>NC_080189.1:156511161-161511161 GCF_030028045.1 Hippopotamus amphibius kiboko
GTAGAAACAAAAAGAAGAAACAGAGAAGAACTACAAAAACAACTGGAAAACAAGCAATAAGATGGCAATTAGCACATAGCTATCAATAATTATTTTAAATGTCAATGGACTAAATGCTCCAATCAAAAGACATAGGGTGGCTGATTGGATAAGACCCTTCAATATGCTGCCTACAAGAGATATGCATCAGGGCTAAAGACACACACAGATCTAAAGTGAGGGGATGGAAAAGATATTTCATGCAAACAGAGATGATAAGAAAGTGGAGATAGAGATAACTATATGAGATGAAATAGATGATAAAACTAGGCTATAAAAAAGACAAAGAAGACATTATATTATGATAAAAGGATCAATATAAGAAAGAGATATTACACCCATTAACATATACACACTCAATACATGAGTACCTAAACATAGAAAGCAAATATTAAGAGACATAAACAGAGAAATTGACAATAATACAATAATAGTAGAGGACTTAACCTACTTACATGAGGGGACAGATCATCCAGACAGAAAATCAATATGGAAACAGTGGTCTTAAATGACAAAATAGACCAGCTGGACTTAATAGATATCTACACGACATTATATCAAAATCCAGCAGAATACACATTCTTTTCAAGTGCATATAGAATGTTCTTCAGGACAGATCATATACTAGGCCACAAAACAAGTCTCAACAAATTTAAGAGGATAGACATTGTATTGAGCATTTTTTCCAATCACAATGGTATGAAATTAAAATCATTACAGGAAGAAAAATGGGAAAAACACAAACACATAAAAAGTAAAAAGCATGCTATTAAAAATACAGTGTGTCAATGAAGAAATCAAACAGATTCAGAAGACACCTCAAGACAAATGAAAATAAAACCACAACTGTCAAAAATCTATGGGATGCAGGAAAAGCAGTTCGAAAAGGCAAGTTTATAATGATATGGGCCTACCACAAGAAAAAAGAAAAATCTCAAATAAGCAACCTAATTTATCATCTAAAGGAATTAGAAAAGAAGAACAAGGCCCAAAGTCAGCAAAAGGAAGGAAATAATAAAGATCAGAGAGGAAATAAATGAAATAGAGATTAAAAACAAACAAAAAATGATGGAAAAGATAAATAAAACCAAGAACTGACTTTTTGAAAAGAAAATAAAATTGATAAGCCTTTTGTCAGGCTCATTAAGTAAAAAAATGAGACTCAAGTAAACATAATTAGAATGAAAGAAAAAAATATAACAACCCATACCACAGAGATACAAAAAAACATAACTGAGTACTGTAAACAGTTATGTGCCAACAAATTGAACAACCTAGAAGACATGGACAAATTTCTAGAAACATAAAACTTGCCAAGACTGAATCAAGAAGAAATTGACAGTTTGAACAGATCAACCTTAGAAGTGAAGCTGATTTTGTAATTGAATATGTCCAGGAAACAAAAGTCCAGGACCATATCCACACAGAGGAATTCTACCAAATGAAAAAAGAGGAATTAATACCTATCCTTCTCAAACTATTCCCAAAAGTTGAAGAGTAGGGAAGACTCCCAAATTCAATCTATGAGGCCACCATTACCCTGATACCAAAAACAGACACACTACAAAAAAAAAATGAATACAGGTGGGAAAATCCTCAACAAAATATTAGTAAACCAAATCCAACAATATACAAAGAGCATCATATACTATGATCAAGTTGGATTTATTCCAGGGTCACAAAGATGATTCAATATTCTCAAATCAAACAATGTGATACATGACATTAACAAAAGGAGGGGTTAAAATCACATGATCATTTCAATAGATTCTGAAAAAGGATTTGACAAAATTCAACATCCATTCATGATCAAAATTCCCACCAAAGTTGGTATATCAGGAATATACCTCAACATAATAAAGGCCATTTACAGCAAACCCAGAGCCAACATCATACTCAACGGTGGAAAGTTGAAAGCCTTCCCACTAGATTCAGGAACAAGACAAGGATGCCTACCAGTGCCATTTAACATAATATGGGAAGTCCTAGCCACAGCAAACAAACAAACAAATAAAAGATAACTAAATTGTAAAGGAAGAGCTAAAACTATCACTATTTCCAGATGACATGATATGTTATATAGACAACTCAAAAGTTTCCACCAAAAAATCTCTTGGAACTAATAAATGAATTCAGCAAGGTGGCAGGATACATTGTTAATATACAAAAATACGTTGTGTTTCTATGCACTAACAATGACATGTCAGAACAAAAAAGTAAAAAAAATCTCATTTTGTATTCCATCAAAAAGAATAAAATACTTAGGAATAAACATAACCAAGGAGGTGGAATGTCTATACTCTGAAAACTGGAAAACAGTGATAAAAAAACCTGAAGATAATTCAAAGAAATGGAAAAATATCCTGTGCTCTTAGATTGGAAAAATTGATGCCATTAAAATGGTCATACTACTCAAAGCAATCTACAGATTTAATGTAATCCCTATGCAAATACCCATAACATTTTTCACAGAACTAGAACAAAAAATTTTAAAGTTTGTATGGAAACACAAAAGACCCTGAATAGACACATCAATCTTGAGAAATAAAAATGGTGCCAGAGGAATCAGGCTCCCTGACTTCAGACTATACTACAAAGCTACTTTAATCAAAATAGCATGGTAATGGCACAAAAACAGACACATAGATCAATGGAATAGAAATATAGAGCCCAGAAATAAATCCACAAACCTACAGTCAATTTATCTATGACAAAGGAGGCAAGAATATACAATAGAGAAAAGACAGTCTTTTCAACAAGTGGTGCTAGGAAAACCAGACAGCTGCATGTAAAAGAAGGAGATTAGAACATTTACTCACACCATATATAAGAAAACAAACTCAAAATGGTTTGAAGACCTAAATGTAAGACCTGAAACCATAAAACTAGAAGAGAACATTGACAGAACACTCTTTGACATCAATCATAGCAATATATTTTTGGATTCACCTCCTAAGGTAAATAAATAAATAAATAAATAAATAAATAAATGCGAAAAGAAACAAATGGGATCTAATTAAATTAAAAAGTTTTTGCACAACAAAGGAACCCATAAACATAAAACCATAAAAAAACCTGAATGGGTGAAAATATTTGCAAATGATGTGGCTGACAAAGGGTTAATATCCAAAACATATAAACAGTTCATACAACTCAATATCAAGAAAACAAACAAATGGGCAGAAGACCTGAATAGACATTTTTCCAAAGAAGACATGTGGGTGACCAACAGGCACATGAAAAGTTGCTCAAAATCACTAATCATCAGGGAAATACAAATCTAAGCAAGAATAAGATATCACCTCATACCTCTCAAAATGGCTATCATCAAAAAGACCACAAATAAAAAATGATGGAGATGGTGTGGAGAAAAGGGAAGCCTCCTACACTGTTGGTGGGGATATAAATTGGTTCAGCCACTATGGAAAACAGTATGGAGTTTCCTTAAGAAACTAAAAATAGAACTATCATATCATCTAGCAATTCCAATCCTGGGTATATATTCAGAATAAATACAAACAATAATTCAAAAAGATACATGCAATCCAATGTTCATAACAGCACTATTTAAAATAGCCACCCAGTATGTGGAAGGAACCCAAGTGCCCAACCACAGACTAATGGATAAAGAAGATATGGTATATACATAGAATGACATATTACTCAGCTATTAAAAAGAATGGAATTGTGACATATGCAGCAATGTGGATGGACCTAGAGAATATTCTGCTTAATGAAATAAGGCAGAGAAAGACATACTGTGTGATATTACCTATATGTGGGATCTAAAAAATAATACAAATGAATGTATATGCCAAACAGAAACAGACTCACAGATATAGAAAAAAAACCAGTGGTTAATAATGGGGAGAGGAAGGAGGAAGGACAAATTAGGGGTATGGGATTAACAGATACAAACTACTATGTATGAAATAGATAGAAAATAAGGACAGATTGTATAGCACAGGAAATTATAGCAATTACCTCGTAATAACCTATAAGGGAATATAAGCTGCAAAATACAGAATCACTGTGCTGTATACATATACAATGTTGAAACAAATATAATATTGTAAATCAATTATACTTCGATTGAAAAAAAAGATTTAAATATAAGACCTGAAAACATAAAACCTGTAGAAGAAAACAGGCAGAACACTCTTTGACATAAGTCATACCAATATTTTTTTTGATCTGTCTCATCAGGCAAGGAAACAAAAGTTAAAATAAGCAAATGAGACCTAATTGAACTTAAAAGCTTTTGCACAACAAAGGAAGCCATCAACAAAATGAAAAGACAACCAACTGAATGGGAGGAAATATTTACAAATGATGTAACCAGCAAGGGGTTAATATCCAAAATATATAAACATTTCATACAACCCAATCAAAAACTGGGCAGAAGACCTAAATAGACATTTTTCCAAAGAAGACAAATGGATGGCCAACAGGCACATGAAAAGATGCTCAACATCACTAATTATTAGAGAAATGTAAATCAAAACCACAATGAGATATCACCTCACACGTGTCAGAATGGCTACCATCAAAAAGTCTACAAATAAAAAATACTGGAGAAGGCATGAAGAAAAGGGAACTCTCCTATACAGTTGATGGGAATGTAATTGGTGTAGCCACTATGGAAAACAGTATGGAGGTTCCTTAAAAAACTAAAAATAGAACTACCATGTGATCCTGCAATCCCACTCTTAAATATATATCCAGAAAGGATGTGAACACCAATTGGAAAAGATGCATGCACCCCAGTGTTCGTAGCAGCAGTATTTATAATAGGCAAGACATGGAAACAACCCAAGGGCCCATCAACACAAGATTGACTTAAGATGATGTCATATATATGTATATATATATATTATATATATATATACACACAATGGAATATTATTCAAACATAAAAAGAATGAAATATTGCCATTTGGAACAACATGGATGGACCTAGAGAATAGTATAGTTAATGAAGTAAGGCAGACAGAGAAAGACAAACATTATATGATACCACTTACGAGTGGAATCTAAAAAATAATACAAACAAATCTATATGCAAAACAGAAACAGACTCAGACATAGAAAACAAACATAGTTACTGAAGGGGAACAGGAATAGGGAGGGAAAAATTAGAAATATGAGATTAATAGATACAAACTACTATACATAAAATAGATAAGCAACAATAGATTTACTGTATGGTACAGGGAACTATATTCAATATCCACTAGTAACCTACAATGGAAAATAATCTGAAATCGCTCTCTCTCTCTCTCTCCCCCTATATATATATAGGTGTGTGTATATATATATTTGCAAATATATCTGAATATATAAATATACATACATATATATATATATATCTGAGTCACTTTGCTGTACACCTGACACCAACACAATATTGTAAATCAACTATACTTCAATTAAAAAAAAAAGGCTTAAAAAACAATTACAAAAAACAAAAAACTTTGTTGAAAAAGTCTCCCGGTTTTCAGACGGGTTGTCTATATGCTTGCTATCATTAGTTATGATGAAGGTAGGGGTTTTGATGGAGAATAATTCTAACATTCAGGTGTCAAAGTACTTGAAATTTTTGCAAGAATGATAGGGAGTGGTTGATGGAAGAGTGAGAAAGAAAGGTTAAAACTTACTGTAGTCGAACACAGCTGGATAAACAGTTTGGATTTGACTTTGTGGGCTGCAGATAACAGGAACCCAGCATGTGGACCATAAAGAACATATGACTTCTGTGATGTGGGTTTCTCTAGAGTGAGCTTAAGGGCAAGCAGTAAATTCTGTGGAAGCTCGAGTTCAATAAGGTAAGTATATGTAGGGAGCTTTGTGAAGAGGTTAAGGATTGTTTTTGGCTCACTCTCTCTCTCATCAAATGAAGACAGGAGAAATAATAGGGAAAGTTGTATGGAGGGATGATATAGAGGAATTTGAATCAGGGTAAAAGAAGTATTGACTAGGAATAGACTTAGAGTCCAGGAGATGATTGTTACTGGGTCAGGCATCTTCATTTTCATATCTCCTATGCAAGGCTTCCCAAATTAGCTTGGCTTAGTTGCTCTACCTATGGTTACTCATAAGAAACTGAACTTACCTTTGTCAGCACATTTATCACAGTCCATGGATGAAATCAGATTTTTGACCCTGAAGCATCTGCAAGAGGAGAGACCACTTTAAGAAAAAGAATAGAAAATTACAGAAAGGATAGAAATGAACATTTATTTAGCATGAGGAAGAAATCACAACAAACAATAAACTTTAAAAGTTTGAAAATACTGTAAACATCACAAAAATGTGAAAACCCAATACTTAACTTCCTGACACACTTCTATGTTTTCCTACAGTTTTATAATGGCTTTCTCTTTAATGCTTCCCTTATGAGAATTATTTTGTTATATTTTCTCTGGAGAGAACAGATAGGTAATTGCCTATCCCTAGCATATTCAGTCAAAATTTATTCTTTATTATTGATAGCTTAGAAAAAAATTCAGCTTTACAACTTGTTATTGGTAATACAATAAAAACTACATAAACTATTGAATTTCAGGAAACATCAAGTCTTTAATATATGAGCTGTAATATTTCAGGGCACTTCAAATTTTCTTGTGTAGTAACTAATTTTGAACACTCATATTGATGACTCTCATAAACTGTATTACTAAGCACCTCCCAGGGGTTTATGGAGGTCTATACAATAAGGATCCCTGAGTTATTATATTTATTAGACTCAGATTAATCTGGTTCAGATCCTATTATAATAATCTGATTATTTGTCTGTTTTTCCATAGGCTCAGTGCTTCTTAGCCTCTTTTTTGTTGCTTAGCTGAGACTATGATGATGTCTATGGACACTTTCCTCAGCCAAAGAAAAGGGCACATAATATATAAATATTGAATACAATGTTATAGATCCCTCTAAAGCTTATTCCTGCCCCTGCCACATATTTCTGCACTACATTGATAATTTGTTTAATACTCTGCATTTTTATTTCCCTGGTGTCTAGCACAATGTCCTATATTTTGTATTTTCCAAACATATAAATAACTGCTTAATGAATGTTGCCAGTCAGACTGCATGCCAGGTATAGAAATTCTTCACCTTCAAAAACTGTTAGTAAATATATTTGAGCAGACATTGGGAATTTTCCCTTGCAATCCTAGAATACCAGGCACTCTGATGCCTTTGCCCCAAGAAGATAGAGTTCCTTTTCCCAAGCCTTTAAATTTCATGAATTCTCATTATCCCTTCTTAAGTCATTTCCTCTTATCTTTGGTATTCTCCTATAGGTACCTGGGGAGAACAACCTTGTCCTCCTCATTCCTTTAGAAGATATCAGTTTTTATGATTTTTTTCTCTTATATTCAAATATGAATACATTTTAAGTGGCATTTGTCTACAACCCAAGTACTTCACCACCCCTCCCCCCTTTTCCATTTTTCACTGTATAGAGAACTATACTAGGTGTTATAGAGGATATTAAAATGAGTGAAAATCATAAACCCTGTGCTCAGTGACCTTGCAGTCCCATAGAGTTATGAATGAAGGAGAATATAGCAGCAAGAAAAGTAAATAACTTGAGATAAAGTCTAAAGTAAATCATAAGACCAATGCAAAATGACATAAGAATTGTTGTGATGGTTTCTGACCTCTCCAGTTTTGGCAGGGGAAAGTATCAATAGTTATGCAAGGACAACAGGCATAAACCAATATAGCCTTGAATAAATTGAGATACAGAGTCACTGTACTCTGGTTTCTTTAGTTTTGCTTTAACTTTTTATTGTGGAGATTTTTATACCACCTGTATGTGTTGAGATAATTGTATAATGAAAACCAAGTACCTACCATCCAATTCCAACAACTGTCAATTATTAATATGGCCAATATTGCCTTATCTATGCCCCCTGTAACTTCACACCCCCATTTATTGAAAGCAAATCCAAAGCTTTTTCTTGATTCATTAATCAGTTTTCAAATTCAAAATCTTTCTCTCTCTGACTTTCCTTACCCAATCAAACCACCATCCACACCCTTCTTTTTATTTTCACTTTCAGCACTGCAGCTCTGATGGTGTAACTCTGACAGGACACAGATCCTTAAAGGTCAGCTCAGAGGGAGAAGCCACATCATCAGTGCTTCACATTGTTTTTCTCTGGACAGATGGCTCCATAATGGCCACTCTAGAATGGTGACTGCTGAGGCCAGGGTGTCCATGAGAGTTGTTGTACTGCTCTGGCTTGAGGTGTTTCTGTTCTCTTCTGGCCTCTCCCAGACTGGGTGCTCTCAAAGCCTCAGCTCCCCAGATGTGGTGATCCCCTTGAAGGTTACCAACAGGGGCAGAGTTGCTCCAGGCTGGCTCTCCTACAGCCTGCAGTTTAGGGGCCGGAGACATGTTGTCCACATGAGGGTTAAGAAGATTTTGGTTTCCAGACCCCTCCCAGTGTTCACCTACACGGACCAGCATGCCCTTCACCAGGACCAGCCTTTTGTTCCTAATGACTGCTATTATCACGGTTACGTGGAGGAGGTCACCGAGTCATTTGTTGCTCTCAGTACTTGTGCTGGGGGCTTTCAAGGAATGCTACAGATAAATGACCTTACTTATGAAATTGAGCCCATCAGGCACTCTACTACATTTGAACACCTAATTTATAAGATAAACACTAATGAGACAGAATTCTCACCTATGAGATGTGGCTTAACAAATAAAGCAGCATACCAACAGTTGGAATTTGAAGAGGCTGAGAAATCAACTCTGAAACAAAATTCTGCTTATAACTGGTGGACCCATTTATGGTTTCTGGAGCTGGTTGTGGTGGTAGATCACAATTTCTTCATTGATTCTCAAAGTAATTTCTCAAAGGTGCAGGAAAATGTATTTGTTGTTGTCAACATAGTGGATTCCATTTATCAGCAGTTGGGTACTTACGTGATTTTGATTGGGATTGAGATTTGGAATCATGAAAATGTTTTCCCAATGACAAGCATAGAACAGGTTCTGGAGAATTTCTCTCAGTGGAAACAAATTAGTCTTTCTCAGCTACAGTATGATGCTGCACATATATTTATCAAAAATTCACTTATAAGCGTCCTTGGTATAGCCTATGTGGCAGGAGTATGTCGTCCTCCTCTTGACTGTGGAGTTAATAATTTCAAAGGAGATCCCTGGTCTCTTTTTGCCCTCACTGTAGCTCACGAGTTAGGTCATACTCTGGGTATGCAGCATGATGAAGAATTCTGTTTGTGTGGGCAAAGTGCTTGCATCATGAATGCTATTAGAGTGCCAGCAGAGAGATTCACAAACTGTAGTTATGCAGATTTTACAAAGACCACTTTAAACCAGGGATCATGTCTGCACAATCCTCCAACTCCAGGGGCAGTCTTTATGCTGAAGCGCTGTGGGAATGGTGTGATTGAAGGAGAAGAGAAGTGTGACTGTGGATCTATAAAGCAGTGTGAACAAGACCCCTGTTGTCTGTTGAACTGCACTCTGAGGCCTGGGGCTGCTTGTGCTTTTGGGCTTTGTTGCAAAGACTGCAAGTTCATGCCATCAGGGGAAATCTGTAGACAACAGGTCAATGAATGTGACCTTCCAGAGTGGTGCAATGGGACATCTCATCAGTGCCCAGAAGATGTATATGTGCAGGATGGGATTCCCTGTAATGATGGTGCCTACTGCTATCAAAAGAGATGCAATAACCATGATGAACAGTGCAGGGAGATTTTTGGTGAAGGTGCAAAGAGTGCATCTCAGAGTTGCTATGAAGAAATCAACTCCCAGGGAAACCGTTTTGGCCACTGCGGTATAAATGGCACAACATACCTAAAATGTCATACTTCAGATAGCTTTTGTGGGAGAGTTCAGTGTGAGAATGTGGGAGACATTCCCCACCTGAGAGACCACTCAGCTTTGCAGTATATTCACATCAATGGTGTTACCTGCTGGAGCATCGACTATCACTTAAGGATGAATACACCTGATGCTGGTGAAGTGAAAGATGGCACCATGTGTGGTCCAGGAAAGATATGCATACACAAGAAGTGTGTCAGTCTGTCTCTCCTGTCACAAGTCTGCTTGCCTGAGACCTGTAACATGAAGGGGATCTGCAATAACAAACATCACTGCCACTGTGGCTATGGATGGTCCCCGCCCTACTGCCTACACAGAGGCAATGGAGGTAGTGTTGACAGTGGCCCAGTATCTGCCAGAAGAGTTTTTTTTCCACTAGTTGTGACTCTTAGTTTGTCTGTTTTGCTTTTACCTTTAACTGCTGTATTTATGTACCTTCGAAAATGTTTTGGACCCAAGAAGACTAAGACTCACTCTTCCGATTAAGATCATGCCTATAATTTAATAGCCTATACATTATTAAGTTTTAGTCTATTGGCAGTATTCCTACATGCCTGAAACTTAGCACATTTCTGACAGTTTACAGAAAAATGCAGATACCTTGCCTTCTGTCAGTATCAGAAATATTGCCATCAAGTAAAGGTAATTCCTGAAATTTTCCTATCTACTGTTTATTATTGTAAGCAGCAAATAAAGCTCATTTTCCCCCAAGTTAGTCCTCTTTGTATTTCTTGAACACAGATATGACAGGAGAAGAGACAGACATCTGAGGGCCCAGGGGTGAGTCTTGTCTCTTTTCATTTATTCCCAAAGTGTGCAGAGGATGTGTTTGTTGTTGTCAACATAGTGGATTAATTTATCAGCATTTGGGTACTTATGTGATTTTGACTGGGACTAAGATTTGAAATCATGGAAATGGTTTCCCAGTGAAATGCATAGAACAAGCGAAGACTGCAATGCAGTTCATATCATCAGGGGAACTCTGAAGACATCAGGTCAATGAATGTGACCTTCCTGAGTGGTACAATGGGACATCTCATCTCTGCGCAGAAGATGTATATGTGCAGGATGGGATTCTCTGTAGTGACAGTGCCTACTGCTATGAAAAGAGATGTAATAAAGTTGGCAAAATTACTTACATTTTCTAACACTGTGCTCCAAAATCTGAAAAGAAGGATAATAATAAGGCTTTCCCACCCAATCTCTTGGGGTTATTTGGTAATCAAAAAGAGAGAAAGGAATGATTTCTTCTTCTTTTTTTTAAAAATAAATTTATTTATTTATTGGCTGTGTTGGGTCTTCGTTGCTGCACATGGGCTTTCTCTAGTTGCAGTGAGCAGGGGCTACTCTTCATTGTGGTGCATGGGCTCCTCATTTTGGTGGCCTCTCTTGTGGAGCATGGGCTCTAGAGAGCAGACTCAGTAATTGTGGCACCTGGGCTTTGTTGTTCCATGGCATGTGGGATCTTCCCGGACCAGGGATTGAACCCTAGTCCCCTGCATTGGCAGGAGGATTCTTAACCACTGCGCCACCTAGGAAGTCTAGGAATGATTTCTTCTTAAAGTAGAAACAAATTGTTGTTTGTTTAACAAAAACTCCTGACCCTGTTCCCTCAGCTTCCTAGCCAAGCCTGTCTGCTCTAACTCTTTGCCTTAATTTGGCAGTTTGGGTATCTTCTTGGGAGTATTTTCTTTGAATACCAGAATACAATCTTCCTGAGGGCAGGGTTGTTATCACTGTTTTTGCTCACTGTTGTGTCCCAATACGTAGAACAATGCCTAATACACAATAAATGTTTGACTATTAATTGCATGAAATTGATTAGGAAATGTAAAAATAATATTGATACTTTGGTCCTCTTTTTAAAACTACTGTAGCTCTTGGTCAAAGTTGAACTTTGACTATTTAAGATGTGTGTTTATAATGGTCCCTTTGTACTTGTCCATTGCCATTTTTTTGTCCCCAATTTATCATCTCCTCAGTCAGTTCTCAGTATTTTTGTAAGTCTTGTGTCTTGAAAACACATTTCTAAATCAGACACCCTCTGTGTATGGTCCAGATAATTTCTAAATACCACTCTTTGTCAACTGAGTTAACCTTTTTAATATCATTTTCCATTATGCTTTGTACATTTTGCATCCTCTAGCTATTTTCTCTTTTAAACACACTTGGCTGTGTCATGCCTCTGCACATCTGTACATCAATTCCCATTCCCAAAATTCTGTTTACCACCTTCCTTAACCCCCTTGCCTTGGAAAACTTCCATTTTTCTCTCAACAGAGATTAAACATCACATCTTTGGAAAATTATTTGTGAAATGTTAGGAGTTCTACTTGTGTGCTCCTGTAACTTTGTGCTCATTCTGTTGATGCACTCTAGGGACAGATGAGGAATAGATGGTAACAATGTATCACCCAGAGACAAAAAGAAGAAAAGGATGTCTAGTGGAGCCATAGCAACAGGGAAGCAAGAACCAAGAAGACAAACTGATTAAGTTTAGTTTTAGAACATAAATCACAGGATGACTCACATGTTTTAAGTAGAGCTGTTCATATGGAAACAAAAGGCAGCTGCTCCAATTTACCAATTCTCTTTTGAAATTGTTTTTTGAATTAAAAAAAGTTAAATTTTTTTACAGTCCAATTTGTCAATCTAATGTTCTTTTATATTTACTGGGTTCTATATTTTCACTTGAGATAACTTTGAGAAAACCCTTTTTATTTTCTGGGATTATTTTGATTTCAGTTTTCATGCTTAAATTCAGAATTTATTTTGCTATAAAAAATGAAATAGAAAGCCAACCACATGTTTTTTCAAATGGCTAGCCAGTTGTCCCAATACACTTTATTAAATAAGTCATCATTCATTGCTTTACTGGTAAATTAAGATTCTGCATTATATTTTAGGGACTTCCTAGGTGGCACAGTAGTTGAGAATCCACCTGCCAGTGCAGGGGACATGGCTTTGATCCCTGCTCCAGGAAGATCCCACATGCCACTGAGCAAATAAGCCCGTGAGCCACAACTATTGAGCCCATGTGTTGCAACTACTGAAGTCCACGCGCCTAGAGCCTGTGCTCTGCAACAAGAGAAGCCGCGGCAATGAGGAGCCCACGCACCACAACGAAGAGTAGCTCCCACTCACTGCAACTAAAAAGAAAGCCCATGCACAACAAAAAAGACCCAACACAGCCAATAAAACAAATAAATTAATTAATTAATTTTAAAAAAAGATTCTGCATTATATTTTAAAGTTAACTTGTTAGAGTCATATTATTTTCCTTGCAAATTTTTACAAAGAAACTGTAACTTTTGCAATATTTCTAATTTGAGGAAAAGCTACACTGTTATTTTATGTTGGCTGAGTTAATTAGGGCTGAATCTGTCAATTATATCAAGATTAGTGGATAAAATTATCCTCCTTATAACAAACACAGAGTCTTACCGACTCTCTTAATTTGGGTTCCCCAAAAAGCATGCGCTGAGACCAGGATTTAGGCAGAGTTAGTTTATTTGGGAAGCATGAAAAAGATTATGTTATGAGCAAGTTTCCACTGTGGGCTACTGGAGCCATTCCCTGTGGACTCTCTCAGTCATGTGAAACACACCTTGCAATATTCCTCCATGGTGTAGGAGAAAGCTGCCAGGAAAAGAAGTGAGATACAGCATTTGAAATAGGAAACTGTCAGAGCATGGAAATTGTCTCCTGCAGCTGCCAGTGAACTTAGATGGAACAGGGGGATGTAGAGTGGGCCATCATCTCCTGTGCCCAGGTTCCCTAGAAAACAGACGTTGAGGCAAGGATTAAATGCCCATGTATCTTCTCTAGTATGGTGACAATTCCTGTACAGATTAGTGGCTTCCTACTTTACAAGTGTGTATTTGGCCCATCTATGGAGCAGGCTAGGAGCAAGAAGGAGTTAACACATCTGGAAGCAACTCAATCAATGAGAAACGTTTTGCGAATAAGTCTCACAGTTTCCCTGTCCTTATGGGACAATTTCGAGGTGGCTGACAGCACCTCTCAGACAGTCCACAGTAGAATTCTGTCCTAGTTGCTCATGTGGTCACTCACCCGTTAATGTATGCTTGATTTGCTTTTATCCCTTTCCTGTCTCAGTTTCCCACTCCTTGACCATGTACTCAAATCTTGGAATTTCGTCCCAAATAAACTGCTCATACTCAAATTCTTGTCTCAGAGTCCATTTCTAACAGTTGGTACCAGAAGTGTTCCTTAAAAGGATGATCCATAAGATGTGAGATTTTAGAATTGGATCAGTTACTTGTCAGATTGCAACTAGAACTCATAGTCCAGCCAGTACAAATCTATAAATGTGACAGCCAATGTGCTGCAATGTCATAAAATTGTGATGTGCTGGGATGAGGCACAGATAGAAGTAGTGCCCTGGATTATACATTAGTCCTAATATCTGAATTAGAAATGCAAGAATTATGAGGTTAGTTAACTATTGAAGAAGCTATGAAGAAAGAAAATGACAGGCTCTGGTTAAATAACTTGGTCATGGTATGAAAATCCCAAGACCTCTATGACAATGTTTACAGAGAATCTCATCCTGCAGAGTGTGCTGAAAACAATACCCAAGATTTGTCATAAATGTGAAGAATTATAAAGATCACTGGATTTAGATCTCTGGTATGTTTCCTATGTAAAAACCAAAGGTCTTATTAGAAGAGAAGTGTTATCCTAAGATTTTCGATGAGGATATTTGACAGGATACATTTGAAAACTTGAATCATGAGATTTATTTGAACACTCTGGGCCAGCAGAACTTATTCCTTAACTTTGCTAGAAAAGAGCAGCCTCTTATTGCCTGGAGCATAGCGTCTAGACCAGTCATTAGGATCAGTCCTCAAAACAGCCCAAATGGGGCTGTACAGTTCTTAGTATGAGAGGAACTGGATCCTAACTCAAGAGAACATTGGGAACTGGCTAATATTTGCCATCAGAAGCCAGGAGGATATATATAGGAATAGATCCTGAGCATACCAGATCAGGAGAAATGGAATATAAGATTATAGAGGGGAAAGCTTTTATATTTTAAATTTTTTTTAATTTTTAATATTTTATTAATGTGCCATTTATTCTTCCATGAATGCTATAGATTTTTTAACCTAATGAAATATCTTTTGGGACTTCCCTGGTGGCACAGTGAATCCACCTGCCAATGCAGAGGACGTGGGTTCGATCCCTGATCCAAGAAGATCCCACACGCTGCAGAGCAATTAAGCCCGTGCATCATAACTACTGAGCCTGAGCTCTAGAGCCCGCATGCAACAACTAATGAAGCCTGCGTGCCTAGAGCCTGTGCTCCGCAACAAGAGAAGCCACTGCAATGAGAAGCCCATGCACCATAACAAACAGTAAACTCCACTCGCCGCAACTAGAGAAAGCCAGAGTGCAGCAACAAAGACCCAATGCAGCCAACAAATCAAAAAAAAAAAAAAAAGAAAAAAGAAAAAAAGAAAAGAAACATCTTTTTCCATTACTTCCAATTGCCCATGCTCTTATTTCTCTTCATGTTCCATTTTAGAAAAAATTTTATTGGAGTATAGCTGATTTATAATGTTGTATTAGTTTCAGGTGTACAGCAAAGTGAATCAGGTTATACATATATTATACCCACTCTTTTTTAGATTTTTTTCCCATAAAGTCCATTACAGAGTATTGAGTGGACTTACCTGTGCTATACAGTAGGTTCTTATTTGTTATCTATTTCCTATATAGCAGTGTGTATAAGTCAATCCCAACCTCCCAATTTATCCCTCCCCCTCTTTTCCACTGGTAACTATAAGTTTGTTTTCTACATCTGTGATTCTACTTCTGTTTTGTAAATAAGTTTATTTGTAACCCTCATTTTTAGATTCCATATATAAGCGATATCGTATGATATTTGTCTTTCTGTGCCTGACTTACTTCACCCAGTACGATAATCTCTAGGCCTGTCCAAGTTGCTGCTAATGGCATTATTTTATTCTTTCTTATGGTTGAGTAATATTCCATTGTATATATATATACCACATCTTTATCCACTCCTCTTTTGATGGACATTTAGGATGCTTCCATGTCCTGACTATTGTAAATAGTGCTGCAATGAAAATTGCGGTGCATGTATGTTTTCAAATTACAGTTTTTTCCAGGTATATGCCCAGAAGTGGGATTCCTGGGTCATATGGTAGTTCTATTTTTAGTTTTTTTTTAAGCTCTTTATTGGAATATAATTGCTTTACACTCTTGTACCAGCTTTTGAGGTACACCAAAGTGAATCAGCTGTATATATACATATATCCCCATATCCCCTCCTCCCCATGACTCCCTCCCACCCTCCCTGTCCTGGCCCTCTAAGGCATCACCCATCATTGAGTTGATCTCCCTTTGTTATACAGCAACTTCCCATTAGCTATTTCACAGTTGGTAGCTTATATATATCTATGCTACTCTCTCACTTTGTCCCAGCTTCCCCTTCGCCCCTCGGCCCCCCAACACCGTGTCCTCCAGTCCGTTCTCTGCATCTGCATCCTTATTCAGGCCCTGTCACTGGGTTAATCAGTACCTTTTTTTTTTTTTTTTTTTTTTTAGATTCCGTATATATGAGTTAGTGTACAGTATTTGTTTTTCTCTTTCTGGCTTACTTCACTCTGTATGACAGACTCTAGGTCTATCCACCTCATTGTATATAGCTCTATTTCATTCTATTTTATGGCTGAGTAATATTCCATTGTATATATATGCCACATCTTCTTATCCATTCATCTGTTGATGGGCATTGAGGTTGCTTCCATGTCCTGGCTATTGTAAATAGTGCTGCAATAAACATTATGGTACATGTTTCTTTTTGGATTGTGGTTTTCTCTGGGTATATGCCCGGGAGTGGGATTACTGGATCATATGGTAGTTCCATTTTTAGTTTTTTAAGGAACCTCCAAACTGTTTTCCATAGTGGCTGTACCACCTTACATTCCCACCAACAGTGCAGGAGGGTTCCCTTTTCTCCACACCCTCTCCAACATTTATTGCTTCTAGATTTTTTGGTGATGGCCATTCTGACTGATGTGAGGTGATACCTCATTGTGGCTTTGACTTGCATTTCTCTAATGATTAGTGATGTTGAGCATCTTTTCATGTGTTTGTTGGCCATCTGTATGTCTTCTTTGCAGAAATGTCTATTTAGGTCTTCCGCCCATTTGTGGATTGGGTTATTTGCTTTTTTGGTATGAAGCTGCATGAGCTGCTTGTATATTTTGGAGGTTAATCCTTTGTCTGTTGCTTTGTTGGCAAGTATTTTCTCCCATTCTGAGGGTTGTCTTCTTGTCTTCTTTATGGTTTCCTTCGCTGTGCAAAAGCTTTTAAGTTTCATGAGGTCCCATTTGTTTATTCTTAATTTTATTTCCATGATTCTAGGAGGTGGGTCAAAAAGGATGTTGCTTTGATGGATGTCATAGAGTGTTCTGCCTATGTTTTCCTCTAAGAGTTTTATAGTGTCTGGCCTTACATTTAGGTCTTTAATCCATTTTGAGTTTATTTTTGTGTATGGTGTTAGGAAATGCTCTATTTCATTCTTTTACATGTTGCTGTCCAATTTTCCCAGCACCACTTATTGAAGAGGCTGTCTTTTTTCCATTGTATACTCGTGCCTCCTTTGTCAAAGATAAGGTGTCCATATGTGCTTGGGTTTACCTCTGAGTTCTCTATTCTGTTCCATTGATCTACTTTTCTATTTTTGTGCCAGTACCATACTGTCTTGATCACTGTGGCCTTGAAGTCAGGAAGCCTAATTCCACCAACTCCGTCTTTCCTTCTCAAGATTGCTTTGGCTATTCAGGGTCTTTTGCATTTCCATACAAATCATAAGATTTCTTGTTCTAGTTCTGTGAAAAATGCTGTTGGTAATTTGATGGGGATTGTATTGAATCTGTAAATTGCTTTGAGTGGATAGTCATTTTCACAAGGTTGATTCTTCCAATCCAAGAACATGGTATATCTCTCCATCTGTTTGTATTGTCTTTGATTTCTTTCATCAGTGTCTTATACACTTCTGCATACAGGACTTTTGCCTCCTTAGGCAGGTTTATTCCTAGGTATTTTATTCTTTTTGTTGCAATGGTAAATGGGAGAGTTTCCATAATTTCTCTTTCCGCTTTTTTGTTGCTAATGTATAGGAATGCAAGAGATTTCTGTGCATTAATTTTGTATCCTGCTACTTTACTGAATTCATCAATTAACGCTAGAAGTTTTCTGGTAGAGTCTTTAGGGTTTTCTATGTATAATATCATGTCATCTGCAAAGAGTGACAATTTTACTTCTTCTTTTCTAATTTGGATTCCTTTTATTTCATTTTCTTCTCCAATTGCCTTGGCTAAAACTTCCAAAACTATGTTGAATAATAATGGTGAGAGTGGGCACCTTGTCTTCTTCCTTTCTTAGAGGGAATCTTTCAGGTTTTCACCATTTAGAATGATATTAGCTTTTGGTTTGTCATATATGGCTTTTATTATGTTAAGGTAATTTCCTTCTATGCCCATTTTCTGGAGAGTTTTTATCATAAGTGGTTGTTGAATTTTGTCAAAAGCTTTTTCTGCATCTATTGAGATTATCATATGGTTTTTATCCTTCAATTTGTTGATATGATGTATCATGTTGATTGATTTGCATATATTGAAGAATCCTTGCATCCCAGGGATAAACCCCATTTGATCATGGTATATGATTTTTTTAATGTGCTGTTGGATTCTGTTAGCTAGTATGTTGTTGAGGATTTTTGCATCTATATTCATCAGTGAAATTGGCCTGTAATTTTCTTTTTCTGTGACATCTTTGCCTGGTTTTGGTATCAGGGTGATGGTGGCCTCATAGAATGAGTTTGGGAGTGTTCCTCCTTCTGCTATATTTTGGAAGAGTTTGAAAAGGATAGGTGTTAAGTCTTCTCAAAATGTTTGATAGAATTCACCTGTGAATCCATTTGGCTCTGGACTTTTGTTTGCTGGGACATTTTTAATCACAGTCTCAGTTTCTGTACTTGTGAATGGTCTGTTTACAGTTTCTATTTCTTCCTGGTCCAGTCTCGGAAGATTGTATTTTTCTAAGAATTCATCCATTTTTTCCAGGTTATCCAATTTATTGGCATATTTGTTTGTAATGGTCTCTTATGATCTTTTGTATTTCTGAGGTGTCCGTTGTTACTTCTCCTTTTTCATTTCTAATTCTGTTGATTTGCATCTTCTCCCCTTTTTCCTGATGAGTGTGGCTAATGGTTTATCAATTTCATTTATCTTCTCAAAGAACCAGCTTTTAGTTTCATTGATCTTTGCTATTGTTTCCTTCATTTCTTTTTCATTTATTTCTGATCTGTTCTTTATGATTTCTTTCCTTCTGCTCACTTTGGGGTTTCTTTGTTCTTCTTTCTCTAATTGTTTTAGGTGTAAGGTTAGGTTGTTTATTCGGTATTTTTCTTGTTTCTTGAGGTAGGACTGTATTGCTATAAAATTCCCTCTTAGAACTGCTTTTGCTGCATCCCATAGGTTTTGGGTTGTTGTGTTTTCATTGTCATTTGTTTCTAGATATTTTTTGATTTCCTCTTTGATTTCTTCAGTGATTTCTTGGTTGTTTAATAGCATATTGTTTAGCCTCCATGGGTTTGTATTTTTTACAGTTTTTTTTTTCTGTAATTGATATCTAGTCTCATGGTGATGTTGTCAGAGAAGATGCTTGATATGATTTCAATTTTCTTGAGTTTACTGAGGCTTGATTTGTGACCCAAGATGTGATCTATCCTGGAAAATGTTCCATGTGCACTTGAGAAGAAAGTCTATTCTGTCGTTTTGGGGTGGAATGTCCTATAAATATCCATGAAGTCAAGATGGTCTAATGTGTCATTTAAAGCTTGTGTGTCCTTATTTGTTTTCTGTTTGGATGATCTGTCCATTGATGTAAGTGGGGTGCTAAAGTCCCCTACTATTATTGTGTTACTGTCAATTTCCCCTTTTATGGCTGTTAGCATTTGCCTTATGTATTGACATGCTCCTATGTTGGGTGCATAGATATTTACAATTGTTATATGTTCCTCTTGGATGGATCCCTTGGTCATTATGTAGTGTCCTTCCTTGTCTCTTGTAATAGTCTTTAAAGTCTAATTTGTCTGATATGAGTATTGCTACTCTGGCTTTCTTTTGACTTCCATTTGCATGGGATATCTTTTTCCATCCCTTTACTTTCAGTCTATATGTGTCCCTTGGTCTGAAGTGGGTTCCTTGTAGACAGCATATAGATAGGTCTTGTTTTTGTATCCATTTAGCCAGTCTGTGTCTTTTGGTTGGAGCATTTAATCCATTTGCGTTTAAGGTAATTATTGACATGTATGTTCCTATTATCATTTTCTTAATTGTTTTGGGTTTGTTTTGTAGGTCTTTTCCTTCTCTTGTGTTTCGTGCCTAGAGAAGTTCCTTTAGCAATTGTTGTAAGGCTAGCTTGGTGGTGCTTAATTCTCTTAACTTTTGCTTGTCTATAAAGCTTTTGATTTCTCCATCAAATCTGAATGATATTTTTGCTGGGTAGAGTATTCTTGGGTGAAGGTTTTTCTCTCTCAGGACTTTCAGTATATCCTGCCATTCCCTTCTGGCCTGCAGAGTTTCTGAAGAAAGACCAGCTGTTATCCTTATGGATTTTCACTTATATGTTATTTGCTGCTTTTCTCTTGCTGCTTTTAATATTTTTTCTTTGTGTTTAATTTTCCTTAGCTGGATTAATATGTGCCTCAGTGTATTTCTCCTTGGGTTTATTCTGTATGGGACTCTCTGCACTTCTTGCACTTGGTTAATTATTTCCTTTCCCATGTTGGGGAAGTTTTCCACTATAACGGCTTCAAATATTTTCTCAGACCCTTTCTTTTTTTCTTCTTCTTCTGGGATGCCTATGATTCGAATGTTGGTGCACTTAATGTTATCACCAAGGTCTCTGAGACTGTCTTCCATTCTTTTTATTCTTTTTTCTCTTTCCTGCTCTGTGGCAGTTATTTCCCCCATTCTATCTTCCAACTCACTTATTCGTTCTTCTGTCTCAGTTATTCTGTTTATACCATCTAGAGTATTTTTAATTTCAGTTATTTTGTTATCCATTACTGTTTGTTTGCTCTTTAGTTCTTCTGAGTCCTTATTAACTGTTTCTTGTAGTTTCTGTATTTTGTTATTGAGATTTTGGATCATCTTTACTATCATTACTCTGACTTCTTTTTCAGGCAATTTTCCTATTTTCTTTTCATTTATTTGGTCTTGTGAGGTTTTTTCCTGCTCCTTTGCCTGCATGGTTGTTCTTTGTTTTCTCATTTTGTCTAATATATAGGATTTGCTGTCTCCTTTCCCTATGCTGCCTAGTACTAATTCCTCTTGTTTCTGCCCTCTGCTCCCTCTGGTGGGGTTTTTCCAGTGTCTTGAGTAGGCTTCCTGGTGGGGGGGTCTGGTGTCTGCTTTCTGGTGTGTGGCTCTGTGTCTTTTCTCTCTGATGAGCCGGGCCATGTCAGGTGGTGTGTTTTAGGGTATCTGTGAGGTTAATATGGCTTTAGGTAGTATGTGTGCTGATGGGTGGGTTTGTGTTCCTATCTTGTTTGTAGTTTGGTGTGAGGTGTCCAGCACTGGCAGTTGCAGTCAGACGAAGCCAAGGCTTAGACTCTGATACAGGGCTCTGTGAGAGTTCTCTGCAGTTAATCTTCCCTGTGTCTGAGGACTCCCTAGTAGTCTAGCATCCTGGATTCAGTGCTCCCTCCCCAGAGCCTCCTACTTGACTTCTGATGGAATAGTCCAGACTTCAGAGGTTGCTTGTCCCAGTTATGTCAGGATCTTTGCAGTCCTTTCTGGTATCTGAGGTCGTATGCTGGTGTTCAGCTGGTTCTCTGTGGGAATTATTGCATCTTTTGGTGCATTCCTGATGCATCTGTGGAGAGGGATGCATTCCACGTCCTTCTACTTTGCTGCCATCTTTCTTTTCTCTCTCCTGTTTTTCCGTGAGTTCCAGCAGTGGCCCATGGTGGGGAAAGGAGGGTGCAAAGGGTGTACAGACCTGGAGGAAGGACTGTCATCAGAGGGAGGTATCCTGGGGCTTGCCGAGCTGCTGTGTTGGAGTGGAGCAGAGGGACATACAGGGCACGGGAGGAAGGTTGCTGGTGGCTGTGACCCCACCCGCAGTGATGATGGGCCTGCCGTCCCTCGTTCTCTGCCTCCAGCCTTGTCGCCTCCTATTTTTAGTTTTTTAAGGAACCTCCATACTGTTCTCCATAGTGTCTGTTCCAATTTACATTCCTACCAATGGTGTAGGAAGGTTCCCTTTTCTCCACATCATCTCTAGCATTTATTGTTTGTGGATTTTTTGATGATGGCCATTCAGACTGGTGTGAGGTGATACCTCATTGTAATTTTGATTTGCATTTCCCTAATAATTAGTGATGTTGAGCATCTTTTCATGTGCTTTTTGGACATCTGTATGTCTTCTTTGGAGAAATGTCTCTTTAGATCTTCCTCCCTTCTTTTGATTGTGTTGTTTTCTTGACATTGAGCTGCATGAGCTGTTTGTATATATTGAAGATTAACCCTTTGTCAGTTGCTTCATTTGCAAATATTTTCTCCCAATCTGAGGGTTGTCCTTATATAGGGAAAAGATTTTAAATAAGGAATTTCTTAGGACTTAACATTCTTGCAAAGATGCCCAGAGCTTATCCTAATTTGCTGCTGGTATTGTTGCATCTTCGTGGCTTGGAAATGTTGGTGGACTATAATAATTGAGGTGGAAATGCTAGAACTACTTGGCAGTTAAATGAATTTGGGGGTCAGAATATTCAGGGAAGAAGTTATGTTAGAAATGAACTTATTACAAAAGACCAGAGAAATCACGGCTGACCCTGTTTATCTGGAGGTCCTAAAGGACACTGTCTTCACTCAAGCAGTAAGAAAGTCACTTGTCAGAGGAAAGTAGGCATCATTGGGACCTCAGTGGTGGCTGTCTTTGTAGGCCAGATATGATGGCCTACAATAATAGGGAAAAAAAAGACAGCCCTTAACTAAAAACAAAGGTGGATGTAATTACTGTAATGGGATATAAGAATGTAATTGCGAATACTGGGCCCTGATCTAAGTGTGTTTGAGGCCATCTCTAATAGATTTTGGTTCTCCTAGGGATGAGATAGCTGAGCAGGCAATGAGGGCATTTATTACCTTATACAGCCAAAAAAGATTAAAAGCTGGTGATCAATAGACTAATGCCAACTTCTGCAATGAGCATCTCTTGTCCAGTTTTCATATCTGTCAGAATATCATTGATCTATTTATTGCCAATTAAAGGAGAGACCAGGCAATTTTTTAGGAAGGACTCTGCAGTGTTATCACAAATATATACAATAAATATTCCCCTAACTTGTTCCCCCAACAGGACATTGTTTCCCAAAGGGGCTTGTTCCTCAAGTGGATGTACGTGTACCAGAATAACCACACAATGGGGAAAGAGGGAATATACTCAGATCTTCTTAGGACTATCAGATGCAAGGTCTAACCTGACACAGATACCACAGAAGCCAAAATGCCTCATGAAAGAGACCATGTAAGAAATAAAATTCTGATCCAAGGGCATCTCACAATGGGTCCAATGGGACAATGAACACATTCTGTGTAATTTCCCTGAGCCCCAAGTGCATAAAATCAGAAGCTGACAGAATCCTCAAAGTGGTTCTTTGATCTGTGGAGTAAGAGTTATCATGGAAGCAAAGACCGAATGAGAGGACCTAAAAAATTCCCACACACCCATCCATCTCCAACTAAAATAGTAAAACAGAAGGACTAATACATCATGAGTGAAATAGAAGATCACAAATGACTTAAAGGTTCAAGTGTGGTGATCCACATCACATTCCCACTTAATTTACTGGTATTTCTGCTACAAAGATCAAAAAAGTCTTGATGAATTACCATAAAGTTACCCAAGTAGAGGTCCCAATCATGCATAGTGTGCCGGGTATATTAACTTTACTAGAAGAGATCAACACAGCATCTGGCACATGATACATACCTATTGATCTGAAAGATACATTATTTTCAATCTCTATCAGGAAGGAAGATCAAAAGCAGTTAGCATTCTCTTGGGATGGAAAGCAGTATACATCCAAAATCTTGCTTCAAAGCTATGTTAACTGTTCTCTTCTCTGCCACAATATAGCTTCAAAATAATTTTATTATCTTGACACTCCTCAGAACATCACACTCGTCCACTATATCTATGGTATCATGTTTATCAAACCTAGACAGTAGGAAATGGCAAGCATTATGAATGCCACACTAAGATAGAAGCATGTCATGTGATAGAAACTCCTGCCCCAATGTTGTGTGTCCTAGCAATGCCTAGAATAGTGTTCTAATGTATTTTTTGCATGAAATACCGTAGTGAATACATATTAATTACTTAGTAAAATATATGCTATGCATAATTAATCTTAAAAAGATAGATGCACATCAGAGCATGGGAGAAAAGCTGCACAAATATTTAGGAGCCTGCCACATTAGGGACATTTTTCAGAGAGACAACAGTCCGCGACATCCTGAGACATTCCCTTCAAACTAAAGAACAAGTTGTTGCAACTCACATCTCCTAACACTGATGAAAAAGCACAGTGCCTGATAGGGTAAGTCACTCTTCCTGCCCTACCCTTCCTCCTCCTTTGTTTCCTTCTTTTCTTCCTTCACCTCCTTCCTTTTCTTTCTCTTTGGTTTTCTACATTAATTTTAAAATAAATTTGTGAACCCTCCTATAAAAATTTTTAGGCCTTTAAAAAAAATTCATTGAAATTTTCCTGAAATTTTCAAATATATACAAAAATAGAAAGAGTAAAATTATGAACTCCTATACTCCCACCAGCCACATTCAACACATCAAGATTTTGCCACTCCAGCTTCATTTATCTTGATTTTTCTGTTGAAATACTTGTAGAACAAATCCTAGGTTTTATGTTATTATACTGCTATACATTTCAGTATGCATATCTAGAATAGGTTCTTACATTTTGTGTGAAGTGGTAATATATTAAATAATATATTATTTGAAAGTTAATGATGGGTTTTATAAACCCCAGAGCAACAATTTAAAAATAAGAAAAAGAAGTACAAGTAGTATGCCAAGAGAGAAGATAAAATAAAATTCAAAGAAATATTCAATTCAAAGAAATATTCAATACAGAAGAAGACACAGAATAGGAAAATAAATGTTGTGAAGAGCAAATGACACAAACAGAAAACCAATAATAGCAAGGTGGTCAAATTATATCCAACTATATCAATAATTACTAAAAATTAATGTAGCCTAAATACCAATTAAAGGCTGAGATTATCAAACTGGTTTAAAAAGTAAGGTGTAGCCATATATACAGTAATATGTATAAAATAGATGACTAATGAGGAAAAAATATCAAATTTAAAAAAAAAATTCTAAACTAAAAGAAAAAGCAAAGAAAGAAAAGTAAGGTATAATCTTACTGTACCCTGTTTTGAAACTAGAAATCTGTCCTGTGGCGTGGAAAAGAAAGCAAATTATTTTTAAAAGAAAAAAAACAAAATAAAAAAAATGTAGAATGTTGTCTACAAGAAACATTCTTTAAGGAGGTCACAAAAATTAGGAAAATACATAGATATTTAAATGTTAGCTACACAAACACTAATCATAAGAAAGTACAGTTGATAAATTGACACCAGAAAAAGCTGACTTCAGGACAAAAAATTACTGCTAGAGATTGAGAAGGACACTTCACAATGATAAAAGGGCCACTTCATCAAGAAAACATAACAGTCCTG
This sequence comes from Hippopotamus amphibius kiboko, assembly GCF_030028045.1. Taxonomy (NCBI): domain Eukaryota; kingdom Metazoa; phylum Chordata; class Mammalia; order Artiodactyla; family Hippopotamidae; genus Hippopotamus; species Hippopotamus amphibius. The sequence continues at coordinate 156,536,899 of NC_080189.1, forward strand.
GGACTTCCCTGGTGGTCCAGTGGGTAAAACTCCGTGCTCCCAATGCAAGGGCCCCGGGTTCAATCCCTGGTCAGGGAACTAGATCCCATATGCATGCCACAACTAACAAGAAGTCTACAAGCCACAACTAAGGCCTGGCACAACCAAAATAAGTAAATAAATATTAAAGAAAGAAAAAGAAAACATAACACTCCTAACTGTATAGGCTCATAATAATAAAAACATAATAAACATAAAATTTAAAACTGGTAGAAAAAAGGAGAAATAAGCAAGGCCATTATATGTGATGTGATGGTTTCAACACTCCTTTCTCACTAATTGATAGAACAAGTAGAATATCAGTAAAGATATAGAAGACTTGAACAGCAGTATCAACCAATTTAACTTATGTGACATTTAGAAAACATTCCAACAACAATACGAGAATACACAATTCTTTTCAAGTGCACGTGGAACATTCATTATGCTGTCTATAAAACACTCTCTGGAAATTTAAGAGGTTTAAAATTCCACAAGGAATGTTCTCTGAACAAAATGTAAATAAATTAGAAAACAATAACAAAAAAATTTAGGAAACTCACCCAAATATTTTGACATTAATCAACACATCTTTAAATAACTTGTGGGTGATAGGACAAATCATGAGGGAAATTAGACAATATTTGAACTGAATGAAAATAAACTTACCACATGTCTAAATTTATATATTTAAAGATTCAAATAAAATATAGAATAGCAGTTGCTATAGAATATTGCCTATTGTACAATTACATATAAATTTAAATAATATGCATTCTTTTGAGAATTGCTTCTTTCACTTAGCATATTTTTGGAGATTCATCCATGTTACCTATTCATGAAGTCTCGGTAGTATTGGCATAAGAAAAGACATATAGATCAATGGGACAGAATAGGGAGTCCAGAAAGAGATCCATGCATACATACTCTATTGATTTTATGGCAAATATTCCAAACTAATTGAAATGAGGGAATGAAAGTTATTTTAATAATGACTGGCACAACTGAATAGTCTTTTTTGGACTTTATTATTCCTATTTTTAAATTGAAATATAGTTGATTTACAATGTTATTAGCTTCAGCTGTACAACATAGTAACAATATTTTTATAGATTATATTCCATTTAGAGTTATTATGGAATAGTGGATATATTCCCTGTGCTTTACATTGCATCCTTGTATCTTATTAATTTTACACCTAGTAGTTTGTACCTCTTGATCCCCTTGCTCTATTTTGCCCCTCTTCTCACCCCTCCCCTCACTTGGTAACCACTGCTTTGTTCTCTGTATCCATGAGTCAGTTTCTGTTTTGTTATATTCATTCATTTTATTTTTTGATTCCACATATAAGTGAAAATATACAATATTTGTTAGGTTGCTTCCATATCTTTGCTGTTGTAAATAATTCTGCTGTGAACACTGGGGCACATACATCTTTTCAAATTAGCTTTTTAATTTTCTTTGGATATTTACCCAAGAGTTAAATTTCTGATCATATGGTAGTTTTATTTTTACTTTTTTGAGGAACCTCCATACAGTTTTCCATAGTAGTTGTACTGCTTTACAGTCCCACCAACAGCGTACCAGGGTTTCCATTTCTCCACATTCTTGCCAACATTTATTTGCTGTCTTTTTGATGATAATTATTCTGAGAGGTGTGAGATCTTATTGCATGGTGATTTTGATTTGTAGTTTCCTGATCATTAGTGATGCTGAGCATCCTTTCATCTGCCTGTTGGCCATCTGTATATCTTCTTTGGAAAAATGCCTATTCAGGTCTTCTGGCCATTCTTTAATTGGTTTGTTTGTTTGTTTTTTATATTGAATTGTATGAACTATTTCTATATTTTGGATATTAACCCCTTATCAAACATATCATTTGTAAATATCTTCTCCCATTCAGTAGATTGCTTTTTCACTTTGTTGATGGTTTCTTTACTGTGCAAAAGCTTTTAAGTCTAATTAGATCCCATTTGTTTATTTTCACTTTTGTTTCTTTTGCCTGAGGAGACAGATCCAAAAACTTTTATTGTTAAGACATATAAAAATGTGTACTGTCTATGTTTTCTTCAAGGAGTTTTATGGTTTCCAGTCTTACATTTAGGTCTTTAATCCATTTTGAATTTATTTTTGTATATGATGTGAGGAAATGTTCTAATTTCAATCTTTCACGTGTAGCTGTCTAGCTTTCCTAGCACCACTTATTGAACAGACCTGTCTTTTCCTCAATATACATCTGTGTTTTCTTTGTTATAGATTGTGAAGGTTTGCTTCTGGGTCTTTTTTTTCTCTTCCAATGATCTATATGTCTGTTTTTGTGCCAGTACCATGCTGTTTTGATTGCAGTAGCTTTGTAGTATACTGTGAAGCCTGGGAGGGTGATTCCTCCAGCTGTGGTGTTTCTCTCTCTCTCTCTCTCTCTCTCTCTCTCTCTAGATTGTGTTATCTAGTCTGGGTCTTTTGTGGTCCCATATGAATTTTAGGATTATTTGTTCTAGTTCTGTGAAAAATGTCCTGAGTATTTTGAAAGGAATTTCATTAAATCTGTAGATTGCTTTGGGTAATATAGCCATTTTAATATTAATTCTCCCAATCCAGGAACACAGGCTATCTTTCCATTTCTTTGTATCATCTTCGATTTCCTTCATCAGTGTGTTACGGTTTTCAGAGCACAGGTCTTACACCTCCTTGGTGAAGTTTAATAGGTATTTTATTCTTTATTCTTTTTAACAATTTTAAACAAGACTGTTTTCTTGCCTTGTCTTTATGATAGTTCATTATTAGCAACAGAAAAAAGCAAGATTTCTGTGTATTAATCTTGTATCCTACAACTTTACTGGATTTATTAATTAGTTCTAATCATTTTTGGTGGAGATTTTAGAATTTTTCCATATATTACCATGTCATCTGTAAATAGTGACAGTTTACTATTTCCTTTCTAATTTGGATAACTTTTTTTCTTGTCTATTTGCTGTGGCTAGGACTTGCAATAATGTGTTAAATACAACAGAAATGGTGAGAGTGGGTATCCCTGTCTTGTTCTTTATTTTAGAGGAAAAGTTTCACCATTGAGTATGATGTTATTGTGGGTTTGTCATTAATGGCCTTTATTATGTTGAGATATGTTCCCTCTATACCCACTTTGATGAAAGTTTTTATCTTGAATCAGTGTTGAATTTTGTCAAATGTTTTTTCTGTGTCTATTGAGATGATCATGTGATTTTTATCCTCCCTTTTGTTAACGTGGTATATGACATTGATTTTTTTTCAAGTGTTGACTCATCCTTGCATCTCTGGAATAAATCCCACTTCATCATGGTATTTAATCCTCTTTACATATTGTTGAATTCAGTTTGCTAATATTTTATTGAGGATTTTTGCATCTATATTCATCAGAGATACTGGCCTGTAATGTTCTTTTTGTTTGTTTGTTTTTAGTGTCTTTGGTTTTGGTGTCAGGGTAATGGTGGCCTCATAGAATAAATCGGGGAGTGTTTAGTCAATCATTTGAGAAGGATAGGTATTAATTCTTCTTTGTTTGGTAGAATTCCCCTGTGAAGGCTTTGAGTGATGGATTTTTGTTTGCTGGGATTTTTTGGATTACTAATTCAATTTCACTACTAGTAATCAGTCTTTTCAGATTATCTTTTTCTTCCTGATTCCTTCTTGGAAGATTGTATGTTTGTAGAAATTTATCCATATCTTCTAGATTGTCCAATTTGTTGGCATATAACTGCTCATAGTATTCTCTTATGACTGAGTTTCTGTGACATTGGTTGTAATTTCTCCATTTTCATTTCTTATTTTGTTTATTTAGGTCCTCTATGTTTTTTCCTTAATGAGACTGCCTAAAGGCTTATCAATTTTCTTTTTGTTTTCAAAACTCTACCTTTTAGTTTCATTGATATTTTCCATTGTTGTTTGTTTGTTTCGGTCTCTATTTTATTTCCTCTCTGATCTTTATTATTTCCTTCCTTTTGCTGACTTTGGGCCCTTTTTGTTCTTTTCTAATTTCTTTAGATGGTAGATTAGGATGGTTATTTGAGATATTTCTTGTTTCTTATGGTAAGCCTGTATCACTATAAACTTCTGTCTTCAAATTGCTTTTACTGCATCCCATAGACATTTGAGTTATGATTTTATTTTCATTTGTCCTGAGGTATTTTCTGAATTTCTATTTAATTTCTTCATTGACACATTGCATTTTAAGTAGCGTGTTTCATTTTCATATGTTTAGTGTTTTTCCCATTTTTCTTCCTATAATAGATTTCTAGTTTCATACCATTGTGGTTGGGAAAAATGCCTGATATAATTTCTATCCTCTTAAATTTGTTGAGACTTGTGGCCTAGCATATGATCGACCCTAGAGAACTTTCTATATGCACTTGAAAAGAATGTGTATTCTGCTGATTTTGGATGGAATTTCTTGTAGATATGTATTAAGTCCAACTGGTCTAATGTAGCATTTAAAGGCACTGTTTCCTTATTAATTTTCTGTCTGTATGATCTGTCCCTTGATTTATGTGGGGTGTTAAAGTCCCTTACTATTAGTGTATGAGGGTGAGTCAAAAATTATCCGCACTCTGGCTGTAGAATTTATACCCAGAGTGCAGATAAATTTTTGACTCATCCTTGTACTATTTATCTTTTAATATTTGCTGTATATATTTAGATGCTCCCATTTAGATGTGTATATAATAACAAATGTTATATCCTCTTCTTTTATTAATCCCTTTATCATTATATAATGCTATTCTTTGTCTTTTTATTACAGACTTTGTTTTAAAGTCAACTTTGTCTGATATGAATATTATTACTCCAGGTTTCTTTTCATTTTCATTTGCATGAAATATCTTTTTCCATTGCCTCACTTTCAGTCTCTGTGTATCTTTAGTTCTGAAGTGTGTCTCTTGTAGGAAGCATGTAGATGGGTCTTTTGTTTTTATCCAATCATCTACCCTATCTATATTTTTTGATTGAAGCACTTAGTCCTTTGACATTTAAAGTAATTATTGATAGGTAAGTACTTATTGCCATTTTGTTGCTTGTTTAATGGTTGTATTTGTAGTTTTCCTATGATCTTTTCTTCTTGTTGTTTGATGATTTTCTTTAGTGATATGCTTGTGTTCCTTTGTCTTTAGTTTTATGTATAACAGATTTTGATTTTTTTTTGGGGGGGGGTACACCAAGTTCAATCATCTGTTTTTATACACATATCCCCGTATTCCCTCCCTTCCTTGACTCCCCTCCCCCTCAAGTCCCCCCCCACCCTCCCCACCCCAGTCCTCTAAGGCATCTTCCATCCTCGAGTTGGACTCCCTTTGTTATACAACAACTTCCCACTGACTATTTTACAGTTGCTAGTATATATATGTCTGTGCTACTCTCTTGCTTCGTCTCAGTTTCCCCTTCACCCCCCACCCCCTCCCATACCTCGAGTTCTCCAGTCCATTCTCTGTATCTGCATCCTTGTTCTTGTCACTGAGTTCATCAGTACCATTTTTAGATTCCGTATATGTGAGTTAGCATACAATATTTGTCCTTCTCTTTCTGACTTACTTCACTCTGTATGACAGATTGAAGCATAGTTGATTTACAATGTTGTATTAGTTTCCAGTATACAGTAAAGTGATATGTATATATATATATATATGAGGGTGAGTCAAAAATTATCAGCACTCTAGCTGTAGAATTTATAGAAGTTTTAATATAACTGAAGTGCAGATAATTTTTGAGTCACGCTTCGTGTGTGTGTGTGTGTGTGTGTGTATTCTTTTTCAGATTCTTTTCATTGTAAGCTATTACAAGATACTGAATATAGTTCCCTGTGCTATACAATAGGACCTTGTTGTTTACCTGTTTTGTATATAGTAGTGTGTATCTGTTAATCCCAAGCTCCTACTTTATCCCTCCTCCTCTTTCCCCTTTGGTAACCATAAGTTTATTTTATTTGTCTGGGAGTCTGTTTCTATTTTGTAAATAAGTTCACTTGTATTATTTTTTTAAGATTCCACCTATAAGTGATATCATATATTTGTCTTTCCCTCTGATTTACTTAACTTAGTATGATAATCTCTAGGTCCATCCATGTTGCTGCCAATGGCATTATTTCATTCTTTTTTTATAGCTGAGCAATATTCCATTATATATAATGGAATATTAGATACATAGATGACAGATAGATAGATAGATGATAGATATAGATATAGCTATAGATACATAGACAGAAATAGAGATAGAGATGGAGATGATATAAATAGATAGAGATAGAGATATATCCATTCCTTCTCCTTTATCCATTCATCTGTCAGTGGGCACTTAGGTTGTTTCCATGTCTTGACTACTAGAAATAATGGTGCTGTGAAAATTGGGGTGCATGTATCTTTTCAAATTAGAGTTTTCATCTTTTCTGGATATATGCTCAGGAATGGGATTGCTGGAACATATGGTAACTCTACTTTTAGTTTTTTAAGGAACCTCCATATTGTTTTCCATAGTGGCTGTACCAATTTACATTGCCACCAACAGTGGGAATTTTTTTTATTTGTAGACTTTTTTGATGATGGCTATTCTGAATGGTGTGAGGTGATACCTCAGTGTAATTTTGATTCACATTTCTCTAATAATTAGTCATGCTGAGCATCTTTTCATGTGCCTGTCGGCCATCTATATGTCTTCTTTGGAGAAATGTCTATTTAGGTCTTCTGTCCATTTTCTTTTTGATTGGGCTGTTTTTTTGATATTGAGCTGTATAAGCTATTTGTATATTTTTTGAAAATAAGCCCTTGTTGGTTGCATTGTTTGCAAATATTTTCTCCCATTCCGTAAGTTGTCTTTTCATTTTCTTTATGGTTTCCTTCACTGTGCTAAAGCTTATAAGTCTGACTAGGCCCTATTTGTTTATTTGTAGGTTTTCGATTTGTGGTTACCATGGGGTTCATATATGTTGACCCATTATTACATCTACTTGTTTTAAACTGACAGTCATTTAAGTTCAAACACATTCTAAAAGAGGTACAATTTTTACTCCTGTCTCCAAGGTTTTGTGTTTTTGATGCCATGTTTTACATCTTCATATCTATCCCTTACTTGTTTATTATGTTATAGTCAATTTTACAATCTTTGTCTTTTAAACTTTGTATTAGCTTATGTAAGTGGTTGATTCACAGCCTTCAGTATATGTTTGCCTTTACTAGTGGGATTTTTCTTTCCTAAAAATTCTTACTTCTTGTTGTAGTCTTTCCTTTTCCACCTAGAAAAGACCCTTTAACACCTCTTGTAGGGTTGGCTTAGTACTGATGAACTCTTTTATTTTTGCTTGTCTGAGAAGTTCTTTATCTCTCCTTCAGTTGTGAATGTTAACCTTGCTGGATAGAGAATCCTAGGTTGTAAGTTTTCACCTTTCAGAACTTTAAATATATCATGCCACTCCCTTCTGCCTATGAAATTTCTGCTGAAAATTCAGCTGATAATTTTACGGGGGTTTTCTTGTATGTTACTCTTTGTTTTTCTCTGTGGCCTTTAAAATTCTCTATATTTTTTGTCATTTTAATGACTATATGCTTTGTTGTGGGTCTCTTTGTGTTCATTTTGTTTGGGGCTCTGTGCTTCTTGTACCTGTTTCTTTCTTTAGCTTCTGGATGTTTTCAGCTATAATTTCATCAAATACATTTTTGGCCCTTTTCTTTTTCTCTTCTCCTTTTGGGATCCCTGTAATGTGAATATTAGTACACTTGATATTGTCTCAGAGGTCCCTTAAAATTTTCTTTTTTGCATTCTGATTAGGTGATTTCCACTATTCTACCCTCCAGATTGCTTATGTGTTCTTCTGCATCACTGTGTCTGCTGTTAAATCGTTCTAGTATATTTTGCATTTCAGTTACTGTATTCTTCAACTCTGACTGGTTCTTTTTTTCTTTTCCTAGTTTCTTGCTAAAATTCCATGTTCATCTATTCTTTTCCCAAGTTCAGTTAGTATGCTTATTACTAAAGTTTTGAACTTTTTTCTGGTAAATTACTTATCTCTTTTTCATTAGTTTTTTTTTTTTTTCTTATTCTTTTATTTGAAACAAATTCCTCCATCTTCTCATTTTGTTTAACTTTCTCTATTTCTATGAAATTAGGTGCAGTAGTTACCTATCCTGGTCTTAAAGGCATCTCCTGTGGGGGGGCATCCCTGTGCAGTCTGCATGTGCCCAGTGGCTTTGCTGAGAGACCTGGATCTGAAGTGAGCACTGGCTGTGTCATCCTCTGGAGTGTGCTGGCCACCACTACCTTGGTGGGAGGTATGGCTGGAGTTTCAGGGGCTAGAGTCAATTCCAGGTGTGAGCCCAAGCCTCTCCTATTCTTGATGGTCATCAATGCCCTGTCAGAGGTGGGACCAGGGCCCAAGGGGCTGGAGCAGAAGCCCTGAGGGAGTTGGGTTTCTCCAGGTTGTGATGGCAGTCCCCACCTTGGTTTGGGGTATGGCTGGATCCTGAGGACTTGGGACTGTAATTCTGTGCTCATTTCACTTTTTCCCAGGTATGCGTTCCTTGGTTAGGGGCTAGGTCAGGGCTGGAGGGGTTGGTGTCACACTACTGAGTTTGTTTTGCCCCCTACTCCCTGAGTGTGCACAGGGACAGACACTCCAGCAATGGCGGTTTCCATCATGGAGCTAGTTTTGCTCCTTCCCAAGTGTGTGCACTGATGCATGTACTGGCAGTGGCTGCCACTGTCCTGGTCAGAGGCAGGGCAAGGGTCTGAGCCAGCTCCATTCCCTCCAAGTGTGTGCATCTCATTAGCAATGGCAGCCTCTACCTTAGTGAAGAGAAAGACTGGCTGGAGCAGGAGCCCAGTGCAGGCTTGGCAGAGGAGAAAGGAATAGGTGCTGGGGCAGTTCTGGCAAGCCAGCCAGAACCCCAGGCAGTTTTCAATCTGCTGCCTCCACACTGTGACTGTGAGTGAGCAAGTTTGTGCATGTGTTAAGAGCAGAGTCTCAGTTTCTAACAGTCCTCTGGTAAGTTCCACTGGTTTTCAAATCAGTTAAGGAGGCTCATCTTCTTGGTGTTGGACCCCAGGGCTGGGGTGCCTAAGATGTGGCTCAAAGCTCTCACTCCTCAGGGAGGATCCCCAAGCCTGTGATATCCGCCTTCACTTCTGTGTCCTAGGGATATGGGTCCCGACCAGATTGCTTCTCTTCCCTTCCTACCAGACTCTGTCTGGATCTTTATTCACAGTCTTGGTTGTGGAAGAAGTTTCCTGATAGTCCCCAGGTCTATTTCAGTGAGAGTCTCTCTATATGTAGTTGCAGTTTTGATGTGTGGATGAGGGGAGGTGAGTTCAGCATCTTCCTACTCCACCATCTTGATCCCTAACACAACTGAATATTTTTATTGAGAAAAGAAAAAGAAAGAAAACCTGCCACCACCTTCCATAGTAAAGAGAAATAAACTCAAGATGCATCACAGATGCAACTATAAAAGTTAAAAGAACTTTTCCAAAAATAGGGGGAAATCTATATAACATTAGGGTAAGCAATAATTTTTTATATAGCATACAAAAAGCACTAACCATAAAATAATTGGTAAAGTAGATTTAATCAAAATTAAAGTTCTATGTTCTCCCAAGACACTGGTGAGAAAATGATTGGGAGAAAATATATTCAATGTACATATACGTGAAAACACTTCCAAAGAAGACATAAAAATGGTTAGTAAACACATGAAAAAAATGCTCAATATCATCAGTCATAAGGGAAATGCAAGTTAACCCACAAGTATATACCACTAAAAATCTACCAAAATGGTAAAAATTAAAAGTCTGATGGTATCAGAATTCTGGAGGGTAGAGTAACTGGATTACTCATCCATTGTTGGTGGGAGTGTCAACTGTTACTTTGGAACACATTTTTGACAGTTTCTTATGACTAAATATACACTTATTCTATGCCATAACTCTACTCTTAGATGTTTACCCAGCAAAAATTAAACACATGTTTTCCAAAAGACTTGTATATGTACATCCATTGCAGCTTTACTTATAAACAGGCAAAATACTGGAAATACCCCAAAGATTCATTAACAGGCAATCAAAAAAAGCAAGTTATGATAGACACATATAATGAAATACTGCTGAGCAATTTAAAAGGAAGAAACTACTGATACAAGTAACAACATGGATGAATCTCAGAAAGAAAGAAAAAAGCCAAGTGAACAAAAGCATGTCTTAAATAATACAAGTACTATTTGATTGAATTTATATGAAATTCTGGAATACACCACATTCTATAGTGACAGAAATCATATTAGTGGCTGCATAAGGTGGAGAGTAAGGGACTGACTGCTCAGGGGCACAAGGAAATTTGGGGGGTAATGCTATTGCTCTGCATCTTAATACATATGTATTATGAGTCAAAACTCATCACACTATTATACTTAGAATGGGTGCATTCATGATACTGTATATAAATTATACAAGAATAAGTTGACCAAAAAAATCATGAATTCATATCAATATTTTATTTCAAAATGAAAGGTTATTAAATTTTTATTTGACTTCTTTGCTTACTTATAACTTTTTTCTGTTACACTAACTTTGCTACTTTTTGCTTTATCCTATATGGTATATCAAATACATTAAAAATAATTATACCAATATTATTACTAACAATAAGACTGAAAGTCACTTGAAACAGTTCTTTTGTCTGTGTGGTTATGTTATCAACGTGATATGCATTTAGGTTTATTTATTTGTTTTCAATTTTGAGTAATTGGTATTTTAAGGGTCAATTTTTATTCATATCAGTCATTTACATGATCCCAAATTGAAATCATATAACCAGTGCTGTTCAAATAAGTCATTTCTATTCTGGACTCTCCCCCATCTTATTTTCCCTATTCCCCTCTAAGTAACTATTTTATTAGCTTTTGGTTTATTTTTCCAATCTTTTTTTTTTTTTTTCAAATAAAAGCAAATAAATGTGCATATTTGAACCAATACTCTTTTGTACAAAAAGAGCAGCAGTGTATTACATATAATGTGATGCATACATCTTTGTATCCCTTAAGAACAGATCCTGGAGATCATACCAGTGTATGGAAATCTTGCTTATCCATTTTAAATGTTGCCAAGTATCGTTGTGTGGAAGTATCATATTTTATTCAATTAGTTCTCTGTGGATAGGCATTGGTGTGGCTCCCAATCTTTTGCCATTATATGCCACAAATAACCTTATACCAAAGTAATTTCAAAGTTTTTAAGTATATCTTTAGGATAGAGTTCCAGAAGGATTGCTGGGTCCAAGGTCAAGTGCACATGTATTTTTGCTGAATATCAACAAATTCCACTCCATAGAGGTTCTACCAGTTGTCTTTACCACCTGTAGTGTATGTGAATTTATGTTTTCCATAATCTTACCAACAGAGTGTGATACATTTGGTAGATTAAAGAGGGCTGCAACTTCTTTGACACTACTCCCTGGAGATGTGGGGTCTATTTAGATCCCTGTAATGGTTAATTCTAGGCATCATCTTGACTGGGCTAAGGAATGTCCAGATAGCTGCTAAAACATGATTTCTGGGTATGTCTGTGAGGGTGTTTCTCGAAGAGATTAGCATTTGAATCAGTAGCCTGAGTAAAAAAGTTCGCCCACACCAGGGCAGGTGGGCATCATCCAATCACTGAGGGCCTGAATAAAATAAAAAGGCAGAGGAAGGGTGAATTTGCTTCCTCTGCTTGAGCTGAAACACCACTTTTTTCCACCCCTGGACATCAGTGCTCCTTGTTCTCAAGACTGCGGATTTGGACTGGGTCTTAAACTATCAGATCCTCTGATTCTTAGGCCTTTAGACTCAATGAAACACACCACCAGCTTTGCTGGTTCTCCAGCTTGCAGATGGCAGACTGTGGAACTTCTTGGCCTCTATAATCACGTGACCACATATTCTATTGGTTCTGTTCCTCTGAAGAACACTGACTAATACAAATTTGGATATCAGAAGTGGCTTTAGAGGAACAGAATTTTAAGGATGAGTTTTCTGAATTGGTTCTGGGGTTTCTGAGACTGGCTCTCTAATCTGATTAAAGACTTTTATGACTCTTTCCAGTAGTAGTAAAGAGAGCACTGAGAGTCCATGGTGAACTGTTGATGAAAGACATACAATATATCTGCACTGGAAACTCCTAATCAACCACTATAATAAAGCAAAGAGAAAAGTGGATACTTTTGGACATTATTTGAAAACTATGGAATAAATGACATTGGTTGGTTGCCTAATGTTGCTGGACAAAGCGATTAAAGAAAAGGATGAACCCAGGGATCCAAATTCCCAGCTCAAGCACTCCGTAAATGACCTAAGAGCTCTGATGCATGCCCTGAAGGGGAGCCTTATCTCTAGGAGACATAGGGCTGAAACTGGTGAAAATCAAATACAGAACTTCATTTTGCAATAGGCTGAATTACAACACAAATTGAACTCCCAGCCTCACAGGGCATCTACTGTTAAAGTGAAGGGGCTGATTAGGAAAGAATGAGATTCTGTAAATTAGGAGGGGATGTGTGAGAAGACCCTGATGAAACTGTGGAAACTGAGCCTTCTCTAGTGAGTCTTCTTGACCAAGGGAAGAGTTCGCCCCACTCCCAGTGGAACTGGCCTCCCCACCCACAGTAGTAACAGCTTCTCCGTCTCTGAGGGGATTAACCCTGCGTTACCTGAGGAAACAGCAATGGCCTCCCCTGAGACAGCTGCCATGCAGGACAATGCTGATTCTCCTCAGGACCCACCCCACCCCTCCTCAGCTTCTGGACCTCCAATGAGAATCAAGACTTAGCAGACTCCTAAAGGGGAGGTACAAAGTATGACCCAGGAGGATGTGTACTACACTCCAAAAGAACTATTTGAGTTTCCTAATTTATACAAGCAGATGTCCAGGGACCATGTGTGGGAATGGACTCCGAGGGTGTGGGATAAGGGTGAAGGGAATGTAAAGTTGGATCAGGCTGAATTTATTGATATGGGCTCGCTAAGCTGAGATTCTGCGTTTAATGTCGAAGCTCTGGGAGTTAGAAAGGGCTCTAACAGTTTGTTGGTTGGTTGGCTGAAACATGCACCAAAAGATGGCCTACTGTGAGCCAACTGGAAATGCCCAACCTCTCTTGGTTTAATGCAGAGGAAAGGATTCAGAGGTGTCAACTACAAACTGGCACTTGCCATCTGTCTCTACAAGGATTAAGTCACACGTGCTGCTGCAGCTGCTGACCTTCCACATCCCCTGAAGAGAATTTAGGGTGAAGATAGGGAATGAGGCACTCTGTGCTTTGGAAAAATGGGCAGAGCAGGTCTACAGATAGTTAGATGTTTTCAGGAGCTGATTTTGTAAGCCAATCCTTGAATCTCCTCATATCTAGAAAAGCACTAACTCCCTTCATGGTGATGTCTGCTCCTCATGACTAACAGAAACCCTCTACAAAAATATGTGTTTGATTGCATGTACTCCTCCTTCACCAAGATCACATAGATACTGATCTTCCCCCCACCTCTTTGGAACAGTTTCTCAGCGCTATCTGGGATGCTGTCTCCCGGGCTGCAGTCCTCATTTTGCCCCAAATAAAACAACTCATAACTCTCACATGTGCATTTTTTCTAAAGTGGACAGAGGCTTAGGGAGACTGAAATGTTAGAGTGAACTTGTCATGTAAGACCTACTCACCCACACTGGGAGGGTCCAGAGGACATACCTTTCACTAATATTTTGAGAAATAAATTTGCGAGGGGAGCCCAACATCCTTGAAGGGTTCCATGATGGCTCTTCTCTGGAGGACAGATCTTAGAGTGGGAACCACAGCCACTCAATTAGGAAACCTAAATGCAATGGGAATATATAGATCCTAGGGTGGCAGGGGCCAAGCGGTGGCACTCAACCACCAAAGACAAGGTAGGCATGGTTACCATAATGAACAGTAGAGCCAAAGTAGCAATCAGAATAGTCAGGCTCATGCAAAGCTATGGTCTTGGTGAGTTCATCATGATGTTCCTAGAGGAGAAACAGAAATTCTCTCTTGATCTAAATAAGCAGAAAAGCTCTAAGTCAAGTGACTTTTGTTCACTTGAAATCAGAAAAACAGACAGTCACAGCCACTCAGTCAATTCCCAGAGTTGAGCCAGTTTATAGATCCAAAGCCCCTTGAATGAATGGGAGGCTAGCTCCCTTTGAGGAAGGACTCTGGTAAACTAACGAAAATTTATACAGTTAACTTTTCTCCCAGCCTTCCCCAGAAGGACCCGTGGCCTTTTTACCAAAGGAAATAATCATACCTTTCAGAGACTACCAGATACTGGCTCTGAAATGACACTGATTCCAGAAGACCCAAAACATCACTGTGGCCCTCCAGCCAGAGTAGTCACTTATAGAGGTCAGGTGGTCAATGGAGGTTAGCTCAGGGCCCATCTCACAGTAGGTCCAGTGGCTCTCTGAACTCACCCTGTGGTTATTTCCCCAGATGCAGAATACATAATTGAAACAGACATATTTAGCAGCTGGAAAAATCCTCACACTGGTTCTCTACCTGTGCAGTGAGGGCTATTATGGTAGTAAAGGCCAACTGGAAACCATTAGTACTGTCTCTACCTAGGAAAATAATAAACCAAAAGTAATACCACATCCCTGGAAGGATCATAGATACTACTACCACCATCAAAGACTTGAAGGATGCAGGGGTGGTGATTCATACCACATCCTCATTCAACTCTATTTGGCCTGCACAGAAGGCAGGTGGATCTTAGAGAATGACAGTGGATTACTTTATTGTAAGCTTAACCAGGTGGTGACCCCAATGGCAGCTGCTGTACCAGATATGGTTTCATTGCTTGAGTTAATTAACACATTCCCTGGTACGTGGTATGCAGCTATTGATGTGGCAAATGACTTTTTCTCCATACTTGTCCATGAGGCCCACCAGAAGCAGTTTGTTTTCAGCTGACACGGCTAGCAATACACATACACTGTTCTCCCTCAGAGGCACATCAACCCTCTAGCCCTATGTCATAATTTAGTTTGCAGGGATCTCAGTCACATTTCCCTGTCACAGGATATCATATTGGCCCATTATATTGAAGACATTATGTTGATTATACCTAGTGAGTGAGTTAGTAGTAACTACCCTAGGCTCACTGATAAGACATTTGCATGTCAGAGGATGGGAAATAAACTGGACTAAAATACACTTCTACCTCAGTGAAATTTTTAGGAGTCCTGTGGTATGGACGCAGCATGTCAAGCTATCACTTCCAAGATAAAGAGTAAGTGGTATCTGGCTCTCCTACAACCAAGAAAAAGGCTCAATGCCTAGTGGGCCTCTTTGGATATGGGAGGCAACACATTCTTCATTTGGTGTGTTATTTCAGTCCATTTACCAAGTGACCTGAAAAACCGCTAGTTTTGAGTGGGGTCCAGAAGAGGAGAAGGCTGTACTCCAGGTCCAGGATGCTGTGCAAACTGCTCTGCCACGTGGCCATATGATCCTGCACACCTGATGGTGCTTGAGGTCTCCGTGGCAGAGAGGGACACTGTTTGGAGCCTTTGTCAGGCTCCTATAGGTGAATCGCACTGCAGGCCTGTAAGATTTTGGAGCAACGCCATCACCTTTGGATAACTACTCTCCTTTTGAGAGACAGTTCTGGGTGTATTACTGGGCCATAGTAGAGACTGAATGCTTGACAATGGGCCCCCAAGTTACCCATCATGAACTGGATATTATCTGACCCACCACGCCATACGGTGGGCCTGCCCAGTACACGCCATCATCAAATGGAAGTGATATACACAAAGTCAGGCCCAAGCAGGGGAACCCCACAGGGAGTTGCCTGTGATCAGTTGACACGGGAATAGAGGATCTGGGCCTGGTTTACAGATGGTTCTGCATAATACGCCTGCACCACCTGCATGTGGACACCTGCAACACTATGGCCTTTCTCTGGGACATCCCTGAAGGACAGTGGTGAAGGGAATTTCTCCCAGTGCACAGAACTGTGCACACTGCTTGCAAGGAGAAAAGGGCAGATCTGCGATTATATACCAATTCACGGGCTGTGACCAGTGGTGTGGCTGCATGGTTAGGGATGTGGGAGAAGTGTGGCTTGAAAATTGGTGACAAAGAAATATGGGAAAGAGGTATGTGGACAGACCTCTCTGAAGGGTGAGAAAACATGAAGGTATTTGTGTCCCATGAGAATGCTCACCAAAGGGTTACCTCAGCAGAGAATTTTAATAACCAAGTGGACAGGATGACCCATTCTGTGTATACCAGTCAGCCTCTTTCCCCAGCCACCTGGCATCACCCAATGGGCTCATTAACAAAGTGGCCATGGTGACAGGGCAGGGTTAGCAGTTATACATGGGCTCAGCAACATGGTCTTCCACTCACCAAGGATGATCAGGCTACAGCCACCACTAACTGCCCACTCTTCAGTGGCAGAGACCAACACTTGAGCCACCAGCATGGCAACATTTCCTGGGGTGATTAGACAGGTACCTGGTGGGTGCATGCCAGAAGGTGGTTCATTACACTGGACTGCTTCCAATACGGAAGGGGAAGCATTTTATTCTTACTGGAGTAGACACTCTGGATGTAATTTGCCCTCCCTGCACCCAATGCTTCTGCCAAAGATACCATCCATGGACTTAAAGAATGCTTTATCCACCATCATGGCATTCCACACAGCATTGCTTCTGATCAAAGAACCCACTTCATAGAAAAAGAAATGTGGCAATGGGCCCATGCTTACAGAATTCACTGGTCTTACCATGTTCCCCACCATCCTGAAGCAGCTGTCTTGACAGAATGGTGGAATGGCCTTTCGAAGACTCAGTTATAGTGCCAGCTAGGTGGCTATACCTTGCAGTGCTGGAGCAAGGGTCTCCAGAAGGCTGTATTTGCCCTGAATCAATGTCCAATATACGGTGCTGTTTCTCCCAAACCCAGGATTCATGGGTCCAGGAATCAAGGTGGACATGGAATTGATACCACTCATTATTAACCTTAGTGACCCACTAGCAAAATTTTTGCTTCATGTTCCCATGACTAAACTTTGCTGGCCTAGAGGTCTTAGTCCTAGAGGGAGGAATGCGTCCACCAGGAGATACAACGATTCAATTAACTAGAAGTTAAGACTGCCACCTGGCCAATTTGGGCTCCTCATGCCTCTGAATCAATAGGCAATGAATGGAACTATGGTGATGGCTGGGGTGATTGATCCTGATTACCCAGGGGAAATTGGATTACTACTCCACAGTAAAGGTAAGGAAGAGTAAGTCTGGAATACAGGAAATACCTTAGGGTATCTCTTAGTACCACCATGCCCTGCGATTAAGGTCAATGGAAAACTATAACAACCCAATTCAGCATTGGCCCAGACCCTTCAAGAATAAAGGTTTGCATCACCCCACCAGATAAAGAACCATGATTAGATGAAGTACTTGCTGAAGGCAAAGGGAACAGAGTTGGTAGTAAAAGAAGATAGTCATAAATACCAGCTACAACCACGTGACCAGTTATAGAAATAAGGACTGTAATATGTCATGAGTATGTTCCCCTTATTTTGGTATGAATATATTTGCATTCACATTTCTTGTTTGTTTCCTTTCTTTTTCCTTGTTATTTCCTCTTATTCCCTTATCATGCAGCATAAGGCAAATTGAATTTATATCATAGTTCTCATTATTAATTTCATATCATAGTATTTAAGTTACCAGATGTCAAGAAGAATAAACATCACTCGAGGGCTTTACTTCCTCTCCTGGGGAAAGTCAAAAATTATCCGCACTCCAGTTATACTAAAACTTCTATAAATGCTACAGCCAGAGGGCAGATAATTTTTGACTCACCCTCATATATAAATCACCATATCCTTTTGGTTCTGTTTCTCTGGGGAACCCTAATACAAATACCATTCCAGGCTGGACTGTACACACTAAACCAGAGACATCTACATGGGTCTGGGAACCAGGGGCTGGAAGTGGGAGTGGCACCACTTACCATCACTCCCTATGACTCATTGAGGTGGTTTGTGCTTTCTATCCCCTGCAACTCTGGGCTCTGCAGGGTCACCAAATGGGTCATATTTTCGCCATGGGACAAAGCTAGAGTCCCATCTGGGCTTTTGGGACTCCTTGTGTTCCAGCAGCAGCAAGAAGAGGTGTCACAGTCTTGACAGGCATACCTGAACCTAATCATTGAGAGGAGGTAGGGCAACTGTTACAAAATGGGGGCATAGGGCATATGTGTGGAACCCAGGTGATCTCTTTAGGTGCCTCTTTGTATTCTCTAGCTCTATTGTGTCTATAAGTGGATAGATTCAGCAGTTCCAGCCCGAGAAAGACATGGTGACCAGGGACTCAGGTGCTTTAAAGATAAGGGCCTGGGTAATGACACAGGGTTAATATCCAACCCTAATCATTAGAATGCTATCTAAAGATGAGGGAAACTAGAACGGATCATGGAGAGTGACAGTAAGTATCAACTTCAGCCCCAGAACCAAACACAGTAGTAGGGTCTCTGCTTCATCCCACTAACCTCCCTCTTCTATGGTTCCCCACAGGCAGAGATGCCTGCCAGCTCCTGGAGGAGCTGTTTCTAGAACATAAAGGAAAAGCTGATTAGAGCAATGCAAAGATCAGACTGTGGAATTTCCAGATGAGCCACCTTCATCTTCCTTCCAGGAAAGTCTTGCTGACCAGCTGCTAGGATTATGATCAGCATAAATCCTCCAGATGTTATCTCTTTGGGGTCAGCCTCAGTCGCTGAGAGGTGCACGGCCAAGCTCTTACCCTTCCCAGGGCACCCATATCCAGTGAATAAGCAAGGGAAGGGTATGAAGACCAGGCCATTTTGGCCCAATTCAAGACTAGTCTGTCAGGCAATATTCATTCCAGAGCTTGCTGCCAGGTTGGCCAAGGCTGAAATGTGAAATGGCCAAGGCTATTTCTCATCTGCACAGCTGACTTCCTCACCCTTTCTCTCAAACCTCTAATTTAGTGTCTGCTACTGGAGAACTCAAACTATCATAACGAAGTAACCACCAAAAGATCTAGCAGTCCTAAGGCCAAGGGAACAAAGGAAAGAAGTTGCATTCATTGAAGCACCTCTGCAGAGTAGGGACCAAGACCTTTAAGGAGAGCAAGAGTGACCAGCTGCTGCTGGTGCTTCAGCAACTCAGAGGAGGACCACGCTGCTAACCCTAGAGCCACAACTCTGATCTCTGAAAGTATCAGCGGTCAACTGGAATTGGTACTTCTAATGGAGAATGAGGGTGGTTCTGACAGAGTCAACAAAACTGGAATCCAAAACCAAAGGCGGCTACCAAAATGACAAAGTACCTTTAAGCACACAAGAAAGTAAACTACCTTCTCCCTTCATCCATCATTCCAGGCTACTTCTACTGCTCTCTTTTGGCACAGCTACCTGGAAAAGAGCTGGCAAAACAGAAATGAGGTATGTAGCAGCACATCCCAAATGTTATATTTTAAGAGTACAAAGGTGGGAGGAGGTCTTCCTTGGTGGCACAGTGGTTAAGAATCCACCTGCCAAGACAGGGACACAGGTTCAATCCCTGGGCCAGGAAGATCCCACATGCTGCGGAGCAGCTAAGCCTATGTGCCACAACTACTGAGCCCACGTGCCACAACTACTGAAGCCCGCGTGCCTAGAGTAGGTGCTCCGCAACAAGCGAAGCCACCGCAATGAGAAACCCACACACCACAATGAAGAGTAGCACCTGCTTGTCACAACTAGAGAAAGCCCGTGCACAGTGACAAAGACCCAATGCAGCCAAAAATAAAATAAATAAATAAATAATAAAATAAATCTTAAAAAAAAGGTGGGAGGAGGTTTACAACTGATAGGCATTAGCTTAAAAATGTGACTTTGGGCATGCCTTTGCTCAGGAAACATGAAGAGATGACTTTCAGAAAAAAAATGAACTTTTAATATTGCTTATCACACTGAAGAGTAAGAACATGCTAGGAGTCCTTCAGTGAAATATTAATGCTTATGATCCTGACATGAGGGATCCTCAAATTTTTCTTGAAACTGTTAGACATGCCCTAATGCTCCTCTACTATTAAAAGAAAAACTAGAGATTATTTTTTAATGAAGCAGGAATCTTAGTTACTTTCTTCCTCCTTAGCGTCTTCCTCCTCAGCCTCTTCCTCCTCAGCCTCTTCCTCCTCAGCCTCTTCTTTCTCCATCGTTTCTGCCTCCTTTTTCTTTTTACGTTTCTTACAAAGCACAAGGATGTAACATAAACATAAACAAATAAAAGGAATAAGCCACAATAATGGCTGGTTTCCCTTCTCCTGCACTTTTGTCTCTTCTTCTTGGGGATTAAAAGCTGGGCCACTACTAATACTACCTCCATGGCCTTGGTCCTTGCAGTAGGGAGGTGCCCATCCAGGATTGCAGTGGCATTGCTGTTTATTATTGCAGACGCCCTTCATGTGGCAGGTCTCAGGCTGACAGGCTTCTGGCACACGAACCATATTGACACACTTGTTGTGGATACATATCTTTTCTGGGCCACACATTGTGCCGTCTTTCACTTGACCGATATCAGGTATAGACATCCCTATATGATAATCGGTGCCCCAGCAAGTGGTGTCATTGAAGTGAAGCTGATGCACTGTGGAATGTTCTATCAGATTAGGAATTTCTCCCACATTTTCACACTGAACTCTCCCACACAGGATATCAGGGGCTTCACATTTTACATATTGTGTGTCTTTGATACCACAGTGACCAAATCGATTTCCTTGGGTGTTGATTTCTTTGTAGCAACTCTGAGATGCACTCTTTGCATCTTTGCCAAATATCTCCCTGCACTGTTCATCATGGTTACTACAGCTCTTTTGATAGCAGTAGGCACCATTACTACAGGGAATCCCATCCTGCACATACACATCTTCTGGGCACTGATGGGATGTCCCATTGCACCACTCCGGAAGGTCACATTCACTGATCTGTTTTCTGCACAAAGTCCCTGATGACCTGACCTTGCAGTCTTTGCAACAAAGCCCAAAAGCACAAGCAGCTCCAGGCTTCAGAGTGCAATTCAACAGACAGCAGGGATCATTTACGCACTGCTCTATGGTTCCACAGTCACACTCCTCTCCTTCTTCGACCACTAGGTTCCCACAATAATGCAGCCTAAAGATATTCTCTGGATGTGGGGGAGAGTAAAGACATAATCCAGTACTGATAAAATTGTCCCAATACTGGGCATAACTGCAATTGCTGAATTTATTTGTCACCTGTCTGGCAGGAAACATTATGCACCACTGAAGCTCACACACACACCATTTAGTATCATGCTGCATACCTAAATTATGACCAAGTTCATGGGTCACAACAATTG
The DNA here is from genome assembly GCF_030028045.1 of Hippopotamus amphibius kiboko. Lineage (NCBI taxonomy): Eukaryota > Metazoa > Chordata > Mammalia > Artiodactyla > Hippopotamidae > Hippopotamus > Hippopotamus amphibius. The sequence goes on from NC_080189.1 coordinate 156,558,303, forward strand.
CAAAATCATACAGACTCTCATCTTTGAAAACATCAATTCCACTATTAAAAGGATGCTGGCATATTCCACCAACATAGGCAAGTCCAAGCGTTATGCCAAATGATTTTTTTATGAAAAGATGGGCAGCATCATGTGACACTCGGTTATCAAGGTGAAGATACTTCCAAATAGCAAAATCCTCCAAAAGCTTATCTATGTTATTGGTGGGAACTGGGTTTCCTGCAGTCCAGACTTCAAGCCCAGTTAAAATTACATCAAGTTCCAAAGAGTGATATAAGCTATCTATTATATTGACAACATCAACTATTTCCCGCTGCACTACTGACACATTACTTTCCGAGTGAATGAATCGAAGATGGTCCACAACCACTGCCAACTCAAGAAACCGCAAGTGGGTCCACCAGCCTATGTAAGAACTTTGCATCAGAGTAAAATTACGCAACTCTTGCAACTCCAATTGGCGTGCTATTTCCTCTTCTGTTAACCCACATGTCATAGGTGGGAAATATGTATCACTCTCTATCTTGTATACCCAGTGTTCAAATGTGGCAGAAACTGTAATTGGTTCAATTTCATAAGCAAGATCATTTATCTGTAGTATTCCTCGAAAACCTCCAGAACAGGTACTGAGGGCAACCAGGGACTTGGGAACCCCTTCCACATAACCATGATAGTAGCAGTCATCAGGAACAAAAGGCTGATCCTGGCGGAGGGCACGTTGGTCTGTGTAGGTGAACACTGGGAGATGTCTGGAAACCAAGTACTTCTTGACCCTCATGTGGGCAATGTGTCTCTGGCCCCCAAACCGCAGGCTGTAGGAGAGCCAGCCTGGAGCCTTTGCACCTCTGCCCCTGCCAGTCACCTTCAAGGGGACCACCAATTCTGGGGAGGATAAGTGCTGGGAGGGCCTGGCCTGAGAGTGGCCAGAAATGAATAGAGACACCCCAAACCACAGCAGCATAAGAGTGGCTGTGATGTGCACCAGGGCCTCATGCACTGCCATTATGGAGCCATCTGTTCAGGGCAGAAGAGGGCAGGGCATCATACACTACTGGTCTGGCTCCTCCCTTTGAGCTGTTCAGGGTGCAGGGCTGACCTTTATGGATCTGTGTCCTGGAAGAGTTGGGTCATCAGAGCTGCAGGGCTGAAAGTGAAAATAGAAGAGCTAGGATGGGGTGGTTGGGGCAGGAGGGTAGAGAGAGAGAGGGAGAGAGAGAAGAGGTGATTTTAATTGGGACAAGGCTTGAATCAATAAAACTCCTGACACTGTCTCATATATATGTAAGGGCAAGGAGTGGGGGAAGAACAGGTTTCCAGGGAAAGAGATGAAGGAAATTCATCATAGGTGGGTAATTATTGAACCTGATAAGGATTCATTATGTACTGTTCTCTAAACATGTACACTGACATGACACTTTCCACATTAAAAAGATTGACATCTGACTCCCAATTTCTCCTCCACCCAAAAATCTACTGGTGCTCTGCTAGCTTCAGTAAGCATGTGACAGCCCACCCAAAACTCACTATTTTTTTTGTCCCATTATTCAGACAGTTTGCTCCATCTCCTCTTCTCTTCTACAGACATCTTATCTAGTCCCCATTCTGTTTGAGGAAGGCAGCCATACTGATAGAGTAATAGGGCTGCTATCTGGGGACAAGGCAAACAGCCCAATTGCCTCCAATCGCAGCATGGAAGCAGCAGCTTTCTCTCCACCCAGCCCAGCTGCATCGTTTCAATCATAAGAGACTCATCTTGGCTCTGTAAATATAGATTCCATTTTATATTTTACATGGCTGGTGAGTTAGCTGAGTTCTCTAGAGAAAGCTGGATTGAAAAATTTTAAACTAGAGACAGTTCACTAAAATGTTCAAAGACCACAATATGAATGGATTTACTTCATACCTGTTAAAAATATAAATTTTAGCTCAGGTAAAATCTAATTTCGCTCATTTGCTGACTTTCAGTTAAAAGCATCAATAGTTTGCTTAATATTTGAAAACAGAAGTTTAAAAAAAATTGGAGACACATTTGCACACATACTGGTGGCCTGAATATTCTAAATAAAGATAAAAATGGGGTCAGCAGTAGAGAGGAAGAAATATCCTCAGCATTATGATGTAAAGAACACCTGTATACTCCTGGATACTTTTCCAGAACTAATGGATGACTACCAGAAGCCAACAATACTAGATGAAACCTCTCAGGGAAAGCATCTCTGATACAGGTGAAATCCTAATGACCAGATTTCCTTTCCATGTCTCTCTTCATGATATCCTTGGTATCTGCTACACATTTGGGGACCTTAAGATGGAAGTGTGTGAGTTGGAAGAGGATTATTAAAGCATTATAAAGAGGAAATAACCTATACTGAGCTTCATCAGAAACATGATGTGGTAATAATATAAAATTTCATTGCCAAGAATCTTTGAGTCATACCAGTCTTTGTCACTATTGTACTACTCCAAAGACAAGTCCTGAAGAACCATCACATGTGAACTGGTGTCATTCCAAAGCCCTTCCTCTCTAACACTACCTTCATTTCAAGCAGTGTGAGAATCTTCCTCTGTATCAGTAATTAACTCTTCTCTTTCCAGCAGCTATTGCAAACTCCTCAAAACCTCTATCTTATCTTGTTTGCACTCACTCTTAGTCACAGCTAATTCAGTGTTTCTCAAACTTAGGTCACAAACAATTCAGGGTCATGAGATTGATTTAGTGAGCCACAACTAAATAAAACAACAGAAAACATCAGAGAGCTTCACACAGATCAGTATTATCTGCTATTACCTGTCACCACAGAAGCTATAGCAGCATTCTGCTGTCACATCTTATGCTGATTATCAACTATTTTCTGAACCCCTAAAATAAAATTTATACTTTATCTATGTAGTTGTAGATGGGAATCTGCACATTATATTTCCCCATCTCTAGCTGGCTTCCTGAAGAGTTTTGTCAAGAAGGGCATGAGAGGGAGAATAAAAGGCAAATGGAAAGGACAAGGGGCTCTACCTGTTTGCCTGCTGTTACTTTCCGTGACCACCCCCTGCAATGGTATCTTGCTCTGGTGGTAAGGGTCGGTTACCACATTCCCAGAACCAGTTCCATCAAGCCCTATCAAAGGTAACCAGTGGACAGTGTCCCCTCCTCAAAAGTCTCAGAACCAGATGTACAGAGCCATCCTCCAGTAGCCTGGGCGACCCACATCAGCCAGCCAGTGTCTCTTTCTCAGATGTTCCTGGCTATACCACAAAGCTCCTTGATACAAGCCCCATGAGAGTAGCACCCCCCTCTCTCTCTGAGATCTGAGTCAGAGTTTTGGAGGACCTTCTTCCAAGTCCTTAAGGAACCAGCACCAGCTCAGCATTACCTTACAGTAGATAGAGCTATCAACTCCACAGTACCCCTTTTCTGAGTTCCTAAATTACCAGCATCACCTGGGCTGGTAATGCCCTATCTTCTATAGTCCAGGCCCAGACCTATAAGGCCCATTGTGAGATCTTCTAGGTTATGATAACCCCAACTTCTTCCCTTTGTTCCCCCAATCTTAGGGGTGGAACTCCTTCGGGTAACTCATACTTCTGTGTACCTCAGTGTTCCCTTTTTACTTTTCAGTCCCCTAATACCTTTTCAAGAATTCCCTATAGTAATTACTCTTGGTGGGTTTCTCTTTTCTGGACTAGATCTTGACAGATACAGGACTTGGTACCAAGAGTGCTGCCAAGAGAGAAAGACAAAATGGGACTCTGGGATTGGTTTGGGTATGTCCATGCCCTTAACACACTGCTGAACTCCTGTTGAATGGGGAATGGGTACATAGTAACATCATAGTTAATTAAATTACTACTTAGTGTTCATTGTGATTAAGTGCCCTACTGAAGCAAGTGTGTGGGGGATCGAGGGAGGGCTGTGATGATGCCTATAAGTATCTCATGAACTGAGGGATGGAATAGTTATACTACATAAATTCTAATGGAGATTTTTCACAATGAGTCTCAAGGATCTAAATTCTCAGTTCAGATTGCTGATAATGGTGGACCTAAAAAAAAATCTCTCTTTTAGCACACGGGCAACTTCAAAGAAAATCAAAATTTAACTGTGGAGTTAGAGAATCACAGTGTGAGCTGAATACAGAGATTTGCCAAGACTGTAGTGGGAAATCTGATTGAGACAGGAAAAAAACCTTGACATTTGGAAAGGGGAATTCCAGGGGGACCGGATTGGTTCTGAGTATCTAGATCCTCCCAAGTATCCCTGACTCTCCCTTACAAGGGAGGGGGCCTAGACCTCTCCTGTCTGAGAAGTCTAGCCACTTCTAATTGGAAACCCTCTAATTATCTCAGCTGGGGAAATTACCCTGTTAGGGGATGTCTAGTATCCTCAAGACATACTCCTACTGCCTTTATTGGCTCTAAATGCAAATCAGAATTTAATTCAACATACTTGAGAGGAAAAGGTTCAATGTCTGAATTAAGAGGAAAGAACATCTATTCTAAAGTAGTGACAGTAGTTTACTAATTTATATTAGCAAAAGAAAGGAAATAAACCATATTAGTACCAGAAAAGATGAAGTAGTTACAGAGATAAAGATATATTTAATATGATAAAATTCAACAGGAATTTGTATCTACTTAAATAGCTTTGAAATTCATAAAGTGAACACTGACAGAACAAAAAGGAGAAATAGAAAAATTAAAATCTACTTGTAGGTATTAGCACACTTTCAGCAACAGATAGAACAATCAAACAAAAAAATGAATAAGGAAGTAGAAGATTTAAGCAAAGTCAATCAAGTTAATCAAGTTAACCTAACTGACACACATAAAACACCCTTTCTAAAAAAAAAAAGACAGACAACAAAAAAATATGTTATAGATGAAGGAGTAAGGTAGAAACCTACAAGAGCAAATAAATGAAGAGGTGATAGGCAACCTACCTGAAAAAGAATTCAGAGTAATGATAGTAAAGATGATCCAAAATCTTGGAAACAGAATGGACACATGGATTAAGTAAATACAAGAAATGTTTAACAAAGACCTAGAAGAATTAAAGAACAAAGAGAGATAAACAACACAATAACTGAAATGAAAAATACTCTAGAAGGAATCAACACCAGAATAACTGAAGCAGAAGAACAAATAAGTGAGCTGGAAGATAGAATGGTGGAAATAACTGCTGAGGAACAAAAATAAAGAAAAAAGAATGAAAAGAATTGAAGACAGTCTCAGAGACCTCTGGAATAACATTAAATGCACCAACATTCAAATTATAGGGGTCCCAGAAGAAGAAGAGAAAAAGAAATGATCTGAGAAAATACTTGAAGAGATTATAGTTGAAAACTTCCCTAACATGGGGAAGGAAATATCCACCCAAGTATAGGAAGTCCAGAGAGTCCCATACAGGATAAATCCTAGGAGAAACACACCAAGACACATATTAATCAAACTAACAAAAATTAAATTCAAAGAAGAAATATTAAAAGCAGCAAGGGAAAAGCAAAAAATAACAAAGAAGGGAATCCCCATAAGGTTATCAGCTGATTTTTGAGCTGAAACTCTGCAGGCCAGAAGGGAGTGGCAGGATATATTTAAAGTGGTGAAAGAGAAAAACCTACAATCAAGATTACTCTACCCGGCAAGGATCTCATTCAGATTCAATGGAGAAATCAAAAGCTTTACAGACAAGCAACAGCTAAGAGAATTCAGCGCCACTAAATGAGCTTTACAACAAATGCTAAAGGAAATTCTCTAGGCAGGAAACACAAGAGAAGGAAAAGACTCACAAAAACAAACCCAAAATAATTAAGAAAAATGGTAATAGGAACACACATATCTATAACTACCTTAAATGTAAATGGATTAAAAGCTCCAACCAAAAGACAGACTGGCTGAATGGATACAAAAACAAGACCCACACATACGCTGTCTATAAGAGACCTATTTCAGACCTAGGGACACATACAGACTGAAAGTGAGGAGATGGAAAAGATATTCCATGCAAATGGAAATCAAAAGGAAGCTGGAGTAGCAATATGCATATCAGATAAAATAGACTTTAAAATAAAGACTGTTACAAGAGATGAAGAAGGACACTACATAATGATCAAGGGGTCAATCCAAGAAGAAGATTTAACAATTATAAATATATATACACCCAACATAGGAGCACCTCAATACATAAGGCAAATGCTAACAGGCATAAAAGGGGAAATTGACAGTAACACAACAATAGTGGGAAACTTCAACACCCCCCTTACACCAACAGACAGATCATCCAGACAGAAAATAAATAAGGAAACGCAAGCTTTAAATGACACAATAGATCAGATAGATTTAATTGATATTTATAGGACATTCCACCTGAGAGTGGAAGAATACACTTTCTTCTCAAATGCACATGGAATTTTCTCCAGAATAGATCACATCATGGGTCAAAAATCCAGCCTTGGAAAATCTAAGAAAACTGAAATCATATCAAGCATCTTTTCCAACCACAATGCTGTGAGATTAGAAATCAATTACAGGAAAAAAACAAAAAACACAAATACATGGAGGCTAAACAGTACACTTCTAAATAACCAGGAGATCACTGAAGAAATCAAAAAAAGAAATAAAAAAAATACCTAGAAACAAATGACAATGGAAATAAGATGAGCCAAAACCTACGGGATGCAGTAAAAGCAGTTCTAAGAGGGGAGTTTATAGTGATTCAATCTCACCTTAAGAAACAAGAAAAGTCTCAAATACACCTAAAGCAACTAGAGAAAGAAGAACAAAGAAGACCCAAAGTCACTAGAAGGAAAGAAATTATAAAGATCAAAGCAGAAATAAATGAATAGAAATGAAGAAAACAATAGCAAAGATCAATAAAACTAAAAGTTGGTTCTTTGAGAAGATAAACAAAATTGATAAACCTTTAGCTAGACTCATCAACAAAAAAGGGAGGGGATGCAAATCAATAAAATTAGAAATGAAAAAGGAGAAATTACAACTGACATCACAGAAATACAAAGGATTATAAGAGACTACAGCAAGCAACTACATGCCAATAAAATGGAAAACCTCGAAGAAAGGGACAAATTCTTAGAAAAGTACAATTTTCCAAGACTGAACCAGGAAGAATTAGAAAAATAAACAGACCTATCACAAGTAAGGACATTGAAACTGTAATTAAAAATCTTCCAACAAGCAAAAGTCCAGGATCAGATGAATTCACAGGAAAATTCTTTTGTACATTTAGAGAAGAGCTAACACCCATCCTTCTCAAACTCTTTCAAAAAACTGCAGAGGGGGGACCACTCCCAAATTCGTTCTGAGGCCACCATCACCCTGACACAAAAACCAGACAAAGATATCACAAAAAAAGAAAACTACAGACCAATATCACTGATATATTTAGATGCAAAAATCCTCAACAAAATACTAGCAAACAGAATCCAACAACACATTAAAAGGATCATACACCATGATCAAATGGGATTTCTCCCAGGAAGGCAAGGATTCTTCCATATATGCAAATCAATCAATGTGACACACCATATTAACAAATTAAGGAATAAAAAGCACATGATCATCTCAATAGATACAGAAAAACCTTTTGACAAAATTCAACATCCATTTATGATACAAACTCTCCAGAAAGTGGGCATAGAGGGAAACTACCTCAACATAATAAAGGCCCTATATGACAAACCCACAACAAACATCATTCTCACTGGTGAAAAACTGAAAGCATTTCCACTAAGATCAGGAACAAGACAAGGATGTCCACTCTTACCGCTACTATTCAACATAGTTTTGGAAGTCCTTGCCACAGCAATCAGAGAAGAAAAAGAAAAGGAATACAAATTGGAAAAGAAGTAGAATTGACACTGTTTGCAGACATGATACTATATATAGAAAACCCTAAAGATGCCACCAGAAAACTACTAGAACTAATCAGTGAATCTGGCAAAGTTGCAGGATACAAAATTAATGCACAGAAATCTCTTGCATTGCTATACACTGACACAAAAGATTTGAAAGAGAAATTAAGGAAACAATCCATCCCACTTATCATTGCAACAAAAAAGAATAAAATACCTAGGCATAAACCTAACTAAGAAGGCAAAAGACCTGTACTCAGAAAACTATAAAACACTATTGAAAAAAAAAAAAAAGATGACACACACAGATAGAGAAATATACCATGTTCTTGGATTGGAAGAATCAACATTGTGAAAATGACTGTACTACCCAAAGCAATCTACAGATTCAATGCAATCCCTATCAAATTACCAATGGCATTCTTCACAGAATTAGAACAAAAAATTTTACAATTTGTATGGAAACACAAAAGACCCTGAATAGCCAAAGCAACCTTGAGAAAGAAAAACAGAGCTGGAGGAATTAGGCTCCCTGACTTCAAACTATACTACAAAGCTACAGTAATCAAGACAGTATGGTAATGGCATGAAAACAGAAATATAGATCAATGGTCCAGGATAGAAAGCCCAGAGATAAACTATGGTCAACTGATCTATGACAAAGGAGGCAAAGATAAATAATGGAAAAAAGACAGCTTCTTCAATAAGTGGTGCTGGGAAAACTGGACGGCTACATGTAAAAGAATGAAATTAGAACATTCCCTAACACCATACACAAAAATAAACTCAAAATGGATTAAAGACCTAAAGGTAAGACTGGACACTATAAAATTCTTAGAGGAAAACACAGGAAAAACACTCTGTGACATAAACCACAGCAAAATCTTTTCTGACCCACCTCCTAGAATAATGAAAATATAAACAAAAATAAACAAATGGGACATAATGAAACTTCAAAGCTTCTGCACAGCAAAGCAAATCATAAACAAGACAAAAAGACAACCCTTAGAATGGGAGAAAATATATGCAAACAAAGCAACAGACAAAGGATTAATCTCCAAAATATACAAATAGCTCACGGAGCTCAATATCAAAAAAAAAAACCTGATCAAAAAATGGGTGGAAGACCTAAACAGACACCTCTCCAAGGAGGACATACAGATGGCCAAGGGGCACATGTAAGGATGCTCAACATCACTAATTATTAGAGAAATGCAAATCAAAACCCCAATGAGGTATCACCTCACACCAGTCAGAATAGCCATCATCAAAAAATCTACAAAAAAATAAATGCTGAAAAGGGTCTGGGGAAAAGGAAACCCTCTTGCGCTGTTGGTGGGAAGGTAGATTGATACAGACACTGTAGAGAACAATATGGAGGTGTCATAAAAAACTAAAAATAGAACTATCATATGACCTAGCAATCCCACTACTGGGCATATACCCTGAGAAAACCATAATTAGAAAGGACACTTGCACCCTAATGTTCATTGCAGCACTATTTATAATAGCCAGGACATGGAAACAACCTAAATGTCCATTGACAGATGAATGGATAAAGAAGATGTAGTATATACACTGGAATATTACTCAGCCATAAAAAGGAATGAGTCTGTCATACAGAGTGAAGTAAGCCAGAGAGAGAAAAACAAACATATATTAATGCATATATGTGGAATTTAGAAAAAAGGTACAGGTGAACCTATTTCCAGGGCAGGAATAGAGACACAGACATAGAGAATGGACATGTGGATGGGGTGGGGGACAGAACAGGAGGGTGGGAAGAATTGGGATCTTAGGATTGACATATATACACTACCATGCGTAAAACAGATAGCTAGTGGGAATATGCTATAAAGCACAGGAAGCTCAGCTCTGTGCTCTGTAATGACCTTAGATGGATGGGATGGGGGGTGGGGGTAGAGGGAGGTCCGAGAGGGAGGGGATATGTGCATACATATAGCTGATTCACTTTACTGTACAGCAGAAACTAACACAACATTGTAAAGCAATTATACGCCAATAAAAAATAATAAAATAAAATAATTTATCACCAAAAAAATGAATAAGGAAGCAGAAGATTTAAGCAAAGTTAATCAAGTTAACCTAACTGACACATTTAAAACACTATAGGCAACAAGGCAGAATACTCAGGATCAAATGCACATGATATGTTCCAAAATAGATGATAGCTGTAGTTACAAAGGAAGTTTTAACAAATGGTAAAAATTAAAACTACATAATGTTCCTTACCTGCAGTATTAAAAAAAGAAATTGTATAAAAGAAAACTAGAAAATAGTCATTTGCTTCAAAGTTAAAGAACAGCCTTCTAAATAAGCCGTAATCCAAATATGGTTAAAATGTAGAATTGAAAATACTTTGGTCTGAATGAAAATTTAACATGTTAAACTTGTAGAATGCAGTTAAAGCAATGCTTACATGGAAATTTCTGGCTTTGGGGGTATACATTAGAAAATGAGAAAGACTGAAAATATTTTATGTAAGATATAATGTCACAAAGAAAGATAACAGCTAATTAATCTTCAACAGTAGAATTAAGAAATAGAGTACAAAACAATGACATAAAAAACAAATATTAAAAAGAAAATCAAAGCCAAAAATTGATTGCTTGTAAAGAATTGACAAACACCTAGCAATACTGATCAAGAACTAAACTGAGAAAACATAGTATCTTTTCATATAGACATTAAAAAATAATAAACATGTAAACAGCTTTATGTCAATAAATTTGAAGATTTTAGCAATATGGGAAAATTCCTTGAAAAAACCAAACTAACAAAATTGACAAAAGCAATAGGAAAACTAAATGGTTCTATATTAATCAGAGGTTGGATCTGTAGGAAAATATAAATTAACATCTTTTCAGAAAACCTCTAGTACAGTGGATTCTTCAGTGTTTTTGAGGTAATACAAATGACTGAATAGTGTTAAATCAGAGATAATCCTTACCAAGCTTTACTAATAAAGCTTCAATTGCTTCAGCAATAGTAATCAGAGAGCAACTGATTGAATCTGGGGGAATTACAAACATTTGTTCCATGATCAAACCTTTGAATATACAAGGATAATGATACAAATTACACATACACATTTTTATCTTGAAAATGTAATTTTGATAGTTAATTCTTCATCTTACATAGGAGCACAGTAAAATACACCACATTCTGAAGAAACTCCAGGTGTTATGAGAATAAGAGTGGGGAAAATTCAGATGGGCTACAATAGCCATTACCTTAAACTGCAAGAGACAAAGGTTCCAACCCACAGGTTAACATTTACAAACTTATGACTGAATACACTTATGCCTAAAATAACAAGACTCAGGAGTTAGATATGGAAGGGTGGGAAAGAATAGTTTTGTGAGGGTAGGAACTCTATCAATACAGAAAAAATAGCTGATTATCAAATTAAAGAATAAAAGGAGCTCCCATAACAAATATTAGAGGGATGAGAATAAGAATCATTAACCGAGGATTTGATGCCCTCTAAAGGAGAAACCTTTCTGATGACACTTAGGCAAGCTGGCTGCTTGAGATTCGCTCAGCAGGTCTATAAGAAATACTCATAAATGTCTCAGCAAACCTCAAGTGATTATCAGATTGGTGTTTCCTAACAACATACACCAGTAGTCACACAAGAAGTTCTGAGACAAGAACTAAGAGAAAGGTCATAACCCAAATGCCAGACACAAATGCGGCACATGTGAAAGTCCTACACAAAGCCAGTCAGGAGGGTGGCTGTGCTGTGAATTTCCTGTACAGTATTTATCAAACATTGTGGCAAGACACCGATGATCACCTAACTAATCAGACAACACACATTTATTTCAAATTTCTAGGAGGTAAAAAAATGTCACATACTGATGCCTTAGGCATGTTCAGGGCCAGCTTATAAATACTCCTTTCAGTAATTCCTTAACACAAATTTGCATTAGTGAAAAGAAACTGGCAAAATCTACTGCTCACAATTCAATATGTCAGATGGGGAAGACCAAAATAGAATGTTCCAATCAGTTTTAATTTTTAAATACAATTGTCACATTGGGAAAATCAAATAAACGTAGTAAAATAAACTGTACAAAGGCAAAGTAGAATAACAAAAAGTATTTTACTAAAACAGAAGATTTACAGAAGTTTCCAGACAAGTCATACAAAATGGTCATAAGCCTTTTCTTGAAGGGAGGAGTCTACACTTGACAGCAAAGTCACAATGTTATTAGTGAGGGCTATGATGTTTATATAATGTTCCCATTTTGGTTCAAACAATCAAGCTTGTCCATCTACAGCGTCTGAATAAAGTTAGACTTGGCTAGAGAGCATATTCTAAAGAACTGGTTTGCTGCTTTTAATCAATGCAATTAGATCACCATAAAAAGGGGGAAAGGAGCCCATAAAATTAAAATAAAACTACCTTCCTCCTCAACCAAAAAAATAATAATAGTAAAGAAAAACACCCACACCTCTGCAGCTAACCCTGACAACTACCTTCACTCACATTCATGCTTTATACTTAAACCATGATGGGGGAAATGAATAAAAGCAGAGAAGGACCACTGCTTTTAAACGTTTTGCAATAATCCAGATGATATTTCTAGCCTCTGCTCATGCTTTACAACAGTGAGTCAGGACAAGACATAGTTTTGTTAATGTGCATTTAATCACCAAAGGACTGAAGCTGTCTGGGCTTTTACTCTGTAATGTGTCTAAGACTGTGTCCATTAAACTCAAACAAAAAAGGAAGAAGTCTTAGCAGAACAGGAGAAGTGATGCACACTTGATGATCAGATCGATTTTAATATCATTCATGGCATATAGCCTAGTCCATGCTCTAGCTATAGTCCAGGCTTGGGCTTCATTGGTCTTCCACTGCTCCACTACATCATTTGCTAATGGATCACCTGGATTGGGAGCACTTAACAAAGCCTGGATTGACAGCAGAACTGTGTGGATCTGCAGTGCTGGGGACCACTTATCTTTCAAAATATCTAAACATATTCTTCTCAACTTGTCTACATTAGGATGATAAATTTTGGTCATGAAATGTACTTTAGAGGCTGCAATTGGGTATTCTTCTGAGAGAAATAGTTCAAGTTTTAAAAGTCCCTCCCTCAAAGGGGGAATCCTGAGGGCCAGCAAGGACCACATGAAAATAACGGGCGTTGCTCTCATCTGGTTCTGCTTTAATACTGGGAACTGGTTCTGCCAGTAAACGCTGGGTTTCCCTGATAATCCTGCGGTGCAGCCAGCCATTGTCAGATCCTGAGTTCGGCCTCTGGTCTCATGTCCTACACCTGTATTTAACTCACCTGTTTCATATGTGCAAGTGGGTTGATCTTGAAGAGATATTATTGAGTTTCCTAAACTAGGCAGGGGTGATTGTAATTACACTTGCAATTTCAGTTGTGATTTCTTTACTAAACAACCCAACATTGCCAAATCTATTATGAAGTTAGTTATGAAAGGTTGAAAGCAAAAGATAAATCATGTAACACTAAGATGTAAAAACGTAAACAATGCAACCACCACAAAAATAAATTATATTAAAAGATGACAAGGTATTGATGGAAATAAAGAGGTATAAATCAAGGTAAAGAGAAACATATTTATTATGATAATAAAGGACCATTCCACAGTGTTTGGTATGCACCTAATAGCATAACTTCAAAACACATGAAGCAAGAACTGAGAGATCAAAAAGAAGAAATGAAAAATCCAGGACCATATTTGGAGATGTTTACCCAGAACAAGTAGGCAAAAAATAAGTAAAGACATAGAAGAATTAAACAATATTAACTGACCTTGATACATATAAAGCACTATGCTCAAAAATCACAGAATACACATTATTTTCAAATGCATGTGGGACATTTACCAAAATTGATGATATCCATAGCCACAAAGTGTCTAAACAAATCTTAAAGAATACAAATTGCACAATGGACACGCTTCCAGTTTCCACTCTGACATGTAGAGATCTTGCACTCCCACCCTCACAAAAAGAAAAAGGCTAAACTGAAAATCAATGACTTTTCTTAGGTACAACAGATAAATGAGGCCACAGAACAAACTGAAGAGACAGGCTAATACAGAGAATACAAATGAGCTTACCTGAAGCAGAAGTGGCTGGAGCCAGTAATACTTAAACAATGACTTCAACAAATCTGTGGAGCCTAAGTGTAGATTAGCATTAGTTTGGGGCCCCACTGTAAAGGAAGCCTCTACATTGCCATAAGTTGGACATCCTGGAAACCTACCAGGTTCTCTTAAAGACCAGGAAAAAAAAAAAAAAATTCACCATGTTTGACCAAGAAGAAAAAAGTGAACTTTCTGATAATGTGCTAAGAGTAATAGTGACAATTTTGAAATATACCCAGAGTGTCCTCAAAACTAAGGTCTAACCAACAAGGGGAAAGACTTCACCAGAGCCTTATTCAACTTGAGGGAAGAGAAATTACCCTACTTCAGCCTCTTCGAGACTTCTTATCTTACCTAAGGGAAGAAGGGTGCAGCTTAAATGCACTTATGAAATTCACAGCCCAGGGGCACAAGACCATTACCAGACTGAGACCTAACTTTAAGACTACAGAATGCTTCCCATCCTCCCACAGCTTATACCACATCAAAGGGGCTCCTGTATATCAAGTGGATTATAGCTGAAAGAACTACATGCAAGGCTCTACTTAAGGAGTTTCTCAGGAAATCCTAAGAAGACATGGGAGACAAAAACAAAGACACTAGAGGAAATTAAAATCTCTGACACCTACAACTAAAGGAAACAGTAAACACAGACTAACTCCTAATCAGTAAACACCAAAGGCCTATCTACCTCAGCTTCTATTACTCGAATATCATATCTGGTTTTCAACAGAAAATTACAAGCCATGCTTAAAAGGCAGGAAAAAAAAAATCTGAAAAGATAGCAAGCAGAAGAACCAGACTCAGATATGGCAGAGTTTTTGGAATTATGTGACTGGGAATTTGAAATAACCATGATTAATATGCTAAGGGGTAACAACATGCAAGAAGAGATGAGTAATGTAAACAGAAAGATGGAAACTCTAAGAAAGAATCAAAAGGAAATGACAGAAATCGAAAACACTGTAACAGACAAGAATGCTCATGAGTAGACTGGTCATGGCCAAGGAAAGAATCAGTGAGCTTGAAAGAAGTTATGTCAATAGAAAGTTTGTAAACTGAAATGCAAAGGGAAAAAAAGAGAGAAAGAGAGAGAAAAGAACAAACTATCAAAGAACTGCGGTACAATTATAAAAAGTATAACATATACATAATGCGAATACAAATAGAAGAGAGAAAAAAAGAAGAAAAAGAGTTGAAGTGATAATGACTAGGATTTTCCCAAAATTAATGACAGAAACCACACCACAACACCAGGAAGTTCAAAGAACATCAACCAGCATAAATACCAAGAAAAGTACACCTAAGGAGGCTTTGGGTTTCCAGTGCAACATGTATGGAGACGGGAAGTCATCACTCCATCTGAATAAGAAGTAAAAAGCTGAACAAACTAAAAACTAGTAGCTCTTTTTAGATCCATAAGAGAGCTGAGATCATGGGGAAATGTGCTATCCTTAAAACTGGAGAGACCAACAGTTAATATAGAAAACCACAACTTACCAGAGCAGAAACCCACAAGCAGAAATCTCTGTGGGAAACAGAAATGGGATAGGAAAACTTAAACTACGAGGATGAGTCAAAAATTATCTGCACTCTGGCTATGAAATTTTTAGAAGTTTTACTATAACTGGAGCGTGGATAATTTTTGACTCACCCTCATATAATTGGCAAACTGCTGGAGGCTAGGTGTAGACAAGTCAGAGAATTAAAAACTATAGGGAGGGCCAGTTTAGGGGGACCCTCACACTTTTGTGAGTTTTACCTCTAGGAGCCCTACCAGGTTCTTACACTGAAGTCAGAGAGAAATCCCCTCATAGTTTTGGCAGGGGAAGGTGAAAGCAGCCATCCTGAAATATATTCAGAGCATTCTGTTTTTCTTCATAAGGCTTCAAGAGCAACTATTTTCCCATAGCCTAAACTAATAAATGATTTTAGCAAGGTAGTAGAATACAAGGCTAATTTAAGGAGTTTAAAGGCACAAAAGGCAATCATTCCTATAAACCAGAAATGAACAAGTGGAGTCTGAAATGAAAAACAACAGCATTTACATTAGCACTCCCCAAAATGAAATTCTTAAGTATAACTCTAATAAAATATATATAAGATCTATATGAAGAAAAAGTACAAAATTGATAAAGGAAATCAAAGAACCAAATAAATGCAGATATATTCCGTGTTCATAGACAGGAAGGCTCAATCTTATCAAGCTGTGTGTTCTTCCCAAACGATCTCTAAACTCAATGCAATCCCAATCAAAATCCCATCAAATTTTGTGTGAATATCAACAAAGTGATTCTATAGTTTACATGTAGAGGCAAAAGACCCAGGATAGCCAACACAATATTAAAGGAGAAGAAGAAAGCTGGAGGACTGAGACTGTGCAACTTCAAGACTTACGTAAAGCTACAGTAATCAAGATAGTACTGGTAAAAGAATAGAGAAGTAGATCAAAGGAGCAGAATGGAATGTCCAGAAAGAGAGCCACATAAATATAGCCAATTGATCTTTGACAAGGAGCAAAGAATAATGAAGGTAGTCTTTTCAAGAAATGATGCAGAAAAAACGGGGCATCTGCATGCAAAAACAAAACAAAACAAAACAAAAAACACCTAGACACTTACCTTACACTATTCACAAAAATTAACTCAAAATGAATTATAGACCTAACGTAAATTGCAAAAGTATAAAATGCCTAAAATACAGGAGAAAATCTAGATGACCTTGGGTTTGGGGATCTTGGGACTTCTTAGGTATAACATCAAACATACAATCCATGAAAAAAAGAATAACAAATTGAACTTCATTAAAATTAAAAACTTGTGATCTGCAAAGACCTTGTCAAGAAATGAGAAGGCAAGCCACAAACTAGGTGAAAATATTTGCAAAACACATATCTGATAATGGATATTATGCAAAATATACAAAGAACAGCTAAAATTCAAAAATAAGAAAATAAACTACCCAATTTAACAACAGGCAAAAGACTTGAACAGACATCTCATCAAAGAAGATATACAGATGAAAAGTAAGCATGTAAAAAGCTGCTCCACATCATATGTCACCAAGAAATTGTGAATTAAAACAACAAGATACCACTATGAACTTATTAGAATGGCCAAGATCCAAAACACTGATAACACCATATGCTGGCAGAAGAGTAGAGCAAAAGGTACTCTGGTTCACTGCTAGTGGGAATGCAAAATGGTACAGCCACTTTGGAAGACAGTTTAGTAGTTATTTACAAAACTGAACATACTCTTACCATACAATCCAGCAATTGTGCTCCTTAAGTATTTGCCCAAATGAGGTGAAAACTTATGTCCATACCAAAACCTGCACAGAGATGTTTATAGCAACTTTATTCATAACTGCCAAAAGTTGGAGATGACTGAGGTGTCCTTCAGTAGGTGAGTGGAAAAATAAACTGTGATACATCAAAACAACAAAACATTATTCAGTGCTTAAATAAAAAAACTACCAAGACATGAAAAGACACAAAGAAACTTAAATGCATAACACTAAGTAAAGAAGCCAATCTGGAAAGGCTGTATATTGTAAGACTTCAATAATATGACATTCTAGAAAGGCAAAAGTTTGGAGAAAGTAAAAACATCAGTGGTTGCACAGTTAGGAAGAGAGAGGGTGAACAGACAGCACAGAGGATTATTACAACAGTAAAACCATTCTGCATCATTAATGGTGAATATATATCATCATACATTTGTCCAAACCCAAAGAATATATGACACCAAGAGTGAGCCCTAGTATAAACTACAGACTTTGGATAATAATGACATATCAATGTAGGTTCATTGATTACAACAAATGTACCACTCAAGTGTGGGATGTCAATAGTGGGGAGGCTGTGCTTGCGTGGAGGCAAGAGGGTGGGGTATGTGAGAACTCTGTACTTTTCACTCAATTTTGCTGTAAACCTAAAACTGCTGTACAATCTATTAAAAATTCCAACAACAAACAAGGGAAATTAGAGAGTATTTTGAATTAAAATAAAAACATAAATCATAATATGTAGAATGCCACTAAAGCAGTACTCAGAAGGAAATTTATAGTATTAAATGCCTATATTAAGAAATAATAGGGCTTCCTAGGTGGCACAGTGGTTAAGAATCCACCTGCCAATGCAGGGGACATGGGTTCGATCCCTGCTCCAGGAAGATTCCACATGCCATGGAGTAACTAAGCCCATGTGCCACAACTATTGAGCCCATGTGCTGCAGCTACTGAAGCCCACGTGCCTAGAGTCCGTGCTCCGCAACAAGAGAAAGCACGGCAATGAGAAGCCTGCGCAGCACAACAAAGAGTAGCCCCTACTCACCGCAGCTAGAGAAAGCCCGTGTACAGCAATGAAGGCTGAACACAGCCAATAAATAAATAAATAAATAAACAAATAAATAAATGTATTTTTTTAAAAAAAGAAATAATAGGGAGAAATAGACAGCAATACAATAATAGAAAGGGACTTCAATACCATTGATTTTTATCAATGGCAAGATCATCCAGACAGAAAATCAATAAGAAAACGTTAAACATGATAACTTATACAGAACATTTCTCAAAAACAGCAGAGTACACCATCTTCTCAAGTGCACAGGGAACATTCTCCAGCACAGATTATATGTTGAGCCAAAAACAAGTCTTAACAAATTTTTTTTTATAAATTTATTTATTTATTTATTTTATCAGCTATGTTGAGTCTTTTTTGCTGTGTGCGGGCTTTCTTTAGTTGCCATGAGTGGGGGCTACTCTTCGTGGTCGTGCGTGGGCTCCTCATTGCCGTGGCTTCTCTTGTTGTGGAGCATGGGCTCTAGGAGCATGGGCTTCAGTAATTGCAGCACGTGGGCTCAATAGTTGTGGCTCACGGGCTCTAAAGCACAGGCTCAGTAGTTGTGGCGCACAGGCTTAGTTGCTCCACGGCATGTGGGATCTTCCTGGAACAGGGATCGAACCCGTGTCCCCTGCATTGGCAGGCAGATTCTCAATCACTGCGCCACCTAGGAAGCCCAAGTCTTAACAAATTTAAGAAAATTGAAATCATATCAAGCATCTTTTCCAACCACAGTGGTATGAAACTAGAAATCAATTACAAAAATAAAACTGGAAATTTCACATATATGTGGAGACTAAACAACATGCTACAGCAACCAATGGGTTAAAGAAGAAATCAAAAGAGAAATCAAAAAATATCTTGAGAGACATGAAAATGGAAATACAACATATCAAAATTTATGGGATGCAGCAAAAGCAGTTCTAAGAGGAAAGTTCATGGCAATAAATGCCTACATTAAGAAACAAGAAAAATCTCAAATAACAAACACCCTTTACACCTCAAGGAAATAGGAAAAGAAGACCGAACTAAGCCCAAAGTTCACAGAAGGAAGGAAACAACAAAGATCGGGGTAGAAATAAATGAAATAGAGACTAAACAGATAAGAGAAAAGATAAATAAAACTAAGAGCTCATTTTTTGAAGAGATAAACAAAATAGAAGAAACTTTTAGCTAGATTCATAAAGAAAAAAAGAAACAACACTCAAATAAACCTGGAAGTGAAAGAGGAGATGTTACAACTGACACCACAGAAATACAAAGGATCATAAGATAACAGTATGAACAATCACGTGGCAACCAACTGGACAACCTAGAAAAAAAATGGATAAATTCCTAGAAACATACAATCTACCATCTACTAAGAATGAATCATGAAGAAATAGAAAAGGTAAACAGATCAATTACTAGTAAGGAGATTACATCAGTAATCAAAAACGTCTCAACAAAGAAAAGTCAGAGACCAGATGTTTTCACCCATGAATTTTACCAAACATTTTACGAAGAATTAATACCAATTCTTCTCAAACTCTTCCAAAAACAGAAGAGAAGGGAACACTTCCAAACTCATTTTACAAGGACATCATTACCAATACCAAAAACAGACAAGGACACTATAAGAAAAGAAAATTACAAGCCAATATCTAATGAACATAGATGCAAAAATACTCAATAAAATATAAGCAAACCAAATTCAATAATATATTAAAAAGATCATACACCATGATCAAGTGGTATTTATTCCAGGATAAGTCAGACAGAGAGAGACAAACATTGTATGATCTCACTTATATGTAGAATCTAAAACCAAACCCACTGATACAGAGAACAGATTGGTATCTGCCAATTGATTGGGTAAAATGGGTCAAAAGATACATATACAGAACATATACAAACTTCCAATTATAAGATAAAATAGTCCTGGGAATATACCATACAGCATGGACACTATAGTTAACAATATTGTATTGCACATTTGGAAGTTGCTAAGAGAGTACATCTTAAAAGTTCTCATCATAAGAAAAAAGATTTGTAACTGTGTGGTGAAGGATCTTAACTAAACTTTTTGTGGTAATTATTTCACAGTATGTACACATACCAAATCATTATGTTGTACATCTAAAATTAATACAATGTTTTATGTCAATTATATCTCAACAACAAAAGAAAAGAAATAATAAAGATCTCGAATCAATTATCTCAACTTCCTCCTCGAGAACCCAGAAAGAGAGTAGCAATTGAAACCAAAAGCAAATAGATTAAAGGAAGTAATAAAAATCAGAATGAAAATTAATGAAATAGAAACAGAAACACAGGAATAAAAAGCACATAAAAACAAAAGTTGATTTTTTTTTTTTTTTTTTGAGAAAGCCAGTAATATTCATCCACCTCTAGTCATACTGATCAGGAGAAAGAAAGACAAAAATTACCACTATGAGGAATGGTTGAAGGATGATGCCACAGATTCTATGGTTACTGAAAGGATAATAAAAGATAACATGAACAACTTTGTGTCTCTAAATTAGACAATTTAGAGATGAAATGGACACACTCCTTGAAAGACACAAACTGTGAAAATTAATGCAAGAGGAAATGGATGGCCTAAATAGCCTTGTATCTTTTCAAGAAATTGAATCTGTAATTTAAAGCTTTCCCACAAAGAGAACTCCAGGTCCACACTGATTTCAATTATGAATAATGTCAAAAATATAAGGAAGAGGACTTCCTAGGTGGGGCAGTAGTTAAGAATTCACCTGCCAACGCAGGGGACACGGGTTCTATTCCTGCCCCAGGAACATACCACATGCCGCACAGCAACTAATCCCGTGCACCATAACTATTGAGCTTGCGTCCTAGAGCCCATGAGTCACAACTATTGAGCCCATGTGCCACAACTACTGAAGCCCACATGCCTAGAGCCCGTGCTCTGCAACAAGAGAAATCACAATGAGGAGCCTGAGCACCACAATGAAGAGTAGCCCCCACTCGTGGCAACTAGAGAAAGTCTTTGTGCAGCAACGAAGACCCAACACAGTCAATAAATAAATAAATAAATAAATAAATAAAATATATAGAAGGAAGAAAAGATAACAATTCTATACAAACTCTCCAAGAAAACTGAAGAGGAGGAAATATGCCACAACTGGTTCTTTGCAGCCAGCATTTTCCTGATGTGAAAATCAGATTAAAACATTACATTACTACAAAAATTCAGATCAATGCCCCTCATGAATATAGATGGTAAAATCCTAAACAAAATGTTAGCAACTGAATTCAACATTATATAAAAAGGATAATACACCATGATCAAATAAAATTTATCCTATGTATACAAGGTTGGTCTGAAAATCAATCAAGGTATGTTACCATAGTCACAAAATAAAAATGAATAATCATATTAAGACAGGAAGACAAGAGTGCACAGCCATTTTGGAAAAGGACTAAGGGACCAGCCTGGCACAAACAGGCCTAACAAGCCCAGTAAAACAATGCACCTG
Organism: Hippopotamus amphibius kiboko; assembly: GCF_030028045.1. Lineage (NCBI taxonomy): Eukaryota > Metazoa > Chordata > Mammalia > Artiodactyla > Hippopotamidae > Hippopotamus > Hippopotamus amphibius. Next base: position 156,580,163 of record NC_080189.1, read on the forward strand.
AAGGCTTAGGTCTTTGAGACAACCAGAGACCCACAGAAGTAAAAGATTATCTCTGTTCCACTGACGTATGTACAGTTTCCAAAGCACAAAAGCTGGACTATAAATCTACCACATAGCAGAATCACTGAACTCCCAGTTCACTGAAAAATATAAAGGCCTGACACACATTCCTAAGTTGTTGCAGGAAGCAGACCCCCACCAGATGAAAACTGCTAACCGCAAGCAGGTAGACTCTGGACCAAATAAAACCAGAACGTTGATGATGCTCAAAACTTCACTTTGATGTCAACCAATCTGAGAATTGAGCACAAGCTGATCAGGCACTCTGTGGCCCCTTCCTTCACACTGGCTTTAAAACCCTTTCCCTGAACATCCTTGGGGAGTTGGCACTCTTTAACCATCTCCCTTGTGCATAAGCTATCCTTTCAATAAAAAGTATTGCTTGCCTAAGAATCTTCTGGGAGTGATATTCATTTCTATGGTATTGCTGTCCAAGAATCTGGAGAAAGCCAGACAACATGATCATATCAATAAATCAGAAAATCATTTGACAAAATCCAACATCCATTCCTAATAATTACTCCCAGAAAACAGCAGATTATACGTTCTTCTCAAGTGCACATGGAACATTCTGCAGGACAGAACACATCTTGGGTCACAAATCAAGCCTTGGTAAATTTAAGAAAATTGAAATCATATCAAGCATCTTTTCTGATCACAACACTATGAGATTAGAAATCCATTACAGGAAAAAAACATAAAAAAAACACAAACACATGGAGGCTAAACAATACACTACTAAATAACCAGGAGATCACTGAAGAAATCAAAGAGGAAATCAAAAAATACCTAGAGACAAATGACAATGAAAACACAACGATCCAAAACCTATGGGATGCAGCAAAAGCAGTTCTAAGAGGGAAGTTTATAGCAATACGATCCTACCTCAAGAAACAAGAAAAATCCCAAATAAACAATCTAACCTTACACCTAAAGAAACTAGAGAAAGAAGAGCAAACAAAACCCAAAGTTAGTAGATGGAGAGAAATCATAAAGATCAGAGCAGAAATAGATGAAATAGAAACAAAGAAAACAATAGCAAAAATCAATAAAACTAAAAGCTGGTTCTTTGAGAAGATAAATAAAATTGATAAACCTCTAGCAAGACTCATCAAGAAAAACAGGGAGAGAGCTCAAATCAATAAAATTATAAATGAAAGGAGAAATTACAATGGACACTGCAGAAATAAAAAGCACCATAAGAGACTACTACAAGCAACTATATGCCAATAAAATGGATAACCTGGAAGAAATGGACAAATTCTTAGAAAGGTATAACCTTCCAAGACTGAATCAGGAAGATATAGAAAATATGAACAAACCAATCTAGAAAATATGAACAAACCAATCACAAGTAATGACATTGAAGCTGTGATTAAAAATCTTCCAACAAGCAAAAGTCCAGGACCAGATGGCTTCACAGGTGAATTCTATCAAACACTGAGAGAAAAGCTAACACCCATCCTTTTCAAACTCTTCCAAAAAATTTCAGAGGAAGGAACACTCCCAAACTCATTCTATGAGGCCACCATCACCCTGATACCAAAACCACACAAAGATACTACAAAAAAAGAAAAGTACAGACCAATATCACTGATGAATTTAGATGCAAAAATCCTCAACAAAATACTAGCAAACAGAATCCAACAACACATTAAAAGGATCATACACCATGATCAAGTGGGTTTTCCCTAGGATTTCTCCCAGAGATGCAGGGATTCTTCAATATATGCAAATCAATAAATGTGATACACCATGTTAACAAACTGAAGAATAAAAACCATATGATCATCTCAATAGACGCAGAAAAACCTTTTGACAAAATTCAACATCCATTTATGATAAAAACTCTTCAGAAAGTAGGCATAGAGGGAACCTACCTCAACATAATAAAGGCCATATATGAAAAACCCACAGCAAACATCATTCTCAATGGTGAAAAACAGAAAGCATTCCCTCTAAGATCAGGAACAAGATAAGGATGCCCACTCTCGCCACTACTATTCAACATAGTTTTGGAAGTCCTTGCCATAGCAATCAGAGAAGAAAAAGAAAAAAAAAAGGAATCCAAATTGGAAAAGAAGAATTAAAACTGTCACTGTTTGCAGATGACATGATACTATACATAGAAAATCCTAAAGATGCCACCAGAAAACTACTTGAGCTAATCAATGAATTTGGTAAAGTTGCAGGATACAAAATTAACACACAGAAATCTCTTGTATTCCTATACACTAATAACAAAAGATCAGAAAGAGAAATTAAGGAAATAATCCCATTCACCATTGCAACAAAAAAGAATAAAATACCTAGGAATAAACCTAACTAAAGAGGTAAAAGACCTGTACTCAGAAAACTATAAGACACTAATGAAAGAAATCAAAGATGACATAAACAGATGGAGGGACATACCATGTTCTTGGATTGGAAGAATCAACATTGTGAAAATGACTATACTACCCAAAGCAATCTACAGATTCAATGCAATGCCTATCAAACTGCCAATGGCATTTTTGAAAGAACTAGAACAAAAAATCCAAAAATTTTTATGGAGACACAAAAGACCCCGAATAGCCAAAGCAATCTCAAAGAAGAAGAAAAAAAAAAAAAAAAAACAGAGCTGGAGGAATCAGACTCCTTGACTTCAGACTATACTATACAGCTACAGTAGTCAAAACAATATGGTACTGGCACAAAAACAGAAATATAGATCAATGGAACAGGATAGAAAGCCCAAAGATAAACTATAGTCAACTAATCTATGACAAAGGAGGCAAGGATACACAATAGAGAAAAGGCAGCCTCTTCAATAAGTAGTGCTGGGAAAACTGGACAGCTACCGTAAAAGAATGAAGTTAGAACATTCCCTAACACCATACACAAAAATAAACTCAAAATGGACTAAAAACCTAAATATAAGGCCAGACACTATAAAACTCTTAGAGGAAAACATAGGAAGAACACTCTTTGACATAAATCACAGCAAGATCTTCTTTGACCCACCTCCTAGAGTAATGGAAATAAAAACAAAAATCAACAAGTGGGACCTAATGAAACTTAAAAGCTTTTGCACAGCAAAGGAAATTATAAACAAGATGAAATGGAAGCAGCTCAATATCAAAAAAACAACAGAATCAAAAAATGGGCAGAAGATCTAAATAGGCATTTCTCCAAAGAAGACATACAGATGGCCGAGAGGCACATGAAAAGCTGCTCAACATCACTAATTATTAAAGAAATGCAAATCAAAACTACAATGAGGTATCACTTCATACCAGTTAGAATGGGCATCATCAGAAAACATATGAACAATAAATGAAGAGGGTGTGGAGAAAAGGGAACCCTCTTGAACTGTAGGTGGGAATGTAAATTGATATAGCCACTATAGAGAACAGTATGGAGGTTCCTTGAAAAACTAAAAAGAAAATTACCATATGATCTAGCAATTCTACTCCTAGGCATATACCCAGAGAAAACCATAATTCAAAAAGACACATGCATCCCGATGTTCATTGAAGCACTATTTACAATAGCCAGGACATGGAAGCAACCTAAATGTCCACCAATAGATGAATGGATAAAGAAGATGTGGTACATATATACAATCGACTATTAGCCATAAAAAGGAATGAAATTGGGACATTTGTAGAGACATGGATGGACCTAGAGACTGTCATACAGACTGAAGTAAGTCAGAAAGAGAAAAACAAATATCGTATAGTAATGCATATATGCAGAATCTAGAAAAATGGTACAGACCAACTGGTTTGCAAGGCAGAAATAGAGACACAGATGTAGAGAACAAACATATGGACACCAAGTGGGGAAAGTGGGGTGGGGTGGGATGAATTGGGAGATTGGGATTACCATATATACATTACTAATAAGGAGAAAAACATCAAACTGTACACTTTAAATATATGCAGTTTATTGTATGTCAATTACATCTCAATAAAAGTTCTTAAAAAACAAAAACAAGCCACTTTGTAAAAAAAAAAAAAAAAAAGCCAAAGATCTACAATAGCCAATCCACTTTGAAAAAGAAGAAAAAGTTGGAGGACTACCAGTTTCTGATTTCAGGATATATAAAGTTACAGTCTCAAAACAGAGGAGTATTTGTGCAATGATAGACAGATCGATAGGACAGAATAGAAACAGACCCACACAAATATGGCAACAGATTTTTGACAAATGTACAGAGGTAAATCACTGGAGAAAGTATAGCCTTTTTACATACAGTGCTGGAACAACTGAATGAAAAATGAAAGAACTTAATTTCATACCTTGTACCACATACACAAATTAGTCCAAAATAGACCACAGACCAACATGTAAAACTATAAAACTTCCAAAATTAAACATAGGAGAAATTTTTTTTTTCTTTTAAATTTAGGGCTTAGGATTTAAGCAAAGATTTCTTAGATGTGAGAGAGAATGAAAAATCCATAAAAGAACAAATTGATAAGTTGAACTTCATCAAAACTACAAACTTCTCTTTAAAATATTTTATTAAGAGAATGAAAAGACAAGCCACAGATTGGGATAAAATATTTTCAAAACATATATTTGCTAAAGGACTATTCAGAATATATAAAAAACTCAAAACTCAGTAAGAAACAACTCCTCAAGAAATAGGCAAAAGATGTAAAAATACTCTTTACCAAAGAAGATACATGGAAGGCTAATAAGCACAGAAAAAGATGCTCAACAGCACTAGTCATAGGAAAATGCAAAATTAAAGCCACAATGTGATATCACTACACACTTACTAAAATGGCTAAAATTTAAAAGGCTGACCATACCAACGGATGGTGAAGATGCAGAGGGATTGTAATTCTTATACACTGCTGATGGAAATGTAAAATGGTACAATCACTTTGGAAAACAGTTCTGCAGTTTCTTAAAAAGTTAATCATCCCACTCCCAAGTTTTTACCCAAGAGAAAAGAAAGCTCAGGTTCATACAAGGATTTATACATGAAGGCTCATAGCAGCTTCATTTGTAATAGCCTCAGACCAGAAACAAACCAAATGTCCATTAACAGGAAAATAGATAAGCAAATCGTGGTGAAGGTTTCAGGGATGTACACATATGTCAAAATTTAGCTAGTTACACTATGTATGTGCAATTTATTATAGATTAAATAAACTGCAATAAAGCTGTTTTATTAAAATAAAATTTTTAAGGGGTGAAAAAAATGATACTGTATTAAAGTATTAGCACTCCCTAACTCACTCATTCACTCACTCACACACACACACACACACACACACACACTTTACTATTTACTGCAGGAGTTTAGCAAAAATGCAGTAACACCCTCTTAGTTTTCCTCACAGAAACCCACTTACATTAAATGCCTTTTAGGGACAACCAGCAGCTGGCTTTAGCAAACTTTTATCAGCCCACAGTGCAAACAAGTTACTGAAAATTTAGTTTCGCCTTTTTGTTCTGGACCGACACCAAGAAACGAACCAGGCTTGGGCTCTCCATTTCCATAGCCTCTTCAAGAGTGCTAAGATTCCCTAACTTCTCTCTTCTGAATTGCATTCCCGTCACCCCTGTGCACACTTCTGCTGCTGCCTCTTCTGCCTCTCCTGTACACCCTCTCGCTCCTCCCCTCCAAACCGCGTGGTTGCCTGTTCAGGTCCCTCTTGTTGTCACTCTACTTCCTCCCTTAAGTCTCTCTCCAGCCAGCTTCCAGACCCTGGAACCCAGGCTCCCGTTCCTTACAACGGACCAACACGGAGGACCCGCCCCCTTTTCTCTGGGCCGGGGCAGCGGCCGCCGAACCCAGGAGGCTGGCTGGGTTCCCGCCTTGGGAGAGGATTTGCCTCGGAAGCCGATTTTCAGACTCAAGCAGTCCATCACCCACCTCCCTAGGCACCACTGACAGCTGCACCCGAGCTCTCCAGAAGGCGGCACTGTGGAAAGCGGTGGGGGCCCGGTGCTGGGCCCGGTGCTGGGCGCCCTGCTGCGGTTCGGGCTCCAGGTGGTGCTCCTGGCCCCTGCACGCTCCTCGCAAACCCAGCCCACCCAACGGCCCCCGAGCACGTGGAGCTTTCCACGTGTCCCGCGGGCTGGCCTACAGCTCCGCCCACGTCATTCGTCTACAGCCTAGGAAGTTCTTGCTTTCCAGACACCTAACGCGGAGCAGGGAGGCTTCCTTGAGCATCAGCTCTTTTTCCAGGATAACTGCTACTATCAAGATTACGTGGAAGGGCTCCCAGTTCCCTGGTTGTCCAACATGTGGGGGCCTTTCGAGGGATGCCACAGATAAGTGACTTCATTTATGAAATGGAGCCCTTAAGGACTCTACCACATTTGAACACCAATTGTATCAGATAGACAGTAACAAGGTTCAATTCCCATGAAATGCAGCTTAGGAGAGAAAATAAATATGTCAGAAGCTGGAATTCAAGGCAGAGAATTCAAAACTGCCACAATGCCACAAAATGGCCATTCCCATAGCTGGTGGACCCACTGGCCCTTTGCAGAGTGTGCCTGCGGTGGTGGACAATTACACTTTCAATTATTCAAGTAAGAATTTCTCAAAGGCAACATAAGATATATTAAATGTGAACAATGTAACCGAGTCCATCTATCTATGGCCAGGCCTTCAGGTTTCTTTAATTGGGACTGAGATTGTGAACCAGGGGAATCTTACCAATGTTGAACAAGACATGAGTCAACTTAACAGCTTCAACGAATGGAAAAGTGTTCGTCTTTATCCCTGTTTGCCACGTGACTTGGGGAATCTTTTTGTGTGCAAGCATTTTTCTAATATATTTAAGTTGGCTTGAATGTCAGGAATATGCTACTGTCATTTGGGGCTACCAGTTTATAAATTCCTCAAAGATAAATCAATTTCTTTCATTTTGCAGTGGTCATTACTCATCAACTGGGTCATAATCTTGGTACGTCTCATACAGAGGAATTCTGTTTATATAGGAAAAAACATTGCATCATGAATGCCTATAATACAAATACCAGTGCTTTTAGCAACTGCAGTTATGAAAGTTATTTTAACCTCATTAACCACAAGGGAGTCTGTCTGGCGAATACACCAGCTTTTCAAAACATTATCTCATTGGAACAATGTGGCAAATAAGGTAAGTGGAAGGTGAAGAATAGTGTTGTGAGTGTGGATCAGAATGTCAGGGCAGAAAGGATTTGAAACCTTGGGCAGACTGCGCTTTTGGACTTTGCTATGTAAAATGTAGGTCTGCTTCTCTTGGAATGCTCTGTAGAGCACATATCGGTGAATGTGACCTTCCTGAGTGGTACAATGGGAGTTCAAGGTGATGCCCTGACAACTTTCATGTGCAGGATAGAATGCCTTGTGGTAACAGCACCTACTGTTATCACAAAATGTACAACAGCCACAATAAACAATGTCAATATATTTTTGACCAAACAGCAAGGAGTGCCCCCCGAGCTGCTGCAAAACAATTAATGTGCAAGGAGATCATTGCGGCCAATGTGGTGTGGAAAGTCAACACACAAAAGATGTCTTCCTTCAAATATTTTGTGAAAGAGTGCACTGTGGATATATAGAAACAATTCCCAATCTAAAAGACCACAATGCCATAATGTAGATAACACTGTTAATGGTACCAAGTATTGAGAAGCCAACTACCACTTTGGGAGGGATATGGTTGATAATGGAGAAGTAAAAGATGGCACCTTGCATGCTCTAGGCAAGATGTGTATGAGAGGGAGCTGTGTCAATTATTCAACCCTCAACGGTGCAAATTAGAAAAATGTCATGAGAGGAGTATACAACGATGAAAAACATTGCCACTGTCAATACAAGTATGCTCCTCCCTACTGTGACTTTTCAGGCCATGAAAAAAGCTTAGACAGTGGTCCTGCTCCAAGGGGCAGTGCCCTTCCTTCACTGTTAACCATTCTTCACACAGTAATTCTAGTCTCACTCTTTTCCCTTGCCTCAATATCGTGTGTTTTTACCAGAGTACTACTCTGCTTTTAACAAGAAGAGTAAAAAGAACTTAAAACAGGAAATAGAGAATTACAAAATATTCACTGATTTAAAGAAAATGTCTTCGGGAAGAGAAGACATTGCATAATCATTGTCCAATGACCCACAGTTCATTAATTAGAAACTCTGATTAAAGGCAGATATTCTCGGTTCTCTGCATTTAATCAAAAGATAAGTGCCTAACTTCCAAAATTAAATGTCTTTTGCTTTTCCTTAGTATTTAGCTCTATTTAAGGTAGGGTTGCTCTCAGCAGGAAACCCTGGAAATGTGTTCCAATGCTTTCATCACATTAGCTCTGTGGCTACACCCTTTAACCAGATATAAGGGAACAAGTGTGTGGCATAATAACTAAGACAAAGCATTAAAAGGTATAGGCTCCCTTTGTAATATCTGAAATAGAAATGGTAGAGGAAATCAGAGGAAAGAATAAGGCTAATAAACAAAAGAGCCAGAAATGAGACAAGAGAATTACAAAAAGATATCGAAAGGCAAAACTCATAGAGTCAAAGGAAAGCACAGGAAAACATGCTGTTTTTATGGTTTTCGTAAAAGCAGCTAATGATCTGACAAGATCTCCAGTGAATTAGTTTTGCAAAGGAATTTGGCAAGTTAAAGTCTAGTCTAAGATAAAAATAATAAACAGGCGCTAAACCTTATAGTTACCACCCTGACTACTAGAAAGGAGAGCTGGAGAACCTAGCTGCCTTTAGCACCCAATTAGACGTCTTGGGGTAATTGTGCTGATGAATTCCCTAACTTTCAAACATTGTGTGTGTGTTGTGTGTGTGTGTGTGTGTGTGTGTGTGTGTGTGTGTGTGTGTGTGTGTAGTGCCAAGTACAGTGTACAGAGCTGTGGAGACTCTCCTGCCCTCTAAAGTTGCTCAGTGTCTAGCTGGAATAAACAGACGTGAGAATTTACAGAATTACAGTAGAGTAGGATAAGTGCTCTAAGATGGTATACATAGGGTTCCTGGATGGTAGGGGAGGCAATCAGAAAGGTTTCCCAAAAGAGGTGACAGCTAAACTGAGTCACGTCAGAAAGAAAAGTGATAATGAAAGTAGCTTACCCTTACTGAATGCTTATCAAGTAGCAGGGTCTAACCTAAAATAATATTAATTCATTTAACTTTCACAACAATCCTGACACATAGGTATTGCTATTATCCCCATTTTATAGTTGGAGAAACTGGGCATAGAAGGATTGGATAACATATTCAAGGAGATAGATGGCAAAAAGTGTAGTAGTATTTGAACCTAGGCTGTATTCTTAATCATTAAACTAAGAGTTAAAAATCTGCGTGGCATAGGAGACAGGGCACAGACCTTAAAATTGGAGAATCCAAGTTCTGCCACTGAGTAGCAACAGTACCTACACATTTTAATCTCTGCAAATTTTTATTTCCTTGATTGCAACACCACTACTTACAGGGCGGGTGTGAACATTAAAGACAGCACATGCAAAACATCCCTCACGTAGTAAGGCAAAAGTCAAGGGCAAGAACTCAGCCTTTTGCTTTGGTGTTGCTCAAGTTCCAAAGTATGAATCAGGCCAAGAGTCTTAGGGTGACCTTTTCTAAGTCATCCTAAAATGTGCTAGTCATAGCATACATAGACGTGGGCGTTCATTCATTCATCCTTTCATTCAACAAATATTTACTGATGTTGGGCACTGTGAGAAATGCTGGGGATGTAGCAACAATCAACTCTAACATTGCTTATGGAAGTTGAAGTCTGATATAAGAGGCAGACATTAAACAAATAGTTAAGTACCACTGTGTCAAGAACCCCCAAAAGAGAATGTCAGGGCCTATGAAAATGTATAAACTAGTCTCAGTCAGAAAAGGATTCCCTGAAGAAAGGACACTTGACCTAAGGTGTAAAAATGAAGTAAAAATAAGCAGGCTGGGAGGCAAAAATAAAAATTTCACAAAAAAGGAACAGCATCTTCAAAAACTTTTCATTGGCATTTGACAAAGTTAATCACACCCTTCCCCTTGAATTGCTTTCTTCATTTGGTTTTCAGGAGCTCACTTCACCAGCTGCTGCTTCTCATATTCACTGCTATTCTTTCATATCTCCACAACTCTAAATGTTGGAGTGTTCTAGTGCTCAGTCCTTGGACATTTTTCCCCTCTCTCTACACTCATTCTATTGGTGATCTCATTCCACCTCATGGTATTAAAGACAATATACATGCAGATGACTCCAAAATGTTTTTCTCCAGCCTAGGCTTCTCTAATATCCAGATACATGCTTCCAACTGCCTACTTGCCATCACCACTTGAAAGCCTAATTAGCACCTCAAAATAAATATGTCCAAACTGAATTAATTATCTCCCCCTCCTACCCTCATCCCTAAATTTGCTTGTCCTAGTCTTCCCCATCACAGTTAATGACAAGTCTATCTTTTGAGATGCTCAGAACAGAAATCTTACAGTCATCCTTGATTCCTCTTTTTGTTACTGCATATCCAATCTGTGAGCAAATCCTATTGTTTCAACCTTCAGAATATACACAGAATCTGATTACTTTTCACCACCTCCACTATTACCACATGGTCAAAGCTACCAGCATCTCTCACCTTGATTATTGCCATAGCCTCCTAACTTGTCTTCTGCTTCCATTCCGGTCTTCAACACTCAATTCCTACACAGGAGACGGAGTGAATTCTTTAACAAGTAATGATGTGTCACATCATCATTACTTTGTTCAGAATCCTCCAATGATTTCCCAACTCATTCACAGGAACAGTCCATAGAATGTTCTATACAGTCCTACCCAATACACCTCCTCCCACCACTACCCGTCCCTCCCTCCCTATCTCTCTGATTCATCTCCTACCTATTCTGCCCTTTGTTCATTCCTTTTCAGCTATTCTCCTTGCTGATCCACTAACACACCGAAGCATAACCCCACCTCAGGATCTTTTTAATCATTGTTACTTCCTTGACCTGAGCTGACAGAAACAGGGAGAAATGGAGACAAAGTAAAAGGAGCACACAAAATCTCACATACTCTCAGACACAGAACAGGAGCAGTTATTTGCAACGAGCCTGGGTCAGATCTACCTGCTCATCTTGGAGAGTCTCTGGAGAGGTAGGAGAAAACTAGAGCTCACCCTGGGAACACAGCCACCGGCGGCAGCCATTTTTGCGAGGTTCTTCTACCGCGTGGATACTGGACGCTGGCAAGCACCATCTTGGAATCCTCCATCCAGCTTATCAGCCTCAGGACTCAGCCTTGCCCCCACCCAAAACCCTGTAGGCACCAGTACTGGGATACCACAGGCTAAGCAACTAACTAGGCAGGGACAGAGCCCCAACCACCAGCAGACAGGTTGCCTTAAGAACCGCTGAGCCCACAGCTGCCCCTGCATACAGCCCTGCCCAACAGAGGGCCCAGGACCCAGTCCCCACACACCAGTGCACAGGCACTAGACCTGAAACCCCCAAGGTCCTGCAGCCAGAGGAACTGGGACCAAGCTCTTCCCATCAGTGGGCAGGCACCAGCTGCAAGACAACTGCAGTCCTGTAGCCTGCAGACCCAGCCCACCCACATGCAGGCCAACACAAGCTTTAAGACACCTCAGACACTGCAGCCAGCTCTGTCAGGAACCTGCCCCACCCACCAGCAGTCTGACACCAGCTCTTGAACCCCTGGGCCCTGCAGCCAGAGTTTAGGACCTGGCTCTACAAACCAAAGGGCCAGCACTAGCCCCAGGGTCCTACAGCTGGCCGACTCATGACCCAGCCCCACCAATCAGCAGCCAGCAGCCTTTGTATAAGGCAGGGCCTGGCAACCAACCATACTGGAGGCCACCCACAGTAGTCAGCTCATCACAACAGAAGGACTCACTCAGCTTACAATGGGCAGCACCCCTAGAGCATACAGCTCTGATGACAAGAGCGGACTGCACTGCTGGGATACACAGGATGTCTCCTACAAAAGGTCACTTCTCCAAGGTTGGGAAATACAAGCAATTTACCAGTAACAACTAAAAAAGCAAGTCAGGCAAAAATGAGGCAACAGAGGAACATGTTCCAAATGAAGGAACAAGATAAAACCCCAGAAGAAGAACTAAGTGAAGTGAAGATAGGCACCCTATCTAAGAAAGTCTTTAGGGCAATGATCGTAAAGATAACCAAAGAACTCAGGAGAAGAATGGATGCAGAGCAAGAAGTTAGAAGTTTTTAAAAAAGAGTAGGAAAATATAAAGAGCAACCAGAGATGAAGAACACAATAATTGAAATGAAAAATACACTAAAAGGAATCAACAGTACAGTAAATGATACAGAGGGACAGATCAGCAAGCTGGAAGACAGAGTAGTGGAAAGCACTGAAACTGAACAGAAAAAAGGAAAAAGAAAAAAAGAATGAAAAGAAATGAGAACAGTTTAAGAGACCTCTGGGACAACATCAGACATACTAACATTCACAATATAGGGATCCCAGAAGGCGAAGAGAGAAAGTGGCAGAGAATGTACTCAAAGATGTAATAGCTAAAAACTTCCCTAAGATGGGAAAGGAAACAGACATACAACTACAGGAAGCACAAAGAGTCCCAAACAGGATCAACCCAAAGAGAAACATACCAAGACACATTATAATTTAAATGGCAAAAATTAAAGAAAGAATATTAAAAGCAACAAGGGAAAAGCAACAAGTTACATACAAGGGAATTCCCATATGGCTATAAAGCTGACTTTACACCAGAAACTTTGCAGGCAGGGAGAGGTACAATATATTTAGTGATGAAAAAGGAAAAACCTACAACCAAGAATGCCATACCCAGCGAAGCTCTAACTCAGATTTGATTGAGAGACCATAAGTTTTACAGACAAGCAAAAGCTGAAAGAGCTCAGCATCACAAACCAGCTTTACAGAAATGTAAAAAGGACTCCTCTAAGCAAAAAAGAAAAGGCCACAATTAGAAACACGCAAACTGTGAAAGGAAAAAAGCCATTGGTAAAGGCAAATATACAGTAAAGGTAACAAAATCAACCACCTACAAAGCTTGTAGAAAAGTTAAAAGACAAAAGGAGTAAAATCATCTATATCTACAGTAAGCAGTTAAGATATACACAAAACAACTAGATACAAAATATGTCAAAAACAGTAATCATGATGGGAGGAGAGTACAAATGCACAGTTATTAAAGTGTTTGAAATTAAGAGGTCATCGGCAACTTAAAACAGCATAGATAGCTACATATAAACTTCATCGTAATCTCAAACCAAAAATCTGATACACACACACACACATGCACAAACACACACACGGAGGAATCCAAACATAACACTAAAAATAGTCACCAGACCACAAGAGAAAAGAACAAAAGAACAAACAAAACAGAAATACAGAAACAGTTAATAAAAATAAGAACACATATACCAATAATTACTTAAATGTAAATAGTCTAAATGCTCTAGTTAAAAGACACAGAGTGGCTGAATGGATACAAAAACAAGACACACATATATGCTGCCTACCAAAAACTCACTTCAGATCTAAAGATCCACACAGACTAAAAGTAAAGGGATGCAAAAAGGTATTTCATACAAAAGGAAATCAAAAGAAAGCCAGAGTAGCAATACTTTTATCAGAGAAAATATACTTTAAAACAAAGACTGTTGTAAGAGACAAAGAAGTATATTACATAATGATCAAAGGATCAATCCAAGAAGATATAACTATTGTAAATATATACACACCCACATCCTATATTTAGGCAACATAGGACCACCTAAATAGAGAGAGAAAATAGTAACAGACAAAAAGGGAGAAACTGACAGTAACAAAATAATAGTAGGGAAATTTAACACTCCACTTACATCAATGGACAGATCATCCAGACTGAAAATCAGTAGGGAAACAACGGCACACATTAGACCAGCAGAACACATATTCTCTTCAAGTGCACATAGAACATTCTCCAGGATAGATCACATGTTAGGCCACAAAACAAGTTTTGGTAAGTTTAAGAAAGTTGAAATTATATCAAGCATCTCTTCTGACCACAACACTATGAGACTAGAAATCAACTACAAGAAAAAAACTGCAAAAGACACAAACTTGTGGAGGCTAAAAATATGTTACTAAATAACCAGTGGATCACTGCACTGAAGGGAAGTTTATAGCAATACAACCTTACCTCAGGAAATAAAAAATCTCAAATAAACAACCTACCTTACACCTAAAGGAACCAGAAAAAGAACAAAACTCAAAGTTAGTTAGAAGGAAAGAAATCATAAAAGATCTGAGCAGAAATACATGAAATAGACACTAAAAACAAGAAAGGGAGGGAGGGAGGATCAATGAAACTAAGAGCTAGTTCTTTGTAAACAGAAACAAAAGTGATAAACTTTTAGCCACATCTCATCGAGGAAAAAAAGGGCCCAAATCTACAAAATCAGAAATGAAAACTAAGTTATAACAACAGAAATACAAACAGTCATAAAAGATTACCATGAACAATTATATGCCACTAATGAAGAACCTAGATGAATAAATTCTTGGAAATGTACAACCGCCCAAGACTAAATCAGGAAGAAATAGAAAATATGAACAGATGAATTACCAGTAATGAAAGTGAATCAGTAATTTTTAAACCTCCCCCCCCCAAAAGTCCAGGACCAGAGGGCTACACAGGTGAATTCTACCAAACATTTAGAGAAAACTTAACACCCATCCTTCTCAAACTATTCCAAAAAATTGCAGAGTCTGGAAGGAAAGCTTCCAAACTCATTATCTGAGACCAACATCACCCTGATATCCAAATCAGACAAACATATCACAAAAAAAAAATTAGAAGCTAATATCACTGATGAACATAGACATAAAAATCCTTGACAAAACATTAGTAAACCAAACTCAACAGTACATTACAAAGATCATACACCATGATCAACTGGGATTTATCCCAGGAATGCAAGGATGGTTCAATATCCACAATCTATAAATGTGATACATATTAACAAATTGAAGAATAAAAATCATATAATCATTTCAATAGATGCAGAAAAAGCTTTTGACAAAATTCAACATCCACTTATGATAAAAACTCTCCAGAAAGTGGCTATAGAGGAAACACAGCACAACATCATAAAGGCCATATGTGATAAGCCCACAGCTAACATCATACTCAATGGTCAAAAGGGGAAAGCATTTCACCTAAATCAGGAACAAGACAAGGATGCCCACACTCGCCACTTTTTATTCAACATAGTATTGGAAGTCCTAGCCAGAGAAATCAGATAAGACAAACAAATAAAAGGAATCCAAATTGGAAAGAAAGAATTAAAACTGTCACTCTTTGCAGATGACATTACACGACACAGAAAAACCTAAAGCTACCAAAAACTACTGGAGCTCATCAATGAGTTCAGTAAAGCTGCGGCATACAAAAGTAGTATATAGAGATCTTGCATTTCTATATACTAACAACAAAATATCAGAAACAGAAATTAAGGAAACAACTCCATTTTCAACTGCATCAGAAAGAATAAAATATCTAGGAATATACTTACCTAAGGAGGTAAAAGATCTGTACTTAGAACACTATGTAAGACACTGATGAAAGAAACTGACAACAACACAGATGAAAAGATATACTGTGTTCACAGATCAGAAAAATTTATATTGGTAAAATGAACATACTACCCAAGGCAATCTACAGATTCAATGTACCTATCAAAATACTGATGGCATTTTTCACAGAACTAGAACAAATAATTTTAAAATTTGTGGAAACACAAATGACCCTGAAAAGCCAAAACAATCTTGAGAAAGAGCAGAGCCAGAGGTATCACACTCCCTGACTTTAGACTACACTACAAAGATACAGTAACCAAAACAGTATAGTACTAGTATAGAAAGAGACACACAGATCAAGGGAACAGAATACAGAGAAAGCCCAGAAATAAACCCAAGCACTTATGGTCAATTAATTTACAATGAAGGAGGCAAGAATAAACAACAACAAAAAAGACAGTCTCTTCAATAAGTGGTGCTGGGAAAACTGAAGAGCTCTACATGTGAAAGAATAAAACATTTTCTCACACTATATACAAAAATAAATGTAAAATGGGTTAGAGATCTAAATGTAAGACCAGAAACCATAAAATTCTTAGAAAAAAAATAGGCAGAACATTCTTTGACATATATTGTAGATCTTTGGATCTGTCTTCTAAAGCAAAACAAATAAAAGCAAAAATAAACAAATGGGACCTAATCAGACATAAGATTCTGCACAGCAAAGGAAATCATTGACAAAACAAAAAGACATCCTACTGAATAGGAGAAAATATTTGCAAATGATATGACCAATAATGGGTTGGTGAGGAGAAAGGGAGAGGGGCAAGATAAGAGAAGGGTATTAAGAGGTACAAACTACTATGTATAAAATAAACAAGCTACAAAGATATATTGTACAGCACAGGAATATAGTCAATATTTTATAATATCTATAAGCAGAGTATAATCTTTAAAATTGCAAATCACTGTCTTGTACATCTGAAACATATATATTGTAAATCAACTATACCTAGTTAAAAAATATTTTAAAATGTGCCAGACTTGAATAGACATTTCTCCAAAGATATACAAATTTTCTGCATTAATTTTGTATTTTTATTAAAATATTTTACATAGAAAAAAGATATACAAATGGCCAAGCACATAAAAAGATGGTTAACCTCACTAATTATTAGGTGTGATACTGTAATTTATAATAAGAAATATATATTTGGTCTTCTCCTTCCTGGCACAGAACTCCTAAAATGCTTGGAATTTCCTGAGAGGAGAATCACAAAAGTGTCTTTTGTGATGTTAATGAGGTGACTTTTGGAAAGCCCCTATGTCCCCTAAAGATCACCAGAGGAACCAACCTTGTGACTAGAGGGTTTCAATCCCACCCCACCCCACCCCCACCTCCAGGGAGGGAAAGGGGGCCGAAGTTGAGTTCGATAACCAGCAGCCAATAATTTAATCAATTATGTCCATGTAATGAAGCCTCCATAAAACCCCTAAAAGGACAGCGTTCTCAAAGCTTTCAGGTTGGCGAACACCTGGAGATTCGGAGAGAGTGGTGCACCCAGAAAGGGCTTGGAGGCTCTTCACCCCTTCTCACCTGCATTGCCAAATATTTGTACATCACTGTTGTAGCAGCATTATTAATTTTTTAAATATCTATTTATTTATTTGGCTATGCTGGGTCTTAGTTGTGGGAGGAGGGATCTTTGTTGTGGCATGCAGGATCTAGTTCCTTAACTAGGGATCGAATCTGGGCCCCCAAAGTTGGGAGTGAGGAGTCTTAACCACTGGACCACCAGGGAAGTCCCCATAGCAGAATTATTTACAATAGCCAAGAGGTGGCAGCAACTCAAATATCCATTAACTGACAAATGAATAAATAGAACGTGTGTACACATATATACATACAACGGAATATTATGTAACCTCAAAAAGGAAATTCTGACACATGAGAGAATATGGATGAACCCTGAAGACCTTATGCTAAGTGAAATAAGCCAGACACAAAAAAATAAATATTATATGATTCCATTCATACGAGATACCTACAGCAGTCAAATTCATCATGACATAAAGTAGAATGGTGGTTGCCAGGGGCTGGGGGAAGGGGAAAAAAGGGAGTGTTTAATGGGTAGCATTTCAGTTTGGAATGATGAAGAAGTTCTAGAGATGGATGGTGATGACAGCTGCACAACAATGTGAATGTACTTAATGCCACTGAACTGTATACTTAAAATGCTTAAAAGGGTAAATTTTATGTTATTCATATCTTACTACAATTTTTTGAAAGGTATACAGACTGCAGATAAAACTTTTTTTATTCCCAGATGACATGATCATGAATGTAGAAAATCCTAAACAATGCACAAAAAAGCTACCAGAACTAATTACTGAATTTAGTAAAGTAACAGGATACAAGGTCAAATACACAAAAAGCAACTATATGTCTATATACTAGAGACAAATGGAAATTAAAATTTTTAAAACATCTTTTAAAACAGCATCAAAAGAACACGTTATGCTTAGGGATAAATTTAACAAAACATGTATAAGACCTGTACTCTGAAAGCTCATAACTCTACTCAGAGAAATTAAAGAAAACTAAATAAATGGAGGAATTTAATAAGTCTGTGGTTCTGAATACTCAATATTGCTAAGTTGTCAGTTCTTCCCAAACTGATTTATAGCTCAATCCCAAGCAAATGGACTATACTCCTGGAATTAAAATGTAAAATAATGAAGCTTGTAGATGATCACAGAGGAGTACATCTTCGTAACCTCAACGTAGAGAAAAACCTCAAGACACAAAAAAGCATTAACAATAAAGGAGAAGACTGACAAACTGAGCTACGTTAAAATTAAGAACTTCTGATCATTTTTAGGTCACCATTAAAGGGTAAAAAGGCAAGCCAGAGTGGAGAAAAGATACATTTAAACACAATACACATAACCAACAAAGGACTCTTCTCCAAATATACAAAGGACTCTTCTGACCCTATAAGACAAACACAGATAAAACAGTAGAAAAATGTGCAAAGACACACTTCACAAAAGTGGATATTCAAATAGCCAACAATCACAGGAAAAAATGCTTAACATCATCAAATCACCAGGAAATAATTTCAGACTCAACAAGATACCACCCATCAGAATGGCTAAAATCTTCTTTAATTGACAGTATCAAGGGTCAACAAAGGTGTCGACAATAGGAACTCTCGCACACTGCTGGTGGTAGTATAAACTGGTACAACCACTTTGGAAAATAAAACAATAGAAATTTATTATCTCAAAGTTCTGAATGCCAGAAGTCCAAAATCAAGGTATGTGCAGGTCCATGCTCCCCCCTGAAACCTACAGGGGAATCCTTCCTTGCCTCTTCCTTGTTTCTGGAAATTTGGTGTCAGTCTTTGGTGTTCTTAGGCTTGTAGAAGCTATACGCCAATTCTCTATCTTCACATGGTATCTCCCTTTGTCTCTTCATGTGGCATTCTTTTTATAAGGTCACCAGTCACATAGGATTAGGGTCTCAGCCTACTCGAGCACGACCTCATCTTAACTAACAACATCTGCAATGACCTTGTTTCCAAATAACGTAATATTCTGAGGTACAGGGATTTAGGACTTCAACATATTTTGTTGGGGGTGGAGGAGGGGTGAGATGACACAATTCAGCCTACAATATGCACCTAAAAGAATATTCATAAAAGCAATTTTTCACAATAACTTAAAACTATAAACAATCCAAACGTCCATCACCATTAGAATGGATTTTTTTAAAATTTTAATACATGTAGGTAAAGGAGTATTATACAGAAATGAAAAGAAACACAACAGGAAACAACTTTGATAAATGTCACAAACATAATATTGAACAAAACAAGTCATACATGAAATACACATACTAAATCTACTCATACTAAAAATAAAAAATAGGCAATCAAAACTAAAAATTCATTTAGGGATGTGTGGTGACATGGTAAAAATGTAAAAAAAAAAAGTGATTACCATAAAACTGAGGATAAGTGTGACCTCTAATCAGCAGAAGCATTGTGGTTAGGAGGGGACATAAAGGAGCTTCTGGGGTATTGGCAATGTCCAATTTCTTCACCTGCATGGTAAGTTACACAGGTACAATGAACTGTACTATTATTCTGTGTACTTTTCTGTTCAGTGATATTTTACAATAATGTAGGTATGAAAGAAAAAGGAGCTTTGCTGGAAATAAAAAGTTGAAAAACTACTAGAGTTAATATCTTTATGTCAAAGTTCATGCTTAAATAAGTGGAAAATAAGCAAAATGCAAAAGTTCATATACTATGTTGCCTTTTGTGTAAGAAGGGGAAATAAGAAAATACCTATTCATTTGTGCAACAGAAATACAGTAAAGATAAACTAGAGACTAATTAGGTTCATTTCTGCGAGAGGGGCAGGTAGGAATGAGGTGGAAAAGACAGAAGAAATGAGGAAGGGGTATGAAACTTAGAATCTCTTCTGGACAGGTCTGACATTAAGAACCATGCTAACAACTCACACATTCCACAACAATACAACAACGAAACAGAAAGTAATCAATAATAATGAGGGGAAAACTAAAACGGAATTCAAAACAGAACCAAATGAACTGGAACATCTAATAAATGAGTCGTGTAACCACACTGGGAAAAAATAAAATTAACCCAAGTAATTTTTAAACACAGTATCTGAATTATATATCTACAACCTAAGACAAAAAGAACTCTATGTAAATACTGAACTCTAATTAAGAGGTTTCTCTTTTGCAGAGGTATAGGTTAGCAACTCTAAAACTACGTGCTGTTATTCTAGGATTAAGCAAATAAGTACAAACATTGTGGATAATAAGAAATAATTCTCATCAATGGGGAAGAAAGCTACAAATGTGGAAGAGAACAGAGTGAACCCTATGATGATAAATTGGAATTGGTGTTACCAGTGTGAACTGGTTGCTTTTAACATATACAGAATAAAATATATATATACACACACACATATAGACTAGACAGACAGATATGTTTATGGACATACGTGTATCCACTCATGTCACATACATATGTATATATCTATTTCTTTTTTTCTGTTTTTTTTTTTTTTTTTTTGGCTATACCACGCAGCATGCAGGATCTTAGTTCCCCAACCAGGGATGGAACCCGTGCCCCCTGCAATGGAAGCACAAAGTCTTAATCACTGGACCTCCAGAGAAGTCCCAGTATATATCTGTTTCTTAACTCTATCAGCTGAGAAAGCCCAGAAGCCATGACACTTCAGTAGCAAATGAACACACCTAGCACACAGATCTTAATTACCAAATATATTCTCCACCAAAAGGAACTAGAGATCCTTAGAGAAATGGCTGACTCCAGGGCTGGAATGAGCCTGGGATATCTTATTGTGCCAAAACATAAAGAAAATCCTCAATGAATGACATGTCAAAAGGACATAGGAATCAGCTTGAAATGGCTCCCAGTGGCCCAATCTGGGACAACTGAGCATCAATATAAATTAATGATAGTAAAGAAATATAACTCATTGAATAAATAAGAATCCAGGAGTCTACAGTGATATAAATAAATAAGTAGGGGGGAAAGGAAAGCTCTTCTTCACAGCAGAGTGCCAACTCATAAACACAGAAGGAAGAAGGAATTAGAAAATCACCATTTGGTAACCATAACAGTAATAAATGATTCAGGCAAGAATTATCAACGAATGCTATTGGAGGGTAAAGTTTCTGAGGAATAACAGGGTATTTAAGGAGCCTTGAACTAACCCCCCCACCCTCCCAAGATACCTATAAATTACAAAAAGAAAGATTCTAACTTAACAGTGGAGTAACCTAACAAACACTACCTTAACCAAGTGATCAAAGTTAACATCACCAGAAATGGGACAAGTTGACAGCACATGCCTCTATAAGCATCTTTTCCATGGTATTTCTGACAAAAGTCTGTTTCTTCAATTAATATGTTAATTCAGAGTAATAGATTCCAGTTGTTGAATCATTCTTGCAATCCTGGAATAAACAATGCTTGGAATGTGAAAAAAAAATTTTTTTAAATGCATGAGGTGAATTTAATTATGAAAATATATCAAACAAACCCAAACTAAGAGACATTCAACCAAATAACTGGCCTAAACTCTTTAAATACCAAGTCATGAAAAACAAGGAAGATTAAAGAACTGCTCCAGATTAAAGCAGACTAAAGAGACAGGACAACTAAATCTAACGCACAATTCAGGATATTCTTTTGCTGTAAATGACATTCTTGGCACCACCAGCAAGATTAGACCTACAACATTAGATAATGGTATCATACTGGTGGTTTAATTTTGATAATTGTACCAAGGCTATGTAAAAGAATGTCCTTGATTTCAGGAAATGCACACTAAAGTTCTTAGGGGAAACGGGCATCATGATTGCAACTGACCCTCAACCCAAAATAAAAGGTGTATAAATATGTGTGTATTATATATACGTATACACACACACACACACACATATACATAGAGAGAGAGAGAGAGAAACAGCAAATGACAACAGAAGTTAGAGACAGAGAAAGAGCGACAGAGATTTAAGAATAAAATAAATATGGAAAATGTTAATATATGGGGAATTTGGGCAAAAAGTATACGCAGCAATTCTTTGTACTACTCTGACAACTCTTCTGTAAGCCTGAAATTATGTAAAAATAAAAAAACTAAAAAACCTTACACAATACAGAAAATCAGATACCTCATAAAAGCAAAAATCAAAGATTAGAAATTATCCAATCACTTGACGAAACACCATTTTTTTGCTACTTAATTAGCACTAAAAATGTACATGGCAATACTCAATATCAGCAAGATTCTAGAAAGCTTGATTTTTCATATTTTGCTGTTACAGTAATAATAGGCCCAAAACTTTTGAGAAAAAAAATTTGGTAACATGGACTATGAGCCAAAAAAAAAAAAAGTACAGATTCCAGTGATTCTACTGCTGGGACTCTATACTAAGGAAATAAATACTAAATATTGAAAAGTCATTATATACTACAGCCTTATTTAAATAATGTAATCACTACACCCTTAATAATGCAAATTGTAAAATGAGAAAAACTTAAGTGCAACACTTAAGAGAGTTTAAGAAAACAGATATAATCACTCATAGGAATTATTCAGTCAATAAAATATAAACAGTCTATAAAAACTAAGTAAACATGGAATAGTGCATACAACAGACATAACATGATAAAGTAAAACTGTATAAGCAGAGTAATTACAAACTACGGTTTTAAAAATATCTACACACAGGGACTTCCCTGTGGTCCAGTGGTTAAGACTCCGTGCTTCCATGCCATGCGGTGAGCCAAAAAAAAAAAAATCTACACACAGAAAAAGAAGACAAAAAAATTCACAACATTGTTATAGTATTTGTAAGGTGGCAGTATTGCTGAATGAGGTTGTTCTTTTCTTTATCTTTCAAATTGTCAGTAACTCTACTATTTTAATACTGAGGAATATGCAACTAATAATAGAAAATATAAGCTTAGTTAACACTTTAACATTAATCCTTTGTGTTTACAAAATGCATCTGGAAATATGTGAGGGAAGATAAGGGGGGAAAAAGTCATGATGAAGCAATTTATACAAATACCTTTATTTTGTCTTTAAACATACATCACAGTAAACATGTAAGGAGGAAGCTGATCAAGTCCAGGAGGGAAAAGGTTACAAAAGACAGATTTAAAATATTTACACTGAAAGCATGAGCATCCTTACGTCTTTCTTAAAGAACAAGCACATTCTATACAAATGATTGTGACAAAGAATTTTAAAGTTCAAGAGCCTGTCACAGTAATGAGGTAAAATATGGACAAGAGTAGTCTTGCGTCTCTCTTATCCAATACTCACTGAAGTCTCATTCGTTTTTCAGGGGGGCCTTTAGTGCCCACTGTCTGTTGAACATTCTTTGTGGTCTCCTTCTCCTCAGATTTTACAGTTTCTGGTGTAGGTTCTGCCTCTTTCTTTGTCTGATCCACTAGACAACAAAAGCAGGTATTTTTTGGAGGGGGAGGAAGATGAAGGGATGAGGCCGATTTAGACAAGTTAATATGAATAGTTCAGCCTCTCAAATTAATTTAGAACTACTTATCTCAAGTTCTAAATTTAGCTGTTTCACCAGGCAGATGTATAAGAACCAATTTACAAACCAAAAATCTAATGATACAAGCAAATTATGATACTAGACAAAAACACAGGACATTTAAATAAGATATTATGCATAAAAAGATACATAATTATTCTATCCCAGTTCAATGGATAGTTCAGTACCTATTCTCAATGATGAAACAGGCCTTTTGACAACCTCACACTTTTGACAACCTCAAATCACCTCAGCTTCTCCACACATCCTCAATACCTGTTCATCCCACTCCAATGCATGTTTTAAATACTAATATCACTACCACAAAAGCACTATCTTTTGGCAATTCAGCAGATCACAGGTTAGGAGTAACAAACTGCCATTAGAGAATCTAAACAGACAAAATGGTCATAACTTATCTCCCGTGTTATAGCTATTACTGAGTTAAACAGGCCGTTTGGTCTTTCTTCAAGTTTAAGAAGAATTATCAGATGAACCATACCTGGGACAGGCTTTTCTCCAGACTTTTGCTGTAATTAAAAATAAATAAATAAATAAACAAACAAATAAAATAAAATAAAAATAAATGGGGGAAGGGGGTGGAGGAAGTGAAAGAAGAAAACAGGGCGGGTTAGCAGAGCTTTATTCTTTGCTTCAAAATTTCCATTAAAATTACACCTGCATGCGAATTATAAACGACTGCATGAAGAGAAACTACTATCCCTGTACCATAAAAAAGTAAATTTATCATTTTCTACTTCCTATTACCTTGTTCCAGAGAAGACACAAATCTAAAACTAGAACAAAAGAATCAAACGTAAAAAAAAACCCCTGAACGTCAACAAAGCCCTTTGCCTCTGCACTGAGGCTACAATGCTTTATAAGAAGTAGCTAAGGAGAATCCGACGAGAGGGAATAATGGAGCCTTCCAAGACTCCAGAGGCTTACTTGCTTAGGGGATATGAGCTATAAGCAAGTAGAATGAAATCTGGATGACTGACTTTTAAAGTTGGCAGGTACGGGATGTAAAAAAAGATATTTTTCTATGAATATAAGGCTTCTGTTGAGTGTACTGTTAGGAATCAAACTGCAGGAAAAAATCATGGGGGCACTAGGAGTCAGGAACAAGGTCAGATCCTTCATTCTGCACAGCAATTCTTTTACTTTAGTGGGCCCTGTCATGTCCTTGTTCTCACTACCCAAGTTAAATGCTTTTAAAACACTTTCCTCCTCCTGCCTCTCCCTCTTCCTCAAGGCTCACAACCTACCCCTCACCCTCACCCTCAGCCAATGAGGGTGTCAATGCCCCAAGTTCTCTCCCTTCTATCTACCTACAAACTTTTAATACCCTTATATACAGACATATGAGTGTGAGTCAAAAGTTACCCACACTCTGGCTGTAGGATTTATTTTAATTAACTTTTAGAAAAGACAAATACATCATTTTTGACATAATCTCCTTGCTTTTTAACACGCTTTGTCCATCTGTCAATAAGCTTTCAAATTTCCTCATTAAAAAATGTTTTAGGCTGAGCTGCGAGCCACGAATGCACCACGGTCTTCATTTCTTCATCAGAAATGAATTTGGCTCCTTCTTGACGCCTAGCACTTGTGCGACCTTCCTTGAACTTCTCTACCCATTCATACACACTTCTTCACAACAAAACACTTTCTCCATACTGTGCACAAAGTCTTCAATAAATAATGGCGACAGGTACACCCTCAGACCACAAAAAATGAATCACTGCATTCTGCTCTTCTTTCATGCAAATCACAAGTGGGGCATCCATTTTTGTTCGCACCACAGTTACAAATGAACTGCTGTAACACGTTCACACCTGAGCAGCAGTGACTGGGGAGACAGTAGCCTTGAATGGAAAGCGCTGATAGGACACTGCGGCTAACAGAAGTTTTAATATAACCAGAGTGGGGATAATTTTTGACTCACCCTCATATATGACACACAAAAAATACCTCTCTGTACTTCCCTGTCATCACAGAATAAAAGTGTTCTCTTTATTTTCATAAAGTTTAATGCCTCCATTTGTTTTCTGAGCTTTTCTGAATTTACATGCTCTCCCTAAGCTTTCTTATCTATTCCTGATTAAAGACTACAAAATTTTCTGATGTCACATGCTCCACACTCATGCTGCCAAGTGCCCACTAGTCCACTCCAACTACAAGTTCTGGGAACCATTACACTTAATAAGACCAAAACTGAGCTCCCCATTACTACCCACTGTACAGAAAAGGTTAACACAGAAGGCCTGAAGCTACTAACCTTGGAAGGGCCAGCTTGCAAGGTTGGCCTTTGGCTGATATCTGTAAATTTGGATTTCGGGAGGGTTCCCACTATTTCGTAACTGATAATGGTAGTTCATTATGCCTAGACTGTTTCTATGAACAATGTTGTTTTTGCTGAATACCTGCCTCCCTTCAAAGAATGTGGAATTTTGATATATGCTAGATAGAGGGTACCTACCTGAAAAACCTCCCCCCAAAACCTGGGTACCAAGTCTCTAATAGACTTCCTTGGACAGAAATATCATACATGTTGCTGCATTTTCACTGTTGAGACAAGAGTGTACTCTGCAAGACTCTTCATGGGAAGGAGAGACTGTAAGGAAGCCTGCAGATGGATTCCTCCAAACTCCACTAATGCCTTTTTCCATTCTATCTGGCTGTATAGCCTTACTGTGTCACTGTAATAAATCCTGTGAGTCCTTCAAGCAAATCTCCAAACATGGTGGTGGTCATGGGAACCTTCAACACAACCACATTATCACATATCTTATGAACATGAGGACTTAATCATGTCTGAAGTAATCTGAGCAAACAAATATTTTTTCCTTAAAATAGGCGAGGAAATAGATGGTGTAACACTGAGGAATGAGAAATTGAGAGGAGATATTCTTATACTGCTAGCACTGAACCACTTGCACTATACTGGACACTGGACCGTATCCAGACATTGAAATAATGTCATTATCTACCTAGTGCACACTGTTTAATCTTTTCTAGTGAATACTATCAGACAAACTAGTAGGTTTAAGATGGGAACATAGAACGGAGGTGCCTTTCTGACAAAATTTGTTAGGTAACCGTGGAATAACCCTAACTGAAGCAATATCCTATGGTGTTCTAGCAGCTTCTGAAAACAGTACTTAAAAGACAGTCATAATAAAAGGCACTGAAGGCCTGAACTCCCATCACATCAATTTTAGAGTAACTTTCAGTAGTAATAAAATTTAAAATATGGAAAAAAGAAGCTTCAAGGAAAAATGTAGGACTTCTCCAATGTTCTCCTGAGCACCCCACTAAAGGGGCAACATCCCTAGGATCCAGAAGTCCTGAGCTACAAATGGTTCTGGGAGACACAATGGGTAAATAGGAGTTCATGTGAGATGTCATGGAGACCAAGAATCTATTTTCTTTAAATCTGAGGGAAAATGTTGTGGGTAGGAGGAGCAAAGAGATTATTAACAGTTCTAAAGAAAGCCTTCTTTCCCCTGGTTCTGCTACATAGAGTTGGACATAGTCTCTCTTTGTGAGCTGGCTTTGGGTCCCTGGATGGTTAAAAGAGGGTGAGGTTCTAGAAAATGACAAACGTGACTATGGCTAAACCTTTACAAGAAAAAAGTAAAAAACTCACTGAAATGATATGAAGTCTGCCACCTACTTAAAGTAATTGGGAGGAAACAGGGGAAGAAGAAAACAAGATTGGCCATGCTTGATAACTGTTGAAGCAGGATAATAGCTACGTGGGGGGTTCATTTTTTATTATTCCCTCTACTTTTTTTACATGTTTCTGAATTTCCATACCTTTCTACAAAGTGTAGTTTTTTTAAGATTCAAGAGGGTCTTTGAGCTTCCTACAGTGTCCAGCCTAGCTCACCAGAACAGTACATGGGATTCAAGTCAGGACCCCTAGCCAGAAAAAAAGGAACAGTCATTCAGCTGGAGGATCACAGAACCCAAACACAGCAGTAAGCTTCTGAATGTTCTGGAGGTTGCCTAATGAAAATAGAACCCCTAACAACTATATTTAAACCAAAATCTGTTTCTTTTCCTATATTCTGAACTTTGGTTCAACACCAAGTTGATTCTAATTCTAGGCCTGAAGCCTCAGAATCATCCATAATGCCAATCTCTCCAAATCCAACCACCACATTTAGGCAATCCTAAATCTGAAATATATCTTGAATCTGTTTCCTCTCTATCTATGGCCACAGAATTAATTCAGGTTTTTCACAATCTAACTTCTTTGACTCCAAATATCACATTTTCCTATGCATCCTCTATATCATTAATGGTTATCTTCCTAAAACACACAACTAACTACTTTATTTCCCTGCAACTATTTTTAAACATTTAATGGGTCCCTACTGCCAGCATCAATAAGTCTCAGCTAGTCAGAGCTGAGGGTCTAGAAGATGAGGTAGAGGACATGTCAGTTTACTTCAAGAGACAGTATATTTGAAAAAGGATGTACAAAAATTACCACTGTTTTCATGTCTTTAGTGATAATAGTTATTGTTTTAATACTTCAAATAATATTTAATGCACCTGGAAACATGTTATGTTTATGAGACTGGTACCAGGTTATGGGTTTAAAATAGTGAATAAACACTGGACTACAGAATTAACCACAAACTCCTCTGTGAAGCATATAAAATTCTTCTCAATACGACCTTAATCCAACTTTTAAGTCTCATATTTCACTACTCCTCCTTTCACAAACACCTAAGAGTAATATAACTTCAGAGTATTTTCTGGTTCCTTTCTTTCTTTTACAGGTACATTGAGGTATAACTGATACACACACACACACACACACACACACACACACACACACACACACACAAAAACTGCACATATTTGATATACACAATTTGATGAGTTTGGACATATACCTGTGATACCATCACCACAATTAAGGTAATAAACATAGCCATCACCTCCAAAAGACTTCTGCTCCTCTAGTTTGCGGGGCAGGGGGGTGTGTGTGAACACTCAACATGAGATGCACCCTCTTAGCAAGTTTTTAAGTGCACAACACCATATTGTTAACTATAAGCAGTATGTTGTGCAGCAGATCTCTACAACTTATTCATCTTATATAACTGTAACTTTACATCCTTTTTACAACTCCCTATTTTCCTCTTCCTCCATCCTCTGGCAACCGCTATATATATATATATAGATATATATATATATATATCTATATATATATATATATATATATCTGTAAGTCTGACTATTTTAGATACCTCATATAAGTGAAATCACACAGTATTCATCCTTCTATGACTGACTTATCTCAATCAGCACAATATCTTCCAGGTTCACCCATGATACCACAATGGTACAATTCCCTTCTTTTTAAGGCTGAATAATATTCAACTATATGTATATCCCACAGTTTTTTTAATCCATTCATCTGTTGATGGACATTAGGGCTGTTTCCATACCTTGGCTATTGTGGATAATGCTAAATATTCACAATAATAATAAATGTAGGAATACAGATAGCTCAGATTTCAAACTATATTGCAAAGCTACAGTAATCAAAACAGTATGGTATTGGCATAAAAACAGACATAGATCAATGGAACCCATAGAGAGCCCAGAAATGAACCCATGCATATATGGTCAATTAACTTACACCACACACAAAAATTAACTCAAAATGGATTAAAGACTTGAATGTAAGACCTGAAATCATAAAATCCCAGAAGAAAATATAGGCAGTAAGTTCCTTGACATCAGTATTGATGATGACTTTTTGGGTTTGACACCAAAAGCAAAGGCACCAAAAGCAATAATAAACAAGTGGGACTACCTCAAAACAAAAATTTTCTGCATAGCAAAGTAAATCATCAACAAAAAGAAAAGGAAAGCTACCAAATGGAAGGAAATATTTGCAAATTGCATATCTGATAAGAAGTTATAATATCCAAACATCTCAACTCATACATCTCAACAGCAAAAAAACAATTCAATTAAAAAATGGGCAGAGGACATGAACAGATATTTTTCCAAAGAGACATACAGATGGCCAACAGGTACATGTAAAGGTGCTCAACATCACTAATCATCAGGGAAATGCAAATCAAACCCACGAGATATCCCCTCATAGTTGTTATAATGGTTACTCTCAAAAAGACAAGAAGTAACAAGTTTTGGCAAGGATGTAAAGAAAAGGGAACACTTGTGTGCTGTTGGTGGGAATATAAATTGGTGCAGCCACTATGGAAAACAGTATAGAGGTTCCCTCAAAAATTAAAAACAGAACTACCATATGATCCAGCAGTCCCACTTCTGGGGTATATATTCAAAGGGAATGAATACAAGATCTCAAACGGATGCCTGCATTCCCACGTTCACTGCAGCATTATCCACAATAGTCAAGATATGGAAACAACCTACATGTCTGTCAACATGGATAAAGAAGATGTAATATATATGTGCGTGTGTGAGAGAGACATATGTAATACACACACACACACACACACACACACAGGAATATTATTAGCCATTGAGAAAGGATATCCTACCATTTGTGGAAAAAAATGTATGAAGCTGGAGGGCATTATACTAACTGGAGTAAGTCAGACATACAAATACGATACATCACATCACTTATATGTGGAATCTAAAATGTTCAAACTCATACAGAGAGTAGAGTGGTGCCTGCCAGTAGCTGAGGGGGTGGGGGAAATGGGAGCTGTTGGTCAAAGATATAAGATGAAATAAGTTCTGGAAATCTAATATACAACATGGTAATTATACTCAACAATACTGTATTATACCTTTGAAAGTTGTTAAGAGAGTAAAACTTTAATGAACTCACTTTTATAGTACTATTTCTTTTTTATAAAGAAATAGTAACTATGTGACATGACAGAAATGTTACCTAATGCTATGGTGATAATCGTTTTGCAATATATAAGTGTATCAAATCAACAGGTTGTACACAAACTTACACAATGTTATACCAATTATATCTCAATAAAGCTGATAACAAGCAGTTTATCCTTAAGTATTTTTTTGATGCTATTAAAAGCGGGATTTTCTTGATATCCTTTACTGATAATTAGATATAGAAATGCAACTGATTTTTGTATGTTAATTTTGTACCCTGCAACTTCACTGAATTCATGTATTAGTTCCAGCAGTTTTTTTTTTTTTATGTGTATAAAAACAGTTGATTGAACTTGGTGTACCCCCCCAAAAATAATAAATAAAATTAAAAAAAAAAAAATGAAATCAGAAGGCAAGGGTGCAGGCAGTAACTTTCCAATACTTTCCTTGTAAACTCTTCCTTGGCGTCATGGAGGCTTTTACTGTTCACAAGGTTATTTGTGAGTTGCAATTTTTCCCTGTATTCTCCCATTCAATCTGGACTGCCACAATGAGACAGACAGAAAGCACAAGGAGACCAGCAGTTTTTTAATGAAGTCTTTAGGGTTTGCTAAGTATAAGAGCATATCATCTGCAAACAGACAATTTTACTTCTTTTCCCATTTGGATCGCTTTTATTTTTTTCTTGCCTAAATTCTCTGGCTAGGTCTTCCAGTACTATGTTGAATAGAAATGTGGAGAGTGGATAGCCTTGTCTTGTTCCTGATCTTAGAGAAAAAGCTTTATTCTTCACCAGTGAATATGATAGCTGTGGGTTTGTTATACATGGCTTTTATGATATTGAGGTACATTCCTTTTATATCTAGTTTGTTGTTTTTATCATAAAAAGAGGATGTTGAATTTTCCCGAATGCTTTTTCTGCATCTACTGAAATGATCATGTGATTTTTACCCTTCATCCTGATAATGTAGTGTTTCATACTGATTGATTTTAGTACATTGAACTGTCTCTGCATCCCAGGGATAAATCCCACTTGATTATGATATATGATCTTCTTAATGGGCTACTGCATTCGATTTGCTAGTATTTCATTGAGAATTTTTGCATCTATTTTTATTGGACTGTAGTTTTCTTGTCTTGTAGTGTCACTATCTTTGGTATGAGAGTAATGCTGGCCTCGTAAAATGAATTTGGAAGTGTTCCCTCCTCTTCAATAATTTGGAAGAGTTTGAGAAGGATTGGTGTTAATTCTCTTTAAGTGTTTGGCAGAACTTACCTGTGAAGTCATCTGCTCCTAGACTTTTCTCTGTTGGGAGGTTTGTGATTACTGATTCAGTCTCCTTACTCATTATTGGTCTGTTCAGATTTTCTATTTCTTCATGACTCAGTCTTGGTAGGTCATATGGTCTAGGAATTTTTTATAGGTTATCTAATTTCTTGGCATATAAACTGTTTATATTAGTCTCATGATCATTTTATTTCTGTGGCATCAGTAGTAATATCTCCTCTTTCATTTCTAATTTTATTTATTTGCATCTTCTCTCTTTGTTAGTCTAGCTAAAAGTTTGTCAATTTTGTTTCTTTTCAAAATACCAACTCTTAGTTTCATTACTTTTTTGTTGCTATTGAAGTATAGTTGATTTAAAATGTTGTATTAGTTTCTCGTGTATCACTTATTTTTCTACTGTTTTTCTAGTCTCTATTTCATTTATTTATTTAAAGTAATTAATTTATTTATTGGCTACATTGGGTCTTTGTTGCTGCACATGGGCTTTCTCTAGTTGTGGCAAGCAGGGGCTACTCTTCATTGTGGTGCACAGGCTCCTCATTACGGTGGCTTCTCTTGCTGTGGAGCACAGGCACTAGGCACGCAGGCTTCAGTAGTTGTGGCAGTGGGCTGAATAGTTGTGGCTCACAGGCTCTGGAGTGCAGCCTCAGTAGTTGTGGTGCACAGGCTTAGCTGCTCTGTGGCATGTGGGATCTTCCTGGAGCAGGGCTCGAACCTGTGTCCCCTGCTTTGGCAGATGGATTCCTAACCACTGCGTCACCTAGGAAGTCCTATTTCATTTATTTTTTATCTTTATAATTTCTTTCCTTCTGCTAGGTTGTAAGTGGAAATTCACACACTCCTGAACAACCAATGGACCAAAGAAGGAATCAAATGAGTAATAAGAAATTATCTGGAGAGAAATGAAAATGAAAATACAACATACCAAAACTTATGGGATGCAGCAAAAGTACTAAGAGGCAAGTTTATAGCAATAAATCCTACATTAAAAAGAAGGAAAGGGGCTTCCCCAGATTCTTAACCACTGGTGGCACAGTGGTTAAGAATCCGCCTGCCAATGCAGGAGACACAGGTTCGAGCCCTGGTCCAGGAAGATCCCACATGCCATGGAGCAAATAAGCCCATGTATCACAACTACTGAGCCTGCACTCTAGAGCCCACAAGCCACAGCTACTGAGCCCACACACCGCAACTACTGAAGCCTGCACGCCTAGAGCCCATGCTCTGCAACAACAGAAGCCACCACAATAAGAAGCCTGCACACCACAATGAAGAGTAGACCCTGCTCTCCACAACTACAGAAAGCCAGTGCATAGCAACGAAGACCCAATGCAGCCAATAAATAAAAAATAAAATAAATAAATAAATTAAAAAAAAAAAAAAAAGATCTGCGACTGGTCCTGGGTTTCATGTTTAAAAAAAAAAGGAAAGATCGCAAACAATCTAACTTTACATCTCAGGAAACTAGAAAAAGAAGAACAAACTAAGGGATTTTCTTGGTTTCTGAGTATATGTTCATTAATAATCTTTCGTGTTTCTGGTTTTGCATTTTCTGTTCCCATTTTCCAGATCAGCACTGCCCAAAATATAACGTGAGCCACAAAAGCAAGCTGTATATGTAATTTTAAATTTTCCATAGTCACATTTTCACAAAGAAACAGGTGAATTTTATTATTTTTAACCAAATGTATCTAAAATAGTATCACTGACACATAACCAATATTTTAAAACTATTAATGAAATATTTTATATATATTTTTTGTACTAAGTCTTTAAACCCAGTGTGTATTTCACACATATCACAACTCAATTTGGACTAGCTATGTTTCAAATGCACAATACTCACATGTCCGTAGGGGCTACTGTTCTGTACAGGTCTAGATGTTCTGTCCCCAGCCTCCCTAGTATATACTATGTACTCACAGCATGAATGGCCAACCACAGCCAACCTCTTACACTCTCTAGTCACTACTCATCATCCTACACACGGCTATAATTCATTTATTTGTTTATTTATTCAACATTGTTTCATCTTCAAGTGCAATTCAGGAGGTTTCTCTAAACTGGCTTTTTGGCCTTCCAAAAAAGGCTTCCAACTGTGGCCTCTGCTCCCTTCACTACCACATCACCATTCCAACAGCATATCTCATCCAGTAGTGAGGAAAGGGGGAAGGGAAGGCCTGTTCTAAAGTCATCTCAGGGTGTGAAAAATCTCAGTCTAAAACTACTCTTGAAAATCTCTTAAACAGGCCCTCCACAAGAAAAACAGTATCTATGACCTTGTGTATACACAGCCCTATAAAAGACAAATAAGAGCTGAGACAAACCATGAGAACAACATGTTCATACACTTCATCTCACACCTACTTCTCTGTAAAAGCTCATTTAGTAGAATGGTACATGGATCGCTATTGCTGTTGGAATACCCAAAATAACATAACGGAATTCATATAACTTCAACACCAGTATGATATAAGTCTATTATTACTTCTGCCTCCTCTTTTTATCATGCCAAACCCTGCACATCAAATGTACTATTCTTTTTGCTACAAAAGTTTTAATTATTCTATCATTTAAGGACTTAAATACCTGCTACATCAGGCTGGAAGGCAGCAAGTAGAGTAAAAACAGCATGAGTTTTAAATTCTAGTTTTGTAACCACCTATGACACTTTTAGTAACCTTCTGAATGAGAATATTATCTATATGCAGTCCTCATAGTTTAGGAAGATTCAATGAGGAATTAAACTTAAGAGCAGAGAACAGTACTAATTCCACTCCCTTTACCCACTTCCTCCATTAAGTCCTTGAAAAACTTTCCTTTGATTCAGAGATCATTATTTTTAACTAATGAGGAAAATCAATATTTTCAGGTCACATCTGAAACAATTCTCAATTAAAAATAGATATGCCAGGAAAAAGTGTTGAATCAAAATTAACCACATGAATTCTCATTACCTGCACAAATCTGGGTGGAAATTTTTGTCTAAGGTCTAGGAGTAAAGCATCCACACGCTGCCTCTGGAAAATGGAGCTTGGTTCTTCTTTCCTCTTGACTTTAGGTTTGACTTTATCTATTAAAATATGAAGTCCAAATCAAAACATTGCCTAACTACTTTGGTGCCTTATATTTCACAAATCATTGTCTGCCATGAATATATTCAAATTTCATTATTTTTAATGGCTGCTATTCCAAAGATACTCACACCTCCCCCCCGGCCCAAATACGCTGAACATAACATACACACAGAGGCATTCTAACTCTTTCACTGAAATGAGGTTAAAATTCTAACATTTAAAAAGCTAATATATCTTTTAAAGACATTTCAGTTTGGGCATGTAACCATGGATGCACATCGTTCTCATGTTTCCATAATCACTTAATTATGGAAAACTTAAAGGCTAAATTTTCCATAATTACCGAAGTCACATCCAGATTATTGGTTTAAAATTACCTTGTGTATATTTTAAGTGTTAATTAAATGGACTTTTTGCACAAAACCTAATAGGTACAAATGGAAAATGCAACTTTCATAAACTCAAGTTATCATACTCAGTTATGAAGAACATAATCCACAGAAAAAAAAAGGACAAACCAAACAACAGAAGATTATGAAGACAAGAGAGAAAAGAACTTGCAAGAGAAATTCTGAAGTTAATCTCGTGTGGGATTTTCCCTGAGACGGGAGTGTACTGGTGGACTGTCTCTAAAGGAAGGGTTCCAGTTAAGTTTTACTCTGAATATTTCATTAGGGTAGGGATAAACAGCTCTTGGGAGAAGTTTATTCAACTGATGCAAACTCTCCCAAGTCAAATGATGTCGCTGGCACCTACTATTAAGAATAAATACAACTGTATCTCAAAACCCATTCATTCCATGGTCTAAATTTTATTTAAAGGCTACCTTTTCCACAGTAATTCATTCTAAGTTGCTATTTCTCTAGAAAGAAATGCAGAATATAGGTATACTGCTGTAGACACATTTCTAGAAGTACTTTTATTGGTAAAATATGGTGCAGAACAAGTAGCAGATATGGAAACCAGAGGAGCTGGCATCTGACAGATGGTAACATGGAAAGATCAGAAAACAGATTGGTCATCTGGAGATAGGGCTTTAAGAGCATCTCCCCTACTTTGAAGACTTGGAAGATTTGTGTTCCACATTTCAAGGTGACTCAGTAGTTAGGTAAGCAGGAAACATCATTATTCCTCATTCCTCATCACTATTTCCCCTATGTGTGCTAAATACTTTAAAACCTTGAATCAACTTATCAAAGATTATCACTTACCAAAGAGATTAAAATTTGTACCTGTTCCTATGGGAATGCTATCACTAACATATCTAGTTACATGAATCAAAGCTCTGACAATGTCATCATCCTATGAAATCTTCCTATGGAGAAGTAAAGCACATCTAGAAATCACCAACAGCCATTTTTCCAAAAGAAAACAGCTGCATTCTCTGAGTAACAAAAAGTGTTTCAGGAGGGTCTAGGTGTCCCACCTACCTTGCTCTTCATGATCTTTGAAGTGCCACCAATACCCTTTGGAAGGATGATATCGACAGTATGACATAGCTTCATCAAAAGCTGACTGAATGCCATGTACTGCAGTAAGCTTATAAAAGGAAAACAAATTCTGAATTTCTTATCAACCAAAATTTATAAAGTAAACACAAAATATTACACATGCAAAGACAGTACTTCTTCTGCTTTTCAGAACCTGAATCACTATGTATCTGGGGCGATGGTATATACTTTGAACATGGAGTTGGCCCACAGGAAAAAATGCTTAAGACATTCTAACAGTCAACACTTTATACCAACTTACACAAGGGAGAGGAGTTCCTGTTTAATTCTCGGTGGCAAGGTAGTTCAGTTAGACGTTTCCTTTAAAGTTTAGAGAATGTAAAGAGACTTACCACTCTAGAGTTTATAACTGATCCCAAGTCTGGTGCCTGATAGATCACTCCGGCAATAATATAGTAATCAGCCAGTGGGATAACTAAAGCAGTAGGGGAAATGAAGTTTATTATTACAGCCGTGCACACAAACTGCTAAATATATTTCCATAAAAAGAACAACTAAAGTTTGACATTCTCCATTATTAAAGCTTAAGGTAGGGTTTGGCAATTCCTGTTTTTGTAAATGAAGTTATATAGGAAAATAACCACACCCATTCATTCACCTTATTATCTAAGGCTGCTATGGCACTAGTTGAGTACTTGTCTCAGGGACCATGAGGCCCACAAAGCCTAAAATATTTAGTCTCTGGATCTTCACAGAAAAAGTCTGCTGAAAAAAAAAGTTTGCTCTAGGAGCAGTGCTTCTTAAACTTTAATGTGCATCTGAATCACCCGAGTATCCAGTTAAAATCAGATTCTTACTCAGTAGGGACAATGCATTTCTAACAAATTCCTAAGTGATCCAATGCTGCTGTCAGTCGATCCCACTTTGGGGAATAAGACCTTAGAGCAAGAGAGATTTAGGGGCCCAGGACGAAGATATCAGACACACTGAACTTGCCTCTGTGCCCCAGTCTGAGGTCCTAAGGAATAAAACAGCTGCTAGTGAGGCTGGTGCCATTTTCTGTCACTTCCGTACCTAGAACCTTTTCATCATGGAAATCTTGCCCCTGGTCTTGCCTTCGTTCTAAGTTGAAGTTTCTCTTTTTCTCTGGGCAGGGACTCTAGGTCTTTGACTTTGAAAGTAAATTTGGATTCTTGACTCTGGAAGAACCACAACTTCATTAGCAAGTAATTCTCTGGAATCAACACCAGGGTGAAGGTTGTTCTCAAAGGTCTTGATGAGAGTATCTAATTTAGGAGATGTAGCTGGTCAGTTCTGGAATAGGTGACTAGCTCTTTGATTCAAAATCAAGTCTGAATTCTACACTCTTCAGTATGATTTCTAAAGCAAGTTTTTGGTAATAATATAATCCAAGTAAGACTTTTTTTTTTTAAAGTACTGTTTATTGAGATACAATTCACATAACACAACTCACCAATTTAAAATGTACCATTCATTGGTTTTCAGTACATTTATGATAGGCACACCATCATTGCACTTTAATTTTTTTATTTTTTATTTCTTTAAATTGATTGATTGATTGATTGATTGGCTGTGTTGGGTCTCCGTTGCTGCACATGGGCTTTCTCTAGTTGTAGTGTGCAGGGCTCCTCATTGTGGTGGCTTCTCTGGTTACAGAGCACAGGCTCTAGGCACATGGGCTTCAGTAGCTGTGGCACATGGGCTTATTTGCTTCAAGGCATGTGGGATATTCCTGTAGCAGGGCTCAAACCCGTGTCCCCTGCATTGGCAGGAAGATTCTTAACCACTGCGCCACTTAGGAAGTCCCCCAGTAAGACTTTTGGCTGAATGTGTCAACATGGATTTTCAATTGACCTTTTATGAATTTGGTGCAACTGCATTTACCATGAATTAAACCTGATTTCCTTCTGAGAGACTAGAATTTTGATAGGCAGAGGACATCTACATGTCAGCCCTCAATAAAAATTCTAGACTCCGAGTCTGAAATGGTCTTCCCTGAGCTCTGAGCAGACATATTACACACACGGGGCTGCATTCACTACTGGAGGGAGGGTGCACTTGGTGTAGCCCCTCACAGAAAGCATAGGAAGCCTACACATGGATTCCTACAAATCCCTAAAACAGAACCCAATCCAAAAAAATAAGAACATATATAGCTCAGGAGTAAACAAATCATAGTATTTTAAGAAGAAAATAATGGCTAAAGTGTACACATTTTACCTTGAGTAGGGGACTGCCGCTGTTGCTTCCGAATGATAAAAAGAATGGGCTCTTGGGCGTGTAAAAGGATGTATTCCACTCCAACCATCTGACTGAAAACAGGACACAAACATTCAGGGATCTCTGAATGTCCTACAAACAATTCTGTAGAACATTCAAATTATTATATAAAAGTATACCAACACTGTAAATAGGATAAAACTGCCTATGTTTGATATTAAAAATTGGCTGTTCAATAAAACTGGCTATTTTTCCCAGGTAGTGGAACACAGAT
This sequence comes from Hippopotamus amphibius kiboko, assembly GCF_030028045.1. NCBI lineage: Eukaryota > Metazoa > Chordata > Mammalia > Artiodactyla > Hippopotamidae > Hippopotamus > Hippopotamus amphibius. The sequence continues at coordinate 156,619,088 of NC_080189.1, forward strand.
AAAGTAAGATTTGGTTCCTAAACAACAACAAAATTTCTCTACAAAAGCTCATGGTGGACTTAAATCAGAGTACTTTTAGTCATGAAAGTATACTGAACCTACATTTCAAAAAAGGCAACCAAAGGGACTTCCCTGGTGGCGCAGTGGTTAAGAACCCACCTGCCAATGCAGGGAACATGGGTTCGAGCCCTGGTCGGGAAAGATCCCACATGCTGCGGAGCAACAAAGCCTCTGCACCATAACTACTGAGCCAGCGCTTTAGAGCCCACAAGCCACAGCTACTGAACTCTCATGCCGCAACTACTGAAGCCCGTGCACGCCTAGAGCCCATGCTCCATAAGAGAAGCTCCCGCGATGAGAAGCCCATGTACCACAACAAAGAGAAGCCCCCACTCGCCGCAACTAGAGAAAGCCCACCGCAGCAATGAAAACCCAACTCAGCCAATTAATTAATTAATTAATTAAGAAAAAAAAGAATCTGCCTGTCAATGCAGGGAAGATGGGTTCAATCCCTGGTCTAGGAAGATCCCGCATGCCGTGCAGCAACTAAGCCCATGCACCACAACTACTGAGACTGTGTGCTGCAACTACTGAAGCCCACATGCCTAGAACCCATGCTCTGAAACGAGAGAAGTCACCACAATGAGGAGCCTGCACACCACAGTGAAGAGCAGGCCCCACTCGCTGCAACTAGAGAAAGCCTGCACACAGCAACAAAGACCCAATGCAGCCAAAAATTAAAAAAAAAAAAGTGCAACCAAAATACCATGATGCTTCCTGACCAAGATCTATAAATATATATAAAATATAAAAATATACATGAACACTATACCTGTCTTAACTATATCTCTACTATATACTCTACCCAACCAGAAAACATCAAAAACCTTATCCTCATCCCCAACATACTTTTTCCTGACATACTATTTTTAAAAGCAACACCAAGATGTCTCAGTAAATGTAAATATTTACGTCATAACAAAAGCTATTTAGAATACCAGACATTTAATTTCCTGGAACCTCGCTCCCCATGTTTGTTTGTTTTGTTTTGTTTGTTTTATTGGTTGCATTGGGTCTTTGTTGCTGCACGTGGGCTTTCTCTAGTTGTGGCGAGTGGGGACTACACTTCCTTGTGGTGCGTGGGCTTTTCACTGAGGTGGCATCTCTTGTTGCAGAGCACAACTCTAGGTGCACATGGGCTTAACAGTTGTAGCTCCCGGGCTCTAGGGCACAAGCTCAGTAGTGGTGGCACACAGGCTTAGTTGCTCTATGGCATGTGGGATCTTCCTGGCCCAGGGATCAAACCCGTGTCCCCTGCATTGGCAAGCAGATTCTTAACCACTGCACCACCAGGGAAGCCCCCGACCCCCATGTTTAGCTGACAGAAGAAAAACTCTATTACACAGTTGTTTCAGAAACTTTTGTGATAGTAATAAATTCTTAATTATTTACATCCCAAGTCTGAAGAATCTTGCTAAAATTTTATTTGTTACACAAAGAAAAATCTACTATAAACTCTACTATGGTTTAAAACATTAAATTAGATGTATAGGAGACAATAAATATAGTTACCTGGTTAAGGACAACAGTTGCATTGCTAAAATCAATCAGATCTACATCTAAACCTCACAGTTGCTTTTTAACTGGAGAGTAATATATGAAGTTATAAAGAAAAGACTTCCTGGATTACAAGTGACTACTAATAATTCCTTTGCATGTCAAATTTGTACAAACCCAAACAAAACTCCTGTTCTTCCAAAACTTCTACTCTGTATTTCCTGATCCACAGCTTGAAAGAACTATTCATTACAAAATCTATCACTGGCAAAGATGCTACCTTCTTACAATAACTTACTTTAAGTGTTCTAATGTTAGCCTCTGCATCTTGACCACTTCGTTATTACATGTTCTGTCATAAAAAGGATTACTTCTTTCTGAAAAGTAATCCAAGACACTTCCACTGTTCAAAATAGGGATCCAGGAACTGTCAACCCAAGAGATTCCCAGCAGATTATCTACAGAAAAGAAGCAAAATTATAAAGGATGAGAAAAGAGAAAAAATCCAATCCAACAAACATTTATTATGCATATAATGTAGGAGGTACTATGAATATAAGGATGACATGGATCCTAACCTACGTACCCTCACAGTCTAACACAAGAGATGATAAGTATGCAAGAAAGCAATGACAACACAAGAACTGTAATAAAGGTATGAATAAATGTGTTATGAGACCACAGTGGAGCGAGCAGAATACCTTACCTAAGGGAACAGGAATGACTTTTCATGGGGTGAGGAGGAGGTGGGTTTTAGCACTATATGCTAAAGAATAAAAAGAGGCTCACCATGGAGAAAAGAGAAGCAAAGTAATTCCAAGCAGAGGGAATGCATATATAAAGGTAGGGAAATATAAAAGTATATTATAGGGCTGCCTAGGTGGCGCAGTGGTTAAGAATCCGCCTGCCAATGCAGAGGTCACGGGTTCAATTCCAGCTCCAGGAAGATCCCACATGCCACAGAGCAACTAAGCCCGTGTGCCAAAAAAATAAATAAATAAATAAAAGTATATTATATGTTTAAAGAATAATTTGATTAAGTGAAGAAGTTATAGGATTTGAAATCTAGAGAGGTCTTCCAAAATATTGGAAATCCTGAGTTTTTATAATGTTGGCAGCTAATTCAAAAATTTTCAAACAATATGCATGCCAAAGAAAACACATCCATTGCCACTAGTCTGAGATCTTCCAATTAAAGAGAAATAAATAAGTTAGGAAGCTATTATTATAGATAACAATGATGTAAAGGGGGCAAATGAAAAGTAGAATGTCCTTCAGTACAGCCATACAATTTCATATTTTAAAGAATTAAACCTTAAAGTTTTCAAAATGGAAAAAGAGAAAAGAGACATCGTAAGTAGGGCTAGATAGCTTTAATTAATGAGCTTTTATCCGGTACTGGCTGTACTGTTTCATCCCACTGACAGTACTAAATCCCAATAGGTGTAAGTCATGAACATCAAGCTGCCTATATAATACTGGTTGATGGAGGAAGAACTGAAAAACTTCAACTTTCCCATGTCTTAGTTTTCTCATCTATAAAATAGGGATTATAATAGTATCTCCATGCTAGATTATATATGTAAAATGCTTAGTACACTGTAATAATCCAATAAATGTTACTTATGATGATGATGGAAGTAGTGCTGGTAGTCAATTTCTTTTACGATTAATATGACCAGACTTATTCCTGGCTTAATAAAGGTTATCTTAGTTTGTGCCTCTTTTTTTTTTCCTTTTTTTTTTCTAGTTTATGCACTTTTTAAAAAAAATAGAAACCTCTTTCATTCTCAAAAGAGTATAGGTTTAGCAGATAATTAGAATGGTCACACTAGATTAAACTCATTTCAAATGTCAGTAATCTCTGCAAAGCCTTTCTCTACTTTGCAAGGCAGAAATAATGGCTTCTTTCTCTATGTTCTCATAGCAGTTTCTATATACTTTTATTATTAATTAATACTATTAATTAATAACCCACAAATACAAATGTGGTCCCATTAAATGTTGAGTTTTTAAGGAACTGGGGCTGTGGGTCACTCATCAGAACTAGCACAGGACCTGACTGGTAAGAGTTGGAAAATGTTTATTAATTCATAATTAAGGGCTAAGGACAAGTTACTCCACTGGTCATAAATTTACACATTCTCCAGTATCCAAGGATGTTCATTTACAAAATAGTTAAACTGGGATTAAGAGGGTGGTGTGTAGCTGTGAAACATAATATATTAGCTCTCCCACATACAATCTACCTGAGACTATAGCCCAATAAAGAGAATACACTACCAAAACAAGCAATTCTTAGTATCTCCACAGTTATCACCCTAGTCTGCCTACCTTCAAATCTCCATGCATTACAATAATAGCCTCCTAACCCCTCTCCCTAATTCCACCTTTGCCCTCCTACACTGTTCTCAGCAGCCACGATGATCCTAAAAAAAAGTAAGTCAGATTATGTTCCCCCTTTCTGGTCAAAACCCTCCAGTGGTTCTCCATTTTATTCAGAGGAAAAGCCAGACCTTACCACCACCTACAATTTCTACATGATCAAGCCACCAATTCTCTCTCTGACCTCATCTACTTCCGGCCACCTCTCTCACTCTGCTTCAGCCATACTGGTCTCCTTGCTGTTCTTCTGACATGTTCCCACCTTAGAGCCTTTGCAATGGCCCTAACAAATCAAAATAAAAAGTAAAAAGTTATGAAAGCTAAATAGTTTGATGAACTAAATGCTTCTCTTTTTTATTCAGTAGCAAGGGAGAGCATGTTGACATGGCCCTAATACAGCTCTCTAACAATCAGCAAGTAATGAAATTAGGTACTTGATATTCTCACCTATAAAGACAAACATATAGTAAACATTACCCAGAAATGCTTAAGATCATCGGACATTTTGAAAATATATAAATGACAATCTATTTGTAATATGTGTGCTATACTCCAATTTGGTTAATTCAGAAAAAGGAATCTCAAACGTCAAGAATAAGGTAGCCCCCAGGCCATGTCCCAAGGATGAACCGAATACTGTAGGCTCATTACCCCAGTCCCTTCTCTGCTGTTCCTTCAGCCGGACACAACAGCCCCAATGTTGTTGTAGAGATACGTATGTAGAACAACAACGCAGGTCTCAGGGCTCAAAGCCCAGAGCTTCTTCCAACCCCTTCGTTTCCACGCTTCTATGAGACTCCTGAAGAACTGCGAAAATCTAGGCAATTTTTACCAGATTAGAGCTTTGGGTCGTTCACAGACACATTCAAAAGAGTTTGGGAAACATCACAAAAGAACCGGAACCTTGCCCTCAAGAGCTATGAATCCCTAAACCAGACCCCAGACAATCAGGAAACAAAGGGGACAGCACACGGTACCTCGGATATCCACGGCCGCCATAGTTCCAAAAGCGTTCCCAGGTTCTTCTTCCGGCGCGGGGTAAACGTAACAACTCTGAGACCAAAGAGGCGGGTCGTAGAGTGGAGGAACGTTGAGGAGGAACCAAAAGAGAGCGTGAGACCAGGAAGGGAAGAGGCGGAGAGAAGAGGAGGTGGGGCGGGGCCGGGGAGGTGGGGGCTGCGAGGGGTGGGGGCTGAGAGAGGGTGGGCGGGGCTAGGAGGTGGGGCGGGCTGGGGGGAGGAGCCGGGCGGGGCAGGGCGGGGCGGGGAGGCGGGGCGGGGCGGGGAGGCGGGGTGGGGCGGGGCGGGGCAAGGAGGATGGGGGCGGGATGGAGCTGGGAAGTAGAGCCGGGCGAGGAGGAGGGAGGTGGGTCTGGGAGGTGGAGAGGGGAGGGGAGGAGAGCTGTGGGACGAGGCCGAGAAGGGCGGGACGGGGCTCGGAGGTGGAGCGCGGTGGGGAGGGGTGGGGGAAGGAGGGGAGCGAGAGGCTAGGAGCTGCTAGAAGGAAGGAGAGAGGAGAGCCTAAGGAAGGAGAGGTAGACGCAGGGTGCACTACCGGGATAAATATTTGGAGACTATGAGGAAAAAAGAGAGTGAGCAGAGCCCTGCCCAACGTCCACCACTGAGGGATTCTAAAATTCGACCTTGATCTCCTGTGTTCGTTTAAAAAAAACAAATTCTGATTGTGCAGAGTTGGGGGTGATAACATCTTTAATTTTTAAAGCTCTTTCAGGTGTATCCAATGAACAGTTCGGCTTAGGAGCTACTGGCCATTCTAATTTTCACCCTGCCTCAAGTGTGGGCATGGGACAGGACTAAGCAGGAAGAATTTGATAGTCCTTAGCTTTTATGTGATTAAGCCCATTAAAAGTCTAAACCCATTGAAGAAACTATTTCATGCCTCTGAGACAAAATTTTCACAAGACAGGAAATGCTTCCAAAGCAAAATATTAACAAAATTAAAAGGAAGGGAATACTCCTGGGTCCCTGAGTAAAGACCTAGTGTCTGCATTCCAGGTAATCTGGGCTAGATAGCAAGATACCAGAGAGGGAATAATTCTGTGGAATGGGGAAGCCATAGGAAGCCTTAGAAAGATTTTCAAGCTCCAGTGTGTCCCCATAAAAGCGAAATGATGAGGATATCTGCAAACAAGACACAGATGCCAAGAAGAGAACTCCAAAATCTGAAGAAGCCCTTTGTATGGCGATTGTTAGTGCCTATGTCTTCTCCAAAACTTAAGTACTATAAAGGTTCCCCTAGAATTTAACCAGAAAACAGAGGTAAAGGGGAGAGGCCCATGAATTTACTGGAATTTTCTACCTCACAGACTGGGAATTTAAAAATTTTAATTCTAAGTGGCATAAAAATATATTGCTTTGTTACCCTCCAGTTTTTGACCTGGGATTTCATGCTTGAGATAGTATGTATACAATACGTGTGCCAGTAAAAGTATGCACGTGCACAGAGCAGAATTTTCAAAGGAGAAAGACCTGGTGGGTGTCTGGTGGAGAAGGCATTCCAAAACAGGGGTTATCATGGCCAATAAACAGAAGTGTAAAACATCAAGCTTTTTGTTTTGTTTTGCTGGTTCTGTTTTTTTGTGTTTTTATTAGTAGAGAAGATTAGCAAGAAGAACAACAGAACACAGATCTGTAAGTAATAAAATATATGGTAAGCCAGAGCTGGGAGCTCAGCCTTTAACTTGTTGGCAGTGGGAGAAATGTAATTGGGCTTCCATTTTAGAAAGATTATCCGAGGAGCATGAGTTAGAGACATTTATAAGACTGAAAACAGGGAATCCATTTAGGAAACTGTTGCAAACTAAATGATGTCTACACTCACATAAAGGCAGTAGTAGCTGAGAGAAGAAAAAGGGTGACAGATATTTAGGAGATAAAATCAAGAGGGAATTAGTGACTAGTAGATGAGCCTGATGAAGGAGAAGCAGGAAATAAAAAATTATTCCCAGGATACTGCTTTATAAGACTAAGTGCTATTAATCAGATTAGGAATAACTAATAGCAAGTAAGTAGGTGAAAAGAGGGGTAATGACATATTTTTGAACATGTCCACCTTATGCGTGAAGTGTCTACAGGGCATTCTGTATACTAGGGTTTCTCAGCCTTTGCATTTGGGATCAGATCATTTTTGGCTGTAAGTATGGGGAGCTGTCCTGTGCATTGTAGAATGTTTGACAGCAACCCTGGCTTCTACCCACCAGAGGCCAGTAGCAGCAGCCCCCTCCCAGTTATGATGACCCAAAATGTCTCCAGACGTTACCAAATATCCCTGGAGGGCAAAACTGCCCCCAGTTCATAACCACTGCTTATACAGGTGTCTATAGTAGTATGAAGTCAAAGCAGAAAAGTTTCAGGAAGAGAGGAGTACTCATAGTGTCAAGCAGATACGTGAGGTAAAGGCTAAGAAGCAGGCATTGGACTCCGTAAACAGGATGCCCCTAACAAGAATAGTTCTTGTGGAATGCTAGGGGCCAGAGGAGAGTATATTCAGGAGTAAAGGGAAGTGGCATTGGGTATAGACTGTACTTTCAAGGCTGAGAGGGAAGGTTAGAGCACTGCCTGGAAGCTGTATGGAAATAATAACAGCGAAATGTAATGTGTGAATAAGCTAAGGGAAAAGACCCAGAGAAAATCTTCAATTAATCTTCAACGAATTCATTCATTCAGTCAGTCAGTCAGCCACCAATCATTAATACCTACTCTATGTTTTGCTCAACTCTAGTTGCAGAGAATAAAGCAGTAAACAAAGCCTCTGACTTCAAGGAGTCAACAAGTCTGATGGAAAAGACAGATGATAAACACGTACATAAATAGGACTATTACAGATTGTGATAAAAGTGGGGGGCGGTGAGATAGGGATTAACTGGAGGAACCCACTTTGGACACGATGGTCAGGACAGACATCTCTAAGGAAGTGATATATCTGAGCTGATACCTGGAGGATGAGAATCAATGTCACATGAAGAGCTGGGGCGCAAGCATTTCAGGCAGAGAGAAGAGCAGACAGACCCCACAGTGGAAAAGGGCTTGGTCCGGGAACCAGGAAAAGGCCAATATAAACTGAATCATATAAGTGAAGGAGGAATAGTGGGAGGAGACTGGGAATGAAGATAGGAGAGAGACGACAGATGGCCTTGTAAGTAATTTATTTTTTTATTCAAAGAAAATGAGAACACAGATGTAGAGAACAAACATATGGACACCAAGCGGGGAAAGGGGTGGGGGTGGGATGAACTGGGAGATTGGGATTGCCATATATACTTTACTAACAAGAAAAAAATATCAAATTGTACACTTTAAATATATGCAGTTTATTGTATGTCAATTATATCTCAATAAAAGTTCTTAAAATAAAAAGAGAAGGGGGAGAAAAAATTTTTTAAAAAATGCCTACAACCTACCTCATACCTCCTTCTATCATGGCACTCTTGCCTTTTTTCTTTTTCTTAAGTTAAGCCCTGGGACTTCCCTGGTGGCACAGTGGTTAAGAATCCACCTGCGAATGCAGGGGACATGAATTTGATCCCCGGTCTGGGAAGATCCCACATGCTATGGAACAATTAAACTGCCCCCCCAAAAAAAATGAGAAGCTATTAAAGATTTTAAGGAGTAGAATGCCACAAAGGTATTAGTTCTAATTGGAAGTTTAAACTGAATCTCAAAAATACTTGCTATTTATTGAGCCACTTACTATGGATCAGTCACCGTGCTAAGCACTTTGATGAATTATCTAGTTTTCTCCTAACAATTTTATGAGGCAGATGCTATTATTACTCCCATTCTGCAAATGAGGGGACTGCATGAGGCAGATGAACTAGTTGCTGACAAACTTATTATCTATATGAGTACATAGCTAATCTACCTTTTCCACTCCCCTTGTATCTAGATGGAGCTACATAGGTAGTTCTCATCAATGGAATATAGATGGAAGTGATTCGTGTCATCCCCAGGCCAAGGCGGTTAAAAGCACTGGTGCCTCTTCCACCTTCTCTGCATCCATCAGGTAGATATCAGAGAAAGGTTCAAGTCATGCATTGAAAATGGGGAGAGCCAGGGCCTCTGAATGGCTGACCATGGTGCTGAACCACCCTACTGACCTATGTTGGACCTTAACAAAAGCAAGAATAAGGTTTTATTGTATTAAACCACCTACAACCCCCCCACCCCCACACACAATTTGCTTTCTACTGTCTTTTCTATAAAATCAGTAATGGTGGTGTAATCTACTCCCTTTTCTGTAGGATATGCTAAAAATTTGTACCTGCCTCCCCTACATACAATACAGCCTTTTGAGGCTTTGTGGTTTGGGGATTTACATCATTCGATATGCAAGTGTGAGAATGCAAGTGAAAGAGAAAAACAAAAAGCTCTTCAATAAGAGGGTAGGAGTGATTTTCTGATTGGTTAAGAGAAATTAATAGTGCATTATCAATTATCGGCTTGTACTATCCTCCATATGGTCACAATCCAGATAAGGAATTTTTCCTCACATAGCCTCCTCTTAAATACTTGACACAGGGCTCCTCTCAACTATGTTTTACTTTCTTTAACATTGTCTCCAACAGTCTAAATTTACACACATCATATCATCCCACTTCTTTACCTGTGTGCCCTTAATTATAAGGATACCTCTGTAATTTCAGGGCCTGAGTTCCGACTCTTTCCTAAAAAGAAGTCCTCTAGACTGTAAACCCCATGAGGACGTGGTCACATATGCGTTTGCCTGAATTAATTAACCTAGTCCCTGGCATGGTGTCTTCCATATAATAGGTACTCGAGAAACATTTCATGAATGAACAAATTATGTATAAATGAATGGATAATACAATGGTCCTCAGATCAATAACAAACTTCTGGATTTCAGTAATGGATAAATGTAATGGGATTGTTAAGTGGAAATGGATTTATGGGAAGTTATAAGAGAACTCCTTAAACTCTCTCTTGATCTTAGAATGATGCAGAACAAACGACAACAATTTCATTTATGCTACTGTTCCGGAAATCCACAGAATAAAAAGAAAAACACAAAGTTGTGTTTTGTGTGATATCCTACCAGAAAAAATGTTTTAGAAAATATTAAACTTGTGTGGGTTTTTTTCTCTCTTATTTAATGAGCAAAAAGCCAGCTACTTCAAAATACAGAGCAGGAGAGAAAATCACCTCAGAATTACTTAGGAGGTATCTCTGAAAAGTCACCGTGGAACCTTTGAGAGTGGCCCCAATGGTCCTTGGAGAGATATGGTACCAAATATTTTGTATTTTAAGGGGTGTGAGAAAATATACACTACCTCTACATGGAAAATACCTGACCCTGGGCAGTACCTCTGAAGGCAGCTGTTCACTTTAGGAATTAGCTGTGATTGTTAACTAAAAAACCCGATCACTAAGAATTCAGCCCTAGAATCCCAAACATAGAGCACAGATAAGCTTAGCCCAAAAGAAACAGAATGATCTTCCCTCCAAGAACCTCTCCTTGGATTTTGTTCTCATTGCAGGGCAGTGGTCAAGTATGCATGAGATTGAGCAGGACTAAACCTCAAATAAGACTCCATATAGCATCGCAAAGCAATAGCAAAGGCTGACTAATTGATTAGACTTCACTATGGCATTCAAAGATGGCTAACAATTCTCATCCTGTTGGGCTGAGCATGCCCCTGAGCTGTTTGGCTAATTCTGGAGTGAAGCAAAGAGAGTATCCCAAAGAAGATCGTTGACTAACCACTGATAAAGCAAGTAGGGCCCTGGGAAGTGATGCTGCAAGTCAAATTGCTATATCTCAAGTGACTGCCAGCAAACCTTGGGAAGGGGGTGGCTGTGGCAATAACTTGGAAATCTGCTGGTAGATTTTGTTTTACTCTTAGGGACCTACAAGTAGAGGATTTGGTGGTTTCCTAAACAAGATTACAAGAAAGTAAGAAGTAATTCCTCAACCTTGTTAGTAACAGAAGTGTTCATAGTACTCTCGTATTATCTTTTAATCTAGGCTGTAGCTGCACATATGTCCCCATTTTTAATCATATTTTTCTTTTTCCTTGATTAATATCACTAATGGTTTATCCAGTTGGATTGTATTTTTAAAGAACAACTTTTAGCTTTATTAACTCACTCTATGGTATCTTTTTGTTTTTTCACTTTTTTTTTTTTTTTTGGTATCTTTTCCTATATCCCTTATTTCTACTTTTATTTTTTTTTCTTTCCTCCCTTCTACTTTCTTTGGCTTTATTCTCTTGTTCATTTCCTAATTTATTGGGATGAACATTTAGCTCATTAATTTTCAGCCTCTACTTATTTCTTCAATAAGCATGCAAGGCTATAAATTTTCCTTGAAGAAACATTTTCATTGTATACCTCAAGATTTGATGTATTGATGTATAGTGTTTTCCTTATTTGTTCAAAGTGCTCTTTAAGTTTTAATTCAGTTTCTTCTTTGACACGAGTTACTTATATGTATTTTTTTAACTTCCAAATATATGGCATTTTAAAGTTTATCTTCCTGTTACTAACATCTAACTTAATTGCTTTGTTTTCAGAGAACATGTTCTATATAATACCTATTTTTTGATATTCATTTAGGTTTGCTTTATGCCTTATATGATCACGTGCACTTAAGAAGGAAATGTATCCTTTGAGTGTTGGATACAGAATTTGGAAGCATTACCCACCCCCAGCTTCTCAAAACGGTCTTTTTCTGGTCTCCATAGCTCTACCTTCCTAGTATTTCTGCTGCCTCTCAGACCACTCCTTTTCTGCCTCTTACATCGGCTTCTCTACCTCTGTTTTACCCTCAAATTCTCTAATCCTTAGTCCCATGCCTCATCGTTTCTATCTTCCTGCTTTTCACTATCCTCTCTGGATGACCCAGTTCACACTGTGGCTTCCACTTTCAGCTATGTTATCATGGTTTACAAAGTAGCCTAATCTAGATCACTTTGCTGAGTTCTAGGAACATATTTGCAGCTGCCTTCTGGACAGCTCCAACTTGCTGTTTTGTGTCCCAGACCGAAAGATTTTCACTCCTGCCTGTATTCTTGATCTTAGCTGAGAAACCTTGCTTCCCCTCTTCCTGACTGCACCAAGTCTTGTCCACTTTCCTCAGGCACCTCTCTTGTATTAGGCTCCTCCCCTGCATCACCATTGCTGCTCTGTTCATCGCAGCCCTCTTTCTCTCTTGCCTGAGCACTGTTGCTAGGGGAACTTTTCTTTGAAACGTGTTTTCTTGTTCTAAAATCTCTACTGACTCCCCATTTTCTGCCCACAGGATGAAATGTAAGTGGACCTCAACTTGCTTTTCAGCTTTATCTCCCAACCCCCAACCACCACTCCACACCCTGAAGCCTTTCTATGATACTAAGCTTATCGAAGATTCCAGAACTGCGGAGGATGTTTATGTCTTTGAGCCCTTGGAAGTGGTTCTACCTGGAAACTTTCAATGCTATTCTCTCCCTTCCTTCACTCACACTCTCAGCCCAATATACAGGAGAGCAAATGTGCATGGGTATACAGGCACACACGCGAACATACACATTTACTTGAAAAATCTACCTATGTGGAAGCAAGATTAGAAGGGGGGGGAAGCTTTTTTTTGTTTGTTTGTTATTTTGCAGATGTTGCCAATGAGTGATTAATGTGATTTCAAGAGAGAGGGGAGTAGTCAGGGAAAAGTCAGAAAATGGTTAATAAAGTCTGTGTTGGCAAATAGTTCCCTTCTCTTTATCCTCTCTCTGCTGACTTAGGAAATTTTCTTTAGACTCCATGAAATGATAACATGTTCATTTCCACTTCTTCTCAGACACCTAATTGCCCAGGCATTTGGATGATTGGATAACTCTATCTCCCAATCCACTTTCATGTTACTTTCTCTTGGGATTGGTTGCCTGGTAACGCTGATACCAAGCTTGCCTTCCTAGTAATTATGCTCTTTGTATTCTCCAGTAATTATCTCCTGCTGAGTTTTCTTACAGTTTACATTTTATTTCTAAATCTAAAATATGTGGACATAAGAAAATAATTTTATTTTCTTAGGGTCTTGTATAAAGTATATTCATAAAGAACATTTACCAAATGTCTATTAGTAGAAGGAAAATTTCTGGGTTCATGTTTCATTTCCTGTCAGATAAAGTGACTCTTTGCTTCACAGATATCTGTCCTTGTGAATATGGCTTTATGTGAAACTGACATACAATGTGTGCTAATTCTTTACTTTCCTGTGGGTGCTCAAGTGTAACATTAAATGTTATTTCACAAATCTGGATTAAAAGAAGATCAAACATTCACTAACAGCCAAACAAAACTTAAACACAGAAAAAATGTATGAGATGGTAGACTTTGTAATACAGTGTCTTTTTTTGTGCCACCAGTCCATGCCAAAAGTTATTCCCAAGTTACACACAAGGAAAGTATTAATGTGTATACTATTTGGATATACAATATACCCACGTAAAATGTAAAACCAAATTAAACACGTGCTAGCATTCAGGGCTTTGCTTTTTAACATGCTATATACAAAGCTGGAAATAACTGTCTAATTTGTGGATAAATCACTCAAAGAAACAGTTTTTCTTCTCAGTATTCATTCATCTAAACATTTTTATTTATCCATTCAGCTGTCAGTTGTGGGTGAGTACAGAATGGCCCTGTGAACCAATATTGTAATACAAATTGAAAAGTGATGTAATAAATGTTACTATTAAAGGCTTACAGAAGACAAATCAACTGGAAAGCTCATGGGGAGCTGTGGAATAATGGGGAAATCCTTCTATGCTTAAGACAAACTTAATTTTTTTTTAATATTTAGTTATTTGGTTGCGCCAGGTGATCTTAGTTGTGGCATGTGGGATCTAGTTCCCTGGCCAAGGATTGAACCTGAGCCCCCTGCATTGGGAGCTCAGTGTCTTTGCCACTAGAGCACCAGAGAAGTCCCCTAAGTTTGTATTTTTAGGTGATAAGACATAGTTGTACACATGCATACACTCAAAGATGAGATAACTAATTCATAATTAATTTGTGCTGCAAATTTTATTACCCCTCTTACCAGAAAATTATATTTACATATAAGAGTTTGCCAGATCTCAAAGGCTAGATTAGAAATCACAAGGATATCTGACATTTTGATACAGAATAAAAATAAACTTAAATTTGATAAGTAGTTAAAATTGAAGTAAGTAAAATTTGAAATTAGAATAAGTTCAAAGTGGTATTTAAAAATCACACTTGTGTGTATAAATTTAGTAAAAATATTTTTCTCTGTACAGACATAGATAGAAAGAGTTTCACAAAGGTAGAGTCTTTAAATTATTTGGTTATGTTAATGTTGCTTATTAATGCAAAGCATTAAAAATACCTGACTGGACTCTAAGAATCCCCAAAATACAAAAGCTTGATCCTGGCTTAAAAGTTCTTGATGGAATTACACTTAAAATTATCACGATCACATGGCAGTTCAAAATCACTTGTTCTACCATACTCCATGAGATACACCTGTGATACATGCTAAGGACTAAAGGAACTGGAGTGGGTAATGACAGTTACCTTGGTCATTTAATTCACCCAAATTAATATAATTCTAGGCATAAAAGCCAGTTAAGCTAAAACATAACAAAGTTAAAATACAATTGAGTTGGAGAAAGTAGAAAATAGAAATAATAGTCAACATTTACATATTAAGTACTTACAATATGCCAGGCACAGTGCTAAGCACTTTATTTATTTATTTAGGCTGTGTTGGGTCTTCACTGCTGTGCACGGAATTTTCTCTAGTTGCGGCGAGTGGGGACTACCTTCGTCACAGTGTGCGGGCTTCTCAGTTCAGTGGCTTCTCTTGTTGTGGAGCACGGGCTCTAGGCACGTGGGCTTCAGTAGCTGCAGCATGAGGGCTCAATAGTTGTGGTACAGGGGCTTAGTCGCTCTGCTGCTACTGGGATCTTCCCGGACCAGGGATCAAATACATGTCCTCTGCATTGGCAGGTGGACTCTTAACCACTGCACCACCAAGGAAGTCCTAAGCACTTTAAAAAGATTGCTGCATTTAATTGTCCCAACAACCTCATGTGGTAGTTACTGTTAAGTCTCCAACTCATAGAACCGGAAAGTAGAATGGTGGTTGCCATGCACTGAGGAAAATGGGGGAGATGTTGGTCAAAGGGTTTAAACTTTCAGTTCACTTTCAGTGAAGCCAGAA
Source organism: Hippopotamus amphibius kiboko (assembly GCF_030028045.1). Lineage (NCBI taxonomy): Eukaryota > Metazoa > Chordata > Mammalia > Artiodactyla > Hippopotamidae > Hippopotamus > Hippopotamus amphibius. The sequence goes on from NC_080189.1 coordinate 156,634,226, forward strand.
GGAAAAAGTAGCCACCTTACCTATGAGGAAACAGAAGCTGAGGGAAGTCAAAGAAGTCACTTGAGGTTACAGTGATCAATGGTGGAGCCAAAGTCTCCAGTCCCCCTGCACTTTTCCATTTTGCTGTTCTGCTTTTTACATGTTGAACACACAACCGAAATGTGAACTAGTATGAAAAGATGAGTGTGATTTTTCTCCTAGAAGAGAAAGGACAACGGGCACTTTGGCTGGGGGAATAGCTGGTGCAAAGTCACGAGAGGGAGTTTGTTCACAAGAGAGCAAACAATGTGATGATGCTGGAAGATGATGATGAAAGACCTTGGGCCCCATTTGTTTCAGATCTTATTTGCTTAAGAGTTTTGACTTAATCCTAAAGGCGTTGGCTGGTCAATGGAGGTCGTTATTTGATCATGGGCACTCAGATGTCAGTGTGGAGGCTGAATTGGATGGATATGAAGCAATAGTTCCTAACAGTCCAGACAAAAGCTGATGATGGACTAAACTAAGGCAGGAACCACCAAAGTAATGGAGATACGGACCTTGGAGGGGTAAAAGAAATTTGCTCTCCTCCTCCCTCAGGCCCACAGATGCAAGTACTACAATCAGCTATTGGGTATGGGCCAAACTGGGAATGGTCAGCAAAAAAGTGCTGTCCTGAGTTTTTCCCACATCAATATTTTCTGCTGTGGGTTCTTCTTTACCAATCCAGGTGGGGAATTATCACTTGCAGACTTCAAAGGAAAAGGTAATTATAAAATTCATTAGGCTTCCTGAATGAGGAAGTATAATGTCTTCCAAGAAAATAATTAAACCAGCATGGGCAAAGAGCCTCGTCAGTATAATTTAAAGCTATGCAGTAGGTCATTGTTTATGTCTCAAATCTAGTCTACATGTGGCTAATTCATAATCATGCTCCATCTGGCCAGAATTAGTGACATTATTCTGTAGGCCAAGCAAAAATATTTGTTTTTTTACAGAGGTTTCAATATCCTATAAAATGTAGTCTAATGTGGATCCAGATTATCCATTCTCCTTTGCTCAAAATATTTGAATCTTGCTAGAGTGCAAAGAAAAAACACAATATATGGCATGTATAAGAAAAAAGCTCTTGTTTCAAGAGCCCAGAGCCCTTAACAGAACGGGGTTAGGATGGAATATTCTTATACCTATTTAAAGGACAGAGAAACTAGGCAGATGTGTGCCAAGCTGCCAGGTGTTGATGTGTTCAATTAGGATCACAAGCCAAAATGAAAGTAACAATCAAACCTCTTTATTCATTTACTGCGACACTGCAAGCAAGAAGCGAAAGAGAAAGGCATTGGCTCACTAGTGTTGCATTTTCCCCCATGGAACGGCCCCAGGCAAGGATCAATGGAAGCACAGATGGGAGATAGCATCTCATCATCTCACTGTCCTGGAGCGCTGAACAAAAAGCTCCTGCTTTTCTATGGACCTGTATGGCTACAGGAAGGAGGAAGAAGGGGTAGGGCTAGATGTGGGAAGTATTGAGTCGAAGGGAGAAAAACGGCCTCAGCCAAGGGTCTAGGTAGAGGGGCTTGGAAAATGTCTCAGCCAGAGCCCCAGAGGCACTTCTTTATGGAGGTGCCCGGACTGGGAATGCACCTACGCACATGAGCATGGCTGGCTCTATGAGGCCTGAGTCATTGACTGCAACTCCCTCCAGAAAACTGCAATGCACTGACTGTGCACCAAGCATGACGTGGGGAGGTTCCCCCATGAGCCCTGCCAGGCAAAGCCTTGTAATTGCCTGTGGTCAGACCTGACCACACATAGGATTTTGTCCTGGAGCCACACCACTCAGTGTGAATCCAGGAGAATCCAGACTTGATAATAGGTTGAAATGGATTCATGTGTCCAGCATACCAATCTGACAAAAGCCATAGATTGTGAATAGAGAGCATAAAGGAAATGTTTTGGTCTAATGTTACGCAACTGCTAAGGGTAGTTGGCAGTCTTGATTTTATATGTCATATCTGAGAAGCCCAAGTACAAAGGTTAGGCCCAGGGCTTGGGTAGGGAAAGGAGAAACTGGAATTTTCTGCCATTTCCCAACTTTGCTGATTTCTCAGCAATCTGTGCATTAGAGTTTGGGAAGAGAAGGGAAGAGAGAAAGAGTGAGGCTCTGAAAATATTTGACCTTCTCAGTCCAGTGAGCACTCATTGTATCAGCCTTCACCATTTGGCAAGTAGACATCAGCACATACTGTGTAATTTCAGAGCAGAGGCAGGAGGCTCCTCATCCAGCCTGGATGCAGCTCATTTCTCCAACGTTTAAGAAAATTTGTTCCCTAATTTCCATTCTCACTGCCTCTCGCTTAAGTTTTCATAATAGACTTTGGATTACTTCTCTGCCTCTGGTTTATTTTTCCCATTGGACTATCTGATAAGCCTTAAAAGACATAGAACCAGAGCTTCTTTGGAAGTTAGTTATGTAGAGTTGGTAATTGAAGCCCACCATTGGAATGAATAAGCTCTCCTAGACAGTGATGTAGTCTTAAAAAATAACAATAACCAAACTCTCCTACTAACGAACTAGGAAAAGAGCACACACCCATTTTTCACTTATTCAATAAATAATTATTATGAATATATAGTATTATACCACTACTACTCTCTAAGGATTAAGAAATTCTACCCAGGAAATAAGGGGTCAATGGGGTGAAGTTTTCCACAAGGGCTTTGTATGACATTTGAGCTGACACAAAAGGTTTTTTTTCCAGATGGTGTTGGAAGGGGAGGAAAGAGAGTAGTAGGGAGGAGAAAAGAAGGGAAACAAAAATATTTAGACATGAAGCATCCTGGAATATTCTGGTGTTTTTCAAACACTTCCCTACGTCTGGATAAGGTGGAGAATGAGTGAGATGAGTGAGCATAAGAGAGAGTAAGAAGCAAAATGAAGCCCAGTAACTGGAGGGCTTGTAGTCCCTGATAAGTAATTTGGGCTTTATCCTCTAGGCCATTGGGGAACCATTGGAGAATTTTTTATTTAAAGTAATAATAAGGTCAGATTTTTATTTTAGAAAGTCCAATCTGGCAATTGTATCTGCCTATGGCATAAGCGAAAGGGCCTGAATAGAGAAAATAGCAGTGGAATGAAGAGTGAGGAATGGATGTGATGGGCATCAGGAAAGTAGAACTTAAAGAACTTAGTGACTGAATGGATGTGGGAGTGAGAAAAGTCCAAGGTGATTCCTAGTTATTTGGCTTGGGTGAATGGATGGATATCACTCACTGAGATAGGGAATAGAAGAGGAGAAGGGGAGTTTTGAGCATCTGAAGCTTGAGATGACTCTAGAGCATATAAAATAATGTGATCAAAAAGGCCATTGGAATAAGAGCTAGAGGTCAGGCGAAACTGTAGACTAGAGTCTTATGCACCCCGGCAATGTCTGAAGCAAAGAGAATTCATCTTTCCTCTCTGCAGCCCTGCTAATGACTTTGTTCACGATCTCATCTTCTCTCTTTCAGACCATTAAAATAGCCTTCCAGTTCATTCTTCACATTCCCATCAGAGTGATATTTCTAAAATACAATTAGGTATATTCTGTCATTTAAAACTTCTCATGGCTCCCTACAAGTCTGCAAAAGAAAAATCTTTACTTCTTGCTTTGGCTTTCTTGGCAGATAGAAAACAGAGCAGCCTCACTAAAGACACTTATTTTTACATCATATGTCGTAAGGCTCTAACACTTTACAATTATCCTCAGGATATCTTGGAAAAGTGGTTCCCAAATACATGTATGTTGATAACTCTCTGAAAAGACAAGATCAGATGGCCAAGACCCTGAGCCCCCATATTCTTCACAAGTTGTCTTCTACTGTCACCATAAGATCCCAGACACACCAAGAAAATAATTGCTTTTCATTACCAACTGTGACTCTGCCTCCAAACCCCAATGCGTTATCCTGGAGAACTTGAATGGACCACAGAAGAGCCCCTAGAACAGGCAATTCTCAAAACTCCAGGTGAAACAGAGGTGGAGGGGCTTCCTTAGCCCCTTACCCCTAGACCTATTCCCTAACCATTTCCTTCAAAGATTTGTAATCTCAGTGACAATAAAAACAACTCAATAAATGACCCAAGGGAACAGAAGGTTCTCCCTGCCCTCTAAATCTCTAAAATGTGAGCCAGAGATTTCACACCAGCAGCTGCTACAGCAAATTCTGCTTACAAGCATCTTCTGTCAGCCAACACAGTAAGGCCCCACACAATATTTTTTGAAAAATCTTTATCCCTGCCTTCAAAACGTGAAAAATGAACTTGCAGAAAGGGTGGCGGTGCCCTTTGCATGTTAACATTCAAGAATCAACTGGAGCTAAAACAGTATTCTTCTTTAGATGGGGGATTTGTCTTCCAGTTCATCACCCCTGACCCAGTTCTCTTATGGGGGTTAAGCCAGTGCTTCTCAATCATTAATGTGCCTGCAAATCGCCTGGGGAATCTTGCTAAAATTCAGTTTCTGACTTGGTAGGTCGGGGGTGAGGTCCAGGATTGGCTCCCAGGTAATGCTGCTGCTGCTGGCCCAGGAAGCACACTTTGGGTGACAAGGGATTAAGTATGTAGCATAGTAGTTAAGTGCTTCTCTGTGGAGCCAACAGTCTGATTCTGGATTCTAATTCAGCCACTTGCTAGTTAAACCACCCTGGGAAAAGTTCCTACATTAACTGTGCCTCAGCTTCCTCATTTACAAAATGGTGCTAATAATAGTTCTGAACTCAGAGGATTCTAGAGAAGATTAAGTGAGTCATTGTATGTGACAGTCCTCAAAAGAGTGCCTGGCACACATTAAGAAACCAATGAGTGTTAACTATTATTATTCATTATTGAAGTTATAGTAGGTACCTCCCTTGCTTAAAATTATGGACTGGTTTTCCATTGTCCTCAGGATGAGTCCAAACTCCTTGGCTAGGACTACAACACCCTTTATGACCTGGGCTCTATTTCCCTCTCCAACCTCATCTCTCTACATTTGTCCCTAGCAATGCACTCAATCTCTCTCATCTCGATCCCTCTACTCATGGAATTTTCTCTACCTAGAACACCCTTCCGTTTCTTTACCCAGCCCACTCCTAGAAGTCCTTCAAAACCTGGTTGAAGCAACTCAAATCAGTTGAGTTGGAATTCTTCCCAGACCCTCCCCATTACCACTGTGAGTTAGGTAGCTCTCTTAAATGTTCCCATAGCACCCACAGCACATCTCTGTCACAATACGTATCACATTATACTGTGATAGATTGTCTGTGTCTTCTCTGGAGAAAGTCCTGTGACTCTAAGCTTTCGATGTGTCCGGTGTGGAATTAATAAATGGATAAATGACCAAATATGTTTCTTGGTGCTACTGTAGATCTCTATTGGTCCAAATCCTTTGATTAGATCTCTTCTTTTATGGGTCATGGATCTCTGACCTTTAAGGATCCAGACAAGCTATATCCTCATTCCCCCATCCCAGGGATGCACACATATTCACCACTGCCAAGTAACTGGTATCATAGCAGCCCTGTGGGTAAATAATGGCACACGTTGCAGAAGTTCTTGCATTTCAAGATTCAAGAATATGGCTCATTGAGGGATGGATGTGGGGCTCAATTGTCAGCTAAATTACTACCCAGCACGGTCATTTTAAACCTATATTTAGTAGCTCAATTCAAATCCATGCTTAGTGCTTCCCATAAGCCATAGTCATTTAACGTTTTTAACTCATTTTCATGGCCCATGAAACTGCTTATGATCTAGCTCCAGTTCACCTCTCCAACCAAGTTTCCCTACCCTTGCTATGTTCCTGCCACATTGGCCTATTTTTGGTTCCTGAAATACTCAGCTGACCTGTGCAGCATCTTCCCACCAGCTAGTTCCTTGGTCTGAGATACAACTCCATCCCGCCCACCACTCCCACACACTCACAGACTGTAGAGCATCTCTGCCCCCTTTTCACTTTCAGAATGCAAGCTCCTTGAGGCCAGGACTTTGGATTTTTTGCCACTGCTCTATTTCTGACACCACGAGTAGTGCCTGGCCCATAGGAAGAGCTCAATCGTTATTTGCTGAGTGTTGAGTGAATGAAGACCTCCTATCAGGTCTCGGCTTGACTGTATCCTCCATGCTTGCCCCAGGTAAGAGCAGCCTCCCTCCCCCTCTAATTCATATGAGTTCTCACTGGGTTTGTTTGTTTTATTTTATGGCATCTATCACTGCTTGTAAATATTTTCATTTGTTTGTTCACTCTCCATCCTCCCCTCCCCCCACCCCATAGACACACACACCATGTTCTTGCCAACAGATTCTAAGTTCCAGGAGGGAAAAAGTGATATTAGTTTTGCTCAGTGTCTAGCACCTAGTAAATAGTCGATAAATATTTTTTTCTTGAATTGGTCAGTGAAAATTAACTAGCCAAAGAAGAATCATGGCACTATTATCCCATTTTATTTATCTGATATAAAAAATCCTACAAAAGTTTCAAGGGCCATTTGTAACTTTAAAATAGAAACAATTAGTATTAACTGTAGAAAGTTGGAATGAGTAAAAGTCTTAGTTGTCATGAGGCCCATTTTCTTCACTTTGCAAACAAGTAAATTGGGGCACAGGAAGGAGAAGTGACTTGCACAGCTAGTTAGCGGCAGGATTGGAAGTAAAGCTCATACTTTCTAACTCTACATGATTCATCCACCAACGAGTAAAAAAATATATTAAGTACTTACCCTGCTGAGTGATTTTGAGTTATGTGCTCACCCTGGTGTCTGTTCAAAGACAGATGCAGGTAAAGGATGGAGTCCTGATTGCTGCTTCTAAGGATCAGGTTTTTCCATTTATAAAGGCTTTTGGGTTTAGTCAGAAAAAGTGCACCCACTTCTGTTTAAGCTTATGAAGAGTTCATTTGTAGCCAGTTTCTGGGGGTGGAGGTAGTAATTAAAAGCAATTACACAAAGATCTCATTTTGATAATCATGTATTGTCAACAAATGACTCACAGTTTTGATATCTGCAGCTGGTTAGGAAAATTCTGTGTGGAAACTGTCACCTAGGATCATGCATTCTCAATGGGGTAATGAAAACTGGTTCCTCGCAGGGGGTATAAAAAAATCTCACTCTATGTATAAAGCACAGATATATATGCAGTACATAAATAAATATATATTATATCCATCCTATGACCACATTTTATATAATTCCTTTCATATGAAATATTCAGAAAGGCAGATCTATGGAAATAGAAAGTGGGTTAGTGATTATCTCAGGCTGCGGGGAATGAAGGTAGGGGCCTGGGGTTATAATTAATAGGTACAGGGTTTATTTGAGAGTTGATGAAAATGTTCTTAAATTATTGTGGTGATGATTGTGAATATACTAAAAGTCATTGATTTGTGTACTTTAAATGGGTGAATTTTATGGTATGTGAATTATATCTCAATAAAATTGTTTTTTTTATAAAACCTTCCCTCCTTAAAAATAAAGTCATGGGGGAGAATGGAGATTAGAATAAAAGCCTCTAAAAAGGCTCCTTGAGGTGTCAATAATGAAAAAAAAGAGAGAGAAACACTGCCTTGGACCAAAAAAAAAAAAGAATTTCACTTTAAATCTCTGTATTCCCAGTTCAAACATCCATGACGACAGCTCATCCTCACTTAGCCTGAGTGATTCCTGAGTTAATCCTACCCAAGCCAGGAAATGTCCTCTGGGCCTCATCTCTACCCATAGGTAAAGTCTGGAATTAGTTTTGCTGCCCAGAACCTGGTCTCTAAGAACAGTGGGGCTGAGAAAAGGGTTTGGGGGTTATACGGATCAGGAATCATGGTTGCCCTGCAAGAGTCATATTAGAAACCGTCTCCTAAAAACTAGGCTGCTTGAGACCGCTAGAGGGATCTTGAGCACTCAACTGTCCAACTCCGTGTCGCAGGGTAAGTCCTCAGGGAGACAGACTCTGAGGTGATCAGCAAGCATAGATTTTATTAGGGAGTACTCTGGGAATCAGCTCCTGTGGAAAACAGGAGAAGGAAGCAGGAGTCAGCCGAGGGAAAAGTTGAGCGATGATGCAGACCTGCCGATGGGTTTAGCCAGCCTCAAGAGAAGCTCTAGTGCTGGGACAGCCCTTCAGAGTTGTCCCCGCAGCTGAGCATAAGCCCTTCACTCCTGAAGGCGGTGCCTCATAGCATTCATCCCATCCAGCATTTCACGTGGGTCAGAAGTGGCGTGTTAAAGAACACCAAAAGCAGCGCATTGCGATTTCTTGGTTGCTGTAACTAAAGTTGACTGCAGAAAGTGAGCTCCCAGAGGAATTGTTCCTTTCAGTCACAGAACTGTAGCGGATGTATTTGTATAGTATCCTAATGAATATGCACCTAACACAAACTGATATCACAAATTTATGTGGATATTACAACAAAATACATGAACCAGCCATCATCAAAGAAGCCATACCCATCCATGTAAGAATATTTAGTAAATGTTGCCAATAATATACATTTTAATACCATGCATCTATGTGTTGTGTTATCTGGCATGCAATGTATCAGATATGATACACTATTTCTTTAAGACATATTGCCACATGATAATATAAAAAAAACTATACAAATATCTCAGTTTTTTCAAATATATTTAAGAATGTTGCAGCAACAAGGATGGGCTTGGAGGGCAGCATGCTAAGTGAAATAAGTCAGACAGAGAAAGACAAATACTGTATGACATCACTTACATGTAGAATCCAAAAAATACACCAAACTAGTGAATCTAACAAAAAGAAGCAGACTCACGTATAGAGAACAAACTAGTGGTTACCAGTGGGGAGAGGGAAGGGGGAGGGGCAATATAAGGGTAGGGGAGTAAGAGGTACGAACTACTAGGTATAAAATAAGCTCCAAGGATATACTGTATAACACGGGGAATATAGCCAATATTTTATAATAACTATAAATGGAGTATAACATTTAAAAATTGTGAATCACCGTATCATACACTTGTAACATATAAGACTGTACAGCAACTATAGTTGAATTAAAGAAAAAAAAAGAATGTATTAAGATTGCCCATGTTCTGTCAAACATAGTTCTGGGAAACTCTGCTCTTATCAAAAGCCACTCCCATCCCTAAACCTTCCATGCTGTGCTGCTGCTATGTCTTCCTAACTCCTAATTGCTCTCCCTGTAGGGAACCCTATATTTAGAAGGCATAAAGAATCCAGAGTGTTTATAGAAGGACTTCTGGGAGACTGTGAACTCCATGGAACTGAATGCAAAACTTTTGTATCACTGCTTACGTGCCTTTTTCGAGGACAAGAATCTACAACTTCATCAGATTCTCAAGTGGGTCCATCCTTTTGAGTCTATTAATCATTTCATCTTCCATGATGCTCTTTCTTTTGTTTTCTTATATTAACTTTGTATTTTTGTATTCCATCATGTTACAAACCAGATTAATTCCCACATCTCCTCAGAGCTTCACTAAGGCTCCTCTTTTAATACACTCTGAAGTTCTCTTTTAAAAAAAAAATACCCAACTCATTATGGGTCCCTCTCAAACAGGTACCATGTGGCTGAAGATACATTAACATTCACTGCCCAACAGTGGACGTATCCAAAGCGGATCCATCTCTAACACATTCAAGACGCTCCCTAGAGTGGTTGATGTGATTGTCCAAGGTGACAGCATCTTCATTTCCACATATACTCCGGGTCTGGCTCTAGAGAGAAATCCACTGGGCCTGGTAAATTATATAAGCAAAGCAAAAAAAAAAAAATTGGCATTGAATTTTTGTCTTTTAGGTATAGAGAACATGTATTAGCATGTCACCAAATATCAGGCACTAAACTAAGTACTACATGAATAACCTCATTTCACTCTCATAACAAGCCTATAAGATGAATATTTTCAGAAACTAATTCAGCAGAGCTCATAGAAGGAACGGGGAAAAGGCCATTAACAGAAATTTCCTACAAAGATATTCCCTATCAGTTTAGTTGTGCTACTCAAGTGTCCCAGACACAGGAAGATCTTTCCATCTTCCAGGTTATAAAAAACCAAATCTACACACTGACCAAAATATACAAGTCTAACAAAGTCTTTCCCACAGATGTTACATTATGATTAGTAATGAGGGGGTTAGCAGGTTTGGTTTATTACAGGATTAAGCAAACCACAAGAATGAAAGCTCCTAAAAGGATTTTTCTGATGTTCAGAAGAGGGTCCAGCACATAGTAGATGATCAATGAATATTTGTTGTTTGTTCAATGCAAGCACAGTGTGTCAAATGTCATTTCTAAATATCTCAATAAGAAGCTCAATATAGATTCTTGAATATGTAAGGGCTGGAAATTTGTGACATCTCAAGCTATTACCATAGTCAGCATTTCAGCACTCCTGAATCAAGCAGTTGGCCCACTCTTTCTTTCTATAGGCTGCCTGTACTAGACTGAGCATATGATGGGATGACAAGTCCCAGCGATGGACTTGTAGGAGATATATATCAAGAGAGAAACTCAGGATCTTTCAATTTCTGATTACATGTTGGTATCTCTAAGTATGGCTGATTTTACCTTAAGAGAGCTGCAGTATCAAAAAAAAAGACTATTTTTGTGTTATTATTCATAATTCATTCAAAAAATAGGATGTAACCACCTGTGCCAACCACTGTGCTAGCTGACAGAGAGATAACAGTGAGTAAGATAGACATGGTCTCAATATTTCCATCTAGTGAGAGATATGGACAAAAAGAATCTGATAGACTACATTGTAATTGGAGCTACGATGGAGGAAGCAGAGACATCTGAAAGCATAAAAAGAGAGTACGAAACACAGGAGGAAGATGGGGAAGACTTCCTGGAGGAAGGGATGTCTAAGCAGAGACATGAAAGAAGAATAGGAGTTCACCAAATGAACATGAGAAGTAAGAAAATGCAAGGCAGGGAATTCCCCAGAGGCCCAGTGGTTAGGACTTTGTGCTTTCACTGCTGAGGGCCCAAGGTTCAATCCTTGGTCAGGGAACTAAGATCCCACAAGCCACGTGGTGCGAGAAAAAAGAAAAGAAAAGAAAAGTAAAAAGAAAAGAAAAGTGCAAGGCAGGGGGAAGAGTATGAACCAAGGCCAAGAGGCAAGAGAGAATAAGAAAGTGAATGTTCAGAATGACTGGAGCATAGAATACATGATGATTGGAAGAGACAAGGCTAGAGAAGAAATTAGGAGCAAGACCACTGTAAACTACATCAAGAAACTGAGAGCAGTAGGATACTAAAGAAAGATTTTAAGGAAGCAAGTGACAAGGTCAGATTTGAATTTAGAAATTTGTTACTGTAATATAAGCCGGAAAAGAAGATGACCTCCACTAAAGAGGTAATGGTAAGAAATGAACTAAAATAATAGATGTTTAAGAGGTGGAATTGATGGGAATTGGTGAAGAACTCAGGGTGAGGCGAGGGAGAATTCAAGATATCTAGCCTGGCAGTTGGGCGAATGATTTACTGAAATAGGAAACAGATGGAAGAGTAGTATGGAGAAGGGAGTAGAATAGGTGGGTTTTGTTTTAGTTGTATTTCAAGTGCCACTGAATTATCCAAGTGAATATGTCTACTGGGCAGATAAAACCAAGTAAAATCCATAAATCCCCATATAAACTTAGGTGCTCTGGTAACCACTGAATATATAGAACACTGGGGCTGTGTCAAAAATATTAAAGCAAACAGGTATGATGTATACCTTTTATTGCCCCATCATGAGTTTGAGTTGATTTAATATTCTGTTCTGGCCTTCTGCCCTTATTTGCTAAATAAAGACCTCTCAAAACCTGGTGTTTGTTATGAAGCAGATCCTATCTGCTAAACCCTTTTTTCTAAAAAAAATACTCACTTATGTGGCTATGTCGGGTCTCAGCTGTGGTGTCAGGAATCTAGTTCCCTGACCAGGGATTGAACCTGGGCCCCCTGCATTGGGAGTAAGATGTCTTAGCCACTGGACCACCAGGGAAGTGCCTGCTAAACTCTTCTAGATCCTTTTCACTCCAGGCAGTTACCTGGGCTGCATTTGAGAGAGGTGACTCAAAGAGGGTGGTAATGAAGGTCACATTGTTTGCTAGAAAAAACAGAAACAACAACTAATTTTTTAAGTGTTTGAAACAGGGCAATGCCTAAAACACCCTTTATAGCTGCCAGTCTCGTTACTCCCTCTTCTAATCCAAATTTATCATTGTGAAAACTTAGGTGTTCTAGGGAACAGCCCAGCCTAGACTAGAATGATGGTATCCCTTGCCTGAACATAAGTTATGGTGACCTCGGTTGTTTTTGTTTATTTGTTTGTTTATAAGTTTATTTTATTTATTGGCTGCATTGGGTCTTCACTGCTGCACGCGGGCTTTCTCTAGTTGTGGCGAGCAGGGGCTACTCCTCATTGTGGTGCACGGACTTCTCATTGCGGCGGCTTCTCTTGTTGCAGAGCACAGGCTCTAGGCACGTGGGCCTCAGTAGTTGTGGCATGTGGGCTCAATCGTTATGGCTCCCGGGTTCTAGAGCGCAGGCTCAGTAGTTGTGGTGCACGGGCTTAGTTGCTCCGCGGCATGTGGGATCTTCCCAGACCAGGGCTCGAACCCATGTCCCCTGCCTTGGCAGATGGATATTAGACCTTTGAATTCAAACTTTAGTGAGCTTCTTTCAACTCCTTACTCCTCTACATCCCCCCATTTTTAGAAAGCACTGTAATGATTTTCTTGGCACCAAACCTCTCTATATTTCAGTTTATATCTCAGTTGCTCTGATATTGTGCTAAGTACAGACAACATTTTTTTTTTTCATGTAAACCCCACAATGATCCTAGAGAGGATACTGGGGTTTAGAGAGCTTTCCCAAGGTCACGGAGCCCACATTCTTTAGCTATAAACTGGCTCCCGTTTTCTGTTATCTTAGTCTCGATGGTGACTATAATTACCACAAAAATAACTAACATGTATCAAGCATTTATTATGCCCTAGAAACTCAGTGAAACATTTGACGTGAATTTTGGCATTCAATCCTCTCAACAGTTTTATGAAGTAATATCGTCTTCAATCTTAAGATGGGGATTCTGAAGCCTAGAGACGTTGTCACTTGCTGAATGCACACAGGTGATAGATAAATGGTAAAATAAATAGATTATGTAAATAGAAAGTTTATTTATCTATTTATTTAATATCTATTTATATAAATAGATAGTTCCAGGATTTGAACACAAAAGCCTGGCTTCAGAGTCCTCACTGTAATCACTACACTTTGGTCAGGGTAACCTCTGAGTCTCTCTCCCACTACCTAACACCTGCTACCACCTATTCAATGATTCAGTGATTTGTTCCTGTACCAGGGAGCCTTATCACATTTCACTGGGTTGGCCAAAAAATGCCTTTGGTTTTTTTAAGTAAAAATAAAAGAAACATTTTTCATTTTCACTAAGAACTTTATTGAACAACATATTCCCCCTTTTGTTCCACTACCTTCTGCCATTTTTCAGGCAACTTCATAATTCCATCTTCCCAAAACTTTTCGTCTTTTTGAGCAAAGAACTGTTCCATATGCCTTTTACAGTCTTCCAAGGAATTGAAATTTTTCCCATTACGAGAATTTTGTAAAGACTGAAATAAATGGAAATCCAAAGGTGCAATGCCTGGTGACTACGGTGGATGAATCAGAATCTCCCAGCCAAGCTGCAACAGTTTTTGCCTAGTCATCAAAAAACATGTGGTCTTGTGTTATCTTGATGGAAGATTATGCATTTTCTGTTGACTAATTCTGGACGCTTTTCACTGAGTGCCACTTTCAGTTGGTCTAATTGGGAGTAATACTTGTTGGAATTAATCATTTGGTTTTCCAGAAGGAACTCATAATAGAGGACTCCCTTCCAATCCCACCACATACACAACATCACCTTCTTTCGATGAAGACTGGCCTTTGGTGTGGTTGGTGGTGGTTCATTTCTCTTGCCCATGATCTTTTCTGTTCCACATTGTTGTACAGTATCCACTTTTCACTGCCTGTCACAATTTGTTCTAAAACTGGAAGTTTTTCATTACATTTCAGTAGAGAATCGCAGGTGGAAATACTTCGGTCAAGAAGGTTTTTTTCACTTAACTTATGTGGAACCCAAACATCAAGGCGATTCACATAACCAAGCTGGTGCAAATGATTATCAACGCTTGATTTGGATATTGTTAATACGCCGGCTATCTCCCGTGACGTATAACACTGATTGTTCTAAATTAATGTCTCAATTTGATCACTATCAACTTCAACTGGTCTACCCAACCATGGAGCATCGTCCAGTGAGAAATCTCCAGCACAAAACTTCACAAACCACTTTTGACATGTTTGATTAGTCACAGCACCTTCTCCATACACTGCACAAATCTTTTTGTGCATTTCAGTTGCGTTTTTACCTTTCTTGAAATAATAAAGCATAATATGCTGAAAATGTTGCTTTTTTCTTCCATCTTCAATATTAAATGTCTACATTTAAATTTTTAATTAATATTTAAATATTAATAATTTTAATATTTTTAAGTTCACGCTGATATGACAGCTGTCACATACAATATAACAAAATTGTTTCAAATGAAGTTAAAGACAACTAAGAGCTACTAGAGCCATCTTATGGAAAAAAACGAATGAAACTTTTGACCCACCCAATATTTCACATGCTACATCATTAAAATTATGGGTTCTGAATGGTTATGTTGAGTTTATCTGGTTTAACAAGTTTTTGTCTAGCTTATGGACTAGAAGGAGCTAAGGAAGAATAAGCAGGTAGAGCCAGTCACAGGTTGGCCCAAGTCGAAGTTGAGGCCAAGTGATTTATTTTTCAACCCTGAAGGTACAAGGAAAGGGCTGAGTCTTGGCTTCCCACTCCACAGCTTGGGAGAGCCTAGTGCCTGTCTGTATAGGAGAAGCCACCTTTGCCAGCAGGAGTCTCTACTTCACAAAGCAAATATTCTACTTGGCTCCTCTGGCTCCAGAAATATGAGGATGGCTGGATTACCTTCTCATAGGAGGAACTCTAGAGCCCAGATTTACCAGAACAACAAAATAAAACAGCACTTCGTCTTTCTCTGGCTTTTTTTTTTTTAACTGCAAGAGGATTGGTGCGATAAGCAACTATACTTTTTTCAAGATTTTTTCAAAAAAATCCTGAGCATAGTGCTACCCAAGGTCTTCAAGCTAATGTGCAAGACTTAGAAATGAACACTTGGCTTGCTTTTTTGTACTTGTCCCCTAGCAGTCCGGTAGTCCTCAACTCATATCATGATAGCCCACATAATACCTTGCACTGCCCTTCCAGCCCCCCATTCAGGTCTATCCATTCTGATTCTGAACTCTTCTCTAGACCTCCCTTCTTCTCCCATAGGCAAAGGTGTCCTTGATAATGCTAGTATTTTGTGAATTAAATAACAGCCAACTCAAAACAACATAGTACTTTACCTTCTCAGCACTGACAAGTACTTGATGAATACAGAACAAATCTATCAACTACAGTACAACTTGGTTGCTGCAAAATAGAAGTAAAGAAAAACTGGAAGGAGAGAAAAAGGAAAAATATAAAGAAAAAAGGGAAATTGTTAATAAACTTTCTCTGTGTGGTATAACGTATGCTTTCTCATGTCTCTCTTTAATATTAGCCTTAAGCAGCCTTCTTAAACCCCACCAGTGAGCCTGAAATTTGATCTATTGAGAAAGTTCGGAGAACCCTGGATTTCTGGTCTTAATAGGTCAGATATTTTACAACCCCAGTATAAGATTATCTGGTACACATAAGAGAAGGAAGTATAAACGAAGCTTTATGTTCATCCTAATTCTTTTTCTCTGCCCTACCAACATTTCTGTCCAAATACCTCCCTCCCAGGCCCACACCTCAGCCCTGAATTTACCCACAAAGACATTGCAGCCTGTGAGTGGGAGGGCTGAGGAACAGTGTAAGGAAAGGAAATAAATAATGGATGATAAGCTTGGCTGGTGACAGATTGTTGCCACAGCGGCAGAATCTGCAGGAGTTTAGATGCAATTCTGCAGATCTGAAGAGATCTTGAGTAGAAGAGAAGGGAAAGAAAATCTGGCTATCTTCAGCAGCTCCTTACACACCCACACTTCATATGTGGTTGTCACAAAGCAACAGGTAGTCTCATACAATCCAAACATTTGTGATGGTCAATAGTGTGATTTGAGTTGCATGAGAACAGTTACTTGCTCAGGAAAAGCTCACTTACTGGTCCTGAAATCTACCATTCATTCATCAAACCTTGATGGTTTCCCAGTTCCAATATCACAATACCAGGGCAACCACATTGTACCAGTCAGGTACTCAAATTTGAGGGATTTGAGTAGAAAAGAGATTGATTAAAAGGCTATGGGGGGGAAGAGTAATGTCGGCATGATGGTGGACTAAGAAGCTTCAGGCCCTCCTTCCCCACAGAGACACCAGGTTAACAATGCATGGACTAGACTCCCTCCATGAGGACTCTAGAGACCAGTCAAGAAGCCACAGCACCCAGGTCATTGTAAAACCAAGAGCTTCCAACGCCAGCGGTAGGTAAACTTGCAGCATTTGGCACTCCCGTGCCTGCCCTTTCTCTGTGTAGCACAGTGCCAAGCCACTGGGAGGAAATCCCTCAGACCAGGGCTCCCTCTTACTATGAAAACAAAAAAGTAGACATGTGTCCAGCATTCTAGCTTGTCTTGAGGGTTGCCTGCGGGCTGGTTTCTATCTTGCCCAACTTGGACCACTGAAGGCACTGGTACCAGAGTTTGCAAAACTGCTGAAAACAGAGGCAAGCAGCGTGTTAGAGCTGCAGAACCACAGGTAGGCACTAGGGGGAGCAATAGATCAGAAAAGGTTTGCGATGCCCTAGAATTTGCAGTTGAGCTGATTGATTAGCACACAAAGACTGGGAGAGGTGGTTATTTTTTTCAAATCCCAAATCCTAGCAAAATATTATAAAGCACACAAAGAACATTGGAAACATGCACCAATCAAGGGACCAAAATAAAACTCCGGAAGCTGACTCTAAAGAAACACAGAATTATGAGCTGTCTGCCAGGAATTTAACTGTCGTAAAGATGCTCAATGAGGTAAAAGAGAACACAAATAGAAAACTAAATGAAATCAGGAAAATGATGCATAAACAATATGAGAATATCAACAAAGAGTTAGAAACTACAAAAAAGAACCAAACAGAAATTCTGGAGCTCAAAAATCCAAAAGTACTGAAATTCATTAGAGGAGTTCAACAGCAGATTTGATAAGGCAGAAGAAAGAATCAGTGAACTTGAAGATAAGTCATTTGAAATCACTGAGTCAGAGGAGTAAAAAAGAAGAAAAAAAAGAAGGAAGAAAAGCAAAGAGAACATAAGGTACTTATTGGACACCATCTAGAGGACTAATATACATATTAGGGATTCCCAGAACAAGAGAGAGCAGTAACTGAAAGTTTACTTGAAGAAATAATGGCAGAACTTCCCAAACCTGAGGAAATAAATGGACATACAGATTCAAGAAGCTGAAGGAATTCAGCTAGTATAAATCCAAAGAAAAACCATCCTGAGATACATTACAATCAAACTGTCTAAAGTCTAAGATAAAGAGAGAATCTTGAAGCAGCAACAAAAGATGATTTGTAACATACAAGAGAGCATCCCTTGTAGATGCAGAGGATGGACTGGAGGACACAGGGTTTGCAGGGGGGTGGGGGGGGGCGGCGAAGGGGAAGCTGGGACGAAGTGAGAGAGTAGCATAGACATATATACACTACCAACTGTAAAATAGATAGCTAGTGGGTAGTTGCTGTGTAACAAAGGGAGATCAATTTGATGATGGGTGATGCCTTAGAGGGCCAGGACAGGGAGGATGTGAGGGAGTCGTGGGAGGGAGGGAATATGGGGATATATGAATACATACAGCTGATTCACTTTGGTGTACCTCAAAAGCTGGTACAAGAGTGTAAAGCAATTATATTCCAATAAAGAGCTTAAAACAAAAAAAAGAGAGAGAGAGCTTCCTTAAGATTACCTGCAGATTTCTCAGCAGACACTTTGCAGGCCAGAAGAGAGTGGCATCATATACTCAAAATGCTGAAAGCAAAAAAAAATTGACGACCAAGAACACCATATGCATTAAAACTGCCCCTCAAAAATTAAGGAGAAATTAAGACTCTCCCAGATAAAGTAAAGCTGAGGAAGTTTATTACCACTAGACCTGCTCTACAAGAATTATTAAAGGTCCTTCAAGTTGAAACAAAATGAGAGTAGACAGCAGCACAAAGATGTATGAAAATATAAGCTTCTCCAGTAAAGGTAAGTACATGGACAGATATAGTGACTTGTACTATTGTCATTTTGGTACATAGAATTTAAAGGGCAAAAACATTTAAAAAATAACTATAAGTCTACATTAAAAGGTATATGATATGTAAAATATAGTTTGTGATATCAATAACATAAAGTGAAGTGGTGGGGTCTTAAGAGTGGAATTTTTGTGTGCAACTGAAGTTATTGTCAGTTTAAAATAAAAGGTTATCACTTTAAGATGTTCTATGTAATTGCAATGGTAACCACAGGAAAATGTCATGTGAGATACCTAGCCGAATTTATAAAACCAAAAATGGAATGGTGGTTACAACAGGGGCTGGGAGAAGGGGGAGGTGAATTGTTTAATGGGTATAGATTTACAAGATGAGTAAGTTCTGGAGACCTGTTTCAGAACCACGTGAATACACTCAACACATCTGAACCATACATTTAAAAAATGATTAAGTTGGTAAATTTTATGCTTTTTACCACAATAGAAAAAAGGCTATGGGGGTGAAGGGAAAGTTCGTGTTTCATGGGTACAGAGTTTCACTTTTGCAAGATGAAAAGAATTTGAGAGATGGATAGTGGTGATGGTTGCATAACAATATGCATGTACTTAATGTCATTGAACTGTGCACTTAAAAATGGATACGATGGTCTATTTTATGTTATATGTATTTTACCCCAATCTTTTTAAAGCACCGAATCCAAAATAACCAGTAAATGACCATATCAATGAATTCACTTCTATCTAAATTGTGTTCTATTCTCTCTGGCATAGCACCTTCATATCCATTACATAAATATTCCCCCAAATTTGCCAACAGAAACAAGCAAAATACTTCAAAAAAAAAAATGCCATGGGGTAGCTCGCAGAATTACCAGGGCTAGACTCAGGGTTATGTAGGCAAGAACAGTGCCTCTAAATCATGCCACTAAATAAGTCTGCAGTGCGTGCAGCATGCACTATCACCAGATTCTATCACTGGCAACACCTGTCAATCCATGACTCCTCCAAGCAGAGGATTAAGAACCAATGGACCATATGGTAGCTATTGACAGAATAATGTTATGGAAAACAACCTCCTATCAGCAGAGTAGCTTTAAAGCAATGTTCCAGGAACCAATGATATTTTAACATCTTAAAAATGCATTGATAATATTTTCCAGGTTTAAAATTAGGATGTTAAATTTGCAGAAAGACAAAAAACCAAAAGAGCTTTGAGTTCTAAATTCCTTTCAAGATCCTGAATTTCATCTGGCCCTTGTTATAAAAATGCATGCTTTTACATATATTATGAGCAACGGTCAGCTTATCTCATTTTATTTTTCTTTTGATATTACACAAATGCCCCCTTTAGCTCTAGCAAGTAGATAGGTACAATTAAAAAAAAACAAATACCTACTTCTCTCTTGAGGTAGCCAGCCTCCAAAAATGTTCTCCCAATATTCCCTACCCCCTAGTATTTACACCCTGTGTAGTCTCCTACCACTTTGTACCAAGATTAGTCTGTGTGACCAATAGAATATGGCAGAAGTGATGATAAATCACTTTCGAGATTAGGTTTTAAAAGACTATGGATCTCTTACATCTCTCACCTGGGAAGAAGCCAGGTAGCATGTCATGCGGACATTCAAGAAGCCTGTGGAGAGACCTCCTAGAGAAAAACTAAGATGTCTAGCCAGCAATGGACATGGGCCTCTCAGCAATGATGTGAATGAGTTTGGGACTGGAATCTCCTCCAGTAGAGCCTTCAGATAACTTCAGTGCTGGCCATCAGCTTGACTGGAACTTCCTGAAAGACCTTGAGCCAGAATTACCTAACTAAGATGCTCTCATAGAAACTGGGGGATTGTTTAAGAACAATACATGACATTTTAAGCTGCTAAATTTTGAGATTATTTGTTACACAGCTATGGATAACTAATACACCTCTCCAGCAATTCTGTAGGGGAAAAAAGTTACCAGTGTGTGGTTCAGAAAAGGCTATTAAAATGCTAAATGACTCCCAATGCACACATAAAATTATGCAGAACAGGACAATGACAAAAAAAGGTCTTGACACTTGCCCAAATAGGCTGCTGCCAAGCAGATAGAATTTGAAAGTAAAAAGGTTGTGATTAGCTCCAAATAGCTTGCCCTATTAATGTGATATTTTACCATTAAAGACAAATTTCATTGGGTCTTGTAGTATCAGGTCTTTAAGGGTCTCCCAGAAGGCATAACATCTTAAAACAGTATTTATAATAGGGTCAAGACAGAAAACAAAATCTAACTCTAATGGTTCATCTGAGAAGACTTTTAATATGGAGACTACTTACAAAAGTGTGGTCATGGTTATTGGAACCAAGAAAGAACGTTGAAGCATCAAGAGACCATCAAGAGAGGGAAGATATTTGGGCAAAAGGCAGAAACTCTGTTACCAGAGTCCATTGACAAATGGACCCAAAGAGAAAGGGCACTTAATCAGAACTACCATAAGGTTAGGACACAACCACCCCAAAAGCCATGGTGCCCCAGGGAGGGATAAAGTGGGAAAGAAATTCATTCATCTTTCTTTTCCCCCATCCTCCAGTCTCATGTTGGGGCTTTCCTTTGGGCAAAGCTGACCAGCAGCAAGAGGGCAAAGGAGCCCAGTTCGTGCAGGGATCAGTACCCCAGGACAAAGCAAGACAGAAAAGGACCGAGAATGGAAGGTGAGGCATGGCATAGTATTAGAGAATTTCTAGATGCTTAAAGAATTTTTAAGGTCATCTAAGACAGTCCACCAGACAGCCTATGTAAATCCTCTTTACTTTACCTCTAGTAGACGCACCAAAACCTCCAATGGTAGCAAAAAGCATGGCCCCTGGAGGCAGGCAGGCCTGCTCCCCACTTCCAAGCTGTGTGACCTTGGGCAAATTACCTAACCTCTGAAAACTCAGGTTTCGTCTTTGTAAAGCAAGCGTTATAATAACAACCTCATGAGGTTGTGGCGAAATTAAATAATTAGTGAGGAGACTGGGCTCCTCCCAGACAGGGAGCTGTTGACCTAGTTAAGCATGAAAGATTTAATCACCGGATTCACAGTGCTGCCTGACTTCCCAACTAGTTGAGTGATTCATCAGAACATCTTCATTTCCAGGACTTCCCCAGTGGTCCAGTGCTTAAGAGTCCACCCTCCAATGCAGGGGATGCAGGTTTGATCCCTGGTCGGGAAACTAAGATTCCCACATGCCGAGGGGCAACTAAGCCCAGTGCCATAGCTAGTGAGCACACGAGCCACAACTAGAGAGCCCACGTGCAGAAACTACAAAGTCCACGTGCTCTGGAGCCCGCAGACCACAGCTAGAGAGAGAAGCCGGCGCCCTGCAACTGCTGAGCCCACACGCCACGACTAGAGAGAAGCCCGCATGCTGCAACAAAGAGCCCATGTGCCACAACAAAGACCTGACACAGTCAAAAATAATAATAATAAATATTAAAAAAAGAAAAGATATAACTTAAAAAAAAAAAAAACCTTCCTTTTTACTTAAACACCCATCAACTGATGCCTGGTGAAAACATTCTGATATATCCATATAAAAAATACTGTATATTTTAAAATGTGGTAGTTTTTATATACTGAAATACAATGATTTCCAAGATAATACTTATAAATTTAAGATAGAGAGATGATAGATAGATAGATAGATAGATAGATAGATAGATAGATAGATAGATGATAGATTACCTCTGGAGTGATTCACAAGAAACAAGTAACAGCAGATACCACTGGGAAGGATTTGGGAGGACTGAGTCCAGGGGTAGAGGAAATTTTCTTTTTTCTTTTTTTCTCTTTTCTTTTCTTTTTTTTTTTTTAAAGAGAAAGGAAGTTTATTCAGGGAGATACATACTCCATACACAGAGTGTGGGCCATCTTGGAAGATGAGAGGCTGGAAATTTTAATTTTTATTATATAGTCTTGATACTAAAAGTCTTTTTTGAGTCAGTGTCTTATATTCTTCTGTTTATTCCATTTTTTCCACAACCTTTACAAAATGCCTACTACTATACTAGGTGCTGGGACTACAAAAAAAAAAGACACAATCCCTACTTTCAAGTAGCTCTAGTCTAGTTGACAAAAAAGCAAGTAGATAACTATTATGCAGTGTAATGTGTGGCCTATCTGATTTTCCTTATTTAAAACTTGAAGACACACACACATATGCACCAATTGCCCCTTAAACTCCCTTTGTTTTTGTCACTGCAGTTACCACACTCTAACATCCTATATAATTTATTTCTGTGTGAAATTTATTGTCAGTCTCCTTCCATTCCATGAAGGTGAAAATTTTTGCCTATCTTGTTCATTGATAGATCTCCAATGCCTGAAATGGTAAAAATTTTCAGTGCATGTTTGTTGAACAAATGTTGAATGAATAAATGTTATGTAATATAAAAATATGAGAAAGGAGCTATCGGAACACAGCAGAAGGAAATTTAAAAGTGTGCATGGAGGTCAGTAAGGCTTCACAGTAGAAGTGACATTTGTGCTAAGTCAAAGCAAATCTGAGTAACTTTGGCTGAAAGGCCTAATGCTATAAGAGCAAGTAATTGAGAAATATAAAAAGATGAAACACACAGGGAACTGAAAGTCAAGGTATAAAGATATGAGAGAACGGAACATATGGAAAACTGAACATAGGGCAACAAGTATGTATTGCTGTTAATTGTCTATGTTGGTGGGGTGATGGGTTCTTGAAGATTTGTTATATTGTTCTTTCTTCTATGTATGTTTAAAATTTTTCCATAATACGAAGTTAAGAATAAATGAATAAACGGCTTCCCTGGTGGTCCAGTGGTTAAGACTCCTCACTCCCAGTGCAAGAGGTACAGGTTTGATTCCTGGTTGGGGAACGAAGATCCCACAAAGATCCTGCATGCTGCATGTGGCGACCTAAATTAATTAATTAATTAATTAATTAATTGTTTAAAATAAACCTTTGTTTAAAAAAAGAAGAAATGAATAAGTAAACCACTTTTGGAGAGTGTAAAAGAACTTTAAAAAATCTTTTCTAGGCTAGGGAACATGGCTATGGTTACCAGCTAGAAGTAACAGCAGCCAAACTAGGGTGGCAGTAGCTGGTAGGGGAAAGGGGTAAATACCTGAGAAGGAACATATAAGTCCATAGTTTTTCAACTGTAAATGATAACTCCAGCAAGCTCAAGTGTAAAAGGGTATCACCATTGGTTCACATACTAGGACGTCCAGGGAAGTAACTGGGCGTTAAAAACTTCTGGATCTATAGCACAGGGAACACTACTCAGTGCTCTGTGATGACCTAAATGGGAAAGAAACCTAAAAAATAGTGGATACATGTATATGTATGAATGATTCACTTTGCTGTACAGCAGTAACTAACACAATGTTGTAAAACACCTATACTCCAATAACAACAAAACAAAACAAAAACAAACAAATAACAAAAACAACAACAAGAAACTGCTGGATCTAACGGGTACCACTAGAGCTTTGTCTCTCCCTCATATCCTTTTTGCCTCTGTTCAACTTCGGTTTTCAGATAGGCCTTCCCTAGATGGTAAGCAAGATGGCCATCAATAGCTCCCACCTCAAATCCGCCCAGCTTAAAAGAACCACACTCTCCCAATGTCTGTATATCATTCTCAAGGAAAATTCTAATTCTCTACTTGGGTCATATTCTCCTCCCTGACCAATCACTATGGGGCAGAGAGATGGAATAATATGATTGGCCAAGCCTGGAATAGGTACTAACAGGAGAGGATGGAGGCTCAAACACTCTTTTCAGTGTTCTGAGCATCCAACTCCAGCGTGGGGGAGAGGGAGCTCCCTCCACACCAAAAAATTCTTGGAACACCAGCTGGGTGTCCTACAATTAAACTCAATTCTGACCCTGTCTCCCCAGAGATAGCATCAGGTTCCACAGGTCTTACAAGACTAGCACACCCCTCCTACTTCACATACCGGTCTCAAGTCCAGGTTGTTACCTGTGCTTCTGACCAACTGGCTATAAATCAGAGGTTCCCATGATCTCCTCCCACCCTGCCCCTCACATTTGATTACTTTGCCAGAGAGGCTCACAGAACTCAGGAATCCATTTACTCACTAGGTTACTGATTTATTATAAAAGGATACAACTCAGGAACAGCCAAATGGTAGAGATGCGTAGGGTAAGGTATGTGGGAAGTGGCACGGAGCTTCCATACTCTCTCAAGGCGCCCCATTCTCCCCAAATCTCCATGTGTCCTACAACCCGGAAGCTCTCTGAACCCTGTCCTCTTGGTTTTTTATGGGGGCCTCATTATATAGGCATGAATGATTAAATAATTGACCATTGGTGATTGGAGTCCAGCTCCAGCTCCTCTCCTCTTCCCCTGAAGTTGGAGGTCCAGAGGACTGAAAATTCCAACCCTCTAATCACACGGTTGGCTCCACTAGCAATCAGCCTCCATCCTTAGGTGAGTTTCAAAAGCCATTTCATTAACATAAGAAAAGACACCTTTGTTGCTTCTCATCATTCAGGAAATTCCAAGGGTTTTAGGAGCTCTGTGCCAGAAACAGAGATAAAGATCAACTATATATTTCTTATTATAAATCATAATATCACAGACACCATGATTGACAGCTCTACCAGAACCACGTGGAATAGGGGTAGGAAGACTCCCCTAAGGAAGACATGCTAGCAGTTCCAAATAACTGACATCACAGCCACCATGGAGGGCTACAATTGATATTGGAGATGGAAAGATTGAGGGGCGCAGAATAGATCGAGTAGTAGGAGTATAAGGATAGGCAGAGGGGGCTTGTTTTTCTAAATAAGACCAGACTGAACCAGGCTTTGGAATTATAGAGAAATTTCTTGTTGGGGTGGGGGTGGGGGGGGATGAAAATATGAAACTCACATTAGCCTCATATGGTAAACGCTACATCTGGGCATGAAATAGTTAAAAATCTCCCACTTGTCCATAAAGGGATTTTTGAAGGCTGAAAATGGATTAAAAACTGGTGATGGAAATGTTGTAATTTTCTCAGGTATATTGTGAAGTTGAATGCAATTAGAAAAACATCCCCAAAATAGCATTGGCACGTGACCAAACTCTGAACAGCTTAGATTAGTATAAAAGAGATTCAAGTATATGTCTTTCACATATGCTTAAGAAACTGAGCTGAAGGAAGAGAAAAAAGCAGCACATGCCATCTGTTTAGGAGGTATGAAAGCTCCAGAGAGAGTCTGCAAAGAAAGGGAGGCTTCAATCTTCTAAGAACAGTAGGCAGTGAGAAAGGCAGAGAGGCAAAGAAACAGAAACAAGGTCAGGACCAAGGGCAGATACAGAGCCTGAGGCCCATAAAGCCAGCAGGAGCACTGTGCCTTCTGCTGTGTACCACACCAAATTCCTCCCATTAAAACAATTCACGTACGTCTCTAAGAACTCTTGCAACATATCCCAGCAGTAATGAGCTACTACATTAGTAGTGTGATCATCCACAGAATTCACTGGCCTATGCCCAGTGCTTGCCTGTTAGGAATGGAGAGGTTTCTTTTTTTTTTTTTTTAAGCTCTTTATTGGAATATAATTGCTTTACACTCTTGTACCAGCTTTTGAGGTACACCAAAGTGAATCAGCTGTATATATACATATATCCTCATATCCCCTCCTCCCCATGACTCCCTCCCACCCTCCCTGTCCTGGCCCTCTAAGGCATCACCCATCATGGAGTTTTTTTGCTATGTTATGCAGCAGCTTCCCACTAGCTATCTATTTTACAGTTGGTAGTGTATATATGTCAGAGCTACTCTCTCACTTCGTCCCAGCTTCCCCTTTGCCCCCTTCCAACCCCGTGTCCTCAAGTCCATTCTCTACATCTGCATCTTTATTCTTGCCCTCTCACTGGCTTCATCAGTACCATTTTTTTAGATTCCATATATATGAGTTAGCATACGGTATTTGTTTTCCTCTTTCTGGCTTACTTCGCTTTGTATGACAGTCTCTAGGTCTATCCACCTCATTACAAATAACTCAATTTCATTCCTTTTTATGGCTGAGTAATATTCCATTGTATGTATGTGCCACATCTTCTTCATCCATTCATCTGCTGATGGGCATTTAGGTTGCTTCCATGTCCTGGCTATTATAAATAGCGCTGCAATGAACAATTATGGTACATGTTTCTTTTTGGATTGTGGTTTTCTCTGGGTATATGCCCAGTAGTGGGATTGCTGGGTCATATGGTAGTTCTATTTTTAGTTTTTTAAGGAACCTCTCTATATTGCTCTCCATAGTGACTGTAGCAACTTACATTCACACCAACAGTGCAGGAGGGTTCCCTTTTCTCTGCAGCCTCTCCAGCATTTATTGTTTCTAGATTTTTTGATGATGGCCATTCTAACCGGTGTGAGGTGATACCTCATTGTGGCTTTGACTTGCATTTCTCTAATGATTAGTGATGCTGAGCATCTTTTCATGTGTTTGTTGGCCATCTGCATGTCTTTCTTGGAGAAATGTCTGTTTAGATCTTCTGCCCATTTGTGGATTGGGTTATTTGCTTTTTTGGTATTAAGCTGCGTGAGATGCTTGTATATTTTGGAGATTAATCCTTTGTCCATTGCTTGGTTGGCAAATATTTTCTCCCATTCTGAGGGTTGTCTTCTTGTCTTGTTTATGGCTTTTTTTTTTTTTTTTTTTTTGCTATGCAAAAAAAAAGTTTCATTAGGTCCCATTTATTTATTTTTGATTTTATTTCCATTATTCTAGGAGTTGGATCAAAAAGGATCTTGCTTTGATTTATGTCATAGAGTGTTCTGCTTATGTTTTCCTGAAGGGAGAGGTTTTAATGACATTGGGCCAAAGAACCAATGAAACCAACTATGTAGTAGAAACCTACTATGATTCAATCATTGTTCTCCCCCGTGAGGTTCATGAGCAAGCAATACATTCAAGGACCATCTACAGATGAGAAGTCAAAATATTACTTTATTTTCACCTGAATAGGTGCCCCATTTCCTGGTGCAGAGTTCTCTTGTAAAAACAAGACTGGAGCAAAGTAAAGGCCAATAGGCCTACATGAACCTTTCCCTCCCCATTATCCACCAAAATCTTCTCACTCTCTGTCCTGCCATACTGGACCAGAAATGGAAGGAAGAGAAGGTATGCTTGTCTATGCGTTTGAGGAAGAGATAATAAGATGGCCAGCTCCCAAGAGGAGGCTCTAGCTCAGCTTATCTATTCCTGCTGCATGAAATAGAAAACTGCATGGAGGTCCAGAACCCTGCCCTTGTGAAATGTGGACCAATTAATTTCCTGGAATCTATTGAACAAGCCTTCCCTGGGAGAAAGCCAAGGCCAGGAGAGAAGGGGAGAGAGAGAAAGTCCCTTTCCTTTAAATACTTGCTCCCCAAAATGTGGGCCATGGACCAGCAGTATCATCATCTCCTGGTAGTTTGTTAGAAATACACAATCTTGGGCCCCACCCTAAATTAGGAGAATCAAGGAATTGCTTTTTAATAAGATCTCCTATGGAGTCACATGCATGTTAAAGTCTGAGAAGCCCTGAGTTTGTGAGTCCTAAATCCACACCCAAATTGTCGGTCATTTGGATCTTCACTCATTTCCTAAAATAGTCCTCTGCATACAGACAATAGTTAATGAAAAGGATGTTTGAGAAATTCTCTTTGGCACCTACTTATTTCCATTTGAAGGGAGGAGACCATTTCTGAGAAACCAGCCACATTTACCAATGAGTGGCTTAGACAGAGACGGAAGCATACTAAAAACAGGCAAACAAAACATTTCTAGACATACACACACAGCTCTGCAGAGCAGGACAGATGGGCATAGTAAGTTTCCTCTCACACCATCCCCTCCGCCCATAATATTCCCTCCCTTCCTCACTCATGTTCTCCTTCATCCAAGCTAGTCTGAAGCTCTTCTGTTGAGCTGTTTCCTACACAGGATAGTACCACATGTATTCCATGTCTTTTGCAGCTCTGTCCTCAAACCCAACACTGAAGAATGAGACCCTGGACCATTAAGCCAGGACACAATAGGAAAACAAAAAACATTTGGGCACAATAATACTTTTCACATTTAAATATTGTGACCACCATGACCACATTCACATCTTATTTCTGACCGCAGCCAAACCCCAGGCCTGGATCTTCATTTAATATTTGCCTCAGTAGCTCTTCCTCCCTAAGTAGGAAGTTAACAATAAAAAATTCAGAGCACCCAGCTCCCAATTTCTTCTCTTTGCTCTACCTGACACAATACCTTACAGTGAAAAGGGCCAGGGGTAGGCAAATATGGACTGACTCTGCCGTAACATTATAATGGAGTCCAATAATGAGGAGATTTAATGAGTCATAATTAAAGTCATAATCTGTTAAGCATTCACAATGTACTTCACAACAACTCTATGAAGTAGGTAGTATCCCCATTCAACGAGTGAGGAAATTTGAAGTTTTCAGAAGTTGCACAACTTGCCCAGGAAGCAGCAGAGATAGAATTCCAGTCCACATCTAAGTCCAAAGCCTCTTAACCACTGAACTAGTATGTTTTCTCACGGATCAGAAACTACTACAAACTCACTGTGTGAGCAGAAAATCATTTTCCTTCTCTGGGGCTACGGGGGGGATTAGATGAGATGAAAGATGTTCAAGCACTTAGAAAAGTAAGGGGCTGTAACATATAAGGTGTAATTTAGTACATTAAGGCTGTGTCCAAATAAAAACCCTCAGTACTATACAAACGGCAAGTACACATGTGAAAAATGTTCACCCTTGAAATTAGAGATATCCCAGTTCGGTCAATACACAGTTCTTATTTACCAAATTAGAAAATATTCTTTAAAGTTTAATCCTCCACGTTGGCAGTGATGTTGGGAAGCTAGTACTTTGCTGGTGGGATGTCGAGTTAGTACATCTTTCTAAAAAGCAAATTGAAAGTATGTTCCAAGACAGTTTTAGACATTAACATAATTTCTTACAAGGAAAAACAAATAAGAACAAAAATGTAAGTATAAATATAGTTAGTTAAGAGCACAGATACTAAAGCCAGATTGCTTGGATTTAAATCCCAGCTCTACTTATTATCAGTGTGACCTTGGGCAAGTCTCTGGGACCTGGTGTCCAAAATAGAGATAATAATAGCACCTATTTCCCTGGATTGTTATAAGTGGTATCTATTATTTTTATTATGTTGGTGTTCTTTATAACAGCAAACAATTGGAATCAATCTATCTGACAACAGAACAGTGGTTACGTACACTATGCTACAGACACAAAAGGAATATTATGAAGCCATTAAAAATAAGGCTTTAAAAGACTATTTAATCACACATAATGTAAAGTAAAAAAGGCAGAAAATTGTATATATTTTCCCATGCCACTCGCATTCGTTAAAAGAGCACTTTGAATAAACATAGATGTGTAGAAAAAACCAGTAGGAATTACATCAAAATATTAATAAAGAATATATCTGGGTGATGGTGCAGCGTTTCGGGTTTCTTTATCTTTTTCTGTACTTTGCAAATTCTCCAGAGCAGTGCTTTCCATACTCTTCACAGGCATATGAATCACCCGATGATCTTGTTAAAATGCAGATTCTAGGTCAGTAGGTCTGGGACTTTGCAGATTCTCCATCTCTAGCAGGCTCTTGGGTGATGTTGATGCTACTGGCCCAAGGCCTCCACTTTGAGTGGCAAGGTTTTGGAGTAGAGGTCCTCAAACTTGTGTACATCTGAAACAAGGTTCCTGGATCCCGTGTCTAAAGTTTCTGATTTTAGTAGGTCTGGAGTGGGACCCTAGAAATTGCATTTCTAACTGTTTTCCAGGTGACACTGATGCTGCAGGTCTGGCAACCATGCTTCAAAAACCACTGCTGTATAATATGAATATATATATATATATATGCTGTATAATATAAATATATATATATATATATTTCTCAGCATCATAAAGGAGGGGGGAGCAATAAAAAATCAGGCCCTTCTTCTCTATTGTTTACAAAATTAAATGCAACCCCTCCATCCAAATGCCTCTGTAATCTAATCCAATCATTTCCAGTTACTTCTGTTTAGACCATAAAAATCAAAACACGAATGCCCTAAACACATCCAAGATTTCCAACATCATGACCTCTGCTGTTTCCTCACTCTGGTTGAGCTGTCATTTCCTTCTGTTTCCTCATGCCCATAACTTACCCATCCTTCAAGGCTGTCAAATGCCATTTCCTGCATAAAGCTTCCCTTCGTTGGGGCTGCACAGGACTTTCTGTTCCTCCCTGGTGACACTTAACCAATCTCTACCTGGCAGAAAGACTCTCCCAGTGAGTGGTGTATCTCCCCCAGTAGAATGGGAGTTAGTTACTTGAGAGCAGGGCCGTCCCTTCCTTGACAATCTTTGTCTGCCACCTGACCTCAGCACATCCCCAGCAGACAGCCGCCACTCAGGGCAGACGGAAAGAATGAATGAAGTAAGGGACGTAACCTCTCGAGGCAGGGCAGAACTGTCCTGTAAAAGGAAATCAGAACGCACGCCCAGCCCTGAGGACCAACAGTAACAGGTGTTTTCCATCTCCGATGTCTGTGATGCATTCTGCACCACTGCCTGCACACCCAGGCGTTAGCACACGGCGGCTCTGCAAACAACGCCCTACACGCTGAAGTGCCCACTGTATTCTGGGCGCCCGGGCGGCCACACATGGAGACACATCTCAGCGACAACCAGCATCCACAGGAGAAAAAAAAAAAAAAAAGGCCCTGCCACCTTAAAAATATTAACGCCCTGCTGCAAAGAACCAGAAGCTGTGGCTTGTGCCTCTACGCCCCTTGCTACCCGCCGCACCTTTCTTTTTAGTTTATAAGAAATCTATTGAGGGTGAGTCTGCATGCGCTTCGTCGCTAGGCGCACACACACACACACACACACACACACACACACGCACACGCACACACACCCTCCCCCTTGTCTCTCTTGCACACTAGGAGTGTCTCCGAGGGCTGGATTGAATGGGAAAGAACGGGCCCGTCTTTGTCATTAATCCTCCCCTCCTTCAGGCGAGCCAAGCTCCTTCCGGGTCAGCGATAATCACCGCCAACCCCCTCGGGCCCGCGGTCCCCCGCGCCGCTAGCCCCGGAGCGCTCGAGGGCCAGGTCGCCACCGCCCGCAGGTTGCGGGCGGGGAGCAGGGCGAGGAGGAGGGCGGGCGGCGCTGGAGTGGGGGAGGGAGGGCGCAGGGAAGGAGGGGAAGGCGATCCGAGGAGGAGGAGGAGAGAGCAGCCTCCCGCAGCTGGCGAGGAGAATGGGAGTGCGGGACGACCGCCCGCCGCGGGGTGTCACGGCCGCGGCCGAGCTTGCCAGGCGCGGGGCCGGCACCCGCCGCGTTTAAACCCGGGAGGGCGCGGCGGCGGCGGCGGGCGGATCGCGGCGCGCGCGGGGCGCCGGGCGGCGGCCGAATGGAGAGGAAAGGCTCGGCGGCCGGGGCCAAGGGGAACCCGAGCCCGCCCGCGGCCGGCGAGGCGCAGCGGCCACAGCTGCCGCTGTGCGTCCCGGGCGGAGGCGGCGGCGGAGGGACCCCAGCGCGCGGCCAGGCTGGGGCGGCGGCTGAGCCCGCCGAGTTCATCCGGCGCGCGCATGAGTTCAAGAGCCAAGGGGCGCAGTGCTACAAGGATAAGAAATTCCGCGAAGCCATCGGCAAATACCACAGGGCGTTGCTGGAGCTGAAGGGGCTGCTGCCGGCCGCCGGGGAACGGGAGCGGGACTCGCGCGCGGCCTCCCCCGCCGGGGCCCCCAACCCCGGCGGCCTCTCGGAGGAGCAGAGCAAGACGGTGGAAGCCATCGAGATCGACTGCTACAACAGCCTGGCAGGTGAGCCGCGCCGCGCCGCGCCGCGCCCCCGACCCCTCCTCCCCCTGCCCTCCGGGTCTCCCGCCCGGCGCCGGTCCCCGTGCCCCGGCCCCGGCCCCCAGGGTCACAGCCGGCCACCGCGGCGCGCCCGCCACGCACACTTCCCCGCCGGGACCGTGCCGCTCCGCGAAGGAGAACCTGGGAGGGGGGCGCTTTGGAAAAAGTGTGACTTCCAGGATTGTACCTTCCGAAACTCGTTGTCACCCCGCATTCCTCTCCCGCGTCCTTGTAAATCTCGCCTATAAATAACTGAACAGACAGATGGGGACCCGGCCGGCCTGGCGGCGACTGCTGCTGCTACTGCTCTCACCGGTGGACCTGGGTCCAAATGCGGGAAGCAGCACCCAGGGTGGGCCACCCGCGCCCACCGCGTGCCCAGTCGCTGCTTTGCCTCAGGGATCGTTGGCGTCG
Source organism: Hippopotamus amphibius kiboko (assembly GCF_030028045.1). Lineage (NCBI taxonomy): Eukaryota > Metazoa > Chordata > Mammalia > Artiodactyla > Hippopotamidae > Hippopotamus > Hippopotamus amphibius. Next base: position 156,666,843 of record NC_080189.1, read on the forward strand.
GGGCTCGCCCTCACCTCCACCTCCCCCTCCCCGCCTGACCGCATCCCTATGAGTAAAGTCCTTCCCAAGTTCCTCTGGCCCCAGTAGCAGAGGGCAGTTTGCTACGGCGCCTTCAGCATCTCAAGCAAAATGGATTCCAAAATGCACTTTCTTCTCTCTGAGCTCTGCTGGGGCTCCGGTTGCCAGGTGAAGAGAGCGATCTCAAAGGGAAGCTAGTTCAAGATTGGGCTTGAGCTGTGCTACATTCTCGCTCTCCTCCCTGCCACCCTCCGTGTAGCACTGGTTCTCACACCAGCTAGCTGCTAGGCTTGAGGAAAAGGGAGCCCTTTTATTGGGATAAGAATGTGAGGTATACATTCCCGAGTACACTTTGGGGATTAAGGTTAAAGGCGGGCGTTTTAAAAAAATTAACTTTGGCACAGGAAATTTTAAAGTCTTTAAAAACGGAGGAGTCTGGGTCATTCCAGGGCCTTCCTGAGAGAAGGTGGACGATGTTGGCAGAAGCAATGGCTTTATATTTGAAAAACACTCTCTCCTCTTCTCCGACCCCATTTGGTGGGATTTGGGCAAGATCCAGCCCCTCTGACCAAATAAAGCCATCACTCCTAGTGCCTAACCCTTGAAGTTGCCTAAACTAGCTCTGGACAGTTGGAGCAGAGTCGGGTTGGGAGAATGGGTGTGGCTGGGGATGGTGGATTTGTCTGGGGCCCAGACTGTTGGGGGATGAAAAAAAATATATGAATAATTCTGCTCTGTTCCTAAGTGCCAGTCAGTTCTGTTCCCTTTGAGATCTCTAGTGCCAGCCTGCCTCTGCCTTCCCATAACGCCATGTCAGATGTCATCTTTAATCAGGTAAAGCCCAGGCGCTCTGTAAATTGTTAAGTTGTTTGCAAACTTATAGGATTAATACTAATAGCAGTAGTAGCAGTTGTGGAAGTGGTGGTGCTGATAGCAGTGCTGGTAGTAACGGCAGCAGATAAGGTGGTAGTAATACAGCATAGACGGACTATTTCCATTCATCAAAAGTCTCTGGCATATTCACTACTGCCTGGTGGATATAAAGGGCAGAGTGGCCATGGGTGGAGGAAGAGGCACTCTGGATCACTAATGCAGTGATTTCAGAGTGGTAGTACAGTCTCATATTTAGTATTTTCCATGGGCATTCTAGGGTTGCCCCTCACCCCATACTTTTTGGCTGCCAGCTTATGGCCAGCACCGCCTACCTTCTACCCCAGCAGTGGTTACATTTCCATGGTGAAACCAAAGCTGTGTCCTTGGTCAGGCCAGCCCAGTCAGGGTGGGGCTGAGATCTGGACAGTTCCTCCAGTTCCATACCCATCCCCCACACACTTTGGAAAACTTTAGTGGTGAGAGAATGGAAAGTAGCAACGGCAGATTTCCCCCTCTGCTGCCTTCTCCAGCGCTCACCACTTATTAATATTAATAATTTATGGGTTACACAGTAATGCATACCTATAAAATATATTTTCTTTCAGAAAGTACAAAATTACCTTTAATCCCACCAACCTAAAGAAATCCACTGTGATATAGTTGCTTCCTATATTTTTTTCTATACTTAAACATAAATTATTTGCAAAGCTCAGGACCTCCTGTATCCTGGTTTTATTCCTGCTTACCATTATGTCACAGCATTTTTACACTTCACGGAAACATTTTTGTGAAGATTATTTTAAATGGCAACCTAAATTTTTTACATGTGCGTTTACAATGATCATTTGATGGAGAGAGAAAGAAAGATGATCACTGTTGTTACTGTTAGAAGCAGAACAGTGCAGCATGGCCCATAAAATAATCTTTTCCCCTGTGCCTGATTAAAGGGAGGAGACAGCAACTGCAAGTTTGTTCTGGCAAAAAGACAACTGGCCCTTCCATCAGGGCTGCAGTGCTGGTTGAGCAACTCAGTGGGCTCCAGGTGAGAGCAGTCTGAAGATGTTGGTTCTCTCAAGAATCTGTCCTTCTACACAGCTGTGCATAGAGGGAGAGGCTTGGGGTTTAGAAGCAATAGGGACTAGCCCAGAAATACCTGGAGGATTAGGCTGGGTTGCTAAGGGCATCTCAGCACCAAACAAAAGACTGTTGTGAGGCTTCTGGAGGAAACCTAGGTTCAGTGGACCCTTGAACTCTGCATGGAAGGCTCCAAGAGAACAGCAAGGGGGCAACTAGAATCTGCTAAGAGATGTAAGCCTAAAAATCCATTTGGATGACTTGAGGTGACCGCTTCAAGAGTGTGCAGGAAATTTGCAAAGTGCCTGTGGTCGTGGTCTGTTCTGGCTTGGAGTTCCTTCTGATTAGTAGGGATCTAACTGGTGGTGCAAGACTCCTAGATTTGATTGTGCATGTCTTATTTTCTAAGAAATTCAAGGAAGGAGATGAGAAGCATCTTCTTCCTTCAGAATTTCTAATGACTTTGATACAATGATTAGAAAAGATACTCTGATCTGCCTGGGGAGATGTAGACGTGTAATTCTTACCAAAGCTGCAAAAGAAGCACGTACTGGCCTGTTGATCAACACCCACTGACCTTGAACAAGACACAGGACTCCCCTGGGGCCTTGGAATGTTCTGTGCAAAACCTCTTGAAGGACAGAGCCTTTTGCTTTACATCTGTTCCTGTGGGGCCGTAGTGGCCCCAGCTGGGGTGTGATCAAAAGGTTGCAATGCTTTGTTGGTATTTGCAAATGATGTTCAAGACTCAAATGCCCACAGTGGAGATGGGTGCTGACAGGCCATGGCATTGGATCTGAAGGCTAGGTGAGAGTCAGTTTTATGCCTCTATTCTCAGCATACACTGTGACTTTTTGTATAAGTCCCTACCACATCATTTTACCTCCATTTTCCCACCCATTTAGAACTGTGTTTGGGAGGGTTTCTTTGTTTTGTTTATTTTGCCAAAGGGGCAGATAATAGCCATTGATCCCAATTGAAAGTCCCAGGACAGGGGAGTGACAAGGCCTAAAGAAGCCGCGCAAGAAAAAGGCCTGGATGGAAGCCAGCTTTATCAGTGCTTGTGGACGTGCCTTGAAGCCATGGGATCAGGGGCCAGCGACATAATTTGGGGGGCCCAGTGCAAAATGAAAATGTGGGGCTCCTTGTTCAAAAAGCAGGAGAAAATTGTCATTAAATATTTTAAAAGAATTTTTTTCCCTTTCATTGTCTCTCTCTTTTGATGTGGTGTTTTTATCTGCTTTTATGATGTCATTTCAAGAAAATTACAATTTTAAATTATTGGCATGGATTTACTGTTCATCTTTATAGTGTGCAGTGCCAGTTTTAAGTGGAAATATAAGAGCACTTAACTTGTATATGAAATTATGTAAGTTACACAATTCACGTTTTGTAGCCTGTACATATATATGAAGTTTATTCTTACTGGAACCATGGAAATGCTGACAAAATGAACTCAACTGCTTTTATTTCACTTTTTATATGCATACTTTATATGTGCACTTTCTACCAATCTTGGCTTTCTGGTGAGTAAGGAAAGGAAAAGGAGCTAAAAGAATAGTTGTACCTCTCTCTTCTGCTCACATTCTTGCTTCATTATCTCATTGGGCTTCACTTACAAAACACAGTTTCAAAGATAAAATAATTAAGAATTTCAAGAAGTCAACAGCAGAGCATTAAACCAAATACAAGGCCCTTCTGAGCATGGGTCCTATGTAACTGCACCGTTGAAGCCACCCCCCAATGGGACACCAGAAGATGACTGAGCTTGTACATCTGAGGTGGAGAGAATTAGATATAGACTCTAAGGCAGATTCTGAGACAAAAGGTACCCCACAGAAATTGGTGTGGGAACCAAAGAACCAAGCATGAAGATGGATAAATTACAAATGCAAGAACTCAGTGATTTAAAAGAAAAAAAAGAGGTCAAGAACTAGGGACAAGCAGTAGCCTAGTAGCCAGAAGATGAGTTGTTGGGATAAAAACTGGCAAAGGAAGGGAAAAGAAGAGGGGCTTCATGCTAAGATGCTCAGCCAAGATCCTGCCATCTGGATAGGAGAGTTTGACTGGCCAAGCCATTGTTGACCTAAGGCTGTTCCTCAGGCAGCCCCGTGGCCAATAAATCTTAAGCCTGTAAATGTGGCTTCAAAGATCATCTTCTAAGAAAGGATGTGAGAATTGAAACTTGTAGAATGCTTTCAAGGAAAGAATATTCTGAATGTAGACTTTGGGCTGAGTTTCTAAAGTGCATTCTGAAGTTCCTTAGTTTACCTGCAAAAGTAATGAGTTGGGTGACTCGTAGCCAGAAACTCTCTAGGATATCTTGAAGTAAGAGTTCCTACAGCCAAAAGGCATGGGGATGCCCCATCCAAGGCAAGGGAACTTGGCTGCAGGGAGGACAGGGAGACCAAGGTGTGGGGCAGCCGAAAGCTGTTCCCAGAGCTTCACAGGTTGGGAGTAACCTCCAGATGGGACATTCTCTCCTGCCAACTGTTCTTGTTCATCACCAGGTTGTGAAGAACAGCTCTTCCAAACAGCTGGGGTGAAAACCAAATGTTTCAACCAACCAACCAACCAACCAGCAATTTCCTAATTCCCGAGTATTTGACTTTAGGAAATCAGATGTCCATGCTGGGACCAGAGTTTCCCGTTATCACCAAGACAGTTCGTGCGGTCCATTCCCAATTACATGGCAGCAACCACAGCTCTAGCACGGACAATGGTACCAGACATTTAAAAAGCCAAAGATGGGGAATTCCCTGGCAGTCTAGGACTTGGTGCTATCACTGCCAGGCCCCGGGTTCGATCCCAGGTCAGGGAACTAAGATTCCACAAGCTGCTCAGTGTGGGGGTGGGGGGAACCTTAAAAAAAAGCCAAAGATAATACTACAGAAAATTAAAAGAGTTTAGTCTTCCTCAAGGTATTCATATGGCCTTGAAATGATCATTAGCAGCGTAAAGCTCATTATCTTTGTTTTAAACATACATACACATTTTCATATCAGCAATGAAATGATGCCATGCCTTGTAGGACTCAAAACCAACAATTCCCAACTATTTTTTAAAAGGAAGCAGGATGTAGGAACTGTAGTCAATATTTTGTAATAAACTATAAGGGAAAAGAATCTGAAAAAGTATGATATATCTATATATATATCTGAATCACTTTGTTGTACACCTGAAAGTAACACGACATGTGTAAATCAACTATACTTCAAGTATGAAGAAAAAAAAAAAAGGAAGCAGGATGTGTAATGCGAAGGAGAGTTGACTTGAACTAGAAGAATCCTGGGTTGAAATGTATCCAAGTGGACCTTCTCTTTCCGGGGAAAGGAATTTAAAACAGCGCTGCAATTACAAACGAGGTTTACACAGAGGAAGCTTGTGGAGCAAAGGTCTCCCTTCCACAGTGTGTCTGTGTGTAAAGAACGAAAGTGCTAACTAGCTAGCTCCAGAGTTATGTAAAACCAGAAGTATGATTTCAATTTGGTTATGACCCCATTCCTTACAGAGGTGTGTGAATTCCCTTGTCAATATTACCACCTTGTCCTCAGCATGAGCTTAGGGACTTCCAAAAATGGGGATAATCACCACTACCTGAAGTGACTTATTTCACAACCACCACCACAAAAGAACAGCTATAATAATAATAACAGTAACAATAATGGCAGTAAAGACTCCTGTGAGGAGCCCAGTTTCTGGCCCCCAGTAGACATTCCATGAATGTGTTTGAAAGGAATGAAAAGGCTTATCCCAGCCTTTGTCTCATATTAAGGATCCAAGAAATTCAATCATTTCATTAATATTAATTGAGCAACTAATAGGTGCTAGACGCTGGGCTTGAGGACTGGGTACACAGGAGTAAACATAAAGGACAAGGTCACTGCCTTTCATGAACTTCCCTGTATACCGTTATAACTGTGAGAAAGAAAACTCAGTCTTGGAAGAGTTAAGTCTCTTGCCCATAGTCACATGGTAGTAGTGGCAAACTGGGATTTCTCATCTGCCAGGATCTAGAATTCCAAAGCCTATGGTCTTAACCATTCACCCCACAGCCTCCATCTTTAGAAGTTTCTTCCTTAGATACTAAAATTTGCCTCCTTGAAATTTCTATCGATCCATCCATATTCTATCCACCTTTTGAAGCAACAAAAAATACATCTAATCACTGTAACAAGGAAAAGCCTTGACATTTTTAGGGCAACGCGCTTGCCCATCCTCCAGTCTTGTCTTCTGTAAGTTATTCCTTTTACCGTGATTGTGCTTTGTGTGGTTAAGATTCCCATTCTGTGACCATCCTGGGTGGTTAAGGGGAAAGTGTCCTGCTCTCTGTAACCAGGTTCTGTGTCACTAGGAAGGTGACCTGAATTTGTACGGACAGAGAGGAATGAGAATTTGATGAGTCATAATTTCTAATAAGCCTAGAAGCTTGCAGAAGCCCCACCCATACCTCCCCCTCTTTTTTTAAAAAAATTTATTGATTGATTGATTGATTGCGTTGGGTCTTCGTTGCTGCACATGGGCTTTCTCTAGTTGTGGCAATCAGGGGCTCCTCATTATATGGGCTCCTCATTGTGGTGGCTTCTCTTGTTGCAGAGCATGGGCTCTAGGCAGGCGGGCTTCTGTAGTTGTGGCACATGGGCTCAATAGTTGTGGCACATGGGCTTAGTTGTTCCATGGCATGTGGGATATTCCTAGAGCAGGGATCGAAGCCATGTCCCCTGCATTGGCAGGCAGATTCTTAACCACTGCACCACCTAGGAAGCCCCCTCCCACTCATTTTTATCCCCCTTGCTCCAGAGTGTGTGAATTCCAGTTAAGAGGTCTTGAGAAATTTAAGTGGATGTGTGAAGAGTAGGAATTCATTTCAGCCATTACTTTTCAGTAACCAGTTTGTGGATACAATGAGGGGAAATGACCCACTGGAAGAATAACATCTGGACTTGTCCAAATGCATTACTCCAGAACTGGTCAGTTTTAATGTCATGAGAGTGATGACACCATCATTTAAAAATATGTTCCGGTTTAAGGTTCTAAATGAGATGGGATGCAGTATTCTTCTGTGTGGCCTGGAACATTTGCTCTCCTAACACCCTGTAAAGTAGTATTTATTTTTTTAGTTTGTGTTTTTATGACTGGCTGATAAGTTCTAACTTTGTGAGCCAAAACCTCATCTCCCAAGAAACAAAAGCAGCCCCTCCCCCAAAGCCAGCAGTAAACAGAAGAGTTGGCCCTGTGTCTAGCTGGGCAGGAACTGAGGGAGACTCATGTGACAGCTGGTGGCACATTTGCTACATATGTGAACTTAATCCTGTCACAAGACCTCTGGTCTTGAGTTTCCTCACTTATTAAATGGGTATAATCATGCCAGCCTGACTCACAGTGTCAGGGTGAGAAGCAAGGAGGTAACGTATGAATGTACTTTATAAACTACAAAGTATTGGAAGTGGAAGTTATCCTTTTAAGTGGACGGGGATATTTAGGAGGCAAAAAGAATAGAAATAAGAAGTGGTAACTGCCCAGTGAAGGAAATTCCCACCTCTGCTTCTAACAATTTTAAGATAAGAGGGATAGTTGAGTAGTATCTACTAGGAGAACTCTCTTGATGCGAGGTTTCTGCATTACATATCTATTGACTGTGACACTCGCATTTTGTTTCAAACACACACACTGAAACGGTCCCCCAAGTGCATGTAGTCCACAAAAAAAAAAAAGCACTTGCTAATACAGTAAAACAAAAGAGTTTCTGATGAGGAGAATGTGAGGGGTATTCTTTGAAGGCCAAGTGTCCCCCGCTTGTCTTCGGACATTGCCATCAGGAACACAGTGGAAGTGTGACTTGGCGAAGAGTGACACGGATAGCAAGTTCTGCCGCTAACTTGCCCGCTGCTGTGGGTCAAGGAGTTTTACCTCTTGGGCTGTAGTTTTCTGATGTCTAAAAACCAAGGGTTGGAGTCCAGGCTCTCGAAGGTCCTTTCCAGCTCTGAAAAGAATAATTCTTCATTGTTTCGGAACAGGGTGGCCATTACCCAGAATGGGAGAGTTCTGTGTGGATTGATAGAGAACAGTCTCCAAAATCTGTTATTACATGAAAAGGCAGAATGCAGAACAGTGTTTATTTGCTTTGTGTTAAAAAAAACAAAAAGGATATAAACTCGCATCAACATATATGCTAGTATAGTATATGCTTTTGAGAAGATTATCTGAAATTATGCAGGTGAAGCTGTTCACTTCATTTGAATAAGGGACTGGGCAGAGAAACTGGGGAGAGACTTTTCTTTAATGATTAAGACGAGAGTGGTACATTTGTTACAGTTGGTAAATCTATATTGACACATGATCACCAAAAGTTCTTCGGGGTTCACTCTTGTGTTGCACATTCTGTGGGTTTAGACAAATGTATAATGATGTGTACCTATCACTGCGGTACCAAACGGAGTGCTTTCACTGCCCTAAAAATCCTCTGTGTTCTGCCTCTTCATCTCTTAACCCCTGCCCCGGCAACCACTGATCTTTTTACTGTCTCCATAGTTTACCTTTTCCAGAATGTCCGATAGTTGGAATCATACAGTGTGTAGCCTTTTCATACTGGCTTCTTTCACTTAGTCACATGCATTTAAGTTTCCTCCATGTCCTTTTTTAACTTTTTATTCTAAATCTTTCTATAGTGTATGACTTCTCTAAATATATGCATTATTACTTTTATTTTTAAGAAAAATGATGACAGGATTATCTGTGTAGAAAGAGTTTGGGTAGTTTTGCTTTCTTCTTTTATGTTCCCAAAGAAAACTTATCATATACACATAATTTTTAATGCCTTTCTGGATATTACCTGTGCCTTGTCTAAGCCTGTCAGACTGTAACACCAAAGATGTCAAGCAAAATTATCCCAAGCCCCAAACTTTCTCTTCATAACCTATAATATGACTTATCTTTTCTGCAGTATCCACCACCCCAATGCACACACAGAGCTAGATCCTGACACATGGTACCTCATAGCAGAGGGACGCCCCTCTGGACTCAGTAGCACATGAGTGATGGTTTGAATCTGCTGGTGAGTCAGGGAAGAAAGCTGGGTCAGAGCTTGTGATACAGGCTGGTCCTGAGCATTAGTGATGTGCCTCTAGTGTGGAGGAAGGGACCATTTGGTGGTCCATGTCCAAGATTCTTGTTGGCCCCAGAGTCTAGGAAATCCTGCCCACCGGCAGCTCAGACACAGCACCCGGAAGGAAGCTCACTCACTCATCAAATCTTTATTGGATGCCTGCCATGGCTCTTCACAGCCCAAATCTCAAATCCACTGTGTTCTCCTCGAAACATGGCATGGGGTTGTGGGAACAGGATTCTAATCCAGACTCTGCTGTTAACTTGCTCTATGACTTTGGAAAAGTCACCTTACTCTGAGCCTCAGTTTCCTCATATGTAAAGAGCGGGTGTTGGGTCAGATGCCCTCCAAGTCCCCTTTCAGAAGTGTGGAACTGTCTAGGACTTTGAAGACCATCTAGCTCCCCTCCCCCCATCTCTCTCTGGAAGCAACCAGAGTTAGGAAGGAAACAGGAAACAAGCTCTCTTTTGTTCCAGTTTACTGACATGTGCTGACAAATAACCATAAAAGATCTCAACTAAGATTTCCAAGGTAACCTTCCAAATTGGAGGGTAAACCAAAATAAAGGAAACTGCAGTCTGCCAGGATGACAGTCAGACAGAGGGTCTCGGAGAGAAACCAGAGTGGGGGTTGGAAGCCTCTATAAAATATTACCTGGGCCCTGGAATCTAAATTGATGGCACCGGAGATTACCTATTGCTGCTAGACCTTCTCAGATTATTCCAAACTTCAAACTTTGATTCTAAGCAGGCAGTCATTCACCATAAGAAATCGGGCAAAACTAGCTGTATCAGGCAAGGAAGCGCTGATGGAAGAGGGAAAAAAAAAAAAAAGCTTTTAAGAAATGAACTGGCAGGGCCAAGAGTTCCAGGCAACAGTTGCTGGCTAAGCTATAGCATCTCAGAGAGTTGCCACCATTGGCTCCAGACTGGAGAGCCCTGAGGAGTCTGGGCCAGATCTGAGAATTTGGGGGATGTGATTCTGGGCCTATTGCTCATGCTGAGTCAGAACTGAGCTCCTTTCTCGAATGGACTTGAACCTCAGGCTGTAGATGCCACTGGGTCTTTGGAACTTGTGTGGAATTTCCCCTGATACCTGGAGAGAGAGAGAGAAGGGTTGTGTCCCTCTGTGTGCCAATGCAGATGGGAGGGCAGAAAGGGAACACAGAGGAACGGACAGGCAGCAGACCTGGATCCCAGAAAACCTGCAGGACACGGTGGCCTAATGGAAAAGAACTTTACTTATCGTAAGAGGATCTGGGTTTGACTCCTGACTTCCCATTGACTCCTCCATTAAACTTGGGATGGTCCCAATCTCTATGAGCTTTTGTTTCCATTATAGCATGGAAGTAATGATACGCACCAAACAAGATTGTGATGGTGATTGAAATTAAAGGATACATGCATCCTTGCCTAGCACAGTGCCTGGCACATAACAGATGCTTAATAGATGATGGCTGTGTGTAATTCTAACTCCTGCTCCAGTAGGTACTATGGCGGGAGAGTGTGCAAGAGGGGAGGAAAAAGGACTTAGCAAAGGAGGCTATGGGAAATATGGGAAGCAAGTGAGCAAAAGAGGGGTCGTGGCAAGTTTCAGCTCTTAAGTGGCTACAGTGCAGAGGAGAGGAGCAAGGTGTGAACAAACTGCCTTTGATGTGGGTGTTTCCTACCTGCCCGTGAGACTAGGTGAACAAGTAACCCATCAGGCTTCTTCTGAAGGGCAACTGAGCTCCAGCAGAACCAAGGGCCTTTGGGCCCTGAGGTCTGTGCCTGCTTCCAGCTTCTCAGGTCCAGAAAACACTTAGAAACTGCTGGGTTGTAGGCAGACATGTCTCTGGCCTGAGACTGCAAGCGGATAAGCCTCAGTTAGACGGGGTCTGTTCTCTGCCACTTTCCATCCTTTGCCCCAGGATTCTCTGACCCGTTCTTTGAACTGAACTAGCAGGGGAAGAACCTCAGACTCTCTCACAGGTTAGACCAGTTCAGAGTCTGAGAGCAGAGAACAAGGATGTGCCAAGAAGAGAAGACACATGCTGTGATCAGCTGGGTTCCCTGGGGACCTTCACGAGGAGGAAAGCTGACTGGTGTGCCGGCCAGCCAGCCGGGGAAAGGAGGCTGTGGAGGAAGTCAAAGCCTCTGCGAGAGGGAGAAGCTGCTAAGCTGGCAGCCTCACGCCCGCTCTGCCTGTTCCCTTGTGTCTTATGCTGGTGCCAGCTTACTGAGCTGCCTTCCTCGTGTCGGATGAGGAAAGCCCCTGGCTTGATCAGGTGTCCTGGGAATAAAACCACTAGCAGGCATGTCCCTTGGCGTCTCCTTTTAATCCCGCTGTACAGACACTCCTCCGCCATTATGCCCGCGGTCCTCTCACGACCCTGGGTCTCTCCAAATTGGAGCTTCATGAACAGGAAGTGCTTTCTGCTCGGGAAACCCTTCAGAAGCCTTTGCTACCTCTCTCCTGCCAGGTTTCCCCTCTGCTCTCTTTGAAGACATAACGGGCATAAGTGATTTTTTAAAAAATAAAATCACAGCTGATGAGGTTATTCTAAAAAAAGATCGTTTCTTCCCTAAGAGGAACTCTGATACCTGCTGTTACAAATTCTTCACCCTGATGCGCGTGCAAATTCTTCACCCTGATGCGCGCACGCACACACACACACATTTTTTACAAGGTTCAGGTTGGTACTGCACAAATGTTCACAATGTTTTCCACCAATATTTTCCACTAAAAACATTTTTCAGTGTTACTAAGTATTTTTCTACAGCATGATTTTAATGTCCGTGCCATGTTCCATTATACCAATGCCCTGTTATTTATGTAACCAGTCTCCTACTGATGGATCTTTAAGTTATTTCCAACACTTTGCTAATACACACAGTGCTGCCACAGTGAGGCCACAAAAGTACTCTTTCTGTGTACCTGTTAACTAACTTATCCCCAAACACATCTGGTTACATGGTGTTTGCCCTTGTGTTATGGAAAGATGGCGGGAGAGGCAACAGGAACAGGAGAGATGTTGCTGGGGTCACGGAAGGGTGGCGGGAGAGGTGATCAGAACAGGAGAGGTATTTTTTTAAAGTCTAAAAAGAGAACAGGATGGCATTTTGGCTTCTGAGATTTTCCCCCATCCTGGCTCAGAATTCCTGCCAATGGGCATGACACGTGTCCTGGGCCAGAGCCAACAAGATAAAGATAATATCAGGCAATTGGGTTTCTTCTGAATATTTCTGGGTATATACTTATCGTCATATTCCAAAGGGCCCAGCTGGCCCTTCCAAAGTCCCACTTCTAACCCAAGAAAGGGTGTTAATGAAGACAAACGGTAATCCTGTTCTACCTTATTCCTACTGCTCACTTCTCTCGGTGTATATACCGCAATAAGGTCGAGTAAGAGTTGGGGGCTGTGGATGGGGTAACTTGTAAGTATGCGGCCATAGCACCCAGTCGACTGCTTCCCTCATGAACAGGAGCGTGTGACAGGCAACAGAAGGCTGAGCTGACCTCAGGCTTTAGTGTTACAACTCCCTTAAGCAGATTCTGATATCCCTTAAAGGACTGTCAACATAAGCTTTTAGCTTATAAGATTTTTAGCCTGGTTTTTCACTTTGGCTCTTTCATCTGAAAACTTTGGCAGCCAAGTAACAGGCAAGAAAGGGTGAATAAGAAGAATGTAAACTCCCTGAAGATATCCGTATCTTTTGAATACTCTCCATTTCCTTACAAAGCCCCGGCACAGCCCGTGATGAATAAATCTTCATCAGATAAGCTTATGAAGAGCCCGTGCCCAGGAACGTTTGGTGATGGTGAGAGGGATGCAGCAGCCATTGTTCAAGCAGCCCTTGAACGCTGAGGGCATCCATGTGAAGAATTCAAAGGGCGGGAAACAAAGGGCAGCTTGGGGATGGTGAAAAGAAGAGACCGCCAAAGATAATGTTGCTAAAACAAAATGAAAGAAACGCTTGGCAGTGTTTATCTGAATCCAGTGCAAGCACGGGCTAGGTTGGAAAAATAGAAGGTCAGGAATTAATGTGAATGGAATCAGAGGAGAGTTAGCCCATGAGAGAAAGCCAAATGACTCCTGATCGTGGGAGCGGTGTCAGCAGTAGTGGGAGAGCCCTATCTAGGTGCCAGGCAGGGCAGGTATGATGTGAATGAAGATACTGCCACCTGAAGGGTGCTGGCTCCCTGAATCCGCCAGCCTCCCATTGTCATAGCTTCTCAGTGCCTTAGACTTGGAAAAGATCTTCAGGGATCAGTGAGTCCAAGTGTCTTTACCCACCAGCTCTGCTGGAGCAGAACCAACATGGGCTTGGGCTTAGACAATCCTGGTTCTTTTCTTAAAACTCAGATGTCCTTAACAAATCACTTAACTTGTTTAAGCCTCAGCTCTTGGATGCAGGACTAATAAGACCTGTTTTCCCACAGTCACTGTCAAGGTCAAGTGAGTGATGAAACACTGTATAAACGTGTGGTATTGCTACTTACTGAACATACGATATGTGCAAACCAGTATGATGTATTTTGCTGTGTGGGGGTTTAAAGAGACCTTACAGATGCTTGTCTGGAAGGCAAAGAAGATATGTGTTATAAATAACTGCAGTGATGGGCGTGAGTGGAGTCTGTGGCTGTAAATAGTGATTTTATTCTTTAGAAAACAAAAGGGTCCCCTTGATGATTGCACCTGTAGATCTGGCCTCATTAGAAAAAGACCATCCTCCGTGTTCTGTGAAAGTGTTGCCATTAGGCAGGGGTGAGCTATAATTCACAGGTATTAGAAAAATAGTAATTTCTCAGCAAGTTAGAAATAGAGGGAAATTACCAGATCTTGATAAAGAGCATCTATCAAAAAAACTAAAGCTAATATCATACTGAATGGTAAGAGACTAAATGCTGTCCACAACTCTTCATAGCAGCATCGTTCATAATAACCAAACACTGGAAATGGCCCAGATATCCTTCAACGGATGAGCAGTCAAACAAACTCTAGTACACTCGTACCATGGAATACTACTCAGCAATGAAAAGGAATGAACTATGGATACTTGCAACAGCCTGGATGCGTCTCAGGGGGACTTTGCTGAGTGAAAAAAAGCCAATTCCCAACAACTTCCTACTATATGATTCCATTTATATAACACTTTGAAATGACAAAATTTTAGCAGTAGAGAACAGATTAGTGGTTGTCAGGGGTGAAAAAAGAGGTGGGGATACAGAAGAGACATGGATGTAGTTATAAAAAGGCAACAGGAGGGATCCTTTGATGGAACTGTTCTGTAACTTAACTTTGGGGATAGACACAGGAAATTATGTATGTGATAAATGATATAGAACTAACACACACACACACACACACACACAAATGAGTGTTGTGAAGTGAAGAGTACACATCAATACAAGTGAAGCTGGAAAATCTGAATAAGATCTGTGGATTGTATCTGTGTCAATATAATAGTCTATATAGTCAATACTATGGTTTTATAAGATGTTATCATTGGGGAAACTGGGTAAAGGGTGCAAGGGATCTCTCTGTATTACTTCTGTATTATTTCTTACAACTGTATGTGAATCTCAAATTACCTCAATAAAAATCTCAATTCAAAAATAATATTGTTGGGGTTCGCCTGGCCAGCAGCAGCTGAGATAGGTATTGTTTCAGGAAGAAACCAGAGATGTGTCACCTCAGCCCTGTTAGGATCGCAGTCGACTCTCATTGGAATTGGAGATGCAGGTGGTTTTAGGACTTAAAAGTGAGAAGCCTTTGTGGAAGCTCTGCACTTGGTTTTGTTTGTTTGTTTTTGTCTTTGAATGCAGAGAAACAAGAGGGGTAGAAGGTCCTGGAGAGTTATATAGGAAGCTTCCAGATGAGATGTATACAGATAAAATATGCAAATAAAATGAGCACAGTTTGGTACCAACCAACAGGGTCTCACAGTTACCCCTGGCAAGAAGCAGAACTCAAGCCTCAAAGCTGTGCCATGAAGGAACTGAATTAAAATTCATTATAGGCAGTTGAACATTCTAGAAGAGCACTGTGGGTAATGCTTAAGAGCACGGTCTCAGGTGACAGATGGCTTAGAATCAAGTCCCGGCCCTGACATTTATTAGCTTTACATCCTTTGGCAAGTGACTGAACTTCCTTGGGCCTCAGTTTTCCCATCTGGAAAATGGGCAAAATACTAGAACCTACCTCATAGGCTGTTGTCAAGATTAAATGAGTTAATGCTTAGAACACTGCCTGGCCCATTCATGCTTGATGAAGTTTACCAGCTCTTACTCTTGTTACCCTTCTGGGAGGATACCTGAGTATTGCCTACTGGTGCCGGCTAGATTCTCCTGAGCTCATCGTGAAGCATCTCAGCCTTCTACCCTGTTTCTTCGTTTCCTTGGCCTGGGCTCCTGTTTGCCAGTCAGAAGCCTCTAATCGCTAAGAAGCAAACAACCCAAAATGTCACCTGTTGACTCTCAGAGAACAATTGTTTGCCTACATGTGCCGATTTCCCAGCTCTAGCGTATGGCCTTCTGGGACCTGTTTGCCCTTGGGGGTAACCCTGGGGGTCCTCATGTCTATCCTGGACTCTCGTGGTTTAACCAGTGGATGTTCCTTAAGAAACACACATCAAAAATGCTAGAATGTAAACTAGTAGCCCAGGTGAGGCAGCCCATCTGCAGGCACCCACAGGGGACTTAATAAAAATGTGGATTACAAGGACTTCCCTGGCAGTCCAGTGCTTGGGACTTCATGCTTCTGACGCAGGGGGCGTAGGTTCAATGCCTGGTGGGGGAACTAATATCCCACATGCCGCACAGTGCAGCCAAAAAAAATACAGATTTTTTTTTTAATGTGGATTACAGGGTTCCACCCTAGCCCTTTAGAAGCTGCATCACTGGACATGGGGTTTGAAAATCTCCATGTTAACTGATGATGACTAGTTAGCGTGAATGATTTAGTGAGAAACACTGTGGGATTCTCATCAGATGTCAGGGTCTGGCACTTGGGAAACCCTGACTTTTCTCATCCTGCCCACCAGCCTTCAAGGTGGAGAGCAGCCATCATTACCTTCATTTTTACCCACTTCAAAACTGAAACTCTGAGAGGCAAGCTGTTTTAACCCAAGGACACCAGGTGAATGCCGGTGCTGGGGGCATTGTCTTGAATCAGCTAACTCAGAGGCATGGAAACTGTCCGGCAACTTCTCTATAAGAATATTTCCTCTTCCCTTGAAGGCTTTCTCATGCCCTAAAGAGTCAGGAACCAGGCCTATTCATTTTCCTGCCACAGCTGGCTTTTAGAGCTCCTAGCTCTCCTGAATTATCAGGACTCCAGAGGAGTCCAGCAGCTTTGGGTCTGTCTGCCACCCCACCCATAAAGCCATCAGTGAAATACCAGCGGTGGTACCCAATCATCCTCTCGCAATGAGAGAAAGGCTGAGAGCAGGCAGAAGGCAGCGTTCACGACGGCAGTTTAGGGATGCTAGACAGGCGGGGGGAGGAGGGGTACAACCAGCAATTGACTCAGAGGCTGTCTCACCTATAAGTGAAAAGAAGATAGTTCCAGAACCCTACCCCATTCTTTCCCCAAGCCCCCTTTTCTGGCTGAAAAGCTGCTTTTGTCATGTTCTCTGCATATACCCACTCAGCCCCAACAGGAGAATATGCCTTTGAACACACTTTTAAAAGGAAAACTGGTAAGGAAAACCACGCATCAGACCTAGGTGTGGGAAACATTTGGGGCAAGTGTGAGTTCACGTACATCCGAGACCATGAAATGAAAAATGAGAAATCGGGGCTGGGCTCTGCCCCTGCTGCACAGGTTTGTGGGCGGAGCAATTTTGCCCATCTTTGCGTCAGCTCCTGTCCACGGAGCACTTGCCGGGGGCCCAGCACTGCGTCCAGCACTGTGGTGCACTTTCTCACTTCCTCCTCAGAACAGACCGGCGAGGTAGATCGAGTGGCTATGTTTATTTCAGAGACAAGGAAACTGAGTCTTAGAGAGGGCCAGTCACTTTCTAAGGTTGCATAACCGACCAGGGGTAGTCAGGATTAGAACTCAGGTCTGCCTTACTCCTAAATCCTTCATGCCCCTTAGAAAGTAGACATCTCTTTGTGCAGACTGGAGTTTGCCCGTCTCCTCCCAGCTGTCTTCTGTGCCCTCCCCACAACCCAGTAAAATAAAAGCGAGCCAAATATAGATTATTTCTGAAATGAAGATTCCTAGGCATTTGGGAGGACCCAAGGCTTTAAACAGCCACTGTCAAGGGGAAAGATCCGTGTGTTATGTGGCAAAGGCCACGCAGACAGTCACACACCCTGACCCAGTAATTGTAACCCTGGGATTCTAGTTTATATTTAACATAAACAAAACCTCCCTGAGTATATTTATCATAAAGCTACTTCACTATCTAAAGTGCAGAGGCAACATAAATGTCTGAAAAAGAAAAAAGGCAGAAATCAAGAGGAGAAAGTAGCTTTCAGAACTCTGAGTGAAAGCATTTGTGTACACAGAGAGGAAAATCAGCACTTTTACGGAAAGGTGAAATTGGGTGGGTCATAGCAGCCCTGGATTTGGAGCCTAATAAGTAAAAATACCCATCATTTCATGGCACACACTACAGTCCCATTGGTCTGCCACAGAAGGACCCTCTATCATTTTGCAATATGTACAAATATCAAATCACCATGTTGTACACCCCAAATGAACATAGTGTTATGTCGACTTTACCTCAATTTTTTCTTTTTTTCTTTTTTTTTTTTTTATGGCCTCACTGCATGGCATGCAGGATCTTAGTTCCCCAACCAGGGATCAAACCCTCTGCAGTAGAAGCACGGAGTGTTAACCACTGGATCACCAGGGAAGTCCCTACTTCATTTTTTTTAAAACATATTTATTTATTTATTTCGTTGCACTGGGTCTTAGTTGCAGCAGGCGGGCTCCTCAGTTGCGGCTTGCCAGCTCCTTAGTTGCAGCATGCAAACTCTTAGTTGCAGCATGCATGTGAGATCTAGTTCCCTGACCAGGGATTGAACCTGGGCCCCCTGCATTGGGAGCATGGTCTCTTATCCACTGCACCACCAGGGAAGTCCCCCTACCTCAGTTTTTTTTTTTAGAAAAAGAATCAAGATGCTAAAAAAGAAAGACCCTCTAAATTACCCTCCAAAATGTATCTGTCCTAGTCTTGAAAATTTGCTTTAAATTAAGCTGCAGTTTCCTGCACTGTGGGTAGGATTCAAAATGGAAATTTCCTCTGATTAACATACCCGTAGCTGGGGAAATCACATTTGACCAGTGATTTCCTAAAGAATTAGCGTTTATGAGAATCACTTTCTGTGCCCAGCACTGTGTGAGGCATGTAACATACATTAATTACCTCATTTTATCATCACAAGAGTCCCTACAAAATAGGTATTCTTATCTTCATTTAACACGTGAGGAGAAGGAGACCGAGGGAGATGAAGTAACCTACCCAAGGGCCTGGGCTAGTCAGTGGCAGAGCTTGGATTCCAGCCTGGGACTGTATCTCCAGATCCAGCACTGATGTGTAGCCAGAACACCCCAGAACTGGCACAATCCCATATGCCTATTCAGTGTGGTAATGACCTATACCAGCTATTAAATATCCTGAATGTCACCTCTATCCAGATCCAAGCTCTTTCCACTCGGCTACTATGCCAATGCCCCTTGAAATCAATTTGAAAATGGATCAAATAATTGGTTTGGGAAAATTTCTCCCAGGAATGTAATAGCCACTTCCTGGGGCCACTTCCCAAAGGAATGACCAGCAAGGTGTATTAGTTTCCTAAGGCCACCATCATAAGGCAGCACAAACTGTTGGCTTAAAATAACAGAGATGCGTTGTCTCACAGTCCTGGAGGTTAGGAATCCAAGATCAAGGTGTTGGTAGAGTCGGTTCCTTCCCAGAGCTGTGAGGGACAATCTGTCCCAGGCCTCTCTCCTAGCTTCTGGTAGCCTCTGGCATTCCTTGGCTTACAGGCCATCTTCTCCCTGTGTCTCTTCACATCATCTTTCCTGTGTCTGACTCTGTGTCCAAATTTCTCCTTTTTATAAGGACACCAGTCATATTGAATTAGGGTCCATCCTACTGACCTCATTTTGACTTGATTACCTCTGTAAAGACCCCCTCTCCGTATGGGGTCACACTCTGAGGTGTTGAGGATTAGGACTCCAACATGCTTTTTTGAGAGGACACAGTTCAACGCCTAACAGTGAGGCAGCCTCATGGAGTGGGTTCCTACTCCTCACTCCTGGCCCCAGATGGGTCTTTCCTTCCCTCCCATCCAGCCCGTGCCTCCCCCCTGTCCAGCAGGTAAAGGCAAATGATAGTGAATCAGCTGTCAGAATTCAACCAACGGCTACATGAACTTGGTCTTCCTCCTCTCATCCGGTTCCCCTTCATCTCGTGCCAACAAGTGGCAGTTTGCCCAGGCTGTCACCAGGCCCTGCATGCACCAGGAAAAACAGAAATAAAACAGGTGCCAGAGCCAGGAGAGCCTGACATGTTTTAGCCTGAGGTCTCAGCTTGGTTGCCTTGGGGAACAGCAAACTTATGATTTCCTCCATCTGGGTGTGGGCGTGCTTGTACAATGGGATTCTTCAAGTTGCTGATTCTCTTTCTCCTACTGCTGTCTCCTCTGTGGAGCTAAGAAAGCCTGCCAAGCTCTTCGCATAAAATCATACCCTAAGCACCCAAGGTTGTCAATGAAAGAGGAATCTCCACATGGGAGGAGTGACTGGGGATTTACAGCCCCAGTTCTTGTCCTCCAAAATTTACCTTTCTCTTGTAAGTTGCCCTGGCCACCACTGCTGTCTCCACGTTAGGCTCCGGGAAGGCAGTTTCCCTTCCAGCGCTCCTTTCCGGGTATGAATGGAAGTTCGTCTTAATTCTCCGCAGCTTGACTGATTCCAGGATGCAGCGTTTATTCAAACTTGTCAGAACACCCAGAGACCAGAAAGTTCATAATATTTCTTTGAAAAGAGCTTCTAGATATGGTGGTCTGGGAGCCCAGGCCTGTCTCCACATGTCCACTGTGGACGTGTCTCCCCATCGGGCATCTGCTGCCTAATAACTGCATCTTTGAATCCAAATATGTACTCAGAGCCGAGGCCACAGACAAGAACAAGCTCCCTTTCCATCCAGCCTGAGACCTGCCTTCCCAAGTCCACGGGCTCCTCTGCTGAGAGTGGCCAACAGTGGCAGAGCTTACTCCCAGCAGGGCAGGTCCTGTCCCAGAGCCTGGGCTCGGGCAGACCACATCGGAACATAATCCAATCTCTGTGCCAAAACAAATCTCCACATAGCGGAGTTGTTGTAGACAAGCCCTTTCAGCGCTACCCCACCACTTCTGACTGTCCTCCCCAATGGAAGATGCCTTACCGAAAGTAACGGAACAGATTTCTTTTTGAAGAGGAACCAGTGAAACGATTTTATTCTTCTTTCAAGTGGCAAACGTTTATGTTCATAGGCTGTTAGATTGAAACGGATGGTAGAGATTACTCAGTGGACTGTGGGCCCCTCGTTTTACAGGTAGGAAACGGAGGCCCAGAAAGGGAAAGTGATTTTCATAATGTTGGCTGGTGGCAAAGGTGGGACTGGAATCCAGCCGTTCTGATTCCCAGCCCAGTACTCTTTAGAATATTGACCCGTGCTGTACAGTAGAGCACAGAGGCTCGCATTTTAAATCTCAGTTCAAACAGAGACCAGGTTGCTACCATGTGGCAGAAAACTCTTGGATCATCAATGAATCCAAAATGGCAATCTAAGATCTTCTGGGATAAAGGGCTCTAAGCACATGAGTGTAACAGCAGAGGGAACATATTTCAGGGGGTCGCTAATGCTCGTCAGTTCTAACTCCTGGATGCCACTTAAATTAATCCCTTCCTCCTGCCTTTCTGCCTCCCCTCAGTCAACCTAGTCACCATCATTTCATCATCCAAATCCACTCTTGCCCTAAGAATAAAGTCCCAGATCCTCAAAATGAGTCAGAAGAGTCTGTGTGTCCTGGTTTCACCTTGCTTTTCTAGCTTTTTTCCCTTTACTCTTCCCTTCAGTCTCTCTGCTCTTCAAATAAGCCATAATCAACCTTTTCTTCTTCCTTCCTTCTTCCTTCTTTTTTTCTTTCCTTCTTTTCTTTCCCTCTCTCTCTCTCTTTCTCTTCCTCCCTCCCTCCTTCCCTCTCTCTCTCTGTTCCACCTAGAAAGCTTTTTTTCCTTTTCCACCTACATCAGTGGTTCTCACACAAGGGTGATTCCTCACCACCACCACCAGGGGACATTTGGCGATATCTGGAGACGTTTTTTTCTTGTCACAATTGGAATCTAGTGGATAGAACACAAGGTTGTTGCTGAACATCCTACAATGCACAGGACATCCTCCCCCCCCACCCCCCCCCCCCAACAAAAAATCATCCAGCCTAAAATATTTATAGTGCTGAGGTTGAGAAACACTCAACCTTTGGAACCCAGCTTAAACACCACTTCTCCCAAGAAGCCTCCCGTGACAACTGACATTGCTTTAGCCTCCCCACCCCACCCCACCCCCGGAGGCTCCCACGCATCACTTTTCTTTCATAGCCCTTGGAACATAGGGATATTTGAGATAATGTACCATCTGCCTTCCCCAGCAGTCCATCAGCTCCAGGATGGTGTGGAGTGTTTGGTTCATCACTTCATCCCAGTGCCTTGCACGGTGCTCTGTGCAGTTATTGTTTTGTTGACCCTGGGACACAGAGGAAGGCTGTTTACACAGGTGTCCTGTTTTTTACCAAGGATGATCTGGTTTCTAAGGGCTTCCCATGTAGACCCCATAGGTACCCATGGGCAAAACACAGTCTTGGGAGCCAGGCAGAAGTGGAAAGATATCATAATTCTGCCACCTCCTAGTTGAGTGACCTCCAGCAGGTTACTTAATTTCTCTGGAACTGGGTTTCATCATCCAGTAAAAGAAGCATGATGTAGAACCTGTTTCATAGAGTTGCTGTGAAGATGAAAAGACATATGTAAGGTACTGAGTACCACCTCTGACATAGGGTAAGAGATTAACAACTGAGAGGAAGAAAGGGCAGTGGGACAAAATGACCTAGTCTAAGGGTCTACTGCAGCCCCCAGGCCCTGGGTAGCAAGCAGAGGATCGTGGAAGAGATAACAAGAGACTACTGGTCAACATCTTTGTAACGTCTTCAACTCTAAAATATGCCTAAAAACGTCCCATCTTACTTATCCTATGGGTTTGTTATCTGTACTCCAGATAACTCCCCACGCAAACAAGAGAAGTACCTAAAAATCACCTGTAGGTAGGCCTGAATGCAGCCCAGACCGTCTCTTACCTCCTCCACCCTTCTTAAGACCTCTGGCCTGCCGCCCCTTGTTTCTTATCTGGATTCCCCATCTCAGTCCAGACTTTTGGGAAGGCAGCCCATTTGGACCTGAGCTAACTCCAGATTTCTCCATCTTTCTGGGCTCTGCCTCTGGTGCCAATAGGGCCTCCACACCCTGTAAACCTGCCTGGCCCCACCTCCCACATGGTCTGAACCCTGGTCCACAGCCAGGTCTCACTGTTCACACCAGATCTGCAGGGAAATTCCAGACGTTTTCACTGAATGAGTCCTGGAAATTGATGGCTATCCTTCTTTTGCCCAAGGTGTGTGTGTGTGTATGGGTGGGGGGGGGGGGGGGGGGACTTTCCCATTTCCAGGCCTTTTTTGCTCCCCCCCCCGCCCCAGTTTTAGACATTCAAAACTGTTTTTAAAAGAAACAAAGGTCCATTTCCTAGACTGTGCAGGTCAGCACACAGAAGTGTCTGAGGATGGAGGGCTGGGCAGGAAGAGAGCTCTCAGCAGAGGACAGAGGACATGAGATGGCACGCATGGAAGCTTCAGGCAGGAAACCCTTCAGTTCTGGGGGCAACTGGCGGAGCCAAGCCCCACACAGGCAGGAGCCAGTGAGGTTCACAGGCAGGAACCTCTTTATTTTCAATGTAATTATTTTTTTTTTCTTGATCATAAATATTTTATTTTTATTGGAATATAATTGCTGTACAATGTTTTGTTAGTTTCTGCTGTAGAATGCTGTGAATCAGCTATATGTATACCTATATTCCCCTCCCTCTTGGACCTCCCTCCCACTCCCCCAACCAGTCATAGAGCACCAAGCAGAGCACCAAGGTGAGCTTCCAGTGCTTTACAGCACATCCCTGCTAGCTAGCTATTTTATGCATGGCAGTGCATATATGTCAATTCCAATCTCCCAATTTGTCCCACCCTCTTATTCCCCTCCTTTGTCCGCATGTCCGTTCTCTAAGTCTGCATCTCTATTCCTGCCCTGCATATAGGTTCATCTGTACCATTTTTCTAGATTCCACATATATGCGTTAATATACAATATTTGTTTTCCTCTTTCTGGTTTACTTCACTCTGTATGACAGACTCTATGTCCATCCACATCTCTACAAATGACCCAGTTTCGTTCCTTTTTATGGCTGAGCAGTATTCCATTGTATATATGTCCCACATCTTTATCTATTCATCTGTTGATGGACATTTAGGTTGTTTCCATGTCCTGGCTGTTGTAAATAGTGCTGCAATGAACATTGGGGTACATGTGTCCCTTAACAATGAAAAATCAAAAAGAGAAATTAAGGAAACAATCACATTTACCATTGCAACAAAAAGAATAAAATACCTAGGAATACACCTACCTAAGGAGGCAGGCAGGAGCCTCTTGACAGAACCCCTCCCCGTCTGCAGAGCTGTCTAAGCACCAAGGCAGACTCTAGCAGCATGGGGGTGGGGCAGGGGCCAGAGGGGCCTCGACCTCACAGCTGCAGAAGGAGAGGGGAGGGAGCTGGTGGCATCAGCACAGCAGGATGGACGCCTAGCGTGCCAGCAGATGTGCGGTCTCAGTGACCACAGCACCCCGTGCCCGTGCCCACGGGGTTAGCAGCCTGATGCTTCTGTCGACGTGTTTGGCTTTCTGCCCTGTGGCTAGTGGGACCTGATGGGTCAGTTTCCAGATCTGGACTGATTCTCTTCCACTTCCTAGTTCTCATACCTCCAACTCAGTCTCCAAAAGGATGTTTTTTGTTTTGGGATTTTTTTGTTTTGTTTTGGGGGTTTTTTTTTTTGCCCAAAATGTCCGATGAAAGATCTAGTCTCTTAATGAGCAGTTCAGATCCCTGGGAAGTTATTTAAGGAATCAAAACAGCTGAAGTTAGACCGCTGAAGATTAAAATCAGTGACTTGCCTCTATCCCGAGGATGGTTCTTCCAATGTGGGAGAAACCTGAGTGCAAAGGAGCCGGGTATCAGCGCCCTCCCCCCGCCCCACCATCCAGGTCTTGGCAGGAAGCAGCAGGCTTCCTAAGCCTCTGTTTTATTCACTTTGAAGAAGCAGGTGCCCTTCTCTGGCCCCATCCCACCCACCCCCTTTTTAAAAATTCTTCCAATGTGTATAGCATACCTCTCTGCCTTTAGTCAGTGCCTACTAAATGCTTGAGGGATGGGATGGAGGTTGAGGGGCTCAGCAGGGCTGGCATTAGGGTGCGGCAAGTGAGGCCCCTGGGGCACAATACATAAGGAGGGGCTCACTCTCCAGGGTACAAGCTTGCTCACCCTCACCCTGGCCCTGACCCTGGCACTGTGGCTTCAAGGGGAGACGGTTTACTCAGAGACGACTGACTCTGGGATAGGAAGGGGCCCCATATAGGCACCTGCCAGCCTCAGCTTCCTCTTGCCTGGGGCCTCCAGGCCTCTCATGCCCAGAGGAGGTATGCTCTGTGTAAGGCTGGTCGCTGGCGCATCAGAGGCCCCTGCTCCCAGGAACTGCAGAGACCAACATGTAAGGGAGAGAACTTGAGGAAAGTCAGAGGCCGTTGTCACTGCAGGGTTGCAGGGGCTGCAGAGAATTATAATAATATGAAATGACACTGTGGGTGCTTCCTGTGTGCCAAGCCCTGTGTCAAATACTGTGCTGTTATTTTATATAATTCCTTCCACAACTCAAGAAGGAACTTGGGCGCTGGAGCCAGACAGTTTTGATTTAAATCTCAGCCTTGCCTCTTTCATGTTGTGTGTCCTTGGAAAATTACTTAACCTCTCTGGGCCTCAGCTTCCTAATCTGTAAAATGGGAATAATGGTAGGACCTTCGTTATATATTCCAAACATTATATCAGGTAGGACAAGTAAAGCAATGAGGCAAGCATCCAACACAAGGGAAGCACTTGACAAATATTAGCCGTGGCTAGTATTGTCATTGCCTCTTGTGGCTTGTTCCTGCAGCAGCAGTGACGAAAGTGTCACAAACTGATGGCTTAAACAATAGAAATGTACTGTCTCATGGTTCTGGGGGTTTGGTGTCCAAGATCAAGGTGTTGGTAGGGTTGGTTGCTTCCAAAACCTGTGCTTCTCTCCTACCTTCTGGTAGCCTCAGGCATTCCTTGGCTTGTAGGTGGCCGTCTTCTCTCTGTATCTCTCCACATCATCTTTCCTGTGTGTCTGTCTTGATGTCCAAACTTCTCATTTGTCTTAGTCTCTTTGGGCTGCTATAACAGATATATTGCAAACTGGGTGGCTCAAACAACAACCATTTATTTCTCATAGTTCTAGGGGTTGGGAAAGTCCAAGATCAAGACGCCACAGATTCAATGTCTGGTGAGGGCCCGTTTCCTGGTTCATAGATGGCTGTCATCTCACTGTGTTCTCCCATAGCAGAAGGGGTGAGGGAGCTCTCTGGGGTCTCTTTTATAAGAGCACTAATCCCAGTTATAAGGGCCCCGCCCTTAATACCTAGTCGCCTCTCAAAGACCTCACCTCCAAATCCCATCACTCTGGGGATGAGTTTTCAACATGTGAATTTTTGGGGGGGAAGGGGGGACACAAACATTCCGTCTATTGCACCCTTTTTATAAGGACACCTGCAATATTGGATTAGAACCCACTCTAATGACCTCTTTTTAACTCGATTTGTTAAAAAGTAAAGACTCTGTAAAGACTTTGTAAAGACTCTATTTCCATATAAGTTCACATTCTAAAAGCACAGGGGATTAGGACTCCAACATATCTTTTGAGTAACACAAGGCCAAGTAACTTGCTCAAGGTCACACGGCGTGTTGAAAATGAAACGGGATCTCAGAACCTTGGATTATTTGGTGGCAAACTGCGTGGCATAAGCCCCACTACAAAGCCCCAGCACGTGTACACCTTCCCCGCTCAGAGAGGAAGAACCACAGAGAGATTCAGCGGCGGCTGCTGTCGTGCTGATGGCACTTTCCCGTCTGTCTCCCCTCCTCTGTAGCCTGCCTGCTCCAGGCCGAGCTGGTGAACTATGAGCGCGTCAAGGAGTACTGCCTCAAAGTCCTGAAGAAAGAAGGGGAGAATTTCAAGGCCCTTTACCGGTCCGGCGTGGCCTTCTACCACCTTGGGGACTACGACAAAGCACTCTACTACCTGAAAGAAGCAAGGACCCGACAGCCAACAGGTAAGGCAGAAATGGCTGTTTTCTTACCGGCAGGCCCCTGGGGCAGCTCCCAGGCCGTCTCATTGCCGTGGTCAGCTTTCGGGTCTGGCAGGGCCAGGCGGGGGTGGAAATGGCACGTGAAGGGTCAGGTGTGTGCCAGGTCCTGCAACAAGCAGAGCGCGTAGTGCATGCCTTGGCCTGGGCCTGGGTCCCAGGGAGCTTGGACACCTATTGTCTTCAAAGAGAATGTGGAATTATTCATTTTTCCAGCCCAGAATCCAGCCCTCTTTACTTATTGAATGAATACATATTGCATTCTTACTGTGTGCCAAGATTTGTGCTGGGTGCCAAGGATGAAGATAAGAAGACGTGGTCCCCACGTGTGAGGAGCTCACATTCTGGTTAACGAGACAAAATACAAATGGATAACTTGGGGGCTAAGCCCAACATCTTCCAGAAAGCATGCTCCTATTCCTCCAATCAGATCCCAGTCCTTAAAGCAGGCGTTATCTGTACCATTCACGTAAATCGTAGCCACGAGCCCCGCCCTTCATTCATGCCCCAGGTAGATACTGAGCAGGTACGATGGGCCAGGAACCCTTCTAGGTGCTAGGTAAAGAACAGGGAACCCAAAAACAGTTGCTACCTTCAAGGAGTTTATGTTATAATGGAAGAAGATAGAAGTAAACAAACAGACAAATTGATAATGTAATATTTAGTAGTAGTAAGTACTGTGAAGAAAATAAGGCAGAGTCAACGGATCAAGACTAAAGGGGGTGCTATTTCAGACCAGGTGGTCAGGAACACCCTCTCCAAGGAGGTATCATTTAAACCATGATCTTGACTTACTGTTGCCATGGTTGTTCATATGGCTGATTTTTTTAATGCAGTCCTCCTTCCAAGGAGTCTTGTTAGGATGAATTTGCAAATACCCAAGATACTTTTTGCTCCTTTTTTTTTAAAGAACACTAATATCTTTATTTTTATGTGTTGTTGATTTGTTTTCTGTATATAAATCATGTTCCCCCAACTATACTGTAAGCAACCTGAGGACCAAGAATGGGACTCATTCAACATAATTTTCTTGAGTACCTACTGTATGCCTGTACTGTTCTGGATGCCCTGCCTGGCATTTTGGAATATTATACAGCATTCATTTCTACTTCCAGAAGTAAACATCTCAGGCAGCCCTGAAACTCATACTCTGGTGTGTGCAGGGCTAAACAGCTGTTCTATGTCCCTCCCTATTCACTAATTTAAGGGCTGGAAATGGGGGGAAATTCCCCAGTTTGTGGTAAGGTGGTGGCCTAACCTTACTTATAAACACAAAATAAGACAGTGAAGCAAAGTCCTTTTAAACTCTCCAATTAAAAAAAAATTACAGTCAGCTAATATTTTTTTGATCATTTGGATTAAGCACTTTTAGACCTACCTATTTTGGTCTTCGCAGCTATTTTATGAGGAAGGTATTATGATCCCCGGGAGAGAGGCAGCCTTTGCAGTCAGATGCAGCAACTGTGTCTTTTTGGGCATCTGACAATCTCTCTGGGGCCCAGTTTTAACTTTGGTCACAGTGAGGATGATGAGACATACCTTACAGGATTATAATGAGGGTTAAATGAGACAATGCAAGTTAAAAACGTGGCACAAAGTAGGCACTCAAAAACAAAGGTTGTTTCTTGCAGACAAGACAGGAGGCTGAGAGAAACTGCTAAGTTGCCTGAGGTTTAAACTCCAGCTAAGCCTCAACTAACTGAGCTGACTCAGGACCACTGGGCTCTGCTGCTCCATAGAAATAAGGGGAGAAACTCCCCCTCCTCTCCTCTCCTTCCCATCTGTTCTCAGGGTCACAAGGACCTGACCACATGGAGGCGGTGAGGGAGAGGAGACACATCCTGGTTGCCCTCTCACACGCTGGACCTTGGCTCACTGAGTCTGGCCTGTCCCTGATCTGCAGATACGGCTTTGATCTGATTCTTCGTAGACCCAACAGTTCCCCCCACCAGCTGTTCCCTAAGGTGTGTTTCTCTCCTCACAGACACCAACGTGATTCGATATATCCAGCTGACGGAGATGAAGCTCAGCAGATGCTCCCAGAGAGAGAAGGAAGCTATGTAACCCGAACACCTTTCTAGAGCTGAGCCGGACCCGGGATGTCCAGGCACCCCCTGGTGGAGAGCCCCTCCCTGCGTTCTCTTCCTTCCTCCCACGTCCTCCTCCTATTGCCTCTCAACTCTCTGTCGACTCCTGGTGTGAAAAGAAGGAGACGTGCAGACCTGGAATCTGGTCGGTTGCCCTGACAAAGGAGACATCCTTTTTCAGTAGGGCAGCTGCTGAGAGATACCTAACTTCAGCGGGAACAGCTGGAGAGGACTGTCACAGGTTGGTAATGCCACTGCAGCTTCGACTTGGGCCAGTGCTTCTGACAGAGGCAGAGCCTGGCAGGTGTACCATCCCAAAGGCGTCAGGCACGGAGCCCACGGGCTGGACCCCTCCACAGCTTCCTGACGACTGGAGCATCTCAAGGCAACTGTGACAAATCCAGGGATGAGACAGACACCAGAAGCGTTGGCTAAGCCAACAGAGGCCGAGAATTTGTACACTGGATTTCTGCGAACACACACCCACTCCCCACCCCCAAGAAGCTCAGCCCCTGCCTCCCTCCCTTACTTGTTGTCTTGGTTTGTGCTTTCTCCTCTCCTCCTTGGGGATCTGAGACTCTGCCAGGATTCACATGCCATTGAAGCCCACTCTCAGTGCCCTCTGGTGACCACACATACCATTCTCCCAGACTCCCACCCAGCAGGCAGCTGTGACAGCCGAAGGGTAGGGTATAGTGGGCCAAGGGCTGACCACGTAGGGATGAGGGGAGGGAGAGATGACACCTAGGGCAAAGAGCATTGTATAGACTGGGAGAATGAACTGTGGACGAATTAAGTGTAAATAAAAATAAATTAACAGGCAGCAGTTCCTGTCATTTCTGTTGGAAGCAGCCCACTCCCTCACTTTTACTCCCTCCCCCAAGCCTCAATAAGAGCTGCTTACAGCCAGGCAGGATGGGGCTTCCCCCAAAGCAATGGGCCCTTTTCCAGTGGTGTACAATGCTGGCTGCACCTTTGTGCTTTTAGAGGAGGCTGGGATTATGGAGAGTGCCCAGGCACTTGGCTATGTGGGAACTTGTAGCCTCTTATTTGATGAAATTATCTGGACTCAATATCTAGCACATAGAATGTGTTCAACAAATATTTGTTGAATGACTAAATGGTGACTGCAGACTGGCTCTCCTGCCTTAAACTAATTTCATCCCAGCCTAGTCTCCTGATACCTATGCTCTTTTTGCGATGCCATGTTGCTTCAGTCAAATGAGAAATATTTACTGAGGGCTTCTTGTTTGCTTGTCATTGTGCAATATGCCCTGGGACATAGGATGTCGTCCCAGTCTTCAAGGTGTTGGAAGAGTTGAGAAATAGTCGTAGGAGATTATTACCAATGACACCTTTAATTTATACGATGCTTTAAAATTTTCAAAGCACTTTCATGTATTTTTTGTGATCAGTGAGACAATATTGTACAAATTAAAGTATATACAATGCAATAATGTTAATACTGAGCATTTATTAAATGCACTCTCCTCAGATCTTTACATGCATAATCTCATTTCTTCGTGCAGTTACCCTACTATTCCCATTTTTTTTTTTTTTTTTTTACTATTCCCATTTGATGGATAAGAAAACTGGAAAACAGAAAAGTAGCGCAAGGTTGCATGGCCTTAAGTGGCATAGCTAGGATGTGAACCAAGTCTGTCTGACTCCAGAGCTTCAGCTGTTAACTACTCTGTCATTAGTTGCTGCCCTAAAAAGTATTATACTGGGTAGTTACAACCATTCGAAAGCAGGACAGTGTGTGTGACAAGCCTTGACTGTGTCAATGATGGTACAATGGGCCACCTGTCATATTTAGCCCAAGGTGGAAAAATGATCCCTAATGCCTGACTCCCTAGTAGCAGAAAAGGCAGCTGAGACCCAGCAGTTATTTCTGTGTGTTGTTCACTCTACTTGCTGATGGGCCGTTACGTATCCAAACAATCCATCTAGCATCCCTCACCCCGTCTCCAGCTTTGGAGGAAGAGTCACAATTATAGGTAGAGATTGAAAGGAAACACAGAGTTAATTATGGGTCATTTATTTAATCAGAGGCTCCAACACTGCAGGATCCAATCACTGCTGAGGGGCCCAGAAGCCAGCAGCACAGGTTAGATTCACATAGCTCCTCAAAGGCTTCCAACAGGGGCTGCAAGAAGGTGCTAGAAATATCCAGGGGCCCCTGGTTGGTTGCCTATAGCTTACCCTCCGGAGAAGGGAAAAAGGGGAAAAAGCTGTTACTGCTGTCACATTCTCCCCCACCCCTACCATCTCCTTCTCTCTGCCCTCTTCCTCCAAAATGGTTTAACATGACCCCAGCTCAAAACCACCCTGCAGCACACAGAGCATAGGGAAACGTGCAAAATCCCCTCTTCCAGCCAAGAAAGTTTGTGGGTTGGCAGACTGCTTGTTAGGATCTGAAGGATGAAGATGAGGTAGGGGTGGCCTGCAGAAGCAGTTTAAGCTGGCAGGGTGTCCCTTTGGTCTTTGTGCCAGGAGGAAGGATCAGAGTAACTATTCCCAGAGAGGAGCAGGAAAGGGGTCTTGCCTCGGCTGAGTGAGTTGGGGCAGGGCTGGACAGTTGGGGATGATAAGATTGGTGCCATCCTTCCAAAGCAAAAGGTTGAAAACCAGAAGTAGGCGAGGACAACGTGGTGGGACCTCCTAGAACGAGTGACCAGGCCGTCTGCTTGTCTGGTGACGTAGATACGCATGCTGGGAACTCCATTCACTGTGACCCAAGTTAAATGATCCCAAAGAAAAAAGCGGCCTGGGGAGATGTTTGAGGTGGTGGGACTGAATTTTCTGTGCATTTGTCCAGACACTTCAGAGAGCTGGTGAGCAACATCAGGCCTGTTCACCTCACCAAACCTCCAGCTTCTCTCTCCTCATCCCTCCCCCAACAGGGACTTTTGTTTAATTACACGTTTTGTTTGCAGATGTCACTGCTGAGCTATACTTGGAGTGCTCATCTTGGATCTGACCTGCTTTGTCATCTCCTGCTTGGACTTTTGTGATAGACTCTTCTGGGGAAAAAAAATACTTTTATTGTAATTGTTATGAAAGCCTCACATGTATATTGTAGAAATATTAGGAAAAAAAGACAAATCCCACCCCATAATCCTACTGCCGGAGACAGATATTGTTATCCTTCTGGATGTATCTTTTGGTTCTTTTTGGTATAAATGTACACATGCACATGCATTTTTTAAACAAAAACTGGATCATACTGTACATACTCTTTAATAACTTACTTTTCAAAATGTGTATTTATATTGTAGAATATGTAATGTGTACACAGGCACAAAATTCAAGAAGTACAAAAAGCTCTAGAGTCAGAAGTAGATCTCCTTCCCGCCCTGTCTGCCAGCCTCTAGTTTCCCTCCAACTACTTGTATATCCTTCCAGAGACAGTGACACATTTTCAAATGTATGTATCCACTTTGTCACAAATGAGAGCATATTGGACACACTTGTGCTACTTCACTCACCATATCAGGAACAGAACATGTTTTTTCTCATCTCCCAAGCTTTTTCAACAGCCTCCTCCTTATGTGGGTGGACCCTCATTTGGTAACCCATCTCCTAATAGTGATTATTTTGTTTGTTCCCAATCTTTATGGTAAATAATGTTGCAACAGACATTCATGTAGCTAGCTTTTGCACATATCTAGGACTATTTCCTCAGGATAAAATCCAAGAAGGAAATTGTTCGGCTCTAAGAATTTTGATATATGTTACCAATTGCCCTCCCGAAAGTTTGTACCAAAGCACTCTTCTATTTGCAGGCTTGAGAGTGCCCTGTTCCCTGCACCCTCACTACTCATGGGTATTATCACTTACCAAATCTTTACCCATTTGATAGGAAAATAATAGTTTATCAATGTTATATGAACTCACACTTCTTTATTAGTGAATAGCATCTTCATATGCTTATTGGCCATTTGTACTTCTTTCTTTGGGATTTTTCTATTTGTTTGATATTGGTATGTTTATCTTTATTATCAATATGTAATTTTATTAAGAATATTATTTTTGGCAAGAAACATTGCCAATATGCTTTCCAAGTGCTTTGCTTTCAAATTTTGTTTATGGTGCTTTTTGACATACATAAATTCTTAATTCTGCAATTAATTTGTTCCTCTGTTGCCAGCTTCTTCTGCCTACGGTTCACCCTCTCATTTCTATCAGAGTGACCCTTCTAAAACACAATCTGATTATGTCATTCCACAGCTTAGAAATCTGTAGTGGCTCCTCATCACTTTTAGGGTAAAGGCCAAACTCAGCATAACATACAAGGTCTTTCATGTGATTTCTTCCGCTGACACCCCCTGGTCCTCTTCTCAAGGTTCCCTACATTCCACTACTGCATAGCTTCTTGTGACTCCCCAAACCCATTGTTCCGGGGTCTCTGGGCTTTTCCATGCTGTTCCCTCTGCCTAGTTGGTTATGCCTCATCCCTCCAACCCACTCTCTGCCTTGCTAACTCCTATAGGACTTGTCCAAGTCATTACTGCTTGAAAGCCTTCCTTGACCTTAGTCTGCATTCCTAAAAGAACATAAGCCTACCACTGCCTAGCATTTGCTGCAAATGGGAATTGGAACTTCCTACTTCTGTTTGTCTGGTCCACTATCTGGTTGTTCCTCATGGCAGACACTGTGGTTTATTCATCTTTGCAGCTAGAATGCCTAGCACAATGCCTGGCACATAGTAAGTGGCCAATAAACATTGAGCATTGAACCTGCAATGAATGATGGATTCAGTGGCAAATGTTACTTGAAATAAATGCAGGGCTGGACTAGATCTGAGCTTCTGAGAACTGAAGAAATCCTAGGAGACCTGGGTTAGAAGAAAAGCTACATGTTCCAGTGCTGTGCTTTCCAAAAACATCAGAATCACTCGAAGCAGCTTTTTAAAAATACATAATCTCAGGCTCTGCCTCAGATCCATTGAATCAGGGGATGATGCTCAAGATACTATAGTTTGTTAATGTCCTGAACGGTTTCCAGTGACCAGCCAGGTAAGGGAGCCACTGCTGAGGTAGACCAGCAGACAATCAGAACACCCAGCTCCGCTATTTCAAATCACGTGATCTTTCAGTGTGGACAGATAGAGCTTTGTTTGAACACCAGATTTGGTGTCTACTAGCTGTGTGATCTTGGGGTCATTGCTTGACTTTTCTGATCCTCATTTGCCTCACCTACACATGGGATGATGTCATATCCCTTAAAAGGCTGTTGGGAGGACTAAGAAATACCTGTCACCTAGCTCAGTACTTGGCACAGAGTAAGCATGGTATAAACATTCATTTCCTCCCCCCACCCTCCTCAGCCTCAGTTTCCTCATTTATAGTGTGGCTACTAATACCTGTACGTTTATCTTCTTTATTTCCCCACACTGCGCTCTAGAAGAAAGGGAACTTCCAGCGGGCCCCTGGGTTACTCTCTGATCAAATAGGACAAGTATAGATACTTGGGGCTTAGGGGAGCAGAGGAAGCCCCATACTCTATCGCATGCCTTCTCCAAGCATATCAGACTCCAGGGCAATCGGTTAGAGAAATTCTGATGGTTTTCAGAACAAAGTGTTTCCTAGTCACATCCAAAGATGAACACAGTGTTCTTGCTGCAGTGGCTCCCAGAGGCCGGCGGCTTCTGGGCTGCAAGGAGGAGGCAGTTGTCAGGAAGGAGGAGAGCCATTGTCCATTTTGCTTCCAATGCCGTGGTATCCGCATCACGTGCCTCAGAGCAGGAAAGACAAAACTGGCTGCGAGGCCAAAATAGCTGATCTGCAGCTGCTTAGATTAAGATGCCCCTGCTTTGCACTCCCAATGCCTGCACTTTCTCTCTCCACCGGCCCAGGACGGGCAGCAGACAGGGAAAATGCATTCAGTCCATCAGGCATGACAGAGTTCAAATTACCAAGTCAGCATGAAAAGTCCCCCTCTAAATGGACTGAAATTGGATTCTATTAAAAACCACACTTAGTGAGGCCCTTGGCTATTAATATTTGCTAAGACATGGAGGAGGGGGAGAAGGCAGAGGCCCCTGCAAAAGGTTGGGGATCTCAGCTGTTCTGTTGAATTGCTTGTCTGGAAGTAAGCCAACAATTGAAAGCCAGATTTGCCGTCTTCAACATCTCACAGAATATTAGGGCTGGAAAGAATCTTAAAGCTCAATAGTTCAACCTCTCAACTTACAGATGAGGGATCCAGTCCAGAGAAGTTAAGTGACTTCTTCGAGGTCACACAGCCAGTAAGTAACAAAGCCAGAACTAGAACTCACATTAGTGTTTTTCTGTTTTGTTTTTGTTTTTTTTAAATTTATCTATT
Organism: Hippopotamus amphibius kiboko; assembly: GCF_030028045.1. Taxonomy (NCBI): domain Eukaryota; kingdom Metazoa; phylum Chordata; class Mammalia; order Artiodactyla; family Hippopotamidae; genus Hippopotamus; species Hippopotamus amphibius. The sequence continues at coordinate 156,701,845 of NC_080189.1, forward strand.
TTGGCTGTGTTGGGTCTTTGTTGCTACACACGGGCTTTCTCTAGTTGCAGCAAGCAGGGATTACTTTTCATTGCAGTGTGCGGGCTTCTCATTGCAGTGGCTTCTCTTGTTATGGAGCATAGGCTCTAGGCACGCGGGCTTCAGTAGTTGCAGCATGCAGGCTCAGTAGTTGTGGTGGAAGACTCTAGAGCACAGGCTCAGTAGTTGTGGCACACGGGCTTAGTTGCTCCATGGCATGTGGGATCTTCCCACACCAGGGATCGGACCCGTGTCCCCTGCATTGGCTGGTGGATTCTCAACCACTGTGCCACCAGGGAAGTCCCAGAACTAACATTAGTTTTCACACCAGTTTCTAACAACAAACTTAATATTCTATCCACTGCACCAAAATATACTCACAAAGCATCTTTCCTTTTTTAATGTAATGCTGTGACATTACTCTCTTCTAAAGAAAGAACATAGTACTCAGGCATCCATCCCTTCACTCGATATTTATCATTCCTATCAGTTCAGTATGGGTGGTTAACAAGGTATTGTCTCTGCTTTAGAAACTCACAGTCTATAGGGAAGAAGGAAAAGTTAACAGGCAACTTCAAATCTTTGTAATAAATGTTACAGAAACACTGAGGAGACATGGAGAATGGGCATTTATAGCAATCCTGGAGGATCAAGGAAGATTTTCCCGAGGGAGTGCCAATTGGAGGAGCAGAAGTGGTGGGAAAGGAGTCAACTTCAGACCAGGGTCAATGGCAAAGCTCTGTTGCTCCTTTTCCTGCATACAATATGAAAGGATTTCAGGCCATCAGCATAAGCTGTTTTTTCTTACCCTTTCCCTGTTTTTCATGCCTGGGCTCAGACAATGTCACTTTACTACCCTTATGGGCCCAAGGACTGAGAAGTCACAGAAAACTCTGCAGACTCTACCTGATTAAATCCCCTCTGTGCAGAGTAGGGACAAGTACACCTGTATCTCTGAGCTCAATCAGAAGCTCTTCAAGATTTGTGATTTTCATAGTGGATGAAAATTCTACACTAGATTTCACAAAGGCAGCTCCAGAGGCATCATGTCATGTGTACCTTTGACATAGTCCATTGTTTTATGTTCCTTTTTTCCTCTAATCTCAGCCTCTTCATTCTAGAACACCACTGTCCATAAGAAATATGTGAGCCACCTGCATAATTTTAAATTTTCTAGTAGCCACCCTTAAAAAAGTAAAAATAAACAGAGAAAATTACTTTTAGTAATATTTACTAAACAAAAATAAAACTAAAAAAACAATAAAAGAAATAAATCATCAGGAATAAATTTAGCAAAAGAAGTGCAAAACTTATACCCTGAAGACTGCAAAACGTTGTTGAATAAAACTAAAGACAATAAATGGAAAGACTTTCTATGTTCATGAATTGAAAGGTTTAAGATTGTTAAGATAGTAATACTTTCCAGGGCTTACCTGGTGGGCCAGTGGTTAAGACTCCACACTTCTGCAGCAAGGAGCACGTATTCGAACCCTCGTCAGGGAAGACCACGCATGCCATGTGGCACACGGGAAAAAAAAAAAAAAGATAGTAATACTTTCCAAGTTGATCTATGGATTCAACACAATCTCTGTTAATATCCCAACTGATTTTTTTTTTTTGCAGAATTGACAAAGTGATCCTAAACTTTATGTGGAAATTCAAGAGACCCAGAATATCCAAAATAATCTTTAAAAAGAAGATCAAAGTTGGAGGACCCACACTTCTTGATTTCAAAATTTGCTACAAAGCTACGGTAATTGAGACACTGTGGTAGTGGCATACAGATCAATGGAATAGAAATAATAGTCCAGAAATAAACCCTCTCATTTGTGGTAAACTCATGTTCAACAAGCGTGCTAAGACAATTCAATGGGGGGGAAGAGGAGTCTTTTCAACAAACAGTGCTGGGATTCCTGGGTAACCATATGCCAAAAAATGAAGCTGGACTGCTGCGTCACATCATATACAAAAATTTGCTCAAAATGGATTGAAAATCTAAATGTAAGAGCTAAAACTATAAAACTCTTAGAAAAGAACTTTGGTGTAAATCCTTATGATCTTGGATTAGGTGATGGTTTCCTGGGTATGACACCCAAAGCACCAGCAACAAAAGAAAAAATAAACTGGACTTTTTATTGACTGAAATTAAAAACTTCGATGCTTCAGAGGACCCCATCAGGAAAGCGACATGACAATCCACAGAATGGGCGAAATGTTTACAATCGTGTAGCTGATAATTGTATCTAGAATATACAAAGAACTATTACACCCCACAACAAGACAATGGGCAAAAGCATCTGAATAGACGTTTTGCCAAAGAAGGTATGCAAACACATTAGCAAAGTCTCAACACATCATTAGCTACTAGAGAAATGCAAATCAAAAGCACAGTGAGATACCTCTTCATACCTACAAGGATGACTATCATCAAAAGACAGACAGCAACTGTCCCGATGTAGAGAATTGAAACCCTTATACACTGCTTGTAGTAATATAATGTGGTGCGGCTGCTGTGGAAAACAGTTTGGCAGTTCCTCAAATGATTAAACATAAAGTTACTGTATAACCCAGCAATTCTGCTCCTAGTTGTATACCTTAGAGAACAGAATATATATGTCCACACAAAAACTTACACACCAACATTCATAGCAGTATTATTCATAATGGCTAAAGAGTGGAAACAATCTAGCTGTTCATCAGCTGGTGAATGGATAAATAACATGTGACATATCCTTACAATGGAATATTATTCAAGAGAAAAAGAAATTAAGTAATCATACGTACAACATGGATGAACCTTGAAAATCTTATGTTAAATGAAAGCAATTAGTCACTAAGTACCACATACTATACAATTCAATTTTTGTGAAATTTCTAAAACAGGCAAATACTAGAGACAGAGAGTAATCTATTCGTTGCATAGAGCTGGAGATTTGCGGGGGATGGGAGGATTGGGGAGTGATGCCTAAGTGGTGCAGGGTTTCTTGCTGAAATGTAATGAAAATGTTCTACAACTGATCATGGTGGTGGATGCACAACTCTGAAAATACCAAAAGCCATTGTCAAGTATTGCGTGGTTTTTTTGGGGGGGCGGGGGGACATGTTACAAGGCTTGCGGGATCTTAGTTCCCTGACCAGGGATGGAACTCGGACCCTCAGCAATGAAAGCGCCAAGTCCTGTTCACTGGACCACCAGGGAATTCCCTAAAGTACATTTTAAATGAGTGAATTTTATCCCAATAAAACTGTTAAAATAATGTATTTTTTAACCCAATAGATCTAAAATATTACCATTACAGCACATAATCAATATAGAAATTATTAATGATGTATTTACATTCTTTTTTCATAATCTGGTGTGTAATTTACACTGACAGCACATCTCCATTTGAACCAGTCGCTAATCACGTGTGGCTAGTGACTACTGTATTGGACAGCAAAGTTCTAGAGCTTCAAGGACCATCCTGCGTGTACTAACAGTCACCAGGGGCCTGCCTGGTTATTTGAATCCTGCTCCTGCATGGAGTTTCCATGTCCCCAACTCCAGACCCTTCCATAGCTGCTGCCACTGAACCGAGGAGAAGGGCAAGGATTGCCACACTGTGGAAGTGAGGGCAGCAGGGGAGAAGAGAGCTCAGTCATCTGCTCCCTGGGCTTCTACTTCTGGCCCCACTCTTGCTCCCACACCTTTTGTAATATGGGCCAGAGTTCAACTTCAGACTTTAACACATTAGTTGTGTGTCTCATTTCTGAAATCAAGGATAATAACAGTACCATTCTCACAGGTTTATTGTGAAGATTAAATGCAATAATGCACGTAAACTGCTTTGGATGCTGTCTGGTACAAAGTAAGCATTCTTTGGTATTAGCTAATTATTTAATGATAATAATACCAATAGTAATAAGATGAGAAGGAGGGAAAAGAAGGGGCAGAGGAACATTAGTGCTCTTAATTTTGTCTCTAGGTTTTAGCAGAGTGCCTGGCAAGTAACAGATAGGAAACCATAGCTCTCCAGCCTGGAAGTTTATGACATCCCCAACAGTTGGTTCTCTAGTCTCTGCCTGAAGGCTTCCAGGGAGTTTCATATCAGATACAGTCCATTCCATTTTTAGGTAGTTCTGCTTGTTAAAATCCACCATCTTATATTGGACCGGAACTTATAAAATGCACAGATCTCAAGTCTTATCAAATATTAAAACTGATACGTCTTAACAATGAGTATTCCCCTACAACCAACACATCAATCGTAATATAGAACATGGCTGTCACCATAGAAAGCTCTCTTGTACCCCTTTCCAGTCAATCTCCTCCCTGAAACCCTAGAAGTAACCACTATTCTGATTTCTAGCCCCATAGATTAGTTTTGCAAAAATAAAAATTGCTTTTAAAGTTCATGTAGGTGGAACAATATAGTATTGTCACATTATATTTTTATCTCAATGCACAATTTTATTCCTGTTGCATTTAATCACGTTGATTTCAGTCTTTCCTTACAGCTTGTTGTGACCATTTTCATCCTGATCCCATCACTCCGATCTGCTGATTTCCCCAACTCTGTGCCATCTACAGATTTGTTAATAACTCTTCCTGTCCTTCATGAAACAAGAACAAAGATGGGGTCCCGCAGCACGTAAGCAGAAATCTCCCCTAATTTGAAGCCTTAAGAGATGAGAAGCATTGTGGGAATGCTAGCCAAAAGGGGGCAGAGGGAGATGCTCCATGTTGATGGAAAGGACTGAGTTCTGCTGGGACTTCATGGAGAGAGGGCAGTGGCGACAGGACATCCTGGTGGCAGTGTGTACTGGGGAGAGGGCAGGGCTGCAGGGGAAGTGCTGAGAGTCACATGCCTAGAGATGAGTACTGAGCTAGAGGGAGGAAAAGAGCTCCCAAGGGGGAAAAGCAAGGGCCCACCACTCACCCATAATTAGAGGGTCACGAAAGTTTCCAAGGTCATCTCAGGAGTCCTGAGCTAAGGTCATTGTTTGCTCTGGTTTTATGTTTTGTTTTATTTGTATTCAGTCCCAAATGGAATCTGGCAGCTTCCAAGATACATTATTTTCCTAGATTTAGAATCTACTGAAATTGTTCAAACCATAGCGCACTCTTAGTCTCTCCCCAGCTTCAAATCAGTGAGGCTTTGGGTGCCTGCTGAGTGCAGGCTGGAAGGTGGGGCTGGGGGAAAGGATGTTTGGGATTTGTTGGTTCTTTTCGTCTTTCAGTCAAGGGATAATTCTGGTAAAGTAAAGCCTACCTTATCAAAATGTTCCTGAAACTTTTACTTTTTGATTACTTTTGATTCAGCATCGTAGAGGCTTCTGTTTCTTTGACACACGTGTGAACTTATATAAGCATATGACCTATGACCAAGGAAACCGGAACCTCCATCTGCCATCACTGGCTTTGGGACCTTGAGCCTGCAGCAGGCCTCACTGACCTTATTCTCATCTATAAATGGGTAAAGGTGAGTCAGAATCCCGTCTGGGTAACAGAAGCACCCAGCCAGCATTTAGAAAATACAGACGGTGGGATCCTGGAAACTGCACTTTTTAGAAGCTGAAATTCTGATAGTGGTTCATAGTCATGACTGGGAATCACTGAACTATTGAAAGGTCTCTGACAGTTCTAACAGTCTCTAAATAGGTGGTAGGAGACCCTAGCTGACACCAAACAGAACTGGTCCTTTCTGGCTCACGTATTTACTTCATTTATTTGCATGAATCAATATACATATTGGTCAAAGTTGAGAAAATGCTTTTTTTTTTTTTTTCCAGAGCTTTAGAGAAGGAGGGATAGACATAAAGACAGTGGGGGTGGAGTGTCTGACCATCAGGCATGGTTCGTGGTAGACTGACGTTTGATGGAAACTTCCATGATAAGAAAATGAAGAGATTAAAAAGGTATGCCTGGGGAGTTCCCTACTGGCCTAGCGGTTAGGATTCTGGGCTTTCACTGCCATGGTCCAGGTTCAATCTCTGGTCAGGGGAACATAATTCAGCATAAGCAAGGTACTGACACCTTATCCCCAGCAGACTGAACTGTGAAACCTTTGAGCATTAGGTTACTTAGGCCTCTTAGGTGCCATCCAAGCTGTCACTGAATTTATAGAAGAGCTAAATTCTTTTGCTTCCTCCATTCTCCTTCTACTCCTTGCAACCACAGCTAACTTTTAAGCCACTAAGCCCTACTTTCTTAGCCTGGGTCTAATCTTACACCTGCCCAGGTTTGTACCAGCTTCTAGTTACAAGAACCCAAGGTCTTAGCTGAAGCATGTTCTGAGATCCAGGAAAAGGAAGTTGGTAAAACAGAAGCGGAAAGGGAGCTGAGAGAAGTTAAACTTCTTGTCAATCATGTTGCTCACTTTGCAGTTGAGAAAGTGAGGGACAGACCACTGCTGCACAGCGAGAGCACTGCTAGCCTGGTCATCAGTCTTTCCGGGACTCATCACATAGGGACCTCAAAATCTCTCTTCAGGACTGCTGAAGTTTGCTTAAATTGATTTCCTGCATCCCCTGGCAGGTGGTAATAGGGTAATTTTGAATAAGACTATTAATAGAAGGTACACATTAGAAAATGTCTACTGAATCCACTAATAGAAGAATTATATCTGGTGATTTTTTTAAGAAACTCATACTGAACATTGCTGATGTTAAACTGTGTATATACACCAAAGCCAGGAATGTTTCATAAGGCAAAGGCATATTGGTGATGTCGTTCCCTCTTGCTACTGGTCTATATACAAAGACTTTATTCAAAGATGAGCCTACTAAAGTATAAAGTTAATTTCAATAGAGAATGTAATCCAGTTCTTAGCATATCTGATGGCATTATATCCTGGCATAGAGCTTAAAAATCCTAGCAGTTCACACGTCCCTCCATGGAGAGCCTGGGACTTAGATGGGTGAACAGCAGTGCTCCTCAAGCTTTAATGTGCCCAAGAGTCACCTGGAGATCTAGTTAAAATGCAGACAAACTACTGAATGAGAGAAGATATCTGCAAATGATATGACTGATAAGGGGTTAATATCCAAAATTTATAAACAGTTCATACAACTTAATACCAAAAAAAAAAAACAACAAAAACAACAACAACAAAAAATCCAACAACAAAAACCACAATTTTTTAAAATGGGCAGCAGACCTGAATAGACATTTTTCCAAAGAAGACATACAGGTGGCCAACAGGCACACGAAAAGATGCTCAACATCGCTAATCATCAGAGAAATGCAAATCAAAACCACATGAGATATCAACTCACATTTGTCAAAATGGCTATCAACAAGGAGTCTACAGTAACAAATGTTGGCGAGGATACAGAAAAAAGGGAACCCTCCTACACTGTTGGTGGGATTGTAAATTGGTGTAGCCACCACGGAAAACAGTATGGAGGTTCCTCAAAAAACTAAAAATATAAATACCATGTGATCCAGCAATTCCATTCCTGGGTATACATTCTAAGAAAATGAAAACTCTAATTCAAAAAGATATGTGCATATATTCATAGCAGCATTATTTACAATAGCCAAGATATGGAAGCGACCTAAGTGTCCATCAACAGGTGACAGGATAAAGAAGATGAGGTCTATATATACAATGGAATATTACTCAGCCATAAAAAGAATGAAATTCTGCCATTTGCAACAACATAGATGAACCTAAAGAGTATTATGCTTAGTGAAACAATTCAGACAAATACATACTCTATGTTATCACTTTTATGTGGAATCTAAAACATAAAACCAATGTATATCACAAATCAGAAACAAACTCACAGATATAAAACAACAAACTAGTGATCACCAGTGGGGAGAAAGTAGGGGAGAGGTGCAAGATAGGGGTATAGGATTGAGACACAAACTACTATGTATAAAATAAATAAGCAACAAGGACAGATTGTACAGCACAGGGAAATATAGCCATTATTTTGTAATAACTTTTTTAAAAATTTCCTTATTTTTGGCTGCATTGGGCCTTTGTTGCTATGTGAGGGCTTTCTGTGGTTGTGGCAAGCAGGGGCTACTCTTCGTTGCGGTGCACGGGCTTCTCACTGCAGTGGCTTCTCTTCTTGTGGAGCACAGGCTCTAGGTGCATGGGCTTCAGTAGTTGAGGCACATGGCCTCAGTAGTTGTGGCTCACAGGCTCAGTAATTGTGGCACATGGGCTTAGTTGCTCTGGGGCATGTGGGATCTTCCTGGTCCAGGGCTCGAACCCACGTTCCCTGCATTGGCAGGCAGATTCTTAACCTCTGCGCTGCCAGGGAAGTCCTGTAATAACTTTAAATGAAGTATTATCTATAAAAATATTGAATCACTATGTTATACACCTGAAACTAATATAATATAGTAAGTCAATTATACCTCAATTTTAAAAAATGCAGATTAGGATTCAGTAGGTCTGGAGTGCGGCCCAAGATCCTGCCTTTCCAAGATTCTGGGAGATGCTTTGAAGCTGGTGTATGGGCCATGCTCTGAGTAGCGAGAGAAGAGAGTAGCCTGACTCCTGAGCAGAGGCAGCCACCTGCAGAGTCAGCCAATTCCTAACCCTGTATCCAGATACTCCTCTGACCATATCTTTATGCATCTACATATTGTTTATAAATAAACTACTGTATTCTTATCTCACTGAGACTTTTGGGTATTTCAGCACTCCAAACATCTTGGGAATCAGGATCTGAAGCCTACATCTCTACCTCCAACCCCTCCTGCTAACCTCTAAGTCCTTCTTTGTACAGTCACCCCAATGCATATCTTATAATCGATACTCCCCTACCAACTTTATTTCCCTATTTTCCTCCCTCTGAAATAATTTGCTTCTGTAATAGGAAACATCTGTTGACTTCTATGTGCCAGAATTGTGTTTTATGGTCCTATCGGGTTTGTAAACCTCATTTTATAAAATAGTTACTATTAGAACAACCATTTTACTGAGGAGAAACTTGAGAACCAGAGGGGTTAAACTACCCAAAATCATGTAATTAATAAGTGGAAATACCAAGATGTGAACCCAGGCCATCTGACTCCAAAGCCCAAGTTCTTGGCCACTGTAATGTGGGACGTTATCCTGGGAGGGTGAGCAATCCTTTCTCCCTGGGATGTCAAGGACTCACTGCCTCTTCTCAGTCTAATTTTATCTGGTCCTAACCCACTCTGGCTGCTTTCATCTCTCCTTAGCCTGGAACAAAATTATACTAGGTCCTGAATGTCCAGGAAAAAAGTCTGGCTTAATCTTTGAGCATCTTCAATGCTAGAGAAGTTGACCAGATTGATGTCTGAGATCCCTAGCCTCCTCTTCCTGACCATCCCTGCTGGCCTCCATGGGACCATCTTACAGCCCCCTCCTCCCTCTCACTTCAGGGGCCTCTGTCTTCCTTTGTTCTCTACTCTCCTTTCCTTCCACACCAAAGGTGGCTTTTAGAGAAAGATCTGAAAAGGTTTTGCCATGTCTCCACATGCATGAGTGTTTTGAGGCAGTTTGCATTTGAAGCCTTATCACTTAATCAAGGGAGAAATGTCTCGGGGAGCTTAGGTCTGAAGGATAAGTGACTATTGATTAGGCACAGGCTGGAAAGGGCAGTGGGCAAAGAAAGGGCATTCCAAGCAGGAGAACCTATTCTTGCATATAGTAGTTACTCAATAAATGTTTGTTGACAGAACACCGAAGAGGAAAAGGGTACGTTTAGTTCACTGGAACCAGAGAGGGATCTCCCTGCAAAAAATCTGGCCTGTCCTCCTGAGCATTTATCCAACTCTAAGAGAAGAGAGTTGGACAAAATATGCTTAATAGATAGTGTTTCCCCTCCTCTCTTGACCATATAGGTTGATTTTTCCTCTAATTTAGTATTCTAAAAGAATTTAGGCTTTCCCATTATTGGCTTGAAGGAGTAGCTGCCAGCCTGGCTTAAAGACATCTGGCAGGCTCTGTGTTGCCACAAAACAGAGATTTCCCCTCCCCCCCCCCCCATCCAAAGCTAGGAGAGCTCAAATTCTTTCTCTACAGCCCCTCCTACCCTGCTGATGACCTCAGACAGAACCAGTTAGGGAAGGGTGACCGGGTGACACCCAAGAAACGATGGGCCACTTCTTCACAGCTTCTTGCCTTGTCATGCCCTGGAGGTGATAGAAAAATTTCATTTGCTTTCTGAAAAACAACTCAGAAGAAATATGAGAATAAAGACAACCAGCAACAAGAAAACTAAACTCTGCAGGCATCATCTTCTCTCGTCCCTCCTTTCTCCTGACTTACTCCTTCTTGCCTCAAAGATGAGCATCTTCCACTTAGGCTGCCAAGTGAGGCCTGTTGACAGGAGGAGGATGAGTTTTCCAAGCCTTAGCCTGGAAATCTAGCTTGAAGGCATTCTCTCTGTCATCAGGCCATTTTGGTAAAGCATAATTCACCCAGCTCTCCTGATTTGTAGGAGACCAATCTTAAAAGAATGAGGACTCTGAAGAAGCCACAGCCAGAAAAGCAAATATCTCAGATAACAAAATGCTTTTATTGCATACACTTCACAGGCCTCTAAAGCTTAAAAGGAGCTCATCTAATTGAACCCTTTATAAACAGATAGAGGCCCAAGGTGACAGGACCAGGACTCAAATCCATTTCTTTTGGAGTCTGCGCTCCATACTTCTTAGTGGTTCTGGACCTTCCATGCACTTCTAGATTGGCAGCTTGTCTCATGGGTTGGGAACTCCATCCTGGAACCCCTCAATTTGTACCTCAAAACTAAAAGGGAAGGAAGAAGTGACTTTTGGGCTTCAGTGTTAGGTCACTGAATTGAAAGAGAGCTGCTACCATAATAAATATCCCTCAGGCCTCCTCATGGGGGGCTTGGCCTCAGAGCTTCCTGACCCCAAGAGCTATGGCTGTGGCCTTAGAGATCTTAGCAGTTCTCTACGCCTCAGGTCACCATGGAAAGGGGGTGACACCTGAGCATGTTTGACAGAGACATGCATGGGAAGGATTGGCTGGCAGGAAGGACCATGTGGCAAGTTATATTTGAGGGCCTGGAATTGGAATTTATGTCACTGCTAGCAGAACACAGCAGTAGTTAAACTGAGCAAATCCCTCAGTTTTATTTTCAAAATATATCCAAAATCTGATCACCTCTTTCCACTCCTGCTAGGATCACTCTGGTCCAAGACATGATCTCTAGCTCCCTTAGCAGCACTAACTAGGCCCACTAGTCCTATGCTTGACTCCACAGTCTACTCCAAAGTGATTCTGTTAAAACTTGATTCCAATCATGTAACTACTCTGCTCAAAACATTCCCTGGCTTCCCTCTCACTCAGAGTAAAGCCTGAACAATGAACCACTTACCGTGAACAACAGGATCCGACAGAACCTGGATCTATAGCCTCTGACTTCATCACCTACCTCTCTCCATCTGCCCCAGCAACATTGGCCTCCCTGTGACTCCTTCCTGGTGCCCACCTCAGGGCCTTTGCACTGGCTGTTTCCCCTATCTGGAATTCTCCCCCCCACACCTCACCCCAATAACATGACTAGCTTTATCACTTCTTTCAAGGTCTTTAATCAAAAGACATCTCCTTAGTGAGGCCCTCCCTGACTAGCCGCATTTAAAATGTTAACATTCATCCCAGCCGACTGACATTTCATGTATCTCTTTCCCATTTTATTTCTTCTCCTTTTCACCTGCCAGTGACATATTACAGATTTTATTTATTTACCTTATTTGTTGTCTTCCTCTCCCACTAGAATACAAACACCATGAGGGTTCACTGCTGCATCTCCAGCAACCAGAACGGTATCCATCACACAGTAGGTATTCAGTTAACATCAGTTAACATCAAAAGCCAGTGGATTACCTACACTGTTGTATGCTTATCATCAAGTATGCAAAAGTGAGAACTTGCATCTTGAAGAACTTGTGTCTAATGGGGGACAGAAACATGGAGACTGATAACTAGATGATCAACTTCACTAAATAGCTAGAGATGACTTAAAAAAAAATTCATCCTGGCTGTTCCTAGAATAAACTAGTTTTTTTTTCCAGGTTGCTGCCCAAACATTCAGTGGCTGAATGAAGGAAAGGGTGGTTTGGGTGTCCATGACATGGTAGCACTGACCTGCCCTCCAGCTAGGAACAAGGAGTCAGGCCTCCTGAAATAATAACATTTGAGCACTCCCAACCCCAACTGTTTACAACTCTGTCTCTCCCAACAGGTGATGGATAAAGACACGTTCCCCATGTCCCCATATCCCACCCCTTCAGCCTGACCCTCCTTTCCTACCCAGGCCCATCAAACTCATAGATCCTCCACCAAGTCCAGTGAACCTCAACTTGAATAAGGGCAGTTGTTCAAGGGGCAGCACTTACTATGTCAGCCACAAGGATAGGCATTTTACAAACAGTATTTCATTTCATCCTCACCAGGTAGGTACTATCATTCACATTTTCACATGAGAAAACCAAAGCTTAGAGACTGCTTTGAACACCCAACTGAATGATTTTCCACTTCTGTCTCTTCTTCGAGAACCTGCCATCTACCCACAGGGGTGGGTCCTTGCTGGCATGCCGGTACCAAACTTGACCCCAGTGCGGCAAGTTCAGTTTCTTTTTCCCAGAAATGTAGATGTGGATATAGAGACATTACTGTAAGGCCTGTCATAAAGGGGGGACGGGAACATCAGTGTGTGGTCATGTGTACCATGAAGGCTAAGCAAGAAAAAAGAATCAGATGCGCTGAAAATTAGATGCACAGAGAACTTCGCAACTCCAGGAGAGAAAGAGGAGGAAGAAAGAGGCCATGCCGTGGTCCACTGTGATTCTTCCACTGGCTCCCAGATTTTCTGAGACTTTCTCTTACTCTTCCAATTAAGTACTCCATTCTGATTAAGATAAACTGAGTGGCTTTCAATTATTTGCAATCAAAGGGGCATGACTCAGAGAAATTAAGTGACTTACCTGACGCCGCACAGCCCCAGAAGGATGAATCTGGACCTCCAAAGCCCATACATTTCTGTAACTGCCAAACCACTCAGGCTTTGTCTCCTCCCAGAGGCTGGCAGTGCAGCTGTAGGGCAGTCCCTACCAGGTAACACTGTCTCCTTGTCCCTCCTTGCCCCACCTTTCATACCCAATACATGTTCCCAAGGAAAATCGAGGTCACGGTAACCTCCAGGGCAGCCTCAAATGGGAAAAGAAGTTAGTTAATGACGAGAATTTGTAGCAAGTAGAAAAGAGCAGCACCATACTGAGGGCAGGGAGGAGGCAGCATGCGGGAAGCTGACATTTTCACCAGGCCTCAGGTCTTTGGGGAAGCAGGTGGAACCATTTCCCTCCCTCCATCAGACCCAGCTAAGCAGATGGCTAGGGGGAGGGGGGAGAGCCCAGGAAGGAGTATGGGGACAGTCTTTGGAAAGGGGACTTTGTCCATGAAGCCTCTAAGCCCTAATCCCCCATGAAGAGAACTGCGTTCAGACTTGCCCCCAAATACACAATCAAGCCAGGTTGAAGCCCAGAGAAAACTGGGCCAAAGGCTTCTCTGGGCAGATCCATTAGAGTAGCTGCTCCCTTGGAGCCACTTGAAGTCTGCAGCTCCTGGAGCTCTGTTTATTGACTCTGTTTATTTCTCTAATTTGTCAAGTACTGTCTGCAAGCTTGATCGTGCCTCCTAAGTGCTCAGCCTATATCCTGCCTCCCAGGCTTCTCCAATTTGGTTAGTATGCTCCGCACTCCATCTTTTGAGTTGTTAATGAAAACACTGATGACTATCGAGCATAAGCCAGATCCCTGGGAGGCCTCTCCTCTGCTGCCATGTCCTCTTGCCTGGCTGACAACCTGGCCGGGATGACCCCTCTTTTCAGACAGGCTTTGCCTGTTGTTCAAGAGTTTTTGTCCCCTCTTTTCATTCATCTATTTATTCAATCACTCATCCCTCATCCCTTAATTGTGCTAGGGCTAGAGACTTCCCACAATTTCTGGCAATGCAAATTCATAGAAAATGCTTAGCAAATGCTAGTTATTACTACTATGAAGTGCTGTGGGGACACACAGATGCACAGGACAGACCCCAGCCCTCAGTAATGAGAATGAGAATAAGAATAACAGCTGCCCCCTGCCAGTGCTGGGCTAAGTATTATGGGAATATTATGGAGCCTGCACTGGACGTTACCCACCCCAGAGGGGCAGTTGTTGATAATGATTAAGAGCAAGGATTCTAATCTTGTAATAGCCTATAGTGGAAAATAATCTGAGCAAGAATGAATATATATACACACGAAGGTGGGTCAAAAATTACCCGCACTCTGGCTATAGAATTTATTTTAACTTTTAGAAAAGCCAAATACACCATTTGTTGACATAATCTCCTTGCTTTTCAATACACTTTGTTCATCTGTCAACAGGCTTTCGTATTCCCTCATTAAAAAAAATGTTTTAGGCTGAGCTGCAAGCCATGAAGTCACCACCATCTTCATTTCTTCACCAGGAGTGAATCTTCATCCTGGTAGGGCTGCTTTCAGGGGACCAACCAGATGAAAGTCCGATGGAGCAAGATCAGGACTATAGGGAGGATGCTTTAACATCTCAAAAAGAAGTTTTTGCAGTGTCGACAGTGTGGGCAGAAGTGTGCGGACGTGCTGCACACCCTCAGACCACAAAAAACAAATCACAGCACGCTGCTCTTCTTTCATGCAAATCACAAGTGGGGATTCATTTTTGCTCACACCACAGTTACAAATGAACAGATGTAACATGTTCACACCTGCACGGCAGTGACTGGGGAGACAGTAGCCTTGAACGGAAAGCGCCAATAAGACAGTGCGGCCAACAGAAGTTTTAATACAACTGGAGGGAGGATAATTTTTGACTCACCCTCGTATATACACATATATATTTATAGATCTTTGAATCACTTTGCTGTATACCTGAAGCTAACACAATGTGGTAAATCAACTATACTTCAATAAAAAATACAAATAATAAAGAAAAGAGTGAGGATTCTAAAGTCAAAGTTTTTATTCTGGCTCTTCCACTTACTGGCTTAAACCTTCTTTATCTTAGAGTCTCCTTCTATAAACTTACTAAATAGGGTCATTATAAAGAATTTAAATTATTAAATAAGATAATACAGAAAAGGTGCTTACAGCATAGCCAAGCACATAATAAGCATTCAGTAAATTCTTATTATTATTATTATTTCATGCAATACAACTACCTGATATGAAGTACTATTATTTGGGTTTTACCAACAAGAAAACTGAAGGCTAGAGAGACTAATTTGCCCAAAGTCCTAAAGCCAATAACAGAACTAGGATGCAAGCCTGTCGGTTTGATGCCAAATCCCATTTGCTTAATTATGATAACCTAGAAAGGAAGAAGACACACATAAGTAACTATTCAACAAGATAGAAAAGCAAATGAGACTGAAAGGCACAGAATATTGTCATGACACAAACAGATTCTCAATAAATACTACCAAGCAATGATGGTGATGGTGATACAATTATAAGTGCCATACTAAAGTTTCAAAAGAAAGTGTTTTAGGACGTCAGAAAAGGGAAACCATTTCTCAACAAGGGACTATTTGGGGACTTTCTGGGAGGAGGTGCCATTTGAGTAGGACTTAGCAGGTGGATAGGAGTTGGACATCATGAGAAAAGAGAAAAGAGTCCCCCACGCAGAGGACACTGCACGAGCAAAGGCAGGAAGATGGGGAGCATGTAGGATGTATTTTTAAAAAAAAATAGCAAGAATTTCCATTTAGAACTATGTGGTATATGCAAGGAAATAGGAATGAGCTAGAAAGGAAAACAAACAAAAAAAACCAAAAACACACACCACCACACTGGTGTTAAATAAATAAGGCCTTGAACAGAAAACTGGCCACGGCAGAGAGATTCTCACACTCCAAGAGCCTCCTGGAACTCACACTGGGGAAGGAACCATAGTAGGGGTTTGGGGATGAGGAATGGGATTTCTTCAATATTCAGGCAAGACTAATTTCCAGCACTGCACCACAGGGCTTAAGTTTGAGGTGGGGGCTGGGCAGGGCTGACATTCAGCCAACATGTATTCGTAAATACAGGTTGTTAAAACATG
Organism: Hippopotamus amphibius kiboko; assembly: GCF_030028045.1. NCBI lineage: Eukaryota > Metazoa > Chordata > Mammalia > Artiodactyla > Hippopotamidae > Hippopotamus > Hippopotamus amphibius. Next base: position 156,717,926 of record NC_080189.1, read on the forward strand.
AATGTGCTTTGAACCTCGAGGACATCAGGCTAAGCGAAATCAGCCAGTTACGAAAGGACAAATACTGTATGATTCCACTCCTGTGAAGTATCTAAAGTCATCCAAATCATAGACGTAGAAAGTAGAAAGGTAGAAAGGTGGTTGCCAGGAGCTGGGGGAGGGAGGAGGGAGAACTCATGTTTAGTGGGAATAGAGTTTCAGTTTCGCAAGATGAAAATGTTCTAGAGGTCTGTTGCACAACAATGTAAATATACTTAACACTGCTGGACTGTACTTTAAACATGGCTAAGATGGTACATTTCATATTATGTGTTTTTGACAATAAAGAAGAAAAAACATGAATTACCCTCCCCCCAACCTCAAAATAAAGTTCAAGTATTTTCCTTTCAGATGGCAAATGGCACTGCCCTGAGCCACCAAAAGTCCCTTCCCCTGGACCCCTGGACCTCCCTAACATCCTGCTATAAAAGGATTCATGTCTGGCGCTATTTTGAAAATCACCCCTGGGGCTAGGGGACCTGGCTTAAAGATGCTTTTGCACCGCATTTTTCTTAAGATGGAAAAACACAACCATTATATCAATGAATGGGGGAGGCGGGCAGGGCCACTGCTGAAGAGTGTGGAAAAATCGAACAGACCCAACCACTACACCCTGGCCTCAGATTTTCCTGAGGCGGGATCCCTGCAAAAGAGGGAAAGCATTGCCTGCAACGCTCTTCCTGCTGAGTCACTGGGGCGGCAGCCCCACCCAGCCATGCCACTGTGTTCTTCAGGAGACTAGAAGCACAGACCCTGAGACGGTTCCTTCCTGAGCCCAAGGTGACCACAAGGACCATATCAGGACATCGGGCATTGCCACCCTACTGGGCACACATCTGACTGTTCACCTTGTGGGCACCTGGTTTTCCTGTTGCTCCCAGCAGATACCCCGACCCCTCCATTAGCTTGGCAATGCTGAAAAGGTGCCAAGAAAAAAAAAAAATCCTAAAGAGTTGGTCTTGGCAGCTCTGGCTCCATTATTTCTCTTCCTAATGAGTCAGTGGAGAGCTGAGTCTGTCTCACATCACAGCTCCTTGCCCAGCTCCCGGTCCATCATCTGCCAGGCAGGACTGGAGGGGAGGAAGGTGGAAGCTCGAGGTGTGCTCTCACCTCTGCTGCAGCTTCCTCTTCCTGCCCCGAGCAACGGCCTCCCTCAGTCCTGCGTTTCAGTCTGATTCCTCCTACTTCCCACCGTCACCTCCCGCTAACACCCAGCCCCTCACAAAAGAGGACCAAGAGCAGGGAGGAAGGGATCCCTGGTCAGCCAGGGTCCGAGGGGTGACACCAGAGGTCAGATGTGCGTGGTGCTCCGGGATGGACGGTGCTCCCAAGCCCTGACTTCCGGGGGCCGTGCGTGCCTCTCGCCGCTCCTCGCTTGGGAAGCAGCCCCACCGTTAAGCCAGGGAGCAGTAGGCAGGAGCCTAGACCACCCACATCTGCCCTCCTGCTGGGTGAAGACATTGTTTCTCTAATAAAAGTCAGAGCTTCCCATCCTTCCCATAGAGAAACCATAGTAGACACATAAAAACCTTATCATTCACACTCAGCTATGGCTGCTCTGGGGGCTTTTCCAAGGGGCCTCCTCTGGGAGGGGAAAGGAGAGCCCATGAATGGCACTGAGACCTGAACAAGGGAGAAGGGGCACAGGAAATGGAGAGGAGGTGGTTGTGACAATTAAATGGTCTTCATTACAGTATGGAGGTTTCTTAAAAAACTAAAACTAGAACTAGCATATGACCCAGCAATTCCACTCCTGGGTATATACCCCCCAAAAAACCCCAAAACACTAATTCAAAAAGATGCATGCACCCCAATGTTCATAGCAGCATTATCTACAATTGCCAAGATATGGAAGCAACCTAAGTGTCCATCAACAGACGAATGACTAAAGACGACGTGGTACGTATACACAATGGACTACTACTCAGCCATAAAAAAAAGAATGAAATTTCGCCATTTGCAGCAACATGGGTGGACTCAGAGAACTTTACACTACATGCAATAATTTAAACAGAGAACAACAAATACTGTATGATATCACTTATATGTGGAATCTTAAAAAATACAACACACAGTGCATACAACAAAAAAGAAGCAGACTCACAAATGTGGAGAACAGACTCGTGGTTACCAGTGTGGGGAGGCTGCAGTATGGCGTGGGGCAGTGGAAGGTACAAACTGTCAGGTGTGGAACAGGTTCAAGGATGTATTGTGCAGCACAGGGAACATAGCCAACATTCTGTAATAACTGCAAATGGAAAGTAGCCTTTAAAAATTGGATAAAAATTTAAAGAAATAACAGGGGAAAAAGAAAAGGTCTTTATTGGCACATCAGCCCTCGTAAAGCAGAGCCTCTGGCCCGCCCGTCCCCAGCAGGTTCCTAGGGAAGCATGCGTGTTTTCCATTTTGGCCGTCCCTCCCCCTGCAGTGGCACAGCTCTCTGTCCCCTGCCCACTGCTGGCCTGATGCTCCGGTGAGTGCTGGAATGAGGTCACCCCTGCCCATGCAGAACCCACTTTCCCTTCCCTCCTTCCGCCCCTCTTCTCTACCACAGCCCCCACTTCTCCAGCCAATGGTGCTGATGTGGGGACTTGGCTCAGCCTTTCCTGGGCATCACCAATGTTGGCTTGGCCACTCTGATGACAGCAAACACTGATCTGGCCACCTCCCTAGCCTGGTCACCCCATCAGGTCCCCTGATTCAGCTTGCCATGGCTGGAAGGCAGCTACTCCTACCACAGAACTCTTGTTGCGCTATAGTACATCAATTCATATTTATGTAGATTACAACACCTAATTTTTAGAGAACTTCTCAAGTGCCAGGCACTATTCTAAGTGTTTGCATGTATCATTTATTTAATCCTTACAACTCCACAAGTTCTATACTATTGTTGGCCCCAATTTATGGACTAAGGAAACCAGTGCATAAAAGTTTGCTTATATACCCAGGGCTGCATGTAAGGAAAAGAGCCTGGATGCCAACCCAAGCTATTAAACTCCAGGCATTTTCCAAAACATCATGCCATGAGATTGCCAAAGGTACAGAGGACTGGTACCCAATTCTTTCTTCAAAACAGATGGTGATGTGGTGGATGGAGATGCATATGAGGAGGCAGGTACCTGAAAGAGGGAAGAGGAAAGAGTACAGAAAGGGGACTGGAGCTAAAGGCCAAAGAGGAACTGGGATTTGCTTTCCTGTTCCTCAACACCTGGCTCCCATGGCGGGTGGTAGGTTGTGGGGTGGGAGTGAGAAGAGGAAATTAAGGACCTAGAAATTAAGAGAGTAAGCAAGCAAAGGGAGCCTAGAGGTGAGGAAGGCAGGCAGGCTGACCTGAGAGAAGTGGTGAGCTGCATACGGCAGGTTGGGAAGCGTGATGGGAGGAGCTGGGGAACCAGTGTTGACCCTTCCGTCTTGATCATTGATCTAGGGTAGAACCGGCAGTTGCTAACTTTAGCTGTAAGCCTTGAAAGCAATCAGTCCATCACTGCAACTCTCTTATGGACCAATTTTTCCAAAAGCAGGAGACACAAGCAACCCTGCAACAGGGCTCCCTAGGTCTTGGGGAAGAGAGGGCCAGGGACGCAGAGATGGAGACCAAACACTAACCTTTCTGCCAGCAGGGCTCAGGGCCCGCCTGGCCACGCTGGTTCCCTGGCCCTAAAGCAGGCCACAGGCTGCCAGGCCAGGCAAGGCCAGGGGTGAGGAAAGGGAGCCAGGCCACCCCCAAGGCCCTCGGGATACCTTGTCAACAGGCTAGCGTCCTCTGGAAGACACTCCAGAAAAAACAGCAAAAGTGAGACAGAGGATTTCCTTCCTCCTCTGGCCTGTCAGAAATTCCCTCAGGGCTCTTCCAGGAGCCACGGGGCTGTCTTTGTAACAATCCTAGACACTGGTCAAGGTTTTTAATCCACCCTGCAAACAGGAAATGGGGAAGGAAGCAAGATGGAAAAGACACGTCAGAGTCTGTCGCTGTTGCTGGTTCTTGTCAAGGGGATAAAGCTGAGGAAACACAGATTTTTCCAAGTTGCACTTGATGGGGGTGGAAGCTGAGACCCACAGCCTAGCATAGAACGGGGGGTCAGGGGAAAACAGAGCAGACCTTTACAGAAAGGGGTTAGTAGGAAAGAAAGCAGAGCACCAGAGGCAGAAGGGGGAGGGGCTGCAGGGAAAAGAGGAAAACAGGGAGGGATGGGAAAGGAAAGGAAAGATGGGAGAAGGAAGAGGAAGGGGAGGAGGAGGGGGAGAAACAGGGGGAGGGAGGAGGGGAAGAAGAAGGAAAGGGGGGGAGGAGAGACGGACTCCTCATTGGCTAGTCTGTCTTTGCTTCTCCCTGCCTCACCCATCCTTTAGATGCTCTCAGTCCGCAGGTTCTTCCCATTGACACTTAAATTCTCTTCCCTTTATTGGTCCCAATGCCCACCCCTCCAGGTCCTTCCTTCTCTCACCTGGACCTTGTTAGTGCTTTCCATTAGTCTCTTAGTTTCACTTTCTCCTATCTCCAGCTCATCTTGCCACCCCTCTAGGCTTATCTTCCTAAACTAATCTTTTCATGACTTTCTTATCCTACCACATCATGTTTTCATAACTCCCTCTTCAACTCCCAGCATCCAATTTGGTGTCATGAAAAGAACACGGGCGTTTTGGAGAACAGACTTCAGGGGTTGCCAGTCTCAGCACTATTGACATGTGGGACCCGATCATTCTTTATTGGGGCGGGGCGGGGGCGGGGCTGTCTTGTGCATTGTTGAACGTTTAGTGCATTCCTATTACTCAGTAGCACATCCCTATCTCCCCACCCCCAATCTGCCACAACCAAAAATTTCTCCAGGCATTGCCAAGTGTGTCCTGGGGGACAAAATTACCCCCAGTTAAGAACCACTGACCTAGATCCAAATCTTGACTCTTTCACCTACTAATTGGGTTCCCTTGGTGATGTGATGGACGGAGAAACATATAAAGAGATATAACTTATCTGAAACTTTAGTTTCCTTGGCATTAACACAAGGCTCATAATAGCTACCTGATCAAGCCATCGTGAGAATTAAATAATTCTAACGCATAACACATACCTAAGCTTAACACAACGCCTAGCACACGATAAGCACTCAGCAGAATATTTGTTTCTTTCCCTAATTACCAATCTCTTACCCAAAAGACTTTAGTAGTTACTGTCATACACAGTACAAACCAGAGCTTCCACCAACATTTAGCCCCATCCTGTATGTATTAGTTAGAATATCCGTTTGTCTGTTATTGTAAGGGGCAAAATAACAGTAGATTAAACAACATAGGAGCTTCTCTCTCAAATAACAGTCCAAGAGAGAGCAGTCCAGGCCTGATACAGTGGCCACATGTGGTGAGCATCCAGGCTCTATCTTGTTCCTGCCATCGTCAACATCTCGTGATTTAAAACAGCTGTTCCAACGCCCACCAGCATGTGTCCACTTCCAACCAGGGATGAGGAAAGAAAGGTGAAAGGGAGGATGCACTTATTCTTTTAGACGATTATACAGTGGGGAGGTTGGCCGCATCCCTTCTTCCACTCACATTCTATTGGCCAGAACCCAGTCACATGACCACACCTAATGGCAAATGACATGTCTGGCTAGGCAGCCAACCTTCTATCAGCATGGATGAGCGATCAGATCTTGGGAGGACCTGCTGCTGTTAGTCTCTGTATATAGCCCCATCTTCCGCAGTTCTACTGGAGGAGGCGCCCCTTCGGCCAGCCTGAACTACTGTCTCCCTCAACACCTCTCACTTTCTCCTCTCCACCCTTTTGCTAGCCTTGTCCCCCGACGGGAGCCTCCCTTCGCTTTCTCCCTGCCAACCCCAACCCTGTACATACTTCAAGGCTGAGCTCGATACTACCTCCTCCCTTATTTATTTTATTTTTTTTTTTTTTTGGCCACACCGTTCAGCATGCAGGATCTTAGTTTCCCTGACCAGGGATTGAACCCATGCCCCCTACATTGGGAGCGCAGAGCCTTAACCCCTGGACTGCCAGGGAAGTCCCCCACCTCCTCCTTTAAACCTCCCCTAGATTCTCCTTGCCCAGAGCAAAAGCTTGCTTCTCTAACCTCCAAAAGAGTTCATTACCAGCCTAATTTACCCAAACCTGAGTCATACTGGCTAGAAGGGCTAGTTGCTAATCTATGTGCTTCTTCTCTTCCTAAAAGAGTTCTAAGTTCTTTGAGAGCCTTAGCCCTTGCTGTTTGTTTTTTTGAAGCCCCATGTAAAGCATTGTCTTAATTTGCTCAGGGCTGCTACAGACTGGATGGCTTAAACAACAGAAATCTATTTTCTTACAGTTCTGGAAGTTAGATGTTGGAGGTAAAGACGTAGGCAGGGTTGGTTTCTTCTAGAGGCCTCTCTCTCTGGCTTGTAAATGGCCATCTCCTCGTTGTCTTCACATGGTCTTCTCTTTGTGCCTGAGTCTTCATCTCCTCTTCTTATAAGGACATAAGTCCTATTGTGTTAGAACCCACCCATACGATCTCGTTTTACCTTACTTACCCCCATAAAGTCCCTATCTCCAAATACAGTCACATTCTGGTACTAGGGGTTAGGGCTCTAACATTTCTTTGGGGGGGACACAATTCAGCCCATAGCAACCATACTGTAGGTGCTCAGGAACTATTTCTTGTCTATCTGATTAAAAGACTCAGAAGGAGAAAGAATAATCACACTGTTAGTTAACTCCTGTACCCGGGACCTCTCCGTAATGTTCAACACGGTTACTTCTCTTGCCTCCTCTTAGAACTCAGTATTCTCTTTGGCTTCTATGACTCCACTCTCTCCTGGGTCTCCTTCTTCATCTCCTTTATGAGTTCTTCCACCTCTATCATCCCCTAAAAAGTCAGCGTTTGTTGGTGTTCTTTGCTCCTAACCCTAAGCTCTTTGCGTGGTGATCTCCAGGCGCTCCATTGCTGCAGTCATCTTTTGCACCTTATGGTTCTCAGATCCATAGCTTCCAGCAAGACCTCTCTGGACAACTCATTCAAAGCACTGTTGTATACAGCAGAAACTGGCACAACAGTGTAAAGCAATTATACTCCCATAAAGATATGAAAAAAAAAAAAGCACTGTTGTAGGAAAAAAATGGGGCACAAGAGGATGGTCATGTCCCAGGTCTCAAGTGAGTCCCTGGGATGGGCTGTCCTTGGCTTCAAGCAAGGAAGAATTCAAGAGCGAGCTATAGTAAGGTGAAAGCGGGTTTATTTAGGGAGAGACACACACCATAGACAAAGTGTGGGTTGTCTCAGAAGGCAAGAGCAGCAGCCCCAGGGCATGGGGTCACCTGGGAATGTGAGAGCAGTGGAAGTGTGGGGGTGGTTGGTTTTTATAGGTTTAGTAATTTCATAGGCTAATGAGTGGGAGGAATATTCTAACTATTGTGGAGAAGGGGTGGGGATCTCCAGGAATTGGGGCACCACCCACCTTTTGGCCTTTTATGGTTGGCCTCAGAACTGTCATGGCGCTGGTGGATATGTCATTTAGCGCACTGATTTGTTACAATGAGCGTATAATGAGGCTCAAGGTCTACTGGAAGTCAAGTCTTCTACCACCTTGGGCCAATAGGTTCTAACCAGTTTTTGTCGTATCCTGTTCTTCTTAATCATTGTGTCATTCTTTTAATGGTTGTGCCCTGCCCCCTTCTTTCCAGTCTCAGCACCAAGTTCTATTTGGCCATCCTACGGGTGCCATCACCTCAACATGCCCCAAACTGGATGATTTATCAATTCCCTCCATCTTCTCCACACTATCTTCCCCGACACACACACACACACACACACACACACACACACACACACACACTTCCTTCTCTAAAGTTCCTTATCTCAGTGAACTGTATCACCATCTCCCCAGACTAAACTCTCCCTCACTCCTACATTCGATCCCCAAATCCCAGCAAGTTTTACCTTCTTAATACTTCTCTTCATCACCTCTTCTACCAGTTGACTTTAGGCCACTGTCATCTCTCACTTAGATTACTGCAAACAACCTCTTTCCAATCTCCCTGCCTTTAACCCACTCTCTCCACTTCAACCTAAGTGATTTTCTAAAATGGAAGTACAATGATATCACTCCCCTGATTAAGATGTTTTAGGGATTTACCACTGGCCTTAGACAAAATTCCAAATGTCTTAGTTTGGCCAAAGACTCCTTCATGCTCTGGGCCCTTCGCTATTCAGCTTCATCTCTCACCCTTTCCCCTCCACACCATTCAGTCACATTACTTTATTACATTACACTATCATATTACATTACTGACAGTTTCCCAGAGCGGTCTACACACTCCTTCAACCTCCAGCTTTTACACACGTTTTCACTCTGCCCGGACTCCTTTCCTTTTTTTTTTCTTCTCTTGCCTAATTCTTATTCATATTTCAGTCTCAGTTCAAAACATTACTTCCTCCAAGAAGCCTGACTGTCATTTGAGAAACAGCTTGTCTGCAAACCCTTCCCAGGAGCTAACCACCTCCCCCAGCCTTCACGCACATTAACACCCCTTCTGGCAGATTTCCTTTCCTAATCCGTGAGCCCCTCTTGTCCTTTGTTCTCATCTTTGTTAAAGCATCTGTGCCCTGTAACGGACTTTTGCACTCCTGTCTCCCCTTCTGGTATACAAGCTCCTTGAGGACAGATGCTGTGTCTGATTTCTGTGCTAGGGATCTTGTTGTCCCTCCAGATCCGCACTCTGCTCTTCTCTGCCCTGCTGCGAACTCCAAGAAGCTGACTCATACCAACTACATCAACAGAGTTCAGCCGACGGAGGGACGTGAAGGAGGTCAAGGTTTTCATTTCACCAGCGAGATGAGTCCTTCAACCTAAGGTCACACACATCTCCTGCCAGGTGGCCCTCTCCACGTGGCTCTCTCCTTCTGGATTCTGGGAATATTCTCTCCTTTTACCCCTTCAGCCCAGGGTTGATAACATCCTCCTGATATCACTAGCTCCAGGGTACTATACTACCCCTTGTTTTCCTACACTGTATCTACCTTTGAAAACTCTCTTTATTAACTCTGCTCAAATGACCAATTACCCAATTTAAGTTTGCCAGGACTTGACTAGTTTCCTCTTTGAATTCCTTGCAAAGAATCTAGGAAATGAATGTTGAATGAGTGGACGAATGAGTAAGTGAATGATTCATTGAGGAAAACAACCCAAGCTATTGACTCTCTCAGCTTAATCAACCTCAGTCTCACCTCCGTTTCACAAGGAGGCCCCCAAATTCCAGTTTAGAACTTGGAGCTAAAGTGAGACAAGTTTAGGGTTGGCAAATAAGGGGATGCTTGTGGCTCTTTTGGCAAGAGGTGTGGTGGGGAATTGGAAAGGGGCTGTTGGGCAGATGTGCTTTTTTTTTTTTTTTTTTTTGGCACACGGGCTTAGTTGCTCCGCGGCACGCGGGATCTTCCTGGAGCTGGGATCGAACCCGTGACCTCTGCATTGTCAGGCGGACTCTTAACCACTGCACCACCTAGGAAGCCCCCAGATGTGCTTTTATAAGCAGTCCCCAAGCCCTTCTGCAGAGCTTCCAGAGGCTGGGCATTTCTCCTCTGCGAGCCCCCAAGGGAAGTCCGTATCCTGCAGTGACTCTGTCCCAGGCAGTGACTATGGGTGGGAAGGGCTCTCCAGCCTTCCTTTTCTTTCTCTTGGTCTCACCTCTAGAGAAGGGCGTAGAAAATCACTAGATATATTGCTTCCTCCATCCTCCCCCTCAAGTCCAGCAGCCAGAAATTCAAGCTCTAGAGGTGTGGGAGGGGAAAGACCAGCAATTGTCGAGAAACAGGATAGACTGTATTATTGAGGACAGTGGGGTTAAGTCCACAGCCTGGGGGCAGGATCTTCCGTCATGATTCACGCATCACACAACTGGGTGGTGTCCTCCCACCATCCTGAGGGCTGTTAGGGCTGGGAGAGACCACAGGGCTCATCAAACCAGTAGAACCTGGGGCCCAGGGAGGGGAAGCGATTGCCCAAGATCACACAGAAAGTTAGTGGCGGTGGAGGGGCCAGAACCTAGGTCCCCCAACGAACAAACCTACCATCTCATTGCTACATACACCACGCTGCCTCCCGAGGACAGGGGAATGCTTCCAAGATGTCAGGTCTCAGTGAGAGAGACAGGTTCACAACAGAAGAGAGGGCGGATGGGCCACAAGGGTCTTACGCTGTGTGACTTAGAAAAGGGAATTAGCACTGGCCGAGCCACGGCTACGTACCAGGCCCTGTGCAAGCTGCTGTCAAGGTTAAGGGTGCTGGCTCTGGGCTCAAACAAATATGGGCCTGACTTGTGTGTGACCCTGGATAGGTGACTCAACTTCTCTAAGCCTCAGGTTCCTCTTCGGTAAAATGAAGATAAAAAGAATACCTCACTGGATTTGGGGGAGGATGAAACAAAATAATCCCCATTAAGCACTTAACACATTTGAAAACTGGCACCGAATAAGCAAGCATGAAATATATGTTGGCTATTATTTTTATCTCCAGGAGTTTTCTTACTTAATTCTCATACCATCCTTTAAGAGAGGGAGGACATAGGCTCAGAAAGGTAAATGACTTGCTCAAATTTATGTATCCATTTGTATTTGTTAAGCTCCTACCAACAGCCAGACACTGTTCTAGACACTGAGTTTGGAGCAGTAAACAAAGCTGATGAAAATCCCTGCCCTCATGGAGCTTCCATTATAGTTGGGGAAGACAGACAATAAATAAGAAATACAGGTCAATTGTACGATATGCCAGAGGGCGATAAGTGCCGTGGAGAAAAAAAGCAAGGAAGGAGATGGAGTGAGGGCGTGGAGGACTGCAATTTTAGAGTGGCCATGAAAGGCCTCCGCCCGATCACATCGAGCAAAGGCTTGAAGGAGGCAGGGGTGTAGGCATGTGGATCTCTGGGGGAAGAGCATTCTAGAGAAAGGAAAGCACACGTGCAAAGGTCCTGAGGCAGGCACCAAGGATTAGAGGGATAACCTGGAGGCTAATGCTCTGAAACAGCATTAGAAAAGTATTGTCAATTATGATGCTGAAAGCTGGGCTTTGAACCCAGAACTGATTCCCAAACCCAGGCTCACATACACACTCCACCTTACTCGGCCCCATCACAGGCTCCCTAGATAATTAGCTGGTGTGGTTACCGGAGGGGCTTAGGGGAGTGGATTCTGTTCTTCATGAGGTTCAAAGTCAGATACCGCGAAGGGGTGAGGAATTCCACTTCCAAATAAGTGTAATGTCTCTATTTTCAGGATCAAAAACCAGAATGTAAATTTTGGTAAGTACATGAACTTATAAAGACAGAATATTTGAAATCAGGGCATCTCAAACATCTGGGACATGGTCACCGTAAACAAACAAAAATGCTTTTCAATTCCAAAGACACTTTGCTATTTCTCCTTTATCCACCCCTAACAAGGAGCATCTGAGAAGCTCCTCCTTCACTGACCCGGGGAAGGGGAAACTGGGACTCTTTCAAATCCTCTGTCTACTGTGACAGCAGCAAGGTCCAAATAGGTAGCATGAAAGAGGGGTGGCCGGGAGGCCCAGAGACCCCATCCTAACTTCTGGTCACTCTCAGGACCTTCTGTGTGCCTTCCTTTTCATCTTCTCGGCAGAGGCCCTCCATCTGCCCCCACCCCCCACACCTCTGAGGGTATTGCTAAGGAAGAATCAAAGAGAACCTCTTGAAAGGGCTGGTTCCCACTCCAGATAATTGCCAGGTAAACACGCAGTGTCTTTATGTGCAATGGGCCTGTGCGGGCAGAGCTGAACGGAGGAAATTGCTCACTTTGGGGAGGGGCAGGAACTCTTCTAGGCCATTACGGTCCACTAAGTAAGTTGCCTTTGCCAAGGTGAAATGGTTCCCTCGTGACTTGAAAATGAACTATCATCTACCATTTCATGAAACATTTCAGTTACCTGGGCCATGACCTTCCTCTTCTCTCTCCATGAAACATCCGCAGCAGGGCTGCCATACTTCTGGCCAAAAGACTGAGAGAACAGCAGTATTTCAAGAGGGTAGGAGTTCATGCTGAAGGAGGCTGGGGTGGGGCAGGGAGAGTGGAGAAAAGACAGCCTAGAGCTATGGGAGGGGCCCCAGGGTTATACCAGAGAGGACTCTGGGACCAGGTTCCAGTCCCGGGCATTTCCCGATACCACCCATCAGCGGAGCTACCTTCAGACGTCAGTTCAGAACTCCAGCCCTCAGATTCCTTAGATACAAAGTGAGAAGGGAATTACCAAGTTTATATTCAGCTCTAAAATGCTATGATGATAATCAGAAGAAGAAACTGCATGGGGGCATTTGCGGTGACTGGGATGTCACGGCTGGGCTGAGATGATCCATCTTTGTTTCCCATCCAGAAGCCGTTTCAACTGAACGTTATCGGTGCAGGACAGACTGAGACCTACATGGGGTTTTCATCCAGGTGCCAAAACAAAACACGTGAAGGGGGCTGTTCACTTTTACATAGAGCTTGGAGGCCCAGAGGAAAAACATACAAATAGGAGAGGGACACATACACACACTCAGCCCCTGAAATTTTAATATCAGAAGATCGTAAGCTGCATCAACAACCTGGAATCCCAGTTGGTGCCAACTAAGCCCTCTCGCTTAATTACGTGCCTAGAGCACTACAATTTAAAACTCTGGCAACCGTGTTCTATGCAATTAAAAACAAACTAACAAACAGGCCTTCCTTGGGCCCTAATATTTTGTTAGTTTGTTCCTGCTGTTCTCCCATGTCCCTGGTAACACAATGCTTTTCACCAAACAGCCTCACTCCCCTGTTCCCCTAATGCCTGCCCATCACTCTCTGACTTTAGACAAGAGGCCCACGGTCAGCTGTGATTTATTGCCATGAACAGTAGCTTTGCTTACTCCCAGCTCCAACTGCCAGGTCACTGTGCTTCCATTTTTTTCCCCATTAAGGAACAAGATTCCTGGACTGAGTTGAGAATGCCGAGTGGATTTTGCATCATCACTGGCTTTGAAAGTGAGACTTGAGCATCCAGCCTCAATTAGCCTCCATTCATTAATCAGCTCTGCTTTTTCCGCCTTTCCAGGTTTTTGAGCGGAAATCTTGAGAGGCTAAGAGATGCTCTCCATCAGCCAGAATCACAAGGTCCAGAGAACCCTGAGCCCAGCACACACACTTCCAGAGATCATCCCAACCAAATGTTAACGCCAACTACATATTCTTGTGAGAGCAACAAACCAGCAGCTATTGGATCAGGCTCGAAGTTTGACATCCCCTCCAACCCCCCACCCCCTCCTGCCCCAGCAAATGCTGCCACTTCACCAGGGAGCAAAGGAGGCCCGTGGGGTACGCTTAGGGATGCAATCTCCACATCAAATCCATCAGCAAGACCTGGGTGTTCTTTTCTTCACCTCTGGTGCCACAGCCCCAGTCCAGGCTTTCCTGAGTGTTAGGCTGACAACTGCAACAGCCTCCACTGACAGCTGTGACTTTCTCTGTTACTCTAGGTAATCCATCCCCCACTCCACAGCGTGAAGGGGTTTGCAAAGTTCAAAGCAGATGATGTCACCCATGATTGGGTGAAAACAATGATTTCTTTTTTTTTTAATTCTGAAATATTTCTCTTTTTTAAAGGACTTTCATTGAGATATAATTGACATACAATAAACTGCATATGTTTAAAGTGTACAATTTGATATTTTTTCTTATTAGTAATGTATATATGGCAATCCCAATGATTTCTTTCTACTTAGAATAAAATCCAAACTCTTTACTATAGCCTCAGAGACCCCCAGTGCAATCCTCTCTTGAGAGGCTCCTCATCTTTCGGATCTCAGCTTAAATCAGTGGTTCTCAATCAGGAACACTTTTGGTCCCAAGGGACATTTGACACTGGAGTCTTTTTTTTTTTTTCTTTTTCTTTTTGGTTCTTACAAATGGGGGTGGAGGGTGCTGCTACTGGCATCTAGGGGGCAGAGGCCAGGGATGCTGCCAAACATTCTACCACGTGCAGGACAGTCACCAGCAAAAAGAAATGTCTGGCCTAAAATGTCAGTGGTGCTGAGGTTGAGAAATCTCGTCTTAAATTCATTTCTTCAGAGACGCCTTCCCTGACCATCTTTATCTCAAGTTGGTTCCTACCCTATTGTCCTCCACATCACTAACCACAATCTGTCAATATGTTTTTGCAGTTTTTTTTTTTATATTCATTTATTTGACCATGTCAGGTCTTAGATGTGGCACGCAGGCTTCTCTCTAGTTCTGGCACACAGAGCACGCAGACTTACTTGCCCTGCAGCATGTGGGATCTTAGTTCCCCAACCAGGGATCAAACCCACATCCCCTGCATTGGAAGGCGGATTCTCAACCACTGGACCACCAGGGAAGTCCTTTGTGGTTGCTTATATACATGTATGCTCCACCAGGTTGGAGACCAAGTATGTCTTGTTCAGCTTTGTTGCCTCAGCACCTATTGCTTAGTAGATGCTCAATAAATATTTGTGGGAAGAAGAAGGACAGGAAGGAAGGGAAAGAGAAAAGGAGAAACAGCAGCCAAGATTAACCAGCATCCCTTCCTACTATTTCTGAGCCTCTTGCAGTGTCAGGCCCACCTTCATCTTTATGTGGAAAATCTTCCACTCAACTTCGCCAGTTGCACTGATGGTTTTACTAGAGAATACATGTCATGGATTTTGAAATATTTTACAAAGACTATGCTGCATGGTGGCATGAAGATGTCTAGGTTTCTTCAGTATTTACTTGGTTTTTTTCAAATCAGTCCACCTGAGGGTAGGAACCACATCTATTTCAGACCCATGTAGACCCAGCACCTTGCAGAGGGCCTAGCATGTGGATGGTAGGTTCTAAACGATGTTTACGAATGAGTGAATGAATGAATAAGTATTGGGTTGGCCAAAAAGCTCTTTCAGATTTTTCCATATGATGTTATGGAAAAACCAGAACAGACTTTTTGGCCAAGCCCATATCAGAGGAGGGCACACATAAACCCCCAGTCTAGAGAGGAGAGATGGGTGATACCACACTGCATCCCTTTCTTTAGCAGTTCGTAAACCCATTCAGAGCTCCAGCCTCCAGTTCAGACTCTAGTTCATTTTCTTGGTGACCCTTAAAAGAGCACTGCCAATAAGCACTTCACCTCTGGAAGAGAATTCTGTCCCTCGTCAGCTATTTCAGACTGCCCTTGAAGGAAAAATAAATTTGGCTTCAAGTTTTCCCAACGCCCATTTACAGTTCCTCACACAAAGCCCAGACATTTATACTGTTTTTTCATCCAGAGGCCAGCTAACTCTCTCAAAGGTGACCTTCTCTCTACTCCCACCCCAACAACTCCCACCCCAATCACCTCCTCCCCCACTCAGGGCTGCCAAAGATCTGTGGGAGGGAGCTGTCGGCTGTGAGGTTACTACAATGCACTCCTTACTGGAATGAATCTGCCTACATTTCACTCTTAAACCCCAGAGATTAATGTTATCTTATTAACAGCACAAAATGGAGAAGACTGAGCTCTTTCAGTTTAATCTGCTTAGTTTCCAAGGCTGCAGGGAGCTTCTCCAAGGAATGTGCTTGGCTTTTGTTAAAGGAAGAAAAAAAAAAAAAAGTCCAACATATTATTTGGCATAAATCTGCCTATTTAATTTATATTGTGAAAACCCACTGATCAAGTCCTGGACCTGTCACTTTCTTCCTCCGGAGTCTACAAATATCATTGCTATTAGGAAATCTCATACCATAAAACTCACTACTGCAAATCCCACTTTTATTCTCTCTCTCCCTCCCTCCCTCCCTCTCCCTCTCTCCCTCTCCCTCTCCTCTCTCTCTCTCTCTCCACACACACACACACAAAATCTGTTCTTTATTTTCATCAGCGCCATCTGGTGGTCACTCAAATCCACCAGGACTTTTAAAAATGATTGAAGCCCCCAGAGTGCCTGTGTATATGTGAGCTTTGTATCTACTGTATTTGAAAATAAAACCAAGAAATTTTTTATATTTATTGATTCATTTAAAAATAACTAATAAACTCATTAAATTTTAAATATAAATAAGGCATCTTCATGAAAAATAACTATATTTTTTAAAAATTCTATGAAAAGAGTCATTATTTTAAATTTTTTTCACGTCTCTAATGTCTGGCTTAATAAAAGGCAGCCAGACTCTCATATCTGCTTCTGCCTTCAGTCTGTTTCAGCATCTTGTTTTGGTTGAAACATATGAAGAAAATCTGTCCTCACACAGATATGTGGTTGGAAAAGAGAGGCATATTTTGACAGGCTTTTCAGATAATTGTGGCTATTTGATACTATACCAAAACTCAACAAGTGATAGTTTCTTAAAGATTAGTTGGAATGTAGAATATGAAGTCATATCCATGAACTTTTATACTATGCCGTATTAGAATCCATTGGTCTACCTTGGGCTTTGAGTGGATTTTTAAATGCTTGATTTTGTAACATCATTCATTGTAACATGGAAAATATTGATTCACTGAGTTATGCAGAACTTCTAGATGTTGACACATTTCATTATATGACATAAAAACATCACACCCATTAATATTGCTACCAATCTCATCAGAAAAATCTTTTAAGTATCAGCTGGCTGTCAAGCACATGACAGACTCAAGTTTTCCAAAATCCTAATTTTTACTTGAAAGCTCAAATTTTATCACTGAAAACAAATACCATCAGTTGTTTTCCTTGAAGTCACAGTCTCACTTCATTCATTTTCAAGAAAATATCAGCCAAATATTCAAGCCTGAATAAACGTAGTTGGCTTGACAGTCATTCCCTTGAGGAAAAATGGTGTCCTATAAAAAATAAAGCAGCCAGTTCAGTTAGCAACTCAATCACATGTGTGCTTTCCTCGAGACAACCTCTATTAGGCAGCAGATGTGCTTTATGTGAACTTCACATTTCATCACACAGAGCCTTAACAAGACGACCTCATGACTCAAGATGTCACTAAATTAGTAATGTTTACTGTTTTACCAAGGATGTTCTTCAGTGGAACTGGCACCTCCGTTACTGCACGTGCTTGGTGGTAAAGGATACAGGGAGTTCTGTCCTGTTGGGTGTCACTGCCCTGGCAGGTGCTAAGGTGCCAGGAGTTTTACCCATCATTATATTTGCACCTCTGGTGCAGATCTCAACACAGCAAAAAGGCAAACAACTGTTTAATACTACTGGAAAAATAGTTTTGATCTCGCAGGACCCCCCGGGCATCTGTGGACCACACTCTGAAAACCATCGCTCTGTGGGCTGTGGGAGGAAGCAGGGAGGGGCCGTTATATTCTGTCATTAGTATCGTTTGCTCAGAGATGGGCTCAAGGATAAGAGGCCCAGAACCCATCTCCTCAACCCCTCATCCCATGTTATTCCCATTGCCCACCTCCCTTCCAGATTCCCTAACAGAAAGTCTCCTTAGAGAACATTATCCCTCACTCCAGGGCAGGCTAAATAGCACAGGTGCAACCCAGCTGGAAGCACCCACTCCACCCCCGCCCAGGCTAAAATGCATCTTTTCATTTTCTCTCCCACTTGCCACCTAACCTTAAAACAATGATAAAGAAAAGGCACAAGAACAAAGTACCCCATAAGGCGAGGAATGCAAGGTAAGCAATCTGGCAGAGGACATGGGCTGCTTGCAACCTTGGAATCTCCTGACCTTCACCGCCCAGTGACGATTTCAGCCTTACTCATCTTTCAGGTCTCAATTTAGACATCACTTCCCACCTCTCCTCTCTCCCCGCCTCCCTCTCCCTCCTTCCACCCCATGTCTCTCTCCCTGCTCCCTCTACTTCTCCATACACACACACACACACACACACACACACACACACACACAGAAAGAAACAGTATATTTTCATAGTGCTTCAATTTTCTGTACCATACCTGATTTTTGCCACTAGATGGTAAACTCCCAAAAGGAAGGAGTCATTCACTCTCAAGAGGCTTAAAACGCAGAGGGGCATGTTTACATGTTCTTTTTTTAAGTGGCTGCCTTAGATGGGGCTTGCCCCTCATTTACCACAGTTCCCCACCCCACCCCCACCTGCATGTTTTTGTCATAAGAATGCATCATTCATTGACCTGCCTGACCCCTAAGAGAAATGGAATTTGCCAGTCATCCTGCATCCCAGACCCAAGCAGGCCCTCAATAAGTATTTATCAGAGGGATGATACTTTTCTTTTCAGGTTGGGTAAAGCACAGAACAAGATGGGAGTCAGTGCTTCTTTAACTACCCCTGCCCCTCACTAGCCATGGCCCTCAGGACTGGACTGCCTTTATCTGCAGGAGTCCTGATGCCAAAAGCTCAGCCTCTCTGTCACCAGTGCCAAATTGAATCTCAGAGACAGAGTTCTGGGTGAAGTAGAAAAGGAGAGCTTTACTGCTTTGCCAGGCAAAGGGGGACACAGTGGGCTGCTGCCTTGAAAAACCATGTGTCCCAACCTGGGAGGATATGATGAGGGCTTTTATAGCAATCGTTCAAGGGTGGGGTTGCTGACAGGATTAGAGTGTGTGCAGGGTCTCAGGTGGTCAATTTCCTAATCTCGATGAGCTTCTCTGGTCCCTTTAATCTTGCCTCAGGTGGTTTCTTGGCTGTTCCTCCCTTGATTAGTTTTGAATTTGCCCTTTGGAACTCAGGGACGGTCATGGAGGCTGGAGTCTTGCCTACAAGAAATGGAGGACAAAAAGGCCTCCAAGCCCAGAAGCCCCACAGGGCCCCACTAGGTTTCACTCCCATTCTAAGCTTCTTCAATGCATCCTGGTGTATTTGGCCTCAACAGGGAGACTGTGAGCTTCTAGGGGGCAGAATTCAGCCTCTCTTCCTTTCTTCTCGTTCTCTGGCCCAAGTATCCCTTGCCTTCCCCCTTCCCAATCCCAATTTGACCACTTAATTTGTCAACAACTTAAGTTACAGTCAGCTTCGAGACCTGGGTAGATAGCAGACAGTCTGCTTGAAACAGGAGGGAACAGGACACAACCTTTAAAAGAATGACATAGCCTGAGGACATGACAAAAAGCGGTTAGAACCAACTAGGTCCAAGATGGCGGAAGACTTGACTTCCAGTAGACCTTGAGCCTCATTAGACACTCATTACGACATATCAGCATATGCTAAATGACACAGCCTCAGGCACCATGACATTTCTGAGGCCAACCATAAAGGGCCAAAAAGTGGGCAGTGGCCTAGTTCCCAGAAATCTCCACCTTTTCTCCAAAATACCGGGAATAACCCTCCCACTCGTTAGCCTACGAAATTACCTAGCCCATAAAATCTAACTGATGCCAAGCAGGGCCCTGTGGGGCTCCTGGGCATGGAGGGCTTTTTGTCCCCCGTTTCTTGTAGGCAAGACTCCAGCCTCCATGACCTTCCCTGAGTTCCAAAGGGCAGATTCACACAGTGGCTAATCAAGGGAGGAGAAGCCACGAAACCACCTGAGGCACAATTAAAGGGACCAGAGACGTTCATCAAGATTAGGAGACCCGACCACCTGAGACTCTGCACACACCCTAATCCTGTCAGCAACCCCACCCTTTTGAAACTTTGCAGAAGAAAGAAGAATGCAAGGCTGTTACTGCCCTGATCCTTATCCCATACCTCTAACCACTACCCCTAACTGTGTAACCTCTCCCTATTCCCCAGAAAAGGGGGCACAGTTCTTGAAGTGCTAGCCTACCGTGATCCCCCTTTGCCTGGAAAAGAAATAAAGCCACTCTTTCTTTCCCCTCCATAGCTCCAGATCCATATTTCTGTTTGGCATTGGTGCACAGAGAGTCAAGATTTTGGCCACAAAACCACCCCATATGTCAGGGCCTCTCACCTTATGGGATGGCCCACACTCTGTCTGTGGAGTGTGCTTCTCCCTTGGCCGCTCTTTCTGAGATGACTCCATAGCGTGCAGCTGCTCTCGCCTTTCGAGACAGACTGTATTCTGTCTACGGAACGTCTCTCTCTAAAGAAATTCACTGCTTACTTACCACTCTGTATCTCACGGAATTCTTTCTGCAATGAGACATAAATAACCTGAGCTTTGTTAAGTCCTGAGACCAGGTGTGTGATCGCAGATGACCGTGGGTTCAAGTCCCGATCTGGGTTTCAGCTGGGTTCCAGTCCCAGCACATGGGTTCAAGTCCCATCTGAGTTATGCGGTTTCAAGCTCATGAAGAAGAGAACGCTCCTCAAGCAGGTGGCCTCTGTTCCCGGAAGAACAAGCCTTACAGAAAACAGAGAAGGGTACAGTCTTAGGTGTGGGGAAGGGCTGGCGGCAGGGAAAGTGTGGTAGGAGTTTGGGAAGGTAGGTTAGGACCAGATTGTGAAGGGCACTCAGGGCCATGCTAAAGAATGTGGATCTCCTACAGAAGTTAGTGTGTAACGTGATCAGACCCGTATTCCGTGAACATATTCATTAGGGCTGATCTTCTGTCCCAACCCTCCCCCTTTTCCTCTGATCATAAGGAAGTCTCCAGGGCCCGCCATTGAGACTGCACAGGAGGCCCTCCTGACTGGGCAGTTGCCGTGTGACCAGCGTCTGTCTGAGAGGAGGGACAGGGCAGATGCTCACCCTTTACCACACCCCCACCCCACACCCCTAGGCCAAAACATGTTCTCCAACTCCAGCTGGTTGGACTGGATTGGGTGGGGACCGGATGCCTCAGAGGATTAGCACATCCTTGAACGAAGCACATTCCATAGTCAAGTAAACAGGGTGTGGTGTACCTTGGCCCAACCCAGTTCCTTTCATGGAGGGGTATGTCCATGTGTTGCAAACCTAAGAGCCCATTGCAGGCCCATCCAGGACCTGACATTCCTAACCAGCCATGCGCTCTAGGAGACCTCCATGTACCTTCTCTCTCAGAACTTTCTCTGTTCATGTATTCTCACCAGGTTCTGCTTGCATTCTGCAGGTGGCTCACCATTCCAGTTGAGAGGAAGAGATGAGGAAACGGATGAGGAAGAGAGTCCATTAGGACCAGGAAGCTGGCCCTGGCCCCAATTCTACCTTCCAAGATCAGGGCTTCTGCGGTTACCTTCTGTATTACTTGGGGCAGGGGGGCAGCCTCAAAGCAAGTGACTGCTGGAACATCTGCAGAGAAACCCAGGATCATGAAGAAGTACCCCCAAACTACTGTATTCACCATTATTTTGCTGACTGTAAAAGTAACATATATTCATTGGGGAAAAAAACTCTTAAAAGTTCTGAAAGTAAAGAACATTTTTAGATTATCCATAATACCTCTTCATAAAGATATCAGTAACTATCTTTCCATCTTTTCTTATGCCTATCTAGTGGGTATATTTTTAAAAGATATTTTTAAAAGATATATATTTTTAAAAGATAGGCGAGAAAGTATATTTTCTGTATATTATTGGGGTCAAGTTATTTTTGAAGTTTTTGGTACCCTGCCTTTTAACTTTTAAACACTTCCCTATTTAATTATTCTTGAACGATCTAATTTTAATGGCTACGTAACCTCACATATCGTTGAATCATAAAATCAGAGATAGGAACTTAGGGGGAGGTATCGCTGGGGCCACTTTCACACAAGAAAGAGACAGGTGTGTGCTGCTTGCTCTGAGAGGAAGCCATCTCATGCCTTTGCGCCTTGTGCTCCTCCATCCCTTAAGACTCGACTCAGGTGTCCCTGCCTCCTTGAGGTCTGTGAAGCCCCAGCTCAGGCTAACATCGATCCACAGTGCTCCTGTAGTGTCATCATAGCACTGACCGCATTAAACAGGTTTCTGTATATTTCAAACTCTTCCAGCAGACCATAAAGTCTTGGAAAACTGGGCTGTATTTGAACAAGTTGTAAATCTCCAGTATCCAGCTGGCACCTGGCACGTAGAAGATATTCAATAAATGCCTCGCAAAGATGCAAAGTTTAAGCAACCCCCTGTGGCCAGGCATTTAGACTGTTTCTAATTTGTAATTAGAAACATGCTCTCATGTTCTTAGATTCCATGTTGACGGCGGAAGAGGGTAGAGGTAGACCCCAAAAATCTTGTTCAGGTCATTTGTAGTCACTAGAACCCTCCTGTAAATAATGTTGAGATGGCTTGTAAACAAGACTTTGTCTGCATCTGACTCATTCTTTGATATGGGTGCAGAGGCTAGAATCAGACAAATCCCAGCTGCACTGTTTGATAGTTCTGTGGCCTTGGACCTGTTACTTGACTCCAGTCTCCATTTTCTTCAGTGTAAAATGGAGAGGATAATGGGATCTACTTTTAGGATGTTGAGATGTTGTGAATGAGATAATGCAAGTCAAGTCTCAGTGCAAGGCCTGGCACGTTGCAGCCAGTTGTTATTACTAAATGAAATTTCTGGGTCCATGTTACAGAATTAATGCCACATGGTCAAACTGCATTGCAGAAACATGAAGCAATTTACATACATATGCCTCTCGAGGCATCTTCTCAAGCAAGGAGTTGGGTCAATTTTTCATCTTTGCCCAGTCAGCCTGACAAAGGTTATGTGGTCCTGGTCAAACCTACTTTGAAGTTCTGCACAAGGTCATCTTTCTCCTCACAGTCCAAGCACCCAGCACCCACCCCACAGATGCCCTCCGTGGGTGGCAGAGGAAGGGGCCAAGAGGGATGGAGTGAGTGAAGGCTGCGGCATTAAAGCATGAGTGGGTCAATATAGAAGTTCAGAAGTCACTTTTCCACATGCAGCCGAATGATGAAACAGTGGAAGTGTTGAAGAATGGCCTCAAACAAGATTCTTCTGTCTATTTTCACCCTCATCCCCACCCAGTACACAATCATGGAAAGTGAGAGCACAAAGGCTGCTCTGTGATCACCCTGCTCCAGAAGAGACCCAGAGAGATTAAGTGGCTTGCCCAAGGTCACACAGCTGGCAAGTGCCATTAAGAGTATCAAGCCCACAAGGAACCCATGACTCACAGCTGGCAAGTCTTGTCCACAAGGGTACAACTCCGTTGGTGTTTGTTCTCTTAGCCAGATTCACAGCTTCACCAGGAATGTCAGGGTGGACACCGATAGGTGGTGAGAGACAGCACAAGCTTTCTAGGAGTTCTGAAAGCCAAAATCCACAACCTGGACAAAAGTCAGTTGTGCAAAGAGACTGAACCGCCTGGGGAAGGCACCAGTCAGCGCTATGCTTCAGAAAGGCCACCGTGGTCCAGGTGTGGGCTCTAGGACCTTCAGGGAGGTTCCTCACCCACCTCCTCTTTCCTGCACCATATCTGCCCCTCTCTCCAGGTATTTTATCCCTACATATGGAAATTCTCGAGAAACAGCCAGTTACTTGGGCATCTTCTATAATTACAAAGAAAGGAGAGGAAAGGACAAGTTTACAAAGCACCATGGCAAAGCAGAAGTCATTGTTGTAACAGTTTTATTCAAGTCTGTGTGTGCTCTGGTGGTGAGACCAGGCTGAGATCAGCATTACACTGTAATACGATAAGAGGTTTAGCCATTGAACCAAGCCTGCTTGGCATCCCTAGTTAACAATTTACAGTACCTTGAAAAAAAAAAAAAAAAGAAAAGCCAAAGAAAAGAACCTGGTAAGTTTCCTTCAGGACTTTTCTACTTTTAAATATTGTTGACAAATTACAATAACTTAAATCCCAAAGCAAAATGGGAATGCAAGGACGCAGGGTCAGCACACATGGACAAGACACTGGAGCCAGGAAGGCCTAGGGGATGAAAACTAGGAGCTATATACTGAGGAACAAAACCAACATGTATGTGAACTTCCACTTTACCTAGACCCGAAGGCTCTAAGGGGGAGGAAAATCCCAAAGAAAGGTTTTCTGTGAATGAAACAAAACCCATCTCCAGCTCCTTCCCTTAACCCTCTAGAAGATAGTCTCAGACGAATCCGCGTGTGAGTGTGTGAGCATGCGTGTGAGTGTGTGTGAGCACGTGTGTTTAGCATGGGTAATGAGGAAGGTCAGAGGCGAAAGTTAAGTTCAGCACTCCCCTTCTTTGCTACAACTGGGTACCAAGGGCACGTGGCTCGATACAATAAAAGGACAAACGCCTGATTTCAAGTTCCCAAGAGGAGCTGCAATAAGGCCTTCAAACTCGGGAGGCCAGCAGGGACGTGGGTTGAAGCTGTGGTAAAGGGCAGAAATGGGGCAACTGTGCGGTGGAAACGGGCGAGAGGCCCACAGGCCTTCAGCGGTCCTGGGAGAAGAGCTATAGGATCGACACATTCAACCCCCTGGTGGAACAGGTCCCTGAACAATCGTGGGGAGGAAATGATGCAGAGGGAGCGGCAGGAGCAGAGCGGAGGTTGGCTGCACTCCGGCGAGGCTGCACGTCCCGCTGGGCGTCTCCAGTCGTGAAGGCAGATGATACGTTGGCCACAGAACAACTCCTCCTTGGACAAAGAACCATCTCAGAGCCTCCGCAGACTTGGGCTAGGCGGATTTTTATCTCAGGGCTTCTAAACAGTGGCCTAAAATGTGCTCAGAGGAAAACAAGAGATGTCTTTGGAGCCAAGCAGATCAGCAACACTGTTCCCTACCTGTGAGACCTTGGGCATGTTACATAACCATCTGAGCCTCAGTTTCCACATCCTTAGATGGAGGTAATGCCCCCTACCCACCCCACCCCCCCAAAAAAGAGAAAAGAATATAAACCTTTAGGACAGCACCTCTCACCTAGAAGAAACATAATGGTTTCAGGTAATTTCTTGTTAGTTTCCATACTCAGGCCAGGATAAACCCGTGTCCCATTCTGACAGTGACAAAGAAAAGAGCCATAGCCAGCATGGCTTCTGGAACTGGAAGGAAAGACAAATGATGAGAGTAAAGTAAAGAAGACAGAGAATAATAATGGTGGCGAAAAGGATACTGCGGGAGGTGACGTGACAGCTGACATCACGAAGGTCACTGTGGGCCAGGCACAGTGCTAGGCAGGCAAGGGAGTAGAAACGCCCCTGTCCACTGCTGTCCTTTCTGGAACTGGGAGAGAGAATGGTTTATTCACTTCTCTGCAAATTCAAAGATGTCCCAAAGAGGTTTCAGATGAGACTCTAGAGAGTCCTCTCCACTGTAATCCCTTCCCTTTCCCTTGAAACACATACACACCTCTCAGTGGCCTCAGGGTTTCAGAGAGGCTGAAAGGAAGCTGGGGGCCATCCAGGAAAAGTCACCCCAGTCACAGGTCCAAGGCTGACAACTGCCCTAGCTGTTTCACTGCTGTTAAGTCAACATGTTCCTATTCAAACACAAACACTTCCAGAGAGCTACCACCCGACTCAAGACCTGAAGGGAAAGGCAAGCAGAGAAGACCTAAGTCTACCTCACAGTTCTGTCTGAGCTTGTTCAGGTGAGGGGCAGGCAGGGCTGAGACGAGGGTAAGTGGAGGCACTCACCTGTGATATAAAATTTAAGGGGTCACCAAAACAAAACAAAACCTCAGTTATGCGGATAAATCATATTTCAATGCAATATTTTTTAAAATTAAAATTGAGAAATTCATGAACACAATATCACAATTTTAAATAAAGTTGGGGTCTGTCAAAGCAAGTACCTGGGTGTGAAGGCTTTCAGAAACATGGGCAACATGTTACTTACGAAACTTGCTCTTGGACTTCAGGAAGTGCAGAGCAAGGTCACCATATCCAGGGGGCCATCACTCACCAGGACCCCTCTTGATAAATCAATCTGACCTCTGGGTTCAGATTTCTGGGATGTCCACCTCACACATCCCAGCAGAAAAGGTCTGCCTCTGAACCTCTGGAATTATATACTCTGGTGTTCTGTCCTGAGATATCTGACTAGTTGCCAATCAGGCTAATAAAACTAGGTTGTGGGTGTTTGCAGGGAGGGTGGGTCAGACCAGTCAGGAGGGAGATTGGGCTGGGGGAAAGGCAAGTCTGTTTCCAAGAGAGGAGCAGAAAAGCTCATGGCTCTGCTAAGCGGCTGGGCCCAGAGGCTCTTCTCTATTTCTAGCTGTGGTCGTGAGCAAAAGAGCCAAAGCAAGGCCATGGGCAGGGGATGCAGGGAACCACAGCCAGTAAGAATCAAGAAGGACCAGTCCTACCGGCTCCAGAACAAGGAGCAGCCCAGCCTTCAGGAAAACAGATCAGGGCTCCCTGAGCAGCCTAGGGAGGCCAAGGTGCCTGAAGACCCTGAAATGGACAAAGGATGGGCGAAGCCCTGTCAATAGTGCATGAGAACAAATGGAAAATAATCAAAGTGAATTAGAGCTTCACCTGGCCCCTCCAGCCAACCAGAAGCCCAGGGCCAGGTCAGGCTAATTAGACACCTAAGCCCTGTTAATTAGCCTTAATCATCCAGGACTCCAGTTTCTGCCTCCTGCCCTTCCAGCGCCAGTGCCTGCAGTGGCAGGTGCCCAGGTGGCAAGGTCAGGGCAAAGCCAGGGACTGAAGCCTCCCTGGAAGTAGCTGTGGGTTTCCCCTTCTGATGTGGACTTTTACTCATTTGAATTCCTGATCTAAGAAAACAATGATCTGTCTGAACAAAGAGAGACATTTGGGAATGTGTTCCTCACAACAGCTGTGGCTTGACAAGAAGTCTTCTCAGGCCTGAAGCCAAGGAGAAAGGCAGGTGGTCTAGTCGGTCAAACGACATGAAACTGCCAATATTTGACTGTTTTTGACCTCCAACTACACACACACACACACACACACACACACACACACACACACACACACACACACACACACACACACACTGTTCTCCACAAAAGGAAGCAACCTAGCAAGGGAAGGCTCATCAGTGTTGGACCAGGGGCCCCAGGACCACAGATTTTCAAGCTAGAAAGCCTTCATGCATCAGGTGGGGAAGGTAGCAGCATCCTTGGTTCACAGCTGGGCTCAGAGGTCCAGAGTGGGAAGAGACGTTTGCGACATCACACAACTAGCAGGTGGGTAGCGCCGACCACCAAATTCCTGCCACTCCTGCCATGTTCACTTACAAGGCGCTGTGGGCTGCTCTCCCCGGCCCCCGGTCTACAGTCCCTGGCAGAGTCCTCAGGAAAAGCCTGGCACCACAGAAGCAGCAGCACCTGCTCCTTCCTCAAAATTCTTGAAGAGACAACAGTGTTTCTGACCTGCCCAAGGAGGGGGCCCTCACAGATCTGAGTCAAGGCACAGGCTAAATGAAACACATGCATGAAAGGTCAAGGTTCTGCACTCACAGTCATTTCTGCCACAGCCATCTCAGCCCTGCAGGGTACCACTCAGAGCCACCCAGTCTTCAGTACCCGATGCTCTGCGCTTAAGCGAGCTTGCAGAGTCAGGCATGCTCAGGAGGCAGGGGGAGGGGGCTGTGGAGCAAGAGTGCTGACGCCACATCAGGCCTAGATGCCCTTGGGGTGTCTTGTTGTGTCCCTGAGCAACTGTGGTCTGAGGGCAAAGGGGCCTTGTGAGGAAGCCCACACCACGACACACGTCCCAAGGGCCAGCAGACCCTTTCCCAAAGATTCTTTCAGGGACCGGCCTGATTCCTGCCTCTGAACACATCAGACTCTGGGAACAGCTCTAAGAAACGAGTGACCCCAAATCATCATTCGGATGCTGCCTCTGGCTCCCCATCTCCCATTTCCTTCTCTGCAAGACACTAATGGTAGGGACAATCAGCCTGACAAACTAAGTGGGGGCATTAAGGGGATGCTTGTAAACACCAGGTGCTACCTAAATGCAGTAGGAGAGCATGTGCCTGACCACGGTCTCCATTAGTCATGCTAAGCCAACTCCAAACCATTCCTCTTCCAGAAGCCAGAGGAAGCAGGCAAGTCCCTAGAGGCAAAGGCAGGGAGAACTGCACCGTCAGCTTCAG
This sequence comes from Hippopotamus amphibius kiboko, assembly GCF_030028045.1. Classification (NCBI taxonomy): domain Eukaryota; kingdom Metazoa; phylum Chordata; class Mammalia; order Artiodactyla; family Hippopotamidae; genus Hippopotamus; species Hippopotamus amphibius. Next base: position 156,745,747 of record NC_080189.1, read on the forward strand.
CAGTTTGTCCTACTGGCTGGCAGGGAGCCGCAGGCTTCACAGACCTGCTCTGATACACAGTCTCTTGCCCTTGTGGGAGAGGCAGGTGATGGTTGCTCTTACAGGAAGGAAATTTGAGAGGGGCTAAGAGACAAGCCCTAGGTCAGACAGCAAAAGCAGATTGGAGAACAGAGCCAACGTGTGCAGGTCTCAGAGCCTGGTGCCCGACTCAGCAATCAGTCCAAGCAGCTTTTTAACTTCTCTTCACTTGAAACTTCTTCTTTAAGCACTTCTGCTTTTCTACCAACAAGTATAATGAATGTAGAAGGCAAAACATGTAAAGGTTGGGAGGAAAGGTTAGCACCATTCTGAGTCATCCAAATGCAAGGTACCATCCTCCTCCTCCTCATCAATCACTGCCAGACCTCCGATACCAAGAGATGTGACGCTAAGAGCATCCTTCAAAGGCTCTCAGACGTAACATGCGAAAATAACTGGGACATCTTCACAGCCCCTGGCAGTGGCCTAGATCCCCAAGAACAGAGGACAGTCCTGTGCAGAATCAGTGGAAGGAACTGAAGGAGCCGAGGGGAAGGGGCAGCGGGCAGCATCTGTTTCCCGTCACCATCTTCCATGTAGGAGCACCTGCCAAGAGCTGTGGGAAAGTGTCTGAGGAAAGGGGGGGCCAGCTGCTGCCACTGCAGGGGTTTGATCCCCCGCTCCCAGGCCGGCCCCTGCCTATGACCATGGAGACAAGGGAAGGTGACTGGATAGAAAGCAACCTAAACCTGTTACTACGAGGGTGAGTCAAAAATTACCCAGACTCTGGCTGTAGAATTTACAGAAGTTTTACTATAACTGGACTGAGGGTAATTTTTGACTCACCCTCATATATAGAATCCTTATCCCACTCAAGCCTTGCCCCACAGAGACAGTGAGCGTGGCAGGCAGGGGCCCCTCGGAGACTCGGTTTGTAGGAGCTGAGAGATAGTACGTTCTCCATCTTCGTGGAGGCCCACAGAAGTGTCTTCAGAATAACCCTGCTCTGCCTCTTGCAGGTATAATTCCTGCAGCCTCCCCTTGTCTTCCCCTGGATGGATGAGGAAGAACCGGGTTCAACCTCTCACTCAGCGGCAACCAGCCATCACGAGTTTACTCCACACCAGTTACACTACCACTTCCAAGACAGACAGCTACAATTCAACAAAATGACAAAAAGCAGAAAATGAGCAAAGGAAGACTCCCTGCCTCATTCCACAGAGCACTGTCCAGAGCCAGCATGGTCTGGACAACACTGTAGGCTGCACCGACCATTTAGGGGGGGCCATTTAGGGGGACCAAGTGTTTAGAGATGTGCTAGTGGCTTAGGGCCTGGGGCCATGGAGAGTCCTGGGAAAGGGCACAGAACAGGCCATCTGTGTCCCTCTCCCCATCAAGAATGAAGAGGAGTCATGTGGTTGGCTGGAACTACTGACAGGGTTCAGCCTCCTCCTTCCCTAGCCGAGGAGCAGGGGACGGAGGCAAAAATAGTCTCTTACATATGGTCTTCCCTGAACAAACAGACAAGAGAGATGAGATGTGAAAACAGAACCCTAGGTGATGAAACCAACAGTGCCTTCCCACCCAAGACGAGGTGCAGCCCTTGAACCAAAGTGCCTGCCAGTGGGCTCGTAAAACAAGGAACAGCTTGAAAACCAAGGTCTCTCCTTTTGTCATCCCCAGGACAGGACTTCTATCCCAGTTACAGAGCAAGCAGGGACCAAACTCATGACTCATGCCTGCATCGCTGCTATCCTGTCCTGGCATCCAGGCAGCAAACGCGAGGAACCTGCACGTGGGCCTCCAACACCTGCCAAGAAACAGTCCAGGATAAAAGACGGTGGAGTGGTGCCGAGAGAGTCTTGAGGGGGGAGGAGTGTGACCTAAGGGCCCTGCTCCTGTCAAGGTGTTATCCCCATGCAAGACAACTGCTCATACTTGCCACAGGAGCCTCAGGGTAAGAGGAATGGTGGAGATGCACGTGAGAAAGCTCCAGAAGAAGTTCAACATTCAAGTTAAGGAAACAAATTCCAGAAGAGTCGGGGTTGGCCTCTGTTGTTCTTCCTACCCAGCTCATGGTTCAGAGCCCAGCACGAGGGGCTGTGCACAGAGACAAGAGGCCCTGGCCAGCCTCCAGCGCTCGGGACCTGAAGGTTACTGTACATCAGGGGCTCACTGAGCACCTTACAGACATCCTCACGCACCACAGCCATTCACGCAAGGAACTACTAAGCACTCCGTTCTACTTCCAGGGCACCACAGAGTGATGACAGGCGAGAAGGAATCCCACAGTTCCAGCTCCCAGTGTCCAGGACCCGCCCCCATATGCTATTCTGGTGCAGTGCAGAGACATCTCCCCACCAGACACATAACCTGAAGTCCACTAATTCTGCGGACTGAAGGCAAGATCAAGGGAAGGGAAGAACACATACAGATCAGATGACAAAATGGACAAACACAAGAACTCTGTCTCTGGTTGCTGAACTGTCACCAGTGAGTGAGTCTCCCTGGAAACTCTTCCTGGGATGAGAGTGTGTTTGCATCAGAACCTGGTCTGACCACGTTTGGACCCCAGGTAGGAGATGGATGCTGTCAACACGTGCTGGTTTCTGCCCTTCTTTGAGTGTTTACAAAAGGTACGAGGACAGACAGACTCTGTTACCCTCTTTACCGCACCTCGACGGTATTTGCTAACTCCCTCCCCTCCCTGGTTCTCACAGAGGCAGGTCCCCACCACTGGGAGGCTCAAATAAATAAGTGGGGTGCCTGGAAGTGCAATCGGGGGTGCTAGCTCCACCAATTCCTGTGCCTGACGCTGGGGCACTTTGCCTTCTGTCCTCCAGCCGGCACCAAAGGGCTTAGGACACAGAAAAGCTCACATTTCACACCAGAAGAGATTCTGATTCGTGAGTGTCGGGGAAGAACGTGGAAGAGGAGCAAAATCAATCACAGAACATCCAGTACTGGTGTTTGGGAAGGCTGAACTCAGGGCTAACACAGGGACCCCAGGAGGGCACAGCCGGGCGGCTGAGGAGAGGGAGCAGCAGAGAGATTCGGCTGAGTGACTCTGCAGGGCCACCCCGGAGGCGAGGAAGACTGTGGGGGGGGGGGGGGACATGCACGCACCCCTCCCTCCCCTACACAGCCAGAGCTGATGGCCACAGCCCCTCCAGTGGACCTGGGGAGAAGGGCCCTGCGGGACAAGAAGTCCTCTGAAGGGGCCCTGCTTCCATCCCTTCCATCTTCAAAGTGCATTATCAGTGCAAGAAGTAGGGCGGGAGCTCAGGGGGTCCAATTCTGAGAAAGGGCTGTGCCAGCCAGTTCCCCCCATCTCCTCCTGCTTCCCCCTTGCCCGCCCCCAACCCTTTCCGTGCTAAGACCAGAACTCTTGCTGGATCTCGTAAGGGGCAGGCCTGTGTGTGTTCAGTTCGGCTCTGCACAGCGGCACGGTGCTGTCCTGACTCTGGCCCTCTGCGTCCAGGTCCAGAAGCGTCCGCTCGGCCGGCGGCAGCGGCCCCGCCTGGAACGGGAGCAGGGCCGGCAGCCCGGCCCGCTCCTCCACGGTGCTGCTGCTGCTAGCCAAGCAGGAGTCCAGGTTGCTGGGCGTCTCCGTGCTGGAGCTGTTGGCCGGGGAGGCGCTACGGGCGTGGCTGGGGGACACAAACCACCAAGGGTCCAGCCGTTGCCGGTTGGCGGAAGGACGCGGCCGAGGCAGAAACTCCAGGGTCTTGGGTCTCTCCAGGGTAGAGTCCTGCTGTGAGTTCCAGCGCCTTGGGGTCGGCGGAAATACCACATTGGGGTCGGGCAGACGGGGGAATTCACCTGGGTCTCGGCTAGGGCTGGGGGTTTTCAACATTCCTGGTCCAAGAGACAAAGAGAGAGGCATCAGATGATGGCATCACACTTCCGGGCCATGCACGCGGCTTGCTCCCCACCTTGCCACGTCCCTGTCCGCTTGGGATAACGTGAATTACGAGCACCTACTATGTGTCAGGCAGTGTGTTGGCAGGCACTGGGGATATAACAGTGAACTACAAGGCCGTAGGCCCTGCATCTGATAATAACGGGACACACAGGGGTCGTATCTGTAATGAAACAAGTTGAGGAAATGTCTGTTCACCCGCAGTTCATCCATTTAATAAACATGTGACAAGAACAAAGCTAGGTGTCCGAAACCTAAAGACGAGTAATCTACGGGTCTCTTTTCTCAAAGAGGCCGCCTATCTGATTATAACAAAAAAACTCTACGCAGGGGAAGGGCAAGCTGAGCGGTCAAGTGCAACTGTCATTCACACTCAGATCCCACTGAAAAGGTACCGCCAAGCCCTCTTCTCCGACGGGATCTGAGCGTGAGACTGAGGGCTTCTATAGGGAGCCAGGGACAGGGTGGGAAGGACCCAGGGGGACCGTGTATGCCCCGGTGTGTTGGATGTCAGACGGAGAAGGCGAGCGTGTGCACCGGCACAGCAGTTCACCCGGACACATCTCCGCGCCTGAGTCAGGCCTGAGTAAGAGATGAGTGATGGAGGGCGTGATGCCCAGGCGGAAGCTGGCCTTATGAGTGCGTCTATACTCATGCTGTAATGAGAGGCAAGAGCCCAGCTATGGCAGAAAATACCCTCCCCCATGCAGGGCAGGATTCCTCTCGGTAACTGCAGCCTCCTCTTCAGGGAACAAACAGAGCTGGACTCCTGCCCTTGCTGCACCCTGAAAGCGCTGCACCACAAACTCCCAGACCCAGGTCCTGAGCATCCCACAGGAGTCCTGGTCGGATTCTTCCCAGAACCTGCCTGTCTGCTCTCCCTCCTCAGGGAAGACCCCTGAGGCACAGGAGGAGAGGAGTCGGCCACCTCCTGCAGCCCAGAGCAGCCTGTCTTGATTGGCCGAGTCGGAGAAATGGAGCTGACCCCGACATCTGCACTCCTGGGGGAGGCACCAAGGCGGGAAAGAGGAAGGAGGAAGAGGGCGGGCCTCACCTGCTCCAGGACTGGGGCTCAGCCCATTGCTGGAGGGGCTCCTGCTGGCTCGAGGGGCTGCCGGCTTGAGGGCCCCATCGGAAGGAGTCCGCCGGTGAGCGCTGGGCTGTGCAGGGGCCGTGAGGGTGACGTGCGTGGGCGTCAGGGACTGCTTCGGGTCTCGCTTGAATCGCTCCACTCGGACGTTGACCAGCGGGTTGCGGGTGCAGGGGCTCAGGGGCGGGGCCTCCACGGGGCTGACAGGCATCTCGTAGACCACAATCTCATCGCTGTCGGAACGCAGCAGGGAGCGCGTGGAGTTGCACTCGGAGATGGAGGAGAGAGAGAGCAGGGTGAGGGAGGCGGAGGGGTCTCCTAGCAACAGCACGGGCTCCTCCTTCTTGAAGAGCTTCCGGGATGGGGGGCTGGTGCTCCGACGGGGGCGGCTGGCTCTCTGGAAAAGACCCTCACGCCTCTTCTTCTCCTCGCGGGCTGGTGGCTCAGGCTCCTCCGGGGGCAGCAGCGGGCACTTGCCAGCTTCCAGCAGGTCAAACCCGAGGCCCGTGGCTGCGAGGACAGCCCCACAGCCGAGCAGAGCCACCTCACAGCGGCGGTGGTGGGGGCCGCCCCGCTTGAGGCTGTTGGTTGGTGTCAGCTGAGGGGTACTGGTGGCCGAGTTGACTGGGGTGGGCTCCTCGTGGACGCCGTCGCTGGGGGGGCCATCCCCATCCTCTCCACGAGGGAATGGGATACAGAGGTAGGACTGGTTGGGTGATGGCTGTAGACAACTCTCCCCATTCCGTGGGTCTTCACTGTCCTCATCCTCTGCGAAGAGGAGAGCAGTGGAGGGAAAAAGGAAAATAGGAATGAAGGGGAAAGAATAAGAATCTGGTCCTTCTCCCCAGCCCCAGGCCCCTGGCTTAGTGCCAGGGTTGCAGACATTGAATAGTCTGAGGTGCAGGACAAAGAACCAATAGGACTTCATGCCTCCACACTCAACTGTGCCCAACATGGGGAAATCACTCCCCATTCGAGAGCCTGTTTTCCTATTTGCAGAAAAGGGGATCTGCTAACTTGCTCCTTCTGTCAACACAAGAAGTACAGTATGAGTTCCTGGAACAGATAGATCTCTAATTCTTTTACAGCTTGAAACTGGAAGGGACCTTGGATTTCTAGAATGACAGCCTACAGACTTAAGACTAGTCTCCTGCAAAGATTAGAATCCCCTGCATGGGTGAAGGCCAATCTACTCTATGGACTGACTTATTATGATCTTGGAACTCTAGAGAGAAGAGTACTTTCTGAGAGAGAGCCTGGAGAAGGCCTTACCCATCAGGAAACACAGGGCAACACGGGGAAAGCTTCCTTGGCGGAACACTGTGGTGTGTTCTATCACCATCTCCCATTCTGTGGACTCCCGACCTTACACTACCCAGAAACAGACCCAGCAAAGGAAAGTGCCTGATTCCAGGCCTCCTCCTTCTTCACTGCCCTAAGGAGACTATAACTGGCCCCTTGGAATAGGAGGCCAAGGGCAGGCTCCATGGCAGCGGTAGTGATCTGGGAAGACTCAATGGAATGGGAGTAGAGGAACCTGAGCGGGGATAGGGTGGGGAACCAGAAGTTGAGGAAAAGAGGAGACACCCCCCAAGAAGCAGTACTAGGGGTCCTTAAAGAGTCTGAGAACCTTGGTCAAGAATTCCCTGAGGGAACAGGGGGAGAGTCAAGACAAAGGCAGTACTCACCCATCTCCATAAGGCTGGTGAACCCTGGCAGGGCTGGACTACTCCTCGCGCCCTTCCCCAGGTTAGGGGCACTGGACGACCACTGTTTGTATCCATCTACCAGGGACTTGAGGCTGAATGACAGGAAATGAGGGAACTGTCAGAGCTGGTTACTTCCTCTACCCTCAGCTCTGTGGGCCTGTGGAAATGCCTCTCCCTGTCTGCTTGGTTACAGCAAAGCCCAAGAGCCTCAGGGTGTAGGCAACAGGCCTCACTGAGCCCACCTGCTTCATTAACAAAAGTGCACATGCTCTGGGGAAACGAAAGCGGAGGCATGAACCACCCCTTCACATGCTGCTGTGGAGCTGTGGGAAGACCTGCTGGGCGGGCTGGCAAGAGGACGGAAAGAATAAGGACTGCCCAGCACCGGCCAGGGTCTTGACTGAGCCCAACTTAAGGGAGAGGCCATCACTCCACAGACACTGACCACAACACACTGGTGACATTAGAGAAACTGCAATACTGAGGTCCGCAATGCAAGGCAAGCACCGGGCAATGAGCTCGCGGAGATGGGCCGGGCCCCTCCACTCGCACCACTTCTCAGTTTCTCCTTCCACGCTCACGGCATGCTCAGGCAATTTTCAAAACCACCCACGTTTCAAAAACAAAAAAATCAACCAACAACGCTGCACCAACCCAGTGCACTTTGGGACAGACCTATGTGGGTAGTGCATGACGCTGGTCTCGAACCCTCGGTTTGTCTGGGGATGGAGAGGAAGAGGACAGGAGCTCGCCTTCAGATCCCTGTAATCAGCTCACAGTGGCAAGCCAGTAACCCCACGGACACAGACGGGGTGCCCCACCAACTCCTTGCTAGGACAGGGGCATCAGAGGCCCAGAAGCACTGGTCTTTTCCTTAAAGGACAGTAAAGAAGGGGGACTGAGGACTCTGTGGGCTATGGTTCCCCTGGAGATACCAGGATCATCACCGGGGTGGCTCTCATTTCAGGGCTAGAGAGAGCCATTCAACTACAGCCCACTCTTCCCAGCCCATCTTGAGGGAGGGACAAGGACCAACATTTTCCCTGACCGCAGATCTCTGTTTCAAGTGCTATCAGAAATACCACTGACTTAAAGTTCCTTCCAGCCACCAGGGGTTTCAACCAGAATACAAAGCCAGAGAGGGGCGTGCTGCCAAACCTACAGTCTGAGACTGCTGACTGAAAATCTTATAACATCACCTCCAGCTCTGGGTCCAAGGAATCCAGATCAGCAGAGTCAAAGCCAGTGCTGGGGACCAAAGGATAAACAGCCACAGACTGTCTCCCTACAACTAAGCAGGCTGGGAGAATCCCAACGACAGGAGTGGTCAGGGGAGCGAGGAACTGTCAAGTGACACCAACACAGGAATCTTCCCAAGGTGCACGATGGTACTGCTTCCGAAAAAGAAAGTCAGCACGGCCCTGGCAATGACGAGGCTTGATTCTACGGGCTGTGCTGTGAGGACAAGGAAACGGAGGGAGGGTTATTACCAGTACGTGTGACGAGGGGGTGAAGATTAGACTCACCCCAGGTGGAAATGTGGAGACTCTGATGGGGTACTTAAACCATTAGCTTTCTCACGTCTCTGAGGGGATCTTCAATGAATAAAGAGAATCAGTAGCAGGCAACAGCGGGTACATGCAGCTCGGCCTCTCCCGCATGAGAACCCTCTAGGCCGGGCTCCAGCTCCGTCACCAGCTGCCCTCCCCTTGTCTGGTCAGCAAAGCCCACACCATGAAGAAAGCTTAACAAGATGGCCCTGCTGGAACGACCACAGGCCCAGGACCCCCCAGTCTGTGGGACACACATCCCTGGGCAGCCACAGCTTCATCACAGGGGTCTGTGAGTCCATAGATACCCACTGTCTACACACAGTGCCTATGTTTCCTGTAGATATGTACTGTTTTTTTTAAAGGATGGAGATGTACATTCACTTAACATTACTGAATTTAATACAGCTTTTTGTCATTACATATTTTCTTCAGTCAACAGGGACTAAAACTAGAAACAGTATCATACAGAGGCTCTCAAAAATTTCTGACATTGAAGAAGTCTTTTCTTGAGATTGGGTGGATTTTCTTTACTTCGTCAATAGGAATTGAGATTCATGAAAAATTAAGTCACATATTTTTGAACTGCTTCTAAAGTTTTGAGGGCAAATCTATGGAAGGAGGAAGAAAATTCCAAAGTGAATGTTTTGTGTAATGTGAAATGCAGTTAATTTACTAGCAAGACAAAAAATACCTTTAAATGAAGCAGAACCAGAGAAACTATTGGGATCCACAGCCAACCTGGTAAAGCCCCCCTGGAATCACACTGATGTCAGAAATACCAAGGGACTCAGGGTGACTTGAGTTCCTCAGCCCCAGCTCAACCCTAGTCTAGCCAAGGCTCAAAGGACAAACTGAGGAGTGCCTGTACCTACAGAACTTAGTATAGCAGAGCAACCTGCAGTCCCCAGAGGACTCAATGACTGAATTCTTACACAACTTAGGCAGTCTTCCCTACATATCTAAATTTTCTGTTCCAAGGTAGCTAAGTGATTTCCAAAGCCTGGCTTCAAAGAGTCCATCCTTCATGAACCAAACTGTTATTTTCACCTTCAGCTCAGATCTGACATGGGGAAATAGACTTTGGACATGAACTCTTAGTATTCAGAGAAATACCAAGGCCAGTTACGGGTTCAGGGCACCTATAAGTCTAATAGGCAACCTTACAAGCTCTTTGGAAAGCCATTAAAAAGGATGAAGGGGGCTGCTGCCTATCCTCATACTTGGAAAAGTCAAGAAATACAGTTCTAGATTCTAACACAAGAATAAGAAGTATATCCCATTATATGCATTCTTCAGGTATTAAGTAGAATTGCATGAGAAGCATGGATGACTCATCAGAGCAAGTATTTACATATGTTTACTAGGAGGCAGCCCGTCTTCTAGGGACTTCCCAAAGATGAACTGATTCATGATCAACTCCATGAGATGGGTACGGAGAGAATCCCCATTTGACAGAAGAGAAAACATAAGACCCCACAGCGGGGTGTGAAGGAGCCGGATTCACACCCACGCAGTCTGGGGTCAGCATCCATGCTCTTCACTACTCCCCTACAAACAACTGGTCTGTGAAGGACTGGGACCCCTGGGCCATGAGCCCACAGTCAGAACACAAACACATCCCAGGCACCAGGGCGTGCCACGTGCTGTGCTGCGCCGGCGATGGGGGGCGGTGCTCACGTAAGTCAGTGTGGCTGTGGGGTGGGGTCATAAAGAAGTGCTAGTGGCCCTGGAGTCACCTCCAACTGCACTCCAGGGCTGGGCTATTCTGCCTGCCCCTGCTTCAGGTCGAGCCTCTGGGCAAGAGACCTGTCACCTCTGCCCTTCCTTCTCTTTCCTCTGGGCAGATGTTTTAAGGGCAAAAGCCAGGTGTAAATAGAACACTCAGGCAGAACTCCTCACCAGGTGAATGCTTGGGCTACTTGCTGCTCTGAACAGGACACCTCCAGGGGTCAGCACACTGTAACTCAGGGGCTGGATCCTGCCCATCACTCGTGTTTGTACAGTTTTACTGGAACACAGCCACGCTCATTCATGTACATATTGTCCGCAGTCTGTGGCTGCTTCTGTACTACCACAGTGGGCCTAAAATACTTACTATCCAGCCTTTTATGGGAAAAGTATGCCACCTCCTGTCCTAGGAGGTTCCAGGGAACAAGGAGATTGGAAAACCCTACTGTAAAGATCAAGAAGCTTATCGTTTCTCCGAACGCAGTGAAACATGCAACAGAGAAAAAGGTATTCCGTATCATATTTTTAAAGGATTTCCCATCATCTGGCTCTTACCCTTCATCTCCTGAGGCAAACTCCTTCTGACCAAGGGTACCTGGCCCCCACGTCCGTCCCTTCTTCTTGGGGGCCCTCTTCTCCTCCTCCTCCCCCTCATCCTTGGGGACGACAGAGTTCCGGCCCCAGGTTTTGCTGCTTTCACCTGGTGTCACTGTGAATAACAAAGGTCGAATGGGATCTGGAAAACAGAGAGGTCCCCCTCAAACTAGCCTCTCCCCAGCCAGACACACACACTCACATAATTGGAGCTGCAGGGGGTGCGGGGAGGTGGGGAGTCAGACCTTGTCAAAAACTCTGTGCTCGAGTGGAGCCTGCCAGGTAAGTAAGAGTTCCCAGCTACCACTCACTCAGCGCCCTCAAAGTACGGGGGAAAGCCTCCCAGATTCTCCCGAGTCCAGTGTAAAGTGGGCACTCAGGCCAGCCAGTCACCGGAGCTCCAAACAGACCTGACTTAGGGAATATGTTTTGTTGAGGGGAATTGGCTTGGGGGGCGAGGTAAGGGGTGAAGAAGTAGGTGGGAGAGAAAGGGGTAAGGAAGATGTAGAAGTGAAGAAATGTTGGTAAGAAAGCGCTGGAAAGGAAGAAAGTGAGGCGTTCAGCACTATGGAGCAGGTAGTCAGGGGTAGGAGAAGGGGAGGGAACAGGCCTGGAGAAATACAGCAGATAGGAGAGGAGGCACCTTCTTCTCACCCTGATCCCTTAGAGCAAGGACTGAAACCCAAATGCTTCAGAGACTCGCCTGATATCATAAATGAGTGGAGTAAGCCAGTTACCAAAAAAACAGGGGGTTGAGGGAACTGAGGCAAAATACAGAGCGTATGAAAAAAAGAATCCACTGATTGGACTTGATTTTTCAAGGAAAGCCAGAAATCCAGGTCTTGAGGGGTTTTTCGATGAACTCTATCTTTACATTAGGGCATACACACACACTATACATGTATGGACATATGTGAGTTTGTGTATGTATAAGTTCTTTTTAATGAACACTGTCATAAAATAAAATTGGTTCCGATTTGGCCTATCATAAAGTATCTGGAAAGTTTATCCCGGGAAGCACGGACAACAGAAAAGCCATGATGCCCCAAATATGGTAGCACAAGGTCCCCCGGCCAGGGTACCTTCATCACATCCCAGATTGCTTTGTAATTCACTAAAGAGCCTGCCGATACCCACAGACCCCTTTGCTGGTATCTGACTACAAGTGAAAGGTACAGGAGGCAGGGTCAAGGAGGGGTAAGGTTCATGGAGAGACGAGACGGGGGGTAAGGGTCTGCGTACACATGTGCATGTATACACATACTGTCGAGGAGAGGTGGCAGAGTTATGGACGGAGCCAGCCTGGACCAGTCGGTGGCTGGACAGAGCAGGGGACAGCTGCCCCTGGTGTGTTGTGGCCCCAGCTAATTTGGGAAACAGCCTCACATTGGATGGCTCGAAGGCGAGGAATGATGGTGGGGCTTGCAGGAGGACTGGAGCGTCTGTTGATGAGACTCTTCCTTTTATCCATGGTGGGCGAGGCCTGTACCGTGAACTTGTGCTGGAAATCTGCTTGGGGAAAGACAAACAGATGCATGCATTAGAATTTTCCCATTAGCAAATTCCTACAAGCTACAAGGATATATAGTACAACACAGGGCATGTAGGCAATATTTTATAGTAACTTTTATAGTAACTATAAATGGAGTATAACCTTTAACAGTTGTGAGTTACTATGTTGTACACCTGAAACTTGTATAATATTTTATATCAACTATACCTCAATAAAAAAAACTCCTGTGAGAGAACTGATACTTCCTGACAGGCTTGAGGGAAAAGCCCTATTTCTTGAGAAGCTCCTTTTCACTTGGGAAATGTTCTCTTCCACAATCATTCCTTTTTCCCACAGGGATGTGACAAGATGGACATATGAAGAGAAGGAAACTTCATTACCCAAATGAACTTCATTATACGGTTTTCATAAAGCCGTCTATATAATGTACATAGGTGTAGCAAGTACGTACTTAGAATGGTTCTTTTAAAGTATCATGAGACCTTGCCAATTATTCTAGGAAATTTAACTTAAAATCCTCCATCTCATATGGTCTATTAGTACACGCCTCCTTTTCTCAGGGACCCAAGCAGGGAGACGGATGCTCCTCGCTAAGTGCAGGGTAACGGGACTAACCCACAGAACCTGGGGAAGCGAGGGACACGCAGTTAATGGTCCAAATTCTGATGTGTTCCAAAGACACTGACAGCATAGCTGGAGGGATGGAAAAGGTAGATTCTCTGAGTTTCTGAGCTTCATTCTCCCCATCTATGCACCTAGGTCTCCCCTCTAGACTGAGATCTCCCTGAAGGTGGGCTCCGTGGCTGTCCTATCTGCTTCCTCAGGACACAGCAAGATGCTGGCCTGTGTCAGACACCCCAGAGGTGCTTAAGAGAAGAAAATAATGTGCAACAACACACTTGCTGAATTTTATTAAATGGATTCTCTTGTCTGTACCTAAGCCGCCACCCCAGTGCTTAAACTCATCCACTACTGCTCCTCTTACGCCATTTTCCCTTGGTTCCTTACACCTCTAATAAGCTTGCTTCCTGAGGCCTCACAGACTCGGAATGCAATGAACTTTTTTATCTACATAAACACACACTTGAGTACCCACCTCCCTCCGTGGGTACGTTACACCCCGCAGAGATTCTAATTCATAGTTTCATTTTTCTTTGCATTTTCCCAAGGCTGTACCTACTGCAAATGTACCTTTGTTTAGCTAATGTGTTTCTGAAAGGTTGTGTGCAAATCAAATTCTTAAACATTCATCCTAATCTCATCTGCACACAGGGAACTAATTATTTACAGAAACCCTGAGATGAATTATTTTGCAGAGCCAGGAGTTTTCTTGTCTCACACGCACATACATACACACCCTGAGATTTTTCTCCCCCAGTGACATCTTCCTTCTCTAGGTCTGCCTAAAGTGAGAAGTGCCTGTGTGCTTCTAGCAGCCTGGACTGAGCCTGCCTGTCAGGCCCATTCATCACGGCCTTCCCGTCATATTCTGTGTGTAGTCACACTCCAAAATCCCCCTGGAAGGGGGAAGCTTTCCACCAGGCCAGGCTTTCCATGGAATAGAATGGACCTTCTCAAACCGGCTCCGTGATGAGCCCCGGGGTCTCACGTTTCCGAGCTCAGTCCCTGGTTCCCACAGATGCCCCGCCACACCAGCCCCTCGGTCCACTCCCGCTTCCCCCAGGTCCTCGGCCACCAACCGGAAGGGAGGCTGATGCGGTTTCCATCCTTGAGCTTCAGCCGGTTCTTCCTGAACTTGCCCTTGCGTTTCTTGACCCGGGGCTTCTCCTGGCACAGCTGGTGGATGATGATGTTGAGCTCCCGTTCCAGGATGTCGATCTCCCGCTCGGCCAGCTCCTGCTCCCGGCGCCGCAGCAGCTCCTCCTGGTTCTTCTGCTGGAGCGCAGCCCGCGTCAGCTCCTCTTCCCAGGTGCGCAGCTCCTGCCGGGTAGGTAGAACCATCAGAAAGAAGGGGGGGGAGGGGACGGGTTCCGTGCAGAGGGGGCTCGCCCTGGGGGGGCCAGTGCTCATGGCAACCTGGACAGCTCTCCTCTATGGACTCCTTGCCTATAGTGCCATATACCTAGAGACCCTCCAACATGGTAAATCCCCTTCATGTGAAACATCTGTTTGGGTATCAACTCCACAGTGTGCAAATCACGTCTTCCACATACAATGATTTAAGAGGAATCTCTCCAGAGAGAAAGCTCATTATCCATCTTACCCTCACTTGCCCAACTCCAAGCCTTATAATGGAGAGGTATCACAGCAAGGACTCTGGAACCAAGTGGCCAATTTGTGGCCTTGGGCAAGTTAAAATGAGCATCACAATAAACAAGACTAAAAGGCAACCCTCAGAATGGGAAAAAATAATTGCCTATGAAACAACGGACAAAGGATTAACCTCCAAAATATACAAGCAGCTCATGCAGCTTCATACCAAAAAAGCAAATAACCCAATCCACAAATGGGCAGAAGACCTAAATAGACATTTCTCCAAAGAAGACATACAGATGGCCAACAAACACATGAAAAGATGCTCAACATCACTCATCATCAGAGAAATGCAAGTCAAAGCCACAATGAGGTATCACCTCACACCAATCAGAATGGCCATCATCACAAAGTCTGGAAACAACAAATGTTGGAGAGGGTGTGGAGAAAAGGGAACTCTCCTGCACTGTTGGTGGGACTGTAAGTTGGTACAGCCACTATGGAAAACAATTTGGAGGTTCCTTAAAAAACTACAAATAGAACTACCATATGATCCAGTCATCCCACTCCTGGGCATATACCCAAAGAAAACCATAATCCCAAAAGAAACTTGTACCATAATGTTTATTGCAGCACTCTTTACAATAGCCAGGACATGGAAGCAACCTAAATGCCCATCAACAAATGAATGGCTACAGAAGATGTGGCATATATATACAATGGAATATTACTCAGCTATAAAAAGGGATGAGATGGAGCTATATGTAATGAGGTGGATAGAACTACAATCTGTCATACAGAGTGAAGTAAGTCAGAAAGAGAAAGACAAATATTGTATGCTAACTCACATATACGGAATCTAAAAATGGTACTGATGAACTCAGTGACAAGAACAGGGAAGCAGATACAGGGAATGGACTGGAGAACTCGAGGTATGGGAGGGGGCGGGGGGTGAAGGGGAAACTGAGAAGAAGCGGGAGAGTAGTACAGACATATATATACTACCAACTGTAAAATAGTCAGTGGGAAGTTGTTGTATAACAAAGGGAGTCCAACTCGAGGATGGAAGATGCCTTAGAGGACTGGGGCAGGGAGGGTGGGGGGGAATCGAGGGGGGGGCGTCAAGGAAGGGAGGGAATATGGGGATATGTGTATAAAAACAGTTGATTGAACCTGGTGTACCCCCAAAAAAAAATAAAAAAAAAATAAAAAAAAAAAAACTTAAAAAAATGAGCATCACATGTAATATGGATTTAATAGCACCAACATCACAGGGCTGTACTACATAAGACAATTACTACCTTATTATACAAGATTATTTAAGAATTCATATAAATTACTTAGAGCATGGCACACAGCACATGCCCTACAAATGTTAGCTATTATAAGAATTGGTTTGACTTTTCCTAGTAACTACTTCCTGACAAAATCCAACTTTCATTTTTCTTACTGGCTGGTACCTTTATAATTTCATCAATCAAAAGAAATAATCAGGGAACTATAGTCAATATCCTGTGATAACCATAATGGCAAAGAATATGAAAAAGAATATATATATATAAATATAACTGAGTCACTTTGCTGTACAGCAGGAATTAACAGAACATTGTAATTCAACTATACTTCAATTAAAAAAAAAGAAAGAACCAGGAGTCAGTGATTCAGCAGTCTCAAAAAAGGCCAAGAACTCTGGGGTTCTTCTAGTTGGAACAGAATTAGTAATTGGAACAGTCTCTTTCAATCATTCTGCTCAATGGTCACTGCGGATCCACCCCCTCTCCCTGCCGGGTCCCTAAAGAACTGTCATAAGCTCATTCCATCTCCCTGCAGAATGCTCCTTGACTTGCCAAACAGTACCAGGCTTAGGACTGCTATGTTGCATCAAAAGAGTTATGTCTTCAAATCAGCTCCAGAAATGATTTTTAAGTCTTTTGTTTAGGGAAACTACAATGATATTGGAAAGAAGACGGTTTTGGAATCAGGAGACCCCAGTTCAAGATTCTGCCTCCTCATTTACTAGCTGTGTGACTTTAGACAGACACTGACCCTCAGCTCTGAGATGAAAAAGTTAATAACACCTGCCCTACATGCTGGTAGCAGGGCCCATTAAGACACTCGGATAAAATGGACGAAAAGGTCTCATCAGACCTTTCAAGTGAAAGAACTGGGAAGCCATAAAGACAATTTTAGACACTACTATTATTATATTTCTTCCCAAACTTCCACAGTGGGGACTGAGAAGGGAAAGAAGAAATTAACCAAGTCTATCCATGGACATCCCTTGCGCCCCGAGCCTCAGGCCCCACAGGATAAGCAACATAACTGCTTTGATTAGCTTCCTCTGTGTGGACCCTGATTGCCACCAGACACTGTGGGCACAGAGAGGGGGCATTTAGGGAACGGTCACCAAAACAGAAGGCGGAGCTCTAATGGGCTACACGTCTCTGAACTCCTCCGCTGGTTCAGCCTTTGAGCCCTTTTCATAAAAACATGAAAAATGCCAAACAATTTCATACTCATGGTATTTTTAGCCCACAGGCAGTTTCTGATACTGATCCCCAAAGACACTGGCAGGATCCTCTGATAAGTGTTCCCAGTGTTGAAGCATCCCTATGTATCCCACTGAACCCCCTTCTGCACGTCTAATGCAGAACCAAGAAAGCTTTCTAGAACCCTCTCGTATTTTCAGCCAGCGGGGTGAAGACACCCTGCTGGTACTTGCCTGGTGGTGCTCCTCCTTCTGTTTGGACAATGAAGTAGATACTCTGCAAGGAGAACTTTGGACCCACGACATCCGCTACTTATTCCTGCCACATCCCCAAAAGAAAGAAAAATTCTCTATCGTCTCAGGTCACACCTGAGGCCTGGAGAACTCTCCACATAAAGCCAGGAAGGAAAAAGCTGCTCTGTTGCCGCAAACCAAGCAGGAAGGTGGTCGTATCAGAATCTGTCCAGAGGCCCCAGTGGAGAAGGTTCACTGATTCAATGCATACCTTTTGCTTCTCTTTCTTACCTTTTCCTTGGCCCTGAGTTGGTCAAACATCTCCTGAATCTCATGTTTCCAGTCATCCTGCAGGCAATGGAAGGAGTCCTTAGGCATTTCAAAGAAACCAGACTCCTCTATGGTAGTCAGCTGGTCCAGGATATTCGTGAAAGATGGTCGCGAATGGGGGTCGGGATGCCAGCAGTCTGCAGGGGGCACATGAGTTGGCAGGAAACATGAACGCACAGGGGTAAACCTAAGACTTAGAATATTACCTGACCTCACCTGACAGAAAATCAGCACTTGTTTCTCCTTCCCGAAATAGAGACTGGGATTTAGGGGAACCCGAACAGGGCTCAGGAAGTAAAGCAGGCTGCCCAACATCACAGTCATCAAGAGTAAAGCTGGAAACACAACGCAGCAGCCCTGTACCCATTCCGATCTGACTGTTGATTTAGCATAAGAAAGGCAAGTCCAAAGCGTTTTCTAGCGTGAAGGACAACTACCACAGTTTATCAAGTTACTACGTGATTCCGGTCCTGACAATGGGTAACTACACCCTGGGCCTCAATTTCCCATAAATAAATGAACTATCCCTCTCCAACTCAATGTGCTGATAAGAGGGCAAGGGTGAAAAGCACTAGCATGGGAGTTAGGAAAAGTGAATCCCGTCTACTCTCAGCTCAGCCACTAACTGATGGAGTGACCACTTATCCATTTAACCTCTCTCAGCTTAGGATTTCTCACTGACAAAATAACCAGGCTTGACTAGATAAATTTTAGAATTCCTTTCTTCTTAGATCTTCATTTCTACATGTAAGACACTCAGAGGTTTTGAAATAAAAGCTGCTATACCTTCTTACTTTGCATTAAATAATATACCAAAGCATTGGATAGCAGCCTTCAGTTTCTAAATTAAGGTCTATAGTCACTAGATGGGAGAGAAGGACATCAGTGACACCCATGTAGCAGGGTGCTGATATCATCTGGAAGTAGCTCTTCCAACCATTCTCAGGATTCCTCCCTGAGTGACTCATACTTCACCTCCTCTTTCAGTTACTGATCCTGCAGAACTGGCCACAATCTATTGAGTGCTGATAGAAAGGTAAATGGTCTCCAGTTTTGTTCCAGCCAGGGGTCACTCACCTTCCATGAGTTTGGCAAAAGGTTCTGGGCATGTAGAAGGAATGGGAAGGGCAAGCTTGTTCATGGCCACTCCGTAAGCGACTGCTAAGCCATCGATTCCTCGGAAGGGCACCTCACCAGTCAGGAGCTCCCAGAGCAGCACCCCATAGCTAAGGAGAGGGAGAAGACAGAAACCACGCAGTGAACCATAGGTGCAAGTTCATGGAAATAGCTTGCGAGGCTTTGACAAGCATCCCACATCCTCTCCGACATGTAGAGAGACTAATAAAACAGATGCACTGCTATAATATAAGAGGGAGACCGTAAAGCCTACTGGCTATAAGTGAAAACTCTGGAGTCAAGCACACTTGGTTTCAAAGTCTTGTTCCTCAAATTGCTCCATCTGTGAAGTGCAGATAACATGAGCAGTCTGACAAGATTGTCATGAAATGAAGCGCACTGCTCTAGTGTTTTAATCAGTGCTCAAGGGCCATAGCTATTTTGTGGTTGCTATTGTGAATGTAATAAACTGGGAGAAGAGGCAGCCTCCTGGGAATACATTTTTTCTTGCTTTAAGAAAACTTCAGCTTAAGTCATAGATACATTATTTTTTATTATTTTTTTTAATTTTATTGAACTATAGTTGATTTACAATATTGTGTTTAATTTCTGCTGTACAGCAAAGTGATATATATAGATATATATATATACATATATATATAATATATATTTTCCATATTCTTTTCCATTATGGTTTATCACAGGATACTGAACATAGTTCCCTGTGCTATACAGTAGGACTTTGTTGTTTATCCATCCCATATACAATAGTTTGCATCTGCTAATCCCAAACTCCCAATCCTTCCCTCCCTCATCCCCTGCTTGGCAACCACAAGTCTGTCCTCTATGTCTATGAGTCTGTTTTTGTTTCATAAATATGTTCATTTGTGTGGTATTTTAGATTCCACATATGAGTGATATCATATGGTATCTGTCTTTCTCTTTCTAACTTACTTAGTATGATAATCTCTAGGTCCATCCATGCTGCTGCAAATGGCATTATTTCATTCTTTTTTATGGCTGAGTCATAGTCCATTGTATATATATACCACATCTTCTGAAACCAATTGTCTGTTGATGAGCACATGGGTTGTTTCCATGTCTTAGCTATTGGAAAGAGTGCTGCTATGAATATAGGGGTGCATGTATCTTTTTGAATTATAGTTTTGCCTGGACATATGCCCAGAAGTGGGACTGCTGGATCATATGGCAACAGATACATTTTTTTTTTAGCTTTAGAAAAGTAGAAAGATGACACCCGAAACAAATATATTTTGCTCCTGTGAAAGATTTCTTTCAGTGCCCACTAGGTTGAATAGATTCCTGCCCTTGATCAGCATGAGTGCTTCCTTAATGCTGACCTCTGTCTAATTCAAAGGGGAAAGTTTCACAAGGGTGGACTGCATCGGTGGAGCAGAGCAGCACATCAGCTGTGAAGGCTTCGAGCTCCCTCCCTACCTTTCAAGTCCACATGAAGAATTTCTTTTCACATGTTCTGTGAGTTAGCAAATGGGGAATACAAAGCTTAGCGGAGTAATTATTCTATGAATTCATAATCAGAACCAGGCAAACTCACGCAGTGTTTAATCCTTCCAGGAATAAGTCAGGATCAGAAACCACAAAGCCATGAACAGTGAGAAGAGGGGCTCTCCTTATGTTTTCAAAGCAAACCTCGATTACCTATTGGTAATACTCATCAGTAGTTTACAACCAGCAAGAAGACATTTTTATTTTAAAAATAATAATAAACCCAGTAACTATTTGATCATGGTACCCTGTATGTGCAGTGTGCTAAAACATTTACAAACATCATCTTGAATCCCTTCTACAAACCAGTGAGATAAGTATTATCATCATGTTGCAGATGAGGAAAGCAAGTTTTAGATAGGGTTAGCAGTATATATTAAGGGCATATACAGAGTAAGTTACAGTGGACTTGGACCAATTCTCAATTCTTTCTCCCTAGAATGCCTTTCTACCATTTCTCTGTTTGGTAAACTCTACTAATCATCTTTCAAGATCTGATTCAAATGCACCACCATTTATTCATTCATTTTAAACATCTACTAAATATTTACTATGCATCAAACAATGCCAAGCGCTGGGATACACGATAAAAAACACAGATCTCATCCACAAAGAGATTAGCGAGAGGAATAGAAAAAGCATCAATTAGAATATGGAGAGAGGAGTCACAACAGAGATACTATAAGAGCACAAAGGAGGGTCACCTACACCAGACCGGGACGAAGGTAGGAGGTAGCTGAACCCTAAGTAAAACTTTGATGCTAAGTGAGGGAGGAGCCAGGACGCCAGAGACAGGAATCAGCAAACACAAAGGCGTGGGCTTGCCCTCACAGGATCCAAGTGGCCTGACCTGGCTCCAAAGGAGAACAATGTGTCCACCAATGTGCCAGGGCATCCCAGGGGTCTCTACAGATGGACCCTCAGGGTGGACTGGCCAGTCTCCTTGGACAATGGCTTTCCCCCAGTGAGCCCTCCAAGTACTGATATTTTCTTTATGTATTTTGACAGGAAAAAAAAAAGCCTAGGAGATCGGTAGTTGCAGGTCTTGTCTTGTGCTGACAAGAAGTTGGATTTTAGCCTGCGGATGATGGGAACAATTGGACACTTCAGGAAGCATTCCCTGACACCCTGACGTGTTACTCAGCCCTTGTCTGTGCTGTCACATAGGCTAGTTGTTTGTTTACCAGCCTGTGGGCTCCTAAAGGACAGGGATAGTAGTTCCTAATCTTTGCGCTCTCAGGGCCTTGCCCAGGCTCTGGAACGCCTAGGCCCTCACACAGTGAATGAGTTGGTGGGTGGGTGTAGGAGTGAGAGCACAGTCAGATGGTCCTGCAGGTTGCACTGGGTGCCCCAGAGTAAGCCCCAAATATCATCACGAACTGCACTAAGACACTTCCTGCCAAACCCTTCATGTGACTTATCCAGACAGCGGTCATGCTGGGCAGTGTCCACCAAGTGACCTCTACGAGCTCTCAGCGTTGCCAACTAGATTCCAGGTTGGAGCAACTCCCATCTTCAGTTGCCTGCTCTTGGCACTACTGCCCACTTCCACCCTCAGGAACAAAAACTCAAGGTTCCCAAAACGCCTTTCTTCCATCCAGGCAAAGACAATCAATGTCCCAACCCTAACTACCTGGAAAGACGGGGTGTTTTCAAAGATCCAAACACATGTCCCATTTGTGTCCTCGTGTCTCCTCTGCTATGGTTTTTACACTGAGCTCTACTCCGTGGAGATGTCTCAGGCCATCTGGGAGAGGGGGAGCCAGGGACCTTCCCCTCCCAGCTTCCACGCGGGCAGCTTGGCTTCCACCTGGCCTGGTCCTTTGTTCATGGGCATTCCATCCCATTTGAAGGGCTCTCCAACTAGGAAAAGTGGGGGAAGTGCTGCTCAAGAAAGACTTAGACAGACTCGAGTCAAATGCCTGCTTTACCACTTACAGCCAGGTGACCTTGAGACAGCAAGTTAACCTCTCCAAACCTGTGTCATCCGTGTAACCGAGACAGCGGTCCCTACCTTGCAGAGGTTGTAAGAACTAAGAGTTGCAAGGAACGAACAACAATAACCACCCTGCATCCTGAAACCACCAGCTATGGCTTGTAAACACTGTGTGCTTCCCCTTGGGAACGGCCTGAAAGGAGAAAGTGTCTGGGGAGAGCTGTGCCGAGGGGCACCAGCGTTCAGGGAAGAAGCCTTCCTGGGGATGACTAAACCAGTCACAGTGTTCCTCTGCCAGTGTTCCTCTGTATTTTTATAACAGAAGGTGGGTGATGTAAATGAAGGCTTGGAGGAACAGAGTCCAAAAGGGGGACTGTAGGAACACACATTAGATGCGTCTGAGCCCCAGGGAGAGGTGGACAGTAGAAGTCTGCATGATTTACCTCGGATTTCGCCTACTTTCTTGCCCTACCAGGGTTAAGAGAAGGTCAAGAGGTCTGTTCAAGACCATTTACAAGTGGCCTCGAAGTACCAGTTCAGCTAGAACTCTGCCTCGGAGTCCCTTCCCCCCCGAGAAGTGCCAGCTCCCACAGTGCTGCCAATGATTTCCCAGGGGTCCTCACAGCCTGACCCTAAACCCTCAGAAATGCACCCTGTGTCAATAATTAACCACCTCCAGAGGTGCAGTAATCCTTCCCACTGCTTGGTAACGTCGGATGTGGGGGAGGGGTGTTCTATTTTTTTTCAAGGTGAAGAATAACAACCCTTCCCAACAGAAGGTGCAGCAATTCTGCACCTGTGCTGGGCAAGGACTGTTTTTCTTATTAACCTGCATGGACTTTAAGACGGCCAACTCAGGGACCCACCCTCCAAAAGGAGAGGGTCTCCCTTGAATGGGCTCCTGTCCTTGGTCATCAGCTGTGACTCCACATTCCAGGAACCACGCTGACTGTTTAATAATCTTTGGCAAAGACAACTGAACAACCATATGTGAAAGTACTTTGTAAGCTGTTAGGTAACATATACTTACTCTTCTTGCTGTTAACCAGACCTTCATTTAAAATGACAACATATTTACTGACTTATTTATAAATGTATACATTAATATATTTATTGACACAAATACTTATTAACATGGCAATATGTTCATGCTCTATTACATTCAAAACGCAGCTTACAAAACAGAATGATCCCGTTTTAAGGCATGGGTGGGTGATCATGGGAACAGGAATAAACACACCAAAATGTCAACACAGATTATCTTTAGAAGTGCGTTGTGGGTGATTTTCTTTTTCTTTTCTTTCTTTTTCTGTTTATCCATATTTTCTAATTTTTTTCTGTAGTCAACATTTTTTCCTTCTGTAATTTAAAAAACTTAAAATGATTAATTAATAAAAGGCCTCCACCTCATCCTACACACGACAGGCAGACAGTCACCGCGAGACGATGGCCTCTGGCTGTTGCCACTATCCTCCGTGCACAGCACAACCAAAGGGAAAGAACTGCTCTTCTTGAGGGGTCTGGGTCATTCTCATCCTACCCTCCATCACAGCACTGAGGAGGCCTAGAGAACTGTACCTGAAGAGCAGTGAGACAAACTCGGCTGGCCCTGGGCACTCAGCAATTGCAGAGGCCCAAGGCCCTGGACGAGCTCCAGGAGGGCAGTGGGAGGGAAGGGGGCTGGACTCAGGCTCAGCCCAGTATCTGACACTGAAACCATACCCTTACCTTACACACTCAAGGCCCATAAGGTAGACATGGGATAGAAATAAAGCAATACATGGAAGACACCAAGCTTTTTTGCAGAATACCAGGGAAACCACAGATATAGAAACAACCTGCTAACAGCCTCTTCGGGCACATTGAGGGACTAGGATAACCAATAGTGAACTTTGATAGTGAACTTTAGAAGTCACAGGCTGAAAATCTGCCACATGTAACATAGGAAACCCCCCTGAATTTGCACATGCAACCCATGAAGAGGCATGAAGAGCAGTAGAGCCTGGGCAGAGAACTCCAGAAACTTACAAATTACTTTCCACTAACCATTTCCCAGCCCTCTCCCCCTCTTATTCCTTACTCCCACGATAAATATCCCACTCAACAGCCAACTGGGGAGACAGATCTGAGCATTGCCTCCTGCTTCCTTGCTTGGCTGCCCTGCAATAAATCCTTTTTCTCTCTGCAAAAGACCGTTGCCTCGGTGTTTGGTCTTTCCGCTGTGCAGGGGGAAGCGAGTCAACTTGCTGAGTAAGTACGTATTCAACAAACATTTCTTGAAGGAGTAAATGCATTACAAGTCAGTCTGGGAACCAACTTTGTCCCAAGTTCCTAGACATGCTTTGGCCCTCTTGGGACACCCTGCTGGGTCCCAGGCATGGTGGGCCAATCACCCTGGAAGAGGGTGCCTAAAGTGCAGGAATAAGAGTATATAGATGGTGACATGGCTACAAGCAGAGTTTTAAGAGACACATGTCTAGTTCAAATCACAGCTTTACCTCTACCACCTGGGTAAATCAAAGCACCTGACATCAATCATCTAAGCCTCAGTTACCTCATCTGTAAAACAGAAATAATAATAGCTACTTTTGGAGTCATCTCCAAATTAAAGACAAGCTGCTTGCCACAGATAAGTTCTCTTTCCCCTTTTCTGTGGGATATAATTATAACGTTTCTGCAGAAGTAACTGTCACTCAGATGTAACCACTCAGATAAGAATAACATGCTGAGGGACGCTGAAAGAATCTGAGTGCCTGAATGATCTAAAAGTGCAAAGCTGCCCCACTGGCCTGGACAGGCGGACTACTCCTTGAAAAAGAAATACATTTCTACCATCGGTAGGTATTAACTAATCTCATTAGCCTACAGAACAGTTGAATATCAGGATACAGCTCAACCTAATGAGATCTGGTCAGATATTTTAAGGAAAGGAAAACTCTTTTCTTCACAATATGTACTTCACCCTGTAATTAATGTGCAGTGAAATAAGATTCAATATACAGAAGCTATAAAATATCATAGAAAGAAATTAAAGAAGGTCGAAATAAATAGGAAGATATTCCACGTTCATGGATTGAAAGACAACATTATTTAGATGGCAATACCCCCAAAGTGATTTACAGATTTAACACAATCGCTATTAAAATTCTAGTTGCCTACTTTTCAGAAATTGACAAGATGATTCTAAAATTCGTATGGAAATTGAAGAGATCCGGAATCGCCAAAATAATCTTGAAAAAGAAGAAAGTTGGAAGACTCACACTTCTTAATTTCAAAAATTACTACAAAGCTACAGTTCTTAAAACAGGTGGTACCAGCCTAACGGTAGACACATAGATCAACGGAGTAGAATCGAGAGTCCAGAAATAAACTCTTACATTTGTAGTAAACTGCTTTTTGACAGGGATGCCAAGACAATTCAATAAGGAAAAAATAGACTTTTAAACAAGTGGTGCTGGGACAACTAGATAGCCACATGTAAAAGAATGAAGTTGGACTCCCACCTCACACCACATACAAAAATTAAGTCAAAATGGAACAGAGACCTATACATAAGAGCCAAAATTACAAAACTCTTAGAAGAAAACACAGGTATAAAACTTCATGACTTGGTTTCTTAGATATGACACCAAAAGTACAAGCAATCAAAGAAAAAACAGACTGGACATCATCAAAATTAAAAATGCTTGTGTTTCAAAGGATACCATCAAGAAAGTGAAAAGAAAACCCACAGAATGGGAGAAAATATTTACAAATTATGTATCTGATAAGAGACATATTTAGAATATATAAAGAACTCCTTCAACATAAAAATGGAAGGACATATAACCCAATTTTAAAATTGGCAAAGGATCTGAACAGATATTTATTCAGAGAAGACATACAAATGGCCAATAAGCACATGAAAAGATGCTCAACATCATTAGTCATTAGGGAAATACAAATCAAAACCACAATGAGATACCACTTCACAACCACTAGGATGGCTATAATAAAAAATAACAAGTGTTAAGAGGATGTGGAGAAATTGGAACCCTCATGCGTTGCTAATGGTAATAGCTATGGTAAAAACTGTTTGGCAGTTCCTAAAAAAGTTTAAAATAGAATTACCATATGACTCAGAAATTTTCACTCCTAGGTATATACCCAAGAGAAATGAAAACATATGTTCACACAAAAGCTTGTACACAAATGTCCATAGCAGCATTATTTACAACAGACAAAAAGCAAAATAACCCAAATGTCCATCAACTAATGAACAAACTGTGGTATACCCATACAGTGGAATATTATTCAACTATTAAAAAATGACGTTCTGAATAACATATATGAACCCTGAAAACATCATTCAAATGAAAAAAGTCAGTCACAAAAGACCACATATTGTACGATTCCATTTACATGAAATGTCCAGAATAGGCAAATGCATAGAGACAGAAAGTAAATTAGTGGCTGCCAGGGAGTAGGGGTAGGAGTAGGGGGTATTGGAGAATGACTGCTAATAGGTATTGAGGGTTTTTTGAGCGATAAAAAATATTCTGGAAATACTTAGTGGTTGTCATGGGTTGAATGGTAGCCCTGAAAAGATATGTCCATGTCCTCATTCCCAGAAGCTGTATTTGGAATAGAATCTGCCCCAGTCTCTGGAGAGGGTATAGGCCTGCTGATACTGATTTCAGACTTCGGGTCTCTAGACTAAATAAATTTCTATTGTTTTAGGCCACCAGCTTTGAGGTAATTTGTTACAGTAGCCTTAGGAAACTAATAACAATGATGATCAGTGTAAAACATTGTAAATTTACTAAAAACCATTGGCTTATACATTTTAAAACATGCACTTTATGGTATATGAATAATATCTCAATAAAGCTGTTATTTAAAACACACACACACAAACTCACTTTACAACACATTGAGAAGCAACAACTTCATAGATGAAATACTATGATAATCTACAGTCCTTGTTTTTGTTTACCAAGATGATGCTACTGTCTCGCAGTCACGAGGATGCTTATTCTGTAGATGCTCATCCTCCCATCAGTGGGAAAAAAGTTTTCAGATCCATGTCCTTGTGACCTCTCGGGCTGACATTAACTAGGGGGATGGTTTGTTGAATCTGACTCTGCAGTTCTGGGTGCACGCTTGAGACCTATCTTTTCCCATTTCTATATCAATGTTCAACAGACAAGACAGATCCTTGACTAAAAGCTTAACTGGGTAACTGGAAGAATAATTTCCAGCCCACTGAGAAAAAAGAGACAGCACAAACAATACTCATCAGCTGAAGAGCTTATAGTGAGAACAAGTCCAGCAGTAACAGCCACTGTCACTAAGGAAGCCAGGGTGACCGTGGGGAAGGTGTACAGGAGTATCTGGGTGCCCCTGCCACCCTAGAGGTCAGCACATACTGCCCCTAGAATCTCCTGGTCTTTCCTAGGGAGCAACCACCAACACAAAGGGGCCTACACAAAGGTGGTACTTGCCACAGCACTGGAGGGATTTCTGGTAGAGGAAGATGTTAGAAAGTGTCCTTGGCAATGTTGGATTTAGTGTAGGTTGCTCTGCAGGGATCATCTAGACCTACTTGGGGTGCCTGGGATTCTACACGACCTCAGTTCTCCAAGTCCTGAAGCAGCTGTGCAGCCAAAATAAATCTGGGGAAAGCTGACCCTGCACCTCTGGACCTTACCTCCACACGTCGCTGCCTTTGGAAAACATGGAGGCACGAATGACTTCAGGTGCCATCCAAGCATATGTCCCTGCCGCGCTCATCTTAGTGGTCCGGTGCCATTCCCGAGCCAGGCCAAAATCGGTGATCTTCAGAACCTTGTTGCTCAGGTCTCCATTCTCCACCTTCTGGAGGATCAGTACTGGGCAAGGAAAGGAATACAGAAGAAACCAGAGAGTCTGCATTAATCACAGGGAAACCGTGCAATACAGAGCCCTCCTGCCATCCTCTTGTCCTCTCCTACAGGCTCCATCATGTGGCGACCATGGGTGGATGGTGGGAGCCACCATCCTTCAACACCTAGGATGCATCCATTTTGGTGCCAAGTATTTTACAGGCATGATCTTCAACCCTCACTACAACCTTATGAGGTAGATGCTATTGCCATCACTGCTCTTACAGATGAGAAAACTGAAATACAACGCCACTCTATAAGTTTTTCAAGGCCATTCAGATAATAAGTCAGGATGGAAACCCTGACAGCCTGACTCAAGAGACTTCTCTGTTACAATCACACCATAGGAAAGAAGAGCTGTGGGGTCACAGCTGACCCTTTGTGAGGAGCAGCTACCTGGGCTTCCTGACTTCCAGGGCACCCCTGGGCTTTAACTACTCTCAAAACATCAAGAGTGGAGGTGCCTGTTGGACTTTTAAGGTTTCAGACAGTGTCTGAACCGTTTCCATGAACCTTTCCAAGTTACATTATTTAAAGTCTTAAGAAAGCATGTCTTAGCTTCAGGTGTACAACACTGTTAATCAACTATACTCCAATATACAATAAAAAGTTACCAAAAAAAAGAAGGAAAGAAAGCATGTCTTTGGGGCAGAGATTTTCCCTTAATCCAGGGACTCACCTGCACCCACTGAGAAGTGGCTGACAGGTTGGAGGTCACAGTGCTCTCTGGGAACACGGCCCAGGAAGGAGGACCTAGTGCCCTGAACGAGCCACGCTCTGGGCCTTGTGTCCCACGTTCTGACGCCAAAGCCCCGCCGTGTGGGAGCCACCCCAGCTCTCCCAGGACAGCAGCTAAGGCAGCCACCCCACCCACATGATGGCTCCAGCAAGAAGCATGCCCTCGTGGGAGCCAGTCTCCCTCATCAACTCAAGTGCTATAAGCGAAGGCCAGGAACTCTGCCTGAGTGGGCAGCTAGCAAGCTGCTGGGAGGTGAGGAAGCTGAGCCTCTGTTTCCACAGGGGGGATGGTTCCAAGCCCCTGTGTCGGCACTGCCTCTGTGGGCCAGACGCTGAACCACCTGGAGTTCAGAGCTCAGTACACAGGGTTTCAGGGAAGGAAGGAAGATTCTCTCTGCCATTCAAGTCTAAATGGGGAGAGTGGGGAAAGGGGGGCGGATTTTAGGGCAAGAGCTGCAGGTGGTCCCTCAAGTCACGTGACTGCACTTTTCTTTTCCTGCCCCCCAAACCCCGCCCTGGCACATGTCCACTGAGTTGTTACATAATGAAAGGACGTGGGCCAAAGAGCTCTATGTCCTACGTGCTTCCGAGAAAATCAGCAGCAAAGAGGGATTACAGCAGCTATAGGGCTGGAAGCATAAAACAAATCAGTGCCAGCCACTCCTCAGATCTAATGGACTAAGTCTCCTTCCTCCACGCTCTCTCCCTACTTCCCCAACACCCTCCCACCCCCCACTCCAAGCTGCTAGCATCCTGATGGGTCTAACTAAGCCTCTAAATGCTCAGGCAGATTAAAACAAACAAACAAAAAACAACTTCCTACATCTCATCTAATGACAAAAATCTTCTGTGCCTCTCTCCCCTTCTCTGTGGGTAGAGAGATAACAGACCAATATGCACTCAGACTGCCAGGGATGCCTTTTGCGGTGGCGGCAACCAGCTGCTGAGCATTTCCCTTAGCCGCCCTTGAACTGAAGATTCAGAGAGAGCCCTTCCCCTTACAGATCCAACCAGGTTGAGTCCTGTCACCCCAGGCCTCCAGGTGGCTGGGACAGGGTGCAGTGGAAGGAGGATAACAGTTTCCCCACGCTGCATGGGTCCAGTTGAGCTTTCTTGGAGCCTATGCTGGAAAGGGAAGGCAGAGAAGTTCAGATTCTGTGACAGGAAATCAATTTTTAGAAATGAGATGGCATACTTAAGATGATGTTTAAAATATTATTAGTCTGTCGGATGGCTTAAGAGGAATGACCGAAAGATGGGACGGGGCAAGAACCAGCCCAGGGGCAGTCTGTCTAAACTGGAATGCCTTTAGACAGTGCACGTCCAGCCCAGTTCTGCCTAATCTCCATGACTCCCTGATGCCTTGCATCTGGCGGACCTCAAACATTTATCCCCGCAGGTTGGGCCCCTGAAGGCATCTGAGTTAAAAAGCCCTGGCGTAGGGGTCCTGCCCCCAGAAAAGGAGAGAGGCTATAATCCTGGCAGCTAGTAATTCTGACACATGGTTACAGCCAATGATTCGCAAGAACAGTGCCCTGAAATACTGGATTCTACCAAGAATGTATTACTATTAACAATTAAAGCAACAAAGTTTGTGAAAGCTTTACTTTTTTTTTTTCTTTTTTGGAGATTTTTAAAATTGAGAAATTCACATAACACAAAATTAACCATTTTAAAGTGAACAATTCAGTAGCAGTTAGTACATTCACAACACTGTACAACCATCACTTCTATCTAGTGCCAAAACATTTTCATCACCCCCTAAAGGAAATTCCATAGCCAATAAGCATTATTCCCCATTCTCCCCTCTTCCCAGCCTCTGGCAACCACCAACCTGCTTTCTATCTCTATCGATTTACCTATTCTGCATATTTCATATAAATGGAATCATACAATATGTGACACATCTGGTCATTTCACTTAGCATAATGTTTCCAAGGCTCATCCACATTGTAGTTCATACCAGCACTTTACTCCTTTTCCTGACTGCATGATATTCCATCACATGTATATACCACAATTTACTTCTCCTTTTGCCCACTGATAGACATTTGCATTGTTTCCATCTGTCAATTATTGTGAATCTGTTATGAACACATGTGCACATATACTTGTTTGAGTGCCTGTTTTCAATTCTTTAGGAGGGGAATTACTAGGTTATATGGTAATTTCATGTTGAACTTTTTGAGGAATCACTAAACTATTTGCCACAGCAGCTGAAGTGTTTTACATTCCCATTAGCAATGAATGAGGGTTCCAATTTCTCCACATCCTCACCATACTTGTTATTTTCCTTTTTCTTTTTCTTCTTACTATAGCCATTCTAGCAGATGTGAAGTGGTATCTCACTGTGGTTTTGATTTACATTTCCCTAATGACTAATGATGTTGAGCGTCTTTTCATGTGCTTTTTGGCCAGTTGTGTGTCTTCTTTGGAGAAATGTCTGTCGTTTTGTTGTTGAGTTGTGAGTTCTTTATAGATCCTGGATACTAGACCCTTATCAAATATGTGACTTGCAAATATTTTTCCCTCTCTGTGGGCTGTCTTTCTACTTACTTGATAATGTCCTTTGATGTACAACAGTTTTTAATTTAGATGAAGTCCACTTTATCTGTTTTTCCTTTTGCTGCTCATACAGTACTTTTGATGTAATACCAAAGGCCTGCCAAATCCAAGTTCATGAAGATTTGCCCCTATGGTTTCTTCTAAGAGTGTTATGGTCTCAGCTCTTATATTTAGGTTGTTAATCCATTCTTAGTTAATTTTTTTTTAAGAACTTTTATTGAGATACAGTTAACAGACAATAGACAGCATATATTTAGAGTGTACAATTTGGTATCCCAATCTCCCAATTCATTCCCCCCCAACCCTCCCCGCTTTCCCCACTTCGTGTCCATGTGTTTGTTCTCTACACCTGTGTCTCTATTTCTGCCTTGCATTTCCTCTTTCATAGTTGTTAGCATTTGCCTTATATATTGAGGTGCTCCTATATTGGGTGCATATATTTTTATAATTGTTATCTCCTCTTAGTGGATGGATCCCTTGATCTTTACATAATGTCCTTTCTTGTCTCTTCTAACATTTTTTATTTTAAAGTCTATTTTATCTGATATGAGTATTGTTACATCAGCTTTCT
This sequence comes from Hippopotamus amphibius kiboko, assembly GCF_030028045.1. NCBI lineage: Eukaryota > Metazoa > Chordata > Mammalia > Artiodactyla > Hippopotamidae > Hippopotamus > Hippopotamus amphibius. Next base: position 156,777,496 of record NC_080189.1, read on the forward strand.
TTTGATTTTCATTTGCATGGAATATGTTTTTCCATCCCCTCACTTTCAGTCTGTATGTGTCCCTAGGTCTGAAGTGAGGCTCTTGGAGACAGCATATATATGGGTCTTGTTTTTGTATCCATTCAGCCAGTCCGTGTCTTTTGGTTGGTGCATTCAGTCCATTTACATTCAAGGTAATTATCAAGATGTATGTTCCTATTACCATTTTCTTAATTGTTTTGTTTTTGTTTTTGTAGGGCCTTTTCTTCTCTTATGTTTCCCACTTAGAGAAGTTCCTTTAGCATTTGTTGTAGGGCTGGTTTGGTGGTGCTGAATTCTCTTAGCTGTTGCTTGTCTGTAAAGCTTTTGATTTCTCCATTGAATCTGAATGAGATTCTTGCTGGATAGGGTATTCTTGGTTGTAGGTTCTTCCCTTTCATCACTTGAAATATATCGTGCCACTCCCTTCTGGCTTGTAGAGTTTCTGCTGACAAATCAGCTGTTAACCTTATGGGAGTTCCCTTGTAGGTTATTTGTTGTTTTTCCCTTGTTGCTTTTAATAACTTTTCTGTCTTTAATTTTTGTCATTTTGACTACTATGTGTCTTAGTATGTTTCTCCTTGGGTTTATCCTGCCTGGGACTCTCTGCGCTTCCTGGACTTGGGTGGCTATTTCCTTTCCCATGTTAGGGAATTTTTCAACTAGAATCTCTTCCAATATTTTCTCGGGTCCTTTCTCTCTCTCTTCTCCTCCTGGGACCGCTATAATGCGAATGTTGGTGCGTTTAACATTGTCCCAGAGGTACCTTAGGCTGTCTTCAGCTCTTTTCATTCTTTTTTTTTATTCTTTTCCAGTGATTTTCACCATTCTGTCTTCCAGGTCACTTATTCACCCTTCTGCCTCAGTTAATCTGCTATTGGTTCCTTCTAGTGTATTTTTCATTTCAGTTATTGTGTTGCATATCTCTGTTTGTTTGCTCTTTACTTCCTCTAGGTCTTTGCTAAACTTTTCTTGCAACTTTTCAATCTTTGCATCCAGTCTTTTTTCAAAGTCCTGGATCATCTTCACCATCATTATTCTGAATTCTTTTTCTGGAAGGGTGCCTATCTCCTCTTCATTTAGTTGTTTTTCTTGGGTTTTATCTTGTCCTTTCATCTGGTACAAAGTCTTTTGCCTTTTCATTTTCTCTATCTTTCTGTGGCTGTGGTTTTCAGTTCCACAAGATGAAATACTGCTGATACTGCTTGATCCTGCTGTCTGCCCTCTTGTGGAGGAAGCTATCTAGGAGGCTCGTGCGTGCTTCCTGATGGGAGGGACTGATGGTAGGTTGGGCTGGGTGGGCAGAGCTCAGTAAAACTTTAATCTGATTTGGTGGGCGGAGCTCAGTAAAACTTTAATCTGCTTGTCTGCTAATGGGTGGGGCTGTGTTCACATCTTGTTAGTTGTTTGGCCTGAGGCTACCTAGCACTGGAGCTTACAGGCTCTTTGGTGGAGCTAATGGTGGACTCTGGGAGGGCTCACACCAATGAGCACTTCCCAGAACTCCTGCTGCCAGTGCCCCTATCTCCTCGGTGAGCCACAGCAGCCCCCCACCTCGGCAGGCAACCCTCCAACACCAGCAGGTAGGTCTGGTTCAGTCTCCTATGGGGTCACTGCTCCTTCCCCCTGGGCCCTGGTGAGCACATTTTTTGGTGTGCCCTCCAAGAGTGGAGTCTCTATTTCCCCCAGTCCTGTGGAGGTCCTGCAGTCAAATCCTGCTGGCTCTCAAAGTCTGATTCTCTGGGGATTTCTCCTCCCGTTGCCAGACTCCCAGGTTGGGAAGCCTGATGTGGAGCTCAGAACCCTCACTTTAGTGGGTGAACTTCTGTGGTATAACTGTTCTCCAGTTTGTGAGTCACCCACCCAGCATTTATGGGATTTGATTTTAACGCAATTGCGCCCCTCCTACCATCTCATTGCGGCTTCTCCCTTGTCTCTGGATGTGGGGTATCTTTTTGGTGAGTTTCAGTGTCCCTCTGTCAATGAGTGTTCAGCAGTCAGTTGTAACTCTGGTGCTCCTGCAAGAGGGAGTGAGCACACATGCTCCTACTCCACCATCTTGATCCTATCTCCCATTCTTAGTTAATTTTTGGATATCATATCAGATAGAGGTCCAAAGCTATTTTTTTGCATGTGGAGATCCAATCTTCCCAGTACTGTTTGTCAAAGGGGAAAGCTTTACTTTTTAAGATAGAGTGGGGCATAGTTCTCTCCAAAAGTGTTTTCCTGGGTAGGAGAAAAAGGTTATATTCACAGCAGCTTACTTGTCTGTACCACTGCTGTGAGCCCATTCCAATCTCCCACCTCTGACAAACAGCTGCAGCAGTAACAAACTATTGTGCTTTCCTTCTTGATAAACTTTAGGATTTTTATCAAAATCTGGTGAAGTCCATGAAAGTGTATTGTGGAAACCTCCCCTCTCATGTAGGGGGTATGGGGGGGGGGGGGCGGTGGAACAAATGCTGAAAACTAACAAACCCAAGTCAAGGGGAGCCTGGCTAGGATGAGAGAAAGAGGGAGAAAAACATGCATCTGAATGAAAATCCTAGTGATTAATCAGATATAGGAGCTTGAGGGAGAAGGGAGACATCTCCCACCTTTCAGATATGGATGACAAGTAGAAATGGTAGTGCCCCTGACTGAGAAGTTGAAAGACAAAAGCCCATTTGAGGAAGCCAAGTTCAGTCTGGGACATAATGGATTCAGGGTGACAGTAACAAGAGTCATTGCAGAACAGGAAAAAAAAAAAAAGAGCAGACAATTCGTAAATCCCAGGCTTGACATTTTCCATGTGACCCTGGATAAGTTTCATAAACTCTGCATCTCTATTCCTGCTTCAAAAAATGGGGATAAAGATTAAAGGTAATACAGTAACCCAGCAGAATGGCTGACACATAATTAGGAACTCAGAACAGTATAGCTACCATTACTACTATTACGATTAAGTGTCTCATACGTAAGTGGAAACCATGGGATTTCAAGTTCAAGGCATTCAGAACCCTGGTGGAATGCCTGGCAGGCCCTGGCACATAACAACCATGTAATAAATTCTTACTGTATAAATAAGTGGTTGATTAAATAATAATGATAGCTAACCATTATCGATCACTTACTATGTACAGGCATACCTTGTTTTATTGTACTTTGCCTTACTGCGTTTCACAGATATTGCATTTTTTTACAAATTGAAGGTGTGTGAGAACTCTGCACTGATCAAGTCTTCTGGTGCCATTTTTCCAACAGCATTTGCTCACTTCACGTCTCCGTGTCACATGTGGTAATTCTTGCAACATTTCAAACTTTTTCATTATCATTATGTTTCTTATGGTGATCTATGATCAGTGATCTCTGATCATACTGTTGTAATTGTTTTGGGGAGCCATGAACCATGCCCACATAAGGTGGCAAACTTAATGGGTAAATGTTGTGTGTGCTCTTATTGCTCTACCAACTGGCTCTTCCCCCTTCTCTCCTCCTCTCCTCGGGCCTTCCTATCCCCTGATACACAACAATATTGAAATTAGGCTATTTAATAACCCTAATATGGTCTCTAAGTGTTCGGGTGAAACTCTCTCACTTTATATCAAAAACTAGAAATAATGAAGCTTAGTGAGGAAGGCCAAGTCAAAAGCCAAGACAGGCGAAAAGCTAGGCCTCTTGCATCAGTTAGTCAAGTTCTGAATGCAAAGGGAAAGCTCTTGAAGGAAATTAAAAGTGCTACTCCAGAGAATACACAAATGATAAGAAAGCAAAACAGCCTCAGTGCTGATATGGAGAACGTTTTAACACTCTGGATAGAATATCAAACCAGCCACAGCATTCCCTTAAGCCAAAGCTTAATGCAGAGGAAAGCCCTGACTCTCTTCAAATCTATGAAGGCTAAGAGAGATGAGGAAGCTGCAGAAGAAAAGTGTGGAGCTAGCAGCAGCTGGTTCAAGAGGTTTAAGGAAAGAAGCCATTTCTATAATGTGACAGTGCAAGGTGAAGTAGCAAGTGACAATGTAGAAGCTGCAGCAAGTTATCCAGAAGATCTAGGTAAGATCATCAATGAAGGTAGCCACACTAAACAACAGATTTTCAATGTAGATGAGACAGTATTCTATTGGAAGAAGATGCTACCTAGGACTTTCATCACTAGAGAGGAGAAGTCAAGACGTGACTTCAATGCTGTGAAGGACAGGCTGACTCTCTTATTAGGGGCTAATGCAGCTGGTGACTTTATGTTGAAGCCAATACTCATTTACCATTCCAAAAATCCTAGGGCCCTTAAGAAGTATGCTAAATTTCCTCTGCCTGTGTTCTCTAAATGGAACAACAAAGCCTGGATGACAGCACATCTATTTACAACATGGTTTACTGAATATTTTAAGCTCACCGTTGAGACTTACTGCTCAGAAAGATTCCTTTCAAAATATTACTGTTCATTGACAATACATGTGGCCACCCAAGAGCTCTGATGGAGATGTACAGTGAGATTCTTATTGTTTTCATGCCTGCTAACACAACATCTAGTCTGCACCCCATGGATCAAGGAGCAACTTTGCCTTTCGAGTCTTAAAACTATTTAAGAAATACATTTTTTAAGGATATAGCTGTTCTAGTGATTTCTCTGATGGATCTGAGCAAAGTCATTTTAAAACCTTCTGGAAAGGATTCAACATTCTAGATACCATTAGAAACATTCACGATGTTCAAAATATCAAAATTAACAGGAATTTGGAAGAAGTTGGATCCAAACCTCATGGATGACTTTGAAGAGTTCAAGACTTGAATGATGGAAGTAACTGCAGATGTGGTGGAAATAGCAACTAGAATTAGAACTGGACTGAAGGTGTGACTGAATTGCTGCAATCTCACGATAAAACTTTAACGAATGAGGAATTGCTGCTTAATGGATGAGCAAACAAAGTGATTTCTTCAGACAGAATCTATTTCTGGTGAAGATCGTTGAAATGACAAAGGTAGAATATTACATAAAACTCAGCTGGTAAAGCAGTTGCAGGGTTTGAGAGGATTGACTCCAATTTCAAAAGTTCTACTGTGGTTAAAAAGCTATGAAACAGCATTGCATGCTACAGAGAAATCGTTTGTAAAAGAAGAGTCAATCAATGCAGTAAACTTCACTGTCTTATTTTAAGAAATGGCCACTCTGATCAGTCAACAGCCATGAACACTGAGGCAAGACCCTCCACCAGCAAAAAGATCATGACTCACTGAAGGTTTAAATGATGGTTAGCATTTTTTAGCAATAAAGTGTTTTTTTAATTAAGGTATGTACATTGTTTTTGTGGACATAATAAGACTACACTCAAGAGACTACAACATAGTCTAAACATAACTTTTATATGCACTGGGAAACCAAGAAATTCATGTCACTTGCTTCTTTGCGATACTCACTTCACTGCGGTGGTCTAGAACCAAACCCACAATACCTCCAAAGAATACGCCTGTGGTGGCGTGATGCTCTTTACATGATGTATGTAAAGAGCTTGACATCCATCACCTTAGTTAATCCTTAAACCAACCCTATGAAGTAGGCATAATTATATTCCCTATTTTACTCATGCTGAAACAGACACAGAAAGGTTAAGTCAGTTGCCCACAGTCAGTAAGGCATGGAGATGGGTTCCAAAGCCAGATCTCTCTTCACACGCTATGCCATCCAGAGGACAGAAAGAAATCCTATGCTTAGCTCAGTTCCCATCTGATCCCTAATACTGTCATTAATCAACTAGTCTTCACTGCTCTCCTTATTCATGGAGTATTCCTTCAGCACCCAAAACCAGTACTACACAATTTAACAGCATATTTAATTATTTCCAACTGTGGCATGTACATGTCTCATCATTTCCTCTAGAATGTGATGGAATATGACTCCTAGAGGGGAAAAACCCCATTCTTTTTCTTCTGGGATTCATGCCACACACACACACACACACACACACACACACACACCTGCCCCCAGGAATCAAGCAGAAGACCAGGCTCTCTGAAAGAACTCACCCTTCAGTTACTTATTTCACTGAAATAGTCATTGTGCATCTTCTCAAACTATCCACTTCCCCATTCTATTGTTGCCAGGGCTGGGGGTGGGGGGCATCCCTCCAATGTTATCCAAACCTGAGGCACTAAGGGGAGCTGGGTGGATACCAGGAAAGACAAGGAGACTGGAGAAAGAGGAATTCCTCAGCCAGGGTTACTGGTGACTAACACATCCTGCTCGTGTCAGGTGGGGTAGGGGGACACAAGGATAGATAAGCTAGAGATTTTGTCCTTAAGGGCCCTCTACATGCTGTATGGAAATATACACAATAAAACTGAGTATCACATTAAGACAACATATGCTTCAATTAAGTGCCCACTTTTTACTACAAGCAGTAAGATAATCACAGTTTTCCAAACCTCAGTAACCCAAGGACACTATTTCCAGACCAGGTCACCACCTATATACCATTTACTTAGTATTTTTCTTAAAATTGACTTTTAAAAAATTATGAAAAGAAGAAATTTTATGTCATTATTATAAATGGAAAAAAACAAATATTCTCATAATATCAGGTAACCTGTATAAATAAATAAAATGAGAACAAAAATAAATGTTATTAAGTGTCAGTAGAGGAATTTCCCTGGCGGCACAGTGGTTAAGAATCCGCCTGCCAATGCAGGGGACATGGGTTCATCCCCTGGTCCGGGAAGATCCCACATGCCGCGGAGCAACTAAGCCCGTGTGCCACAACTACTGAGCCTACACTCTAGAGCCCGTGAGCCACAACTACTGAGCCCGAGTGCCACAACACTGAAGCCCGAGTGCCTAGAGCCGGTGCTCTGTAACAAGAGAAGGCACCACAATGAGAAGCCCGCTCACCACAAGGAAGAGTAGCTCCCCCTCCCTCCAACAGCAACTAGAGAAAGCCCGTGTGCAGCAACAAAGACCCAACACAGCCAAAAAATTTTTTAAAAATAAATTTAAAAAAAAAGAGTCAATAGATCCTGCTACTAGTCAAAGTTCTGAGCCTAAGGCCAGCTGCCTCTGATAGAAAGAAAAGCTTACAAGGGTTAGAGAGGAATAAAAGCAAATTGGCACCAAGATGAATCTTGATCCTCCATGAATATAGAGAGGGTAAATGACTTTCTATGGAATTCAGTGTTACCTAAGACAGACCACAGGAAGGGACCTCAAGGCCATCCCCTGCTAGGACAACAGAGCAGGAAATGAGTCAGGCAGGGGTGGCCACACAGGGTTTTGTGAGTCTGACCTGATATCATTTAGCTGAAGGCCAGGCTCTCAAAACTTGGCATAACTGAGGAGACTCTCCCATATGTCCTAATGGTAAATTTAGCTTTGGTTGATGATTTATCATTTTGAGATTTCTTGTTAATTATTCATCTCCATTAGCACACGGGGCTCTGATTTGCTAAATGCTCACCTTGGCACCAAGGTTCCCACATTCCCAGCCCTTCATTTGGCCCAAATGATTCAACATCAACTTTCGAGGGCTGTGTCTTGCTTGATTTTAAAAAAAGTTTACTGTCAAACGCATATACACATAAAAGAGAGTATAAAACACATATGATTTAAAGAAAATACGACGAAAACCCACACGACTCCATCCAGTCCCTTAGAAACTCCACATTTTCCTCTCCATCACATCCCCTTCCATCTCCCCAGACGTCTCACAATCCTGACTTCTGTCATTCATCCCTTTACCTCACTTTGTCATCTTACGACCTATGTATACATCCGTAAATTAAGATGTTGTTTTGTTTTGAAAGTGAGTGACAAGCACAAATGTAGCTGTGTGTACTAGTTTCCTAGGCTGCCATAACAAATTAACACCAACGTGGTGGCTTCAAACAACAGAAACCTACTGTCTCTCAGATCTGAAGGCAAGAATTCTAGTCCAAAATCAAGGTGTCGGCCACGGCCATGCTACTTCCAAAGGCCACAGGGAAGAACCCTCCTTTGCCCCTTCCAACTCCTGATGGCTGCCAGCAATTCTTGGTGTTCCCCAGGTTAGGGCAGCATAACTCCAGTCTCTTCACTGGCCATCTGTCCTCTGTGTCTGTCTCTGTTCTTCACATGGCATTCCCAGTGCTGTGTGTCTGGGTCCAAATTTCTTTCTTCTTATAAAAACACCAGGCATTGGACAAGGGCCAGTCCTCATCCCACAGGACCTCATCTTTACTTGATTACAAAGATCCTATTTCCAAATAAGGTCACATTCACAGGTTAGAACTTCATCATGTCTTTTTTAGGGGGATATAATTCTACCCAGAATACAATAAAAATATTGCCTTTGCTAGATGAAGGCTCTCAAGGAAATAAGCTAAACACAGTGTCTGGCCATGGTCCCAGAAAGTTGACTAGAGCCCTTTCTGGGAAAGTCAGTAAGCAAGCACATATATGAGTGCTAGAAAAACTGCGTAGATGACCACAGCGGGGAACATGTGGCAGCAGGGAATGGTGGGGAGAGATGCAGATACTGGACCTCCATCAGAAATACGGTTGGGGTGTGGGGTCCCTACATTTTCTGTTTCTAAATTCATTTTGGCCCATAGCGGGTTCTTGGTGTTGGGCAAAGAAAATGCTTCTGTTTATCTGGTCAACAGGGAAAGGAGCTTCATCAGCACACGAGCAAGACAGCCAAGTACAGAGCGGAATCCTGAGCAGGCTCCCCAGGCAGTCATTCCTCAGGTTAAAGTGACAGAACCTCAGGTTAAACTGATGGAACCTCAGGTTAAATTGATGGAGCACCAGCAGCAGGTGAGGTGAGTTGGTGACAACAGTCCTGGGTCACACTACTGGATCTAAATTGCCTCCTCTATGTCTGATGCACAGCTGTTCTCCTGGGGTCTCCTTTCGCAGTCCTCAGGGGGTTTTCCCTTCATCTATCTCCTGTGCCCTGTACCCACTTTCTCTTTCTGCTGCTTTCTTCTCTTACTTTGGTGATATGCATTCTCCAACAGCTCCTTAGAAAGAATGTATGGAAGGTACACTTTTTTTCTCAGAAAATGTCTACATTCCATCCCCATACTTGGCATAAAAATGACTGGAGATTTTCCTTCATCATTCTGAAGGCATCACGCATCAATTTCTTGCTTCCAACATTGTAGTTAAGGAGCCCCGGGCCATTTTGCTTCCTGATGCTCTGTATGTGATGTGTCTTTTGCTTTTGGGAATTTTTTAGTCTCAATCCCCAGTGTTCTGAAATATCAGAGGAATGTGCCTTGGGTGGGGAGTTTGTGAATACTTTCAAATCTGAACACACATGTTCTTCAGTTACAAGGAATTTTCTTGACGTATTTTACTGTTACTTTCCTTCCCCATATTCCTCTGTTTTCTCTCTCCCTCTCTTTTTTCTACCTCTATTATTTAGGTACTAGTTTTTCTTTACTGGTCCTCCAGTGTTCTTATCTTTTCTCCTCCACTTTTTCATCTTTTCATTTTTATCTTCTTTCTGAGATGTCATCACTTTGTCTTCTAACCCTTCAATTGGGTTTCTCACTTCCCCTATCATGATTTTAATTTCTAAGGGACCTCTTTCTTGTTCTCTGAATTTTTCTTCAAATGAGTGGCAAGCACATATGTAGCCATGTAATGCCTGTTTTTGTAATACAGGTCCAATATCCTTTCTTTTACCTGAGCGTATCATTAATGGTTCTTTATTTCTTTGTTTCTCCCAGTGTAGTTTGTCTCAGCTAGTTTTTCTATTTGTGCTTTGGTCTCTAATGCACCCTTGCTCAGAGTTACTGTATCCTTGATTGTCTGTTCATCATCAAGAACCAAACTGGGCTTATGTTTTAAAAAGGAAGTCCTCATGTTTCAAAGGTACATACTGAAATATTTACCCAAAAAATATAATGTTGCAGACTTCCTTCCAAATAATCAAGGGTGGGAAATGAGTGAGGGGACATAAGAAACACGATTACCCATGAGTTGGTCATTGTGGAAACTGCCTGAGTACCTGGGGGGTTTGTTATGCTGTTTCTCCTTCCTTGCGTATGTATTTTCCACAATAATAAGTTGGGGTCGGGGCTAAGGAGTGAGGGATCAAAAGCTGTCTAGACCCTCTAAGCACATAGAAGGAATCTGTCAACTTTGAGCTTCCCTGTAGGGAGAGCCATGTAAGCCTAGACAAGAATACCTGTGGTCATTCTGTTGAGCTGGTCAAATACTCCTCCAATTGTAGGAAAGTACAGCTGCCAGTGTGCTGGGAACAAAGTTGGTGCGGTGGGGGGTGAGGGGGGGTCACAGGCTTCAGTATGTAAACAGGTATCGCTCCATCTTTAAAATAAAGTCCCCATTCCCATACCCTGTGCTTGTGTCCCCCAGTTCAGAAACTGTTTCCCTCCTCTAAAAGGAAAGGCAGTCAGGTGGCTGCAGGGAGTGGAGGAGGAATGCATTTCATATCATTGCTACCTGACCTTTTTTATTTATTTATTTATTTATTTATTTACTTTCATAACTGTATATTTTATTTTATCTTTTTTTAATTTTTTTTAATTTTTAATTTTTTTTATTTTTTACAATAAACTGCATATATTTAGAGTGTACAATTTGGTATCCCAATCTCTCAATTCATTCCCCACCCAACCCTCCCCACTTTCCCAACCTGGTGTCCATATGTTTGTTCTCTACATCTGGGTCTCTATTTCTGCCTTGCAAACTAGTTGAGTTGTACCATTTTTCTATAGTCCACCTATATGTGTTAATATACAATATTTGTTTTTCTCGTTCTGACTCACTTCACTCTGTATGACAGTCTCTAGGTCCATCCATGTCTCTACAAATGTCCCAGTTTCATTGCTTTTTACAGCTGAGTAATATTCCATTGCATATATGTGCCACATCTTCTTTATCCATTCATCTGTTGATGGGCATTTAGGTTGCTTCCATGTCCTGGCTATTGTAAATAGTGCTGCAATGAACACTGGAGTGCATGTGTCTTACTGAATTATGGTGTTCTCTGGGTATATGCCCAGGAGTGGGATTGCTGGGTCATATGGTAGTTCTATTTTTAGTTTTTCAAGGAACCTCCATACTGTTCTCCATAGTGGCTGTATCAATTTACATTCCCATCAGCAGTGCAAGAGCGTTCCCTTTCCTGCACACCCTCTCCAGCATTTACTATTTGTAGATTTTCTGATGATACCCATTCTGACCGGTGTGAGGTGATACCTCATTGTAGTTTTGATTTGCATTTCTCTAAGAATTAGTGATGTTGAGCAGCTTTTCATGTGCCTCTTGGCCATCCGTATGTCTTCTTTGGAGAAATGCCTATGTAGGTCTTCTGCCCATTTTTTGATTGGGTTGTTTGCTTCTTTGATATTGAGCTCGATGAAATGTTTATATATTTTGGAGATTAATCCTTTGTCTGTTGATTCGTTTGCAAATATTTTCTCCCATTCTGAGGGTTGTCTTTTTGTCTTGCTTATAGTTTCCTTTGCTGTGCAGAAGCTTTGAAGTACCTGACCTTTTTTATTTTAGCACCCCCTTCGCTCCAGTTCTGGAGGTACCTGGTGTTGCCAGTTCCCAGAATTTTAGGGATTCTGTGATATAAACTCATTCTTTGCTTTCCTCACTGTTGGCTTAAAATTATCTTTCTCAAATGTCCTAAGTTAGTTACGGCTCATCTACATGTTTTCCAGCTTCTAAAACTTCACTACTGGTCTCCTCTGCTGTTGGCCTTGGGAGTTCCTGTAGTTCTAGCTGGGTTTTAAGAGAGAGCACAAGCAGAGGTAATATTTATATGTGTTCAACCTGCCATCCTAGCCCAGATCCTGCCTTTGGTCTTGTTTGTTTGCTGGGATGGAGAGAAGGAAACTGGTGCAGTCTGTATTCAAAGGTATCCTGCAGGGGCTTCCAGCTTTCCTTGGCTTGGTTCTTCCATCTCTCCCGATAGGCGAAATCTGTCCTCTTTCTTGCTCCTGTCAAAGCTCAGAGTTCAACCACCAGATGTGTATCACAGCATCCTCTCCCGCCTTAACCAGAACACTCTCTGAACTTCAACAAGGCAGAAAGGAAAAAGCAATAGAGGAGGACCCAGAACATCTGGGTTCTGGCTTCAGCACTGTGTGACCTTCACCAGGCCCCCATGCCCCCACCTCTGACATTCTCAGCGTCTATAATTCCCTGAAAGCTGTGTTGGTCTCTCCTGGGGTCAGCCAAGCTCCACCACCCACCAGAGCTGAAGGACAGCTACATTCAAGGGCAAAGGGGAGTTTGGCCAGATGATTCTACTCCATAGAAAAGCTCCACTCACCAGACACAGCCAGGCCTTAGGGCGCGTAAGTCAGCAATGGAGACACTTGCTTCCTGCAGCCCATTGTCTCCAGTGGAGGAAGGAAGAAGATCTCAGGCTCCAGCCCCATCCAGCAGCCCAGGGTACCAACAGGCCAGCAGTAACCCCACAGCGGGCCTCCTGTGGTGCTGAATCAGCCAGAGTCATGTGGCAGAGCCTCACTCCTGGGCCACCAGCATCAGAGCCCCAGCCTCTCCTGTGCCCTGGCCCTCGGCCCACTCTGTCCCTCCAGGCGAGGCCAAGAGGGGCCAGACGGACTTGCTTACCAGGCACATGATTCACCACCTAGACTCCTTGACTCTCTGCCTCAGCAGAGGTGTGGTGCTGCCTGGAGACGGCAGGGAGATGCCGGCAGCCGCTGAGGCCCCAGCCGGGTTCAGCACTGTCAGCAGAGCTGAGCCGAGTTCCACTGGCACAGCCAGGATAGAAAACCGTGCGCCAACAAACATTCGGGCACAGGCAGCCAGGAATCCCTGTCGGAAGAACTGCAGAAAGGTGGAGAGAACTGCGGGTGCTTGGGGACTTAGCATCCACCCCCTCTTGGTACAGAAGAGGAAACCAACGTGAACGGATGTATGCGATGCACTCCTGGCAAAGCCAGAGAGCACTGGGTACAATGAGTGACCTTGTCCTATGACCCAGAGCCAGGACAAAGCTGGACTGGAACGGCCTCCACTTCAGGGCCTGTAACCTGAAGAGGCATAATCGGCACTCAACAAATACTTGTCCTGGATGAATGAATGAATGAGTGAACGACTACAAACCACCCCTAAAGTTTCTACTGAAGTCAGTGGTCCCCAAATACCTGTTTGAGGGCTGGGTACACTGGCTTCACGAAAGAAGCTACAGTAATGATTCCTAATCTTTTAAAATATGTCCTTTCAGCTTAAAAGATGTTATTATGATGGTAGATGTACTTTATAGTATGTGTTGATAAAGAAAGAAACAATAACCAGAGCTCATGTTTACGAGGCCTTCATGTGCGCTGCACGCCGAGCTAAGTGATTTACGTGCATAATCTTATTCAATTCTCTCAACCATCTGGGAAGGCACTTCAGATGTGCAGAGAGAAATTCAGAGAGGCTTGTCCACAGGTGGCAAGAGGCAGGGTCAGGACATAACCCAGGTCTGGAGGAAATCGCCATAAGGGCCCCAGACCACCATGCTGTATTAAACACCCTGACGAAGGGTGCTTTTAAATGAATTTGTATTTTATCAACACGACAGCACCTACACACCTTTGCAAAACAGAAATATGAATATTTACACTTTCTACAATGCATTTAGATTCAAAGACACCTAGCAGTAGCCCCCTCCCCAGGGGTCTGCAGCCCACCAGAACAGCTGACTGCAATGCTGGCACCGGAAGTCCGTTCTGCAAAAAACAGACAGGAAAGGATCTACCTGTCTGCCATTATCCTGCATCCAAGCAGGTGTCCCAAAGCCTTCACCTACAGAGGAGTGGATGGGAGAGCATCTCCAAGGACGAGATAGAAGAGAAGGACAGAGTCAGCAGTACTTGTAAGAAAGAGAAAAAGTGAAAACACAGCAGAAACGAAATGCTACATTAGCAATCCGGGCAACACATCACAAAAGGACTAACAAGGGATTAATGATAGGAAAAGAGCCTAAAATCTGTGACCTAGACTGCCAGTCGCCCTGTGTGGTTACCCTCCCCTCCTCCCATAGTAACAGAACCCTCCATTTCAAGATGGGCACCTGGCCACAGACAACATTAACATTTCCCAGGCTCCCTGGTCCAAGGTACAGCCAGGTGACGAAGAAGTATCATGTGGCTGCTTTCTGTAACCTGTCTTTTTTTGGGGGGGTTGGGGGCGCTGCATTGGGTTTTTGTTGCTGCACACGGGCTTTCTCTAGTTGTGGTGAGCCGGGGCTGCTCTTCGTTGCAGTGTGAGGACTTCTCATTGCGGTGGCTCCTCTTGTTGCAGAGCAGGGGCTCTAGGCGCACACACAACTAGTTCAGTAGTTGTGGCGCATGGGCTCAGTAGTTGTGCCTCGCATGCTCTAGAGCACAGGCTCAGTACTTCTGGCTCACGGGCTTAGTTGCTCCACAGCATGTGGGATCTTCCCGGCCCAGGTTTAGAACCCGTGTCCCCTGCACTGGCAGGCGGATTCTTAACCACTGTGCCACCAGGAAAGCCCCCTGTAACCTGTCTTAAAAGACATCAGCTCAGGGCCCTTGGGCCTTCTTTTCATCCCTTCTTACACTGTGCTGCCTGGAACATGAATGTGATAGCTGGAGATCTAGCTACCATCTTGGACTAGGAGGAGAAGATCATGCCCAAAAGTTGGCAGAGCTATGGACGGGATGGAGTATAGGTTTCATGGAACAGAGATGCCACACCAACCACAGACTGTCTCCTGTCCAACTTTTACATACAAGAGAAACAGACTTCTTATTTCAGCCACTGTTACTTTGGGTGTCTGCTTCACATAGCTAACCTAATCTAACTAATACAAAGTTCAATTCCACTACTACAAAATCTCTTTATAGCAAAACAGAAATAGACATATTAAAATTGAAAATCTGAACCAAAAGCCACATTCCAGGCAATAAAATCTCCATATGATATAGCCAAAGATTTGGACAGCCTCTCCAAGCTGCTATAAAATGATTCAACTTGAAACGTGTTTCAGCTGCAAATTTTTTTTTCTAAGTAGAATGTCATGTTCTATAATAAGTGTTGACTTAAATCTTTCCCCTCCAAAAGCCCACATGTACAGAGGGCCCATATGCATTGTGCTAAGTACAGAGTGTTCAAACATAAATTAAACCAGTACCTCCCTTCAAGAAGATCACTAGCCAGGAGGGAGATTCAGGGAGTAAGAAAGGCTAGAGCAGGAGATCTTTATTTTTTATTATGAGCCTTGTGATATAATTTGGCTTGTTAAACTAGATAATATACACGTATTACTTTAAAAATATGCATAAAAGAGATGTAGTAGGCAATTTAAAAATATATGTGACTATATTATAATAAAGAAATGGTATACAAAAATACTTAATTGGATCATACTACTTTTTGTTAAGAATATGCTATCTATCACATAGAAAAACACCTGAAGGATGTATACCTAAATGCTATCAGTAGTTATCTCTGGGTACTGGGATTTGGGGTGACAAGCTTTTCTTTACGTTCATCTATATTGCTGAAATTGTCTAAAATAAATATGTATTTCTTTGTTAAATTTTTTTAAAATTATGTCATTTAATAATAATAATAGCTACCATTTCTTGCACGCCTGCTATGTCCCAGGTACAATATTAGGAACTTCACTTACGTTACCTCATTCAGTCTTCATCGCAACCCTGCAAGGGGGGGTAACTTCCTCATTTTATAGATGGGAAAGCTGGGCTCAAAGATTAAGTAACCTTCCCATATCTAGGCAGAGAGAGGCAGGATGTGACTCCTGCTCTGGCTTCTACGCCTGTGCTCCTTCCCCCATACCACGCTGCCCCCTCTCCTTGGGTGTTTCAATGTTTAATCGTTACATCTCTACAATACCTTGCATCTCTACAATGCTGGTCTCTCCTGTGGCACAGTATACGAGCCACATCTGTATTTGATGTGTCTTGGGACAGGCTCAGATCACAAATTAATTGGGCAGACTGCTCACCTAATCCTATGTCCTGTATGGACAGGGCCACTGCTAAAAGTGGTTTTCTCTGTCAAGTTTATGGCTACTTCTCACTGGCAGTACAAGGAGGGATCACTGTGTTCAGAGAAAGAAAACTGGCAGAGAAGCCCTGGAAGCTAGGAATCAAACCTAATTCTACCTCTGAGTCAACTGTCCTTTCCACTAGAACCCTGCGGGGGTCTCTAAAACCAAACCATCTGAATTTTGCTCTAGATCCTTCTAAGGAAGGGAACAAACCCCTTTATATTTGAATGGGAGTGTCTTAGAAGTGAAGACTGTAAATATTTGAGGAGCTGGAAGACACTCAAACTGGGACAGCTTCAGCAAGGGGTGGTGGCAAAACCTTGCTGGGGGGCAGCCTTTCACCAGCCCTAATTCAAGGCACAGGTGTGCTAAAAGCACTAGGGCTGAGACAGGACATTAGCTTGAGGGTTGGGGGAAAGGTGTTGATGGGCAGTACAAGTAACCCCCCACACCAGGTCTGACACCAGTTTAGAAGTTGTGAGTTTTGCTTTGGGTCATACAGCCTGACCCTGCAAACTCCATACCACTGATCATCTTTAAGTCATAGCCCTCTAGATGGCATACCTAGACATAGCAGTGAGATCAGTGGGAGAGCTGGGGAGAGAAAACATAAATGTTCAAAAATGTTAGGATAAGAAGTCATGAAGCAGAGAAATCCTAGGATCCTGAAGCTCCGCTATCAACACTGGACCTTCATCCTCGAGACAGGTGTGTATCTGGTGCTAAGCAGTAGCAGGTGGGCCCAATATACCTGTTCAGTGGAGCCCAAAACAATATGTTCTTGATCCAGGATCTCCACTTTGATTTATAGAATCCTCTCCTATCGGCCCTTCAGCCACTAGGCTGTAAGGACTCTGAAACACCCCTGACTGACCCATCTCTAACTTTCCACCCATCTCTGCGGCCCTGGTGCTTGGCCCAGTGCACATCTCACTATCCCTTTCACAGGGGAATCTTCAGTTCCTGCCCCCACCCATACCAAGCCATCATCCACATCTCTTTTTCCTTTTCTCAAACGTGTGCCCTACCCAGTGATTCATCTCCAGACCAGCAGAAAGGCTCTCCAGAGAGTGGTCAGAAAGGCTGAGGCTCATACAGCAGAAAGGCAAAGAATAAGTGTCAACTCCGAAACTCTGGACCTGGGTTCCACTGGGAACCAACAGGGAAACATTATTCACTGCTCATGCACCCCAGGAAGGACCATTCTTCATATTCAAAAATGAGGGCAAAGGTTCTTTGAGGGAGGAAGATTCTCCTGGCTCCATCACAGTCCACGGGTCAGAAAGTCTCCCCTGTAAGACCAGCCTGGAGCTATTAAAAATGGTCAAGGTACACTGGGTGGAATTCTGAAGCATAAGGAACAGCCCCTCACCAGAGGGTAACATGCCCCAGCAAGTCAACTCCTGAGATGCTGCCCTTTGTGCACAGACCTCAGGGCCCCACCCTGACTAAGTGGAACATCCACCCTCCTCTCTGGGAAGGAGGTACCACCACGATGGGTGGAAAGGGACTTGGGGTTAACTAAAGCCTCTAAAATACAACCAACACCCAGGATCACAACTAGAACTGGGAGAGCATCCAGGCTATTACTCCAAGGGATCAAGGCTCATCCCCAGTAACATTCCTGCGTGAGAATGCACTGACTTTGGCCAATAAAAGATACTAACTGCTTTGCTTACTGGAAAAAGTCAGCAGACACCTAGACAGGCAAAAGGGAGAGGAACAAAGAGGGATGAAGAGATGGTCTTATAAAGGAAATAGGATGGCTCCTCCCTCATTCTCACATCTCTACGCCCTTTCATTCTGGCCACAAGGCTATACCTGTAACCACTACCATCATCACTGCTAGTATTTACGGGGCACTTCCTACGTGCCAGGCCCTGTGCTAACACTTTCACATGCACTACATCATTTAAAAGCCTCAGGAGATGAGTAGTGTTTTCATCCCTATTTACAGATGAAGAAGCCATGGCTGAATCAAGTGAGGATCTGCCTCAAAGTCACACAGCCAGGAAGTGACAAAGCTGGGATGATTGGCTTCAGCTGCCATGTCCTTAATGATGTTGATTCTGCCCCGTCTTATTTGAGCATCTACTGTGGAGGACTCTGGAAATAAAGGAAGAAACTCCTCGGAAGAAGGTCACAAAATACACATCTGCTCTTGGAGCTGTAAAGAAGGGTCAGGGTTTAGTCCAAGGGAGAGCCTCAGAAGGCCACTCTCAGTAGGGGGGAAAATGTGATTCCTAGCCAAAGAGGGAAAAAAAACCCAGATGCCTCGGAGAAATAGGAAAGAGTCCCTTGTAGCTGGAGCAGAACCTTCATGAGGGGAAAGAGGAAAAGATGGAGCTGGAGCACTGGGCTGGGGCAGGAAGGAAGACACAGGCCACATGGTGGAGCTGGGATCTACCCTGGAGTCACAGGCAGTTTTTAAAGCAGAGAAGTGGTGTGATCAGATTTGTGTTCTAGCAAAACAACCAAGGTTGCAATGAGACAAATGGAACTGAAAAGGCAAGAGGCTGGCAGCAAGGACACAATAAGTAACCTATTACAACTGTCCAGGGAAGGTGGTGAAGAATGAACTAGATACTACTGGGGATGGGGACGGGGATGTGGGAGAAGAGATGGAGTCATTAATTACACGGTCTCGTGGGGAAGGAGCGGCTGGCTGTCCTAGGAAAACCCTCTGGCTTTGCACGGCTTGCTCCTCCGGTGGGGAACGTCTGTGTTATCAATCTCAAGGGAAGGTACAAGCATCCAGTGAGTACAGGGGGCTTTTAGGGGTCCTGTTCCCCTACCTCTGCATCAACCTCCACCAACCCACCCTTCCCTTCCAACAGGGACCGATGCTGCCCAACCCCCTCCAGCCTCTCCACAACCACCAAGGAACACAGTTCCTTTGCCTCCGGTTGTAGCCACCAACTCACATATTACTAAATGCCGCTGTCTGGACCACATGCAGCCTTCACGGTCCTGACATGTTGAGACCAGCCATTATTTGCCAGAGCAGCTCTGTCTTGCACTGATCGGGCATAATGAGCCAGCCCCAGATGCCAGGGTCCCGCGCTCCACGGTTTCAGCCAAGGGTGTGCAGCCAAGAGCTCAGGGAACAGCCTGGGCTAAGGATCAGGCCAGAGGGGATGATTTGATCAACGAGCTCCCCAGGGCTGGCTAGGGTGTTACTCTGGACCACCAGTCCTCAGACAGGCACCTGGGCCTTAAGCACAGTTCAGACAGGCTGGGCAGTTAACAGGACTGCGATATGGGGGCCCTTGTTCACACCCCAAGAGTGTCCAGGGTTCCGGGCCACTCCCAACTCTGGTAGGCTGTGTCATGATGATGTGCCACGGGGAATAAGGGAAAATCACGCACACATGTGCAGACCACAGCTTGAGAAACAGCTCAGAGCACCAGTCTTCTTCATAACGTTCCGGCGTCTGTGCTTGCCACGTGATTCAACAGCAAAAGAGGTGGATTTCTGCTGCCTTTTTGAGCTGAAGGATAGAAGGGGACATGGCAGGGAACTCCTCTATTTAGAGACTGACAATGGTTGATCTCGAGTAGGCACAGCAATTCATCAGCCCGTTTCAAGCTATTTTTCAGTGACCCCTTGACCAGCCCCAGCTTCCCCACAGGAACTTCCTTTTCATCTCTTCTTTGGATGCTGTACCCTCTTCCCACCTTGCTTGTGCTGCTGAGGAAAAGTCTTCTTATAGCCAAGCTTCCTGTGATTAAAACAGAAAAACTGGTGCCACCTCCCTGGCCAGAGTGTGTCTGCCAGACAACATGCTATTTGCGACATCCTAAAATATGACTGTTTCAAAAGACGTCCACTTGGGCACCTACAGCCACTGCCATCTTGTGCAAATTAAGCCCAGATAACACAGCTGGGACTCCAGCCCTGAGCTCATCCAGACACAGATGGCACCAGCAGGAGACAGAAAGCCAGAGGCAGAGCCCCTGTGCAGCCACTTTCCTTATTAAAAAACATCGCCAACACCCACCTGCCCTGAACCTTCCCACCATCATGGTTCAAAGTAACTGAGCACAGATGCCAGATCTCTGTCACGCCTCAGAAGCACCCAGCTACAAACTAGATAAAAATAGTCAAAAGAGAGTCAGCACAGCAGACCGTTGATGATTGTGTCAGCAAAGAGTCATTCTTCTTTCTTGGCATGTGGGCGTGGGGTGCTGCTGCATCACGGGCTCCCCAGAACCTTGTATCCCCAGCTCTGCCACCAGAGCTCCCGGGCAGGCACAGCAGGTTGCTTTCCAGGATGGATCGACAACACCTCCCATCCTATAAGCGTCCTCCAATGGGACCCTGACACTCCTCCCGCTGAAAGGTGCGTGTATGTCACCTCCGTGTGAATCTGGGTGGGCCTGAGACTTACTTTAACTGCCAGGATGCAGAGCAAGTGACGCTGCGTGACTTCCAAGCCAGACCAGAAAAGATGATGCAGCTTGTTCACTAGATCACCTGTGCCTGAAGCTTTGTACCACCAAGTAAGAAGTCCGAGAGCCCTGAGACAGCCACGCTCATGGAGCAGTGACGCACGGACAACCCTGCCAGTCACCCTAGCCTTCAAGACCTCCCAGCCCAGGCACAGACATGTACACAAACAAGGCTTTCAGATGATTCCTGCCTCCATCTGCGGGTTCACCCAGAGCCTTCAAATCTTCCCAGCTGAGGCTCCAGACACTGAGAAGCAGGAATAAACCATTCATACTGAGCCCTTTCCAAACTCCTGACCCCAAATCTCTACGAGCATAATGAAGTGGTTCTTGTTTGGGGTGGTTTGTTCCGAGGCAACAGGAATGGAAACAGTTGGTGACATACTTATGAGTTTATTCTCATATCTGCTGCCACCAAAGAAGCAGCTGCTCTTGGAAACAGAATTTTAAGAAAAGGAAAAGCTGCCTTTTATTGAGCATTTACTTTACACCAGGCATTATGTTAAGGGCTTACATGCATAAGTTCATTTAATGCTCATTACAGTGCTATGAAGTAAAGCTAGGATTACCCCCATTTGACAGAAGAAGAAATGGACTCAGAGGTTGAGGACCTTGCCCAAAGCCAGAGCTGCCTGACTCAGAGGCCCTAACATCATACCACACTCTGCTCTCCAGATATATAGAGACAGGAGCTGTTTCTACAGGGAAGACTCAACTACCTGGGAGCCTGGCTTTCCTGTTCAGTAGCCCAGGTCTGGGAATTTCCTAAAGAACCCAGGTGACGGGGCACAGCATCGACAAACACTTGGCCTTGTCTGAGCTGGGACAGGCCCCCTTCCCTGGAAAGTCATTGCTGTGGCCCACCAGCCTATTACCGATTCCCCCCGAATCCCACTCTTTCTGTAAGGCCTAACTCCTCCATCAAGGCCTTCCAGAGAATTCTGCCTTCTCCAGACACCATCTCACATACACTTGGCACACCATTCCATACTGCTTCATACTGTTCTGGTTGTTTGGGTGTGTTCACACAGTGTGGCTCCTGAGGACAGGGAGAACGTGGTGGATGAGACCTCTATATAGGCCTACAATAAAGTGTCCTGTCATATTGCCTACAGCATCTTTATGATAGCAGGCACGTCTGTTTCTCACAAGGACCTGCTGGGTTGAGAAGCATCACCCAGGCACAATGCAAACTCCAGGCTCTGTGACCTGCATTTCACCCGGGGCGTCAAAGGGGAGAAAGGATCCGAGG
Source organism: Hippopotamus amphibius kiboko (assembly GCF_030028045.1). Taxonomy (NCBI): domain Eukaryota; kingdom Metazoa; phylum Chordata; class Mammalia; order Artiodactyla; family Hippopotamidae; genus Hippopotamus; species Hippopotamus amphibius. The sequence continues at coordinate 156,799,204 of NC_080189.1, forward strand.
GCGGAGGAGGAAGCAGCATGACCCACCGCAGATACCCATCACCATCACCTTGCAAGCAAGGAAGCCCCAACCACAACGGCTCAAGACAATGGGAGTTGCCATTGTGAACCACAAGTCCTTAATCATCCTGGAAAGCTAAGAAATACAGATTAAAGTTTCCTGTGAGTCATTCCTCAACCTCTCTGTGGAAGAGTAAGGAGGGACCAACCTCCAGACCTCCTCAGGTAAGACTAGCCTTGTTCTGACTCACCTATGCTACAGAGGCCCTTCCCAGTATCTTCCTTCCACCTCCACGCCCACTGGGACAGGTGAGAAAGGTGTATGCCTACACCCTTCCAGCCTGCCTCCAAAGAGTACTCTACAAACCCCACTCTCCGTGGGATGGAGTTGAGGGTCTTACTATGGCTGGGAAAACTCAAGACCACACAGATTCTCAAGGTGGTACAGCTCAGTTTCCAGAGGAAAGCTGGTCTGTTCCTTCCTTCCCTGCTCTCTGGGAAGGTGCGCATATTGGGCATAGCCAGAAACTGCTGGGAATAAGCTCAAGTGCCTTATTTGCTGTCCTGAAGGAACCTCCTTCCTTTTTTCTGAGCAGGGACATTCTTACTCCTCCTGGAAGGTCATCACTCTTCCCATCTCAGCAGCTCCTCCTATGTACTACATATCAAATCAAGCACCAGAAAGCTTATGAGGGGCCTAAAATTGGGCAGATTCATGGTCCATCCAGCCTACAGCCATGCGTATAAAGCCAGACTCACATGTTAGAGTCACTGGGCAGAGATGTGATCATTGCAGGGAGGATCCTAAAGTGACTCTAACTTAGGTGGACTTGACTTTGTCAGGCACCAGAGGGCTCACAGCAGCACTTCTTAAATCCTTCTGTTTTTCTCCCACTCGTTGCCCTTACACAGAGAAGCTCACAAATTTCCCGTTTAAAATTCCTTTTTAAAAAGTGTTTCTGTTGGGCTGAATGTGCAGGATTCTAGTCTTTGCCCCCTCCCCTTTCCTCCCATCACAAAAGCTCAAAAGTACCAGTAGCAACAGAGTCAAAATTCCAGGAGGAGAAGGAAACAGCTGGGAAGGTTCACTCGTGAAAGTTTGGGTGCTGTTCCCCCAGCAATCAATCCAAATCAGAGCACTAAGGAATGACTGGTGAAAAGTCAAATTTCTTTTCATAGTGTTAATCTAAAAATATAAGTGGGCACCACAAAACATGCCTAGCGGCCTGTGTTCCTCAGGGCATGGAATTGCCACACTGGTCCAACATGGTCCATCTGGTTACAAACTCAGCTGCAAAAGCAATGCCCCAAGAAGGCCCGCTCATCTCCCAGATGACATGGAGCTAAGAGTCATGGCATCTGAACAACCATGAAAGGCTCTGCCATTAACAAATGTGTCCAAACCCTTTCTGAATGTTTACACTACTCTTCTGGTTAGAAAATTTTAAATTCCATAAACAAGCATCTGTGAATTTATCTGAAATCTATATATACGTCCCTTGTTTAACCAAAAACAAAACCACAACACAAACACAGGCAAAGATAAGAGTCAATGAAGCAGAAACTTCTGTCATGGCCCAACTTTTGCACAACTGTACGTAAGCATAATTTTGGTTCAGGACCAACACTAACAAGAAGCAAAGCTGAGGCAGGCTACAGAACAACAGCTGAGGTTCATGTTGTGCTTCTGGAGGGGCCTTGGGGAAAGGGGAAATGGGAAACTAGCTCTCAGCTCCTGTGCATGTTAGGACCTCAGGTCTAGATGTGTCAGAGGCCCCTGAGCTGGAACAGTGAAGGTTCCCCTCCCTGCAATTCCAGATGTGGGGAAGATCTGCCGCACGAAGGCTTGGGATTCAAGTTCAGGCACCACCATCCTCTAGCTCTATTCTTGGGCATTAAAGCTCTCTGAACCTCATTTTCCTCTACTGTCACATGAGGGTTATCACCACCTCTGCCTGGAGTACCTTAGATACTGTTCCAAATAAAATTCTACAGCACTAAATACAAAATGTGATTATTCTTCATCCCATGTCTAAGAAGACTGGGGAGGGCCACTCATTGCTCCACCATGAATAATAAGCTAAGAGGAAAAAAAAATCAGATAATGCCACATTACACTAATAATCTTAAGTCAACTGAGAGAAGCTTTTATGGGAAAAATTTAAGTTGATTTTCCATTACTATCCATGGGACCTGCTGGCGCTGCCTTCCTTGTCACCAGCTGCTGCTATGCACTTGGGACAGACAAATAACTTAATCCAATAATTAGAAAGGGTAGGTATCCTATGGCAGGGGCGGGGTGGGGGTGGGCAGGGAGGGAAGAACTGCCAATGGCCAATGGCAGGGAGATTGTCATTGATTCACCCCAGGGACTCCTATCCCAGGTAGCCAGGAGTTGACTGCTTAAGATATAAAAATGTTTTTCAATCGGACTGGAAAATGGGCAGAGGCCCTGAGTAGAAATTTTTCTTAAGAAGACATACACGCACATAAAAAGGTGTTCAACATCACTAATATCAGGGAAATGCTAATTAAAACCACAGTGAGATATGACCTCACACCTGTTAGAGTGGCTATTATCAAAAAGACAAGAAACAACAAGTGTTGGCGAGGACATGGAGAAAAGGGAGCCCTTGTGCACTGTTCGTAGGAATGTAAATCAGTGCAGCCACTGTGGAAAACAGCATGGAGGCTTCTCAAAAAATTAAAAAATAGAACTACCATATGATCCAGCAATACCACTCCTGGGTGTATAATCAAAGGAGATGAAATCACTATCTAGAAGAGATATCTCCACGCCCATGTTCACTGCAGGGTTATTCATGATAGGCAAGATACATAAACTGTGTCTATCTATGGATGAATGGACAAAGTAGATGAGCCACACACCTCATCTACTTTGTATACACACACACGCACGTGCACGCGCGCACACACACACACACACACACACACACACATACACACACACGCTATGGAATATTATTCAGCCATAAAGAAAAAAAGGAAATCCTGCCATTTGTGACAACATGGATGAAACTTGAGGGCATTACACTAAGTGAAATAAATCAGAGAAAGACAAATACTGTACGATCTCACCTATATGTGGAATCTTAAAAAGCCAAAGTCATAGAAACAGAGTTGAATGGTGGTTGCCAGGGGCTGAAAGGTGGGAGAAATGAGAAGGGTACAAGCTTCCAGTTATAAGATGAATAACATACGGCACGGTGACTACAGTTAACAACACTGTATTAGATACTTGAAAGCTGCTAAGAGAGTAAATCTTAAATGTTCTCACCACACAAAAACATGGTAATTATGACAGGTGACAGAGGTGTTAACTGCCACTGTGGTGGAGATCATTTCGCAATACATACATGTGTCAAGTCATCACATTGTATACCTTAAACGTACACAATGTTATATGTCAATTACATGTCAGTAAAGCTGAGGAAAAACAAGAAGAAACAAAAATGTTTTTACTGTTTTTTCTTTCTGAAAATTAAACCACCTAGAAGAGCAGTGAATACTGTTATCCTTCTACATAACACAGTGAAGAAATGACCAAGTTCATGTTGGCGAGCAGGAAAGACACAGACTTCACCCCATGACTCTGACCTCTGGGCCCTGTAAGTCAGTCATGCCTGATTCCTCAGGTGGTGTCTAGAGCCTCGTGCCACCACTGTCCACCATACTGTGGACTGGCTGGGAAGCCAGGCAGAGTAACCGGCTATTGTCAGGGTCTGGGGGGAGCTGAGAGAAAGAACACAGTCACGAGACTCAGGATCCCTGAGAGCAAGGTTTTAGGCAAGCCACTCAACTTCTCCAAGTCACAACCTAAGGTTCCTTTAAGCTCTAACCTTACCAATAAACACAAGAGAAAATCAGAATCACTGGAAGCTGAAGACTATCGCTATTCTCCCCAACCATGCCCCTTGCCCCTTCGTCTGGGATTATGAAGGTTAACAGAATGCAGAAACAAAAAAAAATATATAGTAAGTATCCAGACAGCATATGCACTTTGACTAAAACGGCAGGAGAAGATGAGGTACATTGAGCAAATGAGCAAATCACATATAACCATTTAAAAAGCCAGGTTTGCACAGTGGAATCTGGGATAACTTTTTGTCTTTTTTCAATCATCCTTCTTCCTGTTACACTGCCTTATTAGACAAATCAGGTTGCAAAAGAGACTCAAGGATTTGCAGGGAAAACTCTTAGTTACAAGATCCATCACTGCCAGGGCCCTGCAGCCCCAATGGTGTGGCGACAGGCCTTGCCCTGCCCCACCCCCCAACCCTGCTCCTAGGGATGGGTAGACAGACAGAGCCTTCAGAGATGGGCGATTCTGGAGGAATACATTAGGCTTCTGACTTTCTGAACAACTCCAAGGAACCCGTTCCTTAGGGTCCCAAGCTTCTGAAAAGTTTAAGAAATGGATATATAAAAGCCAGGGCTGGACAAGAGCAAAGGCAGCGCACTTAGTGAAGGAGTTTCAGTCCATCCAGTAAGGAACTAGGGGGACTTCTCTGATGGCACAGTGGTTAAGAATCCACCTGCCAATGCAGGGGCACGGGTTCGATCCCTGGTCCAGGAAGATCCCACATGCCACAGAGCAACTAAGCCCATGCACCACAACTACTGAGCCTGTGCTCTAGAGCCTGCGAACCACAACTATTGAGCCCACGTGCCAGAACTATTGAAGCCCGTGCGCCTAAAGCCTGTGCTCTGCAACAAGAGAAACCACCGCAGTGAGAAGCCAGCACACTGCAATGAAGATTAGTCCCTGCTCACAACTAGAGAAAGCTGGCATGCAGCAATGAAGATCCAATGCAGTCAATACATACATACACACTTACATACATACATACATACATACAAACATACATACATAAATTTATTTTAAAAAAAAAAAGGAACTAGGGACAGAAAAGGTAAGATTTCATAGCAAAAGTGGAATTTCTGCCATAAATCTAGACTGCCATATGCAAGTCCTATGTTAGGCAGGATTCGAGGGGGAGAGGGGGAGGCAGGGAGCAGGGGAAGATGGAAGAAGGAAAAATAATGCCTCTGCTGTCAGGAATCCTAGTGGAGGGGAGGGATAAACTAGGAGGTTGGGATTAACATATACACACTAGTATATACAAGACAGATAACCAACAAGGACCTACTGTATAGCACAGGGAACTATACTCAATATTTTGTAATAACCTATAAGGAAAAAGAATCTGAAAAAGAATATATATGTGTATATTCTGTACACCTGTAACTAACCACGACATTGTAGATCAACTATACTTCAATAAAATTTTTTTTAAAAAGGAAAAAAAATAAATTCGTCAAGCTCAAGGCTTAAGACATATATACTTTACTATATGCATATGTTATGTTTCAATAAAAAATTAAAACACGAAGAAAGAAACAAACGGACCAAAAAAAGAAAAAAAGAACCCTATTGGGATTCTTGTTTCCATGGGGAAGAAAAATTGTTAAAAAGGAGACCAAAAAGCCCCTTAATTTCATTTGCTTCTAAGAAATAAATTCATGGTTTAGGGTAGGAAGGAGACTGACTTTTCTTCGTATTTCAATTCTGTACTATTTTGACCATGTGTATGCACTGCATTTTGAATTGTAAAAATCTATAGCGCAGGGGGAGTTCCCTGACAGTCCAGGAGTCAGGACTCTGCATTTTCACTGCTGAGGAACTAAGATCCCACAAGCCACACAGTGCGGCCAAAATAAAAAATAATAATAATAATCTTACTGAAAAAAAAATCTATAGTGCAATTGGAGAAGATATGACTAAAATATTGAAAATGCAAGTATAAGACAAATTATACTCAAAAGTACAAGATCACAAATTGTGTCTCTAAATACTGAGGGAATAAATACAGCTGCTGGAACTGCAATAACACTGATCAGTAGATACACGGACCACTTACTATGTACCAGACACTGCTAAGAGCTGCACCTCAGTAATTATACTTAATCCTCACTTGTCCCCTGTAGAATGAAAGAGGTGGGATTAAAATTACTCCCATCTTACATTTACAGAAACCAAGAAAGTACATACTTTTCAGAAGGTCCCAGCTAGCAACAGAGCCAGGACTCAAACCCAGTGTCACCCAGAGCTCACGTGGGTTCATCTCCAGTGGAAAAGGGGGTTCACATCTTAAGTGTGGGCTCTAAAGGGGGAGAGTCTGGGCATTGCTTGGAGCTCTGGGTGACAGTGGGAGGCAAGGGGGTTCAAGCAAGGGAGAAGGCACAGCGCTGGGATCTGTGATGATCAAAACCACAGACATTTCCTGAGGACCTTTTAAGGGCTGGACACAACCAGACTTGGAAAGAAAACCATAACACAGAGAAGGAAAAGAGATCATCACACTCCATCCTCCTTCCAAAAAAGACAATGATACTCAAACTAAAATCTCTTCAGCCCACTCTGAATATTCCAGAGTCTTAAAAGAGAATGTGCCCAAGAATGCTAAGTTGATTTGGGGAAACCAGGAGGGGGAGATGAGAAAGGGCATTCCCTTTGACCTTGGCAGCAGACAAGGCAGCAAGAGAAATATACTGCCTTTCTCCTGGGGCAAAAGCATTTTAATTATCAGCTGAGAGGCCAGCTGAGCCATAAAACTGGCCAGCTGTCCCATTCAATCAGGCCAAAGGCCATAACAAGACGAGGCAGCATTTCTCAAGCGGCCAAGCGCTGCGAGTTTCAGGCTGGGTCCAGAGAGAGCGAGAGGCACAGGCCTTTCCCACAAGAGGCCCAAGCACAGCAGGAAGGAGCTGCTGGGGAGGGATGCCCTTCTGTGGCTTCGGCTGAAACAAATCTGCCCGTTTTGGTGAGAGCCATAAAACTACCCCTGGCTGACTCAGGAGAAGGCCGCTTAGGGCTGCCTAAAATCTACTGCTTTAAAAAGGGAAACCCAACTCTACCGTGTGTACACCTAAAATAACAAGGGATAGAAAGAGGGAGGAAGGAGCAGCCTCGTCCCTGAATGTGGTACCTGGGTGACACCTGGTACACATCATTTCATGTCATCCGAAAATAGCACTGCTCTCTTCTGTCTGGTCCACAGTTTACAGATGAGAATCCTGGTGCTCCAAGAGGCGTGCCCAATGTCAGGGACTCAAGAGGTAGCTTAAATCCCAGTCTCTCTGACTCCCAAGCCAGTGTTCCTTCCATCAGACCACAGTGGCTCCCCGTGCCAAGCTTAAGGGGGAAATGCTTTCTTCTCGAATCAAAACCTCCAAGTTTCCCACAGAAAGCAAAAATCTCGGGCAAGTTAGGAGAGAAGGGGAGGTGCGATGCACAACTTTAACGTCTCATTTCTGTGTCTCACGGCCACATCTAGTGTACCATGCAGACACAGCCTCCCGCAGTTCTGTCGGTGAGTGGGCATGGACGTACACGATTAAAACCACTAAGAGGTCTGGAGCCCCATCTGAAAAAGCCTTATGTTGACTCACAGAACTGAGTGGGAAACCAGCAGCAGAGCTCTGAGACTCCAGGATGCCCCTCACTCAGCTCCAAGGACAGAAGTGGCATTTGACTAGCCGAGTCCTGCTTCCAGGATGAAGGCTGCCCTTGGTGTATTGTGAGTCCCTGTCATGATTCAGGTGACCAGAGCATCTTGTCTCAGCGAGGCCATCTGTCATGCCCTGGGCAGCAAAGGGGGAAGGGAGCACCTGTGGGCTGCTGTCAGCTGTTTCCCCACAGAACTGCTTGGCAAAGACTCCCCATCAGGAGCTTTGGCCCCTGCAATGAGGCCAGGAAGCGGGAAGCCTGGGTGCGCTGTAGCCTGACACACAGATTCAGATAGACAGTGTGGTCATCACCCACCCCGAAACATTCCCATTCACACTTCATGTCATGTAATGTCAGTCCTGGGAGGGAGGGACCTCAGGGACCGTCTTGTCCAAACCTCTCATTTCACAGATGAGGAAAGTGAGGCCCAGAGAGATCACAAGATGCGTCTGGGAGCATCTGGCTGGTGTTCCTTCCACTGCCCCCATCGTCTTCTTACCCAGATGCCCAATTAAAAAGTTCTCCTCTCTTCATAGCCTTCTCTGAGTCTTAGATTAGTAAAAACTGTAACCCTCTTCCTCCAAAATGAACCTACACACATTTTACATAGATCCTTAATAAGAGGAGCAAGTGTGGTTCAGGAGGAAGCCGATGGGGGTCCTGACGGGGACTCCAAGGAAAAAGATGGGTAACCTGGGCAAGAAGCTACATTTTTCTCTTGCCTCAACCCGACCACTGTCACCACTCTGTGTCCCAGTTTCCCCATCCATAAGTGACCCTGAGCTGCCTCACAGGAATGAGGGAAAGCACCAAGTCAGGAGTGGAAAATTTTCCAAGAGCCATGGAGGAAAGGAGACACAGGCAGGCTCTTATCTCCTTCAAGATCCCGAAGCACAAACCTTGACCCTTGAGTGATGACAGTACCAAAGGCCACCTGTGAAAAGGGGGAGATCACTACTTAGCTGTTCTCAGATTTGTTTGAGGAGGACTGTGGGGAAGAGAAGACAATAATTTACGTGACTTTCAGTCGAGGCTCGAATCAGAGGAAACAGAGGTAACAGGGAGGAGACTAAAGAACCACGTGGACACCAGAGCCCGTACACCTTGCAAAGCCCTTCTTGCCCTGAACCCAACCCCTCATTGTGGCTGTTTTTCCCAAGCTCAGGGCTCAATCATAGTCCAGAAATACCTACCAAGATCCTTCACACAACACAATCCTCTGCTCCAACTCCAACACAGGCTTCATAGGTGCCTAAGCGCTGCCCAGGGCCCCAAGTTTCTCCCTGCCCCTGAGTAAGCTGCAGAGAAGTCCCCAGAGTCACCAAAGGAAAGAAAAGTAGCTCCCCGAGCAAGCTGTGGGGAATGAGGGCAAATATTCCATGAAGAGGGCAGCTCCCCTCGTGAATCCTTAAAAGGGGTCCCTCAGCCCCTCAAAGTTCAGGAAAGGGCTATGGCGAGAGAAGCCACGGGGCACGGCCAGGGCACCACCGCCTCCTGGGAGCCCTGCTCACACTGGGCATTCGTGTGCTGGTTTTAGGTCCTTCTCCGTGACCCCACAGGGAACTCCTTGAGGGCAGGGCCCATGTCTGGTTTTGTTTCCTGTTACAGTTTCAACACCAAGCGCTCACAATGACACATAAATGAGAACTATCTTTGCACAAGAGACAGCCACGCCCAAGCAAAAGGGGAAAGCAAGTCACCCAGGCAAAGTTAAAGAAGTGAGAGGCACAGTCCAGCCTGCCAGTCAGACCTCCTGGCCTCGCCAGCTTCTCCTGCTGAATCACGCTCACCCAACTGGTATCTGCCTCATTTCAGCTTTATTCACTTATGTGTTTATTTTGACATGCAGAACGTGTCTCTGTACTCATGGAAAATGCCACCCATCAACTGAACACATGCCTGGTGCCTGGTAGCTAACATTAGGTATAGCCTCCTGCAACCAAAGGAGAAGTCTAATTCATTGAGTGAGTGCTTTGTACACTTTTGCCAGGAAAAACCCTCAAAACATGTCTGCTACCCTCCAGTTCTCTACATAAGGGAACCTATAGCAAAGAACCACAACGAGCAGAAATGGGGAGAATAACGGGAAGGGAGACTTGGCAGTACCTGAGCCAGGCACTGCTGGAAGTATCTCCTTTCAGGGTGCGTTGATGAGGCATAAAAAACGTCATTTATGCACCTCTGGAAAGAACTGGGAATTGGGTGCTCTGGCCAATACCCTGGCTGCCTGCCAGATCCACCCTGGGAATGCCATAGAGCTCAGCTTATTCTCCTACAGGAAAATAACGGCTACTCCTCATTCTTGTCTAGGCAAGTCCTTTCTGCCACACGGCTCCCAGCCAGGATGCCTGTGCCTTAGCGCCTGCATCCCTCAGGCAGGAATGGGCTCCACGGAGCAAGGACACTAGGGCGTGGAATCACAGAGCTCCACAAGCCTCGCAGCAGCCAAACCCTAAGTCTGGAGAAATCCTGCACGGGAGATGCAGTCAGGGGCTGCAGCCAGTGTCTGGTCAGGGGCACTCCAGGGCTTAGCACACGATAGCCAGCCTGAGGCCAAGGGCGAGATGCACGCTCTGTCCTCCTCACACTTCAGAAAGCAGGTCTTCCACTTCGTTACCTTGGGAACTTTGAGAGAAACCTGGAGAAGGGCACAAAGCACATGTGAGCACAGAACTGGGTGGTGGGGGTTGGGTGGGGGGTGCTCCTCAGGCCTCCCATTGCAAGAGAAACAGCCCATCGAATAATTCAACAAAACTGGAATTGGACATGGTGAGGAACATGGCAGGGAACTCACAGCTGGGAACAAAAGGAGCACTGAGGTTGAGGGGACCGTCGGGCAGTGGACCCAGGCGGCGGGGTGGGGGAGCAGCCTGCACCTGGCTGCAGGGGAGACATTGGCCAGTGAGTTATTCAGGGCTGGTATCCAAGAAGCATGTGGGAAAAGAAGAGGGCAGGGACGTTAGAGGTTGGAAACGAATGCACTGTAAAAAGTGCCGCATCTGGCACCTGAAACAGGTTGATATTAGGAAGGATCAGGGCCTGGAGATTATAAGGAGGAGGAAGAGCAACTTCCACTCGAGTGAGGCATGAGGGATGACCTCCAACAAGACAAGGGGAATTGTTACACTTTGAGATCCTGCAAGTAGGCCAGCTCAAGTGGTACTTTCTTCACTCGTTTATTCATTCATTCATGTGCCTGGAAGGTAAAGACACAAAATCTATTTGGAGATGTAGCGGATGCTCCTGACAGCAGAGCCAACAAAGAGAGGAGGCCAGCGGATGCAGCAGGGCAGCAGGCTGCGGGCCAGCACAGTGTTTCGATCTGTCCATCAGTGGCCTGTGCTGGGTAGAGCCTGCACTCACGTCACCATGCCCACCAAGCCCTACAGGGTTACACCAGCTGCTTCCCAGGCTTACGGGCCCTGAATGGAAGGCACCTGAGCCTGCAACCACTGGACTAGCAGGTCTGGTCCCTCGTGCCCCTAATATATTCTTCTACATACTATCAGGTCATCTAGATTTAGCACCAAATGACTGCTTAGCATTGACTCCAGTGACAGGCTAGCAGGAAGGAGAAGTGGCCAGGTTTTAGTCGAGCACAGGCAAGTGCGTAGGGTTTGGATAGGCAGAGAGATAAGGCGAGGGTACCCCTGAAAGCTAGGTTATTCCCACAGCAATGGTAAGTGTGATGAGGGCCCAGTGGCTGGGAAGTAGTATTAGTGTATTCCAGGGGCTTAAGGGAAAAATGCTTTCAGAGGAAGAAGAGGGAGATGAGGCACCAAAGACCTATGAGAAGTTTAAGCTGACATTTGCTAAGAGGAAGGCAGGGGTGGCTAGTCCCAAACCAAACGCAGCTCACCCCTCACCTCTGCCCTTTCGGCTATGAAATTAAGGATGAGTACGTCACACGTTAGTGAAATGCAGGTGCTCCCTGTGCGCAGAGGAATATCATTCCTAATTATATAAAACTAAAGCCCTGCAGGGTCACACGGAATAAAGAGTGGGGCAGTGAAACACCCCGGCTGCCCCACAGCAGAATGCCGGCCGCAGCGCAGCTGTGAGGAGTCAGACCTGGGCTCAACATCTGGTCTTAGGACTGGCAGCAAGAGCCTAGAGAAACGCCTGCCCGCTCGGAGCCTCCGCTTCCTCACGTGTAAAATAATGACACTCACAGTCTTTACTCTGCAGGGTTGCTGCGAGAATTAGATGAGAAGCCACATAAAATGCTTAGACAGTGCCTGACCTAAAGACAGCACTCAATAAGCACTAGTTGCTTGTTGTTATTATATAGAGGTTTGGTGGTTATTACTATTCAAGCGGTTTGGTTATGATGATGATGATGATATAGGGGTTTGGTTCAGTTAATATGCTATATCTAAATAGTGGAATGCTGTAAAACCTTTAAATATCTTGTGGTAGAAGCATATTTATTTAATAAGAAAGTGGTCACAATACACCACCAAGTCGGGGGCGGCGGAGGAGCGCGCAGGCGATCCGCAACGTGCTTATTAGGGTTTCCTGTGTAAGGTGCAGGGGAGAAAACAAATGTGCATAAAGGCAAAAGAAAAAAATGGAAAAACACATTGTGTTTAGCTCTGCATTCTTCTATGTTTTCTAAGGGGAGGAAAGAAGTTATCTAATAATGAAATAAAAGAAATAACACTACCTTCACTTTGAGTAAGGCTTTTCATTTTCCAAAGCTTTTACACATAATCTCATTTTTATACTAATTTTATTTGTAACGGCCCCTATTAAACTGCTATTCTGCCGAATGCCTGTAAGCCAAAATCCTGAAATCCACTTATCTACCCCTAAAAGGACAATCTTTCCACTAAAAGACCATCTTTCACTAATACCTTTGCTAACAATTAAGTAGCTGGTTTTCCCCAATGTGAGGAGCAGAGACACATAAATCTACTCTTATAGAGCAGTTTCATGAAGAGATGTTTAAGTTAATGATGCACTGTAGTAAAGCAGTAGAAACCGTCAGTTAAATCGGGGGTCTGAGTCACACGTCCCAGGGCCTGGCCAACCCTGCTCATTTCGCTGTTTGATGATAAATATCTAAGATAACACTTCTTCCCAATGCATTTCCCCAGATTCCATGGTAAGACTGCCCGCTGCTTCCCCACAAGCCAAGTTCTCTCTCTTCCTTGGTAACAGACCCTGATTATTAGCCAGGCTCCACGACATCCAGAATAAAATCCTCCATCTCCCAGCAGCCCTTGCACTAGCCATGGCTATGGGACTCCATCCTGGCCACCTTATACACTCACATGTGTTGTGCTGGACTTCTGGGAAGTTAATGGGAGTTGACTCAGCAACAGGAGCAGCTTTCTCAGTGCTTCTGCTTTTCCTGCTCTTTCAGGCCTGTGACTTGGACCAAATAACTGGCATTTCAGCAGCCATCTTGGACCATAAGACAACCCCAAGATAACGTGGGTGAGTCAAAAATTATCTGCACTCTGGTTATATTAAAACTTCTGTTAGCCACACTGTCCTATCAGCGCTTTCCATTCAAGGCTACTGTCTCCCCAGTCACTGCCGTGCAGGTGCGAACGTGTTACGTCAGTTCATCTGTAACTGCAGTGCGAGCAAAAATGGATGCCCCACTTGTGATCTGCACGAAAGAAGAGCAGCATTTTTTGTGCTCTGAGGGCGTACCTGGTGCCATTATTTATCGAAGACTTTGTGCACAGTATGAAGAAAGTGTTTTGTCGCAAAGAAGTGTATATGAATGGATAGAGAAGTTCAAGGAAGGTTGCACAAGTGTTAGCCATCAAGAAGGAGCCGGATTCACTTCTGATGAAGAAGTGAAGACAGCAGTGCATTCATGGCTCGCAGTTCAGCCTAAAACATTTTTTAAAGAGGGAAAGCTTGCGGACAGATGGACAAAGTGTATTGAAAGGCATAAAGATTATGTCGAAAAAAGATGTATTTGTCTTTTCTAAAAGTTAATTAAAGTAAATTCTACAGCCAGAGTGCAGATAATTTCTGACTCACCCTCGTACAAGCCCCATGTACTGGGATGACGGAGTGAAAAAATAGGAGCCTGGGTCCCTGATGACATGTGGAGATGCTCTAAAACCCCATCCTGGCCTTCTTTTCAAAGACGAATGGATACCTTGTTTTAGCCACTGTTATTTTGTTTTGTTTTTTTAGCTTATGTGCGTCAAACCTGAACTGACTGCAGATGATGTATAAACACAGTATGTTACATGCTATACACATCTGATAAACAGCACACCACTTTTTTAAGTGGGTGATCAGGATAATAAAGCATTTTAATAAATCACTTTTTAACTGACCCTTTTGTAACAGCTAGATGTTTATCACCAACTACTTTCTTTTTTCCACAAAGACAGCCCCCATATATACTTACTGTTTTCTCTAGTGGTTCAAAATCAACTAAGACATGTAATTCACAGAATTCTGCCCTCACGTGACTGTGACCAAAATCCAACCCTCTGGAGCCCCTAATAAAACCAAGAGAAACTCGCCAGTATCCCCAGGTCTGCAAAACACAAAGAAGTTTTGACTCTCAAACTGGAGGCAAAGAAGTGGCGTAACATTTCTAAAATGATTTTCAAGTCATGTACACACAGCAGTGGAATAAGAGCAATGATGTCGTCAAGGCTCACATTGGATAAATTCAATCCCAGGCAAGCAGCCACCCACAGACGAATGTCAAGGAGCTACCCAACTCACATGTGAGATGCACAGCAGGCATCAACATCGGCACCGACCAGGCAGCCCAATGGACTATGGACACTTCAGGGCCTCAATTGTCTTGAGGCCCTTTAAAATACTGCCCCATGTGTAAATCCAACTCCTGCCACCATACACTGTACCTGAAGGTCCCCCTCAGCAATCCCAAAACCCACATAAGGACAAAGAAGGACCAGGGCTTTGTCTCCAGGGTGACAGAATGACACTCAGGTCCCTTGTTGTCTCCTGCAAACAGCATAACCTTGGCAAGTTAGCTCTTCCTTCACAAGAGCCTAAACTTCCAAACACAGACCACAAAAGGTAAAACTTTGTATTTACAGCTTGAAATTTTACCCAGATTTAAAACTTCACAAAAGAAATTATTAACTTTTACAATCATCCTAGCCCAAGTTTTTAAATGGGCTCAATTATGTAAGGTTAGCACACTTTGCCTAGTTCTCCTAGCATGATAAGGATATAAGAAAACATTTTTTAAATTCAGCTACTGTATCACATTTTCTACCAAAACATCTGCTTATTCTTACACCATCATCCAAAGCAATCTCTAGGTAGAAATTATTCTGAAAAGGGGTTCACCAAAAGTTTTAACTTATTAATACATTCAAAGAACAGAATTTGCAGAAGGGATGAGAATAAGCATATAGTAAAGAGATAGAAGGATGGCAGAAGGAAAAGAGAAACCAGATTTTACTTTATGGAACTTAACTCCTTCACATGCATTAGATCTAAAATATATATCTAATGCTCTATACTCTCACAAGGATGAATTTTGCTTTTATTAAGGGGGAAGACAGTGTAGGTAGAAGAGGTAAGGGTATTAAATTCTATTTTAAAGTAAACTGGAAAGTATATTTGTATATATACAGACCATATATACTTTTTGTTTATTTATTTTATTTTATTTTTTGGCCTCACCACATGGCATGTGGAATCTTAGTTCCCTGACCAGGGATCGAACCCGTGCCCCCTGCAGTGGAAGCACAGAGTTCTAACCACTAGACCACCAGGGAAGTCCCCATATATGCTTTTTAAATGCCTGGAAAAATATGCCAAATGTAATATTTATACTCCTGGAAGGAAAACATTATGGGTTTTCTTTCTCTTCTTTTTGTTTATCTACACTTCCTAAATTTTGTACAACAAAAACACTTACTACCTATGTAATTTAAAACGTGTTTTTAAAGTTAACAGATTCACAATAGCATCAACAGAAAAGCCACATCTGGAACAGCTCAGAGCAAAACAAAGTCTGAAGAATTTCTGGGCTCAAAGCTGAAGGATGCAGAGAGTGAAGTTCCTAGAGTCCCAAAGTCCTAACGCTCGCCTCCCTGGATAGGATGCTCAACGTGATTTTAAGCATATACCATTTAGCAAACTAAATGCTCTCTACCATGCAGTTTAGGCAAGGGAAAGTCCAAATTACCACATAAAAGAAGCATATTCCCAGCACCTGCTGATTCAGCCAAGGAAAGAGACTGAAGTTGCTACCAACTCACCATTTAATTATGTGTAGCACTTGCTTTACAACCCAGCTTATGGGTTCTAGATATTTAATAAAGTTATTTCTCAGGTCCTTGCTATTAAATACTCGGTAGTTATGACAATTAATTAATACCACCCCCAGGGTACCAGGAGGGCTCTCGTTCTACCAACCAGGCCACGCTCTCCAAGTTGACACAGTCACCTGAAGGGCCTCAAAGCTTAAACAATACGCCTCCTTTTCCTTATACCCCTTCTCTGGTAGGGACCTCAGGTTGGGGAGTTTAGGTAGAGATGCAAATAGGTGGTACTGGTTTGCTTTACTTGTTGTTCCACTGAAGAGGAAAACCCCTTTTGTGATCACAGGCAGCCCTTCTTCAAGTGGAAAAATAAATCTATATATTTTGCTTGCAGAGTACATCAGAATTACACACTGCCACAGTGCCTGCTAATAAGAGCTCAGAATTATCCCATACCCCTCAGGTGCCTCATTCTTCGCTTCCTAAACCAATTTTTTCCTGGTATTCATCCCACACCCTACACCTCAACTCAAAGATGGACTGTTTTTTTGTTGTTGTTGCTGTTTTGGTTTTTCTTTTTTTTCTTTTTTTTTTTTTTTTTGCCGCGCCATGTGGCATGCAGGATCTCAGTTCCCCGACCAGGGATCAAACCCATGCTCCTTGCAGTGGAGCGTGGAGCCCTAACAACTGGACCACCAGGGAATTCCCAAAGGATGGACTGGCTTTAAGCAAGGCATTTCACTGCCCACTAACATTCCTGAGGAATCCACTCCAACCGAAGCCATGGACTGAGCCTGAAGGTGCTCGTAAGCCCTCCAGCCCCACCTCTCCGTACTCACTGTTGCTGGATTTAAGGTCGCGGTGGATGATGGGGACAATTGCCTCATCATGTAAGAAGTTCATTCCTCTGGCAATCTGCACGGCCCAGTTCACCAGGATGTCCGGAGGAATCCTTTTCCCAGATAACACTCTATTCAAAGGCCCTCCACGAGCAAACTCCATGACCAAGCAGAGGTTGGGTTCCTTCAGACACACACCCCTAAGGGCAATGATGTTGGGGTGCTTCAGCATGGCGAAGAGCTTGGCCTCCTGGCGAACATTCTCTATGGTCTGGCTTATGTCCTCGTCGGGGTCATGGCGAGCTGCTTTCACTGCGACCTCATCCCCTATCCAGAAAGCACGATAGACCTTCCCAAAGCCCCCGATGCCAATAATCTCTTCCAGGGTTAGCTCCGCAAAATCAATCTCTAACACTGAGAAAGAGAAGAAAAAAAGAAGCAAGTCAAAAACAATTGAAAAACATTGTTTTATCACCCATTTACCTGGGTGGGTAAACACAGCAAGTTGTCTGTGCACTTGGATTTTCTGTCTTCTCACTATAAACTCCCTAAAGACAGGAAATGTGATTAACGTTTTTTCCTGTTACATTACCCTTAGTGACTAGCACAAAGTAGGCATTCAATAAATATTCATGAAATAACTTCCACTTGGGACTTCACGCAGAATCTTGTACCGAGATGAGATTTATTCACATTTTTCTGTGTACACACGAGGCAGGGAGAAGCATACAATCCAGCGCCATGGCAGACACACAACAACCAACCACAATGTAAAAGAGCTTTAGCAGCAGAGTGCCCCGAAGATGAGGAAAACACCAACTCCCACTGCGGGACAGAGACGAAGAGGGCGAGTGGGGAAGGGATTCTCAGGTAAGGAAACCTTTGAAATGGGCCCCAAAGAATGAGTGGGAGGGATCCCATCAGGCAATGAAGATCAGGATGGAGAAGGACAATCCGGGTAGAGGGAAGGTGATGAGCAAGAACACGGGGCATGGAGCACATTCACAACAGCCGAGACGTGGAAGCAATCTACATGCCCATCGACAGGTGAAGGGACAAAGAAGATGTGGCACACATACACACTAAATGAAATAGATAACCAACAAGGACCTACTGTAGAGCACAGGGAACTCTTCTCAATACTCTGTAACGCCCTATATGGGAAAAGAATCTCAAAAAGAGTGGATATATGTATATGTATGACTGATTCACTTTGCTGTACAGCAGAAACAAACACAACATTGTAAATCAATTATACTCCAAAAAAATTAAAAAATTAAAAAATAGCATTTGGGGGGGGAAAAAGATGTGAGATATATAGATATAGATATATAATGGAATACCAACTCAGCCATAAAAAAGAATGAAATAATGCTATTTGCAGCAACATGGATGGACCTAGACATTATCAGTGTAAGTGAAATAACTCAGACAGAGAAAGACAAATACCATATGATATCACTTACATGTGGAATCTAAACTATGACACAAATGAAACTTCGCTACAAAACAGAAACAGACTTACAGACATAGCCAACAGACTTGTGGTTGCCAAAGGGGGGTGGGGGGGGTGGGAGAAGGATGGAGTGGGGGACTGGTGTTAGCAGATGCAAACTACTCTATATAGAATGGATAAACAACAAGATCCTACTGTATAGCACAGGGAACTATATTCAATATCCTGTGATAAACACTAATGGAAAAGAATATAAAAAAGAATGTATGTATAACTGAATCACTTTGCTGTACAGCAGAAACTAGCACACCATCATAAATAGACTATACTTCAATAAAAAGAAAAAAGAAAACAAACGAACATGAGGCATGAGAGTATATGGCCTATCAGGAACTTCAGGGAGTCCAGGGCAGCTGGATTATAAGCATTAGGGTAGACAAGGCTCAAAGCCTTGCTGGGGTCGGCCAGCTCATGAAATGTTTTTACAGCCATTCGGAGGGGCTTACACTTCACACTGTAAATGGGAGGAGTCAAGTATCTTTAAGAAGAGGAGTGCTGTCAGACTTGTGACTTAGAAAGGAAACCAACTCTGGCAGCCACGTGGAATACAACAGCAAAAGGAGCTACTAAGTAGGCCACTGCACTAACCCAGGTGCACAAGCACAGGGTCTGACCCTCACAAGCCATGGAGACAGGAGGACAAGGTATGGAGAAAACTGGGAGATCTTCAGAACTTGGTTCTAACAAGACCTGGAACCAAGACGCGTGAGAAAGGAGTCTCTGAAGCAACATCTTACCCCAGCAGTCACCTGGGCCACAGCTCCATCCCTGGGATTCTCAATATCACACCCAACCACTCCTTCCCCATCCCAAATCCAGAGTTTGAATCTATGGTACTTGATTCTGTCTTTAGCTCTGCTTGGAAAGGCTTCCCTAGATAGGTAATAATAACCACCAGTGATTATAAATCTTGGGCTAGATGTGGTGCTGCTATACGAGCAAAGTGCTATTTCATGTTTCTCTCATGAAAACCCTATTCTGTCTTTTCAGTCTCTTTCTTTGTCTTTGCCTAGCTGACTCATACGCATCCCTCGGGTCTCAGTTTAACTATCAATCTGACAGAGGAACTTTTCCTAACCCCCCGACTAAACGAGGTCAGGCCCTAATCAAGCACTTCCATAGCAGTCTCTATTTGGCAAGATTCAACAAGGTTATAATTACTTGTTCAACGCCTATCATCCTGCTGGACTGCAAGATGCACAAGGGCGGATCCGGTCTGCCTTACTCACCACTGTCCTTATCGTGCCGAATATTCAGCTGGTGACCAAGACAGGGAAGTAAAATGAGGAAAAAAATCTACCTCAGTATGAAATATACCAAACTCTGACTGGGGCAGGGGAGAGTGGGATTGAATTGGACCTCCTGAAACAAATACAGAGAATAGTCACACTTTGCTAAAAGACTAAGAACACAAAGGTATATTTCTGAACTCTCGGCAAGACCAAAAGAGGAACTGCCCACTGCCAACCGTTCTCTTTCATTCTCAGCCAGCTCCATGATGTCTCCATTCTCCATTCAGATACTGGTCGTGCTCAAAACTCTGCTCTTGCTTAGTTATAGCACTTCTATCCTATCTAGGGCTAATATTCATTTGTATTTTGTAATGCATCGGGCAGTCTACACAAAGGAAATTCTTAAGTTAGTTGGACTGCCTTTAAGTATACAAAATATGTAGCCCACTTTCACCCTAAAAGTTCCAATTTTCAAGATTATCACCTCATCTCACACTCTTCTTGAAGAATAAATGGTGTGGCAGGTCCTTCAGACTAGCAATCAACATCCATTCTACAAACCCTCCAGCGTACCTTTCAGTACTAGAGGCCAGAAAGCTAAAAAACTACATTTCCCAGACTCCCTGACAGAGTGCTGGTCAGCCAATGAGATGCACAAGATTCAGAAGGCAGACGTGAGATGGAGACCATCTCCTTGCTGCTTCTCCTGGCAAGCACGGCTGTGGAGAAATGGGGTTTTCCCGCAACAGCATGTCAATGTCCAATTAGCTCTGTGGATGCGGAAAGGAATGTTGCAAGGCCAAGTAGCCACCTAATCAGACGGCAACTATGACAGCGTGCTCGAGAAGTCAACAGCACAGTGGTAACTCCTGATTCTGTACCTTCTCAGAGAAGCAGCAGCTTGCCTGGTTGGGCCAGGTCTGCAATGTTCTGGGAGTTGGTCCTCTAGGTCCAGCTGAGAGCCCCTTCTCCCTGCCCTTCCCACAAATCTATAAGCAACTAATTTCTTGTGCTAAATCATTTTCTGCTTAAAACAGCTGGAGTATTTCTGGGTCCTAAAATGAATCCTGACTGGTTGCTAATTCTTGCCTTATCTCATCTATATGAATGAGAAAAACAGGCCAATGTCAGAGAGAGATTAGAAACCCTCTTGGAGAAAAATGCAAGTTATCTTAGGAGTCTTCTTGGTCATAGAGGGAAGGAATACTCATTTTTTCTACCAGATTTTTCACTGATGAAGACGTGCCTATTTAATAAATGTGCATTTACATACCTTATTTCCTCAACTGAATATCTGAATTCTCCTTAAAGGAATTAACTGTTGTATTTTCTCTGGTACCCACCCTCTTCTTTCCTCTGGTCTGAAGCATAGCTTTGAACACACAGGAGGTGTTAAATATTTATTTAAACATATGAGGATTTAAAAGATGTGATTCTGAACTAGGGTGCTGAAAGGACAGCTCCTCTGATGGCATTTCACAAAAGACAGAAAACCTCTGTAGGGAAGGCAAAGCAATGATCTCTCTCTCTGTGTAGAACATAAACTCTCAGATTCTTGCTATTTAATCAAGGAAATATTATGACTAGCCTTCAAGAAAAGTATAGAACAAACTGACGAGCAGATAGAAAACAAAACATTGCGGGATGTGGGGAGGGGTCCTTTCTTTTCCCTTCCCTGCTAAGAAGTCCCTTTGGATAGAAACTAGACCTTCACTGCAGCTGAGAGGATGTGAGACTCTCCTTCCCTTCCCTGCTCCAGTCAAGACCTGGTTTTAAGTAAGAATCAGGTCAAGTCTCACAGAGCACATTTTCAGTTTCTGTGGAAGAATATTTCCAGGAATATCAAGAACAAAACCTTATTTCTTTCAGTCTTGGAGTTAAGACGTATTCCTTCTCAATTGTATCCTTGGAAACTAAACATATAGGCACATTCTGGTGAGTTTGGGGCAAGTGAATGATACATACCTCAGTCATTTAAAAATCTTAAGTACATCTGAAAACACCTCCTTATATTTCTAATGAATGCAAGAAAAAGAAATGTAAATTAGTAATATCCTTAATTTATGCCCTGCTTGAAAACAGACATAACTCTCCTGCAAGAGAAACTTTGTTTTAATACCTAGGGTTATATATCTCCGAAGATGATAAACTTGGATCTGCACATTTTCCATCTTTCACTGAAATAAAGAAGATGAGCAAGCTCCTGGGTTATTTATATTTGTCAGCCCCATGGAGAGCTAATACCTACACTGGAGCGAATAAAAGCACTCTATAAATGTTAGATGATTTATACTATCCCTCTCATATGCTTTCTTTGTCACAAGACTTAGTAATTTCCCCCCTTCTGTTTTGATTAAAGTTTGAAACAAAAGTTTCACTTTGAAAAGCGGTATTTGAAACTAAAACTGAATGTTATTACCTCACTTTGTATCTTCTATCCCCAATCTAATATCAAAATTCATACCCCAGAGAGGAAGTTCAAAAAAGTAACTGGGGAAAAGTTGTCAGAGGCTCAATTTCATTCTAAGTCTTTGGAGACAAGGTCATCAATCACCTTTATTTTCTGAGTGACACTAACTGAACTGGTGGACACAGCATACAGACCAGAGGCACTTGATCAGATTAACAACTTCCTGGAGCAAAGCACTGCACTGAAATTATATATTTACATCACCAACTTCCCTCATGTGTGACTTCTAAGTACCTCCTCATCTTCTCATTTCTTTATCCCCTAGTATTTAATACTGTATCTCTCTTTCATTATTAGGCATTCTAATTGGTTTTTGACTAGAATTAAATGTTCTGAATTATCAAGAATTAATTCCAGTTAAGATCAGAACTCCCAGTGTGGCTAAATAAAGACCTTCAAATGCTATGCCGTTCAAGTCAATTCTTTCAATAAGTACAAGGTACTTCCTAATTTCTCATCATCTGAGTTTTAGATATAGGAATCTACTCTATTCAAGGTAACTTTTGTTACAGTCAAGGTGACGTCCTGAGCACGCAATGGAGAAGGAGCTTCTAATGTGGCACAGTGTGGACCTATGTGGCTTTTTGTTCATGGGTTCTCCCAGCCTAAGTCACATTCACTCCTGACTGCTCTGAATGCAGGGAGCGCAAGTTATTAAAGAAACTCAGTTCCTGCTCACAAACTTCACAGAGCTCTTCTACTCTGACACTAGCTGTCTTTGGAAAAAAAAAAAAAAATCACCAAACCTCACCCACGAAGCACCTCAAAATCTGACATGTTTAAAACTACACTGTTTTCTAACATGCCATGCCAACATCTCTTCCAACATGTGACCAAGTTCATCTTCAACACTATTTGAGACACTATATGCTAAGACTTTTAGCCTTCATCTTTCCAGCCCTAGTGCCAAAAAGATGCAATACCTAGAAACAATTTAATTTGTCACCTCCAGGTGTTATAAAGATCAAAATGTAGAGGCAGGAAGTTTTTAATTGAATAAGAGGGAGAGAGAAACAAAAGAAACTAAACCTTTGAACATCAATTTGACAGTCAAAACACCAATAAAAAAAAGGAGAGTAGAAAAACAAGGAGATTATAATTTTGATATTAATGGATGGTATTTAATAAATATCTTAAGAGATAATACAATTGTTCAGGTGAAAATAAGTTATAGGACCAGAAAAATAACTGTTACAAGTAAAATTTTAAAACTGAATGTTTAAAGTTGGCCCTTGGTAATTTTTTTTAAATCAGCTAAGAGGCAAAGTATACAAAATATGGAATAAATAATGATACAGGTGAATTAACAATACTTTTTTTAACAGGAAAGAAATTGTGGAAACCCTCAACTACAAAATCGTGTAAACTGCATGGGGAGGTATTTACATCTTTCTTCTAAAACCACCTAGCATCACTGATTTAAAGGGGTCTAATGGCAATTTAACTCCTTTGAAAAAACAAAGAAAACTTCATTACAGGGTGTGGAACTGGGGGCTCCTGGGAAATTGGTGAAAACCAGGACACTGGAAGAAAGGCCCTGGGAGGGACCCCTGGGCATGGTCCCCCTGAGATTTGGCAAATACCAAATATAGGCAAGGATCTAGGGTGAAAAGAAAGGAGAAAATATATACTGTCTGGGTGTCAAGGGGCTGGGATTTAGCCACTACACTTTGTGCTCCTGATCTCTCAGGAGGGAATGACATACTTTTCCCTCTCTAATCATTTCTCCACTCATCACCTGCCCCACCACACACACACACACACACACACACACACACACACACACACACCCTTCTTATAGCACATTATTCGGTGAGACTCCTAAAGGTACCACTTTTGAGATACAAGATTAAGAATCAATACGGTATTTCAAAGATACTTCAGCCTTGAGTTCACACAGGCTTCCAGGACTTGTGAACCAGCCCAGCCCTGTGGGAGACACCCCCATCTCCTTTAAAGCAAATATCTTTCAGGGGCGGGGACAGGAGATAGAAGAGGTCGGGAAGGTCCCTGATTTGGGGACTAGGCTTATGACAGAAATCACCAGCTTGTCTAAAATCCGTCCAGATTGCGGGGGGGGGGGGAGTGGAATAGGGAGATTCTCCTGCTGGAGCTGCAAGATGTGGAATCAGGAGCTGCTGCTGAGGTGGTCAGGTGAAGGTGAAGGAGCCTAAGCGCCAGAGGTTCCAGGAAAGGCCTGCGGCGTGTCTCTTACCCATGGCAACCGCCAAAGCCCCTGCAGCCGCAGCGCGCGCACACACACCCACCCCCAGGTCCATCATTGCCCACCCCACCTTCCCCTCGAGGAGGGTTCCCCTCCCTCTGCAACCACCCCAGGCCTCCATCATACGCCCCACCCCACCCCCCTGCTCCCCGCCGGGCTCCCGGGCCCCGCCTTCTCCTTACACTGAATGGGCGGGTAGCAACTGGGGTCCTCGCCGCCGGGCTGGCAGCGGCTGGAGAAGGCGCTGCGCGGGGTCACGTAGTTGCTGGGGAAGATGCCCACCCGCTGGTTCAGCTGCCCGGTCCACCAGCCCTCATCGCCGGACACCTGCGAGTCCTTGGACAGCACCTCCACCACGTCGCCCAGCCGCAGGGTCAGTTCGTCCTCGCCCGCCGCCTCGTACTCGAACACGGCCGTCCAGTAGGGCAGCGGCGCGTCGGAGCCCAGCTCCCCGGGGGCCGCCGCCGCCTCCTCCTCCTCTTCCTCCTCCTCCTCGGCCCCGGCCCCCGCTCCATCCTCCCCCGGAGGGGCGGCAGCAGCGGCGCTCGCTAGGCAGCCGAGAAGCGCTCTGGAGGGCTCCATGGAGCGGCCGATCCATAGGGTGCGGGGCTGCCGCCGCCCGCAGGAGCCGCCGCCGCCTATTGTTCATGCGGCTCCGCAGCGCTGGGGGGACCCCCCCTCCCCCGACGGCGGCCGCAGGTAGGGCCCTGGCTGACGGGGCGGGGAGAGCCGGCTCGCGAGGGCTGGGTCTGGGGCTGGCGCGGCGCGGCGACAAGTGCGCGGAACGCGAGCGCTCACCGCTGCATGGGGGCGCGGCGGGCCGGAGCCCCCGCCTTTGCCCTCGCCCCCGCGGGCGGCCTGGCCACCTCCGCCGCGGATACCTGCTCCCACAGCCGGTGACCGCCGCCGCCCGCCGGCCGCCGCTCCCCGCTCTGCGCCGCGCCCCGCCCCCTGCGCCGCCCGCACGCCCAGGACCACCTGACGCAGACCTGGCTCCGCCCCAGCCCTGCGGACCCGAGGGGGCGGGGCTCCTCGGCGCCCGGGCCCGCCCCCCGCGCCATCCTGCCTTCCCATTGGCCGCCGCCGACCCGGCCGCAGGTTCCTCCCGCCGCGGTGGGGGCTGCCCCGCCAGCCGCCCGCCCCGCCCCCTCTCCACCCCTGGCGCCTACGTCGCCCGCCCCCCGTACGGGCTCTCTCATTCTCAAACCCCAGGTTGACCCATTGCTCTCTCCCATTGGCCCGCCGCGGCGCCAACCATTGGTCCGAGGTACCTGTCGGTTTCCTGGGAGAGTTCGACACCGCCCGGCTGGACAAGGCCGCGGCCTCATTGGACGCCTGAGGAAGGATGGGTGGGTCCTCAGAGGTAAAGCTTGGCCCTCATTCACACCAAAACGGCTGAAAGAGACCGCTCGCTTTGTTTGCCGCCGAGCGGTAGGGGTTCCATTGGGCAGCACCTGTGGTCTTCGTCCTCCAGTGAGCTTCTGAGAGCAAGCAGAGGAGAAGCGAGCCGGGTTGCGCCCACCCTCCCCCCCGGAAGAGCTCTTTCCTCTCCAGCTCCTTCTTACAGTTGGACTCTCCCTTCTCTCGGAGCTGCCTCTGCCCCATCCTACCAGGTGAATCAGCTTCCGCTCGCGTCCCACTGAACTGCATCCCCGCTCCTTCCGTAACCTTTCATCTATCAAGGCCTTCAGGCCCACTGGAATGTTCTTTAGAACTCTGGAAACTACAGTTCTCACCTTTATGAAGACCGCGTACAGCTCGCGCTCTCCTGGGTTCCTGTAAGAAGAGACTCCAATACCGTTGATTTCTAGAATTCAGAAGAAAGACCACTTTACTGGGGCTCAGACTGAGGGTAGGAAAGCTGTCGGTGAAGTGGGCTTGGTCTCTATGAAGAGGCTCACTTTGTCTACAAATCTCGGATTTCTTTTGCCTGGGGGAATTGCACCTTGGATCACGGTGACTTTTATAGAAAGCAAATTAAGAACCGAAAGCTGAATATACATACAAAATGATACTGCAGTTCATGAGCGAGGCCGACTTTTCCTTCATCCTTTTGTTGTCCTCCACTTAGACGTTAAGAAAGGGATAGGTGGCCCCTAATATTTCTTCTGTGCTTTAATCCTTTCACAGCAACATAGATTTCCAATGAGAAGGTTCTACATAGATTTCCAATGAGAAGGTTCTCTGACATTTCAAAACAAGCCCATGCTGAGAGATCTAGCCTGATCGCTGCTAAACTTTTCCCCTTCCGTGGTAGGAATAAATCCGGTTTATTTGGTAAGAGTTAGTGCTTCACTGAGTGTGTTTTGTTTAATTTTAGTTTGGGGTTAATTGTTAGACAAACTGAAGACAGTGGGGCAATTTGGAAAGATAACCAAGGCTGGCACCTCCAGTTTTGCTGCCACTAGCTACAAGATCTTGGGCAAGTACTTAACCATCCGCTCAACCTTAAGGTGAGGGGGTAGACTGGAAGAGCTCCTGTGATCTTGTTGATCTGACATTCTGTGGTTTGCACATGAGTATGGCCACACTGTATACCTAGGTGTCCCACCCATTTCAGATCTTGAAGAGTTAGGGTACAGTGTGGTACCAAAGATCAACTGGAGTAGGTCTTGAGAAAGAACTTCAGAGTAAATGCCCTAAAACAGTGTTCAGATTCTTATTGTACATAGGATCAGTCAACTGATATGGATGAGTCTATGAGTAAATTCTCTAAATTTTGTTCAAAATAAAACTATGCCGGACTTCCCTGGTGGCGCAATGGTTAAGAATCCACCTGCCAATGCAGGGGACATAGATTCGAGCCCTGGGCCAGGAAGATCCCACATGCCACGGAGCAAATAAGCCTGTGTGCCACAACCACTGAGCCTGCATGCCACAACTACTAAAGCCCGTGTGCCTAGAGCCCATACTGCACAACAAGAGAAGCCACCGAAATGAGAAGCCCAAGCACTACAAGAAAGAGTAGCCCCCACTCTCCAGAAGTAGAGAAAGCTCGTGTGCAGCAGCAAAGACCCAACGCAGCCAAAAATAAATAAGTAAATAAATAAATTTATAAAATACAAAAAACTACATCACTCCCTAGCAGAAGGGAACAAGTAGGGAGAGGATAGAGGTATTTCATGTTTTAAAAAAAGACCATAAGAAAAAAGATTTTCTTGATAAAAATTTAACTTGGAGGAAGAAGGAATTTTCCAAAATGGTGTAGACACACAGAAACAAACAGAAAAGAAAGAGAAAATATATATATATATTGAGAAAAATTTTCAGTCAGTGGTGATCTGTTTCAAGTGGTAGGATTATGAGTACTTGCGCAATGTTTATTGTCTTTTTGTTTATTGAAAATTTTTTATGTTTTTCTATAGTTTTGTTTTACTATACAGTTGTGATCTCCATTCCTCCCCAACCCAGAAGAGAAGAAAAAAATCCTTGATCCCTCTCAGTAGGAAAAGTCTAATTCCCCACATAACTTAAATCTTTAATACCATAGCATGTGTTTAGAACCTCGAAGAGTTGTTCACCAAACATTTCAAGAAGTCATTCAGTAAATATTTATTGAATGGATAAGTGCTAGGAATTCAAATGAGGGAAGGTCCTTCAGGCTAAAGCTGTCAAGCAGAAGTTGTCTAGCCGGGTTTCATGGAAGAGGCAGAACTAAAGCTGGTCCTGGAGATGGATGTGGAGGACAGGGAGAAACCTGCATTCAGGAGTGGAGGGTAAGCATGGGCCCAGCCACAGAGGTGGGAAGCCTGAGTGAGCTCAGGGATGGAGTAACAGGATGAGAAAGAACTCTGAAAAGGTAGGTTGAGACCAGCTTTGTCAAGGGCCTTGTAATTGTTTGACTCAAACAAGTAAGTATTTAATAGATTATTAGTAATTGTTTAATGTCTAGCTTGTTCACCACGAGGGCAGCAACCATCTGTCTGGTTCTCCACAGTTGTCCCAGCACCTAGAGGGCACCTGGCACATAATTGGTTCTCAGTACGTATTTGTGACTGAATGACTGACTTCGATACCAGGCTGAGAAAAAAGTCTGGGTTTGGTTTAGCAGATAAAAGTTTAGCCCTGAAGGTTTTTGAGCAGGGCTGGGAGGTGATCAAATGTTACCGTCTCTGAGGATGAGAATAGGTGAGGAATGGGTGTGGAGGCACTTAAGTTGGGCATCAAAAGGTGTATACAGCTTGATTAGTGGAGAATAGGAAGCATGTAAATGGAAATTAATGCAATGGATAGAAATGACAGAAATACCAGCCCAAGAAGAGGTAAGAGAGCAAAAAGGGAGTGATAGAAAATAAACTTTACTAAATAAAAAAAAGGCAGATTGCAAAAGACTTTGAAAGCCAAGTGGAATTACCAAGATTTCACCACTGTCAAGCAGGGGGTGACAAATGTCACCCCAAAAAGGACCAGTTTCTCTACCACACTGGAAGGTATATCATAAGGCAGGGAGAAAATAATAGCAATTGGTGATAGGGCTTGGTAATGGCCTTATGTCAGAAGATCAGGCTTTCTCCTGGCTCTGTACTTTGAAATCCAGGTGGCTTGAGGCAGGATACCTGTTTAAACCTCAGTTTCCTCATTTTTAAAGAGATGTAAAAATAGAATCTGATTTTTATGCAGGTTTGTAGGATTAAATGAGGCAAGTCCTACAAAAGCTCTTAGCATGCTGCTTATCACCCGCTAGATAGTCAACATATTTATTTTCTTCTTTCCTCTACCCATCGCCCTCAGAAACACTCAAGGGAAGTAGTTAATTAATTTCACCCTAGGAAACTACAGAGGTTTCTTGACTGGGAGTTAAACCAGGGTTTTTCTCTTAAGAAAAAAAAAGGAGGAAGGGAAAAGTAAAGAACAGGGAGAAAGAAGGAGAGAAAAGCAAACAGGCATCATAGACTGATGCTTAAAGTTTGGGGCCTTGGATTTTGACAGAATCGGAATCCATACTCACAGTTTGCCATTAGGCAAGTTAACCCCTTGGTACCCCCGGATCCCTCATCTGGAAATTGGGGATAATACCTATCTCACTGGGCTCCTAGTGTGATTGAATGACAGAATGTATACTATGTGCTTAGCACAGAGTCTGTCAAGTAGTAGTTATTATTATTATTATCTGAGCCTAAAGCATGATTTGGTAAATGAATATCACCCTCTCCTCAGGTCTTCTGGGAAGTAGTTTAAATAAGTACTTTGGTGCTAAAATCCCCCAGACAAATGTTAAGCTTTTCCAAGAGTCGGCCCACCCCCTCACCTTTCACATTACATCATTTCAGGAGAGGAGCCCTAGTTCCTGATTCACAAACCCCATTTGCAGTAATATATGACGTTCAGTAAACGTGTGATAGGGCTGATAGAACAGAAGTTGAAGCCAAACACTCGGGTCCAAATCATTGTCACTATCACTGTCATTGCCACTGTGGACAAAGCACTTCATTCCTCTGTATCTGTGTTTCATTTGTTGTAAAATGAGGCTGCTGTGAGGATTAGATGAAATCAGGAGAACTTGCAGTACCTAATACACAATAGGTGCTCAATAAATTGTACATGTTCTTATATTATTTTAATTCCTGTCTTCTGAGAGTTAGTGGGGCTTGAAATAAGAAAATGGCAAGAAATCTTCCCTACTTTCTTCTCCCTCCCATCTCCTACAAAAACCTCAGTTCAGAAAACAACTGTACCGTGGCAGCTCTTTAGAATGTCTCATCTCTGGAGACTGAGTTGCATTTTAACAATGATCAGAGCATTTTAATCAAGGAATAAAGGTCAAATAGAATTTCCGCTTCTTTCACCCTGGTTGCAGAGCTAGCCCCATGGGACGGCTCTCTATGAAATTATACCTCTTATAACCATGCTGGGTCTGCAAAGATGTCATTTAAGCCTTTTAGTCAGGGACCCCAAATAGGTCCAATCAAAACAGAATTAAAGTGAAAATTATCCATACAGTTGGGGTTTTTGAAGAATGTAATGACTGGGAAAATGATCACATAAAGTGGAAAGAAAAAAAAGATAGAAAACTATCTGTTGTGATCTTAAAATAATTTAAAAGTAAATTGGATAAATCAAGAAACAGAACTGTATATGTAATACATGCCTAATTTTATGGAATGTATATTTGCATTAATATTATTGAAAGAAATATATTAAAATGTGAACAATTATCTCCAGTCTAGATGATGGGGTTATGAGTGATTTTTTTTCTTTGTCCTGTATTATTCAGTATTTTCTACCATTAAAATGTACTGATTTTTTAATCAGAAAAGTATGTCATTGTTAATGGTGATTATGAAAATTTTTAAGGATGTGGAAATGTACATAGTATAACAATGAATGAAAAAGTAGTAAAAAGGGCTTCCTAGGTGGCGCAGTGGTTAAGAATCCGCCTGCCAATGCAGAGGTCACGGGTTCGATCCCAGCTCCAGGAAGATCCCACATGCCACGGAGCGACTAAGCCCGTGTGCCAAAAAAAAAAAAAAAAAAAAAAGTAGTAAAAAAAAAAAAACCTCTTCATACAGTATGATCACAAATGTGTGAGTGTGTGTGCATACATCTGTGTGCATTAAGCATAGTACCAAAATCTTATTATTAAGCTGAGTGGAAGAGTATGAGTAATTTGTATTGTCTTCATTTTACTTTTATTCTCCATATAGCTAAAATAACCATGCAATACTATTATAATTAGAATAAAGAACTACAAAATCTCTTTTTTTTTAATAATAAAATAGATTTCAAGCTGAAAGCATTTTTGCTAGTTAGAGAGATGGTAGAGGAGGGGAAAAAATAGACCCCGAGGATGGCAATAATAATAATAATAATATTAATAACAATAATGATAATGGCTGCTGTGATTTGAGGGCATACTGTGAATGCCATCACTGTTTTGTTTTTGGTTTTTTTTAATTAATTAATTTATTTATTTATTGGCTGTGTTGGGTCTTTGTTGCTGCACGCCGGCTTTCTCTAGTTGCGGTGAGCAGGGGCTACTCTTCATGTGGTGCAAACACTCCTCATTGTGGTGGCTTCTCTTGTTGTGGAGCACGGGCTCTAGGCACGCAGGCTTCAGTAGTTGAGGCACACAGGTTCAGTAGCTGCAGCACACAGGCTCAGTAGTTGTGGCGCACGGGTTTATTTGCTCCGTGGCATGTGGGATCTTCCTGGAGCAGGGATCAAACCCGTGTCCCCTGAATTGGCAGGAGGATTCTTAACCACTGCGCCACCTAGGAAGTCCCCACCATTACTCTTTACAACCTTTTTTATTTATCAGAGTTTTTAATGGCTCTTCCAAGCAAACAAAAAGTTCCTGGAATATAAACAGTCCATTGCTTGCCTATCTTTTCCACCTCCTGGAGGGAATATTCTTGCTTATGGGCAGATAGACACGTGGCTAGGTACTTTCAGAACTATTCAGTAATTTAGCTTAGCTGTGGCCTTACTCACCTAACACCAGCATAGACTTCTTTTATTCTTCAGCTTTTCAAATCTCAGTCTTTAAATTATGTTGGAGACTAAGACTTAGCTGAAATTTCAGCTCACTGTTTTGCTTTTGAGATTAATGCCTTCTTAGAAAAAAAAAATCAATTTAAAGATTTTTGTTATTTATTATTTAAATAAACCAGTAAGATCTGATGAATGAGCAACTCTCACTGTTGTTCGTGAAAAATAGATTTTATGAGAGCTGGAGCTGTTTAGTTACGGATGGACGTGGCACAGCAATGCTCTCTTAGAGACCGTGGTGGACAACCTCGCCACCGTGTGGTATTGAGGAGTATGGCGGCCATTTTTCTCAAAATTTTTAAATGACCTTTTTTTTCTAGTTTTACACTTTAAGTGCTGAAAGTAAACTTCGTGATCGCTGGCTGGAGCCTCTTCAGTTGTTGTGGAAACCGAAACCTAGACCACGGATATCACTGGGGCTTGAACCCAAATCTTCAGACCCTCTTCTGACCCTTTCTTGCCACACGACTGCTTTTAGTTCTCCAAGTTCACTCAGGGACTAGCTGCATGTCAGTTGTGGGGAAGCGTAGCGCCATCTAGTGCAATAACTCAATTTTACAGCCAAGGAAACCCAAGCCTGGAGAGGACAAATGACTTGCCTAAGGGCCCACAGCGAATCCTGTGTCCCTTGTTTTTCATTCCATTCATTCATTTATTCACCAAATAGTTACACGCATCTACTATCTGGCAAGTACTATTCAAGGCACTAGAGATACAATAGTGAACAAAAATAGACAAAAGTCCCTTTGCAAATCTCATCCTCTAATAGGAGAGACAAATAAGATAAACAAGTAAAATACATCATATAATATTATAGAGGGGTCGGGGGGAAGGGCAGTGGAGGGAGAGGGTGGGAGGTAGAATTTAGAAGAGGTTATATTTCAGAGTGGCCAGAGACGCCAAGGTGACTTTTGAAATAAAGATCTGAACAAACTGATGAAGCCAGCCATACAGATGTGGGGGAAGAGCATTCAGGCAGAGGAAACAGCAATGCAAAGTCCCTGAGGCAGGAACATACCTGCATATTGAAGAAAAGAGCAAGGAGGCCAAGTTCCAGGGTAGCAAGAGGTAGGAGAGGTCATGGGGGGCCAGATCATGGGGGACTTTCCGGTCAAAGGAAGACTTTGGCTTTTAGTTTTGTGAACAAAGAAGAACCAAAAGCATTACTCATCACCCAGTTCTACAAGGGTGAAGTCGCTACCGACCGCAGTCACCCACTCACAGTGCACCCTGAGAGGAATTCAGGATAAAAAACAGGATGAGGCATTCTGTTCTTTGGGTAAATGGGCCACTACATAGTAGACACATGTCTCAGGAAGAATTTCAGTGAACCCAGATTCTTGCATCTTCCATACATAGAAAAGCACTAAAATCATTAACTTGAGAAATCAGTTCCTCATGACCAGCGACAATCTTTTACCAAGATGTATGCTTGACTGCGTGTATTCCCTAGCCCCCAAAATTTGTATGTAAACTGACTCCTCCCCTACTTTGGAACAGTTCCTCAGAGCTAACAGAGTAGCTTTCTCCTGGGCTATAGTCCTCAGGAAGTCCCTGAATAAAACAAACTCACAGCTCTTATGTTGTGTGTTTTTCAAGTCGACACTTTGAATGAAATGGGAGCCATTGAAGCGTGTTCAGCAGAGAAGTCGTGTGGTCTAGCTTACTTAACAGGAACACTCAGGCTGCTAGGTTCACAATGGGCTACAGAAACAAGAGCAGGGAGGTGAGATGAGGAGGCTCTTCAATAATCCTGGCAACAGGGACTTCCCTAGTGGCACAGTGGTTAAGAATCCGCCTGTCAATGCCAGGGACACAGTTTTGAGCCCTGGTCTGGGAAGATCCCACATGCCACAGAGGAACTAAGCCCATGTGCCACAACTACTGAGCCTGCATGCCACACTACCGAAGGCTGTGCACCTAGAGCCCATGCTCTGCGATAAGAGAAGCCACCGCAATGAGAAGCCCATGCACCACAAGGAAGAGTAGCCCCCGCTCACCACAACTAGAGAAAGCCCATGTGCAGCAACGAGGACCCAACTCAGCCAATAAATAAATAAGTTAATTTTTAAAAGATTTATAAAAAAAAAATAATAATAATCCTGGCAACAGATAACAGCAAGTTACGCAAGGGAGGTGACCAGGGGTGTGTTGAAAGGTGGTTTAAATTGTAAAATATATTTTGAGGGAAGAGTTGCAAGCTTTGCTGGTGGGTTGGAAGAGGTGGGAAAGAAAGAGAGGAGTCAAGGATGACACCAGGGATTTTGGCCTGAGCAATTGAAAGCATAGCATTGCCATTAATGCAGAACGGAGAGCATCTCAGCAGCTCCCTGTTAGACATGCTCAGTGTGAGATTACCGCCCCACCCCCATGTGGAGATGTCGGGTGGGCAGCTGACTACATAGGTCTGGAGTTCAGCCAACAACTGTTAAGTAGTAACAGTCCAGTCCAGAGACCATGAACTCCGTAAAATGACTAAGGGCCCCATGATGCTTAGAAAACATTCAAGCCCAAATGCTAAAATACTGCCTGTTTTAGCATGGAGCTTTCTAGATTTCTAGCCCCCCCAAAACACAATTTTTTAATTTTCATTGGATGAAAGGTTCTTTAAATTCTATAGTGCTTTACAATTTTCATAAGTTTCACACACACGATTCCATATAATCCCATAAAAACCCTCTTTGCCCCCACCCCTAGATTGCCCCTCCCACCCTCACTGGTAACCACTAGTTTGTTTTCCGTATCTGTGAGTCTGCTTCTTTTTTGTCTTATTCACTAATTTGTTGCATTTTTTAGATTCCGCATATAAGTGATGTCATACAGTGTGTCTTTCTCTGACTTATCCGAAGAAACTCTTTAAAATGGCTCTGCCTTGCAGGGTTGAAGGCTGTTCACCTTTTGCTCAGAGAAGTGACATGCGTCTCACGACACTGGTTAGATCTTTAGGATATTTGCGAGTTTTCTGGGTTACAGGACAGAACTGGCGTGGGGCCAGCGGGAGCCCCAGAGGGAGACCTGTCAAGCCAGGGAAAGGTCAGGGAAACGATCTTGTGCTTCCTGTTGGACTAAAGGTGGATCAGCCCAATTCAAGGACTTCCCTTCTTTGTTTCTTTGTATTGTGTTGATGCCCAGGTCAGGGGCAGTGGCTTGCAGCCTTGTGATCCGTCTCTTTATTATTTTATTCCTTGCCCTTAGCTCCCCCCGCTTCTCCCCACTCCACCCTCCCATAGCTTTCTTTGTACATGATGGAATTGACATTTTCTTTTGCATCTTGTCGTCTCTTGGGGGCAATGGCAAGGGATGGCAGAGTGACTGAGAGCTTATTGAGTATCAGGCAGTAGGTTAGGAGTTGATCCACATGCCCTCATTTGGTATACAAAGACAATGCCACGGACCTACCAACCAGGGCACCAATTGTAATAACAACTGACATTTCAACAGCATTTTACAATTCCACAACCGCCGTTACGTACAGGTGCACCGATTAGGAGTATAGATTCTGGAACCAGACTCTGTCTTTGAATCCCAGTTCTGCCATGATTTGCTGTGTGTTCTAGGACAATTTACTTAACCTCTCAGTTAAGCTTCAGTTTCTTCAACTGCAAAATGGGGATTTAAAAAATCATACCTACCTCCTAAAGTGTTTGTTTAATAGCTTTATTGCGGTATAATTGATATACAAAGAACCACACGTATTTAATGTGTGCAATTTAATAAGTTTGGATGTATGCAGACACCCACAATCTGAAGTGGTTTTAAGGATTAAGTGAGGCAATACGTGGGCAGCTCTAAGAACAGTGCCTGCAGCGTAGTGAGCCCTCAAAATTAAGGCGAATGGGATTATATTACCTCCTTAGGCCCTCAGAAAAATCCTATAAGGCAAGTATTCCTTGTAACCAACTTTGTTAATAAGGAAACTGAGGCTCAGGGAAGCTATTCAATGTGATAACGCAGTAATAAGTAGCAGAAGCCCTAGACCCAGTCACAGGTAACAGCCTTTGATCCCCAAGCTTTTCCCACTTGGAATCCATTTCCGCCAGGAGGGTTGGTTTTTGTGTTAACTTTCCTACCAGGTCTTCTGGAGTCTGCTGGCTTTGTCTTCGTGAAAAGATACACTGGGCTGGGAGGACAGTAACAGCAAAAATAACCTTTCTCAGGCACATCAGTGTGTCAGACCTGTGCCAAGCACTTCTCATGCCTCTCCCATTTCATCTTCACCAAAAACCTATGCACTGGGTGCTTTAATAACCCTTTTGTATATAAACTGGGGCCCAGAGCCACTACGTTACAGGAGTGGTGTGAGTTGGAGCAGAATCCAAGATCCACCTCAGTTTGTGCACAAGAAGACTTTCAGCCGAGCAATTTGTCTTGTGCAAAATTCACCACATGTAGAGGCACTGGGACTCGGGGAGGCAGATTGTCCCTTCATGATAAGCTTTTCCCAGGCCAAGCTGTGACCACCAAACTGTGACACCTGGGGCAGCCCCCCCACCCTTCAAGCTAAGAGGTTGTGCACCTCCTCCTCACCCCTGCCCAGGGCCAGACCAGACCCCTCCATCCCACTTCAGATGCAGTGTGGCCTCCAGGTCAGAGAACCCCTGGTCCAGAGAGTCTCTCCAGGTGCAGAGGATGGGCTGAGGATGTCTGCTTGGGCCCAAGGAGAGCGCAAAGGAAGTCCGAGGTTTGGACTCAATTCCATGCCCAGTCACCATCCCCCACGGAGAACTCTCAGGCCTCCTCCACCCTCCTGCATCAGGGTAGGCAGTCTGCGTTTATTCCTTGTCTCTTGACATTTAGATCCCGCTTCTGGGCCTTCAGCACGTCATAAGCAGAATTTCTCTCTCATGGTGAAATGGGACAGTTTCCCCATTCAGATGTGAGGCTGGGTGTGGGAGAATAGAAACCCCTGGGGGCTTGGCCTGAGCTTAGGTTTTGATGTGAGCAATCTGGTGTTTCTCTCTCTCAATCCACCCTTCCCTCCTTCCTTCCTTCCTCCCTTTCTTCCTTCCTTCCCTCCTTCCTTCCTTCCTCCTTCTTCCCCCCACTCTTTCCTTCCTTCCATCCTTCCTTCTTTTTAAAGAGAGGGGTGGAACCACAACATACAGCTTGAACAAGCTCCAAGAATCTCCCTATTCCCACCAGAGGCAGCCTACTTCCTATCTTGGGCGAGCTGTGTTCAGAATGGGCACTTTGCACACTTTAGGTGTCTTTGGTGTGGGGCGTGGGTGTGGCCAGGTGTGACTGCTCTGCCTATAAGTTAAGCCACT
The DNA here is from genome assembly GCF_030028045.1 of Hippopotamus amphibius kiboko. Lineage (NCBI taxonomy): Eukaryota > Metazoa > Chordata > Mammalia > Artiodactyla > Hippopotamidae > Hippopotamus > Hippopotamus amphibius. Next base: position 156,835,998 of record NC_080189.1, read on the forward strand.
GGTTGTAACTATATGTCCTAGTGCCTATTAATAACGCACAGGCAGCACACCTGTCCCCTGTCACTCCAGCTGCTTCAGCAGTGACCCCCTCTCTGCCCTGCCTTCCTCCCACAGCGCCACATGCACAGGCTGAGCCATCTGTGCACCTCGTGAGCTGCAGCTGGGTCTGCTGATGCCATCTGCCCCGCATTCCCCTCCCTCACATGCCTCATCCTCTATCCCTGTGTTACTCTCTTCTGGGGCCATGATGCCAGGTCACTAATAGGGGTAGGTGAGAAGGAAAAGAAAGAGGAAAATAAAATGATAGCAATTGATTCTGATAAACCCACCAACCCTTAACATTCCTCACCAGGGTTCTTGCCAGTCATTGGCTATGAATAGCGTGGTCCTGGTTCTCAGAGTTCCCAAGGTCTGTGGTTTGTGTAAGGAGCCCACTAGGTAGGCTTGCTACAGATGCTGATTCCACTGACAGCCAAGGAAGTTTATCTTCTTGTTGTTGAAGTCTTCAGCCCTCCCATTCTGTTTGCTTCTTCCCTGACTCAGCTTATCTGCTTTTTTATAATCTGTTGCCAAGAAAGGACTTGATATTTGAAGTGTGAATAAAGAATACCTCAAGTATTATCTGAAACAAGGATTTGAAACTTAAAAGGGACCCAAGAAGAGAAGCACCTCGATAGACAACAAGAGCTTTAGGAGAGTCCCCAGTGACTGACTGGAGCATGTCTCACCCACATTCAGCTCATCCATAAAATGGGGACACCAAGCCATTCCTACCTTGGAGCAGAAGATCTCTTCCAGCTCTGAAGAAACAGAGTTGAACAGAGGAATGGATGCCACCAGCAAGCTGGGGAAAAGTAATCTTCAGAGCCTGTGATTTCAAAGAGCCTTCTGGTTGGGACCTCTGAAATCAGATGGCCAAATGTGGCCTATACAGCGTAAATATTATGACTCTGACAGTAGTGATCTCACCCTCAGGCCCTTTTGTAATCCCATCTCTTCACAATCATCCTCCATTACTTCCTGCAAACATGACGTCCTCTGCCTAGTGAATTCCTCCCTGTCCTTGAAGACCTAGCTCCAAAGAGCCACACTCTGGGAACCCTCTCCTGACTATCCTAAAGATACACAGGAGGCTTCCTCTCTGGGTCACACAGGACTGACCGCACTCAGAGCCCTTGCCAGTTTGCACTGCCATCTGCTCTCCTCTCTTGACCATGAGATCTTTGAGGAAAGACACCTGGCCTTCTTCACCTTTGCCTGGCACATTGCTGGTTGTCCTACTTTGAATGGAGAGAGAGAATGATCTACCATCATAAAGGGCTTTCCCCTACATTTTCTCCTTTAGCCCTCACACAGCCCTAGGAAGATGGACACAGAGTGGTGACGTGACTTGCCCAGGTCACCTGATAAATAGCAGAACTGGAAGATTTCACCCAGCTTGGGGACCATCAACCCCAGCTCAAAGGTGTCCCTGACAGCCTCCTGTCATGTAGGAGAAAGCTTCCCCCAAAGGCAGTATCCCCCTCAACTTCTTTCTCCTCTTTTTCCCATCAAGGTCAAATGTCAGGCAGCTAAGATAGCCGAAAGGTTTTGTTTTGTCTTGCCGCTGTGCCGCGCAGCATGTGGGATCTTAGTTCCCCGACCAAGGATCAAATCCATGCCCCCTGCAGTGGAAGTACGGAGTCTTAACCACTGGACAACCAGGGAATTCCCTAGCTGAAAGTTTTAATAACCTGCCTTCTTCCCCTGCTTGTCTACCTCCTCTGGCAAAGCCCCTTCTGGAAGAGCAGAACCTGTTCTCCCAGAAGCCACCAGGCTTCAGGCCTGTAACGTCAGAGCCTGGGCCCTCTGCCTTAAAGGATGACCTTTCTGAGTTGTTGCAGACCCCATCTCTAAGGTGGAAACCTAGTGTAGCCACCATATAACTGGGGGCTCCCGAGGGCTCATCCATCATCGCTAAGAATCATCCGCTGGCTAGAGAGGGAGGATACAGATTCTGTACTCAACATCACACTTCATCAGGTTCTCTTCCTTCTAGCTGTGTGTCCTGGAGCAAGCTGCTCAGTACTCTGGACCTCAGTCTTCTCATCCGTGAAAACAGGGATTCAACTTAATCCGTATAAATTAGATGCCCCCATGTACAGAGCCCAGAGCTAGGTAGGGTGGCTGCAGATGCAAAGATCAACAGAATATTGTCTCTACCCTCAACAATTTAAAGTCAAACGGGAGAGACAGGAATTAAGAAACAGATCCCACAGCAGAGTGAGATAAATAGATGTGGAAGAAAGACTATTAATACCTGACTTGCCAACCTCATGCAGTTGGGCCAAGACGCGAATGAGGTCATGAATATCAAGGATACTTAAAGCACTGCAAATGTAAGAAAATATGTTATTTGGTTTCTGTAGGAGATACCATATGTGTCGTGTTCTCAAATCTCTCCTTTTCCAAGAACTGCACCTATACCCCAATCTACATCATAATGGTGACTCCACTCCAAGCGCCATTTTGGCCATTTCAGTTGATTGAGCAGATGGAGAGCCCTGGCCTAAGCTGGGCCACGTAACCTCCCTGCACTAGGTTTCGAATGGAAATGAAGGTAACTCAGGCTCAGTCACCCTGGGCTCTTGATTAGAGGAGATGCAAATCCTGGAGGAAGAGACAGCTTTTTTCAGACAAGGTGGACTGAAAACTAAAGAATGCCAAACCACCATATTTGAATGGAAAAATGGAGCAGATCTAGAGGGGCAGCAAGACCAGAGGCAGAGACTGCCTGGCATTCAGTCCTTGGTTCATGTCTGTCCCTGGCTGCCAGAAATGGCATCCCTGCAAGGACCATCTTTTGCTAAAGATAGCTCTGATGGCCTTCAATCCCTTGCAACTAAAAGACTTGTCATTAAGCAGTTTCTAAACAAATTCAATTCAGGCTAATGTAGGACAGAAGTCCTTCCCTAGTCCATGTAAGAACCGTGCCATTCATTCAATCAGTCAGTCAGTTAGTCAGTCAGTCAGTCAATGAATATTATTGAAAGCCAACTATTTACAAGATTCGTAAGACGTAGAAGAGAAGTTGGCTGTACCTTCTATGATATAAGCCAGCCACTGGGTGTCAGCCTTCAGGCCAGTTGGCTCTCAGAGGTCCTGAAATTCCCCAGTTGTGCCCTGGGAGCACTTTGGTGGCATGTGATGCTACTGTCACTTGCAATTGTTCCTGAGAGGCTCTGGAGTCTTGGACAGCATGACGTTTGTCTGCCTATCACCACTCCCCTTCTGGTAGCAGCCACTAGACCCAACTCTTACCCCCTCCACCACACACACACATACTTTCAGGGAGCTACCCTACCCCATTCCATGCTCTTCTGGTGAAGCTGTTCATCACAGGACTCCTCCCCTTATCACAGGGTAGACACAGGACCTAAGTGGGCAATCAGAGTCTCTTCCTGGGGAATCTGAATTTTGAGTTGAGACAAATACAGAGAGTCATCTCACAGCAACACCCCATTAAACAGATTCCCCAGGTGCCCTGCTGAGATGAGGGCAGCCCACTCCCTGGACTCAATTGTTCCTTTAAAACTGTAGCCACTCCAGTATCCATCACACAAAAAAATAAATATCTTCTGAACTAAACTGGCCAATCCATTATTTGTAACCTAAGAGTCCTGACCCATCTCCTTTTCAGATCAAAGCTCCTGGGTGAGTGAAGAAAAGAAAAGGAAAGTAGAAGAATGAGGAAAGTTGCTTCAGGTCTCCTACCCAAGCCTACAGCCCAAGCCTCGATCCTATTTTTAAGACCATTTCATGAACCTATATTTACAAGTCATTTGGCTGAAGGCTGGAGCTTATTTCAGGAAAACATGTCTGTCGTTTCTCCAAAGCCCCGTTAGCTCCTCCCGCACCTGTTCTCTCTTCTGTCAAGCCACCTATCACTCATTTCCAGAGCGAGAAGAACCAGGACCCAGATTCCAAAGCAGGATGCAAGTGATGCTTAGAGAAACAGGCGTGTGGTTTTTGTCATAAATTTTCTTAATATAGTCTTTCCAGTCAACATAGATCCCTCATGAAAATGCATTTCTTATCTCACAAAGGTTGCCTCCCAAAGTAAGACTCATAGAATCCCCCCAAATACACCATTAATCCAACCCCCTCATTTTACAAATGAGGAAACTAAGGTGCAGAGCAAGTAGCTGGCATCCTTGATAACATAGAGCTAACCAACATCAGATCCAGGACCAAAACTCAGGTCCTTTCACCACTAGGTCTGAGTTCTTTCCTCTACTTCATGCCTTCTCTCACACTACAACTCACTTTCTTTAAATGTAAGAATTTCCTTAATCTGTATACATATAAATATTCCGTTGGGCAACAAATACTTGACAGAGAATCTGGATACAAAAACCGTAAAGTACATGCTTCCACTACTATTCAAGATCTATACTTTATGCAAATTATCAGTAAGGATATAGAATCCAAATTTCACAATTTAATACACATTCAACTCTTAACTAAATATAATTAAACAAAGTTACCTGGTACTCAGGTTTTTTTTTTTTCCACTCCCCAAAGTGAATGGTAGAATTAGAACCAATGAAAGAAAAATGACAAGGAATTTGATTTGGACAAGACATGCCCAAAGGGGACGCTCAGAGATGGTGAGTTCTCCATCACAAGAGGTCAAACAGAGGTCAGACAAACAATCATTTGTCAGGGATGTCGGAGAGTGGTGGTTCTCTAACTCTTTCATAAGCACAAGAATCATCCCAGAAGTTTGTTAAACACAGATTGCTGGGACCCTCCCCAGGGTTTCTGATTCTGGAAGTCTGAGATGGGGCTTGAATCTGTGCATTTCTAACCAGCGCCCAGGTCATGTGATGCTGCTGGTCTAGGACCACACTTTAAGAACCACTGTGGTGGTTGGGATGAGACACTTCACTCCAGCTAAGTTATACAAAGTAAGGTCACATTTCTGTTTGATGTCTTATCAGACAGCTTGAGTTCAGTGTTGCCATGTGAAACTGGGCTTCTTTCTTGCCTGGGGCTACTGTTGGTGATAGTCCTAAATCCTGCACCTGCCTCTCTGTGCTCACCTTGAAGCTGGGAAAAAGAAAGCCTCCTTGAGGTTGACCGACACCTAAAGTTACTGGTAGTGTCAGATAGGCTGCCAGAGACACAGTGTCGAAGCTAACACCTGGGCATGACATCCCTCCGCAATCAGCACCACGGGCAGCAGAACACACTTGATGGTCATGATGAAGCATCAGTCCTCACTCTTCCAAGTGCCTCTCAGAGGGAGAGCCAGAGAACCTGCCATCGCTGCTTGCGGGACCACAGTTGAAAAAAAGGACATCTTGCCCAGCCCTCTGTGATCCTTCCTACACCTATGAAAGCACACAGCCAACATTTACTGATCTTTCACTCCATATCAAGTATTGTTCTAAGCAAGTTACACGTAGCTCTTATTTAATCCCTGTTAAAACACTGTTAGGTAGTAATTGGTAGAATTGAGGTTTGCACCCAGATACTTCAGCTCTACATCCCATATTCTTTTTTTAATTGAAGTATAGTTGATTTACAATGTTGTGCTAATTTCTGCTGTACAGCAAAGTGATTGTTATACACATACATTCTTTTTCATATTCTTTTCCATTATGGTTTATCACAGGATATTGAATATAGTCCCCTGTGCTATACAGTAAGACTTTGTCGTTTACCCATTCTATTTATACTAGTTTGCATCTGCTAACCCCAGGCTCCCACTCCATCCTCCCCACCCCCTGCAACCACAAATCTGTTCTCTATGTCTGTGAGTCTGTATCTGTTTTATAGATAAGTTCATTTGTGTCATATTTTAGATTCCACATATAGGTAATATTATATGGCATTTGTCTTTCTCTTTCTGACTTACTTCACTTAGTATGACAACCTCTAGCTCCATCCATGTTGCTGCAATTGGCATTATTTCATTCTTTTTTATGACTGAGTAATATTCTATTTTATATATGTACACATATGTGTGTATATATATATAAAATCTTTTTAAAATTAAAAAAAATTTTATTGATGAATAGTTGGTATACAATATTATATGTTACAAGTGTACAATATAGTGATATACAATTTTTTTTTGGTCAATCCCAAACTCCCTAACTATCCCTGCCCCCCCACACATCCCCCCTGGTAGCCATAAATTTGTTCTGAGTCTGTGAGTCTGTTCCTGTTTTGTAAATGAGTTCATTTCTATTGTTTTTTAACATTCTGAATGTAAGTGATATCATATGATATTTCTCTTTCTGTCTGACTTACTTCACTGTGTGTGACAATATCTGAGTCCATCCATGTTGCTGCAAATGGCATTATTTCATTCTTTTTTAATGTCTGAGTAATATTCCACTATATGTGTGTGGGTGGGTGAGGGGGATATATACACACACACATATATATATACCACATCTTCTTTATCCACTCATCTGTCGATGGACATTTAGGATGCTTCCGCATCTTGGCTATTGTAAATAGTGCTGCTGTGAACATAAGGGTGCATGTATCTTTTCAAATTATAGTTTTGTCCAAATATACGCCCAGGAAGGGGATTGCTGAATCATATAGCAACTCTATTTCTAGCTTTTTGAGGAACTGCCACACTGATTTCCATAGGCGCTGCACAAATTTACATTGCCACCAATAGTGTAAGAGGGTTCCCTTTTCTTCACACCCTCTCTGGAATTTGTTACCTGTAGACTTTTCAATGATGGCAATTCTGATCGGTGTGAGGTGTTATCTCATTGTAGTTTTGATTTTCATTTCTCTAGTAATTAGCGACGTTGGGCATCTTTTCATGTGCCTGTTGGCCATCTGTATGTCATCTTTGGAGGAATGTCTATTTAGCTCTTCTGCCTCTTTTTCTATTGGGTTGTTTGGTTTTTTTGTTGTTGAGTTGTATGAGCTGTTTGTACATATTTGAATTTAAGCCCTTGTTGGTCTCGTTGTTTACAAATATTTTCTCCCATTCTGTAGGTTGTCTTTTCGTTTTGTTTATGGTTTCCTTTGCTGTGCAAAATCTTGTAAGTTTGATTAGGTCCCATTTGTTTATTTTTGCTTTTATTTCTATTGCCTTGGGAGACTGACCTGAGAAAACGTTGGTATGATTTGTGTCAGAGAATTTTTGCCTATGTTCTCTTCTAGGAGTTTTATGTACACCACACACTCTTAATCAGAGATAAAATAGTTGTCAGTGTAAGGAATAGAGAAAGAGGCTGTCCCTCCTCACACTGTTACACTAGGCGAAAGTTTTATCCCCTCACCTCTAAAGACCCCGGCTCTTGAAGTTTCATCTGTGTGTTTCACACATGCACACAGTTATTGATTCCAAAGCTCACTCAGAGTGCTAGGTGACTAGGTCAGGAAGGGTTTCCAGCCTTAGACACATTCTCCCACAAGAGCCTTTCTAGTCTGACAATCTCAGTACTGGTGTTGAGCCCAAATGGCCACTCTAGGCTCCCCCTTGCCATTGATTTAATTTGCCCTTTGGGGAGCCTTGGTGTTTCTTCCTGCCTGCTGATCTTATCTTGGGACCATCTCAGGCATCAGAGGTGTCAAATAATATTAAACCCTAAAGAGATGTAGTCTGAGTATTAAATCCCTTTCATTCAAGTAGACTCCTTGGCCCCCGAAGCATATTTCTCCAACTTCTTCCCACTAGTCAACCACATACAAGGCATCAGACCAAGCCCTAGCTACAAAGCTTGCCACATTTCCTCCTTCTTCCAGGACAATGGGCCACCACTGGCTTTGCATAATTAAAGGGCCGACTCAGACAATTCTTGCAAAACAGGATTTGCCCCAGGGTCCTATATAATACCCATCCTAGACACAAACTTCAACAGGTGCCTCTTTTAATGGGCAGCTTCTCTCTCCAATGAAAAACTAAATTTTTACCTTCCTTGGGTCCTTCTACCCAAGCACTGGCAGTTTAATCGTGTCATCATTTAACATATACTGAGCACCTATTACATGTAGGGCAATGTGCTAGGAGCAAAAGATAGAAATAAGGTAAAAGCTTTTCTAAAGGTAAAGGACAAAAGCTGTACAAGGCTGCAACATCCCCAGGTCTCCTGCCCCAAAGATGACAAGAAGGGCATGGGGAGGGAAGAAGAAAGGGAGTTGGGGGTGGTGCTAAGGGAAGAGGCACTAATTAGTAGTCTGAAGACTGCTAGTAAAACCAAAACAGGCTGACATTAAGTCTATTTAAGAACAGCCTCAACAAAGAAATCTTATTAGCCAACATTATCAAAATAGACCCACTTTCTAAATATGCAGCTAAATTTTTCACTCCTCCACAACTACATATAGAAACATCTCCCAAAAATAACTTTTTACAACACACCCTCTAAAATACCTGATGCTGTTCCCAGTTTGAACAGCAAAATAATTGAGATGCAGATGGCAAGTGACTTGCCTGCTATTGTGATGCAAGGCAGCGAAAACACCAGAAACTGGTTCTTAAGAACTTCCTGAGAACTGCCTCAGATTTCACAAAGGTTTCTTAGGTAAACATTGCAGTTACCTATCACTGCATAACAAATAACCTATCACCCCAAACCTGAGCCACTTACAACAATAACCATCTATTTGCTCATGAGTCTGCATTGGGACTGGGCTTACGCAGGCAGTTCTGCCGGTCTTGCCTGGGGTCTCTCATGAGTTTGCAATCATCTGGTGGGTTGGCTAAAGCAGGATGATCTAAGGTGAGCTCACTTACAGCACCAGGGTCTTAATGCTAGCTGCTCCTCTCCAGTTGATGTTATTCAGTCGTCAAACACAGGCTACATGGCTGCAGGAGTATGCCAAGAGGGCCAAGGTGGAGCTGCAAGATATCTTAAGCCTAGGTTCTCGAACTTGCCACTTTTGCCACATCCCATTGATCAAGAAGCAAGTAACAAAACTGGTCCAAATTCAAGGAGTGGGGAACTAAACTCCACCTCCTGATGGTGGGAGCTGCAAACTATTGTGGCTTTTCACAATGAGGGATAGCTAGACCTCATTTTCACCAGTCCACACACGCTGGCTATTACTGTCACTGCTGGGACCAAGCAAGCACCCACCATCCCCTGCTACCTGTGGGGATGGTTGCAAGAAACATTTTCTACATTGGAGCTTGAGCACTTGGAGACTTAACTTTAGCCCCTGGATGATGCCTGAACTCCTGAGATATCATCACTTATATATGCTGAAATTATAAATGAAGATATAGACCAGCAATCATTGAGTACTACACATATTAGTGGTAATTGCCTCCTATGCCTCAACACACAGGTACAGAGCAGACATCACATATTCATGGGAATCACATCCTCACACGATCTCTTGGGTGACAGACTGGCATTCCCAGGCATGGCACATCACTTCTTCAAAGACAAGTTAATGCAGAGCAAACTAATTTTCTTCAGATTTCACATTTTAGAAGAAATTACTTTTCTAGACCTGATTATTGCTTTTCTTTATAGGCAGGTCTCTCAATATTTGGCAGGATATGAGAAAATCCTAGCTCAGGCAAGGAGATCAAGGAGTGAGGAGAGAGCCAGAAGTGGCTCTGTGCCAGTTACCTAAGAGAGGTCAACCTTGCTACAAATGGATTAAACTTGTCCACGTGAGGGCTAATTAAATGCAAAATTTTTATAGCTTCATTGAGGTATAATTGACACAATAGCCTGCATATATTTAAAGTGGACAATATGGTAAGGAAACCATTAACTGTGAAACCATCGGCACAGTCAAGATAATGAACATACTCACCAAGCATGTAAATTTTCTCGTGCCACTTTATAATCCCTTCCTCCTGTCCCTCTCCCCTTTCCCCATCCCCAGGCCATCGCTAATCTGCTTTCAGTTGCTATTGATGACTTTGCATTTCTACATGCAAATGGGATCACCTAGTATATACCCCTTTTTTTTGCTTGGCTTCTGCATGATTATTTTGAGTTTTATCCACAGTGTTGAGTACATCAATAGTTTATTTCTTTTAATTGATGGGTAGTATACCATTATATGGCTACATCATAATTAGTTTGTTTATTCCTCTGTTGATGGGCATTTGGGTTGTGCTATGTATTGAAGTTTTTCCGGCCAAAATTGAAGCCCTAACCCCCAGTGTGATTGTAGGGCCTTTAAGAGGTAATTAAGGCAAAATAAGTCATAGGGCGGGGCCCTGATTGGATACAGTTAGTGTTCTTAGAAGAAGAAACACCTGAAAGCTCTCTCTCTGTCTCTCTGTCTGTCTGTCTGTTTCTCTCTCTGTCTCTCTGTCTCTCTCCAAGCATAATCAGAGGAAAAGAAAAAGCAGCCATCTGCAAACAAGGAAGAGAGCCCTCACCAGAACCAGAACCCTGCTGGAACCTTGATCGTGGACTTTCTGGCCTCCAGAATTATGAGAAAATGAATTTCTTTTATTTAAGCCATGCGGTCGGTGGCATTTGTTATGGCAGCCTGAGTAGACCAAGACAGATTATTTACAATTTGGGGCTATTCCGAATTAAGCTGCTATGAACACTTGTGTCCAAGTGTTTGTGTGGACATATGCTTTTGTTTCCCTTGGGTACCTAAATAGAAGTGAAATGGCTGGGTCATGTGATCTGTGTATATTTACCTTTTTAAAAAACTGTCCGCACTGTTTTCTAAAGTGGCTATACCATTTTGCATCCTACCAGCAGTGTATGGAATTTGCAGCTGCTTTACTTTCTTTTTTTTTTTTAATAAATTTTATTTATTTATTTATTTATTTATTTATTTATTTATTTATTTTATTATTATTATTTTTTTTTAGGCTGCCTTCGGTCTTTGTTGCTGCACACGGGCTTTCTCTAGTTGCAGTGAGCCGGGGCTCCTCTTCATTGCGGTGCTTGGACTTCTCATTGTGGTGGCTTCTCTTGTTGTGGAGCATGGGCTCCAGGTGCGCAGGCTTCAGTCATTGCAGCACGTGGGCTCAGTAGTTGTGGCACACAGGCTTAGTTGCTCCGTGGCATGTGGGATCTTCCGGGACCAGGGCTCAAACCCATGTCCCCTGAATTGGCAGGCGGATTCTTAACCACTGTGTCACCAGGGAAATCCTTGCTTTACATTCTTGCCAATACTTAGTATGATCAATCCTTTTAATTTCAAAAAATTTACTTTTAAGACAATTTAATTTTTGATAGAAATTTATTATTCATCATTCTAGTGAATGTACACTGGTATCTCACTGTGGGTTTAATTTGCATTAATGGCTGATGATGTTTATCATCTTTTCATGTATTTGCCATTCCTGTATCTTTTTTTTTTTTTCCTGTATCTTCTTTACTGAAGTATTTGCCAATTTTTTGCCCTTTTATTATTGGTTGAGAGCTAATTAAATGTAAATCTGAATAAGCATAAGCATAGAAATTAGACCAAGAATCTTACTGGCTGTCCAGTTTGGGCAAACCTGGGAATGGAGATCAGAACATGCAGGAAGAGTGTTTAGGCACTGAAAACTTGGAGGAAGGTGGTCAGGGCTGGAAGGAGAATGGGTGGGAGGTCCAAAGATAAATTCTGCCAGCTTCACAATTTTGTCTAAGTTTGGTCTCCCTAAGAGTTTTATTGCCATTGACACCTAATTCAAGCCTCCAGATCCTTCGAGAACCCCAATTTCATGACCATTTCTGTGGGATTTTCTTGTTTCAGGAACACACCATATGTCACTCTTGCCTGAAGAAGATTGCCAAGTTTGTAGGCAAAGACAGAGACACCCACAAGAAGTATCTGGATAAGATTTGGTCCAGTGTCCTCTCTGGGGGTAGAGCTGAGAATAAAGTAGTGTCTAAAATACATTCCAGTAAAGTGAAGACCTAGAAAAGGAGGAATGAAGAGAAAGGACCGAGGGATGGTAGGAGAGAAAACGTGTCATACACTTGGTGCTGTGATCAAGGACACTGGGTTCACAATGGATAACTCCTTGCCAGAAAGTGACAAGTGGGAGAGAATCCAGGAGAGAGCAGAATAAATGATGAAAGATCAGAGAAGCTGATTTATGAGGCTGACTTAATAGAGCTCACTGAAGCTAGTTCATTTAACAAAATGTGACTGAAGCTAATTTTCCATCAGAGTATGAAAGAAAATGGAAATGTTCTTTAAAAAGATTAGGAAAATAACAAATGTAAGAGTCAGCTTGTCTAGCAAACTCATTAAGTAAAGTGAAAATAACTTTTGCATTAAGCAGACCAATTCTCGATCTGAACGTGTCCTCTCCACGTCCTGACAAGCCGCTCATTGGCATTCTCTTATTCTCTTCCACATTTCTCCTCATTCCCTCTTTCCTTGGTTTTGTTTGCTGAATGTCATAATTATACAAAAATCTTCAGCGCTGGGAGTTATTATTTCTTCACCTTTTAGAAGAATCTTCCTTCTTGGCTCCCATCCATAGGTCTGCCCATCCGTGGCCATATCTGTATTCCTTTGGCTCCATTTAGTTGATGTAGGCTGAGGTTTACCCCCACCCCTTCCCTTATAGACCAACTCCTCTTGAATTAGGACTTTTTTCAAGCCAGGTGCTCAGGAAAAGATAATAAGTGATCCTTAATTACACCATCCTAACTAATACAATCACTCAGCATTTTGGAACACTTCCTTCTAATCTTTTTTCTTCTGCATTAGAATCACTCTGGTCAAATTACATCATCTTGGTGTGTAGTACTATATGAGAGATAATAGTTCCCACATCATTAAATATCACTAGTGATGTAGTTAACATTAAAAATTCCAGGGACTTCCCTGGTGGTCCAGTGGTAAAGAATCCACCTTCCAATGCAGGGGACGGGGTTTCAATCCCTGGTCAGGGAACTAAGATGCCACGTGCCACAGGGCAACTAAGCCCACGGGCCACAACTACTGAGCTCACACACTTCAACTAGAGAACCTGCGTGCCACAAACTACAGAGCCCACATGCTCTGGAACCGGTGTGCCACAAACAACTACAGAGCCCACATGCCTTGGAGCCTGCACGCCACAACTAAAGAAGAGAAAACCCGCACTCCACAACTAAAGAGAAACCCGAGCGCTGCAGCAAAGGGCCAGCATGCCACAATGAAAGAGCCTGCATGCTGAAACAAAGATCCTGCATGCCACAACTAAGACCCGAAGCAGCCAAAAATAAATAAATATATAATAAATAAATCTTAAAAAAAAATTCTAACAATGTTATCATAGGTTTCCTCAATGAAGACTCCAGCCTGGGATATTGTAAGCTCACTGAAATTATGATATGCTCAGGTAGGAGCTTCTGCAAGCAAGTGAGGCAACAGCTTTTGGAGGCCTCTTCAAAAGATAGTACAAAAAGCCATTGGTAAGAAAGAACACATATTTCCACCCTCTTTGAATCTTGTGTATTAAAGATTTTAAATTAAAATGTATCTTAATGTCGGCATAATCAATAATAAAATGGTCTTCTTTCCATTTAATCCCTTCTCTCTCATAAGTAAAAGATTTTCTAGGAGGTCTTTATTTTGCCAAGAGAATCTGGTACCAATTCCAAAAGGACCTAACAACTTTAGTAAAAAGGGAGTAATCCCAGCATCATCAAAATGCTTTGTTAGATGTCCTTTTACATGCAGTACTGTACAGATGTTATACAAAGACCTTTTCTTAATAGTTCATAATATAAGCTATAACATATTAATAACTAGTAATTACCACTTATCAAGTGCCTATTATACACCATGTGGTTTTAAGTGCATTAGTCTCACAACACATCTGTTAGATAGTGGTGTATGATAAAGAATATGTCTGGTCTTTGTCCCTGGTACCTGGGAGGAAGACTCTGTATCCTTTGAATTTCCTGAGTGGTAGGAGTGTCCTTGTTGTTAATGGTGGGCCTTTGAAGCACACCCAAGTTTATGCGAATCAAGTGACTCAGGAAGGGGGCTGTTCACAACAGAAAGACCAACCATGTGATGAAAGATCAGAGCTTTGAGCCCTGTGATATCACCCTGACCTACTAGGAAGGGGTAGGAGGGGTCTGGAGACTGAGATCAATCATGTGGCCAATAATTCCATCAATCGTGCCTATGTAATCAACTTCAATAAAAAAAACTCTGAAGCTCAGTGAGTTTCCTGGTTGGTGATATACACCTGTGTGCCAAGAGGGTGATGCATCCTAAGGATTTAGGAACTTTTCCTTTGGGACTCTCCCCACTCCACTCTACGTGTCTCTTCACTTGGCTAATCCGGACTTTTATGGTTTATAACAAGATTGTATTCATAAACATAATGCTTTCCTGAGTTCTGTGTATTATAAAATCTGAAGGGGGTAGTGGAACTCCCAAATTTGTAGCTAGTTTATGAGAAGTGCAGGTGGCGTGGGGGCCCCAGAGTTTGTGGCTAATATCTGAAGTGAGAGGAGTTTCATGGAGGACTGAGCCTTCCGTGTGGGACATTTGTCCTAATTCCAGATAGTCAGTGTCAGAATTGCACTCCAGGTACAGGTCTTTCCACCATTCTGGGGTGAGCTGGGACCTCTGGGGTTGTCTGAAAAGTTTGCTCTCAGATTCTCTGTCACTTGGAATAAAAAATATTTATTCCATCTCCAATAATTCACCTATGAATCTTTGCTTAGTCATTTGAGGAGAAGAATTCCTCACCAATCATTGTCAAAGTGTTGTGCTGGAATGGGACTCAGACTTTTGATGCTCAAAAGCCCAGACTCATGAGAATAAGAAGTATCAATTTACCCAATTTAAAAAAAAAAAAAGGGCAAGAAATCTGAATAGAAACTTCACCAGAGAAGGTATGTTGAGCACATAGGAAGTTGCTCAACATGATTAGTCACTGGGGAAATGCAAACTACAACTGCAGTGCTATACACTAGAATGGCTTAATAATAAATACTCCAAACGAAGACAGAATCGAGTGTTAATAAGGATGTGGAGCAGCTAGAACGCTCATATGTTACTAGCGGGAATGCAAAACAATACAGCCATCTTGGAAAACACTTTTATCAGTTTCTTATGAAGCTGAACATATACTTACCACTTGACCCAGTGATTCTACTCCTAAGTATTTACCCTGTGAAATAAGAATCTATATTGACACATGCAAATCTGTACACAAATGTTTACAGTGACTATTCACAGTCACCAAATACTGAAAAAAAAAAAAGTCCCTCAACGTGTAAATGGTGTTAACTTAAAACAATAAAACGGCCAGTTATTTTACTAGCAAAACATGTTAATTTGGGAATAGCAAAGAATTGCAATTCAGGACTCGCAACTATGGTGAACCAAACGCAAGCCCCGAAAAACAAAGGAGAGGAAACTCTTTTACAGAGGAGAAGGGGAAGTTGGGAGGAACTGTTATAAACAAAAAGTTCATTGGAGGAAACTGAGAGTTTTGAGTATAGTGACTTTTCATTGGCTGAGTTGTGACAGTCTCTCATTGGCTGGGCAGTTGCCGCGCAAGGAGGAAATCCTTCTTCTTTTTGTGGGCAGGGGTAAAGCAGTGTCACTTCCTGCTGGAGATGTGAAGTCCATCTCTTCCTGTTGGGATCTGCACCAACCTAAAGTGGTAAGAGCATGAGCACTCCTCTTTACGGCCTCCTGACAGCATTTTAGTGTGGTTTCCCTTTATTTATTTTCACAATGGATAAGTAAACTGGTACATCTGTATAACACAATGCTCCTTGGCAATAAAAATGAACTGTGATATTGTACTTTATAAAAAGAAATATATATTTGGCCTTCGTCCAGTTCCTGATGCAGAGCTCCTAAAACCCTTAGAATTTCCAATGATGAGAGTGATAAAGTTATCTTCTGTTATATTAATGAGGTGACTTTTGGACTCACACCTAAGGATGGGAGCTGGTTGCCAGTGGAGTCAACCATGTGGTTAAAGAGTTGGAACTTTCAGATCCCCCTCACACCCCGTTTTCCAGGGAGGAGAGAGGAGCTAGACATTGAGTTTTATCACAAAATGGCCAAAATTTTAATCTATCATGCTCATGTAATGAAGCTTCCATAAACCCCATAAAAACAGGGTTCAGAGAGCTTCCATGTTGATGAATATGTGGAGATTTGGAGAGAATGTCCTGCTCAGAGAGCATAGAACTGCTTGCTCCTTCTTATATACCTTGCCCTATGCATCTCTTCCATCTGGTTGTTCCCGAGTTATACCTTCTTATAACAAACTGATAATCTAGTGAGTAAAATGTTTCTCTGAGTTCTATGAGCCACTCTTGCAAATTCATTGAACCAAAGGAGGGGATTGTGGGAACTTCTGATTTTTAGCCAGTTGGTCAGAAGCACAGGTAACAACCTGGACTTGCAACTGGTATGTGAAGTGGAGGGGTAGTCTTGTGAGACTGAGCTCTTAACCTGTGGGATCTGATGGCATCTCTGGGTGGATAATGACAGAATTGAGCTGAACTGTAGGACACCCAGCTGGTGGCTGAAAATTGCTCAGTGATGTGTTAAAACACACACACACATTGGAATTGGTACCAGAACTGTAGAAACAAACTACTGATACATACAACAACATGGGTGAAACATGAATGCTTTATGCTGAGTGAAAGAAGAGTCAAAAGACTACATACAACATGATTCCATTGATATGACCTTCTTACAAAGGCAAAACTATAAAGACAGAAGCCCAATCAGCAGTTGCCTGGGGCTGGAAACGGCTGACTATAAAGAGATACGGAGGAATTTGTGGGGTGATGGAACTGTGATGGTAGTTACATGACTATATGCTTTGGTCAAAATTCATAGAACCACACAGTATAGGATAAATTTTACTGTAAGTAAATTTTAAGTCTTCTTAAAAATAATGGGGGGAGGGAATTCCCTGGCAGTCCAGTGGTTAGGACTCTGCTTTCACTGCAGGGGGCACAGGCTCCATTCCTGGTCAGGGAACTATTATTATTTGTGATCACATAGCACTGCCAATAATAATAATCATCATGGGGAAAGTATTGGCTTATGAAACCCTATACTATCATTTGTCCTCTGTGGCAGTAAATGCTAGTTAACATCAGGGAGGAATAAAAGGTGTAAGGACTTGTAAGAGAAAAATGCCAAAGGTCACCACCCATATTGAGAAAGCCAAATCAGTGCTGTGGGTGCTATCTTTGGGTCTTCCCAAAGCCTCTTCTTATGATGATATCAGAGTGGATGTAAATTTCATGCGGAAGCTGGAAGAAGGGCCTCCTTCCTAACTGTGCCACACTTTGTTCCTAGGGCTCTAAAGCCTCGGCTTTATCTGTTAGGCACAAGAAGCACAGTACCTAGGGCCCAAAATACTTTTAGAAGTCCATGAAATAAGTTCCTTTAAAACCATATTGCTTTACAATATTGTGTTAGTTTCTGCTGTACAACAAAGTGAATCAGCTATATCTATACATATATCCCCATATCCCCTCCCTCTTGAGCCTCCCTTTCCCACCCCTCTAGGTCGTTACAAAGCACCGAGCTGATCTCCCTGTGCTATGCAGCAGCTTCCCACTAGCTATCTATTTTACATAGGTAGTGTATTTATGTCAATGCTACCCTTTCACTGTGTCCCAGCCTCCACGCTGCTCCCCACCCCCGCCGTGTCCTCAAGTCTGTTCTCTATATCTGCATCTTTATTCCTGCCCTGGCACTAAGTTCATCAATACCATTCTTCTAAATTCCATATATATGCATTAGTGTATGGTATTTGTTACAAGAAAATGTTTTAATATTTAATATTAATATTTACATTTATATCAATACAGTTATAAAATATAATTTCTAATATTTTTCATAGAGGAAGGGGCCCGAGAAGGCACAAGTACCTAACGACCGTTGAAAGCCATAATGCAGCCCTTCCTGGAGAAGATGTGTGTGTTGCCAGAAGCTCACAAAGTCTCTCTTAAACAGTTGAGTCCACCTTTGCCCTTGTCCTCTTAGCCATAGGGATTCAAACTGGATCACATAGTGATGAGACAGCTCTTTCCTTCTTTTCTGGCCCCCCCCTTCACCAAAATTCCTCTCCATTTCTCAAGTTACAAAATCAAAACTTTCATGCAGGTAAACACATGCCAATATTCTCTATGAAGTTGGGTTTTTTTTTTTTTCAGTTATTATGTTGGGAGTCCATGTCCTTTGGGCCCTAAGTCCTATAATTAAATTGAACATTTGAGTATGTAGGGTTGATCTTCGATTCACCAAATCCAGATGACGATGGCATGAAGGGTGATACCTTTTTCTCCCGATTCAAATCCAATTTATAACCACCTCTCTGACATGGAGCAGCTACTTGGGAGGAGCATGCAGAGAAGCCTAGCAAAGACGTGTGACGCATGGACCGTGTCGGCATCCAGAGAGCAGGAAAGCAAAAATGTCCACTCCCTCCTTGTCAGATGGGATCTTGGGACTGGCTGCTGAGAACTCTGTGTAAGGACCAAAAAAGAGTCAGGTGTGGAGAGATTGGTGGACCTTCCCATCCCCCACCACCCTGGAAGGGCAGCACCAAGCAGGATGTTGGGTTCTAGAAGAAGCTGAAGAGAACTGAGCCAGGAAGGCTGAGTTCCTTCCTAATTCTGTGCCTCACCATTCACAACTTCCCCTGGCTCAGGAGCTCCAGCAACTTCACCAGAACTTTAGATTCTTCTAAGAGAAGCCACCAGCTGTAAGTGAAAGTGTCCTTGACCTTCCCAAGAGGTGCCCCAGGTAGTTACCTCTTTTCATATATAAGGCGTAATTTAGATACATAATCCACTAGCAATCTTCTTCAAATTTCTGTAGGTTTTCAAAAGATAAACCGGTGAGCATTAAGTGAACTTCATTGACATTGAGACAAATTCATTGACACTGATACAGAATAAGCATCCAAATTTACATTAATAATGCCAAAGTTTTGTTTCAAACTGTTAAAGTCTAGTAGCATATATATTAGAAGATAGGTATGTCATTTCTCCAACCTCTTGAGCCAACAATAGAAGCCGGTTGTTGTGATTTATCCAAATCAGACCAGTTATATCAATGGGTAGATCCCTTCTGGATGATCTGGAAATTTACAGCTCTATCCCCAACTGGCTCTGTGACTGTCTAAGCCATTTTACTGGTCTTCATTAAAGAAATTGAAGGGTAGAAGCAGAAGGTTTCATCATATGTAACTGTATTAGTTTCCTGAGGCTTCCCAAACAAAGCACTATACACTGGGTGACTTAAACAACACAGATTTATTATCTCTCAGTTTTGGAGTCCAGAAGTCTGAAATCAAGGCATCAGCAAGGTCGGGGCTGTGAGGGAGAATCTATTCCTTGTCTCTCTCCTATCTTCTTGAAACCTCAAGCATTCCTTGGCTTATAGATGGCTGCCTTCTCCTTACATGTTCACATTGTCTTCCCTTTATGTAAGTCTGTCTCTGTGTCCAAATTTGCCCTTTTTGTAAGGACAAATCATATTACATTAGGGCCGCCCTAATGACCTCATCTTAACTTGATCATCTGCAATGATCCTATTTCCAAATAAGGTCACATTCACAGGTACCTGGAGTTAGGACTTCAATATTTATTAGGGGGACACAATTCAATGCACAGCACTAACTTTGTAAAAACAAAAATCAATGGGGGAAAATATGTGAGCCCAAAAGTAAATTGAAACATCTACCAAGAGAAGGTGAAATAAGAGTTGGATACGTCTCCACAGCCCACCTAGCCTAATCTTTGCCAAACTGCAGAGTATTTACAGGCTCCTTCTATAAAGATTACAGGATCTATGGCAGGGATAGTATCAGGGAGGAAAACACAGTTTCAGAGACTTCTCCAAATTGCACCAATAACACATACATATGAGGGCAAAAGTGTAGATGGATTTATTTGTCCTACATATTATAGAGCCAGCATTACTCAAACACATAAATTTAGCCTATCATACTTGATGAGCAGTCAAAATGAGCCTCCCACATAAAGGTCACTTGAAAATCTTTCACTGGACTGTTTTCATTCATTCATTCATCGACTAGATCCACCTGCTTACATTAACCCCATCTTTATTTTTCCTGCTGGGTGAAATTGGAGATCTCATTGACTCACCAGCCCTCAGGCTCTTAGAAATAAATGGCTAATGTTTCTTGAGCTTCACATCTAAACCAGAGCCAGGAGAGTAAAGGGTTTGTGTCCTGACCAAAGCTCAGTTATTTTTTTGTATTTGCCTTCTTTGTTCCCATCATATGTGAAGTTCCCATGCCTCTCCCCGGACACACATTCTCGGTGGAGAGACCCAAAATCTTTGTTGAGTATTAAGCTCTCTAACAATGACGAATTCCTCCCCAGATGACTTGGGACAGATTGGAGCCAAATGATTTCCTTCAGTCCTTGAGCACATTGTTTCCCTCTGGTGACTCCTACAATCCAGAAACAGATGCAATAAAACAACATTCTGATCTAATCTCTCAAGCCATCCTTACCCTTTTGTTTTTCTCTCTGGATGAAGGAAAGAGAAAAATCCTTGCAAAGCTGCCATGGTGCATTATTTCCAAGCATCTGCTGATGAAGGCACAAGCCAAGCAGCCCTTTTTACTGGAGGAAGGGAAAAAGGAAAAATGGAAGGAAGATATAAAAAATGACGGAGAAAACTCTGAATGAGTGAAATAAAGTTACACAATGGAAAGTGAATTGAGCAAAAACATTGCTTATGCAACGCAGTTGAAATGCACTCATTTAGAAAGCTTAAGCTCACCTTGCCTTTCATTATGAGTGAACCAAGAAGGCAATCTATTTCAATATTTAATTTGGAGTGTCCTTACTTGAAACTGTGGTTGAACTTGGGTTAGGCTGCTTGCCACTCAAAAGCCAATAATTGGGGCAAGTGTCGGTAGAAAGGAAAGGTGTTTTATTCAGAAAAGCCAGAAATCTGGGGAGAAAGTGGGCTCTTGTCTTGGATCTTCTTGTCCAGAGATCAAGTCTGAAGTTTCTGCTCAGCCATGAAAATTTTTAAAGGGAAAAGGAAGAAATGATCTCAGTTAATCATTAAGGTATGAGGTCAGATTCTTCATCATTTTTCCATTGCAAGCAGACCTGCTGACTTCTCCTGATCGCTCTTTGGATGCTGTCTTGCCTGCATGGTCCACCTGCAATTGGATGTTCTCTTGCCCACATGGTCTGCCTGCAAATTTGCTAAGGGGGCAGCTGGGTGTGTGTGTGAGGGGTGAGGGGGAAAGTCAGTCATTCTTCAACCACTTAATTCTTCATTCTTACTCCTTTTAACCTGGCAAAAGAATCAACAGTTTAGGCAAGGCATTGTATACATTCAGTAAAGCAAAAAATCAGGGGTTAGGTTAAATGTTACCTAGTAATCTCATTTTTATGATTAAGGCTTAAGAGGAACAGAAATAGACAAACAGGAAAGGGGCAAAAGAGCTGCTTACAAATCCCTGTTTGTCAGACATCACTCCATTTCTATGGTATTAAGGGTGAAGGTCCATCTTCTGTAACTTATTCATGCTGACATAGGGCACCGTATTTTCAGAGTAGAAGATGTTGACATGGGTCTGTGGCATCTCTTTGCTGACAATTTTAGTTGCCTGGCTTTATGGATGGAATCAATGCTTGCCCTCTAGCTTCTGTTGGGATTAGGTAATGGGAAGCATCACCAAAAGATTGAGGAGTAGAAAGAATGAGGTTGAGATATTTATGACGGTGTCTCCCTCTCTCACGGGTCACCGTAGGTTGGCTACTTTTCTGTACTGAAGGTCACAGTTCCTAGGAGAGGGGAGCATCCCTTCCTCTTCACCCAGCTATGCTCTGCCCCTCCCCCTTGCCCCTGCATGTGTTGGGGGTGGGTAACAGGATCCCACTGTTGAGGGCCCCATTCCCTAACCTCATCCACACCTTTATAAGTACATTAGCCCCTTTAATCTCGTCTTTTTGATTAAAAAATGTTATCACTGGGACTTCCCTGATGGTGCAGTGGTTAAGAATCTGCCTGCCAATGCAGGGGCACGGGTTCAATCCCTGGTCCGGGAAGATCCCACATGCTGAGGAGCAACGAAGCCCATAGGCCACAATTACTGAGCCTGTGTTCTAGAGCCTGTGAGCCACAACTACTGAAGCCCATGCTCCCTAAGAGCCCACGAGCCACAACTACTGAGCCCTCGTGCCACAACTACTGAAGCCTGTGCTCCCTAGAGCCCATGCTCTGCACCAAGAAAAGCTACCACAATGAGAAGCCGGCCCACCGCAACATAGAGTAGCCCCCGCTCACCTCAACTAGAGAAAGCCTGAGCACAGAACAAAGACTCGACACAGCCAGAAAAAAAAGAAAAATTTTATCAAAGTATAGTTGATGTACAATACTATATAAGTTACAGGTGTATAGTAGAGTGATTCACAATTTTTAAAGGTTATACTCCATTTTTAGTTATTGTAAAATATGGGCTATGTTCCCCGTGTTGTACAATATATCCTCGTAGCTTATTTTACACCTAATAGTTTGTACCTCTCACTCCCCTCCCCCTATCTTGCCCCTCCCCCTTCCCTCTTCCCGCTGGTAACCACTAGCTTGTTCTCTATATTGCGAGTCTGCTTCTTTTCCTTTAAACTCTTCTTAATTGTATAGTTTGAGTATTCTTTCCGTATCCAGGAGGTACCCTGGATATTACAAGGCATAGATTTTCCCTTCAACCAGACTGTCTCTTATAGGATTCCCTGTGTCTTCTTCAAAATATCTAGCACAGTCCCATGCACAGAGTAAACACTGGTCATCCATGCTATTGGTGATCTCAGGAAAGTCCTTCACTTAGTCCAGCCCCTGTTTCCAAAGTCACATTACCAGACCCATCCTCATGTATGATTCTGTTTGTTCATGAAAAGTCTGCTCATCATTGCTGCCCCAAACCTGCATTTAATGGGATTTTGCTGCTTATGTAAGCAGTGTAGTGTAATGGAAACGGTAGGGGTTTGGAGCCTTGCTGACCCAGGTTCAACTCCCAGTGCTGCTACTTTCTAGTTGGATAACATGGGAAAAGCTACTTAAAGTCCCCAAGAACCACTGCCATCATCTGTAAATGTGAGATACAGAATCACTGCATCTTTGCCCCCTCCCCCAGCACCTTTTCCATCTTCACCAGTGTGGCCAAATAGAGTTCTCTGTCCCCAGTCTGAACACAATGGCTGGTGGTAGGACGAAGCCAGGTTCCTGAAGAAGGCGGAATAGAAAAGAAAGGAAGGGAAAACAATAGAGAGTTTAGACATATTGGCACCACGGCCCATGTCTGTGATCAATATTAAATATGCTCTGGGGAGATGTGGAAGAAACTGTGATGCCTAAAGAAGCTAAGGAAAAAACACATGAGGAGATGTGAAAAACAACCAAGGAGGAATATTCCAATGCTGCTTGTTCAAAGCGATGGTGCAGTATTAGCAGTCTTTTCACTGAGAGCGGGTTGAAGCAAAGAATTTGTCTAGTGTAGAAAATAGGACACGAAGCAGAGAACATGCTCAAAAGAGAAACAAAGGCACTGAACATGATTCCTACCACCCCTTAAATGAGTTGGTTTATAAGTAACTCATAAGTTCTCATCAAAATGGAATTTAACATTTTTCAACGCTTCTAATAAAGTGAGCATCATAATGCAGAATTCTTGAAACAAGTTGATTGACTCTCATTCCTTTTTTTTTTTTTTTTTTTTAGCAGATAACACCTAGGTACATTTGTGGCTTGGGGAAGAGGTTTCCAAGCACCCCTGCAAGGCAGACGTGGTGTGGACAAAAAGACGGCCCAAGAGAAAAGGACAGGAATGTTTGTATCATGCCCTGGGCTGGGAGTGTCTCCATCCTTGGCGACAGCTAAATGTGTTCTTTCAGGCAATGGGCCAAGCCTGCGTGCCTGCCTGGCTGTTGTGAAGAACCACAGCAGGGTCTCAGGGCTTGTAATACCTTCTTCAAAGGGTTACTATGAGGCAGTAGAATGAGACAATATAAATAAAGAACCTAGTACTCAGCGTATAGCGAGCATTCCACACACACTCTTTATTATTTTTTGTAGGGATTTAGAGGGTGTATACAATTTAGATAAAAGGCTTTTTTTTTTTAATTTAAAAAAGCATCATGGTTGACCTTCTCCTATTGGTTATGGCAGCTATTGTGATGCCCCCAACGGGTTATTTTCCACCTCCTTTATACTTGTCTTCCTGATAAACAATGAAGAGCATCTGACAACACTGAGGACCAACTAGTACAATGGAGTTACATACACAGTTATTTAAGTTGCTTGAAATCAACTATACATTCAACAGAAGAAAATGATACAGATGAGTATATACATATATATGTAACTTTCCCCCCCAACAATATGGCCCTTCAATTCAAGCCAACTACTTCATCTGGTGCTCAACCAAAGAAACAGCCATGGCCATCTGTTCCAACTCTGGGGGAAAACTGGCTGTGCTGAACTTACTGTGAGATGGCATAGAATACATAAAATCAAGTAATCTGTACTCTATGAGTGATTTAAGAGATTTTTAATAGTAATTTTTTATTGATATGATTTTTGCCCTGTGTGTTGACTTTTAGAACCCAGACTCCAAGCTTTGTACAACACCATGGCCACACATTGTTGTGTGTCATTTCAAGTTGTCAGACCCTAAGCATGTATGAAAAGTGACCCCCCGCCAATACCCAGTGTTACTCTGATGTTAATTTGGAGACGGCCTAGGCAGCCTCATAGCTGTGAAGATATCTGCATTACCATGTTCTTGCCAGTAAATTCCTTCTCTCAATACTGGTATTACTGATATTTTAAATTATTTATTTAAAAAATACTTATGGAGTGTCTACTACCTGCTAGGCCCTCAACTCAGCTCTAGGAATACAGGAGTGAATAAAATGGGCTTGATTTATATAATCTCATGGAGTTCACATTCTAGGAGAGGAACCAGATACATTGATCAGCTAACCACACAAATTCATTCAGTCATTCATCCAACAAACATAAATGAAGAGTCAACTATGTGCCAGGGATTATACTAGGTATTGGGGATAGTACAGTCAAAAAAACAGACCCAAATCTCTCCTTGCGGGAGTTTGCATTGTATTAGGGATGATGAAAAATAAATAAGATAAAGGTGTAAACTATTTGGTATGATAGATACTTACAAAGCCTAAGGAGAAAAAAATACAAAGAAGGGGGACTTTAAATGTTGGAGGAGTGGTGAATTTCAGGTAGAGTGGCTGGAAGGCCTCCCAGAGAAGGTGACTTTTGAGTAAAAACCTGAAAGAAGTGATAGTTCTAGCCCTCTATCTAAGAGGAAGAATATTTCAGGCAGAGGAAACAGCGGAAAAGCATGTGTGAGTGTGTGGAGAGAAATGCAGCAGTCTAGACTAGTCTGAAGGGTTAGACGGTAATTCTCCCGTGGTCTCTGGGCAGAGCTGGGGCATTGAAGGCAAAGGACACAGGGGTAATCTTTGCTGTGGGCCGTCAACTGCTGTGGAAACTCTCTCTCCAGACCTATTGGCCTTCTATGAACTGTGCGATATTCTGTGTTCTCTTCGTCTACAAATATTAGATCAACCTACCACTGTGATAGACTGTACTCTCAACTGCAGTTGTTGTTTCCTGCTAAGGTGATACATTTGCTCTGCTTTCAGACTCCTCCAAATGATCATGCTTTGAACAATGGATGCATTTACAGACGGCTGACCAGGGGTGGGGAAGTGGTCTGCAGCCATAAAAAGACAAAGCAGGGCCACCACATTCTAGAATTATTAAAACCCTCATCTTGGTCTCATCAGAGAGCACTCTCACCAACTGAATAAACCAGGCCTAGATGAAGTTGAAATTGTCATCTGGGAGACACTTGCTTGAAGTAGGACATTCCTTCTCCTGTTTGCATGTGTAGTACATACGTGTTCCTCCCAACTGGTTTTGTACATTTTCATCTCTGCCTTAATTATATTCACAGAGCACTCTTTAAATACCCTAATTGTAATAAGGAAAGAGAAGGAAATAAAATGGCTCCATCCCATTCCTCACTCGAAAGTTGATTCTGTAAGTCTAACCCTGACTCGACTTCCTAACCATCTATCACTCTGGGATTTAGCAGGGAAGAATAGGCACAAAATGAGTTGAAAGAGAATGAATGAAAAAGAGAATTAAAGTAGTTAATCCTTATTAATCATTCTGAATGTGCCTCATCCTGGGAGGTAGGTATAATTATTAGGTATGATTTACTTACAGAAAATAGAAGGCTAGAGTAATGAAGTCATTGGCTAGAAAGGCACAGCTGGGGCCCACAGCCAGCATTCCCACCCGGGAAGTCTGACTCCAGATTCCACGCTCTTCATCTCTGCCATATTGCCTTCCTGCAGTGAGCAAAGAGTAAGAGAGGAGAAAAAGTGACAAGAAAAGGGAGAGCTGAATAACAGAAGACAAGGAAAGGAGGAAGGGACTTAAGTAGTTTCCACATTCTGGAAAATAACTGACTAGAATGAATGCTGCCTTTGAAACAGAACTATTTCCCTCAACACTCATTTTATCATTTAAAAAAAGTCACTGCCATTGTCTCCTTTTCCTTTTCTAATCTTTGCACGGTGCTTAGAATGACACTATCTAAACAGCATGTGTTCAATAAACCCTACTGACTAACCAATGGTTTTGCACAAGAAACACTGAAGGACTCTTAGGCAAGCAGATACATTGTAAAATCTCTAGCAATGAGATCTTTTGGATGATGTGCGTTCCATTGTTTACTACTTGTCTAAAATGAGAAGGTCACAAGAGCCAACCCTCAATGGGAATGGTACCCATACGACAATCTGCTGTAATGGGCCTTGTAGTGACTCTCCATCGCCAGTTCCACTGCAGCTCCTGGGTGGGCCCTGAGTGGTCTGAGCCCTATCCTCATCCCCACTGCCAGTGAATGGGTCTGGAGTAGGCAGGCCGAGGCCACCTTGGGCCAATGAGTCACTAAGAAGGGTTTTCTACGCGCTTCTGGAAAATATGCTTCCTTACCCTTAAGAAAGAGCTTTAGGCTCCTGGTTGAATCCTTAGACTTCCTGACTCTCTTCCCACACGGCCCAAGACAGCCCTCCAAACAACGAAGTGTAGATGCAGCCACACCAAATTCACCAAAACTCTTACCGAGGTTATTCTACCAAACAGAGACTTGCTGTAGAAATCAACACTGAAGGGTCTAGAATCCGGATTTGGTTTCAGAATTGAAGAACTAGGCACTGATTCTAGAAAAGAACAGAACCTTAGGAGGACTTAGAATCAAGCCAAGACCAAGATCACCCTGAAGAGATGATTCAAAGCAGAGAAGACAGACGACGTCCTACCAGCTGCTCTTCCTCCCAATTACACACTCTCATCAAGGTATTTATGGACAAACCTTATCCAGGGATTGATTCCAGAGAGCAACTTGTTAAAGAAATTGAGGTTCCAGAACTGAGCACAAGTTTGGTTTCAAAATTAAAGATCTAGATTCCACATCCAGAAAAAAAAAAAAAGGAGAACCTGATGAGGCCTTAGAACAAAGACAAAAACCAGAGACAAGATCTCAGAGATGAGAGAGCTCGCGGTATAGAAACTACACAAAATGGCACCAATCTCACCAGCACCTGTCTTATCTCTCTGGAGCCAGAACAGAGTGAACAGAGAGACAAATTCAGCATATTTGATAGCATCAGCTTGGGCTCCAAATCTCTCTCACTCTTCCTGGAAACATACCCTTCTAAACATAACTCCAGCTCCTCTAGAAGCTGAGCCTTCTGGAGATGGTAAATAGGGCTTAGGAGCCAGAGACAGATATAAAACGCCACACAGCCCTACTGCCAGAGCCTGGATCCAGAGTTCAGCAGATCTTGAGGACGATGAAAATGAACTTCTTAATACATATTTTTTTAAAAGAGCAAAAAGAAAACAAAAGAGCCATCGGAAAGTTAGCAGAATGTTTGAAAAAGGAGGCAATTAGCCCCATAACTGCTAGAAGCTTTCTAAGAACTGGGAAACTTATTTTAGGATGAAGTCAGTACTGGGGACAGCAGAGCAAAGAATGGAAAGGGCCATTGGACCCACCCATCCTGAGCCCTACCCCTACCTCTGATGCCTGTATTCATGCCAGTATCTTTACCATGGAGCTAACTTGAAGTTGAGTTGGGTTTTCTGTTACTTGTATTTTAAATTATCCTACTGATATAGCCTGGTAAACATTAAAAAAATAATGGTGACCATGCCTGGCCTCATGGCCTGATTTCACCCCCAGCATGTTTCATTTGTTCAAGCTAGTCTTCTTTTTCCGTAATTATGACCACCTGCTCACCTGACAGGTGCAGCCTTTCTCTTGACATGGAGGCCTGGCTGGAAAATTTCAGCTGGAGTTCCAGTGCCTGTTATGTCCCTCTCATCCTCCCACCCATCCATCCAGCCATCCACCATCCACGTGATGGATGAATAGATTTATTGCAAGCATTTATCAAAGCATTTTGCTAGGTATTGTTAGATTACCAAAAGAAAAAACTCAAATGCTCTCTGCGCTCAAAGACCTTACAGTCTAAAAGGGGAGGAAAATCATGTATGTAATTAACTATGGCAAAATATATAAAATTGTTCATTGTCACTAAAGTACAGATAAAGTGCCAAAGCCAATCAGCAAAAGGAAAAGATTGTTTTCCACTGAGGAGATTAGGGCCATTTTTGTGGAGGAGATGGATTAAAAAAATTTTTTTTAATTGAACTATGATTTACAATGTTGTGTTAATTTCTGCTCTCCAGCAAAACAATTCAATTATACATATATATATTTTTCATATTCTATTCCATTATGGTTTATTACAGAATATTGAATATAGTTCCCTGTGCTATACAGTAGGACCTTCTTGAAGATGGATTTTGAGCTAGATCTTGGATAATACAGAAACAGTACAAAGAAAAGAAGCATTCCTGGCAGAGTGGGAGCAGGAGGCAAAGGCCCAAAAGAAAATCACAGAGAGTGGATAGGGAACAGTGGGCCAGAAAATAGAGCTGGAACTTAAATGGGTCGTTGAGGCCAGATGGTGAAGGGTTGTGATTCCAGGTCTAGGTGCTATTCTGTGAGCAGGAGGGTGGCAATTGAATCAGGTATGAGCTGGGCAATAGAGTGTGGTTTTGAAAGAAAGAAAGAATATTCAAGACGGAGCATAGCAGGAGTAGAGAGCAGAACCTAGGTGGAGTGGTTTCTCTGTGTAAAGGTAAACTGGAGCACATTCAGAGTTTGAGCGTAAAACGATTCAAATCAGGCAACACGAAACCAAAGGTGGTTAAGAACACTCAGCTGACAGGCAGTGGGGAAAGGTTTTAACCAAGAGGACATGGAAGCAAAGCAAGGAAATTATTCTCTTAGCTATAGCTTAGGCAGGTACCTTATTTGGGATAGCCTAGGTGTCTGTGTGTGACTGTTCTTAAATTTCATTTTGTAGGATGAGTACACTGACTTTGGCTTAGGTTTTGGTTTTCTTGTGTAGGCTGCCAAGGCACTAGAGTTGCCTCAGTCAAATGGCCTCTTTGTTTAATTACTTTAACAACCGAAACATCCAGGAAATTCTCTTCTGTAATCATGAGCCAAGCACGTCAATATAGGAGACCCCTCTTGTGAGGTGGGGTCTAAAGGGAGGGATGGTTATCCAGAGCCTAGGGTTGTCACGCCAGCCCCTCATGGTCAGGCCCAGTCCGCACACTTAGGAGCAGTGAGATGAGGAAATCCTGGATCAGAACCATGTGGCCCAACAGGAAATAGGTGAGTGCTGCATGTTTCCAAGGGTCAGACAAGTGAGTCTCTGAGTAGAGAAGACAAGACCCAGAAGTGGTACATACCTGGGAAGGACAGAGGAAAGGCAATTCAGAAGCTGGCTGGTTGGGAGTATGGGATTAAAAGATGCACACTACCATATATAAAATAGATAAACAACAAGGATTTACTGTATAGCACAGGAAACTATAGTCAATATCTTCTAATAAACTATAATGGAAAAAAATGTTAAAAAGAATATAGACATATACATATATATAGGTATCACCAAATCACTTTGCTATACAACTGAAATTAGCACAATGTTGTAAATCAAGTTACTTCAACAAAGGAAGATGAAGAAGAAGAAGAAGAAGAGGAGGAAGAAGGAAGGGGAGGAAGGGGAAAGGGGGAGGAGGAGGAGGAGGCAAAGGAAGAGAAGGAGGAAGGGGAGGGGAGGAGAAGGAGAAGGAGAAGGAGAAGGAGAAGGAGAAGGAGAAGGAGAAGGAGCTGACCAGGCAATAGCATCAAAGGCCCAAGTACTGGGTTCAGCAGAGAGTCAAGAGCCTAGACAAGGAGTCAGGACAACAGCTATGTTGTAGAGACAAAGTGAAGACAGCAGAGGTTTCAGAGTCTAGCAGACCCAGGTTTGAATCCAAGAGCAACTATTTATCTGCTGTGTAAACTTGGGCAAGCCACTTAACCTCTCTGAGCCTCCGTTTCCTTGACTAAAAAAGAACATAATAATGTCTACCACACAGAGTTGTTGTAACGAATATAAATAATTCATGGAAAGTGCTTGGCACTTGGAGATCTTAACAAATGAGAGCTATTATAATTATCAATATCATCCTCATTACTTATATTGAACCATAGAGATTTCTTCGGCTCAGGCTGAGAAGATAAAGCAAATGAGAGGAGCGTTTGCCAAGAACAGAGAAGCCAGGTGAGGGAGCCAGGCCTCTCCAGATCTGATCCCAGATGACTTCTCTCACTTAGGTACTGGCCATTTGTAATTGTCGGTGTGCTCA
Organism: Hippopotamus amphibius kiboko; assembly: GCF_030028045.1. NCBI lineage: Eukaryota > Metazoa > Chordata > Mammalia > Artiodactyla > Hippopotamidae > Hippopotamus > Hippopotamus amphibius. Next base: position 156,866,754 of record NC_080189.1, read on the forward strand.
TTTGTTCTTATACTCTGAGCTGCTATCACCATTGTCACCATTCCTGCAGCAAAAATGAAAAGAACCTTTGATTTCTGTTAAAACAGCCGCACGGCTTATGCTCTGCAGCCAGCATATCTATTCATCTTTTCTGCAGGGTGAGCTGTCATTGAAATCCAAGGATACCACCTGCTCGGGTGTTCTGACAACCGTCTCTATGGTTTCTGGCCAGATCTCATTAGCTAAGTGAGGTGGAGCCCAGCGAGGTTAATAGGTTAATGCTGGCAGGAGAGATTGGAAGGAAGGGTGGGGGGGAGGGGAGACACAGGTGGTTACAAGAGATGATTTTCAAGATGGGAGGACATGGCTGACCCAGCCTGGCATCAGGGGATGCTTACTGGGGTAGAAATCCAAAGTCACAACCTTTTGTAGCCTCTGAGGAATCCGTGATGTCATATTTCATCAGAGGAGGACGTTCACTGCAGTGATCCCGCATTGTTTCCAAATGATGTGGGTTTTGTCCTTTATTCTAAACTCACCCAGCTCTTAGTGCCCAATCCAATAACAACCAACATTTATTAAGCCCTTACTGCATGCCAGACACTGGGCTAACACATTTTACATACTGTTGCATTTAAGCCTCCCCACAGCCCTATGAAGCTGGTACTATTGTTTGATCCATTTTACAGATTAATAGAGGCTCAGAGAGGTTAACCAACTTGTCCAAGGCCACACAGCTAGTAAAACTCGGAGCCAGGATGGCAATTCCGGTTTTGCTGATTCCACTTCTCCAGCTCTGAATTAGAATGCTAACCAGTGCCTCCCACACTTTAATATGCATATGAGTCACAGGGGATTTGTAAGAATGAAGATTTTGACTCAGTAGATCTGGATGGGGTCTGAGAGGCTACATTTCTAACTAGCTCCAGGGTTATGTGTATACTGTTGGTCCATGCATCGAACTTTGAGCAGCAAGGGGCTTGCCTGATAGATCCCATTCACAATGGTTGGTAGGTTTCTGTCCTGGGGAGTTTGGATTTTGGTCTTGGATGAGAAGCTTTTAAACCATTTATGGAGTATGTATTCATTTTCCACGCTGAGTAACAAATTATCACAAATTTAGCACCTTAAATAACACCCATTTATTATCTCATGGTTTTTATGGGTCAGGCATCTGGGAAGGGCATGACTTGGCTCAGAGTCTCACAGGCTGAATCAAGGTATCATCTGGGCTGTGTTCTCATCTGGAGCTCAGAGTTGTCCAAGCTCATACTGGTGATCACAGAATCCAGTGTCTTGCAGCTGGAGGAAGTCCCCATTCCCTGGTCAGCTGTCACCAGGGGCCCACTCTCATCCATCCTGGAAATGCTGCGTTTCTCATCACTTGGCTCTTCCATCTCCCAAGCCAGCAATGGAGAATCTCCTTTTGGTCGAATCTTTCCCATACTTCACATCTCAGACTTTTTCTGCCTCTGACCTCTAGTTGCAGATTTAAAGTGCTGTGCAATTAGGTCAAGACCACCCAGACAATTTCCCTATCGTAAGGTCAACTGATTTGGGACCTTAATTACACCTGCAAAATTCCTTCACAGCAGCACCTAGGTTAGTGTTTAACCGAACAACTAGGAGAAGGCTTGGAGACACCAGGGGTCAGAAATCTTGAGGGACATCTTAGAGTTCAGCCTATAACAAAGGATGTTGGTTTTTCTGGTTGAGCTGTGTGTTGACTGATCATTGATTTTAGAGCCATGGAAATTGAGACTATATAAACTACCTCATTTCTGCTTTCATTTCTTCTCATTTGATATAAGCCTCTCCTTTAATATGAAAATTTACCAACAATGGTTTCAAAATAGAAATGAACTGTCCTGGGGGAGATTCCAGCAAATTGAGCTAAGCCCTTTTTCTCATTTGTTAATGAGAAAGTATAAAATAGCAACTGATGCATAGATCATTTGGGGTTTTTCACTGACTCATACCCAATGTCCAGGAATAAGTCCCCAGACAGGGTGATGTTTACTTGAAGGCAGCAGCTTCTACTCAAAAAACCCTGAGTTCTCCATAGATGACACGAGCTGATTAAACATTAGTGCCTGCATTTTAAAGAAGGAGGGTTTGCAATACCCTGAAGTCAAAGAGCTGACTGAAGTCCCAGGACTTAAACCCATCTTTTCTGAATTCTATCCTGTTTTCCTCCCAATGGCACTGTCCTACAGTTACACGGCTCATAAAGAGTTAACCCAGCATTGTTTTCCTTACTTGGATCTCAAAGAAGATAAGTCAAAGTAAAAAGTGGGAAATAAGCTACTAGAAACCTGCAGGGGGAGGAAATTCCCAGGGGTTTTCTGTAGTGGGGAGAGTTCCCTCTCCAAGCAAAGCAGAGAGGGGAGGAACAAACACACCCTGTAGATCCTAAGTTAGGAAAATGTAGCCAAAGACAGCCCCTGGTCAAGAGGAGGGTCTAGGCAGGACGTAATCCTGGTGATGCTATTTCCAACACATTTCTGCTTAGTACCTCCAAAGCTATAGCAAGATCACCACGTGGGAAAGACTGCAATTTTCTTAACCCACTCACAGCATAAAGTGTAGTGAGGGAATGGCTGCCGGAAAATCCCAGTGTCCATGGCAACCTTGGGGTGAGGAGGAGAAATTGGTAGTGGTGTTTCTTCCTCCAGAGCTTGAAAGCCATGGCTGAGGTGACTGCCCTTAACTGTATTTTTGCCAACACATAACAAACTCTGCTTTGCATTTTTGGTCTCATGGCATCATTTTTGAAATATGAATCATAAAAGCAGTGCAATGCTGCTGTGCCTGCTGGGACTTGCTTTATCACTGTTCTATTTCGGCGTCAAGAAAATGATGCTGTCATTCCAGCTGGGAGGTATTTTGATTGTTCCAGACAGAAAGCTGGATGATCACATTAAGAGTGAGAGAGAGAGGAAGAGAGAGAGAGGGGGAGAGGGAGGGAGTACTTTTACAGCGTATATGTGTCTCCTTTCTGGGGTGAGGAGGAAATGATCTCATCTCAGCAACGGATAAACACATTTTAATGGTAACAGATTCCCAAGTTGAGACCTTCTATGAAGTCTTCTAGCACCGTGGCAGTTTACTAACAGAAGAGGAAAGTTCCTCGCTAAAGTTATCATTAGCAAAGTCCTCTGCCACTAGCTTCTAAACAGAAGCATAAACGTAGGGTAGCAAAATAGAGACTAGGAATAAAATAAGAGAGTTGGAGTAAATGATCTCTAAGGGCCCCTTTGATTTAAAGAAAATCCCAAGCTGGACATTGGCAGACTTAGAAATGATGATAAATGCCCCAAAAGGGAGAGTTTAAATTTAGGAAGGTAGTGGAAATCTTCTCATCTGATAAATGTGTGTGTGTGTGCACGCATGCACACTTGTCACCAACTTAGAGGTGAATTTTTTTCTTTTTAATTTCAGAATGATGGCTTAGTTGATGGCAGAGTGGAAAGGACACACAGACCAGCCAGAAGCCCTGGAGCAAGGCAGACATTCCCAGAAGGTCTTGGCAGAAAGAGTCAGACTGAGAAGCTGGCTGGCCGGCAGTGCCAGGGAGGGGAAGAGATGAACTAGATGTGAGTGGACGATAACCCATGTGGTAGAGAGGTCTAGGCAGCCTGAAATCCACACTAGCCGCTGTGGGTAGTGGGTCACGGGAACTGATTCTTGCAGAATGTAGTTCACAGGTGGAATTTGGGAGGACTGACAGGAACAAGAGCCCCACACTCAATCCAGAACAGATAGGATAGAACAAGGGTCCCTGAAAAGGGACCCAGATTCAGGCCACTAGGGACTTGATCCCCAGGCATGAGACTAGGATCAGGGAAAAGGTTTGTGTAGTCCCCACAGCAAGGCTGATCTGATGCCTTTCTCTAGAGAAACCAGCTTAGGGCTCCTTAAATTCTCCTAGACTCTAGAGATACTTGAGGGCCTCAGCTGGACTAACTGGCAAATCATAGAATTAGGCTTGCGATTTCAAGAAGTTTAAGATGTGGTTCCTGTCCTCAGGGGTTTATAATCTTATTTGGGAAGAAAAGGTCAGCACACATGAAACAGAGAAAAATATGTCTAGGTGTCTATTAACTGCACTATGTACAAGTTGCAGGTGTTACAAAAAAAGAAAAAATTCATAGGTGCCGGGGAAGTCAAGGAACGTTTCTTAGAATTGGTGAGCCATTGGGGATGGTTTGAATTTTTTAAGCAAAGAGGAGCAGATTGTGGGCATTGGGAGTAGTAGATGTTCACGGGAGTGGAGAGAGGAGGGTAAAAAAATATCCTGAGATATTTTCCTCATTCTGTTCTTACCCAGGGAAGGATAGTGAAGCCTCTCATTCCTGCAAGGGCAGCCTCTGATGGAACAGCTGATGGGTGAGTACTTGGAAAGCAGAAGAGAAAGAAAGGAAGTGGAGTTTGCTTGAGAAGAGAAGAACATGATGAGGATGACAGTGCAGGTAGCTCCCAGGCTCCGTATTTGTGGCCAAGAATCTGCTTCAGTCTCTTCGACAGTCCAGCTTTGACTCGCAACAGCGCCCATCACGAGCCCGTAGGGCATTTGCCTACACGCTTCCTGCCTGGGCTCCCCACCCTTATCACTCTGATGCCTGGTTTCCTTTCCATTTGTTTCATGACTATGATTGAATCAAATTTTCCTATTAATTAAAACCCTTGGGACCTTAGAGGCTTAGTCAACATTTTCTTCCCGCTAGATGACATAATGAGACACATGGTGTTCCAAAAGCTCTGGATCCCGTTGCTGACAGAATAGGTCACCTGTTTAGCACCACCAGGATGGTGTCACCATCAAGATGACTGCCCTATATTGAGGGGAATGGGTGAACTCAGCATATTTGTCTATCTTCATGACTTGGACTGTAAAAAAAAATGAGTTTCAACATATTTCTTTAGCACTGACAGTTGCCATTCCCCATCTGCTGCTGCTTAAGAAATTCCTAATTGTTAATGTCAGATCCCAGGATACTGACCTAGCCTACAATGCTGAGAAAGGAACTAGTGGTGGAGAATCTTGGTTCTCAGCTGCTGTTTGACTCTGCAGGAGCTGCAAGAAATAGGAGCTGGGATAATTCCTTTCCGTTAGCAGCTGCTGAAGCAGACCTGACATTTTTGGGTTGGATTAGTATTTCAACTCACCCTCCTATAGCAACTTTTTCACCTTAAGAAAATAACGTATGTACCACACCACTGAGGAGGCTATTCCTATGGGCTAGTAGCAGGAAAAAGCCAGACACCCTACAGGGCTGGACTGGGTCACCTGTGCAAGGCACTGGTGGTTTGGGGAGGTGATGGCAGTGATTGACACTTGTTCAGCAATTTACAGCAGATTGTTTTAAACCTCATTTAATCCTCTCAACAAGCCTGAGGGAAAGAGGTTAGTTTATTATGCATTCTACACATGAGCAAGGAGACTCCTTTTCTTAAGCAAAAGTCAGTGAGTTACAATCCAGAAATGAACCCAGTCTCTCTGAATCTCAATCCTACATCCTTCCCAATGAACCAGAGGTTCTAGTCCACTGTGTGGCAATCAGTTGTGAGATGTCACACAATAATGTGTCATTAACCAAAAAGTTAGATTTGGTGGTGGTTTACTATTTATTCATTTATTTATTTAAACTGAGGTAAAATTGGTATATAACATATTAGTTTCAGGTGTAATGGTGATATATTTTAGAATCATAAATCAGAGTAGGTGATGTCTCTCTCACTTTCTCATATTCAAATGTGCTTTTGGAGCAAGGAGAATGGGTCAAATTGCAGCCAGCTCCCTGAGGAACCACGCACATCAGTTTTACCTGTGCGATAGCCCTGGAAGACCATGGCTGGTGGAGATGGTAATAGTTGTCGTGATTATAAGTTATTGCCATGCTTCACTTCCCTGCAAAACACTCGTTTTGACCAAAGTTTGAATCTGGAGTGTGTTGCTTTTGTGGATGTCATCCACCTAGAATATCTCCAGAAGACACAGGTGGAGAATCACTGGAGCTCATCGTGCAGCCTTCCCGACAGATCTGACACTGGCAACACACAGTTCAGTTCCTGGGAGCTACTACTCTCTATCAACGCTGGGTACCCATCACAGACACACACTAATGTAGGGGACTTTTGCTTAGAGGGAAAACTTGTATAACCAACTCTTAATTTTGGTTTGTACATACTGTGAAAACTACAATGTTCTATTTTTTTTTTTCATTTTCATTTATTTATTTATTTTATTTTTTGGGGGGTACACCAAGTTCAATCAACTGTTTTTATACACATATCCCCGTATTCCCTCCCTTCCTTGACTCCCCCCCCCCAGAGTCCCCCCCACCCTCCCCGCCCCAGTCCTCTAAGGCATCTTCCATCCTCGAGTTGGACTCCCTTTGTTATACAACAACTTCCCACTATCTATTTTACAGTTGGTAGTATATATATGTCCTGCTACACTCTCGCTTCGTCTCAGCTTCCCCTTCTACAATGTTCTCTTAATGGCAATATTATCACTTTCTCTGTAATGTAGGCTATAGCAAGCTGTAAATGCTACTATTACACAAATACAATGTAAATATTCTTAAAGACCTGGGAACTTGCTGCAGCATCACTCCTGGCCACTCTGCAGATGCTCAGAAGCTGTACCACTTACTGTGACTTAGTAGAGACACTCAAAATATGTTTGGGAACCATTTTTACACAAAATAGGGCTGTTGTGATTTCTGCACCCCCTGGGACACTTGGCAATGTCTGGAGGCATTTTTTATTGTCACTCTCGGAGGCTGGTTTGCCACGGCTACTGGCATCTAGAGATGCTGCTAAACATCTTACAAGCCCCCTCACAACAAAAAATTACTCATCCCAAAATGTCAACAGGGCTGAGGCTCAAACTCGGATCTACACTGACACTAAAAGGATAAGCACATTGGTAGAAATTTTTATGTGATGCAGCTGAGCAAATGCAATTGTGTTCAATCATAGATGAGGGAGAAAAGTTTGTTACTAGAACTCAGCCATCTTTATGCCCTTCAGTTTTGGGGAGCCACTTTTGCTCAAGCCCCAGATCACAGGTGGACAGTCACTCCCAGTATTTCCCATGGCTTTCTGAGTGGCTTTTGTGTTGGCAGTGGGCTGTTGATGCTATTTGCCTTTTTTCACTGCTACTTTCTGTTCCAAACTGTTCCTTTCAACTCCTGCATCTGCTGCCCGCTTCCTAGGACCATTCCTCTTTCTCCCTTTTTGCAAATCCTGGCAAAACACCTCTTACATGTACTTATTTTAGGCTGCAAACTATTGCTGGTGGTTCAGGGTTATTTAAACATTTCTCAAGTCTTCCTCACCACAGGAAATTCCCTACTGGCCATGATCTTACATAGGGTTTCACTAACCCATCCAGTTGTCGCTCTCTCATGCCCCGCTCATCTCTTTCGGGTGCCTTATGCTGTCTCTTGAGCGGCCAGCTAAAAACTCACAGATTCCTATTTATTTTGTATACAAAGTAATTTGGCCTTCTTTGTTTCACTCGCTTCTTCTCTTGCCCTGGGTGGGGTTGGAGTGGGATTAATCAAAGAGGAACATCAAACTATTTCCTAGACAAATAACAGCAATCATAAAAACATATCCCATGGGCTGAATTATGACATTGTTCTGGAAGGCAAAAGTGTAGGTACTATTTTACATTGAATTTTGCTTTGTTTTCAAACAGATTGGGGAGAAACAATGTGATGTATCTATTAAGATCAGTGGGCACTGGAGTCAGACCATCAGGGATTGGAATCTTGGCTCCACCATTTTTTGTCTCTGTGACCTTGGGCAAGTTACTTAACCTCTCTGTCCCTTAGTTTCCTCACTATTACAATGGGGAGAATAACAGTACCAACCTCACAGAGCTGTTGTGAGAATTGAAAAGGTAATGTATGTGAAGTGTTTTAGTTCAGCGGCTGACACAAGGAAGCTACTCAACAAATGGTGCGTACTGAAGAGTGGAGAATATAAGCAGACTTCTCACGTCAGAGAGAAAGTGTGCAATAAGCACATTCCTTTAAAGAGGGCTGAGTGTGCTAAGCTATAGGGGTTCAAAGAAGAAAAAGGGCTTCTGCCCTTAGAGAACACCCAGTTTCCTGGGAAAGACAGAGCAGTAAACAAATAATAATAATGCGATGTGACAGTGCTACAGCAGAAGTCTGTTCATGCTTGTCAAAGGATTTTTATTCAGCAGTGACCATGACACTGTTGCTGTGGATAGATGTTAGTTTCCATCCAACTAGAGAATTACAATGCATATTATATTCTCCTTGCAGTGAGAGGGAGTTCAGTAGAGTGTCCTCTAAATTTGGCCACTCCCACTGCCAAAATCCACAGCTTAAGGAACCAAGGTGTGTCTCTGTTCTGTCTTTGCTGCTGGCTCCCCTCTCCATGGGGAGCATTGGAGGGGGCTCAACAGCATGTTAGAATGCACACAAGAGCCAGCTACCTGCCCAGATGCTATAGGAGATTAATCATGGCCTGTATAAAAAGAGCCTAAATTATTCCAAAGAACATTAAACATGCCAGTTTTAAGTGACTTAAATCACTTGTCAGTCTTTATTGTTTTTAATTGTTTATATTGTGAGTACATGTCCTGCGTAAGCACATTTCCAAATGATGGAAATGCAACAAGCGTTGTTTTTCGTATGATTTCAAGAACTTTTCATCCCATGATCTCCCCAAGCCCCAAAATACACCATGGCCTAGGGTGAGTTACAGAAACTCTCTGGGCTATTGTTTTGCTAATTACAGTCAATGAAAACTTAGATTTTTAAACTTTTGTAGAGAATATTGGCAATACCTTGAGTGTCACAAAACAAGAAGAGATATCATTATTAAATAGTGTAAAATTAAAGTCAGTCAAATGGGAAAAAATCAGTTGCATTGATTTCTCACACCTGACCAGGATAAATTCTAAGCAGATATAATATTTCAATGTCTAAAATGAAACCATCTTCTCTTTTAGAAGAAGCTAAAAGAGTGATTCACCATAGAGTAGGGAAGGCCTCTCTCATTGTGACATTAAACCCAGAACTATAAAAGAAAAGCTTATATATTCGAGCTCATAAAATAAGAATTTTCTGCATAGAAAAACCATAAGCAAAGTTGAAAGACAAAGGACAAACTGGATAAAAATATTTGCAGCTCTATTACAGACCAAAGACTACTTTTCCTTAACATATGAACTCATACAAATCAGAAAGGAAAAGACCAACAGTGCAAAGCCTGCGTTTCAAGGCAGGCATTGAAAAATGGGCAAAGAATATGACCAGGCAGGGCCTGGAAGAGAAAGCACAAATGAAAGTGATTCAGCCTCACTCACAATAGAAGAAATTTTAAATTACACTGAGATATCAATTTTCAATGATCAAATTAGCGAAGACGCAAAAGTCTGATACCAATTTTTGTTGATGAGGATGTTCTGAAATAGGCACTTTCATACCCTGCTAGTAGGAGTATTAGTTGGTTCAACAGCTAGGTAAAGCAATTGGCATTAACTCTACTTTCACGAATTTATGCTTTAGATATTCCTCAAATGTGCAAAATGAAATATTGGGTTGGCCTCTTTGATCCTTAACATAATCCAGTTTTATTTATGCACCTGCCTCTCCAAACATACCCCCTGTGTCTCAGTCCACATCTGGGACTGCCTGATCTAAGGGTAATTCCATTTCCATGGCCAGTAATTGGTTCAGGAACTATAGCCGAAGTCAGTGTGTGGCATTGCCCTGAGAAGAGGAGTTGATTCAAGAATGCTAGAGGCTCCTGGGAAAGAAGTTTCCTTGCTCTTAGGTGAACTTTGCCCAAGTCAATGGCATTTCTATATGAAACAATTTTGCATCTGTGAAGCAAGTGGTCCAAGGTCAAAGCCAACACATAGAGGAGGTCTTCTCAGGGTACTGTAGAAAAGTAGATCCAGATTACTTTTTAAACTGCCTAATTAAACTGCCTCTGAAGCCTGCCCTACCCCCTGGACTTGCAGTTGTATGAAGCAATACTTTTCCTTATTGTTTATGTGAGTTTAAATTGAATTTTCTGTTACTTGAAGCCATAGGCTAATACCCAGATTGCACAGAGGAATATGTTTCCAAGAATTGAAGTGAAACACATGGGTAAGTCAGAAGGAAAAAAATGCCTTCTGAAGTTTCTCAGACTTAGCAAACTGCCAAGGCACATGGCATGTGTTGACATAAAAACTTTCCAAATCAGGCTCTGAACTCCAATTAGAATATGGTACTGAAATAAGTTGGGGGGAAGAGGTGGAGACGCTGAGCACAAAGATACCAAATATTTACAGTGATTGTGACCCAGTAGGGGGGTCACAAAGTTTTTTATCCCTTTTCCATGTTTTCTCAGATTTAAAAATGTGAATATATTACTTTTATGATGAAAAACTACATCCAGTCAAAAAGGCCACTTGGAAGCAGAATGGTAGAGAGGCTGGGCCAAGCAAACCCCTAATAAGTTAATGTCAGGTTTTCAAAATACAAGCCTGAAGGCTAAAAAATAAATTAAAAAATGCTTATAAAATGCTCCTCATAAATTAGAGATTAGGAAGTTCAAGAATTCCTTGTAAACCTGAGGCTGTTAGGAGTGAGGGACTTAAAATAAACAAAACAGAGAAAGCAAATTTAGATTACAGCTGTAATATTTGAAGCAGAGTTCATTTTTCTCTTCTTGAGACGATGATTTTTGCAAATATTTCTGAGACGTCATATTTCTGATCACCCCTTGTATGGAGTTTGTTTTCATTTTCTGGTTAATTCCCACAAGCTGAGAGTTGTTACACGATTGCAACTGGGAGGCTTTAGCATCTTCTGGACCAAGGAGAATTCTGGAGGTAGATGATAAGAATTTTTTTCTGTATTAATCCCCTGGCCACCTTTGAAGAGTAGAAGGGAGATGAGATCCCCATAAAGGACACTTGGGTCTAGGGCGATCAGGGAGCTAAGAGGAAACCAAGAAGAGAGAGCAATGATCAAGAGGGAAAAAGATTACCTAGGATAGCGACTGAAAAATGCCTGTTGGACTTTGCAACTGGAAATCACTGGTGATTTGGGCAAGAGCAGGGATGAGAGTTAAGTTCAAGAAGAAGAACATTGTTTCTCCCATAAGAGGCTTGGCCGTGAAGAAGAGGAGAATGAGGATGGATGTTGGAGTAGACAGAAGTCTTAGGGATGAGAAGGAAAGTGCCAATAGAAAGAGAATGCTTGTGGTGCCTAAGGGACCAAGGTTAACAGTATGGGTTAGCGACTTCAGGAGATGGGGTCCAGAGCACGGGTTGAACCATGTCCTTATACACAACAACACCTCTTCCACTAAGAGAAGAAAAAAAAAAAGATGCATAAATGTGTAGATAAACTTAGAAGTAGAAGGGCAGGAAATTGAGATTACAGTCCGACATCCTCTGTTTTCTTTGTGCTGTGGGAGTGAGAATGATATAGACGTCTTGAGAATATTGGTGAGATTTTTAAAGTCATTAAGAGGGATGCAACAGGTACTGAATAAGAACCAAAGAACTGCCAGGAAAAATCCGGGTAGCAGCTGAAATTAGGACCTGGAAAGTTGGCCTGTGTGCTAGGGGCAGAAAAGGAAGATAGGTCCACTGTTAGGTTTTGGTTGATGGCAAGGGTGGGAGGTAAAGAAGTGAAAAAGCACTAGCCATGGAATGATTGAATTGCAAAACCATGAGACCTAAACTAGATAAGGAAGTGAGGGGAGGAGAAGTGTTATGGTGGTGGTGGGAGAGGGGTCAGGAGAAAGAAAAGAAGGAAGAAAATTTTAAAAAGGAGAGGTCAGAAACAGTGGTTCTCAATACCAGTTTGCAGAATAGGGAGCTTATCAAAAATGCAGATCTCTGGGCCCCATATCAGAGATTTCAATCAGTAAGTCTCGAGTAGAGTCTAGGGATCTGCATTATTTTTCCAAGTTATTAATTGCTTTTTAAAAATGGTTAATATGTGAATGGCATAAAATTCAGAGAGTACAAAGACATACAAGGAAAAGTAGGTCTTTCACTCCCGTGGTAACTTCTTTTTTTTTTTTTATGCCTTCAGCATTTTTTAAAGGAGTCTTTACTTCTTTAAGCACTTAAACTACGCATGGAAGTAGATGGATTCTTATTTCTATATCTCCATTGCCTTTATTTTTTTTTATTTTTTTATTTTATTTTATTTTTTTGGGGGTACACCAGGTTCAATCAATAAATAAGATCCGTGGTAACTTCTGCTGTCATTTTCTCAGATGTCCCATTAGGGACATTGAATACATAATACTATTTATATATATATATAATACATATATATAATAGGATTTTTTATACATATTTATATATATATATATGAAAAGGATTATGTATTCAATGTTATATATATATAACAATAGCATATTATACACTCTGTTCCACACTTTTTAATTGCACTTAAACATATATCTTAAAGATCAATCCATGCTGGTTCATTAAAAGCTACTTCAATATTCTACTGGCTGCTTGGAATTCTGTTTTTTTTTTTTTTTTTTTATCAAAAGATGGAAAACAATGGGTGTATGTATTAATTCTCTAATTCAGGGATTCCCAACACTGGAAGAGTTTTTCAACACCCTATGTATAGACATGCCATAACTTGGAAGTCTATGTTTTCAATAAAAGATTGTGATTTGGGTGGTTCATGGACTATACATTGCAAAACACTTGTCACAGGACTTGAGAGCATAATGAGTTTAAAAGATGGAAATACTTAGAGAAAGAGAGCGAGAATACTAGAAAAACAGGGAGGTTTCACTTTGCATCGTGATCTCTACTGATTTTTTTTCTTGGAGAGATTTTATCCTGACTATATCAAGCTCCCCTGGGACGTATACACAAAATACACTCTTTGTGCATAGTTAGAAAATGGTTATATATGCTCACTTGCTGAATTCCAGTGACAATAACCAAAGCAAAAGCAAAAATCAAAACCAAAACCAAAACCAAAACCAAAACCAAACCAAACGAATTCAAACCAAATGAACAAACTAGTAAGAAATACATTCCCATGCGCTGACAAGGTTTCCATAAAGAAAGCTGTGAAAATTCTCCAAAGGAAAGATCTTTTTATTACATTGTTGGGATGTTCATTTTTGCCATTAGAAAAAAGCTGCAGCTCTCAAAACTAAATGCAATGAGTCTACAACATTGAATTCCCCAGGATTCTTGAATTCTGCTTGGAGTTTTTGACTTGGGGCTATGACTAATTTAGAAAGTAGCAGACTCTGGATTGAAACACAGGTTTATCTGATTCCATACCCCGTTATCTTTCCACTACCAAACACTACTTCCCACCAAGGAATGTTCTTTGTGCTCTTTGCCAGGGGAACCAGACATCCAGCCTCCAGAAATGACACCTCTCTCATTTCTGCATAACTTCAGGCAGATGCTCTAGATGACACTGGTAACTACTAATCAGCTGAGCTTTTCAGGGAATCACCCAGCTTCATCAGTTGGCCCAATAGGTCCTGCTGGAATTATGCTACCCTGGCTGAATCAGAATGGTAAACAAGCTTCTTAATATGCTGTAGCTAAACACATTAGACATCTGACATAGAAGAATTCTTTAATGTCAAAAGATGGGGAATAACGCATGGGTATATTGTTTATAATTCACAGATTCCCAGTATTTGGGGAGTTTTGCAATATCCTATATACTTCCCCTTTCCTTTCATTGCCTGCCACAAATGTATTGTGTGTGAGTTTAAGATTAAGTGAGTTGCGTTTTAAATTATACATCAGAAGATACCCTTAGGATGACACAAAACTATAGTGAGTTACTGAAGTAGTTAATGGTAATTAAAACATGTTCTAAAGTACTCATCATACAGAACTGACATTTTAAAAAACCAGCAGTGTAGGTTGAGATGAGATTTCCAAGAATGTTGAGCTGCTCTTATTTTATGTATTGATATTTAGCTCCAAATCCAGATATTGGTATTCTATAATTATACTACATAAGGCTTGGGAAACCCCACCCCAGCCACCCTTTGACTTTCATCTTCCTGATGTGATACAAAGTGGTATATAGCAAATGACTAAGAAGAGAATCAGGGAAGACTTGCAGGGCTCTTCCCTTCTCTCCCAAATTATCTTCACATTTATTTCACATTTCTCCTTATGCTGGTGAAATGCTTTTGACTGTTGAAGAGTTTCCAGCTAAATGCTAAAACAGATTAAAATCTTTGAAAAGTCATTGCTTTCTGTGTTGCTTTATTCATTCAGCTTACATTGACTGTCAGTTGATCTTGACAGCTTGCTACTAGGCATTGTGTGACACGCTGAGAAGTGCCTTGACCTCAAGGAATATACAGTTTAGTTGGAGGAATATATAGAAGTACACATTCAGGTGCCAAATGAATGGAACATATGAGTACTCTAGGCTATTCAAAAAATAGACGAATGGGTTTGAAATAGTCATAATGAAACGGCAGATGGAGGAGTACGGTTTTCTAGTTAAGGCACACGGCATCAGTAGCAGGACAGGGACAGAAATTGATAAACCAATGGGCTGATTAAAAATAAATAAATGTATGCTGACATTCATGTTAAAAGGTTTTATGTTGGGGAATAACAGGAGCTAAGTTAGAGAAAATAGTGATTCAGGTGGTGGGGGACCTCGAATGCCTGGCTAAGGAGTGTGTCTTTAGTACTGTAGGCACCAGAAAGGAATTGGAAGCTTCTAAGAAAAGGAGGGGCATGGGCAAAGTGGATTGGGGAGATTAATTTGTTGGTGGAATGCAGAATGGTTTTGAAGAGAGATTGGAGGCAACAGGAGGCTGTTGGGTCTGAGTTTATGAGAGTATTCACCAAATTGATTGATCTGGCAAGGTAAAGGAAGGATGGAGCAAGAGAAAGGCTAGGAAACTAGACATGGCAGAGGGTGCATGAGTCTCTAAGCCTGAGCAAGTGGGAAAACGCTGGTTCACCAAGAGAAATAAATAAGAAGGGCTGGTCTGGGGGGCGTGTGTGTGGAGGAAGATATGGATACCTGCTACATTTAGGTTGTCGGTAGGACACGTGGCTATGATGTCTAAGTAGATCATCGCTGCCGTATAAATGGACCAGAGCTGCTGTCTGTATGCCTCTGCTCTGAGGCGGGCTTGGGTGGGGGTTATTAGAAGGTTTTGCACACTCAGCTTTGTCCCTTTCAGGCAGGAGGAGAGCATCCACTGTCAGAGCCTTCCCAGTCCCCAAGGGGCCTGTGAACTGGTCAGGAAGTACAATTTTAATAGAATTAGCTGAAAGATGAGCAACTGTCAGGTGGTGGTTTGGCAGTAAGTCATTGCTGCTAACTTTGACATGCTAAGTGTCACATTATTAATGACTTTTATGCATGGCTAAGAGGGTTAACACTTAGCAAATTAGATTCCTCAATTTTTGTCCTGCTCTTATATTTTAAGGGTATGATAGCGTATGTTACCTTTCTGTGCCTCGGCTTCCTGTTTATAAAATAGGAAGCTTGTCGTGGCAACATTCATAAACATTTTGAAAGCTATAGATAAAAAGCACTGTAGGATTCTCTCTCCTCCCACCCCCACCCCGAACACTAAGTCAGTCTCTGGGAAAGATCATCTATTTCACCGAATTCTTTCAATGGCTAACTCCCTAAGTCAGTTAATTAGCATTTTTCTAAAATGCTTTTACCACTCCAGAGCTGAAAGATGTGGTCTATAACTGTCTTTTCTATCTTCTGGGCCTTCTGATCCTGGTGACCCCTTTTTACCCAGTGACTGGTGCCATGTCTCCCGCTTCTAGACTCTTGGATCAATCCCAGCCATATTGGAGGGGAATTAGAGTTCTGTATTAATACTCTGGGACCTCAGCATAAATCAACCGTGATCAGTATGAAATCCGGTCTCAGTTCTAGGTATTAAGTTCCTCCTTTGTTTCTAAGTCTCCCTCTGTCTGCCAGATCTGGCCTTTGGATACTTGTCTTGTTGCCCTGAGCCCAAGTCCTTGTCCTCCACACTTGACCAGTACCTCCCCTCAAGTACCTGAATTCTATTTGTTTTCATCGGTTCCCCGAAAGGAGAGAAATCCAGACCTGGAAGACAGCACTGAGGCTGGGCCTTGCTATAAGCAACACGCTCTCTTAATGCTTGCCATGATTTCCCAATTTCTGTCTGCTCCTGGATTTCCCAAGGCTGCGTAGCAGCTGCCCATTGGCTTACCACATGCACACTCTCTGTGTTGAACCAGCCTGATCCTGGCTGCCTTCCTGGCTGCTGCCGGTTACATACCCTCCAAATACTGTCTTCTGTCTGCACAGTCATCACGCCAGCTGGGTCTGCCACTAATTCCATGGATGTATCTTGTTCTGGTCTCCACTTCCTCCAGTCCACCTCACCCCTATTACAGTTAATCCTTTTACATTAAACTAGCAGATATTTGCTGGTGTGAAACTGATGTGGTATTGGAATTTTATCCTTGTTTATATCTTCCTTTGTATTGGAAAAGCCTGGGATCACGTCTAACTAAAACCTGCTCGGAGAACTTTCCTGTCTCCTTTAGAAGAAACAAATGAACACTTGACAGTACCTTGTGTCTGTGACAAAAACTCAAGGACACTCTTTTAATTGTAAAATTGCGTATTTAACCTTAATTTTGCTTTTAGACATACTAATATATTTTAAAGTATATTTTGGTCAGTGTTCATTCACGTCTTTTTTCAGGGTATGTTATTGGAACTTCATGGCTCTGTGCTTATAAGGAAACACAAATCAAGGCTGGGCATGGTATTCTACAATGGTGGTTTCGACTTTGAAGGTATATTAAAATCTTCTGGAGGACTTGTTAAAATAGACAGCTAGGTTTCACACCCAGAGTTTCTCTGGAGTGATGCCTGAGAATTTGCATTTCTTTTTTTTTTAATAAACTATTAAAAAAAAAGACATTTACTTATTTGGCTGCGCCGGGTTTTAGTTGCAGCATGCAGGATCTAGTTTCCTGACCAGGGATCCAAGCTGGGCCCCCTGCATTGGAAGTGCAGAGTCTTAACCACTGGACCACCAGGGAAGTCTTGAGGATTTGCATTTCTCACCAGTCCTCAGGCAATGTTGACACAGCTGGTCCTGGGATTACTCTTGAGAACAACTGGTCATATGTTTAAACTGGCCACAGGTGACCAGAAGCTGAACAGTTATTGACCAGTTCAAACTTTTATCTGAATGGACAAGGTGGAGATGGCTGAGAAATAAACTTCCAAAGTTCAGTCCATGCAGGTAGGATGACTGCTGGATCTACAGGTCTTTCAATCACTTCCGAGAACTTGGGCAATCACTTAGTTTCTTTGCGTTTGGGTTTCCTAATCCATAGAATAAGGCTAGTCTGTACGCTGCCCTTACAGGAGTATCGTGAAGGTCAAACGAAATGGGTGTGGAAATATTTGAACTGTAAAGTGGTGTGACTCTGGGAGGTATTGCACTGGTTTTTCAATACTCTTCTTAAAACGTCACCACCGACTTCTTTCCGCTCTCTTGCTTTTCTCATTAATTATAGCAACTTTAATCCAGGAGTAGAGAGTACTTTTATTGCTATCATAAACTCAAACTTCAAACTCTTTTTTTAGAAAAATCTTATTCAATGAGATCAGACATGCCTTATAAACATTACACAGAGCCAAGAATGATTCCCAGTCGTTACAGCTATAAAAAGAAAAGTACAAGACCCTATTGTGATTTGGGGTGGAGTCACAGTTAATCTTTCACCCGTGTTTAAATTGGCTCATTGATAAAAACGGCTCCAAGTTACAGCACGTTAAAAAAATAAAACCACCGTGTACAATGAGCAACCTGTCCACCCCATACTTTTACACCTCTTGCAACTTCTATTAATTTAGAAGTAGTAAATTTGTAGCCTCCCAAAGTAGTCTTTGAAAGTCGTAAATCTGTCCGATCCTGGCCGTGGCTATTTTTCTCGGTCAAGGACCTCCATCGCTTTATGGGCCAACACAGTTCTTGCTCAAATTGGGTGCGTTTGTGAGTTTTCAACCGTCATCAGCTGTACCTAATTCTTTCCGGCCTTCAATGAGTATCTCAGATACGAGCCTCATCGTTTCTAGGTCTTTAATAAATACCGTAAGACGTCAGCCAGGAGGCTGACAAAGTTCTAAAGACAAGCTTTCGGGGAGTGAACGACCTGGTTTCCGGCCTGGTGAAGGAGCTTGCCAGGTTCGGGTACCAGGAGCACAGGGCGCGGTCTCCCGCAGCCGCGACTCGCCGTCTCCGGAACCTGGGCAGCCCCGCCCCGCGGCCCGGGCCCGCGTCCGCTTCCCCCGGGCCCGCGTCCGCTTCCCCCGGGCGCCGCCAGGAGGCGCCCGCGCCGGCGGAGGCGCTGCGCGCGCCCGCGGGGAGCGGACTCCAGGGGCGGAGGCAGAGGAGAGGAGGAGCTGGAGGGGGCGCGGCTTGCTCCCGGTCCCTCCCGGGCGCCGGGGCTCCTTCTCCGCCGGGCCCAGGGCTGGCGGCCGGCGGGGGTCGCGGCGGCGGCGCTGGCGGCGCTGGCGGGCCGCGGGCGGCGGGGGCCTGGCTGCGGCTCCGGGTGTTAGGAGACAAGATGGCGGCGGCGCTCCGGAGGCCGGTCCCCACCTCTTCTCCGCTCTCCTCCGCCCCGCCGCTCGCCGCCTCCTCCTCGATCTGCTCCTCCTCGTTCGCCGCCGCCGCCTCCTCCTCCTCCTCCTCCTGCAGCAGCCCTAGCGACCGCCGAGGCGCCGGCCGGCTCTCCCGGAGCTCCGGGGGCGGGTAGACTGGGCAGCCGCGGGCTCCGGCGGCCGAGGCAGAGCTGGGGCCGGGGCGGGGACGGCGGCGGCGGCGGCGGCGGCGCCGGGTGGGGATGGGGTCGCAGACGCTGCAGATCCTCCGGCAGGGGGTGTGGGCCGCGCTCAGCGGGGGCTGGTACTACGACCCGCACCAGGCCACCTTCGTGAACGCGCTGCACCTCTACCTGTGGCTCTTTCTGCTCGGCCTGCCCTTCACCCTCTACATGGTGAGTGTGGGGGCCGGGGAGGAGGGCGGCTCCTTCCCCCCCTGGCGGGCCGGGTCTCCCGGCTCCCGCGGGCGGCCGCGCCTCCCTGGTGCATCCTCTTCCCCTGCCCGGTGCGCGCCCCCCGGCTCCGGTGCTCCCCTCCCCCACCCGTACCCCCCACTCTCGTTTCCTTGGAGGGCTCCCCTGTCTCAGGGATGACGGGAGAAGCGAATCAGCAGCAGCCCCCACCTCCCGCCCCTGGGCGCCCAGCTCGTGTCCTGGGAGGTAGTAGCTTCCTAGGCCCCTTCTTCGGGGGTCCTGGCCCTGCCCCGCTCCAGGCTTTCTCCCCGGGTGGGTGAAGCCCGAGTGGCGCTCCCTGCCTCCCCGTGTGGTGCTCCCTGCCTCCCCGTGTGGTGGTGGGCGCCGAGCTTTCCGCTCCCGAGGGCCGCCGCATCCGTCCCTGGCGCGCGTGCCTGTTTGCGCTGGGTTCCTCGGGCGCCCGGCACCCCCGGGGCGCTCCCTGCCCCCGGGTGGGCTCTCGCTCCTCCTCTCCCGGGAGCGCTCTCCCTCCGCCTCGCCTCTCATCCGCGCGCGGAGCCTCTGGAGCGGGGGAAGCATGCGTGCCGCCCCATGTGGAATGTGTTTGTGGGGCGTCCGGGCTCTTCCTCGCTCAGACGCGGTGGTTGAAAATCTGGCTCTCGCCCTTCCTGCCTCTCAAAATCCTGTTTTTGCTTACCGCTGGTTCTTTTCTGCTCAGCTCCGCGGTCAGTCGCTGTTATTTCCAGGCCGGCTCGGGGTGGGAGGGGGTGGGGGGGGAGTGCGGGGAATCTGGCTGGCATTTCAGCACATTTGTTTGGGTTGGTTCAGGGCCTTGTGCTGATAGGAAAAAGGAAAGTACCGCCTGTTGCTGAATTCGGTACGATCAGTTTCTCCGAACGAGCTAGGTTTTTAAGCTGTATTTTCACCGAAAGTTGTAAGCGCATTTTCTTTTTTAAGACACATTAGCTTAGGGTGGGGCTTTAGGGAAACTAACGTGGAAGAGATGTGATACTTAAGCTTCAGTTAAAATTGTAAAGTAATCAGAAGGGAGGAAAGATCGGTAACTTTTTATTTTAGGAGAATGCCTAAAATCGTATTTCTGCTAACTTTGTGCTTTTTCGTGGAACTGTAGTAAGGGTGCTGGGTTAGAAAATCTGGGAGTATGACTGTAAAGGGGAAGATACCCAGTTCTTTACTAAGTGAAGCTCATTTACACTACTTGGCAGAAAAAGTGAAGGAAGATGTGCTGCATTTCACATTCTCAAGCAGCTTTTAATTTTTCACTGAAATTGTTTGGGAGGAACCTGCTGATGGAGGTAAAAAAGCCATCTTTAAAAAAATACTGAGTGACTGATGGCTTATTTTTTTAGGGGACTTGTTCAGTCTTGTCCCTTTCTGAAAATTTATCACACAGTGTTATAATTTTCAGTTAATTCTGGCCCAGGGAGTTCTATTTGCACTTCTCTATCTTCCAGGAATATGACATCATTAATGAACAGCTTAATTACTTTGGGTGTAAGAATCCTCAGGCTGTCACAGAGCTTTTCATAGCAGTTTTCTTTTATATCCAGGAGAATTGTAAATTTAAAACTGAACCTAGTTCTTGAGATGTCAGGCTTGGTTGCCGTGTTCCACTGTAAGGTTTCCATGTTAGCATGGGACCTGTGTTAGTGGCTAAGAGTCTTGGCGTTATTAACAAACATTACCAAAGGAAATTTAGAACAAGTGGAAAGTGATGCATTGAATTTACTGCTTCATTTTGGGAGTTTATTCAGTTACATTTAATTCACAAATAAATATTCGAGTGTCTGCTGTGTGCTGGGCAATTTGCTGGGTTCTGGGATAATAAGATTTTATTATCCCAGAACCCAGATAATGCTCCTCTGACTTTCTTGTTTAAATTAATGGCAACTCTACTCTTCCTAAACCTTTAGAAAGCTCTCCTTGATTCTCTTCCTCTCTCTTCACATTCCAGTTCATCAACAGATCTTGTGGGTTTTATCTTCAAAAACCTAACTAGAATCCAGCTGATCATCATCACCACTCCCTTGGTTCAAGCCGTCATTGTGTTTCTCCTGAGCTGTTGCAGTGTTCTAATGAGGGTCTCTGCTTCCATTCTTTATTCTCTATTCTTCATAAAGATGTCCGAGTGATTCCTTAAAACATAAGTCATTCTTGGCACTCAGCTCAGAGCCTCCCTTCCCATGTGTTTCCCCTCCCACCAACTCCATTTGCCTTCTTATAGTTTTTCCCACACACTATCTTCCTGCCTCTGGGCCTTTGCACTTGCTCTTCTCCCTCTGTCTGGATGACTCCTCCCCTCCAGGTATCTGTATGACTTACATGCTGCACTTATTCAGGTTTCAGTTATACGTGAGGCTTTCCTTGATAACCTATGTAAAATAGCAACTTCCCAGCTCCTACAATACTTCCTTTACTTAATAGCACTTATTACCAATTGGTATATATTTATTACTTAATGTCTCTCTTATCCCATTAGGCTATATACTCTGAGAGGGCAGAGACTTTTTGTTTACTGCTGTGTTGTCAAGACCTAGATCAGTGCCAAGCACATAGTAAGAACTCAGATATTAAATGAATGATTAGAAATGAACAAAACACAGCTTTTGCCTTCAAGCAAGTTCAAGTCTAGCTTGGGGATAATGAACAATTACAGGCATTAGAACTGTTGTGAAAAGGTAAGTACAGAATGACCCTGAGCTTTTAGTCAGGGGATTGATCTTAGTCTAGGGGCAGTTAGCAAAGAAGATTGGTGAACATTTTAGGAAACATTCTAGTACTATAGTATTGAGGTAGATAGTCTGAAGTATACATTTGAACCAAAATCCAGCATTCCGTGTTAAAATAAAATCTCAGGCAGTTATAGATTATTTGTATGCTCTTCCAATAATAATTATAAATGATTATGACTTTTAACTGTGTATAGCTTCTTTGTCCCAAACACTGTGTCCCCATTTTGCTGATGAGGACACCCGAGGTTTAGCCCTTAGTGACTCGTTACACAGGACTTTTGAGGCCATTTTACAGGCAGGCCCCCCCGCCCCCAATCTTTTTTTTTTTTTTTTTAAAGACCTCTTTGAAGAGGTTGTATGTTGAGTTAGGAAGAGTCTTAATGGCTTTTTGTAAAGGGGTCAAACACTTTTGCTATTAGTAGCGTTTGTGGATACTTTGAAAGGTAGAATTTTTAGTTTCTGCAATTATAAAACGTTTAAGTAGTGAAAATCAAGAAATAACATTTCCTTTTTGCTTTCATTGTCCTTCTGTTTCCCTTAACTCACTCACCCCATTTTGTTTTGTTATAATTATGTGTGTACATGCCATGTCACAGATGGTGAGCTTTGTGGGCATGAGCTTTATGGCATTTTCGTGTGGTGGAAAGCAGACTGGAGTTGGCATCTTGATTTTTGAGTCTTGGCTCTGTTACTGATTGGGCGCGCTTTGGACTTTGATTTATTCACTTGTGTGATGTTTCACAGGTATTTTGTAAGACAATATTTACTAAATAGAAGAAATTATTCACCTTAAGAGCGGCCGTCAATAAATGTCATTTGAAAGAGCTAATTAGAAGAGTATTTCCTCTGTAATGTATGACTGGAGGAGGTTAGATAGTAAGTCAACCCATTATCTTCACATGTTGTTCCTCAACGTAATGCTTTCTTCTGTAAAGAGTTATATCCCTAGGTGATAAACCATAACAATAAAATCTCTTTACACAAGTGGTTGACATCAGAATCACTTGGACATGTTAAAAATGTGCACATTCTGATGTAAATGATCTGGAGTGTGACCTGTTGTGTTTTGTAAACACTCCAGGTCAATTTATAAATTTAAAGAACTTGATCCATATGCCCGTGATTCCTAGCGGTTTATATCCGGCTACTTATCCAACATAATCTCTCGGTTGTTTCACAGGCATGTCTAAAACCCTTCTTGATTCCCACTAACTGCCCCCCCCCAAAACAAACAAGCAAACACTTGTTTTCTTTCTCTTTGTCCTCTTAATTGCACCGTCTTGTATCTAGTAGCTCATACGATCCCCCTTTTCCTTGCCTTATGAGCAAATCTTATCAATTCTGCTGACAGAGTATCTCAAACCTTCCTTTCCACTTCCTAGTTCATGCTATTTTTTGTCTGCACTACTACCTTAGCTTCTGTTTTTGCCCTTTTTCAACCCTTTCTCCACAAAGTAAGACATCAGTCTGTTCATGTCATTCCCCCTTTATGATATCCTTCAATTTTTTTTCTTTTCTTTTTTGTTTGCACTTAAAATCCATCATCCTTACCAAGGCCTCACCAAAGCCAGTTTTGCCTTTGTCTACAGTTTGTGCAGGTTTCTCACTGTGCTGCCGTCACATGGCCGCCTTTCTGTTACTTCAACCTACTGAGCCTGCTCTCCTGTGGGGCCTTTGTACGTGCTGTGTCTTCTGAAGGGATGCATTTCCCTTCAGCTTTCTGCCTGCTGCTGGGTCTTTAGCTCTGGGCTTAAAAGTCATCTCAGCGGCCTAACCTGATAAACAGGTTCTCGCTCTGTTCCATCATTCTGTCCTATAACTTTTTTCTACAGTGCCTGTCACAAATGCATATTTATGTCTTTGCTTACTTGTTTGCAGTCTCTAACATCCTCTCCTTCCCAGTGCCTTGTAAGTCCTATAAGGGCAGAGGCCACGTCTGATTTATCTGGCAGTGTATATCCAGTGTCTGCTCTTGTGTTTGGCTTATATTTGGTTCTTAATAAATATTTGCTGGATGAATTCTTTAATTATATATGTGAACCTTCTTTAGACTTAACACCTTAACTAACATAGAGTAGTTGGGTGTGGGAGTGTACTGTGGTAGGCTGTAGTATATGATGGAGTCACATCTTACCTCCACGTTAGGTTCATATCAATGTGCAAGACAGAAAATAGAAAATTACTGAAAAATCAAGTACAGAATGCCTTGAAAAACCCTTAAGTCACTCAAAGTGCAGCATATGTTTTTTGTGTAAACAACTTTGTACATATACAGATATACACGTGATATATACAGTAATATATACTGTATATATTTATGGAGAGATTATATTCAGAAATGAAACCATTTATATAAAATGTGTGAAGGTTTCAGCTTTTTCTTCCTGGTTATCTTATTGTTATTTTCTCTCTGTAGCTGATCTTTATCATGTATAAAATAGTAAATCCCAATTAGTGAGTAATTCTCTGAGGCCCTCAAGTTATTCTTTCCTAAATATTTAAAAATATTTTAGATGGCTAACAGACACATGAAAAGATGCTCAGCATCACTAATCATTAGAGAAATGCAAGTCAAAGCCACAATGAGGTATCACCTCACACCGGTCAGAATGGCCATCATTAAAACATCTAGAAACAATAAATGTTGGAGAGGGTGTGGAGAAAAGGGAACTCTCCTGCACTGTTGGTGGGAATGTAAGCTGGTATAGCCACTATGGAAAGCAGTTTGGAGGTTCCTTAAAAAACTAAAAATGGAACTACGATATGACCCAGTAATCCCACTCCTGGGCATATACCCAGAGAAAACCATAATCCAAAAAGATACATGTACCATAATGTTCATTGCAGCACTATTTACAATAGCCAGGACATGGAAGCAACCTAAATGCCCATCAACAGCTGAATGGATAAAGATGTGGCACATATATACAATGGAATATTACTCAGCCATAAAAAGGAATGAAATAGAACTATATGTAATGAGGTGGATAGACCTAGAGACTGTCATATAGAGAGAAGTAAGCCAGAAAAAGAAAAACAAATACAGTATGCTAACTCATATATATGAATTCTGAAGAAATGGTACTGATGAACCCAGTGACAAGGCAAGAGTGGAGATACAGATGTAGAGAATGGACTTGAGGGCACGGGGCTGGGGTGTGGAGCGAAGGGGAAGTTGGGACGAAGTGAAAGAGTAGCATAGACCTATTTACACTACCAACTGTAAAATAGATAGCTAGTGGGAAATTGCTGTATAACAAAAGGAGATCAACTTGATGATGGGTGATGCCTTAGAGGGCCAGGACAGGGGTGGGAGGGAGTTGCCGTGGGAAGGGAATATGGGGATCTATGTATAAATACAGCTGATTCACTTTGGTGTACCTCAAAAGCTGGTACAAGAGTGTAAAGCAAATATATTCCAATTAAAGAGCTTAAAAAAATAAAAATAAAAATATTTTGAAGATCAGTGTAAACAAAGGACTTCCCTGGCGGTCCACTGGTTGAGACTCCAAGCTTCCAGTACAGGGGGCATGGGTTTCATCCCTGGTCGGGGAACTAGGATCCTGCATGCTGCAAGGCACAGCCAAAAATAAGTAAATAAAATAAAAGCCCTTTAACAGTATTAAAAAAAAAAAAAAGATCAGTGTGAACAAGATTTAGTTATGATGACTAAAACTGAAATTTTCATATTTTATAATTTATATTTTCTAAAATGTTATCCTTAAATCAGGAAAGTTACATATTAGCAATTAAACATGATTATTTAGTATTAGAGTATTTTCTGTGTCCTTTAGGAAGAATTTAATGACTAGTGGATGATCTGTTTTGACCTATATCCTATGTCTTTTCTTACCAATTTTTTCAGTATTTACTATCAAGGTGAATGTAATTGTTCCCATAATTGGCTATGCATAGATATAGCTCTTATATCTCTGTTATGTCTCCTAAATAAATTAAGGATACATTGTCCAGAGATGGTTTACAAATGAAGTTTCTAAGAAAGCAGCCATTTTGTCAACTTGTAGAAAAGCTTGTGAATTTATCAAAACAGCAATTGATTCCTAAAATGGTTTAGTGTCTTTTGTTAAAGATGGAATATTTTCTGCCATTTGAGAAATTATTCCAAGTTGTAAATCGTTTGGAAATTTAAAAACTAGGATAGTTTCCATTTTTTTCAAGCCTTTGAATACATGGATTTAAGTAGGTAGTTTGCTTTCTCTAGCCGATGTTACTTTCAGTAAGTTTTTACAGAATTTTATTTTGAGAATTTCCAGACATAGAGAAAAGCCAAAAGAACTGTACCCACCACCTGAATTCTGCAATTTTTAAAAATTCTGTGTCTCTGTCTATGTGTTCCTCTCCGTATTGAGACCTTTTTTTTTTTTTTTCTTTAGGGGGATGCATGTGAAGTAAGTTACAGACAAGTACAGATCACGCCCAAACACTTCAGCACTCATACCATTATCTAGAGTTCTAAAAGTGAACCATTGGATGAGTTTTGGTAAATGTGTACACCTGTGTAGTACAAACCCATCCTGTTGTAGAACATTAGCATCACCCCAACAAGTTCCCATTTGCCCTTGCCAGTCAGTTCTCTCACCCTTGTTCTGATTTTTTTTCCATCATAGATGAGTTTATCCTGCTTTTTTTTTTTTAATTTATTTGTCTGCTGCATTGGGTCTTCATTGCTGCACGTGCTTCCTCTAGTTGCAGCAAGCAGGGGCTACTCTTCGTTGCAGTGTGCGGGCTTCTCATTGTGGTGGTTTCTCTTGTTGCAGAGCATGGGCTCTAAGTGCATGGGCTTCAGTAGGTTTGGTGCACGGGCTTAGTTGCTCCACGACATGTGGCATCTTCGCAGACCAGAGCTCGAACCTGTGTCCCTGCATTGGCAGGTGGATTCTTAACCACTGTACCACCAAGGAAGTCTCTTTTAATTAATTTATTTTTATTTATTGAAGTTTATCCTGTTTTAGGACTTCATATAAATGGGGTCATGTAGCATGTATTTGTATGTCTTTTTCACTCAGCATAGTGCTGCAGAGTCATGCACGTTGTTGTGTAGGTCAGTAGCTTATTCCTTTGTGAATGGGCTCCAGTTTGTCCATCTTTGTCCACTGTCCTGAACCTGAGGAGGGCCTCTTCCCAGTTTTTGGCTATTATATAAAAGGTGTCACTCCAACATGAGGGTAGGTTTTATCAGAACTGAAAGAAATTGGAAAACTTTGTTGAATATCAAAAATGCTTTCTCTTCCCAAGTAAGACCCAAGTTTTAATTAAAATAACTTGATAATTGCATACTTCATCCCTCATTTCACTTTTAGTAGTCTTTAGTACTGTACTTTTATTTGCTCAGTATTTAGATTTTTATGTTCTGTCAGTGCAGTAAAACCTTTGTATTCAAATATAAATATGTATGTGTATATATGGTAAATCAGAAATTATAGGTCAGTAAAAAGAAGAAAATGAAAACCACCTGTAATCCCATCCACGTGGGCTGTTGAACATTTATTTTAATAACGAAAATGTATTTGGAATTTATAAATACGTATTATGCTTCTTTCTTACAAAAATGGGCTCATAAAGTTTGTACTGTTTTGAAGCCTTCCATTTTTGCTTGACTATAAATTGTGAATGTTTCCATGTGGGGAAGAAAAGCAGTTTTAATAGCTCTGTAGTAGACTATAGCATGGATGTGTTACAGTGTATTTAATAATTTTCCTGTTATTGGTAATGTAGGTTGTAGTTTTTAGCTATTTAGAAAACACTAGGGTGAGTATTCTTGGAGTTCAATCTTTATACTAGTCTTTTGTATAAATGCCTAGAAGTAGACTTGTTGGATTAAAGTATATGCATATTTTTCTTTGATAAATAATCATTCATTTTTATTGAGTTAATCTTTATAATGAAAAAGAATATGGATGACCTAATGAGAAATTGAAATAATAATGCAAGGTCCCTGAGAAGGCAAAATAAATATGTTTTGTGGTCCAGAGAGCACAGGTAGTAAGGCATCATCCTCAGGAAGGAGGAAGGAAGGAGGTAAGGATGAATGCTGATGGAAGAAGGGATAAACAGTTGGTGGTGATAGTTGAGGTAGATCTTTTCTGGGTTCTGTAATGTCTTAAAGTACAGAGTGAGTGTTTTCTGTTGAGATTGAAGGTGCGGGGTAGCGGGGATGAGGAGGATATTCAAGGTTTGAGGAGGAGCTCCAGAAGGTGAAATGCTGTCCTTACTTTCAGAGAGGGGGAGATGAGTAGCAGAGATGGTAGAATTGCTGGGCAATTTTGAGGGTTCCTTTGAGGTTGGAGAACATGAGTGCAGAGTTGCTGAAAAGGAATGTTCAGGAGAGAAATTTGGGGGTAAAATTTACTAGGAAATTATCAGCATTATAGGGGACAACTCAACCCACAGAGATCTGTGGAGAAAGTTAATTTATTAAAAAGAAGATGGCCAGAACTCCAAAGCCCAACAGCAGTTAAAAATCAGCAAAGGAGACAAGAAAGGAAAATGAAGAGAGGAACCCATAATAGAAGCCAAGGGAAAACGTTTTTGAAAAGAAGAAAATGGTCAAAATTGTGAAATTGCCCTCCCGAAAGGTAGTACTAATTTAAGTTTTCATCAACAGTATTGGGAGTACTTGTATTCCCACCTCTGCACAACACTTTGCAAAAAATGTGTTATTGTTGTAAATTTCTTATTCAATGGAATGTTGAGTAAACAATTTCAGCAATATTCTATTTTTGGTAATTGGCAGAATTTGTCTTAAAGTACTTTTTAATCCAAATTTTTCTTAGTCCAAGCTAAGAATGTTTACTGCACTAACATATATCACAAAACAACTTTTGTTTGATTTTTCCTATTCTCTGTACTCAGATAATTTTCACAGTAGGTAATTGGTAAACAGGCAGAAATGTTTCTTCGAGACAAGATTGGTTACTTCTTTCTGGTATGTTATCTGAGTTAAATCAAATGATTTTCCTGTGTCTCTGTGTATAGTGGAGAACAGAGAATTATTTTGCAGGTGGGCTAGGACACCTGGGACACTGTGATAGCATAGACTAATGGTATGGAAAAGCACAGATTACAACACATATTCTGTAGATTCTACTATACTGTTGATTTCTTCAGCATTACAGGTGAATTTACTAAATCACAGTGGAATAAATAGTTACTGATTCTGATTCCTCTGGTTCCTCTGCCTGTCCACCTAAAAGTTGATTAAATGCTGTCTTTGCTGAAATTGTAAAACAGTTCACACTGTCTTTCTTTCCTTTATCATTAGAACCTAGGGGAAGGTAAGCCATTTCCTTTTGAGGTTTTTAAGGGGGGGAAAAAGTACTATTTGAAGAGCTTTGTACAAACCAAATAGAACCCTGAGTGCCAACTGCCCTGAGAGTAGGCCGGAATATTAGTCACAAATTTGAGAGACTTGAATCATATATCTGGCTGTTTTTCTAATCCTCCTCACTCCCTGAATGCTGTCTAGACATAAACTAAACAGATCCAAGCACCATAGTTATCACTTTGAAAACTGTGTATTTTGAAATACTTTTAGGTTTATAGAAAAGTAGCAAAAATAGTATAGAGAGTTCTTATATACCCTTTGTCCAGCGTCCTTTAATATTAAAATCTTACATAACCATGGTGCATATGTCAAAATGAAGAATTTAACATTGGTACAGTACTATTAATGAATTATAGACATTATTTGGATTTCATCAGTTTTTCCATTAATGTCCCTTTTCTGTTTCAGGATCCAATCTAGGGTACTGTATTGCATTTGGTATCATCATCTTTAATATGGCCTCCTTCCTTCCTGCCTTCTTGCCTGCCTGCCTTTTTTCCTCTTACCATGCTGGGATTCTATTCTTTAAGGAATTTTACAATTCATAACGATTAATCAAACTCTGTCTTATAAGAAAAATTAGTGACAGGTTTTATGTCTGTGATAGGTTCATTTTAGATGGACAAAAGAGGAGAGTATTTTGAATGATTTTTAAATCATGTACTGACCATTAACCTATGTGAGGCTATTTTTAAATTGCGATTTTTTACATATGAAGAATTGTATGGCGTGAAATAACTCTAAAGATGGAAAAGACTTTAGACCTCATTCAAACAAAATGGACACCAATGTCTTAGCTTCCTCTTACAATGCTGTTTTCCTAATTTATAAATCAGAAGCAATGAGACAAATGCACAACCATATTACAGGGTAGACTGTGACTAATCCCTCATGTGTCATAAAGTGTTCAGGAATTGGAGGGAGGATGCAGTTATTATTTCCTAGAAGGCCTTATGCGGAGGATAATTCATACATTCACAACCTTGACTGTATGCTGGGCACTGTGGTAGGCCTTATGGTGGGGTGCCTTTATAAGGTTTGTTATTTGTGCAGGAACATCATTTCTTATAATCTTCCCATCAGGCAAGTGAATCTTTGTTCTATGGAAAAGACTGTTTAGTGAAAGAATGTATGTTATTGGGTGTAATGGTTTGCACTGCCATCAGGTATTTTATTGTAATATATCCAACATGTTAAGGCTTTCTTAAACCTCGTTTAATTGTTCAAAGTTGTAGTTCCAAGAATTTATAAAATTTAACATGAGCTCTAACATGGTTAATGTTTGGTTGCAAATTTCTGTTTCATTGTTGCTTTGCCTTTGATTTGGTAATCTTACACAACTACTGACAAGTGTTTATAGCATTCTTATGCAGTGTTAGTGGTACTCAAACTTTCACTGTGTATCTATCTTGGCTTTCTTCCTTATTAAAGAGTATCTGTAGGTAAAACAGAGAAAGGCAAAGTAACTAAAATCACAAAGTGCACCGCATAGCTCTTCATACTGTTCTAAGCATTGGCAGGTGGCTTTCAGCTAATCATAATTTTATATGTTTTTGGTCACTAGTGGGGTGAGAATTCTCTTTGGGATGGTCAAGCTCCCCCACCCGGCTCACTCTCAGTAACTTCATCTCTTTTCATCTCTGTGTAGTGAAGTGCATATCACAACACAGGCTGCAGTGAGGCTGATGTTGAGATAATCCTGAGTGTGCTTGTTTTTTGTTTTTAAAGGAAGTTTCTCAGCAGCTTTGGAAGATTATTAAGAATTCTTTTTATGTTCCTTACTAGTATCTGTCATGATACTCCACTTGAGAATTGCTGGCCTGCCACATGACACAGGCTTCCACACACAGGATAACATAGGACAGAGCTGCCATTACCGTTCTTAAAAAAAAAAAAAAGCCCACCATCTAATAATTGGGAATTAATTTGCCTGCGTTCCTATTTTGCTTTACTCCAGTAAATCACTATCTGGGGGAGATTCCCGGCATGTGTATTTGAAAAGCCACTCCCCCTAGAGGTACCAACAGAAAAAGCCTGTAGGTGATTGCTGGTGAACACCTCATGCTAACAGTCACCACCTGGGAGTTTTAGTTTATTATTTGTGACTGTCTGAAAATACCTTATTGTTTCCTGCTTAGGTTGATGGTTTAACTCATCTCCTTTTTTCAGCAGTGAATAAATTACTGCATAACTTTGATTCTGGCTGTAATAGAGGCTTTTATGGTACTAATAATAGTTAACACTTATATAAGTGCTTTTTACCCAGTATAGTATAATCCTTGAGCATTTCACCCTCCAGTTAAAAAGCCATTTTTAGGTTTTTGTTATGGAAATATTACTAGTTGTAGAAATTGTTCCAGGTGGTACTCAAGTATATATAGTCCAAAATAAAAGTACATATAATCCAAAGTAAGGATCCAAAATAAAAGCAAACAATGCTGTGGCAATACTGTGGTGCAGATTTGTATATATAAGATTTTACATGTGGAAGTTCACAGCATAAGTTTCTAGAAAAATTGCTGGGTCAAAGTCTGCACATTTAATATTAAACTAAATGTCCACTTATACCTCAGGAAATGTTATACCAGTCTATATTCTCACTAGTGTATGAAAGCACCTGTTGCCCTTTGTTTTCACCAGCATTGGTTATTATGAGTCTTTTTTTGATGTGATAGTGTAAAATGGCATCTTGTTTTAATTTTTTAAATTTTTTAAAAAATTATTTATTTATTTATCTGTTGGCTGCATTGGGTGTTCAGTGCTGCACACAGGCTTTCTCTAGTTGTGGCGAGCAGGGGCTACTCTTCATTATGGTGTGCAGGCTCCTTACTGCGGTGGCTTCTCTTATTGCGGAGCACGGGCTCTAGGCACGTGGGCTTCAGTAGTTGTGGCACACAGGTTCGATAATTGTGCCTCATGGGCTTAGTTGCTCTGTGGCATGTGGAATCCTCCCAGACCAGGGATTGAACCTGTGTCCCCTGCAGTGGCAGGTGGATTCTTAACCACTGTGCCACCTAGGAAGTCCTTGTTTTAATTTTTTTTTTTTTTTATTAATAGGTTCTTTGAGTATCTTTTCATAGGCCTAGTAGACATTTATATCTTTTTTCTTTAGCTGCCTGTTATACCCTTTATCCTTTTCTTGAAAGTCATGTTCTTTCTAAGTGATTTTTGAGAGCCCCTTGTATGTATAAAAATCAGCTCTTTAATTATGTATTAAAATTTTCCCCTGATTTGTCTTCTATGATTGAGTTTTTTGAGCATATAAGTGAACACTTTTAGTAGTCATATTTGCTACTTTTCTTTGTGTGATAAAGACCTTCCCTGTTAAAAATTTGTAAAAAAAAAAAATTCATGTTTTCACCTAATAATTTTTAAATTTGGGAATAAATTTGCATGGTTAAAAAAAAAATTCTAAAAGATGGTGAAAAGTCACCCTTTTGTGTCTGCCACCATCTTCCCAATTTTTGTTTGCACTACTTCCCATAAGAAACCATTGTGAATAGTTTCTTGTGAATCCCACCACAGCATACAGATGCAAATTCAAATGTCTGTTCTCCCTCTCCCACCACTACATTCTGTATAATGTTTTCCTTCCACTTAATGTACCTTTTTTTTTTTAAGATTTATTTACTTATTTGTTTGTTTTTTTGGCTGTGTTGGGTCTTCGTGCTCGTGCTGCATGCTGGCTTTCTCTAGTTGTGGTGAGCGGGGGCTACTCTTTGTTGCAGTGCACGGGCTTCTCATTGTGGTGGCTTCACTGTTACAGAGCACAGGGTCTAGGTGCACGGGCTTCAGTAGTTGTGGCACGCAGGCTCAGTGGTTGTGGCTCACAGGCTCTAGAGCGCAGGATCAGTAGTGGTGGCGCACGGGCTTAGTTGCTCTGTGGCATGTGGCATCTTCCTGGACCAGGGATCGAACCTGTGTCCCTTGCATTGGCAAGTCGATTCTTAACTACTGTGCCACCAGGGAAGTCCCCACTTAATGTATCTTAAACACCTGTGCATCAGTACCAAAAGGGCTTCCTCAGTGTTAAATTGAGATATACTTGACATATAGCTTTATATTAGTTTCAGATGTATAACATAATGTTTGACTATTTGTATATGTTGTGAAATGATCACAATAAGTCTAGTTAACATTTCTTACCATACATAGAAAGTTTTTTCTTGTAGTGATGAGAACTTTTAAGATTTATTCTCTTAGGAACTTTCATATATATGATACAGTAATTTTAACTGTAATCACCTGTACATTACATCCTCCTGACATATTTTATAACTGGAAGTTTGTACCTTTTGACTCCCTTCACCCATTTTACCCACCCCCTACTCCCACCTCTGGCAACCATCAGTCTATTCTCTATACGGTATCTATGATCTGCATTTTGTTTTGGTTTGTTTCTAGATACCACATATAAGATCATACAGTATTTGTCTTTCTCTTTCTGATTTATTGTACTTAGCGTAATGCCATCAAGGTCTATCCATGTTGTTGCAAGTGGCAAGATTTCCATTTTTATGGCTGACTAGTATGCCATTGTAATTCATCCATTGATGGACACTTAGGTTGGTTCCATGTCTTGGCTATTGTAAATAATGCTGCAGTGAATGTGGGAATGCATTTATCTTTTTGAGTTAATGTTTTCATTTCCTTCAGATAAATACCCAGAAGTGGAATTGCTGGATCATTTGGTGATTCTATTTTTAGTTTTTTGAGGCACCTCTGTACTGTTTTCCATAGTGGCTGTACCAGTTTATGTTCTCATCAACAGTGCACAATGGTTCCTGTTTCTCCACATCCTTGTTAACACTTGTTGTCTATTGTCTTTTTGATAATAGCCATTTTTACAGGTGTGAGGTGATATCTCATTGTGGTTTTGATTTGTTGAGGATTTTTACATCTATTCATCAGGGTTATTGGCCTGTAATTTTCTTTTCTTGTAGTGTCTGATTTTAGTATCTGGGTAATGCTAGCCTCGTAAAGTAAGTTTGTAAGTGTTCCTTCATCTTGTGTTTTTTGGAAGACTTTCAGAAGGATTGGTATTAATTTTTTAAATGTTTGGTTGAATTCACCAGGAAAGCTGTTTGGTCCTGAACTTTTGTTGGGTTTAGGTTTTTTTTTAATGGTTCTATAGTAATGCATTGTGTTGATATGTTATTGATCATGTTCCCTGCTGATAGATGTTTAATTTGTTTACAGCCTTTTGCTAACACAAACTGTGCTGCAGTAAATAATTGTACAAATGTCATCTCACACGTGTCTAGATGTAGTATTAAGACAAATTTCTAGAAATGAGATTGGTTGTTCAAAAGGATAAATGCTTCTTCAACAGATGAATGGATAAAGATGTGGTACATACATACAATGGAATATTACTCAGCTGTAAAAAGCAATGAAACTGGGACTTTTTAGAGACACGGATGGACCTAGAGACTGTCATACAGAGTGAAGTGAGTCAGAAAGAGAAAAACAAATATTGTGTATTAACACATATATGTGGCCTATAGAAAAATGGTACAAATCAACCTGTTTGCAAGGCAGAAATAGAGACACAGATGTAGAGAACAAACATATGGACACCAGGTGGGGAAAGCAGGGAGGGTTGGGGGGGAATGAATTGGGAGATTGGGATACCAAATTGTACACTCTAAATATATGCAGTTTATTGTAAAAAATAAATAAAAAGTTAAAAACAAAAACAAACAAACAAAAAGGATAAATGCTTCTGTAGTTTTGAAAGATAGTGCCAAATTGCCCTCCATAGCGGTTGTACCACTTAGTTTGCTTGCCTGCAAACAGTGTATTAGAATGCTTGTTTGAGCTCCTGCCTGCTACAGCCTCACATAGCTTTGTGAATTTCATAGGTGAGAAATAGTATCTTAGAGTGGTTTTAATTGGTATTTCTCCTACTTCGAATGGGATTGAGCAGCTTTTCATAAGCTTATTTTTTTTTCTATTTTTCTGTAATAGTTCATGTGCTTTATCCATTTTCTGCTAGGTTATATATTAAGGATTAATTATATATTTGTCCTTTGTAATCTAATTGCAAACATCTAATAGTTTTATAGTTCAGCCACTTTGGAATTTATTTTGCTGTAAGCAGTATGTGAGTGTCTAGTTTAAAACAAATTTTTTTTGATAGGCACTTGTCCCAGTCAATGTATCTTTTTCTCAGTGGTTTAAATACCACCTTTTTCATAATCTAAGTTTCCACTGGCGTATTTGCATTTTGTTTTATCAATATGTCTATTCTTGCATGAATACCATACTTTTTTAGTAATCCTAGTTTTATATATTTTTCTTTCTTAGTAATAACTAATATATTATAACTTAGTAATGTATATTTTTTTTCTTATAACAAGGTAGTCTTACCTTGTTATTTCTTCTTGTTATTTCATTGGTTATTCTTACATGTTTATTCCTCCATTTTGTTACGTTTCTCAGGGATATTATTGAATTTTTTATTGAAAAGTATTGAATTTTGAATTACTTTAGGGAGGGAAGTTTAACGTCTTTATAATATTGAGTTAAGGTGCACTCTTCATTTCTTTTATGTCTCTCAGTAGATTTTTTTTTTTTAAAAGAAGTTTTCTTTATGTTAACCTTGCACATTTTCCCTTAGGATTATTGTTCTTAGATTTTAGTTTCTAAAGCTAGTGTAAACACAGACATTTCTTTCAGTATGTTTCTAACTATTATTACATGTAAGAAAAATCACGATTTTTTTTTTAAAAAGCCTTATTTCAGAATAGTTCTAGATGTATAGAAAAGTTTTAAACGTAGTGCAGAGAGATCCTTTATGTCCTGCATCTAGTTTCTCCTATTGTTAACAGCTTAGTTTACTGTGGGACATTTGTCACAACCAATGAACCAATATTAATACATCATTATTAACTTTTAATCTGTACTTTATTCAGATTTCTTTCATTTTTGCCTAATGTCCTTTTTTCCCCATCCAAACCTATTGATTTCAATTTATTAATTTTGCAACCAGACGCTATGGATTTAAGTTATTCTTTCTAATAATTTTTCAGATATGCAATTATATTTGTAAAGAATAATTTTAACTTCCAGTATTTATACTTTTTTCTCCTGTGTAATTGC
This sequence comes from Hippopotamus amphibius kiboko, assembly GCF_030028045.1. Lineage (NCBI taxonomy): Eukaryota > Metazoa > Chordata > Mammalia > Artiodactyla > Hippopotamidae > Hippopotamus > Hippopotamus amphibius. Next base: position 156,902,995 of record NC_080189.1, read on the forward strand.
TTGGTATGGTACTTTACATATCTATTGATATAATAAATAATGCTGAAAAATATGAACATTTCCTTGTTCCCTTCTTTAATGGAAATTTTAGTGTTTTACCATTGAGTATACTAAGTTTTTGTTTGGAATATAAATTCTTTTTTCTTTACAATATTATGGAATTATTTCTCCATTTTCCAGTGACTTCTGGTGGTTCACTGTCAGACTGATATTTACCTTTGTATATTCTGAGATCTCACAAGTCTTACCTACCTCATCTTTTTTGTAGTTCGTCTTTGGTTTCTCTGAACCGTTTCTACTCAGAGATCTTTTTGTTTGCTTACCTCAGTTTTGTCACTACATTGCTCAAACGTTATCAACAATGTCAAATAGTTATTGTGCTATTATATGCCCATGCACTATCTCCTTGCAAGTTTTCTCACTTAGTACTCCTTGTAGCCCTGTGAAATGAAGATACTGTTTTTAATCCCTATTTTTCCGAAGAAGAAACAGAGGCTCCTAGGAGTTAACCCACTGGTTTGGGGTTATGCCGATTGCCTCTGCCCTTTCTTCCCTTTGGCCTTGGGGTCACCCTCCACTGTGCACCTTCACAGTCTTGCAAGATGCTTTTCTGGTTGATGTGTTTCTGAAAGCTGACTTATGATTGATTGGGACGAACTAAGTGTCCTCGGATCTTTTTCAATTTGTATTCTGAATCTAGAACTCTCAGAGCTGCCCTTGAAATCACCATCTAATTATATCTTTAATCTTGGCTCCCCTTCTCAACTAGCATATTTGAATCCAGTGGAAGCCCATTCTAGATCTCCCAGGGATTTAGTTATGGTTCTTACATATAGTTAAAGTGAAATAATTTGTCTCACTCATCATTTTTGAGGGAGGGGTTAGTTAGCCTTGTTCTGTAGCATGTACAGGCATACCTCACTTTATTGTACTTTGCTTTATAAGCATAAATTTATAAGCATAAATTTATTATGCTTCACAGGTACTGCACTTTTTAACAGATTGAAGGTTTGTGGCAACCCTGCATTGGGCAAGTCTTTTGGTGCCATTTTTCCAACAGCGCTGTTCTCTTCGTGTCTCTGTGTCACATTTTGGTAATTCTCACAGTATTTCAAAATTTCCATTGTTATTAAATGTTACGGTCATCACTGATCTTTGATGTTCCTATTGCGAGAAGATTATGACTTGCTGAAGGCTTAGATGATGGTTAGCATTTTCTAGCAATAAAGTATTTTTAAATTAAGGCATGTACATTTTTTTCTAGATATAATGCTATTGCATACTTAATAGACTACAGTATAGTATAAATATTATGTATATATATGTATATATGTGCACTGGGAAACCAAAAAATTTGTGTGACTTGCTTTGCTGTGCTCTTCACTTTATTGCAGTGGTCTGGAAGCAAACCTACAGTGTCTGCAAGGTATGCCTGTATTATAAATGGGTTTTATTAAAATTTAATATGCTTTCACTAATTGGTCTTATGCAGGCCTCTTTCCCTGCTGTGTTTATATAAAATACTATTTCTTCTTGCCATTGCTGCTACTATTACATGTGCTCCTTCACTCTAGCTACAGAGATGCAACATTTGGAGTCTGCTTACATCCTGTCCATTTCAGTTTTTTATGAAGAAAATCTGGAACTGTAGTCCTTATGAATATGTAAATAGCAGCAAGAGAAGCAATTGTTTCAAGGACTGGAACTTTTGGGGAAATTCTAACCTAACTTTGGCACAGTGGTGCTGTTGGTTTCTAGTGGGTGGAGGCCAGGCATGGCGCTAAACATCCTGTATTGCATAGGACAACCCCCAGTAACACAAGATTATCTGGTCCAGAATGTCAGTAGTGCTGAGGCTGAGAAACTTTGCTCTAGAGCATTCATTCTGAAGGTGTGTGCTGTTGTCCTCAAGGGGGCAAAAATTAGTTCTTGGGTTGGGGGTGGTGGTAAAATATTTTTATGTACAAAGATGTGCATACAGTACACATAGATATACAGTGTTCCTGTGGCGGTAAAATTGCATGAGGGCGCAGTGTTTAGAAAACCTACACTTCCGTGTGTTTCACATTTACTCTCACACTATTATACTTATAGCACTTCTGACACCAGATGTGTGGGGTTTTTCCCACACCAGGCAATTCTTTGAGACACTGACTGGGTGTCCTACAGTTTATTTCAATTCTGATGCTCTCCACCTGGAGATAGCATCAAATCCCACAGGTTAAGTTCTCAGTCCCACAAGACTGCTCCTCTTCCCAACAACTAAGATGCCAGTCCAAAGTCCAGGTTGTTACTTGTGCTCTGACCAACTGACTATAAATCAGAGGCTCCCGTGACCCTGTCCTGAGGATTGATTGATTTGCTAGAGAGGTTCATAGAACTCAGGAAAACAGTTTACTTACTGTTTACCAGTTTATTATAGGAGGCTATGATAAAGGATACAGGTGAACATTCAGCTGGAAAGGACGCATAGAGCAGTATATGTGGGAAAGAGTGCCGGGCTCTCTCTGGGTATGCCACTCTCAAGCACCTCCCTGTGTTCACTAACCTGGAAGCTCTCAGAACCTCATACTATTGGGATTTTATGGAAGTTTCATCATGTAGGCATGATCAATTATTAACTCCATTTCCAGCCCCTCTCCCCTGTGGAGAATGAGGGATGAGACTGAAAATCCCAAGCTTCTGATCACAGCTTGGTCTTTCTGGTGACCAGCCCCCATCCAGCAGCCCACCCAGAGTCACCTCATTAGAACAAAAGGCATTCCTGTCACCCAGGAAATTCCAAGGGATTTAGGTGTCAGGAACCAGAGTCAAAGGCCAAATATTAGAACAAAAGATGCTCCTTGTGCTCTTATCATTTAGGAGATTGCAAGGGTTTTAGGAGCTTTGTATCAGGAACCAGGGACAGAAACCAAAATATGTATTTTTTATTATTTGACAGGGAGTAATTAGGAAAAAAACGTTTAAAAAGACTCCTTAGGAGTCTTACTTTTAAAGGTAGGAATGGATTATATAGCATGCAATACCGTCATCCTGTTTCAAGCCAATTGAATGAGCTCAGGGCAAAAATGATATATGGGTTCTGTTAATACTCTCAAAAGAGCTAGTATGCTTTTAATTTGTAAATCTTACTGACTTATATCCTTATGTTAGGATCTTAGCTTGCAATTTATTCCATTCTATTCTAGTGAAACGTAAAAAGAACACAATCAAATAATAATGTTTGATAACCTAATTTTTTGTGTGTGTATCCATATTTTATTTTAAAGTATTTTTACTTGATCCTTGTAGTTTTGCTTTGGCTTAATGCTTTTGTTATTGAATTAAATTCTTTTGATTTTTAAGCCTTAAATATGAACTGTTGTTATTTATTTTGTACTTGTGTAGTACACTGCTTTTATTTATTTTTAAAATAAATTATTTACTTATTTATTGGCTGCATTGGGTCTTCATTGCTGCATGCGGGCTTTCTCTAGTTGTGGTGAGCAGGGGCTACTCTTCGTTGCAGTGCGAGGGCTTCTCAGTGGGGTGGCTTCTCTTGTTGCGTCGCGGAGCACATGCTCTAGGTGCGCGGGCTTCAGTAGTTGTAGCACATGGGCTCAATAGTTGTGCCTCGTGGGCTCTAGAGTTCAGGCTCAGTAGTTGTGGCACACGGGCTTAGTTGCTCGCAGCATGTGGGATCTTCCTAGACCAGGGCTCGAACCCAGGTCCCCTGCATTGGCAGGCAGATTCTTAACCACTGTGCCACCAGGGAAGCCCAGTGCACTGCTTTTATAGTAGCATAGCTAGAGAGTGCAAGAAGAATCTCATTACTTTACATATGTTTGCCTATAAGATAATCTCACTGAATATATCCTGAACTATTGTTTTGTGAGGTATAATAAAAAGATAACCTAGCTTCTGTTCTTCAGAATTGCAAAGTTATGTTGATAGATTTCTTACTTTCACTTACTATAAATTCTGAAAAATTGTTTCAGTAGAATATATCAGAAACAATTAGAATAAAGAAATAGGTCAAGCAATTTAAGTTGGACTTTATGAGCTAGCTTCTGGTCCTTATATTTACCATTTAGATGAATTGTTTTTATCAGTTTACTCAGGGATTTATTGAGACTGATTAAACTGTTAAAAGAGTGATTCAGGGGGCTTCCTAGGTGGCGCAGTGGTTAAGAATCCGCCTGCCAATGCAGAGGTCACAGGTTCGATCCCAGCTCCAGGAAGATCCCACATGCCGCGGAGCAACTAAGCCCGTGTGCCAAAAAAAAAAAAAAAAAGAGTGATTCATACAACAAAATGTCAAGTTACTAATTTATGCTATGAATCAAGATAGTTCTTAGTATAGGATATCCCATTCTCTTTCCAGGATTGTTAGGTTTACTCGGAAAGACATATGTAAATCAAAATATTGGTGTCTTTCCAAAAACAGATACATACAGATCAATGGAACAGGGTAGAGAGCCCAGAAATAAGTCCATGCACTTATGGTCAATTAATCTACAACAAAGGAGGCAGCAGTATACAAGGGAGAAAAGACAGTCTCTTCCATGTGGTACTGGGAAGAGTGGACAGCTACATGTAAAAGAATGATATTAGAATAGTCTCTAACACCATACATGAAAATAAGCCCAAAATGGATTAAAGACCTAAATGTAAGACTGGATACTATAAAACTCCTAGAGGAAAACATTGGCAGAACACTCGTTGACATAAATCACAGCAATATTTCTTTGGATCTGTCTCCTAAAGTAAAGGAAATAAAAGGAAAAGTAAACAAACGGATCTAATTAAACAAAAGCTTTTGCACAGCAAAGGAAACCACCAACAAAACGAAAAGACAACCTACTGAATGGGAGAAAATATTTGCAAATGATATGAATGATGAGGGATTAATATCCAACATATATAATTAGCTCATACAAGTCAACATCAGAAAAAACAAACAACCTAATTTAAAAATGGGCAGAAGAATTGAATAGACATTTTCCCAAAGAAGAAATGCAGATGGCCAACAGGTACATGAAAAGATGCACAACATTGCTAATCATCAGGGAAATGCAAATCAAAACCACAATGAGATAGCACCTCACACCTGTCAGGATGGCTGTCATCAAGAAGAACACAAATAACAAACGTTGGTGAGGATGTGGAGAAAAGCGACCCCTCATACACTGTGGGAATGTAAATTGGTGCAACCACTGTGGAAGACAGTATGGAGGTTTCTCAAAAAATTAAAAAACTACCGAATGACTCAGCAATTCCTTTCCTGGGTATGTATCTGAAAAAAAAAAAACAAAAACACTAATTGGAAAAGATACAGGTACCCCAGTGTTCATAGCAGCATTATTTACAGTTGCCAATATGTGGAAGCAACCTAAGTGTCCAGCAGATGAATTGCTAAAGAAGCCGTGGTATAGATATACAATGGAATAATGCTAAAGAAGCCGTGGTATAGATATACAATGGAATAATACCTAGCCATAAAAGAATGAAATTTTGTCATTTGCAGCAACATGGGTGGACTTAGAGGGCATTATGCTAACTGACATAAGCCAGACAGAGATAAGTACTGTATGATATCACTTCTGTGTAGAATCTTAAAAATACAACAGACTAGTGAATGTGACAAAGAAGCAGACTCAGAGAAAATAAACCAGTGGTTACCAGTTGGGGGGCAGGCAATATACGGCTAGGGGCATGGGAGGTACTATTGGGTGTAAGGCTCAAGGATGTATTCTACAACAAGGGGAATATAGCCAGTATTTTGTAATAACTGTAAATGAAAAGTAACCTTTAAAAACTAAAATTTTTAAAAATTAAAAACGACATTGGTGCCTCTCAATTTATGTTCTTATAATTTCATTTGGGGGATTTTTTTGGTAAAGAACAGAATCTGTAGATAATACCATCTGGATAATATTGAAAGATAAATCTGTACTGGTCTCTTTATTTTAGATGCATGAATATATCTTTCATTTTTTATTTGCTGTTCTGACATGTTTTCATAACCAGTTATAATTTCCAGATGTATATCAGTTATTTTTTTATTATACTTTAGGTTGGCTGTTGCTTGATAGCTTGGGAATTTAATCTCATCAGAAAACCATATCAAGGTGGAGGAAAGAATGAATTTGTTTTAGAAAGGATTTTAGTCACTAATTCCATCTATATAGTTTGGATTGTTGAATATTCTGCTGTCTTTGTTGACAAATTCTAGACAGGAATTGTTTGAAGACCCTTTTGGAATTACGTGACCATTGTTTTTTACCTTCCTTTCCTGAACAGTAATCTAAAGATGATTATGGAAACTGAGGGAAAGCTCTATTGTTAACGTACATTCCAGCTTTTTTCCTTCCTACCACTTTTTCTTGTTTTGTAGCATTCCGTCTGTAGTCTGCCAGGTTACTATGTATATTTTAACACAAGCAAACCTCATTTTATTGAACTTTGCTTTATATCCTTCATAGATACTGTGTTTTTTACAAATTGAAGGTTTGTGGCAGCTCTTTATCAAGCAAGTCTAATGGTGCCATCTTTCCAACAGCATTTGCTAACTTTGTCTCATTTTGGTGATTTTCGCAGTATTTCAAATTTTGCATTATTTGTGGTGGTGATCAGTGATCCTTGATGTTACTGTTGTAATTGTTTGGGGCACTGCAAACCGTGTCCACATAAGACACAGATTTAATTGATAAATGTGTGTGTTCTGACTTCTCCAGCTGTTCTGCATCTCTCTTGATCTCCTCAGGCTTCCTTATTCCCTGAGACACAACAGTATTGAAATTAGGCCAATTAATAACCCTCCAGTGGCCAACTGAAACTCTCGTTTTAAAGATTTATAAACATTTTAAAGCTATAAGCAATTAAGCTTAGTGAGGAAGGCATGTCAAAAGACAGCTGAAGGCTAGGCCTCTTGCACCAAACAGCCAAGTTGTGAATGCAAAGAAGTTCTTGAAGGAAATTAAAAGTGCTACTCCAGTGAACACACGAATGACAAGAAAGTGAAACAGCCTTACTGCTGATATGGAGACAATTTTAGTGGTCTAGATAGAAGATCAAACCACTCAACAACAGTCCCTTTAGCTAAAGCCTAATCCAGAGCAAGGCCCTGACTCTTCAATTCTGCGAAGGTTGAAAGAGATGAGGAAGCTGCAGAAGAAAAGTTTGGAGCTAGCGGAAATTGGTTCATGAAGCTCAATGAAAGAAGCCATCTCCATAATGTAAAAGTTCAGGGTGAGGCAGCAGGTGCTAATGTGGAACCTGCAAGTTATCCGGAAGGTACAGCTAAGATCATTAATTAAGGTGGATACACTGAAAAACAGATTTTCAGTGTAGATGAGACAGCATTCTATTAGAAGATGATGCCTCCTAGGACTTTCATAGCTAGAGAGGAGAAGTCAATGCCTGACTTCAAAGAACAGACTGATTCTCTCATTAAGGGCCAATGCACATGGTGACTTTTTAAGTTGAAGCCAGTGCTCATTTACCATTCCAAAAATCCTAGGGCCTTTAAGAATTATACTAAATCTACTCTGCCTGTGCGCTATTGGAAAAGCAAAGCCTGGGTGACAGCTCAGCAGTTTACAACATGATTTACTGTATATGTTATATCTCAACAGTAGGTCTCACTGTTGAGACCTACTGCTGAGGAAAAAAGGTTCCTTTCACAATATTACAGCTTATTGAGAATACACCTGGCCCCTCAAGAGCTCAGATGGAGATGTACAGTGAGATTCGTGGGTTTTTGTGTTTGTTTGTTTGTTTTGTTTTTCATGTTTGCTAACACAGTATCCATTCTACAGCCCATGGATCAAGAAGTAACTTTGGGGACTTCCCTGGTGGTCCAGTAGTTAAGACTCCTCACTCGCAATGCAGGGGACCTGGGTTCAATCGCTGGTCAGGGAACTAGATCCCACGTGCCACAACTAAAGATCCTGCATGCCGCAACCAAGACCCAGCACAGCCAAATAAATAAATATTAAAAAAAAAAGAAAGAATTTCGACTTTCAAGTCTCATTATTTAAGAAATACATTTCTTAAGGCTATAGTTGCCATGGATAGTGATTTCTCTTCATCTGGGCAAAGTAAGTTGAAAACCTTCTGGAAAACATTCACCATTCTTGATGCCATTAAGAACATTTGTGATTCATGGGAAGAGGTCAAAATATGAACATTAACAGGAGTTTGGAAGACATTGATTCCAACCCTCATAAATGACTTTGAGGGGTTCTGGACTTCAGTGGAGGAAGTAACTGCAGTTGTGGTGGAAATAGCAAGAGAACTAGGATTAGAAGTGGAGCCTGAAGATGTGACTGAATTTTTGTCGTCTCATGATAGAACTTTTTTTCTTTTCCATACCGTGTGGCATGCAGGATCTTAGTTCCCTGACCAGGAATCGAACCTGCACCCCCTGCAGTGGCAGTCCCTCATGATAAAATTTTAACAGATTAGGAGTCACTTCTTAATGGATGAGGAAAGTGGTTTGTTGAGATGGAAACTACTCTGGTGAAGATGCTGTGAGTGGTGTTGAAATGACAAAAGATTTAGAGTATTACGAAAACTTAGTTGATAAAGCAGTGGTAAGATTTGAGAGGATTGACTTTAATTTTGAAAGACATTCTAGTGTGGGTAAAATGCTATCAAACAGCATTGCATACTATAGAGAAATCATTCATGAAAGGATGACTCAATCAGTGTGGCAAGCCTCATTGTTGTCCTATTTTAAGAAATGGCCACAGCCACCCCAGCCTTCAGCAGCTACCACTCTACTCACTCAGCAGCCATCAACACTGAGGCAAACACCTTCAGCCAGCAAAAAGAGTATGAGTCACTGAAGATTCAGATGATGTAGCATTTTTTAGTAATAAAGTATCTTTTAATTGATATGTTCCATTTTTTAGACAATGCTTGCACACGTAATAGACCACAGTATAGTGTAAATAAAACTTTTATATGTACTTGGAAACCAAAAATTCATGTGACTCTCGCTTTATTGCGACGGTCTGGATCCAAACACACGATGTCTCAGAAGTATGCCTGTATAAGGTTAGGTTCCCGGTTACCCCTCCATGAGTGTCCCTCAGCAAAGAGAGAATTACCATATTACCCGAGTCTTTACAAAGTCTTTTATATTACCTGCTGCTTGCTCAGTTACTTTTTCCCCCCAGTTGTTTTTTGTGTTTTTAAGTCCTAAAAAACTTAACATATCAATAGTTATAGTAACTACTACTAGGGTTATAAGTTGATAATTTGCAATTATTGAATGTCATAATAAATTATTGACGATAAAACAATATGTTAGTTATGGAGATAGGAATATGCATTTATGAGGTGAATGGAAAAAGAACAGTTGTCCTAATGAAATGCAAATGGATATTTGTTATAAACAGAATTCACAGTAACACCATCATGTACTATTAAAAAGTCTTATAACTTGATATATGCCAAAATGATGACGATGTGCTGTGTAAGCCTATGGTAGATAACTCATGATGGCTTTTGTGATGAAGGAAGCTCTGTTGCTAAAAGTATATGTAAATGACTTGAACAAAATAGTTTTATAAAATAGGGTGGAAATATAGTATATCTAAATATATGTTATATACCATTTTAACTGTAAGGACATTGACTTTCACCAAAATTACAGATTCAGAGTGTCTAAAAGCTTTTTCTTTCCTTGTTGGGAAAATTAAAAGTATAGGAAAATTCCTGTAAAGTATAGGAGATAATTTAGTTCATCAGTATACATCCTTGCTTTTATTTCTTAGGACTTTTATTCCCTCTCTTATTTTTCACGTTTGTATCCTGTCTTCTCATATATGTTTTAAGCTGCTTATCTTTAGCTCCTAAGGCATATATTGATGCTGAGTTGTATGCACTGTATTACTTTTCTCTTTCCAGCTTTTTAATATGTATTTTTGAATGTTGCTTTCTTAAGAAGAACATCCTACTGTAGATAATAATGTAGATACAAATACATTTTAGAGTGATGTAAATATAAAATGCAAATATAAACAGAAACTATCTAGTATTTTTAATGATTCTATTCATATTAAAATAGTATGTAGATAAAATTCAAACTTCTGCAGAAATATGGATAGGCTCAAGTTCCAATAGTTATAAACCAGTGCCTCTGAGTTTGTTAGAGGTTCCCTGCTGGCATGCTGAAATCAGTTTAACTCACTGTGTAGTTGGAATTATAGAAAATTATATTTGGATTTTTTTCCCCCGTCTGGGCAAGTAAACCTGAATCTTGGCATTGGGAGTAGTTTCTTCTTTCTCTTCTGCAGCCCATCCTCTGAAAGGAAATATTACCTGGAATGCTTAACCTCAACCCCTGAAGGAGACCGTGGCAAGAGGGCTGAATCCCTAGAGTTATGCCTTTTCTAAGTCCTTTGGGGTCAGCCTGCATATGAAGACTCTAAGGTTTAAACTTTCCTTTTCTTTCTGATCTAACCTCTTTCTTTACCCCTAATTAACAGTCATTTCCTACAATTTATGGGCAATATTTGGTTACTAAGACCTTCTTCCTCCCGTTTCCCCAAGTCTCTCTATCAGCCAGAAATGAAAGGTGGTACAGATATGGAGCTGAATTCTGTACTTTGTAGGAACAAGCTTATGCATTTATCTTTTTTGTGAATAAGCCAAAAGGGATTTTCCATCAGGATGAGTAAGTACAAGTGTTCCCCCAGCTTCAGGTATACCAGTAGGAGAGCTAGAACCCAGGGCCAATTGGCCATCTCGGTATATAGCTTTATGAAAAATGATTCTTAATTCTTTGCCCTGTTGGCCATTCGTGCCCAGCAAAATAGCCCTAGGACTGATGGATTTGGGAGTAGACTGTGGAAGGAAGCCAGCAGCCTTGTTATCACCATCTAGTTTTTCTTCTTCTGAAAAAGTTTTAAGAAAAGTTTGTCCAGATATTATTGATGGATGGAATTTATAATTTAGGACAGGATGAGTGTCTGGGTTCCCTATCTCATCCCCAGGGCAAAGTACTCTCAAATTCTGCTAGTTTTCATTTTCATTTATCAGGTTTTTTTTGCTGTCATTTTATTTTTACTCCCTTTTCTATTACACGTTGACAGAGCAGACAGATTTTAAAGCTAAGAAAAACTTAAGTTCAGTTTTTCTGAGTATCTCAGTGATTTTTTTATGGTGTAGCCCAGTAGAAGCACCAGCTCCCTTGGCATTTGGCAGTATTCAGTGATCCCAAACCACACAAGGGGAGAAGCATGGACTTAAAAAGAATAATCTGAATGAGTTTAGTGTTTTGAACTTGGAAGCAAAACTGTTACTCAGTTTTTTTCTTGCAGCTGGATATTGAACTATGGTTTATCTTAAGGTAGCAAAGAAAGGCCTCGGGGGAATGACAGTTGCATTTATTAATTTATGGCTAAACATTTTGAGGAAAAATATCTAATTTAAAGGAGATGTATAGAAACGTCATGTTCTGGCTATCTATTTGTTTTGAAAGGCTGACCTAAGTTGGTTTTTTTCCACTTCTACGATTCTGGTTTTGTGTTGTTGTTGTTGTTGTTTGGTTTTTTCCCCCTGTCTTTTGGCCATGCCACGTGGCTTGTGGGATTTTAGTTCCCCAACCGGGGATCGAACGCGGGTCTTCAGTGGTGAGAGCAGAGTCCTAACGACTGGACTGCCAAGGAATGCCCTTCTGCTTTTCTCTTACGGTTAATCTACTTTGTTAGAGAGAGAGTGAAGTTCTGTCTTCATGTTTGTGTCTAAAGTTTTCCTTCATAGTATAGACAGACCCTCTGCCCCTAGTCCCTAGTTAGTTTCTTTTCTTTTTAAATTTGACTTATTTATTTTATTTTGGGTCTTCATTGCTGCCCATGGGCTTTCTCTCGTTTGCGATGAGCAGGAGCTACTCTTCATTGCAGTGCACAGGCTTCTCATTGAGGTGGCTTCTCTTGTTGTGGAACACGGGCTCTAGGCACGTGGGCTTCAGTAGTTGTGGCTCCAAAGCTCTAGAGCACAGGCTCAGTAGTTGTGGCGCACGGGCTTAATTGCTCTGTGACATATGGGATCTTCCCGGACCAGGGATCAAACCCGGGTCTCCTGCATTGGCAGGTGGATTCTTAACCACTGTGCCACCAGGGAAGCCCCCATAGTTAGTTTCTTTTCATCAAACTTTGTCAAACAGTTTCTGAAAGCCATTAAGTTTTTCTCATTTTTCCAGTGATTTCTGTGGAACCAAAGGAATTTTCCCATGATAATGCCAAACCAATGCTTTCTGTGTAAATTGATGGACTTTCTCACTGAAGGGGAAGAGCAATTACCGGCCTGTGTTTGTTAGCAGCTACTTTGCTTCGTAGTTGGATGAAACTAGGGATGTTGTAGATTATAGGCTTGCACTTGGCATATATGAGGGGGAAGTGCTTGATGATCTTTTGTTTGGTGATGATCTCTTATTGGTGAGAGAAGAAAATAAACTTTCATGTAGAGTGGATAGCAGTAAACTATGGCCCATGTAGTTTTTGTATGGCCCTTGAGCTAAGAATGGTTTTTACAGTTTTTAGTGGTTGGAAAAAAATCAAAAGAAGAGTAATATTTCATGCTATGTAAAAATTAAATGAAATTCAAATTTCAGTGTCTACAAAGTGTCCATAGAGTTTTGTTGGAAAACGCTGGGTTCATGTTCATGTATGTTGCCTGTGGCTGCTTTCAGACTACAACAGCAGAACTGAGTGGTTACGACAGATCATATGACCCGCAAACTGTGAAATATTTTTTGTTTCAAACAGAAAAAGTTTGCCATCCCTCGATTTAGGGACAATTAGGTATCATGATGAAGAGCAAGGACTTTGGAGCCAAACTGCTCCTTAATGTCTCATTCTGAGACCTTGAGCAAGTTACTTACCTCTTTGTGCTTAGTTTCTTCATTTGTAAAATGGGAAGAATGATAGTGATGGCTTCATGAGGCGATCGTGAGGGTGAAATGAGTTAATATACATAAAGCACTTAGAAGTGTGTCTAGCACATGGTGATCACTAAGTGTTAGATGTTAGTTGATATCTAAGTATGTTAGTTGGCACTAAGTATTGTTAATTGAACTGGAAAAGATGCGTTGAAATCAGTTCTAATTGAGAACAGCTGCAAATATTTTAAGGACGGATACTCATTTGTTAACAGTGCACTTCAGATCTCAACTCAGTGGTGTAGAAAACAGAGAAAATTAAGATTCCACCACAAAGTATAGATAGTGAACATAATGTCTTTATATTGTTGCACAATGAAATGAGCATTGTATAAAAGATAGCTTTTCTACCATACAGTGTGCCTGCCATAGGGGAGAATTAGTCACTTGAGTTTTGAAATGAAATGTAAGATAAGATTACTTCATGGCACTGATAATTCTAGTATGACCATTTCTGTGATTCCAAGTGGCTTTCTCAAGAGTCCTGTCAGAAATATATGTGGTGTCTTGAATATCTTGAACCTATCACTCCTGGCTGAAATAACATAATTTTTTAATGTTCAGGAGAAACTGTCAGAATTTAAGAAGTGGTGTAAATGGCTCAGTCTCCTAGCTTGTTTCTCAGCATTTTATTTTCTTTCCTCCCAGAGAAGACAAAGTAAAATATTCATCTGTCTGTCTTTTTAAATTGTCATAAAGAATGCGTAACATGTAAAATTTACCATTTTAACACATTTTAAAGTGTACTGTTCAGTAGTGTTAAGTGTATTTGCATTGTTATGGAATGGATCTCCAGGACCTTGTCATTCTGCAAAACTGAAATTCTGCACCCATAAAACAACATCTCCTTATTTCTCCCTCCCACTGGCCCATGGCAACCATTATTCTGCTTTCTATTCCTGTGAATTTGACTACATTAGATACCTCATATAAGTGGAATCATCCAATATTTTGCCTTTTTGTTACTGGCTTATTTCACTTAGCATGCTGTTCTCAAGGTTCATCCATGTGGCAGCATACAACAGGAGTTCCTTCCTTTTTATTTATTTACTTATTTATTTTATTGGCTGTGTTGGGTCTTTTTTGCTGTGTGCTGGCTTCCTTTAGTTGCAGTGAGTGGGGGCTACTCTTCGTTGTGGTGCGCAGGCTCCTCACTGCCGTGGCTTCTCTTGTTGCAGAGCACGGGCTCTAGGTGTGTGGGCTTCAGTAGTTGCAACACATGGGCTCAATAGTTGTGGCGCACGGGCTTAGTTGCTCTGTGGCATGTGGGATCTTCCTGGAGCAGGGATTGAACCTGTGTCCCCTGCATTGGCAGGCAGATTCTTAACCACTGCACCATCTAGGAAGCCCAGGAGTTCCTTCCTTTTTAATGCTCAATAATGCATCATATATATTCATCCATTCATAGATATTGCATTGCTTCCGCCTCTTGGCTGTTGTGCATATTGCTGCTGTGTACATGAGTGTGCAAATATCTTTTCGAGATCCTGCAATTTACTGAAGATTCTATTTATTCTTTTGAATAGATACCCAGAAGTTGAATTGCTAGATCATATGTTAATTCTATTTTTAGTGTTTTTGAGGAACCACCATACTGTTTTCATAGAGGATGCACCATTTTACTTTCCCACCATCAGTGCACAAAGGTTCCAGTTTCTCTACACCCTTGCCAATGCTTGTTATTTTCTGGTTTTTGCTTTTTTTTTTTTTTGGTTAATTGATAGTAGCCATCCTAATGGCTGTGTGGTGATATTTAATTATAGTTTTGATTTACATTTCTATTCATTCAACTTCTAAGAGGGATGATCTTATGAAAAGTATCTAACAGTTCTCAGTAAGGAGGCTTACTACAGTTTTGGGGGCTATATTCAATCTGAATATCTAGAGCCCTCTGACAGCCGTTAACACTTCCTTCCATTCCCAGGGAGGTATAATTGAGAGTTAAGATTTTTTTAATTTCTTGCAAATAAGGAGTAAGTTGAGAAACTGCCTTGATGTGGAACTTGACCTATTGATAAGTCATCCATTATTGAGAAGACTATAGATCATGTCTTTGTAAAAGATGAAAGCTAATACACTCTTTTTCTAATATGAAAACCTTTTTATAACTATTAAACATTTATCTCCTTTTTCTCACTATAAAAGAAATACATGTTTATTACCAAAAAAGCAAGAAAATACAGTAAAATGTAAGTTTACATTTGGAGTACAATACATATTGTATTTGTACAGTTAATGTTGCTGCATGTAGCTGTAGTTTTCACTGTTACAGTATATTCCATCAGTAACTGGCCTGCAGTTTTCCATTTCCTGATGATTTTCACTTGAGTTTGCCTCCCAGTTTTTGGTAGTAGTCTTGTGCTGCAAGTGTAAGAGCTTCTTTCAGTTTTATGCTTGTAAGAGAAATTGCTGGATATTGGGTGATGTATCTATCCATTTATATTTCTACTAGCAGTTTATAAGAGGTCTGGTTGTCTGTACTTAATTTTGTCAGATTTCTTAATTTTTGTTCATTATGATGGATGTTAAATGATATATTGTTGAGGTTTTACATTGTAGTTTGCTCGTTACTGATGAAGTTAAACATGTTTTCATGTTGTTTTTATTGGCTATTTATATTTCTTTTTCTATGTAAGGGCTGTTGTCCTTTATTTTCATTGGTTTGCCTCTTTGTTATTGATTTTTTTTTTTCTTTTATTGGCTGTGTTGGGTCTTTTTTTGCTGTGCACAAGCTTTCTTTAGTTGTGGTAAGTGGAGGGTACTCTTCGTTGTGTGCGTGGGCTCCTCATTGCCATGGCTTCTCTTGTTGCGGAGCACAGGCTCTAGGCGCGTGGGCTTCAGTAGTTGCAGCACATGGGCTCAGTAGTTGTGGCTCACGGGCCCTAAAGCGCAGGCTCAATAGTTGTGGCACACGGGCTTAGTTGCTCCGCAGCATGTGGGATCTTCCTAGAGCAGGGATCGAACCCGTGTCCCCCGCATTGGCAGGCGGATTCTTAACCACTGTGCCACTTAGGAAGCCCGCTTTGTTATTGATTTTGAAGAAATTATTTATATTTATTCTTTATGTAGTATACTTATTATATATACACACATATATATAAATATATACATTTTCCTATATATAGTGATACATGTTTTTAAATTAATTAATTTCATGGAAAAGCATTTTATTTTAAATATAGCAGTGTGTACATGTCAGTCCCAAACTCCCAATCTATCCTTCCTCCCCACCCTTCCCCCCAGTAACCATAAGTTTGTTCTCGAAGTCTGTGAATCTGTTTCTGTTTTGTAAATAAGTTCATTGTATCATTTTTTGTCTTTATTCCACATATAAGTGATATCATAATATTCATCTTTCTCTGCTGACTTACTTCACTTAGTATGATAATCTCTAGGTCCATCCATGTTGCTGCAGATGGCATTATTTCATTCTTGTTAATGGCTGAGTAATATTGTATACCTGTACAATATTACTTGTATAATGTACCACATCTTTATCCATTCATCTGTCACTGGACATTTAGGTTGCCTCCATGTATGGGCTATTGTAAACAGTGCTGCAGTGAACATTGGGGTGCATGTGTGGTTTTCTCCGGATGTATGCCCAGGAGTGGGACTGCCTGATCATATGGTAGCTCTGTTTTCAGTCTGGAAATGAGGGTGTTGAACTAAATGATCTCCGAGAACTCCAGTTCTTATGTGAACATAGCCTGTGGAAATCACCATAATGCAGAATTTCTGTAAATACTCTAAGCAGTGTATGTGTTTGTATGTATTTATGTGCTTGTTTATTTTGAAATTTTTGTTAATTTGTGTGTGTGTGTTTGTGTCTGGAAAAAATTATTCAGGGATTTTTGTTTGTTTTTTACAATGAGTGTTAGATTTATTAAAGCTGTAAATTAACTTAGAATTTTAAACTCAACTGTTTACAAATTGAACACATTTTAACAACCATTTTTAAGAGATTTGGTTTTTATATATAGCTTAAGATCCTTTGAATTTAAATTGCGTTTATAAATTTAGTATTCATTTTAAGTACTTAAATGATCTAACAAATCTTTTTAAGTACATAACTCTTCTAAACCTGATATTTATGGATTTTGTAAAATTTTAAATACATTTTATAAGCCTAGACCTTTTATTCAATGACATTTTAAATTGAAATCACCAGTTTAATTTTTTAGATATACTAATATGAAGAGCTTCTTAATCTAAGCATTTAAAAATACCAAATATTTACCTATTGTGCCTGCACTCAGCCTAAAAGTTTTAAACTTTAGGCTTGATTTACTTTCTTTCCCCACTCCCAATTCCAACCCCACACTCTTTCCCTCTCTCCACCTCCCAGCTAATTGTCTTATTTTTTAAACTTTTATCATATCTGTATTCTAAACCTGCCTGGTTCACCAGAACCTTTTCAATTTCACCCTCTCAAGCAATTTGAGGATATCTTTCAAAGTAAATTTAGAGCCATGTTCTCAGATTACCGAGGTGGAATCTTATGAAAACTTGTGAAATCTAGAGCTATAAACACCTGGAATGATTTTTTTTTCCTTATGAAAAGGGGCATAAGATGAGCCTAGTTTTATAGGCTCTGCCAGCAGTGACTCTGAGGTCATGCCTTCTAAGTGGGGTGGTCTCCAGCCTGCCACCCCCAGACTCAATGTCCACATCTCTGAATCCTCAGGTATGATGGATATGCAGTCCCCACACCCAGGATGCTTCTGACTTATTTCAATAAATCTGTTTATTGCTTGATTCTGTTCTGTATTCTTTTATTCATTTTATTTGGCAGGTTACAATTTTTAAGTATTATAAGCATTTGAGTATTTTAAAATAAAACATTTGGATTTTTCATGTCTCTCACGTTTATCTGGTTTTACAGTCATAGTTCTAAGGTTATTCTCACGACAGTGTTTTTTTTCTCATGACAGTTTTAACCTGGGATTTTCTAGAACACCGAAAATGTTTATATCCTAAAAAAATAAATTACAGGGAGCACATAAACAGGGATTATATGTATTTCAATCACAACCTTCTCTTATTCACATATTATGTAATGTGATACCTTAGCTCTCTACTTGTGCTGTAAGCTTTTTGGCATGGACTTTATTTATACCAGTGCTGTCCAATGGACATGTTATGCGAGTCACATATGTAATTTAAAATTTTCTAGTAGCCACAGTAAAAGTAAGTTAAAAGAAACAGATGAAACTAACTTTAATAATATATTTTATTTAACCCACTATAATCTAAATATATTTCAACATG
The DNA here is from genome assembly GCF_030028045.1 of Hippopotamus amphibius kiboko. Lineage (NCBI taxonomy): Eukaryota > Metazoa > Chordata > Mammalia > Artiodactyla > Hippopotamidae > Hippopotamus > Hippopotamus amphibius. The sequence goes on from NC_080189.1 coordinate 156,921,197, forward strand.
TAATCAATATAAAAATTAAGATATTTTGCATTCTTTTTTTCATACTGAGTTTTCAGAATCCAGTGTTATTTTATTCTCAGTGCGCATCTCAGTTCAGGCTAACCACATTTCAAGCACTCAGTAGCCACAGGTAGCAAGTGGCTTCCGTATTCAGTAGTGCTGTCTTATACTTTTACAGCTTAGTGCTAGGAACACAATTGTTGCTTTGTGTGAGAATGTGTGTGTTTATTATTTTAGTTACAGATTTCTCTAATTGAATAAAGTATAAAGTATTTTAAAATGCTTGTTTTTATTTTCTTTCTCTTTAAGGCCCTTCCTTCTTCCATGATTATAGTAGCAGTTTATTGTCCTGTGATAGCTGCTCTTTTCATTGTTCTGAAGATGGTCAACTATCGACTCCACAGAGCACTTGATGCCGGAGAGATTGTAGACAGGAACACAAATGAGTTCACAGATCAGCGAGGCAAAGCTGAGCAAGGCAACTGTTCAACAAGGAGAAAAGACAGCAATGGCCCAAGGTAAGGAAACCCATGCCACTCAGTTTGCAGTGATGTACAGTGATGCATGTATACAATGATGTGATTATTGTGTCATGCCTGTTCTATTTACCTGGTTTTAAGCAGGGGTAGTTCTTACCATTATTGATACAGTGACAAGTATGATCATCACATTAGACCACAGCAAAGCTGACTAGCTATCTGGGGATAAATCAGTATCCTTGGCCTTATTAATAAATAACAGCTTGGTGAAGACCTAAAGGGGTGGGATACGGAGGTTGGGAGGGAGGCTCAAAAGGGAGGGGATATGAGGATATATGTATACATATAGCTGATTCACTTTGTTGTACAGCAGAAACTAACACAATACTGTAAAGCAGTTATACTACAATAAAGATAAAAAATAAATATGTAACATGTTAGAACAATAATAGTCATAATAGTGTAATAGTTAATTCATACCAAAGACCAAACCCGATGGGAAACAGGTTAAAGAAATAATAAAACATGGCTTTATAAATCTGAGCATTTATTTTTATACATATAAATAAAACGTAAATATATATCTTAAGCAGACTGTGATAATATTTTGCTTGACATTTATAATCTACAGTTTTCATTTTATCCATTGTAAATTTTTTTCAATTTTATTTTCTCACCGCAGAAACTTAGCTGTTCCTTCCTTAGATCTTAGCATGACTGACTTCCTAGGGTTCAACTCTGTGTAGCTGTCCACCCGCTCCTGGAGGCTGTCTCAGCTCAAATGTTCCTCCTACTGCACTCAGTCACATTCTGTCCCGTTACATTGGCCTCACCTACCTTCTCTTTGTGACAGAGGGGTTTAGTTGTTGTAGTCAAAAGGTTATTGTGACTTTATAGAAATAATAGGTACCCCTAATATAACTCTTAAACAGTTGCTATATGAGCACTTGACATTTTTAAGCTAATGCAGTCCTCAAAAACAATTCTATGAGATGGAGGCTGTTATTATCCCTGATTTACAGATGTGGAAAGTAAGGTGAGAAAGGTCAAATAATCCAGGCAGTCAGGCTCTGGAAGCCATGCTTTTAACCACTATGCCATGTTTCTACTCAGTATAATGTGAAATATTTCTGGTATCAAGATATAAATAATATCATTAAAAGCAGGTACTCATCTATTAAGACAGGTAATGTTTTTGTATATTCTCCAGTGCAATGAAAGCCTTTACCCTTTTTCAGTAACATTTTCCTCTTTCCCTAACATGATTACCCTGTTTGTTCATTGAATAGATATTTTACCCTTGTAATAATTTTCTTAATAGCATAAATCACTATCTGAAATTGTCTTAATCATTCGTTTGCATTTATAAGCTTCTTGAAGCCAGGGCCTTGTTTTCCTTACAACCTATTATGTTCCCAGGTTCTAGAACAGTGTCTTGCACTGATAGGTACTGAGGAAATGTTTTGAACTACTGAAAACTTTTTTTTCTATGATAGTATTTTTTAATGACTACACAGTATTCCATTTTCTGGCTATATAGTAGCTTAATTTAGCTATCTTGTTTGTAGTTATTTCAGTTATTTTCTGTTAAATTTAAGTAATAGATCACTGTGATGTTTAAATTTTAAATGACTACATTTTTTATGATGATTTAGCAGAAGTAGAATTACTAGAAAGCTACACCCATTTTAAAGTTTTTCAATATATATTGCCAAATTCCGAAGATTTTTACCTTTTAGTTACTGTGATCAGCAGTTTGAGGACTGCTTTTTTTTGTTTGTTTTCTTTTTTTGGCACCTTTGACAACACTCAGTATTTAGTATTTTCACAAACTGGTAAATATCTTGTTTAATTTTTTTCAGATTTTGGATTACTAGTGAAATGAAGGTGTTTTTCTTGTGTCGTTCCATTTATATTTGTTATTTTGTGAATTGTATATTTTTCTGTTGGTGGTTAGTTTTTTACTGTTGATTTGGAGAAGATGTTTATGAAGGATATCAACTCTCTTCTGTGTCAAATACTTTTCCTCACTTTATGGCATTTTATTTATGTATTTATATGCCACAATTAATTTTTCTGTGATCTTTTCTACTCTATGAATGTTCATTAGTTCTGTCTTTGAGATCAAGTTTTGTAAGATATTTTTCTTTCCCCAAATTATATAAATATTCACCTGAATCTACTTTCAGTATTTTTATCATTTTACTTTTACTCTTAAATTGTAGTCAATCTGAAAACATTTCTAACTTTTTTTTACTATTCAAATTAAGAACTTTTATTGAGATACAATTGACATACAATAAACTGCATATATTTAAAGTGTACAATTTGATATTTTTTTTCTTATTAGTAATGTATATATGGCAATCCCAATCTCCCAATTTATTCTCCGCCTCCCCTCCACCGCCCCCCCCCCCCCCCCCCACTGCCCCGGCTTTCCCCACTTGGTGTCCGTATGTTTGTTCTCTACATCTGGGTCTCTATTTCTGCTTTGCAAACTTGTTGATTTGTACCATTTTTCTATATTCCGCATATATGTGTTAATATACGATATTTGTTTTTCTTTTTCTGACTCACTTCACTCTGTATGATAGTCTCTAGGTCCATCCATGTCTCTACAAATGTCCCAGTTTCATTCCTTTTTACAGCTGAGTAATATTCCATTGTATATGTGTACCACATCTTCTTTATCCATTCATCTGTTGATGGACATTTAGGTTGCTTCCATGTCCTGGCTATTGTAAATGGTGCTGCAGTGAACATTGGAGTGCATGTGTCTTTTTGAATAATGGTGTTCTCTGGGTATATGCCCAGTAGTGGGATTGCTGGGTCATATGGTAACTCTGTTTTCAGTTTTGCAAGGAACCTCCATACTGTTCTCCATAGTGGCTGTATCAGGGTACATTCCCACCAACAGTGCAAGAGTGTTCCCTTTTCTCCACACCCTCTCCAGCATTTACTGTTTGTCAATTTTATGATGATGCCCATTCTAACTGGTGTGAGATGATACCTCAATGTAGTTTCGATTTGCATTTCTCTAATAATTAGTGATGTTGAGCAGATTTTCATGTGCCTCTTGGCCATCTGTATGTCTTTGGAGAAATGCCTATGTAGGTCTTCTGCCCATTTTTTGATTGGGTTGTTTGTTTTTTTGACTTTGAGCTGGATAAACTGTTTATATATTTTGGAGATTAATCCTTTGTCTGTTGATTCATTTGCAAATATTTTCTCCCATTCTGAGGGTTGTCTTTTCATCTTGCTTATAGTTTCCTTTGCTGTGCAGAAGCTTTGAAGTTTCATTAGGTCCCACTTATTTATTTTTGTTTTTATTTCCATGACTCTAGGAGGTGGGTCAAAAAAGATCTTGTGATTTACGTCAAAGCATGTTCTTCCTATGTTTTCCTCTAGGAGTTTTATAGTGTCTTGCCTTATTACATTTAGGTCTTTAATCTATTTTGAGTTTATTTTTGTGTATGGTGTTAAGGAGTGTCCTAATTTCATTCTTTTACATGTAGCTGTCCAGTTTTCCCAGCACCCCTTATTGAAGAGGCTGCCTTTTCTCCACTGTGTATCCTTGCCTCTTTTGTCATAGGTTGGTTGCCCATAGTTTATCTCTGGGTTTTCTATTCTAACTTCTTTTTTCTTTTCTTTTCTTTAGGTTTGTTAGTCTTGCACCACCAACATTGAGTGAATAATCCATTTTTCCCCCAGTAATTTTAAATGCTTGCTTTTTTCATGTAGCATACTTGTATTATGTCCATTTCTGGGCTTTGTTTTCTGCCCCATTGATCTCTCTTTTTGCTTATAACATACTGTTTTTATAGCTTTCTAATATGTTTAATACTTAGTGTGAATCCCTCTTTAGTATTTTTCTTTCAGTATTATCTTAGTTATTCTCATGCATGTACTTAACTTAGTTTTTTATGAGATGTTCCTTTGTGTGCTCATCCTCCAGAAAATTTCAGTAGAAGTTTGATGATAGTTGTATTAAATTTGGAGAGAACTCAGTCTTTAAAATAGAAAGTCTCACTCAGAGGCATGGTATAAGTGTATGTATTTTTTAGTGGGTTCTGCATAGTTCTTAAGTCTATTTCTGTCAGGAAATGCATACCCTTATTTAGTGGGTAAGCAAACAGAATGTAGATTCTGCACTTAATCTGCCAGGGGCTTGAATCACTTCCTGATAGTATGACCTTCGGGGTGGGGGGTGGGGGAGGGAGTTAAACTTTTTATTCCTTGGCTTCTTCCTCCAGACGATGAGACAAATAATAGTACTATCTCATAGGATTAGTAGAATAAATGAGATCATATATGTAAAGCACTTAGAACCATTTTTGGTACATGGAACAGCTCAGTCATTGCTAGGTCTTATTAGTTCTGGATAATTGTATATGTTTTTAATTGCTTCTGTTACTGAATTTTTCTGTTTTCTTTTAGTTTTCAAAAAACTTTATTGCGAAATATATATATTTCCAAATAGTCTATCAATTATATGTGTAATTTAGAGAATAATAATCAAGTGAATACTTATCCACCACACAGCTTAAGTAATAAGGACATTATACCAATAACATGCATGTCTTCATGTACTCCTCTCCCATTTCATTCTACCCCTTTCCCTTCAGGAGTGACCTTTATCTTATATTTTTTGTTAATGACTCCCTTGCTTTATTGTTACACAATCTTTATAGATATTCCTAAACATATGTTATTTAATCTTGTCTGCCTCAGGACATCCTAAAGAGAATCATACTGTATGTATTTCTCTGTGAAGGGCTTTTTTTTGTGCAGAATATCATATTTTGTAGATTTACCCATGTTGATGCTTTTAGCTATCATTAATGTTTGTTGTTGTATAGTCTACCATTGTAGAAATGGACTACAATTTATCCATTCTTCTGTTGATAGTCATTCAGATTATTTCCATTTTTTTGCTCAGATGATACATTCTTATATATGTCTCTTCATACACGTGTATATCTAGTATATGTAAGCTGCTTTACAGGGTATTTTCACGTTCAGTTTTATTAGGTGATTCCAAGCTGTTTGCCAAAACAATTGTACCAGTTTTTACTTTCACCATGAGTGTGTGAAAGTCTTTATTGTTTCATATCCTCAATATTTGATTTTGGTAAGTTTTAACAATTTGCCATTTTAACAGGTAAGTGTTAGATGTGTCTCATTTTGACTTGTAGTTAACCTTTCTGATTACTAATGAGGCTGAGCATCTTATCTCACGTATGTGGTCCATTTAGGTTTTCTGTTCTGTCCAGTGCCCATTCATTTCTTTTTTCATTTTTCTTTGGAGTTCTCTTTTTCTTATTAAGAAAAAGAAGTTTTAAAACATAGATTCATAATGCTGCTCCTTTATTGGTTATATACATTACAGACATTTTTTCCCAGTTTGTAGCTTGTCATTTTGCTTTTCCTAAGGTTTCTTATGATTATCATACATTCTTAAATTTAATAAACAGTTTATCATTTTCTTGGTAATTAACATTTTTGTGTCATTTAAGAAATTATTTCCTACACAGATTATCAGAAAGACACTCTCAGAAAGACAATCTTTTTCAAAGTTTCATATTTCTTTTGTTTTCACATTTCAGTTTTGCTGGAAATTATTAAGATCTGTTTGTCAGGGATTCAGGATTTGTTTTTTTCTTTATAAATAACTGGTTTAATCAGTATTTGTTAAACAGACGATCTTTTCCTTGATGATCTGTGGTAAATTAAGTTTTCACAGTGGTACGTATGTTTCTGGGCTCTCTTCTGTTCTGCTGATCTGTTTGTGCCTGTGCCGTTACACTATCTTAATTGCTTTATAACATGACTTTTGATACCTAGTGGGGCAAGCCTTGTACCTCTTTTTTTTTTCCAGGAGTGACCTTGCTACTCTTGGCTCCCTACTCTTTGATATAAAGTTTAGAGTCTGCTGGGCAAAGTCTATAAAAACGTAGGGTTTTTCTTGGAAGTACATCAGATAGGTAGATTCCTCTGCTGAGCATCGGTATCTTTACAATATTGAGTCTCTCCATTTATTTAGTCTTCCTTAATGTCTTTCAGTAAAGATGTATCATTTCTCCATTAAAAGGCTTTCATAGCTTTTGTTAAATTTGCCAAATTATTTTGTAGTTTTTCTGCTGTTTTATGATTTTTTTCTAATTACTTTTTGTTTTTCTCCCTTTAAATGTAGCAATTTACTTTGTATCCAGCAACCTTATTAAACTCCCTTATTAATGGTAAAACTTTGTAGGTTATTTTCTTGATTTTCTGTAAATGAGGACAGTTTTATTTCTTCCTTTCTAGACATATGCTTCTTGTTTAACTTTTCATTGGGTATAACTTCTGACACATGGTTAAACTGAAATAGTGTTGGTGTACATCCTTGTCTTTTTAAGAGTCTTTTTAAGTTTCACCATTAAATAAGATTTTTGTTGTAGATGTTTGCTTTTGACATCTCCTTGCCTGCACTCTCCCACTTGTAAATCTCTGTTCTGAGGAACAGAAATGAACAGGAAAACAAAGACACTTATTTCCAGAGCCTGTCACTATGCTTGGTACATTAGAGCTGTCAATTTGTTGCATGAATGAATGAATGTAGTAGGACTGACTACTTGTGCTTTGGTTGTCATTGGCTGTGGTATAGCAGCTCAGAAATGCTTGTTAAATCTTTATCTTAGAGAAGGAGTCAAAGTCATTAATGTATGTATTACATTTCTAACATTTCAGGAGAGGAGATGACCACATTGAATTTTAGAATTTGAATACGATTATTTGGAGACAAAACATGTTTTTTCCCATTTCTCATGCAATGAAAAATATACATTTAAAATATACACAGGTGAATTTTAGGCTGTTTTCTGAAGATTTATTCTGTTTAGGGACTTTGTTTTTATCTATTCATACTTTTAGGAGCATCCTTGTGATCTAGATTGAGTCTGTAAATTTAGTTCTGTGATGGTACTGTGACGCTCTGACTGAAGCCTGAGCAGTTAATGATACTAATGACCAACAAATTTATTTGTGAAGTCTCCTTTGTAAATCAGATTAGACCCTTTCTGCATTTTTCTGCCTTTCCCTGTACCTGTTTTTTTTTTTTTTTGGGGGGGGGGGGTGTTTAACAGATGAGGAAATTAAGGCATAAAGATAGAGATTCCCTGAACTTGGTGTACTGTTTACTGCAGTAGACCACTTTGCTTCTGTGAGAATTGTAAACTACTTACTTTCCGTGTATGTGCTGAAATTGTCATTGCTGAAAATCTGCAAGTCTTGCTAATAAAGAAAATTCTTAGTTTATATGTTAGGACACCGACAGCTGACTAAAAGTTCTGCTTCTGAATTTGTAGAGAAGAGAAAGGTATAGTAAGTTTGTAAGGAGATTTCTTGTTTTCTGTAAAAGGAGCTGTTTGTTTTCTCCTTCATCTCTTATCTCCCTTAATACCTCCTTCTCACTCAGTGTTGACCATTGAGCATTAGTTCTAGATTATTTTTTCTCCACTGGAGATGACCTCCCCCCCACCCCCGTCCCTGGGAGACGTTTGGCATTATCTGGAGACATTTTTGGTTATCACAGGGAGAAATGCGACTGGCATCTGGTGGATAGAGGTCAGGGATGCTGCTAACATCCTAACAATGCGCAGGATGGTCCCCTACAGTCAAGAATCATGTGGCCCCAAATCAATAGTGCAGGCGTTAAGAAACCTTCCCTAGATAATGGTGTTTACTTTCGGTTTTGAACTGCAAAGAGAACTTAAGTGCCTATTTGTTAAAAGGCATTATTGGTGTCTTAGACTGTGGCCTTTAAAGTTAGACCTGGTGTTCAGATCTTATCTCAGTCCTTACTGGTTATGAGTATCTACATTCACGTGTGTAGGGAAAAATCTGGAAAGGACAGATATGATAACACGTTGTAGAGTGCTGAGGAGGTATTATTCGTGTCCTCACTTCCCACCTGAACTCCATATACCAATGACTTGGCTTATGTTGTTTACTGCTCTGAGACCTTAGGCAAGTTTTTACACCTTTCTGTTTTCATTTTTTTCACCTGTAAAATGAGGATGATAGTGTTTATATCATAGATTTTTAGAGGAATGTGTCATGAGAAAAATGCAAATAAAGCATGTGCCCCTGTGACTGGAATGTGTGAAGTATTTGGTAAATATTTGCTTTGTTATTAATAATAATTTTGTTCCAATTGTAATCATTTGGACTTACCATCAGAAGTGATGCATAAAACTGGTTAAGATTCTCCATCAACTGATGAATGAATAAACAAAATGTGTTCTGTCCATATAATGGAATACTACTTGACCATAGAAAGGTATAAAACACTGATAGGTTCTACAACATGGATGAACCTTGAAAACACAGTGCCAAGTGAAAGAAGTCAGTTACAAAAGACCACATATTATGTGATTCCATTTATATGAAAAAAAATCCAGAATTGGCAAATTTATAGAGACAGAAAGTAGATTAGTGGTTGCTTAGGGCTGGTGGGGAGGAGGGTTGGGGACAGTAATAGGTAAATGGGTTTGCTTTTGAGATGATAAAAGTGTTTTAAAATTGACTGTGGTGATGGATGCACAGCTTTATGAGTATACTAAAAAGCATTGAACTGCACAGTTTCAATGGATGAATTGTATGGTGTGTGAATTACATATCATGAAAGCTGATGCATATGAACTAGGGAAGATGGGGCTCTTTAGCCTTCCTGCGGTGTTGAACATTTTTATTCCTTGGTCTTCACCTTACTCTCTATTTTCTGATTTCTTTGCAGTCTTAAGTAGAGAATGCATTGCAGTGGCGTTAACAGTAATATTTCTGGTTATTACACATCACTAGTTCAGTGGATGATAGTTGCCTGTATATACACACTCGAGATTTTGCTAAATTAGAAAAATATTTCTCATTCCGGCCTAGATAACCTGTGTGACTTGACACCAAATGGCCAGCAAACTTGATCATATTCTACTTTTCTCACATGTGAACACTTGTATGTGGAGTCAGCCATCATATTTGTAAATGAGTCCCATTATGTTATATTTTTATAAGTGGGTAACAAGTTAGAAAGCTAATTTCTGTTATTGGATATTAGTTAGCTAACTGTAGTCAGTGGCCTAGAGTTAGGGACCCAATAAGCAAACAAGGACATGGTAGTTATGAGACCATTAATTTAAAAAACACACAAGAATTCAAATAGCTATAGTGATAAATACATAAATGGAAGGTGTACTTGTAAGCAAATTCTATTTTGCCTGTATTTTTTAATTGCAGCTGTTAGAATACCCAGCCCAAACAGGCTTAAGATAATTTATGGCTCAAGTTACTGAAAAGTATGTGTTTAAAGGATGTCTTCAGATGTGGCAGTGTGCAGAATTTCAAATAGCTTCATGACTCTGATTCTCTTTACCAGACTGTGCTTTTCTTTTCGTTGGCTTCCTAGACAAGCTCTCCCCTTATGGTTGTAAAATGGCTACAGCAGCTCCAGGACTCATCTTCTCAGCGTTAAGATAAGCAGATACAGAGAAGTTTCTTCTCTCAACAGTAGAACACTTCTGGCCAGAGTTGAGTCATGTGCTTGTTCTAGAACTACTAATTGCTGTGACCAAGAGGTTGGGATATGCTGGTTGACTTTGGCCAGTAGAGCTCACCCTTAAACTTGAGAGTGGGGTCAGCATTGCCCACATCCATATGAGAGCTTGGAATGAGGTGATTCACCAGAAGAATTTGGGGTTGCTTTTTGTTGTTGTTAACTGGGAGGTTGAATTAGATGCTGGATGGTAAGATAGCTTATGTTCACGATAATGTCCAGCATATATACTAGAGCTTTTATCCTTGGTTATAATAGCTAAAAAATGTATTGACTGAATTTGTATAAACCAGGTAGAATGAGTAAAGCACTTTGGGCAAAAAATAGGATTATGATCATTTTTAGGCCTGAATTGTTCTAAAAGTTGTGTTCTTAAGGAATCTTATTATAAAATTGTCTAGGTGACTTCCCTGGTGGTCCATTGGTTAAGACTGTGCTTCCACTCCAGGAACTGTGGGTTCAACCCCTGGTCAGGGAACCTAAGATCCTGCATGCTGCGCCCCACCCCTCCAAAAAAAAGAGAATTTCTTAAACTGAATAAAAATGAAAATGCAACATGTCAACTTAACAATTTTTTTAAAAATTGTCTAAGTTTTTTGAAATTTGGTGTGATCTTTTTTCCTTATTTTGGGATCCCATTATCTTTTAGTACTGTACGTGGACTTCCTTAGTTCTTTGAACCTAGTACTTTTCTCTTTTGTCTTTCTAATGCCTGTTTTTGCTACATAGCATCATTTCACCTTTTAAACTTGTGCCTTCTAACCCAACACACGCAAGTCTAAAATCTTAGGTTTCCAGCTCTGTAAAACAAGTTAGTATCCTAGTTAAATTCCGTTAACTTAAGGAACACAGCTACAAGTAGCTTGACCAGGATAATTGTTCTTCTGCATGTTCATCATGGTGTCATGCAGCTCAGTCAGACTGCGCTTTTGGAGAGATCAGGGAGTATAAGGTCTGATTACTTTCTGACCACTGTCTCTTTGCTGTTCAGAAACAAAAGGCAGATAATTTCTTTGTTAGGGTGGTTTTATGGCACATGTCATAAAATCCGTGCTGTGTTTAGTGTGGTATGGTTGTAATCAGGGCCAGTTTCTAATATTGGATTGGATGTAGACAGTTTGGGAGAGAGTTTTAAATATTTTGGAGTAGTGACATGGTTATAAAATAGTTCAGATTACCCAATTTATAAAACAAGAATGATTTTTCTTATATTTGCTGTATTAAATATCTGAACCTCTTAGTTTTACAGAAAAAAGTATGATAACTTAAAAAACAAACAGAAAGAAAACCATTGGTGTCAGAATGACAGTTATTTTCCTTTTCTCATTTTTTCCGCACAGTGATCCTGGTGGGGGGATTGAAATGTCTGAGTTCATTCGAGAGGCCACACCCCCAGTTGGTTGCAGTTCAAGAAATTCTTATGCTGGCCTCGATCCAGGCAATCAGGTAGGAACCTGTGCTGTTCTGCTTTGCTCTTTTCCCTCCTCTTGGTGGTGGTGTCAGGTGTTCTCTTGCCTGTAATAGTTAGTTGGTGTTTGGGTTTATCTTGCTGATTAATAATTTTTTGATTGTTTACTGATCATCTTTTATTACTGCTATTTTAAACAGAATTTTCACATTATTAAGTAACTTGCTGCTGAGCACAGAGCACACACTCATTGCCTGGGGGTAGATTTGATCGAGACAGTCGTGGTGAGTGCCCTTGGGAATTTTAGCTCCTAGCGTGTGCTTAGTTAACCTTCCTGGCAGCGTCTGTCTGCATGGAGACCTACAGATGTGGTGGGTTATCCCTTGTGCTTTTCTCAGTCTCTTTTTATAGATTGAAATGATTTACTCTTTAAATACAGCTGCATATTTTGTATTCTTAATTAAACGTGGCCTTTCTTCTTACTGACAAATATTGGCAACATCAGATGACTCTGGGGAATAACCCTCTTTTTTTGCAACAAACTTTTAAAGAGACATACCTTTTTTGGGGAGGGAAGGGGGGCAGGTAGGACAGACAAAAGGACACAGTAGTGGCCAGCCTCTTTTGGTAACTCTACCCTTGGCATCGTGTCCATTAGAACTTGCCCTGCTTGTTTTAGGGAGGGAGTCCCGTCGTGAATGTAATTGATACATGTCTGCACTTAAATGCACAGCACGTCTAATTTGGTTTTCCTTAAAATATTAACTCTTGAATAAAAAAGGGCAGATATCAGAAGCTATTGTGCTACTTGGATTTTGGTGTTTTAGTTTGTACTGTTTATAACAAAAAGAAATTATTGACATAATTATTGTTATCCTTTAGGGAAGCTGAAGTGGGGAAGTAAAGTTGGGCTTTTTTGTATATTGGTAGAGATACTACCCATACAGAGATACCATGTTTCTTGTACATGTTTTATTATTAGCCCTTATTACACATTTTCATAGTCACTTATAAATGTCTTCTGTACTAGATAGTGCAGTCCTTGAACACAGGGGCTCTATCATAGTCACTGTAATCATTCTTTCCTTCCTGCCACTGCTGCTCTTCTCCTTTTCATCTTCTGCTCTCCATTTCCCCTGCCCCCTGCACCCAGTCTTTCCTTTTGTCATTTATCTTCCTTTAAATATTTTTGTGCCTGATGGTAATTTAAGGGATTTTGCTTGTCTGGGATGTGGAGTGGGTCTTAACGCTCAAAGACTTTGCAATTTCAATGTAGATGTCTATAAGTAACTGAAGTTATAAATATGATCTGTGTTACCAAGTAAACATAAGTACAAGATACAAAGTAATAGTTGCCATAGGAATGGTACAGAAAAGGGGCTAATGATTTTGGGGGAGAAAATAATTGTTTCCAGCTAGAGAGAGGGGCAAGTGCTTAGAGGTGGTGGCCTTGCCTGATTGCTCTTTAGTTGGAAGAAATTTTTCTTTTTTGACATCCATTATCTTTCCTGGACTTTACTTTGCCACTTATCAAAGAGAAGAAACACTGGACCATTTTAGTTTATGCAGACCTATTAAGTAAAAACTTCACCTCTAAATGTATGATGATATCATTTTTTTCTTAATTTTTTCCTTTTCTAAATGTGTTTATTTTTATAAAGTTAGAAAATAATAAAATAAAAATCATCTATAATGTCATAATAAAAAAATTTTTTTAAACAAAGGGATTTTAATATGCTTACTCTCTGGAACTTAATTCTCTTTACTATCTCATGAATGTTAATATTATTAAATGGTTTTCTACAGTGACATTTTGGGAACTACATTACATTCTTTTATTTATAGGTACTGTGGTTTGTATTTTCAATCCATTATTGTTTCACATGTGAACAGTCACAGCTCCATTATATTTGGGGGAGATAAACTTTAAATAATGCACCAAAGCATGAAGAATAAAATATAACCACCCATTGTATCTGTTAAGATTGCTTTTGTCACCAAATAATGGAACTCAACTAATTAGGCAACTTAAATAAGAATTTGTTTGTCGCCTAAGTTTGGAGCTGATTGTATAGCTTTTGTTCAGCAGCTCAGTAATATTAGGAGTGTTGGTTGGAATTTCCCTAGTTCTTTTGGCTTTTCTTTAGAGTTGCAGGATGAGCACAGCAGCTTTAATTATGATACTGTTAAAAAGTTAAGAAGCAGGTGACAGTGTGGAGCAGAGTTGTCCTTGGTCATCATCTTCTCAGACATGAAAAGGTCTTTCCCCAAAGCCCACAAGCAGACTCTCCCATACATTCATTGACCAGAACTAGGGCTCACACCTAGATCAGAGTCTGGGCCCTCTTCTCATAAATTAAAAGATATATGTCCAACATTTGAACAAAATGGGAAGCTTGTTAAGGAGAGAAGAAGGAAACACTTTGAGGTTGTGAGCAAGTGACTACCATATGCATATTCAAAAAAAAAAGTTTTTTTAAGCTTATATTCTTAGAAAGGTGGCATGAAGTGGTGTTTTTTTGTTTGCTTACTTGTTTTTAAACTTCTGTCTAGGAAGTTACATGTTTATTATTCTAGTAGAAAAATAACATGTTAGTTTTATAATTTGTTTAGCAGGTGTGATAAGAATGAAACTCTCTTTTGTGGTTAAATGCTTTTTGACCTTCTTTCTGTCTAGTTGCAGTGCCTTTTATGGCTAATTGAAAGCAGAAATTAGGAAAAATCAGGAGAATCAAACTTAATAAACAGTTCAAAAGAGATTGCAAAGCTTATTTTTTTATTGGCTACATTAGGAGTTTATTAGGAGTTTTGACCTATATGTGTATGCTTATTTTTACTTACTTATTCACTGACATGTAATTTTTATACAGTGCAGTATATGCATGTTAAGTGCACAGCTCAGTGGATTTTTACATATGTATACACCCATTTAATTGCCATCCAGACCAAGAAATTTCCTCACGCCCCTTTAAAGTCAGTGTTAACCTGTATTTTGACCAAATTTCATTGTATACTTCTGTTCAGTTGAATCAATGAAAGGAAAGATTTGGCAAAATATAAGTATTATGTGAATGCTCTTGATTTTAGTATAAGATGTTAAATTTTCTTGACTGTTTTCTTCTTGAATCCCTTGAAAACAGATTACAAAAAGGGTTACTCAGACTTGTTGATTTAGTAACTGTCATGTTGTTATATTTGGTTTCCTTAATGTGTTCATGGAATTTGTGGTATTTGTTTCTATGATTTTTATGGTAGTATAACAAATGATGGTTATGAAATTTTAGGAATGTCTTATACCATCTTGAATATAAGCCCTAAAAGCTCTGCAGATTTTAGTGTTGTTTATAGAGTTTATGCTAAAAATTCCTTTTTCTTAGATGCCTTAGTTTTTGTTTTTGTTTTTTTTAAAATATGTTATAGCAACCTACAAAGCAATACTTTCTGTCTGAAACTCAGAAAAGTACATATTGATACACTAACAATTTGACAGTAAGATTTAGGTTGCTCTTTGTTAATATGTTTTGTCCTCCAGGCTTTCCCTTTATATGCCCCGATAAGTCTAAATTTATTTCAGATAGACTTAGCACCTAGTTTTTTTTATAACTTGAACATGTCATGATGCAATATAAAAGTGACAATGACTGTTTGACATGGATTGTTTGAGGTTGGAGGCTCTCGCCCTGGGGGCTCTATCAGTCCTGAGCCTGCAGAGGGATAGTGTCCCCGTATGTCCGTACTAGATGCGCAACATGCACACAGCAAACAGGGAGTGTGGCTCTGATATATCATGGCCTTTTGGTAAAAGTGGCTAACATGTTTTGATAATACAATTTCATTTGATAATCTTGCTAGTCTATGCTGATGGTGTAGCTAGCATTTTATTTATTTCATGTCATGTTTTCAGATTGGATCTGGTTCTTCTCGTCTTGGAACAGCAGCAACTATTAAAGGTAGGTGTAGGGGGGGACTCGGGGCGGGGAGTCAAGGAAGGGAGGGAATACGGGGATATGTGTATAAAAAGATGATTGAACTTGGTGTACCCCCAAAAAAATAAAAAAAAAATTAAAAAAAAAAAAAGATAGGTGTGATCTAACCTGAAAGTTACCTCTGACTTTCCATTTCTTTTTTGGTTGTAGTAAAGATAACTTCATCATATATTTACATGTAATGAAAAATCATTCTTGAAATTATTTTGTGGATAAAATTGTGTATCTTGTATTAAAGATTACTTGATTTAAATTGTGGTCCCCTTTCATCATCCAAATTTCATGAAAGTATTTGACCATTTCCATTACATTGTAGAATTGTAAATTTTGATCTTAAAGAAACTTCTTTTCCTTGAGGGAAAATATTTTCATGGGTTTTGATGAGGTTCATAGAAAACGAATTTAATGTGAAACGTTTAATTGGGTACAGTAAGACACTAAAAAAAGAAAAGTTTTTTTCCTATACGTTTTATATATCCCTATATTCAATACATCTATTTCAGATAAATTCATTATTATTTTTGCCCTATAATTTTATACCTGTAATTTTCCCTGGGAGAGAATTTTATGTTGTTTCAGGTTGTTATTACATAATTTGCATTTCCTTTTTAAAACTTCTTTTGAAAGAAATAGTTGTATTAGCTAATATTATGAGGCTTTCTCTATTTGGTTTGTAGCACTATGAGAATAATTATGTGATCTGATAGTCCATGATACTTCTTATTAGTTTAATGCAGTTTTCATTGATACAAAAACTGCTTTAGTTAATAAATATCTACTATACTCCCTCATGTCCTTCCTTGTTATGCCACACTGTATAGCCTTTACTTTTAATACAGTGTCTTCATGAGTCTCTCTTTACTTTGTAGGAGATACAGACACTGCTAAGACTTCTGATGATATCAGTTTAAGTCTGGGCCAGAGCTCTAGTCTCTGCAAGGAAGGAAGTGAAGAACAAGGTAAGAACATTTTACTTCATGGTGACGTGTTTTGTGGTGACCAGGGTGAGTTTGTGGAATGTTCCGCTCATATTTTGGCAGAAGTTTATAATAGTTTAAATGGTATTTTTTAGAAACATTAAAATAAAATGATTTGCTAGGATAACAGTAACACAGTGTTATAAGTACTTATAGCTTTCTGGAATTCAGCTACACATATTCTGCCAAGTAAACAGAGAACGTTATGAGCACGTGCCCCAGAGTGAATGTGAGATGGGAGAGAAGAATCTGCTACCCCTTTAGTTGGTCAGAGCATCTTGCTTAGCTTAGTGATAACCTAGTACGTAAAACTGTTCTTTTCCATTCAGTATGACCTCTAAATGCCAACTGCTGCATATGTTGCCCAACTGCAGAAATGACAATGTGTTTTGACAGAGAAATAACTTGCTGTTATTAGAGAGACTTACTGAGAAACTGTCTGCCTCCAGCTTGGTGCCTTCCTGTAGCAGATTTTTAATAGAAATGTTGGTTTTAAGTAATATTTTTTTCTCCTTATTCACTCCATTATAAATGTTTATAGAGTTCCTTTTTTTTTTTTTTTTTAAGAACTGCCACATTTTCAAGTTTGGTTTTTAATTTTCAAACATGAAAGGTTGGATATGTCATACCCATTTCAAGTTTTCAAGTGGAGATTATCCAAGGTTATATAATCAGTGAGCCAGAATTGAATTAGAAACCTGTCTCCCTATTTCAAGCCTGTTGTTTTTATTAGCTTATGGGTGATGTTTGGTAGGCAGGCAGGGTGATAAATTTCCTGTACTGAATTATGAAACTTATTTATGAAGTTACAAATAGATCACTGAATTGTGACATTTTCCCATTAATTTAGTGTTTTAGCCAGGTTTAAGTATATTTTGTTACTGGTACTTAGAATTTTAGGTTTATCACTGTAACCACTTTTTTGGAATTGCAGTACCTCATCATTGTTTGTTTGCTTTTGTGGACCACCCCTGACAACCTACTGTGCTCCCCTTAAAAAATGCTTTTAAACATACTGTACGGCATGGAAGCTATTTTCTTATAAAAAGGAAAGGCGACTTAATCTTTTTGAAAATTACCGTATTCCTTTCTATAATATGTAATCATCAGTGTCGTAAACTGGGTAGTGATCTCAGAGGGGCTAGTGCCACTGCCTTTGTGGGTCATAGGTCTCTTTATTTTCATCTGGAAAGTACCTTATGTGAACAGGTTGGGAATTATATTCACACAAATCTACCCTGGCAGATACATACTGACGTAGATAATGATGTTTGACAGTCACTGAGTGCATTCTGTTGCCCTGTGAGGGGTCAGCATACTTCTGTAAAGCTTTGTTGGCACGTGGTCTCTCTTGCAGCTACTCAACTCTGCCACTGTAGAGTGAAAGGGGCTGTAAACAAGCTATGAATGGGCAGAAAGGACTGCGTTACACTAACACTTTACTTACAAACAGGCAGAGGGCCACTTTGGCTGGACAAGCCTTAGTTTATCAAACCCTGTTTAGGTCTTCTAAGCACTTATATGCATTCACCCAGTTAATCTTCACAACAGGCGTTTGAAGTTAATACTGTTATTATTCTCGCTGTACAGATGACCATGTCATGGCTTAGAGCGAAATTATAAGAAACTTGCCCAAATTCACCCATCTGCAAAGTGTCAGTTCTGTAGTTCAAATCTAGTTCTAAATCCTGCTTTTAATCACTATGCTATACTACTTTTATAGTAGTTTTATAATGTAATATTTTCCCATGTATTTAGCATTTAGCAATTATTATTGAGTACTCATATGTGCCTGGTACCATTCTAAGTACTAGCAATAAATTGGTGAACAGATAAAAATTCCTACCCTTGTGACTTCCATACTATTAGTATGGAAGGATACTATTACAAATTATATATATGTATATATATGTATGTGTATATATATGTGTGTGTATATATATATTACTAGAGACAGAGGGTAGGGAGTGGTGGGGGCTGTGGGCATTGTAAGTTTAAATAGAATGGTTCAGGGGAAACCTCGCCGAGAGTGAAGACCTGAAGGAGAGGGAGGAGTGAGCTGTCAGGATATCTGGGAGGAAGGAGACGGCCTCCATGTAGAGGTAGCAGCACAGGCAAAAATCCTAAAGCAGGCACATGCCTGACAGGCTTGAGAAATTGTGTGGCTGGTACAGAGTAAGTGAGGGGCCAAATTACAGTCTTGTAAGCCATTTTAAAGATTTTGCTTTTAATTTCCAGTGAGATGATGAACTGCTATACAGGTTTTGAGCAGAGAAGTGTCATCATCTGTGCTACATTTTAACAGAGTTGTTCTGGCTCCTGTGTTGAGAATTTATTAAAAGGAGCAAAGGCGGATGCAGGGAGCTCAGTTAGCAGATGACTGCAATAATCAGGGCACAGATCAGGGTAGTGAGAAGTAGTCGGACTGTGTGACAGATGTTAATGAGAGATATGTTGATGGACTTGGAAATGTCGTGTGAGAGAAATAGTAGTCATAGATGACTCTAAGATTTTGGGGTTACATAATGGGGAGGATGAAGTCTCCATTCACTGAAAGGGGGACGACTGAGAAGGAGCAGATTTAGGCGTGGGGAGAGCATGGTGGAGGGCAAGAGAGGGGGTTCCGTTTGGGCATATCAAGTGTGAGTTGCTGTTAGACCTCTAAGCAGCAGTAATTAGTAGCTAATTAGATAGGCCTGGATTTCAGGTAAGAAATCTGGGTTGAGGTTTTAAATTTAGGAGTTTTCAGTGTATAAATGACAACAAAAACAATCAGTTATGTCAGATATGGGGTTGGGTTAACATGAAGTTCGTGAACTAACAGGGAGAGCCGGTACTGTTAACTGGCCTGGAGTTGAGGCAGCCTGGCTCCCTGATCCAAATCCCTCCAGGTCTGGACTACAGCTTGGCACCACCTAGTGGCTGTTGTTCATTCTGGCTTAAGTATCAGCTGGGGCTCTTCTGGCTCTCTAGCTGGTTTGGATTTACAGGACAGTGTCTTTAGTTAGTTGGTTAGCAGTTTGTTAACTAGTTGGCACTCATTTTATCAACATGATTCAGGATGATTGGAAGAAAACTGAGATTGTAGGGATGTGTCCTCTATGTCTTCTAAGAAGGGATTATCTACAGTGTCCCTCCCCAGCCTCACTCATGTCTTTCCTACCCAGGATCAGAACTCTGTATAGTACTGGGGCTGGGTAGAAGATGGAGCAACTAGTTACAAGTATTTCTGAACTTTATTATGAGGCCAGAAAATTGGTTGAGACCTACAAAAGAGAGAATATAGATAGAAAAATGAAGAGTTCCAGCTGTTGAGCTCTGAGCCACTGCAGGAGGTTGAATGGGAACAACTGGTGAGGTAGAGGTGTGCATCCCCGCGTTTCAAGGAGAGTGCAGTGATCAGCTTTGTCAGATGTTGCTGATAGGCCAAGTTATATGAGACTGAGACTTGACCATTGGACTTAACAGCATAGAGCAGTGGTCCCCAGCCTTTTTGGCACCAGGGACCAGTTTTGTGGAAGACAGTTTTTCCATGGGGCGGGGTGAGCATGGTTTTGGGATGATTCAAGTGCATTACATTTCTTGTGCACTTTATTTCTATTATTATTCCATTGTAATACATACACACATAATACATTATGGTGCATTTCACCATAATGCTGACAGGAGGTGGAGCTCAGGTGGTAATGCGAGCGATGGGGAGTGGCTGTAAATACAGACGAAGCTTCGCCCACCGCTCACCTCCTGCTGTGTGGTCCGACCAGACCAGACCGTGGCCGGGGGTTGGGGACATGGATAAGCTTCTTAATGGGTTGGGACTAGAATACGTGTTGTCAGAGGAGAGGATTTGAAAACAGGGAATATAGACTACTTCTTGGTGAGATTTTGTAAAGGATATCAGAGATATAAGATGATAGCTAGCAGGGGAAGTGAGGACAGAGGAGGAGATTTAGGTTTTGTAAGAACGTAAGAGAAATAAGAGCTTGTTTTTTATAATTGATGGGGATCTAGAAGACAGGAGAAAGATATGATTTTTGTTTATAAAAGTAATATGTTAATTCTAGAAAATATAGTTAAGTATGAGGAAGAAGATAATTTATACTTCTACCACTGAGATAACTGTCGTTATTTTTTCATGTATCACTTTTTTCCTTATTTTTTATTGTGATACAATTCACATGCCATAAGAGTCACCCTTTTAAGTATACAACCAGTGGCGTTTAGTATATTTACAGATTTGGGCACCCATGACCACTGTCCAGTTCCAGAACGTTTTCATCAACCCCTAAAGAAACCCATACCCATTCTACTCCCCATTGCCTCCTTCACTCAGCCCCTGGCAACCACTGATCTACTTTCTGTTGCTGTGCATTTGCCTATTCTGGACATTTCATATAAATGGAGTTATATAATATGTGGCTTTTTGTGTCTGGCTTCTTTCACTTTGCATGCTATAGCATGTATCAGGACTTTATTCCTTTTTTATGGCTAAATATAGTATATTACTTTTAACGTTTCTACAAACATATGTACGTGTACCCTTAGTATTCTTTTTAACTCTTAGAGACTGGAGTCATGTTTTTTATATAGTGCCATCTTTTTCACATCAAGTATTTTCTCATATTATTATATAATCTTTGAAAACATTTTTAGTGTCTGCATGGTGTTATTACTAGACAGTATAATTTATTCAACCTCATTTTATTGGACCTTTTTATAGTTTTGTGTTTTAAGGAGTTTTATAACAACCTGAGATGAACAACTTTTGTCTAAAACCTTATTCACATATCTTATTTTATCCTTTACTAGAAATTTCTAGAAATAGGTTACTGAACAAAGGGTAAGTATACTTTTTGACGCTTTTGTCCACATTGTCAAATTGCTTTGCAGAAGATTGGTTGCACCAGCTTGTGCCACTATGAGCAGTATGTGAAGTGTCTTTCTTATCCTGAACATTACTAGTAGCAATCACTGCAAAAAAGCTTAATTAGATGAAAAATAGTATCTCTCTGGGTTGATTTGAGCCTGTCTTTGATGGTATTACTACCAGTAAGAAAAACGTCTAAGAAAGCATGTTTACTTGGAAATTTCCTAAAACCACCTGAAGTTCTTCCTGACAAAGTTAAACTTATTATGGTGTATTTACTTAGCAACACTGAAAAAAGCGCATATATTAAAGTAAGTTTGGCTGTGGCTTTTAAAATGAAAAACTTAAATTTCTGCTTTATTAATGTCTTGGAAAGGAGTTGGTTTTCATCAGTAGTATTTGTTTTAAAGTCCTTGTTGTATATTAGAATTAGTGATTTTCAACTGCTTACTCAGAGTTAAGTTTTTGTTTTATAAAATTCATAACCTTGAAATGTGAATATTACACTATCCCATAATTGCTTATTAGGGATATATATTAAGAGTTTTTAGAAATAACGTTATAAATTAATACTACAGAAAAGTAAATACAGTGCTAATTTTTAAATTTGGATTTTTAGAGAGTATAAGAACCCAAGTACAGTGGCACAGTTTTGGACAAATGAAAAAGAACATTGTTTTCACTTATCTTGAAGACTTTAAAACATAAGATAAAGCCTAATATGTCATTTATAAATCACAATTTATATGGTACATGCTAGAGGGTACCTCTAGGTTTTTAATTATTTAGATCTAATCTACATTTAGGTTTTTTAAGGTACGTAAATATTATTAGTAGTTCATTTTATTTTGTATTAATCTTAGGGGGAAATGTATGCTTTTATTATTTAAGATTACTGGGAAGAGTCTGACTTATAGAATCTGTTATTGTATTTTTCATACACAGTTATGACAAATAAGACAATAATATTTCTTTTTATTGAACTAACAGCAGATTCAACCATCCTTGTCTGTCAAAAAGTATAAAAAAATCAGCTCTTGTGCAGTTCGGTTGTCAAGCTATATTTCAAGATAAATTACAATGTAGGTAGGTGGGTAGATGGGTTTATTTATATTTATATCTATACTTATATTTTTATATATATATATATATATATATATAGTATGTATGATAACTCAAGTTACTAATCACTGCCCTAAATGGAGGGTTAAAGGAATAGTCTTACAGATATGGGGGGGGATATGTATTTTTTTCATGAAGCATTTTGTAATTGTCGCATCCATGGTGAAAGAAAAAATGTAGTGTTTTGCCCTGTAGTTATTGTTTTAATTTTTTCAACCATTGTGAACAATAAGATATCTTATATCATCATATCATATTTTGTGTGTGCATTTCTCAGCCTTTTGATTTTTTTTGTTTGTTTCTGATTACTCTAGGTTTTTGTGGATTTGTAAAACAGTTATATTAGTTTTCTAAATTTTAAATTTTGCTAGGTAAAATAAAGATAGCTACCATTAATTGTGCCAGGCATTGTGCCAAGCAATGTGTGTTATCAACTCAGTTATTCCACGGTACTGAGATTGATATCACATTTTACAGATAAGGAAACAGAGGCTTAGAAAGGTAACCCAAGGTTACCCAGTTAGTAAGTTAGGGACAGAACTTGCACAGAAATCCAGGTCCATTTTAAATATAATCCTTTGTTATTTCTTATTTTATTGTTGATAGTCTATAGAACTTTTTCTGAGGCCAGTTGAAGATTTGGAAGTTCAGTTCATTCCATTAGTAGAATGCTTTCTTTGTACAGCCGTGAAATAGAAACCAGCCCTTTGGAGTGACTGGCCAACTGTGTTCAGTAAGCTTCTTGAGAAATTGTTTATACTTGATTTATGGTATGCTGTGAATTCTTTCCATTGTTAAGCAGTAGAAAAACAGACCATAGATTTGTGTTAACATTTCCAAATATATGTTTGAAACAGATTTGGCAACTGATCGGAAGCTCTTCCGTCTGGTCTCCAATGATTCCTTCATCTCCATTCAGCCGTCCTTATCCTCATGTGGACAGGACTTACCAAGGGACATCAGTGACAAAGTGAGCCTGCCAAGTCACAGCCACCACCACCACATCGAGCAGTCTCTGTCCAGTGCCTGTGACACAGAAGTAGCTTCTCTTGTCCCTTTACATTCACACTCTTACAGGAAAGATCACCGGCCACGAGGTGTACCACGGACTTCTAGCTCTGCTGTGGCTTTTCCAGACACTTCACTGAATGAATTCCCTCTGTATCAGCAAAGACGTGGGTTAGATCCTGTTAGTGAGTTAGAATCTTCCAAGCCTCATTCTGGATCCAAAGAATCCTTGGTGGAGAATTCTTGTTTATCTGGGGAATTTCAGCTTGTTGGTGAGCTGAAAAACAGTAATTCTCAGCCACCTACCAAAAGTGGGAAGAGCAAAGCCTTGAAAGTAGACAAAAGCATGGACAGCTTGCGGAGCCTAAGCACGCGCAGTAGTGGCTCAACAGAGAGCTACTGCAGTGGGACAGACCGGGACACTCACAGCACCGTCAGCAGCTACAAAAGCGAGCAGACCAGCTCCACTCATATAGAGAGCATCTTGTCGGAGCACGAGGAGTCTCCCCAAGTGGGAAAGAAGAGTGATCAGAAGAAAGAGTGCTGTGCTGAGCCAGAGGACAGGAGTAGCTGTGCCAGTGACAAAAGGACTAGCAGTGAAAAGACTGCCTTGGAAGTGAGTACGAACAGTGGGGTTCAAGAAGCCAAGGATTCTAATAGCTCTGATGATACGCACAATCAGAAATGTCTCAGCACTTCTGCATCTGAAGAAGCCAATAAAAACCCCCATGCAAATGAATTTACTTCACAGGGGGACCCACCACTTGGGAAAACTGCTGAAAACAAAGAGGAGGAGGGTGATAAGTCAGCTGTTGCAGTGGATTCAAAAGTTGGTAAAGATGTTGGTGGAAAGCAAAAGGAAGGGGATGTACGACCTAAATCCTCTAGCTTAATCCACCGGACAGCCTCTGCTCATAAGTCAGGCAGGAGACGGACAGGAAAAAAAAGAGCCAGCAGTTTTGATTCAAGTCGGCATAAGGACTATGTGTCCTTTCGAGGTGTTTCTGGTACCAAACCACATAGTGCTATATTCTGTCACGATGAGGACTCCAGTGACCAAAGTGACTTGAGCAGAGCATCAAGTGTTCAGTCTGCTCACCAGTTCAGCAGCGATAGCTCTTCTAGCACCACTTCTCATTCATGTCAGTCTCCCGAGGGCAGATACAGCGCCCTAAAGACCAAACATGCCCCTAAGGAGAGGGGCACCGACTCTGAGCACACACACAAAGCCCATCTGGGCCCTGAAGGAACTGGCAAAAAGCGGACAGCACGGCGGACTTCCAGTACAAATAGTGCCAAGACTCGGGCCCGAGTGTTGAGCCTGGACAGTGGCACGGTAGCGTGTTTGAATGACTCCACCAGGCTGATGGCGCCCGAAAGCATAAAACCCTTAACCACTTCAAAATCAGATCTCGAGGCCAAAGAGGGAGAGGTGCTAGATGAGCTATCTTTATTGGGACGGGCTTCCCAGTTAGAGACAGTCACTCGATCTAGGAATAGCTTGCCAAGCCAGGTTGCATTTCCTGAAGGCGAAGAGCAAGATGCAGTCAGTGGAGGTAAGTAAATTGCAGGAAGAGGTTTACCCAACAGTCCCTATAATTTCTGGTGCTATTGATTGGAGTACTTATTAGAGTGTATTTTGTACTAGTAGTTCCTCTTCCACTATTTGTTAAAATAAACTTTCTTCCCATGAAGGAGACAGTAATCTTAGAATAGGTTTTGGTGTGAATACCAAGAAAATGTTTTTTCAGTGTATGCAGGTGAGTCAAAATTTATCCACACTCTGGTTATATTAAAACTTCTGTTGGCCTCACTGTCTTAGTGCAGATAATTTTTGACTTGCCCTAGTATTATTTGAGTGTATCAGTTTGTTCCTGATGGCATTCACTTTTTCTAAGCCATTTGCCACCTGTTAATGTTTTTCCCAGGAATAACAAAAAATTAGTCCCCTTCTTCCTGTGTACAACCATAGCAACAACAAAATGTAGAATTTTATTAGGGCAGCAAACCATTTTTAGTTATCTCTTATACAGTGTGTGCCACTGAACTTTTAGAATTAGATCACTCAACCTGTTATATAAGATTTTTCCAAATGTTACTTTAGCTCTGACTGTGTACTTTGAAAACTTGTGGCCCTTTTCTTGTCTGTCTCTTTGGTTTTATTTCTTGCCTATCAAGTTTTAGGCATTAAAAACATTTTATTTTCTTTCTGTAACTTCACATTAAAGTTTAATTCATTGCTGTTTGTAGTTCATATTGGCATTTATTGTCCATTAGTGGATACATGGTGCTCCCTGTGATAACAGTGACGGTGTTTTGATTAAAATAATAGCTTATTTATTTCAGGTTTATGAGGAATCGTGCAAAATTTGATAGGTGATTTTATATTGCCAGTGTGTATTGGCCAGTTTGTTTATTTCAGAGTTGTTTCTTGTATTTCCTCCTGCTCAGAATAGTTTGCTTATTCTGTTTTGGTTATTATGGAATCTCATTCTTAAATAGAGTCAGAAGAGTGAAGTCCTCTGTTGGTAGCGCGTGGCTTTTTTACCCTCCACCTAATATCCTTTAATAAAGCTTATATCTTTAGTTTTAAAGTTTATAATCTGTTGGTGTTGTAACATTCAGTCTTTTATGGACAGTTAAGCTGAGTTTTTTGTTTGCACAAACCTTCTGAAACAAAGAAACATGCTTTGTCTCTCAAAGAATTCTAATTTCACCCACAGTGTTTTAAAAGTCCATAATGTGGTAAACATTCTCTTGTTCCTTTTGGTATAGTTTCTAACAAAGACTAATTTCTAATGGGAATGTAAAAAAATGATCTTCAGTACCTAAGGAAGAAACTAGTCTGTCAGACCTAAACATTGAGAACTAATTATATCTGAAGTGATTATAACCATTTGGTGACAGTATAGTAATTAAATTCCCTCAAGTCTTTGATGTGGATATCACTCTGTTTTTTATAAAGATCTGAAATGCTTTTAGTGATTTATCATACAGATTATATCAGATATGTTCACAATATGCAAGAAACCATTGGGTTTTAAATTATAGATTAATTTTTATTAAAGTTGTCATTAAAATAAATTTTAAGAGTGAATATGCAATGACAAAAATATTGCTATTCTAAATATTGTTGAAATATAAATAAATACTAAAATGTGTAAGAGCTATAGTAAATCTTACATCTTTGTATTTAAAATGCCATTTCCTTTTCATAGGGAATGTGGGTGTTCTGTTTTTTAGGAAAAGTTGTATGAAAGTCTTATGTGCTTCTCATTGCTAATCTTTGACTAAGATGAGCCCTCATTTTTCCAAATTCCAGCTTTTCTTTTATTTGTGTTCTTATTTTTTAAAAAACCAAAAAACCATCAACTATTAATAAGAAACAAATAATAAACTAAAAGTTTCCATGCACTTTAATAGAATAAATGTAATCATCTGTGGGCTGTTAAGAAACATTTTTTGCCAAAGGAAGGCGTTGCCGGGGCTATTTTTGTGTGAGCTTCATTGTGTTTAGAATAAAAATAAGAACAAAACTAAACTGCTTAAATGTATTAAATTTATATTTGGTTGGTTTTCATCACATTTTATTAGGGTCTTGTTTGGGCCTTTTGGAAGATTGGTGGTAGTGGGAGGGAAGATATTTTGGTTTCCATTATTTAATAATTATGTAGAATCTCAAATACTTTGTAAAATTTGTTATATTGTTAGTTCTTTTTTCATAATTAGGAGAAAATTTTCTTGGCTATCTATTCTGTTTTACATACTCTACTCCTGAAGTGTGTCAACACAACAGAGAATACTGCTCGACCATTCACATGACTATACATAAACCATAAATAGATTTTATCCTAATGAATTTGGATGTGTTAATGAGCTCTCCGATGATTTCTAAAAAGTCTTATCTTTAAGCTGAATGAGTGTTGGTCCTGTGGAAGGATGGAACTTAGGAAATGTACTTTAAAGTACTAAAATAAAATATTCTAAAATAGCAGGTTTCCTGATATAGTGACATGGAGTCATACATCCTTGTTAGTATATGGACTCACTGTAGACGTGACCCTGGGAAAGCTGCTTACCTTCTTAAGCCTTGGCTTCCTTGTCTTAAAATGGGGATGATGATGGTGTCTATCCTATAGGGTTTTTATGAGTTCTAAAGGCGTTAATAGATGTAAAATGCTTACAGCAGTGCCTGGCACATAGTATAAGCTTAATAGTGCTGATGTTTCTATTTCACAGGCCAGTCTGTTATGCTATTCATATGTATCTTGTCCTTAAATTTGAAGAAAATGATTAAATGTAGAAATACACTCATTGTGAAACTCAATAGTAGAAATAACCTGAATTCCTAATTTCTTACATAATACCAAAAGAAAACCATTTTTATTAACATCTAATCTAGTGATATGGATTTAATCTCACCTTAGCAGCAGTATGTCATATTACTTATCTTTGGATACTCAGTCACATAACAAATGGTTGTTTTCATTGTTTCTCACCATTAATCTAGTACTTTGGTTGAAATTGGACTTCGTCAATAATGTTCTGTGATTGCTTAGTCAGGAAAAAAGTTTTATATTCAAACTAAGGCATTTCCTATTGTTGATCTCTTGTTTTTTGCATTTAATTTTTCTTTTATAATTATAAGCATATCTTTAATAATTATGTCTAATATTTTAAGAATAAAAAAGTACAAACAAGTTATATATGATAGAAAAGTATCCTGTTTTCTTATGGAAAACTTAAATTTACTGCCTGATTCAACAGACTATAAAGAACAACCAGAACAGATGAAAAGGTTTATATTCATTCTATTATTCTTTGTATTTTTTTCTGAATTTCTTAACCTCTGTTTTTCTGTTTGAGAAAATTATTTTAAAAGTAATATTTGGGTTACTATTTTATAAGCATGAAATAGGATCCTACGATAATATTTTTGTGTTGGGAACCAAAGATAGTCTTTTGTTAAGGGAATATCACTTTGTTTAAAGAAAAGCCAAATCTTCTTGATAAACACTTTATGAGGATTTGTACCACACATGTAAATTTGATCCCAAATATCACTGAAAAGAAAGACAAAGACCACTGAACAGACAAGAATATGTGAATTAAAGCTTTTGTATTTTTACTGAATAGGACTCTCAAGTCTAATAAACTTAATTTTCCTGATTTCCCACTCCACGTGGTAAGTTAGAAGAAGAAAAGGGAGGGGCGCTTGTAGAGGTTACAGTGATGACAGCGGAAGAAATGCACTGCTAATGCTACAGAAGCTGGAGTAACCATACAAACCAGTGCCAAAAACACAATGGTAGGGGGTCATTAAATGCAGGGGCAAACTGTCTCTGTTAATGCGTTCAAGGACATCATAGTATCATGACTTAATGCTGTATTACAGTATAACGCACTAATAAATGTGTATGTGACTAAGGAAAGATGGCATTATATCTAGTCTACACTGAGAAGAAAGCTTAGACATAAAATCACATAGAAGAATAATGCTCATTAGATGTAGTAAACAGGTTTGGATGCTTCAGTTACTTGAAAAAATTATCTTCTCTTAAAACAGTGTCAAGAAGAGGTATTTTATTGATGCGGCAAATAAGGGTTCGTATATCGAATTCTGAAAATCAGCCCATTCTTTCTAGCAGCAGTAAAGTTCTGTATAAGGAGTCAAACAGTTACATTTTAATACCACCTCTAATTACTAACTGGATAGTTGGCAAGCCATTAAACCTGTGTCTCAGTTTCCTCAGTTGTAAAACAGTAATAACAACTGTTTAGGCCTGTCTCACAGTTAATGATCAGACTCAACAAGCTTCCAATATGTCAAGTGCTTTGTAGATTTATTATGAAAACTAAGACACTGGTGCCTTTGAATCATTTGTAAAGAAGTTTTCCTTTTCGAATATGTCACTTCAAATATATGTTCTTCACTAATGATCCCTTATTAGGTGAATCTCCTGAAAATATATTCAAAATTGTTTCTGAGTGTAGTTTTCCAGGAGAGAGGGTCTGTCAAACCATTCATAAAGGATTAAAAAAGACTAGGAACCACCTATGAAAGTAAGTAATCCTTAATATGTATCTTTTAGGAACTGTTCCTAAATGACTCCAGAGTATCATTTAACTTCCTCTACGCAGCTGTATTTGCCTGGGATTATGGAAAGTATCAATAAGGATATGCAAATTCTCTTAACTCAAGATACAGCTAATAATTTTGTCGTTGTTTGCTATTGTTTGATGGTTTATGTGTCCAAAAATAGAGTAGACCTTTAAAATGTTTTCGTAGATGGAAATTATTTTAATTCAGAATGAATGCTTAGAAATTGTGCAGTAGTTCTTATTCTTTGGCTTCCCAGAAAATGATGCTTATAAACATTTGTTTCTGTATTAGAGCAAAATCTTTGCATGCTAATGTTAGCATCATTCTTGACTGACATGGAAAGTAAGAAAGGGAAAAGATGCTTAGATAAAATGGATTTCATGCCTAGACTAAAATATTCCCTTTAATTTATTTTTTCAAAATCATTTGAATGTTCATTTCTTCATATAGTAACTTAATTCTTAAGTAAAACAATTTTTACCTTGAAGAATATTTCAGTGTGTTTCAGAATGTTTGCATATATATTTTAATTTTCTGAAATGTATATATATTGGTTTCATACTTTCATCTTTTTTTCTTTAAAGTGTTTGCTTAAACAACGTGCTTCTGTGGTACCAAAACACATTGTTATTTTCATGATCTTTCCAAACTTACTCCTTTTTTACTACAGTTGACACTCCCCTCTGAAAACAACACCTTTCTTGAGCAGCATCTTCTGTCTAAATTTTTATTAATTCATTTACTAGTAGTTGAGCTATCACAAGAGGCCAGCCACAGCAGTAGGTAACCACTGGAAAGTAACTTATTACATGTAAATCCTTTCACTAAGCAGTCAGCTGTATGACTTGCATCGTTGTCAAGTGGTGTCTTTTTCTATACATATTTTTGCTCATACTTTCCAATTTTTGAGATACAATACGAACAACCCTGACCTCCTATCTCATCAAATTGTGCTCTCTTGTGCCATCCCAGTCATCCTGAGAGTATATTAGTGCCTTTAATGCCTACCCTGTTTTCATTCACAGAGTAAAACAAACTGGTAGTCTATTAATACCCCCATATTAAAAAAATAGTGCGTTAAAATAATTCAATATAGAATGTGTACAACTTTCCTTAACTCGTTGAGATAAATGGAAAGTAACTCCTCAGGTTGTAGGTATGTATTTTGTTTTCTTTGTGATCTTTAGGAACAGATCAGATCACAGCCATCTAAAATATCTTAGGATATATGTGCCTTGTGCATGAATTGCCCTTAGGCACTCAGTAAATGTTTAAACTTAATTGAATGATTGTATCACTACTCCAGAAGTAGAGCTAGATTATCTGAAGTTCTCTCCTAAGCTTATGATTGTAATTCAGTCTCTTGAAGTCTTTTTAACAGAAAGAAATAATTAGAAAGTCAAGACTCTTATAATTTTAAAAAAATGTTAAAAAATTCACATTTGTCAAATTAGATGTCCTTGAAAGTATTTTATATCTTTGTCATTCATGGTTTTTGAATCACTTGAATGTTTGTGATTTTTTTTTCTCTTTTACCTAAACATGCATAAAATTTAGTTGTACCTAGAGTGCTAAATTTTTACTGTTTGCATTTTATACTCGTTATTATACTAGTTAATTTTATTCTTTGCCAGGGGATACTGAGTTTTAAGCATTAACTTCAAAACCAGGTTTTAAAGTGTTTTCTCTATCCTCTCTGGTTCCCTAGTTAAAAGATTTTGTTGTTATTTTCTTTCTTTTATAAAGTTAAAGCATTCAAAAAGAGTTTTTTGTAGTTAGATTGTGGAAGTGAATTTTCATCAAGTAACTTATGTGACTGAATATGCTTACAGCAAATTATTTTAAGCTTTAGACACTTTTTTTTTCCCTTGGCTCTAATAGACCTGGACCCCCACGGAACCTGTTCCAAATGGAGGTGTTCTATATAAGTAGCACCTTCCAGAGGGGCACGGTTTAGTCTTATTTGTGTGACCATAAATTATAGCATAGTGTTTTCAGTCAAATGTGTGGTCTTAGGTACTGTTAAAGTGATGACTCTAGTAAACATTGAATATTCTTTTATCATTATATATTTATACCCTGAATATTACAGAGGATGACATGGGCAGTAATCATAACTCCATTTTAATATGTTGTCCTGTGCATGTCTGAACTTTTATCTTGATATGTTTCTAAAACTATTTTATTAAGTAAATGGTGTTAACAGTTATTTTGCAAATAACAAAATGTAAATGGTATGTTAATACCAAAAAAAAGTGCTTTCTAGAGAAGGCAAAGAACATTTTGGCTACAAATGGACACTGTGGTTTTGTCTTTATGGAATAACTAGCTTTTATTTAAAATTAAACCCATTAAGTCCCCAGTAGAAGGAAGATAGTAAAAAAAAAAAAAAAAAAAAAAACCTGTTTCCTATTTCCCTTCCTCCTATTCTCAGTATTCAGTGATCCTGTATTGCTTTTTTCCAAATCCTTCTGAATAATGTTAGTACATTTTATGGATTCAGTTATTCTCCATAAATTCTATCTGGGTAAATTTTACTGTTATTTTGGTTGAAACAAAATATCTAAAACTAGAGGGAATGTTTGAAAGTTTCTTAAAAGAGGTGAATTGACCTGTAAACTGAGCGATAGTTTATTATAGCAATAGAATGGAAATCTGCAATATAATTTCAAAAAATAAGTCTTGAGTTGAGGTTTAAAATAGTGACTTAAAATTCTATAACCTGGATTAACCTTACTGATGTCTAAGAACCATTGTCAGGTATATGAGTGGAGTTACTCATCTAATTTCTCATTTCTTCTTTCAAGTGGCTTGTTTGTTTTGTCCTTCAACCAATGACTGCCTTGCCAATATTATGTTTTCTTCTTAGTGATAGTGCTGGTTACTGCTTCCCTTGTTGAGGTCTTGCTTGTCAGGAATAGACAAAGCACACAATATGCCTTGTAGGTGATAGTGACAAACAGGCATCCTTGACTCTCTAGATCAGCATGGAAATGTCTGTATATGTACTGTTCAGTAATAGTGGCCACTGGCCACATGCAGCTGTTGAGCGCCTGTAGTGTGGGTCATGAATCTGGTAAACTGAACTTTTAATGTTCTCTAATTTTAATTAATTTAATTATAAATAACCACATATGGCTAGCGGTTACCATGTTGGACAGCACAGTTCTAAATAGATTTAATCAGCATTATTCTCACAGATCGTATATAATTTTTGTATACATGAGCTTTTACATCACAAGTAACAGCCTTTTCACATTAAAGGAATTTTCATTATATCACAGTAAAACTGGTAAAAGAAAAAAAAAGAAGTATTAGCTCCAGGAGTCAAATTTGGTTTGGATTCAAAGCCCCAAAGCCTAACTGATTTAGGTGTCTAACTTTAGAACGTCACTGGAGTGCGTCAGCTGAAAAAGAAAGAAGTAATGTAAATTGTTGACCTGTGATTTGTGACTTACACTTCTTACTGGCAGAGCTTGCCAAGCGGGTGAAATAATTCTGTGCTTGTCATCCCTTTAATAAAAGAAAACATTGCCTAAGGATAGAGAAGTCCACATCTTCTGGGGGTAATCCATATATTCCTAATTATAATGGATTAATTACACAAAGAATGGTCACTGGGGTAGCCTGGGGAAGGGGTAAAAATGTAAACATTTAAAAGAATACTTTATTAAAATCAACATTTAAATTGATGGAAATGGCTGTTGCTAAGCAGAATAATGATGAGAATTAGTAATGCCTTTAAAATGTCAAGAAGGCTTGTCATAGAACTGAAGTCCAAATACGACATTGTTGATTTTGTAATCCATTTCATACTTGCTAAAAAAAAAAAAAAAAGGAATTTTCATTTGTTGTAAAAAAAAAAAAATGTTTTCTGGACTGTTGTTTTTATTCACATTTAGTATCAGAATACCCTTTCTCAAAATCGAAATGATTCTTAAAATATTTAGATCACTATAAGAAACAACTGTTTTAGCTTCTAATGGATAAACATCATTTTGCATTTTGTTTTAGAAACCCAAATCAGTCATGGTTTTGTAAAATTTTATGTAATTCTATTAAGCCATAGTTTTGATTTTCTCATTGTTATGTATTTGGTTTTAGTTTGTACTTTATTGATTTTGGATTAAGCTATGGGTTTCTTTTTTTTTTTGCTGATATTTTGCTGATATTTGCTTCCTAGTGTTGAGGGGACCAGTGTGGGGGCGTGGAATTGGGTAAATTTTGATGGCAGCTCTACA
Organism: Hippopotamus amphibius kiboko; assembly: GCF_030028045.1. Lineage (NCBI taxonomy): Eukaryota > Metazoa > Chordata > Mammalia > Artiodactyla > Hippopotamidae > Hippopotamus > Hippopotamus amphibius. The sequence goes on from NC_080189.1 coordinate 156,954,977, forward strand.
GTTAACATATACTCATGCTACCTTGAATTGACCATTTAAAAAGCTAGTTGTGCAGCCTAGCAGGCAATAGTTTCATTTAATGCTGCCAGAATTGTGGCACAGGGTAGTATGAGATAAACTTACTGCCTGACTCCTTGTCATCACAAGTACTATCACTGCTGCTTTTACTGTCTTCATGAAAGGAAGAAACTAATGCCCCTTTCCCATTAGTTGGAAGTAACAAATACATATGGTACTTTTAAGGCTGACTTAAAGGGCTAATAGAGGAATATGGAACTAAATAAGACTTTTAGAAAAAGCTTTAAAACAACAGAGATCTTAAAATAGAAAATTGAAGTTGAAGAGAAGATGGTAAGGCCAGATAATAGATCAGAAACATTATTTTTAAAGAAACAATGATCTTTAATAAAAAGGAATTTGTGGTCTCCGACTTCCCACCCTCAAAATAAAGGGAACTTGACTAACTGAGCCAAAAGGTTTTCATAGGTTCACTATTCATCTGTCACATCAGGGGAGGACAGGCTCAGCTGCTATTTACGTCTCTGACCCAGGCTCCTGTTTGACCTAAGTCTGTCTTGATGCAGCAGCACAGGCCAGCGAGGAGGCAGTGTCATTTCGCCGTGAACGCAGCACATTTAGGCGCCAGGCAGTACGGCGCCGGCACAATGCAGGGAGTAACACTACCCCTCCTACATTGCTCATCGGATCACCCCTAAGGTATGGTATTTTAAAATTCCACCAAGCTTAGCATGCATGTAACAGACCTCTAACCTGTTTTGTCAGTCCCAAGAAAGCATTTATTAAATAGCTTTGTTTTTTTTTCTTCCAGTTTCTCTCCTCTACCTTTAAGCTTCTTCAGGCTTTCTCTGCATGCGACTGTGAGCTTATTGCATTACGCATGTCTTATGTTGCATTATTTAAACAAAATGATCAGATTGGTTTAGCCAATTTTAAATCACAAAAATTATTTTAGGGCAGTTATAAAAATGTAAAGCTTAAGTCAGCTTTTCATTTTTTTCCTACTCCAAATCAGTAATATTAATGCAGCGTCTTTCCCCAACACCTTCAACAGTGTTCAATATGAACAAATATGGACTGAGTGGTGAGCTTGTTGAGGACATCAGCTTGATAAACCAGTTTGATTATTTTATTTCACTAAAATTTGATATATTTTATTTTGCATTGCTTAAAAATTAATCACCAGGCCCTAGTAAATGACATGGAACTAGAATATTTAATTTTCGGTAATGTGTGGTCAATTGGAGATATACGCGGGTGAGTCAAAAATTACCCGCATTCTGGCTGTAGAATTTATTTTCGTTAACTTTTAGAAAATACATCATTTATCAACATAATCTCCTTGCTTTTCAATACACTCTGTCCATCTGTCAACAAGCTTTCATATTCCCTCATTAAAAATTGTTTTAGGCTGAGCTGTGAGCCACAAATGCACTGCTGTCTTCACTTCTCTATCAGAAGTAGATCTTCATCCTCATAGGGCTGCTTTCAGGGGACCAAACAAGTGAAAGTCCAATGGAAGAAGGTCAGGACTATAGGGAGGATACTTTAACACCTCTAAATTTGCCACATAATCCACTGTCACTCGTCTATTTGACAGAATCATTTCATGTATACGCTCAGTGCTGTCATCAGCCATGGACGTGGACGGGTCCCTGGCTCCTTCTTGATGGCTAACACTTGTGTGACCTTCCTTGAACTTCTCTATCCATTCATACACACTTCTTCACGACAAAACACTTTCTCCATACTGCTCATAAAGTCTTCGATAAATAATGGCACCACGTACACCCTCAGACCACAAAAAACGAATCACTGCATGCTGCTCTTCTTTCGTGCAAATCACAAGTAGGGTATCCAGTTTTGCTCGCACCACAGTTATAAATGAACTGATGTAACACGTTCACACCTGCACAGCAGTGACTGGGGAGACAGTAGCCTTGAACGGAGAGTGCTGATGAGACACTGCGGCCAAAAGAAGTTTTAATATAATGGGAGGGCGGATAAATTTTGACTCACCCTTGTGTATATATATGCATGCATATATATTTGTATGTACATTTGTATTGAATTTCTCAACCTCTGTAGTATGCTGAACAACAAAAAAAAAACTTTATTTTTTCCAATATTCCTAATTAAGAAAGCATTTATTTATAATCTGAGTAATTTTTTATTGAAATTCTTAAGCTTTTTTATTCGCAATTATTTCATATCTAATGAGCCTATGGCTTGAATTAGAAATATAAAAAAACCTATTCAAAAGACTTGTGCTTCATTTTAAGAGTACAGATATGGACGAAAATATATGTGCTTGCTTAAGCAGTGCGTATGTTATTATAGCATATGCTTTTATTAATCTGTGTCCAAAACCACCATTACCTAAATTATTTTCCTACATTTTGAAATTCAAAAGGAAGAACATTTGGTGAAATAACTGCTGTTGAATGCATGGTAGGTTTGAAGCGATAAATCCCTTCCCTTGTTAAAATCTTGTTCATGAAAGTAGCAAAATCCTTATTTCTTTAACTTACTGCTTTATTTTATATTCCTCCTGGGATTTAAGACAGTTACTTTTCTGAGTTTGACGTTAAAATCAGGAACTTCATCTTTCATAGATCATGTTCCTAATTAATCCTGCAGTAATGTATAATTTATAACGCAGTATGGATTAGTTAAACCAATATTCAAAATATAAAAATGGGAAAGCAACCACTGAAAAGAAACATTTGATCCGGAAATCTTTTCTGAGTGCCTTTGCTTTTTGTGAGTCCTCCTCTTCTATTTCCTTTGCTCCCTGAAGTAACTTTTTTTTTGCTAATGGATTTGGGGTGTAGTCCCAGCCTGCAGAAAGAGTTCACCATTTCATTTTACTTTTTCTATTTTTCTAACCTCTTCTTTTTTCCCCTTGAATAATAACTTGCCGTAAACGTGTTCTTTGCTTACCTTCTCACTCCGTGTTGATATTTCTTACTCCTTTTTTTAACCATTTTTTAGCCTTTAAAAATCTTTTCATTCTTTGGATCTCACTCACTAAACAAATGTAGACAGATTTGGTTTTTTTTCTCTGCCTGGTGGAATATTAAAGAACTGTTCTAACTCCAACCAACCACATAGGATTTCTCCATGTTTTTCTAAGGTTTTAAATATGTCACCATTCATATGAGGATATGTTGTGTGCCTTTTATTTGTAAACAAATACATTTTGTTGTTTACAGAGGGCTCACATTCAGATTTTTAGAAAGTAGTCTTCCAGTAGTCAGTCAGCATATAGATTTTGTTAAGGTTCCGTGATATTTGCAGTACAAAGATTGCACGTATCTTAAAGAGGCTGACTTCGTCATGAAAGAAATAAGATAAAATTTAGTTGTGAGGAATTAGGAGAAACACCAATTGAATAAAATCATCTTTTTTAATTGCAAAAATATTCAGGTAAAGTATAGTGGTATTCTCAATGTGAGTTACATAATAATAATCTCATCTTTAAATATAGGATAGCATGGTTGTGCAAAACTTGAAAAACTTGTTTGTCAAAAAGAAATGGAATAGGTATGCTAATACTTTAATTATAATTACTCTATAAATATCAGCAAAATGTATTAACTTATTTTAAACTTTAATGAATAGTGTAAGTAATTGTCAGTCTAAAAAAAGCAACTTGGTAAAATATATGTCTCCAAGGATTGGGGGTGAATCATCCATTTCCTTACAAAGAAAATTTGCGTGTATTTTTTATGCTTATTAGAATATCCTATTTCAGAATTTTTTTTTTTTAATGGCCACTCTGCACGGCATTTGGGATCTTTGTTTCCCGACAAGGGATTGAACCCACGCCCCCTGCAGTGGAAGCTCGGAGTCGTAACCACTGGACCACTGGGGAAGTCGCTCAGAATGTTTTTTTTTAAGGTTTTTTTTTTTCCCCATTTTGTTAGCCTTGTAGGCCCTTATTAATTCTTCCCATTTACTAGAAATAAAAACAAAGATGAATATTTAAAAATTCTGTAATACTAAGAGTTAGTTCTATATTTATCAGCCTAAATGTGGTATCTTTTAGAACTTTACTTAATGGACTGGAATGAAAATAAATCATCAGTGCATTTGGGGAAAGGGAAAAAAAGCTTTACTGTACTCTTAGATTTATTTTTTTTAATATAAGATTGAAAGACTTGTAATCAAATAAGGTCATAGTCATAACTGAGTCCATAATTGAAAATTCGTATCATTTTGTGGTACTCAGGAATGAATCCACCAAATATTTGTTGTTTGTGTACTGTGTTCAAGACACTCTTCTGAGTGTTCTCTGGAATCTGGAGAGTCATAGCAATAATGTGAGTTTATTGTTTAGTTGGGGAGATACATACAAAGATAACTAAGAGTATAAGGCAGAATGTGTCAAATACTAAATAAGTGGTACAGAGGAAGGAAAGCTCAAGACCAACTATAAGTTTTTATCATTTAAATTAGAAAAGTTAATTAGTAAATTGCATGTCAGTGATGCTACTGATAGCCAGGAGGTTAGAAACCTTAATTTCTACCTTTTGCTGGGTTGTGAAATAGTTGCTACCTTTTCTGAAACTGGTAGTTTTGATATGTAATTGATATTGTAAAAAAGATTAATTTTTGTCAATTATTAGTTAACTTAAGGTGAAGTATAACCCTCCAGGAATAGTTTTCCTAGCAATTTGTGCAAAAATAATGGGCCTTTTTCTTGTTGAAAGATTTTTGAAAACAGGAATTCAAGGGACATAAACATTTTTTGTTTAGCTTTTGATGTTCAGAAACTTGACATTTACAGCTATATAAATTTTGGCTAATTTTCTTTGTTTCTATATTCTGGAGTTGATTTTCATGCATTGCCTAATATTTTGAAAACCTTTTATATGTAGATATGTTGAAGATTAGTGTATTCTCAATACATTCACGTTAGAATACATCTAACTGCCATAGAACACGTTTGTTTATGACTTTAAGTGAAAAAATTAATGGAAAAATTTGAGTATATATATATATACACATATATTATAAAATTTTGTCTTCTGAATCTGAAAGGTCATAGTACTTAAGCTACTCAGTATTTTCTGCCTTGTGAAATTTGGTCATTTTGATAAGGTTTATGGATAAGTTTAAATAGCTTCCAAGGACAAACATACTATTTATGCACATAAGAAACAAACATATTTTAGTATATTAGTTCCCAAGATCATCTCTTGATTTATTTCTGTTGCACAAAGATTCTACTCCAAAGATGTTATTAAGTGAATGCTTTTATAGTTATGACTTAAAAAGTTGTGCTGGTAAGCATTAAGTCAGTATTTTGCAGATTTATTTTTTTCATATGTTGTATACATTCCTGTGTTCTACTTAAGAGTATGTACTTTTTATTGACTCTAAAAGAAGCCTAAAAAAATGAATGTTTCAGGTAGGGTGATTAATAGAACTTTCTGTGGTGGTGGAAATATTCTATAATCTGCACTGTCCAGTGTGGAAGACACTAACTACTAGCTTCTGCCCACTCTGGTAGCTGTGGTAGCCATGGTAGCCACTAGATGTGTTACGTGGCTCTTGAGCACTTGAAATATGGTTAGCATGACTGAGGAACTAGCATTTTAATTACTTTAGTCATGCGTGGCTACTGTATTAGACAGTATAGTTCCAGAGTGGGTTCTGTTACCATAACCACAGCTTTAAGCAACATATGAAGTATTTTTTACTTAGTCTTTTATTTCATGGTTACAGTTGACCCTTAAACAACATGGGTTTGAACTGGATGGGTCCAATTACATGTGGATTTTTTCAGTAATAAATACTACAGAATGACATGATCCATACGTGGTTGAATCTTTGGATGCTGAACTGTGGATGAGGAGGAGCACTATAAGCTATCCGTGGATTTTGAACTCGGGAGATTTGGCACCCTAACTCCCGTGTTGTTCAAGGCTCAACTGTACTTTAAATTACAGCTCTCTTCCCAGTCTACGAAAGATTAGTTTGTGGTTTTATAGACATCAGAGAAACCACTGCATTTGATTCAAAGTATTAGCGAGAAGTTAATACTCATGAGAATGATAAAGTTACTAAATAAGGCCATTCTAAGTAACATTCTTCTTTTAATTCCTAAAAGGTTTAATAATAGTGCAGAGTTGCATTGAACATCATGTAGAGAATGACATATAATAACTATACTCGGGGTCTCTGCACCCCCTCCTGGTGTCTGTGCCAGAAGCTATTGTACTTTCTCTCCTTAATAAACTGTTACTCTGCTGCTTAAAATAATAATAATAATAATTATACTCGAAGTGTTTTCATGAATTTCATCAGTTTAAATTTGAGTGTTATACTGAGAAAATAAAAATTCAGTGTTTTAAAATAAATATATAAAGATATAAAATGAGTTAAGAATATAATATAGTTTTTAAATTTTATCTAATTTTAGATAATTTAGATAATTTTAATAAATTTATAATCACAAAATACTAAGTATTTTTAAATTTTTATAAAATTTAGAAAAGACTATAATATCCATTGAGAAATTACTGGTTTCCAAATTATTTTTAATGTTTTCTAAAATGATGGGTTCTTATGATGAAACTTTGGCATGAATTGGAAAAGATAAGAACAAAATTCACTAAGGGAACATAATTATTGTAAACTAACACCTGTATATAAAGCCTATGGCCTTATTTCAGAAATCTGTAGGCTTTTTATAGAAAAAACACTTTATATATTAATTATATTTCTTTTTATTTCATGTGATTGAGTCATTGTTTTTTATTCTAGTTTTCTCCACTAGTTTGTGATTTTCTTTTGATTCAAAATTGTCATCTTGGTTACATTTGATAAAGATTTGGTTTTCAAGTGCATAGAAATTTTGTTTTATTGTGAATTTGAGATGCCAGAATATTTGAAAGAACAATTCTAGAATAATTATATCAGGGTTATTTATAAAAGTGCATATTGAATTGAAAAATAGGTTTTGTGACTCTTCTTTGCTGCTTTCTTTTTCCTTATACTAGAACTTTGTTGACTTGAGGTGGAAAGATGTCACAGACTGGTTGCTTTACATATACATTGAATTTTTCCGGGGTTCATCACCGTGAATCACATTTCTAAGGAGCAGAAATTTTAAGCCAGCAGTATAAACGGCGTATTTTACAAAGTTTGTTGGCTCTTTCTTAAATTACATTGAAATCTCTCCTTTTTTTTTTTAATTAGTTTTCTATATTGACTTCTAGCTATTGTTTTCTCTTTTCTTCCCTGTAATGTCTCCCCAATCCATGTTTTTTCCTAGCCTTCAAGATGGTCAGCAAGGCCAGCAGTCCACAGCCCAGGTCAAAGTGCAGTCCCGCCCCCCTTCCCAGGCTGCAGTGCTCAGTGCTAGTGCCTCCTTGCTGGTGAGAAATGGGAGTGTCCACTTAGAAGCATCACATGACAATGCATCTGCTGTAGGCGGCAGCAGTTTGCACGATGAACTTGGTATGCAGGCCTTATATAATCTTGGTGACATAAAAGTTTGATGTAGCAGATAATGGGTAACAATGATTATAGTTCTTTCCTGAGGTAGCTTCATTTTGGAACTATGCATAAGAGCACTTTTTATAGGATTTGCCCTGTGTGTAAGGAAAATTTGACTTTTGCCTTTCCCTTTTCTGTTTCTTTCAATTCTTACTCTACATTTTCTTTTGAGCATGTCTGTTATTAATAGGTAAAGTATTAATAAATGTTCATGCTTTGCTGTCCTCTTATGATGATTTGGGCAGTTTTATTGTTTCTTGGCATTTGTACCATGTGGCGAAATGTTGAGTTTTAAAAAATTATTTTGATTGAACCTTAATTTCTCTGAATTATCTGCTGCACGAAGGCCAAAAATGCCTTCTAATGGCCTATTATTGTATAATCTTTCTTTTAAGTATTCTGTATTTTACTTTAATGTCTGTCACCTGAAGTTGGAATTACTATAATTCTAAATGCAATACTCTGAGGACATCATGGCTCTATACCAGTATCAAATAACTTTATAAAGTTTTTTTTCCTGTTAATACATCTATAAATAGAAATATGTTATTAAATAGTTAATTCTCAGAGAGGTGGTATAGTTTAAAGCCTTAGTAATGCCTTAAAGAGACAGTATTTTATTCTAGTTTGTTTTCTATTTCTGTCAGTTCAGCTTCCTTATGCTCGAAATGCAGATTAATAGCAATTTAAGTAAATATGATGAAGAAGAAAATATTGCTGTTCAGAAATATTTCAAAGTATATGTGCTTACTGTGATGTTATTTCTCCATGTTATAACTGTCTTTCATTTATAAAGAAGGTAATCTAGTTGATGCTTTGACTAAAAGGATATATGGTATAGGGTGCCCAAATTAGGTATAATATATAGATGCCTCCCATTTTGTAAAAACCCTTAGTTACAGAGTGAATTAGTAAGTAGATATGCATATTGATGAAAATTGTCATCTTTAGCAAATCTTATAGAAAGTTGCAGATGGTCACCTAAGATATTTATACATTAGAATGTATGATGATTTCTAAATAAAATGAGAAGGCAATAAAACATTTTAATTTTAGAGTGCTTTTGCTTTTGAGTTTGTAATTTGAAGAGGGCAGGAAGTCTGTAAGGAGGGTGTTTGAGAGAGTAAGGTAGACTTCAATTTAGTTACTTGCTTTGACTGAAAATAGTGGTACTTCCTTAGCTGCAAATATATTGAGTAAATAGTATCTTTTTATTGACATTTCTCTTGGGTTAACCTAAAGTTCCTGTGAACAGAGGATCTGTCAATTTGTACGGGTAAAATCACAGTCACTATCACCATTGTCCATTGATCATTTGGTAATAGATGAGGTAAGCTTAGTTTTGATCCATTTTGGATTTTTAAAGTTTTGCCAAATGAAGAATAAATTGAACCAGTAGGTGATTTTCCAGTCTAAAAATTCTTAATTTGCTCAAAAAAACTTGCTAAGCAAGATTGTTATGCAGTTCTATCCTTAAGCCACATGCAGATTATTGAGAATATGTACATATCAATTTAGCATCTACTGTTGAATATTCAAGATATCCTTTTAAAATTTGGATTTTATCTTTTGTGTTAACTGCCTTCTGATAGTTCTTAGCCTGTGGTAGTTGAATGTTGCCAAATTGAATGCTTAGTAATAATTAGCACAAAATACACAACCAATGAACCGTGTTCATTTCATATAAGGTTGGCCAAAAACGATTCTAAAAATGAACTGCAGCTGAACTTGGAGAAATTGGTAGAGACAGTGATATTTATAATATGTTGCACTCGAATATTCTTGTTGCATAGTTTAATTTTCTACATGATTTTAATTAACAGTAGTAAAATAATTTTGTGTGAATGAATTTGGGTATTATATACTCAAATATGTTAAAGTTAGCCATGATATTCCCTGGAAGTATGAAGTATTTACAAAGGATTGCTTCCTTCCAAAATTAGCTTCTTCAGCTGAAAAGTTTAAATGTGTAATTTTTACATGTGAAAATTATACGTACACATAATACATTTATATAACATCCTCATACACATACACGTTTAAACTTACATTATATACTTATATGCACTCAAACATATAGATGTATAAATGTTTTTATGTGTATACATTGTAATTGTGTGTTTACTTTTTAAAGTGAGGAATATTTGCCTTTTTCGAGTAAAGGAAACTTTCAGTCAGGCACTGTTTAATTCGAAGCCTAGGTAGTTTTCCTTAAGTGTGTTTTTGACATTTTTACTCTGTGGTATCATAATAGATAACCACATCCATTTCCTATACTAAGTCCTGAGAATCCTTATTTTTCTGTTGCATTTTAACTAACGTTTCAAGATTAGCAGGTAGCATTGGACATGGTAGAAAAGTTTATTGAAGATGGCATTATAAGGTTTCATTAGTAGCTTATTCAGCAGAGGAAAATATATTTTCATCCCTTCCATTTTCTGCAGGCATAATTGTTCATCATAATAATTTTAAAAACTGAATTATAAGTGTATAATGTAGAACCTGGTTGGAAAATTTTGGATGGTTTCCTTTCTTATTTATAGACTTCATTTCCATGCAGATTTTGTTTAAATAGTTATGTAAGTGATAGACAAGTTTTGAAGTTAAAATCTTTGAAAAGGAAATTACTGTCAAAGAATTTCTCAGATCCTTCAATGTAACGTTATTCTTTTTGTAAAAACCCAAAAACGACATCCTAAAAGTTAATTTTCTTTTTATCAGCCTTTTGTTGAACTTAACTTACTTGCAGTTGATTTCATACTATAGTCTGAATTAAACTTCAGTTTTACTAAATAAAACAAGCTTTTGCTTATTACCCAGGTAAGTCACACAAGAGACTCAGTTTTTATGTTAATCCTGGCTTCTACTTGTGAATTAAGATGAATTGATGTAGTGATGAAACAGGTTATTATAATTGATAGTTAAACTCTTAATATATAACACCTCAGAGGAATTGTTCTAGATTGATCAGATAAAATAGGGAAATCTTTTTTTTTTCTGTGTATGAAATTAGTGGTGATGAGGATATGTTTTGAGAAGTATATATATAATTATTTTCATGTGAAAAATAAAAATACTGTTATAGGCAAGAAATGAGGACAACGGAGTTTTATATTTATCAAGACATAAACATAAAATATACAAATATCATAGGTAGTGTTCCTCTGAATTTAAGACTTTCTTAATTTCACTAATGTGTTAGAGGTTTAAAGAGTGATGAATTGATTTTTCTAAGGTTTTCTTTTGTCTCATTACTGTACAAGTATTTACAAAGAAGATATTCTTTCTGATAACCCACTTTACTACAGAATTTATTACCTTGCAAATGTGGTCAGCTCTAGAAAAAGACTTCACGGAAATCTGGCGACACCCTATTGCCCTTCTTAAGCAGTTTATAGCAGCTATGCATTAAGGAGAAATACAATTTGGAGGCTCTTAAATTTTTTTCTTTAAAAAGCAGAGATTCAGATGATCTATGATACTTTCAGTGATTTTTATGTTAGTGCTTAAAAAAGATTATATGTATCATGGGCTACTCTGTAATATTTTGGGCTGTGTCATTAAGTACGGCTTCTCATTACTATAAATACAAAGTCAAGATGGCTTTAAGGAACCTTGGGGTCCATACTTCAGTCTCCTGTGCTACAGTAGATCTTTTTCGTTCATCTAAACTAAAAGTTAATATTCTTTTTTTGCAACAACCTTGATCTTATCCTTTATTATTGTTTTTGAATACAAATTCTATTTTTTGTACCTTTTTGTGTGGGAGGGCAACATAAAGTATATGTAAATGAAAGTAAAATGTTTATTTTTATTGAAACAGTAAAAATGCTTCATTATCTCTAGAAGGAGGAAGTGTTAAGAATTTAGGGGTATATATTCCATTTGTACTTTTTGGTGTAAGTATGGGAAAAGCATGTTCTAATGCAAGTTTATAAATACTGGAAAATAAAATGAAGAAAATTAGGTCATCTGCAATCTTATCACTCAGAGATAGTCACTATTAACATCTTATATTTTTTTCCTTTCTTAATGCATACATGTATGTGCTTTTCTAACACAGAACTGGGATGATGTTGTATGACTTTTATGTCACTGTATGAATTTTGCTTCTTGCTTTTTTCTCTTCGCACATTTGAACATTTACTCATGTTACTGTTCTTTAACTTGTTCTTAAGTGACGACACAATATTTTACCACTGAGAGCTACATGAAAGGTAGTATAGAATAGCGGACTCTAGAGTCAAACTTCCTGGCTTCAAATTTAAGCTGTACCATTTACTAGCTTTGTGACCTTGGGCAAGTTATTTTCTCTCCCTGTGCCTCAGTTTCCTCATGTATCAAAGGGGGAGTAGTAATAATACTTCATAGGTTTGTGGTGAAGATTGTACTTACTAAAATATGCAAAGCAGTTCGAACAGTGCCTGGCAGTGTAAGTACAGAAATAATCATTGGTATTATCGTTAATGTTATAATTTATTACAGTGTATTTAACCAGTTAACTAACTCTGTTGTTAGTCTTCAAGATGATCCCTGATGTTTTCTGTTGTAATAAACACTCTGCTGAACATCCTTTACACAGCCCTTTCTGTATAGCTGTGATTATTTCCTTAGCATAAATAACAGTGAAGTGGAATCATCTGTCAAGGGGAAATAAACATTATTGAGACTTTGATATGTACTCTTTAATTGCTTTATGGAAAGCTTGTACCAGTGTGCACTTTATCTGACAGGCTTTGAGAGTGTCTGCTTTATCCCAAGTATTAAAATTAAAAATAAACCCAGATAAATTTTATTTTGTCTACTCCAACCCTTGTTTCCTGGAAATGCTTAGAAGTTTATCACTGTTACTGTGGAAAGACTACTGGCATATTATTTTTAAAAGTTTCGGATGCTTGAACTGCTCTAGGAATTTTACAGAAGATAACAGAGACTGGCTGAGATACGTAATTTGTCTCTTGCCAGTCTGTGTTATAAAGAATACATAGCTTTCTAACATTAACATTCTTACGATTCTAAGTTAAAGTTGATTAGCATGTGCATTAGTTAGCATATAGGTGGAGTCTCTCATGGAGAGACGTTTCCTCCCTTATCCGCCATCAGTGACTGAAATTAGAGAGAAGTTTACATTTCTCTCCTAAAACAGTCTGTTGGGAGGTGTCTCTAGCAGATGGGTTGGTTCTTTTATCTTTCACATACAGCTTCCCTGCCTGGTCTATAGTGACTGCTGCAGTTGTTGACATTTCCCGCCAAGCAGGAGGGTAGTGGGGAGGTGGTGCTAAAAAAAGGTCAAGGACAGCTGGCCTTTATCTTTCAGATTGTGACTTGGGAAATGTGCCTGTCACTTTCATCTGCCTTCCATGGGCCCATACCTAGTCACATGGCAACTTCCAGCTGCAAGAGAAGCTGAGAAAGGTCTCTTAAGTAGATAGACATAGGCTCAGCTGAAATTCAGTGAGGAGAAGGTCCTGTTTTTAAAAGGGATAAGGACAAGATGCACACTGGAGGTCAGTCATCAGTATTTGCCACAATAAGGCAATAAGCACTGCAGATCAATAAGGTAGGTATCAGTGACCTACTAGAAAAGTTGAGAGTTACAGGTGGCTTGCAGTCATGGGCAAACAGCTCAACTTTGCTCATAATTTTTTAAATTGTAGATAAAAAATAGGATTATGATATGTTTCGTCTGTTGTATGTATAGTGTTGTCCATTGTTGGAAAGGGTCTGGAGAAATAGACAACTAAAAGATTGAATGTTTTTGGAGGACAGTTTAGAACAATAGACCAAAAATGCCTATATATTTTAATCCACAAGTTTCACAAACATGCAGAGGTACATGTACATGGATATTCATTGTAGTATTGCTTGCAATTTTGAAAAACTGTCAACAATCTAAATGTCTGTTACTAGACAACCTCTGGTGTATTATTCATGAACATAACTGTAATATTCAGAACTTGATACATATGTGTTACTGACATGAAAAGTTAAGCTATTTAGTAAGCAGAAGAAGTAAATTTTAGAAAGTGTGTATGAGGAGAATGATCCATTTGTTTGGGGACAAAAATGTAGATAAAAATTGTTCAGAAGAACACAGAAACTGCTAATGGCAGTGGCTTTCTCTAGGGAGTAGGAGACTTTCTTCGTTCTTTGTACTGCTTTTGAAGCTTTCAATGCATCATATTTTTAAAATGAAATACAAAAACAAAACAACAAATCACTCACTCTCCAAAACCTTGATTAGTGACTTGTGGGAATTTCACTGCCTACACGCTGTCTCATGCTCATCCGTCTGCTTAGTCTTTCACCTGACCAGTCCCTTTTTTCTTCTTTGTAAATCAACTTTATTGACATATAATTTAGGCATGATAAATTGTATCCATTCAACATGTACAATTTGGTGAGTTTTAACAGATGTGCACACCTGTGAAATCCCACGGTCAAGATACAGAACATTTTCATCATCTTCAAAAGATTGTTTGTGCCCCTGTTGCAGTCTGTGCCTGCGCTGTTCCTGGCCGCAGGCATCCACTGCGTGCTTTGTATCATTACCTTTTTCCTCTCGTAGAAGTTCATATAAATGCGGTCACACAATATGTCATCCTTTGTGTTTAGTTTTGCACTTAGCACGATGCTTCTGAGTTTCATCGTGTTGTTGCACATCAGCAGTTTGTTCCTTGTTGCTGAGTATTCATTCTATGAGCTTACTGTATATTGTATATTCATTCATCTGTCAGTGGACAAGTTTGTGTTGTTTCCATTTTATTGTGAATAAAATGTCGAAAATGTTTTCAGAAGTAATTTTATGTTCCCACTGGCGTATATGAGAGAGCCAGTTGTTCCCATTCTTGCTGACATTTGCTATTCTCGGCCTTTTAAATGTTAGCCCTAATGGGTGTATAATGGTATCTCATTGTGGCTCAAATCTGCATTTCTCCCATGACTAAAATGATGAGGATCCTTTGATGTGTTTATTGGCTATACATATATCTTCTTCTATAAAGTGTGACCAAATCTTTTACTCGCTTTTAAAATTGAGCTGTTTGTCTTATTATTGACATGTAAGAGTTCTTTTGCTATTTTAGATACAACTACTTTGTCAGATACAAGTTACAAATATTTTCTCCCATTCTGTGACTTTTCTTGTTTGTTTATCTGACCATTTGTGTAATGTCATTGTTATGGATTATTTTACCAAGCTGAGGAGGACTTGCCCCTTTGAAAGAAATGTGAGATGATGGAATTATATCAGAATATAAACTTGTACATTCGTATCTGGAAGGTTCACCTGATCTGGGGATTCCACTTATTGAATTAAGACATTTTGTGTTAAGTCAGAACTGCAGAACAGTGACCATGGCGGTGAAATATATCAGTATATAAATTTCTTTCACTGTTACCAGGCAGTAGAGTTTATCTTGTCTTTTCTTACCAGTCCTCAAAAGCTCTCTTCTAAACCAACCTCTTTCTTCTTATATCTACCCTTTTTCTTATTCTTCTCCCGTTTTAAAAATCTAGCACAGCGTTGCACATTCTAGCAAGAAGGACTGGTTCTCAGTATTGAAACTTTAAATTGAGTAACATAGTGACTTGATTTCCATTTAGCACAAGAGTTAAAGAGGTTTTATAAGGCTTTTGGTCTGGGACAGAGATTTAAAAACTATGGCCTGGAGGCTAAATCTAGCTGGATGCTTGTTTTTGTAAATAAAGTAAATAAATATTTATGTTACGTGTTTTCTGTGGCTGCTTTCACGCTACAGTGGCAGACTTGAAGTGTTCCAACAGAGACTCTCTGGCCCACAAAGCCTAAAATATTTATTATCTGGCCCCTTACAGAAAAAGTTTGCTGACCCCTGGTCCAGGGAAAAACAGGTCAATTAACCTGTAAGCAGCAGTAAAATGAGTCATTTCTGTCTGGGTGAAAACTCATATTTCCTCAGAGACTCACAGGTACCACTCATGACGAAAAGGGGGTGCTATCCAAGAAATTGGAACTTGTCCAGGCCTTCTCTCTCTTTTTTTTTTTAATTTTATTTATTTATTTATTTATTATTTTTTGGGGGGTACACCAAGTTCAATCATCTGTTTTTATACACATATCCCCATATTCCCTCCCTCCCTCGACTCCCCTCCCCACCTCGAGTTCCCCCACCCTCCATGCCCCAGTCCTCTAAGCAGGCCTTCTCTCTTAAAAGTGTAATATATTTATTGAAATGGCATTGTGAGCACAGTGCTCAGCACCACCAAAAAAAGAAACTTTTTGTACTTGTTAGTCATAGAGATGTGTGTACTCCCCCAATTGTCTTCTGAAAACACTGCCTGAGGCTGCCTCCCTTGCATCTCTCTCTTTGCTCTTGTAGCCCCTCCTTGCCCTAAGAATAATGCTAGAAAAGTGAGAAGTCAAGCAGTGTATCAGGATTAGGCTTGGAGAAAGCAGAAAGAATGGGCGTGAGGTGGGGGTCTATGGAAGGAAGTCGTCCGAGAAATTTAAGAGGCCCTCGTTGTTGGTACTGGGAAGATTAGAAAAACCCTATGGATGATTTGTCCTAGTAACCACCTCTTTCTAAGATAAATAAGTGAAATGAGAGTGACATTAAGAATGCATTAAGGGTTTCTCACGTTCTTCATTCACTTGAGCTTTGTGTTAGGCGGTGAGGATTTTTACTGATAGGACTAATTAGAGAATCTCATTAATTTCTATGTCTTTTATCAGTGTTTTGCCAGTGTTTATTTTGCATTTGTTCTGTCACTCGTGGCTTCAGGGAAATGCTGCAAGTGTCCTTGTTCTTCATAGTCAGTATTCAGTTTTACTTACCTTCTTCTTGTTCATCACTTATTTATTGACTTGTGGTTACTTGAAATTCTCCCACCTCAAAAAAAAAAAAGGTTTTGTGTAATTAAATTGATTTTTTGTAGACAGTAGCGGTCATTATTGAATATTTGAAACAGAAATACCAGGTGCCTTAACTTTTCTTTATCATAAAGATGCTATGTCATGGCCAATGTCGTTATTAAGTCTGAAATTCCGGCCTTCAGTCTTGTTTGTCAGAAATTAATATTTTTCTTTTAAAATTGTAACAGAGCCATATTATTAGCTATAATGAATTATGACCTGGGAGTTGAATTATGAGGAGATAACTTAGTTTATAATCATAATACATGTGAGGAGGACATATTTCATTGATTTTCTACTTTCTTCCCAATTTATGTTCATTAGAAATAATATTTAATTGGAAGTATTTTTCTAAATACAGAATACTAATTAAAATAGGGTTATTAATAAGGGAACATTTGCTTATTAGTTAAGAAAGGTTAACTGTGATTATGGTTTTAATCTCAAATGAAATATATGTAAAATTATATTTGCCAAGAAGATTTGTACGAATTTAAGATATTAATTTTTATAAACCAATAGCAATATGTACTTATGTTTTGCTTATTTTTGAAGATGGCTTTAGTAGATTGTTGTGTTAAAGTATTATTAAGTTTTTCACTGAAACCTTAAGCTAAACACTTTTTAGTGTAATTTTTTTTTTCCTGAATTATCTTCTGAATAAAATTTGTTACTTCTGAAGTGCTGTCAGTTGCGAAGCCCAGAGATGTAAGAGGGACCTAGAATCTGTTCTTTTGATGGAGTTAAGTTGGGAATACACTGTGAAGCCTTAATACAAAGTTTGTTTGTTCTGACATATGCCGTGTATGTTTTTACGAACCTGAACATGTTTGTAAAGTTAGTAGGTAGATAGAAGCTTCTTAAGAAAAAAAAAAAAGCACTGTCGAAGTCATGCACATTTGTTGAAATTACAACTGCCCTTTTCTTAGATATGTCTTATGCCTTGTTTAAATTTTTAAATTTTATTACTTGTTAGTCACTAGTTTGTATGCATTCAGAGTTGTAGATTTATGTAGTAATAAAACTGCTCAGGTTTTCCAGCTTTCTTTCTGTCTGAATAGCTTTTGGGGAGGGCATGTTTTATTTTTATTTAAAAATGCACCCACTTCTATGTAAGTTTCATACTAGCCGTCTATACATAAAAAACAACATAGTTGCAGTAATGACTTAGTAATCATCTTTTACTGTTTCATTTGAAAATTACAAAGAGCAATATTTTAGTTGATTTCAGCTGCATATAAATATTTATTATTTTTAATATCCGAAGAACAGGACTTATATTACTAAAAATTCCATGGAATGCTTGAATACTCAGAATATACCCCAATAATTTTAGTTCTGTTGAATATAGAATTAACTTATTTCGAAAATACACACAAATTTGTGATATAAACACAAATATTTATGGATACCATCCTTACTGGATTTCACACAAGCCTTCCCAGCTCTGTTACTCTTGTGATTTAGTCATTTAATATGGTTTTATAATTCTTCTGCATTTATGTAGTCTGTGATTTTGATCAGGTGTTTCTTTTTTTCTGCTAATGTAAGTTAATTGTAGCACAGCCAATCTCTGATTATCCATGCTAAATAAGGAAAGAGCACAGCATAAAAAATTACAATTTAAAAACAATTTAAAAATCTTAGTCAAGGCAGTTTTTAACTTTTTTCTTCACTAACAATTTCTGCAACCCATTCTATCACTTCAAAACAACTATATCATTTCATTTTAGTTCCCTGCTCTGGTGTCTGTTAGAGGTGCTAAGAGTGAATAACTCATGACAGTGGGGGTAAAAAGCAGAGTTTTAGATAATCTACATGCTGAGTAATCCTCCCTTGAAAAACAGCAAACGAGCTGAGCATTTCATAGAATGCTTTTTTTCCTAATTTATCTCAGGAGAGTTCTGACCAAAAAAAAAAAAAGTGACTACAGAAAACACTGTAATAAGATAAAGTATTTCTATATTCTGGCTATGACCCATAGAAAAGTACGCAAATAATCCTATTTAATAAAGTAGTTTTTCTGATTCTAGTCCTTTTGACAAATGAAGTATTGTTGAAATACTTGTTGAATTGTTGAAATGTTCTGTGAACCCCTGGTTATATTGTAAGTATATTACGGGGGTGTTTTAGTGTCATTTTTCAAGGATTTCACTTAAAGATTCTTACTCTATACTGTTTTCATTGTAGTCATGGAAGAGAAATCTTTTAGCCTTGCCATCAAGTTGAAATTGCCCTTTAGATTTCTTGTATTTATAACCTCAGTGATGCTAGCTGGTAAAACAAAACCTCATAAATACTAAGGCAGCCTGGACTAGATCCAAACAGTTGCAGTTATATACCTCATCTTGTTGTCCTACTAGAAATTTATATTCACTTATTTAGGCTCCCTACACACCATTTATATGGCTTACTGTAGACCTTCAAAATATGGAATAAATTTCAGACAGTATTCAGATTTCTAAAATTCCATTATCAGAAATCATTGTATCTTACACGGTTCATTTTAAGAGAATTTTTTTTAACCTATTTTCCTTTGCAACCAATAACATTTCTAAACCTTTTATCAGTTTTGTAGATATTTGGCTACAGCAAATGGTATTCTCAAATTCTTTTCATAGAATTCTTGTAGAATCATACAACTAGTAATATTCCTTACATACTGTCGTTTAATTATCACCACCATTATTATACTTCAATCACTGAACTTCCTTAGATCCATTTTGATACTTTTCATTTCTTCTTAAAAGTAACACAAAACCAAAAAACTCTGAAGGTAATCACACAAATTTGTTGTCTTGCAGTTTGAGCTATCTTAAAACTTAAACAGCCCTCCAAATGACCACTCACCACTTGTAAGTAGTGGTTAGGTGACCTTTAAACAACATTAAATTTATTCCTGTTATAACTTGAATTGACAGTGTGCTGGGAGGAGAAAAGAGGAGACTGCTATTGCAAAGCTGACTCAAATCACTTTTAATACCTGAATATGTATGTTGACATTTTGTCCCACTGTTTAACATTCCTTTTTAATTCACGTCATGCTGAATTACATGTAGATCATTGTTTTTTAAGTATTTTGGAAAAAGACGATTATAGTACATTTTCTTAAATTGTAGCAGATTTAAAATTAGTGTTTCATTAAGGAAAATTTCTGAGTATTCTAATGGCTTTTTTAAAAAAATCATTTATTTGCTAGGTAAGTTCTCTTCTACGCTTTATGAGACTGGTGGCTGTGATATGTCACTTGTGAATTTTGAACCAGCAGCAAGAAGAGCATCCAATATCTGGTATGTGTAAAGTCATATTAGGAGAATGTATGTACTTGCATATGTTTGCTGTTTTTAAAGTTTGTAAGCATTGAGATAGAAATGTTATTTTGAAAACATTCGTTTATATTGGTTTAAATAAATTGTCATTGTGCATTTGTTGCCTAAGAATTAAAGTTGAATGTTTTGCTGTGGAAAAAAAGGAAGCCATTGTTCTTAAAACGAAAGTTATTAGGTGTTTTTAAAAAAAAATTAAATAAAAATTTCCTGTGGATCTTACTGTGGGACAGTGGTTTCCCACAATTTCAAATTTAACTGTGTATATATATCTATATATTGCATGATGGAAAAAACCTATTAGAAAAATATTTACACAACTAAATTCAAGCCCATCAATTCTCTTTCTTTGTGTAATTTCAGATTTTTATTTCTCTTGCAGAGTGTCTTTTTAAAATATGGATCATTTGTTGCATTTGGTTTCTTTTCTCTCCTTCCCTCAGGAAAGAATTATGTAAAATAACAGAGACGTTAGGAGGAAAGCAGATAAGAAATAGAAATCTTGATTGTAGAACATAATTATAGTTTAGAATGTGTTAAAATTTTTTCTGAAATTTTAACCTTACTCATCTATTCAGATTGCTGCATTGAAGTTCATTGTTGACTGATTAGCTCACTTTTTTTCACCAGGGTCATTTGATAGTCTTATTTTAGGACTTCTGTTTAATAGTTAGACACACCTATTTAAATGTTACATATCTATGGGCAGGTCGCTGAGTTTTTTCAGTTTTGAGAAACTGTTTAAAGCAGTGGGGTCTTGTGATCATTTAGCTTAGCATGCTGAAAAGATAGAGCATTTAAAAAACTGTGCTCTTTAAGCTCCTTTAGTCCAGTCTCAGAATTCACTCCCTCAAAAATGATTGGCGTGTTTAGATGATTTTGTAACAGTGGAAGCAATAGGAGGATGGAGCAATGGGAACACTTTATTATGTTTAATATAATTCAAGATAAGAACAATTCCTTACCCCCTAAATGTGGTAAGGTCTCAAGTTTTGAAATCTAAACTTGACTGAACTGTGGAAACTGAATTGTCATGTTCTAGACTATTATAGGTTAAATTTATTGTGTCTTCTGGCAATATGTTAATTGCTTTCTTAAACAATTTTCTCAAGAACCCTGTGACAGAGGTACTCTTATCCTATGTTACCAATGAGGAAACTGATGTATAAACAGGTTAGATAACTTGTCCAAGATCTCATCCAGTTGATGAGGAGATTTGAATATAGATACTCTGACCCAAAGGCTGTGCTCCTAATCACAATGCTAGGAAAATTCGATTTTGTATTTTGAAGTTTACGTGGAAAAGTTGGCAGTGTAGATATCATGTAATTATTAATAGATTTATTTTTCTTTCTACTACTTGACAAGCTGTTTATTCCCTAAAGTCTTTTTCATTTTATTTTAGTGACACGGATTCTCATGTATCCAGTTCTACCTCAGTTCGATTTTATCCACATGATGTGGTAGGTTTTCCTTTATTTTTATAAAATGATTATTTTCAGATTAAGTAGCTATACAAATCAGAAAATTGATGAGGTTACAAAATATCACCTTTGCTGTCCCATGGTGGATCTCTTCTCATAAGTCTCTTGTTACGAAACAAGCAAACATAAAGCACCATGAAGTTTAATTAGCTATTTATGAATCAGTAATTACACTTTTGAGAGTATGTAGAGGTCTGTTTACTTACCAGTGTCATAATCTGGTTGTACCATTTTTAATTGTGCCATTTTAAAACTTCACTTTGAACATTATGATTTTGGTACATAGCTAACTGATTTGGTACTTATCTACTAACTGTTGGTTAACTATTATTTGTGTACCTGTGGGGGGGTGGGGCCGGGGGGAAGCTTAGTGATGTTATCACTGTATATAAAAAAATGAGATACAGTGGATATATTTTAAAAAGATAACACTGCCTTTGTGTGATGTATATCAAGATGTGTATACTGAGGTTAGAAAGATAAAGCAGTTGAAATCCTTATAAGCAATATTTAAGAGATACATGTAGATAAATTTAGCGCCAAAGGGATTAATTATTAGCGGCTTCCTGAAGATGATGAGTTGTGAGCAGGGTTTTAAGACCATAGATGTGAATTGACATAGAACAATAGTTTTCAACATTTGGCCATGTCTGGAAATACTTTTGCTTGTTACAACTTGGGGAATGCTATAGGTATCTAGTGGATAGAAGCCAGGGATGCTGTGAAACATTCTACAGTGGAGAACACAGTCCCCACAACAAAGAATTAACCTGGCTGCAAGTACCTGTAGTGCCACTATTGAGAAACCCTGGTAGAGAGGAAAAGGGAAAAAGAAGTATTCGGGGAGGTATTTGTCAATGCTTAGAGACAGAAATGGCTGTTACATATAAGAAATGTATTTTCTTGACTATACCCTCCTGTGTAGGAAAAGTGAAGACTGTCCCTACTCTTCTGCTGCAGTGTATTCCTGGAAGCTCCATAGGAAAGCAAAAATAGGGAAGTAATTACAGTTATCCCTTGGTATCTGCTAGGGATTGGTTCCAGGGCCCTGTGCAGATACCAAAATCTGTGTTTGCTTAAGTCCTTTATGTAAAATGGCATAGTAATATTTTCCACTGTTAAATGTTATGAGGGCCTTGAGATAGCAAAATGCTGGCTAGTGCTGTGCTGCATACGGTACACTTTTGATTCTTTCAGAGGAAGTGGAAACTGGTGAACGGATGAGTTGAAGCTGAAAGAAATGTAATCTGGTAATATCCTGTCTAGCCTCAGACGAGCAGCCTGCTGAAACAGAAATAAAGGAGTGTGGGAGGGGTTTGAGTACAGCAGTAACAGTGATAAGAGACTAGGAAGAATTGAGAGTTGAAGGCGTTGAATCCAGTGTAGAGGATCTTAGATTTGACACAGTAGTGAGGTTCATAATGAAAGAAGAGAAGGGACAGGGAGAAGGGAAGCCGCTAATGATTCCCTGTTGGTGATTTTAATGGATTCACAGCTATACAATCATAAAACACTAAAATTTCCAATACTTCCTAGCAAAATCTTTCCAAAAGGCCTGTTGATTAATTTGCTTTATGGTAGTTCACTTCCTTTTGTCACCTATAGTTTCTAATGATCACAAAATATCCACAAGAGTGGACTGGTGTCGAGAATTAAGGAGGTTTAGATAATCTGAAAGTTGATTGGGTAGCCCTTGAATCAAGGCTTGATTAAAGATATTTTAAGCCTTTCAATACTGATTTTCTTTTAGCTCTCTCTTCCACAGATTCGATTGAACAGACTGTTGACCATCGACACAGATTTGTTGGAGCAACAGGACATTGACCTAAGCCCTGACTTGGCAGCTACTTATGGCCCAACCGAAGAAGCTGCCCAAAAAGTTAAACACTATTACCGCTTTTGGATCCTGCCCCAGCTGTGGATCGGCATTAACTTTGACAGGCTCACACTTCTGGCCCTGTTTGATAGGTGAGAAAATATAGGGTCATATTAAAGACATGTGCAGGCTTTGTTTTTAGATTGAAATGTATCAAATTACCCATTGAGTATTTGACTTGGTTTCCATGTTGGAAAGTGTCTTCTGTTTTGGTTCTCTTGAGATAAAATTTAAGTTAGTGGGGCTCCCACACATTGACTCTCTTAAGTCCACTAAAAGCTTTTTAGTGGCAATTTTAATATGTTTATTTAAAAAATCATTTTTATCATTAAGAATCATGCAACTGTACTTAAAAGCCAGAGACTAGGAGGTGTGAATGATCATAAGGTTATATGTAATATGACTTTAACCATAAAAGATATAAGAGGAAGCTTCTGTTTCCCTATTTTTTAGCACTAGTCTTAGTAGTAAACAACATTAGTCAGTTCTGAACTTGGTGACCAACTGCTGCTTCTAGTCGACATGGAGTAACAAAGACTGGATTTACTCTGCTACCTGAAGCAATGAAAAACAGATAAAATGCATGAAGCAATTGCAAGACATTGGAAATAAGACAGAAAAGGACAGTGATTCCTGAGTGATGGGAAGCCAATTATGTGAGCCCAGCTTACTGCCTTAAGAGAGTTCCCAGGCTGTGATAGTGAAGTAGAGTCCAGCAGACTTCCTGAGTTGAGGAGGTGGACCAGCTCAGAGTCCTGGGAGACTAGAGCAGCTAAAGTCTAGAGGACAGAACATCAGAGAGAGGACCTCAGAGATCTGCAGTGGGTCTCCTCAGCTATTCAGCAGAGTGTTGGTGGGGAACGTACGAGGAGGCCAGGGTAAGAATCATGTGGAAGAAACAGAGGATAGTGCCCCTCCCCCCCCCCCCACCATAATTCATACTGTCTGGGGCTTTGTGTAGAGTACTCAGGACGGTCTTGCCTTCGAAGTGGGGAGTCATTAGCCCTAGCATGAGCACTGCTCCAGAACCACCTAGCAAGTCATAACAGCAAGACCTGGAAGGATCAGACTTTACAAGTAGCACCACAAAGCTCACGAAGATGTATAGAAATCCAGAAGGTCTCACCACATAAGAAGTTAAGATTCACCGTATCTGGCATCCAATCAGAGATTTTCCTACGCATACAAAGAAATGACAAAATGTGATTTATAGTGAGGGAAAGAATGAATCAATTGAAACCAGCCTATAACTGTCACTGATATTAGAATTAGCAGTCAAAGACATTACATAGTTATAACTATACTTTACATGTTAGTAAAAGTTACGTAGAGATAAGGAAGAAATGAAAAAAAAAAAAGACCCAAGTCAAACATAGAGATGAAAACTAAAATGTCTGAGGGCTTCCTAGGTGGCGCAGTGGTTGAGAATCCGCCTGTCAATTCAGGGGACATGGGTTCAATCCCTGCTCCAGGAAGATCCCACATGCCGCGGAGCAACTAAGCCTGTGTGCCACAACTATTGAGCCTGTGCTCTAGAGCCTGTGAGCCACAACTATTGAGCCCATGTGCCACAGCTGCTGAAGCCCACACACCTAGAGCCCGTGCTCTGCAACAAGAGAAGCCACCACAATGAGGAGCCTGCACACCACAACAAAGAGTAGCCCCCACTCGCCGCAACTAGAGAAGGCCCACGTGCCACAATGAAGACCCAACACAGCCAATAACTAACTAACTAAATTAATTAATTAATTAAAAAAAAACAAATTAAAATGTCTGAGATGAAAAATAACAATGGATGAGATTAATGGTAGATTAGAGATTATAAAAGAAAATAGTGAAGTTGACAGTATGGCAGTAGAAACTATTGAAAATGAAACAAAAAGGAAAAAAAATCACCCTCCTATTTCCATCCCCCAATGAAAAGAATATACATAATGAAAGTAAGCTGTGGGAGGCAGGGAGAGAGAAAAAATTTGGAGGAAGTAATGTTGAAAAACTTTATAAACTTGATGAAAACTATAAGCGTACATGTTGAAGAGTCTCCATGAGCCTCAAGTACAAGAAATATGAAAAAAAACTATACCAAGGCACATAATTGCTCAAAACCAGTGATAAAATCTTAAAAACTGCAAGAGAAAGAAAGATATAGTTTGTACAGAGGAACAAGGATAAGGAAGACTTCAGATTTATTGTTGGAAAAAATGCAAATGAGAAGATGATGGAGCAGCATTTTTAAAGTATTGAAAGGAGAAAAAAAACTCAATCTTGAATTCTAAGGCTAGCAAAACTGCAAAAACCAAGACGAAATAAAGACATTTTCAGACTAGGAAGAACTGAAAGAATGTTTTTCAAGCAGACCCACACTACGAAATATATTACAGGATGTCTTTCAGGCAGAAGGATAATACCAACTGGAAATATGGGCCTACCCAAAGATACAAAAAATCACTGCAAATGGTAAGTAACTGCATGAATGAAAATGTAAGAATTTTTCTTACTAGTTAAATCTCTTTGGGACATAATGGGATGTTTAAACAAAAATAATGATGCATTGTGTGATTTATAACATAAGTAAAATTCATAACCTTAATAACATAAAGGCCAGGAAGGGACATATAAAAGTATGCTACTGTGGGTTTTTTTATACTATATGTGAATTGATATAACCTCACTTGAAGTAGACTGTCATAAAATGTATACTATAAATCCTAAAACAACTACTAAAATAACAAAAGAAAGTTATAACTAGTAAGTTAAACAAAAAGGGAGATAAAGTAGATTCATAAAAGTTACTCTTTTAATCTAAAATAAGGCAGAAAAAGGAAAGAGATCAGAAACAGATTGACAGAAAATAAATGACAAGATGGTAGTTGGGAAAAGTCAGAAATTGTCAAATCGGAGAAAAAAAGCAAGACAACTTTTTGCTGCCTACAAGAAATGCGCTTTAAATATTAAGACAGAAAAAATATACCATGCTAATACTAATCACAGTAAAGCTGGAGTGGCTGAATTAATGTCAGACAAAGTAGATTTCAAAGCAAAGAATATTACCAAGGTAAAAGGAGGTCATTTTATAATGATAAGGGATCAATTAATCCATAGGATTTAACCGTCCTAAATGTTTCTACATCTCAAACAGTGCTTCGAGGTAAAAGCTGATAGAAATAGGAGAAATGGATAAATTCACAATTATAGTTGAATTCAGCGCACCTCTCAATAATTGATAGAACAAGTGTGTAGAAAATCAACAAAGATATAGTAGTCAGCCAGCCTAAGTTGATCGATATTTATGAAACACTCCCCTCGTAACAACAGAATACATGTTCTTTTACGTGCACACAGAACATTTACCAAGGTAGACCATATTCTGGGCCATAATATAAGGATCAGATTAAAAGGATTCGAGTCCTATATAGTGTGTTCTCTGACCACAGAGTTAATTATAAATCAGTAACAAAAGAACCTCCTAAATATTTGGAAGCTAAATATGTCTGAGTGACTCATAGATCAAAGGACAAATCAAGAGGGAAATTAGAAAATTTTTTGAACTAAATAAAAGTGAAAGACAACTTATCAGAATTTTTGTGATGCCACTAACACTCTACTTGAAAGAATTTATAGCACTGAATAAGAAGAGAAGTCAGTTCAGTGACTTCACCTTCCCATTAGGAAACTAGAAAAAGAAGAACACGTTAAGCCTAAGTAAGCAGAAGAAAGAAAATTGTAAAAAACAAAGCAGAAATCAGTGAGAACACAGAAGACAGTGAGAAGAATCAAGGAAACAAAAAGCTCAATTAAATTAATAGACTGTAGCCAGGCTGACCAGGGCAAAAAAGAAAAAAAGAAAAGAAAAGTTACAAATTACCAATATCAGAAATGTGAGCTAGGATATCATTACAGATTCTACAGGTAATAAATGGATAATAAAATATTATGAGCAGCTATATGTAAATAAATTTGACATTGGACAAATTTCTTGAAAGATAGAAATTATCAAAATTCATTCTGAAAGAAGTACAATATCTTAATGGTCCTATGTCTATAAAATAAATGGCCATCGTAGTCAAATACCTGCCCATAAAGAAAACTCCAGGCCTAGATAGTGTCAAAGTAATATCCCAAAGCAGTGAAATGGAGAAAGGATAGGCTTTTTTCAACAACCATTCGATTTCCATATGCAAAATAAAAAAGAAGAAAAAGAAAGAACTGGTATCTTTACCTTGCATCATATTACAAAAATTAACTCAAAGTGGATCATAGACCTAAATGTAAAATCTAAAACATAAAATTCAGAAAAAAGCAAAATATAGGAGAAAAAATTTGTGAACTTGGGTTAGGCAAAATTGCACATATATGATATCAAAAACAAGATGAATGAAAAAAATTTATAAATTGAATTCATCAAAATTAAAAACTAACCAAAGCCAAAGGGAGAGCACATGTTCAGTGACAAGTGACGTGGACAGGATATAGTGCAGCCGGGCCGACAGGGATCATTGGAGTCGGCAGATCTGGAGTTCCACAACGGCCATGGAAGAACAGTTGAAGATACCAGCGTTTCATTTACTGATTTGAAATTACTGTTGAACTTGTCTTAATATGGGAGAACTATCAAGTGAAATGGTACAGAGATGCTTGTGAATTTTATTTTTAGGTCAATTGATGATAAATTGGGCATTGACTTAATAAAAACAAATAAAAACCTTTTTATGATTATAAAAGCAATTCTTTGTTAAATTTGTAGAAAGATTTTAAGACAGAGGCCAGCCATAACCCTTCCACCCAGAGAGAACCATTATAGTAGTATCATATTGATATGTCTTTTTAAACCTATATGTGTATGTTTCTTGAGTAATAGAACTTGTATCTTCCTATATAGTTTTGTGTCCTTTCTTTGTATAGCAGATGTACTGAGCATGTTCCCATGTCAGTAAATATCTCTAAAATCAAGAGTTTTACCACATATTTAACATTTTGTGAATGAAATTTCCCCCAAGAAGTAAGGCAGGTTCTTATTTTTTGGCATGATGTATAAAAATCATCTTCAGGGACTTCCAGTCCAGTGGTTAAGATTCTGCGGTTCCAGTGCAGGGAGCGCGGTGTTCCATCTCTGGTCAATTTTTTTTTAAATATCACCTTCATTGCTGTATGTAGTATGTTGGACATGGTGCTGCTTGTTTCATAGTGTCAGTTCAGTGAAAGAAGAGCTGTCTCAGCAGCTTTGACAAAGGCGGTGTTGATCAAGGTCTTTATCCCTGCCTTCATTCTCAACATGTGTGAAAGCCTGTATTTAAATAATTTTAGTAAGTTTTCGGATAGGTTCAGATGATTTAGACATGGGCAACAAAACCACTTAGTATCAAAGTTTGGTTACAAACTTTGTCATAAGTAACTTTTCAATTAAATTTTTTAGAAACTCTTTTTTGAGATTTTGTTTTTCAAACTTGTTTCTTTGTATATTTCCTTTATTTGCCCTTCAAGTTGGTTGGTTATTTGGCAACAGATTTGACAGAGAAGCAGATAAGAGTAAAGTTATGACAGAAATTAAAACTGTATTATATATTATAATTAGAACTTACCAATCCATTGTAGCATGCTTTATTTGCACATAAGAATGTGTGCCAATTTTCCATCTAAACTGAATATACATTTGTAGAATGATCCAAAACTTTGTTCAAACCCAGTACTAAAAAAAACCTTAGCAAACATAGTATGAACTTCATACTGATGTCTTCCCTTTTTTCACTCTAATTTCTTATATTGATGATATACTTACTCATACATTTTTCTGTCTACAGAAATCGTGAGATCCTGGAAAATGTGTTAGCTGTCATCTTGGCTATTCTTGTGGCTTTTTTGGGATCTATTCTTCTCATACAAGGCTTCTTCAGAGACATCTGGGTCTTCCAGTTCTGCCTGGTGATAGCCAGCTGTCAATACTCACTACTTAAGGTACCAGCATCTACCTTCTCTTCAGACTTCGGCATAAGAGTTGTGTTAAAAGGCAGAAGATTTTGTATCATTCATTGAATTATAGTGAGAATATAATTTTTAGACTTATTTTCCTTGAACATTTACATTAGATTGGGTAAGGAACAAAAGGGACATATAAACTTTTTAAAAAATATGTGAATGAATCTTCCTAAAAACTTTTTTTTGTATTAAAATACTTGTTAAAAATAAGAATTTGAGGTGTGTTTTTTTTGTGGGTTTTTTGGTTTGGTTTGGTTTGGTTTTTTGGTTTTGTTTTTGTTTGTTTGTTTTTGCCACACCACATGGCTTGTAGGATCTTAGTTCCCCAACCAGGAATTTAATGGGGCCCCGGCAGTGAAAGTGCCAAGTCCTAATCACTAGACCGCCAGGAATTTCCCAAGAATTTGAGTTCTTGAAATTCATTTTTTTTAAATTTATCAACATTAACTCTCCTACTCTCATATTTTAAATCTTCTATTATGTAAGGGAAATTTATTAAGATCCATCATTGGTAGAGAGAAGAATGTCAAAACTAGCATATATATTCTTTGTGGACACCAGGAGCAGAAGATTGCTGTCCCTTTGCTTTTGTTTAAGTTGTGGCTCTGAAATACCAAGTGTTATCAATTTTAAGCTTTCCATAAATGGGAGAATCAAATACCAAATTTTTCACCTTCCAGAACACATCAGTGTGCACTGGTGACATGCACTGTTTTCTTTCCTTTATTATTAGCCAGTGCTGGTTATTTGCCTGATACGTACTAACATGCAGAACCCTCTCCCATCCTGAAAACTATTTGTTTAGTTCTGTTTATACCATCAGCTATCATTTCTTTTTTCTCTCTCTCCATTTATAGACATCTGGGGTAAGCCACCTGTGTCAACTGCTCCATTTTTTTAAGACCCATCCCTACTTCTTCCCTCATCAGAGTACTGAAATTATAGTCTTTATGGGCTAATAATCTATAATTGCCAAATCTGTGTTCTTAGTCTTCATTCTCTGTGAGTGCTGCATCATTTAAATACCTATGAATACTTTCTTCCATTTTCATGTTTTCCTCACTATTGATCTGTGACTTTATACTACCCTCATGATTATCCTACTTTTCAGGGAACTTTATTTTCCTTTGTTGATGCTTCTTTGTTCTTTTGACCATGTCTTAATTTATGAGAATTCTCCAGGGTTTTATTTGGCCCTCTTTCTTGTTTGTAATTCCTTGCCAATGAAGTTACCCTCTTTTATTCCTTTGTTTCCCCTGTATATGAATTATGTCCAGATTTATGTCTCACAGTCTTCACCATTCTCGTAAGTTTTAGTCCTATATATCTTAACAGGCAGCTGGGCACGTTCTGCAAACAGCACATCATCATCTCCTGATATTTCCCTTTCCCAGTTCCTTTGCTTTCTGTAGTAGTATACTAACCCGATCCTTAGAGCCTCTGCTCCTTCCTCCTTGACCTCTAACGACAGTAACTCAGTCCCCCTTTGGTGACTCTGTGTTACAATTTCAGGCCTTTGTTCTTGCTTTTCATTTCAATTCCCCTTAATCCATCCCCTTATCACCTTAAACCATTTAAATTAATTCCCTGGATCCAGTGCCTTTTATCCTGTTAATTTGGTCCACTGCTTAATATGGTTAGATATGGAAAAAGCAAAAGATGACAGATTTTTTTAAATACTTCAGATTTTTTAAATCTAGTTGACTAGAAGAATAGTGATATCATAAACAGAAGTAAGAAAGGCGGGAACAGAGCTGTAGGAGGATAAATGTTCGAACTGAAAGAATTTAAAGATTGTCTGGTCTCATATCCAGCCAAGGGCCACATGTGAAACTCAGTGAACTTAGTCCAGTGTAGAATTATAGGATGATGATAGACCATCCTAGTGAAATTGTTTGGTATGCTGTTGAAAAGGAACTGCAACTTTGGAGAAAAAAATCATGATTTGGGAGGTAGCTACACAATACCTTTTGAACATTTTTATGGGACATTGATAAAGTCTCTTAGAAGGATACAGCTTAATTTATTTGATGAGTTTGATGTGAAAATGCAGATAATATATTTTATACAACTACCATTGAATTGTTTAGTAAGCTTGGAATTTGTGGGCAGAACTGGAATCCTTCTTATAAGCTAGCCCATATTTGTGCTTTTTCTGAATGGAGTGATGTTGCCATAAGAAAGCATCCTACCTTAACTGGACTTATGTGTTGTAATGAGCCAAGCAGTAAGGTGGATCTGTCTGCCATATGCCATTTCAGAAGCATTCAGCTAGATGCAAATTATTAATTAGCCATAGTAAGTTTAAGAGTTAGGAAAGATTTGAGATGTTTTAATGTCAGTGACATCAGTATCCAGAGCTGATGTTGCATCTTCTGTTGATGTTTCAACAGAATTAATGGAGGTCATTTCTTAGCGAGGGAATATTTACTTGAAATTATCTCAGGCATTTTGGAAGTTAATGTAAAATTACCAGGTCTTCAATAGTATAATCTGTCTTTCTGTTTCTTTTTTAGAGTGTTCAGCCAGATTCTTCTTCTCCCAGACATGTAAGTCACTAATACGCCTATAACTTGTGGTTCCATAACATTCCTCAAAACCTTTATTTGGTCATATGTCTGAACTAAGAGTTATGTTACTGTTTTCTCATTGGCAATAGAAAGTCCCTGATAGTGTGTTTGTTCTTTTTAGCCTCCTTTAATCTAGAGCAGTTCCTCAGTATTTGTCTCACACAGTATTGATATTTTTAATGGCTTCAGGCCAGTGATTTTGTAGACAGATGATCCTTCAATTTGAGTTTGTCTGATATTTCTTATTTATTAGATACTGGCTGTGCTTTTTTGCTAAGAATATTACAAAAGTGATGTGTTCTTCTCAGCGCATCATATCAGGAAGCACATAATGTTGATCTGTGCTTTTACTGGTGATGTAAACTTTGATCTTTTGGCTAAGGGTGGAGTCTGCAGTGTTTTTCAGACACTGCAGCGTTAACATTTTGGGCTGGATAATTCTTTGTTGAAAGTTGGGGGTGGGGAGGCTCTGTCCTGTGCATTGTAGGATGTTTAGCATTATCTCTGACCTCTACCCACTAGATGCCAGTAGCACCCTCACCCTAATTGTGACAACCCCAATGTCTTCAGACATTGCCAATTGTTCCCTGGGGGGTAGAATCCCCTCCCAGTCCCTTGAGAACCAATACTCTCCTGTAATGTTATCATTTTTCTCTTGTAGTTAATATGTATATCATAGGAGATACTTTGAGATTGTGTATATGTCCTGTTGCCCTGCAAACCTCCACCCAGTTGTTTTTAATATCTGTGGATATTAAAATCTATTTAATAGCTTTCATTTCTTGCCTGAATCAGTTATCATTTGATCGTTGCCAAATAGTGATTTTTTTTTTTAGCTCCATCATTCCTTCTACATTTATTAGCTGACTTTTCCGTGTAAGAATTTTCCCTTTTTTTACATTGGTGTGGATTCATGGATTCTTATTAAATAGACGATAATGTCACTATCATTATTTTGATGCTCAAATTGTCCCTGATTTGGCCATTGGGAGCCCATCAAGCTGCCTTCTGTGTCCTTTTGACATACCTTTATCATTTTAGAAGTACTTTCTTCCTTTTTTGCACAGTAATTTGTTCCAGGCTCATCTTATACTTTCCCGACTGTAGCCTGAAACCAACCTTTTCTCTGTGGATCCTTGGTTCTTTTTAGTGAATAGTATTAGTTATAAACTAAGATCTGGATGCTAGTAATTTTTATTACTGGAATGTTATTGCTTCTAGGTCCCTCTCACTGGATAAAGCTAGAAGAATATATGTATACACTTAAATACACACATACACACACACATTCTTCTTATACATATCTATTTATATGCATATTAAAAATAATGAGGTCATGCTGATACTTAATTTCAATCCAGCATCCTGGGGTTTGTTCTATTCTTCCTCCTTTCCATATTTGTAATTTCCTTCTGCTACAGTCAGAAACCTGACTTCCATATGGAAACATTTTGAATCCTTAGACTATAAGCCATCAAAGAGCTCAGTAGCTAGTTGTGACTCTTCAGATTAACTAAACTGACTTTTTTTTTGCGCTCTGTCATTCTTAAAGTTTTCATTGTTTCTTTTTTTTTTTTTTAAGAACTTTTATTG
This sequence comes from Hippopotamus amphibius kiboko, assembly GCF_030028045.1. NCBI lineage: Eukaryota > Metazoa > Chordata > Mammalia > Artiodactyla > Hippopotamidae > Hippopotamus > Hippopotamus amphibius. The sequence goes on from NC_080189.1 coordinate 156,988,219, forward strand.
AGATACAGTTAACATACAATAAACTGCATATGTTTAGAGTGTACAATTTGGTATCCCAATCTCCCAATTCATTCCCCCCCAACCCTCCACACTTTTCCCACTTGGTGTCCATATGTTTGTTCTCCACATGTGGGTCTCTATTTCTGCCTGGCAAACTGGTTGATTTGTACCATTTTTCTGTAGTCCGCATATATGTGTTAATATACGATATTTGTTTTTCTCTTTCTGACTCACTTCAGTGACAGTCTCTAGGTCCGTCCATGTCTCTACAAATGTCCCAATTTCATATTGCTTTTTACAGCTGAGTAACATTCCATTGCACATATGTACCACATCTTTTTTATGCATTCATCTGTTGATGGACATTTAGATTGCTTCCATGTCCTGGCTGTTGTAAATAGTGCTGCAATGAACACTGGAGTGCATGTGTCTTTTTGAATTATGGTGTTCTCTGGGTATATGCCCAGCAGTGGGATTGCTGGGTCATATGGTAGCTCTATTTTTAGTTTTTCAAGGAACCTCCATACTGTTCTCCATAGTGGCTCTATCAATTTACATTCCCACCAGCAGTGCAAGAGCGTTCCCTTTTCTCCACACCCTCTCCAGCATTTACTGTTTGTTGATTTTCTGATGATGCCCATTCTAACTGGTGTGAGGTGATACCTCATTGTCGTTTTGATTTGCATTTCTCTAAGAATTAGTGATGTTGAGCAGCTTTTCATGTGCCCCTTGGCCATCCATATGTCTTCTTTGGAGAAACGCCTGTTTAGGTCTTCTGCTTATTTTTGGATTGGGTTGTTTGTGTTTTTGATATTGAGCTGGATGAACTGTTTATATATTTTGGAGATTAATCTGTTGTCTTAAACTGACTTCTTTTTTAATATGATTTTCAGGGTCATAATCGTATCATTGCCTACAGTAGACCAGTTTATTTCTGTTTGTGTTGTGGTCTTATTTGGCTCTTGGATTATGGCAGCAGAAACCTTACTACAACCAAGTTCAAATTATATGGAATAACTTTCACCAACCCGCTGGTGCTTATATCAGCCAGAGATTTGGTTATAGGTGAGTCGTCTTTAAAGTATGTTATATCTTAACATTTTTTGTGTACGAACCGTTCACTGATAAATAGATCAATTATCTAGGTAAAAATAGTTTTACTGGGCTTATTTTGCTGTTTATTGCCATCCTCTCAGTGAGGAACAAAACTATGGGGCTATTAGAAATGAAAAAAGCTGGTGATGAACAAATATTATAGTAACTCTTCTGTTATTGAAGCAGATGAAATGAAAGATTTCCTTTGGATCTCAGGTTCCTATTATGTGAAAACAGTTGAATTAATTTTAAAAGCTGTTGTTTATAGTTGGAAAGATTATTTAATATTCAGGCAGTTATGTATAGAGAAATAATTTAAAATGGCACATTTTAAGAAATTTGCTTCATAATTTTAAACAACTTTAAAGAAACTTGCTTAGTAATTTATATTAATTTGGGGTTTATTTTTATCATTTATTTTGTGATCTTAGATGAACAAAAGGATGGAGGTGATAAACTGTTTTTTAACTTGCTTTTCTTTCTTTCTGTAGTGTTTACACTCTGTTTCCCAATAGTATTTTTCATTGGTCTCCTGCCTCAGGTGAATACATTTGTAATGTACCTTTGTGAACAATTGGATATTCATATCTTTGGTGGTAATGGTGAGTACTTCCCTATAAAAATTACAGTTTACATTATTAGTTTTACAAATCTTTAAGTAATAGATGGAACATTAAATTGCTTTTCTGGTTTTTATTTTAGAATTGTAATTAGAAAGAAAAAGGCACTTATTTAATAATTACTGAACAGAAATTAATCTGTAGACAGGAAAAAATAGTCAAGTTTGCTACTTTAGGGAAAGATCCAGAAATAATGGAGTTGATTTGTAAGTGTTTAAATGCTGTCATCTTAAAGTAAAAGTTATAGTGAGTTTACATGGAACCTGTATAGACTTATGAAATATTTATAAAAGATCAAATAGATTGAGCTCTGATACATGGCATTATATTTAGATTTTGAACTAGGGTATGCATTTGATATTCTATATATTTGGTTTCAGAGCTTTGTTTTATCTTTATAATTGTGACGCCGAAACCAGAATGCTTTTAGTAAAAGCATTTTACTAAAGATTTTTAGAAACAACTGTTTTTAGAGTAGAATATGTGGATATGAATTGATGTACTTAGAAATGTATTCCCCTGTTATATGTACATTTTATTTTCAAAATAAGTAAGACTATACCAAAATTACTCTGGAAAAATGTTTTACAGAACTTAAAAATAACACTTTGGGCAGCCACTGTGGTTAAAATATACCCTTATTTAGTTTAACCACCTAACATTTTACTGAAAAATGAGTGTACAACTAGAGAAAAATGTATGACAGGGAAAGAAATTACTGAACTTTATAGTTTTATTTCTATTCATACTTCATCTTCGCAGTCCACATCTTCCAAGTATATGCATTGAAATTATGTCTGCTGATAAAATGTTGATATTATGGTTTAAATTGTAAATAGAAACTAAGCTTTTTCTATATCGCTTTGTATCTAGAGCCTTTTTAATGCTTTGGAAAATTTAAAGGAGTGTGAATCAAGACTGGGCTGGTCTTCAGCATAGCTTAATGGGTAGAAAACAATTTCAGTATTTAGGAGACTATTCTAGGTGCTATATTAATCTAAATACTATGGAGAAGGTTTAGTGTAGGTAATTTATAATAGTGGGCTTTGTCGTAATTTACAAACTTATGCAAGGTGTTAGCTTTTTAATGTCTCCTAAAGAAAAATTTTTCTTGTAGATTTCTTTTATGGTCACCATATGAGATTACTATTAAAGTCTGTTATTTTAGCCCCCCCTCTCTATTCCTTATTATTAGTAATCCCATTAGATATATTTTTTGTTGGTATTGTTAGAAATCAGTCAGATCTATACTTTTTTGAGAGAATTACTTAACACATGGGAACATAAATTTACTTCTGTGGGTAACACAAGTTCTATTTACATGCAGTTTACATACTTAATACATTTTTAGTTTCTTTTCAAGCTCTGCAAGCTTCATTTTCCCATACTTTTATAAATAATAAGATACATTCTTGAAGCATAATATAGGTAAATGTTTATTGCTTCCAAGGTAAATATATTTCACCTTGTATCAGAAATTGTTAATAGTAAACCCTTGTCATTTCAAAATTTTTCGAAAGGACAAGATGAAGAAACTGAATTTTTATAAATTGAACAAAGTAGATATTTAATTATGGTCAGTAACATACCATTTTAAATAGTTTTCAGTGACCTTTTAAGATCCCTTTTTTCCATAAATCTTTACAAATGTGGCTTTCTTTTTCCCTTTGCCATCTAGCCACTACAAGCCTGCTTGCAGCACTTTACAGTTTCCTCTGCAGCATCGTGGCCGTAGCCTTACTCTATGGGTTGTGTTACGGCGCCTTAAAGGTGAGCAATACATGTAGTATGTTCTGTCTTTAAGGCTACTTTCCTATATGAAGATTGCTTTAAATCAACTAATAATGGTTTTGTTTCCTGGTATCTCTTCAGCATTAATTTTCATGGTCTTCATACGCTGAGCATTATTCTGCTCCTCATTTGGTTTGAATTTGAAAACAGTTTTCATAGTTAATCATTATTAAAAGAAAATCCTTTTCCATGCAGTAATCATAGGTTAATATTAGAAACAGATTATTAAAAACTAGGCTGGTCTGGGATAGAGGTAGGCATGGTAATAACAGAAGATGAAATTCATTTTAGGTTTCTACTTAAGAATATGTGTAACTGTGCTTCATATAAAATTTTTTTAAAACCTAGAAGAACAAGTTCAAGGACTGCAATTTAAGATACAACCTAGTAAAAATTAATGCACCGAAATGTGATGTCATTATTGGTTTAGAAGAATCTGGATGAGCCTTAGTTCCATTTTAAAGCAATTGTCACCAAATTATAACTGTAAAAATTTTAGATTTCTCATAAGCAACTCTCAAATCCTAGTATTTTTTTTTATGATTAATACAAGATAATCAGAGAATGATAGCGTTGAAAGGGCTATGAAAAGGGACTCATAGCATTCTTCCTTGTTTCATTTATTCAGTAGCATTTACTGTGCTTACAGTGTGCCTAGTTCTGTGCTAAGTACCATTTCTTACTTTTAAGTTGCCTGTATCTTAACTGTGATTAACAAGTCAATCAGTGGTCTTACTAGAGGGTGATGAAGGTTGTGAAAACAGAATGTTACAGGTATATGAATTAAGATATTACCCTATTCAGCCTAAAAGAACTAAAGGTGATGAACCCAGTGGCAGGGCAAGAATAAAGATGTAGTTGCAGAGAACGGACTTGAGGACATGGGGCAGGGGTGCGAAGGGGAAGCTGGGATAAAGTAAGAGAGTAGCACTGACATATATACACTACCAAACGTAAAACAGATGGCTAGTGGGAAGCTGCTGCGTAACACAGGGAGATCAACTCGATGATGGGTGATGACTTAGAGAGGTGAGATAGGGAGGGTGGGAAGGAGTCGTGGAAGGAGGGGATATGGGGATATGTGCATAAATACAGCTGATTCACTTTGTTGTACAGCACAAACTGGCACAACAGTGTAAAGCAATTATACTCCAATAATGAGCTTAAAAAAAAAAAGATGATTTTCCAGGGGGGCGGTTTTTTAACCAAAATTTGAAGGACAATAGAAATCATCTAATTGAAACAAGGGATGAAGAGCCATGGAGTTGTAAAGAAAGTGTGTTGTGTACAGGAAACAGCAAATAATTTGGAATTGCTGGAAATTGGGTACATGAGGAAAGATGGCCTACAGTAAGGCTGGAAAGGTAAGCAACGGCTGGATTGTGAAATATCTTTTACCCTGAACATATTGGGTGCAGATGGAAGACCATCAAAATATTCGAGGTAAGGCAAGAAAATGATCAGCGTTGCATTTTAGAAAGATTACTTGGTTCCCAGTGTGAAGGAGACTGAAATATAAGCAGGAAGGATCAGAAGTAGGGGGACTCTTGTGCTGCTGTTTTAATTATAAGGGACTTAATGAAAATTGGATTCAGTGAATATATTTGGGAACTCTGTGGATAAAGATAAAAGAGCCAGAGTAGGATCCAGGATGACTTCTGGGTAGGGGCTGCCTTGAACAACTGGTTAGATAATGATACTAATGTACATGATTGGAAATCTTTGAGTTTAGTGGGGAAAGGGATTGCTTACATTTGGACACTTTTACTTGTTGGCATTAATGGGGTATCCAGAGATACATAGTGGGTAGTTATTTGCAGTAACAATGAAAAGATTTAGGATTCATCATCAAATTAAAGTATAAGAAAAAGACTGCTAGCCTGGGTTGGCAGGAGAAAATGGATGCAGATAGAACCCTGAGAAATGCCAGTATTTGAACAGTGGATGGAATAGAGTCCAACAAAGGAAACTTCAGAAGCAATACAATGTGAAAAAATTTTCATTAAATTTGGCAGTTAATAGGATATTGGTGACTTTAACAAAATAGTTTTTTTAATATTTTGGCTGATGAAGCTAGATTATAAATTTAAGTTTGAGTAGATGTTGAGGAAATGTATTCTACTCTCTCTCTCCCAATACATTTGGGAAACCTGTGCACATGATAAGGATGGTTTTGTTTTTTAAAAAAGATCTGAGGCTTGATTGCATTTAAAAGGGGAGGTGGAAAATGAGCAGAGGAGGAGATACTTGATGGCATAAGCCCAGGAAGTAACTGGAGGTAATGAGATCCAAATATAAGCTTCTCCCAGGTACACTACCTTTAAACCATCCTGGTATAAAGATTTTAGATATGTGTTTGGAGAACATGTTTTGGAAAGTGCGTCATTACTTGGAAGTTGCAGTCATGGAAGTTAATAGTGCAGTAAGTTTTCTAATTTTCTCAAGGCCTATTTAACTGTAATTATGTAGGGGAAGAGCAACAATTGTAAAACTGCCAACTAGAACCTTGTGTCCTAAGACAGGCAGGGAGGTACTTTTTTTTCCTTCTTTCTTGGCCGTGGCATTTACATTAGACTATTTTAGTTTTAGATATTCCCCATTGTGAGAGAATAAATGTGCAGATTTAGTTATGTAAATGAGTAAAGATTATATGCAAAGATTTCATCATAGCAGTGTTTGTAACAGCAAAAGCTGTAAATGACCTAATATTTGTCATTTGTGACTGGTTAAATCAATTATGGTATAGCCTCACACTGGAATACTATACAGCCACAAAAAAGAACGAAAATAGATTTTGTTTGTTTGTTTGTTTTTAATATTTATTTATCTGGCTGCACCAGGTCTTAGTTGCAGTTTGCAGGATCTTCATTGCTGCATGTGGGATCTTCATTGCAGCCTGCAGGATCTTTAATTGCAGCATGTGAACTCTTAGTTGCAGCATGTGAGATCTAGTTCCCTGACCAGGGATCAAACCCAGGCCCCTGCACTGGGAGTTCAGAGTCTTAGCCACTGGACTACCAGGGAAGTCCCAAAATAGATTTTTATGTGCAAATGTGAAATGATTTCCAAGACATATAATTTGTTTCTTTTTTTTAAGCGCTATTAAAATGTAATTGCCTTATAAAAATGTAAGATATTTGAAGTGTACAGTATAATGATTTGATATACGTATACATTGTGAAAGGCTTCCTCCCATCAAGTTAGTTAACACATTTATCACCTCATGTATTTGCTTTTTTTTTTTTTTTTGGTGAGAACATTTAAATTCTACTCTCTTAGCAAATTTCATTTCTACAATACAGTGTTATCAACTATAGTCACTGTATTATATATTAGCTCCTCAGACCTTATTCATCTTTTTTTAATTTTTAAGTTTATTATTTTAATTTTTTATGAAGGTACAGTTGACATATAACATTATATTAGTTTCAGACAATGACTCAATATTTGTATATATTGCAAAATAAGCACCACAATAAATCTGGTTAACAGCTGTCATTGTACATAGTTACAAATATTTTTTCTTATGGTGAGAACTTTTAAGATCTGTTCTCTTAGCAACTTTCAAATGTGCAATACATTGCTATTAAGTATAGTCACTGTGCTGTACATTACATCCGCAGAACTTATTTATCTTAAAACTGGAAGTTTGTCCCTTTTGAACCTCTACCCATTTTTCCATGTCCTACCTAAACTTTATCTTATAGCTGAAAATTTGTTCCCTTTTACCAGCCTTTCCCTGTTTTCCCCAGCTCCCAGTCTCTGGCAACTACTTTTCCATTCTCTGTTTCTAAGAGTTTGACTTTTTTTTTTCCCTTATAAGATATCACATATAAGTGATAACATACAATATTTGTCGCTCTCTGGCTTATTTTACTTGGCATAATGCCCTTCAGTTTCATCCACGTTGTTGCAAATGACAGGATTTCCTTTTTTTAAGGTTGAATAATATTCCATTGTGTGTGTGTGTGTGTGTGTTTTAGTAAAAAGGAGAAGGCAGTATGCCAAAATATAGATGTTTTCTTTGTGCCTTTTTTTTTTTAAACACACCTGATGGCTTGTATATACATAGAGCATTTACAGAAGAATACACGAGAATTGATAATATAGGTTACTTCTGGACAGACTCATTGGGGAGTATTATTGCATACCTTTAGGAATGGTTTAATTTTTTAATCTATTCACTAGTATAGACTTTTACATCTGTTATTTCTGATTTCTGCTTTTTTGGTATGTATTTACATTTTTGTTTTTCCTTGAACTTTAAAGCTCATTAAAAGCTAACATTTTTCCTGGTACAGATCAACCAGTTTGCAAGGCGGAAATAGAGACACAGATGTAGGGAACAAACATACAGACACCAAGGGGAGAAAACAGATGGGGGTTGGGATGGGATGAATTGGGAGATTGGGATTGCCATATATATGTTACTAATAAGAAAAAATATCAAATTGTACACCTTAAATATATGCAGTTTATTGTATGTCAATTATATATCAATAAAAGTCCTTAAAAATAAAAGTTAACATTTTTCCTCTAAGACAGCTTTAGTATTTCCTGTTTGTTATGTGTATACTTTCTAGATGTTTACATATTTTTAAGAGATTGCTTGAATTTGGGCTATTATATAATGAAATGAAAACATTCAGACCCAGTACAGTGTGTAGAATAAATCCATCTTTTAATCATTGTACTGCATGATTATTCTCAATTATTAATCTAAATAAAATAAGTCATTCTGAGACCAATTTAAGGATGTTTTTCTTTTGTCTGAGAGCAATAAAAAGTAGTGTCCAAGCATTTGTTAAATAAATGCAGGCATCTTTTGTTTTTTTCTAGATAATTGTTTTGAGGCAAAATTTATACACAGTGAATTCCACATCTCTCAAGTACACAATTTGATAAGTTTTGACAAATGCGTATACCTCTGTAATATACACCCCTAGCAAGATGTAAAAGTTTCATCGCCATCAGCAAGTTCCTTCTTGTTCCTTCCCAGTCTCTCTGCCCCAGCTGCTTTTATTGTAGGTTTGCGGTTCTTGAACTTGATATAAATGGACCATATCATATTTACTCTTTTGTAACTGGTATATTTTGTTCTTATAATGTTTTTGAGATTCATCTGCATTATGTGTATCAGTAGTTTTTTCCTTTTTGTTGCAGAGAAGTATCCCGTATAGTTTTAAATCCTCCTTATTTCCACACATGAATATGTCACAGTTTACTGTCTTAGAGATGAACATCTGGGTTGTTTCTAATTTAGGGCTATTATGAATAAGGCTGCTGTGAACGTTCTTGTGCAAGTCTCTTTTTGTGGACATATGTTTTCATTTTTCTTGGGTAGATAACTAAAATGGAATTGCCAGTTTTCCAAAGTGGTTGTACTGGACATCTGTTTTTCAGTTTTAATTTTTATCAGAATTGTACATAGTTATCTTTTAAAGAGTCAAATATTTCTATAAGACTTAGCACCAGGAACTGCAATCGCCTACCCCTTTATCTCTTCCTCACAATTACCACTTTCAATTCTTTGAGCTGATTCTTTTCGTATTTGCTTCCATATCTCTAAATAACTAACTTATACTTCTTGTATTTTGTCAAGTTTCAGGCATTATCCATGGACTGCACTTTGTGGGAGTTATAGGCTTAACGTTCTTTCACCTCTCCCCCTACATTTCTACTAGACACAGCCTTCCTTGTCTTCCTCATACACCAGATATGTTTACCTTATTGTCACTATGCAAATGTTATTCCTGCATACATTTTGTTTTCTCCTTTACTTTGTTTTTTTATGTATTTATCTCTCTTTCATTCTCAAACTCTTCACATATTGTTTAACTTTCTTAGTAAATTCAGACATATCAGGAAGTTCAGTTCCTGGCCCCTCCACATAACTGGACACATTACTTAAACTATCTGTACCTTGGTTTACTCGTCTATAAATTGGGGAGTAACAGTACATATCTCCAAGGATGATTGTAAGAATTTAAGAAATGCTTATGAAGGTCTGAGAATGGGGCTTGATGCATAGTATGATACACATAATACGATGGTAAGATTTTGATGTAGCCATTTAAAAAAAGGTCTCTGTTGTGACGTGGAACAATTTCCAATACTGTTATTAAATGGGGGAAAAAAAGGCAAGTTTTATAATAAACTACCATTTGTTTACCCACTCCGCCATTCTCCCCTCTTGAATCCCCAGAGAAAGACAAAGGCACTTAACCTCACAGGGCATACTTAAGAACTGTTCACTATTCCTTATACCAGTGTTATCTACTCCATACCAAGTACCAAGCAAGTAAACTCCAGAGGTACTGCAGTGAGCAGACATATCCACATCCACATGTTTGGTTGGCCTTAGAAGCTGGTTTTGTATTATTTATATCTGGGAATATACTGTTTATTCACTCAAGAAACACTGATGCCTGTCCAGTGCTCTGGAGGATATAATGGCATATTATATGAGCAAAGGCATCCATAAAGTAGACACCAACAGTCAGCAGTTTGTTTTGGCTAAAGTGTTGTATCATATGTTGCCTTTTCTTACTCCATTATCATATATAACAAAAGTTTGCTACACCAAGTTATTTTGTTTTTCAAAAAAGAGAACATAGTTTACTATAAACTTAATACCACTTAATATATGAAAGAAATTGACAGCAGCATGTATCAGAAACAAATGTATTCTTCCTAGTGTATAGTAGAGCTTTAGTACCAAAAGAAATATGGCAATCTAGCAGTTAGATATTAAGTTTATATGGAATAAAATGCAGTGAGTAACATGGCCAAAAAGGTTTTGTTTAATTCAGTTATCTTTCTCCAAAATACTGACATAAGAGGATTATATGATACATTGTGAATTAGAAGCGTATTGTTCTGTCAGACTTTTTTTTCCCAACAGGATTCTTGGGATGGCCAGCATATTCCAGTGCTTTTCTCCATTTTTTGTGGTTTACTGGTGGCAGTATCTTATCATCTCAGCCGACAAAGCAGTGATCCATCTGTACTTTTGTAAGTGAGATTACTTGTTATCAAGTTAAAGAAATTTAAATAAGTTGGCATTTCTTTCAGATTTAACTTCCAAGATCTCTTTTTCCAATGCCTTGTCAAAGTGCTGTTGACTTAATCTGTATTTGATTTCAGAAGATATTAACTTTGGGTCATTCTGATCACCATTGGCTGAGAGTATTTGTTAGCTTTTTCTCTAAGATTTAAAACTATGTTTTCATAAAAATATTCTTACTGTATGCTTATTTATGGCATCTTAAACTTTTTAGAATTTGTCATTTGCTTAGTGAGTAAATATTGGGATCACTTCATTTTCTACCATAAACTTTGTTTGCCATTTGAAGTACTGGTTTTTAGGTTATGAATGTATTTTTAAATTATATTCTGTCTCTCTTTTCTTCTTTTAATGTAAAGCTCTTTAGTGCAATCCAGAATTTTTCCAAAAACAGAAGAGAAAAATCCAGAAGACCCTTTGTCTGAAGTAAAAGATCCACTGCCTGAAAAACTTAGAAATTCTGTTGTAAGTTTAAGCTTTTTAGAATCACCTAAAAGACTTAAATTTTGTACAGATCAAAAAAAAAATTTGTACAGTTCATGTTATATAATGAACACTTTTTGAGGTAACACAATTTTAGTAACTGGGGAAAAATACATATATAGTTGTACATGGTTGGTGGTTTTTATTTCAGATTTTAACATGTAAGAAATGCTCATTCCTCAAAGTTTGTTTCGATGTAGAACAGTATTCTAAATATTCATTTTTAGATAAGGTGAAATTAAGTTATTTCATTATTTAAAGAATTCTTAATCCTATTGAATTTAAACTAGAATTTGAAAGGTGAATATTAGCATAAATTAGATTTATTTTGTTACTATTCTTGTTGATAAAAACTATGTCCTTGTAAGTCATCTGCTGGTCTTTTAGTGTGTTTATTTCTCAAGGGCAGTCTGAAAAGTGTGTGTGTGTTTATTTTCCAGGTTGAAGGAGAGAACAATCACCTGTACTAATTTCATATACTCAAGTAGATGTAGTAATTTAAAAAATTTTTATTGTTACTTGCATTCTTTTAGTAGTTATTTAAAAAATGAATTCTGTATATTCATATCTGCTTTATGGAACAAAACATAAAACATTTTTTTCCTAAGTTATTTTACATATTTCCATTTATGAAAGAATGAATTTATGTAGGTCTTGAATTAGACAAATACCTTCGCTGAACTTGAGCTGTTCACATATTCTTTAGAAAACTTTAGGAAAGTACAAAACTGCCTCAACATATAATTTAAACAATTTTTCGACTTTAGTTTTCATGGTAGCAAAGGACATTTCATGTTAAATATAGTAGGATGTTTCTGAATGTATTAGCTTAAAAGCATAAATCTGTGGGTCAATTGGTGACCAAAGATATCAAGAGGTTTCTGGTTTTTACTGCAACCACTAAGACAACCAAAATTCAGTAAGTAAAATAGGACATATGCACGCAGTTTCATTTCAGAAGGGCAATGAACATATACCTTGTCATCCAAAAGGATATACCCTATAAAAGATCTTAAGAATCTCATTTCTTTTTCCCATATGAAAATTTACAGACCAATGGGGGGAAATCTTCATTCTGAAAGACTTGTTATGATATATTTACGATGCGTAGAACTAGTTAAGCTTGGTTTAATTTCCTTGGTATCGCAGTATCAAACCAAAATATGAGGAAACTGAGGAAGAAAATAAGACTTATTGTAGTTAATTATTATGTATAAGAATTACCTTAGAAGTACTACAGAATAGGATCAGTGAAAATCTATTTTGTAACCATGGCCACTTGAGAGGGAAGATTCTGTTTACATTTTTGTGTAACGTGTGTTAACTCTGATTTGTCCCACAGAGCGAGCGTTTGCAGTCTGACCTAGTAGTGTGCGTTGTAATTGGCGTGCTGTATTTTGCTATTCACGTAAGCACAGTGTTCACAGTATTGCAGGTAAGGAATCATTTTGTTCTTTTCACTCTGGGGAAAGTAACTTTGTTTGGATTCACTGCTGATTTGATGGTAGCGTTGGTCCATAATGCTGAAATATATGAGCTTTTGTTTGGTTTTAACAACAAATACTTGTTTTCTCGTGGTTTCTCATGGATCGTGACTCTGGGCATGGCTTAGCTGGTTGATCCCAGCTCAGTGTGTGTTATGATGCTGCAGTCATATGTGGCTGCAATCAGCTGAGGCTGTGAGCAGGCCTCACTTCCTTGCTAACTGTTGGCCAGAGAGCTTAGTTCTTCTCCATGTGGTCCTCACCATGGGCTGCCTGAGTATCCTCACGAAATGGCAGCCCGTTTCCCCCAGAGCCAGTGATCCTAGAGAGAGAAAGCCCAAGACCAGAGCCCAGTCTTTTATAACTGATGTTGGATGTGGCATACCACCAGTTCTTCCATATGCACTGGTCACACAGGGCAACCCTGCTGCATGTGGGAGGGGAATACAAGCGGGCATAAACCCCGGGAAGTGAGGGTGGTGGGAACCGTGCTGGACTGACTACCACAGTACGCCCTCTGCCTCTGTGGTTCACATCCTTTTAAACCCCCCTTTTAAACTTCTAGCTACAGCTAGGAGTCCAGAACCTCGTCCTCTGACTCAGGCCCGGGTGTGGGTGATGCTCCCGGGTGGTAGTCCTGCAGCGCTGCGCGTCTGTAGGCCACGCGGTCACCCTCTGCAGGGCTCCTGACTCTCTTGTGCAGACCTGCCTTTCTGCGTGGTGCCCGTTTGACCATGATGCACCTTCACATAGTTTTTCTCGTGTTTTTGTGCTTGGGCTGCATTGCATCTATGGTCTAGAGTTCATCAAATTTAGGAAATTTTGGTCATTATTTAAATGTTTTTTTCCCTTTTCCTTCTGCTGTCCCTCCACCCACCCTCTCTCATGGACTTCCTTTGGCCTTTTGAATTTATCCCAGAGTTCATTGATGCTTTGTTCATTTTAAATTCTTTTTCTCCCCTGCATGTTTAATTTTGAATACTTTCTGTTACTATTACTTGATGGTTAAATTCACTCATCTTTTATTCTGCAATGTGTCATCTGCAGTTAATCCCATCCAGTGTTTCTTTTATCTCAGAACTTAACAAGGTTCATCTTTAGAAGTTGGATTTAGGTCTTTTTTATATCTCTCACGCCTCTATTTGCTTTTTTGAACAAATGGAATTTACTTTTAGCTCTCTTAATGGCCTTGTCTCATGGTTCTAATTTCTGCGTCACTTCTGGGTTGGTTTTGATTGTCGTCCCTGCTCCCCCCTCCCCCCCCGCCCCGTCATAGTTTCCTGATTCTTTGCACGCATAGTAATTTTTTAAAAAATGTATGTACCTTTTTTTTTAATTTTTTTTTTTTTTGTTTGCATTGGGCCTTTGTTGCTACGTGCAGACTTTCTCTAGGTGCGGCGAGCGGGGTCTACTCTTCTTTGCAGTGCACCAGCTTCTCAGTGAGGTGGCTTCTCTTGTTGCGAAGCATGGGCTCTAGGTGCTTGGGCTTCAGTAGTTGTGGCACACGGGCTTAGTTGTTCCGACGCCTGTGGGATCTTCCTGGACCAGGGATCGAACCCATGTCCCCTGCAATTGGCAGGCGGATTCTTAACCACTGTGCCCCCAGGGAAGTCCCACGTGCATGGTAATTTTTGATTGGGTGTATTGGGTATTTTTGTATTTCTAGAAATATTCTTGAACTTTGTTTTTTGGCAATATTCAGTTACTTCTTAATAGTTTGATCCTCTCAGATCTAAGTTTTAAGATTGCTTAATTGGGACAGGGCTGTTTCGTCTAGGGCTAACATTCCCCCTGCTTGAGGCAACACCCTTTGGACTACTCTGACCAGTGCCCTGTGAATGTTAAGTTTTTCCAGTCTGGCTTGTGAGAACAGGCACTGTTCCTAGCCCTGTGTGGGTGCTGGGTACTTTTCTCTCTAATCACTTGGCCAGGTTCTTTCCCTGGCCATATGTAGTTTCCTCCCACGCATGTGCCAATTCCCCTGAATACTCAATGGAGACCCTCTGCAGATCTTTGAAGTTCTCTCTCCATGCAGTTTTCTCTGTGGAACACGGTCTGCTCTAATGAGCTCTAGCTGCCTAGCTCTCTCCAGGCTCTTAGTTCTATCTCCTCAACTCAGGAGATGCCAGGCTTCACGTGGGTTCGCCTCCCTTCACTGCAGCTCGGGAACTCTCGAAGGGCAGTAAGCTGGGGCAGTGCTGACACCTCATCTGTGTCCTTTCTGTCAGGGTTTGCTGTTTATTTCCTTATGTCTAGTATATTGCAAACCATTGGTTTATATATTTTATTCTATTTTGGTTCATGTGGAACAGAGTAAATCTCTATTATTGCATTTGGCCAGAAGCAGAGGTTGTATTATTTAATTTTAACATTTTTGCCTATTTTCTTCTCTTCCAATTTGAGCCATTAACTCCTGACTACCTCTCAAGCTGAGTGAGGTCCAGTGGGTCTTTAGGGGTCAGATGGAGGCCTCTTTAGTTTCTAAACATAGGACTTTTAATTTGAATATTTGAAGTGATGGTACTTGGTTTTTGTGAATTTAGTCATACATACAACTCTTCCAAACCATGTGAAGCCACAAGAAAAGAATACTTTTTTCTCATTCTGTTTTGCTCTTCACTCAGGACTTACAGTTTTATTTGGCTCATGTCCTTTTTCTCTGCTAGCTAAAACAATTGAATCCATTGCTCTGCAAGTCACATAGAACATTCTTAGGGTAGCAAGCAATATGCCTCAGGCCACACTCTCAAACATTGACAGTGTAAGACACCAAGGAAAATGCTTAACACATTTTAACATATCTGTAATACATGAACAGTTACTCACTTATAGCTGATTTCATTAGAATTTTTACATAATACAGAAATGTTAATTGTAAACAAATGTTTAGTTCTTAGAGTCTATAATTGACTAAAATTGAACTGACAAATTAGAAGTTCTCCTTTGGGTCTCACGATCACTTAATTTCCTCAACTTTATCCTCCTTTTAGCCTGCACTCAAGTATGTGTTGTATGCACTGGTCGGCTTTGTGGGTTTTGTAACCCATTACGTGCTGCCTCAAGTCAGGAAGCAGCTGCCGTGGCACTGCTTCTCTCATCCTCTGCTCAGGACGGTGGAGTATAACCAGTATGAAGCTCGAAGTAAGTAGTTCATTGGCACGTTTCCTCCCAATACTATGGATTTTACTTCTACGTTGTTGACGGGTGGCAGTTAAATAAGTATCGTCAGGTAGTACCTTGGCTTGTGTTTCTTCGGTTTGACACTGTAATGGGTCAGACCTTTTGCAGGATGCTTTCATTTCTGCTGAAGTATAAATGTCAGTGCTAAAATGCCAGCTTTCCACAGAATAAACCTTGCTCTTCGCTTCTCTGAATTGTTCTTCACAGACCTCTCATTAATTAATCCTTCAGTGTATGCCTGTGACTTCTCTCTCCAGTCTCTACCTTGACCCTCAGTCTTCCTTGCCATAGGCAGGCAGCTCAGTCCCCTTTAAGACATCTGTTCAACGTACTTTTAACTCAAAGCTTAAAAGGAATAGAAAGGTCTTTGTTCCTGTTTCCACCAGTGACACTGTGTCCTACCAGAGTGGGTTATAAAAGATTGAATCAAGAGAAAAGAGGTGAAAAACATTTGTAATTGCTGTTATTCATTTAGATTTGGGATAAAATATAAAATGACTAAAAAGAGGTAGAAAGCCCATCCATTTGGCACTTTACTTGTCACTTTAAACCCTGACTTTTCTGTTGTAAGTCATCAGTCTGATTCATTGGCTCCATGACCTATAATATACTGTACTTCCTCATTTTAGGGAAATAATAAAAGTTTAATACCTGTGTCATCATTATTATATACCAGTAATCAAACAAACCAGTGTTTTTTCCTCAAACTTTTTCTTTAGTTAATGAGTTAATATAGAGAGTAAATTTCTCAACTGTTTGGAGATAACTTCTTTAGAGAACTCTGAAGCTTTTGAAAGATTTCTATACCAAACTTGACTTTGCAATATCAAAGCAAATTTCCTAGGCCCTTTAGCAGAATAGCTTGTTATTGTGGTACTGTAATCTTGGTCACTATTTTGATCCTGGAAAGATAATTAAAAACTAATGTGTAGATTGCAGTAAAATAATGTAAAACTATAAAAATCTGTACTGGCCTATTCTTACCATAAGGAAAATAACAGAATGATGTATTTTTGATGGCTAATGATTAATTGCTTTCATACATAAATGTTAGCAAGTGTATCTGGTTTGTTTTGAAGAACAGTTTTCATCAAAGTAAATCATTGATCATGTTTATTTTTTATCTTAAAACATTTAGTCTAAATTTTTATAAATTTTGAATCAACATAACATTTTTCACTGATCGAGAGTATTAGACATTAGCAAAGTTGATTTTAGCAGCTATAAAGAAAAATATGATTCATTAGAGAACTTCCTAGAGGTAGTTGACGTTGTTTTCAGATAGCTGGAGGACCTTATTTTAAATCTTTCAGCTTATCCTAGACACTTTCCCCAATAACATTAAATATTAAAGTACTGGGAAAACATTACTGGCAATGAAAATGACACATGAAGTGTGTGAATCTAAAACATATCGTACTTTCATATCTGTTCTGAGATGTATGTCTTATAAGAGGTGTGTGTATGTAAGGATTTTAAAAACAGATAATTTAATAGATCATTTATTTCTTTTTAGAGAAAGGGGTCGTCTAATAATCTTCAGCAACCTTTTCTACAGAAGTTATAGACATAAATAAAAAGTTATGGCTGAAAACTGAGGTTTCAAGAATTAAAGTTGAAAATGGAATTCAATTCTTCTAAATTGAACATCTAAGTTGGAAAGTTGTATGTCTCAGAATTCATAAAATTGGCAATTGATTGACATACTGGATTAGTTATATTATTTATAGTAGAGCTGAATTTGAGTGGTAGGATTTTCCTTTCTTAGCACATTGCCAGACTATTTTATGCATTAGATGACATGGTCTTCTTGACTTCATATTGCCTTGATAGATGCAGCTACTGTGATGTGGTTTGAGAAACTTCATGTGTGGCTTCTTTTTCTGGAGAAGAATATCATCTATCCATTGATTGTTCTCAATGAACTTAGCAGCAGTGCAGAGACAATTGCTAGTCCAAAAAAACTGGATACAGAGTAAGTACAGTACTCCTCTTGTCTAAGTTTGATTACTGGAGACTGTCACAGCAGTGTCTTAAGTTACTGATCAAATAACAAGTAATCATTGAGCATCTCTTTGGTGCAAAGTACTATGTGAAAAATTCAAGTGAAATTTTGTCTTTGACTTCTCTTTTCTGAACATCTGTTTCTGCTCTTGGCATGTTACTACTCCAGACATCTCATTGTCAACTAACATTTTATGAGATGACGTTTGTTAAATAAGGTTAGTTTTAGCATTAGATGGTAAGTTTTGGAGATGGTTATTTTTGTGTGCTGTGTGAATCAGACCATTTAGGTGTTCACTTGCCTATACAGTCATCCCGTAGGCCTACCCACTATACCAGGTACATGTCATTGGGTAACCATTAATATGTTTTTTATGTGCTAAATGATATTAATGTTTAAGCAATAGAAATATGAACCTGGAGGACCAAATGTCAGAATTGCAATACTGTTACTTATTTTTTAAACATGCTTATTTATATAAAGGATAAGAATTATGATACATATCATTAAAAAGGAATATTTAAAAGTTTAAATTTGATATATATGTTCTAAGCTTAGTAAATGACATGGCGAGTTTTCTGAAGTTCGTAGATTATCTAAGTTTTCAGTCGTCAGTTGGTGAGTGTGCTTTCTTTGTGTTGTAGGTTAGGTGCTTTAATGATCACCATTGCTGGTCTGAAATTGCTGCGGTCCTCTTTTAGCAGCCCTACATGTCAGTATGTCACAGTCATCTTTACTGTGCTCTTTTTCAAAATTGATTATGAAGCTTTTTCAGAGACCATGCTCTTGGATCTCTTCTTCATGTCCATACTCTTCAACAAGGTAATTTATCACTGAAGGAAACATCTGTATCTGCAAAAAGTGTCTCCCTGAGTAATATGCCATTTAGTGAGGATGACGCTTACGTTTCATTCCCTTCATTATCTTCTAAGTAATATCTTTCTCCAGTCAACCAGTTATTGAGGATTAAAATCCTTAAACAATGCCAGTCACTGTGATCCATAGAAGATATATTTCTTGCTGTAGCTAGGAAGGTAAGATTAAATTCTATGGAAAAATTAGAGGAACTATAATTAATAAGTATATAAATATATGGGATCTTCCAAAAGGGGGCGTGGTTTTGAGTAATTTTAGAAGCAGACATGGTAATAATTGGACAAGTGTGGGCTGCTGGCTAGGTGGAGGGAGGAAATTGCCCGATACTGAATGAAGATGCTCGAGACTGAGGACAGTGAGGCCACATGGGAGCAATCAGACACTAGTTTACTTGCAGACGACACTGAAGTTTACAGATTGCTTCTAAAATTTGTTGTCCATCCATAAGATAGGTGCTTTTAGTCCTTTTACAAATGAGATGGTAAAACCTGTGTCTTCTGCCTCCAAGAATCTTCTTGCTGAACCAGTATGGAAATAGGTTGTGCAGTCAGATTATTTGACGTTAAATAGAGTATAGATTTCATGTTAACACTGATCACATACAAAGGACTTTGACATATATTATCCCATTTGATAGGTAACAGAGAGCTGAAGCATATGAGCAGCTACAAAACACAATGAAATCCCAATTTTAGGAAAGTTAGCCTGGTCAGCCACATTTGGGATGAATTGGGGAAGAGAGAACCTAAAGGTATGGAGAACAGCTTAAGAGATTGTGACAGTAATTTAGATGTGATAGAGGTCTGGGCCTAGGATAGGGGCAGTACAAATGAAAACCGTTAATCTGAACAAGGTTTTAATAATAGTCAATTTATAAATATTGTGCTAAATAGCTTCTAAAATATTGCAATGTTATACTTATTCAATCACTAATTTGTATGCATTTTATCATTTATTTCCTCTTCTAGTGAACATGGTTAACCAAAGGAGGAAGCCAGAAAGTTAATCAGAGAATTGTTTGTATAAAAAAAGCATGTGATTTCTCACAAGTTTAATATTTAGATTAGAAATTGTATTGAATCTTCTTATACTGGTTGGAAAAAAGTGAAAGTTGCAGTAAAATATAAACTGAACAATCCTTGAAATAGTCACCATACTTAACTTGCATTAATTTGGATTTTCTTAATGCTTTCATTTGTGAAGCAAATTGTTTTTGAGAGCATACCATGTTCCAGAACTATTCTAGAAGTTTAGGCTACATTAGTTAACAAAACAGAGAAAGTTCTGCCCTTAAGGTTTTTGCATTTTATGTGGTTACTTTATAGCACTTAACAGTGATAATAAGCAAGTAATATTCAAGGGATCTCTTTAGTTATATTTATTTTAAGATATTGTAAGATGTACCATCAATTTAATAATAGTTCCAGAAAAAATTGCTGTGAATGTATACAAAAATATTTCACCCACTAACCACTTATCCATGTAATTACATATCATTTTTCTCTAATATTAGAGTCAGAATTTGAGTACAATCTGTTTCCCATTTGGAAACAGAAGCATGTTCTGAGTCACTGTTTTTAAGCAGTTGTAATGGCATTGGATAGTACACATGATGCTTTTACTTCCTGTCATCCTGATCACATTAGTGCCGATGGTTGACAGCATAATTTTGAGTCATGGCAAAGAATGCAGGGATTCATTTGCATTTTCTGACTGGTTGAGGTTTTCATTTCTTTTTTAAATTAGAAATTAAACAAGTTCATTTGTGAATCAGCTAAATAATTTAAACGTGACGTGTTTGGTGCTTGAATCATCGCACTGACTTAGTCAGAACCTCTTACTTTTAAGATTCTGTGATCTGTTCTGAGAGTGGAGTTTTGCATTGCCTAGCATGCAGAAGCGATCTTGGGCAAACACAGTAATTCTGTTTCAGTGTTGACATGTTCAACAACAAAACAGACCCCAATTTAAATAAGATTAAAATGTATATTACGTTTCCATTGGCAATAACGATTCTGATTATGAACACATGCCTAATACACACTAGTAAATTCTTAGGCAAACAGACAATGACAGTGGTATTACAACTTTATCCCCTGCCTGGCTTCTTTCAAATTCCTTTTGACATTGCATTTAAAACATACTCAGTTTCCAAAGCACTAAAATTTGAGGGAAATGTCTTAGAATAAAAAATATGGTATTTATTGCTTAAGTTTTACAGACATCTAAATTTCCTGCCCCCCCCCCCATTTTTGGATTTGCTTATAGTAGTAATATAACTAATTGAGAACATAGAATTTTTTGAACAGATAACACACAAATCTGTAAGTCAGTTAACTGTCTTTACTTAAAAACATATGCAGTGTTTTGGCAGGGATATTTCTTTTCCTTTTATGCAAATAGAAAATAATTTCAATGCTATTTCCCTCTTAGGAAGAAAATCATTTTAGAAGTTTTTCATTTTCTAATTTAAAAATCTGATGATAAGCCTTTTACTGATTGTTTTTCTTTTCCTCCTGCAGCTTTGGGAACTCCTTTATAAATTGCAGTTTGTGTACACTTACATTGCCCCATGGCAAATTACATGGGGTTCTGCTTTCCATGCCTTCGCTCAGCCCTTTGCAGTGCCCCGTATCCTTCTAATAAAAGTTTTATAAGAAAGGGCAGTCATATCCTTGATGAGAATGTTGGTTTGTAGGCATAACCTTTGACAGGCATAGAATATAGGTTACTATATGATAAATTCTCAAAAATCCACACCTATACCGATTTTGATTGTTTAATTTGTATTAACTTCTGTGGCCCACAGATCATCTGAACATGAGAAGAGTATTAAGGTTTTATAATTAAATAATGCTGATTAAAAATTTTGTATTTATATATGTGAGTATTAAAGTCCAGGAGTTTTCAGTATATTCAAAATGTGTTTAGAAACATTTGTAAATGAATGAGGATTCAAACATTTTCCATAATGATATGATTGTAATTAAACTCTATGTTCAAAATTTTTTGTTCTCATCCTTTCTTAAAAGTACTTTCTAAGTAAACATAAAGATCAGTGACCTTATAGATGTTGACATGCAGACTTTTGTATCTTTAAATTTTAGTTTTTATCTTCTGGAAAATTAAAACCATCTCTACCCAAGAATGTTAATGGAATTTTGCCAGACACATATTAGCAAATACTTATTTGGCTCCCTTCAAAGCATCATGCCAGGCTGTACTTTCCTGGCTGTGTCTTTCTACGTCTACCCCTTATACCATCCAGTGACACCTTCTTCTGTATTCCTCTGATGAACCTCATTTTGCTGATTGCTATAATTGCAGTGTGTGTGTGTGTGTGTATGTGCCCGCACGCGCGTGCACAATCAGATGACTGTTAAGGTCCTTAACCAGTTTTCCCATAGATTCAGCGATGTTGTTTGTTCAGGCTGCCGTGTCAGCCTTCTTTTCTACTCCACTGAACCCCTTTCTGGGAAGTGCAATATTCATCACTTCATATGTTCGACCTGTGAAATTCTGGGAGAGAGACTATAAGTGAGTAAAGAAAAACATTTGAAAGTCAGTTTTTATCTTTTTTTACTAGGAAAAACTATTGACAGCATTGTTATAAATTATTCATAGTTTATTTTTGTATTGAAATATTTAAAATTTTATACTCTTAAAGATTCAAAATTATAGAAAATTGGAAGTCAGACAATACTCTAGTTTCTCTACTTTTTTTTTCTATTTATAAGATTTTTAAAACATACTCCTAGTTAAATATACTAATTTTCCTGTTTTTTTTCTTTTAATGTTATTTCTTACAGTTGTTCCACATTAATAATACTTTGAAACTGTATGCTCTACAGTGTTACATCATTATAACAGTCATAATTAGTTATCTCATAGTTTTCTAAGAAGTAGCTGTTTTTGGAGCTGAACTGTTTATAGGTTATTTGTAGTTTTTCATGAGGATAGGTTTTTAATGACCATCTTTGTACATAAAGTATTTTCTCCATTTAAGCTTAGTTCCTTAGGCTAACTGTTTAATATGATGCTTGGTAACTATCCTTGTATATAATCTCTCCAGATTTTTTTCTTTTTTTTTTCAATTTAAGAAAATATCTAAAGGGGAATTACTAAATCATGGAGCTTAAACATTTTAAAGGCTTGTAAATGTATTAACATATTGATTCAGAGAAGAGCTTGTACTAATTTATAATTCTACTGGCCAGCTCTGTGACTGTGTTTCTCTCTACACTTTCACACATAGGTACATATAATAGGTGAAAATGGTAATCTTGACCTTTTAACAGTGAACTGGCTTATGGATGTGAAAGTTTTGCTCTGGTCTTTTACCTAAAGCTACACATAGTGTTTCCCTTTTTGGTGAATTTCATTGTTATTTATACCCTTTTTTACTTCCATGCCAACTTAAATTTAGTCTAGAACAACATCTCTTAAACTTTTCGATCTCAGAACTCCTTTACATACAATCTTAAAAATTATTGAAGTCTCCAAGGCGTTTTTGTTGATAGGGGTTTTATCTATTACATAGCTATTTACTGTAGTAAATATGGTACAATATTTATTGTATTATAAATCAAACTCAGAATTTTAAATATTTACTAATTAATATAAAAATAACAATAAACCATTTGCATGTTAACATAAATAAAATTTTTCTAATGAAGAATAACTATTTTCCATTCCACCAGAAAAATCAGAAGAATGTCATTGTTTTTATAGTTTTGTAAATCCCTTTCATGTCTGACTTAAGAAAATCCAGCTGTCTTTTACTATGTGCTTCTGCATTCGATCTTTTGTTGCAGTGTGTTGTTTTGGTTGAAGTATACAAAGTAAATCTGGCCTCACATAGACATATAGTTTGAAAAGAAAGTATTTTAATAGCCTTTTTTTTTAATTTAACACAATTATTTCAGCAATGACATTTCTTTTTTTTTTTTTAACATCTTTATTGGAGATAATTGCTTTACAATGTTGTTTTAGTTTCCGCTATACAACAAAGTGAATCAGCTGTATGTATACATATATGCCCTTTTAGACAATTGTGGGTATTCTTTGATCCTTCAACAAATGGTAGTTTCCTAAAGATTAGTGGCAGTGTGGAATCTAAAACCATATCAATGAATTTTTGGAACTGTATTACATCAGAATTCACTCATATATCTTAAAGTTTGAATGGATCTTTTACCCATGCATATGCTTATCCTGGGTTGGCAAAAAGTTCGTTGGGGTTTTTCCCCGTAACATCTTACGGAAAAACCCAAATGAACTTTTTGGCCAACCCGATAACATCTTTATCAATCATTTGGAAAATACTGGTTCAGTGAGTAATGTAGATCTTCCAAATGTTGACCCATTTCACTATACAATATTAAAAAATACATATTCATATCACCACCAGTCTCAAAAACGTTGAAATATTGGGAAGCCATCAAGCACATGGTAGTAGATGAAAGTTTTCTAAAATTCTAATTTTTGCTGGAAAACGAATTTTTGTTATTGGCAGCAGATATCTTTATCAGTTATTTTCCTTGAAGTGTCAGACTCAACTTTCTTCACTTGAGAAATGTCTGTCAAATACTTAAGTGTGCATAGTCGTAGTTTATTCAAGTGAAAATGGTGTTCCATGGGAAAAAAGCAGCTAGTGCAGCTTGCAGTTCAAGCAGTTGCTCAAATGCTTTCCCTCCAGACAGTTGTCCTACTTCAGAATGCAGCAGAAGTGCTTTATGTGTATTTCGCAACACACGATATTAAAAAGGCCTGTCCTGAGGGGCTGCAATTTAATAAAAGTAATATTTTTATTGCTTCGTTAAGGACATTTTTAAGGGAAAGTCGAATTTTTATTTATTGTTTTTTCTTGTGCATGGGTAGCAGTGAAAAATAGTACAGTTTGGTGCCACTGCCTTGATTCATCTTAAAGCACCAGCAGTCTCACCCACCATTGCTTTTGCACCCATCAATGCAGTTATCAACACAGTGGAAAAAAGCAAGTAACAGTTCATTACTATTATGAAAATAGTTTTAATTTGGAGAACTCCCTAAAAGATCTTGAGCCTCCTGCTTCAGGTTCTCTGGACCACATTTTGGGAACCACTGTTCTAAAGAACATTGAATCACTGAACATTAATAATCTTCCCCTTTCAAGGAATGTTTTCATGCACTGTGTCTTTTTAGGAACTGTATACAGTATGCATTTTTTCATCAATTTTTTTTTTTACATTAAACTCATTAATGTCTTTCTATACACTGTTCGGTGAAACATCAGTTAAGAAAAAACTTGTGTTTATGTATGATGGAGGTGGAAGAGTAAAAATAAATCCTTACCCCTAAAATTGTTCTATCGAAGAGCTGTATCAATATGTTATTCATAGATTTTTCTCACTTTCATAAAGTGGTAATATTTATTTCATCTTTATTGTATAGTTTTCTCCCTTTTAATTATGACTTTTTTAATATAAAAAAGCTTACTAAAGATGTTTTATTTTGCCCTTTTCAGCACAAAACGAGTGGATCATTCAAATACCAGATTGGCTTCCCAGCTTGATAGAAATCCAGGTAATAGCTCTATCTGTGAGTGAAGAAGCAAGTCTAAGGAATTCATTATATATGTATTTCACTCCCAACTTACTGGGAATCCTCTATGAGATCCAAAGGTCATTTCTTAAAAATTAAATATCCTTTGCTTTATTTTGTATTACTTTAGCAAAGTATACGTGAATTAGAGTATCTAAAATTTATATACCCATTTTTTATAAAATGCATTTTAAGAAAGCTGATAATAAAAATTCCATTCAAAGATTGTTCTTACATAGGTTAAAAAAGTAGAGCACAGTGAAAGTAAAACTGATGAGGTGCATTGAAGAGTATGCAGTCTGAGCTTATTAATATGTTTGCTCCCCTGCGTCCCTAAAATGTTTAGATGAATGTTAATTTCATTTAGTTTATTGTATACAGAGATGTCATCTAGAGGAGTCAAATAGCCACTCAAGATGAGCTTCAGTGGGTGACATTTTGGTGGTATTACCATTATCTAAAGTTTGGTTCTTAGTTTTGTCCTCTGGGAATCATCTTTTGTCAGCCCACCTATTAGTAATCTGGCACACAGAGGGTAAATCTCACTGCCCCACCCATAAAAGATTAACATATCAACCAGAATATCTATGTATTAATTTACTAAAAGAAATATGACTCCCAATAGACTGGAAGATTTGTATTCATTTGACTCGCAGATTACTTCAAATGCTCTGCTTGAGAAACTAAATTATAGTAATCAGATTGATTCATAATTATACAGTTTGATTAAGGAGGACTAGTTATTTGATATTAATGACCGTCATTATCTAGTAGATAAAACAGCCGTCTCAGCTCTGGTATGTCCTTGTAAGGGGTTTGGAATTATGATGCTGATGATGCCACCTTGCACGTCACAAAGACCATGTCCTGAATTCATATGCCCACTTTGTAATGGGCAGACAGAGCATTAGATACAACTAGTTTATTGAAGCTTGAGCCTAGGGTTTCCCTTTTATTTTATTATTTAGTTAGCCTGAGTTTAATAATTAAGCTTAGTATATTTTGCCATTCTTCAATTCTGTACTTTGGGCACCCATTTACAGATTGTTGCTTTGAATGGTTTACTTCTAAAGATGGTCTTCTTATTTATTGGGTGATGTTTTATCCTAATTTTTTTTCTTAAAGGATGACTTTAATAAATTTTGTAGATTCTTTGCTGCTGTTTCTATATATAGAATTTATTTCTGTTAAGCTTACATTAGGCATCTCAATATACAGAGTTTTTTGACTGACCAACTTCTTTTTGTTTTGGATTATCTTGTTTGTTCAAATCTCGTATTACTTAACCCACTTCCTTTACCAGTATGTCTTTTTGTTCTAGTTTTGAATTTCTTTTTTTTTTCATTTCTCTTGCATGGTTTTAATTGTAAGGCATAGTTAATTGAACAGTGATAGAAGATTTTGATCATGGACTGTTAAAGCGGTGGAAAAGACCTTAGATTTCATCTAATCCAGTTCCCACATTATGTGGGTGGGGACCAGAGACTCAGAGAGGTTACGTTACTTCTAACTCTAATTTAAAAGTTTTTTTCCCATCTTCCTATATTTCATTTTTATATAGAGATTGTAAGGGTATATGAATATTATCTTCCTTGTCAAAGAAATATAGATACAACCCTAACTGGAAATTAGTTTTAATACTTTTAACAATCTTTTTTGTTGATATAAAGGGTACTTTAGATAAATTTAACCTTTTTTTAATCCCTTCTTATAGGATCAGATGACAACAATCTGAATTCCATCTTTTATGAACATTTAACCAGATCCCTACAACACAGTCTCTGTGGTGATTTGCTCCTAGGACGGTGGGGAAACTACAGTACAGGGGACTGTTTCATTCTTGCCTCTGACTACCTCAATGCGTTAGTCCACCTTATAGAGATAGGCAATGGGCTGGTTACCTTCCAGCTGCGGGGACTTGAATTCAGAGGTAAGACATTCACCTTTCATTTCTATAACATACTCCTGTGACATCTAAGTTTTATGTGTTTACATCTCAAATCAAAAGTTATAGAAGTAGGTCCTTAGTCTTTGGAATTGTGGAATGAAAAAAGCTGTTAGAGAGTAATTATTAGTTTTTTTTCCAGATTTCACATTCAGAGAAGAATCATTTCTGCAGTACGCTCTGTATGTAAAGGTAGTATCAATAGTGTATAAGTGGTTTTTTCCTGGTGATAGTGAAGTTGCCCTCTTTGCTAGTCTCTTTAGTGATCAGGTGCATATGTTCACTAGATGGCTGGCAGCATAGAATGCTGTGAGGCAGAGGTTAGCTAACCAAGTTACTTTCATATAGTTGCCATGCCTTTGTCCTCAACAATTTTTTTCAAATTGAGGTGAAATTCACATAACATCAAATTAACAATTTTAAAGTGAACAAATTAGTGGCATTTACTACATTCACGATATTGTGCAACTACCACCTCTGTCTAGTTCCAAAGCATTTTCATCACCCCAAAGTAAAACCTCTCACCCGTTAAGCAGTTACTCCCTGTTCCCCCCACCAGCCCTCAAGGTTTGTATACTGATAAATGAAGCTATTTCTACACCGAAAATTGTGCATTCAGAAACATATCAGCTTGATGTTATCAACTGCTGTAAGTTGAGTGTCTTGTAAGCAGGAATGGAAACTTATTTTGCAGGAATTGCAGTCCTATTAATGCATGTGTTTCCAATCTAGGGAACATTCGGACTTGAGAGTTTTTAGAGAAGGCATCCAAGCTGTGCTTTGGTCTATTCTAAGAAGTACCTTAGGTGTTTTTAATCTGAAATAGGAAGTAAGAAAGCATTTGTCTAAATAGAGGATCAAATCAAACCTGTACATTATAAGCTTTACTTTCACCCTGGTGGTGAATCAGAAAGTTTGCACCTTTGTTACATAATATCTTTGTTAATGGAGCAAGTGCTTTTCTAAAATTACTCCATTCACTGGAAATAAGATTTTACTTGCGCAACACTCAAGGTAGTAAATGCTAATATTTGTTATTTATTTGTAATTTATTTGTAATCCATTCTCCTCTTTTTCAGAATGTCCTGTTCTTGTCTTATAGTTCATTTCTGACTCTTCATCAGAAGCCCAGGGCCTTAATTCCATCCCTTCTAGGGTCTTAACCCAATGCTGTTCGAATCTAATCCAACTAGCCTTATCCAAAAGTCAGTACCCCCTTACCACTGCACACACCACTGCTATAACTTCACCTTCTTTTTTAAATTGTTGGCACCTGAAAATTTCATCTTTGCTTTTTTATTTTAATTTAACTTTTTTTAACAAATATTTGTGGGGAGAGGAGGCTGTTTAATTCAGAATTTCTGTGTGTGTGAATTGGAAGGGGGTCCTTCTTATCATCTGCTCATTCCACTATATTGATCAGAAATTGTCCAAATCAAAAATTGATCCAAATTTTCCCTTTCCCAACTTTACCCTCTGGTACAAAATAGATTTAAATAAAATTTTGGATAAATCCTTTGCCATCCAAACTCTATTTGTCAATATAAACAAAACTCAGATCAGTTTGAGAACACAGTACCCCTTACTTTCTGAACTCATGCTGAATTTCAAAAGCAGGGAATACCTGTAATTCTTCACTCAGCCATAGGGATTTTTTTTTTCAAAGGCAAGTTCAATTATGTCCTTTCCATGCTTAAAATTTTCAGTGGCTTTCCATTGCATTTAAAATAAAATTCGAACTCCTTAAGGTGCCCTACGACAGCTGGGAGATCTGGCTTCTGCCAGTTTCTCCACCTTACTTTGTAGCACCCTCCTCGTCCGCTCTACCACACTGGCCTGCCTTCAGTGTTGTAGGTGTGCTAAATTCTTTACCAAGGCCTCCTTATCGCCCTTCCCTTTGCCCAGAAAGTACCAGCCATCTCCCCTCCTCCTGTCAGTCTTCCACCTCTAATTCCTTAATTATCTTTAAGAATTAGCTTAACTGTCACTTTCTTGGAGAAGCCTTCTCAAACCACCTGTCCCACATGATTATCTCTCATATTACCCTGTTTTTACCTCCTTAGCACTTAGCAGAGTTCTAATTTTATATTTATTTGGGTTTATT
Organism: Hippopotamus amphibius kiboko; assembly: GCF_030028045.1. Lineage (NCBI taxonomy): Eukaryota > Metazoa > Chordata > Mammalia > Artiodactyla > Hippopotamidae > Hippopotamus > Hippopotamus amphibius. The sequence goes on from NC_080189.1 coordinate 157,017,450, forward strand.
TGTTTAAAGTTTATTTCTTCTCTAGCCCAGGGATTGGCAGACTTTTTCTGTGAAGAGCCAAGGTAGTTAATAGCTTAGGCTTTTGGAGCCGTGCACATTCTCTGTTGCATGTTCTTCTTTGATTTTTCTTTTAAAAATAAAACCCTTTAAAAATATCAAAGCCACTCTTAGCTTGGATTTGGCCCAGGGCTGTATTTTGTAAACCTGTGCTATAGATTATAAGCCCCTCAAGGGCAGGAATCTTTGTCTGCTTCATTTATCATTATATATCCAGCAGCTATCACAGCAGCTAGCATACGATAAAGATAATTTTGGAGAATGATTAAGTAATCTGAGTAATAGCCTTTCTCTTTCTTCATTCCAGAACTTTGACGAGCAGTGATGATTATTCTTGCTCAAATGCTGTTGTGACCTTTGGTTATTTTCTCTCCTGCACAGTGTTAGTCCCTGTTCCATCTACCTCCTACCCCTCAAAATATTGAGTGGGATCAGTATTTTGCCAGGCAGATACTTGGATCCACTGAGCATTCTGATGTATTCTCCATTAAGCCAGTTTAATTCCTTTGATTTTTTTTTTTTTTGTCTCTCATAGTGTATGCTAAATTTTAAGTGACATTTAACTAAAATTTCTTGATCAGTTTTTTATAGGTCTTGGTTAAACGCCTTCATATTTTTCATTTCCATTTTACTGATAGTCTCAAGGTTCTTTTCGATTTTTTAAATTTTATGTCAAATATTTGAGTTACTGATCATGTTTTTTGTCTATCAAAATTTTCTGGTTACAGCTTCTACCAAGTTTGTAAATGTTACTTTTATATATTTTTAAATGTTACTTCTTACCAAGTATGGTTTTTTAGGTCAAACTTTATAGGTCAGAATTTTTTATGCTGATTGGATTCTTTTCAGTTTTTACTCATTAATTTTAACATGTCCGGTTTTCATAATTGTTAGTTTTATTTATTTTTACCAGTTATATTCACTACAAAGTGACTGAAAGATCTAGCTATTCTGGGAAACAATTAGTGATAGTTTCTCTAGAATCCCTTTCCAAGTCTCAAAACTCTTTTTTCAATTATCAATATTCCTGTGCTTATTGTTGACAATTTTCTAAGCAAAATGTATACTAGGGTATATTGGGGTAGAAAATATTCTTGGGGTTTGTGTGTTAGAGTGGAAACACCCCACGTTATTTCAGTCACTCTGTTTATTCTGCTACTCTGAACAAGGACCTCATTCTGTCTCTCCTGAGAAAATGTCAAAACCTCTAATTTCACTCTTGCCACATCTCTGTATACTACTACCAGAGTCATCTGCACACAGTGTAGCTCTCATTATGTTATTCCCTTTACTTAAAAACCTTTGACTGACTTTACAGATGGATGACAAAATGAATAAAATGAAATAGTAGCATATAAAACCTAAGGAGTAGACCCAACTTCATGTCACAATTTAAAAACCCAGCCTCAGGAAGTTTCTTCTAGAAATTGAATAACTCTTCTGTCCTCTCTAATCTATTCAAGCATATGAATAAAGAAGGACAATTTCTCAAGGCTCTCTTTTTACAAAACCAATGTAATACTGATGTCAAAATATCACTGAACTGGCTAAAAAGTAACTATAGTTTAATTCATTTATGACTGTAGATACAAAAATCCTCAGAGCCCGGAGTAAGGAGAAACCAGCAGTACTTTTCTTGTTAAGTATCCCTCACCAATTCAGCCATTTTTCATTCTTTAAACTAATTTAAGTATTAAAAGCCAATGAAAATTTTCATTTTCATTATTAGTTTCAAAAATACTTTATGAAATTACATACATCCTTATTCTGAAAAGAACGTATAAGTGTATCTGTAGTCAGTATCCTGTGTAATGGTCAGCCACAGTATGCATTCCTGTTTATGTCAGGTGCAAGACAGGATTTTTCTTGTCACCACTATGTAGCAGGATTTTGTAAGTGCTCGTCAACATCATTAAACAAGAAATGAAATAATAAAATTGTTGATGGGACTAGAGTACCAAACAGTATAGCTCATTAGCTCGGCCAGGCTTACCTCTTCAGTCTTACCGTTTAGTCATACCACAACCACCACCACCATCACCAGGAGGGGCTAAATTTCGTGGCATCTTTTTCTCTCAAAGCAATGTTTTAAATATGGATGTTGTGCATATCCTCTTTAAAAGAAAAAAATTATTATGAAGTCCCACTTGTTATTTTTATTATAATGTAACTTTAATATGTGCCTTTATAAAATTAGCTATCATCACTCTATAGTCCCATAAGGAATTTACAAATTAAATGGAAGCAAGACCACAGAACGAAATAAAAATTAACATTAATGTGGTGGGTGATATTTTGTTGGCATAGATGGCTGTGGATCTAATTCTATGTTTAATCTGATTTTCTATTTTTATTTCAATAACACTAATGCAAAGAATGCATTCTGTTAGATAAGTATCATGTATAAAAGAATGTAATTTCAAAGAATTGTTTGCTAGTACAGGATAATCAGAACTGATACCTAATTGAAACTTTATCAGCGACAAGCCTCAGATGCCAATAACGTAATCTTATCCAATTATTGTTAGAATTGGCAACAGAGAAAAATTTTAATTATATATTTAAATATTAAACTATAGTGAACAATTGCAAGTTGTATAGCCAAATAAGCAGGATGTATATATACTGTTTCTGCTTGCAGCATGGACACAGTACTGGTGAGAATATAGCCCAGATTCTTTTGAGTTCTGCATGTCTGTCTGTATTGTATGCCCTGGGATGATTCAGAGCTCCTTCCACTCTTCTATTTTGGAGTTAACTCAAACCTTCATGAGACATACCGTGACTCATTTGGCCTTCATTTGATGTGAATGAATGCAATTGTAAATTTGAAACCTTGGGAATCAGTGAATCACAATTAAGGAAGTTACTTTATCGCACAGATGCTCAGAACCTTGAATGTGCTAGTGCACGTTATGATTCTGCAGAAGATGGATGTGTACTAGGCCTGTTTCTGGAGCGTGCTGCAGTTTGTTAATGGACAAGCTAAGGCACATCAGTCACATACTCTCAGTTGCTATAAATAAAATGTTTTTTCTAAGTTTCTTATGTCTTTGAAGTACTCATTTTTCCACCTCATGTTTTTTTCCCCTTTGTTGTAAGTGCTCTCTCTCTGTCTCTCTAAGGTACTTACTGTCAACAACGGGAAGTGGAGGCCATTACTGAAGGTGTTGAGGAAGATGAAGGATTTTGCTGTTGTGAACCTGGCCATATTCCTCATGTGCTTTCATTTAATGCTGCATTTAGCCAGCGTTGGCTGGCTTGGGAAGTGATAGTCACCAAGTATATTTTGGAGGGTTATAGCATCACGGACAATAGTGCTGCTTCTATGCTTCAAGTCTTTGATCTTCGGAAAGTACTCACCACTTACTACGTCAAGGTAAGAATATGTGCCTACTTAGATCTCCTAGTATCAGAGGCTCTTCTTGGAAAACACACACACACACACACTCACTTGTTTTTTTTAACTAGTGCTTTGCTACTGAATAGTGATTTAAATTCTCTAGTATCCAGTACAGTCAGTAAATTATACCTATGAAGGTCTTGCTGTTTCTTTCTTTAGTGAAATTTATTACCTTTGTTCATCAGTGTTAATAGCTATCACCTGTCGTGCATATCTTTTTAGGCACTGTGTTAAGGAATACATACACGCACGCATGTATATGTATGATGTGTATATCTTACCTAATTCTCTAAAGGAATATTATGTCCCTGTTTTATAAATAAACAATTTAGGATTAAAAGTTAATTTGGCCAAAGTCCTCTAACTAGCAAGTGGAGTTAGGGATTTAAAACCCAGGCTCGTCTGACTCCTGAGTCCTTGCTGTTAACCACTGCTTTGCACTGCTTTGCACTGCTTTCAACAAACTGAATGAAAGTAGTGCGAGATTTGGGAGGTCTCCAAAAACACCCTCACGTTTGATACCAATTGCAATTTCAGGGTCCCCAAGACCCTGAAACCACAATAAATAATTTGCTAGAAGGACTGACAGAATTCAGCAAAGCCATATACTCATGGTTAGAATTTATTACAATGGAAGGATACAGATTAAAATCCACCAAAGGGAGAGGCACACAGGTCAGGGTCTAGAAACAGTAAGGCATGAATTTCCAGTTCTCCTCTCCCAGTGGAGTTGGGCAGACAATGTTTATTTCTCCCACTAACGACATGAGGCAATACCTACAGAGTGTTGCCCACCAAGGAAGGTCACCTGAGCCTCAGTGTGCAGAGTTTTTATTAACACACAGTCATTTAGACTTGCTTGACCACCCACATGGCCAGCCTTAGTCTCCAGATCCTCTGCAGCTCATGGTTCTAAGCCTCCAGATAAATAAAGACTCTTCTATCAGGCAAGACATTGCAAGGGATTAGAGGTTACCTCCCAGAACCCAAGTGCAGAGACCAAACCTCTCTTTGGACAAGGTTAGTTCTTTACTGCACAAGTATTCTGTTTTTGCTAAAGATTTTACAGAAATTCAGCATGGTTATGACTGGGGGTTTACAGGTGAAGCCAACATTTTCAAGAGGAAAACGTGTGCTAAATCTTAATGATTCATGTATTATTACCTCTATGTACCACCTTATTTGTGCTGATTAGCTTGAAGCCTGAGTCCTCTGTTTAATGTTTGGTTAAACCCAACCTTAGGAAGCTAAAGAGATTGACTTTACAACATTTTTTAACATGTGTGTGTTTGTGGCATTTTCTATCTCTAAATATGTAGATTTCTATTGCTTTATTATATTTTTATAACTTGACATAGGATCACAAGATGGTTTAATAGCTATGAGTAATTTCTCAAATGCACTGCAATAAAGCATTTTCACCTCTCTTAAAAGGTCCTAAATTCAGTAGACCAGAATTGTTTTTAGACTATCCTAAAATCAGTAGACTGGAGTTGTTTTGAAGTTGCCTACCTGAATTTACTGTTGTGATTTTAAAAGTATTAAATTAAGTTTTTTTATCCAGGAAAGCCTGAGATATATTACTATAGCATTCTTAAAATAGTATACTTACAGTATTGAGCTGAATTAAATACATTTTTGATTCATTCTATGAGTATAAACAGTTGGAATTAATTTACCAAGGAATTGGAGTTGATTCAGATTGTGATTTAGCCTGAGGTATTTTTTTCTTTGCCTCATTAGGGTATCATTTATTATGTCACAACCTCTTCTAAACTGGAGGAGTGGCTAGCTAATGAGACGATGCAGGAAGGACTCCGTCTGTGTGCAGATCGAAATTATGTTGATGTGGACCCAACGTTTAATCCAAACATTGATGAAGACTATGACCACCGGCTTGCAGGCATATCCAGGGAGAGTTTCTGTGTGATTTACCTCAACTGGATAGAGTATTGCTCTTCCCGAAGAGCAAAGGTAGAGTTTATTTCATTTGTAACTCTGAATCTGTTTTTTTCCAAAGATAGAAAGAATATCTCTATTTGTCATTACAAGGTCAGTTTTTCTATACTTTCCTTTTTCTATCTGGTTAAGAGAACCTGTCTGGTTCATTAGGGTTGGGCCAAACCAACTCTGCCAAAACAGGTTAGAGAAAACGGCTCCCTCCGTCTTTCGTCAGCGGTGTCATAACCTCACTGTCCAAATAGCACCCCTCCGCCCTGTGAGTGCACATACATATACACAGATTTAGGTTGTAAATTACACGCAGCACCTTCTTAAAGACTGTGTGTTGGAGCGTCCCCAGCCCCAACCCCGCAAACGCACATACCAGACTCAAGGATAATTTAATATCTTTGTCCCAAATCCAAAGTCTAGACCAGTGCTAGTAGAATTTTCTGCAATGATGGAAACATTCTGTGTTCCAGGATGGTAATTACTAACCCACCACATGTGACAGATTATAAGACACTTAAAATGTAGCCAGTATGACTAAGGAAATGAATTTTTAAATTTTATTTAATTTTAATTGATTTAAATTTAATAACCCGTGTAGGCTAGTGGCTACCATACTGGACAATATTCATCCAGACTGTTGACTTTAAAATGTTAACATGGGTAGAAATGATGTAGGAATGTGTAAAAATGCAGATTCCTGGGCCTTGCCTGCGAGATTCTAATTCTGTAGGTCTAGGCTAGGGACCCAAAATCTGTATCATGCTGGATGATTATAATGCAAGGGGTTTGTAATCCACACTTCAGGATAACTTGTCTTATATCCTAAAGGTAAGCTAAGTTATAAACTTCATCAACTACTATTTTCCTTCTAGGTCCCATGGCTTCTTGTGGCAGCGTTGCTCCCCCGGTTAAACCCCCTGTACCATAACCACAGTACCAAGGCCTGCGATTCCAAAGCTAATTCCTCCACTACTATTGCTTTCCAAGCAAAAGTCTCGTGCAGTTGAACCACCAGCATCCTTTGTACAGGATTGCTCTGTACCTTGGGGCATAGTGAGCCACTTTGACAACCAGTGCCTTTATCATGATGTGGGATGTACACACTGACGGTCTTTAGATGTGGTTTAGTGTTTCCTTTACAGCTACTCAGTTAGGGTAAGGCACCCTATCATATCAGCCCGTTTCTCTTTACTTCATCAAAAAGAAAGGGAGCATCCTTGTAATTCCTCTCTGAAAGGTGGCCTTTGAGATTTTATACTGGATACACAGTAGATACTGAGCATATTTTTAAAGAAGGAATGAAGGATAGAATAAAATAACCTCATAAGTGCTCAGAAAAAGGACCAGCAGACAATGTCTGGAAATGGAGGCCCTCAAAGCTAATCTTCTGTTCTTTTAAACATGTAACAAGCAGTTTATTTTTCTTCATAAAGGAAATATACTTAGAATGCTTTGCATACTGCTCTCAAATCCTTGGACTTATTTCTTGGTCAGGGAGAGGGAAGAAGGGGGTGGTAGAGTGATTATATTGTTCTAATAGCCTTTCTCTGGCTTAGGCTATATTGTTTACTTTTGTTTGGTTTAACTATCATCACCTAGGCTAGGAACTGACTGTCTACCCACTCAGGAACAGGCTCCATCCTTCCTAAATTTAAGGAATAAATAATCTCTTAGAGATTATTGCTGAGGTCATGGATATACCTCAAGGAAGTCATCCTCTTAATTGCTGATAAATCATATTCAAAAGATTTACCTCCAAACTTGGTTATCCCCAGTCTCTTCAGAGAGCTTATTATCACTAGGTCAGTCTGGCTTCTTTTACTCTTGTAGTCCCCTCTAGAAGAAAATGATCAGGAAAATTAAAATGATCCCTTCATTCTCCAGCTTTTTAAGTTGAATAAGATTATCCCTACCTCCTTAAAACCATGTATTCTGTTTTCTGAATCCCAGAATAGCCTCTTCCCAGGGAAGGAAGGTAATTAAACCAGAAAGATTTGCTGACTCCAAATTCTGGTACTTTCACCTGAATGTTAATAAAGTTGCCTCCAGATTTTTTCCCATAATTTCCTTCCAAGATAGTTTTCTAACTTGCATATTACACAGAAATTTAAAAATCATTCTTTCCTCCTTCTCTTATGTATTCTAGGAGGAAATGATCTTTCATGTAATTAGCTGTACCTGTCTTCTGAAAAGCTTGAAATGATGTTTTTGTAAATGTAGCCTTGGATTAACTGCATTAAAACTACCTGGAATGCTAAATTGGAAGGATTCTTCTCAGCTTGACTTTGCTTTGTGCTTCTGAAATGACAATACATTTCTTTCACTGTTGTTGTTAGTATTAGCAAGAAGTCTGTGAGAATTTCGAATGCAGTTGAGGATGTAAGACATATGCCTTCTCCAGCAGTAACAAAATAGAGCTACCAGGGTTGAACCAATTTTTTCTTTCAGTACATTAACGATGTGGCTGTGCTGCCTTCTGGCTTGCATTGTTTCTGATGGATAATAAAGGCACATGTCAGAGGTATTGCAGGTTCTGTTCCAGACGACCACAGTAAAGCGAGTATCACAGAAAAGCGAGTCACACAAGTTTTTGATTTCCCAAACAATTGTAAATGTTATGTTTACACTGTGCTAAGTGTGCAATAACATTATGTCTAAAACTGTAACCATGTACATTACTTAATATAAAAATACTTTATTGCTAAAAAATGCTAACCATCATCTGAGCCTTCAGCAAGTCATAATCTTTTTGCTGGTGAACAGTTTGAAATATTTTGAGAATTACCAAAATGTGACCCAGAGACAGAAAAGTGAGCAAATGCTGTTGGAAAAAGTGGTGCTAATAGACTTGTTCAAAGCAAGGCTGCCACAAAGTTGTAAAAAACACAGTATATACAAAGCACAATAAAACAATGTATGCCTATATGTACCACATAATAATGTCCTTTTTAACTGGCTGCTTTTAAGATTTTCTCTTCATCACTAGTTTTAAGCTATTTATTTATTTATTTATTTAGCTGCACCAGATCTTAGTTGTGGCATGTGGGATTTTTAGTTGCAACATGCAGTCTCTTAGTTGTGGCATGTGGGATCTAGTTCCCTGACCAGGGATCGAACCCGAGCCCCCTGCATTGGGAGCTGGGAGTCTTAGCCACTGGACCACCAAGGAAGTCTCAAGCAATGTAATTATGATGTACTTTGGTACTGTTTTCTTCATGTTTTTTTTTTTTTAACTTTTATTGATATACCTTTAACAGACAATAAACAGCATATATTTAGAGTGTACAATTTGGTGTCCCAATCTCCCAATTCATTCCCCGCCAACCCTCCCCACTTTCCCCACTTGGTGTCCATGTGTTTGTTCTCTACACCTGTGTCTCTATTTCTGCCTTGCATTTCCTCTTTCAGAGTTGTTAGCATTTGCCTTATATATTGAGGTGCTCCTATATTGGGTGCATATGTATTTATAATTGTTATCTCTTCTTCTTGGATTGATCCCTCGATCTTTATGTAAAGTCCTTTCTTGTCTCTGGTAACATTTTTTATTTTAAAGTCTATTTTATCTGATGTGAGTATCGCTACTCCAGCTTTCTTTTGATTTTCATTTGCATGGAATATCTTTTTCCATCCCCTTACTTTCAGTCTGTATGTGTCCCTAGGTCTGAAGTGGGTCTCTTGGAGACAGCATATATATGGGTCTTGTTTTTGTAGCCATTCAGGCAGTCTGTGTCTTTTGGTTGGTGCATTTAGTCCATTTACATTCAAGGTAATTATCGAGATGTGTGTTCCTAGTACCATTTTCTTAATTGTTTTGTTGTTGTTTTTGGAGGTCCTTTTCTTCTCTTATGTTTCCCGCTTAGAGAAGTTCCTTTAGCATTTGTTGTAGGGCTGGTTTGGTGGTGCTGAATTCTCTTAGCTGTTGCTTGTCTGTAAAGCTTTTGATTTCTCCATTGAATCTGAATGAGATCGTTGCTGGGTAGAGTATTCTTGGTTGTAGCTTTTTCCCTTTCATCACTTGAAATATATCGTGCCACTCCCTTCTGGCTTGCAGAGTTTCTGCTGAGAAATCAGCTGTTACCCTTATGGGAGTTCCCTTGTATGTTACTTGTTGTTATTCCCTTGTTGCTTTTAATAACTTTTCTCTGTCTTTAATTTTTGTCAGGTTGACTACTCTATGTCTTGGCGTATTTCTCCTTGGGTTTATCCTGCCTGGGACTCTCTGCACTTCCTGGACTTGGGTAGCTATTTCCTTTCCCATGTTAGGGAAGTTTTCAACTATAATCTCTTCCAATATTTTCTCAGGTCCTTTCTCTCTCTCGTCTCCTTCTGGGACCCCTATAATGCGAATGTTGGTGCGTTTAACATTGTCTCAGAGGTATCTTAGGCTGTCTTCAGTTCTTTTCATCCTTTTTTCCTTCTTCTTTTCCACATCAGTGATTTTCACCATTCTGTCTTCCAGGTCGCTTATTCGCCCTTCTGCCTCAGTTAATCTGCTATTGGTTCCTTCTAGTGTATTTTTCATTTCACTTATTGTGTTGCATATCTCTGTTTGTTTGCTCTTGAATTCTTCTAGGTCTTTGGTAACCTTTTCGATCTTTGCATCCAGTCTTTTTTCAAAGTCCTGGATCATCTTCACTATCATTATTCTGAATTCTTTTTCTGTAAGGGTGCCTATCTCTTCTTCATTTAGTTGTTTTTCTGGGGCTTTATCCTATCCCTTCATCTGGTACAAAGTCCTCTGCTTTTTCATTTTCTCTGTCTTTCTGTGGCTGTGGTTTTCAGTTCCACAAGACAAAATAGTGCTGACACTGCTTGATCCTGCTGTCTGCCCTCTTGTGGAGGAAGCTGTCTAGGAGGCTCCTGTGTGCTTCCTGATGGGAAGGACTCTGTTTTCTTCATGTTTCTTGTTCTTGGAGTTTATTGAGCTGCTTGAATCCCTATAGTATATCATTTTCATCAGATTTGGAAATATTTCAGTGATTATTTTTTCAATTTTTTTTTGTCTTCCTTTTTCCCTTTTTCGGGAAACTCCAATTACATTTATATTAGGCTGCCTGAAGTTGTCCTACAGCTCACGGATGCTCTGGGCTTTTTTGTTTGTTTGTTTTAAGTCTTTTTTTGTCTCTGGTTTAATTTTGCAGTTTTGATTATATTTGTTAGATCATTTATTTTTTGTTTTGCGTTGTTTAATATGCCGTTAATCTCATCCAGTGTGTTTTTTTATTCTTAGACATTGTATCTTTTGTATTTCTTGAGGTTTAATTTGTCTTTTATTTTATTTATTTATTTATTTATTTCCACACTGCTCAGCTTTCCGGATCTTAGTTCCCTGACCAGGAATCGAACCCAGGCCCCTGGCGGTGGAAGCGTGGAGTTGTAACCACTGGACCACCAGGGAATTCCTTGTGTATATTATATTGGATTGGCCAAATAGTTGTTCAGGTTTTGCTGTAAGATGTTACAGAAAAATACAAATGAACTTTTTGGCCAACCCAGTATAAACCTTCCATGTCTCTACTTAGCATGCTGTCATTCCTCTAGCTTTCTGAACTTATGGAATGCAGTTATAATAACTCCTTTAATGTCCTTGTTGACTAATTCTAACATCTGTGTCATTTTTGGGTCAGTTTTGAATAATTGATTATTTTTCTAATTGTGGGTCCTATTTTCCTGCTGGTTTGCATGCCTGACAGTTTTTGATTGGATGCTAAATTTGATGAATTTTACCATAGTGATTGCTGGATATTTTTGTATTCCCATAAATATTATTGACTTTATTCTGTGACACAATTAAATTCTTGGGGCAGTTTGATCTTTTCAGGGTTTACTGTTAAGCTTTCTTAGGAGGGGTCAAAGCAGCCTTTAGGCTGGGGCTAATTTTTCCCTATTACTGAGAGTATTCTTTTGAGCACTCTAGCCAATCATGGAATTTTCCATTGTTCCTTTCTGCTTTTTTTCCGATGATTCTTTTCTCAGCCTTGGGCGTTTGCTGCATGTGCTGATCAGTAATCTCCTGGACTTAAGAGGGATCCTCTGCAGTTCTCCAGAGCTTGCTCTCTGTATGTAGCTCTCTCCTTGCCACTTTGCCCTGCGAACTCTCGCCACCTTAACTTCCCCAGACTCTCAGCTGTCTCTCAACTTGAAGACCTCTAGGCTCTACCTGTATTCCTCTTCCTTGTACTACAGCCTGGAAACTCTTGTAGGGTTTCCCATTTCTCAGGGATTAGTATCCAGTGTCTCCGATATATTCTTTTCTTGGCCATTTCAGGTGCAAGGGTAAATCCGGCTTCTATTACTCTGTCTTGGCCAGCTGCATAAGCCTGAACTAAATTTAAAAAAAAATTTTTTTGGACCACCCTGGCGGTCCAGTGGTTAAGACTCCATGCTCCCACTTCAGAGGGCGTGGGTTCAATCCCTGGTCAGGGAACTAAGATCCCATGTGCCACGTGGCACAGCCAAAAAAATAAATTTTTTTTTCCCATCACAAAAGCAACACATTTTCTTTTTTTTTTTTTAAGAACTTTTATTGAGATACAGTTAACATACAATAAGCTGCGTATATTTAGAGTGTACAATTTGGTATCCCAATCTCCCAATTCATTCCCTCCCAACCCTCCCTGCTTTCCCCACTTTGTGTCCGTATGTTTGTTCTCTACATCTGTGTCTCTATTTCTGCCTTGCAAACTGGTTGCTTTGTACCATTTTTCTATATTCCGCATGTATGTGTTAATATGTGATATTTGTTTTTCTCTTTCTGACTTACTTCATTCTGTATGACAGTCTCTAGGTCCATCCATGTCTCTAAAAATGTCCCACTTTCATTGTTTTTTACAGCTGAGTAATATTCCATTGTATATACCTACCACATCTTGGTTTTGTTTTTTGTTTTTTGTTTTTTAGCTCTTTATTGGAATATAATTGCTTTACACTCTTGTACCAGTTTTTGAGGTACCACATCTTCTTTATCCATTCATCTGTCGATGGACATTTAGGTTGCTTCCATTTCCTGGCTATTGTAAATAGTGCTGCAGTGAATATTGGAGTGCATGTGTCTTTTTGAATTATGGTGTTCTCTGGATATATGCCCAGTAGTGGGATTGCTAGGTCATAAGGTAACTCTATTTTTTGTTTTTCAAGGAACCTCCATATTGTTCTCCATAGTGCCTGTATCAATTTACATTCCCACCAACAGTGCAAGAGCGTTCCCTTTTCTCCACACCCTCTCCAGCATTTACTGTTTGTTGATTTTTTGATGATGCCCATTCTAACTGGTGTGAGGTGATACCTCATTGTCGTTTTGATTTGCATTTGTCTAAGAATTAGTGATGTTGAGCAGCTTTTCATGTGCCTCTTGCCCATCCATATGTCTTCTTTGGAAAAAGGCCTATTTAGGTCTTCTGCCCATTTTTTGATTGGGTTGTTTGTTTTTTTGATGTTGAGCTGGATGAACCGTTTATCTATTTTGGAGATTAATCCTTTGTCTGTTGATTCATTTGCAAATATTTTCTCCCATTCTGAGGGTTGTCTTTTCGTCTTGCTTATAGTTTCCTTTGCTGTGCAGAAGCTTTGAAGTTTCATTACGTTCCACTTATTTTTGTTTTTATTTCCATTATTCTAGGGGGTGGATCAAAAAACATCTCGCTGTGATTTATGTGGAAGCATGTTCTTCCTTTGTTTTCCTCTAGGAGTTTTATAGTGTCTGGCCTTACATTTAGGTCTTTAATCCATTTTGAGTTTATTTTTGTGTATGGTGTTAAGGAGTGTTGTAATTTCATTCTTTTACATGTCGCTGTCCAGTTTTCCCAGCACCACTTATGGAAGAGGCTGCCTTTTCTCTGCTGTATATCCTTGCCTCCTTTGTCATAGATTAGTTGACTGTAGTTTATCTCTGGGCTTTCTGTCCTGTTCCATTGATCTATATTTCTGTTTTTGTGCCAGTACCATACTGTCTTGATCACTGTAGCTTTGTAGTATAGTTTGAAGTCAGGAAGCCTGCTTCCACCAACTCCATCTTTCCTTCCCAAGATTGCTTTGACTATTCGGGGTCTTTTGCATTTCCATACAAATTGTAAAATTTCTTGTTCTAGTTCTGTGAAAAATGCCATTGGTAATTTGATAGGGATTGCATTGAATCTGTAAATTGCTTTGGGTAGTATAGTCATATTCACAATGTTGATTCTTCCAATCCAAGAACGTGGTATATTTCTCCATCTGTTTGTGTCATCTTTGATTTCTTTCATTAGTGTCTTGTAGTTTTCTGAGTACAGGTCTTTTACCTCCTTAGTTAGGTTCATTCCTAGGTATTTTATTCTTTTTGTTGCAGTGGTGAATGGGATTGTTTCCTTAATTTCTCTTTCTGATCATTCATTGTTAGTGTATAGAAATGCAAGAGATTTCTGTGTGTTAATTTTGTATCCTGCAAGTTTACCAGATTCACTGATTAGATCAAGTAGTTTTCTGGTGGCCTCTTTAGGATTTTCTATGTATAGTATCATGTCATCTGCAAACAGTGACAGTTTGACTTCTTTTCCAGTTTGGATTCCTTTTATTTCTTTTTCTTCTCTGATTGCTGTGGCGAGGACTTCCAAAACTATATTGGAGAGAGTGGACATCCTTGTCCTCTTCCTGACCTTAGAGGGAATGCTTTCAGTTTTTCACCATTGAGAGTGATGTTTGCTGTGGGCTTGTCGTATATGGCCTTTATTGTGTTGACGTAGGTTCCGTCTGTGCTCTGGAGAGTTTTTATCATAAATGGGTGTTGAATTTTGTCAAAAGCTTTCTCTGCATCTATTGAGATGATCATATGGTTTTTATCCTTCAATTTGTTAATATGGTGTATCACATTGATTGACTTGCATATATTGAAGAATCCTTGCATTCCAGGGATAAACCCCACTTGATCATGGTGTATGATCCTTTTATGTGTTGTTGGATTCTGTTGGCTAGTATTTTGTTGAGGATTTTTACATCTAAATTCAACAGTGATATTGGTCTGTCATTTTTTTTTTTTTTTTGTAGTATCTTTGTCTGGTTTTGGTATCAGGATGATGGTGGCCTCATAAAATGAGCTTGGGAGTGTTCCTTCCTCTGCGATTTTTTTGGAAGAGCTTGAGAAGGATGGGTGTTAGCTCTTCTCTAAATGTTTGATAAAATTCACCTGTGAATCCATCTGGTCCTGGACTTTTGTTTGTTGGGAGATTTTTAATCACAGTTTCAATTTCATTCCTTGTGATTGGTCTGTTCATATTTTGTATGTCTTACTGATTCAGTCTTGGAAGGTATACCTTTCTAAGAATCTGTCCATTTTATCCAGGTTGTCCATTTTATTGGCATTTAGTTGCTTGTAGTAGTCTCTTATGGTGCTTTTTATTTCTGCGGTGTCCGTTGTAACTTCTCCTGTTTCATTTCTAATTTTATTGATTTGAGTGCTCTCCCTCTTTTTCTTTTTTCTTCTTTCTTTTTTTATAAGTTGAGGAAGATATGTATTGAGATTCTTGATCAAATCTTTTTTTTTTTTTTACTATTTATTTATTTATTTATTGGCTACGTTGGGTGTTTGTTGCTGCATGCAGGCTTTCTTTAGTTGCAATGAGCAGGGGCTATTCTTTGTTGTGGTGCACGGGCTCCTCATTGCCGTGGCTTCTCTTGTTGCAGAGCACAGGCTCTAGATGCATGGGCTTAAGTAGTTGCAGCACATGGGCTCAATAGTTGTGTCTCACGGGCTCTAAAGTGCAGAGTCAATAGTTGTGGTGCACGGCTTAGTTGCTCTGCGGCATGTGGGATCTTCCTGGAGCAGGGACTGAACGTGTGTTCCCTGCATTAGCAGGTGGATTCTCAACCACTGTGCCATCTAGGAAGCCCTCTCCCTCTTTTTCTTGATGAGTCTTGCTAGAGGTTTATCAATTTTGTTTATCTTCTCAAAGAACCAGCTTTTAATTTTATTGATTTTTGCTGTTTTCTTTGTTTCTATTTCATTTATTTCTGCTCTCATCTTTCTGATTTCTCTTCATCTACTAACTTTGGGTTTTGTTTGCTCTTCTTTCTCTAGTTTCTTTAGTTTAAGGTGAGGTTGTTTATTTGGGATTTTTCTTGTTTCTTGCAGTAGGATTGTATTGCTATAAACTTCCCTCTTAGAACTGCCTTTGCTGCATCCCATAGGTTTTGGATTGTTGTGTTTTCATTGTCATTTCTCTCTAGGTATTTTTTGACTTCCTCTTTGATTTTTTTTCAGTGATCTCTTGGTTATTTAATAGCATATTGTTTAGCCTCCATGTGTTTGTGTTTTTTACAGTTTTTTTCCTGTAATTGATTTCTAATCTCATAGCGTTGTGGTCAGAAATGATGCTTGATATGATTTCAATTTTCTTGAATTTACCAAGGCTTGATTTATGACCCAAAATGTGATCTATCCTGGAGAATGTTCCATGTGCACTTGAGAAGAAAATGTAATCTGCTGTTTTTGGCTGTAATGTCCTATAGATATCTATTAAATCAAGCTGACTTATTGTGTCATTTAAAGCTTGTGTTTCCTTATTAATTTTCTGCCTGAATGATCTGTCCATTGGCGTAAGTGTGGTGTTAAAGTCCCCCACTATGATTGTGTTACTGTCATTTCCTCTTTCATAGTTGTTAGCATTTGCCTTATATATTGAGGTGCTCCTATATTGGGTGCATATGTATTTATAATTGTTATCTCTTCTTCTTGGATTGATCCCTCGATCTTTATGTAAAGTCCTTTCTTGTCTCTGGTAACATTTTTTATTTTAAAGTCTATTTTATCTGATGTGAGTATCACTACTCCAGCTTTCTTTTGATTTTCATTTGCATGGAATATCTTTTTCCATCCCCTTACTTTCAGTCTGTATGTGTCCCTAGGTCTGAAGTGGGTCTCTTGGAGACAGCATATATATGGGTCTTGTTTTTGTAGCCATTCAGGCAGTCTGTGTCTTTTGGTTGGTGCATTTAGTCCATTTACATTCAAGGTAATTATCGAGATGTGTGTTCCTAGTACCATTTTCTTAATTGTTTTGTTGTTGTTTTTGGAGGTCCTTTTCTTCTCTTATGTTTCCCGCTTAGAGAAGTTCCTTTAGCATTTGTTGTAGGGCTGGTTTGGTGGTGCTGAATTCTCTTAGCTGTTGCTTGTCTGTAAAGCTTTTGATTTCTCCATTGAATCTGAATGAGATCGTTGCTGGGTAGAGTATTCTTGGTTGTAGCTTTTTCCCTTTCATCACTTGAAATATATCGTGCCACTCCCTTCTGGCTTGCAGAGTTTCTGCTGAGAAATCAGCTGTTACCCTTATGGGAGTTCCCTTGTATGTTACTTGTTGTTATTCCCTTGTTGCTTTTAATAACTTTTCTCTGTCTTTAATTTTTGTCAGGTTGACTACTCTATGTCTTGGCGTATTTCTCCTTGGGTTTATCCTGCCTGGGACTCTCTGCACTTCCTGGACTTGGGTAGCTATTTCCTTTCCCATGTTAGGGAAGTTTTCAACTATAATCTCTTCCAATATTTTCTCAGGTCCTTTCTCTCTCTCGTCTCCTTCTGGGACCCCTATAATGCGAATGTTGGTGCGTTTAACATTGTCTCAGAGGTATCTTAGGCTGTCTTCAGTTCTTTTCATCCTTTTTTCCTTCTTCTTTTCCACATCAGTGATTTTCACCATTCTGTCTTCCAGGTCGCTTATTCGCCCTTCTGCCTCAGTTAATCTGCTATTGGTTCCTTCTAGTGTATTTTTCATTTCACTTATTGTGTTGCATATCTCTGTTTGTTTACTCTTTAATTCTTCTAAGTCTTTTGTAAACTTTTCTTGCAACTTTTTGATCTTTGCATCCAGTCTTTTTTCAAAGTCCTGGATCATCTTCACTATCATTATTCTGAATTCTTTTTCTGGAAGGGTGCCTATCTGCTCTTTATTTAGTTGTTTTCCTGGGGTTTTATCTTGTCCCTTCATCTGGTACAAAGTCCTCTGGCTTTTCATTTTCTCTGTCTTTCTGTGGCTGTGGTTTTCAGTTCCACAAGACAAAATAGTGCTGACACTGCTTGATCCTGCTGTCTGCCCTCTTGTGGAGGAAGCTGTCTAGGAGGCTTCTGTGTGCTTCCTCATGGGAGGGACTGATGGTGGGTTGGGCTGGGTGGGCAGAGCTCAGTAAAACTTTAATCCGATTTGGTGGATGGAGCTCAGTGACACCTTAATCTGCTTGTCTGCCAACGAGTGGGGCTGTGTTCCCACCTTGCTGATTGTTTGTCCTGAGGCTACCTAGCACTGGAGCTTACAGGCTCTTTGTTGGTGCTAATGGAGGGCTCTGGGAGGGCTCACGCCAGTGAGCACGTCCCAGAACCCCTGCCGCCAGTGCCCCTGTCTCCTCAGTGAGCCACAGCTGCCCCCCACCTCTGCAGGCAACCCTCCAACACCAGCAGGTAGGTCTGGTTCAGTCTCCTATGGGGTCACTGCTCCTTCCCCCTGGGTCCTGGTGAGCACAGTGTTTTTTGTGTGCCCTCCAAGAGTGGAGTCTCTGTTTCCCCCAGTCCTGTGGAGGTCCTCAGTCAAATCCCTGTGGCTTTCAAGTCTGATTCTCTGGGGATTCCTCCTCCTGTTGCCAGACCCCTGGTTTGGGAAGCGTGACATGGGGCTCAGAACCCTCACTTTAGTGGGTGGACTTCTCTGGTATAACTGTTCTCCAGCTTGTGAGTCACCCACCCCGCATTTATGGGATTTGAGTTTAACACGATTGCACCCCTCCTACCATCTCATTGCAGCTTCTCCTTTGTCTCTGGATGTGGGGTGTCTTTCTTTGGTGAGTTTCAGTGTCTTTTTTTTTTTTTTTTTTTTTTTTATTTATTTATTTTTTTGGGGGGGTACACCAGGTTCAATCATCCGTTTTTATACACATATCCCCATCTTCCCTCCCTTCCTTGACGCCCCCCCCAAGCCCCCCCCACCCTCCCCGCCCCAGTCCTCAAAGGCATCTTCCATCCTCGAGTTGGACTCCCTTTGTTATACAACAACTTCCCACTGACTATTTTACAGTTGGTAGTATATATATGTCTGTGTTACTCTCTCACTTCGTCTCAGTTTCCCCTTCACCCCCGGCCCCCTCCCATACCTCGAGTTCTCCAGTCCATTCTCTGTATCTGCATCCTTGTTCTGGTCACTGAGTCCAACAGTACCATTTTTAGATTCCGTATATGTGAGTTAGCATACAATATTTGTCCTTCTCTTTCTGACTTACTTCACTCTGTATGACAGACTGTAGTTCTATCCACCTGATTACATATAGCTCCATCTCATCCCTTTTTATAGCTGAGTAATATTCCATTGTATATATATGCCACATCTTCTGTATCCATTCATTTGTTGATGGGCATTTAGGTTGCTTCCATGTCCTGGCTATTGTAAATAGTGCTGCAATAAACATTATGGTACAAGTTTCTTTTGGGATTATGGTTTTCTTTGGGTATATGCCCAGTAGTGGGATTACTGGGTCATATGGTAGTTCTATTTGTAGTTTTTTAAGGAACCTCCAAATTGTTTTCCATAGTGGCTGTACCAATTTACAGTTCCACCAACAGTGCAGGAGAGTTCCTTTTTCTCCACACCCTCTCCAACATTTGTGGTTTCCAGACTTTGTGATGATGGCCATTCTGACTGGTGTGAGGTGATACCTCATTGTGGCTTTGACTTGCATTTCTCTGATGATTAGTGATGTGGAGCATCTTTTCATGTGTTTGTTGGCCATCTGTATGTCTTCTTTGGAGAAATGTCTATTTAGGTCTTCTGCCCATTTGTGGATTGGGTTATTTGCTTTTTTGGTATTAAGCTTCATGAGCTGCTTGTATATTTTGGAGGTTAATCCTTTGTCCGTTGTTTCATAGGCAATTATTTTTTCCCACTCTGAGGGTTGCCTTTTAGTCTTGTTTATGGTTTCTTTTGCTGTGCAAAAGCTTTTAAGTTTCATGAGGTCCCATTCATTTATTCTTGATTTTATTTCCATGATTCTAGGAGGTGGGTCAAAAAGGATGGCGCTTTGATGGATGTCATATAGTGTTCTGCCTATGTTTTCCTCTAGGAGTTTTATAGTGTCTGGCCTTACATGTAGGTCTTTAATCCATTTGGAGTTTACTTTTGTGTATGGTGTTAGGAAGTGTTCTAATTTCATTCTTTTGCATGTTGCTGCCCAGTTCTCCCAGCACCACTTATGGAAGAGGCTGTCTTTTTTCCATTGTATATTCTTGCCTCCTTTGTCAAAGATAAGGTGCCCATATGTGTTTGGGCTTACTTCTGAGTTCTCTATTCTATTCCATTGATCTTCCTTTCTATTTTTGTGCCAGTACCATACTGTCTTGATCACTATGGCCTTGTAGTATAGTTTGAAGTCAGGAAGCCTGATTCCACCAACTCCATTTTTCCTTCTCAAGATTGCTTTGGCTATTCGGGGTCTTTTGCGTTTCCATACAAATCGTAAGATTTCTTGCTCTAGTTCTGTGAAAAATGCCATTGGTAATTTGATCGGGATTGCATTGAATCTGTAAATTGCTTTGGGTAGTATAGTCATTTTCACTATGTTGATTCTTCCAATCCAGGAACATGGTATGTCCCTCCATCTGTTTGTGTCGTCTTTGATTTCTTTCATCAATGTCTTAAAGTTTTCTGCATACAGATCTTTTGCCTCCTTAGGCAGGTTTATTCCTAGGTATTTTATTCTTTTGGTTGCAATGGTGAATGGGAGAGTTTCCTTAATTTCTCTTTCTGCTCTTCCGTTGTTAGTGTATAGGAATGCAAGAGATTTCTGTGCATTAATTTTGTATCCTGCTACTTTACTAAACTCATCAATTAGTGCTAGCAGTTTTCTGGTAGAGTCTTTAGGGTTTTCTATATATATCATGTCATCTGCAAAGAGTGACAATTTTACTTCTTCTTTTCCAATTTGGATTCCTTTGATTTCTTTTTCTTCTCTGATTGCTGTGGCTAAGACTTCCAAAACTATGTTGAATAATAGTGGTGAGAGTGGACACCCTTGTCTTGTTCCTGTTTTTAGGGGGAATTCTTCCAGTTTTTCTCCATTGAGAACAATGTTGGCTTTTGGTTTTGCATATATGGCTTTTATTATGTTGAGGTAATTTCCTTCTATGCCCATTTTCTGGAGAGCTTTTATCATAAATGGATGTTGAACTTTGTCAAAAGCTTTTTCTGCATCTATTGAAATGATCATATCGTTTTTATCCTTCAGTTTGTTGATATGATGTATCACATTGATTGATTTGCGTATATTGAAGAATCCTTGCATCCCAGGGATAAACCCCACTTGATCATGGTGTATGATTTTTTTAATGCGCTGTTGCAGTCTGTTAGCTAGTATTTTGTTGAGGATTTTTGCATCTATATTCATCAGTGATATTGGTCTATAGTTTTCTTTTTTTGTGACATCTTTGCCTGGTTTTGGTATCAGGGTGATGGTAGCCTCGTAGAATGAGTTTGGGAGTGCTCCGCCTTCTGCAATATTTTGGAAGAGTTTGAGAAGGATAGGTGTTAACTCTTCTCGAAATGTTTGATAGAATTCGCCTGTGAACCCATCTGGTCCTGGGCTTTTCTGTGTTGGGAGATTTTTAATCACTGCCTCAATTTCCGTACTTGTGATTGGTCTGTTCATGGTTTCTATTTCTTCCTGGTTCAGTCTTGGAAGATTGTATTTTTCTAAGAATGTATCCATTTCTTCCAGGTTATCCAATTGATTGGCATATAGTTGCTTGTAGTAGTCTCTCATGATCTTTTGTATTTCTGAGGTGTCCGTTGTGACTTCTCCTTTTTCATTTCTAATTCTGTTGATTTGCATCTTCTCCCTTTTTTTCTTGATGAGTCTGGCTAATGGTTTATCAATTTTGTTAATCTTCTCAAAGAACCAGCTTTTAGTTTTATTTATTTTTCTTATGTTTTCTTTCCTTTCTTTTTCATTTATTTCTGCTCTGATCTTTATGATTTCTTTTCTTCTGCTCACTTTGGGGTTTCTTTGTTCTTCTTTCTCTAGTTGTTTTAGGTGTAAGGTTAGGTTGTTTATTTGATCATTTTCTTGTTTCTTAAGGTAGGACTGTATTGCTATAAACTTCCCCCTTAGAACTGCTTTTGCTGCATCCCATAGGTTTTGGGTTGTTGTGTTTTCATTGTCATTTGTTTCTAGATATTTTTTGATTTCCTCTTTGATTTCTTTAGTGATTCCTTGGTTGTTTAAGAGTGAATTGTTTAGCCTCCATGTGTTTGTCTTTTTTGCAGTTTTTTTCCTGTAATTGATATCTAGTCTCATGGCGTTGTGGTCTGAGAAGATGCTTGATATGATTTCAATTTTCTTGAATTTGCTGAGGTTTGATTTGTGACCCAAGATGTGATCTATCCTGGAAAATGTTCCGTGTGCACTTGAGAAGAACATGTAGTCTGTCGTTTTTGGATGGAATGTCCTATAAATATCAATTAAGTCGAGATAGTCTAATGTGTCATTTAAAGCTTGTGTGTCTTTATTTATATTCTGTTTGGATGATCTGTCCATTGATGTAAGTGGGGTGTTCAAGTCTCCCACTATTATTGTGTTCCTGTCGATGTCCCCTTTTATAGCTGTTAGCATTTGCCTTATGTATTGAGGTGCTCCTATATTGGGGGCATAGATATTTACCATTGTGATATGTTCTTCTTGGATGGATCCCTTGATCATTATGTAGTGTCCTTCCTTGTCTCTTTTAATAGTCTTTACTTTCAAGTCTAATTTGTCTGATATGAGTATTGCTACTCCAGCTTTCTTTTGACTTCCATTTGCATGGAATATCTTTTTCCATCCCTTTACTTTCAGTCTATATGTATCCCTTGGTCTGAAGTGGGTTTCTTGTAGGCAGCATATAGAAGGGTCTTGTTTTTGTATCCATTCAGCCAGTCTGTGTCTTTTGGTTGGAGCATTTAGTCTATTTACATTTAAAGTGATTATTGACATGTGTGTTCCAATGACCATTTTCTTAATTGTTTTGAGTTTGTATTTGTAGGTGTTTTCCTTTTCTTGTGTTTCCTACTTAGAGAAGTTCCTTTAGCACTTGTTGTAAGGCTGGTTTGGTGGTGCTGAATTCTCTTAACTTTTGCTTGTCTGGAAAGCTTTTGATTTCTCCCTCAAATCTGAATGAGATTCTTGCTGGGTAGAGTATTCTTGGCTGTAGGTTTCTCTCTTTCAGGACTTTCAGTATATCCTGCCATTCCCTTCTGGCCTGCAGAGTTTCTGTGGAAAGGTCAGCTGTTATCCTGATGGGTTTTCCCTTATATGTTGTTTGTTGCTTTTCTCTTGCTGCTTTTAATATTTTTTCTTTGTGTTTAATTGTCGTTAGTTTGATTAATATGTGTCTCGGTGTATTTCTCCTTGGGTTTATTCTGTATGGGACTCTCTGTGCTTCTTGGACTTGGTGAATTATTTCCTTTCCCATGTTGGGGAAGTTTTCCACTATAACCTCTTCAAATATTTTCTCAGACCCTTTCTTGTTTTCTTCTTCTTCTGGGATGCCTATAATTCGAATGTTGGTACGCTTAATGTTATCAGTGACATCTCTGAGACTGTCTTTTAATCTTTTTATTATTTTTTCTTTTTTCTGCTCTGTGGCAGTTATTTCCCCCATTTTATCTTCCAATTCACTTATTCGTTCTTCTGCCTCAGTCATTCTGCTGGTTATAGCATCTAGAGTATTTTTAATTTCAGTTATTTTGTTATCCATTGCTGTTTGTTTTTCTGAGTTCTTATGAACTGTTTCTTGTACTTTCTCTATTTTGTTATCGAGATTTTGTATCATTTTTACTATCATTACTCTAAATTCCTTTTCAGGCATTTTTCCTATTTCCTCCTCATTTATTTGGTCTTGTGGGTTTTTTTCTTGCTCCTTTGCCTGCATGGTGTTTCTTTGTTTCCTCATGGTTGTCCAAACTTTTGGGGTTGCTTGTCCTTGGGTTTTTTTGCGTTATTCTGTGACCAGCAGAGGTTCCTTTATTGTTCGTCTGTAAGCCTTGGTGTGTGGGGAGGGAGAGGGTACAACAGTGGCTCCTTCTCCTGGGAGGCAGTGAGCAGTGGCACACTGATGTCTCAGTCAGGCTTGGAGGTGCCTGTTGCAGAGGGCGCCGGTGGCTCAGGCGTAAACAGAAAGTCTTAGAGTTGGGCCTCTCTCGGGGGTTTTTTTTTCTTTTCTTTTTTTTTTTTTTTTTTTCTCTCGGCAGCCTCCCTGCTGCTGGCGTTGCAAGGGGTTTTAATCTAGCCCCACCCGAGTGCCTGAGGGTACTTGTTATCCCTGAGCGCCTTAGGTGGCCCGCAGGGCGTCTCTCCACTGCCTGTTGCAGAGGCGCGGAAAGAGAGAGAGAGGCTATGCGCGTGGCTTCTCCCAGCCGCCAGTGAGCCTGCAGCCTCCAGCCGCCATCATGGCCGGGCAGCTCTCAGGAACGGGCACTCCTCTCCGCGGGCCTCCTCCCTCCTGTCCTCTCGGTCCGTCACCCTACCGGCAACAATGTTTCCCACACTGAACCAGCTCTCCTGCTCCCACACTCCCGCTCCTGGACCCTCCGTTCAGCCGCGGATCGATGTCTTGGTCCGGGAACGCTGAGCTGCGCTGCGGACCCTCCGAATGTTTCTCACTCCCTCCCGTCTGCCACAGCTCCGCCGCTTCACCCTCTTTGAGCCCTCGTAGATGCCTCCCTACCGGCTATGTCGGGCTCCCCGCAGTCCCATCCGGTGTCCAAGGCCGTCTGCTGGTGTTCAGCTGTTTCTCTGTGAGAATTACTGCGTCCTTCCGTGCATTCCCAATGCATCTGTGGGGAGGGATGCACTCCACGTCTCTCTACTTCGCCGCCATCTTTAATTCCTCTCAGTGTCTTTTTGTTGATGATTGTTTAGCAGTTAGTTGTAATTCCGGCGCTCTTGCAAGAGGGAGTGAGCGCACGTCCTCCTACTCTGCCATCTTCACAAAAGCAATACATTTTCAACATATGAAGTTGACTGGTTGGCAGAGGTAGGGCAACAGAAAAGAAAGAAATGTAGGATCTCCTACACAGTTATATTGTTAACTGAATTGCTCAATTAATAGTAATTAATTAACCAGTCTATATTGTTAGTATCTTAGACAACTGCCCTTTTTTGTTTATAAATTAATGATTTATAAAGCCAAATACATATACTATTGGCAAAGTTAGAATAATGAAGCCCATTATCAGCCTAGATCCATGATTCTTCAACTTCAGCATGCATTGGAATCACCTGGAGTGTGGTGGGTGCACCCTACCTCCAGAATTTGACATCATAGATCTGAAGTCGCTCAAAAGTTTAAATTTCTAATAAATTCCCAGGTGATTCTCTTGTTGTGTGCCAGGATTACACGTTGAGAACCACTGATTTAGATTGTTTCTCAGTAATTGAGATGCTACCAAGATTTTCTTTAGTATTGTATAAGATATACCATTTTGCTTGTGTGTATTTTTATATAATTGTTGTATTATATATTTTAATATATAACATATATATAATAGTCAATTATCAAGGTATGCAGTTATTAAAAAATAAAGACGTTGAGGGGGAGCAGTCTTCTACAGATATCAGTTTGATTTTCTTTACTGTAGTTATAGTCACTAATAGGCTAAATAGATAGAATATTGTATTTTCAGGAGAGGACAATATCAGTAATGATGTATTTCAACAAGTACTTTGAGATGTTTAGCTAAGATCCTAATACTCTGTAATATGGCCAGTTTTTTGTTGTTGTTGTTGTTGTTGTTTTAGTATGTTCTAGTATTATTGTAAAATATTAGATTTTATTTAAAGATTCCAGGGAACCTCCTCATACACATTCACACTTCATTTTATATTGTTTTGTCAAGTTTCTTTTCATTAGAACTTTTATTTGAAGAAATAAGAAGCATGTACTGGTTGAGTTCCTTATCCTCTCCGATTTAGTAAACAGATATCATCTGATTTGTTAAATGATGGTATACCTTTCTGATAACTAACATTCTTTTGTTTTTCTTTCTTTTTTCCAGTGAGGTGTAATTCACATGTAATATTAATTTCAGGTGTACAATGTAATGATTCGATATTTGTGTATATTGCAGAATGATTACTACAATAAGTCCTTCACCATACATAGTTACAGAACTATTTTTTGCTTGTGACGAAAACTTTTAAGATCTACTCTCTCAGTAACTTTCAAATATGCAGTACAGTATTATTAAACTGTAGTCACTGTGTCTGTACATTACAACACCATGATTTATTCATTTTATAACTGGAAATTTGTACCTTTTGACCCCTTCACCCTGTTCTTTGTCTTTTTTTTTTTTTAAGCCACTGGATGTGGACAAAGATTCATCCCTGGTGACTCTTTGTTATGGACTCTGTGTTCTGGGACGGAGAGCTTTGGGGACTGCATCCCACCATATGTCCAGGTAAGGAAGGCATTTCTGTGTTCAGAGACTGGGAATCTCTATAACTGAAATCTGAAAAATCTGCAATAGTTTTTAATGGAAGCATTCTATGCTAATTTATTGCAAATGTCTCTTCAGATATTATATAGATCTTTTTGCTGAACACAGTGGAGTTCTGTGGTTATCAGAACTGGCATTTAAAATTCACACGTGTGTGGGCAACTATAGATAATGAGAATTTAATAGATTTAAGACATTTTAAGAAATAATCAGCTCATAACGCGTGATTGGTCTCTTCCAAATGCCACATTATTTTTCTAACAGTTTACGCCTTTTTCTTTTTCTGTTCCTCCTTCCAATTTTTGTTCAGAGCATTTACACTCTTAATATAGTGGTACATTAAGTTTTGGGACTCTAAAACTGGATTTCTTGATGTATACATCCAATTGAAGTAGAATTAAGAAATGCCACATATTTTAAGTTTCTTCTTTGATTCCTGCATGTTTTCCTTTAAGTCCTCCTTACTTTCTTTTAAGTTACAGAGTCTTTGCCTGCTGTTTTTTTCAGGGACTCACTTTTATAGTAGTTCATAAACAAGGGTCCCAGGTCAAACAGGCCCTGTCCCTTGGGATTCTGATTCAGGGGTGCTGACATTAGTTCTTGTCATCTGTATCTTCAAAACACTCCCAGATGATTCTGATGCATAACCAGATGTTAGAATCAGTATAATGGAAGACCTTTGTCAAAATATGTAAACTTTTATCTCCAATCTTAACAGTAATTTAGAGTCATTCCTCTATGGATTGCATGCCCTGTTTAAGGGAGATTTCCGTATTTCTTCAATTCGAGACGAATGGATCTTTGCTGACATGGAATTGCTGAGAAAAGTAGTAGTCCCCGGAATTCGTATGTCCATTAAACTTCATCAGGTAAGAAGAGGGAATTTCTAATGCATTACCTGTGTTTAATGGTACTTCTTCACTTGACTTCCAAATATGTTGCTTAGAATCCTTTTGAGAAATACTCTGACTTGAAACAAAGAAAAACATGATTCATGACACGATATTAAATCTAGGGAGCCTAAACCTGTGTTTCTAACAGTAAATTTGAATATTAATTTTAGAGAGTGACCTGGGCATGAACTTGAGGAAAAATGCAAGCAATGACAAACTGGAAATAACCGTCTTTGGCCCCTGTGATGGTTGCTTTGACTTCACGTGATTGTAATTCATGCCTGTTCTGTGGGTGGATGTTAGCTGACTCCTGGTGCAGTGTAACATCTCAGGAGTCTTATACGTGCTGCTCTTACTGAACTATGGGCTTCATTTAGCATGTTGTATAGAATAATAGATGGTTAGGACAGATTCAGCCTTAATTAAATAATCCTAGTAAGATAATAAAATGAAAATGAGGCTCCAAAATGCATATCTAAAGCCCTGGATCACTTTAAGAATATATTTTGAAATTAAATACTGGCACTTGCTGCTCTAATCATTCCACTTGACAGTAATGATCAGACCTGATGATAGAGAGCACATGACAATATTCATTAAAATACATCTGCTGTGCTCATATCTGGATGACTTTCCCCCAAATAAAGGGTGAATTACTCTTCAAATGATTTTACGGTGATCTGAAGTGTTGGAATGCAGTTAACATCCCATGTTATTTAGAAGCATTACTAATAAGGGCTATAGTATTTGAAAATCTCTGTGAAAAGAATACTATTTTGAGAATGATGGGGAAAATATACATTTGGGATCAAATAGAATTGTTCATCTTCAGACTAGTTTCAAGACAAAATTCAATGTATTTAAAAGAAAAAGATAATGACTTCATATGGAAATGTTTTTAAAACGTCAGAATTTCTCAAAAGGTATTGTGTATCTACTTTGTAAGAAATACTCTTCGGTAGCATAACGTAGCAGCTCCTGACAGACATCTTCAGTTAATTCTAAACATTACGACAAGCTGTTTTATCTCCATCTGGGAGAGAGGAAACTGAGGCAGAGGCTCTCTGTATTTTCTGATCCTTCGGTCTCTGTCCCTGTCTCTCCCTACACGTGCTCTTGCCTGTCGCTCCCTGTCCATTTCCTCACGTATGTTTTTAGCCTGCGACAGTGGTTTTCTACGTTATAATCAGGCCCAGCACAGTTGGGTACAGCACACTCTCATCATTAGCCATGACAGGCAGCAACAGTGACAAACAGGGAGGGTAAGGAGATGGACCCAGAAACCGGAGGCCATGGAGGGCTGCGGGGAGGGGAGGAGATGAGAACACAAACGCAACCTGGAGACGTTCTGTGATTCACCGTCCTTTGAGGAGGGTGAGACTGACCTGTAAAGTAACAAGCAGCAGCCATTCACTACGCATCACTTTGACCAGACAGTGCATTGCCAGGGAGGGACCCTCAGGCCAGGAAAAGAGAGGTGTGTCGATCAGTGCTGGTGATCTCCAAAGTTCATATGTACTCATGAAAGTCCACAGAAGGTTCTGTGTTAAAGGGTTAGTATACACTTGGCCTATGACCCAGCAACTCCACTCCTACATATTTACCCAAGAGAATGAAAGTGTACGTCCACACACAGACTTGACACACAAGTGTGCATAGCAGTTCTAGTCCCAATAGCCCCAAACTGCAAACTCCAGTGCTCAACAGACAGAATATCACGTAGCAATAAAAAGAAATGATCTACTGTTAGATGCCACAGCAAGAATGAATCTCACACATTATGCAGAGTAAGTGAAGCCAAACATAAAAAGAATACGTATTGTATTCTTTTATTTTTTAAGAACTTTTATTAAGATATAATTGACATACAGTAAAATGCATATATTTAAACTGTACAGTTTGATATTTTTTATTAGTAATGTATATATGGCAATCCCAGTCTCCCAGTTCATCCCACCCCAACCCTCCACTCCCCCACTTCCCCGCCTTGGTTTCCATATGCTTGTTCTCTACATCTGTGTCTCTGTTTCTGCCTTGCAAACCAGTTGATTTGTACCATTTTTCTTTATTCTGCATATATGCATTAATATAGAATGTTTGTTTTTCTCTTTCTGACTTCACTCTGTATGACAGTTGCTAGGTCCATTCATGTCTCTACAAATGTCCCCATTTCGTTCCTTTTTATGGCTGAGTAATATTCCATTGTGTATATGTACCACATCCTCTTTATCCATTCATCTGTTGATGGACATTTAGGTTGCTTCCATGTCCTGGCTATTGTAAATAGTGCTGCAGTGAATGTTGGGGTGCATGTGTCTTTTTGAATTATGGTTTTCTCTGGGTGTATGTCCAGTAGTAGGATGGCTGGGTCATATGGTAATTCTATTTTTAGTTTTTTAAGGAATCTCCATACTGTTCTCCATAGTGGCTGTATCAATTTACCTTCCCAGCAATAGTGCAAGAGGGTTCCCTGTATTATTTTATTTACAGAAAATTTAAAACAGGCCAAACTAATCTCTAGTGACAGAAAGCAGATCAGTGGTTGCTTGGGATGTAGAAACTGAATGCCAAAAGGCAGGAAGGAACTTTGGGATGATGGAAATATTCTATATTTAGATTGTAGCAGTGGTTACACAGGTTTGCACATTTGGCAAAGTGTATCTAACTGTACTTTTAAAATGGGTGCAATTTATTGTATGTAAATTATACCTCAACTTGATTTTTTAAAAAAGATTCTATTGCCAGAGAGCTGAAAATATAAAATTTTTAATAACCTTTATTTAAGACACAGTCTTTGATGGGGTGCTTTTAGCACTTCATAGGTGTTTTTTTTTTTTTTAACTTTTGCTTTTTTCCTTTACAGTTCTTTTTTAATTTTTTAATTCTCCAATCTAATGTTATATGTTTTTACTTTACAAATTAAAACTGTTATCTATGTAGTATTTAATTTTAAAGTGTCCTGTAATGTATCAGTGCTGTCATATACATTATATCAACAACCCAGAAAATTACTTTAATCCCAGTTTTATAGATGAAGATTAACCAAAACTCAGAGAAGTTATGCAGATTGCCCTTTGCATGTGTTCCTTCTTGTCCTCTATTTAATCATTTTGTAAAACAGCTTATTTCCTTATTTTTTTCTTTTTTACTAGTTTCTTTAAGGATTTACCTGGTTATTAGAAAAAAAAATAAACCAATTAAAGTTTAGCTTGGTTTACAAGAGATACATAATGAAAATCTTACAATCTGTGATCTCCTTGAGGACAGGGATAATATCTTATTAATCTTTCTATCCTCATTGCTTAGCACAGTGCCTGGGGGCCAGTGAAGGTTTGTTACATGAGTTTCATTGTTTTCGAAAAATAGTATTTCCTGTACATCTGCTCATAACTTCTCAAGTGTATGTCTAAAATGCTTTTGAAAACTTTCCCTAGAATTGGGAACATTGTCTTTTTATTTATTTGAAAACTAATGAAAAACAATGAAAAGCAAATATCTCCCAGAAGTAAGCATCTTCCATCATCCCATACCATCATACAATACCCCCAAGAGGCAGTCATTGCCAATAATTTGATGCCTATCTTTTCTGATTTCCCCAAGTTCATACAGACATTTCCAACTATATGGATAAATATTTTCCTTTTTAAAAATGTAATCGTGATACGGAAATTGATCCGAAGTGCAAGCTTCTTTCCCATTCAGTATAACCTGGACACCTTTCTAAGTCAGCACATACAGAGGCACATAACATTTTTGAATGATCTGTAGTATTCCAAAGTATAATTTTTACTCCGTTTATTCAGCTGTTTCACTATTCATGGGCATTATGCTTGTTTCAAATATTTTATCAGTAAAACAGTGCTGAATGATGTACGTAGACGTTTACATATTCATTCAACCATTTTAGGCCCAGTGAAAAGAAATATTTGGACAAAACTAAACATTCTCCACTTTTGGCACGCCTAATGATTTCCAACTTTGTGTCCATTTTATCAAGAATATGATTATATTGCCTGCCTCTGCATGTTTATTTTCCATTCAAATAATTGTACAAATATTGGGGTTGGCCAGAAAATTCGTTCAGGGTTTTCCATAACACCTTAGGAAAAACCCGAATGAACTTCTTGGCCAACCCAACACTGCCATCCAAGGATGTCATTCCTTCCCTAATCAAACAACTTGCTAAAAGAGAGCACATCTTATAGCATCCAGCTATCTGCTGGTATAGGAAGGTGAACTCAGTATTTACAAGAAAGATTAGGATGGTTGGTATATGATGTACAGAAGTCAAGTACCATCTGTCAGTATTTTAAGTTGTAAATGGTCTTAGGCCATGTTTGCTAGAAGCAGAATCGGAGTCCAGGATTCTTGTGCAAGAGACTAATTGAGGGGACGCCCTCAGGAAAATCTGTAAGGAAGTGATGGAAACAGGAAAGAACAAGGGAAGAAGCTGAATTCTAGCTTCCCCTAGTTTCTAGAGGGAGCTCTGGAGTGTGGATATCACCAAGAGTTCTGTTGTGTACCTTGCACCCCCCACAGCCAAGGAGGGAGTAACCCTCCCCTGGCATTTCCTATCCAGGCAGCTCCATCAGTTGAAGGCAGTTCATAGCAGAGGGAACAGATGTGAGCTGTTAAGAGCCGAGTTCAGAGCAGTGGAGAGAGGAGCAACCAGCCTAGTAAAGGAAGTCTGGAGAGGCACTCGTAGGTTGTCTTGCCTGGAGCCCTTTCCCCTTCACACACGGTGCCGTCTCCACGCCCTGAAAGTGTGTGCCTTCTTTAAGATCCAGCCCCAAACCACCTGCATTGTGTAGCTTTCCCTGATCACAGCCACTGGACTTGAAAGGTGTTTCAGTTAACTTTTATAATCATAAATTTTTAAAACTCAGAATGAAAAAATACTCTAAATTTTCTAAACCTAGGAAGCAGTTAAGCCTCTTTGAGCTTCAGTTTTGATATTTGTAAAGTGCTGGTATTACCTGCTCAACCTACTTGACAAGATTGTTGTAAGAGTTAGATGAAACCTTGTATTGGAGAACCTTTTTATATTATGTACCCACATGCACAGTGAAGACTTCCCTTGTTCTCGCGTAGGTGAACCCCCAGACTTGGAGGTGCATCCTTAGGGATATCAGCTTCTTGCTCTCACTCATCTCCCCTCCAGATACCACACACTCCAGTCAATTGGCGTGAGCGCAAATGAGTCAGTTTACCTGGATGTAAAAATTTATCTAGGCAGCCAATGTAATATTTAAATATGAAGGCAGCCAGTATAATATTTGTGTTTCCTTAATAACACACCATTTCAGAAATTCTGATTTGTGTTACGATTATTTGGGTTTATATCCTGTATCTCCTGTTAATTTTTAGGTTTCTGAATGGGAGATATACTTCATGTACTCCTTTGTTTCTTCCATGCTACCTGCCACAGAATCTTGCATGTGGTAGATATTAAATAACAACTTATCAAATGCATGAGCAGTTGCTAAGACCAAGAGGTTTTTTAGGGAAGACTTTACTAGCTTCTCTAGGACGGAGACCCTTAATTTGTCCTCAGAGCTCATAGTTTTGAGCCTATCTTAACTAAATGAGAGGCAGGATAAAATGGTATATTATAATCATTCTAGAGTTGTGGCTTTAAGTGAAAAGTGCCTAGTTAAAAAGAAACACAATTTAGAGACCTTTCAGGTAGTTTTAGCCTCCCCTAATTGATAACAAAAGAGATAATCCTTTAACAGAAAGAAACATGAAGATATGAAAACCCACTTAAATGATTTATCTCTAATAATATTAACATGTGCTGATATGAAATATATAAGCCAGTTTTGTAAGACTTCTAATTTAGTAACTGATTTAGTAATTTCAGAAACTTTTATCATCCTGGAAGTCATCCTCTTCTTTTCCTAAAAATATAAGTATATTTTTTATCTCTGTACATAGGACCATTTCACTTCTCCAGATGAGTACGACGACCCCACTGTGCTCTATGAAGCCATTGTATCTCACGAGAAGAACCTCGTCATAGCCCACGAAGGGGACCCTGCGTGGCGGAGCGCAGTCCTTGCCAACTCGCCCTCCCTGCTTGCTCTGCGGCACGTCATGGACGATGGCACCAACGAGTACAAGATCATCATGCTGAACAGACGCTACCTTAGCTTCAGGGTCATTAAAGTAAGGTTTGGAGGCACTTGTTTGCCTCTGACAACTATGCAACTTAGATAACTTTATCCAGACTTTTAAGAAGTAACTGAAACTCTTTTATAGAAAACAAAACTAACGACCATGCTGCATTAACGTTTATTGTTTACAAGCACTTTATTTTGTCGGTAATGTACTCTGTTCTCTGAAATTTCTTCATGTGCCATAAAGCCTTAAGTTTTTTGCTTATTTCTGTTTTGGCTGTCTCTTGCCTGTTAACGTGTGCTGTTTGGGCAGCATTTCTCAATGTCAGCACTGTGTTGCTAATATGATGTGATTCCTAGGTTGCAAAATAATGCTATAGCTTGTGCTTCATAGCAGCTAACTGTAAATGGTTCACTCTAACTTGTTTGTTTGCTTTGTTGTTTTTCTGAACATCTCAGAGCTTTAGAAGGTTTAATCTCTGACATTTTATTTTGATAGTTTATAATGGTTTATTTTTTTCTTCATTGAATCAACCCCCAAAATCACAAACATCCTTTCAACTCTAAACATTTTGTTACCTCTCATTTCTATCAAAAATATCTGTTATCTGTTACAAAATACAGTGCTTCACCAATTTAGAAAACTAAATGGACTACATTTTACTTGGTATTTTTACAAGGCAGAGCAGAGGGAAGAGCTCTGTGGGTGCTTATTTAACAACCTAATGACAGTGAAAAATGGTTAACTCCTATTCAGATGTGACCTACTTATGTTTGTTTCCTGCTTTTCATGGTTGGTTATCATAATGTCTTTTATATCCCTCCCATTTCTACTCTTCTGTTTATATAAATTTTATTCTTGGCCTGTTGACCTAATTCCCATGTGCTCTGATTTTCAGGTGAATAAGGAGTGTGTCCGAGGCCTTTGGGCAGGGCAACAGCAGGAGCTTGTTTTCCTACGTAACCGTAACCCAGAGAGAGGTAGCATCCAAAATGCCAAGCAAGCTCTGAGAAACATGATAAACTCATCTTGTGATCAACCTATTGGCTACCCGATCTTTGTCTCACCCCTGACAACTTCTTACTCTGACAGCCATGAGCAGCTTAAAGACATTCTTGGGGGACCTATCAGCTTGGGAAATATCAGAAACTTCGTAGTGTCAACCTGGCACAGGTGAGCCGTAGGTGTGGTGGTGTGTCCTGACGTGCTTCATCTAGGCAGTGTGCACTAGCATCACCTGGAAAGCTTGAAGAAAAAATCCAGATGGCACAGTATAATAACAACTTGTTACAGCTGAGCTTCATGAAGTAGAGTCTGAGCATTTGTATCTTCAAACTCTTACTAGATAAATCTAATGTACAGTTCTGGTCAGGAACCACTACTCCAGCATGTAGTAGAGTCTTGGACAATTCCCTCTCTTTAATTTCTTAAAGTCTCTGTTGCATCATATTGCCACTATTAGAATGTGTGGGTCAACAAACAAGGCAAATTAGAGAAAAATAAAAGAAACGTGTGCCGGTTGATTACGTTCTTTTTGTGCTGCATTCCAGCAGTAGGGGGAGCAAGCTGTCCATGTTGAAACTCCTCCTTGTGAGGTGCAGAGATACTGCTGCCATTTTAACAATTAGTCAGCACTCACATCTCAGATACGTAGTGTCTTCAAGTATGCACATGAATTTTTTCCTTTGCCTTTTGTGTAGTAAATTATGATATATGGTGTAGGAACATCATAATTTGATGGATGGTAAAGAAAAATCTCAGATTGAGTTGTTCAGATCCTTTAATATCAGAACTTAATCCAAAACACTTAGGGCAACAGACACTCAAATAGGTGTTTTAAAATTCTTCCAGGAATACCCAGTATTACAGGGTAAAATTTCACCATTTTAATGTCTATCCCTGTTCAAACAAAGGGAAGAACACAAGCCATGGTAGTGTTCAAAGAAATTTTCTTTTCAAAAAATACGTGAGAGACTTCCCTGGTGGTCCAGTGGTAAAGAATCTGTCTTCCAGTGCAGGGGATGCAGATTCAATCCCTGGTCAGGGAACTAAGATCCCACATGCTGCAGGGCAACTAAGCCCATGTGCCACAGCTACTGAGCTCATGCGCCTCAACTAGAGAGCCCACGTGCTGCAAACTACAGAGCCCCCGCGCACTGGAATCCACATGCCCTGGAACCCCCACACCACAACTAGAAAAGCCCCCATGCCACAATAAAAGATCCTGCATGCCGCAATGAGAGATCCTGCATGCCACAATGAAGATCCCACGTGCTGCAACTAAGACCTGATGCAGCCAAAAATAATAATAAAAAGAAAATAAATTTTTTAAAAAATGTGTTCTGCTGGAATTGCCTTGTTTGCCCAGGACTGAGTGGTTTCCTGGGATGCAGGATTTTCAGTGCCAAACTGAGACAGTTGTGGGCAAACCAGGAGAGTCAGTCACCCTACGCTTTAAAAAGAAGAAAAATTATTACAGCAGCTCTCTTTAGGTGTGCTACAGCATACGTTAGGTTTAATTTAAATCACTTAGGTTTTTATGGGTTGTATACAGCGGTAAGAATTTTATTTCCAGCTGAGATCTTAATAGAACAACTTGTTATGTGCAGTTCTTTATTCTGGTGTAGAGAAGATGATAAAGTGTATAAAAGTGAAGTTGACTAGGAAGAAGGGAGGCAGTGAATATGAGAGGGAGCTATGAAAACATAACAGACTTCTTTGCTTCCTAATGTTGATTGCCCCATGAAGACTTTCAGGGGTGAACATTAGTAGCATTAAATAGCATTAGTAGAATAGGTCAAAAGAGAATAAAATACCTGTCTTGAAGTGATCTTGGGACCGTGTCTCCTACTCTGGTGTTTGTTCCTAGGTTAAGGAAAGGTTGTGGAGCTGGATGTAACAGTGGTGGCAATATTGAAGATTCTGATACTGGAGGTGGAACCTCTTGCACTAGTAACAGTGCAACAACTGCCAGTGATCCCCACAACAGTGCGTCCCAAGGAAGCACTGGAAACCCAGGCCAGGGAGGAGGACTCCATCCGCCTGTCACATCTTACCCTCCAGCACTAGGTATCTGAAACAAAATTATGTGTGACGTTAGCCCCTCAGCTGTGAGGTTCAGGTAGTGTGTGTGTGTGTGTGTGTGTGTGTGTGTGTGTGTGTGTGTGTGTATGTGTAAAAAGGATGACATATTACCTACTTGGAAATATATAAACAGAATGTTTTGTTTGATCTCCAGTAGGACATTATCCTACTTGTTTATATTAATCATTTAATGTATATAAATATACACTATTTGAAATAGCATTTCTTTGGAAGTATCATTCTTAAAGGCTAATAATAGTTAAATAATATAATGTATTTAACTTCTGTTGAACAAAGATTTGATTTCTTCTGAGTGTTGTAGTAATCTTTGTAAATAAATCTTTGTAATCACTATTTTCTTAGGCTGGAAATTTTAAAAAAGGAATCAAGTCAAAGTTTACGAGAATGTTTAAGACTTATTATATGTAACACCAAAAAGTCTTTCTAGAATTTTTCTTTTCTCTTACACCAGTTGGTACTCTGACCAGTCACATATGGGAATGCCTGGCTTTGAGTATCATCATCCCCACCCCCACTGCCTGCTCTCAGAGAAGCAGGAGAGGGGTGTGGTCTCTAGTTGCATTGTTCTAATTTGAATTGCTCTAATGCCTGAGGTTGGAAACTTTTAAATGAGCTTATCAGCTCTTCTTTCTGAAGTGCATGTTAAGTCTCTTGCCCATTTTTCTATTTGGTTATCTTTTTCTTATTTATATTTGCATATTCTGGTTTAGAGCTCTTTGTCAGTTTTCTGTACCGCAAATACTTTTTCCCATTCTGTATCTTGGCTTTCCCTTCCCTTCCTGTGTAGAGTGGCTTGCCTTTTTTTTTTTTTTTTTTTGATAAGTTCTTAATTTTTGTGGAGAGCAATTCACTGATCTTTTCCTTTATGATTGATACTTTTTGTATCCTATTTAAGAAAATTTTCCTTATCCCAAAGGAAGGTGTTCTTTTACTAGTTTGGCTTTTACATGAGAGCTGTAATCCACCAGGCATGCAGCAGGACTCAGATTTCATCTGTTCCCAGATGGCGGGTTGGTAGATCCAGCACTGTCCTTTCCCCCACTGTTTCGCATGGATCAGATGAAGTTTTAAAACATTTACTTCTTTTAAAAAAAGTAATGGCACTGGGATTGTTAAGACTCTAATTAGGTGTGTGATCAACATGTTGCATGTTCTTTAACTTCTAAAACTGCCAGTGTGCTTCTTTAAAGGTACCTTTCATTCTTAACATTGATTAGCTCTTTTTATTTTCAGATAATACGCACATGTAGTTATTTTTCCAATATAATTAATAATAACTTCCTAATAATCTTCACATCACTCTTCACAAATCTGCCGAATCCGTTCGAGCCGTTAGAAAAAAGGACACAGAAGAACCTGCTCTTCAGTGTCACTGATCATTCATATTCAGTAGTGGTCATTTAATGCATATGCATGTCACAGTGTGGCCTCACTGTGTCTCTGTAGGTAGTGTCGCCTGGCATTGGAATAGATTGAAGGGGCATTAATACTGTATTTGAGAAATAGTAGTTACAGAACTTGCCTCATAGTAGATCCTTAATACATATTTCTCACTGTCTCATTTCTGTGAGATATTTCATTTCCTGTGTATTAAGGAGATCTTCATGTTATTCTGAAATATGTCCATGAAAGAAAATTTAGGATTTATCTCAACCTAAATCCTGCTGTTTCCTATTATTTATTTGTGTCTTATTTATGCCCCAGAATTTGAGTTTTAAAATGCTTAAGCAAATGAAAATTATATTATAAAAACCACACAAGAAAATACATCTCAGATATTTATTTCTTTTTGGTAACTTTAAACGTTTTAGATATAAATATTAAATTCAGCGAATTCACCAACTAATTTAAAGTGAGAGGCTCAAGGGAGAAAGTCTTAGAAACTATCACAGAAGCAATTGCGTGTGGATCGTTCCGCTTAGAATGCGTGCCGCTGCTTTCCCTCCCTCTGCAGGCACCAGCCACAGCTCTCACTCTGTGCAGTCCAGCCTGGTCCGGCAGTCCCCCGCCCGGGCCTCCGTAGCCAGCCAGTCGTCTTACTGCTATGGCAGCCGGCACTCATCTCTCCGGACGTCCACCACGGGATTTGCGCCTTGTCGGCGCTCCTCCACCAGCCAGATATCGCTTCGC
The DNA here is from genome assembly GCF_030028045.1 of Hippopotamus amphibius kiboko. Taxonomy (NCBI): domain Eukaryota; kingdom Metazoa; phylum Chordata; class Mammalia; order Artiodactyla; family Hippopotamidae; genus Hippopotamus; species Hippopotamus amphibius. The sequence continues at coordinate 157,055,588 of NC_080189.1, forward strand.
AATTTACCGTCATCCATCCAGTCCCGCCTCTCCATGGTGAACCAGATGGAACCCCCCAGCCAGAGCGGCCCGGCCTGTGTGCAGCACGGCCTGCCTTCCTCCAGCAGCTCCAGCCAAAGCATCCCAGCCTGCAAACATCACACCCTCGTGGGCTTTCTTGGAACAGACGCCGGTCAGAGCAGTGCCGCCGACGCGCAGCCTGGCAACACCTTAAGTCCTGCCAATAATGCACATGCCAAAAAGGGGGAGGTGATTTACAGAGTCCAAGTGAGTAAGCCCAGGGTTCTTCTTGCACTGTTTCTCTTACTCGTTTGTTTTTATTTCTTGTTTTTTGAGTGAAGGACTCTTGTGAAAACACACCTTGTATTGCGTAGTCTGAAGACTAGAACATTTTTGAATGTTAGAAGAAAGTTTCTGCCAATGTAAAAGCGGAAAGCAAGCAGTTTTTCACTGATATTTGTTCCCTCTTCAGCCATGGTTATGTGGCCATTGCAGTAGATCTCCCAGGAGGCTAAAAGGAATACAGGTGGCCCTTTAGGTCCTTTCTTATTCCGTTATAGGCAGTGGCGAATTTGAGACACAAAGAGGCCTGTGAAAGAAGGTTTGTTTGTGATTGTGTAATTATCCATCATCAAAGGAAGAATGAATTGGAAATGATCCATGTTTATTTACAATGTAGATTGTGGATCCCAGTCAAATTCTGGATGGGATCAACCTGTCAAAAAGGAAAGAGCTGCAGTGGCCTGACGAGGGTATTCGGTTAAAAGCTGGGAGAAACAACTGGAAAGACTGGAGTCCTCAGGAGGGCATGGAAGGCCATGTAAGTTCTCTTATGAAGCTGGTGCTCTGACCTTTTTTATAGCCTGACTGGTACGCATGTTTTTAGCTGATTTATGTACTTATGTTTAATTAGCAAATTGAATTACTACCTCTGATCTTAAGGGTAGAGTCTGTGAGCATATTCAAGGTCTCTGCCACTAACTGCATGTTTTATTCTGAATCATTAGGTGATTCACCGCTGGGTGCCTTGCAGCAGAGATCCAGGTACTAGATCCCACATCGACAAGACAGTACTTCTGGTCCAGATTGAAGATAAATACGTGACTGTAATTGAAACTGGGGTACTAGAACTTGGGGCTGAAGTGTGAGCCAATGTTTTATAACTTCATTTCTTTTCCCTCAAAATTCCAGCACATTGGAAAAAAAGAGGAGAGAGCAGAAGATGCCTGCAGGTATCACTTTGATCCTGTAGGAGAGACTTGAACATAGAGTGGGCTTGGTTAAGCACCTCTCCTTCGCCCTTCACCCTGACTCCTGTCATTGTCTCCATCCCCAAATAAAGCTGAAATATTTTTTTAAGTTAGCTGCTGAGAAAACATTTTGCATGAAGGATAAAGTTCTGTTAAAATACATCCTTAAAAAAGTTTTTTCCTATGCATTGCCTATGCTTTAAATCAACAAACTCTTGATTTCTAAACTATGATCTCATATTTTTCTAATTTCTTTGCCAAAAATAATTGCCATGTTTTGTCAGAAAACATGAAATCCATTTACCTTGATTTTTAAAAACAGACAAGTGTAGAAACCTTCAGTTTGACATATAGCAGTATAAACGTTTCATGTACAGTAGAAGAGACTATGAACAGACATAGATTTATCTTATTCCTTGAGCGCTAAAAACTTTAATGAAAAAACTGCACTAATTTTTTACAATGCACTAAAGTCTGAGATTTCTCAGAACATTTATTTATATATGAAAATAAAGTACCATTATTTAAATTGCCTTTGGGATTAACCCCTTCCCTTTCCTTATACGTAGCAGGAACTACGCTGCTCTTTTTTCTTTAGTAATCTGTACTTCATGCCAGTCCATTGGATGTTTCCTTTACAATGAATACTCCATCCCAAGATACACATAGCTTCATCATTGGCATTTCCCAGAGCCAGTAGTCAGTGACTTGGTCCCGTGAACACTCCTGCCAGCTCCCGTATCCAAATTTCAGATGGGCTCCAGCACCGTGTACGCCCGGCTACCCTGCTTCTCCCACTTGGGGCAGGCTCTGCTGAGGTCAGTTCTGGGAAGAAAATACTTTTGCTTTTCAAAGAAGAAGATGAACGTCCAGGAATTTAAAGAAAGGATTGATTGCCTTTTATTTTAAGAGTTCTTAGCTCTTGAAATTATTCACATGCAGTTCAGTGAAGTAAAATTTTTTCAAACAAAATTATCCAAATGGTGCAGTTCTTATTGTTATATCCCTCTTTAATAACTTTGCCTTTTATTTTCCTCCTCTCTTCTTGTTCTGTTACTTGAATTTTATTTCCTGTGATTTATAGTGTGTAGCTGTAATTTGAAATATTTGTAACTGTGATGAAATTGACTTAATTCATATGTTGTCTCATAACTTGTATTGGTTTTTTTAAAAATGTATGTATTCAGGGAAATATGTAACTCAGATTTACAATTGGACTAGGTGGGAACTGCAATTTAGATTTCATTTTCAATGTATGGCATTTTTTAAATCCGTCAGAAAACTTCTCTCTTTTTGTGTGAAACTCCAAAGAAGACTGTACATCTGAGCATTCAGGAGCAGCCATCTTTCTGCCGCCTGTGAATGGGAAGTAAAAAAGCAGCAGGTGACGTTAACTTCAGTCACACATTTTGTTTACTCCATTATATCCAAAGTACTCCTGTTTCTACATGTGGTACTAGCTGTATTTCAGGTACTCACTAGCCACATGTGCTTAGTGGCTACTGTATTGGGCAGCGCGGGGTTTAAAGTATCTTCTGATGAGGTGAAAGGAGAGAGAAGCTGTTTTTCCTGCTAATTCTGATGCAGATCTTACAGTATAATGTGACACTTCAGTAGAAGGAATGAAAACTTAGGAAGTAAATAGCTACTATATAGCATCTGATTGCGTTTTTACTCCAAAACCTATTTACGTTTCCTTTTCCCAATTTTAAATTTTGGTGGTTATTCAGGAGCCAGTGTGCCTCGTGTTGACGTTTCCAGACTTCACACTTTGCAACATTTACTGTTGAAAAACTTTTTTGTCAAATGATTTTCTGAACATGTACACAAAGATACCCTTTCTAAGTTGACCAGTTAAAATGTATTTTCCTGATCCTGGTATATTCTTCTTTTTTCTTCTGAAACTGAATATATGATCTGTTTGTCTATCTGTATTATCTAAAATCCTCTCCGAGGCATTGTGCCGCCTGCCGCTTGTTCCCTTTCTGAGATGAATATGATCTCTTCATGGTCATTGCCTAGATGAGAAGATAAGTGGAACCTTTCTGTCTTAAATAGAAGATGCTTCATTTTCCTACATAGGGAAAAAGAAAAAATCTGAACTTCAGATCAGTCAATCAGAGGGTTAGAATTATTTTTATTCCTAGTCCTCTACTCCCAGGTGTTAAATACATCACGCACTATAAAGTCAGATTTCAAATGCAAAACTAGCTTTTATATAGAACATATATATTTGGGTCTTGACTTGGGGTAGCAGCTAGTGGATATTTTTCTCAAAACAAGTTGAATTTTGTTATCCTTTAGTGATTTTATGAATTAGGAACCCTAAAAGGAGCCCTGTTCTTATTTTTTGAGTCTAAAACTTATAGTCTTTCTAAAAGCATAGTACTTTTCTAATAATTGCATCGGGGGAAGCATTGATAATTAAAGAAGGATTCATGTCTTAAGAATAATTTGACCTAAAGTACAATACAGAAATATACACACTTTCATGAATTAAATTGATTATACATGTCTTATTCAACCCTGTCCCCCACCACCCCTTGGAGAATAGTGAGCTATTTGTTTAGATTCCCTGCTTAGCCTTTTTCATTAGTATATAAGACTCCAGTATACACACATTAGCATCTTTAGTTCACAGTTGCCAAAACTTTCAGAGTTCCATAATCCGAAAGTAAAAATATGTAATTAAAACGCTAGCTTTTTTTCCTTTGCTTTAAATAGCTTTATTGATATCTTTCTGTTTTTTTCTTGTTTGATTTTGCTTTTTCCCCTTTTAGAGAGAGTTCTGGAATAAGTTATAAATTGTTAGCTTTTTTTTTTTTTTTTGGTTATTCTTATTCAGTGGTAAAAATCATGTTATAATTCAAAATTAAATTTTTGGTTCATCTTCCATCTTATAACTTGGTGTATAATCCCTTTTTTTACACCATTTTCAATACTTGATAAAACTTTATAGTTCTTTTTTCTAAAGAAATATAATTTTTCCAAAAGTCTAGATTAGTAGAAGATATTCATCTTTAAGGGGCTTGGGAGAGTAGGTGGTGAGGCTCTGTTTTTAAGGTAAAAGGAGATTAATTACCTTTCAGGAAATCAGTGAACAACTTCATCAGTGTTCTGCCTTCTTCGAGTTTCCATCACTGGAAGATTAATTTCCATTAGATTTGAAGTTTGGGTTTTGGGTTTTTTTTGTTTGGTTTTTTTTTTTTTTTTACTATTTCAAGTGTATCCTAGATACTTCCGCTAATCCTTGAAACAGCATTAGTCAGACAAGATTTCTCTCCTGAGTGAAATATGGAAAATTACTCTGTACCAAATGTCAAGCAGTGAAAATACAAGTTTTTACATAAGAAACAACAGCTCATTAAAAAGATGTATTTTTTTCTTCCTGAGTTGGTTTACTTTTCCATCTCATATCAAAATATAAAAAGCAGCCTCAAATCTAAGCCAGGGTAGGATTCCAGCTTGCTTCTGAGCAGCATCCTCTGCCTCTGCTTGGGAATTCTTTATTTGGTGGACTGCTGCACTGAGTCCTTCATCCAGAACTGAGTCTGTTAAACTTACGATTCGCCCAGAAGCTAAAGTTATCGTTTCCTTTTAGTAAATTTTCAAATATCTTCCCTCCCAAATATGTGACTTGAGAAAAAGATAACAGTAATTTTGCATCAGAATTCTTTGAATTTATGTTTACTAGCTGCAAAACTATAAATTGCTGCTCACATTGTGAATGACTTTTGTGTTTATTTTCATTACTTTTTCATGAATATGGACAAATCCCCCCCTTTTTTAAATCCTCAGTATTCATTCTTGTTCTTTTGTTGTAGTGTATTTTAATCACATAAAATTACTTTGGTTGGACACAGACCGAGGCTAAGTGTTATTCAAGGCTAAGATGATACTTGGTGGCTGTTGATGGACTTTGAACTGTCTGTTTCAGTCTTATGTGAAAATTGAGTTTTATTAATCTGGAGAAAGAGGAAAATTAGACATCACCATGTATTTGTGCAGCATAAAGTTTAATATTATGTTGGGTATGTATAGTTTTTTTAAAATCAGGTATTAAAAACCAGCCTCTCTTTTCTTCACTTTCTTTAAAAAAAAAAAAATCGGGTTGATAAACACCTATGCCTTCTCATTTGTTTAGGTGAGAACTGTGATGGGAAAAAAGTTAATTATTACACAGACAGATCTGGTAGGTATGTGAGTGGAGTATTAATTTTGCTTGAAACAGAAGTGAATTTTCTGCTTTGAATCCCCTCACCAGAGCTGCCTTGTCAAGAATTATGTGTGGTAAGAATTCTTCTCTGTTGCTTATCAGCCACATATTCTTTCTGAATTAGAGAAAATAAGTTCTGTTTGTGAGCTGAGCTTCCTTATCTGCCGTTTTGCGGAAGCAGCGTAACCTCTGGGAGACCAGAGCTGATTGTCATCACAGGGTTACACAACAGCTCTGTTCTAAGACACACCTATTACATAGGGTTCTACCTTTTTTCCTGCGCCTCAGCTCTGTACCTGACAATTTACAATTCAGTGGAGCCAACATAGAAGGAAGAAAGGTCATCTAAGATTGTGATGAGGATGAATCCCTGCGTGTTATTTGCACAGATGGGGTGATACCCTGGAATTCAAAACAGAGTGGTAGTAGAGAAAGAGATGGCTGCTCCAGGTGGCTCTTGGATTTAGCGTAATTGTGGTTAAACAAGATTTTTTATATACGAAGCTTGATTCTACAACCAAAATGATAGAAATGGGGTTGGGGGGGGGGGGCGGGCGGGGGAATCATGTCTGCTTATGCTTTTTTAAAGTTTATTATAGTTTAAATAAAAATAAATTGTAAAAATTGATTACCTTAACCTTATACGAGTCTGGCAATGAGCTCTGCATGAGGAAATGGAAGAAAGAAAATGATTCCAGGAAGGTAGGTGGGAGGAAGGAGAATGGGTTTCCCTTTTCTGATCATGGGCTCTGAAAGTATTCATTGCCTCTACCAGCATTCAGTATTAACCAGAGATAAGAATATATGTACTCATGCGTGTTTGTGAGAGTGTGTGTGTGTGTGTGTGTGTGTCTGAGTGTTTGTTATTCTAAACAGCTTGTAAATACTGTAGTTGTTTAAAATGGAAACTAAAAGCTGAGATTGTTTTTTCTTTGCAAATATATTGCATCAAAGATACAGTATTGACAGTGGATAAAACACTGAGGAAATAAAATTTTTTTCATTTTGCTTTCTGTCCATTTTTGTCAAATTAAGAGAAATTAGAGTTTACCATATTAAGCTCTGCCTAGCATATTTTAAAAATGTACTTGGTTCTGAAAATTATTTTAAACAGAAGCTTTGGCCTATTAACATGGGATTCAGCTTATAGTAGAAATGTATATATTTCATAATAAAAGGATATCTTTTCACACTTGGCAGAAAGGTTGTAGTTTACATCTTCTGAACCTATCTAAATGTGTCCTATTAATGATATACTGTCAGAGGGAAGATGTAGAATGATGGATGAAAATGTGTACGTTTCACTGTATTGCACTACATTACAGTCCAGAAAATGGAAAGAATGTGTGATTATGGTCATCAAAATCAGGGACGTGCTAACCTGGGGTGTGTGCTAACCCACTGATTTCATGTATAATACTTAAAATGCAAGCTGACTTACAATGATATTAGATATACTCTTGACTGAGTCACTTATTAAGCCTTTGGTGAGTCATTTTAACTGTAAGTAACAACCAGAACCAGCAGGGTGCAGATGCTGTGCCGCCCGCATCAGTGTCCCGAGCCGTTTGCTGTCCTCCTGCCCAGGACCACAGTGGCACAACTGGAGATGTAACGGCATTTAGTCTTACAGGGTCTGATAGGACAGTGCTTTTTCTCGTGACAGGAAACATGCTGGTTAAATGAAACATATCTTCAACGAAAGGGATTTTCTGTGTACATGGTCCACATTAATCTTAGAGCCAGGGAGGCAAAGGGAGGTTGACCTGAATTTTGGTCCCCTTAAAACCTATTCGTTCTTAAAGTGCAGTTTACTTAGGACTTTTTTTCTGCTAAAGGATCCAAAAATGTTTTGTTGACCTGTAGCCAATGAATCTCACAATGTAGGTGCATCTTCCTCTAGGGAAGGTTAAAAAACACCTTGTGAAGTAAGGACATGACCAAATGATGACTTTTGGGGTATTGATTTAGCACCTACTATACAAGACATCTGTTTTTTTCCCCCTTCCCCCCATTCATGTGTGCTTATTAAAGGAAACTAAATATGATTGAACTTCATACTTAGGAAAATGTAATTTGGCACAAGAGGATCCCTGGGTTGCTCTGTAATTTCTCGCGACGTGTATTAGCAGCAGGTGGTAAGAGATGAATCTTGCCTGAAAGCCTGTTAAGAAACCATTCAGTTTCAGTGCCCAGTAAACTGCCAAAAGGGAAAAGTCATCTTTTAGTCCATGGTTCCTTTTTGCTCCCAAGGACATTGTATGATTACGTAATAACTGGGCCCATGTAAGGTTACTCCAGGTCAGTCCCATCCTGAAGCACAAGCATCCTGACTTGTCTTTATCAGATAGTCACCATCCCAGGACAGCACTGACTTTAATCAGATACCAAGCAGTGCCTCTGTGTTTTTAATAATGAGTTTGCTCTCAACCTCCACCCCTCCTTCTCAATTATGTACCAGTTAATAATATAGTACGTCCCAGTGGGAACTCAACAGTGGAGCACAGATGGCTACAGTAAGGTATACCTTTCTTTAGACAAAATGCAGCTTTGTCTAGCTTATAAATTTGGGGGTGACTCCTTTTGTACAATTGCATTATGATCCTATTTAAGTAGTTCTAAAATATTTACTTAGGATGCTTACAGTTGCAAGAAAGAAAGAAAACCAAAGTTCCTGAAATAGGAAATTGGCTCACTATAAAATGAAAGGTAAGCTGGGCTTTCAGGATTGGTTAATTCATGTTACTCCAAGTTTGTATTTCTAATTTTTTCAACTCTGCCCTCCTATGTATGCTAGCTTTCTTTTCAGATTGGAACTAAACATCTATTTCTGGTCCTCATTCCATTGTCTTTCAGGGAAAAAACCACTTCCTGTTACCTACCTTGAGTGGGAAATCTCCCAGGAGCCTGAGCACATTTCTCCTTGCATCCCGTTAATGTAAGATTTGACATATCCAGGATCCTCAGCCTGTCCCTGTGTCCTCATTTTCTGAACTAGTCACTGACGAGAACAGTCACCATGATTGGCTCAGACAAATCAGAGCTTAGCCCAGAACCCAGAGTCCACTCCGTAAACAGCATGGTTGCCATACAATGTGTGTAAAGGAGTTGGCCACAGCGTCCACAAGAGGTCTGTACGTAGCTTTTCGGAACTTGAGTGTTGTTTTCAAGAAACAGAGGCTCAGACCACCTACAAAATAAGGTGTTTCTCTTTTAGGATGCATCTGCAGCAGACCTAGAACAGAAAGTCAGCAGAAACTGAGGTGGATTAGGTTCAAATGTTTGTTGTTTTTTTCTCAGGGGCTGCCTTACATTTCATCATGCTTCTGCTTTTCTCCATGTACATTATTTCCTTCCTTAACTTGTTGGGGGAGAAAAGAAAAAAGTAACACCTAGACATAGGATGATCTTTAGGAGAAGGCTTTTAATGATGGATTCAGTTTCTAAAGGACTATTCCGATTTCCTGTTCTTTTTTTAGGTACAGTAAGTTGGGTTTCTCTAGGACTGCAGATCTCAAACTTTTTGGTCTCAAAACTTTTACAGTTAAAAAAATTATTGAGCCCTACCCTCCCACCAAAGAACTTTTCTTTATGTAAGAAATACTTACATTTGTTGATATTTATTGCATTAGAAATTCAAACAACAAATACTAAAGATGTTACTTCTAAATGAATTAATAAATAATGAACTCATTACATGTTAACACTTTTATTTAAAATAGTGCTTCCAGATTTTAAAAATTGCGTAAGACATCTGAACTATGTGCTGCTACATACAGTGTGTTGCAGTACATTATTCTGATTGAAGTATATGACAGAAACCTAACTTCATACATATATGTACTTGGAAAAGAGAGGAGTATTTGAATAGCCTTTTCAGATAATTATTAATATTCTTGTTTTGCTACTTCACTAAGATTTGATAAGTGGCATTTTCTTAAGGGTTAATCTATCTTTCTTTTGAGCTGGGTGAGATGAATATTTGGAGAAATAAAGTGCTTTATTTACTGAAAACCATCCAGTCCAGAGGCTTATGATTCATTTTGTAAGACCTTAGACTTTTTTTTTTTTTAATATGGGGCCAGAGGACAAGAGGCAAAAAATATTTCACTTGGGTAATATCTTTTCCTTTCTGGAAACCAGAAAACTATCCAATTCCACGAGTTCTAACATGTTCTAGTTAACATCTGTTTCTCAACCTGTATTAGGTCACCCTCTGGAAATGCAGGTCAGGAAGAAACCCTACAGGTTATGTGGGCCATGGGTGAGAGGGCCAAAGAAATGACAAGTACTAAAGCAGGGAAAGCTCTGGTGTCTCCAGTGATTAGATGGTGAGGTGTCACCACCAAGGCGAGCACTGGCTTATCTGCTGACAGCCAACACAGCAAGCCTAATAGAACCGGGTATGGGACCTGAAAAATGCAAGATCCTCAGCCCCTGCTCTTCTAGAGAACATGAGGGATAAAGTCGTATTTAGGATGCATCTTTTCATAATGATGGTTTCATTAGCATCACTTTGTAGTTAACGTTGCACAGAGTGTGTTTCAGGTAAAGGAATAAGATGGCTTCAGAGCTAGAATTAATGTGGAGAGAATAGTTCTGGAGAGAGGCAGATTGGCTATTCAAATATGCTTGTGTTTGGGATTTGTTAGGAGTTAGTACTTAAACTTGATTTTGTCAGAACCTAAATTTTTTCGAAACTTGATTTTTTTCAGAACCTGAATTAACTTCAGAAGCAGCTAATGATAATGAAAGTAGTAGAAGATCAATATGTTGATGAAAATGCCAGTGTATTGATCTACAGTTCTAGAGATTAGGGCACTCCCAGCCTCGTATCAGAAGGTAACTGATAGGCCACTTTGGTCGTCAGAAGTTAGTTTATGGACATAAAATTAGGGTACAAGGAAGTGTATAATTCTGAACATCATTTTCTTCCCTGGCTTGGAAAAAGCATGCTTTATAATTTTTCTGCTTTCCTAGTGATGGAATATTTATGTCCATCAGTTTTCGTTTTTTCACTCTGCAGTAAACGCTGTCAGGTTTTGGTCTTTGGCTTCCTTTTTCTAGACTCCAAGCAGACCACATTTCTTCTGTTGTCACATTCTTGCTTCAGGCATGTTAATACGACTGTGTTAGGCTCCAGCTTTCACACACTCAGCTTCCGCTTCTGCCAAGACACTTTAATTGGATTTCTCATCACCTTGCCCTTCCTGCTTTGATTGCAGAGAATTGGTCTTACCCACTGGTGTGAAGTTTACTAGTTCGAACATGGGAAAGTCCCTTTATCTTACAATTCAGAGGACATAAATTTACTACACCTACTTCATTACATTTCCAACTAAGAATAATAATTTTCTACAAATACACCATCAGTTTGGGGAGGGGAAAATGTCTCACTCATAACTTTTAAGAGCAAACGTGTTAAGAGATTAAAAGCAAAATCTAATTTTAAAAAGAAAGTTTAGAATTTGGAATCCATTTAGCTCGAAAGGGGTTGTTATAAAGTAAGTTATCTTGGAAATACTCATTATTCAAGGACGGAAGATGATGACACACTGACAGACTGATTAGACACAATCTAATAGTGAAAAGAAATTCAAACAAGATGCTGACGTCTGTGGCAAAGGGCTGGCATATGATAACTTGCCAGATTAAAGATTCTGGAAAGTAAATTATATTTCCGTTGTCGATTTTAGCAAAAGGACTCTATGCAAAGGTGTAATAACTTTCTTTGAAAAGTGCTTATTGAAGTAAGCGTGTGAGTCCCTACTGTGCGCCAGATAAATTCACAACAAGCCTCCTGGATGTTTTACTGTCTTGCCCATGTGGAAATTGAGGCTTAAAAGATACTTCTCAGGAAAAGGTAAAATCGTGGTCCTCAGATTATTATAAAAATGTACTACACATATTCAAGACTTTATCTGATGCATTACTCTGGAGAACTAACCACATGTTATAAGACATTGAAGCAAAATGTTTTTGAAAGAGCACAAATGTATGTGGAGTAAAGGAATGTTGAAATGAATTGTGAAATGGCAACAAATTTTTCTGTTGTTTTTTTGAAGGAGAGTCCATTGAACCTCTCCTAGAGGGGACAGAATTTACATGATTTATTCGATACATACATTTTACAAAGTTATAAAATAACTCGCACAGAATCAGAACCTGGTAAGACAGAATGGTATGCTATAGACGATGCATAGTTTTCCATTGACGTACAAGTTTTGTCTACCTTATTTTCAGTAATTGGCCTGAGATAACACACATAATAAGTGGCATGATGGAGGCAAGATTGGGGGAAATTCCTCTGGGGGCGGTGGCGTCCAGGACATGTGAGTTGCAAAGGAGGCCCTGAGGACGTCCTCAGAGGCTACTGGGGTGCTTCAGCCCTGAGGCAGTGCTGGCGGAGACTGAGGTGTTGACGGTAGAGGGTTAGCTCCTGTGGAAGCAGACTCTGAGCCTGCTGTTTTTGCCCAGGAAGTTTATTGGAGAGTGCTCTTCAGGGACGCTATAGGTGGGGGAGCACGAGAAGCTGGGTTGATAAACTTGTTACGGGTACAACAAAGGCTTTAGTTAAAAATCCATGGGAAGATCTGGAGTTGGGTGACCCTCCTGAGGTGTTCTGAGGGCACACCTTGGGGCGGCCATGCTCTTGACAGCTGGGGGAATCTTCATCTCCATCCTGAAGTGGAATCTGGGCAGAGCACCACGGTGCCCACGGCAGCTCTTGTCCTTCTCATATCCACGTGTCTCCCTCCTCTGTCACCCTTTTGAGATTTCTCCTGACGAGCACCTCTGCTAGTGCGGGTGCTTACATGCTCTTACTGCTAAGCTTACCTGCTGGATGACCCAGACTCCCTCATCCTTGAGAGCTCCAAGCCCCTGGTCACCAGGCTCTTCTCAAGCAGTGACTGCTGTACCTGACTGACCATTTTCTATTTAAATTGGGCAGGGGATTACCAAGAGATGCTCCAGTGTATCACCTGGATGCCAGGCATGTCTCTCCTCCTCCCATGGCGTGATGGCAGCCCTGACTCTCCTAATTTCCTTTCCACCAAGGAAAGAACGTGGTGGTGACTTCTTTTCTTGCCTGCTGGCCTCTTAGCACAAAGGACCCAAAGTGACTAGGTGATAGACTGGGTGATAGCTGTAGCTTAGAGTTGAATGGGACTCTTGCTATATCCCTTGATGGAAGATTTCTCCCTTTGGAAACCACATTCTTTAGACCCACCGATCCTAAGGTTGTGAGAGAAGGAAGCACAAGATCCCCAGGTGAGTCATTGGTAAAGATGGTTAGCAGGGCCACTCCCTTTTCTATTTGTTGGTTCCCAGTCTGGTGTATTCCACCAGTTGGGGCCACTGAACCACTAGAATGGTCATTGATTTAGGATGTATCCTGCATCCTGAAGGGTGGTGCCCCATCCTCACAAGGTGTCATTTCCAAGCTGGCACCTCAGCTGCACCTTTAAAAGGTCACTCAGTGGAAAACAATTTGGAGGTTCCTTAAAAAACTACAAATAGAACTACCATATGATCCAGTAATCCCACTACTGGGCATATCCCCAAAGAAAACCGTAATCCCAAAAGAAACTTGTACCATAATGTTTATTGCAGCACTATTTACAATAGCCAGGACATGGAAGCAACCGAAATGCCCATCAACAAATGAATGGATAAAGAAGATGTGGCATATGTATACAATGGAATATTACTCAGCTATAAAAAGGGATGAGATGGAGCTATATGTAACAAGGTGGATAGAACTACAGTGTCATACAGAGTGAAGTAAGTCAGAAAGAGAAAGACAAATATTGTATGCTAACTCACGTATATGGAATCTAAAAATGGTACTGATGAACTCAGTGACAAGAACAAGGACGCAGATACAGAGAATGGACTGGAGAACTCGAGGTATGGGAGGGGGCGGGGGGTGAAGGGGAAACTGAGACGAAGCGAGAGAGTAGCACAGACATATATATATACTACCAACTGTAAAATAGATAGTGGGAAGTTGTATAACAAAGGGAGTCCAACTCGAGGATGGAAGATGCCTTAGAGGACTGGGGTGGGGAGGGTGGGGGGGACTCGAGGCGGGGGGAGTCAAGGAAGGGAGGGAATACGGGGATATGTGTATAAAAACAGATGATTGAACTTGGTGTACCCCCCAAAAAATAAATAAATAAAATTAAAAAAAAAGAAAAGGCCACTCAATTGTTCTATCAGAGCAGCAACTTCTCCGGTACATGATAGAACCAGTAGATCCCATGGCCATGTGCCCACTGTTTCACCCTGTTTGCTGTAAAGTCCCATGGTCCTATTCAGTACCACATGGAATCCTATGTCAGTGGGTCTGACACTCTCTAAACCCACCTATGATCATAATGCTGAAGCCCTGCAAGCAGGAAAGGCAAGACCAATGCTCATAACGTGTCAATTCTAGTTGAGATAAGTAACTGCCCCATCTAGAGTGGGAGCAGTCCACTTGCCATCAGGATGGTACCCCTTGAGGGGTGGGGATTGAGTCAGCAAACAATATACAGCAGTGCTCTCCATAGCATTCAGGTTAAACATTTGGCAACATCAGTAGCTAGATCGTCCTTGGTGTATGGAATCCCATTGTATATCTGCCATTGCTGCCACCATGGCTACTCCTTTCATGCACACATTTTGCCCGCACAGGAGTGAGTAATGAAGAAGATGGCAGATAACAACTGGCCAAATCATTTGGACCACTTGGTTGTTAGTGCCTCTTCCATAGTAGATGCTCTCTGGTGGCTATTAACACCTTTCAGAGATCTTTATACACCATGCCCACTCCCAGCGATCCTCTGTGTGCTCCCAGCTGTGTCCCTAACCACCTTATCTTTCTCCTCCTAGGTCTCTGACCAATCAGCCCAGCCACTTGCTGCTGTCATCAGTTCGTGTTTTTTTCTGGGCTTGTTCTACTTCCCAGTGGAAGTGGAAGGCTGGATAGCCTCACTTTTGCCTTGCAGTGATTTCCCTTCACCACCGTCTTATAGGGCCACCTGAGTGGGGCTATGTTGCAGCAACAGTCCATTTCTGGCTTGCATTTACCTGCCAAATGAACCCATCTGTGAACCAAACTTGGCTTTTGTCCTCTTCTGTAAGTTGGTTATGCCCTTGGCCATAGGTGTGAGCTGTGGGAAAGACACTCGTGTGACAGTAGTGAATGACATGGCAGGGAGTCTGCGCTGCCTGCTCATGCAGCCTACCTGTGTCCCCTCTCCCTGCTCATGTCCAGTGTCCTGTGTACCACTTCCATCTTCAGATGTGTTGCTGCTGAGCCTATTCAGATGTACGGCTTAATGTCTGACAAGTCACATGGCCAAACACTCTCTACCAAGGCCAGCAGCAAACCAGGAGCTGGTACAAATGCCGGGGCCTTACTCCAGAATCCTATTAGGTTTACCATAAACCCTCTACAGCATCTTTTCCCATCATAGTTGCTTTGAATATCAGAAGATCCACCAGGTTGTATGGACCAAGTGGCAAGACTGCTTACACCACATCCTGGATTGGCTGCAGAGTCATTCTGCTCTGGGCCCACTCAAAGCTTTCCCTGTGACTTGACAAATGGGTCAGAGCAGTATTCCCACAAGTGCACTTTGCAGATTTTAGAATCCACATTGACCTGTGGGCATTCTGAGTCCTTTTTAATGATGGGAGAAATAAGTCCTTTATGTTGAAGGGGATGTTCCAGCAGGCTCCTGAATTTGTATAGGCTTTATCTCCATTCTTGCCCCTTCTTGATCATCCAGTCTGACGGACGTGACATCATCAATGCAGCGGGCCAATGTGATTCTCTGCAGCGTGTCTACACAGACAGCTTCTTTCAGACTACCTCCTTTTTGATGGAGGGCAGAAGACCGTAAATATGCAGTGTTATCCACCTCACATGAATGCAGACTGCTTCTGGCCTTCCTCCTCAGTAGAGTTGGATAAGAATACATTTCCAGAGTGACTGTGTACCAAGTATCACCATGTACCTGCAGCGGTGTTAATTTGCATTTGTGTTTTTCGTAGGGACCTGACTAGTGAATCAGTTGGGAATGTGAGAGCCACCACCCCTCTCCTTTATATCTCTTCTCACCCCACAGGTACTGTGATTTACTGGCTTGGGCAGGGGGACGGGGTCGGAGGGAGTTTCATAGGCTTCCACTTGGCTTTCCCCAGTGTGGTTGACCAGTTGGTTTGCCTGACTACCAAGCTTGTCCACTCGGATCAGACATTTAGGGACAAGGAAAAAAAACACTGGACAGGTCTGTGGATCCAGTGGGCCCATTCTAAACCAGACCTTCACTAGGACTTTAGTTGTATTTTATGTGGTCCCCGTATGTCTCCCTAACCCGCATTCTAACAGAGATCACAGAGATGCTTTGGGTGCTCAGGATCAAGGTTATCTCAGATCCTGTTTCTGTGTCCAACCAGTCCTTAGACTGGACTTTCACCTTGGTCCATAGATCCCTGGGGGAAGGACAGAGGGAGTCATCCTGTATATGCTGCCGTGGTATTGCTGGATCCTTCCTCCTGAGGACCCAGCTTTTCCTTCAGTCCCTGACTTCCAGGTCTGAAAGCTGGCGCAGACCCAGAAACGGGGCCACAGATTGTAAGTTCTTATTGGGGTACTTCCCTCAGCGTTTTTTATTTCTTTTGATTATATAGATTTCGTGATACCCTTGTTGGTGCCTGTGTGTTCTATCTTGCCCTTCTGAATGCCACGTTCTATTAACCATTTCCACGTTCCCTCTGGGTCAGGCTCCCCAGTTGCCACGCTGCTTTCCACCTTATCACGGTGATTGCGTCCACCTTGCTTCTGATGCCTCGTGCTCCCTGGGCTCTTGTGATGTGAGACTCTATCACCCCATTGCTATCAAGGACTCCTGCTCTCTAACAGCGTCTCCTAGCCTCAGCCCTGGCCCACAGAGGACAGCCCCCACGGAGCTTTCTCAGTCTGCTGGTGCCCTGGTCACCAACACATTTCTTATCATTTTGCTAAACAGAGTGTCCTCCTGGCCCTCCTCCCCGTGGACGTAGCTGGTGGGGTTTCTGACCTTATATAATACGCCTGTTTTAGCCTGTTTACTTCTCTGGGCCTTGGATCCCTTCTCTACCACTTAGCATGGCAATTTCTGTTTTACTTAGTGTGGATTATTGTTTTTTCCAGGCTTTTGGGAACCAACCTAGCAGCATATTTGCATGATCTTTTAGGGGCTTTGCCAGGATATCAATCTTCTGTCCTAGGAGAGTGCTCTCATGTTGATAAACTCTCTCTTTTCCAACTTCGTATTCAGCTTCTCTTGATTCAACACCCCCAGCCCAGTCCCGTCTATGTTCTCCTAGCTCCTGCCAGCTCACCCTGGCGGGGTCTCACAGCTCCTTCAACCTGTAGTCCTTTCCTCCCCTAGTAGTCCCAGCACATCCCTGGCCAGATGAGGTTGTGACTTGACCAGCTATTGGCCAGGTAGCCAGGAGGGGAGGTGGGAGCAGATTGTAGAGGGGGTGAGCAGCCTTTGAGTCATCTTCAAGCAGCAGAGAGTGGGTCACACCTGCAGGCCAGTGTTTGGAGACCTGGGGCTTCAAGGTCATCCAGAGCAACAAGTTGAACTGCAATGCAATTACAACTAAGGCACTGGCCGGTCTCACGAGGAGCTCTAGCCATGTCACAATCCATCTCTCAGGTCTCACCTGTTTCCCAGCCAGGCCCTGACCTCGGCATGGCACACCTGCTAAGTCGAGATTTTGGTCTTCTCTGGAGCTCTGTTCCCTTCGTGTTCTGTCCTGGGCCAGGCCTCAGCTGCTCTGCCCTCTGGCTGAAGGAGAATGGGAATCTCTACATGCCACCAACGAGGCCCCTCTAACGCTGACTCTTTGCCTTAAATAGGCGAGTAATTGTCCTCAGCCTCTTGCTGTCTTTTTCTGGGGCATTGACAGCCCTCAACCTGGGAGGGGTGAAGAGTGCCTACTGGGCAGAGACAGAAGATGAGCTGTGATGCAGTCACAGCAGAGGCCTTAGCCCATCCCATGGGAAGCTCTGGGGCTTCGATGGTTCTTCTGAGTTACCGCGATTTGAGGTACAGAGGCCGGAGCCACCCCTGCCAGCACTTAGTTACTGGATGTGACTAGCCTTCAAGAGGCGACTTAACCTTGGTTATGTAGCTTCCTTTGGAAGGAGGGCAGTTCCAGGGGAGGGCCTTGGGTGTGAGTGGTCAAGGGGTAGCGCACAGCATCCGCTGACCCCGGGGATAAAGAGGAGAGCTACAGACAAGAGAATGGCTTCCAGAAGATGAATTGACAGGATGTGCCGACCCGATAGCATAGAGGTCTTTCCCTGAAGAAACACTGAATACCTCCTCTGCGCTCAGCCCTATGCTAGATACAGATTATGGACACGAAAGGTCCTTGACCTCCAGAAGCTCACAATTGAAACCATACACCAATGGAGGCGTCAGGACATGCCAGGGTTTCAGTCTGCAACGTGAGTGGTGGATGCAGCTAAGAAGATAAGAAATCCTGTGATGTGGTGGAGCTTTTCCATTAGCTTTGGAGCTTGTATTTTTCTTCCCTCAAGAGACGCCCAGATCCCTGACTGAAAGGGAGACAACTTCCTGGAGGACTGGGAAGGACAGAGCTATCCCGTTGGAACCTGCCCCATCAACGGTGACACTGCCCCCCACGCCCTTGTGTGTCCCATCTCCCCGAATCGCACTGTACGTGGGGACGGGACATCTCGACGGTGGACAGCAGGTCCCAGCAGAGGCGGGGCCCTCACAAGCGGCAGTGACGTGCCGAGTGGCCTTTCCTTCTGTCCATGAAGGAAATGCCAAGGAAGCAACTCGTCTCTGCAAATAGAATGCAGGAAGGGGGAGCCACTGTTGTCTCGCTGGTGTCCCCACATAAACTGCCAGCAGATGGCAGCAGGCGCTCAGCCCAGGCTGGGGAGAGGTTGCGAACCGGGGTGGGCTGGGGCCCCAGAGACACACATGCCGGAAGAGGTGTGTGGAACAAAAATAACAAAAACTAAGTAAATGAGGAGGCTCTCAGAGCCTGTGGTATTTGCCCTGGCCGTGCGCTCCCTGTTCACACATTTACTGCTTGATGCCTGTGCCTGCTCCCATGGCCCTCCAAGTCCTTGCCTCCAGCCAAACGTGGGCCCCACAGTCATAAACCTTAATATCAGGACTGCCCCTGAGAGCATCCCAGGTCCTGCTGAGCCCTGCTTTCTCTCCATCGTTTCACTGAACCTCACAGGAGCCGTCCCTGGGGCTGTGAAGCTGGACCTTCTCCCAGCACCTGCAGGGACACTGTGTATCTCAGCTACTCAACCTCTCCTCTCCGGGAGGAAGCACAGGGGAACTCCACCCTGCTTCCGCCTTGACAGGCAGGGACAGATGACCGTGACAAGTTCAGGGGGCTGACTGCCAAGCGTGGTGTGCTTCCAGCACCTCAAAATGATGGTTCCCGTCCTGAGCACTTTCCTGGTGGCATCGCAGGAGCAGCCTCTCAGCTGGGGCAGGAGCCTCGGTGTGGCCCCACCACACACATCATCTAGGACACCAGATGGAAACCACGCCCGGGGGCTGGACAGTGTCATGGCAGGCGCTGGTTCAATGGTGCGTGGAAAGTGCCCTGCGGGCACGGGGCCGGGAATTGGGAAGCCGCCCCTGCCCCAGGCGGGGAGCCCAGGAAGAGAGGTGGGTGCTCAGACCCAGTGGCTGGAGCACGGGCTGGCCTGAAGCTGCAGTGGCCCTGTGGGGACATGACAACACAGCTAGTGCCGAGAAACAGCTGGAGAGGGAACTGGAAACCGGGTTCAAAGTCAAGAGCTGTCCTTCCCCGCTTCCCCCCCCCCCCCAATCTCCCTCTGGCCCTTCTTGTCAGAGCCCAGGAAGGGGCAGCTGACAGAGGAGAAAGGTCATGTGTGGAGCAGGGAGGGGGTTTGGAGCTCAGAGATGATCCACCGGCCACTGGCTCTGCCCCGCGTTGCCCAAGGTAGGCCTGGAGTGAATTACGCCAGGAGAGAGGGGTGCCCCCACAACAAGAAAGTGGTGAAGTCTGCAGGTTCCTCACAGTAGTGAGGATGGGATGTGCAGGAGAGCATGTCTTCATGGAGGTGTGGGGAGGCTGGAACGCCAACCCTGGACTCCCGGCCACAGCCAAGTTTCCGGGGCCTTCCAGGGCTCACACAGGCTGGACGGGGGCTGCCAGGGGTAACCCTCAGCAGGTTGCAGCCCAAGGAGCCTCCTCGGATGTCTGGCCCCATAAAAGACCCCAGATTCTCTGCTCATCTTTAGCGGGGATCAGGGGTTGTGGTCCACACTAATTTGATTGAAAAGTGTTAGCAAATAAAGTAATATAAAATTGTCAGCAAACCTAGGTGTGTGGAGAAGGATCCGTCTGGCTCTGCTGAGGACCATGACCTGCCATGTGCCCTCAGACACGCAGACCTCACCCTCGGGTCCTTTGTTGGTGTGAGTGGTCCTCTGGGTGCCTCTGCATCAGTGACAGACTCCTTTGGAGAGGCGACAGGAACTCAGGGGCCATGATAAATTCTTTTCATATAAACCACATAAAAATCACAGCCGCCGTTTATCAAGAGTTACTCTGTGCCAGGTGCTTTCCTCCAAGGCTCCTCAGCCTCGACACTGACATCCCGGACCGACACTTTGTCGTGTGTGAAGCAGGGGAGCAGCTTGGTGGAGACCCATTGATTTACATGAACTCATTTCATCCTCACAACAGCCCTGCACTGATACCCCTCCTTATTTTTTTTAAATAATTTTTTTTAAATTGTGGTGAAATACACATTATATAAAATGTATCATCTTAACCATTTTTAAGTGCACAGTTCAGTGGCATGAGGTACATTCGCATTGTTGTGCAACCATTACCCCCAGTCCATCTCTGGAACTCTTTCATCTTGCAAAACTAAAACCCTACCCATTAAACACTAACTCCTCATCTTCCTGCCCCAGCCACTGGCAACCACCACTGTGCTTTCTGTCTCTATGAATCTGACTGCTCTAAGTACTTCATGTAAGGGGAATCATATAGTATTTGTCCTTTCACTTAGCATGATGTCCTCAAGGTTCAGCCATGCTGTAGCATGTGTTAGAATTTCCTTCCTTTTTAAATCTGAATAATATTCCATTGTATGGATGTGCCACATTTTGTTCATCCACGCATCCACCAGTGGACATGTGGGTTTCTTCCACCTTTTGGCTATGGTGAGTAATGTTGCTATTATTACCCCCTTTTGACAGAAGTGAAAATGGAGGTAGAATAGGTGAAGTAACTTGCCAGAAGTTCCACACCTGGTAATTAGCAAAGCTGGGACTCCAGCCAAGCAGTCAGCTTCAGAGACTGTGCTGTTGACCACGATGCGCCCGTCTTGATGTGTGCGGGCAGCCACCAGGAAAGACACCTGCTTCTGTTGCCGTTTGATCAGCTTGGACCCATTGCTGTTTTGCTGGGAACTGAGTCAGGCTGAAAATTTGGAGAGACGGGGAGGAGTGTTGGGAGTTGGAAATGATTACTTTTTTTGTTTCCTCATCAAACACTGAGTCTTATTTTATTCCTGGAAAGTCTAGGTCAAATCAAGAGGTAGAATTCTTCAATGATGACTCCTGTACAGGAAATTCCCACATCTCTATTCTCCCACCATCAGTAACCACACCATTCCCACTTAGTTGCCTGATTGGGGATGAGGACTGGGGCTCATATACTTCCATGTACAAAAAAGAATACCTACTCTTCATTCCTATAAGGTCTTCCATGTGAAAATCCCTGAACAGTCTCATTAATAAATTCTTCCTTGCAAGTTGACCACATGGCATAGGCATATTATAAAAGATGCATGTAGTCACTGTGGGGAGGGGAAAGAAATCAGTCATCCCATTGTTTCACACAGTGCTTAACATAAACATCTAACAAAGTCTGCAAAATTTAGAGGTGAAACATTTGTGGTTTGAGGCTTTACATAGAAGTCAACCACACTTCTCGATGAGTCAGCTCCTTGTCTGGATAGCCCCTGTGTACCAGGTCTTCATAAGAAGCCCCTGACCTTTTTTTTCTCCTTGGGGGGGTGGGTAATGCATTGGGTCTTCGTTGCTGGACAAGGACTTTCCTCTAGTTGTGGTGAGCGGGGCTGCTCTTCATGGAGGTGCGCGGGCTTCTCAGTGCGGTGACGTCTCTTGTTGCAGGGCACGGGCTCTAGGCATGCGGGCTTCAGTGGTTGCGGTGTGTGGACTCAGTATTTGTGGTGTGCAGGATCAGTAATTGTGGTACGTGGGCTTCGTTGCTCCGAGGCATGTGGGATCTTCCCGGACCAGGGATCAAACCCAGGTTCCCTGAATTGGCAGGCAAATTCTTAACCACTGTGCCACCAGGGAAGTTGCACCCCTGACTCTTCAGGTTTCCAAATATCAGATTTCTAAAACATAGAATAGCCTAACTGTAAAATAGATAGCTAGTGGGAAGTTGCTGTATAACAAAGGAAGAGCAACTTGATGAGTGATGCCTAAGAGGGCCAGGACAGGGAGGGTGGGAGGGAGTTGCGGGAGGGAGGCGATATGGAGATATATGTATAACAGCTGATTCACTTTGGGGTACCTCAAAAGCTGGTACAAGAGTGTAAAGCAATTATATTCCAATAAAGAGCTTAAGAAGTCTGGCACCTGAGAGGTCTGGTAGCCTGGTTACAGCATGATGAGCCAATGGGGGATGGGGGGAACACCAGCTATATCCCGTGACGTCCGAGGGCCACTTAACCACACAGGAGACTGTGAACACACAGAACACCTTGCGCTGACGGGCTCTTGTCTCCTTCCCCTTCAGCCCAGGACATCTAGGGCTTGGAGTTAACCTGCTGTGGGAAAATACAAAATACATAGGTTGTCTTCATCCCCAGTTCCTGACAGAGAGATCCTCAAAACCCTTGGAATGTACTGTCTTATTTGGTAACGAGGTGACCCGGGGTGAGGGTGGGGTTGATGGCTTCAGCATAGGGTCTGGTCACCCAAAAAGTCAGCTGTGTGATTCGAGGAGTAGAACTTTCAGCCCCACCCCCCACTCCCAATCCCAGGGAGAGGAAATGAGCTGGAGCTGGAGCTCAGTCACCCGTGGCCAATGATTCAATCAATCGTGCCTGTGGAATGACACCTTCATGAAAACCCTAAATGATGGGGTTTGGAGATCATCCAAGTGGTGCACACATCGATGTGCTGGGGGGCTGGTATGCCCACAGTGGGCATAGACACTGCACAGCACCCCAGCGAGCCCTGTATGTCTCCTCCGTTACGTTTGGCTGCGCCTGGGTTGTATTCTTTATAATAAGTTTGTAAATGTAAGTAAAGTGTTCTCCTGAGTTCTGTGAATCCTTCGAGTGGATTATCGAAGCTGAGGAGAGAGGTGTGGGGCCCCTGAACTTAGAGCAGGGGGCTCAGAAGTACAGGTAGCCCCTGGGACTTGGCGTCTGACGTGGGGGCTGTCCTGTGGGGCAGAGCCCTCCGCCTGTGGGATCGGGGCTAACGACAGGTAGTTCGTGTCAGAATGGAATCGAACAGTTGAACACCCAGTTGGTGTCAGAGGATTGCTTATTGGTGTGGAAAAAACCCCGCAGACACTACGTGTTTCCGCACCAAACACTTTCACGTTAAACTACAACCTGTTTCTACTGTCTTTCCCCCCCTCTTGCAGTTCCAGTTTTCCTGGAGGACTGGCTGATTAGCCTCGATTGTTACCTGCATCCACTGACAGCCAACCACACTGACCCTTTAGGTGGGACAGTTCTTTTCCTCCTACCACATTTAGCAGCACCCCTGATCGCTACCCACGAGGTACCAGTACCAACAACCTAAAGTCCCTGGCTTTCTGAACAAAGTGTCATAATTCCCTTGTGCAAAAGCTAGACCTTAAAAAAAAAAAAAAAAAAGTGAAATCAAGTCATGAGGAGAGATCTGGGGTCTGGTCCTGGCTCTCTTCCAAACTCCATCTGTAATTTTGGGCCGGGCTACCTCGCCTCTTGGTGTCCTCAACTGTAAAATGAAGGTCCGACCGGATCAACCTAAGTTCCGTTCAGCAACAAAAGGTCATGCTGTTGTGTTTGTTTCCCCCCTACATGGAAATTCAGCTCGTTAAAGGTAGTCAGTCGGGCTGTGACCTGTTTTTTGTTCCATGAAGGCCTGAATTCCCATCTGTCTGCATGACTTGACCCCAGGTCTTCCATTTCACATAGTGAGCTGTGCAGGGCCCTGAGAGGGGGTCTGTGTGGGGGCACAGAGGCTGCTGAGAACTGAAGAGAACCTACCCTGTGACTCTGGAGCTAACTGCAGTCAGGAGTCTCATGGGCCGAGTGAGAGCCACCCCCCAGAATGGTGCCTTTGCAGGGTGTGGGGCGGGGGTGTAATGTGGGAACCCAGAGCGGGTACAAGCAGACACCCAGGCAGGGATCTGCAGCCTGGCCTCGCTGCTGCTTGGTCCCTGTAGGGTCAGCGGTCCGCACAGTCCAGCCTGCTCTGGGTTGACCACCTTCTGGAGGCAGCAGTCACCAGGTGCTCGCCCTTCTGGGGTTCTGTCCTTCAGAGTGAGGCTTCTCTCCTTTTCAAAGATAGAAAACCTGCGCTCGGCAGGCAAGAATAACATTGCGAGGAAATTCTGTTCTCTAAATACCACAACACAGAAAATAGAAGGAATTAAAGTCCATGGAAGTGGTAGGTTGTGCTACCTGTAATGAAGGGAATAAAGATGGTAACACGTCTTAAGAACTTGCTGCTTAGAACTAGGCTCAGCACTTTACGTGAAATATTACATTTGATTCCGGAGATAGTTGTAATTTTTACTCCCATTTTACAGATTGGGAAATTGAGGTTATAGATTTGGAACATCTTTCCCAAATGAATAAGCTTTGATGATTTCATCCTCCAAGGCCCACACCTGGAAACCCTCCCCCAGAGTCTCCCCCACCTCTTGGAGGGGAGCCCCTTCCTTTGGCAGCAAACTCACTGCCAGGAGCTTGGAGGTAGCTTTGTTCCCCTGAGTTGGGCTCTTCCAGCCCCATTCTTAGTTCCTCCTTTATCTAGAGACTAAGTTAGACCAGGCCCAGATGCGCAGATGAATCAGACACATCCCTACCCTCGAGGAGCTCTCAGGGCAGGTGGTGCGGTTGTCAGGGGTTGGAACACCTGCCATAGAGATGGGAGTTGAGAAGACTGGGGGAGGGTGGCCAGGAGAAGGTGATGCTGAGGCCGGTGGGGCAGGCAAGGTGACTAGAACATTCTCCACGGGGAGGAGCCCCCGGCACAGAAGTTTAGGGTGGTGAGAAGCCTGCCAAGGCTAGAGGAGGGTAGGAAGTTCTCACAGCCTGCCGAGGTTCCAGTGCCGCCTCTGCTCCTCACCACCTCACTAGCCCGTCTGAACTCAGACCCCCAGCTGTACAGTGGGGGGGCCTATGGCTGTGGTTGTGAGATAGTGAGAGGACAGGACGGTGCTGGCCCTCAGTAAGCACTAGGCACGTGTTCCTAACCCTGTGACTGCTCTTCCCCGGCGTGCCCAAAGAGGCCGAGACTGGGCGACAGATGTGGAGTGTGTTCTGCATGAATGAGTCAATGAGGCTGGAAAATAGAATCAGTATACATGTGTATACGTCACAGGCTTGTGAGCCGCAAGGGTGTGTGGGATGGAGTGGAGTCCCAATAATAAAAATATGGGTGCAATTTGTGGAGTTTCCACTATATGCCGAGCACTTTACGCTTATTATTTCTCCTCTTCTCTCCCTCTCTCTTTTACACACACCTCCCCAAAGATAAGAAGCTATAACTATTCTCAGCATAAGGATGAGACACCTCTTCTTTTGGTCAGGGTGCTGTTCTCTTTGCCTGGAATACAGGGTATTGATGATGGGGCTACAACCTTTACTTGCAAAGACAATTTTTTCCACCGGGGTTAGACAAAATCAACAAAACCAACGGAAAAAATCTTTCTTTTGAAGATGCTTGTGAGATGCTTAGATGTGGGCACTCCAGAGAGCCCAGCTAAACCTGGTTGTGGAGGCCGGTTTGCCTATCTGGGCCCCCGAGTACTTGTTTAGTAAATATGCAGGTAGTGAGGGGGCAGGTGGAAGCCCTGTCAAGGCCAAAGGTGTGATGCAGGAGAAAGAGTCTGGTTTCTTGTCTAGAGTGAGTCCAACCTGAATTCAGGGCTGGCTCCCTCACTTAGCAGCCATGCCGTCTTGGACAAGTTACTTAACATGTCCGAGGTAGACTAAGCGGGGTTAAGGATAACCTGTCCTGGAATTCTGATAAAGATTGAAGATAATGTATAAAAAGGGTAATGAACACAGGCAGAGACTGACTTTCCATCTTCATTAAATTAATGCAGACTTTAAAATCATGAAATGTTTTAACTCATGGGCAAATATTTTAAGTTTGATAATGGACAGTGTTGGCAGGGGTGTGATAAAGCAGGCACCTTCACATGTGTTGGTAGGTGTATAATTAGTACGATAGCTGCAGAAGGCAATTTGGCATTAAAAATCAATTTTTTAACACATACTTTTTGATGTATCTGCATTATACATCACCTTAATTAATTCACTGCTCTGAATTAATCTTATGAATATATTAATTTTAATAAGGATATTGGATTGATTGCTATAATACCGCAAATAACAGTGGCTTAAACACAACAGAGACATATTTCTTTCTGGAGCATAACAACTCAGCTTAATCATTCTAGGGCTGGGATGATGTGCAGGGGGTGGGGGCATGATTCTGTGGCCTTGGGGGCCTGGGTTCCATACTTTTGCTCTACTCTCCGAGTGCTCCCCTCAACTCATGGCAGAAGGCAGCTTCCCCCCACATGGGGAAAGGGATGGGGGGCACGTTCTTTCCCTTGAAGGACACAACCCCAGAGTCATACTCATCACTTCTGCTATATCCACTGACTAGGACTTAATCCTATATCCATAACAAACTGCAGGGACACTGGGAACTGTAGTCTTTATTCTGGGCAGCTATGTGTCCACTAAAATCCAGAGGCTATATGACTTGAGAAAGCAGAGGAAGTTGGTTAACAGAGACCAGTGCATGATCTCCTATACAACACTCACACATGTAGGCGTAGATGTAGGCATAAGGGGGTTCGTCGCAGCCTTTTTATAGTTGGCAAGACCCTAGAAACAATCTAAATGACATCTACAAGTCCAACACTGATTAAATAGAGAATGATACACTTGTTCCGTGGAATATTATGCAGCAGTTAAAAATGAAACCAACAGATGTTTATCTAGTAATGAGGAAAGAGATCCAAGATATATGAAGTGAGAAAAGGGAGTTGTGAAACTATTAAATTTAGAAATGTGAAAATACATATACGTGAATGAGGTGCTGGCAATTCATGGAAGTACTGACCTCAGAGCAAAATGAAATGGGCAGCGGGAAACTTTTACATACCACTTCTCATCCTTCTGATTAAAGTTCTTACCATGTGCACCCACTGCTTTTTTAAAGGTAAAATGTTGTTTTTAAAGGCAGCATATTTATAAGCAGTGACTTGGAAAGCTTTCAAAAACATAGTAAGTAAAAAGCAACAGAAAAAAAGGTAGAGGGTGGACCCATTTATGTGTCTTAAAAAGTGTAAGAGTGTGTCTGTGTGTAAACTCGGAGTAGCATCTGGATCCTAGTGAGCACTCCTCCATGCTGTCTCGTGTGTCTGTGAACAGGCCTGGGAGCACACACACCAAACTGTCAGCCGTGGGAGAAACACCATCTCTAAGGAGGAATAGGAAGTTCTCCAGGAAAGGAGGATGGGACATGTCAAGGGTGATTCACTTTTTGTTCCACACACATTTGCTCTGTTTGGATTTCTACAAGCTTGTATTCATGCATTTGTTTTAAAGTTTAATGAAGAAAACCCTGCAATATATCTAAAGTTCATGATGCCTAACGCGTATTTGGGACTCGGTGCATAGCTGCAGTCCAGGTTTTCATAGCTGCCCTGTTGACAGCCCTTAGGAGTCTTCCACCCCTTAGAGAGTTAAATAAGGGTGATTCGCACCTGCTTCCGGAAGCCCAGTGTTTTTCAGGTCCTTCTGAGGCTCCCTGGGGATTGTCTGAACATCTGTGGATGCCCTGGCACTGA
Source organism: Hippopotamus amphibius kiboko (assembly GCF_030028045.1). Classification (NCBI taxonomy): domain Eukaryota; kingdom Metazoa; phylum Chordata; class Mammalia; order Artiodactyla; family Hippopotamidae; genus Hippopotamus; species Hippopotamus amphibius. The sequence goes on from NC_080189.1 coordinate 157,083,209, forward strand.
ATTGCAGGACCCAGCCTGTCCCGTCACCCCCGGCTAGCCCATCCACTCTCCTCCAGGCTACTTTTTCTCCCCAGCCCACTGTCCTTTCCAAGGGCTAGGTGAGCACAGAACTGACCAGCTTGCTGAATGAAGGCTTGGGTGTGTGTGCAAAATGAGAATGACAATAACTATTCTTCTTCTTCTATATGTCAAGGCTGTGCAAGGATTAGAGAGAACTAACTTGTGTAACTGTTAGTTCTGACACAGCCTTGAGATACATTATGATGGTGGTAATGATCATGCTGAAGATGCTGATGATGCCGATGATAGTGAAGATGCTGATGATAGTGAAGATGCTGATGATGGTGATGATGCTGATGATGGTGATGATGCTGATGATGCTGATGATGCTGAAGATGGTGACGATGTGTAACTGTTACGTGTGGCTGCTATGCTCTGTGTCTCCAGTGTGGAATATACATAAGAACACATTCATTCGCTATTCAAAATAAATGCTTATGCACCCAGGTCACTATCATGGCATTAGCTTTCCTCTCCTGGGGGTCCCTCCCTGATAAATCCACTACTGCCAGGGACAGAATCAGCTTAAGCCATCCAGTCTTGGTTGCAATTTCCTTGTAAAGGGGAGCATGGGGGATCTCAGCAGTCTGCAGTGGAGCAGGAATCTAGGCAGCTGCTACCACCCAGGGTCACGGCTGCTCCCTGAGCTGTCTGGCCGCCCGGCACCCATCCTCCCTCCTTTCCCGCCTGCAGACCTGCCAGGAACTAGGCACACCCCCCCCCACCCCTCAAGTCAGTCCCCTGCTGGCTGTCGTAAGTCCTGTCCACCCTGGTCTCGGTCCCCTCAGGGACAATGGTGGGGACATGACTGCAGGGTGTGCCCCTCTGCCTGTCCCACTGCCCTCCATCTGCATGAGCTTGGCTGGGGGCCCTGGTCATAGGTAACATGTAACACGTGAATGGGGTCACCGTCCAGCTTGTTCTCTAATTACTTGGCAATTTGATCTCTTAATCATTCTCCCCGCTCTGCCCCCACCCCCATCACACACACACACACACACACACACACACACACACACGCCACGCTCCTCTTCTACAGTGCCAGGAAATAAGGTGTGAAAGTGTTTCTAACTTCAGCCACATCCAGAAACTCCCACCCTCTCCAGCTCCTGATTCCCGGCTAGTGACCCCACAGCTCCCCGCTCCTCACCGTCCCCACCATGGCTGCCACCTTGCTCCCAAGGCCCACCAGCTTCCCTGGAGGACCCACTCCTCTTCCAGGGGTGGGTCCATCCCTGCCCTGTGTTGACAGAGCCCCCCAGCACTCGCCTGACACGTAACTGGGACTCACACTCAATAAACAACAGTAACTCCGGTTGTTTGAGTCCCCGACTGACTGACTGTCTGGTTCTTGAGGCCCCAAATCACGGTCCCCAGTCTAGTTATTAGAATTCTTCTCATCCCCACAAGGTGGGGTGGGGACAGCAGAGATTTTATTGCTAATCACAGAGGCTGCCTGGTAAACACTCGGCCTCCGTGAGGATCCATCTGACAGGCTGAGTGTCCCTGGGATGCCAGCACGGTCATTAAGCTGATGTGAAAGTGCCCCTGCACAATGAGGTGGCACGAGGACCAGTTTAATGAGCTTGAGGAAACAGTTCTGGAACAACTTAAATGTTCCCCCGGAGTAGTGGAGGGAGGGGGTGTAGTGAGAAGACTGCGTTTTGGTGTGCCCTGTGCCATCCAGCCATTGGACTGAGCCCCCGGCTGCCCCGGAGACTCACTGAGGATGCAGACCTGTGGGCTGGAGGCGGCCCAGCTGTGCTTGCCCAGCCAGAAAGAGGCAGACGCACGGGAGATGGGGGCTTCCAAGGCCATCAGCCTTTATCTGGGGCAGATCAAATGGCCCCAATCCTTTACCTCTCCCTGCCTCCAGACCCTTACCATGGCCTTGTCATAGGCAAAGCGCAAGCCCCTTGACCTTGAGTTTGACCACTGATGTGGATGGAAGGAATCGTGTGCGGTTCTGAGCCTAAGAAGCCTCCTATGCGTCCGCTTGTCCTCTTGTGAAGGGAACAGCCACCTTCCTCCTGGGCCCCGACTGAACAAAGGGTGGGGCAGAGGAGCTCCTGTGCTGAAGAGGAGGTCCCACCAGCTGAGCCCAGCCTAGCCTGATCCGTGACAATACGGGATTGTTATTTTATGCCAGGAGTGTGGGCTGCTCTCCTATGTGGCAAACTGATACACAGTCCCATCCCACACTCCATGGTCAGCCTCGTACATGGATCTGGGAGATGCTGGCCGCTGTGGGTGCTCTTTGAGACCTTCCCTTCCCCCCTTGGGAGGGTGGGGGTGCTGGCAGCTCCTTCCATGCTTTCCCACAGCTCCGGAGCAGACCTCTTCAGCTGTGGACTGTTATTAAAAGGATCTTTATTTTTTTTTATTTTTTTGGGGGTACACCAGGTTCAATCATCTGTTTTTATACACATATCCCTGTATTCCCTCCCTTCCTTGACTCCCCCCTTCAAGTCCCCCCCACCCTCCCCGCCCCAGAGGATCTTTTTTTAAAATATAATTCCTTCTTTTTTTATAAATTTGTTTGTTTATTTATTTATTTATTGGCTGTGTTGGATCTTCATTGCTACATGTGGGCTTTCTCTAGTTGTGGCGAGCAGGGCTACTCTTCCTTGTGGTGCACTGGCTCCTCATTGCAGTGGCTTCTCTTGTTGCAGAGCATGACGGGCTCTAGGTACATGGGCTTCAGTAGTTGCAGCACATGGGCTCAATAGTTGTGGCTCACAGGCTCTAGAGCACAGACTCAATAGTTGTGGAGCATGGGCCTAGTTGCTCCGTGGCATGTCGGCTTTTCCTGGAACAGGGATCGAACTCTGTCCCCTGCATTGGCAGGTGCATTCTTAACCACTGTGCCACCTAGGAAGTCCCAAAAGGCAATCTTTAAATACCCTCATGTGTATATAAAGTGATGTGACCCAGTTTACCAGTTTGGGGTATAAATAACTATATTTTTTAAATTTCCAATGTGTCATTCAGGTGCCCACCTTCTAGAAGCCCAACACCTTCTTCTCAAGGCGCTGAGTTGTCCTTCGGACTTAAGGGGATTCAGTCCAAAGGGCTCGCCTCCTTCCCAATGTCAGGCAGAGACTGGGGCGGAGGTGTCCGCTTGGCCTCCGGCAGGACCGGGGACTGGACTGTTGTAGCTTCTGTCACTGCCACTTGGCATTGTGATGCAAGCAGGTCCCGTACTGCCCAATGTGACCTGTCCCCTGCCCTGTCGGGGTGACCTTTCGCCTGTCCAGGTCCCCTAACATGGGGTCCCCAAAGTTCTGGCCTTTGTATGTTACACTCACATATTTTGCTGCTGTTTCCTAAGCATGAGTGTTACGCCAAGGTTTGCAAGTCTATGGGGACTTCTAGCCCGAGACATACATCATGAGAGAAACGGTCCCAGACTTCACTTAGGAACATACTGGATTCGTCTATATCAGCTTTCTCCCTCGAGGTCTGTGATTCCTTTTGCCGACAGGGGACCTGGGTAATGACCGCTTTAGCCCGTTAGAAAGTCCTAATACCATTGAGCATTACCAGTTCACATTTTTTTTGTCTCTCACAATACTTAAAGCCCCCAGTTTTTAGCTGGGCATGTATCATGGTCAAAAATTAGAAGCATGACTTTCTTACACATATAAAATGAACCCACGTCAAAGACTTTCTTCAATTCATTCACGAAACCACAAATCAGTAAGGCTGGTTCTAAGAGTATTGGAGGCGTTGGGGTTTACATAACGGTACTAAAGAAAGAATATTGGCTACGTAGGTTAGACACAAAGCTCCTTAATGTCCTCCAGGCAATTAGCCCTCACCTTTCCTACTAGAAAAAGTTATCTTTTCTGTTAGACAGGAATCATTCGCATCTGCACAGCTCTACAAGACAACATTTAACTTCAGAGTCTGAGCCCTTAATAGCAAATAGCATAGTCAAACAATACTCCATTCTTCTAGAAGAGTAGTAGTCCTTGGGGGAGCCTGTTGAACAATATTTCAGCATGACATTAAAAGGATGTGCAGATAACCCCTTGGCCTTGTGTCCAGGTAGTTTTTCTTAATACTGGTCAGGTAACCCTTACAGCCGTAGCAGCTTGTCAAGGGCACGGCCTCACCGCCGTGGGGTACAGAACACAGTCCTCATTGTCAGGCTGCAGAGACACTGCTGAAAGTGGAGGTAGAACGTCAGTGGAAAAGGGCCGAAGTTCCCAGTTCTGTCCCCAAAGTCTAGTGCTTCGACCAGAAGCCCATTCCTGGTTAATCAGACAGTTTGCCTGCCGGTCTGCTCTCCAAGCTCCCAAAGTTCTCCCAGCACAGGGCCCAGAGAAATGTGTCCCTTGCCTGAATCCCTGCACAGCTCTGGGTTTTCCTTGTGGCCCTTTCTGCCAGTGACTTCTCTATATTTGAAATGCATGAATGTGCTATCATTTGAGAGCATTTGCTTTTGTGTCATTTCCTGCAGCCTCTACAGCATCTACAGAGTGTCCAGCACGCAGTAAATGCTTAGCAGACACGATTAGCCACACACCTCGGTGTCTCATCCGATGCACCAAATCCATTCTGCTGACGTGCTCGTCCCTTCCCCTCCGCCTTCCCTCCCCTCCTGGACTGCCCCTGCTCTTCTCAGCTCTTCTCTACCCATCACGACTCGACCCAGCCTTGGGGACTCAGCCATTCCGATGCAGCGTCCTCCAACAAAGTTCCTTCTTCCTACTCAAGACGTGTCTTCCTTTCCCCACAGCTTTCTCTTGTATTTGGGCCTCCTTCTCCCCCTGCACTGTATCACAGGTCGTTCACACTTCATGCTGCCTGGCCTGGGGTCCTGGGCTCCCAGAAACACAGGCCAGGTCTTAATCATATCAGTGCCCATCGGCAATGCTTTGCACCTAGTGATGCTACACGAATGTTCCCTGAGTCAGAGAATAGCCAGGTGAGTTCAGAGGTGGCTGTTCCTCCTTTGGCAGCAAATTCTTTCTTTGTTGGTGGCAGTGCTCCAGGGCCCATCCGCCACCTGCAGGAGTCGGGCCTCGAAGGTGCTGAGGAGGGGACACACACCTGTCGTCTCCCACACTAAAGGGAGTCCATGGTGAATGTCTGATCTCAGCTGGAGCAGGTCTCTTCCTGCTAATCAGCAGCTCATCCCTTTCTGTGCTGGGGGAGTGGGTCGGGTAAGGCAGCTGCTGCCCTTGCTGTCGTCCCAGCCTGCAGCCACTGCAGGACACGGAGCCTGGACCTGATGCAGAGGCAAGCCTCCCAGGGTGTACTCCCAGAGAGCCCAGTGGCTTCCATGAGATTCTGCTCAAAAAAGGGCTGCCTGCCCCTTCCCTTGCAGCCGGATTCCCCAGAAGAAGCAGCAGAGGCTTTGCAGCTCTGGCAAAGCTCTAGATGCAAGTCACTCAGCATGTGGACCATGGACCACCTGCCTCAAGCACCGCTCAGAGCTGATGAGAGAAGCGGAATCCAGGGCAATACCAGACATCCTGAATCAGAACCTCCATGGAGGTAGCTCCCCGAGTCATGCATATGCACAGAAAGTGTATAATATAAAGCAGGCTCTAACGAGCCCTGGGTTCATCAGTAAGAGATTAGCCCCACCGGCACAGGCCCAGGGTCTGAACTTGTAAAACCTGCCTTGGAAGATCCTGACACTTCAACCAGGAATGCTCTAGGGCCATATCACTGGGGCTTGGACGGTGTTTTGATTGTTTTATGGCAGGATAATGGAAATGCTCAAATGCTGTCTTCTTTTTTACACACACAGAATAGGAATCAATACCCACTTTATTAACAGCTGAGTCGTAACCCAGTAACCTCTTTGCAGAACTGGGGTGAAAACTGAGTAGGAGCCGGCAGCCACCGTCCCTCAACCCACTCCTGGATCCCAACCTCAGGATGCACAGGAAAACAAAGCTGAGGGCAGAGCTGAGTGCCAGGGCCCACCTAGGGCTGACTGAGCCCAGGTGCCCTCCCAGCTACCGGAGACGGTACGTTCACACCTCTAACAGCAGTGGCCTCGGTGCCTGCTGGCAGAGAGCAGACTCCTTGGTGAATGCCTTGTCCTTATCTGCTCGTGTCCATAAAAACCTTCTTTTGAGATGCTTTCACTTTTTTAAACTACTTTACTGAGGTATAACTTACATACCATAAAATTCACCTGTTTTAAGTGTGCAGTTCAGTGACTGTCAGTATCTTTATAGTCGTGTAACATTCCGCAATCTAATTTCAGAACATCCCTGCTACCCCAAAGAGGAACCTGGTGTCCACTGCAGTCACCCCGCCCCCATTCCCACCCTCAGCCCTGGCACCACTAATCTCTCTCTGCACCCCGCCCCCCACCCAGTCTCCTTCCCTAAGTGTCCAGAGCATTCTGGGTTCAGGCATATTTCTTAGCCAGATTTCCCAATTCCCCCCACAGGGCTCAGCAACGGATGTTTTCTCCTGTCAGGGGAAGGAATGATTTAGAAATGCCTGGAATTTAGATTTCTACAATGACTTAGAAATGCAGATGTAGAGAACAGACTTGAGGACACGGGGTGGGGGGTGAAGGGGAAGCTGGGACGAAGTGAGAGACTAGCATTGACTTACATACATTACCAAATGTAAAATAGATAGCTAGTGAAAAGCTGCTGCATAACACAGGGAGAGCAACTCAAGGATGGGTGATGACTTAGAGGGCTGGGATAGGGAGTGAATCACGGGAGGGAGGGGATATGGGGATATATGTATAAACACAGCTGATTCACTTTGTTGAACAGCAAAAACTGGCACAACAGTGTAAAGCAATTGTACTCCAATAAAAAGTCTAAAAAAAAAGAAGTCTTGGCACATAGTAGGCACGTGATACATATTTTAGAAGGAAAACCAAAGAGCTGCCCTTTAAGTGCATTTGCATCTTGTAGCGGGGGGAGCAGTGAGCACAAAGGCTGTTTCAGACCCGGTGGCCTTCACAAAGCCCCACCCAGCACAGGGGAGCTGGTAAGCTCCTTGCACACCAGGACGTGGAGTCTTCTAGAACCAGGGGCCTCCTGTCTGCACGTCGTCCGAGCTAGAAATAGTCCACCTGGCTTCCAATCCCTGACTCTGGGCTGGGGGACGAGGAGGAGCTCCTGCCTCACCTGGGACTCCTGCTGCAGCCAGACTCTCTCTTGCTCTACTTTCCCTGTTGCCCAGTATTTCTGCAACTGAGTTCCTGTCCTATTTCCTCAGCTTCCTGGGGCCCCTGCTGTGAACATGTATTGCTCTGATGGCGGGCATCTTCTTTAGCCCTTTTTCTTTTCAGAAATCAGAAACCTCCTTCCTCTGGGGAACACTCACCTCCCTGTGACACTTATTAAGTAATTACCTTTCTGCTCCACACTCACCCTTTCCTAGATGCTTTGGGACTCCACACCTTCCCTGCTCAGCTCTGCAGAGAGGAGTCATTAAAGGGACGCTGGGAGGCTGGAGGAGGGTGAAGGGTAAAAACCTGCCTATGGTTTTCTGTCTACTTGCCTTCCCCCACTCGCTACAACCTTTATTGCGACATAATTGATATATAACATTGTGTAAGTTTAAGGTGTACAATGTGATAATTTAATACAGTCCTATCTTGCAAAATGATTACTAGCATGGTGTTGGCTAGCACCAGTATCATCCTCGCTTATTTTTTTTTAAAGCTTTATAGAGGTACAATTTACATGCCATAAAATTCACCTGTGTAAAGTGTACCATTCAATAAGTGCTGGTATTATTGACAATTGTGCGACCATATCCCCATCTTATCTTACGGCATTTCCATCAGCTCATAAAGAAACCCGAGCCTGTGAGCAATCACTCCCTGCCCAAGGCAACCACCAGCCTGTCTCTATGGATTTATCTTTTCTGGACATTCATAAAAATAGAAGCACACAATCTGTGTCCTTGCGTGTCTGGCTTCTTTCACTTAGTGGAATATGTTTGACGTTGTTCCATGTATCAGCAGGCGTCAGGACCTTGTTCCTTTGTGCTGTCGAATAGTACGTACTCCATTGGGTGGATATACCATGTTTGTTTATCCATTGGCAGCAACGCAGTCCCGTGCAGCAGCTGAATCCAGTTAACAGTTTTTCCAACCCGAGTTGAACCAGCTTTACTGCATCCCCCTCAGAAATACCAACCAGCTGGTACCCCATCCTCAGAAGTCTGGTTCCCAGCTCCCAAGGTCCCTTCTTTCAATTTCTAAGTTTAAATAACTCCAACATCTTTCCTTTCTTCCCCAGCCCTAGGGTTAGCAGCTGTTTCAGGCAGTTGCTATCTCTGCGATCCATTAGAATTCTCTTTTTACCTTTCTGGGTCCTCAATTATCAACTTTACACATAATTACAAACTCTTTCTAGAAACTCCTCTCTATTCAAGGAACTGCAGCTGCTGTGATTTCAGTGCATGGTCCGAATGGGAGCAGACACCTTTGATGCTGCTGTCTCCTGCCTCCTTGGTTCCTGACCCATCCAGAGGTGAGTGCAGCAGTCCAGGTGGACCAGAGTCCTTCCCTGTGATTTTATTTAACGGGAGCTTGGCTAGAGGAGAGAAGTGACTGATGTCCCCTCGTTGGTGATGTGGGGTGATGGTGGGCCTGGGAGCTGTCTAAGCCTGGAAAAGCAGGCCTGAAAGGACACAGCTGGCAACTGGGGGTGGGGGGATGAAGATCCAAGAAACCCACAGAAAGTGCTTCCTCTCAGCCTTGCAATCCTGGTTCCAACAGGGGATCTGTGCAGCAGCCCTGACTCTGCTTCTCAAGGCTGACTGTGTGAGCCCACCTCTGTGTCCTTCTAATAAACATCTCCTCCTTCCCTCGTGCTGCTAACCTAGCTAAGTTGGGTTTCTATCACTTTCAACCCCAAGGATGCAAAATAACCCATTTTGTATTGGGTTTCTGAGTTTGCTTCTCCATGTCCTGGATTTCTCCGATGCCAATAAACTGCCCCCTGGAATATTCACTGATCTTTCTGGTCTATGTCTGGATAGCACCCTTTGGGGGCAAGAATTGAGTCAAAGCCATGGGGGTTTTAGCCCCAGAGTGACCCATGTCACCTGGTAGGTGTAGATGGTCTCTCCTCATGGCAGGTGGCTCGCACAAGGGTGGTAGCTGGCATGAGGGATCTCTTTGTTGGCTGGTCCAAGGGATCCGTTAGAGCACAAGATTCAGAGCCTTCGGCCAGGCTTCAACTTTAATCAGAGAGGCAGCGTGCAGCCCTGCAGGGGGAGCCAGTGCCAGCCAGCGCTGAAAGCCCAGGGGGTGTCGATGTTCACACCTTAGCTCTGATTGGCTGTGTGCAAATCAGCAAGCGCTTGTCTGTTGGTCCTGGCTCTGATTAGCGCATCAGCAGGCACTGCTACTTGCCCCCCCATCCAACCATTGAGCTATAGGGGTTTTTTTGGCTTTTGGTTTTTGGTTTTAATTTATTTTTGGCTGCATTGGGTCTTCACTGCTGCGCATGGGCTTTCTCTAGTTGTGGCGAGCAGGGGCTACTCTTTGTTGCAGTGCGCAGGCTTCTCATTGTGGAGCACCTGCACTAGGCGTGCAGGCTTCCATGGTGTGGCTCATGGGCTCTAGTAGCTGTGACTCACGAGCTCTAGAGCACAGGCGCAGTAGTTGTTGTGCAGGGGCTTAGTTGCTCTGAGGCATGTGGGATCTTCCCCCTACATTGGTAGGTGGATTCTTAAACACTGCACCAGGGAAGTCTTGAGCTATAGGTTTTTACAGCAATGCAAATTAGGCACCCCCAGTGTGCTGAGATAAAATGTGACAATCCTTTCCAGGAGGCCGGGAGCTCCCTGGAGTTGCTGATGAGGTGCTGTGGCCAGAGCTGGGCATAGAGTCATCAGTCTCATATTCTTATGCTCTCCAGTGTGTTTCTTCCTCTGCTTTCTGTCCTTTCTGGTACCTGATCATAACCGAGCTGCCGTCTGTGGAGCACTTAGCATCCACCAGCCACTGTGCTAAGCACTTTTCATGCTTTATCATAATTCTCCCAAACCTTTAAGGCAGACAATAGTTTTTAACTAAACTTTTCAGTTTCAGAACAGTTTTAGGTTTACAGAAAAATGGTGACGATTGTTCAGAGAGTTCCCATATAACCCATTCCCAGTTTCCCCATTCTTAACACTTTACATGAGTATGGTACATTTGTCACACCTAATGATTCAACACTGATACATTATTATTAACTAAAGTCCGTACTTGACTCGGATTTCATCAGTTTTTATAGAAGGTCCTTTTTCGGTTCAAGGATCCCATCTAGGATATTACATTACTTTTTGCTTCCTCTTGGCCATAGCACTTTCTCAGACTTGCCTTGTTTTTGATGACCTTGAAGAGGAGGTATTTTGTAGGATACTCCTCAGCTGTAATTTGATGTTTTTCTTGTCATTAGACCAGACTTTATGTGTCCTGGGAATAAGACCACAGAGGCAACATGCCATTTTCCTCACATCCTATCAAGGGTACATGCTGATAACATGATGTATCACTGTGGGTGTTAATCTTGGTCACCTGGCTTGAGGTAGGCTTTGTCAGTTTCTCTGCTGTAAACTTACCCTTTTTCCCTTTCCATACTGTCCTCTTTGGAAGGAAGTCACCAGGCACAATTCATGCCTCCTTGAAGGCAAAGCATCTATATAAATTATTTGGAATTCTTCTGCATGGAAGATTTGTCTCTTCTCACCCATTTATTTATGTTTTTAATCATTTCTTTTTTTTGGTGTTGCTTTGCAGTCTTTTGAAAAATGTATTTTATTGAAGTATAGTTGATTTACAATGCTGTTAGTTTCTGAATATATACATTATTTTTCAGATTCTTTTCCATTATGGTTTTATCACAGGATATTGAGTATAGTTTCCTGTACTCTACAGTAGGACCTTGTTGTTTATCCATTCTATATATAATACTTTGCATCTGCTAATCCCAAACTCCCAGTCCGTCCCTCCCCCACCTGTCCTCCCCTTTGGCAACCACAAGTCTGTTCTCTAATCACTTCTTTATATCAATATGGACTCATGGGAATTTATTTTGTACTTTGGGTTATAGTCTAACACTATTTTCTTGTCATGGGAATTCTTTCAGTTCCCTGCTATGTCTTCTCCACAGAACTCCCCATCCCCACCCTACCCCCATGATTGTGAGTTGGGTAATTTTTTGTTTTATTTTGTTTTTTCAGTACTCCCTTACTTTCTGGCAATGCAACGTGCTCCAGGCTTATCTTGGAAAGTTCCTGCTCCAATCCTACAATCAGCCGTTTCTCCCAGGAGCCCGGGTTCCTTTTATTGGATACTAGTTCCAGCAACCGAGGTGTGCTCGGGTAGTTCACGTTATCCCTATGTTACAGAGAAAGAAACTGCAGCTTAGAGAGGTTAAATAATTAGCTCAAAGTCACATGGCTACTTTACCCCTAATGCTGTGCTCGTTTCATTAGAAAGCATGATCTGTCTGCCTCCCCTTCCTAACTGCTCACATCAAACTGAGCACCATGTGTCCGGCGAGGTTGCAGGAGAAGAGAGACTGTACCCGTGCTAGCCCTGCTCCTTGTAAACTGTAAAGCACTGCGCTCACGTGAGTTGTGCTTCTTGTTATTACTGCCTGGTATTGTTCTTTAGTGAAAGGAAGCTCTGTGTGTGCCTGTACCGGCGCTCCCAGGCACACGCTGTGTGCTGTGCGCAGTTGACTCAAATGGGCATTTTTCCAGCCTCCCCCACATTCAGCCCCAACTAGACCCAAGGTGCACATGATTGCTGAGCACGAGGTTCTCGGAGAGTCTGCACCAGAGTGACCGTGGGTCGGCACTGCCGCCTGCCATCTGGCCTCCCGCTCCCACCTGGGCTGCTGTCAGCAACCCCCTGCTGGGGAGGGGAGGTGGGGCTTCTGGAAATTGCCAGAAGGCTGAGCCCCAGAATGAAGTGAGACTGGAGACATGAGAAATGAGAGGCAAACCAGCCAGAGGAAATGGGAGAGCTGCAGGCCCACAGGTAGGGCTGGGGTCTCTGCTCCCTGTCCCCTCTCTGATGGCCACCCAGGGCAGACTGCCTACTCAGGGCAGCTTGGACAAACCTTAGTGCAGCCTTGCAGTCCCTGAGCAAATCACTCCTCAGTAGGGCGCCTCATGGCTGGGCAGCCCTTCAGCCCAGGTGTGACCCTCTCCTGGTAATTCACTCCCTTCCAACCAGGGCTTTCCTTAACTTCTGATGTTTTCCATGGAAGAAGGGCTATGGCTGAGCCCTGCAGCCCTTTGAGAGGTCCCCAGACTCAGATCAGCTCTCCCCATCCACTCTAGCATGGCCCTGCCCTCAGCCCAGAAGGCAGCCTGGGGACTGGGTACCACACTGGAGAGCCTGGGGAGGGGCAGCGATGGCTCACGCGCAGGCGTTTAGACCCCAGATGCTGTGAGCGACGTGGAGATCAAACACAGAGGATGGGCAGGTGTTAGGATGGTAGCAGCATAGAGGTGTCCTTTCTCTAGTCCTCAAACATTCTGTAGTGTGGTACCATCTTTCTCTTCAAACCAAGGGGAAAACCCAACTAAAAGAGAGCCATGGACTCATCAGGCAAGGGAGAGACAGTAATTTGCAAGTGAAGCTTTGACAAGAAAAGGGGAAGCTGGAGGCTGCTGGAAGCAGCAGCTGCAGAAGCCTCTCTGCAGAAGACCCTGTGGAATAGTTCACCCCCTCCCAGCAAGAGACCCCAACCCCAGTCAGCGTGCTTGGGCTCAGCGAGGTCCGTGAGGGTGTCTGGGCCCAGGGCTCTGGTTGGAGGCACAGCTCTCCTGCCCTCCCCCTCTGGGAATGGAGCTGCCTCTTTGGCTGCTTTTCTGCTTCCCCTCAGGGCGGCCTGAGGGGCATGTCCTGCAAGCCTGAGGTCGGGATGCAGAAACAGCACCGGGATCCAGCCAGGGCACACACCTAGCCCGCCCTCCGTGTTCTCTCTCCCTCTCCACGGAGGACCCAGCAGGACTTGTGTTCTTTCATCCATTGGTTCCTTCCTTCGCCAACCATCTGCCAAGAGCCTGCTGTGTGCCAGGCACAAATTTAGGTACAGATGCTTCTTTCTTCCTCAAGTACATAGGAGTGCAGTTTGCCACTAAAATAAGTGGCTCCCAGGAGTGCTTGGCATGGACTTTCCCACCTTTGAGTTTTGGCTTCCGTGGTGACCCCTGTCCCTCAGCTCTCATCTCGCTGCATCACTCCAGGGTCTGACTTCTCAGGTCGCAGGATGTAAGCAGAGGTAGAGGAGAGTCTGGGTCATGGAACCTCACAGCTCTATTCTCACACACTGTGTGGTGCCTGCTGTGCCTTCTAAGTTCTGTGTATCAGCAGGCCACTCGGATGCAGCTGGAACAGTGAGGAGGTGTCTTGGGGATGGAAATTGGGCCAAAATCCAAGCCAGAGGAGGAGTGGATCAGGATGGAGGGTAGGATGTCTTCGGTTCCTCAGGTGTCAGAGTGCAAGCAGCCTTCTTGGGCACTGAGCACAGCAGCCTCACATGCCAGGCCAGCTCCCCCATCCTCTCAGAGCTGATCAGCAGTGCAGGGGACCCGGCACGGGCCTTCTTGGCGGGGAAAACTCACACATTCACACGCCAGCATTGAGGAATGAACAAGCATTTGGGGAACAGAGTAATTCGCGGTCTGGAATCCTCTTCTGTCCACCCTGTTACCCTACCAAGTGTCACCTCCTTAGGGAAGGTGTCCTAACGGTGTCACCCCCTTTGTCATGCAGCTTCAGAGATGGCTGTGCTCCTCTCCTCCATGGAACTAATCAGTTTTTAATTATACATGTTTAGTGTGATTATGTGATGGTATTTGATGGCAAGTGCCAAGAGAGCAGACTGTATCTGTGTCTGCTCATCCCTGCACGTGGCACGTGGAATTTCTCAGCAGTTAATGAAGGTCAAACTTCAGGACCCTCCCCTGCAGGGCCCCTGGAAGGGCTGGGAGTTACAGAACGTTCTAGTGGAGCAGGCTGCAATGAGGCAAGCATGGCATGTCCTTGCCCACAGAAACCTCAGAAGAGAGGAACTGAGCGTCCAAGACACCAGTAATATGTTGTGATTTCTCTTCTCTTTATAAATATTCATTTTTGTACTTAATTTTTTACGTGTAATTTTTCTTACAGGGGGTTCCCAAATGAGTATCTGGCCCCACAGAAGCTAGATCTGCCCTTGAGAGAGAATTCAATAACATTTTATTGAGTGAATGAGAGAATGAATGAATGGATCAATCAATCAAAAGTAATTACAATAAAGTACTAGTGTAGGAAAAAGCAGCGCACATGCAAATACTCCCTCCTAGCCTCCAGGGCTACCTGGACAGTCAAAACTTAGCCTGACAGCTCAGCTGGAGGGGTCATCCGCCCTGCAGGATGCTCTGAGCTTTGGAATCTTGGGAACCTCACCAGTACACGTGCCCATGGATTGGAACCCGGCTTCCCGCTTGCGCTGCTAGCTCTCCTGTCACACTGCTAATTGCGTGAGGCGGCTTGGAAGAGAGAATAGGGAGGATCAGAGTTGGCTGCTGCTCCCCAGGGGGAACAGTAACTGGCAGTATCCTGGGCAAGTCTCAGTTTTCCTGTCTCTGAAATGGGTCAAGAACCCCACTTTTTATGGGGCTATTGTGAGGATCAGAGTCTTTCTCTGAAATCCCCTGCAATTAATACTTGTCAAATGCCAAGTAACATTCACTCCTCTCCCAGTTTTCCTTGGGACCTCTCAATTACCACCTGATTGGAGGGGAAGTCTGATCCCGTGGAACAAAAGAACTGGCTCAGCATGGGGTCACTGCCCAAACTGGGTCACCACTCTGAGAAAACAGTCCTGCCTCCAGACCGGAACTTGCTTGCCCATATCCCTGAGGTGGGTCAGTCCATCTGCCCCCCTCTCTGTCTCCTGCTTGAGTTTAAACGATGGAGAAGGAGCCATGTTTCCCACCCAGGGAGCTTGTAATAATTAGTGAACACCACAGGGTTGCAAAAGCCCCAGTTTCTCCAGGTGGAACGCTGCTCCGCAAGTTACAATACAGAGGAATTCTGCTGGTGTGGTTGGTAAGGGCTGGGCTTTTGTTCGAGGCTTGTGATGCTACTTTTTTTTTTTATAATTTATTTTTGGCTGTGTTGGGTCTTCATTGCTGCACGCAGGCTTTCTCTAGTTGCGGCAAGCGGGGGCTACTCTTCGTTGTGGCGCACAGGCTTCTCATTGCAGTGGCTTCTCTTGTTGGGGAGCACAGGCTCTAGAGTGCACGGGCTTCAGTAGTTGTGATGCATGGGCTTAGTTGCTCCACAGCATGTGGGATCGAACCCGCGTCCCCTGCAGTGGCTGGCGGATTCTTAACCACTGCGCCACTGGGAAGTCCCCATGGTGCCATTTCTGCAGTGCAAAGAACTCGGTCAGCCAGAGTCCTGAAGTGGGTGAAAAGAGAAGGCTGCAGGTCCAAGAGCTTTCCGGGCAGCAGAAGAGACCAAATGTGTTTTATGATATTCCATTGAGTACACGATGGATTTTTCACTCTTGCAAAAGCAGTTTAACATTGCTGGCTACTTGGGCTGTTTCCAAAGTTTCCTTTTCGTAAATAATGCTGCCACCAATATTCTTATATATAAATATTGACTCTATCTCTGACTATATCATTGGACTATATTTCTAGAAGTGTCTTTCTGGTTCAAACGACATGGACATTTTGGTAAGTATTGTTACTTCCACATTTTGGAAGCATCACTGAGAGAATACCCGTTACAATGGCACGCTTGCCAACATTGTAAACCATTGTTTTCTGATCACTTATGGCTTGCTGAGTCCCAAATTCTTTTTCCCAAAATGCCATTTTAGTGAAAGCTTTTAGAATCAGCTTATACTTTGTCTTATTATTCCTAATGACATATTCTCAGAAGGCTCGCTCCTTTGATTTTCCTGACACCCCGCTCATTTTTCCTGGAAACACACGCCATTTGAGCTGGAATCCTGTGCTCAGAGATCACCCCAACATGTTTGTCAGGAGCTAGTCTGAGAACAGCAATTCCAACCAGCCAACATTTACTGAGTATCCTCAGCCTGAGCAAGGCACCGCTACCCAGTGTTGAGTTGGGCCATGTCCAGGGGAGGCAGGTAGGTACCCGTGATGGGGGCTGGGCGGGCCGAGACAAGCAGGGTCTGGGAGATGCTTGCTTGAATAGATGATGACAGAATCCAGGAAACTGAAGGTCAAAGGCAGGAATATGGGCATGAATGAAGTCAGGAAGCTACTTCCCTGAACAATTAGGCTGTTGCAGAGAATGATAATAATAATAATGCAATAGCTATGATTTATTGAGTGTTTACTATTTGCCAGGCATTTTTATATGTATCTTAGGTATGTTATATTCTTTAATTCTTATGGCAACTCCAGGAGATGTATACTATAGATGGCCCGCACTTAAGGTGGTTCAACTTAATGATTTTTCAGCTCTGCAATGGTGCAAAAGTGACATGCATTCAGTAGGAACCATACTTTGAATTTTTAATTTTGATCTCCTTCTGGGCTAGGATATGCAGTACGACCCTCCTGATGCTGGGCCCTGGCGCTAAGCCGCATCTCCCAGGCAGCCACACCAACACGAGGGTAAACAACTCATACACGTACCACCATTCTGGACCCAGACAACCATTCTGTTTTTCACTTTCAGTTCAGTAGTCAATAAATCACATGAGATAGTCAACATTTTATTATCATATAGGCTTTATGTTAGATGATTTTGCCCAAGTAGAGGCTTATGTAAGTGTTCAGAGTATGTTTAAGGTAGGCTTGGCTAAGATGATGTTTGGTAGGTTAGGGGTATTACATGCATTTTCAACTTGGGATATTTTCAACTTATAATGGGTTTATTGGCCGTCGCCCCATTGTTTAAGTAGAGGAAGATCTGTATTCATATCTCCATGTTACAGAAGATGAGGCTCAGAGAGGTGAGATAACTTTCCTGATGTCACCCAGAGAGGAAGGGGCCGAGGTGGGGTCTGAGCTGGCAGTGACACTCCACCCCTCCTGAGGCAGGGGCCCTGGCAGAGGGCTGAATGAAGCTGTGGTTGGTGGCAAGCACAGAGGCCACTGTGACAAGTGTGTAGGGCGGAGCCACCCCACGCAACTCTTCAGGGTGGACCCTCCAGGGTTACAAGAATCAGGACCTGCTGACTAAGGTCTGCCATGCTGAGACAGGGCACCCGCGCTGGGCAGGGTGACAAGCACGGGGCCTTTTGCTCCAAGGAGTCTGCTGTCTAACAGAGGAGAAGAGGAGGCCCACAGACCCCTTGGGTTCAAGACACAATGCATAAGTTCTCTCGGAGATTTGCAAAGAAAGTGCTAAGAGGGGCTTCAGGGAGGTCCTGGAGGTGGTGGTATTTGAGACCATGAAGAAGAGTGGGGGAGATTTTGACAGGCAGAAAAGGTGGCAAGGACATGGCTGTCTAGTCACCTGTGGCCGGGGAAGAGTGTGAGGAAATCCAGCAGCCCTTAACTGCTCTGTGGAAACCACCGAGGGGGCCTTTCTGCCAGGTTCCCCAACGTCATCTGCAGCCTGGGTCTCAACTGGTGACTAGTGAAACTGTCGGTCACGATGCTGCTGGAACATAAAGTGGACTGAAAGACATTCCCAGTGGGGCCCTTGTGAGCCCAGGGAGATGGGCTTTACACAACCTCCTCCACCTGTAGGTCACCCGGCGTTCCTGGGAAAACATAACCTCCTCCACCTGCTCCCACGCGATGCGTTCCTGGGAAAACAGTCCTCGTCAGATGGCCCTTTTATCAGGACTAATACTTCAACTGTCAAGCTGTTTCTTTTTAAGGTTTATTTTTATTAAAAGCTAGGTGAATCAGTCTGGGAGAGCGCTGTCCAGTAGAACTGTGATGATAGAAGTGTACTATAGTCTGCTCTGTTCCATGTGACAGCCACCAGCTATAGCAATGGAGCCCCTGACATGTGGCCAGTGTGACTGAGAAACCGAATTTTTTTTTCACTTAATTTTTATTTATTTAGATTTCAGCAGGTAGTGGCTACCATACTGAACAGATGGGGGATCTTGTTCGAGTTGAAGAGTCTCACAAGTTTGCAAACACAAAAACAGTGCTGGAGCCTCGTGTGGCATTTACAGGGGACCCTAGTCATAGAGAATGGGAGAATCTTATGCAGTGTTTTTAAAGGAGACAAGCCAACCAGTATTCCCCTTTCCAATGACTAGGTGTACTGTTCTATAAACCTGTTAGTTATCAGGTGCAGGGATGACCAGGCAGCTTGAGTGTGGAAAGCACAGAACAAAAAAAAAGTTGAATACTTCTGAGACCCAAAATGAAAAATTTCAAGATGCTTGCTTTTGATAATTTTTTGTTGTGGTCGCCATCCAAAAGACAACTGTGTTTTCACTTTGATCACAGATCATCACATTTCATCTTTGATTCCTTTACTTCAGGAGTGGAAATTCCTTAAGTGCCTACTATGGGCCATAGACCTTGCAAGCATTACCTTTGATCCTCATATCAACACCCCAGGTTGGACATCAGTGAGGCCATTTGCATGTGAGGAAACTGAAGCTAAGAGAAGTTAAGTGACCGTATGAGTGGTAGAGTTCCAAATTACATCTTCTTTGTGTTCTGAGCCCATCTTTTAGAACATAAGAAAGTGACACCCTAGACACCTGAGGGTTCAGAAAGAAGCTTGACGTGGACCCCACACCGTGATAACAGGATGGTCAATTACCCAAGCTGGAAGGGAATTCAGACATCCTCTTGTACAAATACCTATTTTGCAGCTATTCACCTGTCTGAGACTCTGAAACCAGTGTTAACGATTTGCTAGGCACTGAATAGTACCACTGACTAGCAAGCTAGCACTGGGGGAAGGGGGGGGGTAGGGGGGTTACTTGGAATAATTTGTGTTGAATCTATCATTTAGTTGAGTTCCAGAGTGGAGTCATAATCAGCTGTACAAGCAAAGTCTTTCCAAAATCCTCATCATCTTTACTTACATTTTTCTAACCCAGTGACGAAGACTTGTCCCCAGCTCCTACATCCTCTCTTCAAAACCCTTGGGAAAACTCCCGACTGCTGTCCTAATTCTACTTGTGTTCTCTTTCCCTTTCCTCCTATCAGACTTTTACAGGTACATTGACACACTCTCTCAATAAATTCTTCCTTGCTTCTCCCATCTCTCTCATTTGCTCCTCTTTGCCTATTACAGAATGGTTTTCTTTGTCCAACAAAATCATTTTGTCTAGGCAGGGTCTTTATTTGGAGGGCTGGAGGCATGAGCAGGGGAGGGAGTGAAAACTCACTGACTGAACTAGAGTCCGCTGGAATGCACAGGGGGTTTGGGTACAGCCTAGGAATATTCATATCCCATCTCATATAAAATGTAAACATGACCTGTGACAGGGAAATCTGTGCAAAGTCAGCTGTTCTGTGCTGTGGCAGGCAGTTAGCAGTCAACCCAATATCCATTCCCTCACTCCTTTTCCTTACAAATGCAATCCTGATTTGACTTGAGATAAAAGGACCAGATTCAGATGATGAAGCGTGATTAGCCTAAGCCAACAGTGATCTCCTGCTTCCTTTCACAGGCTAATTGATTTATCAATCTCACTTACAACTGGTGGTAGTCATGGGATCTGGTTTGGCCAAGGACTCTGTGGTAGCCAGAATAACGGCCTCCAAAAGATGCCCGCATTCTAATCCTCGGAAACTGAGAATATGTTACATGTAAAGGGGGCTTAAGGTTGTAGAGGGAATTAAATTTGCTGTCAGCCAACCTTTACATAGGGAGAGTATCTTGGATTATCCAGGTGGGCCCAATATAACCACAAGCGTCCTTAAATGTGGAAGAATGAGGCAGAAGAGTCAGTGTCAGTGTGATGTAGCCTGAGAAAGGCTCAACCAGGCATTGCTGAATTTGGAGATGGAAGAGACCGCAAGCCAAGGAATGTGGGAAGCCTCTAGAAGCTGGAAAAGGCAGGGAAATGGATTCTCCCCTAGAGTCTGCAAAATGAAATGCAGTCCTGCTGACTTGATTTTAGCCCAGTGAAACCCATTTCAGACTTCTGATCTCCAGAACTGGAAGATAATAAATAGGTGTTGCTTTAAGCCACTAAATTTGTGGTAATTTGTTACAGCAGTGTTACACGACAAATACAGACACATAAGAGAAGCTGCTGAGGGGTGGGGTTCTGCAGAAAATTTGCTTTTCTGATTTATTTATTTTTTATAAATTTATTTATTTATTTATTTATTTTATTGGCTGTGTTGGGTCTTTTTTGCTGTGTGCGGGCTTTCTTTTTAGTTGTGGTGGGTGGGGGCTACTCTTTGTCATGCTGCACGGGCTCCTCATTGCCATGGCTTCTTTTGTTGCGGAGCATGGGCTCTAGGCGCATGGGCTTCAGTAGTTGCAGCACATGGGCTCAATAGTTGTGGCGCACGGGCTTAGTGGCTCCAAGGCATGTGGGATCTTCCTGGAGCAGGGATCGAACCCATGTCCCCTGCATTGGCAGGCAGATTCTCAACCACTGCGTCACCTAGGAAGCCCACTTTTCTGATTTAAAAAAAATAAATAAATAAAAGCATGGCTGGTTCCACTCTTTCTGCCTTGAAAACAGACATGATAGCAGGGGCTATAGCTGCCCTCTTGTGACTATTAGGGCATAGCATGAGGATGAAAAGCCACATGTAAAGGACAGTTAAGAGATAAGAAAAAACAAACCTGGGATCTTGATTACATTGTTGTTACCAAAATAATCCTAGAACTGTGAACTTCTACACTCCTTGTTAATGTGACAATGATAACATATCATTTAAGCCCTGTTACTTGGATCTTCTGTCATTGACAGTCCATAAAAGTTTTTATTGTGGCAGAAAATGATCATGAATCAAAAAAAAAAAGAAAAGGGGGGCTTCCTAGGTGGTGCAGTGGTTAAGAATACGCCTGCCAATGCAGAGGACATGGGTTTGATCCCTGCTCCAGGAAGATCGCACATGCCGCGGAGCAACTAAGCCCATGCACCAAAAAAAAAAAAAAAAAAAGGACCATTTCCTGAGTAACTTCTGTCTGTTAAGCATTGTAAAAAGCAATGCTTCCTTCCTTTACTTGCTCTCACTTATGTGACAAGTAGGAGGGTAGACAAAGAGGTAGAGGATATGGAGCCCGTTCCCATCCCCAAGGCTTTAGGAAAAGTTAATCAGGCCTCAGATCCCAGCCCTTCCTTGGAAAGCCTAACCCCTACCTTTGGAGTTGGGAGAGGAAGTGGGTGCTTCCAGCAGCTCTCACACCTGAGGAAGCAGCCAGACTTCCCTGGGCAGGGGCTGAAATGTGCCACCCCACCTCAGCTTGACGCTGCAGACTGATTTCTGAGGGACTCCCTGAAAATTTAGAGAAGCAGAACTCGTATGTCTCCCTGACCTTCTCCAAAGACTGGGGCGCAGGGAAGCACGATCTTGTTCCCTCCAGGCTGGGAAAGAAGCTGCCGTTAAGGACAGGGCCACGGTGATGGCGACATAGGGCTGCAGCTCCCAACGCTGCTTCCGCAGGTGCTGCAGATGCCGAGGGGAGCCCATTCACACCTGTGTCCCTCCTGGAGGGGCAGGCAGCTGCCCGCAGTGAGACTGCCCCGGCATCAGTGGCGGCTTGCAGCGCCCATGATAACAACAAAGCAGTCACTCTCCCTTGAGCCCCTAGCGGCTGTGGGTCACAGCTAAGTGCACCGTAAGTAAATAGAGTCCCAGTGCCCCTTCCTGCCAGGTGGGGTGGGAGCAGGACAGAGATCAGACAACAAACCCAACATCCACTTATTTAATACTGTGATACTGTGATTTATAAGAAACGTATATTTGCTGTTCATCCCCATCGCTGGCACAAAGCTAAGACCCTTGGAATTTCCTGTTAAGAGAGAGATAAAGGTGTCTCTTGTTACACCTGAGGAGGGCCCTGGTTGCCGGGAGAAGCAATCAATTTCAGTCCCATCCCCCTGACCTTGAGAGAGATGAGAGGGGCTGGAGGCTGAGTCAATCCACCTCGGCCAATGATTTCATCAATCATGTCTACATAAAAAAGGCTCCAAAGAAACCCCAAGGGATGGGGTTTGGGGAGCTTCCTGGTTAGTGAACACGTGGAGATGCAGCGAGACTGTCCAGCTTGGAGGGCACAGAAGGCCCTCCCCCACACCCTGCCCTACGCATGGCTCCCAGCACTGTTCCTGGGTTGTATCCTTTTATAACAAACAGGTGATATAGTGAGTAAACTATTCTCTGAGTTCTGTGAGGGTCATTGGAACCTCTAATCTATAGCCACTCAGTCAGGAACACAGGTAACAACCTGGACTTGTGACTGGTGTCTGGGGGAGGGTGGGGAGGTGGCAGGCTTGTGGGACTGAGCCCCTTACCCTGTAGAATCTGACACTGTCACCGGGTAGACAGTGTCGCAACTGAATTCAGCTGTAGGACACCCAGCTGCAGTGGGAGACTTGCTTGGATGTGCAGGGACTGCCACCCGCCACCCCACCCAGTACACATGTTGAAAATTGGTGGCTAGAATCTATTTTTTAAAAATACATCTTTATTGGAGTATAATTGCTTTTCTGCTGTACAACAAAGTGACTCAGCTGTATGTATACATATATCCCCATATCCCCTCCCTCTTGAGCCTCCCTCCCACCCTCCCTATCCCACCCCTCTAGGTCATCACAAAGCATCGAGCCGATCTCCCTGTGTTATGCAGCAGCTTCCCACTAGCTATCTGTTTTCCATTTGGTAGTGTATATATGCCAATGCTATGCTCGCACTACGTCCCAGGTGGCTAGAATCTTTAGCTAGTGATCAGAAGTGGGATCAGAGTCAGAACCCTTTAAATACTCTTGCTGAGGGCCTGTTGTATGCCAAGTATTGGAATTACATAGAAGAATGAAAAAGTCCTGGCCTTGAGGACCACACAGCCTTGTGGAGGAACCATGGATGAAAATGACTGCAGCCGGGCAGAAGGTGCACAGCGCCATGACGGGGGCGCCATGAATTCCTGAGGGGACAGAAAGGATCATAAGCTCACTCCAACTGAGAGGCCCAGGTGGGCTTCCTGGAGGAAGTGCTATGGAGAGGAGGCCACAAGGTGGCCACTCCAGGTGGGAAGTTTCGGTATAAGGAGAGGAAACATGAAGAGCAGTGTGACTGAGGCACAAGGCCCAGGTAGAGTGGTAGGCTGAGGAGACACGGTGGAGCTGGGTGTGAGTCTGGAATCCTGTGTGGCAAGCCATGGGGTGCCGTCAATAGGGCAATAGTCTCAATAGAGCTATGTTGAGGGCATTTAAGCTGGCTGAAGGAATCGAAGAGGGGGAGAGGTGTGAGAGCCATTCCAGGAGATGGGAACCCCTTGCCATATTCCAGGCGGGTAAGCAGAGGGCAAATGACAGTAGGGTAAAGGGCAGAGCGGAAGATGAGGGCTGATGTCAGCCCTAAGGTGTCCACCCTGCCTGTCAAATTCTCTGGTCCCAAGTACAACTGAAAGAGCTCATTGGGCTGTGCAGAAAAGCATGCCTTTGTTCATCACCAAGCAGCACTTTCTTTGATAAAGCAAACCGAAGTTTAAAGTTCTTTGACATTAAAACTAAAGCTGCATATAAAAAAAAAGAATTCTGTCGTTCAAAAAATAGATATCTCAGGACTTCCCTGGTGGTGCAGTGGTTAAGAATCTGCCTGCCAATGAAGGAGACATGGGTTCGATCCCTGGTCCGGGAAGATCCCACGTGCCGCGGAGCAACTAAGCCTGTGAGCCACAACTACTGAGCCTGCGCTCTAGAGCCCTCAAGCCACAACTACTGAAGCCCGGGCGCCTAGAGCCCGTGCTCTGCAACAAGAGAAGCCACTGCACTGAGAAGCCCATGCACCGCAATGAAGACCCAACACAGCCAATAAAATAAATAAAGAAACAAAAACAACTGTTGACACTTTGCTGATATAAAAAAATAGAGAATTAATGAAGTACATTATTAAAAAATAGATACCTCGCCCTAAACAAA
Source organism: Hippopotamus amphibius kiboko (assembly GCF_030028045.1). Taxonomy (NCBI): domain Eukaryota; kingdom Metazoa; phylum Chordata; class Mammalia; order Artiodactyla; family Hippopotamidae; genus Hippopotamus; species Hippopotamus amphibius. Next base: position 157,107,286 of record NC_080189.1, read on the forward strand.
GCTAGAATGATCTTCCTTAGGATTGAGAGTTGCATGTTGGGGGTGGGGGACGTAGGGTCATGTCCCCTCACCCATCTCTGCTTCAAGCCCCGGGGTGCCTGAGCTCTCTCTTCAGATGTGCACACCAAGCTGGGAGGTGTCCTGGCCCCTGCCCGTGTGGGCACGGGTTCCACTTTGACACAACCCCCCTCATGTGGCCATCGGTGGAAACACATCCTCTGATGAGGGGGCAGCGCTCTAGGGACCCTGAACAGGACCAGGTCGGTGTCATCACCTCTGAGACGCCTCCAGCAGGTGCTATGGTGCATTCACATAGCCTTTGTGCCTTTGGAGGTGGAGCTGAGCTTTTGCAGGCATCTCTTGTTGAGCTAAATGTCCCAAGGTTACCAAGTCCAAGCTCACACTGTTTGCGGCACGACAGGCCAATAAATCGAGAGATGAGTTGTTGGTGTGAGGAATAGCAACTTACTTGGAAAGCCAGCAGACTGAGAAGGTGGTGGACTAGTGTCCCCAAGAACCATCTTACCCAAGTTAGAATTCAGGCTTCTATTATACTAGAAGGGGGTAAAGTCCCAGTTGCGGCCAGACTAGGAGGGGATGTGTTAACTTCTTCCTGCCTGCAGCCATGCACAGGTGGGCCTGGTCAGGATGTTTCTTATGAGCTAAACATAGGTACTTTAGCTTAATGCTCATTACCTGGGAGGCAGGTGTCCCAGAGATGGGCCATTATGTATAATCTAAGCTTACAGGTACCATCCCTTTAGTGATTAACTTGTGAAAGAGCACAAAGATTCTTCCCTATTACACTTCCATGGAAAATGGACAGCTAAATGGGTTTTAGTCTATTCATAGATTTGCACTAACACTACCTCAATTTTAGAACATTTTCATCACCCAAATTAAAACTCCGTACCCATTAACTGTCCCCATTCCTCCTTGCCTCCAGCCCTAGGCAAACAATCTACTTTCTGTCTCTGCAGATCTATTCTGAAGTGATATGGCATATGTAAGTGAAATGGCACAATACGTGGCCTTTTGTGACTGACTTCTTTCAGGTAACAATGTTCTCAAGATGCATCCACATTGTAGCACGTGTTGGTACCCAGGCCCCTCTATGGACTAATGATATTCCGTTGCGTGGACTCATCACATCTTTATCGACTCATCTGTCAGTGGACACTTGGGTTGCTTCCACTTTTCAGCAGTTGTGAACAGTGCTGCTGTGAACATACACATACAAGTTTTTTTGTTCGTTCTTTGGCTTTTGGGTTTTTTTCTGCATACAAGTTTTTTAAGGCAAGATGTAGAGGAGATGAAGGAATTAACCACGCACAAGCATATAAAGGCCCTAAGTCAGGAACCTGCATGGTATGTTTGAGGAAAAGCGAGGAGGCCTCTGTGAGGCAGAGACGGGGGGGTGGGGGGGGGAGACAAGGGCTGAGAGAAATGGGTAGCGAGCCCCACGCGAGGCGTTGGGAGCCATTGCAAGGGTCTGAGCAACCTGAGGACCACTGAGCAGGGAAACGCATGACCTGATGTCTGTCTGACCCTCCGTTTTATGTCAGCGTGTTCTCTGACGTCATGGGGAGGGTGAGAAGACGCTGAATAGGGTGGAAGAGAGAGGGGAGGAAAGCGTGGAGAGCCCCTAAGAAGTCAGGAACGCCCAGTGAGCAGAGGGGAGGGGCCACGATGCCCCAGGACCAGGAGGTGCAGCCTGGTTGATACTGGGAGGAGCCCAAGGCAAGACTGGGCAGGACTGAGTTGGACAGGCTTCCACACTCCCACCCTCCTCTGACGATCACTGAAGCATCTTTATCCAGAGAGCTCCTCTGAAAAACACATCCTTCTGATATCCTGAGGTGGGCAGGTGACAGGAGGTGGGCAGCTACTGTCACTAGCTCAGGAGTCCCACACCCTCTGACATCTGCTCTCCCTCCCCCAGCTACCTCCCCCACCCTTAGCTCACAAATAACTTGGCTTTCACCCTGGGAACTCTAGGAAACAGTTGTTTCGATTATCAGAGCTCTTTGAAATGGCCCAAATGCCTCCTTTTTCAGCCCACCCTATTTGTGCCCTAAGGACACAAGTATCCAGGCACCAACAGCATTGACCTCGACTAACAGCAGGTTGGATATGCCGAATTCCAGCCCCAGCCCCAGCCCCAGCCCCACAGAAGCAATCTGCCCCCTCCCACTGCTGGGCATATCCCCAGAGAACACCGTAATTCAAAAAGACACATGCACTCCAATGTTCATTGCAGCACTGTTTACAATAGCCAGGACATGGAAGCAACCTAAATGCCCATCAACAGATGACTGGATAAAGAAGATGTGGCACATATATACAATGGAATATGACTCAGCTGTAAAAAGCAATGAAACTGGGACATTTATAGAAACATGGATGGACCTAGAGAGTGTCATACAGAATGAAGTGTCAGAAAGAGAAAAACAAATATCGTATATTAACACATATATGTGGACTATAGAAAAATGGTACAGATCAAGCGGTTTGCAAGGCAGAAATAGAGACACAGATGCAGAGAACAAACACATGGACACCAAGTGGGGAAAGTGGGGAGGATTGGGGGGGAATGAATTGGGAGATTGGGATACCAAATTGTACACTCTAAATATATGCAGTTTATTGTATGTTAACTATCTCAATAAAAGTTCTTTAAAAAAAAAGTAATGGCATGAAAGGTCCCCACCTCTCTCTCTAGGTACCATTTTATGACATTACGCATTTTAGAACCTTAATAAAATAGTTGTATTTCTCAAAAAACAAAAAAAAAAAGAAGTAATCTGCTCCTTAGCAAGATGCCTGCATTTGAGAAGGACAGTTTTATCTGCCCATCTTCAGGGAACAGCTCTTTCCTCCACTCTGTCAAATTAAGGAGTGGCAGCTGCTGTCCTTTTACTGGACTTCGTCCCCGAGGCCTCAGTGACTGTTGAGCAATGGACACAGTTAAAGTCAAAACCCTGCGTTTTCTCTCTGTAGTCAGCGTTTGCATCCACAAGCTGCAGAGAGTAGAGCCTGGGTCTCTCTGTGCCATAATGATTTGATGGAATAAGTGCTGCCGTCCAAGGGAGAGAAAGTGAAGCCTGGAGTACCGAGTACTAGTGCTCTTGCTGGAGACTCAGCGGACACTGAATCAGGGCACTGTGCCTTTAAGAAAGATGAACGCTCATTTCGGGGGTGGAGCCTGGCCCAATTATCCAGGTGCTGGGAAGTTGCTGGGGCCTGCCTCTGTTGAGCCAGGCCTTGGCGGTTCTGGTTTGCAGTTCTGGCACCACCGGCCCTGCTTCCCTGCTGCCACACGACTAAGCTTTGGCACCGGTGAGCATCCCCCCACCCACACACCCACGAGCTCTCTGTGCCGTCTCTCCAAGCCCAGTGTTGACAGCCATCATTTTCAAACTCCTCTTCAAGGCCTTTCTTCTTCCTTTCAAGTTCAGGCTCTTCTGTGGTTAAAATCTTCTCTACATTTTCCCTTTCCTACCTGACAGCTTGTGCTGGGGGGAGCAGCCAAAAGTAAGGAAGAAGGCTGATTTTCTAGACTGACCTTCAGGGAGGAAGGTGAGGCCACCCAGTCTGCTGGCTGAACAGGGGTTTTGAACCCTCTGGGTGGGTAGGGATGTGTGTGTGTGTGTGTGTGTGTCCTCTGAGCTGGAATCCATGAGTTTCTGGAGAGAGGGTCCAGGTGCCCCATGCCTCTAACCCCCACCTGGTATTTCAGGTGCACACAGTAGGTACGCAACAATAATGGGCAAAGATTAAGAAATGCAGGGTGATGGCAGGAGAACTGGCCTGGGAAATTAAGACACTTGGATTCTCTCTCTCCAATTCCACCTGTAGCTTTTTTAAAGCTCCTTAAACTCCCCAGGCATCCACTTTCTATAAGAGGCCAGTAATTCCATCCTTACCTCCTCTGGCTACTGTGAGACAATTAGATGATTGAGGAGACATTTTCTTCCAAGGACCAGAGAACAGAACCAGGAGGGTGGAAGTCACAAGAGGGCAGATTTTAGGTCAAAATCAGGAAGAAATTTCCATTAACTAAAGTCCCTTCCAAAGGCCCCCTAATCAAGCAGAGAGCCTTCTGTTCTGGGAACTACTGAAGCCAGACAGGTGGATCCGCTGACGGAAGTCCTACATGAGGGGGCTGAACCCGGGGCCGTAGGGTCCCTTTGAAACATGAGCAGCTACATTTTGGTGGATGTCAAAGGGCTTTGGGAAGAATCTATGTGAGGCTGTACGTATGTTGGCCTTTCTGCGCATTTCCCAGAAGCCAGGCCAGGTTCAGGGACTGGAGATGGGCCCCCAAAGCCAGGGGAGAGCAAACTGACGACCTGGGCTCTGATGTCACAGAATGGCCTTGCCACTCCTGGCAGCGCCTGGAGCCCAGAACTTCTGCGTCTGCCGAGTGCACCAACGGAGGGCACAGGCCCTTTCTGCTCAGGTCCCCTCAGTGGGCTGACTCCAGTGGGAACTGCCTGTAGAGCCCGGGCTCCTCTGGCTGGACCACACACTCCCAAGGCAGAAGGCTGATGTGGGACTGGCCCCTCAAGGGGATGCGAGTGCTCAGACAGGGAGGCTGGTGCCCTCCACCGTGAAATCAACCCTGCAAAGCTGGGACGAGCAGGACCTCCCTGGGAGACAAGCCCGCCCTTCTTTCCTGGGGGTGCTTAGCTATAAACTCTGATCGAAGGAAACGTTATCCAAGGAAACGTTATCCTTCACATCTTTCAAAGCCTACTCTTCCACTCCAAGACAGAGGATCAGACCCTCTCCTTCCACTCTCTAAAGGTCCTCTTGGGAGGATTCTCTTCCACAAGAATTGACTCAGTGTGGCAGGGCAGACAGCTCCTGCCGTCAGCACCCCTGCGGGGGCCCCATCTTCTCCCCACGGTACGACCCCACCCCCCACCCCCCGGTCTCTGCTTGCCCATCCTCCACGCAAGGGAGATTTTCTTCTGTAACTTGGGGAGGATAAAATATTTTTGGTAGGGGAAAGGCCAAAGGAGATAATCCCTTCTTTTGGCTGGTGCCATGGGCTGGTGTACAGCCCGACTTGGCAGCTGGGGGGTGGGTAGGGAGGGCAGAGGTTGGAGCTGAAGGAGACCGTTGGGGAAACCTTGAACACAGCTGCTCTGGGGCTCAGGAGAAGATGTGTGGCTGGGGGTTGGGGGACCCCTCCCACTCCCCTGCTTGAAGCCCAGCTCCCTCTGGTGCCCCGAGGACTAGGTGTGTTGGGAACATCTGAGACAGCTCCAGGTGTTGATGTGCTCACGGAGGACACCTGCAAGGGGGGCGGGGGCTGAGCGGACAAGGAAGAGCGGAGATGCTGGGCAGCAGAGAGAGCGATGTGGACCCCTTGGGAGGTAAGAAAGGCCAGAGAAAAAGTGCAGGCTGCTCTGAGAGGAAGCTTTGCGGTTAGGGAAGGGGCGTCACCAGGGCGGAACACATGTTTGGTTTAGTTGTTTTTTTTATGTGGGAGAGACAGAAACATGATTATAGACTGGGGAGGCGGAGCTCACAGAAAAGCAGAAGTTGAACCATTAGGAGAAAAATAATGAATGGATCAAAGACACAGCGAGGGCGGGGAAAGGATCCTGTAGGCAAAAGGGATTTTCCTTAAAACAAGGGAGGAGGAAGGCAGGAAGGAGGTAGAGACCCACCCTTTATCCACCCATGAAATGGAAGGCGTCCGTCACAGCGCCCTCTGCACGCGAGGGACTCGAGGAAGGGGAGGGTCCGAAGTGGCTGCAGTGGGGCTGGGGGCGATGCTACACAGGACCGAGGGACCTTGGGGCTTGAAGATGTGCTGAAGCCACCACAGCCAGCTGTGAGCCTCGGCTGGGAATCCACAGAGGGGACAGCTGGGGAAATGGCCCGAGAGTCACCAGGTGGGACTGGTGACTGTAGACATTCACCCACCCCAGGGAGGACTGCCCTGAAAACCCCAGAGGGCCACCTCTGGCTCTGTTCCTATGACACCGTATTGATGGGGTATTAGGGGAACCTGGAAACTTTTGGGGGTTCCACTGTCTTGGTGGAGCCAGTGGAAACTCATTGCCTGGCTTAGTAGCTAATCAAGGTGGGGAGAGCTGGCTAAAGATTCACTGTAGCTCTTGGGAAGAGCAGAGCATACAGCACCACCACTGTCCCGGAGAGCAGATACTGAAGACAAAGCCACGTCCCCAAGGCCCATCAGATTATCTTCTTGGGATGCCGTGTCTAGTGGCAAATGACGAAGAATTGATGCTCAGGATATCGGGACCCCAGCCTAACTCTGCCTCAGAAAACTATGGGACTTTGCTTAGGCCACTGGCTTCGGTTTCCTCGTCTTCTTGGGGATGTATCTGTGGCCACATCACCTGGTGAGGGAGCAACTTCATAGGAATTAGGTCTTTCCAAATGGGAGAGCAGGAAGAGTCAAGAGTCAGGTTCTCATCTCTTCTCCGCACCCCAGCAATAAGCACAGATACCCCACAGACTTTAGCAGCAGGAGCTGCAGGAACTGGTCCGTCTAGGGCCCTGTGTCCCGCCCACCCCACCCCGACTCCCAGCCCTGCTGCCATCGTCAGACGCAGGGGTGGGGAGTCTGTCCACCCCTTGTCACATGCTCTAGCACCAGCTTCTTTGCTGCTGATCCAGCCTAGCTCCCAGGACGGCTCTGTGACCAGCACAGCTCTGCCCGTGCTCACCGATTTGGTGTCTGAACCCAGGACACCACCAGAGCAGCCCCAGGTCCCTGGCGGCAGGGGGCTTGTTCTCTGCCCCTACAGGGCTCTGGGATTGATTTAGCCTGTTTCCGTGGCAGCACTGGTTGCACTGGCAGCATCTGCTTCCCCACGAGGCTGGGTGAGTCACGGCCGCCCACGCTAACCCTTGGCACAGCACAGCCCTGCCGGGAGCGTGGATCGATCAGCAGGAGGATGCCAGAATGCTTTGCAGCGCCTGGTGGCTTCCTGCCCTGGGTCTCAGGCCCAGTACAAATAGTGCACTGGGCATAGGGCCCTGGACTGGACTTACCCACCCAGAAACCTGGCAGGCTCTGCCCACGAGGGCTGTTAGATCAGCTCTGACTGACTTCAGAGTGGTTTTATCTTGGTGGTTGCCAGCAACTGCAAGGATTTCTGGGAGAGAACTGCAGGTTTTTAGATTCCAAGTCCAGTGCTCTTTTCACTACCCAATGATCAGCTCTCAAACTTGTCTTTCCCTGGCCACCTCAGCACCCAGGTTCCTTCTGGCTCTCATCCCAGGACCTTCCTTTGTGACACCCATCAGCCCTCGCCTCTGGACAACAGTCCTCAAATTGAATTCTTTCCCAGGCCTTCTCCTCCCTGAAACTTACCTTTTCTTCCTCATTTCCCCCTTGACCCTTCTGATCTGGGTAATCTTAAAAAAAAAAAAGTTCATTCTGTATCATTAAGGCTAATAGCAGGTCCTAGGGCTAATCTCAAAGGAATTGCTTTTATCCTTGACCTTGAGAGGCAGAACACCTGCCTAAGGCAATGGTTTCTCAAACAGAGAGGACAGCAGCAGCACCACCGGGGAGCTTGTTAGAAATGCAAATTCTCAGGCCCCACCCCAGAGCACTGCAACACAAACTCTGGGAATGAGGGCTGACAGTCTGTGTTTGAACTAGCCCTCCAGGTGATTGGGATACATGCCGGAGTTTGAGAACCCGTGGTCTAAGGAAGCGGATCTGTAGCAGTGGGAATGGAGTGTTTTGGTCCTTACCTGTGGCTACGGTCGCAGCACAGCTGCAAGTGTCTCTGTTTTGTGTAAGCCACACAGAGGGGCTTGGGTAGGCAAAGACCCCAACTGCTCCAACTCTGGGAGCCTGGCGTTTTCCTCAATCACGTCCTCCCTCCAGATTGTTTGCATCGATGGAAAGAAGCTAGTGTGCTTTTTCCTATGTGGAAAGGGCATCATTACCTTACCTACCACAAAGAAGGCCTTACAGGTAAAAGGAAACCCACCCATTGGAAATGAACAATCCAGCCATTGTGCCTGGGGCCTAGGGCTCACAGAGCACATTTCCTAGAGCTGAGGAATTCCAGCAGAGGGAAAAGGTAGTGATAATACTTATTAACTAATGTACATTCCTCTTTTGTCTCTCGGTTCTTTTTTTTTTTCTTAAACATTTACTGATCGCCTCTGTGATTGGTCTAATAAATGGCCCCGTGACCCAACTCACAGGAAGGTGAGAGCATCAGTCAGAATAGATCAGCCTGTGCCAGGGTATCAAACAACCCCACAGTCTCAGAGGCTTAACATAACAAAGGCTTCTCTTCTAAATGCTTCTTAGCCAGTGAAGGGCTGTTCTGCTCTGCTCCCCAGAACCACTCAGGGGCTCAGGGTAAAGAATCCACGCTCTTATAGCTGCCTTGGTCACTGCAGCAGGCAAAGAAACGGCTGGAGGGGGTCAGGCACCACTCCGTCCTCGCCGCCCACTCCCCCCGCCAGCCCAGAGAGTAAATCCTGGTACTTCTAGGGCATCACGCTGGGCAGATTTAGTCACGGGGAGAAAGAAAAATGCATGCAGTTGGACATTAAAAACCATCACCACCCTGGGACAGACCCCTCATTTATCCTCTTTTGCTCTTTAACAAATCTGTACAGCATCAGGCATCAGGCCAGACCCTGGGGAGGTAGGACACCAGGGCTGCTGCCCTGCCCAATCTGGGGACTTTCACACTGTGTTCTGTACAAATCTGCCCCCTGGAGTTGTGCGATGCAGGAGCTCTGCCTCTGTTTTTCTTGGTTCTGTTCTATTTTATTGTTAATATCCATTTTCCCCAGCAGAAGAAACACTCCCAGAGGGCGGGGACAATTACCTGAGAAGCTCAGTACTGTCATCTTAGAGTTCAGCACAGTGCCTGGTGGGCTCAGTCAATGCTGGTTAAGTAGATGCTTGGAAATGAATAGTTCTTGACTGGGTTTCCCACTAATCTCTGCCTTCAGGGAGCTTATAATTGGCTGAATCAAGAGCTGTACAAAAAATTAACTGAAATATCCAAAAGAAAATCCAATGCCAGACAGAGTAAAATCCATGTCACATAAAAATCTGGGCTACCTGGCTCAGAGCACAGAGAAGCACGACATCACTTTGACCCAGGTGGGGTCAGGGAAGCTATCCTTGTTCTGTTGGTGAAACACTCAGGTCCGAAGAGGTTGATGGCCATGTCTGACATGGGGTGAGCTGCAAAGCAGCGGAAGGACCCTGTTGTATCTCTTGTTCTGGTGTTTTTTTTCTTCTGCCCACACTGCTAACCAACAAATCTCTATATTGCACAGCAGTTCATAATTTTCTGACAGCTTTCTTGTGCAGCTAAGACCTAAAAGCCCCACAGGCACCCAGCCTGAGAATTCAGTTAGCTTTTGGTGCTGCGTTCACTTCCAGTAGGGGACGTAAGATGTGTTTTGTTGTGAGACCGGAAGGTCTAGTTCTCCGAGCCTGGCTCTACCTGGCAGCACTTTCACCCACCTGCCCCACTCTGCAGCTGCCCAAGACAGCCTCACAGAGCAGGTAGCGTTTCCAAAAGGCATCTGCAGAGAGGATGGGAAGGCTCCATTTCAGTAGTGATGGACAGAGAGAGGTGGAGGAAGCCTACCTTCCCCCGCAGGCAGGACTGGGACCCATTATTTTGAGCTTACAAGGGAACACAATGACATAAGCTTCCCATCTGGCTCCCCAAACACTTTTGAAACAATTCCATCACAAGTCCATTAATTTTATGGGGACTCTAAAGACAGGACAAAGTTAGCGTTTATCATCTGGAATCTCCATCATTCAGGCTTTGTCACTCTGTGTTCTTTTCTCCCTCACCTGCCTTCCTTCCCCTTCTGCAAACCTCTCCCTGACGTGGGCCCAGCTAGGGCTCTATTCAGTCTAACAGACATGCCCTGAGTGCCCACTCTGTACAAGGCCCGTGCTGTGTGTTGGAGATACAGGACAAGCAGGACAAAGCCAGAAGCTCAGGGAGCTTGCTGTCAATGAGTTTGGCCCAATCGTGACCCCTTCCTAAGATGCCTGCTGTCATCCTGTTCCAGCTTCTGCCCCCTCCCTTTCACTGAACACTTGTCCTCCTTAGATTCTTCTGTGCGCCAAGCCGTGAGCCAGGCGTTTGCATGAATTCTTTCATTTAAGTTTTCACATCAGGCAGATTTTATTATGTGCATTTTCCAGATAAGGCAATTAAAGCTTAAGAGGTTATGTAAATTGTCCAAGCTCATACAGCTAAGAAAGGGCCTATCTGGGATCCCTCGCAGCTGGACTGCCTTCAAGACCCATCTTCTTCCTATTGTGCTGAGTTGTAGCCACCAAAACTTGGCAGTTGGCTATCCTCACCCAGAACAGAAAGAACAAAGAAATGTCTAGGGCTTTAAGCACTCTCTCTACCACCCCTTCCTTTTGACAGGGATTGTTTTGTTGTTGTTGTTGTTTTTTAAGTATAGTGATTCTTTCTAAAGATCAGAGACTTGGAGATCACTGTCTCATATTCCTGGAGTTTTAAAAACTGGATGTTTTGATCATTTCTTCATCCTCTAGACTCTAAGAGGGTAGGAGAAACCTCTTCTGACATCACCATTTGAGCACTGCGGTTTGGCCTCTGTCTCAGAAGTCATCTCCAGGAGCCCTGGAAACAGCATGGATGCTGGGCTGTCTTTTCACATCCTTCGAGAGAGGTTTCAATGGTCCAAGAAGTGGTTCACACCCTCAGTCTAATGAAGAGCTTCATTCATGACCCTCTTTCACCCTGTGATCCCTTTGGAAGGGCAGAAAATGGCAGTGACCCCCATGGAGGTTTCTGAAGGGTCTCATCCAGGAAAATGGACATGTTGTCATGTGATTTGCATGTTGCATGTGGTTTTCAAGCATTCTCACAAAGTAGCCAAATATCTACGCCAGGATCCACAGTAAGATTTTGTTATTCTGGTGTTTGAAGCTGACAAATCTTGATTTTTTTTCATATTCCACCTCACCCACCCACCCAAATTCCCTATGTCTATGTATGGAGAGACAAGGAAATCAGGAACAAAGAAACAATTCCCTAGATGGTCTTTTGGGGTCACCATGCTCTCCCAGACAGTTTTGGTGCTGACTGCCTCCAGGAACATTGACTCAGTCTCTTGTCACATCACTCCCCACCAGTGCTCTGCAAAGCCCTCACAAAGAGCTTCGTCTTGAAGGCAGCCTTGGTGAGGCAGTGATCATGACTCAGTTCACGGCAGCAGGAAGGGGGAAGGTGTGGAGCTGAAAGCATGGCAGCTGGGGATCCAGGAAAAGGCAGGACATCATGTGTTGACATCAGGAAAATCTCCCAGCAGATAGAGATGCTTGGGACATAGGTCCACGTTCAGAATAAGGACCTCTGCTCCAGTTCTAGAAAGACTGAGTTACTGGGACAGATTACAGAAGTGGGGACTCATACAGTGCAAGGTGAAGAACCATAATTAGTTTCAACAATCCAGGTGGGGATTTGTTTTCTCATCCATAGCTTACTTTTTAGAACTGGGGCTTAATATCTGAGTCACAGAAGCAACAAGAGTAACTCAGTGCTGAGTGGCAGGACGTTAAAGCTGACCTACTGAAATCTCTCCAGCCAAAGGCAGGCATACTGAACACAGGTTTTTGTCTGTCCTGCTCCTTCCCACCACCCCCCCACCCCACCCCTCGGTTAGTACACGAGCCACATAGTCACCTTTTTCAGCTACTACAGAATCATCAGCTAAATTCTGTGACATAACCCTCCCCCCATGGCCCCAGTTGACTGGTGCAAGGGTGACATCTGATCAGGGTGACTGACCAGGCCCCTCCCAGAGATGTTTAAACTTGGAACCCAACTCACTGAGACACCTTCTCCGTGGTGAGTCTAGCAAACCCTGCCAGTGCCCAGCACACGTCCCCTCATCCTCCTCTCTGTCCTGACTTAATATGACACGTGTCCTGTAATGGATTCTCTATCTATTGACCAGCATGTTTTCCAAATGATTAATGCACCATTGAAGATCAGCTGTTCCTGCTTCTTTTCCACATACGCCACATAAAGCCAAAAGATCAAGAATGATTCAGTCATTTTCTTCATTGGGTTTCATACAGCTTCTTTCAGAGCGCTCAAAAGATTCTGACTTCATTTTGAAGCCAAAGGATTCCTTTCAACACTACAGCTCTCTCCCCAGTCTCCAGAATCTTTCCTGGTATTCAGAGCTTCTGAGTAGCCCTTTTTGATACCAGATACCTGAGCCAAACCTTAGCTAATTTCAGTTAAACTCCTCAAGCTGGGAATTAGGTGAACTTAGAGTAAACTGTCTTTTTAAAGAAACAGACTGGGACTTCCCTGGCAGTCCAGTGGTTAAGACTCCCCGCTTCCAACTCACAGGGCGTAGGTTTGATCCCGGTAGGAGAACTAAGATCCACGTGCCTCGCTGCGTGGCCAAAAAATTAAGAAAAAAGAAAAGAAACAGACTGATTCAGATATAGAATCATATTTAGTTATTTTTGTGCTATGCACCTATTTCATCTAGTAGATTGTACACTTTTGGAGGAGAATTAAGTGTTAAATATCTTTGTATACCTTGGCTCACAACCATGCAATTATTAACTATTCGCTAAATACAAGTTTAATATATAAATGAATCATTCAATCACATTTCTTATATTAAATATAAAATATATAAGTATCATTAATCAAATAGATAATCCCACTAGGATACATTTTAAGGTGTACTGTTATGTACACCTTAGAGTGTTTTTTCTTGTTGAAGTATAGTTGATTTACAATGTTGTATTAGTTTCTGGTCTACATCAGTCATTCAGTTATACATACACATATATGTATTCTTTTTCATATTCTTTTCCATTATGGTTTACTACAGAATATTGAATATAGTTCCCTGTGCTATACAGTAGGACCTTGTTTTTTATGTATTTTATATATAGTAGTTTGTATCTGCTAACCCAAACTCCTAATTTATCCTTCTCCTACCCCCTTTTCCTTTGGTAACCATAAGTTTGTTTTCTAGGTCTATGAGTCTGTTTCTGTTTTGTAAATAAGTTCATTTGTATCATATTTTAGATTTGACATGTAAGTGATATCGCATGGTATTTGTCTTCTTTTCTGACTTATTTCACTCAGTATGATAATCTCTAGATCCATCCATGTTGCTGCAAATGGCATTGTTTCATTCTTTTTTATGGCTGAGTAGTATTCCTTTGTATATATGTACTACATCTTCTTTATCCATTTATCTGTCAATGGACATTTAGGTTGTTTCCATGTCTTGGCTATTGTAAACAGTGCTGCTATGAACATTGGGGTGCATGTATCTATTTGAATTAGAGTATTCTCTGGATATATGCCCAGAAGGGGGATTGCTGGATCATATGGCAACTCTGTTTAGTTTTTTGACTAAAAAATTACTTTTTTCCATAGTGGCTGCACCAATTCACATTCCCACCAACAGTGTGCGAGCGTTCTCTTTTCTCCACACCCTCTCCAGCATTCATTATTTGTAGACTTTTTTAAAAGCTTTTTTAAAATTAATTAACTAATTTATTTATTTATTGGCTGTATTTGGTCTTTGTTGCTGCACGCGGGCTTTCTCTAGTAGCTGCGAGCAAGGGCTGCTCTTCGTTGTGGTGCATGGGCTCCTCATTGCAGTGGCTTCTCTTGTTGTGGAGCACAGGCTATAGGCGTGCAGGCTTCAGTAGTTGTGGCACACTGTCTCAATAGTTGTGGCTCATGGGCTCTAGAGCGCAGGCTCAGTATTTGTGGCACACAGGCTTAGTTGCTCCACAGCATGTGGGATCTTCCCAGACCAGGGATTGAACCTATGTCCCCTGCAGTGTCAGGCGGACCCCCAACCATTGCACCACCTAGGAAGTCCTATTTGTAGACTTTTTAAAAAAATTTTTTTATTCTTTACAATAAACTGCATATATTTAGAGTGTACAATGTGGTATCCCAGTCTCCTAATTCATTTCCCCCCCCCAACCCTCCCCGCTTTCTGTAGACTTTTTAATGATGGCCATTCTGACTGGTGTGAGATAGTACCTTGCTGTAGTTTTGGTGTGCATTTTAGAGTGGTTTTATAATAGACCGCAATATTCATAAAATTGGGCAAAACTAATGGGCACTTTCCTTTTGCATATGGCACACCCAACTGCTAAGAGACCAGCTTCCAAACATGTGTCCTGTATAAGGAAGATCTTCTGCCTTCCCCATCAAAAATTGTTTAACCCTTTGATGGAATAGGGAAATCTCACTGGCAAAGCAGAAACAGAACTGTTCAAGGGAGTGGTGGAAGGAGGGGACACCTTGAACTGTCAGTGAGTGTTTGTTCTCTGCCACGGGCTGGAGCTCAGTTAGAAGGCGCTTAGGAGAGCTCTCTCCCTGCCCCAGTCCAAAAGCAGGGGTCACAGCACCTCTGACAGAGGCACAAGGAAGAACCCATGGGAAGTAGGCACAGAAAGGTCCTACCAGGTGGCAGGTCTGGTAGGTCATGAATGGGGACAGAGCAACCCCATGGAGAGAAGCAGTAGCTCTAGGGGCTCCCCAGAGCTTGGGACACAGGGTTACCCCAACCTCCCCTTTTCTTGCTGCACCCAGACTCCCACACATGGCAGGCTAGGTCTCTGGTGTGAAGTCCTCATGTGGCCACCAGATTTTCTGTGTATTGAGGGAAGGCAGTCCACTCTCAGAGGAATACAGGTATAAGGGCATAGAAAGTTCTACCACCTTGTAGACAAGAGAGGAATTTAGAAGGCCCAGGGCAGAGCAGAAATGTGTTATAAGGCACCTTGACTCTGCTTCTCAGCTGGTGACCTGGGTGAAATGCACACACACATATAGATGAACATAGAGGATTCCAAGTGGCTCAGTGGAAGCACAGAGGTGGGGAGAGACACCCTGCTCCCTGTTGCTTCTCTGGGTCCCAATTGTTCCCAAATATCCTACATTAGAATAGGTCAGATGGCTGAGGACATCAGTTGTTCTGGCCTGCCCTGTCCATTCCACTCTCTTCTGGCAATAGCACCCTGATTTTCCTTTAGGAATCCACCCTTCCTCTCCCCACCCCCCCGTGCTTGTGACTTCATACTCCCGCTCTAGAAGTGGGCATCTGCCCCCATCCTGGCCAAAGAGTGGGGTTCCATCCCCCGGCCATGGTGATGATTTAGGAGAAGGGCATGTGGTCCAAGCCCAGGGTAGATGGCTGGAGTAGGAGAAAGAGGCACCCTTTTCCCATGGGGCAAACCCAGAGATTCGGAGTGGGGTGAGGAGGAGAGGAGCGCTGTGTAGGGAGTTGTCTGAAAATAGAACCAACATGGGGAGGTCAAAGGGAGGAGCACAAGCTTTATTCAACAGATTCCAAGCCAAGAAATTCCCTATTCTTAAGCCAGACTGAGTCAGCTCTTAATGCAACCAAGAGTCCCCTTGGTGAATACAACTGCCAATGGTCCCGCCAGTTGGAAAAGGGAACAAAGGGAGGGACCATCACTGAGGTGCCAAACTGGAAAGCCTCCACTTCCAGGCTTTTTCCATCTTCTCCCCTGAGAGCGGTTCACACAGAGGCAATACTCATTAAGAGGCTGCCTACAAATCCCAACAACCGGAGGGCCCTGGGTTCCCTCCCCACTTCCCGCCCCCTGTGTCATTGAGGGAGGGGTGGGTTTCCTGTGTGTGCCCTTTACCTGCAGAGCCATTTTTAGACCTTGTTTTCTGTAGGCCAGAAAACTGCTGAAATTAGGAGACATTTGAAGTGGCTCTTCATCAAGCCCAGAAGAGATTTCTGCAGTTGCTATATTTGAAAGCCCAGCGGCAGGTTGTTTGGGCTTACATTGTGCCGTTATGTAATAAACATAATGCTAAGCCTCAAAGCCTTGAACACTGGTTGGGAGGGAGGAAAACAGTAGCTTCACAATGATGTGTGCATTGCAGGTGCTTTGTAGAGGTTGGGAAGCAGATAATATAGTTTCTGCGTTAAATAAGTGTTGAAATAACAATGTCTACAGAGCAGATTTGAATTACTATGTAAATTCCCAAAGGAAACAGTGGGGGGGGAGAAAAGAAAGAAGAAAGGAGGTTGTGTATTAATATAAGGGAAAATGTCACAACCAAATAGAAGCTGTTTTTAGTAAGATAAAGGAACTCAGAGATGTGGGCTGATCTCCTGTAGAAAGGAGATTGTATTGCTTTTCTAGGCTGTGTAACAAATAGCCATAAACTTAGAGGCTGAAAACATCAAGAATTTATTATCACAGTATTCTGTAGATCAGTCATGGTGTGGCTGGGTTCTCTGCTCACAGTCTTATAAGGTGAAATCAAGGTGTCAGCCAGGCTGGGGCCTCATCTGAAGCATGGCATGCTCTTCCAAGCTCACATAGCTTTAGGCAGAATTTAGTTACTTTTGGTTGTAGGACTGAGGGTCCCCTTTACATTTTTGGCTGTTGCTGGGAATTTCTCTCAGCTCTTAGAAGCCTCCCATGTTTCCTCACCATGTGATCCCCTCCATAGGCCCTCTTACAACACAGCTCTTAGCTCCTTCAAGGCCCCAGGAAAAATCCCTCTCACATTTCCAGTCTCTCTGACTTCTTCCATTTCTGACAGCTAGACCCTCTTTAAGGAGCTTACCTGATTAGGCCAGGCCCACCCACCTCAAGGAAGGGGATTACACAGAGTGTGCACACCTCTGGGTGGGAATCTTGGTAGCCATCTCAGAATTCTGTCAACCTCAGTGATCAAACTTTCGTACAGAAGCAGGGACCCAAAATATGTAATCTTAATATGTTACTGACATGGGCTTAATGTTTATGTCCCACCAAAATCGATATGTTGAAGTCTTAACCCCCAATGTGATGATGTTCAGAGGGGAAGCCTTTGGTAGGTGGTTGGGTTTATTTGAGGTCATGAGGGTGGAGTGCCCCACAATGGGATTGGTGTCCTCATAAGAAGAAGAAGAGAGACCAGAGCTCTCTCTCTCTCTGCCATGTGAAGACATAATGAGAAGGCGGCCATCTACAAGCCGAGAAGGGGCCCTCACCAGGACCTGAACTAGCCAGCACCTCCATCTTGGACTTCCAAAGTCCAGGACTCTGAGAAATAGATGTGTCTGTGGTATTTTGCTATAGCTGCCCAAGTTGTCTAAGATAACTGCAACACTAAAGGTCCTATTCACCTGCCTCCACATGAGCCTTCTGGAAAACAGGGTGTTCAAAGGCCGTGAAAACATTCAGTACCTAGAGGTTTCCACTGAATGTCCTTCTACACCTTGTTTGTTTGGACCTTTATTCATTCAACAACTGAGCTCCTATTCTCTCCTTGGCACTGTTCTTGACCCCAGGGCCATGTCTAGAGTGAGATTAGTGAGGCACCTGGGGACAGGTAAGAGGTAAGGGGTGCCCATTTGCACAACCCTGAGGATGACTACCCCCTGAGATTTTGCACACTAGCTTCATAAGGGCACAAAATTTCTCCTAAAAAGCACAGTTGAGTACCACTAAAAACTGACCCCTTCTGACCTTTGATGAGTCCATAAATAAAGGTGTAGAGTCATGTCCAACACTATTAAGATAAAATCTGACACTAGAATAAACTCAGCTCTCCATTTCATTGAATCAAAACTCTAATGAAACCTCTACCACCTGGTGCACCACCAAAATGTTTGTGCAGTTTTCTCACATCCCGGGGAGAAGCGCATGTGTCCCAGGTGCATCCTCATATCCTCTTCACCTCTTGCTCAAGTTTTCTCTCTTATTTGCCATTTCAGAGCCAGCTGGAATGCCTGTTGGGAGATTTGCATGAATCTTTTTTTTTCCTCTTACTTCCATCCACAATACAGAGCTGAGCCACTTATCAGAATCTGACTTGCCATTCTGTAGGTTGCCCAGAATTTCTCTCATCTGACTGAGAAGCCCCTGACTCTGTTCTGAGTGCCCTGGGGGCCTTGCTGGTCCTCGGATGCATAGATTGACTGAATCCTCTGACCTCAACCCTGAAGCAGAGCCCGGGAAAAGAGACCACCCCGCACGACCTCTTGCTCGGGAGATTTTTGGCTCTTTGGTGAACCATCCTTTACTCACTGTTCTCTGCTCCTCCGTTGGGTGGGAAAATGAGCCCCACATGATTACAGTCTTGGGGCTGGGAACCCTGACACGTCCTTGTGTAGGTGAAATTTCCTTAATAAACCAAGAACAGCCCTGAGTTAGATTTCCTAGGGTGTTTCTCTGTGCTGAGTGCTTCACTAGGAAGAAGGTTAAACAGAGTACCGAGCTGATGGAAAATGCGTGGGATGGATTCCTCAACCTCAGCCATGGGAGGGACTCGAGGGGTTGGACCTTGGGGCCTCATGTGCTGCCACAACCCAGATCTGCGTCTTCTAGAATTCTTTGCACAACAGCAGACCTATTGTGAGGACTTTCTTTACTCCCACCCTCATGCCCTGAGCAAGGCAGATGTTTACTTCCAGTACTAGAAGAAGGACAGGGTGTGGGCAGAGATGGGAGGCATGCTAACCATAGTTAACCTAAGTCAGATCGCCAGGCTGGCCATTAGCCAGGCTCTGCCTCGCCCTCCGGGGGCAGCATAAGCAAAGAGCTGGGTCTTTGCACCCTGCTCTGCAGGTTAAAGTTCTGACTCAAGGCTCAGTCACTTCCCCTCTGATGCTGTTATGAATCATCCCTTTGCAGAGAAGGTGACTTGTTTAGACAACAAAAGGAACTTGAGACTGACCCTTACCTAGGGACTCTCAGAACTGAAGGAGGTTCACTAATTTCTCTCCACCTCAGTTTCTTCATTCAGAAAAGTAGGGGTAACTATACGTGGCTTGCAGGATTTTTTTTGAAAATTAGAAATAATGTATACCTGGCACAATGCTGGGAAACTGCTGCCCCCTTAAGAAAGGGTTGCTACAGCTATTACTATTGTCCCTGCCTCAGAGTGTGTGTTGTTGATCTGGGCCGTGAGTTTGAGAGCTAAGATTGTGAGGCTGTTGGCAATGACAGTGCCTGACACAGAGAAGGCACACAATCAATGAATAAGTCTGGAATTTGAGCAAGGGGCAGCAAGCCCACCAGGAAGTGAGAGTCCACATGCAATTATCTGCTCTATTTCTTGGGTCGGTGGTTCTCAAATTCTTTGTGTCCCAGACACATCTGATGGGTCTGACACATTCAGACAGCTGTGAGTCAGCAGTAATTACCACTCAATCCCTGCTGTGGAAGAACTATGTCTCCCAATATCTGGAAAAGCACCCACTGTGGTCCCGCCATTTATTTGGATGCCCTCTGGCACTGTGGTTGGGGATAGAATGTTTACTGCCCTGACCTCCCCAACTAATGTACACAAGAAGAATTCTCACATATCCACTTAACCACTGCATTTCTTGGCCACTGGTTTGATGACACACCTTTTCCCTTTTCCCAGCACTACAGGCTGTAGCCATGGTGTGTAGGCCTGCAGGTCTCAGGCAGGCACTTCGACATTGCCCTTGGAATTCCAGGATTTAACTTTGCAGTCTCTGTTCATCAACAATCCTGAAGGTCCTTGACATATAGTCATTTATAATTTTGCTAAGATGTCAATTTTTAAAAATTAATTTATTGTACAAGTAATATCTAAGTATATATATATTACAAAATGCTGATACAGTTGAGAAATACACAAAGAAAATCTGTGGAAGTCTTCCTTTATTTCTATCAGTCAGAGTAGGCCATGTTTTACTGCAAAAACAAACACCCCCCGAAATCTCAGTGGCTTATAGCAACAAATGTTTATTTCTCGTTCATACTACGTGTCTTTCACGAGTTGGCTACAAGCTCTGTTTCTTGCATTTTTCACTCCAGAACCAAAGCTGATGGAAAAACCTAGCCTCCATCTGGAACACCATCAATCTTTTGGCAGAAAGAAAAAGACAAGACAAATAAGGCCCTGACTTCTAAAACTTTGCACAAAAGTGACCAACATCACTTCTTTGGCCAAAGCAAGTCACATGACCATTCCTGAGGTCAACAGTGTGGGGATATATCCTCTTGCAGAGAGGAGCGCAGCTGGGAAAGAAACTGGAAAGTTTGGTGAACAAGAAGACATCTCCCGCTACCTCCTCTTAGGATGACTTCCCTCCCAGAGGTAACTGCTCTCAACATTTCAGTCCCCTTTCTTATGTATTTGCCTGTGTGTGTATGTGTGTGTGTGTGAATGTATATACATGCACATAAATGTAGAATATTCACATGTTCTGCAGCTTACTCTGTTCATTTAATCTGCCTCAGAGACCTTTTCATATCAGCACATATAAGCTTATCCCACTCCTTCTAGCAACTATACGGCGTTTCATGCCATAATATATTTAAGTTCTTGGTGTATTTTGGATCTTTTCAGTTTTTATATTACAAATAATGTTATAATATTTATCCTTATGAACATGTCTTTCTGCACATGTGTATTTGTGAATAATAGGTTTCTAGAAATTAATTGTTAAAGTAGAGCATGTGTGCATTACCATTTCTAATAGATACCACCAGTTTGCTTGGAAAAATGCCTTCATCAGTGTACACAGACATCAGCAATGTGCTTGATTTCCCAAATCCTCAAAAACTCTTAATATTATTAAACGTTTTGTTTATCTGATAAATTTTTAAATGGTTATTCATTGTTTTAATGCATGTAATGAAATTCCTTGTTTATTGGTAAGGTTGAGTGTATTTATTTGCTAATTTCACATTGTTTTGTGAGTTGTCTGTTTCCATTCTTTGCCCATTCCCTAGTGGTTTTTTATTCTTTCATATTTGAATATATTGAATTATACTTTTTCTCAATATTAATCCTTTGTCTGTACTACTGCTTGTGAATATAAGTATCTCTCATTTACCAGCAGGAACCTTCCTAAAAACCAGACACAGAGTGAAAATATTAACCAACAGCCCCTTTCTTGCCAATCCATCACTACCAACCAATTTCCTAAAACACAGAGAAAGTCAGTATATGTAACAAATTACTTAATATGTCAGATGCAGAAAACATTGCTTCTTGATGACCACACAGTGACTATGACTTTTTTTTTTTTAATTATTTTTTTGGGGGTACACCAGGTTCAATCATCTGTTTTTATACACATATCCCCATATTCCCTCCCTTCCTTGACTCCCCCCGCCTCGAGTCCCCCCCACCCTCCCCGCCCCATTCCTCTAAGGCATCTTCCATCCTCGAGTTGGACTCCCTTTGTTATACAACAACTTCCCACTGACTATTTTACAGTTGGTAGTATATATATGTCTGTGCTACTCTCTCGCTTCGTCTCAGTTTCCCCTTCACCCCCTGCCCCCTCCCATACCTCGAGTTCTTCAGTGACTATGACTTTTAACAGACATTTGCATGTGTGCAGCCACACGGCATCTCTAAGCACCGTCAACATCTGACTCACATCCCTCTGTTGACATTCTGCCCTTTTCAAAACATCTGCATGTGATTCTGAAATTCCTGCAATTGTATTTGGAAAGTAACTAAAGAATTCCTGCCCCCTCCACCATAAATATACTACTTTGTTTAAAGTGTTATATTGAGTTCGGGGGATGTACAAATGAAATTTTCTGTATAAATCTAGGCCCTGAACATGTTACATTGGAGAGAGATATATGCTCTATGAAACCTGAGTGTTAAAGATAAAGAGGGTTTCGACTGAGCAAAGATTGCTGGGGGGGCAGCTTGCAAGGTGTATCTCTATTTGCTTCCAGTCCGGTTTTTTTTGGACCATATTTTGGATTTAATAATAAAGATTTTAAATGTTTTTTTTTTTTTAATTTTTTAAGAACTTTTATTGAGATACAGTTAACAGACAATAAACTGCATGTATTTAGAGTGTACAATTTGGTATCCCAATCTCCTAATTCATCCCCCCCAACCCTCCCCGCTTTCCCCACTGGGTGTCCATATGTTTGTTCTCTACATCTGTGTCTCTGTTTCTGCCTTGCAAACAGGTTGATTTGTACCATTTTTCTATTTTCCGCATATATGTGTTAATATACGATATTTGTTTTTCTCTTTCTGACTCACTTCACTCTGTATGGTCATTTTGTTTTTAATTTTGTTTTTGGCTTTTCTCCCCAACTTTATTGAAATATAATTGGCACATAACATTGTGTAAGTTTGTAATGTACAATGTGATGATTTGATATCTAATATATTCAAAATGATCCTCAGAATCCACCACCTCATGTAAATATCTCATGTGTGTATGTGTGTGGTAAGGACACTGAAGATCTACTCTCTTAGCAAGTGTACGATACAGTATTTTTTTTAATTAATTATTTATTTTTGGCTGTATTGGGTCTTCATTGCTGCATGCAGACCTTCTCTAGCTGCAGCGAGTGGGGGTTACTCTTGGTTGCAGTGCACAGGCTTCTCATTGCAGTGGCTTGTCTTGTTGTGGAGCGCAGGCTCTAGGCATGCGGGCTTTAGTAGTTGTGGCTCATGGACTCTAGAACACAGGATCAGTAGTTGTGTCTCGAGGGCTCTAGAGCGCAGGCTCAGTAGTTGTGGCGCACAGGCTTAGTTGCTCTGTGGCATGTGGGATCTTCCCAGACCAGGGCTCAAACCCATGTCCCCTGCGTTGGCAGGCGGATTTGTAACCACTGTGCCACCAGGGAAGTCCCAGCATTGTTAACTATAGTCACTATGCTGTACATTAGGTCCACAGAACTTAATCATCTTGTAACTGGAGTTTGTACCCTTTGGTCAACATTTCCCCATGTCTCCCACATTTGCCCCTAGCAATCACCATTCTACATTTTCTATGAGCTTGGCTTCTTGAGATCCTGCGTATAAGTGAGATCATACAGTATTTGTCTTTCTCTGACTTATTTCACTTAGCATAGTGCCCTCAAGGTCCACCCATGTTTTTGCAAATGGCAGGATTTCTTCTTTTTTTATGACTGAAGACTACATATATACCATTTTTTCTTTATCCATTCTTCCCTCAAACAAACTTAGGTTATTTCTAGGTCTTGGCTATTGTGGGTAACACTGCAATGACTATGGGAGTGCAGATATCTCTTGGAGATAGTAATTTCATTTTACTTAAATATATACCCAGAAGTGGAATTTCTGAATTATAGGATAGTTCTATTTTTAATTTTTGAGGGAAACTTCATACTGTTTTCCATAGTGGCTGTGCCATTATTTTTAATTTTGTTCATGGCATCTTTTTAGTTGCAAATTTTGCCATTTTTGTGGATTCAAATCTCTCAGTTATTTTGTTTAACATTTCTGGATTTGAAGTCTTGCTTTAAGAGGTTTTTCCTAACTCAAGATTTATTTTTGAAATTATCCTATATCTACAGATATTTTAAAGTCAATAGTTTTGGTTTTTGTTTAGCTCTTTAATCATAAGGAATTAATTATTGGATAAGATGTGAGGTGGGGTAGAGGAGGCTAACTTTTCTCTGCCCTGAAGCAGGTAGCATATCAACCCAGCACCATTTATTGGATATTTCCTTCTTTCTCCAGCTGGTTTGAAATGTACCATGAATTAAATTCTCAGCATTAAAAAAATGTATCTTAAGGCATCAAATTTTATAGGGGAGCTGGTGCACAGGTGTGCAAATCTCAGGGAGCATGAGGTTAATTACAGCATCCATGCATCAACACAGGCATTCCCTACACACTGTAATTATTCTTACAAAAGTAAAAACTGTCTTATGCATGACAAGTGATTCTGATAGCCAAACAGCTGCTAATGATGCTTGTCAAGGTGTTACCAACCTGCGTCCTTGGGCTCTATAATCAATAGAAATTGATAAGAGGCCAGACTAGGAATTCAGGCCAGGCTTTATTGGGAGTGAAAACAAATAACAGGTTCCCTTGCTTGCTCTCCAAGGAGGGTGGGCTGGTTCCTTAAATGGGGTGAGGGTAGGGGTGGATCTGTGGTTCGAGCTGGAGCGGTGGGTGCCAACCCCCTTGGTGGTGCTGTGTGCAGGGATCACAGTCAGTCCCCTGCTTTTGCTCCCGGCACCTCAGAAATGGCAGTTGGTTTGTGGCTTTTTTGTATCTTATTGTTCATAATTTGCCCCAACTGCGCATGCATGCAGTTATTTTTAGTGCCTTATAGCTTTTTTTTTGGTATTCTGTTGCTGGAGGAGATAGTCCAGGTGCAAACACTCCAGTAAAGGGTTCCAATATGCCAGGTCCCAGCCTGTCTCCAAGAGATCTAAGAAAGTGAGAGACCATTACAAACAACTGGAGTCCTGTAGTGATAGGATTGTTAAAGTTTTTAAGGTGTTGTTTTAATTTCTCAGTTATCCTTTAACATGTGTTACTCAGGACCTGTTTGGGTTTGATGCTGTTCAAGAATTCAGGGGTTCAGTAGTTCTGGGGTGAGTCCCTGGAAGCATTAAGGTTCTACTGTGCCGTGAGCTTTCCTGGTTCTGGAGATTCTCCTGCAACTGGTACCACCTTGGGGGCAGGAGCGGGTGCGACTTTTCCAAGTGTTTCCATCCCACACATTGTGTGAAAGAGAAGGCTGCCCTCTCTGTGTCCACTTCTCATCAGTGGCTCCTCATCCCATGGCAATCTGAGCGGCCCTTCTCCACACCTCAGAAATGCCTCATGCCGGTCTAGACAGAGGAGTTTGAAGATGCTGGGGTGGGGGTAGAGGAGTGCGGGTAGTATTCAGAGGATGGCTGACATCATACAGCAGATGCTTTGAGCCTACTGTGTCCCCGGGGGGTGGACTTAGATAAGTAGCAGATGAGTTGATAATTGCCTAAAGAAAGAGAAGAACAGAGTGAGGCAGAGAAGGGGAGTGGGTCAGAGGTCCCTCTCCTCCCCTCTTCTCCTCCCCTCCCACCACATGCCCCATTGGCTCCTCTGTGTCCCATGACAAACAGCTTCATCTACACCCTGAAGGAACATTAGATGATAACTTAAAACAAGGGGGGCCGCCTGGGCTGAGGAGACAACACTGCAAGCTGCATGAAGAATTTGAAGAATGCCACCGCAGGTATAGGAGTTGCAGGCTGCCAGTCTGGGCCAAGGATCTCCTGGCCCTGTGCTGCCCTCCAGCCGGCCAGTAGGTGTCTTCTCATTTCTTTGGAGGGCTTCGCCCCTCGAGCCCAAGCCTGCTGTGCCCTGGCCAGGGTTTCTCAGACTCTTCCTACTCAGCCGTACCTCGAGGCTGGAAACCTCAACGCGGAACTCAGGAGAGGGTGAGGTGCAGCCAGTCCCACTCCGGGCAAGTGCGATTTCTCTGCTGAATCCACCTTTATCTCTGACACGGAAGTTAGTTTGTGTTCTACATCACGTTGCTACGCTTGTTTTGGTATGAAAGTTGTGTCTGCAATCTCATGCCTAACCTCCCCTCTCCCCTCTCCATCAGGTCCCAGTCCAGTGCCCCTCTGTATTTCATGGGCGAATTGCAGTTGCAATCATGTTTGCCCAGTCATGTCTCTGCTGTCTTTCCTGCTAGAGTGTAAGCTCCAGGAGGGTAGCGGCATGTCTGTCTGGCTCAGTGCATTCTCAATGGCTGGCCAGTGCCTGTCCGTGGCCTTTAGCCTTGGTGGTTAGAGCTTTCTCACAGTTAGGCTCCTGCAGGTCAAGCATCCGTTCTTCCTTTCACCAGAAGAAAGGCCTGATACCTCACAAAGGGGTTATTGTTCTCGAAGGGTCCAGGTAGAGGAGCCATCCATCATTGCTGGGGCCCAGCCCTAGCACAATACCCGGCGCCCTCCCAACGACAGTGAGACAATGACATCATCTCTGAATGTATACAAAGAACAGCCTTTCTGTAAATCTCTCTGCGAAGAATGACTCTAAGTTCATTCCTGCTGTATTAGGTGCACAATATCATAACTCAGAGTTTCCCAGATTTAGTTCAAAGGTGTAGATGATTTGTTTGGGTATATGATTTTTAGAACTTTTCTCATCTGAGAAGAATTTAAAGCATGTCTTGCTGAGGGTAGGAAATCAACTCAATCTGGGAGAGGAGCTGGTTTTTCAAATAAGTAATTGTAAATTATATTAACCTCCCTCACCTATGGGTCTAGTTCTTCCATCGCTTACACGGATTTTCTGTGACAATGCTTATTCTTATCATTCTTGATATCCACAGAGCACTATTCAAAAGATTTATTGGTTAAAAAAATGCAAATTCCATAAAACAGCAAAGTGCCGGCTCCAAGTTTCATGTAAAGGTATGGTTAAACAAACGAGTCAGCAAATGAACATATGAAGACAATGCTAAAGAAAAGCAGTAAGAAATATGAATTGTGGGATAGTTTATTTTTACCATAATTGCTTACATTTATTGAATATATACTGTGTCAGATACTAAACTGAATTATTTGCATAAATTAGCTCATTTAATTCTCACAGAAACCATTTGATATAGGGAGAATTTTATTCCCATTTCATAGATAAGGAAACTGATACTTGGGAGGGAGTACATAAGTTTCCCAAGATCATGCCTAGTGGGGAACTGGGCAAGAGCTCTGATGCTGATTTATACTGTTCCGTGGTCCAGGCTTTTACCACTGGACATGAACAACTGTTACCAAATCAGGTCCGGCTGCTCACCACTCAAAAATCAATACATGAGAGAGAGATGCTGGTAGAAAGGAAAGTTGCTTTTAATCAGAATGCTGGCAATCTGGGGAGATGGTGGACTCAGTGTCCCCCCACCAAAACCATCTCCAGAGATTCTGCCTGGCCATGAAAGTTTTTAAAGGGAAAAAGGGAAGCAATCTCAGTTAATTGTTGAGATGGGGGTCAGAGCTGTCGCCATGTCCTCTGTGTGCGGGCTTCTGTGCAGGCCTGTCGACTTGTGATTTTTCTTTCTATGCTCTCATGTTCTATGAAGGGGACTCTAGGGAAGAGATCTGGTCATCTGATAATTACTTATTCTTCATTTCCATTTCTTTGATCTACGGAAAGAATCAACAGATTAGGCAAGGGATTGTGTGATCAAAAGATTTGAAAGGGGTGCTAGGGCCAGAGATGAGTAGAGCATGGGGGTGCCTGGTTTAAGGTTAGTGGCAAGACAAAAAGGGTACCACCTACAAAGAGCTCTTTCCTGCCAAAAGCCGCTTACACAAGCAGTGGAACATCCGTGTTTGGGAAAGAAAGAAACTTTCACCACTTCAAGTACAAGCACTGGTTAGTTTGTGTTGCTCCACCCAGGGTCTTACAGATTTGTTTCAATTAACAAATTCATAGTGGTCCTCTGTAAGAGGCTCATTGGTTCATTCTTTTTTTTAGGTGATGGAAAATCTGTTAAGCATTGCCTCTCCCCTCCAACCTCATCCCAATCTCACAAATACCATTTTCATAAACGAGTTTGGCCCATTTCTAAATTGCTTCAAGATCCAAATTTCCGTTTGACCAGCCATCAAACAGGAAGTTCTGAGTAGTGGTGTTCTTTTGAAGAATGTGTTGACATTCAAAGTCCCTGTTCGAGTGCCTACTCCAGGCATTATCTCATTGCACGCGTTATTTCATTTTATTCTTGCAGTTACCCTCTTGGTCCCATTCTTCAGAGAAGGAAACTGAAGCTCAGAGTGGATGAGCCCCAGGTCACACAGCTAGTGGACTAAAGATCTAGGTTGATTGCCGGTCCGACATCATAGTCTGAGCTTTTCACCTTTATCCTTTGATACCTTTTCAGTGAGTGCCAGGGAGTCTGGAGATAGGGGCTATAGTAGTTCAGGAAGATTCCATGGAGGAAGTGGAAGATGACTTGGATTTTGAGGATTGCATTGGAAAGATAAGAATTACATTAGGGAGGGAGTAAGGCAGAAAAATAAACAGAGCAGGCTCCCTTGCTTCTGTAGAGAAGGTGAATTAGATCATTTTGTGGTTGACATTGCCAATTAATTTTCAATTCAACACCTGCCTTGCCATTTGAGCTTAATCTTATTATAGCAGATCCCTTCACATTCCTTTTGTTTGTGCAGATTTTACACGCAGGAGTTTTAAGTCAATCAATGAGCATCTGCACTGAAAGCAATTATTTTTGTGTGCATAGAAATAATTGGCCCAATTCCTCTCTGAATCAACAAGTAAAACCTTTGTAATTCCTGTCTTAGAGGTAAAGAGTGATGCAGTATAGGAAGAAAAGCATTTACCTAACTACTTCTCTTCCGTTTCTAGTCTCTTCTGTGATGTCCAGGAAAATGAATTTATACTGTTTGGTGGAAAAGCTGAGATCAGCATAACTAGTCTGAATTTGGCATAGAGACAGTGTCCTTGACAGTCATGCTAAATGTGCGTAAGTGTGCAAGGTATTCCAATAGCAGAGAGGGAACCAGCCGAGAAACGGATTTGATCTTTAGTTTCCCACACGTGACATCAAGATATACCGCTGTCCTTTTTTTTATTCTGCTTTGTACCATCCCACCATGAAAGTGCAGCTTATAAAATATTCTTTCTGAAATATGCAGACTTTGTTTCCAAGTCATTTAATTTTCCCCAGGTTGTTGACTCTGTGCCCTTGTCTTTAAATCATCTACTTCTTTCACCGTTTCCATCTTTCTTGTCTTTTTTTCAGAAAGTAATTTTTCCAAAGACATATTTCAGTGCATAGAAAGGGGAAATTACTTCCTTTTTGTTTAGCATCTCCAAAAACTTTCTCTGTTTCAGAGAAAGCTGGAATCAAGTGACTTTCTCCTCTGTATATCTGGGCAACCCAGTTTCTCCATCTCTACATAAAGATAAACATCGTTGGTGGCAGCCATCGAGCCATCGTTGGGTGGGACCAAACCTACTCTCAGCTCCAGCAGATAGCCCTGATTGGTCTAGGCTACTGGAAATCCCGTTGTCATGGTCACAAGGTTTGGTTCAGGGATGAGCCAGTCAGCACAAAGCTTTGAGCTGCTTTTGGTTGGTTGTGAAAGACAAACTCTCCTGTCACATGCATGAAATCCTTCTACAAGTTAGCCCTAGGAGGCAACGCTGGGTATAAAAAAAGAAGAGATGTAGAAAGAAATTGAGTCCTCACATCACTGTAGCCATCAATACAGCCCATTTACCTCTGGGCTCCCAGTTAGCCGATAAATCCCTTCTTGTTTGTGAGTTCCAATTAGGTTTTCTGTTACTTGCAGCCAAACCCTTTTATCTAATATACCTGACTACTGGGCAGTTGAACTAAACACAACATTATACTTCAAAATGCAGTTTATCCAGTCTAACCATCTAATAATAGAATATGGGGTAATTAAATTGCATCCAATGATGATATGTTAGCTAGGACAGAGGAGGCTGTTATAAACAGAAATGACAATCATATAATAATCGGAAACAAGTGTTCCTAGTCAGTAGCTGGCTTTGGTCTGCATGGTTTCGTTGGCTTTTCAGGAACCTAGGCTCCTTCCATCCCTTGGCGCCCCCATTGCTTAGGGCCTTGTCACCACCCTCATCAAGCTGGCAGCAGGGAAAGGAGGATGAAGGGGGCACCACCGCTTCTTAAAAGCCTTGGCCCAGAAATACAACAAACTCTTTCCACTCTCCCTTGGCAAAAACTCAGTCACATGGGCGCATCTCACTGCAAAGAAGCCCAGGAAGGAGAAGTGGATTTTTGGTAACTAGTTTCCAGTCTCGGCTCAGATAGAATACTTTAGGAGATTATTCAATACGTGGGGAAATGCCAACAGAGCATTGTACATAGTATGAGCCCAAGTTTCCTGAGGTCCCACGTGGTATAAGCTAGGTCTCTTTCTGTTCCAGCCCTGTGGCAAGCCTCTGTTCTTGTTCCTTTCTACCCAGGTTGGTCCATCCATGATGTTCTGGATGGCCAACACACCCCACCACCCGCTGGGGAGCAATATGGATGTCACGGAGGTTCCTGGAGCGAGACAGAAGCGTGATCAAATTCCTCACATCTGTTCATTCCTTCAAAACTCTCTTCCCTTGTCGCAGGCTCACCTCTTTCATTACTCCTCTCTGCCGAGCGCTTCCCTCTCACCACCCCCAGCCCCTGAAAGTGTCCTTATTTCCTGAGCTCTTGGCCTTTGCTACACATCCACTCAGCAAAACAAAGAGCTGCTATTAAGCCTAAAACCAAACAATGTATTTTTTTCCTCCAGCGTACCCCTCAGGGAACTTAGCAAATCATTCACTGAACAAAAAAGGTCTCTTCTTGGGGCAGGGCTGGGTGGGGAGTTGCTAAATAAGAAAATGAATTTTTGCCCTAAAAATTCATTTACATAGAAAGAAAGACTGGAAGGGCAGTCCCAAAAGGTTAACAGTTGCTGGATTGCCAGTGGTTTTTTCCTCTTGTGTGTTCCTGTACTTTAAATTTCTGTTTCCCTGCCTTTCAAATTTTCTATAGTACATGATGTGTTTCTTTAATCTGAAAAAAAAAAAACAGTGAAGAAAATTTTCTTTGGCACAATTTTACTTCTCAAAACCACAATGAGTTACCACCTCACACCCATTAGGATGGCAATTATGGGGGAAAAAAGAACAGAAAATAACAAGTGTTGGCAAGGATGCAGAGAAATTAGAACCCTTGTGCCCATTGGTGGGAAAGTAAAATGGTGCTGCCACTGTGGAAAACAGTATGATGGTTTCTCAGAAAATTAAACGGAGTAATACCATATGATCTAGGAATCCCACTCCTGGGTTTATACTCAAAAGAATTGAAAGCGGGGTCTTAAAGAGATAATTCTACACCCATGTTCATAGCAGCATTGTTCACAATAGCCAAGAGATGAAAGCAACTCAAATGTCCATCAGCGAATGAATAAATAAAACGTGACACATGCATGTGATGAAGTACTATTCAGCTTTAAAAGGGAGGAAGTTCTGACACGTGCACACGGATAAACCTTGATGACATTATGCCAAGAGAAATAAAGAATCACAAAAAGGCAAATAGTATATAATTCCACTTATATGAGGTACTGAGAGTGGTCAAATTCAGAGACAGAAAGTAATACAGTGGTGGCCAGAGGCTGGGGGAAGCAGGGACGGGGTGTTAGTGTTTAATGGGTATAGAGATTCAGATGAGAAAGGTGGAAATGTTCTGGAGATGGATGGTGGTGATGGTTGCACAGCAATGTAAATGTACTTAATGCCACTGAACTATACACTTAAAAATGGTTCGAACTATATGCAATGAGGTAGATAGACCTAGAGACTGTTACACAGAGCAAAGTAAGCCAGAAAGAGAAAAACAAATACTGTATGCTAAGTCATGTATATGGAATCTAAAAGAATGGTACTGATGAACCCAGTGACAGAGCAAGAATAAAGATGCAGATGTAGAGAATGCACTTGAGGACACGGGGTTTGGGGGCTGG
Source organism: Hippopotamus amphibius kiboko (assembly GCF_030028045.1). Classification (NCBI taxonomy): domain Eukaryota; kingdom Metazoa; phylum Chordata; class Mammalia; order Artiodactyla; family Hippopotamidae; genus Hippopotamus; species Hippopotamus amphibius. The sequence continues at coordinate 157,138,583 of NC_080189.1, forward strand.
GGGGAGGGGGGGTGGGGGCAAAGGGGAAGCTGGGATGAGGTCAGAGAGTAGCATAGACATAGATACACTACCAACTGTGAAATAGCTAGCTAGTGGGGAGTTGCTGTACAACACAGGGAGATCAACTCGATGATGGGTGAGGCCTTAGAGGGCCAGGACAGGGAGGGTGGGAGGGAATCACGGGAGGGAGGGGATATGGGGATACATGTATAAATACAGCTGATTCACTTTGGTGTACCTCAAAAGCTGGTACAAGAGTGTAAAGCGATTATATTCCAATGAAGAGCTTTAAAAATGGTTTAAAATGGTAAATTTTATGTTATGTATATTTTTTTTAAGAAAAGAATTTATCTTTCCATAGGCAATTTTACAAGAATTCTTGACTTGGATAGCTTGTAATCTCTTTTGAAAATCAGGTATTTCCCTAGTTTGGGCTTTCGACCTACACAGTATGCCTTTTTAAATGAATTCGTAAAAGAAGAAGAAATACTTATTTTACCCGTATTACATAAGGCTGAGGAATTAATGAGATATGATTTCTCTTCTCCAAGGATTTGCTCTCTAGTAAGTGGGAAAGACAAGTCAGCAATTACCTGCAATCCACAGGGCTATGCAGCAGTGGCCAAGTGCAGAGACACAAGCAGTGACTTCTGCCTGGGTAGTTAAAGAGGCTTTTCAGAGAAAGAGGTGTTTAAGCTGGACCTTGAAGAACCCTTACGAATTTACTAACGAAAAAGAAGGGGTGAGCGTGGGGGGCACGTTGGAAAGTGACACAGAGATGGGGGACGGCACTGAGACAGGGGGAAATCAGTCACCCTAGTCTTAGGGCATCAGGGGACCCTGAAGATACCTGGTTAAACACCAGCAGAGGGGCAAGCTCAGGCCTGGACGTGGCAGTGCTGTCTTTCCTGGAGCTGTGGAATGAACTCAGAAAGCAAAGTCCAAGCCAGCCATGTGTCAGGGCCAGAGCTGAGACCTTGGCTGTCTCAGTGGTGTGATTCTAGAGGGACATGGAACATGCCGGAGCTTCCTGTGCAAACAAGGGCAGGGCTCCCCGCATGTTGGTGCCTGATTGTGTGCAGCTGTTGGTTTTGCAGTCTGACAAGGAACAGAGTAGAAGTGCTTTTCATTAACTGCAACAGCTTATGTAATGTTTCTTGTCGGCATCTTGGACTTGGCCGGTCTGCAGTACATGTCTCCCCCCAGTACCCACATGCATGGACTCGTGCTTGGCGATGGTGTGCAAATGGTACACAGCTGTACAACCAGTGCCTTGGCCCAGGCAGGGGGAGAACAGAGCGTGCTTGTGAACTGGAAATCTGTGGGTGCCGTGTCAGTCATTCTGAGTCGTGGAATGGGGTGGAGGGAGATCAGCTTGTGAGAAGGAGACAGAGGGTGCGTAGAATTCTATGTCTTGGACCTGGAAGATGGTCAAGGTCAACCCATGCGCGAGTTTATTGTCAATTGGCGTGGGTCACTCTTGTCACTGCAGCTGTTTCTGCTCTTTGAGTCCTCTGCCACGGACTGGTCCCTGCCTTCTGTTGGGCACTGCTATTTCAGGCAGCCACAAAGATGGCCTTTTGGGCTCCTCTCCGCATCCCCAGGCTCCCCCAAGAGGACCCTTAACCCTGCTTTCAAGGCCACAGAAGAGTCCAGGATCCATGAGTGTCCACAGCCAAATCTCATCTGCATGGCGGGAGCACAAAGGATGGGGGACAGGCCAGGTAGAGAATGCCACAAATGTACCCTATCTCATTTTCCAAGTTCCCGGGATCCTATCACCTACCTGGGATCAGACCAGGTGACTCTCTTACCCAAGCAGCACATAAACCTCCACCCCCTTCCCTTCTTAGAAGCCTCCTTATTTCCCCAGGTGTGCCTGACTCACAAAGAGCTGGAAATTCCCTGCCCGGGGTCAGGACACCCAGGTCTGGGAACACAAAGCCCTGGCTGCCTTTCCTGGAAGGGAAAGGGGGAAATTATCTTTCCTTGGTTTTGCTGATAGGTCAGAGTATCACAAAAGGTAAGCTCTGATTAATTTCTTAATATCTCACCTTGTTGCACATTGATGGTCTTATTCACCTGAACACCTAGAGACAGGTGAGCTGCGCTCACTCATCTGATACCATGATGTCAAGTGGAGCCGTTGGCCCTGCCACCTGTTAGTCTGCTCATGGGTCTTTCTTGCCTCCCCAAGATGTAACTCTTGGACACTTTTGGGTGGGCCACTGATTGCTCCTTCATTTCCTTTAATTTACATTCACAGCTACCCCTAGGTGGCACCTCCGATCTCATCCCACCTCTGTCTCCTGTTCACTCCTACTCATTCTCCTGCATCCCCAGCACAGAGCCCCAGGGAATCTGATCTGATTTTAGGGCAGAGTCCCACTGATACAACAGGACCTAACCCTAGGAAAGTAGTGACCGAGGGTTGAGAATCTAAGGTATGAACACTCCTTACTTTCACACAATTCTAAAACTACTTTTGAACTAGGAATCCTGGCACGTCTGACCCAGGAGAGAACTGCCATTTGTGACAAGCCAGCTGTCCCCAGGCCCAGATCAAGAAACCCTGGGATCAAATGGCCTGAACTCCTCTAAATGGACAAGGCCCTTCTTTTCCAGAATTTGAAATGATTAAGTGGCTCAATGGAGGCACTTTTTTCATTGTTCACTGAAGGAAGGACCTTGTGGTTGGCTTTTTCTAGAGCATTCTTTAAGGAAGCTTCCAATCTTCCAGATTCTGTATATTTGATTTTCCATTTTGTCTGGACTCCTAGGAAAGCTGAAGCCAACCCTCCTTCTGATGTCCAAATGCAGGGAATTGACAACCTCTTTACTGTGGAAGATTTGCTAATGTTGGGGCCACTCCTTAGGGGTCCTTTTCCAGCACCCCCTGACAATCTCGGAGCCTGAACTCCACTTCATGTCTGGTGTCTGGGATGTATGTCAACAGTTTTAAAGCCTCTTCTGCATGTCAGCTCCTGCCCTCCTTTCCCGGGTCTGGAAGCCACACCCTTTTACCTCCTCCTGGCTGTAGCCCCCAAAGAGTTGGAGGGCATGTCACCGTGCCTGCTGCAGCAGCCTATGTGCAGGAGCAGATATAGCATCCAATGATCTGATTTATGTTTTCCAGATTTATCGCATCACTCGCGTACCCAGGCAGGCTGATATTTTAGGAGCGTGAATCAGAGTGTCTGGCATGGCTCCTTCTGCAGCCGAGCTCTGGCTGCAGGCATCATGAAGTTGGGAGGGGGAAGAACTCAACTTATCGGGAAGGAAATGTGTGTCAGTAACAAGTCTGCCTGGCAACAGCGTTAGGAGAGATCCCAGGCCCCAAGATCAGAGCCAGCATCTCCACACTGCTGGAGCAGCTTTACACGGCAGAATTTTCCACCATGGTGGGCTGACTACCTTCTTTAAAAAAAAAAAAAAAAAAGGAAAATGAGGTTTTGTGCATGCACCCTCCGAAAGCTATCCTCTAACCTGCCACCAAACAGGGAGAATGTGATAAACTGAAATGTCACCGGGCTGGGTCTGCCCACGGAGATGTTGTACATGAATAATAAGAGATGAGTTTCTGAGATGGAAAGAGAGGCATGAAGAAGAAGCTGAAAGAGGCAGAGCTAATTGACCCTCTGTGACTCAGTGTAGGACTCTGCTTAGGGAGTAGGGCTCAAGACTAGAGAGATGGGGAAATATTCCTTTATTTTTTCCTAATCTCTAAAGCATGTGCTGCTAAATATAGAGTTTCCTGTTTCTCAAGTTGTCTATTCAGAATGAGGGAGAAAGTGGAACAAGGACTGATCTGGACGTCTGAACACATGGGGCTACATCAAGAGCAGTGGTTCTTTTTTACCTCTGGATCCCAATGCCTGAAGCAACAATTAATACCAGGTAGCAGCCTCATTACAGGTGTGTTGAACCAAACCTGGACCTGGCTCTGTTTGTACTTTGAGTTCCCTTAAGTGTATCTCTTTACCCTTCCAGGCATCCTTTTTACCATCTGGAGAACAAAACGATTATCTCTTAGGGATCATCCCAAGTCCAAAATTCTAGGGTCCCAAGGTCAAAACTGGTTTTACACTTTTTTAAAAGCAGGGAATTTAAAATGTTCTCATAAATGTTTATGTCTCAAATGCCTGATCTTCAGGTTCTGCTTTATTATCACAGCGTGTGCACACAAGTCTTCAGGCTTGAATGTTCCCATGAATACATCATTCAGTGGTATCTGGGATACATTTACATTTTTAGCATCAGTGTAATTCTATTTGGTTTTATGCCACGGGAAGTTCAAGCCTGATTCAATTAAAGGGTTTCATAAAATGAGTTTTTAAAAAGGAAAGACAATGCATTGCACATGTTATACGATTGTACTTTGCATTGTTATCCAATCAGGCATGTTGGGGTGGCTCATGCATCGGTCCAAGAATCTGTTAGCAATCCGTAAAGTTGAATATTTTACTATCTCATTTGGAAGCATGAAATTTAAGAGCTGGAATGGACCTTCAAGGTAGGCAGGCACCACCTACTAAAATAAGGGCAGGGAACTTTGGGTGCATTTTTGCATACCTCTCACCTCCTAATGTAGCTTTCATATTGATGGCCTGAAAAACTGAACAGAAAAAGCCCTTGTTGCTAAACCTGGGAATGAGGAGAGGGTCGGGAGCATCAAACAGAATTGCATCCAATCTATGAGTACTTCCCTTTCTACAGGAAACAGCCATAGCAAGATTGCAGTTCCTGTCTGTCAGAGAAGAGGCAGAGGTAACCGTGCAGAACTGCACAGAGGGAGTGCTCTTCCCAGGTAACAGCTGCAGCTGGTTTTTACCATAAAGTGAACACTGAAGAGAAGCAAACCTCCATGGAAATAGAGTTGAAGTCAACTCAGACTTAGCAGGGGGAACACTGAGTCAGTTCAGACAGACAGAGGAGTTATAGCAATTGGATAAAACCTCTGATCTGAGTAAACAGACATGGTAGCAGTAGAACCCAGAAGGGAAATTCAAACCAGAAAAGGATGAGAAGCAAAAGTACTGAGATCACCCAAGTGAGGTATGAGATGAGAGGGGAGATCACAGGGACATTTTCCTAAGTCCTACTGAGGCAATGTAGTTGCAGGAAGACCCCTAGTCTTAACGAGAAAGAAGCGTAAGCTATAATGGAAAAGACAGGATTCACGATCAAGGCTGAGGACGAGGGGAAGTTCAATACTGGAGACTGAAAAAAGAAGTCAAAGGCAAGCTGGAAGAATTGAGGGAAGGGAAGGGTCAAGACAGCAGATTCAGAACAAAGACTGAGTCCTGAATTTCTGGAGTTCTTTTATGATACTTGATCCATGGCTGGGGTGACCATTCAAAGGAACTACACAGAGGTTTGGACAAATAAGAGGGTCCAAAAGGGATCATGACAGAATTATTTCCTGTAGACAATGTCCTTAAATATTAGAAGTTAATACCAGAACCACAATCTATATGTATCTTCATTTCATTTTGGCTACAAGCAATGTTACCTGAAAACTGGGTTCATCTCTTGGTGGGTGTCAAGCCAAGAGACAACATGGAGCCAAAGATTGGGAGACGGAAGGATTTATTACTTGCAGCAAGTAAAGGGAACACCAGGGAAGTTTTAAGCTAAGCGTACCTGCTTATTCATGAGGGAGTTTGGGCCGTGTATGCATAGTCATGAAGGGCTTGAGCAGAAGAGAATTCAGCATTGAATTGGGGCAAAGATTGATAGAGTCCAAGCTTCAGTGGTTGAAGTCACAAGGGTCAGAAAAGGTCAATGTCATCATTCCTTAGGTCCTGACCAGTCTGGGGTCTCATTATGCATTTACCATCCTCCACCCAGGTGGGGACCTTATTTCCTGCAGAACTCAAAGATGTGTATCAGATTGTGATGTTTATCCCCTGAGGAGGAACTACGACTCTGTTTTATTGCTGAACTATTGTTTCTTGATCTTTGTTCCCTAAAGATCATTATTCACTGAGACCCGCTCAAGGACAAGCATCGTGGCCAGGCTTGGATCACAAAATGGGTTCCCTTATGTCAAGAAAGCCATGACTGGTCCTCTTCCTCTGGGCACCCCCCCTTCCCAAACACACACACATACCCTATCTACTAACAGTAACAGAAAATCCAGCAGGAAGGAGTCTGAACCATAAGAAACATATATTGTCTCATAAAACAGGAAGTTAGGTGAGATGGGGCAATTCTAGGGCTCTTCCAATCAGGGTCCCCATGCCTTCTGCAAGTGTTACCAAGTCCAAGCTTGCTCTGCTCGCTGCACGACAGGCCAATGAATCAGAGACAAGGTGTTGAGGCAAGGAATATGACTTTATTCAGAAAGCTGGCAGACCGAGAAGATGGCAGACTAGTGTCTCCAAAAAACCATCTTATCAGAGTCTGGATGCCAGTTTGTTTTATAGAATCAGAGAGGGAGAGGCTGTGAGGAAGTAAAGTGAAAGGGCCATCAGTCTTGCAAAACATATCTGGGAATGACCAGCCTCAGTGAGGGGATATTTTAATTTCTTCTTTTCTGCAGCTATTCACACAGGTGGGCAGGGCACATTGTCTGCCTGTGAGCTGAATAGAGGCACTTCAGTTTAACATTCAGGCAGAGGGGCAGGGTTCCCTGAGGCAGACCATCATGTATGATTATAATAACAAAAGCAGCAAAAAGCAAAGTTTAAAGTCAAATAAACAGATCTAACATGGAGTCTGACTTAGCTCTTCCCTGTTATGCAAGAACCTAATTCTTTCTATCTTTCTCCTCCCTTATTCTCAGAGTGGTGTCTGAGGTGGATTTTCTCATGGCTTCTGCAGTCTTAGGCATCCTTGTAGATAATAATGTTCAAGACAGGAAAAAAAGAAAGTCCCTCACTGTATAACTTCTTAAAAGCAAGGAATCCCTTCCCAGAAGTGCTTCTCACAATTTTTCCTCTCATCTTTTCAACCATAATTGCATTACACTCCCATGCAATTGCTGAAAGCAATTTTTTGGCAAGGGAATCTAGATGAGCAGACTAGCTGAGACTGATAAAGATTTGTTCTGTTGGGGCCTCCCCCTGATGCTACTTTGAATGGGATTGTTTTCTTTATTTCTCTCACATATTTTATTGTTAATGTATAGAAATGCAACTGATTTTTGTATGTTGGTTTTGTATCCTGTAGCTTTATTGAATTCATTTATTCTAAGGTTTTTTTGGTGGAGTCTTTGGGGTTTTATATATACAAGATCATGTCATCTGCAGATAGAGATAATTTTATGCTATTCTTTACAGGTTGAGTGCATTTTATTTCTTTTTCTTGTCTGATTGCTTTGGCTGGGACTTCCAGTACTATGTTGAAAAGCAGTGGTGAGAGTGGTCACCTTTGTCTTGTTCCTGATTTTAGAGGAAAAGCTTTCAGCTTTTCAAAGTTGAGTATAATGTTAGCTGTGGATTTTTCATATATGACCTTTATGTTGAAGGATGTTGCTTCTATGCCTAATTTGTTGAGAGCTTTTATCATGAAAGGGTGTTGAATTTTGTCAAGTGCTTTTTCTGCATCTATTGAGAGGATCATATGACTTTTATTCTATTACTGTAGTGTATAATGTTTATTGATTTATTGATTTGGATATATTGAACCATCCTTGCATCCCACGAATAAATCCCACTTAATCATGGTACAGGATCATGTGCTGTTGAATTCAGTTTGCTAGAATTTTGTTGAGAATTTTTGCATCTATATTGATCAAGGATATTGGCCTGTACTTTTCTTATAGTGTCCTTATCTGGCTTTGGTATAAGGGTAATGCTGGCCTCATAAAATGAATTTAGCAGTGTTCCATCTCTTCAATTTTTTGGAAGAATTTGAGAAGATTGACATTAATTCTTCTGTAAATGTTTGGTAGAATTTATAAATGATCATCTAGTACTGGGCCTTTGTTGGGAGGTTTTGATTACCAATTCAATGTCCTTAGTCATTATTGGTCTATTCAGATTTTCTTTCTCTTTGTGATTCCGTCTTGGTAGGTTGTGTGTTTCTAGGAGTTTATCCATTTCCTCTAGTTATCCAGTTTATTGGTGTATAATTGTTCATAGTGACCTCTATGACCCTTTATATTTTTGTGGTATCAGTTGCAATGTTTCCTCTTTCATTTATAATTTTGTTTATTTGAGACCTCTCTCAATCCCTCTCTTTCTCTCTCTCTCTCTCTCTTGCATGCACACTCTCTCTGTTAGTCTAGCTAAAGTTTTGTCAACTTTGTTTATCTTTTCAAAAAATTAACTCAGTTTCATTGATTTTCTTTTTCTATTTTCTTTCTACTTTCTATTTTATTTACCTCTGCTCTAATCTTTCTTATTTCCTTCCTATGTTAATTTTGGACTTTGTTCTCCTTTTTCTAATTCCTTGAGATGTAAAGCTAGATTGTTTATTGAGCTCTTTCTTTCTTTTTTAATGTAGGCATTTATTGCTAAATACTTCCCTCTTAGAACTCTTTGCTACAGCTCATAAGTTTTTGTATGTTGTGTTTTCATTTTTGTTTGTTTCAAGATACTTTCTGATTTCCCTTTAGATTTATTTATTGATCGATTTGTTGTTCAGGAGTGTGTTGTTTAATTTCCATGTATTTGTGAATTTTTCAGTTTCCTTCCTGTTATTACTAGTTTCATGCTACTGTGATTAGAAAAGATACTAGATATGATTTCAGTCTTCTTAAATTTGTTAAGGCTTGCTTGGCAGCCCAACATATACTCTATCCTGCAGAATTTCCCATGTACACTTAAGAGGGTTATGTGTTTTGGTGCTGTTGGATGAAATGTTCCATATATGTCTGTTAGTTCCATTTGTTGCACAATATTATTCAAGTCAGAGAAAATTGATTTTGTCATGAAATTGGAAGACATATCCAACATGGCAATAATGAGATGTAGCCATTTTGGTGAAGAATCAGACTTGGTTTTATTCTTGACTCCATTTTCTAGTTGAGAGTCCTTGGGTAGTTACTTAGTTTCTCTAGACCCATTTCCATTGCCACTATTCCTTTGGCATATGAGGTCTTTCATGGGAAGTAGTGTTGTGAGGGATACCATGGTAATGAATGAGGCATTTTCTAAGTCCCCCAAAATGAATGCTGGCCTGGAGGCTGTGGACAAGGAAGCAGGGGGAACAAATGTCCCCACTTTCCTCTCCTCTCACCTTCTGATCTCTGTTACTATCTCCCCACCTTGGCCAAAACCAACAAGAAGCCAAAGAGACAAGGGTGGAGAATGGATGGGGGAGGGGCAAAGGAGAATAGCCAGCACATTCATTGTATGCACGTGGTACATACTGCCAGATGTATGTAGGTAAATGAATATTATTTTTTATTAGTTTTATTTTCATAATCTTGAAGTCAAGTTTTGGAAAAAAGAAAAGTCAAATTTCCCACATATAAGAAATAAGCTTGGTGCCCTAGACTCTGTGTTAGGGACCATGGCTCCCAAGCTTCCTGCTCCTCACTTCTCTCATCCACAGATCAAGGCATGTTAAAGGAAAATTAGTATCTACTGAGATTCAGCTCTTTGAGGAGAGTTGTGAGAAGTGTGTTTAGAGTAGTTTTGTAATCTTCCTGCCCATGTAAATGCACTGTGGCTCCCCTTTCCACAGATTGTCTCTTTGTGCCTCCCCTCTAACTAAACTGACCTGGCAGTATAGCCAGACACTCAATAAACACATCTAACAGAAGCTGTGGTAACAACAACAAGGAAGGCCATCTGTCTTCAGCTGTGATGACAGCGTCAATAGTGCATGCATCTTGAATAGTTTTTCCTGAAGTGATGGTGATTCCAACCGACCATTCAATACAGCCACTCTCTCTTCTCTACTCTTCAGTGACCAGTGAGTGATGACAGGTAACTATTCCATTCTAAATTCAAGAGCCAAACTTCTGCAGCCCATACAAGTTCCTCCTAGCTCAGAGATGAGTCAGAGTCAATGGGGGTCAATGAATTACAAATGGGATCTGACAGGTATAGACATTTAAAGGTACACCCTTCTCACACCTCCCGTTCTCACCCACTTCACCTTTCTTCATTTCTCCCCACTGCCTCAGATTTTTGCCCTCCTCATCTCCTCCTTACTCTGTGCCCCCCATCTATGGATTCAGGTAGGAAGAACCACACAGCCAACCAGACTTCCATGCCTTTGAGGAGTGGAGTGCATTTCCCAGCCACAGAAGAAGACCAGCTTAGTTTCCAAAGCAGATCAATTTTCCTCACTGTGATTTACCTTGAGACAGTAACCAATACGGCCTTCAGTTGTGATTATTTACGACCTTGGGTGCCATTCCTGATTGTTTATTCCACAAATTACATTCTTCTGGTGGCTTGACGCATTACACAGGGATGCCAGATACTCACCAATTCTGTTCCAAGGGGACTGATGTGTGAATCCCTCCCCTGCTCACCTCTGACTCAACTGCTGAATGAGCCAGAAAGAAAGTGTTTTTAATTGGTCTCTATTTTGATAAGATTTTAGTGTTATCTTTAAAATAAACACATAAAAACCTTCCTCTTCTTCTACTCTCCCAACTTGCAGCAAAAGAAATAAAAGAAAAGCACACTGGGGGGAAGTAGACAAGGGAAGAAGATGTTCTCTCAACAGTAAGGAATGTCTCAGCAGCTACAAGTTAATTTAGAAATTTATAGGTAATTCCAAAGAGGGGAAGATTTAGCACAAATTATGTTTCTTGTAAAAGCAGCAGTTGCCTTTATTTAATGGATATGTAGAAGAAATTTTTGTCACCTATGCCTGGAGTTATTTGCTTCAATTATCTTGGTAGATGTCAATTTCACCTTTTCCTCTTCCCTTGAAAGAGAGAACATTATTTATTAAAAAGGAGATCCAGTTCCCTTCTAAAGTATCAGGTGCCTGTCATGTCACTAAAGAAAAGTGTCTATAAGCAGCCTCCCCTGCAGGGGTGGGCGTAAGATCCTTGCTCAGATAAGATGATTAGATTCCCCCCCCCCCAAACAACAGTCATTTATTTCTCACAGTTCTGGATTCTGGGAAGTCTAGCGTCAAAATTTTGGCAGATTCTGTACATCTGGTTCATAGATGGCTGTCTTCTCTCTGTGTTCTCACCCAGGGGAACAGGTTAGGTGGCAAGATGATTAGATCTTAGCATCACATCTGAAGGGGTACAAGTTTGATCATCATACCCTTAGAGCAGTGCTTCTCAGCCCAATTTGCACATTAGAATCGTGTGTGTGTGTGTGTGTGTGTGTGTGTACACACATACACACTGATTTCCTGGGTCTCACCCTAGAGAATCTGATTCAATTGTTCTGAGGTAGGGCTAGGCATTGGCAGGTTTTAAAAGCTCCTTAGTGACTCTAATGTGCATCCAGGTTGAGAATCACTTCAAGAGGAAATCTGCCCATGCCCATACCTGGCTTTGTTGCCTTGTGAATTAGATAACTTTCTTCTGCAACTCCCCTTGCTGTCCCCTTTCTTACTCTATTCCTGAGAAATTTCAGGTCTCCTTTCATCCTACTCCTCTCCTCTAGGCAAGGAGCAATGGTTGTGGCCAAATCTAATTCCATTCCTCTTGGGCCTGTTTTTAAGGACTTTTTCTGGGATGTTTCTAATGTTATGGCACCTAATATATGCCATTAAATAGCTCTCTGATCTCTGACTTTAAAAAGTCCTTCTTAAACCCCCAAGTTAACAGCTCCATCAAGAGGTGGAAGATCTTTTGCTATGTGGTTATGAAATGACAGACAGTGTTGGTGGGCCCAAGGTGGAGTGGTTTCTGTTATTTGCTAGAGAGTGATCGTTAAAACAAACCTGGGAAAGAAACACAGCAGCCAGCCTTACGTGCAGCCCTCACCAAAAACAAACAACCTCTTAGTAGTACTGTCATTACTCCCATTTTATTCATTCTGTAAGCATTTATTGAGCATCCACTCTGTACCAATTGCTGTGTAGGTTTAAGGGATAGAATTATAAAAGATGATGTTTTTATGTATATAGCTCACATTCTAGCAGGAGATAAAAAGAAAACATCACAATAGTATGATGACGTCTAGAACTGTACTCAAAATTTCATGTGTATGCAAAATTACCCAAAGATCTTGCTGAAAGTATCTTTTCATTCAGTAGGTCTGGGGTTGAGCCAGCCTACATTTCTTACCTGAGGCAGACAAGTGATGTCCATTCTACTGGTCCTGTACCACACTTGGAGAAGCAGAGATCTAGAGAGGTCCCAAGCACTGCAGAACCTCTATGTTCTCTCTTCCTTACAGCTGGCAACCAAAGATTTAGAAATATTAAAGGTAACATCTGAATATACACGTGTGGCATAGTTTTTTGTAGCCAAAACAAAAACCAAAAAAACAGTAGTCACTAAAAGAACAGAAATGCAATAATACAATGTATAGCTTCAAATCCAGAAGAAGGGAAAGAAAAGAAAAGTATCTTCAATTTTGTCATATTCCACAGAAAATATAAGAGGAGAAAGAAAGAAACAAAGGAAAAAATAGCAAACCGAAAATATTGTTGGCTAAAAAGTTTGTTTGGGTTTTTCCATAACATCTTACGGAAAAAACCCAAACAAACGTTTTGGCCAACCTAATATAAAATAAAATGATAGAAATTATTCCAAGTATATCGAATAACAATAAATGTAAGTTAATTAACTCTAGGTACAATATTGTTCATATCTCTAGAACTTATTCATCTTGTTTAACTGAAAGTTTATGCTCATTGATTAGAACTCTTCATTTCCATCCTCCTCCCAGTTGCTGGTAACCACCATTCCACTCCCTGATTGTACAAGTTTGACTATTTTAGATATCTTATACAAGTGGAATCATTGCAGTATCTGTCCTTCTGTGACTGCCTTATTTTACTTAGCATACTGTCCTCAAGGTTCATCCATGTTGTTGCATATTGCAGAATTCCTTTGGTTTTCTTTTTTTTTAAGGCTGAAATAACATTCCATCATATGTTTATGCCACACTTTTTTTATCCATTCATCTGCTGACAGACATTTAGGTTGTTTCCACATCTTGGATATTGTGTGCTACAATAAATATGTGAATGCTAATATCTCTTCAAGATTCTGGTTTCAATTCTTTTGGATAAATATCCAGAAGTGGGGTTACGGGATCATATGGTAACTCTAGTTGTAACTTTTAATTTTGTAGGCATCTCCATACTGTTTTCCATAATGGCTGCACTATTCTGCATTCTCACCAACGGTGTACAAGGTTCCAGTTTCTCTACATCCTCCCCAACATTTGTTGTCTTTTTTTTTTTTGATAACAGCTATTCAAACAGATATGAGATGATATCTCATTGTGGTTTTGATTTGCATTTCCCTGATGACTAGTGACACTGAGCATCTTTTCCTATACCTGTTGGCCATTTGTATGTCTTCTTTGGAGAAATATTCATTCAAGTCTTTAGTCCATTTTTAAATTGGGTTCTTAGGGTTTTTTGCTATTGAGTTATAAGAGGTCCTTAGATACTTACAAATTAACTCCTTTCCAGATGTATGGTTGGCAAATATTTTCTCACATTATGTAGGTTGCCTTTTCACTTTGTTGCTTGTTTGCTGTGCAAAAGTTTTTTAGTTTGATGTAGTCCTACTCATCTATTTTTGCTTTTGTTGCCTGTGCTTTTAATGTCATAGCCATGAAATCATTTCCAAGACCAACATCCTGAAGCTTTTGTCCTATGTTTTTTTCTATGAGATTTACAGTTTCATTCTTACTTACTTTGTAAGTCTTTAATCCATTTTGAATTGATTTTTGTGTATGGCATAAGATAAGGGTCTAATTTCACACTTATTTATGTGTATATCCAGTTTTTCCAACATTATTTATTAAAAGGCTACACTTTCCTCAATGTGTGTTCTTGCCACCCTTGTCAAAGATCATTTGATTACATGCATGGATGTATTTCTGTCCCCTTGGTTTATATGTCTGCCTGTATGCCAGTACCATATCATTTTAATTACTTTAGCTTTGTAATATATTTTGAGATCAGAAAATGTGATGCCACCAGGTTTGTTCTTCTTTCTCATGATTATTTGGCTCTTTGTGGTCCTTCATGATTCCAAATAAATTCCAGGATGATTGTTCTATTCTGTAAAAAGTACTATTAGGATTCTGATAGGGATTGCATTGAATCTGTAGATTGCTTTTGGTAATATGAACATTTTAACAATATTTAGTCTTCCAGTCCATAAATGTGGGATGTTTCTATTTGTTTGTGTTTTCTTTCATTTCTTTTAGCAATGTTTTGTAATTTTCCACGTATAAGTGTTTCATCTCCTTAGTTAAGTTTATTTTTAAGTCTTTTGCTTTTGATGCTGTTGTAAATGGATCATATTCCTAATTTCTTCCTCAGATAGTTTATTGTTGGTGTAAAACCCAGGTAAACAGTTTATTAGGAATATGCCTAAACAAACTACTTCCTCCACAAAAAAAGTCTGAATAAAGAAATGACAAGAGATTACCATGCAAATGCCAATCAAAAGAAAGCCTATATACCAACATTAATATCAGACAAAATAGAATTTAAGACAAAAGGGTTTAATAGGCTTTGAGTGATATTACCTAACAATAAAAAGTCCACCAATAACAATAACAGTGAATATTTAGTTAAGGATGAAGAGTCATGATGTCTGCAACTTACATTCAAATGGTTCATCAAAAAAAATGTTAATGGGAAAAAAATGTGGCAAAATGTTCATAACTTATAAATCTAAGTAAATAGTATGGGGTGTTCATTTTACAATTATTTCAATTCATTGTGTAACTTTCAGTTTTTCAACTCTGGAAAATTTTCAAAATGAAATTATATAAAGTAAAAAGTTGAGGAAAATTAACTTGAATAACTCATGAGCTAAAGAGGAAGTCAGAAGAAACTATAAAATAAGATGGAAAACAAAAGCATTACATGTTAAAACCTGTGGAAAACAGCTAAAGCAGTATTCAGAGGGAAATTTATAGACTTAAATAAATTTATTAGGACAAGAAATACTTAAATAAATCCTTATGATCAGATAGCTACAAAATTGAATCATAGAGTAAACCCAAAGAAAGTAATATGAAGAAAAAACTTAAGATATGAATAAATGTTTATGATATAGAAAACAAACAATGGAGAGATTCAATGAAAACAAGAACTTTCACTTTGAAACATTGAGAGAGAAAAAAAGAAACATTAAGAGATACAATATCTAGAAAGACTAAAAGAAAACCAAAAAAAGTACAAATAAACAATGTTATCAAAAAAGAGGATGTAATAACAGGAAGAGTAACTATATTAAAAATCAATAATACGATACAAATGAATGTGGCCATTAAATTGAGAAACTTTGATAAAATATGTATTTTTTCTAGAAAAGTGGGAATTTCCAAAATTACAAAGCAACTACTAAAATTAACCTAAGAAAACGCGAGATCTTCATTGCCGCATGTGGGATCTTTTTTTGTGGTGCACAGGCTTCTCTCTAGTTGTGGCATGCAGGTTTTTCTCTTCTCTAGTTGTGGCGCATGGGCTCCAGGGTGTGTGGGCTCTGTAGTTGTGATGTGGGGGCTCCACAGTGCACGAGCTCTGTAGTGTACAGCGCCAGTGAGCTCTTCAGTTGAGGTGCGTGGACTCAGCTGTGGCACGCGGGCCCAGTTGCCCCACAGCATGTGGGATCCTAGTTCGCCAACCAGGGACCAAACTCACATGCCCTGTACTGAAAGACAGACCCTTCACCACTGGACCACCAGGGAAGTCCCAAGAAGGGAATCTTCATCTTCAATTTGTCCCTTTGCTCATGTGCAAATTTATAAATAAAGCCCTACCAGTAAAGTTGCTGGATCAAGGGTATATGCATTTGTAATTTTGATAATTATTACCATAAAGATCATACCAATTTATACTTCCACCATGAAGTGGAAACAGGCATTCCATTCAGCAGCGTATGAATGGAATGCCTGTTTTCACATATTTTTACCAACAACATATTCAAATTTTAAAATCTTTGCTAATCAAGTGATGGAAACCGGTGTTCCATTGCAGTTTTACTTTGCACTTCTCTTGCTATTAATATAGTTTATAATAAAGTTTATCTTTTCATTTGTTTAAAAGCCACATTTAACTCTTTTATGCATACTACTCGTATTTATGTCCTTTGGCTCTTTCTATGTGTTTTTCTTTATTGATGTGTAGAGACTCTATATGAGATGCATTTCAAATTTTCACCATTTATCATTTATATTTAGATATTTTATAATGTTTTTAACATGGAGAATTCAAAAAAAATTTATATAATTGTATTTAATAGTCTTTCTAAATTGGCTTCTATGTTTTACATCATATACTCAAAGATTTTTACCACTCCAAGATTATTTCTTAATCCTCTTATTTTTTTAATCCACTGGGAAATTATGATGATGTATGGATTGAGACAGGGATCAAACTTCATTTTTTTCCCCAAAGAGCTGAAACTGCCCCCAAGCCACAGATGATAAGGGTGCCCTGGCTAAGCCATAAGGGAAAAAGGGGGACATCTTCCTGAAAAAGACCATACCTGAGCTGAGTCTTAAGGAATATGTAGAAGTTAGCCAGGCAAATAAAGACTGGAGAATTGAAATCATTCATTTCAGCTAAAGATTAGGATTTTAGAGAGAGAATGACTTAGAGCCAAGTCTCAAGAGATGAGCAGGATAGCCTTGGATGCCATGCTTAGAAATTTGAACTTTATTTTGAAAATGAAAGGGTACCATTAAAGATTTTTTTTAAGAAGAAAAAGGTAACATGCGTAGATTTTCATCTTGGAAAAATTATTCTGGCAGCAACGTTGAAAATGAATTGGAATGGGGCAAACCTGAAGCTAGCAGAGCCCATTTAAGTGAAAACTGGCTTTTTGAGAAGGTCACCTGCCCCACATCCCTTGGTTAATAAGTGGTTAGTTAGACCAGACGTGAAACCTAAGTATCCTACTTTTAATCATTTCTTCATATTTTAGACAAAACCAGCAGACAATGTGCCAGGAAAGGATAAAATCTGCCAATAAGTGGTTTTAAGTGTGACTATTTTAAAACCCAAAATCTACTGTACGTGAACTCCAATAAGCTCATCTTAAGCCTGACTCTACAGTGATGTCTGAGTCAGTTCAACTATCAAATCTCATAGTTGGTGGAAGCCCAGAGGTCCCTCTCCCACCCAGGACAGGAACCTCTTCCAAAACACGCCCAACAGATGGCCTAAAAGCCCCTGTGTGAACACTCTTCACCTTCAAAGGGAGCTTCCTGGCCTTCTGTTCTTCTGTTGCAGATCTAAACATAGAAAGTTCTTTCTCATGTTGAGCCAAAATTCTTCCTCCCTGTAACTTTCACCCATCAGTCAGCAAGGTCTTCTCCCTGAGCGTTTCTTTCTCAAGGAGAAACCATTAGCTTTAGGAAATGCTGTCATAGCGCCATCATAAAGGCTATAATGTTTATACCAATGGTTGTACAACCATGTGAGTGTACATAATGCCCCAGAACCGCACGCCTAAAAACAGTTAAGATGATAGATTTTGTGTTATATGTGTTTCACCGCAATGAAATGTTTTTTAAAATCGTCTGTTAAAGATACTAACAATACCTGACCAGTTAAAAGTCTCTGAACTTGAAATGTTGACCACTCTTTGGAATGGTACTGAATTTTTATCTTGCTCCCTTTTAACTCTCTCTTATTTCCCTCTCATAGTATATTCATGGTGTACCCCATTCCTTCTGTCTTTCAGCCAGGATCTCAGTTTATCTTTGAGAGCCAGGTCTTTCTGTCTTTGGCTTCTCCTAAATCCTGATGGTTCATTGGATCGTGTGAACTTTAAAAAGAAAAAAAATCGAAATTAGGGTCATTAGCTCTGCTATTTCGGGGCAGAAATTATGATACTTTGAGCTCAATAGTCCCCACGTTGCTATAACACAGCTCTAGAGGAGGAAAGATTTTTTTTTTTAATATTTTCATTCCAAAATGTTAAGACCTTAGCAGGAGGAGCTTCATTTTTAAAAGAGGAATCTGAGAGAACTCTCATGGCCCAAGGGAACCAATGATCACAGTGGAGTTTTTAACTGGCCCATCTTGCCAACCCATTAACCAGTTATCTGCTTGTAAGACCAACTCAATTGTGTGACTTAAAATTTTTCGATCTGCACGAGATGTTTACTATAAAATTTTCTCACCAAAAAGTGAATCTGAATTTTTCTGTGGGGCAAAATTTGTCATAACCTCTGCTCATCCAACAGGCCAATCCCTGATGTGCTGCTGTTCCCCCCAGCAGCTAGGACCTTGAGTCTTTTGGGATCACTCTGTGCCCTACCACCCCCAGCTTCACTGGCTCTGTGGTAGCAGCTGCTTTAGTGACAGCCTCAGGGCTGCTTGTTGTCTGTCATTTATAGCTGCAGATAATCTGACTGTGGTGGGATCAATTAGAAGACATCTAACATAGCAATTGCCCACAATTTGACAGAGTATATTTAAAATTTAAGACTCAGAATGACACGCAGCCATGCATCAATCTCTTCAATGTTAAACAAGGTCTTCTATGAAAAATACCGATTTTTAAGTTTGATATAATAGTTTGACTGCTTACTCCTTTTTCAGTTTTCTTTCTCTTTTAAAAACTAATGTAGGCACCTCAGAGGATGAATATAATTTTCCCATGAAGACTTATATTTCCTTAATTTTTATATTTTTAGTAAGTCTTGTTTAAAATTAATGTAATAATTTATTTATTTTTTGGTTGTGTTGGGTCTGTTGCTGCAAGCGGGCTTTCTCTAATTGCAGAGAGCAGGAGCTACTCTTTGTTGTGAGTGGGATCTTCCCATACCAGGGATCAAACCCGTGTTCCCTGCATTGGCAAGCAGATGCTTAACCACTGTGCCAACAGGAAAGTCCCATATTCTTAGTAACTCTTGATTCTTTCCAAAAAATACATTCTCATGATTCATCATGCCTATATCCATTCCCTATAAGATCTTTGAAAGTGGTATCCTTTTAAAAAAAATTGTTTGAAAACAAATTTTGACTTCTGATAATGGCAGGGCAGCTTGGTTGGACTAACTCTCTTATAAACAATAATTATAAAACCTGAACAAAATGTTTGAATAACATTTTGAATACACTGGAGACCTATCAAAAGTAAACAAAGTGGAGAGCAGTCTACCCTTAAAGGTAGAAAGTATATTTGCGAGACTTGCAAGTTTGCAACTTTTTACCTGAGCACACCCACAATCCATTGTCTTGGGTTGTCAGAGGAGAGTTCAGGCTGGCAGATCAGCCAGAATTAAGGGGGAAATCCTAGAACAGAATGAACAGCAGAAGGTGTGAAACCCAAAATCTATCTAAAACACCCATCCAACTTCTTTGCAAGGAAAGAAGGGAGGGAGAAGAGGAGGGAGGGAGGGAAGAAGGAAAGAAGGAAGGAAGGGAGGGATGGAGGAAAGAAGGAAGGAAGGGAGGGAGGAAAGAAGGAAGGAAGGAAGGAAAAAGAAAAAAAGAAAGGGACTTCCCTGGCAGTCCAGTGGTTGGGACTTCACCTTCTAATGCGGAGGGTGCAGGTTCAATTCCTGATCAGGGAGCTAGGATCCCACATGCCTCGTGGCCAAAGGATCAAAACATAAAACAGAAGCAATATTGTAACATGTTCAGTAAGGACTCAAAAAAGGGTCCCCATCAAAAAACAAAAAAAAAAAATCTAAAAAAAAAAAAGGATAAAAAGAAGGAAAGGAAAGAAAAGGCATCAGCTGGAAGCTGAAAGAACTGAGCAGAGAATTCAACTGTTGTTGAGTGCAGGAAAACAGAGTTTGGAATTTAAGTCTAGCCAAGTTAATAAAGATTACTCTTCAAAGGAACATAGCAGAATCTAGTCTCCATGTTGTACATTCCTTTATAACCAGCATCCAATTATAAGTCACTAGATATGCAAAGTAACAGGAAAATGTGACCTATGCTCTGGGGGAAAAAAAAAGGAACTCTGCGGTTATCTAGATGCTGTTGTAATAAATAGACAGGACTAAGGCAACCACTGTAAATATGTTAACGGAGTTAAGAAAAAAATAGTCACAGCAAATGAACACAATGGGATAATCACAGCAGAAAAATAGAAACTATAAAAATGGAACCAAATGGAAATTTTAGAGCTGGAAAGTACAATAACTGAAATGAAAATTTCATTGGATGCTTTTAACAGCATTTTGGAGGCAGCTGAAGAAAGTGAACATGGAGATAGATTTTAGAGGTTATTTAACCTACAGGACACAGACAAAAGTCCCAAACATTTGGAAATTAATCAATACATTTATAAAAATCCATGATTGGGACTTCCCTGGTGGTGCTGTGGTTAAGAATCCGCCTGCCAATGTAGGGGACACGGGTTCGATCCCTGCTCCAGGAAGATCCCATATGCTGCGGAGCAACTATGCCACAACTGTTCAGCCTGTGCTTTAGAGCCCGTGAGCCACAACTATTGAGCCCATGTGCTGCAACTACTGAAGCCCACATGCGTAGAGCCCATGCTCTGCAACAAGAGAGGCCATGGCAATGAGGACCCCGTGCACCACAATGAAGAGTAGCCCCCACTCAGCGCAACTAAAGAAAGCCCGTGCACAGCAAAAAAAAAGACCCAACACAGCCAATAAAATTAATTAATTAATTAAAAGTAAAAGAGTGCTCATAGGGAATTTTACATCTTTAAATTCATATATTAGAAATGGAGAAAAAGTTAGACTCAGTCATCTATTCACACATTGATTAATGGATACATAAAGTGTGGTGAGTCCATACAATGAAATACTATCTGGGGGTTAAAAGGAATAAAGTGCTGACACGTGGTACAACACAGATGAATCTTGAAAACATGTTTAGTGAAAGAAGCCAGTCACAAAAGACCACATATTGTATGACTCCATTTACAGGAAATGTCTCAAATAGGCAAATGATAGAGACAGAAATTAGGTTCGTGGTGGTCTAGAGCTGAGGGAGGGCGTTAGCACAGGGCAGGGTGATGATAAAGGGTGTAGGATTATTTTGGGGGGTGATGAAAATACTATAAAATGTATTTGACTTTGGTTGCACAACTTTGTGAATATACTTAGAACCATTGTATTGTACACTTTAAATGGGTGAATTATATAGAATGTGAATTCTATCTCAAGAAAGCTGTTACCAAAAAAAAAAAAAAATCTAAATCTTCAACATAAGAAACTAGAAACCAAGGGAGCAAATTAAACCCAAACTAAGTAAAAATTAGGAAATCATAAAGATAAGAGTACAAGTCAATAAACTAGAAAACAAGATGATCAATAGAGAAAATAAAGCCACAAGTTTGGCTCTTTAAAATGATTATTAAAAGTGGTAAACACCTAGCAAGACGGATAAAGAAAAAAACAAAGAAAATATAAATTACCTATATCAGGAATGGAAGAGAGAAACACAAGTCCTGCAGACACTGGGTGGTTGCATGACTGTATATATATGCGCCAAAATTCATTAAACTATATGCTTAACATAGGTGAATTTGATTGTAAGCAAGTTAAACCTCAGTAAGGCTGTAGAAGAATCAATCAGTGTAATCTACCTGATTAATAAAGAAGAAAAGCCATTGATTATATCAGTTGATGGCATACATTAGTTATTTGCACACTGATCTAAGCATCTTTCTTGACCATTGCTTGTTAAGAGGGGCCCCCATCCATCTTCATGATGTGAGACTGTACATCTTTCAAAGGCCATGTTATTTCCTCTCATCAAGGTACCCCATAATTTGTAATGACCATTTCCACCCTGCTTCTACCCTTTTTCTTACTCACTCACTTGAAAAGGTCCAGGTGAAACTCTGAGGATTTGCTTGTGCCGGCCACTTCTGTCTTAGCAGGATTCCAAGAACACGTCACTGACTAACAGCTACTACAGTTTATTGACCTTGTTGTGACAAAACCATCCCATTCCATTCCATTCGGTGGTTTCTTTTTCCTCCTGTGGTGGTGATGTGTTATAACAAAACGAAGTTCAGTGCCTGGTTCTGTGAGTGAACACACATCCACGGAGGTTCTAATAGGCAGAGACGGCCCTGTGGGAACCTCACCTCGGGTCTATGACAAAGAAAAGGAAAAGCCTGAGATTTTCTTTAAAAACATAACCAGAAGTCACAGTTAGTTCCAACTGAGTAAAGGGAAGAAAAGGTGAAAATAAGCTTCCTTTATTCCTATGTTATTCATACTGCTGAATATCATAAAAAAAGGGAGACCTCTTTATGTATAATTCTTGAAGGTTTTCTCTTGGAATAATACTGCTTTGTGGCTTTGTGGTGTCTCAGGTTTATTCCGGGTAGTATGGATTTCCACCAAATTCCAGCCTTTGCAATGTTAGGGCTTCTGGACAGAATCTTGAGGCAAGATAGACAAGTCTTCCCATGTTTTTCCATGTAGACTAAAGACCCAGTAGGAAGAAATTGTAAGGCAGTAGGGTACAGGGTTTAAGACAATGGACTTGGTGTCAGACAAGCCTAGGTTCCAGTCTCAAATTTGCCAGTGATGAAGTGACTGGCCTTGGGCAAGCTGTTTAATATTTCTGAGCCTTAGTTTCTTCTTCTCTAGGATGGGTATAATAACACTACCTGCCTCATAGGGTAGTCAGGCATGTGATGGTGTCTGACAAAAAAAATAAAAGAACTCAATACTATTTATTTCTTCCTGTTTACATATATTTTCTGCTAGGCAAATTGACACTCCAGAACATTGCTGGTAGGAATATAAATTAGTACAGTCTTTTTGGAGGGCCATTTCTGTTAAATTTTTAAAATCTCATGGGCTTCAATCCTGCAATTGGACTTCTAGGTGTCTATACTAGAGAACTATTCATAAGTACATACTTAACTGAAAACTTGAATTTCATATGCTAATAAGCCTTATTAAACACACCTATAGACAACATTTTCCCTGGGTCCTACACTGTGCCATTCCGAACTAATTTATCAAAGAATCATCAACAGATTTCTCAGGCTTCCAAGAAAGTCAGTCATATTCTCCTGCTATTTTAGAAATGGATGTTATACAAGCCCTTAGAATTACAGACTGTAGAATTTTTTTTAAACTTAGAAATAATGTGGCTTAAGCATCTCCTCTTACAGATGAGAAAAATTTAGGCCCCCAGTTACCCAACTAGCTAATGATGGAATCCAGGACAAATTAGTGCTATTAACAGTTTGTGTTCTCAAAACCAAACCGTATCATTTACATTGCCTGAGAATTCATTCTCACTTATTGTCAGTGCCACAGGCATAGCTACTTGTTTACCCCATAACTCTTTTTTCCTTCTTAAGAGTTAAAAACACTAACTACCCAGCTTCCCTTGCAGCCAGACTCAGTTCTGGCCAGTGAGATATAAATGGAACATCTACTGGCTGAGGGCTTTCAGGAAAGCTATTGTTTTCCTGATTAAAAAGAGCAGGCTATATAGCTGGCATGCGATTTCTTTACCCTTCTGCATGTTTCCTGCTGCAATGAAGACACGCTATCTGGAGAGTCAGTGGCCATACTGTCCCTATGATGACGGAGAAGGACTATAGAAGGAGTCTGGGCATCGCTGACATTTTGAGCCCCTGCACCAGCCTTAGACTGGCCTATCTTGTTGCTTCTTACTATGCTAGAAAAATAAGCCCCTTTTTGGTTAGGCCACTGCGGTCCTATTTTTATATTCCTCTCACTTCCCAAGGAGAATAGAGGCCGTGGGGTATAAACTCTGCCATATCTAAGTTCATCTCGCCTTATTCATTCTTAGAGGGGGAAGGGACCATCTTGCTTTCCAAATGTAATCTTTTCCATCTCTGTCTGTCTCCTCCCATCTCCTTAAGTTTCCCTGTTTGCTTTCATCTCTACTCCTCACTCTAAAAACATCTTTTAAATTTTCCTTCAGCTTTGGCTCCCTTACAAAATACTATTCTTTTGCTTCACTTCACATCTAAAAATCTTGGGAAAAGAGACTCCCAAAGCCTGCCCTCCCTATGGCTAAAAATGAATGACGCATGCCCTGATCCAACCAACACCTTTCACTACTCGTCCTATCTGAACTTCTGTAGCGTTTGATAGTGTTGGCCCACTCTTCCCTTCTTGGACTCTGATCACTCTTGACCTCCTGACATCACACTCTCCCATCTCTCTGACCCCATTGCTGTCTGGGCTCCTTGCCTTGCCCCTCTTTCCCTGCCTTGTCTTTGGATGCTGGTGTCCTGCTAGACTCTCTCCATCCCTACCTTTCTCTAGCAAGCCTCTCTCTCTTACATGGCTTCTGTTACCTGCTATTTGCTAATTCTCTGTAAAACTTACATATCCCCTAGTTGTTTTTTTCCTGAACTTCAGATCAGTATTTTTAGTCAGTTCCAACCGCTGGAACTTCAAACACAGTACGTCCAAAGCCAAAGCCACAATTTCTCTCGTCCCCCAACCAAACTCCCTTTCAATAAAGTGCATCATCATACATCTAGGTGTTCGAAGCAGAAACCTTAAATGTATAGTCGATTCTATTATAAGCGTAAAAATTTGAAATAATCCTTGGAAATTTTGTTGTACAGAATTGATCAATGAAAACCACAGGGCTCTTGGGAAAAATAAGCACAACACTCAAAAACTTCATCAGTGATGTTAAAAAAAGAGAGATAGAAACCTCTTAAATTGTAGCACGGTCTCACACATGTTCAATAGTTGAGGAATACACAAATAACAGAATAAGTGTGGCACTTTTAAAAGACCTGAAGTTTGCTTGTGCAAGTGGGCATCAGAAGGGCTGCAGTTTGTGGGTTATTGTGAAGTGGTGGAAATCAGGCAGAAACGTGTAACCCCAGGTGTGGAGGAGTGTGGCTCATAACACACACAGTGACCTGAGGCAGCTGGTAGATGTCCGAGGGGTGTGTACATGTGTGCATGTGTATCATGTATTCCTAAACTAGATGCAGTTTTCTGCTTTCACCTAGTGTTTCTTGAGGGACAGGTATGCTCAGCATGTTCCCTAATATCTCAGTAAGGTTGGAACAAAATTTGAATTTTCAAAGCAAAGACTATAGTTGAACTACTGTGTCCTGAAAAATTCCATCTTTTCATCCACACAGGCACGTGGTCGCGAATTCTCATGTATTTTGCTCCTAGTCACATCTGTTTCTTCTCCATCTCTGCCGCTGCTGCTCCAATCCAGATGTTCATCACCTCCCATGGCAACAGCCGCCTATGCTCTTTCCACTGCAGGGCCCCCTCCCGCCCCCCTCAGGGGCTTGGGAACTGCCACATCTGCGGTCGTGTCCCAAGCAAACATCAGTCGGCGAGGGCTTCTGTTATTGATCAGGACATGGTCCTGATCCCTGAGCCATTTGTTCATTGTAAGATGGGGCAATGATATCTTTCCAACAGGGTTGTCGTGAGGATTAAAGCAGGGAATCTATGTAAAGCATCGGCACAGCATTGAGCACATAGAAGACATTTAATAAGCGATTATTCTTCTTCCCCTTTCCTATTTCTTGATTTTTAAATATTAAGAGTACATGTAGTGACTCTACTCTTCCTGTAGGATCTGGTGAAATTCTCTGAGAAGGGTTTAGACGACACTCTCAGTCTGGAGCTGCCACAGCTTTCAGCCTCATATTCTTTATCCCCAGCCCAGCTCCCGAGTCACCTCCTCGTTGAAATCTTCCCAACTGCCTCCCTCACCCGGAAAAAAAAACTTTGTCTCTCCCCGTGAACCCCACCATGCAATGTACATACACCTCTGATATGGCATCTCCCTAGTCCTGTGTAGTAGACGCTGTTTGCCACCTGCCAAACACCCAGAGCTCTCACCCCATTCTCCTTTGCTAACAGAACTCAGTTACCGAATGACTCGGGTATCTATTCCTGCCCCCATGAGACTCGAGGATGGCGACCTCATTCTCAGCATTAGGAATAGACCATAACCAGTCTGTGCCCATCAAAGTTACCTCATTCCCTTTGCCAGTGATGAAGTTTGGAATGGGCACATGACCTGATTCTGGGAACTAAGACATGAAGGAGCATCTGCTGGGAAATTTGTGAGAAGTGTCCTCTTTCCTAAAAAAAAAAAAAAAAAAAAAACAACGGAAGAAATGGTTTTCTTTCTTCCTTTGGCTGCTGTGATATCTGATGTGAGGCTGGAGCTGCTGCAGTCATATTATCTCTGGCCTAGACACCAATACACATAGAACAGGGCAAAGTCAAGAGTGTGAAAGAGAAGAGGAACTGAAATTTATGTAATGTACATGGCATCTGCCCTACCTCTGGACTATTTGGTATTTGAGACAATAAACATCTTTGTTGTTCAAGCCACTCTGAGTTAGATTTTCTGTCACTTGTAGTGGAATACATCTTGATGAAAATTGGCATTAGAGTTATTCATGGATCTCTCTCCCCATTGATGTTGAGAACACCAAAGAACTTCTTTGATTTTCTATCCCCAGCACTAAGAAGCACATGCCGCATACTGGATGCTCTGCAAATTTTTGTTGGATGGATGGATGGATAGGTGGATAGATGGATGGATGGATGGATGGATGGACAGACGGACGGACGGACGAAACTTCTGGCATCTTGCCCATGGTGCTTTCCAGTATCTGCCACCGTCTCAAATATCCTGCTAATTCTTTTATCCTTGACGTTAGATAAAAGATAAAGGGGAGGTAAGGTGTTTAGGCAGGAAGTCCAGAAAGCCATAAAACAGAAAGGTAGCCAAGATTGGTCTCCTGGGAGTGCCTCAAGGTTAGCTAGAGTTCTTTTCAAAGTCCCACAGCTGCTTCCATTCTCAACTCTGGCAAAAGCCTAGAGAAGATAAGCTGTATGTAGGAAGGCACCCATGCATGAAATCCAAGAAGCAAGGTCAACATTTTGTAACAAAATTGGAGAATGATGACCTGTATTCCCAAACCTCTGAAGGACCAACAAGCAGTCACTGAAGGGCCTGAGACCAGGACCAAATTTTCTTTGCAGACAGTAGTGTGCTGTAAACCGGCTCTTTGGAGGGAAAGCTGTGATTTGTAATGTTTGTCTTCATTGTGTAAATTCTCCCCCAAGAGCTGATTTCAAGTAACCAAATGCTGAGCAGCTGGCTTGCGGGTGTGAGCTGGCTCCAGCACACTCTACCTACAGGGCAGCACTAGCTCAACTCAAGAGGCAAAATCAGCATTGGCCAAGGCCCTGGAATTCCAAACCACCTGGGGCTCTGGTTCCCTCTCTCAGGAATGGCACCTCCATCTATCCAGGTGCCCAAGGGCCAAAGTCATGGAGAGCTATTCTACAGCCCCCTCCACCCACTTCTAAACAATGACCTTATCTGCTCTCTCCCACCTCCAAGATATCGTTCAAACCCACATATTTATTTCCATCCCCTTTGCTCCTGCCAGGTCCAGATCCTTATCTTCTCTGGACCAGACATGATCTCCTAACTGCTCTCTGTTCATCCACTTTCACCCCCTGAGTAAGTGTATTCTTCATATTGTGCCTGAGTCATCCTCTGAAAATGCAAGTCTGACCGTGTTGGTTCCTTGAGGAAAACCTTCACTGGCTCCCTGTAGCTTTAGAATCATGACCAGTCCTCACCACTCTAGCTGCAGCCCTATAGGCATGGCCCCTCCCTTAGTAACATTAACCCACTACCCTGGCCCTGGCTTACTATGCTTCAGCCTCTTTGATGTTGTTTTGGTCCCCCCAATGAGCCTGTGCTTTTTCATGCCTAGAGTCTTTATATATGTTTTTCCCTTTCCCTGGAAAGCTCTTCCCCTCCCCTCTTTATCTCCTCTATTCCTACTCATCCCTTAAGTCTCAGCTTGAAATCATTTCCTCCAGGAAGCCTTCCCTTGGATCCTCAGACTAGGTCAGATCTTCCTGTTGTAGATTCCAAAACATCCTGCATTTCTCTTTCCAGTTACCCACTACCTGTCTTCCCCACTGGGCCATCAGCATTCTCACTGCTTATGGTGAGAAATGCTAGGCTCTAGAGATAGCATTTTCCACATAGCAGCCAGAGTGGTCCTTCGAAAAGGCAAGTCAGTTCTTGTCATTCCTCTGTTCAAAACTTTGAAGGCTTTGCAACTCTCTCAGCATAAACTTCAAAGTCTGTAACAAGGCCTATTAAGCCCTATAGGTCTGACATATTCTGTCACTCTCGCCCTCTCTTTCTCTGCTCTAGCCACAATGGCATCCTTGCTCTTCCTTGACTATGGCAAACATAATCCTACCTCAGGACCTTTGCATGTGCTGTTTCTTCTGCAAGAAAACCACAGGGCTCACTCCTTCATTTTCTTCAGATCTCTGCTCACATGTGACCTTATCAGAGAGGCCTTCACAGAGGCCCAACTTACCTAACTCATATGTGTTTTCCAAAACCACCAAGGAATTCTCTGATTCTCAGGGGACACTGATTGGGTGTCCTACAAATTAAATTCAGTTCTGACACTATCTACCTGGAGATAGTGTTATATCCTACAGGTTAAGGGCTCAGTCCCACAAGATGGCCTGTATTTCAGAAGCCAGTCACCAATCCAGGTTGTTACCTGTGCTTCTGACTGACTAGTTAGAAATTGGAGGTTCCTACAACTCTTTCCTCAGGTTTGATTAATTTGCTAGAGTGGCTCAGAGAAGGCAGAGAAATATTTACTTACATTTATCAGTTTATTATAAAGGATATTATAAAGGATTAAAATAAATGCCAGATGAAGCAGTATATAGGGTAAGGTCTGGAAGGGTCCCAAGTGCAGGAGCTTCTGTCCCCATGTAACTGGGGTGTGCAACCGCCTGGCACATGGATACATCCACCAACCCCTAAACTCATCAAATCTCTCCCTCTTTTTTTTTAAATTCAAATATAGTTGATTTGCGATATTGTGTTAGTTTCAGGTGTACAGCAAAGTGATTCAGTTATATATATATATATATTCTTTTTCTGATTCTTTTCCCATACAGGTTATTACAAAATACTGAGTATAGTTTCCTGTGCTATACAGTAGGTCCCAAATCTCATTGTTCAAGAGTTTTTTTTTTTTTTTTTTTTTGGGGGGGTACACCAGGTTCAATCATCTGTTTTTACACGCATATCCCCGTATTCCCTCCCTTCCTTGACTCCCCCCCCTTCGAGTCCTCCCCACCCTCCCCGCCCCAGTCCTCTAAGGCATCTTCCATCCTCGAGTTGGACTCCCTTTGTTATACAACAACTTCCCACTGACTATTTTACAGTTGGTAGTATATATATGTCTGTGCTACTCTCTCGCTTCGTCTCAGTTTCCCCTTCACCCCCCGCCCCCTCCCATACCTCGAGTTCTCCAGCCCATTCTCTGTATCTGCATCCTTGTTCTTGTCACTGAGTTCATCAGCACCATTTTTAGATTCCGTATATGTGAGTTAGCATACAATATTTGTCCTTCTCTTTCTGACTTACTTCACTCTGTATGACAGATTGTAGTTCTATCCACCTCATTACATATAGCTCCATCTCATTCCTTTTTATAGCTGAGTAATATTCCATTGTATATATATGCCACATCTTCTGTATCCATTCATTTGTTGATGGGCATTTAGGTTGCTTCCATGTCCTGGCTATTGTAAATAGTGCTGCAATAAACATTATGGTACAAGTTTCTTTGGGGATTATGGTTTTCTTTGGGTATATGCCCAGGAGTGGGATTACTGGATCATATGGTAGTTCTATTTGTAGTTTTTGAAGGAACCTCCAAATTGTTTTCCATAGTGGCTGTACCAACTTACAGTCCCACCAACAGTGCAGGAGAGTTCCCTTTTCTCCACACCCTCTCCAACATTTGTGGTTTCCAGATTTTGTGATGATGGCCATTCTGACTGGTGTGAGGTGATACCTCATTGTGGCTTTGACTTGCATTTCTCTGATGATGAGTGATGTTGAGCATCTTTTCATGTGTTTGTTGGCCATCTGTATGTCTTCTTTGGAGAAATGTCTATTTAGGTCTTCTGCCCATTTGTGGATTGGGTTATTTGCTTTTTTGGTATTAAGCTTCATGAGCTGCTTGTATATTTTGGAGGTTAATCCTTTGTCCGTTGTTTCATAGGCAATTATTTTTTCCCATTCTGAGGGTTGCCTTTTAGTCTTGTTTATGGTTTCTTTCACTGTGCAAAAGCTTTTAAGTTTCATGAGGTCCCATTCGTTTATTCTTGATTTTATTTCCATGATTCTAGGAGGTGGGTCAAAAAGGATCTTGCTTTGATGGATGTCATAGAGTGTTCTGCCTATGTTTTCCTCTAGGAGTTGTTCAAGAGTTTTTATAGAGCTTAATCTGTAGCCCCCTCCTTCCCTGTCCCAGAAGTCAGTGGGTGGGGCTGAAAGTTACAACCTTCTAACCTCATGGTCTTCCTGGTGACCACCCCCATCCTGAGGGTCTATCTAGGGGCCGCACGCTAAGTCGTCTCATTAGCATAAATTCAGGTGTGCTCAAAAGGGGCTCCTTATGAATACAAAAGACACTGCTGTCACTCAAGACATTCCAAGGGTTTTAGGAGCTTTGTGACAGGAATTGGGAACATAGACTAAATATATTTCTTATTATACCACACCAAGCACACCCCCATGTCATCAGTATCTCTGCCTTTGCCCTGCTTTTTTTTTTTCCTTCTTAGCCCTAATCACATGACAAATTACATGCTTTTTGGTTCATTTGTTTATTGCCTGTCTCTTTCCCTCCAGAAGATGAGCTCCAGGAGAGCAGGGATTTCATCTCTTTTGATCACTGTGTGCCCCTGCCATCCAGAACAGCACCTGGCTTAACAGCACTTCCCTTATAATGATTTATTCAATTGCTGAATCCTGGAAAGATTCGTGGAAGAATCTCAGAATGGCTCCAGTGCACTGCTGCTTATTTTTAGTGTATCGCCCCCGGGTGATACACTTACTTGTATTTTCTGGTAATATCCTTCCAGCACTGGTCACTCTACTTTTCCACTAATTCACCTTTGTGTGCAGAAAATAGTCCCCTGGGCCATAGGTCTAGCACTTACCATGTACAGTTAGAAGCAGCTTTTAGGAAGAGGAAATGGAAAGGTTTGAGGAGACTGTAAAATCTGCCTCTGCTTTGCCACACTCGGAGGAAAGAGGAAAGATAATTTAATACCAAAGGTCAGAGGCAGAGTTTATGTTATCCTTTTTCCCTCAGAAGAAATTACTGTTAGTTTAAAGAACAGGCCCAGGTAATTTCTATCAGTAAACAAAGGGAATTTGAAAGTGCATGGATTAACATATCCATATTTGCTCAGTAGGAGCCAATTCAAAGGGTTGCCTTTATTCCTTCTTGTCTTAAGGAAAGGGTAGTATCAGAGGGTTTGGGTAGCTTTCTGGTATTCCTTAGAAATGACTTGAAAGTGATGGATCAGATTTGGAGTGCGGGATGGTTCACATCCATTAGAAAGTGGGGAGAGAGAGACAGAGACGGAGAGAGAAAGAGAGATGCACCTGATTGCTGACATTGCCCTGAGAAATGCTGTCTCCTGGTTGGGCTAGAACTGAACCCACAGAGGCTGACCGGCTGCTTCTCAGGCCATTTCTACTGCCCTCTATCCTTGTCTGACATTGGTTCCGCCCTGATGTGCTGCTTTGGCTGGAGAAGTTCTTTAACATCAGGCTCTGCTTCCCTGTTTGTGAAATGCAGCCTGGACCCTGTAGAGCAGGATGCTCCAGTGCGCAGGCTCTATAGAGCTCGATGGCCTGGATTCTAACCCTGGCTGACAGGTACCAGATTTCTCAATTGGGCAAGTTATTTAACCTCTCTCACTTACAAATGAGGAAGGGATAGTACCCACCACTGAAGGATTAAGTGATGGCCTAGAACATTGTCTGGACTCCCAGACTCCCTGGGCAGACGCGGGACAGACAATGTCAGGACAGGCAGGGTCTGGATCCTGGAAGCCACGTGTGTGGTTCTTGTCACCAACTCGTGTGTCCCTGAATGAGTTTCTTATCCAGAATCTTTATTTTCTCTGTTTACGAAATGATGGGCAACCGTCGCCAACACACCTGCTCAGAGGTTTGTCAGTGTGGGGATGGATCAGCGGGAGCCTTCCTTGGCAGGTGTGGGCACTGACAGAGGAGCTTGGCAGTGGTGCGCAAGCTCGCCCTTGGCTTGGCTGTTTGTTTAGTCCTAGCGTGGGGGTGACGGCAGTGTCGCCACGCAATGATGTCAGGGGCTAGGCACACACGTCAAAGATGAAGATTCACAGACTACAGCTAGGATATGTGCACTCTGCAGAGAAGAGAAGAAAAACAGAGCAAACTCCCACACATGCTGTCCTCTGACACCAATACCTGTTCTCCATCCACCTGGAGAATTTGCCTGCAGGGATGGCAATGAAAACAGTGGCCTTACGCGTTGGACAAGGTCTGGAAAATTATTGTATGTGAAAAAAAAAGAGAGGGAAAAAAAGCTTACGGGTTACATCAGAAAATGCCATATGCCTCACGAATGCAGCAGAAGCTCTGGGCTGTTGTGAAATGGGAGGAGCTGGTCACAGAGCAGAGGAGAGAGCTCAGAGTCCCTCAGAGCACCAGCTGTGGTCTCAGAGGGCAACACAAACTAGAGCCAAGGGAGTGAGTGATGCTGGGCTGCATTGCAGGAAGACCGCATCTCTGTGGGAGGAGGGAAACAGGTGCTCTGGCCTCTGCTGCTCCTTACTGCTGGTGGGTTACAACCCCCTACCATGGGCACACAGTGGGCCCCTACTGCCCCTACCATGGGCAGAGGCTATAAAGACAACAGCTGAAGCCATTACGCTACATACTTGGGGTAGGGACCCAGATTTTAATTGTTCAGAGACGGTTTAAAGACCCATAAATAAATGAGAGGGAAAGGACATAGAACAAAAGTCCAACAAAGGAGGAGAAGAGGGAAAGGACAGGGACCAAGTCCGAAGGAGACTGCACACAGAGTCCATGCTGACCTTGTGCTGGTCACCGAGGTAGGAGAAACTCAGCCCTCCAGGAATTAGCAATTCAGGAAAGCCACGGACACAGTACAAAATAATGCCAAGACAGCTAGAAAGCAAAAGTCAAGTAGTACAAATAATGAAAAACCCCAAAGAGAAATTGCATAGAAGTAAAAAATATTCTGGGGCAGTTAGTGAAAGCTGCTAGAAGAAGTGAGGTCTGAGCCAGGCTGAATTGAGGAGGGGATGAGAAATGTATGCTGAGTAAAGGAGAGAGAAGGAAGGTTAAGGCACCATTTCCAAGGAGGCAGAGTTTTTTTTTAATTGAAGTATAGATGATTTACAACGTTGTATTAATTTCTACTATACCACAAAATGCTTCAGTTATCCGTATACAGACTTTCTTTTTCATATTCTTTTCTGTTATGGTTTATCACAGGATATTAAATATAGTTCCCTGTGCTCTACAGTAGGACCTTGTTGTTTATCTCGTTTGCATCTGCTAACCTAAATTCCCACTCCATCCCTCCCCTACACCCCCTCCAAAGGAGGCAGAGTCCTGCAAAGAGGCACTGGAGAGACAATCTCTGATGTGGATCCAACAGCTTGATTTACAGCTCTGTGAGTTTAGGGTTCTCTCAACCTGACTTTCCCCCCATTGTAAAGTGAGCATTATAATGTCTCCTTCTTGGGTAATCGTGAAGAATAAATAAGATAATGCATCTCAGAGAGCCCTGCATCGTGCTTAGCATGCGGCAGGCACTTAATACGTGCTAGTTCCCTTTCTCTTTCCAGTCTGCAAAGAGCTCCACTCAACATAAAGTTATGTTCTTTTACACCTGGTAGAGGTCATTACTTGCTCCAGAGTTATCCTATGGTCTCAAGTTCTAAAAAGAAAGTGGCTCAAAAGAGAGAGAAAATACCAAAAACGGAATTGTGACAAAGCAGTCACTGTAGTGGATCTGCCTGTTTATTTGTCTATTTCCTCCAGCTTCTTGAGAAGAGGAACCATGTGTTACATCCCCAGGGCCCAACCCAGTGTCTGGCACACAGTTAAAATTTAATACATATTTTCTAGATGAATGGAGACGGGTGAGGAAAAATGAGGTGATGGCCAAAGAATTAGATGTGGTTTTACAGAGAGCACTCTGAGAAACTGAGAATAAGAACAGAAAACAAAAGCACACAAACGAGGGAGAGAAGAATGTCTTTAAAACTCAAAGAGGATTAGAAAAATCGCCACATGGTAAATAATAAAAGAGCAAGAATGGAAATGAGAGAGACAGAGAAAAAGAGAGAAATTGAGAGAGTCATTCCCAACTTGTGAAAGCCGCAGGGATTCTACAACCCAGAGCAGCTGAATCCTGTGTCCTGCTAAGACAATGCAAAGGGCTTTTTCAGTTATAGGAGGAACAAGGAAGACACAGTCCTTTTGCTTTGGGCAAGATGTGTAATGATAACAGATGACAGAGAAAACAGAGCTACTGGGTTGTGCAGGCCTCCTGCCTCCCGGACAGAGAGGAAATTCTTCATCCTGGAAGGGGAGCTACAGGAGGTGGTGAGCACCAACAGAAGCCAGGAGTCCAGAGCTCTGAGCATCCCAGGTGGATTCGAGTCTCTCCACCCAAGTAAAGTACGTCATCTCAGAAGTCAGAAAGAACTTGTTGCAGATAAACTTGCTGTCCTCTTCTCGTGACCTCTGACAAACTATAAAGACCTGGAATGTTGTTTTTAAACTCAAGGGGACCAAAGGATAAAGGCGAGATCTCAGTATAGCTCAGACCAGTTGTTTCCAAATGATGGCTCTCAGATCCCTCCTGATGCCCTTTGTAAAAAAATGCAGTCTGAGGCTACAGAACTCAAATATAGAAAACTGGTCAAAGCAGAGT
Source organism: Hippopotamus amphibius kiboko (assembly GCF_030028045.1). Taxonomy (NCBI): domain Eukaryota; kingdom Metazoa; phylum Chordata; class Mammalia; order Artiodactyla; family Hippopotamidae; genus Hippopotamus; species Hippopotamus amphibius. Next base: position 157,173,423 of record NC_080189.1, read on the forward strand.
TGCTCTGGCTGGCGTCCCCCCTCTTCCCCTGGAAAGGGGGTATACACTGAGGTACTCTATTGAACCCTATAGTGAAAACTATCTCTCTAGATCAGTAAAGTTGACATTTGCTGAATAAATCATTCATTAGCTCCTATAAAGGGAAGCAGTGAACCCTGGAGGCCAACAAGCAAGGGTTGCCCAGGAGAAAACGAGCAGACTTCATTTTCTATAGGCTGTTGGTGGAATGCTACAGCAGAGTTCATCTAGACTTGAGCAACATGCATAACAACCTCTCTCATTATAACCTTACAAACAAATGAAGTTTCTATGATGATGCCATTGGGTAGATGCAACACTGTTAAGACCATCCCCAAAGGTTGTTGCTTAAAGGGTTAATGCAAAGCTCGGGGGAATTTCTAATGGCCTGCCAAGGGGCTCTTTTCTGTCAGCTCTTTTTTTGACATTTTAATCAATAATGCTGACAATAATTACCTTTCATTAGGTAATTAATATATTTGAGTCACAGTGCTAAGCACTTTATATTCACTCCTAAAGGTAGGTACCATTTTTATCACCACTTCGTAGGCTCAAAATGGACAATGAGTTTATTCAACATCACATTACTAGCAAGTGGGAGAGTGAGGACTATGCCTAATGGATTCCAAAAACTTTGCTTTTAGCCACATGAGGACATTGGTGACACTCTTATGACACAAAGCTATCAGGGATAGCTAATGAGTCAGATAATAAAATTATCATCTGAAAAGATCAACAGTTCAAAATGCTGGACCACATTTAAAATGATGAATGTAAACAGAATGAGTAGCTGAAATGAAAACACAACAAACAAAAAACAACAGCAAAAAAAACCACACCCAGCTACATAAATCCAAGATGGGAGGGACATGGCTTAACAGTAACATGTGTAAAAGAGTCTTAGAGGTTTTAATTACAGACAGATTCATCATGAGTAAATGGTGAAATATAGCTGCCAAAAATGTTAACACGAACTTGATCCATATTAATAGGCTTAAAGGGTCCCAAACAAAGGAAGGCCCAAGTCTGCTGGGACCTGCAGGTTCATTGTCATATCTGCAGGGTTCTGTGCTGGGAATGACATTATAAGAGGGATGATGATAAAAAAGAAATCCAATCAAGATGGCAAAAGGTGTGGAAATGATCTGGGAATGCTTATCCTAGAAAGAAGTAGAGAGTGGGAATAGGAGAGCTATTTTCAAACATATGAAGGGCCACTTCTCAGGTTGCTACTTGTAATAGGAGTGTACTCTGTTCTAGTAGAGAGAACCAGCCTATAGCAACACTCTGGCTTTGTGTGTCTTCAACATTTATGACCAATTGAGGCCCCAGGACCTGGCTACCAGATGGAGTTTCCAAAGCTAATCTCCCAAACAAATCCTTGGGGAGTTTCAGGTAAAGATGGCAAGGAGAACTGGTTCCTGGCTTAATATGCAATAATATGCAAATAATAAAACCTGCCTCTCCAAACAACAACAAAAGCAACCAACTAAACAATAAACATACAAACAAGCTTTGCTATTAGCAACCAAGCAAGGAGAGAAGTACGACTTCTTGCCAGAAATTTTTTAAAGGCTTAAAAATGAAATCCAGTTAGCCAGGGGATGGGTAGGTAAACTGTAGTAAATACAAACAAACAGACAAAACACCCTGCACAACACTCAATGCTAGGTGACAGTATAACTATGTTTACCATGTTCTCAGAGAAGAGATTTGTGACCTAACAATTTTATCCAGATTATCCTTCAAGAATAAATAGGCACATAGTCTCAAGCATACAAGAGCTCGGTATGTATTCCTGTGGGTTCTTGAATAAATTGCTTATTGATAAAGTTGAAATCCAAGACCCTAGGAGAGGAATCAAAATAAAGAAGTTGAAAAGGGAAGAAAAATCAGAAATTAACATTGATTCCTATGGGATTTATGCTATAAATGTCAATGCAAATGTTAAAACCTTGACAAGGCAAATTTAATATAATCGAACTTCAGTTATATTCAGAGGGGATCTGGAACCAAGCTACAAATGTATACTAGGAAGTCAGAAAATCTTGCCTAAAATTAAAACAGTTGTTTAAAACCACTTTAACCTGTTAAGTTTTGAATTTTGAATAATATTTTCATCTTAATTGTAGGGGGCTCTTTGATGAAGTAATATCTTGGGTGTTGAAGATACATTTATCTGAAGTTTGGTACTTTTTTCATTTCAATTTCATTTATTTTCTTTTTTTCCTTTTTTTGAGTATTTTTAAATACTTTGCTAAAAATAGCATGGATCGTGTGGTAGATGCAATACTTAACATCTCTTCAGTTTCAGTCTACTGTGTCTTCCTGTTCTTCAGGGGCTGGAATGATATGACGGATCTGTACTTCCAGACTCTCTCGCAGCTCCTGTTCCCACAGAATTTGGGAGCCACCAATCAGAGGCGCTTTTTGTGAGATGCATTCAGCACAGAGTTCGGTGAGGATGAGGTGGTAGCATTGGAACTGCAGCAGTTACATCATGGCTCTGGACCCCACAGTTCCTTTGGGGCTTCTGACTCCTGGCTTGCAGCTGAGGCAACCCTGTGGTTCCTGGAGCCAGCACTGAGAGCTAAGGTGGTGACTTCCTTGTGGCCAGATCACCTTGGGGTGGTATATTAATTTCCTGTGGCTCCTGTAACAAATCACCACAAACTCGGTGGCTTAAAACAACAGAAAATTATTGTATTATAGTTCTGGAGGCCAAAAGTTCAAAATTAGTATCACTAGGCTGAAATCGAGGTGCCAGCAGGGCCAGGCTTCCCCAAGAGGCTCTAGGGAGAAATTGGTTCCTTGATTCTTTCATCTTCTGGTGGCTGCCAGTATTCCTAGGCTTGTGGCCACATCACTCTAATCTCTGCCTCCATCTTCAGCTGCCTTCTCCATTTTTGTCTGTGTTAAATCCCCCTCTCCTCCCTCTAATAAGGATTCCTTCACTTGTATCCATCACTTTAGGGCCCACCCTGATAATCCAGGATAACCCTATCTCGAGATCCTCAGTTTAACCACATCTGCAGAGACCCTGTTTCCACATCAGGTAATATTGACAGGTTCCAGGGATTAGGATGTGGATATATTTTAGGGCTATCTTTTAGTATACCATACATGGCATGACCCTGGAGCCTGAATTTGGGGCAGTATCTTCCTGGTTCTCCAGACTCCTGATTGTGGCAGAAGGAGACACTGCCTGACACACTAGTTCTAAAGTGTTGTTCTGGAGATCATACCTAGAGGCCCAAGCCTGAAGCCTGCTCCCTGGGCCCTTCCTGAATTCTTTTTGTACCCATTTGCCTGTCTGCTTAAACTGCAAGAGCTTTCTGTTACTTGCAGCTGCATCCTAATGGATTCATACAAATATGGTCACATGCTGGTACGATTGTTTATATTTACCTCTGTATACTTTGTTTTTCCTTTGGCTGCATTAGGTCTTTACTGCTAGTTTTGGTGAGTGGTGGCTACTCTTTGTTGCGGTGCACGGGCTTCTCATCGCGATGGCTTCTCTTGTTGTGGAGCATGGGCTGTAGGCCCATGGGCTTCAGTAGTTGCAGCAGGCAGGCTCAGTAGTTGTGGCACACAGGCTTAGTTGCTCCAAGGCATATGGGATCCTCCTGGACCAGGGATCAAACCCATGTCCCCTGCATTGGCAGGCGGGCTTTTAACTACTGCGCCACCAGGGAAGTCCCATTACATACAAATATGGTCACGTGTTGGTATAATTGTTTATATTTACCTCTGTATACTTTTTTTTTTTTGGCTACATTGGTCTTCACTGCTGGTTGTGGTGCACGGGCTTCTCATTGTAGTGGCTTCTCTTGTTTTGGAGCACGGGGTGCTGTATACTTTCACTGTACATCTGTATAACTGAACTACACATTCACTGTACTCCTATGTACAAAGAAAAGATAGCATCTTGTTTTAAATGAATGCTCTGATATTGGTTGTAAGCTTCTTCAGCTATGTAGTAATGGTGTTGTGGTGGATGGAGTACAAAGAAGGAGGGATTGAAATTCTACTCCAGTCTGGTAAACTTCATATAGCAAAGTGGTTTAAGGAGTTCATTGCAGGAAATCCTCCGTCTCTCAGAGTCTCCTTGCGCCTCTCCAAGGTGGAGTCTGTGGATTGTATGGCTCTTCATGGTGGCATCAATGAGGAGGGAAAGACAGGGTCCTCAAATCCACACTTTACTCTCTGGTTACCAGTGATCTCTGCTTTGCACCAGCAGCTGTAGGCTCTTTCTTGGACTGTGGCTTCTGAGGCACCCACCACCGGCGTTTATGGTGCTGGCCTCTTTCCTCTGGGCTTGAAGTCGCACATCAGTGGGCTTCTGCCTGTCCACTGACCCTGTCAGCCCCTCTGCATCCCTGCCCTTAGTCACACGGGAACTTCTGGGCCCCTTGCAGGCCACACCAAGCCATGGGGGATGAGGAGCACGACCTCAGGGCCCCATCAATGTTGCTGCACTATCGCCCTGTGCCCTGTTGGAGGCAGGGGCATGCCACGCCGCTCGAGAGATTGACAGCCTCCTTGTAGGATGGGTGAGGAAGACCTCCAGTTCTTGGACTTCAGTTAACTGTCTGGATGTTTTAAGATTTCCTCTGTGCATACAAGTTTGGTTCTGAGGCAGGTTGAAAACCAGTAGTTTGTGTCTGACCTTCTCCATCTCTGTCTGACCCTTCTCCTACGATTCCTGGAGTGAGAATTGGGTAGGTTTGGAGGTTTCTATTTCATCTGTACCATGTCTGTCTTCTGACATGCTCTTCCTAGGGTAGCCAGCCTCATGGCATGACCATCGCATGCTGGAGAGAGGTCCCCTGTATGCCAGAAAAGAAGCTCTATGATCTAGTACTGATATTAAAGGGGGAAATGACATAGCTTTAAAATCCTTTTCTTTCTTGACTGCGTCTGGCTTTCCTTTATATTTTCTTGTTTGAAGTCAAGAGGTCAAGGAAGTAAGCTGTGATCTACACTCCCTGTTCCAAGTCGTACTGTTCTTTCCCAGCAACAATAAGCCTTGTAACTCAACAACTCAACTCTGATGAGGGAATACTGCTGGGGAACCAATTAAGAAGGAAATTAGAATGGATCAGTTTTCATACTTAAAAATATTAGCTGTTAATCTATGCATTAAGTTATGTCTGGAATGATATCCACTAAATTTTCATCATGGTTGCTTTTGGATTCAAGCAATTGGTAATTATTCTTTGTACTTCCAGTTACTGCTTGGATTTGTTTTAATATAAATTTATTTATTTATTTATTTATTTATTTATTGGCTGCATTGGGTCTTTGTTGCTGTGCACGGGCTTTCTCTAGTTGTGGTGGGCGGGTGCTACTCTTCCTTGCGGTGCGCAGGCTGCTCATTGCAATGGCTTCTCTTGTTGTGGAACATGGGCTCTAGGCACACGGGCTTCAGTAGTTGTGGCGCACGGGCTTAGTTGCTTCGCAGCATATGGGATCTTCCTAGACCAGGGCTCAAACCCGTGTCCCCTGCATTGGCAGGCAGATTCTTAACTACTATGCCACCAGGGAAGTCCCACTGTTTGGATTATTAAAAATAAGCAGTAAGTCTAATAAAAATGTCCTTAATTTGGTTTGAATCCTTTCTCTGCAACTCCCCCTTTTTTTCCTATATCAAGAGCTAGCATCATATAGACCCTCCATAATTCAATAATCACTAATTCATTAATTGATTGGGCATCTCCTGTGCTCCAGGTCATATGTTAGGCATTAAAAATGAAATAAATAATGTCAAGTTGGCCTTTTAGGAGACCACAATTTAGAAAAGAATACTAAGCACACAACTCTAGCACATTCTGATATGTATGATGACACCATTTCCTGACTTCACGTACCATGAAGAGCTGACTCAATTTCACAACACATTTTATTAAACATCCACATATGAGCCAAGCCCTAGGCAAGTGCTGGGGACAAAAACACATCATTTCACCTGGAGAGCTTTTCACCAGGAGGTCTCAGGGCTTTCAAGTTTCCCCCGAAAGTCTGCAGGACAGAGTTCACAGGCTGGAACTTTCTTCCCCTTCAACCTCCAGCCAGTTGGTCCACCAGCAGGAAGTAGTAGCTGTTCTAAGAAGTCAGAAGTGACAGGTTCTGTGTTACTGATCAAAGAAAACACAGGTGGCAGGATGGGCAGCTGCGCATAGCTTGGTCGGGTCTCTCCAGCCACCAGGGAGGAAGTGACTAAGTCAGGGAGTCAGAGCTCTGCTCTGTTCCACACAGGAGGACTCTCTTCAAGCCTGGTCCCCACATTGAGCTGACTCACAGGCTTCCTCCTCCTACGGTGTCAGAGCTGCCTCTCTCCCACTGCAGTGCTGAGCTAACGGAGAGAGTGCTTGTTTCAAGGTAGATTGTTGGAAACTAGTTTCATTTCTCCTTTCTATTTCTAGGTATGTCACTGACTTGCTGAGTCATATTTGGCAAGCTTAGAATCTCTCTTTTCCCCTGTTTTTTCCATCTGGATAATATAGCTTATAAAGAGCTCTAGGCATTTTGTTTCAAAAAAGGTATAAGCATGTACAAATAATAGTGTTGTTTACCAAAGGGCTTTTTTCTGTACATAGCTCAATTAAAATATGATCTTCCTGCAATAAAAATATTTTTGTCTATTTTCTTCTTCACTGGCGTGAAAGCTCTTTGAAAACAGGGAGCATGTATTTACATATTTCTATTCCCAGGACTCGGCATTTTACAATATAATAAAGCCTGGTATTCTCTGTCTGGTCCTCGAACCCAGTGGGAAATCCCTGCATGTTGACAAGCAGCCTGGAAGTGTCCTGAAGTTTTGTGATGCATTTGGGCATCTTTTGAGATGTAAGACTATAGCTCTCATCTGATTTTCAAGGACGTGGGCCAAAAAACAGAAACAAAAAAACCAACAAACAAAAACAGTTAAAAACCATAAAGGAGACTCTTAATATCTATTTACTGAATGACTGTGCATCTGCAACTCTTCTTTCTCAACACTGACAATGAATTCTGGTCAGTCCTCAGAAGTGCCAGAGTTCTGGAGGAGCCTACATCATTTCACAATGTCTGCATTGCCTATTTAATACCAAATGCAAAGGGAGAGAATAGAAAGAAAAGAAAAAGGTGAACACCTGACCATCTTGCTGACATTGAAGTAGCAGGGGATAGGAAAATTATCACTTAAAACTACACTCTTGCCCCAGCTCAATGGCAATGTGCCCAGGTTATCTATTTAATTCACAAAAAACTACTGTAAAACCCTCAACACAGTGTCTTCCAAAGAGAAGATACTGCATAAATATTTGATGGTAACAAGAAGGAAGCAAGATGAAATAAAAATAAGTTACTGTAAAGATATCACCATAAAAGTTTTGCTAGAACTTAATTTTGTCTTAAATATTTTAAGAGTATTTGGGGACTTGGGTTATAAATGTGATTTCTAAATTTATACTCTTGTAAAGTTTTTTTTTTAATTCAAATGTATTGAAGAGAGCAACCAAAAGTATAGTCAATGTTTCTAATTTTATGTAGCTTTATGTGTAGCTTTAAAAGCATCTGCTTCTCTCCAATAGACCAAAAGTGACTTGAGGTTGGATCCGTGTTTTGTTCTGATGTGTTCCTTTCTGGCTCCCAACATTTTATACTGAGCACAGGGCTTTACTTACATTGATGCTTTAGAAATATTATTGATAAAGATGAATGAGAAGTATCTAGTTATGAATGTTATCAAATGTCTCTCATATGTGAGATTGTTGCATTTTTCAGTGATTTATCTAATTTCTCTAATAGGGCATATGACACCTATATTGAGTTTTGAACTAGAATATAGACTATGCAATATATGAGACATATATGTCACACCTACTTTCTGGTTTTGGAATGTGAGGAAATCACTCAATTGGACTGTGAAGACTGGAAGTCTGTGTATTTGTTTAATTTTGCAGACTTTTAATTTTCAACCTTATTATTGTAAAGTAAAACACAGATACAGAAAATCCACCTAAAACAAATGCATAGTCTAATGAATTATTATATGGCTAACATTCTTTTTTTTTAATATTTATTTATTTGGCTGTGCCAGGTCTTCACTGCTGCATGCAGGGTCTAGTTCCCTGACCAGGGATTGAACCTGGGCCCCCTGCATTGGGAGCATGGAGTCTTAACCACTGGATCACCAGGGAAGTCCCTATATGGCTAATATTCTTAAAACCAACACCAAAGTCAAGAAATAGAACTTAGCCAGCCTCCCCAGCAACCTTCCATGTATCCTGTCCCAATTACAGTTCCCTTTGTTCTTTCTTACTCTCCTATCCCAAGTAACCACTGTCCTAATTTTTATAGCAGTGGTTCTCTATAAGAGTGGTCCCTGGACCAGAGGTTTCATCACTACCTGGGAAATTGATAGAAATGCAAATTCTTGGGTCTCATCAGACCTACTAAATCAGAAACTCTGGAGGTGAAGCCCAGCAGTCTGTTTTTTTTCTTTTTTTGAGAATTGTTCCAAGTGATTCTGATATGTTTTTAAAGTTTGAATTCAGCAACGTAGCAGGATACAAAATTAACATACAGAAAATGATTGCATTTCTTTACACTAACAATGAAACATCATAAAGAAAATGTAAAAAAAAAATCCCTTTTAAAATTGCATCAAACAACAACAACAACAAAACTCCCAACACAACTTAGGAATAAACCTGACCAAGGAGGTGAAAGACTTATATGCTGAGGACTATAAAACATTAATAAGGGAAATAGAAGATGATTCAAAGAAATGGAAAGATATCCCATGCTCTTGGATTAGAAGAATTAATATTATTAAAATGGCCATAGTACCCAATGCAACCTACAGATTTAATGTGATCCCTACCAAATAACCCATGACTTTTTTTCACAGAATTAGAACAGATAATCCTAAAATTTATATGGAACCATAAAAATCCCAGAATTGCCAAAGCAATCCTGAGGAAAAAGAACAAAGCAGGAGGCATAACCCTCCCAGACTTCAGACAATACTACAAAGCTGTAGTAATCAAAACTGCATGGTATTGGCACAAAATAGACATGTGAATCAATGAAACAGGGCTGAGAGCCCAGAAATAAACCTACACACTTATTGTCAATTAATCTTCAACAAAAGAGGCATGAATATACAATGGAAAAAAGACAGTCTCTTCAGCAAGTGGTGTTGGGAAAGTTGGACAGCCACATGTAAATTAATGAAGTTAGAACAAACCATCACACCATACCCAAAAGTAAACTCAAAATGGCTTAAAGACTTAAACATAAGACATGACACCATAAAACTCTTAGAAGAGAACTTAGGTAAAACATTTTCTGACATAAATCATACAAATGTTTTCTTAGGTCATTCTCCCAAGACAATACAAATAAAAGCAAAAATAAACAAATGAGACCTAGTCAAACTTACAAGCTTTTGTGCAGCAAAGGAAACCATGAACAAAAAGAAAAGGCAATCTACAGAATGGAAGTAAGTATTTGCAAACAATGCAAACGACAAGAGCTTAATTTCCAAAATATACACACAGCTTATACAACTCAACAGCAAAAAAACAAACAACCCAATCAAAAAATGGGCAGAAGACCTAAATAGACATTTCTCCAAAGAAGACATACGGATGGCCAACAAGCACAAGAAAAGATGTTCATCATTGCTAATTATTAGAAAAATGCAAATCAAAACTACAGTGAGGTACCACCTCACACCAGTCAAAATGGCCATCATTAAAAAGTCTACAAATGGGAATTCCCTGGCAGTCCAGTGGTTAGGACTCCGGGCTTCCACCGCCAGGGGCCTGGGTTTGATCCCTGGTTAAGGAACTAAGATCCCATATGCTGTGTGGTGCAGTGAAATAAATACATACATACATGCATACATACATATATACATACATAAATAATAAAACCTTAGTACCAAAAATTTTTTTCTTTTAAAGTCTACAAATAGGGACTTCCCTGGTGGTCCAGTGGTTAAAACTCCATGCTTCCAATGCACAGAACCCAGGTTCGATCCCTACTCAGGGAATTAGCTCCCACATGCCGCAACTAAGACTTGGCACAACCGAATAATAAACAAATATGAAAAAAAAAGTCTACAAATAACAAATGTTGGAGAGAGTGTGGAGAAAAGGGAACCCTCCTACACTGTTGATGGAAATGTAATCTGGTGCAGCCACTATGAAAAACAGTATGGAGTTTCCTCAAAAAATTAAAAATAGAGCTACCATATGATCCAGCAATCCCACTCCTGGGCATATATCTGGACAAAACTATAATTCAAAAAGATACATGCACCCCTATGTTCATAGCAGCACTATTCACAATAACTAAGACATGGAAACAACCTAAATGTCCATCAACAGATGAATGGATAAAGAAGACATGGTACAGGGGCTTCCTAGGTGGTGCAGTGGTCAAGAATCCACCTGCCAATGCAGGGGACACGGCTTCGATCCCTGCTCCAGGAAGATCCCACATGCTGCGGAGCAACTAAGCCCGTGAGCCACAACTATTGAGCCCATGTGCTGCAACTACTGAAGCCCACACGCCTAGAGCCTGTACTCCGCAACAAGAGAAGCCACCGCAATGAGGAGCCTGGGCACCACAACGCAGAGTAGCCCCCCGACTCACCGCAACTAAAGAAAGCCCGCACACAGCAAAAAAGACCCAACACAGCCAATAATATTAATTAATTAATTAATTAATTAATTAATTAAAAAGATGTGGTACATATATACAATGGACTACTACTAAGCCATAAAAAAGAATGAAATAATGCCACTTTCAGCAACATGGATGGACCTGGGGGTTATCATACTAAGTAAGTCAGAAAGAGAGAGACAAATACCATATGATATCAGTTATACATGGAATCTAAAATATGACACAAATGAACTTATGTATGAGACAGAAATAGTCACAGACACAGAGAACAGACTCGTGGGGGAGGGAAGGATTGGGAGTTTGGGATTAGCAGATGCAAACTGTTATATATAGAATGGACAGACAATAAGGTCCTACTGTATAGTACAGGGAACTATATTCAATATCCCATGATAAACCATAATGGAAAAGAATATATATATATATATATATATATATATATATATATATATATATAACTGAATCACTTTGCTGTACAGCAGAAATTAACACAACATAGTAAATCAACTATACTTTAATAAAATAAATTTTTCTAAAAAGTTTGAGAACCACTGCTTTATAGTAATCACTTCCTTGTTTCTCTTTGTAGTTTTATCACCGAAACATGTCTCTAATACTGTCCTTTATTCTTGCCCATTTTTAAGATTTAATATATCTTTTACATCTCTTTTAATCTAAATGTTTCCCCTTCAGCCCTTTCTTTTCCTTACAATTTGTGTGTTAAAGAACCCAGGCTATCTGACCTGTGAATTTTCCATGGTTTGGGCTTTGCTGATGGAATACATGAATTTGAATTTGAATACATGAATTTGCTGGTGAATACATGAATGCTTATGGTACAGTGCAACATATTCTTCTGTCCTCTGTATTTCCTGCAAACTGGCAGCTGGATCCAGAAGCTTAATGGGACTTCAGCTTGACTCATTGGCAAGCCTATAGGTGTTCTGTTCTTTCATCAGGAGGCACATAAAGCCTGGTTGTCCCTCCTTTTGTAATGTTAGAAGCTGATGATGATGTCCAGATCCACGATTTATTAGGGGCTGAAAATGGTGATGTATTAATTCTGTCATTTCTTTTTTATTTATTAACTAGAATACTTTTACAGGGATGTTTCCCTCATCTATTAATCCGGCGTATCCTTTCATATTGGAGAAAGGATCTGAAATTCTGACTGTAGCACAGTCTGGTTACTTGTACTGCTCTAAGTAAGATGGAATAAGTCTGTAACATTTGATCACACATGTGCCCTCAAAGCCCAAACTGGATGATTCAGAGCTGATCTGATGGCTCAGTAGGTAGATGCCTGACCCACGCCGTTTCCATGCTGGGGTAACTCACATTGCTCACAAAGCAGGAAGGCAAAACCTATGTGAATTTTTCAGCTAAAACATAAGATCTTGAGGAGGATGTGCCTTTGAACAGGCTCCTTCCAGGACCCTCAGATATCAGGCGAGTATGGGGGCTGAGGCAGAGAGTGGGTTCACCCTCCTGCTATTACAGGTACTTCGGTTGAAAAGTTTGAGAAGCATTGTTCTATATATAGCGTAGGTATTGGGGAAAACTTTCAGCTTTTTAAATATAACTTAAATAACAAATGAAGAGTCATGAAGAAGCTGGTGCAGCAGAGCAATTATTCTGGGAGCACAGGTTTTAGTCTGGGTTTCCTGTCTTCCCTCCCCTTTCTTATTCATGGCCCCAGAATTTCCACAATTCAAAACAGCTCTGTAAATCAGTTAAGTACACAGAGATGAATCCAGGCAAACTCACATTCGTGAGGAGAATCCCATTAAGTTTCCCAAGAGGAGGGCTCCCTGCGAGAAACTGCCATTGAACTTTTTGATAGTTCACCCTTGGATGAAAGTGTGGAAGAGTTACAAAGGATCTCTTTGGTCTTCAGTATGAGAACTACTGGTTCACATTTTCCTCTCATTTCCTTGATCTTTACCAAAAATTGAATGAGATTGGCCTTCCAAATGTTGGTGGTCTGGTCCAGCGTGCTTGCTTAGGCTGCCGTGAAGTCCACTGTGGGGAGTCTTGCTGGGCAAGGCAGCTGTCCCCTGGAGTGAGGGCAGAAACTCCCCAGGCAGAGAAATTCATGTCCAGGTGAACCATGCCCACTCCTGCTACCTTTGTTTTAAGGAGAAGGAGGATTTAAAAAAGCAAATGGGCTTCTGGTTTGGGCTCCTGATTTCTCCTCTGGGCTAAATTCTTCCCACTCAAACCAAACACCTCCTGCCTGCAAAGAAAAAACAAAAAATCTGGTGTTAAAAAAAATTTTAGATTGTAAACTGGAACATGGGGTGATTACTTTCATTACAAGAAGATTTTCCATTTTCGAGGAGAGAATTTGCCAGTAGATTCCTTCGAATAACCAATTCCCTTGGCATGTTTAAAAGGAGATATGATTGACAGTGGCATGACACATGTGGAGCTTTCAGACAACACATCCCATACATGTCATCGGGGTGACCTTGCCAGACAAGAATGACGGAGATACAGGGGAATCAAGGTTGCATTAAAATAGCATTTCTAGAATCACAGGGGAGAGAAAGAATCTTTGAATATCCATTGTCTGACTCAAGTGTTATGAAACCAGGTTTTGTCCTTGTTCCCTCAGCCAGCCTTTCTTTAATTCAATTCCGCCTGCAGTTGCAATCAACTGTAGGAGTTAAGAGTAGAAGCCTTGGAGGTTGACTGCCTGGATCTGAGTCCCAGCTGTGCCCCTTACTATTTCTGTGACCTTGGGAAAGTTATTTAACCTTATTGAGCCTCTGTTTTTTCATCTGGAAAATGGCTCACAGAATTAAATGTGATAATATATTAAATATGATAATATATATAAAACCCAACCTCCCTGGCCCCTACTAAGTTATTAAATACTGTTGATAGCTGTCAGATGAGCAGGATGCCATTTCCTCAAGCTCAGCAAATAGGACAGGTGTCCCATTCTGTTATGATTACATGATCTGTGAACCAAGAGACAGCTCAATATGCAGCTTCTCCTCATATTGAATTAGCACTGAGAGAACAATTCTGTGTTGGTTAGATGACACTCCAAACTGCTGTCTTCAGCTAATATCTCCCTAAAGTTCAAATGATCAATATTAAGCAACTCACCCAGCACATCAATTTCTTCAGGGCACAAAGGGCCATTAACTCCCCCAAGTGACTTTATGGAAAGGTTTGTTAATCAAAATTAGAAAATCTTCAAGTGATATATCAAGGCTTTTCTATGATTAAGGCAATTGGAAACAATTGTAGTTTTTCAGATGTCCTGGGCACAATGATTTCTGTTATAACCTGTAGAAGCAGTTCTCAAAAGAGTGGTCCCTAAATCAGCACCATCAGCATCAACTGGGAACTTGTTAGACATGCACACTTTGGGGCCCCATCCCAGACTTATTAAAACACAGCAATCCGTGGTTTAACAAGTCCTCAGGTGACACTGATCTATAGCATGGATGGCATATAGATCCATGCTTCCCAGTGCACTCTCATCTCTCCCCATCCCTGACAGATATCATTAATGCAACTGAGCATCTTTCCCATCAAGTCTGGATGAAATCACAGAACCCTTTTCCACACAGTGTCCACAGTCACTACAAATTCATCTGAGTTGGCATGACTGATCAGGGAATGGTACTCTGAGGTCCCAATTAAGCATTCTTCCAATTACTTGAATTTCCCTGAAGGAAAATTGTGGCTCTGCCTTAAGAGGTCAGGAGACCATCAGGACAGCAAGAAAAAAATTTGGAGTTTCGAACTTACATAACCAACCCTCCTCACTGACATATGCATGCTCAGTAACCACAGCATATGAAGTTTCCCCCAATTAGAAACACAGGCACATAATCCCACTGCTGGGCATATACCCAGAGAACACCGTAATTCAAAAAGACACATGCACTCCAATGTTCATTGCAGCACTATTTACAATAGCCAGGACATGGAAGCAACCTAAATGTCCATCAACAGATGAATGGATAAAGAAGATGTGGTACATATATACAATGGAATATTACTCAGCTGTAAAAAGGAATGAAATTGGGACATTTGTAGAGACATGGATGGACCTAGAGACTGTCATACACAGCCAGAAAGAGAAAAACAAATATCATATATTAACGCATATATGTGGAATATAGAAAAATGGTACAAATCAACCAGTTTGCAAGGCAGAAATAGAGACACAGATGTGGAGAACAAACATATAGACACCAAGTGGGGAAAGTGGGGGGAGGGGGTTGGGGGGAATGAATTGGGAGATTGGGATTGCCATATATACATTACTAATAAGAAAAAAATATCAAATTGCACGCTTCAAATATATGCAGTTTATTGTATGTCAAAAAGAAAAAAAAAGAGAGAGACACACACACAGGCACAATGTCTCTACAAATTCCTGCCAGAGAGCTCCACCTTGAAGTAATTTCCATTCAGATCATTTCAGACCATGTTAAATGTCCAACTGACATCGTATGAAAGTCACTTGTGATCAACTTATTTATCTATAGCTGGTTATTCTAATATACTACATTTCATGAGAAGTAGATCACAAAAATATTTGTATACTGTGACCTGATTAGGTTCGATCCCTTTGGGCTGCCACCATCCCCCACAAAAAAACTCTGTCTATTGAAAAAAGACTGAGATGGATTTCAATAAGACATAAAGAAAAAACTTGAAGATCAAAAGCTTTGCAGAATTTCAGGGCTGCACATGTACTAGGACCCTAGGATAATGTGGTTATTGTGTTTAAGCATTATTCTTGGCTCTGAGCTGTAGAGAGATATGGTAGTTTAAATAACTCTCATTATCTGGTAAAACAAAATACTTCCACTCTTCAGAGGAGATGCTTTCTTGGAATATAAGTATCAAGATTCATACATGATGTTATCGTATTTTCTATGCTGTTACCCTTTAAGACTTCTGACTTTCTCTTTTTACTTCTTTAAAGTAAATCTGAAAGCTTAGTCATCAATATTCAGTGTAAGTTGGCCATACAGCATGAGATCAACCCACATTAAGGTTTGTCCTGTTTTATCATTGTCTATTGTTGTGACATTATTCAGTGTATGAAACTTTCAAAAGTTTCCTTTTTAAAAATGGAACTTCATTTATCTTTGACCATATTGCCTAATAAATTGTAGTTAACTTGCTACAAATCTTCATTGAATGAGGTTATTTCCTTAATAGCATTTCTGACAGATGGCTATTGCTGTTAGTAACAGCCGTTGACATCCTGGGAATTTAAATATTCAAAGCAATTCAACATGAATTTATTTAGCAATCTATTATGTATCATAAATGGTGTGGCTTGAGCTTCAAGGCCTGCTGGGTGTTCCCAGCTAGGAAGAGGATTTGAGCTAAAGTCAGCCGAGACCAAAACCCAATCCAGGTCCAAGTCCAAAATCAAGAAGTCCAATTTGGAAAGGTAGAATGGGACATGATGCAGACCTTCATGAGCAACAAACAGCACTAGCTCTTAGGGGTCAAGTCTGAGTCCAAGATCAGGCCATCTGTTCAGATTGCCGGAAGTTATAAGTGGTGCATTTTTCAGAGAGATTAGCAAGAATTAGTTGTGTTCATGGCTTCTATTCATAGTTGGACTTCAGTTCTTGCAGGAAATTGGAATGGATACTAGCAAGGCAAGAAGGAAGACTGTAGTTGGATGTATATATTGCTGCCCAAAGATTAATTTCATCCTCAAGCAAATCAGGCATTGGATATGGGGCTGTAAATGACTTTCATGCTCTACCATGGCAGACACTGTTACATGCCTCTCTGGTATCCAGGACCTTTTTCTTCCTTCTTCCTTGTTCTGGGCAGCAATGTGCCCAGCCCAAGGCAATGGATTATGAAAGGTCTAAGCAGCTAGTTATAGCAGTCTTGTTCCCTGGCTTCCTGGTCTCTCCTGCAGCAGTAAGTGCCATGTGACCCAGTTGTAGCCAATGAGACAGAGGGGGAGTTTGTTTAAGACGCTGTTGGTTTTAAAAGGAACAGAACTGGCACAGCCCTTCTTCCTGACTTGCCTGCAACTTGTAACCAGGAACAAAAGATAAAGAGAATCATAGGGAGGCCAGCCCTGCCATCACTGAGTCAATAAACTAATGCCAGCAGCCATTTTTGTCCAGACTGCTGTGATGTAAGAATTATACAATAATTCTAATACTTACAAATATAAACAATAATTATAAATCAAATAGTTGCTCAGACTATTGATAGATAGTCTATTATTCACAATGGAGAGCATTCCTAACTGATACCCCGCTCACTATGGAGACGGAAATCCACCATCTCCATATTCCATATCACGTTCAGAGACTGGAGCTGAGCATAAATGTGGCAGAAGGTGGGAACAGACGTAGTGCACTGTGCTTGGGGCTCAGGGCCGTAGGAAGGAGAATAGCAGTGATTGTGGTTTAAGAACCTTGCACATTTGCTTGGGAGACCAAACTTGTGACATGGTCTGATCAGATCCCGTCCGAACTATCTGCTCTAGTTCAGAATACTTGTGTCTTAAGATGGACATTATCTAAGATTAGCCTAGGATGGTCATGACATTGGAAAACATGTCATGAAAACAGATTGAAATAAGAGAATTCTAGCAACAAGGATGTTGATAAATGGAAGGTGTTCTTGCATTAGGTAAAGCATTCTGTGTACTTCACCTTTACTATACTAGGCAGCAATCTAGACTCAGTCATAGCTGGTCCCAATCTGGGTTCCAGCCCCTATTAGCCATATGACCTTGACAAAGCTGTTAAAACTCACTCTCTCTCTAATGTAAAACATGGTGACTATAGTTGATAATACTGTGTTATATAACTGAAATTTGCTAAGAGAGTAGAACTTAAATGCTCTCACAAAAACCAAAACCAAAACCAAAACCCCACTGCCTCATACCTCAAAACCTCAATATCCTCATCCTTAGAATGGAGACAATAATAGTATCAAGCTTGTAGATACGTGTGAAAAATAAATGAAATAATCCATGCAATATATTTAACTCCATGCCTGGGACACAGTAAATATTCCATAAATGTTATGGGTATTATTTTGAGAAGTAGTTAAGTACACGGACTCTGGAGACAGAATACCTGGATTCAAACCCTAAGTTCATCGCTTGCTGGCCATGTAACCTTAAGTCTGTTTCCTCACCTGTAAATTGGGGATAATGATAGCACCACCATCAAAGGATAATTACGTGTATTAAATAGCGGAAGTGAAGGTTTGGCATAGTTAAGTGCCTGATAAATGTTGACTTTTATTATTATTATTATTAGCTAGACCCTGAGTAATATAAAAACTGGATCGAATTCTTGTTCTCAAAATGCTTATTATTTTACCTTCTAAAACCTGAGAGTATTAAAAAATGACGTATCCATAAGAGAAGACCAGGGAGGAAATAATCAACTGAGGCTGGAAAGTTTTGAGGGAACACCATGGAGGAAGCAGGATTTCAGGTGGGCCTTATGTGACGGGTGGAGTGGAGGTGGGGGGAATGGAGAGAGGACAGGGCATTACAGTAGCTTTCGTTTTCAGGAGACTACTTTATATGTGTCATTTATTCTTCCTTCCCCTAACCTCATCTTCCTGCAATAAGCTGAATGTTTTAATAATGTGATTTAGAAAAACACAGCATGTGAAATAGCTTATTCCTTATTTCATTATTTCTCATCTAAGCACATCCAGTGATATACATTTTTTAAATTAGTTCATTATTTTTTGGCTGTGTTGGGTCTTCGTTGCTGTGCACGGGCTTTTTCTAGCTGCAGTGAGTGTGGGTGTGCGGGCTTCTCATTGCAGAGGCTTCTCTTGTTGCGGAGCACTGGCTCTAGGCACGAGGGCTTCAGTACTTGTGGCTTGCGGGCTCTTGAGCACAGGCTCAGTAGTTGTGGCACACAGGCTTAGTTGTTCCGAGACATGTGGGATCTTCCCCAACCAGGGATCGAACCCATAGCCCCTGCATTGGCAGGCGGATTCTCAACCACTGTGCCACTGGGGAAGTCCCCAGTGATATTTTTTTAAGTCATCGTACAAAACACAGTTCAGATCATGTCTAAACCAAGAAACATGTAAGAACAAGAAGTCAAAGAGAGCACAGGGACAGGTACCTAACCAACAGGCATTTGATTTCGTGTGTAAATGATGTTTAACAGTGATGACAACAGAGATATATGAAGCATACAGGTGCTCTTTTTTCTGTGAAGTGTGGGTTATACCTTTGGAAAGGAATTTATCAAGAGTCCTTTGAACCCTTGAACAAAGAAATTTCTATTTCTAGAATAAGGACTACTGGCTGCAAAAACTTCAACAGAGGATTCAAGCGCTTCCTAACTTGGCCATGCCTATCTTGCTAAATGTATCTCCCAGCTTCCTTCAAACACCCATAGACACCGAGACTGGGCTAGTCTCCTCGAGGCCTCCCCAGTGTGTCCTGGTCCCATGCTTTGCTCATTAGCAACTAATGCCTGCCCTTGAGGAGGTGCCACTGGCCAGAATCACACCCATTTTTCCCATGTGCTGTTCTGCCAGCCTGGAATCCTCTTCTTGGACATGTCTACTTAGCTAAAGCTTATAAACCCTGTAAAAGGCCTTTTCCCTGCATGAGCGTCCTCACTGAGTCCTCTCTTCCCTAAACGATCGCATTTATCATCTACAGCACGGTTGGGAGCATGTGCCGTCCCAATACTGGGCTGCTAGCCACTTCTCTGGCCCCACCTACCTTCTCATGCTTTCCTTTCTCTTTTCTGTACGATCCAGACGTATCAGGTAAGAGCAACACGGGCAGAGCCCAGAGGCCCCAAAGAACCTGGCGTTCAGGTTTGTGGGTTAGTGACTTGATGGTTGTGTCTCCCAGGAAACACCCCAAAAAGCAGAAGGTGAACTAGTTTCTCCATGGTCAGAATCTTAACCGTATTTTTGCTTCATGAACACAATATCCTATGACAACGTGAGCATCTTTTTCTGCTCTTGCTGGAAATCTCAAACCGTAACCAATTGTGACATATCAGTCTATTAAGTTAAGTGGCTTCATGCCTAACAGGTCTGCTTCAGGGTAAGGAAGCCTCCTAGCTGCAAGGCTGCTGAGCTAGAAACATTATCTTCCCTCTTCCCCCTAGAAGATGATGCACAGTTGCTCTGCCTTTCCTTTGTGATCCTAACACACGGTTACAACGGGAAGCCTCCTCTGATTTGTGATGGACAAGTTTGCCCAGGGTGATAACTGGCCTAACCACTTGCCTTACAGATGAGAATGGAAGTCGTTTGGAATTTATCCCACTATCACTGAGCTTGGACTACAATTTCTTCTTCGCGTGCACAAGATCTATTCCTCAAAGAACTTGTCTCTGCGGTTTATTTTCTCCTCTAACACTTCAAGCCTCGGCTTCCCGTCACGATTTATTTGTATGCCAGGAGTTGTTAGATAAACAGACATTTGAATTATGAGCAACTGAAGATTATTAGATAGTGGATTTTTCTCTCTTTTTCATTTTAAAATTATCTCCTTCTAAAATGTATTCCTGGTTTCACCAATTTATCATCTTGGAGAGTTCCCATAAGGCTGTGAGGTGGAACTATATAACATCAGCTTCTCCTCTAGGCTGTGGGCTTATTGACGGCAGGGAGTGTGTTAACTTTCTTCTCTGTTCCCAGGATCTTACACGTATTACATGCTCTACAAATGTTTGGTGTATCCTCTGTGATGGATGAAGAGGGCACATACTCTTCACTATTCCCCCTCTCTTACTGAATAGGCAGGTAATGTCATTTCTTGACCAATAGAATATGGCAGAAGTGACGTCATGCCAATTCCGGGCCCAAGCCTTAAGGGACTGGTGGTTTCCATTTCCTGTCCCTCAGGACACTCTTTCTGGAAGCCCTGCCAGGTAAGCCCAACTAGCCTGAGACAGCTTTGCTGAAAAAGCCAGTTGGCAGTTCCAGCAAAGTTCAGCTTTCCACCCATCCCCACCGAGGTGCAGACCTGTGAGTGAAGACTCCAGACTATCAGCTGAGTAGCACTTACAACAGAGAATCGCCTGGCTGGGCTCTCCCAGAATTCCCTAACCCATAAAATCGTGGGATGTTTAAAAAAAAAAAAAAAAAAAAAAGGTTGCTTTAAGCCTTTATGTTTTAGGATACATTGTTACACAATCATAATCAGAACAGAATCCTTGGGGAGGCTCCACATATATTATTCAGCACCCCAGAGTTCAACTTGTGTCCTTATAGCTACAGCAGGGTGGTACACATGTGAGGAGAGCTGGGCTGACTCACTCCAGCGAGTTATGGCCCAATAAATGTTGTTTCTCATGTTGTGTGCTGCTGGGTGGTGTAGACCAGAGAACCAGACCAATCTCAGGACACAGAGATATCAAATAAGATTATATCTGGCACTTGGAACCCAAGAGGACGGAGTCATCCCAGTTTTTTCTTGTGAGTATTGGAAGAGTTAACCACTGAATAGAAATAACATTTCTAATTGTGTGGGATAAGATGGAAATTAGACCCAGACTATTCATGGTGATGATGGAGTGAGAACCACCAAACTAAATGAACATGAGGACACAAGGCAGATGCCTTTCCTTTCTCATCCTAATGGTAGGTCCGGGGAAATATGGTTGCAAAAATCAGACTGGGGTGGGATGAAGAATAAGAGAAATTCGAGCAGAGGAGGAAGAGGATCCAATCATTCTGTGTGTACTTGGAATTTCTGGTTCAAGCAACTGGAAAACATCTCACCAGCATTTAAATTTTTTCTTAAAACAACTGAGGGGAACAACTCAAGAATAAAATAATGACAAGATAATGGCTTAATAAGAAAACCCTTGGGCAGGGTATTAAGAAACTTCCATTTCAGTCCCAAAACCTTGCAAATGATTTAACTTATTCTTAAGTCTGTTTTCTTGTTGTAAAATGATACCTTAACGGAAATTATGTAGGTTGAACTGCAGGAAAGGAGATTAAGAGGTGGTTTAGAAAGAAAAAAAAGAAATAATATAGGATTAAGATATACCTACCAACTCTTGAAAAGTTTGGAATAGAAACTCTTCAAACAAACAGACTTAAAAAAAAATAAGATAAAAAAATCACTTTTACTATTATATAAATGCTGATTATTATGTTTATATAAAAAATTAACTGTGGGGACTTCCCTGGCAGTCCAGCAGTTAAGACTCCATGCTTCCACTGCAGGGGGCAAAGGTCCGACTCCTGGTCAGGGAACTAAGGTCCTGCATGCCACACAGCACAGACAAAAAAAAAAAAAAAAATTGTGGTTAGAAAATTAAAGGCAGTAAATGAACCAGCAAGACATACAAATAGCAACACTGTTTAAGAAGAATTCAACAGCCAGACTGTTTCTGCTGCATCTCAGGCTGGGTGTAATCCCCTTACAATGAGATGAAGACCAGGCCAGCTGCCCTTCTGGGGTTTGGGGGCCCAAAGGAGCCCCAGGAAGTGGCTGCAGTAGCACTGGCTGAGAGCAGCTCTCCTGGGCTGGTTGTCAGCTGCTGTCACTGAGCGAAGATTCTTAAGTACATCCTCAAAAGGAGAAGCCATTTCTTTCGCCTTGCAGGCACTGCCAGTGGAAACAGGAGTGTGTCTCAAACTGTGCTCTGTAGCCTCTTAGGGTGCTAAACATGTCGAATCCTGGGAGCCACCCAGACCAACTAAATCGGGGCCTCTGACCCAGGGGCCTGGGACTCTACATTTAACAGGCACTCTGGGTGCTTTCCCATGCATCCCACAGTTTCAGGCCTGCTGCTCTGCACGCCCTTGCACGTGACTGTCCCCAAATACACCACATGTGCTCCAGTCTGGGTTCTTTTGTTTGCTGTTCTCCCTCTAGGAACTCCCCACCCCCTCCACTTCTTCACCACATGGGCCAGGGTCCACTGGCTTCATGGAACCATCCCCGGCTTCTTGATCTCTTCTCCATAAACTCTAATTATGCTGCTTAATCCTGTCTTATGCTATTTTGTAACCTCTTTGATATGGATAGCAAATCCCCCTTCATGGCCTAATTCCATTAATTCCTACCCAGGACAGAAAGATCCCACCTTAAATGGTTCCCCTCTCTGACAAGACCTGTCTCCCAGACATCTTTTGAGTAAGTGCTTTTACTTATTGTCTTCCAAGATAGAAGGAAGGGTGGGCCTGCATGCCACCCCCACCTTTGCATTGGGTTTCATTGATTGGACCTCAGGAAGCACAAGATTTCTTCTACCACTGTTGATTGTTTTGGGATTTTTTGTGGGTTTTTTTCCCTGCATTACCCTCTTCAGCATCAAAATCAATTTAAACTGAAGGCTTAATGTTTCTGTTTTCTCCCTGAATACATAATAATCTCCTTAAGGACGGAAATGTTGACTTATACTTCTTACATAGTTCTTCCATCCTGCACGTTTATTGTTGCCTGCAGGACGTCTCCCGTGGGAACTGCCACCTCCACAGCCTTGTCATGGTTCCTCTATGCCATTTGTGCAACATGGCCCTGGGCTGCTAGTGACAGCTGATTGGGCTAGAGGCAGGCACCTGATCCAAAGCTGGGTGAGCCAGGTCCTTTTCTCTCCGGGTATTTTGTAAATTTGGGAGGTATTTGAATTCTGAATGAATCCAGAAGGTCTTTTCCCTATGTGGACCAAAAATAGTCAAGGAACCAACCTGCAGAAAGAGAGAAGGATGCTATGGAGGCAGATGCAGGGAGAGAAACACGTGAGTGATGGAGAGAGCTTGGATGGTACTGTACAGTTGACCCCTGAACAAGGCAGTGGTTAAGGGTCCAGAGTAGTTGAAAATTCAAGTAGAATTTATAGTTGCCCCTTGGTATCTGCAGTTGCTTCTTATCCTCAGATTCAGCCAAACACAGATCGTGTAGTACTATAGTATTTACTATTGAAAAAAATTCAAGTGGATCCCGCAGTTCAAACCTGTGTTGTTCAAGGGTCAAGGGCCTACCCCTGGATATCTTTCGGAATTCAGAGTTTTCAGAATAAAGCCCCTGTTTCATGTAAGCTAGTTCTGGAGGCTTCAAGGAAGTCTGGAAAGACAAGGAGGGGAAGGGAAAAGGGGTTTGCCGATGGCCTTTAGGTAGCCAATCCACAGGGTCTAACAAAATGTGTATTATCTCATTTAATCCCCCAAATAATTATGTTTTAAAAAAAAAAATCCATCATTATTGCTATTCCTGTTTTAAAGGTAAGAAAATCAAGGCTTAGCGAGGTCAAGTAACTTATCCCAAAACCACTTAACTACTAAGGGTGGAGGTGGAGGTAGGATTGAGGCCAGGTCCTTCTGCCTCCACCACGCTGACCTGCCTTCAGGTGAGGACCAGTGGGTGTGACACTTTCATTCTTGCTCCCATAGTATCAGTCTGGGATAGGGGAATTTGAATGAATTCTGCAAGTCAGTCCTGCATCTTCGAGTTGTCCCCAGCTACTTGGCAGGGACTGTGATTTGTGCTGCCCTCTAGAGGAAGTATGGAGCAAGGGACGCCTAACTGCCCAGCATTCCTAGGCGCTGGAGCTGATTGTTCTGAGAGGTGGAAGCAGCTGGGGGCAGCAATCCCGAGAGTTCCACTGCCAGCCAGAGCAGCTCTCGTGGGCTGGCCACGCCACAAGCAATGATGAAGATCCACTCTAGCAGCGCCAACCACAGCCACCATGAGAGTGCCTGTGTCACCCTACCAGCATGAGTTAGGGTTGCCCTTGATGTCCGGAATGGGGGTGTGGGTAGCGGGCAGGAGAGGTGAAGGGAAGGTAGAGACCATGTTTAAAAGGGCAAAACCAGTGGGAATGGACGGAGGTCCAGAAAGCTTTTTCTTTTTCAGGAACAAAAGATTCTTGACCAGGAGCATAGAGACCCCTGAAAGAGGGTAATGCCTCAACACATAAATATTTAATCTAAAGGGATGCGCCCTTAGCTTCTCCTTTTGCATTTAAAGAAATAGACGTCCAAGAAAATTAAATAATATTAGAGTTAACTTTGAGTCCCAAAATCCACACCAGCATCCAAGGTCTAGTAGATCTTCCTTCACTTCACTGGGTGATAATTTCTCCATATATCTTCAGAATAAATTAAAAATTACATGTATTGTCCTCGGCCATTTCTCATACCTGAATAAATGTACTCATCACTACCCCCCAAGTGAAAAGAATCAATGAAATGGAAAGAGACTTTTAAAAGCGTCATCTCTAAAAAGTGATTTAGGAAATTCAGGAGGAGTGCTGAGCTGTTTTAAGGTCCTGAGTATATTTGAACCAGCAGCATTATTCATTCTTACCTCTTTGCTCTTCAATAAAGACTGGGATGGCTTTAACGATCCAGCTGTGCTCCTTGGTATGCCCACTGAAGGACTCCCTCGTTACATATGTTCCCTGCACTCAGGAACACGCCAAGTGTGATTTCTCCTGCAGAATCTCACTGCACCCTCCTTGGATGCCTCGAGGCAGCTGCAAACTCAAGCGCCCCTGAAGCTCCTGGGTCCCTGTGAATGTCGCCTCAGCCCTGGCTGGCAAGGGAACAAGCCAGATGGTTCTAGGAGGCCTCAGTCTACCACTTCCAAGTTATGAGCAAGTCTCTTTTCATTTCTAGGGATTTCAAAAAGACAAGAGAGTGGAGAGAGACCTTTTTTTCTCACATTCTTTCCCTGACACATCCTTGACCATAAAATCTGATGAAAGGAATAAAGAGACAAGGGTGAGTGGAAGGAAATTTCCAGCTCCTAAGAGAATACTCAAGTTATTTAAGAGAGCAAAGAGCTCCCTGAAAGGAAATACTATTGGAGGGATGAATAAAAAACATTTGAAATGATCCAGAGATGATTTATTTTAAAAATGATTGCTGGAGTAGTATGTGCTGATGCCTACATGGAAAAGTTCAAAAGGATGGGTGAGCCAGGACTTTCAGTCCTCCTGGGATTTTTATTGAGCCCATGTTAACAAGAAAATCATTGGAAATCCAGAAACAGCTTGAACAGCTCAATGGAACAGCTCAAAAGAAGCTGCCTATGAGAAGGGCAAGAAAATGTGTGAGGGTGCTTTTAATTAGAATGTTATTTAATGTGATATATCAGCAACTATAAGCTGATATATATAAGTCCCACAATTATGACTCTAGTTCTGACCTCTTCTCTGACCTATGGATTTCTAAATCTCATGCTTTAAGTGTGCTATAACCTCTTAGGTGCAAATTTGAATATGTCTCCGCCTTGCTGAAAATCCTTCAATGGCTCCGTATTACCTACAGAATAAAGCCCAAGCTCCTGAACGTATCACACAAAGCCCCTTGTGATCAGTCTTCATTCTCTCTAGCTGACGTTGGTGCCTAAACCCTGGATTGTCTCCTTACCCCATTCCCCAATATCTTCATGGCTCAAAAAGCTCAAGGAGGCTTCCTAATAGCAAGATGCTTTCTTCCCTTCCTAAGATCAGCTAAAGCCAGTTAGCGATTTGGCCACTCCATCAGGATGGAGCATTAATTGTTGTTTGCTGTTAAGCTTTGTTCATTTATTCCACAAACATTTATTGAGTAACTTGCTTATGTTAGAAACTATGCTAGAAAGTGGGGATTAAGAGTAAACATGACACATAGCCTGCCTAAGAGTTTATATGCTGAGAAAACTCTGTGTATTAGTTTCCTATTACTGCTATACCACATTAGCACACATTTAGTGGCTTAAAACAACACAAACGTATTGCCTTGCTGTTAGAGAGGTCAGAAGTCCAAAGTGGGTTTCACTGGGCTAAAATCAAGATGCAAGCAGAGCTGTAATCCTTCTGCAGACTCTGGGGAGAATCCACTTCCCTTGCCTTTTCTTGCTCCTAGAGACTGCCTGTACTCCTTGTCTCATGGCCCCTTCCTCCACTGTGTAACAGCTTCAACTCTCTCCCTGACTTTGTTTCCATGGTCAGTCCTCCTTCTCTGACTCTAACTCTGAGTCTTCTACCTTCCTCTTAGGATTGTATCAGGCCCACTTGGATAATCCAGGATAATCTCCGCATTGCAAAATCTTTAATTTAAACACATCTGTGAAGTAACTTGTGCCACGTAAGGTAACATAGTCACAGGTGCCAGGCGTTCAGACATGGAGAACTAGTCTGCCTACCATACTCTGCTAGCCATTTTACTTTGTCTTTAAAACAGCACTATTTTCTCATTCGGCAAGCATGCATTGAGTGCCCACTATGTGGCAGGCACTGTTCTAGGTGCTGGAAATACAGCAGTGACAGAGCCGACATTCCAGATGAGAGATAGACGGTAAACTGGCAAACAATGAAACACTGTGTCTGGGGGTGATAAGGGCTCCAGAGAAGAATAAAGCTGGGTAAGGAGCCTGGGGAGTATGAGACTGGGGTGGTTGCTATTTCATAAAGCGTGAATGTAACGATCAAGGTCCAGTTAGGAGAATAGAAACCAGTGTTGGTCATTCAAAAAGAGGGAATTTAACACAGGGGAGCTGTTACACAGGTGGTGGAAGGGCTGAGAAGCTAACCAGGATGATGAGGCAACCCAGAGATTCTTAACAGTAGAAAGTTACTATCACCCTTAGGTTAAAGATATGACCAGAGCCTGGGGATGGGTCTTAGGCAGTACAACCTGGGGCCAAAGAGGAAGATGTATCTGCTACTAAGACACTGCCTGAGGCAGCCAGAGAGGAGGAGAAAGGTCTGCTCCTTCCATCTGGCCACATTCCTCTCCTGCTTCTCAGTGGCTGCACGCAACCAGCTGGAGGCCCCACACAAGGAAGCCTGCGAGACACAACCCCTGGGGGGTCCACCCCCAGAAAGATATCCCAAGAGGAAAGACGGCAGCCAAGAGCAAGACGGCAAATGACCAACATGGTTACGTTGTTGGAATAGACACCCAAAGGAACTGAGAGAGTGAGTCATGCAGAAACTTGGGGAAACAGTCTTCCAGGCAGAGGGAACAGCAAAGGCAAGGCCTGGAGGTGGGACAGTACCTGGTGAATTCAAAGAACAGAGAGATGCGGGTGTAGCTGGGATGCAGAGAGGGAGGGTGGGAGGAAGGAGATGAGGCCAGAGCTCTAGATGGGAACGGGAGTCAGAGAATGAACAGCTTTCCAGGCCAGAAGAGGGACTTTGGCTTTTTCTCTGAGTGTGATAAGAAGGCCTGGAAGTTTTTTGAGCAGAGAAGTGACCTGATCTGAGTTGCTTATGTTCCATACGCTGGTCCTGTGTATGGAATAAAACACTGAGGGAAAGGGCAGGGATCGGGAGATAGGGAGGCTCTTGTGATAATCCAAGTGAGAAATGGCTAGAATCAGAGAGGGAGAGTCACAGTGGATGGAAAATGATTGCATTCTGCACATATTTTGAAGGAAGAGCCCACAGAATTCACTGCTGGTCTGATGTGTGATCTGAGAGACACAGAAGAGTCCAGGACAACTCAATGCTTTTGCTCTGAATCTCTGGAAGGGCACCCTTAACTGAGGTAGGGAAAACTGGAGGAGGGCGCTGGTTTGGGAGGAATATCTGGAGCTTTCCAGTTCTAGGCATGTGAAGTTGGAGATACCAGCTATACAACCAATTAGAGATGGTGAGTCAGAGATGGTTGTGTAAGTCTGGAGTTTGGGGAGGTATCTGGACTGGAGATGTGAATTTGGGAGTTGCCAGTATATGGGTGGCATTTAAGTTATAGGACTGGTGAGATTGCCATGGGCTAATAAGAGACCACAAAGAGAAGATGTCTAAGGACTGAGTTCTGGGGACTTCTATGTTTAGAGATTCGCTACTAAGAAGGCCAGAAAGGTAGGGGAAGAATCAAGACAAACACTTTTCTTAAATTTAAATTTATGTATTTATTATGTAGAAAAGTCTTTTTATTTATTTATTTAAAAAATTTTATTGGGGCATTGCTGATTTACAATGTTGTGTTAGTTTCAGGTATACAACAAAGTGATTCAGTTATACATTTACATGTATTCATTCTTTTTCAGGTTCTTTACCCATATAAGTTATTACAGAATATTGAGTAGAGTTCCGTGTGCTATACAGTAGGTCATTGTTGGTTATCTAGTTTATATAGAGTAGTGTGTGTATGTTAATCCCAAGGTCCTAATTTATCCCTCGCCCTCCATGTTATTTATTTTTTTTAATTTAAGTATAGTTGATTTACAATGTTGTGTTAGTTTCAGGTGTACAGCGAAGTGATTCCCATATATATACCTATATGTGACTAGAGTTCTCTGTGCTATACAGTAGGTCCTTGTTGTTTATTTTATATATAGTAGTGGGTATATGTTACTCAAGACGAACTCTTAATGCAGAAGCCATGTGAAGAAAGTGTTTCAAGGATAAGAGTGATCAACATTTCCCAGCAACTGAGAAGCTGGGTGAGGCGAGGATGGGAATTGCCTACTGGATTTAGCAATGAAACAATCATTAGGGACCCTAAGAAGACCTGTTTCCCCTGGAGTGGTGGGTGAGAAAGCCTGCTCAGAGAGGATTCAAGAAAATGGAAGGGGAGGAACTGAAGGCAGCAAGCATGGAAAAACCTTCTGAAGAATCCAGTGACAAAGTGCAGCAGAGGGAGGTATGGAATGGAGGAAATGTTTGATTTTTTTACCACGGCAGATATGACAGCATGCTTGTAAGCACTCAAAAACGATTCCATAGAGAGGGAAATTTTCCTGATGCAAGAGAGAGAAGTGACAATTGCTGAATCAATGTCCTGGAGCCAGAGGGGATGGGACAGGTACACAGGTAGAGAGGTTAATCTTGGCTAAGAGCGCTGAGGATTTATCCTAAGTGCCAGGAGGACAGAAGAGTACACGCAGACAGGTGGGCTGGTAGAAAGAAAGGTAGGGGTGG
This sequence comes from Hippopotamus amphibius kiboko, assembly GCF_030028045.1. NCBI lineage: Eukaryota > Metazoa > Chordata > Mammalia > Artiodactyla > Hippopotamidae > Hippopotamus > Hippopotamus amphibius. The sequence goes on from NC_080189.1 coordinate 157,202,963, forward strand.
AGTGTGTGCTAAGTTCTTTTCTGATTGCCTCTATTTTACCAATGAAAGAAGCATGGTGGTTATCTGTGAGTAATAAGCAGGAGGTTTGATGGAGTAGGAGAAGATATGAAATAGTCCTTTAGAAGAGTGAGAGAGTTGTCAGGAAGTGTAGTAGCTTTGCTGAGGACTGTTCATTGATTATACAGTAGTTTTCATTGATTATACAGTAGTTGTGTGTTTTTTTTTTAATTAATTTATTGGCTGCTTTGGGTCTTCGTTGCTGTGCATGGGCTTTCTCTTGCAGTGAGCCGGGGCTACTCTTTGCAGTGTGTGGGCTTTTCATCGTGGTGGCTTCTCTTGCTGCAGAGCATGAGCTTTAGGCACGTGGCCTTCAGTAGTTGCGGCACGTGGGCTCAATAGTTGTGGCTCATGGATTCTAGAGTACAGTAGTTGTGGTGCACAGGCTGAGTTGCTCCTCGGCATGTGGGATCTTCCTGGCCCAGGGATCGAACCCGTGTCCCCTGCATTGGCAGGCAGATTCTTAATCACTGCGCCACCAGGAAAGCCCCAGTAATTGATGTTTTAAACATGTAATAAATAGTGTAATGTAAATGGGAGAATGAGGTGTTCTAAGAAATCTAGTATTCAGGTCAATAGAGTTATATCACCTAGGGCTGAAACAATCAAATCCTAAAAGTGAAACAGCATTGGATATAATTTAATCTTGGATGGTCTGAGGAGCACTTTGATCCTTCTTTATGGTTGAGTCATTTCTCTGAATATTAGTTAGTAATGCCCTGTAGATGTATAGCCAATAACAGGAAAGTCTGAACTGATGACAATAGGCCAGATAAACCAGATTTTAACTGTAAAACATGCAAATGTGAATTGATGTTTAGATTAAAAAATATATTTATATATAATATTAACATATATATTAAAAATATATATATATTCCCTTGCTTGGTAGGCCTTTGTGTCAAAATTCATTTCATATTTGATATGTTAGGGTGTGTTGTTGAGTAGAAGTGAATAACCAGAGGAAAATGAATTCAATTGCGCTTTAACAAACTGAGAAATGAACAGGGAGGGAGTTCTTATCAGAGGAAGGGTTACACATCCCTTCCTCTGATAAGAGCGTGTGGGGGAGGGGCTGGGCAGAGGTGGACAGACAGCCAACACACAGAGTGGGCAGCAAGTGGTTGAGATCTAATCTGTGCTTAACAGACTCTCTGTTCTTGCTTTCCCTCTTCTGCTGCCCCTTGTCTGCTCTTTTGAAAGCCCAGGAAGGTCAGGGAAGATGCAGACAGAGTGCCTGACCAGAGACCCATGTAGTTGGAACCACAGCTTTGGTGGATTTTGCCTTTTATTTCCTTCAGAAACACTGGTGAAAGTTCTGCCACCAGTGAGGGGTAAATAGTAGCCTAGGGTCTTGAAAGAGCAGTTTTAGGTCCCTAGGACAATCTCTACTATTCTACTATGCCTGAAGGTTAGGGAAATTATCTTTGTAATTTGAGGCCAATACCCATCTCTTGAGCCTCATAAGAAACATTGAAAAAAGTTAATAGATTTGGCTAGCACTGGGGTCAGTCATTTCAAATGTCTCAAATGGCTATCTGGGAGTCATAAAACAGGTGGCCCTGAAATTGTACTGTGTTGGTGGATACAGCTTGGCAGCCATCCTTTAAGGGCAAAACTATGTTAAAAGTTGAGCCAGGGCGATGAATAACAACCGATTTACAATAGTGTGCTATGTTACGAAAGATAATTCCTACACAGAGATTAACAGGATTGATGGTGATGCTCCAATGTGTTTCTTTGTAAAAATTTGATACTAAAAATACCAATCTGTGAATTTACGACTCACTCTTCCTCCCCATCCTTCCTTCCTTGGTTCCTTCCTTCTTCCCTTCCTTCCCACCCTTTTTCCTTCTTACAGTTCTTTTGGTGTGGGTATGTATGTATTTAGTTTGCATCTTTGGTTTGAGTTAGCATATTTATTAAATAACAAGAAATCTGTTTTGAGTTAGTATAAATGTAAATAAGGAACAATGGATTCCCTTTGAAATTACCGTAACATGGTCAATATTTTTGTTTTTATACTTGAGACAAGAGAACTTTAAAAGCAACTTGTCAACATGTAGCTGAACTTTGTGAAACTGACCTACTATAAAATGAAACACTCATTTTAAAAATTCTGTTTGATGTAAAAGGAAAATATCTGTTGTTTATTGGAAATTTGTATAGGTCTAAGAGCCACAGGATTTTAAAGCTGTAATGACTTAACATGTGGGCTACCCCCCATTTTAGAAATGAAGAATCAGAAAGATTAAATAACTTCTCAAGGAGTCTCAATTATTAGAGACGCAGAAAAACTCAAACCCTAGTGTCCTGACTTTGTCCAGTGCTTTTTATCACTGTATCACTATATCCCTAGGTTTCTAACATAAAAACTTTCACTGACATAACATTTAAGCTTGCATGTAACCTAAAAGAATGTCTTTGTACTTTCTGGGTTTCTAGTTCCAAGGATTGATTTAAATAATGGTTTTCCCATATTTATGTAAATAGAGATGGAATCTTTTTTTTAAATTGAGATATAATTCACATACTATGGAATCTATATTTACTCATTCATTTTGATATCTAAAGTTTAAGCTTAACTTCTATTCACAGTATCCATTTTATTTAGGCAGTGTGTATATAAAAACCCCAAAGAAAAGTTTCAACAATTAAGAAACGGGATGAGAAGATTTCACCTTCATCCTCAACAGCATTTTGGAGTAGGTATGATGGCAACTGAAGAAGCTTAATTGATTACCCGGCCCTCCATGGTGAATAGAATTTTTATGAGACAAAGATGGAGAAAGAGAAAGGAGGGATTATAACTATTGAAAAACAGTTAATTCTGTGTGAACAGAAAGGGGAGGGTAGTTTAACAAAGTCAAAAGCAAAACTGTGGAGCAGTCTCAGCCTAAGTACTTTCCAGGGTAGGGTGAAAGTACCGAGGACACGTACAGCTTGTTGCGTTCATCTCCCCCCACAGACATTAAGTAAATACCTCCTGTGTACCAGGCCTGTGGAGGCGCTGAGAATATAAAGGTGTATAAGGCAGGTCCTCAAGGAGCTCAGTCAGGTGGTGGAGGTGGTGATAGGGAGGTGGGGGAGCGGGGAGGAGAGAGGGAGCCTATGGAGTGGGTGGGGGTTGGGGGATGAGATTAGACAAGAAGGTTGAAAAACTGAATATATGGTAGGAAACTGGGGGTTCAGATATGTGCTGACTTCTATGGCAGAAATCTGTCCCAGAATCTCTTAATTAGCCTCATTTGCCAAATGTAGCCAGATATCATGACTTTGGTCTCCTACAGATGCCCTCTCGAATAGGTTTAAAAGTCCTTTTCCCGCTTCTAGCCCTTGCTTCCCCCACCAACAGGGCTTCGGGCGAGGGAGGGGGCAGGTTGGAAACTGCACCCACGTTTGCTGCCTGGGCTCTCTGCAGGAGACAGGAATCCAGTGCTTTGCCGTCGTCATAGCAACTAGGAGTTCCGCGGTCCCCCACCTTCCTCTAACTCCTTCCACTTCCCCCGCGGTCTGGGCAGAGCTGCCGCTTCTCTCGCGAGATTTGAGCGGAGCGCTGAGCTGCACAGCGGTGATCTCACCCGAGTCTTGGGGCGGGGGAGGGGGAGGGGGGAGTGAAGGAGGGGAAGGAATGGGGCGGGGAGGCGGGGAGGGGAAGGGCGAGCGCGGCGCCGCCACCGCCGGCAACTTTGTGAGCGAGTTCACTGTGTGCGTGAGCGAGTGAGCGAAAGTCTGCACGGCGCGGAGTCCCCGGGAGGAGGGTTCCCGGGGAGGGCCAGGTCTGGGCTTCAGAGGCCGCCCCCCCCGCCCCTCCACTCCCTCCCGCCTCCGTGGCTCCCTCCCCATTTCCTCCCCCCCCACCAATCCTCCCGGGCCTTCCCGCCCCCCCCTCCAGTTACCTGTCCCCTCCCCCACTCGACACGCACCTCCCCTTTCCCGGGCGTCCACCTCGGACCTCCGGCCCCCGGCCCCCCCGCGCTCGCTTCCCGCGCCCGCTTCCCGCGCCGGCCGCCCCCCCCCAGCTCTTTCTTTTGGGGGCAGGCGGGCGGGATGGGGGGCGCTGAGCCTCGGAGGCGGCGCGAGTGGGGACCCCGGCTCCCAGACAATAGTTGATGCCCGGGGACGGGGGCGCCCCCGCCCCCCCCACTCCGCCGGGAGCGCGGCCCCCGCCGGCGGCTCTCCCGCCTGCACGCCGGGTCCCCTTCCGAGCCAGGCTCAGCAGTTGGGCTGGTTCCGCCCCCGCCTCCCCCGGGCCCCCCTCGGCTCGGCGCCCGCCCCGGCCCGCCGCCCGCCGTTCTCCGCAGAGGCGGCGGCGAGTGAGCGCGCGCCGACCGTCCACACGGTTTCTTCTTCCCCCAGGGAGAGCGCGCGGCGGACGCGCCCCGGACGCGCGGCGGCACCGGGAGGCCGGGCCGAGCGGTAAGTGGCTCCCGCCGCCGCGGGTCCGGGCCGGGGAGCGGGGGTGCAGGACTGTTGACAGAACCCCAGCCCGTTTCTGGCCGGGGCGCGGGTCCCGGGCACGGAGCGGGACACCGGGAGGTCGGTCAAAGTTTTATTTCCGATTTGGTGGCGTGCTGATAGCGCAGCTCGGCGGGGGCGAGTCCCCGCTGCACCGCGCCCGTCGCGCGCGCCCGCGCGCGCACCTCGGAATCCGAATCCGCGCGACGCTCCGCCAGGCGCCCGTGCGAGAGGCCGGCAGACCCGCGCCCCCGTCCGGGTGGCTGCGCCCACCCGGCTGCTCTCGTCTCCGCCCGGCGACGCTTCCCCCCTCGGTCACCTGGGTGAGCGCTTTGCAGGCTGTGCTGGAGGCACAGGCCGAGAGGTTGGATCGTGAGAAAGGGGGGAAGAGCAGCAGCTCGGTGCCCGCGGGTGGTTCGTTGCTCCCCCGGGGGTCTGGTGGGGAGTGAAATCCGGGGATGCTCGAACCTGCTCTTCTTGGAGCGAGTAAACCACAAGAGGGCTGGGGAGGCGTTGAAGGTGCTGCAGAGAAGAACTTTCTCTCCTTCGCACCATCTGTTCCCAACTTCTATCCTGACCTTAAAGGAGATGTGCCAAGCTCCCTGTCGCTCCACGGCATTTCTAGGTGGACAAGTAATCTTGTTGGGCAGGTTGAAATTTCATCGGGTTCACCCTTTGGATAACAGAGAGACCGGGGAAATGGCCCACTTTCAAGGAAGAGATTGTCTAATTGAGTTGTTGATATTCGTTTTGAAGAGAAGCATTTGGGGACTGATGGACCCTAGACTGCATTTACCTTACAGATTTTACTTTTCATGATGGGTATTCTAGAGGCAGCACTCACTGAAATTCTTACTACCTGCTAAACGATTACGTTTCTAAACTAGGAGCCAGTGATGTGATGCAAATTTTAGAGTAAAGGTGTCGACTTTCATCAGGTTCCAGGTCTATCTGGATGAACTGGGGTTGGCGTTTCCTCTATAAAGCAAAGCTTTTATGTTGAAACTCTGACTCAGACTCTTAAAGCCATTGTTTTTATACTGGTACTCTGTGGGAGTTAAGTGTCAACTTTCTCTCGTTTTCTCATATGGAATATTCATCCAAGGCAAAGATTCTCTGACTTAATCTTTTGGAAAAGTACAAGATGAAGTCCTATAGAATCATACTCTGCACCCAGTTTAGTAACAGTATTAATTTTCTATATAATCCTGATTTAATGACCTTCACTTTACCCTTTTTCATTTTTTGAAAGCTACAATTAAGCCACCATTACCAGGAAGAAAAAAAAGCCGATGGAAATAATATAGAACAGTGGTAACAGCAGTAGTCTCAAATAAAAGGTTTTCATAAAGCAGTTTATGGTCACTGAAGTGTCCGACTATTAGATGACATACCAGTTATTAACGAGAATATTAATATTAAAACATTTTTTCCCATGGAATAAATTATTTATACTCAGGCATTAACAATTAACTGCATTTAAAATGATTTGGGCGATGATTTGGACATCAATGGTTAGGGGCAAAATAAGATTTTGAGGGATGAATGGTATTATGTGGCTGACAACTTTTCTTATCTCATTATGCTTAAGTAAAGGCCTCCTAAAGTTGACTGTATCATTAATTCTCTAGTTCACTGAGAGAACAAGTTTGGCAAGTGGCTCAAGACAGTCAGTAGGTGTTGCTGTTAGCTTCTCTGCAGTTCCTGGTACTGCTGCTTGAGTTTGAAATTGCAGTTCTGGTGCAGTGAACTTTTTAGATGTGAGGTGTCAGGCAGTATTAGTTGTGACTTCATCATAGGATTCTAAGACAAGGTTGACTTGAATTCTTGGTAATAATTGCAATAATAATTGCAAAGCAGCTCACTGAAATTTTATATTGAGTCATTTAACTCCGTCCTTTCACTATTATTTCCTGACCTTCTTACTTACTTTGCTTTTGCATTGAATTAGGTGTGAAATTTTGGTGTAGGTCTCCCCACCCCGGCCACATCTTGACTTTTTTTTAAAACAAACTTAAGAAACACACTGATTTTTTTTTTTTAACAACTTAAAAAACACCTGTGAAGTCACAGATTGTAGATTGCTTGAGATGAGTGATTCTGTAAAGACTTTGGAGGATCTTGGTTGACTATGAGTTGGGACATGTATCTGTTTAATCTTAAGTTTGCAGTTTGAGTTTTTCAATATATGGCTGCTTTCTGGCTCTTTGAGCTGTGAAACAGGAGCGTGAGAAAAGGCAGAACAGTGGAAGAGTACAGGTTCTCTGAATCTTTCCAGTTTAGGGGAAAGTATGTAGTGATTGATGATATATAATTATGTGCTTCCTATTGGTCCTCGCTGTCCTGCTGTCATTTCTATTGGTTCTCTCCAGTGCGCATGTGAAGTGTGCCTAGCCTAAAGATTTTCAGGTGTCGTGGCAGATTTGAGCCTCTTGATTCACTGACCAAACTGGACTTTCTCTAAGGAAGACAAGTAGATTCATCCCCATAGTGTAGGGCTAATGCTCTGAGATAGAATGCTTCTTTTTTGCTTTTGACTCATATCACAGAAGTTCATATCTCAAATTCAGAAAAAAAAATTTCTCTCCATAATATCTAAATCTTTTGAGATTTGTATTAAGTCAAAAAGTATTTATTGAGTACCTGTGTCTGGGAGGCATGCTGTTGAGTTCTGTGATTCCAGTGGTGGGTAAAAGTGTCTTCCTGACCCTGAGGAACTTACAGTGCAGTGGGGCCGTTTGTAGTGACCTTGCCTGGTTTGGTGTTCCAATATCCTGAGGCCCCCATAAAAGTTTGCATAGCAGGCAATTATTTTTGAGTCGTAACTTATTTAAATTAATTTTTGAAATAATGGGGCCCAGTATTTGTCCCCCAGAAGGCCTCGGTTTCAAATTTTCTAGCTATGGGATCTTAAAAAGTAATCGAACCTCTTCCCGAACTGTCTTTCTGAAAACATATCTTTTTTTTTGCAGTTATGGGCGCAGTACTTGCTTTACCACTTTGCTGCAAAATTATTGAGAATATATGTATAAAAGTAATTTGTAAACCATAGTCTTATTTGCAATTGCATTTTCTTGCTTTCTGATGAACAGATTAATATATTGTTGGATTTAGAAGGGATTTTGAGCATAAATCATGTGGTCCTTCTTCCCAGTTTTACAGCTGAGGAAACTGAAGCCCAGAAAGTTGAAGTGATTTTTTTTGAAGGGTGTAGAAGAACTAGTCAGTGATCATGCAGTGATTGGAAGGCAGGTTTTCGGATTTAACTGTACTGTTTTGTTTCCTGTTTTTTTTTTTTTTTCTGGTTCCTGTACCTTGGAGTCTACTGTGTTAAAATTTATTTACTACTTTTCTCCCCACTCAAGTGTTCAGTATTTATTAAATGTCTAAAATGAGAAGAAGCAATATTTAAAATGTACACGAAGATTGAAAAGCCATGAAAACCGCACTGATGTAGTGTTTGGTAACTAAGGTTTAGAGTTACTCAAATTACAAAGTTATGGAAAAAGAAATGATGAGTTAGTTAAAGTATTTACATGGTAGAGCGTGTAGGCTTTTTTTTTTTTCTTTTTTTCTTTTTAAGGAATCTTGGTTAACTCAGCATAATATACTTATATGCTCTTGAAAAAAGCCAGGCTTAATTTGTTGTAGTTGACCATTTTTTTTCCCTTCTTAAACTCATTTTTCATTTGTAGAAGAAAGTGGTTGTGCTTCCCTTATTTTTGGAACAGTGGCAACTTTAGACTTTCTCTCTCAGCTACCTGTAAGGGTTACTGGGTGCAGGGGTCGGGGCTTGGGAGGATCTGTTAGGTGGAGGTATAACTGCACATAGAACAGGACAATGTTGTAGGAGCTTCCTGTTGAAAATGTGAGTGATTTATGTAACACCACTCAGCTTCCACTGGGGTAATCTGAGCCAGGAGAGAAGAAACATCCCTGTCACTTGGGTGACTGCCCTTTAGATGCGGGACTCTTCATTTCCCGGGGAGGGTAAAGCATTATGTTATTCCTTCAGAGCTCACAGAAAAATGTGTCTGTTCCACATGTGGTGCTATTTAAAGTAGGGGTGTTTCACTATCACTTGAGATTGACAATCCAGCCTTCTATCCACTGCACTTTTACTTTTCTGGTATGGGAAATGAATTGGTCTCATCGGATTTTTGTTTTTAGTTTTTTTCTATGCTGAGCTAATAAAGGAAAAAAAAAGCAAAACAAAGCCCACACACTTTTATGGCACTTTGTTTTCGAAAGGTTTTATACAAATTAAGTTAATTATTCTCAGATGATAGCTCATTTATTCTTTCCATGGGTTTTGATGAGCTCTGGAGTGAGTCCTAGAAGCATGGGAAAGGTCGCCTTTTCTTAGGCTCTCTTAAACACAGGTGATTTGAGTGAGGGTTAGGATAACACGCGTGTGAGTCGGTTTGTGATCACGTGGGTGAGAAAATCCATCGGGTATATCTTTTGAGGGTAGGGACTGGTCCACATCCATTTTCTCCGTTTATTCCAGCCTGGGAGGAGTGAGGTAAGTCCAGTTGCAAAGATAACAGGAATGTTTTCTTGAAAATCTAGAGAGATGACACCGAGATGACACAGAAGAATGTCAGGGGCTTCTTTCATTGGACTTTAGTCAAAAGCAGTGCCTGAGGGGGGGAGGTGCCACAGAGGCAGGTGAAGCTGTTTCTCTTGGCCTCTGGAGGTCTGGGATGAGAATTTTCAGCATTTAGATTTCTAATTTGTTACTTGTCACGTTGCACTAAGTTCTCCCTCTAATTAGGATTGTAGTATGCCTAACTTTAAATTGTGCGAAACGGGCAATTACCTAATGTTAGATTTCCCTTTTTTTCAATTCAGGAGGGGCACGAGGAGAGTGTATGCTTGTTGGAGAATGTTGGCCTGGGAAGGGAGAGTTACTGATTTGCACAAACACAGGGGTCATTCAGAGGCAACTTGAGCAGACTGGCCATCCAGCCCTGGCGGCCACCGGATTCCTTTTTTCCTTTCTCCTCCTCCAGAGCAGGTCTTAGGTTAAATGAATTTCACAGACACCAGAGTGAATTTTGGTTATTCCTGTTTCTCGTTGTGTTTTTTCCAGGAAGCCTTTACCAAAGCTACAAGTGTAGTCATTGATTATTTTTTGTGGCTTAACATCTTGCTTCCTTTCGGAATGAGTTCCAAACTTCTCAGAATAAAGCTATTAAGTAAAAAGCAAAGGCCTATGTGCTGAATGACCATGTTCCTATAATCAAGACTTGAGTGATCAGTTATCATTTATGTTGGCTCCTATATTATCTTTTTCTAATTCATTTTTTTCATATTCTCAGTTGTTTGCCTAGATAGGGGTTCTGGTTTGATATAGTCTAAGCTTTTTGCATTTCCTTTAACAGTCTTAGGTCTCAGAATTGATTGACTTTATTTTTACAAGTTTCTCTTCATTTCTTGATGCTTTCAGCAAAGTAATTGATAACTGAACTGTGGTATCTCATGCCTTCAAGAAGAGAGGGTACTTAATAAGGAGATACCTGTAAGATACATAATTATACATTAATAGAATGTTCTAAAATTTTCACCGAGTTTGACTTAACTATTCCTTGTTTCACCTGTACATACTTAGGGAAAAATTGGAAAGAAGTGTTTTCCCATATTTTTGCAAGAAATGTAAGTATATGACTTTTGGGAACCATACTGCCTTTTCTTTCAAAGACTTTTGGAAAACAAATGTTCTTACTCTTGAAATGAGGGTTAGTGTGTAGTTGATGTAAACTCCTCCCTTTTCCGTAACCGTACTTCTGGCTGCCCCAACGAAGACCTCAGAAGCTTCTGCCAATATATTTTCCAGAGTCTAACATCTGAGTAGCTGGAATTCCATGTGTAAAGAGAGTGTGCTCTGTGTGTATATCTGTCTGGGGTGGGGTTTGACTCCTGGCTTAGAATGTGCCTTTGGGAAACCTGTTAGGAGGTTTGAGACTAAATGTGGTTCCTGACCCTCATCTCTTTTCCAGTTTGAGAAATGCCTGTGATTCTTCCAAGAGTCTCAGTGTTACTTTATTATTATTTTTTAAATTAGGATCTTAGTGCTGATTCTTTGTAATAGGAAATGAGGTATAATAATTACATAACAAAATAATGTTTCAGTTACATGATAGGTTACTGAGAGTATAGAATTCACAGAAAAGGCTTATTAAAAGTTTAAGAGCCTCAGCCTAATAATCGCTTTCAATGGGATTGTTCTGGTGGTCATTTTCAAGGGAGTACTTTAAAATGGTTTTCAGTGGTTTGGGTCAGGTGTGTGTTTGGGGGAGAGTGGATTACTCTGGGTGGATGGATGGTTTAAAGAAACGCAATAGGTGGTTCTTTTATTCTCCTCTCCCACCCAGCTGAGAACACAATGGCTTTTATATCATTTTTGGATTTATGCTGACATTAAGGTAAATAAGCAGCTGACTGGGGTATCTGGAAACTTCATTTTGGATGGTTAAAGGAAAGAGCCTTTGATCATGTGTACCGTCCCCTTGATTAAAAAACACCACTGGAAGAAATTTGGAAATGCCTGCCAGCAGCTAAAAGGGTCAGGCTGCTTAGACTCCTGCAGTGAAGGTAGGACAGGTAAATCCAACTTGGTGTTTGCACGTTGGCACTTACTTTTTTTAATTGGGGTAAAAAACACATAGTGTAAAATTTACCTTCTTAACCATTTTTAAGTATACAGTTTAGTTGTGTTAAATATACTCGTATTGCTGTGAAACAGAAGTCCAGACTCTCTTCACCTTGCAGATTGAGAGCTATACCCATTAAACAATTTCTCCTTTCCCACCCTCATCCCTGGCAATCACCATTCTACTTTGTTTTTATGAATTTGACCTCTTTAGATACCGCATATAAGTGGAATCATGCAGTATTTATCTTTCTGTAACTGGCTTATTCCACTTAGCATAGTGTCCTTGAGGTTGGTACATGTTGGCATATGGCAGGATTTTCTTCCCTTTTAAGACTGAATAATATTACATTGTATGTATATATCACATTTTGTTTTTCCACTCATCCATAGATGGACATTTGGGTTGCTTCTACCTCTTGGCTATCATAGTGTTGCTGTGAACATGGGTGTTCACATACCTCTTTGAGACCCTGCTTTCAGTTCCTTTGGATATATACTCAAAAGGAGTATATATATCGTATGGTAGTTCTATTCTTAATTTTTTTGAGTAACCTCCATACTGTTTTTCAATAGCAGTTATATCCCAGCAGCAGTGTACCAGTATTATTCCTCATCCTTGCTAACACTTGTTATTTTGTTTTTTTGATAGTGCCATTTAATGGGTGTGAGGTAATATCTCATGGTGGTTTTGATTTGCATTTCTCTGTTGATAAGTTATATTGAGCATGTTTCATATGCTTGTTGGCCGTTTGCATATCATCTTTGGAGAAATGTCTTTTCAAGTCTGCTCATTTTTTGATCAGGTTATTTGATTTTTTGTTAACTTGTAGGAGTTCTTTATATATTCTGGGTATTAACCCCTTATCAGATGCATGATTTGCATGTATTTTCTCCCATTTTGTATGTTGCCTTTTTACTCTTTCGTGTCCTTTCATGCATGAAAGTTTTAAATTTTAATGTAATCCCATTTGTCTATTTTCGCTGTTGTTGCCTGTGCTTTTAGCATTGTATCCAAGAAATTATTGCTAAGTCCAAAATCATGAAGGTTTCTTTGTTTTCTTCTAGAAGTTTTATAGTTTTAGTTTTTACACTTAGGGCTTTAACCCATTTTGAGTTAATTTTTATGTATGGTGTGAGATGGGGATCAAACTTCGTTCTTGTGTGTGTGAATATCCAGTTTTCTCAGCCTCATTTGTTGAGGAGACTGTGCTTTCCCCTTTCAGTGGTCTCAGCATCCTTGTTGAAGACCAGTTGGCCATATATGTGATGGTTTATTTCTGGGCTCTCTGTTTTAGTCCATTGATCTATTTGTCTGTCTTTATGCTGGTAGCACTTTTAGCTTTTTAAATTACTTTAGCTTTGTAATGTATTTTGATATCAGGAAGTTTGAGTGGCACTCATTTTTAACTTATGCTATTGTAGGTGTTGAGAAATAGGGAATAGAGAAATTGACAATTGAGAAAACAATTCAAAGAATTTTTCATTTTTTCGGAGGGGACTGGACCCACTTAAAGAATGAAGATGATTTAAATGGCAGAACGTGGGTGAGGCTGTCAATCGGCAGCTAGTATAGTAAGAGCTGTAGTCTAGTGCTTCCTTGGATATAGAATCCAACAGCTTTTGAAAGCTTCAAAAAAGGTGATAGACCTTGACTTAATCTTGCAAATTGGATGGGTAACCTCAGCGTACCCAACCCAAACCGTATGTCAGTTCTGTCACTGCACTTAAAGGGAGGTCTTTAATGAAAGCCTCTGACAGTAATCTCAAGATTTTCAGTGGGGATCCGTTATTATAAGACCTGTCACTGTTTTTTACCTTGACAAAATCTTTGCCTTCCCCATTCCAGTCCGCTAGTTGCTGACATGCCATTTCTGCTCATTGAACAGCAGTGGGCCACATACGGAGATAGACCCTTAGCCACAGTACTGTTTTATTATCTAGGATGTGCAAAGGACATAAAAGTAACCTGGTTTGGTTGTACAGGATGAATTGAAGGAGAGATTGGACCCAGAATAGCAAACTCAGTGGCTGTTTTAGTAAGTAATTTAGGCTACTTAAGACAAAATGTAGTATGCTTGCGTATAGTAGGCCTACAGTAAAGTGTTGTTTAGTGGTGTCTGTAAGGAGTAATTTACTCATTTATCTCCTAAGTATGCATCGACTCCCACTATATGTCAGGGTCTAGTGGCTGCTTCTAGTGGAAAAAGGATGCATGGCTCCTGCCCTCGTGTGGCTGATATTCTTTTAGTGATTGATGTGTTCCTTCTCAGTGTTGCATTCCTCTCCTCTGGTTGGATTTTTCTTTTATGCCAAAGGCCACCTGTTTTACTTTCCATGCAAAACAATTGTAGTTGTTTATTATGAAAGTAGTCCTACATTAAATATCCTTTGTGTGGAGAAAGAAAGAAACACTAGACAATTCTGCCTTCTGGTTTCCAAGGAGATCTGTCTTGGCTACATTTATTTTATCAAGTGCTTTTCTAAGTAACAGAACTAAAGGAAACTGCCTTTAATGAATTTTGCTTAAGGTTTTCCTGAGGACCCAGATAAGGTTTTCAAATCTTGGTTTCCTCTACTTCCAAGCCTGCTCCGAGAGAATCTAAACACCTGGTTTTGGCTATTCTGGATTTTTCCATCATTTGTCAGATCTTAAAAGAGTCATATACCCCTTTTGGATCTTTATTCATTTGTTCATTCATTTAACAAGTTTTCGTTGTTCATTTATTATATATCAGGTAACCTTTTCGTTTGTAATAGGAAGGTTGAGGGTTGAACTGTTTCCTTTAAGGCCAATTGTTAAAATTCTGTAAATTTATTATTATGGTTTAGTGAGATTTAGGGCTTTTTTGCAGATAGTAGAAGTGTTTTTGAAAGAGCTTTAAAGAAAGAAATTTAGAGTTTTTGTTTTTAACTCAAATATTTTAGTGAGAAAATTCTGCAGTGGTGGATAATTTTAGTATTAGTTTCACTCTGTTCTGAAAATAATCAACATTTTAACTCAACTGAGAGTCTTTGTAATTTTGGCAGGAGACAGTTCTAAAGCTAGCCTTTCTGTTGTTACTTGTAGCACAATAGAAACATAATTGCTGTGTCTGATGATTGGTATAGTGCCCGTGTGTAGAGATTTAGAAACGCTTAGCCCCGCTTCTTCTAGGTGCTCAGTTCCGAGTCTTTGAGAGCCCTTGTCATTTATGTGTGAGGTGGTCTTGAGGCATGGTGACATCATGTCACTGAATGCAGGAGAGTCACGCACAAGATCTGTGTACCAGGGCTGGGATGATAAGCTGGCAGTTGCCCATGCTGCCAAATCTATAATATTCAGATAACCTAGTATGAGATTTCGTGGCTTTTTAAAAAAAATATATATTTACTTATTCATTTGGCTGTGCCGGGCCTTAGTTGCGGCACGTGAGATCTTTAGTTGCTGCGTGCATACTCTTAGTTGCAGCGTGTGGGATCTAGTTCCCTGACCAGGCATCGAACCCGGGCCCCCTGCATTGGGAGCGTGGAGTCTTAGCCACTGGACCATGAAGGGACCAGGAAAGTCCCTTCATGGCTTTATAAAATGATATTTTTATTTCGGTTTGTTGTTAGAAATCCAACATAGTGTTAAGTGTTGTGAGATTCAGTTATACAGAGTAAAATTTAAGAATTTTCTCTCATGTGGATTGTTGGCTGTTATAAATCTGGTCTCCTGTTACGGAACATTGGAAGATTTGTGTAGCCCTGGCTCTGTGACTTTGGCCATTTTTCTTTCACTTGCTAATCAGGACTATTCAGTGAACACCTTCTAGATGGCAGATACTGCTGTCATCTTGGATATACAGCCGTGAACAACTCTGAGTGGTCAGGGAAGCTACCGGAGCGTTTTGTACAAAGGGTTTTGAGCTGACATATTTTTAAAGGACAGACCTCCGTGATGTGGAGAATGGAGTGAGGGGTGGGGGCAGAGGTGGAGACAGGGAGATATTGGAGGGTTCTAGCAATGACCTAGGTGAGATAGCACCTGGTAGCAGTGGTGAAGGGGATGAGGAGTGGCTGGATTCTGGGCTCATCTCAGGTGCGGCTAACATGGTTCACGGGAGGGTGAACGGTGTGGAGTGAAAGAAAGAGGAGTAAGGGGAACACCAGGGTTTTTGGCCTGAGCAGCTGCAGTAGTGGAGGGGCCATGTATTGAAATGGGGGAGGCTGGAGGAGCAGGTTTGGGTGGGGAATCGAGCTGATTGGTGCATGCTGGGCATGAGGTATCCGTGGACAAAGTCAAGTCGGCAGCTGGGCAGGTCTGTTATTCCTCACGAGCTTCAGTTCTCTCCTCTGTGTGAAATGGGGAAAGTGTTTGGCCCTTCTCAGGATTCTTGAGATCAAATGAGAGAAAAAAAGTTCAAACTTCTAAAGTAATGTCCTGTCGAGGTGGTATTATTTCTGGAAAGTAGACTGGTTACCGTCTTATATACTTTGTGGAACTACTTAGCTCATAGGCCAGACAGTAATATGGAAAGTTGGCATTTTCCCTCCAAAGGCTGGTTTTCTCTCTGGATAGATAGAAAAGCTTTCTCTTTGATCCATGCTGTGATTCCTGAGCAGCTTTTGGGAGAACTTGGTAGTTTGGTTCCCTCTTGGGTGTCAGGGGGCTTCATTTTGTGCAGAGCCATTGGGGCAGTACGTGGGTCTGTGGTGCCAGACTTGCCCCTTAATAAGCATATCTTCAGGCCACAGTGATTTTATTTACATGGGAGGATGTTGTAGGAGGAAGATATCCTGGCTCTTTCCTTTCTCAAAGTCTTTATTATTTTATGCTTTCCATAACTTGGATCAGTTAACAGAGTCCAATAGATCGGATGTATTAGGGAGACCATTCTCCTTGTTTCTTGATTCAGAATGACTATGTACATATTCCTAGCTTTTTTGATTGCTTAAAATTTTCTTATAGGCAGGTGAAATATGTTAAATATATATTTGAATCCGCTGAATTAAAATTTAAGATCCAAGTAAAAGTGTTGAAAGCATCAGTCTTATATTTCAATCAGTGGTATTTTGAACTTATTCCATGTCTTTCCTTAGAGGTAGGAGTAAATAGTTGTACCCTTGAAATTCAGTATTTGCTGATAATTGCTACCTTCTCAACAGTCAGATGTTGCTTTAGGAACATCTTCAGTCCAGACATATGATGGTGGTTTTTGGTTCTTCTGATCCATAAGGCAGTTTGAACAGAAAAAGTACTGCTCTTTCTTTACTGTCCTCCTGGTTTCATCCTCGATTCACAAGATCCAGTTGGCATCAGCTGTGTGTGCTCATTGCAGGTTATGTGATGTAGAAGCAGAAGGTAAAACCATTTTTTAAGGATGCTTTTGAGAGCCCAACACATGTGGCGAATATAACTTGATGAATAACTGACAATCTTTGGAAACTTGGTCTAAAAAATATTCTAGGTGTTCAGTGGAAAGACAGCAGTAATGGCTTTAGCAGTGAAACAAGGTGTCAGGGGAAAGTGAACTGTTTTTCAGTAGATGGTGTGGAGGCAGAAATTACTTGGGTAGTTCTCTGATATCTTTCAAGCAAGAGGACATCTTAGGGTTTTTATCAGGTCCTCAAATTGATAAAATAAGTTGACCCATCTGCTCAGTAATTGTTAAAGTTGCATAATCTTTTTGCTTTTCATTGAAATGGCTTACTATATGTTATTTTATTTCAGCATCTAAGAAACTGAACTATAGTTATCCAGTATAGTATCACTTGATGTAACTGATAAAACCTTAAGCCGTTTCCTTTTGAAGTACATTTTAGAAAACTTAGGATCAGTCCTAAGAAATGATTTGAAAGGTATCTATATATTTAATTCTGTATCTTTTCCATGCCTAATTTTTTCTCTTAGGAGGAACACAACTTAGACTTTCTAAAATCTTTTAGGATTTCCAAATCACCTAATGGCTTTTTATTTGAACTCTAGTCTAGTAATCATTTTTACTGGGGAGATAATCTAAGCTTTTGAAGTCATAGTACCTATTTATACACTCTTAAGGTTTTTTTTAATAATCTTATTGTTATAATTTACTTGCTGTACAGTTTCCCCACTTGAAGTGTACAGGTCAATAATTTATAGAGTAGTGTAACCACTGTAAACAATTTGAGAACATCTTCACCCCAAAAGAAATTCCAGCCCTATTTGCAGTCACTCTCCATTTCTCCCCAATCCCGCCTCACTTCCCTGCCCCCAGCCCTAGGCCACCACTAACCTACTATCCATCTTTATAGATTTGCTTCTTCTGGACATTTCCTATAAATTGGATCATACGATACCTGGTCTCTTGTGCCTGGCTTCTTTCACCTCGCTCTATCAAAGCACTTTGACTTTGGTGGTAATGTTACAGATTTCAGATTCAGAAGCAGACATTCCCTGTCTGCCGACACAGAAACTACAGCCTATGCTGGGACCAGAGAAAATAGCAAAACCACCCGTTGCCTTGTGTTTTTGTGGAGTGGGGAGTGAACTTCGAAGCTTTTGTAAACAAAGCCACCCTGGCACGAATCCACCAATGCGCTTACTGCTCTCCTTTGCCTGATTGCTTGCCTCTCTCTGCCTGACCGCTGCCTGCTTCTTCTTTGACCTTTTCAGATACCTCCTAGAAGTCATCTCTGATTCTTGCCTTTCTGTTACCTTTGGTCTGGTCCAGGAGCAAGAGAGCAAGCCTCCCCCCCCACCCCGCCCCTTTTTTTTTCTTTTGGATTGACTGGTTTCAACTTGTCCTCTTTGTTTTATTGCCACTGTCCTATATAGACCCTTGACTTTTATACCTGGGTGGCTGTAGCAGGTTCCTTTCTGACCAGCTTGACTCTTGCTGCCCTGGGCATCTTGCCTGATTATTCTTTCTAATGGACTGTTCAGGTACATGTGCCACCCCGGAGGAATTGAAGTAATTTCCGTACATCAAATGTGCGCTCTTCTGCCTGCTTTACAACCTTTTCCTTGGGTCTCTCCTTTCCTGTTCATCTGATTTCTTTGGCAGGACTGTGTCTCTGCTGTCATACGTGGGGCCCCTGCTCTCTCCTCTTCCCACCTGTTTTGACTTCCTTTGAGCCTTTGTTCATTTTCGATTTTAGTTCCATTCACTTCAGAACGTAGGTGACATCAGTATAGTACGTTCCTCACCCGTAGCTTTCTCTCTCTCATCCCCCCTCCCTGCGTGACTTGCTCCTCACCATTATCTTGTCTCGCTTGTCCCTTCTGAGGCAGTTCCCGCCCCTGAACTCTAGTTTTATCCATAACTCTCTCATCCTTCAAGGCCCACCTCCTTCATTGCCATCTTTGTGGTTGCTGTAACTCACCTCAACTTCTGCCTTGTCTGGGATGCTGTTGTACTGTATTGTATACTTAAAGAGCTTACTGTTTAATAATTAATGCATAATTCATCAAGGATGTTTAACCTGGAGAAGACTTAGAAGGAACGTCCTCCCTTGTCGCAGGAACTGAAAATCAGTCATAGGGAAGGAGGAGAGTTTATCTTCTCAGACCCCATGGGGTAGAACAATGAGTAAGTACAGGTGTTTCAATGAGCATCAGAAAGGACTTTTCTAATAGAGCTGCATGCAGGTGTGCAGCTGCATTCTGTACCCCAGTTCTGTACCCTGTCGGCTGCATAGGCGGGATCATTCAGGACAGGGTCATTGTAAAGGCCATTCACACAATTCACGGGGGCCCAGTGAGACGCATGGTTCTCAGGCTCCCTGGACTATCAGGATCACCAGGGCAGCATTTCAGGGACACAGATTCTCAGCCTTTGGAAAGTTCAGATTGAGTACTGAAGCTAGGCTTGGAAACTTTGAGTTAGGTAACACTTTTAGGCCCAAGATCCAACGAGTGTCGCATTTGTTTACCAAATTTTTATTGAATGCATGCGTTGTGTGGCATTGTAAAATTGTGGGTTTTGCCTTCATAGGACCTCGCGTCAAGGGGGGCATGCAGTCACACCGTGGAACTTCCTGTGATTTCTCCTCGGGTAGATGTAGATTCTTTGAGGATAGGGGCCATTTCTCATTTTGCTTGTTGATGTGCCCTAGAGGCATGGGCCCACGGATGTCCATTCTTGGGTGGTAAACTGATTAACCTGCTGTTTACTGATTTTACTCCCTGTTATAAGGCTTGTTACTGTGTTCTTTAACCAGTCTTTTTCATACAACTTGAACTTCTCAGTTGAAAAGGAACCACTGTATTCCCAGGTGTGTCATGACAGGTTCAGCCTTTTGATTTTGTGGCTTCCTAGTAGTAAAATTTACATTGGCTACCATTTATTGAGTACCCACTGTGCTAGGCACTTCGTGTCACTTTCTTGCTAATCTGCAAGACAGGTGTTAGTCCTCTGAGTGGGAGTCATGATGTTGAGCTCTTGTTGTAGAATTTCTTCTTATACTTATTAACAGACATTGCAGCAGCCACTGAGCTGAGACGTTGTCTACTGCAGTCATCTGTGGGGACCCGATAGGTGTAGTCGTGATGTGGCTGTGTGCATAGGGTGTATTTTATTGTTGGAGTGCTAGAAGGCCTCTCTACATGTAATAGGGTGCTATGACCATCACCCCGTGAGTTAAACTTGAAATTTGTTTTAAACACTGTGTCACGCTGATGCTGGAAGCTCCCCACACATTTCTCCAAGGAAAGACTGGTTTTGCCGTTGTAATTTTTAAGCGTGGTGGGTAGTCTTTCATTTGTCTGTGTTGTGCCACAGTAGAGAGTCGGGGACAGTTCTTTGTATCTTAAGCCATAATCTGGGATTTCCCAGAACTGGCATGTGACCCATTTGGTGGTCTCTTTCCCTGTATCTGTTGTAGGATTCTGGCTTGTCAGGGTGACCTCCACAGGGCTCCGTTCACAATGGTCATAAGTATCTTTCGCTGAACTCCGCCCATGAATTGGTTTTATGGTAGGTGCTTTACTTACACCATCTCATTGTATCCTCATGATATTCCTGTGAGGTAGGTAGTATCAGTATTTAACAGATGATGGAGCTGAAGCTTAGAAGGATTAAGGAACTTGCATTGTTTTGAGATTGTCCTCTGTTTGCACTTTTCCAGGCGACACAGGCATGGTTTACACAGGAGTTTCACCATTTCTTTCCATTTGTCTCACCTCCTCCTATTGCTTCACCAAGAAATCTTAGGTGATGCATGAGTGAACTTTCCGCAGTTGAAGAAGAGCAGGTATCTCTGACTCCTATCCAAATTCTTGCAGAATTCTTTTCTCCCTTCCAGCGGAGTGAAGGTAATAGCTGCCAATGAATGTTCTCTTTGGTCAGTTTCCTGAGATGCAGGAAACAACCTCATGATGGGTGCCCACCTGCCAGAGAAGTTTCAGGCCCAGGGTTCCTAGTGTGTCTAGTACAGATAGCTAGAGGAAATGTAAATATTTATAGTTGTGGTGAAATAAATATAAATCTGCACAGAATTTGAAATAACCACAGAATTATTTTTTCTAGGAAGAACTCCTTCACTTTACTTCCCAACCGAAGGAATGACCAAAAGAAATGTGACAAATGTATTTTTTGGGTGAAATGCTTTCTTTCTCATCTTGCAGCATGAGTTGTGCTATGGAGTTGTCATCTTGTCATTGACTTCTGCCTTTTGCCCTAAAATTATCATGCTGTCATCACATCAGCATCTGCTTTGTTTTGAAATAAAGTGTCTTTTAAGAGCTGGGAGGCATATTAGAGATACATAGATTTTTAAAGAGAGGTTAATGGAACTGAAGTTAATTGAAAATACAAAAACAGGTGTAAAATCTTGGCAATCAGTTGTGCTTCTAGGATCAAACAGGATTGAAGTCACCAGTAAAAGTTAACTTAGTTAACTTAGGTCATGGTGAAAAGGGGGGGAGGACACCTTCATGCAGTATCTTTTTTGTTGAGTTGTGGGCTTTGTGTGTTTATTGAATCCAACATATTGTTCTTTAAACTTTGGGTTCAGGTAATTTCTCCAAACCAAATATCTGAGACTTCTCTTTCATGTTAAATCAATCCTCGAGATTTTCTGCTTTGGTTTATTAAATAAGGATTTTGGGTGGTGTAATAACATGGCTGGGGGGAGGGTTTATCTTAATCCCCCATTTGCTTAAGTATTTAAGTTTATTATTTAATCTTAAGGACAAAGGTTAATTTTAAAAATGTGTTGTTGAACTTTGGTGGCTGACCAGGGCCATGATGTGCCTTCTAAGTAGAGCACAGAGCCCCAAAGTTATTTAATGAACTCAGTTTCTGGTGCCCTCATTCATAGCAAAGATGCACAAGGATCTCAGGTCTGTTCACCACCCTGGTCTTGGTTTACCTCTGTATCTGTGAATCACCTTGAGTAGTTCATCTTGTCTTTGGATTGCAGACTTTTCATGTTTAACTGCTTTGACTGTTTGAAAACTGCCTTTTAAATAATAGTACACAACTGCAGTAATCTAAGTCCACTAAGGAACACAGCACATTCACCCCTTGGTCCGCCCACCATCAGCCAACAAAGTCCGTTTCTAAATATTCCCCGAGTATACATCATTCCCTCCTCAAATACTGATTGAGTCGTTTTGTGTCAGGCACCGGTTGTGCATCAGGTACTGTGCTGAGCGTTGTGCGGGTAATTTAGCAGTCCTGTTCTCAAGATCCTGCCAGCTTGTTGGGGAACTCAGGAAGAATAGAAGAAAATGACCGGCAGGTGACAAAGGAAATCACTTTAATGCATAGTCTTCTTTCTTTTTTTATTATGAAGGCATTGCATGAAGGTTTGTGGAAAATTGGGAGAACACAAGAAAGTTTGAAGAAGAGGAAAAAAGTCACCCATCATTCTACCACCAGAGATAACCACCAATGTCTTCATGGTCCCTGTCTTTAAAAATGGCTTCTAAAAACAAGCAAGACACAGAGATCTGTCCAGTAAAAGAGGGCTTTCAGGTGCAGCTTGATGGGGAGAAGGAAAAGAGCCCCCAGGAAAAGTGCAGCATTTCCATCGCGGGGGCTGTGACATGGAACACAGCAGCTTTAGGGAGGGGCGCCTGGGATTCCTCAGGAAGGAAACACTGGGGAGCCAGAGCAGAGCTGCTTTGAGCTTTGATTTCTCTCTGAATAGTTTCTGGGTACAAGTGTGTTGGATTCTGACACTTTGTAAGGTGGTAGTTGGCATCCCAGATGCTTTTCTCAGACACTGATTTCATTTTAATCTATTCTACACCAGCCTGTACTCTAGCACGGGGATGTGAGAGATGATTTACAAATTACAGTGTGTGCTCTGCTTGCCCAGGGTTTAAGGATGGGGAGAGTTCATAACAGGAGAAGCAAGAAAAGAAACAGTGGTAGTTTTCAGGGTCATTTATGCACTAGCACTTGTTTTGATATATTGTCTCACTTAATTTCCATAGCCAGTGTTTGAGGGAGGAATTTTCCTCATTTGTTATAGTTGAGATTTAGAAAATGGATTCAGGGCCTAAGGTGCTGGTCTGTGTTATACAGTGTTTCATAGTAAGTGGTAGTGGCCCATACAGGCTTTGGGACTGGAGACCTGGGTTCCATCCTGGCAGCACGACCGCAGGTAGTTTCTCAACCTCTTTCTTCCTGTTTAAAAAGGAGACAGTGCTGATGCTTAACACAAGGTTATTGTCAAGATGAGATGAGACATGAATGTAACGGCCTTCCCAGAGGTGGGATGTAGTACCGATAGATGGGAGCTCTTAGGGTGGCAGTGGGGTGGCAGCATGCCCAGCGCCTGGCATATAATAGAGTCCAGCAGATGCCAGTTACCCATCCTGCTCTCTTACAGACCCTCCCAGCTTTTCAGTTTTCCTTGTCTCTTTCCCTTGGATTCTTAAAGACCCTGATGGGAAGATACATCTCACTTGGGTTGTAATGGTGGGTTCTGGGATTTATAAAATCAGTTTCATGTGCATTACTCAGGAAAATCCCATCTCATCAGTAGTTGTCTTTGAAAGGTCTTCCTGAACCTTTTCACCAGGGTATCAGATGAGGGGAAGTTAGGGGTAGGAAAGCTAAGAGCTCAGATGGGGGAGGGGATAGTGGACAGAGGGAGAAATCAACTTGGGTATTTTCTCAGCTTAATTTGCTACCTGCCAGCCTCAGCAAGGACTTTACTGTAGCCAGGTGTGGCTGGGATTTTTAACAGTGAGCTGAGGTTAAGAGGGCAGGACGGGAATTTGTGTGGGGCATATTTTGTTCTTCTGCTATATTTATGCTTCTTTACTCAGATAATCAACAAACAGTTTTTTGAAACTGTCCTGTGTTTGGGGCACTGTCAGTCCTTGGGATTCAAAGGGAGCATCTGTTTTCATGAGAGCAAGCCAGGTTCACAGATGAGTAACAGAAAATTACAAGTCAGGTTTTGAGTGCCAGGATAGAGGGAAGCTGGGGGAGCTTTGCCAAAACATTTTAAAATTATTTCTCTGTGTTTGCTTCTTCTGTTAAACCTTGAAGGCCGAGGCTGTGTCTTTTGCGATTTTGCATTCCCAGAACCTAATCTTAAATGCATCCATGAATAAATATGTGTAAGTTCAAAGCTGGCACAGGGATAAGATAGTTTATAAATGGTGCATTTCAACTATTTGTATATTCGTGGAAATCTCAGCCCTATAAATGGAGACATCTGATAAATCCTTGACTTATTGGTAGTTCTTTTTTTAGAAAGTAGAAGATGGAAATTGTGACCAACTGATTCATACCAAGAACTTTGGGTGAAAATGGCTGTTTCATCTTGGGGTTTTGCCATCATGGAAGAGAATCTTATGGCCTGGATTTTTAGGAAGAGATTTCACAAAGCTCAGAGAACAGATAGTATACCTCCAAGGCCAGCAGAACTATAAAAAGGAGTATGGTTTCATCCAGATGGATGGGGAGCTCCAAGAAACAAAAGTTGTGATTGTAGGATTTCAAATCCTGCTGATAAGGGAAAATGAGGTCTGCTTCTGAAGAAGTCAGCACAGCTGTTGAAGGCCATTGCAAAAGAAGCCAGATTAAAAAAAAAAACAGCTTTATTGATATATAATTCACATACCATATAATTAGCCCATTTAAAGTATACAATTCAATGGTTTTTAGTGTATTCACAGCTCTGTACAGCCATCACCACAGTCAATTTTGGAACATTTTCATCACCTCAAAAAGAAACCTCATGCCCTTTAGTTCTCACCCCTCCCATCCCCCCAGACCTAAGCAACCACTAATCTACTTTCTGTTTCTGTAGGTCTGCCTATTTTGGATGTTTCATATAAATGGACTCATATAACATATGGTCTTTTGTGACTGACTTCTTTCACTTTACCATAATGATTTCAAGATTCATCTACACTGTAGCATGACTCAGTACTTTTATTTTTACTGCTGAGTAATATTCTGTTGTATAGATATATACCACTTTGTTTATCCATCAGTTGATGGGCGTTTGGGTTGTTTTCACTTCTGGGGTGTTAAGAATAATGCTGCTATTCACGTGTAAGCTTTCGTGGGCACATGTGTTTTCATTTCTTTTGGGGTCTCGACCTAGGTGTAGAATTGCTGGGTCGCATGTAACTCTGTGTTTAACCTTGTGAGGAATTGCCACTGTTTCCCAGAGTAGCTGGACCCTTCGCATTCCCACCAGCAGTGTATGGAGGTTCCAGTTTGCCCACGCCCTTGCCAGCGCTTGTTTCTGTACTGTGTGGCTTTTTTATTTCAGTGATCCTGACAGGTGTGCACTGGTATCTCATCATGGATTTGATTTACATTTCTTTGATGCCTCATGATGTTGAGCATCATTCATGTTTTTATTGGTCATTTGTGTATCTTCTTTGGAGAAATGTCTCTTCAGATCCTCTGCCCGTTTTATAATCGAGTTGTCCTTCTGTTATTGAGTTGTGAGAGTTCTTTATACACTCTAGATACACATCTTCTATCAGATACATGATTTGCAGAGTTTTTCTCCTATTCTGTGTTCTTTCTTTTTACTTTCATAGGAAGTCAGGTTTTAAGTGGTATATAAAAGAGAAAAGGGCACATCATAAGCATGAAAACAAAATAGGTTGAATGGCTACAAGTGTTTTAGAAAGGTTATATCTAGGATGACCTGTGGCTTGTAGGAAAAATTTTGAAATCACCACAGTGATTTAAAAAAGCTTTTTGGAAGTAGGATACACATCCGATGCACCGAGTGTAAAGGTGCAGGTAGTAAGTTATTGGAACATGAATGCATACGTGTAACTACCGTGCAGGGCCAAGAAGGAGAGCATGACCAGCTCCCCGGAAGCCTTCCCATGCATCTTTGTGATCGCTAGCCCTCCTTCCTCCTCAAAGGTAACAGCTCTTTTGACTTCTAACACCAGAGATTGGTTTTTACATATTTTTGAAATTTGTACAAATGGCATCATACAGCATGTTTTCATACGAACTGGATTTCTTTTTTCTTTTTTTAAAATTTAATTATTTGTTTAATTTTTGGCTGCATTGGGTCTTCATTGCTGTGCAAGGGCTTTCTCTAGTTGTGGCGAGTGGGGGCTACTCTTCATTGAGGTGTGTGGGTTCCTCATTGCAGTGGCTTCTCTTGTGGAGCACAGGCTCTAGGCGCACGGGCTTTTGTAGTTGCAGTGCGTGTGCTCAGCAGTTGCGGCACACAGGCTCAGTAGCTGTGGCTCGTGGGCTCTAGAGCACAGGCTCAGCAGTTGCGGTGCACAAGCTTAGTTGTTCTGTGGCACGTGGGATCTTCCCGGCCCGGGGATCGAACCTGTGTCCCCTACATTGGCAGGCGGATTCTTAACCACTGCACCACCAGGGAAGCACCCATACTGGGTTTCTTTTGCTTAACATGTAAAATTTATCCATGTATTACTTATAGCTGTAGTTCATTTTCATTGCTCTAGTTTTCTATTATATGAGTGTACAACTGTACTACTTTTTTATTGAAGTATAGTTAGTTTACAATGTTGTGTTTCAAGTGTACAGCAAAGTAATTCAGTTATACACACACACACAAACACAAACACACTCTTTTTCAGATAGTTCTCTGTGCTATACAGTAGGTTCTTGTTTATCTATGTTATATAAAGTAGCATGTATATGTTAATCCCAGATTTTACCCCCTTTCCCTTTTGGTAACCATAAGTTTGTTTTCTAAGTCTGTGAGTCTGTTTCTGTTTTGTAAATAAGTTCATTTGTATCATTTTTGGTTGGATTCCACGTGTAAGTGATATGATATTTGTCTTTGCCTTACTTCACTTAGTATGATAATCTCTAGGTCCATCCATGTTGCCCATATTTTATGAATGGCTCAATTCTGGGAGAAACAGACTGATAAGCAAGTAATTGCCAGATGTATGCAGAGATTGGTTGTGGAATGCTTTGTGACCCTGGGATGGAGAGCGGGGAAGAGGATGTCTTTGAGGAGGTGGCATTTCTTCTTAAGTCTGCACAGCCTAAGGGAGAGTGTATAGGGTGGGGAGGGCAGATGGGTGCTGGGGCTTGGGTATAAGAGAACTTCTGCTATACAGAATAAAATGATTATGAAAAAGCTTTCTAGAAGTGGGATGATGTTGCCGCTGTTTTGGCTCATAGTGGAAAGCTTTGCATATCATGCTGAGGAGTTGGGAGTTTATCTTACAGGTAGGAGAAGCTCTGAAAGTATTTTAAATATCCAGGAAGCAGAATGTTCAGATTTGCACTTAAAACATTTGCTAATATATAATGTGGAAAATAAAAAGTACTAATCTGAGCCTAAGGGAAACAGGAAATTCTTAGAAGAGTGAAGGTAGGGATTACCTGGCCAAGCAAAATAACAGATTCTAGAGGGATTTAGTAGAGACTAAAACATGTCATTCTGTGCTGATCTTGTTTTCTTTTTAAAATAGATTTTTAAGAAGTTTCCATAGGTGACTAGTCAAGGGACGACTGTCTTTTGATTTCAGCAGAGTGTTTAGTTTAAGAAAAGGCTGTGCTTATGAAGAAAATGGAAAATATGGAGTGCGTATTTGGTGGGTTTATAGCTTGTTTAGTAAGTATACTTAAAAAATGGTAGATTTAATGTATTTGCATCAGCAGGGAGAGACACTTTCCCTCCTGTGCTGTTGGACTCCGTACTTCCGTTGGTGACAACTTTCCTCTTTGACTGAAATGATTTTATTGTTGACACATTTACTTGTGAAGTGAAATTAGAAAGGTAAGGTAATGTAGTAGTTGACAGAATCAAGGTTTTAAAGTGTGCCTGTTCAAACAGTGAAATGGGTGGGAGGAGAGCAGAAATTTCATCTTTTAATGTTTAAAGCACATATATGTAAGTATATAAACAGATACGCAGTGTAAGTACATAGACATACACAGTATATCTGTGGTAATAACGTTTCATGGGGGAGAAAGATTAAGAAAAAAAAGTCTAAAAAGTCTCTTTTGGGAGTGACAGTGAAAAAAGGTTGAGCAACAACACTGCTTTAAGAAAAACTTGAAGTTTGGAGTGGTGAGCACAGTCTTAAAGTGAGGGAGAGATACCAGAAAATTTCCACATCTAGGATCAGAAACCAAAGATCTCATTAGAGGATGGGAATATTTCTTGATTTATGTTTACATGAAGGGAGAAAAATCAGAGTCAAGTTTCTTTGTTCATTTTATCTGACGCTAAACTCAGTATACATTGAGTCCACAGGGTAGATGTGGTAAAGAGAAAAGTTAATGGCAGCCTTAGGCTTCACTTGTGAAAACATGCTATGGGTTCAGAGTATTCTGTTGTACTCCAGACCGGCTGGAACCTAACGTGAAGAACTGTGACATATCCAGAGGGTGATCAGGAAGACGAGAGTCTGGAAACCAAGTTGAGAAATGCGCAATCAGGGCAGCAGCCGGCTTATTGCCTAAGTATATACCGTGACGATTGCAAGAATTTGTGGCATAAATCCACAAACGAGTCAGTTGGGCAAGGCTATATCATTAATACATTCATTACATCAGTGTTTGTTGAGTGCCTGCCAGGCATTGGTTTAGGCCTTGGGGACTCAGTACTCAGCAAAATGGACAAAGTACCTGCGCTTACGGGATTTGTAAGGTTAATGAGTGGAGACACACAGTTTAAATAAGATACGTTTGTAAAATAGACGTAGTACGTAAGATAGTGTGTTAGATAGTGACAAGTGCTAAAGTAGAAAAATAAGAGAGGAAGAAGGATGTGAAATATTGGGGAGTGGTGGAAATTTTAGATAGAGAAGTCAGGGTGGAGAAGGCCAATAAGGGGAAGGTGATTGAAAAGAAAAACTTTGTGTTGTAGTCTGAGCAAGCATATAGAAAAGTGCAAAAAGGACAAGTGTGCAGTGGGATGAAATGTTACAACATGAATACACGGTGTAGTCAGTGCTTAAATTAAGAGCAGACTATTACTTGTCCCTCAGAAGGCCTGCTTACCCAGTCAAAGCATTACCCCCTGGCTACGAACACTGTATAGCTTACTTTGGGGGGCCAGTTCTGAGCTTTATTTTAATGTGATCATGCACAGTCTATTCTTTTGTTTCCGGCTTCTTTCACTCAACATTGTCTTTGCAAGACGCATCCATGCTCTTACAGGTGTTTGCAGTTCATTCATTTTGGTTGCTGTAGAACATTCCATTGTATGATGATAGCACAGTTGTTTCCGGTGCTCGGCTAGTGAATTGTGCTGCCAGGAACATTCCTGTATATGTCTTTTGTGAAGACATCTATGGGGAATATGATTAGGAGTGGAATCGTTGGGTCATGGGGTATGTGTGTATTCACTTTAGTAGATACTGAGAAACAGTTCTTCCAGTGTTTGTATGTCCATCAGCAGCTCCACATTCTTGGCAACACTTGGTATTTCCTGCCACTTAACTTGAGCTGTGCTGGTGGGTGTGTAGAAGTATTCCATTGTGGCTTGAATTTGTATTTCCCTGAAGAGTAATGCAGTCGAGGGCTTTTTCATATGCTTATTGGCCATTTTGATATCACTTTTGGGGGTGATGGAAACGATCTGTGTCTTCTTCGTGCTGGTGAGAGTGGTTGAACAGGGACGCATTCCAAGAGTAAGGCTGACAGGCTATGCTCACTTT
Source organism: Hippopotamus amphibius kiboko (assembly GCF_030028045.1). Lineage (NCBI taxonomy): Eukaryota > Metazoa > Chordata > Mammalia > Artiodactyla > Hippopotamidae > Hippopotamus > Hippopotamus amphibius. The sequence continues at coordinate 157,232,179 of NC_080189.1, forward strand.
CTGGAAGTAGGGTGAGAGAGGAGTCAGGAATGTCATTAGGTTTTATTTATTTTTACTTTTCTCCTGAGCAGCTGGAAGGAGGGGAGGTGGGATGTTGAAGATGGGAAAGGCAAAGAAGATCTGGAGCAGTGGTACCTAGACGTTGCCATTTTACACATGTAATTATGATTTTTTATAAGCATTTTATAAAGAAAGGCCATTTGTATACCAAAAGAATAGGAAGGACAGACGTAATTTCAGAATAGAGGGCAACCCTTTAAATGAGATAAATTTAGCTTTATGTAAGCCTCATGAACCAGTTTTTTTTTCTGATTTCTCCAAGAACCTACAAGTGCAGGTATTGTTTTGCAGACCAGCTTTGGGAATCACTGATCTGTGGTATTATGTACGCATCCCTTGATTTTGACAATAAATGAGCATCATCTGTCCTTAAACTTGGAGTAAGATTGACTGAGGTTAGAGTGTAAATATGAGAAACCATAGAAAACATCAGAGTAGGCCATGTGTCATTTCTAGCCCAGAAAGACTTCATTTCTTAAAAAAAAAAAAAAGAGCAGCAGATGCATCCAAAGGACGCATATGGCACATAGGTAATCACAGTGAAGCTCAGTACTCATCCTAGCATCTTAGTAACTTCTTTGCTGATAGGCTGTATGAAATGATTGATTCAAAGATTTTGTTTTGAAGTAGCCGAAATCTTAAGTTTTCTAGTTTTTTTTTTTTTTTTTTTAAAGCAAATTGATTTGCCTTATCCTTAGGGAATCATAGAGTTAGGTTTTAACTTTTCTGTATTCCCATACTTCCCACCACCAGTGTTAAAGCTAAGTGCACTGTAAAGTATTTGATGAAAGCAGTTCTGGGCAGCGGGAGAGGGAAGTGGTCCAGCAGGAACAGAGGTGAAGCTAGCCTCCGAGTGCCTGTGTCCCAGAGCTAGGTTGGCACGAACTTTAGTAGGCTGTCTTGAATCTCGTGCTTTCCTTTGAATTGAATACCCGCTTTCTATTTGGCATGGCATTGAGACGCCTTGTGAATAGTATCAGTGTCATTAATTGACTTCAGAAGTGTGTAAGTGATCTTTTATATGAAAGTCTTGCCTTTGAGTATCACCTGAGAAAGATTTTGTGCCATCTGATATACAGAGTAATTTGATTGTTCAAAGATATCGATTGTCCTTTGTGAGATTCTGCAGCCATCTTAAAAAACAGTATTAATAACAACTGATTACATTTCCCCTTTTTGCTAACTGATTTTATGGGAATTAATGTCTTTCTACCAAGAAGAGGATTTTAACATGCATAATCGCTTCTCAGTGTTTCCAATCTGCTTTTGGTGTTAGGTAGTAGTGTCATATTTTGGTTAGCTGATGTGTTTGTGGTTTTAACGTGAGTATCTTGCCCTGAGGGTTGGGAGAAAATGAGTGAAAAGTTCACTGCTGCTTTGTGAATTAAGTTGTGCCTTGGCATGGAGAGCTGATCGCTTTGGCATTCAAACACAGCATTAGATCACCTTGTCTGCAGTTTGGGAATGTTCTCAGAGTGCTACCTAACCCTGCAGGATTCTCCATATACTTGAGCTGCTACAGAAAGTGATGTTTATTGTATCTTGTTCTCAAATACCTTGCCAAGTTACTGTCATCAGGCTCTTTATTGATAGAAAATTAGGCAGAAATCATTTTCTTCTTTTTGCATGGCAGAGGTGATGAAATTTAGGAGAAAGTGCATATAAGGAAAGGTTGGAGGTGTTGATGGTAGATTTGAGCCCTGGCTCAAAACAAAGAACTTTTGACTTATAGTGGAATGTTCTGTGGATTACTTGTATGGTTCAGTCTCAGCTCTTGTATGGGCAAATAATGAAAGGAATATGTGCCAGGTGAATTGGTCAGGGTTTTTAGTTACAGATGCTAAGATCTAGTCTAGTTAGTGTAAGCAGAAAGGGATTGATTAAGGGTGCGAGGTAACTTAGAAAATCATCAGGAGAGCTGAAGAAAGAGACCGGGAGTGGTTGGCTGTCAGTACTGCGCTGTGGAAGCTGCCCTCCCCGGAGCTGCAGCCCCTGCTTGGGTCAGGATGCTCCAGATGGGAAGCCAGGGCCGGGGTCACTCTGCTTTTGTCTATAAGCGAAGTGGATGCTGCACACCCTCACTCCCACCTTGCTCCTTTCCCAGTATAACTCTGAAACTCCGTTCTGAAGGAGACCTGTGTGGTGTGTCTGGTTGGCGGTACTGTTACCAACTTGGGTCCTTGGACTTTTTAATCAGTAGTTGAAAAGAGGCAAGGCTTTCTTGAGACTTGTATTGTGAGGGAGCAAAACCAAATAACAGGTTCCCTTGGTCCCTCTTGGAGGAGAGGAGGCTGGTTCCTTAAATGGGGTGAGAGGAGCGCCTGAGCGGTGGGTCCGGCCAGAGGTGGTCTGCCCACCCCCTCGGTGGTGCTGTGTGCAGGGATCATGCGCAGTTCCCTGCTTTTGCTCTCAGCACCTCAGAAATGGCAGTTGGTTTGTAGCCTTTTTGTATCTTATTATTCATAATTGCCCCAGCTGCACATGTGTGCAGTTATTTTTAGTCCCCCATAGTTTCTTTGTATTCTGTTGCTGGAGGAGACATTTGTCCAGGTGTAAGAACATCCCAGCCTATCTCCTAACATAAGTGTGCCTGTGCCAGAGGGAGAGGAAGGCAGGAAACAATGCTCCCATTCTGTTTATTTGCTTTTTAAAATTCTATAGTGAGAAGGTGGGCTTTACACAGCAGGGAACTATTAAACTGTGGTGAGAATGGACCAAAGATTTCAGCCATCCTGAATAACAAATGCTCATTACAGCACCTGTTTGAAATAATATAGCAACTATACTGATGGGTTACAAATAACTTTTAAGGAAGCCTACTGTTTAAAAACATACTTTAACAAATTGGGGGTAGTGGTGCATAAAGAATATTTAAAACTCTGTCAGTTTCATGCTTGTGTTAGTTTAAAATTTCTGTATTAGTCTGGTCTAATAAGAGTATGTGGATAATAAAGCCGAGACAAGAATATCATCTTTTTGCAGGTTCTTTTGCCCTTGGTGAACAAGACCCATTCTGATCTTTTGATCAGAGAGGGAGAGTGGAGATTTTATGCATGGGTCGATACGAATTGATTACTGTTACTAGAGGAACAAATTAAAGTGTATGAATCTGTGATAGTGGGTTAGCAGAATCACAAAGCATAGCATTATTATACTTTTTGATATAGGGTTATTTATCAAAAGTTTTTTTCTGAAATGGACGTATCCCTAGAAGGCACTTAGAAATCATTTGGTTCAGAAACCCTCGGTTTATAGTTGAGAAAACCGTGTGAAGTAATCTGCTCAAGATTACAGGGCTGGTTGGTGGTGAGGCCTCCTGATTTCACAGCCCCGCCTTTCTTTTCCCGTTAAACCCTCTAGAAGAGCACAGGTTTCACCACTGTGGGAAAAGCTCAGTGCCTCCTGGGTTCCCATCCTGAGATTTCAGTCCTGACCTGTAGTTGGGCCTTCTCAGTGGGGTTGTTGGTTGGATAACACTGGTGCTTTTCTGTGTGGCAAATGAATAGTTGGAAATTTCTTCTTGAGTTTTGAGGAATATGAATCATAGAGGTAAGAATTTTGTTAGGACAGCCCTCGTGGCTGTGGAGGGGAACGCACAGTGAGCACACCTAATTAAAAATGTAAGTTTCACTTGGTAGATTAAGCTGCAAAAATGTAGGGGGTTTACACACAGCTCTTTTCTGTTTACTCTTCTGGGCTATTCATCTATTCATAAGTGTGCTCATACACAACTTTTTCTGTTAAGGCATGTGTTATATTACATGCATAAATCAGTAGGAGGTAAAAAATTACTAGGAAAATTAAATCTGGTTCACGTCTCACCTCCTTCAAGTCTTGACTCAGGGCTGTCTTTGTAGTGAGTCTTACCCTGACCCATTCTACTGAAGACTGCAACCCATCTTCCCTCCATTCATTCCTGAGTCCCCTTATTCTGCCATCCTGGACTTTTTCTTTTTAATAGCGCAGAACCCCTCTAATATTATATGTGTATATCCCATATAGTTTGTCTATATACTATGTTTATTGCCTATTACATATTTCCTCTGTTAGCCTACAAGCTCCACAAAGGCAGAGTTTTGTCAGTTTGTTTGTATATCCCCAGTAGGAAGAATAAATAGTGCCTGGTGCATAGTATATATTCAGTATATACATGTTGAATGAATGAACTTGGCAAAAGCAGCTACTCTGTAGGATTCCTACTAGTAAAATGACAGATTCTCATATATACTACCAACTGTAAAATAATCAGTGGGAAGTTGTTGTATAACAAAGGGAGTCCAACTCGAGGATGGAAGATGCCTTAGAGGACTGGGGCAGGGAGGGTGGGGGGGACTCGAGGGGGGGGGCGTCAAGGAAGGGAGGGAATATGGGGATATGTGTATAAAAACAGTTGATTGAACCTGGTGTACCCCCCAAAAAATAAAATAAAATAATAAAAAAAAAATAATAAAATGACAGATTCTCAATCCCAGTGGTTGTTTTATTTGTGAACTCATTGGGGATGGCAACATCTTCAGTTGGTATATAAAGAAAATGAATTATTTTAAGTGTGTGAGTTATGTTACATACAGTGTTCTGGAACCTCCTTATTTGGCGATAAACAAGGAGCTTGGATTCAGATGAAAAAAAATCATTACATTTTCAGCTTGAATCAGCGGAACAGATTCTTTAGATGTTAGAATCTATAACTAAACGATAAAGCACACAGAAGTTCTCGAATATAGACTTGAACAATATCTGGTTTTAAACATAATTGACTTTTAAAAGGTTTTCATTTGCAACATTGAGGCCTAAAAAAAGGGCAGATTTGAAAGTCTTGGGGTATTAAGAAGGGGAGGAAGGAGGAGGGAATCAAAGTCTCTGCAGAGTGGAAGATGCTTCAGTAGAGTCATCAGGATGTGAAAGTATATTTCTGAACCTTTTTGGAAAAGCTAAAACATGAGACAAGGACATACATTTCGTGCAGATAGTCTAGGCTGTTCTGAAATTGTCACTTCACCATGCTGGTGGTAGCCTCCTAAGAAGTTCTAGGATATAACATAGTTTATAAATGCTCATTTTTATTATTTAAGGAGATATTTGACTTTAGAAATTCAAGAGAAATAAAGATGGTAATGTCTTAATAACATGTTTAGAAACCTAGAAAATACCTTAGAAATCAAGTATTCTGACTTTTTATATAAGCTTAAGCCCAAAGCTTAAATGATTTGCCCAATATCACACAACTAATGAATGGCAGAATTGGTACTAATTTTTTCACAAATTTTCACTGAATGATTCTTAACAGAAGAGGAATGTATAAACCTGTCTTTGTAGGTAACCCAGGGAGCAGCTATGAATTTGTTTAGAGATTTATATTTTATCTTAAAAATTCATGCAGATATTTTATCTTATACAAATTATTTATGTCCTCTTTTCATGTGTATAGGCAGTTTTTTGTGTTTTTTTGCAAAAATGTGCTTATCTGAGGAATCATCATTTGGAATTTTGAGGAAATGAACAGAATGAAAGAACACCTTAGGTTATTATTGTCTTGCAGGTGTTAAAAAAAGAAAATCAGAGTTTTAAAGAAAACTACAACAGGGAAATAGCTCTACTTGATCTGTTCTGAAGGTAAATATATTGGGGAAAGTAATTATAGTGCAGTGAAAATTATTTAGAAAATATTTTAAACCTCAACTTGAGAAGATAGGGTTGCTATTTATGTCATTTCAACATTCTGTGTAAATGAAATAAGATATGATTTGTATCTTTTTGCTAAAGATACTGGTTTGGAAGGGATCAGTTTTAAAAAAAGAGAGATGATTTGTATATATAATTTGTACATGTTTTTTCCTTGACCATAAAATTAGACTTACATGAGGAAAGACAGCCAACCTTACCCTACCCTTCCCCAGCAGGGAATACTATGAAGGTTTTTACTTCTCGATCTTTTATGTTAATTGTTTCTTTTGTAACACATGGTTAAATGAGATATTTATTATGCAGTCGAGCTGTAACTTGATTTTAATATGCTCCAAAATACTGTTTCCACAACTAATTAGAGAGCAGGATGTAAAAGGAAGAGCACTAGGCTGGCAGTCAGCAGATTGTGACTTAATCTTATCGGTAAAGTGAGAGTTTTACAGTGATAATGGGGTATTGGGGTCTCTTCCAGCTCTAAGAGCTTATGATCTCTGCTTGCTTGTTATCTGCTTAACACCTCCAAACACATATTTTCTAAAATTTAAATGTACAAATAGTGTGCCTATTTCAAGTTGTTCATTGTCTCCACACGAAACAGTTCTGTTCCCTCAAGAAGAATATTTTGGGAGGCAGTGCCCCTTAGTGTAGTCTGGCCAGTGGCTTCTCCTGCGTGACTCCCACAGGGGCATCATCACGCACGAACTTGCTAAACTAAGTCACTGGTGGCTCATAGCAAGCTCTCCTCTGATAAGTAGGGTGGATTCTGTGAGCCTCTTGGCAATTTTCAGACCGCCTCCTAAGATATGAGGAACTTTCAAATTGGGCCAGCAATCTTGAGGGACTAGAACTTGGAGTCTATCTGAATTTTAATTGCCTGGTGTTTGCAGATTTTCCTTTGATTGCAGGTGTCAGCATCAGGAGGCCTTTGTGAGACGTGTATAGCTGATTGTCTTGCCATGCTAGTATCACCTTGAAGGCATGCTGTTGTGTGTGTTTTCTGTTAAGTCTGCGTCACACTAGCTAGTTTACTAGTGCTAATTGGAGAGGCAGAGTTACCTTACAGAATTACTGGATTCATACCCCAATCTGGCAGAGTTACATGTGTAGAAGTTCAAGTATGGTATCTGCTGGCAGGCATGATTTGGCAGAGAGTGAGTGCCTTGTGGGTGGTGAAGAAGTGCAGCTATGGTGAAGACAATGAGGCTGGGGCCCCAGCTTCCCCAATATGCTACTATAGCTTAGTACCCAGGAGAGTCATTTTTCAGAAATCATAGCTCTGAAGTGAGAGAGAGCTTTACAGCCCCTGAATTATTTTGTGATATAGCTCTCATTTTTTACATCTTCTGGATTTGAATTTTTGAAGAACTTGGCAGGGTGCTCCAATATGGTCTAGACAGAATAAGCCCAAGGTACCCTGTTAGAGACTGACTTTGAGGCTGAAGAAAGCCTTTATGCCTCTTTCATTTCACTAAGGTATGACAGTATTAGAGCAGATGGGAGGCTAGTGTTTGAACTTAAGTTGTGTGAAAACTTCAGCAGCCAATTGGCTGACTCCTAATGGTAAGACAGGAAGAACCACCCACGTTTTCCATTTTGGATTTGAGTCACGGAGAACAGGTTTCCTGCAGAAACCATTTGGCTTTAACAAGTGTACGGAAATTTCATCTTTGATCAGATTGATGTTTTTATCTTCATTGTGCATGTATTTCACGTTCATTATTTCCCCTTTTCAATCCATAGGTTCAGTTTCAAATTTGAATCTCCTATAGGACTGACTGTAAACTAATTTCCCAAGATTTTTGTATAAGAGGTAGATGAAAAGCACTGTACTTTCAGGTAAGGATCTAGTTTTACTTCATCTTAATAATATATGACCCCCCCTTAGCCGAAGTCTGGGGTTCCCCCCACCCCCTTTCACATGAATAGAAGTATAGGTGAATTTTTTAAGAGGTGGCAAGTTGAATTCTCCAGACAGGTTTCTACCTGTTTGGGATGATCTAAGAGGTGTCAGTGGGCAGGCTACTTCAAACAATTAGAGAAGCAATATGTGATGGCGATTAAAACACATGCACATGTTCATTCGAAATGGCTTGTAAAACTGTATTTAAGTTTTTTTTTAGGAGGAGGAAATCATCTTTCTGATACCTACCACTTCCTTCCTGTGACTGATTGATTAATCTGTCATCTGTTTGTTTTCTGTATTAAAGCTTAAAGACATGGATGGTTTTAAGATTAATTTTTCTATCTCTGTGGCATCCCAGAGTACTATAGTAGTTCTGGGCATGAGAAAATTATAGGAAAAAGATCTGTACTCAAAATAATTTGGAATTTATATGGCTGGTATTTAGAAATGAGTTTTCTATAGAGGGAAGGGGAACTGTGCAGACCAAACCCAGAACAAAAATCAAACACACAACCCCCCCAACCCAAATCCGAAAAAACCACATGGCATAGGGAAAATTGTGCTGAGGTGGGATTGTCATCATGTTTCTTGTTACAAATGAAAATATATTTCCAAGAAGTAATAAATTGGCTTTTAAATCATCTACCTAATTTTCCTAATTGATTTTGAGATACTGAATCACTTCTAGATTAATTTTTATACCTCTTTAGGATGGTTACTTTTCAAGTTTAAAATATATAAAACTCAACTTTAAGTTGGTGGCATCATTTGAAGAGGGACAATGGCAACTGAGGGAGTAATGCAAAAATCAGTAATGCATTGTAGGATGGCTCTTGGTGCAGATTTAGCTTCTTAAGTATATCACTGGTTAAAGGAAATTAGTTTGCAAAACATTAACAAACCAACAAAGAGGCAGCTTAGTAGAGAGAAGCTGGCTTGGGATTTATTCACAAGCTACAGAGGATGTGTGGACATAATTTCTTTCCAGTGCATCCTGAAATCAGCCTTACTTAGACCTTTGTAGTAACTTCTTAACTAATTTCCCCGCACCGATCTTTGTAAAGTTGGATCCCATTACTTTCCGCTTGGAACACTTTAGGGCCTCCCTGTTACCTATAGCAGTGGCTCTCAAACTTTTGGTCTCAGACACCTTTTATAACATTATTAAGGCCCCGAGGGAACTTTTGTTTCTTTCGATTATATCTATCACTATTTACTGTATTAGAAATTAAAATGGAGAAAAGTTTAAAACATAATGTACAAGCTTACATTCCTTTCATGCAGAGTGATGACATCATCATGTCATGCAGCTTCTGGAAAACACGAGAGAAGGAGAGTGAAAAAGGCAAATAGCAGCATGGTATTATTTTTAAAAGTTTGATTTCCTGAGGTATAATTTATACACAGTGTAGTCCACCCTTTTTAGTGTACGGTTCTTTGGGTTTTGACAAATGCGTGTGACTGTGTGACCACAATGAAGATAAAGAACATTTCCATCACCCCAAAATGTTCCCCTACCCTTAGCCTCAGCACCCTCTGACCGGTTTTCTAGTTCTGTGGTTTCGCTTGTGCCCAAATGTCACGTAAATGGAATTGCAGTCTGTAGCCTTTTGAATCTGGCTTCTTTCATTTAACATAATGCACTTGAGATTCATCCATGCTGTTGTGTGTATCACTAATTTGTTCCTTTTAACGGCTGTCTTACTCCAATGTATGAATATTTATGTTCATACATAGACAAACATATGAATATGTTTGTCTATTTAACAGTTGGAAGACTTTGGACTGTTTCTAGTTTTTTGGCGATGATGTGTCTTAGTATTATTATTAAAATAGTTTTAACCTCACAGGCTCCATGAAAGGGTCTCAAGGACCCCTAGGGGCCCGAGACCTCTCTCTGAGGACCCCTGGCCATCCTGAACCACTTGCCAGGGTGTGATGTGTCCCCTGTCTAGAATGTGAAGACCTAGCTCAAGGGTCTCCTCTGCCCTGCCCTTTCTAAGCCCTCTTCCCACCGTTACCCCTATGCACCTTCAAACCCTAAGGCTGGGCTGGTCATCACCATCTGCTTGGCTGTAATTTGAGGACATGGCAGCTTCCCAGCTTCTTGAGAATGATGCCTTTCCTCTCCCTCCCAGCACATGCCTTGGGCACAGAAGATGTGCTGCCTGTTGGAAGGAATAAGTAACAATCCCTTACATGTATAAAGCATTTTACTATTTATATGAGGCTTTCCCATATATGATAACGTTCATCCCTCATTTCAACTCTGTGGAAGTATATAGCATGTGATTTTTAGTATCTTTTATTTTTTATCAGATAATAACATTGTCATAAAGCTCTGATCTTAATCAAGCTGCACCTGAGAATAACCCGGGGAGCTTTTAATAAATGTACTGATGCCCCAGACCAATTAAGTCCTATCTCTGGAGGTCAGGCCTGGGTATCGGTATTTTTTAAAAGTATCACTGTTGAATTATGGTCGAAGAGTTTGACTTACTGTGAAGTCTTAGTGGTGGTGTAGTCAAGACAGAAACCCAGGTTGACTCCCACTGTAATGCCTTTACCTCCACACTGTGAACTTTCACGTGAAGGCGAGCACTACAGAGGTTTAGAGAACTCGGTATAGATGCCAGCATGTCAGTGTATGGAGAGGCTATAGCACAAGAAGCTCAACACTGAATTTAGAGTCAGGGGACCATGTTTCCGTTTTGGCTCTGCATTTATTAACTGTGGATTAATAAATACTTGAGTCTGTTCTCACTTGTAAAGGAAGGATACCACCTTACATTCTAGAAGCTATTGTGGGGATCAAATTAGATGATGTGTTAAAGGATTTTGAAGGATTTATTTAAAGGATTACAAAATCCTTTTGTAAACTGTGAAGTGCTGTCTAAAACTTATTTTTACTTGATTTTAGCCTAGTGTATTTATTGGCTAGCTTTCCTGGGGGGTTCATAAATTATACAAGTAATATATAAATAGAGTCTCACTGAAATAGTCAAGTAACAGGATTATGCAGACTAAAACCAAGAGGTCACTATTGGTCGCATGCTTTCAATCCTTGGTGTACGTGTTCAAGTGCATAAATATGTATGTATGGTAACTTATTTTTTCAGTTGTCTTAACATAAATAGAGTCTTACTTTATATGGTTTTTTTTTTTTTTTAAACTTGACATGTCTTAGATGATTCCATATTAGGGTATATAAATCCCTCTCATTCTTTTTATAGCTGCATATTTTTTTCATCCATTTCCAAGTTGATGGACATTTAGCCTGTTATCCACTTTTTTACTTTTATAAAAAAAAGCTAATCAACATTCTGAGCTCTTATTAAAACATTAGTTTATTCTTATTAAAAGATTTATTCTGTTTTTAAGATATTGGGAGGTGAAGTAGTAAATGTTTTATGTATGAAATCTTAGACGTTGTCTGCTCAAGTCAATACAACTAAGAGTTTCTAAAAAAAAAATCATGGTAGAATATACTAGACCTTGGAGAACTTTTTCATATGTTCTTGTATATTTTATTTTATTTTTGTGGTATTCTTATTTCACTATTTGGATAGACTTTTAAAGACTAGCATGTATATTGCTTAAGTTTAACTCTTCTGGGTGTGATTACTGCATACTTTCCCTTTCCCTTACGTGAAAACAACTTAACAATAATGGCCAGTACTTACTTATGTGGGTAGTGTCCTGAGAGGTTATTATATCCATGGTTTCATTTCTTTCTCTCAGGAATTTGGTGGTGTTCTCCAGGTAAAGCATATAGAAATGGAGAATCAGAGGGGTCAGCTCACTTGTCCAAGGTTGTTTATGGATATAGGATTCAAAGGTCCTGCTTCCAGCTTTGATGTCAGGATTTCACTGAATCAGAGATGGTGCTTTTTATCTGTGACATCACAGTTTACTTTCTAAATTACTTATATTTGTATATTTTATTTTGTAATACCAGTAATAATTTAACATATACAGAAATAGTTCATGCTCTGGAGTATCCATTTTTTAGAAAGTATGTATAATAAAAGCAGTCTATTAATGTAACATTATAAAGGTAAATACTTATTGAATTTGATAGTAAAAATGGTGTTTTGGATTGAGAAAGGCTACCAAATGGGAAGTTGAACTCTATTTTTATCCGACAGTAACCTTGATAAAATAATGCTTTTTCCTCACTGGTAAAATAGTTCACTTTATACTTAATCAGCACCAATCCTGAGGAACATTAGTGTGAATAAGATATACTTGGGAGAACATTCGGCACTGGTGATCTAGATGAATTGCGAAATGGCATTCTAGTAATACTTCCCTTACCTTGAGTAATAAGGAGAACATTTCCGGAAGGATTTGTTGATTCATAACAAATGAAAGATTAAAATGATCTCTCTCTCTTGTTGAAAGTACCAGAAGGCAGCCTCAAAGTTTTTTAAACACACTGAAATGTGTTCTTATAAATTTATTCTAGGCATGATTGAGTGTTAATAGTGATCGTCATAAATGGACTTTTATCAGAGATCCAGTTTCATGCATAGTCTTTGTGTACTGTGTACTCTTGTGTCACTCTTACTTGAATGATAAAATGAAACTGAGGTCCAACTGCGTAGTCTGGAGCTCATCGATGATAAGTGTCAGCTCCTTACTCCTTCCTGGGTCTCCTTAATGCAACTCTCCTGTTAACTATGAAATATGGTGACTGAATGGTTGAAACAGATCTTTTGGTGGACTCTTGGCCTTACGGACTGAAGTCTGTATTTTATTAAGAAGTGAGAAAACATAAATCAGAGTTAAGACATTATCATACTGTCTCATTCCTGATTTTTAATTTATAAGCCTTCTCTAGAGGAAATATTTTTGGCCAATACTGTTTGATGATTGACCGACAGAAGAGAATGAAGGCATTGGCTCACCTTCCTGTAAGGATTGTTCACTAAGAATTAGTCTGGCACCCCAGAGTGGGTTTAGATCACAGGAAGCAAGTAGCTGGTAGTGACTTCTGGCTGCTGTCGATAATACAAGCAGATTCAAGTTAATAACCTAGTGTAATCTACTCTGAACAATACCTTTGAAAAATGTTCTCATATTTATCTTTTTCTCCTGTTTCTAGACTTGCTAATTTGCTTGGATAGATCCAGAAACAACATTGTCCTTTATTGCCACCTACTTGGAACTGCTTTCTGAGATAACACACTCCACCCTTTAGAGGAATTCATTTCTTTTTTGAAAATTAGGAATTTGTTATTTTTTACCCATGTTCTATATTTAGATTTCCATCTTTTAGAATTTAAATACTCATGTACATTCTGCCCTAGAGACTAAGAGGCATTATATAAGGATTTCCCTCTTCACCCCCTCTTTTTTCAGTATCCGAACATCACATTCCTTGGCCTGGTATTTGTTTTGCATCTGTGTTTCACTGTGATCCTAGCAAGTTCATTCAAGCAGCGGTTGAACTGAGGTTAAGTATATTATGGTTGTTTGGCAGGATATGGCCGTAAACACTTCTCTTTAAATGCAGGATGGCCTGGGGTGACTATAATGTTCAGTTGCATAATCACAGATCACAAACACAAGAATGAGCACATGGACTACATATATCTTTAGTGAGGAATTGCCCCACAGGATGGAGTCTGCTTGAGAAACTATCTGTAGAGTTCTCTTAAATGTTTTCTTAGACAGTTATATTAATATTATGCATTTAATTAGAATGCTTCTGTTTGGGTAGAACTATGAACAGTTTTTCAGGGTTTCCAGAAAGTCTCCCACTTAACATCTGAAAGAATGAGTTAAAAAAATAAAAGAATGAGTTAAAGTGTTGCAAGTGTTTTAGAAATATATTGTATATATGTTTCAAAATTTTATCATATTTTCTCCGGTCCCCTTTTTTCCTTCTCCTTCTGGTATTTTTGTGACTTAAAAGTTGTTTTGCAAAAGATACCCTCAGAAGTAATTCACTCTCTAGAGACTGGATGGAGAGGAGTCCTTCTCAAATATTGGTAATGTGTCCATTCAGGGGGTCTCTGCTATGAATGTCAAGAACTGATCTTTGGAGCTCTTAGGGAGTATTGGAAAATACTCCAGGTTACTGTTGGCAGCTGAAGAACTGAAAGTGGGTAGCAAGGCCTTTTGGGCATATTATATATTTTTTGAGGCTGATGCCAGTGTATTTGAAAAATTTTTTTTTACTTCCTTAATTACTACTTGCAGTATTTATTAGGAAACTGCATATATTTGATACAGATTCAGTGTTTCTGTAGTCTTTTTTACTAAACATTTTACTGAATGTTTTTATTGAACTGCTTGTTCTTCAGTTTACAAATAGTTTTAATTTTTTGTAACTGTTCGTATACATTTCTCACGTGTTTTACTCAAACTGATTTTTGTCTGTAAACTTGTTTGGAGAAACCAAATTCAGTTAAAAATATTTCCTTGACAGTGGCCTCAAGGTTGGACACTATAGATTTTTATTTGAAATGTTTATTTTAATTTTTAGCAAAGCAATAATATGCCTGGTTTAAATAGTAAGTAGAATAGTTAATAGTAATACAGCCTTGAAAAGAAAAAATTCTGTGCTCCAGCCTTTCTACCTCTCTTCAGAGGCAGTCATTTTCATGGTTGTTTTTGGTTTTGTTTTGAAGATTTATTTATATATTTTTGGCTGAGTTGGATCTTTGTTGCTGTGCATGGGCTTTCTCTAGTTGTGGCGAGCGGGGGCTACTCTTTGTTGTGGTTCGCAGGCTTCTCATTATGGTGGCTTCTCTTGTTGTGGAGCGTGGGCTCTAGGTGCGCAGGCTTTGGTAGTTGTGGCGCACGGGCTTAGTTGCTCCGAGGCAGGTGTGATCTTCCCGTACCAAGGATCGAACCTGTGTCCCCTGCATTGGCAGGCGGATTCTTAACCACTGTGCCAACAGGGAAGTCCCGTTTTTTGTTTTCTTGGTTTTTTTTTAAGCTAGTTCTTTTGGCATTTATTGCTGTATATCTAAATAATTTATTTTTATTCTTTCAATTTTAGTATATGTACTGCCGAAGCAAGCACTATTTTTATTCTTTCAGATTGAGTTTTTAATTCTAAACATTATCTTTTGACATCTTCCTACAGAAGGTGATGATTTAGCTCCCCCACTATCCTTTCCCCATTCTCCCAATGACAGTTTTATCTAATTTTTGGTTAGGCCATCATTCAGTACTTAAAGTATTATCATTTGAATATTGATGACCTTGGCCAGAGAGTATTCAGTGATTACTTACTCCTTCTTCAACTTTTTCCCCTCAGATATAGTGGTTACTTTGTTTTTAATTTGCTTAGCTTTCTTTCTTTCTTTTTTTTTTCTGTGCAGAGTGATAATTGCTATTTTTTTAAAGCTCTTTATTGGGATATATTTGCTTTACACTCTTGTACCAGTTTTTGAGGTACACCAAAGTGAATCAGCTGTATTTATACATATATCCCCATATCCCCTTCCTCCCGCGACTCCCCCCCCCCCCCCCCCCCCCCGTCCTGGCCCTCTAATGCATCACCCATCATCAAGTTGATCTCCTTTTGTTATATAGCAACTTCCCACTAGCTATCTCTTTTACAGTTGGTAGTGTAAATATGTCTATGCTACTCTCTCACTTCGTCCCAGCTTCCCCTTCGCCCTCCACCCCATCCCCGTGTCCTCAAGTCCATTCTCTACATCTGTATCTCTACTCTTGCCTTGTCACTGGGTTCATCAGTACTATTTCTTCAGATTCCGTATATATGAGTTAGCATACGGTATTTGTTTTTCTCTTTCTATTGACTAAGTGCTAACTTTGCTCTAAGCATTCTGATGGAACTGTAAGGACTCAAATAGTAGAACTTGTTAGGGTATCCATCAGTTCCAGTTTTCTCTTGGCACTGTCTCTCCCAGAGCTCTGTGTCCTGCTGGTTCTGAACTGCTTACTGTTGAGCCACCACAGACCTGCCATTTTGGATTTACTGCCATCTTGGGGATTCCCTTGGGTTTTCTCCTTTGGGGATATTTCATTTTCTGGATTCTGTGTAGTCATCTTTCTTTGTTTATTCCCTCACTTTGGGGGGAGGGGGTGTGTGTGTGGGGGGGGTGTGTATCTCAATATATACCACTATTTGTATGCCCACAAGTAGAATTTAAAAATAAAAGTTTGTTTTCTAATTGCTGCTAATAAGAACATGCTTGATTTTTTTAAATCAACTTTGTGTTCTGCAAATCTTGCTACATTTATTTATTAGTTCTAGTAATTGTTTTGCGGATTCCTTGAAATTTTCTACAAGAATGATCATAGGATCTTCAGATAAGTTTTACTTCTTCCTTTTTGATCTTTATGCCTTTTATTTATTTTTCTTGCCTTATTTCAGTGGCTGGACCCTCCAGTATAGCATTGACTAGAAAGTGGTAAATGTGAGCATTCTTGCCTTATTCTTCATCTCAGGGGAAAACAATTCAGTCTTTCACCTTTGAGTGTGATATTGGTTTTAGGTTTTGAGTGTAGTTGTTCCTCATTAGTTTCAGGAGATTCTGCACTCTTCCTAGTTTGTAGAGAGTTTTTGTTATGATGGTTGTTGGATTTTGTCGGATTGCCTTTCAGCATCTGTTGAACTGATCCTCAGCTTTTCTCCTTTATTGTGTTATGTTGATTGATTTTCAGTTGTTAAAACAGTTCTGCATTCCTGGGTAAACTCTACTTTCTACTTGCTTATAATGTACTTTTTAAATATTTTATGGAATTTAATTTGCTCAAACTTTAAAAAAAATTTTTGCATATGTATTCAGAAGGGATATGAGTCTGTAGTTTTTGTTTTTTGTTATCTTTGTCAGGTTTTAGTATTAGTGTTTTATGTTAGCCTTGTAAAATGAGTTGGGCAGTGATCTCTCCTCTATTTTCTGAAAAAGTTAAATTTCTTTCTTGAATGTTTGATAGAATTCATCAGTGAAATCATCTGGAATTGGAGTGGTTTTTTTGGAAATATTTTTGATAACAGATTCAGTTTCTTGAAAAGATATAGGACTAGTTAGGTTTTCTGTTTCTTGTGTCAATTTTGATAGGTTTCATTTTTTTCAAGAAATGTGTCCATTTCATGTAAGTTGAGTTTGTTAGTGTAAAGCTATACGTCATATACTCTTAAATGTCTGTAAGATCTCTGGTAATATATGTTTTTTTTCATTTCTGATACTGGTGATTTGTGTTTTGTCTTCTTTTTTTGTTGACTGATATAACTAGAAGTTTGTCAGTTTTGATGATAATTTTAAAACCCAGTATTTGACTTTATTTTGTCTCTTGACTTTATGTTTTCTATTTCATTATCTCATTATTATTTCCTTTATTATTTCTTTTCTATTTTGAGTTTAGTTTGCCCTTCTTTTTATTGTTTCTTAAGGTAGGACCTCAGGTCATTTTGGCACATCTTTCTTATTTTCTTAGATTAAGCACTTAGAGTTTTAAGTTTTCCTGTATGTACTGTTTAGTGGCATTCCAAAATTTTTGATTTTTGTTGCTGTTGTTGCCATTCAGTTCACAGTATTTTCTAATTTCCTTTTTGAGTTCATCTTTGATCCATGAACTCTTTGGAGGCATGTTGTTGTTCAGTCACCATATATTTAGAATTTTCCTAGATATCTTGTTGTTGATTTCTAGTTTAATATCATGGTAATCAGAGAATATACTCTGTATGATTTTGATCCTTTTAAACTTATTGAGACTTACTTTATAGCCACAGCATGTGGTCTATCTTGGTAATGTAATGTGCATTTGAAAGGAATGTATATTCTTCAGTTGTTAGAGTTTCTATAAATGTCAATTAGGTCAAGGTAGTTGATAGTGTTTTTTAGATCTTCTGTGTCTTTCCCGATTTTTTCCCTGAATTTTTTTGTTTGTCTTTGGTTTAATTGTGTCAGTTACTGAGATGGGATGTGAAAATCTTCTACTCATGCATTGTCCTTTTCTTTCCTTAATTCTGCTTTTGCTTAATGTATTTTGAGGTGCATATACATTCACAATTGCCATGTCTTTATGTTAAGTTGTCCCTTTTGTAATTACGATGTTCTTTTTTTGTGGTAATACTGTGTCTTAAAGTTGATTAAAAGTTCTGTGTGCGTGGTGATGAAACCGCTGAAACGCGTCTTGCAGGGCTCCAAGGAGCTCTGGTTATGTCTCAGCACAGGAAGAATTCAGAGAGAGGCAAATTGATAGATAAGAAATGATTTATTAGAATAGGACGCTTGTGAGGCTTAAAGTGGGCCGGCAAGAGGGTGCTGCACGGAGAACTTAGTGGGCTACAGATCTATAATCAGAGGAGAAGTGGGGAGGGGGAGAACACCACCTTCTTTCTCATTCTTGAGTAGGCATCAGGCTTCCATCATAAATTCCTCCTCCACGTTCGGTGGGGAGTTTTCTTACCCCTACATGGTCAAACTGGGACTGTCATGGTGCAATGGAAATGAGCAGAAAGGCAGTAACATATGCTAAAACATGGTAAACCATCTCAGGTTTCAGTATAATGTCACCTTTTCCTTATAGTTTTGTTTTTAGTGTGTACAGAGGAGCACGTCCTAGGAATTGTTAACTTTCTCAGCCCGCTGGGTAGGATGAGGGTCTCATGCCACTGTGGTTTTACTGTTCTGGGGCATGTCTCATGCTCCTGTTCCATAGTTTTTGTTGTAAGCCTGCTTGGCTTTGTGGTTAAGCAAACCTTTCTTGAGTGATCATTAACTTACAGGAGTCTTCCATACTTTTTTTTTTTTTTTTTTTAATTTTTTTTTGGGGGGGTACACCAGGTTCAATCATCTGTTTCCATACACACATCCCCGTACTCCCTCCCTTCCCCGACCCCCCCCCCCCGAGTCCCCCCCACCCTCCCTGCCCTAGTCCTCCAAGGCATCTTCCATCCTTGAGCTGGACTCCCTTTGTTATACAACAACTTCCCACTGACTATTTTACAGTTGGTAGTATATATATGTCTGTGCATACTTTTTTCATTACTTACAGTCCCCTAATGGAATTAACTATTTAATCACCTGCTTTGTCCCTTTACTCTGTCCCTGACATTGGGCCTGGTTATTCTGGTGTCCTTCCCCTATGGATGCTGAGCTTGGCCTGTGACATTTCATTGAGAGTTCTCAGATGTCAGTTTCGCCAGTAAAGAATCTTCTAGTCTGTAAGTCTGAAGCGGGGCTGGCAGTCTGCTCTTAACTTGCTGACCCATATTTTTAGTATAGAGATTCATTCCTATTCTCAGTTATGCCTGGTCAAACCTCTCATTGAATAAACCCTAGACTGATGCTGGTAAAATGTACAGTTATTGTGTTTGGCAATTGGTTCTTTACACAGATTCTAAAACCAATTCCTTGGGGTTGGGGTGGGGGGGTGGGGCTTGAGATGGGATGAATTGGGAGATTGGGATTGCCATATATACATTACTAATAAGAAAAAAATATCAAATGGTACACTTTAAATATATGCAGTTTATTGTATGTCTATTAATCTCAATAAAAGTTCTTAAAAAAAAACAAAAGTAAAACCAATTCCTTTTGTTTTCAGCTTCATCCCTTATGTAGTAATCCTTTCTGGAATTCTGTACCATGGATAGACTTGCTTCTTCCTAGCCTATTCCAGGGTTTTCTCCTTATCCCCACCAGTTAGGTTTCAGCTTTCTTCCAGTTTGCTAAGTCAGTTTTTAGTTACGCATTGGCTTTCCATCTTTCAGAATTTTGTTGGCATGTCTCACATGTTATTGTTTCTTCTTCCATTTTTCTTTTATTGTTATTTCTTGAGGGAATGTAGATAAGCATAAATTTGGTCATCCATTTTTATCCTTTAGGGACTTTTTAGTTTTATTACAGTAAGCGTTTTGATTGGCATACATTATTATTAACCTGATCTGTAGGTTGTAAACCACGAATTCAGCTTATCTTTCGCTATAAATGGAAAAAAGAAAGTGTGTGTACGTGGGGTCCATTATGTATGGGTTAGTGATTTGAAAACTAATGTATTTCCTGCTAATGATTTCATTTACATTAGACTGTCTTAGTGGCGTTTACTTTCTTTGTGCTTTGTTTGGTAGACATTGAGTAGTAGACATTTTCCTTTTTATAGTTTTCATGGTAGTCATTTTTTGTTGAGGGGCTAATAATTGTGTAAAATGTTGTTATAAATGATAATCTTTCATTTTTTGAGAATCTTTTAATTGTTACCATATTCTTTCCAGTTCCTTCTTTTTGAAAATGAACACATTAGGTTTGTTACGTAAAATAGAGATTTCCTAGACTTGGGATTCAAAAGTCCCTGGGTTACTGGTTTAATCTGAGTGTCATTTAAAAACGTTTTCAGTTTCTTCACCTGTACATGGGAAATGTAAACTTCATACAGTTGTTAACAGTATCTTACTTGAAAGGTAACAGACAGGAAAGTGTTTAAAAAATTATAAAGCAGGACATCTGTGTAAAGCGGTGTATTAAATGTAATTAATGTATTCTTGTGTAGTCAGGAATTAAGCTATTTGTGTTTCTACTCTTTGGTAATTGAATGCTTCTTGCAGGTAACTTTTAGTTGAATATTTTTCATGGCGTAAAACTTCTCCTTTGTTTTCATAATACTCATTTCTTAATACCTTCATGACCAGATCTAGTCTTGCATGAAAACAGAAGAGATGACTACCTAAATACTGTTTTTGCTGTTTCTTACAGAATGCTCAGGGACTCACCCCTAAATTGCTCCATGTTCAATCTGGTATTTTGGATGCTTTTCAAAGACTTGCTGTTAAGTTGCTGGTATTATCACGGAAGAAATTGTATCTCGAGATCATGTTTACCTGTGGCATGCCAGCTCACTGTAGTTTATCTGAAGGACAGGACCTTAGGAAATAGGATATAGATCTATTAAGTTTCTTGGAAAGGAGGGTAGAACGAATCTAAAATCTAAAGCAATGTCAGGAATTGTAGGCCTCGATAGAGAACCATCGCTGTCAGCCTTGGGAAGCAAGGAAATGATCTCAAGTGGAGTAGGGATAATGTGACTATTTGGTAGTACTTTTAGATCCAACCCTGTCTGATTTCTTAATCATCATAATACTTCTAAGGTTATGGTCATACTTGAACATAAGATCTGTGGCACTTGAAGACGAAAGATGTAAGTTCTAGTAGCTTAGCAATACTTACATGCTCTTCATGTAAGCCTCTTCAGGCAAGTTTCACATGTGAGAAAAAAATGGAGGTTTTCCCAGTCTTAATTAGGAGAACTGAAAAAAAAAAGAATGTTAGTAATTAGCTATTACCATAGCAGAGTTGGCCTTTGGACAAAATATAAAGCATTCATCCATGTGTCACTTATTTAATGAGTTTGGAACCCCCCCCCCAGCACTCTTGTTTAGTGTATTTATTTTATTTATTTATTTAATTTTTTAAAAGTATTACTGAGGGGCTTCCTAGGTGGCGCAGTGGTTAAGAATCCGCCTGCCAATGCAGAGGTCACGGGTTCGATCCCAGCTCCAGGAAGATCCCACATGCCGCGGAGCAACTAAGCCCGTGTGCCCAAAAAAAAAAAAAAAGTATTACTGAAATTTTTATTAATTTTGGTCATTATGCTTTTCTTAGTTGAAATGCAATTAAAACTGTTATTGAATTTTTGCTAATTTTGACCATCATGATTTTTCTTTTTTTTTCTATTTTTTTTAAGCTCTTTATTGGAATATAATTGCTTTACATTCTTGTACCAGTTTTTGAGGTACACCAAAGTCAATCAGCTGTATTTATACACATATCCCCATATTCCCTCCCTCCTGCGACTCCCCCCCACCCTCCCCGTCCCGGCCCTCTAAGGCATCATCCATCATCGAGTTGA
This sequence comes from Hippopotamus amphibius kiboko, assembly GCF_030028045.1. NCBI lineage: Eukaryota > Metazoa > Chordata > Mammalia > Artiodactyla > Hippopotamidae > Hippopotamus > Hippopotamus amphibius. The sequence continues at coordinate 157,253,663 of NC_080189.1, forward strand.
TCTCCCTTTGTTATACAGCAACTTCCCACTGGCTATCTATTTTACAGTTGGTAATGTATATATGTCTATGCTACTCTATCACTTCGTCCCAGCTTCCCCTTTGCCCCCCGCCCCCCTTGTTTAGTGTATTTAGAAGCAGCTAGATTATAGAGGAAATGGTAAATTTATAGTAATTTTGTCAGTTTTGGGATCGTGGTGATCAATACATTAGACATTTTTTTTTTTAAATAGAAAATATAGTCATATAGCTATGAACTTTTATATTTGTTGACATAAGGTATAAATAGCTTTAGTGCTTGAAAAGTCATGTAGATACTGGCTTTAGAAGCTTTCTAGTGTGTTGCCTTTGCTTATGACCTTTTTGGTTCTAGAAATATTCAAAATAACCTTTCGTAGCGTTACTGTTGAATTAAACACACTTACTTTGGCACTTTGTTGGCCATGTGATTTTATGGATTTCTGATGGGCTTTGCTGGTCAGGTTGCTCATTCGTGGTACCCTTGTCTCTGAATGAATTTCTGGAATGACCACCTCACTTCTCTCCTGTGCCTAATTCGTCCTTTTTGAATCCATGGTATCCAGTGTTTTACTATGGAGAATAATTGCATATATATTTTAAAGACTAAGCAGTAGTACTATTTGAGTTCTGTTTTATGCTGTTTTCTCCTTTTTGGTTGTTTTGTTAATCATAATTGTTTACGGCTCTTCTTTTGGAAAAGTCAAAGTAAACGAAAAAAGAAAAGCATAGTCATTGAAGACCGTCTTTGAATTGCTTGAATGTGCTTGACTATCAAAATGTTCTTATTCTAGGAGGAAGTCCATCCTAGTTAACTTTTTTCTGTTAATTGAACTTTGGGATTTTAGTCAAGTAACACTCAGCAATAATTATGTTTCTGAGTTAGGTGGGTGTTGGAGGAGAGTGGCGGTTCTGTCTGCCAGGGAACTGTCACTGGAGATAAGGGGCTCCAGAGGTAAGAGTTGTGCATAGAATACTGGCACTGTTATCATGTAAGCCAAGTGTTTTGGGCAGTTCCAGGCTAGCCTTCCTTTGCATGGAGGGGAAGAAAGCAGCAAAACCCAGACAGAATAGGCTTTAGAATCTGAATGAGCAATGAAAATGACATTTCTGTGGAGACTTTGTCCCACCTTTTGTCAACATGTGACAGAAAGGCAACAATGGCCTGAACAAATTTACATTAGAACTTGTTCAGAGAATGAAGAAAGGAGAGAGATTTGTTTACCCAGCAGCAGTCCAAAGGTGACTCAGTTTTGTCTGTTGTCAGTCGATCTAAGAACACCATTTTTATTGACTTTTCTTTAGGATTCACTAACAAAGGAGCTGTGTAGAATTGAATCAAGTTTCTCTCTGGGTGAGGGCTTTTATTAGGAAGAATAACTTGGTAGATGTTTTAGCAATTTCAGAAGCTCTTGTCTGTTCTTGACTTAACAGGGAGAGTATTTTGATTTGCTTGACAGCAAACTTTGAGTGCCCAGATGTGAAGACTGTCCGTTCTTCGGGGAAGATGAAGATCATTGAGATGCAGTCTAGGTTCTTAAAGAGCCACATGTATCGCTTTGTAGGGGAATCAGGCATGGGCATCATAACAGAGTGATAAGTGCCCCAAGAGAGGCCTGTCACAATACTGTGGGGGTTTCAGAGGAGGGAGAGAGAGAGGCACTCATTTCCCCAGTGAGTGAGGGGAGCTGGCTCAGTGAAGCTTCATCTAGGCCATGGTATCCAAGCAGTGTCTTGCTAGGTGGGACTGGAACATATGAAGAATTCTTTAGATTGAGGCATGGGCAAGTGTTGAGGTTAAGAATTTCAGATTTGCTACAGTGTCCAGCATGGAAAAGTAAATAATAAGATAGAAATGCTAATAAAAATATAATAATACTAGCATTTACTGAATGCCTCGCTTGTGATAATTTGTTTTAATTCATTTCCTCTTAACAATGACATCATAATCCTAGGAGGAAGGTACTATTGTCATCCCCACTTTACAGATGGAGAAACTGAGGTATAGATAGGTTTTAAAAACTTGGGTAAGGCTGTACAGTTAGTAGAATTTGACCCCAGGCTAGTTCTGGAGAGCCCACCCTTCCTTGCTATGTTATACTGTGGGAAATGTAGCAGAAGGAGACTGGGGTCTGTTTGTGTAGAGCCTTGAATGCCCACATGAATCATGCAATATATTGGAAGAGATTACTTTCTTTTTCAGTGGTTCCGTGCAAGGGTTTTTAACAAGTTCTGTCATTTCTTTTACTGTTCCATGCTTTGATGCCTTTGACATGCCTTTCCCACTTTACCCAGTCAATTTCTACTCATTTTTCTTTTTTTCTTTTTTTTAATTAATTTATTTATTTGCTGCATTGGGTCTTCCTTGCTGCACACAGGCTTTCTCTAGTTGCAGCGAGCGGGGGCTACTCTTTGTTGTGGTGCGCAGGTTCCTCATTAACGTGGCTTCTCTTGTTGCTGATCATGGGCTCTAGGCACGTGGGCTCCAGTAGTTGCGGCACACAGGCTCAGTAGTTGTGGCGCACGGGCTTAGTTGCTCTGTGGCATGTGGGATCTTCCTGCACCAGGGATTGAAGCCCTGTACTCATTTTTCAATTCTTCACTCATAGTACCTTTTCTGTGAGGCTTTTCTCAATCACCCAGGAAGCAGAGTCTTCCTGTGGGCTCCCAGGGCTGTTTGTTTGCACCTTTAATACAGTGTTTATCATTTACCAGAACCCCCACCCCCCCAAGTGGGTTGGAATTCCTTGAGAATTGGGACTATGTATCCTTGAGAATTGGGACTATGTATCCTTGAGAATTGGGACTATGTATCCTTTTTGGATCCCTGGGGTTGGGCTCATCTTTGTTGCTGAATAAAGCTCAGGTAACTCTCAAGGGAGGGTGATACATTGTCAGATGTCATGCTGACTTTTTTCATTCCTCTCCTTCTGAGTTACAGGCTTTAGAAATACTTAGAGAAGAGAGAAAGTCATATATGAGATAATACTTTGGTTGATTGGGTTTCTGTGGTAATGAAGGAGAGCGATTATTCTGGATTTAGGGTTACTGGGGGTGATTTCTGTGAGGTATGGGCTTTGGGTTTGGCCCTTCCGGAGGTGTAACATTTAAGTTGACTGAGGGGACAGGGCACACCGGTTGAAAGAACAACATGAGCTGAGGACACAGATGGGGTCAGATGGGAGATCACACTGTCAGCCATGAAACGTGAGCCTCTCGGCTTCCTGCTGTACCCAGTAGAGCATTTTACAGCATAGAGAATCTCTTGAAAGCCCTGATTTTCTTTACAGTCTGCCAGAAAGATGTATGGGCAAGCAAAACATTTGCCATATTGTGGTTTGAAGTTGTTTTTTTTTAATTTTATTTTTGGCTGCATTGAGTCTTCGTTGTTGTGCGTGGGCTTCTCAGTGTGGTGGCATCTTTTTGTTGTGGAGCACAGGCTCTAGGGGCACGGGCTTCAGTAGTTGTGGCGCATGGGCTTAGTTGCTCAGCGGCATGTGGAATCTTCCCCGTCCAGGGATTGAACTCGTGTCCCCTGCATTCCCAGGCGGATTCTTAACCACTGAGCTACTAGGGAAGCCCTGTGGTTTGAATTTAAAGTAAGGTCCTAACACATGGCATAGGAAATTCAAATGCTCAAGATACCTTTTGGTAGGAAAAGTACTGTCAAAGGATGGATCCACTTGGTCTAAAGCAAACTTTCCCTCCAGAAATTCTTTAAAATCTTTTGCCAGTTTCCTTAGAGCAGTAGAGATGTTCAGATTGCTGTTGTGGACTTGTGTGGTTGAACTCCGCTTCTTGCTCTTCATCTTAGCAGCATTCTGCCTGTGATGTGGGGAACTGAAGCTACTGAGGAGAGGCAGGGTTCATCGGACCTGTGGAGAGGAAAACGCTAAAGAACTCCCATAGTAAAGGAGGGCACTGGAATCCAGAGAGGGGGGTCCTTGTTAAGAAACATCTTCCAACAATCGGAAACCCTTTAAAGTGCTTTTGAGGCACAACCCAAAGATACTAAAAAGTGATGCCTTGAAGCTGCCGATGCCCAAGATTGAAAGCTTTCCTCCTTCACTAAGTTCAGATTGAAAGCAGTTGTGTTCTCAGAAGCACCTAACAGGGAAAGGGCCATCTTCCCTAAGAGGGTCAGGGTCACAGCTCACCATTTTACTGGCTGATTATTCAGGGGATCAGAGGCCCTACCTTTGGTCGAAGGAAGGACTAAAGAGAAAGCGTGTCTAGCTCTCGTGCATGTGGCCTCCATCCCAGAGTCTTCTCTACGCACAAGTTTTCCTTTCCTACTGATGACTGAAGATTTTAGGGCTATAGATGTTTAAACGTAAGCTCCTTGATGTTAGGGACGTGGTCTTGTTCCCTAATATATCCCCAGGGTCTAGAATAGCACTGTCAAGTGGAAATGTAATGTGAGTCCCCATATGTGTAAGTTTTCTAATTGCCATGTTGAAGGAATGACAATTCTCATTGTCAAAAGAGATGGAATTAATTTTAATAATGTATTTAACCTGAATATCCAAAATGTTACCATCTCAACACATAATCGACATAAAAAAAATGAGCTATTTTACATTTTTCGTTCATACTGAATCTTCAAAATCTAGTGTCTGTTTTATGCTTACAGCAGGTATCAGTTTGAACGAGAGCTGTTTTGAATGCTTAGTAGCACATGTGACCACTGCCTGCCGTATTGGGCAGCGCAGGTCTGAACTGTACCGGGTATGTGGTAGAAGCACAGTAAATATCTGTTAAACGAAGGAAGAAAGGGAGAGATGGTGGGAGGAAGGAAATGTTGAAACTTCAGAGATGCGTCAGCGGAGAAACACTGTTTTACTTGTTTTGGGGTGTCTTAGCAGTTTCCTACTAGGACAGCAGCTGAATGATCCTGATTACTTTAATCATGTGCAAATGTGTTATCTTGTTGATCCCTACCTTCAACAGCACTGTTTAGACAGGTCAGGTTTCACTGTCTTTAATTTAAAGGCGGCCTACCTGAGGCGTGGTTGGGTGAGTGTGTGGCTTAACCAAGATTCACACTCGGGTCTTTGGAGTCCTAGTTCAGTGCTTTCTCCTCACTACTGTGCAGCTTCCCGTGGGTTTGGTTAGGTATGCTCATCCTTCCTGTGAACACTGGTTGGTTCTTAGATGTGGATAGATTTTAAAAGACAACTGAATAAATGTTAATATAGAGCTATATAAAAATAGTGATGGGGAGTTTGGGATTAGCAGATGCAAACTATTATGTGTAGAATGGATAAACAACAAGGTCCTATTATATAGCATGGGGAACTGCATTCAAAATCCTGTGATAAATCATAATGGAAAAGCATCTGAAAAAGAATATATATATATATAACTGAACCACTGTGCTGTACAGCAGAAATTAACACAACATTGTAAATCAACTATACTTCAATAAAATAAAGTTATTAAACACCATGTTTAGAGTTTGTTTTTAATTCACTAATCAGACGTGTGGGTACAAAGCTGAGAAAGTTGTATGTGTGGCTTCTCTGGATGTTGAAATCTTCTGAATTACAGAAGGCACATAAAAATTTGGTGAGTAGAAAGTGTTTATGACAAGGTATGCATACATGTGTTTGAAACGATCCCTTCTTATGTAAACCATTTTCCCTCTGCAGACATTATTCTCTAGTAGGAATGGGTCATGCTTTGCTGTTCTAGCGCATGGAAAAGTGTCTTACTTACCTCTTACACAGAGGGAAAATGACTTAACCAGCGTAATAACCCTCCAGTTCTCAAGTTATTGGAATTAGTGGCTTTCTTGTTTCTCGAGCTGTTAAAATGGTTGGTTTTATTATGCTTAACACTGAAATAAAACCCTAAGGCAGATACTTTTGGTATGATTCAATTTGTTATGGCTAAAATGCTGGAGAGGAATTGAAGTTAATTTCTAGAGTATCAGTATGATTTTATGGAAACTTTGCCAGTGCTAATCACTTTTTTGTACCTACATTCTACTCTGCAAAGTGTGTTAATGAGGTATCAGTGCACAGTACATACTTTGTACAAGGTGTTCAAATATTTGAATTTGTGAGAAGCAATTCTAGTTTGCAGAAAATGGCATTTCTTGAGAAAAAGACAGGCCTAAAATATATAAAGCTTTTCCCAGAGTCAAAAGATATTTGCAAAATATTTTGTGCACTGTTACTCAATTTAAGATAACGTACCATGAATTTGAAAAAAGTATTGCCAGAGTTACTCAGTAAAAAAAAATGTCTCTGCAGGTCTTTGTCAGAGCAAAATCCACTGCCTCAATTTTAATTGACCCAAGGTGTGTGCAAAGAAGTGAATTCTAATTTATTTTGCATATTTGGGAGATTACTCACAAGGAATTTTCTACAAAACCACCTGAATATCATTATCTACCCTGTACACTAAGGGTTTGCGAGTAGATAGCTCCAACACATACTTTCCTTCTCTTTTCGTAGCCTGGGGAATGCTGTGAATTCACCTAGTGGATTTTTAAAGTGATTGAAGCTTATCCTTTCTGTGCCACCTTCCAGACTTCAGAGGCATTTCGGTGGCCTGCAGAGTCACACCTGCTCTTCTTTCCTAGTAGGGTGTCTTAGAACCTGAATGGATGGGGAACCTGGAAGTCCTCCCTGCAGAAGATGGTGGGCTCCTGGTGACACTCGAGTGCGTGGATGACAGGTGACTGAGGGTCTGGGACAGCAGGGCCCAGACCTGGATGAACAGCAGAATCCCCTGAGGCACTTTAGGACCTTGAAGCTGCCCAGACCCATCTGTTTCACATTAAAGACTTCCTGGTGCTGCCTACTTTTTAGCCAGGATTTTAATTTCCTTCGAAGAGCCTTCTTGGATCTATAATCATGGGGCATCACATACACACACACACACACACACACACACACATATATTTTTTTTTTTTTTTCTTTTTTTTACCACCTCACCTGTTTATTAGTAGTGATTTCTGATGAGTCTCCAAACTATTCGGGAAGGTCAGTTGGTTTGTTTCTGAGACAGGGATACTCCAGAAAGGATGAAATAGAGCTGGCTCCTCTGCGAGAAGTCTTGAGGGAAACAGACCCTGGGTAGGTGGGTAGGTGGTGGTGGCAGTTGGAGAGAAGAGGGCCAAGGAGGCCAGAGCTTAGAGGCTGTCAGGGCACAAAAAGGATGGGTTGTACAAGGGGTCTTTCTGAGATGGCTTAGTGGGCTATGTATGGGTTTAAACCATCTGGAAACTGTGCGCTTCTTCATAATTTGTTTCCCTTTTGCCATTCTTTGAATAAGGAAGAGGCATGATTAATGACCATTGCTCAGAGAACCTTTTACTTCTATTTGGACTGCTTTTAAGACAGTACTATTTGTAGGAGGTCTGACATCTATTTAAAGTAGTAGTTTTTTCTCTCACTTTTATGTTTTATGTAGCCTTAGATATAGAAGGATACTTTAGAACTCCCATTTCAGATTTCCAGTAGATGGCAGGCCACAAGCTAGATGCTTCATGTTTCAGAATACTTAGTGTAGTTTTCCTTCTTTTATTTAATAAAGAACAGTATTTTGTGGCATTCTTAACTTGTTAACGATAGGCAAAGGTATCTATTAATTCAAATAGGGACCTTTGTTTATGTTCTTAATGTTTAACTGAGATATGTTATCAGAAGCCCTTCTGTCTCTCAGTTTGATATGCAGTATGGTGATGTTAACACATGTAGTTCATTGTTTGAAGGGCCCTGCTGAGATTGTGGAAGGGAACTGATGTTCTGTTGACCAGTGTGGTCACTGATGCTGACTTCTGATTTTTAGTATCACCTGCAAATGTAAGTCCTTTGACACTAGTTGTCAAGACTTGAAAAAGTAGATTAGAACAATTTGGGTGTGTGTGTGTGTGGAGGGATTATTTGTAATATTTCTTGGGGACTGAAATTTCTTATCCAGCTTTCCTTCTGCTTTACAACGTTCACATAAAGTATGACATAGAAAAAAACAGTCCAGAAACCTTTTGTGATAAAGCCTGAAGTCTTAAAAGGTTATAGCACTTTCATCCAAATGAGTTAAAAAATCTAGGTATTTTCCCCCAGATGATAGAGGCCTTTGTTATAGAAAATTTGGCAAGTACAATAAAGTATAAAGAAGAAAATAAAGATCACCAGTAATCCCACAACACAGCAATAGCTGCTATTAACATGTAAACTATTTCCTTTTAGGGGTGTGTGTATGTGAATGTGTGTGGGGGGGCACATACTGTTTTGTATCCTGTTTATTAATTTCTTATGAGCAACTTCCCATGTAAATAACTGTTCTTTAAAAACGTGGTTTTCACTGGTTGTTTTGTTGTCCAAATATTTTCCTTATTTTCAATACTTATGAGTAGTTGAAACACTGCTAAGAAATCAGCTTGGATGCCTTATTTTCCTCCATGATGATTTCCTTTCATTCATAGAGGAAGTTGAAAGAATCTCCACAGGCTTCTATGGAATGTTGATTTCGACACTCCTATCACACCATAACTGCCTCATGTAATATTTTGTCTACATCTAATTCTTCATCTAACATTTATTGAACCCTTCCTGTGGAATAGGTACTATGCTAAGACCTCACAATACAATGCTAACAGAAAGGAAATAAAAAGCAAAAACCAAAAATCAGTTTTATACCTGCATTCAGGTTCCTTAGTTTGTGGGCTGGGGAGATGCAGACATTACTCAGATAATTCCACAAGTAAATGTTGTAACTGTGATGTGTAATGTGAAGCAGAGGTGAATGGTGCTTATGAGAACAGTTCAGACGGATAAGGACAAGTCTTTTCTTTTTGACCACAGATTTAATATGATCCAGGTCTGTGCTTTTGTAAAGGTCAGTGCAACCAAGAGATACCTTGTTCACTCGAAAGACCTCATGTGCTTACAGTGCTCTACTGTGGGTGGAGGGCATTGAGGGTTCCTTGTGCGCAGCTCTGGCCAAGCAGACTACATTCTAAGGAGGGGGCCCCATGCTGGAGAAGATTTTAGAAAGGATTTTAGGGATGCCTGGCTAGAATAACTGTAGCAAGTGTTCTGGGGAAATGAAGACACAGGGCGGACATTGTAGCAGTTGTCCAGTGTGTAACCATTTATCAAGGTGTGTAGAAGAGATTCTGATAGTTTATGGGAAGTGAGACTGCTCTACTGGTTTCCTTTTCATTTTAAGATTCCACACTTTTAAGACTTGAGGACCTCAGGGAAAGCTGTGACTCCCAGTAGTCAGTATCTGCTGAGGACAGGCTCTGACAGGCAGATGCTTCAGAAATTCCTCAGAACCCGTGGGCTGAAGCCTGAATGCCTTAATATGGCAGTCCTCTGTGACTCCTCTCCTTACTCTCTGTCACTGAACCTTGTTTGTTCCAGTGATGTAGAGATCCCTTATGTGACATCACTTCTTGTCCTTTGCTGCCCTTTTTCTTAATACACTTTGTTTTAAACACTCTTCTCTACTGTTGAATAAATTCTTTTTTAGGACCAGCTTAAAAGTTAGCATCTGTGGCATTTTTCTGGCTTCTTAGAGTTAGTTACTTTATAGCACATACCTCTGTTACAGTATTTCTGAGATTTTGTATTTAGTTTTTTAGCTTGCTCCTCTAGACTGTAAAGTCTTTGAAGACTGGGACTGTGTATTCTACTTGACTTTTCTTCTTATTTTTTAAAAAATATTTATTTATTTATTTATTTTGGTTGCACCAGATCTTTAGTTGTGGAATGAGGGATCTTTTTTTAGTTGCAGCATGCAGACTCTTAGTTGCAGCATGCATGTGGGATCTCGTTCCTGGACCAGGGATCGACCCCGGGCCCTCTGCATTGGGAGCTTGGGAGTCTTACCCACTGGACTACCAAGGAAGTCCCTCTATTTGACTTCAGTGCCAAAAAGGCAGTCAATAAATGGCACATCCTGGGCATTCAGTAGTTTTTGGATGGATAAATATGCTTCTCATTTGCTTTACCATATTGATGCCTTATTGTGGCTTTGGTACTTAATGTTTGTAAGATAAATAGTTGAACTTTTGATTGGTTGATTAAAACCTGAAGTGCAAGAGTGTGGTTTTCTTGAATCCTTTATTAAAGATGCTAGTAGAAAGGATATTAAATGGTGAGACGTTTCTAATTTCTGCAAGACCACTTTGTGTTTTGGGTGACCTTTTTAAACTCCTTAAGAGTTATCAAATTGTTGTAATCATATTTTCAAGAAGGACCACATCTTAATCAGGATGATAAAAGGTGAAAGGTTAAGAGAAAATAGAAAATCACTTTTTTTTAGGTAATTATGGTAAAAAAAAAAGTGGTAAGCATTTATAGAAAAATACTAGCATTTGGGAATGAAGGAAATCAGTAGTAAGAAATGTTCCAAATTAAATCAGGTGTACACTGTGGGCAGTTATAGCACAGATTGTGTTCTAATATGGTGTAGAGCTCAGAGTTTGCAGAAGCTAATTTTAAGATGTTATCAGATCACACTTATGCTTGCAGGACTTGCTTTAAAAAGAGCTTTGTAGTTCAACACCAGTGGTCTGGTTATATAGGGTTGATCAGACCCTGGAAAATCTGATATGCTTACACAGAAATTTCTGAACATTGATGTCTACTAGCAAATCAGTCATTAACTACAGTGAGAAATATATTTCCAAGCAGATGGGAATTTTAATAGTGTAATAAGTGAATCTTGTTCCCAGCTGGCAGATTTCTAGGGCAGTGTTATTATCTTCAGAAAGCTTCCTGGTACATGCAAGGCATCAAGACTGACAGGGTGAAACTGATCAGATACTCCCACAGGTGAAGCTTAAGACTTGCTACCCAAGTGTTCTTTGTTCCCTGCCAACATACCATCCTAGAGTTCTTCAGGAAGTTGTTCTGCTGGGCACTCATCCTTTTTTCTCATAGCTTTTGGCTGATTCTAATCAAAATAGGATTTACCTCTCCTGCTACCCCATACAGCTTCAGTTCCTCTGTTCACCAGATTATATCATGTTCATTTCTAAATGTTGATTCATTAACTGGAACCCTCTGTAAGGGACTGTTATTTTATAGGTAGAGATTTTGTAAATTGGTATAAGTTCTCAGAATATTATATTATTGATCTCTTGTTCCATTAATATACTCTCTGGACTTGAAGATTGATACCCAAAGTTTTGTTTATAAGGAAGAATTTTTCTTACTTGAGAAACCGTCTCTGGTGTGATGGTCCCCCTTTATCCAAATCTATTCTCCAGCTATATACATCCTTTGTAAAATGTTCATTTAAAATCAGCGGTGAATAAAATGACCTTCATCCAAAAGCAAATTATTTAGCTACATACTTGAGTTTAATGATTTAGATTCATGTTTGAATTACATGATGTGGATTCGTATTGCAAAAAACCAGACATTTTAGATAATTCTGAAGCTTATAGTTGAATAATGTGCTCAGAGCACCTTCTTAAGGTAAATTCCTTGCTGGCTCATTAAAGAGGAAAGGTAACCTGCTGTTGACTTCACCTGATGGGTAGGCAATAACTAGAAAGTTAATTAAGAAAATTTGTGTGATTGATTTCTCAAAAGAAACTTAGAACTTGTTAAAAAGTTATTGTCACTTTTTCAGATGGATAAGAGGTTTGGAGGTTTTAGTCATGTTTTATAATTGGGCTGCGTTGTATGATATGATGCTATAAAAGTATGAAAGAGAAACCACATGAGGGCATAATTATAGCCAAATGTGCAAGTTATCTTGGTCTCTTAGAGTTGGAGCCTGGATAGGACCCTTAGGAAATTTTTCTCAAAAAGAATCCTTGATGATGCGTAATTTCATCAAATTAATAAAATATACTTCAGATATTATCAATTAAGTAGCTTTGACAGAATAGCAGAGAAAAGTATGCCTGATTTTGGTAAGTGTGAAATTGTCAGGCACAGAGCATATGCTAGTTGTTTCGTTTTATGTTTCCTTGCACTGTGAGAGTCCTGTTCCCTTTTTGAATCCTACGTAGGCTTATGCTACGATTGTTAATTCCTCTAACGTGATACGATGAGCTGGTCCTTTGGATGGAGAGTTTACAATGACTCCAGAGCTGTCCTGCTGTGGACTACACTAGGACTCCTTTCCCTGAGATTCCCTCCCTTGGATTTTAACCTTAAGACCAAGACTGTGTCAGCACTAGGGTCATTTCTCTTGGCCCAGTACATGGAGAGATTTATATTTATTGAGTACTACTTATGTGTTAGGTACTTGCTAGATATTCTTTATGTTATTTCAGCAAAGCCATTTTACTTAAATTTTACAAATTTAAGGAATTAGTCTGTGCATTTCTGTCGCGGGGTAGTAATCTCTCCAGGGATATACTAAAGGTAAGTCTGAAACTTGGCTTCCCATCCAGATGTGATGAGGAAGCTCATGCTTTTCCCACTCTCATGTGATATTCTGTATTTGGAGAAGGGAGTGCAGTGGCTTGGAGACCATTTCTTGCTCCCTCTCTCCTAAGCTGCCAGGATCTCTTTGGGTCTCCGTGGGTAGACCAACATTGTTATTAAAAATGTCTATTCACTCATCCACCAGCCAGCCATCCCTTCATCCACACATCTAATAAATATTTATGGAGTACTTGTTTTGTGCCAGGTGTCGATTGAGAACCTGTAGATCTGCTGGTTACCAAGCCCGCTCTGCCTTCGTGAAGCTTATACCAAAGACTCATTGTACAGTGGGTATGGGGTGGGAGAGAGTGTCTTCACTTCTTGGCCCAGTGCCAGACTTATAGGAGGTCCTCAGTGTTAGTTTCTTTTGTCCCATCCCTTTTAACCTAATTTTAATGCTCTCGGTCAACTATTGTCCCTTGTCCATTTTATGGTTGTACTTTGAATTGTTGACTTGGGTCTATGGTTTTTTTTCCCTCAGTTCAAGGTCAGTCCATTAATCTTTAGAAACTAATATGTTCCACAAAGGCATTTGGTATAAGTGGTCAGTTACTCTGATTTTGAAGATTAAAAATGTACTATGGGTTACAAACTTTCAGTTATAAGATGAATAAGGTCTGAGGATATAATGTACAAGTATAATATGGTGACTATAATGGATAACATTGTATGGTATCATTGAAATTTCAACCAGTAATTGAATTTTTTAAAAAGGTCTACTTTCAGGAAGAAGAGAGATAAATATGGGAAGTGACGGATGTACTGATTAACTCAGTGGAAGGAATCCTTTCACAATGTATACGTATATCACATCATCACATTGTACACTTTAAATATCTTACTATTTTATTTGTTGATTATACCTCAAAGTTGGAAAGAAAAGAAGGTGGTATGATAAAAATGGAGTTAATTTTTTGCTAAAAAGTTGTCTTTTAGCTCTTGTATTAGGCATTAATCCTAATTACATTGTATAGGTATACTTTTATATTGTTTTGAGTAGCAGTGTTAATAATTTACCATATATTAAATTGTGTGGGGGTTTTTTTGGTTTGTTTTTTAAAGCTCTTTATTGGAATATAATTGCTTTACACTCTTGTACCAGCTCTTGAGGTACACCAAAGTGAATCAGCTGCATTTATATATATATCCCCATATCCACTCCCTCCCACCCTCCCTGTTCTGGCCCTCTAAGTCATCACCCATCATTGAGTTTATCTCCCTGTGTTATGCAGCAACTTCCCACTAGCTATCTGTTTTACATTTGGCAGTGTATATATGTCAACGCTACTCTCTCACTTTGTACCAGCTTCCCCTTCGCCCCCCCCCAACCCTGTGTCTTCAAGTCCGTTTTTTAAAAGGTTTACTATATGTTAAAATGTGATGTAACGTGTTAATGCTGCAACTCATAAACCAGAGCTTGACCCTTAGATTCTATTACGAAATTCATCGAGCAAATGATTTTCATTATGGAGAATCCTGAGTTAGTCCTAGTTTTGGAATGTTTCTTATGTAGGATATCTTGTATCTTTTTAACAAATTTAAACTATTTCCCGACAGATTTTTAAGGTAAACTCAACTGACAAATTTCAAGATGCCCATTTAGAGCTGAGTCTGTTTCTTGCACCGGTCTCTGTGTGGTTAATGGATGATTTCAGACTGGGTTGGAGAGAAATATTAATAACGTTAAAGATCAATTAAGTGTAACCTTGATAGGAATATTAATTTTGAGAGGAGTGTAGGGATTCATTTTGTGACAGTGCAGTTTCTTACTTGCACAACAGCACCACCGTCCTCTCCAGACCCTCAAGACAAGAGATTTTAGTTGACTTTGGTTCCATTTTTCTCAGTTATCCCATCTGATTGCTTTCCATGTGTTGTCAGTGTTCTCTCTACATCTCTCCTAAATTCCTTCCTTTCTCTGTTCCTACTCTCCTAGTTCAGGTCCCGGGCCTCTCTCACCTAGAAAATTGCAACAGCTTTGGTACTAGCATTTCTGTGTTCAGTGTCTGTCCTCTTGCAGGCTCTCTTCCGCGTCACTGTCGAAGTCTTTTTTGGGGGAGATAAAAAATATATATACGCGTATGTGTTTGCACACATACCTATGTGCACATTTGGTTCTAATGATGACAGCCTCTCATCAATCGTTGGTAGTTTCTCATTGTGTCTAGGGTAGTCTTAAGCTCTGTAGCATGTTGTTTAAAAACTCTGTGGAATGGTTCTAGCCTTCACATCACAAACCCCTCAGTCCTTCTCCTGCCCCTTCCAACTGGTTCCAGCGAATGAACTACTTTCTTTGCAATTTGTCATTGGTGGTGCTTTGTTGGCATTGTTTGTCAGGTGTAGTGTCCAAACTGTCTCTGATTTAGGCAGCCTTTTAAATGTATAAGCCGCCGTTTTGTTTGAACATCTCGTGTAAGTAAATGATGAGGTGGTTCTACTGTCTAAGGTAGCAAAGTTTTTCTGCTTTATAAGGTGTGAGAAAGTCCCACGTAGAATTTTTTTTTTCTTGAAAGGCTTTTGGCCTAAATGGAATTAAATAACTAAAATTTAATTGCAGTTCTTTAGACTAATTTGTTGAAGGTTATTATTTTCCAGTTTAGGCACTTTGAAAGTTCTGAACTATTTTTTGTACATAAAATTGTTTTCAAATTCATCGTTAGAATTGTAGCTGTGATAAATACTCATTTATTTGTAACTATGCGAGGTGATGGATGGTAACTAAACTTATTGTAATAATTTCATAATATATGGATACATCAAATCATGATGTACACCTTAAACAAATACATTATATGTCCATTATATTTCAGTAACACTGGAGGGGGGACTTCCCCCCTCCCCCAGTAGCCTCTCTCTCCCTGTACAATCACAAAGCTTCATAAGGAATTAACACTACCATAGGTTAAAAAAAAGTCATTTTTGTTTCAGCTGCCTGATATAGTTTCGTCCTGCACGTTTCATCTGAATGCTTCTCAGTATTTAAAAGTAAATGTCCATCCACAGCACAACAGTAACTCTGAATGACATGCTGTGTGCTGGTAACTAGCACAGTTAGAATGATGAGATTCGATGGTCATCTCTGTAATCATGCAATGATTGGTCCCACACAAGTTCACGGAGGACAGAAGTAATGTTGAAGTAGGCATCTGGCTGCCTGACTTCATTAAGGATGAGGCCAAAGCTAGAAGACAGCCCCTGAATGGACAGTAAAGCCAATTTATCTCCTGTGGCTCTCAGGGAAAATTTCCATGCAACCTTTAGAGTTTAAGTGTTTCTTTGTATGTTTGATATTTAAAATGTGTTTCCATGATTTATACTTTTTGTTTGCTTAAACACCATGTGCATGGTAGCCTTTTCTGTCCTTACTTTCTCCCCCTAACTGCTTTTCCTCTGCCTCTTCTTTGCCGGTTGGAAACTTATTCGTCATTCTTGCCATTGAGTTGATCTTCTGAGCTTTATGTTCTTTTGCCATCCTTAAAGTTGTGCCTACCAACACTTTGGTCTACTTTATTGGTGTTTTTACCTATCCTCCCCCATGAATTAGGTTGTAAACTTTTTGAAAGGAAAGGCTATGCAGCTGTGATCTTTGGAACACTGTAGCTTTTTGCAAATTGAAGTCGAGGAAGTGTTCAAATTAGATACTTGTAATACAGTAAATAGTTACATCTTAATTAAGGTGTGACTTGCTTGGCTGGTGAGTGAGCTTACAGGTGGATCTCAGTTTTAACTAAGTCTGTAGCAGTGTAACACTCATTTTTGAGAACAAGGAAACAATTTGAAAGGCTCTTTGTGTTTAGGTCTGACCACTCCTTGATGCTCATAACAAGTTCCTTGATGTGTGTTCAAGTCCTACTCAGCTACAAGCTTCAGCTTTTCTAGTTTGTTTCATTAACTGAGTGTTTCTTAAATTCTAGTGGAGAGAAGAAGTTGGCAGTTGATTATCTAGTTGCGTTATCCACCCCATCTGTTTCCTGAGTATGACAGCAGTTTCCACTTTAGTGCCTTTGCTCCTGGAGTCAAAAGCACCATACAAATGTGGATTCTGATTCTTGCAAGTAAGAGGAAGGTTAAAAACCCACTTTGTAAAGGTTGGTCCAGTTTTTTTCAGGTCACAAGCTTGCCATTAATGGAGATCTTCTTGTCACTTTAATACCCAAAGTGACTTCTGGTGTAGGTGGCATGTTTTGTAAGGTGTCTTGAGCCTGTGCTTTCCTGTGGGGGATTAGGACTATCTGTTCTGGAAATGTGCCATTTGAGAAGTAAACTTATTTATTTTCACTTTATTTTTTTGTTTTTTATTTTTTTTAAAGATTTATTTATGTATTTACTTACTTATGGCTGTGTTGGGTCTTTGTTGCTGTGTGCAGGCTTTCTCTCTACTTGTGGTGAGCAGAGGCTACTCTTTGTTGCCATGTGTGGGCTTTTCATTGCAGTGGCTTCTCTTGTTGCAGAGCATGGGCTCTAGGCGCACAGGTTTCAGTAGTTGTGGCACTCGGGCTCAGTAGTTGTGCCTCGTGGGCTCTAGAGTGCAGGCTCAGTAGTTTTGGTGCTCTGTGGCATGTGGAATCTTCCTGGACCAGGGATCGAACCCATGTCCCCTGCATTGGCAGGCGGATTCTTAACCACTGTGCCACCAGGGAAGTCCTTATTTTCATTTTAGAAATGGATTCAGTACATACACATAGAACTTCTCAGGTGACTTATGACTAATCTGACACCATTACATAAAGAATTTTAAATTTTATTTTTAATTTATTTTTTATTGACGTATAGTTGATTGACAGTGTTGTGTTAGTTTCAGGTGTATAGCAGAGTGATTCAGTTAATACATATCTGTATTCTTTTTCAGATTCTTTTGCCATATATTGAGTCTAGTTCCTTGTGCTATGCAGTAGGTCCTTGTTGTGAGAATTCCTAATTTTTTTGTTCTATCATATGGCAGTTTTTCCGAATTTGTGCTTTGCAAAGGAACAAAGTAAATATTCGAGAATGTTTGGTATTCATGTCAACACTGGTTTCCACAGGTGGTAAAATGTCACAGGTTGGGCTGGAGGGATGTTGAGATGGTGTGTGTGTTTTTATCAATACAGGTGTGCTGAGAGGAGTGAGAGTTGTATTGACATACACATATTAAACATTTTTTTTTTAACTTAAAAATATTTCAAATGGACTGGAAAAGATAGGGACTTATATAATATCTTCCAGCTTTACCAGGTCTTAACATTTTGCCATATTTGTTTTGGATCATAAAACGTTTTGGAAAAAGTTGGAGCTCTGCTTTTCTCCCTCCTGATCCCATAGTGTTTTGTTTTGTTTTTAATTGGAATGCATTTTATTTGATGGCTTTGAAGACAAATACTCTTGTCAGATTACATAGTGAGTAGTTGAGTGGTGGTTTCCTTTAGGGAAATGAAGTTTGTACACCTCCCTTTTTCAGGTTATGGTTACAGTGCTTCTGAAGAGGTCACGTAGAACACGACATAGGGTCACTGAACAAGATGAGAAGTGTATATGTTTTGGAAAGTAAACTTGGTTGAATGTGGGCATTCATATTCCAATTAGTTGTTTGGCTTAAACATTCCAGAGACACTGAGTAGTTCCTTTGAATTAACTGTTAATCTGTTAAAATGCCTGGACAGTCACTAAAACTGGCTTTTTTCCATGAAGACTTTGTACCGTGGTTTCCAAGGGTGTTTTCCTCAGCTTGACTTTGGTTGCTTTTGGTAATTTTCCTCTAAGCATTTCCTTCAAGTTACAGAATTCTGACTACCTCTGTGTTTTACTTACTTTTTCTCTTCTTTTTGGATAAGTATAATACAAAAATCGAAAGGCTGTGTATTTTTCTTTAGTGCTACCAGGTGTCTCCGTGAGTTTAATGCTGTGCCGTAGTTTTCACTGTTGCTCAGCTTTCATTTACCTCTGAGCATCTGTTAAACTTGTATCATGGTTTATAACCTAAATTTAGTTTTGTTAGGTTCCAGAAGACGGGGAAACTTGTCTACACTAAAATGTAGTTTTTTGGTGTGTGCTTTACTTTTTGTAAGTTATATATCATAATTAAGGAAAAACTAGAAAAATAGAAATTAAAAAGATTCACCAGTGAACACATCACTCAGTAACTATCATACATTTTTTTGCCATGTATTTTTCCATTTTTTTCTGAAAAAATATTTATAAAATACATATTTTAACGTAGGCTATAGTTTATAATGTGCATTTTCATGTAATATTGTGAATAATAAACTAGTAATGTATACATAATTCCTAAATTATAATTATCTTATATATTATAAGGTGGGGGTTGTATAATACAGTAGTAGAAACAGGCTTTGTATCAAAATAAACTTGGGTTTGGATTCTTGCTTGTGTTATCACTCAGTTTGCGATTTGGCCTTGGCCAAGGGACTTAATCTTGGGTAAGATTTAAAACTTCACTGATTCCTACGTGTACTCCTTTGTAAAATGGGGATAATAACAGTCATCTCCCTGGGTTGTTATATTAATTACATGCAGTAGAGACTATCACGTGCCTGGTGTATTGCAGGTACTCAGATAGCAACTCATTGTTATTTATAAGGGAGATCAGTTAATTAAAAGACAGGATTAGACACTGGCTGTTTAAAGCAGCATCAAGGAAGAAGCTTCTAGATGTGTGCACTGTATTTGTGTTTCCTGTCGTGAAAGGGTGGTTACCGAGGCCTGTGTGAGTAATTTGGTAACTGCTGCAGTCCCCGTCCTTCCAGATTTGGGATAGGTAGCCATCTTTAAAATACATAATATACGTAAAGAGGCATTTTTTGAGAGACCTTCACATGTGTAATGGAAAGCTACCGAATACAATTGTGTGTGTGCGCGCATAGACGTATGTGTCTGTATTCAATGTTTCTCATGTACGTTGTGGATCATCTGTCTACATCTCTCTTTTGAAAATATTTTCTAAAATTATTTAAAAAGATATTTACTTACTTATTCATGCCGGGTCTTCGTTGCGGCAGGTGGACTCCTTCGTTGTGGCATGAGAACTCTTAGTTGCGGCATGTGGGATCTGGTTCCCTGACCAGGGATAGAACCCGGGCCCCCTGCATTGGGAGCACAGTCTTATCCACTGTGCCACCAGGGAAGTCCCTATCTCCGTCCCTCTTAACCTGGATGTCTTTCTTAGCTCCGGAGAGCCTTCCCATGTACTTCTCTCCCCCATTTTCATATTTTCATCTTGATTTTAACTTTTAGAAGCACCAATTTGTGTTATTCTTCCTCTGTACCAGCACTGTGTACCTGCTGTTAGTTCTTCATGTATATGCATATTGAATTTGAAAATGTTATCTAAAAGGAATCTTAGTCATACGGTTCTCACATTCCACTTTACCTCCTTTCTGAAGAATGTTGCATAAACTCTCATCTGTATTAGTTTATGCTTCATTTTATACCATAGAAGCAATACCTTTTTAAACTAATTTCGAGTAATCTTATTGTGAGGTCATAGAAGATTTCTATGATATGATTGTCATACTGAGTGAAGGAACTCAAAGACAAAGACAAATATCATATGATATCACTTATATGTGGAATCTGAAAAAAAAAGAATACGAATGAACTTACAAACCAAACAGAAATAGACCCACAGACATAGAAAACAAACTTATGGTACCAAAGGGAAAAGAAAGGAGGGATAAAGTAGGAGGCCAGGATTAACATATATACACTACCATATATAAAACAGATAACCAGCAAAGACCTACTGTATAGCACAGGGAATTATACTCAATATTTTGTAATAGCCTATAAGGGAAAAGAATCTGAAAAAGAATATATATCACTTAAGTAACCCCAAAAAAACGTGATATTCTGGCATCAGAGGCAGGTAAAGGTGACTCACGTTTTTTTTTTTTTTTTTTTTTTTTTTTTGCGACTCACCTTTTACCTGAAAGTTTTTGAGGCAAGTCCATAGGATATTTAAAGGGGAACAATGACTCCCCTCCAAGTTTATTAAAGAACAAAACATTTTCTCATTTTAAGTTATACATTTTTATTATAAATTTCCATAATAGAGTCAGCCTCATAGTAGGGGGCTAGTATATTCTTATTGAGTGGATAACTGTCTCATGACGGTTAACTATCAATTTGTTACTTCTTTTAAATTATATTTAGCATCGCAAGGACTCCCAAATAGATTCCATCGTTTGATCCTCACGTAATCGTGTGAGTTATGCGGGAGAGGTGTTTTCTTCATTTTACAGAGAACTTAGTAGAATTGCTCACCTGTCACTAAAAGATGACTCCAGAGTTTGACTTTAGGACTTTAGCTTCTTATTCTATGCTTTTTGTGCAGTGCTCTGCTGTTTTCCCATATTGACCTGGAAATATTTCAGTACCTAGTATTGTAATAGTTGTTCATGTATTCAACAAAGTTTTATTGAAAGCATGATTTTAAGTTCTAGGCCTTTGTGGCTGAATGTAAAGACAAGGTTTTTACTTTCAAAAGGAAAACTGTCAGTCAATAAATAAACAGATGAGGTAATTATTGTGCCTATAATAATAATGATCAGCGCATAGTAGGTGCTCAATGAATGGTTACTGAATGAGTGAATGAGCAAAGTGATAAAAAGGAAATAAACAATGAATGTAGGGTGGTATATGGGTTAATTGATGAAGGAAGGTCTTCCTGAGGAGGTGACCTCTAAGCCAGGGAAAGAGTATTTCAGATAAAAGGACCAGCACAGGCAAAGGCCTTGAGGCAGCAAAGAGCTTGGCTTATTTAAGAGGACACCAAAGGTGGCTAGTGGAGCTAGAGCGTAGCAAGCTGGGGAGACAAGGGATCCACATGAAATCGAGGAGAAAGGGATCAATGATGTAGGGCCTTGTAGACCACGTTGAGAACTTTGACTTTCGTTCTGGTGTTGGGAGACAGCTTTCCATGTGTTTTGTGTTTCTGCACTGTCTACCTTTCTTCTGGACTGCATTTTCAAGGCTGATCTGTATGGTCAGCAGCCTTGGAAGACAGAGTGTGTCCCTCCAGAGCAAAGATCAGGCACACGATTGTCTAGTGTAGTAAGGATAATGTCTCCTTCTGGGGAAAAGGTCAGATGGGCTTCCTGCCCATTGTAAAAGGCTTGGGTTCATTAAGCTCAGAGTTCCTCTCCTGTTACACAGCCTATGCTGTGCAGGTGTCATCTGGCCTTTGTGTTCCCTCCTGGGAATTGGGACTGAAGGGACTGGCACCAAAAATGCTGATACTCTGGCTATTGCTATTGCCTAGAGTAATGAAGTCCTTTGTCTTTGACCTAAGTGTCTCATGTCTTCTGCCAGCATCCATACAACTGTGGCAGGCTAACTTGTTAGCTTGAAACTTGGCATCTCAGGACATGGAAAGCCACTGAAGGAGTTTCAGCAAGGGAATAATATATAGTTTAGCCTCTTGAAAAGTCAGTGTGACTACTCTGAAAAATGATCAGGGGTAGAAAGATTGATGAGGAATCTGGGGCAGCTGTCTAGTTGAGAGGTAACAGTTGGCCGGGACCAGTGTGGTAACTGTGGAGGTGAGGAGGAGTGAGGAATTCAAGGTGGTCTTAAGGAGGTGGAAGTTATAGGTCTCAACAGCATGGATATAGGGCGTGAAAGAAAGGAATGGAGAATGAACCCCAGGTTTTTGGTTTGAGCAAATGAATAGATGGAGGTGACTTTGAGATGGAGAAGCCTCATGATGATAATAAGCCTGTAAAAGGACGGACTTCTCATGTCATCAGCACTTTAGCCTTTTTCCAGTCAATTTATTTGCTTGACTCTGTCTGTATAGAACTTTTGTGCTTAGAATTACAGGGAAAGGAAGAATAAGAAGTAGTCTGTACGACTTGGGATCAAAGAACCACTGGTATGTACTTTTCTGGGAAGAATATTTTTCCTCTGTCTTCACAAATTGTCAGATCCATTAACATTAAGAAATGTAAGTCCTGCAGTCCCTTGATAAGTGGGTTGTCTTAATAACAATGAATTAGATTAGCTTGGGAGGATTTATTTTTCAAATAGCCATATTGATTTTTACCCAAAATTCATTATCTGGGAGTTTACAATGAAACTCTTTAATGTGTTTCCAGGTTTTCTCTTTTTTGATGTTAAAGTAATACATTTTTTTCTTATGTATTTTTTAGATTTTAAATTTCCTTTAAAGCTAGGCTGTTCTTCCTTAATTCTCAAGGATAATTACTGCTCATCTTGTGATCGCGTAAGTGTGATACAGTGGGATGAAAGAAACACGTGCCTATGGATTAATTTATTCCGTTTGTCATTCTCATTCTCAAGGAGAAATTCCTCAGGATAACTTCTTGTCTCTAACACCAGATGCTGATTTCAGCAGCACCTGATTGCTTTTCATAAAGAACGTAACTAAAAAGCTTTAAAAAAAAAACAAACAAAACCAAAAAAAAAAAAAAAGTTTGGCCCTGAGAAGTTCTTTTAAATGCCTTCCCTTTTTATCCAGTGAGATTTATTTTCGCTTGTGTGCTTTTCCATGTGCTTATTGTATTTACAGGATGATTTTACATTTCTTAACCTTTATATATTGTAGACAATTTTAGGCTACAATATGATGCTCTAGTGAGTTTTGAATTATCTTTGCACCATCTTGCACAAGTCCTTTTATTTCTCATGTTCTGTAGCATTTTCTTTGGTCTCTGGCCCAGGTCTAGAGTTTTTCTCTTCGGAAAGAAAAGGTTGACAGAGAGGGAAGATGGAGCTTCATGAATTTTAGGGGGAGGGGATTGGGAGAGGCTAGGCTTGCAATCATTTCTGATTCAATTTATACTCTCTACTCCCTGGAAATCAACAATGGAAAAACTTAACTACATTTTAAAGATAGAAAGTGTGAACCGAGAACACAAAGTCATCAAAGTCATCGGTGCTGATCACAAAACTTTTCCAGGTGGTTGTGAGTTGTTATTTATGACTTCAGTAGACTCTGGAGATATTTCTACCAGAAATGCCGTTAGAATGAGGTTATTTCTGACTCTTTGAGAAGATAAATATGCTATCTTTTTACCTTTTTTTTTTTTTCCTTTGTTTTCTTTTTATGGAGATCCATCTTTTGGGGTTTTCGCGGTTTTAAACCCCCTCAGGTGGTAGAGTGGTATCTAAACTTCCCAGGATGTCCCAGTCTTTCCTTTAGAGTAGTATTGTTGTTCTGCCTTCCTATCCCATTATATACATTCTTTAAAAGGGCCCATCATTGTGTCACTAACTTCACGTTTCAAGCTGTGCACTAAGTCCTGTACAGTTGCACCGTATTTCGGTTGTGCTTGGAATTTCATGAGTGGGTTGCTGGTCTTCTCTCCCTTGTGTCCTGATTTCAAAACCAAACCAAACAACAATTAGTAGGGTTTTACCAGGGCTCTCTAAAGGGAGATTTTATTAGGGGACTGAATTGAACGAGAACTTGTAGCCTGTGGAATGTGATAGAAACGGTCCCTAAAGGACTGTTCAACGACTCTGGCAGTTGAAGTCTTAAAGGTGGCCCAGATGTGTGCCTCCACCCCTGACCCTGCCTTCAGGAAGATTTTTTTACCCCCCTGGTTTTGGGCCTAGACTCTCCCATACGCCGAAAACTATTCTGGAAATGGTTCAGAGGCACAGAAGGAGTCTTACCCTCAGAATCGTAACTCCACTTCTCCTGCCTGTCTGCCTTCCTCCGTTTGAGGCAAAGTAGAAGGCACAATAGAAAGAGGATTTGAGTCAGCCCTGGGCTTGCATCTCAGCTCCTGCTCATTAGTTGTGTGACCACAGGCAACATGCTTCACCTCTTTAAGCCTCAGATCTCAAATGTAGACTTGAGACTATGCTGAGGACTTTGTGGTTTGGTGAAGCACCGTCGTGTCTGTCAGGGACCTTGTGTACAGCACGCGCAGGTGCTCACCGAGAACTGGAACAGAGTCCGTACTTGAAGCTGCTGTGTGTCCCTCTGGGAGCCCACCCTCCTGCCTCCCTCTGGAGGGGACAGCTATCCTGAACGTTACGTCCAGCACGCCCTTGCTGTTTAAAATGAGCGTATCTGTACACAATACAGTAGTCCGTCCGTATCCGAGGTTTCTCTTTTTGTGGTTTCGGTTACCAGTGATTGGCTGCGGTCTGAAAATATTAAATGGAAAACTCCAGAAATAATTCATAAGTTTTACGTTGTGTGCTGTTTGGAGTAATGGGATGAAATTTTGTGCCATCCTGGGTCGTCCGGCCCTGGATGTGAACCATCCCTTTGTCCAGTGTATCCTCACTTGTTAGTCATTTTGTAGCCAGCTCAAGTTTATCAGATTGACTGTTGCGGAATCACAGTGCTTGTGTTAAAGGGACCCTTATTTTACTTACTCATGGCCCCAAAGCACAAAGAATAGGGATGCTGGCAATTCACACGTGCCAAAGAGAAGCCGTAAAACGCCTCCTTTAAGGAGAAAGGTGAAAGTTCATGATGTAGTAAGAAAAGGAAAGAAACCATACGCTGAGGTTGGTAAGGTAAGAATGAATCTTCTGTCCATGAAATTGTGAAGAAGGAAAAATAAATTTGTGCTAGTTTTGCTGCCGCATCTCAGACCGCAAAAGTTACGGCCGCAGTGTGTGATAAATGCTTAGTTAGTATGGAAAAGGCATTAAATTTGTACGATAAGATATTTTGAGAGAGACTGCATACACAGAAATTTCATTACAGTGTATTGTTATAACTGTTCTTTATTATAGTTGTTAATCACTTATTGTGCCTAATTTATAAATTAAACTTCATTGTGTATGCATGCATGACGTACATATGCATAGGAAGAAACACCGTACGTATAGACATACCTCATTTTATTACGCTTCGCAGATATTGTGTTTTTTACAAATTGAAGGTTTGTGGCAACCCCTTGTCAGGCATTTGCTCACTTCGTGGTTCTGTGTCACATTTTGGTAGTTATCAAAATATTTCAAGCCCTCCACCAGCAAAAAGATTACGATTCCCTGAAAGCTCAGGTGGTGGTTAGCATTTTTTAGCAATATTTTAAAATTAAGGTATGTACCTTGTTTTTTTAGACGAAATGCTGTTGCACACTTAGTAGACTACAGTATAGTGTAAACATAACTTTTATACGCACTGGGGGTCCAGAATTCACGTGACTTGCTTTATTGCGATATCCACTTTATTGCAGTGGTCTGGAACTGAACCTGCAGCATCTCCAAGATGTGCCTGTATAGGGGTCAATATCATCCGTGGTTTCAGGCATCCACTGGGGGACTCGGAACGTGTCCCTTGAGAATAGGAAAGGACTGCTGTGTGTTTTTAGCTTTGCCTATTTGGGACCTGTAAAAATGGCATCCTATTATATGTAGTCTCTAATAAGAGTGCTTCATCACTGCCTGGTGAGAGCAGAACTCTTGGCTCTCTACTTGGCCTTTGCTGATGGGCATGGATGTGGGGTTGCAGTTTTTTCTGTGGTGTTTGACTGGTGTAGGGTGGTTTTTTTCTGAGACATTTTTGTCTTTTTAGGCTTCCCCCTTCCTGATCATTTAGAGCTTATCTGATACTGGGTCAGAGGTAGGGATAGCATTATGTGAATCCAGTGAGGAAATAGAGGTTGGTGGGAACCAGATTGACCACTCTTGTAGGAAGGGAAAGGGGGAAACGAGAACGAATCTTGCAATATTGGATCAGAATTCAGGCGAACTGTATGAGCTCATGGTTTTCAGTATGCGTGGATAGATACGGAAAGAATGGAGAAATAAGTGTGTATGTGTGTGCACTTCTGTTCACCTAGATGACCTAGGAATAATCCAGTTGTAATGCACACACCCAGATCCTGGTTTCTAAATACCATTTCCCCCACTAAAATGGTTGAAATTATCAGACTGAAAGATCACTTTTTGGCAGCTATCAAAGAATAATTATTCTATGATACTTATCAATGGGCAATAAAGTGCTGGGTGAAAGTTTGTTGAGAAATAGGACATGTATATAGTCTGAGGGTATCACCTTGCAAAATCCTTATTAATTACAGAGGAAAAGAGTCACTTTACAGTGGGGAAATCTGGCAGATACCACTCTAATCAAGTGACACAAGTTGACACTACCAGTCAGGGAAAAAAATCAAAATAGCATACCCCCCGATAGAGTACAATGAGGGAGAGGAACTCTTCTGTGTTATTCCTGCTGAAAAGTCATACTGTAATCATCAGAAAGTATTAGACAAACGCAAAGTGTAAGGAACATTCTGTTCAATACAAAACTGGCCTGAAATCTTCAAAATGGTCAAGGTCATGAAAGTCGAGGACAGTCTGAAGCATTCTAGTTTGAAATAGACTAATGAGCTGTGAAAAGTCAGTGCAGTGTGAGATCCTGGATTGGATCCTTTTACTAAAATGGACACCATCGGGATCATAGGAGAAGGTCAGACCTGGACACTGTTGGGACTGTTAGATGATCATACTGTGTCCGTGTTAATTTCTGGATGTTGATGGTCATAATTATTGCAGTTTGGGAGGAGAATGCCCTCGTCTATAGAAATGACTCACCAAAGTCTGTAGGGTGATAAGGCCTTGATGTTGACTACCTACTCTCAAGTGGTTCAGGGAAATTTATTTGTTCCAGTCTTGCAGGTTTGTTTGTTTGTTTGTTTGTTTGTTTTTTCATGGTAGGTTGGTCTGAGATTATGAAGGAAAACAAAAAAGGACCCCTTCTGTGAGTTGACTTTTTCAGAATCGTTAGCGTATCAAACTAATCATTTGTAAGGTTGAAGAGGTTTGCCTTCCGGTGCTGCCTTATCTGGCAGCTGCCCTTCCTGTGTGGCTTCCTGTTATATCTTGATTTGTCTTTTGGTATTCTGGTTTGAAAATATTCACCATCATCTCCTTCCTATCTTCTTTTCCCTGCTGATTATTTATTTCCCTTCACCTGTGTTTTGCTTTTGTGACAGACTTCTTTCAAGGGAAAGTGTGATTTACAGAAATATGGCACTTTACTGTGTTACAATTTAGTGATAATACTGTATTTAATTTCAGTTTACTTTGTGCTGTTCTTCTCTCCTCAGTTCTCTGGTGAGTCATTTAAGCTTGCTTGCTTTTTTTGTTGTTGAACCATGCTGCCTCTGCCTTAGTATTGAGCATGTTTCAGTAGGCTGTTAATGGAAAGTATTGCCTGGTTGATTGCTGTCTTTGAAATTAGAGTTAGCAGGGTAAGGGGAAACTGATATACAGAGTGGCAAATTCGATGCTGTACTAATCCACAGTCTAGTCACCTCATGACTGTGTCTATGAACGGTTAGCCCCCGGAGGTTTAGGTCATGCGTGTTAGGACCAAGCTGGCCCTTGTCTAAAAATTGATGTGGTTTGAGATGGGAGTAGGGTGTTATGGGGAGAGGGTTAATTGTCAGAGCAGCCTTCTCTTTCTGTGAACATTACGTGTCAGTTATCTATTTGGTAGACACGACGCTTTCCCCTTGGTACGAAAATCATGGGGTAAGGCCTTGAATTGCCCACCCGCCTCCTCTCTTTCTTTGGTGGAACTAAAATCCATCATTGGGCTTGTTTTCCTTAGAGGTTGGAGGACAAGTTTCTCTTTAGCAGTTACACTAATTTTCATATTTCTCAGAATGATCGAGGAAAAAAAGCTTTTAAAACCCAGAGTGGTAGTTACATTGCACTTAGAACACTCCCACACATACAGGCTTCTCTTCAGCATTTTTATTTTTCCTTGCTGCTTTTACAGTGTAGGTGGCCTTCTCTGGATTGCTTTTGACAGGAAATTGAGCAAGCTTTCTTTTTTGGAACAGAATATATTTTACTGCTGAGAGAGAGGGAAAAAAAAGAAGTGTTTATGTTTTGAAATTTAATTATGAATTTTTATTTGAAGGCCGATTTAAATCTAGAAAAACGGAGGTAGGGCTTACATTTCAGATTGTGCACTAATATTTCTGAACCTTCCTGTTCATTTTGGGCTTGCCTGTCTTCCTTTCTTGGAGAAAGAAAGGAAGGCCCCCGAATTACTTTGGTTTGTAAAGCGAAAGCCACGGATGGATATTGAGAGGTTTGCCTTCGTCATTGTTCCTGCTTTTGTCTGAGGCTCCTTCCCCAGCTGTCTTCTTTCTGTAGTGGAGGTGTGATGGGCGCTACACTGGGTTAATGGGCATCTTGAATCTAGAATGTATGTTAGCCCTACCTTTGGAAAAGCATGGCGTTCAGCAAAGCTTCCTAATGACGCGCGGCTTGTGCACGGGTCTCCAGGGCTGGGTAGGGAGCTCCAGGTTGCAACGCTGCCCGTGCCACAGATTCTACCTGGAGTCCTGAACTGCCTTGGAGGTAGGAATACCGGTCTATCCCCCAACCAGCCAGGTGCTTGCTGCCTGGGGTGATTGTGGGTGAGTTTGATTTGTGTAGTTCCTTTGTAGTACTGGGGATTCAGGGGAAGAAATCAGACTGTGATGAGAATATAAGCCCATATGCCATATCATGGAAATATTGTCCAGTTGGAATGGAGTAATTGTGGTGGAATCTTTCTGAGTGTGTTTATAAATCCTATCCTTGCACTAGAGTTTGAAATTGGCATGTTTGTTCATGTATCTAAGTAGATTACTAGTGCAAATCCACTGTCATATGTTTTGTTTCTATAAGTAGCTGGTTATAGCTTATTAATTAAGAGGAACAAAACAGAGTATATATTTCAGGTGTTCCAGGCTTCCTTGCCCATTCTGTAGGTGCATTTTGTAGGTCAGTCATGTAAAAACTGCAAGTTTTATCATCTGGGGTATCTATCTGATGTTCTGAATATCCTTTATAGGTTCCTTTTTCCCCCCGTTTTCGACTGGTGTTTGTACCATTGATTATGGTAGGGTAGGAAAGACCTGTTGTAGTGTGCTCTGGAACTCTGTTCTGCTGTATTAGGTAAGATCATGGTGCTAGGGACATAGGCCCTCAGCGAGTCTTGTGAGAATGTGGTTAACGTAAGTTATTTTTTTTAAGCTCTTTATTAGAATATAATTGCTTTACACTGTTGTTTCAGTTTTTGTTGTTCAGCAAAGTGAATCAGCTGTATGTATACATCGATCCCCCATCCCCTCCCTTCTGCAACTCCTTCCCACCCTCCCTATCCAAGCCCTCTAAGTTATCACCCATCATCGAACTGATCACCCTGTGTTATGCAGCAGCTTCCCGCTAGCTATGTGACGTTTGGTAGTGTATATATGTCAGGTGTTGAAGTATCTTTATATTTGGCTGAATGAAAGATGGGAGTCCTGATATCCAAGGTGGCAGGCTGGGAAGAGGAATTTTCCCTCTTGTCCTCACCAGGAATTGGGAATATCTGTGAGTGAAAGGAAGTTCTGGTTCTTCTTACTCTTCTAAGCTTCCATTTTATATGTTTACGAACAGGGTTTGGGAATTAACCCAGTTTGCAATAGTGTTTCATCTCAGGAAACATTAAAAAATTAGTTCCTTGGAAGCTCTTCTGGACATGTATAGTCTGACTTATTTTAGTATTTTTAGAAATAGGTACATATATTGCAGATTTTAATATTGGGCGTGTATGTGTTCTTTTAACTAATAATATGCCTGCAGTCGCAGGGTATGTTTTATGGTTATAGTAGAGTTTACATGTGGCCTATCTGAAATGACCAGTGTGAGAATTGTAGAATTTTTTTTTAAATAAATAAATTTATTTATTTATTTATTTATTTATTTATTGGCTACATTGGGTCTTCGTTGCTCTGTGTAGGCTTTCTCTAGTTGCGGCGAGTGGTGCTATTCTTTGTTGCTGTGCGCAGGCCTCTCAGTGCAGTGGCTCCTTTTGTTGCAGAGCACAGGCTCTAGGCACGCGGGCTTCAGTAGTTGTGGCACATGGGCTTAGTAGTTGTGGCTTGCGGGTTGTGGAGCGCAGGCTCAGTAGTTGTGGCACACAGGCTTAGTTGCTCCGCGGCATGTGGGATCTTCCCGCACCAGGGATCAGACCTGTGTCCCCTGCATTGGCAGGTGGATTCTTAACCACTGTGCCACCAGGGAAGTCCAAATTTCTAAATCATCAGAGTGTTTAGTTGCTTTGGAACAGTCTCACTGATACTGACTTTTGGGGCTGGATAAATCTTTGTATGGTCCTGTGCCTTGTAGGGTGTTCAGGAGCATCCCTGGCTTCTACCCATTAAATTCCAGTAACGTAACCTCTTCCTCTGTTGTGACAACCAGATACCTTCAGACATTGCAGGATGTCCCCCAGGGTACAGAATTGCCCCCTGCGGAGAACCATTGGTTTTGAACAGTGGTTCCCATAGGCAGGTGATGGACCAGCTACATCAAAATCACCCTGTTGGGGTGCTTCTTACTCATACTGGTTCCTGGGTTTCTCCCCTGACTTCCTGATCAAAGCATGTGGGATGAGGCCCCAGCCAGGTTTAGGAGTTTGTTGTATAAGTGGGAGTGGCTATTGGTTGGCTTAAATTTAAATGTATGTTGAACTGCACATAAAGAGATTACAAATTAAAGAGGGTTTTAGAGGTAAAGTACAACATTTCACAATTATGATTTGAATGGTAGCTATGATTTTTCCCCCCTTTTATTACTATTTTCAAAAGTTGAAAATAATCTTATACTAATATCCATAATTATTTTACTCTAGGCTTTGCAAGAATACCTCAAGTTGGACTCGGAAGCAAGATTTACCACTAACTTTGAAGTGGGAGCAGGTGAGTTGGTAGATAGTCAGAAAAGCTCGTTGAACTCGTATATTCATTCTTAGAAGACCTGCCACTTACAGTGAACTTTTGATTTAGTAAATTTGGATTCTATGTTTTTTTCCCCACTGGTGTTTCCTCCTTTGTTGTTCTACTGCTGAGAGGCAGAAATGGGGAAGAGGGGAGACTCCTGTGCAATTTTTAGTCAATGATTCCAGAATTCAGCATTTTCATTGTTATAAACACTTAAGATATTTTTCTGGCAACTTAATAATAATATTTTTGTTGTGTATGTCTATTTTTAATCAATAATAATTACATTTCAGAACATTTTCTGTGTGTTTCTTAAAATTTGATGGGAGGTTGTACCCCAACCCATGTTCTAAATAAGAATCTTGTTAACCCTGGTGCATTAATGTATACATTGGAATACCAAGTGTATCCTGAAAAATTGAGAGATAGATGGATAATCTGATTGACTGACATTTGCCACTGATTTAGAGTGATTGCACTTGGTTACTGCTATGTAGAGACCCAGTTCTGTCCTGGGCCTATCCAAGTGTTTTTGTGGATGTTTCTCAAACATTTGACTCAGTTGTCAAAGGACATTCTCATTGAGCAAAATAACAGTTTAATTTGATTGATTGTAAGGCTGCAATGCTATAATATGCTAAGCCTAAATTCAGATAAAACAAGTGGTTTGGGGTTATGTAGGTTTCTTTGGTTTTGTTACTTTGTACTTAACCTTCTTCTCAGCCAGATGCTGAAACAAAGAGTTTGGGATGTTTTTTATCAGCTGCTTTGTCAGAAACAGAAGCAAATTGCCTAAGGAGTCAGCTCTTCTAGAGTGCTGCATTCTGTAAAGGACAGTCAAGGTTATCTGAGCATCTCACCTCTGTAAACCTTTGTGCAGAGCTGAGGGCTTCTTTTCAGACGCCTGCTGGGTAATTGGAGCACTGATTTCAAAGTGGCTTGCTATTTCTGACCTTCCTTGAATTTCAGTAAGAGAAATTGGGGAATGATTATCTCTGAAAATGTTTTTAAAGTACATTAGGACGCTTTCCCGTTAGTATTGATTTGACCATTCCCAGAGTCATTCTTTAAAAGCAGCAAGAATCCAAGAAAGATTTTTAGATCTCTGTAATTTTTAGCCATTTGAAGAGCCTAAGTTTTTTTTATTAGCAACACAACTGAAAAACTACCTTTGAGAACGCAGCACTTTGGAACTATCAAAAATTGCTGAGTGGTAAAGCAAACAGCCTGCAGAGTTGTTCCATGTAGGTAGCTGTAGCTCAGGTACTTTGTGAAGGACGAAAAAAATCAGTGCATGTCTGTTGGTGGGAATGTAAGTTGGTACAGCCACTGTGGAAAACAGTTTGGAAGTTCCTTAAAAAACTAAAAATGGAACTGCCATATGACCCAGTAATCCCACTACTGGGCATATACCCAGAGAAGACCATAATCCAAAAAGAAACATGTACCATAATGTTCATTGCAACACTATTTATAATAGCCAGGACATGGAAGCAACCTAAATGCCCATCAACAGAAAAATGGATAAAGAAGATGTGGCATATATATATACAATGGAATATTACTCAGCCATAAAAAGGAATGAAATGGAGCTATATGTAATGAGGTGGTTAGAGCTAGAGTCTGTCATACAGAGTGAAGTAAGCTGGAAAGAGAAAAACAAATACTGTATGCTAACTCATATATACGGAATCTAAAAAAACAAAAAAAATGGTACTGATGAACCCAGTGACAGGGCAAGAATAAGAATGCAGATACAGAGAATGCACTGGAGGACACGGGGTTGGGGGGACGGGGGGCGAAGGGGAAGCTGGGACGAAGTGAGAGAGTAGCATAGACATATATACACTACCAACTGTAAAATAGCTAGCTAGTGGGAAGTTGCTGTATAACAAAAGGAGATCAACTTGATGATGGATGATGCCTTAGAGGGCCAGGACAGGGAGGGGGGGAGGGAGTCATGGGAGGGAGGGGATATGGGGATATATGTATAAATACAGCTGATTGACTTTGGTGTACCTCAAAAACTGGCACAACAGTGTAAAGCAATTATATTGCAATAAAGAGCTTAAAAAAAAAAGTAAGTGTATGTTATTGAGAGCCTTTTTGGTTTTCACCAAAATCTTAGAGGCTGTTTTTCAAGACTCACTTTTTTTCCCCATGAATACATGTATACCATTGAAATGTGCACCTTCGGTGCACTCCCTGTATGTCTTAAGGTATTTTAAGCACTCTTAAATAAGTATCAACTCCTGGTTGATACACTTGAATATGACAGTTGTTAGCAGAGGTGTTAAGTTCTAGGGTTACTTTGAGGCCAAGGTTTAGCTTCTATGTTGGAGCAGCTACATCTTATCTTTGAATCGAGTTTAATAACCTGAATGCCTGGGGCACTTAGAACACTTATTTTAATGATGGTAATATCTGATGATGCTGATATAGTACATCTGTTAGGTGAGGTGGGAGAGTCTTCTTGTAGGCATTCATACAAGCTGGATCTACTCAGACAACTGAGGGGAAGGAGCCATGATGGAACAGTTCTCCAGACCTGCTGGTGGCATGACTCTTGGCTTGCTAAATCGATACTTCTTTCCTAACTTCTCTCTGTTTAAGGAATATCCAAAGCAATTTCCTTCTTCCAAAAGAAAACAAAAATCTGAAAAGACAAAAAAAATACCCCATAAAACCCAAACCCACAAAACCTTATCTTTTATATGTAGTCCTGTGGGTATCTTGAATACATCATTCTATACTTTTTAATTTATTTATGTTTTGAGTAGTATTGTCCTAGAATATAAAATTGAACTGAGAAAGCATGCTTTTTTCCCTTCCCTTAAAAATTAAAAAAAATTGCTGTATTCTTTCTAAACACCCAATGAGAAACAGTGATGTTAATTCAAAATGATCTCTGACTAAATTATGTGCTTTACGCTTTAAGACATTTGAATAATTTTCTCCAGTATATTTTTCTTTGGATTTTCCCATTCTTGTATAGACAATTAGGTACTCATAGGTGAGTGAGATATTATTTAACATTTTCCCTTGTTTCAGTTTGGTTATAGCATTCAGGCTTCTGCTTTTCATGGGAGAGTGAGGAAATTTTAAAAAGCTCTCCACTTCTTTCTTTTCTTGAAAATAAAAAAGAATAACACTAGGCAAATTTACTTTTAACCACTTGCGTGTGTAATACACGAAAGTAAAGACATCCTTTTATGTTGTTTTATGGGAAGTCCCAACCATTTAGTAACTATAAAAAGAAAGAAAAAAAATGTATGTTAGTGCATTCTTCTAGACTTTTCTTAGTGTTATATGGAGTGGTAGCAAGACACCTAATAATCGTAATGCGTTATATTAGCCATCCAGATGATAGAATGTCTAAAGCAGATTTACAAATCAGTTAAAAAAAGGAAGCTTGGAAAACATTTTCTCCCTGGCTGTCCATCCCGTAGAACCCCCTTTATCCACTGATGCACCCTATCCCATTTCTCATTTTTCTTACAAATTATATCTTCCTTAAACCGTGAGAGAACAGCTGTTCAGGTCCAGTAGTTTCCTCTTTAAACATAGCCCAGTGACAAAGACAGCAGATTAACTAGCAACAAGAGTTTGAATATGTTAACTCTAAGAAGAAAGTAGCTCAAATGTTTACCTTGAGTAGGCTTGTTAGATTCTGTGGGTCAACTTGAATTGGAGTTTCACAGTGGCACTGAGAATACAAAAGGGAGGCAACTTTTTCTGATAAATACTAGCTGTAATTTTATTTTGCTTTATATTTTATTTTTATTTTTTTCTAAATTTTTACTTTGTATTGGAACATAGGTGATTTACAGTGTTAGCTTCAGGTGTACAGCAAAGTGATTCAGTTATACATATATGTATATGTATTCTTTTTCAAATTCTTTTCCCATTTAGGTTATTACGGAATACTGAGTAGTTTCCTGTGCTATGCAGTAGGTCCTTGTTGGTTATGTGTTTTGAATATGGTATCGTGTATATGTCCAGTGTGTATATGTCCATCGCAAACTCCTAGTGGATCCCTCACCCCCACCTTTCCCCTTTGGTCACCATAAGTTTGTTTTCTAAGTCTGTGAGTCTGTTTCTGTTTTGTAAATAAGTTCATTTGCATCATTTTTTAGATTTTTTTTCAGATACATGCTAGCTGACATTTTATTAACTAAAGGCTGACTATAATGTAATATGAAAATATTAAAAATTTAGAGTAGCAAAGGAATGATTGCAGAGTTTTCCTTTTATCGTTGTCCATGACTAATTTCACTTGAATTTGGCATGCTTTGGGGTCACTTCAGCCTTATTTTATTATGTTTATTATTCAAAGGCTTCTTCTTTGTTCTTAAAAAGAAAAACAAACGTTTTAGCAGCCTGTAGAATTGTACTGTGACCCCCTTCACATCTGCTAATCCTGTCATCACCTTTCTCTTTTCAGTGAGAACAACTTTGTCTCACTGAATTTGTACCTTTATCCTCTTCAGCACCTAAGAGTACAGCTGTCCACATTACATGGAGCGTTGCCTCTTTTACATTCATTCTAGTGACAAATAGAACACATGGGAATTAGGAATGAAGTTGTCTTTGGAGGAGTGTCTTATTTCTTAGTACCTGCTTATATTTGGGGGGCCCTGGATTTGTATGGATATGATTCTTTATAATGATACCATGTCACCCACTTTCTTGACTGTCTAATAATTTTAAAATTTGCCAGTAGGAGTAGATTTGAACTTCTAAAGTAAGGAATCAGAAGATAGAGAAGCAAGAACATGAACTGTGTTTGAGTGTGGGTGGAGGTCAGGGTGGGAATTGTGCAGAGCTCTGCCCTGCCCTCTCCTCCCCTACCTGCCTTGAAAACTTGGGTAGGTGAAAGCATTTTTGAACCCCTGGCTTCTGGGAGCAGATCACAGGATGGAATGAGAGGTGAAACTTGGGGAGAGCTTCCATCTGCCAGTTCTTCATGATACACTGATGTTTCTCAACAGGTTTGGGAAACTCTTAGTGGTGGGGGTTTTACTTTAAAACCTGAGCTTTGTTTTAATGTTTGTCAATACCTAAGAATATTTTAGATATGAAAGAAACTTATAAATGTCTTCACCAGTATTTGAGTGGCTTTCGTCAAAATCGTGCAAGCAACATTCGGACCATATGGTGGGTGAAGTCTTACGTGTAGGGACGTCCAGTATGCTGTGTTTTGGGGGTTTTGGTACTCCTCCTTGGAGGAGGCTTTATTGTGTCTTTTTGGAAATGACTTTTAAGCAAGGCCCTAGGCTTGAGGAAAGCTACTGTTCACATCTGCATAGAACATGCCAGAGTTTCTAGTGAGTCTGTGAGACGTGTGGGTATATAGCCCTTCCAAATAGCATCAGCCTTTTCAGAGCAGGGGATGTTTCTCGAACCATTGTTTGTCTCCACACATGGCTAGCTCTGTGTTCTTCCTGTAACAGTTTCCTTAATGAAAATGGACTGATCAGTGCTCTGGAGGAGTCTTCAGTAGGTACATAATGAATGGTTGCTCAAGAACTAACAGACTTTTTTTTTTTTTTTCAAGGAGTCATTAAAAAAAAGTCTAACTCGGTGGAGTAACTGACCCTTTCCTGCTACTGGCTGATGTTTTTTTCCCCCAGTCAATTGGAAAATAAATGGTTTAGGAAATTGTCCAGGTAACAATGGGTTTAGGGACCTCTGGGCATGTTCCTGAAAGCGTAAAGCTTTGGTACTTACAAGCGGTAGGATATTGTACTGCTGTTGCCACTTGTTTCTTCCCTGGATTTATTAGTGGAAAAGGTAATGCAATTAAGTATGTAACTCTGGTTATTTAGAGAGCTTTTTGCTTAGTGTTGACAAGGGTAGAAATACCAAAAAAAAAAAAAAAAAAAAAAAAAGCCCCTTAGTTTTTAAGGGGGAGATAAGACGTAATAAAAAGTTGTCATACCAAGTGATCAAATGTAATTAATTAGGCCTTTAGTGGAAGTACAAGTAAAGTGTATTGAGGTGTCTATAGAGGGAGAATTAAATCCATGGAGGTGGCATCATTGGAACTGGGCATTGGAAGACCTGTCCACCCATCCATCCATCCATCCATCCATCCACTAAAAGAGTAACATTTGCGTGAAGCAACCAAAGTAATTCATATTTATTGTGTGAAATCTGGATGTTCCTAAAAGGCACAGACGTCAAAGTAAAAATCACCCAATTCCTACCAGATCACCCCGTCTCTACCACCCAGGGACAACTATCCCTGCAAGCATTTTCACTTTTTATTTGTGAGATTTTTCAAACATACACAAAAACAGAATAGCACAGCGAGCCCCCATGTTCCTGTCAATCTAGCTTCAGCAAGCGCAGACATCTTGCCTTTCTTGTTCTTTCTTTCTTCTTCCTGTTTTTATGGTTTAAAAAAATTTTTTTCGCGTTTTAAAGCACAGCCCAGATGTTATACCGTTTAACCTATAAATATTTCAGTAAGAATTTTTAACAGCTAATGACTTAAAAAAGTCACAATGTCATTACCCTTACTAAAATTAACGATTATTTTTAAATGTTATGTACTTCATTTGTCCTGGAGTCCATGTTCACTTTCCTGCTTTGTCTCAAAATGGTCGTTTTACAGTTTGTTGGAATCAGGACCCAAGCCGGATGAACACATTGCATTTGTCTCTTTCAAGACTTTCTTAATCTGTAACATTTTCCTTTCTCTCCTTTTTTTCATGTGATTTATTGTAGGAGAAATTGGGTCATTTGCCTTTTAGGATTGCTAACATTTTAATAGTTTTCTTTCATTTTTGTCCTTCTGTGTGACCATGTATATGTTTTGAAAGTAAAACTGGGATCATACTTTGCATGCTGTTTCATAAGATACTTTTGACACTTAACGATATAAGGAGGACATTTTATTATTATTTACTCTTCTACAGTGAGTTTTTCTTTTCTGTTAAATCTTACGGCATTATAGTAACTAAAAATGAGAAAGATGCATGATTGTATTTAAAGTAAATCTTACATTGATTACATGTAATATCACCATACAGTCCCTCCCTCCCTCCCTTCCGCGTCCACTCTCGCAGTTGTTACAGATAGATGTAGCATTGGCCGTGCAGTTCCCCGAATTGAGTCATTTTATATTCCCTGAGGGATGGAGATGTTATATTTCCTGAGGGATGGAGATGGATAGTCGTTTAAGTGAGAGTCTGGCTGATGGTTCACTGACAGGGGTGCACATAGAAGAGGTGGATGGTGCCCATGCAAGGCCCTGACTTTTCTGGAAAGTCCCCACAAGCAGGGGACCCTCCTTGTTATTGTTACTGCAGGCTGACCTTTACTAAAAGGTTAAGTTTGCATTCTCACATGGACACTGCCACTGGTGGGAGAGGATTCTTGGTGGTTAAAAGGGAGCGTGGCGATTTTAGTTTGGTGCTGTTAACATAACCTTGAAGGTCCTCTTTCAGTCACGGTCAGGTTTTTAGCCTGGACAAAGAATATATGTGCAGGCTCCCACCAGTAATAATTCATTATACCAGCTGAGGCTTCCTGTGGCCCTTTAGGTCAACAGAGTCTTCTTTTCTTCATCAGATAAACCCCAGCTTCTTTTGTGATGTTCTGGTTGCTCCTGGTCATTTGTCTTCTTTTATATTTGATTAGATTTTAATTTAGCAGTGGTTACAGGGATATCTGTATTTCGCCTTATTCTGTCATCTTGTCATTTGATAACCCAGCAACATCCTTGCGAGATTTTTTTTAAATTAATTTTTTAATAAAAGTAATAAATGAGTTTCTAAGATTTACTCCCTGCCTCCTCTTGCTGGTTCCCCTGCTCTCCAGAGGCAAACACTTTGTTGATTTGATACTTAAATATTATAAATGTATTGTGTTTTGAAACTTCACATAATTGGTATTATATTGAATATCACTAGTTTTTTTGTTTTTTTGTCATTCAGGAACATGCCTTGGAGGTCAGCTCGTGCTGGTTGATATAAATCTAGTTCATCCGTTTGAACTGCTGCCTAATGTTATGTAGAGTAGTCATGGGAATATACCATAGTTTTTCTGCCATCTTCCTATTGCTGATCTTCTAGGTTGTTTCCAGTAGTTTCCGATTACAAGTAAGGCTGCAAAGAATATCCTTGTCCTTGGCTCTGTGTACGCGGGCATATGTTTCTCTAGGCAGTTGTCAGGTCATGGGATATTGTAATAGATACTCCCAAATTGTTTTACCAGAGTGACTCCCATCAGCAGAGAGAGTCTAATCTATAGAAGTGTTCTTTAATGCCACATGTTTATCTAGAGAAATGGGATGGGGCAGGGGCTAAATTTGAGGAATCAACTTATTTACAGATAAGTAGACCTCATTAACTTCTAATATTTGATTATGAAGTTTTTTTTGGGGGGGGCTAGTTTTGTTTATTGGACTCTATTTTGCTACCAGATGTGAATTTATTTATACACATGGAATTCTGCAGTTAAATAACGACAAGTAAATTGTCATAATGGGTATTGAGCTTTTGTGTAATAATAGTAGCTCGTTTTAGAATCTGCATTGGGGGTAAAGGTGGGTGTGAGGGCTGTCTTCAGTGCTTCTGAGGAGGGAAGGCCCCTTCAGTGAACTGCTCACCTCTGTTCTAATGGCTGAGGAATGTGCTGAATATTGAGAGGAACACCTACCTCATTATGGACACCGCAGGCAGCGGGAGTACGTAATTAAATGAGAGCCACTGCTGCCGCAGGAAGACGTGCCATGCTTTGTCCTTTGGTTTCCCTTTAAGGACTTCTTAGGAGACACTCTTCAAAGTAAAGAATGGTTCATACCTCTTTCCTTTCCTTTGTCCAGCATGACAGGGGAGACAGATACAGTTCCTTACTCCTTTGCTCTCGCAAGAATATAACCGTTATTTTATCAGGTGATTATGTTCAGGAGCTCAGGTTTTTGAAGTCAGTCTTAATATTATGCCCCTTTTTTCTCCACAGTAGTTATCATGCATATCCTTTTTAACATCTCAAACCCTCTAGCTGGAGGCCCCATTGGGATGTTGAGCCTTGCTCTTTTCATCTATCAAATGTGCTCCCAAGCCGTGCACCTCGCAGGGTTGTAGGGTGTTCGGTGCCAGTGCGGTGCTTCCCAGAAAGCGAGTTGTCCAAGTCACGTGGGCCACCCTTCCCCTGTAACAGATGAGGAAACCAAGGCTCAGAGTGTGATGGGACATGGAACCTCCACTTTCGGTTTGTCCTAATGACTAAAATAAATCTCTGCCACACGTTACATCACATTGCGTCTGCTTTTTGAGAAAGCACAAGTGGTAGCTTCTGTGCATGTCTTTCTGCTTGCCTGGTGTTTCCTGTTCTCCTCTCCACCTGTCAGACACCTTTCCTTCCTTTGAAACATGTTCAAGTTCCTTTCCTCAGAGAGGCTGTTCCGGCTCTTCCGACAGATGGATATTATTTCACATCCTCATCCCCTCAGATGTGTCTTTCACTGTGGACATTTGAGCTCATTTGTATATTTCTTGGGAGAGTCTTTTCTCTCCCCATTATTTAGGGGAAAATAACTACTTTAGAAGAAAACCATATTTGTCAGCAACACAATGTTATTTCTGTGTTTCGAAAGGGAAAATTTCAACAGACAGAGATAAGGTCTTAATATGTACCGTAGCATGCTTTTACCATGTTTGCTGCTACTCACAGACCTCTTGTTCTGCTTTTTACACAATCACCTTTCAACCCAATAGGTTTGAGCTAAGGAATATGTTAAATAAATGAGAACAAAACTTTCCACTGATCATTCATGTATCTTTGCCTATGGATGAGTTTGCTGTGACTTTCCCCCAGTGTTCCCATCTTTTTTCTGTGCTGTGAAAAGTGGTAAAATAAAATATCAAGTAGCAACATGCACTCGTAAAGATAGCTTGCAGAAGAAGTTATATGTGGACTAACCAGTGCATAAAAGATCACGAAAGCCAAGTTAGAAGCTTTTATAATCTTAGACATGAGTGAATGCACAATTCAGTGACTGTTTCACTGTACAGCGTACACATTTTAATTTCATTTCAACATGCAGGTGGATGGATCATTTTCTCATTCACTTGAGAACTGCTCATTTATGGCACCAGTTTGTAATCAAATACCATTTTGTTTTTGTGTTAGGCCACTCTGGAAATAAGGAGGGTAGTAATGTGGGCACCAAATGCAGGTGTGAAAAGACTGCAGGGTCTTAGTTTATAGGGGTGTGAAGGAAAAGAGATCTGATAGATCTGGAAGGAGACTTAACTGTCATCTGTTCATTTTGTAGGCGAAAAATACTGGGTTGGCCGACAAGTTCATTTGGGCTCTTCCCATAAAAAGAAAACCTCGAACAAACTTTTTGGCCACCCCAATGGGTATTCACAGAGTTTGCCCCAGGTTATATTGCTTTATGGCCTTGGTGCTGGGGCTTAGAGCTCTGAGTTGGTGGAAACGGGATGGCATTATTAATGCTTTTGGGACAAATTCAGTAGTATTTCTTTATCCATTCAGGGACCTCAGAGCGTTTTGTAAGTCATTTATCTTTTGTATTTTGAATATTTTTAAATTAAGTTTTATTGGAGTATAGTTGCTTTACAATGCTGTGTTAGTTTCTACTGTACAGCAAAATGAATCAGCTATATGTATATATATTCTCTCTTTTACTTGGATTTCCTTTCCATTTAGGTCACCACAGAGCATTGAGTAGAGTTCCCTGAATGCAGTAGGTTCTCATTAGTTATCTGTTTTATGCATAATATCAAGTGTCTGTATGTCAATCCCAATCTCCTAATTCACCCCCTCTTTATCCCCCTTTGGTGTCCATACATTTGTTCTCTACGTCTGTGTCTCTTATTTCTGCTTTGCAAATAAGATTATCTATACCATTTTTCTAGATTCCACATATATGCATTTAATATACGATATTTGTTTTTCTCTTTCTGATTTACTTCACTCTGTATGATAGTCTCTAGGCCCATCCATGTCTCTACAAATGTCGCAGGTTCGTTCCTTTTTACAGCTGGGTAATATTCCATTGTATATATGTATACCATATCCTCTTTATGTATTCATCTGTTGATGGACATTTAGGTTGCTTCCGTGTCCTGGCTATTGTAAATAGTGCTGCAGTGAACATTGGGGTGCATGTGTCTTTTTGGTTCATGGTTTTCTCTGGTTATATGCCCAATAGTGGGATTGCTGGGTCATGTGGTAGTTCTATTTTCAGTTTTTTAAGGAACCTCAGTACTGTTCTCCATACTGGCTGTATCAATTTACATTTGCACCAACAGGGCAAGAGGGTTCCCTTTTCTCCACACCCCCTCCAGCATTTATTATTTGTAGATTTTTTTTAAATGATGGCCATTTCGACCGGTGTGAGGTGATACCTCACTGTAGTTTTGATTTGCATTTCTCTAATAATTAGTGACGTTGAGCATCTTTTCATGTGTTAGTTGGTCATCTGTATGTCTTCTTTGAAGAGGTGTCTGTTTAGGTCTTATGCCCATTTTTGGATTGCATTGTTTGTTTTTCTGATATTGAGTTGCATGAGCTGTTTTTATATTTTGAAGAGTAATCCTTTGTCAGTTGCTTCATTTGTGTATTTTGACTATCCAGAAAATTAGATGTTGATGGAATTGGAGGCTAGAATTTTTTTCTTTGGACTTTTTTTTTATTTTATTGAAGTATAGTCGATTTACAATGTTGTGTTAATTTCTTCTGTACAGTTAAGTGACTCAGTGTTTAGGTCTGCTCTTTGGACATTCTTAAGCATGCTGCCCACAAGTGTTTTCCTGAATAGACATCATAGAAAACCAAAAGTTTGTCTAAATTGGAGTTTTAGCATTTTATTCTATTGCTAAATAAGTGATTTTTCTTTGAAAAGCATTTTAATGGCCTTTGTGGAAAACATTTTTGAAAATCCAAGGTAGTTTCACAATTTCATCTTTTCAAGTGTTGACATTAATTACACCTAACTTCTACCATAAGGACTTCATCTTATCTTTATAGTACCTATAGCTCTAGCACAGAGCACAATGTTTAGGAAGTGAGATTGGGGGGTCGTTTATCTAAAATACCTCCATATTCCTACCCAAATCCTCAGTGAGAAGTACTTCAACCATCTCTGCCCCTAGCTTCTCTCTTCCGTGTCATTGTACATTAAAGATCAGAGGAAACCCCTAGAAGAACTGCTTGGCTATTTGAAATACAAAATTTCTTACTGATCAAAAATTGAATCACTGGACCAGAACATAATAATTTTGGCTCTCATTTGTTAAACTCTTACCATGTGGCAAAATATTCTCCAGATTCTTTGAGAACAGAGCTGAGTTGGCATGGCCTCTACCTTTAAGTACCTAAAACCTAGCAGGTGAGGCAGGTGTGTGTTTAGGTGCAGTAATGGAAGCATATTAGGAGTGTTGAAGCAATACACGTACCCTTGCTGTTTCTCATTAGCAGTATGTAGAAGGATATGAATATCATGAACAGTGGAAGTAATTAGGTTTTTAAAATCAAATCTTATGTTTTGAATAGGGACCATATATATACCCATAGAGTAAAATCCAAAAGGTTATACAGTGAAACTAAACTGTGTAGATTTTATTCGGATTTCACCAGTTTTTCTGCTGATGCCCTTTTTCTCTTCCAGGATGCAATCCAGAAATGTCACGTTACATGTAATATGTATGCCTTTTAAAATTTATTTTTATACAAATTGTTGAAACTGTGCTTTCATTCTGTTTCATTCGAGTTTATGATTGTACTTTATTATCCAGTCTCTTAATAATGGACTTTACGTTGTTTCCGATCTTCTGATGTTGTTAACAATGCCACTGTGGCCTGTCCTTGAATTTTTAGGTGTGCAGGTTTATATAGAGGAGTTTCTGGGTTAAAGAATGTGTATCCTAAAACTGGTATAGCCACTGTGGAAAATGGTATGGAGGTTCCTCAAAGAATTGAAAAGAGAACTAGCATGTGATCTAGCAGTTCCACTTATGGATATCTGTCTGAAGAGAGCAAAAACACTCATTTTGAAAAGACATACATGCCCCCGTGTTCATCACATTATCTTCAGTAGCCAAGATATGAAAATAACCTAAGTGTCCGTTTGTAGATGAATGAATAAAGAAGATATGGTATAGATACACAATGGACTATTACTCAGCCATAAAAAAGATGAAATGTTGCCATTTGCCATAACATGGATGGACCTGGAGGGCATTATGCTATGTGAAATAATTCAGACAAAGACAAATACCCCATGAT
Organism: Hippopotamus amphibius kiboko; assembly: GCF_030028045.1. Lineage (NCBI taxonomy): Eukaryota > Metazoa > Chordata > Mammalia > Artiodactyla > Hippopotamidae > Hippopotamus > Hippopotamus amphibius. The sequence continues at coordinate 157,298,047 of NC_080189.1, forward strand.
TTCACTTACATGTGAAATCTAAAAAACCAAACAAAACAAAAAAACAAAACAAAGTCCAGACTCATAGGTGTAGAGAACAGATTGGTAGTTGCCAGAGAGGGGTGGGGATTTGGGTTGGGCAGATTGGGTGAAGGAGATCAGGAGGTACAAACTTTTATGTGTAAAAGAGATTGTGGGGATGTAATGTACAGCATGGGAATACAGTCAGTAATACTGTGTTAACTTTGTATGGTGACAGATGGTAACTAAACCTATTGTGGGGATCATCTCACAATAGAAGTGTCAAATGACTATGTTGTACATATGCAACTAATATAATATTGTATGTCAAATTTACGTCAATTTAAAAACAAAACAAAACAAAGCAAAAGCTGTTCAGCTAAAAAGGGACCTTACCAAGAATAGAAAGAAAAAGCATTACCATCTGTTATACATTTATGCTTTTTTGGTATAATAATTGTATCCCCCACTAAAAAATCCCCCCAAACCAAGAATATGTATCTTCACATGTTTGATAAGTATTGCTAAAGTGTCCTCCATAGACTTTGTACAGATTTACACTCCCACCGGCAATGTATGCCTTCCTCTTCCCTCTCGCCTTAGTATGTGAACAAACCTTTTGATCCTTGTCAGTTTCATAGCTGATAAAGGGAGTCCTGTTGTGGTTTTCCTGTGCATTTCTCTCGTTATAAATGAGATTGCACATACCGTTATAAGAGAGGTTTTTCTTTCTGTGAATTGACTCTTGTGATCTTTTCCCATTTATGTAATGAGGTAAGCTCTTTCTTGGGTTTATATTTTGTCGTTTACGGTAACTTTTGCCTTGTGTAAATTTGTTACCTTTGGATAGTCAAATTTATTCATCTTTTATTTTATGGGTTTTGGATTTTATGTCCTACTTAGAAAGGTTTTACACTCTCAAAGAGGATGAACAATATCTCCTGGTTTCTTTTAATACTTTTGCAGTTTCTTTTTTTGAATGTTTAAATTTTTTGATCAGTTTGGGACTTTTTGTTATTGTGAGTTGATATCCTATTCTCTTTCCATATGGTTGCATAGTTGTGCCTGTACCATTTATTGAGCAGTTTATCTCTTCTGCCCTGATTTTTAAATGTCATGATTTATCCTATATCAAATTCTCTGAAGTATTTTTAGAATTTTTATTTTATCTTGGATTTGATGGTCTATTCATGAACCCAATTTCACACTTTTAAATTGTTATATAACACATCTTACTGTTTGGCAAGTATTAAAGCTAGTTTCCTTTATTACTCTTCTTTTTCATAATTACTCATTATTCTTGCTCATTTATTTTTCCATATGAACTTTAGACTCAGATTCTGAACTTTCATTTGTGATAAATTTACACATTCATTTAGATTTTTTAAGAGCATTGATCCTCTAGGAATTTGTCTGGTGTAGCTCAAATATTTCTCATCTTTTGCATTTTTTTCAGTTGAGGTATAATTGACATATAACATTGTATTAGTTTCAGGTGTACAACATAATGATTCAACATTTACATACATTGCAAAATGATTGCCCCAAGATGTGTTGTTAATTCCTGTCATCATACATAGTTATATGCTTTTTTTTCCTCTTGTGATGAGAACTTTTGCGATCTACTGTCTTAGCAGCTTTCAGATGTGCAGTACAGTATTATTAACTGTAGTTGCCATGCTGTACATTATATCCCCCGACTTATTTATTTTATAAACAGAAGTTTGCACCTTTTGACCCTCTTTACCTGTATCACCCACCCCTTACCCTCTGCCTCTGGCAATCACCCATCTGTTCTCTGTATCTGTGAGCTTTGTGTGTTTGTTTTGTTTTTGGTTTAGATTCCACACATAAGAGAAATTGTATGTTGTTTGTCTTTCTCTGTGACTTAGTTAGCATAATGCCTTCAAGGTCCATCCATATTGTTGCAAGTGGCAATGTTTTGTTTTTATGGCTGATTAATATCACACACACACACACACACACGTGTGTGTGTGTGTGTATATATATTCCGCATATATATGTATATATATTGCACATCTTCTTTATCCATTCATATGTTGATGGCTGGTTTGGTTGCTTCCATATCTTGGCTATTGTAAATCATGCTACAGTCAACATAGAGGTGTATATATCTTTTCGAATTATTATTTTTGTTTTCTTCAAGTAATTCCAGATGTGGAATTGCTAGATCTTATGGTAATTCTATTTTCAGTTTTTTTGAGGAAGCTTCATGCCGTTTTTCCATCATGGCGGCGCCAGTTTACAATCCCACTGACAGTGCACAAAGGTTCCTTTTTCTCCACATTCTCGCCAACGCTTGTTATTTGTGGTCTTTTTGTTGATGGCCATTCTGACAGGTGTGAGGTGGTATCTCATTGTGGGTTTGATTTTCACTTCTGTCATGATTAGTGAGGTTGCGCATCTTTTCATGTCTTTTGGCCGTGTGTATGTCTTTTTTGGAAAAATGTCTGTTCAGATCCTCTGAGCATTGTTTTAATCAGGTTGTCTGTTTTTTTCATGTTGGGTGGTATGAGTTCTTTCTATATTTTGGATATTAACCCCTTATCGGATATATTCTTTGCAAATATCCTCTCCCATTCAGTAGGCTGCCTTTTCGTTTTGTCGATCGTTTCCTTTACTGTGCAGAAGCTTGTTAGTTTGATGTAGTTCCATTCTGCCTTTTTTTAAAGCTTATTTTAAAACGATTTATTACTGATAATATAAAGGGCAGTTACCTATAATCTTATCTTCCTATCAGGACAAGCTGCTGTTTTCATGTATTTCCTTCCATTTCCCCTACAGTCTTAGTGATGATGAGTCATGTTTTCGGTCTTTGTTTTATTACTTTACATTCTGTAATTAGCACAGCGTCATGCAAACAGTAAGTAAACATTTAAAGAACTCATCCCTATTGCTGTGGGATTCTCGCTAGAAAGTAATTGGGGAGTATCTATTAAAATTTAAAATGTAGGGCTTCCCTGGTGGTACAGTGGTTCAGAATCCACCTGCCAGTGCAGGGGACATGGGTTCGATCCCTGGGCTGGGAAGATCCCACATGCCAAGGAGCAACTAAGCCCGTGAGCCACACTGTTGAGCCTGCGCTCTAGAGCCTGCAAGCCACAACTATTGAGCCTTTGTGCCACAACTACTGAAGTCTGTGTGCCTAGAGCCTGTGCTCTGCAACAGGAGAAGCCACGGCAATGAGAAGTCTGCACACCACAACGAAGAGTAGCCCCCTGCTCTCTGCAACTAGAGAAAGCCTGCACACAGCAGTGAAGACCCTATGCAGCCAATAAATAAATAAATAAATTTATATTAAAATTTTTTTTAAATGTATGCATGCATACACTAGAACCCCACAGCTGCCCTACTCAGCATCTCCCCTAAGGAAAAAAGGTGCATCTTATCAGTGAGGCATAGATTCCAGGGCCAGTGGCAAGTACTACTTTTTGCAGCACCTCCTGTCACCCTCATTATTTCTTTCCCTTTTAGTCATTAGAATCTGTTGACAATGTGAAATCTTGCAGGACTGGTTCATAGCCCATGCTGAGCACTTTTAATTTGATCCTCCACCTTACTTATTAATTTAAAAAAAATCTCTGCAACATAGTAATTTTTTAGATGAACATGTTAGAATTGATCGTTGCCCCTTTCTGTACTGAAAATCGCCGTCACGAGGCACTATTGCTGATTGCAGGGCCCTTCCTGAGTGTGTTGGGGATGGAAATGCTCTCAGCCCTAGTGGTCCTCCTCCTCCTGTTCCCCGTCCTGCTCAGTCAGCATAAGGAATCCTCTTCTTCACAAAATCAAGGTTATCTCCGTCCACTTCAGCTCCCTTTTTTCTGCTCTTCCTTCCTTTTGAGAATACAGCTTCTTTGTCCCTATCCTGAATCTCATATCTATACCCTTGAATCTTTGAAGTCTTTATTTCTATACCAGAGGAGTCCTTCACTCAGCAAACATTTATGCTCAGTGTGGTGAGGGGACACAGTTACTTTAGTACCAAATAGACTTGAATCAAGATTGCATCAGAACATAGAAAATTGTTTTGTGCAGAGTCCTAGAAAAAAAAAGTCCCCTTCATTATCGCAGCATCAAGTTGAAGGGAGAAAGGAGAGAACTGCCTGGTAACCCAGGAATTAAGGGAAGCAAGGAGGTAGAACTGGAATGTTTAAGCCACTCAGCAGTGATTGGATTGGGTCTTGCTCTCATGTGCTTCTGTCTGCAGCATACGTGCCTCCCTTTTGGACCAGTTGGAAAGCTGTGGGCTGGTTACTATGGGAATTGATGGGTGCTGCTGGCAGTGGGAGATGGAAAGTTCTTGGAATTGATCCAAAAATTCCAAGAGAGCAGGGTTTTTCCCCCTCTGAATTCCCTGCTTACTGTTCTTTGATTTGATCAACTCACTTGCTTTTAGCTTGGGGAGGACATTTCCAACAGCTCGTCCCCTGGTGTCCCAAGGAGAGATTAGCGGCTCTCCTAGGGAGGCTTCACAGAGAAGAGGGCTACACAAAGGACCGCTGGTTTCCATGAGTTTCTGTTTTAGCAGTTGGCTCCTTGGGCTTCAGTGAACTCAGAATTAAATTGAAGCTTCTGTTTCTTTTGCACTCCAGTCAAAGAGAGGGGAAAGTCAGTATTTCATTCTGGAATCACAACCTTTTCCTCTTCCTTGCTGCCACCCCCCCTCACTAAAAAAGGGGGTGGGATGGGATGGGATGCATTCTGTTTTCGTTATAGGTTTGCTGATTCTGAAATGTTGGAGATGGAAAACAGATGTTTTATTGAGGTGATTTCCACCTTGGAAAAGAGCAAATTTAAAATGTATGTCAACTTTCATTAATTTAATTAATCAATAACTTTAAAAAGCTCCATCAGAGTGTATACTAGTTTATTTTTATAACTACTCATGAATATAGAATGTAAAGCATTGATTTAATTTTCTAAGAAAAGTATTTGGCTTGAGGAGAGAAGAATGTTAAAGTATCGTGGATATTATAAAGTTCGAAAGGACAGAGTTGTTTCCCTGGACATTTTTGGTTTCAGTTCATTGTTTTCTGTTGTTTCTCATTCTTTTACCACTAATGAAAGCCTTATTCAGGGAACATTGTTTCTTTTAAGAGATTCTGTTGAATTCCTTCCCGAAAGATATGAAAGAGGTCTAGGCCTCTTCATACCTTGACTTTGGGGTCCTAGAGGTCAGGAATCACTTGCTAGAGCAACCATGTGATGTTGAATTACCTCTTGATTTGGATGATATATTTCTAGAGGCTTTGACACTCCCGTTTAGTTCATTCAGTTCCTGTGCTATATGGTGGGGAGGAGGGACTGGAAAGAAAGGCCAGTCACACACAAGCTTGCCCTCCTCAAGGGAGATAAGATGATGGGAAAACTTAAAGTGCAGGGAAGGGTGTGGGAAGTTGTGCAAGGTGAATTGACGAAGAGCAGGTGTGCCTCCAAAGTTAAGCACCTTCATTGGGGAAAGTACAGAAACCATCATGGAAGAGGTAGCAGTTGAGGGCCAGGGCCATACTCCACCTCCAGGACTTTGCGAAGTCATAGCTATTATGATTTGAATTGGAGCTTAAAGAACAAGCAGCATTTCAACAGGTGTTTTCCTGTGTTTCTCAGCCTCGGAATCTCTCAACGCTTTGATTTTTTTTATTTGTGTGCTTTGATTTATACCTGTGGAGCACTTCATACTAAAAATAGTAGGCAGTCTAGGCTCAGGCCATAAAGCTGTCATGCGAGGGGAAGCGTCTGATGGAGGAGACAGGTAATCCTATGAGAGAAGGGAACACAGGTGCGGTGGGAGCCCGGAGAGAGGAAGGGCCGCTAATCCCGAGGAAGGGATATGGGGGCTGAGGGGCCCAGGGTGCGGGAGCCAGGCTTCTGCAGTGACTCCCGTACATTTGTTACTCTGCTGTGAGATTCGTGCAGCTCCTCCCTGTTGGCCAGTGAGAAAGCCGAGGCCTGTGGCATGTCCGTCCCTTTCCCAGCGTCAGAGCATCCCCAGCTGTTAGCGTTGGGATTAAAACCCATGGCAGCGGATGTTGCTCAGAATCCCCAACCTTGCAGAGTAGTTAATAGGGCCCTTGTTCAGACTGAGGTTGGCGAGGCAGGTACCTTGCTCGAGGCCTGACTTGTATGTGGCAGAGTTGAGAGTTCATGATGCTTGTTTCCAAAGCGCATGTCTGTCCACGTAGAGAGCCCACCCTGTGGAAATTCCGCAGAGGGGCAGCAACCAAGGCTCAAAGAAGCAGCTGCCCTTCAACTAGGCCTAGTAGGGTGGATGCCATTTGCAATTATAGACAAGTGTCAATGGACACTTAATGCAGGTGGAATATATGAGCAAAAGCGTGGTAAAAGGTAAAGTGAAGAGTATGTTTAGTAAGAGAATAGTTCGATTTTGCCTGGAGTGATGTCTGTGTGAAGAGGTACAGAGGGAAATAAGTTGAAAAATTAGCTTGGAACTGACTTGTCTAGGACTTGGAATCCCTAGAGGAAGAGTGGGACTCTTTACACAGGTGTAGAGAAACCATTGGATCTGGGGCAGGTGAAGGTGGCTGCCCCGAGGTGAAGGATATGATTTCTTTTTCATACTGAATTTGAATTTTATCTTTAGCTACATCTTTGAATGAAATAAAATTGTTTCTGATTTCTTTAAAAGATAGAGCTAAGGAAAGTGAAGATTCAGTAGGGAAAGAATATAAGGTTTACGGTCTAGGAAAGATGATGAAACCTAGTTGTTTGTTTTATGGACTCTAATTCTGATTGTATAAATTTTCAGAATCTTGTCAGCTTCGTGGGTTCATGGCAATGAGATGACCGGAAACGTGGTATCGTCATAAATCTGTTTGAAATAATGGTGTTTCTGTGACTGACTACATGCATAGCCACTAAGTCTGCTGCAGGTGAAGGTTATTTATGGGTCTGTTTCAGATCCAGAGTCTTGCATAGGGAGTGTTTCCCATGGGGTGTCAGGCTGACCAAAGCATGTAAATGGGACCCCTGTATGGCCTTCCCTGGGCTGGCTTCTCTAGTCCCGGAAAGGAGTCAGTTCCAGCCAGACCTCTGGTGGCCGCTGTGCTTGCATTATTGCCCAGAATTTCCCAAAGGGTTCTGGTTCAGCCCTTAGGCAGCTAGATTATTTATGAAGATAAAGCCAGCATACTGCTGTTTGGAGAGGGTTATACTTTTATACTTCTTAGCAAACATTTCCTCATTTATTAGTGTTAGTGTAAGGAGAAAATTTGTTCACCACTAGCTAGGACTGATTGTAAAGCAGCATTTTTTCGCTGAGCCTAGAGGCGGTGGCACGGAAGGGTGCAGTCTGCGAGATCCCTCCAGCCAGGCACTTTTTGTCCACCTGTGTCTCTCCGTGGCCGAGTATAGTCCTAAGTCAGTGCCTGTTGAATGAATGCTGGATGCATCTTGGGCACTTGTTCCTAAGGAGTAACTATTGCAGTTGATGGGAAGACTGGTTAACTTTTTAATTAAGACTCCTTTCTCTTGGGTTCTACAGGTTTTGCTAGTGATCAGGATTTTTAAATGCTCTTTTGATAACGTTGCTTCAAAATGCGAAGAACACTTTAAAATTCTTTTTAGATAAAATAACCAAACAGAATCGAAGTTCCTAAAAATATAAAATCTTTTAGGCTAATTTAAAAAAACATAGAACATTTAGTATTGGCGTGCTCTTCCATTCTCTTTCGAAAGGGTCACTACCCTAAATTAAGATATCTCCTTTCTAGCCAAGATTTCATTTACTTGACTCAAAGCCCAGAGTATAGATGAAAATGCAAGGTTTGCCAGAGCATGGAACAGTAATGAGATTTTTTTTTTTTTGCCTCCAACAACTTGGAATTTTTTTTTGTAATTCTAGTAATTAAGAAAAAGTGTTATTTTGTTAACATTTCATAAGGAGAAAGTTGAAATAAATGTGTATAAATATTAAATATGATTGTTTTTCTGATAGAGCAATGATAGCATGATCCGAGGGAAATGTGTTTACTTGAGGATTGGGTCATCCTAAGAGAGCCTGTTTGTGATTTGACATTTTCTTCAAGATAATGTATCATGGTAATGTGTCAGGTTGCACATTAAGGTGACTATTGCAATATTCTTCGGAAGCTTCTGGACATCATTCATCTGTGAGCCAGTTTACAGTAGCAAGAAGGGAGATAAATTTTGTACTTACAGCTCTGGAGTTCAAAAAGTCCTGAGGTTTGATTTTTATACTATAAGAAATTTTGCAGTGTCATTCTGTCTCTGAAAATATGTAGCCTTTCATAATTCCATATTATAATTTTGTGGCCCAGTATCTAGTGTGAGAGGGTTAAGTGATGTATTATACATAAGATTCTGGTAGTATTCCGAGTCCTGTCTGTTGCTTTCAGTATTTTTCATAAGGAAATAATCTTTTAGGCTAATCAATATATTGTTTTGAAATTTGGTTAAATTTAATCATTGATAAAGAATTTTACCTTTTAATACTTGTTGTGATTCCATGTAATCCTCTGGAAGGGCTTTTGAAAGGGTAAAAATGAAATTTGTTTTCAAACAGAAGCTGCTTCTCACATTGAAGCAGAGGATGTTGCAGATAATAAATGTACTTGAGATGATTTATGCAATAGAACCTTTGGGAAAGCCAACAAATATGCCTTGCAGAATTCCTTCCTGAGTATTCTCTGTCATGACCAAACGATTTTTCTTGATGGTTACAATCTTGTTATGCTAAGCAGGTGAAGCAGAATAATTTCTACTAAGTAGAATTTAGACATTTAAGACCAAAGTAAACTCAGAATCTTGAATGGTGTTTGCATGTATCTGTAGCCATAGTTGCAACGAGCCTTTTCTTAGAAGGAAAGGAAGTCAATAGGAACAGTGCCCATGCAGTGGTGCTACTCTCTCCCATCAGAGACCCACTGTCGTCTTCCTGGTGCTAAAAAGGACTTGCACAGGGACCCCTTTCTTCGTAAGCTCTGTGGAGTCCTTTGGCACCTGCCTAGGTGGGAGGGGGTGGAAGCACCTAGAGTTACAGTTTTTATCTCTTGGACCCATAGGAGATAAGTAACGTGTGAAATCCAGACTATCTTGGAAATGTTTTTCTTTGGTTAACAGTTTCTGTACAGGCAATCCTACTATGGTCGTTAAAACACAGCAGAACAAGACATTTTTGAAGGTTAGATGTCAGTGGTGTTAGAACGTTTCGTGCTTTTGCATTCATATACTCTGAACCAGGGTCTCTTTTCTGTGTATACTCAGCCAGGTGCGTTAGGGACAGAGCCAGGCCATTCATGTCCGGAAAGTAATACCCGTAACTTAACCTCTCAGGTACCCAGAGCCTTTACAAATAGTGTGGAGCGACAGCCCTTCCCATCTCTCTGTGGACATGAAGAATGACTTCATTCACTTCAATGAGACCAGTATAAAATTCTCAATCAAGTTAGCATTCACTCTGAAAAAAATGAAAGTATGCCATTCAGTACTTCTCCTTGGGGTTATAGGAGAACGTCTGGAAATCAGAGCAACTTCAGGAGACAGAAGTTTAAAAAATTCCCAGACTCTCCTGATTCACAGTTCTTAGCACAGGGAGTGAATGTGCATCAGACTTTTTCAGTGCCTGAGACCGTTTCCCGCTCACAGTTCCCAGGTTAGTATTTCTTTTGCTCATCCCGGAAGATCAGGAGATGTGATTTTTTTTTTTTTTTTTTTTTTTGCAAATATCATGTACTTAGCAGAACTGTGAGAGAACAAGAGTGACCTCTTTTCCTTTGGTTCCTGGAGAATGGTGTTGATATTAGGCCCCACTGAGCCACGACCAGGAGGTATGTGCTGCCCACTCCTTTGCACTAAGAGAACAGGGTTGAACTCTTTAGACTTTACCCCAGCACACTATCGAGTTGTAGTTTTTGTATTATGTGAGGGAATCGTGAATGATACTGGCCACTTTGGGAGACTTTAAAGAATTGATGATGTCCTCGCCACTGCAGCCTGGAATGGGGAGCTACTGGAACTTCTTCTGTGCTTATAACAGCCAGTTCCTAAACATGGGGGCACCTCCACCCCAGCCAGGACTTGTTGGCACCCAGAGTTATAAGGTTAAGCGAGAGCTATGAGATACCAAGTTTAAGTGTAATGTATTTATGATGGGAACTTTTGAAAATAGGCTTATGTTCTATTTGGGGAGAGAAAACTTGTTCATCGTTGCAATTAGTGAAAGTCAACGTGCAATCTAATTGTTTCACTGACAGCTTCTCCTTATCCTAAGGTTAGGGAGAAAATCCATTTAACAAGCTGAAAATATGAGTGTATTATGACGTCTGAACAGTGGAGAGGAGGTAAGTTAGAGAAACTCTCTTCTCTGGAAAGTGTGATCGCCACGTTCCCTGGTGTGTAGGGGATTCTCTGTTGTCTGAGGCCTTGATGGGAGTTTTGGATTAGAATCAGGGTACCATTTTCTTCCCCTTAGTTGATGTCTACCCCATATTTGGGGAACATTTGATGAAGTGTCTCCCCCATGTCTTAAGGAATATAAGCAGTTTTCCTTTCTCTCCTGTTGTCTTGAGATGAGAGAAGTTATTAGCCGGAGTCTCTCTCTGATTGGTCGTACTGCGGTGAACTATCCAAATGCGTATGTGCTGTATGGAGGTGAGAATTTGATGTTAATATTGCTTAGCATAATTATCTCTTACTTAAATGTAAAACACTTGGATTACTGTAAAAATCTTTTAGCACTTGTTGATCATTCACAGTTGGATGACAGATATTTCTTACCTGAATTGCTACTGCAAGATGCATTTTCCTTCCTGGTTATTGTATCAAACAAAATAAGTCCTATAGCTGTTAGGTAAACATAACAGGATTTTTAATTAAAATCAAATAGTTTTCCATACCTTTTTATTTATTTTAAAAAGTATTCCTTTTTGCTGACTAGGTAGGAAATAGATGCTAATTTTAGCTCATTTGGAAAATAAAAAGGCACAAAAAGAAACCCTCATTTATGTTTCTAATATTAATATTTTCTTAAAATTTTGAAGTATGTAAACCACATTTGAAAGTTAGAGTTGATCTTGCATTTAAAGAGGGATGGTGTCTATTCAGAAAATTTGACAGGACAGGAGTTGTCTCTTCAGCATCTGTGATCTCACAACACTGACCACAAGATGAAAATAGTGCCAGAAGCTTTTGTGTTTATGTGTTTGAAGTTGTAAAAGTTTATGCGTTTGAAGTTTCTGAATTAGAAACTTCACCTTCTACTAACTTTTACATTAGTATTGTAGGTGAAAGGAAACTTTGTAAGACATGGTAAAGAATAATGCCTGAAAATCGCTTTATTCCAGTGTTTATAGTTGAAATAAAATGCAGTTTAGATCTGCTGTACTCTGTTTGCTTGTGGTGCCCAAAACTAGCTTGTGGTGCCTTGATGCAGTCGGGGGTTTTTTGTTGTTGTTTTTGTTTTCTGTTTTTAGCACTTTGGGATTGCCTTTAAGATTACGTCAAATACTTTCTTCAAAGTTCTGATTATTCTGCTGGTGCAAGCCTCCAGGTATATTTTGTGTTACTAGGTAGTGGACAGTTTACTGTGCTTTTTACTTTTTATCCAGCTCTTGTGGGATTAAAAGAAAAACAACCTGTACTTTTGATTTTGTTGTTGTTGTTGTTAGGATAGTCATTTAATGTCCACTTATTTGATGTACAGCTCACTGTGGAAGTTCATTGTTTCCCACGGTTTGTGGAGGCCCTCTGGTCAGTGACAACATAGGACATTAGCTTTGTGTTCTGTGGCTAAAGATGCTTTCGTGTGGCCTCCAGGACAGTCTTGTGAGGTGGAGGATGGAGCAGGTGGTGTCACCCCATTTTACAGATGCAGAAACTGAAGGAGCTTGTCGAATGCCCTCTGGCTGTTATATGGTGGCTGCCGTTCTTCTTCTCTTAGTGCTCTTCCCTTTGTTTTATCTTTATTTATTTATTTTTTTGGTTGTCTTTCCAGAGATGATAACACCAACCACACGGATGATTATAAAAATAGTAAGAACTGACCTTCATTGATCAGTTGCCACGTGACAGGCAGTGTTCTGAGTGCCGTATGTGTATTGAGCCTCACCTCAGTCCTGCAGAGTAGATGTTACCCTCTTTTTAGAGAAGAAGGCGCAGACAGGAGAAGAAACTTGCCCAAGGTTTGTAACACTTATGTCATAGGGTAAGCGAGGATCTTAAATGAAAACATGGGCAATTCTCAGCAGGCACTAAGCTCTCAGTAAGGGGTAGCAGTGGTGGTGATTATAGCTTGCCTGCAGTTGTAACTTCTGCTTAAACGGCACCATCTTCGTTCGCCACTGCGCTCATTGAGGGCAGTGGGTGTGTCTTGCTGGTTGCCGTAGCCCCAGGGCCTGGTCCACAGTTGGTGCTGTGTTCCGGTTATTGCTGAGCGATCCACTGAATGTATGTGTGGCTGTATTTCCGGGCTTGAGGATTTGATATCAGTTACGCTTTTCAGCATCTGGTTAAACATGTGTTTAATCAGTCATCATGCTTTATCTGTATAGGCTGAATGTATATTCAGCCCCATAATACTGGTTGTATTCTGAGGACTTGGCGCACTTAATGTGGCCGTGGTGCTACGATAGCCACTGGAATTCTGTATTCTGAAGATCCTGACATTTACAACAAGTGTGACATGAACTTTCAAGCTGAAATAGAGAACTTTCTGAAGTTGGCTGAGATGGAATTGGGGAAAGCTGAAAGTGTTTTTGCGTTAGGGTGTTCTGTTTCCCTTGAACTGTAGCCAAGAGACTCTTCGTAATAGCCTACACTTCAAATCCGATTGTTTAAAAAAAAAAGTGACAAGAGTGTAAACGTAGCTGTTTACTCTCTTAGTTTTCTCTCATTTGAAGTTAGGCTGGGAGAATAAGACCGTTACCGTCAGTGGGATGTTTATTCTTTGAGTCAGCCTATTTCTTGCAAAATGGGAGAGTTCCTGGTTGATTCAAGATGGTGAGAGACCTTCACGGATGTTGAAGTCAAAGGGAAACCAGAAAGGCTGCTGCTGCTGTTTTGATCCTAGGGTTTTGATCTTCTTTGGTTTACTAAAAGCTCTGCTTTTAATTACCATTAGTAAGCAAGACATTACCTGGAAAGGAAGGGATCAGGAAATTTAGATTCTAATTGTGGTTTGAATTCTGTAGCTCAGTGTGAGTGTGATTGGCTGGGAGAGTAAACTCCACTTGGCTTTTGTTTTTCTCTTTGAGCAAATGAGGTGACATTAGTTCTCTTGGGAAGGGTGGTTGAGAAAATGGGTAAACCTCCACCTGGCAATAACTTACTCCCGTGTCCCTAGGGAGCTGAGTCAATCGTTAAGTGTCTCTAGGACGTAACTAAAGTTAGACCTGAGGCTGCACTTCTGGCAGCGGGAAGTCTAGGTCCTTCCTTTTCCTCAGATATAGGACACCTGGAGGTTATGGTGATTTTAAGAGACAGCCATGAAATATCTATATACTTAATTCTGTCTTAGGAATTAAGTGACTTTACTAGCAGAAAATGACCGCCCGTGGGATGTAAAGTCACCACCACTGGCTCCGGTTTGAACGTGGGCTGGGGAACTGTCTCAAATAAACATGATTTTTTTGGGTGCCAGTTTCCTGCTACTGTTCTTTCCTTATTTGTTCTGCTATTTGTGCTTTGTTGGTATCTGCCAGCAGAAACCCTATGGCAGATGCCAGAAGGGTGATGAAATGTATATGGGAGAAAAATCTTGAAATTGAGAAAATTCTTACTCATCAGTTTAATTTATTTTGTGAAAGGGAATAAAACATCTATTATCCTATTTTTTAACAGGAGACTCTGTCATCTCTTCTAGTTAACTTTTTAATCTTAAAAAGAATAGATGTTTACTGTAAATAATGCAAGCAATAAAACTTAAAAAACAAAGTAAAAATTACCCAAATCCTAAACCCAGCAATATATTTTAACATTTTGTTAAATATCCTTATATATTTTTTCTGTATACATATAAAAATACATATACGTATATAACTTTTTATTTGGTTTTATATTCTGTTATATTTCTGTTTTGAGGCTTGGTTGATTTTTGATCACTCCTACACTGGTGTCATAGGCTTAATTTCTCTCTCAGGGTGTCCATTTCTAGCTATAGAGTGTTTTCGCTAAGACTCTGTACCCATTTATATAAAATGCTCTAAAATCTTTGTAAGAAGAGGAGTCTATTAATTAAGCAGAACTTCAGAGAAATTATTTTTTCTGGGTAGTAAGTTTTCCATGCAGTTAAGTGTTCGTCTAGCAAATGATTACTAAGATTTTTAAGCAATGTTGATGAAAAAATTTCCAGAGTTCATTGTACACTTTTAGCATTGTAAAGTGTATGCTTTGACCCTGGGAATTTATTTCTAGAAATGTATCTTAATGAAATAGAGACATGTACAAATATGTCTGTACATGGTGTTTGTTCATGGCAATGTTTCTTATGAAAGCAGAAATTTGGAAGTTTCTGTGCAGTGATTTATGGCTATATCCAATACTGCATTGAACAACGCAGCCATAAAGATTTTCATTTTAAAATATTTGAGAGAAAGGAAAATAGTTATAGTTTAATAGAGAAAACTGCCTGTTAGGAATTGTACACAATGTCAATTCTGTGAAGAAAAACCACTCTATTCTTTCAAATATATTTGTGTATTTTTATACTTACATAAAATATATAGGCACATGCACTTATAAGTACCTTGATGTTTTCTCCTATAAATAAAAAAATAAAGTATGACCTTCATATATAGAAAAGCACACATCCTAAGTTTTAATCTTTGATAAATTTGTGTAACTAATACACATGTGTAAATATCGCCTAAATTAAAAATGAGACTATTACCAATACTCCATAAGCTCCTTAATGTTTTCTCCCATTTCACTACCCTTCCCCATCCACCAGTACTACCAGAGGTAATCATTATCCTGACTTACATCACCATAGATTAGATTTGCCTAGTTTGGAACTTTGTAGAAATGGAATACTATAGTACGTACCCCTTGGTCTGGCTTCTTTTGCTTCCTATTATGTTGGTGAGTAACAGGTCCCTCCTCTACTAGGTAGTATTCCATCATGTAACTATACCACTATTTATTTATTTACTCTGCTACTGAAATTTGGGTGTTTGTTTTGCAGTTTTGGGCCATTACAACAAATGCTGCTATGAGCATTCTTGTATTTGTTTTTTGGGCACAAATGTGTACATTTCTGTTGGGTGTCTATACCTAAGGAATGGGGTTCCTGAGGTTGGATATGTGTTTGTTCAGCTTTGGTAGGTAATGCAGAACCTTTTGCTGAAGTAGTTGGACCAGTTCACTGTCACTAACAGTGTTTGGGAGTTCTGTGGCTGCACATCTTCGTCAACACTAGTTTTTAGTCTTTAGTTTTAGCCATTCTGGTGGGTATGGAGTGGTATCCATTGTCATTTAGATTGCATTTTCCTGGTGACTAGTGAGAATTTGCACTTTGACCTGAAGACCTTCCCTTCTGAAGGAATTTTATGTTATTAGAGCTTGTACTAAATCAGTTATTTCAGTATTAACAGAAACTATTATCTTCTGGCATTGAGGATGTGTTGTGCCCCATGTTCTCAAATCATCAGACCAAATCTTGATTCTTCTGTCATTAAGTAGGGCGTCAGTAATAGACACAGCTTGTCATGATCCAGATTTTCCTGCTCGATGATCCAATTTAATGTGGCTTTTTATTCTATATTAAGTGAATGTTTTAAGTTGTGAAATATTTCAAGTCATCTATTTGTTTTACCTTGTGACCGATGAAAGTGTTGGTGAAAGAATTCAGTTTAAGGAATGCAAAGGAAAAACTTTCTGGCTTTAGTGCAGTGATTTTCTTTAGACCAAATATCAAGAATGACTCACCTCCTGCTTTATTCACAGTAACTGTGAAAACAATCTCACTGTACAATAGAAAATTACAAGTAAATTTAATGCAGGTGGAGAGGGCATTTGAGACCTAAGTCTGAGTCTAATGGCTACATGGAATATTTATAGGAGAATTGTAATCCTGGAGTCCAGTTCCTAGCTTTTAGTATTAAATTTTCTTTGATCATGAAATGAAACTAATATATCCTAAGTTATCAAATTGTTGGTCTTCGAACAGGGAGGCTTTGTGGTAGAACATCCATCTGCCATCTTGAGATGTGGAGACTGAGCAAGTCCTGTGTACCTGCGCTTGGGGCCAGGCATTGTCATACAGGTTTTCTCATTTAATCTCATCAAATACTGTGAGGTAATGTCATACCCATTTTATGTATGAGCAAACTGAGGTTGAAAAAGTTTAAAGGAGGCTACACATAAATGAGTAAGGGTAGGTGGAAATTCCCTTAACTCTGATTTTATGATTATACTGATGGAAAATTAGAGTATTTAGGACCTTTGGTTTAAACTCAACAACTCTCTGTCAACTCTTTAGATGTTCTGGGCAAATGAAGTGGTTGTGGCTGAATCTCAGATGAAGGCTAAGTAGGGTATTTTATGGAGAGGGTTGTTCTTCTAGCTTCATCCTTTCCTCATACTATTGTGTAAAGGTTTTCAAGCAAGCATCCTGATTAAAGATGCGTATATCAGTAAATGCAGTACCACCAGAAGTGGTGATGAAGTTAAAGAAATTTATGGCTAAACTTCAATCTTAAAAGAAAAAAACATTTATTTTGATCCCCGCAGCTCCTGTAGGGTTCTGTCTTAGGTAAGTCACGTACGAAGCTCCTCTCAAGGGACCTGAGTTGTTACGGAGATCTAAGATGTATAGGAGTATAACCTAATAAGAGATAGAAAAGGAAACTGGTTAGAGGCAGGTGCAGGTAAAAGGCTACAGGAATTCATAGCAACAAGACACAGCTTTCAGTTCAAGCCTATCAAGAAATGCTTTCTGGAGAGGGTGGTTTTGGAACTGTCCTCAAAGGATGGGTAGAATATGGATACTTAGAAATTGGTATTGGGTTGGGGCAAAGCCACTATAGACTTTATCTTTTTGTAACACTGAATAAATTTGCTGATCAAATGAATATTGTAAATAAAATGTAAACAGAAACTTGCGTATCAGCAATAAAATAGTATGTGTTGTAAAGCTGCAGTGTATTGGGTGAAGATCAGGCAAAGCCCCTTTCAGCTCTGGCCTCGTACACTTAGTGTCACTCTCTTTACTCCCTTTATCTGCTCTTTTACTCTGGAGGTTCAGAAGCATGTGCTGCGTGAGACAGGACACCTATGCCACATCTTCACACTTTTCAAGGATGTTTTTCTCCTTGAAAGGTTAATTTTGTTACTATATTAATATTTGACTGAGTTTGGTGGGGAATAAGAACTAGATAGATCCTTCATGAGTGAATGCACAAATGAAGAACTGTATGAAACAGAATGTCATGCCTTTTAACTAAGTTCATGTTTTTGTCATGCACAGGTACTTGTTTGGTTAGCTGCAACCTGCCCCAGAAAATCATTGTAGTGTGACTGCAACAAGTTGATTTAAAGCTAAGAGGAACTGAGTGTGCAGATTTGTGACTTTACATGGAAATCTTGGTTTTCTCTTTAGCTATGATTGTATGTGTGCCGTTGTTTAAGTGAGTCATTGCTTACAGTGGTTGATCGTGAATGATTGTTCTTGTTTTTTTTTCGCTCCTCAGTCCTTTCCTCAAATTATTTGGACCAGGAAAAAGGAAGGAGAAGGGCTTATTCCCACTGCCTTTATTGCTGGTTTAAAATTTAAAGTTCTGTTGGTTTCCACAAAGTTGTTGGGATCACGAGATAAAATGCCCAAGCTAGACATCTTTAATTGATATTTGTGATTAATTTGTTTCTTTTACATTGTGGCTTTTTAGTAATTCCAAATCTTCATTAAAGAAATTTTAAATTAACTATAATAATAATAGTTACCATTATTGAGTGTTTAATTTGTACCCAGAACTTTGCTAAAGATTTTTGCTTTCCTTATTTCTTCTAATCTTCCTTGAGAGATACCTTCATGTTACTAATAAGACTCAATGATTTCTATAGGTCACATAACTTGTAAGTGGCTGAACTGGGATGGACCCAGATCTGTCTGTCTTTGGTGTCTGAGCCAGTATGTTGAATTGTTCTTGCCTGTTTTATCTAAGTATTTATGCTTCTCCCCTCACATGGTATGGTGCCAGGATGCACTCTTGTTTTAGCTTAAAATAACATACTTTTGGTTTTCATAAGTCCTTTATGTAAGCAGTTTTTGTTGGTTTGACACCTTAGCAGTCATGATCAAAACTCTTTCATTTCCTATTGTGTTAATGATACTTAGAAATCGTTTTTGTTTTTGTTTTAACAGCTAAAAGGAAAAACGTAAATTATTTTGTTTTTTGATTGGCAGTTCAGTCTAAATGGGTTCTAACAGTCTTCTGAGACAGAACCCTGGACTTTAGATGGTCCTCTTACTGATCTGTGCAGAACAGCATCTCAGGTTGTCGCGTGGTGTAACTGCAGGGGCGCAGGGTATGGATAGCAACAAAACAACCCGTTTACACTTGAGGTCAAATAGCAAAGAGAAGAATTAATAAATGAGAAAGTATGACTACTCATTAAATGATCTGTCATTTGTCTTCTGTTTAGATTTGCACCTGAAAAACTTGAAGTAAATGTTAAAAAAATTCTTATTGTTATAAGTAGTTAACATCTACATGTTAAAAACAAAACCATCAATTTCATGTCCTATAATACTACAGTGGATACTGTTTATTATACATTGGTGTGCCAGCACTTGTGGGGTTGGGTGGTGTGCTTTATGAATCCAACTGAAAAACATGTCTAGACAGAACCAAATGTATAATTGTATAAAATCACAGCCCAGGAATTATGGCTGAAAAACTTTAATAATTATTGGCAACTCTATGCCATTTTAGATCACTCTATGTTCTCATTTTCTTTGTGTATTGTAGAAGAATTAAAGTTTATTTTTAGGCAAAATAAAATGTCTAAAATGCAATATGATATGAATCTGGTTTTTTAACTAAAATATATTTTCCATGCAAATGTGTCTTTCTTGATCTGGAGAATTGAATAAGCCCAAATAAGAATAATGCTTCCAGCATTAAATCTGGGTAGGAGCTTTTTGAAACCAACTTAATAGGACAGCAGAACTGCCACTTTAAATCCGTATTTCTTTTATTTAATTTTTTTTTGATTTTTAATATAATGTTTGCATTTTAATTTTTATTAAAAATTTTTTAAATTTTATATTGGAGTATAGGTGATTTATGTTGTGTTTCAGGTGTATAGCAAAGTGATTCAATTATATACATACACACATATATATATATTCTTTTTCAGATTATTTTCCCATATAGGTTATTATAGAATATTGAGTGGAATTTCCCATGCTATATGGTAGGTCCTTGTTGATTATCTTTTTTATATACAGTAGCATGTATATGTTAATCCTAAACTCCTAATTTATCCCTCCTCCCAAATCCATATTTCTTTTAAACATAGACTTATTGGCACTGTGAAAGGTATATTTTTAAGTAGCTCAAACTATCCTGGCATCTATCTAATTTGTATTTCCTGTCTCCTTCCTCAAGCAATCGGTTAGGCAGTCTACTCTCCTCTAGCTATCAACCCTTAATTCTTTTTTTAATTTTAATTTTTAAATTAATATATATACATTTATTTATCCCACCAGCATGTGGGATCTTAGTTCCTTGACCAGGGATCAAACCTGCACCCCCTGCACCCCTGTGTAAAGTTCTAACCACTGGACCTCCAGGGATGTGCCCCTTATTTCTTCACAGGAGAGAAGTTGCCAGCATCTTCTCTTCCTCTGTTGAGCTGTGCCGTCCAAAACAGGCTATTGTATATAAGCTGCAATGAACATTTTGTTACTGAGTTGTAGGAGTTCCTTATAAAACCTAGGTATCAGTCATCTTTGTTTCAGATTTATATTTTGCATTGATTTCTCCCTAGTTTTTTTTTTTTAACAGTGTCACCTCATAGCCAAAAGTTTGTACTATGAGTAAATCTAATTTATCAATTTTTTTCTTTTATGGTGTCTTAGCCTTTCCTTACTCTCCAATCCTGAAAATATTCTCCTATGTTTTCTTTTGAAAACTGTGATCCATCTTGAATTAGTTTTTCCACGTGCTATATTATCGACATTAAATCTTTAAAAGATATTATCCATTTTGTAAATGAGGATTTTGGCACGCTGAGGATTTGGCACTGCAGATATTATATTTAATACTAAATGTGATTTTAGAATTTTGGAACGTTTTGGGTATGATCATGGTGAAAATAGGTTAGGTCATATATATAGCATTTTGGTCAAAACTTTTTTGAGATGTTACATCCACTGTTGTCACAAAAATAGTGTTACTGACAAATGAACAGTTGTTTCGGTAACTGGGTTTATCCCCATAATGAAACCAGGGATGTTAAATGCAGATTAAGACTGAAACCGTGGCATGCATTTATTTTATAAGATAGAGAGATGTTGTATTTATGTACAAACGTTCTATGAAGCTGGCGGGATTTGCCTGTTGAGTCAAGGTGCTTAATCATATTGGAACAGGAAAGAATCAAATTGACTTAACTACTTAACCTGGCCTAATTCACTGTTTTTAGTAAATGTGGTATGGGGATCAAAATTGCTGTCAGTTCTCCCAGGGTCATTCCTTATTCCTAGTATTTAAAGTCTCTCCCTGACATCGCAGTAATGTCACCAGTACCAGCATCTAAGGCTAAAAGGGAATTCTCAGCAATAAATGTTGTTGGTATATATTTTGAGTGTTTACGATGTGCTAGCCATGCTGCAAGCATTGTATTTCTCACAATAATCTCATTTTAAAGAGGAAGTTAAGAAAGATTTCACAACCACAGACTTGGGGGTGGTATGTGGGGAAGCATCCTGAGGTGCTCTAGTAAATTTTCTGAATGGTGGCTTCTCATAAGTCCTTACAAGTGTCTTGAGTCCACATAGGTAACATGACAATATACTGGTAATTCAGTCAGTTCTGAGATGTGTGTGGAGTCCTTTGGGGGAAGAGAGGGGTTTCATGTATCGGATGTATGTCCAAGACACTGTACTATAAGAGTGTTCAAAGACGAGCAGGACAGGAAGAAGCTAATGCCACCCCTAAAGGGAGCTCCACTCTGTTACTGGGCTGCCATCCATCAGTATGTACAATTCAACTCCTTTTAAACTTACCATTTATTGGGGGTGGGGGGAAGGCTGCCCTTTATTTCTAGCTGAACAAATGAATACAGTGAGGACTATTGAGAGACGACACTTGAGGATACAAAGATTCCATCGCGAAGCTGGTGTTGCCCCTGCTGCACAGCGGCTTGTGTCCGTGTAAATAGCAGAGGAAACTGGCCAGGTTCACATACCCTTTCAGAATGGCCTTCTCACTAAGGAAGCATTAGTTTCAGTTGATAACTCTTAAAGAAACTAGGACAGTTCCCAGGCTGCTGTTTATTTGTATAGCTAAACAACGGGCATTAATAGAACCGTGATGAGGGCCACGGCAATAAAATTTACTGTGTTCTAATTGTATCCTCTTAGCAAGATTATAGAAATTTTTAAATCCAGATATTGTGCCTTAAATGGAGATGTATATGCATTATGAATGGAATTAAATGCTTTTTTTCTTACAAAGTAGTTGTTTTGCCTAGTGTTTGCTACTGTTTCTGATTAAAATGGGTGTTTATAGTCTCAAGCAGGTTAACCAGTTAGTTTTATGAACTTTTTCATATTGTGTAGCAGGAACCCAGTTTAATGGCCTTAGTTGTTTGTTCTTTAAATGTATTTTCATAGCCATTTTCTCTTTCGTGTGTATTCTCTCCATTTTAGTCAGTGTACTTATGCTGTGTGCATGCTTTTAATCTCTAAATCCGTTATTAATATATGTAGTAGTTACTGATTTCAGATACAGGTCAAACTGGCTTTGTCTTATAACTCATAGGCAAGATTTCAGAACATTTTTACAGAAAAATTTTCTGTTTGGAACAACACCTAATTGTCATATGAAATCAGCCATTCCCGTCATTGCCGTCTCAGTGTCCTGATTTATGTCAGCATTGATCATGATGGGTGAGGGGGTTCTTCAAGGCAACATTGTGTGTAGATATTTACAGATATACCATCAGATAATGCCTTGTCCAAGAGAGTGTTGACTGTTATTTATAGGTAAAGAACTCTCTTGTCTTCATAGGTAGCAGGTTGTTTGCATCCAGTAATATTTGCTTAGCTATTTATACATTAGTATGTTTAAAAAGAAATCTAAGGAGAAGCAGTAATCATTCACTATTTTATCAGGTGATGGCACTGGCGTTCTTATTGTGTGATCGTAAAATAGCCAGGTTTGTCATAATCGATGCCAACAGCAGATGCACTTCCTAGAATAAACAGCATGCAAAGCCCAAATCTAAGTGCCTTATCTAGGAGCATTTTAAAATCTTTGTATTTTTCGTGATTTAAAAAAGTAATTGCGATTTGCATTGTGTCACATTTTCAAAATGAAAATGTGATTCCTGCCACAGCTCAAAAACTGAAGAAGCAAAACTTGGTCCGTAAGTTTTCAAGTATAATGTGTTATTTTGAAAGAGGTTTTTTCATGCATGTGGGTTTAGTGCATTAACTCTAGAGCCAGACTGTGTGGATTTGGATCTTGCCTCTACCACTTACCAGCTTTGTGATGTTGGGCCAGTTACTTGACCTCTCTGTGCTTCAGTTTCCTCTTTTGTAAAGTGGTAATAATAGTGATGAAAGCATGCACCTCATAGGATTGTTAGGAGGATGATATAAGTGAATAGAAATAAAGTGCTTAGAACAGTGCCTGACACATAGTAAGGACAAATGGACAGGACTGTAAAGGGTGAAACAGGTAGGTGTGTGTTACAGGGGCTTCTCCTATAATCAATTCTAATTCTTTTAAAATAGAATTATTAAAAGATGATTTTCTGATCCATCAATGATATTTGTAGGTGACTTTCATGACAAGTATTATTCTAGATTCTACAGGGCATATAAAAAGAATAAAAGGCATGGTCCCACTTTGAAAGCTTGCACTATATTTAAATAGGTACCCAAATGCAGGTAAATACAAATGAAAATGTAACATAGCAATATAAAAGTAAAAAGGTATGAATCTTTTTCCAGTGAAAACAGAGGGAATAAGGAGGTACAAAAGGTGACTTTGGGTCTTGGAGGACAGGAACTCTAAAAGCCGATGGTGAAAGTCTCAGCTTTGTGACTCCCGGCCATGCATCTTTATGAAAAACAGAAAACAGAACAAACTCATTGTGTTCATTGTTCTCTTGCAAAACTAGTCATTTGTTTTAGTTGACTCCCCCTGTTTTTGTTTAAACATTTCCCTGGTTTTCATCTGTAGTTCTTGTTACTCCACAGTAAAAATCAGGCACTCCAGCCTAGAGTCTAGACTCTTCAGGTCATTTTCCATTTTCAGGCCCTTGTGGAATGCTCTGGAATGCCCATCTCTCTCACCCCAACCTCCCTGAGGCCTTACCCCATCCTTTAAAGTCTCAGCTCCAAGACACACCTCTTCCAGCCACCTGAATGGAGTCCCAGCTTCCCCAGCTTCAACTTTAGTGCTTAGTTATTATTCTGGTAGGCACTGAATCTATGTGAAAGCTCTTTGCAAACTATGAAGTACAGTACAGATGGAAGAAGCAACATGGCCATCTTTTTCTTGCCTTATTTTTTACCTGTTCTATGTTTATCCTGTCATCCCTGTGTATACACCCCTCAACATCAACTGAGAACTAGAAGTCAAAAGTGAATCCATCCTAGCCTGCAGAAGAAACAAACAAGAGACAACAAACAACAACAGCGAAAAACAAATCAAGGCAGTAGGGAGCTGTGATGAATGAGTGAGTGAGCTGAAGGGTGCTCTGCCAGGGGTGGGTAACACCGGCGCAGGCACAGCTCTCAAAAGAGGCCATGTGATTAGTGCAGGCAAAAGAGCAAGGGCTTGCGATATTGCAAGACTTCAGTGCAGGTGTGGACTGTACATTGGTCACCTTTCTGAACCTTTGATAATCCACATTCTCATGTGAAAAATGATATTGCTGGTATACTTACTTTATGGCATGGTGTTTATGAGGAGTAGATGAAGAGATGCTTGTGGAAAACCTGTCATGTTAATTTTAAAGTACAACTAGTTGTTGTTTCCAATAAAAATAAATGTCAGGGAGAACTTGGGACCACATTAGATACAGTCGTGCGTCATGTCCAGCCGTGGCTAGGAGGTTGATGGGGGTAGGCAAGTAGGCACAGGTGCTGAGGGGGGACCCAGCTGACGTGGACAGCTCCAGGGTCTGGAGGCAACAGCCGGGGGTGCCTGGCAGACCCCTTACAGTGTGTCAAGGGAGCTTAATGAAGTGATACCTGGAGCTTTGGAAGCACTAGGGTATTCAGATTGAGGCAGGGAAATGATAGAATCGGTGAGGTAACATTACTTCACTCCTGTGGGAAGTTTACCTTGGGGAGCTTTCTGGGTGGAGCCTTCCACGACTGCATTTTACGATGAACCTTTCATGAACCAGATGACAGCAAATTACAGATATCCAGTTACTCTCTCTGTCCTGGAAATTTACAGTAGGTTCTGATAGGGAAGGGTTGGTAAAAGGAGGAAGCCACGTTTGCAGCAACAGCTTCCTGGAGTGACTTTGGGATTTTTGAATCTGGGCAGCTAGACTTTGAGTTTCTGTCTGCTGGGGATTGCTCTCTGACACTTCAGCAGCCTCCAAACTAGTCGTGGGCTTTTCAAGAGGCTGTGCAATTGGGGACATTGCAGGAAGTCTCTTGCTGAATGTTTTCTTACATACCCCAATGAAAAAAGTACACATCTCTGATATTAACTCAATCGTGTTCTCCAAACACTTGCAAGAGATGTGTTGTATATAAACAAAAGAAGAAGGGATGCAGGGGGTGACTGTTTGATGGGGCTGTTTGTGCATCATTAGACATTAGGGTTTGTGTTCTCATGGTCTTAGCTAAATTATGTAAACTTTCTGGACCTTAAGGTTCCCATCTGTAGAATGAGAGTGTTGAGGTAGTGGCTTATTGCCACTCCCCACCTGTGAGTATTATATATTTTAAAAGGGGTTGGGAAATGTTCTCCTTGTCTTCTAATTATACATGGAACACTTCCTAGAGGAATCTGAAATTTTTTAGGAGCTCTTTTTCACTCAACAGTATTTAGTAAGGACTTACTTTGTACTTGGGACTACTTTGGGGGCTGGAAATACAGCCGTGAACAAAGCAGGGCCTCTGCTTTTTAGATGCTTATGTTTTAAGAAGTGGATACAGGGACTAAATTCACAAACACATGAAGCAGTGACAAGAACTACGATTACATTGCATGTGGAGTCACAAATGGGAAAAGTCGAGAACTTTTGGCTTGAGTGGATGGTGGTGGTGGTTACCGGTATGGTGAATGGAGTGGGTCTGGGGGAAGGGAATCCCTATTCTGCTAAGTTTGACATGCTGGGGAGACAGGTTATGTAGAGTTTTAAATTTGAGGGTCTTCACTACATACATGGTATTTGAAGCTTTGAGACCAGATAAGATCAACTGTTGGCTGAATTTAGATAGCAAAGGGAGGAGGGGTGGGAACCAAGCCTGGGCTCCAACATTTGGACTTGGGTCAAGGAGGGGAATAGGAGAGAGACCTTGGCTGGTTGCCCTTGGCCTCCATTCGGCAAGTCCGTGTCTGTGCGCTGTTCTCCCTTTAAGTTCAGGGATGGCCTATGTCTGTGTGAATTTATACTGCACTTACGTGTATGTATCAGAGTAATAAATGCCTTTGAAACATAATATTCAGTCCTGGCAAGGTGCTGAGAGATGAGAGCTCTCTTTGTTGACCTCCACTTCCCTACTCCCTTCTGCTGCCAAGTTCATGGCTGCCTGCGACACCAGCGCCTGCAAATGGCAGCCACCCTCTAGAGGCCCATGTCTTTCGGGGTAGGCTGGTCGTGTGGAATGTTGATCATGAGTCAGTTTTGTTTATAACAAGAATCTGTTTTTGTCTGTGGTACTTGTAATTGCATAATTAAAATTTTATGTAATCTGATTAAATGTGAGCATTATTTTTCTACAAAAAATATGCTAAATACTTTGGAAAGCCTCCAAAGGCGGGCCTCCAAGAAGAATGCTGCTAAGTTAGGTATGGTCATGGCAACTATAAAGGATTGGAGGAATAATTAAACTTCTGTGAGGATTCTCAGCTCGCGTCTTGAGAGCCTTTGATTTTGTGCTCCACTCTAATAAAAAAGGGAAATTGGAAGGTGTAGATAATGTTTTCTTGGGTGTGGTTTGTGTGAGAATATTAGCCTAACAGTCAGTCTGGAGACTGTGCATGAAAAAGACATTGACCCTACATCAGGAAATTGATAAAAGAATATATATCATGTTAATGTCAAATGAAGTGGCTGCGGTAGGGGGCTGTGTGTGTGTATTTATGAGCCCCTGCTTCAATCTGCCTTTTTAACTTCTCAGCCAGTTATCATCCTGTTACGTTGAGTGGGGTTTTACTACATGAACTTTATAAATAACAGTTTTATATATGTGCCAAAAAACTTCAAACTAATTATGTCCTATTTTACCACTTCTAGGACTTGAATCTATGAAAAAACAGTTTTTTAAAAATACATAAAAGTTTCAAGGATGTTTTATCGCTTTAGTATTTGTAACATAAAAATTGTGCAATCTACATGTCAAGTAGTGCAGAAGTGGTTAAATTATGACACATACACATAGAAGACTATCATATTGTGATTAAGCATCCAAGTTTTGAAGAAGACCAAATGACATGGAGAAAGGTGCACAGGATAATGTTAAATTACAAAGGATAGAAAGCACTTTATATAATATGATTTCAATTTTAAAAACGTCTACAATATTAGCAGTTTATCTCTGGGTGGTAGGATTGTGGGTGACTTTTGCGTTTATGTTTTATACTTATTTTGAATTTTGTAATTTTCCTCTTAGAGAGGTGTTATTTTTGTAATTACATAATAATTTTATTACGGTAATGGATGACTTGAAACTTTACAAAGAGGTCTTTTGAATTTGTTGCTGTTGAGAGTTGGTGCTTCGTAAAATGGCTTATTAAGGAGAGAACATGAATGAGAACAGTAAAAACTACTTTTAGTCTTTAAAATAATTATTAATTATAAGTAAATACATAAATAAATAAAATAACCTTTATTTCTAAAATTAAGTACACATATAAATAAAATTACTATTCATCTATATAATAATAAAAATTATAAGAGATAATGTATGTTAGTATTTATAGATATAGAAATAAAATTGCTTTTGTCTTCATAATTGCTATTAATCTTTTGTAATAGTCATCAGTCTTTATAATAACCAAGACAGTTGAACAAAATAGAATTTTCCTCATTTTGGAAATAGAGAAACAGTCTCAGAAATGGTTGTTTCCCCAGCCCTAAGTTACACAGTTGGTAATGGCAGATTTGGAACCCAGATTTTCTGATTCTGAATCTCTTGGTCTTTCTGTTCCTGGCACTGCTTTCTGGTCTTTTCCTCATTCAAGTTAGGTCTAGAAAGAAGGAGTAGCGGGAATCTGGCTTGAAAGTCCTGAACTGAGGACCTGCTTGTGAGTAGAAGGTTAGATCAACTGGGTGAGGTACAGGTCTCTTTCTGAGACCGGAACTTAAGCAGAAATGCTATCACAGGGAACCTAGAGCTGTGTTTTCCCAAGTGGGTGCGTATGTCGGAGTGCAGGAAGTAAATATTAGAGCTGTTAATAAGCTATTAAGAAGTAAACTAAAATTTACTAATATTAAACATTGGGATTGAAACTGGGACCCATGCTTGGGTCCTGGGTCAGAGGAAGTGTCCCGTTGGGAACACAGCCCTCCTGGGGGTTGTGGGGGACTTCCACAGCCCAGGGCACGGGGAGGAGCCCTCACTCCTGTTTGCTTTGCACCTGTTGTGACATGCTGCATTTACTCAGTAGACTTATGGATTAGGTTAACCAGTTTTAATGAAAGCACGAGCTACAGAACTGACCCTTGGCTTACAGAGATTCCTACAAAGAACCCTGGTTTGAAGGCGATATTGGTAATGCAAATACAAGTGAGCTGTAAAAACTTGGCGGAGCAGAGACTTCTCCCTGTACACACTCCTATCAACTCAGGAGTTACCTAAAAAGTGAATTTTGTCTAAGAAAATTCAGTTCTCTTTTTGAGAACTCACTGTGCAGTTACCTAAGCCCTCCAAAGTGGAGGAGATGGTGCAGATGGTCAGCACCAGGAGTGTTGTGCGTACTTAAGGGGACCAATGGATAGTGTCATTCCATTTTCATGCAGTTAAGTTTCTTTTTTAATTCTTTCTGTTCCGCAGCCATTTACGAAATATCTTCTAAGTACCAGGCATCATGCTAGTGAGATGAAGAAGACAGTTCCTTTAAGGAGCTCACTGTCTAAAAAGGTCTCAATCTTGCACTAAAATTATAGAATGAGAATTTTTTTAGTTGTCAGGGATTCGTGGAGTATCTCTTCCAACCCTGTTGTTGTTCAGGTGAGGACTCTGCCGTGCACCCCACTGTCAGTACCTAGGAGCCATCGGAATCCCTCCCCTGAGTTGGTTTCACCAGGCTTCATGTATGGCATCCAGTTTTTCCTTTCTTCATTTGTCTCTTTACAATTACCTTCTCAAGCCTGATTTTCTAACTTGCCTTTTTGCCAGTAGGCATTAATAATATAGTCCAGCCTGAAAAAAACCTTCCACTTTAGGCTTCAAATCATGTACAATGAATGTGTTTTCTTAAAAAAAAAAATTGTGAGTATGGGTGAAATTCTGTGTATTGATTTTATTTTGAATGCAGATGATCTTTGCTGGCTGCAGAGACTAACAGAAATCATAGCATTTTAGGCAACAGAAAGGAGAGTACAGCTGTGACGGTGTCATGGGAGATCATCTTTCACTTTTGACGTCTAGCAAAGAGCAGCACTGTGCATGAGTCAGGGTTCAGCGATGTACAGTCAGGTGATTATTTTTAAGTACCTGTCTGAAAGAACCCCAAGAAGTACCACTTTTTTTTTTTAATCAATTTTTATTGGAGTATGGTTGCTTTACAATGTTGTATTAGTTTCTACTGTACAGCAAAATGAATCAGCTTTATGTATACATATATCCTCTATTTTTTGAATTTCCTTTCCATTTAAGTCACCACAGTGCATTAAGTAGAGTTCCCTGTGCTATATACAGTGTGTTGTCATTAGTCATCTATTTTATACATAGCATCAATAATGTACATGTGTCAATACCAATCTCTCAATTCCTCTCACCTTCCCCTTTCCCCCTTGGTATCCATACATTTGTTCTCTACGTCTGTGTCTCTATTTCTGCTTTGTAAGTAAGATCATCTATATCATTTTTCTAGATACCACATATACGCATTAATATACGATATTTGTTTTTCTTTTTCTGACTAAGAAGTGCCGCTTTCTAAAGAATAATGTTGCATATACTTTAGGCTTGAAATATTATAATCAGAGCAGGCTTATTAAATGTTCATCTGTTCCTATGCACTGTTCTCAAGCAAGTGAGAAAGATCAAGGAGGTGACTCTCTCATTTAAAAATAACCAGACTCTCCTTATGTTTGTAACGGAATTATTTTTATGATTGGTAAGAGCATTGTTATATGAAAGTTTAGTGTATCTCAACCATCCCTGCCCTTGCTTTTGGTTGTGATGGTGGGATATTAGAGTCACTAAAAAGTAGGGTTTCCTTAAGAGTATTAAAGATGAAGACATAATGGTCACAGTCATCATTTATGGCAGATTATGTTAGAAGTAGAAGAAAGGGAGTTCGACTGTTTTCACGTTTCAGTATAGGGAACCTTCGAGAAGTAAAGAAAAATAGAAAAAAATAAAAATTATCCATAGCCTCATCATTAAAATATAAATTCTGTTTTAAGAATGCTTTTTAAAGTAACACATTGATGATTATTTTAATCGAATGGCCAGTGCCAAATCATACAGAGCATATTTGAAAGGAGCATCAATGCAGGTGGGTGGGGTGACATCTGCATTACCCTTTTGGTAGTCATCCTTTTTCTTTGAAATAGGCAAAAGTAACTCCATAACAAATGCCTTGAGGAAATGGAAGGCTAACACAGGTTGACAGAAATAGTGCAGAAACGTGTGTTAGAAAATGATTTTATCATAGCATTTTGAACCTAGGGTGGATTGTTTTGGTTTAGCGGTGCTGGTCCTCCCCTCCTCTTCCTCCGTTGGGTAGAGCCTCCGTTCTAAAGAGGCTTGTAGAAATTAGGCTCAGTTGCTGGCACATCGTGGAGGCATCAACTGCTTGTGGTGGTTGTGGTGACAGAGTGCAGATGTTCTCAGTGAAACTGGTTTCCTTGACCTTTTCCTTTTGCTCTTCAGGTTTTCAAACAAACTGTATGTGCATTGAGTGCTTCCTGTTGAGGAAATGGAAGGAGGTGTGGGAAGCCCTGTGGGGACAGAGATGGGACCGGATTATAGTAGACAAACTTTGGTTGACTCCAAGTTCACACATCTGTGTCCCTGTTGATTCACCTGCTTTGTAACATCAACATCTCAAAAGCCAGATGCTTAGATGTCTAGCTCTGTTGGGCTCCACTGAATGTTGGCTTTCTTGCTATTAAATAGGCATACTTTTTGCAGCTGAGCAGTTAACTTTGGAAAGATGATTTTTTTGGTGTCTTTTTAAATGTTTTATAAAGAAACTTGGTTTAAATAATACTTAATACAACATTGCTGAATTGTTCCATTGTCTTTTTAAAAAACTTAATTTATTTTAATTTTATTGGCTGCATTGGGTGTTTGTTGCTGCGTGCGGGTTTCTCTAGTTGCAGTGAGTGGGGGCTACTCTTCGTTGTGGTGAGGTGGCTTCTCTTGTTGCGGAGCACGGGCTCTAGGTGCACGGGCTTCAGTAATTGTGGCATGCAGGCTCTAGAGCCCAGGCTAAGCAGTTGTGGCGCACGGGCTTAGTTGCTCCAAGGAGTGTGGGATCTTTCTGGACCAGGGATCGAAACTGTGTCCCCTGCATTGGCAGGCGGATTCTTAACCACTGTGCCACCAGGGCAGTCAGTCCCTGTCCTATTGTCTTTAAAACCCATTTCTGTGGCAATATGCAGTATAATATTTACATAATTTAGTTATACAAGATGTTTTTGTAAATTTGAGATATTTGTATCTTGGTTAAACAAATCAACATGAAGTAAAAGTTAAATTGCCTTTTTTTTATGTTGTACAATTCTGGGGGTTTTAACACGTGTAGATTTGTGTAACTATTCCCACAGCCACTCTCAAATGGTTTCCTCATTTTCTCATTCTCTCCCCACCCCTAAATCTTGGCAACCGTTGATGTGGTTTCCATCCCTGTAGGTTTGTCTTTGCAAAGATGTCATTTCACTGGAAGCATACAGCATGTCTTTTGATGCTAACTTCTTTCACTCAATAGAATGCCTTTGAAATTCATCCAAATTGTTGTGGGTATTGACAGCATGTTCCTTTTCATAGCTGAGTAGGATTCCACTGTGTGGGAGTACTCCAGTGTATTTATCCATTAAGCCATCGAAGAACATCTGGGTTATTCTAGTTTTTAGGTTTTACAAGTAAAGCTACCCTGAACTTTTGTGTAGAAGTCTTTGCATGGACACATGCTTTCCTGTCTCTTCGGTAAATACCTAGGAATCGAATGGCTGGGTTGTTATAGTGTAGTTGTCTATTTAACTTTGAAAGGAAATTTCAAATCATTTTCCAGAGTTAACCGTACCAGTTTGTATTCCCCCCAGCAGTGCAAAAGAGAGACTTTCAGGTGGTTGGCATCTTTGTCAGCACTTGATATTGTCAGTATTTTTATTTTAGCTATTCTAAGTAGATGTTTAGTGGTATTTCTGGTTCTAATTTGCATTTCTGTAATGGCTAGTGATGTTGAACATTTTTTCTTGCCTTTTCTTAAAGCTTACCTGCAGCCATTGTCATGTGCTTACTTGTAACCATTTGTATATCTTTTTTGCTGAAGGGTCTGTTCAAGTCTTTCGCCCATTTTTTAAACTGGATTGTTTCTTTCCTCCATTTAGTTTTCAGAGTTTTTTTGGTTTTGCTTTTAATGTATTCTGGGTACAAATCCTTTACTGCATATGTGATTTGCAAATATTTTTCCCAGTCTGTATCTTTGTTTTTCATTCTTTATTAATATCTTTTTCAGAGCAAGAATTTTTAATTTTGAAGAAGTGCAATTTATCTTTTTAAGTTTTTTAATGGATCATGCTTTGTGTGTAATTTCCAAAAACTCTTTGCCTAGCTCCAGGTCATAAAGATTGTTTTTTATGCTTTGTTCTTAAAAGTTTTATAGTTTCACATTTTATATTTAGATCTGTTTGGAATTAATAGTTGTATAAAGCCTGAGGTTTCCGTCAAGGTTCCTGTTTTTGTATATGGGTGTCTAATTGTTCCAACACCATTTGTCGAAAAGATAGTCTTTTCTCCTTTGAATTGCCTTTGTAGCTTGGCCAAAATTCAATTGACTATATTTGTATGGGTCAGTTTCTTTTACTTCCTGTTTCCCTGAGGTTCCCTTTTTTAAGTCTTCCAGGCACAAAGGTGGGGCTTTAGAAGGGGGCAGTGCGCTTCCCATTGTTGCAGGAAGGGGGACCCCTTCCAGGGCCCGAGAGTGAGCTCTTGTCTAACACTTGGAAATGAATTGTCCGAGGGGGCACACGTGCTGACCAAACAAGAGACTTTATTGGGAAGGGGGCCTGGGCAGGGAGCAGCTGGGTAAGGGAACCCAGGAGAACGGCTCTGCCACGGGGCTGCAGCCTCGGGTTTTATAGTGATGGGATTAGTTTCCAGGTTGTCTCTGGCCAATCACTCTGACTCGGGGTCCTTCCTGGTGGTGCACGCATCCCTCAGCCAAGATGAATTCCAGCAAGAAGGATTCTGGGAGGTTGGTAGGACATAAGGACTGGCGTCTCCTCTCTCCTTTTGATCCTTCCTGAATTCTTCCGGTTGGTGGTAGCTTGTTAGTTCTGCATTCCTCACCAGGACCTCCTGTTGTAAGAGAACTCATTCAAGTGGTTACCGTCCAGCCAGGTGGTTTTGGTCAGTGGTTCCCCTAACACCATGACTGCCTTCTTTCTGGATCAAAAAGCAGGAAGACAGCAAAAAAACATGAGAAGTTTACTCCTACATCTTGAGAGCCGTTGGTGCTCTGATTAGAGAGGAAGGAAGGTTCCTCTCCCTGAGGTTTAGGTGACCGTGGTCCCCTCTGCCTACCACCTTATGATTGCCGTGGGCTGGGAAGCAGAGAATAAAGAAGAAAAAAGAAGAAAAACAGGGAAATTTCCCTACTCTCTCCAGGGTTAGGAATCCCCTTCTTCTTAAGCTAGACCTCAAAGGATTTGCAGATTTGCTTCCTCTGTATACATGCTGGTGCTTACTTTCAGGTGTCTGGTTGCCTTGAGTCCAGGCCTGGAGGGTTTTGGAAGAACATATGGAGAAACCCATCAGTGGTTTGGTGTACTTTGAGTTTTGCACGTCTCTCCCTTTCAGGCTGCTGCCGTCATTTATGTTTCAGAGCCCTCAAATAGCTGCTTCATATGTTCTGTTCAGGTGTTACAGCTGCATTCAGGGGAGAGACTGGGCAGAGTGTGCTTCCTTCATCTTACCTGGAACCAGTACCCCCTATGTTGTTTTTAAATACAAGATTTGGAGTAATGTTTTGGGCAAGTCGCATAAATCTTGAAATGATAGCTATTGTGTAGACAATAGTTTCATAGGCTTTTTTTTTAAGTCATTATCTTGGCTGAATTGATTTACATTTGTAAATATGAGAACAAAGTGGAAAACTTCCAGTCTTGTGGAAATTCTTTGTTAAGATTACAGTGGGCTCTTTCTTTTGCTCCTCTTCCCTACTAAAAAATTAACAATTTAAGGTAAACATTTTAGTACCATATGCAAATTTGCATTTAGTATCATTTGATTTTCGTTGCAGAAGGGCACCAGGATGCACCTGGGAAGCCTGTAGTCCTTCACTGTTCTGTTTACCTTGTAGCTCTTGTCTTTGTTACATCAAGAGTTGTCTGATTTTTAAGCCCTCAATATCCAGCTACTGAGGTGCCTCCGGGATGTGAGTTGATTCATCTTCACTCTGAACCTCTTGCATAAGCTTTAAGAGGAATTAGATGATTTAGGGAAGTCTGAAAAAGAGGGGCTAATTATTAACATTATTCTCTACTGACTAAAAAAATGTGGACTAAATATAATTGTCCAGACAGCTGGTGAAAAACAAATATAGCTCAGCGGGTTCCTAATGAAAACAACTACATGGTCTAGAAATTAGCTAATTTATTTTAAGTAATTCTTTATCAATAGAAATTCATTAAAAATTAGGGAGGAATCAACTGTAGGTGATCATAAATCTCTTGAAATCAACCTCAGGAGGCCATGTTAATGGGATCACAGTGGGATACAGGAGTAGACAATTAGAACGGTCAGGTTGAAGGTAATTAAGAATAATTCATGTGGCATTTAAATTATAGAAAGTGACAGTAGTACGTGAAGATGGAGGATAGTTGAAAAATCATATGATATCCCTTTATAGATGTGTCACGTTTGTTATTATTATTGGTGTTTTTATGCTTTTATATCTGTTTTCCATAAAATGGTCGAGTTTTGAGGGCTTCAGTGTTGAATATCGCCTCCCTTAGTGCTTGCCATGTTTTCATTATTTAAGACTGATAACAATTGGGAGTGTTTATGGAGCTCAGTGCCAGACCCTGCTGAGCACCTTGCGTGGGGTATCCCATGTCATCCTCACAGGAACCGTGTGAGGTTGGTCCTGACTGACAGGGGAGGAGACAGGCACAGAGGAGATAAGTGCTTAGGTTCGAATTTCCCGTGGTCTAGCTCTAGAGCCTTGCTTCACTCTTAACTTTTCAGCTGTAAGATTGCCTTGTTGAATGGGGCAAAATTCTCGGAAGGAAAGGATTGAGAAGTCCAAATTAAATACTGAAAATTAACTATACATTTTATAAATGTAAAGAGCATTTTAACTAGGTATATAGGAGCTTTAAAAATCATGAGCTGGGTTTAATGATTATCCAGCTTAAACCAAAGTAAGGATTGGAACCGTCTTGGTTTTATGATTCATTATGTCATCAGAACATTTCTTCTGCCAATTTTCCCCATGTCAGCTTGGTGTAAGTAACCACTTTTTATCACCACCCTTTTCCTGAGTACATTTCTTCAACAGAATTGTGCCATTAATCCAGTGCCAGGGGACTGAATCCACAGGAAGATTTAGATGAGGTTCAGAGAAATAAGAATTTGGTACTTTTTTCATACGGATGATTTAGGGTCCTAAGTGCTTAATCTTTTAAACTTCTCAAATGATCTTGTGGAGATGGGTCCTTATTGTGTTCAAATGAGGTGATCCCTTCTCTCCATCCTCTCCCCTTCTCCCCCGGATTAATTAAAGTGCTCTAAACCAGTTGGTTGATTTTATACTTCTAAGAGAGAATAAGACCCTTAAGGAATTGAGGAATGGTGTTAACATCCTGTCCAGATGGATATTTGTGCCTGAATGTTCATGTTTATACACATTTTTCTTTGTGAATGTACAGGCAGCAGCCAACTGAGTCGGCCAGACAACTTGTGTGGTATTCTTCCTTTTTACGAACAGTTTCAGCCGATAGCTAAGCACAGATAAGAGCCTTTTTCAATGCCCATAGAGTTGTTCTGCTCTTTTAATAACTGACCACATAGTTATAGGCCAAGGACATGCTAAAGTCATTGGGTGGAAGAGTCTTAAAAGTGGTCAAAATTTGGGGGCTGTCAGCATTTTCTTCTTTACCTAAATCTAAACACTTGTTTAGAAAGTAGTTTACCCACATCACACAGGCAAATGATGAATGTTTGAGATTCCGTTTTTATTTCTCTTAGTAACCGTTGATCGCAAGTAGAGACATTTGGCTGTGGAACTGAGAGAGGGGAATGTTCTCTGTGGTATCTTCCAGTGACGTTGAAAATGTCCCTGCACACACCATTCATTCACATTGTACCATGCTTAGTGAGCATTTCAAACCAGCCCACTCGATCCTGTTCTTCTGGAGCCGTTGATATTGGTGGCGTTACATATATACAAAATCTCTACAGAAACCAGGAAAGACCCAGCTTAACTGTAATTCCTTAGAAAATCTTGTAACAGCTTAGATGAGCTTAAAATGTGAATTCTAACCCTGTAACCTTATTCTCGCTCACCTGGACTACTGGTTTACCATCCCATTCTGCCCCTGCCACACACAGTTTATGCGTTGCTACCATGATTTCTGTGCAAAAAAGCACGTGTAACCATGTCAGTCTCCAGCGTAAAACATTTCTAAGGCTCCTCACAGCCTGTGGGAGAACGTCCAGCACTGTTCACGTGGTCTTCCAGCCCTCTGATGGGAACCCGGGCAACCACATTGTCTACTGCTCCCTGCTTTGAACCTGGTGCTTCTGACATACCATGCTGTTTCTGACCTCAGGGTGCTGCTCCCTTTCAGCACTTTTCTTTCCACCTCCTGGTTCTGTAAGATTTTACTCATGGGATTCCTTCCTCTGACACCCTAGGTTGGGCGGTGTGCCCACCTCTGCCCTCCTGTAGCACCCTCTGCCTTTCCTCCCTCATTGCCTGTCATGTATTGTATTTGTCTGTTCATGAGAGGGCGCTATGAATTCCTTGAGAGCAGGGGACCATGTCTTAATTATCTGTTTCCTCAAGCCTGATACGGAAACCGACACATGGTGGCTGCCATCCTTGGTGTGTGTTAAGGCAGCTGCATGAATGATGGAGTTGCCTTTTGAGCTCCCATCACTGGAAGTGTCCCAGGCAGGAGCTGAGAGGGCGCTGTTACTCAGAAGTTACTCTGACTCTCATTTTGTTTTTTATTTTACTTGATACTTTTAGGTAACTTTTTTTAATTTAATTTTTTCATCTCTCAATTTAACTTTGATAGTTAAATAAATAAAACCTTTCTAGTAATTAGCATTATATTGAGAGCTGCAAAATGCCTAATGTATACATTAGCACTAATTCTTCCAACAATGGTAAGAGGAGAATGATAGCACTACTTTTTATAGTTGTAGAAACTACGTCAGAGTGAAGGAAATTAGTCTGCCCAAGGTTTTACCTACAGTTAGTAATTCTTAGAACCGGGATTCAAATCCAGGTTTGAATCTAGACATTATGTACATTTCGCTATGGCATTTTTCCCGTAAAGAAAACTGATGTTTGTGTAATGATTGAGCAAAAGAGCAGGGATTCCATAGTTGTCTGGTGGTGGTTACTTCACAGAGGCTTGCTGTTAGTCAAAAATATTCACAATAGAAAGGAATACTCTTTTTTTTAAAGAAGTGAACAGAGATAAAAGTGGAAACAGATTATTTTCTGTTTAGTTTCTTTGTTTGGATTTTGTTTCTAGCTTCAAACAAAAGCTTTACATCGAGTTAAAATGGAGAAGGTGATCCTGACTTTTCTATAGTCAGTAGATTTCTGATTCTGCCCGAAGACAAGAGTCCCCTCCCCTACCCCATCCCAGCCCTGTGGAAGTTTTCTGTTTTTGTTGGGCTTAATCCTGGCTATTTCCATGGCAGGGGATGGAGAAAGGGGAGCAATACCATTTCCACAGAAACACAATAATGTGTCTCACCTATGTCAAGCAAGTTACTATAAAGCAGCTCTGCCTTTAAAAAATAAAGTGACAGGGGTAT
Source organism: Hippopotamus amphibius kiboko (assembly GCF_030028045.1). Classification (NCBI taxonomy): domain Eukaryota; kingdom Metazoa; phylum Chordata; class Mammalia; order Artiodactyla; family Hippopotamidae; genus Hippopotamus; species Hippopotamus amphibius. Next base: position 157,335,866 of record NC_080189.1, read on the forward strand.
GAAGTAGAATTAGAATGCTATTACATTTAAATCTCAACGTGATTCCATGAGCACAGGCAGTGGCTGCCAGAGATTAGTTCAGATCAAAGACCTCCAAATTGAATCTTACCTGACAATTCACCTGGTTTGCAAAACACAATGAAGCTCTTTGTAAACAGCTTGTGTTGTGCTGTGTTATTGATGTTGAACTTTCCAGTCCCCCCCTGCACACCACCTCACACGCCTGCTCTCCAGGGATCGTTCTGCCACTCCCCTGCCTGCCATTCAGCTCTCAGAGTAGATCAGATATTTAGAGAACCAGATGTCTTGTGTCCAAAGAAAAAAAATTAGAAAAGATTTATTTTGATTTAAAAAGGTTGTTTAATAAGGAGTAGAACGTGTGATTTAGATGAAAAAAGACAGTCATGAAATATATTTTAATACTGTAAATGTAGTTAAAACTGCTTTTTGCCAGATCTCACCATGTATAGTTTACACATTCACTAGCATCTGCAGTGGTATTTGTGTTTGTCTAGTATGAATAGGAATCTAATTAAACAGGGGTTGATTTTCTCACATAAAATGTCTGTAGGGAAACTGCTTGGGTGGGGGAAGGTTCTCCCACATCACTGGGAGGGTCTTGGCTCCTTCTGGCTTTCAGCATCCTGAGGATAAGGCCTCTGTCCACATAACCACAGGGCGCTGTTGGAGCTGCAGCCAAGATGTCTGCAAGAGGAGCGGAAAGAAAAGCGGCAGAGGGGCTTTCTGGAATCTCCTGCCTGACTTGTACTTCAAACTCCTTGGCCAGGAAGGGAGGAAATACGGGGATATGTGTATAAAAACAGATGATTGAACCTGGTGTACCCCCAAAAAAATAATTAAAAAAAAAAAAACTCCTTGGCCACCACTGTCTTCAAGGAGGCTCCAGGGTGGTGTTTACATGGGCACATTGCCAGCCCAAATAAAACCAGATTTCTATGACTAAAACAGAAGGGGAGGGAAGTGGAAATTAGGTTTGAAAAGGTTGACTCTGCCGCCAAATGCCAACTGTATTTTTTAAGTGGTGAATCTGCCTACCCACCTTTTGAAAGTTGAAAGGGAAACGTATCATGTGTGTAGGGACATTTTAAAGAAATATTTCAGTTCTGAGAAAAATACTTTTCCAGTCTGCTGCTATGCTTTTGTAAAATTCTTAATGTCCTTTTATTACTCTCCCAAAAGTTACCTTTTAAAATTATTAATAACCTGGGCTTAAAAGTAGAGCAGGGCTGATATTATGTGCTTCAGATTAAGAGATTCTTTCATGCCTTTCGTGAAGGCACATGATTTGGAAATATTGATGAAAAATCATCAGGCCTTTCTTTCAGAGCCTCTCCTTTAGATGTAAGTCATGAAAGTTCAGTCCCTCGGGTTTTAAGAACTGCTTTGAGTAGCTGTGTTCACTGATCTAGTAGCAAATTCTGCCGTGCTTTTCTGATGAACTGTGGTCTTTCTTGCCTCTGCCTTTATGCCTGGTTAATTCTCTGTGTGAAACCTTCTGCCTGCACCTTTCAACCCGGGAAAATTCTGTTGATCATTTAATTTTGACTTCACCGCTCAGCCTTTCCTGTCCTTCATGCCATCACCTCCTGACTGGTGTGGTGGCTTGGTCTCTGCTGCCCGTATCACAGGGAGGAAGTCCAGCAGTGATGGCGTGGAATAAACGAGATTGTCAGAGCAAAGCACCCCAAACTGTGCCCAGCCTCCCCAAAGGAAGCACACATTATATAAATTCATCATTTTTTCACATTGCATTGTAATCGCTTCTCTGCTTTTCTCTTGCTTTTTTTGGATGATAGATGCCTTGAGGATGGTTCTCTTGTTTCGGGCATTAAAGTTATTCCTGGCATTCCTGCACAGTGTGTGGTGCATAGTAGGTGCTCAGTAGACGTGTAACGGATGAGCGAGGGTGCGTGGGTGAGCAGGAGGAGACAGGAAGACCGGAGCTCTCCAGTGCTCACTTTCCCCAGCTCAGCCTGTGCAGACAGGAGAGAGTGAGGTCTGTACATCCTGCGGTCAAGCAGACAGGAGGGAGTGAGGTCTGTACATCCTGCGGACAAGCACAGGGCTCCTTAGCTGGCCGGGAAGGGGCAGTTTTCCCGCTGCGCTTTGTCTTTGTCTTACTGAATGAGCTGGCCCTCTGGCAGATTCTCAGGGCATCATTCAGAACTATAGAATTATCTGTCACTGGAGACTTTTAATTGAGGAGCTCTGTTTTCATTTCTTCAAGTTGTTCATTTAACATTTATTGAGTATCTGCTATACGCTGGGTTCTAGGGCTGCAGAAGTGAACAACAGTGATTGTCTCCTTTAAGTTCTTCTAGGAGAGTTGGTGAGACTGACAGACATACACCCCCATCCTCAGTATGTAGGTGCTTAAGTGAAAGATTAAAGGTATTAACAGAGAAAGGACTTGTGATTCTTACGTTTTGTTTCTTCTTTAAGAACATTAAGTTCTTATTATAGAAGGTCAAGTGCTGTTCCTTAAGCCCTGTTTTCAATGATTTTATAAGCTTGTTAAATAATATTTTATATATATGAGACACCAGACTGTTGGTAGCAACACTGAGGCAAAAACAGCATCACAGATGATCCTGTAGCCCCTGCAGTGCCAGTATCTTTGACCATGACTTCACTGGACATGACAGCACTAAAGAAATACCGCTTAGGCTTTGTCTTTAAATTCTTAACATGCTTCCTTAAGGTCTAAGATGGCTACTGGAAGCATCGTATTCATGTTCTAAAATGTGGAGGAAGGGAAGAAAAAATGTAAAATTCTGAACAGAGTCAGCTCCCTTTAAGTAACTTTTCTTTGCTTACTTTTGTCAAAACAACATATGCTTTGCATCTCATTGGCCTGAACTTAGTCCTGTGGACTCATCTAGCTGTAAGGAGGCTATGAAAGGTAGTTTTTTAATTAGTTGTCTTGCTTCCCCCAGATATGTTAGGGGTTCTGTTAGCAACAAGGAGAGAGTGGACACTGGGTAGCAAGAAGCAGCCTCAGCTACATTCCTCAGTAAAATGTTCTTTCAATGAATGAATGAAAATGAAGGAGGCGTGATAGAATCAAGGCTTTTGGTTCAGATACTGTGCCTTTAATTTTCATGGTCTGTATTTTTTGAACCTTAAAATCAGATTGATTATGCAGGTATCTAGAAAATCAAATACTTAGATTTGCTTTGCCCTCTAAATCATAATGTTAGGTTATCCTTAGGTATGGTGGACTGGGCCAGAACTGCAGGCTGATGATAGGGGGTAGGTTTTGGGTATGACATATACATAAACGAACACATTTGGCATTTTACTTTCATTCTTGATTAGCAGTAGTTTACTGAATTATTGCGATTTCGGTTTATAGAAATAGATGTATGATTTATGTCATTTTATATTTGTAGTTTTTTTTTTTTCAGAAATTTATTTGTTTTATTGTTTTCACCTCTGCCCTGGCAGTGATTTTCCTAATGTGGATACTGAAATTGAAAGGACATAACTTCCTAAGTGGTACAGGTACTTATGCTGGTGCCAGCCTTTACCACAGTAATACTCTTGAAATATAAGTTTTGAAACATTGTAAAAGTTCTGTTTTGAAGTTTTATTAAAATTGAGGCTGATACCAATTTCCCAAATCATCATCAGTTGGTACCATAATTATTTAACTGACGCTTTGATAGGATATTTATGGCTTTCTTTTATCTTCCAGTTTCTGAGCCCAGAATTTGAAAGAATACTCTTCATTGTCAGTGAGGCTGTTTTGGACAGGATTGCCCTGTGAACGTTCTGAAGAGAAGTGCACTGTGAGGAACCTTAAACATAGATTTTTGTCAGATTCTTCTTTGGGACGATATTCATGTACTCTGCATGCCAGTGAAAATGTGCTCTATTCCCTCATTCTATTTGCTGGGCAATCGGAAATTGGTTTTCCCAAACCATCTCAAGGCGAAGAATGGCCTGCTTTTATTAGTTATGTGAAGAAGTACATTTCAGGGACCCTCAGCTGCAGGATGGCTCTTTCTTCACAGCTGCTGCTCTTCCTTTGTGGAGGATGCCAGTTGCTAAGAGAAGGCTTTGTCTGTTGCACATAAAATGAACTTTGTTTGGACCTCCCTCAAGCAACTTAAAATGTGTAAGAGTCCAGCTGGACATTCCTCACCAGATGATAATTTAAATGCAGGTCAAATTTAGAACCCAACTTATATCAGTTTAAAAATAGATGCTGCCTTTAGAAAGCTGACCTCTGGTATATTTGGGGCTTGGGGATCTGCTAGGCCATTTCTTGTGATTCACACAGCTGTTTTAGACTCTGAAAGGCAGTGCATATTTAGGCTAGATGCAGCCAGTGTCCTTGTAACGTGGGACCCCAGTCTTCCTGCCACACCAGTTTCTTCAGCCCGTACACATTAGTTCCAGTGAATTCATGGCAAGACAAGAATATGTATCGTAGAATAGAGTCTGCTTTATGTACATTAATTTTATTGGAGGTTTTCCAGTTTGGCTATGAAAGGCTCAAGAACACAAGAAGAAAATCTAACAGGTTAATTTTAAGGTGATAAGACTATTCCTTATATGATGTATTCTTCAGTTTTATTTAGATGAGTCAGAAATTTCCCTGGGGACAGGGTAAACATCGGTAACCCTAAAGATGAGAAAGATACGACTACTGGCAGTTCTCACTTGGGGCTGGAAGTCAGCTTATCAAATGATGTTATGTACCATTTATAATATGCAAATGAATGATTGGTTATCAGAATATGGAGTCATTCTTTCATGCCTCATTGATCACCCCCAAGTCTAAAGTTTACATGGAATGTTCAGCAGAAAAGTTAATAGGGTATGGTTGGGATTGGGGAGGCGTTTATTGCTAGCTTTTTTAATTATCGGAGAAGCAGACATATTGCGTGGATATATTTGAATTATTGCCTAAAATTTTGTCCAAAATGGAAACAAAATGGTACGTTTAAAGTTTTAAATACTTGATTATAAAAATAACCATTAAGGGCAGTTTTTTTCTTTATTATTTAAAAAGGTTAAACATTTTTTTTAATGGAGTAGGATTTATCTTTATTTCTGGACATCACTTTTCATATAGTCTTAATGTTATCCTCTTTACTGACACCTCTGTGTGATCAAATGCACTTAGTTTAGACCTCCCTCAAGCAGCTTGAAGTAAGGACCCAATTGGACACTGCTCACCAGATGGTAATTTAAATGTTTCTTTGAGGCTGTTACTTTTAAACAGAATTAGTGTTTGAGATTGAGTCTTTCTGGTACATTTAGCAGCACAAAATTATATATTATTTTGTGATCCACCTGTGTTAGTAATGTTATTTTTTTACATCAAAACAAATGTCTTAAAAAGAGGAAATACAGATTTTTTGCTTGCTTTTTGTTTATAAAAGGTCAGAGTATATTGCACATACTCTGCGCTTGTGTGTGTGTGTGTGTATGTGTATGTGTAGTCCATGTTATTGTAGTAATTGACATGTTTCTGACAGAGGGCTACCATGAATATTTTTGCTTTGCACAAGTAATGTTTGGACATGTATCTATAAGATTACCATGCCATACTACCTAGGGTAGAAATGTCATACAGTGACATTGTTTGACACATTTATGGAGATCTTTATAATTTTTTCTTTGTTGTGTACCTATTTGGACACAAACAAAACACTTACTTGCTATAGTCTTTTTTCATCATAACATAAAAGCTGAAACTAAAAAGAGTATTTCGTTCAAATAGACAATATTAGGTATGAGTAGCTACCCAATAAAACATTATAGAAAACATTTTCAAAGTCAGTGCTTAATAGGAATCAAGGTGCCTGTTCCTCATGCTAGGAAGTTTGTTCCTTTAAATTAGTAACAATAATATTTATAATGTCTTATTTTTTAATAATGCGGTGAGTGCTTAAGTAAGAAACACTCCTTTTGATCCTTAGAGTCATCCTTTCAAATAGACAGGATATCCACATTTAAAAGTAAAAAGAAACCAAATCCATGAATTAGATGCATTTCTCACCTGATTGGAAAGGAAGTGTCAACTACAAGTAGATTTTCAGCAGTCTCTTAATCAGTATGGCTTTTGTTTTCCTAGTGAAGTCTTCATTTACAGCAGAAACTCAAGCAAAACGAAATGTGGCTCTTGGAAACTGAGTTAACATTGGGAGCAGTTCCCTGAAGTTTGAATTACAATTGTTCCTGTTGGTGGTGATCATAATTCATTTGCTTTTCTCCTTGAGTACCTTCTTTGTGTCAGCCATCATCCTACTAGGCTCTGGGGACATTGTATTTCCACAAAATGATACCATACCCATCTTCATGGAACTTAGGGCTTAGTGGAAGAGATGTGAATAAATAGTATGGTCATACAAGTAAATATATTTGTGTAAACTAGTAAGTGCACTGGAAGCAATATACCCGTGTATTTCCAATAGTATAAAGGAAACCTGATATTTTATTTAAACACACGCATGCGCACACACACACAGCAAGAGATGGGGTTCGCAGGCTGCATTTTCAGCAAATTGTACATGAAAGCAAATTATTTGGGAATGTGAAAATATACCTGACATCCTTGTTTAGTTCGGGGTGTATATGGGGTGACGGTGGGAGAGGAGGAGGAAGGGGCATGGGAGAAAGCACTTCCAACAAAGATGAGTGGGGGTTATCCAGATGGGGATGTGGGAGGTGGGAAGATATTTCAGACGGTCCCCCACCCCTGACAGGAGAGCTGAGTGTGTCCCACAGATTTACAGATTAGTGTGGCTGGAGCCTAGTAATTGGGAACTTGGTGCCTTTGAAGCTGGAAAGTTTTGCTGGATTATCATGCAGGGGCTTTTACACCATGTCAGGGTTTTTAAGTTTTACACCCAGTGTAATGAGAAGCCATCTAAGGACTTTAGGCAAGGGTGTATCATGTTTTGCAAAGGCCACTTAGTTGCTTTGTTGACAGCATATTAGAAGGTGGCAAGGGTAGAGGCTTGGAAATCAGTTACTCAATTTTTTTTTTTTAAATTTATTTCATTGCAGTTTAGTTGATTTACAATATTGTGTTAACTACTACTGTACAGCAAAGTGCCTCAGTTATACACATTCTTTTTTTTTCCATTACGGTTTATCCCAGGATATTGAATATAGTTCCCTGTGCTATACAGTAGCACCTTGTTGTTTATCCATTCCATATATGATAGTTTGCATCTGATGTGAGTTTTTACTAATAATATCCTGGGATGTAAAGGAGTTGACGACTTCTTTTCCCCCCTTAACTAGAGCTGGAATTTTCGCTTCTTGCATTTTGGATGACCTTTAGTGCTTGTCCCGAGTAGAGCACGGGCTCCTTGAGGTCCTGCGGTTTGGTCTTATTTCCTGCGGTGTGCCCATAACCTTGAGCAGAGCCTGACACAGAGAAAGTGCTCAATAAATATTTCTGAACTGACCGATTGATGGCTGAGAAAAATGCGCGTCTGTTTTCTTCTCATCCAAGTCTGTCAGCACCTTCTCCTCTGCCACCCAGCGGTCAGGCTGTATTTAAATCTGTTTAATGGCCACAGTCATTGCAGCCAGGTCCACATAGACTCTTGGTCCTTGACAACAGGCCTTTGTTTGGGTATTTTGGGAAATACTGGCTACCACCAGGGCTGAAACTGCAAAGAAATGGTATATTACCTTAATTTTTCGTGCTAGCAGCCTGATGGCACAGCGACAAGAAGGACTTGGCAGTAAGGAGCAAGTGTGGATTGCTGGAAGTTTCAGGGGAGGTCAGGCACGCCAGAGAATAGGAACATGGTGTTGGTTTTATTAGTTCAGAGGTTTTAAATTTCAGTATAACCATGTTTTTCCAACATTATAAAGGATCAACTTGATGTTTTATTAAGGAAAAAAAGAGAAGAAGCAACAAGTGGGGTTGGAGGCTACACTTTTAATGTGTAATTGAGAGTTCTTTTTATTCAGAGTAAATCTTTGACTTTGAAACAGCCTGCTGGATAAAACTATTTAATGATGTGAGCATCAGTTGAGGCAGATAGAAGTTTTGTTCTTGGATATAGATCATGTTAATATCAGGTTTGAGTATAAAATATTTTTGTTCTCTGGTTCAGACTTGTAGACCATGTGACAGGGCCAGGCTCATGCATTTGGTCTTTCTTGAACTAAAAGCTTGTGTGGTAAAGCCTGCCTTCTAAGGAAGCATTTGAGGAACCCATGGGGTCTCTGCCTTAGTGGCCAGGAATTGTGGGTAAATCCTGAAGTGTGATTTTTTTTCCTTTGCCTTTGGTTCCTAAGCGTCACCAAAATGGGTCTGAAAGTGGCTTTAACTGTGCTTGTAAAGCTTGAGATAAATTTCTTCATTTTCTCTCTGAGGGAAGTAAATGGCATTTTCATACATGTGTCTCCCTGTTTGTTGTCCCGGAAGGCAGGGTCTGGGGTCCTTTTTACTTGTGTACTGTTCTCCAGTTTCCAACTTAGTTCCCGTACAAGGAGCACACCTGTGATGCCTGCCCTGCTAACCCTCCCTGCAAAAGTAGTTACTGAACAGCTTACTTGTGTGGGTGCCAGGCATTGTTCTAGTACTGTGTTTCAAACAATGCAAAATTACATATTTTTGTGTATGTGACTGTGGACTTGTGAAATTAAATTGATTGACCAGGGTGACTGAGGAGACCTTTATTTTATCTGCCCAAAGACAGAGTATCAACAAATAAAAAAAGAGTATTTCATTATAGGTATCACCTGTGAAAGGACCCCTCACCAGAATGTAACTCAAGTTCATATTGGAAACTTAGATTATTGCTTCCTTTCTAAAACAAACAGTGGGAAAAAAAGTTATGCATGTTATGTTGGGGGGAGAAGTTGATACTGTGAAGCCTGTAGAATTTAATTGCAAAGGATTAAGATAAAATGTATCTTGGAAAATATGTCAGCTATTTTAAGATGAATAAATTTTAGTTCAGCAAATATTTTTTTCTGTTAGTCTTTAAATTGATATATTCAGTTCCGTGCTTGTATTTGTCAATTCCATTGAATAACTTTCATACTCCTAATTACTGATGATGTTGACAAGCCAGGCTAAGGGAAACTCATGGTTTAATATTTACCACACAAAAAGCACATTGGCTCTTGTTTTTAAACATGAGTTGTCTACTTGGGTACTATGTGTGTGGGATTTGAAAATCTAGAAAATTGAGGCTTTGAAAGCTATCAGTTTTAAGTCTTTCTAATTTGGATACCTTTACTTTTTTGTTTGTTGGGTCCTTTGCCTTACTGTACTAGTTAGAACCTCCAGAAGAATGTTAAATAGAAATGGTGAGAGTGGACATCCTTATCTTGTTCCTGATGTTGGGGGAACACTTTCAGTCTTTTAACACTAAGTATGATGTTAGCTGTAGGTTTTGTGTAAATGTGCTTTAAATGTTGAGGATGTTCCCTTCTGTTCCTAGTTTGCTGAGGTTTGTTTGTTTTTTTAAATCATGAGTAGGTGTTGTATATATTGATATGATCGTGTGGCTTTTTGTCCTTTATTAATATATTGTATTAAATTAATTTGTTTTCACATGTTGTATTATGTTAATTGATTTTCAGATGTTAAACTTGCATTCCTGGGATGAATCCCATTGGTAATGGTATCTAATCTTTTTTATATGTTGCTGGATTTGGTTTCCTAATTGAGTTTTGTGTATATATATATATTTATGAGGGATATTGATCTGTTATGTTCTGTTTTGGGGATATCTTTGGCTTTCGTATCAGGATACTATTGAATGTATAGAATGAGTTGGGAAGTGTTCTCTTTTTCTGTGTTTTCTGCAAGAGTTTGTGAAGAATTGGCTTTATTCTTTAAATATGTGATAGAATTCAGCAGTGAAACCATCTGGGCCTGGGATTTTCTTTGTGGGAAGATTCGTAATTGCTAGTTGAATTTCTTGTTACAGGTCTGTTCAGATCTTCTGTTTCCTCTTTAATCAGTTTTACTACTTTATATCTTTCTAGGATTTTGTCTATTTCACCTAAATTATCTAATTTGGTTGGTATTAACTTTCTCATAATATTCCCTTACAGTCTTTTTCTATAGGGTCGATAGTGATGCCTCGTCTTTCGTTCCTGATTTTAGTAATTGGTGTCTTTCATTTTTTCTTGGTCAGTCTAAATAAAAGCTTGTCAGTTTTATTGCCCTTTTAAAAGAATCAAATGTGGTTTTGTTTTTTTCTCTATTGTTTTCTGTTTTCAGATTTTTGCTCTAAACTTTAATTTCCTTCCTTTTTCTTGCTGTGGGGTTTAGTTTACTCTTTATTTAGTTTAAAGTGGAAGTGAGTTGAAATTTTTATTTTCTAACAGAGGCTTAAGTTTAAAGCTATAAAATTCTGTCTAACAACTGCTTTAGCTACATCCTATAAATTTTCACATACAGTATTTAACTTTCTAAGACTGGCTTACTTCACATAGCATGCCTTTGAGATTCATCTGAGTTGTTGCAAATATCAGTAATTCCTTCCTTTTTACTGCTGAGTCTTCCATTGTGCAGATGTAACAGTTTGTTTATACATTCATGCATTGCAGGACACTTGGGTTGTTTCCACTTCACGTGATTATGGGTAGAGCTGCTATAAACATTTGTGTTCCAGTTTTTCCGTTTAATGTCAAGGTTTCATTTCTCTTAGGTAGATACCTAGGTGTGTGATATCTGGATCATAGGGTAAGTGTACCTTTAACTTTAAAAGAAACTGTCAAACCATTTTTAAGAGTTGTTGTATCATTTTGCATCCCCACCAGCAATGTTTGAGAGTTCTTTTTGCTTTCCATCCTCACCACCACTTATTGCCATTAGTTTTCATTTTAGCTATTCTAACAGGTGTGTAGTCGTACCTTGTCATGGCTTTAATTTGCATTTCCCTACTGGCGAATAATTTTAAATATCTTTCATGTGTCTGCCATCTTTATATCCTCTTTGGTGGAGTGTTGTCTTTAAGGTTTAAATTTCCTGTGTTAAGGATTTCTGAGAATAATTATTTTAAGTACACTGAATATAATCTTTTCTTGATACCAGGGGTCATTGTTATGGACTGTAATTACAAGATGGGTTTGGAATTACCGGGAAGCTTTTGAGGACTATTGAGTGGTGTTGTACTACTTATGTCTCTTGCAGGCTTTACTTTTCTGCTGTTGGTGTGCCTGATTCTGGCAGCAGTCCCACTTCCCGTCCCCTTTCTGGTTTACTGCTTTTATGAAATGATCGTGAATAAGCCTGTTAGAATTGTGTTTGAAAAAGAATGTGGAGTGCCTCTCAGTAAATGCTGCAGAAGCTCTTCTCTAAGTCAAGTACATAAACTCTGTAACATCTGTTTTAGTGCCTTTCAAACTGGGGCCATGAAATTGAGATGAGGGATCTGTGAATGTGACTCTATGCACTCACTGCACCAAGCGTTGTTTATAAGCTGAATAAATAATGTAACTTGCAATATCTATTCTACTGTTTTTCAGAAATAATATGGATGCTGCTGGGCAACCCTGGGTTTACTATGATCTTTTTTTTTTTTCCTTCTCCCAGTGTCGTTTCTCTCCCAGCTCTTTTGCTTCTTTCCTTTTTATTGGCCCTTGTGAGGATGAGTAGGGGTTGTCGGATGGAGCTTTCCCAGTAAGTTAGGTATGGATGTCCATGACTAGCCAGGACAGGATGAAGTATGAATTTTAGTTTGTGCAGTTTAACCGTAAGTGGGTGGTTAACCAAATGTTCTTTATAAGGCTTATCTCAGGTTTTGATGATGCAGTATGGCATAGTTCTGTTGAAAGGTTTTTCGTGAGAGTTAGCAAGATACGGGCAAGCTCTTCGAATTCTTCACATAAGAGGGCCTGCACGGATTGTTATTAACACCAATCTAAACTAGACTAAAAAGTGACAAGAAAAAGTGTATTCTTCTAGTGATTGTTGCATAAATGATATGTTTATATCATGGGTTCCATGGCTGATTCTTTCCCCATTTTCATCACATCAATTTGATGTACTTGTTATGAATAAAACTTGATTAGTGGCTTGGTGGTTCAATGCAAAGATTATAAAAATAGAAAAGAAAGCTGTGCCTATGTGTGTAATGTATATAAACACGACATCTGCGTGCGTATTCTTGATCAGGTTCTTACTTAAGTCTCTAAAGTACTTTGCTGCTTTGCATGCCTCATACTGTCAAGCAAGTTCTTGTTTGAAGAATATGTAATTATGTCATAATATGATAATTTGTTATGCAGGTATTATATCTTAGATTATCAATCTGACACCTTTATTATCCTCAGTTATTTTTGGTTCTCAACTCAGAATGTGAAGTAAGATAGTAATTCCTATGTTACTAGAGATTATCTAAGCAAAAATACAAAAAAAAAAAGTTGTCTGTGCTAAATTATCTACACCCTCATTTTAATTATGAGATATTCAGGAATGTAATATAATTCACTTTCTTTTATAAACAGGCTAGTATGTTAATTGAAAGTAGTCTAAGTGTCTCTTTTTTTTTTATTTTTTTTATTTTTTTGGGGGTACACCAGGTTCAATCAACTGTTTTTATACACATATCCCCATATTCCCTCCCTTCCTTGATGCCCCCCCCCGATTCCCCCCCACCCTCCCTGCCCCAGTCCTCTAAGGCATCTTCCATCCTCAAGTTGGACTCCCTTTGTTATACAACAACTTCCCACTGACTATTTTACAGTTGGTAGTATATATATGTCTGTGCTACTCTCTCGCTTCTTCTTAGTTTCCCCTTCACCCCCCGCCCCCTCCCATACCTCGAGTTCTCCAGTCCATTCTCTGTATCTGCTTCCCTGTTCTTGTCACTGAGTTCATCAGTACTATTTTTAGATTCCGTATATGTGAGTTAGCATACAATATTTGTCTTTCTCTTTCTGACTTACTTCACTCTGTATGACAGATTGTAATTCTATCCACCTCATTACATATAGCTCCATCTCATCCCTTTTTATAGCTGAGTAATATTCCATTGTATATATATGCCACATCTTCTGTATCCATTCATTTGTTGATGGGCATTTAGGTTGCTTCCATGTCCTGGCTATTGTAAAGAGTGCTGCAATAAACATTATGGTACAAGTTTCTTTTGGGATTATGGTTTTCTTTGGGTATATGCCCAGGAGTGGGATGACTGGATCATATGGTAGTTCTATTTGTAGTTTTTTAAGGAACCTCCAAATTGTTTTCCATAGTGGCTGTACCAACTTACAGTCCCACCAACAGTGCAGGAGAGTTCCCTTTTCTCCACACCCTCTCCAACATTTGTTGTTTCCAGACTTTGTGATGATGGCCATTCTGATTGGTGTGAGGTGATACCTCATTGTGGCTTTGACTTGCATTTCTCTGATGATTAGTGATGTTGAGCATCTTTTCATGTGTTTGTTGGCCATCTGTATGTCTTCTTTGGAGAAATGTCTATTTAGGTCTTCTGCCCATTTGTGGATTGGGTTATTTGCTTTTTTGGTATGAAGCTGCATGAGCTGCTTGTATATTTTGGAGGTTAATCCTTTGTCCGTTGTTTCATAGGCAATTATTTTTTCCCATTCTGAGGGTTGCCTTTTAGTCTTGTTTATGGTTTCTTTTGCTGTGCAAAAGCTTTTAAGTTTCATGAGGTCCCATTCGTTTATTCTTGATTTTATTTCCATGATTCTAGGAGGTGGGTCAAAAAGGATGTTGCTTTGATGTATGTCAAAGAGTGTTCTGCCTATGTTTTCCTCTAGGAGTTTTATAGTGTCTGGCCTTACATGTAGGTCTTTAATCCATTTGGAGTTTATTTTTGTGTATGGTGTTAGGAAGTGTTCTAATTTCATTCTTTTACATGTTGCTGTCCAATTTTCCCAGCACCACTTATTGAAGAGGCTGTCTTTTTTCCATTGTATACTCGTGCCTCCTTTGTCAAAGATAAGGTGCCCGTATGTGTTTGGGCTTACTTCTGAGTTCTCTATTCTGTTCCATTGATCTTCCTTTCTATTTTTGTGCCAGTACCATACTGTCTTGATCACTATGGCCTTGTAGTATAGTTTGAAGTCAGGAAGCCTGATTCCACCAACTCCATTTTTCCTTCTCAAGATTGCTTTGGCTATTCGGGGTCTTTTGCGTTTCCATACAAATCGTAAGATTTCTTGCTCTAGTTCTGTGAAAAATGCCATTGGTAATCTGATCGGGATTGCATTAAATCTGTAAATTGCTTTGGGTAGTACAGTCATTTTCACGATGTTGATTCTTCCAATCCAGGAACATGGTATGTCCCTCCATCTGTTTATGTCATCTTTGATTTCTTTCATCAATGTCTTAAAGTTTTCTGCATACAGATTCTCTTTTTTTTTTTACATTTGGGGAATAGTATTTGAATTCCATTGAGATTAACCATAAAAGAAGAAATTGATAAGTTGAACTACATTAAAGTTAATTTCTCTTCATCAAAAAACATTGTTAAGAGAGTAAAAAGGCAAGCCACACAGTGACGGGGAGGTATTTGCAGTATGGGGGGGGGTGTGTGTGTGTGTGTATCAAACAGAGGACTCATATCCAGAATAATAAAGAACCGTGAATCAATAAAAGCCAGACCCTCCATTCCCTCTTACCCTCCCTTTGGCTAAAGGTGGAAGTTTTGAATAGGCAGCTCACAAAAGAAGATACTAAATCATTTCTTATAAGGAAAATACAAATTAAAAGCATAATATACTATTATAGTCTCACCAGGATGACAAATGAAAAAGACTGATAATTCTAAGTATAAAGCAACTGGAACTCATATACACTACTAGGGGGAGTATAAATTGGTACAGCTTTGGATCCAGCAGTTTTGCTCCCAGCTGTGTGCAGACCCAACAGAAATGCACGCATTTGCACCCCAGAGAATGTGTCCAAAAAGTATTCATAGCGACATTATTTGTACTCATGCCAAACTAGAAAAAATAGAAATGTTCTTCAGTAGTAAATGGAGAAATATATTGTAATATGTTCATATAACACTACTAATGCTTCCTGTTGCAACATAGGCAAGTTCACAATGTTGAGGAAAAGAAGACAGTATGCTCTGTGACCTCATTTAAATAAATTGCTTTCCAGCCTCCTACTTTTCCTGTGCTAGGTAATGTCCAGTTCAAAACCAGGCAGAACCGATCTATGGTGCTTCAGATCACAATGGTTGCTGGCTTTGGAAGTTGCTGAGGACCTATGACGGTGGCTTTTGAGGCGTTGGTAATGCTCTTTCTTAACTGAATAGTATGTACATAGGTATACATCTTAAAAGTATACACTTAGGATTTACGTATTTATATATGTATTGCAATTTTTGTAAAAGTTTACTTGGGAAAATCCATTGAACCTAACTTTTTTTTTTTCTTCTACATATAGCGTCCTGAAATGAGAATGAGGAATTAGAATCCTTTAGTGTTGGCCATAACAGTTCTTAAAAATCTTTTTTTTAACCTTTAAGGGCTGATGCTCTTATTTGCCAATTTTGGTTTTACTACTCTAAGGATCTTTGTGAAATCTGAATAGTTTGAAGGGTTAGCTTAGGAATAAACAACAGTGAGTTTATTAAATATGAAAACTTATCAGTGTTTAAACATTTTTTACAGAGAACTAAAATAAGGTGCTGATAACGTCTTATTAGTCCAGAGACATCTCTGTTATTCCAGAGAAAATATTTTTCACTTGTAATAATGCAAATCTAGTTATGGTCTAATACACTTCTCAGTTAATGATATTTTTTTTTTTTGTAATGGTATGTTTTTATCATTCTTGTATTCTCATAAAACTCTAATGCTTACTATATTCTGCCACATGTTATGGTCTTTTATTTCTTTCTGCTGTATACTGTAATATTCTTGAGGGCAGAAACTTTCTTTATTTCTTCTAACTAATGTATTGCTTATATTAAATAGAAGATGTTGATTGCTTTCACATTTTATAGAACAGTGATAAAGTACTAGAAGTTTTGAATTCTACTGCATATTCCCCCTTTCTCTTATTTTAGGTGAAATTAGTTGCGGTTTCTTACGTGATGATGATGTAACATCTGTCTGTCCTGGTTGATGGCCTTGAAATTTTACAGCCATCATAATCTTGGACCATCAGTGAAAAAAATGTGCTTAATATATATCAGTGTGATGAACTTTGCCAAAATTTAGGCACAGTGTAAATAGTAGTATTTAAAAATTGGAAGATCTGGAGTTAGTGCCTTAGTTTAATAGTATAGCTAATTTTATCCTGAGAACAAATGCTGTGTGAAAGTGCTTAGTAAGTTACAAAGTTATCACAACCAGAAGGTCCTGAAGGAATTTTCTGGCACAGTTCCTATTTTGGCTTTGATGCAGAGCCCATATTTATATTCAGAATCACTTTAAAATGTTTTATGAGTACATTGCTGGTTCAACATAAGTTGATTATGCTGAAGAAACCTTTTTTTAAGATGCCAATTGCATTGATTGGGTTATCTTGTGCATTTCCAGTAGAATAGGTAGGGGTATAATAAATCTATTAGCTGGCAAGTTTGGTTTCCTTGTAAAATATTTAATAATTTAGAGTGTGTGCTGGTTTGGAGTGGCTCATTGTTGTGATTATGGGAATTGCCAAGAAGCTTGACGCTGTAAATGTTTCATTGAGTATTTTTCTTAAACTTTTGTCTTTTCAGATAATTTATTTGTTGAGGTTAAAACACCAATGACATTGCCAGTAAAAATTGTTAATATGTATATCTACTTGTTTATTTCAGTGGAGTCTTTAATTTAGAGTAATTTTAGGTTTACAGAAGAGTTGCAAAGATGTGAATAATTTAAAATGCCTCCTTGATTGCTCCTTTAATTAGCATTTCTATTACAAAATTTAATGTCTTTAATAAAATGTTCTTGCCGCTGATTTTTGTTCATTAGAAAATTATTTTGTTTTAATGTATGTTATGTTTAAGTGAAAGTATGCTATTTTAGTTGTCCTTTTCCCCTTAAATATCACTTTTCCTGTGCTATAAAATGGCTATCAATTACATGGAGAGCTGTGAAATATAAATGGGTATAAATGTGATTTATGTTCCACATTTATGAGCACGAATAAACTTTATTGAATCAGGACCATGGGGATCATTTAATTATAGAAACAGAAACCTGCCTGGTAAAATGTTCACAGTTTTGTATTTTTGTAAAAGAAAAATAGTTTAAAATTGTGAATGCCAAGTTTTTCTTCCCCTCTCCTCTCTTCTATTGTAGTTATATAATAATGCAAGAGAGTAGTTTGTAAGGACAGAGGGATACCACATTTTATTGAATTTAAGATGCCTTCAATTGTAAGACGTGCCATTAAGGAAAAGACCATAGCTTTTTAAACTATGACACAGTGCTAAGCTGCTAGCACTTACAAGGTGCATCCTGATATCAGCGATGTTAAAAATGAAGAAAAATGTGAATTTTAGATCCATGCAAAACATTCATCACTCTGGTAGTTATTTTATTTGGGGTTTAGCTTAGGACCTCTAGCATTTTTAGAAATCACTGTGAGAATCATTTATTAGAATTGTGTTGCTTGATGACATGTTCTAAACAGTGTCTCTTAAGAAGATATCAAAATTTTCATTGAAGTATTATTTCTGTAGACCCAATCTGAGTGCTTTTCGGGGACAGAGAATAAAAAGCCAAATTCTGTTCCATATAAGTTGAGTACTTGTACCATGTGACCTCCAAGAGCTGTTCATCATGTTCCTTCCTTCTCTTCTGAATTTTCAATTTTTCTCTTTACTGACTACTCACTCTCTTTCTAGTTTATAGCCTAAAAAATTGTTCTCAATCCTATTCTTCCCCAAGCTACTATCATGTTTCTTCCGCCCCCCCCCCCCCCCATTACTACTTGTTTCTTCTTTCCCAGCATGGCCTGAGTCACACATTTCCTCACCTCTGTTATTTATTAAGCAATTCTCTGCATAAGATTTATGTCTCTACCATTTTGTTGAAGCTCTTCTCTCTGAGGTCCCCGGTAGCTTTCTCGTTTTCTAAAGCTGGCTACCTCTTTTTAGTTCAGATGTTAAAACCCATCTCTCCATGTTCTCTCCTAAGAACTATGGCTACAGCTTTTGTCTCTGTGCCACTTTTATAAAATCGTGATGCCAGATTTTCTTCCTGTTTCACCTGCTTTATTATTAAAAGAATATTGAACCATGAAAAAAATGCTCTATCCATCTGTCATTGCAGTGTATATATATATATGTATAACTTATAGATTACAGTGGGGGTGCACTATAATTTTCTATATAATGTATCTGTTGGACAATTTACTTGTTTCCAGATTCTTTTTTTATTATTTACTTAATTAATTGGTTGCATTGGATCTCCATTGCTGCACATGGGCTTTCTCACTAGTTGCAGTGAGCAGGGGCTACTCTTTGTTGCCACGCGCGGGCTTCTCATTGCGGTGGCTTCTTTTGTTTCAGAGCACAGGCTATAGGGCACACAGGCTTCAGTAGTTGTGGCTCGCGGGCTCTAGAGCTCAGGCTCAGTAGTTGTGGCACACAGGCTTGGTTGCTCCGTGGCATGTGGAATCTTTCCGGATGAGGGATTGAACCATGTACCCTGCATTGGCAGGTAGATTCTTAACCACTGAGCCACCAGAGAAGTCCCTTTTCTTTCTTCTTTTTTCTTTTTTTAATTTGGTTGCACAGGGCCTTAGTTGTGGCAGGCAGGCTCTTAAGTTGCTGCGTGCATGTAGGATCTAGCTCTCTGACCAGGGATCAAACCTGGGTGGCCTGCATGGGGAGCGTGGAGTTGGCGGAGTCTTAACCACTGGACCACCAGCGAAGTGCCCCAGATTCTTTCTTTAACAAACATTGTAGCAGAAAGTATTTTCATTCCTATAACTTTTTGCTTCTCTTGTATTACTTACGTAAGATCATTTCTAGGCGTACCACTGATGACTTAGCCATCCGTTACAAGAGCATTTTGCTGAACATTAACTACTTTTATAGGTGCCATCCCAACACACAGGGTCACAAGGAGTTTTAATTCAGGCTTATTAGCGTCAAATGTATCAAAATTATTTTGCTAAGTTAATAGTTATAAATGTATAAAATATGACCTTGCTAGTTTAATAGTTATTATGATGGCTACTTCATTTTTGCTTTAATGTTTATTTCTTGATTATTAATGAGGGTGAGCATTTTCACATCTGTTTTATATTGAATTTCTATTTCCTTATGAATCCTACCCATGTACTGTATCCCTTTTATCTATCTAGTAATCTAAGCTATTACAGAGAAACCTGTCTTAGATTGCAGGGTTTCCAAATTACCCTCTTTTTAAACCAGATTTTCAGAGGTATTCCTACTTATTCAACAGTGTGATGGCTTTTGCCAGTGGGATGCTTTAAATTCTATCCTTTACCGTTAAGTGGACTTTCCCCCTTCCCTCATTACATAGAAATTTGGAGGAAAACCTGTTAACTTTTCCCTTTCGTTAACTGACCAGTTTTGTTATTAGGATAATACAAATTATCCTCTGAAAACCATTTATTGTTGAATTGTGCCTAATGTGTTTTTGGGCCTCTGTTCTTTACTTGAAAATGCTTTTAACATGTAAGATACAATTTGATTTAGATATCATATGATAATTCTGGTGAATGAAAAATGGCTTTCAAAGAGAGAGAGCTTGGTATAATATAACATTTATATTGACAGTAATTAAAAGACCCATCTTTGCATATTAACCTTAACTAATTGATAGGTAGTACAGTTTCATGGGTAGTTGAGATTTGCTTTGTTGTTGTTCTTGCTAAATAAATTACGAGGGACTCTCATCTCTTTCTCTAGCACTAGTCTCACAACTGAATGAATTTTTGCTGTAATCTGTATGCCATCCACTCAGTTCATTTTGAACTCTTACTTGAACCTCTCACTCTTTCTTGAACCTCTCACTCTTTGAACTTACCCTTCACTTATTCTTAGTTACCCTTTATTTTACTGATTTGAATTATGGGCATTTCCTGAAGTTCCATCTGTGGTTGCCATCTGCTATTATACATTCTGTTTTGTAAGTTCAGCCTTCTTCCATGTTAACCTATTTCAGACCCACCTTAAACCCCAGCTCTAGCCGTGTCTTCTCTTACCAGCTAGAGACCCACATTTTCAACTCCTTTCTTGACTGTGTTCTTCTACAGCAGATTTACAAGCTTAAGAGACTGGCCAACAATGTAAATGAGTAAAAAGCAGGCCTTTGGGTAAGAAAAGCATATTTTTCTATACTAAGATAAACAGCAGGGTAAGTGGGGTGATAAGTGGCCATTGACTTAGACTCAGGGTCAGGAAGACAGTCTTGGGGATGGTGGAAAGTGGGAGAGTGCAGACCCCATGCACGCTTTTTGGCTCTGGCCTTTGTTGCTATTTGGGAATGTTGGCCCAAAGTTACCAGATCTCCCAGTTTCTCAAGAGAAGCTGTAAATCAGGATTTGCATGTTAAATACCTTGAGTTTTGGGTTGAATTTTTGTAAAACACTCTATGGGCCAAAGAAAACACGCCCATGGACCAAGTTCAATACACAAGCTCTTAGTGTATAACCTCTTTCTGTAAAGACAACTCTAAATTTTGTATGTCATCAAGTTCTCCCCCATTTCCCACCCTTCCCTTTTGTTTCATTATTCATTTAATGGGAGAACCATCTGCCCAGTTATTTAAGCCAGGAACTTCCAAATCATCATTTACATCTTCTTACCTCATTACTTCTTTATTTTGGAGGCGTGTTTGGATCAAGGGACAAGCTTTTTATGAATTAAAGGAGATTGGAACATGTTTCTAGGCGCAAAGGAAGAGGATAATAGAGCGCAAGATTTCTACCGAGGATGGGGCCCAAGGTGTAGGATCCAGCTGCAGACCTCCATGAGCTGATGCTGATCACCCTTCATACTTTTATTTCCCAGTAATCTTATTTTAACCCCAAAGAATCATTCTCTCTCTCTCTCTTTTTTTTTTTTTTTTTGGTAGATATCATATTTCCCTGCATTTCTTGAGGAAATTTATTTTACTTTTAGAAACATGTTCTTTGTTTTCTCCTGTTAACTCTTTTTCCTTAGGCATTCTTGAGTTTGATACTTTTCCCCACATTGCTGGTTTTGTGAGAATGGTGATTGTGTCCGGGAGGTAAAACTTTTCCTCTACCCTCCTAGGGTCTCTTGCTGGGCCTGTGAATTAAATTCACGTAAGACCCGATAACATGAAAAAAAGCATATAAAAATTTTTTTGACGCGTACATGGGAGCTTTCACAGGAAAATGAAGACCCAAAGAACCAGTTAGGCCTAAGTGTTTATATATCAGGTTGAACAAAGTCGCGATTATGAAAAAATAACCAAGATACAGGCGGAGGCTAAAGGAAGATAACAGGATTATTTTAAAAAGGTTTGTTTATGCATGTTCTTTTCAGCCTTGACGCCCTGTCTCTGGTGATCAAAATGTTCTTTTCTTCCAGGTGCAGAGAGGTCATCTTTCACATGGGAGTTCTTTTATCTCCTGTTTTCAGGAAGAAAAGGGGAGGTCAGAGTGCCTTTCTCACACCTGTTGTTTTTAAGTGCCTTAAGCTCAAAATAGTCAGTATGCCAAATTGGCATGTTTTGGAGCAGCATGTTCTAAACCCCTTCGGTTGTTTATTGTAAATTTATTTGTAGTAAATGATAGGACCACAAGGTTGAATTCAGCATTGTGAAGACTCTGTCCACCTTAGCCCGTGGACTCTTGATTTATGGGAGCCATGGCCAGAGGGCCAGGCACAGGGGGTAGGGTGGACTTCCCCAGAAGATGTATGGGTTCCTTGCCTTCTTGAGTGTGACTACATTATAAGTTATCTGGAATGTTGTCCAGCTTCTTCAGTCCTCAGAATCACTGTGGATGTTTCTCTAGTCCCAGAGATCAGTGTGGTTCTAATCCAGGGGCAATGGCTTTTAAGCCATAGATGTTGATGTCATCAAACATCCAGTTGAATACTCCCACTTCAGGTTCTTAGCAGCAGTTCTGTTCTTAGTGACAGTGGAGCATGTATGGTGATGGTGAGGTCTGTGCATGTTTATCCAACTTGTCTGAGAAGGCTGTTCTCCCCCATTTTGAGTAGCTAAATATGGTTTGAGCCTGTTTCTTTCTTGCTTATTTTGAGTGAAAAGATCTGTATTTTGGTTGAATTTCAAGATTTTCATAAAGAACCTGGTTATTTAGAGTTCAGGCCAAATGTACAGTTGCCACTGTAGAGAGGAAAGCAAACACTGCCTTCTGATTATCCAGTGTACTCTGAAGGAAAGAATGGAGAATTTGTGTAGTAAAATTATGGCTTAATAAATTTGGTGCCTGTTAGACTGATACACTTAGTGTATACCCTTGAGAATGAAAATAAATGGTTTCCCCTGACATATCTCTGGTGTATTCCATTGCAGTTCATGTCTTCTGCTAACCTGCCTCTTACATAAGTAAAGATTGTCACCTCTGCTTAAAATAGAGATCTTTTCTATGGGCTACGGAATTGCTCTTTTTCAAATAGTGTTAGAAAGCAAACAAAATGAATTAGAGCTGAATCAGCTAGAACTGTCACTTGATGTTTTTATGGAACTTAACCATCTGTTTTAAAGATTTTGTACATACACCCACCCGTATAAAATAGGGACCATAATATTCTAAATTCTGAGCACTACTATACAAAATTTAAAATCAAGGAAAATAAATTGTATCTTTGGTGCCAAATTTAAACACATAGCTTATGATTTTTTGCAAATTGTTATAATTGGTTAACGTTACAAGGTGTGAAGCATCTTTTGGCTTGAGGGTAGTTATTAGGCTTCTGGACATACTTCGCTCTAACCTCGGCTGGGTCAGCTTAGCACATGGTGTCCCCTGAGCTCATTGCTGTCTCAGGATTGCAGCTACGACTCGGAGCGTTTTGCTCATAGGAGTATTTTATTTTGTTTTTAATTCTGTTGCATTGATTTTAAAAGATGGTGATTTTTGGGCGGTGGGGGTAGAAAGTTATACTGTTCTAATATATATTTTTAAATGAACTGATAGTCTAATTGATACAGGTTCTTAGAAGCAATCTCACCTGTCTCAGCAGCTGACTAACAAAATAACATTTTTTCTAGTCTTTTCTTTAAATACTTAAAGAAAAAAATTGAAAAACCATATTGTAGATGGTGCCTTTGCAAGTATTTTCAGTAGACCTTGGGAATTTAAGTACCCTCTTCTTTAAATAACTAAACGAGATGTATGGTTTTGTTTTGTTTAATGTAGTGTTTGCCATGGGCTCAATATTGTGTTCAAAGCTATAGAAAGTTAAACGGTTATCTCTTGGAGGACTTGTCTGTATCTTGGAAACATTCAATAGTTTTGAGCAGAAAACTGTGGAAAGCTTTTAATGACTGTTAAGGGATATTGACCCAGCCTTCAGTGAGCTTGTAATCTAATTTTTAACAGTTTAGTTTATCACTAATCTTTTTCTGAAAAAGTGTTTAGGGATGTTGTTCCCTTGACTTTTTCCGCACTGATGCGTTTAGCATCAGAGTTCACTGATACTCCTGTAAACAAAGCTGTATTTTGTTTTCCTGTTTATTCTACCATTGGAATTTGGGTTGTTTGCAGTTTTCTGTGGTTGTGAATAATTGTGCTTGTGTCTGAGTGACAGTTCTCCTGGTGACCATAAACTCAGGAGTGGAATTGCTGACTGGTAGGGTATGCCCATTGCTGGATGCTTCACAGCGCCTGTTCCCGCGTATGACTCTAATCAGAGTCTGAACATTTCCATTGTTCCTTCTCTTTGCCGCACACTTGACATTGTCTGACTTTAAATTTAGTCAACTAGATAGGTATGTAAAGGTGCTTTTTATTTGTATTACCCTAATTATTAAAGAATCAAGCATCATTTCATGTATTTAAAAAGCATTTCTATTTCCTTTTCTTTTATAATTTTTGTCCGCTTTTCTATTGGATTGTCTGTCTTTCTTACAAATTTACGAGATGTAGTATAGATAGATATATTTTGCTGGTTATGCGTTTTCTAATGTGTGGGTTTATCCTTTTCTTTATGATATCTTTTAGTGAACGGAAGTTCTTTATTTTAATGCAGAGCAAATTTATTTTTCTTTATGGTTTTTCTTATGTTGTTAACCTATTCTGAGGCCATAAAATCTTTTATTGTCTACTAAAGGTTTTATAATCTTGCCTTTTACATACAAATCTTCAGTTAAATTGGAAATGAATTTAATATAGAAAGTGGAATAAGGATTCAATATAATTTCCCCCCATGTGGATAAACACACGTGCAAGTACCACTATTAAATAATTCAGCCTTTCTACATTAATCTACAGTTACTGCTCTGTTGTAATTGATCATTGGTAGGGCAAGTCCCTTACTACTGCTATGTTCTTATGCAGTGTCTTGATTCTTCTTGGGCCTTTGACTTTTCATGTATACTTTATATATAATCAGTTTATCAAGTTCCTTAAAAAATCCTATGGATGTAGTTGTAGAGGTGTATATATGAGTGTGTATATATGTATAAGCACATATATATATCTGTCCCTCGGTATCTGTGGGGGCTTGGTTCCAGGACCCCCACTGATATAAAATCTGAGGATGCTCAAATCCCTTATATAAAAATGGCATAATATTTGCATATAACTGTGCACATCCTCCCTTATACTTTAAATCATCTCTAGATTACTTATAATACCCAATGCAATGTAAATGCTATGCAAATAGTTGTGAATAACATGTAAATACTGTGTAAGTAGTTACCAGTGGAGGGCAGATTCACATTTTGCTTTTGGCACTTTCTGGACTTTTTCCCTCCAGTATTTTCCATCCACGTCTGGTTGAATCTGTGGATGCGGAACCCATGGATGTGGAGGGCCCACAGTGTTCATACCCTAGCTCTGTCGCCGAGAGTACCTAAGGGTGGTCCCCGATAGCCGTAAATGCATCTAACGCCTGGACCTTGAATTCTTTCTTTTTTCAGTTGAAGCATGATTAATATATAGTTACAGTATTTGTTTCAAGGTACGACATAGTGGTACCACATGTATACGCTTTATGAAGGGTCACCGTGATAAGTTAGCATCTGTTACCATTTGAAGTTAACACAGTATTATTGACTGTATGCCCTATTCTGTACATTACATCCTCATGACTTCTTTTATAACTGGACGCTTGTGCCACTTGGTCCCTTTCACTTATTTCGCCCATTCCCCCCAACCGCCTCTTCTCTGGCAACCACCAGTTTATTCTCTGTGAATCTGTTTCTGTTTTGCTTTGTTTGTTCATTTATTTTGTTTGATGCATAGGCTTTTCATCTTCTTTGTAACTGTGAACTCCTTACAGACAGGAACTTTGTCCTTGGATTTATAACATCTACTTCAGTTTTTTTCACATTATCAGTTATACAGCGAATACAGCATAGTGAGTAGATTTCAGTTCTTTTCACTTTTTCTTTAGTCTTTCTTTATTTCACTCGTGATATAAGCCCATATTAATAGAATGTGATGCCCATGATCTTCTTGTCTGTGGCCTTTTTGTATTCTCTGCCTCTCCTCATATATTTGGGCACAAGCTTGGTTCCTGGAAAGTCACAATGTCTAATTAAATTTTCAAACAAAGAGGGATGAGATGAAATCAAGGTATAGAAATTGTTTAAAATATGAAGACCTTTTACAATAGCCAGGACATGGAAGCAACCTAAATATCCATCAACAGAGGGATGGGTAAAGAAGATGTGGTGCATGTATACAGCGGAATATTACTCAGCCATAAAAAGGAACGAAGCTGGGTCATTTGTAGAGACGTGGGTGGACATAGAGACTGTCATACAGAGTGAAGTAAGTCAAAAAGAGAAAAACAAGTATCTTATATTAACACATTTATGTGGAATCTAGAAAAATGGTTTGGATAATCTTACTTGCAGAACAGAAATAAGAGACACAGACATAGAGAACAAACGTGTAGACACCAAGGGGGGATGAATCGGGAGATTGGGATTGACATATATACACTATTAATACTATTATAAAATATATAACTAGTGAGAACATACTGTATAGCTCGGCGAACTCTACTCAATGCTCTGTGGTGACCTACGTGGGAAAGAAATCCAAAAAAGAGGAGATAGGGACTTCCCTAGTGGCACAGTGGTTAAGAATCTGCCTGCCAATTCAGGGGCAAGGGTTCAATCCCTGGTCTGGGAAGATCCCACATGGTGCGAAGCAACTAAGCCCATGCACCACAACTACTGAGCCCATGTGCCCTAGAGCCCGTGCTCCTCAACAAGAGAAGCCACAACAATGAAGAGTAGTCCCCACTCGCCACAACTAGAGAAAACTGGCACACAGCCACAAAGACCCAATGCAGCCAAAAAAATAAATAAATAAAAATTTTTTAAAAAGAGGGAATATATGTATACATACAGCTGATTCACTTTACTGTACAGTAGAAACTAACACGTTGTAAAGCAACTATAGTCCAATAAAAATTAATTTTAAAAAATATACAGACCTAAAAAGTCAAGACTATATTATCTGTCAGATTTGCCTCTTCGCTTGAAAAACTGAAACTTCCTGCTCATTTAACCTGTTAGATTGGAAGAAATTGTTGTACTGGAAACAAAATCCCTTTAACAGTCTTTTAAGAGCTCTAGTCAGCATTTAAAGTGTCGTCATTTTTGTCCGAAAGACAAGTTCAGTGACCTTGCAGATTGTGTTTCTAAGCTGCTTACTTTACTTTCTATCCTGTAGAGATTGTTCAGAAGATTATGTTAAAATGTATGGGGTTGTTTCCACCAGTCTCTTCATGTACCGTCTGTTACTTCCCTCCCTCCCTCTGTATCGCATTCTCTTCCTGTCATTCTTGTGTGTTCTCTTTAATCATAGCTCATTCTCCAGAATCCTACCTGCGACTCAGAACAGACGTTTAGTTGTAGACATCACGCGAAACAAAAGGGTGGGAGGTATTGCTTCAGGGCTGTGCTTAGTGAGGGTACAGGGCTAACTACTGTATCAGAGTGTTTGATGTCCAGGGTGAGTGAGCTATGAGAAGGCATTCACTTACTTTACTAGCCTGTGTTCTTTATTTATTTAAAAAAATTAAAATATTTCACTTTTCTTTACTTGAGTTACACATGGAAAGACAAATGCATCATAAATGAGCACTTTGATGAATTTTCCTAATGGAGTATAACCAGGAAACCACCATTCAAACCAGGGAATCCAGTATTACTAGTCTGCCACAATCCCCCCTTCTTCCTTCACCCCAGACGTTACTGCCCCCTCCAAAAGGTAACTACTATCATGATTTACGTAGTTTTACCTACTTTGGAACTTTATGAAATAGAATCATGTAGTATCTTCTTTCATGTGTCTGGGCTTCTTTGTCTCAACATTATGTTCGTAAGATACATCTGTGTTGTTGCATAAGTTATGGTTCATTTATGTTCAATGCTGTATAGCATGCAGACTTCTTTATAAACAAAGTTTTATTGGAACAGAGCCATGCCCATTCATTTACATAGTGTCTATGACCACTTTTGCACTCCAGAGTCAGAATTGAGTAGTTGTAACAGGGTACAGAGACTGTATGGCCTGCAAACCCTAAAATACTTACTGTCTGGTCCTTTGCAGAAAGATTTGACCCCTGCTGTATAGTTTTAATTATTTGAGTATTCTACAGTTTATTTGTTACTGAGTTTTTGCTATTACAATTAATGCTTCGTTGAACATATGTGTCTTTAGGACCTATGTATATGCATTGCCGGAAGGTATTTCCCTAAGAGTGGAATTGCGAAGCCAAAGTTTACGTTCTGCATTATTAGATATTGCTGAACGGTTTTCCAGTTCCCACAGCAGCATATGAGAGTCGAATTGCTCCACATCCTAAGACTTGGTATTGTCAGATATTTCCACATTAGCCATTTGGATCAGTGTGTCATTTTTTCTCATTTGTGGTTTTGATTTGTATTTCCATGGTAAGAAATGACGTTGAACATCTTTCCGTATGTTTGTTGGCCGCTTTTGACATCCTATTTGGGTGACCTGTCTTTTTCTTATTTTGTTGGAATTTTTTGTGATATTCTGAATGAGTCCTTTGCTGGATGTATGCATTGCAAATATCATCTTTCTTTTTGAGACTTGCACTTCTATTCTTTTAATGGTGCTTTTATTATTTTTATGAACTGAAGGGGATCAGACTATGCCACCCTAAAATATGCCGCTTTGGCATGAAAATTATTTTGGACTGAAGGAAATCAAGAAATAGCAGACGCAGGAAGAGCTTTTTGCCCTCCCCCATTCTTCCTGAAAGCAGGGCATAAATTCTCATTTGTAAAGGTACACCCCATCTCCCATACCAGGAAGAAGAGAATGATTCTTCTCACTCCAGACACTTGACTGTGTAACAGATCTTCTTACCCACTATACACTTCCTAGTTGCTTTCTCACAATTTATCATCCTTAGGAGCCTCACCCCCTTTTTTCTTTTGTTTAGTCGCTTCTCTGCTATTTATTGCCCTTTGTTAAAATGGCATATAAGCCCCTGGATCTAACTGCCTCTTTAGGTTTTCATTTTTCTGTGGCATCCCCATGCATGTAAAAACATTAACATCAATAAAGAAACATATTCCTTTTCTCTTATTAATTTGGCGTCATCAGTTTAATTTGCAGATCCCCAGGAACTGAATCCAAGAGGGTAGAGGAAAAGTTTTTCTTCTTCTACAAGCCATAACTAATGCCAACAATATGCCTGAACCTTACATACACTGAGGAAAGTGAAATTAAATGGTATTTGTAGATAGATGGACAGTAGCTGTCCTCATCCGTGTCAAGGCACATCATTCCCAGGAAACACCACAGCATCCTTGGAGTTTTGTGTTTTTAAAGCCCTTCTGAATTAAGAGTATTATTTGCTGCATTGTTATTTGTCCTGAGGTCTGCATAGAGACAAAGTTCTTACCTTTCTCTTTTGAATATTAAAAGACATTCCAGGGTCTTAGAGTCCCCCAGTTCTTTGGCTGTGTTTCTTCAGCATTTCAAGGTATGCTGAATGTTCAAAGATTTTATTAAGATGCAGTGTCAAATATTTGAATCAGATGAGTGCTTTTTTTTCTGAGGACTATTTCTTCAGATCCCTCGGTTTAGAAATTTAGAAATTGAAGCTGATTTCTCTAGCTTTAAGTTGCACTGAACTCGGTAGGTTGGATGTGTGTTGTAGGGGTTAGACGACATGATTTTTTAGGTCCATTTAGTAATTGCTTTTGTTTCAGTTTTATAAATAGCAGTCCAGGGCAATTTTACTTGATTAAAATGTATTTTGTTCGTTTGTTTGGTGGTGGTCAGATCCACAAAAGATGCAGATTATTTTAACTTGAAGATATTTAGAGGAATTTTTATACTACAGATATTTTTTCTAATTTCTAATTTAAGTTTAGCTGCTTTGAAAGGTTGGTTTTACTTCTTTCAGGAAAAAAAATAAGACTTGTTGAAGTTATGCAGCTGTTTTTAATGAAATTTCTTGTGCACTTAACTATTTTGTTTCTTTTTTTTTTTTTCTTCCAGGTTACATGTTGTACGTGTGGACGCTATTGTCTAAATTAATGCAGCTATGGCACAGAAATATAGTAAGTACTATACCATACTTCCGATGACCTACGTGCTTTATCAAGTGTTGATTTTCTGTCTTTAAGTTGCTCATTGGAGCAGTGGAAGAATAGAAACAAAGGTTTTAAAAATCTGCTTTTCTCAGGAGTTCCCTGGTATCCCAGTGGTTAGGACTTGGCACTTTTCACTGCCTGGGTTCAATCCCCGGTTGGGGAACTAAGATCCCCGCAAGCTGCATGGCACAGCTAAAATAAAAATCTTCTTTTCTCAAAGGGAGCTTCATTTGGTCATCTGATTTTTGCATCTCTAGCTTTATATATGTATAAATATATCATGATTATGATTTATTTAATCTTCTGATAAATACAGAACGTCTCAGGCCTTTCCCTGTAAATACTAGCAAGTAGGCATTGTGGTTGAATCCACATTATGCATCTTATCTACCCTCCAAGTTACGGGGTTCAGGAACTGACCATAGCTCCAGGGTGGGCCCTGATTAGGGGCAATCTCATCCCCGCTATGTCCACGCATGATTAACTCATCGTGGAGGAGGCATCAGCTGGTGTTGGGCATTAACTGGCCAGCGGGCTGGTTTCGAGAATGGTCCTGTAATCTAACCAAGGAGACTCCAAAGTAGGTTTCCCAGGAGCTTCTGGCAGAAGTCTTCTCATACTTAAAACAGAGCTGCCGGAAGAGGCTGCCCCCTCTCTCTTCTTCTGGACGTTGTTATGTGCTGGTGTGAGGTGTGCTGTGCTTCGGGGCTGAGCAAGAAGTCACACGGGGTGGAGGGCAGAGGAACCAGCCCTGAAGCCTGTTTCTTCTCCAGAAGTCCAAGCGTTTGAGCCAGCAACGTTTCCTTTTTGTTTAAGCCAGTTTGAGTTGGGAGCCAAAACATCCTAAGTGATTCACTTCATCTCCCTTTTATTTTTAGTACTCCATTAGTTTCTCCCTGGGGAAGGTGGGAGTAATTGCAAAGGGAGGCAGACTAATACTGTGGCCCTAAACCTGCAGGGGTGTGTTGGTGTTGACTGGCACCCTCTTCACTGAACAATTCACAGGTAATGATTTCGTATGCAAAGACATGAGAATGACACGCATTGCTTTCAGATTCTCTCTTTTCTTTCCCGGGAGGTTTTAGCTTTTAATCAGCCCACTTGGGCTGTGAATGCCGAAAAGGTTCTTGGACTGCTGGCCTGAAAACCATCCCCTCGTATAGGGGTATATTTGACAGTGTGGAGCTGTCCCTTGTGTTTTCTTAGAACAGTCTATACCCAGACTTCTAATTCCTTGTTTGCTTTTGTTCTTCAAAAATTACTATGAATGCTCAAATATAAAAACTGCATAAGGGATGATAGAACAGATCTTCATATGTATCCTCCCACAACGCTCTAGGCAAATAGAATGTTTACCAGTTCTATGGAGCCGTTTAAAACCTAAGGTCATCCTCCGTTTCTCCATGTCTGAGGAACCACTATCCTGATTTTGATCTTTATTCTTCCCTTATATTTGTTTGTGCTTTTACCGCGTGTGTGTAGGGTGATTTTTGTTTTGGTTTTTTTTTTTTAATTTACGAATTTTAACAGGTTTATTTTTATAAACTATGAGAAACAACAACTACATTGAGTTTACCAATTAAGAGGTAATATTCTTTTTCTTCCAAATGGAAGTAGAAAAACAATCAAAACAACTTTTAGACCCTGCTGCAAGATTATGCCAATTGGTCCGGGGCTGTGCATGACAATAGGATGATTTTTGTATGCTTTTTCACTTCAGGTAAATGTATCAATAGATATTCTGTATATTTGTTGTTGAAAATCACAAAGAAGTTGACAAGAAATTCAGGATCACAGAAAGAGGCTAGAAATGTGTTCTCAGACACTTGTCCAAAGATGTGTTACTAGGCATCTTGGTGATCTGTAATGAAATGTATTAGATTTTAAATGACTGATGAGTTTAAGGAACATCCTTATCTTCCGGAGTCTAACGCTTGGTCTGCTGCTGAGTTCACTGTCTACACCCACGCCTGCACTCCTGTGAAAGTTTGGCATGTGCAGGACCTACTGTGTCATCAGTGAGCTTTTCCGAGTGTGTTGGTTACTTTTTCATTTAAATAGCTCCGTTCATCCTGTGGTCAGAATGCATATGCTTTTGGCAAATTTGGGTAAACCTATGCGTTCTTCTGCACTCTGACAGCCGTCATACCGACCAAATTGACTTATGTGCTTTCTAAATTTGTCAGCCTGCCAGTTTCCACCTTGTGCTGGTGGCAGCAATTATAGCGGAGGCATCTGCTCCTATGGACAGAGTATGAAGCATGGTACTTTGAATTGTAGTTATCTCATTATTTCCCTTTGTGCCCCAGCATGAGTCTTGGAGGTGATTTTGTAACATCCTTGTCTGAGACATTGTTTAGGTCATTTAACTTCTGCTTTCAGAAAACCTATTTTTTTTTTTTTTTTTTTTTTTTTTTGCTGTCAGAGAATTCCTATTACCTTGTTTAGAATGTTGCCTCTACAAGACTAAATAGCCATTTCCACTCAGAGATCATTAATCCTTTCAACTTGGGAGGGTAATTACTGATAAAATGTCAGAGAAAGATTTATGACAATCAGAAGAGGATTTCCATTTTTTTTCCAGGGTGTTATTTTTTGCTTAACCTGTGAAAAAAAATAAACCCAAAAGGTTTTTTTTCCCCTTAATTCATATAGGTTGTATCCACACTACAGAAGGGAAAACAATAACATCTTTTGTAGAAATCCGATTTTAGGTTTTTGTGCCTGCAGTCCTCTGTTGTTAAAAAAAAAATGGATCCTTCTTTTACTTTTATTTAAATGTAACTATCTTTAGCTTTTGTCCTTCACTGTGGGCCTAGGATCATAAATTAAAATGTTGCCAATGCTAGATTATAGCCATCAAATGGAAACAATCAATGAGGCTCCTGTGAAAAGAGCTAGTCAGTCTCTTCCATTGGGAGATGACCAGCCTTCAAATGGAATGCCGTTTGTATGACAGGCCAAATATGGACGAGAAATGCAAGGTATTTAAGCTACAATCCTATAATATATTTTATATCCATTTTCTTGTTTTAAAAACTTTAGTGTTACAGTTGCTTTTTAAGGGAAAAAGCCTGTTGACATTTTTCTTTGAAAGATCAGTTTCATGAGCTGATACTTTTGTTTCTTGTGGAAGGATGTCTCCTTATTTATTTCTTATGTAGAGAGATCTGTAGACTTGGCTTGCTTTTATGCCTCAAAATGAAATGGTGCCTTTGTGGGGGGATGCTTCACTGGGCTGAGAGAACTTCTAGACAGTGACTCAGATCTGTAATTAGGTCTTGCTTTCCGCACCCTTGTTGATTTGAAAGCACTGGCCATAGACCATTTAGTCTGTGGAAGCAATACATGAATCATCTTAAATTGGCACAAATTATCCAGAATGCTACTAAATGTTTTCTACTCTTTATTCTGATTGAGGGAACTAAAAAGGGAGACTTGTTCTTTGAGTTTGAAGGTATTTTAGAGGATATGTACCCATTTGTGAAAGCAGATTTCATCCCTAGATAGAATGAAAAGCAGTGGGATATTTGACATTTTTAAACAATTCCACTTTTGTGGGTCTGTTTTCAAACATTCCTCCATGCTTTATAGCCTTTCCTTTGTGAAGAAGGTAGTAACTGTTGCCTATCTTCCAGCTCCAGTTTGTTCTCCCATCCACATCTTTCAGGAAGGGAGAGCCAGGGGCTGTCTTGCTGTGGAGAATCTCAGCTTAAACTCCCACTGCACAGCTGATGTAGGAGGAAATCGTAGAGGTTTATATTGTGTCTGTTTTGCATCTTCTAAGTTGACCTGCTCATCAGTATCTCTCATATTTAGGATGGAATTTGATATCCTTTTCTTCTCTTTCTCAAAAGGATGGGTCAGCAGACGTATTTATAGACCTTTCTGTCACCTGGCAATGAAGTGGGTGAAAGTCATTTTTTTGTCTTCACTAAATAAATTGACTTTGTTTCAGTTTATTTTAGTGTGAAACATTAAAATAATCATATTCATTCTAGAGTAGAGGACATTTGTAAGTCATTTAGGGATAAAGATAAAAAGTGAAGACTTTTTTTAGATAGAAAGTAAGCCTTTTAATTAGTTTTTTTTTTCCTTATGGGTTTTCTCTGATGGTGCATTAGGGAACTTGCCTAGCGCTTATTATCTTACTGTGCCTGCTTTAAAGAGTAAGACAAGAAGATTTCTCCAATCAGTAGCCAGAAAATCAGATTTTCAACTTGTAATGTGAGTTGACTTAATATGTGGATACATCTTTGTTTGCATATTGGAATATCTGTGAGTGGGCCTCTCAGAGGAATGCATCTTTTGACAGAAAGTAGAAGAAAGCCATAGCTCGCTGTGTAATTTTGTGTGTTTTCAGGCATGACTGTTGTTTTGCATCTGTGGGTGTGTGTGCACAAGCACGTGAGTTGGTCTGTCTTTGTTGGTCTGGGGCGTTGCTATTTGTTATATAGCCATGTTCATTTTGGAAAGTCAGGTGTTCAAATGATAAAATTATGGTTAGCACATCTGCGGAATTAAGTTGAGAGATTTTAGAGTGAGGTTCTAAGAAACTGATTGGTAAAGTATTTCATGTCGGTGAATCCCCTTGATAGAATTCCTTATTACATGGTTAGTTAAGCTTTCTTGCCTGATGTAAGTGTCAGAGACCTTCACATTAGGAGTTTAGGCTGTGTTTAAAAAGGGTGCCTGTTCCCTAACAACTGCGATCCTGTTTGTCATAAGGACTTGTTTAATACTCAGTTAACCTTTCACTTAATCTGCTTTTGCAATTAGGAGCCAAGCGGCCATGCTTCAGTACCAAATACAAATCACCGCCCCTCGTGGCCCTCAGTTCGCATGTTGTGTAAATAATTGGGTCTTTAGCCAACACCTAAACAGGGGGGCATGAAATCCACCTCTGCTGGGGATTTAACGTCCCTTTATGGCTTCTGGATTACATTGTGTGGATTATTTCTTCCATGGCAGTCAGTATCTCGTCATTGGGGCAGTGACAGGCCAGGTCAAGAATTCCAAAGTTCTTAAATGAGTGTAGAAATGTCTGGAGTTTTATGCTTGGTGATATCTCAGTAGCAGATGCCTTCTAACTTTGTGAAAATGAAATCTCAATTTTCTAAATGAATGCTAATCCCTGGCGAACGCCCCCCCCTCTTTTTTTAGATTCTCTTCTCAAATCAATTAAATTGAATTAGTCTGATCTGTAGGGTTAGATGACTTCTCCGTACTCTGGAAAACTCTTAAATAGTGTGAGAAGATAGACCAGCTGTCTCTACTTCTGTCTGAAGATTTGGCCCCATTCTGAAAATTTGATCTAACCCTAACCCTTTTTATTACTGCACAGTGGCCTCATTTTAAAGATGGAGACATCAGTGTATATCCATCCACTCTGCAAGTGCATAGAGCTTGTTTTGTTGGTTATAAAAATTCAAGCCATGGCCCAGCATTCAG
Source organism: Hippopotamus amphibius kiboko (assembly GCF_030028045.1). Lineage (NCBI taxonomy): Eukaryota > Metazoa > Chordata > Mammalia > Artiodactyla > Hippopotamidae > Hippopotamus > Hippopotamus amphibius. The sequence goes on from NC_080189.1 coordinate 157,370,984, forward strand.
TGTGGCTAAAATTCTGTCCTTTTATTGTATTTTGTTAGTCATTTAGAGTAGTAATATCCATGTGGTTGTGTTTGTTTGAAGCATCAAGAAAGTCTTATTTAACACTCTGTTCTCCAGTAAATTTAAAAAATAACTTTTCCAAAAATAATACGTACCTACGGAAATGTGGAAAGTACGGATAAACATAACATGAAAATGAAAACCATCTGTAATTTTACCATCCAGAAGTAGCTATATGATTAACATGGGCTGATAATGTGTTCTCATAGATCACAGAGCACACCATTAAAGGTGGGGGGGGGGCACCAGTTATCAATGAAGGACTGACCTAGGTGGTGGCACTCAGCAATTAATACCTGTATATGGTATATGTTAAATGTAATATCATCTGAACTGCAAGTATTTATATCAGCACGTTGTTGACATTTCATCATAGGATAAAATGGGAGCCTTTTTAAAGAGAAGCTGGGCTCTGGCCTATTCCGGTTAACTTTTGTTTTTAACAATTTTAGGGAGAGATTTCTAGTGTAGGTATATTTCTCTTTGTAGACCTATGGTTTGGTTTTGCTTGTTTTTTTAAGTGAAGGAGTCTTGGAAAGCAAGCTGTCATATAGGAAAAGTAGAAGAATACTATATTTTTAAAAGAAATGTCTGTTCCCCTGGTAGAAAGGTAGGAGAGAAAAGGCAAGTGACCAAAGGCTGCGTACGGTAATTCTTCAAGGGTAATTGAATTCAGGGTCCCTCCTAGACTTGTTTTTAATACAGTATATCTGTCCCCTGCCTCATTCTGTCTGCTGTGCCCCTTCTCTCTGTTCCCTTCCCCGTGTAACTTAAACAATGAAACACTGCAAAGCATGGGGAACTCTGCACTGACTCACAGCTCCATTATCCCACTTCATGCTTCCATTTACAGTAAGTCCGGTTATTGTCTGGTTTTCAAATCATCACACCACAAGGAAGCAACAGACATCTCCCTGGATCTGAAAGCATTTGCCCTTTGTGGTGTTTTGATTGTTTCTGAGGATTTGTTTGCTGGCCTCTTTCTCTGACGCTCAAAATAACTTGGTATGTACACCACAGCCCTCTTAGCTTCTCTGTGAGCAGGGATGTACTTCAACCAGTTGGCCAGTAATGACCCCCAGAGTTTCTTGTCCTGAAGCCTTTGTGGTGTAAACAGAGCAAATGATGAGAGCTTTGTCCTTTGTTCTCTCTTGAAAGTAAAGAGTGTAAAAGTTGTTTTAAAGGAAGTCTGCATTTTGTGGTATCACTCGGTTTTGGCCCTGTGTCCATTTAGATTTTAGCCTGGAATTCTTTGGGAAACTCCACCCCTGGAAGAAAATGAGGATTTTTAAAAGAATTGTTATTTGAAAGAATTGTTGTTTCAGCAGCTGTTAATGTTGGTAAGAACACAGCACTGTCTTTGAAGATTTTTTACTTATACAGCAATGGCTTGTGGGATTTCAGTTTTGCGATACCAGTCCCTTCCACTGAGAGACTGATTTGAATTATATTAGTCAAGTAGCATCCAGTTTTAAATTATTTTATAATTTTATATTGTTGGAAAACACTCAAATTTTGATTCTTTGGTGTTATAGTGTGTTTTTAATTTTAGGCATCAAATTAAGATCTTTGCATTTAAATGGTTGAAGAAAGCAAATTTTAATTTGTTTTCAAAATGTTATTGTTAATAAATAGTAATCCTATCTTTTCTGCCTGTTTTACTTATGGGTGGTTTCATGGGACATTTAGATTCTGCACGATCGTGTTTAATATTCTGAACTGTTGTCTTTTTTTTCACAATGTTGGAGTTGTGTATCAGTTGATTTTCTTGCATAACACTGATTAGGTTTACTTCATTTCTTTCAAATGTATGTATTTTATTCACAGACCCAATGCTAAAGTTATAAATAAAGACCCTTCCCTATTTTTTATTTGCTACTGGGACTCTTAAGTTATAACACTGCCTCTTTATTGGTGGGTTCCTGATTCTAAGTTTACTGCTCCTTCACACAGATAGCTTGATAGGTTTTTGTTTGTTTGTTTCAGATAAGATTCCAATGTAATCTCTTTTTGAAAAGGATTTGGACAAGTCATTTATAATTCATCTCCCAGTCCTCATTCTGATGCCTTCAAAATGGGTTAACTTTTTACCTCTCCTTGCCCCTATCCCCCCCTTTTTTATATGAAAGACATGGGGGGGGGTAGGAGGGGGGGAGTTTGACTTTGTTCTAAGTGGAGGATGGGAATAAAATCAAGTTCAGGGAAAGAATGAAGGGGTCAACCTGATGCGGGAAGAAACTTCGAAAAGAATTCAGGTGAGGAAATCGTAGTCTTAAACATGAACCCACCCAAGAGGAATTGCTAACCCTGCCGTTACTCCTTTAACTGCTTCTTCTTGACCTGAGTCACCCCAGGTGTAGCTACCATTTTCTGAGCAAGGTCTTAGGGCAGTTTTAAGCAGTAGCTGATTTGTCCATGTTTTGTTTTGTTTTTCATAGTAGATGCTCAGTTAATAGAAAGTTTGATTGACTTGCTGACTTGGTAACTGCAGGAAAAAATAGGCTCACTCTTTTTTTTAAATAGCCATTCTCAGTTCCAACCGCATGGATTCCTCCATTCATTCTGTATGGAGGCTATGATATAAGTTGAATATCCTTTTTTTTGGATTGAATCTTCCTCCCTAATGCTATATAGTAAGATCTCTTTCTTTCTAGGGGAGTGAGAAATATGAGAAGTTACCTTACTTTTCAGGTTTTCAAGGTAAAAGGCTATCCTGTTGCCTCGTTCCCAGAGAGGTGATTTCCAACCATTCCTGCACTCAGTTTTTGTGGTACACGAGTCCTGCATTAACTGGTGGGATTAAAATTGTGTTCTGAAATTTTGCCATATTCTTTGAGATTCTTGGAGTCCTCTAGTGGGCGTTTGAAACCACAGTCACTGTGTGAGGGGTAATCCTTTCACCTGTTACTGGGGATGTCGTCCTCGGCAGGGAAGGCAGGTCATCTGTCACGTCTGACAGAATGGGATCTGGACTTGAGCGTTTCTCTTCTGTCTTCTCTTGTTGCTACTTACATCTCTCTGTCTTCATTACTAGGTCTCTAAATTTCATTGCCAAGTTCATTTTCTTCCAAATCTTATTTATAAAATAGAGGCAGGGTCATGATGCTTTTTGGAGTTTGTATCTGTTTTTGGTATTTCTGGATACAAAAGGACAAAGTAAGCCCCTTCCTATACATTTCAATGCTTGGAGAACAATCAAAAAATGAAAGAAAAAAAAAATGCCTGGTTTCTTCATAAGTAGTTACTGTCTTTCCTTTCCAGACTCCCCTTTTTTTGGTTGTGTTTATTGCATGTAGTCCACCGCTAACTGCAGTCATGGGATGTGGCTTTCAAATCTGGTTTGCAAGATAGTTTTTTAGTTACTGTTTTTCAGCACAAGAGAAGATGCAATTATTTTGATTTTGTGAGTATTTTCCCTCCAAGGACAGAGGGCCACATGCTCTTTGGTGCTGGGGTGCTTCCTACCGTTCTGAGTGGACTTGGCCTCTTTTCCCAAATGAGATAATGACTACAAAAAGGCCCTCCAGTAAACTGTAAAGTGTCATAAATGGGAGAGGATATTGTTGTTACAGTTATTCTCTGCGTGCGTGGCCAACGATAAATAGTCTCTGTTCAGTTCTTGACCTCCATCTGAGAACTGGCTGCTTTTGACATCCCTGTTTCCAGGGAATAGCTGTTTCTCGATTAGGCCGGCTTTTACCTGCTTGGACCTTTTGCAGAAGAAAAAGCTTCACACGTTGAACAAATGTAGCATTCAAGCGAGTGGTTGGTATTTCATAATATTTACAAGGAGTGGAGTCAGTGCCCTTTATATACAGCAATACGTTTCTATTGGCAATGACCATAAAGTTCCCGGCCCCATGAAAAATAACTGGCTCTTGCAATGACTGTTTCAGGTCTCCATCTCACTTCCTGTTCAGCGAGAGGATGGTTTCTCTGACAGATGGACTTGCAGTTTTTGATGCGCTTTCATATTGAATACAGCTTGTGTTTGTGTGTGTGTGAGGTTTAGCTCTTCACCCTCGGGCTTTTCAGTCTGCCCACATGGATGTTCTTGCGGAGAGGTATATGACCTGGACTACAGGGAGATAACTTGCAAGGACAATTAATGGTGGGGGGAGACATGTCCTGCCCCGTGTCTCCCAGAGTAGCCGGAAGGTGGAACTGTTGTGACGTCCCCAACCCCTTGTGGCTGAAGAGGTGCTGCTTCTGTTGCAGATGCCATCTGAGCGGGTGCCTCATCCCTGGTGCGACGCCAGGTGGCATTTGGAAGCTGGCCTAAAACCGCTTCCTCACTGGCAGCAGCTCCAATATCAAACATGCTTTCTTGCCTTTCAGAGTAAACCGGTGCTGACTCTAATGGGGAGCTCTAAAAAGACGGCATCATGGAGATTTGACATTCCTTGTAGGTGGCCTCTTGGAATTTACCTTGACAAGCCTCTTGGAATTGTTTCAAAACGCTAATCACTTGCTGTCAGCAGCTGGCTCCGCTGAGGGGAAAGAGATGGGCTGATTACTGCATGTATTCTAAGACTGCTTGATTAGAGGGACATGTCTCCGCTCACCCTGTCTGTTCTTTCCTTTCCAATGTATGTGAAACTTAAATTCTGTGGAAGACTGTGATGAAGTTGATTCCTAGAATTTGCTTTCCGGAATTTTGAATTTTTGTAAAGTGTTAGCTAGGCCGGACCAAAAAAAGTTGTGTCAGTTATCTTGGAAGTGACGTCTTCGTTGAATAAGAAAAAGAAGGATACAGTAGCAGTGGAAACACTTAATTTACCCCAAGGAAAACATTGTAGTTCTTGTTAGGATAGGAGTCTCCTCCTTCAAAAGAGAGATGATATTTAAACTTATCAGTTATTTAGACAGTTTAAATTGTTTGAAATTAGGGTAAAATCATGTAGTGTTCAAAAGGGGGCCTCAAATGTAAAGAGAAAACGTCTAAGTTGTGGCTTGCACAGAAACTTGTTCGTGTTATGTGGAAGATGAATTTTTTACGTCCACCTCTAGTGAGAGGAATTCACACTCCATATGGGGGGAATTAGCTCCTTTATTGGGCCATTTGTTAAATGTTGAGTTCCACCTGTTGGCGAGTAAACCTAGAGAGCATGTTCTGTATTTAGAATGTTTGGCTAATGTAAAGATTCTAATATTTATTAGTCTGTGATGTACATTTTAAGTATACGTAAATAAAGGCCCAAATGCGTAGTTATTTGTTAAAGATAACAAAGCAAGCCGTTCAAAGAGCAGGAAACAGGTGGACTCTTGCAGATGTCTTTCTCTAAAAGTTAATCCATGTTGACACATTGCATATATCATTCAAAAGAGAAATTCTAGTCTTTTGCCAGATAGTCTCTCCTTATTTTAGGCAAGTATTATAGCAGTCGCACAGTACCAACTCAAGGCTCCCCATTCAATACGTTTTTCCATCGGCTGGCACCAAGGAATTGACTGACGGTCGGGTTAAGGGAGAGGAAGGAGTTAAAGGCAGCTTTACTGCAAGCCCCTGGGTGCACAGTGCTGGAGAATAAACCTGCTTCCCAGCACCCAGCTCCTTCCTTTCCTCTGTCCTCCATGCTTACTGAGGTTCTGTGCCTTCCCGTGGTTGAACCTCTTCATCCTGTCTGTGGGTGCTGGGACCCTGTGGTTCCCTCTCCTTCTGCAGATGTGAATCCTCTAGTCCTGGGGTTCCCTCCTCTCCTCCCCTTTCATCTCTTCATGCTTTGTCTTTGCCTGTAAACACCCTTCAGCTTTCTCTCTCCAGCACATATCTTGCCACCCCCTCTCAGATCTCTCATTCTCTCTTGTTTCGAGTGCAGGAGAAACACAGAGTGGGGGAGGGGGGAGGATTAGTCCTTCACTCTTATATACCTTAATTCTGTTTCGGGGATTTGGGGGAGGGGGGGTTGTTTTATAATACATATGCAATCAAATGTATAGATCTTAAGTGTTCTAAGATTGGGTTGTTTCTCGTTCTTAACTGGCTGTTATGAGTAAGGCTGCTATACGCATTTTTATAAAGTCATTTTGTAGACGTATTATTTTCATACCTCTGGAGTGAATACCTAGGAATAGAATTGTTGGATCATAGAGTAGATACATGTTGGACTATATAAGAAACTGCCAAGCTGTTTTTCCAAAGTGGTTGTGCCATTTTATACTTGAGCAAGTAATAATGTGTGAGGGTTCCAGTTGCTTCATGTTCTTCCTCGTAATGTCAGCTTTGTGTGTGTGTGTTGGAAGGCAGAGATATTGAGTAATATCCTCTGAACGGAGAAGGAACTTTGAGACTGAAAAACGAAACAGGCAGCCCATGAAGTGCAGTTAGGAAGTTTGTTGTAGACAACTTACATACAAGCCCGATCAGGCGGATGACACCCAGAGGTGTTTGCAGCTGTGTATGGTGCTACTGGAAGGGGGGACAGGGGGACGCAAAGGGACCAAAGCTGAAAGTAGAATCTGACTAACCAAGGGAGAAGCCAGTCTACACCTATGGGAACTGGGGATTTCCTCTCACCCCCCCCCGCCCCCCCCCCCCCCCCCCGGAGGTGTCTCATGACCATCAGTGTCAGCAAAAGGTATTCTTCCAGTTATATCAGATGAAGGCAAGGACACCAGGTAGGTTGTAGATTCCTTGTGAGCAGGCAGAAGCTCAGTCACACAGAAAGGGGAGGGTGGGCAGGGCTTCGGGCCTAGCATGGAGCTGGTAAAATGGAGTCCATGTGGTTCAGCTGCACCGTGTTTTTTAAATTTTAGCTATTCTGGTGGGGTGAGTGTGAAATAGTATTTCATTGTGATTTTAATTTGTGTTTTCCTGATGTGTGATGATTTTGTGTATCTTTTCCTGTGCTTATTGTCCATTCATTCTTTTTTTGCAGTATCTTCAAGTCTTGATTGTTTTTCTGAAATATTATTGAATTATCTTTATTGAATTATAGGATTTTAAATATATATTACTTACATATTTAAATAACATAAATTGTACACATATAGAATACATACATACATATGTATGTGTGTGTATATACATATATTTATATTTTGTCTTTCGGATTTTTAAAAGTAGAAGTATGGTTGGTATACAGTATTATAGAAGTTTCATGTATACAACGTAGTGATTCATAATTTTTAAAGAGTATATTCCTTTTATGGTTATTATAAAATATTGGCTATATTCCCTTTGCTGTATCCTTGTAGCTTATTTATTTTATAAATAGTAGTCTTTACCTCTTAACCCCCTACCTCTTCCCACTGGTACCCACTAGTTTGTTCTCTGTATCTGTGAGTCTGCTCATTTTTTTGGTATATTCTCTAGCTTGTTGTATTTTTTAGATTCCACATAAAAGTGATATCGTACAGCATTTGTCTTTCTTTCTCTGACTTCACTCAGTATGACAATCTCTAGGTTTATCCATGCTGCTGCAAATGGCATTTTGTTCTTTTTTGTGGCTAATTGTGTGTGTGTGTATGTGTACATGTGTACATATATACCACATCTTCTTTATATACTTCTCTGTCGACGGACGTTGAGATTGCTTCCATGTCCTGGCAATTGTAAATAGTGCTGCTGTGAACATTGAGGTGCATGTATCTTTTCAAATTAGTGTTTTTGGGTGTTTTTTTTGATATATACTCAGGAGTGGAATTGCTGGGTCATATAATAGTTCTATTTTTAGTTTTTTGAGAAAGTTCCATACTGTCTTCCATAGTGCCTGCACCAATTTTATATTCCCACCAACAGTGTATGAGGGTCCCCATTTTTCCACATTCTTGCCAACGTTTGTTACTTGTATTCTTTTTGATGATAGCTATTCTGACAGATTTGAGGTGATATCTCATTGTGGTTTTAATTTGTGTTTTTCTGATCACTAGTGATGTTTAGCATCTTTTCATGTGCCTGTTGGCCATCTGCATTTCCTCTTTCGAAAAATGTGTATTCAGTCTTATGTCCATGTTTTAATTGGGTTATTGTTTGTTTTTGTTTGTTTTTTTGATTTGGGTTGTATGAGCTGTTTATATATTTTAGATATTAACCCCTTATTGGTCATATCATTTGCAAATATTTTCTCCCATTCAGTAGGCTGTCTTTTCATTTTGTTGATGGTTTCCTTTGCTGTGCAAAAGTTTTTAAGTTTAATTAGGTCCCATTTGTTTATTTTTGTTTTTATTTTCTTTGCTTTAAGAGAGAGAGAGATTTATATTCTTAATGGTGTTTCTTGAGGAGCAGAAAGTTTAATTTTAAATCCAGTTTATCATTTTTCATGCTTAGTGCTTTACCGTGTGTTATCCAAGAAATCCTTGCCTATCCGGTATTGGGAAGATGTTTTTCTATATTTACGTGAAGATGCTTTAGGGTTTTATCTTTTACATTTAGATTGATAACCTATCTTTCATTTTTTGTGTATGAAGTAAGGTAATTGTCAAGATGTGTTTTTCTTTTTTCCCCGTCTGTAAATCCATTACCATTTGTTTGCTTAAAAAGATTTATATGAGTCCATTCCTAGACTGTTTTCTACTTCTCTTTGTTTTGTGTCTCATTTCCCAAGGAGTTACTCTTGTTTTCTTTTTCATCTTGGTTCTCCTGCTTCCATAAAAATAGCTTCTTCTCTTTTACTTTCTTCTCTTCTCATTCATTTATTTTTATATCATGCATCTATTGAGCAGATACTATGTGACTCTGCTGATATCAGAGGCTGTACAGGTTGATGAGAGCTGATCTCTGTCCCAAAAGAACTCACCACAGAGTGTGGAAAGTGCTTTGAAAGAAGGTGTTCCTTGAGTTCCCTGGAAGGGATGGACATCTCACCTGGTCTGGTGCTCAGAGAGAGGGCCTGCTGGGGGACATGATGGTGCTGCCTCTCGTTCCCCTTCACGTGCAAAGGCCCAGGATTAGGGACTGGTTCGCCTTTATTTCCTCTCTGCATATGCTCACACCTGTTCTCAATTGTTTCTGTGTCATCTCTCTGGGCACAGTTTCCAAACCCAGCCAGAAGGATAGTTGTCAGAATTATACTGTGGTGCTGATGGCTTTGCTCCCTGTGTGGTTTTATGTAAAGTGTTCCTCTGATAGCTCTTTAGCACCGGACAGGAATAATTTGTTTGTCTTAATCTTTAGAGACTCTGTAAAATTTTACATGCATCAGAAACTTAAAAATGTTTTTTTGCAAAAAGGAGCTCATTGAAAACTTTTTTGGGGGCTCATTTGTATCTTATAATTCATTACTGGATGGGTTTTAAAAATTAACTTAATTATGAAAATACTTTCAGAGCATGGTACTTTTCCAGCATACTTTTTTTGGTTGCAGTCTTCCTGCCGAGGCCTCTTTCCCTCCGAGCCGCTGGGCAGTAGGGTGGCTCTCTGGCTTGTGACGGTGGTCACAGCAGACGCTCCTTTCTCGGAGAACACACGTCCTTGAGCGCCCCATCTTCAAAATTCCCACCTGGAGGTTTTCATTTTATTTTTCACCCAAGCAGTGTCCGCTTTTCTCTGTTTGTCAGAATGACTCTCAATAAAAAGCTCCGCTTATTCTTGTAAAGCCATAATGACATCACAGAACACATTTTTTTTTTTTAAGGATCATTGTATTTTCAGATCATTAAATTCTAAAGCTATAAATAGTGTCTTAATGCTAATGGAAGAGATATGTGAAGCATTGTTTAGTGATTTCACTGGAATGAGGGTGAAGCAATTAAATGCATTTAAAAATACATAAATTAAATTATGTATTTGTTTCAGGCAAGTATACGCAACTTAGTATCCATTAAATGTGTCTGTTTAGCTTTACTGGGTTTAAGCGTAATGTCAGAAGTCTGTAATCCCAATCATGTCATGAAAAGTCTGCTATCTGCATTCTTTTCACTGAGTTTTTACCATTTACAAAATTTAAATTACTTTGAAAGATAAAGAAATGATCTCTTATTACCAATGGATTTTTTTAAAGCTCTTTATTGGAATATAATTGCTTTACACTCTTGTACCAGCTTTTGAGGTACACCAAAGTGACTCAGCTGTATTTATACGTATATCCCCATATCCCCTCCCTCCCACCTTCCCTGTCCTGGCCCTCTAAGGCATCACCCATCATCTAGTTGATCTCCCTTCATTATACAGCAACTTCCCACTAGCTATCTATTTTACAGTTGGTAGTGTATATATGTCTATGCTACTCTCTCACTTCGTTCCAGCTTCCCCTTCGCCCCCTGCTCCCCCAGCCCCATGTCCTCCAGTGCATTCTCTGCATCTGCATCCTTATTCTTGCCCTGTCACTGGGTTCATCAGTACCATTTTTTTTTTTTTTTTAGATTCCATATATGTGAGTTAGCATACAGTATTTGTTTTTCTCTTTCCGGCTTACTTCACTCTGTATGACAGACTCTAGGTCTATCTACCTCATTACATATAGCTCCATTTCATTTCTTTTTATGGCTGAGTAATATTCCATTGTATATATGTGCCACATCTTCTTTACCAATGGATTTTTTAATTTACATCCTTACAGAGAGGGATGTGGTAATCCTAGATGGTATTTGTATAGCAGATAAAATTACTGTATATGAGTATGTTTTACACACATAAGAATAGGTTGATTTTTTTTTAAGAGTCCTGAAAATGTAGTTATCAGCAGTGGATCAACAGGAGAATCGGTGTTTTAAGGGTGATTTACGTTAGTGTTGTAGGAAGGGAGGGCCTCCTGCCAGGGCCCAAGAGTGGGCTCTCGTCTAACGCTTGGAAATGAATTGTCTGAGGAAACACACGTGCTGACAAAACAAGAAACTTTATTGGGACGGGGGCCCGGGCGGAGAGCAGCAGGGTAAGGGAACCCAGGAGAACTGCTCTGCCACGTGGCTGTAGCCTCGGGTTTTATGGTGATGGGGTTAGTTTCTGGGTTGTCTCTGGCCAGTCACTCTGACTCTGGGTCCTTCCTGGTGGCATGCGCATCGCTCAGCCAAGACGGATTCCAGCGAGAAGGATTCTGGGAGGTGGGTAGGACATGTGGACGGGCATCTCCTCTCTCCTCTTGACCTTTCCTGTATTCTCGCAGTTGGTTCCTTGTTAGTTGTTAGTTCCGTGTTTCTTACCAGCATCTCCTGTGGTAAAGTAACTCATGCAAATTGTTATTGTCTTTGCCCGGCCGGGGCAGTTTCAGTCAGTGTTTCCCCTAACATTAGGATGTTTACATTTCTAATATTGTTAGTTAAAAATAAAATAAATGTGGTATTCAGTATAAAATTAAAATGAAAAGACATAATTATATAATGAGACATTGCTTAAGCTATTTGACCATAAGCCTTTGGGCCTTACTCTTCTGAGGTTTTTGTTATTTTTATTTTTAAACTCAAGTCTGCCTTCTCTGTTCTTCTTTTTCCTTTTCTTTACATATGATTAAAGATGCTTCACGTTTATTAAACTTAATAAGAGTTAAAAGTAATCTAGCGTGTGAGTGTTTTTAAGTGCTAGAGAAAAATTCGGGAAGTCCTTTTGAAGGGTGACTAAGCCCCTACAAGAGGGGCCCTACAGAGGGACCCACAGTGGGGAGGGTCCGTAGGTTAGAATTTACTAGGTATAATTTATTCTCATTAATTGCCTCTCCCTGAAATTCTTCCTTTTCAAGTATCTTGTCATCTTTTAGGCAGTCTTTTTTTGGTGAGAGACTTTTTTTTTTTTTAATGTATTTTTTAAAATGTCCTGAGTCTGAGTCTTGTTCTCTCTAGCCAGGAGGCTTACCCTCATAGGGATGGAGATGTCCCACAGGGGAGCCAGGTAATTATGCTGCAGCCATTCCAAGCCCTAGAACCTCCTTTGATTATTTCTCATGTTTCATTCTCTTACTATCTCTGCCCAGATTGGCCAGATAAAGTTAGATTTTACAAGGTCTGCTGCAAACATTTGATATGTTCAATCACAAGTTGGCCAATTGGGAGGCTTCTATTTAGTTACTTGAACTAGGTCACCAGACACATTGTATTAATCCCATAGTTTAAATGGGCCATCTGTTGAGTCACTCTGGTAATTGTTCCTTTTTTGAATACCAATGTACCCAAGTTAAGTTGCGTTGGAGGGTGTTAGCAGTCTTTTCAAAGAGACTAATGCACTGAACTATGGGCCCCCGTCTAGTGAAACTCGCCCTTGGAGAGCTTTTATTGTCAGCGTATTTCTTTCTGTGTTCCTGTTCCTCATTGTGAGGTTTTGATTGTGGTAGTTGAGGGTCATGGTTCTTGACGATAATTAGAAAAGGAGGGAAGTGGGATTGAAGTAGGAAATAGAGGCCAAACATTCGTCAGTAGTAGTCATGGGATTTCTTTGCAGTGAAGCTTTGGGAAAGAGAAGGGAAAGGATGGACAATAAAGAAATCGATTCTGTATATTTGGGCTCCTCTGTGACTCTTAGGAAGGATCTGACATGGGGCCGTCACAGCTGAGGCTTTAAGCAAAATATCAATAGCTTAAATAAGTAACCCAAAGCCTCTGAAATGTGCATTTTACTTTGTGTTTCTATAATAATTTTCTGGCAAGATTTGGAAAGTAAGTGTCAAAAACATGGAGTCTTAAGTCCGAAAGGCTGTGTAGGTGGGGAACCGTACTGATTCAGGCACCTTTATATTATCTGTGAAAAAGGGAGATGCCGGCTCTGTTCTGGGGCGTTTTCTCTTCTCTCCCGAGGTGGCGTCATCTAGTTCTGTGACTTTGAATGCCCCCCCTGTGCCTCTGCGATTCCCAATTCTGTGTCTCCAGCTTAGAGTTGGTTTCACATCTGTATTTTTGAACTGCCTTTCTAATAGCGCCACATAGATGTCCACTAGACAGGCTTGGTAGAGAACTCTTGATTTCTATCTGGGGTGGTCAACTCATCCTGCTTTCCCAAGACTTTCTTGGTTTTAACACTGAAAGTCCCTCATTCCAGGCAACCTCTCAGTCCAGGACAAGCCAGGAAGGTTGGTCATCCTGTTTGTAAACCTGCTTCTCGCCCACTCTGAACTCCTCAGGAGAATGATCCACCCAGGTGCTCAAGCTAGACATTCAACAGCTATTGTTGATTCATCTCTTTCCTGATCCAAGCATGTCATGTTTCTAAACCATATGTAACCCATCAGCATGCCTTGTTGTCTCTACCTTCAGAAGTACCCAACTCTGTCCATTTCTCTGCATCTCTGCTGGTCCCACCTTAGAGCAAGCCATTTGCATCTTCTGCTGTGTCATGCACAAGCCAAGGCCATGGAACCCTGCAGCCGCTTCACACTGCTGTTATCAAGGCCTCCAAGCTTCCTTATAGTCTGAAGCCATCTGTCTCTCCTATCCTACATCATCCCCTCTGACCCCTCCAGCCACACTGGCTCTCTTACTGCCGAGACCAGCTCGGCGACTCGAGGTGAGTGACGGGTGCCGCAAGCTTGAAGAAGACACAGACACAGACTGAAGAGAAAGATGGGACCGGGGGACTCAAGACCTCTAGGATCAAGAGCCCCGCTGACTCATCCCAGGCTGCTTTTATTGAGTTCGTGGGCTAACATTCTCAGGTTACACTCATAAACAGTCAAAGGCCTCACATGATTGAGGCAATTATCTTTGTTTACTTCCTGGGTCTGAGTTGAGCAGGTGTGGATTTGAGCTGGGGGTGGAGAGCAAAACAGCCCTGGGGGCAGGAGACCTCTCTCAAATATTAGGGGTCTGTGCCCCACCCGTGTTGGCCCCTCTGTGACTGTGCCTGTCTTAGGTTGTTCCTCCTCTGAGGAATCTTACCCGTCTCTGGCTAACCAGTCATCCTCCAGGGCCAAACACGGTGATATAAGGAAGGTTCTATGCACCACCCCTGTTGGCCCCTCTGCGGCTGTGCCTGTCTTAGGTTGTTCCTCCTCTGAGGAATCTTACCCGTCTTTGGCTAACCAGCCATCCCTCAGGACCAAACAGGGTGATATTAGTCTCCACGCCCCGCACCCTCAGCTCCTCCACTGCTCAAGCAGGACATTCTGAATCCCATCGCTCGGCCCACATACTTCAACATTTTCAATGCTTCAAAAAGGTTCCAGAATGTCTTCCCACATCTTACCTTAGACGTGCTAAGTTTGTTCAGGTTTTAGGGTCTTTCTACTTGTTCTTCCTTTTGCCTAGCATGTGCTTCCTTTGTGTAGCCGATTCCTTCTGGACGTTTAGATCTTATCTCAGGTAACTTCTTCACAGAGAGGCCTTCCTTGACCGACCAATTGATGAGAGTATCCATAAGCCATCTTAGTCCTATTACTTTTTTTTTTTTAATTATGTAACCTTTTTTTAATTAATTTATTTTATTGGCAGTGTTGGGTCTTTGTTGCTGCACACGGGCTTTCTCTAGTTGCAGTGAGCAGGGGCTACTCTTCATTGTGGTGCACCGGCTTCTCATTGCGGTTGACTCTCTTGTTGCAGAGCACGGGCTCTAGGCGCGAGGGCTTCAGTAGTTGCAGCACATGGGCTCAATAGTTGTGGCTTAAGGGCTCTAGAGCGCAGGCTCGATAGTTGTGGCGCATGGGCTTAGTTGCTCCGCGGCATGTGGTATCTTCCTGGGGCAGGGATCGAACCTGTGTCGCCTGCATTGGCAGGCGGATTCTTACCCAGTGTGCCACCTAGGAAGTCCAGTCCTATTACTTTTTAATTTTATGTTTTTGGATGGCATTTTTCACTGTCTTAGCTTCACATTATTTATTGACATGCTTGTTCTTGCACTGACGACTAGAATGTAAGCTCTTTAAGAGCGAGGGCTTTTCTTCTGTGTTCACCATCCTAGCCCCAGGCTTTAGAACAGTTTACAGAGTAGGTGTTCAAAAAATATTATTAATTGAAGTAAAGAATAAATTTAATCACCTCAAGCCACGTAATTAAAACTGTGAGGGAAAGAAGATTGTGAAAGATTTTTAGCAAACAAAGATCAATCAGTGGAAATGAATAGGACATTATTACTAATATTGCTGCTACCAAAAGTGTGGGGTATCAGTGATGTTATCTTCATTTAATGAACTGTCATCATACATTTACATTGGTTAAAATTTTTCAAGTACCTTTTCAGGTTTATTTGCAAATGTATTTTCCCATGCCCTGCATTTCTTCTAAGTTAATAAATTATTCAGCAGTGAAATCACTTCCTGTAGCAGTTTTTAGAACTGTATCCCACGTGAAAGTAGAACCATTGCAAACATCAGCCTGTAAGGAGTGAAGAGAGCCTGGGAGACTTCCCTACTTGCTTTGACCTAAGGGACTAGTTTTGGAACTTGAGTGATTATAAATCTTTGCGTTTCATGTTAAAGATACTTGTAAACTAGAGTCTCAACCTTAGAACTCTGCCATCTGAGGGCAGAGAGTTCTTTGTTATGGAGGCTGTGTCATTGTAGGATGTTTAGCAGTGATCCTGGCCTCAACTCACTAGATGCCAGTAGCACTCCTTACCAAACTGTGACAACCAGATACTGCCAAGTGTCCCCTTGGGGAGCAAAATTGAAACCCATTGTTTTAAGTAATGGTTATGTTTTCTTCTATATTCTTTACGTTGGGAAATTACTAATGTGAAAATGTCAAGTAGAAGGCTGTTTTCTTTTTGAGGGGGGGATGTATCAGATTTTTTAAAACCTATCATAAAGAATGTTCATCTTACATCATTACTAAGTTATAAGAATCTATTTTCAACTTGCATGCCTCTGTAATTCCACGTTAATCTTTGCGTTAGAAACCCTAAAATATTCTGAGGGAATTTGTTCTTTCAGTGTTTCTATATTTTTCGCCTGCTCTCATCACCATGGAGCTAAACGCTTTGAGAGACATGTTAGGTTAAAAACAGTAATGACAGAAGAGGAAAAAATGTTTTTCTTCTGCTTTTTTCTTTTTTTTTCCCCCTTCAGTTCTTCTTTACCCCTCAGTCAACTGAGTGGGATGTTCAATTTGAATGTTTTTAAATTAGGCATCAGGGTAAGAAAGACATGTTTTTCAGAGCTTTTTTTTTTTTCTCCTGGAAAATGCCAACATAATTTGACCTGTGAATTGATATTCTAAGAATGTATCAGAATTGGGTAGGGAGCAAGCCTTTTTCCTTGGCTGACACCCATTTTATAGATTTATGTGCTTAGGGCTTCTTTACATCATACAGAAAATTTTTTTCAAATGGAAAGCAAATATCAGCATGTGTATGTGCTAGTTTTTAGAGTAGACCTGATTGATTCTTTGAATAAATGCACTTCTTACCAGCTCTCTGATACTGTGAGCTTAGCACAGTATTATATATGAAATATTAAGTAATTGGAGATAGTCTGTTAATTGAAGGATTTGAGTCTGTAATGTCCTTAGTGGAGATATTGGAGATTGACAGATGTAGCATGCTTGAACCAGTCATTTAATGGTCATAGGAAACGTACAGGATGCTTCTGGTTGCCCTCACCCAGTTATGGACTTTGAGCCGTGGCCTATCTGAATGGAACATTCTACTCAATACTTTCAAATGTACCAAGGAGTAATATCAGATTGGTGAGAAAAGTTTCTCACTCTAATATTTATGAATGGTAGTATCTTCTCTTTGTAGCAACATGTACTAGTTGTTATTTCTGTTCAGCAAGGTTGGAGAGTTCTGTTTTAAATGCTGTGTTGTTCTAAACAAATTAATATATTTTGATATTAATTATCAGTCCAAATGTGGTTTCACTATGCTGAAGCCGTCAAACAATTTCAGGAAGTTTAGATGCTTCATTTTCCTTTGAAGCAAAATTACTACTTCTTTTTGCACAAATGAAAACATGATATTGAATTTACAATTGGATGACCTTAACCTGAACTATGGGATCTAAACATCAGAGACTTAAAAATAATTGCAAAGATTAAAAAAACAGAAAGTTGAAAAACATACCTGCTTTTGTGATGTGGGTTAGTGAGAAAAGATGGTCTTTTTCTGTTGCATGAAGTCTTTAGCTCCTTATCAGTTACCCCTGGTTTATAACATGAGGAGATGGTCTTTACATTCTTGAGTCAGACTCCCCACAGGTGACCCTCTGTGTAAGGAGCTAGAGTGCTTTTCTCTGTTCGTTTGTATATTGATAAGAACAAAGATAACAGTTCACAAATTGCCACATCCTCTGAAATTTTGAGCAACTTTTTGGATGTTTTCTTTCTTTTTTTTTTTTTCCTTGTTACTCAGTGTGGTCCCTGGACCAGCAGCATTGACATCACCTGGAAGCTTGTTAGAAATGCAGGATCTCAGACTCCGCTCAGTTCTGCTGAACTGGAATCTGCATTTTAACAAGGTGTCCAGGTGATTTCTGTATACTTTACAGTTTGAAAAGTGCTAGAATCTTCCTAGCGTGAAAGGAAGAGTGAACACCCTGGTGTACTCCTTAACTCCTTTAGTTCCACCCACTGTCTGACTACTACACAGCCCTCCCTCCCTTAACAGGTGCTATGCAAGGGGATCAAGGTTTGACTGAGGCTTTCTTTTCTTTTTTTTTTTTTTAAGAACTTTTATTGAGATACAGTTAACAAACAATAAACAGCATATGTTTAGAGTGTACAATTTGGTATCCCAATCTCCCAATTCATCTCCCCCCAGCCCTCCCCACTTTCCCCACTTGGTGTCCATGTGTTTGTTCTCTACATCTGTGTCTCTATTTCTGCCTTGCATTTCCTCTTTCAGAGTTGTTAGCATTTGCCTTATATATTGAGGTGCTCCTATATTGGGTGCATATGTATTTATAATTGTTATCTCCTCTTCTTGGAAGGATCCCTTGATCTTTATGTAGTGTTCTTTCCTGTCTCTTGTAACATTTTTTATTTTAAAGCCTATTTTATCTGATATGAGTATTGCTACTCCAGCTTTCTTTTGATTTCCATTTGCATGGAATATCTTTTTCCATCCCCTCACTTTCCATCTGTATGTGTCCATAGGTCTGAAGTGGGTCTCTTATAGACAGCATATATATGGGTCTTGTTTTTGTGTCCATTCAGCCAGCCTGTGTCTTTTGGTTGTGCATTTAGTCCATTTACATTCAAGGTAGTTATCGATATGTATGTTCCTATTACCATTTTCTTAATTGTTTTGTGTTTGTTTTTGTAGGTCCTTTTCTTCTCTTATGTTTCCCGCTCAGAGGAGTTCCTTTAGCATTTGTTGTAGGGCTGGTTTGGTGGTGCTGAATTCTCTTAGCTGTTGCTTGTCTGTAAAGCTTTTGATTTCTCCCTCGAATCTGAATGAGATCCTTGCTGGGTAGAGTATTCTTGGTTGTAGGTTCTTCCCTTTCATCACTTGAAATATATTGTGCCACTCCCTTCTGGCTTGCAGAGTTTCTGCTGAGAAATCAGCTGTTAACATACAAGGGAACTCCCATAAAGTTATTTGTCGTTTTTCCCTTGTTGCTTTTAATAACTTTTCTCTGTCTTTAGTTTTTGTCATTTTTGGCTACCATATGTCTTGGCGTGTTTCTCCTTGGGTTTATCCTGCCTGGGACTCTCTGTGCTTCCTGCACTTGGGTAGCTATTTCCTTTCCCATGTTAGGGAAGTTTTCAACTATAATCTCCCAGTATTTTCTCAGGTCCTTTCTCTCTCTCTTCTCCTTCTGGGACCCCTATAATGCGAATATTGGTGCATTTAACATTGTCCCAGAGGTCTCTTAGGCTGTCTTCAGTTCTTTTCATTCTTTTTCTTTATTCTTTTCCACATCAGTGATTTTCACCATCCTGTCTTCCAGGTCACTTATTCGCCCTTCTGCCTCAGTTAATCTGCTGTTGGTTCCTTCTAGTGTATTTTTCATTTCCGTTATTGTGTTGCATATCTCTGTTTGTTTGCTCTTTAATTCTTCCAGGTCTTTGGTAAATTTTTCGATCTTTGCATCCAGTCTTTTTTCAAAGTCCTGGATCATCTTCACCATCATTATTCTGAATTCTTTTTCTGTAAGGGTGCCTATCTCCTCTTCATTTAGTTGTTTTTTGTGGGGTTTTATCTTGTCCCTTCATCTGGTACAAAGTCCTCTGCTTTTTTATTTTCTCTATCTTTCTGTGGCTGTGGTTTTCAGTTCCACAAGACGAAATACTGCTGATGCTGCTTGATCCTGCTGTCTGCCCTCTTGTGGAGGAAGCTATCTAGGAGGCTTGTGGGTACTTCCTGATGGGAGGGACTGATGGTGGGTAGGGCTGGTTGGGCGGAGCTCAGCAAGACTTTAATCCAATTTGGTGGGCAGAGCTCAGTGACCCTTTAGTCTGCTTGTCTGCCTATGGGTGGGGCTGTGTTCCCACCTTGTTGGATGTTTGGCCTGAGGCTACACAGCACTGGAGCTCACAGGCTCTTTGGTGGGGCTAATGGTGGATTCTGGGAGGGTTCACACCATTGAGCACTTCCCAGAACCCCTGCTGCCAGTGCCCCTATCTCCTCAGTGAGCCACAGCTGCCCCCCCCGCAGGCAACGCTCCAACACCAGCAGGTAGCCTCCTATGGGGTCACTGCTCTTTCCCCCTGGGTCTGGTGAGCACAATTTTTTGTGTGCCCTCCAAGAGTGGAGTCTCTGTTTCCCCAGTCCTGTGGAGGTCCTGCAGTCAAATCCCACTGGCTTTCAAAGTCTGATTCTCTGGGGATTCCTCCTCCCATTGCTGGACTCCCAGGTTGGGAAGCCTGATGTGGGGCTCAGAACCCTCACTTTAGCGGGTGGACTTCTGCAGTATAACCGTTCTTCAGTTTGTGAGTCACCCACCCAGCATTAATGGGATTTGATTTTAACACGATTGCGCCCCTCCTACCGTCTCATTGAGGCGTCTCCTTTGTCCCTGGATGTGGGGTGTCTTTTTTGGTGAGCTCCAGTATCTTTCTGTCGATGATTGTTCAGCATTTAGTTGTAATTCGGTGCTCTTGCAAGAGGGAGTGAGCGCACGTCCTCCTACTCTGCCATCTTCATCCTATCTCCTGGATGTTTCCTTTCTTGTTCCCCTTACCTGCTGTACCCAGATGACCCTGCTTTTTACAATGTTAAGAATATAAACAGAGATGCTGAGAAGTTACCCCCTCCCTTTCTAAGTTTTAATATTGCTGCTCTGGATGGGTATATACATGTATACAGTCCACACACATGCATGTATATTTACGTGTATATATATGTATGTGTGTTTGTTAATTTTGTCCATAAAATGTTTATTTTTTTCCCTTTGGCTTTAAATTTAGTCAGCAGATATTTCTAAGTACCTACTGTGTACAGGTACAGTGCTGGGAGCAGAATGATAACCTGGTAGAGACCCTGTCTTCTTAGAACCGGTAGAAACCTGGAATTTACAGTAAAGTATGAAGAGAAAGATAAGCACCACTGTCTGCATTACCAATCCTAAGGTACTGCTTGCTGGTGATATTCTCACCATTTGTATAGGTGCAGCTGTTATTAGGTTTTTTCCTTCTTTATGTTGTTGAGGTCATATTACAGACACAGTTTTTTCAATTTAAATTTAACATTATGTTGTGTTCTTTCATAATTAAAAGCATCAGTTTTTGAGTATATACTATTTGTGGACATTCTATAATTATGTGGTTTGGGGGCATTTTGGCAGTTTACAGTTCTTTTTTATTGTAAATAATGCTTGATGAACATCTGCATAAAATTTTGTCTTTTGAAATATTTCTTTAAGACATTTTCAGGAGTAAAATGACTGGGTAAAAGTATGTAAACATTTTACGGGCTCTTCATACATATTCCTGAAAGGTTTTTTTTTTTTTTAAATTGGTTTTCACTCCTCCCAGTAGCCAATGAGCACATTTTGTGAAAAATAAACCCCCCCCAGTCTCTTTTCATTTGTATTTATTTATTGAATAGAAACATTTTTCAAATGTGGAGCCAGTTATGCATTGTTTTCTTCTGTCAATTGTCTATTAATACTTCTATTTTTCTTTTGAACTCTTAGTATTTTATCTTGATTTATAGTGACTCTGTAAATTCAGTATTTTACAAAGTGTTGTATATGATTATGTATATTCAGTGCATTAAACCTATGTTGTAGTGTAGTTTTCTTACTAGTTTTTGGTTTGCCTTTTAACATGTAGATGTTTTAAAGTTTCGTGTAACCAAATCTATCAACTTTTTCTTTTGTAACTTTTTTATTACTTTTACACTTGGAAAATCTTTCTCCATTTATATATCAAATTTCCCCTGACATTTTATTAAATTTTTAGCTAAGTCCTTTGCACTCATTAATTCCATAAGAAAGTCTGCTGTTGGCGAACCAGGAGCACTTTGCTGCTAAAGATGGCTACTACAGGTTGTGTTTTTGTACTTCTCTGCGCAGAGGGGCTACTTACGCTGTTGGTTCTTCTGACTTGGCTCTGGCAGTCAGTACTGGAGTGCCTGTGTAACTCACCTGACTATGGTTCTCTTAAACTTAGGTCCTTGTGAAAGTACTTTATTGAATATAAAGGATAGAAGTGAACAGAGTAAAATTAAATTAAACCAAAGTCATGATTGACTCCTACTTGAGTTCATACTATGTTTAAGAGGCCCAGAAATGAAAGTTAACTCTTTCCAGGTTGTAACTGATATAAAGAAAGCTACTTCACTTTTCCATGGTAGGAATATTACAGATTGTAATATTAGGCTAGAGTTGACTGCCAAAAAGAATGTAAAATATTATTTCTGGCTTGTTTTATGATGATAACTACTAATTTTCTAATTTGTACAAGTTCAGTTTTTAAAAAATATGTAACTCAGTTGAAATGAAAGTACTTCCAACTTGCTGGAAAATGAGTACTGCTAAACTATATTGTAGGTAATTCTTAAAGGTGTTTGTGATATGTAAATAAGTTGTCTTTTATGATTTTTAAGCCAAAATTCCACTTTTAGAGTTAATACTCTTGACGGTATTCCAGGTGGAATGGGTTAAAAAATATTTTATTGAATTCAAAGCCTGAGTACTGTATGTTGCTCTTACATCATGTTTATTTGTTCATTTTCTCTCCCACTAAATGGAAACATTTTTAGGGCAGTAACTTCAGCATGTACAACAGTGCCTCAAAAGTTTGTTAAGTAGTAGATATTTGTTGAGTGAACATCAGGGCATAGACTGAAAAAACAGAGGAAAAAGCAGTACTTTTGCTGGAGTGCCCAGAATGTACCAGGCATTGTACTAGATACTGTTCTCATGACTGTATACAGAGCCTTGCCTTTCTAAAGATTAACTTGTTTTTTACCTTTTCTGTTAATTGTCTGGAGACATGATGAGCAAGAGATTAGGAGATAGCAGAAAACTTCCCACACAGACATGTGGGGAACTCCAGCACGTTTGAAGGTAGGTTTCTGTTCTGAGAGAAGGTGTGTCGAAAGCCTCAATGAACCACTCCCCATACTTTCCTTTAATGAATGTAATCAAAAGTGGTGTGGATGGCTGGTGAAAGCTGTGGATGCCATGGAACTAGCATGTACACGCGCAGAGGTGACTTGCTTGTGAAGGTTTAGTTTGTGAATTCAAATGATCAGTCACCCCTCTGTTGAATTTTTTGAAGCGTTTTGAATGCATGCAAGCTAACAGGAGACATAAATACTTCTACTCAATCTTAACTGCTACTCTTTGTAGAGAAAGGCACAGTGAGACGAAATGTTTTTATAGTTTTTATTAATAATATACATCATTTATAGGGTCTTTTTTCCCCCCAGTGGCAATGGACTCCCCCATGAAAAATTTTATACCGAGACTGTGCTAAAACATTATAAAAGATTCAAGGTTGTATCATTTAGGGCAGTAATGATCTTATAGAAATATCCATCTGAAATATTGTGACAGCTAAACAGAGAGTAATAAAGAGAACATTTTTTTTTTTTAACCAAAGGATATGGACCTAGTTGCTGATTCATCACTAGAATGCTTTGAATCTGATTCATCTTTACGAACAGAATAAAGAGTTTTCTGCATTTTTTCCGACCAAGTGTAAAATTAAATCTTGAAATTTCCAAAAGCAAGTCTTCTAACTGTTGAAAAAATAAGAAGCCAACTCCCATTTAAAGTGGGAAAACCTCATAAGTTTATTTTTTGTGTGAAGATTCACTTCATTTTCCTGAGCCAGATTTGATTTGGAGAACTTTTTCTTGAATAGTCATTAAAAAATGGGCTGAGAGAATGAGACTTCTTCATTAACACCCAAAATTTATGCTTCTTATGTATGATTTTAAGATATTTTTTAGTGGACTCTGATTTCTGTGGGAACAGATTTTAGAGATGCATCTTAAACATCCTCTTGCCATCTACCATTTATTTATTCACTTGTTTCTTCATCCCTTTATTCTACCTACAACCTCTTGTTTAAAAACCTTTGCTCAAAATACTGTCTGCTTTTAGTAAAAATTAAATAGCAAGTATTTGTGAATAAAAATCACACTTTCCTATTCAGATTTATTTGCTGTATATGTTAGGAATGTGATCAGCTACAGACATTAGAAACCCAGTCTTAGTGACTTAGGCAAATGAAAGAAGCAGCCCCAGGAGTCACCACTCCAGGGATGGTGCACGTGCTGCTCAGGGATGCCACAAGGGACCTGGATCTTTGCCCTTCATTCCCTTGGTATCTTCCCTCAGGCTGGCCTTGGCGATGTAATGTACCGTTTCTATTCCAGACTGCCTGTATTTCAGGAGGAAGAAGTGGGAGGCAGAAGGTGGAAGACCAAGGGCTTGCCAGCCCAGTCCCTTACTTTTTATCAGGAGAGCTAACATTACCCAGGAAGTTGCATGCTGCAGACATCTGCTTCCTTTTCACTGGTCAGGACTAGATTGCGTAGTTACCCCTAGACCAGTCACTGGCCAATGGGCATAAGAGTCCATGACTGCTGTGGAGAATTCCTCATTTATGCCCTGGGGTAGGGAAAAGGTTACCTGCCAGGGTGCTCCATGGCTACCTGAACAAATTGAGAATCTCCTGTTTGGGAAGAGTTGGGAGGGATAAACATGGGTTAGGTAATGGATAGGTCTGCCACACCTGCTGGAACAAGTACATTATGTATTGATACCACATGAGTTTAAAGCCCTGTGCATCCTCAGTTCCCTCAACTCCTCAGATTTCCTGGAAAAATTACAGATTTTTTTTTCCACAATTTTGTTTCAGGTATTCTTATTTAGTCATATCTCATCATTTTCGTGAATGACTTAGATGTTAGAACAGCAAATGCTGTGTTTTAGAGTCTTCCTTAATATTATGATGAGAAAAACTGGGAATTTAGTCATAATACTCTAAAATTGGACTTTGGAATTTATTTGAAGAATGCGTACTTTTTGGAGTTCTTTTCAGTACCCATCTAGAAGATTAATTTTGTTTTATTCATGAGTAGAATACCTTGAAGGTGATTCACTTTCAAAATGCATGGACGGTGTTCACTTATATATGTGTGTGTGTGTACATATTCATATTCTTCTCTTTAAGCTTAACATTATATTATAAAATGTTTCTGTTTAAAAATAAATGGAAAAATAAAATGTTTATGCCATTTGAAAAATTGCTTTTGGGTCTAAATTTACTTAACCATTTTCCAGTTATACATTTGGTTTACTTCCATTTTATGCTGCTGTTTAAAATGGTGTAATTTATATCTTTATTTGTATGGATTAATATTTAATGTTGTAGATTATTTTTTTAGAACCCTTACATTTTAATGGTTTTTGAAGCTTTAGGTAATTGCATCCCAGTAGCATTGTACTAAAGATTTAGTGTGACCTTTTTTTATGGTAGTAAGGTGAAACATCTTCTTTCATAATTTTTTCTCTTGTCTCTTTTTTTCTCTTCCTGTTCTTTTCCAGTTTGTTACTTTTCTAAATAACAAAGTACATTTTTTTACATTGCAAAATGATACATTCTCACTGTAGAACATTTGTTAACCATAGTTGTCACTTCACAAAGAACAAGTTTATTAATATTTTTTTAACAATTTGTGCAAGCTCTTTATGTAAGTAATTATATATTTTATTTTTAATATATATACTATTCATTTGTCTTAATCTATGTGCCTGATAATGTATCAGACCTTGGGAATACTATAGTCAGTCTAACAGCTATCATGTCCATGATATCAGGAAAGTAATGGTATTTTGTTTCATGTTTTCCTATTATTTGTGTTGTTTGATTTTAGGTCATAGAGAATTATCTAATCTTTAATAGTAATAGTCAGTTGTTTTTCTTTTTGGTTGTTTAAAATACGTACCAAAAATAGAAACCATTCTTGTAGAAATTTGTGTAGAATTTTGAATGCTTACTTTGTATTTATTAAGTGATCTTATACTTTCACTCTTGTTTTATTTATGTGGGATACTAACAGATTTAGTCGTACTGCCTAAAATTTCATTTGTGTGTGTTGATAACATATGTAAGTTATTATAGTGTTTGGCAAATAGTAATTTCTTGCTATGTAAAATATAATAGTTTAGTTTTCTTTAACATCTTGGGTGTTGAGATTGAAACCCTATTTCAGTTAGTTAGGCTTAATTGGATTGGATAACCTGCTAGTTTTTACTTCATGTTTTGTTTATTATGTGTATTTTTTCATATGCATGTGGGACACACTGCTTTGTTAGTTTAATTAAGAAATTAACATTTCTTCAAGTTGGAAAGAACTACCAGCAATTTCTGTATCTCCTATATTTGGGATATATTTAATTGATAATTTTTTGTTTCTTCTTTAGTTTTATCGGTCTTATCTAGTGTTTTATTTAGGCTGTTGTGTTTTTCATAGGAAATCATCTATGATCCTGTTTATTATCTTACATTTTCAGATTTTTAAAAATATGCACTGGTTTATTTAGCTAATCTCCCATTTTCTCATTTCTAGTGGTGCGATTTCTGGGGATATAAAGATTTTATTGTTTTTATCAAAGAATTATGTTTGAGATGTATTTATTCTATTTGTATGTTTGTAGCTTATTAAATTTTACTTTTATTTTTATTAACATTTTCCTGCACTTTTCTGAGGATTTGAGTTGAATTCTCAGTTTATAGTTTATATTAAAAGTTATATATTTATCTCAGTATTATCATTTTGGCTTAATCAATAGGTTAGAAATTTTGCTGTTCATTTTTCAAGATTGTAAATGATTTCTTCTTGTGTTTCAGTATGCTCTTACACTCCTGATAATTAAACTTTGATCCAGGAATCTAAAGACTGTGTGTTAAAAAATACATTTTAGGATTTTGGGGTTTTTTTTTCTTTTTAATTTTTATTTATTCATTCATTTATTTTTGGCTGAACTGCATGGCCTGCAGGGTCTTAGTTCCCCACCCAGACATGGAACCCGGACCCCTGGCAGTAGAAGCCCAGAGTCCTAACCACTGAACTGCCAGGGAATTCTCACATTTTAGGTTTTTTAAATACTTCAGGTTTGCTCAGTTTTTATATACATACCATGGGCAATTGAGTAAGTTAATCCTATTTTTAGGACATAGAGATCAGTATAACTTTTATTTATTTTGTTAATTTCATCCTTTGTTTTCGCTGTCATTACTGTGTTTGTGTACTAGGTCTGTATGACATTGTGATGCCTTGCTCCGTCTTCCTCCTGCTGAGGCAGAAATGTCCGCCTCTCAATTCATGTCTTCCTTGTTTTTTTAGAACTGAGACTCCCAACACTCATTTTCCCCTTTCTTATTTTATTATTCTTTGTAGCACTTTGCAGCATGTCAAAAATATATTTATTTACTTAACTTATTTATTTATTGTCAGTCCTTCTTCTTAGAATGTAACTTCAAGAAGGGCATAGAATTTTGTCACTTCTATTCAGTGCTTGGGTGCCAAGAATAGTACCTGGTGTAGAGTAGACACACTGTTAGTATTTGTCTCATTAATAATTAAATTAATTATTTTCTGCTGATTTCTGTGTCTCAGTTTTTACCTTGACTTCCTTTGTTAGTACTTGACATAAAATGTCATATTTTATTACCGATATTTCTTTTACCATAACACCTAGCTTGATATTTTTCTTTTAATTTTGACACCCAATAACGTTGCTTCCTCTGGTTTTTTTAAAATACAGTTTTGTTAATATCGCCTAAAAATGTTTTTCTGTCTTATTTTGGTTTATACATCTTCAAAGTAACATGTTGGATTTTGTTTTTATGTTGTATTACCAACTGAGGTTCTCTTAATAAGTTGAGGTAATTTGCTTTTGCTTTTGTATATTTTTTTAAAATTCTTTTATATTTATTTGTTTATTATTTTTTTGGCTACATCGGGTCTTTGCTGCTGCACGTGGGCTTTCTCTAGTTGTGGCGAGTGGAGGCTACTCTTCCTTGCAGTGCATGGGGTTCTCATTGTGGTGGCTTCTCTTGTTGAGGAGCATGGGCTGTAAGCACACGGGCTTCAGCAGTTGCAACGTGTAGGCTCAGCAGTTGTGGTTCGTGGGCTCTAGAGCGCAGGCTTAGTAGTTGTGGTGCAAGGGCTTAATTGCTCTGCGGCATGTGGGATCTTACTGGACCAGGGATTGAACCAGTGTCCCTTGCATTGGCAGGCAGATTCTTAACCACTGTGCCACCAGGGAAGTCCCCTGCTTTTGTATTTATATTACTAAGTTTGGTGTTTTTTTTGTTTTGTTTTGTTTTGTTTCAAATCTGAGAATCTGTGTGATGGTTTTTAAGCCGTGAATCCTTAAATCCTTAATTATCATTTCTTTCTGGCATGTTGATCATGATTTGTTTCCTTTTGTATCTTTATATGATTTGGAGTATCATCGCTGGACTGCACTGTTTCTCATGACCTGTTTGCTTATATGTTGCATCCACGTTCTTAATCCCATTGTTACTATTCTGTGTGCTTCATAGGGCTGTGTGTTGTGATCCATTCCTGTTTGCAATAGCACATGCTCCTTTTTCACGCAGCTACTCCCTCCAAGCTCTGCATTCAATTCCATCCTATTTTATCTTCCAGATTCAGCTCAACTGTTTTCTCTGTGAAGCCTTCCCTAACTCCTCAGCACATCTTGGGTACTTGTCTTGTATACTCTCACTGTGCTCTGTATATTTCTAGTAACTTTTTTCTTATAATGATTTTCAGTCTCTGACATACTGTCAGTGCTCAATAAATATTGCTATCTATATTCTTTTCCTCCCTTCTTCTTCCTGAATACTGTTTTCTTTCATAAGCTACAATGTAGTTGTAGTTTTTTCTTCTCTATGCTCTAGACCCACTTTTCTTTGGTTTCATGTGAATATGATTTAATTTTTATGAGTTTTTTAAAAAAATACACAGAGACCTGCTTTGTTCCAACAGTTAATCCACATAGAAATATGAGCAATATTTCTTGCCCATCCTTGTTGTCATCAGTTCTCATCCTTAGTTTTTCTATCCTCTTCCTCACTCCTTTCTCCACTCAGTGTCCCTGTTTAACTCTAAAGTAACACTAGTTACTTTCACAGGTTTTTATCAGTCCCTTGCCATGCTTTAATTCCTCAGCTACAGGTAACTATTTAGTTGTTTCCTTTCACCCCCTGAATCATGCCCTCCATCTCTCACCGTAGAGAGGGTACTTGAATTTCACATCAGAAAATTGGCAAAAACGAAGTTGTTGGACAGAATGTGGAGAAATGGGCCCTCTCATGGAGCATAGTGATTCTTTTCTACTTGTTAATGTTTTCTCTTTTGGAGTTTCTATTTGGAAATTTCCATTTTTATCCTGATGTCTTTCATTTTCACAGTAATCCTACTGTCTTTGATTTTTATGTCTCTTACAGTTTGCCTTTCATTTTATTTCTCAGTTTTCGTTTTACTTGTGCCATACAACTTTCTCAGTTAGGTCAGGATGTTATTTTTGTCTATTTCATTATTAACTCGCTAGGCATTGGAGACCTAGTCTTAAAGGAGACTTTTTGAAGTCATTTCCTGTATGTGCTCTTAATTACAGAGATCCTGAATTTGGGAAGGTGGTGAGTAGGCCCGCCTTATGGTTTTACTGAAGATTCCATCATTTGTTAATTTTGTAAACACATCCAAATTTAACAGCATTTAAAAAATACTCTTAAAAGTATAATCCATCTCTTTTTCCTACTAAAATCATGCCATAGGGAATATAAGAAAACACTCCAAAATGGACTTCTTGCCATTTGCTTTAGTGAATATGATGGACTGCAGGGAGTAGAGCCATTTAGGTGGCTAGCTGGCAAGTCCTTTATCATTGCCTGAGTAAATTCTCACATATGGTAAGATATATTCCTCCTTTAAATATTCTGGCGTATTTTCGTGACTTCCTAACTGATCTGTCACCACTTTTAATAAATATTATAGAGTATATGCATTTTCTTGCATATTACCTCCAAAGTCATACGTGCCTTTTTTTTTTTTTTTTTTTTTTTTGAAAACTACTATGTAACAGATATTTATGAGGAAGAAAATCCATCCTTCCAAAAAATCAACTATTTTCATTTTCCCAAAGTCCTGGTGCTTTGGCAGATACAAATATGTTTACAAAGTAGAATATAGCCTTTTTTTTAACTTAACATTACATGTTAAAATTAAGCCATGTTAACTACTGGCCAACTTGATAAGGCAACAAAAGGAAAAAGTTATTTTGCAAATGATATGATTGTCTAAAAAAATTAAAAAGGACCTTGGAACTAACATTAATGCTAATAAGCGTTCAGTAAGATGACTAGATATGAAATAAAAAATCATTGGCTTTTTAGTACACTAGCAACAATTTATTAGAAAATGTGACTGCGTGAATGATCCTAGTCAGAAAAATAAAATGTTAAAATGTACCTCATAATAAATATAACAAAAGGTATGCAATGACCAAGTTCCCTAAATTAGTTTATGAATTTGATGCAGTTCAAAAATAAAGCAACAAATCAAGAGAGCTTGCCGTGAAACATGACAGAATGATATTAAAATTAATTGAAAAAGTAGCTTTTTTTTGGGCTGCATTGGGTCTTCATTGCTGTGCGCAGGCTTTCTCTAGTTGTGGTGAGTGGGGGCTGCTCTTTGTTGCGGTACTTGGGCTTCTCATCACGGTTGCTTCTCTTATTGCGGAGCATAGGCTCTAGGCACGCAGGCTTCAGTAGTTGTAGCACATGGACCCCAGAGCAAATGGGCTTCAGTCGTTGTGGCTCACAGGCTCAGTAGTTGTGGCGCATGGGCTTAGTTGCTTCATGGCATGTGGGATCTTCCCAGACCAGGGATCCAACCTGCATCCCCTGCATTGGCAGGCAGATTCCCAACCACAGCACCATCAGGGAAGCCCTAAAGAAGTAGAATTAATGGGGTCAGTAGGATTTATTAGAATGCTGTGATATTTGAATTTGTGCTACATTGGCATACGGATAGAGAATAGACCATTCAAACAGAAGAGAGACTATAAAAAGAGACCTTCTTGGTATGGGAACCTGTTTTTGATGTTGTATTACAAGTCTGTATGGGAAAAGCTGGCTATTCAAAAAGCAATGGTGGGACAGTGCGGTAAAAAATTAAAATTATATTCCTGTAAATAAATTCTGAATGAATTAAAGACATGCATTTTAGAGAGAGACATTTAAACTCTTAAAAGAAAATATAGGAAAACATATGTATAGTATTAGAGATTGGGAGGATTTTTTTTTTTTGAACAAGATACAAAAAGTCCAGACTATAAAGGAGAGGAGAGATAAACTTGACTATGTTAAAAAATTTAAATGCATGTATAAGAAAGTACACCTTAAACAAAGGTAAAAGACAAGCTATAGAATATGAGAATACTTTCAGATATATATGTCTAATGAGGTATTGTATGTAATGAAATCCTACGAATCAATAACAAAGAAGACAGAAACCTAGTAGAAAAATGGATAAAACATAAATAGATAAGACCAATAAATGAATTTAAATTCTCACTAGTTATCAGGGAAATGCCAGTAGAAGCAACAAGATAACATTTTATGCGGTCATATTGACAATTTAAAGGCAAAAATGTGGCAGCAAAATGTTGTTTTATATGTGACTGTTGGATTGTAAAATTCTTACAACCACTTTGGAGAGTAGTTTGATAGTATCCAATAACATTGAAAAACGCTCCAACTCAAGGTTTCAGCAGTTCCCATTCTAGAGTCCTCTAGAGAGACTTTAACCCATGTTCTCAAAGAAGATGTGAAAGGAATGGCCATACTGTCTTTGTAACAGCAAAAAACTGGAAATAACCTAGATTTCATTCAACAAACCCAAGTATATACACAGAATATAAAGCATACAGAGGATATTATTAAGTGTTTATTTTATATCACCATGAATAAATCTGGAAGACAATTTCATGTGAGAAGAAAACAAAAGTTGCTAATGGGTGTGTTCCCAATGGTACTGTCAGTTTAGACAGTTTCATAAACATACAAGTACTTGTGGGAGGGGTGCATAGCACCTTTAGGAGAGACATTTCTCTGGAGAGGCTGAGAGAAGAATGGGCTGGGAAGTTGATATTTTCTCTGTATTTATAACATTTTATTTCCTTGTGATCTGAAGCAAATTTGACAGAACAAGACATTTATTAAATCCGGATGACGGGTACTGTGTGTCTCTAAGTTTTTGTGTGTTTCAGATATTTCATAATTAAAAGTTTCCAGTTCAAACTAATAGCATTGTAGTCCCCAGTTAAACACCCCAGATTGAGCACATGTTGCAGTTCTTTCCTTCCTGTCCCAAACCCTAGGCCAGTGTTACTGAAAAGATAGAAAAAGATACACATATGCAAGGTCAGATAGGAGGAAAAGAAATAGGAGCAGATTAGCTTTATCAACACTGTTTTGGACAGCAGGGAGAGATGGATGTATTGTAACTAATGTAGTGATGTGGAGAGAGTCGCATGTGCAGGCCTTTACAGAGGAATTCTAGAAAATTCTGACCCTGTATAATCCCAGAGTTGGAAGACCCAAGTAGCTGGGAAGATTGCCCTGAGAGGTGGGCCTGGTCATAGGTATGTAATCGGGCCCCTTCCCTAGACCAGTGTAATTCTAAAGGCTTTGGAGACAGGGAGGAATTATTTGAAACATTTTTTGCTGAGCTTGGTTCCCAGAATGCAGGAAATGGAGCCATTCTTCTCTAGAGAAAATGAAGTGTATTCTAAAAATGACCTCTGAGTACTGGCATTTTTGGGTCCCTCAGTATAGGGGAAAAACTGTCTGATTTCAGCAGGAAAGGAATTTATGGAAATAGTATTTAGTGACTTGCTGAATCACTAGAAAGGCTGTAGAACTAGGTTTGGAAAATGGGCAAGAACAAGGGAGGCCAAGTGGCCAAGCCAATACTCAGATCAGTCAGGGAAGTTGGCATGGAGCTGCCCCTGAGCTCTGGATGTCCAGCTTTGCATTGTCACCACCAGCACTTTAATGAGGGTACCACTGTACCATCACCCCTACTGATGCCACCAGCTCCCATATAAATGGATTTGCTGCCTCCTTGCTCTTTCCAGATGCTGCCTTTTATTTGTTTATTTTTTTGGCTGTCTTTTAATTCAGAGTCCAGGTTGTGCACATTTCATTTGCTGAGGCGCAGATTATGTCTGTGTCCTATCTGTAAGAATGGCTGGTTAATTGTGACAATGTGGCACTTTTGAGCTTCTGTTGTGCAAGGAAGACTGTATAAGGCAAGGAATTTCCCTGGGTATGGGAAGAGACTACACAGATGCAAAGTAGTCATAATTATATTCCCCCTATGTCCAGTTTCCCCAAGTAAACCAACTAGTTCCCCACCCAGTCCCCTCCAGGAAAGTCTGCTTAGTAGTCAGCAGGCCCTGCCCCCACAGATATTAAATGTAAAAGGATGACCAATGATAGTAGACATATGACAAAAAGCCTTTCATGTGAGAAGGACAGTGCTCATAACAAACAGATGAAAAGTAAATTGAGAAAATATAGACACTGAAGATGAAAAGAACACTTTCAAGTTAGTGTAAAAATAGCAGGGATAAGACAGTATTGTTATAAAACAAGGACAGATTTTTTTTTTTTAAATGGAAGAAATCATCAGAGGACACAAAATTCTTTCAAAATTGAGTTCAAGAATCAACATGAAAAATTAAATAGTCTGGTTGGAAAATGAAGTTCAAAAATTTTCCTAAATACCTAAATGAAAAAGAAATGGGTGGTGTGAGAGAAAAGATAGGAAACTATTGAGGAAGTACAGTATCCAATAAATAGAACATTTTCAAAATGAAAGAAAAAAAGGAAGGAGAGGAAATTACCAAAACAAATAATGAAATAACATTTCACTTGACTGAAAGAGGTATGTTTTTATATTGAAAAGGCCTATTGTTTGTCTAATACAAGGACTATAAAAAGACACAAAGCCCACTCCAGTATTGAAAAGAGGATCCTAAAAAATTACTGGAAAAGAACTTGTATGAAAGATCAAGAATTGGAATATCATTGGACCTTTCAATTCCAACAGAATCTAGAAATAATGAAATAATACCTTAAAAATTCTAATGGTAAATGTTTTACTAGAGTTTTATACCCAGCCAAACCATCAATCAGAGTAAGGCTAGACATGCCAAGACTCAAAACTTTTAACACCTAGGTACTTTTTCTTAGGCAGGTTGCTGAATGAGGGTAGTGGTCCATCAAATTGAGGGAGTAAACTAAGAAAAAAGAGGAAGATCGTGAGATCTGGGAAGCATGGAATTCATCCCAGGAGAGGAGAGAAGGAACTGTTAGGATGATAATGGTGATGATATGTTTCTGGAGATGCCTGTGCAGTATACCTGGAGATCAGCAGGGCTGGATTGGAGCATGAAGGTGGAGAGCTCTAGGGGGGCGGTCTCCAGGATAGAGGAATGGGCTGGGCACCTGTTACTTTTGACCATTTGAGAAACACAAATGAGAAGAATGTCCGTTTGTTTGCTTCTCTTGTTGAAATTAGAAAGAATTAAGGGTAGGTATATAGAAACTAAGCAAATGAAAAAAAAAAGCAATTATTAACTCCAGGAAAAATAAAAGTAAGCAAATGAGCAAATATAGCTGTAGTAATATAAATCCTGATGGATCTATTTGATATAGCTGTGATACACACATATACATATATACATCTATACATGCATATTTACATAAAATAGGGCAAGGGAAGGAGGGAGACACTGGAAGCATGCATTTTTTTCATCTTCCAAAATAGAACTTCAACAGAGAATATCTAAGATTGATAGATCAAGAAATAATGCTTAAACATGTTATTTAAGAACATGGAAATATTGGAGGAAACAGTGCTATGAATTGAAAGTGATTGCTCCTGGGAATGGAGAAGATGAAATAAGGCACTGCTTATTTGGATTTTGTTTTTTCCTTAAATGCCTGAAGTACTGTTTGCCTTTAACTAGTGTATGTACTACTTTGATTAAAAAAAAAAAAGATAAGTGAAAAGCTAAATAAATGGCATAGTAGCATCTTTGTACTACAGGTTTTCCTTCTTACAGATGGTAAAGTCACTTCTCAGTGTTTGTTGTACCCCTTTGTTTTCCTGTTCACATGTGATTGGCATTTATCTTGAAGGCTCTATTAAAGGCTAAGGATCACAACGTTAAAAAAGGTGCAGTCCCTGGCCTGAAACACTTGTGGCTTAGTGGGTGGTGTATCAGGAAAACTTGAAAAATCAAGGTGTTCTGTATGATTGTCTTTCGGGGACCAAGGATGCGGGGGGAGTGTTAGGGACTGTAAGAGAAAGAGTGGATGCTGATAGCTCACAGGAGTGAGAGATGCGTGGGGCTTGCTGAAGGAACAGAGATTAGAGAGGGCTGGTGTGCGTGTGAAGAGAAGTCCTGGGGCTCAGCAGAGGAGAATCCCTTCTGCTGCTGGACAGCCATCCATTTGCAGATGTTGAAAGAGATTATAGAGCCCAACAATATGACTATTTTCTGGTTTCCCACCATTTTTTTTTCCTGAAAGTGTTCTACCAGTTTCCATTGCTTCTAGCAACGCAAGGGTGTCTGTTTTAACTGTAGCACCATGAACAGTGGGAGGACTGACATCCCTAGAATTTTCCCTAATAGGTGTAAAAGGATGCAGCGTTGTCTTGATTTTTATCTTCTGTTGCTTATTATTACCCATGATTTTTATAACATGAGGGAGGCTTTTTCTTGTGCTTGTGCTCTGTTGACTTTTTTTTTTACTCCAACATATTCTTTTAAACTTGTTTTAATGACAGTTTTGTCAAAAAAACCTTCAAAATCAGTTATTTTGTTAGAAAACTTCAAACTGACAGTCCCTCACTTTTTATCGCCCTCAGAGCTGGTGTTAGAAGGTAATAATGCAGAGTGAAATCATAATTTCTTTAAAGTGGAGAATCCTTCTCTTGATTTTTAATCATAAATTACCTGTAGTCCTCTCAAGGGATGCTGTGAAAAAAGGTAACATGTCGGGATGGGGCGGAGTGTGGACAACTTCCTGGAAGAGATGATACCCAAATGCAATCTTGAAGAAGAAAGAGTTCAGCAGGAGAAGGAGGGTTGGGTAGAACTAAGCTCAGAGAAGGAGGGAAGAGAATTGTGTGAAGTTGTGTTTCAGGAGAAGTTGCCTCTTAGTTTCCCCTGAAGGCTCCTGAGTGCATTCAAGCTGCGGTCAAGTACTTGGAGCTGGTTCCCTTTCCCTTTTACTGGAGCTGCAGGTTCAGAGAATGCAGAGAGGCTGTGCTGTTAACCAGGGAGACCCACAATGCCTTTGGGGAATTCTCCTTTTGCCTTGAGAGCAGAGGGACGCTACTGTGAGGTTTCAAGCAAGAATGTGTAAGTGTTGTGCTTGCCTGTGTGCACTTTATAGACACTCAGTCCTGTATAGGCAAAGTGATCACATTTTAAAGCAAGTGATAATGCAAACACACAGGACTACATTTTAAGATAAAACTTACCGTGTCCAGTTAGGGGATTTACTTCACTTTGCCACAAAAATGAAAAGGGTGGCCAAGAAGCAAAAGAAGACTTCCTGCCTCAAGATTTTATCTTAGAACACTTGGTCAGTTTGCATTTTACTTAACTGTTTTTTCTAGTTTGTAAATGAACGTCTAAGTGATATAAAGTTAATAGATTTGTAAGTAAAATCTCACTTAGAAATCAGGGATTTGTAAGTTTGGAGGCAGAGGTAAAAGTAATTTTATTTGAAGGTTATAT
Organism: Hippopotamus amphibius kiboko; assembly: GCF_030028045.1. Taxonomy (NCBI): domain Eukaryota; kingdom Metazoa; phylum Chordata; class Mammalia; order Artiodactyla; family Hippopotamidae; genus Hippopotamus; species Hippopotamus amphibius. The sequence continues at coordinate 157,407,076 of NC_080189.1, forward strand.
GTGTATGTATATTTGTATATGTACATAATTAGTAAACAATTACTAAAATTTTTAAATAATTAGTAAAAAATTTGTATAGAAAAGAAAACTTGGAGGGTTGTGGCATGCATTGAATTAAATTTATTTCATTTGCTCTTGTCTTATTTTTTGACAAGTTGCCGGGAATATTTGTATAGGGCTCTTGTTTTCAGAACCAGGATAAGTATATAAAAGATAGAATGTGTCAAGTGTGAAGTGTTTCATCAAGCACTTTATGTCAGGCTGGCAGTGGCGGTCCCCTGCCTTTCCTGGAGCGTACGTAGATTCTCTCGGTCTTCGTCATCCACCCTCCGCCTTTCTTTTCTGGTTCTGTAAGTACCGGCGTGAGTGTCTTCAGATGTGAGCTGTTTCCTGTGCTGCTGTCTCTCTGCCGCCTTCTTAGTCTATACCCGTCTTATTGCGGGTGTGCGCCCAGCCCCCGCACAGGGTCTGGGAGAAACTAATAGGAGCGGCTGCGGTTGGAGTTGGGGTGTCTTGAAGGAGAGGCATATTTTCCCCTTTTTAGCACTACTTCAATGTTTTGGTTTTCTTTTTGGCAAGAAGCATATTCATTTATTGTGAAAGCAGCTTTGTAAAAGGAAGCAGCAAAGGGGAGCCTTTTGTATGGGAGAAAAATTATTTGAGGGTAAAAGAAAAATTGTTTTGACCATCATTAACTTGGTAACAGTAACTTTTAAGTTTTGGTTTCTGTCTTCTCTCTCACCTATGCTGTGCTTACCACCCCTCCTTCGGTTTTCCTGTGAATGCCTTTACTTACTTTGCTAGGATCCTTAATAGCAGATTCTGTTGTGCATTAGTTATTTCATGTGATGGTACCTTACCCAGTTCTAACTGATTCACTTCTTGTTCTTTTAAGAGATTTGCTCATTTTTATGGCTGTTTCTCATGCACTTTGATGATGAGTGGATTGAAGGAAGGAGGGTCAAGCGGTTGTTATTCTTCATTCACTATTGTTGTGAAGGCTCCTTAAGAGAGAGTGATGAAGCTGAAATCTACATTAAATTTCAGTGATGTGAACTTTTTTTTGACGTCTCCCTCAACACAGTATTTATGAGATAACCATAATTACATTTCAGACTACAATATAAATTCTATTAATGTATCAATTAACTTCTAGTTCATCTTAGCTGGGACCACGTGGCTTTTATTGCAGAGGATTCTATTTCAAGGATATTGAGCTTGGGTGCTTTGGGGATAAGGATCGGATGGATCTCTGTCCTCCAGAACCTATTTTAAAATCTAATTGAGGAGAAAAAGCCCAGCCATGTGTAGAGTTAATTTCAGAAAGTAGTAGATGGAGAGGCATTTTAAGGAGGGTGAGTCCTTTGGTGCCAGGAACATGGCTTAGGGATTAGACTCAGGAGTGACCCAGTCTCTTCTGAGCAGCATGGTCTTCATATGTGAACTGTGGTGGATGATACCTGCCTGCAGATTGATGTGGGGAGTAAACAAGGTAGTTAGTGCACAGTAGCTGGTGCAGATGGATGCTCCGACTGTAGTTACAGCTGGTGACAGCAGATTGTTGAAAAACCATGTTCTCGAAGGACAGCCTGGTGTCGCATACAAGGTAGGAGTCAGGGAATGAGGAAATCTGGCTTCACACGTGGGCTCTGCCCCAGCTATTTAACCTTGGTGGACTCACAGTTTCTGGCCCTGAGACACCCCATGTGGAAAATGAAGGGGTCAGATAAGGTATTCATGCTAACAACTCACAATTTTAAATTCTGAGTGTGAGGTCAGGAGGGAACCCTCGATTCAGGTTCAGTCATTGTGGAGCTTTATGTAAAGGTGCTGGTTTGTGGAGGGCAGACCTATTCCCTGCTGTTACAGAAAGGAAGCCCTTTGGGGGTGGGTGCCGCTTAAGTCTGAGCTCCAGGCCTAAGTCACACAATAATGGGGTTGCAATTGAGGGGCCTCTGAAAGTTCACGAAAGACAAGTGAAATGACCACTGCAGAATTTTAAGGAAGTTAATTATCAATATTTTTCCCCCACTGAGTGTAGAGACTCATGTCTGGATTGGGCTTCAGAAGTGATACTCAGGCTATAAATGGAGGCCTTTCTTCTTTTATAGTGTATTTTCAAAGTGGCTTTTCTGCTGTAATTCTTCTGCCAGCCCAGCATTTATTGAGAGAGAGCCCTCCATGGAGTGAGTGCTTTGTCAGACACAGCGTGCTTCCCTCTCTGGAAGGGGAGATGCTCACCTCCCAGGGTGCTTGTGAGGACTGAGGGGACGCACACGGGTTAGGGAGGGGAAAGGATGGCAGAGTCCCGAGCTCTCCCAGCGCTGGTGGAAGAGAGTTTATCCTCAGAAATACGAGTACAGGGGAACAGACAACCCATCTGCAATCTGTATTTAAGGAAGTGCTAAGGAAAGGTGGAGTGGGTTTATGTTTTAATGTTTTTCCTTGTACGCTCTTGGTGCTTGGGTGGTATTTTAAAATCTGCTAAGTGAAATATGGTTACTGTTGATATTAATCGTGATTAATAATGATTAGGATGTTAGAGTTGTGCGGAGAAGGAACTTTCTGTTCACCAATGGTTCTTACTGATGTGACTTTACTCTTTTCCTGAGCTAAAGTTACATATGCCTCACGTGTCCTTTCTTAAATTCTTTTTGGAATATAAATAGTCAAATGAGAAAACCGTGATGTCTTTGACAAAGCCAGTTGTGATATTCTTACTGAACCGCGTCCGGTTTCCTACACGTCTCTCTTCCTCTTCCTGGTTTCCTACACTTCTCTCTTCCTCTTCCAGTTAGATCATAGGGGCTTGAGTGTGGAAGTGTTCCTTCTTTGCCTCCTCCTTAGATAGCGACTAGCTTAGGCAGAGCCCTAAATGGTGCTTGAATAGTTCACACGTTGGCAGCCTGAAAAGCTGTCTTAGTGATGCAGATTCTCAGCTGCGGGTTCATCGTATGTGGATCAAAGGCAATTTTTCATGGCTTATCTAGTTTAAATCTGACTTAATACAGTTCACATGATCTCTCCCCCCCCCTACCCTCAGAGAAAGTCAACACGACTAGATTCTTCCTTTCTGGGTTAAATATACGGTTTCAGTTCCTTGAGCCATCGATACCTCAGCTCTGTAACGGTGGTCTCCAGAGTGTCGGTCTGCAGTCCAGATGGTGACCTTCTTCCAATTTAGCTCACATCTCAGCAGAAGGAGGATTGTGACGACAAAAGGTGAGACGTCTGTGTACACGGGAGGGTAGATGCGCTCCAGGAAAGGGCAGCGAGTGATGATGACTCAGGCGGTGCTCCGCTTAGGCAGCCGCCGCTGGTTGCCCAGGTCACTGCAGTCTTGTGCGAGGGTGAAGTGGAGACTCTTGGGTGTGTCAATATTAAATATAAAGAAAGCAATGGTAAATACAAAGAAGTGAGGAAATATAAGCAACTGTGTTAATCATCTCTATGGGGTAATTATTCAGATCCTATAACTACTGCTTGTCTTATCTTTTGTACTCTATACTTTAGCCCTCTTTGATTCCATTTTAATCAGGGGATTTAGCACAAGATAACCTTATGGAAAGGACCAGACATCTGTTGAATTTTGACTTGTTTTGTGATTTGAATGGTTGGAGGTTTAACATGGTGCAGTCTTTAATAATTAGTATTCAAATGTGTGTTCATCATACTACATACCTAGATCATATTTTATTTTTTTAGTAACAGAATGATGAGTTTTTTTTCTCCTAAGTTTTTTTCTTCTGATTATGAGAGTTATACACGCTCGTTTAAAAAATAAATAATATAGACAAATACCAAAAAAAAGAAATTATTTATAATCCAACTATGTAACAACAAGCATTATAAATCCTTTGGTGAAGTTCCTTTGGCTTGTTTATGTATCTGTACATAACTTTAAAAAAACATAGCTGAATTTATAATGTATATACCATTTTGTTTGTTTCTTCTAAAAGTGGGCCTGTTTGTCCCCAGTTACATTCAGTAGGATGCACTGTATAAAAATGTTCTTTTAAAAAAAATAGTCCATAGTCAAATCAGTTAAGAAATATCTTAGTTTGAGTATTTTATTGTTAAACTGTGGATTCATGGAGCCTGAATATACTAATATGTATTATGTCGTAACAGAAGTGATAGTGTGTCCCTGCCTTATTCAACGATGAGACCCTTTCTCATGAATTAATAACTTGGATGTGAAGCACAGTTTTGGGAAAGTTGATAAGCCTTTCCCCCTTGCGCAGTACACATTTATGGGCTGTCTCCCCTGACATCCGTTTCTCACATCCCTCTTCCCTAGATCCTATTTGGTAATCAGATGATTAGTACTAGATCACAGTTTGCAGGATTGATGAATAACTTTTTAATGGATTTAAAATGAATATTAATGTACAAAGTAGTATTTTAAAAACGTGCCTTCATAGATCTGATAGTCTGCTCTCTTGATATCCTGGGTGCCAGCCTTGGAAACTCCGTGTCCCTGATGAGTTGGTGAGCTCTGATTTCTTTTCCTTGAAAGTGTTCATTTGCTGCACCTCAAGCATTAATAATTCTGGTTCACTGTTACCTTCTACTTATTACTTTTTACCCTACTTTTTACCTTTTTTCTCCCTACTTCAAGCTCCTCACACCTAGCTCTTTGGCATTGTATTAATTGCTTATTGCAGAACTTTTGTCATATTTAAATATTTTACATTTATTTCTAATTATTTTGCCTACCCATCAGTAATTCTACCACGTAACTTGCTCCATACATTTTTAATTTTATCACCCCTCTTCTGCCATCAAGCTGGCTGCCAAATTTTTCATGTTGTTTCCTTCACTCGCAACTATACAAAGTATCTTCAAGTCTTACTAGGGCTTTGAAATGTAACTTTCTTCATTGAGCTTTTTATTTGGAGGATGGGTGGGAGGCAGATGTTATTCTCTCTTTTGGTCCTCTCTTTGTCCAAACAAGCACAGTGTAAATTGCTTTCTTATCTCTAAACCTAAATGTAACTTTATCTTGTTACTTATGTTTTATATCCATAACCTCTTTATTCACTTTGGTGATTCCAGGGCAAGTTATTTGAATTTACTTTGTCTTCATCAGTATTGTCTTTTTTAGATAGTGAGCACTTGGAGAGCAGGAACTAGATTTATCAGCTCAGCTCTTCCCAGTCCTTCCTGCTGTTTGTTGAAGGGATAGAACAGAAATGAAAGAAGGGGGAAATTCCAGTCTAAAAAGTTACGTGCTGTTTCATAAAGCGTAAATTATCCAGGACATTGCACAGAGACATTTGCGTGTATTTCAAGGCTAACTTGAAAGAGTGAGACATCCCTTCTATCTGAAATGTTACTTTTATGTGAAATGTGAGTGAAATTCAGGAAAGCCAAGAGGGGATGTAAAGAAAATTGTTGGCCTTATTTGGTTATCTTAGCTAATCGAATGTTCAAGCACTGTGATGTGATATTTCTGTTTTAAAATAAAGTTTCCTATTACATGCTAAGGCAAGAATATTTATGGGTATTTTAAGTCTATGTATACAACTTCACAAGCTATTTACATTGACACTTTCATACGTACTCATGTTGTCTGTCTGTGGAATCTCGGAGTGTTTGTATAGTTATTCATCCTCAAAATTCCTTCTGTTATCTTCAGACATTGAGAGTTGGCCCTGTATTTGAGGCTGTACCAGTTAAGAAACCTAACAACATCCCATTTTGGAATATGGAGGTAGTTGATGAGGAATGCTACATCTTTTAGTGAATGTCCCATATCGTGTTGTAGGTTATTTCAGGGCAGGAACTGTAAGTTGTTGGTGGTGTTTTGTTTTCTTTCCTTCCCTCTTCTTATATGACCTTTAAACTATTCTTTTTGCCCTTGGCACAGAGAAAGTTTCCCATGTTCCTCTCCTTTGGTTCCTTCAATTATTTATTGTTCTCACTTCCTTATCACCCATTTATTTCTTGGAAAAATTTTACTTTCCCATTTCTTCTGCTTGTTAGTTAATTCATTGTTGAAAATAGGTAAATAAGGAAGATATCAAAAGAGCACTTGCATATATTTCATCTGGAGTTTAGGGGAGAGGGTCATGAGAAGAAATTTGGAGGTAACTGCATGGAGATAATATTTATAGCTTGTGGGTAACTGTGACATCACCAGACAGTACTGGCTACCATGCAAATATCTCCCCAGTTAATTTCATTATTCTGCTTCATTCAGTTGCACGGGCCACTGATCCAACCAAGTCAACACCCTGCTTTCCAGAGTAATATTTTCACTCCAGTGTACCCAGGCCTGTGATCTCATCCTAATGCACTCAGTGCTCAAGTGCATCCTAATACTAATACCCTTTACAGCCCCTTCCAAGACTCTGAAGACTGGTAAGAGAAGTAAGCCAAGGGTACCACCCTGGAATCACTAGCTTTTAAATGGAGCCCACCAGTGATCCTGAGTAGTGAGCCAAAAGGAATGCAGCATCAGAAGTTAAGAAGAACACGTTCATCACGGAGACCCAGAGAAAACAGAGTTTCAGGAAGGAGGGAGAGGTCAAGAATGTAAATGTGTCAATGAGCCAGGATGACAGGGACTGTTTTTGCACCTGGAGCTTCCCTTGGAGGGAGGGACTGTTTCCCCAAATATCCCTAGCACCAAGCGTGTGGTCCATGCTCAGAAGAGAATGTAGAAAGGCTGGGGGTGATTTAGAGGAGAGGAGGAGGCACTTCTTTTGTAAGAATGGTATCATCAGAAAAAGGTGGTAGGTTACGTGGTGATAGACCTTGAGTGGTGGTGATAGACCTTGAGTGATGGAAAGATTTTCAACTAGTAGACTTTGAATGCATCTTCTCCTTTTCTGATACAGTTTCCAGGAGTTCACAGAACTAAACAGTGGGATTGGTATTCTAGGTAAATGAATCTACCATGGACTCAGCACCTAGAGCTGTAAAATTAAACATATAACAAGGATATTTCTTAAATAGTTTATTCTTTCAGTAGATTGAGGTGGCAGGCTGTAAGTTATATTGCTCTTCTGTTTAGTTCTGTTGCTTTTACCATATTTAATGATGCTTAGGCAGGTTTGCTGATAATTAAGAGAACTGCTAAAAATTGTCAGCATATGTTTGCTATTTCCATCAACGCCGAGGAATAGGTTTTAGGTGTTACTGATGTGTCATCATTACATACATGGATGGCATCTTTATTTTCAATTAGCGCTTGAATAAATGCAAAACATATGTATTTGTATAGATGCTAATCCATGTCTAAAGTTTTATATTGTGCCTAAAGGAGTTTGTTGCTATGAATAAGGACGGGGAAAAAGAAAGAGGAAGAGAAAAGGAAAAAAGATCCTTGTGACAAGAAAAGAAAATCTGTTATTTAACTTAGTTACCCATCTTGAACCTCCTCAGTTTTTACAGGTCATTAAACTTTGGTACTCTCTCCTCTCTGTGCCCGTCTGTCTATATTTTGAAATTAAAAGATAACATTGAGTTGTTATTATAATCAAGGTGTAGTAGGAGTCTTGGTATTTCTTTTAAGTTACAAAGAAATATAATTATATATGTATAAGATTTTTTAGTGCCCGTTAAAAAACACAGGAAGCATATGAGATGGTTTTGAAGAGGAGTCCTGTAGTCCTGTAGTAGTGACGACCAAGAGTGGGCATTTTCAAGTCAGTGCTATTTACTGTATTTTAGTGCTGGCCTGCAGTTTCCTCCTGCAATGAATATAACCTCACATATCCTAAAAAAAGGCAGTCCTGCTGTGAACTCTCTTCTTAAGGGAAAGGAAATATGGCAAGAATGAGTTTTTACTCTGGTGGGACTGGTGCATTGGCCTTTTAGAGAACCTTAGTTCCGGGAATGGTAGGTGATTTATTTGCATTTCTGTGAGCTTGTGAGAAACATTGAAAACATCTGATTTTCGTAAGAATCTATTGAGAATTATTTTGTATGTCAGTGTATTCTTTCTTTGAAAGCTATTTCATTGGAATAAACAGCTTCTTTTTCCCTAGTTAGTTACAAAATAGCTCATAAATTGTGGTTTGGGGTTGTCAAAAGATTTTTTTTTTTTTTTTTTTTTGAGATGGGCTAGTATTTATTTTGCATTTTGGCTGGGTTGTCCAGTTTGCCCCCATTTTATAAGGAGCCCTTCTTGAACCTTGGCTGTGGCCACATGGGCTGCCTTCAGATGCAACAGTTAGCACATTGTTGCACTTGAAGGTTTACAGTTCAAGAGGAGCCTGGACAGTTCCCAGATGGAAAGTTAAATCATAGCAATCTGATGATAGACGTATCTAGAAAGCTCAAAAGCCAGATTTAACTGGGTAGCGGTGCAAAACCGTTATCCCTTTCACAAAAGATGGTGAAGAGCAGAGAGAGGGAAAACAATTGGCGTTGCTGTGCTGGGCTGGTCTGAGCAGCCCGTGCGAGCCCAGCTGGAGCTCGGTTGGCCCTGCATTCTGCAGGCGGCATGCGTTTTGAAACACCCCTAAATGTTCCAGCCTTTAAATAGCAGCGAGTCTTCTAAAATGCTGCTGCATAGCGCAGGAGAAATTAAAGCGGCTGCCTGGGAGGCAGGAAGCCGACTAGCAAGATGCTTAATTATCGTGAAAGTAAGTGCTTGTTGCCGGGGAGCGGAGCGCAGCGAGCGCGGGTCGGCCTGGGTGTCAGCCGTGATTTGTAGACAATGCGGCCCCGGCAGCGCAGTGCTGGTTCAGCAGCATCTTTCCAAACATGCATTTGGCAGGAGTTTAAAGGCCACCTCTTGTGTAATTTGTGGAGCCTTGGAAAAGGGTCCTCTGCCTTTATTTTCAAGATGTACGCAACCATGCAGGATTTTGTGCTCAGAATTTGTGCTTCTTGCCTCCTGACTGACGTGCTCCTGAGGAAGTTGGTTCTCTTCACCTGTCACCTGGAAGGATGTTAGCAGTTCTCTGTCGTCGGCTGGGGGATATGGAGAGGTCTGTCCACAGCAGCATTTGGGTTCTGTTGTCTTCATAAATTAGCGCCGAAGGGTGGGGTGGGTTGCAGTGCGTAAGGAAATGCAGGCATTTTGCTAATTAGCGAAATGTTTCTAGCATTAAGGGTAGCTGGCACTCAAGAGAGCTTGGGAAGAGGTGGTGGAAAATGCTGGATACGTTCTGAAATACTGCTCTTTGGGATAAGTAATAAAGTAGATGGAAATACGGAAGTTGTGCTAATGGGTAGAATGGCTCCGGGAAAAGCCTGTTTGTTTTCTATTGTATTTGCTCTTAACTCTGTTAAGCCTGTGTAAAGAAACAAAAAAACAAGTTTGGATTTTGAAATACAGAAGAGGTTAAAAAGTAAGTGTTGCGACATATTCAATAACATAATTCTTCCATTTTTAGTCTTGTTAAAAAACTGTACATTGCTTTAATTATCGAACTCTTGGTTATGCCTTGAACTTCTGGTCAGCACAGTGGTTCATGATATTCTACATTATTAGAGGTCATTGGAGTCTGTACGTGTTCTGTACTTGGGCTAGGAGCCTTAATTTCCTGTAACGAGATCCCTCACCCCCCTTCGTCGTGATATGAAGCAGTTCAGTTAATCTGAAGTATTAATAGTCTTTTAAAATATGTATAATTTAAATGATGGATGTTTTAAATGCTTTCACTTCCTTCCTTTCAAACCTGCTTTACTAAAAAGATGGGTTGTGAACTGTGAGCCACAGTCCATTAGTGAGTCTTTTATTTGCGTGTGTCTGGTTTTGGCAGTTGCGTGTTTATTTTTAGATATATTTATCAAATGCTAATTCCAATTGTGATTCTCTCTTTTAGAGGAAGCATGGGATTATGGCAATCACAGAGTCCCAGTGATACAAGTTCCATTCAGTTTTTTCTGAAAGAAAGCTGTCTATCAAAGTGAAGCAGAGGAACTCTTGTGGATTATAATGTTTTGAAGATCTGGATTTTCAGAGGTTTGAAAATAAGGCATCGCTTAACCTTTTAAATGAAAAAGATTAAGATCTCATGCTACTGCTGTATTTTCTGGAAGCCATTCTCCAAAAGGGAAGTGCACATTTAAAACTTAGGTATGATGGTCCTTTCTGAAGGGATTTAAGTCTAATTGCTTTTACATCATGACCAGCTTGAAACGGTCTCAGACAGAGAGGCCAGTTGCCACTGAAAGGGCGTCCGTTGTGGGCACAGATGGCACCCCCAAAGTCCACACAGACGACTTCTACATGCGACGCTTCAGGTCCCAAAACGGCAGCTTAGGGTCATCGGTCATGGCTCCTGTAGGGCCCCCCCGCAGCGAAGGTTCTCATCATATAACCTCGACCCCCGGAGTCCCAAAGATGGGGGTTCGGGCAAGGATTGCGGATTGGCCTCCAAGAAAGGAAAATGTAAAAGAATCTAGCCGTTCAAGCCAGGAAATAGAAACCTCAAGTTGCCTTGAGAGCATGTCCTCCAAAAGCAGTCCTGTGAGTCAGGGAAGTTCTGTAAGCCTCAATTCCAGTGACTCAGCCATGTTAAAGAGCATACAGAACACGCTGAAAAACAAGACGAGGCCGTCGGAGAACATGGACTCCAGATTCCTCATGCCTGAAGCCTACCCCAGCTCCCCCAGGAAAGCTCTGCGCCGGATACGGCAGCGCAGCAACAGCGACATCACCATAAGTGAACTTGACGTGGACAGCTTTGATGAATGTATCTCGCCCACCTACAAGACGGGGCCGTCACTGCACAGGGAATATGGTAGCACATCTTCAATCGATAAGCAGGGAACGTCCGGAGAAAGCTTCTTTGACTTGTTAAAGGGCTACAAACACGACAAGTCTGATCGAGGTCCCACTCCGACCAAGCTCAGTGACTTTCTCATTGCCGGTGGGGGCAAGGGTTCTGGTTTCTCCTTGGATGTTATAGACGGGCCCATCTCACAGAGAGAGAACCTCAGGCTCTTTAAGGAAAGGGAAAAACCACTCAAGCGACGTTCCAAGTCTGAAACTGGAGACTCGTCCATTTTTCGTAAATTACGCAATGCCAAAGGTGAAGAACTTGGGAAATCTTCGGATCTTGAAGATAACCGATCGGAAGACTCCGTCAGGCCCTGGACGTGCCCAAAGTGCTTTGCCCACTACGATGTCCAGAGTATATTATTTGACTTGAACGAGGCGATTATGAACAGGCACAATGTAATTAAGAGGAGAAACACCACCACGGGGGCTTCCGCAGCTGCAGTGGCATCCTTGGTCTCGGGGCCTTTGTCCCACTCGGCCAGTTTTAGCTCCCCGATGGGCAGCACAGAGGACCTGAATTCCAAAGGAAGCCTCAGCATGGACCAGGGAGATGATAAAAGCAATGAACTTGTAATGAGCTGTCCATATTTTCGGAACGAGATCGGTGGAGAAGGGGAGAGGAAAATCAGCCTGTCCAAATCAAATTCTGGTTCCTTTAGTGGATGTGAAAGTGCCTCCTTTGAGTCTACACTCAGCTCCCATTGTACGAACGCAGGAGTGGCAGTGCTTGAAGTGCCCAAGGAAAACTTGGTGTTGCATCTGGATCGAGTGAAAAGATACATCGTGGAACACGTGGATCTCGGCGCATACTATTACAGGAAGTTTTTCTATCAGAAGGGTGAGTAGAGATCATTCATTATTTTAATTTGCTTTTTGCCATACTTTCTGAAAGAGTACTGACTATTACGTTTTTTAAGCAGTGTGACATAAGATTTGCATGAATGCCTTCTCTTGATGGTGAAAGAGTGAAATAGTTACTTGCTGCAGTGTATTTCCTTTTGTCTTTGTAGAGTTACTTCCTCCTTTTAGATACATTAAATATCTTGAATTGACTTATATATGAAATATTAATTTTTTTTAAGTAAGTAACCTTTGATGTAGTAGAGAAAATGTAATCTTTGTGTAGAAGACTTGCTGTATCACCTTTAGGGATAAATGTCATATAAAGTTAAAAACATTTTAAATACAACTTCTTTTTTAAGAGTTACAAAAGCAATCTTAATGCTATTTTTCACTTATTCAGCACTTTTACACCTAGTACAGGACCATTTCTTTTCTGCCTCAATGTTCTCATCAGGAAATGGGAATTATAGTACATTCCTACTCATTTCACAGGAGTTTTAGTGAGAATTAATTTCGTTATTTGACAGAAGTCTCAAACCTGGGAATCAAACTTAGGTCTTCTAGATTTGAGCATAAAAGGCACTGGAGTGAGAAGTACTGGTAACATGTCAGTGACTTCCTTTTCTGTTTTGTAGGGGGAAAATATATACCCATGTTGTTGGATGGTACTATATATGAACTGTATTTGTATACAGTTTTATCTCATGCTTTTAAGAAAACTCTGTGATTTATTGAAAAGTAGTTTAAATGAACTCTTAAGAGCTTTCTAATAGTGTTTTTGAGCAGCATTATTAATTGAAGAATGAAGTTAAGTCATGCAAGTACCCGAGCTAGGAAACAGGATGCTGCCCGAGGAAGGACATATTCCTGTGGTCCACTAGCTAGCTCAGTAATTGCTGCATTGAGCCCAAGTGGGAGGCCCCCTGTATGCAAGCTGCTAGAGCAGTCTTTTTGATTTCCCACCTACTGTCTGGGGGTTTTGAGGCCTGTTGAGATTTATTCTTCCGAATGAAGTTTCATTTCTAGTACTTCATTCTAGTACTCTAGCTTTATGACATTGCTCACTTTAAAGTAAAATTTATTGTAAGGTTATTACATGATGAACCCCATTCACAAAAGAATCTTGTCTGGGTGTTTAGTCTCCATGTCTCTTAAACATCTGTGGCATAGGTCCTGAAACCAATATGATAATGAAAATCCCAACCTCATTTGTAAGCCATCTTTATTTTCTCAGAATAACTTTCTGGAGTTCAGAGTTTAGAAATCACTTCTTTCTTATTCTGTCCTTTAGGCTACAAGGTTTCTCAACCTTGCCATCTTGGCATTTGGGGCCAGATAATTCTTTGTTGTGGGGGAGTGGGGGACAGTTGTAGGATACAAGATGTTTAGCAGTGTCCCTGGACTCTACACCCCAGATGCCAGTAGGTGCCCCCAGTTGCGACAACCTAAAATGTCTCCAGGCATTGCCATATGTCCTCTGAGAAGTAAAATTGCCCCTAGCTGAAAACCTCTGTTTTACTGTACCTGGGGAAGTTTTCCACAGGTGTTTGTGATCTGTCTATAGGTGAGGTCATCTTGCTAAAGAACTGACACGCCACCATAAGAAAGAACGTGTTACTTATAATCTTTATTTATGTAGTAGTTGGCTCTTTTCATATTAGGCAGTATAATTGCATTAATGATGAACATTTTGAGTACTTACTGTGTACTAGGAACTTAGCATTCTGTATGACATGCGTTTTCTCATTTCAGCCTCTCCCTGCCCACTGTGGTGTAGATTTCATTATCGATGGCATTTTCCAGATGAGAAAACTGGGGTGTAAGTGGCTGGTTTTAGTGGTTAAGCTGTTATGAAGCTAGTAATACTGGAGACAGGATTTCACCTTTGGGGTGTCTGACCAGAGTCGTGTCTCGACTGCTTTGCTCTGCTTTGCTGTATTAGACTAAAGGGAAGGAGTACATTTTTATCTTTAAACCTTGTAGGATTTTTGTTCAAGCTACTTTGTCATTCAAAAGTAAGGAATAAAAATTTGAACACCTATATTCCAGAGTAATCCAGCTTGGATCATAACACTTCATAAATTCATGAGCAACTAATCCAAAATAGTTTCTAATTTAAGTTGTAGAAAATACCCTCTTAGCTAACATAATTGGAACAAGTTAATTGAAAAAAATCAAGACAGGGGATCTTTCAAAAGTATACATACTCAAAATATCTTATTTTCATTAAATATTTTCCTTTCATAATTTCCATATATATGATAATAAACATATATTTGCTAAACTCTTGTGAGGCCAAGGGTATTTCTTTGACAGTGATTCTACTATTTTGAATTCTACATTGTGTGACTAGTATAAACCGTAAGAGCAAAAACAGAGACACTAGCAAAGCAATCTGAATCTTACAGAATCTGAGGTTTCAGAATCTTTTCTCGTTTTTTATAAGGTCTCGCCCACATCTAATCCAATAGCTTCCTTTTAGTGACTTGCTTTTATGAAGTCTTCCCAAAGCTTTCAGTTTAGTTTTTAATAGAAACAGGATTTATCTCTTGTACTCATATTCCATCAGCTTTCATAATATTTAATTACATTTCATAATTACAATAACCAGTCAACTGGCATAAACAGGTTTGGGAAGACACAGCCGGCTCTTTGTCAGCGTGGAGTCTAGCTGGTGGGAGCAGAAAGTGCGTGTGGCGCTAGAGATTGCCTCCTAGTGCCATTGGGCGTTTATCATTGTGGTTTGCAGAGGGAATACAGAGTGGTAGTTAGTGCATGACGCTGGTCCAGTGGAAGGCAATATCAGAGAGCACCTGCTGTGTTTTCTTGGGCTACACAACTTAGAATTCTCAAATCAGGCAGGTCATTTGTCACAATATGATAAGATACAACACATTATGGCTCTGAATGGCATCACTTGGAGCTAAAGTACAACTGTGTATTAAAAAATTTATATAGTATCTAAACTTTTCTTAAAATTTATGTTATTGAAGTATAGTTGATTTATGTTGTATTTAATTTCTGCTGTACAGCAAGGTGATTCAGTTATATATGCGTTCTTTTTCCTGTTCTTTGCCATTACGGTTTATCACAGGACATTGAATATGTTTCCCTGTGCTGTACAGTGGGACCCTGTTGTTTATCCACCCTATATATAAGAGTTTGCATTTGCTAATCCCAAACTTCCACTCCATGCCTCCCCCGTTCCCCTTCCCTCTTGGCAACCACAAGTCTGTTCTCTATGATTGTGAGTCTATTTCTGTTTCATAGAAAAGTTCACTTGTGTCATATTTAAGGTTCCATTTATAAATGATATCCGTATTTTCTTCACAATATAAAACATAGTTAGACAAGTAATTCTCTTATGATTTTTAGTATACAACTTGATTTCACTGAAATTAGTGCGCCAACTCATTTTTCCTAATCAGAACCTGGAAGCGAGTCATGTTGTTGAAGGAGTACATCAATGTTGGATATAATTTATCTTCCAGCAACAGGGCATGTAGCACTACTGACCTGGTTGTCACTCCAGCCTCTTTATCACCAGATATTTTCCATTCTGCCATTTAATGAATTCCTGACTTCACTGTGGCTAAGTCTCTGGGGGGAAAATAGTCACTTTACTGAAGTGTATATTGTTGACTTAATATGTAAAATTCAGTTGAATTAGGCTGATGAAGCTGCCATCACTTTTTAATATTACATTGTTTTTATGAACATCATTTTGCAAATTTAGACTTGAGAGGATATTTGGCTCCATCACGTAAGTCTAGTCCATTGCTGGAAAGATGCTGGCCCAGTAGAGGAACCCCACTGTTTACATTTATTGAAATAAGCAACACACTATCAGTGTTCTTTTTTCTGGTCCTTCCTTCTGCCCACTTCTCTTTGCTGTTTTGCCAGTGTGTGTGGTGTTTCTGTTGAGACTCACCTAGGATTAAATGACAGTAATGATGTAGCTAACATGTACTGTGTTATTACTTTGTGCTTTCTGCAGACCTCCTCATATAATGCTCAGAAGACCCCAAGGCAAAGTTGTCATTGTGATAAGTCCAAGTGACACAACCACATCCTTCCTAGAGAGGCACAAACTAGGCAGTGGGATAGAACCAGAATTAATCTGGTCATCTCCCTTTGAGTACATATATATTTTGTGTTTAGTTTTTACTTAGATAGTCGCCATGATTAAAGTACCAGTACAGGGCTTTTTCACTTTTGCACTGAGTGTTCGAGTGTCTGAAGCACATCTTCCCTGGATCCCATTCGAAAGGGTGCACTAATAGAAAGAGAGGAGCCCATGGGTTATCTTTGGTGTTTGTTGCTCCATTGATCAAAAGTGTCGATAGGCTTGTCTGATACCAGACAGGGTGTCACTCTAAAAGTCAGGTTATTGAAGATGCTGTGCTGGGGAAGGGGCTCTCCCTCCTGCCCAGAGGTCTGGAGCAGCTGCCATTATCTGTTCTGAGGCTCATCTAAGAATATTTTCCCACTCCTGAAAAGAAGGAACGCTAATGCTCTGCACCTGATTATTCTATTGATAACTTTAAACCACCGGATTTGGTTGTTCGTTTCTGGTTCCTTCCTCTTCCCACACCTTCACCTCGCCCCACCCCACCACATGTGTGTTTGCATATGCACACGCACACATATACAAGTCAGGTTCAGCAGTACGCTGGGCTCCAGGATTATCAGTTTGAGGACACAAGTTGGATTTCAGTTGCTATTGTAATATCCAGTTTTCTTTATTTACTTCTCACCCTCTTTAATCAGCTGTCTTGAACATTTCTTTAGAATATATGCCCTAAACTTCATTTGTCCTTGAAGTGACAGCTTTAGTGCTCTGATATGTTCTACAGTTTTGTTATCAGGAGGTATTCTGTAAGTTCCAGTTTGTTAAATGAGCATCATTAAGTACCTATTGTAAATTTTAGTGGATTATTGTATATGGTACATATAGAACATCAGAGAACACCAGACAGCTAAACTTATTTGTAAAGCTCTGTGCCTATTTTGTTTGTTTAATTCTTCTGTAAGTATAGCAACATTAATCTCAAGGAAAGTACTAGGGGATGCCTTGTAACTCAGAGTTCTTTAAGGATCACTCCTCTATGGTTAGTTTTTCGTGGACGGTCATATTTCAAGTGAGTGATAAACTCCAGAGTCAGCAAGTCCGCTCCCCTGAACCATGTTGTGCTCTGTGCTCTTGAACTTAACAGTTTATTTCTGCCAAAACTAATAGGGAAAGATTTTATACTTGTATAATAACTTACTGTTGTGGTGCCCCGTCTTAGTTTTTATTGAGAGCATATAAACTGTATTTAATTTGTTTGAGGGTAGCTCTCTAGTTCTTTAATCCTTTTCAGGGAGATCTGGGGCACTGAATAACGGATTGAGAAACTCACCTGGGAGGGTTTTGCTGCTCTCTTTACCTGCCCAAGGCTTCCAGTAGCAAGGGGGCTGTTAGGTAGGAAGGTTTTTTTGCCTGTTTGCTCTTTGGAAACGTGCCCTTTAGAAAGTTCCATGTGAGAAATTTATTTTAGAATTTGATGCCAGGAATTGTTTTCTTGTTTTATTTATTTATACATGTTTTTACTGTATCTCCTCAACTCCCAGAAGCAAGTTTGATGCTCAACTGTACAACCTTCATTAATAACATATTTGTTTCCACTTTTGTTTTTTTTTCCTATTTCTGTTTCATTAGCATGATTTACGTATTTCCTTTATAATGAGTGACCCTCAAAAAATTCCTTTTAGAAAAGGTAGTTCGTATACATTTATATCCAAATCAAAGACCTCTGT
The DNA here is from genome assembly GCF_030028045.1 of Hippopotamus amphibius kiboko. Lineage (NCBI taxonomy): Eukaryota > Metazoa > Chordata > Mammalia > Artiodactyla > Hippopotamidae > Hippopotamus > Hippopotamus amphibius. The sequence continues at coordinate 157,424,465 of NC_080189.1, forward strand.
TCCCAGGCTTTTTCTTCAGTTATCGCTACTTTTCTCACCAGCCATTACCTGCTTCCACCTGGTTGGTTATCTAGTTGGCGACTCGAAACCTGGGACACAGATTTTGACTTCTTCATTTTCCTCCCTGAACGAGCCTTCCTCATCCTTGCCCTCATGCTGTAAATGCCACCATTATGATCAGTCCCTTGGACTTGAAACACTGAAGCCTCTCTGGTGCCTCTCGTTGTTCTTAACCTCCAGTCGGTTGGGAGGGCCTCTTGCGTGCATCTCTGAATGGTTGCTGGCTTCCTGCTCTCTGTGTCCCAAGCCCCAGTTCTGTCCCTTCAAGCCCTTTTTGCCTCTTGCCTCAATGCTTGCCCATTGTCTCAGTCTCTCCATCTCTAGTTCACCCTGCTCAAAATCCATCCTGTTGTCTTTGCCAAATGCAGTCTAATCACATAGCCATTTACATTTTACATGATTGCATTTACAGTTTAATCATGTAACAAACACATTGACCAAGTCCTTCCTCTGAGAAGCAGATGTTAAGACAGTGTAGGCATGCTGGTGGTTTGCTAGGGACCTGGGGGTAACGCCTGTGAAAGAAGAGGGGAGAGGAAGCAGAATTTAGCAGGGAAGGCCCTCAGTCCACAGTGCAGGTCTGATACCATGAAAGTAAAAAGGAGAAGAAGCAAAAGTGGACGGGGGAGCCTCAGCCCACCATGCACAGCTGACAAAATCTCAGCCAACCCCATGGCATGAAAAAGAGCATCAGAGAAGTCTTTTGTTGGGCAGTAACGGCTGGGCCCTGTCACCCCCGGGATGCTCAGTCCTGGGGCTGCCCAGTCCGAGTGTGGCTGGGCTGGAAAACTGTAGAAGATCCAAAGATGCTACAGCCAGAGACTTTCCGCTGATTGTATCTCTTGTGGCCGAATGGGTTCTGGAAGGGAGGTATTAAGTGTTGCGCCTCGGTGGCTGCCACACGTGCACGAGTGCCTTCCTCACACTTGGCAGGGTTTTGGACACTTGGAATGAGAAATAAAACGGAGCACCCTCACAGAGCTTATGTTCTGGTGGAGGCAAACAGACAGCAGACAAATCAAAAGTATATACATGCTTACTATAAAAATTTAATAATGCAGTGTTGGAGAAGGTAATCCCTCTCCTAATCACAATAATTTGATTTGTAACCTTCTGTATCTTTTTTTGTTGCTTTTCTTTTTTAATTGAAGTACCATTAATTTACAATGTTGTGTTAGTTTCAAGTGTACAGCAAAATGATTCAGTTATACATACATAGAGATAGATACTTTTTCAGATTCTTTTCCATTATAGGTTATTACAAGATGTTGAGTATAGTTCCCTGTGCTACACAGTAGGTCCTTGTTGTTTACCTGTTTATATACAGTACAGTAGTTTATGTTCATATATCTTTTCTTACACACAAATTTAATTATCCAATTTACTGTTAATGAGTGCCCTTCATATTTTTTAAGTGGTTTTAAAAATTAACAACTGCGCATTCCGACTCTTATTTATTCGTTCATTACATAATATTTATTAAGCATCTACTCTGTGCCAGCTACAGTGCTTGGAGGAGAACAGAAGCAGATAAACCTGTCTTCATGGTGTTTGCAGCCTGCCATTAGTGCTGTTGGACAAAGGAGAAGCTAGTGAACATCAGTTTTTTTCCTGATTTTTAAAAAGTGTTTTACAAAATCTTTTACAATTTCTTTGTTTCCTCTATCTGGAACTCCATTTTGATGGATGATGGAACCTCTGATTTTATCTTCCCTTTTTTTCTTTTATAATTTCAATTTATTTTTATTTTTATTCTAGATCAATTTTATTTTCTGAATAAGGGATTGTATGTATCTGGCTCTCTCTGTTCTATTATCCAGTGCTTCTGCTTTATTTTTTTTCAGTTGTAGTTTTATGCCCCAGGAGCTCAATATTTTTGTTTTCCTGTAGTTACTTTTCTAATAGCTTATCCTTATTTTATATACCCTGTGTTTCCCCACTGGTATTCATTAAAATAATTTTTTTCCAATTTCTTTTCCTTGAATGATCTGTATCTTCTGACTCGTATTTTCTCTTTCATGCTATTGGATTTTCTTAGCAGTCCGGTGACCTCTGCCACGTTGATGAACAAAGGCCGAGGAGGACTGGTGTAGGTGGCAGGCTTCCTCCGCCGCGCTGCGGGTCTCTTTCCCCAGCAGGGCTCACCTTACCTGGGGAGACTGAGGGCTAGCAGTGGAAGAGTAATGGGACCCCTCCAACAGGGAGGTGTCCCTGTAGGGTGAGAAGACGGTGAATGCAGTGCCGGATAGAAGCCCCACATGGGTGCTGAGGCTGGGGGGGCTTTATCGTGCTCCCCTCCTGCATGGAATGCAGCTGCACTTCCCCCCTTTCCAACCCATCAGAATGGGTTGTGCTCCCTGTCTCTGCTGGGCTTCTGGGTAACCCCCTCCTTCCCAAAGGTGCACGGGGTGCTTTCCCACCACTGTTCCAAGTCACCCTGTGCTCTAGTTTCTGCCCGGTGCTTTGCATGGGGCCCTGGTTCATAACCAGACTAAGCACTCCTTGATGGCAAGGACCACAGATTAGGCAGGCTCAGCACATGTGTCACAACTGAAGGAATGTTTGGTCCTGATGCAAAGTATAAAATTTATTGAGTTGAGGAGCCAGTGTATCTTGTATTTATAGCACCAGGTAAAGGCAAGGAGGGCCCGCAGTGTACATGACCTTGTGCTATACTCTGGACGCCAAATAATATGTTGCAGTTCCTTTTCCTCTCTTTTCAGGAAATGAGACCACAGACAAGTCGGTGTGTGGTCATGGTGGTTTTGTGAAAATTAACCAAGACCACCAATCGGTCCCCATAGACCCAAAACACCATTATGGAGACTGATACTTACTGTTGTAAACCTCCTTAGACACAAAGGGTGGATGCTGAAGTCAGTGGATGACAGTTTGAGGAGAAACAGGAGTAGAAGCAGGATTTGCCTAATCTCACAGTGTCTCCCCAAAGATATTTGTAAACCACAAGGAGAAAAACAGTAACTTTACAGCAAAGAAACCTGTCACATGCCACCTTAATGGAATGAATCAAGGTCTCTATCATGAACCCCGTGAAATGATGCATTGAGGTTACATCATTTCTGTGGTTCTCTTGCCCAGATTGCATAAGCTTAGTCCAATCATGTGAAACCACCAGACAAACCCAAATTGAGTGATAAATACTGTTCAGAGGTGTCAAGGTCACGAAAGACTGTTACAGACTGAGGAACGTAACAAACTGCAGGGGACTAAGAAGAAGTAATGACAAATACAGTGTGGGATGTGAGTGAGATTTCAGAACAAAAAAGGACACAGTGGAAGAACTAGTGAAGTTTGAGTACGATCTTTAGTAAACGTTAATTTCCTGATTCTAATTAATGATGACTGTACTATATGTAGTTATGTGTACTATATATTAACATAAGATTAGTTAACATTGGGGAAGACTGGGTTAAGGATATGTGTGTTGAAACTCTTTGTACTATATTTGAAACTTTTCTCCACCTCCAAAAGCAGTGAAGATAAAATGTAAAAAACAAAAACCTTCAGGTACAGTCAATAACAGCAGCTTACCTATGAACCACCCACATGAAAATGGGAACACTTCCCCAACATTGTGTGTCAACAAGCATCAAGGCCAATGCCTTGCTTACTAATTCCTGTATCCTGAAGAATTTCTGTAAGGGCCCTGTAGATCTGTTATTTCAGTGCAGGCGGATAATATATAATAAACCCTGTCACTTGTTTTTCAAATGCGCACCTCATTATTAACTTCAGACACCAGTGAGCCACCAAAATTAGGTGCCTTGAAACATACTTGCTTTACTGCAGCAATTCCTTTGCTCTTCTTCTCTTGGGGCCCCCTGCTCTGTACTGGGGGGCCATGCATCTGAAGTTTCAGGGCATCAGGAGGAGAGACCTTCCTAACTGCATGCGAGTCAAGTAGAAGCATTCAGTGATGTAGAAGCATCAGCAGAAGCAACCTCAGTGACTCATATAGACCCAAGCGGGCTGTGCTGAATATTTGAGACACACTGCATGGTCCTCACCCTCATGAGAACCAGTGACTTCTCCTTGACCCGAGCTTCTGTTTCTGAGGGACTTCCTTTAAAATCCTCGGAAACCTAGTAAGGAGGTGCTAGGTGTTTTTAAATATGAAGACATTGAGTTAGAGACAGGTGTTTCATTGTAATTTCTTTCATTTGAATGTTAAATACTTTTTTTTTCTGAGCTGGCCTTTGAATTAGTATTACCTAACATTAAACATAAAGAATTACATTAATATGCAACCTTTTAAACTATTCTCTATACTCTGACCATTTGCAAACCAAATAACATTTTTATATTTTTAAAAATCTTCCTATTATAAAAGTTATATGTATTCATTACAAAAAATTAGCAACTAGAAAATTAATCATGTGGTGACTTTATTTCTCACCTTTTTTAAAATATGTATTCATTTTTAAAGTAAGATAAGGATCATTAAATATAGTTTTTTTTTCATGATTCCATAATTGGCTGTGCCATCATTTATGTAAAGTTTCCAGCTGTTCTAAATTCAGTCTTTCCAGTTCCTTATTGTAAATAATTCTTACATCAGATCTTCCTAAGTGTCTTTGTTTGTTTTTTCCCTGTTGACCCCTTTGGGAGTTTGGTGAAATCTGTGGACTCTCCTTAGAATAATGTTTTTAAGTGCATAGAATAAAAGTGCAAAGCACACCAAGCATGTTAAAATACAATTGCAAGAGTGTGGGAGGGAGTCGCGGGAGGGAGGGGACATGGGGCTATATGTATAAATACAGCTGATTTACTTCGTTGTACAAAAATTGGCACAACAATGTAAAGCAATTATATGGCAATAAAGAGCTTAAAAAAAATTCTGTGACATACTAGTACAGATGTTTCTTTCTCATTGCATTAACAAAAAGATCTAGCATCAGGTCTGATAACTGCCATAATTTCCAAGTCGCAGTGAGCATACTTGGTACTTTGATGTGTCTGCAGCAACTGTAATGTGAGCTGAAAATACCTTTGACTTCTATTGGTGTCAAAGTCACATGCACAGCTCATGTTGCAGTAGTTGGCGCATTTGTAATTGACGGAAATGCCACGTTTCATTTAGAAGTTAGTGAAAATAAAGGTATGGTTTTTTTCATCCAAGTTCATGAACCCCCTAATTTCTATCCATAGACATTTAAAAACCTTGACCTTACATCAGTGATCTTGTTATGTAACTTTTTTCCCCCGCATGTCATATTATTTGCATAAGGTGAAGCCCTATGAGTGAAATGGTGTGAACCTTGATAGGAATCTTGACTTTTATTGCCAGATTGTTCTTAAGAAAGCTAAGACCAGAAAGGTCCCGCTGATATTTTAAGACTATATAGTATTTAACATTTTCTTGACTACTTTGAATATTTACAGTTTTCATTTTAGAACATTTATTATAGGTCCAAAACGTTTTCATTTCTTTGATCACTTTGTGAGATTGAATTTTTAAAAATATAATTTTTGGATATTTGTCATAGATAATGGCCAATTAAAAATCTCCCATTTTGACACTGATACTTTTTATTTTCCCTTTGTTTCATTTAGAGTTTTCTTTGTATTTTTTTTTTTAACCATGGATGCAATTTATTCATGTCAACCTTGGTCTACTTTTTATTGGCAAGTTAGGGGGCTGGTGGGGGCTGCTTCGTCATGTGCAGCCTTAAGCCTAACAACTTCATGTAATTTTGGCAAATAGACCACCTTGCTTTTTAAGAGTTACCTGTGGAAAGAAGAGTTGGAACTTCAGAGTACTGTGCACTTTGTAAATGTGGGCAATTACTCTTGTGCAACCACAATTATGCGCTTAGTGCAGTGCTTTGGAACAGAATTCTGGCCTGTGGCCAGTCCTGTGTAAATGTCCCCATCCATTACTCTGACCTCCTTTTGATTATGATGCAAAGTCCTAGGCTCTTTAGTTCCCATGGAACCTCCACCCTTATAATTAGGATGCGTCCTTTGGGGACCCAAGACAGAACCTCTGAGCAGTGCTCTTCTCGGAAAGAGCTGTTTAAACAGTTGGATACCTGTTACCGCCAGTTTGGCAAACCTGTATTTTCATTTTTAAAGCAGAATATGCTGCTGCTGCTTTTTTTTTTCCCTTTTTTCTTTTTTTGTTTAATTATAACTTTTAGACCTGTTCTCTCTTTCTAACCTAGTTATCAATCAGGTTTAGATGTAATAAGTTGCACAAAAACAAACATCTGAACAAATTGAACTCAGTAGGCAGAGATATGCACCTTTATAGAAGCACGTCCTATGGTGGGTGGTTTTCCTAGTTATCTAGACCTTCTGTCTAATGAAAGTGTTGAGGGTCAGCGCACTGATGCTGGCTCACCTGTAGCCCACCAAGTGGGCTGTTTTTAAGAAAAAGAGTAGAAAATATTGAAAGTGGCGAAACAATTTTGACTCCAGCTAGTAAAGTTGCCATCATTCATTTCTTTGACCTGCTGAGAGATAAGGACACGTCTTTCTGCTTAGTGGTGTGGTATCTTTAGCACCCCCATCGTACAGTGACTTAAGATGCATTTTCTAGAGGAAGTAGAAGATTTTTCATTTCTCCTTCTACATAGTCAGTTAGGGTAATTAAGAGTAGCATGTGAACATTTTTGTGACTTTAACATATGTTGCTGTAATACTTTCTAAAATGGGTGGTGCCAATTCATTCATTCAGAGCCACCAGCAGTGAATGAATGGATTCCAGCCCTACCAAGGACCATTTTTCCCTCCAGAAATGTTGTTGCTAATTTTGTGAGGGCCGAGATAGTCGCTGTTTTATGTGCTTTCTGTTTCTTTGATTTGTATCAGTCTATTTCCCCTGTTTAAATTTCTAAGTTAACAATTCTAAGGAATTATTCTAAGCCGTGCATTGCAACTTTACAAACTATTTATAAAAAAGAAAGTATTTTTGTTCATAATTATACTTGGTCCACATTATGCTGGTCTCTAGGGAAATGTACAACTGAAATAGTAATGTAAGTCTGCAAATATGAAAACCAATACAGGCAATCCAGATTTGCTGGTTGAAGCCCTGTAACTCTTGAATTTTATTTTCCTTTCCTTCTTTACAATTAAAATGCCAGGCTTTTAACTTTTTTTGCCTTGTGCACACATGCTTATCCGCAGCTCATAACTGGGTGATATGACTGTACTTGATCTAATTACTTGGAGCTTTGAACTATTTACTATGTCCCCTGTCTAAGAATGTGAAAATTTTATTATTTATTATTGTGACTGTGTTAGCCAGAAACATGGCTATTTGTGTGGAATGTGCTTGTGATAGCAGAACTACTCATCGGTGCTCTTTGTACCATCTTTGTCAAAACTCAAAAACCAGAACTAATAAGAAAACTTCAGGCTAAACATTTGTTTAGTTGCTGAAGATGAAAAATGAAGGCAGGGGGGAATCAGCCATATATGGATAAAACATGAATATTTCTCTCTTTAAGCACAATGACACCTTGGCAATGTAGCACATCAAGGAGTAAAGCTTTATGTGCGATCTGGCTAGATAATCCCTTTAGGCATCACATTTTATTTAACTATTTTTTATACATAATACAATTTTAGAAATGTTTGGGAAGATAATATATGTAATGGCTTAAGAAAATGAGCTTTGGAATTGGTACTTAAAATAATATATTTAAGTTCTGATGTTGCTGTTTACTCGTTGTGGCTGGAAAGTGACTTTTTCTCTCCAAATCATATTTGCCACGTCTGTGGAAAAGAAGGCATTGCCTATATTTTCATGGTTGGTGTGAGTATTAGATAGAGTGCTTGGCAAAAGTTCCTCCCTTTGCTGCATTATATCATTCTAATGGAGTGATTGTAATACTGGTTTTTGGCATTCCAGTATGCTGGCACGAAAATACCCTTATTTTTGGTGGTGTAATTCCTGTAATTCACTTCATCCATTAGGAGATTTATCCACCCTACTTGAGTCTCCAGCTTCTCTTTCCTTCCCCTTTCCTTCCTCCAACTTTCATCATCAAAGGCTTCCTGTCCTTTCTTTAACACTTAACCATCTGCATCTCCCCCGTCCTTGTACCTCTTCTCCCCCTTCCGTCCCTCCACCCCACAAAAGACAAAGCTGATTGTAGGTGTGGCTGGAAGAGCTCTCTGCAATTGATGGATAGCACCGCCAGCAAAGGGTGGAGGTACATGGCTGGTAGGAAGAAATAAAACATGCTGCTACAGCATGGAGTAAGTGCAGAAGTGCTGCCCCTAGGCTGTGGTCCCAGTAGGAAGGTACCGCAGTCCAGAGAACTTTAAGGACAGGCAGTGGCAAGAGTGGCCAGAAGGACCAGACTCAGGGTACCTTAAAAGGCTGTGTTTTAGTTTAAAAAAAAAAAAAAAAAAGTCATTTGTCTTGAGATCAAAGTTTAAAGACTCAAAAATTCAATTTAAGGTAATTTGCTGAACCAAATTCCTCTATTGGCGAATTACACTTTGCTTTCAGATTTTGAAGTGAAAAAGTTGTGTTCATGTAGAAAGGATTTTTGTCTATACTTTTATAAATCCTGGGGAGCAGAAAAAATGGATGATGGACTAAAAAACAAGGCTTTTATTGTAAGAATAATTCTTACTCAAGTTGAAAGACTTTTTGAACAAGTAGAGTCTGATCACAATAGCATTGAATTTAAACACAGGAAACCAGACCAGAATCTCCATCTCTACTGACGAAACTGAAATAGATGAAGGCCAAATGGAAGTGCTTTCTTGGAAATCATGGCTAGAGCTCTTTTTCAATAAAAACAGATTGATGTTTTTGCACAAACACACAAGTTTTTAAAAGATCTTCCTGGCGTTATCAAACCAGAGATAGGTTTGTTCAAACATAGACTCTGAAGAAAGTGTTAGAAGTTAGTTTATAATGAATGACCTCATCAGCATTCCCCCAACTCAGAAAATGTACTTGTTCAGTAACTGGGGGGAAAAAATTGCACAAAAATATAGCCAAGTGTTGAGGATGACACACACAAAAAAGTTTAAATGATCTTTAATTTTTTTTCATTTTTAAGTGAACATTCTTTATTTTTATGTAGGATTTAGTTTCTTTTTAAAACAACACTTATTTTATCTGCCAATTTATACTCAAATGATTTTGTTTAATATTTGTGTTTTTATAAATTTACATTTTTCTGTTGTAACATTTCTAAATCTTTGTAGTTGAAATATATTTAATATTTGGTTTCCCTGATTTGTATTTTTAGGAATTTTTAAAGTATTATTGTTACTATACGAAGTATACACTTTCATTTTGCTCCATTGTTCAATCACTCTTTGAGAGGATGTCAGATAATATTTCAGATGCGACCTGAAGGATGAGAGGCCTTGGTCAAATAAAGAGGAGTTGTGGGAAGAATGTTCTAGAGAAGGGGCATTGTGAGTTGAGAAGTTCAGTATGGTTGGTTCTCAGAGTTCAGAAGGATGATGGAAAGGTACAAGTTGAAACTGGAGTGATAGGCTGGTGACAGGCCATGAGGGCCTTTGGGAAGCCATGAAAAGTATCCAAGGACCAGTAGGAAACCAGAGGAGGGTTTTAAACTTAATAGTGATGGTCAGGCTTGCGTCTTAGAAGCCAGTCAGGAAAAGCCAATCAGTCAAACATGCAGGCAGATGATGATGAGGGTAAGTCAGTGGAAGTGGGATGGAGGAAAAGTAGGTGGATTTGGGAACCAGAATTCACAGGGCATGACAGTGGGTCTGGCATGAGCAACTAGAGAAATGTGATAGCAGTTGTTGAAATTGGGGTTGCAGGGTTGTGTAGGTTTGTGTGGAAGATGAGTTCACTTTTACAGATGCCGCGGGACAAACAAATAGTTCTGTTAGGTAGACGTGGAGGTCTAGGGCTCACAGATGTCTGGAGCGGGCAGGTAGACTCTTGAGGAAGGGAAACTGAGTAAGAAAGCCCAGAGTGGTGGAAGGAAAATCAGGACAGGGTGGTGTCAGAGAAGCCAGGAAAGACTGTTTCTAGAAAAAAAATGAAATGGCCAACTGTGCCATTGGCAAGTTGTCGCGGCGAATTTGAGCAACATAAGGACCAAAAGTTTCTGTTTGTTTTAACTTTAAGGCTGACATTGGTAACTGTGCACTGGTAGTCAGATAACAGGAATCCTAAAGTGAAGAATTAGGCCTCTCTTTCAGAAAGTTTCCAGTGGAAGAAAGAAAAGAGGAGTTAACCTGGAGGTTGATAAGAAGTTGAGGGTGTTATGGTTAAAGATGAAGGAGACTTGAGATGATTAGATGATGATGGGAATGAAGGGACGGTAGAGAGGGGAAGTTGAAGATACAGGGCATCGGTGTCCCTGGGAAGGTGGAATGAGTGGAGGCCAGAATTTCGGGGCAGATTTGGTTGTAGATTGTAAAGGAAAGGAGGCAAAAGTCTGGATCCAGATAAGTGTGTGTGTGATGGTGAAAAATGAGGACAGTTGCTTCTGAAATGACTATTTTCTTTGTGATGTAGACAGCATTATCTGCTGAGATTCAGAGGAGGTAGATGGGGGGAGTTTGAAGGAAAACAGAGAATATTTGAAATATCTGCTCCGGAGAAGAAGAGCGAGAGCTGACCAGGGACAGCTTGAGGACGAGATGAGGTTATTGACGATAATTGATGGGGGCCCTGTCTTTGTGAATTTCTCCAGCAGCAGAGATCGGCAGTCTCACCTGCCCTTTCTGAGGTTTGCGAGGTGTGTTTGAGGAGTTTCTGGAGCGTCAGGTTTCAGTACAGTCCATGAAGTGCAAGGAGCAGGATATCGTGAATGCGGCGCTCATCTTTGACACGTCCGCTGGCGTTCTGCGCTGCTGGGTTAAAATAGTCTCTGAAGTACTGAAGTGTGTTAAGCTCTTTGCTCCTTCAGTAAATGGCCCCAGACTACTGTCTTGTTTCCCTTTCAGTTCTTGTCTGCTTTTTTATGCTATTTCTGTCTCCCCCCTTTCTGTTTTCTCCCTTGTTGTCAGCTGTTCTCTCACATTGCTGTCTGCATGCAAGTCTCTATCAGCCCTACACTCTGGACGTTGTCAGCATCTGGAATTATCACACCTTTGAAATCAAGCTGTGGGCTTGAAGACCAGACAACCACGCTTATTAAAGTTATGTGCAAAGTAAGAGTAAATAACCTCTGAGTGTGATTCTCCCATGCTGTGCTTTGAGGGTGTACGGAAGTGTTTGTACGTGAATTTTCTGACGTTTATTGGGTTGTTTCACAGTGTCCGTGTATGAGATGTTCGTTGCCTGTATTCCCGTTGTGTTTCCCTTATTTTGAATTTCCATGCATTATGATAATATTCTTGGCCTGTGATATTAATGATTATATCTTTTACATAATTGTTGTTTAGTACTTGCAAAGCATTTTCATATGTATTACCTAAATTTGAGAACTACATGATTAGCTATTTTATGCTGTTGTTTCTTATTATTCTCATGGATTTTCAAATACTTACATGTTTTGTATGGGAATAACGTGTATTTTCAAATATTGATGGGTTTTGTATTAGAATAACCTACCATGTCACAACTCAGTCATTTAACCATGTCACATGTAAATGAAATAAGACAATGTAAAGTTAGTATTTTGGAGGTTTGAAAAGTAAATTACCCATTCTAACTTTTCATGTATTTGTTTTATTCGCTTTCTCATCTGGGAACATAACATGTCTGTATCAGTGATTTTAAATTTTTTTTAAGAAGTATACTTAGGTGTACTGTAAATATCACTTCTTACATTTTCTATAAATAATTTAATTCTGATCCTGACCTTCCTTGTTGTCAGGAGGAAGGTAAAGTCAGCATCAGTCATTTGGATACTGTCCCCCAGCCCCCAAGGTTGTGCTAAGGTTTGGAGCCTGGAGCAATGCCAGACATTGAGGAGAGGCCCCTAAGTTGCTGTCAGTCACCTGGCCACACTGGTTGCCTAGGAGAGGCCCGTTATCCCAGCCCTAGCATCCTTCCAGGTTCAGTGGCTCTTGGGATGCTTTTGTGCTTACTATGTGGGAACCATTGGTGAGGCCCAGAGCCCTGGGTCTGGGCTTCTGCCTCCCAGGGGCACTTTGAAGCTCTTTCCTCTGAGCTAAGACTCCATCTTACTTGGGCAACGTGGGAGCAGAACACTGTCAAGTAGCTCACAGACCTCTCTCCTCTCTCCAGTCCAGGGAAATCTCTTTTTTAATCTGCAGGAAATCCCTCTATCCTCAAGCTTTGTTCTCTGTAGGATTAGGGGGGAGGTTTTGGTTGTTGTTTTTGTAAAAGTCAAGAAGCCCTGACACAATGTAGCCTGTTTATAGTGAGAAAACACAAATTTCTTTTTAAAAAAAATGGTAGAGTTTTAAGTCCCAGAGTAGTAAAAAACTAAACAGGCTGTGTCTGTTTTCTTACCTCCTCTGAGACTAAACCTGCTAAAATAGCTAAGTCTTTGCTTTTATAACTCATTGAAGAATATTGATTTTTTTATTAAATGTGTTTACATTTTATTGGTATACAGTAATTTCTGAGTGATCTTTTAAATTGCAAGCAGCATGTAACATTTTTACGCATTCTGTAAATATTCTAATTTTGTTTTGTCTTATTGTACCTAAGAACACTGGAACTATTTTGGGGCCGATGAGAATCTTGGTCCGGTGGCTGTGAGCATTCGAAGGGAAAAACCAGAAGAAACGAAAGAAAATGGATCTCCGTACAACTACCGAATAATTTTTAGAACTAGTGAGGTAAGTCGCAGATGAGAAAGATTTGAGGCTTAATTTAAGTGAGAAAAAAAATAGAGTAGTAGCAGTAGCAAAGCAATTAAATTTAATAGTACATGGTTACAAATGTCTTTAGAATAAACAAAGACCCCTTTCATTCATTCTGGTGTTGAATAGGGGTGGACATAATGGTTAGATGTGGACGCTCTCTTCCCATCCAGCTCTGGATAGATGCAGTAAATGAATGGCAGTTTTGATTCACAGAAAGATATGTCCATTAAGCGTGACCTAAGGAAATTGGAGTCCTCAGAATCCCAAATTGGATATTACATATCCTGCTTGGGCAGCCAGAAAGCACCGAGCTGGCTTGAGGAGCCAGAGAGGATCACCCAAGACTTAACTCACTTTTCCAAACTATTGCTTAGGACATTTCTTGACCCAAGAGAAAGGAGAGGGACTCTTTTCTTCTTGTATTTTCTCTTTGCCATCTTGGACGTATTCTCCAGAGGCCTAAAACACAGACGATTTGAACCAGAGGCTGTCTGATTGTGGGTAGAACAGGTTCTTGGAGCTCTTTTGGGATCTAAGCACACACATAATATATGAGTTTTAATAATGAAATTCGGGTTAAAAAAAAGAAAGGGAAACAAAAGAATTTAGCCAACAAAGCATTTTTAAAAAAAAAACAAAAACTCAGGAGCGAGTTTGGGACTATGAAGGTTTTTTCCTTTGTTTTCTTTCTAAGCATATGTATAGCTGTGCCAGCTATCAATTTATCACCTCTCTGAGCCACATCACTTTAGGGGTGTTGTTATGCGTTAATGCCTAATACCCCCTTGAGGTATCTAGAAAATAATGGTTTTGAAACTAGTTTAAATAGGGCATTTGGCTTCATTTCCCCCGTTGAATACAAGGCAGGTTGCAGGGGTTGGCTTCACTTAGTGATTGTTCCTCAGCTTGAACTCTGGGGAAATTAAAAATAGGATTTTTAGAGGCACGGCTTCAATATCTAATGTGTTGAGTGGCCTGAGAGAAATGAAGAACTCACATGCTCTAGGGTGTTTTTTCTCCACGCCAAAGCTGATCATTAAGCAGGGTCAGTTCTTTTGTTGACATGAAAAGCACAGAGCACACACCATGTTCTTGAAGTTGGGTGCAGGTAGCTGCTCCTCAGACCATACTGGATGTCTGAGAGCCGCACATACCTCCTCCCACCTGTTTCTGTCCTTCCCGTCCTTACCTTCCCCTCCCCAAGGCCATTCTGATTTAGGGCCTCATCATACTTTTCTATGTTTTTTTTTTATCCATTTCAATTCCTCTTCTTGCCACTTTCCTATCATTCTTCATGTCGGAAGTTGAAGCTTTCTAAATCGGCACTCTCTTTCTCAGATCCTGTCTCTGGTGTCCACAGTTGTCCCTGACTTGCAGGCAAGTCACGGCTGGTGGCAGCCCCTCTCTCCAGGTCAACTCCTCTCCTAAGTGAGTGTGGACCCTCTGTTGTGGCCAGGGAACCACACTCGCCTTCATCTGTGCTCTTGCCTCCCCCGCCTCAGCCTCACGTGTTCCGCCTGCACCTCCCGCAGTGACAGTCGAGCCACACTTACGGATTCTCGGGTGCTGCAGTTCAGCCCTCTTCTTGCTGACCCGTTCGACGGTCCCGGGGAGCCATTTCCTTACCTTTTGATTGAAATATCCAAGTCCAATGTTGTGCATGGTTCAGAAAGCCATTACTATGTGTTTTCATGTTCAAATTAATGTTTAACCGATGACAACCCTGTTGTTACAGTCACGTGGGCTGGAGACCTTGAGGTCACGTTCAGCTCCTCTCTTCTCCTACCCTCCGCCCCCCACATTTGGTCTGTGCGCAGAACTGGTTGACTTTATCTTCAGAGTGTGTCCAGAATTCAGCCGCTTCTGTCATCCCACTTCCTCTGCCTGGGCCAGGGCACTATCATCTTTCTCCAAGAACCATTCTTCCTGCTTCTGCCCTTAAGCCCTGCATCCTTTCAAGCCCAGCAGAGGTCCTTTAGAAATGTAATGCAGGTCTTGTCATTCCTCAGTTCAAAATCCTTTCATGGTTTCCCATCTTCCAAGTTAAAACCCTTCTCCTTGCTAGCCTAGGAGTCCAGGCTCGTCTGCTTCCGACCTTGACTTCGTCTCCAATATCTCCTCCTCGCTTAGTCTTTTCCAGCTACACTGGCCTCCTTCCCTCAGTGCTCCGATAATCCCTGTTCCTCTGTAATCAGTGTTCTTCCCCAGGCATCCTCGTGGCTGCAGCTACCTCTTTTCCTTCTGGCCTTTACTCTTAAATCACAGGGGCCTTCCTTGGCCACTGGATCTAAAATTTCTACTCCCTCATACCTCATTTCATGCCCGATTCCAGGCTTTGTTTCTTTCATGAACACTTAACCGCTATCCATGCATCGTACTTACTTATTTTGTTTGTTTTGTGACTCCTACACTCAGACATAAGCTCAGGGAGATGAGGACTCTGAGTTGTTCATGACTACATGCCTAACACCAAAAATCATCCTCCTCCTTCATTCCTTCCTTCCTCTCTAATGTTTGTTTCATTAATTGTTACTAGCCTTTGTGTAATTTTTTTCATTGCAATAGAAATAATCTTTGTGTGGTTTAATGATAATATCTTTTTAAGACCTTTCATAGAAATAAACTAACGAAAGTCCTTTGATAGAAATATCTCTAGGGACTTCCCTGGTGGCTCAGTGGTTAAGAATCCGCCTGCCAGTGCAGGGGACACGGGTTCGATCCCTGGTCCGGAGAGATTCCACGTGCCACAGAGCAACTAAGCCAGAGCTACTGAGCCTGCACTCTAAAGCTCATGAGCCACAACGACTGAGCCCATGTGACATAGCTACTGAAGCCCACACACCTAGAGCCTGTGCTCCACAACAAGAGAAGCCATCTCGATGAGAAGCCCATGCACAGCAACAAAGAGTAGCCCCCACTCGCCCCAACTAGAGAAAGCCTGCGTGCAGCAACAGAGACCCAACACAGCCAATAAATAAATAAATAAATTTATTAAAAAAAAAAGATATCTCTAGATGTTGGTCCTGGTCCAGAGCTCATGCACATTGTAGGATGAGCAGTTCACTCTTTTCCACTGAAGGCAGTTGACTGAGCATATAATAAAGTAAGACTTAATTCTTATGCTTTTGTACAGGTTTCTCATTCTATTAATTTCTTCTGTTAATAAATCCATCAAGAAAAAAGAAAACATAGTCACCACAGTGACACTCCTGTTGCTTCAGTAAACAGTGTCAAGATAACAGAAATACAAACAAATCTCTTTCAGTAGAAATAGTCATTGCACAATATAAAGAAACAAAAAAAGGAATTTTCATGTTTTTGGAAACATGACAGTTTGTTTATGAACAAAATCTATGGTGTGAGTGCTTTTAAGCAAGCATGCACGGGGATGTAGGAGGATTCTCTTCTTGTTTCTGAAAGTCATTAACAAAAATATCAGTAACACTAGTGAATCAGGTATAAAAAGGAATCATTCTTTTTCTCGTCTGCTCTGGCTTTCTCGAGGTGCGCTGCTGTCTTTCTGCAGTGCAGGATTAGCAGTGACTAGCATTCCTGGCCTGGGAGTCTCAGCTGGAGATGCAGCCTTTGCAGCCTCCTGTCTCCAGGCGAACGTTATCGCCTGGAAGGAGGAGTCATGAGAGTTGCTCGGCTGTGTCCCGTGATTTAAAAAATGAAACAAAAATTATTTCTGTCAAGTTAGATATTAAGTCACAAGAAGATTTTTTTTACACACCTGTTATTTGAAAGCAAACTATTTATAAATGAAAGAAAAGATACGGATCCAATAATAGACAGCAAATGCCCCCAAGCGCCTTTTTCTTATCTCAAGAGTCAGAGGTTGGTAACCTTGGCTTTTCCGGCCCTCATCTCTCTTCTCCATCAGTTGGCACAGTTATAGATTTTACTTCCCTGGTGATTCTTCCTTTGGCTTCCGTTTTCCCAGCTAATCCTCTGTCATACCCTCTGCCTGTTACTTGAAGATGGTTTACAGCATCTTTTTAACTGTATTCTCTGCCTATAGTTTCTTCTTCAGGCAGTTGATCTTATTTGCCAACTGAACTTTCTTACATCATCGTCCCCATACAGCCAAGTTCTGAGGTGGCCGGTTGGAGCCGGGTGAGGTGTACGCCCCTTGGGGTACACTTGGCTCGGGGCTCTGGCCTGCCTGTAGCTTCACCACCCACTGCCCCCTCGGGGTCGCTTAGATCCAGCTAAGCTACAGCAGTTGCTCTTTCCCGCTCACACCCCACTCTTTCTCATCTCCACACTTTTGCTCTCTGACATTGTCTTCTTGTACAATTTTTTCTCAATTTCAAGGCCCCTTTTCAGTGCCACCCTTTTCCACGAGGGCCTTTCCTTATGCCCTGAGTCACAGCGATGCCTTTTCTGCCTTTGGACTCTCATGGAACCTGACCTTGTTAAACTTTTCTTAGTAGATATATCCTCCCGAATGGGTATTTCTTACCTCTCACCCTCTCACACGCCACTCCCAGCCTTCAGCATTTATTCCTGTTGCGGTGCAGTGCCTTATAACCTACACGCTTGATGGAAATTTGTTCAACTTAATGGGTTTTTTCTTTAGGTTACCATGTAGTGTTTAAATTACACTAACGACTCTGCCACGTGGAAATTTCTGAAAATGAAGATTAGTTTGCTTCAACAGATCATCATTACTTAAGGAAATTTCTTTGCTTATGTTTGTATTTCATAATAATAGAAGGGATCTCAAGAAATAAGGGAAAAGTAAAAGTCGCTTTAAATGCTGTTGACAGTGCTGCTGTACTAACTGTAACCATTGCCCTATTGTGGCAGCATTTGGGGGTAGGAGTAGTTTAAGCTTGTCAGCAGTACATTAAAATTTAAAACTTTATCACCCCCCCCTTACCTTTTGTAATTCAAAAAGGTATAACCTCTAAATTCTGAGCATTTAGTCTTCAGATTTTCTCTGGAATATCTCCTTAATTCCTGCTTAGTGTGTGAGTGGCGTTATATAGCCATTCAGAGACCTTGATCTTTCTGCGCTCTCTAAGGAAATACGTACTCTATCTGGTATTTAAGGAAATGACCTCAAAAGGCTTGATTATGAATTTCATTGGACTTGCCTGGGTCTTCTTGAAAGTGTTGGCCTCATTTTTCATATATAAAGTATCTCACATCACTTCCCTCATCCTTTCTTCCTCACTTGCTCAACCATTCAGATGTCATTGGGACTCAAGGGGGACCTCAGACTGGGCTTTCAGTGCATTTGATGTATTCGCTCATCTTCCTGGAGCACATGTCTCTCTTTCAGCTCATGACACTGAGAGGGTCAGTGCTGGAGGACGCCATTCCCTCAACAGCAAAGCACTCAACGGCCCGGGGACTGCCCCTGAAGGAAGTGCTGGAGCATGTCATTCCCGAGCTCAATGTCCAGTGCCTGCGGTTGGCCTTCAACACCCCCAAAGTCACAGAACAACTCATGAAACTGGATGAACAGGGGGTAAGTGTGGCTTCCAGGGGAGAACATTCTTGCTGCTCCGGTTTCCTCTAGGTGTCCAGAATACAGAGCTGAATAGTTCTTTTTTGACGGGGGAAACTGATACCATTTATTCTGAAGGATCTTCTCTTTGCAGTTATTCATTTTTTTTTTTTCTTAACTCTGAACCCTGCACATTTCCCATCTGATGAAATTCTCTTTGTCAGGATTGACTGATATGGTACTGAAACAATGGTCTACTCTTTTGGTGATCTTCCATAAATGCAATGAATTTTTCAAATACTCCAGGAATAAGTAGTAGCAATAACAGTAGCTAACCTAATGAACATGTTCACCAGGCTCTGTTTTGAGTGTCTTAATATGTTATCCCAACTAATGACCCAGCCCCAGGAGAATGGTACCATTTTTATCCCCATTTTAGAGATGAGGAATCTGAGACACAGGTTAAATAATTAAGTCCAAGTTCACATAGTTTAATAACTTCAAAGCCAATCCTGGGAGCCACTACACCACACTGTTCTTAAAAGCTTTAATTTGTAGTCTATTAATACCACCAAAGATGTATTTTAGCTGAGATGTTAAAAAACAAAATTCAAAATTTTAAAAATCTGGGTCCTAATTTGTAACAAAATGAAAATGCTCAAGATTTTCTCACCTCTATACTTCCTGCATGTTGATGTGGGGGCCACTGATCCAGATACAGATGAGTGATAGGATAGTCCATTATAGAGGCGGCAGAAGAGTAGAGAACACATAATAAAACTGTGGTCTAGAAAATCTGCTAACCAGCAAGTGTATCCACATTCTGTTTGGAATCATTTGAGCATGTGGGCTAGTTTTGTTAGATGTTGTATTTATATACTCTTATTTTAACCCTTTCTTTGAATATTTTAGCCATATTGCATCCTGGCAGTGAGTAGTAGTAGCTTTCCCATTACATTTAAAAAAAATTCTTCCGAAAGTAAAATCAGTCCAGTTATTGAATTCCATTTTATGAACAAATTTTGCTAGTATTTTCTTAATTAGGCAAAAATTTGAATTTTATTAAAATGAATGGTAGTTCAAAAATCAGTTTCAAGGTATATTCGGTTTTTTAATTCGGCCGATAGGAATATATTCTTAGGGACCAGTATTTGGATACAGATTTTCTAATCATTGCTCCTTTTGTGCATTCATCTCACTTATCATAAAGTACAGCTAAAGTCTATTCTGTATATATGTTTCCAGTAGGCTGTGAGTATCCATGTTTATAACATGTAAATTTGAGCACTTTGCATGCTTCAAAAGACTTGTGATACATAAACTTAATTATTTCAAGTTCTGTTTGCCAATAAATATTTTAAGCATTTATTCTAACAAAGGAAGAGTAGAAAAATGATGATTAGGTTCAACTTTACGGATTCAGTCTTTTCAGTTACTGTGCTTTTCAAAGAAAGCAACAATCTTTAGGCATTGATAATGTAATCATATACTGGACATTCTAAATTCAACAGATTATTTTGTGTAAAGGAGGTATTTTTTCCTTTTCCCCTTTGTTTTACTTCTATTAAATTAAAAAATGGGTCCCCCAGTTGTAGACATCTTATGGGGCCCTCTCTTAGTGTTTACAAAATGTTGGACCAGAGATGGCGCTGCTCTGTGATAAACACTGTATGGTCTCATCCACACAGGAAAGGTGCACACACTATGATGAGTTTAACTTAAGGGTACTTTTATTTAATTTACAAAACTGCCCGTTGTTCCTGAAATGATGGGCTTCTTATTCTTGGGAGATGATAAACTATCCTTTCCTTCATCAGTTATTGATGGTAATATGTGTTGATTGTTTTCTTTAATACCTTGGCGAAATTAAAATTTGGCAGTCTAGGTGAGTCTCCCTGGTTTTATTTTGGAAATGTTACTAAGCGGTAGAATCTAGAAGTGAAAACCTGCTATTCTGTATGGGCAGCTCTGTATCTGAACTAAGGGAAGGGACACCACCACTTGGCCTCTCCATTTATATATTCATAGCATTTAAAGCCCAGGATTATACTGATAAAAAACAGAGGACACACATACTTATGTGTTTAGTCTGGGGAGTCATGCTTTTGGTAGAAAATCCTTTTTAAGAATCCTTTTGAGAAACTAATTATTTTGGTGCCTTTACAAATACAGATTTTGAAAAAGAAATGCTTATAAGTACAGTAGATTACACATTTGAATCATTGCAAAGCATTTCTAGTTTCCATCTGTGTCATCATTTTTTGAAATTTCATGCTTTGTACGTCTTTATGCTTAAAGAGATTCATAGTATCAATACCAAGAAACTGAACTCACTAAAAGGAGCTTCTGTATCTCCCTTTAAGTTTTATTTAAATGATTCCTTTAAAATCTTTTCTACTTTAACAACTCACATAATTATGCTTGGATAAATAAAACACTATTTGCTTGCTATATTGTAGCATTTTGCCTTTCAGATCTTTGCTCCCCCCCCCTTTTTTTTTTTCCATTTTACCATTTTTAAAAGCTGAAATGAACAGAAGAACAGATGTCAGTTATATCTATATAATATGAAAGATAGCATGTCACAAAAATATAAAAATTTGAGTTTTTCATTTGACTAGACTCAAATGAATATTTATGTGGGAGCTGAAGGTAGGCATTTTAATCCCAAAGTTTTAGGAAATGATTATATACTTTGTGACTTACCCATGCTCTCACATTCACCTTCCTGATACCTTCCTGGGCCTTTCACGATTGATTGATGTCCCTTTCTGTCATCACCTAAAGGGCAATAAGAAGGTGAAATAACCTGCCAGTGATTTCACATTGTCAGGAATTTAGAACAGTTTGTGACTCCACAAATTTGGATCAACTCTGGATTTGGTTTTTCCATCAAGGTCCTAGATCTTCGCTTGTTAGATAAGTGAGAGCATCTCTTATGATGAAAACACATTAGATAAATATATATGTTTACTTATTGCACTGTTCTAAGCTCTTCACCAGCATCATCTGATTTGATCCTCACAGCACCCCTGGGCGCAGCAGGTTCCAGTTATTGGCCTGTTTTACAGCTGAGAGGATTGAGCCTTTCAGAAGCAGTGCCATTTTCCCTTAGGAGTCCTGAATACTGGATACGCATTTGCATGATACTCCCTTTCGTTTTTTAAGATTTGCAGGTTTTCATTTCTTTTTGCATATCTCAAATTATTTTGGTCCTCCAACTACACTGTGAAATATCAGGAAGTTCATTATATTCAAGCCAACTTTTTAATAATATGGCTAGGGACTTTGCTGGTGGTCCTGTGGGTAAGACCCCTTGCTCTCAATGCAGGGGCCTTCGTTCCATCCCTGATTGGGGAACTAGATCCCGTATGCCACAACTAGGAATTTACATGCCGCAACTAAGAGTCCACATTCCGCAACTAAGATCTCACTGCCACAGTGAAGACCTGGCACAGCCTAAATAAAAAAGTAAATGTTAAAATAATAATAATAATAATATGGCTAATTCATTTACATTTAAATATGCCATACTAACGCCATTTTTCTTCATCAGTCATTAAACAAACACCTGTATCTCATCCACTCTGTGCAAGAGAAATGAAAGGTCATCATGTCAGGCCCTGTTTCAGGGAGTTCACACATGTAAAGCACTTAGTGCAATGCCAGGCACGTGGTGAACGCTGAATAATGATGAAATAATAACTCAGCAGCCCTTTACACGCATTATCTCATTTCATCTTTATAAGCATCCTGTAAGAAAGCTGCTGTTATAGATGGTGTAATACATTGTGGTTACTTTCAGAAGTAAGCATAACTTTTCCAATCTAATAAATGTAATTGAGTAACCACTCTTTGCAGATTATTAAATACTGTAGAGAATAAATAGGCTAGTAAGACACAGTCCTTACCTATGAAGGAGACAGAGTCATAAATCACTGTAACGAAAGGTAGGTTTAGTATAATGAGTAGAATAAGAGAACTGCAAACAAGCCACTGGGATCAAGTCATGATTGGTTAGATGGATCAGGATGAAGTGGACCTTTCATCAGGCCAGAGAATAGGCTGCATGGTGGTCTAGACGCAGAGCAGTGAGAACAAAGCACAGCAGGACAGAAGCACGGGGTGTGGTTATGGGACAGCAAGCGGTCCTGCTGAGCAGGAGTGTAAGGCGGTAATAAAAATAGATTTTTTTTATTGAGCAGTGACTAAGCCAGGAACTGTGTGAGGCAATTTACATGAATTATTTTAATTAATCCTTAGAATCCTTTGATGTCGGTGCTATTATTGTTCTTGATTTACCAACAAGAGCACTAAGGCACAAAGAGGCTGAAGGACCCCCCCATATCACAATTAGGATCTGGTGGGGGCAGGTCTTGAACCCAGGCATTCAGACTCCAGGGTCCATTTTCTTACCCAAAACACTGTACACTCCATCATCCTCTGCCCTTCCCTTCCCTCCCCTCCTCTCCCCTCGAGTGGGAGAAGAAACTGGAAATGCGGATCCAAGTTTTATTGCTGTGCCCAATATTAAGTACAGCATGTAAAACCCAAATAAGATCAGAATAGAGCTTAAAAATAAAGAACAATTGCCAGGTTGCAGTAGGGAAAATTGGAAGACCTGTTTTCATTAGGAAATGTCAAGTTTCATGTACACAGTAGTGATTTTACCTAAATGAGTATCTCCACTGTTTTTCTAGATGCTTATTAAAAAATACAAAGAAATGAAAATATTTATTGTATTCTCTGTTCTTTAAAATGTTGCCCTTCAAGTTATTAAAGGGGAAAAGTAATCATATCTAACTAGGTCTGCAATATATATCTCAAGAATAGATGTAAGGAAAGAAGCAATGTTTATTTGATAGTGAATAGTACTGTTCCTTTGATGAAGGGCATGGGTGAAATTCTCTGCTGACGTAGCCTCTTCATTGCCCTGGTGCATCATTGTATTGCAGATAAATGAGTTTGACCAGCCACTTTCCTCTTTGATTCAGGTAGCTGGATTTAAAGAATGAACCATAGGGAAAACATTTTTTCCAAAACCCATTTTCTATGAATGAAAGCTTTGGCAGAATAGTCACCATTCCTGAAATTTCAGTCTTCTTCTAGATTATGATATCAGCTAATGCATGTTTAAATTTCAGACGGCCACCAGATTGGTTCCATATGTACATAATCAGGAAGAAATATATGCGACACCCCTCAGGTCAGGGAAAGAAGGCAGTGGTATTGGTCACTTTGTCCCTTCTGTGCATAAGTAATGATTACTCTGCACAGGCTCATCCATGCCTTTTTGCCTGGCTGAGGCTAGGGTGGGTGACTGGATGGAGTCGTTTCCAGTGGTAAGATTTATGATTAACATGACTGACAGTAGTATCCGGAAGAGGTTTGGCTGGGTAGGTTTGCACTTTGCAGTTGAAGGAGCTCGGCATAGCTAAGACCTGCAGTGAGGATTCTTAGGTTCACACTCGAAAAAGAGGAACTAACTGCAGATATTTCAGTCTTCTTGATTTTAAACTGTGAATTGTGCTTTAAATTCAGCTGTAAAATAAAAAGTTAAGCTAGTTTCGTTCCCACAGGACTTTTCTCAAGCAGCAAATATCGTCAAATGATCCAAAAATCAAAGTGTTTACATTGAGGGATCCCATTTCCACCCTGTTCCTATCCCTCACCTCTCTTCTCCCCTGTAGTTACCACTTTTATTGTTTTCTTATGTGTTCCTATGTTTCTTTGTAGATACACCAAATGTGCATATGTAGTCTTAATTCCCTTTTTCTTATACAAAATATAGCATGCTCTAGACATTTGCTTTTTCACTTAGTGATATATTTTGGAGATCTTTCTATGTCACTACATGGAAAGCTTTCCCATTGTTTTTATGGCTGCATAATATTCTGTTTTGTTGCTGGACCATAGTTTATTTCATTAGTTTCTCTATTAATGGAAGTTTAGATGGATTCCATTCTTTTCCTATACAAACAATGCTGGAATGAAGAGCCTTTTCCTATGTAATTGAAATTCATCTTAATGTCAAATCAATACAAGTATGTAAATCATCATTTTAATACCCAGTATGAAGCTTTCTATTTTTGTGAGAACTTTTGCACAACATATTATTAGATAAGATTATTGTGCGTGTGTGTATATGGAATATTTCTTTTACATTATGCCAAAGATAAAAATAGATTAGAATCTGTCAGTGCACATGTATATAAATAATTTTGACAGCATCTCTGTCAGATTTTTTTTAAATGATTTTCCTACCCAGTATCCATATGTCATTTTTTAAAGCAATTTGATTTTTGTTAGTAAATTCTGATGAGGATAAATTTTCTAAATAGCATGTTTTTGCTCCCAACGCTGAATTTTTCCAGTCTCTTTGTCATACTTTTTGGAGGATACAGGGATAAATCTTCAGGAAGTAGTTAAAACTGTTATCATGTTTATGAGGAACAAGCCCAAGGTAAATGCTATTGATGTGAGTCATGAGGATTTGAAAACATTACCAAGGTCTTCAGGTCCAGTAACGGCAGAGTAACTTGTCTCAGACCAGCCCACCCACGGAGAAGAGCCAGAAACACTGGACAAAATGTTTTTTTAAAAATAAATTTGGACTTTTGCTTTTGGAAGTATGGAGTAGGTATAATTTTTCCCTATTCTTCCCGCTAAGTACAGCTAAAAACCTTGTATACTGTATAGGAAGCAAACATGAACCTGAAAGTTGGAAAGAAGGAAGCAGGTTGGCTGGGGAACTTGGGATAAGGAATGACATAGTAGTCACTCATCATAAGAACTGAAACAGAGAGGAACTTCCTCAACTTGATTAAAAACACTTACCAAAACCCTACAGCTTACATCATAGCTGATGAACGCCTTAGTGGTAACAAGGCAAGGATGTACACAGTCACTGTTGCTGCTCAACATAGCACTAGAAGTTCTAGTCAGTACAAGAAGGCAAGAAAAGGAAATAAAAGGCGTACGGATAAAGGAAAGGAAAATATAAAACTGTCCCTAAGTCAAGTGACATGATAGTCTATGTACAATACCCCAAGGAATCTACAGAAACTTTCTAGAACTGCAAGGTGTGTTCAGCAAGGGTGTATGATTCAACATCAGCTCACAAATATCAGTTGGGTCTCTTTTAATGAACATGTGGAAACTGAGAATAAAATACAATACCATTTACAGTCTTTCAGTAAAAAATGAAATAGTTGAGTATATACCTAACAAAACGTGTTCAGGACTTGTATGCTGAAAACTATAAAACACTGATGAAAAAAAATCAAAGAAGGCTTAAATAAAATGAAGAGACATACCATGTACATGGATTGAAAGACTCAGCGTATTAATGATGTCAGTTCTCCCCTAATTGACATCAGTTTAACACAATCGATGTCAAGATCCCAGCAAGATTTTTTGAAATTGTAGACAGGGTCATTCTGAAGTTTATATTGAAAGGCAAAGGAACTAGAATAGCCAAAACAGTTTTGAAAGAAGAATAAAGTCAGAGAAATCATTCTGTGTGATTTCAAGACATATTATATTGGTATAACTACAGTAATCAAGACTGTATCTTATTGGAAGGATCGATGCATGGATCAATGGAACAGAATAGAAAAACCGGAAATAGCTCCATACAAATATATCCAACTGATTTTTCTGACTAAACTCTAAAAACATTCAGTGGAGGAAGGATAGGCTTTTCAAACAAAGGTGCTGGGACAATTACATAGGCAAAATAATGAACTTGACCTAAACATCATACATTATACAGAAATTTATTCAAATGGGTCATAGGTTGAATGTAAAAGTATAAAAATTTTTGATAAAAACAAAATTTGGGGGACCTAAGGATTGGTGAAGAGTTCTTAGATATAACACCAAAAACTTGGTGTAGAAAAGAAATAATTGATAAATTTGGATTCATCAAAATTAAATCATCCTGCAGCACTTTTTTCCTTGGACATTTGCTGATTTGTAAGAGGCTTGGGGCTTAAGTATAGCAAAAAGCTGCAGATACAAAGATGACAGATCAGAGTTTTCATTGATTTCATGAGGGTTACAGAAATAAAAAGTAGAGATCAAGGGTCACTGGAGATCTTGGATTTGTTTTTAAAAAATCAAATTGAAATTCTAGAAATGAAAAAACAAAAAGTTAAAATCTCAGCAGATGGGTTAGAGAGCACATTAGACACAGCAGAAGAGAAAATTGATGAATTGAAGTTACCAGAAAACTTTTAACTGAAGAATATAGATAAGAAAACATGAGAAATACAGAAAAGTGCCTAAAAGATATGTGGGCCACAGTGAAATACATGTATGTAATGGAATTCCCAGGAGGAGAAGAGAATTTAAAGCAATATTTTGGGACACAATTGATGTATAAAGAAATACTGGTAGAGAAATTTCCCAAGCTGATGAAACACAAATTAAGACAGAATCAAGGAGCTCTGTCTACTTACTGTAAGCAGGATAAATACAAAGAAAATCAGATGTAGGCCCATCATAGTGAAAATTGATGACATTAAAAGAAAAAGAGAAAATCTTAAAAAGAGCCGGAGGAAAAAATACCTTCAAAGAACAGTAAAACAGACAATTGGATTAAAAGTAACTGTTTCCTGAGCTATAAAGCATAAAGAAAAGGTGGAAGCTGCGTTTCTAGAATGCTGAAAGAGAAGAACTCTCACTAGGAATTTTATTCAGCAAAAATAATTCTTTTAACATGTAGGCAAACCAATTTACAGTGGAAAAAAAATAGAACAGTGATTGTCTGAGACTGTTAGTTGATGCCAGAACTAGAATAGGATGGACAGCAAATGAGAACCAGGAAACTCGGGGTGATAGACATGTTCTGTATTTTGACTGGATAGAGGTTTATTAGAAATCATTAAACTGTATGCCTCAAATGGATGCAGTTTACTGTTAAGAAAGTGTATACCAGTAGTTGACTTTAAAATGGAGACAGATTTCTATTTCCAGCCAAGATTAAAGGAGAGGGACTAGATTTACTTTCCTATCTGAAACAACTTTTAAAAACTAGGCAAAACAATGCAACATTGGTTTTTATGCCATTGGATGTCAGGCAACAAAGGACAATAACTTCTGGGAAGGTGGGAACCAAACGAACAGCAAGATCGCACCAACTTTCTACCTGAAGAGAGTTTCCAGGCTGCGGTGCCGGGAGGGGCACCCAGCTGAAGCCCCAGGGGTCTCCCTGAGTGGAGACTGAGATGTGAGTCCAGGGAGATGGATTTGCAGAGCTGAGTACTGAAAAGTGCATGTATTTGAGGAAACTATTTGTGGCCAGGGTAAGAACCACCCTAAGATTGAGGGGGGCAAATCCTCAGACCTATCCTTGGCTGAGAATAGTTTCTCCTCCCACCAGGCATTCTGGAAAACCTCATATTTAGTTCACATGGCGTTGGGTGAAATCTCGGAATGACTTTGCTTCAATAATGGGGCAAAATTATCCTCAAATTAAATGCTCCTCTGATAAGACTTACCAGTGTTTAAAAGGAAGAACTGAAAGGATCAAACTATTTCCAATTAACTTTGTCCGAAACAAAGCTCAGGCATCCCTCAAGGGCTCATGGCCCACACTTTGAGAGCTGCTGGACAATGAAATACCTCGTGGTGACTGTTTTAAATCTCTGGATTAAATCAGACAATTTAAAAGATTTTGTAAGAAAGGAAGAACTGAGTTGTCCTCATGGTCTGGCTGCCCCCAGTGGCCTTCGGCTAAGCTGTGATATCAGGAAAGAAGAGGTGAAAATGCAGAACTTCTTAAGAGGTCTCTAAGAACTTGGTTATTCAGCCCTGTTTCTACCGGTGGAGGGCTCTGACTTTATCACCCATCTTTCCAGGAACTCAAGGCTGCGTAAGTCAGACCTTGCAGTACCTTTTTCTTTGCCTCTGTGTTGAAGTGCCTATTTTATGAGAGGAAGAACAGTTTTTGTGTACTGTTGGTTGCCAGCTGTGGAAGCCCAGCGTCACTTTTGGTGTGTGTTGAAAGACACTTTTCCTTATTAAGATTCAAGACTTTCATCTCAAACAGGACCTAAGTCCTGTTGGATGGACCATCATCACTTTTTACAATGCAAACATTTGTCGAGTGTCCAAACACTTCCATCAGTGCTCCGTGTGAACATTCGATATGCAGGCATGGAACTGTACAGCATGACTCCACAATCATCCAAAAGCAGAATCCTAAACAGTGGATAAACCCAGCTTGTTTCCCAGGTGGCTTCTGGCATCATCATGACTCTATTTTGAGCATGACAGGGAAGTATTGTATATTCATATACATAAACCCATACAGACGTTTTTGTGTGTCTCAAAAAAAAAAAAAGAAATGCTGTATTATATAACCTCATAACAATTCAAAACCCCGAAACCATAGCTCTAACTCCATTTCCATTTGTTCTTTCTCTTGAAATATTCCTTATTACACTTACGTAACTCCTCCTTAACCACTTGTCATATTCTGGGCAGAGAACAAGGTTGCTCACTAGAGATTCTAGGAGCCTGAGTTCAGAGAACACCCACCTACCTTGACTTCATTGCAGCAGAAACAAGGATACAGTCATAGTGTCACCTTCGAGGATAGAGCATTGACATTTGCCACCGTTTCAAACCAGAGGAAATTTGACATTCTAACAGATTTCCTAATCCTCTTAAAAGAGCCTTCCTTTCACAACCAGCAAACACCAGTCCGTTCTCCTGTCTGCAGGTGGAGTTCACTAGAGTATGAGAAATTTGTCAAAAGAAGGCAGCACTCTGTCTCATTGTCCTTGCATTCTGCTTTTCCCAGTGGTTTAGGGGAAGTTTCCTTACTTATCTTCTCTCTGAAGTGAACTCTTTTTTCATATATATAAATGAATCCTTTTGAATGTTGCCCAGTGAAATCTTAGGGCTTTATCTAAGAAGTTGAAAAAGCCACCCACAAATCCAGTGTCACTGCTGTGCTCTCCACTGAACAGGGTGACTTTTGTTTTACATTGTTGCCTGAGAAGGCTGATCTGGGAGGCACAGAGCCAAAGAGCAAATAACTCCAAGCTCCTTCCTTTCTCCAGATTGCTTCCTTTCTTTGATAGCTCTCCCTGCAGGGAGAGAGTAAAGGATCTGGCTGTATTAAGGACTTCTTTTGTAACAGACATAGAGCCTACCACTACTTTCTTATTTGTTGAGACCTAATAGGATACTCAGCTAAATTCTAAAGCCAAGATGAAATCGCTACCTGTGGGAGTTCCCCTTTAAGCATTAGTCACATTCAGACCTTTGAAGGGGACCAGCTGCCAGTGGTTATGTGGTAGGTTTTACTCTGCCTTTTTTTTTTCTTTCTTTCTTTCCTTTTGTTTTTTCTTAATTGCATATGGCATACAAAAAATGAACTAAATCCTAAATGTGTTTCTGTTAATAATGAAAATGAACTAGCAATAAAGCAAGGTTGTATGCTGTTTTAAAAAGATTCCAACATCGGTATATCCAGTTATTAGCAAGTTTCAGATCTGGAACTTTGCCTTCCACTCATGGGAGTAGGCAGAGTAAAGTAGAGTCAGTCTGCAGAATTATAGCACTCCTAAGGAGCTCTCATTTCTATGGGTCATGTAGAAGCTGCTGAACCTTCCTTGTCGACTCGTTAGCCTGCAGTGAAGCGGGGGAAGCAAGCAGGAGTTAGTTCCCTGATGACACCTAGTTATCACCATTCTGAACCATTAGGTTTAAGAAGTTGAAAAGAGTCAGGTTCACAGTCCCTTGTGTAAAACAATAGGAGCTGAATATGTTTCAGAATTAAGGAAGGTCCAGGTTTAGGAGGATAATAACACGCATGCAACACGGAGTAATGGTCCCGGCGGGAACTGGAGCAGCAGCCCGCAATCAGATACGTTAATATCTCCCAAAAATATGAATATTCACAGAAAGAGGAATGAATTAAAAAGTATTGCTGTCAGCTCATGTCAAGTTTTGCTGCCAAGTGTATTTGCTTAAATTGGGTTTTTACCTTTCCACTGTGGAATTGCAAATAAGGGGCTATGGACATATGTTGCAGTGACAGAAACAGAGCAAGACACGCCTGGTTGAGTGCTGGTAGTATTAATAGAGCCGAATCACAGGGCTGACAATTTATGATCTTGTTTCTCTCCCTACTGGGCCAGTTACTTGCTTTTCCCTTTTCTAACCTTCTCTTTGCGTATCTGTCAAACAGGGGTAATATTTGCTTTGTAGGTGTCTGTGACGGTAAGCTAATTTAAGTCAAACACTAAACAGTGACTGGCAGACAGTGGCTGTTCAATAAATGTCAGCTATTAACATTTTGCCTCTTCTCTTCCCCCTTTCCTTTTATGAGATAAAATTTACTGATGCAGTGGTTGCAGTGCCACTCTGCAAACAGGCCTAAGTGGTATGGATGGACCTGATTTCACTGGAGAACTAAAATTCTAAATTTTAATATTGAAAACTCATTTATTGTTAAATGACTAATTCAGGTTTAAAGTTTGTTTACAGAACGACTAGACTTTTCAGTGATGAGTAAGTGTTTTGATTAATGTGATATTTAAATTTCTTGAATGCTTTGTTTTAACTGTGTTTGAGGAAGGACTGTTTACCACTAGCTGATTTGCCATCATGTGGCCCCTTTTAAAGTTTCTATCCAGGTACTCATCTTTAAGAAAAATATTTGAAAAGGACAGGGTTGATGATGCTAGTGCTGTCACAAAGATGTAACCAAGGTTTATAACGTAATATATTGAAAGAATAGCATTGGGAGATGTCTTTTCCAATTTTACCCCACCCCCCACAAGATTTTATAAGAACTTTAATGGGCCTTTAGTGCAAAACAGTTTAAAATATCTTTTGTAAACAAAAATAGACCCACAGACATAGAAAATAAACTTTCGGTTACCAAAGAGGGAAGCAGGGAAGGGATAAATTAGGAGTTTGGGGTTAACATATACATACTACTATATATAAAATAGATAACCAACAAGGACCTACTGTATAGCGCAGGGAACTATACTCAATATTTTGTAATAACCTATAAGGGAGAGGAATCTAAAAAAAATGTGTGTGTGTATGTGTGTGTATAACTGCATCACTTTGCTGTACACCTGAAACTAATACAATGTTGTAAAACAACGGTACTTCACTGTAAAAAAAAAAGTACCTTTTGTAAAGTAGACCTTCACTTTTAAATTCTTAAGGCTTCCCCTTTTAAAAGGGAAAGAAGGAAAGCAGAAGGGTTTCAAGAAAAGAAAGAGCTTAGCTACTTGCTGGGCGAATGCACTACAGGACTTATTAGCATTTAAGTGGGCAGAGTGGGTCTGCCTATATTTATATGCATTGTATCACCTGCCTCCACAGCTGAACTATCAGCAGAAAGTAGGCATCATGTACTGCAAAGCTGGACAGAGCACGGAGGAAGAGATGTACAACAATGAAGCAGCCGGCCCCGCCTTTGAGGAATTCCTCCAGCTGTTGGGAGAACGCGTTCGGCTCAAAGGATTTGAGAAGTATCGTGCGCAGCTTGACACCAAAAGTAAGAAATCACTTGTACCCTCCTTCCAGGCTTACAGTCCTCCTGCTGTGTTGATGTTCGCCTGCTAAGTTGCCTGTAAAACAACATTGCCACTAACTGTAGAAAACTGCTGGTGATGGGGGAGAGGAAGCCAGGGAGGGTAGTTGTGGCTCTGAAACGATTGAAGACCATAATCAAAGTAGCAAGGGTTAGACTGTAAAAATACAGTGACATCAGAAGTGTGGAAGGTAGAAAGCAGTGGATGGAGATCATGCAGAAATGCTCCTGGAGAGTGTTGCATCAATTTCACCGTAATTAGAACATTAGAGTGATTAAAAACTCCTGCAACTTATAACCATCTGGTTGCGAGCCCTAGAATTTTTGACTCTCATTAACTCATTTCATAACCCTTGTGTGTATCTGTGTAGTCAGCCATTGTATGGTTTTCTTAATCATTTTTATATTTTAATATCTAGAGGTATTTTTATTTATTTTGTTATTATTGTCCATAGTCTAACGTAATCTCTAAGCAAATAGGCTTCTTAGCTCTGGTATTAGTTTGGCTCATAAAATGTGTGGATGAAAAGCACAATAGTGCCACAGTCTGTTTAGCTACAGCTCATGAACACACAGGTTTGTCCAGGACCATTCTCCAGGTGGCTAATAAAAGAGGTTCTCAAGTATCTAGAATATGTTGACTTCTGCTGTGTGTCTGTATGGAGGCAATTTTAAATTTTATCTCGAAATCCATCCATAGACACCTGTGACCTGTTTTTCTTTGAGAGGGTCTTTGGATTAGCACAACTGTATTGCAGTCTATAGTAATTGCTTGTATTTTCTATACAGGAAATTAAATAAGGAGGTGAGTCATGAAAACAGAAAAGCATTCATAAACTCCACTGCAGGGAAGAATTTCCTGTTGCCATGGTTTTGCTGTTGCCAACTTGGAAACGACATACAGGAGAGCCTATGAAAAACCATAAATAGCCTAGACTCTTAAATATTATTTTAACGTTCCATATTCTGCTTGCAACTGCATAAAATGTTAAGTCTCAGTATGCCCTTAAACTCTTTTTATCAAGATATTCTGACATTTACTCTGTAATTCATTCACGTTGTCTGATTTGTTGTGTTATGTAAGTTATAATCACCACAAAGAGCTATTAAAAGGGTCTAGGAGGAGAATGTAATAAGCATCTTGATTCTATCAATGAATGGCCAGATTGGGAGTTGGTAAGAGTGATTATTTATTTATTTTTAAGCTCTTTATTGGAATGTATTTGCTTTACACTCTTGTACCAGTTTTTGAGGTACACCAAAGTGAATCAGCTGTATTTATACATGTATCCCCATATCCCCTCCCTCCTGTGACTCCCTCCCTGCCTCCCTGTCCTGGCCCTCTAAGGCATCACCCATCATCAAGTTGATCTCCCTTTGTTATACAGCAATTTCCCACTAGCTACCTATTTTACAGTTGGTAGTGTATATATGTCTATGCTACTCTCTCACTTTGTCCCAGCTTCCCCTTCGCCCCCCACCCCAGCCCTGTGTCCTCAAGTCCATTCTCTACATCTGTATCTCCACTCTTGCCCTGTCACTGGGTTCATCAGTACCATTTCTTCAGATTCCATATATATGAGTTAGCATATGGTATTTGTTTTCCTCTTTCTGGCTTACTTCGCTCTGTATGACAGTCTCTAGGTCTATCCACCTCATTACATATAGTTCAATTTCATTCCTTTTTATGGCTGAGTAATATTCCATTGTATATATGTGCCACATCTTCTTTATCCATTCATCTGTTGATGGGCATTTAGGTTGCTTCCATGTCCTGGCTATTGTAAATAGTGCTGCAATGAACATTATGGTACATGTATCTTTTTGGATTATGGTTTTCTCTGGGTATATGCCCAGTAGTGGGATTACTGTGTATTTACATGGTCCCAGCCATCTCCTAATGATGAAGGGCAATGTGAGAAATGTACAGCAAGGCCATACGTAAGCAGTGTGGCATTGAGTAAGGCAGTGGAATAAGCAAAGTAAGCACTTTGCACCTTTTGCCCCTGTATCCTAATAACTGCAAAGGCCCGGATCAGCCAGCTGCCTCTAATGGCACAATTTTCAGGAATGTAATACATTCATCAGGGAAGGGTTCCTTTTCACTGAACTACTCTCCTTCAAGGCTCCTTATAACCTTCTGAGGCATAGCTCCTGAGAAGGAGGGTTCAGTTTCCTTTTCTGTCCTTTCAGAGGGTCACGTTTCCTAAAGCGAATGAAAAGTAGGAAAGTGTTTCCACTCTAAAGCCTGAAGAAGACAGTGTGCGTATTTATCTCTCTTACTCCAAGCTGGAAGGAACCATTAGCCTCATCACTTAAACGGCTATTAAACAATAACAGACCACAGAAATAGGGATCAGCCCGCCTCTGCACTCCCCAGCAGCCTCCTACTGGCCATGACACACCCATAGATGAGACCTTTTTTTTATATATATAAATAAATGTATTTACTTTATTGGCTGTGTTGGGTCTTTGTTGCTGCACATGGGCTTTCTCTAGTTGCAGCAAGCGGGGGCTACTCTTCATTGTGGTGTGCGGGCTTCTCGTTGCAGTGGCCTCTCTTGTTGCAGAGCACGGGCTCTAGGTGCATGGGCTTCAGTAGTTGTGGCACATGGACTCAATAGTTGTGGCTCACGGGCTCTAGAGCGCAGGCTCAATAGTTGTGGTGCACGGGCTTAGTTGCTCCATGGCATGTGGTATCTTCCTGGGGCAGGGATCGAACCTGTGTCCCCTGCATTGGCAGGCAGATTCTTACCCACTGTGCCACCTAGGAAGTCCCAGAGATGAGACTTTGTTCTGTGTACCATGAGATAATCTCACCACATCTTACCTGACTTTACGTTGTGTTAGGAAACTCTTTCAATAATCCTTAAAAAGAGAGAATGCTTTCTAGAACATGTGTTCCTAACGGATCACTCCCTCTCCATGTGACAGTGTAGTTGTCACTTGGATCTGTGGATTCGTAGGCTTCATCAAATTAAAATATTTTTTGAGAAACTCATTTTTTAATTTTTCTGCACCTTTCCCCTTCTGAATCTCCAGTTAGACATATATTAGGTCATTTACTAGTTGTGATTTGAATTTTAAACTTTATTTTTCCCTATATGCTTGTGTTTGGATAATTCCAATTAATGTATTCAAGTTCAATGTATTTTTTATTTTCTTCCATGGTGTCTTAATCTGCTGTTATCCAATCTAGTGAAATTTTCATTTCAAATTTTGTGATTTTTCAGGTCCAGAAGTTACATTTGGGTTTTCCTTTCTTTTCTTTTCTTCTCTTTCCTTTCTTTCTTTCTTTCTTTTTTTTTTTTTTTAATACATTTTCCATAGTCTTCTCATTAGATTCACGTCCTCCTTTAAAGCCTTGAACATATTTATAAGGGCTGTTTTAAAGTGTTTGTGTGCTAATTCCATCATCCTTGTCATGTGGGGTCTCTTTTTTTTTGGGGGGGGGGGCTTAAAAATTTAATATGTCTTATCTGATATCAATATGATTTTCTCATAGCAATTATAGGCCTACAACTGAAGCTTGGTTTGTTGTGGTGCTCTTAGTATTTACAGCATGGTGAACTCAGGCAGACAATGCAACTACCAATTTCTCTTGCTTTTGAGTTACATTTTACTGCTTCATCTGTCTGGTTATTTTTGACTGGATAGTGGACATTGTGTATGTTTCATCATTGAGGATCTGGATTTTGTTATCTTCTTTAAAGCATGTTGTTTTATTTTGGTGGGCAATTAAGTTAGTTACAGAACAGCTTCATCTTTGTGAATCTTGTTCTTAGGATTTTTAAAAGCATACCTGGAATAGCCTTTAGTCTCTGGCTAATTTAGCCCTCCTACTAAGGCACCTGAATACCTTCATATTCAGTGAGGTATCTCTGCTGTGGCCAGTCAGAACTTGAATGCCTTCCAGCACTGTGTGAACTGTGAGAATTGTTTGGCTGACAAATCTCTGGTAGTTGTCATTTCCCCAATAGTTTTTCTTTTCTTTTCTTTTTTTTTAAATTGAGGTATGATTGACATATAACGCTACATTAGTTTTGGGTGTACAACATAATGATTCAGTATTTGTACATGTATATATCCCAAAATGATCACTAAAGTAAGTCTAGTTAACACCTATCACCATACCTAGTTACACAATTTTATTTTCTTGTGATGAGAACTTTTAAGATCTACTCTCTCAGCAACTTTCATTTATGAAATACAGTGTTATTAACTGTAGGCACCATGGTGTACATTACCCTGATGGTTTTTCTTGCCCTGGCTTTTGGAACCGCACTCTGTGCTCCTGCAGCTTAATAATCAGCCCAAGGCTCAAGGGAACCCCTGGATAGATTTCTGAGCCTCCTACACTGTATAGTGTCCTCTTCTTTGGTATTCTGCCCAGCAAATATCAGCCACCTCAGCCTTCCAGACCTGCAGCACGTTTTGGCTCCCCTCTTCAAATCCCTGCTCTGTGCCATAGTTTTGAAAAGTACCTCCAGGTAGAAAGTTGGGTGGGATCATAGGGCTCACCTTCTTTGATACTTTTTTCTCGGGGAATCACTGTCTAGTGCTGGCTATTGTAAAATGTCTGAAAAAAAGTTGTTTCAGATATTTTGTCAATTTTTCTGTTTATTTACAATGGGAGAGCAAGTCCTGTTATGGCCAGAAGCGAAAGTCCCAGACACTTTTTATATGTCATCTCATTTAATCCCCGCAGACTCTGCTAGACGCCAGTTATCTCCATTCTACAGAATTGGCTTCTTTAGATTAACTCATGTGCCCAAGTTTAGGCAGCTAGTTAGCATTAAGGAGGAAGAATAGATCCTGTTGTTATGGTTAATGACATATTCAGAGAAAGCGTAAGTGCAGAATTAGGTACAGTGAAGCCCAGAGCTCTGCCTTGTCACTGTGTCTTCCCCTCTCTACAGCCCTTGGGCTAAAAATACCCAAGCCATCTCATGAGACAGCTCCACTTGTCACGTATTACAATTATAATCAGATTTTAGTACTTTGGTAAATGAGAGGCTCAGGAAAGGAAGGATTGATGGAACTGTCTAACTGACCATTTCTTCCTTTTCCCAATTTTCCATACAAAGTCCAATTTCCCACCTCAGAAATAAGGATTTCCAGCAAACAAGCTACAGGTGTGTCAGGGCTTGGAGCAGTTCTGCAGTGAAGAAACTTTCAGGAGTGAATTTTTTTCTCCTCTTTTTGATTCTTTATTTGGATGGCATAACCTCTAGATAACTACCATTTCCTCACACTACAGTAAATACAAAATTAAGCTTCCCACCAAGCAGTCTGTTATTTGAAAGCTGGAGACCACCCTCACTTAAAGCTGTGTGTATGGGTTATTATTTGGGAAATTATTTCCTGAGTGAGGCACGTTTGTCAAGTCAGCACGTAGGAGACTTAGAAACCCTTTGAAAAGCATTCCTTCAAAGCTCTGCCCTCATTGATTTGCTGCAGTGTTAATGAATGCTTGTGGCTTCCCCCATTTTTTAGCAGTGTTATATAGATCGTGGAGATTCAGGGTCTTAGAGGAGATGTAAGACTTTTCATAAAGAAAATAAACCCTTCTTTATTTGGAATATTTAACCTTTGATAAAGAAAGGAATAAAACTAGCATTATTTAAATGCTTCACACATGCAAAGAACTATTTGGAGTTCTAGAGACTGACGAATGAAGAAAAGTTTCCTTTTTTCACCTCCTTAACTTTGAGCTGTGTTATAGTATAAGGTTTTTGCCTTTGAGTGTTACTGAGACACAGTTGGCAAAGACATTAAAATATGTAAAAGGCCCTGTTTAAGGCAGCTACACTTTTTATCTTAACTGCACAAAATTCTAAGCTCTGATCAACACATTTCTTGAGCATCTTCTATGGGCTCGTACTTTCATAGCACACAGTTTCGTTCAGTCCTCACAACAGTGAGAAGAATATTGAGGGGCAGAGAGGTGAAGTGACTTGTTTGTGGCCATTTAGCAAATGATGCTGGAGGTATTGGAATTCAGGTCTTCTTACTTCCAGGAATCCAGGTAATTGCAGCTATCTTGCAAAGTGCTCAGTAGGTAGAAAATAGTACTGACTGATTCCTAAGTACCCGCCCCACATTATCGCTTATCCTTTTCTCATAATATGTTAGTGATTTTAAGTCCCAAGCACATACGTACGCACACGTGCGCATTCCTTGAACTGACACAGTGTGAGTTCTCCTGTCATGGCAAAGGGCAGTATTACAGACTCTCCTTGATCCTATCCTCAGTGATGTAAAGTAACCCCCCGCCTGACCGTGCTTAACGGTATATGGAAAAAATATGAGTAAATGTGGTAGATGCCAGAGCAGGGGGGATTCTTGACTTTCCCAAATATTTCATTCCTGAGTGGGTGAACTAGTGCTACAAGGACAGAGGCGTGCCAGGGTTCCAGATGTCAGTACTTGTGCCTGGCTGTGCTCCCGAGCGTTGACCTCTGCATCCCCAGACCCCGAGGCCAGCTTGCGTACCAGGGAGATCTGGGGTCTTAAGTGGATGGTCCCCAGCAGCCGGCTGACTATTATAGTATTTCAAACTATGGGTAATAATGACATCCACAACCTGTCTGCGATTTTGTTCTGCATTTGATGTGTTCTGTAGTGGTGAGGACATTCATAAACTGAGCTTAAGCTTTCTTCATTCTGTTGACTTTATCAGTCTACATACATTTAATTCATGAGATTGCTTTTCTCCTTGTATTCATAAGTATTTAAAACTAGGAACTTCCCCCACATCAAATTGCTTAGGCTTGTTTTCCTTTATCTAGCTTTTCTGAACTCAGATGTATCTGTTAGTGACCAGAAAGTGGTTATATAAAAACCAAATTACTTTTTCCCGATTCAGATTGCTACACATCCACCCTTATCATCCAAGTTTTAGTCCCCTGAAAGCAAAAGAGTTGAGCCAGAAGTCAAGGATGAATATGACATTGACCGTATCTGAAACTGCTTCTACAAACTTATTAACCTATTCATACTATCTTCAAATAGAAGTGCCTAATGTAGGATATTATCACTTATCTATACCTTTTCACAGCAGCTGAGAAGAATATTCTTGTCATTCCTCAATTATTCAGTGTCTTCTTATCATCTAGTTTGAATATTAGAAATTTTACCTTCTATGACTTAGTGTAGAGGGCTGACCTTATTAGTGGATATACACCACTCGCTGGCAGTATAATTTGGAGGCAAATCACATGATTATCAAGGTGACCTGTAAGATGCCTGAATTTATTTTTTAACTTTTAAAGCTCCATACAAATATGAAGGAACATTATCTTCTTATCCCTCTTCTATAAGCATACTTTCCATTTAGAAATTACTCAATATATATTATTTTCAACCAGAGAAAAAAAGATTTTTGTCATTTTTTTCACCTACGGTCATCTTCCTGATTTTCATTCTGTTAAGTATTTCATGGTCTCAAGGTCACTAAAAATATAATAATAACATTAGATGCCTTATTCTTTAGAGAATATAACAAACATTCGTTTTATATTCTCTCTGGTAAAGTTTAGCAATTCTATTATGTACACAGTAATTTCAGGATTTGGGGATTCCTTTCTTCTCAGAAAAGAAAATTTCATTTTTTTGGCCCTAGTTTCATTACTAAAACTTTTGAAACTGTTTCCAGACTGTTTAAAATTATCAGCAAAGCTGGGGTTTTTTAAAGTCCCCAGAAGAAGACTGGTCGTGAAGCATCAATTGAATAAAATGAGGCAAGCATAGGAAGGAGAGAAAGGACAGGAAATAGAAAACAAATTATCTTCGTGGTTATCTTACTTCTATTTTCTTTCCTGGTAGTAATACCTTTAGAATTAGAAAGACATATAAAGCAAAATGTAATACATGAACCCTGGATGATAATCTTTCTAGCTCATTAGTTTTGCCAAAAATTGACCTGAAACACATGTAAGTACTCATCATAGCTGACACATTGACTTGAAAGATGTAAAATGTGCAGATCAGTTCTAGAGGTATTTATAGCAAGGGTCCTTAGCAATAGATACCTTCTTCATACTCAGGGTCTGTCTTAAGTAGGTCAGTGATTTATTGTAGTAATTTGTAGTTTTTTGTGGTAGTGGTCATTAACATTTAGAAGATATTTTTCTCGGGAGTTACCTGTTGGTACGCATTTTTGCAGTTTTTCAAAAGTGGCCTTTACTTTATTCCACATTTATCTTGTTTTTAAAACCCTTTGCATTTTATGCCCTCTTCAAAATTAAGATCCTCCAAGAATCTCAAGGTTGAAACTCGGGGCTCTAGAACATCCTAACACCTCTCTGCAAACCTCCTTATGGTCTATTCTTGGAGCAGCGCCTAAGGGCAGTGCAGTTACTGCATTCGGTCCCCTGGGGGTGTTTATTAAAATAGATTCTTCTGCCCAGCCCCACACCTACGGAGCAGTATTTCTGGGGGTGGGGGTGGAAAGCTCCCTTTTAAGCAGCTCTGCAGCCGACTCCACGCACACTCCAGTTTGAGAACTACTTCCTTTTGGTACATGCCAGAGGCTTTGTTTTGCAGCGCCATTCTCTAAAATGCTGTAAAGTATTTATTTGCTCCTCAGCAACATGTTTGGTGGAGGATTGAGTTTACCCAAAATGAATGCACTCCTGTTTATTTTGCCACCTGCAAGTTCAGGTACTTCAAGTCTAAAGATATTCCCCTTCAGTTGGACAGTTAATAATTCCCTTTGGTTTCCAGGTATTTATGAGCACATTGATTTGTTAATGATTAAGGGGGCTGAGGTTGTTTTTCTTCATTAAGGAAAGTGAGAGCAAAACACAGTCTTAAGTTGTTGGGCATTGCTATAATACCTTTGTTCTTCAGTGTCACAATCTTGTGAAGTTTCCATGTATTTGTTAAGAACAAAATGGTTCTCTTGCTTGAGTCAGAAGTATTGGAGAAGATGTTCTGAACTTGAAGTCTGTGGACGGAATTCAGGGTTCAGTGAAATTGGATGGGAAATAATTTTACATTTATCTTCACTGACCCCAATAGAAATTTAGCATTTCTTTCAGTTGTGAATGCAGGCAGCAAACCACAGTAGTATAAGCTCTACCTGTGATTTTTATCGCCAATGGAAAATGCAGGTGTCTTCATATTGTATTGTTTGTTGTTGGAGGCATGTCAAGATACTGCTTATGCAGTTCGCTGTGTCAAAATTATAGTAGTTATTAGACCAACTGCTAAAACTTGTTATACAGATCTTATGCTATTATATCATTTAAAAATTATTTTGATAGCGGTATTTTGCAGTCTGTTGAAATCTTGTGTATTTTATCTTGCGCATTTATAAATATTCTGATAAGGAATCCATAGGCTTCTAGACTGCCAAGGGGGATTGGTCACAAAAAATGGGTACAAACTCTTGTACTATACCTTGTCTAGGGTCTCTTTATCCTAAACCATTTCCCTTTTTTTTTTTTTTTTTTTTGAGATCTCTTAAATGAACTGTTTTTCCTACTACAGTTGCCTCATGTTTTTGTTTTGGTTTTGGTTTTTCACTGTAGCGGACTCCACGGGAACGCATTCTCTGTACACAACATACAAAGACTATGAGATCATGTTCCATGTTTCCACCATGCTGCCATACACGCCTAACAACAAGCAACAGGTAAGAGATCCTTGTGTCATCTGCCCTCCTTTCATTTCCTCCAGAAGCCTAAGTAGCAAGTTTGTAAAATCTTAAACCAGAATTTAATGTTGCACCTGTCACAGCAGCAGGAAGCTTTGTACTTTGTGGAAGTAAGGAATAGCATAGGAGCTGAAAACAAATGAAGAGACACAAATTCTAGGTGAACAGCCAGCTGGATGGCTTTGTGAATTAATCATTTGCTTTTCACCCACGTGGACTGAGGTTTTCCTGACATCTGAAAAGAACAAGTTGAAATCACGATGATTAGAGGACTCTGCGGGGTCGCACAGAACACAGGAGTGGGTGAAGTTTCATCTCAAGAGGCCAGTGTACAAAGCAGGAAAGTACTGATGTTTCATTTTAGATTTCAAAGGTTTCCTCTATTAACTTGGAGAAGAATCAAAATAAATGTCAGCAGGACCTCAGAAAAGTGTGTTTTCTTAATGTGTTCTTCAGGGGACGGCATAAGTAACAATCGCATTTGTGTACCTCGCACACAGAGTTTCTTTTAAAAAGATCTACGAGCACGGTGCCTGTTCCTAAAATGTAGTCTGTGAGATGATAAAACGTGAAAACTAAGAAATGGCAGATGGTTACAGAGCAAGAGGGAAACTGGCAGTATTGTTTTAAAGAGTATGTGGTAGTTGTTGTTTTTAAAAAATATTTTAAAACAAATGATACCAAACTGAAACTTAAAAGAACCAAGAGAACTAACAGACTCTCCTTTCAACAGCTGTTATAAACACAGCAGTCTAGTATCACTTCTGACCTTGAAACGGACATCGATTTTGTTATTGTCCGTTGTTGTCCTAACAGAACACAGGCCAGCTACAGAATGAATCACATCCTCTTTCACAGAATTTAACAAAACGTGATCAGATCTAACACGTCGTCACTTTAGGTTTGATTACATCGCACAGGTCAGCAACAAAATCTTGCCTCTTATGATTACCAAAGTAATCAAAAATAGGAAGCAAAGCAATGAATCAGCTATTGAAACAAATAAGCCTGAAATAAACCTATTTTAAAATAAATTCCCCGATCTGGAGTTTATTGACAGTTTGTTTTATGCAAATGCCAAGTTCTAGATTTCTTAGAGGAAAACACCATGCTAAGAAAAATATACCAAACTCATTCTGACCAGACAGTAGAGAGAATTTAAAAACATTAACAAATGACCTTTAAAGGGGAGAGGAAGGCGTATTCTACCTGATTACTCAGCAGAGAAATGTAACGTGGGGGAGTGGGGGTAAAAAATTTAGTAAGAAGTTTCAGTTGTATATCCCACTAAATGAGTTAAAGTGCTGAGCTGAGTGAGTTGACATTTAAGTGGACAGCTATCTTAAATTATTTAATTTGGGGTCCAATCAAGGCAAAAGTATTGTGGTCCTAAATCATAATGAAAGAATAATTGGTATTCTACATATTAAGAAATTTTAATTCTCTAGCTAAAGAATTTACTTCTTCTACATAGATTACGTTATGCTTGGAAAAACCAGAAAGAGCATGTCTTTTAAAACCTTTTTGTATAATTTGGTTTATAGGTACTGTCTTTTTTTTTTTCATTGTATATAATGCGAGATGGATAGATGGATTTATTTCTGTTTGGGTCCTTTAGTAAGACAGTAACATTACATATCAAGCCATATTTTGAAAGAAGAATGACATTGCCTCAAAAAGACAATGACATCTATGCAGGGATGGCATATGCATAGACAGATTATATTTGAGTTTGATGTGTTCAAGATCCTGAGTAGATTAATAATCTTTGATAACGGGTATATTTTTTATAGCAATCAATACAGAGCAGCCTTTATTTCTGTAACATCTAATAATATAGCATGTTTAGAAATGAACAGCCTCATTAGAAGATATTTCGGGATGCTTTAAAATTCCTAAGGTTAAAAGTACATTTCCCGAACATTCTAACTCCCAATTCTCAGCCCTAATCTAATAGGCTGTTGTTTCTCCCAGCTGGTAGCCAATACTCAAACATTGAATTTACTGGTATGTAATCTGTGTAAGTTAAAGTCACTGGAGAATTTTTTTAAAAAGGTTTGTAGATACAAGCTTATGTCTGATGGATAGTTTGTATAAATGTCATGTTTAGTTGTTTTCCTCCAGGTAGGAGCCTTCTTGTAATAAATATGAGTAATATAAATTTTGTTCAGTTTTTCTTCAGGGTTGAGTTAAACTATCTAATAACCCCCTCCTAGAGAGGCACTGACCTAGGATGATTTGGAGTGCCTGAATTTCAAAGCCACCTTTCCAAAACACCATTTAATGTGAAACAGAAGGTGGTCTTAAGCAGCTTTCACTGTAATTAAAGAAGCTATTTACACCTGAAATTTAACCCGCTTTAAAACTGTTAGAACGTTCTGAAATATTAATTTCTGCATTCCCAGCTTGTGCCACAAAAAGTATTATCTGAAAACACCTTAGCCACATTTCTTTAAATGAAGCTAATTAAATCAGAACATAAATTGCGTTGTAATTACTTCAGCCATTCTCATCAAAAAAAAAATCTTCCCTATGGCAAGTTTCTTTCTTATATGAAAATGGAACAAAACTGTTGTTATGGAAACTGAGGATTTGGAGGTGCTAGAACTTGGCGTAATATGCTAGAGATTGGTTAGATCTCTTTGAATGGACTATGTATTTTATGCAAATTTTCAAATATTTATTTCCATATTCTTCCTTGGAGGGAATGAAAAGACATGCTAAAATATTGACAATAACTGTGTAGATTACCTCCCCTAATATGTACTGATTAATAATGAATGTTTAAAACACAGTTACATAAGGGAATCGGGGAGGAAAAAGCAGAGCATTGTCATTTATATCTTTTGCTTCTGTTTTCTTTTAGCTCCTACGGAAGCGGCACATTGGAAACGATATCGTAACAATTGTTTTCCAAGAGCCTGGAGCACAGCCATTCAGCCCGAAAAACATCCGATCCCACTTTCAGCACGTTTTTGTCATTGTCAGGGTTCA
Source organism: Hippopotamus amphibius kiboko (assembly GCF_030028045.1). Classification (NCBI taxonomy): domain Eukaryota; kingdom Metazoa; phylum Chordata; class Mammalia; order Artiodactyla; family Hippopotamidae; genus Hippopotamus; species Hippopotamus amphibius. The sequence goes on from NC_080189.1 coordinate 157,468,967, forward strand.
CAACCCCTGCACTGACAGTGTCTGTTACAGGTACTGGTTGCAGAGGTGGCTGGATGGGCATGGGTGGGTGGTCACATCGAAGGCCCCCTCCAGCTCTGCTTTCCGGAGTGGCAGTGGGAAGTCTATTGCTGTTTGTTTCTGTCTTTAACCTATGCATGTGGATGGCCGAATTCACAGGATGACGTGACCTGATGGCATTGACGTTCCCCAGACATGTTGGTTAGACACCTGCTGTTTCCATTTGCACCTCCTCCTTAGGTGTTGTCCTTCATCCTTGCCATCTGGTCACCAGCTGATTACTCATGCTGCTAATTATATTTTGCTTCTGCCATGCCAAAAGCAGAGAATGATCATAAGTAGGGAAGAGAAGTTTTTTTTTTTAATTATTATTAGTATTATTATTTTTAAAAAGCCCAAATGCTTGTTTAGGGCTGACTTGATTCCCTCTAACGTTTCTGATGGCAGCCTTAGATGTATGTCTATGCTTCGTTAAGCATTTGGTGGAATTGTTTCAGTGTCCGTCATTGACCTAGTCTCATGAGTATCAGAATTCAAGCATCTACCTGCAGAGGCCTCTGCAAAGAATCCTGAAGGGGGTTGGTGTTGAAGAGGGTAAGAACCTGTGATGCTGGGTTGGCATGAGTGTAGTGCCAAGATGTGCGAGGATGTTCTAGCATTAGTGAGATGTCCTAATAGGAATCTATCCTTTCAAAATATGAAAGTTTATCATATCTTTCCATCCCTAAAATTTTGAAGACAAGACTGTTAATTTTGGATATTTGTTTTTGAGTTAATGTAGCCACCTACACAGAAAGTGGCCATCGCAGACTGATAATTGGTTTGTTGTGAGATCTACAACTGTCTAATCCTAGGTGTAATGCAGGTTAATTATAGGAGAACAAGCAAGTTCAGGGACCAAAACAAGTCAAGATTACAGTGGACTCCTGCTGACTGCCGTCATCCTTGACCGTTCCTCAGTAACTGTGCATGATGAGCTCTAATTAGAAGCCCAGCTCTAATCTAGGCACCTTATTTGTGTTAACCTCATTTAATTTTTAAAACCTATTAGGTAGATGCTGTTTTAATTCCCATTTTCAGATGAGGAAATTTAAGCACATGGGATAGGTAACTTGCACGAGATCAGCTGGTACTGGGCAGAGTTTAGGTTTGAATGCACCAAGTCTGGTTTTAGAGCCCAGTCTCTTAACGGCTCTGCCACCCTGCCTCACTGCACGCTGCATGAAATAGGGGTCTTTGCTGGCCCTGCTGCTGACCTACGGGCTATTCCTGAACTTCTTGGTGCCAATATGAAAACCCCAGACCAGGGAGGTCTATAGTTTCCTAGACTCAGTGGGTGGAAACTCACACAAAGGAAACCTAGATCTGAAGCCTCTTATCAAGAATATAGTCTCCAGAAGAATTAGTGCAGAACATTTGACTGTAATTGGGATGGATAACTATTTGCATTTAGAAAATACCCCAAGCAATTGAAACGCGCTATGTATTGGTTTCACACAAAGGATTTCATACTGGTTTGTAGATAGAATGCTAAATCCTTTTTTGAATGGTCAGTAGGAAGTTTGGGGAGTGGAAAGCTATGTACTTTCTTTTAAAAAGAGATTCTTCTTTTGAGGGCTTTGTCTAAATAAAGTGCTGTCCAATAGAAAGATAATGCAAGTCATATTAATTTTATACTTTCCAATGGCCATATTTTTTAAGTAACAAGAAGTAGGTAAAATTAATTTTAACAATGTTTTTTGACCCAATAGTATTTTTTATTTACCTGGTATAACTGAATATTATTTCAACATGTAATTTCTAAATTTTAAGAATTGAGATATCTTACGTATTTTTGGATGACTGAAATCTGGAGTGCATTTCTGATTTACAGCTCATCTCAGGGTGCTCCGTTTTCATTGGAAATAATCTGTATTTAGATTTCATAAAATTTGCAGTTGGAAAAGTAGATTCATAATAGCTTATTCCAAACATGCTTTTGAAAGACTTTTGAAAAACTGAATCGAGTGTCAGTTTTTAAAATTTAATATGCTTTTAATACTCCTTGGTCACACTAGCCATATTTCCAGAGCTCTGTAAGCACTGAAAGTGTGGCCAGTGCAAGTCTAAATAGACTGTTAGGAGGAAAGGTGTCTGAGCCTTCTTCAGTACTTGACTGGATGAAGGGATGATATCTATTTTATTCTCAAACTCTCCTCCCCAGCCTGAAAATGATGATTTTTGCTCTCTCTCTCTCTTTCTTATTTTTAATCTCTTACCTGGAAAGCCCATCTTCTTAGGCCCACCTTGTGATGCTGGGGCCTTTGCAGGAGGATGCTGGACACCCCTGCTTGTAAGACACAGGCTAGTCTGGAGTTCCCAGTTGCCAAGCTTACTTGAAGACACAGTGTGCTGTGAATTTGGGAACTAAAGTAGTGATCTTTTCCTGTTATAAACTTTGGGTACATGGATTTTTCTCAGTCCTTCTCGAACTCAGGTAGGCATGTTTCCTGGGGTATCTGGTGATGCCAGGAGATGTCTAAAGGCCCAGAATAACCCAGATGTTTAGGGGCCCAGCTCCTCCCCAAAACTACTAGGGATGTGAATTTATAGGCCTCTTTCATTAAGGATACTCTCTGGTGGGAAGGCTTAGAGATGCATTTAATTTATACACATTTTATTTAAATCTAATTTAATTCTGTCTCTAAGAGATATAGTTAAAATAACTCAAATGCTTTTCATCCTTTCATCTCTTGTTCCCAACTTTCTCCACTGTGAACTCTTCGCTTTTATTTGCTGACATCTATTTGGTGCCCAACGTGTGGCAAGTTATTTCCTCAAAGGAGCATCTTACTGTAATTGCGTAGAGAATTGTGGGGTTAGTACAGGCTAAAGAGTAAAGAACGTTTAACTGAGAAAATGGGATTTGGTGTGTGTTTTGAAACACAGATGGTGGAATTCAGTGGCAAAATGAGAAGTAATTCTGTGAGTGTAGGGGTGGAAAGTGGTATAGATGGACACATAGACACAGGAAGGAAAGTGGAAAGTACAGTAAGAAGGCTATGCTGTCAGAAAGATTAGTGGGCAGTGGAGGCCCTTGGAATGCTAGGCCAACAAATAACACTGTATAAATAGCTTTAGGAAAATTCACTCACTGTCACCATGGAAAGTGATTTATATACAGAAACACAAACTTAGAGTGTATTGTTATTCACTTATTTTTCACTGGTTCTTTACAGTCCTAATCAAAATACACTAAGCAGTATTCTAGGCTCTGGGATTCAACAAAGGAACAAAGGGGAAAAAATCCCTATAGGCTCTGAAATAATGTGTGTCGTGTCGCCCTTGGAACTAGAAAGCTTATACAGGAAAAACTGACTAGTTCAGGCTAATTCCAGAGGCCAGTTAACCTTGAATAGCAGACATAGCCAAGAACTCAGAAATTAATCACTAAGTCTTTGTACTAAAGCTTATGCCCATACCTGATACGCGGACCCTCTGGTCTTTATTATTTTACGTGTATCATGACAGAGAGCTTAATTGTCTGGTTTCAGTTGATAGAGCAGATTAGAAGCAACAGATCAAAAAGATGAGCCGTTTAGTGGCAAGGACGTACTGAAAGCATAAGTAAGTGATTACCGATAAGGGAGATACGGAAAAACGATTCACGTTAAAAGTACAACTTCAGTAAGCATAGCAGTCTGGGGTCATTTGGTTTGGGATGAGACAACCAAATACACATCACTCACCCCTGAGGGCCTCACTTTGTGAAAACATGATACAAAAATTTTGTCACCATTTTTTTTAAACAACTAATGAGTTAATGGATCTAGGCATTGATCATCAAAGGCTGCAAACACCATAAAAAGAGACAAATATGTGTCTCATAATGGAAGAATACAACCCCATCTAGGAATTAGTCTCACCCGCTCTTCCCAAAATTGATGATCAAACCTCTAGAGCAGGGGTCCCCAAGCCCTGGGCCGCATAGCAGGTGGTGAGTGGCAGGGAAGCGAACAAAGCTTCATCTGCTGCTCCCCATCGCTGGCATAACCGCCTGAACCACCACCCCTCCCCCCTCCCCCCTCCCCACTGTCTTTGGAAAAATTGTCTTCCAGGAAACCGGTCCCTGGTGCCAAAAAGGTTGGAGACCACCCCAGAGAAGCCAGGAAATACAAAAGACCAAAGAACATGTTTGTATTTAGCAAAATTCAGTCTCTGGACAGTTCTGTGTGACACATAGCCCAGTTTCTCCAACAAATAAATTGCAAGAAATAAAAGAGAAGTGAAGTGAGAGAAGTAGAGGGGCAGTAACAGAATGTAAAAATTTAAGATAAAGCTAATTGTAGTGTTGTAGGCCTTATTTGGATCCATTTCAGACAGACTATTTAAAAATCTTAGGACATCTTAAACAGTTGAAAGGTAGAACTTGGGCACACTTTATGATGAAATTAAAGAATTATTGTTAATTTCAAGCTAGTATAGTAATAAGTGGTTTTTATAAAGACCCATCTTCAAAACAGATGTTAAATTGTGGTTAGTAACTATGTTTAGAAAGGTAGATACATGTGTTACTCCTCTCAGAAAGATTTCCATATTCAGTGGTTAAGATGCAGTAAATGTTGAAAGGAGTTAGTATGATGTAGTGCAAAAAGCACTTGGAATCAGACCAGATTGCTAAACATCTCAGATCTTAAATTTTCTTTTCTGTGCAGTGGAAGGCTGCTTGACATCTACCTAAAATCCCATAAGTAAAGTATCTGGTGTAGGCAGGGAGTGTGGTGTATGCACATTAAATGACTATGCCCTTCTTCTTTTCTTCCCTTGAATAAAAATAAATAAATATGCAAGCTTCAACCAGGAAGAAAAAAAACCAAAGTGGGTCAAGTGGTGGAAATTTCTTTCAGAAAGTCTATTCCAAGCCATCATAAATCAGCCATTCCTATTGTTCCACGCAGCTGACCTTTCTAAGACAAAACTCTGACTATGTTACCGTTTTTGCTTAAAACCGTTTTGGATAGCTTTGAGACTCCCTGGCATAGCCTACTGCACGGAGCCCTTCAGGGCTGCCTCTTGTCCCTCAGCGTCCACTGGCAGCTCTCCCATTTCTCCCTGCAGCATGGAGTTACGTACAGCCCCTCCTCTCCACACATGCCACTCTCCACGCAAGAATGCTTCTCACACCCCACCTTCCCCTTTCTTCCAGTGAATGCCTGCTCTTCTTTTGTTGTGGGAGTGCTTCCCTGACCTCCCAGGACGGGAATAAGTGCCTTTCGGAAGTGTTTCCAGGAGCGCACTGCACCTCCCCAGGAGAGCACTGCACCTCCCCAGGAGAGCACTCGGACTAGAGGCAGCCCCACCAGGCTTTGAGCTGATGGTGGGCTGAGCCTGTGACATCTCATCCTTGGTCCTGGCCTGTGGCCGGTGCCCAGTGAGTGAGGGTGATTGAAGACTGTTAGAAGTGGAGAACCCCCAGGGGGGAACAGTGGGCACACATTTGTTCTGCCACTCATCTTTCCTGTCCTTTGCCAAGGTCTGCTTTCTTGGAAAGCTCCCCAAGCTGGCAGTCTGATCTAAGCTTCAAGGGGAAACTTCTCTCTACTGTTTTGATGCTAAGTTCCCTTCCTTTTAAATTTCGTTGTTTATTGCTGTTTCCATGGTGCTTCAGAAGTTCATATGTCTTGCTCTTCTCATTCTTTTTCATTGAGACATCTGTTCAGATGCCTCTGGAACATTCCCATGTATCAGCTTGCTACTTCATCCAAGGTCTTTGATGCCAACAAAGGCCCAGACCCACTAGAAACAGCCTATAATGGTGGTCTCTTTGGCCATGTGACTCTTGTGGATGGTCCCTTTTGAAACTGCCTCAAGAGTGGGAGATTTAAAAATGTCCCCTCAGGAAATAAATGTGGTCTCATCACACTGCTGGCTATCCAGAAGCTCAGATTCCAGTCCTGGCTCTCTCTAACAAGCTCTGGGCAAGTCATTTTAGTTCTGAGTCTGTTTGCTGGAGAAGTGAAGAATGTCTACCAGCTGTTCAATCGGAGGTTCAAGGATGTGTCAAATGACAGAGTGAAACAGAACACCTTCCTGCTCCCCTAGTTGTACTCCAAGAATTGGGGAACAGAACAGATTTTTGTGTTAAAATGAATACAAATATTCTTCAGTGGAATGCAGAATCAAGATGAATGTTAAGATGAAACTCAAGATATTATTTGCAGAGTTTGAGGAACCCAGACTCCCCAGTGGTAACTTTCCATAGCTGTTTCAGCCTCTGATCTTCTGTCTGTCTGTCATCTAAAATAACCCTCTTGAGTAAAACATCCTAGTCCTTGACAATGCTGAGCAAGTAAGGCATGGCTGTAATTTTAAAGAATGTAATATTTCTAAGGAGATACAATATTGCATACTAGGCGAACATAAGTGTGGCAGAAATCTGCTTTTAAAAATAGCAAAAACCATTTATAATTAATACATCTCAAGTGTCTATATATAGCACACTGAAATTCTAGAAAGGCTTCTTTTATTATGAAGGCAAAAATATTCTCTCTACTCAACTTAAAACAGGCCTTATTATCAAGAGTTCAGAATTAGTGGCATCTAAATTAATGAGCTTTTAACCTTGTAGAAAACCTTGAAAGTTAGTTTACCCAAAACAAAACCCTTTATTTCAAAAGAGCATCCTAGGGTATCATCTTCCTCATCTTCTTCTGTAAGGATTCTGTTTCTAATGATGCAAAGCTGATGTTAGCGTCTGTAGCGTTTACCTCCCTACCATGATGAATCACTGATAATTATATGCTAAGGATTCAGTCTTTTCCCCTCATAGTTCATTCTAGAGGCTTCTGATTATTGGTGGGTTTTCAGTATATGTTTGTCTAAAGTCCTATTAGTTAATAAATAGATCTGTAGACAGCCAGTGAATTTAAGGGGCATGTGGATGGATGGTACTCACATCGACACCTCCTGCTAAGCAATTTCCTCTCCTTATTTAAAATAAAATCACAGCTGTTTCTTGAGAAAGAATAATGATGTGAAATTAGCAAGAGAAGAAATTACCAAGTTAAAAATGAAAGATATTAAATATTTCTAGATCCTTATGGGATTCCTCTTAGAAAAGCTAGCAAATCTGGATTTTAGCATCATCTGCTTGACTGGAAAAAAAAATAACATGATCAAATTAAAATTATACAGCTGTCAGCATCCAAGCCAGACAGTTCACATCAGATAAGAAAAATTGCCTTTCTGTTAGTGATGTGATGAGGCTATCATGCACATGGAGGTTTCTGTGAATTCTCATCTCCAGTTAGAAAATGGGATGTTGCTTGCCACCTTTCTTAGTCAGGAAGTGAACTAGGTAGTCTTTTTTTTTTTTTTTTTTTTTTAAATAAATTTGTGAAAAGCCATTTTCAGAAATAGGCCATCTCGTGGCATCTTCTGACAAAATATGTAATTTGTCTCCTGAGGTTGCTGATTTTTATTTATCCTATTTTCACAAGCAACAATCATTTTTTGAAAAGCAAAGCTGACTATCTTCAAGCAAATGCTTTAAATAAAGAAAAAATTGTGCAACAGAGCTCTTCAGTTTAATTTGAAAGATGCACACTCTCTGATTATGTTCTTTATATCCTGGGAATTCTGGAGAAACAGGTTTTGTATTGCTCCGCTGAGACTTAGTACAAATGCATAATTGACTCATTTTTAAATAATTAGATAATTTGAAAAGGGGGTGTTTGATCTGTTAGAATCATCATTTCTAGTCCTTTCAAACTTTGCTGAGGTCCTGGAAGGAGATCTTGAAATATGATATAAAATACCCAGCCTTCCCATTTTCATTTAGTTTGTGTTGTTGTTATTGTTTTAGGAAAAACTTAATCTTTTTACTTGTGAAATTAAAAATAATAGGTTCTTGCAGATGCTTGTGTGATCTTTTTCATAGGCCCAATTTTAGCAATATAGATGCAGAGGAAATGCCTGGAACAGGCTTTCTTCAATCAGTCTTGCTTAAGGAAACATATTTTCCTCACAAATAAATTGTCAGAATCAAATACCAAAAGTAGAAAATTTGGACCAAAGAATAGCTCAGTTTGAAAATATGATTTTAAAGCACTATTGCTATTACCAAAAAAAGAATAATCTCTATCACTTAAATTTCAACTTTTATTTTAAAATTAATGCTTTTGGGGGAACTCCCTGGTGGCCCGGTGGTTAGGACTCAGCACTTTCATTCCCAGACCCAGGCTGGATCCCTGGCAGGGAACTAAGATCCTGCAAGCCCCTTGGTGCGGCTAAAAAAATTTAAAAATAAAGAACAAAATTTAAAAAATAAAATTATGCTTTTTGATCTGGTTGATAAAGGCCTGACACATAGGACAACAAATAGTATTTAATTTTTTTTTAAATTTAATCCATTTCTCTTATGTCACACACGTTTGGATATTTTCATTAGAAGCTGACTGCTCGGGGCATCATATCTAAACTGGGGAACACATTTGTGTTCTTACAGAATCTGTGCTTGTTCTGAAAGGTTATATAGTTACAGGAACTGCCCCCTAAACTACTGCTTTGGAAAAAAACAGTAGGGAAATGTTATCTTCTATGAAGAATATTACAGTAAATTTTTTTCATGGAGTTGTTGGTTTACTATCTGTTAATGAAAAGAAAGTTTTTAGTTTAAGCTTTTTGGGTATTTTGACCTAGGAAAAATTTTGTTCTGTAAACCCCCAATATGAGTGAATGAAAATGTACGCTCGTGTTCAGCAGAAGTGTGTGTTGTTTCTTGTGGGACGATGACAGTTGTTTTCCTTCTGAGGGACATCTTTGTCTCTGAGAATGTGTATTCTCATGCTGTGGATCTGAGCAGTATTGACAAGCCCCTTTGTCATTGATCTTTGCTTTGTCTCTTAGTGTGGCCGTCACCAGGTCCAGAGATGTGCCTTCCTTTGGACCTCCCATCCCTAAAGGGGTCACGTTCCCTAAGTCAAATGTGTTCAGGGACTTCCTTTTGGCCAAAGTGATTAATGCAGAAAATGCAGCTCATAAGTCAGAAAAGTTCCGGGCCATGGCGACCCGGACCCGCCAGGAATACCTGAAAGATCTGGCAGAAAAGAATGTCACCAACACCCCTATTGACCCGTCTGGCAAGTTTCCGTTCATCTCTCTGGCCTCCAAGAAGAAAGAAAAGTCTAAGCCATACCCAGGAGCTGAGCTCAGCAGCATGGGGGCCATCGTGTGGGCCGTCCGGGCCAAAGACTACAACAAGGCTGTGGAGATGGACTGCCTCCTCGGGGTCTCCAACGAGTTCATCGTCCTCATCGAACAGGAAACAAGGAGCGTGGTTTTCAACTGCTCCTGCCGAGATGTGATAGGGTGGACTTCAAGCGACGCCAGCCTCAAAATCTTCTACGAGCGAGGCGAATGTGTATCGGTGGAGAGTTTCGTGAACAGTGAGGACATCAAAGAGATTGTCAAAAGGCTTCAGGTTCGTGTTTTCCTTCCACTACCTACATGCATGTCCCTTTCATAAAGCTTTCAGTACAGGCTAGAGCTAAGTTACAGAAGCTTTCCTGTTTTATTAGCTCCTCTGAAAACTCCCTTAACAATGGGAAGGAACACAGAGTCGATGTCACACTTGCTTCCCATCATTGTTTTCAGAAGGAAAAGTAGTAGAACAAGTGGGAGAAGACACACTGACTGTGCGTTTTTTTGTTGGAAACTCATTTGCATGTGACCTGATCCCATTGCCTTGGTGACTGATGATGTAGCCCAGCCCGTCTGTTTCAGTTGGTGAAAAGAGTTGTTGGATTGAGTATCTGCTGTTTTGCATGCCTCAAGGGCAAAATGAGTAGCAGAATACCATTTTTCTTTGCTGCCAGCTCCCTGTAGGTCTCTGTTAGAGGTTTCCTTGTAACTGCAGAGAAGCCATTGAGTTCTTTGGATGCAACAAGTGTATTCTTTTTGTCCTAATGAATGGAGATTAGTGAAGGGGAAATAACCAGACTGCTCTTCCGCTGGCATTAGGGTACTCAGAAATAACCCTGCTTGCCATACGTACCACTTAGGACCCTGTTGCAGTCGTTAAACTGTGACATCTTTCATTTCTTTGTCTAGTTCGTGTCAAAAGGCTGTGAATCGGTGGAGATGACTCTACGGAGGAATGGGCTGGGACAGCTTGGCTTCCATGTCAACTACGAGGGCATCGTGGCAGATGTGGAGCCCTACGGCTATGCCTGGCAGGCAGGGCTGAGGCAGGGCAGCCGGCTGGTGGAGATCTGCAAGGTGGCAGTGGCCACTCTGAGCCACGAGCAGATGATCGATCTGCTGAGAACCTCCGTCACGGTGAAGGTCGCCATTATCCCCCCACATGATGACTGCACCCCACGGAGGTAGGTCTCAGAGTCCAGGACTGTTTGTGCACCAGGGAGAACATTCCCACCTGGGTCGAGGTGTAGGGGGTTGTGAAGAGCGCTAGGTTACAGGCGATGCTGAAAGTTCCCTCCATGGAAAGTCTGACTCAGGACACAGCTCCCTTTCAGCATGTGGCAACAGCAGCTGGAAAGGATCACTCACTTGGACCATTCCCAGAATTTACATCTCTGGATATATAAAGTCACCTTTACAGATAGAGAGAAGTCTGGTAATATCCACTTTAAACATCTTGCACCAGTAGCTGAGAAACAGTGAACATTTAATGTTAAAAGACACTCAGCTTGACAAATTGTCAGACTTTTTTCTTTTATGTTCCGTGACACTCTTATTCTCCTGAATCTCCCATTTGTAGCCAATTGCTGTCCAAAACTCAAAGTGCTGTTTTTGACCCCTGCTGTCTCAGCCTGGAGGGCTGAATGTGACTTACCAAGCATTTTCTTAACTGCATCTGCATGTGTCAGAAGTTGGCTTCAAATGAGCTGGTCCTGCTCGTGCAGCTTGGGCAGTTTGGTTCCCGGACTTTCCCAAAGGGAAACCCAGGAACTCCCCGCCCCTCCTAGCTCCTGCCAAGCCAGCGGCACTGTTGAAAATTTAATTTCTCTGTCTCTGGGGAGGTTTCCTGATGGAACAAATTTAATCAACTGTTTCTTTTCTCCTTTGGGCACGCACATGCTATGTTTGCTCTTTTTTTTTTTCAATCTGTTGATTTGCTTTGAATCCATTATTTTCTAAGAGTTTCTTGTAAGCTTTGGTAATTAATTTTTAGGTTTTCTAAAGCCAAGACAATATTCTTTATGTTATTTTTTTCCCCAAAAGATGGCCAGTGCTACACCTGAGCTCTCATAGATTCATGAACATTAGATGGGAGAATACACGAGCAGTTATGCTGAGTTATCTGTACGCTTCAAAGCAGCAGTGACAACATCAGTGTGCTTCAGTTCTTCAAACCAAGTGTTACAGACCAGACTGTGCTTGGGACAGTGTTTAGTGTACTGCTTACCTCCTAGATGGCACAAAGATTACGTGCTGAGGTTCAGAATGTGGTGGAAATCCCTTTGTCTGACAGTTTTAAGAAATGCTCCCTTTTGGATGACTGGGTTTCTCTGGAAACCAAAATTTATATCCAGAACTTTTTGTTTTGGCTCATTTGAGGGCAGGAAAGGTATATTCTAAAACTGCTTTACACACGTAGCCTGCTTTCGTTTCCTTGAGCACATGGTATTAAGGTTAAGTATCTTGCTGAAATGCAATCCAAGAATGACTCTTGAGGGCGATCAGAAAGGCAACTGGGTCCTTACAACACTCTCCAAGTGCTCTGTGATCCCCCTCCTCTTCCTCTTGTCTGTTTTCTGTCCCATGGTCTCTCCTACAAATTAGCTACTTTACATGTCTAATCAGGCATCTATAAACTGGAGAAGATAACCAGGCTATGTAACTTGTCAACTTTAGTTATACACAGTACAGAGTTACAGACACTGGTCTAAGGACTAATTTGCTCAAGAGGAAGTCTGTAGATCTCTTGATGCTATCTTGTCTGCTCAGGGGCCTTTCCCCTCGTTTCTAGACTCTTCAGTTTATACGGGGGAGAGGGAAATAGGTGTGTGTGAGTGTGTGAGGAAATAGGATGGAATGGATAACATGACTGACATTGAATTGTGAATAGAAGTTACTAGGAAGATGGGTCCAAAGGCCTGGCCCTGGATAGATAGGTCCATGACAGGAGGTGGTTTGTCTGTAACAAAATACTAGACTAGATGTGTTTTTTTGTGGTATATTGGTAAAAACAAACAAACAAAAACCTAATATTTGCTGAGTCTTACTTTAATGTGCCAGACGCTAGAAAAAGCACTTTTGTGTGAATTAGCACATTTAATCTTTGGACCCACCCTATGAGGTAATAATTAATATTATGCCCAATTAGAGGAGACCAACACTCAGAAAGGTTAGTAACTCCCAACCTCATCTGGCAAATTCAGGTCTAACTTCAGAACCCAAACTCTTAACTTCGTATGCTTGGGACGTAAATCCTTTCCTTATGTACCAGCATAAGCAGAGATATTCTGGTAAACTGGCTTTCTCTTGGCGAAAAGAACCTTGATTTGTAGCATTTGCTGATCACCATGGTGTAAATACTCCCACTGTGGCCGATTCCAAGCTACCAGCATGCCACTGCTGAATGCACAGCTGGAAGAGATACTCGGAGTCTGCTCTTGCAAACCAGGGCAGGCCGGCTCCAGCACAGACCTGGACGGATGAGGGCATTTGTCTTCACCTCCCAGCATCACTTCTGGGGCGTCATTGTCATCCCTCGTAGCCACGGAGCTGGCAGTGATGGGACAGAAGAGTGTCCAGGAGCCTGCCCCCCGTTAGGGCGTGGGGTGGGGGGCTGGGCTTCAGGGTCAGCCCACCACACAGCCCCATGGGCCTCGGAGACACCCTCTGCCCCTTTCCCTAGAGTTTCCACTGGAAAAGCCACCATCAGATCTTCTAAGGGGGTCTGCAGTGATGCCCTTGATGCCTCTGGTGGACTGGAAGCTGGCTCTTGCCTTCCCTCCTTTAGAAACAACTTCAGAGGAGCAGTTGAAGCATTAACACCTTGCTACCATTTTCAACAAAGTAAGATGATGCTGTCCTGTCACGTTTTTCCTCTCCTCCGCACTTTACACTCCCAGGGCTGTTTTCCTCACAGCTAATTACTCTGCTCTTTGACTAGTCACTCTCCTCTCTGTCAGCTGGTGCTGCCCCTGCAGGCCTCCTGGAAACACGCTGCCCTCCGTCCCCAGCCACGTACTTCTCAGGGTCGCCAGATCCGAGGGTCACAGGGCACAGACACCAGCGTGGGGATCATATTTAATCTCAAACCACCCACGTATGTTCACATGGAAGAGTCACTAGTTTTGAAAAGGCAGGGATTTTTCTTTTTCTTTTTTTTTTTTAATGAAAAAGCCAGTTTAACAACAACAGAGTGGAGCTTCAGTAACTCCTGTAAAATCAAGCTCTTTGCGCTGTTCACAGGAAATAAGCAGACCCTCTATGAATTGCTTCCAAAGGAAGCTATTAAAGAGAAGACAGGACAGGGAAAGTAAAGCAAAATTCCTGAGCCCAGGTATGGGGCTTTAAAAAAAATCTTCACGGCAACCTCATTTTCATTGAAACGATGAAATGAGGTTCAGTAGCTGCCCAGAGAGTGAACAGGGCCAACTAGAATGACAGCACGATGGAAGCAGCCCTGGCAGAAACAGGTTTGGGATTTAGCTGCAGACTTCACCAGACTGCTCCTCCCAGGAAGTGAGATGTTGCGCTGCTGGAGGGACCCCGACCCCACCCATTGCCGATTAGAGTGTACGACCGGCTGTGTGTCGTGGTGTCTAGGACCTCTCACTCTTGAGCAGTCATTCTCTTGGCAAAATGAGAAATAGCTCAATAGCAGAATCAGTTGTGATGCTCTGAATAGTATCGCATAGGAGTGGCAGGCCTTTATTCTGTTGAGGGCCACCAGCCTATGACTTTTTTATTATTTTATTTTATTTTTAAAGATTTTCTTAATTACTTTTTATTTATTTATTTTTATGGCTGTGTCAGGTCTTAGTCGCAGCCCATGGGATCTTTGTTAAGGCATGCATGCAGGATCTTTCATTGCGGCCCATGGGCTCCTCATTGCGGTGCATGGACTTCTCTCCAGTTGTGGCATGGCAGGTTTTCCCTTCTCTAGTTGTGGTGCCCTGGCTCCAGGGTACATGGCCTCTAGTTGTGGCACACAGATTCCAGAGCGCATGGGCTCTTTAGTTGAGGTGCATGAGCTCAGTAGTTATGGCACATGGACTTAGACCCCACATGCCACAAGGCAACTTAGTTCCCCGACCAGGGATCAAACCGGCGTCCCCTAAATGGGAAGGCGAATTCTTTACCACTGGATTACCATGGAAGTCCCTGTTTGTTTTTCTAATTGCAATATAGTTGATTTACATTGTCTTGTTAATTTCAGGTGTATAGCACAGTGATCCAGTTATACATTTAAGTATATATGTGTATATATTCCTTTTCAGGTATATATTCCTTTCCCTTATAGGTTATTACAAAATATTGAGTATAGTTCCCTAAAGAAAGCAATCAAGGGCCATTCAACGGGAAGAGGTAAAAACAAGTTACCTAAAAGGACCAAATTACTTTTTTCTTTTTTTTTTTAAAAAAGATGAGTTATTTTGAAACAAACCCATACACTGTTCGGATTACCCTGGGAAAGAGAGGATGTTGACGAGAAAGGGAAAAAACTAGTGCTTTGCCCTTGAGACAGTATCCCCAGCACACACAGAGGGACTCTCATTTGCTAGGAAGGACACCACATTACTTTTTAAGTACGAATGGGTTGCAAAGGTTTTTCTGCATTTTAAAAAACAGCTATTTCAAAGTGCAAGAACATCCTGCTTTAGAGCTAGAAGAGCTGTTAGAAATTATCTGGTTCAAGTCTTTCATTTTTTTAGATGAGGAACTTTGATTTCAAAGAGGTTACTTTTTTTTTCCCAAATCAAAATCACACGGCTTGTTAGGGGCATAGCTGTCCCCAAACACCAAACTTTTCTGATTCAAGAGTCCAGAGCTGTGACGTTCTGTTCAATATACTGCTCGACCGATTTTCTGTCTGTACTTCTTAGTGTCTTAGGGGTAAAGGAGAGAGTAGTGGGTGATAAGAAATTAAAGGGAAAAGAATAAAATGACTGAAAAAGAGAAAGAAGATGGAGTGATTTTTCAATTATGTTATGGTTTCCACTTGTCACCAGGTGTCGCTTTTAGCACCGAAGTTGTAATTCCTGCTGACCGTAGCTCTTTAAGAATTGTTGACATGTTGTCATAGCCTATGCCTGAGTGAAATGCAGTAGTCGCTATAAGGTGAAGTTTGGGGACCTGGAGTAGAAGTATTCTTTAGTTAGTGACTAAACTAAGACTAAGCTACAAGTAGACTTATTCTGTGGGTTCAAATCCTGGCTCTGCCACTTCTTCTTGGCTGTGTGGTCTTTGCACATTAGTCTCTCTAGGCCTCCATTTCCTCATCTGATAAATGGGGGTAATGATGCAAGGACTTCAGAGAGCTGGTGTAGTGCAGCCAGATCAGTGCCTGGCCCGTCGTGAGCTGTAAGTGACAGAGTTTCTGCTGTTCAACACCAGATTTTACTTGGAGTAACATACTGTAAATCCCTTTATGAACTTTTGTGCATGTCATTAAAAGCCAGCTTTGTCTTTGTCCTTCCGTGTCCTTCCCACTTCCGGATTCCATGTATCACTCTCACATCTTACAGAGATAAGTAAGGGAGCAGACGCTGGTGGTGGCCCACCCGCCGTGGAAGGCAGTCAGAAGTGGCGGGAGGGCAAAGGTTTAGCACTGCAGAATCTTTATTTTTCATTCACTGGGAATGCATCTTCTCTTTCTGTTTTGGCCGTATCATACTTCATTTTATAATTATGGAATATGCAAAAGGTTTCTAGTAATATGCTAAGAGTGGTGGAGATGAAATATAGACCGGAGAGAAGACAAAATCTTTGGCTAATGGGATCTTTTAACCAGTTGTAGTATTAAATGTTATGCAGCTTAAAAGATTCTTCCAAAGAGTGCTTGAACTAGGGGAAAATTTAGTAATTATCAGTTACAGGTCTTTCATTTTACAAAGACACTAAGGTACCAAACTGATATTGTCTATTTTATATTACATTATTGTTTCTGTTTTATTTATTTACTCACTTATTATTCTCTACCCTGATGCATGTGGGCTTGAATCAGCCTCTGAAGGTGCAGAATTAAAAGTCAGTGAGGGGATCTCTGTGTATGTGTGGGAGGGGGATGAGGAATGGGAGAAGGTAAGTGGAAAACGTGGCCTAGGGGGAAATTTTTGAGAAGTTAATGCCCCAGAATACGAGATAAAGTTCTGTACATATTCTGTACATGTGTTCGTTCCTAGCAGTCAGCAAAAAGGGGCATAGATGATATGACCATTGAGTTTACAAGTTAAACGGACCATCGCCAAGGAAAAGCAAAGTTAGTCCTGATTTTGAGGGGAAGAGAGATTTTTCCATGAATTATTATAAACTTTTAGTGATATTCCTTTGTCAAGCTACGACCAGATCCAGAGCCCTAGACATTGTATGGTCAGAAATGAAAGACTTCAGATATACTACAGTAACACCTGTGTTAACTACCAAAAAAGTATGGCAGTGGCATAGTTTTGTCAGAAATACTGAATCAAAGCTAGAAATTGTATCAGAGCCTATGGTGATAATCCTTCGTTTCACAGAAAAGGGTTTATTATGTAAGCAGTCAGTAACTGCTGAAACTAATGACAGGTGAGCATAGAGTGTTTTGCACACTGCAGATCGTACCTCTTAAGTAGATCATGAAATCAGTTTAGGAAGTTGTACCCGATGTATTTTTTTAATGAAATGGATTAGCACAGAATGTAGCAGAATGGAAGCTGTCAGAGGAAGGGTGTATGTGTGTGTGTGTTTGTGGTTGTGCTGTATCACAGTATAAAATGTACTTCTCACCAGGATTGTGATCCATAACATTTGAAAGCCACTGTCATCAAAGCATAAAAGGGGCACGGCAGAGTCTTGGGCATAGGGTCGGATTAAGATTGACCTAGGCTTTTGAGGAGTCGGAGGGAGTGGTAAGGAAACTCCAAGCAGTGGTGCCCATTGGAGCTAAGACTGAGGAGGCCGAGGACCCCAGCAAATGCTCCAAAAGCAGCACTTTTCAAAACCTGTGCCTATCGTGGAGACGTGGGAGAGGACGCATGGGTGGGGTACATTTGAAATGTCAGGAGTCTTACCCTGAGATACGCGAACAAGGTCATAAGAGGGGGGCCCCGTTCCGTTGTGCTCATTCTCCCACAGACATAAGCCCCTTCCCCAAATCAAGACCAGGCCTCCAGCTGGATGCCCTTTGGACCTGAGCTGTCCCAGCACAGGAGCCATGAGTCACCTGTGGCTACAGAGCCATTGCAACGTGGCTGGCGCCAAATGAAATGTGCCCTAAGTGTAACATACATTCCAAATTTACAACAATGTAAAATATCTCGTAAATGTTTGAAATACTGATTTATTGATTGCACGTTGAAATGATCACATTTTGGATATATTGAGTTCAATGAAAAGTATTATTAAATTAATTTCACCTGTTTCATTTCACTTTTGTAATGTGGTTGCTAGACATTTAAAAATCACATACATGGCTCCTATCTGTGGCTCATATTGCATTTCTTTTGGGCAGAGCTGGTGTGGACTTCCCTTAAAGTGCCTCTTAAAGGACTATGTCATAATTACTCTTAACCTTTCCTTTTGAGATCTTCCCACCTGCTTCTCAATCTTTGAAATGTCTTTAAGAAAGAAAGTCATTTTTTTTTCACTTAGTGATGAAAATTCAAATGCACAGTTTGAGTTAATGCTTTCGTGGGGGTAGGTTTTTTCAGTAATTTTTCTATCAGTCAAGTCAGTAATTGATTGAACCTTCCTTGGTTGTTTGGGTAAAGGGAATGGAAAGTGGGTTCCTCATTTCCTGAGGTTTGGGGGTTGAGATGATGGCACAAAAAGGGTGTAAAACGGTAGAAGACATTTGTGCCTGCCATTAATTTCACTCAGGCTGCTACCTGGAGACAGCTCTGCAATGGGAGATTCTGGCTTTCAGGGAGGGAAAAAAAAGGCCTGATTTCAGATTATGCTTTGTTCCCTGGTGATTTGATAATTGCAGATTTCAATAACTGCTTTTTTTTTTCCTCCTCCCAAGCTAAATTTGGCTCTCAGTTTGAATTTCAAGAATTCTCTCCACTTATTCTTGACTATCGAGATCCCAGCGAATTCGAAACTGTACAACCTTTTAGATCCATAATCATAAGCGAAGAATCTATAGCTTCCTTTGCGATTAAGGATGTAAAACTGACTCTTTCCTCCCAGGCCCCATCTGAGGGGTCTGCTCCACCCTAGTTGTTTGGGCACCTTCCCTCCCCAGATCTCAGTGCTGACTCTGCCCCTGCTCCATCCCCATCCCGCATTCCCACCAGAGTGACCATAGGTCTCATTGAATTTTTAAGACTCTGTATCTCAGACTCAACATTCAGGATAGAGCAAAGGAAAATACCAGTATAATACTTCCTGGGATTCTGATTTTTGAAAGGAAAATAATTATAGGGTCTAATGATTGAAAGATGGTTTGAAACCAAGAATGAAGCATTTGATCCATTTTAACTGTTAATGAAAATCAGTGTGGTTCCATCAACAAGAAAAAGCGCTAGTGATCTTTCTTCTCTTTGTGCCCTTCCCCAGGAGTTGCTCTGAGACCTACCGCATGCCAGTGATGGAGTACAAGATGAACGAAGGGGTTTCCTATGAATTCAAGTTTCCCTTTCGAAATAATAACAAGTGGCAGAGGAATGCCAACAAGGGGACTCATTCACCTCAAGTCCCATCCCAGGTGCAGAGTCCCATGACCTTGAGGCTAAATGCCGGGAAGGGAGACGGGAAGATGCCTCCTCCAGAAAGAGCTGCCAACATTCCTCGAAGCATCTCCAGTGACGGGCGCCCACTGGAGAGGCGGTGAGTGTGCCTTCCAAGGTTTGCTCTTAAGTCTCTGCCCCAAATTTAAATAGCACCAGGCCTTTAAGCACTAGCTTTCGGTCTTCCCATATTTTACTAGAAATCGAAGATTGAAACTGGAATGCATGTACTAGTGGTTTTCAAAGCATGGTAGCGTTCCAAAGCCATCGGGATAAGTGAAGATATATTCCAGCAAAGCATTTGGCTCTATGTATTGGCATCTGGGCTCTGCTCTTTCATTTTCATGTGATATCAACAGAAATCATCACTGCACACTTAGTAACCACATGAACCAGAACTTGGCAGACTCTTTGAGGTGACATTGACCGTATCATCATCTTTGACAGTCTTTATCTTTTGGAGATGAGTGATATGATAGTGGCAACGGAATGCAAGTTTTTGGTTGAGTGTCTGTGTTTGTGTCACTTTATTGATAAAGAATTGTGAGAAGGGAAAGCCACAAGTATAAGACAAACATATTTTCCACTGCTCTGAATGTGGAAGAAAATAGTGGACGTGTTAAAACACTCAGTCCTGAGTAACATAAGCAAAAGGAGAGGGATTGAGGGATCTCAGAAGGTAACAAACTAAAGTTTGTTGTTAAATTGAGAGTCAGGGTGGATTCCCTCACAGATGATAACTGGTTAACTCTTCCTTAACCAGGATGCCCTAGCCCTTTTGTCTCAAATTCACTGTAAAATACAGCACTGTGAACTAAGAATCTAGGCCAAAAATTAAACTGGATTAAGTGCTTTTAAAATGTGAATACAAGTGGACTATATAATTTTAAATCATTGCATTATAAATTCAATTACCCCAGGTTACCTAGGTTAATGAAGGAGAGACAGTTTAACTCAGTAACCTGGTGCTCCCCTCCTAGAAGAAGCCGACTTCTTTCTGTCCATACACTGTCCTTTCCCCATCACTCTGCTTGCCTTGATCACACCTCTGAGTGTTTTTCTGGCCCTGCAGAGGGACCAGGAACCCTCAGAGCTGGTGGGGAGAAGTCTCTGTTCCAGGAGTGGTGGTGGGTAGAAGGAAGGTCCCTGTGGAGCCAGAATGTGAGCCTGACTCATCCGAGCAGCGGGAACCGGGTCCAGCAAGAACAGGGCGCCAAGGAAAGCAGGTCCCAGCTGTGCTCCAAGAGTCATTGGTTCAAATTAAGAGCAGAAAGTTGGAGGTTTTAAAAACCAGACTCTGATGTCCTTTATCTTGAAAGACATAAAACATTGTCACTTAACTATTTCAGAAACACTAGAATACCATGCAGAAATAATTTAATCAAAACAGACAACCAAAAAAAACCTAGTTGTCTTTCTAAAATTCCTCATGTAATCCTGGGGATTTATTTACAGAGCCTTGCTATTTATCTCAATAAAAGATTCCTCTCCCAAAGTGGCTACATTCCCATCTGGACTCCTCTTGCTTTCATTATTTTTGAGGAGGAAAAACATCCAAGTGATCGCTGAATAAATTCTTTGTTCTGCACATTCCAAACTTGGCTCCCTCTGAAGTGTGTGTTAACTGGAATTCATGATTTGGCCCACATTTTAATAGATGAACCTAGGAAACCATTGTCTAGAGAAGGACCTTTTGTTCCTCTCAATGCTATTTTCTTTCTCTCCAGGACAGTCATCAGGCTTTTACAAGTGAAGTTGGTGTTGTGTCATTTTCTTTATACAATATTATGTAAAATAAATAGCAGAATATATTTTGATTCCATGTTGAATTTAATTTCTGCAACGGAAACTAAAGCTTAGTGTTGAACATACTGACCTCCAAAAATGAAAATATTTTTTGTAGCTAATTATCCTCTTATGATGCAAGCAACTTTTAGTGCTAAAGAATTCACTTTTTCCAGGTGGAGATCTTTGAGTTCTAGAGGTTCTTTCTGTGGGTACTTGTGTCTGCCCTTCATCGTAACTCCACCCAGAGGAAAGGGAGTCTGCGTGCTCTCCCTATAAGATTAGTAATAGCCCTGTGGCTCTCCAAGCTGTAAGATGAAAGTGACAGAGGTGAGGCTGCCAGTGGTTTCCGGAAAATTTAACCTTTACTCGCTTCCCTCTAAGGCTTCTTAGTTTCACATATCCTTTAGGATACTGGGCTAGGATTTCAGATCTTACGATGGAAGGCTTGTAAACTCTAAGCTCTACATTTTCAGGTTATTTGGCTCCTCTTCACTTTGAAGGGCTATTCTTTCGTGAAAATTTAAGTTTGATGTCCTACCCCATCATTCCTTTTAGTTAAAGCAATATGTCTTATTTGTTTTAACTTTGAGTCATAAATAGAAGGCACTATTTACAAAACTTTGTATTGCTCCTGTTTGCAGAATATTTCAGTATAGAATAGACCCATGACCTTCATCAGGAATACTTCCTGAGTCCTCAGATTCATAAAGTGTACCTGGGAATATAATTTCCTCCATGAAACGTAGTAACATATAACTAAAAATATTGAAGCATTCCCTTCATAGTCTTACTGAGACCACACCACCTTACTGCGATGTGGAAGTGAAGCCCCTGGCTGGGCACACCTCTGCCATTTGACTCTCCCCTTCATACCAGCCCTGCCCTGGGTACCACGTGCATTTGTACCCGGGCCATCTAGAGAGTGTGCTGTGGACCTTGCAGATGAATAACAAGTAGTCAAAGCAGATGCCCAGGTCTGCCATTCCTTGAATCTTGCCTTATCAATAGTGGCCATGAGCCTGATACTGCGACTGAAGGATAGTCCCTCGATATCCGCCGAGGATTGCTTCCAGAACCGGCCACGGATACCAAAAATCTGCGGCTGCTCAAGTGCCGTAGTTGACCCTCACGTCCTAGGGTTCAACCAACTGCAGATCGTAAACGCAGTAGTGTATGGGTTGAAAAAAATCCCCGTAGAAGTGAACCCACATAGTTCAAGCCCGTGTTGCTCAAGGGTCAGCTGTATTGCCTTTACATATTTGTTGGTTTGTTCCATATGGCTGGTTTGTTCCATTTATTTTTCTCCCCAGGTTAAGTTGTGTTTAACTGTAGAGAAACCAGCTGTATTTAAACTTAAGTTAGCAGCCACCTCAAGCCTACTCTGCACATGCTGCACAAATCTGCCTATTTCATTCACCGCGGCTAGACCCAGCACGGTTCATTTTAGATGAAAACTGAATATACTGCTTGTAGAAACTTAATTTACTGCTTGTAGGAGCGTAGTTTTTCTTAAAAATTATATGCAAGATCCCAGACCTAAAGGCCATTAGAAACAGTTTTTTAAAAAAAAAGCTTGTCCAAAAAAAATGCTTAAACAGATTATCCTTTTTCCTTTAGTACCAAGGTCATGATTTTTATGACATACTAAAAGGTGTTGGTATTTGGAGTTTCTAACAAGAACTATTTCACTGAATTGTGCTCTCTATACATTGTTAGGAGAAACTGATGCAGTAAGAACAGATGATGTGCGGGCTTCCTTGGTAGCACAGTGGTTAAAAATCTGCCTGCCAATGCAGGGAACACGGATTCAATCCCTGCGCTGGGAAGATCCCGCATGCCGCAGAGCAACTAAGCCCATGCGCTACAACTACTGAGACTGTGCTCTAGAGCCTGTGAGCTGCAACTACTGAGCCCACGCACCACAACTACTGAAGCCCATGCGCCTAGAGCCTGTGCTCTGCAACAAGAGAAGCCACCACGATAAGAAACCTGTGCAGCACAACAAAGAGTAGCCCCCGCTCTCCGCAACTAGAGAAGGACCTCGCACAGCAATGAAGACCCAATGCAGCCAATAAATAAAAATAAATTAATTAAAAAAAAAGAACAGATCACCCATTTGCTATCTAAATAGAATAAAGTCTGATTCAATTTGGTTTAAATATAGCAGTTTTATTCTCTCTAGGTGGCCTCTCAAGTACAGAATTTTATGGTATTTGTGGGAGTAGTTCTTATTGACAGTTAGAATTAATATTTAACAAAAATAGGTAATATGCAGTCACTTTTCTGGCCTCAAATTTATCTAGAATGTAAGGGTAGGACTAAAATAAAAATAGCTGACTGTAGTACATTGAACTTAACACATTACTATGTTTAAACATAATGTGGGATCAGTAATAAAACCCTGATCTGGGTAATATGTTATGGAAAGCCTATTTCAGGGGCTTTGCGTAAACAACAGGCATGTTGGCACATGAGGGAATTTTCCTTTTTCTTTTTTGTAGATGAAGTATTGCCAGGCTTTATATAAATATTTGATGTCGGATCTTACTGAACCATTAATGCTTTTGCATTTTACCTCGATACCATACTGTTCCTCTTTCCCTGCTGTGTTCGGCTTTCAGCAGCTGGATGGAGTGTTGCTTTGTTTATGGAGTTACAGCTGGCTACACTTGCAGCCTCCCTAAAGCCCCTCTCTGCAGACATGAAGATTGTGCTGGAGAATACTCTTGAAACAAATGAAAAGAGTTCTCTTCTCAGCATAATTAGTTGAGTGCCCCTTCTTTCTTTTTTTTTTTTTTTCTTTTTTTTCGGTCCATGCTGTGTGGCATGCAGGATCTTAGCTCCCCGACCAGGAATTGAACCCGCACCCCCTGCATTGGAAGCACGGAGTCTTAGCCACTGGACCACCAGGGAAGTCCCTCAATCTTTATTTTAAGGAAATGTTTTCTAAGTTATTTCTTTTTTCTCTTTTTTTTAACTTATTTACAACTTATTTACTTATTGGCTGTGTTGGGTCTTTGTTGCTGCGCACAGGCTTTCTCTAGTTGGGGTGAGCGGAGGCTACTCTTCATTGCGGTGCTCGGGCTTCTCATTGCGGTGGCTTCTCTTGTTGCTGAGCACGGGCTGTAGGCGCACAGGCTTCAGTAGCTGTGGCTCGTGGGCTCTAGAGCACAGGCTCAGTAGGTGTGTGGTGCATGGGCTTAGTTGCTCTGTGACGTCTGGGATCCTCCCAGACCAGGGCTTCAACCCATGTCCCCTGCATTGGCAGGTGGATTCTTAACCACCACGCCACCAGGGAAGTCCCTCTAAGTTTATTTCGAACAGGTTCTGTGTTAATAATCCTAACGGTGTCATTTTCTATTTTCAGACAAAGCCAGTGCTCATTTATCCTTTACTCTTCCTTTGCGACATTAGCTGTGGCTAGAAGTCTCATGGCCTGTCCTTTCAGATACTGTCCTCCTGGATCATAGATGTTTGAGTTGACGTGAGGAAGCGTGACTCACGGAACTCCTGCGTTTCGCTGGGGTCGCCCAGGCCTCACCCCCAGTGACGGCTGTGTTTCCAGAGCCCCTGGATGCCGACGCCATTTGCCACTCCCTCCTCCTTCAGACTCCTCTTCCTTAGCTACTAAAGCTTTCCTCCTGATTTTTTTTTTGTCATCTCTTTGCATTTGTCTCATTACCCCCAAATGTTGTGTTCCCCATGCTTCCTTCTTCGTTTTTCTTTTAATCCCCTACTGTGCAGTATCTCTGAATCATTTATGTTAGTAACCTCAGCCATCACCTGTATGTGGGCCGTTCCTGGGTAGTACATGTTTTGGTCTCGACCTCTTCTTTACTTTTCATATTCACACGCCCGTCTCCCTACTGAATACCTGCACTTGAATGTCACACCAGTGTCCCAGGCTCACCAGTCCAAACAGACTCAAGCTGCACTCCTGTCCGTCCTCCACCTCTTCCTTCTCATGTGTTACCCACCTTGGTGAAGGGCTTTGCATTCTGCCCGAGTAGCCAGAGCAGAACTGAGATTCATAATTACCCTCCTGCAACCTCATCCCCATCTCCAAACCCATTTAGTTATCAAGTTCTACCCTTCTGTCGAGTCCCTCACTTGTAAGCGTCCTCCTTGTCGTCAGCTTAGGGGCTCTCGTTTCACACTAAGACTTTTCTGGCCAGAACTGCCTCCCGCTTTCTCTGCGTCCACACTGCATAGTGCACGGGGCAGCCTAATACAAAGGGCCCAGCTGCTCAGGCCCTGCCTTTCATCTTAGCCTTCCGCACAGCCTTCAGTATCAAGTCCACCTCCCGCTGTGGGTTTACAGACTTGGCTTTGTCTTTCCCAGGCTGTAGGCTTGTAAGTGACTCTCTGCTACCAGGTTTTCTCTTGATACCTCTACACCTGCAGCTCCGCTTGGTCTGCCTTCTACCCCCTCCTTCTGCAGCTTCACAGCTGCTAGTATTTTAATATCAAGGCCAAGCCCCACCTTCTCTGAGACATCTCCTCCCATCTTTGCCTTCATTGCCTATCCTGGGAATTTTCGTAGTGCTGACTGACTGCTTCCTTCACAGAGTTTATTATACTTCATTTTAATTTTATTGGTCCATTTTTTCAATTTAAGGTAGCCTGTCTTATTCATCATCGTATGCCAAGGACCAGCCACTGATTCTGGCATTTTAATAGGCTCACATTGAATTTTTTAAAACTTTATTAATTAAACCAATAAGCAAAAAAACTTAAGTAGGAACAGAAGTAAATCAATTTGGGAAGAAATAAATTTGTTTTGGGTTCTTTTTGTTTTGTTTCCTTTTTTTAATTGTAGTAAAATATACATAACATGAAACTTACCATTTGGACCACAGTTCTGTGGCATTATGTACATTTCCATTGTTGTGCAACCACCACCAACATCCATCTCCAGAACTGAAACTCTGTGTCCATTAAACGTTAACTCCCCCCCTCCCCAGGCCCTGGCTGTTACCATGCTACTTTCTATCTGTGAATTTGACTATTCTTGGTACCTCATGTAAGCAGAAGCTTTACCTAAGTGGAATCATGCAATATCTGTCCTTTTGTGACTAGTTTATTGCACTTCAGTGTAATGTATTCAAAGTTCATTCATGTTGTAGCATATGTCCAAGTTTTCTTCTTGCTGATTAGCTCAGCCGCTATAACAAAATACCATAAATTCAGTGGCTTAAACAATGGACATTTATGTCTTACAGTTCTGGAGTCTGGGAATTCCAAGATCAAGGTTCCAGGAGGTGTGGTTCTTAGTGAGGACCCTCCTCCTGGCTTGGAGAAGGTGCCTTCTTGCTGTATCCTCACATGGCAGAGAGAGGAAGTTCTGGTTTCTTCCTCTACTTATAAGGGCACTAATCCCATCATGGGGGCTCCACCCTTATGACTTCATCTTAACCTAATTATTTCCCAAAGGTCCTACCTCCTGATGTCATTACACTGGGGGTTAGAACTTCAAGATATGAATTGGGGGGGGGGGGGAGTCATTAAGCCCATAACCTTTCCCTTTTTTAAGATTGAATAACTTTCCATTGTATGTATGTACCACATTTTGTTTAACCATTCATCCATCAATGGACAGTTGGGTAAATCAGTTTATAAAATTAAATGACACGTAAAAGTAGAACACACTATGATCTGATAAAGCTATAGAATTGAAGCTTAGATTTAAGTAGAATTCTTTGCTTTTTGTTGACTAAGTTTAGAATACTCCTATTTTAAAAGTATATTGTGGGTAAAGCTGTCTAAAATTCATTCAAAGTGAAATGTGAGTTGTTCTTGATTGAATTTCCTATAATTGGTTTCAGTTAGGTTGAAACTGAATTATGGCATTTTACTTGTCAGCCAAGATAAAGTAAAAAGGCAGAGGACTTACTTGACTTAAACTCACCGAGCTCTTAATGCTCCTTTTCCCCAGCTCTTCAAAGGAATGAGCGTACTCTGGCATCCACATTGGCGTCAGAGTTTAGATGAGTTGCAAGTTCACACTTTTAGATGAGAGAACGAAGATGTTTCCTACTTAAGCATTCAGGAAATGGGCACAGTAGCCTGAGCTTGGCATACCTGCCAGTTCCCTTTCTTTTGCAAATTCTAATGTGACCCAGGCAATGAGACCAGGGTGCTCCCATGTGGTCCCCAGCTTATGCTCTTGAATTGCTTCATTTCTCGTTCCTTGGGCTTCGAAAGTAGCTGCTTTGCACTCCACCCAGGGAAATGTTGCAGGGGGCTCCTCCTTACAGAGCCACCAGTGTTTTACTGTAACCCACCCAGAAACTCCCAGAAGTGCCGGGAGTACAGGCTTTGCTGTCCGGGGGTCCTTGATTTGCATCCTGGCCCCACCTCCTTGAGAGTGGTATCACCGTAGGAAGTTCCTGATTCCCTCTACACTTCAGTGTCTGCAGGAATCAAATGGGCCACTAGCCCACCTCTCAGAGTCAGTGTGATGATTAACTAAGGGAATATATTTACTCTCTATTCAACCCGAGCTCTTAAAACAGGCATAGCACACAGTGAGGTTTAGAAAATGGTAGTTGCTCTTTGTCCTTAGTGTCAGTTTGTAGATGCTCTTCCACACATAGTTACGTGCAAGTGAAGGAGAGCTAGTTCCAGTTGACTATTTAGGGATATGGGTAGAGCTGGCCAGACTGGGCTGATGAGTCAGTCTGCAGCCTCATCTGGGTCACGCATGTGCTGGGTCAGTGTGTTTCCAGGATCAAGTTGTGCTGTCTTCAGTGCCAGCATCCTGATTAACCTCGGTGAGGAGAGGGTGAGTTTGGGAGGCCTGCTGTGCTGGCAACGGTCATGGTGAGCTGTGCAGTTGCAGAAGGTGTAGGAACTACTACCGAAAACCACCCACTGAATTAGAATAGACTGAGAGAGGATCTTGTAAAAAGCAGTTGTGCTCTGGGAAGAGCAGTGAGGTGGCAGGTGGGCATATTGTTCTGCATGTCAGTAGGAGCTATTCTTCTATATGCGTCCAGGGGCAGGGTCTTTGCCCTCTTACCCCTCTTAAGGGAGTTCTGCATTAGGACCACCCAGGGAGGCCTGGCCTAGTCATACCTTATGGGGAGGGTCTAAAGGGCCCACAGTGACCTTGGTGCTTCCTCCAAAGGCACCCCCTTGTGTCCCTCCCCCCCACACACACCTGACATGGGAAAGCCTTCCCAGAAGCCAGATCTAATACGTGTCCTGCTGTAGCCCTCCGCCTCATGGACTCCAACAGGAGTCTTGGGCCCTTGCCTGGCGAGGGCACATCAGCCATACGGATGCATTTATCACCAGGAATTTAAATAACTCTCAGGGGTAAAAACATATCTTGCTCCCTTATATTTGAACCCACTGACATTTTTCTTTAAGATTGGATGACTGTACAACACATGTATAAGCGTGTGGAAATTAGTGATAATGGAGACAGGTGAGCTACCGAGACCCACCCCCACAATCATCAGTGTGAAATTTTCCCATGGGCCTCTTGTTCAGAGCCCAGGACAATGACCTGTCTGACTAAGGTCTGCTTCCACTCGTGGAAACCCCTCGGTATGGTGACAGAGTGGCAGTCTGGGGTTTGCCTGTCATTAAAGTGCTTGCCAAGAAAATTGAGTTTAGTTTCCTTTCTACCTGAAGGAATAACTGCTGTGAAATAATGAGATGGGCAGAGAGTGTTCTTAGGGGTGGTCAGCAGAGTTGAACTGATCTCTTGGCTCAAGTGGAGGGGCGATGCTGGGGGTTTGTTTGTTCTCTGACCACTGGGCTCTCTGCTGGTGACCATACCACCAGAGGGCTTGCTGGACACTGCTCAGGCCGCATGAAGATGGCCCTGGACCATTTGCTCTGCACCCACCTCTATAGGCTCTGCAGGCTCCTCTTAAGGAACAAGCACAGATACGCAAGGAGGGGAGGTGGTTGACTCATATACTGTGGCCCCACCAGCCCCCACTCCTGGAGAGAATCAGAATCCAGACTCATTAAATAGCCTAGAACAGGGGTCCCCAACCCCCAGGATCTAATGCCTGATGATGTGAGGTGGAGCTGATGTCATAACAATAGAAGTAAAGTGCACTATATATGTAATGCGCTTGACTCATCCCCAAATCATCTCTCCTCCCCACTCCCCCACCCCTGGTCCTTGGAAAAATTGTCTTCCACAAAAACAGTCCATGGTGCCAAAAAGGTTGGGGATTGCTGGCCTGGAGTCTCCCAATCTCTGGCTTTTTGTTTGACTCTTCTAGTTTCCCATCATATTTAGAAAATGACCAGTGATGATGGCAACTAAATGGCACAAAATGAAAGTAAGGATGTAAAGAGGAAGGTATAACGCAGCCCTGAATCGTGGTCAGCAATATGTGCTTGTAAGGAATTGCTGGAACTCGTTTGCACATGGTTTCGTGTAGGACTCAGAATCTGAAATCCGTGAGCCCTAGAATTGTGTGGGAAAGGAAAGTAGGTTGTGTGGTGTTTTGCCTTCTTTAAGCTTAGGGCAGTTATACGGAGGGGCTTGAGGGTCTTTGGAGACCGGTTGAGGAAGGTGCACGTCAGCAGCCACCAGAGCAGAGGCCATCACGGCATGCTGTGTTTTGGCTTCTACATCCCTTTTTTTTGTTTGTTTCTGTATAATGAAATGGGAATTAATTTACCTTGTTTAGTTTCTTCCGGTCTTTAAAATCCTATTGTGCCCCGAAACACCACTAAGCTTCTCATGAAAGGATGTGGTTATGACTTCTTTTCATGAAGTATTTGTGAATACTGGTGGAGGGTAGAACCACTCAAAATCACAGAGGCTACGTTTGTGGTGGACTAATGGATTCTTACCTATATGGGCATCTCATTAATTTTAGACTCCTTTCAGCAGTTCTCTTGCTTGGCAAAGAAAAAAAAAATAGAAAAAGAAGAAAAAATGGATGGTATTTGGGCACTGCCCACCATTTCAGGAGCTGTAAGTTCAGCTCTAACTACACCACTGCTGCCCTGTTGTCTAACAGATGACGTTTGTGCTTCCTCAGCTTACCATATGAGGACCCACCCTGTCAGACACATTCATCCTTCCCGTGATGGGCTCCACCAGGCTCCCACCCAGGTCAGGTGTTTCAGCCTAAGATACCATCATGGTGGCCGCACACACGCTCCAGTTCCTATGTCTTTACTCCTGACTTCTGTGAAAATCTTTGGTTTCCTACAAAATGAACCTGAAATGCATTGCTTTTCCTTTTTTAATTATATTTCAGTGGATATTAAGTTCTAGCATTTATTTATTTATTTGTCTGTGCCAGGTCTTAGTTTCAGCACTTGGGATCTTCATTGCAGCGTGTGGGATCTTTAGTTGCAGCATGCGAACTCTTAGTTGCGGCATGTGGGATCTAGTTCCCTGGCCAGGGATGAACCCAGGCCCCCTGCATTGGGAGCATGGAGTCTTATTTAGCCACTGAACCACCAGGGAAGTCCCTCAAATGCATTTCTTTATAAAGCTTCCTTTCCTCTAGTTTTTCCTATAAGATTTGACTTCTAACCTGCCTGAGCCCCTCTACACTCAATTTGAACTGCCCTTGCGACAGTTATATTCTACTTGTGTTTTACTTAAAAAGTTGCAGGCAGCTGTTATTGAGCTCATATTCTGTGCCATGCTCTGTTCAGAGTCCCTCATGTGAGTTTTCTCAGTTAACCCACCCAACAGCCCAGTAAGTTGGTTGCTGTTTTCCCCCTCTTAGAGATAAGGATGCCCGGAGATTGAGAGATGAAATCATTTGTGCAGAGTCCTGGCTGGTTAGCAGTGGAGCTGAGATTAGCACCAAGGCCACTAGACTCCAGAGCCCTGATCTTAGCCACCATGCCGCAAGAACAGAATCTACCACCATAAATAGATGGTGCTCAAGAGAGACTTGCCAGATGAGTGCATGCGTGTTTATACACGAAGGGGAGCCCAGCCACATGCGCTGCAATCAAGGCCCGCTTCAAGTGTGTAGCCTGTGTAGATGCACAGGGCCCCACACTGAGAAGGGTCCGTGCTGGGTTTAATGCTCTGCCTGAAATTTGTAATATGAACAAGGAGACCGAATCTTTCATATTGCACTGAGTCCCACAAATGATGTAGCGGGTCCTGTCTGCAGTCCATTTTTTATGTTCTGTTCTATAGGGTTACCCTTAGATATAAAATTGACTCTTCTCTGGAGGCACCCATGCTGTGTGCCGGGCTGTGAACCTCTAAGAGCTTGCCAGCAGCTGGGGGGTGATGGCCCATTTATCTCAGGGTGAGGAATTGCTGTGTTTCCCTAACTGTACAAGAGTTATTCCTTGTTGTGAATTGATCTTGTCAGAGGAGGCTCATCAGAACAGGATTTCCATAATCCAGTCTGAATAGCTGATGGGAATTGTATGATCAGAAAGCCAGGGATAGCTCTGGTTCACAAAGTTAGGAAGAGATGAAAAGACAGAGGGGTGGGTTGCTTGAATTTGAATACAACCTGTTCAAACTCTAGCCTGGATACAGCACCCAAATGACATTACGTTGAATCATTTTAGAGAATTTTTTTTTTAAAACAGAATTTTGGAAAAATCCTGGTTGATATGCGTTGCTAAAGACAGACTTTTACTGGATCCTGTTTCCTGGGTGAATAGCATTTTAATTGCCAAGTTGTGGTAAAATGCTGTGCTTAATTATGGACTCGGATAGCTAATTTGTCAGTCATTGCTGCTGTTTGAAACCCTCTCGGTTTTTCTTGCCATCCTTCCGCTGTTTGCACTTGAGTTACAGAGGGCCTTATCTCCTTGGACACATCCAAGCAGTGCTGTCACTTTGGAGTAAAAAGCAAGAAACAGAGACATAATTAAACCCATACATAACTACTCAGGAAAAAACTTTTAGCATCAATTACTCAGATACTGAGAGTTCTTTATCCATAAATTGATAATTCACAGTCTCAAGAGATCAATTTAATAAGAGTCTATCAGTGTTAACATCATATATGTAGTCCTGTGAGTTGATTCATGGGAAGGGTGTGGGGATAGGGGTTATTTTATGAGAAATCTGGGATTTGGGGCCACGCTTTTCTTCTCTTTTATCCTGATGTGAGAAGGCTTCTGGAAAAATGAAGAGCTGATATTGATCTTGGACCGTCTCTTCCTAAATGTCCATCCCATTCAACTCTTTGTTTTCATTGCAATGAAATGTGCTGCATATAAACGGAAAGCTGGCGTTGAGTGTAGTCCTGCAGACTATGGGAGTATTGTCTGTCGAGCTGATGATCATGATTTCTTCAATTGCTGCATTCTTTGCACAGCCCAGAAGCCCTGGTGTTTTATTTCTGCACAGGGAAGTCATAGCCCTGGAGAACATGTAAGATCAGTTACTTTAAAAACATTTAGTTATTTTTCAGCTAAATTGATAAAAACGTAGGGAAGAGAATCTTCTGAAATTAAGGCTGAAAGGTTTTTAGACGTTTCCTTTCTGACAGTGACCATAGCATTCTTTTTTTTCTTATATTTTTAAAAATTTATTTATTTTATTTTTTATTTATTGGTTGCGTGGGGTCTTCATTGCTGTGCACAGACTTTCTGTAGTTGCGGAGAGTGGGGGCTACTCTTCATCGCAGTGCGTGGGCTTCTTGTGCTGGCTTCTCTTGTTGTGGAGCACAGGCTCTAGGCACACAGGCTTCAGTAGTTGCAGCGCATGGGCTCAATAGTTGTGCCTCACATGCTCTAGAGCACAGGCTCCGTAGTTGTGGTACACGAGCTTAGTTGCTCCGAGGCATGTGGGATCTTCCCGGACCAGGGCTCCAACCCATGTCCCCTGCATTGGCAGGCGGATTGTTAACCACTACGCCACCAGGATAGCCCCAACCATAACATCCTTAAAGAAGATTATTTCTTATATTCCACAGAATTGAAAGATCTTACAGTGAGTGAAGGATGTATTCACCTTAGTTCTCTAATCCTATTTGGGCATTAATGTCCAGGTGCTTGGGGCTCGTTAAGACTGAGAGAAAGAAAGATCTGAGTTTATCTCAAAAGAGAAGAAAAGACTTGTGATCCATTAGAGTAGGGGGGAGATCAGAGATTCAGGAGGCTAGCATGCTGGCTTCCCATGTGAGCTAATTTGGGGTTACTCTTTTTCAAAATGTCAAGACAGCAACCCACCCAACTTCCAAGAAATGATCAGCCGCAGCCTCTGGCAGAAGTAGACACCCAGTGCCAGGCAGGCGGGTACCTCCCACCCCCTGAACTAGATCTGTTCTCAAATAATGTTTGTGAGATGGTATCAAATTCAGAGTATTGGGAAAGAATAGTAAGTCATCAGAATAAAGGCTAATTCTGATTTTTTTTTTTTTTTTTTTGCCTACCATACATACATCTAGAGTCATAAAAACATTTGGGTGGCATTCCATCAGTTGCTGTATGTGTGTTCTGTGTGTGTGGATAGTCTGAAGACAAAGCCACTATTGAGTTATATAAATCCAGAAAAGGCATGGGAATGAATGCCGGCCTTCTGAAAGTGCTATTTTTTCACTTTGGGATAACTCCAGTAACCAAGTAGAATTTTCTGATACATTTGCCAAATAAAAGAACTGAGGTTGAGAACTAGCAGGAGATATTTTAGCTTAATGTACATTTTGGAGAGCAGGGTAATAAAAGCAAGTTCTAAATATAAATACAAAAGTTACATCTTGAGTTTGGCTATGGAATCATGTTGTCACTTCCTCGTAGAAGCAAAAACATTTTAACATTCACTGTGAATATAATTCATTGGCATTACTTGTTTACCCCAAAGAGACTTAAAAAATCATCAGGCCCCCAGATGTTGCATCGGCCCCAGCTGCGTTCACATTTCTGCTGCCGTCTCTTTTCTTTCCATCTTTCTGTAACATCTCCTCCTCTTCACAGTAAGAAAAAGTAGCTGCAAAATGAAACTATATGTGAAGTTTCTCTATATTAGGTGCATCTAAAAGCCAAACTCTTAAAGCAGAAAAGTGATTCATGCCGTTCCTTAATCCTTACCTAGTTTTCATCTTTGTAACCTACTCCTTCCATTTTTCCCCCACTCCAGTCCCCTTCCAGTTACTTCAGAATTAACCGTGAGAAATTTGGGAGATGTTTTAATAGGAAAGAGGGGATAACAGAATCACACCTGATAACAGATTTGTCCCTATGGAAAGAGATGGGGCTCCCAGGTCAGATCTGCTGCGTGGGCATAGACAGATTTGGGGGGCATCATATTTTTTTGGTGCCTATCCTTACTCTTTTTCTGTTAGAAAAGCTTCTCGATGTGATTTTGTTATCCCTTTTGTCAATTTCCTGTACCTGAAGTCCCATCCTGCCCTGTTTCAGAAAATATGTAGGTTCATTGTAGAAAACTGCCGTGTTTCAGTGAATCAGCTTCAGTCCCAAGGCTTCAAAACTGTTGCTTCAGTGTAAGACCTCTTTATGTGCAAAATCGTCTGACCCTGCAGACCCCTTGCCAACTGTCTCATTAGGCACAGAAAACCCAGCTTTCTCTAGGGGACAGCAATAGCCTAGTGCAGAGTACCGTGGACTCAGAATCAAGAGGCCTGGCTTACTGGGAAAGTGACTTCGATTCCCTTCCCTCAGCGATAAAATGGAAATGACCTGCCCTGCTACAAGAGCCAGTGATCTGTGCCAGCATTCACTTCTGAAATAAAATCTCATTGTTATCAAGATTTAGCTGACATCCCGTCACAGTCTTCAGCCTCACATATTAATATCCCGCAGTTGCCCCAATGCCTATTTGAGTGGAGAAGGTAGAGGGCAAAAATCACATCTCTTCTGACTTCAAAGCTCTGGTTTCTGTGTCAAGCCAGTCTGCAGGGTGTGGGATCCATAATTTTAGAAGGAGATGTATTGTGGGCTATGTGGAGCACACCTCTGCTGTTATTATATAAACTCAAGTCATTTCAATGAAATTAAGCAACTGCAGTTCCAGGCATGTTTCCATGGAGCTTTTTACATGGTGATGCTACTCTCAACCACATTTATACATACTAAATAGCAATATCTGAATATTCATTCCAGACTTTGAGTAATAAAATTGGAAAACAAAGAAGCATACAAAGAAGGTACCAGTCTCACTGTGGTCATATACTCTGGGAGAGCCGGGGGGGGGGGGGGGAATTGGAATTAATTGCCATGTTAATATCATTGGGGCTCATTTATCCTCTGTGCTGCCATACTATGAAATTACATAAGCAGTTCAGCCTTTGAATTCTGGCAGCTTTTGGAAACATGTTTTCTTTCTTCCCCTTGTTATTTTTTGACGCCCCCGCCCCCTTCAAGGCCGTTTTCCAGCTGTCCCCTTAGGGAGTAGTTTTATGGGGAAGTTTCTTTTGTGGGCTTCCAGCTGGTTTTATTTTCACTATCTCCACGAAGTGGCTGCGTTTGTCGCATTTATATGATATTATCCATCGTGTATTGCCTTGGGATTTTCCCTTTGAATTGACTTCACGTTTTCGGTTTGCACACACAGGCTGTCTCCTGGTTCGGACATCTATGTGACAGTCTCATCCATGGCTTTAGCAAGATCCCAGCCATGTCGCAGCTCCCCAAGCAATCTGTCTTCATCCAGCGAGACTGGATCTGGTGGGGGCACTTACAGGCAAAAGTCCATGCCCGAAGGGTAGGTATGCTGGAGTTGACATCACTGTCTCTCCTTGTAATTCAGACATGTAAAATAACGTCCATTCAGCCAGACTGGATCAGTTCACAAAAGTGCGAAAGGGAAAATGTGGTTAGTACTCCAGATAAAAAAATGTTTTCATGGCTGGTTCAGACCACTTTCAGGAAGTTTATCATTCTTTAGTCTCTAAGGACTCAATGGCAAAGAAATCAGATTATACCAGTTCCTCCATTATATGTATCATCTGGTTTCATAGTACAGATTTTGCCACTTCTTAAAATTTCCTCCAAAGTGAACTCAGTAGTATACTGCTTGCACTGGGTGGAGTTTGTATTGATGGTAAAGTAGGGGAAATGTTCATCATATCCAAAGCTTAAAATGATTTTTCTCACACTTTAGAAATCTTCTCTGATTTCAGCCTTTGGGTTGTTTGGCACTTTTTCTCCCCCGTCTTTTTTGGAAACACTAAACACCCAAAAGTAACTGTTTGCTTCTGACAGGACTTAAAATGTAAAAAGCTAAGTGAACATGATTGTAGAGGCTACTAAAAGGAGGAAGAATTGGAGTGTCTGAAGCTGGGAAGTAATTAGCAAAACATCACATGACACACATAAGCTTGCTTTGCTCAGAGGGAGAGTAAAAGAACCATCACAGAGTTCCTGCTGGGATACCTCTGGCAAACTTGGTGAAGAACTTGAAACCACTTGAAATTCAAAAATGGGGTGTTTAAAAAAAGGACGTTTCTATGCCAGATTTTCCCCAAATTATTTTTAACAAATGCACACGTGATTTGGTTACTTTCTTGAGATTTTACCGTTACAAAATAATTATGCTTATGAGAATATTTTCATAATGGGTATTTTTTATCCTATAGCATTTTGTTGGTTTTTACAGCTAAGTATAATTTTGTTGATGTTTTGCTGAATGTTTATGTTAGCAGAAAGTGAGTAATAAAAACCACTATAAAATATATTTCCCTCCCCACCCCCACCCCCAAAGATTCCCTGGTAGCATATCTAAAATGCACATTTCTTATTTTAATTACTTCAGTGACAATTAGTAAAAAATTCTAGCTCTTATTTATGAGCCCTTGCAAAAGGTTTTATGAGTTAAGTATTATTATCCCACACCACAAGCCCAACTAATTATTTCTTGTTTTAATTAGTAGATTTTAAATGGCCTGGTTTGACTTCAAAAGTAAGAATTCACTGTTAGTACAGCAATAAAATATAAATGAGCCAGCAACAACAAAGTCATTGTTTGCTTTTTCTGTACATTTTGGTATACACTCTCAAGGCATGCCAAAATGTAATTTGAAACATTAATTTTTGGTGAATATTAATATTAGAAAGAGGGTTCCAGTGTTCGTGCTACACTGCTTTTTTTAATGCGGTGGTAATTATTCAGCTTGATGTGTAATACTAAACCTGCCGTAGTTGGTATGAGGGTTCCCCTGTTGCTTTGGAGGTTACCTGGTGCTTATTTACTATACTGTATAACATCAGTTTCACCTAGGATGAACCTCTACAAGAAGATGCTGATACAGTGTTTTCTTTTAGATTCCAAACAATTGTTGTCTGTATCAGAGATGCAAGACACATTGGTGTTCACTGTCTGATTCACATGCCTTACTCATGGGCCAGGTTTGATCCTAAAGTTACACTTACCAAGGGAACCGTCGTCGTTACATCTACTCTATAACTTTGCCCAGTAAAAATAAATAGGTACAGAGTGACAGTGAGGCAGGAGTGTATGAAGTCTGCTGCAAACTCATTAATGTTAAACTTGGAAAAGCTCAAAAGTGTGCGGTAATAACCACAGGTCCGTAGGCAATGATGGTCCATAAATGTGATCCGCCCCTTTGTTGCCCTCCCTGTGCTTCAGCAGGCTCGGCGTCCACTTGTATGTGGTGTGTGCTGCCCGCTCCCTGGTGTAAGGATCTTGAGACCATCCACATCAGTTGAGAGGTGCAGTTTCACAGGCTGGTTGATAGAACTTGCTCTACTTGAGTGAAGGGGAAAAAGGCACCTGCACCAGTCCAAGATGGGAACGAGCGCGTTAAAAAGCAACACTGATGAAAAGACAGAGGGTCTGTTCTGCCGTCTTTGGAGATGTGTTTTGGGGCCACATGCTCTGAGGCATGTTGACAAGGCAGGACATGTCTGGAGGGAAGGATATACTGGGCAGATGTGGAGTTGGTGGAGGTCATGGTGTGAGACATGTAACCGAGGATGTGCAGCCTGCCCGTGGGCGTTGTGGAGACAAGGAGGCCACGGTGGCTTTCTCCCAGCACTCTTAGACGAGGGATGAAACTTGTCTCTGAGGGCACCTGAGATCAATAAGTGAAAGTTATAGAGAAGACGTTTCCAGCCCATTATGAGGAAGATATTTCAAAGCTGTCAGCCTGCTCTGGAGAGCAGTGGACTGTCTCACAAGCTAGAAGGTTCTTGACCACTGAATGCGTTTCATGTTTTTCAGCCAAAGGATTACTTAAAAACTCCTGCAGATCCAAACCGTGACTCCTAAAGTATTAAGTGCTCCTCCAAACAAAGGGACAATGAAGCTCCTCGAAAGGAGGCACAGTTTAAAATTAGAACAGGTTTTGTCTGAGCTCCTCAAGGATGGGACCGTCATAGCCCTGAAGGCCTGGCACGCAGTAAACGGGGGGGGGGGGTGAGAACTGAAAGTAAACGGAAAATGCTTTTCAAGGCAAAATTGAAAGACAGCCTTACTTCATCATTTCTTTAAAAGCAGACAGCCAAAAAAGCATTTGGCTTTAAATTCGGAAGGTCAGAAAGTTGTCTTTGGTTTCCATTGCTACCAAAAAGCAGAAGCAAGATTCCAATCTACTTATTCCTTTGATCTCTTTGCCTTTTGGGGAAGTCTTAGTTTGTGCACATTTAGAATAGGATCATTGGACCAGTTTGAGGATATTTATTCTCCTAAACTAAACAAGGACCCCACTTAGGGAGGAAATGGCAAAGATCATAATTAGTGAAACCTTTTTTTTTAATGAGCCCTTTCATTGAAGTTTTCATAAATCAAGGTTTTTGTTTGTTTTTGATAATGGAGGTAACTTTGTTTAGTGAGGCTTTTGAGTTAAGTTTGTAAATGACAGTCATTTGTGCAAAAAGTAATGAGGGAGATGTTGGAGTAGAAGTTTTACTAAAATATTTTATAGCTTCCCTGCTTTCCAAATGCTTTATAGAGATTTTTCTCCCTGGATCCATATAAGAGTTGCCATTTTACAAAGAAAGAAATGAAGACAAAACTTGAGTGACTCCAGGTGGGGAAGCTGAACTTGGCTCCCAGGCTTCCTTCTAATCTCCTGCTCTTTCCAGTACACCCCTTGGTGGTTCCCACACATTTATCCATTTGTAGTAAAGAAGATGCCTGTCACATGCATCCCTTAATTCAGGCCCTATTTTGTGTTTCATTGTATAGATTACTTATAGGTTCATTAGTAACCACACACACTGATTTGTAAATTTCCACGTGAGTCTTTGAATTTTATACGCTAGCTCTTTTTCCTCCGCTCAGTTAGTGTTTACTTTGCTGATGTTACTAATCAAGGCATAAGCTTTAATTAAGCATATATTATATTATTATTCTACATAGGGAAAATTAAAATGGGCTCATTAAATAGCTAAACGTTCTTTCCAGAAATAGACATTTGCCTTTATACATGCCAGTTTACCTACTTCCAAATTGCCCTCCCAAAGGTGATTTAAAATTTATACATTTTGAAAGTGGTCCCTATGTAATGTTAAATCATAGCAGTCCTTGTCTTTCAGACCTTAGAGTAAGTGCTCAGAAAATAGTTGTTCCAAGAATGTGTGCCTTAGTGATTTAGCAGATTACCGAGTTAAGAGAAGCCCCTGGAATGTGCCAGTTGGAGAACACACACGGAGCACTAGAATGGTGACAGTTTTCTTTTGGCTGTGAATGACAGCCTGAGCTTAGCTGCACAGGGACCAGAAGATTTTGCTTTCTTACTATATATGTTTTAGGTTGGCTCAGTCCTCATGGCTCCTTGCCCTCGTTTACGGTTTACATACTTCGCATACATACCTTTCTGAACGGAGGGGTGTATACTGACCATAACATCCACAGTTATGGCATTCACGTACACACACACGAGGATGCGTACGCACGCACAGACATGTAAGCAGAACTAGTAGTACCTGTCATTAGATTAGCTCATTACACCCAGGACTACCTTCCCTTATGGGTGAGGTCCCTGATGTTGTCTTTGCCTTTGGGGAAATCACCGCAGGTTTGGAATAAGCCGCAGACCCCCAGCTGCCATTGACAGGCAGAACACCCAGGCAGACATCGGTGGCAGCGGGAAATCCACACCTAGCTGGCAGAGAAGTGAGGATAGCATTGCCGACCAGATGGGTAAGTAACTAATTCCTACAAAAAGCAAGTTGCTTTTATACTAAGGTGACTTTGCTTACCTCTGGATGATGTCATCGAGGCATTCTGTTCTCTAATACAGCCCTGGGCCGTAAAGGGAAAGAGCATTAAGTCTCAGTTAGTGTATGTGTAAGTGAAGGCGGCAGTTAGGATCTGAGAGAAAAGGCAAGGAATTCTAAGTGACCCTGACTTTAAAGACAGAAAGGACGTAGGAGTTTTTTTCAGCACCAAGGTTAAAATGCCAGAGTACCAAGCCACGTGTGTCCTAAGTATCTCCCTCCCCCTTGTTTGTTTGGTTGGTTGGTTTTGCCTAGTAGAAGTGCCCTGGGAGATTAGTTGGTATTCTTAATGTCTTAAAACATTTTTTTAAACTATGTACAAAGTGAGAAAGAGATATAATTGTTCTTTAGTCACTTTTGTAGCTTGTTGAGGACTCTTTCCTCCATTTATATGCTTTTCCTCCCTACTCTGCTATTAAGCTGTCAGCTAAGGAAACATCTTGGGATAAAACAGCGGGAAGGGAAAGATTTGCATGGGTGAGCCTTCCTTTGGGTTTCTGGCACGCAGCCCTTTCCCTCTCTCTCTGCAGTTCCACAATGACACCAAAACACTAGTTGATACAATAAAATTTTGCCATGAAGGGAGATAAAGTTTCAACACAATAGCACCAGGGATTTAGAAGAAACACAGTTGATACATCAGGGACTTGAATCTAGACCTTTAGGGTTTTTTTCCCTTTATCTTATCTCTAGTATCTTTCCCATCAAAGTGCGATAAGAAGAAGTAGATTTCAGGGCTGAAAAAAGATCAACGTTTAAGGCAAAGACCCCTTCGTTTTATCTTCTCTGCAAATGCATTGTCTTGTTCGGTTTTAATGACTGCCCATGTTGCCATGGCTGGGAAAGGCGTTCTCAGTGCAGAGATTGGAGCCAAGTTGGAGGTCCCAGCTGTTGCCGGGGGGAGGGGGTCAACAGAGAAAACAACCCACGACCATAGAAGGGAGCGGAGATACATTCAGCTAAGACAGGCGTTGAGGAAGGGAAATGAAATTCTTAGGTTCTGAAGATAGGCTTTATTCCTCTCTCACTTCAGTGAGATGTGCCTCGTTATTGAAGCCATCTGTCATTCCCCACTCTCTTCCCAACCCCCACCCCTCACTGAAAACCTGAGCATATTCTCATCCACTGCTCTGCTCCTGAACGAATGTTTCGAATCCCATGTGTTTTGATACTGTTGAGATGGTAACGACACATGTGAACAGGATCCCTCCTTCAGAATGACTTTAGCAGCTTTTTTTGGCTCCTAGTTGCAGGCTTTGAACAAAGCTGCCAGTGAGCCTTTGTGCACTGATCAGGGTCATGCTTCCCACTCCTGCAGAGTCATATGGGGAGTGAAGCAGTATCTTGGGGCTGGAAAGGGTCATTACAGGGTTCATCCTAGACCCGTATTCATTCTCTCTTGTAAACCGTCCTCTAGTCTTTTTTCCCTTGCATCCACTTTAGTTTAGTGGCATCCACATTTCCTACGTAAGACTCTGAAATGAATACCAGTGAGTCTTTTTAACACATTCGTTCATCCTCTTAATGAGGTATATACCTTTTCTTTAAAAAATAAGATACCCCTAGAGCCTGCCAGAGAAGGCTTTTTTTTTCACCAAAGGCACTCTCCATCCATGAATCTAAGTCTTCAAAGAAAATGTTCAAATACATTTTTGTAACTTTTGATACTCCAGCATTCCAGAAGGCCAAACCCAGCCCTTCCTGCCTGGCACTTCAGAAGGAATCTGGGGCTTTGCTGGTGTAAGCCATGCTAGGGGAGGCATCAGGACAAAGAATTGTCATGTCCTCATTCCTCCATAGACTGTAAAGGGCTGCCCTTCCTACACTCAATGTGTTAGAACACAGTTCTCTGATGACCTTCAGGTCACTGGTTGAAAATGCCAAGCAGATTTTTACTGATCCGCCGGACCCACCTGTCTCTGCCCGTCAGTGTATGATAAGCTGACACCCGGGGAGCAGGGAGCTTAGCTTGCTTACTTGGCTCACTCATCTCCGTGCAGTTTGTTTTTCTGCCTCTCCACTTTTGGACGTGGTTGAGAGTCAGAGCAGAGAGTACCCTGCCCAGTCCTGTACGTGGTAGGAATGGTGTCACAGAAGTGCAGACTTGTTGCCATGAGCCCTTAGGTGTGTTAAAGAGGCTAAATCGCTTACCTTTCACCTTTGGAACACCCCATCTTGAACGCCAGTGGAGTCCAGAAGGAAGCAATTGTTTTAAGTAAACTAGTTGCTGTGTGTCTTTTCTGTTGTGCTTAGCTTACAGTTATAGAGGACCTCAGGATTTCAATTCTTTTGTCCTCGAGCAGCATGAATATACAGGTAAAATATTTCCAAAGTGTCATGGTAAGTAACACGTGATTGCATCCGTGCCTGTCTAGGTAATGTAGACCAAGTGAGGTTAGCCACACTTTGCAATGAATGAATTTCATGAATTTAATCCATATACTTGAGACCTTCCCCCCCAAACCGAAAGTTAATTCCTAACTTTGCCGCATTGTTCATGGCCTTTGGTTTGGTGGTACTTGGCTATGCTAATGTGTATGATGTGACACACCGTCACCAGCTGCAAGCTTTATCCATCAGCCACTTAGTTTTTGACATGCTGTCTATTGTGTAAACTCTCAACAAGCTTCTTGCTGAAATTCCGAGTTTGCTGGCCAGTGAACTGAGAGGTGCAGTGGCAAGCCGTCTTCATTTGTCCACCTGTGTCGGTGTCTGTTTAGTGCCTGCACCATAATGTCCTGTTCTGTATTCCAGAGCCAACGTGCCACCTCCCAGCAGTATCAAAGGTACTGCCAGCCTTCCGAGAGAGCCCCAGTGGGAGATTAATGCGTCAGGATCCGGTGGTGCATTTGTCTCCAAACAAACAAGGGCATGTAAGTTAACTGTAAAATAATAAAAATCATAGGTGCCTAACCATGTACCTTTCTTACATGGTGAAATTAGTATTGGCCTGCTCTCTCTTTCTTCCACAGTGTCAGAGAGGAAGTCAGCCTAGTAGCAGGTGGGCACTGGCTGCCACGACCCTGGAATTTCTACTGTCAGTAGCCTTAAGCTTTCTTTGAGATAAATTGAAATTCCTCATTGGTATGCACCTGCTGCCCCCCCAGATTTGGATAGAAGGCCATGTGCTCCAATCACAAACAATCCTAATATCTGGAACAGAAATGTGCTAGATATAGATTTTATTTGCTTACAC
This sequence comes from Hippopotamus amphibius kiboko, assembly GCF_030028045.1. NCBI lineage: Eukaryota > Metazoa > Chordata > Mammalia > Artiodactyla > Hippopotamidae > Hippopotamus > Hippopotamus amphibius. The sequence continues at coordinate 157,511,966 of NC_080189.1, forward strand.
AATTGCCAGCATGAGACGTGCATGGTTGGCGCAGCAGTCAAAGAGACAGACAGCTTTCCGACGACGCCCCCTCCTGCTTCTCTGATCTTCCAGGGCTACGTATATGTTTGTCCCTTTACCATATTATGAAGAGTTCCTTATCACTTACAAGTGGAATTGGGAATAAGAGGCTATCGTTTCCTCCCTCTTTAAATGCAGTTGATTTCTTTGGTCTGTCTGTTCTCTGGAATGTGTATTTATATGTATGTCATTCTACAGGATGAGGAAATACTGTATTTCATATTCTCTAATTTATAAGATACTCAACACTTTAATGAGAGGGCTCAGTTTTGCTTGAGTGAAAGGGATATTGAAGCTTAGAAAAGAGAGCACACATTCATGAGCAAGCATCCTGCACTAGGCTTGTGGGAGAGAGATTTACTGATGAGATGTGATGCCGTCACAGTTCCATTTGTAAATGCTGGGTTACCCTACTCCGTCTGTCAGTTTCCCCTCCTTTATTAACAAATTTTTATATTGATTACATGGTCAAATAATACTTTGGATAGATTGGGTTAGATAAAATACATTCTTAAAGTTAATTTCACTTGTTTCTTCTTGCTTTTTAAAATTTGGCTAGAACACTTTAAATTCCAGATGTAGTTAAGTTACGTTCCATATAAATCTGTCCTGTAGTTTACACTCTCAGCACATCTGAATGCTGACCAGCCACACTGAAAATGCCCAGTAGCCTCGTGTGGCCTGCGGCTAGCAAATTCTACAGCCCAGGTCCAGCGCTGAAGAAGTTCTGCCCTACAAATAGGAAAAGTAAGTGATGGCCTTAGAATGCAAAACTTGTTGCCAAGAAAAACTAGAGTAGCACCAGTAAAGTAACTGGGATTGATCCTTTTTCAAGGGGAGGAGATCTTTCACTTTGAGGAGAGATAAGACTGTCCTCCTGGACCCTCCCCACAGCCAGTAAAGACACACACATCTTCTCTTCTTTTTTCTCAATCACCACCAAGTATCTGAACTAGTGACCTCCCTCTAATTTAAATATTATTTCACTCAGATATCTTTTGAAATCATATTTCTTTGATAAACTATAAAATGTTCTTTCTAAACAGCTAAGCCACTGTGCAACAAGGGTTCTGCCCACATTTTTTAAATTGAGAGGTGATTCACATATTTACATATCATAACATTCACGCATTTAAAGCGTACTATTTAGTAGTGGTTAGTGTATTCAGGGTTGTGCAACCAGCACCACGATCTAACTCCAGAACACTTTCATCACCCCAGGAAGAAACCTGTATCCTTAGGGAGTCACCCCAACTCTTCCATCCTCTCCAAGCCCTCAACAACTGCAAGTCTACTTTCTGTCTCTATGGATGTGCCTATTTGACATTTCATATGAATGGAATCATACAAGATGTGGCCTTTTGTGTCTGGCTTCTTTCATGTAGCATGTTTTCAAGGTTCATCTATGTTGTAGCATGTATTAGTACTTCGTGTCTTTTTATGACTGAATAGTTGTGTGGATATACCACATTTTTTAATCCGTTGAGCAGTTGATGGACATGGGAAATGTTTCTACTTTTTGACTATTATGAATAATGCTGCTATAAAATTCACGTAGACGTTTTTGTGTAAACATAGATTTTCATTTCTCTTGAGTAGAGTTGCAACTGTTTTCCCACAGCAGCTGCCCCATTTTACATTCCTACCAACAATGCCCATCATCTTTATTGTCTGCTTTTTTTATTAGAACCATCCTAGTGCGTGTGGAGTGTTTTGCATTTCCCTCATGACTAATGATACTGAGCATCTTTTCATGTGCTTGTTGGCCATTTGTATATCTTCCTTGGATAAATGACGATTCAAATCCCTTCCCCATTTTTTATTGGATTATTTAAAGCACAGAAGTTTTTAATTTTGATGAAAGTCCAGTTTCATCTATTTTTTTTTCTTTTCATTTTTGTGTTTTTGGTGTCATATCTAAGAAACCATTGCGTATTCCAAGATCACGAAAATGTATACCTGTGTTATCCTCTAAGAGTTTTATAGTTTTAGCCCTTACACTTGGGTCTTTGACTTTTTGAGTTTATTTTTCTATGTGGTAAGGACGCAACTTCACTCTTTTTTGCGTGTGGATATCTAGTTCTCCTAACACTGTTTGTTAAAAAGACTGCTCTCCCCCGCCGACTTCTCTTGGCACCTCTGAAAATTTGACCTCCAAGCACTCCTTAGAAGGCTGTCTCCTAAATAGATGCTATATGGGGAAAGAAAAGATGTCTTTAAGAAAAAGTCTTATAGTCGGTCTTCTGTTTACTCTGATCAGTAGGGTCTTCCTAATTATAAGCCCTTTGGAAGTATCACTTTCTGTTTTAAGATGAAGATATTAAAGACTAACGACAGTTTAGGGGGGGTTTTTTCTGATTAAAATTCTCTCAATACTGTTGATACTTTAGCATAAGCCAAATAATGAAAAATGGATTCTAAAAATCAAAGTTTCCAGCACTCTCTGCCGTGGAATCTTCTGAATAGGTTTTTCCAGGTACCTCCTGCCTTACTTTTTGTCATCATGGGAATTTGGGGGCCTTGAGAACCCCCTCATTAGACACGTTTCACAGGGTCATTCCCCCATTATTTTTTCCTGCGATTCAAGAAGCCAAGTCTGTAGTTAAGGAAAGCCTGCTTCCCTTGCAGTCTGACAGCCACTACTCAAGCCACTCCAGCAGCAATACCCTCTCCAGCAACGCATCGAGTGCCCACAGCGATGAGAAGTGGTATGACGGGGACCGCACCGAATCCGAGCTCAACAGCTACAACTACCTGCAAGGCACCTCCGCGGACAGCGGCATTGACACCACCTCCTATGGCCCCAGCCACGGCAGCACGGCCTCCCTGGGGGCGGCCACGTCGTCGCCGCGCTCAGGGCCGGGCAAGGAGAAAGTGGCCCCCCTGTGGCACAGTTCCAGTGAAGTCATCTCCATGGCAGATCGGACTTTAGAGTCAGAGAGCCATGGCATGGACCGGAAAACCGAGTCCTCCCTGAGCCTGGACATCCACACCAAGAGCCAGGCTGGCTCGAACCCTCTGACCAGGGAGAACAGCACGTTCAGTATCAGTGACGCTGCTTCCCACACCAGGTAACTGCCCCTCCCCACGCCCCTGCCACTCCCGGCCTCTCTTTGGCCAGTTTCCAACCTTGTCCCACATCCCACTTCCCTTTGCTCAAGAGTATATAAAGTGTCTGGGCTTTTTTGTTTGTTTTGTACAATGACAGTTATTTTTATATATTTAATGCCTTTTATTTACTACCCAAATCCTTTATTCCTACCATCCCGGTGCATTATTTTATAAATTTATTTATTTATTTAGTGGCTGTGTTGGGTCTTCCTTGCTGCTCGCGGGCTTCCTCCAATTGCGGCGAGCAGAGGCTACTCTTCGTTGCGGGGTGTGGGCTTCTCATTGCACTGGCTACGCTTGTTGTGGAGCACGGGCTCTAGGCGCCCAGGCTTCAGTAGTTATGGCTCTCAGGCTTAGTTGCTCCATGGCATGTGGGATCTTCCTGGCCCAGGGATCGAACCTGTATCCACTGCCTTGGCAGGCAGATTCGTAACCACTGCGCCACCAAGGAAGTCCCCCTAGTTCATTATTTTAAACTGTGAGAAAAGTTTGCAGCTTTGTTCTTTGTAGCTGTATATGATTTTATAAAAATGTTCCTAACTGCATACCAGAATGAGGGAAGAATTTTGTCATGTGGCTAGTGATAGAGAGTGTAGAATGGGACAGTCTTTTGAAGACATTAAAAGAAAACCTCAGCCACATTTTCAAAAGGAAGGGGTCTTTTCCAAAACTAACACGGCATCATTTATAATGCTGAACGCATCACTCACATGGCCTCTCTATCAGAGAACATCGCTTACCCGGTGTTTGCATGGCAATTTGTTTTCAGTAATTGTCCCCTGACAGTGATGTGTTAAGGGTGGGCGCTGTCCAACAGGAAAGTGTAGCTAAAGTTAGACACAGCCCATCTACCTTTCTGAATAGAAAAGTACACATTCCCCTGTATCCTTGGAGATCACGCTGATAGGCAAAGTAAATACTATCTTTCATTTCCTCTTTTGGATTTGAGCCTACAGTCCAAAGTATAAGATCCTTCCTTTTAGGGAGGAAACACTCTGTCACTATCTTTTGGGGCCTGTTGATCTCTTTGGTGGTTTCTCCTTTTACCTTTTACTGTCAGTCATTGACAGTAATGACCATCATTATTATGGCTTGTGTGATAGCATCCAACCTTGCTGTCTTCCAGGCCTCTCCTACTATCATGCCCTAAAGAAAAGTAGCAGAGAAGTTGAGTTTAGTTTTACTTTTCAAATGGGAATCCAGGCACATAATCTGTCAGTATACCCCAGATAACTTTAATGAAAGAGGACATCTTTGACTTAATTTGGATTTAACTTGATCCGTTAAATATTTACTTCTCCCATTGTCTGTATTGTTACTGATAAGATTCGCAAGCTTCCCGCCTTTTTAAAACTTCAGGCTGGCCCGATGATTTGAAGCATTTCCTGAGTTTTCTCTCTGTTTACCACTACCACGTTGCAGTAATAAAAAGCAATTGCAACAGGTCTGCAAACTGCATGGCCTCCGAGCAGAAAGGCAAATGGGAAAGTCATGTCAGGATTCTTGGGCACCATGCGTCCAGTTACTTTTCCATAATTCAGTGTTTGGAAAAGTGGTTGGAAAACAGAAAGCCGGGCATCAAATACCAGAACAATATAACACAGACGTGGAGCCACTTGATGCAGAGCTGTGCCGCTGGCTTGCTGTTTCTGACACACCTGCCGTCTCGTTAACTGTGGCCTGTGCATTGACTCAGAACATGTTTCAGTTCACAATAGTTCCTCTGTGGTTTTCAGGTTTACCTTCACTCCTAGATTTTGTTTTCACGTCTTCATTTTGAAAGGAGAGTGTCTCTTTTGAAATGATACTCCATCTGAGGATGTATCTCTGGTTTAATTTGATGGCAGAAGAAAGTCAGTTGTAGAAGTCTTGTCGCTAATGGCATCACCACGGAGTAAAGTTGAAAAGGGCTGAGCCTCTGAAACCAAAGCACAAAACGTGGGCTGTGCCACTCGCAAGTGTACCAAATCCCAGGGGATGTACCAAGTACCCTCCGAAAAGTCGCACCTAGGCTTGCATTATCTGAATATGGTGACTGAGGCTGCCTGAAGGTCTATAAAGGAGTATTCATATTTTCTGCTTCTAACTGACCGCGCAGAAAGCATTTAAATCATCATTTAGAAGTAACTCCTCTGTTGAAAATCAAAGTTGCTAGGGAAGAATGTGGCCTTTCAGGGAGGATGGCAGGGCTTCCCACCCGCTGATCGGTTGAGTCACATTCGTTCGCGACTCTGGTAAATGGGGATGCTTTGTGACTTCAGTCTGTTGATCTTGGCAGTGAGCTGGATAATCAGAGTTTTAGCAGACTTCCTTTTCTGGAGGAGAGGGGGACTTAGCCACCAAATGCACATTGCTAGAGAAACTAAAATCACTGCAAATTAGAGTGTTTGTGTCCTCGGAAGACAGGAACAGCAATTAATGTGGAGATCTCTTGACAGTGCATAAAAGAGCTTGTACCTGGGACTTGGTGGCAAAATCTCAATTACAGTGATTAAGTTCCACTGCATATTTCTGCCTGGGCTGTGTTCCTACTCCCTCTGTCCTCCAGTCTCCCTGTTGATGATCATGCAGGTTTTTTGTGTCTCCCCCCACCGCCCCATGAGAACTGCTTGATGTAGTTTGGTAATTACATAGAGTTGTTACATTCGGATGTCATTGAGAGGAGCCATACACATTGAAAGCTTTCTACAATGAAAAAATCTGTTACGTGCTCTAAAGTGTTATTCCCTAGAATATGTAAGTTAGAATATGTGTTTTCTATGAAGCTTGGAAATGTAGGGAGAGGGTTTTTTGTTTTTTTTGGTTTTTTTTGTAATGGCTGTTTCACTTTCAGATCTTGAATAAACCACTCAAAAAAATGATTTGTGGTGAGCATAGGAGAGGTGAAGATAGTTCCACTTCTAGTATACTGTTAACCAGCTGGGTCCATTTCTTTCTTAGAGTGCTGGCCTCGGAAGTAGGCAGCGGGTCTGTTTGTGTGGTGACCAAAGACTTCCTTAGTTTACAGAACTCTAGTCCTGCCGACCAGTGGCCATTGCTGATGGCAGAACTAGGTTCAAGACCAGTTATTTTGAAGCTCAAGGGATTTTCTGGGCGGTCCAGTGGTTAAGACTCTGCACTTCCACTGCATGGGTTATGGGTTCCGTCCCTCGTTGGGGAGCTAAGATCCCACATGCTGCTCAGTGCGGCCAGGAAAAAAAAAAAGACTTGCCTTGGGCTTGCACATACACATCTTGTCTGTAACATCCTGACCTGTCCTGTTCGAGTGTCCAGACTTCTGCACCCACTCGTTACCAGCCATCCTGCTGCTTTTCTCTTGCTTCCCGTAGAGCTCTGGTGCCAACTAGTACCCACTTACGTGATCACATAAACATTTTTACTGCCTTCCAATACAAAAGAATTTCTCACCCAGTGTGTTCATCCTAAGCACCTTTGCATAGTGTATGCCACTGTGAGCGTAGCAGATAAGTGTCCGATACACCAGCATTATAGGTGCTCAGTACTTTTTGATGAACAAATAGGAATAATTTCTTCCTTAATGCTCCCACTTTTCGCCTGATGATTCAAGGTCCCTACTTAATAAACCAGTTTGAAAATAGCATAAATCCTTAACTCCTGACCCCTCTGGAAAACTGCCACTCCTTTTCAAAACTTATTGTGTAGACATGTCAGTATTTGCACGGAGCTATAGTGCTTTTATATACAAGTGTATGTGTAAAAGTGTACCTAAAGTCCTTGTACGGCATGAGTTTTTAGTGAAGTCACTTCTATATAAGATTTTTTTAATCTGCAAAATATAACAGGGAGAGACTTTATAATAGCTTATCTGCAAATATCAATCAACTGTATCATTGTCCAGCATTCACTAGAGGGGGTGATTAAAGGCCAGGAAAAATGCCTGCCCACAGATGTTAGTACAGTTCAGTTTCCTGAATGTGATTTTTCTGGTTGACCTAATAAGTTAATTATTCACTCCAGGAAAGCTGTATGTTTCTTGAGAGTAGGGTTTGTATAGGACTTCTTATATTCAGTTTACATGAAACTTTAAGGAATACTTCGGGCTGCTGTAGCATACTGACTATGTATGTGTGCGTGCATGTGTGTGTACGTGTGCGTGTGTGTGTGTTGTAAGAGCTTGTGAGTTTCAGTTTTTTTCTCTACCCTCCTTGGCACCCTGGGTGAAAAATAGGCCTTCCTTCTTTGTTTAGAAATTATTCTGTTGTCTTTATCTGTAACGTTTTCTTCTTAAGTCTCTTCTGCCTGGGATCTTTTTAAATTGCTAATGATTAATTGCCCTCCTCTACATTTTTTTCTTAGGATGAGACTGTTATTTTTCTAAATTTTATGGACTAAGTCAGACTTTAAAGTGAAGCCTCTAAAATTCCCCAGGACTTCTCTCTGACACGTGGTTGGGTCCACTTGTCATATATTTATGAATCGTTTTCATTGGTAACTTTTGCTTCGTGGTCCTACATGCTGTGAACGTTCGGAGTTCTATTTTATTTTGCTTTTACACATCAGAACTCCAGGTAATCTGGCCTTAGGTACCTTGCCCCATTTCAGTTTCTTCCAGCTTATGAAAGTGGGTGATTATTTTAGCCAGAACTTTGGGGATGTTCAGCTTACCTCAAAGACTGAAAAACAGAACCACTGTGGTTGAAATTTCAACACTAAGAAAATGAGACGTCTGTCAAGCTCCAGACGTCAGATCTCTTGGTGCATGGGTCACCAACAAAAAGTTTCTCATTACTTGGTTCTGTGAAGCAACTAATGCATTCATCCAGTCAATACAGAAAGCCCAAATTCTCCAAATGCCATTAAATCAGAAGACCAACAGGAATTCTGCAAGGACAGAGTCTCTATTCTTTGCTATATTTAAACTGTCCTACTATACTACGAGGATGTGAATTTATCCAGTTGCTAAAAGAAAAGAAAGAATAATCTCAAGAAGAGAGATTCCATAATTTTTCTGAGTAATGTCAGTACTTAAGTCCCCTCCCTCTTCAGAATTTTGTCTGTATCTACCTATCTGAAATTCCTCTGGCTGCAGCTTAAATCTATAATTAAGAGAAAGAATGGTTTTTCTGAGCTGAGTCTTTTCTAAAGATTGAAGATTTTTGAAGTCTAAGATTATGAAATTTGTAGATACCAAGAAGAGGTGATTTGAAAATAATTTAACAGTATATATACATGGAAACAGCCCTTCACCTCCTGACAAGTCGATAGAGAAACATAGGGAAAACAGATTTGGATCCTGAGATCCAGGTTCAAGTCTCAGTTCTGCTGTTGACCAGCCATGTGGCCTTTAGCCAGTCCTGCCATTTCACTGAGCTTGTTCCTTTATCTGCAACTTAATAATACCTAGTCCCCTTACTAAATGGTTGTTTTTATATGTTTGTTGAGAATTAAAAAAAGGGTTATCAAAGGTATTGCAAACTGTGAAAGTCCGTTTAAGACAAAAGATTCTCTGTCATTTCCTTTTATAAGCACTCCATCACTTAGTGTGGTTATCTAGCTACTTTTCCTTCGAGAAACGTGTGTCTCCCCAGAAACTTTGCTTCTCGAGTTTCCTGCTTTGTTTTCTTTATCCTTTTTAGATGCCAGATCCGGACATGGCACTCTTCTCGGCTGTGCCCAACAGAGTGATAACATCCATGGTTATCTTGCTAGCTCCCTGTTAACTAGCTCAGCATTGCAGACTTACTCAGCTTGTGGTCCACAATGACTCCTGTGGTCTCTTCTGCTGGGCAGGCCTAGCCACTCCTTTCCCTACGCTTTATGCATGCGTGTGCCTTGTGCTTATTAGATATCTCCCTCTTATAGGTGAACAGTTTTCTTTACTGCAGTCACTTGGACATCCCCTTTTGCCAGCTTCATCATTCCTGCTTCAGTTCTTTTCCCCCCAGTCCTTTAGAATTAGTATCTTCTGAAGCCCTCCTAAATTGTAGAACCAGTATGGGATGGAGTTGTCTAGTGCTGAACACAGAGGGAGGAGTCCTCCTTAATCATTATCCTCCACAGTATCTGTCACCTGAAGGCTTATTTGTTATCTGTACAAGTAATCACAGGAAACCCTGCCAGCTCCGCTTCCCTTGGTATCAGGCCAGCATTCAGCCTGTGGGCAGATTCAGCCACAGCCCTTTGACGAAGTGATTAATTGCTGCTCTCCCTCTCCTGAAAATACCATCCCAGCACGTCTCAAATCCGTCGCTCCGTGTCATGCCTGAGTAGTAGGTGACTGCACGTGTTTCCTTCGGCAGCTCTCAGTGGCACGGAGAGTGGCTGGCAGGTGTTTTCTGTAGGCGGGGGTGGCCTTGTTGATGAGGCAGAAATGGCAGAACCGTTTCCCTCGTAGCTTCAGCACCTGGGGCTTTGACTCTTACACACAGGCTGCCCCTGTCCTGTGGGGTTCATCCCTTCATGAGGTCAACAAGCAGATGTAGCTCCTCCTCTGCAAAGTGGCACCTGCCGTGACTAGTGCCCTTTTTGGAAACTAGTCATCTAGTCTCGTCTCCTATAAAGTTGTACCACAGCCAGGAATGTAAATAACCAGGTTGCAGCACATTTGGTTCATGGTTTCATTTGAGCAGTAGGTCAGGATGAGAAGTTTGGACAGATTCAGAGTGTCCCAGATTCTCAGATGCCCCGTTGCCGCTTCTCTTTTTATATGACAAATCATGCATTGAGTGTGTGTCCTCTCGTCCTTTTCAAAATCCATGTCCTATCCAGGATCTGAAGCACAGTATGAGGTCAATGAATATATTTTGACTGAATAAATAAATAAAAGTAATTTGCTACTTCTAAAAAAAAACAACAAAGCCATGTCCTATAAACCTTAGTGTTCATAGAAGCACTGTTTACAATAGCCAAGACACGAAGCAACCTGTGTCCATAGACAGATGAATGGATAGAGATGTAGTATATTACACAATTGAATATTACTCAAGCATAAAAAAGAATGAAATAATACCATCTGCAGCAACATGGATGGACCTAGAGATTATCATACTAAGCGAAGTAAGTCAGACAAACAAATACCATGTAATATCACTTATATATGGCATCTTAAAAAAATGATACAAGTGAACTTACAAAACAGAAAGAGACTCACAAAGAAAATAGTCTCATGGTTACCAAAGGGGAAGGGGTGTGGGGAGGGATAAATTAGGAGTTTGGGATTAACAGATACACACCACTGTATATAAACTAGGTAAACAGCCAGGACCTACTGTATAGCACAGGGAACTATATTCAACATCGTATAATAATCTATAATGGAAGAGAATCTGAAAAGTGATATATATTACATATATGTGAATCACTTTGCTGTACACTTGAAACTAACACAACATTGTAAATCAACAATGCTTCAATTAAAAAAATTTTTTTTTTAAATTCATGTCCTGGAATGACCAAACGAATCATAGGTTGGTCCATTTTTAGGAAAGGGGAAATATCCTATACTTCATGTAAGAAAGCAAGCTAGTGTCTCTTTGTGTGGAATCCAGGAGCACCCTGACTGAATTCTCAGTGCTTCTAGTTTAGCCATAGTCATAGCTAAACTCATTTTTTTCTGTAGATAGAAAAGTAGCAGATACTGCACTTGTCACTTCCTCACATATCTATTGCTCTTCTCTTTTTACTCCATGTTATTGGCTCATTACCTTCTCACACAGTTCCTGGGGAGAGATCTAATGTGCCATGGATACAACTAAATTGCAACGTATTGAATTAACATGAAATCTCCAGGATCATGAAACAGCTCAGCCACGCAACACAGTTCCCCTTTGAAAGTATGAAGCTGACAACTTCATTTCAGTTGTTTTGTAATTAAAGCCAGAGATTATTTGGAGAAGTGTATGGATGCAGGTCCCTCCAGGTGGTTCAAAGCCAGCAGGGTTGGTCAGCTTCAAGGAGCCCCGCCCCCCTCTGACCTCCACCCCCACCCCCACCCACACACCCTGGGCCCAGGGAGGGGGCCACGGAGGAAGGAGGACACAGACAAGCCACTGTGGAATGGGAAGAGTCAAGGGGCTAATCCAGTAGTTCTTAGGCTCTAGGGAACATGAGAGTCCTTTGGGGGTTTGTTAAAATACACATTCCTGGGGCTCTAGGAGATGGGACGTGAGCCAAGGAATCATTATTTACCTCAACACTTGCAGGTGGCCAAAGTTCATGGCTGCAGAAACACTGCTCTGATGCCTTCCTCTTCTTGATCTTGTGTGAAGTTGGATTTTGATGGAGTCATAACAATATGGTAATTCACCTGGGCTTGCGCAGTTCTCAGTGGATGTGAACTCTTGGGGGAGATTTTTGCCAACATACACAACTCAAGGTCCACCCCAACTCTGTTAAATTAAAATCTCTGGAATTAGGGCCTAAGAATGTGTATCTTTGAAGCTCCCAGGTGACCCTGCTGTGACCTGGGACAGGGGAACTAAAGTGCTCACGTTACTCCATGCTGTGAGTTGTACACAATAAGAAGGAAGAACTACCATTGGATGAGTCATTTGCTTTTGCTTTTACCATTGTTCCCACATCTAATCAGTTGTTAAATAGGGCTGTCCTTGATTATAACCATGAGTGAACAAAAGTGTGCCGCCATGTCACACCTGGGGGCTAATGTCAGCTGTCCTCTTCACAGATGAAACCGGTAATCAGGGCCTGTGGTCACAGATAAAACCAATCATCGGGTTCTATGGATAATTAAACAATTACCCTTTTAAGAACATACTTGTAAACAGAAGCATACTCCATAGATTTAATTATTTCTTGCAGTAAAAATAAAGCAACATCCAGTTTTAAATAAAGAATGAGTAAAATACACTACCTTTGTGCATAACACTCCCTTGCGTGGCTGATTTGTCACTTATTTAACAGTTGTCTGCATCGACTATTGAATGCCTACGATGGCCAGGGACTATTCTAAGCAGAGAGAATACAGTAGTGAACAAAAACAGACAAAAATTTCAGCCCTCAGGGAGCTTACGTTTAAACAGGGGGAGACAGACTGTAAACAAGATAAAGAAATTAAATATATAGTGTGCTTCATAAATACCAAAGAGAATCCCTCTGTGCAATAAATATTTGACTGAGAGTCGACTGTATTCTGACATTGTTAAATACACAGTGGTATCCCTGCCTTCAAAGAGTTTATCATCTAGTACAAAAACTTATTAAACGCCTCTCTGGGAAATAATGGTAGTAATTTAATTTACGTAGGAAGAAAAAAGCTCCAGAAACTGTGTATGCTGTATACTTTACTTTTACCTTTGATGTTTCTAGCATTTTCTGTAATGCTCCCTTTTATGCAGTATATATATTATGGCTAAAGCAGCACAGTTATTTCGTAAAGCATGGGGGAAATATTTATAAATTAAAAGACTGTGCAGTTTACATTCTTTTCTCATGGTTAATTATTTCTATTTTGACCAAACATTTAGTCTTTGAAAACCCCAGGGTTTTGAAGACCAGTGGTAGCACATCAAGATAGTTGTTGATGAAAAATATAAATTATGAGCGCTCAAGTGTACCTCTGGTACATGGTTTTCGGGGTCTGAGTCAGGGTCACAACATCACCTGGGAACAAGTTAGAAGTGCAGATTCTCATGTTCCCCACCCCACCCAAGCTCCCGAATCAGAACCTCTGAGGTGAGGCCCCACAATCTGTATCTTAACACGCGGATGAGAGCGAAAGGCTTGAGTCATTCAAACACACGGCACTCACTTGTGGGTGGTAATCAAGGCAGGTGAAGCACGCACGTGATTATCCCGGATGAGAGACGAGTGTGTTAGACCCTGACTTGTTGTTTTGCACTTAATTGGCATCTGCTTCAGACACTAACCAGGGTTGAAGCGTGAGACATCGCCACATCTGGGTTACAGATGTGTATGAGGCAGGCACAGTTGGGTGAAAAAAATCTGCAAACCAAAGATTAGATCTTGTCACTAGGAAACAAATAGCCACAAACCTCTCATATGGTTGGGGTTTGTTTTTTTGTGTTTTGCTTTTTTTTTCATCTTTATTGGAGTATAATTGCTTTACAATGTTGTCTTAGTTTCTGCTGTACAACAAAGTGAATCAGCTGTATGTATACATATATCCCCACATCCCCTCCCTCTTGAGCCTCCCTCCCAACCTCCCTATCCCGCCCCTTTAGGTCTTCACAAAGCATTGAGCTGATCTCCCTGTGCTGTGCAGCAGCTTCCCACTAGCTATCTATTTTACACTTGGTAGTGTATATATGTCATTGCTACCCTCTCACTTCTTCCCAGCCTCCCCTTCCCTCCGGGTGTCCTCAGGTCCGTTGTCTACGTCTTCGTCTCTATTCCTGCCCTGCCACTGGGTTCATCAATACCATTTTTTAAGATTCCATATATATGCAGTAGCATACGGTATTTGTGTTTCTCTTCCTGACTGACTTCAGAGTCTGTATAACAGACTCTGGGTCCATCCACCTCACTACAAATAACTCAGTTTAGTTCCTTTTTATGGCTGAGTTATATTCCATTGTATACATGTACCACATCTTCTTTATCCATTTGTCTGTGGATGGACATTTAGGTTGCTTCCGTGTCCTGGCTATTGTAAATAGTGCTGCAGTGAACATTGGGGTGCGTGTGTCTTTTTGAATCATGGTGTTCTCTGGGTATATGCCCAGGAGTGGGATTGCTGGGTCATATGGTAGTTCTGTCTTTAGTTCTTTAAGGAGCCTCCATGCTGTTTCCATAGTGGCTGTATCAAGTTGCATTCCCACCAGCAGTGCGGGCCCGTTCCCTTCTCTCCACACCGTCTCCCAAAGGCTGCACTCTTACTATTTCAGAAGCGTCTCTGGGCTCATGCCCCCTGTGTTGATAACGCATTGGCTGTTGAGCCGGGTCTCAGGTGTTGCTGTCTGTGGGCTTGTCTGCCTCTATCTTTGTGTGCCTTTTCCTGCTTCTTTTTTCTTTTTGGTTCACCTTTCCACTTTTAGTCTCTTTTCCATAACAGAGACCTGCTATTATTTTGTTCTTGTTGATTTATCAATAATATACTGCACTTATGGAGGAGTTTTGCATTCCCTTAATTTTAAAAGCAAACAAATGGGATATCTGTTACCAAGAAGTAAAAACTAAATGAGATTGCATTACTTTTAAAGTTATGTTGCCCTTTGAGATTTTGTGAGGGGTCTTTTCTTTCCCCTTCTCCCTAGATAAAAAAAACCTTGGGGGGAAAATTGTTAGAGGGATTATGAGTATGGCTAGTCATTTTTAAAAATATATTTTGGGAGGGTGGGATGAATTACTTAGCCACGTTATCGCTACCCAGATCAAGAACTGGACCTTGACCAGCATCCAGATACCCTTCCTCCCACATGCCCCACCCCCCAGCCCAAGTCACCTCCCCCTCCTCCCCAAGTGAACACAATCCTGAATCCTAAAGTCATACACTGGTTTTGCCTGTTTGGGGGCTTTGTGTAAGTGGAATCGTCCCACACATATTATTCTGTGTCTGGTGAGGTTGTGCTGGTGAGATTCATCCCTGTGTTGCAAGTAACATTTATTTACTTTCATTGCTGTGTTATATTTCCATTGTGAGAGCATACCACAATCTGTTTATCCATTCTGCTGTTGTCAAGCATTTGGAGTATTTCCAGTTTGGGGCTATTACAGGTTCTTGTACGTGTCCTTTGGTACAGGTGTGTATGCACTTCTATTCGGTGTATACCTAGGAGTGATATTGCTAGCATAGGATTTACGTATTTTCAACTTTAGCAGAGACTGAACGAGTGTATGAGAGTGCTAGTTGCTCCACATTCTTTCTAGAACTTGATATTATCATTTTAATTTTAGCCATTCTGGTAGGTGTGTAGTGGTCCCTCTTTGTGGCTTTAATTTGCATTTTCCTGATAATGTTGAGCACCGGTGTTTGATGGTTTTTAAGATACCCTCTTTTGTGAAATTCCTTTTCAGGTATTTGCCCATTTTTCTGTTGGGTTGTCTGTCTTGTTAATTTTTAGGAGTTAAATAGGAGCCCATTGTTGGATATATGTGTTACATATATTCTCCTGCTCTTTGTCTTTTGATGAATAGAAGTTCTTAATTTTAATGGGGTTCAATCATTGCCTTTATGATCCTATTAAAGAAACCTCTGCCTCTATCATAAAGATGTTCTTCCATGTTACAGTCCAGAATCCTTAGATCTGCATTTAAATATACAGTCCAGCTGGAATTGATTTTTTTAAAAACCATTGAATTGTACACTTTATTTTAAAATATGGATTGCTAATTTTTTAAATTAATTAATTAATTAGACTGCATCGGGTATTAGTTGTGGCAAGAGGGCTTCTCTCTAGGTGTGACGTGGGCTCAGTAGTTGCGGCATGCGGGCTTAGTTGCCCTGAGGCATGTAGGATTTTAGTTTCCCAACCAGGAATCAAACCTTCGTCCCTGAGTTGGAAAGCAGATTCTTAACCCCTGAACTGCCGGGGAAGTCCCTTGAATTGATTTCTATGTAAGGTTTGTGGTGGAGTTCGATTCATTTTCGTGTGTGTGTGTGTGGCACACATGCACACATATAAACTCTCTGTACCATTAGGGTTTTATTTTTTGTTGTATTTTGTTTTGTTTTTTGCTTCGTTTTTTATAATGAACTTTTTTATTTTAGAATAGTTTTTGATTTGCAGAAAAGTTGCAAAGATAGTACAGAGAGTTCCCATGTATGCTTCACCCATTTTTTACCTGTTCTTATCATCCTGTGTCACTATAATACATTTGTCATAGCTAAGGAATCAATGTTGATGCATTCTTATTAACTAAAGTCCATACTTGATTCAGAGCAGGACCATTAGATTTTGACGAATGGAAGTGCTCATGAGGCATGCTTTGAGACCACATCCTGTTAACTAAACCTTCAGTAACAAAGTCCACTGGAGTGACCTGTCTTTGGTCTCAGTCTAAGTTGGAGAACTCAGCAGGGCTCAAGTGGTATGAACGCAGGTCCCATGAGATCACTGGGAAGAAAGTATGGAAATCCTGCAGTTAAAAGCCCTCTAGGTTTGTTGTCAGCTTAAACTTGCATCTCTGGTTTTGAAAATTCTGCATGAGTTTTAAAAGTATAATGAGCAGTCTTCTCCTTGAGTCCTAGAGGACTTTAGTTTTGTAATTTCTAACCAAAGTTTAAAATACCTTGGTGATGAACAGTTTTTTATTTTTAGTCACCATGCCTAATATTACATCTCCAGGACTTACTTATCTTATAACTAGAAGTTTGTACCTTTATGAACCCTCTTTAGCCATTTCACCCACCCTCCAGCCTCCTTTGACAGCTACTCTGTATCTAGGAGTTTGGTTTTCTAATTTTTTGAGGAACCTCCGTACTGTTCTCCATAGTGGCTGCACCAATTTACATTCCTACTAACAGTGCACAAGGGTTCCCTTTTCTCCACATCTTCGCTCACACTTATTTCTTATCTTTTTGATAACAGCCATTCTAACAGGTTCGAGGTCTCAGTTTAGATTTGCATTCCCTTGATGATTAGTGATGTTGAGCCTCTTTTCATACACCTGCTGGCCATCTGTATGTCTTCTTTGGAAAACTGTCTATTCAAATTTTCTACCCTTTTTTTAATTTGGATTGTTTGCTTTTTTTGTTACTGAGTTATATGAGTTCTTTATTATTTTGGACAGTAACCCCTTATCGGATACATGATTTGTAAATACTTTCTCCTTTTCAATAGGTTGCCTTTTTATTTTGTTAATGGTTTCCTTTGCTGCACAGAAGCTTTTTGATGTAGTCCCTCTTGTTTATTTTTGCTTCTGTTGCCTTTGGTTTTGGTGTCAAATCCAAAAAAATCACTGTCAAGGAGCGTACTGTCTGTGTTTTCTTCTAGGAGTTTATGGTTTTAGGTCTTACCTTCAAGTCTTTCATCCATTATAAGTTCACTTTTGTGTATGGTGTAAGATAGTGGTCCAGGTTAACCTGATAAACAGCTTTTTAGAGAGTCAGTGTTACTGCCAGATGCCACGGCAAGGAGACCTCAAGGTGCCCCTTTGGCCTTAGACTTTAGTGTGTGAAGAGCTCTATGCCTGATCCAGTCTTCTCTTCCCCTCTTCAGCTCGGGCCTGGGGAATGTCACCCGTGACCCTTAGTTCTGAGGGAGGGAGGACAGAGAGCCGTTGATACTTCCAGACCTTTTACTGCTGAGCTCACTGACACCCCCCCACCCCAGACTTCACTGTAACAAACTTCAGCAGTGCCAGTGTACTTCCTCCCACGCCCCAGAGTTGTAACTATTTTTACTGTTCAACTTAAAGTACAGACTAAGACCCAGTCATCATCTTTCACTTTGATAGCAGGCAATTAAATTAAAGTGAGAAAGCAAGGAAGGCCAGTCAGCTCCATTAATATTTTATGAAATATTCATTGTTCTTTAATCTGGCCATAACCCCTGTCCCGGATGACGCTTTTGTAGCTGACAGACTGACCCCAGGATGCACACACACGCGCGCATCCTTTTGTCTTTGTCCCGCTTGTCCTCAGTACCATGAGCTCCCGACACTCTGCCAGCCCGGTTGTCTTCACCAGTGCCAGAAGTTCACCGAAAGACGAGCTTCATCCGGCCACCTCCTCGCAGCTCGCTCCTTCCTTCTCCTCCTCCTCTTCCTCCTCATCTGGTCCTAGGACTTTCTACCCTCGCCAGGGCGCTACTAGCAAGTACCTGATTGGATGGAAGAAACCCGAAGGAACCATAAACTCTGTGGGATTTATGGACACAAGAAAGTAAGGATTCTCTTGCTGGGTGTTTTGCTTTTAACATGACGGAGAACAGAAAAGGTTGAGGCCGTTTCCTGCAAGAGAGGAGGCTGGGCTAGGGGCTAGGGAGAGGGTGGTTTGGTAGGGAGATTTTTTTTTCCTAAGTGAAACTTGTCTTAAATTGTTTCTCTGCCACATTCCTTAAATAAGACGTATTGCAAAACATCCAGATTTGAGAATCTTAAGTCTCCTAGGAAAGAGTATGTCTGAAGAACAAACTTCAGAATAATCGCCCTTCTGGTGCTAAGACTACACTTGTCCCTTTGATGCTATTAATCACAGCCTTCCCGTGTAATTCCTAACAGGGCCAAGAGGCACCAGAGGGACTATTAGAAAATAAGTGACCACCTCTGAACATAAAGAACTTTTTGACAAAGTAGTACAGCAAAGAATAAATGATTCAGTCAGTGACTTTGTTTTTGTTTGTACAAAGATCACATTTGGGATTCATACCCCGTGGTCTCTTATTAATGTCTGTTGCTAATTTTGGCTTAGCGGAGTTAATAGTTTCCTGTGAAAGAGTGATTTATTCATCAGGCTTTTTATTTTGTATTTCACATTGGTCTTGTTTCTCGAACAAGCATTTGTTTGAGTAGATTCTAATGTAATTGAACAGAAGTAATTCTCCTTTTCTCTCCTTTAATAGCTCTCCCTTGACTTACCTCTTTCAGAGTCCACTGTGCCCTTGAGTCAACCTTGTCAACTTAATTTCTACCCTCTTTTCCCCTTCTTTCAAGGCGTCATCAGAGTGATGGCAACGAAATAGCCCACACCAGGCTGCGTGCCTCAACCAGGGACCTTCGGGCGTCCCCAAAGCCAGCCTCCAAGTCCACCATTGAGGAGGATCTCAAGAAACTCATCGACCTGGAAAGCCCAACTCCTGAATCCCAGAAGAACTTTAAGGTACAGGGCAGAGCTTGGGGTAAATAGCAGTTTAGAGAAGCTGGACAGGGCAGTTACACCCTCCAGGAAGTGGTGGTTCGCGGCTTCTCTTCATCAGACCCCACTTCCCGCCATCACCCAATTGTGCCAGTAATTAGTTCACAAGTTTTCCAAATGATCTGTCCCTGCGGCCACATCCCTTGAGTCCAGGTTTATATTAACCTGTCCCTACCCCCGTGGCTTTTTTTTCTTCCAGTGTATCCTACTTACAGTGCACAAGCTACACGTTCTTGACATTACTACTCAGATGACGTTGCCTCTCAGAACTTTGCAGAGACACCCATGGCTCCGTTGTTGGACAGAAAGTTTTCTGAAAGGGCGTTATTGCCTTTTGTCCCAAGGATCCTCCTTCTCCCACAGTAGCCCCCAGTGTGTTTCCTGTCCTGTGTGTGCCCATAGCACCCTGCACTCTGGCCTGGCCTCTGTCCCCTGCCCCTGGCCAGGCAAACCTACCAGCTATGCACTGCATGCTCTTTAGTCCAGCAACCTAAGCCTTCAGAACTTGCCAGACTCTCTTCACTTCGTAAAGCCTTCTCTTCACTCTCAGAATTCCAGACTAGAAATGCCTTCTCTGGAACCCAGCCTCCCTCCCCATCAGGCCCCGAGAACTTGCTCAGAGTTTGTGGGTATGTCAGTGGCCAGATTTTTGCACAACCACGAGGAAGGGTTTATTCTACTCACATCAGCTTGGAGGACCCTTGAAGCCCACCTAAGGCTCTCTGCTTTCTTGTCCTCTAAAATGTGCTGTCTCACGCTCCCAGGCTCAGAGCTAGTGTTGGCTGAACTGGGCCCAAAGGTATTTCATGCTAAGCGTTAGGTATTCCTGTCTACAGTGTACTGGGTGGCCCCAAGAGAAGAGATTCCATCCCCCCTGAAGGTCATGGCTGCGATCTTTAATGTTTTCTGTTCTCTATGTTCTTAGTTAAATGATTTGTAGTCTGGTCAAAGTGACTAGAATGCTTAATTCAAGAAGACCTTTGAGAATTGACTGGAAATGGAAGCTGACGTGTTTCCTAACCACTCACCATCCTGAAACTGTGGTTAGAGGGCGAGAGACGTGCCCAGCCGTGTGGTCTTGTCTCACCCAGGCTTTCTTGTCATCTAGTGTATGTGCACACATGCATGCCTCTGTGTGTGTGTGCCGCACGGTGTGTGCGTCTTCCTCCACATAGGTCAGCTATACCTCCTAAACTTACAGATCAGCATTTACAGAGATGAAATGTACTCCAAAGACCATTCTGGAGTTTTGCTGAGAAATCAATGAGTTATTAACATAAACATTAACATCATAAATCTTTTTGAAGACTTGCCACTCTGGATTTCTATAATTTCTGTTTCATAAGCCAGCATTTAACAGTTATGACTCATCACCCAGGGCACAAATGGTTTCCTTAGCAACCTTGCAGAAGATAGTACTTGAAACTTCTTTCTTTATCCATCAAAAACCAAAGAGGTGTATTAAAATTTTTAACTACCAGTTTCAAAATAAAAAATATTTCAGATTTTTCCTTTGAGGTTAGAGGCAAATAAAACTTGCCCTGAAAGGAATCTTTCCTCCAATTCTTAGTTTAATATTTTTGGAAAAGGGCAAGCTCGGAGCTTTCATTCTTTTGATTTACTCATGCAGTGGAAATAATTGAAAGCAAATGTCTATCTTGCCCTTATTCCAGGTCTTGGCTTTTATTTCCAAAGTGAATTACTTTAACATTCCTATTTGAAACAGGAATGCACATTCTCTATGTTGTGACTATATTACCATGAGACCCTCTGCAGAGAAAGTGCTTCTGCTGGCTAAACTATTATGGTGAAAAGGCTTGGAAGCAGAAGCTGGAAATATGCTTTTTTCTCTCTCGTTTCATCCTTTTTGGTTTGGTTTCAGATGAGTTCAGCTAAGTAGCCCTGTGTGTCTTCTGAGACTCATCATCTGAACGACCGTTGCCTCTGCTGTGTCAGGAAGGCCAGCGTGCCCTTGAGAGTCTTCCAGGCCACGCCTGGCTCAAGGCTCTGAGCCACTGCATCAGGCTTCAGGGTACGAGCAGTAGCCCGCTTTAGGCCGTGATACTTGGAACCCACTCACACCATGTTGGCCTTCTTGGATGGATAGCAAGGGCTGCCTGTGTGCCATCATGACTATCAAATGACAGGGTTATTCCCGGGCTCATTTGCCAACAGTGAGATGGCTGCTGCAGGATGTGGCGAGGCGCTGCTGGGCAGGCTGGGGCTGAGAGGTTGGGTGGCTGCAGGGCCCCATGCAGCTGCCGTGGAACTCGTATCTCAAGGAAAATGGCAGAGCTGTTAACATTCTAAGAAACCTGTTGGCAGGCAGAGCTAGCTAGGATCACCGTATTCTCCCCAAGGCCTGCATGCGTCTGGCACGTGAGCAGACAGCGGTGCAAACTGAGAGCCCTGCTCTCTAGCCAGTACTCTCAGATACAGACCAAAGGAAGAGGCTTCGTGTGGCTCTAGTGTTTAGGAAGAGCTGATAGTTGCTTATTGCAAGTGCGGCTGAGCTGTTCCACTGGGAGCCGGGAGGAGGGAAAAGAGTGAGAAGAGGAAGGAGGCGGACCTGAAGCAAGATGCCGCCTCTCTAGGCCTTGCTCCTTGGCCTTGAAACAGAAGAGCAGACTAGATCAATGGTGCCCAAGCGACTTTAAAGTTCAGGAACCCTTTTTTTCCTAATACAGTTACACATGGAAGCCCAATATGTAGACCTAAGAAAGCAGAACTTCTCCAGTGAGAGGGGTGGGGTATCTTGGGCTCCTGGGTCTCACCTGAACGTCTCCTCTCCCCAGGAAGTGATGCTGGGAGGAACCCTTCAGGGGTCCTTGGAGCACAGTTTGAAACCCCCCTTCCTGATGTTGTCTAAAATCCCTTCAGAGTCTGCCACCCACTGTATTGTGGTTCTTTCCCAGGGGCTGGCAGCGCAGGGCAGTGCCACTCAGCCATCTCAGGTATGACCTGCAAGGAAGGCAGAGGGTGGATAGGTGCACACACCTGTAAGGTTGGAATTGAAGAGGGCTAGGGAGAGGGGCCATCCCAACGAGCTTGGCCCAGACTAGGTCCCACTATTTTTTAACGGGTAGAAAGCATCTAGGCAGATCGCATTCTTCCATCTCCTCCCCTGCCTCCCTTTGGTGCTTCGTTTTGTTTTTTGTTTTTTTAGTATTTATGTATTTATTTATCTTGGCTGTGTCGGGCCTTAGTTGCGGCATGTGGGATCTTTTGTTGCAGCCTGCGGGCTCCAGAGCGTGCAGCTCAGTAGCTGTGGAGCACGGGCTTAGTTGCCCCTCAGCATGTGGGGTCTTAGTTCCCCAACCAGGGATTGAACCTGCGTCTCCTGCCTTGGAAGGCGGGTTCTTAACCACTGGACCACCGGGAAGTCCCTAGCGCAGGATGTTATAACTTTGAATAAATCACGCGGCTCAAAGCATCTCTTTAAGGTAGCTGTTTACTGCCTTGAAGTATTAATATTTTCCAAAGAGGCTGAAACTAGAACTGGTAGAAAGTCTTTCTCCTGTAAAACCATCAGGGTGGGGATATTCACTGGAAAAGGAAATCTGTTTGCCGAACCCAGAGGTGCTAAAAAAGATTGAGAGCAGTTTTTGAATAGAGAGATCTGAGATCTGACCTGGGAGGCAGGAACCTTATGTGACAGTTCTAGAACCTTGCAGGTGGAGAGAGATGATCTGCTTTTTTTTTGTTTTTAATTTACAATTAGCAAGCCATTTAACCTCTCTAACACCCACTGTTCTGTGTGAAGTGAGAAGGGAAATCATCATTTCCATACCAAGTCCCCTCCCACTTAAAGACTCACAAAGCATTTATCACAGCAGCTTAGTTTTCAAGGTAAGCACATAGCACATATGGGCTTAACTCATTGTGAATTTTAAAACGTGAACACAATCGGCTACACCTGGGGCTTATTTACAATGTATTGGATTAATAATTTTCTCATATTTTATGCTGCAGCTGTACATACCACACTGTGGGTAGCTTTGACTGGATTAACCCTTGGCTTGTTGGACGGACGCATGTCAGACCTCAGAACCCGTGAAGGAGCCTCAGCATCAGCTCTGTCCTCAGCCTCCTGAGCCGTTGCTATATCATTATCTCTCTGTCCCTTCAAAGTGTCATGGAAAGTGTCACAGGGGCTTCCTGCCAGCAGTGACTCAGCCCTCCTACTCACATCCTCACCTGTTCCCCACATTGTTCTCCCTGCCCAGATGAACAGTCGATGAAGAGGGACTGAACAAGGATAACTCTGTTAACAGACCACATACTCTGTTGGCTTGCGGGGTGCTGGATATTTCAATATTAATGTGTCTGTTTTTCCTCCATGAATGGGATTCTCAGAAGCTTGCTATTTGCAGAAAAAAATCTCAAATAAAAATCAAATCTGGTCACAAAGGCAAAAGACATTAACACGAGATGCAGCTTTCTGGAGCTTTTGTCATTTATATATAACTGTGTAAATACCTGTCACTTAGAAAGATGACTTCCCTATTTTTATTTCACAGATAGAAATCCATCTCAAAAAAGTATCTCCCAAGCTCATAAATATAATATTAGTAGTTAATGCTTTCAAAAGCCACCTATTATTAGAGTGAATATGTTGTGATGATCAAAGGCTCTTGTTGCCTAGAAAACACGCAGTCACTTGACAAGCTTCTGAGGATACCTTCCTGGCACCGTGGCTGTTCCCCTGGGGACCATAACATTATTTTGTAACACCACTGACACATGCTGTTGTGATCACTCCAGTGTTTCATGGAATCCCCGTAATAATTCTGAGAGGTTCCCCCATTTCATGGACAAGGAATTGGGCTCAGAGCAATAACGAGATTTGGTCAAAGACATGGGATTCAAGTAAAACCCACATTTGTTTGACCCTAAAGTCTTGCTGTTAACCATGACACAAGAGTGATGAATCCACTTAATCACATATCTGAATTTTGTACTGAGCACTGAGTGTGCTGGGCTTAGAGGATGTGATGACCAAGAACTATTTTAACCCTTAAGGATGTAGACAATCATGGTGGACCTTGAGGCTTCCTTTTTGGGCTCCAGGATTTGAAGACTTGTGGCTGTGAGAGTGGTTTTGTTAACCCATCCATTCTCCGCTCCAGGTCTTAGGTGTGTGACCCAGAAAACTGATTTCTGTTGTCTTGACACTGTTTTCCAGTTCCAGGCGCTCTCCTCTCCGCAGTCCCCCTTTCCCACCACCCCCACCTCAAGGCGGGCCTTGCACAGAACGCTGTCCGATGAGAGTATTTACAGCGGCCAGAGGGAGCACTTTTTCACCTCGAGGGCTTCGCTTCTGGACCAAGCCCTGCCCAACGATGTCCTCTTCAGTAGCACGTACCCTTCTCTCCCCAAGTCTCTTCCATTGCGGAGGCCTTCGTACACCTTGGGAATGAAGTCGTTGCATGGTAAGTTTGTCTTCAGCTGTAGCTGGACAGCCCTGTTGACGATGGCCAGTGTCCCCAGACACCTGCCACTCAGTTTGCTCAAAAATGAGAATTAGAGGAAGTCCTGCCTGCTGGCTCAGATTATCTGTGGGCTTACCACCCCCTCCCTCATTCAGCCTCTCACCTGGAATCCCAGACCACAGGGTACAGACATTGAGCCTCACCAGACCACCACAAGAGTCATCTAGGCTGCTTGGGATTTGTTTGTTTTTAATTGAGGTGTAATTAACATATAACATTATATTAGTTTCAGGTGTACAACATAATATTTCAATATTTGTATATATTGCAAAATCACAAAATGAGTCTAGTTAACATCCGTCTGCATACGTAGTTTAAGAAGTTTTTTTTTCCTTCTGATGAGAACTTTTAAGATTTACTTCTGTAGCAGCTTTCAAAGATGCAATACAGTATTGACAGTAGTCACCATGCTATATATTATATCCCCATGACTTATTTATTTTATAACTGGAAATTTGTACTTTTTTTTTAAACTTTATTATTTTTGGGGGGGTACACCAAGTTCAATCATCTGTTTTTATACACATATCCCCGTATTCCCTCCCTCCCTCCAGTCCCCCCCCCCACCCTCCCGCGGGTCCCCCCCACCCTCCCTGTCCCAGTCCTCTAAGGCATCTTCCATCCTCGAGTTGGACTCCCTTTGTTATACAACAACTTCCCACTGGCTATCTGTTTTACAGTTGGTAGTATATATATGTCTGTGCTACTCTCTCACTTCGTCTCAGCTTCCCCTTCACCCCCCGCCCCCTCCCAAACCTCAAGTTCTCCAGTCCATTCTCTGCATCTGCGTCCTTGTTCTTGTCACTGAGTTCATCAGTACCATTTTTAGATTCCGTATATGTGAGTTAGCATACAATATTTGTCTTTCTCTTTCTGACTTACTTCACTCTGTGTGACAGACTCTAGGTCTATCCACCTCATTACATATAGCTCCATCTCATCCCTTTTTATAGCTGAGTAATATTCCATTGTATATATGTGCCACATCTTCTTTATCCATTCATCTGTTGATGGGCATTTAGGTTGCTTCCATGTCCTGGCTATTGTAAATAGTGCTGCAATAAACATTATGGTGGAAATTTGTACTTCTGACTCCCTCCAGCAACCTTTACTACCCCCACCCTACTTCTGGCAACCACCAATCTGTTCTGTTTCTGTGAGCTCTTTTTTTTTTTTTTTTTAGGTTCTACATATAAGTGAGATAGATCATACAGTATTAGTCTTTCTCTGACATTTTTCAATTAGCACAGTGCCCTCAACATCAAGCCATGTTGTTCCAAATGGCAAATTTTCTTTTTTTTTAAATTAATTTTTATTGGAGTATAGTCAGTTTATAATGTGTTAGTTTCTGCTGTATGGCAAAGTGAATCAGTTATACATATCTCCACTCTTTTTTAGATTCTTTTCCCATATAGGTCATTACAGAATATTGGGTAGAGTTCCCTGTGCTATACAGTAGGCCCTTATTAGTTATCTATTTTATATATAGTAGTGTGTATATGTCCATCCCAGTCTCCCAATTTATCCCTCATCCTCCTTTCCCCCCTGGTAATCATAAGTTTGTTTTCTACATCTGTGACTCTAAATTTTCATTCTTTTTTATGGCAGAATGATATTCGTGTGTGTGTTTGTGTGTACTTTCATTTGTCCATCAGTCTTGGCTGTTGTGAACATAGGGGTGCACATATCTTTCTTTTTTTTTTTAATAAATTTATTTATTTATTTTATTTATTTATTGGCTGCATTGGGTCTTCGTTGCTGCACACGGGCTTTCTCCAGTTGCTGCAAGCGGGGGCTACTCTTCATTGTGGTGCACAGGCTCCTCATTGTAGTGGCTTCTTTTGTTGTGGAGCACGGGCCCTAGGCGCTTGGGCTTCAATTGTTGCAGCACATAGGCTCAATAGTTGTGGCTCACGGGCTCTAGAGCACAGGATCAACAGTTGTGGCACATGGGCTTATTTGCTCCGTGGCATGTGGAATCTTCCCAGAGCAGGGCTCGAACCTGTGTCTTCTGCATTGGCCGGCGGATTCTTTAGCACTGCGCCACCTAGGAAGTCCTACATATCTTTCTGAGTTAGTGTTTTCTATTTCCTTGGTTAAATACCCAAGAAGTAGAATTGGTGGATCATGTGGTAATTCTCTTTTTAATTTTTTGAGGACCCTCCATACTGTTTTCCATAGTGGCTGAACCAATTTACATTCCCATGAACAGTGCACAAGGGCTCCCTTTTCTCTGCATTCTCACTAACAATTGTTATTTGTTGACTTTTTGATAATAGCCATTCAACAGGTATGAGGTGACATCTCAATAGGTTTTGATTTGCATTTCCTAGATGATTAGTGATGTTGACCATCTTTTCATATGCCTGTTGGCCATCTGTATGTCTTCTTTGGGAAAATATCTATTCAAATCTTTTTTATTCTGATTGTTTGCTTTTTTGCTATTGAGTTATATGAGTTCTTTACATATTTTGGATATTAACCTGTTATCAGATATGTGATTTGCAAATATTTTCTCCCACTCGGAGGTTGTCTTTTCATTTTTTTTGATGGTTTCCTTTGCTGCACAGAAGCTTTCTAGTTTGATGTAGTACCACTTGTTTATTTTTCCTTTTGTTCCTTTTTGGTATCAGATCCAAAAAATCATCACCGAGACTGATGTCAAGGAGCTTATTACCATGTATGTTTTCTTCTAGGAGTTTTATGCTTTCAGGTCCTACATTCAAGTCTTTAATCTATTATGAGGTAACTTTTGTGTATGGTGTAAAATAGTGGTCCAGATTCATTCTTTTGCATGTAGCTGTCCGGTTTTCCCAACACCATTTATTAAAGAGATTGTCCTTTCCCCATTGTATATTCTTGCCTCCTTTGTCATAAATTAATTGATCATATATGTGTGGGCTTATTTCTGGGCTCTCTATTCTGTTCCACTGATGTATGTGTCTGTTTTTATGCCAATACAATACCATTTTATTGTAGCTCTGTAATAAAATTTCAAATCTGGAAGCATGATGCCTCCAGTTTTTTGGTTCTTCTCAACACTGATTTGGCTATTCAGCACTCTTGTGGTTCCATACAAACTTTAGGATTGTTTATTCTATTTCTGTGAAATATGCCATGGGAATTTGCATATAATTTCTTTGAATATGTCAATTGCTTTGGGTGATATGGACATTTTAACAATATTCTCATCTATGAGCATTGAATATCTTTTCATTTATTCATGTCTTCATCAGTTTTTTCATTAATGTCTTGTTCTTTTCAGCGTATAGGTCTTTTACCTGCTTGGTTAAATTTATTCCTAGGTGTTTTATTCTTTTTTGTATATGGGATTTTCTTAATATATCCTTTTGATAGCTTATTATTAGTGAATAGAAACAACACTTTTTTTTTTTTAATCAATTGCGTGTCTTACAATTGTCCTGAATTCTTTGATTAGTTCCAGTAGTTTTTTGGTGGAGTCTTTAAGGTTTTCTGTATGCGATATGTTATCTACAAATAGTGACAGTTTTACTCCCTTTCTGACTTGGATGCCTTTTATTTTTTTTTCTTGCCTAACTGCTCTGGGTAGGACTTCCAATACTATGTTGAATAAAAGTGGTGAGAGTGGGCATCCTGTCTTGTTCCTGACCTTGGAGCTTTCAGCTTTTCAAAGTTATGTATGGCATCAGCTGTGCCTTGTGATATATGGTCTTTATTATGTTGAGGTATGTTCCCTCTATGCCCACTTTGTTCAGAGTTTTTATCATAAATGGATGTTGAAAATGTAAAATGTTTTTTCTGCATCTATTTAGGTGATTTTTTTTTTAATAAATTATTTATTTATTGCCTGCGTTGGGTCTTTATTGCTGCACGTGGGCTTTCTTTAGTTGCAGCGGGGGGGGGGGGCAGCTCTTCATTGTGGTGTGTGGGCTCCTCATTGTAGTGGCTTCTCTTGTTGTGGAGCATGGGCCCCAGGCGCGTGGGCTTCAACAGTTGCGGCACATGGGCTCAGTAGTTGTGGCTCACGGGCTCTAGAGCACAGGCTCAATAGCTGTGGCGCACGGGCTTAGTTGCTCCGCAGCATGTGGAATCTTCCCATGGCAGGGCTCAAACCCGTGTCCCCTGCATTGGCAGGCAGATTCTTTACCACTGCACCACCTAGGAAGTCCCCTTCTGTTGCTTTTGAATGGAATGTCCTGTATTTCTGTTAAGACCATCCAGTCTAGCATGTCATTTAAGGCCAGTGTTTCTTTATTGTTTTTTTGTCTGGATGGTCTGTCATTTGTTGAAAGTGGTATATTTAAGTCTTCTACTGTTGTATTTTTGTCTATTTTTCTTTTAGGTCTGTTAATATTTACTTTATGTAATTAGGTGCTCCTCGGTTATGTGCATAAATATTTACAAATGTTATATTCTCTTGTTGAATGACCCCGTTATCACTGATGTTTGTCAAGATCTTTGTCTCTTACTACAGTCTTTGTCCTGAAGTCTATTTTGTCTGATACAAGTATGGCTACCACAGCTTTCTTTTGGTTTCTTTTTGTGTGGAATATCTTTTCCATCCCTTTGTCTGTGTGTGTCCTTACATGTGAAGTGAATCTCTTGAAGCAGCAATTAGATGTGTATGGATATTTTATCCATTCAATCACTCTGACTTTTAATTGAAGACTTTAGTTCATTTACATTTAAAGTAGTTATTGATAGCTATGTACTTTTACCATTTTGTTGTTTTCTGGCTGCTTGTAGTTCCTCTGATCCTTTCTTCTTCTTTACTGTCTTCCTTTGTGGTTTGATGACTTTCTTTAGCGGCATGCTCTGATTTCTCTTTCTCTTTTGTGTATCTGCTGTCGAGTTTTGCTTTGTGGTTACCATGAGGTTTACTTAAAACAACTTATAACAGTCTGTTTTAAGTTGAGAATGACTTAAATTTGAACACATTCTAAAGCTCTTTTACTCCCCCCCATTTTATGTTTTTATGTAGAATTTACATCTTTTTATCTTGTGTATCCCTTAACTTATTATAATTATAGTTATTTTTACTACTTTTTTCTTTTAACCTTCATACTAGCTTTACAAGTTCACCACCTTTACTATATATTTACCTTTTCCAGTGAGACGCATACTTTAATATGTTTTCTTATTACTAATTAGCACTCTTTCCCTCTGCTTAAAGAAGTCCCTTTAACATTTCTTGTAAGGCCAGTATAGTAATGAACTTCTTTAGCTTTTGTTTATCTGGAAAAACTCTTATTTCTCCTTCAGTTCTGAATGACAGCTTTGCCAGGTTCAGTGTTCTTTGTTGGGAATTTTTTCCTTTCAGTACTTTGAATCCTGCCACTCCCCTCTGCCCTGGATTGCAAAGTTCCTCCTGAAAAATGCACTGATAATCTAATGGGGGTGGGGGACTGCCTTCTATGTAGCAAGTTGTTTTTCTCTTCCTGCTTTTAAGATTCTCTCCTTCTCTTTAACTTTTGACATTTTAATTATGTGTTTTGGTATAGGTTTCTTTGGGTTCATCTTTTTGGGACTCTCTGGACTTCATGGACCTGGATGTCTCTTAACTTCCCCAGATCAGGGAAGTTTTCAGCCATTATTTCTTCAAATAAGTTTTCTGCCCTTTTCTCTCTTCTCTTTCTGGGACCCCTATGATGTGAATGTTGGTCCACTTGATGTTGCCCCGTAAGTCCCTTACGCTATCTTTGGTTTTTCATTCTTTTTTCTTAGCTGCGTCGGGTCTTCGTTGCGGCACGTGGGATCTCCGTTGAGGCATGCAGTGTCTTTCATTGTGGCATGCGGGCTTCTCTCTAGTTGTGGTGCACAGGCTCTAGGGCACGTGTGCTCTGTGGTTTGTGGCACACAGGCTCTCCAGTTGAGGTACATGAGCTCAGTAGTCGTGGCACACGGGAGTTGCACCCACGGCATGTGGGATCTTAGTTCCCTGAGCAGGGATCAAATCTGCGTCCCCTGCATCGCAAGGCAGATTCTTTACCGTTGGACCACCAGGGAAGTTCCCATTCTTTTTTCTTTTTGCCCCTCTGATTGGCTGAATTCCACGACCCCATGTTAGACTTCACTGATCTTTCTTCTGCTTCATCTAGGTTGTTGTAGAACCCCTCTAGGGTATTTTTCAGTTCAGTTACTGTATTCTTCTGTGACTTCTGTTTGGTACCCTCTTAGATGTTCTGTGTCTTTGTCGAAGTTCTCACTGTGCTTATCCTTGCTTCTCCGGAGCTTCCTCATGACCATCATTTTAAACTCTTTATCAGGTAAGTTATTTATCTTCATGTCATTGAAAAATTTTCCTGAGGTTTTTCTTGTGTTTTCATTTGGAACATTTCCCTTTGTTTCTTCATCTTCCTTGACTCTGTATTTGTTTCGATGCATTAGATAAAACAGCCGCCTCTCCCAGCTTTGATGAAGTGGCCTCATGTAAAAGATGAACCTTATCTTCCTACCCTGCCCTAGCTCTTGGTGGTCTCTCAATCCTTTGTGACTGTCCAAGCACCTATTTCATTTTTAATAGCCTTTAGCAATTTGAAGGTGTGACAAGACCTGGCAGTGTTCCCAAGGGATGGATCTCTTAGATTCAGGCTGATTGGCAATCAGAATCTCAGGCAGCACCTTTTAAAATATACAAATATGAGGGTGAGTCGAAAATGATCCGCACTCTGGCTATAGAACCTCCACAGCCAGAGTGTGGATCATTTTCGGCTCACCCTCGCATGTACAGCCCTGTGGGACTGCAAGTATAAACACACACACCCCACTCCCCACCCCCGTCGCCCTCCAGCCACCAGTGACCTGGAGGTGTCTGCTGGGTGGCAGTCACAAATATTGGGGAACCAGATGTGTGTCTAAGCTCCTTTCTGGAGACGCCTGTGAGCTGGAGTGAGGCAGATGGAGAGCACAAAGATTGTGTCCACTGGCCTCTGTTCCCTGAGGGCACATTAAAGGCCTCTACATGTGCCAAACCAGAAGGCTGTGCTCTGGCCAGAGCTCCAGAACAAGCAGATAGGACGCTTTCACCGAAAGATTGGGGTGTGTTTCAGTCTGCAGTCTGGCAGTGTCCGTGGGGCGGTGGAGGGGTAGCCTGCCAAGAACCGTCTCTTCGGGTGTTAGTCCCGGCGGACCCAGGAACATAAGCGCCCCTTGGCCTCCAGAGCCAGGCCATCAAGGGGCAGCCGCTGAGCAGTAGCCGCAAAACTGGGGCACCTGTGGTGTATACAGGTTCTCCTTTGGGATGCTTGTTCAAAGCAGAGATTTCTAGACCTTATCCAAGACCTGCTGAATCTGAATACAAAAGTGTGGTTTGGGAGTTAGTATTTTTACCGGACATCCCAGCTGCTGTTAAGATTGGGCAAATTTGGCTAACAACGGATTCGTTATTTCTTAGAGGATTTTATCCACTGGCTTCCCCAAGCCACACCGTTGTTCTGTCTTTCCTGGCTATGAGAGTGTTACCTGCGGTGTCAGCCACTCACTTGTTGCCTCAGTCATTCACTGAGTGAGTATTATATAGGAAGAGGCTCACTGATGCCGGGCACCTTCGTGTTCTTCCCTCTGTTTCATACGTGCCTTGTTTCCTCCATCACCTTACTTGATCCCAGTTATATTAAGAGCCATATTCGGGGACCAAAAAAATTGCTTTTTTTCTTTCTCCTCTCTCTATCCGACTCTATCCAACTCCATTCCAGGGTTCTGCACCTACCCTCCCGCCATTGCCTGGCCGTGTTCCTGCTTATTATACATATGGCTGTAACCCCACCTCCCTTCTGCACTTTTTCTTTCAGGTAGTTCTGCAGCTTTTATCTCTGTGTCCATTCATACCCAGTTTCTTTTCCTTCTGCTTCTTCTCTGGCACAGTATTTTCTTTAAATCTCCTACCTTGCCTTCTCCGTGCATCTTTTCTGAGCTCTCAACCCACTCCCGTGACTGTTCCTCCGTCATCTCCGTCCTGCTCCCTACCCAGTTCCCTTCTCCTTTCTCACCCATGGCAGACATCAGAGATCACTCCGGCTTCCCCCACCTCCCTCTTTATAAGAGGGCCAACTACAGCTTGAACCTGATTTCTCTTTGCTCTGAAAGGTCACCTTCTATGAACCAAATCTGACACATGAAATGACCACTTTTTACCATCTGGACACTAGAAACTACCTCCTAGTGGTGATCTAAATAGTAACCTTTCCTCTCCCCTTCTCTCCCTGCATTGGGACCACTCTCCCTGCACTCCATTCCTCTTACAACTTCCTGCCTACCTTGAATGTTTCTTTCACTTCCCCATTTTGTAAACTTTTATAGGGATAAACATAAACCCTCTGTGAAGGCCTGCCTGCATGTGTCATGTCACAGTAGGCCCTGCCTTCTACTAGAAGCTCACATTTAGGAGAACAGCCTGGAAATATGCCTCGTACACCCTCACTGTCCAGCTGAGGAGCATGGGGTTGAAGGCCTGGCCCTGAGGAAGGGACGGAGCGGCCCACCCTTCCCAGCTCCTTCCCATCACTTCTTGCTCTCCTGAAAGTCGGGCAGCAGCCGCAGTGATCCCACCGTCCTTGGCGGGCTGGTCCCTACGCCCTGGCCTCATTGGTGTGACCACCACTGAGATGTGTGTGAGGAACGGGCAACTTCTTTTTTTTCCAAATGGAAATTTGGGCCCCAGAGATAAAGGGCAGAAAGGTTGTGTGTGACACACAAAATTGTCTGTTCCAAAGAATCTGAGAAAGGAAAAATAAATATGCATATACATATATATATACACATACACGCACTGAATCACTTTGCTGTACGTCAGAAACTAATGCAACATTGTAAATCATTCCAACTACTTACTTACCCTTGGTGGGAGCACGCTTAAATAGAACTGAGCCTTTAATATCAGGCAGTATTTGTTGATTTCCATTTACTCATAATTTTGCTAATTTTAAGCACATTAATAACGAGCAGCTGCACTTCAGAGCAGTCCTTTATGTAATTTGAAAGGGGAAGCAAGCACTAAATATACTCTGGTTTGTAGGCTGTCATAATTGACAAAACTTTTTAACTCCTTGTAAACAGTCATTTCCAGAGTCGCTTACAGATTTTAACTGAGAGCGTCTTTGCTTTTAGCCCTGTGTTTGCATGGATTTTAGTGTTACAGTCACATTGCGCAGGCAGCCCTTCCCATGGCGGCACACACTCTGCCCCCGTTTCCACCCCAGCTTCTGCCCCATTGAGAGCATCTTCATTTCCTGAGCTGCGTTTCCCTCCTGTGCGATCCTGAGCAGTAACAGCACACCCTCCACTGCACAGAGGGGCTCATTTATGCCCATTCCTCCTGTCCCCGGGCTAAGCAGAGATGAGTTGTCACTACAGTTGAATATTTGTATTTTAAAAAATTGTCACCTTAGAAGGGGCTTGGGTTGTTGGGCTGCTGTAAATTGAAAACTGTTGCTCAGAGTTGCTTAGCACATCCTGGGGGAGAAGGATGCCAGCACCAGTTAACGTGTGTTAACTCCACTGGGTGACCCAGCACTCACTCTCACGTGCTCTGATTTGATTCTCACACCTCCTTGGATATATCCAACTGCAGAAACCATTGGGCCATCCCTGGGATACAGGACAGACATGGACCAGGGATGCGTCTGCCCCTCACCAGTCCCAGGGACACAGGGAGTCCATGTGGAGGGCAGTCTGATCGCAGGTTCCAATGCAGATAAAAATAAGCTTTACTCTCCCCTCAAATACGCATCACCAAACCTAGCTCTCTGTTGAAGTGGGTCCCTTCACCCCAGGCTGAATCCCTTGACTCTGTGAGGAAACGTAAGGTGCCACAGCTGCCCTGGGTCCCACTGTAGACAAGCAGCTCCCGCAAAAGCAGACACATTGCCTCGGTGCAGAACTAACTTTTCCAAGGTTCACACCACTTGAAATGGGACAGTGGGAGGTTATACAAAAATGAATTGAGATTGGAGGAATTCAGTTCCTAGCTCCACTCAGCGTTAGAATGACCACTAATGGCCTGTTAGACTAGAAACTGATTCCAGGTAACCAATGACTTACAAATCTATTGTGGTAACAGAAAACAGGTAAAACTTTGAGTGCTTCTCCTGTGGGCACGAGAAGCATCTTATCCTCATCCTTTCCTGCAGGAGAGTTCTCGGCCTCGGACAGCTCCCTCACCGACGTCCAGGAGACCCGGAGGCCGCCCATGCCCGACCCCGGCCTGATGCCCCTGCCCGACGCTGCTGCGGATTTGGATTGGTCCAACCTGGTGGATGCCGCCAAGGCCTACGAGGGTGAGTCCGCTGATGATCCAGGCTGGGCCACGCCGAGGTCGTGGGCAGTGTGAGTGCCCTGGACACATTGACAGCACACGCATTTCACCAGCACAGCCAGAAACCAGTTGTGCGAACAGTTCTTAAGCACATGGCAGAGGGCCCCCCCACTGTCAGATTTAATCAGGTGGAACCCAGTGTTTCCTCTATGTAGGAATTCATAACACGGATGCCTCGCCTCCCAGTATCTGGGAAAAGGAGAGCTCAGGGGAGTCCTAGCTGTCACGTGACCGAAAATAGCACACGTCCAGGGAGAGTTTTTCATCACGTCGTAAAGACGTCATTGCTCAATGCAGCACAGTTGGATCTGCTAGGATGCTCGTCCTGCTTGGCCCAGCCCCGTGCTCCCTCTGCCCTTCTCACTCTTCTCTCGGGTGTGTGGTGGCGTGTGTGCTTTCTGCCTGCTTTGTTCCTACGTCAACGCACTGGCTGTGTGCTTGCGTTAAGCCAGTGGTCCTTAAATGCAGGCCTGTAGGCTAGTTGCTGACCTGCTCTGCTGAAGTAGAAAATAACTAAAAGTATTGCTGTCTGCACTGACATAAGGTGGTCATAGGTCTTTTTTTTAATAGACTGACTCTAAGGTTGTCCTTCCAGATTTTTTGATGCTAAAATGGTCTTTGTAAAGTGATGACGCTAGCAGGTGATTGGTTTTGAGTTTTCGTTTTCTTGCTCTTACTTGGAAGGATTGAAAGTTGCTCTTCAGTCAGGCTCCAGTTTTGAGGGGAAATTGCATAGGCCGTGGAATTCAGAATTCAGGCAACCACAAAGCAGTGAACAGTGAATCCCCGTTTTAGCTGATGGCAATTCTCCAGAACTAACTTGATTGTAAATTTCAATGTGTTGGTCGCTCCCCTTCATATAAAATCACAGAAGTTTTGCTTTTTGTTTGAATTTTTATTGACGTGTAGTAGATTTGCAATGTTGTGTTAGTTTCAGGTGTACAGCAAAATGAATCAGTTCTACAGTATACATATATCCATTCTTTTTTTGATTCTTTTTCCATATTGGCCATTACAGAATATTGAGTAGAGGTCCCTGTGCTGTACAGTACGTCCTTATTTAGTTATCTGTTTTATATAGTGTGTATATGTCAGTCCCAATCTTCCAATTTATCACTCCCCACTTTACCCCTTGGTAACCGTGTTTGTTTTCTACATCTGTAACTCTGTTTCTGTTTTGTAGATAAGTTTATTTATACCCTTTTTTTAGATTCCACATATAAGCAATATCATATGATATTTGTCTCTCTCTCTGACTTCATTCAGTATGACAATCTTTGGGTCCATCCATGTTGCTGCAGAGAAGTTTTAGTTTTTTAATGGGAGAGTTTTTAAAAATTTGATTTTGTTTCTTGGCTCAAGCTTGAAGTTGGTGTATTTTGAAACAGGTGGTGTGGACCTAGGCTAAAGCCCACCAAGGTGGCCAGGAGTCTTATGGAAAACATACTTCAGGAAGCCTCAAGAAGCTTCATACTAGCACTTTAATGTGTTTTATGTTGTCATTGAGTGGAAAGCATTGGTCTGGAAATTTGGCACAAGGCCTATTTCCGGGGAAACAATAGAATGGTACTTTTATGAGCAAGGGAAAAGCTGGAATAGAAATTGAGTCACAGCAACTATTTTTAAAGGAGAAATTAC
Organism: Hippopotamus amphibius kiboko; assembly: GCF_030028045.1. Lineage (NCBI taxonomy): Eukaryota > Metazoa > Chordata > Mammalia > Artiodactyla > Hippopotamidae > Hippopotamus > Hippopotamus amphibius. The sequence continues at coordinate 157,548,294 of NC_080189.1, forward strand.
AATGTTACTATCCTCTTCCAGCTAAAACAGTAAAAAAATTTTCCTACAAGGGCTGGGAGATGATAAGGTTTCCGATGCATTCCTGTCCCCTGATTAGATCTGACTGTGTGTGTGGGCCATTTCTTCTGATAGAGAGGGCCCAGGATGTGGTTCCAAAATACTGAATGGTTTCTTCTCTCCGTTTCAGTCCAGAGAGCCTCATTCTTTGCTGCTAGTGATGAAAACCCTCGCCCTCTGAGTGCTGCATCCAACAGCGACCAGCTTGAGGACCAGGCTCTGGCCCAGATGAAGTCTTATGGCAGGTTAGTCACCCATTGGCAAGGGTACCACTCTGCACCACGCATCACCTCCCCTAGTGACAGACAGCAGGTGGAGGCCACGGATTAGCTGAAAGAAGCTCATCACTGCATTGCCAGACACTTCACTTTTTAGTTAGAATGCTTTGTAATCAAATACTCCAAACACCATTAAACTGTTCTTGATGACTTAAAAGTCCTCATTATGAATATTCATTATTATTTAATGCCGGAATACATTTATGTCCTCAGGGTTTATTAGGTAAGGTAAGAGAAATCATTTGTGCTAAATATCCTTGGACTCCTGTGCGTTTAGCCCTTGAATCAGGTTTCTGAGTCTGTCAGTTTTGAAGCTGTGAGTTGGTCATGCTTGTAAATGTGCCTGCATCTTAGCAGCTCCCAATGTTCTGCTTCAGACCTACATTAGAACTGGGTCACCAGGATAGGTAAGATGTATGTAAAATAAGAAGTATAAAAAGCAGTAGCTGAATTAAGAGTACTTTTCCATTTCCCCCTCAAATGGTGAAGTTGTTGGATGAATGTGTGATGTTCCGATACATTAAAGCATCCCAACCGTCAGCCGTGGACACGTAGTAAGCCCTCCTTGATGTAGAATAATTTCATCCATTTGAAATCTCTTACAACCTTTTGGGGATGATTAAGAATCCAAGTATCTATAAAACTTGATCAGAAACAGCCAGTAACAGGAAGAGTGAGGCTGCCATAGATCGCACAGATGTATCGGGGACTTGTGCTTGAAGACGTCTTAAGCAAGTCGGTAAGGAAACCCTCTTCTCTGAGAAAGTATAAAAGTAGTGGATTGTTTGTTGTGTGACAGACATTGCCTTTATCCTGTCATTGGGACAGCTGGGGGAGGAAAGTGGTGGTTAGTTTGGCTTTTGAGAACTTTTTTAAAAATTGCAGAGTCGAGGGGAGAGCCCCAAATGTCCCTTCTTAGGTTGAAGAGACGTCTAAGTGAGCAAAGACTGTTCTTAGGAAGGATTATTAAACGGTTCTTAAATCTCTGTAGAGTCTGTAGGAGCACAAGATGAGGATGATGTGGAAGAGCAAATATAAATGGAGTTAAATATGTTTTAAAGGATGATCAGTGCACTCACAGACACACGACTAATTTCGGAAGTCAGGACAGGCTGCTGAGAATTACTGACAGCCTGCAGTGGCTGCTTCAGCCCTGCCTCGCCCCCAGCCTCAGGGTTTTCTGTTCAGCACTGCTCTTATTCTGTCACATCTTTGGCCTTGAACCCATCCAAACCTGACCTGCTTGTGAGGTTGTGAATTGCAGCTGATCACTTCCCTTTTAAAGTCCACTCACTGTCAGCTTTTAATGGGTCATCCTGTCTTAGAAGGTGGGAGGTCATTTTCATTCCATTTTATTTACAGCCCGGTGACATTCCATGCCACTGTGGGCTTGCTGTAGATCAAGAAGTAGCAGAAGACTTTGACACAGGTTATTTTAGGTCAGGAATTCTAATGTGAACTTTGATCTTTAAAGTAAAGAATACCTTTTATTTCATGGTGCCAAGAGTTCAGAGTCACCACCTCTTCCCCTTGACCTCTGGAAAGAGGCAGCTGCCAGTTGTCTGCGCGGAAGCCTTCAGGTTCTTGGTTGTGTGAGGCCGAGGTTGTGTTTCTGGTTAGAACTCACCCGGAAACTTTTTGGAGCTTGAATTCAAGTAGAGGGGAGTCGGGGAAGGAGAGCTGGCAGGTCTTCAGCCCTTGCCCAGCTGTGTCATCTGTTCAGCCAGTGACGTGGCCATCTCGTCCGCTAGCTCCCCCTCCTTTTGGTGTTCCACTGGCGTGGCATTTTTAGCACGTAAATGGGAGAAAATAAGAACATTGTGGGCCAGGAACTGTTGACGTAAAAAAAATTCACAACTTGAGCATTGCGAGTTAAGTTTTATTCAGGGCAAAACGAGGACTGCAGCCCGGGAGACAGCACCTCAGATAGCTCTGAGACACTGCTCCAGAGAGCTGGGGGGCAGCTCAGTGTATATGTGATTTTGGTGAAGGAGTACATGCAATCAAGCACATGTTTGTTTTGTTTTGATCGATGTATCTTTTTTTTTTTTTTTCAGTTGTGGTGCACGGGCTCAGTTGCTCCGTGGCATGTGGAATCTTCCCAGAGCAGGGCTTGTACCCATATCCCCTGCACTGGCAGGTAGACTCCCAACCACGGCCCCACCTAGGAGGTCCAAGCACATAGGTTTTGCAGATGGTTTCTGCTGGTCTCGTGAAGGTTTCTGCTAGTCACGAGGAGCAGTTGTCACCATGAAGGATTTTAGTGCTTTTCTAGATATGAGGAGATACAAGAATTGGGCTCATAAAATCAACTCCTGAAAATATCTGACTACCTGAAGACCTTTCCTGCCGGTTTTTGCCAGAGCGCAGAGAGCCTGCCTTTCAGCGCTCCACCCCGACCTCCTTTCAGGGGGTGCTGGAGAGCCGCGGCTGCAGCAGCACGTGCTTGAATCCTCCTCGAGGCAGATGGCGAGTGCCGGGGGTAGTTGACAGGGCCGTGGAGTTTGCTGATGATACTGGTGGAGAGGCTAAGACATTAAGGTTGGACTGACAAGCTTCTAAAGATGCAGTCTTATTTTTTAAATATTTAAGGATATTTAATCTAGTCTAAGTTAAGATGTGGGCACAAGAACTTAGCTGCCACTGGGTGGGTGAGTGGTCACAAGCTTTACCCACCAGGGTTGCCCCGAGGCAGAACCTGCACCAACCCTCCCCCACCCAACACACAGAGGAGTAACTCTCTTCTTAAAGCCACTCAAGAGAGATTCGTGTCACTGTTTGACAGTGTCTGCCAGAAAGTTCCTCTTGTGCTGCCAAAGCGACCGTTTTCACTTACTGTCCTATATTCTTTTGTCACAGATGCAGCATCTTTAACAAAGGAAGCCATTGATTGGCTGTGGTTCACGCGTGTATTACCTTTTGTTAAGACTGCCGCTTTCTTTTTTTACAATGAAAATAAACAGTTGTGTCGCCACACTGAGTAATTTACCATTGAAAACCATTTTGTAAATTCAGCCGCCTCCTTTAAAAAAAAAAAAAGCCAAACCTAGCCAGCCTTGGAGGCTCCCGCCAACGTGGTCTTTTGTTTCTTGTTCCCAGCAGTAAAGATTCCTCACCCACTCTGGCTTCTAAAGTGGACCAGCTGGAAGGTATGCTGAAGATGCTTCGAGAAGATCTGAAGAAGGTAAGCACATATTCTCAAAGCAGCTTACCCAGTCCAGGCAAGCTGCCCTTGAACTGTGAGAGCCCTCTGTCGATAGTGTTAGTGGAATAAGGTGGGTGTTTTCCCTACTTTCTCGGTACACACGTGTTTAGGGGGCTGCTTAGAGCTTGATTCCCACTGACACACATAGCGCAAGAAGGCTTTCATTGTCACGTGTACAGAAAAAGCGTTCCCTTTTTTGTGACCGCCTGTAAACCTCAGCCAGCCCTCTCCCAGCCTCCCCACCCCTGGTCCCGTAGCCCAAACCCACATGTCCTCACTGTCATCCAGGCTCTTGCACCAAAATAACTAGATGCTGTTTGTTTCTTGAGTGGCTTCATATTGACAGCAGCCCCCAGAACAATTGTCTAAAATGTAAGACAGCCCTTATTCCTTATAACTTAACAAAGACATTAAAATACGCAGTCATGTATTTACATTCCAAAACAAGCCTGTGGTGGATGTCTCTGGCAGTCCCCTTCCCTGGGCCAGAGCATCTTAAGGCCCAGCGCCAGGCCACGTAGACAGGTGCTTAGTGGAATGAAGGAGGGAAATGGGTGAAGGGTGCACCCAGAGCCACAGCCACCCTCTTAGTTCTTTTCTGCTCCACTCGCCCTCCCAGGAAAAAGAAGACAAAGCCCACCTTCAGGCGGAGGTTCAGCACTTGCGAGAGGACAACCTGAGGCTGCAGGAGGAGTCCCAGAATGCCTCCGACAAGCTGAAGAAGTTCACGGAGTGGGTCTTCAACACCATCGACATGAGCTAGGCCGGGAGAGGGGGCCGCGGGGTGCCTGCCCCTTCGTCCCGCCCCAGCCCCCGACTTTGCCCCCATTTGGGGAGTGCACAATGCGACAACTGCAGATCAACAATCATTATCTGCCTTTTGTAGAAAAGAAAAAGAAAAAGGTAAATAAAAATTTTAAAAAGTAAAATAAAAGTTTAACTGCTAAAATGTGAATGTCTTTATTTTTTTGCACAATATCTTTATCTGTTATGTATTTAAAAAGAAACTGGGCCTAGGACCAGGGTTCCCCCCCACCTGCTGGCCCATCTGCCTCTATTTCCATCAGCTCTTTCTTATCATCTATTTCAGGTAACCCAAGCTTTCCCTCGTTATCCTGACAAATGTCATTGTTCCTAGGAAAATAAAATTTTTAAAAACTGTTTATTTGGGGAGGGGGATTTCCTTACCTTCGTTCCTAAAATGCCTGGGGAGGGAGGTACTTTTAGAAAATGCCTACCTCCCTCGAATGGCTTGTGCATGAGCTAGTGATGTCTGTCCCTATCTTACAGAGATCAGCAGGATCGGGGTTACTTAACGATAACAAATCAGTGAACCAGAGAGAGGCAGAGACGGAGCCTGCGGGCCACGCCCCTTTTCCATCCTGCATGATGACATCACTACTTCCTCCTTCCTTTCTCTGGGGAAATGGTCCCAGGTGCTGTGTGCTCCTTTGAGCTGGAGCCCTTTTTGTTTGGCTTAAGTGAGTCCCTCTAAATTGGAATCAGCCTTCCTATAGCTTCCTGGTTCGAAATAGTAATTAGTTTCAGACTTCTTCCAAACTAAAAAGTCTTATGATTTGTATGCATTTTGGTCAAGAATATAGTTTTGTTGGAGATTTTTAAAGATAACAATGTGGCAAAATTGTGTTTTTACCGGGCTCAAAATGATCTTATTAATAAATTAGCAAATCCTTCTCTCCAAAGCAAGACTTCACCAGTATGTGTAACTAGGAAAACTGAATGTTAAATTGTGAACTTTAATGCTTACTTGTCAGGAGCAATGACTGTGATCATGGAATGGGCTTTTGAGACCTGCATGCCCCAGTGTGCAATTTCAGCCCAGCATTTTCTGCACTCTTGTGTGGCCAGCCAGAGGAGTCTGCTGCAGAAATGACTGATGTGCTGTTTTTCCTGTCTAGTGATGCAGCTGCTTTGGGCCCCTGGCCATTGTTCCAAGGCTCTCAGTCCTGCACACAACAGAGACACTGGGTCACTAGTGTTGAGAGGCCCCAGGGGTGCTCCTGGTGGCTTTGTTCCTTGCCTTCACAAGTGTCACTACATTGCCACCTGTGCCCCTTCAGTGGCGACTCTGGTCTAAGGGAACGTCCAGCAATCCAGCAGCATCTGCTCGGAAGTTCCCTGCCCCAAGTAATCTCACCCCATTCCTCTCTCCATCCCTGAAATAAACGGGATGGATTTTCCTTTCTTCTCCCACAACCCCCATCACCAGACTTTTATGCTACAGTTTCATTCATGATTGTGATTTCTCCATGGGCTTTCTTTTCTCTGGTGACATTTCTGTCATGGAAATAGGAAGATTTCGGAGTGCTTATGTAAAGATCTCAATTGTCTGTCTCTTTCTCTCTGACTTGTATGAAGGAGATTGTACATTGCCTGGTATCTCTTTGTAAATGAGAAATATTGCTAACATCCAAGCATTCTGAAGTCTTGCTTCTCCTTCTGAGTTTAGTTTTTATTTTGTTTGGGGACTTGGGGCAAGCTATTTATTAGAGTTTTGCAACAGAGTTCTTGTTTGAAGCCTTTAAAGACTACTTGTAAAATTCAAATAATAAAATTCATTTTAAACGCTCTTTTAAAACGCTTTGGTATTATTGCTTGAGGTTTTCTTAAAGACCACCCAGTAACTCATCGACCCTACTTTATCCTAATTTTTCCATCAGACTCCATTAACACCCAAGATGATTTTTGAAAGTCTGTCCCTTTTTTTGAATTTTAATAAGCTTTTTTACTCTGTTCACGTGTCCATAGAGAATTCCTAATTTGCCTTCTCTGCTTTTGATTTAGTATTTGCAGAGCACTTTATTATCCATGTGTGGATTTTCCATAACAACATTGTCATTCCCTGAGACCAGCACATTTTTGGACTCCTCTGCTGCATCTCCCAACTCTCAATGTTAGATATTACGTGCTCAGGGAGTACAGATGCATGTTAATATTAGGCTGTGCAAAATATAATTAGGAAAGTTAATCCGCTGAAAAAAATCACAATGCATTCCAAAGCCAAATGGAACCAAATTTTTTAAATCTACCACGTTCCTCTCCAGTGGTGCAGCTAATTGAGAGCTGACAGTAGAGTTTCTTCCTATTTGGTTCAACAATCCTACAAATTCTAGAATTACAAGACAGGCTGAGACTGGATGCCACAAGATACTCTGATTAGCAAGCTAAAAAAGTCTGTTTAGACCATGATTTTTACCTGGTTTAGAGGGTCTATACATTGTTTCTGAAGGGTTTGGACGTGAGTTGCCAGTTCCTGGAGAAAGCGCCACTGACCTACATTGATGGAGAACCTTCATCCATGAGCTGACTGGAGGGGCCAACTGGTTGTGCTCCAAGCCTGCTGCAGGTGATAAACAGATTGGGTTGGGGTGGATTATTAACTCTGTACATGGAAATAGAAATGGTAATACAAGGGCAAAAGAAATAGGCCCAGCAGGCTTAAGCCATTTGCCTCTCATGAAATGCAGAATGATGACCTGAATATATTACAGTTTCACAGTACAGTAGATAAATGCAACTACCTGGTGCTGTTTCCCCAGAAAGAACAAAATTGAGATTACAGTGCAAGATGGCACACTTTGCTCAGAAATGCTATTTAAGTAAATGCTATTTACTTAAATAGTAAAGACTTGGGCATTGTTAACGATGAATTGTGTTATTTTAAAAGAATGATAGCACATTCTTTTAAAATAACACACTATTGGATACCTTTTCCCTGTATGAGTTATGCCACTACTGACCTGTCCATAAGGAATCAACATACTCTGATAAAAAAGACATCTGACTTGGACTCAAATCCCATCCAATTATGTAGCAGCTGTGTCTTTAGGTAAATTACCTAATTTAGTTTAGTTTCCTATCTGATAAAATAGTAACAGCCTCATACTATTTTAAGGATTCAGTGGAATTGTGTGTAAAAGCCAGTGACTCGCAAATTTAAGACAATAAATGTGTCTTTGCTTGTCCTCCACCTCCAGTATGGTAAGGCTTTTATGTTTTTCCTAGGAGAGAATCCTGACATATTAATAGGGGAGGGGGATGGAAGAACCAGAATGAGCCCGTCCGCTCTGCCTAATACCGGACAGGTGCTTTCAACCCTCTGCCGTGTATGTTGAAACAGTGACTCTCAAACTGGAGCTTGCATCACAGTCACCTGGAGGGTTGGTTAAAACATGGGTCACCGGGTTGCATTCCCTGAGTGTGTGATTGGGCAGGTCTGGGGTGGAAACTTTGTATTTTCTGCAACTTCCCAGGTGATGATTTAGAAGTAGGACTTTTGAAGAATGGACTTAACAAGAGGATATCCATGCCCATTTGTAATTGAAAGAAATAGATGCTACAGTGCAAGGCTCTTAACCATATCCAGATACCTGAGTATTGTTTTGACAGGTTGGTTAACCACAGAGCACCTTGCCAGAGGAAACAGGCTTAAATTATAGCTAAAGAGAGCTTAGGCAAAATAAATATTTTTTTCTTTCTTACTAAAAAGGTAATTTATACACCCTTTGCATGAAACTTTCTGCCACTTGACTTTTAAATTCTTGTGTTACCTGAGCGTGACTGGAATGTCCTTACCACCATTAATGGTATGAGACTAGTTACCAGGTCAGCAAGCAGTGACCTTGGTGACCTTGAGGAGCTAACAGTTTGGGAGCCAGTGGGAGAGCTCTCAGCCAGGCCCGCAGTGTGCAGCCTCACAGGAGAACAAAGCCTGGGAGACTAGGTCCCAGGGTGTGGGGGGGGGGGGGGGATTAATTCCAGTGACTAGCTTCCAAATTCAGCCCACCCTGTTTACCCTAATCTCCAAGAGCCAATCAAACCTCAAATGTACTAGACAAGCAAATTTCCCGACTGCCCTCATAGCGGCTCCAAACAGGAAATCTTTACCTAAATCCTCGTGCTGCATCACAGCCCATTTTCCGTGCCACTGTCCAGAGAGAAGGAAAGGGTTGCTGATCCTCTGCATCCTTCAGATAAGCTGCAGCTCACACTTGAAGACCCTGGCTGTCTTTTCAGAGATCATTATAACCTTGGTTTTATTTGCTGCTGATTTGTCCCCTTACTCCTTTCCTCGGGTGTCCAACCTCTCCCCAGGAGAGTCGGCCAGTGTCACGCTCCTTTGTTTCCTTGTCAGATTAGCCCTTCTGGTCCTCCATCCTTAAATATCCAAACATCTCCCCTCCTCTCACACCTTAGTGCATCTGAGTCATCATACCCGAGACCCAAGAGAGCTTTCACCTTCCCTCTCATCACACTGCTCATATGCCTTCACCGTGCTTGCCTTTGGTCCTGTGAGCATGCACGTCTCAAGTGTCCTGCCATCACTTCCTCTTAATGAGCACACCTCCCTATGCCCCTTAAAGAGCCCTTCTATCGGGACAGCACCACCTTTAAATACATGCAGCTCATTTTATCCTTGAAGTTGTCTCTCTCATGACCCATTTCCAATCCAAATGATCTCCCAGGCAAAATCCCCTAAGCTTTGGGCTTCTTACTCTGTATCTTTAAATGCTTTCCTTAAGAGATCTCATCACATGTTCAAGGGATGCACCCGTCACTCCCTTTCCTTAACCAAAGTGCTCTGTCCTTTTAAAGGGGCCGAACTCCCTACACAGTAGAACACCCCCGAATCTCTCGTGAGCCCACCCAGCCGCACCTCTCCTACACATTTCTGTCATTCAGCATGTAAGAAAAGGGTCACAAAAGGGCTATCCACCAGTCCAATCCAGCTCCCTTGGCAAAAGCATGAATGGCGGGGAGGGGGCGGGCTCTCCCACCCAGCACTGACACCTCCACTCCCTGTTGCCCTAAATGCCCCCAGCTTGCTGCACACAGTTATGTAACTAGACGGGGAGGCAGACATCTGAGTGGGTGTCCTCCAGATCCCCTAGGCCAGACCCAAGGGAAGCACTTCCTTCGCCAGCCCTAGGCCCTCCTCCCCCATTAGGCACAGACACTTTCACCACACCCCCTACCCTCACCTACTCCATGTTCCTGGGAGGGAAAGCTCTTGAGAAAATACACTTAAGAAAGGAGTTTTATTCAAGTTCAAATAGCAAGCTAGACGTGACTCAGAGTTGCCTAGAGGCCGTCCTCCAGTCCCTCGTCTTAGTGAAGAGGTGGGAATGGATTTGTAACTGACCTAGTAATTTTTCAAAAGAGCTTAGGGGTATTTGAACACAGTTACTTCTCTTAAGCAGCTTAAACACTGCTCTGCAATCTTAAGGCAATGAATACGTTAGCCAACTCTTTTGTTGTGGTTGGTACAAAGATAAACTCAGCCTAATGTAGGCACGTATCAAATTAATGAGGCTTTGCCTATTAAAACATGTGCCGTAAATGCAGTCTAGCTTAATAGTAAAGATTCCAGCTGGAGTAAGAACTTGAATTTCATTTACAAGCGCTGGGAAGAAGCAATTCTATCCCAAAAGAGAAAAGACTTGGTGGAGGGGAGGAGGGGTTCAGGGATACAGAACTACTGATCACTGTTTTTAAGTATTTGACGTACCATGATCTGCAAAGGAGAAATCAGCCTTGATCTCTGTGGTTCTAGAGACAAAACTGGGACCAACGGATATGTTACAGGAAACATCATTATATCTCTGAAGTGGTTGGTCAGTGGTGATTGGGTAGTTTCCTGGGCTTGAAGCCCAAGAGTTAAGTTAGGCCAGGAACCACTTTGCAAAGATGCCATCTCATCACCTTATCTAGTGGACTCTGCTCTCTTTAAATAAACTTGGAGTCACGAGTTGCAGATCCAAGATGAAAAGGGACCGTCAAAGTTACAGTTCAACCTCCCTTCCCAGGAGACAATCTCTTTTTCATCATCCAGCCCTAAGCTCAGGCACCTGGGTTTGAGTATATCCAGTAATACGGAGCTCACTGCTTCCTGACACAGCACATTTTATCTTTACGTTTACCCCTCTTTTTAAAAAGTGCCTCCTTTTACTCAGGGAAAATCCATTTTCCTTTAATTTTTGTAACTACTCCCAGTCCTACCATTTTAAATTATACAAACAAATATAAATCTCCCTTCCCAGGTAATAACCATCAATATGTTGGAAAATATCAAGCCTTCCCGATATTATTTCTTCCTCAGGATAAGAATTCTCTATTCTCTCAACTTGTCCTCCTGTCATGGTTTCCAGCCCCTTCCCTTCCATAATCTAATCACACATAATATATATTAGAGACACAATTGCTTTAAATGCCTTTGCTCATTGAGTACTTATAACAGCCCTGTGAGGAGTGTGCTTTTATTGTCCCACTTTACGGAAACAAGAAACTGAGGGCTAGAAAGGTCAAATAATTTGTTTGTAGTAAAATAGCTGGTGAATGGGTAGAGCTGGGATTCAAACCCAGGCCTCTGATTCTAGAGCCAACATTTAATCTGTAGTTTCTCAATTGTATTGGTCCTAACCTATGGGCCCCCTTCACAGCCTGGCTGTATGGATCCTTACCAAAGGGATCTAGACAGTGTGCATCACAGACACTGGACCATAAATGGGGCAGGGCTGAGAGCAGGGAAGACAACAAAGTGTCCCTAGGCCAGCAGACTAAGAGGAAACCACCTCTTCTGGGGACCCTTTAGCAGAGAGGAAACTTTAAAGTGCTTCAACATTTTCTCTGATACAACATAGATGTTCTCCCTACAAGTTTCAATTCAAGAAAACATCTTCTCTGTCCAATCGCAGGCCAAATCTGGAGGCAAAGAGGCTTTGAGAAGCTCAACCCAATAGTTCCTAAACTTAAGAATGCATCCGTACCACCTAGAGAGGTTGTCTAATTTCCGATTCCTGGGCTCCAGGGTATTATTAGGTCTGGGGTGGAGCCGTGGAAGCTTCACTTTAAGAAGCATCCCAAGTATTCATGGCTGGATGGCTCCTGAACCACTCTCTGAAAAACTCTGCCCTAAGCTTTCAAAAACTCTTGGCCAGCTCTTCTGAATAAGGGAATGGCGTGTTAAGGCAAGGTGTCATAGGTGAAGTGGTCGTCTGGCTTGAGATACCTGGATGCCTTTCTGCTTCTCAATAGGTGCAGAGTGGCAGCCTGAGCTGTAACTCTATACCCTTTGAGCAGTCACTTATACAGTGGCTAAGAATTCTCAGCCTCACCTCAGCCTACTCCCAGGTTTTCCTTTTTTTAAACCAAGAAGCATTTGCTTAGCAGAAGCCAATTAAAATTTGTTTTAAAACCAACTTCTAAATATTGTATCTAACACTCTTCCCGCCTTAGGATAAACTGCAACAATGTTAATTTTACACCCTGGTCTAATCAGATCTCATTACTGATGTTGCTGTAATAACCTGCTACCAGCTCTGTATCCTTAACAGTGAGCAGATAAAAGTCATAGATTTCAAAGTTGGTCCTTGTTTTTAGCAACGGAAAGACAAAGAAGAGACTTCCAGCTTATACTCCTAAATCCATCTGTTGGAAAACCATGCCCAAAGTCCTTGCAGTCTGCTTGCTAAAGCAACAGACTGAGAGGAACAAAACAAGTCCAGCTCCCAAGTATAAACCCAGGCAAAAGTCCAAATGCCTCCTGACTGCCTGCCAAGGCTGTAGCAGGACACCTGGGAGTCAGTGTTCCCAGCCAGGACCTCTTCCTTCAGTCAGTGTTCTGGTTATCTATGGCCACTTAAACTACTTCATACTTGGTCGTTTAAACAGCCATTATTATATTATGCACAATTTCACAGGTCAGGAATTTGGGCAGGGCTCAGCTGGGTGATTCTTTGTCCATGCGGCAGTAACTGGGTTGACTCAGTGGTACTCAGCTGGACTGGTTTGGAAAGTCCAAGATGATTTCACTCAAGTTTCTGCCCCTCAGCAGGAACACTGGAAGGCTAAGCCTAGCAGTGCCCATTCACCTCTCTCTACAGTCTCAGAGCTTCTACCCGTGTTCTGTCTAGCATGGTGGTTGGGCTGCTAACATGGTACACAGAGATCCAAGAGACCAAGGTGGACATGGCCAGTTGTCTTCGTAAAAGCTAAGTCCAAATATGGCTTATTGTAACTTCCCCACATTTTGTCAAGCCCAGAGTCATGGGAAGGGGAAAACTGACACACCCTACTTCTCAGGGAGAGGCTTGTCAAAAAACACGCGCCATCTTTACCTCATACAGCCAGCCTCTTCTCCCCTGGTTCCTATGGCTTCAGAGCCATTCTCCTTTCACAGACCCCCAAATCCTTAAGCCAAAATACAAGGCTCCAGCCTAAGATGGTGATGTAGGAGGATCCTGAACTCACTTCTTCCCATGAGAACCAAATTCAGCAACCCAAAAGTAGATGGGTGACTCCTACACATCAGGCAAACGAGAAAAATCCCACATCAAAGTGAGAAGGAGAGGCTGAGACACAATCTCACTATAAACCCAACCCCCAGCACAGGATCAGGAGGAAACTCACAAACCCAAGCTTCTACCTGAAAGCAAAGGGTTTGGAGCCCACTTTTGGCATCCCAACTTTTAAGACCTGCACCTGAGAGATGAATCCCCAAAACATCTCGCCTTGAAAGCCAATGAGGCTTGTAAGTCCACAAGACCCACAAGGCTGTAGTGAACTGAGAAGCAGTCCTTAAAGGGCTCATGTGCAGACTCACCCATCCCAGAGCCTGATACAGAGGCTGCCAAATGAAAAGTACTCAGACTTTCTGTGAAAGGGGCTTATTAGCTTATCCTAAAGCAATGGCTGGAGGAGCAGGCATCTAACAACACACATCGAGGGGTCTACTGAAGTACTCTCCAAAGACGGGGACCAGCAATTGTTATCTGTGTCCTCCCTCTGCCTTGCTCCAATTTGTTATCTCCCAGAAAGGAGTTTAATCCCCTTGTCTGGCACCCTAATTTTTGTAGCTGCTGCCTAAGGGACACCTCTAGATCTCCTGACTTGGGTGGCCAGTGGAGTTTATGTTCATGGGTACCACAAGACTGTAACAAATGGAGAAAGAGCTCTTAACTGGCTATCATTTGCAGGGCATGGCAGAGAGGCAACAGATGTAAGTACCCAGTCTTTCTGTGAAAGAAACCTATTAGCTTGTCTTCCTAGTTGTAGCCTGAGGGGTAGCTTCTAATTAAACACACATCTAACGGCCAATTGCAATTCTCTCCAGAGACCTTGGAGGACAGGTCCTATCTTCACACTCTCCCTCTGCTGTTCTCCAGAGGACCATTATCTCCTGAACTGGAGCCTGTATCTGGTGCCCCAGTTTTTATGTCTGGTACCCTATTTTTATGGCTGCCACCCAGGGGATGCCCCTTGATCACCTGGCTCTAGTGGCCAGTGGGACTTGTGTTCATGAGTTCAATGGGTTGGTAGCAAAGAAAAAAAAAAAAAAAAAAAACAGTTCTTAACTAGCTATGAAGCCTCAGCACAGGGAGAAATGCCCATCTCCCAGTCTTCCCCTGAGAGAAGTATATTTGCATAATTTAAAAGCTGCTGCCTGGAGGTCTAGCATCCAATTAACCCAAGTCTAGGTTCTAAAATCCTCCCCTTTAGGATACTGACAGGTCTTGTCACACTCTCAACTACTAGAGGCTATTAAAAATAAAATAAGCAGCTTGAACAATTACAAAGGTTTGCCCTGAGAACTAGGGCAGGGTAGAACGATAAAGTCCACTTCCTACACAAGGCCACTTCTTAAAGACTGGAAGAGGTGGCCGCTTAACCTAATGCATAGAAACCAACACAGTCAAGGAAGATGAAGAAACAAAAGAAAATGTTCAAAATGAAAAAGCAAGATAAAACCTCCGAAAAAGACCTTAATGAAATGGAGATAGGTGATCTGCCTGATAAAGACTTCAAATACAAGGTCATAAAGATGCTCATGAAGCTTGGGAGAAGAATGCATGAACAAAGTGAGAATTTCAATGATGAGATGGAACATATAAGAACTACCAAGCAGAAGTCACAGAGCCAAAGAATATAGTAACTGAACTGAGAAATATAGTAGAGGGGGTTCAACACACTAGATGATGCAGAGGAAAGTATCACTGAACTTGAAGACAGAGCAGTAGAACAGCAAATCAGAACAGCAAAAAATAAAAATAGCTTAAGGGACTTATGGGACAACATCAAGTGGACCAACATTTGCATTATAAGAGCCCCAGAAGGAGAAGAGAGAGAGAGGCAGAAAACGTATTTGAAGAAATAATGGCAGAGAATTTCCCTAACCTGGAGAAGGAAACACACATCCAGATAGAAAGCTCAGAGAGTTTCAAATAAGATGAACCCAAAGAAACCCACACCAAGACACATTATAAAGTGGCAAAAGTTAAGAAAAAAGACGGAGGAAGATTAAGATGGCAGAACTCACCCCCCACCCCCCTGCCATGAACACATCAAAAATACATCTACATGTGGAGTAATTCTCACTGAAAAACAAACTGGAAACTGGCAGAGAGCCTCTTACACAACCAAGGCTGTAAGAAAGATCCACAAGGAAACAGGTAGGAAGGAAAGAGAAGCAATCATGTCAGCTCCTGCATTCCTAGAAGGGGAACCACAGCCTTTAGATCCTCTCCGGGGAGTAAGCTGTTCTATCCACATACTGGGCACCCCAACCCTGGGTCTGCCACTCGGAGGACAAGTCCCCATGCTGTTTTGAAAAGCAGAGGGACTGATAGCGGGGCTATAAGAAACCTAGACTCCACTTGTGAAAAGCATGCACATACTTGCTTACTCCAAAGAGAAGGCAGAGGAAGCAGATTGAAACTGCCCATGATTCTGCCAGTTTCCTGTGGGTTTCCTGTGACTGCCCCAGCACATGCCCCAGCCTGAGCTGATCACCCACTCCAGCCCCCACTTGCTCTGTGTTGTAGCCCCACACTGGGGCAAGGCCTGCTGCAGCCAAGGAGAGTGCCCATTTGTGGGAGATGGAGCTGGCTCAGACCTGGCACAGCATCCATATGGGGTGAGGATGGCCACTGCTGGAGCTCGCAAAGACAGAGGATTGGGAATAGTCCAGAACTCTGATTGGTGCTGGGACTGCCAGAGCCTGCACCTACACCCATGTCAAGCACCCACTCTGGCTCCTCTTGCTCCAGCACTGCTCCCCTCTGAGGTCAAGGTACCAGTGCTAGGAGGCAAGAGAACACACACTTAAAAGGAATGAAGCCAACTTGGATCTGGCCTTCAGTGCTTCTCCTCCAGCAACTTGGGACCTGACCCTACCACCAATAGGGTGGTATTACCATCTCCTACCAAGGTAATAGCTTCCAGAACACCCTGGGGGAAGACGTGACTCATGCCAGATCCAGCTCACCAAAGCTACTGGGCACATACAGATTATACAGGGATGCTCCCACACAAGGACACCCCTTCAAGACCAGAATAGGTAACTGTTTCACCTAATTTCATAGAGGCAGAGAAAGTTAAGCAAAATGAGAAGACAACGGAATTTGTTTCAATGGAAAGAACAAGAGAAAACCCCTGACAAAACAACAAAACAAAAATAAACAATTTACCAAATAAAAAATTTGAAGCATCAGTAATAAGAATACTAAATGAATTAGGGAAAAGAATAAATGAACACAGTAAGAATTTTTCCAAAGAACTAGAAAATATGAAAAAGAACCAGTCAGAACTGAAGAATACAACAACTGAAATGAAAAATACACTAGAAGGAATTAACATCAGACTAGGTGATACAGAAGAATGAATAAATGATCTGGAAGATAAAATGAAAGTCATCCAATCAGAACAGCAAAAAGGAAAACAAATTTTAAAGAAATGAAAACAGTTTAAAGGATCTCTGAGACAACATCAAGCATACCAACATTCACATTATAGGGGTCCCAGGAGGATAAGAGAAAAATAGGGTCAAAAATGTGTTTGATGAAATTACAGCTAAAAAATTCCTAAACCTGAAGAAGGAAACAGATATCAAGGTACAGAAAGCACAGAGAGTCCCAAACAAGATGAACCCAAACAGCCATAAAAAAGAATAAAATTCTGCTATTTATACCAACATGAGTAGACCTGGAGGGTATCATGCTTAGTGAAATAAGTCAGACAGAAAAAGACAAATACTGGGACTTCCCTGGTGGCACAGTGGTTAAGAATCTGCCTGCCAATGCAGGGGACAAAGGTTCAATCCCTGGGTCAGGAAGATCCCACATGCTGTGGAGCAAATTAAGCCCATGCACCACAACTACTGAGCCTGCGCTCTCAAGCCCATGAACCACAACTACTAAGCCCGTGTGCTGCAACTACTGAAGCCTGTGCACCTAGAGCCTGTGCTCCACCACAAGAGAAGCCACCATACAGAGAAGCCTGCACAATACAAAGAATAGCCCCTGTTCACCACAACTAGAGAAAAGCCCATGTGCAGCAATGAAGACCCAAATGCAGCCAAAAATAATAAATAAATAAACAAACAGAAAAAGACAAGTACTGTATGTTATCACTTATATGTGGAATCTAAAAAGCTTCATGGCTTTTTTTTTTTTAACCACAAAGCGAAAAACCTAGAGTAGATACACAAATGATAAAAAGAAATGAATCTAAGCAAATTCAAGAATATATTAAAAAGATCATACAATCTGATCAAGTGGGATTTATTCCTTGAATGCAAGGATGGTTCAACAATGTGATACGGGGGGAGGAGTCAAGATGGTGGAGTAGGAAGACACAGAGTTTGCCTCTCCTCACAATTAGGGCAACTACCAAGTGCTGGTGGGGACCTTGGACACCTAAAGGGATGGGAAGAATGCCCAAGCAACAAGGTAGAATGTGGGGAGGATGGAGGAGGTGAGGAAAAGTGGAGACAGGATGGGACAGGCACACCAGGGGTAGCTGGGGGAAGGGAGTGGTCGCATGATCAGAGGGGACCACCCACAGAACACGGATCAGTGGGGAAACAAAGAGACTTTTGGGGTATTGGGGAATCAGAGGGGAAAAAGGCTAGTGTCTCCCCTGCCCACTCAACCCCTAGGGAGCCTGCTAGGGTCCTGGGCCTAAACCTCAGCCCTCCAGTGTCCCCTTCATCTTTGCTGAGCCTAAGCCCCTCCCCCAGGGCCTTTTCCAGCCACTCAGGTCCTGATCCTAGGCCCTGCTCCCTGCCTAAGTCCCTCCCCCAGGTCTTTTCTGGCCTTTCTTCTTTTCTTTTTTTTTTCTGCCTTTGTGTTTCTGTCTTGCCTTGTTGTTTCATTTATATTTTTATTTTTTCTAACATATTTTTTATTTTTCTAATTTTATTTTATTTTTTATTCTTTGTTATTGTTCTTTTTGTTTTGTTTTTTCTTTTTCTTTTTTTTCCCCTGTGCTGTGTGGCTTGCAGAATCTTGATTCCCAGGCTTGGGGTTGGGCCTGAGCTCCTGTGGTGGGAGTGCCAAGTCCAAACTGCTGGACTAGCAGAGAACTTCAGATCCCAGGGACTATTAGTGAGAGGTCTCCCAGAGGTCCTCATTGTAGCACAAAGACTTGGCTCTACCCAACTGCCTGCAAACTCCAGTACTGGATGTCTCAGGCCAAACAACCAGTAAGACAGGAACACAGCCCTATCTGTCAAAAAAAAACAAAACAAAACAAAACAAAACTGATGAGACAACAAAAAAATATGTTACAGATGAAGGAGCAAGCTAAAAACCTACAAGACCAAATAAATGAAGAAGAAATAGGCAACCCAGCTGAAAAAGAATTCAGAGTAATGATAGTAAAGATATCCAGAATCTCAGAAAAAGAATGGAGGCATGGATTGAGAAAATACAAGAAATGTTTAACAAGGACCTAGAAGAACTAAAGGACAAAGAAACAATGATGAACAACACAATAAATGGAATGAAAAATACACTAGAAGGAATAAATAGCAGAATAACTGAAGCAGAGGAACGAATAAGTGAGCTGGAAGATAGACTGGTGGAAATAACTGCCAAGGAGCAGAATAAAGAAAAAAGAATGAAAAGAAATGAGGATAGTCTCAGAGACCACTGGGACAACATTAATCCCATCAACATACAAATTATAGGGGTACCAGAAAAAGAAGAGGAAGAGAGAGGGTCTGAGAAAATATTTGAAGACATTATAGTCAAAAACTCACCTAACACGGTAAGGAAACAGCCACCCAAGTCCAGGAAGCACAGAGTCCCATATAGGATAAACCCAAAGAGAAATACACTAATACATATATTAATCAAATTAAATTCAAAGAAAAAATATTAAAAGCAGTAAGGGAAAAGCAAAAAATAACATACAAGAGAATCCCCATAAAGTTATCATCTGATTCTTCAGCAGAAACTCTGCAGGCCAGAAGGGAGTGGCAGGATATATTTAAATTGATGAAAAGGAAAAACCTACAACAAAGATTACTCTGCCCAGCAAGGATCTCATTCAGATTCAATGGAGAAATCAAAAGATTTACAGAAGAGCAAAATCTAAAAGAATTTAGCACCACCAAACCAACTTTACAACAAATGCTAAAGGAATTTCTCTAGGAGGGAAACCCAAGAGAAGAAAAAGACCCACAAAAACAAACCCAAAACAATTAAGAAAGTGGTAATGGGAACATACTTATCAATAATTACCTTGAATATAAGTGGATTAAATGCTCCAACCAAAAGACACTGGTTGAATGGATACAAAAACAATACCCATATATATGCTGTCTACAAGAGATTCACTTCAGACCTAGGGACACCTTCAGACTAAAAGTGAGGGAATGGAAAAAGTTATACCATGCAAATGGAAATCAAAAGAAAGCTGGAGTAGCTAGCAATACTCATATCATATAAAATAGACTTTAAAATAAAGACCGTTACAAGAGATAAGGAAGGACACTACATAATGATCAAGGGATCAACCTAAGAAGATATAACAACTATAAATATTTATGCACTCAACATAGGAGCACCTCAATATATAAGGCAAATGCTAACAGCCATAAAAGGGGAAATTGACAGTAACAATAATAGTGGGGGACTTTAACACCCCACTTACACCAATGGACAGATCTTCCAGACAGACAATGAGTAAGGAAACACAAGCTTTAAATGACACAATAGACCAAATAGAATTAATTGATATTTATGGGACATTCCACCCAAAAGTGGCAAAATACACTTTCTTCTCAAGTGCACATGGAACATCCTCCAGGGTAGATCACATCTTGGGTCACAAATCAAGCCTTGGAAAATTTAAGAAAATTGAAATCGTATCAACCATCTTTTCCAACTACAATGCTATGAGATGAGAAATCAATTATAGGGGAAAAAAACTGTAAAAAAAATATAAACACATGGAGGCTAAATAATAAACTATTAAATAATCAAGAGATCACCAAAGAAATCAAGGAGGAAATTAAAAAATACATGGAAACAAATGACAATGAAAATACGACAACCCAAAACCGATGGGATGAGGCAAAAGCAGTTATAAGAGGGAAGTTTATAGCAATTCAATCTCACCTCAGGAAATAAGAAAAATCTCAAATAAACTATCTAATCTTACATTTAAAGCAACTAGAGAAAGAAGAATAACAACAGCAAAACCCACAAAAACCCAAGGTTAGTAGAAGAAAAGAAATCATAAAGATCAAAGCAGAAATAAATGAAATAGAAATGAAGAAAAAATAGCAAAGGTCAATAAAACTAAAAATTGATTATTTGAGAAGATAAACAAAGCTGATAAACCTTTAGCCAGACTCATCAAGAAAAAGATGGAGAGGATTCAAATCAATAAAATTAGAAATGAAAAAGGAGAAATTACAATTGACACTGCAGAAATACAAAGGGTCATAAGACTACTACAAGCAACTATATGCCAATAAAATGGACAACCTGCAGGAAATGGACAAATTCTTGGAAAGCTACAACTCCAAAGACTGAACCAGGAAGAATTAGAAAATATAAAGAGACAAATCAAGTAATAAAATCGAAACTGTGATTAAGAGCCTTCCAACAAATAAAAGTCCAGGCCCAGATGTCTTCATAGGTGAATCCTATCAAACATTTAGAGAAGAGCTAACACCTATCCTTCTCAAACTCTCCCAAAAATTTGCAGAGGGAGGAACACTCCCAAACTCATACAAGGCCACCATCACCCTGATAACAGAACCAAAGATATCACAAAAAAAGGAAACTACAGACTAATATCACTGATGATCATAGACACAAAAATCCTCAACAAAATAATAGCAAACAGAATCCAACAACACATTAAAAGTATCATACACCATGATCAAGTGGGATTTATCACAGGATGCAAGGATTCTTCAACATATGCAAATCAATGTGATACACCATATTAATAAAAAAAAAGAATAAAAACCATATGATCCTTTCAATAGATGCAGAAAAAGCTTTTGACAAAATCCAACACCCATTTATGATACAAACTCTCCAGAAAGTGGGCACAGAGGGAAACTACCTCAACATAATAAAGGCCATATATAACAAACCCACAGCAAACATCATTCTCAATGGTGAAAAATGGAAAGCATTTCCTCTAAGATCAGGAATAAGACAAGGATGTCCACTCTCACCAATACTATTCAACATAGTTTTGGAAGTCCTAGCCATGGCAATCAGAGAAGAAAAAGAAATAAAAGGAATTCAAATTGGAAAAGTAAAACTGTCACTGCAGATGACATGATACTGTACATAGAAAATCCTAAAGAGGCCACCAGAAAACTACTTGAGCTAATCAATGAATTCGGTAAAGTTGCAGCATACAAAATTAACACACAGAAATCTCTTGCATTTCTATACACTAACAATGAAAGATCAGAAAGAGAAATTAAGGAAACAATCCCGTTCACCACTGCAACAGAAAGAATAGAATACCTAGGAATAAACCTAACCAAGGAGGTAAAAGACCTGTACTCAGAAAACTATAAGACACTAATGAAAGAAATCAAAGATGACACAAACAGATGGAGAGGTGTACCACGTTCTTGGATTGGAAGAATCAACATTGTGAAAATGACTATACTACTAAAGCAATTTACAGATTCAACGCAATCCCCATCAAATTGCCAATGGCATTTTTCACAGAATTAGAACAAAAAATTTTACAATTTTTATGGAAACACAAAAGACCTTGAATAGCCAAAGCAATTTTGAGAAAGAAAAACAGAACAGGGAGTCAGACTCCCTGACTTCAGACCATACTACAAAGCTATGGTAATTAAGACAGTATGGTACTGGCACAAAAACAGAAATATAGATCAATGCTATAGGATAGAAAGCCCAGAGATAAACCCATGCACCTATGGTCACCTAATCTATGACAAAGGAGGCAAAAATATACAGTGGAGAAAAGACAGTCTCTTAAATAAGTGGTGCTGTGCAAACTGGACACCTATATGTAAAAGAATGAAATTAGAACAATACCTAACACCATACACAAAAACTCAAAATGCATTAAAGTCCTAAATGTAAGACCAGACACTAGACTCTTAGAAGAAAATATAGGAAAAACACTCTTTGACATAAATCACAGAAAGATCTTTTTTTAACCCATCTCCTAGAATAATGAAAATAAAAACAAAAAACCAAATAGGACCTAATTAAACTTAAAAGCTTTTGCACAGCAAAGGAAACCATAAACAAGACGAAAAGACAACCCTCAGAATAGCAGAAAACATTTGCAAATGAAACAACTGACAAAGGATTAATCTCCAATATAAACAGTTCATGCTGCTCAACCTCAAGAAAACAAACAACCCAATCAAAAAATGGGTGGAAGACCTAAACAGACATTTCTCCAAAGAAGACATACAGATGGCCAAGAGGCACATGAAAAGATGCTCAACATCACTAATTATTTAACTTTTTTTTTTTTTTTGGCACATGGACTTAGTTGCTCTGTGGCACGTGGGATCTTCCTGGAGCAGGGATCGAACCCATGTCCTCTGCATTGGCAGGCGGATTCTTAACCACTGCGCCACCTAGGAAGCCCCATCACTAATTATTAGAGAAATGCAAATCAAAACTACCATGAGGTATCACCTCACGCTAGTCAGAATGGCCATCATCAAAAAATCTACAAACAATAAATGCTGGAGAGGGTGTGGAGAAAAGGGAACCCTCTTGCACTGCTGGTAGGAATGTAAATTGATACAGCCACTATAGAGAACAGCAGGGACATTCATTAAAAAACTAAAAATAGGACTACCATAAGAGCCAGAAATCCCATTTTTGGGCATATATCCTGAGAAAACCATAATTCAAAAAGACACATGTACCCCAATGTTCATTGCAGCACTATTTACAATGGCCAGGACATGGAAACAACCTAAATGTCCATTGACAAATGAATGGATAAAGAAGACGTGGCACATATATACAATGGAATATTACCCAGCCATAAAAAGGAATGAAATTGGTCATTTGTAGAGATGTGCATAGACCTAGAGTCTGTCATACAGAGGGAGGTAAGTCAGGAAAAAAAAATCACATATTAACGCATATATGTGGAATCTAGAAAAATAGTACAGATGAACCTATTTGCAGGCAGGAATAGAGACGCAAAAGTAGAGAACAGACATGGACACAGCAGGAGAAGGGGAGGGTGGGACAAATTGGGAGCATAGGATTGACATATATACACTACCATGTGTAAAAGAGATAGCTAGTTGGAACCTGCTGTATAGCACAGGCAGCTCAGCTCAGTGCTCTATGATGACCTAGATGGGTGGGATGGGGTGGGGAGTAGCAGGGAGGTCCAAGAGAGAGGGCATATATGTATACAAATAGCTGATTCACTTCATTGTACAGCAGAAACTAACCCAGCATTGTAAAGCAATTATATTCCAATAAAAAAAGTGATACATCACAATCTGCCAATCATTATGATGCATCACATGAACAAAATGCAAGACAAAAATCACATGATCTTAATAGATATAGAAAAAGTCCTTGACGTTTTCAACATTCATTTATGATAAAAACTTTCAGTAATGTGGGTTGTGGAAGGAACAAACCTCAACATAACAAAGGCCACATATGACAAGCCCACAGTTATCATACTCAACTTTGAAAAGCTGAAAGATTTTCCTCTAAGGTCAAGAACAAGACAAGGATGCCCATTTTTTTTTTCTTTTTTTTTGGGGGGGGATGCCCATTCTTATCACTTTTATTTAACACCGCATTGGAAGTCCTAGAGAGATCAATTAGGTAAGAAAAAGAAACAAAAGGCATCCAAATTGGAAAGGAAGGAGTAAAATTGTCACTATTCGCAAATGACATGATATTATATATAGAAAACCCTAAAGACTTCACTAAAAAAGTATTAGAACTAAATCAATAAATTCAGTAAAGTTGCAGGACACAAATCAACACACAAAAATCTTGTGTTTCTAATAACACTAATAACAAACTATCAAAAAGAGGTATTAAGAAAATAATCCCACATACAGTTGCATCAAAAAGAATAAAATGTCTAGGAATAAATTTAACCAAGGAGGTAAAAGACCTGTACACTGAAAAGTACAAGACGTTAATGAAAGAAATTGAAGAAGACACAAATGAAAAGATATTCAGTGCTCACGGATTAGAATATTTTTAAAATTTCCATACCACCCAAAGCAATCTACATATTCAAAGCAATCCCTATCAAAATTCCCATGGCTTTTTTCACAGGAATAGAAAAAACAATCCCAAAATTCATATGGAACCATGAGAGACCCTGAATAGCCAAAAATCAGTCTTGATAAATAACGAAAAAACTGGAGGCATCATGCTTCCTGATTTCAAATTCTATTACAGGGCTACAACCTCATTGTATTGGCATAAAAACAGACACATACATCACTGGAACAGAATAGAGAGCCCAGAAATAAATCCACACATACATGGTTAATTTATGATAAAGGAGGCAAGAATATACAATGGGGAAAGGACAGTCTCTTTAATAAATGATGTTAGGAAAACTGGACAGTCACATGCAAGAGAATGAATCTGGACCACTATTTTACACCATGCACAAAAGTTAACTCATAATGGATTAAAGACTTAAATGTAAGACCTGAAATCATAAAACTTCTAGAAGAAGACATACGTGTAAGCAACTTGACATCAGTCTTGGTGATGATTTTTCTGGATTGAATACCAAAAGCAACAGAAGCACACCTAAACAAATGGTACTACATCAAACTAAAAAGCTTCTGTACAGCAAAGGAAACCATTAACAAAATGAAAAGGCCACCTATCCAAAGGGAGAAAATAATTGCAAATCACATATCTGATAAAGGATTAATATCCAAAGTATATAAAGAACTCACACAATTCAACAAAAACCCAAATAACCCAATTAAAAAATGGGCAGAGAATCTGAATAGACAATTTCCCAAAAAATATACAGATGGCCAACAGACAGATGAATGTAATGCTCGACATCACAAATTGTTAAGGAAATGCAAATCAAAACCATGAGATATTGTCTCATGTCTGTTAAAATGGCTATTATCAAAACGCCAAGAAGTAACAAGTGTTGGCAAGGATGTGGAGAAAAGCGAACCCTCGTACACTTTGGTGAGAATGTAAGTTGTTGCAGCCACTATGGAAAAGAGTACAGAGGTTCCTAAAAAAATCAGGAATAGACTACTATATGATCCAGCTATCCCACTTCAGGGTATTTATCTAAAGAATACGAAAACACTAATCTGAAAAGATATCTGCAGCCCCATGTTTACTGAATCATTATTTACAGTAGCCAAAATATCAAAACAACATAAGCACCCATCAATGGATGAATAAAGAAGACGGAATATTGCTCAGCCAGAAAAAGATGAAACCTTGGCATCTGCAACAACATGGATGGACCTTGAGGGTATGGTGCTAAGTAAACTAAGTCAGATGGAGAAAGACAAATTTTGTATGATTTCCCTCATATATGGAATATAAAAAGCAAACAAAATAAATAAATGAACAAGACAAACCAAACAAAAACAAACATGTAGATACAGAAAACAGTAGTGGTTAGCAGAGGGTAAGGGTGAAATGGGTAAAGGGGATCAACCGTATGCTGCTAAACGAAAACTAAATTTTTGGTGCTGATCTGCTATAGCGTGTACAGAAGCAGAACTATAATGCTGCACATACGAAACATACAATGTTATATACCAACGTTACCTCAATTTTAAAAAATGGGCAGAGGATCTGAATAGACACGTTTCCAAAGGAGACATACAGATGGTCAACAGATACGTGAAAAGGTGCTCAACATCACCAAAGAAATGCAAATCAAAACTATGATGAAAACCTGTTAGAATGGCTGTTATCAAAAAGACAACAAACAAGTGTTGGCAAGAATGTGCATTGCTGGTGGGAATGTAAATTGGTACAGCCACTGTGGAAAACAGTATGGCAGCTCCCCCCAAAATTAAAACTAGAATTACCATGTGATCCAGCAATTCCATTTCTTGGTATTTATTCAAAGGAATCAAAAACACTTGAAAAGATAAATGCAGCCCCATGTCAATGCAGCATTATTGACAATAGCCAAAAATGCAGAAACAACTCAAGTATCCACGGATGGATGAACGGATAAAGAAAAAGTGGTGTGTGTGTGTGTACATGCACACAGAGGAATATTACCCAGCCATAAAAAGAGAACTCTTGCTGTTTGAGACAATATGGACAGACACTGAAGTCATTATGCTGAGTGAAATAAGTCAGAAAGAGAAGGACAAATACTGTAATATCTCACTTATATAGAATCTTAAAAAAAGCAACAAAAACCTCCCCCCAAACCTGAACTTGTAGATACAGAGAACAGACTGGTAGTTGCTAGATGTGGGAGCTTGGGGATGGGTGAAATGGGTGAAGGGGGTCAAAAGAGCCATACTTCCAGTTACATAATAAATAAGTCACAAGATGTAGTGTACGGCATGGTGACCACAGTTAATGATACTGCCTTGGGTATTTGAAAGTTGCTAAGAGTAGATATTAAAAGTTCTCACCACAAGAAAAAAACTGTGTGGTGATGCATGTTAACTAGACTTACTGTGGTGATCATTTTTCAATATACAAATATTGAATCATTATATTGTACACCTGAAACTAATATAGTGTCACATGGCCAATTATTTCTCAATTGAAATAAAAAGATTGGAATGCCAGAAGTTTGGTCAGGAGCCATAAGAAACGAATACTGATTTCACCTGCGCACAATTACCTCATTGCTCACGTGGTCATGGGGGCGAGGGCAGGCCCTGTTCAACGCCTTTGCTGGACAGCGAGGCCCCACTGCTCCGCATCCCCTTACCACCACCCCCATCCAAGCGTCTGAGGTTCACCAGCTGATAAACACTCCTCTGTATTCTTTGTCCCCAGCTCGGTCTGAGTGCCATCAGAAGAGACCGGCAGAAAAAGAGGCTGTCAACCTTCACCCCAGCCCCCTTCCCACCAAGCCTGAGAATCTCCAACCAAAAACCCCAGCAAAAGGTTAACAACTGCTGTGGGTCCCGAGAGACCCGCAACTCTGAAGGCGCGAGGAAGAGCTGGATCCCTAAGCCACCACCACATTCCTGAGAACACAGGATCTGCTATATACTTGGGGCGGCCCTTAGGACCTCCAAAGGCCATCCAAGGGCTACCAGAAGGACAAGAGCAAGCAGAGCAGTCAGGAGGTGGTGGGCAGGGAAGCGGTACAGTACAGCGAGGCAGGGAGCCCGTGGCCGAAGCTCTAGGGAAAGTCCCCTAGCGGCCCCTGCAGCCCCAGTGACAGCCTCCCTTCTGCTGCCAGGGAAGCAACGAGCCAGAATTCCAGCTTGCGGGGCTGCGACGCCCTCTGCCTGCTGTCTAGAGGTACAGGAGGCAGCCTAGCAGCCCTGCCTCCTGCGCTGCAAGCCCAGAGGGGTTCATGTGGGAGATCTGTCAGCTTAATCCCCTAAACCGCTCCCTCCTGCAAGTCACACGGCCTGCCTGCTGGCCCAATCCTTCACTTGCAGACAGCTGACCACAAGAAGCATCAGGAAGTGGAATCCAGGAAAGCCCTCAGCTGGGGCACAGCGATCCCCACCCCCACCCTGCGTCATGTGACTCTATGAAAGATGCCCTCAGAGGAGGAGGAGGGGACATCCACCTCCCCCGATACCTAAATGCCTTTCAACTTTCCAGCCATGTCCAGCCGGTCTCTGCCTTCACGGTTTCTAAGCCTCACTTAATAGGGGGTGCAGTGAACCACTGCTCTAAGTTCAGGACAGCTTCCTGAAGTCCAGCTGTGCGGACATCTCCAGCCTTGCCCTTTGATTGGCTGTTCTGCAGCACAGTGGCAGGACAGGGCCAAGCACAGTTCTTTTCTTAAAAGCAGGGCTAAATTCTCCCTTGAGGCCAAGGCCGATACTTGTAATCAGTCTGGCTGGGGCAGCGAAGGACTACACGAAAGCATTCCATTCTTAGTACTATAACCGTCTGAATGTTTGTAACTGTCAAAATTGTACTCTGTGGAGGGGAAGCTCCAAGTGCTAGAAGGCTCTTTTGTACTAAACCCAAAATTGTCCCCTCTAAGTGCCACCTAATAGTAACAAGAAGTACACTTTACACAGCCCTCACCATGCTTCTGGCGCTCCGCTGAGCCCTCTCTGGCTGTTGTCCCATCCTGGGGACTGCTCGGGAGCACAGACGTACCAGCATCCCGCCTCACAGCTGAGGTTCCAGGTTCAGAGGGCTAAGGAGATCGCCAAGTCACTCACTCAGCTGGACTCGAACACAGGTTTGTGGGATGCCCCACCGATGCTCCTCTCAGCCTGTTGGGCCTGGTTCTATCCTCTGAAACCCCAAAGAAGAGCATCACTCCTGTTCCTCTAGGTCTATCCACATCAGTCTTCTCTCCTAGACCAAGCATCCTTGGGCTTCTCATTGCCACTTGGCAGCCTTGGCCTCAGTCCCCTCACCATCCTGGTCACTTGTTTGCCTGGGCTCCCTTGAAAGGGCAATAGGCAGAAATGGACATGACATTCCATCAGTAGTAACCACCTCTCCACTTCTTCTGTATCCCATATGCCCTGTAATGACACAGCCTAAGATTACTTTTTTTTTTTTTGCCTCTCTATCCCACATGAGCGCAGAGGCAGCTACAACACCTGATACTTACTCACGTGTGGTACTTTAGGGTATTCCTTCTGCATTCAAAACAATGTCAATCAAATTTCGTCTTAGATTTGATTGTCTCAGTCTGTTGAATACTTTTAACAATGCCGATTGTCATTTAGCACAAACGCTACTCAGTGTGTCACACGTAAATGTGGCCTCACAAGAGACACAGATGACAATGCCAACTGGCTGAGGCTGAGGACAGGGCCTGTGGCCACCACACACCACATCCAGACTGGGAGCCATTGCTTTTAAACAGGGCCCCTTGGGAAGCACGGTTCAGCCAGATGAATCCACCACTCAGCCCCACCCCCGTACTTACCCCCCTCCTTCCATGTTTCCTCCTGGTCTCCACTGCTGACTCCTGGCCCTTTAGGCTCCAGGCTTCTTGGTGTGTCTGAGCAAGAGAGTGACAGAATTCCATTTCTTTGTGAAACATTGTCAATGTCTGCCCCGCGTCATGAAGCTGTCAATGTTTTTCTACGGAGTCTCCTGACAGCAGCTGAAAGCTGTGGAGCAGAGACCTCTGCGATGCTCTGGAGAGGAGCAGGGTGCAGGTGACCAAGGCCTTAAAAAATAACCCGGTAGCCCCAGTGATGGACGAGGCTGAGGAAGGGGAGGCAGCCGTCAGGGAAGGTGAAAGCGGAGGCCCTTCTGAAATCGAGTCGAACTGTGAGCCTGGATCTCAAGAAACTTACAGCACCTGCCCCTTCAAGGTCTGTGGGGACCCTGTGCGGGAGATGCAAGGAATTCTCAGCGGAAGGGAAGAAGGGAGGAAGGGAAGGAGGGAAGGAGGGGAGAGAGGAGTCCTGGCCTGGCGGAGTCCCCAGGCTTCTGGTGGAGAAGGGGGCGGATGGAAGCTGCCTCTGCTTCTTTTCTTCTTTACCTTTCCCTCAAGAGTCATTTCACCTGGGCTTTGCTGATTGGGTTCAGCCTCTCTCTGAAATGATGTTACTGTAGCACCGAGTGCAGGGGCCCTCACTTGAAGAACATCTAAGGAGTTGATTAGCTTCATTACCAAAAGGTGCTTCTTACAGATGATTCACGGTCCTCAGAGACAGAAAGCTTCCCCAACACATTTCCAGGTGTCCACAGGTTAGCCATTCATGAGGACCAGAGGAAAAGGGCAAACATTTACCTTCCAGAGGGAGGGAAGGGATTGTCTACTGTAAAAGAATCAGAAATGAAGGTAAATTTACCCGGTAAATCTGAGAAAAATGAGCCTTAATGGACAAAAGCTGTATTTCCACCTGCTAATAACACAGCGACGGTGAAAAGATGGGTTGACATGGGAGAGCGACACAGGTGGTGAATCTGGAAGAAAACCACAGTGGGCCCACGGGAGGCATTCACTTAAGTCGATGTGTACTTCCCAGGTGCTCCAGTTGCAGGGGGAAGAACCAACAAACCCTTGGAAGAGTTACTGCACTTCAGAAGCGTGGCCCGAACGCCAACAGCAGGCTGCTGGCTCCCTCTGCTGGACGCTTTTGAGTTTTGCTTCACGTGAAGAGCTGTGCCAGGAGAAAATCTGAAGGCATGAAGACTTGGCTCTGACTCTGGGGCTCTCCCAGGGCTGGGATAGTCCCTGTTTTGGATTTGAGCAGGACCCACAGCCCTGTCAGTGTCTGAGCTAATGGGCGGGGCTGGGAGTGACCCACTCATTGACCACGTGACCCTCAGAGCACAATTTCTCTCAAGGACTTTTCTGGGTACCTGGGGTGGCGGTGAAGAGGCAATCTGTGAAAGCAAAGGGATCGACAGAGCACTGAGCAAATGATAAAGACATTGCTTCAACCTGAACAGACATTTTTCCAAAGAAGGCATACAGGTGGCCAACCGGCAGAGAAAAGATGCTCAACGTCGTTAATCATCAGAGAAATGCAAATTAAAACCACGATGAGATGTCACTTCACACCTGTCAGAATGGCCATCATCAAAAAGTCTACAAATAACAGATGTTGGCAAGGCTGTGGAGGAAAGGGAACCCTCGTACACTGTTGGTGGGAATGTAAACTGGTGCAGCCACTACGGGAAACAGTTTGCAGGTTTCTCAAAAAACTAAAAATAAAACTACCATATGATCCAGCAATTTCACTCCTGGGTACATATCCAAAATAACCCAAAACACTAATTTAAAAAGATACATGCACCCCAATGCTCATAGCAGCATTACTTACAATTTGCCAAGATATGGAAGCAAACTAAGCGTCCATTGACAGATGAATAAATAAAGAAGATGTGGTATATATACATAATGGAATACTACTCAGCCATAAAAAATGAAAGTTTACCATTTGCAACAACATGAATAGACTCGGAGGGTATTATGCTAAGTGAAAGAAGTCAGAGAAAGACAACACTGCATTATATTACTTATATGTGGTATCTAAATTTTTTTTTTAAAAACCTAGTGAATATAACAAAAAAAGGAATAGGCTCACAGATATTAAGAACAAACTAGTCGTTACTAAGGGGGAGAAGGAAGGGAGAGGGGTGTAACAGCAGTAAGGGATTAAGGGGTACAAACTCCTATGTATAAAATAAATAAGCTACAAGGATATATTATACAACACAGGGAATAGAGCCAATATTTTATAATAACTATAAATGGAGTATAACCTTTAAAAATTGTGAATCACTATTTGTACACCTGAAACTTACGTAATAAAGTACATCAACGATACTGCAATTTTAAAAAAGACATTGCTTCAACCTGGAAGGTGTTCAGAGAGTGAACTTCTGTTGAGGGTTCCGTGTAGTTCCCTGCCCAGAGTCTCCATTTCCCTCCCCTCAGATTGATGGGAAAACCTCCCACCATCTATAACCAACCTCCTTCCACCAGCATCTGAGAGGTCCTGGGGAGCCAGGGCAACTCTGGAAAGAACCAGAAAGCAGGGCAGGGATGAGCTGTGGGGGCCCTGATTTCTCTGACCAGGAATTCTCCACAAAGTGATCTGCTAAGTAACCAGATACTTTGTTTTTCTCCTAAAGTAAGTTCCAGAAACATCAAGGATTGTCCAGCAGGGAAGGCCCTGGAGTCCACCCCTCCCCAGACCACGAGCTCCCCCCACTTCAAGAGAGAAAAGGAGGAGAAGAGTGTCAGGATGCACCAAACTTATTTATGGAGTGGATTATGGTTTTATTGGACAAAATGGTATGTAAGAAATGTCACATTTCTTTCCTTTCTTCCCAATCCAAATCTAGCCTGTCTGCTCTAATCTGGCTAGGCTGAAAGGGAACGGCACCTTGGTAATGCACTGAAGCTCTCATCTGCCCTCCCAGGGTCATGTAAATGTCCTGGGGGTCCCCGCAGGGGGGTCCCAGGTCTTCTGGTCACCATATCCTGGTTTGGTGTGCTCCTTGTTCTTACCTGCTGAGCCAGGGCATGCAGGTCACTCCCCAGGTCGGGGCCCCTGCTGCCACAGCTGTGTTCCAGCAGATACTCCCCTCCCGGCCTGCCACATCCCAGGCGCGCAGTGCTCAGAACCTAAGGACTCCTGTCCCCTTCTCAGGCATGGGGGAAACTCTCAGAATCGCATCCTAGTCTTCCTGTTTCTCCATGCCCAGCACAGCCTGAGGCAGGGGTACCCCCCAAATGGCCCCACCCTTTAAACTGGGACAACAGGTGTGCTGTCCTACACACGGCCCACAAATCATGCATGTGTGCACACTAAACACACACACACATATACACACACATACACACATATACACATACACACACACACATACATATGCACACGCATACACATACACACACACATACACACATACACACATACACACACATACACACATACATACATATACACACACACACATATATACACACACATATACACACACACACACATACACATATATACACACATACACACATATACACACACTTATATACACACACATACACACAGACACACAGACACACACACACTTGGAACGTGAGCCCCAGTGCAAACAGAGTCACCTGTAAACCCTAGACATGTACCTTGCTAAAACCCACCAGGCCTCAGAGAAATGCCCTTGTCTTTTGCTCTGTGTCTTCAAAATAAAAGGTGGTGGTGACAGAATGCTTGACGGGAGCTGGATGCCGCCATGAAATGTGGGGAGGAGCTGAGCACTGGGAGTGTCTAGGGTGGAGAAAAGACACGTTAACTTGTCAAATGCATCCTCTTAAGTAGCATCAAAGGAATGGCTTTGTGCACAGCAAAGCGTTGCTTCTCCATAGTGCGAAGTGTCCATTTTCTAGCTATTCCTTATGTTCCAGTTCACAGTTCCGGTTCATGGTTCCAGTTCACAACTGGTGCATATGGCGGCTGAGAACTACTTTGTACTGTTAAACAATTCACGTTACTCTTCAGCGTGTGTATGTAAAGTCTAAGGGGAACATATTTGAAGTAATACACCAAATCATTTTTATCTTTACATTTATGGTAATTTACATTTTGATAAATAGATATTAAATTGTGCACATTTGGGATACAATCCCACTTAATTTTTCCAGATCCTTGAAAATAGGAGAACAAATCAGGATAATGAAAAAATAGAAAATCTGGCAGAGAAACTCAGAAAAAAGGGCTGAAAAGAGAAAACAAATAGAAAATCTTTAGAGAAATGGACTGCTTAAATTTTTTTAAAAAACTGGAAATGCTGAAAGAGAGCAGGTTGGTGCATGTCAAAATGCACTCACATCATTATGAAAACGGACAGAAGACGGGATAAACAGCCAACAGTCGAGATATTCAACAAGACAGGGAAACAGGTGTCAAGGCTTAAAATATTATACTTCCAATATTTAGGCAAATATAGTCATGCTTTTGATGGCACTAAAAATGCAATATTTACAGAAAACAATGGATAACTTTTAAGTTTAATAGAAAGGATTTTGAAATGCGATGCTAGAAAAGCCAAAACATGTAGTTTGGGTAAAAATTAAAGAAATAATCCTTCCCTAGGATGGAGAATTCAAAATACGATTATTAATTTATGAGTAATAAAGTGAAAAAACATACATATACCCAATTCAACTAGATTGTACTAGCGAGGGACAAAGTCATGGTGCGTAACTAATATCTTAAACGTATCGTTGAGCTGCCAGAGGAAAACAAGGAAGTTGAAGTTAATGAATGCTTTTAAGTGGTTTCTGCAAATATTGTAAAAAATAATACTCTTATTCTAAGTGAAGGAATAAAAAGTTTAAATTTTAGGCATTCACTGAAAGCAGAGATCCACAAACTTTTTATGTAAAGGGCTAGATAGTAAATATTTTAGCCTCTCTAGGCTAGACTGTGCTTCCAATCCTTCCAGCTCTTTCAGGAATAAAGGACAGTGTCCAGGATAATACTGGGGTCAGCCTGTCCAAGACGGAAGATTTTAGGAAATGCTGAAAGAGATCACAGGATCCCCAGCCCAGGATGCCTGGCAGGGTTCCTGTTTACAAAAGAGCCCCGCTAAGGGGCTCCTGCAGACTCAGAGACCCCAATCTCAATTTCTTAACATCCTGTTTACCATCTGCCACTGAAAGGACAAAATTAGACGTGCCTGTGGCACATTATAGTTAATAATCTCTTACTGATGCTGCATATTTTCTTTGTGAATATTTTAGGACTTTTATCATTTAACTGGATTCACATATCTTCTAAGGGATCCAAGCTATTCGATCAGCGAAGTTGTCTTTCCATGGCAAATTCAGCGTAGAAGAGTTTCCTAGTTCTTTTATTTTTAGGTTTCTCTCTGTGGTCCAACCCATCACCTTCATACTTCTAGAAGAAGGAACATGAAAAGAAAAAGAAAAAAGCCCTTACAACTTCATAGGGGTGTCTATAGCAGCAAAGCATGATGATACCCTAGAGAAAGCAGACAGCAGAGTTCCAGGTAAACCTTAAAAAGTTGAGACTATATTTTACTCTATGTTAATAAACAGTTTTGTTATTTCTCTAATAACACATGCAAAATCTCCTTTGAAGCTATGGAAGGGAGAGTGTGTGTGTGCTTGCTATTTTTATTTCTCTTAATGTACCGATAGGCTGGCCTGGGCTGGGACTGGATAGAGAACTTCAGAGAGAAAGAGGAGAAACCACTCATCTCTTGAAGTTTGCCTGCTGGTCTCCTAGCAACTGGCTTCTTGTTTGAGGTGCAATCGAGCAGTGCAGGGACTTGGAACATGGTGAAGGGGCACAGATTAGCTTTCCCACTGGATAATGAAGTTATTTGTAATTAATATAACTATTCCATTTAAGGAGTCGTGAAGGAAAGAGGGAGAGTTCAGAATGAGCTTTCCTTTTCTTTTTAAAGATTCTTTTCCATTCTGATTTATTACAAGATATAGTTTCCTGTGCTATACAGTAGGTCTTTTTTATTTATCTGTTTTATACACAGTCGTGTGTACATGTTACTCCTAATTTACCCCTCCCCTGCTGTCCCCTTTGGTAACCATACGTTTGTTTTCTTGTCTGTGAGTCTGCTTCTGTTTTATAAATAAGTTCATTTATTTCATATTTTAGATTCCACATATAAGTGATATCATATGATATTTGTCTTTCTCTGTCTTACTTACTTCACTTCGTATGATCATCTCCAGGTCCATCCACGTTGCTGCAAATGGCATTATTTCATTCTTTTTTGTGGCTGAGGAGTCAGAATGTACTTTTCTGAGTTGCTGTGTGTGCTGTTGTGACAAGAGAAGAAGATGTGTGTGATGGCGATGGTTGGCTTCTGCCTCACAGGAGCTGGAGTTGCTCATGCAGCCTCCTCCATGCCCACAGCGGCCAGGCAGGCTGCCTGAATGGGGGAGGCGGCAGGGGAGGCACGGGGGGGCAGGACCAGACTGGAGTGAGGCAGGTGAGGAGAGTGAGACATTGGGGTGAAAATGGAAGGAGGCGTTCCCTCTCTGGGTGATGATGCAAATGCTGGCTTTGCCCTCGCAGCCCCTCCTTACACGAAGCAACCCACTTACCCCACCCCAGGCTCTGCTGGAGAGGCTTGATCCGCCTCAGGACAGCATTTGCTTCTGAGACTATGAGCCC
Organism: Hippopotamus amphibius kiboko; assembly: GCF_030028045.1. NCBI lineage: Eukaryota > Metazoa > Chordata > Mammalia > Artiodactyla > Hippopotamidae > Hippopotamus > Hippopotamus amphibius. Next base: position 157,583,911 of record NC_080189.1, read on the forward strand.
TGCTACCAGATCACTTGGTTTTTAAAGAAGCAACAGGAATCTAGATGTGTGTGTGTGTGTGTGTTTAAATCTCCCAATGTAAATATACACACTACTATATGTAAAATACATAATTAACAAGGACCTACTGTATAGCACAGGGAACTCTACTCAATACTTTGTAATAATCTATATGGAAAAGTAAGCTGAAAAAGAATATATATATATATATATATAAATAACTGAATCATTGTGCTGTACACCTGAAATTATAACACTGTACATCAAATATACTCTAATAGAAAATTTTAAAATAAATAAATAAATAAAATTTGCTTGTTTTTCTTCAAAAAATAAAATATTTTTACTTAAATGTTTTTTCATTCCCTTGGGACACATGAGGGCCAAAATTTGAACCATGACCCTTCTAAGCAGACGTTGCTTTTAAAAACACTTTTCTTATCCCATTCCTAAGGCCATGCACTCCCCTTCAGGAAGGATGATGACCCAGGAGTGTGAGAAGTGTCAGAGCCTTTTTAGTCCCACAGCTTAGTCTGTGAGCCCCGACCCACCAGATACGGTGGTTCGGCACTGTAACACCTCTCCCCCACTGAGTGCAGAGCCTTAGACAGGGGAGACCGGGGCTGCGGTGACAGGGGAGACCAGGGCTGCGGTGACAGGGGAGACCAGGGCTGCGGTGACAGAGGAGACCGGGCAGTGGTGACAGGGGAGACCAGGGCTGCGGTGACAGGGGAGACCAGGGTTGCGGTGACAGGGGAGACCAGGGCTGCGGTGACAGGGGAGACCAGGGCTGCAGTGACAGGGGAGACCAGGGCTGCGGTGACAGGGGAGACCAGGGTTGTGGTGACAGAGGAGACCGGGCAGAGGTGACAGGGGAGACCAGGGCTGCGGGGGTGGTGAAAACGTGGTGACCAGGGCTTGCCACCAGTATGTATAGAAGTGAAGAGTGCAATGAGGAAAAAGACTGCAGCGCAAGGGCATCCTGAGGGTTTACATCTGGGGGTGGGGGCAGGGTGAGCAGCGGGTCCGCCAAGGCCATAGCAAACCCGAGAAGTGGAGTTCTGCTTCTGGGCTGGCTAGAGTAGGTCACGGCACACAAACTCACTTACTGACACAGAGCAGAAGAAACTGTAAATGACAAAAGTCTTATTTTTAATGGCATCAGAGAGTTGAGGAAGCTACAAGGATAAATGGACTAAAATTTCAGAAAGGGGAGAACTGTCTGGAGGGCAGTGGACAGCAGGCTGCCCTTCGTGTCCCTGGGTCATTTTCTGATTCGGGGCTGGGCTGAGCACCGTGCAAGCGTGGGAGCGGCCAGACTCTCGGTCGCCTGTGGGGCTGCCCTGCTCACAGCAGGCGCTTTAGGTGTCTCAGACTCAGGACTAGCTCCCCCACAAAACCTTCTCTGAATCTGAGGCTGTGGGGGTGACAAAAGAGTTAGGTGACAAGTGTTAAAAAGCAGAGGGAAATATCCCATGGTCTGGAGGTGCTGAAGAAACTAAAATGGCCCGGGGGAAATGAACTGAAAACAAAAAGGCTGCAGATGAAAGCTATAGGGAGAGGGGTGTACTGACAGTGAGATACTATAGGCTCTTTTTACCTGGGGTCACTTATGAATTCTGGAAGCCTGGGAGTTGAGGCTTGCCCCTAAGTCTGCTGCTGGAGGGCAGAGAGCTTATGATATTCATGAGAAACTGGAGTGACACAACTGAAGACTAGAGGGACCTCAGACAGATGGCTGGGCTCCCCCAGGATATGCACTAAATTTTGAATCTGTATGGGGTGAGATGCTAAAAAAGCTAAGCTGAAAACCTGTGAAGGGTACAGCTTAATCTCCTGTAGTCTTCAGGGTGAAAGAGACAAAGACTTGCCAGGCTCTAACTGAAAACTCTGCAGAGTCACACCCTAGGCACAGGGGTAAGCTGGAGGTAGACTGAGTCTTACGAAAACTCTTTCCAAAATCACATCCAAGCCCGAACTCAGCTCAGTCTCTGATGGACAACCTCCTGCCTGGTGCCTAACAGAAGTGGAAGCTAACATCATCTGGAGACTTTACAGGTCTTTCATCTACGTGTCTGGCATAGCATAAAAAAATTACCAAATATGTGAAAAGCAAGATTGTATTACAGATAACTAAATAAAAAACTTAGAAATAAACCCATAGGTGGTCCAGATACTAACAGATAAGAACTTTTAAATAGCTATGATTAATATATTCAAGTCGGTAGAGAAAAAGATGGACAAATGAGATGACAGAGAATTTTACCAGACATTTGGAATAGAATCTATAAAAAGAAGAATCAAATGGATATTCTACAACTGAAAAATACAGTATCTAAAAATGAGACCTCAATGCATGGGTTTAATGGCAGATTGTGAACATAATTTACTAACCAGTTGGAAGATAGACTGTTAGAAAATATTCAAAATAAATTACATAGAAGAGAAATATGAAAAAGAACACATCATCAGTGTGACATGTGGGGTCACTGGAGTCTCAAAAGGAGCAGAGAGAGGGACTGCACAGGAGAAATATTTAAAGGGGTTATGTTTAAAATTTTCCCAAACCGATGAAAGACAGATTCCCACAGATTCAGAAAGCTCAGCAAACCCCAAGCAAGATAAATACAAACTTGTGGAGCCCTTCTGTGCTGTTTTGAGATGCTGGACTGAGTAAGATAAGAAGTAAGGGCTTAGGACTTCCCTGGTGGCAGGGTGGTAAGAATCTGCCTGCCAATGCAGGGGACACAGGTTCGATATCTGGTCTGGGAAGATCCCACATGCCTTGGAGCAACTAAGCTTGTGCACCACAACTACTGAGCCTGCACTCTAGAGCCCACGAGCCACAACTACTGAGCCTGCATGCCACAACTACTGAGTCCATGTGCCACAACGACTGAAGCCCGCGCATCTAGGGCCCATGCTCAGCAACAAGAAAAGCCACCGCACTGAGAACCCCATGCACTGCAAGGAAGAGTAGCTCCTGCCTGCTGCAGCTAGAGAAAGCCCACGTGCGGCAACAAAGACCCAACACAGCCAATAATACATACATGCATAAATAAATAAATTTGTTAAAAAAGAAAAAGAAGTAAGGGCTTAGACTTAGAGAAATAGAAATATTTATTCTGGGGCATCGACCACCTTTGGTTAGAAAACTGACATATTTCACAAACTCCCTATGATTACTCTCTGTTTCCCAAGGCACTTTGGACACTGAATCTGCTCTGCTTTGCTGTCACTTTTCTCTCCACTTGGAATGCTCCCTCTCATCTATCTGTCAAATCTCCATTTGTCCTTCAAGACCTGTGGCATGCGATACTCATCACTGCCGATCATTTTGAGGTCGAGGGGAGGGCACTCCTGCTACATCCTCCAGGAGGAAAGTGTTGCAGAAACACCACCGGCCCCTCTCTCTTCCTCTTGACTGTATCTCCTCATGGAAGGAGGAAAGATGTATTTGACTGGACTGTTGGAGAAAGCAGACACCCTCCCCCACAGTTATAGTTCTCTATTCAGTGAGCCTAAGAGGTTAAAACGGCCCCCACACGTGGCCTTTCTCTCTCTCCTGCATTCAGCCTTTGTGCCACAGTTCACAACCCAGTCTGCCACTGGCACAGAGTTTGCCCTGCTCACCTGGTTTTCTCGTGAACTCTCTGCGAAGCAGGTCCCGAAGTCTAGACTATGAGAGAAAGGTGAAGATTTTTTTCAACCACTCATTCTTGAATCCAGTTTTATATGCAACACTTTACTCCCTATTCTATTTCTTAATTGGTTCAAACTCCAAGGGGATGAATACAGTTTATTATCACCCTTAAAAATCCAATAAAACATCTCAAAAGTTACACCTTATTTTAAGCTTTCTCATCCTTTCCAAGCCGAATACGCTGCTCCCTTTATGGCTTTGAAGCACTTTACAGTAGCTCCATATTGTACGGTAATTATTTCTTGATCTAGAGGCCCTCCTCACTGAGCCCAGGCTCTCTGAGTCAGGTACCAACTCTGATTTCCTCACATCACCTAACTCAGTATCTGGTACATCCTAGGTATTCAACATTGGTTTAAGGAGGGGACTCTGGAATCTCAACAAATATTACTGCGTGGGAATCGCTCATGTTAGCAGCTTAATTCTTTGCTCTGCAGCTGTTTTCTACATCACATTCACCTTTATTAATTCAAAGTAACCAAGAATGGGCTGTTTTAAAAAGGCTAACTCTTACCTAACAACATTTTCTTCTCTAAGTGCCATTGTTTAAAATTTTTTTTTACCATTTTGAATGAAATTTTTCCATACATAGATAAATATCTAACTTTATTATATTATTTCTCTGCTCTTGGAAATAGAATATCTTGAGCATAGCATAGTCTTTCCAACACTCAGGACCATGATTCAGGATAGGAATTCTGTTTCTACAGAACAATAAACTCCCAAGTGGCTACTGAGATGTAAGTTTCTTTGCATCTGCATTAAGTGATGGCTGTGATTTTCAACTTCAGGGTTTTCTACCTTCTCCCTTTCTGTTATCTGATGCTTATGGTCTCTGATTAGGGCTCACCTCCAACAAGCAGTTGGCACGTATTGTGTTGGCAAGAAAACCAGGTAGCTAGCATTGTCATAACTATGGGTTAAAAAAGAGTAAAAAGATTATGATTGATTGAGAAGCTCTTGCAAAGAATTGAGAGCCTGGCTTTAGAGCATAGATGTGACAGCCACAGTGACCTGCTCTGCTGGATGATTCCTATGTCTGTCACCCCCACGCTTGGATCAGGTGTTGGGGAGGGTGAGCAGATAAAGCAAGATACACAAGAGAAGGTGAGGCTCCTGGTTCTGGAGGAGGCTGATTTCTTAAAGAGATAACAAGCATGGGGGAGGGGGAGCAGGGAGGGTAAAAAAGCTGTTGAAACCACTTACAGGAGAAAAAATCTGATTTGTTGTGCTTTTATTGATGAGCTCACACTTAGCAGTGACTCTGAATTAATCTACCTTAAACATCTTAAATACAGCACAACAATATAATTTAGCACCATGACCTCAGCAATCAGCCTTTCCAGACTGAGCTGGCTTAGGAATTAAGATAGAGTCCTCTAGGGAATTTAACACAGAGGAATTTGGCTTATTTTGTAAAGCAACAATTTTTAATAGCACTTTTTACTAATTACTAGGGAAATGAAGTATCAGCTTTGGAATCACTTAGGTAGTTTGGGCCAATGTCAAATATATACAGATGTTCACACCATTTCCACATTGGATTATATGTGTTTTGGGAAAGATGTATGCAGGCACTTCCTCTCAACAGAGTTATACACAAAGCAGGAAAAGTAAGGGAATGACATACAAAATTTTATTTCTCCTTTGGATTTATATCAAAAAGGTTTTTTGTTTCATATAAACCTGTTATTATAGTTTTCTTTGGATTTTTATTGATAATTTGTTAACAAGTGTAGCTTGATGTGTTTTTATTTAATTGAGAGAACTCATTCTTCTGTGAGTCCCTCTTAGTTATGTAAATATAAAGAAGATTGGCCTCATGAATCTAGGATTAGGGATAACAATATTCCTGGGTTTTTCGAGGGTCCTAGAAAAAGCTACCTTATCCCATGTTATGCAGAGTTGATTTCCAGGGAGGAAATGAACTGATGCAATAGTCCTTGTGTTTGCCTTCTTTCTTTTTCTAAAAAAAATTCTTTATTGAGATAGAATTCACGTGCCGTATGTCTTAGTCTGCTTGGACTGCTATAACAAGATAGATGGGTGGCTTAAAAAACAGATACTTATTTTTCACAGTTCTGGAGGCTAAGAAGAACAAGATCAAGGTGCTGGCAGATTTAATTCTTGGTGAGGTCCTCCTCCTGGCTTGTAGACAGCACCTTCTTGCTGTGTGCTCACATAGCCTTTCCTGAGTGCCTGCATGTGGAGAGGGGATCTCTCCCTCTTCCCTACAAGGGCACTAGTCCCATCATGAGGGTCCCACCCTCATAACCTAATCTGAACCTGATTATCTCCCAAAGGCCCCACCTTCAAATACCATTATGTTGGGGGTTAGGGCTTCAACATATGAATCTGGTGGGGCGTGGGATGGGACACAAACATTCAGCCCATGATTCTATACAAGTCATCCATCTAAAGTATACAATTCAATGAATTTCCATATATGCTCAGGTGTACGCAACCATCACCACAGTCAACTTTGGAACATTTTTCTTATGTCAAAAAGAAACCCCATACTCGTTAGCTATCATCCCATTCTCCCCCAATCCCCAACCCTAAGCAACTGCTAATCTACTTTCTGTCTCTATAGGCTTACTTGTTTTGTACATTTCATATGAATGGAATCATATAATATATGGTCACTCGTGACTCAGATACGTGGTTTGGTTGAGGGTCTTTTATGAAATTGCAGTCAAGAGGGGCTTCCCTGGTGTCACAGTAGTTAAGAATCTGCCTGCCAATGCAGGAGACATGGGTTCGATCCTTGGGCCAGGAAGATCCCACATGCCATGGAGCAACTAAGTCCATGCGCCACAACTACTGAAGCCCACATGCCTAGAGCCCGTGCTCCACAACAAGAGAACCCACCACATTGAGAAACCCATGCATTGCAACAAAGAGTAGCCCCTGCTCGCCACAACTAGAGAAAGCCTGTGTGCAGCAACGAAGACCCAATGCAGCCAAAAAAAAAAAAAAAAGAAGAAAGAAATTGCAGTCAAGATATTTATGGGGCCTATAGTTATCAGCCTGAAGACATGACTGTACCTGGAGGACTCCCTTGCAAGATGACTCACTTGCGTGACCACTGGCAGGTGGTCAGCACGCAAACCTCTCCATAAGGCTGCTGGAGTGTCCTCACCGTATGGCAGCAAATGCCCTGAAAGAAAATAGAAGAAATTGAATTACAGTTTACGACTTACAGTCTCAGAAGCCACACACCATCACTTTCACCACATTCTATTTGTCAGACATGGGTCACGAAATCTGCGCTCAAGGGGAGAAGAGTAGGCTCCATTTCTTGAAAGAAGGAGGATCAGGCAATATGTGGACAAATTTATGAATCACCACAGAAATATTGCTGGATTAAAGGTCAATGAAAAAACCAATACCATTTTTTATACCAGCAACAATTAACTAGAAAATGTAGGAACAACAACAAAACATGCTATTTACCATAGTATCAAAAAGAAAAAGTTTCTAAAAATGAACCAAGAATACCAAGTCTTTACTAGGGCTATGGAGGAAGATCCGATAGATGGAGAGGTATCTTATGTTCTAGCATGGGACAGCAATCCACTCCCAGTTATCTAAAATTTTCTGTTATCAAAACAAAGATGCAGGGCTTCCCTGGTTGCACAGTCATTGAAAATCCACCTGCCAATGCAGGGGACATGGGTTCGATCCCTGGGCGGGGAAGATCCCACATGCCAAGGAACAACTAAGGCCTGTGCCACAACTACTGAACCTGCACTCTAGAGCCTGTGAGCCACAACTACTGAGCCCACACGCTGCAACTACTGAAGCCCCTGTGCCTAGAGCCCATGCTCTACAAGAGAAGCCACCACAATGAGAAGCCTGCGCACTGCAACCAGGAGTAGCCCCCGCTCTCCCCAACTAGAGAAAGCCTGTGCACAGCAATGAAGACCCAACACAGTCAAAAATAAATAAATAAATAATAATAAATAAATCTTTTAAACAAAAATGCAGATGCAATTTGAACTTCTTGAGAATATTGATAAACATGATAAAATTTATATGGGAAAAACGTCAAAGTCTACAAATAGGTAAGATAGTTTTAACAAGGAAGGATAAAGAGGGGTACTTGCCCTACCAAATATGGAACACATCCCAGAGTTATAACAGAAACAACAAAAACCCCACAAACAATGTGACATTGACAAACAGTTAAATGGACTGTTGGAACAGAAGAGAGAGCTCAGCAAGACCCAAAGGTATATGAGAACTTAATACAAGATAAACATGGTGCCACATGTCAATGAGTACTGATTGGCTTGTCTGTCAAATGGTCCTGAGACAAATAACAAATATATGGTGAAAATAAACTGGACATCTACCTAATACCACTTAAAAAAGATGCACTCAAGATGGATAAAATAACGAAATATAAAAGATGATATAATTAATAGGAAAAAATGTCAAAAATGTTTTGAACTAAGAGCATAAGATAAAAATTTTGTTTAAATAAAAATTATTTATTTTCAACAAAATAAATTGTGGATGTCTTTTGATAGAATGACAGAAGATATTTGCAGGGTTTAAAACCAAAAAGAGATTACTATCTTGAACATTGTTTCTCAAATTTTAATAGGGATACTAATTCCTTGGGGGATTTTATTAAACTGCAGATTCTGATTCAGTAGGTCTGGAGTAGGGCCCTGGATTCTGTACTTTTAACAAGCTCCCAGCTGACGCCAATGCTTCTGAAAAGCAAAAATCTAGGCAATATAAAAAACTTCCAAACTATCAAGAAAATGACAGAAACCCTATTGGAAAATGGATAAAGGTCATGAGAACATGATTTAAAGAGGAAACCCAAAAGGCCATCAAATAAGTGAAAAGAGTCTCAAACTCATTAATTATAAGATAAATGCAAATTAAAACAATAACAAAACATTATTTTACATATATCAGGGTGTCAAAAATTAGGAATTGATAATGCCAATTACTGGCATAAAGTTTGGGAATATAGAAATACTCATGCACTGCTGGTGGGATGGTTGACTGACATAGCCATTTTTTTGAGTAGTCTAGCACTAGTTGGTAAATTTAAATTCATGTCACATATATAGGCATTCTACTCCTAGTTACATTTTCCAAAATAATTCTCACATAGGTTCACAAGGAGAAATGCTTATTTATGAGAATGATTATTAGAGCCTTATTTACAGTGCTAAGGAATTGAAGGCTCTCTAGACATTCATACCTAAGAAAGTGGACAGATTCCCACTTTAGAGCATACACCACATTTACGGATCAAAAAACTTAATGTTTTTAAGATGATAATACTCACCTAATCAATGTACAGATTCAACACAATCCCTATTAAAATCCCACCTGCCTTTTCTGCGTAAATTGACAATCTGATCCTAAAATTCATATGGTAATACAAGGAACCTAGAATAGCCAATAGTGTTGGACATGAGACTTTTTGGCATGGTGGAGTGAGGAGCTTGGCAAATCTAGCAACGAACATCTTACTCGATGGTGAAAGACTGGTTGCTTTTCCTCTAAGGTGAGGAACACAACAAGGATATTCTATTTCGCCACTTCTATTCAACATTGTACCAGAGGTTCTAGCCAGAGAAATTAGGCAAGAAAAAGAAATTAAAGGCATCCAGATTGGAAAGAAAGGAGTAAAACCATCTCTATTTGCAGACATGATCTTCTATATAGAAAATCCTAAAGAATCCACTTAGAAAACTATTCAAATTAATAAATTAGTTTAGCAATGTTGCAGAATATGAAATCAACATAAAAAATCAATTATATTCCTATACACTTCACTGAACAATCCAGATTAAAATATTTAGGAATAAAGTTCACAAAAAGAGTGCAAAACTTATACTCTGAAAATTACAAAACATTGTTGAAAGAAATCAAAAGGAGACGCAAATAAGTGGGAAGACATTCCATGTTTATGGATCAGAAGATTTAATAGTGCTCAAATACCAATACTCCTCAGATTGATCTACAGATTCAGTGTAATCCCTGTCAAAATCCCAGCCAGCTTCTTTGCAAAAATTGACAAGCTGATTTTAAAATGTGCATGGAAATTCAAGTGACCCAGAATAGCAAACCAATCTTGAAAAAGAACAAAGTTTGACACTTTCTGATTTCAAAATTTACTATAAAGCTATAGGAATCAAGACAGTGAAGTACTGATAAAGATAGACATAGTGGTCAACAGAATGGAAATGAGAGGTAAATTGTCACATTTATAATCAAATGACTTTAAATAACAGTACCAAGGCAATTCAGGGAGTAAAGAAAGATCTTTTCAATAAATGGTTCTGGGAAAACTGGATATTCACATGTAAAATAATTAGTTTGGACACCTACCTCACACCATAAGGAAAAATTAATTCCAAATAGAACAAGACCATTTTAGGAAAAGCTAAAATTATAATATTCTTAGAAGAAAACATAGGCATAAATCTTCATGACCTTCGATTAGGCAATGGTTTCTAAGATATAACACCAAAGGCACAAATAATAAAGGAAAAAAATGCATATGTTGGACATTATCAAAATTAAAAACTTTCATTCATCAAAGGAAATTAAAAGGAGACTCATTAAGAAAGTGAAAAGAGAAGCCACAGAATGAGAGAAAACTTTTGGAAATCACATATCTGAAAGAGGATTTGTATTCAGATTATAGAAAAAATTCTTACAGTTCAATAATAACCCAATTTAAAAATGGGCATACTATATAACACAGGGAATTCTGCTCAATGTTATGTGGTAGCCTGGATGGGAGGGGAGTTGGGGGGAGAATGGATACATACATATGTATGGCTGAGTCCCTTTGCTGTACACCTGAAACTATCACAACATTGTTAATCGGCTATATGCTAATATAAAATAAAATTTAAAAAATTTTTAAAAAATGGGCAAAAAATCTAAACAGAAACTTGTCCAAAAATATACACAAATGGATAATAAGCATATGAAAAGATGTTCAACATCATTGGCCATCCGAGCAATGCAAATCAAAACCACAGTGAGATAGCCAGACAATAACAAGTGCTAGTAAGGACGTAGAAAAGTTGAAACCTTAATACAATGCTAGCGGGAATGTAAAATGGTACAACTATTTTGGAAAAAAGTTTGGTGATTTCTTAAAAAGTTAAGTATAAAATTTCCATATGGCTCATTAATTCCATTCCTAGGTAGTTACTCAAAAGAAACGAAAGTGGTTATGACCACACAGAGACTTGTAAAACAAATCTGTAGAGACAGGAAATAGATCAGTGTTTTTCTGGGGCTGGAGGTGGGAATAGGTATTGACTATAAGTGGAATAAGTGAACTGTTGTAGTGTTAGGAATGTTTAAAAATTGAGTTTTTGTGACGGTTACACAGATCTATAAATTTAGTTAAAGGCATTGACCTATATGCTTTTTACAAAATTAATTAATTAATTAATTTATTTTTGGCTGCGTTGGGTTTTTGTTGCTATGTGTGGGCTTTCTCTAGTTGAGGTGACCGGGAGCTACTCTTTGTTGTGGTGTGAGGGCTTCTCATTGCGGCAGCTTCTCTTTTTGCGGAGCACGGGCTCTAGATGCAAGGGTTTCAGTAGTTGTAGTGCATGGGCTCGGTAGTTGTGGCTTGCAGGCTCTAGAGCACAGGCTCGGTAGTTGTGGCGCACAGGCTTAGCTGCCTTGTGGCATGTGGGATCTTCCTGGACCAGGGCTCCAACCCATGTTCCCTGCATTGGCAGGGAGATTCTTAACCTCTGCGCCACCAGGGAAGCCTGACCTATATACTTATAATGAATGAATTTTATGGTATGGAAATTATACTTCAATAAAACTGTTAAAAAATAATCAGCAAGTGGTAGGAGGTATGGTGGTCTGGATAAATCAAGACTGGCAATGTGTTGAAAATTGTATCAAGGTGATTGATACTGTGGCTTCATTATACTATTCTCTCTACTTTTGTGTATATTTGAAAATTTTCATAATACAAAGTAAAAAAGTAAACCAGTAGCATTTTAGGAAAGTTTTGTGACCAAATAACTTTGTGATGGGAGAAGTCTATTTGATGGTTAAGGCTATTGAGAAAGATACTGTGCATTGAGACTAACTGCACACATCTCTAAATGTGTAAATTCATTCTAAGCATGTGATTTGTCTTTATTCGACTACCATTAAAAAAGAGATAAATTTAAAAAATCTGTATCATAATGCCCATGGGTCTGTGTCCTCCAAAACAGATGTTGCTCGTGCTCAGCATCCCAAGACTGGGATGCTAGTGCTTGACAAATAAGGCTGTCCCCTGAATGACCCCAGCCAGTCTCTGCAGGTTGCCTGGCAGCAAGCCATCTGGGGTTAGTATAAGAGGCTGCACACAGTCTCTGGGTGCTATCAACATAGATCTGCAATCTCCCAGGACAGTTGGAGCTTATCCTCAAACTCTTTTCTCCTATTTGTGAGGCTGCTCTCTGGCTGCCCTATTAAAATGCAGAGCAACAGAGGGAACGTTTCCAGATGGAGCACAGGGCAAGGTATACCCATCTGTGCCCTGGCTCCTGACCTTCCCTGGGGATAAGGAGTGCTTGGGGTGGGGGTGGGGGTGTCCTATGTCTCCTCTTGCTGACTTTCTGCTTATAAATTTACTCCCCAATTCTGCTTTGTATCCACATCCTATACATGTAGTGTTCCTCCATCCACATTCCACAGGAGATGCCCAACGTGGAGCACATATAGCTTCTTATTACTGCCATTTGGAAACAGTTGAAGGGATCAGTTAGGTCGTTTTGGGTGCAGGAGACAAGGCTCCTAGGGGCAACCGCAGGCCATCAGGCTGAGCTGGGATTATCAGTGATTTATGCCCAGGGGCTGCAGGAGCCATAGAGTAGTGGTTCAAACATAAAAAGAGAGGTAACGGAAGACAAGGCTGCCCATCATTCTATTCTTTTGCTTTGCTGGAAATTCTTTTGAAGAACAAGAAGGAAGAGATAAAAGAGGTCTCTCCTAGGTCACCATTAGAGGGATTGGGTTATCGTAACCACTCAGATCTTAAATCTGTTAACATGCGGGGTAGAAACCAGGGTCATCTTGTGGAGATTCAACGGAGGTGTGAGTCACGCTCCCTCCATCACTACCATTTTTGGCCACAGGAGTCCTGAGAGGTATGTGCGTTTACACTGTAAACTTTACAGGACATGAAGGGGCAGAACAAGGGAAGTTAAGGGAAACCAAGAGGTGGTTAATACAAGCGCGCCTGCTGCCAAATGAATTGTCTGGAACCCGTCTAATTCCTGAATTGGTTGCCGGGGGAATCAGGTCCACATTGCTGCACAAAAGAGACTCCTGAGACCTTGCATGTGACGTGGAATCCTACCGATGTACCCACGGCCATTGGAGATAGTCTGCAATTTCGTCGTCATTAAGTGATAATCCTGGGCTTCGTGAGGCACTCTCGGCAATGTGCTCTCCACTCAGAGTCTGCCGGATGAGTTAACACGGACAGAGGTTTCCAAGAAGAAGACATCCCTAACCTCGCGGGATAAGGGTTTTAGCTGCTGCTATATACCACACACCTGTCTCAACGGAAAGGATGGCGCTAAAGGGCCCAATGGGGGCCACGTCTGGCAGCTATGGAAGGCAAGGGGCTGGGAGAAGGGGGTGAGCAAAAAGAGAGGAAGACCTAAGGGTCCTGTTGACCAGAGGGGTTGTTACTGGGGAAGCAGACTGGCTGGCCGCCCAGTCCTAATCTGTGAAAGATGGAGACAGAGGCAGAGGTCTGGAGTGCTGTGGGCTCTGGGGTCCCCCTTCCTGCCCGGGTCAGGGGCCTAGCCGGTTCCTAAGGGGCTGTATGAGTCTCCCTGCAGCAAATGACCTCTGGCTCCAAGGCCTCTCTTGGCCGATCCCGGGCCCCGCCTACAGGAACAGAGGAGACAGAGGCCACAGACACAGTTGTGGGGGGTGCGGGTGGGTGGCTGAAGAGACAACCTGCCCCAGACATGCTGCAACTAGGGTTTCTGGGGGATAAAGCCTTGGGTCTTGGGGTCCTCCAGCGGCTTCTGGTTTCTGGGGCTCAGGTATTGTTTCTTTCCTTTCCTCATTCCCAGGACGCCTGTCGTAGCTGAAGTGAGCTTCATGATGGACAAGTCCTGGTTTACACTGGGGAAAGCGTGATGCCCTTATGGGCTTTATTACACTGGGAAATGACAGTGGCAATGACAACAGTAATAGCTGGCCTTGACTGTGCACTCTTGAGATGTGACGCCCTGTTCTAAGGACTACACGTGCTAACTCATTCATCCTCACAGTCTCTGTGATTATCTCTGAATATCTCAACTTAACACATGAGGAAACTGAGGCACAGAGCAGTTAGTAACTAGTCCAGGGCAACGTAGCAAGTGAGGAGCCTCTGGTCACATGGATAGACAGACATGTGAAGGACAGACAGACTTCAGATTACATACCTGTGCTGCTTCCTTCCATACCTCACCTCTGCTGGTTATCAGAAAGGCTGGTGCAGTGAGCAGTGCGGTGCCGGGTGAATGAAAGTAAACTATGCAGTCAGATGGCCTGAGTTCGAATCTACCACTTACAAACTGCTCCACAGAAAGTTACTGAGCCTCTCTAAGTCTCAGCTTCCTCATCCTTAAAAAGCGGATGGTTATACTAGTACCTATCTCATAGGTAGTTATCAGTATTAAATGAGATAATGTGTTAATTCTAGTGACTGGGCTGGATATTGGAGCTACAACCCATACACTGTATAACTACAGTCTATCTGTATATCTCTATATATCCAGGCAGCAGGAAGAAGGAAGGTTGAAAGACTAAGAGGTCCCTCTCTGTTTAAAGGAAACCTCCAGGAAGTCCTACACAACTTTCCTGCTTGCATCTCATAGTCCAAGATGTAGTCTCATGGCTACTTTAGGCACGAAGGAGGCTGGGAAATACACAGTAGCTCTGAATCCAGGATTTCCAGGAGGCGGGGATAAGGGATGATGAGGTAGGCAGATAGCAACCTCTGCCACAGTCTTCCAGACACGTGGAAGCTCTCAGAAGAAAATTCATCACGGAGGTGGGCGATGCATTTGATTTTACATTCATAGTAGAAACTTCTAGTTGCTTGCTCAATCAGTACCCATCCTCACTGTCTCCCTTGCTAGAAGAATCCCCATTTTTAGGGAGTGGGGGATGCAGTTGTGAAAATCAGGCTGTTCTCTTCTCTTCCTTTGTGTAAAGTGGAGCCACGTGATTCACTTCTGGTCTATGAGGCACAAGCCAACGCATGCTGGGTATTTCTAGGAAACACTTTGCTCCTTAGATAGAGATTCTGGAGCTTCCTTTCATTCTTCTTCCCCTCAGAACATGGACTTGATGGCTAAAGATGAAGTACAACCTTGAGACCAGAAGGGAGAGGCTGAGTGAATAGGGGAGACCTTAGTCCTAAAATCCCAAAGCCTCTCAACTAACAACGTTGGTGACCATGCACCTGGACTTCTCATGTAAGAAAAGAAACCTAGGTGTTTAAGACATTGCTGGTTGGCTTCCCATTTCACACAGATCATAATACCCTCATGGATACACCTTGTCTAGGAAAGAACCACTCACTGTCAACCTCATCCATGGGACCAGAACCCTTGCCTGAGGACACCAATACTCACATCCATTCCACCTGCTGCTGCCCTGCCAGTGCTGGGTGGAGGGGAGAAAAATAAGACTGAGGCACAAAAATTTACAAGGCACAGAAGGGACTGGCAAGGTTAAAAAGGATGATTTTAGTAGGGAGTGCTTGATTTTTGGAAGAGAAAGGGAAAAGGTGGGGGAAGAAGGCAACACGGGAAGGCGCTGTATGGAGATTTATTCTCTCCCTCTCCCTTTCTCCCTTTCTCTCTCCCCTTTCTTTCTTTCTCCCCACCATCTTGCAGTCTCTGTTTTTCACACCTCCAACTCCTTCTAGCTGCCATTCTCCTAGTACAGAATTCCTGCAACTTTCTTAAGCAGAGTGTTTTAATTCGCCATCCCTCAGGCCATTTTTATAAACTGATTAAATGGCTAGAATACATAAAGGGCCAGTCAGGTGATTAAGGCAAAGTGCAAAGGAATAAACTTAGAAACTTAAAAATTCCTCTGTGGGGACATATACAAACCTTGAACAAATGGGAAAGACCAAATATTTCTGTATAAGAAAATTAAAGACATCAATTTTATCTAAGATAATTTATGCTATGATCCTGGTTTAAAAAGAAATATTAACTGGATATTATTGAGAAATGGGCAAGCGGGTGACAAAGTTCATATGGAAAAATAAGTGGGTAATGGAGCCAGGCTAACTCCATGCTAAACCCCCCATGGAAATGGAAGAAAGCAAACAAACAAAGGTTTTTGGTAAGGCTTGACCTGCACGTGACTCACATCCATGATGTTTCACTAAATTGGGAAGCACTAGTCATCTGACAGACCTGGATGCTGAGGGGCTGGGAACACTGGCCTCTCAGTAGCAACAGTATGCTATGGGAGGGGAATTGCCTTATTTATTTCTTATCATGACTGATAGGATGCTTCTTATTACTATGCCTATTTTAGACATCTCCCCGAGCCTTAAGCAGGTTAAGTAACTTTCCCCAATTCACAATTAGTAATTGTCGGGGCTGGGAATCAAACTGGTCAGCAAGGCATTCCAAGCCTAAGTTCTTTTCTCCATAACAGGTTATATTTTAGAGCTGGAAGGGAACTTAGAGATGACCTAGTTGCACCCTCAACTGTGAAATGCTAGCAGGCTTCTCCTGGACCCAGCACGGGTCTCTGCTCAATTACATGAGTTGCCTCCCTGACAAATGGGCTTGCTGATTCTCCTCTAAATGAGCAAACTGAGGTTCCAGGCCCTTGAATGACACACCCAAGGTCCTTGCCTAGATAATGGCAGAACTGGGATGCACCCTGTGTCAGGTTATTGCTCTGTCTTCTAGGCCGCACTGCCATGATCCTCTTTTCTCCTCCATATGAACTCATCCCAATCCATGAAACCCCTCTTGTCAGAGGGTAAGTCCTTTATTCTTCACTGTGAGGGTCAAATGTGACTCATGGGCAGTTTTATGAGTAGTGATAACTTCATAGAAAAGTCTGGCTTCTCATCTGAAGCCCTCACTTCTGAAGCTTGACCAGCTACACTTCTTGATGATCCCACCCTAGACGAGAACAAAGTTCTTTCTGGCTCTCCTCCCTCCTGGAACTCAGTTTGGAAATTGCTCTTTCCCCCTAAACTCTTCACCTCTGGAAATGGTTTCTCTCTCGGCTGCTTCTCTCCAAATCCGGACTCTCGTAAAGAGTCATTTCCTTGCACTCCTAATCTGAGGCCAGTTCCACTTTTGGATTAATTCCAAATGCCTTCTGCCTGTTAATGAACACTTGTCATCCCTGGCAGGCACGAGGAAGCATCTGGCATTGGTGCAACTGTATCCCCAGATACCTGCCTTGGGTGGCTTCTGCTCCAGCCTACAGAGATGGCACCTCCCTGCGGTGCTTAACCTCCTGCCAGGAAACTCCCACCTTTCTGCCAATGTGCAGTTGTAGGACACACACAAACACACCTTACAGACGCACACCCCCTTCCCATTTATATGGGTTTGTTCTGCCCCTGAAGACAGGTACATTCATAACACCCCAGAATCAGGGGGTTATTCATCACCGCAGCCTGGGGAACCCAGATCTGCCCTTGCAGCTGACTTCACTTTTGCCTGTCCTGGGGGAACAGGAGGGAATAGGTTGATATCAATCATTTACATGCAAGAACCAAACCAAATCAAACCAAAACAACTCATAACCAGAGGCACTGGAGAACTCGTATTAAAACCTCTTTAAAGAGAATTTTGAGAGGCAACGATTATCTTGCTAAGTAACCCCTATTTAATGTGGCCTCCTGAGTAGGAAAATTTTTGTCCGGATAGGCCAACAGCCTTTAAATTTCATATGGATGAAAGAAACTGTCGTAACACAAGAGATAAATGAATAAAAATGGTTCCTCCAACTCATATATGTGACTCTGAAAGTATCTTTTATTCCAAGTAATAGTATGTGATATCTTAATCCTCTGGAGTTGGACATTCGGTAATATAATTCTCGATGTTTATCTGCACTCACCTTGGTGTGCTCAAATCTTATTTTTGAGAAAAATAATGTAAATTCAATTAATCACAATGTAATTAGGCCACAAAGGAATCTTGATAAACTAGCAACAAACACTGTAACACTTACTATCCAGGATCACATCTTTAAGCTCAGCCCTGAGGACAAATGGCAGGGCTGAGAGGACTAAGCCCCGCTAAAGACTTGGGCCCTCTTTCTACCAAAGGAAAGATTAGGGGCCACGAAGCAGCCTTGAAGCCAAATCTATAAATCTCCCCCTGTTCACACCCTAAGCCTCTTGATTATTCTTTACCCCAGGAAGGAAAGGAACGTCAGATGTTCCCCTTGACAAGAAACGGGAGTGTGAAATTCATCCAAAGGGAGCTTTCAGCGAGGAGGTTCTGGGGTGACTAGAGACGAGAGAGGGGGCAGAAATCAAAGGAGTTCGCGGGGCTGTGAGCAGGGCAAGGTGGCCCTGCCAACCACCTGTCGTCTGTCTGAAGGCCACATTTCTGGGTGCAAGGAACCCAGGGGAAGAGGTAGAGAAGCAGGACACGTGAGGAGCCTGGCACTTGGCTTGTGAACGGCAGCTGAGGAGGGACAGATCACAGGTGTGGGGCTAGCTTTGAACATAGCAGTCAGAGCACAGTGAAGATGTGCCCCATTGGGTGCCTTGGAGAGAGATGCAGGAAGGGAGGCAGAGCGAATGCTGGCAGTGGGGAGAAACATCCTAGCTGCAATAAAACAGTGAGTGGGGAAGCCTTTTATAAAAGGGCAGTATCGTTGTATTCTTGGATTTCCAGAAGCTCCTTGGACAAGCAAGTGCAATGGGTGATGGCTTTCATTTCTATAACTCTTCTTGGTCTCTACCCTCCCATTAGCATCGGTCAGACGTTGTTCTCAGGACAGAGCTGTCAGAGGGACGTGCAAAGGGCAAAGTAAAAACCGACATATTTCTTGGGTTTTGAATTTCCAAAGGGACATTTACATTTCCAGCTGGGAGCAAACCCAGCTTTGGAGTACCAAAGCCAACATTTGTGCCGCACACAACAGGCCTGGGAAGGAAGCCTGGAGCTGTAATGGCCAGGCCTCCTGTCCCAAGCTTGATGGAGGGTGAGAGCTGGGGAGGAAGATGAGAGCCAAGGTGCTGGTGTGTGTCCCTGTGCGCTTGCCTCCTCTCTGGGGGCTGAGTCCAGGGGAAAGACTCCCTGATGGTTAGGAACCGAGGAGGAGAGAGGATGTATGTCTTGCTATCCATCTGGTGCTCTACTGGCCTCACAAATGTATGGCGGGAAGGCAGGCAAGGCTGCAGTGGTGGCAGGGCAGGGAGGGCTGGATCCTGGGCAGCTCCGACCACCTTTCGGGCAGCTCAGAAGTGAGTTTTCTTGCACAGGAGACAAAGGCATGGGCTCAGAATTAGCAATAGAAATGGGAAAGGTAAGACGCCTAAGGCTGTTCATCCATGCAGGAGTCTGAGTGTGGGGGACAAAAGATGAAAATCCTTTGGGGATTTATGGTTTTCAGCCCACCTCTCCCCCTGGGATCAGGAATTCCACAAGTTTATCTGTTCATTGGTTTGCTAGTTTGCCTGGTTATTATTTCAATTATTCATTATTCTCATTGGTTTCAGCACCTACTCTATTTCTAGAGTTTAAATCTTGCATTAGCTACCGAGCCAGCTCTTCCCAGCTTTAAGGAATGTTCCCTTGTCTTATCCTGGGAAATGGTGATCCGTTCTGAATTGCCCTACCCGGACTCTTTCATTGTTTTGGATATTCTGATCAGACTGACTTTCACCCTCAAAGGTAAAGTGTTTAGAAATCTTAAACTGTGGAGCAAGAACCTTTGTGTGGACATATTGAAGAGAAGGGAAACACGTATTCGCTCGCTTTAGAGTTTTCTACGGCTTATGGAGTTACTTCACTTATGGAAAAATAGGAAGGAACCTCTAATTTTCAGAAATCAAAAACATTTAAACTCACCTTTCAGGAGGGCAAATATTTAACTTCTTTGTGCATCTCAAGGTCACACACAGACTCAGAGAAAATTCCAACTTCCTTTTAACTTCAAGCCCCTTGACTTATTATTATTCTCTTGGTCCTGAGATTTTGGAGCAAATAAGGTGATGGCTATGTTCCAAGCATATCCGAGAAATAAAGATTCCATAAATGTTGGAGATTCAGTAAGTAACACATAGAAATATAACCATTCCCAGAGGCTGTCTAGAGCTGCTTTCTTCAAGCTCCCTTCTTTCTCAGGATTCTCTGGGGCAATAATGGGTGGCAAGTGTAGTTATGGACCGTACCTTAGGTAGATCATCAACCTTGATATTTCTAGAAGAATCCATTAATGGCACTAGACACTGCAGACATCCTGCCTCCTGTGTGTAGAATACAAGGCTATTTTCTACACATTCCCACATTTCAATAGCTATCTCCTTACTGTAAAGAAAAAGAAAAGTGACAGGTATTTTGCCTGTGAGAGTCCATGGATGTCCGGACTGGTTACTGCAGCGACTGGAGCAACAGGAATGAATCCAAGGGTTTAGTCCATACTTCAACCTGCTAGTTTCAATGTCTGACCACAAGTTGTTCTGCTCACATGATTTGCAAATGCCTCATATCAGTCATGAGAACTGATTAAGAAGTACAGATGGCTCAGTGTGTATCCATCACCCCCAGTGGGAAAGTAATGCCAAGGGCATGCTGTCACCTCCTTCCAGGCAGCGTCAAATGGCTTCCTTTCCGGTTGTGTTGAAAGCCGAAGGTTTTTATTATTATAAAAAGATGCCATTTAAATTATTGTTTGCTTTTGCTCTGATGTGAGGAGAGGAGAAAGAAAAGCATGGGATTGCAAAGACCCTTTTCCTGCTGAGACGAAACGAGAAGGGTAGGCTGCAAGCTGAGAGGGCATATGTGGTCTCTGCTTGGCTCTAGATCCTGGGGTAGCAGAAAGATACCTTCATTCCATTATAGGGGTGATGTAGATTCAGAAGGGAAGTGCAAAAGCCTCCAAGGTCATGGGCCTTCTCTGAGAGGAAAGAAGAGCCAATGAAGGAAGCCACAAAGAGATGGCAAGGAAACCAAGAGGGAATGAGTCTGTCAATAGCAATTTGCCATCTGCTTTGTTATGCACAAGACAATGAGGTGATATTAAAGGCTGAGTTCTTCAAGGGCAGTCATAAACAAACAGAGATTTTTCAAGCATCTGTAGGAGGCTCGCAGATTAACTTGGTCAGTGACTTATTTGCAACTCAGCTGGTGAATGATGGTCTGGCAGTCTGCTCTCTTGGCTTTGAGCAATTCTTGAAGATATCTGGTAAGTTGAAGAGTGATGTTCAGATACTAGTTGATGTCAGCTGAGGCAGGACCTCTCTGGGGAATTTGAGCCTCACCCTGAGCAAATCCACACATTTGATTTTGGTCTGTGTGTGTTTCAAGGTGAGCTGACCCAAGGGACTGATTCACACTAACCAAATGCATAAAAGGCAGCTGCAAAAGCCCAACTGACAATTCATTAACTTTTAGCAAGAAACAGAACAGTTGACATACTGTATCAGCTGGTCAGCATGTTGGCTCTCTGGAGGGATGGGAAACTCCAATGCCACGGGGCCAGACAGGTAAAGAAATGAACTGACCAGGTATGAGATGAAAAGGAGGCATGGGAATTGTGCTAAATGGGGGAACTTTTCCCCTTCTAAACTATGCAGCCAATATAATCTCTACCCAATTGTTGCTATTCAGGGGGTGGTGTGTGCAGAGCTTCTGATTTTTTAGAAGTTGAGTTTCAAAGTTCTATAAGAAATTTCCTGATTTATAAATATTAGCAATTAATTCTTTAAAGTTTTAAAACCCACCGTATAAGCCAAACATGCCTACACACTTCTCATTTGCAGCTGCTCATTAAATTAAGAAGGCTGCTTTGAGAGCCAATTTCAGGACAAATTGGTTGAGCTCAATGTTTAGTGTCATCAAGCTGTAAGAACCTGAGGTATCTGTTTCTATTCCAGGCACCTGCCAGGAAGGGTTGAAATCTCCTCTGGTCCAGATACACAATCACATCTGCCTCAGCTTCATGGGTTTCATTAAAACCACCAACCTCTCTGCCAGCAACACTTTCTTCATTTACACTGTGGTATTTGCCAAGTAAGGCTCCACCTTTCTGGACAACTTCTGGGACTGCATTCTCACCCCCCCCCACCAGTTAGAGTTTACCAAGCCCCTGCTTTTACCTAAGGATTCAGGAACACTTTGTCCAAGTGGATATACAATCTCATCCATTAGGAACTGATTTTTCTTGTTTAATTTTCCAAAGGAAACAATGACACTCTGAAGAGTATTCATTCATTCAACAGGTGTTTATGAAGCTCCTGCACTGAACCAAGCACCGAGCTGGGCACTAGGGTTACATGAGCAAACAAGAGAGATCTCAAGGAGCTTATATGCTAATCATTGCCAACATTTATAAAGATCTTTCAATGTACCAGGCTCTGGGGGAGACATTTTATGTAATTATTTCATTCAATCTTCAGGCCAACTCAAAAGTCAGTATTATAATTATTTCTGCTTTATGGTTAAGAAATTGTGGCTAATCAAAATCTAATGATCGCACCTCCACTGTCCAGAGAGGCACCGTGGGTCCCCATCTGTCAACCTCAGTGTCTTCCTAGGCACTGAAGACTACGCTCCTTCCCCCACCAGGCTGTCTTGGGACTGGACTTGGTGAATGGGAAATGGGCTCGGTTTTCTGATGGGAATTCTGTGTATGTGTTGAAGGTCTTTCCAATTCAAGAGTTCTTAATAATAATTATTAAAAGAGATACCATTTTCTGGGTGCTTACTTTGTGCTAGGCTTCACGTTATGTATTTTACTTACATTAATTAAATCCTCAAAGCTATCACATGATGTAGGTATTACTGCACCTTTTTACAGAAGAAGAAATGGAAGATCAGAGGAGTCAATAACCTGTCCAAGGTTACATACAGGGTCACTGCACATCGCTGGGGATGGGAGGGCACTGACATTGCAGACCGTGGAGTTAGGCGGTGCATAAACTTGTTAGATGCTTATGGAGTTCATAAGTGGTGGTGCTGAGAACTGACCCAGAAGAAACACAGTTAGATTGAAACACAGGCGAAGGGACTGGTGGAGGGGAAAGAGAATTCCAGGAGGGATTCAAGAGAAACCCCCCCAGGAAGTGGGAGATGCCACCTGCACATGGGAACAACATCTCCAACATCACAATTTTGCCCATGGTTGGGACTTCCCTGGTGGTCCAGTAGTAAAGAATCTGGCTCCCAATGCAGGGGATGCAGGTTCCATCCCTGGTCAGGGAACTAAGATCCCACATGCTTCAGGACAACTAAGCTCACAAGCCACGACTGAGCTCATGCATCTCAACTACAGAGACTGCATGCCGCAAACTACAGAGCCATGCGCTCTGGAATCCCCATGCCACAACTACAGAGCCCACACACCCTTGAACCTGCATGCCACAATGAGAGAAGGGAAAACCCGCATACCGCAGTTAGAGAGAAGCCCACGTGCTGCAACAAAAGATTCCGCGTGGCTCAACGAAGATCCCATGTGCTACAACTAAGACCTGACACAGCCAAAAATAAAGAAATAAATTAAAAAAAAATTTGCCCATGGTCAGTCCAACCTATTGAAAGAGCTAGCTCAGCTGATAACTGGCCAATAAGACAAGCAACTGATTGCTTCACCTATAAGATAGTCAAAGTCTTGTTAAACTGTTGTGCTTGTTCAGCTTCTTTCATCTGACCAATCTGGGAATGGAATTGACCTCCTTGACCAGGTATTTTGGCATTGTGTGGACCAGGCAGAATAAACAATCAACTCTAAGATCCAAAAAGTCTACGTCAAGATATGGTTAAGAAGAGTGAGAATGTTTTATGCATCACAGGGCTTTCCCTGTTTATGGTTTGTCCTATTGTCCTAGCTGGGTTGAGGAAGGAAACATTTTCCTAAGATTTAAAAATAAATAAGTAAGTAGGATGCTATCAAAAGCCATAAACTAAGAGTCCTTGGAGAACAGCCAAACGGGATTGTTATCAAGGAATGGCAGCCTTCCTGAGCACCCTGTCAAATCCTCAGCATCTCAAAACAGATTGCAAATGGAACAAGTAGTCTTGGAACTCTAGAATAGTAGATCTGGAAGGGGCTAGACCATCTCCCTTATTTTATAAATGAGGAAAAACTTAAGGACCAGAGAGACAGAATGATTTACTCAAGGTCACCCAGCCAGTGATGGAGGAACATTAGAATGAAGGCTTCCTGAAGCTCCTGCACATCCAGAGCAACATTTCTGCCTCTTTGAGGACTATTCAGGGCTACTTGGTGGTGGTGGGGGAGGCTCTTAAAATAGTTTATTTATTTATTTATTTATTTATTTGGCACATGGGCTTAGTTGCTCCGTGGCATGTGGGATCTTCCTGGAGCAGGGGTCGAAACTGTGTCCCCTGCATTGGCAGGTGGATTCTTAACCACTGCGCCACCTAGGAAGACCCAAATAGTTGATTTATTAATGTTAAAAATTCAAAAGTGTAGTTTTTCTCTAAATTTTTACATTCAACTTATGTCTTATATTTTTATTTATCAAACAGCCCTATTTAACCCAGTTAATAAAATTCTTTTAAATGTATTCAACATAATTATAAAAGTAATACATTCCATTTTCATTTTTAAAGGTTTTTAAATGTCTGAACTAATAAGCAACTTTCCTAAATGCTTAACGCTAACAAATCTAATAAATCTTGTAGGATCATCAATGTTAATCAATCTTAAAGGCTCCTGTAAAGCTGTAAAATTCTCTTAACACCTATGAACTTAAAAATCACAATCTAAAATTAACTACTCCATCTTACTTTTTAAGTTGAAATCACAAGGCAGTGTTTTATTTCCTAATATTCCAAATTCTCTTAAACATTTTAGATACTTTGAGCATCAGATATACAGATTATCCCAATGTTCACAAAATCTATTCTTAAACTGAATAGAAAAGTGTTAATTCTATGGAACTGATATACTTCACCATCTCCTTAAGTCTAAATCTTTCCCAGGGGTAAAGGAAGCCATTACTCCATCCCCAGGCTGAGGATATCATTTCAATGAACTGAGGTTGCTAACCGAGGGCTGTGAAGGATTTGGCTGTGATGAGTAGCCTAGAGCAGCAGGTGAGTCATGCACTACATTTTTGAACCCTTTAAAAACTGTTGCACCAATAGAACTGTGGTCTTGCCATGGTTCTCTGGTTTGAAATGATACATTTTCTCTTCTCACTTATATCTTCATTCCCTTTGTACTCTGCAGGCATGCTTTGCAACTTGATTGGATTCTGCTAATCTGTTTACTGCCTTATTGTGTTCTGAAGCTTTTCCCTTTATTCCTATTTCCCCTTGCCCAGGCCACAACTCTTACAGATACTTAATGACATCTGTCTGGATCCCATATGGATATCTCAGAGCTTTGTCCGGTTCTGTGGTCACTTAATCCAATGACACCACAGAGGTCTTTCCATCACACAGCGTTCTTCTGTAACATGAAGGTCACACTCTGGCCAGGACCTGGGAGTGGCTGAAGCCTTGTCCTCCCTCTCTTCCAGGAAAAATACCCCCCCAAATGCTGATTGACTTATAGACCTCTGAGGCAGAGCCCAATTCTCCTTGGGGAGCTGGTCCCCTAGTTGGATACAGCCAGCCTTATTATGACAGTATTCTTCTATGGAAGAGATTTCAAAGCTTTTTAAGATAATGAGATTTTGAGTGTCTCTTAATGCTTCATGTGAATATAAAATTTAGTGGGTATGCTTGGCTCATTTTAAAATAAAAGGGGAAAGATGGAGGGGGAAAGGATAAATTAAGAGTTTGGGATTAACAGATACACACTAGTATACATAAAATAATCAACAAGGACCTACTGGATAGCACAGGGAGCTCTACTCAATATTCTGTAATAAGCTATACGGGAAAAGAATCCTAAAAAGAATGGATATATGTATATATATATAACTGAATTACTTTGCTGTACACCTGAAACTAGCACAACATTGTAAATCAACTATACTCCAATATAAAATAAAAATTAAATTTAAAAAAAGTTATGTGATGTGCCCAGATTTCACTTTGGAGGGTCCGGGGACCTCCAAAGTGAATGGGAATCAGACTTCAGAGAAGCAGAAACTCAGATATTACTGGAAGCCCCAATGGCTTCTGGCCGGGAGTAATCTACTTTATGTATTAAGATGTTGTAAAGAGAGAAAACAAGCAAGGGTTTCAAAACAAAACTCACCTTGAATTACAGGTGTCGATTTACAATTGAGCTGCTTTTCTCATGAGCCACACCTGGGTACGGGGCAGCTGGAGACAGGTGATTAAATAAGGCTTTACTGATTCTCCAGCACAATACTGGGTTAACCTGAATTTCTTTTCTGTATATATGATGTGTGTATATGTGCATGTATACATATCTATTTTCCAAATTAAAAAAAAGAATTAAACAAGTTCCTTAAGTTTTTATTTATTTACAAAAATGTTTAGTGGAGTTTGACAAAACTTCTGAGTGTGTACAGCAGATGTTGTAAAACTGTTCTACTCTGGTAAAATTCAGCCTGTAGATGGGATTAGTTTAGCCCATCAGTATCAGCCCACGAGGATTAAGAAAACAACAGCCAACGTTTAGGAGCAGGAAGGTAGCACATACATTTCCGGATTTCTTGACAGTAGGAACGCCTGGCTACACAACTACTGTTCCCACATGGTGACAATGCTGTCCCCACTAGATGGGGCTTGTACTCTCTCCAGCCCACAGTCCCCATCATCCCCTATGTCTCCCTGACATGAGTGTCAGTTGCTACTTATCCTCACGCTTGCCTTGTTATTTTTCTTATAGTGGCATTAAGAAGCAGCAGCGTAATTCTAGCAAAAAGGGAAAAAGAAAAGACCAAGGGAGTTGCAGGTTTCAAGAAATAAGAGAGCATATTTCTATGCAGAAATAAAGCCTGTTCCTACGTTTTTAACATGTAGAGTTTTCTTAGACTTGGACAGCACAATGCATTGACTTAGCCTCCAAGATTCCTGCTAGCTTGTGAATATGCAACCCCTGGGTCGACTGCGCTTGGGACTAGATCCTTACATTTGGCTCCCTGACAGCAAGTGTCACCCTGCTGTAACCCACTGAAATATTCCCGGCATGGAGGCTGCGTGAACTTTACAAACTTTAGCAGTTGTCTCTTTAGCTTCTTTCCTAAGGCCCTCCTTTCTCACGAGACTTCCAAGCCAGTCACACTAACTCCACTTCACACAAACATAATTGTCTTCGCTGGTACCTTTTCCCTTTCCCTTTCCCTTTCCTTTTATTGCACTAGAAGTGTTCATGGCCATGAGAGACTTAAAAGCTAATAGAGATGTGTAACACAGAAGACTCAGCTCTCCCTTAGGAAATATTGTGGTGTAGAGTTGAAAAGGGAAGATATTAAAACCAAGATTATGTTGAATGAGATTGAAAAGCAAACATTGTAATTGGGGAGAGGGGTAAAGAGGGTAGTTGAAGGAATTTTTTGATTTTTAAAATTCATTCTATTAAAAAGATATTGTCAGTTTAGAATAGGCCCTACTCTTAGCTTTTGATTAAAAGGCTGGGAGAAGAAATGACCATTTCAAACTTTCCTATGGGCAGAAATAGCATTACGGATCACTGATTTCAAAGGGGAAAGAAGAGTGAAGGCTTTCGTGCAGCGGTGCAAAGAGTGCTGGAAAAGAGGCACGTCTTTCAGACAACGAATCTGATCTACTTAAATTCAGGGTCTGGAGAAGCATAAAAGTCCTTGGGAGTCACTCTAGTGTCCTCCTCGCTTTCATATATGAGACTTCTTTAGAGAGTGATAACCTTCCATAACCAATGCAATGAACAAAAAAGACTGACCTCAAAGGTGCAGCCCCAAACAAGCTTACTGGCGCCCTCACCTGTAGGTCCTGGTTCAGATCTGCTCTGTGCAGCTCCTTTTCCCGACTCCCAGATGAGATCTAGAGCAGGCCCAGACTGTCTTGGTCACCCTCGGATAAGGAAAAATCTTCTAGTCATCTGAAATGACAAAATCAGTCTCATCTCAGTAACTAGGATATTTAGTTCCACAAAATAGTTAAAACTCCATGTACAAGTTCTTTCCTCCTTTAAGTCAGGCCTGCCCCAGGAAAAGGAGGCCTGATTGCATTCTTCAAGATTTCCCAATTTAGCACTTATACCAACGGTCCCGTCCTCCTTTCTCAGTGTGCTGACCACAGACTTTCTAATCATTTCAGGAAGCAAAGGAGAGGGAGGAAAAGTAAGATGTCAGGAGAGGTCTTACCCGACAGGTACAGACATGGCTGTCATGCGGGCTGGGATTAGGACATAAAATATAAGGGGCTCTCTAAGTTAGAAATCAAGATAAATAACATTTTAATCCAACATTTTAAAGAACTAAGTGCAAAAATCCCTAATGAACAAAATGTCAACATTTGAAATAGAAACATAAGCTGAAATTAATTAAAAAATTATTTCAAATAGTCACACAAGAGAAATTGTCAAACACAGCAATTCTCTCAAATGAAAATGAGAGATGAGAGAAGTAAAAAAAGTTGATTTTGAAAATATTATTGATGAGTTTGTGTCCATTAAGGCCAGGAAATTAAAATAATAGCAAATCCACTGGGGGTAGAAATGAAATATTTAAAGTAATGTGCTTTCAAAACACTTTTCAATTTCTCAATATTTTTTCAACTATGTTAATGTTCTGGGAAAAAATTAACCATTAAAAAGATACATTAAAAATGTATGTAGAGGACACATGTCTTTCCTCTTACCTCGGGGTCCAATATGGTTTGCTGTGGTACTGTTACCAATCCTGCCTTTATTTAAAATATAAATACTTCGTTCATCATGAATGTTTCCCCATTAACTTTGATTTTTAGAAATAGTGTATCAAAATAGTATTTGTCTTGATTACTGAGTTTTTTTGGTGTCCCCTTAAATTTTGTGCCCACCCCAAGTGTCCCACTCCCGTTGCCTAATCTCAGCTGGGGCTGACGCTGTGTTCGAAGGTGGGCTAGGCAGGTATTTCAAGGTGACTGTCACCTCCGTGGCTCCCATGCTGCAGGTGCATTTACCCTGTCTCTACACACTCATGATTCTTTCTTCCACCTTTGGACATCCCACAGGTCACTTCCACCCTTATCTGCAGCTCTTGGGCTGGGTCTAAGCGCCCCCTGAGTGGCTGTCAGGTGCCTGCAACCTTTCCTGGAAAACAAGTACCTTGAACCCATCATTATTATTAACTAAGGTCCTTAGTTTATTTAGATTTTCTTAATTGTTACCTAATATCCTTATAAAATTTAGTTTAAGACAATATAAAACTTTGTAGGAAGACTATCTTTTTAGAACAATTTTAGGTTCATAGCAAAATTGAGACTAAGGTACAGAAATTTCCCATATAACCCCTGCCCGCACACATGTATAACCTCCCCTTTATCAACATCCCCTATCAGAGTAGTGCCTTTATTGCAATTAATGAATGTACATCGACACATCATAATTATCTAAAGCCCATGGATTACATTAGTGTTCATTCTTGATGTTGTACATTCTATGGGTTTGGCCAAATGTATAACACCATGTATCCATCATTACAGCATTTTACAGAATAATTCACTGCCCTAAAGATCCTCTGTGTCCTGCTTATTCACCCTTCCCTCCGACTCTCAGCCCTTGGAAACCACTGATTTTGTGTCTCATAGTTTTGCCTTTTCCAGAATGTCACATAGTTGGAATTATACAGTACACAGGCTTTCAGATTGGCTTTTTTCACCTAGTAATATGCAGTTAAGTTTCCTCCATGACTTTTCATGGTTTGATAGCTCATTTATTTTTAGTGCTGAATAGTATTCCATTGTCTGGATGTACCAGAATGTGCTTATCCACTCACCTGAAGGATACCTTGGTTTCTTCCAAGTTTTGGCAATCACAAGTAAAATTGCTATAAACATCTGTAAAGTTTTTTGTGCAGATATAAGTTTTTTTAAAAAAAATATTTTCAGTTGTTTTGGATGTATAGTTGATTTACAGTGTTGTGTTAGTTTCAAGTATATAGCAAAGTGATTCATTTATACATATACATGTATCTTTTTCAAATTCTTTTCCCACTTATGTTATTACAGAATAATGAGCATAGTTCCCTGTGCTATAGAGTAGGTCCCTGCTGGCTATTTCTTATGATAGTAGTGTGTATATGTTCATCCCAAACTCCTTATTTATATGGACATATGTTTTTAACTCCATTAGGTAAATACCAAGGAATGCAATTGCTGGATCATATGGTAAGAGTATGTTTTGTAAGAAATGGCCAACTGTCTTTTGAAGTGGCTGTATCATTTTACCTTTCTACCAGCAATGAATAAGAGTTCCTGTTGTTCCACATCCTGTCAGCATGCGGTGTTGTCAATTTTCTGGATTTTGGCCATTCTGATAGGTGTGTAGTGGATTGTTGATTTAATTTACATTTCCTGATAACGTAAAATGTAGAGTACCTTTTTAAAAAAATATTTATTTATTTACTTATTGGCTGCGTTGGGTCTTCATTGCTGCACATGGGCCTTTCTCTAGCTGTGGTGAGTGGGGGCTACTCTGCATTGTGGTACATGGGCTTCTCATTGTGGTAGCTTCTCTCTTGCTGCAGAGCACAGGCTCTAGGCATGATGGCTTCAGTAGTTGCAGCACGTGGGCTCAGTAGTTGTGGCTTGCAATCTCTAGAGCACAGGCTCAATAGTTGTGGCACATGGGCTTAGCTGCTCCACAGAATGTGGGATCTTCCTGGACCAGGGATCAATCCTGTGTCCCCTGCATTGGCAGGCAGATTCTTAACCACTGTGCCACCAGGGAAGTTCCAAAATGTAGAGCATCTTTTTATATGCTTATTTGCCATCTGTATATCTTCTTTGGTGGGATGTCTGCTAAGTATGGCCTTTGACCCACTTTCTAATTGGGTAGATTGTTTTCCTATTGCTGAGTTGAAAGAGTTTTTGGTATGTTTTGGATAACAGTCCTTTATCAGATGTGTCTTTCGCAAATATTTTCTCCCACTCTGTAGTCTGTCTTCTCATTTTCTTAACCTAATCTCCTTTTTATCCTAGCTCTCATCTAGGATACCATATTATACTTTTCATTTCTCCTTAGGCTCCTCTTGGCTATGAAAGTTTCTCAGACTTTCCTTGTTTTTGATGATCTTGACCGTTTTGAGGAGTTCTGATCAGGTATATTGTAGGATGTCCCTCTATTGGAACTTGTCTTATGTTTTGGTCAAAATTACACTGGGGCTATGAATTTTTAGGAGGAAAATAAAAGAGGTAAAGTGTCATTTTTATCATAGCATATTATGTGCATACTACCAACATCATTTATGACTTTTGAAGTTGAACTTGATTATCTGGCTAAAGCAGTGTTTGGCAGGTTTCTCTACTGTAAAATTGCTTTTGTTTATCTTCCTTCCATACTGTGCTTTTTGGAGTGCAGTCATTATATGCAGCCCACACTTAAGGAACAGGGAGTTATGCCCCACCTCCTTTAGAGTAGACTATCTACATAATTCATTTGTAACTTTTCTATATAGGATATCTGTGATTTATTAACATATTCAATAACTTATTTGTATCAGGACTCATGTATATTTATTTTATTCTTTTTTAATGTAGGTGTTTATAGCCATCGATTTCCTTTAAGCACTACTTAGCTGCATTCCGTAAGTACAAAACTGGTTGTTGTTTTTTTTTTTTGATCTGAGAAAGAAATAGAAAATTTTATTCAGGCCAACCTGAAGATTATAACCAGAATAGTCTTTCAAAAAGTTCTGAAGACTATTTTGCCCATCAGAGGTCAAAGGACAGATATATATTTTTTTTGAGAGAAAAGGTTATAAATCAAATGATGTATTGACAGTTTATACATCCACCTGTGCAGGTATAAAGCAAGTAGTGGGTCACGGTGGCCCCTTACAAGATTAAGAAAGAATGTTATCTCCCAAGGAGGTCCAGTTACTGCAGGTGCACAATGCATACTAAAGGGGAGGGAGAAGGCCCAAATGGGCAGAGAAAAATTTTATATTTACATTTTTCTTGCCATAAAATATGAATTTTATTTCATCAGTCCCCTTGGATTTTTGACTTTGCTCATGTTGGGTCCCTGTCGGAATACCCTTGTCTCCAAACTTCTCTTCACTTGGTTTACTTCTACTCAGACTTGAGTAGGTTCAAGTGTCGCTTGCTCCAGGAAGTCCCACAAGATCTCGCACTCCTCTACCATTTCTCAATACTTATACGTGACAGGTCATGGAGACTTCAAAGTGCTTTTCCATTGCAAAACTGGTTTTTAACCAACTCCTGAGCAAGTCCTTCAGAGTGACTACTTGCTAGCTATGTCTTGGGGCTCAGCCAAAACTCAGACTTAGTATCCTTTTAACACTCTGGTATAACAAGGTTATTTGACACTTTACCAACTAACTCCCATTTTTCTGCATTTCCCATTAATAGCTGTACATTTATTTTACATTTCTATGATGTTGAGCAAAGTCCCAGGGCAAGAAGCACCCTGTGGTTGAGGGCTGCCACAACAGCAAGTTAGATTTCCAATGTTCACAAGACTTACTTTTAGTTTAATTTAGGCATACCCTTAGACCAACTGCACAGTTGCAATTATAAGTTAAGCAGAGTAAATAGACATATCTCTTCTAGATTACCTGGTTAACTTAGGCCAACCTGTGTGTTTATATGTGGAGGAAATATGGAGAGAGGGACCGGGAAGTGGAGAGATGGAGACAGGAAATGTTTGCAATCGTTGAGGTCTGGCTCATAATCCAGCAAGAAGCCCAGACAACAACCAAAGGGCAAAACCCTCAGGCATCACAGTGACTTCTGGAGTATGAGTGCCTGAAAATTCTTATTGGCACAAAACCAAACAAGTAGCTTATTTGAAATAGGATTATCCTGGTCCACTTTCTTGTGCCTTGGCTCTGAGATAAGCTGAGCTTGGCCTTTGGTTCTCAGAAGACTGACTTCCCAGGAGTAACTCCTGAGAAAGCTGGCATCCAATGGGGGAGGATATTGCCTTTGAGGCTTCCTAGGGCTGTGACACGGTCATATCATCCCTGGTTGCTCCATAACTTGCTGTGTGACCTTGGGCAAGCCCCTCAACATCTCTGAGCCTCATCTTCCTTATCTAGAAAAACAAGACTGGAATAGATGGAGTAAACAATATCTAGAGTCCCTTCCAACTCCAACCTTCTATGTTAGATTTCTCGGCTGGTGTTAGCCCATCTTCCATTATAAAATGATCCCCAGAGAAACAAAGAGTACGAGTCTGTATTTTCCTCCCTTCCCTTTTTTCTCTCCTCACCCTTGCCCATACTATTTTCCCCTGTATTTATCCAAATACCAAAATTTTCCTTAAACTTTAAACTGGGATAGAAAAAGATGTGATGCTTCCCATACGTGTTTTTTGTTTGTTTTGTTTTATTTTTTTTAAAGATTATTTTATTATTTATTTATTTAATTTTTGTCTGCATTGGATCTTCATTGCTGCGCACGGGCTTTCTCTAGTTGTGTCCAGCGGGGGCTACTCTTTGTTGCGGTGCGTGGGTTTCTCATTGTGGTGGTTTCTCTTGTTGTGGAGCACAGGCTCTAGGCATGCGGGCTTCAGTGGCTGTGGCGCATGGGCCCAGCTGCTCCACAGCATGAGGGATCTTCCCTGTCCAGGGATCGAACCCATGTCCCCTGCATTGGCAGGTGGATTCTTAACCACTGTGCCACCAGGGAAGCCCCCATATGTTTAATAAGCTAGAATGACTGTTTCATTTACAGAGGGAAGACCTCTGCAAGCCCAGCACCAGAAACACAATTCCCAAGGGCACGCCCTGATTATGTTTTCATTCAGGGCATTTTCAGTGAACAAAAGATAGTTAACATTGAAATGGAAGCAAAGCAAATCCATTTGTGTCCATTTGTATTCTCTCCATAGGCAATGTCTAATTCTGGAAGCAATGGTAAAAAAATTACAACAAAGAACTCCATTGTGATTCAGCTGGTAAATAGCACAAGCCAGTTCTTTTCAATAGGCAAAAGGTTGGGGAAGGGGTCAAATATGATTGGGTTGCAAAGAGGTTTGCTCTGAAAAAGCTCAGTGAATTTTTAAAGAAAAACTTTTCTTGAGATACAGTTAACATACAATAAACTGCATGTATTTAGAGTGTACAATTTGGTATTTTTTTCTTATTAGTAATGTATATATGGCAATCCCAATCTCCCAGTTCATTCCCCCCCAACCCTCCCCACTGAAAAAGCTCAGTGAATTTTTCATCTGTGTTGTACCTGGGCTTCCTGAAACCCACTGAAGTGTCTTTTCTGCTAAAAACATTTCAGAGAATGTTTTGGGGGGCCCAGAGGAGGGAGGGAGGAAAAAAGAGAAATATTGTCAGGGACAGGTCCAACCATCTGGTTTATGCCAGAGAAGGCCCAGAATTAGATGTTTCTCAAGGATGACTGTATAGTGTAGTGAGAAGCACACTGGATTGGAATCCAAGTCAGAACCTGAGCCTCCTCAACCATAGCACAGACCTCCACCTAACACTTGCTCACATGACTGTTGTGAAGGCCAAAAAGACATTTGTTAAAGTGCTTGGAGAACAGCAGCAGCTTATGCTGGCCATTGTCATAAAGAGGTCATGCTCCCTGGAAAGAGAAATGCATTTCAAACTAAGCAGGGATTGCTGTAAAGGGGGTTATATTTGGGGATGAGGAGGGCTTCAGGAACTTGTACCCCCCTCTTTTCCACAGGTGTGCCTTTCTATAGAGGCAAACTATTTGAAGCCAGTGATGCAGGGCTCCACTGAGAGCTGCACTGGGAGGGCAGGGGAAGCAGCCTTGGGGACTCAGGCTGGTGAGTTGCTGGGAAAACCTGAGATGCTTGAGGGACGGGCTGGCGTATCACAGGGAATGACTGCAGTGCGCCTGCTGAGGGCCTGCTCAGCCCTCCTTCTAGCTAGAACATGTGTTAGAATGAGATGGATGATTAAGTGTTATGATGTGATTTCTTTCGTGTTATGATTCCTATTCATCTTATGTGAAACGCACACAATTTAAGTTATGTTAAGATATGTTAAGTAGTTCCAAACAGAGTCCCAGTGGCCAATATGAACTTCCATATTTACTGTTTTGAAGTGTCTGCTGTAGGCCTGTGAGTGTCTTAGGGTGTAAACTGAGACTGTCACTTTAGATACGAAGTATCATGGGCAATGTATATCCCTGGAAGAGCAAGAGTGACTGATAGTCAAGACCCCCGTCCTGGGGTAATCCTTACTCCTTAAAAAGAAACCACTAAGTCCCTGGTGGCACAGTGATTAAGAATCTGCCTGCCAATGCAGAGGTCATGGGTTCGATCCCTGGTCCGGGAAGATCCCACATGCTGCAGAGCAACTAAGCCCGTGCGCCACGACTACTGAGCCCGTGCTCTAGAGCCTGTGAGCCACAACTATTGAGCCCACGTGCCGCAACTCCTGAAGCCCACGCGCCCTAGAGCCTGTGCTCCTCAACAAGAGAAGCCACTGTAATGAGAAGCCAGAGCACTGCAACGAAGAGTAGCCCCTGCTAGCGGCAACTAGAGGAAGCCCCAGCGCAATGGCAAAAAGACCCAACGCAGCCAAAAAAATTAAAAAAACAAAAAATTAAAAAAACAAAAAAGAAAACAGAAACCACTAAGCTGAGTGGCTTGAAGGCTCTTTGCTGGGGGACCCGACTCCACACTGCTGAGAGCTGTTGCAGGCAGATGCCCCTTGAGGCCCTGTCGGAGCAGAAGGGGACTTCCTACTCACGCTTGTCACAAGACCTGTTGCCAGACCAGAGACCACTGCTCATGCTGAGATGCCGCCTTCCGGACTCTCCTTGGGGTGGTTCATTACCCTCTTTTCCCTACTTTAACTAACCTGTGTTGTGTGATAATTGTGTACAATAAACCAAGTGATTCGGGAATTGAATATTGGCTACTGTTTTATCCGTCTCCGATTCCCATGGTTCTTACCTGCACTTGCTGCTGGGCCCTGCACTGACCACTAAACCTTCTGTCTCTGAACAGCTCAAATAAACATCTCAAAGAACTACAGACTCTGAGGTCTAGGGGTTGTCATTCCTTTCAGTTAACGCATTTTCTTCTATCTGATGGTCTTGTCTCTTAGGCTTCCAGTGTTCTTAACTCCTCCCAACTTCATTGCCTTCTGTCTCCCTCCTATTTCAAGTCCTTCCTTTGGCTTTACACACACACACACACACACACACACACAGCCACTTCCCAGTCTTTCCTTTCTGGTAATCTTCCAACCTTCCTGGAGATCTCCATTCTTCCTACATAATAAAGAAGTCCTGATCCCATATTCTTGTGTCCTGCAAACTCTGACCACTTGGGTTTCAACAGGAAGCTAGTAGACTTTGCTGACTCTAGATGTGTGTGGAAGACGGGTCAGCAGAGGGGTAAACTGGATTCGGAAGAAAGATGTGGTTATGGGATATGATGTAGTTTTCTAATCCAGTTCAGTTTAGATGCTCCACCAGCCAAAGATGGATTGAGTTCCCTCCAAAATCAACCTACAAGGAAACACACCTTGTGTGTTTCCAGACAAAGGTATGGAAAATTCTGTGTGTGTGCGTGTGTGTGTGTGTGAGAGAGAGAGAGGGAGAGGGAGAGAAAGGAGAGAGAGGGAGAGGAATCTTAATGTCATTCTATTTTTAAGTGGAATTATTTTAAATTTTAATTCTCAAATTTTCAACTGGGAGCATGGATAGATGGCTAAAAACCATTTAGGAGCATATAAGCTTTAATGTCCGCATGACAATGAAGGACATTCAGAACACACTGAAGGGAATAACTACAGCAGATGTGGTGTGGTCTTGAGGCTGCAGTGAATCTCCACAATGATTAGCAAAGACAGCAGGACCAAATCCATAGCAAGTGGTTCACATAGCTCATTAAAAATTTTTTAACTTGACCAAAAGGAGTTTGCAAATCAACACATTTTACCCACACATCATTTAAAATGGAGCAAAACAAGCACAATAGAATGTCAAATTCGTTAATGGCTTTAGTCCAATCAGAAGTAAAAATGGGGTTGACTTTAGTCTTTCAGTCAGAGTTCAGGTACGTCTTTTGAACATGTAAAAATGCACCATTTCAGCTTGGCTGTCTCTTCTTGAGCCTAAACCCAGACCCACAACCCAGGTCTCTACCAAGTTTTCTATTAAGTGATGCGGAAACTTTGAAAGAAGCTTCGAGCAATTTTATTTGTTTCCATCATCTTATTTCTAGCCCAGACATGTTTCTCGTTAGCCACAAGAATTCCTGGGACTCATTCAAAATTGCAAAATTGAATTTTCAATGTCACTGCAACAATGGTTCTTTACTGTTTTATCACACAGGAGTTTTATTACATAAAAGTTTGTGCTCATTTGTGTCTCCACAATTATAAAGCACAGGTTTAACATAAGCGTCTAAGTACCTTCTACATTTTAAAAAATTGCCCACCGCTTACTTGTTATGGTTTTGGAAGTACTATCTTCTTTTTTATAAGACTGTACCTAAGAGGTAGCGAGCATGCATTCAGCTAGCATGTACGTAACCTCATGTCCACACGTGGGCAACACTCAGGAGAAGCAGCCCACACTGAAGTCACAGTCACGCACCAACAGTCACTCCACAATTGTTCAGACCACCTTTCCTCAAAGGGTCTACATTAGGGTTCTCCAGAGAAACAGGACCAATAGGAAATATAAGGATATGTAGAACGAGATTTATTATTAGGAACTGGCTCAGGCAATTACGGAGGCAGAGAAGTCCCACCATCTGCTGCCCGCAAGCTGAAGTACCAGGAAAGCCAGTGGTGAATAGTTCTAGACTGAACCTAAAAGTCTGGGAACCAATGGAGCTGATGTAAGTCCCCATCTGAGTCCAAAGGCCTGAGAATCAGAAGTGGTGATGTCCAAGGGCAGGAGAAGATGGATGTCCTGGTCTAGGCAGAGAGCAAATTCACCTTTCCTCTGCCTTTTTGTTCTATTCAGACCCTCAACAGATTGGATGACGCCCACCTGTGTGGGTGAGGAAGCTCTTCCTTATTCAGTCTATGGATAAATACTGGATTCAGTCCAATGCTAATCTCTCCTGGAAACACCCTCACAGACACACCCAGAAATAATGTTTTACCAGCCATCTGGGCATCCCTTACCCCAGTTAAGTTGACACAGAAAACTAACCACCACGGGGTCTGAGTCTTGATCTTCTCAGTGACAACAGCGTTCTCAGTTTACTCACTGGTAAAAATAGGATGTAAACTCTGTAAAGATCAGTGGTTTGAATACCAACCTTTCCAGAGGAAGTTGAAAGCTTGTGCTACCACATATCTATATGCTATTCCAGCTGGGAGAAGGTGCTCATTAAAATTTTCAGGCAAAGAATTAAACGGTTGTGTGTCTTTTTGGAGAAAACGTGACCTTGAGGCAAAGGTAAAAGGGTGAATGATTTTATTGTTGACCTTGATGAGGAAAGGGACTCACAAAGTTGCCTTTTTGCGTCAGATATTCTTTCTCGTGACTGACTGGGCCTGCTCATTTAACACAAAGGCGAAAAGAAATATATTAAATTGCACTTGACTTGATCACAAATAAAAATGAAGTTTGAGAGTTGGATAAAGACAGTTGATTGTGAGGACTGTGAATCATTTAAGACTCTCTGTTTACCTGGCATCCAAAAT
This sequence comes from Hippopotamus amphibius kiboko, assembly GCF_030028045.1. Taxonomy (NCBI): domain Eukaryota; kingdom Metazoa; phylum Chordata; class Mammalia; order Artiodactyla; family Hippopotamidae; genus Hippopotamus; species Hippopotamus amphibius. The sequence continues at coordinate 157,622,553 of NC_080189.1, forward strand.
CACAGCCCTGTTGGTAAAATAAAGAACAACATTGGGTTCTTCCCTGGTGGCGCAGTGGTTAAGAATCTGCCTGCCAACATAGGGGACACGGGTTCGATCCCTGCTCCGGGAAGATCCCACATGCCGCAACTACTGAGCCTGAGTGCTGCAACTACTGAAGCCCCTGCACCTAGAGCCTGTGCTCCACAACACGAGAAGCCATCCCAATGAGAAGCCCGCACACAAGGAAGAGTAGCCCCTGCTCGCCACAATTAGAGAAAGCCCTTGCACAGCAACGAAGACCCAATGCAGCCAAATTAATAAACAAATAAATTAAAAAAAAAAAAGAATGACATCGGTAGTGACCTTTTATTGCGGAAAAAGCCACTTAATGAATATTTCCTGGGGTTGTTAAGCTTGACAGAGGCTCCGTCAACACAAAATGTGACATGAGCGACTTGACCTCTTAACAAAAAAGATGTTTGTTAAGTTCGCATCAGCTGAGTTTCAGCAGCCTGAAAACATTGTGCTACGTACCTCTTAGTATAATTCTGGCGTGTCTCCTCAGCCGTTACACTGACGTTTGTTTGAGTTGTTAAAAAAAAAAAGTTGTAGCCACCCTATTTATGTAAATCTGTGTTTATAAATATTATGACACAAAGAGAAGAGGAACTGCGTTGATGGTGAACGTGGTACGTGTCCCCTCCTGCACCCCAGCCCCCTGTCCTGTCCAGGCAGCCCTCAGTTCTCACTACTCAGCTCCATTTCCCCTGCTACTTCCTCTCTTTTTCAAACCCGGGTAAGCAGGTCACGTGACGATCACTTCTTCCTCATGCTGTAGTCAGAGGAGTTCTTCTTAACCCAGGAGTTCTTTGCAAAGTGCCTGTTAAAGTCTTTTGGGCCCGGTTTGCATGGCAGGTATTTAATAAACGTTTGCTGTTAAATGTTCAGCTGCTGTGTTTTGTGGGCTTTCCCATTCAGGGTACTTGGGCTGTCACTGCAGTTTTTGAAACGTGTTCTCTTCATTGTGGTACTCTCTTTGACTTTGCTGGTTTTGAGTGCCTGGTATTTTTGGTCTTTGGCTCACTCTTTTTCCTGGGTTTCTAGTAAGTGGCCTTTTAAATAGTCTCTCGGCGTCCTGTGGGTTTGCTTGCTTGTATTTTTTTTTTTTAATCTTGCCTTATAACTCTTCCTTTACAATTTTTTCCCTATCTAGTGTCCAATAATGTCAAGTTTCCCTTTTCTAACACTGGATATCTATGCAATGGGTATGCTTGGTTTTCTCTCTCCCTATGGACAGCAGGGGACGGTTAGAGCTGGGATAGAAAAAAGAAAACTAACATTTATTATATACACAGTATAGACTTTACATGTAATTTTATTTAACACTCACAAATGCTTATGTCCAAGATTATTTATAATAACAGCCAATATTTATTCAGCATTTAACACCTTACTGGAGATCACCTTTTTGCTAATTCGTGTGTACTATCTCACATGATTCTCACGACAACTCTATCATTATATTATTCTCACCATTTTAAATGTAAGGAAGCTGAGGATCAGAGAGGCCAGGTGACCTGCCCAAGGTCACACAGCTAGTAAGGGGCAGAGGTGGGCTTCACAGTCAGTTCAGAGTTTCGGCAGCTATGCACTTGAGCATTCTGTTAACAGGTGTTGCAGCCAGGGTTCACAACCAGGGTTCACAACCAGGTAGGGCTGGCCATGAAGGCCATGTTCCTTCCACTACAGCACCCCTGTCTCCCTTGCTATCACATGCTATGAAATTAAACTCCAGAGTGTGTAATTAACAGTCTCGTGATTACTGGCCCATAGTGAAAGGTAATATTCCGACATTGTCTCTAAAGATGTTTAAAACCATGATAAGGCTGAACAACTGAAGGCATAAATGGGTAAAAGAAGCAGTCAAATGATCTGGTTTATTCTGAATTTTGAATAATTTGCAACAGATTAGAAAACATTGAAAGGATGCAAAAGACTCACCAGCCCTGTTTTAGCCTCACCAAGTTCCCACTGGCCCATATTAGCCACGTTTGTGAAAGAGAGAAATTGAGCTTGTAAAGGGCTCCAATTCATTCATTCATGTATCCATTCATTTCCTCATTCATTAAGTCATTCAACAAATATGTGTATTAAGTAAAAAAATGTGCCAGGGACTGTTGTAGGTAATGTGGTTATAAACTGTACAAGACAGATACAGCATCTGTCCTCTTGGACCATATTCTAAGGGTGATGAGAACCATTGGAAGGTTTAAGCTGGGCCTCATGAACTGTTCTAATGTTTTGAAAGACTCACTGGCTGCTGGAGGGCAAGAGGGGAGCAAGGGGACTGGATGGAAGGATTTTGTAGTGGTCTGGGCAAGAACTCGTGGCGGCTGGATGATCAAGGATGGCAGAGGTGGAAGGGATGAGAGGGATGAGTGAGGCTGAGGTCAGGACACATCTTGAAGGCACAGCCAATGGGATGAGTTGCGGGGAGTGAAAGCAAGAGAGAGCGGAAGCTGGTTCCCCGTCTCGGTCTTAGGCTGCTGGATGAATGGAAATGCCATTCCTGTCTGTGGGTGCAGCAGGTTTGGGATGGAGTTCTGTTTTGACTCCTTTGAGTTTGACAAGTCCATCATGCATCTCCATGTCAGGAAGGTGGAGGCTTCGTGGGTCTGGAGCTCAAGGAGAAGTCAGGCACTCCCTGTAGCTGACCTCCCCACCCCACCTGGGTGATTCAGCGGTAGAGGAATGGGGGCCTGAGCTAAGGTTTCCCGCCTCTCCACTAGACAGTGATGGGCCCCATGTCACACGGCCTGGAGGACACACATACAGCTTCCCTGGTGCGCCCTCCTGTGAGGCACCCGAGCCCCAGTGCTCCTCACATTTCCACTGAAGACATTCTCAAGATAGAGGCTGTGGCTCCTAGGGCTCCCGAAAGGGTGGCCCAATGGCCAGCTGGAAGAGGTTTTAATCAACCGCCAACATGCTACGTTACTTTGCCTCCTCCTGCCTAAACCTGTGGGGCAGTAATACGAACAATGGCCAGTACTCCGCTGGGGTTACAGGAGCTGGGAACTGTTCCAAACACTTTCCTATCTCATCTCAGCAATCCTTACAACAACCCCGCCGTGGAAGGCAGTCTTATTACCCCTGTTTTACAGACAGCCCACTGAGGCACAGAGAGAGGATGGGGCGTGCGGCCACCAGCCTGGCCTGGCCTGCCCTCTGCCCCGCTCGTCCCGACGAGGTCCCCCCGTCCTCGTACCTGCTGCTCCCCTGGCCCCCTTCATCTTCCTTGTGGAAGCCTGGAGCGGGGGAGGGGTTTTCTGCTTAGAGCTTAGGCCTGACGATTTTCCTCGGACACCTGTAGAGCTGATGGGAAGACCCCTCTGCAGTGGGGTCTTCAGTCCCAAGGCCCACTTCTCTGCTTGACCTCTGAAGCACCCCAAGCGATCCCCCATGAGTTTTCCTAAACAAGGTATGACTGAGGAAGTTCAAAATCAGGACAGGAGAAAACACCCCAGGTCCTTGCACCACGTAAGGCATGTCACCTGGGCGCGTCAGTGCCAAAAACTTCCCTGCTGACCCTCCTGTTTCTGCCCTCCTTGAGCACGTCTCCTTTTGGGTGTTTTAGTAATGCTCATTTTTTAATTTATTTTGTAAAACTTATTTTTTACTGACGTATAGTTGATCTACAAAGTCGTGTTAATGTCTGCTGTACAGCGAAGTGACTCAGTTATACACATACATATATTCTTTTTCATATCCTTCTCCATTATGGTTTATTCCAGGATATTGAATATAGTTCCCTGTGCTGTACAGCAGGACCTTGTTGTTTGTCCATTCTATATGTAGTCGTTTAGTACCTTTTAAACATTTTCTTCATATATCCTTATGTACCTTTTGTTATGCTTACTGCTAGGTATTTTATCTTTTTTGTTGCTACTTAAAAAGATTTTTCCACTATATCTACTAACTGGTTGCTGTGTGTGTGTGTGTGTGTGTGAAAACTACTGATGTAAATATTTATTTTGTATCCCATTATGGTACTGAACTCTTACTCTTAGCAGTGCATTTTCCGTTGATTTTCTTGGGTTTTACAGATACAGAGTTATATCTTCAATGATAATTTTAGCCTCTCCTTTTAAATATTTTATACTTGCAATTTCTCACTCTCTTCTGACTATGTTGGCTGGCACCTCAAGGGTGATACTGAATAAAGGTGATGAGAGCCAGCACCGCTTGCTTCTTCCTGACTCTAGTGGGACTGCCTCTCATAGTCCCTGTTAGCTCTCCCTCAGGCATGAAATAGATGTATCATGTTGAGAAGTATCTGCATATTCCTACTTTATCGTGTGTTGTGATCAAAGACTGGTTTATTGATTTTGTCAAACAGCATTTCAGCATCCGTGATTATGATTGCATGGTATTCTCCTGAGAGCCACTGATATAATAAATTATATTAATAGTTTTTCTAATATTGAATCATCCAGACATTCCAGGAATAAATTCCACTCGGTCATGATGTTTTAGTTTGAAACAAACTGTTGAATTTAGAATTGATATCCTTACATGAGAATGGTCTATTGTTGGTTTGTTTTGCACAAGCTTTGACAGATTTGTCATTATATTGGTTTCATAAAAGGAGTTTGAACAGTTTCCTTTTTTTCCATGCTCTGAAACAGAGCATTAGAAGTATCAGTTCTTTGAGGTTTTGGTAGAATTCCCGCATGAAACTCCCTGTGCCATCTTGGGGGTCATCTCTTTGAACTTTCTCTCTTTTTCCTATAGAAAAGGACTGTTGATTTTCTCTTTCTTCTGGGTTAGTTTTATTAAATTTTCCTAGAGAACTGTCCATTTCATTCATGTTAACATGCTATAATTCTCTTAACCTCCTCTATATCTATGGTTTTTGTCCTCTTACCATCCATCATTCTGTGTCTGTGTGCTTCTGCCCTTTCTCTCCTGACTGGGCTAGCTGGTGCTTTGTTGTGAGTTGAGTTCCCATGGGTGTAGACCAGAGGCAGAGTTGGGTGAACCTGATGTTTGTTAGGGAATGCTGCTGGAATCAGTATTTGTGGAAGGCAGGGGTAGGAAGCAGGAGTGGGCAGAGGGAGAAGAGACACAGGTCCAGTGACAACCTCTGGGGATGTCTTGAGCAGCTCTGGAGCTAGAATGGCCTTCAGAGTTGTCCCCCAAGGGGCCGCATAGCCAAGCCTCTCTTCCTGCTTTGAACAGACAGCGGATGTGGACCACTCACTGCAGCAGGGGTGTGACCTGAGTGAGGTGGCTCTCTGAAGCTGACACAATCCCCAAAGCCACTGACAGCTGAAGCAACAAGTTTTCAAGAAGGGAGAACTGGGGAAATCAGTGTCCCCCACACAGTTTATCAAATTTTTACTTCTTGAAGAGTCTACTTTTTGACTTATTTATTGCCTCTGCTGTTTTTTTCTTATACGTTCATTTCTGCTTTTACCTGTATTAATTTCTTCTGTCTCCTTTCACCTTATTTTGTTGTTCATTTCTTAACTTTTTGAGCCAGATGCCTCATTCACATGTTTTTTTCTTTCATGTTTATTTTTATAAGTATTTTTAAGGTTAAATATTTTCCTCTGAGTGTGACTTAAGAAGTTTTCTGTAGTTTCCAGTACATCTTTGTGATTGTTTTCTTTTTCTCCTCTCTAGGAAGTCTGCAATTTCTATTTATATTTCCTTTTAGACAGTAAAGTTGCTTAAGAGTTTTTAAAATTTGCAGATGGAAAATGTTTTGATTATTAATTTCTAATTTTATTGACTTTGACCAGAAAATATTGTATGTACTATTTCTACTATTTGAAATTTATTGAGGTTTCCTCTGTGGATTTAATATATGGTCAATTTTTGTGAAAGTTCCATAGGTACTTGAAAAGAAGACATATTTTAAATTATTTTTAGGATACACAGTGTGATGTATATCAATTTAGATGTACCTTATTAATCATTTAGGTACTCTATATCTTATTTATTCTTGGCTCTCCTTAATGCTTTTTGGTTTAAATTTTAGCTTACCTTACATTTAAGACCATGACCTCTGCTTTGTTTGGTTTGTTTACTTGTGTTAGCCTAGTATGTCTCAGCATAAACTCTGTTTCCAATCTTGCTACACAACTTTCTTTTTTTTCAAGTATGTATATCATATGCTGCATAGAGGTAGTTTTTGCTTTGTGATCAAATCTGAAAATCTTTTTAATAGATGTTAAGCCATTTGTATTAATTGATGTGACAAATATGTTTGATTTCGGTTCTATTTTAATTTATATTATGTTTCCTGAATTTAGAAGTCTTTTTTTTTTTTAACCTTATAGTCTTTTTATTTAATACATCTTTATTGGAGTATAATTGCTTTATAATGTTTTGTTAGTTTCTGCTGTACAACAAAGTGAATCAGCTATATTTATACATATATCTCCATATCCCCTCTCTCTTGAGTCTCCCTCCCTCCCACCCTTCCCTTCCACCCCTCTAGTTCGTTACAAAGCACCAAGCTGATCTCCCTGTGCAATGCAGCAGCTTCCCATTAGCTATCTATTTTTCATTTGGTAGTGTATATATGTCAATGCTACTCTTTCACTACATCCCAGCCTCCTCTTCCCCCCGTATCCTCAAGTCTATTCTCTATGTCTGCATCTTTATTCCTGCCCTGTGGCTAGGTTCATCAGTACCATTTTTCTAGATTCCATATATATGTGTTAGCACATGGTATTTGTTTTTCTCTTTCTGATTCACTTCACTCTGTATGACAGACCCTAGGTCCATCCATGTCTCTACAAATGTCCCAATTTCATTCCTTTTTACGACTCAGTAATATTCCATTGTATATATGTACCACATCTTCTTTATCCACTCATCTGTTGATGGGCATTTAGGTTGCTTCCATGTCCTGGCTATTGTAAACAGTGCTGCAGTGAACATTATGGTACATGTGTCTTTTTGAGTGATGGTTTTCTCAGGGTATATACTCAGTAGTGGGACTGCCAGGTCATATAGCAGTTCTATTTTTAGTGTTTAACCTTATAGTCTTTTGTCTTTGTGTTGGTTTTCTGGGCAGTACTTCTGATATTTAGAAAGGTATTTATTTTTGTTTTGTTAATAAATAACAACTTATAATTTCATTTAATGCCCTTAGTCCTTTGTTTCTTTAGGAAAATAACCATTAATTCTTTAATAAGAGAAGTGATAAAGTCAATATGCTTCTTTTTACTTCCTTGTCCCTCCTTTTCCTCCAACACCTGATTTTTGTCAATCTTATCTTACTATTTCTTTTGAAACATTATATGTACTTACACTTCAATTACTTGTTAATTTAAGTTTTAAATGATATCTTTGGCTCTTGTTTTTATACATGAGAACATCCCTGAACCTACTCTACTCCCTAACAACTTCTCCCTTTCTCTTCCGTTTTCTCTTGTATCTTTTTTTTTTAACTTTATATTTTTTTATTTTTTACAATAAACTGCATATATTTAGAGTGTACAATTTGGTATCCCAGTCTCCCAATTCGTTCCCCCCCAACCCTCCCCACTTTCCCCACTTGGTGTCCATATGTTTGTTCTCTACATCTCTGTCTCTATTTCTGCCTTGCAAACTGGTTGAGTTGTACCATTTTGCTATAGTCCACATACATGTGTTAATATACAATATTTGTTTTTCTCTTTCTGACTCACTTCACTCTGTATGACAGTTTCTAGGTCCATCCATGTCTCTAAAAATGTCCCAGTTTCATTGCTTTTTATAGCTGAGTAATATTCCATTGTATATATGTACCACATCTTCTTTATCCATTCATCTGTTGATGGACATTTAGGTTGCTTCCATGTTCTGGCTATTGTAAATAGTGCTGCAGTGAACATTGGAGTGCATGTGTCTTTTTGAATTATGGTGTGCTCTGGATATATGCCCAGTAGTGGAATTGCTGGGTCATATGGTAACTCTATTTTTAGTTTTGCAAGGAACCTCCATACTGTTCTCCATAGTGGCTGTATCAATTTACATTCCCACCAGCAATGCAAGAGCTTTCCTTTTTCTCCACACCCTCTCCAGAATTTACTCTTTGTAGATTTTCTGATGATGCCCATTCTAACCGGTGTGAAGTGACACCTCATTGTAGTTTTGATTTGCATTTCTCTAATAATTAGTGATGTTGAGCAGCTTTTCATGTGCCTCTTGGCCATCCGTATGTCTTCTTTGGAGAAATGCCTATGTAGGTCTTCTGTGCATTTTTTGATTGGGTTGTTTGTTTTTTTGATATTGAGCTGCATGAACTGTTTATATATTTTGGAGATTAATCCTTTGTCTGTTGATTCATTTGCAAATATTTTCTCCCATTCTGAGGGTTGTCTTTTCGTCTTGCTTATAGTTTCCTTTGCTGTGCAGAAGCTTTGAAGTTTCATTAGGTCCCACTTATTTATTTTTGTTTTTATTTCCATTACTCTAGGGGGAGGAGTAAAAAAGATCTTGCTGTGATTTACATTGGAGCGTGTTCTTCCTATGTTTTCCTCTAGGAGTTTTATAGTGTCTGGCCTTACATTTAGGTCTTTTATCCATTTTGAGTTTATTTTTGTGTATGGTGTTAGGAAGTGTTCTAATTTCATTCTTTTACATGTAGCTGTCCAGTTTTCCCAGCACCACTTATTGAAGAGGCTGACTTTTCTCTATTGTATATCCTTGCCTCCTTTGTCATAGATTAGTTGACCATAGTTTATCTCTGGGCTTTTTATCCTGGTCCATTGATCTGTATTTCTGTTTTTGTGCCAGTACCATACTGTCTTGATCACTGTAGCCTTGTAGTATAGCCTGACGTCAGGAAGCCTGATTCCACCAACTCCGTCTTTCCTTCTCAAGATTGCTTTGGCTATTCGGGGTCTTTTGCAATTCCATACAAATTGTAAAATTTCTCGTTCTAGTTCTGTGAAAAATGCCATTGGTAATTTGATTGGGATTGCATTGAATCTGTAAATTGCTTTCGGTAATATAGTCATTTTCACAATGTTGATTCTTCCAGTCCAAGAATATGGTATGTCCCTCCATCTGTTTGTGTCTTCTTTGATTTCTTTCATTAGTGTCTTATAGTTTTCTGAGTACAGGTCTTTTACTTCCTTACTTAGGTTTATTCTTAGGTATTTGATTCTTTTTGTTGCAAGGGTGAATGGGATTGTTTCCTTAACTTTTCTTTCTGATTGTTCATTGTTGGTGTATAGAAATGCAAGAGATTTGTGTGTTAATTTTGTATCCAGAAACTTTATTAAATTCATTGATTAGCTCGAGTAGTTTCCTGGTGGCCTCTTTAGGATTTTCTATGTATAGTATCATGTCATCTGCAAACAGTGACAGTTTTACTTCTTCTTTTCCAATTTGGATTCCTTTTATTTCTTTTTCTTCTCTGATTGCTGTGGCAAGGACTTCCAAAACTATGTTGAATAGTAGTGGCGAGAGTGGACATCCTTGTCTTGTTCCTGATCTTAGAGGGAATGCTTTCAGTTTTTCATCATTGAGAATGAGGCTTGCTGTGGGTTTGTCATATATGGCCTTTATTATGTTGAAGTAGGTTCCCTCTATGCCCACCTTCTGGAGAGTTTTTATCATAAATGGGTGTTGAATTTTGTCAAAAGCTTTTTCTGCATCTATTGAGATGATCATGTGGTTTTTATCTTTCAGTTTGTTAATATGGTGTATCACATTGATTGATTTGCGTATATTGAAGAATCCTTGCATTCCAGGGATAAACCCCACTTGATCATGGTGGATGATCCTTTGAATGTGTTGTTGGATTCTGTTGGCTAGTATTTTGTCGAGGATTTTTGCATCTAAATTCATCAGTGATATTGGTCTGTAGTTTTCTTTTTTTGTAGTATCTTTGTCTGGTTTTGGTATCAGGGTGATGGTGGCTTCATAAAATGAGTTTGGGAGTGTTCCTTCCTCTGCAATTTTTTGGAAGAGTTTGAGAAGGATGGGTGTTAGCTCTTCTCTAAATGTTTGATAAAATTCACCTGTGAATCCATCTGGTCCTGGACTTTTGTTTGTTGGGAGATTTTAAATCACTGTTTCAATTTCATTACTTGTAATTGGTCTGTTCCTATTTTCTACTTCTTCCTGATTCAGTCTTGGAAGGTTATACTTTTCTAAGAATCTGTCCATTTCATCCAGGTTGTCTATTTTATTGGCATATAGCTGCTTGTAGTAATCTCTTATGGTGCTTTTTATTTCTGTGGTGTCCGTTGTAACTTCTGTTTCATTTCTAATTGTATTGATTTGAGTCCTCTCCCTCTTTTTCTTGATGAGTCTTGCTAGAGGTTTATCAATTTTATTTATCTTCTCAAAGAACCAGCTTTTAGTTTTATTGATTTTTTGCTATTGTTTTCTTTGTCTCTATTTCATTTATTTCTGTTCTTATCTTTATGATTTCTCTCTGTCTACTCACTTTGGGTGTTGTTTGCTCTTCTTTCTCTAGTTTCTTTAGGTGTAAGGTTAGATTGTTTATTTGGGATTTTTCTTGTTTCTTGAGGTAGGATTGTATCGCTATAAACTTCCCTCTTAGAACTGCCTTTGCTGCATCCCACAGGTTTTGGATTGTTGTGTTTTCATTGTCATTTGTCTCTAGGTATATTTTGATTTCCTCTTTGATTTCTTCAGTGATCTGTTGGTTATTTAGTAGTGTATTGTTTAGCCTCCATGTGTTTGTGTTTTTTACAGTTTTTTTCCTGTAATTGATTTCTAATCTCATAGCATTGTGGTCAGAAAAGATGCTTGATACAATTTCAATTTTCTTGAATTTACCAAGGCTTGATTTATGCCCCAAAATGTGATCTATCCTGGAGAGTGTTCCATGTGCACTTGAGAAGAACATGTAATCTGCTGTTTTTGGATGTAATGCCCTATAGATATCTATTAAATCCAGCTGATTTATTGTGTCATTTAAAGCTTGTGTTTCCTTATTAACTTTCTGCCTGGATGATCTGTCCCTTGGTGTAAGTGGGGTGTTAAAGTCCCCCACTATGATTGTGTTACTGTCGATTTCTTCTTTCATAGTTGTTAGCATTTGCCTTATGTATTGAGGTGTTCCTATATTGGGTGCATATATATTTATAGTTGTTATCTCCTCTTCTTGGATTGATCCCTCGATCTTTATGTAGTGTCCTTTCTTGTCTCTTGCAACATTTTTTATTTTAAAGTCTATTTTATCTGATATGAGTATTGCTACTCCAGCTTTCTTTTGATTTCTATTTGCATGGAATATCTTTTTCCATCCCCTCACTTTCAGTCTGTATGTGTCCCTAGGTCTGAAGTGGGTCTCTTGTAGACAGCATATATATGGGTCTTGTTTTTGTATCCATTCAGCCAGTCTGTGTCTTTTGGTTGGTGCATTTAGTTCATTTACATTCAAGGTGATTATCAATATGTATGTTCCTATTACCATTTTCTTAATTGTTTTGTTTTTGTTTCTGCAGGTCCTTTTCTTCTCTTATGTTTCCTGCTTAGAGAAGTTCCTTTAGCATTTGTTGTAGGGCTGGTTTGGTGGTGCTGAATTCTCTTAGCTGTTGCTTGTCTGTAAAGCTTTTGATTTCTCCCTCGAATCTGAATGAGATCCTTGCTGGGTAGAGTTTTCTTGGCTGTAGGTTCTTCTCAGTCATCACTTGAAATATATCGTGCCACTCCCTTCTGGCTTGTAGAGTTTCTGCTGAGAAATCAGCTGTTACCCTTATGGGAGTTCCCTTGTATGTTATTTGTCGTTTTTCCCTTGTTTCTTTTAATAACTTTCCTCTGTCTTTAATTTTTGTCAATTTGACTACTATATGTCTTGGCGTGTTTCTCCTTGGGTTTATCCTGCCTGGGACTCTCTGCGCTTCCTGCACTTGGGTAGCTATTTCCTTTCCCATGTTAGGGAAGTTTTCAACTATAATCTCTTCCAGTATTTTCTCAGGTCCTTTCTCTCTCTCTTCTCCTTCTGGGACCCCTATAATGCGAATGTTGCTGCGTTTAACATTGTCCCAGAGGTCTCTTAGGCTGTCTTCAGTTCTTTTCATTCTTTTTTCTTTATTCTTTTCTGCATCAGTGATTATCACCATCCTGTCTTCCAGGTCACTTATTCATCCTTCTGCCTCAGTTAATCTGCTATTGGTTCCTTCTAGTGTATTTTTCATTTCACTTATTGTGTTGCATATCTCTGTTTGTTCTTTAATTCTTCTAGTTCTTTTGTAAACTTTTCTTGCAACTTTTCGATCTTTGCATCCAATCTTTTTTCAAAGTCCTGGCTCATCTTCACCATCATTATTCTGAATTCTTTTTCCGGAAGAGTGCCTATCTCCTCTTCATTTGGTTGTTTTTCTGGGGTTTTATCTTGTCCCTTCATCTGGTACAATGTCTTTTGCCTTTTCATCTTCTCTGTCTTTCTGTGGCTTTGATTTTCAGTTCCACAAGATGAAATACTGGTGATACTGCTTGATTCTGCTGTCTGCCCTCTTGTGGAGGAAGCTATCTAGGAGGCTGGTGGGTGCTTTCTGATGGGAGGACCTGATGGTGGGTTGGGCTAGGTGGGTGGAGCTCAGTAAAACTTTAATCTGATTTGGTGGGTGGAGCTCAGTGACACTTTAATCTGCTTGTCTGCCTATGGGTGAGGCTGTGTTCCCACCCTGGTGGTCATTTGGCCTGAAGCGACCCAGCACTGGTGCTTACAGGCTCTTTGGTGGAGCTGCTGGTGGACTCTGGAAGGGCTCACACCAATGAGCACTTCTCAGAACCCCTGCTGTCAGTGCCCCTGTCTCCTCGGTGAGCCACAGCTGCCCTCCACATCTGCAGGCAACCCTCCAACACCAGCAGGTAGGTCTGGTTCAGTCTCCTATGGGGTCACTGCTCCTTCCCCCTGGGTCCTAGTGAGCACACTTTTTTGTGTGCCCTCAAAGAGTGGAGTCTCCATTTCCCCTAGTCCTGTGGAGGTCCTGCACTCAAATCTCGCTGGCTTTCAAACTTTAATTCTCTGGGGATTCCTCCTCCCGTTGCTGGACTGCCAGGTTAGGAAGCCTGATGTGGGGCTCAGAACCCTCAGGACTTCTGCAGTACAACTGTTCTCCAGCTTGTGAGTCACCCACCCAGCATTTATGGGATTTGATTTTAACGCCACTGCACCCCTCCTACCGTCTCACTGTGGCTTCTCCATTGTCTCTGGATGTGGGGTGGTTTTTTTTGGTGAGTTCCAGTGTCTTTCTGTCGATGGTTGTTCAGCAGTTAGTTGTAATTCCGGTTCTCTTGCAAGAAGGAGTGAGCGCACATCCTCCTAGTCCACCATCTTGATTCTTCTCCTCTCTTGTATCTTTTTTACACTGTCAAGAGCAACATTTTCCCTGACATAGGGTGTGCCATTTTAATACTCAAATTTAAGACTGAAGAACGATCTCTTGAATTTTACCTTTGAATATTCTTCCTTCTTTTTCACTGTCTTGGTTTTCTCCCTTCTTCCAGCTAAAGGTACATTGGGTTTTTTCCATCCATTCTCCATATTTATCACTGTTTTCTCTAATCCTTCTCAGTTATTCCTTTGTTGCCATTTTGTTTTAGTCTTTGTTTTTATTTCTACCTTGTGTACCTTATTATGTCTTTCTGAAATGCGTATGTTCCCTGTGCTCCTTCCAAATTTTACTTTTTCTCCTTGATATATTCCTGAGTTCTTCTTGTTCAAGGTTGCTTTATTTTTGTAATTTATTCTGTTATGTTTTTAATTGATGTATGGTTGATGTACACCTCTTTCTTGAGGTATTCAGGAGTTCAAATGTTATCTCCTGAAGTTTGCCATCTCTTCCGTCATTTCTTACACCTGTGCTCTGTGGATTTTCCTTTGGAGAAGCAATTACCTCATTAGGTTATTTTAATTCTCAGCAAGCATTTGCTCACAATTGCCATCCATTTCATTGTAACATTTTTGTGGTAGCAATTATATCTGTTGGTAGGTTTCACAGCTCTTTTCCACCTTTTCTTTCTTCTCATGTATCTTTGTATCAATATTGTGTCAGCTTCTTTCTGATTATCACCTTGGAGTGAGAAGTATTTGGGGGAAGCTCTTTGCAGGAGATTCCTTTGCGGTAGGGCAGCAAGTAATTTTTAAAGCTTCATAATTCAAAGGCTCTCTGCTATCAGCTGCCTCAGAGACAGTTTTCTGCAAATAGGGCTCATTTGGCGATTCTTTGAATAGTCAATCCACACTGCTTCTCTGATGCAAGCCAGACCAAGGAGGTCACCTGTCACCAGCCCTGTTCATCTCAATTTCCATACTTGTAAGGAAGAGAGTTTTGCACCTTGGGTGATGATACCACTGAACCCTCTTACAATTCTCTATATTTCTTGTCTTCACTTTCTACCCTATTTCAGCTGCTCTGGGGCATCTTTTAGCATATTCTGAAGGCTGTAATTTGTATTTGTCTCCTAGTATAGCTGAAACTGAATTTGTGGGTTTTCTTTTTTATTTTCTGTATTGCTTCTGTATGTTTTCCAGAAGGGGAAAGATACTGATTTGCATAACTTTGTTTATATTGGAAGTTCTGAAGAGTGACCTTTTTTAAAAAATAGAAGTATAGTTGATTTACAATGTTGTGTTAGTATCAGGTGTATAGCAAAGCGATTCAATAATATATATCTTTTTCAGATTTTTTTCCATTATCGGTAATTATAAGATAGTAAATATAGCTCCCTGTTTTATACAATAGGTCCTTGTTGTTTACCTATTTCATACATAGTAGTGTGTAAGAAATGACCTTCTTAAAATAAAAACCAGATCCTGTCATTCTCAGCTTAAAATTTTTTGGTGGCTTCAAGTTTCATACAGAATAAAATCCAGATTCCTTCGTACTAATAAGTCTTGTGTGATGGGCTAGTCTCTGTTTAGCTTTCCAACCTCACCTTAAATCTCTCTCTTACACACCATGTTCCAGCCACATTGATTTCTCAGACTTCTTAGAACATGCCAGGTTCTTGCTCACTAAGGGTCTTTGTCCACCAAACACTCCCTCTGCCCTGCCCTCTCTGGCCTCAGCATTTGTCACTTTATTAGCGCCTTCTCATTTTACAGGTCTGAGTGTAAATAACACATTTTCAGAGATACCTTCCCTAGCCATCCTATCCCAGCCCCTTGCTTGTGAAGGGTAGCAGAACATGCCACCCCAAAATAGGCCACTTTGCTATATTGATTATTTTGAGCTTTAGACTCTTGAAAGACAGCAAATGCAGGGAGACGCTTTCTCTGAACCCCCCTTATTTGTCAAAAGACAGGTCCTCCAAAAGGAACTCACTCGTCCTAAATCGCCTCCCTGGGGGTGGAGGGATCTCATCAACCAGGGAAAACTGACTCTTACCCCAGGGGAGGACACTAGAGGTGGACTCCTTACCCTGATAAACATTGTCACAAACTATCATGCCCCCCACCTGTTCTGCTAAGGGCCCCTTCATCTTTCCGGAAAACCATTTACTCTCCCCTAAGAGGCCTATGTCCCTCCTTCCCTCTCTCTATTAAGATGCTATTTAGTCCTGAATGCTAAGTCGCTTGGGGAGTTCCTCTGTTTTCCTGGGTATCTCCCGTGTATACAAGATGTATACATGATAATAAACTTCCGTTTGTTTTTCTCTTCTTAATCTGTCTTTTGCTACAGGGTTCTCAGCTAAGAACTCAGAAGGTAGAGGGAAAATCATTTTTCCTTCCCTACGCTGGCTCCTTTCATAGTACTGTTTCATATATTTTGTAATTATTTGTCTCTTTCCCTTTGATGAAATAAAATTCATATTTTATGGCAAGGCAAGAAAAAATTTAAAATTAAATGTTTCTCGGCTTTGGGCCCCCTACCTCCCCTTTCGTGTGTATTATGCATCCCATGGACCGGGCCTCCTTAGGAGAAACCTTCCTTCTTAATCTTTGCACGTGCTGATCTGGATTATGGAAACTGGCCGTTCATCCTTTGATGTCTAACCCTTTGTCTCAAAAATGTATGTAACTTTACTTCGATCTCTAACGGGTGGAACAGTCTTCAGAGCTTTCTGAAAGACTGCCTCCCAAGTTATCATCCTCAGGTTGACTCGAATAAAATTTTCTATTTCTTTCTTAGATTGACTATTGATTAGTTTTTATTGACACCTTCTTCCCTTCTCTCTCTCCTTCCTTCCTTCTTTTTCCCTCTTTCTTTTCCTTAGTCTTCCTCCTTCCCTCCCTCTCTCCCTCTCTCTTACTATAATATAAGCTTTAGAAGTAAAGGAGCTGTGATTATCTTGCTTTTTATTTTCGACACAGTGCCTGACATTAACAAGTGCTCAGGAAGCACCTGTTAGGAGATTAAGTACAGTAGTCAGTGAAGACTGTTTTCACACCTGGGTGTCATATTTGACTAGGGAAATCAAGGGTTATTTGCACTTGAGAATAAATAGGTTGGATGGAGGTCTGGAGACTATTTCTTAGAAGGTTTGGTTATTGGAACAAGGGATATTTCATTCTGGAAAAGAGAAAAAGTTTGGAGATAGAAATTAACAGCCTTCAAATATAGGCAGTTTAATCTTGTAGAAAAGTGTTTTTCATCATAAGAATCACCTGAGGAGCCTGTTAAAAACATGCAATCCCAGGCTCTTCCCTGATCATTGATACATTGGGTATGGACCAGGATCGGAGAATCTGTTTTTTGTTGTTGTTGTTTGTTTTGGTTTGTTTTTTTAACAAGCACCTCAGGAAGTCCTTTATATCAGAAAGTGTTGGGAAATGCTATTTTATAAGAGGCAGTGTTGTTACTGTGGTGAAAACTAGGATTTATGGGCTGCAGTTAGAGAAGGGCAGACTTTGACTCAACATAAGGAAATTGATTTGAGCTAGAAGGGCGCCTACATGGATAAGGCTGCCCCACTGGGTGGATCCAGCAGAGCCCGTCAACCCTCCAGGGGCTCACCTTGCAGTGGATCTTGTAGGGGGTGAATGAGACACGCTGAAATGGCTCCAATCTAGTGGGTTCAAGTAGATGCAAAGTGTTTTAAATACTTTGAGTCTAGCAGTTATTCTAGGAGGAAAGGCAGGAAACAAGAATGACAAACAAAAACCCAAACTACACAAAACCGTGGGAGATTTCAGAGAGGGAAAAAGGAAGCAAAAGAGCAGATATAATTAAACCCTCAAAGGTCTTGAAGACCAGCGGAAACCTGACATTTTTAATATATTTAGAGCCATGGGACAAACAACAAGAATGATGAAGTGAGCTGAGTCTCAGTTATTAACTAGATAATCTTCAAGTGCAAGGGCCTCAGCAATTACCATGCAGAATCACTGTGCTTTTGCAAATAAAAAATAATGAGGAAATGGACTGTGGAGCAACGGGTTCTGGGCTGTGGGAAGATGAACTTGCTAGAAACTGTTTATCTGTGGTCAGTAATTCCCAGGTAGCCCTGGAGTGGAATGAAAGTGTGTGGCCACTGACTTCCTGGCGGTGACAAGTCAGAAGCCACCTGGTTTGTTTCTGGGTGGCAATGGAGGCTGCTATAGAAACAGAGACTTGTTCTAGAAACTTTCTCTTGACTGGCCTGATGAAGGCTCAGAAAGGCAGAGATGAACATCATCTCTGGTTTTTAACATTTATTAAGTTACTTCTATATTAATATCACTTAATTCTCATAAAAATCCTAAATGACAGATGCAATTATCCCCATTTTACGATGAGGAAAGGAAGCCTCCAAGAAATTGTATAACTTGCCCAAAGGAACATAGCTATTCCCTTCACAAACGCTTGTTAAGTATTTTCCAGGGGTTGTTAAGTGAAGAGAGATTCTAGATTTAAACTCACATCTAACTCCAAAGCCAACACTTTTTTGTCCTTTTTAACAAAGGGCCAATTTTAATAACACAGTGTTATTAACATACCTGTAAGTAAAATCCCAATAATCCAAAAGAAAAATTGGCAAAGGGCATGAACAGGCAGGTAACCAAAAAATTACCACCACTGGATTTACAGGACAGAAATGGGGTGTAAAATTTTAAGGACATCACAATGAAAGGAATGCAGGGAACACAACGGCATATTTGTTGGGGGATGTGCAAACGAGGGCAGACTCCTTAGAGGACAGCTTGGCAATACCTACAAGGATTTTAAACGCACATTCCCTTCGGCCTAGGAATTCCACTGTAGGATTTTGCTGTACATGTGAAATCATACATATATCTATAACCTACATATAAGTATATATACACACACATACACATAAAAACACGCATCTGAAGACACTTTAGTGGTGCTTGTAAGAGCAAAAGACCAGAAGCAAACCAAATAACCTTCCGTGGAGGATGTGTTAAATCAATCATGGTAAAACACAAATGAAAAGAAATTCACAAAGCCCACGCTTAATTACTGGGTGATTCAGCTCCTCGATAATGACAAGGAGACTCGGTGACAGTCACGGCACCTTCTAGAGAGATGTTAAGTTTTGTGATACTTATATATCACTTGCAAATAGAATTTATTTGGAGCCTTTCAGCAACCCCAAGAAGCAGACAGAACAGGTGTTATCCCATCCTGTAGACGGACAAGGCGACAGAGGCTCTGTGGGGTGGCTGTTCAACAGAATGGTGAGAGATAGCTGAGGCCTGGAATGCATATTTTCGGACTCTTTGCCTGGTGCTCTTTACAACACCTGGTATTATGAAGCCTGCATCTTTAAAGGAAGCGACACCATCCTCTGGGAGAAGGGACAAGAGCAAGGAGTTATCTTTTGAGCTGATGTGGAGAGGACTCCCCCCCCCCCCCGCCCCCATGCCTTGGAATAGAGCATGTTTGGCTCTGCTGACAGAATGGTCCCTCCAGCTCCCAGTGAAGCCTGCCCCATCTCCCATCCAGGGGAATGGACAGCTCTGAACACTCTCACAACTGGTCTGAATGTCCACAATAAAGGCAGTTTTTCTTGGACAGCTTTTTGGACCCTCTAATGTGGAACGTGCCCCTTTGGATCTCCATAGAGGCTTTCCTAGCTTTAAAGCAGACACAAGGAGAAAAGGGAAGTAAAGCTGAGCCAGCCTGTCTGTTGAGGAAGCCATGTGAATCAGCCTGAGGCTTCAGATCTCAGAGCGACAGAATCTTGTCCCATTTTCCTCTATGTTAGGGCTTCCAATCCTGGCAGCCCACTGGACCCATCAGGGAGAAGTGATGCTTTGGAGGTGGTGTATACTAGTTCATGAAAACCAATTCAGAAAATTTCAGAAATTTTGTGAACTATTGGTTGAATACACCCATTACTAAAAATTAATTATATGAAAATATAATTAGCTACAACATATCAAAAACAAAGCCCATCACTTCCTAATTATTTTACTCTTCTCTATGCTCTTGAGGTTGTTTACATCTGTTCTATTTGTAGGGTGGAAGCCCTACATAATGGTATGCAACCACTCATCTCTTCCCAACTCCTGTGCTCAGTGACGTCACACCATTAGCTTAAAATGACTATCACAGGAGTGTCTGCACCACGAAAATTGGCATATATTACAATCGGGGCTTGATCTATTGTCTTGCTGATTGTCTAAGACTAAGAAAAAAATGTCAAGAATGCAGATTATACTTAAAAGTATGTCCTGTTTATAACTGTTACATTGTAAATAACACAAAAAGTTGAGAAAATATTCCTCCAGCATTCAAAATTATTATCTGATTAAGTATAGAAGTTACTCATGTTATCGACAACTGAGGAGAATTCTGACCTACTCTTATTTGTTTCACTCTCATTTTCCTTATTAACATAAATGAAAATATCAATCAACATTCATGTTTGAACTACACGCGTGTGTCAGTTGCAGCTGTACGTTGACTATGAATACAAGTGTTCAGTAAAAATAAATGAAAGCATTTTGTGAGGATCAATTGGCTAAATGGAATTTACGACAGAGCATTGTGTTTTATTTTTATATGTAAATTGTGTGCTAGACATCTTTCGTGTCACTAAAATTTATAATAAGCTTATGTAGGTACATGCATACTGATTTTTTTCTTTTGGAGAGCTGGTTGCTAAACATGATCACCACACCACTACTGCCTGGGCGCTTTCAATATCACTAATACCTGGAAAGGTGTCATCAGCAAGATGATGGAGTCGGAGATACCAGCCTTCAGTCCTCCCATGTAAAACGATAGTTAGACAACTATCCATGAACAAAAATAGCTCTGGGGGGGCTCAAGTCCCATTAAGAATCTGCAGCAACACAATGGAACATCAGGAACATCAACAACATCAGAAAATGAAGGATAACTTCACAGAAAGGATTGCTGGGGAGATCTGCACAGCTGAGATGTCTGGAGATGGCTAAGAACGAAGAAGAAGCATGGCGGCTACCAGCGACACCCGCTGATAACGGTGTTTCCTAGTGGCCTGCTCTGTGATGGACCCCAGCCTCCTCTGCCTCTGAAGACTTCAGCAGCCCCCGCGAGAGCCACAGACTCCCTGTAGCTTTCACAGCAGAGGAAGGACCCTACAGTGTTTGTTGGCACAGACCCCAGCAGCCTGCTCCACAGAGGACTCCTTACTAGGTAACCTCCGCCTTACTAGGTAACCAACAGTCATCACAGCCACGGAACCCCCTGGAGAGGGAGATGCTACTGTGCTCTTGTCCCAAGAAGGAGCCACTGTTGTGCCATCCTGGGATCAGGGCTGACACTCACTTTCCCCCCATACATGCCCTGGACCCAAGAGCTATGGCTGTTCTGTGTATACCTGTGCCTCAGTCAGCAGAGCCACTGTCACTGTGGACTAACCTGTGCCCTGGGCTAGTTCTGGATCCCAGCTCCATAGCCCCTCTGTGAGCACTGTGGAAATTAGAGGCACTGCTGCAACAGGTGTGTCTGTACCCTGGACCACCAAGAAGCCACAGTCACTCTGCTATACCCGTGCTCTGGCTTCTGGCTCTGCAGCCACTCTGTGAGTACCTGTGACTAGGACACTGGGCCACCACCTCAATGGGCACATCTGTGTCCTGGATGCCAGAGCCATGTGCAAACACAGCACACATCTGCACTCAGAACACTGGCTCTGCAGCTGCTCGTGAGTGCCCACACCTCGGGCACTGGAGTCAGCTACAGCAGGACCCGGACCAATTATAACTCTGCACATGTCTGTGCTCCAGACACTGGTTCCATGGCTTCCCCATGGGTGCCAGTACATCAGCACTGGTGCCACAACCACTGGGAGTACATCCAGAAGCCACACCTGGTGCCAAGAGGGATTCCCTTGGCCATAACTTCCCCTGTGGGAGAAAAGGAGATCGGAAAAAGCCCAGAAGCTTTTGCCATAAAAGACCCCCAACAGCCATCACTGAGGACCCCTGTAATCTTACCACATTGGCTACTGAGGACCCCTGTAATCTTTGCAAATTCTGACCTTAGCTGATGGACAAGCACAGAGACTACATCATTGTGCCCTCCCTGAAGCAGGAGCTGAAACACCCCACCCAGCCAATGCCCTTGCAAACACTCATAGGTGAAGTCTTTCCCCACTGAAAGCAATCCATAGAGTCTGGCAGAGGTGAGTGCCACATCAAATGTATACATTATAACAAGGCTACAAGAAATTTGAAAAGTTAAGGTAAAATGGCACCACCAAAGGTACACAATAACTTTCCACTAAATGACCCCAAAGAGTGAAGATCTACAAATTACTGGACAAATAATTCAAAGTAATTGTTTTAAGGAAGCTCAGTGAACTACAACACAACACAGACAACTCAGTGAAATCAGGAAAACAATATATGAACAAAAGAAGTTCAACAAAGTGATAGAAATCACAAAAAAAGAACCAAACAGAAATTCTGGAGCCCAAGGACACAATGAATGAGATAAAAAGTATGACAGAGAGCATCAGTAGCAGACTGGGTCAAGCAAAAGAAAGAATCTGCAAACTAAATGGTAGGTCATTTGAAATTACCCAGTTAGAGGAACAAAAAGAATGAAAAGGAGTGAAGAAAGCCTATGGAATTTGGGGTACCAGTAAAGGAAACAACCAATAAAATGAAAAGGCAACTTATAGAATGGGAGAAAATACTTGCAAACCATATATCTGATAAGGAATTAATATCCAAAATATATAAGTAACTGTACAATTCAATAACAAAAATCCCTAAATAACTTGACTAAAAAAATGGGCAAAGGAGCTGAATAGACATTTTCCCAAAGAAGATAAACAAACAGCTAACAGGTACGTGAAAAGATGCTTAACATTTTGAATTACCAGGGAAATGCAAATCAAAACCACAATGAAATATCACCTCATACTTGTTAGAATGGCTATTATCAAAAAGTCAAAAGATAAGTGTTAGGATGTGGAGAAAAGGGAACCCTTACTCACTGTTGGTGGAAATGTAAATTGGTATAGCAACTAGGGAAAACAGCATGGAGGGTCCTCAAAAAATTAAAAATAGAACTACCAGATGATCCAGCAATCCCACTTCTGGGTATATATCCAAAAGAAATGAAATCACTATCTTGAAGAGATATCTGTACTCTCATGTTCACTGAAATATTCCTCACAGCAGCCAAGATATGGAAACAAGCTAAGTATTCTCTGACGGATGAATGGATGAAGAAAATGTGAGAGAAATATGTAATGGAATATTATTTAGCTCTGAAAAAGAAGGAAATCCTGCCATGTGTGACGTGGATGAATCTGGAGGACATTATGCTAAGTGAAATAAGCCAGACACAGAAAAACAAATGCTGCATAAATCTCACTTATATGTTAAATCTAAAAAGGAAGTCAAACTTACAGTAACAAAGAGTGGAATGGTGTTACCAGGGGCTGGGGCATAGGGAAAAAGGCTTGATGTCTGTCAAAGGGCACAGACTTTCAGTTATAAGATAAACGAGTTCTGAGACATGAACCTAGAGATTATCAAACTAAATGAAAGAAGCCAGACAAAGACAAATATCATATCACTCATATGTGGAATCTAAAAGGGAAAAAAAGACACAAATGAACTTATTTGCAAAAGAGAAAGAGACCCACAGACACAGAAAACAAACTTACAGTTACCAAAGGGGAAAGGGGTATGGGGGTAGGGATAAATTAGGGGGCTAGGATTAACAGATACACACTACTGTGTATTTATAAAATAACCAACAAAGACCCACTGGATAGCACAGGGAACTATAATCAATATCATGTAATAACCTATAAGGGAAAAGAATGTGTGTGTGTGACTGAATCACTATGCTGTATACCTGAAATTTACATATTATAAATCAATTATACTTCAATTAAAAAAAGATAAATAAGTTCTGGATACCTAATGTACAGCATAGTGGCTATAGTTAATAATAATGTATTATATACCCGATTTCAACTGTTCTCTCTAGAAGGAAGAAAAAGGTAACTTTGTGAGGTGATAGATATGTAATTTAGTTTTGGGGGCAATCACGTCACAACGTATATGTGTCAAAACATCACACTGTATACCTTAAATATATAAAATTTTTCATTTGTCAGTCATATCTCACTAGAGCCGGAAAAAAATCACTAATTCTTGAATCCCATCCCCACAGTTTCTGATATAACAGTGTCTGATGTAACATCTACATAAACCTCAAGTGATTTTAATGTGCAGCTAAGGCCGACAACTACTGCTCCAAAGATTTTCAAAACTGAATTCCAGAAAGTCTAGGTTGGGCCACTTGACCAAGACTGGCTTCACAGGAGATGTGGATCTCCTTCCCAGGCTCAGATGACTACATAGAAACTTTACCCTCTGAGATGCAACCAGCCCATCTTCAAGCAATGACATGCAAGCTCTCTGTCCTCAAAGAGACTCCAGGTAAGGCAGGGAGGGAAGCATGCTATAAACTAAATGCAATGAAAAACTCAGGGCTTACAAAACTAAGATCCAGATAATGGGAAGAGGAAGAAAGTGTGAGGATAGGTTTGTCACAGGCAACTAGTTATGTATATGTTGGCAACAGCATACTATACAAGGTCTTATAGGAGGCGGGTAGGACTAGCCTAGGGCCAAACTTAAAGAGGTTACACTTCTAACAATTAATAAAACATGTAAACTACACACACACAGAGACATCCCCCCCCCCCCCCCACAAATGAGTGCCAGAGGCAGAAATATAGATTTTTTTAGAGAGAATGTCTGCCTAAATCAGTAGCTTAATCTTTCTCATAAAGAGTAGCTTACTTTTCCCCCTTTGGTTTTAAATTATTCTTCTCTTACACTCCTTTTTTTTCCCTATCAGTTCCCTCCTTTGATTTTCATTTGACATCTTACTCATTATTATGGAAAAGAATCAGAGTAACTGCCATGTTCTTCCCAAGTCTCCTCAGGGCCAGCAGAATGTCACCAGGCTGGCCAGTTATCTCAGGTTGAGGTTCTCAGCAAGGTAGGAACCACAGCTAGAGGTTTCAGGGAAATAAAAGGAGAAAAGAGTGGTTAAGGGGCCAGCATACACCAACAGCTTATAATCAAACTCAGGTGAAATTCAAAGACATCAGCAGATTGAGTGAAGTCTATGGGTGATAGGTGGGAGGGGTGGCAAAACTAGTCTTCTCTGACTCACAAATCTCAGCTTCTCTGATGTCCCTTGCAGGGTACTGCAGAGAGACTAGTAGAAAATGCAGAGCAGTCAGGATTATTCTACAATAATCCTCCATCTTCTATAATTCAGTTAGACTGATTTCAGTTCTATTACATACTTTAGACATATTTAAGAGATGAGGATTAGAATAGGAAATTGGAAAGAGCTAAAACTAGCCACTTGCAACAGAGGCTGCTACTTATTCCCCAATATATTAATTCTTTCTTCCTTTATAATACAAACACTATTTCTTACATAAGCAAATGGCTACTTAAAATAAAACCCCCTCTGTAGTTCATTGAGGACTTATGGCAAAGTTCTAAGGTTACATGAGATTCTAGGAAGTGTCCTTAAAGAGAAGGGATGCATTTTTTGTCTCTTCCTCTTCCATGTTGGCTGGAATGTAGACATGAGAACTGGAATGCTGGCAACCATCCTGGACTACTGAGGATGGAGAAGAGCAAGATGGAAGGAAGGGGCTGGAGTTTCAGTTCCTGGTAAGATGGAGTACACACTGTACCTTGTCTCTCCCACTGAATGCAGCTATAAAACCTGGACAGAACACTTGGAACTGATATTTGAGGACTCTAAAAAGTAAATGATAGCAGGAAGATTGGAAAGAAGACCAGAATTCAAAGAATCACCAAATCAGTGATGAATTCCCTCGACTCCCTTTTTCCTCTGTTTTCCCCCACCCTGGACTCAAGGCAGCCTGAAACCAAAAGTAGGCACCAAGGCAGGGGAAGCCCACTAGCTCTGGCGTGAAAAGTGGGAAAGGGGATTCCTAACATATTGAGAAATCCCCATTTCTTTTCGTTTTCTCCATTCTCCCTGTCACGGCAATGGCAATGACAGTGGCAGTAGTGGGACCCGCAGGTACCTAAAACTGAGGGATGGGAACTTTCCTCTTTGACCAGAGGCGTGATCCCAGCAGAGGGTAAGATAAACCTCTATTTTGGTTTGTCTCTCTGTCTTTCTACCATTTGGCCTCTGTTATAGGTACAATTGTGGGAAATACACAATAGGGCTCAATTCAAAAGTGTCAGTTTTCTGGCTGAAGGACTATAAAGGGGAGCCCCAGAGAATCAGAAAGTACCAGAACTATCACAGAGAGGGGGTGCTTGGGAAAAAAACCTATAAAGCTACTGGGTTCATCTGTGTTTTGTGTGTACATAGACCTGACCCTAAATAGCATACTATAAACTTGAAAATGAAGCACTGGATAGACTACCACCTAAGTCCCAGACTGGCCACTGGGTGGCACACCATGACAGATATGAATAGCACAGGAAAGGCTCTGAAAACAGAATTGACATTGGAATTACATTCTGCAGAAGACTGGTCAGAACTCGATGACTAAACCCAAACAGGTCTTTATCCTGGCAAAACAAAAATATCAACATTCTCTACAGGATTTAAATAAGACGTGGAGTCTCATGACATAATATCCAAAATATCCAGGATACAATCCAAAATAATTTGGCATATTAACAACCAGAAAAATCTCAATTTGTATAAAAGAAGAGAATCAACAGACAATAGCCACTGTGATAACACAGATGTGGGCAGTATCTGACAAGGACTTTAAAGGAGGTATCACAAATCACTTCAAGAAGTAAGGGTGAACACTCTTTTAAAGAATGGATAGATGGAAAGTTTCAACCAAAAAAAAAAACCAAACCCCAAAAAACAAACACACACACAAAACCACCCCCCAGAAGATATAAGGAAAAAACAAATTGAAATTTTAGAACTAAAAAAAAAAAAGTGAAATAAAAATTTCACTGGATGGATTCAATAGCAGAACAGTGATGACAAGGGAAAGAGTCAGTGAACTTGCAGATAGACTGATAGAAGTTATCCAAAAGAAAAAGATTGGGAGAAAAACAAACAGAGCCTCAGGGACCGAGGGGACAATGCCAAAAGTCTAACTTTTGTGGTATCAGAGTCCTAGAACATGTGGAGAAAGAGTGTGGCACAGAAAAAAAATAAGTGAAGAAATAGTGGCTGAAAACTTCCCAAATTTCTCAGAAGACATAAATCTACAGATTCAAGAACCTCAGTGAACCTCAAAGAAGATGTACTGAAGAAATCTATGTCCAAATAGGTCATAATTAAACTACTGAAAACTGAAGACAAGGGGAAAAGATCTTAAAAGCAGCCTGTGAAAAACAACACATACTCCTAGTGGGAAACAAGTGACTATGGATTTTTCAACAGAAATCATGGGCACCAGTAAGAAGTGAAACAGCATTTTCAAAGTGCTGAAAATGTGTCAACCCTGAACTGCATTCCTGGGACAAACCAAACTTGTCTATGAGGTAGTCTGGATTTTATGCTTTGCTGGATTTGGTTTGCTAATATTTTCATTTTTTTCCATCTTTGTTTATGAGAAAGATTGGCTTGTAATTTTTTTTTCTTGTATTTATCATATTGGGTTTTGGTTTCAAGATTCTTCCTTTTTCTAAACTTGGTAACAGCTTGCATAAGATTGTTATCTTATTCATATTTAAATTTCTTTAGTAGAACTAGCTAGGAAGCCATCTGGAACTGAAGTTTTCTTTGTGGGATTTAAAAATTGATTAATTTTTAAAATGGTTTTAGAACATCCAGATTTTCTATTTCTTCTTGATTCAATTTTGGTAAGTTATATGTTTCTAAATATTTACTCATCTCATCTAAATTTCAAATGTATTGGCACAAAGTTGTTTATAATATCCTTATTATCTTGTAAATGACTGCATCATCTAGAGTATATCTCCCTTTTTATTCCTAATATTGCCCATTTTGCCTTTTCTTAGGAATCTTTCTAGAGATTTTTTCAATTTTATGAGTCTTCAAGAAATCAGCTTATGGTTTTGATCCTATTTGCTATTCCATCAATTTCTGTTTTTATTTTTGTTATTTTCTTCCTCCCACTGCCTTTGAGATGCTAACCTTTTTTCTAAATCTTTATTTCATTTTCTAACTGTAGCTCAATAATTTCCAACTTTTAATCTTTTCATATATATAAGCATGTAAAGCATATCCCTGTAAGTTCTATTTTTACTTATACCTTAAGTTTTCATATATAGTGTTATTTTTTTTATCATTATTCAACTTTAAATAGTTCTAATTTCTTTTATGATGAGAAAGAGTATAGCATTTTGATTATGTATGGAATCTAGGGCTTTACTGATTGAATCCAACACTGCCAGCTGTGTGGTTTTAGGTAAATCACTTAACTCCTTGGGGGTATTGATTCCTTTGTTTGTAGAAAAGAGAGAAAATAATAATAATGTTTACCTCAGGTGGATTTTTGTGCAGATTAAACAGAACCTAGCACACAGTAGGCGCAATATATGTGTAAGCTGTTATGTGTTAGCTGTTATTTCTCCTTTGACTCATTTGTTATCATTCCTTAATTTTCAAACAATTTTTTTCTAGTTATCCATTATATATTTTTTATCCATTAAAATTTATTTCTAGTTTTATTGCATTGTGATTAGAAACCATTTTCTGTATGATTTCAACTACTGTATGACCCAGTAAATGGTCAATGCTGGAAAAGTGTGTACTTGAAAATAAAATGTATTCTGCAGTGTTGAGTACAATATTATACTTTATTATTTTATCAGTCAGTATCCTCTCAGGGAAATGGAAACCATGCTAGGTATTTCAAACAAAGAAAATTTAATACAGGAAATTGGTTATGAAATTTGTTAGAAGGGCTAGAAAAACAATAAAAGGGAGCTTAGCAAATGCAGAAAGCAACTAGCAACCTCCTCCCTGCCAGGAGAAAGAGTTAGAATGACTTTATCCAGAAGCCAGAATCCTTGCACATCTGAGGGTGCTCAAGCGCCCACTACTGCTACTAGAACCATCACTGCTGCTATGGGCAAACAAAGCATGGTAGCAGATGATGTAGGAGCCCAGCAACTGAAGTTACGTGGATTGCTGCTGCTGTTGCTGGAGGTGCCATCAGAAACAGGAAAAAAAAAAATGAAAAAGGTCTTATAATCTCTGACTCGTGCCTCTCATTGGAAGCATATAAATGCAAGCCAACTGACAAAGGAGTATGGAAAATGTACTTTGTGGGGTTCAAGCCTGTTCTGAGACAAAGCAGTGCTCAGAGTGCCTGGAATGAAGCAAGAACAGAAGCTAAGCAATGACCAACTAAAATGTTTTGTTCAAATCTTCTGTATCTTTAGTGATTTTTTTTAGTACTGCTTGTTTCATCAATTATTGAAATAGTGGACTGGTGTATTTCTCCTTACAGTTCTGTCAATTTTTTCCTTAATTATTTTGAGGCTGTATTATCGGATTCATTCAAATTTAATAGTTTTAGAGCTTCCTGGTAAATGGAATCTTTCAAAAAATTATGAAGTGACCCTCTTTATCTCAAGTAAGCATTGTTGTCTTAAAGTCCATAGATGTGATATTATTATAGTTTGTCTTAGGTTGGGCTCCCTAAGAGCAGAGCAGAGACAGGGATTCTGATGCAAACGTTACCATTTTACCCATCTATCACTGTACAGTTCATTGGCATTAAATCCATATTGCTGTGTAGCCATCATTGCTATAGGTTTTTTGTGGATGCCCTCTATAAGACTGAGGAAGTTTCCATTTTTTCCTGGTTGCTGAGAGTTGTTATCATAAAAGTGTTGAATTTTGTCAAATGTTATTTTTTCTGCATTTGTGAGATAATTATATGTTTTTCTTTTATTCTATTAATAAATCACGATTTGTTCTAGAATGTTGCATCAAACTACTTTGGTTAAAGCCCACTTGTTCATGGAGGATTACCATTTTACTATATCGATGTTCATGAGTTGTATCGCTCTGTTTGCTATAGCTATGTTGGTCTCATAAAACAATCTGGGAAACATTTCTTCTACTATTCGAGAGTTTTTATAATTAAAGCTCTTTCCACAATGAAAATGCTAGGCTTAGACAGATTTACTGATGAACTCTATCAAACACTTAAGGAAAAAATAATTCTAATCTTACAAAGAATCAACTTTTGACTTTAAAATTTTTCATTGCTGTTTTTCTGTTCTCCATTTTAAAATCACTATTCTTTATCATTTCCCTCCTGTTACTGGTTTTGGGTTTAATTTGCTCTTCTTCATCTAGCTCTTAATCTTAGATCATTATATTAAGCCTTCTTTGTCTTTTAAAGATCTACATTTATAATTATACATTTTCCTCTAAGCAGTGCTTTAGCTGCATCTTACAAATTTTGTTGTATTATCAATATTATTCAACTTAAAACATTTTCTAGTTTTTAAAAAAAAATATTCTAAAAGGCTTTATGTAAACCTTGTGTCAGAAGATGGCCATTAGTTACTGAAGATGGAGGGCAAAGAGATTATATATGAAAAGTACTTTGAGGGACTATCCTGTGCTTCCTTTAAAAAAATATTCGGGATAATTGTTTGAAGTAATTAGTTAGGAAAAAATACCGAGGAAATCTATAGAAAAACAAAGCAACTATAATGACATCCGCCAGATAAGATTTGAATATTCCTTCGCTTAGAATTCTTCCTTGTCAGCTAAAATTATTTTCTAGATAACTCCAATTTCCACAGGTGAGCCTTGTTTACATTATCAAAATAATGATGACATTTATTATTTTGATTTCACTCTCCTAGTTTCTTTTAAGATTTCTTCTTTGACTCATGGGTCATTAAGAAGTATGTTGTATAATTTTTTAATTTGTGGAGCTTTTTATAATATCTTATTGATTTCTAATTGAACACTATTGTGTTCAGAACACACTCGGTATGATTTCAATATTTTGAATATTTTTGATTATTTTATGGCTTAGGAGGTGGTCTATTTTGGAGGATGCCCCATGTGCACTCCAGAGCATGTTCTGCCATTTGTGGTCACTGCGTTCTATAAATGTTAATCAGGTTGGATTGGTTGATAGTGTTCATATTTTCTGTATTCTTACTGATTTTTAAAAATCCACTTGGTCTATCTATTATTGAAAGAGAAGTGCTAACATTTCCAACTATGATTGCAAATTTGTCTATTTCTCCTTTTAGCTTTCTCAAACTTGCGTCCTGCATTTTGAAACTCTGTTATGAGATATATAATAATTTAGGATTATTATGTCTTCCTGGTGAACTAATCCTTTTATCTTTACAAAACGTCCCTGGTCATAGTCCTTGTGATTTTTCTCCCCTTCGCTTGGTACCATGGTTCAAGACAGCTGATTTTCCTTATAGTCTGCTGATTGGGGCAGGATGGCTCAATCTAACACTAATAATGTAGTTATTTGGGGTTCTGGCTCTATAAATCAGGGGTCCCCAACCCCTAGGCTGCAGACAGGTAGCAGTCTGCGGCCTGTTAGGAACCGGGCCCCACAGTAGGAGGTGAGAGGCAGGCGAGTGAGCGAAGCTTCATCTGTGGCTCCTCATCGCTCCCCATCGCTCGCGTTACCGCCTGAACCATTGCCCTGCCCCCCACGCCCCCAAGCCTGTCCATGGAAAAATTGTCTTCCACAAAGCTGGTTCCTGGTGCCAAAAAGGTTGGGGATCACTGCTATAAGTGGTAGGTGTCATTTATTTATTTATTTATTTTTTTGAGATGAGAAAAGCTAAAGGAGGAATAGCATCCAGGCAGAGGGGGAATGAACCAGAACTCAGATGTATACATGTTATGTTGGAGATTCCCAAGAGCTGTACAAATACAAGTGGAGATAATTTTTTGAAACTTTTCTATATAACGAGCACGATCCCAATTACTTTACTAACATTTAATATTTGTAGCAGCCCTATGAGGAGGATAACACTGTTATTCTTTTTTATAGATGGGAAACTGATGCTAGGAGAAGTTAAATTACTTGTACGGCTAATATAGGAGAGAGGCAGAGCATGAAGCCAGGCAGGGATGCTTAGGAGTCCACCTCTGAACCACTATGGCCACATATGATGTGATGAACTCAAGTAAATTGCTACATTCTGAACCTAATATGCAAATCTGATCATGACACTTGACAGCTCAAAATTTTTTTTTTAAGTTTTCTTTTTTTAAAAAATTATTTATTTATTTTGGCTGTGTGGGGTCTTCATTGTTGCATGCAGGCTTTCTCTAGTTGTGGTGAGCGGGGGCTATTCTTCACTGCAGTGCACGCGCTTCTCATGGCGGTGGCTTCTCTTGCTGCGGAGCACTGGCTCTAGGCTTGTGGGCTTCAGTAGTTGTAGCATGTGGGCTCAACAGTTGTGGCTCACAGGATCTAGAGCACAGGCTCAGTAGCTGTAGCGCACGGGCTTAGTTGCTCCGCAGCATGTGGGATCTTCCCGGGCCAGGGCACTCAAACCCGTGTCCCCTGTGTTGGCAGGCGGATTCTTAACCACTGCACCACCAGGGAAGTCCCTCAAATCTTTTCAATGGCTTGTTATGGTTCTCAGGTTAAAGGCCAAAATTCTTTACCTGTTCTTGTAAGGGTTAGATCCCGCTTATCGCCCAAGCCTCATTTTGAGTTACTTTGTCCCTTGGTCCACTTCATCCATACTGCTCATCTCTAAGATTTTCAAATATAATATGCTTTCTCCCTCTCTAAGAACATGACACATACTCACCCGAGGTCTGAAACACTCTTCCCCTCTATGTTTACCTCATCATGTTTGAAGTCTCAAGCATCTCCTCCTCCAGGAAGTCTTCTCTGATACTCCTTGGTGAGATTCTCCAGCCTTACGTGCTCACAGGCTTCTCTAACACTCATGCTTGGAACTAGCAGTTATCATGCTTATTGGAGAAACGTCTTTTCTTCTGGACTTTCAATTCAAGGCCAGGAATGGTGACTGTCTTATTCACAACTGGGTCCCTATTGCTCATCAAAGGGCTTGACACATAACAGTCCTACAGTAAATATTTTTTAAGGATTTCAGTCCCAGAAGGAAAACTGGCATCTTAGAGACATAGTTCCCTCCGTAGGCACATGGCTTCTGAGAATCTGGAATATCTTATGAACACTTCAGGCACTGTATTGGGTTGACAACCATGATTTAATTCCCTGTCTGAAAATTAGGTTAACATTCTCCTGGGACCAAGACAGAGGAGATGAGATTTCTCGGACTTTTTGCTTTATGAAGTTAGGAAAACATTTCTTGTAGTATTTTGACCTCATAGATTCCAGTAACATCTGGAACCTACAAATGTGAGGTCATATATATTTATGAGAAAAAAAAGTGCCCCAAACTATGAAATAATCCTTTTCACGGATTCCAAATAAATTTGTTTTAACCAATGAGAAGAGGGCATAGGGACTATTATTTGTACAGAGATTGATTTAAAGTATGAAATGGATGCCAGCAAACCCCCTGTACCTCAAAGTACTTCCTTGTTGCTGCCTCAAATTCCACTTGTAACATTTTGGATGAAAGCAATTGCCTCTTTTGAAATGCAGATATCATCGGGGGTGAGGGCGGCAGAGCTAAAGGAGACAGCATGATGAGCTGCTTTTAGTGTTCATTTGTTCGATTTTCTTTTCACAATTTTGTGTGAATTAGTAAATCATCTCCTTCCCAAACTGACAGATAAGTTGAGAATAGGCTCCATGAGGAGTAAAAGAGAAAAAGACAAGAGAGAGCAGTTACTGCCAGAGGGATCCTTCTTGGGAATGGGATGGAGAATCCTGGGTACCACGCAAGCAGGAAATGCCACAGAATGCCAGGGAAGGAGAAAGAGAGCCCTGTGCAGGCAGGAAGGAAAGCTTCATAGAAGTTACATGTTGTTCACAATGTTTCCAGGGACACGTTTATCTACTTCACTCAGCTTTGTTTAATGACCTGCACATATCTCTATCCTACCTCAATAAATATGAAATAAGGGATTTTTTTTAAAAGCTTTATTGAAGTACAATTGACATAGTATCAACTGCACACATGCACTTTAAATTTTATTTAAAAAAATGTGATATACAAATACACCTGTGAAATTATCACCACAATCAAGATAATGAACATATCCTCCACCCCCCCAAATTTCTTGCTGCCTCTTTGTAAGTCCTTCCTCTTGCCCCTTCCCATTCTTTCCCTCTAGGCAACTACTGATTTGCTTTCTTTTTTCGGGGGGGGGGGGGGGGGATCTTCTTTCTTTTTTTTTCTTTTTTTGAAGTATAGTTGATTTACAATGTTGCGTTAGCTGATTTGCTTTCTATCACTATAGAATATAGTATCTTGCAGTTTCTTGAATTTTATATAAATAGAATCATAGTGTATGTATTCCTTCCACTTGGCATAATTATTTTGAGATTCATCCGTGGTGCATGTATTAATAGTCATTACATTTTTATTTATTTGTATGAATATGCCACAATTTGTTTATTCATTTACCTGTTGATGTACATTTGGATTGTTTCCTGTTTTGGACGATTACAAATAAAGCTGCTATGAACATTCATGGATAATTCTGCATAAGTCTTTGTGTGGACATATGCTTTTAGTTCTTTTGGGTAAGTATCAAGGACTAGAATGACTGAGTCATATGGTTAGGTGTATTTTAACTTTCTAAGAAACTGTCAAACTGTTTTCCAAAGTGACTGTATAATTTCACATTCCCACCAGTAGTGTGTGAGGGTACCAGTTTCTCTGCATCCTTGCCAGCATTTGGTATGGTCGCACTTTTTAATTTCAACCATTCTAGTAGTGTATAGTAGATTTCCTTGAGGTTTTAATTTGTATTTCTCTAATGACTGATGATGTTGAGCATCTTTTCATGTGCTTATTTGCCATCTGTATATCTTTTTTGGTGATGTGTCCATTCAAATCCTTTTCCCATAAAAAATTGGATTTCTTATTTTTGAGTTTTGAGAATTCTTTATATATCCTGGATATAAGCCTTTTATCAAACATATGCTTTGCAAATATTTTTTCTGTCTTTCAGTAATCTTTTTGTTCTCTTAACAATGTCTTCCAGAGAACAGAAGTTTTTAGCTTTGATGAAGTGCAATTTACCAATTTTTGCTTTTATGAACTATGCTTTTGGTATCATGTCTATGAAAGTTTTGTCTAAATCAAAGTCACAAAGATTTTCTGCCTGTGTTTTCTTCTAGAAATTTTATAGTTTTGGTTTTTGTATTTGGGTCTGTAATCCATTTTGAGCTAATTTTTGTATATAGTGGAGGATTGGACAGTTCTATATTTTGGTTTATGGGTATTCAACTGTATCAGTACTATTTGTTGGAAAGACTATTCGTTCTCCACTGAAGTGTCTTTGCAACTTTGTCAGAACATAGTTATCCATATATGTGTTGGCCTATTTTTGAACTGTATTCTCTGCCTTTCATTTCTTTCTAATTTTTATGCTAATAGGTTATTGTCTTGACTACTGCAGCTTTATAATAAGTCTTGAAATCAGGTAGTATTAGCCTTCCAAACTTGTCGTTTTCAAAGTTATTTTTGGCTGGTCTAGGACTTTTGCATTACCATAACAAGTTTAAAATCAGCTTGTGAATTTCAACAACAAAAAACCCTGCTGGGATTTGACTAGGAATTGCATTGAATCTATAGAACCACCTGGGGAGGACTGAAATCTTAACAATTTTGAGTCTTTCAACCCAGGAACAAGGCATATATCTGTATTCATTTATGACTTAAATTTTCCTCAGCTAGTTTTATAGCTTTCAATGTACATGTTTTTAATACGTTTTGTCAGATTTATTCCTAGGTATTTCACATGCTTGATACTATTATAAATGATGATGTTTAAAAATTCCAACTTTGAATGTTCATTGCTAGTAAACAGAAATATTACTGATTTTTAATATGGATCTTACATACTGCAACCTTGCTAAATTCACTTATTAATTCTAGTAGCTTTTAAAAATGGATTGCAACAGATTTTCTAAACAATCGTACCAAAGGTTGTCTATAAATAAAGACAATTTTACTTCTCTCTTTCCAATCTGGATGCCTTTGATTTCCTATTTCTCCCTTGCTGCACTGACTAGAACCCCCAGAACAGTGTTGAATAGACTGGCTGAGAGCAGACATCTTTGTTTGTTCTAGATCTTAGGGGAAAGACATTTGATCTTTTATCATTATGATGTTAGCAGTAAATTTTTGTAAATTACTAATATCTAGCTGAGAAAGTTCCTTTCTATTTCCAGTTTGCTAAGGGTTTTTTAAAAAATAGAAATGAATGTTGGACATCGTCAATGCTTTTTTATGCATCTATTAAAATGATATGGTTTTTTTGTTTTTAACAACTTTTTACAAAGTTTGTTAATAGGGTGAATTACATTAATTAATTTTCCAATGTTAAGACAATCTTACAGCCATGGAATGAATTCTATTTAGTCATGATGTATTGCACTTTTTATATACTGTGGGATTCAGTTTGATAAAATTTTGTTTAGAATATTTGCATGTATCTTCATGAGAGATTTTGATCTGTAGATTTTTTAAAAAACTGTAATCTCTCTGGGTTTTGGTATCAGAGTATGCTGACCTCGTAGAATGAGTTGGGATGTATTCCTTCCTCTTCACTTTTATGGAAGAGTTTGTGTAGAACTGATATTATTTCTTCTTTAAATATTAAGTAGAATTTCCTTAAATATTCAGAAGAACTTAAACATTCAGTGAAGCCATCTGAGCCTGGAGTTTCCTTTTTTGGAAGGTATTTAACTACAAAGTTGTATTTGTTGTTGTTGTTGTTTTTAAAATTTTATAGAGATAGAGCTATTCTGTTTTGTCTGTTTTTGAGTGGTTTTGGTGTTGGTCCATTTTCTCTAAATTATCACATTTATTATCATAGAGTTGTTTATTATATTTCCTTATTATTTGTTTATTCCCTGTACAACGTATACTGAAGTAGCCACTCTCATTCTTAATACTGGTAATTTGTGTTTTCTTCTCCTGATCAGTCTGACTAGAGGTTTATCAATTTTATTGATCATTTCATAGAATTAGCTTTTAGTTTTACAGATTTTCTCTATTGTGTTGTTTCTATTATCTATTTCACTAATTTTTGTTTTAATCTTTATTGTTTCATTTCCTCTACTCTTTTTTCTCCTAGTTTTTTAAGCTGAAAACAGGTCATTGGTATGATACCTTTATTCTTTTCTACCATAGGCATTTAAAGCTATAAATGCCCCATAAATAATGCTTTTGTAGCATCCACCCAATTTGGATATGCTATATTTTCTTTTTTTTCTTTAAAAAGTTTTATTGAGATACAATTTACATACAATAAACTGCACATATTTAAAGCATACAATTTGATTTTTTTTTCTTATTAGTAATGTATGTATGGCAATCCCAATCTCCCAATTCATCCCACCCCAACACCACTCCCCCCACCCCCCTGCTTTCCCCACTTGGTGTCCACGTTTGTTCTTCACATCTGTGTCTCTATTTCTACCTTGCAAACTGGTTGAGTTGTACCATTTTTCTATATTCTGCATATATGTGTTAATATACGATATTTGTTTTTCTCTTTCTGA
Source organism: Hippopotamus amphibius kiboko (assembly GCF_030028045.1). NCBI lineage: Eukaryota > Metazoa > Chordata > Mammalia > Artiodactyla > Hippopotamidae > Hippopotamus > Hippopotamus amphibius. The sequence goes on from NC_080189.1 coordinate 157,659,564, forward strand.
CTCACTTCACTCTGTATGACAGTCTCTAGATCCACCCATGATTCTACAAATGTCCCAATTTCGTTCCTTTTTATAGCTGAGTAGTATTCCATTGTATATATGTACCAATCTCCTTTATCCATTCATCTGTTGATGGACATTTAGGTTGCTTCCATGTCCTGGCTATTGTAAATAGCGCTGCAATGAACACTGGAGAGCATGTGTCTTTTTGAATTATAGTGTTCTCTGGGTATACGCCCAGTAGTGGGATTGCTGGGTCATATGATAACTCTTTTTTTTAGTTTTTCAAGGAACCTCCATACTGTTCTCCACAGTGGCTGCATCAATTTACATTTCCACCAACAGTGCAAGAGAGTTCCCTTTTCTCCACACCCTCTCCAGCATTTACTGTTTGTAGATTTTCTGATGATGCCCATTCTAACTGATGTGAGGTGACACCTCACTGTAGTTTTGATTTGCATTTCTCTAAGAATTAGTGATGTTGAGCAGCTTCTCATGTGTCTCTTGGCCATCCGTATGCCTTCTTTGGAGAAATGCCTATTTAAGTCTTCTGCTTATTTTTTTGATTGGGTTGTTTGTTTTTTTGATATTGAGCTGGATGAACTGTTTATATACTTTGGAGATTAATCCTTTGTCTGTTGATCCATTTGCAAATATTTTCTCCCATTTTGAGGGTTGTATTTTTGTCTTGCTTATAGTTTCTTTGCTGTGCAAAAGCTTATAAGTTTCATTACTTCCCACTTATTTATTTTTCTTTTAATTTCCATTACTCTAGGAGGTGGGTCAAAAAAGATCTTGCTATGATTTATGTCCAAGAGTATTCTTCCTACTCCTACGTTTTATAGTGTCTGGCCTTACATTTAGGTGTTTAATCCATTTTGAGTTTATTTTTGCGTATGGTGTTAGGGAATGTTCTAATTTCATTCTTTTACATGTAGCTGTCCAGTTTTCCCAGCACCACTTATTGAAGAGGCTGTCTTTTCTCCACTGTATATCCTTGCCTCCTTTGTCATAGATTAGTTGACCATAGTTTATCTCTGGGCATTCTATCCTGTTCCATTGATCTATATTTCTGTTTTTGTCCCAATACTATATTGTCTTGATTACTGTAGCTTTGTAGTAGAGTCTGACGTCAGGGAGTCTGATTCCTCCAGTTCTATTTTTTTCCCTCAAGATTGTTTTGGCTATTTGGACTCTTTTGTGTCTCCATACAAATTCTAGGATTTTTTTTGTTCTAATTCTGTAAAAAATGTTGGTAATTTGATAGGGATTGCATTGAATCTATAGACTGCTTTGGGTAATATAGTCATTTTCACAATGTTGATTCTTCCAATCCAAGAATATGGTACACCTCTCCATCTGTTTGTGTCGTCTTTGATTTCTTTCATTAGTGTCTTATAGTTTTCTGAGTACAGGTCTTTTACCTCCTTAGTTAGGTTTATTCCTAGGTATTTGATTCTTTTTGTTGCAAGGGTGAGTGGGATTGTTTCCTTAACTTCTCTTTCTGATCTTTCATTGTTAGTGTATAGAAATGCAAGAGATTTCTGTGTGTTAATTTTGCATCCTGCAACTTTACCAAATTCATTGATTAGCTCAAGTAGTTTTCTGGTAGCCTCTTTAGGATTTTCTATATAGAGTATCATGTCATCTGCAAACAGTGAGTTTGACTTCTTCTTTTCCAATTTGGATTCCTTTGATTTCTCTTTCTTCTCTGATTGCTGTGGCAAGGACTTCCAAAACTATGTTGAATAGTAGTGGCGAGAGTGGACATCCTTGTCCTGTTCCTGATCTTAGAGGGAATGCTTTCAGTTTTTCACCATTGAGAATGAGGTTTGCTGTGGGTTTGTCATATATGGCCTTTATTATGTTGAGGTAGGTTCCCTCTATGCCCACTTTCTGGAGAGTTTTTATCATAAATGGGTGTTGAATTTTGTCAAAAGCTTTTTCTGCATCTATTGAGATGATCATGTGGTTTTTATCCTTCAATGTGTTAATATGGTGTATCTCATTGATTGATTTGCGTATATTAAAGAATTCTTGCATTCCAGGGATAAATCCCACTTGATCATGATTTATGATCCTTTGAATGTGTTGTTGGATTCTGTTGGCTAGTATTTTGTTGAGGATTTCTGCATCTAAATTCATCAGTGATATCGGTCTGTAATTTTCTTTTTTTGTAGTATCTTTGTCTGGTTTTGGTATCAGCATGATGGTGGCCTCATAGAATGAATTTGGGAGTGTTCATTCCTCTGAAATTTTTTGGAAAAGTTTGAGAAGGATGGGTGTTAGCGCTTCTCTAAATGTTTGATAAAATTCACCTGTGAAGCCATCTGGTCCTGGACTTTTGTTTGTTGGGAGATTTTAAATCACAGTTTCAATTTCATTACTTGTAATTGGTCTGTTCCTATTTTCTACTTCTTCCTGATTCAGTCTTGGAAGGTTATACCTTTCTAAGAATCTGTCTATTTCATCCAGGTTGTCCATTTTATTGGCATATAGTTACTTACAGTAGTCTCTTCCTCACAGCTCATTTTTAAAAATTCATTTTTCTCTATTTTATTTGGTAGTTTCTACTGTTGTGTTTAAGTTCACTGATCTTTTCTTCTGAAATGTCTAATCTGCCATCAATTCCATCCATTTTTTTTAACCTTAGACATTATAGATTTTTTTTGTATAAAAGTTCAATTTGGGTCATTTTATTTCTTCTATGTGTCTACCTAATCCTTTGAACATACGGGATGTAGTTATAATGACTGTTTTAATATGCTTGTTGCCTAATTCTTATATCTGTGTCAGTTTGGGGGTCAGTTTTGATTAACTGATTGTTCTTATTATGGATCACATTCCTGCTTCTTTGTATACCTGTAATTTTTTATTGAATGCTAGACACTGTGAATTTTACATTGAGTTGGGGTATTTTTGTCTTTCTAAAAATATTCTTGAACTTAGTTTTGAGATACAATTAAATTACTTGGAAACAGTTTGATCCTTTAAGGTTTTGCTTTGAAAATTCTTTAGGTAAAACTCCCAAGACCCTTCTGAGTAGTCAGTCCATTTCCTTGTCAGTGTTTCACTCTTCCATCTAATCCTTTAGAGCAGTTTTTTCCCTGGCCTTGGGTCATTTCCTCACATGAATGTGCTGAGTTCTGAAGGCAGACCCTCTGAAGAGCTCCAGGTTCTCTCTCTGTGTAGCTCTCTCCTTTTTGGCACCCTGTCCTGCTGGCTCTAACTGCTTTGATCTCCACCAGATGGTCAGCTCCACCTCTTCAAGTCAGGAGTCTGCTAGGCCCTACTTAGGTTCCCTCTTCCTGAACCACAGCTTGGGAACTCTTTTAGCACAGTAAGCTGGGGCAATTGTAGGGCTCATCATCTCTTGGGATGACTGGCCTTTATTTTCTGATATACAGTGCCTTGAATATTATTTCTTATATTTGTGTCCATTTTCTCGTTGTTTTAGGTTGGAGGGTTATTCCAGTCCCTATCTTGTCTGGAAATGAAAGTCCAAGGGATTCTTTTTTTTACCTATAGAATTAGGTCATCCTACTTACCTCCTCACCGAGTCCCTACAGAACAGACTAGAGACAGTCAAATTTAATCATAAGGAGGTCCTTACACAGGATTACTTCAAGACCTCAACTCCTTCATTGTCAAACCTTAGATTTCTGATCGAGATAAATATTTAGAGCCACAAACCAGATTTCTCTACAAGGGCATAGAAATGCTTTATTTAAAGAGGATTTTTGAGTTTAGATGTCAGGGTTATTCTGCAGATTAAGAATAGGAGTAATTTTTTATATTAAAGTTTCTTCAATGATTGTAATCAATACGATTCGAGTTTCTTTAATGTATACTCGTTTGATTTTTATAAGATCAAAAAACTTAACAAAAAGAGCAATCAGTATAGAAATTAGGAAAAAATAAAATTAAAAAATATATACAAATTAGGATCACAGTCAAAGGCTCCCCCAATCCCTTCTACCCCCACCCCGCCCAGTTCTCACAACTGATTCCAGGCTGGCTCAGCTTCTCTGGCAAGCTATTCTCTGTCTCGTGCATGTTTTTCTCCCCCACCCTCCATTCTCTGTGTTTATCTCTTTCTCTTTCATTCTGTCTCTCTTTCAACTTCTCTTTCTTACCACATTGGGACACAAGACATGTACACTCTATTCCTAGAATTATTACTATGTCCATGAAACACTGGCTAAGTTACTTCAACCCACTGACTTTTAACAAAATAATAACACGGGTTAAATTAGTTGCCACCTCTCTACCTAATGGAAATCCTGGTGCTAGGTAATGCAGATGTAGAGAAAGGTTCTCAAGGTAGAGCTTTTAGGCTGTCTCTTATTAAATGCCTACAGTGGCTTCGGGCTGGGGAAGGTGCTATACTGGGAGAAGTTTTGGGGTGGGTTGGGGGAAGGAAAGAGCTACCAAGGAAAAGGAACCCTCAGGTTTTTATCATATAGTGTTGTTCTCTTAAATACAGATTATGCTTTGGGCTCTTAGAAGAGTTGCTGGGGCCATTATAATGGGATAGTATGTATTACAAAGAAGGTGCTTTTGCGTGTTTGTGTATATGTTCAACCGACCTAGCATATTTAGATGTAAACACTAAGGATGTTTTGAATTTTTAGCCAGTCCCTTTGGGATCCATTTTTTCACAGAGACCATGACCCAGGCTGCACCAAGTGGGCCCAAGATAAACAGCTTCACCTGGCTTTCCACAGCCACCTTTTTCAATCGTTTAAAGTATAGTAGTCAGATTACAAGAGGTGGTTAGTACTTTAAACTTGGGCGGGACAGGAACCTCTGAGTCTCTGTTTCTTCATGTGAAATGTGAGAACACCACCTCCCACATAGGGTCATGTGGGAATTAGCTGCGATGCTGCCTGTGAAGCCTTTAGCACAGTGCCTGGTGTGCCCTTACTGTCCGTTACTGTCATTATGAAGGCCGCAGTTACTGTCAGCCACTATCACTATTCATCACCGAAGAACTACTGGTTGAATACCCACTGTGTATTGATACAAAGCCCTGAACTAGGGTCTGAGATGTTCTAATGAAAAAGCCATCATCTCCACACTACAGTCTAAAGCAAGGTCAGCAAACTCTTTCCATGAAGGGCCAGGGGGTAAATATTTTAGTCTTTGTGGGACACACTGTCTCTCTCACGACTACTCAACTTTGCTGTTATAGCTCGAAAGCAGCCATATACAAGACATAAACAAAAGGATATGGTTGGGTTCCAAAAGTTCCAGTAGTTTGCCGACCCCTGGTCTAGAGGGAAATAACTATCCAAAGAGACCATTCCGATCCAGTGTGATAACTGCTCTGATAGAGGAAGTGGGGAATAAGCTAGTCCCTTGCTACTCAAAGTACAGTCCCCAGACCAGCAGCACTGATGAAACCACACAGCTTGTTAGAAACGCAGAATCTCACCCCTTACCCCAGAACTGTTAAACCAGAGCCTGCATTTGATAAGAGAAGCTCTGGTAGGGGGCCACTTCATAGAAGGAAAAGCATCTGATCTGAAAGCTGGACAAGCAGGAGATTTCAAGGTGATGTGTGGGGCTGGGGTTATCTTTCAGGCAGAAAGCATGGTAAGTGCAAAGGCCTGAAGGTGAGGGAGGGGTGTTTGAAGAACTGAAGAAGTTGAGAACCTCGTTGGCATTGTGGAGATGTTAACACTACTCTAGGTTAGAAGAGATTTAAGCAACATAACAGTCAAAAGCTGTGGCTCGACTTTGTTTAGATCCTGTTTTAAAGAAACCAACTATTAAAAGACATTTTTGAGACAATTAGAAAATTTGAATATAGAGTAGGTGTTAACACCACTGGTTGTGAAAATGGCTTTGTGTTTATATAAGAAAATGCCTACTTATTAGAGATACATATGGAAAGATTTAGGGGCAAAATGACCTGATCAGGGGAATTGGCTTGAAAAAATAGTCACAAAAAAAGAAGACAGATAAGAAGGAATAGATGAAGCAAGTGGCACAAAAAGTGAATAACTGTTGAATCAGGGGATGGGCACATGGGCTCATTATATTATCCTCTCTTCTTTTGTGTACTTTTGACAACTTTCATAATAAAAAGTTAAAAAAGAACTTAGGACTTTATCAAATCTCTTATCTTTGCTTTTATATTCAGTTCAGGATGAAACCATCCCAAGAGCTGTGCACAAAGCAATATTTTCCTTCTTTGAAGACAATTCAGAGGCCCTTGATGGAAGGTCACTTTGAGTCCTGGTGGAGGTACGTACATTTTCTTTTACTGGAAAGAGCAGAAAAACAATAGCTTTATGGAGGTTTTGACTCCATTTCTTTAAGCAGATGCACCTGAGCCTGGGCACAGGGGCCTCTGCCCAGAGGTAGCACAGACCCTCAGCCAGAGGCCCCGGTGGTACAGGCATAGCCAGGCCTGCAGCCTGATGGGCAGTATTCTGCAATGGACACAAGAAGAATGTGCACTTCCGTGCTCCTGGGTTTGGAATCATGTGTGTACAATAGTGACTTTTGATGGTAAAGATTATAGGTCTTTTCAGTGAGGGACATTTACTGTATCTCCAAGAAGATCAACAATAAGGAAATGAGAATTGCAAAAGGGGACGGCTTTGGAGCCATTTATCAGCTCTGCAGCCTTGAGAAAGCTATTATGTTTCTCAAGGTCTCATTTCATCATCTGTAAAATTATTTCCCCTACTCAATTGGATTGCTGTGAAGATTTAATGAGATAATTGTATAAAGGCTTGGTCTCATTTGGAGCTGTAAGAAGTAATCAATAAATGCATTTTTTTCTGAGTTGGACTTCCTTGTGTTCTCCCTTATTTCTTATGTGGTTTGTAAAGCTTATTTTTGGACCTCATATTTTACTGTCCCCCCGGTACCCTGTCTTCATCTCTAACGCAAAAAGTGGCCCATTCGCGTGTATCTCTTAACCTGGATCTTCTCCCTGCCTGGAATGTTGACATGATTCCTAGAGGTGCAGCAGCCACTTTGCCATCCTGAGGATTAGCCTACAACCTAAGGGTGTCAGGGCAGGACAGAAACCTGGGTCCTCAGTGGCAATGTGGGACTGTACCAGGGCTAGACTACCCATGGAATCTCACCTTCAAAGAACATACATCTTAGAATTTTAAATTCCAATTGTCTCTAACATAAGAAGGAAAGAAAACAGGTGTAGGTCAGGAAGTGTGGCAGAATATTGGTAAATGATGACTCTGGAGAGTGTATACATGGGTTCACTATATTTTTCTCTCTGCTTTGTGTGTGTGTGCACGTGTGTGTGAAGATTTTCATAATAAAACGCTTTTGAAGTCTGAACTTCAAGAAATTCCCCATCTTGCTTATTTCGTGATGCTCCAGCTCATAGTTAAGCTCTTCCAAGAGCAGAGAGCAATGGTTTTCTGTTGACAGTTTTCACTGGCCTCACCCATATACACCAGGCCTGCCTCCATATTCCTGCCATGCTGCTGCCCTCTGCTGGCCCGTGCCACGTGTGTGCCTGCGGTTAAGTGTTCCACCAAGTCAAAGGGTCCTGGTTGTAAGCTCTCTCCTACTGAACGTTTTCAGGGAGAGATCTGTCTCTTGATTTCAGATGACGTTGAATAGGTGAGTGTCCCTTCTATTCTAAAATTCTTAATGCCTGATTTTTACAAGGCCCTATGAGTCCTTAAAAATGGCATACGGGGAGATACAAGAGACACAAAACTCTGCCTTCAAGGTTCATGTTATGGGAATCAAGATTTATAAATTTCTCCCTGGAGCTGATGCCCTCCTTTTCATTCTCATTTCTGGTTTCTTCAGTTTGCTACTCATGGAGATGTTCTGGGATATATTTCTGAAATCCCATCCTTTCTGTTTTTATTTAATCTTAGGTTTCATGGATGTGATAGTGGTGAAATATTTGAGAACAGAGTGACTATTTAAGATGGACAGGGAAAAGATAAAGGGCTGGGTGCATGTTGCTTTACAAGCAGGTTGTGGAATCATTTCTGAGATCCCAGAACAGAATAGAAATTGTATCACTAAGTTGACTTGCAAGAGACTGAGGAAGCTGTACTATCTTTTCAAGTTAAGGAAAAAATGGACAGATTCATATCACCCTGTCCTAATATTATTAAGGTTGTGGAAATCGCCTTGTAGGAAGGAATTTTTTTGTATGCACTTCTTCAAATCACCATGGTTTCTGGGTAACTAAAGACAGGGCTTTACAAGCAGGTTGTATTTTCTATGTCCATTCATTCAGGAGCAGATAAACTGTTTTGTTACTTGTGGCAAATGGAAGCTAATTCGTGTTTACTCATGGAAGTAAGGGGTGCATGTTAAAGATAGAGGGGAATTTTTAGAGATTATCTGTTTTACTATTCTCATTTTATAGACATGAAAACAGAGGGCCATAAGAGATGGGGCGATTTACCAGATGTGCCATTGCTAACTCAGTGGTAGGCAGGCACTGGAGCTTTAGATATCTTTTGAAGTGCACTTGGAACATTTACCAGGATAGATCACATCCTGGATCATAAAAGAAATCCTAACCAAAATAATTGAAGTCATACAAGTATGTACTCTAATCATAACGGAATTAAAACAGAAATCAATAACAAAAGAACAAGAAAATCCCCAGATTTTTGAAAAAAATCACACTCCTAAATAACACGTGTCAAAAAATAAGCCTCAAAGTAGAAAATATTTTGAATTGAGTGAAAATGAAAATATAACATATTAAGATTTGTGGAATGCCACTAAAGCAGTGCTTAGAGGGAAATTTATAGCATTAAGTGCTTATATCAGAAAATAAGTTTCAGATTAATAATCTCAACTCCCATCTTAAGGAACTAGAAAAAGAGCAAAATGAACCCCAATCAAGCATAAAGAAAGATAAACTGAAGTTAACCGGGTTGAAAATAGGAAAAAAAAGAAAAATCAATAGAATAAAAAGCTGGTTTTGATAAATACTGATAAACTTGTGGACAAAGACTGTCACCTGCCATATCAGTAAACAAAGGATGTTGAGGCCATCAAGCCATCAGCCACTGAAGCTGAGGAAAACAAGCTACTGGCCCTAGATAGTTAAGCTGCCATCAAAGGAATAATTACAATAAATCCAGATTCTTGTATCTTCCCATACAAAAAGGTATTAAGTTCATTAACTTGAGATGTCTGGTTTTCTTTAGCAGTAATCTTTCGACGTTCTGACTGCCTGTTTTGGGGGTGTTTTTTGTTTTTTTTTCGTTTGTTGTTTTTTGCAAAAACTTCTAAATATCCTGGCTCCTCCCTTACCTCTTTGGAATAGTCCCTCAGAACTATCTGAGAGGCTATCTCCCTGGTTTAAGTCCTCAGTAAGCCCACTGTATAAGACATAATTTTCAACTTTTAGGTTGTGTATTTTTTTCAGTCAACAAACTTGTAGCAAGACTGCCAAAGGTGATGGGGAAGAAAGAAGAGAGTAACCACTTTCTTTCAGTTTTAGCACTGAAATTCCTGCGTCCCTGGAAATCCCCTTTCCTGAGCAATCTGGGATGTTGATCACCCTATAAAAAAAATACCCAGGGATGAAAAAGATTTCACTACAGACCCTGCAGTGGATGAAAAGGAAATACTAAAAACAACTCCATACACAGAAAGTCAACCAATCCAGATGAAATGGACTAGTTCCTTGAAAACCACAAATTATAAAAACTCACCCAACATGAAATAGACAACCTGAATAGCTTGATAAATACTAAAGAAATTGAATTCATAGTTAACAACCTTTTGTAAAAGAAATCTCCAGGCCCAAATGGTTTCACTGGTAAATTCTACCAGTCATTTAAAGAATAGCACCAATTCCTTATAATCGCTTCCAAAAAAATAGAATAGGAGGGAATATTTCCCATATTGTTATTTGATTACTAAATTACTCTGATACCAGAATCAGAAAAGAGATTAGAAGAAAAGAAAACCATAGACCAATATCCCTCATGAACCTAGGTACAAGAATTTCTAATGAGGTATTATTGAATTAAATCCAGCTCTTTCCTTCTTTCCTTCTTTCTTCCTACCTACCTACATACCTACCTGTCTATCCATCCATCCACTCACCCACCCATCCATCTACCTACCTATCTATCTCACCATGACCAAGTGCATTTTATCCCGGTAATGCAAGAAGACTGGCTCAATTTTCAAGTAACAACCAATGTTATCCATTATATTAACAATCTAAAGAAGAAAAACCACAGGATCATACTAATTGGTACAGAAAAAACTTTTAACAAAATTCAGCATTTAATCATGATACAAATTTTTGGTGAACTAGAAATAGAAGGTAACATTCTCAACCTGATAAAAAGCATCTACAAAAGTATGATGTACAGCTAACATCATACTTAATGATGAAAAAAATGAATGTTTTTCTTCTAAGATCAGAAACAAGACTGGGATGTCTACTCTCCTCACTCCTAGTCAACACAGTACTGAAGTCTAGCTAGTGCAATAAGGCAAGAAAAAAAGGCACACATATTAAAAAGAAAGAAATAAAATCATCCCTATTCACAGATAACACAATTAAGAAAGTCACAAGGAAAAAAAAAAAGTCACAAGGAATCTACCAAAAACAAAAACAGCACCCTCCTAGAACTAATAAATGAGTTCAGAACTAATAAATGAGTTCACTGACAGAGCAGAATTCAAGGTCAATTCACAGTGTCAGCTGTATTTGTTATATACTAGCAATGAACAACTAGAACCCCAAATTTAATACATATACAATAGACCCCCCAAAAACAGAGAGAATAAAATACTGATGTATAAATCTAACAAAACATGTATAGGTTTTGTATACTGAAAACTACAAAACTCATGAAAGAAAGCAAAGAATACCTTTAAAAATGCAGATATAAATCTTTCTGTGAGTTGGAAGTCTCAACATAGTAAACATGTTAGTTCACCACAAATTAACCTACAAATTTAATATAATTCCAATATAAATTTCAGAAGAACTTTTTGTAGATGTAGATAGATTATTCTAAAACTCATATGGAAAAGAAACTAGAATAGCCAAAACAATTTTGCAAAACAATAAAGTTTGACCCTAAAGATTCCACACAAAAACTATTAGAATTGATAAACAAATTCAGTAAGGTAGCAGGATACAACATTAATGTACAGAAATCTATTGCATTTCTTTACACTAAGAATGAAACTCAGAAAAGGAAAGTTAAAAAAAACCCAAACAATCCCTTTAAAAATTGCATCAAAAAAACAAACAATAAAAAAACTAAGAATAAACCTGACCAAGTGGGTTAAAGACTCAAACACTGAGAACTATAAAACACTGATAAAGAAAACTGAAGATGATTCAAAGAAATGGAAAGATATCCCATGCTCTTGGATTGGAAAAATTAATATTGTTAAAATGGCCACACTACCCAAAGCAACCTACAGATTTAACTCTATCCTTATCAAATTATCCATGACATTTTCCACAGAACTAGAACAAATAATCCTAAAATTTATATGGAACCACAACCAGAATTGCCAAAGAAATGCTGAGGAAAAAGAACAAAGCAGGAGGCATACCCTCCCAGACTTCAGACAAGACTACAAAGCTATAGTAATCAAAACAGTGTGGTATTGGCCCCAAACCAGCATGTGGATCAGTGAAACAGAATAGAGAGCCCAGAAATAAATCTACACACTTACGGTCAATTAATCTTCGACAAAGGAGTCAAGAATATGCAATGGAGAAAAGACAGCCTCTTCAGCAAGTGGTGTTGGGAAAGCCAGACAGCCGCATGTAAATCAATGAAGTTAGAACACTCCCTCACACTATACACAAAAATAAACTCAAAATGGCTTAAAGACATAAATGTAAAACATGACACCATAAAACTCCTAGAAGAGAACACAGGCAAAACATTCTCTCACATAAATCACAGCAATGTTTTCTTAGGTCAGTCTCCCAAGGCAATAGAAATAAAAGCAAAAGTAAACAAATGGGACCTAATCAAACTTACAAGCTTTTGTGCAGCAAAGGAAACCATAAACAAAACAACAGCCTACAAACTGGGAGAAAATATTTGCAAATGATGTGACCAACAAGGGCTTAATTTCCAAAATATACAAAAAGCTCATACAACTCAATAACAACAGCAATGAAAACAACCCAATCAACAAATGGGCAGATGATCTAAATAGACATTTCTCCAAAGAAGATATACAGATGGCCAATAGGCACTTGAACAGAAGCTCAACACTGCTAATTATTAGAGAATGCAAATCAAAACTACAATGAGGTATCACCTCTCACTGGTCAGAATGGCCATCATAATAAATGCTGGAGAGGGTGTGGGGTAAAAGGAACCCTCCTACACTGTTGGTGGGAATGTAAATTGGTGCAGCCACTATGGAAAAACAGTATGGAGGTTCTTTAAAAAATTAAAAATAGAGTTACCATACAATCCAGCAATCCTACTCCTGGGAATATCTCTGGGAAAAACTCTAATTGGAAAAAGATACATGCACCCCAATATGCACAGCAGCACTATTTGCAATAGCCAAGACATGGAAGCAACCTAAATGTCCAAGCAACTTGAATATCCATCCAGATGAATGGATGCAGAATATGTGATGTGTGTATACACACATACACACACACACAAAATGTAATAATACTCAGCCATAAAAAAGGATGAAATAACCATCTGCAACAACATGGATGGACCTAGAGATTATCACACTAAGTGAAGTAAGAGAAAGATAAATATCACATATCACTTATACGTGGAATCTAAAAAATGATACAAATGAACTTATTTACAAAACGGAAATAGACTCACAGACATAGAAAACAAACATGGTCACCAAAGGGAAAGAGGGATGAGAGGGACAGATTAGGAGTTTGGAATTAACACATACACACTACTATATATAAAATAGATAACTAACAAGTAACTACTATATAGCACAGGGAACTATGTTTAATATCTTGTAATAAAATATAAAAGAATCTCAAAAAGAATATATATATGTAAAACTGAATCACTTTGCTGTATACTTGAAACTAATACAACACTGCAAATTAACTATACTTCAATAAAAAATAACTGATATTAAAAAAATAAAATTCCTCTCTTTACCTACACCAGAGGGAAGGCAGCTTTTGAGACATGAGGTCTCATGGAAGATATATATTACTTTGTTGTACACCGGAAACTAACACACATTGTAAATCAACTATACTTCAATAAAAATAAAGTTTGAAGAATCAAGCTATACAATTTTAAGACTTACTATACAGCTACAGAAATCAAGACAGTGTGATATTGGTGAAGGAACAAAGCAAAGATCAATGAGACAGCATACAGAGACCAGAAACAGACCTTCAAAAATATGACCAATTGATGTTCGACAGAGATTCAAAGGCAATTCAATGGAGAAACGATGATCTTTTCAACAAATAGTGTTAGAATTATTTGTTGAAATAGTTCCAACACTGGATATCCATGTGTAAAAAACCCCCAAACAACCTAACCTTCACATCTACACAAAAATTAATTCAAATAGATCATGGATCGAATTGTAAAACATAAAACTATAAAACTTTTACAGAAAAACATAGGCGAAAACCTTCATGATCTTGATTAGGCAAAGAATTCTTAGGTAAGACACTAAAAGCATGATCCACAATAAAAAATATCGGTAAATTAGACTTCAACAAAATTAAAAACGTTTGCTCTGATAAATGTATTGTTAACAGAATGAAAATGCATACTATATGCTGGGTTAAAATATTTATAAATCACATATCAAAGGTCTTGTATGCACAGTGTATAGAAAGCTGCAGGACTGACCCAGCAGTCACACAGTTATAGAGAAATAAAAACTTTTGTTCATGCAGCTCTATTGAAAATCAACCAAAACTGGAAATAACCCAAAGTTCCATCAAAAGGTGAATAAATAACAAACTGTGGTATGTCCATACAATGGAATTTTACTCCGCAATAGAAAGGACTGAACTACTGAAATACATAACAACCTGAACATTCCTCAAGGCATTATACTAAATGAAAAAAAGCCACTCTCAAAAGGTTATACACTGTATTATTCCATTATATGACAGTTTTGAAAGGACTAAAGCATAGTGCCAGAGAACAGATTAGGGGTGGTGTAAAGGTGAGATTACAAAGAAAACAGGAGACAGTTTTGGGGGGTGACAGAACTATTCTGTATCCTAACTGTGGTGGGAGTTACAGAAATCAACATATGTGTTAAAATCCATAGAACTGTATGTACATTATACGTTAACTTAAAAAATAACATTGAATCTTGAATAATAATAGACATTTACTTTTCTGAAATAATTTCTGAAAACCCTAAGAATTAAAGATTGGACTAAATGACCTCTCAAGATTCTCATAGCTCTGATTCTTATTGAGCAGTTCCTTTGGAAAACACTAAAGAGAGATTCATCTATATTTAATTTAACTGTTTCCAATACTATAAATTTGGGTAAAACTCAATCTCAAATACTGAAAAGATTATAAGATAACAGAGAGGAAAGAATAGGTGTTTAATTTATTATTGAAACATTTTCTTTAACATGTGAAACAAGAAACAGGTGGAAAAAGAGTAAGGTAAGGCGTCCTTCTAACCTTATTAGAACTTATTTGCATTTCAATCAGGAGCTGCTTTGACCACAGCAGCTTAAACACAATAGGGACTCAATCTGCTATTTTTCTGCTCCTCCATCCTTAGCATATAATCTACATCCTCAGGGTCACCTCAGGGGCCATAGCTGGTGGATCTCCAACCATTCTGTTTACCTTCCAAGGGAACAAGGAAGATGATGGGGAGGATATGCAAAAAACTTCCAACTGAGTCAAGTCCTTTTAAAGTATTTTCTTTGGCGGTGCATGTATGCTTCTTCTCATGGCCAGACCTTAGTCACATGGCTAGCCCAATCTGTAAGGGAGGTTGGGAAATGCAGGTTTTTAGCTGGGCCCAATGCAGCCCAGGATCAGCTCAGAGTTTTGTTACTAATGAAGGAGGGGAAATAGATGTTGGGTATTCAGCTGGTAGTTTCTGCCTTGGTGCAGCAATAGGTTCTCCCATGGGAGAGAGGGTTAATTTGATTTCGTGAGGAAGGGTGGGCAGGAAGGCGGTTTGCAATAGCCCAGAGAAGAATTTGTCTTTCAGGGGGATTATCTGGTTGAACACGCTGTGGAGAACAACTCAGCCTCGGTAAAAATCCCTTTACGAGGAGGACTGTCAGTCTGACCAAGAGAGGATCCCCTCCAATCTGTCAGGATTTTAGGACAAAAAGTGTCTTCCGTTCCTTGAAGCTTCTGGAAAAATTACACGCTGTAGCTCCAGGTTAACTAGGTCTTGCTTGAGTTGAGGACCCCTGTGGAAGCCTCCAGCCTCACAGATGAGGTGGGACTGCCCAGCAGTGGGAGCGAAAGCCTGGGTGGTCACTCAGGGTTTGCACGTGCTGGGGTGAGCAGAGGCTGCGGGGGCTCTTCCACTGACCCACGCCTGTGGAACCTGGAACGTCTGTATCACCTCCTCTCCACTGTGGAGACGCGGCTGGCCTTTGGGAGGGACACAGGCATTTTCAGCACTGTCCTTTGTTGCTACCTTCCAGAACTCCCTCCTCGGGGGTCTGTTAAAGCTCTTACCTCGAAAAACCATGTCTCACGGTTTTGCTCTCTTCTGTTCCCCAGCTAGGCCTCCCCTTCTCAGCTGTGTTTTTAGTTCTCATCTTGTCCCTCCTACTATATGGCTGTGATGGCCCATATGCGGCGGTAAGTAAACTATAGAAATATATATGTGTATTAGGGTTCTCCAGAGAAACAGAACCAACCGGATACTTACAAATAAATCAATCCATATAAACCCATATATTTACATATATATAAAACAGAAATTGACTCACGTGATTATGGAGGCGAATAAGTCCCATGTGGAAGCTGGGAAACAAGGGATGCCAGTGGTGTACGTCGGTCCGAGTCCGAAGGCCTGAGAACCAGGAGCCCTGAGGTCCTAAAGCGGGAGGAGACAAACGTCCCAGCTCAGGCAGAGAGCAAACTCACCCCTCCTCCACCTTCTGGTCCTTTTCAGGCCCGCAAGGAAGTTGATGATGCCCAGCTGCCCTGATGAGGATACCAGTCCGCCAGTTCAAACGCTACTCTCTTTCAGAAACACCCTCACAGGTGCACCCAGGAATCATGTTTTCCCAGTCATCTGGGCATCCCTTAGCCCACTCAAGTTGACATATAACGTTAACCATCATGACTTGCATGTATTTGGCTTTTGAGTGCAGCAACAGCAGGCATTAAGTCAGAGAACTCTGAGTGCCTTTGGGGGGGGGGTCTCTAAAGTGATAACATATGGTGGCAGTAATAATAATAACAATAACACAAATAATAATAGACATGCAGACTTTCAGTTCTCTGTAAACCCAACCACCTAGATCCTGCCGCAGTCAGGGGTTTCCAGCCCATGCCCCGCGCTCCTACCACTTGAGTGTGCGCCCGAGGGATTTCTCATTGGCAGCACCTGCATTTCTCTGCCTGAGGACCTTCTCTTGCCGCTGGAGCCCACTTCGCTGCTCACACCGCTGGCCAGAAGTACCAGGGAAGTAACGCTCCCCAGGAGCAGCCCTCAACCAACGACTTAAGCGAATTGGTTGTGTACCCGGCGCCTTGAGGGTCGGGCGGTAAAGCTGAGGCCTGCGCTGCATGCCGGCTGCCCATCTCCCCTGCCAGGGGGATAAGCTCCAGGCACCCATGGTGGCGGCTGCCTCCTGGGCACGCTCCTAGCCACGCTCCGAGCCCCCACTGGTGTTCCCCTCACCTCCCAAAGAAACTAGTTACCCTAGAGCCCTTGATTTAGGATCTGCTTCTGAGGGAACACAAACTAAGACAGGTCCCAACTGACAGTACTATGAGGAACAGCATAAAAGTAGACAAAGAAGACCTCACGAATTTCATGCACTTTTTTGTTTGAGGAGCGCTACCGAGTCTCACACTAATGGCAAAGCTATTATTGCTTCATGTCACTTCTAACAAACCTAGATATCTGTTTTCTAAATCCAGGACAGATTAGAAGTAAACAGAAGGGAGTGGCTTCATGCTACAGCAAGGCAGAGAAGGAACTAAAAAAGTGAATGCAAGGGAAGGGCAAAAACATGATTAAAAAAATAAGCAGACATAGATACAGAGAACAAAGGGAGGTTGCCAGATGGGTGGGGGATGGGGGGATGAGAGAAATAGGTGAGGGAGATTGAGGTACAAACTTCCTGTTACAAAATAAATGAGTCATGGCAATGAAATGTACAGTGTGGGGATATAGTCAATAATTATGTAATATCTTTCTATGGTAACTAGATTTCCTGTGGTGACCATTCTAGTATGTATAGAAATATTGAATCACTGTGTTATATAGCAGGAACTGACCATGTTGTAGGTCAGTTACACTTCAAAACCAAACTCACCGGAAAAGAGATCAGCTTTGTGGTACCCAGAGATGGGGTGGAAAGGTGGGGGGAGAGGGAATTGGATGAAGGTAGTTAATAGGTACAAACTACCAGTTATAAGATAAATAAGTACTAGGGGTGTACTGTACAACACAGTATAATTAACACGGCTGTGTGTTATACATGCAAGTTGTTAAGAGAGTAAATCCTGAGTTCTCATCACAAGGAAAAAATTTCCTTCCTTTTTAAAAAATTTTGTATCTATATGAGATGATGGATGTTTGCTAAACTTATTGTGATAATCATCTCACAAGGTATGTTAAGTCAAATCATGCTGCTGTACACCTAAAGCTTATGCAGTGCTGTGTGTCAGTTATATCTCAACTAAACTGGAAGAAAAAAAATAAGCAGCTACGGTTATGGGTATCCACAGCAGATGGGGACCATTTAGTGTAGGACAAATAGCACTACACACTTCAGAAGAGCCCAATGGGTCAGTGTTTATAGAATTGTAGATGAACTGTTCTAACCTCTAGATCCTTGCTCTGGACCTGATATGGTAATCCACTGCCCACCGCTGTTGCCCAGGTGTAGACCCTTCTTACTTCTTGCTTGGATTATTAGCGGCTACTTATCAGGCCTCTTTAGCATCACGCCCACCTCTCCTTAATTCATCCCCAGTGCTGTTGCCAGAGAGATCATTTTAACATGCAAACCAAATTATGCTTAAAATCCTTCAGTAGAAGTATTTCTCAACCAGGAAATGTCCCAGATGTCCTACGGGGTGTATACCCTTAAAAGTTTCTTTTTTTTTTTTTAATTTCCTGTTTCAGATTCTGTTTTTCTGAACTTGAAATATGAATCTTAGAATTACTTAATTATTCCCACCTGTGAAAGCATTTGCTCTCCTCTGAGTGGGCGTGCATGGTAGTTAATGAGATGGGAAGAAGGAGAACTCTCTTGAAGCAATTACTCGGCTGGGTTATCAGGGGACCACTGATATCCACAGTGGGGGTTTTAGCTGGTACGCTATTTGAAGCTGTTTGCATCTTTTGGTTATGTATTTTAAAATTTATACCCATAAGGAATTAATGGCTAAAGATGGGACATATTTAGGTACTCACATCAAAATGCAACAAAAGAATGAAAAAACATAAAGAACGTTCTCTAAATCTCTTCAAGATGATTTCATCAGATCTAGAAGTTGCAGTTATATAACAATTATGTAGTATATTAAGGGATCTCTGATACTTGTGACTGTTGTATGTAATCTGGTGTCCAGTTTATTGGCTATAAAGACCATTAATACCTACAAATTGTTCTTGGCTAGAAGAGCTGGGAAAGAGCAGCCTGAAGTCCTTTCCTAATTTATCACTTAGAAATAAACATGAATGTTTCAAAAATAAACCGGTTGGTATTTTTTTTCATAGCAAAGGCAAGCATTCCAACATTAGGTCATGAAAGCAGTTTTAATCTATTTTTGCTACTGTAAAATGTAGTCAAAATCATTCTATATTAGGTGTGCTCAATCTCAGAACACACCCACAATACAAGATGTTAATTATACTGGTCAAGAAACCATGTTTTTCTTACATAATTAATAAGGTAAGTTAAGGAGCATGTGTTGCCTATTAATGGAACAAAGAAGAAATTTGTCTTTTAAAATAACTATTATTAAAGTTATTAAAAAGTGACTCTTGTAATATAATCTGTAATCTACTAATCTAAAATATTTTTAACTCAAAAATATTTATCTTATACCACATGTAAATGACATTGGATTTTAAAAATCCTCCAAGAGTATCACAAGTTTATCTATTTTCTCTCTGTGAGAGGCATTCAAAGGTCATAATTAGACCCTTTAGCATGATACACTACCCTAAGACTTGGTCCACGTTCCTACCATTCACCGATGCACACTACCTCGTGGCTGTCCTAAACCAGTGGAAGTTCCCCCAAACGCATCCTCAAACTGTGGGTTTTTGCATGTGCTTCTTTCTGCCTGGGATGTTCTTCCATCACTGTCACCATTTTTGAACCAAAGCATTCTTACTGAATCCTTGACATCAATTTCCCTTTCTGAAAGTCAGGAAGAGTTAGATGTTACTTTCTGTGTTGCCAAACCAGCCTTTTCACAATCCATCTCATTATCGGGAAGTTTTGTAAGCAGTTGAGTAGTTCTCTGTCCCTCCCACTAGACTGTGAGTTCTTGGTGGTGGGGTTTTTGTCTTATTCATGTTTGTACCCCCTGGGCACAGAGTCTGGAACAAAAATTAGCTCCCAATAAATGTTTAAAATGATGTTCCATAAGGTGACCCCCCAACAAGAAAAGGCTTAAAAAATTATATTTTTAAACTTCTGTTTAGAAAGCTGGAAAGTATGAACTGTATTTTGAAAAAGATTACCATCTCAAATGACTAAAACAGAAACAAGAATGTTGATATTTACAAAGGCGCCCTCTCAGATCTTCAGGGCACCGAGCTTTCTGCAGAACCAGTCCCTAAGGGATCCTGAGCCTTAGGGATCCTAAGGCTGTGCTTGGCTCAGAATCACCCCTTCTTTTCATGTGAGCTCCGCTATGTCTACCTGATGGATGTGACCCAGGATTGGTCCTTTGATCCCTTACACTGGCTTTGGGTCCCTTTTGGAGAGGGCCCTATTGCTGGAGCAAATGAGGTAAAGGCAGAAAAGGATAAAGGAGGCAGGCCATTATTGCCATAAGACGTTATTTTAGTGCCTAGCAAGAAAGAAGCCCTTGGAGGAATGAATCCACGTATGCAAGCAGCAGAGGTTGCATTTAATTTCGTTTCAGAGAAATCCTGAGGAAAACTACAGGAAAGCAGTGGCGTGTTCTCTCTTGCCGCCCAGGAATCAAAAGGATGCATGGAAAAGCCTCCTCATTTCTCATAAATCAGGGCCAGGCGGGTCTGCTGGGCATCCTCTCTTTATATCTGAAGAATGTCAAGAAATCTCTAATTAAATATTCTGGAGGTGCTCTGGTTTTTTTGGAATCTTATTTCAGCAAAACCTGAGGGATGAGGAAATAAAAAACCTTAAAAGTCTACCTTCTCTTTTCTGTTCAAAAGGGCACTAGTGCATTCTGCTAGCTTCACCCCAACAGTTCCCTAAAGAAAAGAGTGCAGGTTAAGTGGGGCACCTGTGTGCCTTCCAAGAGAGGTCAATTATTTAACTCAGGTGCAGGTGATTTGGCTGAAAGCAGTTTGAGCAAAAGCAATTTGGTCGAATATAATTTGGCCAATAAGATAATTTTGGTCAAAAATGAAAGCTTCTTGATCATTGATTTTTCATGTATTAATCATTTTGGCAGGCTGGGAGGGAGGTTTAGCAACCCTTAATGTATTGTTTGGGCATTTTTTGGTCTCTTCTCCCTGCCTTTTATAAGTGCAGTGAGTTTTTTCCTTATTCTTTGGGTATTTTAACTTTGGAATTAATTTTCAAAAATTTATTCCAGCTCTGCACTGTATATGATAATGAAAAATTAGAAACATTTGAAATGCTTAGCCAAAGAAAACTAGTTGAAATAAACTCCATGCCAAACAACAGGTGGATTGCTTAAACATGTTGTGGTGTTTCAAAGAAGTATGAAATGCCCAGCTACTCCCCCAAATTAGCTCTTTATCAAGACTCAGACCTAAGGGATCTAGATGTGTAACCCATTCTTGTAGAAAAGACATATGGACACACACAGAAGAAATGTGGAAGATGTACACTTTGGTGATTGTTTCTAATAGGTGGATTATATGGGAATTCTTTACAGTTGCCTTTATTTTTTTCCCTTTTAATAAACATCCATTGCCTTTTTAATAAGAAAAATAATTTGAGAAACTTTCTTAATAAAGTAAACTATAACAGAATGATCTGGACTTTTCATGCTTCGGGGATGTGATGGAGACTTGCATCTGCCTACATCATCATCATGTTATTTGAGGCAGCAGTGCGCTCGGCCAGAGGGCTGCCTCTCCCAGCCTCCCCTGTAGCTGCATGGGCCTTGGGACTGAGTTCTGACCTTAGCAGAGGGGCTATGTGATCCTTCCAGAACATCTCCTTAAAAGGGGTGGAGTGGGCCCTTGCCCTTCCCATCTTCTGTCCTCTGCCTGAACTTGGAAATGATGGCTGACACTCCAAGAGTTAAGGCCAGGGATAACTGACTGAAAATGAACAAAACAATTAAGGAAAAAAAACAGCAAACCTCCCTTGCCAAAACATGAAAATATTTAGAGAAACAGACAAAAATTCATAGAGGCTGCAAAATCACCCCAAAAGGCACTAGAATTGTTAATACTGAAAAAAATCAGCAACTGGAGATATTTATGTAACAGAATGAAGATAGGTGCCGAGTGGGAGTGTTTTCTCGTCTTGGTTGGAACTGATGGCTAACTTTACCGCTGAAAACAAAACCTCAATTTTCCCCACACTGTAAGTGCAGAGCATGGCTGGCCATTGGGAATGGCAGCTTTCCAAAATGACTTGCTGAGAGGCAATACTTTCAGCATGTCCCATATCACCACCAACTCCAACCTCCCAGTACCCCTCTGACCCCATCCTAAATGCCCACACCATCTCCCAGTATAGGACTTTGAGGCAGGGAAATGGTCTTTTAAGTAGGAAAATACTATGAAGAACAGCGATGTCTCATTTTTCTTGTGGCCCTCCTGGGGATAGGGACTAAGCTCCAAAACAAGTGAAAGGGGCAGGACCTGGAGAGATTTATTTGTACAACTTGGGAGTGTCTTCAAGAGAGGCAGGCTGACATCTCATCCTCTGGTTAGGACTAAAGAAGGAGCCCTGGGAGAGATGATGAGAAGAGATGACCAGAGCAGGTGGCAACAAGGGCCATCCCTTTATATGTTCCACTCCTAGATGTACAGAAAATAGATTCCACTTATGTTGGCAGGTGCTAGGATTTTGAGCCTCCTTGAATTGATGAGGTGGGGATAGGGCTCCCTGGGGAACATCATAGTTAATAGCAAAAGCCTAGGCCTCACATGAGTATAGCTTAGATGGCCTGTGGGGGCCAGCCTGAGGATAGGATCACCCCTCTTAGGGACCCTAGACACCTTGGGAAGCTCTCACATCACTGAAGCCTGTTGAGACCATCACCCAATCACCCATCCATATCCAGACCATAGAAAACATTATAGCAAACCATGGCAGGTACATATGTCCACTGCGCCTTTCTGGAGACAATGCCATTTTCCTATTCTCTCCTCCCACCCCAACGCTGGAAGGAAAGAAGGAAGGGGTGTGTCAGGGAGGGTTGACGAGGCCCTCATTACATTCCAGCTAGCCTGGGCTTAGTGGGAAGGGTGCAGACCTTTGAACTGAGTTTGAAATGGAAAGTTTCAAATAAACAAGACTTCAAGGACTGAGATGAGATGACTGATAACTGAAAGTAATCCAGGAGCTAGGGGCTTCAACAGAAATGTCGTTTAGGAAGCTCACTCCTCCAGTGGGAAAGGGTGTTCCACAGAGCCCAGTAGAGAGCAGGCACTGGAAAAGGAGGCCCATGTCACGTTTCCACTCCAGTGTGGGATTCCTCCTTGTTAAAACAATTATATTCCTTTTCAAAAAACTTGTCCATACAGTTGACCATACTGTTTCAAACCAAATGGCACACCATCCAGAAGGCTGGACAGAACCTTGTAATGAAGTCATCTCACTGCACAAATATGGAAGAAAGTTCTACTGGTATGTTGTGTTAGACACACTTCAGGAACCATTTTGGATCCTCTTGATCTCACCTGTCCCGGGGACCCTGGACCAACTGACTGCTCCAGGAAACATTTTCTCAAGGATCCCAGTCACCTCCAGGAGGGCCCAATTCTATAGCCTCTTGGCCTTTTGCTCTATTAGACTCCTAACTCCTGCCCTGGGGCATCCCGGTTGGTGGGGAGCCACAACTCTGCCCTTATGTCTGCTGGGGTGCCAAGGAATGACCCAAGAGTGGTCACCAGTGAGAGATGGATACCTCCTCCTTCCCTCCAGGGACAGGCTGCCGTGAGTTGCAGTTTACAGCACCCCTTTGAGGGGGAGCCTTCGAGACGGATCAGTCAGTTGCACTTGACATCAACACCCCCTCCTTCCCTGCCTCACCCCTCTTCCCCCTCACCCCCACTTCCCTGGGATTGTACTTTTGAATAAAGGCTCAAATATGAGGCTCTGCTTCTGGGGAACTCAGACAGGGACAGGTGTGCAAACCTGCCTTGATTTTCAACATACCCCTTCTCTACTTTCTGTGCCAGACTTGCCTTGAGAATTGGCTCGAATGCTGTTGAGTGTTAGCGCCAAAGATGCTGCCAGCTAGAGGCAAGCGATATACCCCATGCCCGCTGTCTGCCAGGAGAAAGCGGGATCAGACATGCTCTCAGACCCCAACCCCACGTGCCTGCCAGGACTGGACTGCGATCCCAGGGGAACTTTCCCAAGTGAAGGAAGGGAGTCTGTCCTTCACTTTGCAAATGGAGTCAGGTGGAAATGACAGCCATGGGGAAGCAAAAGGGCTCCCTAGACATTGTTGCTATGGTCCCTGCAGAGATGGAAGCTGAACCTGACAAGCTTTCCCAAACAAAGGAAAATGACATCTTTCAATGTGCTAAATTAAAAGTAAAATATCCATTTTGAAAGAGAGAACAGTGTTCCAGCTACAGAATGCCTCCTAAGGAAATGAGGCAAACCTTTAGCTAAAAACCCCCAAACCACTGGGTCAGCGTATCAAAGCTTGACACAGTGAGGTTTAGCAAAAGGATGAGCTGCTAAACTCCAGGCCAAGGTCTTTGGAGCATCACCCAGTCAATTCCTTTTGCAGGCCCACTGTGACCAATGCTGTATGACACAAGGCAAAACCATGTCTACTGATTTTTAGCTTTTTTTTTTTCCCCCTCATTCAACTATTTGTCCCTTTGCAAGTAAGCTAAAGAAAGCCGAGTAGAGTCAGGATAACAATGACATGAGTCTGATTCACCTCCAATGTGGGAGGAAAATAGAATGGAGAGTCTTCAGTGTTAGCAAGGGGCAAAATAACATCCTCCCTAGGAGATGCCCAAGGCTGTTTGGGAGCAGGGTGGGGGTGATGTTTGCAGATGGTTTCTGAGCGCTATCAAGGTAACCAAAGAAGTAGTATAAGGGGTTGATGCTAAAGACATCTGGGGAGTCTGAGAATTCACCCAGAGTGAGGGGAGTTTTGGGGGTTCATGCTTTCCTCATTGAGTGAGGAGTGAGGCACCTCTGTGTGTGACACCGGCTTGATGTCCAGAAAGGACACCGAGGCTGCCGAGAGTCCCCAGAGGAATTCCAAGACTGGGGAGCTTGGCTGCTGTCATTGCCCAGTTCCTGGGGTCTCCTGGGCCCTGGCACAGAACATCTGGAGGGAGGCTACTTGCAGGCAGCAATGTAGTCCAACCAGCAGCGCAGGGGAGCAGCAGCCAGGGTCCTGCCCCCTCCAGTGTGTTCCTAGGGTGCCAGGACTGTCCCACGGGTTGCCCAGCTAAAGGCTGCACTAAGGGAGAAGAGAGCCTTATCAAGTGGCCTTGGGCCTCCCACCTGGGTCCCTGTGTAAGGTGAACACAGTTTGATGTTTGTGCCTCCGTGAGGTGGTACAGGTTGTATACAAGTCCTCCTGGGAAGAGGGACAACGAGAGTAGTGAGGTGGGAGCATGGAAGTGGTCAGATCAGCCGCCCACCGATCCTGCTGAGGCTTTCCCGCCTGCTGACCCCCGGATCAGGATGGAAGAGCCTAGGGAAAGCTCCCTCCACGGAGACCCTGTTCCTAAGGGATGTGCCTCCTCAGCGGTGAGGAGCTAGTTGGTGAGTGAGAACAGGGTAACGAGAATGGTTGAACCACACAGCACACTCTCAAAACACTGGTTGGGAAAAGGGAATGGAAGGAAAATCCCACACCAGAGGGTTTCCCCCAGAATCCTCCATTCCTAAAAACGGAGGCCAACACAGGCTATAGAAGTGGTTGATAGAAGCCAGACTGCCTGCCTAAGACTCCAAAATCCTTTTCTTGCTAGTCCCTGAATGACTTCCGTGTTCTTTCCTCCAGTCCGCACCCGGTGACTCTCTACCCTCCTTTACATCATACGCTGTGTATTTCCAAGTTTCGGTCTTTAGCATTTTGCTCTGACTTCTTTTTTCTCTCCCAGAGCTAATTCCCAAGAAGCCCACTCCTCAGATACCACCTCTGTGGAATCCTCTAAACCCATCTCTACGCCTGACCCCCCTAGAGGCCATCCCACGTGGATGCTCCTGAGACCCAGGTGCTTAGAACCTGGATGTGCCCTCCCTGAACACCATCTCCCTCACCCACCGCATTCGGATGGCCATCAAGGTCAGGCGATTTCCTTCTTCTCCTTCCTGTTTGCTTTTCCTACGGCCCTGACCCAGGTCTCCATCTTCTCACACGTGGCCCACTGTCAGGGGACTTAGCCCACCGCATTCTTTCCTCTCCAGCTCATTCCTCACCTTATGGTTGGATGAATCTCGTGGAGCAATCTTTCACCTGATCCTATCACCCACTTACCTCCAAACCTCCGACAACGATTTCCTGGTGCAGCACATTTGAGCTTGACCTGCGTGGGGGCGGAGGGGGCGGGCAGATGAGCTGGGAGGTGAGGGAGCAGGGAGGCAGGCATCCCTCCCTTGACAGCTTTGCCGGGAGCAGCCCGTGGGCAGCCGCCCAGCAGGGCTCTGGCTCCGGTTTCCACTGAGGTTTATTCGGTGCTAATTACAAGTGAACACAATACCACCCCCACTCCTTAGCCACTAACTCCTGCTACTCTCGCTCAGAGGAGCTGAAAAGCGAGCAGTTTGCCACACCTCCGCCCACAAGATCGGATAAAAGAAGAATCGATTCGGTGACTCAGGGCTTCCTTCTCCCACTGACGATCCCACCCTCTTGCCCGTGGCGCGCACAATTTCCCAGGATTAGGTTTCCGTGATCCGCGAGGCGGCTGGATTCTCTGATCCGGACGGAGACGGGAATGATTCCTTTTCTCTCCAGCTCATTCAAATGCTTTCTTTTCTTCTCCTGGAGCCCCATCTGGCTTAAGGGATGCTCACCCGCTGCCGGGGACCCTGGGGTCTCTAACCATTCCTTTCTTGTGAAAGCCCTAGGGCTTTCTTGGTCTTAAAGGGAGTTTTTAATCTCATGCTGTAATTGGGTAGAACCTAACAAAACTGAGGAGATAGTATGTGTAATACTATCTCTTAGTATTCCAAAATCTGATAGAAATGAGTTTTTTTTTTGTTTTGTTTTGTTTTTTAAGATTCAGCAGTTCATTTTATCCTAGCTGCAGCTCCCTTCCATGAGGGATGCTGATCTAGAATTCCATTTCTTAGAGGCCCACCAAAGCTCTGCTTCTGTGTCTGGGTTTTGTGCCATTTAATCAGACATTTTGGGCATAATTGTTCAATTTTCTGGATGCCGTCCACTTCACAGTTTATTCCCTTTCCCACCCTACACAGACCCCTTGTCTGGGTTCTTAATTCTTCAATATGCTGAGCCCGAGGCTTAGGAAAAAGAGAGAAGAAACTTCCTGAAACTGGGGCTTCGAAGCTGCAGGAGCTCACAGGGCAAAAACTCACTGTGGATTTATGGGAGAAAGCTATATTCATTCCCCCTCTTTGAAAGCACTAAATGAAAGAGCTTAGAGATGTAGCAGGTAATCCTAAAATGTGCTTTATTCACAAGTGAAAGATTTGCCTGGAAAAGAAGAGGCAGTAGAGAAGAGTGGTTAAGAGCACAGGCTTTGAACGGAGACAGAACTGGCTCTGCTGTGTAACTTAAGGGAACTGACTTACCCTCTCTGAATCTCTGTAGCTCATCTATAAAAAAAGCAGATAACTCCTCACAGCACCCTGCAGATTAAATGAGTTGCTTAGCACAGAGCCTGGCACACAGTAGCAGACAAAATCACAATCCCCTGAAACTAAAGGTGAATCCAACAATTGGACAGCACTGTTTTCTTTCCTTCCTCCTTCCCTTCCTTCTTCTTTCCTTCCTTCTTCCTCCTTTCTTTCCTTCCTCCCTCCCTCTCTCCCTTCCTTCTTCCTCCCTTCTTTCCTTCCTCCCTTCCCTTCTTCCTTCCTTCCTTCCTTTTTATTGTGGTAAAATAACGCATACCATAAAATTTACCATTTAACTATTTTTAAGTGTACATTTCAGTGACATTTAGTATATCCATATTGTTGTACAACCATCACCACTATCCATCTCCAGAATTTTTCATCATCTCAAACAAATTCTGTACCCATTATACCAACTCCCTGTTTCTTCCTCCCCTCTAACCTCTGGTAAGCACTATTCCACCTTCTATCTCTATGAATTGGACTCTTCTAAGTGGAAAAGTCCAGTTCATAAGTGGAATCCAATATAAGTGGAATCATACAGTATTTGTTCTTTTGTGTCTGGCTTATTTCAATTAGCATAATATCCTAAAGTTTCATCATGTTGTAGCATGTATCAAAATTTCATTCCTTTAATGGCTGAATAATATTCCACTGTATGGATATAACACATTTTGTTTATTCGTTTATCTGTCAGTGGACATTTGGGCCCACCTTTCGGTTATTGTGTGTGATGCTGCTGTGAACAGCAATGTACAAATATCGGAGTCCCTGTTTTATGGACAGCACTTTTAAAAGGTGTAGTTTGTTGCAAAAAATTATTCCAAAATTGGAAAGAGGCAAAAGGGATTGCTGGATGTCCTTTCAGTGCAGTGCTGTGTGCTGTTTAACAGTCTGCCCCACATGGAGATGTTTACCGGTGTTTGATTTCCTATTTATGATTGATTCTGTTATTTTACAACTCTGTAAGGATAAGAGGTTAGTACGTAGAAAATCAGCAAAATTACACATGATTGTTGTTCAATTGCAACGCAAATGATTTCTGCCCAGGAGGAAAGAATGCGAATCCCAAGGTTACATGCCTCATGGGATATTTTAGAGGTTTAACAGAGGGAGCGAAAGAAATAGAAAATTTATATAATTTTAATAAGGATGGTTTTGGCTTCTTGGTCTGTCTTGCTCTGCTTCCCAAAGAGTCTCCAACAGTATTTGTTTTCTAAACTTGTTCAACCCTTCATCTACCTCCCTGGAAGAGGGTATTTGGAGGTTGGGACTTTTTCCAGCCTTTCACACCACTGTTTTTGATCAAGAACTCTTATCCTTGATTGGAGTCTTCACTTCTCATAGACTCCTGCTCTCTCTTTGAACAGTTGAGACATATTTCCCTACTCTAGTTCATTTCATGACTTTTGCTTGTTTATTGTTTTAGTTTGGCGATAGGCGGGGTGTGGAAAAGAGAGAGAACATGAGGGGGCATGAGGGGGTCAAAGTGACAGGTTGGGTATTTGTAACCAGCACCTCTTCTTGCCTTGGGGAAGTAACTCTCTCTCTTCTAAGCCAAGACACACTTTATTCTTCCTAGCCAGAGAATGAGGTCTCTATTTTCTAGCAGTAAATCTGTCAACTTCTCATCAATCTCGTTTTCCACTTTTGCATGCCCATTTGTCACGACTAAGAGAATTTCTGTCTGGATCCCTTCTTTCTTGTAGAGCTCAATTCCCCAGGGCCAGAACTGGGAACTAGATGCAGTGAGTGGGTGCCTGGGCACAAAATGTAAGGCCTCCCTCTCCGTGTTGTCCAAGTACAGGGTCAGCAACCAAGGGTGATGGCCTTGTGACATTCTGTTCCCTAGATGCCTCACTTGCCTCACCCTAGCTATTCACATCCTCTGGAAGCAACAGCACTGCTAATCTAGAAACTTCCTCTCCAATACAGTCTCCCTCCCTCAATACAACCTTCAGCTGGGTGCAGATAGCTTTCTCCCTCCCTAGCCTCTTCTAATTTACCTATTGAAAGAGACAATTGTATTTAAATTGTAAACAAATTGTTTAGCCAAAACAAACAAACGTTTCTAACGTAATCAAGTTAACTTTTTTTCTTCATGATGTTGCCAAACTAATTCAGTAACAAAGACATTTGACATTAATTTCTAGGATGCCTGCTAGGTGATATTATAGCCTTCTCTGGATTTTAGACATTAGAAGTATTCTTTACTCAAGTTCTTACAAGGGCAAGTTCTTAAAGAGGCAGCTCACTTTGTTTTTGGAGCTCATGTGGTGGAAAGAGGGCAGAGCACTTGGGGAAAGTCTTAGTGGTCCTCCTAGGATTTCAGGAGAGTTCACTTGCGGGGGTCAGTAATCACATGAGAGAAGCAGAGGGGATTTGAGGGGTAACAATACTGAGGCTGTTGGAGGGTTTAAAACACCACAAGAGCTGCAAAATTAATAATACAGTACATTCTTTTGAGCACAGGAGAGTTCAAAGGCTGTTCATGTGGGATACTGGCAATTCTTTCCAGTGCTGTCTACTTTCAGAGAAGACCCTCCCCTTTGGCCTTGTTTTTCTCCCATGTAGCTTCTCTCTTTGGCCAGAGAAGAGGAAGGCTGTTTAGTAGGGGGATAAAACTCCTTCTTCCCTCCCTTCTCCCCCCCTTTCCCTTTCCTCCCTCCCTTCCTTCCTTCCTCTCTCCATCCCTCCCTCCCTCCCTTTCTATGCCTTTATTTTCTTCAGAAATGCATGTGATCCTAAATTCAAAGAAGGAAACTGGCCATCTCATGCCTTGCTAGTCATTAGAAGACAATTAATT
Source organism: Hippopotamus amphibius kiboko (assembly GCF_030028045.1). Classification (NCBI taxonomy): domain Eukaryota; kingdom Metazoa; phylum Chordata; class Mammalia; order Artiodactyla; family Hippopotamidae; genus Hippopotamus; species Hippopotamus amphibius. The sequence continues at coordinate 157,689,695 of NC_080189.1, forward strand.
CTCAGAACTTGTGCTGTTGAGATTGATGTGATTAAGATTTAAACCATGTTGATATATTGACAATAAATTATGCTTACATATGGTCTTCCAGGAATGCACCAGGTAAAGTAGCTTTTTTGCCTACCATACTTATCACTCTCTGAATCTCTTATTTTTCTGATTAAGCATTGAGGCTCTCTCCCCCTAGAAGTTAAGTTCGTTGAGGGCAGTGGCTTTGCCTTATGCATGGCGTAAAGATTCTCAGTTAAAATCCCTGCGCGCATCCCAGAGTAGGTGATTAATATTGGTTAAATGAATGAATGAATAAAGGCATGAATGAGTTGCATTCCAAAAATAAGTCATCTACATGAGTGGATAATAGTGTGTTTGCATCCTCTCATTTAGTAATCATTCTGTTCAGAACATATTTGGAGACATATGCCAGGCAGGGTGCTGGGCACTGAGGGGAAGGCAACGAACAAGAACTTCCTGGCTCCTGGAGCTTAGAGTCTAGCAGGAAATTCAAGCAACAAGCAAGGAATTTCAGTATCCTGCACTTTTTGTAAGGTAGGGCTGTAATTTTGCTTGTTTGTTTGTTTGTCTTGGAGGAAAACAACTGAGGTATAACTTAAAGGTTGCTAGGTATGGTTTGACAGATGCTAGAAAGGAACCCAGGGCTTCCGGTGGGGCATATCTGTTAGAAATTGCTTTTGCTTACATATGATAGAGTCCCGGCTGCAGGAGCTTAACCAGATTGGGGTTTATTTTTCCTCATGTAGCAAACAGGTGTCTCCATGATGTGGTCAGTGTTTTGGGATCTCTCTGTCCCCCTGCTTTGCATTCCAAGCATCAGACTCTCCTCCTCAAAGATGCAAAATGGCTGTTCTGCCTTGGGTCCGATACTCGCTCTTCATTCACTAAGAAAGAAAAGAAGTGACTAGGTGCAATGGGAAATTTAAATCTTCCTTGAAGTCACTTCTTCCAGAACTCTTTCATGTGGGCGGCCTCAGACGCAAGGAATTGGGGAACTACAGCTTTTTATTGGGCAACATCTGTACTGGTGTGGAAGGATGGCAAATGCTACTCCATTATGAAAGCAGGTTTCCATTAGTAAGGAAAAGGGGGAGAATAAATTCTGGGAAACAAAGAGCAAGGAGCAGTCATCCACAGACTACCTATTTCCTCCTGAACCTGTTCAGATAGACTGAGCTGGCCTGACTGTGGGTTAGTGACTGGAAGCAAGAACTTTGTGAGTCACAAAGGAGAACACATCTTCAGAATTCTGGGGTTTCAGCAGGCAGTGACAACAGACTCCAGCACCAGCAGCAAAAGCAGTGGCATGGTCCATCAGAGACATCTCTCAGTGTGGTGACAGCAGGGTTCCAGAGCAATCAGAGAAAACGGAACAGATTATAATAAAAGAAACCTTAAAACACAGTGTCTTGAGCAAGATGGAAAAATTTCCCCTCTTATGTAGCATTCCAGAGATAAGCTGTCCAGAGCTATTTGAACAACTCTGTCATTCCCAACTTGTCGTTTCCATCTCAAGATTAGGAAGCTACCCCAGTTTTCTTCATCTCTTAGCTAGAATGAAGGAGAAAAGGGCCAGAGATACATGTACCAATTCTTTTAAAAGCAAGACCTGCAAGTCTTCCAGCCTCAAGGGGCTATCCGATTCCATTAGTGATTCAAGAATATGCAGGTCTGGCTTTGTGTAAATTAGTAAGCTTTGGCATCTATAAGAGGAAAGTTCGAGAAAGAATGACAGACTTTCTATAAAGTGGGGAGATAGGAGCTCAAGCCTTGAACTTAGAGATACTCCTGGAAAGCTGTTATTTGTACTCCATTCTGTGAAGTGGAACTCCAGGTCTCAATAATAAAATGGGATGGTTATAAAGGGAACTGTCTTAGCCTGGGTCCTCCAGAGCCTGAGGCAAGGATTAAGATGCTGACCTTTTTTAGGGAGGTGCAAGCCCAAAGCAGGGAGAGTAAAGGAAAAAGAGAAATGACCAAGGAAGACAGGAAGTGATATGATGCAATGCTTTACACACTAGTCACCACTTCACAATGAGCCACAGAGACACAAGGGACACAGTAGGCTGTTCAGCAGGTGTGTTCACTCAGCATATGCAGCACTGCCTAGAGAGGTTGCAAGGAAGGAATCCCACCCAGAGTAGCAAACAGGTGATAAAAAGGAGGAAGATATTATGGGCTTTGCTCCTCCCATTTCCTATTTCTTATTGATTGAGGTTCACCCCACAGAAAGCAAATGCTCCCTCCCTTCCAGCATAACGAGTTGGCCCCTCAATAGCCGCTCAGACTAGCCAGATCCTATGCTCTGCAATTGGATGCTTAAGTCCCCAAGTGGAGGGGTGACTTGGCACAGGGAGGACCCCCATCAGGACAGAAAAGGAAGGAGGTGGGCAAGGGAATTGGAGAGAATGTACAGGTATCTGACCTAATTACCAGGACATGCAGGCTGGGATGGGACAGTAAGTGATCAGGAAGACATACTTTAGTCTAAGGGTCAGCTGAGCTGCCTTACCATACCTTCTCTGTTTGGCACCTAAGGAGCTAAAAAAAAAAATATATATATATCTTTACATTTATTCCTAAGAGTTACTGCATTGTTGAAAGCATTGACAGAAACAACAACACTGAACTCTATTACCACCCTGGGAGGAGTCCCAAGTCAGGAGTTTGTGATGTAGATTTTCTCTTGACAGCAGCATGCATGTCATCTAATATAAGTTGAATATGGAGCACAGTGCATCAGTGGGACCAAAGAGACACGATATTGTCACTGCCCCACATTGAGAAAGAGAAACATAAACAAATGAATAGCATTGCGACATCGCCCATGCTAAGGGCCAAATGAGTGGTAAAGAATTCAAAGGAGAACACTATTACTCCAGTATGTTTGGAGTGGGAGGAGGGCATCCTGGGTTGGAGGCACAAAGGTATGGTTTTTGTGGGAAAGTACACGGTGAACAGCAACCAGAAGAGAAAACAATGAATAGTAACTGCTTTTGTCTGGGAAGGAAAGCGTGAGAAGCACAGCTGTCAAGAGAGGCTGGATCTTAAATTGTAGATGTTCTTAAATACTAAGGTATGGAGTTTGGGTTTTCTCCAAATACCTTGGAGATGCCATGGAGGGGTTTTAGCATTCAGAGAACAGGAAACTGAAGGGACAACTTTTGGTGGGTGGGGGAAGAGGGGTTGGAAAATTGCCATTGTGGAAATTGTCCCTTATCAAGGACTCCCAACCAAATAGGTCACACCTACTTGGTCAGAGAGGGGATAGTGAAGTGGGGTAGGTCTATGGGGCAGTGCAATTCAGGGCATGTAAAGTACAGAAAGGAAAAACACGAGGGCAAAGAACACAATTTTTCCACGTTGTAGTTTTGCCAATTTTTGGCTGTGAGCAGACCAGGAGATTTGGTCAGCCAGCCTGATTCATGTTGGGTCCTTTTTTTCTTACTGTTATTATTTTTTAAATGAATTAATTAATTAATTAATTGGCTGGGTTGGGTCTTTGGTGCTGCACACGGGCTTTCTCTAGTTGCGGCCAGTGGGGGCTAATCTTCATTGTGGTGCGCAGGCTCCTCATTGCGGTGGCTTCTCTTGTTGGCGGAGCACGGGCTCTAGCCATGCGGGCTTTAGTAGTTGCAACACACAGTCTCAGTAGTTGTGATGCACAGGCTTAGTTGCTCTGTGGCATGTGGGATCTTCCTGGAGCAGGGATCAAACTTGTGTCCCCTGCATTGGCATCTAGGAAGTCCCATGACTGAGCCACCTAGGAAGTCCCATGATGGGTCCTTTTAATGCTATGTGGGAGGCAAAGTCAGTGCAGAGGGGTCTGCCATGAAGAACTACTGTAAGTAGTGGTCTGATTTTATGGCTCTAAGATAATTTTCCAAGGGTGTGTGTGTGTGTGTGTTTATGAGAAAGAGATCTTGTCTAGAGGCTGAACTAGACTCTGACTGTACTTCCTGTTTCCTTCCAACCCCTCATAATTCTAGGGCACCTGTCTTCCTGTTAGGCCAATTGTCAGATTTTTTTTTTTTTTTTTTTTGGTGAGCGTAGACCTTTATTCTAACTTGTTCTTTAAAAGGTTATTTTCCAGATTATTCCATTTCTGACCATATACCTGCTACTAATCCTCCACGCAGTTAATTCTAGGGCTGCCTGTAGATCCTGCCAGGGATGTTTTATAACTGTTACAATGTATTTTTCAAAATCATTCAGGATGTTTTCCCTGTAGTAACTTACCCTTCCAGAAAGTCTTTAGCTGCTACCCACACACCACATGAGTCACAACAGATCTTGATTCAGAGCTACCGAAACCTTTAAGAATAAAGCTGTTATTAGTGAAAAAGGCTTAGCTCAGGAGCGACTAAGAAGGATTTGATTCAGTTTGGGCTTAAAAACAGCAAAATACTTAAAAAAAATTTTGTCTTTATATCTCAAATCTATATGTTTTGAGAAAATATTTTAGTACTCAGCGGTATTTCTGGTAAAATAAAATATGAGAAAATGGATTGCGGAGTGAAAGGTAATTTGTCTGAGTTTTATTTGGTGTCTGAGGAGAGGGGCGCTTTTCTAGATCTGGAAAGAAAAGAAGGCACCACAGTTATTAGGACAGTTTGCCAGAACGAGCCAACACATTGACTTTTTTTTTAAGTTTGCCTAATGCAAAGTCCCAGAATATTCTGTCTGTAAAATTCGCACCCAGATCTCCTGTAGGTCAATGAATCAGTCCTTGTTTTGGTTACCATTGCTATAAGTCAAATTGTCCCAGGGACAGAAATTCTGAAGGGCTCATCTAGGAAGTTCTCACTTGGTTCCTGTCATGAAATTGCAGTCAGACGTGTCCTGGGGCTGCAGCCTTCCAGAGAAAGGTTCCATGGGGCTGGATGTGCAGGATGGCTCATCATGTGGCTGGCAGCGGATGCCCCCTATTGGCTGACAAGCATCCACACATGGCCTCTCCAGCAGGGCAGTCAGAGTAGTCAGACTCTTACGTGGCAGCAGGCTTCCAACATGGAGCAAACATGCCAACAAAACCAGGTGGAAGATAGATGGCCATTTCCAACCCAGCCTCAAAATTCACATGGTGACTGCACTGGGTGATGCAGTCATAGGCCCACCCACACTCAAGGGGAGAAGGCAGAGACCCACTCTTTTTTTTTTTTTTTAAGATTTATTTTATTATTTATTTATTTAGTTTATTTTTGGCTATGTTGGGCCTTCATTGCTGTGCTCAGGCTTTCTCTAGTTGTGGCGAGCCGGGGCTACTCTTCCTTGAGGTGCATGGGTTTCTCATTGCAGTGGCTTCTCTTGTTGCAGAGCATGGGCTCTAGGCATGTGGGCTTCAGTAGTTGCAGCATGTAGACTCAGTAGTTGTGGCTCATGGGCTTAGTTGCTCCGAGGTATGTGGAATCTTCCCAGCCCAGGGATCGAACCCGTGTCCCCTGCATTGGCAGGCGGATTCTTAATCACTGTACCACCAGGGAAGCCCCAGAGACCCACTCTTTTTTTTTTTTTTTTTTGATAAAGACCATTTTTTTAAAAATAAATTTATTTATTTATTTATTGGCTGCATTGGGTCTTCGTTGCTGCACACGGGCTTTCTCTAGTTGCTGAGAGCAGGGGCTACTCTTCATTTTGATGCGTGGGCTTCTCATTGTAGTGGCCTCCCTTGTTGTGGAGCATGGGCCCTAGGCACGTGAGCTTCAATAGTTGTGGCACATGGGCTCAGTAGTTGTGGCTCACAGGCTCTAGAGCACAGGCTCCATAGTTGTGGCGCACGGGCTTAGTTGCTCCGTGGCATGTGGAATCTTCCCAGAGCAGGGCTCGAACCCGTGTCCCCTGCATTGGCAGGCGGATTCTTTACCACTGCTCCACCTAGGAAGTCCCAGAGACCCACTCTTGATGAGAGGAATATCAGATAATTTGCCATCATTAAAAAAAAAGCAAACTGTTATCATCCTTTATAGCCAGCCTTAAGATGTCTCTGAGGACCTTTCTAGAGAGTCTCATCAAGTTCACGTCTAATTCTGTTAGCGTCTTGATATCCACTTACTACACTGTCTTCTCCAGCTTTTCTCCACCACCTCCTTGTCATATTTTTCTTCCTTTTTTTTTCTTTCTACTTGGACAAATCACCTTAGGTATCTCATCTTTAGTTTTAAGGAATTTCTAACTGAATTGGTTCTCATTGGTTAATGGATTCCTAACTTGCACATAGAATGCCTGTCATAAAATTTATTTTTATATTAATAGCAAAGCAGAGATTTTAATATAATAGCTCAGTTTTTGAACTATCTTTCACATGACTACATTACACAAGAATCATTATAATACCCATCATTTCAGTGAAGAGTCTTTTTTTCATCTTAACAGCATCTAACTGGTCTTCTGTCTCAAATAACACAATGAAATTCCTCATGATAAAATACTGTGGACAGTCCTTTGGAGACAATTGTAATGGTTTGGACCCACGTTAGAAAAGGAAAGCTACTGGCAGCTGGTTGAATACCTGAGAAATTGTGTTCTGTTGAATATTTTCAAACAATTTGCCACCAATAAGCCTCATAAAAATAGATTCTTTCCTGCCTTAAAAACTGAATAATTGCCAGTAATCTTCAGCCAGCTGGGTACAGCCTTCCTACAATCACCTTAAAATTTCCTTTTCAGTTTTCCCCAGTCAGCCTCAGAATTATGCTTGCATTAGCTGCTTAATAATGAATGAACTAAGATTGGTAGGGTGGATGCCACCCACTTCTATTACTTGAGTAAGGATGGAAGGGTGGCTTCTTCTCCTATGGGAGGACATTCTGAAGATGGATGGTGCCAGTGCAGAGGGGATGCCAGTGTATAACCCAAGCATGTCATACTGAGCATGTCCAAGGTTGTGGACACGGATCTGCAAACTATTTAAACAGTAATCCAGAACAAAAGGAAATGGTAAATTTAGAAGGAATAGCATGTCACTGAGGTGGTGATAGGGTTATTCAATAAACTATGGATGCCTTCTTAGAAATTCAATGTAGTTTATATAAGACAGTGGATTGTTAGAGATTTTAAAATATAATATTGTTTCTATAATCCAATGGCATTTTGTGGTTTGCATGATGATTTTGTATCAATGTTGAGTATGCAGTTTTGTCATAGAAATTGTGTGACAAGACAATAATAACGTGCTCTACATATAGATGAATAAGTGACCTGAACCTGCCTCATGGGATGGCAGTGTTCTATCCAAGGATGGCAGTGTTACACTGTTTGTAATTTAAAACACTTCTGTGTAGACACTGTAAAATCTGTGTTAGTTGGTTTTTATCTACACTTCAGAGGCAGTTAGTTAATATTTGAAGTACTCTAATCAGAAATTATACACCAAAGGGATGGTTAGTTAGCATTTGAAAGTTCTAAATAAAGTCTATACTCCAGAGACAGCTGACAGTAGAGGGACCTCAGCATTCCTCGTCTGTGATGCACACTAGAGGCTTTGATGAATATAGTGGATGTTAGAATTCGGTCACCAATGAAATGAGTGGTCTTCGAATGTGTGGATTTACTAGAAATGTTGTTTAGGCGCTCCTACCTTTATATAAACAGGGTATGAGGATCTAGCAAGGCCAATACATCTCTCTAGGAGTTGACTTCAAACTTGCCTTGGGCTCAGATGCTGATTAGGGAATTTTTGTGACCCTGCTTTGCTTTAAGTAAACTTTTCATGAAAGATTATTTCCCAGTACCCAAAAGGACAGAAAGCTGTGACTTCATTGTTTATGGAATAGAATGTATGACTTTTGGTATTCATGTGTTACAATTAATTGCAAGGGTATCTCAAAGGTATTTTTCAAACCCACTGCCAAGGAAGAGGCTTATGAACACACTAACTTCAATATTTCTTACTTGATGCATATTTTGTAGGGGAAAAATTGTGTACATAATCACTACCAGGCTGTATTTTTTAAAAAAGAATGTTTATACATGTACCTCAGTGTTCATTGCAACAGTATATAACCAGGACATGGAAGCAACCTAAATGTCTGTCAACAGAGGAATGGATAAAGAAGATGTGGTACATATATACAATGGAATATTACTCAGCCATAAAAAAGAATGAAATAATGCCACTTGCAGTGACATGGGTGGACCTAGAGGTTGTCATGCTGAGTGAAGTAAATCAGACAAAGATGAATATCATATAATACCGTTCATGTGTGGAATCTCAAAAAATGGTACAAATGAACTTATCTGCAAAACAGAAATAGAGTCACAGATGTAGAAAACAAACTTATGGTTACCAAGGGGGGAAGGGGGGAGGGATTAATTGGGAGATTGGGATTGATGTATACACACTACTGTATATAAAATAGATAACTAATAAGGACCTACTGTATAGCACAGGGAACTCTGCTAATACTCCATAATGATCAATATGGGAAAAGAATCTAAAAAAGAGCGGATAGGGACTTCCCTAGTGGTCCAGTGGTTAAGACTCCTAGCTTCCAATGCAGGGGGTGCTGGTTCGATCCCTGATTGGGGAACTCAGATCCCACATGCCACATGGCATGGCCAAAAATATAAAATAAAATAAAAAAGAGTGGATATAGGTATATGTATAACTGATTCACTTTGCTGTATGGCAGAAACTAATATAACATTGTAAATCACCTATACTCCAATAAAAATTTATTTAAAAAAAATGTTTAAAGGTCATTAAACACTCTGGGTGTCTAATGTTTAGGTCCTAGGTTGCTGGATAGCTCATGAGGTTGACAGTGGATGTGTTAGTGTAGGTCTTGGTAGAAAGCAAATGGCTCACTCAGAGTGGGTAATGTGAAGACAGTTGGAGAGAGGCTGTCGTGGTGTGTGCGGGGGGTGCTGAGGATACTAATAATGGGTATGCACCTCAGGGCTGGCAGCAGTGGGAGCCACTCTACTCTCACCTGAAGGGCCAAGGGAAGGGAGCGGCACTAGAACGAGAGAAGGGAGCCACGTGGAAGGGGCAATCTCCCAGGAGCAGAGGACTTCAGGAGCAGGCTCTAGCCAACCAATGGTGTCTTTGCAGGGAGAGAGCCGGGGCGTATATACCCACCCCATTCTCTTCCTGCCTTTTGCCCTCCAGTCTCCTGCTGGTGCTTCTCACTGGCCAAACCCATCCCAAGCTGGAAGGCCAGGGAGCCCAGGAATATAGTCCACACAGGCTAGCTTGCAGGGCTCACGAGTGTGGGGAAAGGAGCAGAGTAGAGTTGGAGGGGCAAACAAGACTCAGCACAGGAAGTTTTCTGGAAAGAACTCTGGAGCTCATTGAAGTCTATCAGAGAATAGCTTACGTGATTTATCAGGAATGGTAATTACCTCTCCAAAGCAGCAGCTAACTCACATCAGACCACAGAGTTCCGCCTCCGTTCAGGCACAGTTTTTCTTTCTCAGTATGTGTAGCAAAAATTGGTCTGACCTGGCTTTTATTACTACTTCATCTACCTGTAAGCAGGGACGGCTATGAGGCAAAGATTATCTTCTTGATACCGCGTACCTCTGAAGGGCTTGATTGCATTAGGTAAGCTCACTACATCTCTATACTCTACATCCTGTTCTTTCCCCTCATTTGTTGCCATTCAGATTATATATATTTATTAGTTTGTTGATTTGTTTATTGTCTCTCTGCCATCTCACTCAGTGACCATAGCTCATGAAGGCCAAAGAATGTCTCTCTGCACTGTCTATCATGGTGCCAGGCACATAGTAGGTGCTCAATAATTATGTACTGAATGAAGGAATGGATAAATTCCCTGGTTATCTACCAGCAAGACAGCATTAGTGAAGTGGAGAGAATGTGGGTTCTGGAATAAGGAAGAATTGGATTTGAATTTTGATCTACTTAGGCACTGAGAGGTTTTAGCAAATTGCTTAATCTCTCAAAGCTGTAATTCCCTCTATAATCTGGTGATTATAAAATTTACTCACCTGGTTGTTAAAGTTTGCATCAGATACACTGTTAAGTGCCTACAAGGACTGGGAACATGAAGGAAATAGAGTGGGAACAGTTGGGAAACAGAGTGATGCCTGCTGCTGGTCTCATCTCCCTATTAGGTTTTGTTAAAGAATGTTTACAGCAAGAGAGGACGCCTTTCAAGTGAGCAACGCTCGTTAGAATTTTTTTTTTCTTGAAGGAAAAACCAGGGGCTTAGCATGTAATTTAAAGGCTTTAATCTTTCTGAGGGTTATGGAAATTTCTTCCTTAGATGATCATTGGTCACTGGGATTTAATACAATCTAGTGGATATACTTTCAGGTGAGTCTGAAGCACTTAGCAGCTGTGAGCCAGGGTGTCCTATGGAATTGGCATGGGGTAAATGCAATAGAAATGTTCCTAAAAATAGGTAGGCACACTTTTATCAATTATGTTATATTTTAAATGCATTAGGAACATTCACCCTGTGATGAATTCTCTTCTAATTCTAAGAATGCCTCCAATATTATTTTTTAAAATCTAATTTCCTTTAAGTAATGCTAATATGGGAAAACCCATATGCTAGTGATGTCCTCTGGGCTTGGCTTTCCAAGTACTTGTCAATAAAACACCCCCTTCATCCTGCTTTTTAAAAGCGGCCTTTAAAACAATTAAAAAACCTCTCAAGTTGACTATAGAAAAAAATAAGAAATACAAATAAGCAAAAATAATTAAAAAATGGAAAACCCACCCAAATCCAAATGCTCAAGAACTAATTTGTACTTACGCATTTCTTTATAGATTTTACCAGGAAAATTCTTCATTGGCAATACTTTCTCCTCCCTGGAATGATAGCAGGGTTTTATGTTTCAGTGAGTATTTTTGTAAACAGAATCCCTTTTGCAAACTTCCTCCACCTTCCCACTCTAAGAAAACACACTCAAGATCCCATCATTGCTTCCCCAACATTGATTTTAGCTCCTTCACGATAAGTAACTATATTGCGTGGGCGGGATTGACCCAACCCCTCAGTTTTAAGAATGGTCACTAAGTGGCATAAACCAATCCAGGAAATCCCATTTCCCCCCTGCTGAAGTGATTGGTTCAAGCAGTGTAGACCTAGAACAATCTGTGCTATTTATTCCCTTAGCCACAATGATGGACTCATAGGTGATCCAATCAGCTCGTAGCTTGAGACGTTTGCTGGGAGTTCTGCAATATAAAATTTCCTCTCCTGGATGTGGAATGTGGGTGTGTAATACAATCCCACCCAATGCAATATGAGGAAAGCCGTTTTTGCAGGGTTTCTGGAAAAGAAAACTTTTCTCTTAAAAGGCAAATAGGGATGGAACATTCTGTCCTCCAGCCTTGGGGTGTTGACATATGACCATGCAATGCTTGAGGTGACTGCAGTCATCCTTCTATTGCAATATGTCAAGCCTGAGATGAGAGTCAGCATTCTGTGGAGAAAAGAACCTGATTCTCGCTGCCATTATTGAACAACTGGAAACCAACCTGCTGTAGAGTAGATTAAATTCCTCTATTGTTCAAGCCATTTAGAGTTGAGTGTTCTGTTGCTTAACAGTCAGTGATTCAACTATGAGATGCGAAGAACCTGGTTTCTCCTCTTAGATGCTTTTCTTTTTGTTCAGAGAGAAGCAGGCTGTGGAAAAACATGAATAGCTCCGCTCATTTTGTGGACAAAAATATTACAAAAGGTTCTTTTGGCAACTATTTTTGTATACTTCATATTTTTGAGTGACATCAAATCTTATTAAGCTTAAAGAAAAAGTAAAACCTTGGTTTCCTGATAGATGTGGAGACTTGGGTACCTCAAAGAGAACTTTGGGTATCTCTTGGGACATTTTACTTCATCGATACAGTTTCAAAAATTCTTAATGCTCACAAGCAGTAGTTTTCTTTGGAGGTATGTTTCTCAGAGAGGAGTAAAATTGTTTGGAAATACAAGATTCAGATCGAGAAAAATCCTCTTCTTAGGAACAGAAAGGAAAATTCTTGAAATTACAACTTCTGGCAAAGTTGATATAGTTAGAGAAACAGAAAGAATAGATACTGTTTCTGGACCACATTATGACAAAGGAAATAAATTAAGTATACAAACTTATTTGCCTTTTGAAAGGAAAAGATTGTGTGGCATTTACTTAAAGGCAGATCAATCCCTCTCCTAGACTAAATGAGGAAGAGATTAATTGAAATCTTGAAACATAAAATTGGGCATAGGTGATATTGCCTACAACCATTGTAGACTGACAAATAATGCAGCCAGTCTGTTTACCTTATTGGATTGAGCCCTGGGGAGGCCAAGTATCTGATTCCTAATCTGAGAATCAAATCTTTACTCCTTAGTTTCTGTTGACAGGCTAATTTCCTTTCTCACTGGATAAATCAGGTACATTTCCAGCTTCCTTTGTTTCAACCTAGGGAAGATTTAATGACATTTGTCTAGGTATGGCAGGGTGAAGTCCAACACTATGTTGAAAAGAACTGGGATGCAGGAACCTGGGGTGTGGGAAGACCTGGCCCTATTAACAGCAATGCTCCCTTTAAAACGGCAGAAGGTGAATGATGCCTTTTGAAGAAGGCCTGTTATCACCATCCTCCTCTCTCTACATGTCAGCCATTTCTATAATTACATGGTTGAGCTCCTTGAGGGCAAGTCCCTTCCCTCGTGAATCTCCTATCTCCCTCTTCCTGACATGGTGCTCTGGACATAGTAGATGTTTGATAAATCCTAGTTGGCTGACACTTGAGGTCAACTTGTTCTCCAATCCACATTTTTAACAGATTGTACTGCTGGTGTCTGACATCCTAGGCTGGGAAACAAGGTGGGTCTCCCACCTGGATGAGGGCAGTTCCTGAGTGAGAAGTCTTGCATCAGGTAGTCATAGCATCAGGTAGTGAATCTAAAAGGTGCTGAGTGGGAGAAAGAGAAGAAGTGAAGAGTGGAAGGCTAGGAGCCGGAGAAGTAAATTAGCAAGTGGAGTTCACACTCTTCTCTTGGGGCCCCTATTACCATTACCATGGAGATCTGACTTCTGGACATAGTGAGGGTGTCATTGCTGATCCTTTTATCAATATACAAAATGTTAATAAAGCTTCCTTTTATCCTAAAATAATTAAGTAAGAAAAATAAATAAAAATTCACTGTTACTTTCATGCACCACACTTTTTTACACATCCCAGTTTGGAGACTGCTTGTCCACATGGATAAACAAGATAAACACAGTTTCTCTGCCCTCATAGGGGTTATAATCCCCTGGGGAATATTAATAACAAAACGAGCCATTATAATAACACCCACATTCAAATATATATTGCCATACTTAATATTAAAATTAGTGAATATTAACTTATAGTAACATTTTTGTGTAGTTATTTCTCAGTTGCTGTAGCAGACAATGGTGGCTTCTGCTACCCAGCCTCTATTTCCACTTTTTCTGGAAAGAACATCCTGAGTTTTTTCTTAGGATAATATATCCTTTCCCCTGTACTTTTAGTTCACCATCCCCCTCCCCAGATCTAGGGGTGGGGAGATTATCCAGATCTCAGGATTACGATATTTGAATCCCTGACCAGAGAGATTGTTTCAGAAGTAGTCATGTGACCCAAGATAGTCCAATCAGAAAAAAATCCTGGGATTTTTTTTTTTCTGGAATAACGTGGAAAGAGGAGTTCTCTTTTTTATAGACTTGGAATCAAGTATGAAAGTTTGGAACTTCAGGCAGATATCTTCTCCACAAGAGCAGAGCCTATGAAAAGAGAACTAAGGCAAATGAAATGTAACATTCAAGAAGCAAAAGCAGAGGACTGGGTTTTGATGATGGTTGAGCCCTGAATCCCTGGAGACCAGATTTACCTCTATGCCTTCCATTTACATGGACCAATAGATTCTTGATTTTTTTTGCTTAAGTCAGTTTGAGTTGGGCTTTCTCTGTCTCTCTCCTCATTTTTTTTTTTTAATAAATTTATTTATTTATTTACTGGCTGTGTTGGGTCTTCATTGCTGGTGGGGGCTTTCTCTAGTTGTGGTGGGGGCTACACTTCGTTGCGGTGCGTGGGCTTCTCATTGCGGTGGCTTCTCTTGTTGCGGAGCAGGGGCTCTAGGCTCCTGGGCTTCAGTAGTTGCAACATGTGGGCTCAGTAGTTATGGCTCATGGGCTTAGTTGCTCCACAGCATGTGGGATCTTCTCGGCCCACGGCTCGAACCCGTGTCCCCTGCATTGGCAGGGGGATTCTTAACCACTGCACCACCAAGGAAGTCCTGGGCTTTCTCTCTCTCAGCAACCAAAATTCTGTACCAAATTTACTAATATGCAGCTACTTTCAATGACTGCTAAGCTAACCTTTGTCTTGTTTGAAGTTTGAATGGAGCTCACCTTTTTAACATCCTAAATTTTTCTTGGATTTATACTTTACCTAATATTTGCCTTTTATCTCTGAGCTTTTAACGATAGTGGCTTCTGGATATCATTATCCTTCCTCACACCCTCCATTGTAATGTTTTCTATCCTAGCACAGTTTTTCCTCAGGCTGCTTTGAAATCATGGGATGCGCATTGAAACTGCAGATACCATGACCATCTGACAAACTGCATTTTTAAAATGCACCCAGGTGGTTCTGTCATGCACTAGCATTTGAAAACCAGACTCCTAGCATTAGGCCCTTATCTATAATGGCTTAATCCCCAAAATTCTTAGGTCACTCTCTGCCATTGATCAGTTTCTTTTCCCATCCATGGATAGAAAGTGAATGAAAAACAGAAGAGCTACCTGGACTTCCCATTGGTCTGTGTGACCCTGATCTTTCTCTGTCATTCACTTAGCTGGAAAAAATTTCCTAGATGAACCATCCCAAAACTCAGCTCTTTGCCCTTGAGAAATCTGAACTTATGTTTCTTAACAAAGTGCACTGATGTCTCTAGTCTTCTGTATTTTTTGCAGCTGTAATTTTTGCAAGGGACATGGAATTCCTAAAACTCAGCCTGCATTGGAAATTGGAAAACATGTAGGTAAATAGAACATAACAAGAAATGTAAATGTTTTCCTTTTCCTTCTCCCTTCCACGAGAGGCAAGAAGAGTCTGAGGCTGCCTGCCCCTTCTTCTGTAAAATGAGCCCACTTATATTTTGGGCTTGTACGGCAGCACCATATCAGGGTTTTTAAACAAAAATATTCAGTGATTCCTCAGACTTGATGGGACTGTTGATTGTGATACATGAGGCTGAAGGAAAAGTTATGGGACAGTCATAGAAGCCAGCTTTGAACTGTAAACCTTTCCCATGACCTGTGCCCCCAAAATAGTAGCTCCCTGCCGACGACCATCTGCAGCCCTGATTTGACCCTGCCCCAAACATTTGGCATGTGGAAGCCAGCCCAGCTGTCACAAAGCAAGCAGATACATTTCCCAGTGTTTACAGATTTCTCCTGGACTTGTGCATATTCTAGCAGTAATTTCTGTTTAAAAACACCCAATAAAATTCAAGAATGTGCCAATAGTAACTCCTTCATCACTGGCTGGGCTGCATTTGCAGAGCTCCAGATGCCAAATGCTGCTCCCTCAGGAAAGGCGGTGAGCAGGGTACCAGTGGGGCCTACTGGGGGCACGAGTCTCACCTTGGCCCCCAGGTCCATCTCTCTCCAAATCACAGGCCCGGTCCACTTCTGGTCAGGGAGATGTGGGTGTGGGCAGAATGGGTGAGGAAGGAAATCTCACCTTTTATATCAGCTTTTCTTAACCCTCCTTTGCTTTGCAGGTCCTGTCACTTATCTCACCATCCCTGTCCCCCCGCCCCTCACCTTCCCCCCAGACCCCCTCACTGGAGATGGATTCCTTAAAGCTTCATGTAGAAACCTTTGAGCAACCTCTCCTGACATCATTAATTCTCCATCTCTGCTCTTTCTTCCCTAAATCTCCTCCACAGCACAAGTGAGTGCCTAAGACTGCAATGAGATGTTAAAAAATGTATTTTTAATTTAAGGAGGAAAATGATGGATGAGCTCTTCCATTTGAATCGAGAAATTGAGAATTGAGAGAGGCAATGTGGTTTATTTAGGGACCTTTCTTCCAGAAGATCCAAGCAGAAGTCAGCACTTTGAAGAAATTCAGGGACCTCACCCCAATCTCTTGCATATAGAACATTTCCCGTCAAAAGCACTGTGAGGACAGTAAGGAATAGAAAACCAGGGAGTTCGTGGGGCGAGTAGAGGTAGAGGAAGGGCTGTAGTTACATAGGGTGATCCTTTCCTTTCTCTGGGGAAGGACCTCTGCAGAGGGGGAGTCTCGGACCCTCCAGGGGATGAATGTTTATACCCTTCAACAAGTATTGAGTGTCCCGTACGTGCCAGGCACGGCATTGGATGTGGAGGATACGAGGATGAATGAAGGGATGTGGTTCCTGCCTGCACAGAGCTACTGTTGGGAGGGGTAAAGCTAGTGATCAGTTAACTATTAAATAAATGTGCACCTGAAGCAGGGGTAAGTGCTGCTAAAGAGAGGTCTGTTGGGCTAGGGGAGGCAATTTAAGAGAGGATTCGACCTACACTGAAGGGTCAGGAAAAGCTTTCCTAAGAACGTGATGACTGGGTTGAGAGCTGAATGATGAGTAAGAATTAGGTAGCTAAAGAAGGAAGGACGGGGCTGGAGCTGGGGCCTCATGGGGGCCTGCTGGGCAGAAGGCTCTGGAGGAACGACAGTGGATTGGAATTGGGACAGCCAATGGGGGAGGGGCTGAGGCTGGAGAGGTTCTAGGGCACAGATCAGGGAGCACCTTGCCTGTAGACCATGCTGAGGATTTTCATCTTTATCTTACAAGCAATGAAAACCCATTGGAGCATTTTAATTGGTGGTGGTGGTCGTGATACTGGCAGGGGATGTGTTCGGATGTGTGTTGGAAAAGATTGTTTTGGCTTCAATGTGATACGTTGTGGGCGGGGCTAGATTCAAGGTAGAAAGAAGAGATGGGGGCGGGGGTGGGGGGCTTGTAGTAACCCAGGCAAGAAATGACGGTAGCTTGGGCTGAGTTGGTGGCAGTGATAGGAAGAGAGATTTTAGAGGCAGAGTCAACAGGGCTTGGTGTGTGTACTTCCCTTATCACCTTCAAGCTTCCTCAAGTGCCAATCTGACAGGAGCCTGAAAGTAGCATGCCCGTTGGTGCATGAGAGAGCAGGTCACAGCTAAATCACATTTATCTGGACAAACAGCTCCAGTGCTGGATCTCAAGGAGGATTTTCCAGCCCTCCCGCATCTTCGGCATGAGCAGGCACTGAAAATGAAGTGCTAGGGAAGGAAGCAGGCTCCCGAGTTATTTTTAGCAAGCTCTAGGAAAGAGCCAACATTCTAATTTGAATCCTTCTCATTAAAATCCAGAGCCTCACCCCACACAGTTCTTGTTGCTAATGTCTGCAAACTTCTCTTTTTTCCAGATAATTGACAATAGGGCCCCGTGGAAGTCTTCTCAGCATTTCTGCAAAAATTGAGGAAACATTAGATTTGACACCATCATCATGTTTGCCAAGACAGCATAAATCTCAGCCAGCAAAACTTTAAGTGTGATGAAGCGGAAGGGTGGGGACAGCACAGAATGACTGATCATCTCGGGATGTCTTCTAGCAAGAATTTCCAATGTTGGTGTTTTCCCTTGTCTTTGAAGCAGGAGCAGGAGGTAATGGCGGCTTTGGGTATATGCCATGGTGATGTAGGTAGGGTTTACCCCTCTTCTTTCTATCTTTCCTCTCTGCCCTCAAGCATTTCCTGGATTTAAAGTTATTTTTAATGTGTTTATTCAACAACAGTAAAAGCATTTTAAAATTCAATATGTTGAAATTATATAGCCTAGTCAGCATCTGAATTATTGCCGAGCTGATTCTTATGTTGACATTCCAGGCCTTCCACGGGCTTGACCTGGGCCATGTTGTTTAGATTCTTTGGGTCTTGATTCCCTTGCCTGAGACACGAAGAGGTGCTGTACCAGCTCGGCATTTCCCCACCTTCAGTCATTCAGGCATCACCCTCGTCATATTTGCCATGCTGACTTTTCACTTACATTATTATTCTTAACATTTTTTCCTCTAAATTGACATGTTCGTTTATGTCAGTCCCTTTTTTTTTTTTTTAAAGTCTTGGCTATAATATACATGATATTGTGGGACTGATGTGATAATAACTTTTCCCGCTAACACACATAAATAAGCACATAATTAAAAATGTTTATCATCTCAAACTGCATTCCACCATGATGATATGCAGACCCTACTCTGGGAAAGTCTAGACAAGCTGCTTTCTAAGCACTCTTGCAGTGCTAACATATTAGTCACATCTGGCCTTATCTACCCAGCCTTATTTCCCATGGCTTCCTAAAAGAAAACCTCAAGTCTGGCCAAGTCGATGTTCTTGTTGCTCCTTGTAGACAGTGTATGCATGCTGTTCCCTTCATCCAGAGTCAATAATTTACTAAGGGGAGAGAAACCCTGACCTAAGAAGAAAAAATAAGTTGAGAAAGCACATGATTTGGTGGACAAGCTACCCTTGACTAGTTGGCCAAGAAAATCCTTTGGGTTGGCAGTTGTTGGATGAAGGTCAAGTGTAAGGGATTGGTCATTTGTGGGTTTTTTTTTCCCTTTAAAAAGAGGGTTACCCATTTACTGGGCAAATTTACTGGACACATTTCTGAGTGGGATTCTTCAACTTCATTGAATAGAGTAGAGAAAATCTGGTTTGACTATTATGGTGAGTAGTCATTATTTGCTATAGAAATTCATTAGTTCACTTATTTACAATGTATGATGCTTTATTCCATGCTAGTCATTGGATATAAGATCATTAAGACATTACCCTCTAGGAGCTCAAGTTTATGAGGAGACAGAAATTAGATAGGTGAACATGATAAGGCATGTTCACGCCCCAAAGCAGAAGTGTGTCCAGGGTACAGTATGGACACAGGAGAGGGAGTGTCAGCTCTGTGGAGACAAAACTTCCTAGGGGATGTAAAATGATTTATAAGTTGTATCTTGACTTATAAGCCAGAGTTGATTAGCTGAATGAACAGTGCAGGACAGAATGCCCCACCAGGGAGAATAAACACAGTTATAAGATTATCTACCATATTCAGTAAAGCTGAAAAGTGAATGCAATTTTGTAGGAGTGGAACATACAGTTCTGTGTGTGTGTGTGTGAGAGAGAGAGAGAGAGAGAGAAATTGGACTATAGTCTCTATTCAAGAAAGAGCTATTGAAGACAAGCAAGGGGGTGATCATTCAGAGTACATACTTGGATTGGGAGGCATTTCCAAAGTACAGGCAAAGAGACGAGTCAGAACTCTATTACAAGGGTCCAGGTGAGAGAGGATGAGGGTAGCAGCAGTGGGTAAAGGGGGAGGGGACAGCTTTGAGAGATATTAAGAAGGATGTGGTGATGAGAGAGTGGGTGATGTATGGGAAAATGCCAACATTTCCAGCTTGGGTGATTGGGTCATGATGCTACTCAAACACAAGAGGAATGATGCAATTTTGGGAAACATGAATTTCTTTTGGAACTGTATTCCCTGGGGCCTGCATGACCAAGTGACAGGGTTTGAAGCAATTACATCTGAGTTTTTCTCCCCAGCTCTGTCGGTATGACCTTGTTTGACTTCCCAAGGTCTCTCTGTCCATAAAATGTACTGCCTGTCCTGGCTTGATTTGAGGTCTCAAAGAAAAGATATATGCGAAGATGCTTTGTAAATGTCTTCCCAAATGTAAATATTTATGTCTCCAGGAAAGTGCAAGACGTAAAATGCAGTCATCAGCACATTTCGCTTATAAACAGGCAGCGTGCACGGCTGCTTTGCATTGTGATCCAGCACCCAGCAGAGATTTCTCTGTGAGATTGCCACTATCACTGCTTGTCCTCCTGACCAAGATGGTTTAATACCTATGAGACTAAAATGTATTACTTTGCCCTGCAACAGTCCAATTCAAGAAACATCACACATCTTTATTTTCCTAAACCTTATTAAATTGCTTCTCCATTCTCACTTGCCAGGGTGGTCTAAACATCCATCTTCAGTCAGAATTGAGAGTCCCATTGGATCACATAAAAATCCTGTTTTTCATTGGTGAAATGAGTGGGGTTCAAGGTATACGTAGGTAGGCTAAGAAATATACGTAGGGAGCCCTACCCCGCTGCACAAATAGGGTATACTCATTGTCATAGGTTTAGGCAAACCTGTAACACCTGTTAATTCAGACCCAGGTCTTCGAGATCCGTTGCCTGTAGGGCTGAGAAGAAGATGAGCCTGTGGTACCCATACCCAAGACATACCCAAGACCACTCAGCAGCCTTATCATCCGGACCCCAAAATTGAGGATTTACTTTTGGTTGCTGTTGGGTTCACAGTTTGCTGTGGAATAATCATGTTCCTTGTAAGTGAGAAGAGTTGTAATGTCAACAGTGTGGGGAGGGTCAAGATGAAAGAAAAACCCCCCAAACTAAACCACTAAGGGTGGGCCTGCTGGGGAGGGTTGAGGGTTGAGTGTACATGATGGAACTGAAGTCTACCGAAGATAAAGAGGTAAGAAATAAATATTTTATTTGAAAAAGAGGCCAGAGTGGAAAAAAAAGGAATAAGAAAGTGTTTTGAGTTCATTCAAAATCTTTCTTATAATTCTTGCAAATTGTGAAACTATCAACTTAGGGTAACTTCCCTTAGAATACACATTTTTGATCAGCGTATTTTAAGTTCTAACTCAACTCCTGGGAGGGAGAAAAGCCCCAGCCTTAGAGCAATGTTTCTAGAGTGGGATGCACGGACCACTGATGGCCTATGAGATGATTGTTTTGGTTAAACATAAGAATATTCTTCTGTTTTAATAGTTGTATATTTATTTTGATTATTATTATCTTTGGGGACTCATGATATTTTTCTATTTAAGGCAGTGACACTTTTTAAAAAAAATCATTTTATATTGGCATCTAGTTGATTTACAATGTTGTGTTAGTTTCAGGTGCACAGCAAAGTGATTAGGTTATACCTATACACCTATCCATTCTCTTTCAGATTCTTTTCCCATATAGGTTGTTACAGAATATTGAGTAGAGTTCTTCATGCTATACAGTAGGTCCTTGTTTATTATCTATGCTTTTTTCTTTTTTCTTTTTTTTTAGATTCTACATTTTATTATTTTAAAGGTTCCACAAAGGTACAATGAGGTGGTTAGAGTCACATATTTAGAACCAAAGCTATAAATACACTGAAATTTAATAACATCTCCATCCTTGCCAAACTTGAAAATTTATAGCTAATACACAAAATGAAATACATCTGTGTCTATTTCTGCCTTGCAAACCAGTGGATTTGTACCATTTTTCTGGATTCCACATATATGCATTAATATGCAATATTTGTTTTTCTCTTTCTGACTTCACTCTGTATGACAGTCTCTACGTCCATCCATGTCTCTACAAATGTTCCAGTTTCGTTCCTTTTTATGGCTGAGTAATATTCTATTGTATATATGTGCCACATCTTTTTTATCCATTCATCTGTTGATGGACATTTAGGTTGCTTCCATGTCCTGGCTATTGTAAATAGTGCTGCAATGAACATTGGGATGCATGTGTCTTTTTGAGTTATGGTTTTCTCTGGGTATAACCCCAGTAGTACCTATGCATATTTTATATATAGTATTGTGTATGTATTAATCCCAACCTCCTACTTTATCCCTTCTGTCAACCTTTTGACACTTTCTTTTAAAATAAATTTAAGGAAAAAAGTGAGCTGATTTAAAGAAAAAGTATAAGTATTTGTTAAAATAAATAGGTGGTAGTATGGAAAAACAGAAGGTAGTATCAGAATGATTAACGTTTGGCAAACATGAAAAGTTGTGCTACATTTGGGTGGAGAAGTAGGAAGGAAATAGCTTACACAGTTTGTGATGACCACAGATGGATAACTTCTCACCAGGTTACCTCATTGCACGGGCTTTTCTCTCATAAAGATTATTCTCTAAAAATGCAAATAATTTGAGGAGAGCGTCATATTGTAACATTACAAGCACATTTCTTATTCACTTATTTTATTTTTTGGCCATGCCGAGTGGCTTGTGGGATCCCAGTTCTCCAGTCAGGGATTGAATCTGGGCCACATCAGTGAAAGTGCAGAATCCTAACCACCAGGCTACCAAGGAACTCTATAAGCACATTTCTTAATGCTCCACTTACACTCTGACCAGGACATATCTGGAGGGAGAAAGAAGATTCCTGGGCTTTAGTGGGGGTGGCATGGAGTGGACTCCAAGACATTTCACCAACCTCACAATTTTGTCCAAGTCTTGAGTAGAAAGAGTCCTTGGGTGGTGGAATTTACCTAGCGCAGTGGCTGACAAGTGGACTGAATTCAAATGATAGGTTTAATTTTAATGTGATGACAAGCACCCCTTGAGGGTAGACTTGAGGCATTGTGACATTTTTTTTGTATGTAGACCCTGCAGTCCCTAGAATTGTCTTTGGCACATACTACATAAATGCTCAATAAATAGTTGGTAAATGAAAGAATGAATGGTTGTGAAAATTGAAGGATATTTTATTTTTATATTTGCAAATGAGTAGAAAGAGCCCAGGTTTGAAATGATAAAGCACGGAGTTCACATCCCATTTCAATCCTTTACTTGCTGTGTAAATTTGGGCAAATTACTTAACGTCTCTGAATCTCATGTATCAAATGGAACTAATCAGTGATACTCTGGTAAATGTTTTACATCTGGTTCTGTAAGAAAAAAGCTCTGCTTTGTAGCATTTGCTGATTTCTGGGGCGTAAATATTCCCATCAAGCTAACAACTATTTAACAGCTAGCTTGCAAAATTCCTGCAAATCTAAAAATCAACTCTCATAAGTTACAGGATACAGTTCACCACTGGAGGCAACCTCATAGGGGTGTCAATCATTCTTGGAGCTCATACTACCTGCTAGCAGTGTGCTTAGATTGTCTCATTTAGTTCTCATAACAATGCTATGATGTAGAAACTATTATTATGCCTATTTTAGGGATAAGGAAACAGAGTTTTGGAGAGATTAAGGGACGTGTGTATGGACACGCAGCCTGTATCCTCTCTACTAGATTGTCTCCCCTGTTCCTTGAACTGAATCAAAAAAGACAAGTACCACATGCAGCATCCGGCATGTAATAGATGCTTAATTAATGTTCCTTTCCTTTCCTTCTTGACCATTTCTGTGAAAAGCATATTGGTAGAAAATGTCCTGGACCAGATCCCAGATATCCCAGGGAAGTTCTAGTCATAGAACAATACCAGAAACATTATTTTTTTATTTCTGAGAATGCACATTAGGTATTGGGGAAGGAAAAAAAGAACAACATAATAAACTGCGAAGATACAATAAAATTCAGGTGTAGTTTCAAGTACTTAAAGCATCAAATTGTTGTGTACCGATCCATTTAAGAAGCCAAGGGCTTTGAACAGGTATGGTTCTTCTACAGGAGGGTATACACTACCTGCACTAACTTCCTGCCCGTAGGAGAGCTCCGTAGTGACTTACCAGCTAAGTGAGAGACTCTTCTTTCCCTGCTCTCTCTGCTATTGGCATATGAGGCAATGAGAAACTCGCAGGTGTTTCTAAGAGTTTGATATCCAGCTATTCATTAAAAATATAACATTTGGAACTAAACTGATGCATTATCATATGGTTTCTGCCAAAAGAGTATGAAAATTTTTCCTCCTATGGAAAAATATGGACATAACTTGAGTTGAAGGAGATTGGGCTGGGGGCATTTGGCTAAGGGGATAGGGCCTCTTACCCACCAGTCATCCCCCTCCCCACATTCTCCTGCCTGGCACAGCCAGCTCCACAAGATGCTGGAAAGGCCAGGTACTTGCTTGAAGGGAGAGTGGCCATGTAACCCACCCAGTTATGGCCAAGGGAAAACATGCTAAGGGGCTTCTAGGAACAATTTTCTTTGCTGAGAAAAGCAGGGACATGCAAGAACAAATTCCATACCTCCTTACCTGCTTTTGGACATTGTCCTCTCAGGCTGACAGGTTTGGTGTCTAGGTGGGTAGCCTGGAAGTTTCTACCTCCCTATTTCTCGTTAGGCAATGTAGAGAAATATTCTTATTGTTTAAAGCCTGTTTGTCATATATTCTCTACTTTGCAGTCCAAAGCATCCTACACCAATAATTAAAATGAATTATCAAGTTTACCTGCTAGAATTTAAGTGTTAGAACCCATGGATACCAAAGAAAATTTGCATAAGAAAGCTTTCTGCTGCAAGTAATTCACAATTTTGACTCCAACTGGCTTAATATAGGAAAGTTTATCACCTCAAGTAGCAGGTAGCACAGAGTCAGGGCAGGTTTTAGGTGGCAGGCACGCCCTGGCTTTGCTTCGCTGAGACTCTTGTATTCTGCTCTCCCTGGTGACTTCAGTCCTCAGGCCAGCTGACTGCCAAGTTCTAGGCACCACATCCCAACAAGACAGTGCCCAGTGGAAGAAGTGGACTTGTCCATTCCTGTGTCTTTTCAGAGAAGTGAGGAAAACTTCTTTGTCAGTAATAATTCATTTTCCATCCTTTCCTAAGTCATTCTCTGCCAATGGGAACATAAGATCTTCATGGGCTACATTTGGGGTGGGTCTACATTTCCCATTAGACTTAAGGGGAACCCACCGCAAGGACCAAGTGTCGCTTTTCTTACCTTCGCTTTTCTTGGAGATCTTTCATGGACCCTGGTGAGCTTGTTTTCTACCTAGAATCTCTGATCTTTTCCCCCCTTTTAACTTGGTTTTGAGCCTTAACGGACTCAGATCCCCCCTAGCTGACAAGTGTTTCTTTAATTTTATCAGTTGGTTTCTCTTAAAAGAATTGGATCCTTTTTGCTTCTGGGTCCTTAATCCACCCCTACAAATTATAAAACAGGTGTAGTTTAAAAAAAAATTGGATACCTATTTCTTCTAAGGAAAAAAAATCTAGATGTACAAACTACTGTTTTCATGGTTAAAAATGTTTTACCTCCATTTGTTCTTCTGCTTAGGCATATTTTTAGGCTTACGGAGAAAATAGGCACTATGTCTTTAAGAGGAGATATCTGTCATATTTTTTAAGTGATACAAAGTTACTTAAGGAATAAGGGCAATTAAACCTGAAGCCACTTTTATCTGGGGAAAACTTCAGAATTCTTCTTGGAGGCAAGAGTTAGCAGAGCAGAGAAACTTGTGTGTCAGGTGAACCCTCTCCTCATTTGATAGAAGCCCTGCCCTTTCCCTGACCCCTCACAGCGCCTTCACCTGTATTCACGTGTAGCGGATTAACCACTAAAGACTTACTTTGTGCCTGGTTTCTGCTGCTTTTACTTGGAGCATCCCCTGGGTGAATTTTGGGCCAGCGGTAGCTGATTTGGCTGTTGTTGTAAGACTACCCTGCATCCCGTTCCTCCCTTCCCCCACCCTAAAGGATCCAGTGTCCACCCCACCCCATCCAACCTATGTTCCTGGGGCACTCTGATGTCACCCCAGCTTCAGGGTGGGAGTACGTCAACCAGCAGTCTGCGGTCATTGGCTCAGGGCAAGCATGGGACAGACATGGTCTAGTCAGGAGGAATCACAGGATTATTTTGCTTGGAATGTTGTGGCAGACACAGTCTCTCTCCCTTTGTGGTACGTGGCTGTGGAGCTGGGTGCTGCTTTCACCCCGGAAGGGAAAAGAGAGATTGAAAACAAAACAAAAAAAGCGGATGAAAAGAGACTGCATCACGACAGGCTTGAGGCCTGACCTGGCTCGAGGCCTGACCTGGCTCTGGACCTTCCAGCGACCCGGGCCAAGAAATCTCTTTATTGTTGATTGAGTTTTCCATTAGCAGGCACCCAAAGGGCCACACGGATGGAATGGCTGATGCCATAGGCTCAGGGAGAAGCTGCTCTCAAGAAATTTTAGTAAATAGTCCTGTGTGTTTCGTAAGTCTAGATTCCTCAAGGCAAATAACTTTATTGCCCAAGAAAGGAAGAAAAATGAATCCTTTGTGTTTCGAGGGTTGAAAAGAAAATTAGCCTGATTTCAGGCTTAGAGCCGCAGGCCTGGGAGATAAAAATGGCTTAGGAATTCTTCAGAGGCTGAGCCCACACCCAGCCAGATGCGGCCAAGGCGTGGGGTCTCTGAGGAAACCGGCCTAGCAGGCGCCTGAAAGGACCAGGCAATTAGGGCATCGAAGGCTGGGGTGAGCCAGGCAGAGTGGCCAAGGAGGATCCTGCTGGCCCAATGAGGAGGCTTGTCTGTGTCCTGATCAGCAGTGCCGGGCAAAGGGTGGAGGACCAGTGCTCCATAGTCACGCTGTTTGTTAAAATCCAGATTTCCAGGGCACACACCAAAGTCACTGAATCAAAACCCCCGGGTGCACAGCCTGGAAACAGGCATTTCAAAAAGCATTCCAGCCAGATTTTACGTGAGTACCGCTTGAGAACCCACACAGAGTGTGCAGCAACTCAGTCCAGTTGTCACCAGTTAGGCAGGAGAATGGCTGAAAATAGATGGCAGAAAGCCCAGCGTCAGGGTTCTAGCAGATCCAGAAACAGGGTGCCGTAGGTTACTACTTTGGGTCAGACTGGCTTAAGATCCTGGGACAGGAGGATCTTAAAAGCCTTTTGAGTTAATTACCAGTCCTTCCTCTATTAGAACTGCCTTTAGTGTCACAAATGACCTTAGACACTTGT
This sequence comes from Hippopotamus amphibius kiboko, assembly GCF_030028045.1. Classification (NCBI taxonomy): domain Eukaryota; kingdom Metazoa; phylum Chordata; class Mammalia; order Artiodactyla; family Hippopotamidae; genus Hippopotamus; species Hippopotamus amphibius. The sequence continues at coordinate 157,716,355 of NC_080189.1, forward strand.
TCTAACTCGTTGGATCGCCCTGCCAGCCTTGAGGTGTGTTGCAGGGTGATGGGCATGCTGGCTCCGATACCGTCAGAGCTCCCTGGCCCGTGCCAGAGTTTCATGGTCCTCATGACAGACCTCATTGCAGACTGGCTACAGGGTTGATGTCATACAACCTCTTTTCCTGCTGCTGTTTTAAAAAGTATACTTGCAGCAGTTTGGCAGGGAAAAGATTTTTACCACTACTGTTTACAAGGGAAGACAGAAGCATGGAATTATTAGATTTCTCCAAGGTCAAGCAACAAGGGAGTCTGGGGAGGTGGGAACCAGAGTAGTTTCTACCTGTGACCCTGTGAGCCATCACGGTTAGTAGAGGTCATGGCCTGGGCAGCAGACCCCCACGTGGGCCAGCTGCACCCCCTACCATTATTTGAGTTCTGAGTGTTCTTCAGCTAAAAAAGCAGCACAAATACAACCAACAGGGATAACTTTAACAAGTACCATTAGGAAGAACGCAGGGCTGGAGCTAAGAGAATGGAGTTCTGGTCCAATTGTAATCCTTCGGCATTCCATGATTCTTTCTGGGCCTCTTTTTCATCAGCAAAATAAGTAGCAGGAATTTGTGGCAAAATTATCATCTAGGATTTCTAATGTTAGGTCTTTCCTTGTCAGTTTAAGCCTCTCTAACAGAAGGCCAACTTAGAAGAACGCTCTAAGTGTACATTTTATACTGGTGGTTCTTATATTTTTCAGCTGGAGTTTATCTCATTTGGACAATGTTTCTCATATATATCAACACAGTGAAATTAAAGGAGGAGGCTGTGCTTACCATTTACAGGCTTGTTTCCACTTGCTACATTAAATCAGTTGCTAAACCTCCATCCCACAAACGGATTAGCTAATAGATTCCTTCTCTGAATGTTTCCTAATTTTAGAGACCTCATAAGGGAATGAAAATGCATAGTTTATTGGGATTGGGATTTTATGGCTGAAATTCTTCATTAATTGAGAGGAAAGAGATACAAACAAAGATCTAGTTTACCCTCAAATAATTTTGTTTTCCCATTTGAGTTGATTCAGTAGTTAAAAAATAGACTCCTCAAAAATATTCCCTCGGTGTAATTATTTATGTGTGTATATTTTCTTAAACCTTGATCTGTTTCCATTACATGAAATCATTTTCATTCTTGGTATGTAATTCTGTTAAACAACCTGTCTATCGTCCTCAAAACTAAGCACTCTAATAATTTCCTTAGGGATTAGTCTTTTTTTCTCTTTGCAATAAATATGTAAAATATTAATTGATTCTGAATCACACCAAATTTACTTTCTGGACGATGATTGTATTATTTTTGGTATCGATCAGTGCCTACAGAAACTGCTTCTACAATAAGCTGATGTGTGAAGTAAATGTTGAATTCCTGTGGGAATGAATTCCATTTGGTCATGTTAAACCTACAGTCCCATTACTACTGATATACAATAATACTTGAAAAATTTTTAAATTGAGGTATAGTTGATGTATAGTATTATGTAAGTTTCAGGTGTACAACCTAGTGAGTCACAATTTTTGGAGGTTATACTCCATTTAGAGTTATTATAAAATATTGGCTACACTCCCCATGCTGTGCGATGCATCCTTGTAGCTTCTTTGTTTTATACATAGTGGTTTGTACCTCTTAATCCCTTACCCCTATCTTGCCCCTCCTCCTTCCCTCTCCCCACTGGTACTCACTAGTTTGTTCTCTGTATCTGTGAGTCTTTCTTCTTTGTTATATTCTCCAGTTTGTTTCATTTTTTTAATTCCACGTATGAGTGATATCCTACAGTATTTGTCTTTGTCTGACTCATTTCACTAACCATGATACCTTCCAAGTTCATCCATGTTGTTGCAAATGGCAAAATTTCATTCTTTTTTATTTCATTGTGTATATACATGTATGTGTACACATATATATGTACCACACCTTCTTTATCCGTTCATCTGTTGTTGGATACTCCTCAGGGATTAGTTGTTGATCTTTGTCTTGGTCATTTCTATTATTTAGGAATACTATAACTTTACTGTATTACAAAATACATATTTAAATGAAAATCAAATATAATACATGGCAAGCAGTCAGGGAGTTGAGTTACTGTGATAAAGATTTGTTTGAAACCCATCTGAGGTATAGAACAGCTGTAGTTTCTAGGTAGTTGCATTTAAAGCATTTAATCCTTCTCTTCTTGGTTAAAGAATAATTTTTCTTTTTCCCAGAAAGAGATATTCCCAATCAAATCATATATGATCCGCCCTCGTGCTGGGGTAAATAGGAAGGAGACAAGGGCCCGTTTCCTTTACGCTATGTGTCTGGAAAATCTTGGGAAATTCCGGATGAGGAGTGGATTCTGTCATCTGCAGCTCATAAATTCTCCAGAGTTGCTCCCAACTTCTCCACGGCTTCTTGTACTGTCTCAGCCTCTGAAGGGAAGAGGAATGAGGGTTGGTTCCTCCCTTGGCTTGCTCAGAGTTTTCCAGAGCAAGTGCATGTGGGGGTCAGGGCAGGGCCCCTCTCCTCTTTCTCTCACTGCAGGAATCCTCAAACTCTAGGGCATATCAGAACCACCTGAATTACCCACAGAGCTTGGTACATCGCTGATTTTCAGCCCCCATTGCCAGAGTTTCTGATTCAACAGAACTTTGGGGATGAGGAACCTGCATCTCAACCCACACGTCAACAAGCTCTATATTTGTTAGTTAGATGTATAGGTGGGCAGATAAGCAGGCAGTTAGTTAATATTTGAAATATCCTAGAGCAATGCCTATTCCAAGAGTAGCTAGGGAGTTCATAGGGATTCTCATCTAAAGCCCATGTCTGTGGGGGGGTGGGTGGGCTTCCTAAACGCAGCTTCAATTATCTTTATCTCCCATCACAGAGGATTTGTTAATTAGCACAATGCACATTAGAAATATTTTTTTATGGTGAAATGAGAGGGTTCGGGATATGTAGGTAGGCTTAGAAATACTATGTAGACAATCTTCCCTTGCATGAACATGGTATATTAATTGCTATAGGTTCAGACCCAGGTCTTCGAGATTCATTGCCCGTAGGGCTGAGAAGAAGATGAGCCTGTGGTACCCATACCCAAGACATACCCAAGACCACTCAGCAGTCTTATCATCTGGACCCCAAAACTGAGGCTTTACCTTTGGTTGCTGTTGGGTTCGCAGTTTGCTGTGGAATAATCATGTCCCTTATAAGTGAGAAGAGTTGTAATGTCAACAGTGTGGGGAGGGTCAAGATGCAAGGAAAACCCCCCAAACTAAACCACTGAGGGTGGGGGCTGCTGGGGAGGGCTGAGGGTTGAGTGTACATGAAGGAGCTGAAGTCTACCGAAGAGAAAGAGGTAAGAAAGACTTTATCTGAAAAAGAGGCCAGAATGGAAAAAAATAGGAAAAAGAAAGTGTTTTGAGTTCATTAAAATGAACTCAAAAAACTTTTTTATAATTCTCTCTTGCAAATTGTGAAAAGATCAACATGGGGCAATCACCCTTAGAACAGCATTTCTGATTAGGGTATTTTAAATGCTAATTGCCTGCTCATGTGTATATTTAACCAAATGGACACACTTATATCTTGCTGAAATGCAGGTTCAAATGCATTAGTTTTGGATGCCCCAGTTGGATGCCTCATAAGAGAGACTAGAACAGTGATTTTCAGTGGGAGAAGAAGGCCCATGGGCATGCATCAGGATATCTGTGCGTGTGAGAGGATGTGTAATTAACACAACTCACATGCTTCGAGGATTCTCTCAAGCTTTTTGATCCTGTTTTGCTCTCTGTAGACACTGTCACTGCTGTGGGAAATTCTCTAAATTCCATGACTTTAAATCCCACCTCTTTTATATCTGCAGCCCTCATTTCTCCCCCAAAATACTGCAATGAACATACAGTTTCCCAACAGACATGTCAAACTGACCTGGCCCCAGATCGAGTGCTGGTCTCCAGCACACCTGTTCTATCTCATTGTTCACCTTGTAAATGGCGCCATGCTTTTTCCTAGCTTTGAAAGTTAGAATCACTTTTTTTTTAAAATAAGATAGTATTGTAACTCTTTATTTATTTGGTTGCGCTGGGTGTTAGTTGCAGCAGGCAGGCTCCTTAGTTGTGGTTCATGGGCTCCTTAGTTGGGGTGCATGGGCTCCTTGGTTGTGGCGTGTTAACTCTTAGTTGTGGCATGCATGTGGGATCTAGCTTCCTGACCAGGGACTGAACTTGGGCCCCTGCATTGGAAGTGTGATGCTTAACCACTGTGCCACCAGGGAAGTCCCTAGAATCATTCTTGACTCCTCTCTTTTACTCAGTCTTTATACAATCTATCAACAAGTCATCAGCTAAATCATATCCTGAACTCAACCACTGCTTATTACTTTCACCTCTGTCACTCTAATCTGAGACAAAACATCATCCTTGCTTGCCATGCTGGTTTACTACAATAGCCACAGTCCTTGTGCTTCCTCCTCCATAGTCTATTCTAAATACAGCAGCTAGAATTTAAATAATAAATGATTGTGTTATTCTCCTACCCAAAGCCCCTCAACAGCTTTCCATTGCGCTTAAAATAACATCCACAGTCTTTATCATGGCCCCAAGGTCTGCCATGATCTGAACCCCAGGCATTTCTCTGAACTTATCTCCTTCTCTCTCTCTCTCTTTTTTTTAAATTTGTATTGCAGTATAGTTGATTTACAATGTTGTGTCAGTTTCAGGTGTACCGCAAAGCGAATCTGTTATACATATCCACATATCCACTCTTTTTTACATTGTTTTCCATATAGGCCATTACACAGTATTGAGTAGAGTTCCCTATGATGTACAGTAGGTCCTTATCAGTTATCTATTTTATATAGAGTAGTGTATCCTTCTACTCTTTCTTCCTTGTATACTCTGCTGTTCTTTGAACATGCCAAGCTCATTCTCACCTTAGAGCCTTTGCAAAAGCTGTTTCTTCTGTCTCAGAAGGATTTACCCTGGATAACTGCATGGCTCGCCCACCCTCTTCAGTCTATGCTCAAATATCACTTATGATAAAGCCCTTCTGTAACTGCCTGCTCTAAAATAACATTATCTAATACAGACTCAAATGTAGAGAATGATCTTGAGGACATAACTAGTGGGAAGCAGCTGCATAACACAGGGAGATCAACTCAATGCTTGGTGATGATCTAGAGGGGTGGGATAGGGAGGAGGGGAAGGAGGCTCAAGAGGGAGGGGAGGGCTTCCTAGGTGGCGCAGTGGTTACGAATTCACCTGCCAATGCAGAGGACATGGGTTCGATCCCTGCTCCAGGAAGATCCCACATGCCATGGAGCAACTAAGCCCGTGTGCCAAAAAAAAAAAAAAAAAAAAAAAAGAGGGAGGGGATGTGGGGATATGTGTGTAAATACAGCTGATTCACTTTGTTGTACAGCAGAAACTGCACAACATTGTAAAACAATTATACTCCAATAAAGATCTTATCCAGCTTTATTTTCTTTATGACATTATTATTATCTGACAATACATTTATTCTATTCTTTCTTTCTCTCTTTTTTTTTTTTTCTATTTTAACCTTCCTTACTACAATGTAAGCTCTATGAGGACAGGCTTTTCATCTGTTTTGTATGTGGTATATTCCTAGCACTTAAACTATGCCCGATATTTAGTAAGTACTCAATAAATATTTGTTAAATGAATAAATAAACTCTCAAAACCATCCTAAGCAGTTGAGGTGATACCCTTTAAGCAATAAATCACAAACACCTTATAACTTTAAAAATATTTTATGGTCTTAAAACTTAAAATTTTGGGAGGGAATAATTTTAGACTTACAGAAACGTTACAATGATTTACATATGCCTTTCACCCAGCTTCCCCTCATATTACATCTTACATAACCATGGTACATTTATCAAAGCTAAGAAGTTAACACAGGTGCAATACTGTAAACTGAACTACATACTTCTTTTGGGTATCATCAGTTTTTCCACTAACATCCATTTTGCATCCCAGATCCAATCCAGGATACTACATTGCATTTAGTCACCTTGTGTCTTTAGTCTCCTTCAGTCTGTGTCAGTTTCTCATTTTCTCTTTGTTTATAGTGACCTTGAAAGTTTCAAATAGCACTGGTCAGGTATTTTGGAGAATGCACCATGCTCTTTTTATTTGTTTGCCACGAAGCCAATGTGATAGGCAGCCAACAAAGGGGAACCCCAACACGCATTGAAAATTTTGCTATAACTTACCTCCCACAGCTTCTATAAGAGCAGGAACTCATTCACACAAGTAGGAGATTGGGGGGGCTAAGGAGATCAGGAGAGCAGGGATTAAGAGACAAGAAGCTTTATTTTCAGAAAGTCCCAGCAGATTTTCCATGAAGTCCCTTTGGTAATATGACATGGCCACAGAAATGGAATCACCATGATGATGAGTCTAATGAAGATCCATTCTGGTGAAAGTGGGACTTGTTCCTCTTACCTGAGTCATGCTGCCAGAAGGGGGAGAAGCCAGCAAAGATGAAGGAGGAAGTTGAAGACCATCAAGGATGGGGGTGGGGCAGGGAATGAGTTTGGTAGTGTCTGTTACAGAGTCTATTTATATATTATGTGTACCAGTGAAGTTTATACAGGTCGTGGCCTCCTAGGATAATAAATGTGATGCTTATCAAAAGATGGATGGTGTGGATAAACTGTGGTATATCCATGTAATGAAACACTACTTGGCACTAAAAATGAATGGACTGCTGGTACATGCAACATCATGGATGAATCTCAAAGGCCATTATGGCAACTAAGAGAAGCCTGACAAACAACTGTGTACTATATGTTTTCAATTGTATGGCATTCTAGAAAAGGCAAAACCATAGGGACAGAAAACAGATCAGTGGCTGCCCAGTGAGGGTGGAGGGAGGTGATTGGATGCAAAGGGGTATAGGGAAACTTTGGGGGCTGATGAAAATGTTCTGTAGATTACATATGCCACAGATTAAAGAGAAAAGAACTTGGTTTTGGGTGATGGCGTGAAAAGGGACAAAAGGACACTGCAGGAAAATATTTTTTGAGCATAGGGTACAGTTCTGTTGTCTTGAGAAACAGTCATCTATCTAGGCTTTAGTTTGGGCAAATGGTGCAAATTTCATTTCTGTGTTCTTTAGAACATCAATTAAGAGTTGGCAAACACAAGACTCTGCAGAGGGCTGAGAATACCCTATGAGCTGAGTTCTGATTCTTAAATATTTGCAAAAGATCTTAAATTAATTAAAATACAGTTCTATTAAGAAGAAAGCTTTGCCATGTTTTACAGAGGGTGTTATGTGTTCAGTTTCACAGAGGGTTTTTACGAAGAGTGTTATGTGTTCAATTTGGGGGGGGGTAACTTGTTTGTAACTGACAGATTTTTGCCTCAATAAAGCATCCTTCTTGTTGAAGTATATCCTTGACTCTTTACCGTGGTTCTAACCAAACTTGCCTGTAACTGGTTATCAAAAACTGTGAGAATCCCAGAAGCTAGCAGCAGGGGGACAGGGTAGAGGTGAGGAATAGACGTTTTTGGCTGAGCAGACCTGTCCCATATTTCAAGTCACATCACACAAACAGCTGCCGATTCTGTGATGATTCTGACCACAAGATCCTGGGTGGCAGTGCCTGAGATAATGTCTAGAAGGTGACCTGATGAAGAAGCTTGGTCTGAACAATTGGTGTGAAGAAAACCCCATGGTTCATTTGGGGCTGGTGTAGGTTTTTAAAAACTTGTTATTGTTGATGTAAATCTTCTCCCAAGTACATTGGTTGTATACACACATATCCCTGCATCTTGATTATTAAGCACTGGGACTTTGTAAATACGCATTCCAATCTGACATAACATTACTTCTGAGTTTCAAAATATTACCATTCCAGCCCCATGATATAAACACATTCCTAGACATATGATTTTCAAAGCTGCAGATCAAGGACTAAACTGTATAACTATACTGGAAAGAGGATAAAAATCCCCTTCATATTGTAATTAGCTTGCCTGCCATAGACCCCTCCTGAGAAGGAGATTGTGCAATTAGTAGTCACAGAAATGCCGGGCAGTCTGTGAAGGAAGCACCCCACAGGTTGTGAGTTGGTTCCAAGTTGTTGGAGGAGGTCATGGAGAGGATGCGACCTCAGGTTGACTCATGAACCGGACGTGGGCAATCAGAGGCTCCTCACTGCCTCCTGGTCCTTGGAAGGTATACGTCCTGCCCACATTCTCACAGTGTCCCAAAAACGTCACCTTGACAGAGTAAGGGGCTGAGATCACCTGGATGGTATACATGACTAAACCCAGGCCTCCATGTAAACGTTTAAGATTCTGGTGGGGCATGGAAATCTACTTGCCTTATAGCTGCCCAAGACAAGCCTCATATGTAAGTTTCCTTGCTTGTTTAAAAACTACCACCTGCCAATCTGAAGTGGTCTGCCTCTTTCTTCAGTCTCTCCCCACCGTCCGGGCCAGCTTTCAGACCATATTTTTTCAAAAGCAGATTCCCAGGTCCCATCACTAGAAATTTCAACTCAGCAGGTCTGAGAAGATACTCAAGAATCTTTACTGCTAAGTTTTCATAAGTTGGCAGGTGATACAGATGCTGTGGCCTTCGAGAAAGACCCTTTGGAGAAAGACCCCTTTTGAAAATATCTAACCAGGAAATTTATTTTCTTTCAGGGGCAAATCCTAGCTGAGAATCTTTTTTTTTCCTTTTATTGCCAAAATGTAAAGAAAAGAGATCTTAATTCTCAGAAAAGAATACTACGCTAAAGAGTGAGGAAAAGAAAAGGTTGGGGCTTGAGGGCAAGTGGCATCAGCTGTCACAAATTCACAGGCCTGGGAAACAGGCCACATGGGACCAGACTCCCTATCCTCCCCAAATCCACTGCCGTAAATACATGCACCAAATGCATTGATGCTAACCCTATTTTCCGACCTTCGCCTGCCAATGCAGTTGTTGAAACTAAGAAATTTTCATTCTGTGCAATTTGTCACCCAGTCTGAGAGTTCTACCACAGTCAATTCTGTCACACACTTTCCTGCAACTCCTTACTTGATAATGAAGTCATCAAAGGATTCAGGATTTTACCTATAAATGTATGTTCTTTTATACTTGAGATGAGTTTTGGGAAAGACCCTATATGCAGCATGCCCTTAAGAAACAATTGCTGAGAGAATGAATGAAATGTTGGGCTGAATCACATTATTGTGCATATTTCTGAAGTAGTAGATCAAATCATATTTTCAGTACAGGTGACAGTGAGTTGATTTTTGAAACGAGAAGATGATTTTGGGGGGTAATATATCTTTTTAAAAAATCTTTTATTTTGAAATCATTGTAAATTACAAAAAAGTTGCAAAAATAGTTCAAAGAGCTCCCTTATACCCTTCGAGTTAACATTTCTGAACCATCTGAGAGTAAGTTGCAGGTGTGATGTCCCCTTTACCCCCTCATACTTCAGTGTGTATCTTCTAAAAACAGGAAACTCTCCTAAATAAACACAGTACAATCTCAACATCAGGAAAATAACACTGACCCAATTTAATTCAACAGAATGCATTGAAGTTTCGCTGATGATGCCGTTAATGTCATTTTTAGGTCTTGGATTCCATTCAAGATGATCTCTTGCATTTTGTTGTCCCTTTAGTGTCCTCCAATCTGGAACAATCTTTACTTTAAAGATTATATGTTATACCAGGAGGCAACATAAGGTTGATTTTTCCCATTACTGTTTTTTATTTACATAAGCTTTTGCTGGTTGTTTAAAATGGTCTCTCCCAAATATTATAGCTGTAATGTTAATAAGTATATTGTGCTTATTAATTAATAATGAATAATATGGGAATTAATGAATTTTTTAGGGACATGCTTTGAGACTGTAAATATCCTATTCCTCATCAAACTTTTACCCACTAATTTTTCTGGCCTGAATCAATTATTATGATGATGGTTGCAAAATGGTGATTTTCTAATTCTATCTTTCCTTCTTCATCTATTAGTTGCATTCTGCCAGTAGAACTTCCTTTCTCTTATTTTTTTTTCCTCTCTTTCTATCACCATGGACTCATTGATTCCTATTTTATGCAAAAGTTGCAACCTGTTGTTGTCATTATTTATTTTGATGCTTAAATAGTCCTAGATTTGGCCAGTGGGAACCCTTTCAAACTGGCTCCCATATTCTTTTGATGTATCTCCATAATTCTTTAAGTACCTTCTTATTCTCTTGCTCAAAAGTACTTCAGTTTCACGTACTACACATGGAGCCATAGTTCCTCTTGGTGGAGAATGGTATTTAGAAACAAAGTCTGAGTTCTAGGTGTGTTCACTGTACTGGGGTGCTATTGCTTTCAGGCTTTCTCGGTGGACAGAGTTAGGAAATACATCAATGTATATACACACATGCATAAGTACATATACTTTTCTATTTATCTAGCTAACTTAAATATAACTTCATACCATCACCTCTAATTTCAAGCCACGTCACTGGGTTTATTCTAATCTTCCCCTTTTTATAGCTGTAATTCCCTTCTCCAACAGTGAGAAACCTGCCTCTCAACATCCTTAATATATTTACTTGTTTGCTCAATTTCCCAGTATGTAAACCAATCTCTTGGCCATGCCAGCAAAAAGTGTGGGCTATCCCTATTAAGTTAATTATTTTATCATTATATAAAAATTACATTTATAATATAAATATATAAATTATATAAATAAAAATTATATATCATCAAAATATATGTAGTATGTATATATGTAGGTGTGATATACATGTATTATATATGTGTAATCAAATATTTTATATAAAATCAGATATTTTCATACATATATGAGAAATTATATTTGTCTTTTGTCTATTTTTTATCAGATTTTTTTGCTATTGAATTGTATGAGTTTTTATATATTTTTAATATTAACTTTTTATCAGAAGGATGGTTTTGAAAATATTTCCTTCCATTCTGTAGGTTGCTTTTCCATTTTGCTGATGATTTCTTTTGCTGAGTAGAAGCTTTTAAGTTTGATGCAATCTCACCTATTTATTTTTGCTTTTGTTGCTTGTGCTTTTGGCATCACATTAAAAAACTGTTGCTGAGACCAACGTCAAGGAGATTTTCCTTATGTTTTCTTCTAGTAGTTTTACAGTTTTGGGTCTTACATTTAAGTCTTCAATCCATCTGGAGTTAATTTTTGTGAGTGATGTGAGATAGGGGTCCAATTTCATTCTTTTGCATATGAATATCCAGTTTTCAATAAGCACCACTTATTGAAGAGGCTATCCTTTCCTTACTGAGTATTCTTGGCTCCCTTGTCAAATATTATTTGACCGCATTTGCATGAGTTTATTTCTGGGTTCTATTCTGTTCCACTTTACACTGGTATTATACTGTCTTGATTACTATAGCTTTGTAATATAATTTGAAATCAGGTATTGTGATGTCTCCAGCTCTGTGCTGCTTGCTTTAGACTGCTTTGACTATTTAGCGTCTTTTGTGACTCAGTATAAATTTTAGGATTTTGTTTCTACTTCTGTGAAAAATGCCATTGGAATTTTGAAAGGGATTGAATTAAATCTACAAATGGCTTTGGGTGGTACAAATATTTTACCAAATCAATTTATCCAATCCATGAACACAGGATATCTTTCCATTTATTTGTGTCATCTTCAGTTTCTTTCATCAATGCCTTGTAATTGTCAGTGTACAGGTTTTTCACCTCCTTGATTAAATTTGTTCCTAATTATGTTATTATTTTTGATGCTACTATATTTAGGGAAGTACACAGAAAGGCCTTTCTTCAGATGCACCTGGATCCCATTGCTCATACTTCCACATGGTTGTTCCCTCATGCCTGACCCTCAAGAAGCTGTTGGTCTCCAGAAATGCAGAGTCCCCAAAGAGGAAGAGCCCTCCATCAATCCCCCATCTCTCAGTAAGCAGCCTATGCGCTAAGTGTGGAGTCACAGCCAGCTTCTCAGCCACACTGAAGCCAAATGCTAAACGTGGGGAAGGATAGATTTTATATCTCAACTTTAAGAAATGAAATAACTGGGGAATTTATTGAAATTATATTTTACTCACTAGGTTGGGTGTGGTTTCTTCCTGTTGCACCTTTTCCACTAGTTCTCGAGGACTTAGCCCATGGCAATACACATATCTTGTGTACTGTTAGGCTTAGCAGAGGTTCTAACACAAGGCATGTGCTAATTATTGTTTATTGGATGAAAGAATGAATACATCCATTAATCAATGTAGAATGGTGGGAAAGAAGATGTATGTTGGGAAGGAGACCTTAGATTTCCACCTCTGGACCCACACGGATGAAGACAGTCCAGGTTATCCACCCTTAACGGAACTTGGGTATTTTATTTTCAAGGTTTCTTTTCCTGGTGACATAATACAATTCAAGAATAAATTCTGAATTTATCCTTGATGTTGATAACATCGATATCGCACACCAATCCCACGATTACCATCCAGTACCAACAGTCTTGTTCTATGTCCACCTGCAGCTTCCTGAATCCTTAATTAAGCATCAAATTTCAAAGCTTCCATATTAAAGAAGGCCGTCAGTTCAAGTTACCCTTTCTCATTTTGCCTCCAACCTCTTTTCTTCTTTCTTCAAGAGGATTTGCAGAGTGAAATTTTCTTGAAACCTCTTTTGTGGTGTACCCGATAAGAAGACTCATAAAACACTCCAAATACACCATGCGGTGTAAATGTTGAATCAATAAAAATGACGAGGTGAGTAACACTATCCCTGACGATCGCGGTGGCCGTTTTAATTTAGAGGGCGCCAGCTACACGTCAGCGAGGGATTCAAAAGCTACCGGGCAAACCACCCCAGACCAGGAATCCCTAAGACAACCTTGAGGGCACCAAAGTTTCCAGTCGCGGCCAGCTCTCGGAATTGACGGAAGGAGCCTCCGCCTCGCGGAGTCGCTCTGCCAGTTTTCTCCGCGGAGCTCAAGCGTCAGGAATTTCTAGGTTTTTTCCCCCCCTTCCTCGGGCAAATCTGCGACCGTAGCTTCCGCGGCGCTGGGAACAGGTGAGCCGGGCGGCGGCGCCCTCGGGATGCGCTCAGGTGCCTCGGCCCCGCCCCGCCCCGCGCCGCGCCTGTCGGGGCCCAGGTGCCGGCGCCCAGGTGCGCGCGCGGCGCCGGCTGCACCTCCGCTCCACACCCGACAGCGGGCGCCGCTGCAGCAGCTCCCGGGCGGCGGAGCTGAGCGCCTTCGCGACTTGGGGCAGCTCCTGCGCTCGGCCCTGCTCAGCGGCGACAGCTCCGCCCGGGCGCCGGGTTCCCGGAGCTGCGCGAGCCGGCGGGCGGGCGCCGAGGGGGCGGACCGAGCTGCGCGGACCCCGCCGGCCCGGGGCGAGAGAGGCGGGCGAGAGCGGAGCTCCCGGCAGCGCGAGGAGCGCGCCGGAGACACCCGAGCGCCCCGCGCCCTGGCACCATGCGACCCGCCGCTCCTCCGCGCCGGCCCCGGGCTGCGCGGTCCGCTCGCTGAGCCCCCGCGCTCGCCACCGCGGAAACTCAGAAAGACCCGGCGAGACGCTGGAGAGCCGCGCGGAGACGCACCCAGACGTCCCCTCCGCCCCCAAGAGGCTGCCGGCCCATTGATCCCTGGGCTCCTCTAGCTTAGCCATGAACCTGGCGCAAGCTTGGCGTTAGGAGAAATTCAGAAGCCGGAGGGGGAGTCAAGGCAATTCTTTGGTTGCTAAGGTAATTGTAGTTGTGACAAAAATGGGCAAGAAACAAATGGGGGGGAAAGATGTTTTACAACGGTTATGCCCTCCATCCCTCCACTTCGTGTGTCTTGATTTCATTTCATCTCCTGGGTGTGGATGCTTGTCCATTTCAGATACGTGACAGGTGTCGGGGTGTGTGTGTGTGTGGTGTGTGTGTGCGCGCAGTTTGGGACTGTAGAGGCACAAGCTTACGTAAGTGGTTAGGCAAGCTGGCGTGTGGAGTTGTGTGGGATGGGTGCAGGTCTGCATATAAATCATGTTCCTGGGTTTCTGGGTGTGAGGCGCTCACCGGCCGGGGCGAGCTTGCAGAGGGTACGTGCTTTCAGGTACTTACAATCTTCTGAATCAGTGATCACAGGTAGGGCAGCTTTACCTCAAAAGCAGATGTTCATTAACTTTTTCTCTGAATAAGCTCGCGCATTTGTGGTTGGGAAGAAAAGAAAGCGAGAGGTGAGGTGTGGAGGGCCGGCGTGGGTGGTGAGGTCTGCTATTCGGGGACTGCGGCAGGAAGGGGATGGGTGGGTATCTGCGAGGATGGCAACTAAAAGCGTTGCGTGAAGGACCGTGTTTACAGTCACTGTCAGTCTGCGTAAGAAGTGGCCCAGTGAGACAGGAAAGGAAAGTGACCCAGAAAATTTAATTTTATTCAGCATGGAAGCTGCTGAATTTTATTATTTTTTAATTTGATGGACTAGGAACGTTGTTTCTTTCTCTCTGGTTGAGAGGAGTGGCATTTCTACTCTACAAACTGAAGATATTTTGGGTCTTGTTCTTGGCTTGGAATTGTTCCGTCAGCATTTATCAATACTTAACAGCTGGATCTGCAGGTAGTTTCTGATCAATACCTTTTAGCAGGACCAAAGTCAAACTGCAAAAGTCAGTAGTATTATTGCTTATTGGACACCTTTCTTAGCGGGGGAGGCGGGCTGAGAGATGGAAGAATAGGAATTGGGCTTATAAGTGTCCCGATGGAGTCAGAGACTGAGCCACGAGTTTGTGTGTGTTGTCAAAAAGTGTTAAACTGAAAGGAGACTGTCAGATTTGGCTTAGTAGGTAAGGCTTTTAGGGATCAGTTTTCACAAGTAGATAGGTAATCATATGGAGTGGGCACTGTGGGGTTGGTGAGAAACTTTCCATGAGTGGAAGAATCATTTTCTTTCTTCTTCTTTTTATTAATTTGTTATTTTTGCAATGGGCGGGACTGCCCTGGGAGAGAAAGAAAAGTAGAGGACTGAGGGAAATTGGACACTTCAGAATCTGTTTGTAAGCAAACGCACACATGCTGAACAGCAAAAACCAAGATGGTAAATTCTTTCTGAGTTCTCTGATATTACTAACCTAAACTATTGTGTAGATATGGTGATTCCATGTACTATAAATGTTGGTATATTACTATATATATATATTTACCCCAAATAATTTGTCTTCTGAAAGTGCCTGTAAATTCTAGAAATGTCAGCTATTGTGAGGTATTTCCTGAAGTAGGTAGCCACTGGTGTTTCCTTCTCCCCAGTAATTACGTTTGTCTTAACTTTACCTCCCTGTCTCCTTTAAGAAACTTTAATAAACATGCACTGAATTTATATTGCTGAGAGTTTCAGTAAAACATTGCTAGGTTTTCTTCCAGTGACAACTTTGTCTTATCAAGTGAAGCATTACAACAATGCTTTTGTGGCAGAAAGTTCTCTTTAAATGAGACAGCCTTTATTTATTTATTTATTTATTTATTTATTTGTGAATTGTGGAATGAGATGGCCAACATAGATATTTAGATATTTTTTTAAATGAGCAAACATTTCTTGAGAAAGAAAAAAATTTTTAAAGGATATTTAGGGCAATGAAATTTGCCAGTAATTTCGGATGTGTTATTGTCCACAGGGACAGACTTTTACATGAAAGTAGGATCATTCTCTTTCTTATTTCTCTGATATTCTCATATGCATTTTATGCCCTGAACTCCTAAGACTTTGCCAGGAATTGCCAAACCTTCTGTTTTGTGCCAGGGGTTAAACATCAGGGAGATATGAGTAAGAAGCTGTGTGTCACAGCGATGTTTTTCAAAAGAGATGCTCTCAGAGATCTCAGTACTGGGATTAATTTTTCCTTTAGCTTCACAGTTAGCTCATCTCGATTCATAGTGCTTTGAACCTAGGAAAGCATTTAACCTCTTCATTTTCAGTGCCAGCTGGAAGGAATATATTTACCGAATTTCATCTTCATTGTAACATATGGCATGATATAAATAATTACTACACACACACTATCCTGCTGTATAGAAAGAAGTAGAATTACAAAATAAACCTTTATGTTGAGTGATATGGATGTAACATTTCAAAAAAACAGTTTAACTTTTCTTGATCACAAAAGTAATAAATAACCATTGGGAAAAATTCAGGAAAATACAAAGGACAAAATGGAACATCATTTGTAGCTCTCCCACAGAAAGTGAACTGCTTTTGACATTTCTGCATACTGTATATTCTTGTAGACTATATTCTGATCACATTATTCCTTGTAGTTTTACTCTTCTCCCTACTCCTCACCCACCCCGCAATTTTGCAATTGTAGATGAAAGTTGGATGTGTCTTAAAGGTTTGGGAAATTACTGCTAGTTTGCTGGATGGCTTTGATAAATCAGGTTTTAATTTTTGTTTGTGGTTTTTATTTTCAAAGAGAGTCGTTTCCCTGTTTTTCTGTTGTCTTTGAAAACCAGTCTTTGCACTTTGGATTGGCAATACTTGGCTCCTTGTAAGATTTAGGTTTTAAAGCATCAGAAAAGAAATAGAACGTTGGCCATGCAGGGGTGGGGGTGGAGGTGGGGGCAGTGGTGGGAGACCTGAGTGCTGGTTTCAATTTCTTCCCCAACTCCTCACGTGGCTTTTGGGCTTGTGGGTCCGTTTCCTCAGAGGACAGTTGACACTTAGATTTAGCTCAGTAAGCTAACCATGTATTTGTCGTTTTGACAGTTTGATGATCTTTGTTTGAAGCAGGTTTTTTCAAACACAGATGACTGGGGATCACCCCCAAGGTTTCAGACTCGGTTGGTCTGGGGTGGGACCTGAGAATTTACATTTCTAGCATGATGATCCCGCTGATCTTGCTGGTCTGGGGACCACCCTGGGAACTAGATGGTAAGTTCCTTGGGGGCAGAAACACTATTGCACTTTTCTTTGCATCCATCTGTCCCCCTGCCTAGCAACGTACCTGACAGTAGGCGCCCAGTAAGCATTGGTAGAATCACTATCAGTTTTCTCCATGGGGAAAAAAGTTTCCGAAGTGGTCAAGATAAAAGACATCATCATCCATGATTTGGAACCATTAAATCTGTAATAAGAATAATAATCAGTCATGAAACCCAGTCTTCCAATTGCAGGGAGAGCAAAACTGCTCACAAGCAGGCAGTTAAAATGCACATTAAACCTAATGAGTTACATTAAGTAACAACTCAGAGTACCTGCTTGAGATGTTACAAACCACAAAGCTTCTCCAGTAGTGCTTCAGGGCTGCCTCCCTGAGAGACCTGTAAGAAGCAATTCATTTTCTACCACATACACATTCCAGTAAGGGGGAGGAAATTCACAATTAATTATCCCAACTACCAAGGCAGCCCTAAAGCAAGCAGTGGCTGAGACTCCGCCCTCTCCCCCCACAAAAGGAGGAACAGTGCTCATTAGAGCATCTTGACCAGTCTCTGAGGGAGGATCCCATCTCGTGACCCAGGAAACAAGAGAAGAAGGCATTGAGTAAGTGCGTTTGCTAGCTAGGATGTTCCCGCTGGCTGAAACACCCTGGTCAGAACTCCTTGGTCTTCCTCGTGTGGCTATTTTGTGGCTAGAAAATTAATCCTTCCCTCTACTTTGGTGTTAGAAACATAGGGTGCATTAATAAAATGACTACTATAGTAAAAATATATCATAGAACTAAAAGCATGAAGCAAATAAGAATAACTGGGAATCTTTTGGAAGATAAATCATAATTGAATTTAATAAAAAGTGGGTCAATGGGTAGACTGTGGGAATTAATAAAGTTTCTTTAAAATAAAAAGAAAAAAAGAAACATAGGGTGCAGAGGACACCCATTTTTACAGATGGAAACTGAAAAGTGTGTAAATATGTTACACATACAGAATAGGCACTCTTATGAGTGAGGCTATTCAGATGGTTGTGGTGGACACAGCTGTCCAGGCTTTTTGAAACATCATACTTTGGTAAAACCATCAAAGGAAAAAGCCACTTGCAAGTTTTGGCACAGTGGAGTTCCCTTGTCCACTACTATCTGTCCTACCCTAGAGGCTATTTTCTTGCACAGGGGGAAGCACACATTCATCAGAACCTTCTGAGATGAGAGTGCCCTATATGAACGTGGACAGGTTGTGGCAGCCCTCCCTTGGAGGTCCCCAGGCGCCTGTGTGTATGGCACTCAATACAGGCCAGCCCCAAGCGCCTGCAGAAATACGTATGATCCGTGGCTCTTCTACAGGTATTTTAAACCCTGTTCATTGTGTTTCTGAACCTCAGTGTCCTCATTTCTAAAATAAAAACAAAATGTGTACCCGTTGAGTATGTGTGGCTGTGAGGAGAAAATAGGATCCTGGGCAGAGGAGGCCCAGTAGCTGGAGAAGAAGGGCCCTGTTACACCACACTTGCTTTTTCTAATGATTTTGGTAATGAGTTATTCACAGCCCTGATTGTCCCTGGGTGAAATGTGAAACGGGCCCCCACACACAGAGGGCCAAGGAGACAGAAGAAAGAGGGAGATGCTGCAGATTGGTAGGGGGCAGATGTAATAAGCAAGGAAACTTACATCAGAGGCTTGTCTTGAACAGAGCAAGAGGGGTAGCTCTCCGCACCCGCCTGCCAGAGCCTGAAAAATTTGTTTTCCAGGCCCATGTTTCTATTTTGAGGCTTTAACTGGGCCCAGTTGTGTCTTCAGATGGTTTCAACAACACCTTACTCTCTCAAGGATGCATCCTTGCAAATGCTCCTGGCGGGAGGGGGGGGGGGGCAGAATGGACATTCCAAACATGGGGGTGGGGGGTGGGGGGGCGAGGAGCCTCTGATTGCCTGGATTCAGCTCTTGGGTCAACTGGAAGCCACGTTCTCTCCCTGACCTCCTCCAGTATGAGTCTGTTGGGAAATACTAAGTATTTAGGGCAATGGTTTCCGACTTTTTTCTATTCCTGAGGACTTGCTCTATGAGCCTAGCCTGTGAGGAGCTCCTAAGTCCCTTGGAGAATCTTGCTCCGTAGTTTTGACACTGGATGTAAGAAAGCAAGTGGCCCAAACACTAAGTGGAGAGGGCGGGGTGAAGATGATCTTCTTTTGTGGCAGCTAGAGATCTATTTCCATGAGCCTAAAGGCCATTAGTCACCAGCAGGAAGAGAAGTGAAAAATAGGGGCTGCGGTTACATTGATATCTCTTGGGCCCGACTGTGACCCACACCCGGACAAGACCCTGTGCTATTTTCCTCTATTTCCTTGGTATCTCTTACAGTGCTTGGCACATGGTAGGGGTTTGGTAACTATTTGCTGAGTTATTGACTTGCAGAGTGACAGCTATGGGTGGGTGAAAGCGGAAGAAGGAAAGGACCAATACTGTTGCGGATGTGTGGACTGGACCAGGTGTGGGTGCATAGACCTTTCCGAGTGTGGATGTGTGGACTGGTCCAGGTCCAGCCAGGATTCTGCCTGGCTAGATCCACTTGAGATCCAGGAGATAGTGGGTGCCTCGTCCTAGTGTGTAATTATACATCAATGTTTGTTTCTCTCACTGGGCTGTGGTCTGTTTTTTTCCTTTTTTAACCGTAATTTTATCCTGCCCCCGCCATAAGGCAACACACATCGTAAATGCTTAAGAGAAATTGGTTTCCTAATCCAAAAGTTGCCCAGCCTACAAAGCTATGGTTCTGTCATACAGCAGTGGACTGATCTTATAAATAATAATCAGCACATGTAAAGCTTTTCATAGATCAGAGCCTTTAACAAGAATTAGGTGGTATCACTCCCGTTTTACAGGTGAAGAAACTGAAGCTGAAGGAGAGGTTCAGCCACTTGCCCTAGGTTAGGTAGTTATTGAGTTATTAAAACCAAGATTTAAATCCAGATCTTATCCAACCCCCAAATCCTGAGTCTGCCTGATATATCACAAGGTCAGGGATAAACAGAGATCCTTCCCTTGAGATCATTTCAGCTGTGTTGGAGAGAGATAGAAATAAATAGAAAATAAACAATAAAGAATGTTAAATGACAGTTTAGAAAAATACCGCCTGGAATTTATAAGTCAGATTGGGTAGAAAATAAGTGACGACAGTTCAGTCCAGTTTGGAGAGAGAACATTGTATAATCAGACCCGGAAGAGAGGCTTTGGGAAATAGGCAGAAATTTCACAGGTGAAGAGGGGGATAACAGCAAGCTTTTCAGGTGAGAGGCTTTAATAATAGTAATAATTAAACCAATTATTGTTTGCTTGCAGAGTAAAAACTAATGTAAACGCTTCATTGAGCCCTTCCAGACCACTGTAGCTAAAAGAGTTAACTCCTGCCTCTACGCAGTGCTCTTCATTGTCTTATCTGCTCCACATTTCTTCAGAGCTTTATCACCATGACATTGCACTATGTTTATATTTGTATTTTGTCTGCCTCTGTCCACTAAAATGTACACTCTCTGAGAGGAGGCACTCTGTTTTATTCACTCTTGTAGCTTCAGCATCTGTCAGTGTCTAGTTCATCGTAATTGCTTAAAAGCTGTTTGTGGAATGAATGAAGGAAGGAAAAAGCCTTAGAAAATGGGTTGCAAACCCAGACACAGAGCCAGGTATGTAAAGCAGATGAATGAAACAAGCGAGGTTTCTTTCACAGTGGTAACTTCAGTTGTATTTTTTCATCAAAGCCATGCTTTGTTTGTGTGTAAAACATGTAGAAAGTCTTTACTCCCAGAAAGAAATGTACTGGTCTCCAGTTTTCTTGAAACATGGGGCCCTCTGTCCCATGTTTGAAAGGGACATGGGTACCGAATAACACTTTTTTCTAAAAGCCAAGCAGCCATCCACGTGTGATGATGAATGGCATCTGGTGCTGGGTCTCAGGGCTGGGAAGTGTTAGGGGCAGGTGAGGACTGTGTTAAAGCAAAGGGTATGTGCTGCTCAAAAAAAGCTGTTGTCATCCATTTTTAATCCATTTTTAGTCATTAGCAACTAATTCCAATCAGAAAAATTATAGGGATCTACACTGCCCAATCTCAACAAAACACTTATTTGAGCTGGCAGTGTGTGTTTTTGTTTGTTGTTTGTTTTTCTGCTTGTGACCTCTGTAGAAGAAAGACAACAACTTAAAAAAAGTATCCTGTATATGTAAGTGCTACAGTATTTAGAGCCCAAACCAAGCAGGAAGCTACCATTATATTATTTTGCTGACCATACATCCTAAAACAAAGACTGATTCAGCAGCTGGTCAAAATAGAAAGGATGCATTCACAAAGAATACATTTATTGATTATATCTGAGTTTTTTTTTTTTTAAGGGGAAGGCACTTGAACTTTCAGAATGGCAGGTAGTTTAGGGGCTTGGCTGCTGGTTCCTGCCTGTAGCCAGGGGTATGTGACATTAGACAAAGCAGCTTAATGCTATTGATCTGTGTTCTCCCCAGGTGCAGAACAGGGCTGAGAAATTGTGATTGCTTTGAGGGCATTCCTGAAAGAGAGCGTATTCCTGGAAATCCGAGGTTTAGTCAAGTCTTAGTTGGGAGGTGGGAGAAGATGGGGGAGGATGGGGGGAGGGGAGGGGGGGGTGTTCCTACCCCAGGTCACAGTTGGTCTAAGGTCTCCGCTGTTCTTCTCTGGTCCTTGTCCTGCTTGTTCATGATAACAGTGGCCCCACTACCGAAGGCCCCTTTCTAGGTGGTGATTAATCAGACATGGCTCCTGTTTTCAAGAGGTTTAAAATTCTGTTGAGAGGAAAAAGATGGAGAAACACAGTGTGGTAAGACAGGCATGTATATATGGAATGGGGGAGGGATTACTTCCCACTGAGAGATTTCATTGAAGAGGTTGAGTGGATGAATTAGACGTTGGAGGACCTGTAGAGTTGGGGGCCTACAGAGATGGGGCGGAGGGCAGAGGTGGTCAAAGTGTGCTTGAGGCATTTCACTGGTAAGTAGAAGGATAGAGGTGACAAAGTATGTAATACCTCTATCCTTCTAATACCTCTCTACTGAGAGTCATGTCCTTACTTAAAGACCTTTCAGACAGAGAAGTCTGGGTGGATGAACTTAGAACTTAAGGGGAAACAGGGATGGGGAAATCTAAAGTTATGTTTACCAAAAGTAAAATGAGGAAAAAAAGTAGATTAGTGACATTTTCCTTGCCTTATGTAAATAATGGAGGGTATGTCACAATGAATTTCTATTTAGTTCTTATATTATCCAGGAGATCACACCCCTGCAGTGAAATGCATGTAAGTGGTTTTGCCTTATTACACTCAATGCACAATTTCCATGCAAATGGGCATCTCTCCCTACTGTGTCAGGCTCTCTGTGCAAATGTTCAGTGCCTTTTAGCTTTTCAGACTGAGAGGTTGACCACTGACTCCCAGATCTTCCTGTGGCTCCAGCGTAAAGTGGATACATCTTGGGATAAGCTTTATTTAACTTGCTTGGCATGACAGATTAGGAAGTTCTCAGATGTCTCACCCCAACGCATAGGGTATTTCACTTCATGCCAAAGCATATGCTGGCAATTCTAGGTTTTCATTTCTTTGGCTTCCTTTAGCTTTCAAAAGCTTCTCTGCAAAAACCACTTCCCCAGCCTGCCATCTGCCATACTCTCCCACTTAAAAAAAATCCATGTCTAATCCCCAGTTTCTTATATTTTCTAATTATCCTTAACAGGAATGCCCAGTTGGCTATCAAAAGTGTATTTGGAAGTAGGTTGTTATAAGTTGAACTTTGCTTATTGGGAATTCTTAACTGGGGAATGTTTCCTGTGGTTGAGATTTGTCATGTTGTTGTTTATATGAGGATGAACAGTGATTGACAAGACTAGAATTGCAAATTGGGGCCAAGCTATTGAAGGAATTGAATGCCGCAGATATGTGGTAAAGGTGATGATGATTATGGTGATTCAGAGCTCTCTTGGATGTAGATAAAAAACAAAACAACTGCACGAAAATAAAATTCAAACCAACTCAAGTAAAAAGGAATTTATCTAATATATCTGGGAATTCAGGCATGGCTGGATCCAGGGACTTAAATGATATCATCAGCACTTCTTACTGACACCTCACATCTTGATATCTTCCTTCTGTGACGCTAGAGAAAAAGAAGGTGGTCATTAATCTCCCTCCCCTCATATCCTTTCAGCCTAATCCCTCACAGGCAAGAGGACTTCTTTCTTCCAGTGTTCTTATCTCAGTCTCAGGGAAGGACCCTAATTGGTCCTGATTTGAGTTACATGTATATCTTGGTCCAATCAGTGTACCCAGCCCGTCTTTCTCTATCAGAAGAACTAAATTGAACAGCAAATATATGATATAAATATATATAAATATATGTAAAAATATAAATATAAATATGTGTGTATATTCTCATACATATACATACACTGGGCAAAAAAATACAGTAACTGCCTCAATCTTCTAAACTGACTGGAAGACTTTGCATTTTATTTGCTGGGGAGTAGAAAGTTATTAAGAACAAGTGCAGAGTATTTCATCCACTCTTTGGAAGTTCTAAGATATTTTATAAGAGTTGGAAGACTTTCATTATCCAAAATAAAGCTTTTGGATAATGTGAAGCACCCTTCAGTTGTGTGTTTCTAATCTTCTTTCATTTCTCTGCTAGCTCTCTCAGTCAATGATATTGGTCCTGGTATATGCCTACACACAAACATTGGGGTATGTATGTATGTAGTGGTGACAGATACAACCTCTGGCTCCTCCACCATCCCCACAACCGTATCTCTGCAATTACATCACTTTTTTGCATGGCTGTATCTGAGATGGCTCAAGTGCCACCTTGAGAATCAGAGATACTATATACTTCCCCCAGAACATTTGCACTCTTTCCAGAAAAGTACACAAATCATTGCTCAATGAATTTTCAGAGAGTAAATACATCCATATGGCCACTCCTAGATTAAGTGAGAGAATATCACCATTCCCCTAGAAAACTACCTCACGCACCCTCCCAGTGGTACTATATACCCTCTTTCCCCAGTGGTGACCACTAACTTGATGTCTAACACCATAGCATTCTCATTTTTGAAATATGTGAAATATATATGGAATTATACATATATGCATAGACTCTCTTTTTTTGTGGCTTCTTATGCACAGTCCTATTTGACAGATTTATCCACGATGAGGTATGTAGCCATAGTTTATTTTTACTACTGTATAGCAACCCACTCTGTAACATTTCACAAACAGTTTATTCATCTACTATTTTTTTTAAATTAATTAATTTATTTATTGGTTGCATTGGGTCTTCATTGCTGTGCTCATGCTTTCTCTCGTGGCAAGAGGGGGCTACTCTTTGTTGCAGTGCATGGGCTTCTTATTGCAGTGGCTTCTTTTGTTGTGGCATGGGCTCTAGGTGCACAGGCTTCGGTAGTTGTGGCATTTAGGCTCAGTAGTTGTGGCACACAGGCTTAGTTGCTCTGAGGCATGTGGGATCTTCCCGAACCAGGGATGGAACCCGTGTCCCCTGCACTGGCAGGTGGATTCTTAACCACTGCACCACCAGGGGAGTCGCTATTCATCTACTATTGATGGACATTTGGGACATTTCCAGTTTAGGGCTACTGTGACTGATACTGCTATAATTTTTTTGTGTTTTTTTGGTGCACGTGTGAATGTGTTTCTGTTTGATATACACCTAAGACTGGATTTCTGGAACATGGGGACATATGTTCAACTTTAGGAGGGCCTTATAAAGAGATTTCCTAAGTAGTTGTACCAGTTTATACTTCTATCATCAGTTTATGAGTGTTTCAGTTTCTTCACATACTTGTCAACACTTGGGATTGTCAAATGTTTGAATTTTAGCCATTATGGTGTGTGGGTGGTGGTGTCTCATTGTGGTTTCAGTTTGCTCTAGTGACTAATGATGTTGTGCCTTGTTAGTATTTTTTTGTCACTTTTATTTAATCTTTTGTAGTCCCTCTTCAAGTTTATTGCCTATTTTTCAGTTGGATTATCTGTCTTTTTCTTATTGATTTGGAGTTGTTTTTAAAAGAATTCAGAATACAAATATTTTTACCAGTTATTTATATTTAAAGTGTCTTTTCCTATTTTGTGGCTTTCCATTTGACTCTCTTGATGAATAGATCTTACTTTTAATAATCCAATTTATTAATTTCTTTCATTATGATTATTGTTTTCTGTGCCTGCTTAAGTAACTTTTGCCTACCCTAAGGGTCATGAAGCTATTTTCCCACTTAAATTTATAGATGCCTTATTGTTTTGCCTTTTATCTTTAGGCTAAAAATCTATGGTATAAGAAAAAGATCTATATTTATTTTGTTTTCCATGAATATATCTAGTTAACCCAGCACTACATATTGAAAAGTCTCTTCTTTTCCACTGGTCTGAAATGCCATCTTTGTTATAAATCAGGTGATCATTTATATGTGGATCTCTCTCTGCTTTCTAGCCCCTTCCATTGTTCTATTTACCTATTCTTATGTGCTATCACACTGTCTTAATTAATATAGCTTAATAATAAATCTTGATATCCAGGAGTATGTCTCCTCCAGCTTTGTTGTTGTTTAAGAATAGTTTGGTTATTCTTAGCCATTTGCATTACTGTATAAATTTTAAAATCATCTTTTGATGGGCTTTTGGTGGCATTAAGTCCCTAACCCAAATTGGGAGTAAATTAATATCTTTAGAATGTTGACTGTTTCAGTTTATTAATATGATATATCCCTTCATTTATTTAGAACTTTCATTTCTGTTAATGTTTTGTATCTATGTTGTCAACGCCTCACACATCTTTCTTTAGATATATTTCCAGTATGTGAAGGTATTTGATGCTATTATAAATGATATCTTTTAAAAACATCATTTTCTGATTGCTTGTTGTGGGTATATAGAAATACAATGAAAAAAAAAAAAAAAGGAAATACAATGGATTGTTATATATTGACCTTGTATCCAGTGACTTTCCTAGATTCGCTTGTTATTCCTAATAGGTCTGATAGGTAGATTACTATGGCTTTTCCATGTACACAATCAAGTTACCTGCAAAAAAAAAAAAAGTTTTTACTTTTTCTTTTGCAGTCATTGTGCCTTTTGTTTCTTTTTCCTGCCTGTTGCATTGGCTGAGACCTCTAACATAATGGTGAATAGAAGTGGTCACAGTGGGCATCATTGCCTCATTCCTAATCTCAATGGGAAAGTTTTCAGAGTCACTATATGTGTTTTTAAAATACCCCTTATCAAATTAAGTTCCCTTACATTCAAAATTTGCTTGGAGTCTTTTCATGAATGGTTGTTGGATTGGACAAGATACCTTAAAGCAATGTTTCATGGAATGTCTGCTCACCTCTGCACTTCCCGTTTCTCCATATGTCCTCATTGCCCTGGGAGCTCTTCTTTTAAAATTTTATCCAACTTTTCTAATTGTTCTCATGGGTTGTTCTGTTGTAAGATAGACCTGCAATATAGGATATGGTACCTTCTAATTGTACTATTTTTGTCTTCCATCTACATAATATGAGTAAAACTGTACCCTCAGGGACCTATTCAGTTGTTATTTCTTTAACCTATATTGCTCCTGCCTGGTGAGCTTTATGAATAGATCTTTCTTTTGTCAAGTCTTGCTGTCTCCAGAAGGGGAAAAGCCTACCTTTGCAACTCCACACATTTGCACTGTAGAGTCATAAAAGAGCTGGACCCCATATTTAAGTGCCCAGTTTTAGAGTATAAAGATACTGATTTTTACCTGTTCTTAAAATTAAAAAAAGAAGAAAAAACTCCCCAAATCCCAAGGAATAAAACTGACATTCTTAAAAAAAGCCCATCTGAGTGCTTTTCATCTTGGTCCCCTGGGAACATGTCATCGTCTTCATCTCTTAGTCATCCCATTCTTGTGCATAGAAACTGGCAAATCTCTGTCACTCCTATTTCTCCTCTAGCAGTCATGCCATCTTTCATGTGAAATAAGAGAATAATAAAATGTCATTTCTGCAGTCCCCAGAGTCAGTAATATTAGTCAGTATTAGTCAGTAGTATTAGATCCTATGATCTTAGAATCCATACTTATATAAGTCCTCTAATGTGAGAGGACAGGCACTAGGGATCTGAAGACCTGTTTTCATGCCAGCTCTGTTGCTGACCAGGAAGATGACATTCGAGTGTAACTCTATCTCCCAGGCCTTGGTTTCAGCCTCTGAAAAATTAAGTGATTGGGTGTGTTCAGGGAACAGAAAAAATTTTGTGTAAAGGATCAAAGAGTAAGTGCCTTGAGCTTTGTGGACCACGTGGTCTCTGCTGCAGCACCTCAGCTCTGCCCTTGTAGTACAAAAGCAGCCAAGGCAAGGTGTAAACAAATAGGTGTTTATAGAACTTTGTTTATGGGCACAGAAATGTGATTGTGATACACTTTTCATGTGTCATAAAGTATTATTCTTCTTTTAATTTTTTTCAGCCATCTGCAAAGGTAAAAACTATTCTTAGCTCATGGACCATACAAAAATAGGCACGGAGCAGGGAGGGGTGGATGGGTGGTGAGGGGGAATGGGGAGTTAGTGTTTAATGGGGGCAGAGTTTCAGTTTAGGAAGGTGAAAAATTCAGAAGATGGATGTTGGTGAGAGTTGCACAGCAACTCAGTGGCTTAGTGCCACTGAACTGAACAGTTAAATATGGTTAAAATAGTATGTTTTATACTATGTGACTTTCACCATAAGAAAAAAAAAAAAACAACCCCCCCCCCCCCCAAAAGCCCAAAACAGGCAGCAGGCTAGGTTTGTCCCAAGGGCCCTACTTTGCAAACCCTTGAAGTAGCTGATTGTCAAGGGCTGTTTTAGAGCTCTGTGTTAGGGCATTGATATGCTAATCTTTTAAAAAATATTTTTTCTATCCCATGAACACGGTTCAAAAGAGTCTTATTCCTCTCTCTTAGATCAATTTAGAATTAGAAAATAAAAGATTTTACTTACCTTTATTTCTTCCCTGACCCTTGCTGCTTCATTTGATAGATCCAAGTTTCCAACCTATATGATTTTCCTTTTCCTCCGAAAAACTTTAGCATTTCTTGAAGGCATGTTGGCTAGTGATGAACTTAGTATTTATCTGAGAAAGTTTAGTTTTCCTTCACTTTTTAAAAAAAATTTGTTTATTTATTTACTTATTGGTCATGTTCGGTCTTCATTGCTGTGCGCAGGGCTTTCTCTAGTTACAGGGAGCAGGGGCTACTCTTCCTTGCGGTGCTTGGGCTTCTCATTGTGGTGGCTTCTCTTGTTGCGGAGCACGGGCTCTGGGCCTGTGGGCTTTAGTAGTTGTGGCACGTAGGCTCAGTAGCTGTGGCTCACAGGCTTAGTTGCTCCGCAGCATGTGGGATCTTCCAGGACTAGGGATCGAACCCTGTACCGTGCATTGGCAGGCGGATTCTTAACCACTGCACCACCAGGGAAGCCCTTTCCTTCACCTTTGAAGGATCATTTCACTAGATGGAGAATTCCAGGATGGTGTTTTTCTTTCTTTCAACGTTTTAAGTATTTGACTGCACTCTCATTTGTGTGATTTCTGGTGAGAAGCTCTCTGTAATCCTTATCCTTGTTCTTCCATAGTTAAGGTTTTTCTTCTAGTTTCTTTCAAGATTTTCTCTTTGTCTTTGATTTTCTGCACTTTGAATACAATATGTCTAGGTATAGTGTTCTGTTTGTCCTGTTTTAATCTATCCTGACTGGTGATCGCTGATTTTTCTGGATCTGTGTTTGGTGTATGTCATTAACTTTGGAAAATTCTCAGTCATTATTCCTTGAAATATTTCATCTTTTCCTTTCTCTTTCTATTCCTTTTGGTACCCCAATTACACAAATTCCTTTTGATGTGTACCATAGTCTTTGGATGTTCTGTTCCATTAAAATTTTTTTTCACCCTGTTTTTCAGTTTGGGAAGTTTCTACTGACCTCAAGCTCACTGAATCTCTCCCTAGCCATTTAGTGTCCACTGATGAGCCCATCGAAGGCATTCTTCATTTGTTAGTATTTTTGACTTTTAGCATTTCCTTTTTAAGGAGTTTTTTTTTTTTTTTAAAGAGTTTCTATCTCTCTGCTTTCATTATCATTTTTCCATTAGAACCTTAACATATTTAATCATAGTTATTTTAAGTTTCCTGTCTGATAATTTCAACATCTGTGTCATATCTAGTTCTCATGACTGCTTGTCTTTTTAGATTGTGTTTTTTTCTTGCCTCTTAGCATGGCTCGTGATTTTTTGTTGAAAGCCAAACGCAATGTATCAGGTAATAGGAACTGAGGTAACCAGGCCTTCCACCTGAGGTTTTATTTCGTTTGGCCAGGGGTTTGTTGTGGTTGTAGGTGCTAAGCTTCAAATTCCCCTGGTGTTCTTGTTTTTGCCTTCTCTCTTGACTTAAGGTTTCCCTGCATACTCTTCAGAGAGTGAGTGCCCTGGAGGTCTTTGAGCTGTCATCCACTGTTATTATACCAGAGCCTGTCGGTGTGGTGGGAGGGTGTAGATGAGGAGCAATGTTCTATCACCTTCCAATTAAGAGCAAAAGTGGAGCGACTTCCATTTTGTAAATGCAGCAACACTTCCCCTGTTGGAATGAGAGGAAGACCAAGAACATGGTGGTTTAGGTGAGGGTGTCTCAAGATGAGAGACTTGCCTTCTGCTGGCTTCCATTTCTTCAACAGATTTTTTTTTTAAGGGAATTTGGGTTGGTTTATTTATTTATTTATTTTTCATTTCTCACTAATTTTTTTTTAACATACAATAAACTGCATATATTTAGAGCATACAATTTGGTTTCCCAATCTCCCAATTCATTCCCCACCAACCCCCCCCCCGCCCCCCGCTTTCCCCAGTTGGTGTCCATATGTTTGTTCTCTACATCTGTGTCTCTTTTTCCGCCTTGCAAACCAGTTGATTTGTACCATTTTTCTATATTCCGCATATACAGATTTTGAAGTGAGCCCATCAGCTGAGACCATGTGTGATGCTCGAACAAGGAGAAGTTATGAGATAGCCAACTCAGACGGGGAGAAAGCAATTTAGGTTTGGTGGGCAGTATTGACTAACTTTATATATTTGTTTGTTTGTTTATTTATTTATTTATTTATGACTAACTCATTTAAAGTTTGCGCTCATGAATTTAAAATGCAGTTTGTCAGCCTGGTTGTGTGATTTCCTCCCCACCCCAAAGCGCTCACCTGCTCGGATGTGAGCTTGGCTATTGTGTGGCAGAGAGTTGGGTTCCCTCAGTGTTCGAATTTTGTCAGGAGATATGACACAGGAAGGGGGAGGTGAGGAAGTGGAGGCTATTTGCAAGGTAGTGCTGATGAATGTAATGATGGAGCCAGGGAGAGAAGAAAGTGAAGGCAGAGTGAGGAGCAGTAAGGGAGAGTACAGAAGGTGTGGTTGAAATGGATTGAATGTCTAAGTTGGAGGAATGTTTGTAGAGAATGTTAAGTGATCTGGAAAGAGGGGCAGTGGACACAGTGAACCTTCTCAGTTTGCGTTGGGATTTGAGGTGGTATAGTCACCAGGGATGGCGAGGTTCAGCATGTGGCCATGCAAGATGGTAGCTGAGGAGGAGGGATGAAGGAGGAGGGTTCAGATGAGGCAAGAAGAGGGTGGGGAAACTAGCTTTGGCTCTAATGTGAAAGTCACTGAGGTTGACCAAGGGATGGATAAAACTTCTGAGACCTGGAAGCTGGAAACTTTAGGAAATGAAAAGGCTTAACAGGAGAGAAGTAAAAAATAGCAGCGAGGATGTGTAGATGGTGGCATGGCTAGGTGATCCGAGTGTCGCGAGGGCAGGGGTTTGTGTAGGAAGATGGGAGGAAAATCATTGAAGAGCAGTGGAGAACCAGGAGGATGCTTGCCTTACTTCCTGGTCTTGAGATGGGAGGGGTGAGGACAACTAGGCTCCAGGGGAGGGGGATGTCTTTGGGGGAAGGCAGGACTTCGTGAAGGTCGCAGAAGGTCAGAGTTCAGAGAGGAGGTGGAAGGACATAGTGGGCATACTATTTATAGAAGAAGAATTCAGAAGGCAGGAGGAGTCAGTGAGGAGCTGGTGGGGTCTGCATATCCAGAGCTGTGTGGAGTTCAAAGCCCCTGGTAAGAGAGGATTCCTGGTGGACCCGAACTGCAAGCAGCAATTGCAGTAATAGGACTATGAGGCATGTCACACAGTCAAGCACATCCTGTTATGTGAAGAACTTTCCACTTCTCCCTCCCAGCTGAATTTTTTGGGACTTTTATTTAATATAAGGAATGCAAAAATATTTTTCTTTATAAGCAGCTTTGGTAGATTGTTTAGGCTGTCAGGCAGCTGAGCAACTTAGAGAAGATTGTATTTATTCACATGCCTTTGGGTTGGGGATTGGTATGGGGATGCCAGCTTCACTGATACACTAGGAAGAAGGAAAGAACCACTAATTAGTTGAGAATCTACTATGTACCAGTTGTACTATATACTAGAAGTACCTGCTACTGAGTACGCTATAATTAGTCTATAGGTGCTAAATACTGTATATTTAAGTATATACTGAAATTTTGTATGTTTACAAAATTTTGTTTTAAATACTTTGTATTGGTGATTTAACTGGAGACCCAGCTGATCTGTTGGAAAATCTGCGGGCATTGCAGTCAGTCCTGGATTTGAATTCTAGATTCTTGGCTGACAAGCTGTTTTACTTTGGGCAAGTGACCTATGTTCTTGAGCTTCAATTTTCTCATCTGTAGCGTGGGAGTGACAACATCCACCTGTTAGAGTTGCTGTCCTCGCCCTGTTGATTCTGATGAGCAGGCAAGGAGGAGCACCACTGGTACAGGTGATGAGAATTTGTTACATGTCATGCGTGAGGAGACCAAAGCTCGGAGAGGCTCAATATACAACAGAGTAAGTTGTTTGTGGTCCCACAGCTCTTAAGTGGTGTGGCCAGGTCTGAGAGCTAGTGCTTTGGCCCCAGGACCCTGGATTTATCCATCTCAGTGAGTTTCTAGCCAAATCCAAGGGAAGTTAAAGGAGCCCAAATTCAGCATGACTGTCCAGACAGTTGGCAGCATGGGGCAGGATGAAGGGATCAGGTGAAGAGAAGGTAGGCTCTATGGAATCTAGGTCACTAGTTCCCAAACCTGACTGTGCTTCCAGGGAACATTTCATTTATAAATCTCCAGGGATCATCCTAGGCCTACTGGATCAGAATTTCTGGAGTGTGGGAACCAAGAACATGTATCTTTATCATCAACCCCCACCCTGCCCCCCACCAACGGTGATTCTGAGGCTGCTACGCTGGTTCAGGTCCTTGGACAAGCTTTTGGGAACCACTGAGTTCTAACTGAAGTCCTAAAATGATCAAGTGATTACAGGCCAGTAAAAACTGGGTGCCTGGCATTGCCAGCAGCATTGGCCCCTAGGGGTTGAGCTCTAGCGCCTTGTTTTCAGATCTTTGGTTGCATTACTTGAAACAGACACTGGAGCTGTCGTGGAGCATCTGAACTTTGAGTATACAGGAGACATCGAGTTGGCAGACTCTGCAGTAACAGAGAGTTATTTGTTCTTTAGAGCTATTGCTCTTCCTTCTTCCCCCTTGAGGTTCCTGCCCACTCAGTCAGATTAGAGCTGTATAAACAAGCTTGTACTACTGAGCTAGCACACATCTTGTAAATTTTTTTTTTCCTGACGTGCATAACATTGCTGATGTCAGAAAAAAAAATCCATTGGGTTTTAATGGGCTGAGGCAAACAATGTGAATTGGATATAATATGGGAGAGAGGAAATAACACCCATAGAAATTCTTATTCAGCAGCATAAATATTCAGACTGTAGTATAAGCAGGGTTTGGTTACCTCTCCTACAAGGTATAGGGCTTCAAGGGCTGGATACTAGAAGTGGCGGGCGTGATGTGTGGGGCTTCTTGCTGTGTGTTTCAGTGGCGTTGTAGTGCAATTGTAGCGGTCTGCTGCTTAGCTGTGCATTGGGGTCACCTGAGAAGCTTGTGAAACTGCTGATGGCTCCATCTCAGATGCACCGAGTCAGAATCCCTGAGGTGGGGGAAGGCTTTCTCCAATGATCCTGATGTCAGTGGCCTGGCAATTTCACTTGGCCAAACATTGGCCAGAAAGAAGACTGCTGGTCAGTTGGGACAATTCATTCTGTGCCAAGGACGTTCATGTGACTTGTTTCATTCCGTCTTCAAAAGCAACCCTGCAAAGTAGAGGGTTCTCTGCTTCCAGGTGAAGGGCTGGAAGCTTAGGGTGGCGGAATCAATTGCCAAAGGCCACACAGCAGCCTTGGTGTGGCCAGAGCTGAGATGCGATTCACGGTCTGACTTCAAAGCCCTCCCTCTTCCACGTTATCGAGGTCCTTCTACCTGCCCTGCTCAGCATCATTATCTGTTGGAACTTAGACTCTGCTTGCTAGGGGGCTGACATTACAAAGGAAAACAGCTGGCATTTGTTGTAACTGAAGCTACAAATGCAACGTAAGTTTGGAGTGAATTGCAGTCCTGACTTTCAAAAGATTTACTAATCAGAGTTTGAGTCATAGATGCTCAATTATTCTGTTATTCACAGGGTCTCTCCTCACTATCCTTTCCACCCTCCCACATATTCCTTCTGATCTAAATTGTTCATGGATTCCAAAAGTGGATTCCTAAGTTCAGGGCTGACCCACATCAATAAACTCTGGGGGAGATCTTCATGTGTGATTCCATCCCTAGGTCTTTGTTGATAAAGAGCGTTCTTTGCTGAGCAGTTTTAATGACTTGTCAACCAGATGAGTGTTCTAGACGGAGTACATTGCATCTTAGTGAAATCTTATCAGTTCTGCCATTCATCAAAAATATTTGAATACCTTCTAGGTGCCAGGAACAGAGGGGTAAACCCCACCGACAAAGATCTGCCCAGGCAGAACTGGCTTTCTAGCAGCAGAAGTCCCTGATAAACAAGTGAGCAAAGTCATATGAATTCAGATAGGTGCAAATCCCTGTTATTTCACTCTCCACATTTGGCTGACTCCCGCTTAATCTCCTTGAGATGAGATCATCATCATGTTTTTCCCCTCCCAGGTGTCTGCCACTTCTTCGGCTTCAGATGTTCATACCTGTGTTGTGACCCAGCCTGGAAGGGCCTCTTCTGCCTCCCCCAGACTCCTGTTCATCCTGCTCTGATCGTAGTTGACACCTCTTCCTGCTCTGTGCTGTCATAACCAAGCACCCACATATTACAATGTCTTGCACTTTCAGACATGTGTCACCCCTCCTAGACTCTGAACATTTTAAGGAGCAACCATTTGTGTCTGATCTATCTTTATATCTCCAGCCGAAAGCATGGAGCTTTGTGCAATTGGATTCCCAGTGTTTGCTCCAAGATTAAATCTTGAGTCCCACGGCACCTAGTGGTGGGTGGCGGTATTACAGGAATTGCTTCATGGGGAGTGATGCTGAGTCTGGGAGGGGATGCTCTAGCCTAGCAGTCCTGTGATTCTTTGAAAAGTTCAGCATGAACATTGTCATGATTACAGGAGATGAGCTAGCATATAAGCAGTGATGATGGAAGAGAGGTGACATGGAACATTCTGGTGAGTCTCTGAAGAAAAGATAGAAATTTGAAGTTCTGAGGTTCTAGGACAGAGCTGGGTCTATGGATGTAGAGCTAATGTCTACCTGAGGCTGTGACTTGACCTGGTTCCAAAGGCTAGTCAGTTGCAGATCAGGTGGGGGATCCAGGCTTCTCAGTTTAGAGAGTTTGTGACAGATAAGGACACAAAGGCACAGAGAGGTGAAATAACTTGCCCCAGATCACACAGCTTGCTAGTGGAGGCTGGATTCAGACATAGATCTGTCTGATGAGCGAGGCCAGCTTGTCACCACTAAGCTATCATGTCTCTCCTTAGAGATTGTGAAATGCGTGGCTGTAACACATTCGCAGTTTTCCTCTTTTGTTAGTTGAAAGGAGTTAGAGAAAAATATTATTACTAACATGTTTTCTTTCTATTGAAGTGTAGCTGTGTGTTTTCAGAAAAACATTCACAAATATTAAAAGTCCCTAAAATATTTGCTGTGTGTATATACATGTATATCTAAGTAACATAAAGAAGGTTTTGTCTTCTCCACCACTAAGTTTAAAATATTCCTACTTCATTTTTATCATAATTCATTTAAAAATAAGTATTTATACTATATTGTAGTGAATGAAAATCTAGTTCTTTAATTTTAGGAACCCAGCTCTATAGTCAGTGATTTAATTAAAACATCCTTACCTGTATAGGTTTCACATCTAGTACTCTCTAACATCTGTTGACATATAGACTAGAAAGTGGTTGATTTTAGAAATGATTTTAGAAGTGATTCTTTCTAGACACAGAAAAGTTAAATGACTTGTCTGAATTTCAAAATGAGTTGATAGGGGAACCCAAAATAGAAGCTTTTCTACTAAGTATTAGACTCACTAAAGTTCCAAACACAGAGGCTATATGCATTTACTGAGCAGTCTAAAGTCCAGAGCCTGAGATGCCAGCCTGTTTCAGCACACAGGAATGTTGCTGTTGGGGGTTGAGGGGTGGCCAGGGAAAGGCAAAAGGAGGGCTGACACGATTGTTTCTAGGTCATTTCCATCCTTGCTGTTATTGCACAGTTTTCTGGGTGGAAGATAATATGCTCATTAAAGTGAACGTGTTCATTTTAAAATAAAGCAATCGAGGAACTTCCCTGGTGGCGCAGTGGTTAAGAATCCACTTGCCAGTGCAGGGGACACGGGTTTGATCCCTGGTCCAGGAAGATCCCACATGCCACGGAGCAAATAAGCCTGTGCACCACAGCTACTGAGCCTGCACTCTGGATCCCATAAACCACAACTGTTGAGCCCATGTGCCACAATTACTGAAGTCTGTGCACCTAGAGCCCATGCTCCACAACAAAAGAAGCCACCACAATGAGAAGCCCGCGCACCACAACACAGTAGCTCCTGCTCGCCACAATGAGGACCCAGTGCAGCCAATAAATAAATAAATAAATAAAATAAAGCAATAGAAACCCAAGATTGGCTTTGTTACATAGATAAATGCGATACATAAATGGACTCACTTTTTGTTTTTCATGCTGTGTCATATTCTGTGTTCAGGCAAAAGAGTAGGTAAATAAGTAGTTGTTTAAAAATGAAAGTGTGTTGTTCATTTAACTTTAAAAGCTACTGATTAGAATAATAATGAGTATTTTCATGTAGTATAACATTCATAGAAATACTGATGTTACAGTGGGTAGAGATAATAAAATGACGCTCTTTATCTCTACTTGTAATCTTAACTTTTAAAATGCACCCTAATTAATAAATGATAAAGAAAAAAAAGCAACATTATTCATATGGGATACTTGGAACAATTAAATTCTTACCATAAATTACAAATTCTTGTCTCTTCCCCATCTTCTGCCCAAATTTGTTTTTATGGAATGACCTTTGGTACCAACTTATTTTATAATAAAATGTTTTCTGAGTTTTTATTTTAAATTGAAATGGCCTTTTCTGTCAAGTATGGTATTTATAAAAGTTTCTTTGATGAAAAGCCTCTGAATTTTGTGCAAATAACCCAGGCAGGCTCTTAGATTAGTGATAACATTTGTATAGGACTTTTATGGCTTTATATAATACTTTACACTCCATTTATTTGACCCTTACCTGTGAGGACTCAGTGGAATTCACATTTTACTCATGAGAGCAAGGTAGGGGAAGGTGACTTGGCGTGGTTCTGGGCGCATAGTAGGCATTCAACATGTTCACTTTAAATGGAAATTAACAAAGGGAACCCAACAGGTTATTTATCTTGTTCGAGGTCACCCAGCAAATAGTGCATCATACCAAGACTTGAACTTGCTTCTAACTCAAAAATTCCATATGCAGTCATTGTCTCACTGCTGTCTTTTCAGGCTGTTTATTTTATTTATTTATTTTTTTTAATTAATCAATTTATTTTTTGGGGGGTACACCAGATTCAATCATCTGTTTTTATACACATATCCCTGTATTCCCTCCCTTCCTTGACTCCCCCCTCCTCGAGTCCCCCCAACCCTCCCCGCCCCAGTCCTCTAAGGCATCTTCCATCCTCGAGCTGGACTCCCTTTGTTATACAATAATTTCCCACTGACTATTTTACAGCTGGTAGTATATATATGTCTGTGCTACTCTCTCGCTTCGTCTCAGTTTCCCCTTCACCCCCCGCCCCCTCCCATACCTCGAGTTTCAGGCTGTTTAAAAAAAGGTCAAATTAGAAATTGACATTTCTAATTTCTAAGGTCAAATTCATTTTTCTTAATTGAGATGAAATTCGCATAACTTAAAATTAATTGTAAAGCATACATTGCAGTGGCATTTAGTACATTCACAGTATTCTGCAGACATCGCCTCTTATCTAGTTCAAAAATGTTTTCATCATCCCCAAAGGAGATCCCATATCCATTAAGCAGGCATTCCGTGCCCCCCTCCCCCCAGCTGCTGGTAACTACGCGTCTGCTCTCTGTCCCTATAGATTTCCCAATTCTAGATATTTCATGTAAATGCAGTTGTTCAATATAGGACTGTCTTAGCCCATTCAGGCTGCTATAATGGAATACCATAGACTAGGTGGCTTATAAACAACAGAAATTTATTTCTCACAGTTCTAGAGATTGGGAAGTCCAAGATCAAGGCTTAAGCAGGTTTGGTGTGTGGTGAGAACCCACATCCTCGTTCATAGATGGCTTTCTTCTCACTGTGCCCTCGCATGGTGGAAGGGAGCTCTCTGGGATCTCTTTCATAAAGACACAAATCCGAGTCATGAGGGCTTTGACCTCGTGATCTAATCATATCCCAAAGGCTCTACCTCCTAATACCACCAGGTTCGGGGTTAGGATTTCAACGTATAAATTTTAAAGGAACATAAATATTCAGTCCACAGCAGTGACATTTTGTGTCTGGTTTCTTTTCTTTTTTTTGGTGTGTGTCTGGTTTCTTTTAACATAATGTTTTCAAGGTTAATCTATGTTGTAGCGTGTATCAGTACTTTATTACTTTGGATGGCTGAGTTACATTCCGTGGTAGAGATAGACTACATTTTTTTAGCCATTCATTAGTTGAAGGACACTGAGTTATTTCCATTTTTTGGTGAATAGTGCTGCTCTGAACATTTGTGTTCAAATATTGGTTTGAATGCCTGTTTTTAGTTATTAGGAGAATCGCAAAGTTATATGGTAAATTCTAGTCTATGGTAAATTCTAACTTTTTGAGGAACCAACAAACTCTTTCCCATGGTGACCGAACCATTTTACATTCCTACCAACAATGTACAAGGGTTCTGACTTCCCTACATCCTTGCCAGTGCTTATTTGAATTAAAAAAATTATTATAACCATCTTATTGGTTATAAAGTGGTATCTCTTTGTGGTTTTGATTTGCATTTTGTTGATAAAGTATTCGTATTTTAATGCATAGAATTAATCATAAAATGAGCTTTGGTAAGAGAAAATCAACATCAAAATGATTGACTTCATCTATCTCTAGGAGATTATTTCAGATTGGCATATGATCACCCCTAGAGTACATGATTCTGGGCTGAAAATTAAAAAAAAACAAACATGTTGCTTTGGAATTAGAAGAATGTATGTGAATAATAAGACTACAATTATCCCTAACTTAAAAAAATACTACTTAAACTAATGAGGAAAAAAAAGAAAAAGAAATTACATCATGTTTTGTTTCCGTGCCACCTGCCAAAAGATACTTAGTTTTTTGCATGGCGAAGCTTTCTTTATGTAATTCTTTCCTGTCTTAATGGTCTCTTCATTTATTTTTGCAGTGTGAGTGAAGATACCCAGGATGGCTCAGGGATCCGGGGATCAAAGAGCAGTGGGGATTGCGGACGCAGAGGAGAGTTCCCCAAACATGATAGTCTACCGCAAAGTAAGGCATCTGGTTAACCGCTGGGGGCGCTGCCGTGCGCGTCTGTGTTCTGTGCAGGGTTGGCTGATGGTTGATGGCTCCACAAATGTTTTCTGCCTAAATGCTTGACTGATGATACATGAACAATTTTCTCCTCATATCCTCTGATTCCCCAATTTTAAAATTCAGGGACGTTAGGTTTTGTCATCCTTGGTATTGAACACTTGAACGATATTATATGGCTTCATTTTCTTTAAACCAAAGATTGCCTAAACAATGTAGATGGACATGTATTATCCTTCTGCGTAGAGGCCTTAGTATAACATTAATTGAATGTTCTTCAAACCCACAGTATGCATAAGCTCTGGTCTAGATGCTGCGGGGCGGGGCGGGGGGGCACAGAGGTGTGTGCATATTAGATGGTTTACAGCTGGTAGGAGGCACAAGATGCACACAAATAACTGTTATAGAGTCCAAGTGGTAATTTCCAAAAGAGAAGTGCAAGTAAAGTGTTACCAGGAGTGCTTACTGCCATCCTCAGAGATCTGGGATGGGCTGTGGCGGAGAGGCCTTTGAACTCAGTTTTAAAGGACCTGTAGGATTCCTTTATGTGGAAAGCGGAAGTGAAGAGGAACATTCTAGGCTATGAGATGCGTTCAGCAAAGGCAGAGAGCTGGAGAAAGGGGAAGGGCAACCAGAACCAGTTAGCTTGGGCAGAGGATGAATTATAAGTAACTGGAGTAACTGGAGGGGAGATTTAGGGAAGAGCGTCTGGATGGAGCCATATTTTAGAATGTTGAGTCATAGGCAATTTAATCATAAAAATTTTAGTGCTGGGAGTTGTAAGATTAACATTCCTTTGGGATCACGAGCCCTGCCCCAGTGTGTCAAGTGGACTGTTACTGAGGGTGGGTTGGAGGCTTTGGGGGGGGGTGCTTCTGTGTCTGTGAGAAAGGTAAGGACAGCCCTAATCTAGCAGGGAAAATGCCCCTTGGAAATAAGCAGCACAGAGCAGAGGGATTAAAGAATCTGAATTAACAAGGACCTGGAAATGGAATGAATATGAAATTAGAAGGTGAATAGGGAGTCGAAGATGACTGGGTTTTTGACCTTGGGTGATATAAAGGCATTGGTGCTATTAATTCAAATAGGAATATTTGGAAACATATAAAGGAAGGAAATACGGCACATAAGTTTTATTTGTGTATTGCTGAATTTGAGGAAATAATTGCTGCTTCTCATATATGTTTTTAATGTTTGCATGTTTGTGAAAAGGTAGCCTAACTATATCATACATTAATAAGGAAAATGGGTTCCTACTCACTCATTTCACCAAATATTCGAGTTGTCTGCTGGGTTCTGTGTATTCTGTAAGACTCTGTGTTCTATCTAGGTTAATCCTGTGTGCAATGTTGAACTAGATATTCCTGGATGATCAATATGGTGAATTTTTCTCTTCTCCTTGTAAAAATAGAACTCTCAAACTAATCTTGCCTTTAGTACCAAATCCCTTAATCCTTTGCTTTGCAAAAGAATGCTTAGATAACCCATCTGTAAGAGATGCTTATTAAGTTGTAGTAAAGAAAAAAGAGATTAATGGGGCTAACCAAGTTGTGAGGCATATAGAATAATATAAAGATGTTTATTCATTACCTTCATAACCCACCTCAAACTAGGAGACCCTGTGCCAAGCTCGTAGGAACACGGGGTTTGGAATCAGACCTGGGTTAAAATCGCAACTCTGCCCTTCCAAGTGGTGTGACCTGGAGTCAGTTATTTAACTTCTGTGAGTCTGTGTTTCTTCATCTATAAAAGGGGGCAAAGGTAGGAGGAAGGATAGCACCTCATGGAGTTATTGTGAAGATTCATTTGGATAAAATAAATAAAGCATCTTACATCGTGCTTGGCATAGAGGTGGTCCACGATGAATGCTTCTTTTCCTTTTATCTTTTGGTCTTGTAGAGACAGTGACACTTGGAGAGGAGATAAATTATAAAATGTACAAATGGTGCTGTTAATAAGGTGACTAGAGTGCACTCATACAGTGAGTTGCTTTTTAAGACACAGGAAAGGAGTGCAAATATTTTTATATTATTCAGGAGATTGCAAATCAATGGATTATTAACGGTTAAAAGGAAACGTAAAGTCATGTGATCCAGACACCTTTCCACAAGAATGTTTCGTATTATGCTGAAAGGGAAAACTTCATACACGTTTGTGGGAACTTGATTTTTACTTTTTAGGTGGTATCGGGGGACTTCATTTTTTTAGTTTAATTTAGCAACAAAGTTGTAAAATGCTGTAACTTTAGAGAAATGACTGCTAGTCATTTGGTTTCTATATTGGAAATCTGTCTTGCTTCCTCATGACAAATCTGTGAGGGGTATGTATGTGTTCCTGTTATTTATGTTAGTTAATTGCTATTAAAGAGACATTGGATCTGTTCAATCTGTTAGAAAGAAAGCAGGCACACTTATTGCCCAGTATGGGTCCAGGACCTAGAATCATTTAAACCTAGTTAATCTGACTAACTTAAGCCCTGGTTGTGTTTGAAACATGGGATACTCACCTAGTTCTCTACTGTAGGCTGACCATGGGCTATGACCAAGACTTACCTACCGCAGGATACAATCCTCAAGGTGTAGGTAAAGATTGAATCTTCAAAATATTTTCTATGGGAGGTCCCCTTACGTAAGGATTTTTTTCAAGGTCATTATTATAAAATTAAACATTTTCTCAGAGGTAAACAACAAAAAGTTACATTAAAAAATGTGCAAATAGTGCTTTCATTTTAATTTTCTTTCTCTTGCTTATTGTTTCTTTCTCTTGTCAGATGTTTTCACTGTGAAATTTTTGCTTGGACTGTGTTGTGTTGATTCAGATGCTGACATTTAAAAAGCTAAATCTAGAGAAATGGAGCTTTTGAGTAAACCTCCAACTAATAAGTAGGGGGTGATTCTGTCCCTAATGTTGTTGTGACTTTTAAATGCCCATTTAGGATGGTAACCTTCTGACATATGAGTAATGATGGGTGGGATTCTTAAGCCTACAAGTTTCAGAATACTCTTCATTTTGTTTTCATGTTTTCTGTGTCATTAACTGTGAGAAGTTGTACTTTCCCAAGGCATAATTTATTTATTGACTTGAGCAGACTTTGTAATTTAGTTTTTTATCTTTCATATTCACGTTTTGGATTGGAGGTATGCATGAAAAATGTATTGGTCACGTTAAAAATCTGTTTAAAAGAAAACATTAGTTATTCATTAGGTCACCTAGACCTGTTAATTTTTTTTTTTTTTAAAGATTCCTAGATCCAAAAGCTCCTGGGGTCATTGACTTGTCCAATGTAGTGATGATATTTGACCCTGGCTGTACATCACATCATTTAGGGGTTCTTTATAAAAATGCTGGTCCTCAAAGGACCCTTGACTGTTTTTGTTTAATAAGTCTGAGCTGGGTCCTAGGAATCTGAGTATTAAACTGTTCTCAGGAGAATCTGATGCCCAGCTTAGTTTGAAACACATTTATTTAGTGTCTTTTAAAATATCCAGATGGAGTATGCATTGCAAAGTCATGGGGAAGTTGGTGTCTTGAAGTGGGTTTTTATTTTGAAATTATTTGCAGATCTTTCAAGATGTAGAAAAACCAGGCTCATACAGAGTTAGAATCAAGGAATTTTAGTAGCTTCATCTCAGAGTTTTTCTAGTCAATAACCTCATTTTATAGATGGGAAAACTAAAGTATGGGGAAGATGCATAACTCACTGAAGCTTACTCGGCAATTTCCCAGTCAACCAGTGATTGTGTCCAGGTAACTTGACAGCTCCAGTTGGTGTCCTCTCTCCCATCATGGTATCAACCACAGACTACCATTACTACGTTGTTGGGGCTGAAAGCCATTGGTTAAATTAAACAAATGAAAATTCCACATGACAGATCTTTGGTTTTCAAAGTTATTCTCAGAGGTGTGACTTGGGTTACCTTTGAACATTTGTAATGCTTAAGTTTAATTCTGCTTGCTTGTGCTTTTGTTTCTTGGGTGAAGATGTTCTGAAATGTTTACTTTCTTTTGTAACTAGGAATTCTTTTGGGTGAGAGTAGCTTGCTCTCTGATTTTATTTGGTTCGTTGAGTGGTGTTGATAATGTCTCTTGACAAATTTCCACCTGGGCTGGTAATTTGATATGGTAGAACTCTGGGAAATTAAATGGTAGGTGGACAGAGAACATTGCAGCTTACCGTGACCCAGGCTGAGGTCATGAGGTGGTAGAGTGTGATGGAAGATGCCAAGCAGAGAGTCGAGAGCTCTGGCTTTGGTTCTTATTTTGCCTTCCTCCTTCCCAACTAAGAAACACTTCTTACCAAAAAATATATTTAGTGTCTACATAAAACAGAAAGAAACATGATAAAATTAAGCCTGTTTACCCACAGGGTAAACTTAGTAAGTAAACTCAATAAATAAAATTCATTTCCTCTTATGTAAAGTGATGGGGATTGGACTAAATAATGTGCACAGAACTTCTCTGCAGTGATTTCGAGAAAGCTAGCAGCAGGACGTTGTTTGGAATTCATTGAAGGCAGTTGTAGCGGCCAGCACAATCCAGAGTCAGGGAACCTGCAGACCCTGGTGACCAAGGCGTGATGAGGATTAGAAACGATTTAATTAGCAAGTATGTACTGAGTGCCACTTGTGTGCCAGACACTGATAGTTGCTAGGAAGACGAGATGAATACTGTTCCCTGAAAGAACCCATAGGCCAGTGGGGCAGAGATGGGAGTAACTAGACAATTGCAGTGCACATAGAGGTAAGCTGAGGGGTCTGGGAGGAGGGAGAAGGGTCAGGAGGCCCATATCAGGAGAGAGGATGATGACATCATTGAAGACATCCAGAGGGCTTGGCACCTACATTAATTCTTGAAAGATGGATAAGAATTAACCATGCAGAGAATGGGAGAAAAAGTGTGGAGGCAGAAGGACTAGCACACGCAAAGGGACAGAGTTGTAATGTTATGTACTGAGTTCTGGAAACTTCAGGTGGCCATTTTCCTGGTGCTAGGTTTCTGTGATGAAAGGCTGAGAAATAAAGCTGGATAAATAGATTGGGGCCAGATCATAAAAGATCTTCTACATCAGGCAAGGAGTCTGGACGCTGTGCAGGTATCTTCTCTTTGTGTCTCCACACCCACGCTCTTCCCCTATACACACTGCTCACTGCGCCATAGGGACTACTTCTGTAAGGGCTCCCGTGACCTCTGGCTTTCAATCGAATTTGGTCAATAGGAGCCTGGGGAGAGATGGGAGGGAGGAAGAAGAGCAAGGTCAGGGTATTTCTTTCCCTGGCTTCCTCTTGGCAAGGTGTCGCATTGACCGTGTCCCTTGACTGAAGGTCATTGCTCTTCTCTAGGCAGCCTGCTCTCCTCCTCTGGGTCCTGATACCCTTTTCTTCTACTCATCCTTTTGGACCTTGGGGTGGTTCTAGTTTGCATGCATAGTCTGTTGCTGTATAACAGAGTATCCCACAACTCAATGGCTTAAACACAACATTTATTGCCACAGTTGCTGTGGGTCCCTAA
This sequence comes from Hippopotamus amphibius kiboko, assembly GCF_030028045.1. Taxonomy (NCBI): domain Eukaryota; kingdom Metazoa; phylum Chordata; class Mammalia; order Artiodactyla; family Hippopotamidae; genus Hippopotamus; species Hippopotamus amphibius. Next base: position 157,760,781 of record NC_080189.1, read on the forward strand.
TCCAAGTGCAGGTTAGGTGGCTCGTCTGGCTCAAGATCTCTCACAAGCTACAGTCAAGATGTTGGCTGGAATTGTAGGTTCATCTGAAGGCTCAACTGGGGAAAGGCCCACATCCAAGCTTACTCGTATGGTTGTTGGTGAGATTCAGTTCCTCGAGGGCTATTGAATGATGGCCACAGTTCCTCACTGTCTGTTGTCTGGAGGTTGCTCTGAGTTCCTTGCCATATGTGTCTCTCCATAAGGTAGGTCACACTGTGGAAGCCTGTTTCATCAGAGTAAGCAAGGAGGAGGTGGAGGGTGGGGGCGGGGAGTGGGAGTCACACTGTTTTATAACTTAATCTTGGACATAACACGCCATCCCTTTCATTAGGGACAAGTCACCAGGCCTAGCCCTCCATCAAGGTGAGGGGTTTATACAAGGGCACGGATACCCAGAGGTAGAGATCATCATGGACCACTGTAGAAGCCACTTACCCCACGGTTCTACTTCCACAAGTCAGAGGTTCCTGAATGTGCCCTTATGGTTTCTCTACGCCCAGCCACGTTTTTATACTTGGTCCTTTTTGAAATAAACCTTCCTTGAATTGTCCTCTATTTTATGTGCCATCTATTTGCTGATAAGCCTCTGACTCATTCAGGTCTAATCCCCGAAGCAAAGGGAATCGGTTGAGATCCTGTTTTCCTTCATGATGAAATTCTCCACAAAAGGATTTAAATCAGGGAAGTCATATGTTCAGTGTGCAGAATAGGATTGTGGAGGGAGGATGTAAGAGAAATGGTAGGATTCGTAAGCAGAAGAACAGTTTGGTGACTTTACAGGAATTCACGGCAGGAAGAGATGATGTCCAAATCAATGGCAGTGATAATGTAGAGAAAGAGAAGTGCCTGAGAGCAGTTTGGAAGGTAGCATCTACAGGATGCAGGGCAGATGTCAGGGTAAAGAGAGCGGTCCTTTCACTGGGTTATACCTGGGAGTTGTCTGAAGGTCTCTGGGAACAGCAAAATTTTGAACCAAAGAACCGTGGAACTGGATCGCCTCCCCCTGTCCTTGTATGTAGATGAATCAAGAGTGTCATGGAAAGAGTCTGTAACTGGACCAGGATACCTGGCTATTTATTGCCACTGCCACACTAGTTCACTTTGGGCCACGCACAAGTTGTTTCTATGTTTTATTAAGTCCAGTTTTGTCATTTGTGAAGTGAAGTGTTAACTAGGCTGAGTGATTTCAAAAGCCCTTTCAGTTCTAACATTCCAGGGCTTTAATAATCCGTAATAATGAAATCCGTATTTTATTATGTTCATTCTTTCACAGCCTCCTTTGCTTTCTTTTTAATTTTCCTTAAAAAGTGAACCCAAGTAAAACTTTAAAAAACAGGGAAGTCAGTATGTTTAAAACAAATACTTTTTGGTCTTGAACATAGGGCTGTCTTTCATTCTTTTCTTTTTTTTTTTTTTTAACATTGAATAAAATTCCCAAGGACAAACTATAGAGAGTGTTCTGGCAACTAATTTAATTGTTTAATCTGCATTTTAAGATTCTTTCATTAAATATTTTGAAGGTTCTTAATTGCCTTAGGAAGAAAACTGTTCTGTTTTCCTTTTCCCCTAGGATTAAACTTGTGAGGGAAAAAGCTTCCCATCACATTATCTTGGTTGGCAGGAGACAGGAGTGCAGGCAAGTCCCAGACCAGTGGTATCAGTGTCCACAGATGGAAGGGTTGGTATTTTTAGTGTGGAGAATAGCTCAGTGTGGTTTAATATGATGTGTTTCCCTGAGTATAACTTTCTAACTTGAAAGCCTTTGGAGTATTTAAGGCTTCATTTCATTTTTTCAAATTTTTTCCCTCATTTCATTTCAAAGAGTTTAAGATTTTACACTTTGGCAGACAGTTTATTACTCTAGCTATTGATACTCCTGTATCTTTGCACTATAGAGAACCTGAGTGGCCACAGAGGAGATTCCCTATTCTCAGGATTTTGAACAAGAAAAACAAAGTTAATAAATATCTGTGAAAGAAATATAAATGTGTTAAATCATTGGAGGGTAGGAGGGTTATTTTTTAAAAAGTCTGTTAGTTTGCCACTGCAAATCAAAATTGAAAATGGGCAATGAGGGGACGGAAAAATATACAAAGATATAAATATAGATATAGACATACACCCACTTCTAAAGAATATCCATACCTCTTTGGTGAATAATATCCAAAGATGGGAAATAAATGAAATGTCTCTTGAAAGGGAATTAGTTAAATGATTATTCATATTTGGGATGATCCCGCAGTTAGGTTACTGAACTTCTGTTCTGGTAGACTTAATAATTGCCTTGAAAGGGAGATGGTTACTGACTTCCTGGCATATGGTCAGGTTGACTGTTCTTTATTTTTAAAACCCTATAAGACTTTACCATTTTTGTTTTACTTGTTAAATATAATGGTTATGTAGATGTATTAAAAATGATTGTCTCCATTGTCCTTAATTATTTTCTGCATCTCTGTGCTTACATCTGGAGTCATTTTTCTTTTGTCTGAAGAACTGCCTTTAGTATTTTCTTTAGTTCAGGTCTGCTGGACGTAAATTCTCTCAGTTTCTGTTTGTCTAAAAAATGTCTTTGTTTCATCTTCATTTTTTAGAGGGTGTTTTCCTAGGTATGGAATTCTAGATTGTCACCTATTTTCTTCCCACACTTTGATGACAACTTTCATTGTCTCTTGGCTTCTATGGTTTTTGTTGTGATGTTATGTCAGTTTTTTTGTTGCTTTGTTGAATGTAATCTCTTTTTTTTAATCTTTGACTGCTTTTAAGATTTCTTTCACTTTGATTTCAGCAGTTTTACTGTGAGGTGTTATTTTCTCTTTATTTCTTATTCTTAAAGTTAACAGCAGTTCTTTTTATTTGATTGGTATTTAGAAAATTCTCAGCCATTAATTTCTCAAGTATTGTTTATGTCTAGTTTTCTCTTATTACTCTTCTTGAGATTTTGTTCATATGGTATGACTTTTTTCTGTGTTTCATGTTCTTTATCCTCTTTTCTGTATTTTTTATTCCTGTGTTTCAATATGGGTATTTTCTACTGACTTATCCTCTAGTTTACAAATTTTTTCCTTAACTGTATCTAATCTGTGGTTAAATCCATCCAGTTGAATTTATAACGTTAGTTCTTGCTATTTAAGTTCTAAAATTTCCGTTGAATTCCTTTTGATAGTTTCCAGTTTCCTGCTAAAATTCTCTATTTTGTCATTTAATTCCTTAAACATACTCATCATAGTTATTAAGTTAGTACCTGATACTTCAAAATCTAAATCACTTGCCAGATTGTTTATATTGTCTTTAAATTTTTTTCTAGTTATTTTTTCTTAAGGTCTGGATATTGTGTATGCAACTAACATTGAGAGGTAATTTTTAAGGTTCTGGAAGAATGTTATCTTACTCCAGAGAGGACTTAGTTCTGTTTCTTTTTTCTTTTTCTGTCAGTTAGGCAAGGGGCAGATTACCTTAATATACTCAGATACAGAGATTATATGTAGCTGGGTTTTAGCTCTTGTTAGGGCTAGTATATTTCTAGAGCCCCTTTACTCTTGGGTGCGAGCTCTTCTGGTCCCAACAAAATCCCTGGATGTTCGCTCAGTTTTCTCATCCTTGGTGACTCTGACCTTCAATTGTTGTCCTTAAGCTCTACGAGACTGCTGAAAGCACAGATCAGCTTCTCGGTCATGCCTTTTGCTTATGAAATTGGCAGTGTCCTGAGAGGAAAGAGAAGCTCCAGTTGCCAGGCTCATCTTCTTAGCTCTCTTCTTCTTTCAGATCTTGGTCTAAAGTTCTTACTGCCTTGGTAGTGTTCCTGTGCCTTCAAACAAATGTAACAAAACATTTTTCAGTCTTTCTGGTTCCTCTCAGCAGGAGGGTTACCCTGAAACGTTTAGTTAGCCATTGCTGGAAGTATAACCTCAGAACATTGGCTTTGAAGGAAGATAGACCTGTCTCTGATAGCCTCAGTTTGCTGTTAAAACGTTTTAGAGAAGACATTTCCTAAGTGGTTTATTGGTCTAGGGTGGCAGTGGTAGAGATGAAAAAAATGAGAGAAACTTTTGGTATATTTGGGAAGTAGAACTGACTTGGAGGGTGAGAGAGAAGGATTTGAGGCTGATGACTAGGATTTGGGCCTGGGTAGCGGGGGGGCTGGTGGCACCAGGCACTGGGATAAGTAGGAGGAGGAGGATGACAGTAAAGTATAGTATCACCACAGTACCCAAGTGACACTTATTCACCCCAACCTAGTTCCACAGAACTCTAGAAAGGGGGACTATGTCAGGCAAATCATTCTCATATGAAATGTGCCTGAAAAGAAGCTTTATCTAAAGGAAGTCTTACTGGGCTGTAAAGACATTTTTGGTCTAGAAACCAGGAGGTAGCTTTTATCTGTCAGTATGAACATTTTTGTATTCGTTTCCTAGGACTGCTGTAACAAATTGCCACAAACTGTGTGGCTTAAAACAATAGAAATGTATTCTATCACAGTTCAGGAGGCTAGACGTATGAAATCAAGGTGTCAGCACGGCCATGCTCCCTCTGAAGGCTCTAAGGAAGAATCCTTCGTTGCCTCTTCTGAGCTTCTTGTGGCTGCCAGTAATCCTTGGTGTTCCTTGGATTATAGCTGCATAAATCCAATTTTACTTCCATCTTCATATGGTCTTCTGCTTCTGCGTCTTCACATGGCCTTCTTGTAAGGTCATTGGATTTAGGACCTACCCTAATCCAGTCCAATTCAGATCTGATATTCACTTAACTAATTACATCTGCAGAGGCCTCATTTCCAAATAAGGTCACATACACAGGTACCAGGGCTTTGGACTTCAACATGTCTCTTTGGGGGACACAATTCAACCCATAATAGTTTCAACTTTTCTTTGCCTGAAGCTTAGTGCTTCTTGCAAAACACATATCAACAAGTAGTCTATTTATTGAACATCTGTTTCTGGTAAGATGCTGTACTTTATTCCCTCCCCCCTCACTTTTGTGGGGGAGGAATAAAAAGTAGGATACCACATGGTCCCTGTCCTAGATAAGTTTACAATCCAGCTGGGAGACCAGGAGTGGCGCAAGATTAAGGAAGAAAATAAGCATTTATTGGCTACCCACTGTATACCAGATGCTGTCCTGCGTGCTGCATACACAGAATCATTTCATCATTAGAATCACTTATTAGGTAGGTAGTGGTCACCCTATAATACAGACAAAGAAACTGAGTTTCAGAGGGGTTAAATGACTGATATGGATATTTGAATCTGGGCTTGCTTTATTTTAAAGCATGTGGTTTTTAAATATAAATTGAATTATGTAAAAAAAGAGAAAAAGGAAAACTCAAGGCTGTTTGTAATTAATTACAGGAGAATTTGTGTGAACAGGATGGGCATACAGAGGAAAAGAAATTTGAAGGGAAATGACTTGAATTGAATTTGGTCTGGTAGAAACAGAGCCAAGAAATGATTCTAGGTGATGGGTGCTACGTAAGTAAATGTGAGATGATAAGAAAACATAAGATGTATTTAAGAGATGGTATATTTTATAATACTAAATCTAGGAGTTGTACCTGATGTAATAATAGCCTCATTCTTCGTGTGGAGACCCTGAAGCAAGAAATCATGAAACATTTTTAGTTCTGAAAGTCACATAGCAAAATATCAGTACAGCTGAGCTTTCTGCCAACTGATTTTCTTTCTCCCTTTCTTCTTAAAAAACAATTTGCTTTCCATTTTAAAAGTAATAATTCAATTTTGAAAGAATCAAAACATGAGCTGTAGGAAAAACATATTCCTACATGCAAATATGACTCACATATTCCTACCATGCAAATATGACTACAGTAAACATTTTGGTCTGTTTCCTTCCAGTTTTTAAATTTGTATCAGCAGCATATATATTATATGTTAACCTAATGGGTAATCATAGTGCATGTACTATTTTATGTTTCCCTACCGTATCTTAAGCATTAATCTGCAATACGTTATCAGGATCATAGTTTTAAAGGTTGCTTAATATTCTAAGTGGATAATGTACCATAATTTAATTATTTAGTCTCTTGTAATTAATAGCAAAATTTAGAATTCTTAGGTTAAAAGGCATAAACAGGGTTGTAACTCCTGATACACACACACACACACACACACCCCCCCCACATGTGTGTGTGTGTGTGTGTGTATTTTTTTTTTCCTGGGATGTCAGTGTTGGTTTTTGCACCAATAGACTGGGTGTCCCTGGGTAAAGTTCTGTGTCAGCACACTGCAGAGAGAGAGAGTGATGGCATTCCTCATAATGAGGACCAGTGTTTTCTTCACTCTCAACCTCTAAACCAGATCCTCCTTGTCCCAGTGGCTGCCTAGCTTTGCAGCACCACCCTTGTCTCGAGAGCCTCAGTGCTGGGGGATTCAGAAACTTTCAACCCGGAATCTTTCCAAGCCATTTGCTATTTTATCCTCTATTTGTTTTTCTTAAGCAACTAACTAAATAAGAATAACATCTCAGCCTCTTTCCACTCCCCATGGCATTTTTCCTGCCTGTATCAACCCTGCCTACAATTTAACCATGGGGTTGCTTCTTATATTTTAAAGCTCAATACAAAAGCACAGTCCTGAGAAGCAGCCAAGTTCTGCAGCCAAGTTTGAAGAATAAAACTTTAAAACAGCTCTTCTGTCACACACTGGAGAGGGGAGGCAGGCAGGCTTTGCTATAAATAAGTCACATTCCATTTCTATCTCATCCTTTGCAGTCCTCTTGGGTAATGCTTTTTGTACATGACTACAGTGTTCTCGGACTGCCCACTCACCCCTTTCAACCTGCCATCTTCTATCTCATTTTATATAAATGTTCAGTAGTTCTGGAGTTTAGGGACCCTGCATGAGAAAGGGATAGAACTTTCCTTTCATCCTCCCGGGTTATGTATCATGAGACAAAGCGGCTGACTTGTTAGAAATGATACTTTATCTGAAACATTTTTAGCAGGTGCCAGTATTAGTTTTCTTCTGCTGCTGTAACAAATTACAATTTTTTTAATTTATTCTTTTATTTATTTTATTTATTCTTTTAGAGTTCTGGAGGTCAGAAGTTGAACATGATTTGGCTGGGCTGCATTCCTTCTGTAGGCTCTGGGGGAGAATCCATTTCCTTCCTTTCTCTGGAGGCTGCCTGCATTCCTCAACTCAGGACCCCTCTTCACTCTGACCTCTGCTTCGGTCCTTGTGTCTCCTTTTCTGACTGACCCTCCTGCCTCCCTCTCATTGGAACCCGTGATTACACGAAGCCCACCCAGATACCCCAGGATAACCTCCCCGTCTAAAAACCCTTAACAATCACACTGACAAAGTCCCTTGTGCCATGGAAGGTAGCATATTCACAGGTTTTGGGGATTAAGATGTGGACATCTTTGGAAGGGGTTTTTATTCGGCTGGTCACACTGTCTATCTCAGGAAAGGGAAGAAAAAATAATTTTGGAATGTTATCTTTTTTTCATAGCTAGGATGTGCTGAAGGATTGGTATTCCTTTTGTGTTTGGTAGATACGTGGCAACCTCAGTTAAGTCTGGGATATCCATTTGTATTGGGTCAAGTCCATTTGCGGGCAGAGAAGAGAAGCCTTTCAGCAACCGGCAGTGAGGGTGGCAGGGTATTTTAATTAAAGACCTTCCTTCCTCTTCACTGAGTGCCCAAAATAGGCTCTGATTAGGACACAAACAAGCCCTTGCTGTTGAAGGGAAATGACCCAGGAGGTGCATTCAAACTAAATGAAGGAAAACCTCCCTTACTGTAGCCCCATATGATGTGGCTTCCTTATAGGACCGTTTGTCTCCAGTTATTTTATATTTTAGAATCTATACAAACTATGGTGCTGAGTAATATAATTAATAAACGCTTCCCTCATGGCTGGCCAGCCAGTACAGTAGAAGACCATGACTTTACTTTTTTCTTTAAGCAGTAAGAGGAAGCTGGCAAAATGCGCTTGCCCTAGCCCGAGAGGAATGCCAGTCTGCTTGTTGACTTCCCCGAGGCCTCTCTTTCCAGCCTTTTTCATGTGCTGGTGAGGAGTTGTGACATGTAATAGCCAGCGAAAGGCACACAGATGCTAATGCTGGCATTAAAACTGCCCAGGGAGAGCGTGACCCTGGATGCTAGAGGGACTCGAGGCAGATGAGCCCCTCCAAGGAGCTAGTCAAGGAAGCAGATGATAAGAGCCTGTCAGCAAGGGATTGGAGTGAGCTTTTTCTTCCTGAAAGAAATGATTAATATCATTAACTTCACTGCCTTCCCGGGAAGGAGAGGTCAGTAGTTGGGAGAAAAAAACAACAGCTACCACCTACTGCAGCTGATGACATGTTACAACTTTAGGACAGGGGTGGGCAAACTACTTGCCCTGGGGCCTCATCTGTCACCAGGCCTGTTTTTGCATGGCACTCCAGCTAAGGATGGTTTTTCCATTTTGAAATGGTTGGAAGGAATCAAAAGAGGAGCAATATTCCATGATGTGTGAAAATTATGTGAAATTCACATTTCAGTGTTCGTAAATCACATGTTATGGAAACAAAGCCATGCCACTGCTTTACCAATTGTCTGTGGCCTTTTTTGTGCCACCGTGGAGGAGTTGAGTGGTTATGACAAGAGACTGACCATATGACTGGCAGAGCCTAAAATGTTTACAAACTGGCCCTCTACAGAGCAATTTGCAGCCTCTGTTTAGGGGATTTGGAAGAGATTGAAGAAGCATCTGCCAACGTCCTTGTTGGGACAATATTTCCATAGGAACCAAGACCCAGTGATTCTGCACAGCGTTGGCTTGTTTCCAGGAACCCACGGAGAGTCTAACTGCAGGATGGGCATACAAGAGAACTCGGGGACCGGGGTGCATTCACGTGCTATAAATAACACACAGGTCCTGCCATTCTCCCTTGCCCTGGAATAGTATGTTCCCCTTTACCATGGGTCACAGAGTTTATACCAGTACTTTCCTGAAGAAATTTCGTTTGTCTGGTTGTTTGTTTTTTTAATGAAAAAGAGCATATTGAGCTGTTGGAAGTGTTGGGCTGTGTGTGCTGAAATGTCCTGGTAGGAAAAGCACTAGCTACCTACGTTTCAGATGCAGCATCCAAACGGCTCTCCTCCCTCCAAGACCCACTTTGTCTGGGTATCTTTCTGAGGGCTTGGCACTGATTGCTCACCCTCATAGCTCCTCTGCAAGTTCACTGCTGTTATTCCCACTCTGCCTGTGAGGGGAGGGGCTTCCCGTGGGTAAGCTCATGCCTGAGGTTCCACTCAAGGTGTGAAGCCACTTCTTCACAGACCCGGCTCTTTTCCCAAGACCTGGAAGGAACAGGCCAACCAGCTGGAGAGCTGCTTCCTTCTGGTCTTTAATCTAGGATAGCAGAGCTATCATAAGCTCATAAGCAAAACGTCCTAATCACTGAGATGTAGCTTTCAGGGATAATATTAACTTCCATTGGCGGACACTTAGGTCATTTCCATGTCTTGGCTGGTGTGAAAAATGCTGCAACAAACGTACGCGTGCAGGGAGCTCTCTGAGATCCTGATTTTGTTTTCTTTGTATATATAAATACCCAGACGTGGGCTTGCTGGATCATATGGTAGTTCTATTTTTAATTTTTTGAGGAATCTCTATACTATTTTTTCATATGAGCTGTACCCATTTACATTCACCAGCAATGAGCAAATGTTTCCTTTTCTCCACATCCTCGCCGACACTTGTTGTCGCTTGTCTTTTTGATAATGGCCATGCCAACAGGTGTGAGGTGATACCTCATTGTGGTTTTTCAAAAATTTTAGTTTTATATAGGAGTATAGTTGATTAACAATGGTGTGTTTGTTACAGGTATGCTGCAATGTGATTCAGATTTACCCATATAACTATCCATTCTTTTTCAAATTCTTTTCCCATTTAGGTTATTACTCTCATTGTGGTTCTGATTTGTATTCATGATAGCCAAATTTGGAAACAACCTACGTGTTTGTCAGTGGATGAATGGATAAAGAAATGTGGGATGTGTATACAATGGAATATTTTTATTTTTTTAAGAACCTTTTTTGAGATATAATTGACATACACTGAACTGTATATATTTAAAGTGTACTTCTTCTTATAAGTAATGTATATATGGCAATCCCAATCTCCCAATTCATCCCACCCCATCTCCCCCGCTTTCCCCCCTTGGTGTCCTTTGTTCTCTACGTCTGTGTCTCTATTTCTGACTTACTTCACTCTGTATGACAGTCTCTAGGTCCATCCATGCCTCTACAAATGTCCCAATTTCATTCCTTTTTACGACTCAGTAATATTCCATTATATATATGTACCACATCTTCTTTATCCATTCACCTGTTGATGGACATTTAGGTTGCTTCCATGTCCTGGCTATTGTAAATAGTGCTGCAGTGAACATTGGAGTGCATGTGTCTTTTTGAATTATGGTGTGCTCTGGGTATATGCCCAGCAGTGGGATTGCTGGGTCATATGATAATTCTTACAATGGAATATTATTCAGCTGTGAACCATGAAGGAAATCCTGCCATTTGCAACACAACATGTGTGAACCTGGAGGATGTTATGCTAAGTTAAATAAGCCAGAAAGAGAAAGACAAATTCCATATGATCTCACTTATATGTAGGATCTAAAAGAAAAGTTGAACTCATAGAACCAAAGACTGTAATGGTGGAGTAGACTCAGAACTGCCAGGGACTGGGCCGTAGGGTGGGATGGGGGGGAGTGGGGAGATGTTGGTCAAAGGGTATAGATGTTCAGCTATAAGATGAGTACGTTCTGCGGATCTAATCTGCAGCATGATGACTGTAGTTAATAAGACTGTATTGTGTATGAAATTTGCTAAGAGAGTAGATCTTAAGCCTTCTCACCACACACACACACAAAGGTAACTGTGAAGTGATGAGTGTGTTCATTAACTTTATGGTGGCACATATTTCACAGCTTATATGTTATGTCAAATCATCATGTTGTACAGTTTAAATATATACAAATTTATTTGTCAATTATACCTGAATAAATGAGGAAAAAAAATTAACTTCCACTTTATTGTTCCTTCCGACACTCCATATCCTTTCATTCATGGCAGTCCTGAGGTATTATTCATTTCTACTTTGTAAATCAGAAAACTGAGGCTCAGGGAGTTAAGAGACTTGTCTAAGGTCAACTAGCTTTTAGTGGCAGACCCAGACCTTCTGATCTGGGGTCTGGTGTCCTGTGCATTGGTTTCCCTGTGAGGCAGGGCCTGGCCTGACCGTGTCACTCAAACTGATCTTAGCCGAGGACATGCTACCATCCAGGCTCACCATCCTCGATGGTGGCTTCATCTTCACCCTCCATGGTGGTCGCCAACCGGCCTCCAAAGACAAATTTCACATCGTAGGTGTTTTTTGACGTTACTTTAAAATTGTGGCTCTGTTGGATACAGTGTACTGCTGGATCCCTATTGTGTCCTCATCACCACATCTGTTGCTTGTGTTTTAGCTCTGACAAAACAGAACCAAACCAAAAATGGATTCCCATTCACGTGATCCTTACCACATGGCATAATGCATGCATTCTGCTCAGAAAAAGGCTGAAAAATCATAGGGAAATGCAGCCTCGAAGAAGGTTTGTGTTCTTGAAGACACAGGAATATATCATTAATCAGAACGGCCACTTATAAGCAAACAAATTTCATCTTAAGCACAGTTTAAATACTGGAGAAGATCCGTCTTAAGCACGTATAACAAGCACTCTGTCCTGGTTTCGCCCCACTCTCGCACATTCCCTCTCAGTATCCAGTCGTCACTGGAGTGACTTCCTCCGCCCGCCCCAGGAATCCTTGGCCCCCTTCTCTTCTGCAGGCTATCTGGAGGCGACCTCCTGTGCTCCATAGACTGATCTGGGGATCCGCAAATTGCTATCCCCTCTCCAAACTCCAAATGCCTGCATCCAGCTACCAAAAGGACATCACTGTTTGACTCCTCCCCACTTACTGCAGACTCAACTGGTAGAACGTAAATAGTTGTTTGCCCTCCTGAAGCTTCTCCCTCTGTGGTTCAGTGAGCATCGTTCACCAGCTGGCATCTGAGTAAAAACCTGAATCTGATTCTCTTTGACAAGAACCATCACTCACCTCGCTGCGCCATGTAAATATCTTAACTTTTGTATGTGTCACGTTCTGTGTCTCTCTCCCTATGATACTGTAAACGCTTGGCAGCAAGTAGGCACTAAATAAGTGTTTGGTGAACAGACCTGTTGGTTAAGCATTCCTGAAACATATCCCATTATCTTTCCCAGATGAGATTTGGGGCCACATGACTTCTCCTTTTACTGGGTGGATTGTGCAACTCAATCTTTGGTTCAAAGATTGGTAGCATCTCTCCAAGCTTTGCAAACTTATTTATCTTAGGAATGACAGGGCTTGGCTGCTCTCCATGTCATGTAACAATTCTGCTATCACATTTCCCTCCTTGTTTTCTTTCTTCCCTCTCCCCCATCTTTCACATTCCTATCTGTGGGAGAGAATAAGAAGAAATGAAGATGAGAATACAATTCCATATTTCTCTCACCAGTTAAAAATATATTTCCATCTTGTTTTACCATTTAGTGTCTATGTCATAGACACTCTATTTCATAATTAAAACAGCTTAGTTTCTTCCTAGTTACCTTCTTTTAATTTTTTTTATCATTGCAGAAATAGTTCCCATTTATTGTAAAACAAAATCAGAAATTATAGATAAAAACATGAAGAAGAAAATAAAATGTGTAAACCCTCGCCTCTTACTCAGGGAGCTATAGTTAACTTTTGAAGTACCTACTTCCATACCTTTTTTCCTATTTGCATATTTTAACAAAAATGGAGACTTTATATTCTTGCTGTTGGGAAACATCTTTTCACTAAATAGGTTGAGAACATTTCCCCATGATTTAAATACTCATCTAGATCAGGGGTTGGCAGACTTTTTCTGTAAAGAGCCAGATAGTGAGTATTTTAGGTTTTGTGGGACATACTGCTATTGTAGTGCAAAATTGTAGATAATATGTAAGTGAATGATCACAACTATGTTCCAATAAAACTTTATTTACAAAAGCAGGCAGTGGGCCAAGTTTGGCTCATAGGTTGGGCTGCAGTTTGCCTGTGTTTGCTCTAGAATATCATTTTTCATGGCTAAACGGTATTCTACTTTATCAGTGTATCATGATTTACTTAACCAATCAGAATAACAGCTACTGTTGTTTGAGGCCTTATGCTGACCTTGGCACATCACTGGGTTTGTTCCATGTACTTTCTTATTTTTCCTGCCTAGAGCCCTGTGAAGTATAGGTTATCTTTCTTTTTATTTAACAGATGAGGAAACTCAAATAAAGAACAGATAGTAATTGGCCTCACCTTAGATGGCTAGTAAGTTGAAAGGACAGAATTTAAATTTGTTTGATTTTGAGAGGCCAAGCTTTTAACCACTCATTATGTTTTTATGTGTATTGGAGGTTATTTCCTTAGGATAAATTCCTAGAATTAAAATAACAAGTGCATTTTAAGGCTTTTGATCTATGTTTCCAGGTTGATTTGATGGCCATTTCTCAGGTTGTATATAACAGGGCTGTGTTCTTCACACCCTTGCCTATATAGTGGGGACTCAAACGTTTGCGATAATAGGTAAATCAAACCTCATTTTTAAAAATCACATTAAACATTATAAATACAGATAAACACTAATTTTATGTATATCTCTAATCTATATTTTTAAAAAATTAAAGTATAGTTGATTTACAATGTGTGTTTCAGGTGTACAGCAAAGTGATTCAGTTGTACATACATATATATATATTTTTCAGATTCTTTTCCCTTATAGGTTATTACAAAATATTGAGTATAGTTCCCTGTGTTATATACTAGGTCCTTGTTGGTTATCTATTTTATAGATAGTAATTTGTGTATATTAATCTCAAACTCCTAATTTATCCCTCCCCTATATGTCTTTTTAGGTGAATTTTTCATTCATGTCTTTTGCTTGCACCAGTCAGACTTCTGGAATTTAAAAAACAGAAAGAAGACCAAAAAATCTATAAGTTAAGAGAGAACTTACTTCTTCTCCTTTAGTTTCTATCTCTTAAGTCACTAGGGTTTGTGTTCTTTAATTGGAACTACTACTTTGCTGTGGCCATGGCAACACATCTTAGCTACCATGAACAGCACACACCTTGACAAAATATTTTTTTAGAGAGTCGTTTTCATTATTCAGTGTATTCATGGAGAGTCTAGATGAATTAATGGGTGTAGACCCATAATTGTATAATAATAACAGTAATAAAAATAGTAAAATTAACAGTTACTATCTACTGATCACATACTGTACTCCAGCCACAATGCTAAATGCTTTGTATTATTTAATCTGATCTTCACAGTAATCCTAGGTTGTGGCTATTGCTATTACCCCTATTTTTATACATGAAGAAATTGAGACACCAAAAAGTTAAGTGGCTTTGCCCTGGGCTATACAGATGGTAAATACTGGAGCTTGACTTTGACCCCGATGATATGCTGTTCTTAGTCTTACAGGCTTATTCCAAAAGGATGTAGGGGAGTATGTGTTTACTTAAACAGTGTGAACATGCGTGGCAAATATCTTGATTGTAAAAGCTGGGGTTAGCACTACTAGACTTTAAGACAACACTAGGATAGATGGCCACAGTGACTCTTCCAGGATTTCAGAACTTATGCTCTTATAAAGATCAGAGTTTTGATGCTTCATTAGATTTAAAGAGCCCAAAGAGTGGGTAGCTGCTCCAATATATTCTATCTTGGGCTTCTCTTGCCCATCAAATTAGAAGACCATCAAATTGATGGGGAAAAGGTAGAATTGTAAGGCATCCTAGGCACTTGGACAGAAGAACCACTTCTTTTCTTCCAGTTTTATTGAAGTATATTGACAAAATTGTGTGTATAAAAAACACAACATGATCATTTGACATAGTTATACATTATGAAATATTTGCCACAGTAAAATTAATTAACACGTCTGTCACCTCATGTAGTTACTCTTTTTGTGTAATGAGAATGCTTGGGATGTACTCTGTGAGCAAATTTCAGGCATACAATACAGTATGATCAACTGTAGTCAGTATGCTGTACGTTAGATCTCTAGAACTTAGTCATTTTATAACAGAAAGTTTGTACCCTTTGACCAATATCTCTTCACTTTCCCCATTCCCCAGCCCCTGGCAACCACCATTCTATTTTCTGGTTTTATGATTTCAACTTTTTTTTTTTCTTTCAGATTCCACATATAAGTGATATCATACAATATTTGTCTTTCTGTGTCTGGCTTATATCACTAAGTGTAATGTCCTCCAGTTCATTTATGTTGTCACAAGTGGCAGGATTTCCTTCTTTTTTTATGGCTGAATAATATTCTGTTTTATATATATATATGCTTCTTTATCCATTAATCCATCTGTGGATACTTAGGTTGTTTCCATGTCTTGGCTATTGTGAATATTGTTGTAATGAACAGGGGTGCAGAGATCTCTTCAAGATACTGACTTTATATCTTTTGGATATGTATCCAGAAGTGAGCTTACTGCACTGTATGGTAGTTCTATTTTTAATTTTTTTGAGGAACTTTCATACTGTTTTCCATAATGGCTGTACCAATTTGCATTCCCACTAACTATGTACAAGGGTTTCCTTTTCTCCACATCCTCTTCAACACTTGTTGTCTCTTGTTTTTTCGATGATAGCTATTCTGACAGGTGTTAGGTGATATCTCATTGTGGTTTTGATTTGCATTTCCCTGATGATTAGTGATGTTGAGCATCTTTTTATGTACCCATTGGCTATCTGAATGTTTTCTTTGGCAAATGTCTATTTAGGTTCTTTGTCCATTTTTAAATTGGATGATGATGATGACTATTATTATTGCTGTTGAGTTACATGTTTTCCTTATGTATTTTAGATATTACTCCTTATGAGAGATAGTTTGTAAATAATTTCTCCTATTCTGTAAGTTGCCTTTTCATTCTGTTGACTGTTTCCTTTGTTGTACAGAAGATTTTTAGTTTGTTATAGTCCCACTCATATATTTTTGCTGTTGTTGACTATACTTTTGGTGTCATATCCAAAAAAATCATTTCCCAGACCAATATCAAAGAGCTTTTCTCCTATGTTTTCTTCTGGGAGTTTTACAGTTTCAGGTCTTATATTTAAGTCTTTAATCCATTTTTAGTTAATTTTTGTGAGTGGTGTAAGAGAGGGATCCAGTTTCATTCTTTGGATATAGATTCCAGTTTTTCCAACACTATTTATTGAAGAGATTATTCTTTACCTATTGTGTGTTCTTGGTGTCCTTGCCAATGATTAGTTGACCATATATGTGTGGGTTTATTTCTGGGCTCTCTGTTTTCTTCCATTAGTCTGTGTCTGTTTTTTAATGCCAACACCATACCGTTCTGATTACTATAGCTTTGTAATGTAGTTTGAAATCAGGAATTGTGTTGCCTCTGTTTTTTAATTCCTTCTCAAGATTGTTTTGATTATTCTGGGTCTTTTGTGCTTCCATATGAATTTTAGGATTGTTTTTCCCAATTCTGTGGAAAATACCACTGAAATTTTCATAGAGATTGCATCGAATCTGTAAATTATCTTGGGTCATATGTATATTTTAACAATGTTAACTTTTCTAATCCATGGACATAGGATATCTTTCCATTTATTCGTGTCTTCTTCAGTTTCTTTCATCAGTGTCTTATAGTCTTCAGTGTGCAGGTCTTTTACTTGCTTGGTTAAATTTATTGCTAAGTATTTTATTGTTTTTGATGCTATCATAAATGAATTTGTTTTCTTAATTTCTCTTTCAAATAGTTCATTTTTAGTGCATAGAAATGCAACTGATTTTTGTATGTTTATTTTATATTCTGCAACTCCTCTGAATGTTTTTACTAATTCTAACAGTTTTTTTGGTGGAATCTTTAGAGTTTTCTATATATAAGATTGTGTCATCTGCAAAGACAATTTTAGTTTTTCCTTTCTAATGTAGATGCGTTTTGTTTCTTTTTCTTGCCTAATTCTTCTGGTTAGGCCCTTCAGTAGTATGTTGAATAGATTCTTGTCTTTTTCCTGACCTTAGAAGGAGTGCTTTCAGCTTTTCACTGGTGAGTATGATGTTAGCTATGGGCTTGTCACATATGGCCTTTATTATGTGGAAATATGTTTCTTTTATACCTAGTTTGTTGAGAGGGTTTTTTTTTTTTTTGATCATAAATGAATGTTGCATTTTGTCAAATGGTTTTTCTGCATCTATTAAATGATTTAAAAAAGTTTTTTATTAGAGTATGGTTGATTTACAATGTTGTGTTAATTTCAGGTGTACAGCAAATTGAATAGTTACATACATATATCCACTCTTTTTTAGATTCTTTTCCCATTTAGGTCATTACAAAGTACTGAGTAGAGTTCTCTGTGCTATACAGTAGGTCTTTATTAGTTATCTATTTTGTATATAGTAGTGTGTGTATGTCAATCCCAATCTCCCTTCTTACCCCTTCATAACCATAAGTTTGTTTTCCACATCTCTGACTCTCTTTCTGTTTTGTAGGTAAGTTCGTTTGTACCATTTTTTTTTTAGATTCCACATATAAGCAATATCGTATGATATTTGTCTTTGTCTGACTTACTTTACTCAGTATGACAATCTCTAGGTCCATCCATGTTGCTGCAAGTGGCATTATTTCATTCTTTTTTATGGTTGAGTAATAGTCCATTGTATATACATACCACATATTGTTTATCCATTCCTCTGTTGAAGGACATTTAGGGTGCTTCCATATCCTGGCTATTGTAAATAGTGCTACAATAAACACTGGGGTGCACGTATCATTTTGAATTATCGTATTCTCTGGATATATGCCCAGGAGTGGGATTGCTGGATCATATGGCAGCTCTATTTTTAGTTTTTTAAAGAACACCCATACTGTTCTCCAAAATGGCTGTATCAATTTACATTTCCACCAACAGTGTAGGAGGGTTCCCTTTTCTCCACACCTTCTCAGCCTTTATTGTTTGTAGACTTTTTGATGATGGCCATTCTGCCTGGTGTGAGGTGATATTTCATTGTAGTATTGATTTGCATTTCTCTAATAATTAGTTATGTTGAGAATGATCCTATGATTTTTATCCTTCATTCAGTTAATGTGTTGTATCACATTTATTGACTTGCATATGTTAAACCATCCTTGCGTCCCAAGGATAAATCCCACTTGATTGTGGCATATGATTCTTTTTTGTTTGTTTGTTTAGTTTTTCTTTCATAGTCATAAACTTAACTTTTCAATTCAGCTAAACTTGGAGGAGGGTAAATGGAACCCAAAGAACTGCATTGAGAGCACAAAGATTACAGGATATTTTGAGCAGATGGGGGTGAAGGGGTGCTCTCCTGAGCTACAGAAGGAATGGTCAGGTGGTTAAGATAAAACACAGGTCATATTTATTAGATTTGTCCCCAGTAAGCAATGGTGATCTTCTTGCTGCTTGCCATTCCTGGACCCAAAGCGCTCCATGGCTTCCACAATATTCATGCCCTCTTTCACCTTGCCAAAGACCACATGCTTGCCATCCAACCACTTAGTCTTGACAGTGCAGATGGAAAACTGGCAACTGTTTGTGTTGGGGGCCAGTATTTGCCATGGATAGGATGCCAGGACCTGTGTGCTTCAGGAGGAAATTCTCATCATCGAATTTCTCCCCATAGATGGACTTGCCACAAGTGCCATTATGGCCTGTGAAGTCACTACCCTGGCACATAAATCCTGGAATTATTCTGAAAGCAGGAACCTTTATAACCAAAGCCTTTCTCCCCAGTGCTCAGAGCACGAAAGTTTTCTGCTGTCTTTAGAACTTTGTATGCAAACAGTTCGAAGGAGACATGACCCAAGGACTTGCTGTTGATGATGATGTTGAAGAACACTGTGGCTGGGCAGCATGGGAGGCTCTGGGTTGGTGGCATCTGCAGGGCCTGATTCTTTTAATGTGCTTTTGAATTGTTTCCTAGTGTTTTGTTGAGAATTTTTGCATCTGTGTTCATCAGGGATATTGGCTTGCAATTTTCTTTCCTTGTAGTGTTCTTGTCTGCCTTTGATATCAGGGTAATGCTGCCCTTGTAAAATAAGTTTGGGAGTGTCCCCTCCTATTCAGTTTTTTGGAAGAATTTAGGAAGGATTGATATTAATTCTTTAAATGCTCGGTAGAATTCACCAGTGAAACGATCTGATCGTGGGCTTTTCTTTGTTGGGAGTTCTTAATTAGTGATTCAATATCCTGACTCATTATTGGTCTCTTCTGTTTTTTCACGACACAATCTTGGAAAGTTGTATGTTTGTATGAATTCATCCATTACTTCTTGGTTGTTCAACTTGTTGGTATGCAACCATTCACAGTAGTCTCTTATGATCCTTTTGTTTCTGTAGTATCAGTTGTAATGTTTCCTCTTTCATTTCTGATTTTACTTGTGTCCTCTCTTTCTTTTTCTCTTCTTAGTCTGGCTGAAGCTTTGTCTATTTTGTTTGTCTTTTCAAAAAAACAGCTTTTAATTTTATCTTTTGTATTATTTATATAGTCTCTATTTCATTTACTTCCATTCTGATCTTTGTTATTTCCTTTCTTCTAACTTTGGGCTTAGTTATCCTTTTTCTTTTTCCTTGAGGTGTAAAGTTAGGTTGTTTATTTTAAATCTTTCTAGTTTCTTAATATAGGTGTCTGTTGCTATGAACTTCCCTCTTAGAACTCCTTTTGCTATATCCCATAGGTTTCATGTCCATTTTTGTTTGTTTCAAGATTTTTTTTTTTAATTCTCCTTTTGATTTCTTCTGTGGCCCATTGGCCATTCAGAAGTGTGTCAACTTCCACATATTTGTGAATTTTCCATCTTTCCTCCTGTTATCAATTTCTAGTTTCATACCATTGTTGTTGGAATAGATACTTGATGAGATTAATCTTCTTAAATTTCTTAAGACCTGTTTGTAGCCTAACATATGATTTACCTTCAAGAATATTCTGTATGCACTTGAGAAGGATGTGTATTCTGCTGCTGTTGGCTCGAAATGTATATGTATTTTAGGTCTATTTTTTCCAATGTGTAGTTTAAGTTCCGTGTTTCCTTATTGGTTTTCTGTCTGTATGATCTATCCATTGTTGAAAGTGGAGTACTGAAGTCCCCTACTATTTTTGTATTGTTGTCTATTACTCCCTGCAGATCTCTTAGTGTTTGCTTAATATATTCATGTGCTTGGTGTTGGGTGCATATGTATTTATAATTATTATATACTCTTAATGAATTGATCCCTTTGCTATTATATAATGACCTTTTTTTGTCTCCCGTTACAGTCTTTGACTTAAAGTCTATTTTGTCTGGTAAGTGCAGCTACACCTGCTCCCTTCTGGTTTCCATTTGCATGGAATATCTTTTTCCATCCCTTTGCTTTCAGCCCATGTGTATTCTTAAATCTGACATGAGTCCCTGGTAGGCAGTATATAGTTGGGTCATTTTTTTTTTTATATATCCATTTAGCTACTCTGTGTCTTTTGATTGGAGAATTTAATCCATTTACATTTAAAGCAATTATTGATAGGTAAGGAATTACTATTGCCATCTTGTAATTGTTTTCTGGCTGTTTAGTAGTTCCTTTGTTCCCCTCTTGCTGTCTTCCTTTGTGATTTAATGATTGATTTTTCTTTATTGGTATGGTTAGATTTCTTTCTCTTTCTCTTTTGTGTATCTATAATAGTTTTTTGCCTTGAGGTTACCATAAGACTTACATAAAACATCGTATAGTTTTAACAATCTGTTTTACAGTGATAACTTCAATCACATACAAAAACTCTACCCTTTTACTACCCCCTCCACATTTTATGTTTTTGATGTCACAATTTACAGCTTTTTACATTGTGTATCCATTCACAAATTTTGGTACCTATAGTTATTTTAAATCCTTTTTTCTTTTAATTTTTATATTAGAATTAAGTGATTTACACATCACCTTTATAGTATTAGATTATTTTGAATTTGACTATATAACTTCTTTCACCAGGGAATTGTATACTTTCATATGTTTTTATGCTATTAATTAACATCTTTTCATTTCTGCTTGAGAACTCTCTCTAGAATTTCTCTTAAGGTATTCCTAGCGGTGATAAGCTCCCTCAACTTTTGTTTGTTTGGGAAATCTTTATCCTTCATTCAAAAGGACAGCTTTGCTGGATAATGTATTCTTGTTTGGTAGTTTTTTTCTTCCAGCACCTTGACTATCTTATCCAACTCTCTTCTGGTCTGCAGGATTTCTACTGGGAAATCCACTAATGGCCTTATGAGAGTTCCCTTTCATGTGATGAATTCTTTTCACTTGCTGCTTTCAAAATTCTCTCTTTGTCTCTAGTTTTTGATAGTTTTATTATAGTGTGTTTCCATGAAGTCATCTTCAAGTTGAATCTGATTGGGAACCTAGGAGTGTTATATACATGAATGTCCATGTATCTCCCCAGATTGGGGAAGTGTTCAGCCAATATTAGAGGAACTACTTTTATTGGCCACCTAAATTACTTCAAGGTGCCTACCAATTTAGATACAAAACTCCTTTTCCTGCCAATGAAGGTTCCCCAAACTATAATTTTAGCCTTCTATCACATGACTCCACGATATATACCCAATTCTCTGGACAAACAGACCTGCCCCAAACACAGCTTTTGCTTTCCTCTTTTCTTTGTTCTACCTGTTCTGTCTACTTGGAATGTCTTCAGTTTCTCTGTCCCAACCCCAAGTCTCCATCTGTCAGAATTGTGGGCCTCCTTCAATCCTGGAATCAAATTCTACCTAAGGATCCGTTCCTGATTTTTACAGACAAAAGTGACTTCTCTCCCCCTATTTTATTCTTACAGTATTTATATTATTTTCTAGTCAATTATAACCTACTTATTTGTAGGATAGCTTTTGTGTATGTCCTCTCCCTCCAGCTCCATTGGAAGGTCCTTGAGAAATGGAATCAAATTCATTTTTATATTCCCTGTAGGATTTACATGGTTTCTTAAACATAGTAATTTTCTATAAATCAATGATGGCATGCCTTAATCCTGTTCTTAGGGATCCCAGCTCTGGAAGAAAGGAAACTGCCATTTAGAGCTCTGTCACGGATTGAATTGTGCCCCCCCCCCACCCCCCCGCAACCATACATTGAAGTCCTAACCCTCTTTGCCTCAGATTGTGACCTTATTTGGAAACAGAGTCATTGTAAATATAATTAGTTAAGATGAGGTCATAGTGAAGTAAAGTGGGCCCCTAACCCAATAGAACTGGTGTCCTTATAAAAAGGAACATTTGAACACAGACACACACAGAACACCATGTAAAGATCGGAGTTACGGTGCCACAAACCAAGGAGCTACAAGAAGTTAGGAGAATAGCCTCGAGCTGACGCTTCCCTAGAGCATTCAGAGGAAACAGGAGCCTGCTGACACCTTGATCTCAGACGTCTAGCCTCCAGAACTGTGAGACAGTACATTTCTGTCAGTCACTTTGTGATACTTTGTCATGGCAGTCTCAGGAAACTAACACCAGCCTGGTGTTTTCACCATCCTCAGAGCAAGCGAGATTCGGGGTGTTTAAAAGTGTTTTTCCTTCTGTTCTAGGTGGAACTGAGGGCTGAGGTGGGGTGGCCAGATAACAAAGGAACCAGAGCTTTCTCTGTTCTCTGCACCCCTGGTCCATAGCTCCAGCCTCAGAGTTCTCACAGCCCTCTTGGCAGCTTTAGCACCAGAAACTCAGCAGGTGAAAACTGGACACGCAGGATTTCCCTTCCAAATCGCTTCCTCCCTCTTAAGCCCATCTCAGTTACTGTTATTATATTCCTCTCAGTCCCTCTGGCTAAATCCTTCTGTGATCTCTCCCTTTCCTCATCCCCAATTTTTAAAAAATCTAGATCTCTGCCTTTTGAAAAATAGGAAGATCTGGGAACATCAGACCCTCATTACTGCATGGCGATAATTGGCCAGGCTGAGGGGCTGCCCCTTAATGCAGCGAGTGTGTTCTCGGTCCTGCCTATTCCCGTCACTCCCATCACCTGCCCCCCACTCCCCCTGCCCCGGGAAAGTCGGAGTCAGAAGTTAGGGCAGAGTGTCCGATCCTGGGCTCTGAGTCAGCCTGCAGCTTTGTCTCTTGCTGTGCCACTTACTGGCCGAAGGGCCTCCCGAGGGAGGATCCTTAATCTCACTGGGCCTTCGGACACTAATCTGTAGATGAGATAATAATGGGGCTCACCTCCTAGGAACCTTGAGAAGATTAAATGATTTAATGCACATCAAGAGGTTAGACCCTGACCCCAAGCAGGCACTCCGTAATAGTTCACTAGTATTGTTATAGATTCAAGAAAATCTTACTGGCATTTTTCCAACCTGTTTTATTATTTTTCCTAAAGGAGGGCATGGTTACTTCCCAGTTTGGCTCTGTTTTGCCCCATCCCCTACCAGTTTCACACAGTAAGAGATGTGATGGTAGTTTATGCACAAAGAAGCAGGGCTGGCCTAGCAGGGAATTTGGAATAGAGCTCCGGGGCCTCTCCTGGCAGCCGAGTCCTGTGCTTACCTGCCTTCTGTGTTGTTTAGCTTCCAATGACCATAGGCATAGCTTGGTGATTGGCCTCCTGAGGCCTCCAGAGTCCCAGCAGGTGGAGTGGGGGGTGCCTCTAATTAGGTTCACTGTTGAGGACGCAAGTATTTACCCTGCAGGCAGCAAGGGCTGCTGGGAATAGCTGCGTAACAAGAAATGCAGTCAGCAAGTCGGATGTTAGTTAGAAGCATGTTACCTATGATTTGAGGCATTAGCCAAGCCCAGACAAGTGAATGGGGAGGACCCCCACGCCCACCCCTGTTGCTTCCATTGTATTCCCCTTATAGAGCCTCTCCTAAGCAGAACTGATTCATTAAGCTGATATTCATTGACTGAATCTTTATGAATCAATAGGGATTTACTTAGCAATTCCTGGGTGCCAGATCAGTACCACATTTATTTATTTAATTTATTTATTGGCTGCATTGGGTCTTCGTTGCCGCACACGGGCTTTCTCTAGTTGCTGCGAGCAGGGGCTGCTCTTCATTGTGGTGCGTGGGTTCCTCATTGTAGTGGCTTCTCTTGCTGTGGAGCACGGGCCCTAGGTGCGTGGGTTTCAACAGTTGCGGCACATGGGCTCAGTAGTTGTGGTGCATGGGCTTAGTTGCTCCGTGGCATCTGGAATCTTCCCAGGGCAGGGCTCGAACCCGTGTCCTCTGCATTGGCAGGCGGATTCTGAACCACTGTGCCACCTAGGAAGTCCAGTACTACATGTTGATAATAAAGTGACAAGTAAGACACAGTCCTGCCTGTAAGGAGTTTATAGACAGAGGCAGGGAGATGGGTGAGACAGCAGTGGTGGTGGGGCTAGGGGATCACAGGTGTGGGTTATGGGATCCCAGCGGGGGGAGATCCTGACATAGCCTGGGGTTGGGATGGGCAACAATTGGGAGATCATCATTGTTGATCTAATGTCCCAATAAGACAGCTTTGTCAGGACAAAGATTGCGACTTTTTATTGCTTTGTCTCTAGTGTTAGCCCAGTGGTCCGCATATAGTAGAGGCTCAGTAAACATTTGATGAATAAGGGAGTTAAGTGATACCTAAACGAGAATGGAAGGATGAGGGGCGCTGCAGGAGTCGTGTGTGTGCGTGTGTGTGTGTGTGTAGTGGCAGGAGGAAGTAGAGTAGAAGGGAGTGGCAGTAGAAAATAACAAGACGAGGAAGGACATTATGAGTAGCATGAGCTCCTTGGCGGGGACAGAAATTGTGGGAACTGTGGCTCATACGGTGGTGTGGAATAGAGCCATTTCAGGGAGGTGTGGGGCAGGCTGATGGTGAGGTTTTAAACAGAGGAAACACATGATTAGATTTGATATGCATGTTTTAATGGATTTGAGGGGGCAGAGTAGAAGCAGAGAGGCCAATTCGATGACTTCTGCAACAATCTTGATTAGAGACGGGGGTGGCTGGACAAATTACTGACAACTGAGATGGGAATGCAGATGCATTCAAGAGCAACAAGGAATGTAGGATTGTCAGGAACTGGCATTTGTCTATGGCGAAGGAAGGAAAGATGTCTGAATGATGCCCATGCCTTTGGGGGATGCTAGTTTACTTACGTGGTAAGTAACAGAGAAAGAAGAGCAGCGGGGAGATAAAAGCACAAGTTGGACACATTGAGTTTGGGTTGTTGGTGGGAAGTACACACATCAGTCTTAAGCTCACAAGAATGATCTGGCTTGAGATACGGATTTGGACATTCACTGGCATGTGAGATCAGGGTTTCATAACCTAGAGGTCCAGAGATACAATTCAACAGGCCCGGGAACTTCAGAAATTTTCTTTGAAAATTTAGTGCATGAACTTTACTCTGGAGAGTTAGCTTTGTATCAACTTCCAAAATGTCCATGTCTCCAAATAGGTTATCCCTTGATCTATGTGGTGGTTGAAGCTTCAAGAAGAGATGAGGTTTCTCAAGCACAGTGGGAAGGGAAGAGAGCTGACAACTGTGCTGTGGGGCTGTGAGGCCCTGGGCTAAGTCGGGGGTGGGGGGAGCAGAGTACGGGGAAGGAGACGAAGACTCGCAGAAAACATTAGCTTTACTGTTTATAAAGCACGTTCACAGACATTGTTATTTCATGTCTCAGTAACTCAACTGGATATTTAACATTTGGCTCTGGATCAGTTAGAGGTCAGTATAAGACACAGAAACTTGGCTGTAAGTTTTAAACATGAAGGGATTTAATACAGGAATTAGGTGCTTAAAAACCACTGGGAGGACCAGCCATGGGGAATGATTTCCAGAACAACGTGGAACCACACTCAAAGCACACACCTGCAGCTGGTATCCCAGCACTGGGAAGCTGGGACCAGAAAGCCACATGCCACCACTGCTGTGACTGCTTCTGGACCTTTAGAAAGCTGGAGAAAGGGTGCTGGGATGCTGTTGAAATTAAAAGGTCAAGTTTCCATGATCTCCCTTGATAGCAGTGAACAATCAAGAAGGAGAGAGAAATGGCCCCCATCTTACTTTTATGTTTCAGAACATCTTGCATGAATGCATCTGATTAGTGGAACCTAATTAACTGCTCTCCTCCCCAGTGAAGGGAAGTCTGGAAAATATTTCTAACCCGCCTCTCCACCTAAAAAGAGTGAAATGGTAGAGAAGAGGGTCTTTTTTTCCTAAGGGGCTACATTGCAAATATTTGTCTTAGTGGGCCATGTGATCTCTGTTGTAGCTATTCAGCTTTACCATCCTAGTGCAAATCAGCCATAGAAAGTATGGAAGTAAATGAACATGGTTGTGTTCCAATAAAACTGTATTTATAAAAATGAGTGCTGGGTTTGTTTTGGCTTGGGGGCCATAGTTTGCCCACCTTGGAGGTAAACAAGGCAATTCACAATAATTACCATAGGTTGTTTTTTTTTTGTTTTTTGTTTGTTTGTTTGTTTTAACAGATGATGGAACTAAAAGTGGAGAGATTCAGGGTCATGTAGCCAGTGCAAGTGAAAACACACCCCGGTTATTTTGGTTTCAAAGTTCATGCTCTTTTCAGCAAACCATGTTGTTGAGCCCCTCCCTTTGGGAGACTTGTGATCTACAATAGGGGAGAAAATGTGCACTTCATTGTTAGAGACCATGGCAAAAGCCCCAAGGATGGTGCAGAACATTTTTGCATATGAGGCGTTTTTTGACAGAAGATTCAGGACAAGTTTCATTATGAAGTAGTTTGAGCTAGGTGTTGAAGAAAGGTGTAATTTTAACAGGTGGAGATGGTGTAGGGGTAGAGAGGTAGGGACCAAGGAGCATTTTGGATGGATGGAGCATTTCAAGGCAGGTTTAGGAAAACAGCTAGGAATCCAAACTCATCTGAGCGTTGTGACTGTCTAGGGTTTTAGCAGAGATAAGGCGAGATTATGGAAAACCTTAGATGTTAGGAATAGGAATCTGGACATGAAAAGCAGAAGCAGTGGCAATTTTTAAACAAGGCTGTGATACACACACATTATTTCAGGAAGAATTAGCTGCTGCTGTGGGGCAGAATTTTTTGAGAGTCTGAAGATGCCAATAACAAGAATCCGTATGTCATCGCAATATCTTGGCATGAGGATACAAAGGAAGCAGTGGATATGAGGGACGTCGCGAGCCATTCCTGGGTCTAGGAAACTTATACGTGTGGGAGAAGTAGAAGGATGCTTTGATAGTGAGAAATGAGAAGAATAACAAAACTTGGAAAGCTGGGAGCAGGATCTTGCTTTTGTAGGAAAGGTGGTGGGTTCCATCTTGGCTATACAGTGCTAAGAAGATAAATGAAAATATGGAGCAGGTGATTGGAAATATGGGCTTGATCTTCAAAAGAGAGGTGGTTGGGAATTGTCACTACAGCGGGACAGAGAGCCGCAGATGGGCTCAGATCTCTGAGGGAGTGCGGATAGTGGATGATGCCCAAAGCAGAATCCAGAGGGCTTAGGTCCTCGAGAACCAGGAGAGGGACAGGGATAAGAAAATGGAGTAGGAGGGGTAGGTGGAATGCCACGATGGGTGTGGCATCAGAGAAGTTGAGAGGAGGAGCCGCTTCCAGGGAAAGGAGTGGCCCGTGGTGTGGCCTGCTACAGGACGTGGAGAAGAATTCACGAGGGGTCACTGGACGTGGCAATCATACCATCGTGATGGGTGGCCCTCGAGAGAGCCGTGTAGAGTATGGTGAGTCAACGGAGACAGAAGGCTGGGGACCGTTCTCATGACGAGTTTGATATAGAAGGGAAAGAGGAGATGGTAGATTGAAATTTTTGTTTGTTTTGAAGTTAATTCTTCAGTGCCTGAATACCACACGTGACTTCACATGTCAGGATGTCTCCTGATTTCTCCCCTCCCTGACCACAGTGGATGGAAAGAGGAACATCATCTAGATCTGGATTTCAGGATTCATTCTGTGGTTTGTTGTTTGTGTCTGACTTGAGTATGCCTTTGGCTCTGCTGGTGGCCTCTCCTGGCAACCTGTGAGGTCGGACACAGATGTGAGCAGTTGTTAGGTGACGGCTCAGAGCCGTGTGGCTCGGCTACGTCTGGGACACGTACTAGTTCCCATCTCAGTCTCCACTCAGAGGGAAGAAATCAGTCCCTGACTTTGAAATTTCAGAGGTTATACATTTGCAGAATACGAAATCAGCTTGTTGATGATTTTTGTCTCACCTCACAGGATTCCTTTAAACTCCACTAGAGAATGGGTATGCCAGGCTGTGAAAATTTAGTCTCTCTGGGTTTTTTTTTTCCCCCTGGAAAAACGTAGGTGTGCCCAAACCCCAAAGGAACTGAATAGTTTATATGAGTGCTTTCTGTGATAATAAACAAAAACAACACACACAACAACAAGAAACAACAAGCCAGACAAACTCTAGAGTTTCAGATGGAAATGATCTCATCAGTCTAAATCAAGGACATATGCTAACTCTTATTTCCTTTCACACCTCGGTCTGTGGCTTCTACAACATAATCAGCTTGGTCTCAAATGAATTATGAAATGGATGTAAGAAGAGGTAACTTGGATTAATATTTTTCTCTCAGTGGAATTCACTTCCTCACTCTCATATTTAAACAGCTGTGTTATACTTAAATGGCCCTGAGCTGTGTTTCTCCAGAGCTCTTTAGAGTTTTAGAAGTGTTATAGTACTTTCGCATTTTTATAGAACTTTAGTTGTTGAAGTGTTTGGACAGCCATTAATGTCATTTGACCCCACAACAGTCTGTGAGATAGACAGTGCAAGTATGATCATTGAGTCCATTGCTGCAGATAAAGGAACTGAGATTCAGAGTGGTTAATTAACTAGCCCAGGGTCACACAGGTTGTGAGCAGCAGATTCACAACTGGAGGTCAAGTTTCCCAGCTCAAGATTTATTATTTTTTCCATTATGCTTCGGGTGGCATTTTTGACATTAGTGTTTTCTTTCATTCTTAAGCACTTCAGAGTATAAACGTTGTATAACATCAAGTTGGTTTCTGGTAGTACATTGATTGTGGAGGGCCAGGAGCAAGAAACCACAGACTTTAGATGACAGTTACTCTAATTGGAGGTTTGGCCTTTATTGAATGGAGGTCTCTTGTTAAGGGAAGGTATACATTGATATAAGAGGCTTGCCAATCTTTCAAAAAATGGTAACTTCTGGGCTTCTTGGGGATGTCTAATGATGATGATTATGGAGGAGTTTGCAAATGTGAAGTAGTTCATAAATCCTGGAGGAGTGGCAGTGGACTGTATACTTCTGGGGAGATAGATTTTTGCATCTGTTATTCTCTGGGCACTGCTGCCTTTGGCGCACTCTGGTTTTTATAAATAAGCCTGTTTTGCTTCTCTTTTAGAAATGGAGTGTTATCTAGCTTCATGGTGGTTTTCTGTATGTGTGAGCTTGTGCTTCAGTTAAAGGAAACACTTGTGCTACTGCAAAACTGAATTTAGTGATGTTGCCAATATCTTAGCCCTCAAGTAGTCTTTAAATATTCTTCACCCTGGGAGCTGACCCAAACAGTAGCTCATTCTTTTTCCTGTACCACTCAGCATATAAATCCTGAATTACTGCTGACCAAAGATATGTAAAGTACAAATCAATGAGAATTTTGTTTCTGTATTTTAGGGAATGAGACAGTGAGTGAAAGAAAACCCCTGGATAAGGGCTTAAAAATGTTGTCATTGTTTTATGGGTTAATGGAGCTGAGGCTGCTATTTGACTCATTTGTTGGTCACCATGTCTTTACACTGCACAGAAAGGATTTTTAAAACAGGTTTATTGAGATATAATTCACACATCAATTCACTCTTTTTTTTTAATTCTATTTTTTTTTTTTGTGGAGAACAAATGATTTACCTTGTTTTTTTATTGACGTAAAATTGGCTTGCACTATTAGTTTCAGGTTTACAACACAGTGATTCTATATTTTTGCACATTATGAAATGATCACCATTATATACCCAGGTATTATCTGTCACCGTACAAGATTATTTCAGTATTGTGACAGTATCATCTGTGCTGCACATTATATCCCCATGACTTATTTATTTTAAAACTGGAAGTTTTATACTTTTTAATCCCCTTCACTTGTTTTACCGAGCCCTCCCTACCACTCTCTAGCAAACGCCAGTTTTTTCTCTTTATCTAAGAGTGTTTCTGTCTTGTTTTGTTCATTCATTTGTTTTGTTTTTTTAGATTCCACATATAAATGAAATCATATGGTATTTGCCTTTCTTTGACTTATTTCGCTTAGCATAATGCCCTCTAGGTCCAGCCATGTTGTCACAAATGGCAAGATGTCATATTTTTTTCAATGGCTGAGTAATATTCCATTATATATATGTGCACTTAGGTTACTTCCATATCTTGGCCATTGTAAATAGTGCTGTAATGAATGTTGGGGTGCACATATCTTTTTGAATTAGTGTTTTCCTTTTCTTCAGATAAATACCCAGAAGTGGAATTGCTGGATCATATGGTAGTTTAATTTTAGTTTTTTGAGGACCTGCCATACTGTTTTCCACAGTGGCTGCACAAATTTACATTCCCAGAAACAGCACACAAGGGTTCCCTTTTCTCCACCTCCTCACCAACACTTGTTATTTGTTGTCTTTTTGATGGTCGCCATTCTAACAGGTGTAAGTATATCTCATTGAGGGTTTGATTTGCATTTCCTTGATGATTAGTGAGGTTGAGCATCTCTTCATGTGCCTGTTGGCCATCTGTATGTCTTCTTTGGAAAACTTTCTGTTCAGTTCCTCTGTTTTTTTTAATTGGATTTGTTGCTGTTGTTGTTATTGAGTTACATGAGTTCTTTATGTAGTTTGGATATTAACCCCTTGCTGTGTAATAGGCATGGGGAGGGCGCCCAGTTGTTAGAGCCAGACCCATAGCGTGATGATTAGAGGTCTCGCTCCGCCAACAGTCAGCC
This sequence comes from Hippopotamus amphibius kiboko, assembly GCF_030028045.1. Classification (NCBI taxonomy): domain Eukaryota; kingdom Metazoa; phylum Chordata; class Mammalia; order Artiodactyla; family Hippopotamidae; genus Hippopotamus; species Hippopotamus amphibius. The sequence goes on from NC_080189.1 coordinate 157,791,830, forward strand.
TCTCAGTGGTCCTAGTGTGGGGAGAGGTGGATCACGGCCTTCTCGCTGGGAGCCTCGGGGCTCGCAGGCCTGGGGACAGGCTGGGGGCTGTGTCCCGCAGGGCTCCAGAGCCCTCGCCATGGCCGCCCACTGGCCGGGCCCAGACCTTGAAGCAGCAGTGAACCTCTCCCCCACCTCCAGGACCCAATTAGGTGGCAGTCTTCATGGGTCGCAGTCCATGGAGGACCCAGCAACTGGCGTATACGGACACTGCCATTAAGGTAACAGCTTCAACCAGCTTTAGTCTCTCCATTAAAGTTTCAAAAATTGGCCAGGTTAGATCAGTTGTCTGCCCCTAGGAGGTGGCCAGACATCAGGGTTAAGTTGCAAGGACCTTGCACATCGTTACTTAATGTCCACCTCTGTGGTTGGGGCTATTCTCAAAGAAGGGCAATTGTTGTGATCTGGGAATTAATCTGATTGGTATTTGCTACAATGTGTATTTCTATTGATCTGATACAAATGATTTTCTCCAGTCGAAATGAAAAGCCTGAGGGCCTGCTGGGTCCTGGGCTCCTTGCTCCCTCAGTCATGATGGTTGGGCAGGGTCTGGATCTGGCCCTGAGGGTGCCGCCAGCTGAGATCTGCCTCTTCAGCTGGGCCTGGGCACTGGCGGGAGGACCTAGACTGGGTGCTGAGCGAACCACTCCCAGGCAGTGTGAGCAGCCGGCGCAGGGACTCCCTCCTCGCAGCCAGGGCCTGAACCTCGGAGGGTGAAAGTTAAGCCTTGGGACCTTGCCCTTTCTTGCCAGAGCAAAGAATAACATGTGTTTTGGTGGAGGGTTACAGGAACATTGTGACCGAAATGTGACCTGACCTCAAGAACAGAGGATCTGACACTAAGAACTTTGCAACAACTAACCACACCTCTATCTCACCTTTTCTATAAAAGGGCTTTGCTGAAAGCTTTCAGGGAGTTTGGGGTTTTTTAAAGCACGAGCCACCCATCTCCTTGCACGGCCCTGGAATAAACCTTTCTCTGTTCCAGGCTCCAACATTTTGGTATTGTTTGACCTTGCTGTGTGTCGGGCACGTGGACTTGCGATAGGTAACAGTTGGACATATCATTTGCATATATCTTCTCCAGTTTAGTAGGTTGTTTTTTCATTTTGTTGATGGTTTCCTTCACTGTGCAAAAGCTTTTTAATTTTATGTAGTCCCATTTGTTTATTTTTGCTTTTGTCTCCCTTGTCTGAGGATTCAGATCCAAAGAAATATTGCTAAGACCAATGTCAAAGAGCATACTGCCTATGTTTTCTTCTAGGATTTTTATGGTTTCAGATCTTATATATGTCTTTAATCCATTTTGAGCTTATTTTTGTATATGGGGTAAGAAAGTGATCTAGTTTCATTCTTTTGCATGTAGCTGTCCAGTTTTCCTACCACCATTTATTGAAAGGGCTATCTTTTCCATTGACTAGCCTTGCCTCCTTTGGCATATATTAATTGACTGTATGAGTGTGGGTTTATTTCTGGGCTTTCTATTCTGTTCCACTGATCTGTGTGTCTGTTTCTGTGCCAGTACCATATTGTTTTGATTACTGTAGCTTTGTAGTATAGTTTGGAGCCAGGGAGCGTGGTGCCTCCAGCTTTGCTCTTCTTTCTCAAGTTTGCTTTTGCTATTCAGTGTCTGTTGTGGTTCCATACAAATTTTAGGATTATTTTTTCTAGTTCTGTGAAAAATGCCATGGATATATTGATAAGAATCACATTGAATCTGTAGATTGCTTTGGGTAGTATGAACATTGTAACAATATTAATTCTTCTAATTAATGAGCATGATGTTTGTCTTCATTTATTAGTGTCATCTTTAATTTCTTTCCTCCATGCCTTATAGTTTTCAGAGTACAGATGTTTCACCTCCCTGGTTAAATTTATTCCTAGGCATTTTATTCTTTTTGATGCAATTGTAAATGGGGTGGTTTTAAAAATTTCTCTGATAGTTCATTTTGAATGTGTAGAAATGCTACAGATTTCTGTACATTAATTTTGTAACCTGCAACTTTACTGAACAATTTACCCATTTAAAGTATACAATTTAATGATTTTGGGGAAATTATGTTATTACTTTTTTTTTTTTTTTTTTTTTTTTTAATAGTTGTGGCACATGGGCTTAGTTGCTCCATGGCATGTGGAATCTTCCCAGGGCAGGGCTCGAACCCGTGTCCCCTGCCTTGGCAGACGGATTCTTTACCACTGCGCCACCTAGGAAGTCCTATGTTATTACTTTTTGAAAATTGTGGTAAAATGTATATAACATAAAATTTGCCTTTTTAACTTCTTAATGGGTGATTCAGTGGCATTAATCCATTACCTTCATAATTTTGTGCAATCATCATCACTATTTTTAAAACTGTTTCATCACCCCCAAACAGAAATTCTGCACTCATTAAACAGTAACTCCACCTGAAAGGATTTTTGACTATGCTTTGGTAACTACCTTCCACTGTGTGTAAGGCTTTTGAGGAAGATTTTGTTGAGTTTCTTCTTTTAGAGGAAGTTTCTTCTTTTAGGGGAAGGTCTAAGTAGTATATGACACAGGTTGGTTTCCCTCAGGAAGCAGCCTCTGAGATGAGTGTGCAGGACATTATTAGGGAATCTCTCAAGGTCAATACTTGTGGGGAAGGGGAGGAGGCAGAATTGGGCAGAAGGAGAAGATGGGCTTCCTAGCAGTCATCAGGCCTCCTACCCAATGGGAATTCTGGAACTGGGATTTCCTGAGATAGGGCAACTAGGACGGGTCTTTATATCTTCATACCCTCCAGTCGTAGGATGCAGCAGGCTCAGAAAGGGACATGAGCTTAAAGTAGTTAAATCTTTTCAACCAGGGGCAACTTGAGAGAGGGCTGACAGCCAAGGGCTGTGAGCCAGCAGCATTCCCAGCATCTGGGGGATGAAATCTTCAGTCAGTGGTTCCCAAACATTGCTGCTCATTGAATCACCTGGGTATCCTCAAAAATACTATGCCTGGTTAAATTGATGCAAGGTGAGAAGTGGGTGTCAGGAGTTTGAAATGAATAGCAGTTTGGGAATGCCTGCTTTTAGTCCTGAAGAGCCAACAGCACAGTCTGCACCGCTGTGGGAAGTGGCTGAGTTTTGGAGTTAGGGAAATATGAACATGCTTAACCTTTTCCTAACTGTGAGTTTTTACTTATGTTCTGCTGATAACACTCTGCTGCCAGGAATGTTAAAAATGTGAATGAGTGTGCATTTGGGTTGGAGGGCACTTGCAAATCAGTATGAAAACAGGGAACACTTTGGTGAAAATTTGGCAAAAAACAAGGATGTGTAATTCACGAAGAAGAAATTCAAATGATCTTTAAACATTTTAATGTGTTGTCTTAATATATTGTTGTTCACGTCTAAAGAAATGAAAATTAAGACTGTATGTGCTTATAGTACTCAGTGATGGTGAAGGTGGTGGTTGGAGACATTTGCATACTCTTGGTGTGCGTGTACGTTGGTATAACATTTATGGTGGAACATGCGGCAGTATGCATAGAAGTTCTTTAAAAGTGAATGTCTTTTGACAAACCTAACTCTAGAAGTTTATCCTGAGGAAGTAACTGGTAAGTGTGTAAAGATGTGTGCATAAAGGTATCAGTGCTGAGCCTCACTGACAATGATGGTAGATTGGGAACAACATAAATGCTTATCAATAGGGATTGGTTAAATGAGTTACGGTATATACCTATTCTGGGACTATATAATAATTAAAAATACTGTAGGTGTACACATGTTCATGGAGGAGGATAGCCATCATGTACTTTTAAACGAGAGAAGCAGTTAACAGCATGAGCCTATTTTTGCATTAAAATCATATTTGCATTGAATATGCCTCTGAGAAAAATACTAGATGTTAACAGTAAACAGTGTTTTTCCTCCTGAGTAAAAGAATTACAGGTGAATTTTACTTTGTACCTCATACCTCTGCATAATATGTAGACTTTGAAATGCATTACCCACACATGAATTTAATATTTGTGTTAATTTTATATTCATGAAAAACATAGAGCCATTTCCAAAGATGACATATTTCCAAAATTACACACACACATATGTATGTAAATATACATACATATATACTTGTGGTATATGTATAGCTCTCTACCCATCTATCCAGCAGTCTAAAAGGGTACAGTCTATAATCCAGTTAATGGTTATCCATAGAATTTAAGGTCATGGGTGACTTTTACTTTCTTTCTTATGCTTATTTACAGATTTATATAATAAGATTGTATCACTTATAATGAGAAATGAAAAAGTAGCTTTTATACTCCCGCATGCTTGCCTGAGCCAGTTTTCCATCCATTATTTAAACTGCTTTGCATCTGTTTCATGTGGAGGTCCTTTGGTTAGCATTTCTGTCTCTATCTCCATCTTCTTGCCTTCTTTTTTTTTTTTTTTTGTCAAGATTGTTTTAACTATTCTAGGGTCTGTGCCTTTCCATAGAACTTTTATTTTTTGCCTTCTTATTTAAATAGTCACTAATACGTGTTGAAGAGTTGTGTGCGTTACCAAATGAGGGGCATTTATTTCGACTTTCACATTTGTTATCAAACGGTGTATTTTTGCCTTATTCATCATTTTTCCTCCTTAAGTTTGACCTTTACATGAGGCATTTCCAAGCATAGCATTTGTCATATACCATTATGCTTTTGATTCATCTATTAAATGGTAATGTGTCCTCCAGAAACACTGATATTAAATTAAGCCGTTCCATAGTTGCTCTTAGGAAGAGATTTGGGGTTATTGAATTTGCCAGGCCGGTAGGATATGCAAAAAGAGAAATGCATGGGAAGCTTCTAGCATTCTTCCCTGTGTCTAACAACTCTCAGTCATCCTTTTAGGGCCTTAAATTACATACACATCACCTCTGTCACCCCAGCTTGACTCCTCAGGGTAAGCTGGTGATAACGTCTCCCATGTGCTTTTTATGGCCCTTATTAAATGTTATTGTAAGTAGTTGGTGATGGCTATCACTCCATTAGACTTCCAGGTAGGAAATGTGGTGGCCATCCACCAAGATGGCCGCCAGTGACCCTCACCTCCTTGTATTAATGCCTTTGAAAAATAGATTACGACAGAAGTGATGGTTTGTCATGCCCAAGATTAGGTTATAAGTGAACGAGGTTTCCATCTTGGGCTCTTTCTTTTGGACTACTCATTCTATGGAAAGCCAGCCGCCATGTTGGGAAGATAAGTGATGGATGGAGAGAGACTCCGTGATGTGGCAGCAGCTAATAAGAGACAGAGGCTGGCAACAGCCACATGAGAGAATTTAGAAGCAGCTCTTCCCTTTGTTGAGTCTTCAGATATTACAGACCCCGCCCATCAGCTTGATTGCAACTTAGGAGAGACCCTGAGCTGAAACCAATCTGTCTAAATTTAGGCTCCCAATTTCTGACTTTCAGAAAGCATGTGAGACAGTAGATGGTTATTGTTTTAATCAGGGTGGCTTATTACACAGCAGTAGGTCACTAATAAGATTTGGTAGTAGAAATGTGATGCTGGTGTAACAAAACACTAAAACATGGCTGTGGCCTTGAATCTCAGCAGTGTGCAGTGGAAAAATCTGTAAGGACTTTGAGGAACAGGTTAATGAAAGCTTAATGTGACTTGAATACATTGTTTATGGAAGTTTAGACTTTGAGGAGGCTGCCAGTGAAGGCTTACAGGAAAATCATACCAGGAACTGGAGAAGAGAGAGTCTGTTATGTGGTGGCAAAAAATTTAGCAATATGGTACTTGTAGTAGTGTGGAAAGTAGAAAACTAGGTGATACAGTTAAGGGGATTTCTAACTGAGTGTTGAAAGGGCCTTCTATTTTTTTTTCCTGTTGCTTATAGTAAAATTGCAAGAAGAGAGAGAGAAGCCGAAGGTAGAGGTAGTCAGCAAAAAAGAGCCAGGACTAGCTGTTTTTAAAGATTTGCAGCAAGAAATGGCTTCTAAGCAAAGATCAAATTTGGGCCACTTTTAAGAAAACAAGTTCCAAACGTGAAGCCAAGGGTGTGACTATAAAGTCTTTTCTTATGATCTCACAAATCAAAGATGGTATCTCAGAGTACCAAGCAACCAGCCAAAAAGCCCTCTAAAGAGGTTAAGAGTTTGCTTTCACAGATCCTCCTAATCAAACAACAGGGCTTCTTGGAGGCTCAAGGATATGGTTCCCCAGCAAAAACCCAAGGTGAGGAAGGACACACAGCAAAGGGATTGGTGGGTGGGGCTTTTGTCTAATGGAATGAAGCCTAAAAGAAGTCATAGAAGACCTTCAAAGTTTCTAAGAGTCATACTTGGAGAGACGCCATCAGCTTGAAATGAAAGGAATGTAGAAACAAAAGAAAAGAGATCTTTGGACCCCCAGATATCCACAAGTAGGAGGCATGCCGGGGAAACTTCTCAGCTGCAAACGTGTTTTACCCTTTATGAAAATGGAAGGATGATGGAGAGACCAAAACCACGAGTCCAGAGGGTGGAGTTAAGGGTCACCAAGAAGTACTCTCAGACCTCAGCTCTAGAGCAAATCAAGGAGCATCTGCTCAGCAGGATTTTAGAATAGCTACCCCTACGTACTCCTCTTTACCCTCTTTGTGAGCAGGAGTGTTTACAGCAGTTAATCTGTTTGTCCCACCCCTGCATGTTGAGTGTGTGTCACTTTAGTGACTTGTGTCTACAGATTGAGAGGAGCCATGTGTCAGGGAGTACACCAAAGGAGTCTCATCTGTACCTAGACCTATTTAGATGATGAGGGTCTGGACGTGGAACTGATGCTTTGATGGGATGGGACTTTTAGGGACCGTGGGAGGATTAGTGTATGTTGCATGTGGGAGGGATGTGAATCACTGGGAGCCAGAAGGTGGGCTGCGGTCGGCACCCTCCAAGACAGCCCACCATGACCCCTGACTCTTGGCACCCCCGCCTCTTCTCACATTGTGCTGCAGTTGGTCTTTGTGACCAGCAGCGTAAGTGGTGGTATGTCACTTTGGATTAGTTTTTTAGAGACGGCGGCTTCCGTTTGGGCCATGTTCTCACGCTCCTGCTCTCTTGGATGACTTGCGATGGGGGAGTGCCAGCTGCCACATGTTGAGGGTGTACAGGCAGCCACGTGGAGAGCCTTACACAGGGAAGAACTTCCAGCCTGCAGCCACGTGCAGGAGCTTTCTTATAAGCGTGACTCTAGCTCTAGTCAAGGCTGCAGGTGAGGGAACCCCAGCTGACACCTTGACTGCAACCTCATGGGACGCTGTGTAGAAAAGAATTCACATAGCAGGCCTGAAACCGCTATGCTTAGAAAGCCCTGCTTGCAAGATTTGCTCTTGGCTGGCATCTGGGAGCTTGGATTTAGGGACGGTTCCCACCATTCTCCAACTGATGGTGAGAATGGTTGACTGTGCCTAGGCTGTGCAAGCAGTGTTTTTATCGTGAACATCTGCTTCTGTCTGGGAGCCTGGAATTTTGGTGTGTGCTCGACAGAGGGTGCGTATGTGAACAGCCACCAATAAAAACCTTGGGCGCCGAGTCTCTGATGAGCTTCTCTGGTAGACAACATTTCACAAATTGTAGTCACAATACGATGCTGGGGAATTAAGCCTGTCCTGTGTGACTTGATGGGGAGAGGGCTCTTGGAAGCTCGTGTCTAGTTTCCTATGGACTTCGCTCCAGGCACCCTTTGCTGATTTTGCTGTGATAAATCAGAGCCACGAGTAATAGTGTTTGTGAGTCTTGTGCATCCTTGTAGTGGTTACTGACCCTGGGTGGGGGGGGGGGGTCTTTCAAGGACCCCCAACACAGAGACCCTGAGCCAGAACCACCTCCTCCGAAACTGTAAGATAAGAGTTGTATTGTTATTTTAAGCTACTGAGTTTCAGGGTAGTTTTAATCTACACCCCCATAGATACACTAACACAGGAAGCCAGTTGTTTCTCTCCCCCCAGCATTTAGCTTAGTGTCTGGAACATAGGTGTTAAAGAAATATTTGTTGAGTGAATTGATATTTCTACCTTTGAAGAATTTTATAGCCCATCTGGCTGCTTTGCGGGAGAAATAGCATTCCTGGCGTTGTGTAAGGAAGCAGGCTTCCCTTCCTTTTCCTTTGTCTGGAAGGAGCAGTCCCAGGGGCAGCCGCCCACCTTGCAGTTGTCTCTTCTGCCATCTTCCTTTTTGGATGAGGTTCACGTGTCTAAGAATTAGTGTGTGGCCATCAGACCACGCTTCGCCTCTATTCCTCACTTCTTAGGTCCCCTGATTTTTTCTTTTTTTCTCTCTCTCCTATGCCTTGGTAATGATAACTATTCTTACCATTGAAATAAAACCTTCTCCCTTCTGAAAAATTAATAACCAAGTGTCCCAGGGCCTTATAAGATATTAACATCTCTCTACTCAGTTGTGCCTCTTTATCATATTATTGCTTCGACAGAAGTTGAGACAAATGAACTTTTCTTGTTTTACATCGTCCCCTCCTCTGCACATGGTCTTGAAATAGACTTATATATGAAGATAGCAACCATTTAGGCTAAGATAGCTTTGATGTGGGAGAAGAACCTAAAATATATACTAGAAGTAGACTTCCTTGAGTTATTTACAGTTTCTTGGAGAAGTATTTAAATCAAAGGGCGTGTGTGTTCTCATGTGTGGGTACATGCGCACGTGCGTGCACACACACACACGCACACACACACCTGTATTGATTCCTGTGGTAGTCATCAGAACCTTTCTCTCTTTTCAAATCTCCTTCAGTCTTAGCAGATGACCTTGATTTCTGTTTTCCCGATAATTTCAAGGTAATCTCATTTGATCTCCTTTCCTCCTAATTAAAAAAATTTCCCCCTTTTATCAAAAAAGCATCTGTCCTTCTTTCAAAGGGCCCCCTCTCCAGCTCTTTCTCCTTCTTCTTGAACATTATTCATCTGTTTCTCTGCTTTTTTATGCTTGCATTTCTTCCTGTTTCTACCAGTTTCTATAAGGATGTTCAGGTTTCTCCAACACTAACTAGAACAACTGTCCTTTTCCTTAGACTTGCCTTCTCTGGGAGCTGGAATTCTATGCATTTCCTTTATTTCCCTGCCAAGCTTAAAATTAGTCCCCTCTTCTGGCTGCCTCCATTTCCTCATCATCCATCCACTGCTTCCCACTTAACAGCCACTGTTACCCTTTCCACTCTGAAATTCCCCTCCAAGGTATTTTAGTGACCAATTCTGTTAACCCTCCACCCCCAGCCCATGCAGATTGTTTACCTTCCTAAAGCAGTTTTAAAAATTGCTTTACAGTTGTTAGCTTCTGCCATCTTCCTTTTTGGATTAGGTCCGTGTTATAAGAACTAGTGTGTGACCATCAGATTTTACCTCCATCTTTTTGGTCTCTGAGGCAGTTCTGTGCGTGGTGAAGAGCTTGGACCAGAATTTGACTTGTGACTCAACCGTTTACCAGCTGTGTGACTTTGGGCAGGCTGTGAACCTGTGAATGTCTCATTTACCCTCCTCTGTAAACTGGGGATAAAAGTAATACCCACATGACTGTACTGTTGTGAAGACTCAATGAATTAGTACGAGGGAAATAATAAATACTTGGCACAGAGTAAGCAAACAAGACACTTTAGCCGTTACTGCCAGTGTCTGTCCCTTGTTGAGTAAGTGAAGTTAATCATCAAATAGCTCCTGTAAAATAAATGGTGATTACATTCTTCCATAAGATGAATTATGTATTAAAGACTTCGTTTTACCAGTTCTAATGGACTCATGAACACGGCAGTCTCAATGTGTGGTAGTTTATAGGGATAGCATGTAACCTTGCAGATTTAAAAGGTGAGTTGGAGCCCTTTTATAGGCAGATCCCTATTGTGACAAACGAGGGGAGAATCAAAGCGTTCTTAGAAGAAATTTGTCGTTGGTTTTGTGAACAGCGTAGGTAATTTACCCTGCACTTGATGAAGGCGGGGATGTGGCTGTTTCAGGTCACCATTTGCATACCAGTCCAGTGTTGCAGAAAAAAAAACTGATCCCACGAGAAACCAAGCACAACACTCGGAGAGTTGGAGAACTCAGGTTTATTAAGCCGGCGGACCCAGACGAGCTAACGCTCCAAAATTCTGGGGCCCCGTTTCAGGGGAGTCTTCTCCTTATATAGGTTAAAACATACAGCTATAATTGGTAGAAACTGATTGGCTACAAATTACTATAGGTCATGGGCAGTTACAGAGCACCGGAGTTGCCAGGGGTTACACACATAGTAGGGGGTCCTAACAGGAACTTGTAGGAGCCGGACATTCCATTCCTATCTGGACTAAGGTCACAATTTGCATTCTCACATTGGTTGCAGGTTGAAGTTAATGGTCACTTAACAAGTCTATGTGCAAAGGGTCTCAAACAAAGGCTTGGGGGGGGGGTGCCTGAGAGTGAGACAGTCTTCCCTTATCTGATCACTCTTAGTAATTTATTTTACTGTTTAACTGAGAGTGGTGAGCAGGCCTTTGCAAGATAGAGGAGAGGAAGTTTCAATTTCCTCATCACCAGCACCCTGCCAGAGCAGGCACTCAAGAAGTACTTGTGAACTAAATAAATATTCGTGAACAAATATGTCTGTGCTTTGTTGGATGTACGTTGTACACATAACGCAGGCTTTGTGCGATGAGCTGTTGGTGGACAAGGGAAATCTTGTCCGCAGAGTAGGATGGGGGCTTGCAGGATTTTCTCCTGATTTTGATTGGACTTGAGGGTGAGCAGCTTCAGAAACCATGCCGGCAACCGTTGCTCCTCGTGAGAGCCTCCCTCTAAGCCGATCAGGTTCTCTGATTCCTCTGCTCTTCCCTCGTGGTGCCCTGTCCTTATCGCAGCTGCCGGCTCTGGTCTCACTGTGAAAAGAGTGTTTCCTTTCTGCTGACCCATGGGGTTCCGTGTTTGATTAACAAGTTTCCCATTTTCTGAGCAAAATATCTAGGTAAATCCCCCCGGATGCTGTGAGGATCTGCAGTAATTTACAACCACCGCGTGAGCTCTGTGTTGAATGGCATGCTCTTTGTAAGGATATGGTGTCATGCGTAATGCTGGCTCCAGCATTGCTCACAGGCATGTGGTGTGCTGACTCCCACACTAGATGACATTGACAGTCAGGGGAGGAGTGACTTTAGTGGCTGCTGCTGAATTTAAAAAAGAAATCAGATTTACAGTATAAATGGATTTTACTCTCTTCAAAGCAGTGACCTTGGGATAGATGTAATCCTTTGATGCTTCCATTGATGTTGCTCTTGCCCCAAATGTTTCCGGAACCCTTCTTTTTAAGTTGTCTTCTGAGCCTGGGGCATATTCTTGGGAATATTTTCAAGTCTGACAAATAGTCATTCTTTGTAGGAGGCTTTGATTTTTGGAAAAATGAAAGAGTCGTTGGCATGGAGTCCAGCAGCTGAGATGGGTGATGGGGTCGGGGAGCACTGGTCCCGTCCAAGGCAACGTAGGATTTTAGACGTCCTTTCATTATGTTTTTTGAACATGGCATAAGACTGGTACATTTTTTGTTCTGAACAGTGTTTCTTTTAAAAATACGGTTTCAAATTATAAACATATCAAGCCTATAGAATACTATGGGACTCTATAACAGACAGGTATATTCCCAGCACTAATGTTTAAATGGATGCTTTTTGTTTTCCCTGAGCAAATTAGTTTGTGAAATGAAGACTATAGTGTGAGCTTAAGCTTAAACGATGCAGGTTAAACATTAACCAGCTCAGACTGCAAACCAGATGTGAAAATGATCCCAGCTATGCCTGGGTCAGTGTTGCATAGGTGAAAAGGGATCCAGGTGACTGAGTTCGCATTCTCTGACTCGGCAGGGAGTTTTTTTGTTTGTTTGTTTGTTTGTTTTAAAGACTTATATGCCTTCCAAACAAGCTGGATATAAATTTAATTCTTCATTATAATAAGGGCAAAAAACTCAATTTTTACCTAATTTCCAAATTATATAGAAAATTGTAGATATTTGTATTTGTGATTGGATGCTAACATTTTGCTCTATTTGTTGGTATGTGTTCTTTCTTCTTTCTCTGAAGAAAATGTATTTTAGGTATTCCCCAAACCCTACCCGGCCCCATGCCCATCTGCCACCCGCCCTCCCTCTGTAGTCACACCTCTGCCAAATCCTGGGTGTGTTTAGGCCTTTTGGAGGGAGGGTTTTAAAAATGACATGTATTGTATTATACTGTATGCTTCCCTCTGACCTTTTTTTTTTTTTGGAGATTTATCCATGTCAATATGCTTAACTGCTCTATAGTATTCCACCTTCAGAATTGTTTTGACCACACCAGGCTCTTTACGCTAAAGATGTTTCAGGAACGTGGAGCCCTGTTTTGCTTTGTTGGAAGGACTCAGATGTTTTACAGATACATGATGAAAATTTTTCTTCTTATGCTAATGGGTCTTCTCACCCACAAACATGTTATTAGTGGTGTTTATTTAGTTCTTTTTTTAATGTCCTTCAATGGAATTTCCTAATTTTCGGTATGCTTTTCTTACATATCTTTACTAAGCGAATGTGTAAGTATCCCATACCCTCTGTTGCTGTTGTTAATGGCATCTTTTTGTTATGTTTTCCTGTTGTTGCCACTGTATGGGAACATTATTTGTTTTTGTATATCTTGCTGAACTCTTATTTTCATGGTTTATCTGTAGATAGTCTTGCATTTCCTATGCATACAGATATATAACTCTTTGATAATGACATTTTTTTTTTTAAGTTTGTGTGACTAAAGAAAAACTGTTGTGCTGCTGACAACACGTGTGGATTTCCCACACATTTCATTTTTCTGTGGACCAACTGGATGTCCTAAAATGTAATTCAATTCTGACCTTAATGACCTGGCATCAGCACAGACCCCTCCAGACTGCCCCCTCTTCACATGCCCATCACTTTTGACCAGCAGTTTCCCATGAGCCCCTCCTGAGTTCTGTAATTTGCTAGAATGGCATACAGATCTCAGGAAGGCACTGTACTTATTATCCCTGGTTTATTATAGGGATGCAACTTAGGAACAGCCAAATGGAAGAGATGTAGAGTGCAAGATATGGGGGGAGGGTGTCCACAGGACTTCCATACCCTCTCCAGGCACGCCACCCTCCCAGGACCTCCCTGTGGTCACCTACCCAGAAGCTCTCCAAAGCCTGTCCTTCATGGTTTTTATGGAGGTTCCATCACACAGGCATGATTGATTAAATTCTTGTCCATTGGTGATTGAATTCCATCTCCAGCCCTGCTCACCTCCCCTCTGGTAACCAGCTCCATCTGCCAGAAGTCACCTCATTAGCATAAGTTCAGCTGTGGTTAAAAGGGGCTTGTTATGAATAACAAAATTCTCCTCTCACCCCTATCACTCTGGAAATTCCAGGAATTTTAGGAGCTCTGTGCTAGGAACCTGGATGAAGACCAAATGTGTATATTTTATTATATCACAGTAACTTTCACTTATTTTTCTTGAGTTAATTGGCTTGGGCTTCCACTATAACACCTGTTTTTGTAAATAAAGTTTTATTGACACAGCTACATTCTTATTGGCTCTTTTTTTATTTTACGTCGGCAGCATTGGCTAGTTGGAACAGAGACTTTCTAGTTTGCAAAGACTGAAGTATTTGCTCTCAGGCCCTTTACAGAAAGTTTGTGAACCCCCTCAAGACAGCGTTGAACAGAGGGAATGAAAGTAACCTTTCTTGTCTCATTACTGACTTTAAGAGGAGAGCTTGTAATGCTGTACCATTAAGAATGAGCTACCCATATGTTGGTTAGCATGTGCCCTTTATTGGGTTAAGAAAACTGTCCTTCTAGTCTTAGATTTGTAAGAAATGTTTTCTTGTTTGCTGAATTTTGTTCTTTTTAAGAAATCATAAATGAATGTTGAATTTTATCAAACAAGTTTTTGGCATCTGAGAAGATTTTTCGCTCCTTTTAAACACAGTTATATTTTCTTTAGCTTGTTCTATTATTCCTAGTTCTTGGGGCTGTAATCCTGCTCGGTGTGCTTTTATCACTTGCGAGCTTCCTTGGTCTGACTCTTCTGTGGGAATTATTTGCAGCATGGGTTGTGGGAGTTTTGCTCTCATTTTCTCCATGCCCATCATTGGCCCAGGACCAATTTTGATGCTAATTTCTTAGGTTGGGCATTTGTAGACTGTAGCCTAAATGTGTACCCCAAATGTGCCAGAGGCAGAGGTCTGAGGTTTAAATTTTGCAGGAAACATTGTGTTCTCCTCTCCTGAAGCCAGAGATAGGTGAGCTGAGCTGGTAGGGAAATATTTTGCAGCCTGTTTTTCCTGTGGTCGTAGCTCTTTGCAGGGCCTCTCTTTGGGCGGCAGCCTTCTCTTTTGGGCAGGACTCGTGTGCTTTGCCCCCTGTTCCCATGTGATAGTCAACATCTACACCCTTACTTTCCCTGGATCAATGCTTCTTCGCTTTCTTCCTCTGCCCTGTGGTCCCCCTCAGCCCCAGGGGCGGCTGCCCAGTTGATTCCTCTGCTTACTTCTGGTTTTCCGTTGCTGCTTTGTTTCTGACACCTGGTAATTTCCTCTTCTTTATTGCAGGTTCAAGTATGCATTTAAAAAAATATTGTATCTGATATTTCTAGGTGCTTATAGGAGGAATGTTTGAATGTGTTTGTCACCTTAGCTCAACATCTTGCTGAAATGAGGGATTGCCATCTAAATGCAATTTCAGCATTCAACACCCAAAAGCAAAAAAACCCAGTAAACCCCCCAAATCAGATCCCTAAAGGAACTAACCATGAACCAGGCCGCATGCAAAGTCCTCTGATATTATCAGCTCATGTAATTCTTACAAAGACCCTTTACAGATGGAGAAGTTGGGTAACTGGCCTAGCAGCTTGTCAGAGGCAGAGCAGCCAAGGAACTCGGCTTTATCTGATATTCCCTCCTCTTAAATGATCTGAACATCAGTAACACTAAGAATCAAGTGTGCCTAATATGAAGGTCAGTGCTATTTTCCCTCTCACATTCCTTGTATATTTACATGATCATCTCACCTGGTAATTCTAGAATAGAATTATGATTGTGTTTGCCTATGAGAATTTACAATTTTGTGTGAGTTTAAATTAAGAAAACTCTGAAAAGCAGTTGCCTAGGGGCATTTAACAATTACAAAAGGGAACAGGAGTACATTTCCTTCTGGGCACAGTAGAGCTCCGGGGATTTGCTAGGGACCCATTGTTTTCCATGTTGACCGGAGAAATGTTCCTTACTTACTCGAAGTCTGCTAAGACATGTTTTAAGGCTCTGTTGTCATGCATGTAGTTTCTGGAAGGCCACGGAGAAGTGAACTTTTATATTGCCTCTTGGTTCATTTCCTCATCCCCTGAAATCAAGGCCTCTGCAAAGATGGAGTTAGTGGTTATTATATTTTGTGAATAGGGGTTGCAGGTGGCTGACATTTTAGTCTCAGTTAATGGCTGAGAATGGACTCCAGGGCTCTTCACCTTGTTCACAGTCTAATTTAGCAGCATCTTACTTTGAGTTGAAAAATATCCTTAGGGAATTTTGCTCAGTGCTTGCACCAGCATTCTGGAGCACTGCACATTACCTGATGCTACCTGAGAAGAGATGCTTGGGCAGTCATGGCTTCTCTGAGCCCTGATCTACATGGGGGAGGTCAAGAAGTGGTAGAAGTTCTATTCTACCAGTGGCATAGACCTGTATCACTATGAAGTTGTGTTAATGACTTTGCCGAGAATTTTCTCAATGCACGCTAGGCATATTTGCTGGAGGAGCTGATCTTGCAGTCCCTGTATATCTGGAGCAGTCAATTATGAATCTGCTAATTAGCTTGATGTTTGTCTCCCAGCTAAGTGAGCTCTTGTGAACTCTGCCAGAAGCTGGATTTCCAAATGATCTGACAAGAGGAAAGGGAAAGATTGGGCCAAAGAGGCCATTATGGGTTAATTTCGTATAGTCAGAAGTTTACTCAGCCCAAGCGCCTGCCTTTTCTGCTGCCACAAAATACCCATTCTTCCCCTTTCATAGCTGTTAACCCATCCCTGGGTGAACTGGTTTTGCCTCCCTTTTTTGTTTTCAGTATTAGCGTTTGAAAAAGCCTAGATCATGTGGTCCAAGGTGTGGCCTCCCCAGGGGCACATCTCACCTCTCTTCCCTGCCTTAAAAGGAGGCCCAAATTTATAATTTTGGAGAGTCAATTCTTTCTTTTCCTGGTGAGTACGCTGGACGCTTCCAAGGTTCAGTGCTTCCCATCTGCCTTTCTCTTTACAATTTTTTGAGATATTCACCAATAAATGCTAATATTTACTGAACTTGTTTCATATGCCAGACACTTTTGAAAGCACTTTAATAACAACACATTATTGAGCATCTACTGTGTGCCAGGCACTGCTATAGGCACTGAGGATGTGGAACAAACAAAACAAAGGCCAACCCTCCCGGAGCATGCATTTTATTGGGCAGACAGCCAGACAGTGCAACCCATCAGTAAACAAACATGTACCATGTCAGAGAGTTACACACGTGCTCTCAAGGAGAAGTGGGGGGAAGTGACAGCGCATGTAGGGGCTGGCCAGCAAAAGCCTCTTGGATCAGGGAGAGCAGAGTCTCCAAGGAAATAAAGGAACAAGCCCACTGGACCTCAGATCTCCTCCTCCCCAGGTCTTGTTGACTTAGACAGAGCCAGTGGGGTGGGGAGCCCCTCTTTCCCTTCTCTGCTCTCTTTCTCCCAGACCCGAGGCTCTAGGCCTGAGCCCCTACCCTTCCCTCCTCTTTCCTTATCCAATCGCCAAACCTCTTTGACTTCCCTTGGAAATCTTTGTGGCCTCCTTTCCACGGCCTGCGCTGCCAGCCGAGCGCTTTGCTGGTCCATTTGAGAATGACTGTAACTGCCTCCTAAGTGTTCTCTCTGGGTCGCTAGCCTCTCTTACTGATCTGTGAGCACCCAAATGCTGGCGCATACCTGCCGTTGTTCGAGTGCTTACTCCATGTGGGGCACCGGGTCCCCACAGGAGCTTCAGTATTATCATCATCCCCATTTTACAGGTGAGGAAACTGACTCCCTCAAGGTCACTCACTGATCCAGTTAAATCAGAGTCTGAACTCAGGTCCGACTGAATCCACAGGCCTCTTCTAGCCAGGAGCCTAAGCTGCCTCTACCCTGCCCTTGTGTATGATTAAGACCCTGCTTTGATCTCTCCTTTGCTTAGAATTCTTCCATGCTTCCCATCACGTGTGGGGTGAAGTCCAAACATTTTGAAATAGTTTTCAAAGCCTTTCACAACTGGGCCACGCTTTACCTGTCTCCTGGCTTTATAATCGGAGTTCTCTCCTGTGACAACCTCTGCCGGGTACACACAGGTTATGTCCCGTTGGCAAACACAGCTACACCTATGTTCACCAGGTGGGCGCTGTGTTAACTCACTCTCCACGCCTCCTCTTACCTTCATCTGTGTCCATCTTTACCTCCAGCCTCCAGTCGGTTAGAAGGAGTGTCCTGCCTGTTTTAATCGAATCCTAACATCAGAGGATGCACTGGGCCATCCTTTGAACACCTGTGGCTCTCTTAGTTCTGATTACCAACTGGCTATTCCCATTGATTTCTTTAGTACTTTTCCACACGTGATCCTAAAATACTGAGAAAACGTATATGTCCAAAACGAGTATAACTTTCTAAGTAAGGGTCTTGGGAGATACGTACTTATTTCACTAAACCTTCTCAGAGCCTGAAATACATCTGGAGGAGGCCCCTTTGCTAAATTGCCTTCCAGCTACCCAAGGAAGCCAATTTCCTTCTTTAATAGCTGTGACTCATTTTTGGACCCATGATGACACGAATGCAGTTCACTCACCCATCTGAATCATCAGCAGGGACTCCATTTAAAATCTGACCATTTCCCTAAATCAAATCCATCCTCAAGAGATTAAAAGTAGATATTCACTAGAATGTGCCCCGGGAAATTCTGAAATAAAAGTTCTGAAAATGTTGGTTTAAAATGTCAGGGGCTGAAACTAGGAGGAAAGCAGGACTGGAATGTTCCTCCTATTTCTTAATTCACTGTCCCTCACTTACCTGCTGCTTAGAGGAGGGAAAGGAGGGAAAGGCAGAAAAGGAAGCATGGGAAGGAAAAGGGGACTAATCAGAGGTGGTTCGAATCACGGGGAGCAGTTAAAGCTCACAAAAAAAAGAAAATGAACAAAATTTCCTCCTGAATCCCAGTCTTCCTCAGGGGAGAATGGAGCAGGAAATTTCATTTTGAAAACGGAATGAGCGCTGGTCCAGTGCAATTGGAAAGATGGATGATAGAAGCAGGAGGAATGAGGTGGAAAGACCTTGGTATCCTGGAGCAAAGGCATGCCATTTATTTGCAAAGAATTCTCCAGTGGTGAGGGAGGAGGTGGCACAGACAGGGAGGCTGGGGAGTAGAGGGCTTGGTCCATGTTGGATCAAGATCTTGGTCTTCTTTACAGAATCTTCTGGTTACATGCAGCTCCACTATTCAACCGTTGTCTCGACAATGAGCTCGCTGAGAGCTGCCACTGAATTTTATTCTATATGTTATGTGTATCAAGCACTTAGTACTCGTCTGGCCCCTGCGAAGGACCTGATACGTGTTTGCTGAGTGAATGAATACAAAAGATTTGGTTGCTGAAAGAAAACCATAATCCCAAAAGAAACTTGTACCATAATATTTATTGCAGCACTATTTACAATAGCCAGGACATGGAAGCAACCGAAATGCCCATCAACAAATGAATGGATAAAGAAGATGTGGCATATATATACAATGGAATATTACTCAGCTATAAAAAGGGATGAGATGGAGCTATATGTAATGAGGTGGATAGAACTACAGTCTGTCGTACAGAGTGAAGTTAGTCAGAAAGAGAAAGACAAATATTGTATGCTAACTCACATATATGGAATCTAAACATGGTACTGATGAACTCAGTGACAAGAACAAGGACGCAGATACAGAGAATGGACTGGAGAACTCGAGGTTTGGGAGGGGGCGGGGGGGTGAAGGGGAAGCTGAGACGAAGCAAGAGAGTAGCACAGACATATATAGACTACCAACTGTAAAATAGATAGTCAGTGGGAAGTTGTAGTGTAACAAAGGGAGTCCAACTCGAGGATGGAAGATGCCTTAGAGGACTGGGGCGGGGAGGGTGGGGGGGACTTGAGGCGGGGGGGAGTCAAGGAAGGGAGGGAATACGGGAATATGTGTATAAAAACAGATGATTGAACTTGGTGTACCCCCCAAAAAATAATATATAAATAAATAAAATTAAAAAAAAAAAAGATTTGGTTGCTGGAGGAGGCTGAGAAGCTAATTCTGCACTGTCATTTCTGGTAGTGGCCACCAGGTGGTGCCTTCCTAAGAGCGGGAGCAAATGAGATATTGAATCTTGGGTGGACGGCTTGGGAGAAGCCTTAGGTCTCACCCGGAACCCTAAGTGGAGTGCGTGCCCTCTGGCAATTCATCACACTTTCTTATTCCTCTATTGAATGTGCCTGCAGAGTTCAGACAAGCGGCTAGCACTGACTTTCTTTACCTGGATTCAGTTTCACGGGAGGCCCACAAGAGTCCTTCAGGAAGGGGGATTCTCTGGTGGTCCAGTGGTTAAGATTTCGCCTTCTAATGCAGGGGGTACAGGTTCAATCTCTGGTTGGGGAGCTAAGATCCCATGTGCCTCGTGGCCAAAACACCAAAACATAAAAAACCAGAAGTAATATTGTAACAGATTCAATAAAGACTTTAAAAATGATCCATATTTAAAAAAAAAAAAAAAAAGAGACTCCTTCAGGAAGGTTTCATGTATGGCTAAACTTTGGGTTGTGAGACCAGTTCCACCCCAGGCCTGCAACTGTGTCACGTGGGTTCCCGTTGTTCCTGATTACCCCCTGTTTGCCAGGAGAATATCTACTCCCATGGGTCCTGTATTTTCTCTGAAATTCTCCCCCGAAGTCACTGATGGCTTCACACCCAGCTCTGCCACCCATGGGTTAAAGCGCTGGGCACCGCTTCCTACCTTGAAACTGCTGCCTGATGAGTCCTACCCTGTGCCTGTGGCTTATATGTTCACATTCTCAGAACAAGATGGGCAGAAAGCAGAACAGCAGCTCAGCACGCTCAGGCAGCCTTCCCGGAGTGATACAGCCAGTCCATGGGAGAGAGGAGTCAAGCCCAGGGGGCACTGCCACAGGCCTTGCTGGGATCCTTATTGCATTTCACATTGAGTGAGTGCAGTTTCATGAATCTGTACGTCTGAGATCCAGGGACAATAACGATATAACGAGATATAACATCCCGTGAAGCCAAGTCGTATAGGAGTATAGTTTACCACCAGTGTGAGCAGACACACGCAGCTCTGGTCAGTGTGAAGATAGTGCCAAGGGAATAAATATTCAGCCTCCTCTGTGTCCATAAACCTAATTAAAGATACTAGAGATTTTGATTGGCAAGAGCTGGGGATGGAGATGCTGAGTGAGATTGTATGTGTCCTCATGTGTGTGTGTGAGAGAGAGAGAGAGAAGAAGACGATCATTTTTGTCAGGACTGGACTTGGACAAAGCAACAGAGTACGTGGACTTTATCTTGAACCTCTAGGCCCTCAGAGCCCCTTGCCCGTAAAGAGCCAATTCAGTATCTGAGAGTCCCCTTCAAAACTTACCTGTCCTGTGTCTCACTGTCTCTGGTTTCTGCTGTATAAGTTGCAATGAATTATGCAAGGTTAATCAAGTAAACAGATCAACACAGTGCACTTGCTAAATAGTGTTTCTTTTGGGAGAAAATGATTTAACTCAGTTAATGTATCTCAAGGCACGGGAGATGTTAATGCCAGGAATATCAGGAGTGATTGGCCTGCGGGGCGTCGAGGGGGTGGGTGGTGGGATTGGGGCTGGGAAGAAGGGAGGTGGAAACCGGGTTGTGATGGGGGCCGAGGTGAAGGGCGGGCTGGAGGAAAGTGGGGATGTGATGCTTTGGGGTCAGGAGCACCTCTTGGAGTCTCTTATTTCAGAACTTACTGTATGCTTTTCCATAGGGCCAAGCCTGATCATCCTGGGCTTTATGGTCTTAAATGTCTTCTTCGAGCCTTTCAGAAACTTTCCACGTAGTAATATACATGATTTATGCTTTGGAACACTTGATGTGCTAGAAACTGGGCATTATTTCCATAATCCTCAGAGGAGCCTTTGGGAGATACTGTTATTCTTTCCTCCCACCCTTCTTGTAATTAATGAAATGGAGATTCAGGAAGGCCATGAGTTAGTTAATGTTAGAGCCAAAATTCAAAGCCAGGACTTTGTGATTATAAAGCCATGTACTTAGCAGCTATATTGTGCTGTGAGAATAAAGTGGCAAATCTTAAAATGAAAGCACTCATTATCAGTAATCTAGCAACCCCCCCCCCCCCACTGATTTATTCATTCAACATGAATGTGCCAGGTGTAGTAGGTACGGGGGATACAGGATGAATGAAACAGGCAAGCCTAATTGCATAGCGTTTCCCTTTGGAGAATAATAGAATAAAAGTTCTCACAAACTTAGGAAAAGCCTGATTGTTCTGTAGCCATGGTAACAAGTAGGCAGCAGAACCAATTTTAAATCTGTTCATTTGGTCAGCACCAACTTGTCTTAGTGAAAGCTGGTTTTAAAACCAACCATGGGACTTCCCTGGTGGTCCAGTGCGTAAGACTCTACACTCCCAATGCAGGGGGCCCGGGTTCGATCCCTGGTCAGGGAACTAGATCCCACATGCATACTGCAACTAAGAGTTCACATGCTGCAGCTGGGGAGCCTGTGTGCCGCAACTAAGGAGCCCTGCTGCCACAACTAAGACCCAGTGCAGCCAAATAAATAAATATATTAAAAAAAATAAAACCAACCAGTATTGGCCCCCCACTTCTGAAAGTCAGCCAATCAGGGATGGATGCTCTCCGGAAAACCTGCCAATCCACATCAGCCTTACCTGAGCACCCACCTGATGTCAGCCCAGGAGTGCCTCTGCACATCTGTGAATCACAGAACTCCACGCTTTCCAAAGCCCTCTGTGAGATCAGCCACCCATTCTGCTTGGAGGGACCTTTTGGTCAGCACAGCTCTTCCTTATCTGAGCAGTAAATTCAGCCTTGCAGTTCGATTTTAGATCCTGAGTCGTGTTCTTATTGTCCTTCGACAAAACAGACAAGTATACACATGTTAGGTAGTGTCTTGCTACAGAGAAACTAGCACAGGTAAGAGTCTGGAGCATGACAGGATGGAAGGCTCAGGAGAACCTGTTTGGTGGTGGAAGGTTTGTGGAGAGACTGGAATGATTTGAGAGGGGTCCAGGCATGTGTAGATCTGAACCTAGAGCTTTTGGAAAGAGGGAAGGGGCCCTGAGGAAGAGAGGATGCCCTGTGCATTGGGAAGGAGGAGAAGAAGAGGCTGGAGAGGAAATGAGTGGAGGCTGATTCTCCAGAGCCTTGGGAGTTTGGATTTTGCTTCAAATGTAATGGGAAGGCAGGAAGTTACCCAGGAACGAACCATTGCTTTAAAAAGGATGTGCACATGCTTGCACGTGTGTACACACACACATGTTCTGAAATTCGATTCGAAGATCCTTTAAGTCTATCACAGTGTTTATTACCTGGAGCGTGTGAGTCAGGATGCCTTCTACTGTGTGCTCCCGCCCCTGCCCACACTCTCCCATTGTGAGTCCCAGAAATGGGGTTATTTCTCTACCACTGATGGGGTCCAGGGACAGGCGATCAGTGAGGAAAAAAGTGCAGGTCTAAGAGATGGTTCACTTCATTGTAAAGCTGCTGTATTGTGTTAGGTACATAGTCTGGAGAGGCTGGGGCAGACTAAGGCCCCAAGTTACTGTGAAAGCTGCCCAAGTCCAGGTTGGGGTGGGTCTACTCCTAAATACATTAGCCAATTGTTTTTCTTAGTCATTGCATGTAAAGCTCAAGGTCTGTTTCTCAATCGGGATTTATCCTGATCAGCATTCTTAGAGAGGGGATACATGCCCATAAAAGACTGAAATATGCTCCGTTGTTATTCCTTTTACACAGTTGTCTCTTCCGTGAGATCACCTGACCATCTTCTGCCAGGAGTGTTTTTGCTAATTCGTGAAGCCTGGTTTCAGTTGCTGTAGGATATGAATGTCACACGTGCTCATTGTTTTTGTCTGGGAGCGGCCGCTGCCCTGGGGGACCGCATGCCGGTGCTGCTGGCTCTTCCTGACAGTGCCCTTGGATTTATGGTGCTGCGTGATGACAAGGCCAGCCTGACAGTTTTCTGGGATGGGTAGGCTACTCTTCCACTCCTGGCTGCTTTGCTCTTTCAAAAGCATTAACTCAGTTCCGCTGGAAATCACTCTCCTTTTCATCAGCCCCAAGTTCGGAACTCATTCCTTTAGCCACATCTCCAGACTGCTTGGACATGTGGGGATGTGTTTTGCTTATTCCCGTTTGAACCACAGCCTGGTTTATGGACAGTCCCTCATTATACTGGCAGTTGTTTGCAGAAGTCCCAAGTACCAGTTATAGTGAGTAGCAAGAAATAAAAAGACAAGCACGGAACTAGGAGAGCTGAGAGCATAGCCCTTTAGCATTCTTCCTTCTTAGCTAATACATCTTATAGTTATCTCTGAAAGGAGAATTTATTTAAACCTACTAAATACTGTGGATAGTGACTTTTATGTTTGTTATAATAATAGCACTGCTAATGCTACACTTCAAGGTGCAGTGGATAAACCTTTGGAGAAATATCCTCATAACATGGTTTCAAAGGACATGTATCCTTCTGGAACACATTGCTGTGCTGTTGTTGTATTGTTTAAATTAGCACAGAGAGACTTTATTCTAAGGCTGTGTCTGTGCTCCATTGTAATGTGTCTGTTGTAATGTGTATGGGAGTCTTGTGTGACTGAAATAGCTAAAGAAGACAATGTTTGGCTTTGTGGCTCTGCTGAAATTCTCAGAAGATATAGTTGAAAAATCAATATGGGTTGACTGTCTCTCTTCTCATTGCTTTTGGTTGTGTAGTGAATCAAAAAACATGTACTCTTCTTTAAGTCTTTCTGCCAGTTCCTCATTTATAGGTCACGTGGTAATTCAGTATGGCCTAAATGGCTGGAGTCGTAAAAAGTGGAATCCCTACCATACATGAGCCAGTTTCTTGCATCATACTGACTCTCGATGTTGGTTTCCATTGATAAGTTAGGCAGGATTATATTTTGTTAAGAGTGTCCTATCACTGGGAATACTCAGCAGTGGGTTGTATTGGATGTGGACATTGCTTGCAAGTCGCAGTGCACTTATAAACATGAAGTGTCATCTGCAGCAGGAACTGGTTTTTCAGTAATTACTAGCTGGGTCTCTATCTCGGAGGCCTACAGTGTAGTTTCAAATGAAGCAGCAGCTGCATAACCCCTGGAACCCAAAGACTCCAAAGACTGCAGGTATGGCCAGAAGTTGTATAATCATGGCCTTGCTGATTACTGATATGCATTCATCTTGTCACTTGGCCACGTGAGAAAACTGAAGCCATCATTGTATTTTGACATGTCACACTCCGTTCTTCTGAATGTGATTCAACCCCTGGGTTTCTTGGTCGTGGAGGTATCAAGATCACCTGATGCTCCTTGATGTGAGCTACTATGAAAGTTTCTGAGGCTTTTTCTGCTGGGTTTCTAAAGTTGCATCCTTGCAGAGAGGCCCCTTCTCTTGCACAGTCTGCGTCCAGCACCCATAAGTGCTCTGTTTTGCTGCAGGGTAGGAACTGAACCGCACTGCGGATGTGGTGGGAAATGTGTTTCCTGGTTCCTGCTAACTAGCGATACGATGTGATAAATAAGCTCCAGTGCAGTGCCTCATGGAAGGGTCCCTCTACTTCAAGTGACGAAAAGCATTTCTCTCTCTTTCTTTGGATAGAGAGAGGGGCTTTGGATAAGAAAAGAATGATATTCTTGGACCTCAAGATGGGGAGAAGAAGGTCGAGTGTTTTGTTCTTTCTCTATTGAGAACCAGCTAATTACAGAACTGAAAGTGAATGCTGGGTATCAAGTTTAAACTAGGGGCTGGTGTTGAAGTCAAAGTAGTGATGGAATTTGTTTTTTTTTCTCCCTTGAGGAGACCAGCAGTTGGCTCGCAAATGATAGAGCTACAGGCAAAATATCTAACCTTTTCTCTTCCTTTAATTCTTCATCTTGTTTATTGCTCCCTCAGTCATTCTAGAGGGTTAAAAGATAAGGAATTCTAAGGTCTTTGCATTGTCTGGGAAGAAGTATAAATATAAATCAATATTAATCTTTGATAAGTTAATGACACATTGTAATTGTTAGAATAATGCCTAAAGAATAGTAAGTATGTATAATTTCCGTACTAACAGCCAATGGGAGTGAAGGGGAAAGAGACTTTGAACATTGGGACAAAAGCACTGCACACAATGGTAGCAGTAAACCCCAATATTTCAGTAATTATAGTACATATAAGTGGACTGAATGTTGCAATTAAAAGACAAAGACAGTCAGATATAGTTTAAAAATTTTCAGGAGATATATTTAAAAGATAAGCAATTAAAATTTTGAAAAATAAAAAGGTGAAAAGTGTGTAATACAAATACTAAGCCAAGGAAAGTAGACATAGCTTGATAACAATGTTGACCATATCATGAGTATGGTTGATTATGGTAGGGATTTGTGCTTTATGTTGTATGTTTTCATAATCAGTTGCTTGTAGGTAGAAAAAATGATCCAGTTTTATGATTAATAGAAAACATTTCATAATTGTAGCTGATTTTCTTTTTGATAAAGATGTAGGTTTTTTACTGCTTCTGAAGAAGTTTTTCAACCAGTATATAAACTTTGTACCATTATGTAAGATAAGTGGAACATAATATTTGTTTAAGCCATTGTAATTTAATTGGAAACATCTTGTGTTAACAATATCATTATCTTAATGGTGAAGGGGCAGGGAGAATGCAGTAGAAATCAGATTCCCTGGGGAATAGGCTCTATAGCCAAAAGTAGAGTCATTTTTTCCCTGACCCGTGATTTAGCTTATTTTGTAGTGAAACAGGTCAATGGTGTTCTCTAAATAAAGTAAGATTTAATTGGGTTCATTGGTAGCTTATATGAATTCTGGGGTCTGAATAGTACTTGGGTATTGAGCTGGGAATCTAGAAAGGAAAAGAAATAACACCTTTGGCAACAAAAAATCTCTAGGGGTTTGAGATTAGTTAACACAGGACACAAGACACACAGTGTGAGGTTGTAAGTCTGTGGATAAGCATAAACATATACTCCATAGATTAAAACATTGGCCACGTAGCTCCCATTTTTCAAGGGAACATGTTCATATGAAGGGATAATCTCTTCTTTCTGGAAAACTTTTCATTTGTGAATTTTAAATGATAGAGTTCCCTTTTGAACGTTTTTTGTGACTTCTGTGCTCATTAAGGAATGTGACTTTACCCAAGAGAGAGAATCTATGAATGCAAGCTATTTAAAAAAAAGAGGTGGGAAAAATTTCCTACATATCCATCAAAAATTTCCTACGTATCTATTTCCTGCATATTAGTCATTATTAATATTTGGGTGTGTATACTTTTAGTCTTTTTTTCTAGGGATGTTTACAAAGCAGAGGTATACAGCATATGTAATTTTTATGTGTTCCTTTATACTAATCATTTAAAGTAATTAGCATTTTTCTTATGGAGTAGAGATACTATATCAGTCTAGATACTGTGGTGATACAACTCCTCAAATCTTAGTGACTTCACACAGCAAAGATTTAGTTTTTGCTCTTGTTACATGTCTAGTGCGGCTCAACAGGGAAACTTTGCTCATTTGAATTCAGGGACCCATGAGGACTCTGACGGAGGCTCCGTTGGATACAAGCATTCACAGTCACCAAAGCAAAATAAGAGAATGTGCTCACTCTTGCCCTGGCTTTAAAATCTTCTTCCTAGAAGGCAAACACCACTTGCTTACATTTCATCAGTCAAAGCAACTCACATGGCCATGCTAACTTCAAAGAAGGTGGATAAGTGCAATCCTATGTGTCCAGAAAGAAGGGAATTGAAATATTTGGGAACAGCTCTAATGACTACCCCAAAGGGCCATTGAAAACACTTTTTGAAGTGATTGGGAGGATATTCCAATGAGCACCTATGCCGTAGTTTACAGAGTTAGCCCTTCTAGTTACGTTTCCAATTCCAATATTTTATTATTAATGCTGAAATGAACATTTTGGTATGTTATCATACTTCCATCCTGCCCCCTTTTGGGGTACTTAATCCTTATAGATTACAGACTAGATTAATTTCCCTGTTATATAGTTTAATGGCCTGTTGTACACCTACTTTGTAGCACATAATTTCTGCCTCCACACTGTAAGTTTCACATAGGGATCATGCCTCTTTTTTTCAGTGCTGTGTCCTCTAATTGGAACATAACAAATGCTAAATATTCATTGGTGAAGGAGTGAATACATTGGGAGAGAGGGAAGAGTTTTATCAGAGGATAAAATGTTAAAGCTATTATTAAGGCTTTTTCTATGTATTGTTAAATTGCTTTCCAAAAACATTAAAGCAATGATTGTGTCAGTCAGCAAGGGTTAGTCAACTCACTGCCTGTTGCTATCATGGGTAATTTTTCTTTGCTAAATGGAAAGGCAAAACAAACAGTATTTCAGCATTTTAATTGGCATATCTTTGATTACCAATATGATTGGGTATTTTTCATACTTTTTTTTTCTTGTGGTAAAAAAACACATAAAATTTACCATCTTAATAATTTTAAAGTATACAGTACAATCGTGTTAACTATATGTACATTGTTGTACAACAGGTCTCTAGAACTTTTTCATCGTGCAAAATCAAAACTATATCCAGTGAACCCTTTCCCCAACTCTCCCAAGCCCTGAACAACCACCATTCTGCTTTCTGTTTCTAAGAGTCTGACCACTTTAGATACCCCATATAAGTATAATCATTCAGTAATTGTCTTTTTTTTGTGACTGGCTTATTTCACTTAGCGTAATGTCCTCAAGGTTCGCCCACATTGTAGCATATGATAGTATTTTCTTTCTTAAGGCTGAATAGTATTCCATTGCATTATATATATTTTCTTTATCAATTCATCCATTGATAGACATTTATTTTGCTTTTACCTCTAGGCTATTGTGAATAATCCTGTAGTGAAGACGAGTGTGTAGATCTCTTTAAGATTCTGTTTTCAATTCATTTGGGTATATATGCAAAATATATAGTGGTGTGATTGCTGAATCATATGGTAATTCTATTTTTAATTTTCTGAGGAACTTCCGTAGCAGCTACACCATTTTATGTTCCTACTAACAGTGAACAAGAGTTCCAATTTCTCTATATCCTTGCCAACAGTTGCAATTTTTTTTTTGGTAGTGGTCATCCTAATGGGTTGAGGGGTGGTGACATCTCATGGTTTTGATTTGCATTTCCCTGGTAATTAGTAACACTGAGCGTCTTTTCATGTTTGTTGGCCATTTTCATGTCTTCTTTGGAGAAATGTCTATTCAAGTCCCTTGCCCATTTTTAATTCAGGTTGTTTGTTGTTGAATTTTAGGAGTTATTTATATATTCGGGATGACCCCTTATCAGATATATGGTTTGCAAATATTTTCTTCCCTTTGATACGTTGCTTTTTGACTCGGTAGATCATTTCCTTTGCTGCATAGAGTTTTAAAGTTTGATGAAGTCCTATTTGTCTATTTAGCTTTGGTGGTCTGTGTTTTGGCATCATATCCAATAAATCATTGTCAAATCCAATGTCATAAAGCTTTCCCTTATGTCTTCTTCTAGGAATTTTATAGTTTCAGGTCTTACATTTAGGTCTTTAACCCACTTTGAGTTAATTATTGTATATGGTATAAGGTAATGGTTCAACTTTGTTCTTTTGCATGTGGATATCCAGTTTTCCCAGCACAATTTGTTATAATTTATTTATTTATTGGCTGCATTGGGTCTTCATTGCTGCACACGAGCTTTCTCTAGTTGTGGTGAGAGGGGTTACTCTGTTGCGGTGCACGGGCTTCTCATTGCGGTGGCTTCTCTTGTTGCCAAGCACGGGCTCTAGGCATGCAGGCTTCAATAGTTGTGGCACGTGGGCTCAGTAGTTGTGGCTCGCAGGCTCTAGAGTGCAGGTTCAATAGTTGTGGTGCATGGGCTTAGTTGCTCTGTGGCATGTGGGATCTTCCCAGAGCAGGGCTTGAACCCGTGTCGCCTGTCTGTTGGCAGACAGATTCTCAACCACTGTGCAACCAGGGAAGTCCCCTAGCACCATTTGTTGAAGGTGCTGTTCTTTACCCTTTGTGTAGTCGTGGAACCTGTATTGAAAATCACTTGAGCATGTACCATAGGGTTTGTTTGTGGTCTGTCTCTTCTGTTACATTAGACTATATGTCTGTATTTATGTGACTACTGTATTGCTTTAATTAGTAGCTATGTAAAGTGATTTTGAAATTAGGATTATGAAGCCTCCAGCTTTGTTTTTCTTTTGCAAGAGTATTTCGGCTATTGCACTTCCTTTGAGAGTCCATATGAATTTTAGGATTATTTTTTTACATCTGCAAAAATAGGCATTGGGATTTTGATTTGGATTTATAGATCACTTTGGCTCATACAGCCGTTTTCACAATATTAATTCTTCCAATTCATAACATGGAGTGTCTTCCCATTATTTGCATTGTCTTTAATTTCTTTCAGCAATCTTTTATAGCTTTCGGTATATACATTTTTTGCCTCCTTGGTTAGTTTATACCTAAGTATTTTATTGCTTTTGATGTTCTTGTAATTGGGATTGCTTTCTTATTTCCATTTTAGATTGTTCATTGTTAGTGTATAGACACACCACTGATTTTTCCATGTTGATTTTTTTATCCTGAAAATTTGCTTGATTTGTTTATCCTAATACATTACAGTATTACAGTATTCTGTATTTGTGAATATATCTAGAGAACTTTATATTTTAATAGAGAACTTTATATTTTTATCTTCTTTCATGTTGCTGTCTATGTCCTTTCATTTCAACTTGAAGGACTCCCTTTAAAATTTTTTGTAAGGCAGGTCTAGTGGTGATGAACTTCCTCAGCTTTGTTTACCTGGGAAAATTTTTATTTCTCCTTTATTTTTGAACAACAGTTTTGACAGATACAGTATTCTTGGTTGGCAATTTATTTCTTTCAGCACTTTGAATATATCATCGCACTCTGTTCTGGCTTATAATGTTTCTGCTTAGAAATTCACTGCTAATTTTTTAGGAGCTTCCTGATACATGATGAGTCACTTCTCACTTGCTGTCTTCAAGATTCTCTCTTTGTCTTTTATTGTTGATAGTTTTATTACAATGTGTCTCAGTGTGGTCACGTTAGGCTTATCGTAGTTGGAGTCCATTAAGTTTCTTGAATTTGGATGTCTCTTTCCTTCCTAATTTGGAAAGTTTTTGGCCATTATTTCTTCAAGTGATCTCTCTGTCCCTTTCTGTCTTCTTCTGGGACTCCCATAATGTGTTTATTGGTACATATGATGTTGTCCTATAAGGCATTAAGTTCTCTTAACTTTTCTTCTTCTTTTTAAATAATTTTGTTATTTTGCTCCCTGATTGGATACTTACAAATGACCTGTTTTCAAGTTCACTGATTCTTTCTTGTACTTGATTGAATCTGCTGTTGAACTCTTCTAGTGAATTTTTCAACTCAGTTACTGTATTTTTCAGCTTCAGAATTTCTGTTTGATTCTTTCTTATAGTTTCTTCCTCTTTGTATTCTCATTTTGTTCATTCATCATTTTTCTATTTCATTTGGTTGTCTATCTGTGTTCTCTTTTAGCTTATTGAACGTTTTTGCTATGGTATTTTTGAATTCTTTTTAAGGTAGTCAATATATCTGTATTTCTTTAAGATCAGTTCTGGATATTTATTTTGCCTCTTAGATTGGGCCATGTTCCCCTGCTTCTTTCCATGCCTTCTTATTTTTTGCTGGGATTTGGCCATTAAAAAAAAAGCCACCTCTCCTATTCTTTACAGACTGGCTTCATGTAGGAGAAGATCTTCCCCAGTCAGTCTGGCTAGAGAGTCTGGAGACCCCATCAACCTTTTCTGGGATGCATCTTCTCTGGGCTTGTGTGAATAATTTCCCAATTAGAGAGTTTGCTGATTTCTTTCTAGAGCTCATTATGTCCTGCTCCCTCTGGTGTCTCTCTGAAGTAATGTGGGTTCTTTGGTGCAGCAACAAGCCACCAAGCTCTCCTTTGTTCTTGGTAGCCCCCAGGCATCCTAATTATGCCAGTTCCCCATTAGTGCTCAGTAGTAGCCCCCTGAAAAGTCAGAATGTTGGATCTATGTTTTACTCTTCTCTTTCCCTCCTGGACCACAAGTTGGGTGTTTTCTCCTGACCACACTAAGCAGTGCCAGGGAAAGCCTATTAAGGGTGAAATGCAATGGCTTTTTCCTACCCATTTTGATGAGACTGTTCCTGGCTTTGTGCTTGCCTGGAGTACTGTGACTTCTTAACTGGTTTCTGGAGATCTCATAAAGGCTTTTGGACCATTGATAAGTCAGTATCTCTATGGGGATATAATATCTGGGGCTTCCTTTTCTACCGTCTTGCTGACATCACCTCCCAGGAAGATCAAATTCTATACCTATCAGTGTAGGGCAGTTGGAAAGGTTGTTTGTATTGAAAGTCAGGAGATAAGGTTCTGTGTTTGTTTCTGTAACTAATGGCAGAACTACTGCTATCTTATAAAAATTTTAAATGGTGCTAGAATAGAATATCGTATTGTTGAAACTATAAAATCTGAAGGATTTTATTGTTTATTTTTGCCTATTCTCAGAGTTTTAATAGTAAAAAAAATTCCTTTAGTAATTTTAGTATTTTTCTAATTATGAGCCTCATTGATGCTTATAGCTTTATATACATTTATTATAGTAACATGTATTACATATCATGTATTACTATTAGCATTCATTAAGTTCATAATTAGAAAATTACTCTCTAAAAATCATCTGTAACCCATGCAACCTGAATAATAACTATTAACATTTTGGAGTATTTCTTTTATGTTTTGTAGGTATCTGTATGATGGGTTCAAAATTATATAACTTTAAATGTTTTCTGTACACAATTCTGTTTACTCTCTGATCACTAGACTTTATATAATAAACTTGTTTTTTTCTTGATAAGCATTTAGTGATTTTTTTCAGTAGCTATATATTGTCCTAATACCTAATTTAGCCATATAACCATATCTCATAATTCTATTTTGGGAACTTATTATAAATATGGGGCCATAGACATCTTTGCAGAAATATAATGAGATAGTGGTTTCTCCACTGTAAAGTTACACTTGTAGCTCCCCTCTTCATACTGTCCTCTTTGGAAGGAAGTCATTATGTGTTGCCCACACTTAAGGAATGGGGAGTTATTTTCTCTCCTTAAGGGCAGAGTAGCTACATAAATTAATTGGGAATCTTCTGTATGGAAGATTTGTCTCTCCTCCTCTATTTATTAATCATTTATTTATTTAACCATTTATTTATATCACTATGGACAAATGAATATTTATTTTATACTCGGGGCTATAATCCCAATGCCACTTTCTCTTGTTGCTCCAGATGTTTTAGCTGGGAGTTCTTTCAGTCGGCTTCTATGTCCCTTTGACAAATCACTATCATTGTATGTGTTTGTCTGTTGAGCACCTTTCTTGCTTGTCCGCGTGAGAAGATGCTCATGTTCATCTTGTATGTTATCTGCCCAGCCCTGGAATTTACCATTTCTTTAAGGAGTTTTGGCTCCTTTTATTGGAGAATGGTCTTAGAAACTAAGATCTGGGGGCTGGTTGTTCTATTACCAAATTTTTAAATATTAAATTTAAGAGAAACGAAGTTTTGGAGAAATCTTCTTTGCCAAATGAGTTTATTGCAAATTCAGGATATTTGTCCAACCTCTCAGGAGGCATAGAAGCCCAGTAGTTGTTGAATATTTACTCTGTGCCAGGTATTATGCCAGCTGCTGGGGAGAGAGGGGAAAGTGAGACATTTTAGTGGTTTCTGGAACCATGCATTCTAGTTTGTGTCTGGTGAGGCGGGCTTAGATGGGGGAGTGGACATGCTTGGGTGGGAGAAATAAACAAATAGATGATTTTGGTGAAAAATAAGCAGAAAATAAAGAAAAAAGGAATGAAGTAGAGAATGCCTTGAGTTTGGTGCTCCTGAAGCAGTGGTAACTGGGGAAGGTCACCCAGAGTGGTCACTCTGAGACACTAGAATAATGCAGAGCAGGCAACTCAAGATCAGGGGAGATTGTCCCCAGCAGAAGGAACAATGAAGGCAAAGGAAAGAATCTGATGTGTTGGAGGGACAGAAAAATACAGTGAAGGACCAGCTGGAGGTTGGTGATTGAACAAGAGGATGGAGGGAGAGGAAGTCAGAGACATAGACAGGGCTGGGATGGGGGTGGTGGTCATGGTGGCGGTGGAAAGTAGGCAGCGTGACATCATGGGATACCATGCCTGGGGTTCTGACCACCCTAACTTTCCCTCCAGACTTTGCCACTTTTCCCCAAACCCTAGCTGTCCTTATTTTCAGGTTACTTTGGGGGCATTTTGGCCCTTGTCTGCTACCTCAGTCCTGGACCAGAAGACTTGCTTTGGGAAGTCGCTCAGTGTTGAAGAAAGACCATGGCTTTGGATTCAGAAAGTTCTAAGTTTGAATTTTGTAGGATCTTGGGGTGTTTACTTAAGTTCTCAGAACCCCATTTTTCTTAGAAGCTTGCAGGAATCTTATGTGGGTTAGAGGTGATATATGTAAAGTGCTTTGGAGGTACATAATAGGTGTGGCTTATTATTTGTAGTCTAAGTTTAATTGTACACCATGAGAAGAAGTTCCTGGTATAAACTGTGAACTGTTAAATCATAACTAAGAGTACCTCAGGGTTATATAATAGACTCTCATGACCCCAGCTGATGTGACCCTGTTAAAATATAAAAGTGGATGATTCCAAGAAACTATGGACATATGATAGCCCTCAGCCCTTTGATAGTTATCGAAAGGCAACCAGAGCAACTACACTCCAATAAAAATTGATTTAAAAAAAAAGCAACCAGAGACAGTAGAGGGGGAGAAAAGGGAACCATGAAATAGTGGAAGAGGAAGGCAGAGGCACCAAGAACCAACACAACATAAAACATAAAATAAGAGAAAAAGAGGCTCCAAGGCAGGAGGTCTGTATCTGAGATAAGAAGTGAGGAAGAGAAGTGAGTCAGAGCCCACAAATGAATAGTGCCCCTTGGAGACGTGCAGTGTGGCAGCCTTGATTGGAATCCACACGAGTGGAAGAAGAACAGAATCTCAATATGTTTAAGAGAAAGTCTAAGGGCTAAGATACAGAAGTCCAGGCAGATAAGACCTGGTGAGACCAAATTTTTCAGAGTCAGAGCCTGGGATACACTGGCTTGGCCATGTGCACCAAGTTCCATCCTGAAAAGTTTTCTCTTTGGCCTTCCTGCACACACCCTGTGCCTGCCACTTGAAGCTTCCCATTGTGCAGGTGGTGCATATTTCTGTACCTTTGTGCAGGCAGCACTCTCTACCTAGAATTCATTTCCTCATTGAGATCCTGGACTTCTTTCAGTTCAGTCCATGAGTCATGTCCTATAGAAAGACCTTTCCTATCTCCTTCACTCATACCAAACTAACGTGCCACTTTTTTTGGGTCCCTGTGGTATACATTTCCACCATCTACTGTGCATGTGTGTCTGTCTCTTTTTCTATACTAAATCGTGAACTATCTGATGGTCTAGATCATCTCTGTGTTACACGGGCCCAGTACAGTGGACTATCAAATAATTGGCATTTGACAATTTATTTATTGAGACCTACAGTGTTCTTGCACTGTTTTAGCCTCTGGGGAAACAGTGTGACTCAGACAAAGGTCTTGCCTCATGGGGCAATAAACACGTACATAAAATAGCATCAGGGAGTAATAAACACCATAAAGAAAAATAAAGCCAGATAAGGAGATTAAAAGTGTTGGGGGGCAGGGGAGGGGGTGGTTGGTGGGTAGGAAGGAAGCTTTGGGATAGGGTGGTCAGAAACAGCCTCTCTTAGGAGATGACATGTGAGCAGTCACTCAAGAAACATGGAAGAAAAGTTCAGAAAGAAAATATGCAGAGAAAAATGTTAATTACAGGATTTCTTCCTAGGGAGATTTAATCTATTTGTTGGGAAGAAATGTGCTGGTAAGCCAGTTTGAAGTAGCAGACGGGGCCTCCAAAGGGCTAACTCAGAAAGATGAAGAGGTGCTGATTTGCTCCTGAAGCACAGTAGGAAGAGGAGAGACAAGGGGAAAGAAGGGGGCCCAGGAGGAGGGAATATGACCCTCTGTGTGGCCCCCACCTCCAGCCTTTGGTGAAGTCTCTGAACCCTTGAACTGCATGGTGGGCACACGGAGAATATCAAACAGCATGTGTGGTTGTAGGAGCCCAGAGTCCGGCAGACGCTGGGTGGGACTCAAGCAGGCAGGTGAGACACAGACCATGCAGAAGCAGGTCTAGAGACTAAACGGGAAACCAGAAAGTAGCAATGGAAGCTGGGAGGAGGGTCCATGGAAAGTCAGTACTGTCTGGCAGCTCCTGTAAAGATAATTCCTAAATTTAAAGCACACCACTTTATCTGCTTAAAAGTCTGTGAGATTAGTACTCAACTCTGGTGTGAGCTGCTAACTTGCTTCTATCTTGGCTTTTACTCATCTACATAGTATCTTGATGTGTTCTCAGAGGTCTGGCTGCTCTAAGGAATGAAAGCAAATGCTGCTGTTTTAATTATGGTCACCATGGTTCTAGGGCCTATCCTAGAATGTGTGGTTGTGTGCCTTTGTGAGTGTGTGTCTGTGTGTGTTGGTGGGCGGGTATTGGGAAACTCAAACTGTTCTCCAAAGAATCCCGTGGCAGTGAAGTTCCTGGAGGTCTTAAATCTCTCCTTTTTGCCTCAGAATCTCCATGGCATCATCTGTTCTCGGTTATGCAGGTGAAAATGTGCCTCAGCATTTTCCCAGGGGAGTATCTTTTTTTTTTTCTTTGCAAATCGCCAGGCTAGTGTTAGGGACAGATTCACTTCTTGAATTTTGTATTTTTTTTTTACCAGATTATGGCTGTAATGTTGAAATTTCACTTTTGGACTTTTAAGTGTAGTGCATATGCACACCGCTCATTTCATTTTAATTGCTTCTTAAATTTCCATGTCCAGTGTCTCTTTTTAATCTTATATTGGGTAACCTGAAACATTTTATTTCTAAAATTAATTCTCTAATTGTATAGCATTTACAAAGCTTGTGATAAAGACATCAATTAGGAAGAGTCTAGGATCCAACTCCTAGTGTTTTGTTTTAAGAGTAAGTAACCTATTTTGGTTGATGTTGGAAGAGGAGATTGACAAGCTCCAATGTGCGATGTAGTGTGTGTGTGTGTGTGTGTGTGTGTGAACAGTGGCTCCCCTCCCCTTTCATCCTTCTCCTCTTCCTACCTCTTCTTTTCCTTATCCCCCACTCCAAGGAGTTATGCTGGCATTAGAAATATCCCTTAATAACTATACTTCTCAGATATTATTATTTCAGAATTCGCTAGCTGATTATAAGGGGATTCTAGGACAAATGTCATATAGAATCAGACTCTGAGTTCAGACGTAGAAGAAATACATCTCCCTCTATTGAAATCATACTTATTTTCAGCCACACTGAAGAACTCATGGCCTCCTGATATTAACAAATAACAAAAATTGATTCTATTTAATAACCCTCTGTTCACCTCGTCTCATGGCCCTCTGATTTTGTTAGATGATCCAGTCGCTGAAAAATGCACCAGGATTAATGTTCAGACAAATAGTAAACCCCTGTTTTCTTTACAGTAGATGCTTTCTACCGCCAATAGCAGCTCTAGTAGTAATCTGGGTAGGCAGCTGTTCCTGTGGCCTTATAATGTGATGTATAAGAAGAGCTGCGGCTGCCCCAGATAATAGTTTACTTTGGCAAACTCTGGTATCTGGAATTTCTTCCTAGCTGCTTTGGATTGTTAAGCCATAGAGGTCCGTGATTGAACTGTGTTGTTTCTGGAAAGAGTGATGGAATCAACAGAAATGACTGTTACTCAGTGAGTACTCACCATGTGCCAGGTCCTGCGCTAAGTGTTCATGAGCCTTATTTTGTTTAATCCTCACAACAAACTTGGGAGTATTATTCTCCCTTTGCACATGAAGGCACAAAGGTCAAACAGCTAGTAAATGGAGCTGGTAATAAGTCCTGTTCTGGCCACTAACATTTGTTAACGCCATCCTGCAGACACACTTTATTAGGTTGCTTAGCCAGTCACGTGACTGCTGTGGGACTGGCGCGAAGGAGAGGTAAGTGATGACTGAGGACACGGAGTGGAGAAACATTCATTCTTACAGGAATGCGAGTCTGGAGTCACTCGAGGTAATGCCTAACAGATGTGGCAGCAACAGTGGTTAGTAGGCTTATTCCACATGTGATGCTGACCTTTGCCTTTCCATCATGGTCTGAGCTTGCAAGCTTCAGATGGGTTGGGGATATTGCCTCATACGTGTAAAGCCCACCTCTGAATTCAGCTGACACACGGTACCTGGACGAGAATCGCACGTGCTACTGAACCAGGAATCCTCCAGCCAAAGTGAGTTGAACTTAAGAGAATGTTGATTCAGATTTTTCCACGTAGTCACACGTCAGAACAGGTCATCACGGTGTGTCCTAGGGTAAGTAATAGCTCAATTATCACCCAGCTTCAAATGTTTTCACTTTAATGGAGTTACCAAATGGCACTTTAACTCAGATTTTCCATCAAGCTTCAGAACTACACATTTTTCCTTTTCTGGGATTATCTAAGTTAGTGAGGCCCTCAACCCATTTTTTTTAGGTATCACAACTCCTGTAGTCTTTTCTTTGCCTTGGGTGAGTCCATACTACCTTCTTCTCACACCCTGTTTTCCTGGGTACCCTGCGGCCCTCTGTCTCCCCTGCAATGCCACAGAAAGAGAAAGGAATCATGCAGCAGTATGAAAAGGGGGGCTCTTCTGGGCTGATTTTCCTTTTATTTATTTATTTTTAAAATAAATTTATTATTTATTGGCTGCATTGGGTGTGTATTGCTGCATGCATGGCAAGCGGAGGCTGCTCTTCACTGCAGTGTGCGGGCTTCTCACTGCAGTAGCTTCTCTTGTTGTGGAGCACAGGCTCTAGGCACGGGCTTCAGTAGTTGTGGCACGCAGGCTTAATAGTTGTGGCTCTCGGGCTCTAGAGCACAGGCTCAGTAGTTGTGGCTCACAGGCTTAGTTGCTTCGCGGCGTGTGGGATCTTCCCAGACCAGGGATCGAACCCATGTCTGGTGCATTGGCAGGTGGATTCTTAACCGCTGAGCCACCAGGGAAGTCTTTGATTTTTCTTTGAAGTCAGAATGGAGATTTATGGTCATCCACTTTCCATCAAGTATTTATAGGTTTTCAGGCAATCAGTGTTCTTATCAGTGGTTCTCACAGGTAATACTAGGTTAGCCTGCTCTCCGTGTAGACTATCCTTTGTTACAGGGACACTTTTTCTTTTTCTTAAGCAGAGGAAATGGAGATATAAAATTATTTCCTCAGTCTCTAAAATAACAGACCAAACCATCATCATTTCTATTTTATTTGCTAAGCTTTTTAATTCCACCAACAATACATGGCAGTTGTAGACATTTTTTTTAAATAGAAAAGAGCTAATAAATAAATAAAAACCTCTATAATTCCACTACCCAGGGATAAGGTCTGACCTCATTCATCTCACAAGTTCTATGCAACTATTGCATTCCATGTTGCCTACTCATTAAATATTGAGAGACTAATATTATTTTTATTATGATAGTGATTTGTAAATAATTGCCCAGAGCTAATTCACAGAGATTTGAAATTGTGGCCACAATAGAAAGTCAGGATTTTATTTTCTCAATTGGAAAGTAGATAGAAAAAAATGTAACCTTGAAAATTTTTTCTGTGTGTATTTGTATTGGGTGGTTCCAATTTCAAGACAGAGAAAGGTTTTTAACTCCTGCTTTCCTGATTCATTCTTAGAAATAAGTAGAGTTGTTTCCCAGAAAAACCTTGGAAAACTCCCAAGGAGAGAGCCACTGTGATAGCAGAAGAAATAAGTGGAAAATGGTAAGCTGAAGGCTGTTAATTTGGAAACTGCCATCATGTGGAGGACAGAACAGCTGGCCATGGCATTGGACTCAGGTTTTACTTGTTTTTACCAAGGGCATCAAGTTCAAAATGAAGGAGGGGGCTTCAAACCACAGGTCAGGATTTTGGGAAAGTTCAGCAAAATGGTGTTAAGTCTCCTATGATATCTACTTTTCTACTTACAACTTCCCTATGGTAAAAACAGATCTAGTCTTTTGCAGACCCCCTAAGTTCCCACCAGAAAGTGAAGGAGTGGGTGAGTCAGGAGCCGTCAGCCAGAAGTGAACAAAGGGGTCTGAGCGTGGCACTCCAGCAGTGGCCACAGAGTGGCTGGGGCAACATCCGCCCTTAGAATGCCCTTGGTGATCGCAGTTGTAGTTGGCTCTTTGTCTCTGAGCTTTGTCCTTTTGCAGTCATTGTCTCATTGGCTGATGGGTTTCTCTTCTTGAAACTCTGAAAGGGAAATCTTCTGTCTACACATCCCTACTTTTCAGACAGGAAAGGACTTGCAATTTTATGTTCTGTGCATTATTTCTGAACATTTCTTTGACGACTTTCTGTATCAAAAAAGCAGCTTAAGAAAGTGGAAACTATAGCAAACAAAAAAACTATAGCACAAAAAAACACACAGCTGAACAGTAGCCCTGTCTGAAACTGACCAGCTAGATGATCTTGGTGATGAACTAAAGACGCATTTATTCTGTCAACAAGAAAGGCAAGTAGAAATTCTTGGAAAAACAAAAATTTGCAAAGGAAATCCCAATTCAACTATGAAGTAAACTAAAGTGACAGAATTCTGAGTAATTGATGATGTATAAAGAGTAAAGAGTACCTTTGAACTTGATGCTTGGACCAGGACAGGGACAAATGATTATATCCCCTTTAACTGATCTAGTCTCAGTATCTGGATCTGTACTGAATAAAAATACTTGCCTAATTGTAATATTAGAAACATTGTATTTTCAATGTTCAGAATTAACCTATTTGTACAGCATGAAAGATAAATTGTATATACTGAATAAAATGGAAATGCTGTAAAGCTTGACATTGAGAAGTAATGATATAGGTGATAAAATGTAAGAAATAGAAGGGGTTACAAGGTACAGTGAAGCATGAAGGCATACATTTTCTCCTACTTCATGATGTATAGTTGAATGGTACTCTTTAATCTTGATAAGTAGAGAGATAGAGATTTAGCTATGTGATTGTGTGATTAAGGTAACCAATAGAAGATTATATACATATGAAGGAGACAAAAGGGAAAGATGGTGTATCCTAAAATTTTTTTCTCTCATAGTAGGGAATCAATATAAATTGCTTAAAGTTTATAGAGGTATATGGGACAAGGCAAGCTCATACTTTTCACTGTGTCCTTGTTCAAATTTTTTAAAAAACCCATATGCATCTGTGATAGGAAATACCACTAGCAAAACTTCACTAAATTTCGCTATTAGAAGACACAGAGTCTCAGATACAGTAAAAAAAACACAGTCTGCCTCTGTGTTGTTTACAAGAGAAGTACCTGGACAAAAGGGAACCAAATTTGACAATAAACTGACAGGCACAGAATCTAGGCATGTGAAAGCAAAAAGAAAGCAGGGACAATTGCAGGGCAAAAAGTATTAATGGACAAGAGGGAATTTTTTTTAATGGTAAAAGTTACTGTTCACCAGGAAATTGGTATCATCATGGATCTTTACATATGGAAAAACAGCACTAAAGCAAAAACTGTTAGCAGATAAAATAGTCAGGCAAGAGAAAGTTAGCACACAGAATATCAGAATAACAATTAAATGGCTGAATTTCATATACAAAACCAGAATATATTTTAAAAAAAATTCTGCCTCTACAAAGGAATCTTGAAAGGCAAGCCTCTTAGGAGTGGGAGGTGTACAGGCAGTTTATCCTACTCATAGGTTTCAGTCACTTTCTAGAAGAAGGAATGAAAAGTTTT
This sequence comes from Hippopotamus amphibius kiboko, assembly GCF_030028045.1. Lineage (NCBI taxonomy): Eukaryota > Metazoa > Chordata > Mammalia > Artiodactyla > Hippopotamidae > Hippopotamus > Hippopotamus amphibius. The sequence continues at coordinate 157,833,046 of NC_080189.1, forward strand.
ATTTCTGTGACATTTTCTCATGGTAAAATTCCATAAACTTGAAAACTTTGAGATAAAGGTATTATCAGGAGATACTGTCATGATTTTTAGTATGTGAGATATAAATGCTGTTCTTATCACCAGGTCACTGAGAGGCAAGACTGCTGATTCTCCCAACCCAGTAAAACAGAGTGATCTACCCAAGAAACGATTCTATTGACCTTCATTCTTCTCCATCCAACCCTAATGCCCTTCCTGCTTCTATAGATTCTAGCAGATAAAGAAATTTTAGGGGCATGGCTCGTTTCCTTTAATGGAGATGGAGATTGAGAGCAAAAGAAGGTCTGCTTGGTACCTGTGCTAATGTCAGCAGGAGGGGGAGGGGGAAGCGGGCAGGAGACTGAGAAAGGATGTGCTTTGAGCATCAGGAAAATCTCTTCCAGCACTGGAGACTTGGAAGAGAAATCTCCATCTAAGCCAGAGAGCACATTTTTTTTAAAGCCTCCTGGTTCATACTTTTTAATCAAATAGCATTGTGATCTTATCACAATCTTTGGACAATAGATATTTTTAGTACATTTGGTACTAAACATAGAATGTGTTGTGTGCCATTTTATCAAAAACCTTTAAAGGGATTTATTAATGGACAATCAGAATGAACATGCATGGTAGAAGTTCCCTACCCTTACCCCGTGCCCCCCCCCCCCGCCTTCATAATTTACTGATTTGAAACATTTGTGAAATCAATACAGACAAATTAACTTAGTTGAGTGCCTGCTCCCCAGTGTCTGGCTGTAATAATGAGAAGGCTAACCATGGATGGACTTGATGCTAGGTGGTATATGAGACATATTTCAACACGTGGATTGAAAATAGGGCAGATCAGTGATCAGAATTGTACCTGTTTTGGTGTCTTAGTCTGTTAAGATCTCAAGGAACTAGATTCACTAGCATGAGAAATTTTTCTTACTGGATTTTTGTTTTTTTTATCTTTTATTTTTCTTATTTACTTATTTATTTTTGTTTATGTATTTTTCTTTAAGAATTTTATTGAGATACAATTGACATACAATAAACTGCATATATTTAAAGTGTACCATTTGATTTTTTTTTTCTTATTAGTAATGTATATATGGCAATCCCAATCTCCCAATTCATCCCCCCCACCCCCCCCAAACATATGGACACCAGGCTTGCCCCACTTGGTGTCCATATGTTTGTTCTCTACTTCTGTGTCTCTATTTCTGCCTTGCAAACGGTTGATTTGTACCATTTTTCTATATTCCGCATATATGTGTTAATATATATTTGTTTTTCTCTTTCTGACTCACTTCACTCTGTATGACAGTCTCTAGGCCCATCGATGTCTCTACCTTACTGGATTTTTAAATGCCCTTATTTTGCAATGATTTATTTGAATTCAATCATCAGGAGAGCTAAGAAAAGTAGTCTTTTCAAGTGATTAAAACTGGCCCAATGCTGTATTTCTGCTCTTGTTTAGTTCCTTAAACATTGCTTTCAGGTTGTATAGGTAAGAAAGGTGAGACATTTTTGCAACGGCATTCACTTTCAAAGGCCACAAGAGCACCTTTTTAAAGGTATTGATAAAATTGAGTGGGTACCATGTCAGATCCTCAACGGTTCTTTCACTATGTCTGATGTCCAGGACAAACCATGTGTTCAGATTTGCGTTGTAAGTTGTAAGGCAGTGTTTTCTACAAGGTGTGGTCCAGGGTCTAGCTTCCTGGTCCTACGCCCCCGTTTCTGATACATTAGGTCAGATGATACTTAGGAATCTGCCTTTTAGCATGGTCTCCAGGAAGTTTGTAGGCATCCCAAATTTGAGAATCATTGCTAAGGGCCATTATGTTTCTGCAGGCAAACCAATTTTTCTGTTTTCACTTTATGTCATACGTAAGTAGGAATTTAAGAATTTATTTTTGGTAAAACTGGAACACTGTCTTTAAATTAATAAGAGCCTTGTTGTGTAGGAGAAATCGTCTCTTCAAAATTCCTCTATGAAATTGATCTTAAAAAGACCTGCTGACTCAATGCTAGACAAATCCGTCGTCTCTCCAACTGCTGCCTGTCAGAATTGCTGACCTTAGGCTTATGTATTCAAATGCTTCCTGAAAGTCAAAACGTATTTTCCAAAGTTTCTAATGGAAAAGAACTGAGCCTGTCACTTGGTTTTAAAAGGAAGAAATTGAGATAAGAGAAAATGGTTCAGATAAATTTTACATCTCAAGAGTAGAGGGAAGAAAAGAATAAAAATTCCCATAACTGCTGTTAATTATCTTTGGACTGAGGGTTTCAAGAAATAAGTAACTCCTCTCTAAGCCACAGTAAATTTTAGCTGTAGCCATCCTGCCTAATGATTCCTGCTGTGTCAGAGATTAAATTACACTAATTTCTCATAGAATTATGAAGACTATAACCCTTAAAAAAACTGGGAATTGTTACATTAGAAACTGGATTTTTTTTTTTTTTTTCCGATTGTTTGGGAGATTTTTTTCCTTCCTAGCTATTCTCAATTAGCTATACCAGAGGCACCTTTGGCTGACAAGGTAAAGGTGCCACTGTGCTCCAAGATGACAGTTTTGTACCATAACCTGACAGCTTTGAGATTCTTGCTTCTAAAGTGAGATGGAACCTTCAAGATGGAGTGATTCTAGCTGATGGGTATTTGACCTTAGAATCTTTGAAAGTTCTTTGAATTTTCTTCTCACTAGGTTGGGTTCTATTGTCTTTACTGATGGAATTTTCTTTCCCTTCCATTCTTTGGAACTCCTAGTGCACAGAACTAGAACCACCTTAATTCTTAGTTCATGACATACCACCAACTGTCTATGCATAGCCTTCTTTCACTTTACTTATTTTAAAAATGAAGACATTTTAAATGTGAACACACTGCCTCATCTAAGAATCAGAAGGTCGTTAATTTGCTACATCCATCTCTTCAATTCTCCTTTTTTTTTATTCCTTTGCCTCGCCACCCTTCTGTCCCCAGAGGTAAGCCCTCTTCTGAACACTGGTGCTGTCTTGCTTTATGCCTTCTTTATCTACATGTGTGCTTAAGTGATATATTGTTTCATTTTGCCTGGCTTTGAACTTTATGAAGAAGTGTCATCCCTGGCTTATACCGTCTAGTGAGACTTGTTCCTGAGATTCATCCATGCAGTCCCTGCTGTGTAATATTTTCTTATATATTGCAGTTCATCCATAAATTATGATGTAATTTATTTTAAAAATTTTTTAAAATTATGTATTTATTTTTTTATATAGTGTAATTTATACTATGACTTATTGCATACGCCTGTCATTGGGCGTTTAGGGCGTTTCCAGTTTTTGCTTCCATGACCAGGGCTGCTCTCTGGTACCTGTGTGCCAAAGTTCCTCTTCTAAAGGTAAAACAGCAGCCCCTGCTGTGTGGCAGGATGTGAATTGTTCATCTTCACAAGATAACATGAAAGTGCTTTCCAAAGTCATTGTATCAATTTACGCTCCCACCAGCAGTGCAGAAATGATTCTGTTAATCCAGATCTTCACCAGCCCTTTGCATTTTCAGACTTAATTTAGCTAATTTTGTGGGTACGAATCTACTGATATACCTTTAAAGTATTTTGTCTACCACTTAGAAAAAAGACAGGGAATATGATTTGGTTCCCTTCATGTATTGGCTAGAGAACAATTACACGATCGTGCTGGCTTAGTTTATTGGCACGCAAGTTTTTCTCCCAATTATCTCCCTGTATGTAGTTGACTTTTCCCCCCCATACTTGCTAAAAATATTAAAACCTTGCCTGCACAATGTAATTATTAGGGGAATTTTTAAAAATATGAATGCTAGACCCCACCTCCAGAGACTCTGATTTGGGGTGCAGCCTTCAACACAGGGAGTTTTAAAAGCCTCCCAGCTGATGCCAATGTGCCATCAAGGTTGAAAATCACTGCTTTCAGTGACAGAAACCTTGAAAAGCAAGTATAAGCTCAGGGTAGCCTGATACTGTTACTTTTTCAGTTTTCTAAAGTATAAATTTTATGTTTCTCTAGAGCATTCTCTTGCTTCTAATTTTAAGTTTAGCCAACTTTGAGAGGTGTGTGTGTGTGTTGTGGGTAGAAGTAAACAGTAGACACATTCAATGGAAGTTATTATGGGCTATCAATTGTGCTTGTCACTTATTTTATGCTTCGAACTATGGATCTCAAAGTTTAGTGCTCATAAAATTCTCCTGGGATGTTTTTTTGGTTGTTTTTTTTAAGGGCAGACTTTGATTCCAAAGGTCTGGGTTTGAGCCCAGGAATCTACATTTTGACAAACATGTCAGGTGATGAGGACGCACATGGGTCCAGGAGCACCCTTAGAGAAAAGCTGCCTCCTCCTAACCCTGCAGTGTAGATCGCATTCTCCGTTACACATGAGGGAAAAAATGGGAAGCTCAGAGGAGCTGAGAAACCTGGACCAGGTCACACAGCTGCCGAGGGGTGAAGCCTTTACTCTGTTGTCCTCAGCCCTGCCTCCAGTGTGGCTCCGACAGGACCCCCAGCGTGTGGGGACCTCTGCCAGAGTTTGGAATGTGTGTTATCTTCTCTACTCTTAATGTTCTTTTTTTCATCTGGGCACAATTCTCCCTCCCACCCCCAAAATAAATAAATAACCTTTAATGTCCTAGCAAAATTCACCTCGTTCCTATGGACCATTGGATAGACCGCACTCTGGACGGCCCTGGGCTGCCCTGTGTGCCTCATTTTGTAGGTGTGTAACCAAGAGCAGGTGTTTTGTTTAAGACTTGCATGTGTAAGTTTCATTTACCTCTGGGTTTTGATGATTTGGGACACGTTGGATTGCAAGGGAGGGGATACCAAGGCGAACAAGCAGAAGGGAATTTGTGGGTCATAACAAAGAGCAGGAGGGCGTGGGGGGTGGGCACAGCTGGGGCTCACAGACCTGCCAGCCCTCAGGACCCCAAGCCTCTATCCCTCTCTGCGCAACGGTGTCCTTCTGTGACTGGCTCCTCCCACTTAGTGAGAGATGTGGCTTTTGACTGGGGTGCTGCATTGTCCTGTATAGCTTCACTGGAAAGGGAGTCCATCACTTTCCCAGCTCTGGAGGGTACACCCTGGGAAGGCTCTGGCTTGGTTTTGGCTCCATGTCTGACCCTGGATCTGTGCACAGAAGGTGGGGCACTACGATTGTCACCCTGTGGTGCAAACGGAGAAAGGAGCAGTTTTCCTGTGAAAATAGGGGAATGTGTCCCAGTAAGGGGCTGGGGGGTGCTGGGCAGTCAGAGTGACTGAGGCCTGACTCAGGTGCCTGTGGCTAATTTTGGAGGGGCAGAGTGACTTCATGGCTTTTATGGCGTTTGGCTTTTTGTTTAGGGAAAGTATTGAGCATGACGTTTTTATAAAGAACTCTTCTGGGGCTCCCGTCCCCACAGGTAACCAATGATAAGGCTAAACATGTTTACTTGTCTGCTGTTGGCGCAGGACACTCGATTTTGATTTTGAGGTGGAATTAAGTTTTCCAAGGAAACTGTACATAGAGACTTTACTAAGAGCTGAGGTTGAAAGAGCGAAAATCAGTGTGTTATATTTTTGTTCTGATTTTGTTCTAAAGCCTCAACAGTGGCTTTAGTTGACAATGACTTCCCTGAAACTTTAAGAATTCTTTCTAAACTCATGTACAAGTGGATGGAAATATTTCTGTGCACGTTTTGAAACTTCGTATTCCATGCATGCTCTCCTCCCCAAATTAGGACGGTACCGTAACCTGTGGGCCTTTGGCCTGTGTGTTTTAAATTATGTTCATACTGTACTACATCTGCGACTGTCAGTCATACAGCTGTGTACATCTACATGAAGCACAATGTGCATTGACATTTCCATTTCACTTGTGAACAGAGGGTAGCTTGTCAAGGAAATTTCATGAGAATGTCTGTGTCCATATTTTGCCATGAGAACCTCATAATCACTCTCAGTAATTCCACCTTCTCGTGTTACCTGTAATAAATGCAGTGCCATTATGTATGTTGGCATTGTGTTGTATAGCATTTGTACGCATAGTCTTTGTACGCAAAGAGTGTTTGCTACTGTAGGCACATTTGTGTCTGGACTGTGTGACACATGAAGGGGATATTCTGGTTTGTATCTGTAGCTGCTTCCAGAAGGGTATCATAGGGTCTGTGATTATGCTCTTGCATAAACCCCTGACTCTGGCAATCACCAATCTGTTACTTGTAACTATGAGCTTGTTTTTCCCTTGTTTTTTTGTTTTGTTTTGTTTTGTTTTTTGTTTTTTAAGATCCTACATATAAGTAAGATACAGTATTTGTCTTTCTCTGTCCAACTTATTTCACTTGGCATAATGCCCTTAAGGTCCATACATGTCGTTGCAAATGGCAAGATTTCCTTCGTCTTTATGGTTGAGTAATATTCCATTGTATATATAGTTTTAGTTTTCAATACATTGAGGGACCTCTCTACTGTTTTCCGTAGTGGCTGTACCAGTTTACATTACTACCAACAATGCACAAGGGTTCCCTTTTCTCCATATCCTTGTTATTTGTTGTCTTTTTGATAATAGCCATTCTGAAAGGTGTGACGTGATATCTCATTGTGGCTTTGATTTGCATTTCCTTGATGAGTAGTGATGTTGAGCCTCTTTTCAAGTACCTGTTGGCCATTTGTATGTCTTCTTAGGAAAAATGTCTGTTCAGATCTTTTGCCCATTTTTAAATTGCATTTTTTTTTTTTTTACTGTTGAGTTGCATGGGCAGTGAATTCCTTTCAAATGACTTCCTGAAGGCTTCATTTCAAGGCCCTTTTGCACTTCTACTTAATGCTCATCAGTAGTACAGAGTCAGCTGGTCAAGAAACACTCCTGTTACCCATGATTTCTCCAAGTTCTCAGTATGTTCAGAAAGTTAGAATTTCATTCTTTGTAGAATTTACATCTGGCATGGCAATTAGTGCTAAATTAACTCTGCACACTCTCTCCAAGTCTCATGAAGAATGTGCTAACCTTTTCACAGGGTTCTACTTCAGGATCACAATGACATCCATGAGAAACTGCCTCTCAATCTGCCGTGATGAAAATGTTTGCTTATCTTGGTAGATGAAGCTGGTAATCATATTGTCAGTTCATAATTTTTTTTTGCTTGTCATCTTCCATGTGCATATTTCCAGAGCACAGGCATTGACCTGCAGAAGGTGTGGCTGTAATCATCCAGGTTTCTGAGATGTGATGAAGCTTCGGCAAGAGACTTATAAAGTTGTGTTAGAATGCACATCTTCAGAAAAGTTATCCTTGAAGTTGATGCAGTGAGACAGCTGCCAACTGAGCCTACGTTTCAAGGTTATTATCCTTTAGTGGGAGTGTGTGCTCACCCTCACTCTCTTTCCAGTGTTCCTGGTGTTAAATATTTCGAGAGCTGGTTAGAGTTGGCAGAGAGGTCCTTCTTTGGTCATGAAATGATGGTGACAGATTCTAACATTGCATGGCTATTTACCATTAGAAGCTTTTTTTTTTGCACCCATTAACTCATTTATCCTTCATAACAAGCTTTGTGAGATAAGTATAAAAATTGTTTTTTGTTTTCGTTGCCAAGTGTTATTTAAAAATAATCATGAGATAGGATTAAGATGGCGGAGTAGGAGGAAGTGCGCTCACTCCGTCCTGCAAGAGCACTGGAATTACAACTAAATGCTGAACAATCATCGACAGAAAGACACTGGAACTCAGCAAAAAAGACACCCCACATTCAGAGACAAAGGAGGAGCCGTAATGAGACGGTAGGAGAGGCGCAATCACGTTAAAATCAAATCCTGTAAATGCTGGGTGGGTGACTCACAAACTGGAGAACAGTTATACTGCAGAAGTGCACCCACTAAAATGAGGGTTCTGAGCCCCATGTCCGGCTTCCCAACCTGGGCGTCCAGCAACGGGAGGAGGAATCCCCAGAGAATCAGGCTTTGAAAGCCAGTGGGATTTGATTGCAGGACTTCCACAGGACTGGGGGAAACAGAGACTCCACTCTTGGAGGGCACACAAAAAAGTGTGCTCACCAGGACCCAGGGGGAAGGAGCAGTGACCCCATAGGAGACTGAACCAGACCTACCTGCTGGTGTTGGAGGGTTGCCTGTGGAGGTGAGGGGCAGCTGTGGCTCACTGGGGAGATGGGGGGCACTGGCAGCAGGGGTTCTGGGAATTGCTCATTGGTGTGAACCCTCCCAGAGTCCACTGTTGGCCCCACCAAAGAGCCTGTAAGCTCCAGTGCTAAGTAGCCTCAGGCCAAACAACCAACAAGGTGTGAACACAGCCCCACCCATTAGCAGACAAGCAGATTAAAGTCTTACTGAGCTCTGTCCACCCAGCCCTACCCACCATCAGTCCCTCCCATCAGCAAGCACACACAAGCCTCCTAGACAGCTTCCTCCACAAGAGGGCAGACAGCAGTATCAAGCAGTATCAGCAGTATTTTGTCTTGTGAAATTGAAAACCACAGCCACAGAAAGATAGAGAAAATGAAAAAGCAGAGGACTTTGTACCAGATGAAGGGACAGGATAAAAACCCAGAAAAACAACTAAATGAAGAGGAGATAGGCACCCTTCCAGAAAAAGAATTCAGAATAACAATGGTGAAGATGATCCAGGACTTTGAAAAAAGACTGGATGCAGAGATCAAAAAGTTTACCAAAGAATTAAAGAGCAAACAAACAGAGATATGCAACACAATAACTGAAATGAAAAATACACTAGAAGGAACCAATAGCAGATTAACTGAGGCAGAAGGGCAAATAAGGGACCTGGAAGACAGAATGGTGAAAATCACTGATGTGGAAAAGAATAAGGGAAAAAAATGAAAAGAACTGAAGACAGCCTAAGAGACCTTTGGGACAATGTTAAACGCACCAACATTCGCATTATAGGCGTCCCAGAAGGAGAAGAGAGAGAGAAAGGACCCGAGAAAATATTGGAAGAGATTATAGTTGAAAACTTCCCTAACATGGGAAAGGAAATAGCTACCTGAGTCCAGGAAGCACAGAGAGTCCCAGGCAGGATAAACCCAAGGAGAAACACACCAACACATAGAGTAGTCAAACTGACAAAAATTAAAGACAGAGAAAAGTTATTAAAAGCAACAAGGGAAAAATGACAAATAACATACAAGGGAACTCCCATAAGGATAACAGCTGATTTCTCAGCAGAAACTCTGCAAGCCAGAAGGGAGTGGCACGATATATTTCAAGTGATGAAAGGGAAGAACCTACAACCAAGAATACTCTACCCAGCAAGGATCTCATTCAGATTCAATGGAGAAATCAAAAGCTTTACAGACAAGCAACAGCTAAGAGAATTCAGCACCACCAACCAGCCCTACAACAAATGCTAAAGGAACTTCTCTAAGCGGGAAACATAAGAGAAGAAAAGCATCTACAAAAACAAAAACAAAACAATTAAGGAAATGGTAATAGGAACATACATATTGATAATTACCTTGAATGTAAATGGACTAAATGCACCAACCAAAAGACACAGACTGGCTGAATGGATACAAAAATAAGACCCATATATATGCTGTCTACAGGAGACCCACTTCAGACCTAGGGACACATACAGGCGGAAAGTGAGGGGATGGAAAAAGATATTCCATGCAAATGGAAATCAAAAGAAAGCTGGAGTAGTGATACTCATATCAGATAAAATAGACTTTAAAATAAAAAATGTTACAAGAGACAAGAAAGGACACTATATAAAGATCAAGGGATCCATCCAAGAAGAGGAGATAACAATTATAAATAGATATGCACCCAATATAGGAGCACCTCAATACATAAGGCAAATGCTAACAACTCTGAAAGAGGAAATGCAAGGCAGAAATAGAGACACAGATGTAGAGAACAAACACATGGACACCAAGTGGGGAAAGCTGGGAGGGTTGAGGGGGGATGAATTGGGAGATTGGGATACCAAATTGTACACTCTAAATATATGCTGTTTATTGTCTGTTAACTGTATCTCAATAAAAATTCTTTAAAAAAAAGTCATAAAACTTGAGAAAGGGAAACCCAATTAGCAATCACCCAGTCTAATTCTCTCACTTTACAGATGAAGAAACTGACTTCCAAAGACATGGAATCACTTGGTTGTGGCTCCGTAGCTAGTTAGTGGCCCAACAAGTTGTCTCTCAGTCCAAAGATGGTTTCGTGGGTGAAAGCATGTTGATTGAGACCTGATTCTCATATTTTTGACTAGGTGATGATTTTACCAATTATCGAACATTTCTGGGTCTCTGTTTTTTTCATCTGTAAAATGGGTTATTATAACTATTAGGTTGCATCTAAAATAGCAATTAACCCAGTGCCTAGCATCAACTAAATATACTATTTATGTTAGTAGTTCACAGCTGGATTTATATTTTCAATATTCTTCTCTCAGGGACTTTGGAAGCCAGAGCAAGATGGCAATTTTTCAGCTTTTACATTGTCTTTGGAAGCATTGTATCTATGCATCTGTTCCATCATTTAAAATTCTCCTAATGCGATTTACAAGGTTTTACCCTGACAGAAGAGCAAGGACATTGTTTGGGAGAGTTTGATGAGAACTTGTTATGTGTTGGTTCACTCAAAAGCTGAATGAGTTTCTTTCTTCTTACTTGTGTACTCTCATTTAACTGTGAAGTACCCTGGCACTTAAAACAAGGTACCATATTGTTTTAAACCTGGCAATGTGTTTAGAACCCACGCTTCAGAGAAGAGTCCGTGTTTCATTATCACTCATGGCTTGTGTTATCTTCCTGTTATGAACTAAATGTATCATCCCCACCCCGGCACTCCCCTCCCCCTATTCCAGTCACCAATTGATATGTTGAAACTTTAACCCCCAATGTGATGGTATTTGGGGGTGGGGCCTTTGGGGGGTTAGATTAGGTCATGAGGGTAGAGGAATTAGTGGCTTCATAAGGGGGTGACCAGGGTGGGGGAGAAAGACAGAGACAGGGAGAGAGAGGGAGATCTCCGTTTGAGCACAGAGGAAAGACCAGATGAAGACTCAGCAAGAAGGAAGCCATCCACAGGCCAGGAAGAGGGCTCTCACCAGAAACTGAACCCTGCCAGATCTTGACCTGGACTTTCTAGCCTCCAGAACTGTGAGAAAGGATATTTCTGTTGTTTAAACTACCCAATCTTCAGGATTTCATTAGGGCAGCCAGAGCAGATTAAGACACTTCTGCAGGAACGTGTGTTGTTTAGTTATCTACTTCCTTGTTTGCCTATACATTTTGAATTGGTCCCCATGATGGAAGAAGCATGACTGTTCAGATGCATTGAGAATTTCCTCTTTATCCACTAACGTCCTATGCTGTGAAAGGACACTGGGCCAGGCACTCAAAAGAGCATCAGTCATCAAATCCCTTTCCATTAGGTCTTTGATGAATTAAAATCTCCTCTTAGGTGAATCAAGAGATTGGGCAAATGTTAATGTTCACAGTTGATGTGTAGAACATGAAAGTGTTATAATAAAATTATTTTGTATGTAAATAATTTCCCTGCAAGTATTTACTCTTCATTTTCATAATTGCTTGTAATATTTTCTTTGTATTTGGCATTCTTGTATATCACCCCCCACACAATTTTTTAAAAACCATGATCCATATGCTTTTATGTAACCTGAGCTATAAAGATTGGAATATTGCAGATATTCCTCCATTTTCATTTTACCTGGTGTATCTGTCATTTTCTTATGAAGAGTACTTAGTCTGTCATATATAAATCTCTGCATAGACACCAACACTTTTGGGTAGTCATTAATCTTATCTTGTTTCTTTGGCTTCTGGTTCATCATTAGCTGATTTTGAAATCATCTGAGGTCAGTGCTTGTTTTTATCCAGATAGATAGGGTGCAGCTAAACCTGGATCATAGTCAAGAAAGATCTTACATCAAGTGCCTACAAAATTAGAAACATTATGAAGGAAGCATCAACAGAGTTTTTTTTACTTGTGTCTTATTCTCAAGTAAATTTTATGCATTGGTGATAGAAGCTTTGGGTTGCTATTGTGAAACTCCTAGGAAGTGAAGCATTGTTTAATTTTGCTTTTAATTTTTGAAACATGAATTTTTTTCATTCCTTTTTTTCCAGGGATTTTGCTATCAGGGGCTGGGGCTATTCATTGGAGGCCATTTGTGTGTTCATACATGTCACTGGGTAGAATGTATGAGGTAAATAGGAATGTCTTTACCTGATACTTTGTAAAAGTTATTCAAGGCTCTGTAAGGGGAATGTGGCAGTCATAAGGGCTGCAAATATCCTGGCAGGATTGTAGAATTTCACCTTCCCTCCTCCTTTGAATGTAGGAAGGAGCCATGTGACTTTCTTTGGCCAAGGAAATGTGAGCAAAATGTTGGAGACTTTAAGACCTGGTGCTTGGCAGGTAGATCATACGTGAAAAACCACAAATCAAAAACATATAGTAGATTCACAAAAACCAAAAAGAAGAAAACATAAGCATAATACAAAGGTAAACCATCAAACCATAAAAGGAAAAACAGAAAAAAAGGAACAAAGAAGAAATACAAAATCAACTGGAAAACAAGGTTTAAAATGGCAATAAATACATATCTATCAATAATTACGTTAAATGTCAATGGACTAAATTCTCCTATCAAAAGTGGTAGATTGGATAAAAAAACAAGAGCCTACAGTATGCTGCCTATAAGAGACACATTTTAGGGCAGAGGACACATGTAGATTGAAAGTGAGGGGATAGAAATATATATTTCATGCAAACAGAAATGACAAGAAAGTTGGGGTAGCAATATTCACATGAGATAATATGGACTTTAGAACAAATGCCATAAAGAAAGATAAAGAAGGACACTATATAATGATAAAAGGATCAATATAAGAAGAGGATATTACACTTATTAACATATATACACCCAATTTAGGAGTACCTAAATACATAAAACAAATACTAACAGACATTAAGGGAAAAACTGACAAGAATACAATAATAGTACAAGACGTTAACACACCACTCATATCAATGGATAGATTTTCCAGACAGAAAATCAACAAGGCAACAGAATTCCTAACTGATATAATAGAACAGTTAGACTTAATTAATATTTTCAGGACTTTACACCCAATAAAACAGAATACCCATTTTTTTCAAGTGCATATGGAACATTCTCTAGGATTGACCACATACTAGGATACAAAACAACCCTCAAAAATTTTAAGAGGATACAAATTATTTAAAGCATCTTTTCTGACCACAAAGGAATGAAATTAGAAATCAACCACAGAAAGAGAAATGAGAAAAACCTCTTACATGGAGACCAAACAAGATGCTACTAAAAGACAGTGGGTCAGTGATGAAATCAAAGAGGGAATTAAAAAATACCTTGAGACAAATGACAATGAAAACACAACCATACAAAATCTATAGGATGCAGCAAAAGCAGTTCTTAGAGGGAAGTTCATAGTGGTACAGGCCTTGCTCAAAAAACAAGAAAAATCTCAAGTAAACAACCTAACCTACCACCTAAAAGAATTAGAAAAAGAAGAGCAAACAAAACCTAAAGTTAGCAGGAGGGAGGAAATAATAAAAATCAGAGAGGAAATAAATAAAATAGAGACTTAAAAAACAATAGAAAAAAAATCAATAAAACCAAGAGCTAGTTCTTTGAAATGGTAAACTAAATCAACAAACTTCTGGCCAGGCTCACTGAGAAGAAAGGAGAGAGGACCCAAATAAAATAAGAAATGAGAGATGAGATATAATGATCCGTACTACAGAAATACAAAAAAAAAAAAAAAAAAAAAGAGGGAGAGAATACTGTGAACAATTGTATGCCAACAAATTGGACAACCTAGAAGAAATGGACACATTTCTAGAAACATACAGCCCACCAAAACTGAATCAAGAAGAAATAATTTGAACAGACTTATGACTAGAAGTAAAATAGAATGTTTTAATATAAAAATCCTGTGAACAAAAGTCCAGGGCCAGATGGCTTCACTGGGGAATCTACCAAACATACAAAGAAGAACTTATACTGATCCATCTCAAACTCTTCCAAAAGATTGAAGAGGAGGGAACACTCTGAAAGTCATTCTATGAAGCGACCATCACCCTGACACCAAAACAAGACAAAGAAAATACAAAAAGAAAATTATAGGCCAATATCTTTGCTGAATATAGATGTAAAAATTCTCAACGAAATATTAGCAAACCAAATCCAACAACACATATAAAAGATCATACACCATGATCAAGTTGGATTCATCCCAGGGTTACAAGGATAGTTCAACATACGCAAATCAGTCAATGTGATACACCACATCAACAAAAGAAAAGACAAAAACCACATGATCATCTCAGTAGATGCAGAAAAAGCATTTGATAAAATTCAACATCCATTCATGATAAAAATTCTTACCAAAGTGGGTATAGAGGGAACATGTTTCAACATAATAAAAGCTATTTGTGACAAACACACAGCCAACATAATGCTCAACGGTGAAAAGCTGAAAGCCTTCCTGCTAAAATCTGGAACAAGACAAGGATTCCCACTCTCACCACTTCTATTCAACATAGTGTTGGAAGTCCTAGCCACAGCAATCAGTCAAAAAGAAGAAATAAGAGGTATCCAACTTGGAGGAGAAGAGGTAAAATTGTCATTATATGCAGATGATATGATTCTATATAAGGGAGGGTGAGTCAAGAATTATCCGCACTCTGGTTATATTGAAACTTATGTTGGCAACACTGTCTTATCAGCACTTTCTGTTCAAGGCTACTGTCTCCCCAGTCACTGCTGTGCAGGTATGAACATATTAGTTCATTTGTAACTGCTGTGTGAGCAAAAATGGATGCCCCACTTGTGATTTGCATGAAAGAAGAGAAGCATGCAGTGATTCAGTTTTTGTGGTCCACACACTTTTGCCCACACTGTTGACACTCTGCAAAAACTTCATTTTGAGGTGTTAAAGCATCCTCCCTATAGTCCTGCTCTTGCTCCATTGGACTTTCACCTGTTTGGTCCCCTGAAAGCAGCCCTACGAGAATCAAGATTCACTTTTAATGAAAAAGTGAAGATAGTGGTGCATTTGTGGCTCACAGCTCAGCCTAAAACATTTTTTAATGAGGGAATATGAAAGCTTGCTGACAGATGGACAAAGTGTATTGAAAAGCAAGGAGATTTTGTCAAAAAATGATGTATTTGTCTTTTCTAAAATTAATTCAAATAAATTCTACAGCCAGAGTGCAGATAATTTTTGATCCACCCTCATAGAAAACCCTAAAGACTCCACAAAAACTATTAGAACTAATACATGAATTCAGCAAGGCAGCAGGATACAAGATTGACCTACAGAAATTGGTTGCATTTCTTTACACTGACAATGAAATATAAGAAAGGGAACATGAACAAAAACCCTTTAAAAATTGCAGGGACTTCCTAGGTGGCACAGTGGGTAAGAATCTGCCTGCCAATGCAGGGGACATGGGTTCGATCCCTGCCCCAGGAAGATCCCACATGCAGCAGAGCAACTAAGCCCGTGTGCCACAACAATTGAGCCTGTGCTCTAGAGCCCATGAGCCACAACTGTTGAGCCCATGTGCCACAACTACTGAAGCCCACGAGCCTAGACCCTGAGTTCTACAACAAGAGAGGCCACTGCAATGAGAAGCCTGCGCACCACAACGAAGAGTAGCCCCACTCACCGCAACTAGAGAAAGCCCGTGTGCAGCAACGAAGACCCAACACAGCCAACAAAATAAATAAATAAATAAATAAATAAATAAATAAATTTATTTAAAAATTGCATTAAAAAATAAACCTAGATAGACCAAGGAGGTGAAGGACTTATATGCTGAGAACTACAAAACACTGATAAAGGAAACTGAAGATGATTAAAAGAAATGGAAAGATATCCCATGTGCTTGGATTGGAAGAATTAATATTGTTAAAATGGCCATACTATCCAAAGCTATCTACAGATTTAATGTGATCCCTATCAAATTACCCATGACAGTTTTCACAGAACTAGAGAAAATAATCCTAAAATTTGTATGGAACCATAAAAGACCCAGAATTGCCAAAGAAATCCTAAGGAAAAAGAACAAAGCTGGAGGCATTAGCCTTTCAAGCTCCAGACAATACTACAAAGCTACAGTAATTAAAATTGTGTGCTGTTGGCACAGAAACAGACACATGAATCAATAGAACAGAATAGAGAGCCCAGAAATAAACCCACACACCTATGGTCAATTAACCTTCAAGAAAATAGGTAAAAATATACAATGGAAAAAAGGCAGTCTATTCACCAAGTGGTGTTGGGAAAGCTGGATGGTCACATGTAAATCAATGAAATTAGAACACTCCCTCCTACCATACACAAAAATAAACTTGAAATGGCTTAAAAAGTTCAAGACATGACACCATAAAAATCTTATAAAAGAACATAGGCAAAACATTCTCTGACATAAATCATAGCAATATTTTCTTAGGCCAGTCTCCCAAGGCAATAGAAATAAAAGCAAAAATAAACAAATGGGCCCTAATCAAACTTATAAGCTTTTGCACAGCAAAGGAAACCAGAAATAAAATGAAAACTCAATCTATGGACTGGGAGAAAATATTTGCAAATAATGCAACCAACAAGGGCTTAATTGCCAAAATATACAAACAGCTTAAGCAACTCAAAAACAAAGAAACAAACAACCCAATTAAAAAATGGGAAGAAGACCTAAACAGACATTTCTCCAAAGAAGACTTACAAATGGCCAACAGGCACATGAAAAGATGCTCAACATCAATGATTATTAGGGAAATGCAAACCAAAACTACAGTGAGGTACCACCTCACATGGGTCAGAATGGCCATCATCAAAAAAATCTATAAACAATAAATGGTGGAGAGGATGTAGAGGAAAGGGAACCCTTCTACACTGTTGGTGGGAATGTAAAATGGTACAGCCACTATGGAGAGCAGAATGGAGGTTCCTTAAAAATCTAAAACTAGAGCTACCATATGATCCAATAATCCCACTCCTGGGCCTGTACCTGGAGAAAACCATAATTCGAAAAGATACATGCACCTCAACGTTTATTGCAGCACTGTTTACAATAGCCAGGACATGGAAGCAGCCTAAATGTCCATTGAGAGAGGAATGGATAAAGAAGATGTGGTACATATATACAATGGAGTATTACTGAGCCATAAAAAAGAACAAAATAATGCAATTTGCAGCAAAATGGATGGACCTGGAGATTATTGTACTAAGTGAAGTAAGTCAGAAAGAGAAAGACAAATACCATATGATGTCACCTGTATGTGGAATCTAAAATATGACACAAATGAACTTATTTACAAAATAGAAACAGACTCACAAACATAGGAAACAAACATGTTTACCAAAGGGGAAAGGTGGTGGGGGAGGGGTAAATTAGGAGTTTGGGATTAGCAGATATAAACTATTTGACATAAAAGAGATAAACAATAAGGTCCCACTGTATAGCACCTTTAGAGTGTATATATATAAAACGGAATCACTCTGCTGTATACCAGAAACTGACACAACATTGTAAATCAACCATACTTCAAAAAATAGAAAAGAAAAAAAAAAAAACTGGTACATGATCCACCACATTCACTGCCACAGTGGTTTTGAAAGAAAGTGTTGGGGTGGAAATTGTATCTTTCTGGGTTCTTAATTGACCATGGTAAATTGAATTGTAGCTGGCCTGTGTTAGACATGTGTCTTCAGCAATATTATTTTGTTGGCGTTATGTTGGGATAAGGGACTGTGATTTGGCATATGCACTATAACCTAACATACTCTGTTACATGGGGGTCAAAGAAGTAGCCTTATATGCAGGGAGCGTGTGATCTAATTGGGAAGAGAAGATGCATTTGCATCATCAAGAAATTACTAGGCACTTCACTATACCTTTTATGTAGCCACATTTATTACTGAACAAGAGAGAAGTTGATTGTAGCATAGGATTGAGCTTTTCAGCATATTCCGGAGACCTTAATTTCAACTGGGAAAAATAACATTTTTTTTAAATGAGGCCTTCATATCATAATTGATCAAAACACCTATGCAGGAGATTAAGACTTGCTGTAAATTAGCTAGTGGATGCATGATATCTTTAATATGAATCTGGGGGTAAGAAGACCAATTACGAGTTATATCTCTATTGTTCTTTCTACCTTGATATTATCTACCTAGGAAATAGAATTAAAATCTTTAAGAGAATCCGGATTTGCTTTGATGGCATGTATTAATCAAAATTGTACTTTATCTTTTTGGTATGTGGAGACAGCCTGCCTGACTACATATACTCAGCTAATATTGGTTAAATTGGTAATTCATTCATTGCTTAAATTGGTAATTCATTCAGCAAACATTTATTGGGCATCTGGTAGAACCAAGCCCAGCTCTAGATTCTGTGGGTACAGCGAGGAACAAAACAGAGTCTCTAACTTCATGAATCTTACATTTTAGTGAGGGAGTTGGGGAATGAATGAGTAAACAAATAAACAGCATGATATCAGTGAATGAGTGCTATGGAGATACATAAAGCAGGGGATGGGATTGGGAATGGTAAGGTCCATGATTTTAGATAGCTTGTGAATACCCTGGGGGAGAGTATTCCAGGTGACAGAAATAGCAATTTGTGAAGGCTCTAAAAAGGGACATAGTAGAGTATTTAGAGAATAGCAAGGACTCCAGTGTGGCTGGGGAGGGGTGAGCAAGGGAGCAACTAGGAGGAGATAAAACCAAAGAGGTGATGGGGAACTAGATATCCAGGGCTTTCCGGACCTTTTCTACATCTGATGGGAAGCTATCTGGGTTTTCAATGTGGAAGAGCTATGATCTGCTTTATGTTTTAAACAGATGACCCCAGAGTAGTCTGTAGAGAGCAACAGAAGAAACAGGAAGATGGGTTAGGAGGCTTATGCATGAGTCCAGGTGGGAGATGATGGAGCTTGCATGTATTTGGTAACTGGTGGTTGTAAGATGTGGTTTGGACTCAGTATATATTTTGAAAGTTTTTGCCATTAGGATTTGCTGACTGGGTGTGGACTTTGTCCTGAGCATCTGGATGAATGATGATGCCATTTTCTTAGATGGGGAAAATGTTCGAGATGCTATTACCTGTTCAAGAGAAGGCGACCACTGCATCTATGAACCTGGGGTTCAGGGACGAGGTTAGGGCTGGAGGAATAAGGTTGACTGTTCAGTTGGTATGTGGATTTAAGTTCACAAGATTGGGTGAGATCCCTAATGGAGTGAGTGTAGTGGGCCAAGAGAAGATACCTGAAGACTGAGTGCTGGAGTCCAGCATTTAGAGACTGAGGAACTGAAGAGAAACCAGTAAAGGGGACCAAGAAGGAACAGCCACTGAGTATAGGAGGACAGTTGGGCAAGTGAAGTGTCTCAAAGCTACAAGAAGAGAGTACCAAAAATGAGAGAGGAGTGAAGAACCACAGGAGTGCTACTGAGTGGTTGAAGATCTTGACCATGACTTGAACATCGGAGGTGGCAGCATGAGATCATGGTGATGTTGACAATGTCAGTGTCAGCAGTTGGCTGGGGGAATAAGCATGATTGGAATTGGTTCAGGTGAGAATGAGATGAGGAAATAGGGATGGATACATAGTTCTTGAGAGATTTTTTTCTAGGGGCAGAGCAGGGGAGTATAGCTATATAGGATGTGAGATAAGAAATATTTAGCTTATTTTTGTTTAAGATGAGAATTACTATTACATGTTTGAAAACTGATGTGAGTTTTTTAGTATGGAGGAAAGAATTGACAGAATGTCTCCTTTAATAGGCAAGAGGCGATGAAGCTAAGGCATTGCATGTTCTAGATTTGAACAGGTTCATAGAGATGAGTATACAGCGTTGTGGGAAGATGCAGTGTTATCTTTTGCATGCTCCCGTTTTCTAAGAACTATAAGAATCAAGATCATCAGATGTGTGTGAGGAAGAGGTAGAAAGTATAAAATAGTTCTCTAGCAGTGATAGTGTAAATTGGTCAGGGAAGTGTGGTAAGACCATTAAGTAAAGCTGAAAGCCTTTTGAGATTAGTGTCTGATCTTTAAAGCAAAACCAGCCAGTAGAGTTGTTTATTTTCTCTGGATTGTGTCAGTTCCTCTGGGGTAGGGAGAGAATCCAAGGATAATTGTATTTAATCAGGGCTGTAGTTCGCTAACTGAACAATGTGGAAGCAGAAAGAGACTGAGATGGATTGGGGACAAAAGCAGGGACATGATTATTGTGTAGCGTGATGACTCAGGTGGGGTGACAAGGAACGTGAAGCCACGAGGCTGTGATTGACTGTGAAGAGGTGGTCAAGTCAATGGATTCCAGGGCCACTGACTTGGAATTGCTGAGGTTGGGGCATTAGAGGGAATCAGCTGGAAATACATTGAAATAAAAAGTTGGCAGCTTTCTTCAAGCTGAATCTCCAAAAGAGACATTTGAAAAACTACTTACTTTTGATGCATGGCTGGGGAAAAATGTTTTTTTTCAGATATAACTTCAACTCATTTTGTATCGGGATATTCACTCTGATATTCTTGGGCAAGTTATGAAAATTAGGCAACTATTTCTGTGTCTTCACTCATAAAAGAAGATGAGTGAGAAAGCAGAACTGAATACATAGTGATTGTTGGATTCTACAGAATTTCACTGCTTTGTTGCTGTTTAACTGACAGGCTAGAATTGCAGGGATGTCATTTCAGTTAAGCCATCCAGCATCACATAAGAAGATAAAATTGGAATATAAGGTCTTGGTTGGCACAACAAAAGAAGCTTCCGTGTGTCACAAATGAGAGATCACTGGATAGATGCCATCTATTTGACTGTTAAATAATAGCACATAAAGAAATCTCCCTCCTGAAGATTTGTCATGTGTATTCATCTTGTGAAGCATCAGTGAATAAAAAAACTTTCTTTAGAAAAATTAAAATGTTCCCATCAAAGATATGGCCATTGTGAAGTTTGTTTTATATATATATGTAAATATATTTAACGTCACAGATGAATCTTGCCATTTCTTTAACAATATCTTGGGCATAGAACTATTACAATAGTCAGATTCATTTCCTATTTATTGAACAGCTACTTGTAAGCATTCTCACATACATTGTGTTTTTAGGAGAAATCCTTACTGATGATTAACATATGTTGTCAAGAAGTAGAGCCTTCTGAATTGAAACCGAAATATGATAATTGCCACTTTTATTAAATATCCAGCTGGCACACTTTGAAAATGTTATCTCAAAAAAAAAAAAAAAAAAGAAAGAAAGAAAAAGAAAACGTTATCTCAGCATCTAGCACTGATTTTATTTTGGTTTCCAACTTCGCTATTTGTTTTATTCTGTTGGGGTAGGGGAGTTAGGGTTACAGATTTTGTGTTTCCCCTGCATTACTGGTCAAGATTCCTATGTCTGCTGGGGACTTTATCGCAGAAATACTGACAGCAACTATTTCTTGAAATAGTTTTAGATCGATTCCTACATTAATATATGTTTCGGGGTGAATGTGGTGCATAGTACCTTTAGTCTTAATATGACCATTGGTTTAATTTTGTAGAGTTAGGATAAGGCTACTCATTGCTTAATTTACCCATCTTTGACTTCCCAATAGACTCTCTCCTGTTTAGAATGATCTTTATATTGCCATACTCTTCTTGTCCTTAAAAAACCAACAATAACAAACCCTCAAAAGTGGGATCATCAGGGTGTTTATTTTCAAACCTCTGACAGAACCACTCCTGTCACTGAGGGTTTTTAAACTAACCATTTGAAAAGGAGCAGGGAATGGAAGGCACTTGTGTATCATGTGGCTTTTGAAAGTGGCCCTCATATTAACTCCTGTCTCTGCCTGTTGATTGGATGTTAACCGTTTACTTTATGGACTGAGGTCAGAGTTCTGCTGTAAACATTTGGGAGTAGGTCTTCTTTCTATGCAGATGAGGTTTAAAAGTCCCCATAAAATGCACAGGGATCTCCAAAGGAACAAATGTAGCTGAGCCTGATGTAACTGCTTTATTGCTGCCTTGGAAGCATGTACTTTTCATCTCTGAAGGTGTGTGGTTTGACCGTGGTGGGGAACAGGACACTGGAGATTTTACCTTTACCGTCTCATCTCTCCAGGTTCTGTGCTTTGAGAATCAAAGGTAGGTAACAGTTTGGCAAAACCCTATATGGGGCCAAAGATTTTCCTACCAGTTTTTAGGTCTGTATTTAGCTCTGTATGTTACTACTTCAAGATCAGCAACTGGCAGTTTTGGTTTCAGAGACTGTGTTTTCTCTAAACATACAAGATAATAGCACTTTCATATAAACTACATTATATGTATAGATTTAATCTCATCAAGAGTTTTTTTTTTTTTAAACTGGTTTGAAGCTAATTTGACATCCATCTCTTTTCAAAGAAAAGCATATCTAAGGAGAGCACTCTGTCCAAAGACGCTCAGTGGCTATCCAGTTAAAACCTGAAATAGGTCAGTGTTATTCTGTCTTCAGGTAACAAAAATAAAACCCCAAGTGAGTAATGACTTGGGATTTTATTTAAGTACTTAATGTCCTGAAAAAAAAAAAAAAAAAAAAACGGTTTTTGAGACTGAGTAATTATTATGTTACTGAATAATTACATTTTCTTCCCTGTTCCCAGTGTTCTTAGACTTTAAGGACACATGTTTTTAAAAAAGATCACAAAATCTTCTGGGACAGATGTATTTTGGAATTTAGGATTTTTTGGATTTTAGCAGGGTCTGATGTGGCACTTTTTAACCATTCACATTAGGATTTCTGCAGTGAAACATGAATACTCACACGAAAGAGGGTAAAGATGGCAATAACCTCACATCCGCTCAGGTGAGGTTTTGCCTCCTATAGAGTCTTAGTATCAAACTTAAAAATCAACCAACAAAGCAAACAAAACTTTGTTTTCAAGCAGTATGTGCCTGACATATTACCAACGATGACCTTGAATATTGAACATTCTGATTCAGGGTTTTCTGGGGCCCTGACTGTTGTAGGAACTTGTGCTGCAGACTTGCATGGGTTTTGGTTTGTCGTAATGAAACCTTAGGGTTGATTTATTTTCGGCTTCTTCCACCCACGGCCAAGATTCGAGACAGGCAGGTTTCCTGGCACTCAGCTCTGTGTTGTTTGTGGTGGTGCTGGTACTGGTGCTGGTGCTGGGAGGATCTCCCCTACATGTAGGCACACAGCCGGTAAAGGGAGCACAGGCTGGATTTCAGCACTTTGCTGTTTGCTCTGGCCCTGCTGCTGGGCCTTAAACCAAAGCTCAGGGATCCTGGAATTAGACAAGTGACCTCAAGGCAAAAGCCAGCTTCAGTGCTTAGCTTATTTCACAGGAATCACATATATATGTGTATGTATGTAGATATATATATATATATGAGAGACTCTGTGTATGTAGGTATGTACATGAGATTTCTATGTGTATATATGAGACTATGTATACAGGTATGAGATGCTATGTGTATATAGGCATATATATATACATGCACCTACCTCCACACAGAGTTTCATATATATGTGGATGTAGGTACATGTAGGACACTCTATGTGAATATAGGTACATATATGAGACTGTGTGGAGGTATAGGTATATATGTAAATATATGTGCATATATAAAAATATATGTAGCCAGTAGATGTATAAAGTATTTTAGAGAGAGAATGGTGTCAGGGTGATGGGTAGTATAAGTAATTCTTCTAGTGCTACTGTTACCCATCAACCCAGATTCACACATCTCCTTTAATCTAAAGCCCACCCAACCCCTTTTTGGGGAAAAAGTAAATGTAGGTCTGGGAAGCTTGATGTGTTTTAAATTATAAATTAGGGAGTAGCTCTCTTCTGAGAAAGCAGTGGTTTACAGTCCTTTCAGGTAATCACTGGTCCTCCACTCAATTAGCAACTTAATATATGATTTGCAGATTAAGTTAGTTTCAAATGGGTGTTAATTTTCATGTCAAAATATATTAAGCAGCATCCCATTAGTGAAGGTGAGCCTTGCAATCATCAGAGCAATATGGCATCCCACTGTGGTTCTTAAATTTGGCTGCAGGTTGGACCTACCTGGGGAGCTTTAAAAATACTGCAAGCCTGGGAGTCACTCCCAGAAACTCTGAGGTATCTGGTCTGGATGCCGCCTAGGGTATCAGCAGTTTTAAAAGCTCCCCCAGTGCTTCTAATGTGTGTTTACATTTGAGGATTGCTTGACAGTAGTTAATTATATGGGTGCCACCTTCAGACTAACTAGGTTCAAATCCTGGCTCTGCCACCCACTAGATGTGTGACCTTGGCAAGTTTCACAATGTCAACGTGGCTCAGTTTCTTCATCTGGAAAATGGGGGTGGTGATGATGACAGTATCTCCATCTCAGAGTGTTGTCATGAGGATAAAATGAGAAAATGTATGTACGATGCTTAGAGTAGTGGCTGGCACAAAGTAAACAGTTATCATTGTTATTTTAAATATATTACTGATTAAAAAATTATTACTATTGTTGGATATTTTCTGTCTCAAAAGTATTTGGAGGGGGGTAAGAAATTAAATCAAATCAAGTTTTGCATGGTACCAACCTAACAGTCTGATATCTACAATGAGATATCATTAGCATTAAGAAAATTATCTATTTTCCCCATAGTAATTAAAAGTAAACCAGAAAAAAAAAAAAAAAAAAAAAAAAAAAAAGTAAACCAGGACTTGTGACATCATGGTAATCAGAACATTTATAAAATATTATTTAATTTCTTTGTTCTCATTGTAAAGGGTCAGTTTTATTAATTTGTAAATTAATTTATTTATTCATTATTTGTATACCCAATAAGATAATATGATACAGCCTTGCACTTAAGGATTGTATATCTAGGAAAAAAAGAACACACACACACACACACAAAACACACACACACACAACACACAACACACCATGTCTGAAGATAGGAACAGACACAAGATGAAGATAAAATCCAAATCAGGCTTTTATATTTTGTCTTTCCCATAAACGAGCCTATATTTTCTTTCTCACTAAGTAGAATGGATTACTTTTTGTTATAATACATGTTCACTGTAAAAGAGAGATAATTAGGAAAGGTAGGTAAAAGAAAGAGAAAATTACCTGTGATCCCACCACCTAGAAGTGTGAACTATTGTTAATGTTTTTGTTATCTACTCTTACAAATTTTTCTGTGTATTCACAGGCGACACTTGTTTACAGACTTTTTCTCAGTGTATTCAATTGTTCCAATCCCACACCAGCCTATGCAGGTCATCAGCACGAGCTCCTACCATTTCTCAGTCCTGGGTACCTTGGGTGTCCTGCAGACAGCAGTACAAGTATTGGAACTGGTGGGCTGATGGGAATATTCCAAAACCTAATTGGTTGTCTTTATTCATCTGACCAAAATCAGTGGGAAGAAGAGAAGTCAGTGATACCCAGGAGTTCTTCCCAAGGGCTTCCCAAGTGCTAACTTTGATGCAGTCCTCAAATTCCTTCTTTATATTTGAAGACCTTTGGTTTCTTTGGAGGACAACATGCTCCCAAACTCCTACCTAGGCCTTATCTCCAAGAGGTCCTGGCTAGGGCATGTGTGAATTTACCTCTGTCTTTACGGAATTTGCGTTTTGCTGCTTCTTTTTTTATAAAGCCCTTACTAGAAGGAGAGCACTGCCAGAGCAACTGGGAGGTGATGCTTCACTGTGCAACCTCCACAGGCACCTTGACCCTGCATGGTTCAATTCTGGTCTCTTCTTCACTTCGTGGGGGTAAAAAGAGGATAAAGTATGCTGAAGTCATACATTTTTCTGTTTCTGTTTTGTCTTCCTCTAACTTTATTGCTAATCTTACTAGTTTTTTTTATAGTTAATTTTTATTTTTTTATTAAAAATTTTTTTTTGCAGTGTAGTTGATTTACAATGTTGTGCTAGTTTTAGGTGTACAGCAAAGTGATTCAGTTTTATGCACATATGTATCTATTTTTTTCGGATAATTTCCCTTATAGGTTATTACAAAATATTGAATATAGTTCCCTGTGCTATACAGTAGGTCCTTGCTGGTTATCTGTTTTATATATAGTAGTGTGTGTATCTCAAACTCCTAATTTATCCCTCTCTCCCTTTTCCCCTTTGGTAACCATAAGTTTGTTTTCTATGTCTGTGGGTCTATTTCTGTTTTGTATATAAGTTCATTTGTATTTTTTTTTTAGATTCCACTTATAAGCAATATCATATGATATTTGTCTTTCTGTCTCTGGCTTACTTCAAATCGACAAAAATTAAAGACAAAGAGAAAAATTTAAAAGCAACAAGGGAAAAGCAACAATAATATACAAGGGAATCCCCGTAAGACTATCAGCTGATTTTTCAGCAGAAACTCTGCAGGCCAGAAGGGAGTGGCATGATATATTTAAAGTGATGAAAGGGAAAAACTAGTTTTTAATAGTTATATAGTATTCTCTTGTATAGATGTCCCCTTATATAATCAACTGCTTGTATAACATTTTAATTATTTGTAGTTTTTCAATATTCTAATTAACTCTACAATGAATATTCTTTTACTTGGGACTTGTTTCTAGATGGAGGATTGCTGGATTAAAACATGTGTGCATGTAACATATATATGTGTATATATGTATAAATATCCAAACTAATTGTGCCAATTTAAATTCCTGCAAACAGGGCGTTACAGTTTTCTTTTCCCAGAGCCTTGCCAACACTGGTTATTTACAATCCTTTCAAGCTTTGTAATTAAGATAAATAAAAATATATTGACTTATAATTGTTTAATGGTAGAGTTGAGAATCCTCCCATAGTTTTCTTAGACTTCTGTATATTAATTTCCTTGTCATATTTTTGCTCACTTTTTCATTGAGTTGTTTTCCATATTGATTTGTAATGGCTTTGTATATAATAAAAACATTAATCTTCGCCTATTTTACATAGTGCAAATATTCTCCCCAGTTTTACATCAGTTGTTTAACCCAATTTTAGTTTTAGTCTTCCTTTTGGAATGCTAACTTTTATGCAATCCTATCTTTCAGTCCTTTTCTTCATGGTTTCTGGCTTTGATGGCGTGCATAGAAAGACCCTTCCTACCCCAAGGTTATAAAATCATTGGAAAATGCTGTTGAAATGCCACTTTTAATATTTAGTAAATGCTCTTGCAAAATCTAGTCTAAGCCGAAGTCCTCTGATTCTTCCTTTAACCTGTCTTTTCCGAGGTCTGGTCCTTACCATGGTGACTACAGCAGGATACCTATTTATGTCTACATATAAAGCCATATGGGTCCAGCAAATGCCTGTTATTCCTCTTTAAAACTTTATTTTTCAACCTACACTTGAATGTTTATTCTTTTAAGTGAGTGTTAAACATTTTGTAAAGGTCCAAGAACTGTGGTAGTTGTATTTAGATTATATTAAATTGTTAGCTAGTTCATGGGAGAATCAGCAACTTTGTAGTATGAAGTCTTTCAATCGAAGCTAGCCTGTAGGCACTGCCTGTCTTTATCCCCTTAAGGTTTTTTGTTTTGTTTTGTTTTGTTTCAAATTCTCAATGAGGGTGTCGGAATTCTCAAATCCCTCTGCACCAGGATTCCTCTCCCCTAGAACCCTGTGAGAGTCCCCCATCCCCACAGCATCCTCCCGCCGCTACACTTAGACTACCCTTCCCTACTCTCCTGCATCCGTATCTCCAACTTCATCTACCCATCGTGGCTGTAGCTTATATCTTTAATTATTTCCTCCATCTTCTATTACATTTATGATTTAAATTTTCTGTTTCTCCTTTTCTACTTTTACTAGATTTATCAGAATTTATAAATCTCCTTTACCTCTGATTTGTTAATTCAATTAAATACATCTATTTTGCCAGTGCTCATCTTCCTGGTTTTAATAGTCATATATCAGACCATGTTTGGATATTTGGTGTATCCGCAGATACACCAAAATTAAAGAACATCTTTGGTGTCTTCTGCCAACTAGAGTGTTTATTACCATGTTCTAAACCCACATAACTCTCCCTGAATTGAGGTAGGGGAAGTAAAAGGCTTTTGTGTCATTAATTTTTTCCTCTATTTCTTCCTTGAAAATTCTGGAGCTAATTGAATTAATTTAGAATTTTAGTTTTAAGATACCAGTAACTTTTTAATCTTTTTTGCAGTGTGCTTCTTTTGTTTAAAGGATCGAAGCTTTTTAAACATATCATCAGACACATTTATATTATCTGCTTTGACTTTGTAGTTACATTATCATATACTCAACCTATTTTCCTAAAAAAGTTCTGCTTAGCACGAATTCTCATACTCTTCATCTGCCCCTTGAGATCTTTGCTTTTGCCTAAATTTTATTTGATCAGGATGCTGTCTTAGAGCCCAGTGTTTGTATACTTTCTTGAGTTTGTTTCCAAAAATATTGTTTTCCCCTCAAATATGTATTTTAGCTGTGTGGTCTTGGATTGTAGTTCTTTTCCTTCATAGGATGTGTAAACCCAGTTTCATTGTTGTCTGTCATCCAGTGTTGTGATGAGAAGTCTAATATGAGAGGAATTATTTTTCCTTTTTAAGTTACTTGCTCTGTCTCCGTGGAAGAGTACAGATTTTTTTGTCCTTGAAGAAATTTCTCCAGAATATGTTCAGATGACTTTTTTTTATTAAGCTTGAGTAGGATTTCTGAGGCTTTTTATTCTAAAAATGCAAGTCTGTCTTCAACTCAGTAAAGCTTTTCAATCTGAAAACTGAAGTTTTAAAGTCAGTGAAGCTTTCTCTCCTTTAAAAAATTATTACTACCGCACCTACTTTTTCTTCTTATATTTGCTGACCTTAAAAAAAAAAGAATGCAGTAAGTTCTCATTTAGCCCAAGCAAGAGTTAAATATTAACCTCTTGTCATGTTTTTTTCCAAACCTTTTTTTTTTAAAAAGTATATTTTAAAATATTGTCTAGAAGATAGGAGTGTTAGCCATTCAGTTATTTTGTAATGGTACTTAGTTTGTGATTTAGAGGAGGGTAACAAGGAAAGCTGGAAGCAGCAGAAAGAAGTCTTAGGGGGAAAATAAACATATTTTATCATGCTTGGGACTTGAATCTTGGGTGTCAGTATTGTTTTATAAGTATTTGTAATGGACAATACAATAGAATATTGTATTAGGATGCTTTTAGCTGAAAGTTACAAAAATCCCCAACTCAAATTGGCTTAAAGAATAAAGTGATGGCTACGTTCCAATAACAAGGGCTACTCGGCCTCACCTCAGTCCAGGCTCTCATGCAGTCACGTTGTGGGTCCAGCAGCTGCAGGTGTACTCACCTCCCGATGTAACAGTGTCCTCAAGAGTGAGGAACACAATTTGCCTTTCATGTTTCTTGTTTAGGAATGAAGAGACCTTTTCCAGCATCCCCCTAGAAAACTCACCTGTACGGTCTCAATACTCAGAATTCACTCGCATGCTGAAACCAATTGTAAGAAAGAACGGAATTCTCATGACTGACATAGACCAGTGGTTCCCAAGCAGAGCTGCTTTTACCCCCAGGGGACACTTGGCCATGTCTGGAGACAACTCTGGTTGTCCCAGCCGAGGGGTGCTGTTGGCATCCAGTAAGCAGAGGCCAGGGATGCTGCTAAAGGTCCTACAGGGCACAGGACAGGCCCACAGCAAAGAATGACCCAACCCAAACTGTTAATGGTGTTGAGGCTGAGAAACCCTGACAGGCAAATCAGAATTTTACCCCTTGAAGCTGAGGAGAGGGCTATTTTGCACTGAAGCATGGGGCTGAAGAGGGGATGGGTGGGTGTCGTAGAGACCACCAGGAGAGCACACTGCAACCCCTCATGTTCCCTCTGATGAGGCTGGTCTCCTGAGCTGCTCAGAAACAATGGCTCAAAGCTGTGGGTTTTAGACTATTATTAAAATTAACTGACTGCATTGAATTTCATGTTATTCTCTAAATCATTTCCAGTCTTGTTGTTTGCCAAATTTCTATTAAAGATTTTTCTAATGAATGTAAGCAGGTCCTTATTAAAAAAAAAATCTAAGAGCCTATGTGTTGCTTGACCAGGAGACGGAAGAAGTGACACTTGGGGGAAATGGTCTGAATTAGACAAGCTTGCCTATCCATCTTGGACTTGGGGACCGGGCAGTGTGGAAGACCGGCAGGGAGGTTGGTCCAGCTTCACAGAGAAATTCACTAGCACATACACCTCAGAGCATCAGGGTTGAGAATTGCCAGAAGTGGCAGTGGTCATGTGTGGAAAATTCACGTTGCCTAGGCATTTGCCTGTTTTTCCTTGCTAAAAACACGGTGGTTTTGGAATGAGTAATAGACTGGAACCTTCTGAATTAAGCAGTTCACAGCCCTCTGCAGATCGACTTGACTATTTTCAGCTTTGGGTACCTTGTCTGTAATATGAAGAAATTAAATTATAAGATCGAACAGGTCCTGTAATTCCCCTTACTTCAGATGAAAAATAGATCCCTTTCTCAGTTCAAGAGAATGCATGATTGTGATAGGAGGTACTTCGAGAACTTGCTTGTTGCTTTTATTGTTTTTAGCATCAGTGGGAAACGCATCAGCATCAGGTGAAATCTCTCAGGCCTGCATATATCTGGTCAAAGCTCGTTTATTGATTTTTCTGCTGAAACTTGCACATATATAAAAACCAAAAAGGCCAAAGTTAATTTTCAGCGGCTCACTGTCTAGAAGTGTAGCTACTCATCTCCCCAAAGCTTGAGTTGCTCTCAAATAAGACACTAAGCTGTAAAAGCTTTAAAATATCTGACCAGGTGGAATGCCTTTCTGGAAGGATCTTTGTGTGCCGGATGCATAATCTGAAATCCCCTAGCCACACCCCTGATTTGTTTCCAGGAGAAATCTGCCACATAGGAAGCTCACTACTTCGGGCATCATTCGTTTCAGTGTTAACATGGATTATGCTAATTTGTAGTTAATTACTGTGCTTTATGTGGACTCCATACTGGTAGAATGACTGAGAGTCATTATCTTTGTAGCAGTAAGGCACGAGGGTAAGGAACTAAGACTATGAAAAAGAAAGGAATTAACATTCATCGAATGCTTTCTGTCTGACAGCCACTCAGATATCTGAATCACATATTAGGTCATTATTATTACCTTAATTTACGTGTGAGGAAATTGTTGCCCAGAGAGGTGAAGTGACTTTCCCAGTATCTCTCGGTATTAATTGGCAAAGCAGAGATTCCAATCTGGGGCTGCTTTGACCTCACTCTATTAGTGCTGAGCACCTGGGCCCACATGTGGGATGGAGGCCCCATCCTGAGGCTCTCGTGGTCCATCATTTCTTCAACAGGCAGATTATTTCCGAGACTGCAGAAACTGGGGCTGGGCTTAACAGGAAGAAAACAAACATCGGAAGGGTTCAAATGACCACCGGGAGGAAGAAATTTCCTGACTCACAGCGTGTTACCTTTGCTTCATCTCACAATAACTGAGAAAAGTTTGCCTTCCTTGGGATCTCTCGTATTTGTCTTTTCCCCTCTCCTCTTCTTGCTTATAATGCCATGGCTGTGGTATTTATTTCTGCTCTTTTCCCTTAGAGACATACCAAAGTCATTTTTTATTTTTTAAATCTCAGGGCTAAAGTGCATTGAATGATTACTGTCTTAGGAAAGACTCAAATGAAGCTGCCTGTGCATCCAGAGAAGCAGCAGGGTACCAGTTTCTGCCTCCTGCTCCCTACTGATAAGATGCTCTGGGAGATAAAGCAGTTTCCCCAGAGTGTTCTAGGTCCCAGACATATTTGCTGGAGGACACCTGTGTGCTCCTTGGGAATAAAGCCCTCAGTTTTCCTCCTGCAATGTTTGGCTTTGTTATTCTTGTTGTTGGGGTTCTTCTTGGTTTGTGCCTGACTCCTGACCTCCAGAAGAAGCGGTACAGACATTTTACCCTAGGCTGGACACAGTTCCTTTGTAACCTTGAAAATGTTCCCAGTGAAATTTTGCATTCTCTTAAAGCCTTCTCCCTTTCTTCTTTGCTCTGACACCTTCTCTTTTTACCTTATTACACTTTATCAGAGTATATTTAATTTTTCTTCCCCTCAAAGGGAACCCTCCTACACTGTTGGTGGGAATGTAAGTTGGTGCAGCCACTATGAAAAACAGTACGGAGGTTCCTCAGAAAACTAAAAAGAAAATTAACATATAATTCAGAAATCCCACTCCTGGACATATATCTAGGCAAAACTATAATCCAAAAAGATACATATATACTGTTCATAGCAGCACTATTCACAATAACCAAGAAATGGAAACAACTTAGATGTCCATCAAGAGATGAATGGATAAAGAAGATGTGGTTCACATATACAATGGAATACTACTCAACCATAAAAAAGAATGGAATAATGCCATTTGCAGCAACATGGACGCAACTAGAGTTTATCATACTAAGTGAAGTAAGTCAGAAAGAGAAAGACAAATACCATATGATATCACTTATGTGTGGAATCTAAAATATGACACAAATAAACCTATCTACAGAACAGAAACAGACTCACAGATATAGAGAACAGACTGCTGGTTGGGGGAGGGATGGAGTGGGAGATTGGGATTGGCAGATGTAAGCTATTATATATAGAATGTATAAACAACAAGGTCCTACTGTATAGCACAGGGAACTATATTCAGTACCCTATGATAAACCATAATGGAAAAGAATTTTAAAAAAAGAATGTGTATGGAAATAAAATCAAGAATAAACAAATGGGACCTCATGAAACTTAAAAGCTTTTGCACAGCAAAAGAAACCATAAACAAGACAAGAAGGCAACCCTCAGAATGGGAGAAAATACTTGCCAACGAGGCAACTAACAAAGGATTAATCTCCAAAATATACAAGCGGCTCATGCAGCTTAATACCAAAAAAGCAAATAACCCAATCCACAAATGGGCGGAAGACCTAAATAGACATTTCTCCAAAGAAGACATGCAGATGGCCAACAAACACATGAAAAGATGCTCAACATCACTAATCATCAGAGAAATGCAAGTCAAAGCCACAATGAGGTATCACCTCACACCAATCAGAATGGCTGTCATCAAAAAATCTAGAAACAATAAATGTTGGAGAGAGTGTGGAGAAAAGGGAACTCTCCTACACTGTTCGTGGGAATGTAAGCTGGTACAGCCACTATGGAAAACAGTTTGGAGGTTCCTTAAAAAACTAAAAATGGAACTACCATATGATCCAGCAATCCCAATACTGGGCATATACCCAAAGAAAACCATAATCCCAAAAGAAACATGTACCATAATGTTTATTGCAGCACTATTTACAATAGCCAGGACATGGAAGCAACCTAAATGCCCATCAACAAATGAATGGATACAGAAGATGTGGCACATATATACAATGGAATATTACTCAGCTATAAAAAGGAATGAAATGGAGCTATATGTAATGAGATGGATAGAATTGAATCTGTCATATAGAGTGAAGTAAGCCAGAAAGAGAAAAACAAATATTGTATGCTAACTCATATATACGGAATCTAAAAAAAAAAAAAAAAAAAAGGGTACTGATGAACCCAGTGACAGGACAAGAATAAGGATGCAGATGCAGAGAATGGACTGGAGGACATGGGGTTGGGGGGGGCGGGGGGCGAAGGGGAAGCTGGGACGAAGTGAGAGAGTAGCATAGACATATATACACTACCAACTGTAAAATGGATAGCTAGTGGGAAGTTGCTGTATAACAAAGGGAGATCAACTCGATGATGGGTGATGCCTTAGAGGGCCAGGATAGGGAGGATGGGAGGGAGTCGCGGGAGGGAGGGGATATGGGGATATGTGTATAAATACAGCTGATTCACTTTGGTGTACCTCATAAGCTGGTACAAGAGTGTAAAGCAATTATATTCCAATAAAGAGCTTTAAAAAAAAATCCCCCAGCCCCCCAAAAAAAGTATGGGTGTGTGTGTATAGCTGAATCACTTTGATTTACAAGAAAAATTAACACATTATAAATCAACTATACTTCAATTAAAAAAATAATTTTTCTCTGCCTCAAAAAAATCCACACCCAGAATGCTGACCAGGAGATTTACAGGGTTTGTTTCAGGGTATCCTCTGATATAGCTGAAGATGACTAGTTCCTTTGCAGTTAAATGACAGAAAAAAAAAAAAGGTTCTAAAAAGCATGGGATAATAAATATAACGTTTCCAACTGAAAGTTAAAAATAAACATTTTCCTCTTGATTTTGTTTCTAATCAGTCAGCTAAATAGTGCCTGAATATTTGCAGCTAATGAACATGGCCCCAATTATCCTGGCCACTAAATACCTAAACCCCAGTTTCCCAGAAGTATTATTACTGTGTTCTCAGGACCATAATTATAAAATATGTTAGAATATTTTGCTCTGAGTATTTTTGCCTCCATCAGATAAGATGAAAAACATTTTAAAAAATATGTAATGCAGTGGAGCCTTATGAAGGAATGAAACATGAATGAAGCGTAGATACTCTCAACGTGGATATTAAATCTTAGTAATGCCTGGAAGTGAAAAAGGAAGTTCTAGAAGAACACAATACGTATAACACCTTTTTCATCAAATTCAGAAACATGCAACCTTCAACAATACTTTTTTTTAGAAGGAAACGAACACAAAATTTGGGATAGTAGTTATGGTGGGAGGTGGGGTGAGCTCATAAGTAACTACTGGTAATTAATTTTTTCGACTAAGTCACAGGTTTAGGGCTCTTCATTATATTATTATAACTGGTTTTTTAAAGGCCCACGTATTGATCAATGACGATAGTTTTTCCCAGTTATGAGCAATCAGTTCTGATCATCCAAGATCTTTTGAAATAGGTCCCGTGGATGAGCTCATCCATTGCAAATCTGAGATTTTTAAAGTTTCTGCTGTTCTCTATTTTTTTGTATTTGTAGCTATTATCCTCAGAGAACTGTTAAAGAAAAAATGATTCAGAGACTTGTTAAAGACAGTAAGCTGGACTTTATTTGTGGGTGGGGGTGGGCTCCTGCAATGGGGTTTTATAGCTGGATAGAGAGATCGGGCTCACCAAAATCCAGTGGGGACTGATTGATCTATTTATGGGAAATTATCAGAGGGACACATCTGGGGTTAGGAGGATTCTTCCTGGACCAGCTCAGCAGGATTCTTGCTGAAGGCAGGCCAGGGTGATAATATTGTGGGTGGGAGATGAGGAATTTGATCAGATGTTGAGGGTGATCAGATACCAAGGGTGGGGGATTTTTCACTAAACTGACTTAGCAGGATTTTTGCTGAAACTGGTATAAGCAGGGCAAGGACAGAGCCCAAGGTTGAGGCCTAGTCAATAAGACTGCAAGGAGTCTGAGGAGCCTGACTCAAGTGTGGTCAAGGAGAGAGTTTTGTTTTGTGTTTTTTAATTTTTATTTTATATTGGGGTAACGTTGATTTCCAGTGTTGTGTTAGTTTCAGGTGTATAGCAAAGTGATTCAGTTACACATATACACGTTATCTCTTCTTTTTCAGATTCTTTTCACATGTAGGTTTACAGAATGTTGGGAAAACTGGACAGCTACATGTAAAAGAATGAAATTAAAGCATTCTCTAGCACCACACACAAAAATAAACTCAAAATGGATTAAACACCTAAATGTAAGACTGGACACTATAAAACTCTTAGAGGAAAAAATAGGCAGAACACTCTCTGACATAAATCACAGCAAGATCTTTTTGGCTCCACCTCGTAGAGTAATGAAAATAAAACAAGAGAGCCTTTATTAGTGCAAACAGGCCTATAGCCACTAATGGCAGAAATACAGGTCAGAGAGATCTTGAAATCATGGGGCCAGGTGGGAATGGGTAAGCCAGTAGATAGGGAGGAATAAGTGCTTTGGGCTGAGCAAAGAGAAGACCACGTCTTTTTGAACCATCTGTTTCTCTGCATTTAAGGTGAAACTTCAGTCTTAAAAGGCGCCAGGCCTCTGGGTTGCCAGCAGTCCAGCTACCTTTGGCGGAAGGGTTTTGATTAAATGATGTACTTCTGTTCATCATTGACCCGTGGGGCACATTTTGTTCCTAAGAAATAAATGCGGGTGCCGTTCATTTGAATCAAGGGTGAACCTCCAGCTGGGATGCACTCCTGTTTCCTGTGATCACATCAGTGTGTTTCTGAGTGAGCGGCTCCTTGATTCTGCAGGCGCTGTCCCCTTCCAGGTGCCGGCTGAGAGAGAGGTTAGCTCAGCTCAACGCTCGCCACGTATCACTACCTTTCTATTAAGGCTTTTGCTCTCTTCGGCGAAACAGAAGTGGGACTTCATTTGAAATGATTCATTGAAATGCTACAAAGAGGGGAAGGGAATGACCTCACTTAACAGTTATTGACATGGAGTCACCATCATCTTTTGTGTGAACAGCTGTGAGCCTTCCCTGTTCCTTTTATGCCCCCACCACACAGCTTCCCAGCCCATTTCTGTCCTCAGCCACCATGATCTTTAGAAGGCTTAAATTAGACCAGATCCTTCTCTCACTTAAAAACTCTCCAATTGCCCTTGGAATAGCATCCATGTTTTTATTACGTGCCAGTGGGGCACACCACCATCTGGCCCCTGCCTGTGTTCCCCACCTCGTCTTGTGCCATTTTGCCCTTTGTTCACCTATGTTCTTGTTACCATGGTCTTTTTTTCTCTTCCTCAGTCACCCTGAACTCATTCCCTCCTCAAGGCTCTTGCACATTCTGTTCCCCCCTTAGAATGTTCCTCCTCCTCCAGATCTTTGCAAAACTGTCATAGTCTCATCATTCACAGAGGGGAACCACCCTGTCTAAAGTAGCCTCTGCTCCCCCTCGAGGGACCCTATCTCATTGCACCTTTATCGTCATCGCCTTTACTGCTCTCTGAAATTATTCTGGTCACGTGTGTGTTTGTGGTTGCCCCAGTTAGAATTAATTTGGGGAATAGGAATTTGAATGATTCCCCATTGAATTCCTGGTGCCCAGAACACTGCGTGGCAGATAGAAAGTGTTCAGGACATGAAAGCAGAACTGAAGATGTCACTGTTATGTGTGTCTATCACGTAGATCACTTCCGACCAGCATGGGGGAAACCTTCCCACTTTTCTGAAATAATATGACAAAGGATAGAAAATAAGTGCACACATCTGAATGACACTTAGTAATCCTGTGACCTGCTAATGTACATTTAAATAAACATTGCTAAAAGAATTAGGCCAACATCAGATGATCTGAGTTTATTTTCCTACACATTGTGTATTCGTTTCCTGATGACCAAAACTGGGTTAATTAGTCTATGCTGTGTCTTTTCTGTTAGGGATATGATATCTGCTGTATCCAATTTGTTTTTTTTCAGCTGAGGAATCGTTGCTGAATTTAAAAAGCGACTTGCTTGTCCCTGTTTCCTGATCTTTTGATGGAAGTGGGTTAGCGGGAAAAAAATGTTTGCTAGAACCAGATAATTAGATCGTTTTGTGTATTTTTCCTATGCTAATACTTCTGCATTCCTTAGAGGGATAATTCCCTCTTTCTCATCCTTTCTCCTGGCCTCTTCTGGGGCTGGGTTTGGAACTTCCTCTCCCCCACCAGCTTGTAGTTCAGCTCCTCAGGTTTCCACGGGACAGTCCTTTGCGCCCCCCCCCCCTTCACCACCTGCCATCCACACACTAGGGCTCTAATTCCCAAGTGGGCTGACGGGAAGGGAGATTGGAAACAGCTTTATAGTTATTTGGTACTTTTATGAGGCACATTGCAAGACGTGTTGAACAATAATGAGTATTAACGGAATTCCCTGGAGGTCCAGTGGTTAAGACTCTGCGCTTTCACTGCTGAGGGCTCACGTTCGATACCTAGTTGGGGAACTAAGATCCCGCAAGCTGTGTGGCATGGCAAAAAAAAAAAAAAAAAATCAGTATTGAGGTTGCAAAGAACAAAGAGCTTTATTTGGGATCTTAAGAACTTTGGGAGACACAGATTCTGGTAAAACCAAAAGAGTATTCTGGGGAAGAGGAAGAGTCAGGGGCTTACAAAAGCAAAAGCCACCATGATGTCCAAGAATTATGGTTGATCCTGACGCAGGAAGGAAAAGATTTGTCCTTAAGGGATAGGCTGTCTTGAGTTGTTTTAGGGTGAAAGGGTCCAGTAAGTATCTTGAGATTCTGGAACATCGAGCAGATGTTCCGGAAGCCTGCATTAAGATAATAAGTGGTCAGAAGTTGAGATTCCAACTGGGCTGAGATGTGTATAAGTCATACTTCCGCAGTTGCCTCCTGGTTCCATTTTATTTATTTATTTATTTTTGTTTTGATTTGTTTTGTTTTCATTTTTTTGGCTGCACCATGCAGGATCTTAGTTCCCCAACCAGGGATAGAACGCTTGCCCCCTGCAGTGGAAGTGTGGAGTTGTGGAGTCCTAACCACTGGACCACCAGGAAATTCTCCCTGGCTCTATTTTAGAGAGCTTTCTTATACCAACTCCATTTTGATTTTCCTTTCACAGTTATTAGGTAAATATAATATCAAATTTTATTAACAATAAAAATTCTCTTCAGAACTTTATTTCTAGAGAGTAACTGTCTTAGGCCCTCTTTAAACCAAAACTTATATGAATCTGAAAATGAATGAATGAATAAATGATGATATAGCCATCTAGTTGAT
The DNA here is from genome assembly GCF_030028045.1 of Hippopotamus amphibius kiboko. Lineage (NCBI taxonomy): Eukaryota > Metazoa > Chordata > Mammalia > Artiodactyla > Hippopotamidae > Hippopotamus > Hippopotamus amphibius. Next base: position 157,871,726 of record NC_080189.1, read on the forward strand.
AACTATCGACCTAGAGTCAAGTAACCGGGAATATGAGTTGTAGGTAGAAAAGCAAGGAAAAGAGAGGTCATGTGTTGATTGTCTGTGCTTGACTCCATGCTGGGTGTTTGTATATCTCACCCCAGTTCCTCCTCGTGTCTCCATAAGGCAGATATTATGTGTTCTGTTTAATAGTCGTGCAAACAGAGTCCTAGTGGTTTGATGCAACTCGCTCCCAAGTGACAGTGCTAGTGTGGGCTCCTGAATTTGTAGGCAAGGTCCATCCTCGGTCCAGGCCAACATCCATTCTCTGGCTCTCTCACTTAATTGAACATTTGCATGTTAGTTTCCTCATGTGCAGAAGCGGATAACAGTGCTGGGTTATCTGCCTCCCAAGGTGTTCTGAGAATCACACGGAATGTGAAACAACTTCGAAAATCATGTGCAGCTCTGCAAATACAGGAATGAATAGAAGGAGCACTAGGTTTTAATAGCAGTAGAAGTCAAGCCCATACTCCCTCACAGTTCCTTCTCCTTTTCCTCTTCCGTTTGTTCTTCTAACCCCTCTCCTCAATTCATCTCTTCCCTCCACAGTGAAAATCCTTCTCTGTCAGTTTAAAGTTGCCCAGTAGGAGAGCTGAACTTAGACCCTAGAGTGGTCCCTCTTTCTCTCCTCTTGGGTAGTCTTCAAAATCACTGCAGTAGGATTTTGCCTCCTTCACTCCACTAGAACCACCAATTTTTTCACAAGCACGTTTCATGCCTTTGCCCCAATTAGGGAAAATGCATCCCTTCCTCGGAGGGGATGTTTTCATCTGCACAATGCAGTCTGGTGTCCTTTTTCAGTCAACAACTTGTACAACTGTGTTTGGCCAACAAACACTGCTTTGGCAAGGTCATTGGCGACCTCCTACTGACAAAATCTAACAGACACATTTCACACTTCATCTTACTGAATTTCTTTTTTGACATTTGACGTGGTTGAGAATTCCCTCATAGCACCAACCTCCCTTCCTCAGTGAAGCGGATACCAATGTCGCCTGAGTCTCCTGAAGATCTTGTATTTTCTTAGTCTCCTTCCCAGGCTTTTCTTCCTGGAGCTGCTTCTAGGTTCTGTCTGACTCCAGCCCTCCCTTTTCTCACTCCACCTCCCCCGCCCGCCCTCCGGTTTTTTTTGAAAGGCTTCAGTAGTGGCTACACGAAACATGAATCCCTTTACATTTCTTACAGTGCCTTCAGGGTTCCTTTATACTGTGGGTCCTTGTTGGCTATAGGTCCTGGTTAATTGTTTTTTACAGGAAACTCTCCTTTAAACGATCAGACTCATGCATGGACCAGTGAAAAGTAGGTCTTCTTAGAGAAGGTTAAAGGGAAGGTAGGGCAGTCCCCACAAAATTCCTTTTTGGAGACCTTCAGGCCAGTGTACTTGGTGGAACAGAGTGTTAGCCGGACTCAGCTTGGCCTTGCTGATGTCTTTTATTGGTGACCTTGAAATCAGTGTAGGATGGGCTCATGTCTTCATCGCCACACTCCATGAAAGTCTCCTTCCTCCCCAGTTGCTCATGCCCAGGGACATTCTCCTGGTCACCTGGGCACAGAAGTCTGCCCCAGTAACTTCCGCTACATAGCTCCCCCCTCCCCCCGCCCGCCCCTGGCCCCAAGCATCTGTGTGTGATGGACCTCACTAAAAACAGAGGAGACAGGGTGGCACAAGTGTTTATAATGCCATAGGACAGGAACGTCAATACCAGTTTTAATAGTCCCTCCAGCAACCCTGTCACAGGGAGGGGACTTTCCACTGGTCACTTCCCCAGAGACCCACTCAGCCCTTACCATCTCTCAGGCTCCTGGCCTTCTCTGCCCTGTCTGCTCTCACATGAAGCCCTTGGGCCTTTCGCCCTGTTGTGTTGGCTGTCCCCCAAGCTCACGTAGGCGATTTCCTCCCTAAGAGGATGCCCGGTCCCTGCTGAGGTCACATTTCCCTTGCTCACATGAGGAGGGAGTTACATGCTCTTAGTTTTTGATGAGGCGTTGTGGAGTGAGGGGACCTTGACCAGATGGCTTTACTTCCTCAAACCCAGCTTAACTCATGCTTAAAAAAGGAGGCCACAGGAGCAGGGTGCCAAGCTTCTTTCCGGCTCTACATTTCTGTGACTTTCTGTATCTTCTGAGGTTGGCTTCAAGAATGCAATCCTTTTCGGATATATTGGAATCCTTATGGTACATCAGTATCTGCCGTGAAGTCTTTTTTTTTTTTTTTTTTTTAACTCTATTTTACTTTAAAGAGGATGTAACTACTTTGGCTGCACTTGACAGTGACAGTGGCCTGAGCAAGTAGGGCAGAGAACCTACAAGGACAGGAGACTCTGGGGAGAGGAGAGAAGTCAGGCCATTTAATGAGCAGCTAGCCCTGGGCCCCTGTCCTCAGGGGTACTCAAGCAATGGGAAGGACATCACTTTTGACTACTGTCCAGCTCTTACAAAAGGTGAACTGGAGCCATCTGATATTTGAGGGAAATACAGCAATATGGGGAGGTAGTAACGTTAGTGCTAAGTTCTTTAAGTCAGCTCATCGAAAACCAACACACTTGGACCATATTATCTTAGCTTCCAGTAGGAAGGTTCTAAGTTTAGTAAGTTCCCTACACTTTATACCTTTTTTGAAGGATTGCTGTAAGAAAGGTCCACTTGCAGAATGTTTTTGTGCTGTTTACTTCTTTTAAAATAGACATTATTTTTAGAATGGTTTTTGATTTACAGAAAAATTGTGAAGACAGTTCAGAGAGTTCCCATAGACCTCATCCAGTTTGCCCTATTGTTAACATCTTAGAATAGAACGCTTGTTACAATAAACACACTAATATTGGTATATCATTATCAACTACAGTCCTTCCCTTTTCCATAGTTCCTTAGGCTTTTTTCCTATTTATTTATTAAAATTTATTTATTTATTTATTTATTGGCTGTGTTGGGTCTTTGTTGCTGCACGTGGGCTTTCTCTAGTTGCGGTGAGCGGGGGCTACTCTTCACTGCGGTGCTTGGGCTTCTCATTGTGGTGGCTTCTCTTGTTGTGGAGCATGGGCTCTAGGCTGGCGGGCTTCAGTAGTTGCAGCATGAGGGCTCAGTAGTTGTGGCTAAGGTCTCTAGAGTGCAGGCTCAGTAGTTGTGTCACGCGGGCATAGTTGCTCCTCAGCATGTGGGATCTTCCCGGACCAGGGATTGAACCAGTGTCTCACTCTGTTTCATGCTTATAGGTTCCTGAGGTAAGCTGACTGAGATGTTAATAATTGTTGCATCATTGCTGTTGAGTCTTGAAATATCTTTTCATCATAAACTCTGAAACCACTATTTTTTTCCCCCAGCATTGCATTGGTGTCTGATTGAAACAGCTTTAATAAATGATACAGGGTTACAGGTCTTTCATTAGGGTCAATGAAAAATATTCTGATGATTATTTCAAATTCACCCCATCCTGTTTCATTAATTTCATATGGAAGTTTAGTAACAACTCTGAAAGGATTGCCATAGCTTTCATGTAATTTAAATTGGGTTTTCTTCACATATGCTCACATATCCACATTTCTATATGGTTTTACATATACAGTCCACTGATGGGTATGCTCAACCTCTTCTCTTTTCTTTCCAAAATATCCAGCAACATTACCATAAACCACTGGTTTAACAGCAGTAACCCCCTTCACTCTCCCACCAGAGTCAGGTCCAAATGCAGCCATTCTCTTGAACATACTGTCCTCTGGAAGAAGCTGCTGCAGCCAAGGAAAGAGACCAGGGCGGGCGGGCTCGCCGCTCTCCTCAGAGGCCCGCTTCTCCCGTGTGGGACCAGGAAGAGGGTTTCTGGCAGAAGGAGGACGAGTCGGCCGGATTACGGGGGGGGGCTGGGGGTGGTGGTGAGCGCCTACTCCTCATGTCTCAGACAGGTGGAGAGCTGAATGCGAGAGGTGGAAGTGGTCACGTTGGCCATAGCTCCTTAGTTTTAACCTAATGTCATTTTCCTATTCTAGGATCTCATCCAGATGACCATAGTCCACATAGCTGTCATCTCTCCATGTCTCCTTAGACTTTTCTATGACAGTTTCTTGGGCTTTCCTTATTTATTTATTTTTTATCAAGAAATGCTCTAGGCATTCAAAAAATGTGTGTATATTTATATATACATTTATATCACCAATATAACCACTGTTCAGCCTGAAAAGGAGAGCATTGCAGATATGACTGAAGCTCTGGGTGTTCGCCACTCTATCCCATTCTCCTTTCCTCTCCAAAGATGGCCAATGCCTTAAATGTGGTGTTTCTGTCCCATACATGCTTTGAAACAACTATATATAGTGTTGTTTTGCATATTTTAAAATGACATAAATGTTATCCTGTAAGCCTTGTTCTGTAGTTTGATTTTTTTATATAACATTTTTTGATCTATGTTGCTCCAATTTATTTAATTCCTCAATCATTCTGTTGTACGAATCCACTGTCTTGTGGGTAGACATTTTCTGTCATTGCCATGGTCATTGCAAATGGTGCTGAGCAGACATGCATTATGACTTGCCTTCTGCACATGTGTATACATTCTACCTTGGGCTTTGGGGTGGGAGGATTTCTGGGTGTCGTTTTATCTTTGACAAAACAGTTCATTCATTCATTCAATAGATATGAATTGAGCACCTAAAACGAACAGGTCAGAAACTTAAGGAGGCTCTGGAGGTAGACAGAACAGAAACAATCCCTCCCTCCTCATGGGGCTTACAGTATTATTTGGCAAGACAAACAAATTGAAGATTTAATTAAAGATAAACATGAACTATATAGGTATAGTTATAAAAACATAGAACATTAATTAGTGCTGTGTGCCAGAAAAAAAAGATGAGGATTATTGAGAGATGGTGAACCTTAATATTTATCTTGATATTGTAATTTACCACAAGAATTCCCTACAAGGAAAACGATACTCACTTACTGAATTTATGTACTTCCTCAATGGGGCAATATAAAGTAAAGGGTTTCTCCTTTTGCCTTAACTATCAGGAATCTCACATCTAAATGTAGTGCCAGCTGCAGTGCCTGGCACATCTCAGTTACCTTCAGTACGTTTACATTTTGGCTTTTTTAATAAAGGGTTTTCTTTTATTTTTATATGCCTTGCTTTACATACCACGTCATTTTGGAAGTAGTGAAGGTATAGATCTTAGAGGGAAGATAAGATGTTGGTCACCCCCATTTTTAGCTTTTGAAATAGGCTTCCTTTTCTGGGGGTTTGGGGTGTTTGTGTAGGGGTCTTACAGTACTGGCTTGCTTGATTTCAATGTGAATTTTCCAAACTAATTTATTATCCATCAAGAGGCAATTTGTTCCCTAAATACTTCACTTAGATGATGATTCTTCTTTTTAATCACCACCAACACACACACAAACAGAACTCCTTAGCAATTCCACTTGGCTCTACTGCTATCTTTAGGAACATTTGTCTTGTCTTAACTAATCTCCTTGTAAAGCCATCTAGTTTTCTGTGACACTGTTTACTTTCATTAGGCCATAATTATGGGATTCTGATAACCATGGAGGAGTAGAGAGACAATAAATGGGCTTTTGTGGGTGATTAAATGCTAAAGCAAAGCTGAGATATTTGATAACCACAGCAGTTGTTTCTGCAAGTATATTCCAAAAGCAGGAGTATTATGGCTATTATACAACAAGCAAGCAAAATAAAAAGGCTCCCACAAATCACTCTGCTACTTTTCTCAACCACTGTGCTTTTGAAAGTCTAATGCTCTTTTATCTGGTGTTTTTTTGATAGTCAGTCTGAGTAGTTGGCTCTTGATGGCAGAATGCTATTTAAAGAACAAGTTCTCAATGTGAATATGTCACATCTAAATGAGTGGTTGAAGTGGGCAAAAATGTACCTCATCATCAACCATGTGGAGCATAGTATAGTCTGAAGAAAAATTATGTGTGTGGAGCTATAATTGAACTCAATTTCACAAGGGCTTACTAGCTTTTAATGAATGACTTAGCACTATCAAGAAGAAATGCATGTGACTGCAGGTAATGGAAAACTGGAATAACAAGTAGGGTTTATTATTCTCACATGACAAATCTAGAAGAGATAGGCAATTTCTAGGCTTTGTTCAGTGGCTTGGCAATTCCATCAGAGATCTAGGGGTTTTTTTGTGCTTTCTGTTCAGCTCGTCCTAATGTGTTAGCATTCATCCTTATGCTTATTGCCTCATGATTGCAAAATGGCTGCTGCGGTGAAGTGGTGATGCTGGCCATGGCTCTCCCCCTTTATCGGGATAGCCAAAGTTTCATCATAACTCCCCAGCAGACTTGCTGTTAATTCTAAATGGCTATAATTGAGTCACGTGGGTGCTCTGCATTCAAGGCAAGCTCAGAAGGTTGTATATTTAGCTGAGACATTAAAGCTTCAAAGTGGAAGATGTTGACAAGGAACACATGGGGGATGGCTACTGACAGGGCAGCTAACTACCAGTCATCAGCCTATCGTACCTCGCACACCAGAGTTTTGCAGTTAAGCCTTAAATATAAAAATAAATCCCATCTTCATGAAAATGGAAACCCATTACATACTCGTGTTTATGTCATGCCAGTTCCATAGTTAAAATGGAAAGATGGCAGATGTGGCATACTGCCCATATCAATGTATTTGCTTGTTGACTTTACTGCATAAAGTATGCTGGTGGAGACAAGCCGATCTCACTTCATTTCAGAAGATTTTGCTTTTATTTTTCCTTTTTTGTTGCTGACCTTGAAGATAATTAAGAAAGGTACGTAGACATGAAATGGAGCTTGTTAATTCTGTGTATATTCTTCGAAAAGGCGTGCTTTTATGCCTTAATTGTCTTCAGGTGATCACTAGGGAAAGGGAGCAAGAGATAATTAACAACTACATTCAATTAAAAAATAAATTGGGCCACAAATTTCAATCTCATTTACCATGTTGCCACAGGTTAAAAAAAAAAACAAAATCCTCTTAAATTTCAGGCTTTCCTTTGCTTCCTGTTGACATTCGTCTTCTGGTTATGTCTTGCTGTAAAATAAGCCTCAGTTTTGTGGGTGGATGGGCTCAGCTGGCGCCTCTCATGCCCTGGCTCTCCAGTGGCAGCTGGGGCTGGAGTCATTGGAAAACTTGGGCTGAGTTAGACATCCAGGAGGGCTCATTGTGTGGCCTCTTCATGTAGCATGGGCTTCTCACAGTCTGGTGGCTGGATGCTGAAGCTAAAGTTTCCAAGAGACCAAGGCAAATGCTGCGAGGCTTCTAACCTTGGAAGGCATGCAGCAGCCACCTTCCCTTCGTGGTGAAGGACAGTCCAAACAAAGGCAGGGTCAGAGGCATGGTCAATTGGGGACCATCTTTGGAGACAAGTTACCACAGTCTCCTTCCTTTCCTCCTCTTGGGGATCGAAAGCGCCATCAGAAGCCAGTCAGAAAGAGAAGAAAAGGGTGAGGATACAGCTGCATGTAACAGGCAATGGAGCCAGGATGCTAAGATTTGCCATCCTTATACCCTAGGGGATTCTTTTCATGCCATTTTGAAATGACAATGGTAATTGTGAGTAGAGTGGAAATCTTTAGTTTTACAATTTTGAAATTTTCCCTTTTCAGAGGAAAAAGAAGCAAACATTACCCTTTAAAAAAATTTCTTTTAATACTAACAGTTGCAAACGAAACATAAAACTTATGGCAACCCCAAACAAATCAAAACCAACCCTGAACTTTGTTTTGACGTACAATTTCTATTCTTTACATGTGAATATTTCCTCTTTTATTGGAGGCCTAGCAGAGAACATTCTCGTCCAAAATAAATGAGATCAAAATTGATTTTTATTAAAAGCATCATCTTCCTTTGTGCCAAGACTATAGGGACACAGATAAATACATCTACATGTAACATAGGCACTTTAAATCATTGTCTTTATGTTGGCTTTTGGTGATTTTTTTCATCTTTGCTGCATTTTCATGTGAGTGAATGGCAAAAGCAGAGCAAGTTTTAAGAATCTGTAGGAATCCTCAGAGATTCCTGTTTTGCTGAGACACAAGAAGCCCATAATTAACAAACAAGCCAAGAATGAAGAGGTGGAAAAGAGGGCGGGTACCTTTGCTGCTATAAACTACTAGCTTTCACCGTTCTACGCCTTGCCTGTGTTGCTGCTGCCACCTGGAACACCCTTGCTCCCCTTTCTTTGCCTGGCAGACTCCCACTCAACCCCAGATGCAGCCCAGCTGGTGCCTGCCCCATGAAGCCACCTCAGCTGCCCGGACAGTGTGCTCCACAGCTACATTCCCCATGTCTGTTGCCTTATTTTTCTGTAGGCATCTCCTTCCCTGAATTGTGGCTTCTTATGGGCAGGGACCACCTCTTAGCCTAATGCCATCAGTCAAGAAAGCATACAGTGTTCAGGGGCTCGGGAAAATTTGAAAGCAGACTGCACAGGCAGCTACACTGACATGTGAGTCATTTTTATGGTGATTGGCAACCATTGTGTTAGGTGGCTTATACCCTGCCCTGATCAAAGCAAAACAAACAAATGCTAAAACCAACAAACTGGACCATACACACTTTTCCAGTGTCAAAGAGGGGAGGGATGTTATAATAACCCAAGACAATTGTGCTGGTGCTCTTTGATCTCTGTTACTAGAGCATACCACTCTATTTCCTGGTTCAGGAGGACACTTCCTTGTGGTCCTCTTGGAGCCCCAGAACCTTGCAGTCTCCCCCTAAATTCCTACGAGTCTTGAATGGGCACCACACAACTGAGCAGTTACAGATAACCTGATATTTGCTGTCATTTCCCTTGCACGTGTCTGGGCTCTTGGCTAAGATGTGAGTGCCATCCATACTTTTTTCTGCCCCCTAAAGGCTAGGTAGGGTGGATATCCGGCAGGCACTCGCTGGAGTTGCCCTTGACTGCCTGGAGCCTGTGCAGTGCCTGGATATCAGCTGAGCACTAACACTTCACACCTTCACGCGCCCCTCAGTGGGAACTGGTTCTCCGAAAGGTGCAGCCTTCGGGACACTGGTTTGGGGACCTAGTTTTTCTTCAAGCTTAAAGAGTACAAACTATCAGCTGGTTCAGCAAAATTTGTCTCACAGATATATTTTGATTAACTTGCACAGGGTATTTAGAAACAATTGAAAGAGTTGCCAATGTGTTTAACATCAGGAGACTGCACATAAGTACCCAGAGTTCTAGGTTCTCTTAAAATTTGGGAGATTTGCCAGAATTGGACCTTGATTCCCAGTTGGCAACAATTGCTTCTAACCAAGTGGCGACGGTTCCTTTCAGACAGAAGAGGAGCCTCCCTTCTTTTTTCTCCTATAAAATTACACCCCATGCTCTCTTTTCCCATGTGTGTTACCTGCCTGGTTCTTGGATAACTTATTCTAGAAAATGCCAGTTATATGTGCTATTGTGCTGCTAAGTGCAAAAAGCCCTAATATACACAAGTCTAACAAAAGATATATGAACAGCTTACATATGGACTTTTCTTATTTATTGTACACATTTTAAGAGGTATCAAGGCCCCTGTGCATCCCTTAGAATTGCATAGTGTTTTCATCAATTGGCTTATTTAACAGTGATCATAATAGCATCCTTTTTATTGAGCACTTACTATGTACTAGTTACTGTTCTAAGCACATATTAACTCACTAATCTCCCAACACCCCTGTGAGATAGGAGCTTTGATTCCTCCCATTTTCTATGTGAGAAACGGATAGCTTAAGCACCCAGCAAGGGGCCTAGTGGAGCTTTGGACTCAGGTACAGGTGGAGAGAGTTACACATCTTTAAGGTTTACTTTCAGGACAGTATAACTTTCTTTAAATGGCTGTTTTGTGGGTATTTAAATGTACTCATGAAATGGAGCAGGACCCTCTGGTACTCCTCCCCAACCACGGCCCTGTTCTCCTCCTGCCTTTTGTCTTTAGCCAAAGAATAAGTTTAATCAGAGAAGTGAAAAAGTGAAGAACAAAGGAAAACAGTCAAACAAGACCAAATAATAATAGTTTAGTCATTAAAGTCAAGGACCATTAGTTCTCCTCAAGGGCTGTAGATAATATTCTGAGCCACATCCTTTGAGCTGTCTTGCAGATACTGAAACCCCCACCAGGTAGAAAAAGTGAACTTCATGATGACCAGACTGTAGCTATGACATAAGCTGCCACAATTCCAAGGACTGACCTCAGAGAAATGGAAGCAAACAGACCCTAGAACTAAAGATTAATAGTACCCAAAACAATCAAGATGACGCTGATCAGACCACCGCACGACCAGTTTCAAGATGACTGTCAGAGCTGACTGTGCTGTTTCTGCACGTAGCCCCCGCTCTCCACCTATCCACGCCTGAAACTCCCCTTTAAAAGCTCTTGCCCACTGTTTGGGGGCAGGGGGAGGGCTTGGCCTTTGGGCACTGTCCTCCCTCTTTCCCCTGGTTGCCGGCTCCGAAATAAAGCAAACTTTCCCTCCCAGCAACCTTGCCTGTCTGGTACTGGCTTTGGAGTGGCGAGCAGCCGGACTCCACGTTCAGTAACGGAGTCAGGTCTGGTGGTTTTTGTTGTCGTTAAGCAGTCTGCTCTGAAGAAAGTTCCACTTGGGCAGGGGGAGGGTTTCATAATGTTTAAAGTATTCAATAGGATTGACCCTCAGAAACCATAAACTTTTTTTGGCATGAATATAAAAGAGAAATTAAGAGTGAGATACTTGTAGAACGAGGCGTTTAGTTATCTCTTTAATCCTAATCATGTCTTTGAACCTTTTCTCTGAAGCCATCTGCTTATAGTACAAACTCCCTACCTGCTTGGGCCTCTGGTTCTTGCTCTCCTTTCCCTCTCCTGCAGCATCTCCTACTTCCTCTGCTGCTTTTCTTATTCTTCTCTTTCACCTCTCTTTTTTTAATCTCTGCCAAAATCTTTATTGAGTGCTGATGGGTCAGGGAAAAATATGATGGTCTCTGCTCTCAGAAGACTTAGTTTTGTGGAGGCAGGCAGACTTATCAACAAAGAATCACTTTTTTGAAACTTCACATTGTCGTGCATCATTTTTCATCGGTTCTGTGCTCAAGAATACAAACAGAATTGATTCCTAATGTTGGCAAAACTAAAATAAAATGGGTCCTCTTGTACATTACGGTATTAGGATATATTTGAGAATTTGAAAAGTGTGTAATTTTTATATTATCCAAAGTATTTTCAATCACACTTTCAGGAACTTCAGATATGCTTTCTAAAACATTTTAAAACAGATTAGTCCACTGAGTTATAGGCATATTTTAATAGCCCATCCACGAGAAATTTCCCTAAAGAGAAAAGGGGACCCCAGGGCACACCTAAAGCACAACTTATGCAGGGCATTCTGGACCAAAGTAAGCTATTCCAGGTATTTCAGGACAATTTGTGTTTCTATAGAGTAGATTTTCTACATGCGGTATGTAGACAGCAAGGAAACCACAGTGGGTGAACAGAGTGAATGCTGAGACTAGATAGAATGACTTGCTTGGAAAATGAATGAGATGAAAAGGAATACTCATGCACAAGAAACATCTATATTCTCATTAAAGTAATCTGACAATATATCCAAAGCCATCAGTGCTCATTCCTTCTGATCCAGTAATGCAACTTCTGGGAATCTAATTTTAGGAAATATTTCAAAATATGGAAAAATCCATATGCATGGAAGCTATTCATTTTGGTTCTATTTATAATAACCAAAATGCTCTGTGTGTCCCTCAGTAGAGACATGCTTATGTAAGTTAAAAACATTTTCTTCATGGAATGTTATGCAGCAATTAAATGATGATCTTAAAGACTGTAAAGTAATTTGAAAAGTGCTCAAATAATTTAAAAGTAGGATAACAGTTGTACACTGTGACCAATACTATGTAAATATTCTTAGGGGGAAAAAATGATAGACAGGAAATACAGCTAAATGTTTATAATTATTGTGTTAATGCAGGATTATGTATGTAAAATGATTAATTATTATACTACGCTGATTGTATGAAGAATTTGTGATTACTTTAACTATGGAAATGACATACATTTAAACATTAAACATAAGCATAAACATATCGTTTGAACATAAATTTAAACAATAACACTGTGGTAAGTGTATGATAGAAGTAGATATAGGTGTCTTACTAGGATATGTGAGCAGAGTTGATGGATGCTTTTCCTGGGACATAGCTATAGTTGAATCAGGTGAAAAGTATGGCTTAACCAAGGGTCTAGGAGATGGACACAGCAGGGCTGCAGAGGGGGGCAGTGGTCAGACAATGGTGGCCATACTGATTTGAGAGTGTCAGTTTTAACATGGTATTTGTGTCCCAAACATCAGAACCCCATCATGTCACAGCTGGTTTTCCCATGGAAATATTGATTTTTCCGTGCCTTCTTTGGAGACCCTTTTTTTCTCCTTAATTAGTTCAGTAATTCTGGAGTTGCTCTCTTTAGGAGCTATTGATACCCTAGAAAAAGGTTGAGCCAGACGTATTGATGAGCCAGACGTATTGATGAGCCTGCCATTGGTCTTGTGAGGAACTTGCCTTCTCTCTTCCCCATAGCGTTGGCTACAATTATTTGTCTTTGGACTCGTTCCTTTTTATGAAATTGATAATAGTGGTAATCGTGACATCAGTCATGGCTAATTTTGTGAGCACATACTGTGTCAGATGTTGTAGCAAACACTCTCAAACTCCCCATTTTGTAGAGGAATGCATGGAGGCTTAGAGAGCTTAAGTAATTTACTAGGATTGTACAATGAGTCAGGGGTAGAAATACAATTAACTTTTAGAAATGTGTTCATTGTTTTTAAGTATCTTTATTGGCTAAAAGTTGGCAACCTAATATCAGTCCCTTGATCATTATTTTTTTCCCCTAAAAGTCCACTTGTTCCTGAAATCACAAGGCCTGGGAAACCCTGGATTATTTTCTGAACCCAAAACCCAGCGCCTATGATCTGACAGTGGAAGAGAATATTTAAAATAGGAAATGTTCCAGAAAATCCAGACGACAAAATTGCTGTAAGTTTCAGAAGAAGAACCAAAGATTTGGCTTCCTGTTCAGAGCTGAACACTGTGTACAGAATATCTCAGGAGAAATTTGAGAGCTCTGTTATCTAAGACATAGGAAATAGCTATTTTTCAGCCCTTGTGCAATCTTACCTGTCTCTCTGTAAGCAAGGCTCCTTCACAACTGCATTACAGCCAGCCCAGTTACCATTCTTTCCCGTCAGGAATCGTCTTTAAAAAGTCTCCAAATCGCAAATATATGGCGATCTGAGTGTCAGGTGTGGCATGCACTGTATTTAAGTACCACTTAGGAAGAAAAGCAAAAACCTCAGCACTTTGAAATGATTTTTAAATTAATATTTTGGTGGAAAATTCCTGTCTTATCTATGCAACTAAACACCTTTTATGTAATTTTATTCACGTTCTTGAAAACACAGGAAGAAAACCACTTTTCGTGGTGTCTTCCTTTTCCCCAATAGCAGCAATCAGCAAGCTAACGTCTGCCTCGTCCTGTTCCCTAGAACTTACGTACCTCTGTGCTTAAAATTTAGTGGAAAACAAAAATAGAAGAAAACTTTCCCCCACAAAAAAATTTACAGAAAATCATAATTATATTGTGCCCAGTGAGGAAAGAAAATCCAATGTAAAAAGGCTTGTTTTGCAGGTGGAAATGAATGTGCCTGGGCTTGCTCCTGTAGTGAAGTTAGGATTCCCGAGAATGTGCTAGAAGCAGGCAAGGCCCCTGGAAGCCTAGCCTCAGGAATGGCACATTCTGCTCCCGCTGAGTTCCCTTGGTCAAAGCAAGTCATTAAGACCCGCCAGACTCAAAGGGTGGAGAAACAGAGTCCACCCGTGAGTGAAGGGGTGTGGCCATTTTTACAGTCCATCAAAGGAGTGGCTTTGTCAGAGGATATTAACAGAGTTAAGTGAGTTAAAGGGCCTAGAAGAATGCCTGGCACACAGTAACTGCTATTTTGCTGCTTATGATTCATATTATTACTACTATTATCTCTAGACATTTCCCCGAGAGCTTATTGAGTATTCTTTAATTTTACTTTCGTTTTTCAAAATGGTGTGGGAGGAACAGCAGTGACTCTTCACCCCAGAAAACGGTATTTAAGGGCTGGTATCCTCTGTCACCAGAAGCAAAGATGTGGGGTGGGAGAGATGTTTCTAGGCGGTGCTCTTCCCCAACGTCCAGGTATCCTGTTTCTTCCTGCTTTCTCCTTTCTTCCCTGTCAAAATTAATTCTGATCCTTTACCAGTGGTCCCCAACCTTTTTGGCACCAGGGACTGGTTTTGTGGAGGACAGTTTTCTCCTTGGCGGGAGGAGGTGGGGCAGACTCAGGGGGCAGGGGGGATGGTTCAGGGTAATGTGAGCCATGCAGAGGGATGGGGAGCCGCAGATGAAGCTTCATTCGCTGGCCCACCACTCATCCCCTGCTGTGTGGCCCGGTTCCTAACAGGGGGGTTGGGTGGGGACCCCTGCTTTATTCCCACCATTGTAGTGTTTGCCAAATGTGAGTGATATTTCCCTTTTAAAGGAAAGCAGTCTTGTGAAGTTAGGTGTGGATTTCTATTTTTATTATAATGTTACTTAACGATGTACAAACATAAAGCCATATATAAGCTAATTATGCTTCTATATAGCTTTCATGCATCCATAAAATAAAAAATAAACTTTGAAAATGAACAGATTTAAAAATTAAAGGCAGGGTGGGGGAGGGATAAATTAGGAGCTTGGGATTAACATATACACACTACTATATATAAAATAGATAAACAATAAGGACCTACTGTGTAGCACAGGAAACTATGCTCAATATCTTATAATAACCTATAATGGAAGAGAATGTAAAAAAAGAATATATATATATCTGTATAACTGAATCACTTTGCTGTACACCTGAAACTAACATAACATTGTAGATCAACTGTATTTCAATAGAAAGTTTTTAAAAAGTTAAAGGCAAGAAAAACTTCAGAATTTTAAAGTCACAGCATTAACAGAACATGACAGATGATGTTGTTTTCACTAAAACGATTCCTGACTCACAACTGCCATGGCCTTTGATGCCTCAGTTCTCCCTTAGTTTTCTCTGCGCAGACGACAGCAAATCCTTCCATTACACAGTGTACTGTGATGTGATTAGACCTTTGTTTGGCATGAGAGCATCATTTAGATATAAAGTCCATTTCTGTCCCTTCTCTTTAGCCTGCAGTGATTAGAATAGCACTACTTGATATCGACTTGACTGTATGTAAATACAAACACGAACAATGAAGTCACCTGGCAGTGATTGGTTATCAGATGGCTATCTGATTTAGTGCCTTCCAAATTTTAATGGGCAGATAAATCACAGAGGATCTTAGTAAAATGCAGACTGATTCGGCAGGACTGGGGTAGAGCCCAGAATGCTGTGTTTACAATAAACTCTCAGGCGATGCTCATGCTGAAGTCCACGGACAACACTTTGAATACAAGGCTCTGATTATGCCTCTATCAATATTTTTTAGATTATTATTTAAACAAAATATACAAACATTTAAGAGTCAGCAGAAAGTTC
The DNA here is from genome assembly GCF_030028045.1 of Hippopotamus amphibius kiboko. Taxonomy (NCBI): domain Eukaryota; kingdom Metazoa; phylum Chordata; class Mammalia; order Artiodactyla; family Hippopotamidae; genus Hippopotamus; species Hippopotamus amphibius. Next base: position 157,887,309 of record NC_080189.1, read on the forward strand.
ACATGTCTATGGATATGTCCACGGTCCCCATCCTAAGAATCACAGCACAGAAACACCAATGCAGCAAGGTTATTAGACTGTTATACTGGTCCTGTAGGAATCAAATCCTAACATAAGTAACAAACTGCGTGTACTGAATACCAGGCATCAGCCAGTAATGTAGGAGGAAATGAGGCTTGAAGGAAGCCTTCTCTGGATATTCCAGACATAACTCATAGATGACTCGTCTACCAGAGGGACAGGCCAAGTGTTTTTGCCTCTAATGAATCAAAGGTATCTCTCTCTCTCTCTCTCTTTTTTGTTGCTATTGTTGTTGTACCTGTCTTATATGACCATTCACATTTTGCCTGGTCTTAGAGTTTAAAATGTGGTGGAGCTTTTTCAGTGTTAATGTCCCAAGGGCAAGGATTGTGTTCATTTTTGTACCTTCACACAGCAGGCATATAAACGATTGTAGAATTGAATTTGTGAGCTAGATAAACCTTGTGAATGCCCTTTGATATTGCATAACCAAGGCTTGATTTTCCTAAAATTCTAGGAATTTAGCTCTCTTATGTTTCAGGATATTTATTTTATTTACTACTCTGCTTTTTTTTTCTTCTTTCTAGGAAATATTCCTAAAACTTAAATAACTAAAGCTTAGTTTCTGATATTTGAACTTACACAGCATTTTTATTCTTGGCTCTCAGGTGCACTTTGCCTTTTATTTTGGCCTGAGGATGAATGTTGAGAGGATGAGAAACACTTATAGATATATTCTTGATAATTTGTGAGACCAGGATTTATCTTTTCTAAATAGTGCGATAGCAGTCTTCTGAAAAGAAGTCCTGTCAGAAGATGCAATAGAATGGATTTTTCTTTGATAATAAAGTACAAGATTGTAGAGAAATACCCAGATATAGGCTTTGTATGTATAATATCTTTCCTATGAGGGAAAAGGAAAACAGTGTCTGTCCAACCTTATCAATAAACCATTATAAGATGTCTTCAACATGGGCAACAAGTACATTCTAACTCTTCTCTTGGATTGAGAAATTTTCAGATAATGATTGGGAGAAAACAATTCAGGAGGTCACAGTGGGGTACCTAACGAACATAAGTTGTGTAGCACATCACTGAACAGAGAGAGACCAGGTGTATAATATATGAATGGGAAAGCAATCTTCTCAAGGTATTAATGTCATTTTTCCTTAGTTCTATTGACCTGTCTGTCTGCCTGTCTTTCCACCCACCAAATCCATCTAACACCCAACCCACCCAACCAACTCAATCCACTCATCCCATTCATTTATCCCATCCATCCCACCCATGCCATCCATCCCATTCATCCCACCCATTCCATCCTACCTATCCCATCCATCCATCCCATCTTTCCATTCAATCATTCACTTAAACTTTTCATTGAAAAATGAAACATAGACTGAAAAGAACCACATACAACAAATGTGGCTTAATGCAAAGATTCTTGAGTGTGGACTCCAGGTCAGCAGCATCAGCACTGTGTTAGAACTTGCTAGAAATACATGTGTTTGAGCTTCTGTGGAGACATTAAATCACAAACGATGGAGGTGGGGTCTCCCATGCATGCTTGAGTTTGAGAACCATTGGCTTTTTGGGTAACTACCACCTAGGTCAAGAAGTAGAATTTTTCCAGTCACTTCAGAAGCCCCTCCATGTACATCTTCCCAACCATAGCTCCTTCCTCCTTCTGAGAAAACCACTCTCTTGAGTTTTATAGTGATTTTTTTACTTGTCTCTTTATAATTTTATCACTGAATTGTGTATCCACAGATGCTATAGTTTAGTTTTTTCCATTGATGTTGACTTTTTGTCTTTTAATCTATAGGTTCCCTCCATTATCTCTTTATCATACAGTGTTTCTGTTGAAGAACCTAGACTGTTTGACCTCTTGGAGCTTCCCAGTGTGTGGATTTTACTGATTGAGTATTCATGGTTCAGTTCAGTGTGTCCTTCTGCATTTCCTGCATATTGGCAGCTGGATATAGAGGCTTTATCAAACCCAAGCTTGATCCTTCTACCAAGATTATAGGTGGTACTGAGTTCTTTCAACAGGAGGCATGTGATGTCTAGTTTTACTGTTGTTTGATGTTGACAACCATAGATGCTCAATACCTAGATCTATTGGGAGGTGTATATTGGCATATTCTACCATTTTGTTTTCACTTATTAGCTAGAATAATTTCTATGGAATAAATTTATATGACTAGATGGCTCCTCAGTGATAGGGTTCTTACATGGGAGCAGATCAAATGTTCACTTTTCCTTTTATCGACCTAGTTTCAAAATGGTGAATTGTTTTCCCTGTCATGACCAGAAGATGACCAATTTTTTTAAAAAAATATCATGAACTACTAGGTGTAAACATATTGGAAAGGTATCAAACAATGGCAAACCTTACCTTTATTAAATCTCAAATAGTTCCATTCGTTGGCCAGTGGGAGCCTCCTCAACCTGGTTCCCGATTCCTTTGGATATGACTCTAGTGCTCTGATCCCTTCTGTGTTCCAGGCTCATCTTGTACATTTCTTGCCTCAGACCATTTCTTCAAGAAACCTCTGTCTCTCTTAATGAGCAAATGATGTATCAAAACCACAAAGTAGGCCCTCACGGCTATTGCCTTGGTCCTTTTTTCTGCATCTTTCTCATGATGGAGCTAGGAAATATTTATAACTATATGCATATCTTTTTTTATACCTACGTATAGGTATAGTATGTCTAAATATTTTTATAATTAAATATATTTAAATGTATTTAAAGTTAAAATACCTCATAAAATACCTCAAGAATCTTGGTTCTCAAAGACATGGAGACTGCTAGATTAGAATATCTCATAATTGCTCATTTGCTCTATTCCACATCACACACGCAATATTTTTACTACCAGCACCAATTATCATTACTAAAAAGAGTTTAAATTTATTTTTTGCATGTGCTAATTCCATTTCCCCCTAATATTTTGTAGTAAAACCTAATCTATATTATCAGATAATAGTTATTATATGCTATACTCTCTCCCATTCAACCCTCATTTAATGTTAATTCTTAATTTTATATATTTAATACCACTATCTTTATATCAATGATTCTCTAGTCATTTAGTTTCCTGAATCTTATTCTCTGGTAGATTCTTTAGGAAGGGGTTATGATCCAGTTTTCCTAGATATAAAATCCTTGGCTTATATTTTCTTTTCTTGAGTACCCTAAATATGTTAGTCAGTTTTCTTCTGGCATAAAACATTGCTGTAAAGTTATATATGATAATCTAGGTTTCTTTCTCTTATAAAACATGTTCTCCTTTTTGCTTAGAAGCCCAAAGAGTTTTTTTAAATTTTTCTTTAAGGTCTTGTAATTTTTAGTAGCATATGTCTTGGTGTTGGTAGTTCTGGGTCATTATTCTCATACATGTAGTTTATTTTTTTAACTACATGTTAACATGTAGTTTCTAAAGATTTTGTATTTCAGGAAAATTTTCTCCAAGTTTTTAAAAATTTATGTCCTCTTGTTTTAGTTTGTCTCTTCAGAGACTTCTGTTATCCTTATGTTGCATTTTATTTGCCTGTCTTCAAAATTTGTCACTTTTCCTTGAAACATTTTCATACTTCTTTGTTTCTTTTGATTTAAAAATTTTCTGTTTCCTCATTCTATTTATCTTAAGGTATTATTTTTTAAATTCACCCTTAAGTTTTTTCTCATTATTTCTAAAATTTATAGTTCTCTCAAGTTTTTCTAGTTCTTCTAACTCCTAAGAAGAAATGGTTGTTCCTTTATGTCTAGTATATTCTTTTGGTGTCTTTTGGCAAGTTTAGAAATTGCATGTTATAGCTGTGATCTGATATTTGGGGCTGTTTTCTTTTTGGTGCTTTCATTGTAGAGTTGTTATTCCTTTTTGCTTCTTTATTTCTTATAATAATATTGTGTGGAATTTGATCTCAGTGCTTTTCTAGTGCTCATTTTCTTGAAGTTTTAGAAAGAGGCTTGTTCAGATAGCGTTTTCTAACTTCTCAGAGCTTCCTTTTCAAATCATGTAGTATTTTTTTTTTTAACTTGCTGTCTGAAATTTCCTGTCTTTTTTTCCCTTCCCTATTGTTATCTGGCTCTTCTTGTGTTTTCAGTTTTGTTATTTCTGTTTTGCTTAATTTATATTTTTCTCCCAGTCTTTTTTCTCCAATGTGAGGCCCTGCTCTGGGGGCAGGAGTTGGCTAGTCATGTAGCTGTTGGAAGTTTATCCTTACCTGCTTGTATTTTGATGTTTGTGAGGATACCTTGTCACCTAGTTTTGTTGTATATGGTTTTCATCAACTTTATGTGAATTAAATGAATTTTTCTATTTAGTTTCCCTGAATGTTTATGTGTGGGGATTCCAGGAGATCCAAAGAACTATGTTACTACTACCACTGCCATCTTAGAACTACCCAGTTTTTAAAATGAACTTTGGACTTGAGAGTTGAGAGCAATATCATTTTAGGAGCTGGGGGAAGAAATTTATAAATGTAATTATGAGAAGTAATGAAAAGAACTGGCTTGTAAAATGTAATAGATTATTTCACAGAGATGGGTGGACTCAGTCTCTTTGTCTTGCGCAATTACAGAGCAAATGAGGATAATGATGGCAATACGAAAAGAAGTACGTGTGATCTGGAGTAGAAGTAAGTTAATTAACACAGTTTAGTCTCCTTTTCAGGACATATACTGTATTTATTTCTTCATAAAGTTAAGAAATTTCTATAGTTTCTTTTTTAAAAAATTTTAAATCTTTTTTGATTGGAGTATAATTGCTTTATAATGTTGTGTTAGTTTCTGCTGTACAATGAAGTGAATCAGCTATATGTACACATATATCCCCTCCCTCTTGAACCTCCCTCCACCCCCCACCCTGTCCCACCCACCTAGGTCATCACAGAGTACTGAGCTGAGCTCCCTGTGCAATACAGCAGAGTCCCACTAGTTTTCTATTTTACACATGGTAGTGTATTTATATCAGACCTAATCTCACAATTCATCCCACCCTCCCTTCCCCCTCCCCCCATGTCCACATGTCCATTCTCTGTGTCTGCATTTCTATTCCTGCCCTGCAAATAGGTTAATCTGTTCCATTTTTCTAGATTCCAGAAATGTGTTAATATGCAATACTTGTTTCTCTTTCTCTCTCTCTCTTTTTTTTAAAGCTCTTTATTGGAATATAATTGCTTTACACTGTTGTGTCAGTTTTTGAGGTACACCAAAGTGAATCGGCTATATTTATACATATATCCCCATATCCCATCCCTCCCACGACTCCCTCGCACCCTCCTTATCCTGGCCCTCTAAGTCATCACCCAGCATTGAGTTTATCTCCCTATGTTATGCCTAGCTATCTATTTTACCTTTGGTAGTGTATATATGTCAACACTACTCTATCACTTTGTCCCAGCTTCCCCTTTGCCCCCCACCCCCCACCCCACGTCCTCAAGTCCATTCTCTACATCTGCATCTTTATTCTTGCCCTGTCACTGGGTTCATCAGTACCATTTTTTTAGATTCCGTATATATGAGTTAGCATACGGTATTTGTTTTTCTCTTTCTGACTTACTTCACTCTGTATGAGTGGTCCATCCACATCTCTACAAATGACCCAATTTCATTTCTTTTTATGGCTGAGTAATATTCCATTATATATATGTATCACATATTCTTTATCCATTCATTTGTCGATGGACATTTAGGTTGTTTCCATGTCCTGGGTATTGTAAACAGTGCTGCAATGAACATTGGGGTACATGTGTCTTTTTGAATTATGGTTTTCTCAGGGTATATGCCCAGTAGTGGGATTGCTGGATCATATGGTAATTCTATTTTTAGTTTTTTAAGGAACCTCCGTACTGTTCTCCACAGCAGCTGTATCAATCTACATTCCCACCAGCAGTGCAAGAGGGTTCCCTTTTCTCTGCACCCTCTCCAGCGTTTGTTTGTAGATTTTTTGATGATGGCATTCTGACCAGAGTGAGGTGGTATCTCCTTGTGGTTTTGATTTGCATTTCTCTAATAATTAGTGATGTTGAGCATCTTTTCATGTGCCTCTTGTCCATCTGTATGTCTTCTTTGGAGAAATGCCTATTTAGGTCTTCCACCCATTTTTTGATTGGGTTGTTTGTTTGATATTGAGCTGCATGAGCTGTTTACAATGAACAGATACTATCTTAAATGCTTTAATAACATGTGGACCCTTGCCTACGTGGCCCATCATATACCAGAGTTACACACTGAGATGTGAGAAAGTAAAGTGAGTGGGAAGTGACTTGGCCAGTATCAGGCAGCTGCTTTGAGATTTAGACTCCAAGCCTGCCTTTTCTTAACTGCCAATCCAGGATCCCTTCCACCTCCACCTTCTAGTTCATCACTTAGTGTCAAGAAGGGTTTGTTAGACAAAACTAAAACTTCCTGATGTGCAATGTATGCTACTTTTAGAAGAATGTCATGAATTCTCCTTTCTTAACCATGAGCATGGCAGCTCTCACTGTACAGTTCTTTTGTTCAGGCTGACATCGTTCACTGAGTGACTCAGCTGCTTTGCATACATGTTCTTCTCTAATCTGTACCACCTGACAACGTATTACCTTCATGCCTGGTTTACACACGAGGAGTATGTTGCCCCAAATTACCCTACTAATAAACTGTGCATCTATGGAAGTAAACACTTTCTTATTTTATTTGTAAAGTGTTCTGGGCAGCAAATAATAGCTTCCTAGGCTCTCTTCTCATCACTGTGGATACCATGGTCTGTGTGCCTCATTCCCTTCTCCTCTCTGCCTCCCTACACAGGAGAGGAGAGAAGTACTATCTGGAAAGATAATTTTGGGAGGGAGTCTATCCTGTCAAGTGGGTCTTGTAGGAGGGAGGCAGCCACTTTTGTTCTCTTGCCTTTTCCCTCCCCATTTCCCTCCTGTTCAGCAGTTAGTTCACTGAGCGTCAGAGCATAGATCCAGCGTGTGCTCCTTTCCGGTGCCCACATGTCCACTCCTGGGCCGTTTTCTATGTAAAATTTCTACTTGAACTCTTTACAACCTGTTGCTTTGGTGTCTAGGGCTATAGAATAAGCAATAACTAAAAATAGAAATGTTTAAAGAAAAAACTTTTTGTCTGATCCTTTATCCACTGGCCCAAGCCTCAGAGGGACCATGCGAGACTTGGGGGGCAGGAGGCATCGTCAGGTCATTGCCAGGCTTCCATCTTTTCCAGGGCTCGTCTCATCCACCAGCTCCTTCACTTGTCTTCTTCTTCTTTTTTTTTTTTTAAAGGATTTATTTTTTATTTTTTTGGGCTGCATTGGATCTTCGTTGCTGTGTGTGGGCTTTCTCTAGGTGAGTGGGGGCTACTCTTTGTTGCGGTGCACAGACTTCTCATTGCAGTGGTTTCTCTTGTTGTGAAGCACAGGGTCTAGAGCACAGGCTCAGTTGTTGTGGCGCATGGGCTTTGTTGCTCCTAGGCATGTGGGATCTTCCTAGACCAGGGATCGAACCCCTGTCCCCTGCATTGGCAGGCGGATTCTTAACCTCTGTGCCACGAGGGAAGTCCCCTCTCTTGCCTTCTTGTCTTGACCTTTATCTTTCTCAAACCCGTCAAACACCCTAACCAACCGAGGCCCCCAGATTCTTCTTTTGCTAGGTCACCTTCCTACCCAGCACCCACTGATGCTTTTGCATTGTTCCCCAAATCAAATCAAAACTCCCCCTGACTTTCAAGCCTCTCTCATCATGCTTCACTGAGCTCTTTGCTAGGAGGGCTAGAATTATAGTGGTCTATAATCCTTCTCTTCCTTCTAGACTGCCTCTCTCTGCCCCCTTTTGCTTTTACTGAGTAACATTTTCTTTTCCACGGTTACTGTAAAAAGGGATCGATTCTTTTTAGCTAAAGTAAATTACATCCAACTCTCCTTACATGGAAAAAAGGCACTAAAGTGCTGACAGATATCATCTCAAGAGTGGATGGATGTCTTGCTCTTTTCCTTCCAGGATGATCAGAAACAAATTTAACCGGTGATTGGCCATTTAATATGGAAGGCAAGTAGTAACTCATGCTAAATTAGTATACCTCCCAGTAGAATTCCCAGCATTTCTATAAGATTTGCCACTTACAAATTACAAATATAATAGAATCTCAAAGGGGAAGACAGGATGGGTCATATACTCTGTCTACATTTATCTCTTTAAAATACACTTTGAATAAGAGAGCCACAAAAATATGTTAGAAGGCCTTTTAAAATTTCTAGAACATATTAGGGATTCAAAACTTCCAGTTATTATTATATATTACTCATGGCACCCCCTATAGGGTTTTGATAAAAATGCCTTTTCCTGACAGAGGTTACCACCAACACAGATCAGGAGGCCTGGGGAGGACCACATTTGCATGTCGTGTGACCAGCAGCGTCCACAGGGTATGGTGAGGAGGTACAAGGCTCAAGGGAGCTTCAAATAGCTATTCAACAGGAACTCAAAAAAGGGCACAGTCAGACCGATTGCTTAAATTATTTTATGTACATAAAAAGTGGTAGATGGCAGCTTCAACTAGTGATCTGGTCGTTAATCCATGTCTTGGATGTTTCTTAGCCAAAAATGTGAAAGGAGCTAGACGAGTCACTCTCTACTGCCAGTCTGTTTTGCTCTTCTCCTTGACTACCATGCTGTTTGTGTCTTCGGTATAATACTTCTGAGAGGTCAGAATCCCCCGGCGGGGCTCTGAGTCTTAGAGAAATATGCCTGTGAAATGCATGAGGTTTATTCTGCTGGTACTTGTGACACCAGGCAGATGGTGGCATTTACCGTGTTGATCGGTGAGGAGTGTTTGCACTCCCAGCCACAGGTGGGCCGGGAGGGCCTCCCGGCAGCACCACATCCACCCCCCCAGCACACCATGGTAGGTAGTTAGCTGCTCCCTCTTTTTGTTGCTTCAGCACTTGTGCTTGTGTTTCCTTCACGTTACGCATTGGTGGTGGTGGTGATGGTAATCTGTCCTGATGCCTGCTCCTGCGAGGCTGTCAAGCCTTCAAGGGCAGGGACCTGGCTTCTGCTGCAGGGGTTAAGAGCTTCTGCGGTATGCTCAAGGTCACCAAGCAGCTGAGTGGCAGCAGTGCAGGGTCTAAGCCTCATTCATCCGTCTCCAAAGCCCAGGCTCTTAATTAGAAGGCCTATCATGTCATTGAAACAATAATGGTCCTCTGAGGGCAGAATAATGGGCGTGAAATAGTCCATCGTCCAATAATAATTACAGTAGTAATTGTTTATTGGGTTCTTAGAAACTGTACTAATCATTTTATAGATATTATTTCAGTTAATCCTTCCAATAGTCCTACGCCTAGATAGTATAAACACCATTTTCAGATGAGGAAACTGAGGTTCACAGGAGTTAAGACTTGCCAACCAGGTCCCACAACAACTAGTAAGTAGCTCCAACTTTAACCCAGATTAGTTTGATTCCAAAGCCCTTTTGTTATCTGCTATGCTTTGGCGTCTATCGGCATGTCTGAGAAAAACTCCAGTCTGGGAGCCCCTCATCTGTGTGTGTCTCTCTTGCTTCACTGAAGCCCAAACTCTATAGATCATTTGTTGTTACCTTGAGCATAAGAAAACACACCAAGTGATAATAAGCACATGTTATAGATAATAGATAGGTAGATAGAGAGATAGATAGGTAGATGGATAGGACTTGTCATACACCTGAATGAAATTGTAGAAAATAATGTTATGTTAGTTTCAGGTGTACAGCAAAGTGATTCAGTTATACATATACACGTATCTATTATTTTTCAAATTCTTTTCCCATTTAGGTTGTTATATAATATTAACCAGAGTTCCCTAAACTATACTCCAATATAAATTTTAAAAAAAATTTATTTATTTATTGGCTGCGTTGGGTCTTCTTTGCTGTGTGCGGGCTTTCTCTAGTTGCAGTGAGCGGGGACTACTCGTCGTTTCGGTGAGCAGGCTTCTTGTTGTGGCGGCTTCTCTTGTTGCGGAGCGTGGGCTCTAGGCGCATGGGCTTCAGTAGTTATGGCACGTGGGCTCAATAGTTGTGGCACACAGGCTTAGTTGTTCTGTGGCATGTAGGATCTTCCTGGACCTGGGATCGAACCTGTGTGCCCTCCATTGGCAGGCAGATTCTTAACCACTGCGCCACCAGGGAAGTCCTTATACTCCAATATAAAATTAAAAAAATAAAATAAAATACATCTGTGTTCAATTAAAAAATTGTAGAGAATAATTTTCTTATGTGTTGCCCTACTTCATTTGAAGTTAGTGGGGAGCATGGGAGGAACCATTGAAAACTCCCAGCTCTTGCCTCTCTTAAGCCCCCAACATACCCTCCTTCTCACTTAGATGACGGTGAAGGGAGTGCCTCTGTCCCCCCTCAAGTCCACCCCACCACGTGGATGATATGGAGGGAGTGGTGATGGAGGTGGTGACAATGCTGCCTTACATCCGTGTGTCCTGTATTTTTACACATACTCTTACTTGGTCTACCTCAGAGGTTGGTTGACTAAGCATTATGCATTATTCTCTTTTTCCTTACCTAGGAAGAAACTGGATCTCAAAGGTGATCTAGAGTTGGATTTGAACTCAGGACTTCTATTTTCTGACCTAGCGTGCTTTCTGTTGGAGTCATTGCTTTCAAACTGTGGCCTGTGGAGGTGCCTCAGAAGCTGTCATGATGAGTGGGGACGGGAGGGGCTCAAGGACCTACCTCCTGCCTCAAATGGAACAGAGGCACCCTCATCTGGTTGATTTACAGGACTCTGCATGAAGTTTTGTTTGCTATTTGTGTAACACAGTACTACCAAAATGTAGTTTTCATGGTGCACGCATGATACCGTGCAGGTTGGCGGGGGTTTGGCTGGGCTGTGTGGGACTGCTGTACTGCAGGCTGCAGCAGTGGGCAGCTCAGCTTCTTGTTGCAAGTGTGGGGGTCGGCCAGCTGGGACAGCTCTGGCCAGCCGGCATGCTCTTCACATCTTCTTCCGGACTTAGGGTTGGGGTTGGCCTGCAGTCTCTTCCAAGCAAGTCACATGGCCAAGCCCAAAGTCAAGAGGGGGCAGTTCATGGCTCACTGCAAGGCCATGGGCAGGGCACGGATGCAGAGAGGGTTGAAGAGTTTGGGCCAGAAGTGCAATCGACCACTACTGTGTTTGCAAATTGTAGTATCACTTCACTGCCTTCATTTGAAAGTGATGAAAGTTCTTCAAGTCATCTGTACCTGTAGGATCTACTGGAGGTGGCTTTGTAGTAAAGGACAAGAAGTTTGTACCCAGAGGTAACCAAGCCTGAGGAATGTTGCTTGCGAGTGGCTACCAGTTTTTGTTGTGGTCAGTATCCTCATCTTTTCATCACTTGCTCAGGTAGGGTGATATTTTAGTGTATATGTGTGAATGCAGGGACAGAGAGAGAGATGCAAGGTATTGGGTGGGCCAAAAGGTTTGTTTGTTTGTTTGTTTCTGTAAGATGGCTCTAGCAGTGCTTGTCTTTAGCTTCATTTGAAACAATGTTATTAGATTATATGTGACAGCTGTCATATCAGCGTGCATTTAAAAAAAGCAGAAAACATCAAGGGGACTTCCTTGGTGGTGCAGTGGTTAAGAATCCACCTTCCAATGCAGGGCACACGGGTTCCATCCCTGGTCAGGGAACTAAGATCCCACATGCCGCTGGGCAGCTAAACCCATGCGTCGCAACTACGGAGAGAAACCCACAACCAAGAGCCCATGTGCTCTCAACGAAGACCTAGTGCAGCCAAAATAAATAAGTAAAAAATAAAAATTAAAAAATTAAAAAAGACATCAAAATTGGTGAATTTTTGTGTAGCCATTTTAATATTGAAGATGGAAGAAAAAAAGCAACATTTTCAGCGTATTATGCTTTATTATTTCAAGAAAGGTAAAAATGCAACTGAAAAGCAAAAAAAGACTTATGCAGTGTATGGAGAAGGTGCTGTGACTGATCGAACGTGTCAAAAGTGGTTTGCGAAGTTTCGTGCTGGAGATTTCTCTCTGGACAATGCTCCACAGTTGGGTAGACCAGTTGAAGTTGATAGTGATCAAACAGAGACATTAATTGAGAACAATCCATGTTACACCACACGGGAGATAGCCAACATACTCAAAATATCCAAATCAAGCGTTCTAAATCATTTGCACCAGCTTGGTTACGTGACTCGCTTTGATGTTTGAGTTCCACATAAGTTAAGCGAAAAAAACCTTCTTGACTGTATTTCCGCATACGATTCTCTACTGAAACGCATTGAAAATGTTCCATTTTAAAAACAAATTGTGATGGGCAATGAAATGTGGGTACTGTACAAAATGCAGAACAGACGATATCACGGGACAAGCGAAGTTCACCACCACCAACCAAAGGCTGGTCTTCATACAAAGAAGGTGATATTGTATATATGGTGGGATTGGAAGGGAGTCCTCTATTATGAGCTCCTTCTGGAAAAGCAAACTATCAGTTCCAACAAGTACTGCTCCCAATTAGACCAACTGAAAGCAGCACTCGACAAACAGCATTCGGAATTAGTCAACAGAAAATGCATAATCTTCCATCAAGATAACGCAAGACTGCATGTTTCTTTGATGACCAGGCAAAAACTGTTACAACTTGGCTGGGAAGTTCTGATTCATCTGCCATATTCACCAGACAATGCACCTTCGGATTTCCATTTATTTTGGTCTTTACAAAATTCTCTTAATGGAAAAAATTTCAATTCCCTGTAAATTGCACCTGGAACAGTTCTTTGCTTAATAAGGTAAGAAGTTTTGGGAAGATGGAATTATGAAGTTGGCAGAAAAATGGCAGAAGGTAGTAGAACAAAAGGGTGAATGTGTTGTTCAATAAAGTTTTTGGTGAAAATGAAAAATGTGTCTTTTATTTTTGCTTAAAAAACTGAAGGCACTTTTTGGCCAGCCCAATACAAGTGTGCCTCACCTCCCAACCTTGTCCGTTTCCATCCTTGTTTGACCTGAAAGCTTTATTCTGTGCTTCACCTTCCCTCCCACCCCTGCTTTCCCCCGACATTCACATTAAGTTGCTCTGCCCATCCAGTTTCTCCTCTGCCGCTGTCTCCTTGGTTGGTGTCAGCCGCACATCTGCACTCTAAGCTTTACCTGCTGAAAGCCATTCCTGGGTGTTTTGTACCTTCTGACCCTAGACTGGCTAATTTGCCTTCATAAACTGTCAGATTCTGTGAAGGTCATTTAATTCTGTCTTTTTTTTGTAATGTGGTTCAAGAAAAATGGCTAAGAGGCCAAACAATGAGAAATCTGCCCTGAACACATGCCAGCGGTGTTCTAATTCATCACTAAAAAAAAGGCGTAGGAGTTACCAAGTAGGATATTTATGAAGATGGACTCAAGGAGGAGTTTATAAGGACAGATGCAGAATATTACAGTCACAAAATAATAATTACTTCCTGAGGTTTGGGACAGAAAGACTCTCCCCATCTTCCTTACTGCTGTTTTCCCCAGTATGTTTAATTACTTGGGTGATAGTCATCAAACGTTGCACGTCATGCATGCCAGGAGATCCAAAGGCTCTTCACCAAACCTCTGAGTGGGAGGGTGATTATCTTGTGGGACAGGTGATTATGATAAAGGAAAACAAGTAAATCAGCAAGTGATACACAAAGACAAAAAAGACATGCATCCAGTCTGTTTAGTCAAAATCAATTTCAGTGACACTTAAAAAGATGGAGAGAATCATAACCACAGGCACTGTGTAAGTATGACCACTTCATCTGATTTAGCAAGTCATTTTCTGATTATCTGGAGTCCACACTGGGTGTATCTAATGCTAAAATTCATTTCCTTCTAATAAGATCCCATCCACCTGGATCTCAACAGTGTGGCAGTCTTGTCAATGTGGAACATGTCTCTGAATACAGAAGGATGTGGGAAGGCCACCAAATTGCCAACCCCAGTGTCTCAGGCAGGTGTGATCAGAGAAGCAAGAGCCATGAGGATTCAGGATCTGGATTTCACTTATGCAGTTGGGGGATCTGGTTAAACAGTCAATGGAAGGTTGTTACCTCTGTGTCTGACCCTGGGACCTGAGGTCGGCAGGGCAGGCAGTGGGAAGGAAAGGTGGATGTGAAGGGGAGGAAGCAAAGATGAACTGGGACCCTTGAGGATAAGCCAGACTCCAGGAGGATTGGCTGGAACCCATGTTGATCCCCCACTGCCTTCAAGCAACTTCCGTGATGTGGCCGACCTCCAGGAGACGCTGCCTGACCTTCGTCATGGAGCTAAGCAAGCACCTGGCCAGGAGTCGGAGAAGGTAAAGGAGGAGTTCCTGAACGGCTGGACAGGCCCATTTGCTGCCTCTCGACAGCTAGGTGGTCCACAGACAAATGATAACCATAAGGGCTGCAATGGCCCTGGCACCCTGCACCGGCCTTTCACATGCAGAAGTGCCACAGCTGCCGCAGCACTTCCTTCTTTCAACACTCATGCAGAATGAATGCCTCTTGTGGTCCTTGCCAACCCAGAGCTCCACAGGAGGGGGAGGTTTGGGAAATGCAGTTCCAGCTTAGCTAGGTGAACATGATACACATCTGCCACACTTAGTTTCACACGCCCATTGGTCACACGTGGCCCACCCAGACTGGAATGATCCTTGCAGGTTCACCGTTTTGTAAGGGCCACTGTTTACCTAGTTAGCCCAATTAGGGCGTTAGAGTGTTAGATGCAGACATCAGTTCTGTATTGCCTGTTAGGATCTTCTTACCTGAGGGGAATTTTTTTTTTTAACTGAAGTATACTTGATTTACAATGTGTTAGTTTCAGGTGCACAGTACAGTGATTCAGTTATATATATGTGTGTATATATATATATGCTTTTTTCTTTTTCAGATTCTTTTCCATTATAGGTTATTACAAGATATTGAATATAGTTCCCTGTGCTATATAATAGGTCCTTGTTGTTTATTTTATATATGGTAGTGTGTATCTGTTAATCCCAAACACCTAATTTATCCCTCTCCCCATGTTGGGAATCTTTTTTAACTCTTGAGAATTTGTAATGACATCAAAAGGATTACTTGAGAAAAACCAGTAATGCAGTATAGCACACTGCACTGATAGTCATATCTGATGTGGAGATATATAAACATAAATGGGTATGAATATTACACATGCATATATGCTACAACTAATATACCGCCATTGATATAACATGGGATAGCCATGACGCCTCATCAGTGAAGTCCAGGAACAAGAGTAGCTTAGTCGTTAACAAATGTTGATTGAGCACCTACTGTGTGTCAGGTAGTGTTAAAGGCACAGGGGATGTAGCATTTAATAGAACAATGTTGGCCCTAAGGTGCTTACGTTCTATTCCAGGGCCTCTCAGCCAAGGCGCTATTGACATTGTTGGCTGGGTAATTCTTTGTTGTGGGGTCGTTCTGTGTACTGCAGGATGTCAGACAGCATTGCTGGCCTCTACCTACCAGATGCCAACAGTCCACTCACTCCTCTCCCAGGGGAGACAACCAAAGATGTCTTTAGACACTGTTAGATGTCCCTGGGGCGAAATCACCCCCAGTTGAGAAGTACTGTTTCAGGGGGAAAGACAGATAATAGATACCACTGAGATACTTTCAGGCCCTACAAGGTGCAATCGAGAGGATAAAGTAGGACTGCATGCTTCCATGACCACGTTCAGGGGGGCTGAGAAAGGCCTTGTAGAGGATTGGCATTTGATTTGAGATGCAGGCAGCCCTTCAGGGATCTGGGGGCAAAATACTTCAAGCAGAAGGAAAAGCCAGTGTCCAGGCCCTGGGGGGAAACAAGCTTGGGGTGTTGGAGGACAGAAATGCCAGGGGACTTGGAGCACATGTGAAGGGGAGAGAGGAGTATATGGGGTGGGGGTGGGGGCTTGACATGGGGGCTTTGTTGCAGAGGTCATGATGCGAAGTCTGCATTTGACCCTGGCTACTCTGGGAAGCCGTGGGAGAGATTTCATCAGGGGAATGAGGTCATCTGATTTACTCTTTAAAAGTACCATGTGGTACAAATCAACCGGTTTGCAAGGCAGAAATAGAGACACAGATGTAGAGAACAAATATATGGACACGAAGCGGGGAAAGCCGGGGCGCAGGGGGTGGGGGGGGATGAATCGAAAGATTGGGATTGCCATATATATATTACTAATAGGAAAAAAATATCAAATTGTACGCTTTAAATGTATGCAGTTTATTGTAAAAAAAAAAAAAAAAGTACCATGTGGCCACTGTGGGGGATGGGGGGGGCGGTGTGGACAAACACCTCATTGTCCTGCTGTGTCATCCACTCTGCTTCCCACATCCAGTGACCTACAGGGAGCCATGATAACCCCCTGCAGCTGGCTGTTTCCACCTATAAGCAAAGGGTAGTTTTGAGTCTCGATGTCTGCCAGTGATCAAAATTGGAGCTGAAAATCTGGCACTTTCATCACTGACATTTCTTCAATGCTGGCCCCTTCAGTTTCTGGCCCTTGTGTGTACACATCAGCATCCTTGCTCAAGTGCTGGGCCCCACCCTCAGCCCCTTTTTAAAAACAGGCCTTCTGCAGCCTTTGGTGAATATCAGCTTTTCCCTAAGGTCGTAATGGGAAGGACCCACATAGATGCTGTATTTGGGTAAAATACGAAAGTCTCCTAGCTGCCTACTGCCTGTGATATTCTTTTCCTTTTGATCAAAAAACCTTTACTCTTGGTTATTTCTCTCCATCTACCTCCTATACCTTCACAAGATTTTACTGGTTTTGTGACCACTTACATTTGAATTACATAGCATGAGCATTCATGCTCTTTGCTCATAGGAGAGGCACTCTTTCTTTCCTGGGAAAATGATTTACTCTGATTTTGGACCCTGTTTGAAAACACCCAGTTGTCTGAGTAGAAGCAGAAAAGTAAATGACAAGAGAAGTCTGCTCCAGGCAATGGTGAGATGTGGCATCTGACAGCCCATGAGCTGGACAGTAGACCCAGGAGTCAAAAACATCTTCCTGAGGTCAGAACAGGGTCACAGGCCCTGACACCACTGCAACAAAGTCATCCTGAGGCCTCTCTGTGTGACAGGCCAGCGTGGCAATGGATTTCCTAATGAAGATCATGAGACATCAAGAAAAAATTAATGTCTTTTTAGCATAGTCTATCTAGCAATGCAGGAAAATGTTACACTTTTTAGTTACAATTTAACTTAAAATGATAAGAAATAGGAGTGGTTCTGGTGCCTGAAGAGTTACTTGAGGAAAAAACTAATCATCCCGAGTGCTTCTCTAAAGGTTACTCCTCCAAATTGTATTATTTGGCATGGCTTTCAGTGGAATCTTCCAGAAGGCATTAATCCATTCTCTTGCTCCAATGCATGTTTTCTTGATGGGTATTATTAATTTTCTGTTATGCTGTAAGATTTCCAGGACACATAAAAGTTGGAGGATATATGGTCGATGCAAAATAATTCTGTAGAGTAATGAGATTGATTTGGGGAGGTAGTTTAAGGAATACAGATGCTTTCCTTTCATTTTTTCCTGAGTAGATGTAAAAAAGAAAGAGAAGGAACAGCATCTGACGCTAAGAAAGGAATTATTTGAGCTGAAGACTAAGCAAATAGGAGCAGATTGAGTTTTTTTAACATAGTTTCAAATAGCAGTTGACTTAGACCAGTGGCAGAAACTAGCACTGCAGGCGCTTAGGAAGCATTTTTTGTTAGATATTATTGGGCTTGGACAGGAAATCAGACCCCGGTTGTCCTAAAAGAAAATCAGCACTGGTTCTCCATGGGCCATTTGTGCCAGTGGTAGTTTTGTGGGAGGCAAGATTTACAAAATTGACCATGTATTTGAAAAGTCATTGAGGGAGGTAGCCTAATGTTCCATGGATGTCCTTTAAGTTTTGCTCCTTCTGTGAACAGCCTGAATTTTTACTTGGTTTAAAGATTTAGGAAAATAATAGCTATACATACTCACAAATCAAATTCAGCCAGTATTGATTTTAGCCTTGTATGAGCAAGAACTATTTTTGGTGCTATATGTGAATCAGAGGAGAGTGAGCAGGGGAGAAGGGGAGACTGTCTCTGGCTCTTGGGATTTGGAAGTGAGGCTGCAGGTGCATGTACAAGTTGCTATGATCCTACACACATGGATAGTATGTGTGTTCTAATGGACATGCATGCATATCCCATGTGTTTAGGAAGATTTCAAGAAAGGTGTAGATTTCAGACTGGTTGAAAAGCAGCGGATGGGACCTTGGCAGATGAGATTGACAAGAATATTCTTGTAGCAGAAAGAGCTTGGGCAAAGGTGCAGAGCTGGGTGTTGCCTGTTTTGTTTTGTGAAGACAGTAAAGTCCTGTGATTGGAGCAGTGGGGGAAGTAGAAGTATTGCAGGTGGCCCATGATAAATATCCAAACCGACTTGGAGAGTGGTTGTAAAGGTCTTGCCAATGGAGTCATATTGTATTTTCCATGCAATGCAGCATCCATGAGAGGAGTGTTAGATTGTTGTGGAAAATCTGGAGGGCATCCTTTAGATGTAAACTACGAAATATTTTCCTTGAAACTATTAAAGAATTCTAGATTCTTAGTACTAAAAGGGACATTAGAGATTATCTATTGAGATGGTTTTCAAATATTGTGTGGAGCCTTTCCTACAAATGACCTTCTTACACAAATGCCTCATCTATAAAACAGCTGGAAGGGCAGTTCTGGTGGAAACATGATGGGAAGAGTTTTACATGTGCTATTTTCTCCTCCCTTCACCCCTACAGCAATCTCCAAGTTACTTGCGGAGGAAGCTCAAAATCATGGCACAACCTGCCATTTTAAAGATGAAGTAATTCAAAAGAAGTGGAAACATTTGTTGACAAAAAGACACATACAATAGTGTTACCTTATTTATAACAGCTGAAAACTGGACCCAGCCAGTCTATCAATGTCTATCAATAGGACAATAGAAAGACACATTGTGGTGTCTATCTTATACAATGGGGTAGTACTCAGGAGTCAGAGTGCCCTCCTGATGCACATGACAATGTGGGTGAATCTTAGAAACATTAAGTGAAAGAAGCATGACTCAAAAGAGTACACACTCTCTGATTCCATATATATGACATCCATAGTTGTAAAACTAACCAGTGGAGTAAGGAGTTAGCAAGTGGTTGTCTGTGTGGTGGGAAAGAGGATGGACTCAAAAGAGGCACACAGGGACTTTCTGGAGTGTTGGAAATGTTCTCTGTCTTGCTTTGCGTGATGATTACATTTGTGTATTCAGTTGTCAAAACTCATCAAACAAAATCCCAAAGATGTATGCATTTTACTGTATGTTTGTTGTAACTTAATTAGTAAAAGTTGAGTTATCAAAGGTTCTTAGAGGGAAATTTGCCCCATTCCCATAGTTACGAGAAGGACCAGGGGCTGGAGCTTAGGTTTCCTGGATTCCTGGTCCAGTGCTTCTCACCATATCATCCTCCCTCAGACTCATGCATTCCCTCCACCAACACATCACCACTGACTCAGCACCATCCCCAACCACCATCCCCCCCACCTCTCCCCCCCCAAGTCACTGCTGCTGAGAAGGATTAACCTGACAATACTGTAGTATTTCTGACTCAGCTTTTAAAATTTTTCTACAGTGAGACCAGAACTGGCAAACACAGCCACACATGTCTGAAGCCAAGCTTCAACTGTATTAACAACCTGCTGACAAACGGTGCTCTATTCCATAGCCATGGGGGGCATGTGTGACTTAGCCATTTTTTGCTAGATGAAAATGGGGAAGGAGCTGGTGGCTTCCATTGAAGCCCTGTCTACACTGGTGGCAGGTCACCTCTGAAGGCACACCTTGTTTCTGCATATCCAGAGGTTCACCTCCGCAGATGTGCAGGTTCACCCCATTAGTGATCACCAGCCCAGGGCCACACGCTGCTGTGCTAATTGGCCTGTATGTGAAAAGCATCATTCTAGGAGAAGGTGGGAGGTGGTGAGAATTCATTACTGCCTTCTCACTCATGGAAACATTGGAGAGCCCCAGTGGGTTGCTGATTGCTCTTCAAGAGAATCTAGCTTTTTGCCCTCCTGAGCCATTGTTCACGGTCTCTACGTGGAATGTGCTGGGCTGCATTTCCCATCCACAGTATCACACACATTCATGTCAGACTCTCTCACACTACTGAGAACTTTCCAAGGGCTGGAACTGTATCTTTATCATCTGTGTGTTCCCAGGACCGACAACAGCGGCTAAATCTGGAAAGGTGGGTCTTAACTAAGAGCTGTTTTGTCCCCATCACACCAGGGGATATTTTACAATGTCTGAACATGTTTTTGGGTGTCAAAAACTGGGAACAGGGTGTTACTGGCATCTACTGGGTAGAGGCCAGGGATGCTGCTAATAATCCTACAGTGTACAGGACAGCTCCCCACAACAAAAAATTATCCAGCTCCAAACATCAATAGTGCCGTGGTTGGGAACCCTGATTGAGAATATACTTTATTGTATGGAAGACAACAAATAAACATCGTGGAATCATCACGTACTCAGAGCTGGGTCAGTACTTTCCATGACGATGAATCTCTCAGGTTCTGTTACCATTCTTGAGTCTCTTGGCATCATGGTCAAACTCTTTGACATGGGGGTTGTATGACTGAGCCAGGTAGCTACTTGCCAAACTGGAATAACCTGCCCATCTCAGTCCATCTCTCAATGTTGCCTTGACTGGGTTTTGGGTATCGCATCCATCAGTCTGCAGCCAGGTAACAGGGGCCTTGACACAAATCATGGAGATCTGCCTGCACTGCTTAGAAGGGGTCCCTGGGGGTGAAAAACTGAACTCAGATTAAATTCGCTTGCCCAAGGCCACACCACTAGTGTATTTTGGCTTCCAAAGTCATCGTTTGTTTCCTTTTTTTAGTTGCTTGGATTTCATTAATGTTCCCGCCTCTCCCTGGTAAAATTGGTTTCCCCTTGTCACAGACTATCTAGGAATCTTGGTCTAGGGCTTAGTCTCTTAAGTACAGAGATACCACCATGTTTATTAGAAGCCGTAGTTTCACCTGTTCAGTTCCCAGTCAGGCAGCACTCAGGGTTCTAGTTTATTTTTTTTATTTTTTATTTTTTTTAAGATTTTTTTGATGAGGACCATTTTTAAAGTCTTTATTGTATTTGTTACAATATTGCTTCTGTTTTATGTCTTGGTTTTTCGGCTGTGAGGCATGTGGGATCTTAGCTCCCTGGCCGGAGATTGAACCTGCACCCCTTGTACTGGAAGGCGAAGTCTTAATCACTGGACCACCAGGAACGTCTCTAGTTTATCTTTTTGTTCAGTCTGTGCACTTCATAAGAATCCTTTTATTTGAGATAAAAATTAAAATGTGGGGAAAAAATGGAATGAAATAGAAAACCAAACATTTTTAGTTAGGTTACTAATTTTATGTGGCTAAGGGCAGGACATTTACAAATCTCCCATTTTTAAAATGATAAATAAGATTTCCTTCTAGATCTTAAAATTTATGATGATAGGACTAGTTGTTTTTATTATCACATATTCAGTTTTCTTTGTTTAAATCTCCAGTATTCAACAGATGAAGGTGTAGGAATTAAGAAAGAAAAACTGTGCTAAAGCAGAAGAGGTAAGGTTTCATGTAATTGGTAGAAATCATGAAATACAGTTTTAAACTTTGAGTGGTTGGGAAGACATTTCTTATTTCTCTAAGAATACTTCCCTTCTCAGATAATCTGCCTCCGTTTCTGCATGTTTTAATGAGAGGACCAAACATAGTGTATAATCAGGTGTGACGTGCTCGTAATGAACATATGACCAGCATTTTGGAAACCCGATGTGGCAAAAATCACCTAGAATCAGGTAAATGAGAAGTCACCTTTCATTCTTGTGATGAAAAAGTGTTTCTAATACTGAAGAATTAGTAAGAGATTTCTTTAAAATGACAGACGCAAGTTTGAATTGTAAGCAATGCGATTTTCAAAAATGTAACCTTCACCAGAACTTTTACAGGCACCTTACGTAAAGCAAGGATGCTGTGTCTCCACCAGGAAATAAATGTTCCTCAAAACCTTGAAAAACATTCAGATGAAAAACTTGGAAATGGAAATGCCCTCTTCTTGACTCCATAACAGATGTCCTCTGCCCTTGATCTGCTCAAGGACCAACTTGATCCCAAGCTGGCCAGGGCTTGATTCCTTTGGGTAATGACCTCAATGACCCCACAGTATCAATAAGTAACAGAATATACAGAATCTCCGTAGATAGCAGCCGCTTAAAACTTGCCCTTAAACTACTAGCCGAAGCACTGATTAAGATCTGCAGTGGAAGCTGGTGACATGTGCTTTGTGGTCTCCTGCAGCCAGAGCCTGGGACTGAGTTTTTTCACTCACTAATAATAATAACAGGCATTTAATCTCTTTGCTGATCCAGTCTCTTTTGCTTTCCTTTGTTGTTTATTCCATGGGAGCTTTTGATATTAGCTATAAAAATGTCACTGTGTCTGCAGCTGCATTTTTCATCCTATAAACTCCTAGGGAGCTCATCAATTTAACCTGCTTTGTACAGTTTGCAGCAAACCACTGCAGGCAAGATAGGCTTAATCAAACTTTCTTCTTCGTAATGAACACATTACTCCGGAAAGCATAGCAACGAATGAGCCTGGGATTCTAGGTAAAGACTTACTCTATGAAAATCTATATTTAAACCAAGGGCTTTGCAATAGGATTCTTAACTAACTGTATGAGCAAAATCACCATAGAATGCCTCCAAATAGCAAGTGTTTCCTAGGCATTTGAAATAGAATTTAATCTATAAACAGTTTACCCTAGGCTTTAGGCAATTCATCGCTGGTGAAAAAGAAATCTGGATTCTTTAAAATAGAAAGAGAAAAGCATTTGCAGTAACCAGCCATTGTTAGAGCTACAGAAATACAAAGGTAATTTTCTTCTGTATAATTTTTGGCTTATAAATTGTTTATCATTCTATAATAACTTTCACTGTAGAAAGGGCTCTTTTTCTTGCTCAGTTTACATAAAAGTGTCTGGAACAGTTCAGTGATACAGATGCTAGAAATTAAGGATTGACTTCTGACTGAAGCTTTTTCCCCCTCCCCTCCCCACCTCCCAGGCCTTTATCCAATACTAAGTAGTGTAAGGCCAAAAGCCAGGGGAAATGATGTGAAAAGAGAAGGTGACTGCACCAGGGACAAGAATGAGGCTGTCTGATCTAATGGAGAGACATCAGTTGACATTTTCCAAACATTTTTAATGATGATCACCTTCAAAGGTTCTCTTTCACGAGTCAACAAATATAAACAAATATCAACCCCCTCCAGACTCCAAATGTTTGTAATAGAATTAGATAGTGCTCCAACCTTTGCTTCCTGTGAGGGAGGTCCTCATGGGCACCACAGGCTGAACCATTGTAACTCCTGGGAGAGCGAGCATTGCCTGGTTTCAAGGGAGGCATCCAAGGGGATTTACCAGCATTGGGTGCTGGACAGAGCTTTTCCAGATTGTGCTAATCTGGCCAGGTGCTTAATTGTGCTGTAGAAATGCTAAATCATCAGTTTTATGTGTTAGGTTTGGGTTTTCAGAATTGCAAGGTATGCACTGAGCATGTACAGGTGGGCTCCCCCCTTACCTTTCCCAACATTCCCTAGCCCCTGCCCCCATCCCACTTTCACACATCACAGGTAATCTTCTGCCTGACAAGTGCAGTGAACGAATAGGATCCAGCTACTTCATACATCCTTTTCTGAGAAGTTTGGGGTGAGAATCTTTCTGCCTCTTCATTTCCCCTTCAGAGACAGAAGTCCTCGTTTTCGTTTCTTGTTCATTTGTCTGCAGTTAGTAGAGAGTCGTGGCAGGTGTGCCAGGGATGGGCTGCCTGGTGAAGTTGGCTGACCTCCTAGCTGGGACCACTGTGTGGTGACATGGCCATGCCCCCTGGCAGCTGTCAGGTGAGGGACAAAAGCCTCTGTGGTCCACAGGAACCTCCTGTCTCCGGCCACTGGCTCCAGAGCACAGGAAGGCACTTAGATTTGCTGTGTGCAGTCATGGCTGTCTCAAGCCTTCTCCAGGGCTCCCCTGCTCACACAGAGCCTTTGGTAAAGGGGTGGCGCTTATTTTTCACAAAGGAGACCCGATGATGGTTAGTCTTCGGGCACCATGAGCTTTTTTGTTTCATCGTTTATTTGGTCAGCTGATACCTTTTAATTCCTTCGGCCTTTTTGGGGTGGTGTTAGTTAGGCAATCTTACTAAGAAAATAGAAAACACTTGAGTTCTCTTGTGTGTGGTGATCTTTAAATCAGGGCACTGGAATCGGCTGACTGTATGTAACCAATTCCATGAGGCTATTTATTTTAAATTGAAGTATAGTTGATTTACAATGTTGTGATAGTTCCTGGTGTACAGCAAAGTGATTAATATACATATATATTCATATATATATTATATGATTATATCTATATTCATATATATTCATATTCATATAATATATATGAATATAAATAAATATATATGTGTAATAACCTATAATGGATTCTTTTCCATTATAGGTTATTATAAGACATTGAATATAGTACCCAGTGCTGTACAGTAAATCCCTGTTGCCTTGTTGTTGATCTATTTTATATATAGTGGTGTGTATCTGTTAATCTCAAGCTCCTAATTTATCCCTCCCGCCACCCCTTCCCCTTTGGTAACTGTAAATTTGTTTCCTAAGTCTGTGAGTCTGTTTCTGTTTCCTAAATGAGTTCATTTGTATCATTTTTTAGATTCCACGTGTGCTATCATGTGATATTTGTCTTTGTCCGACATATCACTTACAGTGATAATCTCTAGGTTCATCCATGTTGCTGCAAATGGTATTATTTCTTTCTTTTTTTATGGCTGAGTAGTATTCCATATATATATATGTGTATATATACATCACATTTTCTTCATCCATTCTTTTGTCAGTGGACATGGAGGTTGCTTCCATGTCTTGGCTGTTGTAGCGGCTGTTTGGACTGGGAGGGCATTTGTCCAGGCTCGTCTCATGCAGCTGAATCAATGGGAAAAGCACGCACTTCCTTGCTTGTCTTTTAAATGACTAAGTAATGTACAAAATGATCCCCCACTGCTCCATTAAGCTGCATCCCTGGCTCCACACTCTCTCATCTCTCATCGCGTCTGTCAGCTTCAGCCCATCCCACGGGTGAAAACAGGCGAAGCATGAGGCTGGGGTGCATGTCTGGGTCATGCACTGTTCAGGAGAGAGAAAGCTGCATGCTTTTTTTAAAAGAAGGTTTTATTAAGAAGTCCCTAAGTCAAAAGAGCAATGTTCAAATTGTCTGGTCAAGATGTCCTGGCCCTTTGTGTTTTCCTGTTTAAGAAGAGGGTCTTGAGAATGTGATTTAAGATTAAAGTGGTGCCATGAATTATTCAATTTAATATCTCACAATTTTAACGTAGTTGCTGGCCCTGGCCATAGAGAATAAATTTAAAAATTTTTCAGTGATATACAGTGAAAAATAGTTTTGTTTGTTTTTTGTGTGTTTGCTGGTTTTTTTTAATAGGCACATTGTTATCCACAACACAATGTTAGTTCTATTACAGAGGAAGGCAATTTATGTCTCAACAGTATTATTATTTATTTTTTAATATTATTAAATTGAGTACCCAGAGATGTTAAGTAATTTTTCCAAGGCCACAGAGACCAGAAATTGCACTGCCAATATGCAGACCCACACCTATCAGACTCTAAAAGCCCAAGTAATTTGACCACCACCACCTGCCTCACAATGACTTGGTTGTGGGTTCTAACTAACATTTTTATTTTTTAAATAATTTTTTTAGAAATAAATATGCATAAAAGTATACAAAACAATAAATTTTCACAAAATGAAAGTAAACATGTAAAGGGCACCTACATCAAGAAATGGAATATGGTTTGTGCCTGAGAAACTCCAACTCATACCCTCTCCCAGTAAGTAAGCCACACATGAAAGTAACCATTACCTTGAATTCTAATACTATAGATTTGTTGCTTGTCTTAAGGTTTTGTTTTTTTTTTTAATAA
This sequence comes from Hippopotamus amphibius kiboko, assembly GCF_030028045.1. NCBI lineage: Eukaryota > Metazoa > Chordata > Mammalia > Artiodactyla > Hippopotamidae > Hippopotamus > Hippopotamus amphibius. The sequence continues at coordinate 157,913,395 of NC_080189.1, forward strand.
ATTGAATTATTCAGTGCAGAAAAAAAGTGATAAGGAAGGTGATAAAAATAAAAAAAAAATGCTTTGGACTTAAAGTCACCAACCTATTAAGCCACTTTGAGAATGGTGGATAAAAACAGCAATATTACTAAAAAATGTAGGCATCATTACCTTTACTTTGACATTAGTATGGGAAGGAACATTTTGTCTACTACATTATTCTTCATTTTTAATTTTAATTTTTTCCTTCCAGTTTTATTGAGGTATAATCGACACACAGCACTGTATAAGTGTAAGGTGTGCAGCATAATGATTTGGCTCATATACATCATGAAAGGATTATCACAGTAAGTTTAGTGAAACTTACCCATCATCTCATATAGATATAAAATATGGTTACCATCTGTCACCATACAAAGATATTCCATGATTATTGACTGTATTTCTCATGCTGTACAGTTCATCTCCATGACTCACTTATTTTGTAACAAGGAGTTTGTACCTCTTACTCTCCTTCACCTATTTCTTTCATGCCCCCACCTCCTCCCCTCTGGTAACCACCTATTTGTTCTCTGTCTCTATGATTCTGTTTCTGTTTTGTCATGTTCGTTCATTTGTTTTGTTTCTTAGATCCCACATGTAAGTGAAATCATAAGTTTTTTGTCTTTCTCTGCTGAATTATTTCACTTAGTGTAATATCCTCTGGGTCCATCCATGTTATGCTAATGGCAAGATTTCATTCTTTTTTTTGTAGCTGAGTAATATTCCAGTGTGTGTGTGTGTGTGTGTGTGTGTGTATACCTCACATCTTCTTTATATCCATGGGCACTTAGGTTGCTTCCATATCTTGGCTATTGTAAATAATGCTGCTATGAACATCAGGGTGCATGTATCTTTTAGAATTAGTGCTTTCGCTGTCTTTGGAAAATTCTACTCAGAAGTGGAATTGCTGGATCATATGGTAGTTCTATTTTTAATATTTTTGAGGAATCTCCATACTGTTTTCCATAGTGGCTGCAGCAATTTACATTCCCATCAATAGTGCACAAAGTTTCCCTTTTCTCTATGTCCTCTCCAACACTTGCTTTCTTTGTGATAATCGCCATTCTGACAGGTGTGAGGTGGTATCTTGTGGTTTTGATTTGCATTTCTCTGATGAATAGTGATGTTGAGCATCTTTTCATGTGCCTGTTGGCCATCTGTATGTTTTCTTTGGAAAAATGTCTATTCAGGTTCTCTGCCCCTTTTAAAATCAGTTTGTTTGATATTCAGTTGTATGAGTTCTTGTATATTTTGGATTTTAACCCTTTATCAGATATATCATTTGCAAATATCTTCTACCATTCAGTAGGTGGCCTTTTCATTTTGCTCATTGGTTCCTTGGCTGTGCTAAAGCTTTTTAGTTTGAAGAAGTCCTGTTTGTTTATTTTTGCTTTTGCTTCCCTTGCCTGAGGAGACAGCTCCAAAAAAATATTCCTAAGACTGATGACAAAGAGCTTACTGTCTATGTTTTCGTCTAGGATTTTTATGGTTTCAGGTCTTAAATTTAAGTCTTTAATCCACTTTGAGCTTATTTTTGTCTATGGAATAAGAAAGGGATCTAGTTTCATTCTTTCACATGTCCAGTTTTCCCAACACCATTTATTAAAGAAGCTGTCTTTTCCGCATTGTATAATCTTGCCTCCTTTGTCATAGATTACTTGATATAGAAGTGTGGGTTCATTTCTGGCTCTCTATCCTGATTGATCTGTATGTCTGTGTGTGTGTGTCTGTGTGTGTGTGTGTGTGTGTGTGTGTGTGTGTGTACCATACTGTTTTGATTATTGTAGCTTTGTAGTATAGTTTGAAATCAGAGCATGTGATACCTCCAGCTATGATCTTCTTTCTCAAGATTGTTTTGGCTATTTGGGGTCTTTTGTGGTTTCAAACAAATTTTAGGGTTATTTTTCCTAGTTCTGTGAAAAATGCCATTGGTATTCTGATGGGGATTGCATCAAATCTGTATATTGCTTTGGGTAGTATGGTCATTTTAACAACATTAATTCTTCCAGTCCATGAGCACAGTATATCTTTCCATTCATGTGTGTCGCCTTCAATTTTTTTCATCAGTGTCTTATACTTTTCCAAGTCCAGGTTTTTTTACCTCCTTAGATTTATTCCTAGGTGTTTTATTCTTTTTGATAAAATTGTAAATGGAATCGTTTTCTTAATTTCTATTTCTGATAGTTTGTTGGTGGTGTATAGAAATGCAACAGATTTCTGTAAAGGGGAAATTTCTGTGACGTGAAAGTAGAGTATGTGAAGGAGCATTTGGTTTACTATACCATTCTTCATCTTTAATTTTTAAACTGTGAGATTTATGTCATCTGAGTACAGCCTGAATACATTTTAATGTTTAATTGTTTAATTTTTTTCTTAAACTATGATTTAAAAACAAGTGATAATTCTTAAGCTGGGTTTCATTACTTTGGGAACAATGTTTTCTCATAGAACACATTAATGCTTTTAAAATGTAAGGTGATGAAAACACTGTATTCACTTCAAGTTGCAGCAGAATTCTAGCATGGGACACAATTAACTAGGACTTTAAAAAAAATGAAACTTTTAATTTTGAGGTAAGGTAGATTCACATACAGTTGTAAGAAATAATACAAAGAGATCCTGTATTTCCCTTTACCCTGCCTCCCACCCCCCACCTGCCATGGTAACGTCTTACAAAACTGTAGTACAGTATCACAACTAGGTGTGATAATCAGATGATTGACACTGATACAATGAAATACAGAATGGTTAGCAGACATTTGGTCCTGTTCCAAATGTTCATAAAACATTTGGTCCACACCAAAAGGTCCTTGAAATTTAGTCCTATCCAAAATGTCCATGCCAAATGGCTTTGGACAGGACCAAATATCAAGAACCTTTTGGCATGGATAAATGTCTCCATGGACATTTTAGAAGGACCAAATATGACCAAATATCAAGGACCTTTTTTTGATGGGCCAAATGTCTTGGACATTTTCAACAGGACCAGATGTCCTGCAAGGGCACAGGACAGTTCCATTAACACAAGGCTCCTTTAAGTTTTCTTTTTATAATCATACCCCTCCTTCCCATATCTGACCTCTGGAAATTTGTTCTTTGTTTCTGTAATTTGTCATCCCAAGAATGGAATCATACAGTATGGAACCTTTCAGGGTAGTTTTTCTTCTTCAGCACAATTGCCTCATGATTTATCCAAGTTGTTGCATGTGTAAGTAGTTCATTCCTTTTTCTTGCTGAGTATTATTCCATGATGTGGATATACCACAGTTTAACTATTCAACTATTGAAGGATATCTGGGCTGTTTGTAATTTTTGCCTTTTATAGAAAAATAAGCAGGACTTTTGAAAAACACAGTTATAGAGATGCTTATGACTATGTCTTATTAGAGAGCGTTGATTGGGCTGAGGAGAGTAAGGTTAAAGGCTTATAGTTATTTAGGACTAAAACATATGTTATAAACTGTGACAGTCTAGCTCAAAATATCTTGACTTTATAAATGTAGTTTACGGTGTTTAATCAAACTTAAGTTTATTATTGGCCAATGTCCATCAATATAATTTGTGCCCATGTTTTCATTTCTGCTCTCAACCTAAATGATTGCTCAATATACACTAGAAATATTTGCTTTGATTAAGCATTGCTCACACACTGCATTGTTTTTGTTCAACCTGGCAATGTGAAAGCACATGATTGTGTTGATTTTCTGCTGCCAAGCGCAATTGTTGGATGTTTTAAAAACATTACGTACCCTTATGCACTTGGAGTCTCTGATGAAGAGGCTCAATCAAATAAACATTCCATTATGAACAGAAGTGCTAGCCCAGGCTCAGTCCATGAAGTATACAGTTTATTGATGGATGCTGGGTAATCAGTTGAGGGATGCTCAGAAGTATGTGGTTACATTGATAAGAAATAGAAGAAGCCAAGTCTGTTCCCCTTTGGACCCCACAAATTATCTGTGTGCATCTGCTCATGCTCCATGTGAGCCCTGGCAGGGACAGAGAAACAGATGACCTACGTCTTGTCTGCCCAGCACGTGCCCCTCCTGATGGTCATTTGTTGATGTTGCTTTTAATGTAATTCACAGAATTTCTAGGCAAACACATCTTCAAACTGCCAGTAAAATGTCATCTGCTTAGGATCTTTTTCCTACAAGGTATAAAGTTGTTAAAAAATATTTCTACTTTAACCTCATAACAATCTTTTGGAATTACTGTTAGCTCCCTTTGGGTCTTATTTAAAGTTGGAGAAATTGAAAGACAGAGACCAAGTGCGTCTGGGAGAACTTCACGGACAAAAGGAGATGAGTTGGGTCCTGCTTGCCCTAGAAAGTGGGGAAACTAAAGAAGGAAATAGTTCTGGAGGATAAAAATTGACAGCTTTATTGAAGAAGGAGAAAAGTGAATGAGATGATTGGGTTGGAAACTCCCTGAAGGCAAGAATTGTCTTTCATCTCTGCCCTTAGTACCTACTTAAACCCTAGCCCCAAGGAAGCGTTCAATAAATGTTTGTGTAATGCCTAAAAAACAAAGGGATAAACAAAGAGACTGAAATGATGTTTGATGTTGTTATTAAAAATGCCTGTCTCAGACTATTGCATTGTTTGTGTTGAGTATCTATGGCTGCATAACAAACTACTCCAAAACAGAGTGGCTTATGATAACAGCGGTTCTGGAGGTTCACTGGGTTCAGCTCCTGGTTTTCCAGGGTATCTCTCTTGCAGTGGGACTGGAGTTTCTGGAGGCTCCACTTGGCTACAGGATGTCAGGCCTCTCTCTCTCTCTCTCCTCTTTATGTGGCCTTTCCAGCAGAGAAGCTGAACTTCTGAAGGGGTGGCTCAGGTCTCCTGAGTACAAAAGTGGAAGCTGCCAGGCCTTTCAAAGGCTTAGGCATGGAGCTGTCACTGTTACTTCTTCTACCTTCTTTTAGTTAAGCAGTCATGGGGGCCAGCCCAGACTTGAAGGGAGGGAAGTAAACTCCACCTCTTCATGGCACTCCACTGTGGTTCCCCAGCAATCTCTAATACCCTCTCAGAGCCCTACAGTTCAATTCAATTCTGATTCTACCTGGAGTTAGCACAGAGCCCACAGGTTAAGGGCTTGTTCCCATAAGACTGCCCCCCCCCCCCCAACTTCAGATACCAGCCACAAGCCAGGTATTCCCAAGTTATCCACTCTTCCTCCCAGCCCACTGCAAATTTCGAGTTCCCCCAATCCAACCTCAGGTTTCATAATTCACTAGAACAATTCAAAGAACTCAGAAAAGTGCTGTATTTAGGATTATGGTTGATTATAAAGGATACAAACGAACAAGCAGATGAAGAGACATTGGGTGAGGACCAGAGGATGCTGAGTGCAGGAGCCTCTGTCCCCTTGGAGCAGGGGTGCACAGCCCTTTTGGGATGTCATGTTCACCAACCAGGAAGCTCCCCAAACCTCATTGTCCAAGAGTGTTTATCAGGGCTTCATTACCTGGACATGATCGATTCCATCATCAGCGTTGGTGGTTGAACTCAGCCTCCAGCTCCTCCCTGCTCCCTGCTGAATAGGGGGTGGAGCTGGAAGTTCTCTCCGTGTAATCACAGGGGTGGTCAAGCCCCTCCCTTGAAACTATCTAAGGGCCCACCTTGAGTCACCTTGGTAGCATAAACTCAGGTATAATCCAAAGGGGCTCGTGATCAAAGACATTTCTGTCACTCAGGAAGTTCCTGACGCTCTATGCCAGGAACCAGAACTGGGAAAAAGACAAAATATATGTTTTTATTTTACCACAAGGGTGAGGACAAAGAATTCGTGGCCACTTTTAATCTACCGCACTGTCCTCAACAAACTCAAATTGGCCTGTTACCTGATGCAAAATGTATGGCATTTAAAAAGTGACTGTTGTCCTATCATTCACTTGGAAAATGGCCCTACTGTGTATCTTCACTGCCACTTGAGCAGGCTCCAGAAAGCTGATGCTATGCCTCACAGGCACACACACCAGACACATCCAGGGATTTATCAGAACCAGCTTGTTGAATTGATATGTGTCAGGGGAGAGGATAGTGATGGGAAATCCCTGTGACAGGTCTCGGTGTTGGACTCTGATTCCCAGTCATGGCTCCTTGGCAGTGACTCCCCTGGGCCCCCAGCTCTCATGTTTGCTAGGCTCTGCCTGCAGGAGAGAGTGAATGATTCTGGTTTCCCTGAACTTGACTGTCTCCATCATTTCCCACCTCACTCTTGTCTTCCATGCACCCAAGCCTGAGTCAGGCCTCCTTGTTTTGGCCTATTTGTTTTCATTTGCTCACAGCTTATTCTCTTGGGCCAGATTCCTAGCCCTTCAACTCAATCATCTTATTTCGGCTTCTCAAGTCTGTCTGTCTGTCTTTCTTTCTCTCTTTCTCTCCTTTCTTTCTTTCTTTCTCTTTCTTTCTTTCTTTCTTTCTTTCTTTCTTTCTTTCTTTCTTTCTTTCTTTCTTTCTTTCTTTCTTTCTTTCTTTCTTTCTTTCTTTCTTTCTTTCTTTCTTTCTTAATTCAGTCCTGCTAAAAAGCTATTTTGGGGTTTGACTGCAGCTTTAGGGCATCATTATCTTACCAGGTCTACCTTGGAGGTTCCCCGGGGGTCTCTTGCTGGAGTCTTGTCTTTTGAGGATTTGCCTGTCCACGTTAGCAATATAAATATATATCATCACTTTTTCCTGGGATGAAACTTATTGTCTGCATTCAGATATATAAAAGTCCTTAATGCATCTAGAGTTTTATTTTTTAAGGGACATTTTCTGATAAGCTGCCAGTGGTAACCTATAACATGAATTCCACCTACCCTTTGAGTTTAACAGTCATCTTTATAAGTTTATCCCCTTCTCTCTCACCTTCTAGCTGAAATCCTCAAGAAACATTTGTATCTCTTCCACATCCCAGAGCTAGCTTGGAGTTTGGCCTCAGGCAACAACCAACTAACAGTGCCTTGAAGATAATTCTCTGGGGAGTTAATTAGGATAGACTGAATAATTTAAGAGGCTATTTTAGTGAATCAAATAGAGGAGAGAATTTCAATGTCAAGGGTTAAAGCATCCCCTCCTCTACCATTTCAGCTCTTACCTCTACTTTCTTAATAAACATTAGAGAAAAGTAACCCTGTTTTATAGATTTGATGCTATTGATTAATTTGGGTGCTTACCGCTGGGCTGGGCTCCATGGAAGTTTGAGTTGTGATTATAAAGTAAGTTTTTAAGAAATGTATGGTAAAATCCCCGGCAGTCTTCAAGACCCCTCCTAGAAGCCACCATCTCCTAAAAGTCTGACTGGTATTCTTCTCCAGAATTGGTCATTCTCTCATCCTTACCCCTTATAACTTTTTATACAGCTAGACTGCAATTCTTCAGACATCGTCTTGTAATTATTTGTTTACCAACCCATTTTACCTATTAGACCCAGTTAACTCTGTGGTGGAAACTGTCTGCATCATTCTTTTATCCAGTCACCTTAATTAAGCATCTGATATGTGTCAGGACTGAATTTGGTCCATGTTTCAAAGAATGAAGACCGTCCCCATTTTGGTTATTTCTCTATGTTTGTTGCATGTGTCCATCATTTGGCAGCTGCGTTTCTACCTGACATGCTCTTTGTCTTAATGACAGTTAAGAAATCCAGGCATTTTGAAGAATTACTTGACTACGATTGTGGGTAAATGTTCTCTAAGCTTTGTTAACACATCTCCAGTCAAAGGTTTGGAGGCTAAACCTGCTGTGTTTGTAGACTTGCCTCTGTCAGAAGCAACCTGCACCAAGGGCTTCTGATGAACATTTTGAGGCCAGAGACTTGGCTTCATTGATCTCAGTATCTCCGGCAGTGGTTTGCTCATGGAGCACATTCAGTCAAAGGGCATTGGCATTGGACTAAAGGAAATGTGCTCCATCGGCATTTATATCCCAGTGGTTTATTTTCAAAGATGTATTTTCGTGGTGTTTATTTAAAATGTGACTAACTTTAAATGCACTGGGATGGCTTCCTTTTAGAAGAAGGAACCCAGAAGCCCAGAGAGGTGTGGCAGAAGGAGAAACGACGTGTTTATTGTATTGAGTAGCGACAGCATCCATTTATCTATTCCTACATCACCTTGAAGGTTCCTTTTCAGCTCTCACACTGGCTGCATTTCTCTCATCTCTGAGTTTCAAGATCTCTGGTGGCCTTTCTCCTTCATACCCTTTACCTACCTTACCTTCCTCTTCAGTTTTTCTAATACTTAAATTTTTTATCCACTCTAATCTGCAGTTTAATATTTTATAGATTTCAAAATGTGCTCTAGTTACCTGGCTCCTATCTTAGAACTGAGAGGCTGAAGGAATCCTGAATTTCCCACTAGGTTTCCTTTGCTATATGTGAGAAACCCCTAAAATGAGGATATTGAGGCTTCAGCAGGAAAAGCAGTAAATGCTGACCATGCTCAACAAGGAAGTCTATTAATAGTTCCAGCTTCTCTCCTTCAGACATTTACTAGGAGTCCCCTCTCCCAGGTTTTCAATTAACCCCCTTCTTCTTAAAAGCCCATGCCTTCCACATAGGCCTTCCTCCAAGCGCTTCCTCCATTCAGAGGATGGGAAGATACTCTATCAAGGGTACCACAGGGTCTGATTAGGTGGACATAACTGATGTTGCTCATTCCTCCACCATTAGGTAAGTCCCTAAATTTGCGTGGCTTCTCTACTTTCTCTGACCACTTTCTGCCATGAGCCAAGCTTGCACATCGTAATAAGCAGGCCACTCATCTCTTGAATCAAGGGATGCTCACTTACATGATCGGTGATCAAATCGTAGTGCTGCTTCTAGAGAATGTCATGCATATTCAATCTGTCTTTCTACAATTACAGTATTTTTTTATTTATTGGCTGTGTTGGGTCTTCGTTGCTGCACGAGGGCTTTCCTAGTTGCCTTGAGCAGGTGCTACTCTTCGTTGTGGTGCACGGGCTTCTCATTGTGGTGGCTTCTCTTGTTGTGGAGCACAGACTCTAGGCACAGGGGCTTCAGGAGTTGTGGCTCAAGGGCTCTAGAGTGCAGGCTCAGTAGTTGCGGCACACGGGCTTAGCTGCTCCGCAGCATGTGGGATCTTTCTGGATCAGGGCTTGAACCCGTGTTCCCTACATTGGCAGGTGGATTCTCAACCACTGCACCATCAGGAAAATCTCTACACGTACAGTAATCTTATGGTCTACTCTTCGTGGAAGTGGGTTTCTCCATGGCAGATCATAACGCTCTTTCCCAATGTAGATTTTTTCAACACAAATCTCTAGGCAAGCACTTTCAATTGATTGGAGTTGTCATTAGAAATGAAGTCCATTTGACATCCCTAGCAGCTATTCGGCTTTTGCCTAGATTATTCTGTGTGCTGTCTTCCTAATCACTTGTATCAACCCCCTGGAGTTTAACGTTTATACTGCTGCCATGGGTTTTCTTCCTTTGTGAGCTTTGACTTGAGTACCTATTTATTGAAGCTCTCTGGTAATATCCTGTTGCACCCAGTTACCCTTGAGTGTGTTGACCGTCTCTAGAGAGATAGGTGTCACACGGGTCTATACACACACCCCACATTCACTTTTGTCTCTAATTGGTCCCTACCATCTTCTCATATGTGGCTGCCAATGCCCCATCCGTTAGAATGATATTAACATCTCCTTTCCCTGAAAACCACACCTAGTTGTTCTAGGGTTGCCTGGCATGGTATTCTAATACTTCAAAAATATTGAGGTTTCAGAGTTAATTCCACAGAGATATTTCCATTTTCCACGGTTCTGTGGGCACAAACATAATCATTAATTAGATCTCTTGGCACAGAAATTAAAGTGAGAATGTGCCATTTAATATGCTTCCCACATGTTTTTAAAGTAGTTTAATTTTTTGTCTGTGTTTCTTATATGTGTGCAGTGGTTGAGCTACTATCTTATCCCCCGAGTTTGTCAACCACTAGGGTAGGAGCAATGTCTTCTCTGTGTGGCATTTAACACGATGTCATCTTGGCTATAAGCATTTTTAAATTATAAACTTCACAGTATTTTGGTGTCTTGAACTTCCTGGCCCAGGGAGCAAGAGATTCACTAGGTTCTAGACCTGGCATGGTGCTGACTGGCTGCTACTGTGGGCTTCACCCAAAGACATGGGCCTGTTTTCTCAGATGGGAAATGTGGGGATGGACTTGAATCATCACCAAGCTCCGTTCCAGCCCTAAATGTCCCTGAGCCCTCCTTTCCCCTGCTTTGTATCCTCCACATTCTGGCATGTCTTTCGTAGCTAATATTATGACTTTGTCTCCACTTTAAAAGCTGTTTATAGGGTGAGAAACAGGTGAAGAGTTAACAAATAGTTAACAAAAAGGTATTCCCAGCAGCCTAATTCTTTTTTTTCCTGCAGAAGTTCTTTCCTCCCCTTCCCCTGACATCTGGGGGGAGGTGGTTGGACAGGTGGGTGGCTGGAATGATATTGGTAATTCAGAGATGAGTGGAGAATGCAGGATTGCAAGGGTTCGTAACAGATGGTTACATGGTGTCATTTTAGGAGGATTATTAAAATAACATCTGTTTTCCTGGATAGTAGGATATTTTAAGTGTTTAGGTTTAAACCTACTGTGGAAATAGAAAAAGGAGGAGGAGGAGTCAAGGAAACACCTAGCTAGAACATTTTCGCATGGTCTCGGTTTTCTTATTGTTCCCGAGCAACTGATTTGGACAGTGGTGTGTATTTGGTTTTGAATGCAAGGAAATTCATTGCACCATTTTCTGGCAATCATCAGAGTTCCCTCTTCTAAATCCTCCTTTGCCGGAGCTGCGTCCTCCCCTTGCTGGAGTGACTTAGTCTGCCCATGTCACAGATGCAGTGGACTGACGCAGCCTTTCTCCTGAGGAATTATCTCATACTCTGGGTGGATCCAATTCACGCTCCCACTATCCGCCCAAGGAGACAGTCTCTGTGTTGATGACTACAGGGAAGGAACTGACCTCGTATCTCCAATGCAGAGCAAGTAAATGAGGTATGAGGAAGTGAAACTTATCAAGATTTTTAAGGCAAGCTGTCTTTGAACCTTTTTTTTTTTTGCTCTGTTCATATTCCAATCAACAAATTGTCACTTCAGTGGATTATCATACAAACATTCAGTTACATTGACTGTTTTTCTTCCTCCCTCTCTCCCTCCCTTTCTTCCTTCCTTTTTTTTGTAACTGTTTTCTTACATAAGAACCTACCCCACTGGGACTTGCCTGGTGGTCCAGTGGTTAAGAAACCACCTCCCAATGCAGGGGATGTGGGTTTGATACCTGGTCAGGGAACTAAGACCCCACATGCCATGGTGGCAACTAAGCCTGTGCACCGCAGCTGCTAAGCACGCGGGCCACAGCTAGAGAGCCTGCGTGCTGCAAACTACAGAGCCCATGCGCTCTGGAGCCTGTGTGCCACAACTACAGAGCCCACGCACTCTAAAGCCCATGCACCGCAACTACTGATCCTGAGCGCCACAACTAGAGAGAAGCCCACACGTTGCAACAAGGAGCCTGCACACCGCAGCAGAGGATCCCATATGCCACAATGAAGATCCCACGTGCTGCAACTAAGACCCCATGCAGCCAAAAATAAAAATAAATAAATATGAAAAAAAAAAGAACCTACTCCCCTGAAAGATATTGTTATTCCCTGTCGTTTCTACGTGAAATGGAAAGAGGATGGCTTAGACTATGTCTTCTCTCATTTTTACATTCCAGCTCCTTTGTCTTTCTAACACCCACCCTGCATACTTTTCAGTGAAGGAAAGCCAGTTGGACGCAGTAGCTCATGGCCCTTGGGTCCCCCAATTCTCAAACACTACAAACTGAGGGGCAACCACTGGGTATCAAGCTGGATTTCCTCATCAGTTTCATTCACATTTGTGCTGGGGGCCTTACATAGCTTATTTTGTAAAATCCTTTCTACAGCCTTATATGGTAGGTATGAATACTATTGTAAAGCATTACTACATGTAACATTTACACTTTAAGAATAGAAGACACAAGTATGGAATCCTCAGATGCCAGAGACCTGCTAGGTACTCTGAATGAGGAGGTAAGTTATGTCGGCTGTTACTGAAAACAAGAACGCAAGTGTAAAACTGACCAAGACTTCTGCAGACATGGAGAAGTTTGATACCTTTCCAGGAGCATCACGAAAATGGACATCATGAGTACATTAAGGGAAAGAGATGGTGTCTTCATCACTCTCCCTGTGGTCGAATTACACTTGCATCCTCCCTGATGGAAACACACTTTACTGCAGTGGGTCTTTACCTGTATTTTCTTTCTTGGAGGGAGACCCCTTCTATCTCAGAAGCTGAATCAGTGGCTGGATACACCATCTGCCTGCTTGCTGGTGGCTAGAGCAGGGGTTCATTACTTAGGCTTGGCCAATCAGCGATCTTATTCTGGACTTTGGATCTGGGGGAGGTGTTGTAGAGGCTAAGGGACACTTGAGAGAGGTTTTAAGGCAGTAGCATTGCTGGGCAGTGAGAAGCAGCCTGCAGGCCAGTGTGCTGGTGCTGGCTGCCACGCCACAGGCAGCTACATCCCGGGGCAGCCACCCTTAGTTTCTGTCTGGTTTTCTAACTTCTGTCAGTCCTCTATTCTTCAGTGTTCTTCCCACACATCCCTTTTCATTTAAGGTAGCCGGACAGAACTTCTCTTGCTCACCACCAGTGACCCTATGTAATTCAGTCACTTAATATTGTGTGGCTTTGCATAGTCACCTGGTATAAACTACCTTCTGCTCAGGCAGTTTAGTGACACTTGTGGTCCATACGCATCAGTACTAATTTAACATTTTTGTTGAAAACTTGTTTCTTGTGGAGAATCAGGATTATTTTGATTTGCGTTTAAAAAGCAGAAAACAAAGACAAAGAAATCCTGTTGGCACCGAGCATTAAAATACAAAACAATAAAGCTGTTGATAGGTAGAGTCTCAGCAAAGCTCCAAAGGTTTATTTTTTTATGGTTTCTGCCTATCCATTCAACAATAGGAACTAGGGAAATCGATGAAAAAGAGAAAATAAAGCAACCAAGAGGATAAAAGCATTGAATACAGTATTGGATCCCAAAATGCTTAAATCTTTCACATTCATTATGAGCGTACTTCACATTTCTCAGGCAGATTTTTTTCCACCACTTGGTATTCTGTGCCTACACTTGCATATTTAAATAATAAGTTAAAAATCACAAAAAAAATTGGACCGGCTTTTCCTCCCCATTTGACTCTGTTATTTCAATTCAATGAGACTTGTTAAGGAAACCATTTAGAGTTGTCAATGCCACTAATTCATTCCAAAGTAAAGATGAGAGGTTCTCTCACCAATTCCAAGTTAAAAAGGTACTGACATTTCTTGATGGAATTGGCCTTGTGTGATCATATACCGGCGACCATCTCACTCTATGCTAAGCTGCTCCCGCTGGAATGGGCATGGTCTTTATAACAGGTGGAGAGAAGTTTTATGGACACCAGTGGCCATAACCAGCTTCTTGAAAAACAAATCAAATTCACATTTAGCTCGAGTGCTGGGTTAAGATCTTTTGTAGGTGAAAAGGAACTAGAGCCTTATTACGTTTTCAGCTGTTAGACATCAAGTCTTTAGAGTTGAGAAAGGCTTTATAATAACTTTCATTAGTGGTTTCTCTCCAGAGCCTTGGGTGTGACGTGATGGGTACCTTTGTCTAAGGAGACCGTGGTTAATGGGATGGAAGTGACACAGGGTGGTGAGTGGGTGATAGCACTGGAGCGATGGCAGAGGAATTATTCCATAGCCTGGTGAACCATGCTGTTTTCCCCATTTTTAGAGCCCTAGGTGGGATGGAGGGAAGGAGCTGATGACCATTATTGTTATACTTTAAAAGGGCAGAAATCATTTCCAAAAACATCATTACAAATGTTGACAGAAGTCCATTACAAAATTATAGCAGGATTTCTTAAAACAGGCACCTGCAGAAAAACACCTCTGATAATAGCCAGTATCTAGCCAGTATCCGAGAAGATCACATTTGGATTTGTCCCTTTCCAGAATGGCTGTTTGTATTGGCTTCTTGTCTTGGCTTCAGAGTTGCAGCAGGGCTTTTGAGAGGACTAGACTTTGACCCTGGGGATAAGCGTGAGCCACTTTGCTGTGGGCTCCTGGCAAGCCTGTCTCCATCCTTCATTCATAAGCATGGACTTGATCCCTGCTGCCTTTACTTTGACTTGAGAGAGGTTATTGGACCATGTTAACTCCTTCTGTGTAACATGCAGTGGTCCTTGTCAAGACATAACAAACTATATCAGAATGTGCTTTACTATTTACTGTTGTGTGCAGATGCGAAGCTTTATGAGGGCAAAGATCCTGTTCTTACCTATTTACATCATAAACCAGCATCCAGAGACATGGGCATATTCTGAGTCCATACTATTGATCAAAGGCTTCACTTGGAGTTCCTGGGGCCGTTCTCTCACTCAGTAGTTGGTGACATTGGCACAGGGTAGGGACAACACTTAGCTCAAGGGTGTTAACGTAGGTCTTGAGTGCCCCATCCTCATTTTGCTGACTCGTCTGTGATGACACAGGAACTCCGGCCATCATCCAGATTCCATCGCCCCGAGGAGTGATTTGGGGAATATTGCTCGTCAGCTCCCCCAGGGCTGTCGCTCTTCTCTGCCCACAGCCCTGGAGCTGCTGCATCTATCAGCTTTTCCCAGTGCTGATGTTTCTCAGTCCTCTCTGGTCCATGAGCAGTCATAGTGCCCCAGTGGACCCAGTAGGGATAACTCTGAATTTCCACCCCTCTTTGTAGGAGTTGATTTTCTAGGCAGTCTCTTAAGCTCTTTAGAGCTGCAGAGAGACAGAAAGCTCTGAGAAGTCTCATAGTTGTCATCCTGGTGATTCTCCTGGAGCTTGTCCTCTGCTGGACAGTGAGGAAGGGCACAGGCCAAAGTCTTTGACTCCAGGTGACTTCTCCTACTTTCCAAAGATGTCGCTCCCTGGTGTACCTTTAAGAGCCCATCACTTCTCATTGGCTGTGTCCCCCCTTGGGTTCCTCCAGCATATGGTGTCAATCCTGAACACATCTTTGTATATTCCTGCACAGGACCTGGGATTCACAGTAACCTTCAGTGCCAGAAATAACGAACTTCAGGCACCCATGTTCCATAGGGTTCCCTATGGACTCAAATTATATTCCTAGATTGTGGATTTTCCATTAAAAAAAAAAGTTCCCCAAAGTATCCAGGAGCACGTTGGATCCTTAATAACTGCTTGTTAACACTGGGGAATCCACTAAATAGCTATCCACGTAATTTTTTCTCCTCTGATGTCCCTCTCTTGATCCCTACTATAAACTTCCCTACTTTGGGGAGCCCCTTAGACAGGACTTTCTAAGAGAGAAGATGAGGATATTTAGTAGTCATCGGATATTTACTGTTATGGTGCTGAGTTTTTACAAACCTGTTAATTGTACTCGCTTAAGGCTAAATTATATGCTCCTGTCTTCAAACGGCGATGATGAGGATTTTATAAATGCTGGTTGGATAGCACTGTGATTAGTGAGCACCAGCTTCTATTTTGGGAACAATTTATTCTTGTACCACATTGAAGAGGTTGCTCTTTCCTGTGGTCACAAAGAGGTAAAAAAAAAATGACATCCTTTTTAATAAGGCATCCCAAGCAGTCTAAGTACCTATGAATTATAAATGAAAACTTTTCAGTGATTAAAATAAATATACTGATGCAGTCCCCTTCTCTGCGTCATTGCTTCATGAGGTCTGCATGAAAATCACTCAGGGAGGTCCCGTGGGTCTCTGAGTTCACGTGCATCTGTTTCATGCGTTCTTCTGATGGAAAGCAGGGAGAATCAACAGCAATGGCATTTCAGCTGCTTCGAGGAGAGGGCCTCTGTCTTCCCAGAAGAGTCATCAGCCAATTGCTGACGGTCAGATAGGGCCCTGGGGTCCGGCTCTTCATAGACGAGCTTAGTAGTTGTGGTCCCCTAATATAATCTGTGCTCTGTTCCCTCCAGAATCAATTTACAACATGGAACATTCAAGGATGGTTCCATTCCTTTTTTTTCTCCCCCCAACAGGTGAGGCTTCATTTAGTAGAGGCAGTTAAGGGCAGGTACTGGGGCAGATGGTTTAAGGGGTCCTTTATGCTGCAACTGAGGGACCTTGAAGACTATCACTCTGAAACAAGAGCTGAATACAGAATCAGATGGACACAAGTCAACATTCATTAATGTCATTTATAGGAATTCTTCTTTCCCATCTCTCAGACTTAGAGCAAAGCTCTTACTGTCATCAGTGATTGTTGTGTAAGATGTTGGTAGCAGAGAAATAGCCCCCAAAGACCACAGGAAGTACCTGAGAGCAAGAAGAGGGAAGCCTGAGTGGAGAGGGAAACTTTTCTGGCTCTGTTTATTCCTCCCTGCCCTCCATTTGCCTTTTATTTGATCAGTCGTTGATTAAATAACATTATGTTGCAGAATTGTAAGTGGCCATAGTGGCCAGTCTGTGACTGGCCTTTTACTGTTCAAGTTGGAAGTGAAAAGTGATGAGGACTGGAGGTCACTGGTTCTAATACGGCCCACTTTGCCAACATTATTAACGGCTTTTGGGGAGCAATCCAAGGTGAGAGCAGTGAACCCTTTAGCAACCGGCAGTGAGCCAAGGGATATTCACTTAGCCTTCCACAGACCTTTCTCCTGCCAGAACAGGTCTTTAAGGTTGAACATCTAATATTTTTGACTTTTTAATCCAAATTTTTGATTTACTTAGAGTTCTTTTGATTGTTTAGATTATTAAATCATTCTTCTTTAAACAACGTGTGTAACAAAAGGTAATGCAGGAAAGATAGTGCTTAATAAAATCTTTGTTTAATGTCAATAATATTTATTGCCACCAGATTAGGACCAAAGTAACATCAGATTACTAAGTAGCATCTCAGTCACAGAGCTTTTAGGGATGTGAAGTGAAGAAGAACAAGGAAGTTGAAGAAAAAACTGGATTCATCTTTGGAGAGTTTCAAACGTCAATGAGACATTGGCAAAACTGGGAAAGTTATTTCTGAATCTTGAGTCAATGATGTGCCATGATCAGACCATTTGGCTATTATGTGTTTAGAGAGCCATCATGTTTCTTGGTGTGTTTAATCTAAAAAACCTTTATCCTAAAAAATTAGAAAAAAAATTACCATCGTAATAAGTTGGTCTCAGTTGCATGGATTCACGACACCAGTCTCTTTCCATTTCTTTCTATGTAGTGTTGTTTACAACTACTGCCCCCTTAACAAAATTTGGGAGTCCGTAAGGGACAAAATACTAAAGCTATTAGGTCCTTAAGGAAAAGTTCGCAAGTTACATCTTTTGTTTTTAAGCCCCTTTCCCCCTCGTCATACCCCTAGGAGAAACTATTCTTTCAAGAACTCACAATCAACAGCTGGAAGGTTAGTTGTATTTTTGAGCTTTGAGGTTTGACTTTTTCTCTTCTAAGCTTTTTATGCTGTGAGAACCCTTTGGAGTGATTTGAAATAGATTTCTCCACTCATTCATAATTTATTGAAAATCTATTTGGAGCAGGGTATCGTGGTAGATTTAAAGATAGAGGAGAAATGGTTCATTCACTCAACATGTATTTGTTGTGCACACACTGTGTGGCTAAGAACTAGGAATAGAGCGGAGAGTGAAAGAAGACACCGTCCCTGGCCTCTTGGAGTTGAGTCTAGTAGAGGAGACACCCATGAATCAAAAAACCACACACACAGATGCTAGTGTAGTGTGCAACGTGACATGTAAAATGGAGGAATCTCATGTCTGCGGCAAAGGGCCTTCCTGAAGAAGCGATATTTAAGGGAAGACTGAAGGCTGAGGAGAGATTAACTCAGGAAGGACTGGGGTGCAGAACTGTACTGCAGGTAGAGGCAGCAGCTGGTGCCGATGTTCTGTGGTGGAGGACAGCACAGTGTAATCGAAAGAGGGTACTGGCCATGGTGCTGGAGTCCAGAGGATAAGGGGGAGCTCAGGGTGAGATGATCTGGAGTGGGAGTTGGGGGCCAGACCATGTGGTACCTTAAACCACTTTAAGGACTTGGGGTTTGATCCCAAGAGCAGTGGGAAATCACTGAAGGGTTTTAAGCAGGGAAGGTGAAGGGAACCTATTTGTGATTTGCTGAGACCACTCTACTACCATTGGAGTGGGATGGTTGCAAGATCAGTTAGGGCACTAGGGCATCCAGGTGAAAGATGACAGTATCTCAAGTGGACACTATGCAGAAGGGAGATGTGAATAGATTGTGGAGACTTGGAAGAAGCAGAAGCAATAGAGCTTAATATTGATTGACTGTGGTTTGGGGGAGCGGTATTAGCATGACCCCTAGGTTTCCAGTTTGCTCATAGGGTGAATGGTGGTTTCAGTCACTGGGATAGAAAACTGGGATGAAATAAGATGTGGGAAGAAAGCTGAGTTTTACTTTGGACATGTTGCGTTTGACCTGTTACATGGGGTCATAAAATAGACTCTTGTTATGTAATCTAAAAAAACCCAAAAAGGCCTTTAGAAAGGTCGAGATGGCCAGAGGGAGAGTGCTCCAGTTATTTACTGTGCATAACAAACACCCAGCAACATTTATTTTGCTCACGAGTCTGGAATTTTGGGAGGAATTTTGGAATTGCGGATAGCCCATCTCCGCTCCACTTGGTATCGGCTGGGGTAGCCTGAAGGCTGGGGGCTGGAATCACCAGAGAGCTTGCTCACTCTGTGGCAGCTGGTCCTGGCTGTCGACTGGCACCTTAGCTGGGGCTGTGGCCACAGCACCTACACCTGGCCTTTTCCTGTGGCTGCTGGGCCCCTGAGAGCTTGGTTGGCCGGGTTCCACTGAGTGTCACACAAGTAGAGTGGGAGCCAGGCAGAGGTCCTACCACCTTCCACGGCCTCACCCTGGAAGTCATCAGCATCACTTCTGTTTTCCCACTGCATTCTGTTCATTAGAAGGGAGTCACTAGGGCAGGCTATAGGGTCGCAGGTCAAAGGGAAAGGAATTAGAGTCCACATTTTGATGGGAGGAGCGTTGAAGAATTTGCCAACATGTTCTAAAAGCACCACCTGGCATGAGAGGTGCAAAGAAGAAAGCAAAGAGCAGTCCAGCTGGAGGGAAGAGGTGGAAGCTGGAAAGTAGAAACTGTATTCAACAGAAGTGCTGTTGACTGAATTTGAGAATGGATGAGGGGTCATGAGTAGTGAGGAAATATAGGTTAAAAGAAAGTTTGGGACCAAATTATGATGGAGCCCACGTTTCCTGAAATCCATTGTTTTGAAACAAGCTGGCAGAGAAGACTACAAGTTCAGATTTATTAAGTAAAGATCAAAAGTACAGATAACAGT
This sequence comes from Hippopotamus amphibius kiboko, assembly GCF_030028045.1. Taxonomy (NCBI): domain Eukaryota; kingdom Metazoa; phylum Chordata; class Mammalia; order Artiodactyla; family Hippopotamidae; genus Hippopotamus; species Hippopotamus amphibius. Next base: position 157,932,799 of record NC_080189.1, read on the forward strand.
TCAATGACTGGCACGAGTTAGGAAGAAGACGATGATGAAAAATGATTTATGCCAATTTTTTTTCCTGGTTCTAGTCTACAAATTTTGGATCATATGTCTCCAAATTTAAACTGCAGACACATTTAAATCTCCATTCCTTTGGGCTTTGTGGTTTGCGTTATGCTGGTGGGAAAGATGAGTCGGAAAAAAAAAACACAACAAAACAAAACACGCGTGAGTGGTCTTCTTTATCCCTTAGGGTTAACTGCAGGAACCTGGGTCTTTCTGTTTCTGGTTGTGGCTTCAAATTCCTCCCATCTCACTGTCCCCTCAAGTTCATGTCCACCCAGAACCTGAGACTGTCATCTTTTTTGGAAATAGGATCTTTTTAGATGGAATTAGTTAAGGATTTTGAGATGAAATCATCCTGAGTTTAGGGTGGGCCTGAATCCAGTGACTGATGTCCCTCTATGAAAAGGAGAAAGGACACAGGGACAGAGGGAAGAAGGCCATGTGAAAATGCAGAGGCTGAGATAGAAGTTATGCATCTACAAATCAAAGATCGCCAGGAGCCACCAGAAGCTGGAAGAGGCTAGGAAGGATACTCCCCTAGAGCCTTCAGAGGGAATGTGACTCTGTCAACACCTTGATTTCAGACTTTTGGCCACCAGAACTGAGAGAATAAATTTCTGGTTTTTATTACAAGTCACCTAGTGTGTGATGATTTGTTATGGTAACTCTAGGAAATTAATATCAGGAGTTAGAGCCAGGCATTGAGAGTATTGGTTTCAGTTTGCCAAATGCCAAGAAAACAATTTTGAATCTGTTCATAACTGGGTATCATTTTTATCACTTCTACCTTCAGGAAATCAGAAAATCTAGCATATTTCTAAATGTAATGGCTAGGTGTGTTAGCCCTGGAGAGGGGATATGAAACGTAAGGATGGGCTCCACTGAAGTGCCCTCGTGTAACTCTGGCTGGCCCTTTTATCTGGCCTCGGAGATGATCACCACGAAGGGAAATGGTCCAAGGAAGACTCACAGGTGTAACCTGATGCCTAGCAGTTCATTCAGTGCAGGAGTTGCGGTTGTGTACAAAGAAGGGAACCTGGTTTTTTGTCTCTGTTACGGTAAATAGAGAAGAAAGCAGGTCTTCCTGTGGCAACAGGGGATTGTTAATGAAGTAAAGGAGACAGAAGAAATGTCCCAGTGGAGAAGGAAGTGTGTCAAAAACAGATTGTGCACGTAATTACTTTCTCAGACCTTCCTGACATTATCAGCAGGACTGGAGTTTTGATGAGAAAACTTAATTAAAACTTAATTTTTTTAAGTGGAAAATATTCAGCATGGGTACAGGAGGATTGAAATCAGGGCACTGTGTAATTTTAATTGCCTTCAAGAGGTGCGCTTCACGGCGATGAGCACGGGGAGGAAGCAGCCACAGGGACAGACTCAGAGGTGAGTGGTCCTCTTGCAAATGCAGCGTGGGCAGGTAGTGGTGGCCGGGCGCCTGGGTGGAGTTTCCGCTACTCTTCCGGGTGATGGGACACAAACTCAGGTTCCGTCATTGGGACATCAGCCCAGTGTAAGGGACGTCGTGGATCTATTCAGGAGTGCACCGGTCAGGCCCCATTTGGATTACACATTGTAGGCAGAATGTTGATTTTTAAAAAATAAAGTTTGTTCCCCCAAAAAGGGAAACTGGAAGTTGAGGAGGTTAACTCTCACATGAGGCAGCAGTTTTTAAATGCTGATCTCTGAATCAGTTCTATCAGAATCCTCTGGTTCTGGTTCACCAAATCTGCTTGAGAACCTGTGTGTTTCTATTTTTATAATAGACCTTCCCAGAGGATTCTGAAAGTCAGGTGTGGGAACTGCAGGTTTGTAAAGCAAGGAGCGTGGACTTGGAAACAAGTAAATCTGGGCCGTGCCCTTTACTTCTCGTGGACATTCAAGCTGATTGCTCTGCTTCCTCCATCAAATGGGTATAATAAACTTGCCTGATGGCACTGTGTGATAATCAAAGATCACACCAGTAAAGGGACCGAGACATAGTAAGTGATCTCAAAATGATAAAACTCTATAAGAGGAATTGAATCAGGCTCCTTGCTAAATTGGGGGCGGTAAGGCGGCTCTCTTCAATTGTAGAGGGCAGCTGTGTGGAAGGCTCAGCAGACGTATTTGTTGTGGCCCATAGAGGTCAGACTCAGGCCCAGCAGGTAGAAGTCAGAGGGAGATAAACTTCAGTGCAATATCAAGTGGAACTTTCTAGCGAATGGTCCAGGGGTGACCTGGGCTTACTTCAGAGGGCAGTAATCACTGGAGCAGTTATAGCCGCTTCCATATTGAAGCCACTGCTGGTGACCACTGGGATCAGCTCTGTAGTGGGCTTTCTGTCTTCCTGGGGAGCAGTGGCCAGCATACTGCTGTTTTGTAAACTATCAACACTTGTTTGAAGGAAGTTTTAGCAGAAAGCATGCACAAATAAGACATACACAAGTAGGGATGCCCTTTCAAGCATTTTCCACGAGGGACATCATTGTCATTCTTACCCTGGTCCTTTCCGAAAGGAATGGGGGCATATTTAGGTTTCTCTAATGACTGGGAGTTCTACTGGCATTTTAGGAGTGGGGACTAGAGCTATAAAATGTGCTGAAAAGAATAGGCCCGTCCCAGATGGTAAGAAATTTTCCCACCCCAAATGCCAACAGTGTAGGCTCTATGAAAAACCGGCACCTTGTTGAAACCCAGTTGGTGCCCCTGAATCTGCCCCTGAAGGTTCCTTTTGGAGCATAGTTTGGAAGCCCCCTGTGTAGGATGGGCTGGGTTACAGGGCCTTCCATCCTGGTACTCCCTGGGATCACAAGTTTAAAGCCTAGCGTCAAAAAGAAGGTGGACTGGGCCTGGCCTAAAGCAGAGAGTGGGGGGTTTGTGAAGGCAGTTTACCTTCTTTTCACTGGGGACCACACTTGCATGAATGCTGACACACTGTTGAGAAGCAGACTTAGCCGTTTTCCCAGTCTAACCCTCTTGTTATCAACAAGAGGTTGGGGGACTGTTTGATGAGGATGAAGGGAGTAGTTTGTGTTCACGGAGTTTGAGCTCCCTGCATGGCGCTAACCAGGCTGCATGGGGAATCCGATGTCTGACTTTGGCCTTAGCATCAGGCTCTGGCCAACTGACATGAAAGCTATTTGTAATTAATTTCATCCTGGCTAACTCAAGTTTCCAAATCTTTTCTTTCTACATAGAAGTTCCTTCTGCCTACCTTAATTAACTAATTAATTAATTTTGCAGATGCGTGTATTCCAACTGTTTCATCGTTTGCTCTGATTGCTGTTTTCCCACTAAGTGGGAAGACCCCACATCCCTTCTCCATTGGCGTTCCCTGGTGAGGCTGGTTGTCACAAGGGAACCTTGATGAGTTACAAGGGCATGGCCATGTTACCAAGCAGCACGCTAAGAAAAACACTTCTCAGGGGTGCTCTGCAAGCCTGGGAGAGGCGACACCTCCCTTGGTAGCAGGCAGGAACAAAAGCCCTGAGCGAGTTTGGCCCTCCACATGACGGAGATAATAGCGAAGTAAACATCTTCACTCTGCAGCCTTCATTGTTGGCTTTCTGGGAAGCCAGTAAACAAGGTGGAGAAATGAATTACTCCCTTTGGAGTGCAGGGGACCCTCTCACCCACACAGTCTTCCTGGGCTGTCACTTTGAGTCATGCCCTCGGCTTGGAACCGGAATGATTGTCTCTAGTCAGCTCAGGTCTTGCAGAGAAGCCAGATCCAATCTGTGACATTGTAAGAACAGCAGGGCATTCTGTTCCTCCAGGCTTAGCTCTAGGGAGCAGAGCTGTGGCCCGCGCAGACCACAGGTCATTCATTTCCTTCCTAGCATTCTCTAGAACCCTCAGGGCTTGTCACCTGGAATCAAAGACCTGCCAGCACTAAAGAGGATCTTAAAGGTGAGCTCATGCAACCTCCCACCCAGGATATGATCTTCCAGAACTAACCACCCACGTAGCACATTAGTAATATTGTATGTGGTTGCTCAATGCAATTGTATCCTTTCAGGAGAAATGACTTATCCCCAGGGTGTCATAAAACCCAGTGTAATGAGCTGCGCCTTGATGGAAGTTTACTCTGGTTTCCAACCTTAATTATTAGTGGTTTGGATTCTTTAAGTTTATGATGGGTTTTCTGACTACCAATTATGATACGCTACGTGCCATTTTTTGAATATAACATGAAGTTCTGACCTACTTTCAACAGCACAGTGGCAAACACCCAGCAATTGGTCATTTCCCCTTCTAATTTCAGCCGTTTGAATCATCGCATCTACTGCGATGGCTGGGGGCCACTTTATCTTCATTCTCTGGCTTTAGTGTTATTTTCCGATGTTGTTGTTACCTACCTGGGTGCAGCCCTGTGCCATGCTGGGACCTCAGCTCAGTGCCAGTGAGGAAATGAGGTTCCACTAGGGAAATGGCCTAGAGCCATTGTTTTCAGACCTGACTGCACAGTAGAATCACGTGGGGACCATTACAGAAATGCTGATGCATGGGTCCCATTCCTGGAGATTCTGATATAATTGTCTTTGGTGCAGCCTGGGTTTCAGGAGTTCTGTCACCTCCACGGATAATTCCAGTGTGCAGGCAGGCTTGTGAACCTGTGACTGGAGGGACTAGGCATTGAGAGCAGTAGATATGGTGGTGGCTAAGAGGGGTTAAGATGGACTTGTGATATGTAAGAGTGTTTTTACCCTGGGGATCTAATTAGGTGGTAGCAGGGGTTTCAGGTGGAATGTTTACGCATGAGATTGATGAGTATACAGTGCACAGGGACAGGATATGGATGCTAAGGGTTAGAGTGACGCAAGATCAGGGCAGATTGACAGTTCTCTAGCAAATAAGATGGAATCTGCAGTTCCAGCAGGAAAAGGTCAAGGTCAGATAAGGAACTTGGACACGGAGGCGGTGTGGGCTGTGTCCACAAGCTGCGGTCAAAGGACAAGGCTGCAGCCTGTTTTTTGAGCTCACATCCTGCTTGCTGCTCTGATGGACAGTGAGGCTGACTCCAGAGTTTGCCTTCTGGCTGGGTGACGGGGCTCTCCATTCATTTCTAGGTTCAAGGCTGAGCTTGCAGGAAAACAAAAACTGAAGTTCTTATATTATCCAGTACTGAAACAGTCAGAGAAAAATGGACTTCGAACCAGAGGAGTTTGGGATAAAAAGGTTGCTCTCAGTCTGTTGTAGTGATCAGGACAGTCATTAGGACTGACTGGAAAGGTGATGGTCTTGGTGTGTCTTCTTGTGAAAGTAATTTCCTCTCCCAAACCAGGCTGATATAACACCCTTCAGCTCTCATATAGGAAATATTGAATTAGGTAATGTCTCTAAAGCTCTCTCTGGATACCTTACAAGAAAGATCATTTGAACACTATGCCTAGACTGGAAAGAAAATGCAATTTACATAAGTACTGCACTGTATCAGTCTTCACCTCCAAGTGGACTCCTAGCAACTGGAAGCCAAGGATTTCATGTAAGAAGGCTGGATATTTGGCCGAATGGAAACAGGAATGTAGCTCAGGATTTGAAGCACTAGAAGTTTGAGAATCTTTTGATTCCCAGGTGTGTATGTTTGTTACCCACTTGAAACTGGGGAAGGCTCTCTCATGCAGAAAATCTTGCTTCTTGTCCCTAGGCATCAGAGGTGGTCTGTGGGGGTGTAGAACTTCCTCCTTTTTTGGGGAGATGCTTTACCACACCACAATGCTGTGGTCGTGCCCCACTGCGGTAGGATGTTGCCTGTTCTATGGCTTATAAATAACTAAGGATTTTTCAGGACCCCTTGGGAAGAATTTGAACTTTTTCCTTGAGACAGTGGGGAGCTCCTTGAGGTGTTTGGCCATGCAGGCAACATACTAAAAGAAATATTTGAGGAATATACACTTGGTGGTCGTGTATAGGTGGGGATAATAATACCTAAATTCTGGCTTGTCGTGAAGAGTAAATGAAATGATATAAGTGAATGTGAGGATGCAGGACTACCATTCCTTTGTCCATTCTATTGCTTTCTCTGAGGTCTGGTGCCCCCCAAGGACACAATATTCTCTTGACCTATGTATTACTTTGCTAGGACTGCCGTGGCAAAGTACCACAGACTGGGTGCCTTAAGCAACAGAAATTTATTTTCTCGTGCTTCTGGAAGCTGGTAGTGTGAGATCAAGGTGTTGGCACAGTTGGTCCCTTCTCAGGGCCGTGAGAGAAGGACCTATTCTGGGTCTCTGCACTTGGCTTGTTGATGGCCATCTTCTCATTGTCCTCCCTTTGTGTGTGTGTCTCTGTCCAAATTGCCTCTTCTTGTAAGGACACCAGTATTATAGGATTAGGTCCATCCTAATGACTTATTTTAATTCAATCACCCCTATAAAGATCTTATCGCTCAATATTGTCACATTCTTTTTTTTTTTAGCTCTTTATTGGAATATAATTGCTTTACACTCTTGTAGCAGTTTTTGAGGTACACCAAAGTCAATCAGCTGTATTTATACACATATCCCCATATTCCCTCCCGCGACTCCCTGACATCCTCCCTGTCCCGACCCTCTAAGGCATCATCCATCATCGAGTTGATCTCCCTTTGTTATACAGCAACTTCCCACTGGCTATTTTACAGTTGGTAGTATATATATGTCTACGCTACTCTCTCACTGCTTCTAAGGCACTGGGGCTTTAGAATGTCAACATATGAATTTGAGAGGGAGACAATTCAGCCCGTAACATCCAGTCTTTTTGCAGACTTTCTCTCTTAGGGCCTTACACTTAGGTAATTATTTAGGTAATTACAGGCAATCTCAAGAGGTATTTCAAGACCCAACAACCCCTCCTCCACCCACCATCTGCCCCAAATTATGTTCCTCTGTCTCTCAGTCCCTGTTATCCCATCACTAGAATTACTTGGTTGAATAAAGCAATGTTTTAAGATAATTTCTCTAAACATGCACTCTTTTAATGTAAGAGGAGTGAAAATAACAGCCAGTGAAATACTGGATGAATTTGTTTACCAGATGACAAACAAGTACTAACATGTGATAGCTAGTTCAGGATCCTAAGATGTGTGACAGAGCAGAGAACATTTAGAACATCCCGTGTAATGTGGGAAATGGCAAGGGCTCTGGAGGCAGGCCGCCTGGGTTCGAATTCCAGCTCTGCCCTTTTGTCACTCTGTGACCTTGGGCAAATTATTTAATCTCTGATTTTTTTTTTCTTCATCTGAACAGTGGGCATAATAGGAGCACCTGCCTGATGTGATTGTTTAGACGACAAATGAGCTAATATACGTAAAGTGCCTCCTCTGTATTCAGCTTCCAATAAACGTTAGCTGCTATTCCTATTGTTATAATTTTATATGAATAACAAAGCACAACTCTTCTTGGCTATTTGATGGTAAAGGCCATCTTTGAAGGTGGTGGTTTCCTATGTCAGACATGTTGTATCCAATTGCCTCAGGTTTCCCTGTGCTATGCTGGTTCTGCCTGGTGACCTTCACGTGTGGGTTTTAGATGTTTCCAGCACTCAACATACAGTCTGTGATATTTTTTCTAGGACTCCCAATGATATACTCGGTGCACTGAGTGGAAAACATTTCCTCCCTGTTCTCCGAAGTATGGTCACCACCAGGGTTCTTATTGCATCTTCAGTCATGGACAACAAAAATAAATGGGGAGAAATCAGCATTCTACTAGTGATAAGGCTAGGCTGAAGGATGACATCATTAATATGACCATGTACCGCCAACTTGGAACTTTGCACGTATCTGTAACATTGTCCAATCTTGCTAATTTCAAAGTTTTAAATTCAATTTAAAGTGCTTTATAAAATTATTTTTATCTTACGATGTATGTATTGTTCTTTATGCATGTGTCTTTTACCCATTAGATTATGAGGCAACTCGTGGGTATGCACTAAGACCTACTTAACTTTGTACCAGAGCTCGGTAATACCTGGGAAATAGTAGGTGTTAGTAAATGACAAATGTTCAATTGAATCAAAAGCTTAGATATAACCTGTACCACCTCCTTGGGCAACTGGGAATGCCTATATTATGCCTCAAAGCACATTGAATTCAGGTACAAGAATAGAAGTGATTTTAACAAACCCAGTGTGCTTTAATAAAGGCAGAATTATAGCTATTTCTTTTCCCCTGGTCATTAAAGCAACCTATAAAATTGGAAGTGAATAAATATATAAAAGGGTCATCAAATGCCATAGGAGAGGACTACTCTTTGGTTTAGAAATGATTCCTGTTGTTTCATTGCATGTGGCAAGGATGGATGGAGGTGGTGTCAGGTGGAGAAAGACTCAGTTCTGTTGGTGAGATATTTACCTTGGCTACTGTTATGGGCTGATTTGTGTTCCCCTGAATTCGTATGTTGAAGCCCTAACCGCCCCGCTCCCCTCAGTATCTCAGCATGTGACTGTATTTGGAGACAGGGCTATTAAAGAGGTGATTAAGTTAGGATGAGCCTTAATCCAGTCTGACTGCTGTGCTTATAAGAAGAGGAAATTTGGGCATGTAGAGAGCCATCAGGGATGTGTGTATAAAGGTAAGGTCATGTGAGGACGCGGTGAGAAGGTGGCCATCTGCAAGCCAAGGAGAGAGGAGATGCCTCCAAAGAAACCAAACCCACCAACACCTTGACCTCAGAGTTGCAGTCTCCAGAGCTGTGAAAAATCCATTTCTGTTGTGTAAGCCACTCTGTCTGTGGTGTTTTGTTGTGGCAGCCTTAGCAAACCAATACAAACCACCTATTTTGCAGGATCCGAAGATGCGAGCATGTAAAAAATAAAAGGGGAGGGGATGGTAGTAGATGTAGACCCTCTCTTGTTTACTGAAGTTTTGTAAGTATCACACTGGACTATGAAAGAGTCTGTGTGCATTTTCTTTGTTTCTCTCCATGCTGACCCTGAAGCCAGTTTTGAAAGGGGCCAAGTGGGATCTTCCACAGAGATGCCGTGGACTGGGGGCTCAAGAAAGACACTGTGGTGAAGTTGTTGAAATATTCTGTTTCTGTGAGTGTTTCTGCATGTGGTTCTGGGCCCTCCCCCTCCAACCTCTGCAATTAGCAAAACTATAGGAGTGCTGAGCAGCGGGGTCTCCCACACAGAACTGTGTTTGTGGCCAGCCTTGCTTGAATGAACTATTTGACCATATCTACCAACGAGAGTGCTGGATAACGAATGAAGAAAATGAAATGTGAGTTTTTTCTTCCACTGTCCAATAGGGCTTCTGTTTTCTTTGTTTTCCTCTTGTTCTTAAGTTCTGTGAGAAATCCATGGGAAGCAAGAGCTCCTATCCAGGGTATTTGACTGCAAATCATTTCATCTCTTTTGTTCTTTCTCTCCTCAATTCTACTGTGTTTTTAGAATATACTCAAGGGCAAGATTAATAGCAGAGCAGCATTCCACTATGAAATTTGAGTGACGTGAATTCTTTATCAAAATTTCGAGAATCAAAACTTTGATTACAACCTAGCCCATAATTGGCCCTTGTATGCACTTGACATGGTTCATTTACATTAAGTAGCCTAAAATGCCGAACGAGTGCAGCAGAAAGGAAAGAAAATGTTACATGGGGAAGAAGACATGATTGCTCTTCTGTTACTCATTGGAGGGAAGGTTTGGATTTATTTCAAGTTATTTACGTAAATACCATTGATGGACTTTCTGGAGTGTGAATGGGGTGGAACCTAGCCTGTCTCCGTTCCCTGCAGTGTTGTCTGGAAGGATGCTGCAGAATAGACATAAGGCCGAATTACTCTGTAAGATGCAATTAAAGAATTGTATGAGTTCTGGGGAGTGGAGAGAAGAGGGGTGACATACAAGGAGAATGTGGGACTGGGCAACATGATGTCTGGAGCAGAGGACTGAGCACCTCAGCCAGGAGATGGTCCCTAAAGCAGGGGATGGGGCAGAAGGGAACAGCAATGCCTAATATTACTGAGCTTTGCTGTCTGTAACCTCTGTTCACCACACTCCCCAAAACCTTCACGGAAGCCTGCTGTACACACCAGGGACTTGTTTCATGGAAAGTAAAACTCAAATGGTTTCTGTGTTAGAGTTTGTTTGAGGTGGCAAAAGTGAATGACTACAGGAGATGAAATGCAAATGAGATTCAGTGGGATCCACAAATCAAAGTCAACAGATTACAGAGACTGTAAACCCACCAGGAATCCACAGAACTTTCCAAGAGGGCACTAGACTCCCACAAGTATGTGAGATTGGTGAGGGTTTTGTCTGAGCCATTAAAAGTAAACGTGTGAATAGTAATTCCCAGAAAGCTGGAGATCTTGGAGGAAACCCAGGTGAAAGACACTTGGGTTTAAGCAAAACTGCAGCTGTAGAAGCTTTGAACTCCCTACTGTGAAGCGAGGGGAAGAGAACGTTTCTGCTAAAATAGCATTTGAGACATGGGCTATTACTCTTTTCCAGGGGGAGTGGCAGGAGAAAGCAGTGCAAAGCAGGAGGTAAATAAGATGAAAACATCCTGTGTGTTGGTAGCTGGTCACCTAAGAAGGTTTCAGAAAAGAAAAAAACTGACCTGTTCTAGCCAGCGAGCTGATTGATCAAACCTGCCCTCCCCTACCCCACCTTGCCTATAGCCTGCCTTTTCGTTTGTAGCATTTTGTATTCTTTTATGCAAAGAGATTTTCTTAGGAGAGTAGAGGACAGCCTAGGAGAGGGAAGGCATTATCTGCCTCTGGGCACAGGGTTTCAGAATCATACTGATCGAGGGTAGTAAAAAGAAAACTAAGTCTTTGACTTGCAGGTGGTTTGTTTTGCTCGCTGTATCAAGTAAAAGTCAGATGAAATATTTCATCCTGCCGCTCTCTGGATGTTCCCCGCAGCTCCCTGCCTGGGCAGCCCTGGGGGCGGGTGCAGAAAGGAAGAGGGAGGAGAGAGGAAGGAGAGGGGGAGAGAACGGGACCTGGATTTTATTGTTGGAGACTTTCTCTATATCAGACACCTGGAGTGATCAGCTCCTCAAATCCTCAACACAACCTTTGGATAGAGGGATGGTGTTCCATTTTATAGATGAGGAGATTGAACCTCAGTTCAGTCTGAGCTAGTAGCTCATAGTTATGAAGTGACACGATGCAGTTATGGGACTCAAAACCAGGGCTCTTCGGTCAGAAGTGGGGCATTTCCTGACTTAACCCTCCCTCCCTCCATTCCTTCCTCTTTCCTTTTCCTTCCTTTCTCCTTCCTGTTTCCCTTCCTCCCTCCCTTCCTTCCTTTTTGTTGTCTATCTTGAGATGAATGGTGATAAGTACTAGAGGTACATTTTGAATAAATAATGGCTTCGATTTGTAACCATCTTTTAGTCTAGAGTTTAACATGTAACATGTTTGAAGTTATTTTCCAACAGGTCTAACAAGGTGGTGTATGACTGTGACTGTTGTTATTTATTTTCTGTTGGTAAATTCAGGGTAAATTTGCAAACGTCTAAAGAGGACAGGGGGCAGCAGCAGCCAAACAGGGCTGGGGTGGGACCAGGAAAGTGAGATCTCCTTATAGTCCACCTGGTCTGTCTAAGGGGCACCTACTTCAGTGGTAGCTCAACTCATACTTCGTGAGTTCCAACAAGGAGTGGGGAACCGTGCTAGGGATAGAAAAGGAAAGGAGCCAGGGCGCTCGCCTTGCACTGCGCACCAAGCCAAGAAGGTGAGTCAGATTCAGGCAAGGAAGAATCACCTCACATATATGTGCTCCAGCTTGGAGATGCAAGGACAGCTTTCAAAGGACAGCAACCTGACAGGTAGATTCGCTTATGGGGAATAGAGTGCAAGGAGGAGGGATAAAGCAGTTCAGGAGTTGCATCACTGTGAGGAAACATGACGTACAGTAGTTTTTTTTCAATCTGGCCTCACCCATAATGAACAGGATGGGTCTCCCAGGCTCTCAGCTACAAATACAACCGATAGCCATCTGCTTTGCAACCAATAGCCATCCCTGAGCTCATGATTTAAAAGAGTGTTGCTGGGTTTCCTTCGGGGCCCTGCTTTTATTTGTTGTGGTCTCGTGGTTTGTTCTGGCACAATGTCCTGCATGGGTTTTTACAGCTTGCTTAGTGCACGGGCATCTTTCCACCCAAGCAGCATGTTGATGAATACCAGCCCTTCGTTTTCTGAAAATACCGCTGAAAAGAGCAACTGTGCTGGGCTGCGCCGTGTGTTTGAGGCCAGGCAGCCGCCACAGGCATCGCTCTTCCTGGTGACGGATCTGCTCAGAATCGCTCCTCATTCTGCCTGCCTCTATGGCACTCTAAAAACCCCAAAGAAGGGCCTGTCCTTTGTTGAAATGCTGTTATTTTGGAAGTTAAAACCCATTCTGGCAATTCCTGCTATGCTTAGTGTCATAATGCTCTAATATAAATTTATCACACGTTCTAGAAAACCCCTTTGTATAAACGCCCTGTATTAGTGAATTTATCCAAACTCCTTAGAGAACATATTCGCAGAGATCCTAGAGGTAATCCACAGTAACTAATCTGAATGTTTTAAAATTTGTGTTTCCTTTGCAAGTCCCTTCAAACCACTCCTGTTTCTAGCCCCATTTTTGAGAGACAGACAGAAAGACCCACCCCGCCATACCTTACTGGGTTTTAACTGATGGTCAGATAACTCCCTCCTCTTCCGTTATCTTCCTGCCTCCAAAATCTCCACTTCTGCAGTAGTTTTCTCTTTCTCTTACTATATTTCCTGCTTTCAAAAACATGTGGATGAGGAGAATTCAAGGGCTTCCAATTATCTGCTGGATCTGTAAGCGCCTTTCTCCATGTATGTATTTTCTCAGTGTTAGTCCTGAATACAGACTAGTAAATGTATATGGAAGAGATAGTAGAGAATTATATTGTTTCACACACTCAGGAGCTTCCGAATTCAGGAATTGTCTGGATGGGGACGATTTCACTATATGGTGACACTAGCCAGCCACGTGCATTACGGAAGACTGTCTGTGACGGACTTCAGAAATAGACCACAGCCGGAGAGAGTTTTGAGAAATCTAAGGAAGCGTAGAAGCATTCTTAAGATTTGAGGTAGCCATGAGATTTTCAGATCTTACAATTTGAAAATACTGGAAGGAAAAAAAACCACACCTTTCTATAGACCCATTGATTTTAGCAGATATCACACCGGTGGTGGGGGCAGGGATCATCCCCCAACCTGCACCATTCTGTTTTCTTCCTTGTCACGCGTTCTCAATTTACAGCGAATGTTTTTCCTACCTAATTTTCGGTGGCAATTTTTGAGAACCGGTAGCTGGACTCATTTAATTATTCTTCATTCATTCGTTTATCAAATCATGTTGTGTGAGTTTTTGCCAGGTGCTATTTCATATGTTGGGCATGGCTTTCAATTCAGTAATTTCTTTCAATTCCTTACCAGCCCATTTGCACATTTCAAATGAATAAGTCATCTTTGAAGGGAGAATTTTTTTTTAAGGGAGAATGTTTGTTTGTGGTTTCTGCTGCTTGTTCTTAGAGGGGGATGTTCAGAGGTGTCAAGTGGGGGTTAAAAGCATCATCTGAAAAAGCAAGAGGTGAACCCTCGCACCTCCTTCTCAACTCGGTTTGAGTTCCTTAATAAGGCACACCCAGCCCCTACCCACCAGAGTTCCTACCTGTGAGATCAACAAGGCTAGTCCCTTGAGGGTCCCTTCCTTGCAAAGCTAATGCATCAGCACGAGTGGGCTCATGTTTTATTGCCTTAACAATCTGATCCTGGTTAGAAATACACAATTAAAGTTCTAAAAATCAAAGTATTTTCTTGGACACCCTATATTTCTTGGAACAAAATGGTCTCGAATCTATTGTACATTCAAGGTAGTTTTTTTTCTATTTATAAAAATAAAACATGAACACAGCAAGAAAACTAAAATAATATAAAAGGTTATGCAAGCAAAGTAAAATCTTCCTCTTCTCCCCCTGAATTTGAGTCTTTTTCTCTCAAGGTACTACCTGTTAAGAGTTTCTTACTCTAAAAAATTTCTACACATACACATATTTATATGTGTATATATGTGTATACATGCATTTTTTATACATTTCAACCAAAACATAGTCGCTAACTGTATTAGCTATGTACTGCTGTATAACAAAGTACCACAAACATAAATGCTTAAAACTACACATACTTATGATCTGATGGTATCTGTGGGTCAGGAATCTGAGCGTGGCTTAACCTCTGCTTTGGGGGTGCGGGGGGTGTCTCATGAGGTATTGTCCAGGACTGGGGTCCTACCTAAAAGCTTGCCTGGCAATAAGCCACGTTTAACCTCATTTATATAGTTGTCAGCAGGATTTAGCTCCTTTTGGGCTGTTGGACTGAAGTCCCTCAGGTCCTAGCTGGCTGTGGGCCAAAGACCACCCTTGGTTCTTCACCAAATGGTCCTCCCCATCATGGCAACATGGCTCATCAAAGCCACCAAGGAAGGGAGTCTGCTAGCAAGACAGGAGTTACAGTTCTATGTAATGGAGTCCCAGAAGTGACAACCCATCACCTTTGTCATATTCTGCTGGTGAGAAGCAAGTCACAGGTCCTGTCTGTGCTCCAGGGAGGGCATACAAAGAGGTGGGGACTATTGAGGGCCATCCTAGAGTCTGTCCTCTTTGCTGTATGAATATTAACAGTAATTTTGTATTAATTATATCTGTGCTTCTACATAATAGTACTCTGCAGAGAAGAATTCACTGTATGCCGGATGATGCCTCTCTTCTTGGTTTATCTCTCCTCCTCTCATCATAATTACAACTAACAAAACTTTAGGGCAAAGCAGTGGTAAAATAGAATCCTTATTCCAGAAATTTAATTAATGGTCAATAGAAATAAGGACCATTTGTTTATTGTGGGTAAACTAAAACATCATCACAGGGAGGAGTGGGTCAGAATATGCAAAATATGGTAGCCAATATTAAATAGCTAGGGGTGATGGTTAGAATAAGGAATAACCTCTGCAGCGGGGATGTTGATCAGTGGCTCTGGCCCCACTCTAGCAGCTGCCTGGAAGATCCTGGCTGTGCCTGGTGTTAACCCATTAGTTGCTGCAGAGTGGTAAGATTTTTAGTGGGGATTCTGGGGAAGGGGTTTGAAAGGCAGTGATAGAGGACTCTGGGGAGAGCTCGGGGCAATTACTATTGACTCACCACGAAAGACATACTTTAATAACAATAATCAGTCAGCTGTACCAGTGTATACAGCTTGAATATCATTTCTCTTATTAATAGCTAACTCTTACTGAATTCTTTCTCAATATATAATATTGGTAATGTACAGAAAAGGAATACAGCCAGTATTGCCTGTGCCAGTGTCTAAGCCCTATTAGAGGGGCTAGCAGTGATGTGATCGATAGTTTTTTAAAAAAATTTTTACATAAAGAAACAACAGTAGATAGGACAATTTCTTCATTCAGTGCATGGTGGAGTTGG
The DNA here is from genome assembly GCF_030028045.1 of Hippopotamus amphibius kiboko. Classification (NCBI taxonomy): domain Eukaryota; kingdom Metazoa; phylum Chordata; class Mammalia; order Artiodactyla; family Hippopotamidae; genus Hippopotamus; species Hippopotamus amphibius. The sequence goes on from NC_080189.1 coordinate 157,948,265, forward strand.
GGGAGAGCCAGCCCCAGCCTGAGTCCTGCTCCCCTTTTTCTTGCACCCCTGCCCCACCCCTCACTGTGCGGTGCCTGGCACGCGCATGGCACCCAGGCTACATGTCGAAGCTCCACCCACACTCCTTTCAAACGGCTGCACTGTGGTTCCCCTCAGACCTTGGAACACGAGCTCAAGAGAGGCTCCCCCAGGCCCTGGGAGTGGACACAGGATCTCGTTGAGAACTCCGGGGCCCATGATCCAGAGCCTGGTCTAGGGCTGTGCTGCGTGTGCTATGTGTGTAAAGCACGCACTGGGCTTTGCATGAAAAGTGAAGAATGTAAAATATCTCAATATTTTTATATCGATTATATGTTGATATTTTGGATCTGTTGAGTTAAATAAAATATATTATTAAATTAATAATTATAAATTTATACTTATATGTGTTGTTAAATTTAATAATTTTGCTTGTTTCTTTTTTACTTTCTAATGTGGCTACTAGTAACTTTAAAACTATATATGTAGCGCACACTTGTGGCTCCCCTGACATTTCTCTTGGGTAGTGCTGGTCTAGAAGGAAGAAACAGGAGTCTACTACCAAGGTACCATGTGCCCTTGGTACCTTGGGCTCCTTGGCCTGAGAGGAGGAAGAGCCAGAGCAGAGCCCTCTAAAACATGGGTCCCAGGCAGGGGCCCCTCTTGCCCAAGGGTGCTTTCATTTTAAGATGTTCATAATTAATTTGCTCCTGCACCCTCTCAGGGCTAAATGACCCCAAATCTCACTCCCTTTGGGTCACAGGAGGTTTTACCTGAGGCAACAAGACAGGCTTCCCATCCCCCACTGCCACATCACAATCACTTTTAAATCAACATATATACACCAGGCCCTGGAAGTAAAATTGTGATGCATTAACCATTATCTTTTGAGAAGCTGTTATTCTTTGGTTAAGACAGCAGCCAATCACTAAGCAATTTTTTGTAGGCTCTGTGCCTCTTCCCTACCTCTCCCTTTAGTTTGGAGAACACATTAATCTCCCTGAAATGATTCTTCTAGTAGAATGATGACATAAGGTTCAGGAATACCTTTTGGGGATTCAAGGGGTGAACATTCTGCCGTATGTTTTAACATCAATTCTATTGGATTGCAATACACATATTTTCTAAGAAGAAAATCTACTTATCCAATCTCTAGAGAAGGAAACTTTAGACAGTCCCTTATGACTTGCTTAAGAAAGTCATGTGTATGGTATATTGCTTTATGACAGCTTTAAGAATTTACAATAAATGATTTAGACTTAAGGCTTCAGAGTTTCAAGAGAAACAATGGCTCATTTAGGGGGGGTTATGCCTCTTGCTCCTGAATAAATTTGATTTGAGCTTACAAGTAGGAAGGATTCATGGTTTAGATGCTTGAAGTCTCTTTAGGTGATTGCTTCTTTTCTTATTGTGGCAGAACGGGGCTAACTGTTAATAAGCCAGCTATGTGTCCTCCTGAACACACAGCTGGTTTACATTACCAGCCTCCCATGCAGTTCGATGTGACCATGTGACTGAGACTGGCCAATGGGGTGTTGGTGGAACAGATGGATTCCTGCCCACACTGTCATTTACTTTCTCCTTTGCGTCTTGTGTCTGCGGATGCAGAGTATCCAGGGGAAAGATTCAGAATATGCATTTAACAAGGTCCCCAGGTGATGCCTATGCACAGTAACATTTGAGAAACACTGTCAGGAGATGACAGAGCCAGTAGGTGGCAGAAGCGTGGGTACCAGTCTTGTACTTAGAGGAGAGCCACCCAGGAGAGCTGGCCCTAGGAAGAGCCATCTTAGATTGGTACATGTACTAGAAATCACCTTTTATTAGTAGTAACCCAGTGAGATTTGGGGGTTGTTATGGCCATTAGCCTTCCCTGGCTAATATACTCACAGAGTATTTGAAGAACTTTGTGAACCTGTAATATACCCCCTTCTTACCAATAGGCTCTGCCCACCAAAATGATCTCATTATACCTCCACTTTCCAAATTATTTGATATAAAAGACCAAGGTAGACCTTAAAAAGTGACATGAGTGAAATCCTTGTAGATAACTTTTAGAAATCACCAAAGTTATATAACATTGGCAAATTTGCATTTGCCCTATATAGATTTTGTAAATTTTCCTCTCTTCCCTATTTTTCAACATTTTTTTTTCAACTGCCTCCTTCACTTCCCAGTGGCACCAAAGGTAAAGGGTGAAAATTGCCCTTGCTTCCATGAATGGGTAAGAAGGCTGCTCTTTTGCAAAATCCCCATGGAGGCTGAATGATAAGAAGAGGCAGATGCAAGACTATAAATTTTCATTTCTATTGAGTCCGTTATCTTATTTTCCTTTGACTATCTTTAATTTCTTTAGGCCAACATTGATTTCTATAGCTTAATTATACAAGTTAAATGATAAAATATATTTTTGTTATCATGAAGGTACAATTGTTTATATATTCATCGATTTATTCATTCACCCCTAGTACAGAGAATACTCCAATCAAGAACAATCTCTTGTACCTATGATAGGTAGAGAAAAGCCCCCAAAGATAAGCCTCTAAGGTGTTAATAAGAGATTTACTGATTTTTTTCCCTATAGATCTGGAGATGCAAGATGTTCGCAAGATGAGTTCATTGGCTGTGTATATGACTAGCTGTCTGTGTTGGATTAGGCAGAGTCAATATTTTAAAGCTTCATCAGAATTCCCTATATTTATACATTTTAAATTAACAAATCTAGGTAATTTTTTGCTTATTGGCTTACATTATACATTTTCCTTAGGCAGATATATGTGCTCACGGTCATGCATACATGCGCATATATATACATGCACGCATGTGTACACACTCTCATGCCCACACATACACACATGCTGAAGACAAAAGCAAAAAGCTGAAAGGGTTTATGCATGCACACACATGCACAGGCATGCATGTGCACACATACAAAAATTCCCTCAGCTTCTCTTCTTTTCTTTTCAGACAATTATTGTAGAGAGGAATGACATCCATTGTAAAAATTCAAGCAGAAAAATGTAATATACAGGAACCATCAGCCTAGTGCTAGAGAAAAGAAGGTTCTTTGAAGCTTTCTATAGCTGATCTACACGAGCAATAGATCAGTATTTCCCAACACGGGGGACCATCAAAGTGTTGGAGAGCTTAGGTACCACTGTGATAGAGGCTTTACCAAATTTCAGCTTTCCTTCGCTTCTCACATAACATATCTTGGGGGCGATGTGCTGAGATTTTTTTTTTAAGGGTGAGATGTCTCTTTCAGAACCAAGAGGAGAAGGAAACATGTGTCTTGTGCTTTTTATGATAAGGCTTTATAGCCTGATAGCACATCTTGGCTTCATCATTATTATTTGTAGTGACAGAGGAGGGGAAACAGTGACAGCACCCACAACATGTGAGTTCAGGTGGCCTGACCTTTATATTGAAATCTGAATTATTAACAATTGCTGTATGTGCATTTCTCATTTAATCCTTACAACAAGCCTATGAGATGGGAACTATCATTATACCATTTTGCAGAGGAGAAAACTGAGGCACAGAGAAATGGAGTAACCTACTCAATGACTCTTAGGATTCTAACTCAGGTCATCTGGCTCCAGGAGCCAACGTCTTTTTTTTTTTTTTTTTTTTTAAAGGGTAGTTGATTTATATAATGTGCTAATTTCTACTGTACAGCAAAGTGATTCAGTTATACATATATATACATTCTCTTTTATATTTTTCCCATTATGGTTTATCCCAGGATATTGAATATAGTTCCCTGTGCTATACAGTAGGACCTTGTTGTTTATCCATTCTATATGTAATAGTTTGCATCTACTAACCCCAAACTCTCAATTCATCTCTCTCCAAATACCCCCACCCCCTTGGCAACCACAGGTCTGTTCTCTATGTCTGTGAGTCTGTTTCCACTTTGTAGATAGATGCATTTGTGCCATATTTTAGGTTCCACATACAAGTGATATCATATGGTATTTGTCTTTCTCTGTCTGACTCACTTCACTTAGTACGATCATCGCTAGGTCCATCCACGTTGCTGCATGTAGGAGCCAGGGTCTTAATCATGTTCCTCTGCTGTGGAGTTAATGATCTTGCCTATGCCTCGTGGTCATTCTCTGAGGCTTTGCGCTTTGTGATTCTGGGTCTGGCTAACTCACTCAAATGTGGAAGTTTCGCAAAGATTCAGATTGCTCAGGGATATGAAAATGACTCATTGGCAGGGTGGGGCTTCCAAGGAAATCAATTTCATTCCCTTCCTAATGGGCTGTGCGTTTGCAAAAATCAAGAACTGTGATGATTTAAGATGCATTTGAGTTGTTTTAGATTTCCATAGAACCTCACTCAGCAGTCCTTTTGAGATGATGTCATAGTTCTTCTGTGTAAGCTAGTGATGCTTCCATGGGAGGAAGCCAACGTATTTTACAAATGTTGTCTTATCCTTACAGCACCCTTGAGGCTTAGTGAGTGGTAATTTGTTACCATCTGGGGGACTATAAAAATTAGGTTGTGGTTTTTAAAGTTTATTTTTGTATCATGGAGAACTCACATAATTATATGCATATACCATCTATGTAATATTCTGTATTATTCTATATTATATTTTGTATATGTACGCACATACATACATGCAAATGTTTCATGAAACACTCTTAGTGTATGTGATCTACCCTGGTGTATTGCATTCTGTTCCATTCTGTTCCACTGAAAAGAATGCTGCTTGTGACCCACAAAGCTGACTTCATGACCTACAAATGGGATACAACCTGCACTTTGAAAACCATGGCACTGCAGGGACTCCCCAGCATTTATGGACGTAACTCAGCTGGTGCCCTGCTGACACCCTCCTGATATTTTGCAACTACCACCCATTGCAACTTTAAAACATCAGCCTTTTAAGTACATGAAAAGTTAGCAGTGTGACATTAGATCTTGCACTGTGTCCTCAAATCCCTTTCTCAAGCTTGGTGGCTATTGATTGAGTGCCACCTGTGTGCCAGGCACTGGCATTACAGCAGTGACTCACAGAGTCACTGCATTGAAGGACTTGGCTGGCTAGTGGGCGGAGCCAAAGAGAAAACAAATACATCATCTGTCAGGTGATGGTGAGTGCTTCGGGAGAAAAACAAAGCAGGCTGAACTACAGTGAATTTCAACAGAGGGCTGCTTCCCAGCTCTTTCCCACTCTCACCTTATCTGAGGCTTTCCTTGCTCTCAAGCAACAGTTTTCAACCAGGGGTGATCCCAGCCTCCTAGGGGATATTTGACAATGTTTATTGTCACAGCTGGGGGAGGGGGATGCTACTGGTATCTGGTGGGTATAGAATGTGGCTAACATTCTATCATATACAGGACAGCCCCCCAGAAGAAAGAATTTTCGAACTCAGAATGTTAGTAGTGCCGAAGTACTCTAGAGCCATGCTCAGGGGTCCAGGAGACTGGACCCTGGGCGAGGGTTGGCATGAAAAGGCAAAACTCCTTTCCCCCAGGATCCCTTTTTCTGGCCCAGGAAAACCTATGCCATAACCTGTCTCAGTGACAGAATTGTTTTCTGTCGAGCCCCAGTGCTTTGGTACCAAGATGCCACCTTCATGCTTAGACTTGCCAAGGAACCTCTAGAATCAAATGCGTGCTCAGGAAGAGAGTCATTATGGCACAGTTTCCCATTCTTCTCCATCAACCTCACGCCTTGAATGGGTAATGGATATTTCAACAGGAGCTGGTCATCTGGGCTTCGGATCTTGCCTGGATTTTATTTTAAAATACTCCATGAGCCCAAGATTCTTGAAATCAAAACCTATGAGCAACCTCCTGCCCCCTCCCCTCCATATAATAGTTAAATAGAAGCATCTTTGTTATGGTTATTGCTCTAAAAATAAAGGAAAAATTCACCTCTTTCTCAATAGCACTTCATTTCTCCCTTTTGTATCCTCAGCTGATAGAATTTCCCATCCACAAAGAGATTTGAGAAGATGCTCAGGCCACCTGTAAGAAAAAATATCCTTTTAGATTCCTAGGGCCCCAGCCTCTTATGCTGTGCATAGAATACAAGGGCAGGCCCCTTACCTGCCCCAAGTGTGCAGGGGGGGTTGGCCAGTGTGGTGTCTCCTCCCTGGAGATGTGCCTCAGTCCCAAGTACTCCTGATGGACAGAAGACCATGCAGGACTGTTAAGCAGCCTGGTGTAGAACCAGATGCCTTGGTCTCCCGCCATTCTTGGGAACAGTCTCTGAGCCTGCCAGCCATAAGGCAAGGAAGCTCAGGGGTGTTTTCAGGAAGAAACTTGAGAAGAGGGCCTCAGAAAAAACTCCCCAGAATATTTCACAGAATCCAACTCTTGGAGAAATACTGCTCTCCATCTCAATATCTAGCCAAGCCTGAAGTGGACCAGGTCAGGGTGTAGGGACTGTTTTGTTTGCTGAGGTTTCTGTCCTGGTCCTCACTCCTTCTGCAGCCCAGGAGCCTCCCCATTACCTGAAGGTTGGGAGCGACTTGTTGCATGAATACAGCTTCAGATGACCACTGACCCATTAGAGCAGACTGACCAGGTGGAGGCCTGGCTGTGAGTTGGAGGGTCACAGTAACATCAGGAGATGGCAGTTTTGTTGGCAGCCCTCACAGAGGCCCTTGTGCAAAGTGGACTCTATTGAATTTACTCACTGGGTAGAAAGTAGAAAGGGATACAGGACATTCCATTGCTGCACAGAAAGGAAAGGAGGCAGGACGGCTCCCAGGCAGGTCTTCTCTCTGGGGAATAGAGGGAGGGATTGACTTACCCTGCCTGGAGCTGTTCCAGATACAGAGGAGGGAGTGTACTGTTTGTCGTAGAATGGCCATCCGTGAAGCAGAACTTTTTTTTTTGGTCCTACAACTGTTAAATGTTTTCCTGGCAATTTCTCTACTTTGACCAAGAGTCTTCCTCTCCCCTCCTCCAAATCATCCTCTCTGTCCTCTCAAAACCCTGGATAATTCTCTCATTCTGTTTGCCATTTTCATACCATGCATCTGGACCTCTTGGCTTCTGGTTAAATATCCCAGCACAAGAGAGAGGGAGCAAAAGAAGGCAAGAGAGAGTATGTCTGAACACACTATGATTTTTAAAATTTTCAGTTAGTCGTAGTTATATTTCATGGCATCTATGCCAATAATCAACTTTTTAAAAAAAGTTAGAGGCGAAGTAGGATGGTTGTAACCTCTCGTGTCTCTGTGACTTGCTTCATTTGTTTGTGCATGCCTTCATTCATTGAACGACATTGTATTGAGCATATATTATGGTCTAGGCACAGGGCTGAGCTGGCCCTGTGAGAAATGCAAAGATGAAATAAGACACGTCTCTCAAGTTTGAGTGGAATGGAGAAGACTAGATATTGGCTTAACAAACTGTAAACTCTCCTGGGAGACAGTGGTTTAGGATAAAACAAGACACCACACAAATGTCAAATGGGTGCTCCAGTCAGCAGGACTGGGTCAGAGGTTCCTCAGGGGGGTGGGGGTGGAGGGGACTGTGCTGAGGTGTTGCTGGGTTTCCTGGTGGCTAGCGTGTGCAAATGAACTACTACAGTAGTGCTGAGGGGGATGAAGTGAGGGAGATGCTTTCTGGGCGAGCCATGGAATTTAAGGACACTGGGAAGATGGGCAGTGTTGGTCCCCACTCTTCCTTAATCTGGTAATGAACAAACTCTCAGCCCTTGGGGTTTGGCTGAATGTGTCTGTATCTTGATGCCATGAAGTATCACTAAGAAAAGCCCACCCTTGCCCCTTTAAGTTACCACCAAGGCTCCTCCTCCCCATTTCAGGACTAATTGGAAGGACATGGAATCCCGTGAAGGGAGCTCTTAGTTGAAAACAAAGAATAAATTCCGCGATACATCTCACATGGAACCCCAAGTCACTGTGCAGATTCTTCCGTTTCACACCTTAGGTAGAATGAGGTAGAGTTTGTTTGATGGCCTATAGCCGCCAGATAAATCAGTGTGGTTGGGTAATAGGGAAGCATGCATTTTGGAGAACCATATTTCAGGGCCTCAAGAATGTGATGCATTCCTCCTACCCACCATGGGGAGAGATGACTTTGACAAGCTTCCCCTCATGTCGGCAGTTTCTGCAAGAAGAGGGGAATGGCGTTCTGCTCCTTAACTTAGGTTTGCTGAGGACGGGCTTGCAGCTCTGCTCTTTGTACCTTTGGAGCAAGGGGAAAAGGCCACAGAAACTGATGCCACCAGAGGGGTGAGGATTCCAGTCAGCACACGGAGCCGGTTGAGGACTTGGCCGTGAAGCAACTGTTCTGTGTCTTGTTTCTACTAACATGCCTTTACCCACATACCAGACTTTTCTCTGTCTTTGCAGCCAAGAAAGGTGCCAAGAGTAAGCATGAAGTCTGCTGGTAATTCAGACACTAGGAAGTAGAGGGAGGAGACTGGGAAAGAGCCAGTTTAGGGCTATGAACAGTGATGAGTTAATGAAACAATCTGCCTGAAAATTTACCAAGAGCATTTTAAGATAGAAGAGGCTGAAAATATAAAGTGCACTAATCTTATCTGTCACAGTGAACTTTTACACACGTATGTGTACACACACACACACACACACACACTCCTATATAACCTTCACTCGGGTCAAGGTACAGAGTTTCCCACCACCCTAGATGGAGTACCTTATGCTCTTTTTTCAGTCAATATCTCCCCAATGTAACCATTATATTGACTTCTGTTACCATTGATTAATTTGGCCTATTCTTATTCTTGCACTTCACTAAATGAATTCATGTAATATGGACTCTCTTGTATTCGGCTTCTTCCCCTCAAGAGAATATTTATGAGATTTTTCACTGTTGCTGTGTGTATCAGTATTTTCTTCTGTTTTTAAGTTCTGGGTACAACCCATTATATGAATAAACCACAGTTTGCTTATTTGTTCACCTCTCGATGGAAATTTGAATTGTATCTAGTTTTTGGTGCTTTTGAATGGAACTGCTATGAACATCGCTGTGCATGTCTTTCGGTGGACAAAGGCATTCATTTCTCTTAGAAATATCTAGAAGACTGGGATTATGCAATGTAAGGTAGGCCTAGGTGCAGCTTTTTACCTGGTCTATTCTATTCTTCTGCTGAGGTCAAAGATAGTAAACAGGGTGTCTGAAAGCAGGGAGGTTGAAAAGGCTCTTGTGAGCAGAGTAAGTGGATGCCTTGTGCAGGGCAGAAGAGCAGGTGCTGGGAAGACCCTCCAGAGGAGGCCTGATGCCAGTCCAACCAGAGAGTGAGGAAGGCTCATTAGGAATCAGCTTTCACTCTGTCTCGGCTCAGGGAAAGCTGAGTCAAATGACAGAGGGATGGATTTAGAAAATTGAAAGGCTTTTGGTCTGCATTCTAGTTTTGCCCATTAGCACAACACAAAATAATTTACCTTGGGCATATCACAGGATCTCTCAGATCCTATTTTCTCTTTTTTTTATTTTTTTTATTTTTTTATTTTTTTATTTTTTTTTATTTTTTTTATTTTTTGGGGGGGTACACCAGGTTCAATCCTCCGCTATTTTCTCTTTTATAAATAAAAAGCCTGGTCAGGGTGATCCCTAAATGACTTTTGAGCTCTCATCAGGTCATAGTTGTATGCATAGCAGCTTGGTTGTCCATGAGCAATTCTGGTGTAAGAGAAAATCACGTGGAGATTACTAAGAGAAGCCCACAGTTATCACCTTCTGTTGTCTTAACATCCATCCCTGGATATTAAAATAATATGAAAATATATCCTTAGGACTTTCCATGTTTGGCCAGGTCAGCTATGTGCCATTGCTCCTTCATGGGAAGTAGCTAAGCCTCTCTCCTCTTCCCCCACTTTTTATATCCCATCAGGGAGCACTGGACCCCAACAGCTGTCCATCATAGATGCTAGTCCATTTTCTCCCCATCTCTCACTGATTCAGCCACTGTTCCTGGCTGGTCAACTGGCTGTTCTGTCACACTCACTGAAAACCACAACTCAGGATGGACATAGGGAGGTGGACCATCTTCTTTCACTCATTCATCCATTCACAAAGTAACTCCAGTTGTGGCCACCACAGCCAGCACCTTACACACTGAACTGTCTCTGATACCCAGCTCCTGTCCACTCCTAGGCATGGTACAGACCACACTCTCCTGTCTTGACTTGGGTCAAATCACCAAAAAAAATCAGCATCCTCTAGAGGACACTCCTGTATCTTAAAGCTTCTCCCTCCTCATTTCAACTTAGGGACTGGAGAAAACAGATCAGCCCCAGCTTTTCTGTTGCCCATCAGGTGCTGTGAAATGATCCTCCTGCCAAGATGGGAGGGGGCTCTGGAGAAATAAGATGGGGCTCTTAGGAGTTGCTAATTCACAGCCTACTGGGTGGAGCCCACACTTGTGATACCTCAGGATGCTTCCTCCACCCCAACAGCCCAACCTCCTGCAGCAGGGAAACCCCCTTTCTCTTCAATCTACCCTGGTCCTGGGAATAGGTATATCCTCAGAGGCCATTTGTTTCTGACCCCTCCTATCTGAGAAATTCTAGACCTCACCGAATTCTAGTTTGTCCTTTCTTTCAAGAGCTGCATTAAAATATCTTTACAACTTGTTTTTATTGTTTGTTGAAGTTTAGTTATGTATAATAAATAATTATATTTGTGATAATGTCAGGGCTATATCGGTCCATCTGCCTATTCTTGGTTCCTAACTTGGTATCTAGTATATACAAACCCTTCATACTGAATAAAGAGAAAGTGGAAAGTAGTTTTGCCAACAGCCCTACTCAAGGCTGAGGTGCTGATGTATTATCGCCACCTCATGACAAGTTACCTAAATTGCAGGAATATGCAACAAGCAGGATATTCATAGTGAACATCTCGGTAATAACAGAATTTTTGAAAAGGAAAAAATCTTTGTAATTTCTATAAATAATTTGACATTTCAGACTTAAAAGATCACTATGTGGCAATGCTCTCATAGATCAAGAAAAAATTGATATAGTCTGATCTTGGGGAAAGTCCCTCCCTTAAGTTTGTTACTATCAGTGAATACAGTCTCGAAACATTTATATACCACATTTTGTCATGTGCAACTCAGCATATAAGTCTGATCTGGTGAAAGCTAAGAGAAGCTCAGTTGTAAAAATAATCAGAAAACTATAAAATAGAACTCTGGCCTAAGACTGTTTCTTGGAAAAATAAGATGATGCTTTGAGAAATGAAAAACGAGCCCTAGCACTGGAACAGATTATTCCAAAAACTGCAAGCAAAGATCTTTTTCCCTGTTATGCAAGTTTTTCTCCTTAATTCCCTTTCTAGGGCTAAAAATGTATGCTTAATCTGCATGTGAGTGCCAGTCCCAGGTTGGCGGCCCTGCTAGGATCCCTCAAATCCAGCTGGTGTGGTTCAGGCTAGGTTTCATGGTGTCATTGTTTCAACCATCTCCGCCTAGCCACCTTGGGCTGGCAAACAGTGCTCGGTTAACGGTGCCTGGCACATGGTGGGTCTAGTGTTGAATGAACTAGTAGCTATTTCCAACTGGTATAGGCAGCAGCACTGGCAATTAGCAGTAACATAGCCCCACAGCAGGGACAGGAAAGGCAAGCCTTCTCTGAGCCCCTGCTACACACAGAGCATCTGTCTGGTCACCAAGGAAGCAGGGCCTACTCAGCCAGATAGCTGCACTGATACCTGGCAGCGCCAATCTTGTAGGGCCTAGATCCACACAACCCCCACCCCCACCCCTGCCAGTGTGCCATTTACACCATATTTGAAGGGGCTGTACTTTTAGGTTATTCGTGAATTGAGTATAACAGTGATTCCCAGAGTTCAGTCCCTGAACCAGCAGGATTGGGATCACCTGGGAACTTGTTAAAAACGCAGGTATTCAGGCCCCACCTCAGATCTACTAAATCACACATTCCGGGGGTGGGGCCAGCAATCAGTGTTTTAACAAGCCCACCAGATGTTTCTAATGCACATCCAAGTTCCTGAATCATGGCTCTACAAGCATTGCTACCAATAACCCCGCATCACTGTCAGAAGAATGTGACTTTGAACCCATTTGTTCCGATGGATCAAGGGCTCTCTGTGCCGGTTCTCAGGCAGATCATCTCTACTGAGAATTACTTGGGTTTTCAGAATTAAGAGATGGAAAGCGAATGGGCAGTTAAGAAGGCAGTTTGGCCTTTTACTGGGGGGTGAATCAAAAGCCAAGCTCTTTTCTTCTCCATCACTTATGTGGTGATGGAAACTGCTGAGGACTGAGGCGATCTGTCAACACCTGAGTGCATTACACTTCTGCTTACCTGTTAGTCGCCTTGTTGGGTGTTAGCACTGAAGCAAGGCATGGCCCCAGGAAATGAAATCTTCGTACCAGAAATCTTGAGCTGGACTAGACAAAAGCACTTCTCCGCATAGCAGCCGTTGCTGGGATTGAAGGTAAGAGGTTCTCAATCGATATTCATTTAATTGAATAGAATGGATATAGTGCTTGAGTGGCTCACTCCAAACTTTATGAAAGACAGGTGATGGCAGCTTTGATCTTAGCCTTCATGATCCATAGCCTTTCTTACTTCTCTGGAGAAAATCTTGGTCTCAAGTCCTTATGGACTCAGACTGTCATGGGAGATTCGGTCTCAGAAATGCTCCACAGTCTCTTCTTTGAGGCATATTTGGTTCAACATCAGTTTTAAACATGGAAAGTTCACCCCCTGTATCTTGAATAAGCAAGGTAACCAGAAGGTAAGAAACCTCTTGTCTCATAAACCTCTGTTTGCATTCAGGTGCTGTCTTAATTCTGGAAAGTCTGGCCAGAGAATGGAAACTTGACATTGTAATGCATCCCTTTGGTGTCACTACAGGGTTGATTTAATTAAAAACACTCTGCTTTATTTGTCCCCATTTAATAATAATTCATATCTTAGGAAGCCACTGTTAGGACTTTTTGGTTAGTTCAGTGTAGGAAATGGGGTTTCCCATCCTTTGACCTTCTTGATGAGCTGAGTAGCAGATGCTGGGTGGTCATTAAGCCAATGGGATCAGTAAGGCTCAGTCACCTGATGTTTTGATCCAGGCCCTTATAATTGCTGTGCAGACATGTTCAAAGCCAGATCTTTCCTGACCATGAGGTGCTGACAGGACACTCATTTTTACCATCATTCAGAGCTCTGCAAGAGAGCAAATTGCTTGTTACTGAGATGTGTTTGCCTTTGAAGAATAAAAAGCTGAATTGACACTGCTGGGATCTGAGCCTCCAGGTCTAGGGATTTGGGAAACCTGTGTGTGCTATCACAGGATGTGGCTTAGCAGGACTAAGCTCATTCCTTCAGCATCATGTACTATATTATTAAACCCATCTGCATTGTGTGGAGTGAAGGCCTTCCTTCAACCAGATTTGGAATTTTCTTGAAAATATCTTGATGATATAATAAAATAATCAGGTTCTCTCCCACCCTGAAACCTAGCTGTTTCTTTGATAGTCCTACTAACAATACGAGGTTCTTTTTTTTCTAACCAACATTTGAGTGCCTTTTTTGTGCCTAATACAGGGTGTAAGAGTAGCTCGTATTACACTTCATTTGAGTTACCAACAGTGTGTCTTTATTATACAAATACACAGTGGTGACAATAAGAGTGATATCAGTGCTGAATGTGTGTATACTCACAGATTACTAAGTGACCAATTTACTACCAAAAAAAAAAAAAAGGAAGGAAAATGACTGAGATTTGTTGCTTTCTGCTCCCTGTTTTGCGTTATGGTTCAGTTGGGATTTTCACAATAATTCAGAAATGAAAATTGTTTTTACATAATGATATTAGGTTTGAGTTTTTTCCTAATTTCGTTTTCCTTTAGAACATGTACAGCTTATATTTTCTATTAGCTCAAAAAACCCCACAAATTTTAAAATGATAGGTCGGTACTGGGGGTACAACCCAGCAGACTGTGGCTTTTTAATTCACTGAGGCAGAGATGGTGGATGGGGTGTTCTGGGAAACTGCTGACAGGAACATGCATCCCCATAGAAAGTCGAGTGGAAATGTGGTCCAGATGAGAGCATGTTAAAATATGCGTGATGTTTTCAAAGGAGCGAGGGATAAATCAGGGGGGCACACACACTATTTTAAATAAGATCCACAGCACTTTTCTAGTGTGTAAGAGGGAAAAACCCATTCTGGGGAGCTCTGCCAATGACTGTTTTTGGTTAAAGGTTGGAGTGAGCAAGATTTAGCAGAACTTTACAAAATGCATTTTGAAGCACTTTAGAAAAACATCTGGTGTTTTGGTCATTGAGGATTTCTTTTTTTCATGCTGTGTCTTGCTCGGGAGATACGTGAGTGAAAGAAAAATGTTGTGTCAGTTCACGTCCCATGGCCCACCCTAAGCTAGTACCTTTTTCAACCTCGTGTTAAATTCCCCGTAACGTTTGATGGTGATCATGCAGGTCAAAGGTAGATGCTTCTGTGGCTGTGATTTTGGAAATATATTTTTGCTGGCCTTCAGATATGCTATTAATTACAGCTCAGAAATCCTTTTCTATTTGATGTGATAGTGTAACCTTACTTTATGTCACCTTAAAATGAGGTCAAGCTAAGTTCTGTAAGATATCGAGTATTCAGTGGCAGTATACCCTTTCTACGGGGGACAAAGAAAGCCTGGCTTAGGTAATTGCATTGTAATGCTCAAACCTGGCTGACTTGCTTCTGTCCCTGCAAACCACTCTTCTGTCTTTCACATTCATAGACTTACATCTCTCCTGCATGTAGACCTAAGACCCAGTGTAGCCTCTTGTATAATTTGTGTGATTTATGGACTCTGGGTCTGGCCTATTCCTTGCATTGTAGGTCTATAAATTATCATAATAATATAAGCATAATTACAGGTACATTTTTATATCTGTATGGTTCTGCAGTGGTTTTATCATTCATTCACTGGGAACAATTATTAGCCTTCAGCCTCAAGGCAGGACACCCGGTTCCGATTTGGCCCATAAATAGTACATCGATTTACAATGGGATTGGTGGGAGAAGTGTGGTTTAAAGAAAATAAATGATATACTAAACCTGGTGATAGGGAGGGGACATGCAGCAAGTTGGGAAGGAGATTACAGAGACGTTTAAAAACAAGAAAAGAGAAGAAATATCACAGCAAATGTTCTCTCATCTCAAAGTAGATGTGAAGAATTCTTTTTCCTTCCTCTGTAAATCTGAGCTGCCTCTCCATGGCTGTGTGTGTCCCGGGGACTGAGGGGTTTGGTAAGTGATGAAAAAGATTTTTCATTCTTGGAAGGTGTATTTGCTTGTGTTGGCTCTACTATGGATAAGTATTCTAGATGATCAACAGACCAAAACCTGATAGGATGCCATTTTTTGGGGCTTGTTTATTAGCAGTCTACACATTTTAGGTATGATACTTCCTGCCAGTTTGCACCCTCTGTAGTTTCTACACCATTAGTGTCAGAAATTCGCTTTTGATAAAATTTTCTAATTAAAAGCAAATTTGTTGCCCCTATGCCTTGTCTCTACGTAGCCCAGTCTTAGATACCCTTTGTGGCACTAGTCAGATGTTGTTTCTCTTTCAAGGAGCTTCTTATGGGCAGGCACTGGACCTCATTCATCTTTTTTGTCTTATACAAGGCTTGCCACACATATTTGCTGAATAAATGAATGATACAATTTATGAAGAGCCTCTGAGGCTTACAAACACTTCCTTAAGATAGTTAATAAAGCAATAAAAATACTAGCATTTACTGATTACCTGTTCATGTTACAAAAGTACTTTATACACACACACAAAACCACCCAGTCTGACAAACCACTTAAGGGAAACCAATAAATTGATATCATTGTTGCTAGTTATTGAGTTTATAGTTGCTTTATGCTTTCCTCAGAATATGTATTGTACTCATTCTGTAAGAGCTGCAAGTGAAGTGTGAGCATTTCTATGCCTGTCACAGGTGTTCCAGCCTAGAAATGCTTTGTTTGAGCCAATAGGCTGGAGAAGAGGAGTTGGTTATGTTCCTTTATAGAGTTAGTCTTGGGTTTCTTATGGAGTAGATGGAAAAATGTCAAATTTGCTTTTCTGTCATTTGGCAAAGTCATTATTTTCCTACACCCAGGAAGATACATACTTTTCTCCTATTGACACAAAATATTGTTTGTGCAAATGTAGAATTCTGTTAAGCATATTTTTATGTATATTCCTATCTAAGTGTTTCTGTAAAGGACATGCTTCCTTATGAGACAGGTCCAATCCTATTAAAATGCCCTCATAGAAAACTCATGGTAACCATAATGACTGTATCCAAGTCCTCTCAGTAACAAATTTATTTCCATCAGTATTTACTACCATAAAATGGCGATATTATAAATGAAGGATAGGAGGTGGTTATAGCGTGGAGTGTGAATTACTTGGACTGAAATGTGAAGTAGATATAAACACTCTACATGAAAGAAATTGCAGAAATTATAAATCATAAAAATTAGCATGTGTGCACAATTTTCCGATGTATCAACCACTTTCCAAGCCTATGCCACTGATCCTCAAAACAGCCCTGTGAGTATGGTTGCTATCTCCCCTATGAATGGAAGACATGAGTCTTGAAGGGGTGATGAGCCTTTAGATGGCTGGGTAAGGAGGATGTTAGAGATTTGAATTCAGTGCTTTTGACTCCAGAGCCTATGCCCGGAGATGTCTGACAAGCCTGCCACCCTCCCTTTTCAGGTACCAAAGCAGATGTCACTGCCTGATCCCATTTCTTTCTCTCTGAACCAGATG
Organism: Hippopotamus amphibius kiboko; assembly: GCF_030028045.1. Classification (NCBI taxonomy): domain Eukaryota; kingdom Metazoa; phylum Chordata; class Mammalia; order Artiodactyla; family Hippopotamidae; genus Hippopotamus; species Hippopotamus amphibius. The sequence goes on from NC_080189.1 coordinate 157,965,042, forward strand.
GAGTGCAAGAATCCTCACTGTAGACAAAATCTATCTGCTCTCCTGCCCCGGGTTCTTTCTAAGCGTGTTTTGCTGGGCATGAGTGGAGATAAAATGCAGTCGGAGTTTGCATAAGAACCACATTGCACGTCACCAGGTGCCCAATGTGAGCCTGCAAGCTGCATTGGTTGAAGGAGGTAGATTTCCTGTTAAAGGCTTTGATATGTTTATCTCCTCCAAGAATTTTGGTGTCCCTGCTTTGGCAGGGGGAGAGGTCTTTTGCTCAACATCTACTCGCTTTATTTCTTCCTTCACAAGAACTTTACTGTAATTGGCCAACTTGGAGTGTGCTGAGGTGACCTATTTCTGTCTGGGATAACAAAAACATTCCAGATGACTGATGCCTTTTACTGGGGACAATTTGACCTGATTCTAACCCTCCCACTCTGCTTGCCAAGGAAGATGATCACTGACAGGCCTAAGCACCAACCTCTTTTAATTTTTCATAAACAATTTTTTTTCTATTTTCTTGCAAAAATAGCCAACTTGTCCAAGTGCCTAGCTACTATGGCAATAAGTGCTATTTAAATAGATGCTGAATACATGTGTCCCAGCTTCAGTGAGTCAGTGGAAGCAGTCGTGGGATCTGATTGCATAAATGCATGGGAACGATGTTTGTCTCTGGGGCAACAGAAACTCCTTTAGAGCCCTTGAAAGGACCATGTGGAGATGCAGAAAGGCTGAGGTAATGATCTGACATGTACAGGTGGAAGGGTCAGTTTTTCCCTAAATGGAAAATGTCAAGAAACGGCCATTTGGATTTTCTGCTTTGTAATCACAGCAAATGCCTCCGGAAAAAGAGAAGGAGCAAGGAAGGGCCTCAGAAGCTCTAATGGGCTTACGGTCTTTATTTCGCTAAGCAAATGTCCTGGCTTATTCAGACACGTGGATTGATTTTTTTATGTAATTGACATTAGGAAAGTTGAACCTACATAAATGAACACTGCCTTACAGAACACGGCTGAACACATCTTGACTACATTGCGAAGCCACACAGCTGTGCACAATTACAAAGGCAGAACTTTGTCGACACAAAGATGACACTTTTTCGAAGATGCCTCTATCATGTGGCTACCAGTGTATGGTGCTAACTCTACCACCCTGAAATGCTCAGGGCACACAGGTGGTCTGTTAGTGCTTGTCAGTTACTAGTCTTGCCGTAAAGATATGACTTGGTTCCTTAGGTTAGATTTTTTCTAAGCTGGCAGTGGACTTCAGTGCACAGAGATTAACAGTCTTTTTTGGTCTTGGCAGTAGGCAAAGAAGCAAGGAAGGGGCTTGAAATTTCAGTCAAACAAGTTCAACATTAGGAAGTCTTCCTGATTTTAAATACCCACCAAAGTTCCTTTAACAAAAGATCTCACAAGCCTTTCCACCCCTCCCTCCTCTCTACTCCTGTTACCTTTTTCTTTTCTTTCTTCAGAGACTCGCCATCTGTAAAATGAGGAAAATAATAATACATTCGATCCTCATTATTCAGATTCCATACTCAGGAATTTACTACTCGCTAAAACACATGTAACTCCAAAGTCAATACTTAACAACGCGGGACTTCCCTGGTGGTCCAGTGGTTAAGACTCTGCTTCCACTGCAGGGGGCGTGGGTTCGATCCTTAGTTGGGGAACTAAGATAGCACAATGCGCTGCGCTGCACTGTGCAGCCAAAAACAAAACAAAACAAAACAAAAAAACAGAAAGAACTTGCAGTGCTTCTCACTCATTTGCAGACATGCACAGAGCAAATTTTGAGTCACAAGGTGACCCTCAGTCAGCTTGCTTTATCTCACATGGTGAACAAGTGTCCTTTTCACAGTCTATTTGGTGCCACATTTTTGTGCTTTTGGTTGATTTCAGAGTTCAGAATGGCCCCCAGCCTAGTGCTGAAGCTATGTGTAGTGTTCCTAAGTGCAAGACGGCTGGGACGTGCCTTAGGGAGAAAACACACGTGTTAGATAAGCAGGCACGGTTACAGTGCTGTTGGCTGTGAGTTCAGTGTTAGTGAATCAACAGTGTACATTAAATAAGGTGTCTCTAAACAAAAACACACATAAAACAAGGTCTCCATGTTAATTGGTTGATGAAAATGGGACCAGAGGCTGGCAGGAACCTAACTAACCCTGTGCTGTTTCTTGTAGGAGCAGTGGCGCAATATTCACTGATTCAGTGCTCACAGCGACTTTACAGCCCATAGTTACCACAAATGTGAGAACTGACCATACCTGCCTCTTAGAATTGTTATAAGGATCACGTGAGATGATGCCTATGAAATGCATGTTGCCCGGCACAGTGCTCAGTAACCACGTGTACAGCTGTCACTTGTTGTTACCACCATCATCGTAAGTTAAAACCTTAACTTAAGAAAAAATAATTCCAGGGGCTTCCTAGGTGGCACAGTGGTTAAGAATCCACCTGCCAGTGCAGGGGACATGGGTTTCAGCCCTGCTCCGAGAAGATCCCACATGCCGCGGAGCAACTGAGCCTGTGTGCCGCAACTGTTGAGCCCGTGTGCTGCAACTACGGAAGCAACAAAAGAAGCCACCACAATGAGGAGCCCGAGGGCCACAATGAAGAGTAGCCCCCACTCACTGCAACTAGAGAAAGCCTGTGTGCAGCAATGAAAACCCGACATAGCCAATGAATTAATAAGTAAATAAACAAATAATTTTAAATTTTGAAAAAAACAAAGGAAAGAAAAAAATAATTCCACTATTTTGTCTGAACACCTGACTTCATTTTGATTCTTCCTTTCAGCCTTTGTTCTTCCATATTCACATTTTGACAAAAGTGCAGTAAGATGCATACAATTTCAAATAATTGTTTTTCACCTGCCATTCTGTCATGCCCACCATTCTGTGTTATGACACAGCCTTCGTTTCCCTGGTCTTGTTGACTGAAAGTGTTGGACATTTTCTTCCTGGGATGACTTAAGAGCAGCCCTTTTCCAGTATGAGGCTGATTAATCTCTCGCGACCCTGACAAGCTTTAAAATTCTGTGATTAATGGTTAAAAAAAAAGAGAGAGAGAGAATTTAGCAATAGAGAGAAGACTCTTACTGAGCAGGAAAATTTATTATGCAATCTTTTTTATCTCCAGTGGAAAACTGCGTGTTTTAAGCCAGAGGGTCCAGATCATTATTTAGTGGGACAAGGTGCTGAGGGTATACAAAGGAAAAGCAATTCGAATCTTAGCAAAAGTGCTGGTCTAATACAGGGATGGTAACATTTTTCTGTAAATGGCCAGACAGTAACTGTGTTCGATGTTGTGGGCTCTCTGGTCTCTGTCACAATGACTCAGGTCTGCACTGTGGCTAGAACGTAGGCACAGATAATACTTAAACACATGCATGGGACCATATTCCAATAAAACCTTTTTTACAGTTGAGGTTGCCTTGCAAACAGAATGTCTGAACACCAGAGCAGGCAGTTGCTTCACTTACTCTCTTCCCACCACAAAACTTGTAGTATACGTCAGCTCTTATACTGGTTGGCAGAAACGTCAGTAACGCTAGCACGAGAAGATTTTCCATGTCTTATGAAGTTTACAGTCTAGAGGGGAAGAGAGATATCTGAATTGTGTAAATTAATGTGTAATTAATTATGTTGATAAATGCCATGGAGGAAGAAATGAATGAGTAGTAAAACTGCATATATGAGAGATTCAGGCACTGAATTTAGAGAAGGAGCTGCACCTTGAGGCTGCCATCAGAAGCTCACCGACATCCTAGGGCTTTGATCATTGTGACCTAAATGATCTTTATTAGCAAGGACTTAATGATGTACCCGCCTAGCAGGAAGTAGATGATGGCTCTGAATAGATTTTCAACGGTCAGTTGGTTCTTGAACCAGGGCCAAAAAAAGGGGCTTTCTACCTTGAACTAATAATCCCACACATGACCCCTTAATTCTCATGCATAGATATAACCACCATGCCATCTGGATTCAGATTTTTTTGGTCCTTTTTATGTAACACCTTTTTTTCTTAGGGTTTTACTTGCCAGCTCCTCGTTTGCTGACTTGGGGCTGGATTTATTTGCATCAACCCCTCTTTAGTATTTTATCTTTCTGTATTATTGGTCTTTCTAGGGGGAAATGTGCGTGACTGAGACCTGTGCAAGATTCAGGGCAACAGCCGCTGCTCAGCAGCTCTGATTCTTCAAGGGCAATGGAGAGTCACCGGGGTGATGGCCCAGACCCTAACTCTCCACGGGCTGCACTGGGGCAGGGCTGGGCACCCGCATGGGCTTCCTGGGACGAGATGTGTTTGTGAAGATATGTGGGAGAAGCCCTGGGACTTGTAGAAGTACGTGGAGGAGAATCGAGGGGGTTGCAGTGTAGGGGCTGAGAATTTGCGATATATAGTTTATTACCATTAATGTGATCTCAACTTTCCAACAGGCTGTGCGGCCCATCAAAACATGGATTGCATTATTAATGTGTAGAAATTCCTGACTGTGCCTTTTTTAGCTGTTCAATCCTTACGTTAGTCCTTTTGAAATCTCTGTAAATCCTTGAGATTAGAAATGTAAATTGTCCCTGATAGTGAACTTGTCAAAGCGCTGCTGGGCATCAGGTAGAAATAGATTTCTCTCTCCTCACTGACAATATGTTTATTTTCTTGGTGGGTTTTTTACCCTTTGCTCATTTTCCATGGAAAGGCTTTCTTGCTCCCGTATTTTAAAAAGTTAGTGCATCAATGTTATTCCAAGTGCATTTTGCCATATCTTTTAAAGGGAGGCAACTAATCATGTGATTCCCTTGCTTTAAACCCTTTGTGGGACTTCCCTGGCGGTCCAGTGGTTAAAAATCTGCCTTCCAATGCAGGGGACTTAGGTTTGATCCCTGGTAGGGAAACTAAGATCCTGCATGCTTCGGGGCAACTAAGCCCACATGCCCACCTACAGAGCCCATGTGCTCTGGAGCCTGTGAGCCACAACTGAGAGAAGCCCATGTGCTGCAGCGAAGAGCCTCGCTCTCCACAACGACAGATCCTGCATGCTGCAACAAAGATGCCACGTGCCTCAACTAAGACCCAACACAACCAAAAATTAAAACAACAACAGCAACAGCAAAAAACATGTGTGTTTCCCCACTGGTGTTAGGATTAATGGAGCTGGGGCTAGGGTGCAACGTAAGGGAGTGTCCAAAGAGTCGGCAATCAGGATAAAAAATATTTAATGCACTATTTAAAAAAAATCTAATAGGCAACTATGTCTCACATCTGTATTTGTAAATGAGGTCTTGAGCCACACTCTGGATGTCTCTGAGAGGCCACCACCGTAGGCTTCATCACACATCTCTACCTCTTTCCACTCACACTGACCTCTGTGGCCACTTACCTTTCTGGAACTCAGCATGCTTCCTCCACCTGACCCTGCTCACCAGGCCCTTGCATGGGTTGCTTCCTTTCCCATACCTCCCAGGGCTGGCGCCCCTGCTCATCCTTCAGAACTCACTCAAGTGTCTCTTCTCGGGGTCAGGCTCCTCTGCTGTATGTCCTCACGGAAGTGAGTCCCCTGCCTTGAGAGCACTTGCCCAGCATTGGGTCATCTTGTTTATCGACATCTAATTCCTCCAGCTGGTTGTGAGTTCCACGCGAGCAGGACTGAGTTCGTGTGTGGCTCAGGGGCTCAGTGGCTCCCACGCAGATAATTAATGAACAGTTAATGGGTGTTTATCTCACGTGCTTCTGGTGCAACCCCATGATATGGGGTCAGAGACTCTAAATAGTTGTTTTCCTGGTGGTGGGTGTGACCCCATCACCTTGTTCACCATTGCAGAGTTCCCTCCCCTCTTCACAGGAACTCCGGCAGGTAGATGAGGTTGCGTCATGACCTCTGTTGAGAGCTGTGCCAAACAGATGCTTTAGAGGAGGGAGTAAGGTGGTTAGGAAAAAGAAAGACGTGAAGCCCTCCCTCTACAGATGAGGAAATTGAACCTCAGACTGATAAACTGACTTGCCCAGGAGCCTGTAGCACAGCAAGAACTCCTACCTGGGTTTATGACGTTAAGCTTTGTCCTCATTCTACTTCCCTAGGCTCCGTCTGTCAGGGGAAAGTACTGGAGAAGATTCCCCTTTCACTTTCCAGCAAAAGGACAAAGGAGATTAGGAACCTTTGCTTAGCATTAAGGCCTTGCCAATTTCTAGACCTCCTTTTCCCACTAATCACTTAAAACATCCAATGTGCACGTCTCTGCTCTTGAGCCTGAGTGTTTAGTATAAGTTCCACGTTGAATAAAAGGCAATGAAATAAATAAATAAAAGGCAATAAAAGGTATCTCCTGGTAGAACGTAATTTTCTTTCTCTTGTTCACTCTCTTAGGCTTACTTTATCCTCTTCACCATGAAGGGCTTAATTGGAACTGGCTCTCTTATTAGCCTTCCAGTTACATGGGCTTCCACAGAGGGACTGTCTGCTTTTAGTCTTGTTTGCTTGACAGGCCTTCACAGAAGTTAAGCAGAGACTGAAGTATTCATCAGAGTAAAGAGCCAGACCAGGATCCAAATGGCTCTGTGTGGCCCCAGCAGAAGACCTCAGCTGCTGTTTGTACTCCTGCCTGAACCTCACTGTGGTTCAAGGTCAGACCCTAGAAATATTCCGTTAGCAGCTATCACTCCCTCTAATGTGAGGCCGCATCCTTTCCCCCATAGAGAGTGTGCGGCCCTTAGAGAGGATGGGGTGTGACCTCAATGGGTGTCCATTCATTCTTTTGCTTATTCATGCGTTAAACAAATATACACTGAGCATCCGCTGTGCGCTTGGCACTTTTGGACCCTGGGGATGCACAGTGAGCAGCTCAAAGATCCCCATCCTCTTGGAGTTTACATTCTCACAAAGGAATCAGTCCATGAACAATGAATCAACTAAGTGTTATTTCCAGTAATAAGTGCTATGGAGAAAAATGAATTAGGATGAATAGGGATGATGTTTGATGACGGCAGTAGGTGGCAGACGGGGTGGTCCGGGGAGGCCTCTTGAGGAGATGACGTTTGAACAGAGGCCTGCGTGTTGGCAGAAGGGAGCCATACGAACGTCTGGGGAAACGTTTAGCAGGCAAGGTACAGAGCTCGTGTAAAGCTCTGAGTCCAGAGTAGGGTGGTTGCTCAACAGTCAGGAAGAAGCCACTGTGGCTGGAAAGCATGGAAGGAGTGGAAGGAAGTGAGACCAGAGATGTGGGCAGCGGCCGAAGCAGGAGCGATGCCGCAGACCGTGATCCGTTATGGAAGGGCATTGGAGAGGTTTGAGCAGGGGAGGGTCGTGGTCTTATTTATGCCTTAAAGAGACCATTCTGGCTATGGTGTGCAGTGAAAAATGGAGAGTGGAGCAAGACAGGAGTGGGGCAGGGAGATCAGGTGAGAGGCTACTAGAATAATCCCAGCAAGAGACGAAGGTGACTTGGAACAGGGTGTTAGCAGTGGAGGTGATGAGGAGAGGTCAGATCCTTGTGTGCGCTGAGGGTGGGGCTCATTCACAGGCGTTGCTGGGCCAGATGTGGGCTGTGAAGGAAAGAGGCGAATCAAGCCTCTTTTATGAGTTCATTTACAGGTATTTACTGATCACCCATCAGGGACCAACCGTTGTTCTATGTGGTTGGACAGACCAGTGGACAAAATAGAGATTCCTGCCCTTGTGGAGCTTACATTCTAGCAGGGGAAAGAAGGAAACAGAAAATACATATAAAAGACAACAAATTATATGGCATATTCAGAAGATGATGTCTGTTATGGTAAGAAGGAAAAATAGAGGAGGGAGAGTTGGGGAGGGGAACAGTTACAATTTTCACTAGGGCAGCCAGAGCAGGTCTGCTTAAGAAGTCCCTGAGGTTTCTGGCCTGAGCAGTTAGGTGGATGATGATGCTATTTAATGAGAGGTCTAAAAGAATAAATGAATAAAACTAGAGGAAGGAGGAGGCTGGAGGTTAGAGTTATGTGAACAAGTACAGTTGACCCTTGAACAATACAGAGTTGAATTGCATGGGTCCACTCTACACAGATTTTTTCAATAAATACTACATACTTAGTACTATGTGATCCATGGTTGGTTGGATTCGTGGATATGGGACCATGGATCCTGAGGGCGGACTGTGAAGTCATGTGGGGATGGAGGGTAGGTGCCCCTAACCCCTGCATTGTTGTAGGGTCAACTGTAGTTGTTGTCTTTAAGCATTGAGCCTGAGTTGCCCCTTAGTGAAGATATCAAGTAGGTGGATATTCACATCTGGGCCTGAGGGAGAGGTCAGAGCTACAGATATAAATTTCAGAGCCATCAGAGTCTAGAAGGTTTTTGAAGCCATGGGACCAGAGGAGATCTCCAAGGGCATGCGTGTAGAGATTGAATAGAGAGCCAAGGGCTAGTGGGTCCTCCAAGGGGAGGAAAGAAAAGAGGAGTTGGCAAAGGAGGACCTGACGTAGCAGTTGGGAAGGCAGGAGAAAAGTAAGGGGTGTGCCAAATGAGTGAAGGAAGAGTGTAAGAGGGAAGAGTCATCAACCATGTCCAACGTAAGGTGGCGAATGGGGCGGGGAGGTGAGCATGGAGATCTTTTTTACAGGCCACTTCTTGAGCTGCAAGTAATCAAGTTACCAGTTACCATGTTGTTGCCATTTAACTGCAGTGCCTTGAGTCACAGAAAGGTATCATCTCCCTGTGTGTCCCCCCAAACACCAGGGCTGAGAGCCCTCTGTGCTAGCCAGTGTTGATGTGGTTGACTGAAGAATAAATGCTTCCTCTGCAAGGCAGTGCAGCCGGTACAGGTCGTGGAGGCTCTGATTGGCACACAGAAGGCTATGGACTTAATTGTATAGTCAGGGGGATTAAGGTAAAATTTTTAAGCCAGGGAGTGACATATGGAAGCCTATTTCATGTAGGTATTTGGGGGAGCAGACGGAAAGGTGGATAGAAGTGGGGGAGTGATTAGGAAGACCTGGTAGGGAGACCTGGTAGGAAGACTGTTTCAGTAGTTGAGGCATTAGATGGGGGTAGGGTGGGGGCTGAACTAAAGGAGAAACAGGAAGAAGGGAAAGGGGAGGACATGTCAGAGAGACACTGAGAAGGTAGATCTGGCGGTGTTTGGTAAGCGATTGGGAGAGGACATGGAGAGAGGAAAGATGGAAGACAGCTCTAGGGTTTTTTCCTTGTGTGACTTGGGCAGCGGTGGGGGGTGGGTAGAGCTCACCGTGGATTTTTCCTGGGAGATCAAGGGAAGGTGTTGCCAGATTAACCAGTTTATGGATTAATTATGAAGACACAGCGGGGCGCTGGGAGCAACCCTCCTTACTAATTAGTTAGCTGGTAATTAGGCAGTGGCTGATGAATGCTATTGCCTGCCCCCTGTGGGGTGGGAGGAGAGGAGCTGAGCCCCCCTCCCCACCCAGAGCACTGTGGTGCTTGAAAGAAGGGGGACCCAGAGTCCTTGGCATTATAGGATGTCCCCACATTCTCCCAGAAACCCAACTGCGAAGGGGTATCCTTGACACCAGATTTTCTCTTCCCGTAGCTATTCACATGTTCTCTGCCTAATGGAAAAAAAAAAAAAAAAGCAGGGAAAGGGAAAAATATCTGTACCACGGAATTCTCATTCTCAGTGGTGGTGTTTTGCAAAAACGCCATGGCAACCTTCCTCTTCAACTACTTGGGATTCGATTTTCATGCACCTGTCAAGTGCACATCAGAGTTTAATTTTCTACTTTGGAACTACGATTTGGGTTCTGCTTCCCCCATTCTGGGCTTCTGTCCTCCCGACAAGTGCCTGTTCTGATACGAAATGGAAGTTTCCCAAGGCTGATTTAGCAGCTTAACGCTGAGTGTTGGGGAGTAACCCCAAACAGAATTTGGTAAATGCTTTAAAAAAAAAAAATGTATAAATTCTCTAGAGACCTACATCATGTTAATTCATGAAGCACATTCTGCTCTCCTGTTGGAGCAGTGAGAACTAAAGGGGGGGATTGTTTAATTGTTTAGAATCCCCCTCCTCAGCCCCCTAAATTCCAAACATTCTCTGATTATTTAGTTCAAATACCCATGTCCGAGTGCTATCTCAGACTTAAATTAAAAATACCTGTCTCAGGCATCTACAAGCTTCCTATCCTGTGATGGACACTCAGGCAGAACACTTTGCAGATGCAAGAAGAAAAGGCCTAGGAGCCCGGGGGTAAAAAGCAGACAGTACCAAGGGGGCAACAGATCGGCTGGGTGAAGGCTTTATTTAATAGTATTTTGAAACATTCAAATGAAGTGCCAACATTTAAAAATCAGTAATTTTTTTTTTAAAAATCCAATAAATCCCCCAAATATCAATAAATGGGGAGTATGGGATTAACAGATGCACACTACCATGTATAAAATAGATAAACCATAAGGTTTTACTGTATGACACAGGGAACTGTATTCAATATCTTGTAATAAACCGTAATGGGAAAGCATCGCAAAAGAAAGAATTTAGAAATATACATATATGTATAACCGAATCCCTTTGCTGACACCTGAAACGAACACAATATTGTACGTCAACTATACTTCAATTAAAAAAAATTTTAATCCAAATAACCAGAAGACATGGAGCATTCGAGCCCCAATTTCCATTTGGCAAGACATCAACTTAGAGATGAGTTGGTGTCCTTGAGAACTCAGGACATGTGTGGTCCCCCAGGGTCCCCACACCTTGCTGTCTCCAGAGTGCTGAGGAGACACAGGATTCGCTCATAAGTGATATTCTTCCAGAAGCCTTCCTTGATCCTCTAGGTCAGGGTCAGGTGCCCACCAATTCTCCTAAAGGAGCCAGAGCAATTTCTATTTGTATAAATAATATTATATACATATATTATCTATAGTAAAGCTATGCTATGTGTAGTAAAAATTACATATATAAAATATATATTGATATTTTTAAAATTTATGGTTTTTACATATATTAAAATTTTACTGTTCTTTACTTATCTAGATATAATTTTTTACTTGTATTATAATTGCTTGCTGATTTATCTCAGTCCCTCCCACTGTAATTTAGGCTCCATAAGAGCAAGTATTTTGTCCTGTTTGCTATTATACCTCCAACATCTTGCATAAGGCCCAGCCCAGAACAGCCATTCAAATAAATTAATTTGTAAGTAGAACTGTAGACTAACTGATCTCTAGGGTCCATTTTAGCTGTAACGTCCTGTTGCTCTGACGTTTCTCTTCAAATGAACAGATATCCATGGCGTTCCTACTGTGTGACACAGTTTGCTTGCATCTGTGAACACCTGATTACCAATACTCTGCTTTGGTTTAGTTCCCTCTTTTATCTAGCTCATAGTAAGAGACTGTAAAAGATGGAGAGGCCCTTGCAGTTCAGCCCCCTAATTTGCAGGTGGGGAAATGGAGGCTCAGGGAAGAGAAGTTATAACTCAGCTTAGAACCAGAGCCTCTAGAGAAACATCCACCTGCCTTGATCTCTAGTCTGGAGGAGCCACTGATTAATGTAGAAGGAACGAATAAAGTGAATGCCTGGTTGTCTGAATGGTGAAAATAATACATGCTAGAAAGGTTTCAGAAACGTAACTAGGTTTAAGGAATCCAGTCTCTGTGGCAATAGTTCTCAAACTGGGGTGCCCAGGCCAATCCTCAGGGGACTTTGAGTACTCTCTGGAAACAGTGACGATGCATGCGTTCTGATCACCTGCTGCTGAATTTCAGCATTTTCCTTGGTTTCTATGAGCAGGTATGAGACTATCCTCGCCAACAAGGCGGGGAAGGAAGGGACATTGATTTGTAAATCATGTGTACGCACTAAGCCAAGGCCCAGGGATGGCGCGATGATGTTTTGCCTCAATCAGGGGCTGTTGCGCTTAGTGGCATTTTAACATTGCAGGCAATGACTGCATTGCAGCAGGACACCATGATCCATTGCATTAATTGAATGCAATGGACCATTACTGATTTTTTACTTAATTTTTACATTTATTTTGGTTTCGGGATTGCATAAGAGCTGTAAGCAAAAACACTTGGTATTGAATTGTGTTAGTTTTATACATGTTTAAGCAACATTGCAATAAAAGTAATCTAGAACAATGCTGAAGGTCCAGGAGATTTTATCTTTCCTTTAACAGGCGCCTATGCATTATTCAAGGGTCTTGTACCCTGATTTCCTTTCATATTTGTGTTTAAGTTATGAGAATCTATTGGCGTGAGAGAGAATTTCTGTGGCACGAGCTCTTTGGCTGTCAGAGTGAATTACTTATAAGGAACTTGGTGTGGAACATGTGATATGCTCTTCCCTCAGTAAGTGGCTGTTTCTATGGGTGATTCTAAAATCTAAGAGGGAATTCTGACTGTTGCTTTGCTAACTTTAGAACCTAATCCTTTGTAAGATGTTATGATGTACAAGGTCTGAGAGGTGAAAAGGTGTACCTTTTCTGTAACACAGTGTACGCTAGAGGTCAGCAAGCTGTATCCCAAGGACCAAATTTGGCCTGCAGGCTGTTTTCGTAAATAAAGTTTTATGGACACTTAGCCACACCCATTTGTTTACAAATTGCCTGTGGCTGCTTTTGCACCATAATGGCAGAGTTGTGAAATAGATACCCTACGGCCTGCAAAGCCGAAAATCTTTACTGTACGACAGACCCCTGGGGTACGGTACGCCTTCTAAATATCATCATTTCCGCACTGTACTTTCAGCTTATGTACATTTCATTTGTTTGATTCTCTAAAGTGACTTAATTAATCTGTCCTGTTTGGGCAATTAGGAAATTCTAAATGGTTGTTGCTTTGTGTAAGATTCTTTGATTTCTCTAATGAGGGAATCTGCTTTATTCTCAACATCGATTGCTACTTTCTTTAAATAGTTAGGAAATTGGAGGCTGGCGAGATGCTGCTTTAATCATGGACACCTACCTGGTGGAGCTGGCCTGAGGCTGAGCTGTGAATTAAATGCTTGTGTTTCCATCTGTCAGCCCCCCCTTGCTGAGTGTCCCACCTTCACCCCGTCTTTCTCTCACCATCTTTGAGATGCAGTGCCCTTTGGGTCTTTCTTGCCTTTCAACCATATTAAGGAAGGTTTAGATACTTCACTTTTATCTCCATTTAAATCATTTAGTTTGTTCATTTCTTAGTTTCTCCAAGGGCATTCATACTTCAAGCTTTTTATTCCGACTGTGGAATAAGAAGTTTGGCCTCTCTTAAAGATTTGACCAAGTTAGAAATGTTGAGAAAGATTGGGAGGATGGGGGTAGCACGAGGAGAGAGGGTGGGGACGGAGAGTTTCCTGAAAATGGCCTGCTCCCCTCGGTGACTATGGTTCAGTGCATCGAATCCTGGATTTGCTGTAAGGATCAGAGTCTATGACTCCCTAGCCTCAAAGTCCCAAATCTTCATGGGGATCCCAGGCTTTAAAAATAAATGCTCTCAATGTGGTTGACTTACTTATGGAACCACCCAAGACGGGCACAAAAAGCAGCAGATTCAAATGCTATCTGGGACATTTAACTGGAGATGACTTCCTGCATAGACACGCCTAGGGGAATCATCAAAGGTCTAGTGGAGTATTGCAGGATTTAGGAACAGTTCCTAAAAGAAGCTATCTACTGCTGATTATACTTTGCTAGAGAAATTAAGAGAGACAGTTGTTGTGAGTAACCAAAATAATGGGAGACACTGGGGCTTTCTTAGCCAACTCAGGCCATTCCTGATCGCACCAGCATTGCCCACCCTCTGCGGGTTAGGTCAGCCACGGTGAGCTTTCGCAGAGAAATGGTCCCTCAGGGAGCCAACATCTGAAAAGCAAAGGCAGGTGACCACTGAGGTGCTTATTTGGTCCTGGTTTTTTAATATGTAGCGATAAGAATCCTGTCATCTCTTTACGTCTACTTGGTGTTCTTACCGTGGCAGTATCTCCAAATGTGTGAAGATTGTTGCCAATTAATAGCTTATTTTGGCAACTAGTAATTTGTTACATATGTCCTTAAGAGTTTCTTCACCTAACATTTATTGAGCACCTACTGTATACCAAAAGACTCGGCACAGTAGTAAATAAAGCTTTCCTGTCTTTGAGGACCTCATGATCCAATGAGGATGGCAGATCTGTGAATGACTGCAGTCTGGGCTCGAGAAATTAGGAAAATGCCCCTTAATACTGTGTCCTTCACATTCCCTTCACATTGAATTTGACTTTTTTTATTTGTCTTCCATTCATGGTTGGTTTATTATTTATTTTTTGAAGTATAGTTGATTTACAGTGTTGTGTTCGTTTCAAGTGTACAGCAAAGTGATTCAGATTATCTATCTATCTATCATCTATCTATCTCTATCTCTCAGATTCTTTTCCCTTATAGGTTATTACACAATGTTGCGTAGAGTTCCCTGTGCTGTATAGTAGGTCCTTGCTGATGATCTATTTTATACATAGTAGTGTGTATATGTTAATCCCAAACTCCTAATTTATCCTTGCCCCTCCCTTTCCCCTTTGGTGACAAGTTTGTTTTCTATGTCTGTGGGTCTATTTCTGTTATCTGTATAAATTCATTTATATCATTCTTTTTTTTTAGGTTCCACATATAAGTGATATCAGATGATATTTGTCCTTCTCTGACTTACTTCACTTAATATGATAATCTCTAAGTCCATCCATGTTGCTACAAATGGCATCATTTCATTCTTTTCTATGGCTGAGCAATATTCCATCATATATATATACACCACATCTTCTTAATCTATTTACCTATTGATGGACATTTAGGTTGTTTCCATGTCTTGACTATGGTAAATAGTGCTGCAGTGAACATTGGGGTGCATGTATCTCTTTGAATTTGACTTTTTAAATTCAACAGTGATCCCCTGAAGCCTGAGCTGTTTAGCTTGTTAGATAATAGTACTCCAAGTGAGTCTACAAGAATTTTAATTAAAGAAGTGAACTTAGATATGTTCAAATTGTGGCTCATTAAATAACGACCTCTCTGCTGTGTGTCCTCACCATTCCCACATGCCAAATAAACTTGGAGAGTTAGAATAAAAGAGTTGAGATCGCAGGTGGCAAACTGCAGCCTTAGGGCCAAGTTCCTTCAGCTGCCTATTTTGCTAAAGTTCTATTGAAACAGAGACATGTCCATTCATT
This sequence comes from Hippopotamus amphibius kiboko, assembly GCF_030028045.1. Classification (NCBI taxonomy): domain Eukaryota; kingdom Metazoa; phylum Chordata; class Mammalia; order Artiodactyla; family Hippopotamidae; genus Hippopotamus; species Hippopotamus amphibius. The sequence goes on from NC_080189.1 coordinate 157,980,163, forward strand.
TACATAGTGTCTGTTGTCTATAGCTGCTTTCGAGCTACATGGCTGGGTTGAATAGTTTCAACAGAGATAGTCTGTGGCCAGTAAAACCTAAAATGATTGCTATCTTGCCCTTTACAGAAAAAAATTTGGCAACCCTTGGTCTAGACTATACTAAACACCCATATAAAGAGTAAAATTATTCAGCACCTGTGACTGGTAAAACAACTTAAGAACTGGTACATTGTTACTTTTTAACATTGATTAGAAATCTAGACAGATCTGGGTTTAAATTGAAATCAAATATATACCTCTTCTGTGACAAGTATTCACATGGGAAATGTTTAGCACTCATGTACTTTAAATCTCTCTTGTTTTGATGTGTCTATTTATACAAATTAAGGACTGCTAAATACATTTAGGAATTAAGTCATCTTCACCGACAGGAGAGTAATAGTACCCAAATCAGTGATGCTGAGGTGAGAAGGAAGGAGATCGGGCATTACCTGCACTGCACAGTTCGAGGAAGGGCTAAAATAGTCAGCTGACGGCACAAAATCTCTTTGGAAGAGAGGGGTTCAGAGTAAGAGCACATGTAGTGTATTTCAGTGAAGTTTCCCCTGCCTTCCAGATTCCCCAGTGGGCCTGCAAGGAGTTCATCCTGTAAGAGGACCTCTCTCTGGATCTGAGCTCAGTTCTCACCCATTCCACAGGCCTTTCTTTCGGGGACTTAGGGGAGAACTTACACAACAGTCTGTGCGCTGTATTTCACCAAACATTTTTAAACAACTGATTCTCCTAGTTTTGTAGCCAAACTCAGAATCAGCAAGGTCACTTCCTCTCTGGGCAGAAGAAGCAAGGTGAGTGCCCAGATATCCCTGCACAGTGTCTTTGCCTCTAGCTTTGCTGCAGGCTGGAAATGCCTTTCTCCACAGGCACTAGAGATGCAGCCCCCTGGAAGGAAGGAAAGGGGGAGAGCAGAAATGTGTTAACAGGAGGAGCAGGTGGAAGCGTGTACAGCTGTGATTGCCCACTTCTGCTTAAAGGGCAAGTTGGTCCTTTGATAAGAAGTCAGAGATTATGCAGAAGGGATTCTGGTTTTTGTTTGTTTGTTTGTTTTTATTGGCTGCTTTGGGTCTTCATTCCTGGGCGTGGGCTTTCTCTAGTTGTGGCGAGCGGGGGGCTGCTCTTCAATGGTGTTCAGGTTCTCAGTGCGGTGGCTTCTCTTGTTGCAGAGCACGGGCTCTAGGTGCACAGGCTTCAGTAGTTGTGACACTTGGGCTCAGTAATTGTGGCTCAAGGGCTCTAGAGCACAGGCTCAGTAGTTGTGGCGCACAGACTTATTTGCTCTGTGGCATGTGGGATCTTCCTGGACCAGGGATCAAACCCATGTCCCCTGCATTGGCAGGCAGATTCTTAAACCACTGTACTACCAGGGAAGTCCCCCAGTTCTGCAATTTTTTTAATACTGGCAGATCTAGGACCACGTTGGGCCAGGTAGTCTCTAAGTATTATCATCTACTCCCTTTCGGCAGGGAGGTAGTATCAAGACTCTTCTTTGGTCAGTTTTGACTTCTTTCCCACTCCTGTGGAGCAATGACAAGAAACTTGAGTTCCAATTCCAGTACTACTGAAACTGCACCTCAGATTGGGACTTGAACCCATGCGCTGGGACTCAAACCCAGCCAAAACTCAGGCTGGGACTCGAAACGACATGGCCAGGACTCAAACCTAGCCAAAACCCTGCTTGGGACTTGAACCTGGCCAGAACCCAAGGTTTTCCAACTGAGCTCACACACCTGGTTTCAGGACTTAATGAAGCTTAGGTTCTTGATGCCTTATCGCAGAAAGATTTCACTGAGACACAAACTGATAGGTAAGAATTGGATTTATTTAGAGAGAAACACACTCCACAGACAGAGTGTGGGCCATATCAGAAGGTGAGAAAGGCTGATCCTGTTTGTTTAGAAAAAGTAGACTGTTAATACATTGCTCTGTATATTGTCCCTAGCAGGGTGTAGTGTATACCAGATACATAACACAATTACATGTTTGAGTGAATGAATAAATTAATAAATGAATGAAGACCTCAGACTCTGAGGAAAGGCAAAATTGGATCTAAATCCCAGCTTTGCCAGTTAGTGGCTGTCAGTTATCTCTTGCTGCATAACAAATTACCCCCAAATTTAGCAACTTAAGTTTTTATCTCACAGTTTCTGTGCATAAGCAATCTGGGCATGACTGCTCTGGGTACCTCTGGTTCAGGGTGTTTCCCAAAGCCACAGTCATCTCAAGGTTTGGCTGGAGGAGGACCTGTTTCCAACCTTACCCATGTGGCTGTTGGCAGGCCTCAGATCCTCGATGGCTGCTGGCCAGAAACAGCAGTTCCTTACTACCTGGCCTCTCCAAGGGCTGCTCACAACATGGCAGTGGACTTTACGCAGAGAGAGGAATCTCAGAGGAAGTCCCAAGATGAAGCCACAGTGTTTGTTTCGTTTTTTGAACTTTTTAAACTTGTGAATATGTATATATACATATATGCATATATGTATCACTTTAAGTGTACAGTTTAGTGGCATTAGGTGTATTCACAACCACCACCATTATCCATTTCCAAAACTTTTTCATCACCCCATAACAAAAACTCAAAGCTCTAGTGTTTTTACAACCTAATCTCAAAAGTGACATACCATCACTTCTAATCTGATCCTTGGAAGTGAGTTGCTAAATCCAGCCCACACTCATGGGAAGAGGATTACACAGGGTGAGAACACCGGGAGGGTGGGTGTTCTTGGGGACCATCCGAGAGGCTGACTACTATAGAAGCCATGTGATCTTAGGCTCAACCTCACTAAGCCTTGGTTCCATCCTTTGAAAACTAAGCATGATGTCTACATTGTAGAACTGTGCTCATATCCAAGGGAAAAACCACCAAACTTTGTGCATATCAATGTGAGATAAAATGCATATCCTTGAGCCATGACATTGGACTACCTTGGACTGTGTCTTCCTGCACAGCCTCTTGGGTTCTCTATGATGATTCAGTAACTGTCACATCTTTAGATCCCTGACAGCATGAGAAGAACCATGGAGATCCAGACTATGATCACCAAATATTCATAGTATAATCTTTATGTGAAGCAGAGCTTCCTCTAAAGAAGGCTGCACTGGACAATGCTTAGCTCATATGTTCCCATCTTATCACCTCTGGGAATTGGTCCACCCTCGCCCTCAGGTGGTCCATGTTCACCAGCAAGATGCTATCCTTGTTTCATTATGGTTTACTCTCTTCCTTCCATGCAGATTCCCAAACATCCCTTTAATGCATCTCCTCTCTTTCCTGGTGAGCTCTCCTATGCAGTGAGTAAGAAGCAGTCAGTTCCTCTGCAGCTCAGTATGTGGGATTACGCAGTGAGCAAGCAGGCTGCTTTTAAAACTATCTTTAAAAATTTCCAAAATGGCAATATGTACTTCTGTTCTTGTCCCCTCTCACAGGTCAATTCTAAACAGGTCAGGGGTTCATTCCAAACACCAGTTTACAGGTGAGTTTTGAGTTCACCATACATTCAGCTGTGTCTTTGTACTTCTCTTTCTGTAGTCCTGTAGAAGACTATCAATTTAGATCCATAACTAATCAGCTGCAAATCTAAAATATTTTATTTATTATATTTATTTATTTTTGGCTGTGTTGGGTCTTAGTTGTGGCACACAGGCTCTTTATTGTGGTGCGACAGAGCATGTGGGCTCTGTGGTTTGCGGCAACGGGCTCTCTAGTTGTGGCGTGTGGGCTTAGTTGCTCCGAGACATGTGGGATCTTAGTTCCCCGACCAGGGATCGATCCCATGTCCCCTGCATTAGAAGGCAGATTCTTAACCACTGGACAACCAGGGAAGTCCCAGATAACTGCACTTTAAGCCAAAGAAGTAAATTAATATTCTGTACGAAGTTTTCCAGTGATAAGTATTTTGCAAAGACTATTAAAAACATTTGAAATTAAAATAGTTTACTGGCTATTGCTCAAAAACCAAAAATAATTACTGAGCAGTGTTTTCCAAAGTGCGGGCTGTGGAATGAAATGCTATTTGTTTGCCCACTGACCAAAATGGAATTGATAATCTCTAGGGTTGATGAGAATGTGGTGAAACAGTCATAGACGGTATGCTGCTGGGAGGATAAATTGGACTCCTCTCTATGGAGGCAAGTTGGCAGCTTCTATCAGAATTTAAAATGTACATGCCCTTTGACCCAGAAATTCTTCTTTTGGAAATTAATCTTAAATCATCCTTGCACATATACAAAAGGGCACATATACAAGGAGTTTCACTGCAGTACTGTTTGCGATAGGAAAAAATTAGAAACAACTCAAATGTTCATCAATAATAGACCAGGTAAATCCATTACACTGTGCCTCTATTTCGGAGTACCATGAAGCAGTTAAAATAATGAAGCAGATTTATATGCCTGCACACTGAACGATGGACATAATATTTTGTTACCTGGGTGAAGTAAATCATAGAGGAGTGTCTCAGTATGATCCATTCTGTAGGATCATATATAATGCTATATTATATGTTTATATGAAATTATACATATGATATAGCATTCATATACATACACACACACACACACATAGATTTGGAGGGATACACAGCAAACTATTAATAGTAGTTACTCTTCCTCTTGGGAAAGGAACAGAATTTTCTAGAGGATGGGAAAGTTGTTTTCCACGTTACTGTATATACTTGCATGTTGTTTGAATTTTTTACAATTAGCATAAATTGCTTTTGTAACTTTCATAAAACAATTTAAAAATTACCTTTCAAATTTATTACAGAAGTAACATAGGTTTATTTTTAAGCAAAGATGAAAAAGCATATAATCCCTTCACCCAGATGTGATTACTATTAATCTGCCATACTTTTTCCTACACATGTATTATTTTTTAAAAATGCAATTATTCCATATAGACTAAATTTTGTAATCTACTTACTGGAATTCAAAATATATGATAAACAGGATTATTCCCCAAAGTGTTATATAATCAACACATTTATGTGTCAGTAGATATTAAATTATAGTATGTCTAATGGTTATAATATCATGGTTTTTAGGTTCATGAGATTGCTGGAAACTAGGAATTAGAAATGAGGCAAGGTAAACTTTTAGTGCAAGAGCCTGTTACCTGGTTCCTCGCATTCAGGCTTGTCCATTCCTACGTCCAAATTGCCCACAGCCTATACCTGAGCTCTGTCAGCGTCTTGAATAAAATCTTCCATGTCTGCCTATTGCCCTCAAGATACAAGTCTACCTTCCTTGTGTGGACTACAGGGTCTCTCGTTTTCTGGCTCATGTTTATCCTGCAGCACATCTTTGGTCAACACCTTTACCTCCAACTCCTGCCAGCCTCCCACCTCACTCTGGCTTACTCTCACTCCTCCGTTTCTGATTCAACCACTTCTCTGATTCCCCCAGCATCCTGGGCTTACCCTTGGTCCTGGGCATCTCTTGCTTTTGCTACCCAACAGTAACTCTCCCTTTTCCTGACAAAATAGTTCATCACGTGTGGAGACCTGGAGCAAGGTTGTTCACCAATCTGTGCTTCAAGCTCATTATCTAATAAGAGGATAAAAATAGTCTCTACCTCCTAAGGTCATTAATTAGAGGAAGCGATGAATACATCTCAGCTGCTTGGAAGTGCCAGGTACATGGTAAGGGCTCTTTGTGGGTGGCTGCAGTCGCTGGTATTGGAATCACTGCCTCTTGTACTCAGTTGGTCTGATTTGGTTGAGATTGGATGGCCCTCTACTCTAGAGGTAGATTCCTGATTAGCTAAGGTGATCAGTTAATTGCTTCCTTCTAGATTGTGTAATTCATTCAGAAGAAGACACACAACCCAATTTGAGCCATTAGGAGTCATTATGAAAATTTTAGATTTTGAAGGAGAGAACCTCTCTTTTTCCCTTTAGGCTCGAGCATATTCTATGCCAGTCTTATTGCTGCTGCACGGAGCCAGCACAGAGGCAAGCAGAGCAGAGCAAAGAGAAAGCCCTAGTGTCCTCGTGACACCGTGCGGTGGCCCTTTCACGAACCCACCCTTGACCAGCTCTTTCCTCAACTTTTCAGTCATTCGAGCCGAAATATTCCCTTTTTGCTTATACCGTGTAGGGCCAGATTTTCTGTCCCTTGTGACCCAGGGTTCCAAGACATGCATCCCATGTCTAACCAACTTCATATCTCAGTGTAATACTCTGTCTACCGGTCTCTCCTCCTCGTTAGGTTTTAAGTCCTGCGAGGAAAAGGCCTGAATCATGTTCTGCTTTGCATCTCCAGCGCCCGATGCAGTGCTCAAGTATGTTAGAGGCTAAGCATTTGCTGAGTGAATAAAATACCCCAGAGACTACCCTGAGTGTTTCGGCAGAACTTGTTCAATGCTGCTGGCTTATCCAGGCTTAAAATTCTGCTGATTGACATAATAGGATAGGGGAAGAGAATTAACACTATTGAATGCCTATTAGGAGCTGGGTAATGTATACAATACTTTACATTACATTGTGTCACTTCATCAAGAAGGCTAATTGCTCTTTCTCCCTATCTGATCTCCCATAATAGGGGAGTGATTTTATCTATCAGTGAAATAATATAAAATAATGAAATAATCACTTTGCAAGTGAGTGATTTTATCTATTAATAAAATAAGAACAAAATATGAGCTATCTTCAGGCATCTGATAAAAACAAAAAGCAGGTAAAAAGCACACAAGTTCTATTCTTTAAAAAGAAGCAATCATTTGAGTCTTTGGAGTTCAAGATGCTAGTTTTTGTAAACTATTCCTATGGTTTTTGAAAGGAATGGTTTCATTAACATATGCCATTTTAATTGCGAAGCATTCCAATTCAAAATCCTCTAAGAAGCAGAAAGTGAAGTGCTTGTATCTAGCCCTTTAATTAGCTATGGAAGTGATGTAGTTGTCTCTGTATAGGCCAGTTGGAAGGTCGTAGGAAACCCTCTGCCCTCTCCAGGCTGCCTGTTTATTGTCCCCTACTTAGTGGCATTTAGTTTGGGGACAGTTGGCCAGGACAGAAACACTGCACAGCCTTCAATCCAGAAGATTTTCTGTACTGACTTTGTCCCTGACTTCTCTTGCTTAGAGAGCGTACAGTAGTAAGAATACTTAAATTATATTGCTTGTCCTCTATCTATGGGCAGTTTATATTTTTTTAGGTTAGTTTTTTAGAGGATAAGAATGAAGACAGTAGTACATCCCAGCTCTTCCTTGTGTAATTACTCTTTGTAAAACAATCTATAGAAATATATTGACCAAGCAAATACAATTATTAATCATTGAGTTATCTGCATAATGGTACTTAAGAATTACTGAAACCGATTATTGCTGTATTTGTTCCGTAAATGTTTAAAGAGCATCCCTCTATGGACCAAACTTTGTGGAATACAAAGATACCTAGGATACGGTAGCTCTCTTGTCTGCAAGGAGTGATAACCAAGTGGAGTTGTTCTTGAATTACCTTTTTCCTTTACAGTGGAATTTTGACAGCCTGAGCACACAGTTCTTAGCCCAAAAGAAGCAAGTTATTCAGAGGATGGGAAATGGCAACTCCCTCTAGTGCCTGTTTGTTTGTTTGTTTGTTTGTTTTCCTCACTGTCAGAAAGGTGAGTTTACGGAGTCTTCTAGATCAGATTGCTTGTACCTTTCTTGCATAGTTTTGGGCTCCACAAACCTTCATTTTATCCTCAAACTTGCCCTACGTTTAACAGCTATTTATATGTCATCAGGGAAGGACATGATACCGTATTATGAGTATTTTAGGTGGAAAATCTTTGAAGGAAATAACTTTTATGTCATTTAAAAGAAAGAAGAGTTTTTGTTTTGAGTCACTTCAGTTCTGGCAAATTGAAGTGACTGTCGTTTCAGGTCTTTGTTGTGAAAACAGATTCAATTTTATTTAAACTCTGTCTCAGTGAGAATATTCTTGGGTGGGGTGGAAGCCCTTTCAAGTCATTGCATCCTATAATCTGGAAAATGAGAAGACCCTTAGCAGTAGAATGCCCTTTCAGGATTGATCTACTTGGTCTTCTGCCTTTTCCTTTCTCCATCCTGTTTTGTCTTAAATCCCCAGGTACTCCCTCTCAGAACTCTTCTTACTCTATTGACTATCCTCTTCTGTCCTTTCCTAGTTTGTTTTTTAATTTTTCACCATCTTATAAAGTGATAGCTCCCAAATAAGTGTTCTTTAAGTAAGCGATAAAGGATAAACCTTTATTTGTATATATGCATGTTTCCAATCAACACACTTAATAACGAAATATCAGTAGAAAATGTACAGTGTCACATTCTTCATTCATTGTCAGAATCTAAACCCTCTCTTTTACCCTTTGCTTTCAAATATGGGAGAGCCTAAATTCCTAAGAAAATGCTAAACATGTCAAAGAAATGGAGACAAATATATGTGAACAGAGGAGGATACTGACACTGACCTTGGCCCCAGCCTGGAGTTATTCATAAAGGACAAATCTTGGTTCCCAAAGGCCAGAAAGATAAGGAAAACCTGGACCTGGATATTGAGGTGTCACAGAAGCCAAGTGTAGTGTTTCAAGGAGGAGGAAGTGGTCAGCGTCAAGGGCTACCAAAATATCAAGTATAAAGGGAACTGAAAAATATAGTTTGGATTAGAGACTTGGAGGTATTAGTGACCTTTACAGCATTGTTTTTGGGAAGTTGTGAGGCTTGAAGTCAAATTGGTACGCTCAGGAGTGCGTTTGGGGATGAGCAGAAGATAAGGAAGCTGATGTATAGATATGGATACTTTCTTCAAATTAGTTGTGAAGAGAGTAATAGGATGGTAGCTGGAGGAATATAGGGACTTGAGGACTAGGAAATGCTTTATTTTAGATGGGAGATACTTGAACAGGTTTAAAAGCTGATGCGAAGGATTCAGCTGGAAGGGAGAGGTTGAATTGAATAGCCAAGAGAGACGATATAATACAATAGATGATAAGTTCCCGAGATCCGCAATGACCCCAAACCCAAGAATTGTCTTAGAATAGACTTGAGGTCAAAGGTTCACGTGGGAAAGACTCTATGACCTCTGAATCTAGGACTGAGGTTCACCACCCTGCTCTGAAGTTTGAGGGGAAGAAGAGGACTTAGTTACCATTTGTTCCTTCTCTGACTCTAAGGAGCAAAGTCAATGTTCAGTGTCACATCAAGCTTTGGAAACTAAGGAAAGGAGCAAGTAGTGAGGGTGCGTAAGATTAAAATAAACAACTAGGCATGGCCAATACATTCATTACAGGTCAATGTAGCTTTGCCATAACTTGAGAGAGGTGGGTGGTCAAGCAGCTAGGTTTTATTTCAAGTTGGACTTGCACATATTGAAAACCATCACCAAAGAAACCAGTGTGGAACCAACACATTAGCTGGGGAAGAATGCCTAGAGCCATAGATCTATCGCCTGGGAAAGGCCAGAAATAAAAAGTAAATAGAAATAGCTGTGACCAAAGAACAGCGTCCTCCTGACACCTCCATTGCACATCATTCCCTTTCCTCCCATTTTAAGGGCTCACCATCAAGACTTCTAAGCCTGGATCACCAGGCAGTGCTTTGGGGATCTGGCAATGCTAATTATGCTAAATACCCCTGATTAGCTGTCTCATCGTATAGTTATATTGACAGCTTCACCTAATCAGAGACTCACTGTCAGCCAAGCTGACCTTGCTGATTGCCTGTGTTGGCCGCCAACAGTTTCATCAGAGAGGAGGGTAATAGGGCAACTGGAGGCAGACTGTGTTATGATTTAGGTGGGGCCATGAAGGTAGTGTTTGTGTCAGTAGGAGCTGTGAATAGATGCTGTGGGCAGCTGGATATGGCTGAGATTTTTCAAAAATTGGCAGGCATGTTACTTTTGGAAATTTTCCAGGGAAACAGATTTCATAATTTTTTACAGTTTTCGATTCTTGCTTTCTGTGACATCTCTCTCCTTTATGCTTAATCAATGTTGGTTTCCCAGTATATGTTTATCACTGTTCTTAACTTGGGAAGATAAAAGAAAACCCCCAAATTAGTACAAGCCATCTAGGAGTGATTCTCTAATTTTTTCTGTTGGACACAAACTCACAAAATAACCCCTTTAGTAGGCTCATGCAACAGTAAAAGAATTCAACTTCCTTGATGGGGGAACAGGTCAAGTTTCAGTGGATGTCAGTTGGTACCCTGTATATCAAGAGAGGGCAAGAGCATCTTCCCTGCCCATTTACATTATTTTCTGAACAGAGAAAGACCATCCAAAGGCAGGACCATATGCAGATCCTTGACTATTTTATCCCTTTTGAAAGCCCCTCCTATCAGGCCTGTAAACTAATTGGAGTCTATAACCTAGGTAAAGGAGTAAAGTGGGAAGAGGTGGAGACCAGCGTTCCCCTGGGTTCTTTTATAGTTGCTTGTGTTAACCCCAGGAACTTAACGCTTAGGAGTTGGGCCTGTGGTTAACTAGGTTTCTTCTTGGGAGAAATAGTCTTACCAGCATTTTTGGGTTGCTTTCCCAATGCTTACCACTATTCCTGTGTATCCCCACTCAGAAGCTATGAATAGGCAGGATGACTTCTCCAGGCTTTCTATGAGTGCTTCTTTGATATTCTGAAATGGGTCAGGAGAGAGGCCCTAAAGCCAGACTGGATGGGAGGGTGAGTCACATACTGTCCTCCTGCCCATCTCAGGCTGCACTCTGTCTTGTTGTCCACGCGTGCTGGCCAGAGGGTCCTACGAAGCACTCGGGTACCAGCACCATCTAGTGGGAAAGTAGCCCCTTCTTCCCAAAGACCTTTGCATCATCATCACATCCTCACGAACAACGTCTGGAAAGACCATGAGTAAAGGCGGACCTTTAGATTAGTGCCCAAACCATAGTACATTGGCAGGTGCAATTGCCTAAAGTCTAGTTAGCAAACAGTTCCAGGTGGGTAATGGTTTATTCACAAACAAGAGCAGTTTTTGGTTTAAATGAAAATTTTTCTGAATTCCTGGTGGTGTTGAACTTCACTTGTGATTCTGGAAAACATTGATGACTAAGAAACATTCCCCCACCTTCTTGTGTTTGGGGACACAGTTTCCTGCAGAGTCACCTCCCATATGACTCACATAAGCCTCATGGATGACCCCCTTGTTTACCTATGACAAGGCCAGGCACAGACCCTCCAAAATCCTATTCTTGGTCTCATCCACGATTAAGTGAATGTGCCCCACTGACCTCTGGACAGATGCCTGCTAATTTGACATGACTAAAATTAGTGAAGCCCAGAGGCCTCCGCTCTCCCTTGAGACTGAGCAAGCTTTGGAACACAGAGCAATCCCTCCTTTAACGGCCCTTGCTGAGAGCCTGCTGGCTGCAGACCATGCCCCCGCTCACCCCACATCCCCACCCCGCTCCTCCCAGCCTTGTTTATTCTTCTCTGTCGCAGAGGGCCCCTTTCTGCCTGTCCTGTGATGCGACAGAGGCTTTAGATCTTAGGGTCTGAGCAGAGTCCCCATTGCACTAATTCCCCTCCCCTTTTGAAATGTTCTTTTTAAATAAAGTCTCTCCTTACCTAAGTGCAGAATTGTCTTTCTTTGACACTGCTTTGTTTTTCAATACCGAGTCTATTGAACATGACTTTTTCTTAACGACCTGGCTTCCTCCTTGAGACTGGGAGTCATGGCGATGTGCCCAAGAGGAGTTGTTGGTGATAAAGCTGATTCTGGGATATTGGCTGATCTGGCAGTGACATTGGAGCTGATGTGTTTCTGGGATAGAGCAGTGACTTTTCCTTCATGTATTTTTGAGTTACGTTCAGCTTATTTGAGTTGGGCATAATGGAGAACTCTTACTTGGCCAGGAAAAAAAAAACAAAAAAACTAAAACACTGTCTACAGAGTTCACACTTTCCACTAACCCATGTATATATACACATATATATACACATACACATACACATTTATACACGTATACACACACATACATATGTAAAACTCTTGTGACTAATTTCTAAATATGAGTTTGTAGTTTAGGTATGTACATATATGCGTAGGTATATGTATATATACGTATATATTACCAACTCTTGTATTTAGAAATTAGCTACAAGAAACAGATAATGTGAGCTAACTTTCTGAAAGGCTATTGAGATATAATACAGACATCTGGCTGCCATCTTATTTTTACCTCTGACATGTGAAATGTTAGCAGAAAAAAAAATTAAGTAGTAGTTGGTAGTATAACTATTTAATTATACCTATAATATCTGGAAGAACATGTAGGTACAGTTCTTTACCAGAAAAAGGGTAAGGAAAGAAGCAGGTAAAAGTAGAAGAAAACCATCTTGCCATGAGGCTCTAAGAGCAATATGATATCGAAATTATTCCCATCTTACATATGAGAAAAAATGAGATTTGAGAAATTGTGATTTACATGAAATCACCTGATTTGTAAGAGGCAGAGCCAGGACTGAACTAAGCTATTCCATTTTCTAGTTTAGGGCTCTCACCAGCCTGCCATGAAGCCCTCCCTCTTGCGAGTTTCTGGTAATGAAGATAGGAGAAGAGTCCATATTTTGCACTTCGTTATTCATTTCACTGTCAAACTGTCTGCAACTTGTTGCCTCAGTTATGCTTTCAACACCAGGGGCTGCTATCCACTCCTTTTCCAGTCAGCGTTCTCACTGAAGCATGTAAGAGCTCATTGACTTCCAGCCAATCAGAGGCACGAGATCCATTCTGTCCATTGTATCTTGGGGGCTGTATCTATTTCTGAATACTTGCAGGCAGGGCTGCTCTTTTCTGACAGAAGTGGGGATAGAAAGAGAGGGAATGCTGTGTTCCTCTCTCAATGTCCCCGATCTTCTGAAGGTTCTAGAAGACAGAAAGTATCCTAGATACTGAAATAGTACTGTATTCCACTCAATATCCATTCTATCGTCATAAGATTTCATGACAAACAGTACACATCAGCATACATTCTACCTTAGGCTGTAGAGCCAAGTTCTCTTTTGAGAATTACATGGACTGCAAATCTAGTTTGTTCCATTGGAAGCAGCATTTTCATTTCAAAGAGATTGAGTGATATCCTCAAAGCCTCACTGGGTAAGGTTCAATGCCTCACCCAAAGCAAGGTACCGCCTTTAGTCTAGCCAGCCTCACTGGATGCTGTCCAATATTTAGGCTGTAGGATCATGCTTTCTCTGAATGCAAAGATGTCATGTCTATTATGAAGGGACCACAGATGGGCTTTGACATTTATTTTAACTTCTCCTAATAGTTACTACAGAGACAGCGAAACAAGTTTAAGACACAGCCCTGACACAAGGAGTTATCAATCTTGTTATTGAGGGAAGAGCAGAATCCTTCCATGTAGAGTAAATTTCTTTCTGGCCTCTTTAAATGTGAAATGTAATAAGATATTTAAACATCATTTCACTAAAGGAAATACAAACACATAAGCATTAAATTGCAGGTCTCACAATTTTGGCACTAAGGAAACAATAATTACAGTAAGTTCAAAATGATACTTGCTGACTGGGAACAGATCAGTTGAAGTAAGGAACCTGCAGAAATAATATGGAAGAGTTAATCAGGCTTAATCCCCCTCCCTTTCCCCTTTCTCTCTGGCTGTTGTTTCTCTCTTGCTTTTACCATCTACTTCCCTCTTTCTCTATCTTTCATGAGATACATAGTTTTTACATTGGGGAACAAGGTCACCATTATCTTTAATAATTACATAGACTGAAAATATATTTGCTTTTGGAGGGAAGAAACATTTACTTTGAAAATGTAAAAAAGAAAGAAAACTTTGTGGTAAAGATAGCTAAGTCGTTCCTTCAGTGATGGAAAAAGGGTGTACCTTGTCTGTATAGGGAACAGGGAGGGGGTGTGTCTCATTTTACAGTGATGGCTTCTCTTAATACAGATCTCATAAGGAAAATAACCAAGTGGTTGGTTCACAAGGCTGGCAGCAGACCCCTTCCCCTAACAGCTTGAAGAGAAGGAAAATCAAGGTGCCCCCTGAGGATTAAATGAGGTAAACCTACACACAATGGATGCCATTAGCCATCTGTGGTGGGAAAGTAACAGATTTTGAATCAATGCATGGTTGAAGAGTTTCAAAACACCCAGAACTCCAATCAAGGTGGTACAGGAACCATTTCATGGAAGTAGCATTGGATAATGCTTGCATTTAGCTGTGACAACCTCATCGGTTGTATTCCTATAGGAAGACTGGGTAGATAAAAGGGTGATGTCAGCCAGGAACTGGGTTCTTACAGTGGGGAGAGAAGACCACCAGCCTAAGAATCTCCTGAGGTGCCTGTGAAAATGCAGAAATGGAGCTTCATTGCATAAACACTGAAAATTTGAAGTGGGATAAAATAATCTGCATTTTGTTTATCTAATACATGCAGCTGACTTTTCTTTTGGATATTTTCTCTTTAATTAAAAAAATGTTTATTATAACTAAGATTGCAAATATGATAAAGGAAAAGTAAATCTTACCTGACCTCTCTGTTTTTTCTACCCTGAGGTAACAATATTAGTAGCTGGTAAGCATCCTTCTACCCCATTCTCCATGATACTCATTCAAACCTATATACAGTTTTAGAAGTGATGGTGATGGTTGTTGTTTTGCTTTTGTTGTTTCTTTTTATAAACTGGGTCATGTTATACATATTGTTTTGAAATTTGTATTTCTCAAGTCTTAACAGAAAACCCTCCAGGGCGAAAAAAATAGTACATATGTATATAGGCGCGCGCGCGCACACACACATCAGTTTGATTAGAAACGCAGGTCAACTGCATCTAACTTGGTAAACTCCATCTAAGGCTAAATATTGGCACAGTAGTTACCAACTGCCATAAGAAAAGTTGAAAAACTTTGAAGAAATGTATATATAAAGTCTTTAAAATCATTGTGTAATTTTCCACAGTATGAATATAGTAAGCTATTCAAACATTTCCCCATCGGCAAACATTCAGGTAATTTCCTAGTGTTGTTATTTTTTATTTTGTTGTCATTACAACTAATGCTCCTATTTTGGGAGGATAGATTTGCAGAAATGGTATTTCTGGGTCAAAAACTATATTCATTCTTAATTTTATTAATATTGGAATATTACTTTCCTAAAAGATTGAGGCAAATGACAGTTGATTATCATTCCTCTTAATGATGTTCTATGAAAATCATTGTGAACCCTAAAGTATTGAATACTGAATCATTAGAGGAAATACAAGGTTAGGTTCCTGCAAGCTTCTGGTCCCAACATTTTTGTCAACCAATCAATGTGTAACCTTGTTTTATGTGTTTCTGTTTAAAGATGTTATGTTATTTATATGTTTATTTATTGTATATCACTGATTCATTAACATTGGATTCACAGACAATAGCACTATAACTCATGCCTGCACCAAGTTTATCTAACACACATATTTCCTCTGAAAGCACATCACAGCCTTCTTGTGTTTAGAAATGTTAGACAGCACTTCAGCATTATGCTTGGAGACCACTTAAATAACAAGATCACTTTTGTTTAAAAAAAGCAAAAAATGCAAGTAACATTCACTAAATAGATGGTGAAAGGACACTTGTTTACAGTATGAGAGCTGAAGAAGAAAACAGAAGATCACCTTGTTTGACCTCAGTTGGAAATGTACCTATTGAATGACTCTCTAATTTTACTATTCTGCCCATGTCCACAAATGACTGTATATGACTGCAAAAGCACTGCAGGTACTGATTTTGGAGTTGCAAATAAATTTTAGCAAGTATGTGAATTTGTAATATGGAATCCATATATCATAAGGACTGGCTATATTCCCACCAGCAATGTGTTTGTCGTGCTCATTCTTCATCATTACTGAATGTTATTGTTTTTAAAATATTTGTGAAGTTTGTGAAAAATATTTCCTTGTTGCTAACTACTAGCGAGGTTGAGTGTATTTTCTTGCATTTCTTATGCATTTTCATGCAGCCTTTGACCACTTATCTGTTTATATACTTTGCCACTTTTCCTACTAAGTGGCTTATTTTTTCTCATCAGTTTATAGAAACTTTGCCTATTAGAGATGTCAACCCTTTGTTATATGTTATGCAGATATTTTTCCACTCCATTACTTGCCTTATTTTTCATTTATCTTTGCCATATTTTTTATTAATCAAGTATATCTTTTTCCCTTTTGTAATTTAAGGTCTCTTATCTTGTTATATCTCCAAGATTACCTAGACTTCACATGTTTGTTCTAATATTTTTATGATATAATTTACATTTACATTTTCAATTAGCATTACATCATTAAGATCAACCAGCCCATGGAACAGAAAATAGAAACCTGATAAGCCACAAGTTGGAAATACTGATTCAAGCACTGTGCAAGAAAAAGAACACTGTGGCTCAAAGTCATGATCTGAATGTCTGCATGCTAGGTGTATCTCTTAAGTCAACCAGGATCCCATACTGCAAACGCTAGATAGCCAAATTCAAATGGCATAACTGATAACAAATTTAATCACTCACCTCACTGGATAATTCAAGGTAGAATGGGCTTTTTGGTTGCTTTGATCTAGTAGCCCAATGATTTTTCAAAGACACAGTTTCTTTCCATTTGTGCTCAGCCTTTCTCAGTGTCAACTTTAACCTAGGGTTGGCTTTCCTCATGTCCATAAGGTGTTTACCAACAGCAAGAATGGGAGCTACATTCTTTCTTGTTCAGGCACGGTGGCTGCGGTGAACATATTTCTACATTGATATGGTTCTTCTGGGGTGGTCGTGACAAGGCTACTAGCATCTGGGCTTCCCTTGTGGCACAGTGGTTAAGCATCCACCTGCCAATGCTGGGGACATGGGTTCGAGCCCTAGTCTGGAAAGATCCCACATGCCATGGAGCAATGAAGCCCGTGCACCACAACTACTGAGCCTGTGCTCTAGAGCCTGTGAGCCACAACTATTGAGTCCGCATGCCAAAACTACTGAAGCCCACGAGCCTAGAGCCTGTGCTCCACAAGAGAAGCCACTGCAATGAGAAGCCTGGGTATCACAATGAAGAAGAGTAGCCCTGGCTCTCCGCAACTAGAGAAAGCCTGCATGCAGCAATGAAGACCTAACGCAAACAATAAAAATAAATAAATAAATAAATAAATAAATAAAGGCTACTAGCATCTAGAATCAAGTAACGCTGGTGTCGCGTAATGAGAATCATGTCAGTGTGTGATGCGGTGGAGTGTTTCTTCTATCTGGGTTGTTTCTGCATCTGTAGCAGCCAGGTCTGGTTCCCTGGCCCTCCCAGAGATTCTATGAGTTACCTTTATTCATCCGTTTCTACGTAGCCTGGTTAAAATAGATTCCGGTTTTCACAACTAAATTTTGCAGGGAAGAATAGTAAGTGGAGCTGAAAAATGTTTTCACGTAACAGACTATTAAGGAAATGGGAACCTGGGATTAGTTATTTAATCTAGTTGGGTTTGAAGGCATGTGGGGTGAAACATTTTCTTCAATATTGGCTGTGGTTAATTGGAGTGAAGTGCCTCTAGCAGGCTACGCTTCTGGGAGCTCAAGTGGCTGCTTTCGTGTACTTTACTAAAGAAATGTGGTTGTACTAGTTACACATAATTGTGCTAGAGAGCTTAAAGAAAGAAAAAGAACACAGGTTTTCAATTGTTGCCTCAGTGTAGGGAATGTCTATGGAATGTTCGTGTCTGACCTAAAAAAATACCATCTCTTATAGCCACTGAGTTGATGAAGCTGAACACGAAACATGCTCTGATCCTGTGGTTTGTATAGACTGAATTCACAGACTTGCTGTTTCCTTAAGTGAAAGTTAGGACATTGGGGTGAAAAGAATGGGGCCCTGAGAATTGAAATGGAGACATTTAGGAGGATTCAGATTGAAATGGAGACATTTGGGAGGATTCAGATGAATCATAGCTCACTCACACCTGAAAACCCTGTAAGATGATTTTTTTTTTTGGCCACGCCACTCGTCTTGTGGGATCTTAGCTCCCTGACCAGGGATCAAACCCGGGCCCACAGTAGTGAAAGCACCGAGTCTTAACCATTGGACCAGGGCAATCCTTATCAGAGGATATTGATTCCTCATTACCCACTCCTGTGATCCCCCTCATGTGCTTCCATTCATCTATCTGAAATCAGATACAAATATGTCCCAGAGAGCTAATCATAAACTCATAACTTGGAAGAAAAATATTTCTTCTATTATTGCTACTCTTATAATTTTTACATGCCAAAAAATTACAAGATTTTTTGGTTCATATCTTTTTTTATGAATTTATTTTATGAACTCTTTGTCTGCATTGGGTCTTCATTGCTGCACACGGGCTTTCTCTAGCTGTGGCGAGCAGGGGCTACTCTTCATTGTGGTGCACGGACTCCTCATTGCGATGGCTTCTCTGGTGGAGTACAGGTTCTAGGCACACGGGCTTCAGTAGCTGTGGCTCGTGGGCTTAGTTGCTCTGTAGCATGTGGGATCTTCTGGGACCAGGGCTCAAACCCATGTCCCCTGCATTGGCAGGCGGATTCTTAACCACTGCGCCACCAGGGAAGCCCCTTCAGTTCATATCTGCAAAAATCTTTATAGGGTTATTCATTACACACCTTAATTTTCTTCATAACTAACCTGTTTTTTAAACGACTCATCTGAAATACTACATTTCCCAAACTTCTTAGCATCTAGGAATGGCCAAGTGTCACTTAGCCAATGAGATGCAAGTGTAAGTCTACTGATTATTTCTTTAAAATTTTGCTTACAAAGTGCTACTCTTCCTTCTTGTACCTTTCTCCTTCTTATTCTCTGGACCTGGTCACAATGTCTGAAGCTATAGAAGTCATCTTATGCTCATGAGGGAAAGGCTAGGAGAATGGCTAAGACTTTAGAACTGACCTTTTTAAGCCCCTGAACAAATGACAGCAGTTACTTTCAACTTTTCTTCTTGATTATTTAATGAGATGGAAAAAGAAACCTAATTTGTTTAAAACATTTAGTTGAAATTACTTTTACATCTAGCCAAACACAATCATGAATAGCTAGTGGGCCACATGGAAAGCCTCTATTTCCCCCTTAAAAAGTAAAAAAAATCTCTGAGCTTCACTGATTGGGTCAGCTTTGACCCTATACCAACCCTGTATTCAATTTGTTTGGCAAGAGAAATGCTGTGTGCTAATTGGTTTAGTCCAGTGAGGACCCACCTTTGGAGGTGGGGTCAATTCCTTTAAACCTACTTGTTTGCAGCTCCATGGGCAGAGGGGTGGGATGGATAAATGCTGACAGGAAAAAGAAATGGAAGTTTGGATGTGAAGTGGGCAGTGAACATGTCCACTCCATCCCAATTGTGGATATGCCATTAAAATTTATTACCAATTATCCTTTTTTTTTCATTTCCATTTAAAAAAAAAAAATTTAGCAGAAAAAAATTTATCTCCTACTTACTGGTTCTAATTTTTTTTGCTATTGAAGTACAATTGATATTGAATGTTTTGTTGATTTCTGTTGTATAGCAAAGTGAATATATATAGTTTTTTTACTTTTTACTTTTTAAAAATTTTTTAATTTTTATTTTTTTACTTTTTTTTTAAGCTCTTTATTGGAATATAATTGCTTTACACTGTTGTGCCAGTTTTTGCTGTACACCAAAGTGAATCAGCTGTATTTATACTTATATCCCCATATCCCCTCCCTTCCACCACTCCCTATCCCCTTCCTCCCACCACTCCCTATCCCCTTCCCTGTCCTGGCCCTCATCGAGTTGATCTCCCTGTGTTACACAGCAACTTCCCACTAGCTATCTGTTTTACATTTGGTAGTGTATATATGTCAATGCTACTCTCTCACTTCATCCCAACTTCCCCTTTGCCCCCCACCTCCTGCCTTGTCCTCAAGTCCATTCTCTACATCTGCAGCTTTATTCTTGCCCTGTCACTGGGTTCATCAGTACCATTTTTTTTTAGATTCCATATATATGAGTTAGCATACGGTATTTGTTTTTCTCTTTCTGGCTTACTTCTCTCTGTATGACAGTCTCTATGTCTATCTATCTCACTACAAAAACTAATTTTCCTTAATCTGCTTTGATGACTGCCAAGCAATCTGCTGGTTAGATTTGACTCCTGGGTAATTTATAACAGAGTGATAGGCACTACTGATGTGAGCCTTGTGATCTGGTTGCTGGTTAATACATTTAAATACAAGATTTCATGAATCAGCATCTCTGAGCTTAGTTAATGTGAGTCCTCCATCCCAATCTCTAAAATATGGATCTAGCGTGCCTATAACAAACCAGGTCTCGAGTCTGGGAAGATGAGGGCCAGATTCCAGACCAGGGAATTCTCCAGGTAAATGGCACCTTGTGAGCCATCCTAGCATCCAGCTTACTTGCCTCCTGGGGATCTCCCTCTGCTATACCCCTTAGTATCTACTTGAACCCTTAAAACTGTCCTGAGTGACATGAGTGTTACATTTTCTTTATGAAAGATTTGAGCAGTAACATTTGCTCCATCTCCAAGAGAACCCAATATACAGTGCAGGGTGGGACAGATCCAATTTCTATCTTCGTAGAGTCAAGATGAGTCCAGAAACTTCACTACTATAAAACTGAATCATTTTGATCAGCTGTAATTCAGTTTAAGGGTTCTTGGCAGATATAACCAGGATTATACCAATTGCAGAAATGTAGAGTGAGTTTGGGGGAAAAAAAAAAAAAAGATTAGTTCTGTAACCAGAGCCTGGTAAAAAAAATCTGGGCTATAGGTAACTGGCTAATATTTATTGAGTATAAAAAGATATACATCTGACTAATAGAGATCTTATCAATAATAATCAATAGGGTGAAGACAGTTCTGGACTGGAAGAGAGGAGCCCTAAGTGCTAATTTGTTTAGTATGGGTGCAACTGTGAATAAATCAGCTCAATAAAATGATCTTCAAATTTCCTTTCAGTTCCAAAACTGAGTACTCATTAAGGTTAAATATTTCCTGAGCAGTTTTATTTATCTCATTAATTTTCTTAAAACAGCTTTCCATAAAGGTTCAACTTTATTGTGGTTTTCTTTTTCTTTTGACAAATTATAGCAAATTTTATATTTGTCGAATCCAAATTAATGAAGTCTAGCTGCATACTAATTACAACTCCTTAGAATTCTGTAAAGACTTTCCCTTCAAGAGTTCAGATTTGTTGATGAAATTTTCTCATTAGTCTTCACGATGAGCTTGGGAAACAAATGATCAGTATATCAACCCTAAAAAGAAAAACTCTGAGATATTCTTCTCAGTTTTTACTATGGAAGGCAGTAACAGAACAGCATAGAAACCTAGCCTTCTGGTTTTAACATCTTGCAGATAACTCACTCTCTTAAAGAGATGCTTGTAATGATTTAAAACCAAACTGTAATGTGTCTGTGAAGCTCAATTAGCAGATTCATTAGTTGGGTCTTGATCACACTTCTGGTTGTCGCCCCTAATAGATTGAATTAAAGTGTTCATTCATTGCGGTCATTAGCCCCTGTCAGTAATATGGAGAAATCTGTTTGTGTTCAACGTGTAATGAGAGTGTTAAGTGGTGTCTCTGCTTAGAACCCATATCGGTTGTGGTTCAGGATGGTGTGACCCATTTAAAAGCCACTCATGCAGGTATATTCTGGGAAGTTTAACTGGAACAGCTGAGAAAAGGTGACACTACCCAATCTAGTAGTAATAGAAGAGAACAATTTGGAAGACCAGATCTTCCAGAGTCAGGAAGGAAGGGGGTTTACACCAGAGGGAGAGGGTAATTGCTTCATCCCATCCAGAAGAGGATTTTGCAGTGGAACGAAGGGTTACATTAGGCCAGCTTTACTCTAGATATGGTGGGAAGACCGCTTGCATCAGAATCATTTGCAAAGTTTGTAAGAAAAAAAAAAAAGTCAACCCTTGGGCCACCCTCCAGACCTCTGGGGACGGGACCCAGGAATCTGTGTGGTTGATAAGCACCACAGATTATTTCTGGGCTAAAGATTGAGAACCACCACAGACACTGCCTGCAAGAAGAGACAGAGAAGTGAATCAGATACGACAAAGACATCAGATCATTTTGTAAGAAAGTATTGAGGAACCATTCGACTTGCATTTATTATTGGGATTTTTGCCCTCAACAGCTGAGATAAGGTATGAAGGGGAACAGGGATCAAATTTGCAACAGGTAATGAGAATAGGTTGGTTTTTGTTTTTTTGTCCTTTAGAGCTTTCGGTTTTCCTTTTCCTGCTTTATGTGGTCTTGTTTAGTTACATGTATTTGAGTGAGCGGCATAAAATAGTTTTTGTTTTTTATTATACATGCAAGAAACATGGGTGTTCTGAGATAGTTCTCTCCTACTTCTGAGATGTTGTACATCAGTAATTCATTTTTTTTCCTAGGGTACTTGACATTTTGAGAATCTGGTAAAAGTCACGGCTTCTGATTTCCACTAATGCACGTACATAAATGTATCAAGTTTTACGTTTAATTTCTGGGATGGGGGGGCAGATTTTTAAACCTCCCCCTACCTGATCCATAGAGCCCAGACTAGGAACCTCTGACCTGAGCCTAAATCACCTGTCAGCTGCTTTATCAACTCAGGTGGCTCCCCCATCGCAGCCCCGGCAAGAAGGGAAAGGGCCTGGTTTGTGTTGAGCAAATGGATGACAGCCACCTGAGGAATTCAGTATCCCTCACGGCCTTGACCCTGACCTTCAAATCTGTCAGAAATGCCACAAAAAATATTTGCTCCCCCGCAGGAGTATTAGAGGCTTAACCTATCTTGAGTGGCAAGTCCCAGATTTCCCCTTATTTGCTCCTCAGGGCCTGGCGGAAACCATAATTGAAGGCAAATTTAATGCATTTTGTCCTCCCCACTGAGGACTATGGGCTCCTTGTCAGTTTTAGCCTCTATGTTTATATTTCACTACCATAAATGAAGATGGTGTTTTCTAGCGTTTGGGTTTTGCAATCTCAGAGTTTAGTCTAGAGAGATGTGGGAATGGCCCATAACTCAGTCTGGGCCCATGATAAATTAGATCTTTTTTTTAAACTGTCCATTTTGGAAAAAAGAAAATTCAACTCTCCTGTAACACCACAGCCAAAACCACCTAATATTATTTAGAGTGTGTTACTCTAGCATACATTCTATACCTTTGTTTTTTTTCAAAAATAGACTCATTCTATATTTAGTGTAATCAAATCTGACTTCTTCCCTTAATATATCTTAAATATCTGTCTATAGCAATGGATACCTCTCTTTCATTATGTTCACTGGTTGCTGGTATTCTGTAATATTTATGCATATACTTTATTTAACGAAGTGCCTGTTAACAAATGCTTAGGCTCATTCTGTAAACTGGATTTTCTAATATCTTTCTGTGCTTATAGCCATTAACATTGAGGATTCTTGTTGCTGTTACGGCTCATCTTGAAGTCTCTGAAGAAACATGTGCTCTGTAGAATCCAATTTTCTCGCTTACAAAAAGAATTCCTTAGAGTCAAGGGTTGTTTAGATGTAATTTTCACTTTACTCTGGAACACTAAGAATAAATAAAAATCCAAATCTATAACCGTTGCCCACCCCTCTCATGGAAGTAATCAGCCTCGTCTCGGAAATTTCAAAGGGAAAAAAAAACCTGAAAATGTCACTGAAATCATTTTTAATTAGGCATTTAGCAGTTTCTAAAGCAAGTTATAAATTGGCCTTCAAAAGTGGTATTTTTTAAAGAAAGGAGCATTTTAATTGGTATGTTCTTGTTTAGCATTTTGTGTCAGATGGTAAAGTTTTAGACTTTAGATGTCGTATCTAAGTGTACGAGACCAAGAATATGATTTCTTCTGTCTTCTAACTAGCTAAATGGCATGTAAGTGGCTGTGTCTAGATGGATCTATGGGAGGAAAGGGAAACTTTTCTATTAGCTTTGGCTTGATGTTATGTTTGGGGGCTCCAGAGCTGCCACTTTTTATCATGTAAGCACTGTAGAGCCTCTTAAAGTGTGGTCCATGGTCCATGGACCATGGCATCAGTATCACCTAGGAGCTTCTCAGATGAATAGAACCATGGGTCCCACCCCACCCCTCCTGAATCAGAATCTTCATTTTAGCAAGAGCCTCAGGTGATTCCCATATGCTTTAAAATCTGAGAAGCACCGCTGAAGAGGACACCCAAGCAAATACATATACAACCTCCATCCACTGCTTTCCACTAGCTATGTAGCATTTCTTTCAAAGGGGTTGATTCTCGCAGTCATGTTTGTAAAGTGACTTAAACTATGAAGGTGTTGTTTGTGCCTTAATGTTGGAATGCATGTGTTCAAGCGAATTGACATAAAGAAACACTTCCATAGGGCAAATCATTTCTCACTTTATTTTCATAGTAAAATTAGATGCTTCTAGATTGAGAAAACTACCCTCATATATAATATTAGAATGAAGAAAAGAGCAAATTAAGGTGCTCATCGAACCCCTGGCATTTTGGGTGACAGTGATCTTAAAAGCTTTGAGCCCCTTCCCAACCCCAGCCATTCATCAGACTGTTCATAAGCCCCTAGAGCGTGCCAGGTGCTTCACTGGGGAGGAGGGAAAAATAATTCACGAGCCAATAATCACAAAGACAGAGGTGCCCTGGGATTAGAGAGGGCACCTAATTTGGTATGAGGGTACCAGGAAAGCCAAACGGTGAAAGGGATGTTTGAACTGAATCTTGTTAGATAAGGAGTCCCCGGGGGAACCAAGAGGACAGAACACACCAGGTCACTGTGAGGATGAATATCTACACACAGAGATACGTTGCTATGTTCATAAATGTGTTCTTCCTCCTCTTGTTAGTAGGGAGCCCCTGGAGGATTTTAATCAGAGAAGTGACATGGTAAGATTTGTATCTGAGAACGATAATTCTGGTATTCAGCAGAAATTGACCGAGGTGAGGTCAGAGGGTGGGAAATCAACAAGGAAGCTGTGTACCGAGGCAGTGAACATGGCAATAGCAGTGGAAGGACTGAGTGTAGAGAGATGCTAGACGCCTAAGCAACAGGATTAGGGACAGACAAAGAGATAGGATAGGGACAGTAAAAAGACAAAGACTTCCAAGATTCCAGCTGGGCTCACTTGATCGCTGTTGGTGCCATTACAATGAGATGGAAATTTATGGTGTTTTCTTACCCTTTCCACTTTGCTTCTACAGTTGCTCCTGGCTGTACCTCCCTTCCATGTGAGATCATCGTAGATACATTTGCAGGAAATAATACAGACCCCAGGTACCCTTAACCCATTTTCCATCAATGGTAGTGTTAATATCTTGGAAAACCATAGTAAAATAAGCCCTTCTAAAAATATTATTATATCTGAGCAATTTTGAGTTAAAACATCCATATACTTTCATTTTTAAATAAAAAATTAAATAGTCACTTACCTGACCTCCCCACAACCTCCCCACCCAATGGTTTCCTGTCCCCATGTTCTCCTGGTAGAGTAGATCTTAACCCTGGTGTGGAAAATCATATCCTTGGTGGTCACTAGCGTCCCTCTGTCCACCAAGGCTGGGGCCGGCCACTGTGGGCTGGCGACCTCCCAGAGTCACCCTCGGGTATCTGCTTGTAGGAACAGCAGGGTCAGCAGTGCTCTTTGCCGTATAGTTAAGCATGTGCTGTGTCAGGACACTGATTCTGGCCCTGACTCTCCCAGATGACTGGCAGAGTCTCTTAGGGTCCTCGTTCCACATTTCTGGAAAACCTGTTCCTATAGTAGTCAGGACTTTGTTATGCGAGTGACAATTACACAGGTCAAATTAACTTAAGAAGTGTAAATGTATTGACTTACTGGTTTGGGAAGCGTGGGATAAAGCTCCGCTCCGAGATTCCTGGGACTCAAACAGTATGATCAGGACTCTCTCCCTCTCCTCCTTTTGACTCTCTGTTGACCTCATGCTCTTCATGGTGTGGTTTTAGGGCCATGGGTGGATCTCAAGTCATAGCCTTATGGCTCAAAGGATACAACTTGCCCCTCCACCATCAATACAAAAACCCTACTGGAAAAGGGTTCCGTTTGACCTAATTGACATCATATACCGATCCCATGGACCAATCACTTGTTCAGGGGCATGTAGTATATTATGGACTCAATAAGAGGAGATTCTTATTTTTTACTTGTGATAAAATGACCTACTTATCATCTGATGGTCCTGAAATTGGGGTATCAAGTCGGCAGCCTTGACATCCAAATGGAAAAGGAGAAATGATTCTTCCAAAGGAAGGGATTATGCTGGGCTGGGCAGAACAATGGGCGTCATTTTAGTTCTGCTTGGATTGGGCAGCTTCTCGAGGTGAAGAGAGAGGGGATGACGTTACTTGGTACTGATAGCTGTCCCCTCTGGGAATTATGGTCATTGTTGGGAGAAGAAGACAACGATAACTGCAAGCAGAGAGATGTTTATATGTGTGAAGCTGGAGTTGTAAGGAGTTCAAATCTAATAGCTATAATTGTCTTTGTGAAATAGAAAACAAAGTTTCCTGCTAAAAGGGAGTAGGACAGAGTGGGGAGTGTGAAGAACTAGTCGAGCGTTTGAGGAACGTTGAGAAGTGTAATAGATCAGGGACAATGAAAAGAATTGCTAAGAGATATTGGAGACCCAACTGAGATTGGCGGTAGAGGTCATTCAGGGTTCTCTGGAAAAACAGGACCAGTAGGACAGATGTATATGTCTATGTATTCATGTATGCACAGCTGTGTGTATATGCGTTCGCATCTATAGAAAGGTTTACTTCAAGGAACTGGTTTACACAGTTGTGGAAACTGGCAGGTCCCAAATCTGTAGAGCAGACCTTCGGATGGAAACTCTCAGACACAAGTAGATGCTACAATCCACCAACGTTATTGAGAACAATCTCCTTGACTTAAAGTCAGCCGATTGTTGGCAATAGCCACATCTATAAAACACCTTCACAGCAACACCTAGGTTAGTGTTTGATTGAGTAACTGGGTACCACAGCCTAGCCATGCTGACACATAAAACCACGTGCCACAGATGTAGAGAACAAACATAGGGACACCAAGTGGGGAAAGCGGGGGGAGGAAAGATTGGGGGGGGATGAATTAGGAGATTGGGATTGCAATATATAAATTACTAATAAGAAAAAAATCACATTGTTCACTTTAAATATATGCAGTTTATTGTATGTCAATTGTATCTCAATAAAAGTTCTTTAAAAAAAAGGGTAATAACAAAAAACAAAAAATAAAAAACAAAACCAACCACGTGTCACAGAAACCATAAACTCTATGGACCAATCTGCATGATATTCGATTATTCTTTTCCTCTACAGTTCAACAAAGCTAAGTGTCCAGCATATAGATGTAGAGAAGGTGAATTGTTAAACTGATGCAAGATGAGGGGATTGTCGGGGTGGGAACACTGGAGGCTAAAGGGCAGACGATGGAGAAGATGATGTTGAAGAATGATGGAGCCATGTCCCTCAGGGTCAAGGCTGCTCTGAGAAGTTAGTTCCCAACTGTAAAGTGGCAATAATAAGATATCAACCACATAGGTTAAAATAAATAATGCATGAAAAACACTTACACTGAGCACTGAACCAAGTACCACATTAATTTTGAATTGTTAGCATTGTCATGGTTTCATTTAACTGTCAAGAAATTGAGTTTCTATAAAGTCAAGGAGCAGATTTAGTGGAGGTAAAAGGATAAGATGAATGTAGTATAGTGGAGTTTCTTTATTTGTTCATCTAGTAATTATTTAATAATCATGGTTTATGAGTCAGGTGCTGTTTTAGGTTCTGGAGATACAGCAGTGAAGAGGCAAAGTCTCTCTGTCCTCATGTGGCTTATGTTCTATTGAGGGGAGGAGGCATCAGCTAATACACAAAGAACTTTAACAAACAAAATAGCTGCTGGTCTAGTGGCAAAAGTGCTGTGAAGAAAAGTACAGTGGTTAGGCAACAGAGAGCGAGGGCAATGGGGCCAAGCAAGGCAGGGTTGGGATGATAGAGTCATAGGGAAAACCTTTCTGATAAAGTGACATTTAAATAGGAACCTAAACAAATGAAGGGAGAGCATGCTCTAGGGAAAGAAAGTGGTATGTGCAAAGGCCCTGAGGCCGGAGCTTATTCCTCCCCGTAAGAAGAACAGTGGGAGATGATCTCAGAAGGAGAAGGTGCTTCCGCCATGCTGATCCAGAAGCTGTAGACAACCTCTGTGGCCAGAGGGGCCTGCTGTAATCAGAGTGACTGACCTCCCTGGGTCAGCTTGTGCTCGAAATAATCTGTTTCAATATTTTTAATTAATTAATTATTTATTTTTGGCTGCGTTAGGTCTTCGTTGCTGCACGCAGGTTTTCTCTAGTTGTGGTGACGGGGGGCTACTATTTGTTGTGGTGCGAGCGTTTCTCATTGAGGTGGCTTCTCTTGCTGCAGAGCACGGGCTCTAGGCACATGAGCTTCAGTAGTTGCAGCACGTGGGCTCTAGAGCACAGGATCAGTAGTTGTGGCGCACGGGCTTTGTTGCTCCTCAGCATGTGGGATCTTCCCAGACCAGGGATCAAACCCGTGTCCCCTGCATTGGCAGACAGATTCTTAACCACTGCACTACCAGGGAAGTCCCTAATGTTTCAACTTTTATTATTTTCCATTTTAACTCTTCATAAGATAAAAAGATCAAATCCAAAAACCTTTTGAAATTTTCTTCTTTTAAAAAAAAAAAAGACAGGTGGTAATGGGACAGATCAAGTTGGGTGTGGCAGGTCTTTATAAATTCTCTGGAGGTAGCCAGCCAGTGGAGAGTTTTGAGCAGAGAAGTGATGTGCTGCCAGGTGTCCCCTTGGCCTCGTCATACCCCTCCCGGTGAGGTGCCTCCATGTGCGGGTCACATGCAGGGCAAGGCCTTCATGGCTGCCAGGTGTCACCTCGGCCCCATCACACTCTACCTTTTCTGGGGGGTCATTTTGGAGGCAATGTGAGGAATGGACAATAAGGGGACAAGGGTAGAAGGAAACCAGTTAGGAAGCTGTTACCATAATCCAGGCAAGAAGAATTTGTGATTTGAGAGCAGTGCCAGGCGTTAGCAAGGCCAGGAGATGACCATGCGGATGCATTACTGAAGTGCTTGCCAGCAATGGTCAAGATGGTTTAGGACCTTAGCATAGCATTTCTGGAGGGATCTTCTACACTGACACAAAACTTGGGGCAGGACAGATAGGGGTGGGAAGACGAACCGTGATCCAAGTTCTGAAGTCCTCTTTGAGTGAGGGGCTAGGACTGTGAGTGGTGGAGGACACCAGCAGAGGGACGTGAAGACTAGGTTTTGCTGAATGTTAGGTAGGGTCTCACCTCAGGACCTTTGCATGCACTGCTTTCTTTCCCTGGAACATTCACTTCCTACTATCCACATGATTCATTTTCTTCCTTTCTCCCTTCAGATTTCTATTTAAATAGATTTCAAGACTGTTGATCAGGAAACAGTACATATAAGAACCAAGAGAACACTCTGGCCTCTGGCCCTACATCAACCTGGAATGTGGGAGAATGGGCACCCTCTACCTGAGAGGTCTGACATGGAAGTAGTGTTGTCAGAGAAGATTCTGGCAGGTCTGGGTTGAGACCAGATGGTGGAGGTGCTGTCCTGTAAAAGTTGGAAGAATGCCGGGAACTTTATTGACCACAGACCAAGAGTTTCAGCAGGCACAATGGAGAGTGTCGGAGGGAGGTCAGTGCAGGAGGAAAGACTCAAACAGGGAGGAAGTGATGAGGGGCCTGGAGGAGCAGGTGCTGGAATGGAAGCCAGGGATGCAGTTCGCGGGATCAACTGCACTTAGAGGTCCTGGCAAGACGGCGGCTGACAGAGCATGCAGCCTCCTCATTTCCTGGGGCACCAAACAGAACATGGGTGTCCAAGATGGGGTCAGTGGGTGTGATCTGAGGTGGTGTGAGGAGTAATGACGTAGCTGTTAGGATGCTTAACTCTTGAATGAGCTGTGGCCTGGAATGGTTTGAAGGCCTGAATCTATACCAGATGGAATCGGCAGAGAGGGATTTGACCCAAAGAGATCTTTATCCACAGTCGGCAAACGCTTCATACCATCACACTTCAGGGTTCCGACCTCTCCATTTTCAATGCCAGCATCTTTGCCCTAGTATTTATAGAGAAATGAGTTCCATGTCATTGAAGGTATGTAAGCCATAAAGTAGACAACTACTTGGAAGGAATGTAGAGGATGGAGGCTCGAGTATGTCTTGGGGGCTAAACTAGGTAAACTTTATTTTCCACTTGACCTTGAGCATTGGAGATTCTCTGGCTATCAAATGCTGCCTCAGGATTTACCTCCATAAGGATAGAGCACAGGCATTTCTCAAGTGGGTAAATTATTTATGGACAGCAAGGCCTGTAGGACTTTAAAAGCTGTTCATAAATGTGGAAACCATATTAAAAATGAATTGAGATCTGCAGCTTCCACAGTCTCTGCATATGAAACGTCACTTAAATTTAAATTCACATCAAAGGATCTGGGTTGATTCTTTGTGTCCTTGAAATTAGTACAGTTCTTATAATACCATTTTCAGTAACTATTTCTTAGTGTGTGTTTGGCAGGGCTGGTTCTGTATGAACCTTCAGAGTGAGTGGAGGGACAGCATGGTGCCCACCTCTGGTTGCACAGTTAGCTGGAAGGGAGAGGGTTGCAGGCTTATGTGATACAGACCAGAGGCTAAAGGCGGGGGCAATATGGTGAACCTCTGCCTGTAACAAGAGCATCAGCTAAACTGGGTTCTGTGGACAAGTCCGTCTCCAGGGCCATGGCTTTTTGTGGTGTTGGTGTGAGGCACACAGGGGCTAGACATCTTTCCTGAGTGTCTGTGGTACAGGGGGTTTTCAACGACAGCATTCAGGGGTGCTGGCTGTGCTTAGGGTTGGTTATAGGGATGAAGAGGCATGGTTGTGGTTTGCTTGACAGCAAGGTTCACTGTCCAGAAGGGGTGCGAGCTGAATCCTGATAGTGTGGCATGACTTGTATATTTTATTAACACCTATTATGTTCCATGTTTTGATAAGCCCTCAGCATACTCTGCCCTTAATTTCCCCAATCTTTCCATTTTGCGCTTTGAGGAAGACAAGCAGTTAAGAAAGGCTGGCCCCCTGACAGGACCCCACACAATGACCGTACCTCTAAGGGATAACCATTTTCTGAGGCCTGGATCTCCGTTGAGTAAGTTCAAAATTCTCCTTTGTAACCAGAGTTGAATGGATGTTTAGGACACTGACACACATTATCCTGACTCATAAGGGACTGATGTATAAAAATAGGACAGCCAGACTCTTATCTTGCATTGAGAAAGAAAATAGTCCTGAGAATGAGATACATGTGTTCTCTGACCGGGCATTCTCTCCAAAGGCAAGTTTATATGAGAACACAATTTAAGATCTTAAGGTTACTTCTGAGGGAAGCAGCACTGGATGCATGAGGTAGGGGATGTTCCTGGGTGGTCTGAGGCTGGATGCCACAGCTACTCCCACAGGGAGGGGACACCAGGCCAAGAGCCTCTCTCAGTCTCTGCTTTCAGTGCCTCCAACACTGGCTGTCCAATTGGGCTGATACAGGCTTTCTTTAGATATTTTAATACTGGACATTCAATCAAGTGGTCATCTTACTCTGAGAGTATGTTTTCTCTTTGTGATATCTTTGCATATCACTGTTTTAGTCCATTATTTTTGTTTTATGGCTGTAAGATGTTATTGTTCATTTCTAGATTTGTGGGGAAGGGTAAGAAAAGCGGGGAGACACTGCACTGTCCACCTCACCTCCCACCTGAGAGAAGGTATTACTATCCCCCGCTTACAACTGAGTAAATTAGGTCACGCTGAGCTCCCATTGCCCTCCTATGTAGTAATCCTTTAGTTGCTTGTTTATTGTCAGTTTCTCTCCTTTGAATGTAAGCTTCACCAGAGTGGGAGAGTTGTAATCACTACCATGTTGCCAGCACCTGGAACGGTGCAGGGCACAACATCGGTGCAGACAGAATAAATATACGTTGGATGGATGAATGATCAGACACTCAATTCCAGGTCTGTCTGGCCCTAAAGACGTGGTCCCACACCCCGATCTCAGTCTGGTGAGGCAGTGGAGGGAAGGGAAGTCTGAGAGTACCTGAGCCGAATGAAAATCAAGTGAAGACTTAGGGTGTGTTCTGGGGAGACTTGTGTTCCTACCTCTTCTTAAAGAACCAGGCTGGCCTGGTGGGATTGGAGCTGGTGACGCACAGTGACACCAGAAAGTTGAAGGCCTTTCTCGGGCTTGATTGAAATAAACTTTGATGTTAAAGAACACAATTTGTCCTGCTTTTAATATCTTTTGGATCCTATGTGGAACCATGTATCATTTACAATTTCTACTTCCTTTATCGTTTTTTTTCAAGTATTTCCATCTATAGTGTCACATCCAAAGGCGACACCGTCTACCTGGTAGCAGTCCCCTGCATTTCAGACATTCACATCTAAGAGAAAATAAATTGGCTCAGAGTTGCCTTTTTGGAAGCCCAAATCCAGGATGTGATTACAGTATATGGCTCCAATTTAGTCTGCTAATTTCCTAGTTGTTAGTAGCTGGTTGGTGGACATATGTATATACTCTGCATATTTCATTCTGTGAAAAACCCACAGAATTTTACCTCATGTCCAGTATTGCACACCAGATGCACTTTTGATATAGAGATATATAAATTATCCTGTATTTATTATATTAGAAAGTGGGATTTTCTCTAACTATGTTTAAAAGCCATTAAAATAATATCTTGTTCCAAATCAAATGGAGCTACTTACTGCCAGAGTTTTGTACCTTCTTCAATAATTAAAGAAAGCAAACAAGATTTATAGACAATGCAATTTTCATGACGCATTGAAAAATGTGTTCTTATAGAAGCCACGTATCACACACTTTCATTTTCTTAATGTCTTAAAATTGCTTGCCAAAATGAAAGGGAGGGGTGGGTGGTCAGGGATGCGTCCAACATTTTATTAGGATACTTTTCAAACAAACAGAAAATCTGAAGGAATCATACGGCGAGTACTCCTGTATCTGCCGCCTATATTTTGCAATTAACATTTTGCTATATTTGTCCCTGTCCATCCATCTGTCCATTTCTCTCTCCCTCTTATTTTTGTTACATTTTAAAGTAAATTGCAGAGAACTTCCTGGTGGCGCAGTGGTTAAGAATCCGCCTGCCAATGCAGGGGACACGGGTTCGAGCCCTGGGCCGGGAAGATCCCACATGCCGCGGAGCAACTAAGCCTATGTGCCACAACTACTGAGCCTGCACTCTAGAGCCTATGAGCCACAACTACTGAAGCCCAGGCACCTAGAGCCTGTGCTCTGCAACAAGAGAAGCCACCGCATTGAGAAACCTGCACACTGCAACTAAGAGTATCCCCCGCTTGCTGCAACTAGAGAAAGCCCATGCACAGCAATGAAATCCCAACGCAGCCAATAAATTAAATAAATAAATAAATAAGGTTGCATAAATCAGTATACTTCAGCCCTAACACTTCAGCATGTGTGTCATCAACTGGAGTTTAATATGTGTTTATGGTTTTTATTTAGGTAAAAATTTACATGCAGTGACATACAGAAATTTTAAATCTTCTATTCAATGAGTTTTGACAAATGCACACACCTGTGTAATGCCAGTCACACAGAGATAACCAACGTTCTGATTTTTCTCAATAGGCATTCGTTTAGCCTCTTCTAGAACTTCATACAATTCTAGAAGTATAGAGTATATACTATTTGGGATAAGTACATAAAGTATACGCTGTATTTTGTAAGCCTTTCACTCTGCATATTTTTGAGATTCATCATCTTTTTTTTGCTTTTATCAGTAATCGGTGCCCTTTTTAGTAATGAGTAGTATTCCTTCGTGTGGAGAGACCACAATTTGTCCATTCACCTGTTGATGGCTACCTGGGCTATTTCTAGTTTGGGGTTATTATGAATAAAGCTGCCGTGAACATTCTTCTACAAGTCCTTTCGTAGGCATATGTTTTTTGCTTACTTTGGAAACCCATGGAATATGTAGCCTAACCCGCCTGCTCAAAGTGTCCCTGTGAAACTGGCATTTCCACGGGAAACTTTAGTTTTCAGATTGAGAGAATCCTTTACATTAGTATGATTTTCTGCCTCTACACATAGTGCTATTAGAGCTCCAGCCGGGATGCCTCTTTCTCTTATGGCCTCCTACCCTCATTGACAGCAAACCAGTGAGGAGGCAAATCAACTGTGAGTTAACCCGTGGAAGGATTTACCGAAATTCATTCCTGGGGGATTTTTTAATGCAAGTCTAATGCTTAAATGCAGCTCTGATTATGGTTTTTGGCTATGAGAAGTGACTTCAGTTGGACAGAGAGCTTTTTTACTCAGGGAAAACAGCACAGAATCTGAGCAATAGCATAACGCTTTCCAGTGACTCTTCAGGCTATTAAAGGGCCACTTGCTTTGTAACTGCTGCTGTTAATTAAGTTTACAGCCTCATTATTAGTTCCTGGCTCTGCTATTGGTATTAATTATGTTGATAAAAATTTATGGTGGTAGGCAGTTCCTCAGGGAATTTTTTTAAGTTGTATTCTAAAATTATAAATAATAAATATTGTGTCCTTATCAATATACTGAGTCTGGGGGTTTTATTTCCAGCACTTTCTACATTGGAAAGATGGTGCAATAGTTGAGGACTGAGTTTTTAATTGCATTTTCTTTCCTTACTAAAGTGTTATTTTTGTGGTTTGCAGCAGAAATTTCTATAACACTTACCTGTGTGGTTTAGGATTTTAACGTTTAACCCATTCTGTGACAACTTGTAGTTCATTTCAAGAATTAAAATTATACCTTTACAAGAGAAGGAAAAGAAAAAAGACTGGTGTGGGATTTTGCATACAGTGGGAACTCAAGTTGTGTTGGACAAACATAAAGTAAACGAGTCTGTGTATTGATAATATTGGGGAGAAAGAATTGTCCTCTGTCCTTCAAAGATTCTTTCAGCTGGTCTAATAATCAAATCAACATGAGACAGATTAACAGGAGAAAAACAAATTTAATTTCATACATATGGGAAACCCAAATAATGAGAGGTTTAAAGACAGAAGGGTAAAATGAAGTATATATCGCCGTCCTGAGCTAAGGAATGGGAAAGGGGCCTGGGGCTTCTAAGGGGAGGAGGGCAATTGACAGGACAATAAGAGCAGATGTTTAGTAATTAGATGTTTGCTCTGCTATGCAGATGAGTCACTCAGATAAAATTTATGCCTGGTAATAATTCTCATTCTGGGAAAGATTGCCAATGTAAATTATTTTAGGTAGTTATGGGAGAGGCCGAAGTTTCTGTTGAACCTGCAGGGTCTCAATTGTCTTTAGCTCAAAATAACCCACATGCCAAAGTGTTACATTTGGGGGAAGCTCGTTCTGAACCCCCTTCAACAAAAACAGCCCCTTTAGTTAACAGTATTATGTCCTTTATTTTTTTTTAATTTTTGAAAAAGCTTTAAATCTCTCCCTGTTCCTTGATTCAGCTCTCTAGACAATGTTTGCTAATTGGGTCCATAAGTAATTATGGTACGTTCTGGTTGGTTCTTTTACCAAAGTTTGGCCTTTTATTTATTTATTTGTTTGTTTGTTTATCTTCTATTAAGAAGGAAGTTTAGATAAGAGTTCTTTCTATATCTTCTGTAGCTCAAATGTTTTCATTTTAAAATCATCTTTATACTAATACTGGGGGTCTGAGTGGGTCCCCACACTTCTTAGTTTTTTAATATTACAAATAAATGTACTTAATGATACATTTTCTAGCATGAATTATGCTGAGAATTAGTATTAATGGTGTTTTATGCCATTTTAAACAGGTAAAAATTACCTGTGAGGGATGATATTGGAGGATAAAAGGGGAAAAGGAAGAAAGGTTGCAAGGATAATTTTTATCACAGGTATGCATATATTTGCTTGGAACTGACTACTACTTTCAGAAGAAAATAAGGGAAAATCTGACTCCAGTGTATGGGAGTAGAGAGGGATAGTAGTTGTGTATTTCAAAGAATTTTTAACATACCTCTTAATACAGTATTACTGGAGTTCATTTATTTCAGTTTTCAGTTGTGGGATAAGTATAAAACTAAATGACACTGTTTGGAATAAATAGTCATAAATAACAGAGATGGACAGTCGAATTAGTTTCTCCTCATTTTGATGTTCACCTAGGAAACAGTTTGTTCTACAGATATTATTTAAGCAAATCTCAGTTCCTTGAATCTTGATTTTGCAGTCACTCTTGATTTGAACATCCATCCCATAGTAGCTTTGTGGATAATGTAGTGTGAGAGACATACTCGGAAGGCTTGACAAGTAAGAAAATGGGTTCATACCTCAAAACAAAGGCTCGTTCGTTATTCATGACATTGAAGGGATGTAAACATTTTCCCTTCTTCCCTTCAAGGTTCTTTGGCTGGTCTAATAATTAAACTGATATAAGACAGACTCAGCAGAGAAAATCAAATGTTGTATATATGAGAGCCCCTAAAAATATGAGACCGGAAGGGCAGTCAGGTGATAAGTGAGGCTTATATAGCATCCTGAGCTAAGGAAATGGGTAGGGGTCTGGGACTACAAAGGGGAGGAGGGTCATTCACAGGAAGGCAGAGGAGATGTCTGGAAAACAAAGGTTGCCCTGTTATGCAGAAATGTCTTAGGTAAAAAGGCATCTCTGATTATAGCTCTCTTCCAGGTACAGGCCCCCTTTCCAATGTAAATTTAGGCCCTTGAGGGGAGTCAAAGAGCGTTGCCTGAATCTGCTAGGGTTTGATTGACTTTAGCTCAAAATTATCCTCATGCCAACGTGCCCA
Source organism: Hippopotamus amphibius kiboko (assembly GCF_030028045.1). Lineage (NCBI taxonomy): Eukaryota > Metazoa > Chordata > Mammalia > Artiodactyla > Hippopotamidae > Hippopotamus > Hippopotamus amphibius. The sequence continues at coordinate 158,017,049 of NC_080189.1, forward strand.
TCTGGGGGCGACAAATTCTGCTTCCCTTCTGCATTGTACAGTATACATGTCATTCATTTCGGGCTCTTCACTGCATACTTGCCACATAGATTCATTGCCTTCCAGTCCTTCCTAGATCCTTTTGCAAGTCCTAAAGGCATAAATCACTTGAGTTGGAGGATATTTCCATTTCAACCAGATAAACTCCTTGCCCTTCTTTTCGATTTAATAAGAAAACTAAATACATTGTTCACAATGAACCACCTCGTTTCCTTTTATTTTATTGGGGGGGGGGTGTATTTAAGTGTTTCCTCTAAGAAAAACACCCCTTCATAACCCTAGTATCTGGTGTCACTAATTCAGCTATTCAGTTTGGGACAAAGCAACTTCTAAGTTTCTAGAGCGATAAAGAAGCTATAAAGGGAATACCATTCACTCTGTTAGAGGAATAATAGGCTGGGAGCTCAGGGACCAGAAATGTTGCTCTCTAAAGGATTGTTAGAGCTTTACTTTGAATTTTATTCCTCAATATTTTTGTTGGTCTGAACCAGTGACTAATTATATATAGAAGATAGATACAGCAGATATATTTAGCAAGTTGGAAAAATCCCCGGTCTACCCTAGGAACAGCTAAACATAGGGAGCCAGCCTGAGACTCCGAAGACCCTATTAATTCCCTGAGAGATACGGATGACTTAATAACCTGGGGAACACAACAGAGCTGGAACGCCAGGCAAGAAAGGTCATCAAGGAATGACACTAAGAGATCACGTATAGCTGTTGCCAAATGGAACTTGGGGCCTTTTGTCCACAGAACAAAGGAAAATATGATGTTTATTTGCAGGACACCAAGCAGAGAGGGTGGGCAGCCTATGTTCAAAAGACCTGAACTCCCTGATGGCTTTCAGGGAAGGGTTCTTAAAGGCAACATTTGGGGTGAGGGTTGCCGCTCGTGGACTTTGTTATGATTGGTTGGTGGCGAGGTAATATGGTGATGTTTCTGGAATCTTAATTATCAGCCTTCTGGTTCCAGCTGATCTTGGGTGGCCTCAGTCTGCAGTGGCTTGATGCAGGATTTTGGTTCCCTGGCCAGAGACTGAAGTCAGGCTGCAGCAGTGAGAGCGCTGAAGCCTAGGCACTAGACCGCCAGGGACAGCGGCCAGTGACAAGGCCCTGCCCCATCGGCTTTGTAGAAATGAATTTCCAAAAAGAGGCGGAAAATAGTGAAACAAGTAAGGTGTTTATTAGAAGGAAAAAGAGTTACATGTGAATAGACACACGCAGGCTGTCTCATGGTAGTCTGAATCACTTTTATGGGGCATTTCTTCCGGGTTTCCTCTGACCAGTCATCTTGCTTTGCCTGGCTCTGAGTCCATGTTTGGTTTAGCTCAGGGTCCTCCTCTGTGTGCGCACACATCTCTTAGCTAAAACGGATTCTAGCGAAGAGGTCTATGGGTAGGTTGACATCATTTACTGTGGGGTGGCGCCGCCTCCCTTTTTGACCCTCCGAGAAGCCTTTCTGTGCATGTATAGTTGGGAAGATCTCCCTGACCTTGAGAATGAGAAATATGTGGTCTCTTTATCTCGTATATGGGTAGAGCTCAGCTCCTCTCTGCCCTGCCATTACTGTTATCTTAAAGTGTCCACTAGAGGCAGAGTCCAGCTGTTTACTCTGTCCTGTTTTTATTTCTATCTGGAAGAGTGAACAGGAGTCTGGCTGTAAATATCTAACCTGGAGGCCTTCTATCTCCTGCTTCACAACTAGTCTGGGGTCTGTACGCTGTGGTCAGCATGTAGTCACCATTGTCCCCTCTGAGTGAGGGGTCTTAAGTTTCTGCAGAACAACTCAAAGATATGTGTCAGATTTTAATGTATATGCCTTGAGGAGGAACTAGGACTCTGGTTTATCATTGAACTATAGTTTAAGCCATCATTACTTTTCTTGCTTGACTGTTTTTTGTTTTTTTGTTTGTTTCTGCACTCCCTCACTTCCCTAACTGGTATCTGCTTGAGTCAGCTCTTTGGAACTCACGGAAGACCTGGGAGAAAAAAGCCTTTTTCTGCAAACAATAAATGGGGGACATGGAGGGGCTTTTGTACCCAGGAGGGCCCCACAGGTTCCCGCTCAGTTTCACAGCCAATCTCCTTCTCCTTGAGGGATAAGTGGGAAGCACAGGATAAGATATAGATAGAATCATAAAACAGTGGGAGCTGTTATTCCCCTGGTAGCAGTTTGCTCAGAAAATAAATGTGGGTTGTTTGCTTAGAGAGATGTAGGTAGGGTTGACACTTGAGGAAAGTGGTGAAAGTCTGATACAGAAAATCTCCAAAATGAAAAAAGGGGGGGGGGGGTGTTGAGCACAGGATGCCAGTACCCCCCCTCCCGCCACCCTACTCCCCACTTCACTCCCTCCCCAAAAAAGCTAGACAAATAATAAACGACAGCATGGGGTAGAGGCTGGGAATTCTGGACAGCTTCTTGATGACCTCGTCCCAGACTGAATAGCTGTCATCTGTTGAACCGCCACTGGAAAGTTGCCCCAAGAACAGTCATTTCCCCACGCCACAGCCACTGGCTCCTTCCCTCCCACCAGGAAGCCAATTGGAGTCATGAAGTAACTGAAAGTATAAAAGATGGAGGGGGAGCTAGTGCGGGACCTAGAGCAAGCTTCCCCCCCTTCCAGCAACCCACATTCCTACTCTTCCCTCCCATGGTCCGGCCTTTGGTGGTGAACCAGGGTGAGGCCATGGTGCAGGCAATAAGGAGTGCATTGTCTGTGGAAATCTTAAAAAACATTAATGAAGCTTGACCAGAAGTTGATCTGCTTTTTATTATCACCGTGTTCCAGCAATTCCATATGATGAATATAATAGTCCCCCCTAGAAAATTATTTTTTAATGAAATTTTTTTTTATTGAAGTACAGTTGATTTACAATATTATATTGAAGTTGGTTGACTTACAATATTAGATTAGTTTTAAGAGTACAACATAGTAATTTGATATTTTTATTGATTATACTTTATAATAACTTTAAATGGAATATGATCAGTAGACAATTCTTTTGTTAACCAAGTTCTAAACAATTGCTGCAATGATTGTTGAGTGTTTTTTTTTAATATCCTTCTTTATTTCTGATAACTTTCCAGTCTACTCTGTGTTGAGTCAGTAATAAAACAGCAGCACATTTATGATTTATCCTTTCAGAAATATTGTTTTCTACTTGGAATTTAATTTGGGGACCTCCCAGTTTTGTCCTTTGACTCCCTACACATGCAGGCTCAGCTACACACCATCAAGTGTGTGTTGGTTAATTTTAAGTGTCAACTTGACTGGCCTTGAGGTGCCCAGATTAAACGTTATTTCTCAGTGTGTCAGTGTGATGGTGTTTCTGGATGAGATTAGTATTTGAGTCAGTGGACTCAGTAAAGTAGATCACTCTCCTCAGTGTAGGCAGGCGTCATCTGTCCCTTTGGGGGCCTGAAAACAACAAAAGGCAGAGGAAGGAGGAATCTGATCTTTTGTTCTGCCTCACAGTTTGAGCTGGGACCTCTCTTCTCATTGTCTCCTGCCCTCCAGCTAGGATTTACATCATCAGCTCCCCTGGTTCTCAGGCCTTTGGACTTGGTCTGAATTATACCTCCGTAATTACAATCAATCAATAATGTCATATCGGTTCTGTTTCTCTGGAGAATCCTGACTAATACAAAGCGTAAGTTCATAAAGATTGGAATCGTTTGAGTTTACTTCCAGCATAGTTTGTGTCTCTAAGTCCTGCGACACCACATATTTCTGTGTTTCAAGAGTACTGTAGATTCAGAATGAACAAGGATGGCACAAGAACTGTAAGGGCCCAGAAACAAGGCTGGCCTTACTGCAGTGCTGTGTGCAAATCTTTCTCTGAACCTTGTGGCATTTACTCCTTTCCAAGTGCTTCTTTTCTCTGCGTTTCAAAGAAATACTTTAGTGTAATTAAAATGATTAATCCATTACTTTTCCTCCTTTTTTGTATTGTAATAATTAATTACTAGCCTCATATATACAAAACTTAATCAAAGACAATTTTTTATGTTTTTTATTTCTTTTCTGGCCTTTATTATTACTCGTTTTATTGTAAGATCATTTCTGAAGATAATTGCGTTGTATCGAGGAGTGAGGTCTTAAGACCCACTCTGGAGACAGCCGTGCCCGCGTCCCCACCACTCCCGGCTCTCCATGCTCCTCCCTTCCCCACTCTCATGCCTCTGTAAACACCAGGAAAAGCTTTACTTCTGTGAAGACTTGCCTGATTAGTCCACCTCTTTCTTTCTTCTCTGAATTCTTCTAACATATTATAGTTTCCCACAAGATGCAGCATGTGGTTGTTTGCCAGCTTAGATTTGTTTCTAAGATATTTTTTCCTGAAATAGGTTGTAAGTGCCCTGAAAGCCTGGGTTATGTCTCCTATTTCCTCTCTTGTGTCCCACTCCACACACCTAGTGGAAATACCCGGTTGATTAAGATATCTGCTCTGTAGTATCAACGCAGATCCTTCCAAAGCAACTCCTCCACCCTTAAAAACTTCATTGTGCTCTCATGACTTTAAAGGATCATTTTTTTTTTATCAGGTTTTTCTGAAACCTTGTTCTGGGTGACCAAATGCAACCGCTTCAAGGAAACACAGCTTTCTTCAGATATTCATTCTAATGGCACATGAGAGCACAGAAGGAAAATCAATAGCAGCAGTTAATTTCTAGCTTTATCCCCAAGACAGGTACTTCTACAACACTGAAGGGGTACTCACTGAAGAGATGCTAGCAGACTCTAAGCAATGGCAATGAAAGCCGTCTCTATCTTTGTATCCCCTGTCTTAGGCCAGCAGTTCTCAAAGTGTGATCCAGGGACCCCCAGGAGTCCCAGAGACCTTTCCAGGGGTTCCATGAGGTCAAATGATTTTCATAACATTACCCAGTCAGTTTGCCTTTTTCATTCCCCTCTCACAATCTGAGCAATTGAATCAGAATCTGGTGGGGACCAGGTACCTCTGCTATATTTTTAAGGTTTTGGTGAAGTGATATTGATATATAGTGAGGCTTAGGAACAGGTGAGACAGTCAGGTGTGTGATCAGATACCAAACAGAGCACATAGTTTGTAAGTGGATAGATTCAATCATTTATTCATTTACCCTTTATCCAGGGCAGGGACCCACCTGGAGATTTGAACTCAGTCTTGTTTACACATAATTATTTTATAACCTTATAGGCTGATTGTTAACCTCAGTAAGAAACTTGTTGAAGGTGGGGAGAATATTTTTGAATTCTTCAATTAGAGTTTACTCCCTGGTTGAGCAACACCACTGGAATAAAGGCTCCGAACTAAATTGGAAGGAATATGTTAGGCGAGTTTTTGCACTATAGGACTGATCTACCTTGTTTCTTTCGTGCAGTGATCCCAACTCATGGGCCAGAGACCACTGAGGGCTAAGAGTTGCAAGTAATGGAAATCCATCCAAACGTCAAACATTATCTACAAACTAAACACGTAATATGATTCACTTACACATGTTAGCCATTCTTTTTCAAATGTATGCATGGACTTGATTGACAGAAAAGATAAAAATCATTTAAAAACATTATGGAACACATGGGACTTCCCTGGTGGCGCAGTGGTTAAGAATCCACCTGCCAATGCAGGGCACATGGGTTCGATCCCTGGTCCAGGAAGATCCCACATGCCACAGAGCAACTAAGCCCATGCGCCACAACTATTGAGCCTGTGAGCCACAACTGTTGAGCCCAAGTGCTGCAACTACTGAAGCCCACGCACCTAGAGCCTGTGCTCCGCAACAAGAGAAGCCATACCACAATGAGAAGCCCATGCACCACAATGAAGAGGAGCCTCTGCTTGCCGCTGCAGCTAGAGAAAGCCCGTGTGCAGTAACAAAGACCCAAAGCAGCCAATAAATAAATAAATAAATTTATAAAACAAACAAACAAAAACATTATGAAACACATGATTCCTTTTATTAATTAGTTCAGAAATATTTAATGAGCATCAACTATGTACTAAGTCCCTAGAATACAGTATTGAACAAGACAGCCCCAAGCCACAGAGACACACAGATTAGTGGATGATTGCCATCTAGTGAATTTAGTGCCAATCCCTTTATATCTATCTGTGGTATAAATTTAGATGTCTGTAATTCTAGAAAAACTGCCTTTAAAGCCAGCATGTCCGCTCCCATCTCCCGTTAGCCTGTACAAGTCTGCTCAAGTGTTAATTAGAATCCCAGGGGAGAAGTACTGTCATTCATAATAATCTCAAGAAAACCTTTAGATGTGGTAAACAATGACTTGCAGTTGATGAATGTTATGGTTTTAGCCAAATGCATTTTCTCAATCTACAATTACTCAAAGTGGAGCAATAGTCATGGTAGGGGGAGAGGTTGATGCTCAAAATGTGTTGACATGAAAAGGTTGAAAACAGTGATGCAGTTAGATTACCTCATTTTATAAGAGGAGGACTCTGAGGTTCAGAGAGAGACTTATTCTAGACCCATGTCTTTTAAGGGTTTTTTTTTTTCATAGTGCTGAGCTGCCTTTTGCACATCAGGATTTCTTAAGGTTCTGTGCCAGTCATTGGTGCTGTCCCCCACAAACTCACACGGTAGGGATGGTCAGTTGTGTTATTGTTCCCAATTATTGTTCCTTCTCTGTAAGAGTATTACACATCCCTGCACATAATCAGGTAACTCACGGTGCCTCCTTATGGTGGGGCATTCACTTTTCTATCCAATGATGTCAGGTTGGGCCATGTGACTTCCACTAGCTGGTAAAATGTGGGCAAAAGTGATATAATTATGTACATCCATGCTTAAGCTTTACGAGTCATTGTGAGATTCAGCCATGCTCTTTTCTCTCTGCCACAAGAATGGTATATTGTAATAGGGAATACTTCATCAGCCTGTGGAGAAGACCCAAATCAGAGCCACAGCCTGCCCACAACTGACACATGATGAGAATGGGAACTAAACCATTGTTTTTGTGAGCCCCTGTGATTGGGAGGCTGTTTTTGCAGCATAACCTAGTGAAAGCTAACTAATACAGCAGGTCAGAGATCTGCAAACTTTTTCTTAAAGGACCAGATAGTAAATACTTTAGGCTTGTGGACCACACACAGTCTGTGTCACAGCTACTCAATGCCATGGCAAACATAGCCATAGACTACAGTAAGTCCCCTACACATGAACCTTCAAGTTGTAAATAAAGATGCAAACGTGGCCTTATGTGCCAGTTGTACTGTACTACTGTACTTTTCAAGCCACTGTACTGTAAGATTAAAAATGTTTTCTTTATTTTTTGTTTGTTTTTTATGTATTACTTGTGTGAAAAGTATTATAAACCTATTATCGTACAGTACTACATAGCCGATTGTGTCAGTTGGGTACCTAGGCTAACTTTGTTGGACTTAACAAAATTGGACTTAACGAACGCGCTCTCGGAATGGAACTCGTTCATATGTAGGGGACTTACTGTATATGTAAACAAATGGATATGGCTATGTTCTAATAAAACTTTATTTATAAGCATAGTTGGCTGCCCTGTGAGCTGTAGTTTGCAATCCCCTGCTTGTAGGATTGTATTTTCTTCTCTCTTTAAATTTGGATGGGGCCAGTGAAGTTGGGTGTACGCTTGCCTTGGCTAGTGGAATGCAAGTCATTTTAAGATCTGATGCATGTGGTGACTACTCTCCCAGCCTGAGTCTTGAGAGAGAACATTAGAAAACTGAGCATTGGCCAATCCCTGATGAGTATGTAGCATAACTGAACAATAAACGTCATTGTTTTAAATCACTAAGATTTGTGAGGTGTTGTTACCACAGCACACTGCTTACCTTTCCTGCTATAGGTCCATCTGGCATGACATTTTAGAGAACCCCTTCCCTTCTCACTACCATCCCAGTGGACCCCATGTGGCATTCTAAGTTATTTGCTTCTTTACGATGTTTGGGTTTTGGTCATAGTGATAGAATTTACTTAGATGATGTTTTGATTGTGGTAGTAGTGTGTGGGGAGGCTTGTTCTATTGAACCAATACAACCTCAGGTCTTTTATAAATAGATCAATTAACTGAATGAGCTCTTGAATTTTTCAAAAGTATGAAATAATCTGAAAGAATTTTAAGTTAAATTTGTGGTGGATGAAATCTGGTAGCAGTTTGGTTCACAAGGCCGGTCTTTGAAAAAAAACAAGAGACTGACACAACACCTGCATTTCCCTGGTGTGTAATGGTTAATTATCAAACTCATGCTTGGAGATAAAAATGTGAGTTCATTAAAGTCATCACATTACATGACCGGAAGCAGCCTTTCTTCCTCACTGTTGGGTCCAGGTCTACTGTGTGATGGTCTGCTTGCACCTGTGGACTCCTTTGTCTCATCCCCTTTCCATGTTGAGCCCTATTTGCTTCTTGGTGGTGCATGTATGAGAGCTGCCCTCTCCACAGTCCCTGGTCCCCTCCGAGGCCTGGTTAATTGCTTCTCTGTGTAACATGTTGTCCAACTTAAGCTTGCCAGAAACGGCTCTGCACCTACTCTGTGATCTCCACTGTTATTTCTGGAAAATTCCCAATTCACAAGGGGGTCTTTGATTCTCTTCTTTATGCCCAAGGGAGAACAAATCAGAGAGACACAGCAATCCCTTTGTGTCTCAAACTGCACCTCCCAGATGGAGCCACAAAACAAAAGGCAGAATCCCTTTGTTGCCTAGAGAACATTTAATCATTCCTGGTGGATTGGGCTCATTGGTGCCATGACAGTGGCATATGCTTTCCGGATACTCCCTGTAGCATCTCCTGCAATTAGTCTTAGAGTTTTTGTTTAGAGTGAAAGATAATAGACTAGCATTTTGATCATATTACCTTGGATGAGGTATGGTGAGTCCAGATGCACTCGAGAAAGAGAAACCAAAAAGAGCTTTATAGTTTTGTCACTTACGGTCCCTGTGAGAGCACAGCACATCACGTAGGGCCACTCTGGGGAAGCACTGGGGTCGGTCAGCAGGCAGAAGGGGTGGGAGAGGCAGTGGTCAAGTCCATTTACCATGGTTTCCACAGGAAGGAAAGGGTGAGGCAGAGCTGCAAGTTTAGGAGTGGCTGATTTGGACTCTGGGGCAAAGGTGCTGACCCTGGCTGTCTGGGACCTGGCCTCAGGACAGTTAGGGTGGGTGCACAGTGGCCTGGACTGTGAGAGACGGTAAGGGAGGTGGTTGGGGGTGTGGACTTAATTGATTGCTAATGAAGGGGAACTGTCCAGCCTTTGACCAAGGCCTCAAAACTGAGTCAAGACAGCACCAAAAAACTATAGTACAGCTCAGACAGGTACCAAAATGCTGGGGACCTTGTGCCTGCCATAATTATTCCATCAACTGAAGTCTTCTTACATCTAGTAAGAGTGAGACTAGTGGGGTATTAGACTGAAGTCTGTGTCTGTTTAGACAGAGATTCTGAATTTGTTTCTTCATTGCTTCCCAGAGATAGACAAAGACGTGTAGCTGCCAGGCAAGCTATGAAGGGGGCACTAACATTCTTTATTCAGTTGATACTTTTTAGGGAAGGCTTCCTAGAAGCCGATTTTCTATTACTATTTCACACTTCTTAATGTTCATAAGAAGCATTTAACATGTACACTATCTATAAAAGAGCATTTACTTATTTGGAAAACTTTTATTGCCATTTCACGTTTTGCTACCACTCCTTACAAACTAGAATGAGTTGTCCACGTTCAGTAGGTATAGAACTAAATAATAACTTACAAGGAAAGTCTTTATTCAAATATGTATATTTTTACCTGGCTTATATGTCCGTAAAATGGTTCCCCTCTTTTGTAGCTTTCCTTTGCAATTTCTTTTGTGATTTCAGAAATAGACATCTTTTGACATATATTAAATGTTTTAAAATTTCAAAAGTCAAATAAACCACTTGTTCCCTCCAGACAGCGTTATACTATGCTTTATTCAGTTTTAGAATTTCATTTGAACATAACTGATAACTACAAGTAGCTGTCAACTTACTGATCTTGGAGTTGGGGCAAGACCTGTAGTAATACTCCTGTGTAACATACATGCGCACCCCCAAAATATGCTATACAGGTAGGCTGACACCAGCAAGAGGAGTACTTTTGTAAAAAAAAATTCATATGAAGATGCTTTCTACTTCAGTGGGAGTTTTGCCGGTGATGTTGGAAGTTGCTGTGGAAACCAGAATTAGCTGGTACTATATTTCAGGTTTTAGTGATGTTGTAGTGTCCCTCATAGATTATCTCCCAGCATGAACCATGCTCTACCCTAAGATTCTTCTAAACCACTTTAGACATTCCTCTAAACATCTGTACCACATTAAAGCAGGCTCAATAGTAAGATCATTGCTGAGGAGCCCTGAGGGTTGGCCACCCTAGAGGAGAGAGGGGAGGGCCAGGCTGTCTTTAAAACAGCTCTGGTCCAAGAAGGGCAACCCACCCAGGCCCAGCCCAAAAGCCCCCCTCCCAATAATCACCCAGCCACAGAGCACTGGAGTTGCACGAAGGGTTTGGAGAAAACAGTTCTACTGCTTAAAAGGTTTAAAAACCACTGTTCTGGCATTCCTTATGAGAAAAGAGACTAAGAATAAGAACAATACTGAATTTGAACAGCTAATTCCTTAAGATTTAGGAACATCCTGTGCTCTTATAGTTATAATTTAATCCAAATACATTGGAACCATGCTGTAATTCAATTCTAGGCAAAGAACAGAGTTTTATACACAGCAGATTCATTTTGGAGCACTCTCTAGGGATTTGGTTGCAGAAAAATCCAAAGGCCTTCTTTGTGTTCTCTCACCCGTAAAGCTGCCCAGTGGCCCGGATTTGAGAGACAACATTGCAGCGAGGGCCTCTCTAGGACATACTGTGGGATATACTACTTTATCTTCACAAGACATATTTGAATTGCGTTCTTTATTGTGTACACTTGTTATATTTGGCCAGATTCCATAGCCCAGTTCTCAAACTGGGGTTCCATTTTGCCCATTAATTTGTGTTATTAGCACAGTGGGTTTTAATGCCTTCAGAACAGGTGTGCTGTATACACTGTACAACTCCAGGGGACACCATTTATATTGTGATCACATTGTGTTCTAGGGAACTGTGCCCCTATAGTGGCTTTGGGTGAGGCTCTCTCCAGCTCTCGCAGTATCCAAATTTGGGTTGTATGTGAGTTTGAGATCCTTGCTGTGTGACTGCCTTGTCTCTACTAGTCAATACAGCACTTGACTTGGAGCCAGAAGACATAGGTTGGGTCTTCGCATTTCCTGATTCAGGTGTTGATTAATTATCAAGTCAATTAACCTTGTAGAGCCTCAGTTTATTCACTTATCAATGGGACCAATAACGTCTATTTCACAGGGGTTATTGTAAAAATCATTTATACCCTGCTTTCCAAAGAGGATTTAGAGTGGACCTATATGTTTGCATAAAATACAGCAAGATGACATAAATTAGAAGTAGCTGAGAAAGAAAAAGGTTGGGGGCGGGGAGTATAAAACAGGGCCAAGGGGTTTTACCTTCTGTCCAGGTCTGCGTACTTGCTAGGCGTAGGCCACAAATTTGCTTCTGGGCTTCCTGGCATCCAAGGAGAAAATGGAAGCTTGATCATTTTCTTTCATCATCGTGTCCACAAGATCACAACACGCTAGCAATTTAGGAAAAATATTCCTCTTCCAAATACCTCAGCTGAAGGAGAGTGCTCTCAAGGGTCTGCATAGAGGGGACATTGCATAAGGCAACCAACAAGATCTGCTACAGAGAGAGGTTGCAAGCTGACAGCCCACAGACGTCAGCATTTATAGGGGTTTTGATTTGTTTTGCTTTGGTTGGATGTCTAAAAAACTTGATCCCATATTTTAAACAATCAGTTGATTTCACAATACTGTATATGAATTTTTCGATTTTCTTTTTTAAAATCTAAAAATGATCAGACAACAGAGCTGCATGTCAAAGGTCGTTGGCACTGAGTAGCAGCTACTTTTTTTTTTTTTTGCTTTTTTTTTTTTATGTGGTTTGTGATTTCAGGATCTCCACAGTACTTACCCCTCCCTACTGCCTCACTTCCTATTATAACCTGCTTGGTAGCTTATGCATATGATTTAATGACTCTTATTCTGTAGCTCTTATCATTTTTGTAGGCTCAGTAATATGTTTTATCCTGAAAGGACTGAGTGAGTTGAGTGAGAAAATGTATGGGAAAATGCTGGCATACTATACAACACTGTACTACAATGGAAGTATAGAATATTGCTGCTATTGAAATCATATCACTGAGGGTCAAAGTGCTCAAATGAACAAGAGTGAGAAATAGCTAATTAACTGAACTTCAACAAAGTCATGAATCTCCCAAAGTACTCTGCTGCTAGAAAGTAGTTTACCCAGAGTATCTGTTCCATTTGCTTTTTAATAAAAAAATTTTTTTAAGAATTTTTACATAAATAAACATAGCTGTATGTTTTAATCAGAAAACAGTATTACAGAAAAGCCATGTTTTAGTATATCTTCACATGCATAAAATATGATTGTTAGGCTCTATTATATGATTATAATAGTCATTACTATTAGAGTAGAATCCCGGTAAGGTTGGTATTTTAAATCAAGGTTCACTCCTGGCTTCTAGACTCATTGAGTTTGGTGGTGCTCTCAGCACTGAGTTGATAATTTTCCAGCAACATAGTTTGAAGTGAGGATGTTGATGAGACTTTTCCAATTATCAGACAGAATTAATACTACAAAGTTGCAAATGAGTGATAATTATCTAATGTTCTGAAACATAGCATTAGGCATGGCTATGGAGTGTTTAATAAAAGATGTCAGAATTGGTCTAGTGACTACCAGCCCCCAAGCTCTAGCTGATATTAGAGACACCTAGTGGTTCAGAAGGAGACTGAGGACAGTCATCTCAGGAAAGAGTCAGGGGCCTCATAAAGTGTGCTGGGACGTTCCCCCTCCCATTTCCATGGGGAAAGGAGAGGAGGACTCTCCCCTTGCCCCAAGCCAAGGGAGAGGACCTCCAGTCTAGGGGTTGGGGTCATGGCAACAATGAGAGGTTGACGTTTCTCTCCCCAGGCAGATGCCTGCTGGGCTGCCTCTAGCCTCTCAGAGAGGAGCACGGTGGAGACTTGAGGGGGATGTGAATAGAGACAGGTGCCTGCTTCCCACACAGAGAATTTGGTAGCTGAGAAGCTGCTAAAGGAGCCCACAAAAGTGAGGTCAGGAGAGGGTGTCAGCAGTGGCAAACTCAACTTCCACCATTTGGCAGAGATAGATGTGTAGACTCTCCTTGAGTCACGCAACACTGAGAAAGGCAGAGGGTTTGAGCAATTATTGCTAGGTCCTGGGCTTTTGGGGTGAGGTGACCCAGCAGTGGATTGCAGACTGTGAAGTATATGCTGAGGTCAGAGGTCAAGTGGTTCTTCAACCACCTTGGGCCCTGGGCTGGGGGTATTTCATGTGGCACCTCTGAAGAACCTGCAAATGCACCCCTTGAGTGTATCCATATGTGACTGTCGCCTCACACAGACAACTGTGATAGCCAAGAGAGAACTGCAGACAGCGCAGACTGACGGGAGAAGATGTGCAGTGTCCTCTGCACGGACGTCACTTCCCCTTGTGTTGACCCTGGAGAAGCTACAAGCAGCAGGGTGGTGGGGGGAGCAGGAGGAGAGAAGCTTCGAAGTGGTTGAGTTTGAAGTTTGGATATGAGATCGCTAGACCTTTCATAAATGAGTGAGTCTTGGTTTCCACAGATAAGGCTGTTCTTATAAGTGAAAGTGATGGAAGAACTATGGGGTCTTCCTGAAATGCTATCCAGCCACAGGGAAGGGAGCTCCAAGAGAACGTCCAACAGAATGTGCAAAGGCAGTGATGAGAGAAACATGAAACCATATCCTTAAATTCCCACCATTCCATAAACCAGCCACCAACCCCATGGAACTCATGTTATTTGATGAGATTCTAATATGAATCTTTCCACATAAGGAGGCCCCTTCTCTTACCCATTTTATAACCGGTTTTTGTGGCAGTGTTTCTTGTTCAAAATTGAATTCCTGTGACCGAAAAGTCAGTCATCTTCTAGGCTTTTCTTGAAAATAGTTTCTCTTACAGTTGAATTGATTGTCTTGCTTAATTAGTGACAAAGGTACATCTATTCTAGAGATAATTTTTGAGTCATGATAAGTAATAGTTAAAAATTATATTTTGATTTTGATCTTCAGTCATAGTGATTTCAAATGAGAATATTAAATCATTGTAACTTCATGTTTTGTGGAAACTGTGAAGAAATTAACCTAAAACATCTTGGATTGCTTCCTTTATTGTGTTATTCACCAGTGCCTTCTGGCATTTCCAGTTTTGGGGGGAGGCAGACTTTGGTTTCCTGCTTATCCTCCTCATGGCTTTTCCTTTTGGGGGTGCTGGTGGTAGGGAGTATGGGGCTGAGGGTGACCCTTACAATGTGAGGGTCACTGTTGAGTTGACCCCCTCAGAAACTTCATAGGGAGCATATTAACTGGCTCAGGTTGCCATAACACAATACCACAGGCTGAGTGGCTTAAATATCAGAAATTTATTTTCTCATAATTCCAGAGGTTAGAAGTCCACGATTAAGGTGTCATCAAGGTTGGTTTCTGGTGAGACATCCCTTCCTGGCTTGTACATGGCCACTTTCTTGCTGTGTCCTCACATGGCCCCTTCTCTGTGCAAGGAGAGAGAGAGCGCATACAAGTCACAAGCTCTGGTCTCTCTTCCTCTTCTTACAAAAACACCAGTCCCATTGGATTAGGGCTCCACCCAATGACCTCATGTAACCTTAGTTACCTCCCTAAAGACCCTAACTCCAAATATAAACACACTGGGGCTTAGGGCTTCAACATATGAATTTGCAGGGGCTATAATTCAGTCCATAACAGGGAGGGAGGAAGAGATTTTTAAAGTTTTCTTAAAGTTAACACTTCTAAAAAACTTTTTTTTTTTTTTTCAAATTTAGGAGACTTCTAGAGCCAATTGCCTGTGGAATTTTCTTTTACAAGTGACTGAAACCCAGCTCAAACTAGCCAAAAAAACCAAAAAAAACAAAAAACTGGACATTTTTTGGCTCACATAGCATATGGCCGAGGGTCAAATATGTCAGCCACAGCTGCATCCAGGGTTCGTGTTGTCATGTGTCTGTCCTCTGCCCCAGCCCTATTTTCCACTGTGTTGGCTTCCTCCTCAGGTATGTCCTCTCCCTGTGGTGGCATCAGTCACCTGGGGCAGCTCCAGGCTGATCCAGTCCTTAATGTTTGCCACTTTGAAGGGAGGGACACTCTCTCTGAAGGGTCAGCTCTGATTGCCCCTACATGGGGTAAGGATACCTGCAGAGGGCCTGGACCTCTGCAGGTGGGAGAGGCCCCGCTCTCAAACAGAGAAGATTCTGGGCAGATTAAACTGTAAGACATGCCACAGTGTTGCCCTTCTAAGTTTCTGAGCTAAGACAATTTATTTGTCCTTTTTTAACTTCTGTAATTTTGTAATTGATAATTCAGGGAAGGTTCAAATTAATTCACCTTTATCATATGCAAAGAGATCTATTTTAAGGTCATCAGAATCTTTTGGAAAGCCACTTGGCATCATGTTGACCTTTGCAGGTGTCTCTCTGCAGATCCTTCAGATTACATAGCTTTGTCTCCATCTGCAGATTTGGCTCCCACTTCTTTGCTACTTGCAGGCTGTCTACAGGGATGGCCCCCATCTGTCCTCTAGCCCCATCCTCTCCCTTCTCTGCTCCCTTCTGCACACCTCGTGTAGCCCCTCTCATGTGGGTGCAGGTGCCGAATCCCTCATCTGAACTTCTTGGGGTCAGATATAGCTCTCATTTTAGAAAGGTCACGCTGTACGATGTGTACTGTATATAGACACTTGTAGCAGGATGTGGGGCAGCACCCAGATTCTAGCTCACTGACATTTCTGCAGAGCAGCATGTGAATGTTGACACTAAGTGGGAATAGAGAAAGTCTACAGTAGCCGTGAGACAGGCTGGGACCTGGGACCTGGGACCCTTTGCTGCAGTGCTTGCACCTGGACAAACATCCCCTTGAGTAACAAAATACAAAGAAACTGTAAAGGACTAAAAATAAGTGTGTGTGTGGGCAGTTGGGGCAAATTATGGACAACAAGATACAAAAAGACCAAAAACCCAACTGCCACTTCTGAAGAGCTGGGAGCAAAAATAGGTTGTTGGGAGCAAAAGCAGGATACTGCACGTGCCCGTGCACTCAACACCACCAGAGGGATGGGCAGACCACCTAAGTCACCCCTCTGGCCTGGCCCCTGGACACGCCCCTACCCTCACCCCATATAAGGAACCAGCTCGCCGCCCCCCTCCTTGGGGAGTAGGTGAGCAAGGGAACCTGTTACTTGTTTTTGCTCCCCCCTGCTGCAGCAGGGGCCCCAATAAAGCATTGCTTGAATTTCTTGTCTGGCCTCTTATCAAATTTCTATTGATTCAGAAGGCCAAGGACCCTGATCAGAAACAGCCTGACACCAGTTCAGGCAAAGTTTGGCCACTAAATAAGTTATGAGAGATTTGTTTTCAGGGCTTTTTGTGTTTCAGATTTGTAAACAAGGATTCTGGACCTTTATTTGCTTGTACACAGTAGGTGCTTGTGAATACCTCTGTTGGGATCTCAGTAGCTCTGACTGGTCTCCATGAAATTTAAAACATGAGAAACATTTTATCTTAAACAACTTAGAACAGTAGTTTCCAGTGTTTCAAGTATATGAATGTATCTGTAGGGGTAGATACCTATAAAGAAAAACCGATTTTGTGCTGATGTCTTCACTTTGAGAGGTTCCTGGTGGGCAAAGAGTTAGAAAGCCACAATACTCGAAATTTAAAGTTTTTACTTACTCTTTTTTTTTTTTTAAGTACCACATACCATCCGGGGGAGGAAAGCATTCTCACTGAAAACAGTTATTACCAAGTGAAATGAGGTCAACTGAAACGCGATCGTAACTTTCTATTTCAAATCCCGTGTGGGGTTTTCACAAAAGGATTTTCCACGTCCTTTGTCTTTGAGCACAGAAATTAGAGAACACTCTTACCAGGAGTGAAAGCGATTCGAGCATCCAAAAATAAATTAGTTTACCACTTGGAACCATGAAGTTAAATAGAGTTTTTAAGTTTACGACACTTGGTCCCTCCCAGGGAGAGGCAGAGGGCAAAATCGATTCTACTTTTGCTAATGTTCCTGCAGCTTGTGTCAACCATTTACCATCGTGATGTCTCCGTTATCCCATCTGTCAACGTGAGGAGTCTTTGCTGTATTTCAACATGTCATGTTTTCAAGAACTTCTCAGCACTACATTCTGGTGCCTGGCAACTGTCGTGGATGAATTTGCCGCACCTCTTTCTGCTGACGCCTGCCGGAAGGGAGCTGGAGGAAGGATTTGGAGCATATTCTGGTGAATCCAGATGATCACATGTACACTGCCATGGAGGTGGGAGAATGGAATTAAGGGCAGCTGTCTTATTAGAACTCTGGAAATTGACTTTTCAAATACTCTGTATGAGGAGTTTAGGGTTGGCTACATGCATAGGACATATCCCTATGTGGAAAATACTCTAGGGTAGATAAAACTAGTGTGGTTTTTAAAATGTGATTGGTTAGGATGGTGGCACAGGACTCAGCATCTCTGGATCATAAATGAGGCATCAGAAAACTGGAACGCCAAGGAATTTTGACAGCAAGACGGCATTTCGTGTCCAAACCCATTGACTCCATGTTTCTCTCCAGTTCATGGGGAATCTGCCACCTGGTTCAGCCACAGGCTTGGTGGTTCAAATGGAGAATTTCCTGCTGAGTGCTGGTCCATGTACTGGAGGGAAAAGAAGACCTCTTGGGTGCCACCTGCCTATACAAATCCTCCCTTTCAGATTCAACCCAGTCTCTAGTTTCTTTCCTTCTTACAGCTTTCCCTAACTACTCCAGCTATATTGACCTTTTTCTTCTCTGAACTTCAGTCAATCCACTTTGGGGGGTGGGGTGGGGTGGGAAGGAGAGGGGAGTGCATCTCTTTATATTTGCTGTTCTGCTTATCTATGCTATGTAACAGACTACCCCAAAATTTAGTGGCTTAAAACTGTGAACATTTTATCATATCTCCTGGGTTTGTGGATGAAAAATTCTGGCAGAGCTCAGCTAGGAGTTTCTTTGCTCCTTGTGGAACTCAATTGAGGTCACTCGGTGGTTTCAGTTAGCAGATGGGTGATCTAGAGGATGCTAAATGGCTTCATTCACATGCCTGGTGCCCTGGTGGGGTGGCTGGAGGGCATGCTCAGCTGGAATGTCCTCTGGACCACCTACATGTACACCTACACTTGGTGGTCTCAGACTGAGTGCATGGCAGCTGGCTTCCCCCATGGGGAGCATTTCAAGAGAAAGAAAGTGGAAGCTGCAGGTGTCCTAATTAAGTCTGGGCCCAGAGTCATTTCTGCCACATTCTAATGGCCAAGTAGTTACAAAGTCCTCCCAGCTTTAAGGGGAGAGAACCTAGACCCCACCTGCTAACGGGTGGTATCGTAGAGTTGGCCACCATCTTTAATCTTCACACTGGCCTTCTTTGTTATCCAATGTTCTTCAATATTGCGCAGCTTTCTCCAAATTAGATTGTCTCATAAATTTTTGGTACTTATGGAAGGCTTCAAGAAATACTAGATGAAATAAAAAGAGTTGAAGAAAAGAGAGTTTCCCTCTCTAACCACTTTCTCAAAGAGATGTCAGAGCTTTTGGGAACAATTTAGATACGTCTTCTAATCTCATAGCTTGGGGCTCAGAACTGAGCTGTTAGGCATTTCTAGATTTCTTTCCAGGTATGACAGGCTAGGGGATATGAGGCCCTGCTCTTTCTACCCAGGGCTCAACCATATCAAGCCTGAGCCAGGCTCAGTGAAGACTCTTTTACCTGCCAGGTCATAGTACCTTAGACCAGGGGCCAGCAAGCTGTGGCCTGCAGGCCAAATCCAACCTACCTCCTGTTTTTATATAGCCTGTTTTTACATAGTTGGTTGGGTACTGATGTGACAAGGGAGAAAGATGCAAACCATTATGAGCATTGGCAACAAGTATATTTTGTGTTCCAACTCCATGCAGCCAATGACTTACTAAAAGTCAGAGAAGACACTCATTACTTGAACTGGGAGAAGAATGAAAGACTTCTGTTGCTAGAATATCCCTAACACTTGAATCTCTTCTTTCAGCCCACTGTATATTACTGATTCTTAAGATAAGCAAAAAAAAGTAAAAAGCATTTTTGTCCCCATAACCAATTAATTTCTACCCTGAAGCATAGAACTTCCGTCATTATCTTAGTTTCCAGAGCCAGTGATGGTTCAGTGACATACGTATTCACACACACACACACGACATCTGAACATTTATGAGAAGAATCTGACTTAGCTTTCAGGAGTGGTCATTTCCCCCTAATTATTCTATATGGGGTTTTTGGAGTATTTATATTTTATATATTGGAATTTGCTGGAATTTAGGATTGTTGTGTAGACTGTTATTCTAGTTTCCAGGACATTGTATGAGACACTCATTCAGAATAGCTTCTCTAGCTCCTGGGGAGCTCACCTTTTGGAATACTACCCTGCCTTGGGTGGCCCTCTCTTGTTAACGTAAGAATGACAAGCTGGTACCTAAAGATGAGTTTTCTCCCAAGGTATCATATTGGGAACTTTCTGTTCTCCTCTTTGCCTCTTATAAGCTATTTTTTTTTTCTTTTAAATTCCAAAGCAATTTTTTAAAAACCTCCCCGCATGGTTTGATAGGCAATGAACTTTCTCTCCTGGGTGGTTTCCACCTGAGGGAAATGGAATAGCACACCCATGATATTTCTCTGACTTCCTCCCACTCTGCATCACGAATCAATGAAAAAGAGGCTGCATCCAGGCGCTGAGCACGGGCTCTGTGGCATGTGAGTTTTCAGTCACTCTTCCCTAAAATAGGATTTCATTCACCAGTTACTGTAAGTTACTCGTGACTTCTAATAGACTTTGCAGCGGTGATTCATTTACCCTTGGCTGAGAGAGAAAGATTTTAGGTGAGGAAGGATGGTTGGGAGAGGCGAGATGGGTAGGCAAGACAGCTGTGGCAGAATCCTTCCCCACAGGGTGATAGCATCCTTCAGTGTTAGGCTTTATATCATGAAAGATGCCACCTTACATGTTATCCTGGTTGAATCTTACGACAATTCTGTAAATAGGCATTACTGAATACAGAGGGAGAAATTGAGGTTCTGAGAGGTTAAGCGACCTGCCCAGTGATATACAGCTGGTAATTAGACCTGATCTTCCTGCCAAAACATCCTCCTTCAGACTTCTCCGCTCAGTAGATGGTACTGCAGTGCTCATATTAAACACCTTGGTGTGATTCTGCTTCTCCGGTATTTCTCTTGCATCCTCTTTGAGTCTAGCAGTGCTTTTAGTCTGGCAGAAAAGCTAGTGCCTGCTAGCTTCACTTTTCTTTTTGTTTTCTAGTTTACTGGTTTCTAACATCATGTAAGTTTGATGTGTACAATACTATATTGTGACCTCTGTATACACTACATCATGTTCACCACCAAAAGTTTAGTTTCCATCCATCACCATACTGCTGACCCCCTTTACTTGTTTTGCACTCCCCCCACCCCCTTTTCTCTGGGAACCACTACTCTGTTAAAATATACCCAGGATCTAACACCTCTGTCACTTCCACCCTGTTCCCAGCCAGCATCATCTCTCTGCTGGACCATTGTGATAGCCTTGTCCCTGGTCTCCCTGCTTTTGCCTTTGTTCCCCTGAAGTCAATTCCCAGCATCCAGGCAGATAAGTCAGATCAAACTCTTGACTGGAAATCCCATTTCATTCCAAATAAAGGCAGAAGTCTATACAGGGGCTACACTCTGCCTCCTAACCCCTAGTGTCCCTCTGGCCTTACGTGCCCATCACTGCCCATTGATCACTCTATTTCAGTCACACTGGTTTTTGTGCTGTCTCTTGAATAATCAGGGCCTTCGCACTTGCTCTTCCCTCTGTTTGGAACACTCTTGCCGCAGGGAATTGCATGATTGACTCTGTAACCTTCTTCATGTCTTTGATGGAATGATGCCTTTTTTTTTAAGAACTTTTATTGAGATGCAATTGACATACAATAAATTACATATATTTAAAGTGTACAATTTGATATTTTTTTCTTATTAGCAATGTATATATAGCAATCCCAATCTCCCAATTCATCCCACCCTCCCCCACCCCCCACTTTCCCCACTTGGTGTCCATATGTTTGGAACGATGCCCTTTTAATGATGATACTGTGTACAAACCTTTCCCACTCCCTCCTCCACATCCAGAATTCCTCTTTCCTCCATAGCACTTTATTTTTCTCCATAGTACTATGCACAATCAGGCATACTGTATATTTTACTCATGTATTTGTTCATTGTCTGTCTCTGACTAGAATGTAAGCTCCATGAAGGCATGACTTCTGTCTGTGTTATTGGGTACCTCTCACAACACCTGACACATAGTCATGCTCAATAAACTTTAATGGTAAGTGAATGAATTATTCAATCTTAGGGCTTGAAATCCAAGCATCTCTGCTCTTTCCAGATGCTCACCATGCTGCTGGTTAATTTTTATATGATTACATTGATAGAAAACAATTCATTTCAGGAAATAGCTGAAGAATCCATATGCAGGAGAGGAAATTGCCCCCTGATTTCTGACATCCATTTGGACTTTGATATTCTGTGATTACAAAGGCTGATTTCATGATGCAAAATTATTTGTGTGTCCCAGAGGATAGGTTTTCCAGATACAGGGTGTCCTTGGGCTGTGGATGTCATCTCTCTGGTCCTCAGCTTTGCTGTCTATAAATTATGCAAGTTAGTAGATAATCATTACCTTTTCTACATCAAAAATGTTATATCATTTGGCCCACTGAGTTAAATAAAGGAAGCTACTGCTTAGTTTGTGTTGCCTTCTTCTGAATGTGTATCGAAGGCTCAAGCTCTCTGAAAATCAGAACTAACCTTTCCTCTTGGTTTATTTCCTCACAGTCTCAGATGTGATGTTCTGTGCTCAGTTGCATGTCAATATGCTTTGTTGACACAGCTAAAGACAAAATCACACTGAGTGCCAAGTTCTCCCTTAGTTTGAAGTTCGTTGTTTGATAAATTAGTTCTAAGAGAATAGTCTCTATTGCCGACATCAGAAGCCACTACACTTCTGGGCACATACGGCTGCATCCACAATCACCCTAATCAATGGACACTTCTGTTTGGTAAAGTTAACTTCACACAGAGATCAATTAAGACAGGCTATCAAGAAATATTAGAACTATATTGGAGATTTTCATTCTGGAAATCTTAGGATTCTGTGGATTTGTATGAGCTTCCAAATTCAAGCTCTATCTTGAATAAAGGGATGAATGTTAAGATACCAACTTGACTTGGTCAGCATGCTATTGCTTATTGCATAAGGTTGGAGGAAAGTGCATATGGGAAAGGAAATACCCTTCAGTGGCCTAAATCCACAGCCTCAAAGAGGTAAAGGTATTCAAGATACTGAAAAATGTTTTGGATCTTGATGGAGTTCTAATGACTGTGATCCTGTCCTTAAGATTGTTAATGATAAGAAACTCAGTACAGATCTGTTTTAATGTCACAACCACCACATTTTAGTAAGCATTGGTTAATTTCCTTTTAGTATGAGATTTTGAATAATGTATGTTATTTTAATACATGATTTTATAGATGATATATAACAAGACAGGATATTTTCTCCCTCCAGAGGAGCACTTCCTTAATTTTGTAGAGAAAATACATGTTAAAAAGAGCTCATGCTCAAGCACTTTCTCTTTTTCTTTCCCTCCCTCTTTCCTTTGCTCCCTGACTCCACACACACACATTTTATCTCAATGAAGTGTTGTGCACCCTTAATGCAATGCATCAAATATGGATTTAGTCCCTACTGTGTAAACTATTCTGTAGGGATATTAGAGGATAGAAAAGGTAAAAGGGTATATATGTCCTGCCCTCAGGAAGTTTACATTTTGGAGGGAGGAGAAAACAAAAAGCTAGAATTCGTCGCATGTGCCAAAAAAAGTTGCAAGTGAAATGAATGCTGTGCAGGGAGACCCATTGGGTGGAAATCTGGAGAGTATTTCCTGGGGGAGGGGCTAGAAGAGGAGACCTAGGTGACTAGGGATGATTTAGATCAGGTTCCCCTCTGCCACATGCTCCTTAGTGCATTCAAAATGCTCTGGTTTGCAAGATATCAGCTTCTGTGCAACTTTTCTGGCACTCAGCCATCACCTAAAACGAGGTTCCTGCTCACAGTGCTGGTCCATGGAAAAGAATGAGACTGGGTGACAGTCAGAACAAATGGAATCCTCCAAGGCAGGGAGAAGTATACAGAGAAAGGAAATGAAATGGCACGATCCCAGGAACTGCCACGGGGTGGGAGAGAGGAGAGCGGGCAAAACTATGACATGTCGTTCATTGTCAACCGTCCAGCCTTTCAGATGTCACCCGAGGACATGGCCACAATTAACATGCAACCAGACAGTGTACAACAAGTACACATTTTGGCTTGGTTGGCGGCAAGGGTTGAGACTCAGACAAAAGCAGTTTCAGTTGCAGAGCTGGTGCCAGGCTTTCAGAGAAAGAGAATAAATTAGGCTGCTGTGACAAGCTGTTCTCCTGCAGCAACAATGGTTTGGACTTGCAACTCTGCCTGTCAACCAGGCCTCAAAATGCATCTTCATTTGTTGTTGGGCAGTTGGGGAGGATGAGTCATTAAAGAACTCTATAATACATCAAAGGCCATGAATTCTACTTTTGACGCAGTCACACCTTACCCCAGCCCTCATTCTGCCAAAATAAACTCTTTAGTACTCCAGGAGTTAGGTAGCATCTCTTTCCTTTATTTGTGTTCTATGTAGCTATTTCTTTGAGAACTGTGAAAAAAACATCAGCTGTTCTTTTTCGGGTTGCATTTCGGTTCTGCAAACCTTCATTGACCACCTACTGTATCCAAGCATTATGCTTGTTGAGGATGAGAAAGTTGTGGTTGGAAAGCCCAGGCCTATCAATCAGGTTGTTAGTGGTGCAAGTGAAGTAGCACCAACAATGTGTTCGGAGGTCAGGGGAAGGGAGGTTGTGCTTTTGAGAAAGTGAGACACAGTTGAATCTGTCGCCCTGGTTTCCATTCCAGATCTGACCAGATTCGCATCTGGTCAAGAGTCAAAAGGACCTGGCTGGAGAATGGAGCATTTTAACCTGTGACAATTTGTGTGGAGTCATTCCAACTTTGTATTGGTTTCCTATGGCTGCTGTAACAAATTATCACAAAAGTAGTGGCTTAAAACAACACAGATTATTATCTTGCAGTTCTGGCGGTCCAAAGTCTGACATGGGTCTCACTGAGTTAAGATCAAAGTGTTGGCAGGGTATGTTCCTTCTGGAGGCTCTATGGGGAATCTTGCCTTTTCCAGCTTCGAGAGGCTGCCCACATTTCTAGGCTTGTGGTTCGTCTTCCCTCTTCAAACCAAGCAACAGTGAGTCGAGTCCTTCTCACACAGCATCACTCTGACCTTTTTTTGCCTCTTCTACTTTAAAGGACTCTTATGATTACCTTGGGCTCACATGGATGGTGCAGGATAATCTTCCTATTTTAAGGACAGCTGATAGGCAACCTTAATTCCATCTACAGCCTTCATTCCCTTTTGCCATGTGACCTAACATATTCACAGGTTCTAGAGCTTAAGATATGGACGTATTTGAGGGGTGGGGGTGGGGGTAGTGAGTATTGTTCTGCCCACCACAGACTCTCATCCAGCCTGCAAAACCACAGGTTGTGGTCACTTGGGTAAGGGCTAAGGATATGCACTTTGGGCCCAGGAGAGAGGAAGGTTACCTGGCCTTTGCCAAGAGTAACCTCATCTCACCATACCCAGTGCAACTGGGGTTCCGGATCCAAAGGAAAAAGAAGGGGCACGTGTTATATGGGAACAGCGTTTGCTTGGTAATCAAAAGACTTAGATTTTGGTTTCTGTAAACAAACTGCCAGCTGACTGTGGGCGTCATTGGACCTCTCTGGATTTCCATTTCATCCTCTGTAAAACGAAGGAGGTGAATTAGATGTTCTCAAATCCCTTTTCAGTTTCTAGCTCTCCAGGGCTCTTTACTAACAAATGTACCAAAAACAGAGAAAGGCCTGCCTGTTGAAAATGTCCTGCCATCACTATGGCATCAAAATGCTAGAATAGTGTACAAAATGTTGTCTATCTGCAGCTCAGACTGTACCCCTTTTACTTTCTCCTGGGACCAGCCCCATCATCTTGCCCCCTGATGACTGTAATATACAGTGTCCACCCCCAGTCTTTTTTTCTTAAATTGGAAATTCTGCCAAAAGAGTCATGCCAGTGAATGAGGTGAATTAGGGATAACACTGGCTCTACAGTTGAAACATAGCTTTAAGGAAATTAACTTGGAGATGTATGCAGTCACACATAATTGAAAGGGAGGATTCTAGAGCGACTTGAGAAGGTTGGTTCAGCCTTTCAGGGCTTGCATTAAGGACAAGAAAGTTGAGCCTAAGAATAAATAATACGTATGTGGGTCATTAGACAACTTCCTCCTTCATTACCTTTTTTCCTTTAATCAAAGAACTATACATATGCAAGTAACTGGATCACCTCTTCTCTCCTTTTTCTTTTCCTTTAATCACAACTGAGAAGAGAGTTTCCAGCTAGGCATTAAATTGGCTCAACAGCTAACACACCAGGAGCATAGATGGCAGGGAAACAAGTGGTACATACACAGGAAATAAACGGCACTGTCCAGCTGGCATGGGTAAGCTGTGGAACAGAGCAGGGGCCCCATTAAGATTTAAAGTAATAAAAGATGAGAGGAATATGGTTACCAGCCGCTGATAAACATTCCTGCCTTACGAAGGTGTTAGTTTCACTTACTGGCATCCGGTGTCTCAAATATAATCTCTGTGGTGACCTTTATCCCCCAGAGTGGGCCTAAAGGACACCTAGGAAATGTCACCTTTGTAGTTGCTCGAAGAATAACTTTTGGTGGCTTCAGGGAGACCCGAATGCATTAAGTATGGCAGGTACATGGAGTTACATCCATTTAGAAAATTGTTGATTTAGCTTAAGAAGAAGGTGTAAAAAAGACATCTTTGACCCTGGTATGTGCAGATAGAAGTGGAATTTCATCAAGAGTGTGTATGGAAATGTGCCTAGCTGCGAAAGGGCATGTATTTTCCGCTCAAGTATGTAACAGTTTAGAACCATTTATTGCTACTGAACAGCAAAGTTTCCTCCCTGTGAAACTGTGCTAATATTGGACTAGGACAGTTCACACGGGTGGGGACAATGTCCAAATTATTCCTGGGGATCTGAGGGAGGGGGTCATTCCTTCCCATGCCACACCCAGTTAGGAGTGTCCCAGAGAGTCATTTACCCCCAGGCAAACCTTTAGTGACAAAGACAGTGCCTTAGGAGCAGTTCTAGCATCAGTCCACATTGGGTGCAGAAACATCTTTCCCCTCTGACCTAAGAAGTAGAATCAGGCCCACTCGAGTCTGTCAGATTACTCTAGATTCATCTCATCACCCACCTGTGCAACTGTAACTCAGGTGCTTGTCCATGAGCTCTCAAACCAAGGCCCCATCAGTGCTGCATCCAGGGCTCGGGGGTTCTGCTCCCTACCATCAAGTGACCGCACAATCAGGGCAACTCAACCCTCACCACTGGCACCACCCCAGACCTTTCACTGCTTCCAAGAGTGAAACCAAAGGCCACAGGAATTTGTTCTCATCAGGCCCCAAGGCTCACACAGTAGACAGAATAATGGCCCTCATTGATGTCCACGTCCAAATGCCCAGAGCCTCTGCATCTATTACTTTACATGGCAAAAGAGACTTTGTACATGTAAGTAAGTTCAGGATCTTTAGGTAGGGAGGTTACCCTAGATTATTTACATGGGTCGAATGTAATCAGTAAGAGGATGATGGAAGGCTCATAGTCACATAGAAGGTGTTGTGGTGATGGAAGCAGAGGTCAGAGTGATGCTACTGCTGGCTTTGAAGAAGGAAGGGGTCCCAAGCCAAAGAATGCAGGCAGCCTCTAAGAGCTTTAAAAAAAAAAAAGAAAGCAAGGAAATGAATTTTTGTCTAGAACCTCCAGAATGGACACTGCCCCGCCGCCCATTTTAGACCTCTGATGTCCAGAACTGTAAGAGAATTACTTTGTTTACTTTAAGCCCCTAAGTCTGTGATGACTTGTTAAAGCAGCAGTAGGAAACAAATGTAGCTTACCTGGTTCCCTACTTCAGAGTTAACCACTTTCTGGGTTAATTAACAAGAACACAACTGTGTCCTTTAACAGAAGATTTATCTTCACCCACCAGAGTGAAAGTTTGCCACCCTGGTTCCAACAAATGCCAAAAGCACTGTAGCATCAACTGTGGGCAGGTCAATAATTAAAATGTTTGTCTTGTGTGATAAGTATAGTTAGATATAGTGGGATTACTACTTCTACTGTTCTGATTTTCTAAACGTCTTTAATGAGCATGTATTAATTTTGCAATTAAGTGACATAATAAGTAAAAATTTTAAAGGAAAGGAGAAATTTGTCATTTCTACAGTGCCCTAATCTGTTACTTACTCATTAATGAGAACATGAGTGTTGTTTGCCTGAAAAGAAGGTAGAAGAAGAATAGAAGAGCAGCCCTATAAGTGAAAGCAATTACCTTATATACCAAGAACAATACATAAGAGTGAGTCTTGCCTGTAGATTTCTAGATTATCATGAGTTTAATAAGGGCAGAGTTCTAACAGAGCCTCCAAGGGTGTACTTGCTTTGCATAATCCCTGAATCTACGCGTATAATAAATTTTACTTCTATGATCAGATATGTTGTGTGGCACAGACTTTATTTTTGTTGTTTTCAGATCTTTATTGGAGTATAATTGCTTTACAATGTTTTGTTAGTTTCTGCTGTACAACAAAGTGAATCAGCTGTGTGTATACATATATCTCCATATCCCCTCCCTCTTGAGCCTCCCTCCCACCCTCCCTATCCCACCCCTCTAGGTCATCACCAGTCATTGAGTTGATCTCCCTGTGTTATGCAGCAGCTTCCCACTAGCTATCTATTTTATATTTGGTAGTGTATATATGCCAGTGCTCCTCTCTCACTTGGTCCCAGCTTCCCCTGACCTCCCTCCCACCCCCGTGTCCTCAAGTCTGTTCTCTACATCTGCAGCCTTATTCCTGCCCATGGCACAGACTTTACGGCAGGGGGATTATTTGGCTGGGCTTGACCTGATCACGTGAACACTTTAAAAGCAGAGAGTTTTCTCTGGCTAGTAGCGAAAAAGGAAATCAGCCTTGAGGCATGAGAAGGATTCCTCCTGCCATTGATGGATATATAGGGTATATGAGTAAAGCTGCTATTTCACTTTTGCCCTCTAAAATTCACACATGAAGGTCTCTTATGGCCCATTCTAATTAGAAGTATATAGAGCAGAAAATTCTGGGAAATGTAGTCAAGCCTACCTAAGCTGACATATTACAAAGCCACCAGAGTCTCTAAAGAGAAATTGTGTCTTGGGTCAGGGGAGATAGGAACCATTAACAGACTTAGATGAACAAATGATGGCCCAGAAAGAGACCTATAAAGGGCCAAAGACGTTCATTCGAAGGAATTGGCTCATGCAGTTGTGGAGGCTGACAAGTCCCAAGATCTGCAGAGGGGCCCAGGAGAGCTGACGTGTAGTTCCAGTCCAGTGACCGGCAGGCTCCAGGCCCAGGAAGAGCCAGTGTCTCCGTTCAAGTTGGAAGGCAGGGGAAAAAGCATGTCTCAAAGGGCAGTGAGGCAGGAGGAATTCCCTCTTCATCAAGTGACAGTTGGTCATTTGTTCTAGTCAAGCCTTCAACTGATTGGATGAGGTCCACCCACATCTGCTTTATTCAGTCTATCAATTTAAATGTTAAACTCATTTAAGGGCGCCCTCGCAGAAACACTCTGAATAGTGTTTTACAAACCAGCTGAGTACCTTGTAGTCCAGTCAAGTTGACCCATAAAATTAACCATCACATCATGGTACAAAGAGTGTGTGTGTTGGAGTAGTGTCTCAGCTTTGCCCTCCTGACCAGCCTTTTGTAACCTCAGGCTCTTCACATGTGAAGTGGGGGTGATGTATTTATCTCCCAGGTCAACTGCGATGACCAGCTGCTCATGCAGTTACTCAACAAGTGTAGTGAGCAGCAACTATATACCAGGTGCTCTTCCCCACACTGTGGACACAGTTATGAAGAGAGAGACCATGTCCTTGCTCTCATGGAGCTTACGGTGTAGTGAGAAGAGACAGATCAAAGCAAATCAATCAGTAACGTATTATCTAATCACCCAATGCTCGATGTAATAGAAGTTGTACATTCACTTGCATCCTGGAAAGTATTTATGAGTTTCCTTTTCTAAATGCCCAAAACAGAGGTTACTTGCCAGAGATCTCTGCTACCAAGTGTCAGCTGAGGTCTTCTGACTCCATGTCCAGAACTCTTTATACAAAGCCCTCTTCCAGCAGAAAATATAAGCCAGCAGTTCTCACGTCCTTATGAAATTTCAGTGAAGTACCTTATCTCATGTGGACAGATGGTTATGACTTTAAACACTAAGAAAACCTACTTAGGCAGATGTTTAGGTGATAACAGGAAGTCAAACATGACCCTAATCCTAATTTAATGGATTTGCTGAAAGTAATTGGTTGCTATTAGTACAGAGATAGTTATTGGTGTCTTAATGCAGAGAGTAAGGCATATGTAGCAAGCTAAAAAGTGAGAAGTAAAACAAGATTCTTAGGGCAGGAGAAACCACTGGGAACTAGCCACATTTATTTCATGAATTTAAATGATATTGTTTCTTCTACTAGAGTGATACATGCAATAAGAAAATAAAAGGAGATGATGGGATCATGTGACTAGGGGAGGGGCCCTCTCTATACAGGTTGGTCAGGCAAGCCCTCTGTGAGCAGGTGACTTTTGAGACAGGCCTGAGGAAGCAGATATGCAAAAATCTAGAGGAAACCCCTTGTAGGAGAGGGATGGCAAGTGCAAAGGCCCTGAGGCAGAATGAGAGTGATGTGCTTGAAGAACAGAGTGAAGAGTGGCTGGAGGTTGCTGAGCAACTGGGACATGGTCACCCATGCATCTGGGAAGGTAGTGAAGAGCCAGATCCTACAGGGTGGGGTAGCCCACCATGAGGGATTTGAATTTTATATGAAGCAGAGGGGAAGCCATTGAAAGATTTTAAGCAGAACTGAGATGATCTCATTTGTGTTTTAAAAAAAAATCACTGTAGCTGATATAAAGGTATCATCAGTTACAGGGCCCTTCAAGACATTTAGCTTTTTAAAAAGATTATTGTGTTTTGGATCATTCATGTATTCTGGACTTGAAATGGACAAGATGAAAAAAAGCGAGAAACTTGTAGAACATCAGTAAAGACTGCTAGGATCCTGGCTGTGGTGCAGACCTTTGAGTTGTGGCATCCACAAGACATGGACGTGATGGCAGTAAGGCCCCATTTGTCACTTCTTTCCATCAAACATGCCTGACCTTCATATGGCCCTTTCCACTGATTGGTGACTGGGTACCAGGAGATTAGCATTGATTGGTTTTCAGGTCACTGTGACAGATAGTCAATGTGTTACCCTTTTCAGGTAACAGAGTTCCTTAAACCATTTGAAATGCCCAAATTGCCAGAAAGTCCTTAATATGTGACTGAAACAGAGTTGAGGTTTCGAAGTCTGCAGCGTGCCACTAGGAGAGGGGTTGGAAGGCAGGATAGAACACAGAGGCAGCGATGGCCACCTGCTCTGCCTGTGCATCCCGTGGTTTAAGACATGAGCCAAAGTTTCTCTTTAGCTGGTAGGGTAACATAAATATTACATGTATGTACAATTTTATAAGGCATGAATTGTTTTTCAAGAATTGTTTTCTTTTAAGACTCTTCCATTATTCTGGTGTCTTGGCTTCTCAAGTAATACCATAATATTGAAATTCATTCCATGATGCTATTGAATGAAAGGGATCCACTGCTGGAAATAGACTTGATATTTGATCATGTAGGTTAAATACTAGGATAGGTTAGCTAGGGGGCTGCCCCCAGAGGTAATAAGCAGAGAAGAAGGTCATATTGGTCTGGTTGGGATAGAAAAGGAATAACCCCAATGGTCTGCCAGAGTCTCCAAGTCCAAGTGGAAAGATGAAATTGCAGGCTGGAGGGAGGTCAGACTCACGATCTGGGGAGAGAGGATGCGTGTTGGCCAGAGGGGATAAGTCTTGTGTGCAGTGGTGGATGCAGTGAGGATTGCTGGCCAAGGGGATATAGAGAATGAAGTCAGGAGGGAGGCTTGGGGGAAAGAAAGTCAGGTACTTTAGAAGGCTGAGAGGGCTAGAAGCGTGGGCGGGAATATCTGGCAGAAGGACGGCACCCTGAAGGCACATCAGCGTACTTTTGTCATGGGTTCTCACCCTGCCAGAAATGTCTCGGTAAGACAGAATTTTTTTTTTTTTTTTTTTTTTTGGCTGTGTTGGGTCTTGGTTGCAGCACGCAGGATCTTCATTTGAGGCATGCAGGATCTTTCATGGCAGCGCTCGGGCTCTCTGTTGTGGCATACAGGCTTCTCTCTAGTTGTAGTGCTCAGGCTTCTCTCTCGTTGAGACGCACCAGCTCAATAGTTTGGCACGGCCTGTGGAATCTTAGCTCCCCGACCAGGGATCGAACCTCTGTCCCCTGCATTGGAAGGCAGATTCTTTACCACTGGACCACCCAGAAGTCCTTAAGACGGAATTTTTAAAGGGAGTTAGTTTCCCTGACTTGCTCTCTCTGGGTACCTGAACCTTGATTCTAAGACTTAGATTAGGTCCACTTGGCCTACCTATTGATAAATGCCAATAGCTAAGTCCTTGAAAAATGATACTGCTGTGAAGATGGCAAAGGGCTCTGTGGAGCCACTAAGCCCACACTTTGAAGTGAGGATTATAACCAATGTACATACAATAGATCAGAAAGGCTTATATAGTATTTTCTGATATCAGTCTTTAATTTCTCCCTACCAAGGAATTTGTGTTAATCCTTAATCAGCCGTTCTGGGAATTGTCTAGTCCAGCGTGGGTCTTTATTTCTCTAGCTCCTCTCTGGTGATTTCTTTCTACCCACTTGATCTGGAAAGTGATGGCTGATTCCAGGTCCCTTAACCTGCATGCTCTCCCTCTTTATTTCCTTTGGCTCCCATGTTCTCCCTATGCGATCAGCATTTTCTCTTTTTCTGCTGTGGTGTTGAAAGCTTGTTGTCAGGATGTGCCCTCTGTTCCTTAGAATCCCAATTTGTTGATGAATTGCCCGTTTTGCAGAAGCATGAGTGCCATGCTGCTTCCTGGCGATACAGCTAAAGGTGCAATCCCACCCTTGCTCTTAGCAAAAGTTCCTTCGGACATTATTGTTTAATCACTCAGTGCCCAATATCATAGAAGTTATACATTCACTTGTGTCCTGGGAAATAGTTGCTACAAATGCTAAATCGAAGGTCACTTGTCCGAGACCTCTGTGCTACCAAGTGGCAAAGGTGAGACTCAGCCCAGGTCTTCTGACTCCAAGTCCAACTCTCTTTAGGCAGCCAAAGCCCTCTTCTGACAGAAAATATAAGCCTGCAGGTCTCACATCCTTATAAAACCTAAGTAGCGTATTATCTCACGTGGACAGATGGTTATGACTTTACACACTAAGAAAACCTGTTTAGGCAGATGTTTCGATGACGACAGGAAGTGTAAACACGACCCTAATTAATGGATTTGCTGAAAGTTATTGGTTGCTCCTTGTCAGAACTGTTGTTTTTCCTGTCACTCCTCAGACTGGATACAAAGAGAAAACTTAAGCATGAAGAAAATTGGCATTTAAAATGGGTGTATCCTTCACCACCAAGCCAAATAGAACTTTTCACTCAAAAAGGAATGAAGAGTTCATTGTGCTATGGAAAATCGCACATGAGAAAGAGGGCGTAGTGAAATCTGAGGGAGATCAATCTCTCGTAAAACAAAATGAGAAAATAGGAGACGTTTCCTTACGAAGAACTCTACAGCTGCATAAAGGCTAAGACTGGACTGATCTCCGAGTTCTGTGCACACGTTGGGTTCATTCTCAAGGAGGTGACATCATCCCTGCCTGGTCCACCAGCGGTGCAGGCCATTCTTGTTCTGCCCTCCCCCTTCCTAAGTGACTCCCTAATGCCTTCATCAGCTTCAAATCTAACACGTGGTGAGGATTCCTTCAGACCGTCTGCAGGGCCCCCGACCCCCAGCTCCATCCCTTTCTTCAACTTCAGCAGAAGGTATTTGCAAGTCCCTTTGAACTGATCCTTGCTGAGTAAACCCCTTTATGAGTCTCAGACTTTGAAAAGTTCTTGGACTCACAGGACGCCCTCTGTGAGGGTTTACTTGCTGATTACATCGGTGTTACTTCTGTCGCCACAGAAGCAGGTGGAAGGCTAGGCTTGCAGTGGGAGAATCTATGTTAATTAGAAACTGGTCCTCACAGAGGGTCGTAAGGGAAACGTTCAATTTGCACCCATCTTAACAGATCCTCACATGAGTTAATTAAAAGCCACTGTTCCCACCAGTAAAACCTTCAAGGCTGGGCTGAATTCTCTGCAGCTGCCAAACATGCACAAAGGCGAGAGGCTTCAATCTGGGTTCTTGCCAAGGCAGAAGGTTCTTTCATCCTGCAGATTCTAGGAAGCTGGCATCTCAGGGGAGAAGACAGGGAGGAGCAGTTGGGGTGAATTTTCCTCTTCTTCTGCTCTCCGCAGATGACCACGTGCCTCTCTGCCCTCCACTTCCCTCCTCTGCGTGTGCTGTGTCCTCCTCAGCCCTGTCTGCCTTGGCCAGGCTGTGGCCAGCTCCTTCTCAGTGATCTCCCAGGCCCCAATGTTTCAACTTCTCCTTCCCTTCGTTGTTACATTCAAGCCCTTAGCAAGGCATTCCAGGGAGACCTCCCGAATCCATGTCAGCCCCCATGTCCTCCCACGAGCTTAGGGGCCAGCCACAGTGGGCAGTGCTTGTCTCTTATGTACCCTCTTCCCAGGCCGTTGTTCCAACCAAACCACCCTTTCTCTCTTCCTCCCCTTAGGAAATTCTGTCAATTCTCCATATCTGTGTTCAAATCCACTTCCTTCTCTCCCTGCTAAGAGCTCCTTGTTCTTTTTGTCATGCTTCTTAAGGACTCCTCTTACACCAGCATTGTAGCACGCATTTGTCCTGCCTGTATTACAGGCATTTGTGTGGCTTTTCTCCCCACTGAATTTAAAGTTTTCAAGGGTTTGGTCCTCATCTTGTTCATCTCTGCAACCTCATAGTACCTAATAGAGCTCTTTGTACAAAGCCGGTGCGGAAAAGTGTTTGTTGGTTTGAGCACAGCAGGCCAACCCTTCCGATGAGCCAGAAAGATGGAGCAGATTAGCTTTCCTAAAGCTGTGAAGGGCGAGGCTGACGAAAAGCTGCTCTAAGAAAGATTTTCTTTTAGGACCCTCATCACCATAGCAGGTTGGAAAAGAAAGTTAGGGCTGAGCGCATTAGCACAGCCTATTGAGTACACGTGTGTACACGGCCAAACGTCGACTACGATAGAAGGTCACGAAGAGGAAGAGCAGGTGCTTTTTGTACCTTAGGAGCTCATCATTTTCCAGTGATTTTCATCTCAGGCCCCAAAGTACATTCTGTTGTTAACCCTGGAATAGCTGTACGTGAATGTCCAGCTGAACACACGCAGGTGTGTGTGTATATTCATGCATGTATATGTATGTATATACATGTATGTGTATACATGGGTATCTGTGTATATGTGCATATTTGTGTGTATGTGTATACATTTTTGTGTTGTATGTATGTGTGTGTATTGTGTGTATATGTACGTGTACACGTGTGTATATACCTATATATGGTGTGTGTGTATGTGTGCATCTATATATTTGTGTGTATGTGCATGTGTATGTACATATGTATATACATGTACATATGTTATATGTGTATTATATACATATGTGTATATGTGTGTATGTGTATATGTGACTGTATGTATGATATGTATGCATATTGTGTATATGTGTATGCATGTGTATATGTGTGTATATATATGTGTATCTGTATGTATCTGTATATATTTGTGTGTGTATATTTATATGTGTGTACATACATGTATGTGTGTATGTGTATACTGTGTATACCTATTATGTGTATACACATGTATGTGTTTATATACACATGTGTGTATATATATGTATGTGGAGATGTGCACACGTGTCTATATGAATGTGTGTGTGTGTGTGCCTATCTGTGTTTTAAAAACTGGTGTTAGGTAGCACATTCCAGAGGAACCCAAGGCTAAAAGACTCGAGCACAGGAACTCGATTGGAGCCATTTCTACGGAGCAGGATGATTCAGTCCATCCTGAGCAAAAGAGGCTGTGGGTGGAGATCCTCACCCCAGGAGATGGGAACACTGCTTTCTCCAGTTTATTGGTTTTCCCTGACAACGTGGAATCAAGTTCATCCCTGCCAGGGCTTCAAGCCTTGTATTTAGTCAATTTGTATTTGAGTCACCAGCACAGATTTGACACCTCGGTGTGGTCAGCTCTGACTGCCATCTGCCCTGCTCTTCTCTCTTCCGGCACGGTGGCTGGAACCTGTGTCTCGACATCACCGCACTTGACTTTCTCTGACCACAGGCACAGAGGAGGAGTGACAGCCACATCTCCCACTGCCAGGGAAAGCGGAGAAGTGAGACTGAGGGCTGACAGGATGAAGGCTGAGGAGAGGAGGACAGTGCAATTAAAAATGGCTGAGGGGGGCCCCTACACATACAGTTATCCCCATCTGCACGCTGGAGGGGAAGGAGTTGGTCCTGGTAATAAAATAAACCTTTCATCCCTGGTCCTGTCTGTGTTCCTTTACTGACATTTCCCCATCACACTGTTTTAACAGTGCCCTCTACAGGCTATTTCCAAAACTATGGTGCTCTGCAGGTTTCACTTGCCTCCCTCCACTTTTCAGGATTTCCTTCTGCGGGATGGGCGGAACCCAAAGCTTTTTTCTTTTCTTTTCTTTTCTTTTCTTTTCTTTTCTTTTCTTTTCTTTTCTTTTCTTTTCTTTTCTTTTCTTTTCTTTTCTTTTCTTTCCTTTCCTTTCCTTTCCTTTCCTTTCCTTTTCTTTTCTTTTCTTCTCTTCTCTTCTCTTCTCTTCTTTTCTTTCTTTCTTTTTTTTTTGGAATAGTTAGAACCCAAAGTTTTCTTGATGTAAGAAATATATTACTAACTTATAGGCTCTTAAGAACATAAAAATGTACCATCCCATCTAGCTGGAAGGAAGGAGGAACTCTCATCCTCATAAGAGATTTCTTTGTAAAGGTCCACCAGGATTTCTTCGTAAAAGTCTCACTTCCTCCTGAATAGGGGAGAGAGTCCCAGAGCAGTTCTGAAGATGTGACACAGGAACCTTGACATAGGCTGATGGATTGAGAACACGATCACATTTTCTGAACACATCACTTTGCTGACAGCTCTTAGTCTCCTGTGAAGTGCTCTTTCTCATCTTTGAAGCACACTGGTATTTCTCTGGCGATGTTTTTATTGTGGTTATTCTGCAAGTCAGAATTTCATCCCTTTTTAACTCATCCTTTGCAAAAACAAAAAATCACTCTGGGCTTATTAGTTTCTTTTACTGCCTCTTAAAGAAACTCTAAACAAAACCCCACATATAGTTACAGCAAACGAGTGTTTTCTTACTAGATATTCCCATCAGAACACCCCCTCCCATATATCTATTTTAGTTCATTCTAAGCCACTATCGTGTAATACGTAAAGAAATTGTGTTTTCATCCCCAATTATTATTTACAGTCCTTCTGCCTGTTGAAGATCACTGAGGCAGCAGAAAAATAGTCAAGCAAGAGATGAGGCCTGTTTCCAAAAAGTGTGGAACTGGTACACAGCATTCCTCAAATTGGGATTGGGGTGAGACTTCGAAAGTTTCTTCTGATGGGTTAGTTTTGCTTTTCTTCTCTCTCTCTCCCCGAACCTTAAATAGAAACAGAATCACGTGTATTCTTATAATCCATAGACCTGATTTATCCTGCCAGAGAATACACTGCTCAACCTTTTGTGGGGGGAAATGAACTCCTATAGGATCCCAGCATTACATTGTGTTTTTAAGGAGATGTTGACCAAGTGATCCATTCAACTCCAGCACTTGAGTTGTATATTCTGAACCCAGTAGTAGGTTCATTTCATTGTTTAGGAGTGTGGATCTAAAGAAAATGAATATCGGACATGGGCTAAGACAATGGTCTGTGGACTTTGTCTGTAAAGGGCCAGATGATAAATATTTGCAGCTTGCAGGCCATAGGATCTCTTTGTTGCAACTACTCAACTTTGCTGTTGTAGTGCAGAAGCAGCCACAAATGGGCATGGTTGTGTTCCAAGAACCTTACTCACAGAATTAGGTGGCAGGCTGGATTTGGCCCACAAGCTCTTGTTTGCTGACCCCTGGGCTCAGCTATCGGAGGGCTGCTACTGACAGACCTGAAGGCTGGGCTTTGTCTGACGGAACCCAGCCAAAGGGGCAAATGCAACCCAACTTCCAACCCATGCTCTGCTTCTCCCTACCTCTGACCACCAGGGGCACTTGTTATAATTTGCACAAAGGTGCCATCTGCTCACAGGCTGTGTCCAACCAGAAGGAGCATCCTTCCTAATGTATTAGTCAGGGTTCTCCAGAGAAACAGGGAATACAATATGGTGTGTATAAACAGAAAAGATTTATCATAAGGAATTGGCTCACACAATGACAGAGGCTTGCTAGTCCCAAGCACTGCAGGATGAGTCAGCAAGGAGGTGACTCAGAACTGATAGATTGTTCCCATCCAAGTCCAAAGGCCTGAGAACTGGGAGAGCTTCTGTTTCAGTTCTAGTCTGAAGGCCGACAGGCTCGAGATCTAGGAGGACCCAAGGTTTTCTTCTGAGACTAAAGGCAGGAACAATGCCCCCTTACTCATAGAAGACTCAGCCCTTTTGTTCTATTCAGGCCTTCAACTTATTGGAGGAAACCCACCCACATTAGGGAGGGCAGCCTGCTTTACTCAGTCTACTGATTCAAATGTTAATCTCATCCAGAAATACTTTCAAAGGCACTCCCAGAATAATGTTTGACTAAATATGTGGGTACTTCATGGCTCAGTCAAATTGACACATCAAATTAACCATCACGCCTAATTTGCGAAAAGGTGCCAAATGTGCTAACAGTAATGCTGAGTCCTTTGCTTTCTTTGCTGGGCTTTATTTTCAAAAGTAGGATCCCACTACCTCTGTTTTAGTGTCCGCATCACTCTGTGTAGACACAATTATTGTCCAAACAGTAAATGAGTGGGTGCTATCATCAGGACTATTGGACTGCAAGGGTTGAAAACCCATTCAATCCCCCAAATCAATGGAGGGTCTAAAAAGAATGGAGGGGACAGACACTATAGCACAGCAGGCTATGTGGCGTAGGAGGTGGGAACTCTTCCCTCTCAGAGAACTACAAGTGGTCCTCCCATCCTTGCCTCTCTTTGTTTCTTCCTTTTCTCACCCACTTCTACCTACACGTGGTCTGCCCCAGCCCTGGCTCAATGGGTCCTTTCATTTCAGGCATTTGTGCTCTTACCCCCAACCATCCAACTGATCTAACTGCTTGTTGTCCCAACACTAGATTGAAGGGAGAGGGACCTGATTTTCCTGGATATAGATTAGGTCACCCTTGGAGCTAACAACTGTTACCGAATATGGTCACATGATTCAAATATGCCTTCCTTGACCCACACTTAGGGACTGGGAGTGGGTGGTGGGAGCAATTTCAAAGGAGATGTAGACTGGGGAGGTACCCCAGGTAAAGGGGAACCCTGAAGAAAGTGAGATCATTTGATTAGGGATTGCTGTGCTCTGAATGTTTGGTCCTTCCAAAATTCATATGTTGAAACCTACCCTTCAAGGTCATGGTATCAGGAGGTGGTATTAGGGGCCTTTGGGAGATGATGATGTGCTGAAGGTGGAACCCTTATGAATGAGACTTAAAAAGCTTGAGAAAGCTCCCTTGTCCCTTCTGCCATGTGGGGGCCACAGCAAAAAGATAGCCATCAGTGAACAAGGAAGCAGGCTCTCACCACACACCAAATCTGCCAGCACCTTGATCTTGGACTTCCCAGCCTCTAGAACTGTGAGAAGTAAATTTCTGTTGTTTATGAGCTACCCAATTTATGATATTTTGTTATAGCAGCCCAAACAGACTAAGACAGGGACCTTGTTAGTGGTTATTGCCGAAACCAGAATCCCTTCCAAAAGTTTGATCTCGTCCAAAAATTGTGACTCAGACTACCACGTTCTATCGTAGAATGGTAGAATATTAAAAGTAGGAGGAAGCAAAGCATGCTTTTTCAAATTTTAACATCAGACACATTTTCTCAAATAAGATCTTATATGGAACTCCAGTATATGTAACTGAGAAAGGGGGAGTTGTCTGGTACAACAGGAGAAGGAAGATGAAGAGTGCTCCTCATTGTTGACTGCTCTCCTCAGCCTCCTGCCTGGCCCAGAGGTGGCCACTGAAACTCCTCCAGGGAACCAATCTGAAAGCCACTGCTATCACTCTGAAATGAAATAATTTGGGGTGGTAATATCTTCTACCAGCTTTTGTGTGTAGAAAACACCTTTTCCTTCCAAATTCCCCGACTCTAAACTTTTTTTGTCGCATATATTTTTAGAATATTTTATAGAGATTAATATAGAATTGTAAGGCTGAATATAATGTCGGTATTTGACGTTCTATCAGATCTAAGCAGCCGGGGGAAGAGAATAAATAAAAATAACGGCACAAAGGAAACTGATATTGGTGTCTGCTTACATGTGAATGAAATGGCACATCAGCTGGGCATATAAACATCTTGACAGAAGTTTTTTCAGTTATTTGTTTAATGGAGGTAGATTTAGATAAAATGAAATGCATAGTTTTTAAGTGCACAGTTTGATCTTGTGTTAATAAATGCATATAGTTGTGTGATCTACTACATTATCAAAATACACGCTTTTGTTGGCCAGGATATGGAAAGAAGGGAACCCTTGTACACTGTCGGTGGGAATGTAAAATGGTGCAGCCACTGTGGAAAAGTATGGCGGTTCCTCAAAAGCTAAAGATAGAACTACCATATGATCCAGCAATTCCACTCCTGCGTATATATCCAAAAAAACCAAAAACACTAATTTGAAAAGATACATGCACCCCAATGTTCATAGCAGCATTACTTACAATAGCCAAGATATGGAAGTAACCTAAGTGTCCATCAATAAATGAATGGGTAAAGAAGATGTGGTATATATATACAATGGAATACTACTCAGCCCTAATAAAGAATGAGATTTTGCCATTTGCAGCAACAAATATCTTTTGTGTCTGGCTTCTTTCACTTAGCATAATATTTTTGAGATTCATCTGTGTTCAGCATACATCAATACCTAGTTCTTTTTTGTGTCTAAGGAGTGTTCCATTGTGTAAGTGAATAAAGTGTGGCTTATTTATTATCTTGTTGATGAATGCCTGG
The DNA here is from genome assembly GCF_030028045.1 of Hippopotamus amphibius kiboko. Classification (NCBI taxonomy): domain Eukaryota; kingdom Metazoa; phylum Chordata; class Mammalia; order Artiodactyla; family Hippopotamidae; genus Hippopotamus; species Hippopotamus amphibius. The sequence continues at coordinate 158,057,800 of NC_080189.1, forward strand.
AATGTTTCTAGTATCTGGCTCTGAAAAAGCTGCTATGAAAATTCTTGTTCAAGGCTTTTTGTGGATATATGTCTTCATTTCTCTGGGATAAACAGCTAGGAGTAGAATTGTTGCATCACAGGAGAGATGTATGTTTATCTTTTTAAAAAACTCTCAAAGAATTTTTGTGAAAATGATTGCCCATTTTACACATTCACTGGCAACATTTTTGCCAGTGCTTGATACTCTCAGCCTTTTAATTTCCAGTGGGCGTATCACAGTATCTCACTGCAGTTTTTACTTATATTTCTCTGTAAGTAAAGGTGTTGATTGCCTTTTCAAATATTTATTGGCCATTCATCTATCTTTTGTGAAATATCTTCATTCTACTTGTTCATCTACTCTAGAGTGCATCCCCTATGGGGCCCTGCATGACATGCTGTGTCCCCCTCCCCCAGCCTGTGAGTACGTATGTCTCATAAGCCGCCATCTATCCCATCTGTCCGGTGAAGGGCACTATGTGTTCTGCCACCTCTACTATTGAGGGCAGGGAATCCCTCCTTCACCAGCTGAGTAAATAGGAGATGGTTAGAACAATTCTATATTATACACAGAGCAATATCTTCTTCTCTTTAACAGCTGCAAAAAGTTCTACAGTACAAATACAGACTGATGTATTTATCTTATTCACTATTGGTAGATATTTAGTTTCACTCTTTGGGCTTACAGCCACGCTTTAGTGAATTTTCTTGAACAAAACTCATCTCACATCTGAAGAAGCGAATTCTTAGCAGTTGAAGTGTGGGCCAAAGACTATGCACATGTAAGATATGGATGAACATAGCCAACTTGCTCTCCATAGACTACATACCAATTTAGACTGTCATAGGCCGTATCAGAGAACCTGTTCCCCACATCTTTGTCAACCAGGATGTCATCAAACTGTCTAATCTTGGCCAAGATTATATGTGAAAAATGTTAGGTCGCTGTGCTTTTAGTTTACATTCTTCTTATTAGAAGTGAGTGTAAGTTTCTTTTCATATACTTAAGGGTCATTTATATTTCTGGTCTTTTTCTTACTGACTTGAGGAAGCTTTTTCTATATAAAGTTTTAAGCCCTTTTTCCTATAATATGGAGTTGAAAACTTGTCATTTGTCATTTGACTTTGTAGATTTTGCTGTCCAGACTTTTATTTTATTTTATGTTGTTACATTTACTTTCTTATATGGATTCTGTTTTTTGGATCACACACAGAGGTCTTCTCTACTCTACAGTTGTGTAAAAAAATTCTCCTGATGTTTTTGTGTGGATTGTAATGGTTTAGTGATTACATTTAAATCTTTGATTCATCTCTACTGATGGGACGTATAAGAAAAAGATTCACAACTTTTCTTTTTTCAGTTAAATACCCATTTGAGAGTAATTCATCTTTTCTTGACTAACATGCAATGTCTTCTTTATCAAATTCTAAGAGACTGGTCTGTGTTCTGTTCGATGGATCCATCTGTCTCTTCATTTGCTAATATACATATATTAATACAATTAATAGCTGTTATTATCTCCATTTGTCTTCTTTTTCTTATTCATACTTATTTTGTTTTCCATATGAACTCTAAAATCATCTTGTCTACAAACTTCATGGAAAAATTCTATTGCTATTTTTGTTGAGCTTATTTGAAACATACATTAAATTAAGAACAATTAAATCTTTAAGATGCTGAGTTTTCCCCTCAAAAGATATGATAGGCATTTTATTTCTTTAAAAGTCTTTATGCCCCTGAAAAGTGTTTTAAAGTTTAGTTTATACAGATCTTGCGCATTTATGATTACATTTATTCCTAGATATTTATAGTCTTTTCTTCCTTTGGGATTTTTAAACTAGTTGTAATTTACAAATATTAAGTCTGCTATAATTTACAAATATTAAGTTTCCAGACATGAACTTCCCCTAGATATCTAATTGAATTTTTTGTTACTTATAATAGTTTTCTAGGTATACAGTCATATCTCTAAATAATGATGATTTTACTTCCTTGCTGTCAGTTTTCATAGTCCTTATTTATTTCCCACATCTGTTTTGGGTTGGCCTTCAGAAAAACACTGAGTAAGGAGAAAGAATGCCTTTATCTTATTCTTGACTTCAGCTTCTATGGTTTCCCTTCTCCAAATATCAACAGAGTAGCCACTATGTTCCAGGCACCAGGATAAAGCAAATTCAGCTGTCATTCAAGACTTAACCCAAACCCATCTTCTTCCAAAGCCCGCTTTTGATTATCTGAAGTAAAAGGTATCTTTGTCCCCTCCGAGCTTCGTATTTTCCTCCCCTGTGTCCTTTCCTACTGTATATCCTGTTTTAGAGTTATTTGTGACCTTGTCTCTTATCATCCCCTAAAATTCTATAAGCTAGAGAAGGCAGGGTCTTTGACTAATTGCCCATTTGTGCTCAGCATTCAGCCTTGCACATAGCAAATGAGCAACTCTGTGCTGCTTAATTAATTAATTAATATGAAGATCTGCTCAAATAAACGCTAAACATCTGCTCAAGTAAAATGCCGGATTCTCATACAGAGCACTTAGCCATAAGTAAGAAACGTAAATCCGGCTGAAAAAATAACACACTACACATATTCATATTCAACACTAGCCAAAAAGGGGTGCAAGCTTTACCTTTCAGTTGTTACAGAGGGAATAAAATAGAAAGGAAAAAGCCACTTGCACCCAGAGAGCTGGGAAGTTTTGAACCTTGATCAGTTCTCTAAATCTAGATGAATAATATAAATCATCAAGTCATTTCATGCCTTTTTCTTTTAACCTCAGAATCTTTTTCTCTAAAAAGCCTCTCTCACTGGGGATAATAGAGTGAATGACCTCAGTATCAGTGTTTGCTGTCTTTGTAATGTGCAGTTGGTTTTATCTGGTGTGGAATGCCTTTTTGATTTTAAATTCCTATTTTTAGCTTCTCCGTATTTTGTGTTATGTGTTCACTCCCACTCTCCACCCCCTCACACCAGAGATCTATCCACATACCCTTCGTAAGTCTCTATAAAAAGGCTTCATGCAGAGCTGGAGTTGTTTGGGGGGACCTGTCATCAGCCTGCTGGCACCTGCTTCCCCACATCCTCAGGGCCTGAGTGAGGACGGGCACAGGGACATGGATGTGGGAGCTTGGATTTCCTGACTCCTCAGGTTATAAGTCATAATAGGAAGAAAGTGTCTCGAGGCCAGGAACCATGATTTGGCTGCTAGAACCTAGCACACTGGCTGGCACACATTTGGCTCTTAATGAATGTTCAATGAATGAACAACTAAATGGATAGTGAATGAGTGAACACACTCATGTCTCAACAGGAGATGGATCATGACCTGACGTTCACTATAGGCTCTTCTAATTTTTCAATGTGATTGAAGTTGGCAGCTTGTATGTTTACACTTGGGTGAGAAAAGTTCCATTAACCTGGTTCTCATGCGATGTCATGAACTTTAGTTTGCTTACTTGATAAATACAGTTCTATTATTAATTCATGCATTTGAAAGAACCCATGCATTGAAAGCAACAGCAAATCCTTTTAAGCTCTATGGTCTGGTGAAGAGCTTCCTTCTTTCATGCTCAGGAAAGAAAATTACTGGTGGTGGTGGCCGCAAACTGGTGCCTCAATCTCTGCTCACATCCTGTAGGGGAGAGAGCCTGCAATGAGAGGTCACCTGTATGGTCATTTCTGTGACTGGCCAGAATTGTATAATCAGTGTTTAACTCAAAGACTGGAGATGTATTCTGGGTATTGCAACTGTTAGTTTATCCCAGCCTTTATTTTCCGGCAGATCATTCCTTCGTCTCTTCCTTCCCTGCAGTATTGGTATAAACTGAGTTTTGTGGGTGCATGGCTGCCTGTGTCAGCTCCGTGAGAGCACAGCTCCTCCCTTCCTGCTCCCCCCCCCCCCGGCTCTTCACACCCTGTTGGTCATCTATTATTGATGACCCTTAGGCACCTTGTCCACCCCAGGGTTCCTGAAGCCCTTGTGCACCACTGAGCAGAGACAGGTGCAGGGTCTGGTCGGGGGGGGGGGGGGGGGCAGGACTGCTGCTCTAAGGCTGCCGAGATGCCTTTCTCGTCCTGCTGCCAAGGGATGACGGCTGGCACCAGAGATGTGACCGTGGTGGCAACAGCAGCCAGGGCCCAGGAGGGTTTGTTTTTCTTGTCTCTTCTCTAGGAAGCAAAAGGTTAAACTGTTTATTTTCAGAGACCGCCTCGGTATAGAATCCTGAGCTTTGTCTTTCTGCAGTGGACCAGTTCCTAGGCTCTTGACCTTGACTTCAACACATCAGCTGCCCATCCCTAAGCGTGGGTTTCTTTCCTCTCTATTTGGTCAGGACAAAGGAGTCTAATGTGTGCTGTTAGCTTAGTTACTGGGGACAAGTGCTGGCTGAAAAGAAACTGACTCTCTGTGTCCCCCCTTCTTAGTCAACCAAGTGTTAACAAGGTGCATTGGGCGAATTATTTCCGTGGTGTGCCCTTTCTGCAGCAGACTCTCTGCTTGAGGATTCCACAGAGCAGCCTGGAGCACCCCCGGACCTGTCCACCTTCACCATTGTATGCATGATTTACACACACTGAGCTCCATCCACACGTCCACAGCCAAGCCACCCCAGAGGCTTCACAAGACACAGGCTGCTGCTTTAGAGAATGTTAGAACCAGACCCTCCCAGAGACTCATCTGACTGACTTATCCCATCGTGATCAGATTTCATATTTGAGAATTCAGAATTCACAGGGACCAGGGTAATCTTAGGAAAAGACAACCAGACATCTATCTCCGAGTTCCCAGAAGGTAAAACTGGTGTTATTCTTGACAGAATAAGGAAAACAGGATCCTGCTGTGTCCCAGACACCCAGCAAACTTGACTTAGAATTATTCTAGAAAGTAAGGGAGTGATTTGTGTGCTCACTGTAGCTAAAGAGTGCAGAGAGGCGAGAAGACCATCCTTTTAGTCCTGATCACCTATAAAGAACTGTGCACTTAAAGCTTTTCCAACCTTGCTCAGGATCGTCTCACAAAATGAACAGTTCTTTGCTCCACAAAATATTTTAATGAAAGTAAAACAGGGACTAAGAGCCTCGTCTAATACTGGTCTTGCCTATTTCACATCTTCAAAGGCCTTTAATAATCTCTATTATGTGGCTATGTGATTTTTATCACACAACCTCAGACTCTTACATTTTTTAAATAATTCACCAGCAAGAACCAATGTCAGAACCTAATGCTAATAAGATTTGGTCTGAGAGACTAACATGGGAAGATTGTTAATGTTTAATGCACTCACATCAAAGTGGGATAATCCTGCTGCCAAAGGTCAAGAGAGCTTTAAAAAAAAAATAGAAGAGAAAACATAATTGTAGCTATTCTATCTTTCTCACTCAAATAAATCTAGTATAAATGTATTACAGCCAAGCCCAGGAGAGACATTTCCTGGCAATCTGGCAATTTCCCTCGTATTGTTCATGTGGTTTGTCTCTTTCTTCTTCCTCTTTGTTTCTAATGATGATGGTGAAAAGCATCCCTGGCATATGCCATGCCTTCCAAGTACTTCTCTCATTGTCACTCTAAAGGACCACTGTTGGGTTTTATTACAATCATTGATATACACAGTTCATTTGCATACAAAATTGTGATTTGGTTTTAGAACTCTGGTGACGGAAGTTATCACTGCTGATGAGAAAAGGAAGAATGACCTTCAACCACGCAGTAGGAAATTGCAAATAGTTCTGCTCCTGGTTCCCTTGCCGAATCAAAAGATTACAAGGGTCAAGATCGATTTCTTCATTTTCTTTAGGCAGCATTCTGAAGAGGTCCCAGCCGAAAACTCCAGCCTTAGGATTTCTAGTAATTGAAAAAAGAAGTAAGTGTTCTTGGGACCATGTGATGCTCATAAAAGGGTACCGGCTCCTGGGGGCAGCCTGGAGTCACTGGGTTCAGTTTGCCTGTGCACAGGAATGGCCCCTGCAGAGTTTCTGTCGGGGGGCGGGGGACTCTGGTGCTCTGTATGAAGCTTCCAACAAGCTTATAGAGTTGCTTTACTTGGCTGGTAAATATTTTCTTGGTCTTCAGCCCTAATTTTCTCTGGCAGATATTGTTCCATAGCTTTGAGATAAATGCACCCATTAAAAACTCTGGGATAAATCCACATGTGGTTCTATTATCACCCATCATTTTGCCAAGAAACACAAGTGAAGAAAGCTATAAAGTGGCCAATTAACTTTTTGTGGTTTTTTGTTTGTTTTGCCTTTTTGTGTTTCCGTGGGGGAAGAATCCGTCTCAGATAAAAAAGCCAGGTTCGGGTTTTAGCTCTGCCCTCTGACTTAATGTGTTCCTTTATGCAAAGGTCTGAATCTTTCTGGGAATTAATTTCTTTATTTGTCAAATGACCTAATAATACCTGCCCCAGTTGACCTATAGCATGGTAGTATAGGTACAGGAAATTCACAAACGTGAGTGTTTGCAAAATTCTAAAATGTTTAGACAGCATTTCCTCATGTGTCGGGGGTAAATGAGTTACAGTCCTACCTCAAAAAGGTGATTGTGAGGACTGAATGTCAAGTACTTAGAACAGACCCTGACACATGAATTGCAGCCTATAGATGGCAGCGGGAAGACCAACCCTTCTATAACTTCCTCCGGTGAGAAGCCAAGGAATCCAACTGGCTTCAATTCCATGCCAATGTTCATCACTATAGTGCTAATGTTCTTTGACTTTGGAGATTTTGCTTTTTTGGATCCTCCTTTCCAGGCATTTGCCAGAGTTTAGTTCTCCTATTGAAGGGAATATGACGTCAGCAAAGAACAACCTTGGAGCTGGCATGACCTTGGGACCAAGTTTGAAATCTAGCTCTTTACTTACTGGGTGCGACCTCAGACAACTTTCCTCAGTACCTTGGGCCTCAGTTTCTTCAACTGGAGATGGTATTATACCATCTCCCTCACAGGAGATGACACAAATGCCACAATCCGAGAGGCTACCTAATGGGCAGGGCCCAGTAGAAAATGAAAATGCAAGGTCCCATGTTCAAACACTGTTAAGAATTTCAAGATGATGACAGCAGAGCATTAAACCAAGCATGGGACCCTTCAGAGCCGAGGGTCCCTTACAACTGTGCAGGTCACACCTGTGGACTGGCTCTGGTCACAGTTCCTGACACAGTGGCAGCCTGCCATGTAATAGGCGCTCAGTAAAGGCTACTGCTTTCTTTCTTTTCCTCTCTCCTTTTCTTTATAGCTATATATCCTAGGGAGGGTCGGTTTTACTCCCAAACCTCCTACTGCAGCTTCTCTGACAAGCCCACTTAGGATGGTTCCTTCTGATGATTAAACTGCTTCTTCCTTTCTGCTTCTGAAATTAGGGAGCCAGGTGGTAGGACCGAGAAAGGATAGCTTATCTACAGAACCATCCCATCTCTGTGCCTGTATTTCCCAAGCTCTTTCAAAGGCAGCCCAAGAAAATAAAGAAATAACAGCATCATGATACATAAGAAGAAGCTGGAATATATACATATGTATGTGTATATATATATATGGGGGAGGGGGAGGGAATGATGGAGAAGGTAAACTGAGGCGAAGAAAAAAGAACGAATAAAATGGTGGTATTAGAAGAAAATAAAAGCCTGCACTTCACAAAGGATATCATTTTGCTACCATGTGTCTAAGTACAATAGACGCAGATTAGTTGTAAAATCATTTTTTATACTTTTTTCCCCAACTTTCAGCCATTTCCATGAAATAAAGCAACCAAACATATTCTGAGGGTTTGATTCCCTTGTCTACGAACTTTATAATTAAAAAAGTATTTTGTTATGCATTGTTTTATTCAGAATTCACAATATCTGTGTGTTTGGGTATGTCATGTCTTCATTTTGTACAGGAAGAGATAAAGTGACCTTCCATAGTTACTGGGTCAGTTGGGAATATTTTGGCTCCTTGTAGCAGAAAATCTGAATTACTGTGTCGATATTTGGTGGGGAGAGGTCCTCCTAATAAGAGTCTTGGGGGACTGCCCTCGTAGCTCAGTGGTTAAGAATCCACCTGCCAGTGCAAGGGACATGGGTTCAATCCCTGGTCTAGGAAGATCCCACATGCCACAGAGCAACTAAGCCTGTGCACCACAGCTACTGAGCCTGCACGCTGCAACTACTGAAGTCCGCATGCTCTACAGCCCACGAGCCACAACTACTGAAGCCCGCATGCCTAGAGCCTGTGCTCTGCAACAAGAGAAGCCACTGCACTGAGAAGCCTGCACACTGCAATGAAGAGTAGTCCCTGCTTGAAGCAGCTAGAGAAAGCCTGCATGCAGCAATGAAGACCCAACACAACCAAAAAAATTTAAAGAAAGGGAGTCTTAGAAGCAGACCACTGCCTCGGGGCTGGACAGCTCACAGACATCATGGTTCTTTTCTGGAGTTTTCTTGGTCTTCCCTTCAAGGTCACAAGATGGCTGCTTTCACTCCAGGCATCATAACCAAGGTCAAAAGAAGAAAAAATGTGGGAAGGAGCAGTATCAGCCATCTTGTTTCCTTTACTCATGAAAGTTAAACTTTCTCAGGCATCCTCTGCTTATGTCTCATTGGCTAGAACTATGTCTCATGGAAGTTCTTAGCTACATAAAAGGCTGAGAAAGAGGGTGTTTACTTTTCCAGGCTTTACACTGGAGGTGAGAGAGAAGGGTGTTGAGACACCTCTTGGGTGAAGAACACAACAGCATAGGCTTTGTGACACAGATAGCAAGTGGCAGGGCCAGAAACTGAACCCAAGTTCTCCGAGCCTGAGTTTAGGGATTTTACCACTGTGCCATATTGAACTTCTTTTAAAAATGTGTTCAGCACCATCCCACTTGGCCACTTCCTGCTGAGACAAGCAGACAGAAGTCACTCCACGTTATGGAAATTTTAAAACAGGGAATACATTTACTATGCCTTGCCTTAAGGCTCCTCAAAGAAAAACTCCTCTAAGTTATGTAAAACTGAGAGATATGTGGCATACAGAGAATTTATTCCTCCCATGAGAAATCCTTGGCATTTGAAGTTTCATGGAACTAGTTGTTGTATATTTGGAAACACATAACAGAAATTGTGTGAGATGTTGCTTCAGGCTCTGCCTTAAGCTTCCCCTCTTCCCACCCTGCTTCAAATCACAACCGACTTGTTTTTTGGTAGGAACTATTTACATATGAAGATCATATTTGTTTGCCCTTAGTAATTTATTAAACTCACTTTCCTAAAGCAAGACCAAAGTAAAAAACATACATAAATATCAGTTTGAGAAATTAGAAACAAAAACCAAGTTGGGATTTCTCTACTGTAATTACCACATGCAGTTACCACAGCAGGGAAGCTAAGCTGAGTAATTCAGTCCAAGGTAGAGAAAGAACAGAATCTGGAAATGTAAATGTGTTTCTGTTGGAGATACTTGAAATAACATTATTGCCAGCTTCTTTTTTTTTTTTTTTTTTTAAGCTGGAGAATGTTGTATGAGGAATTATTTTTGTTGTGTTTTCTTTAAATGCTCCCGGCAGTAAATTGGAAGTATAGCACCTGCTAAATGTTTAGTCAGTAGTTGAAACATTGAATAAGTCATGAAATCTGTAGGTGAACTGTATAATAGCTGCCCTGGAAAGAATCATAATTGAGTGTTGACAAAATAAATCCCCTTGCATTTTTCTGGGGAATCTTTTATTATTAGCAAGGGTGTTTGATACTCCTAAGTTAATTAAGAGTTTTGACAGATTGGAATGGTATTGAACCTAGCGGTAATGTTTAAGAACTGCCATTTATGTGCTCGGTACCAGGTTAGGCAATTGTGTAAGCACTGGATCATTAAACTATCTCCCAGGGCAGTGCAGTTCTCAGCTCTGCCTCTCTCGATAAATAACCAAGACCTGAGAGGTTGTGTAAGTAGTCCAAGACCATGGCTGGGAAGGAGTAAAGTTTTCTGCCACTTCTTCGTAAAAGTAAGTCCTTCCCAGGCAGTGTGGGGGACCCAATGGATTGGCTCACTTAACCCTTATTACAGACCCTTCTATCTTGTCTACCCAGAGAGGCCAGAAACCTCAAATTCTCAGCCTTCCTTGTGGCTTGGCTTAAGGTAACTGGTAGACACAGTTCTGTCCAATGATGTGTAGGCAGAATTCCTTGGGGAAGCTTCCCTCCCCTCAATAAGTAAAGCCTCTTTGCCTTTTGCCCTTTGTTCAGGAAAAGTAGATTCACTCTCTAGGCATCCAATGACTACTCTTGACCATGAGAAGCAAAGTTGTACAGCTAAGGTTGGTGTAGCAGGAAGTCCAGGTGCTTGATGGCATTCTGGACTAGTTGTACTATCCCTGGACTGCCTGATGTTAGATTCCCTGTTACACAAGGAAAAGAATACTCTCTTATGGTATTCAGGAGGCCATTCATTGGTGTCTGTCTCCCTGCCCACCTTCCCACCCTCCTACTGCCAAATCAACACACCTGCATTTCTCAAAATGTAGTTCTTAGTATCTAAGTTGTTTGCAAGGTAGGTAACTGAGAAAGGTGATTACATACATGTATAGTTCATGTCGCTCTTAGAATTAGAATGCAATTCCATTAAAATGATAGTATAAATTAGATACCTGATAACTAATAGTGATTAAACTAAAGGATGTAGTAGTCAGGTAGACCTGGGTTCTAGTGCTGGCTATAGCACTTGTTGGTTATGTGACCTTGAGCTAGTTAGTTAAACTTGCTGAGTCTCAGTTTCTCATGTATGATTGGGAATAACAATAGTCCCACCTCGTAGGGATTTGGGGGGCACTTAGCACTGGCTGGGGCACAAAATATGCACAGTTTGTGGTATTATTGTTGCTAATAATAATAATAATAGAATTATTCAAGACTTACAGATTGAGGGAACAGCTATGAAATACATAACAACCAAGATAAAAGTGTTCTAATTTTCTCTCTCTGGATTCATCTGTTATGGTCCTTTCTTAACTTAATCTAACATTGGCATCCTTCTGGAAATAAATCAATCTTTCATAAAGGTCAATACTTTCTCATCCTGGAGAAGCCTCTTTGGGCCTCTGAATAGTGAAAATGTGAATGTTTGCCCCTTCTCTTTATTTTCATTGTCAAAGGTCTTAGCTACTTTACCTGATTATTCTAGCCAGCTGCTTCTTGTCACACTTATGGCCTCAAAGTTTAATTTTTTTTTAAGTTTATTTATTTATTTATTGGCTGTGTTGGGTCTTCATGCTGCACGCAGGCTTTCTCTAGCTGCGGCAAGCAGGGGCTGCTCTTCGTTGTGGTGTGCGGGCTCCTCATTGCTGTGGCTTCTCTTGCTGTGGAGCATGGGCTCTAGGCACGTGGGCTTTAGTAGTTGAGGCACACGGCTCAATAGTTGTGGCACACAGGCTTAGTTGCTCCGTGGCTTGTGGGATCTTCCTGGAGCAGGGATTGAACCCATGTCCCCTGCATTGGCAGGCGGATTCTTAACCACTGCGCCACCAGGGAAGCCCTGGACTCAAAGTTTAATACTTGATTTGGTTTCTTTTGACTCTAGTGCCCTGTGTTGTGTTGATTTGTAAAACAGCAGTTCTAAATGTTAAACCAGAAAGAAGAGCCACATGCGTCTGCTATACACTTCGGAGTCATAAAAGCAGCATGGTGTCCTTTCAATTTCAAGATTTTATCAGAAACAAAGCTCTTCCCATTTTACTCTTGAAAATCATAAAACAGAAAAACAAGAGTAAAGAGTATAGATTGAATTTTCAATAGAGCTAGGAGATTCTGTATCCATGAACCACAATCTGTGACACAGGGCTTGCCAAATGCAATGGAGCAGGATTCCAGGAGGAGCTAAGACAAAATGACTGTGACCAGGCTATAGATTTTGACGAAGCGAACAGAAAATATAGCTCCAAAACTGGCACTACAAAGTAAGCATACCCAAGGGATGAAACCAGCAACCCTTTGAAAAATGGCAAGAGTATTGCAAAGCTGGAAGCAAAAGCACCCTTAGACCCTATCTGACAGCAAATAGTTGCCAAAAAGGATGAAGCCAAAAAGGAAATGCACAGGAATGCTATGTAGATTGGTAAGGCATTGCTATAGGCTGTTGGCTGAGAAGAAGCACAGCTAAAATAAGTCATAAATACACAACCTTTGTAAGGAGATTTAATGGTGAATCAGGGCAAATTTTTACCAACATACAACAGCATCCTACCTCCTACCCCATATAAACTTCTTTCAAGTATCTGGATTAAGAAGAATTCTCCAGGGACTTCCCTGTTGGTGCAGTGGTTAAGAATCTGCCTGCTGATGCAGGGGCACGGACTTGATCCCTGGTCCGAGAAGATCCCACATGCTGCAGTGCAGCTAAGCCTGTGCACCACAACTACTGAGCTTGTGCTCTAGAGCCCGTGAGCCACAACTACTGAGCCCAAGTGCCACAAGTACTGAAGCCCGCACACCTAGAGCCCCAGCTCCACAAGTGAAGCACTGCAATGAGAAGCCCCTGCACTGTAATGAAGAGTAGCCCCCACTTGCCGCAGCTAGAGAAAGCCAGCATGCAGCAACAAAGACCCAACACAACGAAGGAAGGAAGGAAGGAAGAAAGGAAAGATTCTCCACATTCAGTGAAGAGTAATAATAAAAAAAGGAACCAGCCCAGATGCTGTAACATACTACTTGCTACCACAAAAATATTGCAATAGAGAAGGAGAAAACTGGAAAAACAAATGGTAAGTGGAGAACACTTATTTTTAGTGATTCTAACAGACAACTGAAAAAAGTAATGCAACCATAAACTCAAACAAATTAAAGAAACCACAGCAAGTTCAAAACAGATGAAGAGGTCAGGGATGATATCATGAAATGAGAGGAAAAAAGAAACATAAATGATATAGCTGACCAAAGAGGTGAAGTAGGAAAGTCAGCACAGATATGAAGATAATTTTGAAGGAACACCAAACAAAATATACACTGCTGAAAATAGAAAAGGGAATCTGAAGGGCGGGGTCATCAAAGCTAATAAAGTACAAAGGAACTAACAGTTTAAACAGTTTAAAAGGATTAGAGATAAAATGGTAGATTTGACTGACAAAGAAGACCCCACAGATCCCTAATAAAATATCAAGAAATAGTCAAAGATATAATTCCACACAGCTTTGAAAAAATAAAAGGTGATTAGAATTTATAGATTGAAGGATTGCCATGTTCCGGGAAAATTTGCTAAAGAGTCATCAACACTACGTTGTATTTTAGAAGTATTAATAAGCTTTAAATAATCATTTGGTCAACCCAGCAGGAATACCAAGTAACCTATATAAGACCAAAAGTTTTTTAAAAGTCAGGCTAACCCAAGACTTCCTAACAGAATCATTCAGAGATAGTAGAGATAATGCCTGTGAAGCCATCAACAAAAGAGAAAAAAATGTGTGGCCTGAGAAGCTCCTGCACAGCCAAACTGTCAATCAAAATAAAGACAGTCGTTAAAACTCGTCCAACATTTAAGAATCCAGAGAAGTTAGTTCTCATGAGTCATTCTTTTAAAAAACTATTAAAGGAAAGACTGTGGCTGACTAAGAGATGAGTGGGGAAAATCTAGCAGAAGAACTTCCAAGCAAGCACTGAATCTATTTAGCTTTTGGATTAAGTCTGAAATAAATATGGAAATTTTGGTTGCAGGAGAAAAAAGCATATTATAAGCCTAAATATATAGAGATATTATAATTAATGTAATATTAAGAATAGAGAAGTCAGAAGGTGGTATATGTTGATTTTTTTCAACATTTATAGATGAAAAGGATCTCATTTAAACATGATAAATCAAGTAATTGCTCTATAAGGATATGAAATATACAAGAGTAAAAAGTGTAAGACTATACATATATGTGTCTAGCTATATATATATATATACATACATATATAAACATATATAATTACATATGCATTATATATCTATTTATCTATATCTGTATATATCTTAAATGAAATTCATGTGGTAGAAGGAAGAGAAAATGGAGAACAGTTTTTTAAGTTAGAGGTACACAACAGTTTTTATTGTTCAGAGTGGGAAGTTAAACATCAGTGTTTCAAGAAATAGAGGATTCAAATAATTAAATAAAGTTTACTTATAAAGGTGATCACTGGAAAAATTAACCATAGCACAAACCTGCCCAGATAGTACAAGGAACACTCACAGAAACAAAACAAAGAAACTATAGACTGGAGTATAAGATTTTTTAAAAATAAAGTAATAGAAACATAAAATATGACACAAAATGTTGTGAATTAAGAATAAACACATCTGTCATACCAGTAAATATGTAGGCTAAACTCGCAATTGAGTAATTAAGTAAAACTTAACCATATGTTGTATACCAGACATATACCTAAAGCAAAGTGACTCAGAAACTTAAAAGTAGAAGGATGAACAAAGGAATATCATCAAATGCCAACAAATATCATCAAAAGGAAAGGCCATGATCTTAGATAAAACAAGGTTGAATTTAGATCAAAAGCATTAAGCAAGAAAAATAAAGATACTTTGTATGATAAGACATATATTCCACAAGGAATATCTAACAGTCGTAAGTATTTCTGTACCAACTAATGTAGCATGAAAAATTATTAAGCAAAGTTACAGAAAATACAAGGAAAAATAGAAATACTTTAATATAGGAGGTTTAACAAATAAAATGGACCAAAAGAGAGTAATGATATAAATGACTTAAATAACATAAAGTTATATATATCAAATGATCCCTAAAACTGAGAATGCTTCATTCTTTTTTACATGTCCACAGAACATTCTCTAAAACCGACTATACTTTGTAAATTTATTTATTTATTTATTTAATTTATTTATTGGCTGTGTTGGGTCTTTGTTGCTGCATACGGGCTTTCTCTAGTTGCTGAGAGTATGGGCTACTCTTCATTGTGGTGTGCAGGCTCCTCATTGTAGTGGCTTCTTTTGTTGTGGAGCACAGGCCCTAGGCGGGTGGGCTTCAGTAGTTGTGGCACATGGGCTCAATAGTTGTGGCACACAGGTTTAGTTGCTCCATGGCATGTGGAATCTTCCCAGGGCAGGGCTCGAACCTGTGTCCCCTGCATTGGCAGGTGGATTCTTTACCACTGCACCACCTAGGAAGTCCCCCAACTGTACTTTAGACCACTCAGAAAACCCAGATAAATTTCTCAAATATTATCCTCTAATCACTCTGAGTCTAAAAGATAATTGATCTGAAATTATACAGTATTTAAAATTAATGATAGTGATTATTACATTTGTGGTTAAAAGGGATCAGCTAAAGCAGTTGCTCAAAGGAAAATTCATAGAAATAAATACTTAAATTAATAAACAAAAAAGACAGGAAATCAATTCATTGTCTTCTACTTATAAAGCTAAAAACAAGAGAAATAAAATTAACCGAAGAAAAATATAGGGAAGATATGAATGATTAAAGCAGAAAACAATAAATTACGGAGAAAAGAACAACTAAACTTTAGGGAAAAAAGCAATAAGTCATTAGTAAACTAAGATGGATGCAAATAAATCATTTTCCAGGAAAACATAAATTCCTACGCAGGACTCCTGATATAAAGGGAAAAATCTAAATTAGCACAGAAGAAATAAAGAACATGGACAAAGAGCAAACCTCTCTAAAGAAAGCACCAGGCCCAGAATATTTCACAGATGACTTCCACCAAACCTCTAAGGAAAAGACAGTTCCAATATTATTTACACTATTGCAGAATAGAAGCTAGAATACATCAATTATATACTGAAAAACAGAGGACAACAACAACAACAAAAAGTGAAGACCAATATTGCTTATAAATACCAGTGCAAAAAAATCCTAGTAAAAGTATTAGTAAGCAAATACAAGAGCTCAGAAAAACAAGAATTGACTGTGACCATGTGGGGGCTTTTTTAATTGAAGAATAGTTGTTACAATATTATATTAGTTTCAGGTATATAACATAGTGATCAAAATTTTTATAGATTATACTCCATTTAAACTTATCATTAAATAATGGCTATATTCCCTGTGCTGCACACTACTTTTTTCTTATTTGTTTTATACCTAGTAGTTTGTACCTCTTAATCTGCTTCCCAGTCTTGCCCCAACCCTGACCACTCTCCCTGCTCGTAACCACTAATTTGTTCTCTGTATCTGTGAGTCTGTTTCTGTTAGTTATACTCATTTGTTTTATTTTTTAGATTCCACATATAAGTGAAAATATCCAGTATTTGTCTTTCTCTGTCTGACTACTTCACTAAGCATAATATCATCCAGGTCCATCCATGTCATTGCAAATGGCAAAATTTCATTCTTTTTCATGGTGGAGTAATATTCCATTATGTATATGTATATGTATATGTATATGTATATGTATATGTATGTACACACATGCACACGCACATATATACTACATCTTCTTTATCCATTCATCTGTTGACGGATACTTAGGTTGCTTCCATATCTTGGCTGTTATAAATAATGTCCCTATGAACATTGGGGAGCATGTATCTTTTTGAATTAGCATTCTCTTATTTTGGATATATACCCAGGAATAAAATTGCTGGATCATATGGTAGTTCTATTTTTAGTTTTTTGAGGAAATTCCATACTATTTTCAACAATACAGTATACCAATTTATATTACCAAGTGGGATTTATTCTTTTAAAAATGTAAGAATGTTTCAAAATCTAGAACCATCTTAATTTAATTCATATAATATTGTCACAAGAATCTTTTTTTGTAAATAAGTTCATTTGTATCATCTCTTATCTCAATAGATAACTGAAGATGCATTTGATAAAAATTTGTCTCCATTCTTGATGAGAAACCCATAATAAAATGATACTTCATTATACACACAGACACACATATACACCCTCACACATACTTAGCAACATATGTCCCCAAAGCTACTAACATACCTACTGGAGAAAAAGTAGAAACCGTGCCATTAATGTCAGCTACAGGAAAAGATAACTTAATCAACAGCGTTTGTTGATATTACTCCAGCCCAAGAAGACATTAGCCAACCCAAGTAGAAGAGAGAGAGAGATAAGCACAGAAATTGGAACCAGGAGTTAAAATTATGATTATATGTAGATGATATGATTATATACTGTAAAACACAAAGGATCATGGAAAAAATATAAACAAGGAAATTCATTAAAGTGATGGAGTATAAAAATACTACTCATAAAAACCTTCCAATACAAACAGAAGTTGGTTAGAAAATATAACTAAAAAGTCCATTTACAATAGAGATAAATTTAACAAGAAATGTGCCAAATAAAACATTTTAATGCTACTGAGGAGAACAAAAGATGATTTAAGCACATGCAGAGATACCCTATTTTACCTAAAGATGTCATAGCTAAATTAAACTAATGCAATCAAACACCAATAGGTGTCCTGAGAAGAAGACAGAATGATTCTAAATCTCAAATACAAATAAGCTCAGCCTGAGAAACTGACAAAGAAAACTTCACATATTAAAATACATTGTCAAGCTACAGAAGTTAAAAAATTGATAGATGATAGATGATAGATAGATGATGATAGATAGATAGATAGATAGATAGATAGATAGATAGATATAGATAGATAGATGTTAGGTAGAGATAAACATAGAGAGACGTATAGACACAGTACCATACCTGAATAACCAGGAAGCTCGATGGAAGAGTGTTTAGAAATAAACCAGACTACATGTGATAAATGATATGTTACTTACCAATGGAAAAAAAGATAATCTATTCAAAAATGCTGCTGAAACAATTGGATACCTTTTTGGAAAAAAAACTAGATTCCATCCTCAAAACCTGCACCAAAATCAATGCCAGATGACTCACATATTTAAATATAAAAAAGAAAATCATGAAGGCGCTATTAAAAAATGGAAAAAAAATTTAAGAGCCTGATGTGGGGAAGACCTTTCTATTTTAGACCTGAAATGTAAAAACTGTAAGTTGTTATTAATAAATTCTATCTAATATAAAAAATTTCTGCTTTGAAGAAACCACCATAAACAAAATACAAAGAAAAGGGACATACTGAGAAAAATAATTTGCAAAGGACTTCTCAACATATTAAAAATGATAGTTTACAATTCAGTATTGTACACTTAAAAATTTGTCAAGAGGGTAGATCTCATCTTAAGTGTTCTTAACAGACACACACATACACACACACACAAAGACTGAAGAATAAGGAGAAGCAGGAGGAAATTTTTGGAGGTGATGGGTGTGTTTATTAACTTGATTGTGGTGACACTTTCACAGTTCAGAGGCATATCCCCTAACTCATCAAACTGTATACATTAAATATGTCTAGTTTTTTTTGTATCAATTATACCTCAATAAAACTGTTTTTGAAAAAATAGGACGAATGAATGATGTTGGTACTTCCCAAAAAGAAATACTCATGATGGAAATAGTTGAAAAATGCCTACTCCCATTCAAAATGAAAGAATTGTACATTAAGACTACTGAAAAATGCCAGTTTTCCAAAAATCTACCAGATTTCAGATTGACATGGATCAAAAAACTTAGCTGTTATACATATTATTGGTGACATTAGGGAAATAAAGTACCCTTATAGATTTTTGGTGGGGCCATGAACTGTTACAATGTTTATTAGGAACAAATTGCCAAATATTTACCAAAATATAATTCGCATGTATCTTCTGACTCAGAAGTTCCACCTCTAGGAATTTATCTTACATTGCACCTGTGTGCAATTGTGTGTATATGCACATGTATGAAATGATGCGTGTATAAAAATAGTTATCACCACATTGTTAAGAGCAAAAGATTACAAATTGAATGGTTATCAATATAGACTCATTACCACAAAGATCTGGTCAACCTATACAAAGGAATCCTATGTTCCTTAGGATTATGCTTTCTAAGAAAACAAAGTGCTGATAGTACTATAGGGTAAGATACCACTGCTGTAAAGTAATGATGCTAGTAATAATGATTATTATATATAAAGTGTATGTTCACATATGAATAAAAAAATCACTGAAAGGGTGCCCATGAGCCTGATAACAGTGAATGCCTTGGAGCGGGGACTTGAGTGGCCTGGGGTCTGTGGTGCAAAGTAGACTTACTTTTTTTTTATAATTAATTAATTTATTTTTATTTATTGGCTGTGTTGGGTCTTTGTTGCTGCACGCGGGCTTTCTGTAGTTGTGGAGAGCAGGGGCTACTCTTCATTGCCATTTGTGGGCTTCTTATTGCAGTGGCTTCTCTTGTTACAGAGCTTGGGCTCTAGGCGAGTGTGCTTCAGTGGTTGTGGCTCACGGGCTTAGTTGCTGCATGGTATGCGGGATCTTCCTGGACCAGGGATCAAACCCGTGTCGCCTGCATTGGCAGGTGGATTCTTAACCACTACGCCACCAGGGAAGCCCGACCTCCTTTTTTTTTTTTTAATATATAAATTTATTTATTTATTTATTTATTTTATTGGCTGTGTTGGGTCTTTTTTGCTGTGTGCTGGCTTTCTTTTTTGTTGTGGTGAGTGGGGGCTACTCTTCATTGTGGTGCGTGGGCTCCTCATTGCCGTGGCTTCTCCTGTTGCGGAGCACGGGCTCTAGGCGCGTGGGCTTCAGTAGTTGCAGCACATGGGCTCAATAGATGTGGCTCACGGGCTCTAAAGTGCAGGCTCAATAGTTGTGGCACATGGGCTTAGTTGCTCCATGGCATGTGGGATCTTCCTAGAGCAGGGAGCGAACCCGTGTCCCCTGCATTGGCAGGTGGATTCTCAACCACTGTGCCACCTAGGAAACCCCTCGACTTACTTTTTAATGTGCCCCTTTTCTATCTGTTAAATTTTGAATCCTGTATATGTGTTACCTATTCAAAAGGTTAATCAACTTTAATTTAAATCCCAACTCAAATACTACGGTCTCCTCTTTTCAACTTTGTGACCTTGCCCAAACCATACCCCACTTTCCCTCTCTGTGGAGCAGGGATGATCATAATCCCTGCTCCCAGGTTGTGATCAGAGCTACATGAGTAATCATGGGAACACAGACTGCACAGAGCCTGCCAATTACATGTAATTGCTTAGTAAATGCCCTCCACCTCTTCTCCCTGAGAATTAAAGTAAGTTGCTGTAATCTAACTATTACGGCTTAATAAACTGCATAATTGGGCTTTGCTGTGTTTTTAATTTTCTCTGTAATACACGAATGACTTAAACATCTGCTTTCCTTAGGCATAATTAAGAGGGAGAGCAGTATACCTCACCAGTCATGCATTCTTTCCCTGTCTTAAAAGTAACACTTTTCATTTAAGAGCCAAGTCTAGGTGTTAACCAGTTCTTGGCATAACTAGAATAAGGTTAAAGGACTAAAGCCACCAAAGCACAATTATGTAGTGGCCTTGGATTTCAGACACCTGCTTCCATCACTCCTGACTGCCACCGAGCGGCTGTTTATCACTGGAGATTTTTTTGTTACTTCTTTGCCCTTCTAAAGCATCACTTTAAAATGGGAGCAACCACCTCACAGAGGTGCTGTCTGGATTAAAGTCAGTCTGTCTAGAAAAGCACCCGATACAGATCATGCACTCAACAAATATTTTTGGAAGAGTATTAAACAGCTACTATGTGCAAGAACCAAGAAGTGGTTCCTACCTTCAAAATCCTTACACGTGAATATGGGGGAGGAAATCATGATTCGAATGACTGCAGGACCAAGCCATTTAGTGGTAGAAAATGAAGTGAAGAGGGTAAGCGTGACTAATGAAGGGTCATCACCAGTGAACCAGTGGCCACGTTGACTAACTGTAGCCAGAATGCCAAGGAAGAGTAAAACCAGCACCAGAGGCTAATACCTCAAACTTCTAAGTCGGGGAAAGACTCCTTCCTGTGTGGTGAAGTATGAACTTCTTGACAGTATCACGCACATTTGTGTCCTCCACAGCACCAGACGTAGCAAGTGTGCAGCGAACGTTACTGTAGGACCAACACTGTAGGTGCAAACATTTCTCCAGCATCAGGAGGCTTGCTAGGATCTGCTGTCAGGCTCCCAATACCAGATGATGGTTTGAAACCTTCCGGTCCACTTCTCAGTTACCGGTCTTTGTTCAGGACTGGTATTAATGCATTACCAGTCCTAGACAGTGCATTACATGCATGTATTAAATGTCCACCAGGTGGGTGTAACACACAGCCAGTGGGTGTTAGGGTGGTCCCGCAAAAGGAACCACACTTCTGTCTTTCCTTGGCACATCTGTAATTTCAGCGTCCCTTAGTGCGTTCTCCTCTAAGGGATTGACGTAAATAAGGAGGAGTGTTTGGGAGCCTGTGGGAGTCCCTCAGGCCAGCAGCGCTCTCAGCATCATGACCTGGGGACGTGGGGCACCCAAGGAGGATGAATACCCTCTTAGCGTATTTTCCCCTCTCATGCCAGGCAGGTTGTTGACAGGTTGAAAAATCAAGGCTTCTGCCATATTCTCCCTGAGTTTGATTCATCTGCAAGGGCATTAACTTTTCATATGCCTCAGCTAAGTGGGATTTTAAAATCCGTGTTAGTGACAGGATATTTAATTTCAGATCTGCAGGGCCCGCATCTAAACCTAATATTGCATGCATGTCAGAAGGAATTCCAAACCCTCTCACAGCAGCCTTGCATGGCACCTAGAGACGCCTGACCAGATGGGGGTGACAGGGGTTCTGTCTCAACTTTCAACTGAACACCTGCAAGGATTTTTCCTTCTGAGATGACATGTAAAAATTTTTGGTGTGTCCTATCTTACCAGACAAAATTCGACTTTCCATCTCTGCATGCTTTCCAAGGCCCCATGGTCTGTCGTGGAGCGGGACTTCCCCTGTCCTTGATTAGTCAATTTCTCATAGACGATGCAGATGGGCTGTTGGCCCTGGCCACCAAGGGCTTTCAGTTGAGACCACCCGGAGGGTGAATCTGGAGAAGGCAGCCAACAGGCCCAGGAATCTGCTAGACACAGAGAGGAGGCCACCCAGCCAATAGCGAAGATTAGGAAGACTCAAGGAGGGCGTATGGGGTCACCTGTTACGCGCACCTATGCTGGCTTACAGTGGGAAACCGCCACAGGCTGAAAGCCACCCTGTTGTTCAAGAAGATTGAGCTGTTTGCCATGGACTTTGTTTTTTGTTGGTTTTTTTTTTATTGGAATATAATTGCTTTACACTCTTGTACCAGTTTTTGAGGTACACCAAAGTCAATCAGCTGTATTTATACACATATCCCCATATTCCCTCCCTCCTTCGACTCCCCCCCACCCCCCCCATCCCGGCCCTCTAAGACATCACCCATCATTGAGTTGATCTCCCTTTGTTATACAGCAACTTCCCACTGGCTATCTATTTTACAGTTGGTAGTATATATATGTCTATGCTACTCTCTCACTTTGCCCCAGCTGGGACGAAGTGAGAGAGTTGCCATGGACTTTGAAGACTTTCCTAGCTGAGGGTAGCAGTTTGTCAGAGAAGTGACCAGGCGTTCGGATTTCATTTGCAGTCGAGGAATATACACGAGGGCAACAGACTGTATACTCTTGAGGGGACTGTTAATATCTTCTGCTTGGTGAGATGGGCCTGCCTAGCTGAGTTGCTACGGGAGAGGGTTGGATGGGATGAAGTAATCCTTGGAGACACAGTCTACTGAGCTGCATTTCCACCTGGTGTCCACCAGGGGCTGCCTGACCTGGAGCTTCAAGCTTCCTTTCAGACCAAGGCTCCAAGGTGAAGGGTGATCTACCCCTTTGTTCTCATTCTTTCTCTGTCTCCTTTCTACTTACTCTTTCTCCCTTCTTTTCTTTCGTCGCTTCTGGCATTCTTTGGAGCAGAGCACAAGCAGTACCCTCACTGGCCTCAAGAACCTCTCTTTAAGCCTACTCACCCCCCTCCCCCAACCCTGGCAAAGGAGAGAAGAGGGAAGTGTCTCCAATGTATCATTGTCACAAATACCCAATTTTGTTTTTCTCTGTGGGCTCTCCAGATGAATGCTTCTTTTACAGTTCGTGTTTGCAATGTTTTCTTCCTTAGAGAAAAAAAGAGCCATTTGCAAACGTGAAATTATTCTGATGATCTAATCTCTGTTGCATTCCTCGGCAATGCAAAGAGTTAAATGATGCATGAAATCACCTGTCGGCCCCCATTAGAAGGGGCTGGGTTTACATACCCAGAGGCGGCCTGTGAATTATTGAAGCGAAGGGGCTCTTGGCTCTGCGTCCGGCTAGACGCGGATCAGCCCGAGTTACTTTGGAGGTGCCGTTTGTGGCCTCAGCTTCCACTTGGCTGAGGAGATCGTCTGACAGACACTGCGGGAGGCTGCCAGCACCAGGTCTCCTTGAGAACAACTTGAACTAAGCTCCTACAGGCTCCAGATGGCTCGCAAACTACAGGGGAGCTTTGCAGAGTCCCAAAAACTTCACCAGAAAAGAAAGTTGGCAATGTTTCAGTCTGGGTGGTAGGTTCACCCTGACACTGTGGACTCAAGCATTATTGTTGGGGTTTCACAGAGTCCATTTTATAACACCCCCAATCCCCACCTGGATTTGGAACCAATGCGAGAGGGAAGGAGAGAGGAGTGGAGGCAGGTGACGTTCAAAATAGCACCTGTATTACTGATTGACCTATCAGAGAACACGGGGGACAGTGACTCTGGATGTCCTATGAACCCCAGGAGGGACCTCACTTCCTGGCCCAGTGCAGGAAGCCATAAGCCTCACCCCATGGGGCAGGATCCTGGTTCCTTTTAACCTCAGGCAGGGAGCAGAGATGAACCATGTTTTCTGTAAGCGCCAGGCCCCCAAGAAGTGGCAGCCAGGGACCACTTTTGTGGCCCATACAGTCAGCCCTCCGTATCGGTGGAGTTCTATCCTAAGTTGGTGGAACCCACAGATATGGAGGGCTGACTGTACTACACCTTTTTATGTAAGGGACTTGAGCATCCTCAGATTTTGTTTTCCATGGGGATCCTGGAGCCAATCCCCTGTGGATACCGAGGAATTACTGCACTCATCTTTCAGGTAAGTTTCTCCCCTCTCCTGTTGAGAAGAGAGAGGTTAGAGACAGGGGCATCTGGAGGGGAGACTTCCCCTGGGAACAGAGCATTCCTTGTGTGTCCTAAGGGGACGTGTCAAGCTGAAGATTTGGAGAAAGGAGATAGGAAAGCTGGAGAGGATTTTGGGAGCCGTGAAATGCTTTTATCTGCAGAAGGAAAAACCGAGGCACAGGCTCACTCATGGTTATACAGCTAGCTCAGAGCAAGGCTGAGTTCTGCGTGGCCCCCTCCCGGTGTTGTGCAGAACACCTGCTGGATGGCACAGCAGGGAGTCTTCACCCCAGAATCTCTCTGTGGATGCCCATACTGTCTCTTGGTCCATGGGGGTTCCACCATTGTGGGTCTCAGCCCCCAGTCCCATCCCATCACATCCACTCCACCTGCCCCTCCCCCAGCATGGGATATGCTTAGAGGATGCACAGGAATCTTCCATTCATAGCAAATTATAATTTAGAAAAAAAGTTCAATATCATGAAATTAAGTCAGATAAAGGTCTTTGCTGATGCTTTGTCCTTGAGCTTTTTCAACTCTGAACAGACAGTTGGCAATGTAATCAGCTCCTGCCTGAGCCATAGGGCAGCTTTGGAGGAGGCGAAGCAGGGGTGGGGACCTAATTGGTATGTCACTGGGAAGATGCCATTGCTCCCAGTCGGATGGGGATCATAGGCACACCTGCTTCTGCAAACGCTCAGACCTCTAGGCAGCTCTGTGGCTTCTTTCTGTCCTCTGGACACAGTCCCTGCTGCTGTATTTAGCTCATCGATAATTCCCACTGTCAAAATCATATTTCTGCCAGCCACTCACTGTATTGCTTGATTTGTGCACTGTCTTTTGATAGTGTCTGGGGCTCAAACCCTGAACTGCTTTGGCTTGGGCTCCCGTGGAGCAGCCACGCTGTGTGCTAAAGACACAGGAAAGGGCCCTTCCCGACACGCCTTGTGACCTTGGGGAGGTGACACCTTTACCATCACACTCCCCGAGGGCTCTCAGGCTCTCCCTGCCAGAGGAGCCACTGAAATCTAAACACCTACTGGCTGAGTTTTATTTCTAGCCCTGCAAGGTAATAAGTTCATGCACACACACACACCAGATTTCTATTCCCATCAAATCTCGGCATCCCAGAATGACCTACATGTGGGCAAAGGCTTTTTATCTGTCAGAAATCGTTATCAGATGGCAGTTTTCTCTCTCCACTGCACACACATTATCACAAATGCAGGTACCATTTTCTCCCCATCTTGCCAATCCCCTCCCATAAACCCTCCACCCTCCTACCTCCCCACCCCCCAGGCTCTTGAATGCCCAAGGAGAATGTCTGAGGCCAGCATGTAATTGGTATCCAAAAGTAGGCCCCTGGGAAACAAAAAGGACATTTTTTAGGGCACTCACCTATTTTTTTTTAAATATTTGACAAGTATAGTTGACTTACCATGTTGTGTTAGCAGGTGTACAGCCAAGTGATTCAGATTCTTTTTCAGATTCTTTCCCTATTAGGTTATTACAGAATCCGGATCAGAGTTCCCTGTACCATACAGTAGGTCCTTATTGATCGTCTATTTTATATATAGTGGCATGTATATGTTAATCCCAAACTCCTAATTTATCCCCCACCCATGTTTCTTTGGTAACCATGGGGGTTTGTATCATTTGTATCCGTTTTTTCTAGATTCCACATATAAGTGATATCATATGATATTTATCTTTCTCTGGCTTACTTCACTTAGTATGATAATCTCTAGGTCCCTCCATGTTGTTGTAAATGGCATTATTTCATTCTTTTTTATGGCCACTCACCCATATTTTTAACGGTGCTATCCTTCCCCATAAGGCTCAATGCGGGAAAGACCTCCAACCATGCCAGAGCCCACCCCCTTGAGGCTCGGGCTGAATCCCTCTTCTCTCCAGGGCAGTGGGGCTAGGAGCTGGGCCAAGAACACCCCCTCCCAGCTCTTGAAAGAGTGTCCGTGTATGTCTCACTTGAACCCTGCACTCACCTGGGGAAGCAGGCAGGGCACAGAGGTGAGGGCCACACAGCAGGCAAGTCCGGGTGTGCTTCTCCTTCCTCGCTCCTCCACCCTTCCCCTGGGAATCATCATTCCCCTTGAAGGTGGGAGGGAAGACTACTGGTCTGGATTGGCCTGGAAACACCCAGAAATCCGAGCAGAGCCCACAGAGGCACTTGAGTTTCAGGGAAATGAGGGATGTCTGTCAAACATTTTCTGCAAAACTGTGTTCCATGATGGAGCTCATCCAGTTCATTTATAAGGAGACTGAGAGCCTCAGAGGGGGCGTGATTTCCTTGTGACAAAGCGAGGTTGAGAGCCACATGCAAAAAAACCACTCTGGGGGCTTTTTGAGATGAGAACGTCACTCCTCTGTCCAATTCAGCATCTCCCCTCCCTCCCCGACACTCTTCCCCCAGGGCCTGGCAATCTCAGGCTTCCCCTGGCTTTAGAGGGGCCCTTTTATCACCGGCAGCCCCTCACCTGGGCCTGCCCACCTTAGAATGCAAGCCCCAGACTCCACCCTTCCTTCCACCGCCCGCCCCCCCCACCCCCAGCCCCCACTCTCCCCAGCCCTTTAGGGTGTCCCTTCTCTCTGGGTTTTTCTGGTGACAGTTAGCTCGTCTGATGGACTAACTCATTCCAGGGAGGAGGACACAAGTAATAGGTTAACAGCTTTCCCTTCCAAGCTGACTTAGTTGCATTTTAAGGAATGGCAGTGACTCCTAGGGACCAGGGACTTGGCTCAAGAAGTGCTTCTAGAGCTTGGCAGTGGCAGCTCAGACTCTCGATAGAGAAAGGCCAGGAGCTGCAGGACTCGCTTGGAAGCTGCATTTGCAGAGCAAACACACTCTTTTTTTTTTTTTAATTGTTGTTGATGTACAGTATTGTATAAGTTACAGGTTACAATGTAGTGATCCATGATTTTGAAAGTTTATGCTTCATTTATAGTTATTATAAAATATTGGCTGTATTCCCTGTGGTGTATAATACATTGTTATAGCTATTTTATACCTAATAGTTTGTCCCTCTTACTCCCCTGCCCCTATGTTGCCCCTCCCCCCTCCCTCCCCCACTGGTAACTGTTAGGTTGTTCTCTCTATCGGTGAGCCTGTTTCTTTTTTGTTATAGTCACCAGTTTCTGGTATTTTTTAGATTCCATGTGTAAGTGATGTCATACAGTCTTTGTCTTTCTCTCTTTGACTTACTTCACTTAGCATCGTGCCCTCCAAGTTCATCCGTGTTCCTGCAAATGGCAAAATTTCGTTCTTTTTTATGGCTGAGTAGTATTCTCTTGTGTATACGTGCCACATCTTCTTTATTCGTTCATCTGCTGGTGGATGCTTAGGTTGCTTCTATACCTTGGCAATTGTAAATAATGTTGCTATGAACATTGGAGCATGTGTATCTTTTTGAATTAGTGTTTTTGTACTTTTCAGATATGTACCCAGGAGTCGAGTTGCTGGGTCATGTGGTATTTCTATTTTTAGTTTTTTGAGAAACCTCCGTACTGTTTTCCACAGTGGCTGTACCAATTTACATTCCACCAATAGTGTAGGAGGGTTCCCTTTTCTCCATATCCTCGCCAAAATTGTTATTCACAAACACTTTTTACTTGGATTGTGATTTTATTTAGGTTGACAGAGGGACTAAGCACTGCCCTGCCAACCTCTACTCCAGCCATGTGATGCTTTCACAGGATCCAGGTCACTTGCTTTTACACTCACTACAGTTTGTAGATGTGTTCTTAGATCTGGTGCCAGATGGGAACTTGGTATTCCTAAGCGTGTCCTCAACAGTACAGATAAGGGCTTTGTCACCTCCCTCACTCAGGTCACTATGTTTCTGTTAATGTATCCTATGATCAAATTAACCTTTTTATGTTTTGTGTTTGCTGTCATATTACATTGTAAGTTTTTAGTTGACGCAAATGAAAAATATCTAATATTTGGGCTAAATTTATCTCTTAAGTTGTGTGGTATTCTATCTATATATCTGTGCCCTAAGTGTAGGAGTTTACATTTATTCCTTATTACAGATAGTTTTAGAACAAACAAAAACCAGCTGTGGTCATAATACTCCTCTCTCCTGATTCTGGAAAATAGTGTCTTCCTGCACCTCTCGTTCTGAATCTAGTCTCTGAATCTGGTATTTATTCGCAGCCCTAACGTTAGACATGGTCTTGGCTTTTTAGAAAGGCAGAGCTTTGAAGTAGTATGGTAAGTGGCTTCCTGGGAATCAGACAATATGCAAGATGTCAAATAAGTCAGTTTGGCACATGGAACACTGTCTAATCTGGAAATAATTAGTCATCCTCTCTTGAGAGAGAGAGAGAGAGAGTGTGTGTGTGTGTGTGTGTGTGTGTGTAGGGAGAGAGCCAGGGAGAGGAAGGGAGCATAAGAGGAAATTATTTTCATTGCATGTTGAATGGAAGGAATTGAAAAAATTAATTCCTATGACCTGTAAAGTCATTTGAGGAGTGTTAGGCTGGCTAGGGCTGCCATAAGAAAGTATCAATACTACAGACTGAGTGGCCTAAACGACATAAATGTATTGTCTTGAAGTTCTGCTGTCTAGAGGTCCGGGATCCAGGTGTCTGCAGGGCTGGTTCCTTCTGAGGGCGGTGAGGGAAGGGTGTGCTCGAGGGCATGCTCCTCAGCTCGCAGATGCCTGTCTTCTCCCTGTGTCTCCACATCATCTTCCTTTCACATGTCTCTGTGTCCAAATATCCCCTTTTTATAAGGATGTA
The DNA here is from genome assembly GCF_030028045.1 of Hippopotamus amphibius kiboko. Classification (NCBI taxonomy): domain Eukaryota; kingdom Metazoa; phylum Chordata; class Mammalia; order Artiodactyla; family Hippopotamidae; genus Hippopotamus; species Hippopotamus amphibius. Next base: position 158,086,619 of record NC_080189.1, read on the forward strand.
ATCATTGGGATTAGGGTCCACCCTAATGACCTCATTATAACATGATTGCCCCTGTAAAGACTTTGTCTCCAAATCAGGCCCCGCTCTGGGGTACTGGGGCATAACACTTGAAGGTAGGACTTTGGGGAGGACAGTTCAGCCCAGACCGTGAGGATTCACAACACAGTATAATAAGAATATCAGCAACACAGCAGGGAGCCCCTGCAAAACCAGTAGAGCTGCGTTGTGGAAGTCAAACCTGAGACGTGGCCTTTCTGATGTGATCCCGCTCCGGAAATGCTCCCAGTTCCCACCAACCATATACCTATTCCACACCCTGCCAAGTATTTTAGGCCCTGTGACAGCCTTTCTTCTTCGGTGGGGGAGAAAACCCTCTCCCTTCCAAACTGCGGCGGTCAGTGCTTCAAATCCAGCAGTTTCTCGCACTTGCATCCCAACTCTACACCTCCTGGTTCCCTGCAAATCCTCCACCCACAAGTAGAGGAGGGAAAAGTTCCTTTCCATTTAGACAGGAGGTACCAGGTGCTCTACATATAACTTTTCCTCCCATGTTCCTCCTGATGACTGGGCAAAATAAACAACAGCATCTCCATTTAAACGTGAAACGTTAGGGGGCGTGGCCAGCCAAATGATTGGCAAGTCACAAGGCCACGCCCCAACCACCCTGTCTCCCCTGTAGGTGGGGGCGGGGCAGCCAGCGGGTGCTCCTAGGTCCTGCCCGACAGGCTTGCAGGATTCCTCAGACTCTTACTTGCCCTCCTGTTGCAGAAGAGCTGCAGGGAGACAGCAAAGAAAGAGTGACTGCAAAAGCCATTTAATCTGTGTGGTTAACAGAAGTCATTGGCAAATGACCCCACTGGCCTCCCAAGGGTCGTGAAGGGTGTATTTTCAGATATGGGCGTTTATCCCCCAGATTTTCAGTGTGCGGCCAGCAGTGCGTCACCTGCTTCCCAGAGTTGCTGGGGTTCCTTCTTAGATTAAAATCAGCATTAAGTCAGATAGATACATACTGTGTGAAATCTCATTTTCTTGGGAATGAAAAATAAGTTTATCTTTCAGTCCGTGATTTCAGGAGCAGGAGGCAAAGGACTTGGAAATAAAAAACACCTTTTCCTGGGCCTGCAAATCTTGTCCTTCCTCCAGACAACTGGGGACTTCCCTTTAGCAAGGTGCTACCCATGACCAAGAAAGTCCTGCTGCGTATCCTGCTGTGTAGTGGGACTTGGGATGGAAGAAGTTTGAAGTAAGGCTGCCCGGGGAGCCCAGGGTTGATGCAGAGTTGGTTCATGGGGTGACCCTTTTCCGTGTAGTTGGAAACCTATGCAAGATGGGCCCATTAAGTAGGAAATGACTTCCGTGACACCATTTGGAAAGTGTGGCTCTTCATCCCCAGCTGTTGTCCACTGAGGCTTCTGCAGGGAACTCACCAAAGGTCCAATCACACGCATCTGAAGGGAGCAGTAGAATCTTCTGTGGTTACTCATTTGCTTCAGAGAGAAGAAGAAATTAAATCTATTTGGAAGGAGGGGAAATTAACATTCATTGGGAGCAATGAATGTGTGCTGTGTGCCAGGCACTGTGCTAGGAGCCTTTTCCTACATCTTCGTTTAAATTTTAGAAATAAACTGTTTTTCCTTAAAATTAATAAAACAGGTTCATGACTATTAGAGAAAGTTGCAGAAATATTATAAAGCCTAAAGAAGAGAATACAATTACCTATCATGCCTTAGCCCATTCGATTTAATCCTTTGGTGGCTGGATTGAAAGGGAGAGACCAGCCAATTTAGAAAGAGCAGAGGGACTCATGCTTCTTTCTGTGTAAGGTGAGAAGATGCAGGGGCATTTTATGGTGCAGGAATGCAGCATGGGGAAAGATCCAAGCTCTACAGGGCAGACGGCAGTCTCTGGGCATCAGTTACAGACCAGGAGGGGTACTCTGGCATCACTCAGAAGAGTGTTCCAGAAAACAGCCCACGGGCCGGGGTGTTCCGAGCAGCATTAATTATCAGCAGGAGAGTCCTGAGACTGAAACTCAAAACAGAATCCTTGCTGCTGTCCCTCTGGCAGCACAAGCTGGGGTTGTTGTGCCCCCACCAACAGGGTCTGGCAGGACCCCAGGTTGCTGTGGGCAGTGCTCAGGGGCGCCCTCAGGAGCGGAGGCAGGAATTACAGTGTAACTGCACCGCCTTCCGCACCGCTCCCTTGGGGACTGTTCGTCTTTTTCCTTAGGCTCACTTAAGATCCTCGAGGTGAGCGTGGAGGGAAGGGACCCCTGTCTGGTTTGCCAGCACCCAGTTAGTGCTCAAATATATTTGGGATAAGTGATAATTTACCTCCTGTTTCCCCTTTAGGACTCTCTTACCTGGTTTTGCTTAGATAGAGTTGAGGGGGGTCGCCACACTGGTTTGTCTCAGTCTCCCTCCCCCAGGGGTGACTCTCCTATGCTCACTGGAGCAGTTGCGGGCACCAAACATGAAGGATGATGTCGCCAAAGAAGACAATGCTCCAGGAAGAAAAGTAACAGGATCAGCAGTCGTGGGGCCGCCATCTGGGGAAACAGGGAAGAGAATGGGTCCCCTCAGGGCAGGCGGGGAGGGGCCGGATGAAACCACAGGCACAGAATCAGCGTCAGCTGGCCTGAAGGGAGGCCAGCAGGATCGCCCTCCCCTTCGGAGGGAAGGGTGGTGGCGGCATCGCCAACCGCAGTGAGATGCTTAGCACCAAGACGTGGTGCCACCCTGGGTTCCTCTGGGTGTGGACGGCAGTGGTTCTGAGCAAAGCAGACAGGGCCCTGGGGGGCAGGCAGCTGGGCAGTCTGCAGGCACCCCTGTCGGAAGAGGTGTGGACAGAGTGAGACGGGAGCCTGCGGATGACCGGGCCTCCGGTGCAGACCTGCTTTTTCTTTTTAATTCTCTACAGCTTCTCTAGGCGTTCTGGTGTTTCCAATTGCTGAGGAAATTTCACTCTGGCCCTTCTTGTTCCATCTGGAAATGCTCCTCTCTCTGAAACTCTGGGAGGCTGTGAAGGGCTGGCTCTCTCATTTCCTTGAGATGAAGGGATGAGTATTCCCTGTTTTAAGGGATGACTGTTATCCTTTCTGTTTTCTGTTTCCATTCAGTGGAGCCCAGGTACTGAAGACCAGCGCTCATCTTCAAAGATGAGAACTGTCTCTTCTCTTCAGAAAGTTATATTCCAGAGGGAACAAAGCAGAACTTCGGTGGCAGAATATACATCCTAAGTGGGGGCATGTGGCAAGGAGCAGAGGGAGAAACATGGTTCACATCCTTTGAATGGAAGAAGGGAATAAAAAATATAGACATGCATTTTGTTTACCCATTCTATATATAATAGCTTACATTCGCTAACCCCAACCTCCCGTGTCATCCCTCCCCAGCCCCCTTCCCCTTGGCAACCACAAGTCTGTTCTCTACGTCCGTGAGCCTGTTTCTGTTTCGTAAATAGGTTCTATATAAGCTATTATGTAGAGAATGGATAAACAGCAGGGTCCTACTGTATAGCACAGAGAACTGTATTCAATATCCTATGATAAACCATAACAGAAAAGAACATTTTAAAAAAAAGAATGTATAGATGTGTATAAATGAGTCACTTTGCTATACAGCAGAAATTAACACATGATAAATCAAATATGCTTCAGTAAAAAATAGACATTCATAATGCATATGTATTCATGTGCTGGAAAGATCAAACAACATTTCCTAGAAGAGGAGCTTGGAGCAGAGTCTGGGAGCGAGATGAGGGTACGGGTGGGTTTGCAGTGGTGGACAGGTCATTGCATGAGCAAGGGTGGAATGCAGAGAATTGTTTGCAGGTAAGTGTGTCTAGGAACCAAAGGGGTTTGGTGAGCTGATGCTGGAAAGGTAGCTTGATGCCAAATTGTAGAGGACCTTGAATTCATAGTAGGAAACTTGGCATCTGTTTTGTAGCAGTAGGGAGCCACAGCAGGTATTTGAAGAGATTGTTCACATGAATGATTCTAAGCCCTAAAATTCGCTCCAGCGAATTTGTTGTTCAGCTTAGAGTGCGGAAGGTGTTGAGGAAGAGTCAGAAAGGATGCGTTATTCCACAGTCTAGATGTCCATGGGGGCAGAAGGAGGACAAGGTCTTATGTTTCTTGCTCCTCTTCAGGAGGGAAAATATGTAGTAAGATTCCAGGACACTGAAGGGATCAGTTTTCTCTGGAAACAAAGATATTGACCTCTCTCCAGCAGTAAGGGAAAAGTGTTAAACTAGAGGTGTTTAACATGTTAAACTAGAATATTTCTGTAGGAACTTAAATATGAAAGGCTTCATGTTCAAACTTGGAGCATTTTGTGGTGCCAGCCTAATTATCTGGGTTGTGTTGTTGCATGACATTCCTTGTCCAATTCTGCTTGGTAGGCTAAGTTGAAGAATGTGGCAAGGGAAAGCCTGAGATGGAAAATAAGAAAAGGATATTTGTTTTTCCATGTATAGAATGTGGTGTTGGAGTTAATTAGTGGGCTGCTGTGACCCATTTAAGAAACTCCCGGAAATAACCTCTCAACCACCCAGCTAATTGGTCCCAGGAACACCAAACACTGAAGCATTTAAAATGTCATGGAAGCAATTACTTCGGGATGTAGACAGACATCTTCCCTGTCATCATCCCTGACATCTTGCCCAAGCAGACAGCCACCTTTCCTGATTGACCATTGGTTTGGCTGTTAAGCTGTTCAGAAAAAGCAGAGAGCAGTGGAGTGTGGGGAAATTTACCCACTTCCTCCCCAGGAAGAGAAAATATTAATGTGTTTTGCAAACAATACAGAATACTGATTTTCCAAACATTTACTCTTGAGTAGGGGTCACTATTGCTGCTGTAACAAATCACCACAGTTGTAATGGTTTACCCCAACATAAATTTGCTGTTTTACAGTTCTGGGGCTCAGAAGTCTGAAATGGGCTTTTCTGTGCTAAAATCAAGGTGCTGGCCAGACTGCATACATTTTTGAAGGCTCTAGGGGGCAATCTGTTTCCTTGCCTTTTCTGGCTTCTAGAAGCCTCCCACATCCCTTGGATTGTGGCCCCTCCCTCCAGGTTCAAAGCCAGCAAAGTCCCATTTCTCTGATCCTTTCTCTATGGGCACATCTCTCTCTCACTGACTGCAGCTGGGAAATGTCTTCATCTTTCAAGGACTCATGTGATTAGACTAAGCCCAGCAGATAACCCAGGATAACCACTCCATGTCACAGCCCTAAACCCATTACACCTGCAAAGTCTCTTTTGCCATGCAAGGTAGTATATTCACAGGTTCCATCAATTAAGATGTGGTCATCCTTTGGAGGGAACATTTTTCAGACTTCCGCACTGTGTATTAAACTTTTAAACACAGGATGTGGCCCCATGTTTTGCATCTCCTTCCACTCAGCTAAAGTCTTAGGTGAACTGAGGCTTCCCTGGGGTCTACTAAAGCACTGGTGTAGTGACCCAGGGAAGCCAGCTCTGGAGCAAGATTGCCTGGGTTTCTTACCAATAATCTCATTATTCAAGTCTTGTTTGGCTTTGGATAGTTTACCTTTCTACATATCAGTGTGATTATCTGCAAAGGGGTGGGGGGGGATGATTCCCAATAAGAAGCAGCTGGCACACTTAAATTAGGGTGACAAGATTATAATAAAAAGGTTTCTCGATGATGGGTGATGACCTAGAGGGCTAGGATAGGGAGGGTGGGAAGGAATTGCGGGAGGGAGGGGATTTGGGGATATATGTATCAAATACAGCTGATTCGCTTTGTTGTACAGCAGAAACTGGCACAACCGTGTAAAGCAGTTATACTCCAATAAAGAGCTTTTAAAAAAAAAGGTTTTAGGTCCTCTGACGTTGCTAGAATATTTCACTGGTCGGTGTCCATTTTCCTCATTTGCATTGTACCTGCCCTTCTGCAGTCAGATTCCTTGTTCCGTGGCTTGCCCAGAGGATCTGCTGCGCTCATATTTCCAAACAAACAGCAGGTTCATCTACAAGAGAGACAACACCTTCTAAGGCTTGACAGTTCCAGCAAAACTCAGGGGAAAGTCATTTCTTTTAAAGTATCATCAACAAGCCAGTGTCCACTGACCTAGAACGTCATTCTTGCCTGCTTCTCTCTTCAATTAAGTGGGGAACAATGTTTTCCATAGAAGTAGTTTATGAAGCACTACATATGGCAATATTAAAACCATAAAAATAAGCTTCCAGGAGATAAAGCAAATAACGCTGCTTCATCCCTCTACCCTGGCACTGTCTCTGGGTAATGTCAGGCTCAGTACACTGGGAAAGTGGCTCCTAGCGCGACTGGTACTTAGGTGCCTATTTTGAGCAATTCCTTGAACACTGTTGCTAATGTTCATGGAATCGTGAGATTGCTGTTTATTGAATGCATTTCCAGAGCAGAATAATCATAAAAATATAAATATCAAATTTACTTTAAATTGCAGATATTACTACCCCTACGACCCTAATATATTAAGTATTCTATTGAATGCTGGATTCCAAGATAAAGAACTCTTTAAGAATATAGCACTCATATCCTTCATTCATTTACTGACACATACATTCGATTATTCATTCAATAAATATTTACTGAGCACCCACAATTAGGATTAAATGATGAGCAAAACAATATTCCTAATGGGAAATATAAGTACGAATTAAAGTGATAACTGATAGAAAAGATAGAGGTTCTATAAGAGCTTATAACAGAAGCACTGAGGAACCATAGACAGATTTTAAGCAGGGAAGTTAAAGGATCAAATTTTTCCTTTAAGAACATCACACAGGCTACATGTAGAGAACAGATCAGAGACAAATCAAGATCTGCCAACCATCCTTCATGAATGTTCTTTAATACAGGGTCTTTGTGGCGGATGGTGTTACTTGGTTAACACAACCCCATTTCCACTCTCCTCTTTCCATACAGCCATGTGGTGTAGAGGCTAGAAAAGCAAACTACCCTCTTCCCAGCTTCCTTGCAACCACAGGTAGCCATGTGACCCTGTTCTGGCCAATGAGACTAGAGCAGAGATCTGTTGGGATCTTCTGGGAAGGAATATACATTTCCGGATAAAAGGAACAAGTATAGCTGAACAAACATTCCCTGCTTCTTCCTACCTTTCTTCTTTTTTTTAACACAGAAGTGATGTCTAGAGCTGGGGTAGCTAACTGGAAACCATGAAGGAAAGGCCAAGATGGTGATTCATGTAGAATTGAGTAATTACAGTAATGCTGGCAGCCACCCACATGCAGATTGCTTGTTATGTGGGGAAAATAATCCCTCATGCTTGGATTTTGAATTTTTAAAAAATTTTTTATTGAAGTGTAGTTGGTTTACAATGTTGTATAAGTTTCTGGTGTACAGCAAAGTGATTCAATTATGTATGTATAAATATATATGTATACATTGTTTTTCAGATTCTTTTTCCATTTTAGATTATTACATGGTATTGAATATAGTTCCCTGTGCTATGTAGTAGGACATTGATTTTCATCTATTTTACATATAGTAGTGTGTATATGTTACTTTCAAACTCCTCATTTATCCTTCCTCCCCTCTTTCCCCTTTGGTAACCATAAGTTTGTTTTCTATGTCTGTGAGTCTGTTTCTGTTTTGTATGTAAGATCATTTATATCATATTTTAGATTCTACATATGTGATATATATTTGTCTTTCTCTGTCTGACTTACTTTACTTAGTATGATAATCTCTAGGCCCATCCATGTTGCTGCAAATGGCATGATTTCATTCTTTTTTATGGCTAATATTCCATCGCATATATGTACCATATCTTCTTTATCCATTCATCAAATGCCAATAAACATTTAGGTTGCTTCCATGTCTTGGCTATTGTAAATAGCGCTGCTATGAACATAGAGGTGTATGTATCTGTTTAAATTATAGTTTTATCCAGATATATGCCCAGGTGTGGAATTGCAAGATCATATGGTAACTCTATTTTTAGTTTCTTCAGGAAACTCCATACTGTTCTATTTTTTTTTTATTACTGGAGTATAGTTGCTTTACAATATTGTGTTAGTTTGTACTGTACAGCAAAGTGAGTCAGCTATATGTATACATATATCTCCTCTTTTTTGGATTTCCTTCTCATTTAGGTCACCACAGAGCACTGAGTAGAGTTCGCTGTGCTCTGCAGTAGGTTCTCATTAGTTACCTATTCTATATAGAGTATAAATAGTGTTTATATGTCAATCCCAATCTCCCAGTTCATCCCACCCCCCCTTCCCCCTTGGTATCCATACATTTGTTCTCTACATCTGTGCCTCAGTTTCTGCTTTCTGAATGAGAGCGTCTATACCAATTTTTTCAGATTCCACATATGTGTTAATATACAATATTTGTTTTTTCTTTCTGACTTACTTCACTCTGTATGGCAGTCTCTAATGCCCATCACCAGAGGAATGGATAAAGAAGATGTGGTACACATATACAATGGAATATTACTCCGTGCTGTTCTGAGTTTGGATTTTTTTTTTTTTAACTTTCTGTCAAAAGCATTCTAGGCTGATACGGTGATTCAAAAGTAAGTTTAACTGAACACAAATGAGCAGGCATTGCAATCATTGTCATAGCTAGTACAGGGAATCTCAAAATTCTGCTGCTTTTGAATGGGATGGAGAAAAAGGGAGGAAATCTTTTTTTTTAAGCTTTTATTTATTTTATTGTATTTATTTATTGGCTGAATTGGGTCTTCATTTCTGCACACAGGCTTTCTCTAGTTGTTGTGAGCGGGGGCTACTCTTTCTTGTGGTGGGTGGGCTTCTCACTGCCGTAGCTTCTCTTGTTGCGGATCACAGGCTCTAGGCTCACGGGCTTCGGTAGTCGTGGCACGAGGGCTCAATAGTTGCAGCTCACAGGCTCTAGAGCACAGACTCAGTAGTTGTGGCGCACGGACTTAGCTGCTCCGCGGCATGTGGGATGTTCCTGGAGCAGGGATCGAACCCATGTCCCCTGCATTGGCAGGCAGATTCTTAACCACTGAGCCACCAGGGAGGAAGTCTTGATGGTTCCTCCTCTGAGGCTTCTGAAAGTGGTATTCCTTAGTGTTTCTAGCTTCTTTGGAACTCACACTTGGCTCTGTTGTCTCCAACACAGCATAGATCCCTGAATCTTTAGGAAGTTTATTAGTCCACAATGAAGAGGAACAGATTTTGTCTTTTACCTACTTTCTGTAACCATAGAAACTAAATCAGTGCCTGGCACTTTGTAGATGCTCATTAAATGTCCACTAAACCAGTAGGTGAAGCTGAGGACATTTAAAAGTTGAGAATAGCTGCGTGCTGTGTTTTTAAAAATAAAAGTGAGAAATGGCCTGATCTTATGGACCACATATGGGACAGAGCATGCTCAGTGAAGCATGCCTGTTTTGGATTAAGAAATATGATTATCATTTGCCAGCTCTGATTCCTGCCTCCGGGCTGATAAGATGTGTCCAAAGAGTCATTTTCACTCATTCGCAAACACCAAAACAGAAGGGGTTTTTAATGAATGCAGGAGCTGAAGTTGACAGTCATTAGTAGCTAGAAATAGGCAAGTGATTGCAAAGTCAAGATAAAATGCTTCAATAAAAAAGACCTTCATGCCTGAGGCATAGTCTGCCTTCTTTGCTGAAGTAGTGGTGGATTTTTTTTTTTTTTTTTTAATAATGGCAACATAGTTTGCCTATTCTGGAAGTTTTCTAATCTTCCACTGAGGAAAGATTGGAGGTGCTAAATAAATTAGTTATTGGATAATTAATTTACACAAACAAAACTAATATTGGCTCTTAGTCATTTCTGTTAGGCATGCCATCTATCTGAGCAGAGATGGAGCTGGCCAAGAAAGGGCAGTGTCAAGGCCTCTTTGGATCTTGTCTCTGTCTGACTTCTGATGCCATCTGTCCAAAATGATTTCTAAAAACATCAGAAATCCGTGGTCCTGCCCAGCACCTTTCCCCAACCTGGCATTGCTCAGCCCAGCGTTCTGCGTAGATCCACCTGGCAGATGGGCAAAATGGAACCCAGGGATCTGATTGCTGGTCCTATTCCTTCCTCGCAGACACAGCTTTGCTTCTGTCAAGTCAGAGAAGTCTCTCATGTTTTAGAACTAGAAGTCTCAGTTTAGCAACCAGGGCTATAGCTGTAGACATGAGGGAAGTGAAGTCCAGAGAGGTTAAGTAAATTGTCCAAGGTCAACACAGCAAATCAGTGAAGCTGAGGCTGGCATTTCTCTTGAGCCTCAGACCAGTGTTCTTCCTATTCTTCTGCTGTGGCTTCAGTTTGTAAAGAGAGGATTGCTTCTCCCCAGTCCTCTCTTACACCTCATGGCTACTTCAGTGAATTATGTCTACTGCCCTCATAATAGTCCTCTTTTCAAAGAAAATCCACTCTATGGCATAGTGCTTTCCATTTTCCCCACTGTTTGGAAGGATGTTTTACCTGCTTGTCAGTGCTGAGCTTTGAGCTCCTTGGAGAAGGGCATCTGGTTGTTGTGAGCCATCCAGGCAGAACTGGCTGAGCTGGCCATGTGGTTTCTCCACATCACTTGGCTGTCAGATAAGGGTCACCTGCTTATTGATTGGCACAGGGTAACTTCGGTCCAACATGCTCTCTGATGACACAGAACTTCATATTAAAGGATGTCAGGGAATTGATGTTGCTCTTCTTCAGGAACAAAAGGTACCAAAAGTTAGATGGAATGGAACAGTCAAGAAAACAAAAGTATATACCTCCCCTCTCCCCATTCCCAACCCAGGAGCTCTCATCTACCAATAGAAGATAAAACCAACCAAGCCTCTGGGACAGAGAGAGAAAATGCTGAGCAACAAGGCACCAGCAGTCATTGGGCCAAAATAAACCCTGAGATGGTTGAGAATCTGATTATCTGGATCAATTTCTCTTTTTTCTCCTCTACCCTCTTAGGACTGAGATAAACTTTCCCTTCAATGCAAACAGTGTTAAGTGCCTTCTATCTAAAAAGCATGTTGGCAGGCACTGGTTGAGGATAAAAGATGAATCTTCGATTTGATAGACAGAGCTTGGGCATTGGAGACAGGAAGACTTGGGTAAGAATCTTGACTTTGCCACTTATTAGCTGTGTGTCCTTGGATAAATCACTTAACTTTTCTGAACCTTAATTTCAATATCTTTGTTAAATACATTTTAAGACTGAGAAAAATAGATATTTAAAATACCTAGGACATATTTATTATAACATAGATGTTCTGAAAATGTTTGTCATAATCTATATAAGCTCCTGGGAGCCCACTTTTTTTTTAACCATAAAGCAGTATTTGGGATTTTTGGTTATGGCTTCGGTTTTGGTTTTTTTGGCCATGCCACAGGGCATGTGGAATCTTAGTTCCCTGACCAGGGATCAAACCTGTGCCCCCTGCACTGGAAGCGTGGAGTCTTAATCACTGGAGTGCCAGGGAAGTTCCCTGGGAACCCATTTTTGATTTTTTTGGTAGGTTTGTACTCTCACCATTTCTTGAAAAACCATGAAAAAAATTTCAGAGACAGTATTATTCACTGATGTCACAATGGAAGATGCTATAGAATCAAACTCAGCTATCACTAATTAGCCTGACATAATGTTGGTAGAATAGACCCTAAGAATTTTTAAGCACACGGTGAATGGTGTAGATGGAATTTCTTCATTCTTTAAAAGGGTTGGATTCTAGGATACCCCACCTCTAAGATTTATTGATTCTTATGACCAGATATTTGTTGTGACTTCAGTAATTTTGAAATTGCATTTTTTTCAGAGCCCTTTCTATCAGTCAGCTATAGCTGCAATTTTTCTATACAGTAAATCACCCAAATTCAGTGGCATATAACAATAAGCATATATTTCCCGCTCACGAGTCTGCAGGTCAGCTGAGTTTTGACTGATCTAGCTATGGGTTGGGTCCCTTCTGCTCCAGATGTCTCTCACTTTCTTTGGAACAACAACTATCTGATGCAGGAGGGCCGGGGAAGAGCATAAGAATCACCATACAAGTACATTGAAAGCCTCTCCTCACATTACATTCAATAACATCCCATGAGCCGGGCAAGTCACATGGCTAAGCCCCGGAGTCAAGAAGCAGACTTTCTGCCCATCATGAAGCCAGGGTAAGGATCTGGGTGTATGTTAATACTGAGGAGGAGTCAAGAATTGGGGACCAAGGAAACATTCTTCTACACCCCTGATGTTATAAACTACTGCTGGAATGTTATCGTATTTCTGGTCACTTAAGGGGACTGTCCTTTGAATCTAGCGGTAGCCTCTGATGAGTGATCTAACTCTTGGTACACTGTGTGCCAACATAAAAAGATAGGTCTGCTTCTTTAGTAAACAAGTCCTTTTAAGATTCAATGGTGTTACATCTGTGGGGACTATAGAAAAATGGTACAAATCAACCTGTTTGCAAGGCAGAAGTAGAGACACAGATGTAGAGAACAAATATATGGACACCAAGTGGGGAAAGTGGGGTGGGTTGCGGGGGGAATGAATTGGGAGATTAGGATACCAAATTGTACACTCCAAATATATGCAGTTTATTGTCGGTTAACTGTATCTCAATAAAAGTTCTTTAAAAAAAAAGATTCAATGGTGTTATAAAGCAACTAAATAGAGCAGAGGAAAAAAAAAATCATGGAGATGTTCTCTGCCAGTCTTTAAATCCAGTCCACATCAGTACAGATGAACTTTTACCAACTAATGTCACATCAGGGGTCTAACTGAATTGAACTATTGGCTTTCCTCCAATTCCCAGTGACTTCCAGGCCATTTCATAAAAAGCAGTAATGTAACTGATAACTTCTGGTTTCACATAGCACACTAGATCAACAGCATAGATCACTTTGAAAATATGATCATTTTTCTAGGAATAACTCTCCTTGACTATCAATGAGTAATAAATACTCAATCTACTCTGAATCGCTGGGTTGAGTTTAGAGGACAGAAGATGGGACTCTAGATGGGACTATTAACAAGAAAGTGGATGAAAATCCTCCTTATCCTGTCATCTAACAGAATACAGGTCTGCAGAGAATGACCCTCTTTCCTGGTGTGATATATTAAACCACTGTCACATTAGACGAGATAAACTACAGCTTTACATTTCTAGACTTAAAATTAAGTGACTCCACTCTGGGAGCACTCAGAGAATCCATCCTGGTGTTTCAAATACATTCTGTTGCTTAGGGGAACAAAATATGTGATAAAACTAAACACTATCTTCTCCCCTTTTCCGGTTGCCCTCCCCCACCACTCACCAAACAAAAAGATCTATGTCCTTGTTACGGGGACAGAAATCCTATTCCAAAGATTTCTGCCCAGGAAATTACATCTGGCTTGTAAATTCTCAGCTACAGATTGGTTTCCCAGTTTAGGCACCTGCATCCTTGGTAGTCCCTCTCCTCTCTCTATTCTGTTTTCAGTATATGTACACAGTGAATTGTTTCATCAATACAATTTCACTTGGCTCCAGGCCATAGCCCACCATGGTCTTTCTCGTGATGGTGTGGTCCTCCCTGGTCCAAAAGGAAAGGATCCTGTACTTGCTCATCTTAGTCCTGGCTCAAGGTGACCCCCCTCACACCACCACTCACAATCATGAGACTTGTCCTCCAGCTTCTCTGGATCAGCGCTTTCCATGTCTTGATTTATACTCTTTATTTTTTCCCCTATGGGACTCTGGCTGGATCCTTCTCTGGTCCTAAAAGCAGCCCTGCCTATACTTCCAGCAGCAGTATATTAATGTATTAGGTTAAACTATAGGAGATTGCCTTTTTTTTAGGTTGAATATGGCAGTTTCATATGGTTCAAACTACATATAAACTCAACTTGGGAAAGAGGAGGAGTTTCATCACATTACATATTGAATTACATATTGGATCCCATCAAGAATTTCTTTCTCCTTATCTTGTGGAACTGGGGGCAGGGGGCTATTCTTATAGACCATGCTTTCTGCTCTTTATATAATCCCTGGCCTCCCCATCCCCAGCACTAGACCCACAGAAGATCCTGCTACTACATTTATTGACTGAGGCAGAGGCTTTTCCTGACATCTCTTGTTGGCATCCATGTTCCCACATTTTGGCTATTTATAAAGGTACCATTTACTTTAACTTTGTGAGATACAATAACACTTCTTTTCTTTAATCTCTTTCAGATTGAAGACATCATTACAAAGATGCAAGATGACAAGACAGGGGGTGTGCCCATCAGAACAGTGAAGAGCTTCCTTTCCAAAATCCCCAGTGTCGTCACAGGTAAATATTCTCCTTACAAGGTGTTGATGACAAAAAGGCAGTGTTGCTGAAGTGTTGTGTAGCCTTAATTGTGACTTGGGAGGTGTCTAATAATTTGTGAATAACAAAGATGATATGTTCAATGTGCTTCTTATATAAAGTTGAGTTCTGGGCCTCGTTTCTAGGAAGAAGCTACTCTTTGCCAGTCATTAAGAATAGTCTAACCATGACCAGCCTGTGGTTGAGGCTTCTGGAAAGAAACAAGCTCATTAATAAGCTGGCTAGCCTGTCAGCCACTTGACCTATGGGGTATACACAAGCATAGAAATATTAAATAAATTAGTTTTAAACAAGCTTTAAGAAAGTCTTCTATTTAAATTCTACAAAATGCTTTAAAATGTTTTAACTCATACTTGAACTCCCAAAAGAAGTGGTTTTAAAATGTTTTTCTGCATTACTTTGGGGTTTTTGTGTGTTTTGTGTGCTCAGATATCTCTTTGAAAATTGTTAATTGTGAAATCTATCAAACACATGGGTATAATCTCAAGAAGACGAATAGAACAGGTCACATATACCACTGTGTCACTTCATAAATAATGCATGATCGGTACCTTAGAGCCTCTGGGGAGTGTGGTGGATGGCATCTACATCCCTTTCCACCAGGGGAACCACTATCTACTTTTATACTAAACAAATTCTTACTTTTCTTCACAATCTTTCCACATAGGTATGTATCCCTTGCTATCGGAACAAATAACCAAATACATTAAGATAAAATTTTGGGTGATTCCATAACTATCAAAATCTGGCTATTTGCTTTCCAATTTTGGGGAGCCAAAAGGACTAAGTTTCTACTGCATGCCTATGGAATGGCTAAAATAAAAATCCTGACAATACCAAGTGCTGACGAGGTTATGGAGCAACTAGAACTTTCACATACTGTTAGTGGGAAGGTAAAATGATGCAGTTACTCTGGAAGTTTCTTATAAAGTTGAATATACGCTTACCATGTGACCCAGCAATCTTACTCCTAGGTCCTTATCCACAAGAAAAGAAAATTTTCACTCAAACAAAAACTTGTCAATATTCATAGTAACTTTATCTATTATCTCCCAAGACTGGAAACAACCCAAGTATCCTTCAGTGGGTGAATGAATAAACAGACTGTGGTACATCCACATCCAGCAGTAAAAAGGAGTGAACTATTGATATATGCACCAACTTGGATGAATCTCGAAGTCATTTGTCTGAATGAAAAAATCAGTCTCAAAAGGTTACATGCTATATGATCCCATTTATATGACATTCTAAAAAATAAACAAAAAAACCAACTATAGTGATGGAGAATGGATCAATAGTTGCCAGGGATTGGGAGTTGGGGGAGAGTCTGACTACAAAGAAATAGTATGAGGGGATTTTATGAGGTGATAGAAAAATTCTGTATTCTGACCAGGTTGATGGTGGTGACATGAATCTATACATAGGTCAAAATTCATAGAACAGCACACCAAAAAATAAAAGAGTCAATATATTATATGTTACTTTAAAAGATGGATGCACTCAGTTGAGGTACCCATAAGGATCCCAGCTGATTATTCGGACTGTCACTGTTTGAACTCAAGTACCAACCAAGTAGATTTGGATAACGAAAGATGCTTGTATTCTTAGTGTACTCTAATTTTGAAATTTATATAAATGGAATTATACCCTAGTATTGGCTATGATATATTATATTTTTTCATACATTTCTGGATTTTGCTTGACAAAATGTTGTTTAAGATTTTTGTAGTTATTTTCATGGGCAAGATTGATCTGTTGTTTTTCTTACTTACCCTCCTTGCTGGTTTCAGTACCAAGTTTATGCTAGCTTCATAAAATGAGCAGTGGCATATATCTCTATCATTGACATTGTGCTGTTATCTGAAAAATATCTTTAATCTAACTTTTAGGTGTTTAATTTGAATTACTTTATTTTTATATATAAAATTTTCATCTGGTACTTCTTTCAATATGCTTGGTCATTCGTTCAACAAATATTTCCTGGGTGTTTACTATTTTCTAAGCATTGTTGGGCACTGGGGATTCAGAAGTGAATAAAACAGATCAAAATTTCTGCTCTCATGGGATTTAGATTCTAGTGGAGAAGACAGCAAAATAAATAAGGAAAATTTGCAGAATTTCCTTAGCGATAAAAACCAGTGAGAAAAATTATGTATGATGAGGGGATAGGAGTGTTAAAATTTTGGAACTAGTGGCCAAGCAAGAACTTCCTGAGAAGGTGACATCTGAGTAAAGATGGAAGGAGATGAGGGATTGAATTATGTGGATATTGAGGGAAAGAGCATTCCAGAAAGCCAGTGCTAAAATTCCAAGGTAGGCACATTCCTGGCGTATTGAGGAACTAAGAAGAGGGAACTTGAATAGAGTGAAGAAAAAAAGGGATAATAGAGATGAAGTCAGAGTAATAATGGTGAGCTAGATCATGTAGCCTCTTGGTCATTATGAGGCCCCTGGAGGGCTTTGAGCATGGTGACATGCTCTGACTTATATTTCAACAGACTCACTCTATCCCTTTCTGTGTACTCTGGGGAGTTGGGAGGTTAAGCGCTAAATACGAGGCTGTTGTAAAAATGGCGACTCAGACTAGGCTGTCAGCACTAGAAATATGTGAAGTGGTCAGATTCCAATTCAAGCTTAAAGGCAGAAAAGTATTGGGGGCTAGATCGAATGTAGAATATGAGAGAAAGAAAGGAAATGATGATGACTCCACATGTTTGGGCTTGAGTAACTAGAAGAATGGAGTTGCCATTAAGTTCAATAAGGAAGACTATGAGTGGGGCAGGGGGTTTATTTGTTTGTGTAGCTGAAGCATAAGAAATCAAAAAACTCATTTTCATTTTTATTTTTTATTGAAATATAGTTGATTTAATACAATGTTGTGTTAGCTTCAAGTGTACAGCAAAGTGATTCAGTTATACAAATATTTATATTCTTTTTCATATTCTTTTCCCTTTTAGGTTATTATAAAATATTGAGTATAGTTCCCTGTGCTATACAGTAGGTCCTTGTTGATTATCTATTTTATATATAGTAGTGTGTCTGTGTGTATATATATATATATATAATCCCAAACTCTTAATTTATCCCTCCCCCACCCCTTTCCCCTTTGGTAACCATAAGTTTGTTTTCTATGTCTGTGGGTCTATTTCTGTTTTGTAAATAAGTTCATTTGTATCATTTTTTTTGATTCCACATATAAGAAATATCATATGCTATTTGTCTTTCTCTGTCTGACTTACTTCACTTATTATGATAATTACTGGGTCCATCCATGTTGCTGCAAATGATCATTTCATTTTTTTTATGGCTAATATTCCATTGTGTGTGTGTGTGTGTGTGTGTGTGTGTGTGTGTACATCATGTATACCATATCTTCTTTATCCATTTATATGTCAATGGACATTTAGGTTGCTTCCATGTCTTGACAATTGTAAATAGTGATGCAATGAATATTGGGGTGCATGTATCTTTTTTGAGTTACAGTTTCTCCAGGTATATGCCCAAGAGTGGGACTGCAGAATCATATGATAACTCTATTTTTAGTTTTTTTAGGAACCTCCATACTGTTCTCCATAGTGGCTATACCAATTTACATTTCCACCAACAGTGTAGGAGGGTTCCTTTTCATCCACACCGTCTCCAGCGTTTAGTATTTGTACATTTTTTGATGATGGCCCTGCTGACCAGTGTGAGGTGATAACTCATTGTAATTTTGATTTGCATTTCTCTAATAATTAGCAATGTTGACCACCTGTACGTCTTCTTCAGAGAAATGTCTATTTAGATCTTCTGCCCATATTTTGATTGGGTTGTTTGTTTTTTTGATTGGGTTGTTTGTTTTTTTGATTGGGTTGTTTGTTTTTTTTGATATTGAGCTATATGAGCTGTTTGTATATTTTGGAAATTAATCCCTGTCAGTCGCATCATTTGCAAATATTTTCTCCCATTCTGTAGGTTGTCTTTTCATTTTGTTTACGATTTCCTTTGTTGTGCAAAAGCTTTTAAGTTTAATTAGGTCCCATTTGTTTATTTTTGTTTTTATTCCTATTACTCTAGGAGATGGATCCAAAAAGATATTGCTGTGATTTATGTCAGAGTGTTCTGCCTATGTTTTCCTCTAAGAGTTTTATGGCCTTTAATGGTCTTACATTTAGGTCTTTAATCCATTTTGAGTTTATTTTTGTATATAGTGTTAGAGAATGTTCTAATTTCATTCTTTTACCTGTAGCTGTCCAGTTTTCCCAGTACCACTTATTGAAGAGATTGTCTTTTCTCCATTGTATATTCTTTCCTGCTTTGTTGTAGATTAATTGACCATAAATGCATGGGTTTATTTCTGGGCTTTCTAACATGTTCCATCTATATGTCTGTTTTTGCAAAAATTTCATTTTTAAACATGTTAAATTTTAGGGACCTATTATACATTCAACTAAAAATAACAAGTAGGCACTTGGATTTGTGGATCTAGATATTTAAGGGAGAGTCTGAGCTGGGACATAAGTCATCGGCATATGGATGTTATTTAAAGCCATGGGATTAATGAGCTCACCACGGGAGGGAGTGTAGATAGAAAACATAGTCCAAGTCCTAAAACTTGGGATATTCTAGTATATAGAGGTCATGGAGAAAAGAAGAAATCAACAAAAGAAACTGAGAAAGAGTAGCCAGAGATAAGGAATATCAGGAGGGTATAGTTTCTTGGAAGCCAAATTTTCTAGAAAGTATTTCAAGGAAGAGTAGAGTTCATCTACTCTATCAAATATGGCTGATAGTCAAGTAAGATAAGGTCTGAGAATCAACCACTGATTTTCACTGCTGACCTTGGTAAGTTCATGTTCCATGAAGCATTGAGAGCAAAAAGCCTTATTGGAGTGGATTCAAGTCAGAATGGGAGGAGAGTGACTTGAGGTAGCGGGTATTATTAATCTTTGTAGGAGTTTTCATTAATAGGAAGAAGTACAGTAGTATCTAAATGGGTAAATGAGATTAGGATATGTAGGTTTTTAAATTAATATGAAAGTCACAATATGTTTGTTTGATGATGGAAATGATTCAATAAAGAAGGGGAAATGGTGCAGGAGAAAGAGGAAAAACTCAAGGAGTGATTTCAACAAAGAGGTAAGGGATTGAATCTGATGCACAGATACGTGAGTAACTTTAGCCAGAAACATGTACAGTGTATTCATAGGAAGAGGAGGGGAAGCATAGTAAATGCACAGAGGTACAAATAAGCATAAAGGCGTGGTGAGAGCTTCCAATTGTTTAAATTTTCTTAGTAGTATGGGAAGCAAAAATGGTAGAGATGTTAAAGGATTAGGAAGAGATTAGAAGCTATGAAATAGTCATTGAAGAAAATAAAGAGATTGGACAAGGGAAACAGAGTTCTGGCTGCTAGGTAGCATTAAGGACCCTCTTGATTATTATTAATATTTATGAATTTAAAGAGAGGCAAATCTTTTTCCAGCCACATTTAGCTCCCTTGATTTTGGGCCTGTATCAAGTAGAAAATTAGACTTCATTAGAGGTCCTTAAAAGGCTATAGCAAGTATGAGAGTGTGATAAATCAAAAGAGAGGCAAGAGAAGAGCTAAAATGACTGACCATTAAATTTTAATTGAGTAAGGAGGGAAGTGAGAACATGAGATGGTAAAGAACAGTGAAGAGTAATGATTACAATAAATTTGTAGGTTCCAGTGGTAAAGGAGTTTTGGAGCTGAAGGTGAGAGAAAGAGAGCTAAAAATATAGGAGGTGGTTATTGGATAGTGGAGTGTTTGAAATTGAGGTTGTAGAGGGGTTGCAGTCTGTTGGTGGTGACAAGATGGAAGGTATGACCTTAGGAATAAGGAGCTAAGATAAGATGGAGGTCAAAGAACTGAGTCATGATTTTGGAAGATTGAGCTCTCTGGATATTGAAATCACTACTGAGAAGTGTTAGAGAGGGTGCTTGTGAGTCTTTACGGAATGAGAGGCAGGGACCCAGGGATCAGTATGTGACTTTCACAGCAAGGGGTACAGGTAGTTTAATCTGATGTCATGAGGATCAAAGCTAAGTGTTCTTTAGAGAAAAGGGAGGGATTGACGACCTTCTGAATAAAGCCATGAGAAACAAAGAGGTCGCTTACCTGCCTTCAAACCCCATGGGGTGTAAGACATGGGGTGGGGAGGACAGCCACCACCTAAGAGGACTACAGGGAAGCAGGGCTATTGGGTAAGAACAAGAAGATAAAAGGAATATTAACTGAAAGGATGAGGATCAAAAAAAATTCTTACAATTGACATGTGTTCCAGAGAGCAGGTGAAAGCATTTCAGGAAATGGTGAGTCTATGACCTGGGTAATAAATGCACATGGTTGCTCTGTACCACGCGCTATGGTAGGCCCAGGAGATATGACAGTGAGTGAAAACCTGATCTCTGCTTTTTAAAAGCTATCAATCTAGTGAGAGAAACAGATACAGGTAGACCAATAGTTCTATGAGCTATGTGCTATATTAGAAGAATAAACAAAACCCAGAGGAGAGAATCAAGAGTTTTTCTTGAGTATATCTGGAACATTTCACTGCGGATGTATATCGGTTATATATTGCTATATAACCAGCTACCACAAACCATGATGATTTTCATTTTTCACGATCATGATTCCATGCATTAGCTATCTGGGCAATTCTTCTTCTGGTCTCACCCACGTGGCCCTAGTCATCTGATGGCTCATTTGAGTCTAGCAGGTCTATGATGGCTTCACTCACTTGCTTGGCAGTGGTGCCTACTCTTTGCTGAGGCTTCAGTTCTCCTCCACATGGTCTTGTATCCCCCGGGAGGCTAGATTGGGCTGCTTCACAGCCTGATAGTGTCAGAGTTCCGAGAGAGAGGATGAAAACAGAAAGGTTTCTTAAGGCCCAGGCTCCAGAACTCATACAATGTCAAGTCCATCATAATCTGTTCTTCAAAGCAAGTCACAAGATCAGCCTAGATTGTAGAGGATGGAGAAACCAACTCCATCTCCTGGTGCAGGAGTAGCAATGTCACATTGACAATAGGGAGACATGATTTACTGGAGGCCATTATTCTAATGATCTGCCACAGGAAATAATTTTAGAAGCAGGCCTTACTCATGAGGAGAAAGCTGGGGAAGGTCATGTCAAGTGGAGAAAATAGAATTTTCATGGGCTCAGATACAAGAAAATATGCCAGGTTTCAGCAGGGATGAGCTTGTTTACGTGGTTGGAGTTTAAGATATGGTTAAGTATGTGTTTTAGGGAGAGGAACACACTGGCAGGACAGCAACGGGAATAAAAGGATATGAGATTTAACCTTTATAACAGATTAAAAAGGAACTTTGACTTGTGGATTTTATCCTAAAGGTAATGGGCTGCCATCAGAGGTTTTTAAATAGGAGGATAAATCACATGTATGTGTTAGAAGTGGATGAAAGATGGAGCAGGAAGAGATAGGGAATCTGAGACTACTTAGGGAAGCTTTAGGTGAGGGAGTCTAAGCAGAAAACAAGGAACAATCACCATAGCATCAGCTGAAACCACAGCTTTAGAGCCACACCTAATTTAATCTTCACAGAAATCCTGTAAGAGAAGAACTAGTATCTTTTTCATCTTATAATCAAGGAAACTGCAAATGCAAGAGCAAACATTATTTTTCCAAGGTCACACAGCTAGTCAATGGCAGGACCTATGCCTCCAGGGCCCACTGTGAAAGAATGGTAAGATTCAAGACATCTGAGGAAAAGGTAGAATATAGGATCAATAGGACTTGGTGACTAGATGTGAGGCATAAGGTAACTCGTTCAAAATTGGATCCAAGTTAACACGATGGATTGAATATATACCTCTTTTCTCTTCTGAAATGCCACAAAATCATAATAAAGGATTTTTTTTGAAGATGTAATCCCAAAGTTGGAGGCCATTATAATTATCGAACATAGAAGTAAACATCATCCTTGGATTAAATGTCCTTGAAAATATAGTCCAATACAAAGGACAAACAATGCCTCACTCTCAAGATGTACCTCTATGTGAGAGATCCATGGAGAATTGTTTCCAAACACAGGAGACAATAACCGCAAAATTCAGGGATCTGAAAAGCATATGGATGAATGATAACTGACAACAGTCCTGAAACAACCTTAGCCATCACTAGTCAGTGGGGAAAGCTAAGAAACAACTGTTTAAATGATGGAGTCCTCAAAAGACTCAGACGTGAGTAGCATCAGCAGACCATTCTATAGAGTTAGGATGCATTTTGCCAACATACTCACCTTCTGACTAACTACCACCGCTTAACCAGACACTAACTCGGTGTCTACTGTCCAGCAATATCAGGTCCCATACAGCTAGCAGAGCCCAGGTGTTGAGATGGCCAGTCAAACTCCATGACAGAAGATAAACTCATGCTAAACCTGTTCAAAATGTCAAACGTATCATTCAGCCAGCACCTGCTCTGGCACAGGAAAGAATTAGCAATTAGAACACAGGAAATTCATTCAGCAACTCCAACCAATACCCAAGATCTTCAGTGTACACCAGTGAAGAATTCCATTGTAATGCTGTTGGATGGAACCACAGTTGCAGCAAATCCCATAAGCATTATGTTCAGACCCAGAGCCACAGAGCTAGCACCAACACAGCAGCACGTAGCTCTTAACCCCCAGCAGCCTCCCCTAGAGAGAAACCCTGGGGTGGTGTTTCAGGAAATCATTATTCCTCTTCACCCTCCTGAAGTTGCTGGTACTAGAGTGGAGAGCCACATACAGAGAAAATCTAGATCGCTGACATTGCACCAAATCCAAGGAGAAATCCATGAATATATGGCCACTCTGTTACTACACCAATGGAGGCTGTGCCTACAGAACCGTTGTTGGTCTATATTGCAACTTTTCTCCTGCTCAGCAGCCTCCATTTCTAACCATTTGTGAAGTAGCCAGTCTCCCCTCACAAACCAGCAAACAGCTTTTCAAACATTTTAGGAGTTTTATCACCAACATCAGAGTTTCCCCTCTGTGGCCAACAGCTGGGAGTAGCTTTATCTCTTCTGCATTGGGACTCCATTTTCTTGGTAAAGATTGAAAGGTAAAGATTAAGAATGATGGACATAGGACTTCCTAGGTGGCACAGTGGTTAAGAATCTGCCTGCCAATGCAGGGGACCCAGGTTCAATCCCTGCTCCACGAAGATCTCACATGCCACATAGCAGCTAAGCCCGTGTGCCACAACTATTGAGCCTGTGCTCTGGAGCCCGTGAGCCACAACTATTGAGCCCATGTGCCACAACTACTGAAGCCCACATGCCTAGAGCCCATGCTCCACAACAAGAGAAGCCACCACAACGAGGACCCCGTGCACCACAATGAAAAGTAACCCCTGCTCACCGCAACTAGAGAAAGCCCACGTGCAGCAACGAAGACCTAAAGCAGCCAATTAATTAATTAATTAATTTTAAAAATGATGGACATAATGAGGCTGTTTTAACCAACATGGCATTTCTCTCTTCCATTGTTGGACAGTGAACTGTCCATACCTACATGTGACCTACCACCTGAATAAGCAGGAAGTGATTTCAATGGGATAGAAGAGACAAATAACACAATAATGGGGTTCCTCTGATGAAAGCTGAGAAGTGCAAGATTCCTCCCAAAGAATGTATTCATGAGGAGCGTGTAAGATGTGTCCCAGTGCATCCAAGACACCATCACTAGTACAAGCTCTAGAAAGAAAGCTACCGATCACAACTTTCTCAGCAGCCTGATTAAAATCAAAGATGAGAAGAATATTCATCTGTAGGAAGTAGCCCCACTGGAAGGCCCACCTCTGTGCTGTCCAGCTACTACACTGAGCTGAAAATCTCACCAATTTATCCAAGTCATCCTGAAGTTAAAAAAAAAAAAAAAAAGCATTGGTAATGATCCACACCAAATAAATAAACATAATACACAGAAATATGCAGATGTATACATTTGTAATAGATCAAATGAGTGAGTCTGGGTGAGAAACTCCAAACTGAAGGCTTTAGAGTATAAGAAGAAGTTCCCAGAACAAGAATGTATTTGCAAAAAAAAAAAATCAAAATTGAAATAAAAGGGAAAATATAAACCTGGGGGATGTGGACTTTGAAAAAAAAAAATTAGTGAGAAATTTGGGTAGAGGTGAGGGAAAGATATAGTTGTAAGAAGAGCAGAACATTGAAATAAAATTTTCTAGAATTCACAGGTGGCCATCAAAGGGACCCATGGAACCCAGTGACACAAAAAAATCAGAGTTGAGTGGATGTTATTTTTTTTCAGATGAGTCGCTTTTGAAGCAGGCTTTCTGGTGCATTTGTTTACAACCTTCCTATTATTTTGGTACCTGTCGGTTGGAATCAGTGAAATGAGAGGTGGTAGGTGTTTCTTGACTTTCTACCTTACAAATTAGATTTATCTGGTGAATTCCTGCAGGACCCATACAGAACCTGGATAGAAAACACCAATTTGGATTGTTGTTGCTAAAAGTAAAACCTTTTCCTATCATGTTATTTCTTCCCTGTCTTCTGGCTTTTACATATCTGATCTAACTTTATTGAGCAGATCTTTATCAATAATAAATATTGAATAAAAATAAACATAAATATTTAAATAAATAAATTTAGCAAAAGTAATGATAACCTTTATTAATCTAACCCAATATAAAGACTTGAGGAAACTTTAGGTTTAGGAGAAAAGACACAGGAACAGACTTGGTCCTGTTGAATTGGAGGTTTTAAAGGGTGGTGCTGTCCAGGAGACAGTTGGAAGTAAGGGACGAAGTTCTGGAGAACATTTTCTGTAAGAGATATGGATTTGAGAGTCATCAGAGCCTTAGTGGCAGGGGTTTCCAGGGACATGACTGAGTACTAAAATTTGTACATCTTCATCTGTAAGCTATGTACCGGTCTGTCCCTTGCTTAGCCTGAGGTAATTTGCTAACTCACTCCCATCTTCTCTGATTTTGATTTGAAATTTCCCTGCCAACATAGGAAATCATCTTCACCTCTCAGATAGAAACTCATAGATGAATTCACAGACCTTGGTAGAATGAAGGGAGTAAAGGAATGCCCATCAGTTTACCTGTGGGTCAGATATCTTGGGGCTAAGAAGGCCATCCCAGGGAGTAAATGTACTGAGGTAAGGAATGAGCATATTTAGGAGAAGATCAAACACAAGAGATAGCCATTAGAACCCAATTTATCCCCAAAAAGTGAAAAATTAAGAGCTATAAGGAGTGAAGCTTAGCAAATAAATGACCTTCAGGGAACACAGATGGAGAATTAGAGAAAGAAAAATAGGGAAGAAAGAGAACCTAATATTAGATCAAAAGCCAAGACTCATTGGCTTTTGGGAGGGAAGGCTCATTCATAAGAAACAAAATTGCCAACCTTGGTATTTCTGGGCAGGGTGCCCACAGAAAGGTATTTCCTGATCACCTTATCACTCCCTTTTCAGGACAGCAGATCAGCCTCCTTGGGCCCTCCTTTTTGAGCAGTAACGAGGTTACAAAGATGGTGGTTGGAGTCAAGATGAGGAGGTTTCTGAGTTTCCAGCTTCCAGCCTGCCAGCCCTCTCCACTCCCCACCTGCCCTGCATGTTATAGACATATCCTGGGCCGAATGCCTGCCAACTCCAGGAAACCAGCCAGCTTGCCCAGCTGTCTTAGACAGTCATTCTAGGATAACTCTCCATCATCTGAATGTCATGAGGAATTTTCCAGGGACTTTGAAGATTAGCTTCTTCCAGGCCACCCTCAGAAACACAAATTCCTACCGTGTCATAAGACACATCTAGTCTCACTTATTTTGCAGACAGGACAATCGAGTACCAGAGACATGATGTCATATGCTCAAAAATCACACAGCTTCTTAGGGACCAAACCAAGATAGAATCTGGATTCCTTGCTACCATTACAGTGCTGTTTCCATTACCTTATGAGGGAAATTATAGACTCTTGAATTGGCAGAGTTCCTTGCAGGTGTCTGATGCATTCCTGCCCCCCTCTCCCCCTCCCCCAACATGAGACTCCCTTGGGTAGCTTAGTAAGAATACACATCCAAGAACATCCCTATGTGCCTGGTCTCAGGAACCTCTGCTTTTAGCATCTGCCCAGATTATCTAATACAGCCAGTTGGGAATCAGTACAATTGCCACATTTCTGCCAAGTGCTCTACAGCATCAGTTTTAATAACCTCCAATGATGAATGTCATCATCTCTCATTCCTACTTTGGACAACTTTGACCTTTAGAAACTTCTTCCTTATAGTGAATTGAAACTTATCCACAGCCAGCCCTGTTGCGTCAACCCATTAGTCCCGATTCTACCTCTCTCTCACAATTAAGAAACAGAGGAATGAATCTGATTAAAAGTATACCCACACAGGGACTTCCCTGGCAGTCCAGTGTTTAGAACTCCGTGCTTCCACTGCTGGGCACGGGTTTGATCCCTGGTCAGGGAATTAAGATCCTGCATGCCATGTGGCATGCCCAAAGAAAAGAAAAGAAAAAAGAATTATAAAAAAGATATACCCATATAGCTCTCCTTGTAAATTCTTATTATACAGTAATTTTCAAATTGCAATGCTAGGTGTATACATGGATTTTTATTCTGTTTATCTCAAAACATTTTTTTCATATGTATATTTTTATCTTTTCATAGTCCACAGATTTCTTTTTAATGGCTTTATGGTGACATAAACATTTAAAAGTATTTTTCTTATGACTTCTTGGCAGTACAGTTGGGGTGAAAGAGTCTAGGGCTATAAACTGCTTGTGTGACCATTGACCTGGTCGTCAGCCTCTTTGGGCCACAGTTTCCTCATCTGTTAATTACTAGGTTTGGATTAAATAATATCTGTGGTCCATTCTGGCTTTGACTTTCTGCAGTTCTTTTTAGGATGTGTATGAAGGCCTCTCTGAAGTTAGTTCTTTTCACTTACTTCTCTAGAAGAGTCTAATTGACTCTATCCCCGGGTTAATCCAAGCCATCAGTTTCCTTTTAAACTGATTCTCTCAGATCAGAAAACAAGACAACTGGGTTAGGAAACTGGAACATTACCCCAGATTGGTCAACCTTCTTGACCTTTGTTATTCTCCTTCTGCTTCCATATCATTGAAAGTAAAAGGAACTGAAGAAAAATGACTCAATATAGAAACAATTTGTTGGGTGCCTGTAGTAGATTGAATAGTGGCCCCCAAAGATATCAGGCCCTAATTCTTGAAACCTATAAATGTTATCTTATGTTGATAAAGGGTCTTTGCAAGTGTGATTAAGTTATGGATCTTGAGATGGGGAGATTATCCTGGATTATGCAGGTGGGCCCTAAATGCAGTCAGATGTATCCTTATAAAAGAGTCAGAGAAAGATTTGACACAGAAGAAGAGAAGGTCATGTGACCACAGAAGCAAGAGATTAGAGTGATGTGGCCACAAGCCAATGAGTTCCAGAAGCCACCAGAATCTCCCCTAGAGCCTCCAGAGGGAGTGTGGCCCTGCCAACACCTTGATTTTGGCTCAGAACCGTGATAGAATACATTTCTGTTGTTTTGAGCCACAAAGTTTGTAGTGCTTTTTCACAGCAGCCACAGAGAACTAATGTAGTGCCAAAATCACACTGCACATATTGTAGCATGAAGAAAATGACATCTTAGAAAACTGAGGTGTTATTAATTACAAAAGAAACAAGCACAAGTTTACAAACAGTTTTCTTTCAAAGTTTTAGTGGAAAAATATAAATGATAACAGTAATCCTGAAAGCAAATTGTATTGACATGTACCTATGTAGTATAATTACTCCACAAGTGCCGAGACCAGCTCGGCGACTCGAAGCGAGTGACGGGTGCCGCAAGCTTGAAGAAGACACAGACACAGACTGAAGAGAAAAGTGGGACCGGGGTGCTCAAGACCTCTCGGATCAAGAGCCCTGCTGACTCATCCCAGGTTGCTTTTATTGAGTTCGTGGGCTAACATTCTCAGGTTACACTCATAAACAATCAAAGGCCTCACATGACTGAGGCAATTATCTTTGTGTACTTCCTGGGTCCGAGTTGAGCAGGTGTGGATTTGAGCTGGGGGTGGAGAGCAAAACAGCCCTGGTGGCAGGAGACCTCTCTCAGATATTAGGGGTCTGTGCCCCACCCGTGTTGGCCCCTCTGCGACTGTGCCTGTCTTGGGTTGTTCCTCCCTTGAGGAATCTTACCGGTCTCTGGCTAACCAGTCATCCTCCAGGGCCAAACACGGTGATATAAGGAAGGCTCTATGCACCACCCCGGTTGGCCCCTCTGCGGCTGTGCCTGTCTTAGGTTGTTCCTCCTCTGAGGAATCTTACCCGTCTTTGGCTAACCAGCCATCCTTCAGGACCAAACAGGGTGATATTAGTCTCCACGCCCCGCACCCTCAGCTCCTCCACTGCTCAAGCAGGACATTCTGAATCCCATCGCTCAGCCCACATACTTTAACATTTTCAAGGTTTCAGAAAGGTTCCCGAATGTCTTCCCACACACAAGTAGTAAGCCTAAATTGTTTAATGATGCTGTAACACAAATTTTATTTATCGAGGTCCCAATATACCTATAGTATAATATAGCTTTCAGATATCCTAAGTAATTCTATTATTCCTGTGTTTGTGATGAATTAAATTCAACTAGTTAGTAATATGTAAATATAATTTTTTAAATTAGCATGCCAGAATTTATACATATATAGGTATTATTCCCTTCAAATAGTCACCTTGAAAAGTTGCATATTTATTTCAAGAGTACTGTTGTTGATTTGATTATTTCCAGAATTTCTCTCTGATAAGAACTTTTAAAGCTTCTAGAGTTTGTTAAAATATCCTCAGCAGAAGCACAGCTATAAATCCACATATGTATACATACACACACACCTACATATACATATGTAGTCATAATTGACTTTGAGATTTCTGTTTTGGGAACTAGGAGACTAGCCTACTCAAACCAACCATCTGGCTGAGACCAACTTTAAAAACTGGGGGGAAATTCAACCTGATGTCACTGGAGAGCTACTAAGAGAGTGAAGAATTATTGTGCCAAGATTCATGATAGTATGAAAATTCATAGATATAATCCTGGCTTTAGGGACAGTTTTTACCCTGGGGACATTTGACAGTCCAAACAGGCAATTGCAGGATTGGAAGTCAAGATGGTGGAGTAGGAGGAGGTGCGCTCACTCCCTCTTGCAAGAGCACTGGAATTACAATAATTGCTGAACAATCATCGACAGAAAGACACTGGAACTCACCGAAAAAGACACCCTGCATCCAGAGACAAAGGAGAAGCCTCAATGAGACGGTAGAAGGGGTGCAATTGCATAAAAATCAAATCCCATAAATGCTGGGTGGGTGACTCACAAACCGGAGAACAGTTATACCACACAAGTCCATCCACTAAAGTGAGGGTTCTGAGCCCCATGTCAGGCTTCCTAACCTGGGGGTCTAGCAACAGAAGGAGGAATCCCCAGAGAATCAGACTTTGAAAGCCAGTGGGATTTGATTGCAAGACCTCCACAGGACTGGGGGAAACAGAGACTCCACTCTTGGAGGGCACACAAAAAATAGTGTGCTCACCAGGACCCAGGGGGAAGGAGCAGTGACCCCATAGGAGACTGAACCAGACATACCTGCTGGTGTTAGAGGGTGGCCTGCGGGGGGGGGGGGGGGGGCGCTGTGGCTCACTGAGGAGACAGGAACACTGGCGGCAGGGGTTCTGGGAAGTGCTCATTGGTGTGAGCCCTCCCAGAGTCCACCATTAGCCCCACCAAAGAGCCTGTAAGCTCCAGTGCTAGGTAGCCTCAGGCCAAACAACCAACAAGGTGGGAACACAGCCCCACCCACTGGCAGACAAGCAAATTAAAGTTTTACTCAGCTCCAACCACCAAATCAGATTAAAGTATTACTGAGCTCCACCCACCCAGCCCAACCCACCATCCCTCAGGAAGCACGCAGGAGCCTCCTAGATAGCTTCCTCCACAAGAGGGCAGACAGCAGTATCAAGCAGTATCAGCAGTATTTCATTCTGTGGAACTGAAAACCACAGCCACAGAAAGACAGAGAAAATGAAAAAGCAGAGGACTTTGTACCAGATGAAGGGACAAGATAAAACCCAAGAGGAACAACTAAATGAAGAGGAGATAGGCACCCTTTCAGAAAAAGAATTCAGAATAATGATGGTGAAGATGATCCAGGACTTTGACAAAAGACTGGATGCAAAGATCGAAAAGTTGCAAAAAAAGTTTACCAAAGACCTAGAAGAATTAAAGAACAAACAAACAGGGATATGCAACACAATAACTCAAATGAAAAATACCCTAGAAGGAACCAATAGCAGATTAACTGAGGCAGAAGGGCGAATAAGTGACCTGGAAGACAGAATGGTGATAATCACTGATGCGGAAAAGAATAAAGAAAAAACGATGAAAAGAACTGAAGAAGCCTAAGAGACCTCTGGGACAACATTAAACACACCAACATTCTCATTATAGGGGTCCCAGAAGGAGAAGAGAGAGAGAAAGGACCCAAGAAAATATTGGAAGAGATTCTAGTTGAAAACTTCCCTAACATGGGAAAGGAAATAGCCACCCAAGTGCAGGAAGCACAGAGAGTCCCAGGCAGGATAAACCCAAGGAGAAACACGCCAAGACATATAGTAGTCAAACTGACAAAAATTAAAGGCAGAGAAATGTTATTAAAAGCAACAAGGGAAAAACAACAAATAACATACAAGGGAACTCCCATAGGGTTAACAGCTGATTTCTCAGCAGAAACTCTGCAAGCCAGAAGGGAGTGGCATGATATATTTAAAGTGATGAAAGGGAAGAACCTACAACCAAGAATACTCTACCCTTCAAGGATCTCATTCAGATTCGACAGAGAAATCAAAAGCTTTACAAACAGGCAATTGCAAAGCTGAGCAGTGCTTTTGATAGCATCATGGGATGAAGGTAACTAAAACTGGAGTCTGAAGATGGATGAAGATGAGGACCCTGAGAAATTCACCATACTTTTGATCAAGACTCTGAAAGACTAAAAAGTGAAATGAAAATATTCAATCTTCATACAGATTGAAGACCAATTTTCAGTAATCAGGATAGGCCAGAAAAATCTAATTTCTTGACATTGGTGAAAAGTGATTCCAGATCATTAGCACCCCTGAGCACTTGGAAGAAACAGATGCAAATACTTTCTAGAGGAAAGATAACTTTTTTCTAGTCCTCAAATTATTTCCACCAATGACTTTCCAAATATAAAGTCAGTACACAAAGATACCAGGCACATAAGGAGAGAAGTTAACAGGAATGAGATCTAGTAGAAACATTAGATGATTGAAACAAACTCAGAAGAGCTCCAGATAGTGAAATTATCAAGACACTAACTTTAAAATAACTGTCATGACTATGTTCATGACATAGATAGAAAGCAAGAAGGAGAATATCAGCAGAGAACTGCAAACCATACTCACATAACATTTTTTAAAATATATATATATATTTATTTATTTATTTATTTATTTATTGGCTGCGTTGGGTCTTCATTGCTGCATATGGGCTTTCTCTAGTTGCAGCAAGCCCGGGCTACACTTTGTTGCAGTGCACAGGCTTCTCATTGCAGTGGCTTCTCTTGTTGAGGAGTACAGGCTCTAAGCTCATGGGCTTCAGTAATTGTGGCACGCGGCCTCAATAGTTGTGGCTCGTGGCTCTAGAGTGCAGGCTTGTTGTTCCATGGCATGTGGCATCTTCCTGGAGCAGAGCTCAAACCCGTGTCCCCTGTTTTGGCAGGCAGATTCTTTTCTTTTTCTTTTTCTTTTTTTAGCTCTTTATTGGACTATAATTGCTTTACACTCTTGTAGGCAGATTCTTGACCACTGCACCACCAGGGAAGTCCCTCATATAACATTTTTAATAGAAATTCTAGAATCAGAAAAATTTAATAACCAAGATTAAGAACTCGGTGTGTGGGTTTAATGGCATATTAAATGTGGCTGAAAAGAGAATTGTTATAATGGAAGATAACTCAGAAATGAAAATTTGGAATAAAGACAAAATGAATAGGATGAGTAATTGTGAAGAGAGGGTAAGAGACACAGAAATATGAGAAAGTTAAACAAATATTTAATGGAGTCTTATGTAGAAGAGAGAGGGAGTGAGGCAGAACTACTATTTGAGGAGAAATTGAAAATCTTTTCAAAACTAATAGAAGACACCAGCCCACAAAATCAGGAAGCCAAACAATCCTCAAACAGAAAAAGATTAATCTACACTTAGATACATTATAGAAAAAATACAGAAAACCAAAAGCAAAGATAAAATTTTAAAGACAGCAAGAGAAGAAAGGACAGATATAACCTCAAAAAGGCAATAATTAGACGGACAGCTAATTTTCTTGAGAAACAGAAGTAGCTAAAATATAATAAGCTGAAAGCAAATAATTGTCAACCTAAAATTCTATACAAAACAAAAATATCCTTATATTTTTATAACACATTTAACAGCATAGATGAAATATAAAAGTTCCTTGAAACACAAATTACCAAAACTGACTCATGAAGAATTTTAAAACTGCATAGAACTATACCTGTTTAAAGGAATTGAAGTTATAGTTAAAATTTTCCCCACAAACAAAACTATAGTCCCAATTGGTTTCCTACATAAAGATTTAAAGTAAGAAGTAATACTCATTCTACATTGAGAAGGTGAGAGTACTTCCCAGCTCTTTTGATGAAGCTAAGATTATCCCGATACCAAAAATAGACCAAGACATGACAAAAAAGAAAAGTACAGTACAATGTCTCTCATGAAAATAAATGCAAGATTTTGGAACAAAATATTAGCAAATTGAATCAAAGTGACAGGTAACAGATAAATGATTACTCTTTACCTACGGGCAGGTATTGATTGGGACAAGACATTCAAGGGACTTCTGGGATGTTGGGGAAATTTCTTTAACCTCTGTTATGGTAACATGAATGTTTTCTTTAAAGAATTTAAACCGTACACATTGTATGTAATATTTCATGATAAAAAAAAGTTTTTCTTTTTTTATTAAAAAATAATTTGAAGTCAGTTGAGTGAATGAGGTCTGGGTAAGGCCAGTTGCCAATGCAGAGTGCCAATTTTGGCTTAAATAAGATATGACTGAATGAATGAAGCAGGTTTTCTTGTTGTGCTTAGAAACTGGTGCATAAGTTTATTTCCAAAGAGGATTTTGAAAAATATTTGTAGCATGGCCAATACTGCTTGAAATAAGAATGTAACCTCTGAGGGGTCTGTTCTGAAAAAGACGATGCTTAATTAAATATTGACAATTCTGTGTTTGCCTTAACAAATATAACTCTTCTCTAACAATTTGCCTTCAACATATGCATTTTCACTTTCTTCTTCTGAAGTTCACTTCAGCGACAGCATCCTGAAATCCTGTCAAGTTATAATTGTGAAAGCAAAAGGCATAACTCTGATATTCTTGGCCTTGGTGCCATTAAAGTCTTATCTAAATGTCACATTAATTCATCTTTTCACATTTTTCCTTGTTTGATTTATTTTTTCCTTCTAGAAGAAATGGTAAGTGGAATGAAAAAGGAAAAGACAGCTCATTTATTAAAAGTGAAAATACACCACGCAGTCCTCTAATTTGGACTCTAACATTTCTTTTCAAACACTTGTATTAGAAAGTCTGTTTCAGAGTGAGATAAAATTTAAGGAGAGAATGAAGTCCAAATTTACCGTAAATGACCCAGGGTCGCTGAGTCTTTTAAAAAGAGTGAATCAGAAACTATCATGGGCACGGTGACTAACAAGGGGTGGTAGGTTAGCAACGATGACTATTGATTTCATGGAATGAACTGTCATAGCATAGAATTCTATACTCTAAACTGGCTGGATGTGTTGCTGGTAAGAAGACTCTAGCAAAATCATATTGCTGGCAGGAAGTCTATGTAAAGATTGTGAACAGGTAGACCATTAACTTTCAGCTTAGCTCCTTTCGAGGTTGATTTTGTCATTCTGTTCTACTGAGGACAGTGGTACCAGATAAAACTCCAATTTAGGGGAAAACACAAAACATTTGTACTGGCGTATTAAAATAATTATGGCATGTGTTACATATTAAAAAAATGTAAGCCGAATTTAGAAGTTGTGATTGTATTATCCATACAGGCTTTTTTTTTTCCTTAAACACATTGACGTTAATAAGGCATGCTCTACACAGATAAAGCCTGATTCTTCCCTCAGTTGCAGCCAGAGGAAATTTGAAGTTATTGTTATATAAAATTTGGATTGTGACACTTAACCTAAGAGTCTTGGGTTCTGAGACATCATTTTATAGATCCAAGAACCATATCATTGACTACCGAGTTCTACCCTGTATATTCTTAAGAGAACATGCCCCTAGAGTATTATTTTCCTGAGAATTAATGATGACAGCAATATTCGTTGAGCTCATCATACTTAGCACTTGTTGACTATCTATCTTGTCTGAAACGCTCCTACCTTTATTCTGATGTGTATAAGCAAACCACTGGGATGGAGAGTGGGTTGAGGAGTCCAGGGAGGGCCCTCTTTTGTAGGTTTTTCTAAATAACACTTCCTAAATCCAAGTATTTCCTCCCTCTAAACCAAGTGAGGAGGGCTCCAAGAAAATCACTGGTGATGATTAGGAATGCCACAAGAAAGGGTACATTGAATCCTATCCCTAAATAGATTTTTACTGAGCTCTTGAACCCATAGTTCTCTCTTATTTCTGCCACCAGGAAGGAAAAAGTGGAAAAATTCATGGGAAGCTTGGCAGGTATCTTTGTGAGTTTGTGGATGTATGAGAACCAAGGGTGATGTCTGCTTCTTGAAGCTAAGAGGCTGGATGGGGCAACCCACACCAACAGGCAAATAGAGAGCATAGTGTGGTATGACATCCAAGGAGAAAGATAAGGAACCTGGCCCCCAGGATCCCTGGGACCCTTGGAGGCTCAAGGAAGGATCTCTGTGAAGACTGAAAAAGAGGTAGAAAGAGAAGAAATAAAGGAGCAGAGCTCACCCTATTCCACTACAAGTCCCTCTGAAAAGTACTGGTGGAAGGAAAAGAAATGAGTGAAA
Source organism: Hippopotamus amphibius kiboko (assembly GCF_030028045.1). Taxonomy (NCBI): domain Eukaryota; kingdom Metazoa; phylum Chordata; class Mammalia; order Artiodactyla; family Hippopotamidae; genus Hippopotamus; species Hippopotamus amphibius. The sequence continues at coordinate 158,122,039 of NC_080189.1, forward strand.
TTGGGCTTCAAATTTAAATGCAAGTAACCAGAAAGCTAGAGGGTCTACCCAAGATGTCATTAAATAGTGGCAAAGGAGATCTGACTTTTCATGTTTGAGGGCAGTGATTAGAGAAAAGTAAAATCGTTTCATGTTTGTACTTCATTGAGTTCAGATTGTGTAATAAACTGGATATAATAGTGACAGAAGGAGTCAGGGACTTCCCTTTCTGGTCACACAGCCCACCTAGATGTCAGAAGAACACCCTTCGGTCAGAACACTGAACTGATAAGAAAGTAAGAGAAATCTTTCTAGGCCATAAAGCTAGAGTGAGAATCCAGAAAAGTCAACTACTATAGGATTAGCTTTTCCCCAGAGGGCATCTATCAAGGTAGTCCAGAGCCTGGCTTTTAAGAGCCTATGCATGTGGGTGTCAAGAAACAAAATTGAGTAGAGAGACGGTCACTTCAGAGACCCCTGAGGGGCAATGCCATTATTGGGTGAACTAGGGGTAAAGAGCCTCAGAAAGGGAGATGAAAGGAATAATCATTTCGGCCTTGATTATTGTTAGAGTGAAAGAAAGGAGAAAACTTCCTAGATAACTCCTAATTCCAAATCCTAAATTTCCTCTTGCCAGAGTGTCTCACCAAACTCCACATGGCCCAAAAAATCCAAGCAAAAACTATAGTTTCTCCATTTCAGTACTGCCCCCAGGTACCTGGCAGAAGCAAATACATCGCCTCTCTCGAGGAACACACTTTAAACATGGACCTCAAAAATTCCCAGAAAAAAACAAAAATCACTAGAAATATAAGAGAACAAACCAGCATGAGTGAAAGTCAGCAGAAAGTACAAATGGAAGAATCCAGCCCGTAGAGATTGCAGGTGCTGGAGTTATCATATACAGATGTAGATTAATTGTTAGGTCAGAGCTTATGAAATTGTCATTTTTGTGAGTCAAAACTGGTCGGTATCTGCAATTTCATATATTTTACCTAATATTTTTAAAGACGTGAGCAGGTATTGGAAGTATCTTGAAGGAGTAAGCATTGTGTACTCTCAAAAAGCACTAAGAGCTTTGATAAGGAGCCAAACGAAAATTCTAGAAATGAAAAATATAATAATTGAAATTAGAAACTTAACAGAAATGTTCAGCAGAAGATTTGACTTAGCTAAAAAGAGAAATAATAAACTAGAAGATAAAGCAGATGAAAGTTCACAGAATATAGTATGGAAAACCAAAACCAGAAATAACATGAAAGAAAGGTTGTAGAGAAAAGTGAGAAATTCTAATACCTAATCAGATTTTGGGAAGGAAAATAATAGACAAATGGGAAGGGCAATTCATCCCCATTTGCTCTGATTCAAAGATATAATAGTTGACAGTTTTCCAAAGTAGATCAAAATCTTCAGTCCTCAGCTTCCAAAACTCAAACAAATTCCAAGCAGGATAAATGAAAACAAGTTTATATCTAGCTACATTGACATCATATTGGAGAAACACAAAAAGAAGATTTTCAAAACAACTAGAGAGAAAAGACAGATTTTTTGCTTATCCAAAAAATGACTGATGGGTGACCTCTCATATGTAAAAATGAAAGCTACGGGGCAATGGAAGAAAATCTTCCAAGTGTTTAGGGAAAATAACAATCACTTAAAGTTCTACATGTAATGAAACTATCTTTCAACAAGAGCAGAATTATATAAAAAGTGAAGGGAATGTATTATTAACATACATTTACCAAAGGAATTTCTATAGAATATATTTCAGGAAGACGGAAAATTATTCCAAGGAAAATCTAAGATGCAAAAGGGAATAGTAAGTAAGGAACACAGTGATTAATCTAAACATGGACTATATAAAAGCAAAACCAATAATCTTCATTCTAAGTACTCAGTAGCCACCTGTGGTCAGGACAGAAGTATAACATTCCCATAATTACAGAAATGTTTATTGGATAGCACTGCTCTGGACTTTAAGATTTCTATATGTATTAGTTTCCTATTGCTGCTGTAACAAATTACCACAGTTATTAAATCAATACATATTTATTATCTTATAGTTCTGGGGTCAGAAGTTCAAAATGCGTCTTATGGGGCTAAAACTAAGGTATTGGCAGGGCTGTGTCCCTTCTGGAGGCTCTACGGAAGAATGTGCCCACATTCCTTGATTTAGGATCCCACCCCCATCTTCAAATCCAACAACGCCTAGCTGAATCTTTTTTAGGCTTGCATGACTCAACCACTGAATCTTCTGCCTCCCTTTTCCACTTTAAAGAACACTTATAATGCATTGCCCCCTCCCCCCAGATAATCCAGGATAGTCTCCTCCATCTCAAGATCCCCAATTACATATGCCAAGTCTCTTTTGCAATATAAGGTAATATATTCACAGATTCCAGGAAAAGACTGTGGATATCTTTGTGTTTGGGGGCGGGGTGCAGTGGGGGGCGGGGAGGGAACCATTATTCTACCAACTACCACATTGTGTCAAATTTTTTAGGGAACTTCCAGAGGAACAGAAATAAAGTATAAACATTTTGTCCTCAGAGAGAGAAGAAAAGCCTCAATACAACAAGCATGCAAAAGGAAAGTACATATATACAAACAAACAGAAAAAGCAAATCAAAGAAAATACATAATATATTTTAGTGACAAATTGGTCTAAATACATGAATAATTACAATATATAAATAGTAAACTCAGAATTTAAAAGAGCACGATTTTGAGGCTTCATTTTTTATAAATCAAAATATATGCTATTTATAAGAGATTTTCCTAAAACACAGAAAAATGAGAAAAATAGACTAAACACTAAAAGAAAGCTGGCATGGCTATATTAATATCAGAAAAAATAGGATTTAGGACAAAATATCATGACTAGAGAAAACAAAGATGAGTAACTATAAATTAAAAGTTTTATTTACCAAAAAGATATAAAAATTCTAAATTTGTGTATACCTAATAACATAGCCTCAATGTATAAAACACCAAAAATAATAGACCTACAAAGAGAATTAACATATCCCTAATTACAATGGAAAATTTTAATACAGCTCTTTGTTTAATTGATAGATAAGCAAAGAGTAAATGAGAAAGTACTATATAGAAGATTTGAACAGCAAAATTAGCAGGCTTGATCAAATGGATGTATATTAAAAATATAGCCAACAACTCAGAATTCAGACAGAACATTTATTTAAAACTAAAAAAATAATAGACCATAAAACAAGTCTCAACAAATTTCAAAGATTTGGTATTACATGGGCCATATTCTCTCACAGCAATGCAATTAACCTGGTAATACTACAAATAATAAGTATTGATTAAAATAAGATTGGAAATTTAAAGCATACTTCTAAATACCTCAGACCAGAAGAGAAATTATAATAGAAATTAGTAAATACTTAAAACTAAACAATATTGAAAACATTACATATTGAAACTTATAGAATCTGCATAAAATGATACTTGGAAATTAATAGCTGAAAACAAATGAGCTATGATTCCAATTTGAGAAATATTTTTAAAAAAATAGCAGAATATACCCATACAAGGCAGACAGGTAAGGAAATTAAAGATAGGATTAATTAATAAAACAGAAAAAAGTAGATCAAAAGGGCCCAAATCACCTTTGGAAAGACTGACCAAATTGATAAACCTCAGGCAAGATCAATCAAGAGAGGTAGAAAAAGAGATATATATCAGAACACATAAATAACAGAATGAAAAGGAGATATAACCACAGATGTAGAAGAGAGTAAAACAACTTTATGCTAAAAACTGAGAATTTATGCTAAATGGTCAAATTTCTAGAAAAATATCCTAAGTTACCAAAAATGACTCAAGAAAAATTTTTGTGAATATTCTTATAATTTACAATGAGGGTTTAAAAATATCCCCCCAAACAAAATGCCAGTCCAGGTTTTTGCACACAGGTTGGCAAACATTCGAGAAACAAAGAAATTCAATCTTATATAAACTCTTAGAAACAATAAAAAAAAAAAGCCAGATCATTCCCCACCTCGTTTTATGAGATTAACACAATCTTGATATCCAAACTAGACAGTGCCAATGTGATGTAGGGAAATGACAGCCCAGTTTCTTTCATGAACATAGATTGAAAATAATCCTAAACAAACTAATAGAAAACTAAATCTAGAAACCCTAAAAAAAAAAAATTATAGTTTCATAGCTTTTGTGGGGTAAAGAAAATAGAAACTTAAAGAGAGAAATTAGCTCTTGTAGCGAACAGGAGATGCTGTGGGTTGGAGGTACGTAGGGGATGGCAAAGGCATCAGTATTGCTTTCTTCCTTTTACTGCTTAGTTGGTACATGGGTGGTCATTTGGTTATCAGTATATATTTAACACCAGCATTGTTTAAAATTGCATGGTGATATCTATACTTTAAATATATCTATACCCTTTATTTATATATGTACATTTTAATTGAGATGAAATTGACATTAGAACATATTAGTTTCAGATGTACAACATAATGATTCAATATTTGTGTATATTATGAAATGATCACCATAATAAGCCTAGTTAGTTAGCATCCATCACCACATATAGTTGCAAACTTCTTTTTCTTGTAATGAGAACTTTTAAGATCTGCTCTCTTAACTTTCAAATATACAATATCAATATTATTAAACATAGCTGCCATGCTATATATTACATCTCCAGGACTTATCTATTTTGCAACTGGAAGCTTGTACCTTTTGACCCTCTTCACCCATTTTTCTCACTCCTTTGGCAACCACCAATCTCTTTTCTGTATCTATGAATTTGTTTCTTTTTTTTTTTTTTTTCAGATTCCACATGTAAGTGAGATCATGTGGTATTTGTCTTTCTCTGTTTGACTTATTCCACTTAGTATAATGCCCTCAAGCTCCATCCATGCTGTTCCAAACGACAAGATTTCCTTATTTTTCTAATGACCGAATAATATACCTTTGTATGTATGTGTGTGTGTGTGTGTGTGTGTGTGTGTGTATATATATATATATATATAAATACACTACGTTTTCTTTATCCATTTGTCCATGAATGGACATTCCTTTTATGTATATTGTGATGGTGTATTTCACAATGAACTTTTTCAGGAGTTTACACCTTATATAAGCATATACTATAGTTAAAACAATGTAAAAATTATGTGTACATGCACATGAGTGTGTATAGGTATGGAAGAGAGAGAGAGAGAGAGATTTTAAAGGAACACAAAATAGAAGTATGTCATGAGATGGAGGTAAATGAATACATTTACTTTTAGAAGATGAATTGGACGTTGCTGTGCTTTGGGATTGTACCTTTGGGCTTTTAGAAGACAGGAGACCATTGAAAACCATTCAAGCTTATATATTTTCAAACAGGCTGTTCTACTTCGGGTGTTGTGTGTTTCACCCACACTGTCAAGCTTCTGGAAACAAACTTGGAACATGATCCAGCTGACTGACTACTCCCTAGTCATTATCCAGTTATCACCTACTTCACTTATTAACAGCCTTAAACAGGAGATGTTCCTGCCTGGAACTGACACCGTCCTTTCATGGCCTCCATGTCCAGCTCTAAGCAAGAATGTGAACGAAAAAAGCAAAGAAGTTCATCTTCAGGACCGAGCTCTCACCTATTCCTTCTGTTTTACTGCTTCCCAAGGAAGTCATGTATCCTCCAGCGGAGAGCCAAGGGCAGGGCTGTGGAAGCCATCCACTCCAAACAGGCACTGAGGATGGGGGTGGGGGGGGGGACACTGTCTGTAGAGAATTTTAAAATAATAATAAAACTGAGTAAAATTCGTTCTTCTTTGTGTTATCACCTGCAATTCTAAATACAGAATTGGTGTTACCATACGCCTCCCCACAAAATTATTCTTTTGATCTAAGAGTTCTTAATTGCTACAGTTACTAATGAGAAAAAGTACACACACACACACCACACACACACACACACACCCCCACACATATATGTAAGCTTCAAATTAGTACATTTTAATTACCTATCCTCAAAAACCTCATATTCAAGTTCCTTGGTGTCCGGTGGTTGGGACTCGATGCTTTCACCGTTGTGGCCCAGGTTCAATCCCTGCTCAGGAAACTAAGATCCTGCAGGCTGCACGGTGCAGCCAAAAAAACAAAGCAAAAAATAAATAAACAAACAAAGTTTCATATTCTACTCGGACGTTGACTCAGAGGACCAAGAGTTTCAGGGGCTCCCGGCACACTTAGTGGCAAGTATTCATTGTGAGAGGAAATGCATGACAGTTTGGTACTAGGTGCAGTCTGTGTCTCAAACCCCTCTTGCACTTTCGAACAACAGGTAAAAATAAACACTGACAGCACAGTGATTGTAAAGATGAAGAAACAGAACTTAAGTTACTTTAATTCTGTCATTCTGTGACTGCTTGGAGTTTATATTTATATTTAAATTTTGTATCTGAAATTGAAAACAGTGAGAACCATGAAAACTGCAAAGTATAATATTTTTCTTTGGTAAATAGAAGCTTCGGTTCATGCTTGAAACAGTCACTGAGTTTTAGAAATAGCTACTGAATTCTAGAAATAGCTTTAATGATGAAATTTATCCTCTTTTTGGTCATCTTTTGGTTTTAAAAGTTAAAGACACACACACATAAATCAAGAAATGACACGTTATGTGACTGGTGCAATTTGGCCTAAATTGTGCCTTTTGTAGATGTTTCCATTTTATTAAAGTTCACTTATTGGTCGTTGTCAGTGAGGAGAGAGTATTAAAAATGAACTGTCCCAGGTATCAGATACATATATGTATCCTGGAATCTTCTTTTCTTTTCAGCTCCCCAGGGGGTCAGTGGGAAATCTAGAGCTTGGGGCAAGAGGAAGATGGGTGCTTTAACTGGAGGGGACTTGGTTGGGTGTTTTTAAGAGCATCTTCAACTTGCACATCTTTTCCTATACTTGGCCCACCTGAGAACACACCTTGCTTGCTGTTTCGCTTATATGGCAGTCCTTTTCTGTAAACTGAATGATTCAAATCTCCAAGGTCTTGTCAAAAATATATGTCAAGCGTAGGTGTCATATGCATTACACCTGAAATTACATCCCCGCAGCCATTTCAACATCCTTCTAAATGTTTAGATATTACATTAAAATATGTAAGGGGGTGCCTCGCTTTGCAAAATTCTTTCAGGGATGACTAGAGGAAAAAAAGTTTCTGAAGACAGCTGCTGTAAAAATAGTGTTCCAGACAGGGTGTGCATTTGGGGGATTTCAGCAACCAGTAGCTAAGTCTCCTCAGTGTTTCTTACCAAAGAATTCTTGAGAAAGAAATTTCAGGCAGTTGGGATGTATTCCTTAAACCACATAATAGAGAGTCTTATTGTTGGGTCTTCGCTCCTGGTGAACCAGCACTTGATATATGTCTTCTTTTTTAATACTTCAAACAATGAAGTGATGCACAGCTGTGTGGGGCCCTTTTGATGAAGGTGAGGCTGGGGGCCAGGGCTGACTCGCTCTGCTGAGGGACTCCAGGCTGGTTGGTAATGGGCTGAGATTTTCACCCAGTTGGCCACGGGCTTCCCCCCGCCCCAACCTCCTCTGTCTTGCGTCTAGACCTGGCTTTGACTTTCAGCATGATGCTGGACTAAGGATTCCGGTGGGACAAGTGGAGAAGGCAGCACATTTCCTAAGCTGCCCTTTATTTTGTAAACACGGCCAAAGTCTATTTTCAACCCGTACGCTTTCCATCATGAATGAGGGTGGAGAAAGCTTCTGTTACAAGTTGACCTTTCATTTTGCCATGGAGAAGCCCCTCGTGGATGTGCTGAAAGAGAACTCATTTGATCTGGTGGGCTTGGCAAACCCGCGGTACTTGGTGCTGTCGGATAAGTGTTTCCTCGCCTACGAGAATAGTCATGGGGTTTTCTTACAAGGTCACGCATGTGCAGGAAGCAATGGAAGGAAGCTGACCGTCCTCTTGGGCAACAGGGGTTGCCTGCCTTCTATTTCCAGTCCCGGCACTGATGGCGTCCCTCATCTTTATGTCTCACTTCCTCCCGTCTGAAAATCTTTGCAGAGGTATGTGTGATGGCAGCCAACTTTTATAGTGAGTAATACTGGGGAGATTATCCCAGAGCTTTGGGAAACTCTTGTACATGAGCTGCGTCAGTGAGCAAAGAGCCAACACCGTATCGACAGGGGCAGGAGCCCGATTCAGTGATACGGGTGGGGCTCTGATCCTCACCGCTGCCTCTCATTGCGTAATTGACTGTGTGGCCCTGTTTTCCCTCCTGGAAGAGGAGGACGATGGAACCTAAGTATAGAGTCGTCATGAAGCGTAACTGAGAAAATGTCCACCAAGCCCGGCACAGAGTGTTTACCAAGAGCTGCTTCCTGGGTCATTGTCACCATCTCCACCAACATTATAAAAGGAGCCGAGTCATCTCTTTCTCTTTACAGGAAATCGAATGGCTCTCACTGGGGCCCACCTCTAGGGCAGAATCATTGGAAGCCTCCCTTACCACCCAGGAACCCAACATCTAGGTCACTGCTGACCCAAGTAAAACATTTCTCCCACCCCTGCTCTTCCTCCCCCTCCCCCACACATGTATAATGAGAAAAGAAAGGAACTTAATTGTTGTCTCCAAATTGGCCTAAAATTGTAAGTATATTTATGCATAATCCTAAACTATATATTCTAAACTAGGAGGTGAATCTTCATTTTTGACACAAGTTTTAAATTCCAGTAAGTCCTAGCCCTCTTGAGGCAATGTCTTTGTGAACAGCAAATACCAGGAAACTTACCCTATTTCTGATCACTGATAAACTCAGAGGAAGGGAACTGGCTTTAAGTCCTCAGCACATCACGATTGTAAAGAGAATAGACCCACCGTTTACTGAGCAGGCTGTGGATGTACATCAAGACTCACAATCCTCCCTAAGGGTAAGGTGGTAGCAACAGCATCTTATGGGGTGGGGGAGGGGTGGTCTGTGCCCAGCAGCTCACAAGGGTATCACCAAGGTTCAAGCACAGGTTAGTCAGATCCCTAGCTTGCTCTTTCTTCACCACACCATCCTATTTTACATTTTATTTTTACCTCCCTATAAATAAAAAGTATCATTGAATACAGTAAGGCATTGACTCTTTACTTAAGAATAATCTCAAAGATACAGCAAACATTCCATTTATCTGAAATTCTATAAAAGGCAAAACTATCATGACAGAAAGCAGATCAGCGGTTGCCTGGAGCTGCGGATGGGTGGGCTCAGAAAGAGAATCCACGATGAAGGCGCACCAGGAAACTCTTTTAAGTTTTGAGAACTGTTTGATCTTGATTGTGATGGTGGTTATACAGTTGTATACAGTTACCAGCGTTCATCAAATGGTACACTCAAAATGGTGAATTTATAATACAATTACATATATAACTTTACGCATACAATTTTTATGCATAAAAATTTTATGTTTAAATAATTTTTAAATAGAAATATATGTAATATATATAACATCTCTTTCTACCCTGTCGCCCCCAAATGTGGGAATGAAGAAAGAAGTCTGGTCTGTGGAACCCTGTAGGGAGTAGGAAGAGCTAGAGATGGCATATTCGTGTGCTCGGGCTGCCATAACCGAGTACCACACGCTGGGTGTTTAAACAACAAAAATGGACTTCCTTACAGTTTGAAGGCTGAAAATCCCAGCTCAGGAGGCCTCTCTCCTTGCCTGTGGATGGCTGTCTTCTCCCTGTGTTTTCACGTCATCTCCTTCTGTATATGTCTGTGTCCAAATCTCTTCTTAAAACGGACACCAGTCGTTGGATAACAGCCCACTCGAATGACCTCATTTGAAGTTAATTACCTTTTTAAAGATCCTCTCTCCAAATTCAGTCCCATTCTGAGGTTCTGGGGGTAGGAAGTCAACATAATGAGTTTGGCAGGAAGAGGACACAGTTTAGCCCACAATAGATGAGGAATGGTGTCTGAGGTCCATTATTTACTAATTTACTCACCTTGGTGATATTTGAATTCTTTTTACCAGGAGCATGTGTTTATAACTTAAAGAATATATATGGGAGAAACATGCACATATATCTTTTTTTCAAACAAAGCAGAGATAATCTATAGACCCAAATACGTGCTGATGAGATCACTAGACTGCGCTCTTTATTGGTCTCCATGATTTATAACTTGTAAACTGTATCTGTTATCCTCCACGCTGATGCCTTAACTCGTACAGTCCTTACACACAGCTGTGCAAAAATTACAACTTTATTCTTCTGTAACTGAACTTGATCTCTCTATGAGACTCCTTTTCTCAGAGTTGCATCTGAGTTCGTGGGAGTGGGAGCAGGGTGAGGTGTCCAACAGGGAAGGTGGGCAACTCTTCTGGACCTTGGCCAGAGTCTGTGGTCATTTCTCCAGGACGGCATCCCTTAGATAGCCTCCTGTTTACCTGTCCTCCAGTTTACACATGTCATTGCTGCATCCTCTTTGTCCTAACTCTAAGGCCTCTTCAGTTTTGACTCTGGCACTAGACTCCCTGGATTTGAATCCCAACTCTACTTATTACTGGCTGTGTGTCCTGGCCACTTTCCCTCTCTGTGCCTCAGTTTCTCATGTATAAATTAGAGCTATTTATAATAAAAGTACCCACTTCATAAGATTGTGGGGAGAATTAAATGAATTCATATGTAGTAATATTTAAAATAGTGTCTGCCCCATTGTAAGAGCTATATTCTGTAAAATAGTTCCAATTATCAGTATCAGCAGTAGTATTGTTCTTGTTATTTCGTGTGCTTCATTGGTCCTTTATTTGGAAGCACACAAAATACTGGATTTACCCGTTAGCTGTGAAAACTCTACTGGGAGTCTTGGGCCCATCTGTCAGACACGTTATTTCTGCTCCTACATCATGCTGGGAATACAGATTGTAGGGGCTGGGGTACAAAGAGATGTGGGACCTCACAGACTCTCTGAAATTCCGTTGGGAGGTGGAGGGATGCAAATTATTTATGTCCCAGATGCCCAAATCTTTGTTCTTTCAACTGTGCGGCTGGGTACCCCAGCCCCTCAGGGGAGGCTGGCCCCTCTGCTTCCTTTCCTTCTATCCTTTGCCACCAGTCCGCACACAGGCTGCTTTTCCTGGGAGGCCCTCAAAGAATGAATGGGCTGTTGAGACTCAGACTCAGAGACAGGACTCTAGGTCTGCTGGTTCTGCTGAGTCACTCCCTCCCAATAAGTGAGATTTCCTGGACTACTCCCTGGGGCAAAGGGCAGGACACGTGCTAGATGACAGAAGTGTGGTAGGTAAACATCACTTAAATTGATGTACCAAAATATTCCCAGACAACACCAGGGAAGCTTTATAAAGGTCCCACCAACATCCGAACGTGAGACTCTATCACATATGTCCCACCACCAGACCCCCAGGGCCTGACACATGGTCCAGGGAATATTTGGAAACGAATTGTCATGAGCTGTAACCTCCTCAGTGGTATAATTGTTTACTTCCCAAGATCCACCAATACTTATGGCTGGTTAGTTTGGTTTTTTAGTCATTTAGACACAAAATGTTTTTTGAGACTCAGGGGGAAAAGCATCCCACAACAAAACTGTTTGGAGAGCTTATATTCAAGTTTGAATGCTCGGTGTAAATTAATGAAGGGGAAGACAATCTCATGTGAGTAAAAATCTTGGAGTCACATTAATTAAATGAGTCTATTGAATTAATTTCCATAAATTCTTCTGAGTCAATTGCAATAAAAATCAAACTAGAATTTAAAGTTTGGGTCCAAGGAGAGCACATGCTGAATAAACATACTTGTGTAGTTAAAGACTCAATAACAGATGGTAGGAACAGCAAAGGACAGGAAAACTGCAAAAACTCTTTTTAAGAAATAAGTGGGTGCTTAAAATAGATGAATGCCAAATCTCTATTGCCAAATAAAACAGAAGATTTTAAAGAGCTGTGGTTCTTAGTGGAGAGTGAAGCCTTTCACATCAGCTAAAGCAGTGCCTGGAAAAGTCCCAAGTATGGATGTGAAGAAAAGGTTTAGTGTGGAAAAGAAAGAGAACGTAGGGACAGTTGTGAAAAATTTCAATTATAAGCCGCATTGTCATGGGAAAGGTACAAATTTCATAAATTTAGCTATTACACCAGTCTTCCCAAAGGTCATTGCCTTTGTCTAATAAAAGCCATTTACCATGAAAGCTGCCAGAAAGGGTAAATGTAGAATCATAACATGCTAAAGTTTAAAGGTCCTTTGTGATCTTCTGGCCCAACTGACTCATTTTACAGGCAAGGAAATGGAGACTGAGAGAAGGTGCTAAGTGGACTCTCTAAGGTCTCATGACAAGTTGGTGGTGGAATCAAGGACTAAAACCAGGTGTCTGACTCTTAGTCCAGGGCTGAGATGTAGACCTGACCCTCACAGGTTGCTGGCAGCTTCCTTCTGGGGCCACAGATAAGCACTGATTATCTAGAACCTTCCAATCAGACTTCATGTGCCAGGGTTGTGTTTGGAGCTGAGGAAGGTGCTGTCCTGGCTGGAGGCAGAGACTGTGAAATTCAAACGTGCTTTGGCAAATGCAAGCACGTGGAAAAATCAGCTGAAATCAGGGCAGGAAGGTTTTCTTATTTAAATTGCCATTGGAAAGAAAGGTGAACACTTAACCATAATTCATGAATGTGTTGGTTTTTTTCTTCCATGGACACTGACTCATTTATTCTGAAGGGAATAATACATTTCATTTCCAAATTCTACTTTTACTTTAAAGAAGTTCAGACTTCAAGGGGAAAAAGGTTCAGCACTGTATTGTGATTGCTTCAATAGTTAAGGATATCAGTGCTCATGACTGAAAAATCATTAGCAAAAATTGGCCATGAGAAAGGGAAATCTGTTTAGTTCACAGCCACCATCCATCTTACACGAGTTAATAATTTCTTCTCTCTTGCTGGAGAAAAACACAGCACCTAACCGTGCCATCAGGATTGGCTTCCCCACAGCGTCTGACCCTGAAGAACCTCCAGGGCTGGCCAGGCTCCAAGCCTTGTCTTCCTTTACATCTTGTCCCCTTAGTCGTTTCCTGCTGCTCCTCCGCCATCCTCTTCATCTGTCTAGCATCTTTTATTTATTCATTTATTCCACTGATATTTCTTGTGCCAGAAAGAAATGTTAATTGCATGCCAAGCAAGGCACTAGGTGTAAGGAAACTACAGTGGAAATCAAAATAGCCCACCCTGCCCTCCTGGAGCTTACAATCCAGTGGAGGGAACATTAGGCAAGAAATCCCACAAGTAAATGAACTATCATGTATGTGACCATGCTCAGAAGAGGACACAGTGATGTAAGAGGCCACCACAGGAGAATTTCACTAGACTGACATTTGAGCTGAGATATGAAAGATAAGTTAGCCAGGTAAAGACAGCTAGAAAGAGAGAGCTAGGCAGAGGGGACCACATGTGCAAAATGCCTATTGTGGGCGAGAACATAGCAAGTGCGTGGGACTAAAGGATGATCATGGTGGTGGGAGCAGAGAGACGGAGGAGCTTGGCCTGGTGGGAGGCTGGAGGGGTGCGTAGGGACTTTGGTCTTGAAAGCAGGCGGAAAGCACTGGAGGTTTTAAATAGGGATGATGTGATCAGATATGAATTTTGAAAAGGTCGCTCAGGGTTCAATCAGAGAAGCGGAAGCACTAGGACATAGCATTCTGTGTGTGTATGAATATCATTATAAGTATAAATACGAATATAAAAATAAATGTGTTTGTTATGGGGATTTGATGTTACCCAATTGTGGTTGCTAGTTAAGCAGTCTCTGCAAGGCTATTGCCTTCCCATCTAGTGAACTGCTGTTGGAGCTCGGAGTTCACAGGACGGGCAGTCAGCAGGGGAAGATGGATTTAAGTTAAGGAGAGTGAGGAATAGCTGGGACACACACACACACGCACACACACACACACACACGCACACACACACACACACACTGGATCCTGTAAGACTGAAACCACGTCAATTCTTGCTGCCTCCCTTGATGATGCAGCGGTCCTGCTGGACGATGCTCCCATCATCATGGAGATGAACACACACCTGGTCCAGGAGCCAGAGGAGCCAAAGGAAAATCCAGGGGAATGTGGGACAGTTGCAAGCCTGGCTGCTGCCCGCCGCCCAATGTGGCAAGCCCCCAATAAAGGACACCATGTGTGTCCTTACCTGCTGCTTTGCTTCTGCTCTCGGCACAGGAATGCCCCTGGGGCCCCACCCAACTGGAAACACTGGGGAATGGGAGCCTGGGGAAGGTGGTTCAGCCTTGGCAAGATGCCGCTTTACAAAGCTACGCAGGCAGAATGGCTGCAGTGTGGAGAGTGTGTGCAAAGCCTTCCACACTCCTGACTGGCAGCTCCTACCCTAGTCTCCTGGGTCAAGTGTGCACTTTCAGGGGACATAGCCTCTCCACTCTGCATGCCAGCTGTATGGGGGGAAAATTGAAATTCCCAGGTGAACTGCTAACAGGTAGAGATTCGGAAGCAGTAGCTAATAACATTACAAGTCCATTTGGCAGCAATGCAAACCCTGACCATCACAGCTAGAGCAAGTGGAAGGGGAAGAGACTCTTAATGGCCAAATCAAATAAAGAGTAGTGGCTTCTCAGAAGTAGACACAGATGTAGAGAACAAACATATGGATACCAAGGGGAAGAGGGGTGGGGATGGGATGAATTGGGAGATTGGGATTGACATATATACAAGGGTGAGCCAAAAATTATCTGCACTCTGGCTGCAGAACTTATTTTAATTAACTTTTAGAAAAGACAAATACATCATTTTTTGACATAACCTCCTTGATTTTCAATACACTTTGTCCATCTGTCAACAAGCTTTCATATTCCCTCATTAAAAAATGTTTTAGGCTGAGCTGCGAGCCACGAATGCACTGCTGCCTTCACTTCTTCATCAGAAGTGAATCTTCCTCCTTGTAGGGCTGCTTTCAGGGGACCAAACCGGCGATAGTCCAATGGAGCAAGATCAGGACTATAGGGAGGATGCTCTAACACCTCAAAAGGAAGTTTTTGCAGAAGTGCATGGACATGCATTGTCATGCAAGATCACAATGCCCTTGGACAGCAGTCCTCTGCATTTAATCCAAATTTTAGACTTTAGCTCTTCAATAAGCATCTCACTGTAACGAGCACTTTTGATTGTTGAACCTTTGAGCCATGGCTGATTTGCAAATGATTTGCCACATAATCCACTGTCACTCGTCTATTTGACAGAATCATTTCACATGTATGTCCAATGCTGTCATCAGTTGTGGATGTGAATGGGCCCCTGGATCCTTCTTGATGGCTAACACTTCCTTGAACTTCTCTATCCATTCATACACACTTCTTTGCAACAAAACACTTTCTCTGCACTGCACACAAAGTCTTCAATAAATAACGGCACCAGGTACACCCTCAGACCACAAAAAACGAATCACTGCATGCTGCTCTTCTTTCATGCAAATCGCAAGTGGGGCATCCATTTTTGCTTGCACTGCAGTTACAAATGAACTGATGTAACACTTTCACACCTGCACAGCAGTGACTGGGGAGACAGTAGTCTTGAACAGAAACCACTGATAAAACAGTGCAGCCAACAGAAGTTTTAATATAACCAGAGTGCGGATAATTTTTGACTCACCCTCATACACTATTGATACTATGTATAAAATAGATAACTAATGAGAACCTACTGTATAGCACAGGGAGCCCTACTCAGGGCTCTGTGGTGACCTAAATGGGAAGGAAATCCAAAAAAGAGGGGATATATGTGTGTGTGTGGCTGATTCACTTTGCTGTGCAGCAGAAACTGACACAGTGGTGTAAAGCACCCATACTCCAATTAAAAAAATAATAGTACCAGCTTCTGAAGATAATGCTGAACCCTACATGATGTGTCCTTGGAACAAAGAGTCTGGTGTCATTGCATCTTTGGTTTGCTCAAATAGCTAGGGTGTTTTTGTACCTTCTCCTGCCTGAGGATGTCCAGGCTGCACATCACAAGAGGATCTGACACAGTTTGGCCACCTCTTTTCTCAGAGTGTTGGAGAGCCAGGACAGAGGCTGCAACAGGATGTTCTGTGATGTACGATGGATATTTATGGTTATAAAATAGCTCAGTGGTCCTTGAATCTGACTGTATCTTAGAATCACCTGTATAGCTTAAAGCCTTTCCAGAGTCCAAGCTCCCCAGAGCCTGGGGTGGGGGCAAGGCATCACTAGTTGGTACATCTCCCACATTAGGTGATTCTAATGTGCAATTGGGGTCAAGAACCAGGGTTCCTGTCCTCTTGTTTCTAGATAATGAAACTGGGTCCTAGAGAAATTAGGTGTGTTGACCAACAAGGCTACAAGGAATAGAATCCAAGTCTCCTGACTCTGAAACATCACTTTCCACTGGGTATCCTGCCATATCTATCCCCTGTCAAAAATAACAAGAAAGGGACTTCCCTGTTGGCACAGTGGTTAAGAATCCGCCTGCCAGTGCAGGGGACACAGGTTTGAGCCCTGGTCTGGGAAGATCCCACGTGCCAAGGAGTGACTAAGCCTGTGTGCCGCAACTACTGAGCCTGCACTTGAGAGCTCGTGAGCCACAACTAATGAGCCCATGCGCCACAACTACTGAAGCCCACACACCTAGAGCCTGTGGTCTGCAACAAGAGAAGCCACCACAACGAGAAGCCCACACACTGCAATGAGAGTAGCCCCTGCTCTCTGCAACTACAGAAAGCCTGCACAGCAATGAAGACCTAACGCAGCCAATAAAAATAAATAAATAAATTTATTAAAAAAAACAAGAAACATAAATGAAAACTGCATTCTCTCCTGTGACCTCAAAATGTGATGATTTGAATATGTATGTTGTTTATGAAGACAGGTAGTGAGATTAGTGCTCAGGTCATTCATTTGAACTCCTGAAACATGTAGACAAACACGTATGACCCTGTGATCCTAATGCTTCCTGGCAGACCCAGCCTATTTGTTTACCTTGTTCATAGCGTGAGAAAGAGAAGGGAAAAAAGACGAGCCTAGGAATACATTCTTCAGTGGAATGCATTCTGCAATGATTCTATAAAATACAGGAGAGCCTTAATAGCCAATAATGAGGTCTCCTCAAAACAGAGCCATCTTAACGAGCTTATGGCCACATGCTCGATCTAAAATAGAGCCCAGACCCTCTGTGACAGCCTGCTTCAAAAAGAAGGACAGTGGGAATGGTGAATCAGATTAAGAAAACTTTTGTAAACTAGCAAAGCAACATTCAGCCTACACTCTGTCCTCGTAAGTATCATCATTCATTCCTTTTAAAAGAAACAAAATCAAATTATTGGATATTTTCAATCAGTAGCAATAACATGATAATACTAGTATCTACTTTTACTCTCTCTTTATTTTTTTAATTTAAGGAAAAATTGCAGCATTGTTTCTATAAAAACCAAGAATTCAAGTTGCAGAAAAGTACAATGAAAAAAGTAATCTTCCAAATCTCACCATCCCAAACTAGCAACATTAAGCATTAGGTAGACATCAGTTTAGACTCTTTCAAAAGTGTGGGTGTGGGATGGAGTGGGGTGGGGTGTGTGTGTGTGTGTGTACACATATACATATACACAGAGAAAGAGAGAGAAGCTGGCTGGCTGGCTAGATAGACAAACTATACAATTGGGATCATACTCTCAGGCCTTTTTTTAAATTTAAAACTATATATATTCAGGTCAATTTTACTTACATACAGAAGTAAAGGAAACTGAAGTAACACTGGAAGAATTCTGAACCTCATAGAAGTGTTTCTTTACTAACGTATGGTTTCCCTAAAATGCCGTAACAAAATTATTATTAAAAGTCATCAGTCATAAAATTTTTATTAACTACATGGTTCAGTTTTATATAGTATCAATCGACTCCCTGCTGTGAAAGGATATTGACTTCTTCCCACTTCTCTAGCCACCTTCTCCCAAATTTTGTAGTTTATTCTCATTTTTTCATTCAATATATGTTCACTGAAGGTTTACTTTGTGCAAGGCCCTTTCAAGGTGTCAATAGCTATAGGCGGTAGCCATAACAGACAAAATTCCCACCCATCATGGCCCTTGCATTTTAATAGAGAGGGAAAACTAAGTTACAGTTTCGATATTGTGCAGATTCTGTTCATTAGCCATAAATCTCCTAATTGCTCAGTATTGTCTCTATTCAAATTCATTTCATGCTCATGTATAGGTAGAAGTCTGGCAGACTAGACAGATAGCCAAAAACACATTTATGAAAATGAGATGATGCCATACATTCACTTCCATCATGGAAGGTCAGCCCCATTCTTTACGTACCATCTTACATTCATTTCTCACCACATACCTCTCCAATTCTGCCTTTTTAGAAGGGCAAGTTCTCTCCTTTCCAGATTCACAGGGAAAGTTTCCCCATCATGCTAACTCCCAGGTTTGGTTTCAAGGAGCAGGACTGGGCTGGGGGTGGCAGCTGTGGGCTGAGGCTTGCTCTACGGCTTCTCTGCAGAACTGCCTTGACTGCCAGTTTGGAAGCATGTGGCATTGCATTATGTCCCTCTTCCTGTTCGGTTGCTGCTGATAAAAATTTTGATTGGCTTTCACTATTTTGATATTGTCATTGTTCCGTTTATTAAGTATCATTAAATTAGAGAAATGTTATGATCAGTCTTTGCTATCTTATTTTTACACAAAGTCTAACTTCAGAATACCATTATGAACACAAAACCCTGATATAAAATCAGACCATAATGTGTTTCCTAGAGTAGGGATAGAAAGATATGTTAACTAAATTTTCCTTGTCTGCTTCATCTTGAATCAACTCCTAAAGAATAATTTCTGCTCCGTCTCCTGTAAGCTTTCTCAGCCCTGGCTTGTTCTCCTGAAGAGTTCCAAAGCAGATGGGAGAATCTTTGATAACTGGCAAGGTTCACAAGACTCGTTATTGCAACCCACTCCATCATTTGTGAGGGTGTCACAACTATGTCGTTACTAGAAATAAAGAGCAAAATTCACAAATGATTTTACATATGTGAGATGTTGCCGCATGAGAGGATGTAGAATGAGAAGAGATTGACTAGGTGACCTCCCAGGACCCTTCCAACCTGGAGATTCTGTGGCAGTTTGGGATTTCCAAATGATTCAAATGAGAAAGAAAAGGAAAAATATCTAAATAAATCAGAAAGCTACATAAGGAAACCTTCTGAAGAGCCCAAATATTAGAAGGATGCATGCAACAACGTAGAGTACCCAAAGCTGAAAGAATGATATTCAGATAGGTTAATGCTGAGAAAGGTTAGAGTCTTGTGAACTATCCTGAGGTCAAAAACAATAACAAAAAGAGACATGTTTGGAGTGACAGGAAGGGTGAATGAGGGTCTCGGAGGAAGCTGATGGCTCACTGATGATATTCGAGGATATTTTAATGAAAAGATTTTTTAAAGGTACAGGAAGAGTATAGAGAAAGTAACAAGAGATGGAGCAAGTTGGAACCTATTGAGAGTAACTGTTTGGGAAGGGAATCAAGACAGAAGCAGTGGCTCTCAGTGGTGGACCCAAGCCGACCCAATCCAACCCATGGAATCAGGCAGGGAGTGAGCTGATCCCACTATCTTTCCATTCTCCCACCTCCCTCTGATGCTACCTCCCTATGACTGAACCTATCCAGAAGCCAGAGGGCAAGGGGACCCATTAATCCTCTCCAACCAGGATAACCTCTCCAGGCTCAGAGCAAGGTGGAGAAAGGTGGTGATTCTGAGAGACGAGTTGTCCAGCAAAAAGGACAAAGAGGGGAGAGAATTACTTACTACTTAAAAAGGTTGAGTTGTTATAGTACTTGACAATAAGAAAGCAGATGAATACGGTGTCTACTTCATGTTTATCTTTTCTATCAGAGACAATGATCTAACTGGGAAGACAAGAACAGGATTGAAGGCAAAATGAAGCCAAAATGATCAAGATGGTAAACCAACATTTACCTATTTCAAACCTGCTCAGTCTGTGGGCCTATATGAATTTTTATCTAAGAGTGCTAAAAAAAAGTTATGTTCAATTTCCAGTGTATTATTGAATTTATCATATAATTACTGAAATGAAAAGGAATGTTTAAGATCTCAAATATCTTAACTTCAGGAAAATATTTGATGGCACCTCTCACAGTTTGTTTGGAAATATTGCTGGAGAAATGTTGATGTAGAGTAACGTTGGGCTTACCCCTGGGTGAAGAGTAATACACAATGAACGTTAATTACTGATGTGTACATGGCACAGAGCAGAGAGGGCACAGGATCCTCTCTCTGACCCACACCTGTTCACATTTTTGTGAAGGACACATACTCATATCAAATTTATAACTGATTCCAAGCGAGCAATGAAAAGCAATTCTGAGCACGTCCCTTAAGATGCCTCAGGGTATGGGAGAGGTGGAAGTTCTGGATGGATGGAAAAGTACTGCCTGAAGCTCAAGGGAAGGTGTTTCATGAAGTTTGTCTGATACGCATTGGATGGAATCAGAGCCAGAATGTTCCTTTTCTGTTGGACTAGCACTGCCTCTGAGCTCCGGATTCCAGCTCCTAAGAATGGCTCTTCACCCCTCAGGGAAGCCCCTGTCGCCCATCCCTCTGCTGTCAACCAGGATGCTGGGGAGCTGTCTCCGCGAATGCAGAGATGCTGCTAGCAGCCCGGCAAGCCTCAGGTCTCTCTCTGTCTGTGGTTCCATAAGGGCAAGCATGACAAATAGGCAAATGACAAAATTGTAAAAGATCTCAACTGATGGGCCAAATTAAATGAAATGTTACATAATGGAATTTTATGATTTATAGAGCCAGTTTGTCTGTCATATGCTGAAAATGAGCCAGAATGAAGCCTGAAAGAGTGACAGGGCTGCCACGGCGCTTGCTGCCACAGGTGGAAATGCAGTGTCTAAATTAAGAGAAGTGACAGTCCTCTTGTATTCTGACAGAGCAAGAGCACATCAGAAGTGCTGTCTATATGGCGAGGAGTCCATTTTCAGAGAACAGTGACAAATCTCAGCGTCTCACTGGGAAAGTGACCAGCAGAGGGATGAGGCTAGAAAATCTGTCAACATGAATACCAGCAAAAGGAACTGGGGACCCCAGAGAAGAGAAAAACTGAAAGGGATTCACAAGAAGTTGAACCCAGTGAGGTGAGGTTGCAGGGAAACCGATTTTAAGATCAGTGTAAGGAAAAAAAAAATCCTTGACAATTAGAGATGTTTCAAAATGGAATCAGCAGCTCTTTGAGATGGGGTTAGTCTAGTGAGAATATGGGAAGAGGGCTGGATGACACCTGTCAGAGAGGCTGGAATTTATCCCCGCAAGGTCTTGACTGTGTTCCAATCCACTTGTTAATGAGCCTCTGAATAGTGAGGGGTGGTGGAAGGTAGCATGGAAAAGAGAGGGAAGAGGACCTTCTCATGTGACCTTCACCATTCCTTTTCCCTGAAAAAGTGATTAGTCATTCTACTCTTAGAAGGATGGATGGCAAACTAACCCCAAATGACTACTAAATAATAATAATAATAACCCCTTACGTTTGTTTATCTATTTAAACTTCTGAAAGGACTGTAACAAAGCAAAGACAAAAGAACTTGCTTTCAGGAGAACTGGGTTCAGGGTCTGGCTCCACTAAAGACTGACTGTGTCACCTTGGGCAGTCCCACAAGTCTTAACTTCCCTCTTGGTAAAGCAATGCCATCCACCTCGGTTGCTTCTTGAGAGCTTACACACGATGACAGACAATATTTGTATATGTATATATTCGGACATGAATATGTAGAAATGGTGGCCACCTCTCACCCCTGCAGCTTCATGTTACCACGTGTAAACTCACCAAAGCTCCCAATGAGCAGAGTTTTGGGGAAACACGACCTCACCATCGACACTGGGTCTCCTTGCCTCCCCCCAGCCCTCAGCTGAAGGAGTCACTGCCAGGGACGTCCTTTGGTGATGGGGTTTAACTTTCTACTTCCTGAAATGTATGAGCTTTCACTTCCGGCTGTGGTTCCAGCCTTGTACCTCCTTTCTGAAATCAGAATGTCGTTCAGTTTCCCAGGGCTGCTGTCTTCTTTGTCCAGCATGGCCCTCTCTTTTCCAGGTGTTCTTGGGTGGCTGAGGATGTGTGAGCCCAGATCTTAATGTTACTGCAGTCAATAAATGGGAAGAAGAATGGATTAGGGTTAGTGTTAGGGTAAGGTTAGGGTAAGGGTTAGGGTTTAAAGGTATCCAGAGGCCTGGGGAAAAGACTCTTGACTGCAAAAGAAAATGCTACTTAGCAAAACATCACTTTATTGTGCCCGTCTGAGTTTTTCTTTCTGATAAAACTGAGACAGCAGAGGTGGTGTGTGGGTGCAGGGGATCAGGGACTGGAACAGCACAGAGGCTGGCAGTTGTTTATGAGCAGAGTATTATCTGGGGCTATTTTCTAACATCAGCTATCAGATTTATCCCAAAGATAGAAAGAGCCCCATCTATACTGACAGTTTCCAAATTTGTGTTTTCTTTGTGTTTGACATGTCTGTTCTTTCCTAGCTGAGTTGCAAACATATAGGGTGTCTTTACCTGACTATTTCAGGGTCAAGCCTCACAAACCAACTACACAAAGGGTGTCTGTTGGTTACAGGTAACAGAGTCAGGAAAATCGGCCTCCTTAATGATGTATTCGGTAAGGAGGGTGGTGGGCCGGCAGTAGCCACCACCTGGGATTTGCCCAACATGGGCGTCTCGTCTTGATGTCATAGTTGGCTTGGTCCATGCTGTTCAGGTATCTACAGGTAACGTGAACTCAGACTTTATGAAAATAACTCTTGAGAATGACTAAGGTCACATTTGGTAATGAAAACTATATGCAGTTTTCTTTTGTTACACTGACATTATATACTATTCATAACCAATTATATTGATTTGTATCATGTCATATTGTATTATACGTTCTAATACCAAATCCCAAGGTCTTCCTTCTTAAAGACGGGTGACCACCTTTAACTCACATGGCACATGGTAGTTCTGGAATGATCTGGGTCCTCTCCTGTGTGTCCCATGCAGCACTGCCCCACACCACCTGTGCTGGGGGCCTGTGTGTGTGTGTGTGTGTGTGTGTGTGACCCTCTTAGTCTTTTCTTACGCACTTGTGCAGGGAACTCTCCTGCAGCAATGAGTGTGTACTGCTTACTGTCTATGGAAAGCCTTGCTTCCCTCCAGGGCATCTGGTGTGGCTGTTCCCTGTGCCCCCACGGACTGCTGTATTCCTTAGCTGCCACTCGCACCCCAGCACAGTCAGTGTTCTTCCAGGCAGTGACCTGGAATCGCTTCCTTTTAAAGCCCCCGTGTCAAGAAACATTACTTCCTTTTAGAAGCTGACTTTGTGTGGAAACACAGATGCCATGACCTTTCCAATGTGATGACGTTAAAATTCCCCCAGCAGTTGACGCTCAAGAGAAAAGACCATCTCACAGCCTCTCGAGAGGTCAAGAACACCATTCCCATTGTCGTTTTCTTAACTTGTGCTCCATTCTTACCATAATATTTGTGGCAGTCTGTGGTCACTGGAAGATGACCAGTACAGGAACAGGGACCCTAGGCTTAAAACAGTACAGCCAGCTAATTAAACCACAGGGTTTGCTTTGCTTATTGATAGCAGCCAGTCTTCCCCTCTACACCACTGGAGAGAAATTGCTTTATGCAAAAGATATGCCCCCGAAAATGTATTTCAATCAAGTTTTAATAAAACAATTCATGCTGGTTAATCCACTAATAACACTTACTCTTTAAAGGAAATATTGAGAGTCCTGTTTTGTCATTCCGTCATATAGACAGACTTGCACTAAGCATTTTTAGATTGAATCCAGGCTATTTATATATTAAGATCTTAAGACTTCACCCCCCAACCCCCCCACCCCATGCCCCTCAGATGACTTGATTTGCAAATTCTACTAATTTTTTTAATTTTGTGGTTTTATTTTTTATGATAATTGTTATCAATTCTTCTGATGATCTTTTCAATGTTTATAAGTATATACATATATATATACTTACATATATATACATATATATAATCTAAATGATTTTCTAACCTAATACTGTATATGTATAACCTAATATATACATATATGTGTATATATATGTGTGTATATGTATATATATAAAACCTAGTACCCCCTAAACAACTAAGTACTGCTGAGAGATTTCAGTGTCTGTGTTCTCAGTGCTGCAGGTAACCTAGACATCATCTAAAATAACATCATTTAACTTTAAATATTTGCAAGGCATATCTGGCTGACATATAGTTGACAGCATCCATCTTGTACTCATTTTGTACTGTGTTGGAATCTATCACCAGGTGCAGAAGTGAAACTTCCCTTTTGCCATGATAGGTACAGTTGAGTGGCATTTTTATAGACCAGGAGTTTAGTTTCTTAGAGCAGTTAATAGATCGATTTAGCATCATTGAAATGACATAGTCCATCACAGTCACATACAACTTGAAGTGTCACAGTCTAATGATAAAGGACAGAAAAGGGCATATTAGGTAATTGGTACATTTCTACTAAACGAAGTCATGGCAGGCTGAACAAACAGAAGTTTCACAGTAATTTGGAAGGATAAAAATGATGGGGGAATTGAATCATCACAGGGAGTCTGCCCTGTGGCATCGTCCCTGGTTTATCTTGCCAGCAGGTGTCTCTTCTGGTTTCCATCTGGGTACCTAACCATCTTAGCAGCAAATACAAAAACACTCTTACTTTGAGGAAACAAAGTTGTTTTCTTACAATGTAGTGTTAATTTCAGGTGTATAGCAAAGTGATTCCAATATATACATGTATATAATATGTATAAAGATGCTTTTCCAGATTCTTTTCCATTATCAGTTATTCCAAGATATTGAATATAGTTCCCTGTGCTATACAGTAGGTCCTTGTTGTTTACCTATCTTATATATAGTAGTGTGTATCTGTTAATTCCCCTTGGTAACCATGGGATTGTGAAACAAAGGTTTTAAATATGTATTTTATGGTACCCTTGGATTGGTTCTGTAAAAGCTAGTACATTATTTTAAAATAATAACAGGAATAATAATACAGACTCCAGTGAGGGGTCCATCTTGTTCAGAGTGCAAAGACTGAAGTCAATAAAAATGAGATGCATGCATTCATCGTCTCGCCACTGTCATTTATGCCCTACAAAAATGGCAGCTGTGTGTGGCTTGGCCTCAGAAGCACAACGGTGGCAATTTCGTGTCAGCAAAGCAGCATCCATCACAAGAATAAATTCTTCTTAATTTGAATTTTACCCATCTGTATCTCTGTCTTTAGCTGTGCATTCATTTGTTGTATGCTTGCATAAACACTAAAAGCATAAGACATTTAATCCTAGTCCAGTGTTTGTAACATTGAAATAAAAATCATGTAAATCAGTGCTGGAGTGCTAGCAGAGCTCCAGATACATGCCTTGATTTTGATAAACCTTGAGCTGAATACTCCTATCCTCCGCAGACTGCAAGCAACAGGCAGGAAGGCTGGTGTCCTCTCCTCCTTGTCACCTGTTCTCAGCTCTGAATGGGCATTTTACAAATATGCCAGCACTGTGTATTCAGCCTCACACTCATAAAGCATCAAATCTGTAACTGAACTTGATCCTCTTAATTTTAATTCCTCAAAGTGTTTTCAGTTCATAAAGTTAACCCCAGAGTATAAAGGGACCTCCTCCCTCTCTAAAAAAAATTAAACCGAAGTCATTCTGTTTAGAGTCTTAGACCTTTTGGTGGACTCCACAATGCTACAAGGAAACAGCAGTAGACCATGCCCTCAGGCTCTGGTGCTAATACACTCTGAGTCAGGAGCTGCCTACGGCAGACAGGGAACTCATCCCCAGATCCAGGCTTGGGAAGATGGAAGCACCTCTCTTTTTGAACACTCCATGGCAGCTGAAGGGTGTGGTTAAGAGTATGGGCTTCCTGGGTTCAAATCCCGCCTCTGACATCAGCTCTGTGACCTTCTTAATTCCTCAGTGCCTCAGCCACAAAGTGGGTCTAATGATAATGTGAACACCCCCACAACAGTGTAAGGATTAGACAGGTTAATTGGTACATGTGAAATGCTTAGAACAGTGCCTGGCACATGATAAGCGTTCAGTAAATGCTAGCTGCTAGCATGCTTGTTTCTTTCACTATTTCTACTGCTGCTGCTGTATAAACGGGCAGAGGAACGTAACCCGTCAGGCAGGGGCCCGCCTTGCACCAGATGATTGTGACATCTGCAGAAAGAAAGGGGATTGCAATAGCCAGGGTTCTGGTTTCAGGAACGCTCCCTGCCAGCTGAACTGTGTGATAGGCACCAGGCTCTGAAAGAACTGGAGAGATTTACGGAGGTATTGATTATGCGTTGTCAAACATTTTTCCCGGTCCATGGGAAGACCTGCCGGCTGGTAAGCCTGGGAAGGTTCAGCCCTTCAATTCTTCCACTTAACCGTTCACATCCACCCCCTCACTCAGCCAACAGCTGACCAGGGTTCAGGGCATTGGGGAGAAGGCAGCAGCCGAGCCTGGAAAGGCAATTTGGCATTAGGCTAGGAAGGGGCAGAAAACCAGGCTGAAGATCTTGGGTTTATTTTTTCCAGACTGTAGGGAGCCTGGATTTGGAGATTTCTAGACTGTCTGGCACTCCATTTATTAACACTGTTGCTACGAAATCACTCCTTGGGAGTCAGGATAACTCAGTGGAAAGTATGGACAATGGAGCTGGTTCTGGGTTCAAATCCCAGTTCTTCCACTCATTGGCCAGATGATCTTGGACAAATGACTTAGCAAATCTGTACTGCAGTTTCCTCATCGACAAAATAAATATACATACAGATAGTACCTAACAGAGCTGTTAGGAAGCTTAAATGAGTTATCCGTGTAAAGCACATGGAATGGTGCCTGGCACATGGACAGAGCTATGTTGGTGCTAACTATTATCATTCCTCACCTCTTTGGGCCTCAGTCTCCACATCTGGAATAAGAGGCAAATGGACTGCATACTTTCACACCCCTTTGTATTCAGGTTTTTGACCAGCAGATCTAAGGCTGTGCTTTCAATTTAACATGGTGGTGGCTGTAGGGTAGCCAGGGGGAGGTAGGAGAGCTGAGGCTGCCTCTGCTTCACCCTTCTCCTTCCTTCCCTCCATCCCCCGCCCCCCGGCCCAGACATCCCTGCAGAAGCCCTCTTACTGGATTCAGGCAGTGTGGGAGTTGTCCATGGGACAGACATAACCTCCCCCTTCAGTGCTAGTGTCTAAGCTGAAAAGAAAGTTCATCGCCAGGAAATGGAATTGGGAAGAGGGGGTGGCGGTAAGAAGGAAATTAGAGCAGGGTCAGAAAGATAGGAAGATGGGCTTTATGTTGTTGTTGTTGTTGTTTGTTTTTTGGTTTTTTCTGTAAGACTAGTGCAGCCAGGAAGAAGACTGAGCGGACCCAGGGACAAGGAGACACATGCCCAGCTAAGAGAGAATGTCCCAGACCTCCCTTCTTGGAACACGACTTGAAGCACATTTATTCTGCCAGGTTGCTGTTCTTTCTCACCGCTCTTCATCCTGTTCTCTGTCTTCTGTCCTTGAATCCCAGCAGATAAAAGCACAAATCTGCTGAGAGGGTGCATGTCACAAGTGGTCAGGTGAATGACAGCCACAACTCCACATAGATAAGCACCCCGGCTGGCGCCTAGGCTGGCCTGGGAGGGGGCGGGGAGGGGGGGGAGGTCACTCACCGTTATCAAATTGTGCAATTTAGCAAATGGCCAGTGGCAGGCTGGAATGATAGCAAGTTAATCTGTTTTCCATGCACTCAAGGCTTTTGCCAAACAGGGGTTCTCTCTGAATTTGCAAAGCTGGAGCCCACCCAGGGAGTGGGCTGCTAGGATTGCGTTTCCCAGCCCGATGCCGTGAAGCCAGTGAAGCCGTCTGGAGAGATGAGCAGGCATAGGGATAAACACAAGAGTTCTTTTTCTTACTGTGAAAGAAAGATACTGCTAATTGGAAAGAAGTCCTAGGGTGTTTGTATTGTAATCAGTAATACTAAAAATACTATTCAAAGCTAACATTTATTGACAGCTTGCTCTACATGGGGTACTTTTTCAGGTGCATTACAAGTACTATGGTTTTATCCTCACAGCATCCACGGAAAGTCACGGGTGTCATTATCTTCAACACATGTGTGAGGCAATGGAGGTACACAGAGAAGTTCTGTAACTTGCCCAAGTTCACACAGCTTGTAAGTGCCAGAGCCAGGCTATGAACTTGAGCAGTCTGGCTCCAGAGTCTGGGTGCTAACGACACTGTAAGCTTGCTTGTGCTGTAGGAGAGAGACAGTGTGAGGACACCAGGGACCAAGTCCTGTCAGCTGGACCTCAGAGTGTTTGTCAAGTCCAGACACTTTATAGAAAATACAGTGTGTATGGGCACATGAGATTGTTAATTCAGTCACCTGCCTGCTGAGTTGCTACTGTGTGCTGGCCACTGGGCTGGGCTTTGTGAGCTGGAAAAATCAGATGCAAAGCATGGCCCTAGAGACCCAGTTAGTACAAAAAGGCCCCAGGAATCATTATAACACAAGAGAGAAAAGGTTAGATGCTTAAAGAGAAGTATAGATAGAGTGCTGTGAAATCATTAAGGACAGGGAGACTCTTTGTACCTCTGGTATCAGGGAAAGAGGTGGCCTTTGCACTAGAACTTGAAATAGGAGGAAAGCTTGGAAATGGAGTGGAGGGAAGGAAGGAACATCCAGGCAGGGCAAGTTGAGCTAAAGAGGTTGCTTCAGGATACAGTATATGATCCAGTTTGGCTGCCTGTGGGTGTGAGACAGAGAGATGGACAGGAAGACCAGGAAGGCCGTCACCAGTGGGCCAGGTGGGAGGAGGAGGGGTATTGGTCAGAATCAGAATGGACTCAGAAGTCAGCTAAGCCTAACCCCTCAATTCACAGATGACGGACGCAAGACTTGGCCAAGTGCCTAGAACAATGCAGTAACTAGTTAGTGGCAGAACTAAGTCTCAGATCTAGGGCTTGGTACTCTTCACCCAGTATAAACATGTGGGTTACAAAGATCTCACAAGGCCAGAAAAGCTTCACTTTTTAAATAACACGTTCTCTATGAGGGTCTCCAAATACAGGGCCTATGTTTGGAGTTAGTCTTAGCCAAATAGTACCCAGTACAGCCGCCAAGGTTCAGCACCCACGTACCCTGGGAGAGGCCGAGGATGTGAGGACTCAAGGTTTGCTGCAGACACTCTGAAGAAGCTGAGCCTCGGATCCACGGAAACCGCTGGCTTAATTACACTGCCTTAATAACCAGTCATCATTGCCGCATAACTTACGAGGCGCCGTTCCTGCCTGCTTCAGCTTACTCCGCTGCCCCTCCCACTGTCCTTTAGTAAATCTACAACTTTCTTTCCTGCCCACTCATTTTTTCACTTTTATCTTTTGGCCCGCCACAATTAGCATGTTAATTTAATCCATATAACCAGAAGGTCCAGGAACACTTTTAAACGCATGAAAATCCTTAACGAGTGACTTTTTGCTGTAACCAAAGGTTTCCCTTGGCCTTCATTATTTGCCTCTGCAGAACGCTGTAAATGACATCAAACAGATTTCAGATCTTTACCTCTGGAAGTAAGAAATTAAGCAGTTATTCAGAACACCAGTGATTATTAATTTAAAAGAAATAAAAAATCAATTTCACAATCCCGGATCCTGGCTCTTTTTTCTGATCGAAGATGCAGCCTGGGAAGCATCGTGGCTTTCAAGAGCAACAGCGCCCCCGTGTGGTCAATATATACATTGCATCCCAGAGCACTTGAAAACTCAAGGTGAGAAGAAGTGTTGGCCTCAAGCAAGGACCCCAATTCACCAGCAAATAATCTCTGCTTTAAATCGACAGGCTGTTTGTACCAAAAAGAAAAAAAAAAGATGAGTGCAGTTAGTTGTTACTGTGCGATATTCTGTCTTAAAATTTAGAGAGGATTTTTTTTCCCCTGTGAAACCAGGAACAAAAACAGAGCCACATGGATTGGTTGGAATCATTTCCATGATTTGAAAGTGTAGGGTGAGTGGAAGGGATGGGATGGGAGAGACGGATGAGCTGGCAGGATAGAGGGAAGATCAGTGCAGAGATGAGGTGTGGCAGGATGGGCTGGGAGACAGGGAGAACAGGAAGGGTGGAGTAAGGTTTCCCGGGTAATAAGAATTTTGGAACATGCAATCATTTCTATTTGAAACTAAATCAAGGGCTGCACAAAAACGTCTGGCAATCCAGAATGCAGAAGCTTTTGTCCCCCAGATTCTGAGTTCTCAGCTAGAGTATGATGCCTCTGGTGGCGGCCTCCCCTCCCCCAAGCTGACCCTCCACACCCACTTGAGAAAGGATTTAGCTTCTCCTGACTGTGAGCTGAATGCGTGGGATGCCGCCCCTCCAGACGCACCTAAAATCACCTTGCCCTGACCTCTGAGGGGCCGTGGTGGAAAAGGAGAAGCACTGGACCTGAGATCCCAAGGCTGGGTTCTATTCTCCGCATCTGAGGGGTCTCAAGGGGAGAGGGTATTCATCACTGATATTCTTTATTGTTCTTAAATTCTCTGTGGACAATGCACCCCCAATTGCCTTCCCCCTGCCTGCAAGTCCCACTGCCTCCTCCCTTACAGGCCACTGCACTACTTAAACGTGTCATGTGCCACGGGACTCCAGTTTCCTCATCTGAAAAGTGAGAATAACACTCCCTGTTGACTTCAAAGAGTCATTTCAAGGGTTAAATGGGCTGGGAGAATGAAATTCTTATATCATTGTAACTGTAATATGCAACGTTGTATATGATATACTATATAAATATACAATGTAAAAGATACACATCTTTAGTCTCTGCTATAATAAAGGAGTGAAATGACTTAGTAATGTCATTAGTGTCTACCTTCTTGGAGAAATCAAATCTAAAGAAATGAGGAGTCAACATTTGCTGTGGAAAGATGGCCCCCAGGATAGAGTTGGGTAAAAGAAAGAAATCTCATTTTTCTCAGGATAACTCAGGTCTCGGTCAGTGAGTCAGCCCAGGAGACTGGGGGCACTCTGTGAACTTGGAAATGGGCGCCCATAAGGGTAAAGGGTGGTCACACTGAGGAGTATCAAAGGGACAAGTACATTAAGGTCATACATGGAGGAATTTGCCATTTAATAGGTGTGGGATGTCAGCTACTAGTGGAGTCACTTATTAAGAATATGAAGAGGCTCGAGAGAAAGGGCACGTGAAGACAGAGGCAGATGAGTATAGGAGAGATGCAACTACAAGCCAAGGAGTGCCAAGGATTGCCAGAAACCACCAGAAGCTAGGAGAGAGGCATGGAACGGATTTTCCCTCCCAGCCTCCAGAAAGAACCAGCTCTTCCAAAACTTTGAATTCAAACTTCTGGCCTCCAGAAGGTGATCCTTCAGCAATGTTTTGAGTAAGAAGGGCAACTTTGGAAGGATTCCTTCAGGAACCACTAGTGTCAGGGCTGGCTGTAGGCAAGATTGTGAAATAGGCAGAAACCTGTCCCATTTATAGGGGTTTTCTTTTCCACCCGTGTTTCCTCCACGTGATATTTGCCTGTCTGTCATGCGTATGCTGAATGGCCTCAGGCTGGCTTTCTCCTCTCGAAAGTGAAGGGCTGGCCCCTAATTCTAAGATATAATATGAGATAGAAATAACAGCAATTTACCCACTGCAAAAGTCCTTATCACATACAAGTCAGGAGTGAAGGTCCCTGTCCCCTTCCCCAGGAATTCATAGACTAGCTGAAAGCTTCACTCCCATCCATTCATTCACTCCATGGACTGGGGTTATGGTGAACAAAAGTAGAGCCTGTCCCTCTCTGCAGGTGGCTTCCAATCTCAGTCAGTGAAGCCACCCAGGTGGCATTTCAGGCATGAGTTGGTTTCAGTAAGTAAAGATGTGAGGTCTCCTTGGGTTGCCGGCTGCTTGGGGCTTTTCCTGCTCGGATTCAGCCCTCTGTACCTAGACAAGCCTGTGTCTCCCCAATGAGGGCAGGCTGAGTAGCCTGTCCTGTACTGTCTTTGCTAGAATATCCCAAGTACTGTGGGCTCGAGTCCTTCATATTTCTTGCAGGGCATTAATTTTGGGGTGAGTTTTCTGTGGATTTATGATATTTAACTTCAAAAGAAAAATATGGGATAGAAAGAAGAAAAGTGTAACAAATAAATAATCCAAGGCTTGTTCAGCTTAGAGGTGGCAAATAAAGACACTGTGACTTTTCTTGAGTTGATGAGGTCCAGCCAAGGGCAGTAACCCTGAAATACTATTTATAGGACTTTCGCAGTGAAAACTCTCAAAGGAAGGGTAGTTCTTCCCTTGCTGAGATTCTGTGATTCCAAGAGAGTCGAAAAAGTGTCCTAGGGCATAGATAACATCTGCCTTTAACTTACTAATGAAATGAAAATTTATATCATTGATGATTATTCCTTGATGTGGAACAAATGCTATTAATCCTTTCTTGAGTATCATTTCAAGCCTTCTCACTCATGGATGTTCTCATAGCTATCTCCTTAGCATTTTCATGCTCATATAGACATTACTCATCATAGAATGCTCTGAGAGCCAGGAATTGGCGTCCTGGGTGGCATCACTATAATCTCTGCTCAGGGCCAAAGCCTTCTGTGCAATTGGTCTTTGAATAGAGTGGGATGTGTTTGGGTTTTTGCTTATTTCAGTTTATACACCCTCCCGTGATAGATGTTTTCATTCTGAGTTCAGCTCTGTGCTTTAGATGATGCTTCAGTGCTTAGAACAGTGCCAGGCACGTAGGAAGTATCAGTAAGTATTTGTTGAATGAATGAGTAAATGAATTCAACAAAAACTTATAAAAGCTCATCTCTTTAAAACTCTAGCCAATATTACAAGCATGACAGCAAAGGCAGAAACCGTAAAGGAAAGAGTTGATAGATTTGAACATAAAATATTTTAAAACGCTACCTCTAGAGGCACCTTAAATGTAAATGACAAATTGGAGGAGGGAAAATTGTGTAGCACAAATTTCAGATAAAATGTTATATC
The DNA here is from genome assembly GCF_030028045.1 of Hippopotamus amphibius kiboko. Lineage (NCBI taxonomy): Eukaryota > Metazoa > Chordata > Mammalia > Artiodactyla > Hippopotamidae > Hippopotamus > Hippopotamus amphibius. Next base: position 158,155,122 of record NC_080189.1, read on the forward strand.
CTTAATATTTAATGAGTTCCTATTCATCAATATAAAAAGTTGGGTACCCCAACAGAAGAAATATGCATGGTCAATAAATGTATTAGAAACATTGAAATTTCACTTAAAAAAAGTGATTTACTTAACTGGGCTATCATTTCTCCCAGTCATACTGGCAGTGATAAACAAGAATGCTGGTTAAGGTACAAGGAAAGAAGAACGAGTGTGCACTTTCAGAGGCAGGAGAATTTGGTTCAGCATATTCTGGAGGCCAGTTATGCTGTAGATTCTGAAGCCCTGACAGAGATCCAGAAATTTCCCTTGTAGAGATTCATCTTAAGGAAATCGGAGGAGGTATGAAAAGTCACAACTGTTTATTGCTTTACTGTTTATCATTGATGCCCCAAAAGTGGGAAACTACTTCTTTGAAGGGAACTAGATATAATATAAAGCCATAAAAATTTATTTTTAAAAAGAGGAGAAAGAGATGATAGAGAGAATCTAAGAGGGAAATTTTATGTGGTATTTATTTTCTTCTTTATGCTTAGCTGTTTTTTCTAAAGTTTTTATTGAAATAGAATCTTTTACTTTTGTATTCACAAAAATGTATTTTTTTCTGAAATAAAAAAGTGTGGCTGCTTATGGGGGCTTCCCAGGTGGCGCAGTGGTTAAGAATCTGCCTGCCAATGCAGGGGACATAGGTTTGAGCCCTGATCCGGGAAGATCCCACAGGCCTCAGAGCAGCTAAGCCCGTGCACCACAACTACTGAGCCTGTGCTCTAGAGCCCACGAGCAACAACTGTTGAGCCCACAGCTACTGAAGCCTGTGCACCTAGAGCCTGTGCTCTGTAACAAAAGAAGCCACCGCAGTGAGAAGCCTGTGCACCACAACAAAGAGTAGTCCCCACCCGCAGCAACAAAGACCCAACACAGCCTAAATAAATAAGCAAATAAAATAAAATAATTATGGCTGCTTAGATAATGATATCATTATTACCAAGTGAAACAACCCATGTTATTGAGATCTTACCATAATCCTCTGAGTTAACCTATAACAAGTCCTTACTGTAATTCTCAGGGTTAAGCAGTACAGGTGGCCTTATCCCTCCACATGACAAAACTGAGACTTAGAAAAGTTAAATGGCTGTTTAATATCACACAGTTGATGAGTGAAGTCCAGGGTGCCACACCCACAGCTCAGTAAATGCTCACTCCTCTGTGGTCTGTTGCTTTAGAACGAAAATCCAAATGACCATCGTTGGCCTACGAAGGTATAGAGTAAACTGTTTTGTACTTTGGGGAACACTTAATAAGCATGAGCCTATTAGATTAGTGTCAAACAGCAAGATAAATTTAATATTCCCATTTTACAGATGCGGGAGCTGAGGCTCAGAGATATTTCATGACTTTCCCAAGGTTGTACACAGTAATGGTGAAGCTGGGATTTGAACATGCTTTTAGTCCAATCCCTTGCTCTGTCTACTTGAGTTTGGCATAATAAGCTCTGATCTCCTTAGCATCTCTCAGTCTGTCCTGTGTGTTCCTGTAGACTAGTGATTGGCTTAAGTCCTTCTTAAGTGCCCTTTCAATATGGTTGTCAAGAGCTAAGAAGGCTTTGGGGCTAACCTTGTGTGCCAGATTGTATTTCCAAAGATGTCTGGAATAATATCTCCTATCCCACATGCTCTTCTAGAGCTTTGTCACCTCTCCATCCCAAAATGTAGAGCCAATAGCACGTGGCTGAAGCAATGCTTCATAACATGATACTTCATATTAGCCAAGGCGAAGTCATAAAAATTGCATGCGCTTCTGCCTTGCTGTTGTGGGATGTCTGCTCTTGGAATGCAGCCACCATGCTGTAAGGAAGCCCAAGCAGCCCCTGGAGAGGCCCACATGGAAAGGAACTGAAGCCCTAGCTCACACCCTTGGCCGAACTCCAGCCATCAGCAAGAGCTAAATTGCAACCATAGTTCACTTTCAACTGGAAACCTGCCACTAGTCAAGCCACCTCAGCTGACGCTGCAATGTGCAGGGTGAGTTGAATCCATCACGTTCTGCCCAAATTGCAGATTCCTGAGCAAAATAAGTGATTATTTTAAGCCATTCACATTTAGGGCAGTTTATAAGACAGCAATAAAAGACTGATACCTCAAAGAACTGAACCACACTTTTAAAATCAATTTTGTGTGAAAAATATATTCATATTTATTAAGCACCTACAATATGTCAGATTTTTTTCTAGGTGCTTGGCAGTATTAACAAACAAAATCCATGAAGATCCTTGCCCCTATGAAGTTTGGATTTCAGTGGGGGAGGAGACTAGATACTAAGCATAATAAATAAGTAGCATCTAGTATGGGAAAGGGGATAAATGCTTCTGTAAGTTTAAAAGGTAGAACAGGGAAAGGGGATCGGGAGAGCAGGGTTGGGCAGTTTGCTGTCTTACCAGTGTGGTCAGAGAAGCCTCAAGGAGAAGGTGCCGTCAGAGCAAAGGTGTAAGTTTGCCCTGCTGGTCCCCAGGGGAGGACGCTGAGTAGGGTGTCAGATGATGTAGTCTTGCCGGCCACTGGCAGGACTTTAGCCACTTGAGCAGATCTGTCCTGACTGACATTTTTCAAGCTTCGCTCTTTCTCCATGTGGAGACCCACCACAGGAAATCAAAGATGGAAGCAGGGAGATCAGTTAGGAATCGGGCAGGAAACAGAGGCTCAGCCCTAGGTGGGAGCAGCGGACGTGGTAAGAAACGCTGGATTTCAGGCCATATTCTGTGTCTGGAAGGTAGGGCTGGGTGGATTTCCTGACCGATCGAAAGTGGAATGTGAGGGGGAGAGAGAATTCAGGAATCACTCTGAAATTTGGGGCCTGAGCAACTCTAAGGATGCAGCAGCCCTCAGCTGAGATGCCAAGGACCAGGAGTGAGAGATGGAGTGAGAGATGGAGTGAGAGATGGGGAAGGTGGGGAGTCCATCCCACTGCATTGTCCAGCATTTGGACTTTATGGGTTTTAAAGGCCCACTTGTTCCACAGATGTTTATCGGAAAAATGCAGGTGCTAATGGTAGACATTCAGCTGTTCCACAACCTAACTCACTTACATCACCAGAGAAAAATAATAATGTTATCTCTGTTTCCTCCTGAACATCAGGGGTTCATGCTTATATCTTCAATTTAATGAAGCATCTTTTAACTTTTCTTTAATAAAAGACTTTATTAATAAAAAAAATTATCGAGTGGCTTCTGTGTGGTAGGCACTGAGCTTCGCGCTGGGGATTTAGAGATGGATAAGACACGGTGCATTTCTGCAGGTGGCTTATGTACAGTGAGAGGAACAGATAGCTAAACAGGGAATAGCAATGCAATGTGACAAGCAGCTTGATAGAGATGCACATGCATGTGCTGTGGGACCACATGGAGTGGAGGGTGGGGAGTACCATCTGAGCTGGGCCCTGAAGGCAGTGTCAGTGATATGCAGACCAACTGCTGTGAGCAATGGACCAGCATGTGCAAAGGCCCAGGGGTGGGCAGGGAGAGCCTGGGGTATAGGCTTGGCCTTCTGTAGGTCCTGCTAAGGGTCCTGAACATTACCTATTAAAAATAGGACTTTTCCCACTTGGCTGGAGGTTAGAATGTATTTGGAGAAGATGCTATTTCTTCAGAGAAAAAAGATGTTTAAGTTTTTGCACAACCTTTAAAAATCACTATAATGTACTTTCTAAATTCTGGGGCCTTGGATCAGAACCGTGGTCACCCTCCTCAATTCTGACTCCACCTGGAATCTCTGTGCAATTTACAAATGGGAAGAGTAAGATGATTTGAATTTGAAGGTCATTGGAATACAGGACAGGAAGCTGAGAAGCTGACATATTCAGTGGGTCCCCCACGTGGATAATGATGTCACCAAGGAGAACGGCAGGATTTGGGGTGGAGAAAAAGATTGTGATCCAGGTGCCAAAGTCTTCCGTGAATGAGAAGTTAACAAAAATAAAGAGATGATAGACCAGAGGAGTAGAGAGGAAATTGGTGGAATATATAAGCCTCAAATCGTCAGGAATTTTTACATGGAAAAAGGAGAAATATCCTGAAGGGCAAGATGATGCCTACTTTCCCTCCTAACCCCAAATTAGGTGGGGGGGGGGGGGGGAGGAAGTGGCACAGGAACAAAGGGCACTGTAGGGGGAGGGTAGACCAGGAGCTGGAGGGATCCTTCTGCGCTTCGGTGAAGGCTATGCAGGAACTATTTTCACCAATGGAGCCAGAGAACAGAGATTCCAGATGTGGGCATGGGGATTGGGTCGGGGACCAATTAAGGGAAGAGGAAGCTCAAAGCAACATGGAGATGAACTGAGAAATAATGGAGCTCCAGTGGTACTTGGGTTTTACCCACTAAGGATGAGGGGGAATTACCTGGTGTCAACATTTCTGATAGCTCGAGTTAGAGGTAATCTAATACATATTTGTGGGTTAGTTGTATAGAAGGATGAATGGTTGGATGCATGGATGGATAGATGGATGGACAGCTGTGGGTACTTACTTATCTCTGGAAGGCTCTACCTCACCCTGGAATGATGGTGTTTCTAAGAGAACTCTGGCAGGATTTGTTCTCTCCCAGGCCCTCACAGCATGCTGGAAGCAGCAGATAATCAAGGGGGGACCACCCCCCACCCCAGCTGAACGTTCTCAGCTCTCCCTGGGGCCTGGTTTGTTCTTAAACTTGGCCTTAGCAATCCTGGGGCTCTCTTCTGACTTTGCAACCTAGGTGAATGTCCTGTTCTGTGTTTAGCCATGACCAAACCTTTCAGATGTGATCATTACAAGAGAAATTAACATGTAACAGTGTTCATATGTCCTTGTGGGACAACCCCAAATCTGGAGAAGGTTCTGTGGGGTAGGGTCTTTCATGGAAATGATAGTCATTGGAGAAATCTCCCTTGATGTCCTCTCTCAGAGGTGGGCACTGGGCATCCAAGTGGAGGAAGCCACAGGAACAAAGGCCTGGAGGCAGGAAACCCCAGATGTGTTGAGCAGGGTGTCTAGTCATAGGCTGAAGTGGACGAAGCTACAGAGGTCGCTGAGGTCATGTTGTGGAGAACTGGCTCAGCTATTGGCACCCGTAGCCTTTGTTCTTCATTTGGCTCTTAAGAGAGTCAAGCTACTTGGATTAAAATATTTGACCCTACTTATTAAGAATCTCTTCCCCCAAAGATTGCAAATTCTTTTGGGGGCCGTAAGTTTACTTCTCTTTGATCCAAATTAATCTCTCTGTAGTCTAGTGCTCCTACTGTGACATTTCCCATTGTATTATAGAGGGCTTTGTCTTTATCTTTCTCCCTACCAGATGTTAGCTCATCTGACCGCTTTCCAAGGTTCCCGCCCCCACTTCTAGGCAAAGTGGCGAAGGAGGGGGCGAAGTGGCGAAGGAGGGGGGCAGCTCCCTGGGCAAATGCCTGCCTTGTTCTTGGTGATCCCGGTTGGGCCACCTTTTCTCCTTGTATGCTGGTGGTGGTCCAGGAAATCTCTGCTTTCCTCCCCTTAAGACCTCGGCCTGGTCTTGGCCTTGGGATTTTCCCATTCTGAGTTTAAGGGGAGGAAGCATAAAGGATGTTTGTCATTTGTTTTGTCTATGCAAGATCTTAATGTCTTGTTTGATTAGGAAATTCCCAAATAATGAGTGTCACTGGGGGCAAAGACCACTCCCAACTATAGATGCGGGAACTATTAGACATTCTCTTGCCCAGCTCTGGGTGCAGCCAGCACATACAATGTGTTCCAGGTTCTGCCAACCAGGTGTGTCCCCGGCAGACACGGACTCAGGAGCCAGGGATATAAGGGAAAGAGTAACTTACTTCCCAGAGCCTGTTCTGGGCCATGTTGATGGACCTTTTCCAGTTGCCTTGTCTCAAGTCTGGTTCTCTAATCTTCATCCATGGCAGGCTCTGTAGAATTCTACATGTTCCAATGACATGAGGCATATCATTTAATGAGAAGGAGACAGCCTCCTCCCTGAACTCTCACCTTTCTGAGGGCAGACATGTCTCAAGAAATGGAGAGCTCTGAGCTGGGGTCATGGCTATGGTGCATAAGAGGAAAAACAGTGGAGAAGATAAGACATCCAAGAGTAAGGACAGCGGAAGGAAGGCCTGTCATCATTTGCCTTAACCAGATCTATGTATAATTTTTAGTCCACTTCAGAAAACACTAGTCTTTCCTTTAAATAGTAACTCACAATACATCCCTGAGGATCCCACATTGCTCCTGTCCACCCCCACCTTCTCCAGGTGGGCAAAACAGGAGAAAGGTCTCCATCCCACTCTGGTTAAAGCATCTCTGCTTCCAGGGAGGGTGGATGAGTGAGAGCCATAATCCTGGAAAATAAGCTATGTGCTCCCTTTGCGGGGTTTTGGGTTGTTGTTTATTTTAAAAAAAATTTCTGTGACCCCAGGACCACACTTCTAGGAGTGCCACTTGAAACAGAAGAAATATTTAGCCGCATTCTACAATCGCAACCCAACATGATGGCAGCCAGTGGGTTACTCTGGAAAGGGCGTGTCATTCACCATTCCAATCAGAATGATTGCTCATCATTACACCCCGGCTTATCTGCATCTGGGGAACAGAAGTCTTAGAATATAAGTTTCTTGGGAATTCCCTGGAGGTCCAGTGGTTAGGACACAGCGCTTTCACTGCCAGGAGCCTGGGTTCAATCCCTAGTCAGGGAACTAAGATCCCATAAACTACGCTGTGTGGCCAAAATTAATAATAATAATAATAATAATAAGATTGTCTCATTCTTTTCTTTAACTCTGCACCTGCCAACTCACCACACATAGCTTGACTGGCAAGAGGTGTCTACAAGGTTGAGATTAAGTCAGGTATGATAAAGTGGTTTTCTGTAATGCAAACAGTTTGCTACATTCTGCCTGTTTTCTGTGTGACTTATCCTGATTGCCTGTGAACAGATCATAGGTTGAAACTAGAAATTACTTCCCTCTCCTTGGCAGCCTGGGGACTAGCCGCTATATTTCTTACAGTTTGGTAAGGGTCATCCAGGAAGCCAAGAAAGGCCTAACTGTACATGTCTTTTAGGCAAGAGAGCATCTTAAATAGGATTTAGAGGAAGCTCATACTCAAATGGTCCCCTATAACTTTCAAGTTCTGGCTTTGCTTGTCTCTTTAATCACACCCTCCCCTTCTCTCCAATCCTCCCCTGAGCCAAAGTGCCCGGGTTCAAATCCTAACTTTACAGACCACGTGACCTCAGGCAAGTACCTACCCTCTCTCTGCCTTACTCTCTTCATCTGTAAAATGGGATAATACAGTACCTGGTTCATCAGGTTGCTGTGCATATAAATGAGTTAATACATGTACAGTGCTTGGAACCATGCCTGGCACATAGTTAACACTATAAAAATGTTTGCTGATATTGCATGCCATGATTCTGTGGCTTCGAATATGTTGTTTTCTCATCCTGGAATGCAGTCCCCCCCTTTACTAGCTAATCCTAACTTGTTCTCCAAGATTCCGCTCAAGGAGTGTCTCCTCCAGCAAAATGCTCCTGGCAGCCAGGTCTGATGTAGGTTCCTTTGTCCATGTTCCCAGATTCCTGCAAAGGTATCGATCGTCGCTCTCAATGCACTGAAGTACGGTTGTTGGTTTACTGGTCCATGTTTCCCCAAGGTTGTGAGCTCCTTGATCATAGGAAGATCTTATTGGGCTTTGCGTCCAGCAGTTAACTTAATCCTAGGACATAGAAGGTTCTCGTGTTGAATGAATGGATGAAACCATGCTGAAATTCAGACAAATTCTTAGGTTTATTCACTTGCTCATTTACTCCTTCAGTCACTAAAAAAATATCTGCTGAACATCTGTGATGTACCAGGTATTTTTTATAAGTACTTTTCTGATGATCTATCTATAATTTCTGTGTCAGCCCTTGCATTGAGCTAGGACAGAAAGAGAAGGTAGATTTCAAGCTATAGTTGCTCAGGGTCTGACTTTACCAAGAGAAATTTTGGAGACCAAAAGTCTTACTGATAACTGAGTGAGTTCTCTCAAATTCAAAACCCTATTTTATTTTTATTTATTTTTTCAAAACCCTATTTTACACTACAGACTTCACAGTGGGACTTGGACATCTGATTAGTAACTTTCAGCTAAAGTAGGCATTGTGGAGAACGTCCTACCTAAAGAGTTACTTGAGTCCTCTTTTGAATCCGTTGCCAGAATACTTTTAAAGCTATTTATGCTACCTTCTTGGGTACGTTTCCTCAGTACGGATTTGATTCTCTTCTGAGAAGAGGACATCTCAGCTGCGCTCCACGTAGAGACCCGTGCCGCTGTGTAGCAGCCCCGCCTGGCAGCCTGCTGCTGCCCACCCCAACACCTATTTTTTCCTTCCCTCCTCAGTTACGTAGCCCCACTTTCGGCTGAGCACCCTGTGACGCACCATAAGACTATTTGCCAGCGTCCCCTGTAGCTCGGTGTAGACAAGTGACTGAATTCTGATGCCCGAGTCACGTGTGTGTTTGTTTCCTATTGCAGCCACAACAAGTTACAAATTTAGCAGCTTAAAACAATATATTATCTTGAAACAAATGTATCATCTTATAGAGCTGGAGGTCAGCCGTCTGAAATGGGCCTTACAGGAGTAAAGGTGTTGGCAGAACTATGTTCCTTCTGAGGATCTAGGGAAGAATCTGTTTCCTTGCCCTTCCCAGCCTCTAGAGGTTGCCTGCATGCCTTGGTCCTTTCCTCTGTTTTTAAAGCCAGCAGCTAAGTAGCGGTCTCCCCACTGCATCCCCTCTCTCTTCCTCCACCCCTCCGCATGTATGCCTTCGAATGCACACACGTGTGGGAGCCTACACACGCCTCTGCTTCTGTCCTCACGTCTCCTTCTCTCCCTGCCACTCCTCTCTCTCATGAAGATCCTTGTGATTACACTGGTCCTCCCTGGATAATCCAGGCTACTCTCTCCATCTTGAGGACCTTAATTCAATCTTATCTGCAAAGTCCTTTCTGCCACGGAAGGTAGGTATTCACAGTTCCAGGGATTAGCACATGGACATCTTTGGGCTCTCACTATTCTACGTATCACAGTGTGTGAATAGGGTCTGGAACTTCCCCAAAATATGCTTATTATGCTTCTCACCTGGGAAAGGCACTCTTTAGCTCTTCTTCTTTTCCTTCTTCCTCCTGCCTGAAGCTGGGATGTGATGGCTGGTGCTGCAACAGACATTTTGAACCATGAGGTAACCTTGGTGGGGAAAGCCAAGCACTTGGAAGGTGGAAGAGAAACATTAAAGTGTGGAATGCTGAGGAGCCCACGGAGCCACCCCCAGACTTCTTTTACAAAATACACTTCTATCTTGTTTAAGCCATTGGGGTTTTTTGTTGTTTGTTTGTTTGCTTTTTCTGGAATGTGCAGCTGAACCTAATCCCAATCCCTCAAAACTATACACGACTCTCCTTAATAAACTCCAACTCTGGGTCTCTCAACCTACACTCTCCCAATGGCATGGATGTGACCTTTGCTGAGAAAATATTTTAGTAAAACAGACAGTGTTTTTATCATGTCATTTAATCAGACACCAGCCTTTAGTCCTGCCTGAATGCTGAGCCGTACAACCTCAATATTAATCTGGGCTTTTAACATTCTTTCAGAGTTTTGACGGTATTTGACTGTAATACCACCTGGTGGGTGGGAATGGACCGCAGACCTACCAAATTCTAGTCCTGAATAACTTAAAATGGGGCATGTGTTGACCCCCTCCTCTTTAACATACATGTAAATAATCTGCAACAGCAAGTAGCAAGCTCACTTTCCACATCGAAGGGCTGGCTCGTTTTATTATCAAAATTCAGAAACAGCTCTAGCAAAACCCACATCTGGAAGGAAAAGCAGCACAGTGATTACACCAAAATGCAAATCGTTGATTTTGGCCCCCATTCTTAAATATATTCATCAGATCTTCACTGAAAATCCGTAATGTGCCCTCTGCAGTGAGTCAGGGAGGCAGAGCTGAGGAGACGGGGCCTCTCCCTTTAAGGACCCCCATATGCATGAATGGAGAGACAGGCCAAGAAATGAGAGCAATAGACTTTCTTGTTTTGTTTTATTATTTCCAGGAACCATAAGCTAAATTCTGTGATCATTTAGAGCAGCCATCCTTCTCTGATGTAGCTCTCTCCCATTCATTGTGTGAAGCTTGTGTTCTCTTTATTAATTCGAGCAATATCATTAATTATTCCCTGCCTCGGGTCTCATCCATTTTGGAAGGAGCCAGCCCTTGGGGCAGGGGCAATGATGAAGACATGGGTCTAGAAAGAATAAACTCATGATGGGTTTTATATTCATTCTGTCCTTTTCCTAGTTACGGGGTTTCTCCATGTGAAACATTCTCAACATGTTCTCGGTCCGGAGTTGATGGGAACGAGATGAGCCTTGCACATTAGAAAGACGACATTCCACCCCAAAGCCTCTAGCCCCGGGTGGGGTCTGGAGCTTGCAGTCACTTCCAGGCTGTGTGCCTCCAGCAGTGCTCGGCCACGGGCCAGCCTAACAGTCCCACAAGATGCTTTCAGGGACTTTAGCACCAGAAAAGCCAGAAACCAAGTTTAAACGTGTTATAAATCAGACGAGAACACAGAAACCCTTAGCTGTCTCTTTGGCTTGGGCACTGGGCAGAGCTGTCAGGTGCTGCACGTGGTGGTAAGTGTCAGTTTTTCCCTGATGTGAGCAAGAAAGGGAGGTGGCTCTAAGGGAAGCTTCCAGGAGGGCCTGGCGGAGGGTCCAGAGTTTGAGTTCACTTTTTGTGCTGTATCCCAAGGAAGGGGAATTGATTGCTGGATAAGTCACAGAAGAGAGAAGCCCAGGCATTCGGGGCAATGGAAAGCGTTCCAGAGTGAGGAAGGGCAGCCCTGGGTCCCGGGCCAGCTGCACCATTGTCAGGCCTGGGGCTTGGTTCCAGTGCTCTCTTTTCTCAGTCAGTGTGTTCTCCTCGGGTGACCTCACCCAGTCTCACTGCTTGAAGTACGTTCCTACACACCAGAGACACCGAGAGACGATCTCCAGCCTGCTCTCTTCCTGAAAACCCAGCCTCCTATGTCCACTGGCGGACTTGACACCTCCACTTGGATGGCTACAGTGCACACCTGTCTCAGACAAAACATGGCCAATAATGATGAACCCAGGTTTCCTCCCCAACCTGCTTCCCCATCTCAGGTAGGCTAAACTCCACCTGCATCCAATTAGTCAAGCTAGAAACCGGAAGTCAAGCCTGACACCTCTTGTCCTCACACTCTGTGTGCATGCCTTAGAGGGGACCAGCATCCCTGCCTCCAAGACAGACCCGGAACTTTTGCTCCGCTCCATCTCGCTGCCACCACGGAGCCCAGCCAGCATTAGATTTCTCCTCTAACCCATTAAAGACAGCTGCTGGCTGTCTGCTGCTTCTCTTGTCCCTCTGCAATCCCTTCTCTACCCAGCAGCCAAAGCGATCATTGAAAAACACACAGACCCCTCCTCTACTCCAGCCCTCCAGAGGCTTCCAGGGGGTGCAGCCCCTCCCTCTCCCATCTCACCTCCGGTCACCCATGCCTTCCTCCTGCATGTTCCCACCTTGCACTCGTCCTCCAGATGCACCACCGCATCCTTCCTGCTGCCCAGGCCTCCATGTAAATGTCACCTCGCTCACCTCCCCGTCTGCACAGCCCCTCTCCCCGTCACCCCGTTTTATCTTCGTTGTCGCACTGCTTTTTCTTACCTAAATACCCGAAGCAGAAACGGAGTTAGGGATCTCAGGAGGAAAGCGTGGGGCAGGGGAGGCGAGCGGTACAGCTTGGCAGCCACCAGCTCCCCCGTGGGCTGTGCCCCCATTTCTTACCGACGACTTGTTATCCAGGGCCTTCCCCAGCCCTCGGCAAGGTCAGGACACACGACTTCTGTTTGGTGGTCATCAACACCCACCCCATCAGACAGCCCAGCTCTCTGCCCGAGGACTCAAGGCTGTTGCTGGGGGTGGAGTCAAGGGGAAGGGGGTCCTTGGAGGCAAGATGGCAGCAGCCCCAGAGAAGCCCAAGGCCGCGCCCTCCCCTGAAGGGTAGCAAGGAGGGGACACAATAGCGGTGTCCCGCACATGAGCCCCTCGGTTTGGGGCGCCTCACTGAAGGCAGCTGAGCAAGGATCCAGGACGGTGGCCCGCAGCAGAGGTGTAGGGGATGCAGGTTTACCAAGCAGCGCATCACCTCCTAAGGCCAATGGCGGGAAGGGATCACAGCACTGCTGGCAGTGGCCGTGGGGCCCGGGTTGAGGGAGGCATGGGGAGAAAGGCCAGCATCCCGATGCCAGGAACGCATGAGCTCATTCCCCGGCAGCTCTGACTTCATCTCCCTGTAGCTCTTAAGCCTGGTTCTTTTTCTGATTCACGCTTGACTCTCAGCCCCTGGTGACTGGCTCAGTGCTCCGCATGTAAGTGATGCTGGAGCATGCTGTGACTTTCGCACCTTCTAGGACTCTTCTCCCTTCCACAGTAACTTGCTGTTCAAGTCTGCATGTGAATGTTAGCTGTCGCGTGCTGCCGCTGGTGTGGTTTCTTTGGATGGCTTTGTTCTTGGCTCTACATCCTATACTTTCCTCCTCAACCTTTTCTGTTTCTCACTGATCCTAAGCACCTCCTTCTCTGTGAACCTCCTCCTGACACTGGGTGGGCTGGAATTACATACTCTGTCCATGGCCCATAGCACCCTACAAATGCTCCAGTCTAGCCCTTGTAGCCTGTGAGTGCCCTTTTCTGTTTAAGGACAGAGCCGTCTTATTCATCACTGCTGGTAAATGAATGAAAGTGGTCCAATCAGTAGTCATAGCAACAACAATAATAATAATAGTGATAAAGTCAGCACGTGCTGATCATTTGCTCTGTGCTGAAGGACACAGGGCTGGAACTTTTACAGGAATTATCCCATGCCCGCCCTCTCAGACTGTGCTTGTATCCTATCTTAGAGAAACTGAAGCTTAGAAAGAGTAAGGCACATCCCCAAGGTCACAGAGCTGGTGGGAGGTGGAACCGGGATTCAGACGCAGGCCACTTGCCTCGTGGCCGTTCTTGTGGGAGATGCCAGGCTAAGGGCTTGGCTGTAGTTGGGATGGAGGAGGAGAGATGTCAGGGTTCCTTGGGGTTCTTCTGATGTCTTACCTCAGGAACTGAAAATTGGACTGGGAGTAGATCCTCTACTGGTCCCAGACCAGTTTTTAAAAGGATGGGCTCATGCATCTGAATGAAACAGAGAAGCTTGAAAGATCAGAGCTAGAGCCAGCCCTGAGCTGTCTAGTCCAGGTCCACAAGGCCTGCAGCACCGGCCCAGGGAGGAGCCAGGAAAAAGCCTTGATTCCTACTTGAGGCTCTCTGCCCAGGAGATCAGCTCCAGCCCGGATTCCACTGGGCAGATGGAGGTGTGCACCACCTACAAGTGGAAAGGAATCAGAATAACCCATTGAGCAGTGTGCCCATTCGGTACCTGGCACTACGCTAACTGCCCACATCCATTTCCTCATTTAAATACTCATAACACAGTCTGAGGTAGACTCTGTGATGACCCATTTTGCACATGGGTAAACTGGAGCTCAGGGTGGTTGAGTAACTCATCCAAGGTGATGAGTTAGCAAGTGGTGGAGCCGGGATTTGAACTGAGGTCTGCTTACAAAAGCCGAGTGTGTTCCACGCAGCCAGAGCCCCAGGGCACTGGAGCTGGAGTGAGCACAACACCAATCAAGTCTTTGCCCAAGGACCTGTGCGTCCCAGACTCCACTTGCAACCTGGCCTGCTCACACTCCCTGCTGTGCACACCTTGCCCGTCCCAAAGTGGTGGCAGGTGCCCAATGCCCTTTGCAGACTTGAGCCTTAAAGCATGCTGTGGACGTGTGTCCGCATTATTCCCTAACCGTGCGGTGTGGCGGATCAGATTCCAGGTAAAGTGACTGCAGCCTGCAGACCTGGGCATCACAAAGGCTACCTCTCCTGCTCCCCTCAAGGAAACCTTAGCCCCCTCAGATTAATTTAAATACAAATGTTCACGAACCACATTTCAGGTTCAAATGTGCACAAATGAGACAACACTGGAAGGCAACAAAGCCGCTGACACCTTCCAGCCCTGGGTCCCCTCCAGTCCTCCTGGAAAGGCTTAGCAGCCTTCAAAACACTTATCTTGCCCTCTGATAGGGGCTACTGGACACCTGGCATTCGCTCACTTCTCCCCCAAGCCGCAAATCTGCGTATTTGTTTTTCATTTCTGCCTTCGGATTGCGCGGAAGGCAGTCACGGGGGCGGGGGCAGCCACCCCCAGGGAGCAGAGGCTACACCCACGGTGGCCGAGATCCTCCGTCTCCCTGCGTGAGCCCCATCCGTGTAGCTATATCCAGCCTCCCCTTTAATAAGCTGGTCGTCGAGCCAAATCCCGGGTGAGCTCCTCCTCGCCCTGGACGCTTTTGATTGACAAAACTAATCTCTCCTCCACCCCCACGTCTGCCGCCGCCCGCATCCTCTTGCAAATCATGTACTAGGCTGCTGACAATTAGATAGAAGACTTGGGACTCGGACGCGGGAGGGTTATGAGGTTATGAATCAATCGCGGGGGCCCGGGTGAGATAACAAACCGGGGGAACCCGTCTCAGACACCTCGCCATCACCCTCAGAGCCTCCCAGTTGATTTATGAGTTGGTAATAACCTCGCCCGGTCTCCTGCCCCCTATTATTTTTCATAATGCGCAGGGAAGCGGGGAAGCAGGCAAGGCAGCCTGAGCGGGGGAGGGGACTGGCGGGAGACGGCCCCCCAGGGGGTTCCCGTTGTCCGGGCGGGCAGTCTTTCCTGCTCTGTGGGCTGTGGGTCGCTGAGGGGCGCAGTTGCCACGTGCCCGTGGAGGCCGGCCAGCCGCTGTGCCTGGCCTGGAAGAAGACCCCGGGGAGGTGGCCACGGCCGGCCCTGATTTAGGACTGGATAAGGCGGTGATGCTTGGGTCTCACCGGGTTCAAAATCATAGTCTCTGTGTCTGGATTTAATTGCTCCAAACTGTTCAAGTCAGACTGACACAAAAGACTCCCGTTAAGAAGGGAGCATCACACGCTGGATCAAAGCCAGTCACAGGCAGTTTGAACTCTGCAGCCTGGGAGCCAGTGGGGCCAGTGGCAGGGACAGGTGAGAGGAGAAAGGGGAACCAGGTCTTTCTGCCTCGAGAAGAGAGCTGAAGACTTCACCTTTCCTTCTGCTCATTGTCCTCTTTGGGTGACAGCCAGGGTTGAATGAGGAGGAGATAGTTCAAATTGCTGCCTGATGGTTTTGTTTTTTTGTTTTTGTTGTGTTTTGTTTTTAAGTACAGTTGATTTACAGTATTGTGTTAATTTCAGGTATACAGTAAAGTGATTTGGTTGTACATATATGTATACAGTATATATATATTTTTTCTTCTTTTTCTAATTCTTTTCTATTATAGTTTATTACAAGATATTGAACATAGTTCCCTGTGCTATACAGTGAATCTTTGTTGTTTGTGTATTTGCCTAACAGTTTTTAAAGTATTCGTTTGTTGAGTCTTCTTTTTACAAGGAGTGATGTGGTTTTTGAAAGAAAATGTCAATGGATGGAAAACCCTGAATCTCTCCTCTAAAGTAGTAGTTGCAAAATGCCTAACCAAGGTTGGTGCTGGTCTGTGACAAAGTTTTCATGGGCCACAAAAAAAATGAGAAAAAAATTTTACAAGTAATGAATATGTGCATATGAGTGGATATGTACTTATGATGCCCACTTGAATATAACTATTGATCAGTAAGCATTTATTAAACCCCACCTTCATGCCAGGTCTTTGCTTGGTGCCAGAGATAAACCAGTATAACAGAGTCCTGCTCTCTCAGAATGATAGTTACAGGTTGAATTGTGTCATCCCTAAAATTTATAGGTTGTGGTCCTAACCTCTAATACCTTAGAATGCGACCTGATTTGGACACAGGGTTGTTGCATGTGTAATTAGTTAAGACGAACTAGTTTAGGGTGGGCTGTAATCCACTATACCCTTATAAAAAGGAGAAAGTAGACACAGAGGCATACACACAGGGAGAACGCCATGTGAAGATGAAGGCAGAGATCGGGGTGATGCTTCTACCAGATGAGTCACCCCAAAGACTGCCAGCAAACCTCCAGAAGTGAGGGGAGAGCCTGGAACAGCTGCTCGCTCACAGCCCTCAGATGAATCAAACCTGCCCACATCTGGATCTTGGACTTCGGTCTTCTGAACTGTGAGACAATACATTTCTGTGGTTTGAGCTGCTCTGTTTGTGGTACTTTGTTAGGCAGTCCCAGGAAACTAATCCAGAGGGGGAAGCAGACACTGACCAAATCATCACGGATGTCTAGTTCCAAACCGAGATAAGTGCTCCAAGAGAAGGTCCTCACTTACCGGAAGATGTCCTCCAGGGGAGCAAGGTGAGGGTCCCAGCCTCTCCATGAGGCCCTGTCAGCCTCCTAAAGTTTGCCTGCTGCCACTCCCCACTTTGTTTCTCCTTCTGTCCAACAAGCTGTCCATCAGCAGATCCCTTCCTAAAAGCATCAGAAGACATTTGAGATTCTCTAAGACCTGAAACGAAAAAGCAGGCAAATCACAAGAAGTGCAAGTTTCTGCTGCTTCTCTGAGCCGTGCCGAGGACTTGGTGAGACACTTGGCTCCAATATGAATAAAAAACGCAGATCCTCTCCATAGCTCACGTGTGTTATGGTTATTATGTTCTAGGCGCTGTGCTGGCATTGTACATAAAGCTCCCTCTTTAACCCAAGAGCCTAAGCAGCAGGTCCTTTTTATTATTGGCCTCATTTTCATATGAGGAAATGAAGGCACAGACCACGTAGGTGACCTGACAATAAACAGGCCATTTCAGCAAAACCACAGGCCAAGCTTTTGGAGAGGGTTTTGTGTACATGATCTTGTTTTATCCTGTAAATAGGCGGGATTTCCCCGCAGTTGACCCATGAGGATGACGATTGGGTTGGGTGGTGGTGAAGGCACCTGCCCAGGGTCACACAGTTTGGAAATGACGTACCATTTGTTGAACTCAAGTCTGCCTGACTCCATAAACAACGTGCTTTATTGCTTCATATGCTTAGGAAGCAAGTGTATATCTCTTAAATTTGTCACCATTTTCCCTGGAAAACCTCAAGCCCGTTGACCAAACAATACCTCTCAAAAATGCCACTAGACTTTTCTAGTGGCATTTTGCACCTGTATTTCCTTCTGTCTCGTTGTCAGCTATTCGTTGTGTCCACCCCTCAAAGCCCATTTGAACATTTCCTCTTAAGCTTCCTCTGCTAGCTAATTGTTGCATTTTTTATTGTTTTGTAACTAACTCATAAAAGAATGGTCTAAAGCTGTAAAAACTTCCATGCTTAGTGTCCTTCAATTCACCTGCAAAATGAGATAATAATCTATTTACACTATACAGTTATAGCCTAGAATATAGAAAGTGCTCAATAAATTATTAGTTCAATAGCTAACAGTAATGTTTATTATTATAACTAAATTAGTGTCTCTGCTTCAGGAAAGAAGTAGAGTACTGAAGGTAACTTGTCCAATTACTCTTCTTTGTACTACTTGGAGAGTTATTCAGAGTTAAGAGGGACAGAATGGCGTAGAGGAAATAATACTTGACACGAGATTGCCTGGATTCCAACCTTGGCTCTATGGAGGCACTAGCATGTGACCTGATGCCTCTCTTGGCCTAATCTTTAAAATGGGTGTAAGAGTTATTATATTTTACATAGTTATTGTCAAGATGATGTATGACAACAGGGTTAAGTGTCTGGCTCTGGCCTACTACACAGTGGGCACTGGGGAATGCCATCCTTCTTGGCGGGCATTGGCCTGCACGTCACCTGCATGTGCGATGAGGTGGCACAGAGCTGTCCTCTCCACTCACAGGTGCAGCAGACACCTTGGCAGGTACGTGAAAATCCGATGGAGGATGGAGTCATAACCTTGCCTAAGGAGTACCATGAGCTCACTCGTGGCAGAAACCGTCTCATCTTTGGCTGAGCTCCAGAAAAATAGTTTACTCAAATGGAAATGTCTTTCTCCATGGGGAGGACTGATGAGTAAGTTATTAACTGCTTCAGTTACCCGAACCATGATATATGAGATACCAAGTTGCAGGTAACTTGAAATTTGCAGGTGACTGAAACCAGTCTTTTGTCAAGTTTGCATAATCTAATTTGGGCTCGGATTGATGCAAAACTTTGGGGGAAATGGAGGAAGTGTTTCATAGTAGGATCTGCTTGGACTTTCCTGGTGGTGCAGTGGTTAAGAGTCCGCCTGCCAATGCAGGGGACACAGGTTCAATCCCTGGTCTGGGAAGATCCCACATGCCACAGAGCAACTAGAGCCCGGGAGCCACAACTACTGAGCCCACATACTACAACTACTGAAGCCCATGTGCCTAGAGCCCATGCCCCACAAGAGAAGCCACCGCGATGAGAAACTGGCGCACTGCAACAAACAGTATCCCCTGCTTGCCACAACTAGAGAAAGCCCATGTGCAGCAACCCCAACACAGCCAAAAATGAAAATAAATAAATAAATAAATAATCAAATAAACCTTTAAAGAAAATGAGCTACACTCTTTTTAGAAAACAAACAACAAAATGCCTGAGGTCAAGCCCAGAGTACAACGCTTTTGTAAGAAGGGTCTCCTAGAGAACTCTCTAAAATCTTGGAAGATCTTACCAGCTTACTCAAATCCAGTTTATATCGATCTAGAGTTAATATAACTTGGGAAGAGGTCACTGAGTCTCACTCTACCCAAGTAACTAAGTAAGCAAACCCCAGGGAGGGGTGCTGGGGGCCGCCCTTTGTCCAGGACTGTGGTGAACAGCCCCGTTAGAGTCTACAGAAGGCTACTCTGAGGCTCAGGGCTGGCCAGGTGGCCAGAGAGTGCCTGATCTAAGGCCCGTGAGCAAGCCTCCCGCTCTCTACTCCTCAGGAGGAGGACAGCTTTGAGAGTCCTGCCTTCCTTCCTCTGCGCTTTCCCCGGAGAGCAGTGGGAGCACCGGGCCTGGGGGCAGGAGGCTGTGCTCTCCACCCTCTCCACTTGGGTGTGCAGCCCTGACTCCCCACGCGCTCTCCACTTCAGGCTTGGAGGCCAGTTCTCCCCTCTCGGCTCCTTAACGTAAAAAGTGTTTTTCTCCGTGCAGAAGGAATATATGAATGTTCTTTGAACTCCAAATAATAAGGAAATGTAAAGAATAGAAACTTCCCATAATTTGACCCTCCCCTCTCCCCAAGGTAACCTAAAGTTAACAGTTTGAATATACTTCCAGAATTTTTCTCCTCCACATCTGTGTATATCTATACACATGTAACAGAATACAAATATAAATGTTTTCTATTTTAAAAAATGTCACTTTACAGTATACATGGTTCTCAATATGCTTGTTCATTTCATACAGTAGGTGTTCAATAAATACTTGCTGTATGAGCGAGCCATAATTTATGTATTGAATCCCCAAGATGCGTCCAAATACCCTTCCAATAAACATAATTTTATATATATATATATATAGGATATAATTGAAATACAGGCATACAACACATATAGAAACATACAGCATAGGGACTTCCCTGGTGGTGCAGTGGTTAAGACCCCACCTGCCAATTCAGGGAAAACCGGTTCAAGTACTGCTCCAGGAAGATCCCACATGCTGCAGAGCAACTAAGCCCGTGCGCCACAACTACTGAGCCTGTGCTCTAGAGCCCACGAACCACAACTATTGAGCTCATGTGCCACAACTACTGAAACCCGCGCACCTAGAATCTGTGCTCCGCAAGAAGAGAAGCCACCGCACTGAGAAGCCCGCACATCACAATGAAGAGCAGCCCCCGCTCACTACAACTAGAGAAACCCCATGCCGCAACCAGAGAAACCCCGCGCACAACAACAAAAACCCAGAGCAGCCAAAATTAAAAATAAATAAATAATAAATAAATAAAAATACAGCATACCTGCATGTAAAAAATATACACTGAAATATACTAACAATCTACACAGGTTGTGAAGAAGTGTTTCGGGTGCCTTATGGTGTATTTCATGGCTATGCCTGGAATATATGTTGGTAAATTAGCCTCAAAAAGAAAACTTTGAGCCAGATGTTTTAGGATCTTTGGGAATAAAGAGTGGCTATCCTGCATTTGTTCCTAATGTTTTTATGTTGGCTTTAAGTCCTCGGCAGGCAGGGCAGCTTGGCAAAGATAAGGACCAGAATCCAATAGTAGTAACAAAAGGCAACAATCAATTTTAGATAGAACAGAAAAATAATCTGCTTCAAATTCTTATTAGAATAAGAAGGAAAGAATGATTGGGAGGAGGAAAGAAGGAAGAAAGGAAAGAGAAAAGAGAATAAAAATGCTTTCTCCTGACGGTGATTTGGACTGTTCCTGCCTGATTCTGCAGTATAATAATTATAGGTCTTTCAAAGGACATAATATTATGACAGATTTCCCTTCCTTACTTGTTCCTGAGGCTGAACCTCAATGGTTTACTGCCTTGCCTGCTCACAAGGCTGAGGCTGGCCCTTCCTGGATTAGGCTGACAAAGCCTAAAATACCCCACGCCCACAAGAATGAGACGGTCCACAACCCTGGACATCGTGGTGTGTGCTCAGGTCCACCATGCAGTGCCCATGCGTGTCGAGGATGGCAGTGGGGTGGCTGCTGCTGCAGACTGAGGGCAGTGGCCTGGACAGCCAGGGCAAGCAGCTCGATCCCACTGGGGCCTGAGGACAGTCACATGAGTCCCCAGATGAGACAGTGACTGTCATGGTGGCTGCACCAGCGACAAGAAACCCAGGTCTGTGGTCCCCGCAGTGCTAGGGGAGAAGGCCAGGGGCTTTTGTGACTTTCCCTTCTTTACCAAAAAAAAAGTGCTTCCACGTGATCCCTCAGCTCTGTGAATGCAAACCGGAGCCTGGCAGACTGGGAAGAACAATTAGGCCGGACATGAGAGCAGAAAGCCAAAGTGGGTAGAAACCCAGACAATGGTGCTGAAGGCTGGAGTTGGGTTGGGTGGGGGAGCGGATATGATAGCAAGGAAGGAGTTTCAATGTGAATGAATACTAATTAGTGACATGGATATTAATGATGACAGTAATTAACAGGGGAAAGGAAGGGCTGTCATTGTCCCAGGGTGAGTAATCAATCTTGGCAGGTGATAAATGATGGTTCAGCAAGCTCAGCAGAAAGATAATCCTCCTGCCCCGGGGAGAGCTGTTGCTGATGCTGGAAACCTCTCCGTTTCTAGGCAACCCACAAAAAAAAGGACTGTTTTTCTTTTGAGGGAAAAACAGGTTAGAGTCTCTGCCCCCCCATCCACCCCAACTTGGGATTACAGTTCTTATTTGATTTCTGCTTTGTTCTTCATTTCCTAGGACAAATGTTGAACTTGTATAATTTGCAGGAAGTGGACATACACACAGACATACACTCCCTTTCTCTCAAAGAATGTGAATGAATAGGAGTGTTTTTGATCCAAAGTTTAGCTCATAGATGCCAGCTGGGAGCAAGAGTGGGGAAACGCTTAGAAGTCTTGCTTTTGAGGTTGAAATGCGGGGAACTTGCAGGGCTGTGTCAGTGGAGATTGGTCTGGGGGGGCAGGGGCAGTACAGAAAGAGCAGGACCATCTGCTGTGCAGGGTTCACTCACCTTCCAGAGCGCCAGAGAGAAACAAAATGTCTAGGCACTCAGGCCTGTACTGGTCTCACTTCTGGCCCCCAGTTAAATTTCTGTGCAACTTTACTTCTGGAAAAAGGGCAATATTTGTTCAGCCCTTCTGCTGGGGTTTCCAGTGCTTCAGCTGGGCGTCCATCCCAGGAGAGCTTCTTGCAGGCTGTCTCCCTCACACCCCACCTCAGACCCGTGACAAGACTTGGATATCTAGAAATGCTGCCCTTTCAGACTGTTTTCTATCAGACATCCCTTCCTGCATTGACAAAGCCACCTTTGAAGATCTGCACAGGTTTAAAGTGAGATTTGGGGGTGACAAAGGTAGATTGCCCAGAAATTCAGAACCTTCCAGAAAATTGGACTCCTCTACCCCCACATGAACTGTGCTGGCCTAAGAACACTTGTTCTAGGCACCACATTTAAAGGGAGGCAAACAAAAGCAAATACATTCTGAGAATTGTGACCAAGATGAGGAGGGACCCCAGATCATGTCCTGAGAAGAAACAGCTGAGGAATCCAGGCATGTTTCACCTGGAGGAGCGGAATCTCGAGGAGAACGTTGATAATACATTGGATGGACCGTCCAAACAGTTGAAGGACTGTCTCATAGGCTAAGAGGTCTGAGTTTTTCTATTGTCAGAGGGCAAAACTAAGACCAAAGAGAGGAATTCGGAGAAAGGCAAATTTCTACTGAGAGAAATCAAAGATGATTTAACTGGGACAGACTGGCCAGCAGGGAATTTGTGAGTTCCCAAGCACTAGGGTTTTTCTAACGGAAATTACATTACCTTTTGTCCAGAGGGTTGTGGATGGGGCATGTGTATTGGCTAGGGTTGGAGTAGAGAAGCTTTAAAAGTCACTTCTCATTTTTAAGATTTTACGTTAGTTAAGGCAGTACTAGATGACAAAATATAACCCTCAAATGTCTGGGGCTCAACATGACCAAATTTATTTTTCAGTCAGGTCAGAGCCCAAAATGGGCATCACTTTTCACATCT
Organism: Hippopotamus amphibius kiboko; assembly: GCF_030028045.1. Lineage (NCBI taxonomy): Eukaryota > Metazoa > Chordata > Mammalia > Artiodactyla > Hippopotamidae > Hippopotamus > Hippopotamus amphibius. Next base: position 158,177,840 of record NC_080189.1, read on the forward strand.
GTTCAGGATCCCAGGCTCCTTCCACATTGTGGCTCTGCCCTCCCCTAGGCCCTTGGAGTTCTCTCCATTCAGCCAGCAGATGGGACGATGGGTGTGGGGTAGGGAGGGTCACACAGGAGTTTTTATGGTCTGGGTCTAGAAATGGCATATGGCATTTCCACCCACATTCCATTGTCAGAACTCAATCCACACCCAACTGCAGGAGAGTCTGGAAATCTAGCTGTGGCCCAGGGGATAGAGGACAGAGGTTTTGATGAACAGATAGAAGTTTCTCCCACAGACACAGGAGCTTATTCATTCAGGATAACCCAGACCAGAAGAAATTAGAGATTTTTTTTTCGGGAACCCATAAGGGCATCTGTGTTGGACTGACCTTATCAGTTGAGGATAGGAGCTAAAAGAAGTCTCCTCCCACAGGAAGTGGACTGGAGGCTAGGAGTGATAAAACTTCCTCTACCCTGTCATCAAAATATGTATTCACAGGAAGTCCCCTCCAGAAGCTCCCTAGAAATGTGGGTGTAAGATCATCCTGAGTCATCAGAAGTGGATTTTGGGGGGATAAGAATGGGATTGTGACTATGGAAGCATACTAATGTGTGGAAAGGGTTGGTTAGGATGGAGAAGTGTCAGTATTACCTAGCTCTCCAGGTGATTACTAATTGGAATTAGGAGTCTCTTGGGTAACCATGTTTCTCCTGGCACAGAGTTAAACATCCATGAGGTCTTCAGTTGAAATTGCTTTATCATTGCAGGTACTGACATTGTGCAGTGGCTTATGAAGAACCTTTCCATCGAAGACCCAGGTACTCGACCCTTGACCCTGACTTTACCCTCATGATCTTAGTGAATAAGCCAAAAGCAATTTCTAAACCAGTTTCTCTTACCCTCCTGGGAACTGGGCTTATAAACGTGAATTCCAAGATGTGGAATCACTATTTACAAATAGAATTAATTTATTTTCTTCACTGAATTTCTATCTTTAAATTTAAATCATCCTTGGAGGAGATGAACAACTGTTTAGAATGCCAAAGAGCCCGATACAATAACGTGAGAAATGAGATGGGCTCTGGTTAGCCACAGCAATTAAAGATAAGTTGTAGCACTGTCACAGAACAGCCTTCTAGAGCCAGCTCTTAAAATTACATTGCCTGATCCACAATTAAGAGGTTTAATTATTTGCTAAGACTCCTTCTGTTCTCTGCTTCTGCAAGAAGTGAAGGAATGATTTTTTTCAACTTTAATTGTGCAATGCAATTAGGAAAACCTCACCAGGAAAACAACAACAAACCCCGGCCAATAAAACAGTTTCCAAATCTGTCCTCCCACCGGCAAATAAGCAGTAAAATTTATTTTCACAGCATAATTAGAAAATGGGGGTGGGGGGGTGGGGAGGACGTTTCCAGGAAAAAATGAAAATTCTAGATAAGTAAACTTTTCTGAATTTATTAAGTACTCCCTGTCTTAACTAAGTATTCTTGATGCCTGAAGGTCGTATTTACAAACATCTACTAATGTATTCTGATCTTCCTGGGGATTAGGCCTATTTGCTTCAAATTGAATGGGCTTCAATTGCTATGCTTTTTAAAGATTTTTTTCAAGTGCCCATTCCAGGTGTCTAACCTTCAGCTGTGATCCCTTGCCGGGTCAGTATGTCAGCTCAGGGATTCCTGTATTTCAATCTGATGCTCCTAATAGACTATTGGCTATGAAACAATACAATTTACATAGAGTTCAATTAAACATAGTCACCAGAAATCTGAGTGCTAGAAAAGCAGGTCATGAAGGGGACGCTTTTTCACCATCTTGATTAATGGCCACTGTCATGACTAGTGAAAATTCTTAATTCTAGTCAAGTTCTTAATCCTCAGGGGAAAACTGTAAATGCTAATCCTTTTAAGGAAAAAAGCCCAAATCTATTACCTTACGTGTTTGCGTTACACAGCCTGGACTTCTGATTGTCCACTTGTGAAAACTGGGCTAAGTCTCTACCAGTTCAGTTACATGTATAGAGAGTCACCCTTCTTCATGAGGCTCTCTTCTCTTCCGAGAGCACTGTTTTCTTTGCCCTTCTGAGATAATCATTGTATTTCTGACAAGTGTTTTATCATTTTCATCAGTGGTGGTAGTAGCAGCAGTAATGGTAATGGTATATTCTGAGATCCCTGAACCACCTAGTGGTAGAACAGGCTTCAGGAATCCTCTGGCCCGGGTACAAGAAACTTCTGCAAAAGGTCCTGAATGATGAGTCTTATCCATGATGGAATATTATACTTTGATGCCCGTGGGAGGACATGAAGGTGCTGAGAGCTGTCTGGGCTTCTGAGAAGTAGTTGAGCAGGAGAAGTTAAGAACAATTCACGGCCCTGGGAAGGCGAGTATCTGACATCTGCCCTCCCTCACTTCTTCCTTCCCATCTGCCACATCTCTAAGCGAAAGCCTTTTGAAGAAGGAAGTGAGACTTCTAGCTCCTAGATTGGTGACATGAAAGTTTCCTTTTACTGGATTTTACTCTTCCTTCCCTGGAGAAGGAGCAGCTGCAGGTGATAAAACTTCCCTTTTATGTTGGACCCATGGTTCTAAGCATATAGATTTCAAAAGCAAACTGGTCATCACTAAGCAAGTGAAATACAACTCCATTCATTCCAATTCTAGCAGTCACAAGTGTACACTCCTTCCAAAAAGGAATAGCAATTCTAAAAATGCAAGACGGCTAGATTATATACAACCTCTTGAAAGTTGGAGCATTGTCACTGAACAGCCTTCTAGAGCCAGCTCTTAAAATTACATTGCCTGATCCATAATTAAGAAGTTTTCTTATTTGCTAAGACCCTTTGAAAAGTTTGCAAATAAAACCAATACAAGTCACTTTAAAAAATTCAGAGCTAAAAAAAAAAAAAAAAAAAAAAAAATTCAGAGCTTAGGAAATTAATAATTCCTAGAGACTCCCTAAGTGTGTCAATAATTCCTACATTCCAAAATTGTTTCTATTAGCAAGAGGACTTTCACATTTCTGAAAGATTATCATGCACGATAGAACCATTTAGATTTCTTTTTTCTTAGCTCTGCTCGGAGTAAATATAAATTCTTAGCTATTTGTGTGAATCTATTTATGGCTGGTGCTAAAATAACAAAACAACAGGCTGATTATGGCAAAAATATCAATATTTCTATTAGGCTGGCCTCCCTGTGCTACTGCCCACTGCACTGCCTGCCCTTCCTCCATTGTCTAAGAATGTGAGGTTTCCTTCTATGGCCATATGAGAAGGGTAACACCCTCCTCATCGCTGGTGGAACTGTCGTGTCAGGAAATGCAGCATGAGTCCGAAGGCTCTATGGGCTGCATGCTCATTGCTGACAGTGATTTAAAAAAAAAAAAAAAAAAGGATGAAACTAAAAATGTAAATCAGGGCTGCCAGCACTCACTGAGCACTTACCATGCGCCAGACACTGCTAAGCACTTTACGTGAATCATCTCACTTAAATACAGGTCTATCCACACCAAAGCCCATGGTCATAACTGGGGAGTTGGACTTTCTTCTGGAAGTCGTGGGGGTGTTAAACAATGTCAGGCTCTCAGAGCTGGGATGTAGAGATGTCCCAGACACATGTGGCCCTTCTCAACCATTGACATCTCCCCAAGCCCGCTGCAGTCATATCGGAAACTATCAACCAATCAATCAACCAATCATACAGTGATCTGGGGGTGATGACAGTTGACATCTGGTTGCTTTTCTGCTCCCCCCACCCTGCCCCACTTACATTTCCGCTAAGGAGCCTTGCATTCTGACAGCTTCATAATTACTCCTCTCTCTTCTGCCCTGTCCCTGCAGTTGAAGCAATACACTTGGGAAGCCTCATAGCTGCCCAGGGCTACGTCTTTCCGATCTCAGACCATGTCCTCACCATGAAGGATGATGGCACCTTTTATCGTTTCCAGGTAGGCCTGCAGCTTGTCCTCCTGAAGAAACTTTTCTTCTCATAGTCATCTGATCTCAGATTAGAATTACCTAAAAAACTGACGGTATTTAAGGGAGCAGCCCTTACCTCCTACCAGCACTGGGAAAACCAAGCAAACTTTTGTCTGGGCTAGATGTTGCCCTACCCACATAATAGTAAAAAGCCCTCATGGAGAACCTACTACTCACTGGGTGCTTTACACATTATCTTCTCATTTATTCTGAAGAACAAACTTCGGGGGAGTTAATATCTCCTATTTTACAGTTGGTAAAATTGAGGTACTTGAAGACTTAATGGGGCATTTAGTAAATCTAGGGGACAGTCTTGATTTGAACGTAGGTCAGCCTGAAAGCAAAGTCCTTGAGGTTTCTACTATATCATGCTGCCTTCCTGGTGTGAAGTTTCTATTCACTACTTATTAATGCTTCCCAATCATTTTCCACTCCTTTTCTCAGATCCTGGCCTACAAGGAATTGGAGCAGAGGATAAGGGGTTATGTCATGGTCTAAACCAAAGGATTTGGGAGTGGAGTTCTTCAGACAGGGTCGAAGGAGGTCTAAGTCTGCTCAGCTGCCATAACAAAATATCACAGATGGGGTGGCTTAAGCAGCAGAAATGTATTTCTAACAGTTCTGGAGGCTGGAAGTGTGAGACTGAGGTACAAGTAGGGTTTTGTTTGTGAGGAGAGCTTTCACCCTGGCTTTCAGATGGTCAATTCTCATTGTGTCCTCACATGGTGAAGAGAGAGAGAGAGAAAGAGAGGTCACTAACTCTCCGGTGTTTCCTTTTATAGGGACACTAATCCTATCTGATCAGGGCCCCACCCTTATGATCTCATTTAACCTTAATGACTCCCTTACTCCACATACAGTCACACTGGGGGTTAGGGCTTCATCATAGAAATTTAGGAGGACACCATTCAGTCCATAGCAAAGGGATAAAGAAATTTGGGGCTTGTGCCCCAGCAAACAGTGCTTCTGTATTAGACTTTTATTATCTTGGGATATGAAGTTTTTGCCCTGTAAACTGTTTCCATTTTTGCATTTATTTGACTTGCTTCGTATTTCATTTCTCAACACCTAGATTACAATGTTGACTGACCTCAGCTGCATTAAGAACAGGAGAGGGTTAGGGTGTGGTGTCAGCATGTAGGAGATGGGGACGGAGCCAGTCACAGGGAGGGGTCCTCACTGAGTGCAGGGGGACAGCTACCCCTGGGCCCCAGGCTGAGAATGGCAAGTGCTGGCATCCTGAGTCCTTACACCTGTGCTCTTTTGCAGGCCCCATACTTCTGGCCTTCGAACTGCTGGGAGCCTGAAAACACTGACTATGGTGAGCACTGAAGCCACGGCCCACACTTAGTGTTACTCCTGGGAGTGCAGAAGACAAATCCTTGCCATCTGGGTGACTGTGGTACATGAGGAGGAGGGTCTTTGTCCTGCTTAGCCCTTTCTCATATTGTTGACATGCACTAAGGTTCCTGTTCTACATAATGATGAAAGACAGAGTGCACTGAAATGTGCAGCCATTGGAAGGGAATGGGAAGAGGAAGAAAAGTGTGGCTCATTCTGTGGGGCCATGGAGAACTGGGTCAGTGGCTGTTGACCACTCCTTCCTGGGATAGGGTTTCAGGAAGGGCTGCATCAAGGGGCCACCTCCCCCTGGCCATTTCCTTTCTCACAGACTTGTTAAGACTTTTTAATAATTCATTGGAGTTTTTGATAGTTGGACGTTAGAGGGAAAGAGTAACAGACCACGGAAGGGTATACAAAATTACCTTACCTAAGAAAACAAAGAGTGGGTGAAGCTGGGAGCTAGGTAAGCAGGGAATTACTTCCATCCAGGCAGGGATCTATTAGACTCTTGCCATAGTCTCTCCATGAAGACTGTTTAATACAGCTATGTGTCAGTCTTCTAAAAGTTATTTATCCCTATACTTCAGATAAAGCTGAGGCCCAGAGAGGCCACATCCTCACACCTATCACACTGCATTCTACTAGTCTGGATGCCCAGTCAATTGGAAGCTCCATGAGGGCAGCCTGGTCCACCTCATTCATTCTCTTATCATCCAGTGCACAGTGCATGCCTGAGGCATAGTTGGCACTCAGTAGATATTTGCTGATAGTTCTGGTTCTTTATTAAAGGTGATTAACAGACACTCAGTAGAGGCAGCAGAATTTGAACTCAGATGCTTGTTTCATGGTCTGACCCTCTGCACAGAATCCTCATCATGATTCAGCTGCTGGGGCTGCCCACATCAGCTCTTCTTGGGACTGGGGCACGTGATGAGACCTGCAGCTTCTCCTTGGGTTCTTTGCAGGATGCTTTTCACAGGAAGGCAGAGCCAGCTGCAGCTGGGTGGTATTCTGGGGAGCCCATCCCTGACACCTTGTGATAAGCTATACCCGCTGGATTACACTTCTGAGGGAGGGGAAACCAGCAATTGGGAACAGTCCTGAGGATAGAATTCTGGCAAGATGTTGCCCTGCAGGGCTACATTTGTTCTGTTTCCAGGTCTGGAGCATGGCCCTGATACAGAGGGCAGGGCCCTGTTACTGTCTCATTAGCTGTCTGCAGGCACTACTATGGGTCCCTCTGGAACTGTGCTGTGCCCTAAATGATGTGATAAGTGGGTCCAGCCATGTTTTCGGCTCAGAACAGGAGCGGCACTTGGCTGCTCATTAAATAAGTGCTTCTGGGGCTGAAACACTGCTCACAAAAACCCAGCTCAGAATTTGAATAATTGTAGCTCAGTTCCATGCAGCAGCCATGTGCCCTTGTCAGTGTGAAAACCAATATTTTTCCAGGCAATGGAGAGGGTGGGAGGAGAGTGGGACCAAAACTGGGGCCAGGTAAGATTCAAATATTTACTTGAATATAAACCCACAACCATCAGCCATCTTACCCTGCATACAGCAGGGCACCATTTCCCTTTCTCTACAGATTTTTATAATTTTAGTTGTGCAGCAGGAACAGGGACGGAAATAACAATTTATATCAGGCTCTCACTAAAGCAAAATTATTGTGAATTCCTATACCTTCATTTTGGCAAGTCAGATGGAGAAGTTAGAGTGCAGAATGCAAAATACTCATCGCCATTTCCAGTTTAGTCAGAAAAATCAGTGTTTACCAAGAGAGAAGTCAACACAATGGGCCCATTGTTGACTGGCTCCACTAGCTGTATGATCTTGACAAGTTGCTTAACCTCTCTGTGCCTCGGAAATCTCATATTAACACCAGAATAATAGTGGTACTTGTCTCTGAGTGTTGTTTTGTTAGGATTAAATTGTTTTGGTCATTAGGGTATAAGTTTTGGTGTATGGCATGTAGTAAGGAGTCAATAAAAGCTGTGGTGGTGGTTGGATGTGACACTGAAGCTAAGAATTCAGAATAGGTATGGCATGGATTGATGAAGAACCAGAAACTTTCATTCATTTGACAAACATTTACTGATCACCCCTCTGTGTCAATTGCTCCATCACAGATTTGAGTGAGTTACAGGCTTGCCCTCCAAGCATCCCAGGCTGGGGGAGGCAGCAAGATGGGGGCAAGAAGAGGATGGTGAGGAGTCTGATCTGAGTACTCAAAGGTTTTTATGTTGATGAAGAATGATTACAAAGGTTGAGTAATTTGGGATGGGCAAGCTTATCAAAAGGTCTTGGTAGGCAAGGAGAGACGTTTAGAATAGATTCAGCAGCTTTAGAGAGCCATTGTGGGTCCCCAACAAGGGGGAAGAACCTGAAAAATTCCCTCATCTATGAAATGAGGCTAATAACAGAACTCGCCTCATAGGTTATTATGAGGATTAAATAAGTGGACCTTTGGAAAGTCCCTAGAAAGCACTGCCTGACATCCCATAAGCTCCATATACATGGTAGTGCTATTGTGGTGGTTTCCCCAGTACCTAATATACTGCTTGGCACAGAAGAGGCACTCAGATTTTTAAATGGAAGAATGAATGAATCAATGACTGAGTAAATGGGGCAGTGAATGTCATACCGGAGACATTCCTCTGAACTAGACCGCAATTCTTTTTCCACCTCTACCACTAACTAGTCTGTGGGTAAATCCATTCACCTCTCTGAGCCTTTAATTTTTCTGTCAGGAAAGGTCTGTACTTGATGGTCACCAAGGTTACTTCCAATGCTAAAATCCCATTGTTCTAAAAAGTAATTAGAGGGTATGAGGACAATAGAGAAATAAGTGATTTACACATACCCTACTTTAGGAGATTGAGGTATATTATGATGTCACTAGTAAAGATAGAAAGTTTGGAAAGGGAGTCAGTTTTTAAGGGCACTGCAATATGATAGGTTCAGTATTTTAAATGTTTCAATGTAAATGTAGCATGTGAATCTATTGACTTTATAAAATTGGTAATTGTGTTCCATTTTTGTCATGGTGGGATGCTGGTGAGCTTGAGATGGCAGTGGGTATCCAAGCGAGATGCCGGCATGAGGGCAAGAAGACAAAGAAATTACACATCCAAGGGAAACCACCATCTGAGCTTAAAGCAAGTCCCCGGGTGCCATGCGTTAGAGGACGTGGCTGATGTTGCCAGAGGTCACTTGATTGGTCACTTCCCTCTGGGGAAGCACTGCTGAGGCACCAAGGAAGTGCAGACAGACAAGCCCCAGGGAAGGTCCATGCCAAGAGGAAGGTCCCCTCAACAGCTACTTGCTGCCTCCCCAGCTGTGGTGAACACACTGCCCAACGTGTGGCATTAGCTGCACAGGAAGGGGGCCACCAGCCTGCGCCCACGTAACTCGTGGTCATCAGGAGAGGTCCCGGCTCTGCCTGCCATTCATGGTACTTTACTTCTCAACCTAGCTGGCTCATTTTTTGACCCAGATGGGTTGGAAATTTCTTGGGATGATTTTGCTTAAATAAAGACCAGATCTGGGTTAGCCTTTCCTGAGTTTCACATTTGGCCAATTCAAAATACTGTCTGGGGCAGCATTGTCAAAGCAGCCGCACCCCCATTGACCCACACTGCTCCTGGATCACTGAGACCAGGTCTGTTGGGGTTGTGACACACCAGGCTTCCTGCTGCAGGTTGCCTCCAGTCCCACAGACTGCCTAACTGATGGCCCAAGAGACCAAGGGAGGTACCTGGTAATAGAGCAGACACTGCTTTATCTGACACAGTGCAGAGCAGTAGCTGTTTGGTTCACTGGAAAAGTTGGTGAGTAGAGAATCATGAAAAAGTGACACACGCATACCTTAAGCACTTCAAATGAGTGTAAACCATACAAAGGAACATTCATTCAATAGCCTTTTGAGGTAGGACCAAAGATTCTCTTTGATTATAGGTCCCCATAATTTGAGTTTCTTTCTTAAATAAACCACACTCAAAATGAACCATCCAGTTTTGACATCTTTAAACTGCATCAAGAATTTTAAAAATACTTTTGAAGCCACTGTATGTTGACCCCTCTGAGATTTTTACTGTTTTTGCATGTTTTTTAAGTTCTCTCACCTGTACCAAATTCATCAGCAGTTACCTTAGCTGACTCTCCTTCATCAAGTTGTTCCAGATCATTCAACTAGGTCTTCACAGAAACAACGCTCTCTCTTTTCACATTAATTTCATCAGTGCATGTTAGTGAATGTAGATTATTAAAATAACAGGTGTGCCTGACATTAGCAAATTCAAGAACAAACACAACTGACTCTCACCCACAGGCTTGACTAGTGTGAGCAGAAGTGTAGGCACACAGAGAAGCTGGCTCCCAGGAGGCTCCAGCACATCACAGTCTGCATCAGGAAAACTTTCAGACCACATGGAGGACGTTGGTTAACCCAGCAAGGAGTTGACTAGGGTTCCTGGTATAATTAAGGTGTCAAACAGCAGGTCGCCCTGGCCCTCTCCAATCTTCCCTCCTGGTCGTTCTATTGTTCATTCATACCATTCATCTGTTGTCTCCCCTGGGTCATTCTACTCGGCACTAGAGAAGGAAGGAGATGCTGAAGAAGCAGAGGTAGGAGAGGAAGTGATGAAGGCTATGTTTGAGGAAGAATAGCCTGGCAATTGAGGCCCAAGAGCCCTTCCTGAGCTTGGGAAGAGACACATAAATTGTCCTCCCTTTCCATTGTCCAGTCATTCCACCTGGCAGCCAGGCCCTGGTGGTTGGTGCAGGGGTTCATGCTGAGTGGGACACAGCCCCTGCCCTAGAAGAGCCTTCAGCCTGGAGCAGGGACAGCTGGTAAACCCATGAGTACAGTGCAATGGAATTAGGACCAATGGTTGAGGACAGGTAGATTCTATCAGGAACACCAAGTTGGGTCTTCAAAGACTAGTAGGAGGTTTCCAGATAGAGGAAAAGATAGAAGAGGGAAAGGTCCCCCATGCAGTGGACACACACACAGAGAAGTGGAGCTGAAAGGGTTTGGTAGCCTCACATGCCTGAGGGAGGGAGGGGAGAGGTTGACAAGATAAGCAGAGACTGGACCTTAAAGAAACAAACATGCCACCCTAAGAAGCCCAGCCTTCCTTCTGAGGTCACTAAGGAGTCAATGCAGGAAATTTAGGCACGGTAGCATAGTCATATTTGTGAGAGATCACCCTGATGGAGGATGTTTGGGGTGAAACAGAGTGAGGAGGATGAAGGGGACTTGTCAGGATTGGAAGATGGGAGTCCTCATCTGATCCTGACCTGCAGAAAGATTCCCAGAGGTCAGATGTCATGGCTTCTTCACTGCGCAGTGCTGGGCACATAGTAAGGGATGGCTAGAGAGCTGACTGGCTGTCTGGATGGGTGGATGAGTAGATGAACAAATGAATGGATGGATTTATGATTCCACCACACTGCTGGTTTTGTATATGTTGTAATTTCTCTTCTTCCTTCAGCCATCTACCTCTGTAAGAGAACAATGCAGAATAAAGCAAGGCTGGAACTGGCAGATTACGAAGCAGTAAGTATGATTATTTCTAGGAAAGGTGTGGAAGAAGAGTGTAAAATTACCTGCAGCTCTGTTTCAGCTTGTATTTTCCCTTTTTCCCTCCCCAACCCCTTTAGACAGTGGAAAGAAAGTCTCTTCCATTTCCCCTCTTTTATAATCAGCTCTTCTTACCATCATGATAAAATTGCATCTTTACATAAAGGACTCTCAAAACTCAGCAATAAAAAAACAATTCAACTTAAAAACTGGCAAAGGACTAGAACAGGCACTTCATCAAAGAGGACATAGGGATGATGAAGATGTTCACATTACACACCTATTAGTTACTATTACACACCTATTAGAATGGCTAAAATTAAAAGTACTGACAATGCCAAGTGCTGGCGATGACGTGGTGAGCAACTGGAAGTCTCCTATGTTGCTAGTAGGAATGCAAAATGGTGCAACCGCCCTGGAAAATGGTTTGGCAGTTTCTCATAAAGTTCAATATACACTTACCATACAACCAAGTAATCTCACCTTTACATAACTACATACATACTCCAAAGAAATTGGAACTTATGTTCACATGAAAACCTGAACAGTAATTTCTGTAGCAGCTTTATGTATGATAACCCAAAGCTGAAAACAACCCAAATGTACTTTATCAGGTGAATGGTTACATAAACTATGCTACAGCCGTGTAATGGAATACTACTCTGCAGTGAAAAGGAATGAACTATTAATCCAACCACTTGGATGAGTATCAATGATATTATGTTGAATGAAAGATTTTGTTGCGATCAAGAGTTTGCAAACTGTGTGATTCCATTTATGTGACACTCTTGTTAATATAAAACTATCGTGAGGGAAAACAGATCAGTGGCTGCCAGGATATAGCTATAAAGAGATAGCACAAGGGAGTTTGGGGGGTGTTGGAACCCCATTCTGTATCCCAGTTGTGGTGGTGGTTACATGAATATATACCTGTGTTAAAGTTTATAGTACATTAAAAGAAAAAAAACAAATTTACTATAAGATAACTTTTAAGTTAATATATGATAATTTTTCTAATTTCATCTTCATAACCAGTCCACCTGTGCTTGGCAGTAGATGCAGAATCTAAGGACTAAATCCAATCCAGAAGATAAGATATATGTCAGATGGAGATATACTTTCCCAGCTTTCCTCCTTCTCCACCTTCTTTTACAAGGTGTGATTTCTTACAGAAATTGGAGACCTCACCACACTCATATCCATCCCCATTTAACAGAGCCAAGGCACAGAGAAATGGAAGAGTCCCAGATAATGTTTTAAATATTTAAAATTTGGGGTTGCAAACTCTTTCCCCTGAACCACAGTGTTTATGGGTCACAGGGAACCTAGGATATTAGCCAACTTTCTCATACCCTCCAGAGGAGGTGTTGCAGGGCCCTGGAGTGACTTCAGGGCTGGCAGCTAGGAGGAGGGCCAATGTTGGGGGCAGTGAAGAATCCTCCCCTGAATAATGCAGCCTGAACAGCCGCTTCAGGTCCACCCACCTCCCAAATGTTCCTCCCACCTTTGTGGCCTCAGTCTTCCAAAACAAGCGTGAGGTCCCAGCCCTTGTCATTCTTAGGTACCTGTGCCCAAGCCCATCAACCCAGTGAACCACTGCTCCCTTTTCTGCAGCTCAAGGGGAACGTGCATGCCATCAGAGAGCAGGACCAGTGCATGGCCCTCCACCCTCTTTGATCACACTGGCATTACAGGGCCTGTGAATGGGGGGAAATAGAAGTGAAGGGTGCAGTGCAGAAGTTGACCAGGAGCCTCAGAATCTGCCTAAAGTTTGCTTATCCCTGGGAGCGCTGAAACATAAATCTATTGGAATGTTCTGATCTTCCCAAACATTCTTAGAGTGGCGGTTCTGTGGCTCTGAGCATCTTAAGCACCCAGCCCCTGCCCCATCTGCCCTCGTGCACCAGCAATCACCCCTCTTCCAGATGACTGCTGTCTGACTCTCTGAGCACCCAGTGCAAAGCACTTTAACTTCAGCATGACTACATCCCTTCCTGAACATGACCTACAGGAACCACCCAGACAGCAGAAGCATGTGGGCCCTCTGTCCCGTGTCTCCCTTCCCCAGAGTCCCCATATTTTTAAAAAAAGCTCCTAAACAGAAACAAGACAGCACCAAGTCCTGACATATTTTATTCTTCTTTCTCTTCTCTTGCCCTACAATATACTGCTTTGGTATTTGTAGAGAATATGGCATTAAGATGTTCTTTCCAGGTTGAAGTTCGACAGTGGTTAGAAGCTAGAAAAGCATTTTGTTTTCAAAATTCAGTAACTTTATTCTTTCTGATTACATAGTCTCTTTGTAAAAACAACAATTCAAACAGCAAAGAAAGGAGAGAAAATAGCCTGTAATCCTCCTCTCCGAAGCTTTTTTCTGTACATATAAAAATACTTGAATCACATCATAAACATTATTGTGTAAGGTGCTTCTTTCTCCCAGCATATATTGTAAAGAGGTGGAGAATCTTTCTGTATCAGTAATAATGATCTACGTTCTTATTTTTAATGGCTGTTTGGTGTTCCATGGTATGACTGTGTCATAATTTATGAAACTGCTCCCCAGTTGACTGACATTCAGGTGTCACCAGCTTTGCTTCCTGTGAACAGTGGGAGAATCAAAGGGACAGTTTTTTTTTTGAGGCACTTGTACGGCAAACCTTGGTAATAACTGAGTTTACATGTGTTGATCTTCAACTGAAGCTCCTTTTATATTAATAATCCACTAATGAGGGTAATCAGTTAGTGTTGGCATGAGCTCTATGAAAATACACAGCATAATGTGGGCTCTAGCCTTGCATTCCATCAGAATTAGGCGGGTCATTAGGGGACCTGTCAAACGCCCCTCCTCACCGTCCGTTTGTGCCACTAGGTTACTCTACAGACTTTGAGAAAAGGCTTCTTCCCTCTTCCTTTAAAGGTGATCCTGGATGCCTTTTCTTTCTGTTTCTGAGTTTTCCTTTCATGAACATCACAAACCTAGACACTCCCTTCTTTCCCACTTTTGAATCTGGACTTTCAAAGTCATTAACGCCAGGTCCTCTGGGTTCTCCTTTCCTGCTGCCTTCCCAGCCCCCTGCTTGCTGCAAGATGCATCTTGAGAAATCCATTCTTGGTCTCACAATCAAGTTGCAAAAACCCCTCATCCCTTCCCTAAATCCTGCGTGTGGTTACAACCCATCCTCCCTCTCTTCAGTGGCCTTTATAAGTGCTGTGTGAGTCGTGTTCTTGTAAAACACACAAGAAAAGAGGCATCGGGGGAACCCCAGAGACTTCAGACTTAATGGGTGTGTAAATGAATATTAATAGTTCTGGTCTGTACAGCAGGGTCTGGTGCAAAGTCAAATTGGGTTCGTGTCTGGTGGACTTAAAGTGGGGCCTGCTGTTTCGGTGGGAGTAACCAAAATGGATGGCTGCTTTGTAATAAGCACAGGTGTCGATGTGCAGACTGATAATGATTAATGCCTTCTTGTTGATTTTCATTTCTCATTAGGAAAACTTAGCAAGACTCCAGAGGGCCTTTGCAAGGAAGTGGGAATTCATCTTTATGCAAGCGGAAGCACAAGTAAAGTAGGTGAACTTAACAGAGACCCTTGCAAAGAGAAAAAGACTGTGGGATTTAGAGGTGGTGTGAGAGTGGGGTTTGCTTCCATAGCCAGCCAGCTGTGGTTAGTCACTGTCTCTCTCATGACAACAACTGAGTAGAAATCAAGGTCAGGATGGATAAGATGCGTCTCTGTCACCCACGGCACTCTCAAATAATTTCCAAAGTGTGCGTTCCAGCAGGCAGTGGGGTTCCTCCCAAAAGTAGAACGCTGGTTCTAAGAAGATGTATCTAATTCCCAAGGAGATTCCCAGATCTTCTTCTGTGCTCAGAGGCTAAAAATCATCAGACCCACTTTACTTGTTGGTCTGGAACATACTGGAAAACATACTGGAGCCTTAGGGAGGCCAACAAAGAGCCACTCCAGTGTATCTTCCGAGGGGAGGGGTCCAGAACTAATGGAAAATAAGGCACAGAAGTCAGACATATGGAGTCCAAAATGTCAGATTGTTACTGATAAAACTAGTTCTAGGACATGATTTTGGATCTGTGACCACAGAACTTTACTGTGGAATTAAACATCCTGGGCAGAGCTGGGTATCTGCAGGACTGCCCTCCACCTCAGGGCAGAGTCGAGCCCTGTAAGTTTACTGCAGGCAGAGAACAGGTGTCCTGAGAACAGGCTGACCCAGACCAGGTCCAGAAGGACTGACCCTCTCTCTCAATTTCTTCTTTCAAATCTGCCAGTAAGTTAAGTCAACAAGAGACGAAAGGAAGAGAAAGTTGGAGTGTTTTTCTTATATTCTTCCTTCCCTGGCAGTATAGTGGAAATTACTTCCTCTCTGAGGGAACAGGAGAAGTGGGCAGTAAATATCCCCCAGCCCACAAACATGGTCATCAACCAGATCCTTTTGATTCTGGGAAATGGACTTGCTCAGGTACGGTTCTTTCTTGTCCTTTCCAGCAATGCCTCTGATTTAGCTGCAAGTGCTAATGGAAGAAATGGGACAGAGGAGGGGGTGGAAAAGGGATGCTGAGCTGGGAGAAGGCGAGGACCTTTTCTCTGGGCCCCACTTGCACCTGAGCAGCCCCCTGGGGGTCTTCAGAGGACCCCGCACGCTCTCTGGGAAGTGTTGCAGCCCATCGCCCAGGGCTGCATTTCAGGCTGTGTGGGTGACATTGATTACAGGTATGGTCACAGCTGGAAGTGACTTGAGGTCGTTGGGTTCAGTGAGCTGCACGATGCTATCACTCCCCCTCCCTCTGCAGTCTCTGCCCCGCCCCCCCATGAATCCACACACCTGCCCGCCACCTCAGTGCTCCCAGCAGCCCCCGAGGAAGAAGAAAGCAGGAGGGTGGGTGAGCGGGTGAGAAGGAGGCAGAATTGAGCCAGTGCCGTCAAAAGCCGCCGACAGAAGCGAAGAGGAGCGCTAATTTACACCTTCAGGATCACGCAGCTTCGCGTGTTATAAAAGGAGGGGAAAGTGCCACTTTGTGCATACATGGTATTTCTCTACTCACTTTTTTGATTAACTCTGTGATTACATTATAATTGTGGGCCATTGAAGTACACAGTAATTATCACAAAAATCACAGGGTTAGTGGGACTTTATTTCAGTCCAGTAAACTAAAGTACTCCCAAGAGAGCCAAGAACCAGAAGTTACACAGCAATTAATCCGAGTTACTTTTTACTTAGAGAGATAATATGAAGTAATACGAGGTGTTTTCAAGGCTCTTACCTATGCTCCTGATCACAACATAAAAAATCTGCCTGTCGGTCTGTCTTGCAATTTGTTCCTCCCCCAGCTGAGGCCAGTGATATTTTCTTCCTGGATCTTGACACACTCAAGGGCTATTACTTTGCTTTTAGAAAACCAGATGTTTTAAGTGACTTTTAAAACACATAATTGCAGCATTTGGAAGACATTTCTACTGACTCTGAATCTAAAGCATACTTTCAACTTTGCAGATGAAACACTGCAATATATGGTTATGTTCCTTCCCATCATTTGAATACACAATATCCACTTTGATGGGGGCATGTCAACAGCTAATGCAGTTCCTAGGAATCCAAATCTTAATAATTCACATGGACAGCTGCATTCCTGAACCCTCCTTAGGCTCACCCTGTTCATTACACATAATCTATAATTTGCAACCTAGCCAAAAACAAACTCTCTTACCATGTGTGGGCTTCTTGAGGTTTCCTTGAGGGAAGCATACACCCATATTATTCAGCTCTGCAGACAGCAGGGACCACACAGGTGCCAAGAGCCCTATGCCCACTAGGCTCCTAAAAAAGGGAGCCCAGAGCTGGAGCATGGATCAGGATGGAAAACAGAATAAAAAGCCTCTGATTTCCCTGTTTTCACTCTTTCAGGATTGATCGGAAAAAGGACAAGACAGAAAGGAAAATTTTGGATAGTCAAGAACGAGCCTTTTGGGATGTCCACAGGCCAGTGGTGAGAAAGCTTTGCTTGGGTCTCTAAGTGTTAAATTTTCTCTCTTCCTTGGCTTAAAAGAAAAGACTGTCTTTAGCCACCAGGCATCTCACTCTTAAGAAACTTGCTAAGCTTTGTGAAATTGATTTTGCCTTTCATTCATATCATCCCAGTAGATTTTCTGGAATGTTCCATCTTTTAAAAATTATCCGTCCATGAAAATGTGGAATTGGAAATGGGGGAGCTGTGGGAATTCTACCTGGAGAACTTCGGACCCTCACAGTTTACAGTCCTAAAATAAGCAATTTCCATTTCTACTGTCATTCAGTTCCAACTTCTAGAGTATTCTCTTTCAAATGCAACCAGTCGTTGTTACTCACGGTAGTTATGGCCTATGAAGTCGCCAGGAACACTGAATTAGCGGATGCTGAACCATTATCCTGGGAGAGATACAGGGTTGGTTCTTGCAAGCCTCTGGTCACATTTTCATCAACCAGTCAATACATAACCTTGTTTAAAGCGTGTTTTGGTTTAAAGACACCTTATTCAATGTATAGCGTTGATCACTGACATTGAACTCACAGCCAGAAGCACTATAGCTCACGCCTGGATGGAGCTTATCTAATACACCTATTTTCTCCATAAAGCACATCCCAGCCTTCCTGCACTTAAGAACGCTAGGCAGCACGTCACCACTGGGCTTGGGAGCCATTTTAAACAGCAAAGTCACCAACAAAATCACACAAATGTGTAAAAATGGTGCTAAATAGACTGTGAAAAGGACATTTGTTTACAGCATGAGGTGAAACAAGAAGACAGCTCACCGGGAACACATAGGTCGGGCAACTCAACGTTTTTGCTGCTCTGCACACGTCCACAAATGACCATGAAGGCATCACAAGCACTGACTTAGGGTTATACATAAATTTTAGCAAGTAGGCAAATTCACAAAAACCAAATCCACACATAATGAGATTCGATGCATTTCTAATTTCTTATTATTAAAACAAATCTTGCATTTTCCTCATGAAATGGAACTCAAATGAATAAACTATGTCAGCCTTCCTCAAGTCTGATTAAAAGCAAAACCAAAAAAAAAGAAAATTCCCTATCCTGATAGTGGAGTGATTTTAGATATTTAGGTGTATGAAACAGCAAAGGCTGTGACTGAAGCCATCCGCCACTTTGAGTAATGGATTTACTCTTATAAACTGTACACTGTACCCTCTACTTATCATCCTTAGATAATATGAGGGAAGCTGTTTTATTTCACATGATAACTCTGTAGAGGAACACGTATTGAAGATGAAACACCTTTGTATAAAAAAAATTGTAAATGGCGAAATGGAGGTAATCGTATTATCTGTAACGGGAAAGATAAAGATTGGTTCTAATGGTGTCACTTGAGCCAACTTGGAAGGTATGATTTTCACTTAGTAATTTATATGCTGGGTTTTTTTTCTCAGCCAGGCTGTGTGAACACAACGGAAATGGATATCAGAAAATGTCGACGTTTGAAGAACCCGCAAAAGGTTAAAAAGGTTCGCTCGTTTAGCTGAATTAAAAATTCTTGATGGGAGTCGCCCTTCCATTTCCGGTACTGGTCAAATAATAATAATCTGCTATTTGTAATTCTTCCCCGTTTCATTCTTCGAAACCATGTCATTCATTCTACAAATATTGATGGAGTGGCTGGCATGTGCTTGGCACTGCTCTGGCTGTGGGAATACAGTGGCAAGTCCTACAAAGCCCAGAGCCTGGTAGGCATGAAGCAAGCCAGCAGGCAACCATGGGAAGTACAGGATGGTTCAGGGACGCCGGGAGGGGGTGCCAGACTGGGGGCTTCCCAAGAGTTTCCACAGCAGGCTCAAGGGTGCTGAAGTCTGAAGGGGGTAAGTAGCCGTTGGCTCTAGGGAGGCAGCAGGGAGGAAAGGAAACATAAGGAACAAAAAGCAGGAAAATCCCACAGGCGAAGGCCAGCTTGGTACTTTGACACAAATGAAAGTCTTCTAGTAGAGCTAGATCTCCCAAAGTCCAATTGCCATCTCACCCCACTGTGAATGATCCAGGAATCATTTGTGTTTCACTGTGCTGGAAGGGGCAGTGGGTCTCTCTCATCTATACATGGGACCGGACGTATATATCCACTCCTTGAATTTACTTATGTATTTTGTTCTTCATTGAGATACGGATGCCCACTGTATTATACTTTATGTGAGTCTTAAAATGTCCTCATTTAAAGGCCCCCTAATTCTAATATTCCAGAGTTTCATGGAGCCCACAGGCACCCTATCTGAGCCTTTCTTGATTTTATAGATTTCAGCTATAAATTGCATACCCTTCAGGGTTTTGTTTCTTTCCCAGAACAAAGATTGTCTTTAATTTGTCTCTAACAAAAGAAACAGATTAAAAAGTAGCCATAGCTGTGCGCAAGTGGAAAAACTGAGTCCAGAAAAGTTTATTTAAAAGGAAAAAAGTCTGAACCCCTGCCATCTCAAGTTTGTACCAGACTGGCGTGTCATCTGCTGACCAACAGAAAATCTAGAAGGGATCTTTTTGTGAATAATCTTCAGGAGCTGATCTTGAACTTTCTTGTGTCTCAGAACCACCTGGGGCATTTGATAAAAGTGCAGGTTCCTGAAACCCATCCACAAAGATTCTGATTCAGTAGGTCTGGGGTAGAACCCGGCGATGTGCATCTTTATCAAGTACACAAGATAATTCTTTGCAGGCAATCTATGGACTGTATTTGGAGAAACACTGATATACAAAGAAAGGAAGGATTTAAGCTCAATGAAAGAAAGAATTTTCTAACAGTGGTAACTCAAAGATGGGACCAGTTGTCTCAAGAGGCAGAGTTCCCATCATTGGAGAAATTCAAGCAGAAGCTGCTCACTTATTGTTAGGATGTCATAGAGGGGACTGGAAGCATTGGGTAAGTGCTTGAAGTAGCTGACCCTTCGGGCCCCCTTCAAGTCTGAGGCTGCATGATTCAATATTCTTGTTTCTTCTCTAGTCAGTGTACGGCGTGACTGAAGAATCCCAGTCGCAAAGCCCAGTGCACATCCCCAGTCAGCCAATCAGGAAAACTACAAAAGAGGACATCCGGAAACAGGTGAATGAATTGGCTACTGCACTCTCAGGAGGAGAAGTGGCCAGTTTGAAAACCTTTTAAATGTTCACCTCTGAAGTCTGAGTGAGCTTTGAGTTCCAGGAAAGCACAGCGGAACCCAGCTGTGGGTGACTTAAACCTTAGAGAGCTGTGTGTGAATAATTCACGGAGACTCGAGAGGACAAATTCTCCACCAAGTTACTCCAGCAGTTACTAGAAAAGGGCATAAATGAGTTACCCCCACACCAATGGCTGACTGCCGTAGTCAGGTTTCCCACAAGACTCTGTCGAAGCTGGAGAGGAGAGGGATCCATGTCACAGGGTCCTTAAAATTGTAATGCACTTCCAGTGTAAGCCAGCCCAGGACCACCAACTTTATTGCTTTGATTCAAAAGGAAAGTTGACAAATAAAGCAAGCCCTTCCCGCAATAACATTTCAACATTATTTGGTTCCATTAACCTTCATGATGAGGAGTTAACTGGTCAACCCAGGTCAGTAGACAGTGGTTAATTACATTACTCCTTTCTGGGTGTTCACTGGTAATGAAAAGACTTGAGGGCCTACTCTTTACATTATGCTTTCCTGGCTTTCTAGGGGGCGCCTGAAGAAATAAACTGTGAGGTGCCTGCCCTTGACAAGTTTATTACTGGGTGGGGAAAAGGAAACAGATGTATGAAAAATAACTACTCAGTGGTTCAAGTACACCAGGCACGTGGGTATGATGTAAATGTGAAAGTTGGGTAGGAGATCACTGGAGATTAGTCAAACGAGATACTTATGGTGTGTGTGTTACCTCTATGCTGTTGCTAAGCTTTGTAGAAAATATGCTACCTTTAAATTTGCAATCACTTCTGGGAATTAAGACAAGCTATAAGACAGTACAGGAGAATATTTGATGTTGGCTAAATTGTAGAGTGTGTTTCTTAAGTGTGGTAGGAATTTCCAAAGGAGCGAAATGGTTGCTGGAATGTACATTTGGAGGGCTGCAGAAGTCTGTCTAGAGGATGTGTTTGGATCTTGGTAGAAATACAGGATTTGGGTTCCTGGGGTGAAGGGGGAAGAAATCTAGTTTGGTCTTAACACTTCTGTTCTGTCTTTCCCCAGATAACATTTTTGAATGCACAGCTTGACAGACATTGTTTAAAAATGTCCAAAGTGGCTGAAAGGTATGTTTCCCTTTAATAATATTACCACTTTCTTCTAACTTAACAAATGAGAAATGTTGCAGGGTTATGGCTAACAATTGTGTACCAAGAGGCAGACCACAGTCATTTCTTAAACTGATGGGTGAAAAACCCACAGGCCCTGTGTGAGTACTACTAAGCTAGCAGACCTCCCTTGAGTAATGTCAAGAAATGTTCTGTTGCTAAAGCTTTTCAGGGGGGTGGCCGTGGGACCTTGTCAATCAAGGAAGAACGTCCTTAAAAGCTACATAGTGCACTTTTAACTTCAGCCTCTTGATTAACTCAGATGGAATTGCTCCCTTTTTGGCTATAAAACACCCAGATTCACTTAATAGGGGGAAAGAAATTATGTGTGCCTTTTGAGGCGCTGGCTGTGCAAACAGGAGAGGACTGGTCCATCAGGAGGCGTTCCACCTCCACACACCATCAACCACCCAACTGCATCTAATCAACTGTAAAGAAAATATTTGACACCTCCAGCCTGGCCTTCGCAGGAGCATTTGTGCTACAATCTGCACCAGGAGCTGGTTCCACTCTGTTAATTCGCGAGAGACTCAATTTTGTCAACGAGACGGTCTGTTTTTGAACTCTCTGTGAAGAGGGGAGACCACCTGGGAAGTCTGTATTGAATAAATCTGAACAGGCAGCCCTAAGCTGAAGATTTATTCATCCATATGCTACCAGTAAAGCAGTGGCCAATATCTGAAGGCTCAAGGGCTTAAGCTGGGTCTTAGTATTTACTGGCCATCACAGTAAAGTGGGTCCTTTAAGCCCACCTCACACAGAGGGCTGGCTGTGTGTTCAACCTGTAAGCCTTTCTCTGCTGGCCCCTGCGTTCATCCACATCTTCTTTCTAGATAAATGACAGCAGATTGAGGCAAAGAAAACTCCACACTCAAATGCCAAACCGGAATTCACGCTTTGCCCTCAGGTGGCCAAGAACATCCCTGGGTATGGGCTCGTCTCTTTGATGGGCATCTCGTATCTATTCCAGGACTTCTCGATAGTGTCAGTATTGACAATGGGCCGAATACTTCTTTGTTGCAGGAGGCTGTCCTGTTCATGATAAGATGTCTGGCAGCATCCCTGACCTCTACCCGCTAGATGCCTAACCCCCACCTCAAAGCTTATGACAACCAAAAATGTCTGCAGACATTGCCGAATGTCCCCAGGAGGGGGCAAAATCAACCCTGTTGAGAATCCCTGATATTCCTATTTTCCCTAACGCACGTGCCTGAGAAGGTCGCCATGGCTAGGGCTCACATCCAAAGTATTCCGGGGTCACGGTTTTCGCCTGGGCAGCTGGGGAGCCCCCACTGTCACAATGTGGGGCTCCCGGGGCACCAGGCTCTAGGGTTGCTTTTTAGATCTCACTGTGATTGCCTTTTTCAGAAAGAGTGACTGTGAGTGAAATAGCTGGGAGGACCTTGACTCCATTGATGTCATAGCCTGTGGGGAACTACAAGCTTCTTTCTCTGTGAACAAGGGACAGAAATGGGTGTCCTGGTACACCGTGAGGGTCTGAGCTAGCCTTGGAAGGATGAGTTAAAGTTTGCAGTCCTAGGAGAACATCTATTTGGGAGCATTTTTCCTTGGCTCTAGTTGCTGAAGTCAGTGGCTTTGATCATCCAGGTTGGGAGGGGGTTAAGGATGGAGATTCTCAAGCTGTAGTGCCAGGGAATTGGATTCACTGATTCAAGTAGATACGAGGAACCTGCATTTTGAATACTCGGTGGTGGACTGACCAGGTCTCTGAGGATTTGGGGAAGCCACTGCCCACCACTCACGGTGACCTGAGAACTCATATCCAAATGGACATCTAGCTTGGGCTTATCTTCGGGATGTAAGGAAATATCCCAAACCAGCCAGCTGTGCAGGCGTGCGGCGGGAAAGGAGACAGCCCAGTGGGGGAGGGGAGCCTGGGTGCGCCTATTGTTTGTTTGTTTACTGGCCCCGCTGGGTACCATCTAATTATGCTTGAGAGACCGCTCACACTGAAGAGATTATTCATTCCAACCCTGCACGCCTCACTCCCCAGTTTGAAGCTTTCATAAGTCTCCGCCCAGCAGAGACTGCATTTTATTCCCAGCAGCAGTAACTGGCAACTTTTCAATGTGACACAAGGGTTTTTCATTAGCACCACAAGGAAACCCCCAGATAGAGAGGAGGAGGGAGAGGAGACGGGTGTTAGCATGAGATAAAGCATCCTGGAGCCTTGGTCTGTCAGCGGCTCTGGGGGGGTGGGGACAGGGAGGTGGCAGCTGGCCTTGGGTACGACTGCTCTGCTAGCCCACCAGAGGTGACAGCTGAGCTATCTCAGGTGGCCGCCACATCCCCTGGCTGGATTTGGGTTCTCTGGGCCTGCTCCAGGTGACAGCGGTAATTAGCCAGAAGCCATCGGGCAAAGGACTGATCTCAGGTGGCCTCAGTCTGCAGCAGCTTGAGGCAGGGTTTCAGTTCCCGGCCAGTGATTGAGGTCAGGTTGCAGCAGTGAAAGCACCAAATCCTAGGCACTAGACGAGTGGCCAGTGACAAGGCCCTGGCCCTACGGCTTTGTAGAAAAAGAATTCCCACAAGGATGGAACGTAGTGAAACAAGTAAAGTATTTATTAGGAGAAAAAGAGTACAGTACAGGTGGATAGAACCATGGGCGGGCTCAGAGAGAAACTTGCACCCTCGTGGCAGTTCGCATCACTTACATGGGGCATTTCTTCTGGGTTTCCTCTGGCCAATCACTTTGATTTGCCTGGTTCAGAGTCTGTATTTGGTATATCTCAGGATCTTCTCGTGTGTGTGCACGCATGTCTTAGCCAAGATGGATTCTACCAAAGAGGCCTATGGGTAGACTTAGCCACTTAGCATCACTCCCATTTTGACCTCCAAGGAGCCTTTCTGCACATGTGTAGTTGGGGAGGTCTCCTGATTTTGAGATTGCAGGCTGCAGGACTCTGCGGTCTCTTATCTTCTCTATCTGGGCGGGTGCCGGCTTCCTCTCTCAACTGTCCTGTTATTCTTGTCTTGGAGTATCCGTCCACAGGGAACGAACTCTAACTGTTTGCCCTGGGGAGCCCAACTATCTCCTGCCTCAGGACTGCAGCCCCCTGAGGATAGGCACACATCGTTTTTTACTTAGTTCCCTGAGAACTGAGACTGGGGAGAGGGCAGGAGGGCTGGTGATCATAAAGTTTCAGTTCTTAAAAAGGCGAGAGTCAAGTCTGGGTCAAAGGGTGCGGCCAGACCCAGCTGGGAAAAGAAAAAGGAAACTTTGCAAACTAAAGGAGCAAAAGAAAACAATTTAGGGCAGGGATGTGAAGCCAGCCATCTGGGTTTGGATCCCGCCTCTGCCCTTTTCTAACTCTGTGACTTTAGGCAAGTTGCTTCACCTCTTGTGCCTCTGCTCCACGTCTTTAAAGGGGGAGAGAGCAGTAGTACTTAACTAATAGGGTTCATGAGTTAATGCATGGCAAGAGCTTTGATCCAGTCCTTGGTACTTACAACGCATGCAATGAATGTAAACCATCATTATTATTTTCCAATGTGGTGCTTTGGAAAGGAGCAGAATTCGAGTGCATAAGGTGGCATGAACTGGGTGTGTGGTGTCCAGAGGAACAGAGGGCGGGCCAAGGAATGAGGCTGGTCCTGCAGATGGCAGTTTTGTGTTTGTGCAATTCTTCCCACCCTCTCTCTTTTCAGTCTCCAACACAGAGAGTCCTGCAGCCTGCAATCTGTGTGTCTCCCCTGGGCTGCCTCCTGTGGCAGCACTAAACCAGCACCTTTGAGGAAGGAGGAGCCGTACATGAAGAGGTTGGCTCTTCTGTACAGATTTTCTTGGGTTATCCTGATTTCACCTGTTCTGTCTCATGGTCCCCATGAGTGGGTCATATGTCCCTGAAATGCCAACATCATGGCAACCAAACTATATTTCCTGGAAGCGGTACAAAAGCCTGTCTGAAATGTCAGCCAATTTTTGCTTCAGAAAGTATAGTCTCTGCACACAAATGAATTTCCAGATAAATAATGCTTAACATCTTAAACTTTTCGTTTTAATTATTTTGAATGAGACTATTTCTTAAACATGCCCCTGCCTTCTTAAAGAAATCACACTGCATTTCAGTTAAGTTTTCTGGATAACTCAGGGTCAATGTTCTTATATTGTGCTTTAAAACTCTGTCAGTGATTAGGTTCTTATCAAGTGCCACAAAATGCTTCCCTTTCCCTAAACAGCCCCAGACCATTGTGTTTTTTGAGTCTCTTTCTGCTTTTTGGTTGCTGGCTTGTTTTATTTTTCCTGTCAACATGGCTTATCTCCAGTAGCCCTTCTTCCTCTCTAAACAACTCCCATTTCCAATCTGTAGCAGACGGGGTGTATCAGTTAGCTATATGCTGAGTAACAAACTGCCTCAAAACATATTATCTTTGAACAATAGGCATTTACTACTGCTCACATGTCTGTGCACCAGTCTGTGTGTCCACATATCTATGTACATATGTCTTTGTACACATGTCAGTATCTGCTGGGCCACCCATGTGTCCATGTGCCTCTGTTGATTAGGTCTGCAGTTCTGCTGATCTTGCCTGAAATCTCTCGTGTGTTTGGTTCGGCTGATTTAGGATGATCTCAGCTGGGACCATTGGGCAGTCCTTCACATGGTCTCCCATCCTGCAGCAGGCTAGTTTGACCTTGTTCACCTGGGGATAGTAGAATTCCAAGAAAGAGGGCAGAAGCATGAAAAGCTTCTTGAGGCTTGGACCTAGCACTCTGACACCTCCTGCATTTTATTGACTAAAGCAAGTCACAAGCCTGGATCAGATTCAAGGACTGGGGAAATAGACTCCGTTTTTTAAAACTAACCTACCACACCAGGAAATCAAATAATCAAGTTCTTTAGTCTCCATCCTAAAGCAAGGGGAAAGAGTCTTCATGAAGTGTGTTCTTCCAAATAACAGACAGTGAGCCTTAGAACATATAGTTTATGTCATTGCAGACTCTGCTCAGAGACCCTTTTGGTCACTTATCTTACCTCTGTTTCCTTAATCATTGACGTTGCCAAATAGATGAGGTCTTACTCTTCTTTGCAAGAGTCCTCAAGGGGGGTCCACTTTTTATTCACTAAGCCTTACAGCACTGGACAGACCAACTTTGAAAATGCAAAAATCTATACATTTTAGTTCCAAATTGTCTGAAAATTGTCTCTATATTTTGCTACATTTCCCCACCATTAGTGGCACTGAGCTCCAGCCAGTTACTGGCTGGATCACACCATGCTGCCCCCAATAGAGAGATGGCGTTGCATCATTTTATATCTGCTCCTGTACTTGGCTTGTCCTGACCCATCCCTGGGAGCCATTTGTGCATCACAGCCAACTGCTGAATTGATTTTTTACCATCACCTTTCTTGCCCATGTCTGAGATCACTGCTGCACCCTGAAATTGGAGCTGGTTCCTCCTCTGCTTCCTGATCCTCTATGATCATGAAATGTAATTAATGAAATGAGATGAGACAGCAAGGGACTGCATACCCTAAGGCTGTATTAAAAACCTGCTAGGGTGATAGAAGTCCATGAATTTAATGTCTAATGGTAGTTTCAGAGAGGAAAAAAAGGGGCCCAAGAGGTCATTATGACTTTGCTTTTATGTGATTCCAGACACAGTGGGATCCTTGCTTCTTTTTCCAAGCCTACATTAGGTGATAGAAAAGAAACCAGAGGTAACCCTACAGCCAGGGTGACTGTATCCAGACCAAGATCTAGAAGGGCCACGATACCTGGCCTGGCATGTGCTTTTCTTTCTGAGGGGCTAAAATCACCTTCCTGTTCCTTCCCTCATCCTGAGTGTCTCTATTGCATATCTTTTCTCTGGGTGACCCGTAATTAAGGAATTTTTTCTCTACATTGTCTCTTCTCCCCATCTTCTCCTCTCCATCTTCTCCAACATGAAAAAAAAAATGAATGAGTGAATTCATGAGAACCAAACTTTCTTCTTCCGTGTCCACAGTGCTGCTCTGCTTTTCATCCCCTTCCTAATCAGATCCTCTTCCTGCCGGGTTTCCTTTTATGTTCATCATTTAGAAAGTGAAAATACGAAAGAAGGTGCAAACACACTCTACTACTCACCCCTTCTCACACTCAGTCTCCAGCTTTCCTTCCCACTGAAAGGCCCTGATTTCCTAAGGAATACAGCAGCACATTTGTGTTATATTTCTTAAGTAGGAATGGTGGTCCCTATCCCATAATGCTTCGTATTCCATGCCCTTGTTTTCCTTGAATAACCATTTCCCACAGCTGCAAGCCATCCTTCACTGCCCGTTTTCCCTGGTGCCTAACAGTATCTCTCCATCTTCCCCTTCACCTGCTTTGTAAATCAGATCCCATATACATACTTCACTCTTGGGATGCTGTGTAGGGAAAAACCCGGTTTTCTTTTTCTTGTGTTTTTCTTTTACTCTCACACTACCACACTCACAGCACTTCTGACACCATATGTGTGTGGACTTTTCCCCCACACCAGGCAATTCTCCGACACCAGCTGGGTGTCCTACAATTTAACTCAATTCTGACACTCTACCTGGAGATAGTGTCAGATCCCGCAAGTTAAGGTCTCAGTCCCATTTGACAGCTCCCACCCCACTTCAGATGCCAATCATAGTAGGTCCCCAGGTTACCTACAACTTCTTTCCAAATTGGCTACAAATCAGAGGTTCCCATGACCCTTTCCTTGGGTTTGATTAATCTGTAGAGTGTCTCACAGAATTCAGGGAAACACTTACTTACACTTACCAGTTCATTAAAGGATACGATAAAGGATACAGATGAACAGCCAGACAAAGAGATATGTGGGGCGAGGTCTGGGAGGGTCCCGAGCACAGGAGGTTCTGTCTCTTTGGAGTTGAGTGTATCACCCTCCTCAACCTGTGTTCGCCAACCTGGAAGCTCTCTGAATCCCCTACTGTTGGGATTTTGTGGAGGCTTCCCCACCTAGGCATGGTCAATTATTAACTCCATTTCCAGCCTCTCTGCCCTATGGAGAATGAAGGATGAGACTGAAAATCCCAAGCTTCTAATCGTGGCTTGGTGTTTCTGGTGACCAGCCCCCATCCAGGAGCTCACCCAGAGTCACATCATTAGAATAAAAGACTCCTATCACTCAAGAGATTACAATGGTTTCAGGAGCCCTGTGTCAGGGACCGGGATCAAAACCCAAACATTGAACAGGGTTTGCTGGGTTTGGAGATGGGAGGGAGCCATGAGCCAAGGAACACAGGCTGCTTGTAGAAGATAGAAAAGACAAAGAAATGGATTCTCCCCTAAAGCCTCCAGAAGGAACACAATCCTGCTGACACCTTGATTTCAGCTCAGCAAAACCCATTTCAGACTTCTGACCCTTAGAACTGGAAGGTAATATATCTGTGTCATTTTAAGCCACTAAGTATGTGGCAATTTGTTACAGCAGCCATTAGAAACTAATACAGCACCCAATCTCCCCCTTTCTCTTAGAATCTCAAAAAGTTCAAACTGCACATTCTCCCCTTTAAAGTGTACACATTTTCAAATCTCTTACTGGTCAGAAATTCCTCTTATAGCCCTGAGATGTATATATGTAATTCTGATGATTCAATACATCCTACTTCTACCAATAAGACACAACACTGAAAATACACATGCCCATATGGTTTTACTGTTTCCTTTACAAAGCCTCTAACCAACTTTATTTGTGTAACTGCACCTTAACAAAATAGCTTTTCCTCTCCCTACAATAATCTTCCCTGCTGACCAACACTGCCCACCACTGGAACTGGCTAACTGATTTGTGATCCTACAAGACTTGAACTGCTGCCTTGGTGCAGACTGTCAGGCATTTCTGCAGGAAGTTCTTAGCCCTCTCTTCACGTGTTTCTCCATGTATATCCTTGATGCCTGCCTGGACCCTGCTCTGAGAAGGCAGGACATGGGGCTAGGTCATAGGAACATCTTCGTTCACACTTAATACCTATTATGCAGTTGTATCTCATGCCCCTGGGTGAGAAAAATCCCATCTTGGGCTCTCGATCGCTTCTCTAAAACCAACATCTCCATTAAACCTCACCACCGCTCTTCCATCCACTCCTCTGAATAGCCCCAAATTTCTCCGAAAGAGACCTGGCTGTGAGCCTGTGCGTCATCACAGCTTGTGATGCTCACAGCTGCTCACTGGCCTTTTAAGCCTCTGCTGCCCTAGGCTGGGCAGTGGACCACTGCCTTCATTGCCTTTCCTGCAGCAGCAGGCAGCCCACGTGCAATCTCCTCCAGTGCCCAAGTGCAGCTGACCCTTGAATAACTCAGGGGTTAGGGGATACGACCATCGTGCACTTGAAAACCCACATATAAAGTATAATTGGTCCTCCATATCCATGGTTCTTTGCATCCATTTCTGCGTCTGTGACTTCAACCAATCGTGTAGCACTGGGGTATCTACTATTGAAAAAAATCTGCCTACAGGTGGCCAGCACGGTTCAAACCCATGCTGTTCAGGCATCGACTGTACTCGCCCAGCCTCTCCTGAGCCTCCCCGCTGACCCCTCACACCAGGTGCTCATTCCTGGCTCCATCTGGGGTCCCACGCCTGGGACCTGACCTGGCTGGTTGGACCCGTCTTCCCAGGTTGCAGGTGTGGCCACGTGCAAGGCCTAATAAAACACAAGCTGGGAGATATGGAGAGGGTCTGTTAAAACCTTCAGCCCTGACGTAAAACCTCACAGAAATCTGAGGAAGGATGAGGGAAGAAGAGGAGGAAAAATTTTTTTCCCGTCCCTATGTTTTACTTCTGGGAAATCTATTTCTGGTGAAAAATTTTTTTCCTCATAACTTATAACTAACTAGTTAGATGAAGGCCCAGCCTTGGCCTTGGGCTGCTCGAGTAGAGGTCTTTTGTTAGAGACACGGAGTCACCCGAGGCTGAAGTCACTGGAACAGCCAGGGGCAGGCATCTGGGAGGAGGACACAGGGGTTACAGCTGAGCAGAGCCCCAGGGACTACATGCACCATCTCAGATTTTGAGGACACTGTGGGTGCCCAAATACTTCACAATCAGGAAAGCCCCAATGCCCCATCATGCCTCAGACATTCTGGAGCATCTCAGTATGCCCTGTCATCCCTTGAATAGGATTTGAGTTACCTGCTGCTGGTTTGCTACTGTGCCCAACTGAACCGAGGGGTCAGGTGTCCACTGTGCCCTCCCCATCCTCACATCCAGGTGCTTTCACGTTCCTTGTAGTGGGTTGAATAGAGGTCCCCCGAAAATATATGTGCAAGTCCTAACTCGTGGAACCTGGGAATGAGTGTGACCTTATCTAGGAAAAAGAGTCTTTGCAGAGGTAAATAAGGATTTTGAGATGAGATCATTCTGGATTATCCAGGTAGACCCTAAATCTAATGACAAGTGTGCTTATAAGAAAGAGAAGGGGAGAAGACACAGACACAGAGGAGGAGGCCATGTGAAGACAGAGTCAGAGATTGGAGTGATGCAACCACAAGCCAGAGATCAATTACCTGGAGCCACCAGGAAATGGAAGAGGCAAGGAGACCTCAGGGGGAGCATGGCCTCAATTTCAGACTTCTAGCTTCTAGAAGTGAGAGAGAAGACATTTCTATTATTTTAAGCCACCAATTTTGTGGTAATTTGTTACAGCCGCCCTAGGAAACTGATATATTCTTTAATGTGCAAGCCCGTTTCTTTCAGAGAGTGTGAAATTAGCCCAAGTGGCAAAGGGATGACTCCCCACGGAGCTGTCACAGCACCAACTTATCGCCTGATTCTTCCTGTCACAGTGCTCACCTAGAGCTCCCTTGCCTGGTCATCCTCATCTGAGATGCTCTACAGCTTATACGGATGAAGGCTCGCCCAGGCCAGATGCACATCCTGCAGGAGATTTACAGGACGGCGGGCCTGTGCCTCACGTGGTGGTTGCAGTCATCTATCTTACAGTTGTGGAGTATTCCGAAGACTCTTGAAATGCTTTCCTATTTTTTTATCAAGAGGTCTTGAGTGTTCATCAAGGCCATTATGTAACACATGGTGAGCTTGAGAAAGATCAGTTCAATGGCTCACCCAACAGCTAGAACCAAGGGTTTTCAACCTGGACCAGTGCTCCTCCCGCCCTGTGGGGTGATGGTCCACACCTGGGACAATGAAGAGGTACTGAGGTGTTAGGAAACCTGTGACCATATTTAAAACCAAAAGTGTCAGAGGCTCCTTCATCTTCATTTGATGAATAAAGTTTCCTTTGTCCTGAGCCTCAGAAAACTGAAGAATGGAGTACGGTGCTTCTGAAGCTTTAATGTGCTTATGAATCACCTGGCCAGTCACTGAGAACCAGTGCAGGTTCTCACTCAGTAGGTCTGGGTGGGGCCTGAGTGTCTGCATTTCTTACAAACTCCCAGGTGATGCCCCTGCTGCTGGTTTATGGACCACATTTTGAGTAGCGATGAGATGCAGCTGCTGACAAATTTCTTCACATTCTCAGAAGGAAGCTACTTGTTACCCTCTGCAATTCAGTAGCAGGAATTGTGGCTCTGAATCTGCCATTGCAGAGCCAACTGGTGACACTGAAGCTGGCGAAGCTCAGGGAAATGTTTTATCATGGATCAACAACCATGAAAATATTCGTAACTTTTGGCCCAGTAATTCCACCTATGGATGTTAATGCTGAATAAATAACCCAAAAGATGGAAAAACCTATGTGAATAATGGTGTCCTACTACAGCCACCACTACACATGCTGAAAAAAAAATTAAAAGTCTATGTCTAGGGGCTTCCGTGGTGGCGCAGTGGTTGAGAATCCTCCTGCCAATGCAGGGGACACAGGTTCGAGCCCTGGTCCAGGAAGATCCCACATGCCTCGGAGCAACTAAGCCCCTGCGCCACAACTACTGAGCCCACGTGCCTTGTGCCCGTGCTCTGCAACAAGAAAAGCCACCGCAGTGAGAAGCCCACACACCGCAACAAGAGTAGCCTCCACTCACTGCGACTAGAGAAAGCCTGCGTGTAGAAATGAAGACCCAACGCAGCCAAAAATAAATAAATAAATAAATAAATAAATAAATAAATAAATAAATGTATGTCTATGTCTAATGTAAAGGAAATGATTACAGAAATTATAATAAATTCATTCAAGATAATATTGTGGACATATGTTTGTCTTCTCTCCCTCCCCAAAAGTAGCATGTCTAGATAAAACTAGATAAAAAAAAACTAGATAAAACTAGTATGAACTCATGAGGTCCACAAATGAATGGATTAACAGCTTCCACACATTTTTCCAAGATTGAAAGTGTAAGGAATTAGGGAGTATGACCACAGGCCTCTGTCTCTATTTATAATGTTGTGTTTCTTTTTATTGGGTGGTGAATACAAGGGTGATGCTCTTACAGTTTTTATGACTTTCTGTAAACCAGAAATATTTCAAAATTTAATTTAAAAAAAGAAACTGAAGGGGGACAGAATGAAAAACATTATCAACTCTATGGTAGGGGTGGGAGAATTATAAGAAAACCAATTTGCCCAACAAAATCTGGCTTTGGCTCTCGAAGGCACCAGGGACCATGCAAGGCAAGAAGAAGGCATGAGGATAACCCCGGAGGAATGGGTAAAGTTGTCTCCAGAGCTTCTGGATCCCGAGATCCGTGCCCCATGAGGAGACCCTCTCTCCCCACTTCCTACCACCACAGGGGATGGGCACTTTATTCTCCGGAGAAACTGAGTCACATTAGCTGAGAGCTCAGGCACATCACATCATAAAGGGCCAGCTGAAAGCAAGAGAATTACTGAGCAAGCTACATGCTGAGCTGTGGGACCCTAAACCCCTCCCCTGCCCTGCCCTCAGCCCTCCAGGAGCCAGATGTAGATGCCCATAGGCAAGAGACTGGCAAACTACAACCAGTGGGCCACATCCACTGTACTCCGCTCCCTGGATTTGCAAATAAAGTTTTACTGGAACATAGTCACACGTATTTATTCATGAATTGTCTGTGGCCGCTCTTGTTCTACAACAGAAGAACAGAGTAGTTGCAACAGACACCATCTGGTCTGCCAAGCCTAAAATATTTACTATCTGGGTCTTACAGAAAAAGAGTGCCTACCACTGCTCTAGGGAAAAGTAGAGGAAAGACTCCAGATCCCTCACGTGGAGCTCTAACGAAATGACAGGCAAGCTGCCCTGACCCGACAATGAAGCCCATCAGTTGGCTGATGCTGTCCACGCACACACGAAGGCTCCAAGCAGGTTTTAGTCCCTCCCTTTTAAGCACAAATGGATGTCCAGAGATGTTCCAGACACTCAGAGGGAGCCCCAGTGCAAAGGAGTGTAATCAAAACAAACAGGAAAAGGGACCTGGAGGATCCAAACACTATTCAAGAAACAAAAGAAACAGACCATAAAGATATAGAGTTAATATCCTCAGAGATATGAGAAGATATTTCATCCTTAGAATAAGAACTAGATAGCATGATAAACAAGAGTGACCTCTGGAAATGTAAGAAAGTGATAGTCCAAATTGAAAAGATAAATAAAGCAAAAGTTTGGAAGAACCATCAGACAAAAAGACAAGAAGATTAAAAAATAAGAGGGAAAATTTAGGAATATTGGAATATCAGTTCCAGTATTATTTAATTTAAAAGAATTTTATTCTTTATAAAATAAAATTTATTATTTTTTGGCTGCATTGGGTCTTCGTTGCTGCACGCGTGGGCTTTCTCTCGTTGCAGTGAGCAGAGGCGACTTTTCGTTGCGGTGCACGGGCTTCTCATTGAGGTGGCTTCTTTTGTTGCAAAGCACGGGCTGTAGGTGTGTGGGCTTCAATAGTTGCAGCACGCAGGCTCAGTAGCACATGGGCTTAGTTGCTCCACTGCATGTGGGATCTTCCCGGACCAGGGATCGAACCCACGTCCCCTGCATTTGCAGGCAGATTCTTAACCACTGTGCCACCAGGGAAGTCCCTAAAAGATTTTTAAAAAGAGAATACAGAAGAAATGAAGGTTATGAAATTAGCGAAGAAACACCATAAGATTTTGGGGAAATATTTTTTTTTTACCTATTGATTGTCCACTGTGCCCAGCACAGTGAATAAAAACAACCAGCAAGGATCATGGTGAAATCTGAGAGCACTACAACAATAAAGAGAAGATTCTAAGCTTCCAGAGAGAAAAGAAACCAAACAAAAGAACAAAAATTAAAATGGATTCAGACTTCTCGACAGTAACATAACACTAGATATCAAAAAAAACAAAAACAAAAAAAACAGAGCAATGCCTTCAAAATTCTGAAAGAAAATGATTTTTAATTTAGGGTTCTATGTCCAGCACTGTCATTCAAGTATAAAAATAAAATAAAAACATTTTTAGACCTGCAAGAACTCAAAATACTTAGCTCTTATGCATCCTTTCTTAGGAAACTACTAAAGGATATGTTTCAACACAACCAGGAAGTAAAACCAATAGACAGACATGGAATCCAGGAAACCAGGGCTCTAACATGGAAGTGAAGGAAGGCCCGGAGTGGCAGTTTTGCATCAAGTCTATAGAGCAAGCAGTCCAGGTTAGAGCAAGAGGACTCCAGACTTTGGGGAGAAGCTCTCCAGGAGATAGGGAGACAGAACTGATTGATTATCTGATGTGTTTAAGATGTGAAAAATTATTGCTAGATGTTTTACGGATTTGTTTGAACACTTGAAAAAGGTAATATGCTACTTAGCTCAGCAGCAAACAATTTTTACCTAGTTTAATAAAGTGGACACTGACTATTGATTTAACAAAAAGTGTTATATTTGGAGGATCATGGGAGGAAATGGTGGAGTGAGTTGGGGACTGGTGAGTAGAAAGTTAATCCTTGTCTAAAATTGATGATGAAGAGCAGCTATAAAAACATATAACTTAGAAATATACAGGTAAATGCTAAAAGAAATAAGGAGAGAAAGTAAGCGCCTCTATGAGAAGGAATAGGAGAAAAAAAAACATTGCTATTGCTTTTTGGTAACTAAAATCATTTAGTACTATTTTATGGTTTTAACTATCTACATGCATTTTGATAAAAATTAAAATTTTGTTTAAAAAGATTATGTGGCTATTTAAATTCTAACTAGAGAAACTAAGTTGCTTTTTGGAAAAATGCTTATAATATGTTAACTTCTTTTGGTATGCCAAGATTTTAAAGTCTTTACCATAAATAAGTCCTGCAGTTGAGAATGCTGGGCTGGCAGCCTAGAAAACCTGTAGTATCTTCTGTGTGCCTCAGATGCCTTGAGATCTGTAGTCCCTGTGGGAGGGCAATACACAGGCAGGTTTGGACCAGTGTATCGGTAAAGCTAGCATGACCAGGCGAGGATGCACCAACGTTCAGGGAAGGAGTTAAATGGAAAAAGATATAAAATGCATATGTATACTACGATCACAATAATGCAAAAATGGTGTGTTCATCATGAGAAGGGAACAAAGATAAATGAAAACAGTTGGGTTTGTCGGAAGTGGGAGTGCAGGTAATTTTTTTCCCTTTAACTTGGAATTGTATGAAGACTGATATAATGTTTGTGTAAGACAGAATCCACAGTTTTACAGGAAATCAGTGGCATTCTTTGCTCTGCTTCCCTCCTGCAGCTTAACTGCTTACACAGAACAGTATGTGGAATATGACCCTTTGATCACGCCAGCTGAGCCGTCCAATCCCTGGATCAGCGACGATATCGCTTTATGGGACATAGAGATGAGGTAAAAAAAAAAATGTTTTCATGTTTGGCAGTGACGGACAATGCATGAGATCATGAGATTATATTATTGCTTATCTTAACTTGACTCTATCAGCAGAACAGAAACCCAGGTAACCACACACCTGGTTTCCTTACCCATGGTTTCTACCTCCTTATAGCTTTGTACATGTATCCTTTGTGGCTTCCCTCTGACCTATCTCTCACCTGACGTTATGATGTTATGATAACGGGTCAGCCCCTCACATTTCCTAGTTCTGATCACTGGGGGGCAAGAATCTGTGGGTCAATTTCATTTTTTAAATATTAGCAGCAACAATAATAATAGCTAGCCCTTACTCTGCACTAGTCACAGAGTGTCTTCCACTGAATCCCTACAACAGGGAAACATTATTATTCCCACAGTTGAACAGATGGGAAGCTGAGGCACAGAGGAGTTAATGAACTTGCCCAAGGTCACACAGCAAGTAGATGGCAGAGTTGGGATTAGAAGGATTAGAACCCAGGCAGAGGGCTCCAGGGCCGTGGCTTTCATCACTCTGCTCCTCTGGAGTAGCAGGCAGCGATGGTTCCATCCAGTAGCTCCTTACTGATGAGAGAGACTAGTGTGTTTACTTTATAGCTGAGGAACCGAAGCCCAGAGGGACTTAGACCCCGTTCACGATTCCAAAAGGAAACCCAGCGTGGTGTGCCTTTGCGCCCTCTGCCCCTCAGCTAAACAGCTCTTTATTTTGTTCTTCATGTCTTTATATCTCTCTCCTTCACGTTCATTCTTGCTCTTTTTCTGGCTTCTTTCCTTAAAATGGAAGACCTTATAAGAAGTAATAGAAGTCATAGATGCTTATTATAAAAAGTTCAGACTGTCCAGATGTGCGTAACAAAGAAAACTCTCCCTCCAACTCAACCTCCTTTTCCAGAACGAGCCTTTGTTAATAGTCTAAGGCTTCCCACACTGTACCAGGGCACCTGGGCTGCTGTGGGGAACTCACAGGGTTCCCACGGGACATTCTCAATCTTTGAGAGAAAACAGTGATTTTCAACCTATGTCAGATACTGTATAAATGACTAGCTTTAGGTAGTTCCTCATTTTCAACATTAGATCACATTACATTCCTTTCCATGATGTCATATCTTTGCAGATCTGGGTTTTCAGGGCAGTTGCTGTGATAAAAAGCAAGTACGGGGCAAAAATCCACATGGACTAGGAAATAAGGGTGGCAGGGTCCAGTCTGATCCCAAAGTTTGAGAAGATGTGCAGCGCTCCGCAGCGCACGTGTCATCATTTAGGAATGACGTAAACATATTATTTTTTCTTTCAACTTCTATGCATTTCAAATAGCTATCAAGTTGTTAGGACATGAATACATATTAAGCTGGTTGACTTTTTAATAAACAAAACTGTTAAGGTTCTTGTTGTTATTGTTACTGTTATAGTTTTGGCCTGGGGGTACCATGAAAATATTAGTGAGACATTAAGGGCACCATGAACTAAGAAAGGGTGAAAACCTTTGACTTAGTGTCTATCCCTTTAGATCTGTATGCATATACAATATCATATTTCTTGGATAAATACGTTCATTATATAAACATTGTCCCATAGTTTTTTAATTAACAATATATCATGGCAGTCTTTCCATGTAAGCACATATAGATCCACCTGTGCTTTTTAATAGTTACATAATGTCCACTTACATAATTATAGTGTAAGTTATTTAACCAATCCCCAGGTCATAAATATTTAGGTTATAACCTTTTTGTTGTTGTTAACGTAAACAGTGTTACAAGGAACATCCTTATACACCAGTCCCATTACTTCTTTAGGATAAATGTCCAGGGTTGGAATTGCTAGGAATGGTAGGCGTATGTTAATTTTAGTTCATGTAGGTAGATCCCCTGGAGCAAAAAACAGCAACTTTTTTCATGCCTTCGGCTCAAAAGTGCCCTTTTCACCACATCCTTCCCAACCCAAGCATTATCAATCTTTTTTATTAAATTAAAAATATTTTACTTTTATTTCTTTGTTAACATACTTGAGAATCTTTTCTCCTGGTTACTAGATACTCATTTTTCTTTCGCAGCTTGCCTGTTTTGGGGTTCTTTGCCCGTTTTTCTAGTGGTATGGTTTGCCTTGGACTTTGGGATAGAAGATAGTCCCATTTACTCGGCTCATATAATTAATCTTTTTCCTGATAGTTTATGTTTTCTGACTCTAATTTTTCTTCTTGTTGCTTTTTCTCTTCCTTGATTTTTGCTTTATTAATCGTTTTGTATTAGTTTTTGTTACTCTAGTCTAGTCACTTTGAGACATATTTCTCAATCAACATTAAAAGAAAAATAGTATGTAGATGGGTATCTTCTTTCTAATATTTCTGACATGCCATCAGTAGTTCCTTTGATCTCACCCAAGAACTTAAATCTTTCTTTAACTTGAGTCTTCTTCCTCCCTCCTTCCCTTCCTTCCTTCCTTTAAATTATTGCTATGCTTTTCTCCATTCTACCCTCTCTTTGCAGGAAAACTTTTGTAGGAATTCTGGTCATCTGGGGTGTAGCAGCCCTATGTCTTATCTTTTCTCTATTATGATTTCCATCTCTTAGTCTTTTTATTCAAATTCAAGGATAGAATTCCTTGAATTACCCTTCAGAGTGGCTAGTTTCAATGGTGTCCATTTTGTGATTTTATACTCTGAGTTTTTCTTTTCTACTGAGAGTTGGGAGGAGTGGTTGACAATTAGGCTTTTCATTTCCAAGAATTTGTAATATTTCTTGGACTGCTTGTTCTTAGTAGCCTGATCTGTTCCGGTGATGTTTATCCTCTTGAATCACCCTGAGGATGGGATACAGACCTTTTTTCAAATCTTCCCTCTATTTCTGCCACTTAGTCTCTTTCACAGGGTGTCATTGATCAGAGAATCATTGTTTCTGTTCATTGTCTCATTACTTCAATCACTGTTCAGAGCAGATCAATCCTTTCAGGTACCCAGCAATTTGGGGCACTGCTGGTTTTCATAAATGAAGGTCTTGGCTTTCAACTCTCGCTATACATCAGAACCACCTGGAGAGATTATCTTAAAAAATACCAATGCCCTATCCCTTCCCTGGGTCAATTAAGTCAGAATTTCTGGCAGTTAGAGCATTGTTTTTTTTTTTTTTTAATTTTATGCTAATATACCGCCTTGGTCTGGATGACTATACCAGTAGCAGGTGAGGGTTCCCTCAGTAATCCTTTGGGTGGGTGGTTCTCAAACCACAGGGTACATCAGAATCACCTGGGGGTGCTCATTGACATACAGAGGCCCCAGGGTGGTTCTGGGTACCTGTATTTGTAGCAAGCATTCTAAGCCATTCTGCGGCACAGCACAGGTTGAGAAATCCTGGTCTGGCTCCTGAGTTCTCCCGAGCTGGGGCAGCCTTTCCTCTGAGCAGGTCACGCGGCTATACAGCCTTGCCTGAGTGTATTAGTGAGAAGAGGGCACAGGTAATTCAGCGGAGCTCCCCTCTGGGTTCTGGACCTATGGTCTAAGGACAGGCTGAAAGGCTGGGTCCTCTCTTGGAGTGGGGTGGGTGGCTGTCGGGGCCGTAGGTAGTTAAAGCCTCACCTTTCCTTAGCCCAATGTCCCTGCAGCCAGGTGTGCAGCTCTGTTCCCTTCCGCTGAGGCATCTTAAGGGAACACAGTTAGATCTGCAGAAGCTAGTGAGAAGCAGGGGGAAACCTCAGCATCTTTAGACGTCTCCCTGCCGTGCTGAGATGTTTTTCCATCCATATTTGCTATACCACCCCTAGGTTACAGAGGCACCACCCTCCGGCTCTGCTGTCCATGTGAGAAGCTGGACCCTCTCTGCCCCAGGGAGCCTGTGTCCCATATTTCTGAGTCTATTCCCTATGTCCCCGGTTCAGTGCCCACCAACTGCCTCTACTTCCAGTCCTGCTGCTCGGGGTTTGGGGGTTTCCCAGGCGTCTGCTGGGGACACCCAGTTACTTTATTCCCACATGGCCCCACTGGAAGCACAGGCGGCTCTCCATCAGCTTTGCCCCTAGTTCAGTCCAGATTCCTCAACGTTAGTCATCTGCCTCTACACACTAGGTTTTGTTTTGTCTTTTAATATTTCACTGAACTCTAGACTCATGCCTGTTCCCTCTTCCTGGACCACTTCTGCAGACCCTCACATGGCTTGCTTCCCTTCGCATTCAAGTCTCACTCGGCATTGGTGTCCCTTCCTCAGAAAGGTCTTCGGTGACCACTCAATCTGTAGTGGCCCCCCCATCCATCCACTCACTTTATATCACATCCTCCCCCTGGTTCTCTTTCTAAATAGGACTTAAAATTATTTTATTGCCTAGACCTATGTCTGGCACATAGTAGGTGTTCAAAAAGTACAGGTTGGATGGAGGATAGATGGAGAAGTACTCATTTCATTGGCCATTTCATTGGCATTTGGGAAAGGAGGAGCGGTAACTGCATGAATTTAATTCACCATGCTGATACTGGGATTTCCTCCTTTCTTGAAAGTCTGCAAAAAAAACATGTGATAGTTTGGGAAAATGGTGGCCACCTGGCCTGTTGGTTCATCT
Source organism: Hippopotamus amphibius kiboko (assembly GCF_030028045.1). Lineage (NCBI taxonomy): Eukaryota > Metazoa > Chordata > Mammalia > Artiodactyla > Hippopotamidae > Hippopotamus > Hippopotamus amphibius. Next base: position 158,218,316 of record NC_080189.1, read on the forward strand.
CAACCTATCAGCACTTTGTCCCCAAGGGGCTAGCTGCCCCCACTACCAGACTCTGGCTCTGTTCTTACTGCTCGGGCTTCTACTCTAACCATAGCACTTGACCTGACACCTGCAGTGTTCTGGGAACCTTCAAGCAGAATCAAGTTATTTAGAAACAAGGGAAAATGAAAAGAAGTCATGAAGCGCTATGTCTTCTCCCAGTGGAACAGTCCCACCCAGCCAGATGCTGGCGGTGGTTGGGAAACGGCCTTTGGTGACGAGGAGTCAGGGTTCAGTACCAACATCCTGGTTCCGTTTAGAGATGAAACAGCCTTTGTCCTTGGAACGAAGGCTGAATGTGACCAGTAAAATAATCAAAGGTCATTTTTTTTACTCAGTTTCAGTTTAATAAAACAAATAGTATTGTGAACCTACTATGTGCTGCCTTCTGAGCAAGGAGGTCTCTCAAGATGCTAATGTAGCGAGGTGAGTAAACATGCTTTCTTACCTCCCTGTCCCAGGATTCCTCCTCATTTGGCAAAGGACGTTAATGTCACTTGAGGCACAGACTCAGGCCCTGAGGGCAGGGGTGTGGGCAGAGACTCAGCAAGTGGAGAGGTCATGCCTCATAAGCAAATGAGATGAATGTACTTTTTGTCCCTGAGAGGGGGAGACCTCAGGGCAGTGAAAATCGAGGGTGGAAAGAGAAGCGGAGTGATGGCAGAAACCAGAACTCTGTGCAGGGCCAGGAAAACCCCTCTGAGCAGGGTGCTGAGGTGTCCAGAGACTTTTCAAAATAGGAATACCGAGTATGTGATTTTTAAATTGCCTGCTGCTTGATGATGCAATGTGTACCCCATTCTCAGGACCCTCTAATTTCAGTAAAGGCTCTAGCCTCCCAATCACTTTGTGAGAAGGAGGTTTTTGGTGAAGATAGGTGAAGCTGTGTGGAAGAGTCAAGCCAGCATGGGAGAGAGCAGGAGTCCCTTGGGGCTTCATGTTCGTCTGAGGTGGGCTATGATTTCTACTGGGTGTGGGCAAATGGGTAGAGACTCTTTACCATATCCAGGGCGGAGGGCATCGCAGATAATGTCTGGATTCCACAGAGATGAAAGTATTGTCTCTGCCACGTGGAGATTACATATGATCCAGTGTAAGATGGCGACAGGATTTAACAGAGTAATTGGATGATGCAAGACGTGGCAGAAATAATAGAAAATTGTGCTTTAATCCTTCGCCCTCAGACAAACTATTAGATCTAGAAATCCAAGAATGAGAAAGGGTCTGTTCAGAGGGCAGTACAAGGCTGCCCTTTTAAAGGATGCATGTCAAGTCCATTTAATGGAAATTCTGAGAAGTCAAGGTTAGATAAAGAAAAGAGTGATCGCCAAGGCTCGTCATTGAGGAAAAATCAGCCCCAGGTTGCCAGATCTCAGTTGGAGAGAGCTCTGTAGTCTAAACACCACCAGGAGAGTGTCTCTGGGAAGTATTCCTGGATGTGCCATCAGCCAGAGAGTGGCTCTAACAAGAACATGGCATTGCCCGCAGTGTTGTTGTTCATGACTTGCTCTCACCACATGATAAACGTTTGGCTTTCTCTCTCTGCTGGGCAACAGGCACATGAGCAAAGAGCTACAAGGAACCTGGCTCATCCTGCTTGGCCAGAGGGATCAACTCCCAACCATCCTGACCTGCTGAGAGGCAGAGACTGTCCCTGAGCTTCCCATGCCTGGCAAGTTTGATAGAACTGTTCATCCAGAATATTAATCAAGCTCCTTCCTTGTGGCAGTCAGTCTCCAAATATGGCCCCATCAATGCCTTCCCTCTTTGTATGCATGGGCTGCTTCTTACATCAAAAGGGGACACCTCCCCCTCTTTGCCTCTGGGCTGACCTTGGCACCTTATTTAACCAACAGAGTATGGCAGAAGTAACATTCTGAGAACAAGTCATAAAGCGGCCCTTGGGCATTTGAGACTTTTGCTTTTAAGACCTTTTTTCTTAGAACCTGTTGGCCAAGCTGTGAGAAGCTCAGGCCATTAGGGAGACCATGAGGTTGACAGCCTCAGCAGAGCTCCTGGCCAAAACCTAGCATCATCTGCCGTGTGATGAGCTATGGTGATGTCCAACCCAGTCCAGCCTTCAGATGACACCACCCAGCTGCCATCCAGCCACAGCATCTTGAGAGACCCCAAGTGAGAACCACCTATCTGAGCCTAGTCAACCCATAGGATACTGAGAGAGAATAAATCTTGTCTTAAACCATTGAGTTTGAAGATGGTTTGTTACACAGCAACAAATGATAGGACCACTCCTCACTGAAATATTTAGGACCCTCAGGTTTTCTTGGGGCATTAAATAAAATTTTGATTGTTCCTTCAATATCCCTGGTCCTGAGGTGGGGTCATTAAGTATTTACTCTTTAAGGGGTGATTCCTCGTTTCATAATTTTTTTTGATAACTCAGATATCTTTTGAAGATAGCTGAGTGTTTTTAAAGATATCTGCTTCTTCTGAATCAGTCTTTCTTATTCTCAATTTGGGAGATTTCCTCCATGCTCTTTAGTTGGGAAGTCAACTGGAATGACAGACAGACTCCCTTGGAGAGCCACCTTTCTTTGCTATATGTTGGCTTTGGCTGCTCAGTGGGAGGCAGGAATTTGGTGAGAATCAGTGGGCACAGAAGAGAAATTAGAGTTAGGAGAAGGCATCCAGCTAGTGATTAGAAAATGCTGTCAGTATAAGAATGCATCACCCACATCATGTCTTCTTATTGATTTCCTTAGTGTTAAACACTTGCTGTCTGAAAAGCACTATGATGAATACAAAGATGCATGAGATGTGGTCTCTGCCCTCAAAGACTTCACAAGATAGCTGGAGAGACAATGACATAAACCCTTAAAAAGCTAAATGATGCTACAAAACCATAATTAGAAATTTTTTTTTTTTTTTTTTGGCACACAGGCTTAGTTGCTCCGTGGCATGTGGGATCTTCCTGGAGCTGGGATCGAACCCGTGACCTCTGCATTGGCAGGCGGATTCTTAACCACTGCGCCACCTAGGAAGCCCCCATAATTAGAAATTTGTAATAAGGAAGCCTTTCTACATAATGGGTGGAAATAAAGGGAATATGAGTTCCGTGGATTATTGGTTTGAGTTGGGCCAAGGGAACGTTATTATACCAGTCACCTGGTGATGGATGTCCAGGGATATTTTACTTTTCAGAATTATTTTATAGCCACAGAGACCATTCCATAGTAGCAACATAGAAGATTTGATCTTGAACCTTAAAAAGGATGATGCTTGGAAATAACCAAGTGATACAGGAAAGGCAAATATAGACAAATTGTATCCAAGAAGATTTTAATAGAATAGATTCCAATGACCAGATGTACTAGAAGAAAAGGAGCAGATGTGAAGTGTCCAGATACAGAAATAGGATTGTAAATAATGGATAATTGAAGGAACCCAGATGTACCAGGTTGAATAGTGTCACCTAAAAATTCAGCATCTCAGAATGTGACTTTATTTGGAAACAGGACCATTAAAGAGGCAATCAATTAAGATGAGGTCATCCTGGGGTAGAGTAAGCTCTTAATCCAATATGACTGGTGTCTTTATAAGAAGAGAAAACAGAGACAGGCACACACAGAGTAAATGCCTAGTGAAAAACCAGATACAGAGCGAGAACTCCATGTGATGACGGAGGCAGAGATTGGAGTAATGCCTGTGCAGGCCAAAGAAAGTCAAGGATTGCTGGCAACATCAGAAGCTAAGAGGAACAGATTCTCCCTTAGAGCCTTCAGAGAGGGCATGGCCAAGTTAACACCTTGATTTCAGATTTCTAACCTCCAGAACGGTGAGAGAATAAATTTCTATTTTAAGCCACCCAGTTTGGTGGTACGTTGTTATGACCACCCTAGGAAACTACCACACCAGGGTAACCTTTCTCTCCAGACCTCCTTGTTTCTGCTGAAGGCTGAGCTTGCAGCTTTCTGGATGTCCTGACCTTTGTCTTAGGCCTCTGATTCTGCATCAAGTTTGACAACCCAAGCTTTCTGGCTTACCCTCAACGTGGCCCTTATCACACCCCTGCCGCCACCAAGGGACCTGGCGGGATGAATGCAGACTCACAGCTTGGATACCAGAAAGTGGTGACACTGGTGGTGGGTGTGTGTCCCTAAGGCAGTCACTGCGAAGACTGAGCAACTTTCCACACCTGGCTCTCTGGGCACAGCCTTTGATTGGGATGCAGCTGCCACCAGCACCATCCTTGCAGAGCCCTGAAACCTTGGTGGCAAAGAGCAGATAGCTGAGCCCATTCCAGGTCACAGTATGACCCTGGCAGAAAGAGATGCTTTCCGCAGCTCTCTAGGGCTTCCGTTTGCTGCTAGCCTCAACCCCAGGGGGGATTTCTCTATTAACAGCACTTTTTGTCCCCTGAAAAGCTAATGAATTTGATTGGTTCTGTGGCTTGAGTTTGAGAGAATTCAGGATCTGTCTTCTTGGCTCTTTGCAGAAGGCCCAGCCTGGCACTTTGGAAGAGATTTTTCATGGAATTCCCCATTGTTTGACCTGGTGGGCTTAGTTTCTTCCACTGTGACCCTATTGAGCTATCCCGAGAAATTCACAAGAGCCTCCCCAAGCCCCAAGGATATAGTCTTAGAATAGAAGATCCTGCAGGTGATGAGTACACCTAGTGGTGCAGAAATAGAAGGGTTGGGTTTGGATCACTCTATTCCAGAGCTCTGCTTTCCAATACACTAGCCACTGGCCCTACATAGCCCCTTAAATTTAAACTTTAATTATTTAAAATCAAGTAAAATTTAAAATTCAGTTCCTCAGTCACACTAGCCACATTCTGAGGACTCAGTAGCCACATGTGGCTGGTGGCGACCATATTGGAGCACAGCTGTGGAATCCTTTCATTATCGCAGAAAGTTCTATCAGGCAGCACTGGTCTAGAGCTATTTGTTTTGCAAACCTTTCCATGCACATGCTCTCTTCCCCTTTCTACTAAATGTAGTTTCCTGAGATAAATATTGATAATATGTCAACTCCATAACACAAAGAAACATGATATTCACTTAATGTCTGTTAGAGATAATAAAAAAAAGTCTATTTTTTTATAAAAGGGAAATATTTGGTTGTGATCAGTCCCTGTACCCTGCACTACAGCGCAGCACTCACAGCGCTAGTGCTTGCAGATGCAATGTCCCTTCCTTGCATCATTTGCTGATGCTACAGTGCAGTGCTTCTGAGCCCTGTGGGCAGGAACCTTTGTGAACCAATGTGGCCAGCTTTCATTCTGCACCTACCCGCGTTCTGTCTCCACCTTCTGTCCTTGGCAACAGAGCTGCATTGGGAGAATATCCCAAGTTTGGATATGCGGAGGGAAGAGATGGCTACTGTTGAGCTCCTGCAAAAAGCCTGAGTGAGACCATTGGAAATGAATGGAACATTCTTGCTATTTTCTTCTCCAGTTTCTACAGTTTTCTTGTATCTAACCAGATAACAATAAAACTAGGTACTTCATTATTTGGCTCTCCATAGAAATACCTTCACCACCCTAGAATTTAATATTATGCTTTTGGCTTTTGTTGAAAGTAGCTGTATGTAAAAGCTTCCTGCACTTTTCATTTTAAAAAAAGTATCAAAAACATCACTCATGTTTCAATGCCTCTTATGTAAAGACTTGTGAGATAATTCCTCTTATAATCCAATACTAGAACAAAAGGCTTTACTTACAAAAGTCTTTATTCACATACTTGCATGCAACCTCTTTCAAATATTGAGAGTTGTGTAATCCGTTCAAATCTCTTTTTGTCTTGGCTCCAAGGAAGCTCTAAAACTTTTTTTGTTCACTTGCAGTAGTTTCCCTAGCCTAGATTTTCTGATATAATAACCATCCCCTACCAGGAGTTATCGTCACTTGTTCTTATATTTAAGAGTTTTGGTTTTTTGTCATTATTGTTTTGTTTCAGTAATCGTATGTTCTTATAAACCTCCTATTCTTTTTGGACATAAATTGAACATCAATAAATCAATGAATATCAGAAAAAAAGAGGGGAAATAAATATTGCTAGACCAATGCTTCTCAGAGTTTCGTGTGCACTTAAATCACCCAGGAGTCTTGTCAAGCTGTGGATTCCAATTCCACGTGTCTGAGGTGGGGCCTGAGGTTCCACTGCTAGTCCGTACACCACTGCTTGAGTGGGAGGTGGCAGTATGTGGCTTCTGAACTAGGACCTTATTGCTGCTTAAGGAGTCAGAGGAATAAATACAGCAAGTGAACTGTAAATGGAAAGACAGAAGCTGAAGGAAATATTCTCGTCTTCCAACACCAAATGAACAAGACCAACTCCCTGTCCCCCTCTCCCCCACGCTTTGGTTTGGAGAGGGTCCCATGAATGTGAGGCAGCACAGCAGAGCTAAGAACTGCACTCTGGTGCCACGCTGTCTGGACTTGTCTCCATTCCATCCCTTCCTAGTTTGTGTTTGGGCAAATTGTCACTAAACCTCAGTTTCCCTAGCTGTAAAATGGGGACAAGTACTAGTATATTTTTCATAGAGTAGTTGCAAGGACTCAGTGGGTTGACAGATGTGAAGTGTGAGGAACAATGCCTAGACCACGGTAAACACTGTGCGGGTGGTGGTTAAATCAATGAATGAATGCAACATTCTGCTTCTAAGCAACTGAATAGGGTTTATCCTGGACGCGTTGATGCATTTCTGACCGGTTGTACATCACTTGGATCTAAACTGGACTCTGTTTTTCCCCTGTGGATTGAGGAAGGGGCAGGAGGTGAGGGCTACATCTTTGATGAAAGGTGAGATTCACAAGGCATCCTCGTTATTTTTTTTCAAGTGAAAAAAAGGATGGTCTCAAGAGTTGGATTTATAACCCACAGGAATGGCCCAAGGAAGCTGAATCAGTGGTGTATTCCCTGTAGAGCAGCCACTTGGTGGGCATCCTGGTGACCCTCACTTAAATATGGCCCCTTTCAAACACCTTCTTTAAAGAGACTTTTTACAGTTGGCTAGTGTTGGTATACAAAAGCCTGCATTTGGGATTTGTGCAGGTTTTATGGAATCTGTCACTTAAATTTGAGACACTTCCCTTTGGCCCGTGGCAGCAAAATAAATTTGAGTTGTTGAAAAGAATATGATACAGGTTTTTGCCTGGTATTGATCACCTTTTAAACCTTTGTTCCCCCTCTCAAAGCAAAGAGCCCAGCCAGCAGCGAGTGAAGAGATGGGGCTTCTCTTTCGACGAGATATTGAAGGACCAGGTGGGGCGGGACCAGTTTCTACGATTCCTGGAGTCGGAATTCAGTTCAGAAAACCTCAGGTAAATCTCTCCAAGGTTTCAGTTGTGTGCAGTGTATATGAAGAAATTTGCACCATCAGTCTCTCTTTCCACCTCCCTTTCTCCGTCAAACATTATGATTCAAATTCAAATTCCAGTTAATGTGGCTAAGGTTGACATGGGGAATGAACTTTATGTGCACCTTTGTTATTACCAGATGAGCAGCTATCAACACCAGCATTTTTTTGTTCTTGAAATCCAGATGACATTTTTTTCAAGTTATTGAAAACACATCTTCAATAATAAGTCAATGGTCAGATGGACTTAATGATGCCTTCCATTAACTAAAACTATAAAATCATGAAACTCCACAGCAGAAAGGCAGCTCAGAGACCATCCCCTTCAGAACTTCCCAGTCCAGGGTCCTGAATACTGACAGGCTAACCAGAAGAAAGAGGGCTCAGTGGGCTCACTTCAGAATTTCAAAAAGCCAAAGTAAATATCATTCAAGACCTGGAGACATAACTGTAAATGCTAATTAAAACATGCTTTCTGCTGGTACAAGAGTGTAAAGCAATTATATTCCAATAAAGAGCAAAAAAAACCCAAAGTGAATTAACCCCAACGGGGGGGAAAAATATGCTTTTCCTTTGGGGGGGAATTCTAGCAACTCCATGTAGTGGTTACTCTGCTCACTTGACACCCATGAGAACATCTGATTGTTTCTATTGATCTATGACTAATCAAGATGAGGGGAAATGTACTAATGTATTGATAGTTACTATGTAGTAGGAAAAAATAAAACTTTCAAAACATGGGGCCCTTTGTAAGAGGAAGGAAAGGGAGCACATTAAAAGGGGTAAGGATCTTGGTCATGAAAAATTTGGTAACGTGGTTTATTCAGGCTTTCATTGTATTAGATATAGAAACAGAGACATACAAAAAATGTGACTTATCTAAGACCCTTACTGATCTTAGCCAAGTGGTGGCTTCTCAGCGGGTAAGATGGAAATCTCAGTGTTTGCTTGGCACCAGGCTCTCTTTTATATGCAAGGTTAATTCCCATCTTCCAATGGCATTTTTCCAAAGAGTGGCTTCATAAATTTTTTCTTTTTTTTCTTTTTTTTTTAACTTTAAAAAGAGTATATGCTGTGGGCAAAGGACTGTCTGCTTCAGTGTCAGTGTGCAAAATCCATGTTATTTATTTGGAGTTAGAGACCATATCGGTCCTGTACATCAGCCAAATGATATTTATTACACACCTGTCCCGTATCCAGCCCCTGAGAGTCTGCTGAGGGATGCAAGAACGTCAAGATGCGTGATCTTTGCCTGCAATGACCTTGTAGGTCCTTGAGGAAAAAATACACAAGAAACTCTTAAATCATTAAATGAAGATCAATTAAGAACCATTTTGGAAGTGTTTTTAAAAGGGAGGGAGGGATGAATGTAAACCAGAGTAGGCAAATCATAAGCTGGACTTCGAAGAGTAAACAAGATACTGATATAGACAAGGCGGGGGTGGTGTTCTAGGAAGACCCTGAGAGTGAGGTGTGGCAGGGGACCCTCCCACACCACAGAGTCCTGGGAAGACATGTAGATGCCGATTAATTGTAATAGCGACGCCTTTCCCGGCAGCTGTGTGCCTATTGTAAACCAGATAGGTTGAATACCTGATTCCAGGTTATGACACAAAGGAGTTCTTTCCTTGTGCTGAGGCATTATTCTAAACACATCTCAGGGTTTTGCCTCAGTACCTAATTGAGTATTCATAACAGAAGGCTTGACTCTAAACCTCTTTATCAGGACGGTGCTCAGACCAGCCTCCTAGGCTGTGCCTGCAGGTGGGTCCTGCGTGGGAAGCCATGCCCCCTATGACCAGCACGATGCACCCAGGCAGACTCTGTGTGGCCAGTTGAGCCCCAGGTCCCACCCCTAGCTTGGTCCCCATGAGCCAGCCCTGGGAATCCTCTCCATGTCCCTTCTCATCCCTGTCCTCTGGGTCCCCAAGATGGAGCGGTACAGAGGCCCCCTTTACCTATTTCTCAGCTACCTGCACCACAGCAGAGACTTTGAGGGATGACCACAGGGTCCTGGTCCTCATGAGGGGCCCCGGGGCAGGAGCATCTGCTGTGTGAGCATGGCCTTGCCCAGTCTGAGCGTAGCCAGGGCCACAGAATCCACCATGCATTGCAGGCCGGGAGCGCACAGAGGAGTGTGTCCCCGGCAGGTGTTCAGGGCCTCATCCTGCCTCACCTCCTGCACCTCGGCCAGCGCCGTGCTTTCGCGCCAAGGGCTCCGTTCAGTCCTGGGTGACAGAATGCGTGTGAGCATGCGTGAGTGTGCTGGAGACTAATCTCCACCCCCAGCGTGAACGCCCAAATCCAGACCTAAAGAGGGTCCCCTCTGATCCGTGACAGGAGAGCGGATAAAGGAAATAGAACAGCCAGAGATAAAAAGGATAGCCTAAGAGCTTCTAAAATCCTCTCTGCAAGCCCAAATTCTACTTATATGATGTTCAGCATAATTGGATATATGAAGGAAAGCTTGGTTTCAAATCACACAACTTTAGGACTCTCCCGTCCCCCAGAATGCGGACTTTGCTCTCCTTCCTTTTGTAGTCATTCCTGTGGCCACAGACACTGGCGTGGTGCCCACTGTGACCCAGGTCCTGAGGGTGCAGAGCTGAATGCATTTCACCCCTTGTCCAGGGCGGCCCTGCAGGTGCACCTCCGCTGTGGTCCCTGAAGAGGGCGGTTCCTAGAGCCATGCCACGGCACAACACCAGGACCCTGCTCGTCTGGGGGGTTGGCCATGCTGGGACTGGTCAAGCCTAGGCAGCTGGCATTGGAGCAGGAGAGGCAAAGAGAGAGACTGGCTGGACTTCAAGTGGATACCTTGCAAAGGCCTCGCCACATCTGTCCTCCTGCACTCCCTTGCATCTCTCCAGTGAAAGGGGTACTTAGAGCATGGCATTTTTGCAGGACACCTAGAAAAATGTTGCCAAGTGGTTCAATCTATACCAGAGCTTCAGAATACAGAGCAGAGGAGCCCCAAAGAGACATAGGTATCGCTTACACCATAGCGAGAGGTCACCCTGGACCCTTTAAGGAAAGCTGTCTGTGATCATACAGTGTAAGCTGATGTCCCTTTGATCATTTTTCTTTGGTGTGAGCCTGTGAGATGAGGGAGGGGCGGCGTCTCCAGGCGCTGGAGGGGGCATGGCCAGTGCATTTTGCTGCAGACAGCACAGCAGGTGATGGTATGCTCTCTGCAGCACCCTGGGCCAAGCCCAGGGTTCCACTCACTGGGTGAGCCCCTCTGGAGACAGCTGTTCGCTCAGGGCCTCTAGAATGCATACAAGGTGAGGCCTCCCAATTCTGAAGCAGGGAGTCCCAGGGAGCGACCTGACCTGGTCCCTCTCTTTTCTCTGTGTGTTTTCCTAGAAAGGTGACAGGAGCCCCTTGCCACCTTTGCCCCCTCTCCATCTCCCCTGCACAGATCTTCATCCTCCCTGGCTAGACACCCACTGCCGCTCGGCAGGGCACGAGTTAAAAATCAAAACCCGCAGCAAAGAGCGTCCCCCGTACATTTTTTATGAGCTGTAACGTCTCCTGAGAGAACGTGGTTGTTCTTCTAACCTGCAGATTGATTATCCTGGTTCCACACAGTGTCAGCTGAGGGGAGAAGCAATTAAAGAGAGCGCAGGGGAGCCGCCAGGTTGGCCTGGAGGGCGCCCATCTCCACAGTTGCCCCGAGTCCTAGGACCTCGGAAGGTTGGTCAGCCCGGCGGGGTTCCCCACTAACCAAACACACGGTTAATGGGACCAGAGGTGCTCACACATCACGGGGACAATCTGTGGCATTTCAGCCACTGCCCGGTGATCATCACTCAGCTTCGAGGGTGCTGCTGGTGGTGGGATGCCAGCCCAACCAGAGAAAAGTGGCATCCGTTGTTCCCAACTCTCTTGACCAGCAGAGGGCACAGAAGCCCTTCCTTCTGCTTGGAATTGGCTTTTCCCTGGAAACGAATGAAAAGCTGAATGTTTCTGATTCCTGAAAATCTTAGTTGATGAAAAGATAAGTAAGCAGGCAGGATGGAGAACTCCCGGCAGGATGGAGAGTGGCCAACTGCTGCCTGGTTCCCCTCATTCCAGCCAGCCTTGAGGAGGAAACCCCATTCCCGGTCAGCACCCCAGCCCTGCGGGAGACAGAAGACCACCTGGGGCAGCCCCCAACCACCCACAAGTCCCGTCCACCGCTGAGCCCAGCCTGCCTCCCCACAAAGTCCAGTTGCCACGTGCATTCCTAAGCCAATAGCATGGATCACATGCCAGCACAGGGCTACCTCCCCAACTCTGCTGACTCTGGCAAGCCAGGACAGGTGGTCTCCCTGATACGATACTCAGCGTCCTTGCAGCCCCCCAGTCATGACAGTCCTTCTGCTGCAAGAAACCACGGAAGCTTTAGTGCAGGGTGGGTGGATCTGCCACTGCTGGCATCCTCCTCCCCGCTGGCATCCTGGAGGAGCCGCGGTACCTGCAGGCTTTTGATAAGAGCAGAAGCCGTGCAGAACTCAGTGGGCCTCCCGTCCACAGTAGATGTGGGAGGGGAGCTTCTGGGGCTCTTTCGAGGGGCGGGTGGCTGGGCAACCGGGGATCAGAGCCCCCAGTTCAGGCCCGTGGGCTCACAGATGGCAAATACAAATCAAGCCTGTTCTGAATTTCAAATTGACACAAAGGTTCTTCGAAGCCGGTGATGGTAAACACATATGGGATGTGAGGATGCTGTTGTGACAGCATTTTTGCTGTCACCTGAGAGGGATAAGGCAGGTCATTTCTAAGGCAGACAGAAGGCTGGGAGGGTCCGCATGGGTGCAGGGAGAGAAAACTGCTGCCTGGGGCATGTCATCCCCCTCCTCTCCCTCCTCCTCCCCTCCACCCCTTCCTCTCTCCCCACTCCTCCTCCTCTTCTTTCTCCTGCTCCAGCATGCCTGTTGTTTCTTTTTACGCTTTTTTTATTCTTGGTTCTATGTGATAAAGGGAACCTTTTAATTTTTTATGTAAAAGTTTATTAAATTTGATTCAGAAATTTTCATTTCCATCCACCCCAGACCTTCTCTATACCCAGCTGAGTGATGTGCATTAATGTGGCTCCAACTCATTCTGCCAGAGGGACCCCGAGGCCTCAGGAGGCGTGCGGCACCTGCAGTGCTCAGGAGCTGCCGGGTCCTCGTGGCCTCCCAGAGCGTCTACTCAGAGCGGGCTGAAACAGGGACAGAAGGTGACGCACACACGACATTGACTGAGGAGGCAGGAAATTGCCCTGGTGTCATCATTGGTGTGAGAAATTGCAGGGTCTGGTGGTCTTGGGAAGGACGCTGGCCCAGAGAAGTTGCTTCCAGCCCGGGACTCAGCCAGAGGCAACTCCCCAGAGCTGCAGAGGACTCACCAAGCTGCCCGGTAGCCCTCCTTCCAGTCTTCTGAAAAGCCAACACCAGATCCTTTCTTTAGAGCTGGTTTCCTAAATTATACCTGCCCGTCAAACATAGTCCTCCGGGAGAAGAAAGCCTTATAGGTACTGGCATTGCCAGATGACCATTTTCATCTTTAAGCACTTGACCACCTCCTTCATTTCATGGCAGACCTGGGCTGGGGCGGGGGGCTGGGGGTGGGGTGTACAGAGAAACCTAAGGAACCTAGGGATTGTCCAGGAGGGTAGAGGAGAACCCACTCCCAGCTGAGTTTCAAGGGCCCACCTGAACAACTGAGCAGTTAACAGCCGTCTTCAGATTCTGTCCCCACCTCAACCCATCCCATCTCTCTGGACTCTGGTTAAAGAACCATTACTGTTTCCCTCTCCCTGGGTAGCCAGAGGACATGAGCACAAAAGACCTGCAACAGAAAGACAGAGGGCTGGTGTTAAAGGGCAGATGACCGTGGCAGGAGCCCCAGGCAGCTTCCACCAAGGCCCCTCGAGAAAGAGGTGAGATCTGATGGGTTGGACCGGCCTGGGATTGAACTTGTGGCCACCATGCAGCTTCCTCAACACCCATAGGCCTGAAAGCATTTGATTTACACTGGATGGGAAGTGCTCAGACCCATCTCACACACCCCTCCACCTGCTTTGTACTTACTGTGCCATGAGGAGAGAGATGCCCAGAAAGATACAGCAGTTCCGAGACAGCAGCACAGCCAGGATGAGGACTTCCTCATCTTCTGGTTAAGTGAAGTCATTAAGTCTCCTTCCCTGCCTCTCACTCTTCAGGACCAGCGAGGGAACCATGAGGGTTTTCTTCAGAGAGAGCATTAGAATCCCAAATGGTAAATCAGGGGGAAAGTTGCAGCTCACAGAGTTGTCTCTCACTCACACACACGCACGCACGCACGCACGCACGCACGCACGCACTCTCCAGTCTTCTTTCCTTATGGAAATGGAGCTGCACTACCACTGTTGGCCACTCAGTGGCACCTTTAAGCCACGCACTTGACTCCACAGACATTTCTCTGAACAGAAACAGAGAAACATGCTTAACCTTTAAAAAAAGAGTACATCTTACTTTGGGTGAAATTCGATGACAGATTGAATGCACCTTCCTCCACGTCATGGTTCAGCTTCTCTTGTTCCTGCCTTTCGTTGACTTGAGTACGTGTGATAACCACGGCTACGGGAACCACAGAGCCAGGAGCCTGTCCTCATGTCTCATTGATGGGGAAGCTGGCCTGTTTTGTTCACAGGGCACAAAATATGACACCCAGACCCGAGTCCTGCTGAAAGCTCTCTCCAGGGCTGCCTTGGGAACTGTCCTCACGACCTAGGGAGCTGTTGTCCAAGCTCTAGCCCTGGCTGCTGCTGCTCTCAGCAGAAAAAGAGCTCACAGCTCACACCCAGCAGCTCTCCCAACAACAACATGCTGATGCTGAGGGATCCGTGAGAGGCATCGATGGGTGTGAGCAGGACGTTTTTCTCTCCAGCGGTCCCTGGAGAATCTTTTGGTAGAGACATCTCCCATGTATGTCCCTTCAGCTTTGTTCCAGATGAGCTCATCTGCAATCCAACAGACATTTACTGAGCACCTACTGTATGCCAGTCACCATGCCTGACGCTGATGGCACAAATAGGCTAGGTTTCTCCATCTCTAACGTGAATGCCTGGGTCCTTCCAGCTAAAATATTCTTAATGACTCTGAGATTCTATCTGCCTCTCTGATCTTTCCTTCATTTGGATGCCGCCAACTGATGCCAACCAGATATGGTGAAGGGACTCACATTGTCTGGGTCGTGGCATCTGTGTCAAGTGGTAGTTCTCAAGCAGGGGTGATTTACCCCCCAGAAGACATTTTGTAATGTCCAGAAACTTTCTGGTTGTCACAGCTGGGGAGAGGATGACACTGACATCTGATGGGTCAAAGCCAAGATTGCTGCTAAATCTCTTTCAATGCACAGGGCAGCCCCTACAGCAAAGAATTATCCAGCCCGAAATTCCAATAGTGCGGAGGCTGAGAAAACTTGATGTAGGGGGAAGGAAATCTCTTTTTGGTAATCAGAAGCACAGTGATCTTCTAACATGCATTTAGTGCAATAATGGAACACCTTTGTATTCTCAGCAGTCCCTGCAGCCTTCATGACGTGTGAAGTGGCCGCTGGGAAGGCTGGGAGTTGCAGGAGAATGAGTGCCATGGGATGTCAGTTCTGGGACCATGTCCAGCAGAGCAGCTACTTGACTAAGCTCCTGGAATGGACTGTCTTTGTGCTTCCATTTCAGGTTCTGGTTGGCTGTCCAAGACCTCAAGAAACAACCCCTACAGGATGTGGCCAAGCGGGTGGAAGAAATCTGGCAAGAGTTTCTGGCTCCCGGGGCCCAAAGTGCAATCAACCTGGATTCTCACAGCTATGAGATAACCAGTCAAAATGTCAAAGATGGAGGGAGATACACATTCGAAGATGCCCAGGTTTGCTTATCTAGTCGAATAGTTCTGTCGCAAGATGTTCACATGTCCACTCTACCACCCAACCCTTTAACACACATCTAAGGCGCTGTACGTAGTTACAATTTCAGGTTTTATTATTTATAAGGCCATCAATAGAGACCATTCCAGGTAGGTGCACAAGAAAATGCCAGGAGGGTTGTTTTCCTAGATGAGTTACATTATTACATAGAAATAGAAAGTTACCGTTACATGTGTTATGTTTTCCAGGAGAATCTCAAAGTGTTTAATAAAACCTGAAGTTCTGTAATAAGTCATAGGAGAATCTGGACACCGTAGCACAGCATTGGCAATGTGGGGACAGTGAGCTGGCGGGGACAGGGGTCAAGCCCACACTCACAACCACCCCCCTGCACTGCTTCCACAGTGACCCCCAACCCTGCGGTGACTGTTTGGGGAGCCTTGTGCCACGTGATGAGACACCACAAAGAACAGACCAAAGCCCCTGCCCGCAGGGAAGTTAAAATCTAGCGGGAGAGAAAGACAGGGAAATGGGCAATGTTACCAGCAAATGGAGTGCCTCAAAGGGATAAGCTCTAGGGTTTAAGGGACCCATAGGTGGGGGGGGGGGGCGGGGGGGCGGGGAGAGGGACTTACCACCCTGCACGGCACAATTAGCACACAGATGCTGGTGAGGCTGGTGAAAGAAACAGAAGCCACAGAAGCCACCCTAGACAGCAAGCTTAACTTGAGGGCTGGGAGGTGCCATTTCTAGAGATAAGCATCAGATCCGTTTCTCACTTCCTGGCCCCTAGCATTTATTTCCTTCCGCCATCCTACACCCAGTGACGAGGCTTAAGGTTTTGCTCTTGTCTCCTCAGCCCTCTTCATTTCTCACACCTGTGTGTTCCCCAGGTGAGAATTTGGCTAGACTGCCCTCCCACAGACATTATTGTCTAATTTAGGAAACTCAGTCACTGATGCAGATAACGGCTCGAGAACACAACTGGCATCCTCGTCATTCAGATTTGCCTTGTCTTGTGTTCAGAACTTCAGAATGGAAACACCTACCAACCTCAGCATCACAACTATCTTTCCTCTCTGCCTGGTCATGCGCTCCACTGAATGCCTTTGCCCGGTAGATTTAGTTCTATAGAGTTCAGTGACTTTGCTTTATGAAGTCCTGAGTCTCTCACACCCTTTGCAGCTTCAAAGCAAAATATTTAAGTCACGAGAAAAAAAAATTTTTTTGGTAGATTTTTATATGTGTGTGTATATGTCCCAAGCACATAGTGACATATCCTGGTGAGGAGAATGATGGAGAATCTCCATGGGTGATGGAGAATATTGACAGGTGATGGAGAAGGTCCATGGGTGATAGAGAAGCTCCATGGGTGATGGAGAATCTTGACGGGTGATGGAGAAGCTCCATGTGTGACAGAGAATCTCAGTGGATGGTGGAGAATCTCCATGGTAATAGAGAATCTCGATGAGTGATAGAGAAGCTCCACGGGTGACAGAGAAGGTCTATGGGTGATGGAGAAGGTCCATGGATGGTGAAAAACTCCTCAGATGAACAATCTGAAGCACAAAGCTCAACTCTCCATTATTCATGAAACATGAGAAAAGGGATACTGGTCAGAACCATGCTGTTCCCTGCCCAGTATTATTACTCTGAGCATGACATCAGGAAGGATTTATTTTCATGTTTTATTATGGAAACTTGTAAACATGTGGAAAAGTAGAAAGAATAGAACAACAAACCTTTGTGGACCCTCATCCAACCTTAGCAATCATCAGTACAAGACTGATCTCATTTTATCTGTGTCCCCATCTACCTTTTCACCATTTGTTTTAAAGCAAATCCAAGACTATATGATTTCATCTGTAAATACTTAGGTATGTATCTCTAAGAGAAACTGACTCTTTGGTCTTAACATTGCCACAATGCCTTAACAAATTAGCAGTTATATCTTAATATCATCAAATGTCATGCAGGTGTTCAAATTTATAGTAGTTTCATAAATGCCTTTTTCAAATCGTTATTCAAAATCGGAATCCAAATAAGGCCCACACATCACAGTAGATCTCCATGTCTTTTAAGTGCCTTGTAATCTACAGGCTCCTTTTATGTCCTCCCCACCCACCCTCCATCCGCTTGCAATTTATTTGATGAAGAAATTGGATCCTTTTTGCTGGACAGATTCCACAGTCTGGATTTTTCTGATTGCAACTCTGTCATACTATTTAACGTGTCCTTCTACCATCTGCATTTCCTATAAACTGGTAGTTTGACTTAGGCATTTAATCAGATTTAAGTTTGATTTTTGTGGGCAAAACTACTTCCTAGGCTGTGCTATGCTCTCTTATCAGAAGGCACATGATGTCTAGTTTTCTCTCTTTGTGGTTTTAGCAGCTATTGATGCTTGTTGCTTAGATCCATTAGTTAATTAGGGGTTACAAAGTGGTGTCCTGATTCTATCATTCTTTCTTCATCTATTAACTAAAATACAAATAATCAAATACACCCACCATTTTATTATCTAGCAATACAATTCACATAGAAAAGATGGGATACATGTTTCATTCATTCCCTTTATTTGCCAATTTTAAAAATAATGAATAGTTTACTGTCATCTTCCAATAGTGACCAATTAGGGATTTTTTTGTGTGTGTTTTTGAGTATCCTTGTAAACCCGTGGGTTTAAACATATTTGACATATTTTGATCCATTTTATTTTTTAATTGATGCTTGGATTGTGCCATCTCTGGCTCCTTCTGATATGACCCTAATAGTCTTTGACGTCATCTATATATCAAGGAAGTTAAAATGGTCCAGGCCCTTCCCCAGATCTGGAATCAGCTAGTTCTCCAAGAATCCTTGGTTCCTCTTAGTGGGAAATGGTTTTTAGAGACCATAATCTGGGCATTTAGAAGCATTCGTTGTTCCTGGGTTGATCATCATTTTTAGGTCTTTCCAGTGGCCAGAGCTAGAAAATAGGTGGTTGTTGTTTCTGATAAAAATATGTCATGACTTCATACTGATACTTTTCATCCAAATTCAAAACTACAGGGAACTTTATTTAACCTCTTCTTTCTTATGTCTGTGTCTCCTTTCTCTATGCTGAGAATCCTTTTGCTTTACCCTGCATTATCACAGAGCAGTCCCAAAATCACAATGCCAGCTAGCTGCAGCGATATGATTATTGTCTGGTTCTTTAATAGCTACATAGTATTCCACTGTGTGGAAGCACCATAGTGGAAGCACCAGTCCTCTCTTCTTGACATATGTGTTGTTACTAATTCAAGAACTATTTGATGGGGAAACTTGGGAAGTCAGAACACTGTGCCTTGACATGTTTCTGGATACACAGTTTTCATTAGCACAGTGCTCTTCCATTTTTCAGGTACAGACTTCCAAATTGTATCTCCTTACTGAAGTAGACTAGACATGAGGATACCCAAAGCATCTCTAACCTCCTCATTGTCTGTGAGGACTAGGCTTCTGTGAATTCTAATGAAGCATCCTTCCTAAAACCAACTTCTCTTTTCAGCTTGTTCTCTTTTGTTTCTTAAGTGTGTTTTCATCATAAGTAATACAAAGTGCTTCTCACTAGCACTGTGACCTTGGGCAAGTTACCTAAACTCCCTGAGTCTTCTTTTCCTCTTCTGTAGAACAGAGATACAATGGTACCTATACTGTGGAAAGAGAATCAGATGAAACGAAGCATGTCAACAACTAACAATGTCTGGCCCACAAAAGGATAAGATATTTACGATTTTATTTTATTAATATCATTAATATTCTTTTCTTATATTTTTATTTGGTGAAAAAAATTCAAATAATTGAATATAACCTTAGGACCCAGAGGTAACTGCTATTCTACTGGTTTTTGTCTCTCAATCTATGTATAGGGTGATTATGCGAATAAGGTGATTTTGTAGCCTGCCTTTTACACTAAACTAGGAGTTGGTTTAAAAGGCTGAATTTTTTCTATAAAGGGCCAGATAGTTTAAATTTTGACCTTTGTGGGTCATATAGTATACATCACTACTACTCAATTCTGCTATACAAAAACAGCTACACTCTAGCAGTGTAACAACATAAAATACATAAATAAGTGGGTATGGCTGTGTTGAAAAACTTTATTTATGGACCCTGAAAGTTCAATTTCTTATAATCATTCATGAAATATTATTCTTCTTTTGATTTTTTTTCAGCCACTTAAAAATATAAAAACCAATCTTAGTTCGCAGGACATAAAGAAAGAAACAGCGGGTGAGAGTCTGAGACCCCCTTGCTAAACAATATGTCATGAAAATCATTGAAACACTCCAAGAAATCCAGAGAGATAGAAGATAGAGGGTTGGGAGTGGTTAATCTTTCATTTATATGGGAGAGTATGTTAGGAGACCACCTTGATGCAGCAACAGCAACCCACCAATCTCTGAGAATGTTTCTGCATCGGGGTTGAGTGTTATACAGCCGACGGAGAAGTCAGGCAGTACCAGGAGCCTCACACTGCCTCACCCCTCCTGGCCTGCGCCAGCTGCACAGGTGTGACTTAGAAGTTTCCAGGTAAGAGGAGGAGGCTAAAACCCAGCCAGGACTTGCTCTCAGATCTCCCGACTTGCTGGCCAAGAGTCTGCCGCTCAGATCACACTGCCCCTGGGTTATTAGAGCTGAGGGCTTGGTTGTCATGCAGAGACCTGAAGAAACTCTGGTCCCTCGAGAAGGTCCCCAAGCTGGGGAGCTGGCTCTGATCCTGTTTCGGCCATATGGTTTGTCTAGGATTGGAGGATTGTACCTGTAAGTCCTTTAGGCTTGTTCTCCTCAGTTTGCCCATCTGAGAATCAGGAATGATGACACCTAAGCCCTTTGGAACACCTCCCTCCATCCCCCCGTTGGGCTCAGGAGCTCTCTGGTAGTTTCCTCAGCCACTCTTGATGGTTCTCAGAAGCCACCCAACAGTGGTCAAAATGCTGATAGACTTATGAGTGTGTGTCCTGCTATTAGGGGCCAGTAGCTGGGGTGAAGGCTCAGCCAGATTTATCGATTCATTTGAAATGGAGATTGGGGGTGGGGTGCAGACTCCCTCTGAAGGTTTTGATTTTTATTTGACCACACGCATTGTTACAGTGAAGTTAATTGCCTGTGTTTGCTTCCTGTGGAAATCTCACAAGACGCCCTGTCAGCATGGGTCCAGCATTTGCACTTGTTTTTTGCCAATCTATTTGGCTTTTTTGAAAATTTGGACCAAGACCAAATCTTCCATAAAGGTCTGTGGGCTGTGACCATAGCCCTCCGCTGTTTGCTGTGTTGTTCCAATTTCATAGACTTAGCCTCGTGAGGGGAGAAAAAAAAAGAAAAGAAAAATGAGCCATGATTTTTTTTAAGGACTCAGTTCTTTACGCTAGAGATTGAATTCTCTGTTCTTAATCATGGGGCATCAGGGGAGCTGCACTGCCACCCACTTGCCTTGTGGTCTCAGGCAAGGATCTTGACCTTTTTTGCCTTAGTTTTCTCATCTGTAAAATGGGGATGATGTCTTCTTTACAGCCTTCTAAGGATTTTTGAGAAATCAGATGAGTTAATAGCCCTGAAAATTATTTGAATGAGTAAAAGTGCTATATACTTATATGTGTGAACTCACAAAGATTAATGGCTTTAGTATTCCCCAAAGTCTCATAATTCCAAGCTAGATCTTAAAAAGAATTCTCCCAAGAAGTTGTCTGCTCTTAGGAGGGGTTCTTAGGCGGGAAATGGAAAAATGAAAAGTATGTAGGAGCCAAATTTGGGGGGTCTTGAGCGACTTCCTAAGGAACTTGAGTTTTCTCACTCTGAAGATGGCAGGAAAGCATTGAAGGCCTAGAGCTGAAAGAGGAGGAATTAGATGGTCATGGGCAGAGCAAGCTGGAGTTGAGAGAGATCTGAATCTTGGGGCATGTAGTCTGAAGCACTGCTGGTAGTTTTTGGAGGAGAGAATGAAACCACAGGAAGTATCTTGAGCCTCAGGCTTCCTCTTAAGGCATTCACCTCTTTCCAGAGTCTCTGCGGGCTTCAGGAGGGAGACTGGAGTCAGCTGGCTGGCACAGTGGCTGCCTGGCTTCAATTTTAAAAGTTTCAGAGTCTCTGAGGATGTTACAAGGACTGTGTAACTGGATCCACTCAGTCATTCGTCCATCTCCACATCCATCCATTTCATGAGCATTCATTCTCCCATTTGAGTTGGGAGACCTTGACCTGTGGGCTATGAAGTTCTACCCTGAGGGAAGTCGCAAAGGATAGAAGGGACCTGGATGGCTTTTTGCCATTGGGCACAGCTTATCCAAGACCACATCATTCTTTACAAATAAAACAAAACAAGCCTAAGAAAACACTTCATTGAGGTTAGATTGGATTGGAAATCTGTCCATCAAATAGATTGACAGTTGAACCCAGCAGACGAATCCAGCCTGTTGACTTTGGTCCCTGCAGGTTCCCATGTAGGTTTCCTAGCTGTCCAAGCCCCTCTGCTTTCCTGACCTACAGTAGCTACTGATATGCCCCACCCAGATCTGTACCTGCAGTGTCTGGGCTTCCAGCACCTCTGGATTTGAAATTCTTTGCTAGGAGCAGACATTTGGTCTTCCTTACCTTCTATAAATCCCCATGGCGCTAAAATAATGCTCTGCACACAGTTGAGGTTTTAAAAAAATTTTCCTTGACAACTCAGTCTGGGATGATAACACTCAGCTGTACCTATCACTTAAAAAAAAGGAAAAAAAAGAAAGAAAAAAAGCAATTTGTCCCTTGGTTTTCCACTTTGAAAAATCTTGCCACACAACCTTGGGGGGCACACATAGTAGGTGATCAATAAATATTGGTTAAATTCAATTTCTACAGTATGCCAATTCAGCAAAACTGGGAATATCCACTAAGGGCCAGATGTTCTAGGCTCTGGGAAAATACAGATACATAGGCTTTCCTCTTAAGCAGACCCCAATCTAAGTTACTGAAACGCTGCTTGGCCATCATTCATGCATGAAATGATCAAAGAGCACCCTCAATGTCAAAATGAGGTCAGGGCGATACGAGAGCTGAGAAATACACCATCAAGTACACCCACCAGCAGCAGACAAGAAACCTCTAGTCAAAAGTCTGTTCTTAACCTAAACTTAGATGTTTAAAAGCAGCTTGAGTACGGAATGCAAGGCTTCTAACATTTGCTTTGTTCAAAAGACAGGGCCCAGTGGAGCCCACGTTTACATTTGCCCCAGATTAGTCAGAAGCAGACATCTTCCTAGCTTGGTGAAGGCTGTTCATCTTTGCGCCAGTGGTGGAGGTGGTGGCATTGTGTGCCAGGATCACAAGACTGCACCAAGTTTCCTGATTTTAATCCTCACTTGGAGGGCATTTCCTAGTAGACGTCCCGTGCCAGACATCTTTTAATAAAAAAATGCTATGGCACTGCTTACTCCAGGAATTACTCATTTTATTTTGTGGGTGGTTTTAAATTAGGGCATTGAACAGCAGAGGGAGGGATGCATTTTGAAAAGAACAACTCAGTTGTTTGTGAGCGGGTTCTGTTTATTACCACACAGATGAGTAGTTCCTGAAGAGAAGGCGTCAGAGCACTAAATCCAAAATTTCTTTGTTGATACTTCAGAGCAGAGATTTCTTGCACCAAACCCCGTGACCTTGAAGAGGAGAGGAAACATTTGTCTAAGTTAATACCCATGGTATTTGGGTAGGTGAAATGAAATATGCAAAGCTGTCTTTGAAGCTACTCTTATCTAAGAATAGGGATTGAACAGCATCAAAATACTGTGCCCTTTGGCCAGTTACATTGAACATGTTTATACAGATGCTTTGCAGGGTAAGGGCAAAAAATAATTCACTCTTACACTCTCTTATGACTTGAATGTTGCATTCCATGGAAACAGCGTCCCCCACATCCTGCTTAGAAGGACAAAGAAATCCAAATGGGGGCTTCTCGTTTAAGATCCACAGGATCCCAGAATATTAAAAAAGAAAAAAAAAGAATGTATATATGTGTATAACTGAATCACCTTGCTATACAGCAGAAATTAACACAACATTGTAAATCAACTATATTTCAATCTTTAAAAAGAAGAAAAAAAAAACCTGAAGAAAAAAAAACAAAAGATCTACAGGATCCTAGAGTGGTCATCCAAAGCCGCATCCATGAGGACAAGCCACTGTCTTTCACTCAAGTGGGTGTCCATACAGCCATGGAGTCTTTTCTATGTTTATTAAGCAGATACTGACTTAGGATCCCCATCAATTCCCTATCACTGTGCAGGCCCACCCTCTGTCCTCCTGCAAGACCCATGATGAGAAAAGTGTTAATTTTCTCTAGGCTTCAGCTAACCATGCCTGAGCTCTGAAGACCTTTGGTTTCAGATATTCAAGAATCTCTTGAAAGATGAAGCTTGGGCATCTTCTGGGTGACTTTCTGGGACACAGACTTGCTGCCTATGACTTCCCAGGGGCCTGGTCAGCCCTCAGAGCTTTGCCAGCTTGGACCTTCCTCTGGTGCAGAAGGCAGGTTGTACAGGATCTGTGAGGTGAGAAACCAGACCCTGTGTCACCATGGGTGACTCGGCCGTTGCTGACACCGACAATGTGGTGAACAGTTCCCGAAAAGGAATGGTGAGTGGTGGCTACATCTACCCCTCAGGTGACTCAGATTAAAGCTTGAGAGGAGGAGGCCCCTAACACTTCTGCTGACCACATGTTGAGGACTTTGTCTCAGCCACACAACCTGACTCCCTTGAAACCCAAACTCAAGGACCATGAATTGCAGCATGTGCCAAGGGAAAAGTGTGAGCTTTGAGGTCATAGAACGCTGGGCTCAAATCCTCGCTCTGCACTTGGGCAAGGTGCTCAACTTTGTAGAGCTTTAGTGTCCTCATCTGTAAAATGGGGTTGTTTAAACCGAAGCACTGATTCAGAGCAAACAACAGCAGCGTTGGAAATAATACAACTGGACTCTGCTCGCTTTTCCTCTTCCCCTGGGAGTCTTCCGGTCTTTGATCTCTTGCCCACATCATCCCTGGCAAGGACAGTCCCAACATGAAGGCCACTTACCATCATTACTATACATGTGTATAGTTTTTGTAATGTGTACCCTTGTATTTTCTCTGTTGCTTGTGTGCTCGGCGGGTCTGGAAAAGTCAGAGTAGGGACCTGAATCCAAACTTTTGGCCCTCAGCCCGGCCCCTTTTCCAGCATCTCACGCACACACCAACATCACATCCTGCCCCACCGCCTCGTCTTCCTTCAAGGGACTGCGAGGGACCCAACAGTGCCCAAAGTCTGGATGTTGTTCCGGGAAACTTGGATATGGAAGACAGAGTTGAGGCACATATACCTGCAAAAAGAAAAACAGGACACTTGAAAATCCCAAGGAGGGCTCTTGGCAGCTGTGCGGTGCTCCAGCTGAGTGGCCTCCCACTCCAGGAGGATGCGCTAAAGCTGGGGAATGAGGTCGTAGCTGTTTCAGGAACCCACAGCAAAGAGGAGGACATAAGGGTGTTCTTAAGCAGTCCAGCTGCTCCGGCATGCTTAGGGCCCAAGGCCCGGGCATTTGTCTGATTACCTTCCCCAGTGTTTGTGAGGGCCACTGTGTTTTGTCTAAAAACAAAGGAGATTTCCAAATGAGGACTCTCACTGCAAAACATTGCTTTGTAGCAGGTGTGGTTTTGAGACAGCTTTCCCTGCTGCCTCCCTCCGCCTCCCGCATGTGTCTTGGACTGCACTGATTCTAGTCATTTTGGGTTTGGGGCTTTTTTTTTCTTTCTCTCCATTGCTTTTTTGCTTTTGTTTTTCTGAAAGAATCTTTTATTGAAATATAATTGATTTACAATATTACGTTAGTTTCAAAGTACACCATAGTGATTCAATATTTTTATAGATTATACTCCATTTAAAGTTTTTATAAAATATTGCTCATGGTTCCAGCTGGTTTTGCTTCTGCCTTTAGCATCCCAGGTAGGCAAAGCGCCCATCCCAGGGCCAAGCCCAAGAAGGGAAATGAGGGTGGAGTGTCTCATCAGGGCATCATCCCTGTGCTATAACTGTCAACTGCCATGGGATACGATTCCCTCCCCCCACTGAGAATTGTGGCTAAGATGTTCGGTATGACTTAGGGCCTTAGAGCATCAGTTTCTGTACCTATGGAGAATCATCCTCACCCTCCCTGGAGCAGGTGCCTCCCTATGTGTCAGGAAGGCAGATGTGGATCCTGGGAGTTTGGCTTTTTCATAGTCAACTCAGGCATCTCTTTTTTAGAAAGAGGGGGAGGGAGAAGGAAGGGATGGAGGGAGGGAGGAAGAAGGAAGGAATGAGAAAAAAATAGAGAGATGAGGGGAAGGAGGGAGGGAAGAAGGGAGGTAAATAAGCCAAGAAAAGATAAGACAAGAAAAAGCAAAGAAAAGAAAAGCAAACTTCTTTCTCTCTGGCCCCTTAGGAGTTCTCTCAGTGGGGGCTAGCTGGTCTGGCCAGTGGCTCTCCTGCTTTTTGCAGATTCTGGATATACATTTTCCTTAAGGCTGGTTGTCTGCAGCGGAGCAGGGAAACAAACCAGAAGCCCTCATAAATCAGTAGGGGGTCACTGCCAAGAGCTTTGTACACTTGCTGTCCCTGGCAGTGATAAACTCATTGCATTTGGGAACTGGCCAAAGACCCTGAGTCCTATCTTAATTCTCATTCCCAGAAAAACCTCAGCGCTCTGTTCCCCCACCCCCTGTTTACGGTCTTTGTGTTTCTTAGACAAAGCTGGCTAGGAGGAAGGAGCAAAATTCCATAACTGGGTACATCAAAGGCTCCACTTCTTTGCTTGGGGGAGGAGAGGCGGGTAGAGGAGAGTCCTGGATCCACAGGCTAAGGGAGAGGAGGCCCGGACCAGAAGGGCCTGAAGCCATGGGCCCTGCAGGGGGCAGGAGGGATCTGCAGAGGTTCTTGGATTCTGTTTTGCTCAGACCTTGCCTTGCACCTGCTATTGTTGCTCTGGCGGTTGTTTCCTCACAGGGTAATCTGAGACAGTCATAATGATGGCCAAGGGCTAGCAACGAGGTTGGCAGAGTGAGACCAGCACATGCAGCCCACCTCCAACAGGCTGTGTTCTCTTTACTCTCTCCCTGCATGGTCCCCACCTTGGCTCTGGCCTTGGCAACAAATTGCCAAATCCCCATGTGACATAGGAAGGAAGAGAGCAGTGCCCAAACTGCCCCTCTGACCCACATTGACCCCCTTCCCCCAGAGAGGGGATCACCGCTGTCTTCTCCTCCTTCCTCCTTGGCCCTGGATTGTCCTTCCTGCTCTGGTTGACCAGACCAGGAGCTGGGAGACACATTCCTGTCTGCTCCACTCTTACTGCCTTAATGAGGCCCTGGCTGGTTGCTGGACAGGGTAGGTCATCCTCAGTTATACCCATTCGCAGCACCCTGAACCTGCACTGCTTCCTTGTAGCCCTCAGCTCAAATGGTCCTGCACACCCTCGTGCAATGAAATCTAAGCTTTATGATAGCAGGGACCTCTTCTGTCTTGGTCATGCTGTAAACCTCAATGCCCAACACAGTGCCTGGCACCTAAGAGATGCTCAACAAATATTTGGGGGATCAAATGCTGAGGCCTCTGCTTTATCCTGCTTTTTCTCAATTGACAATTTCTTTCTTTCAATGGCTTTTCCTACCCATGATGAGCTGGAGGAATTAACTGGATCAGGGGTGAAATTTGTTGCCAAGGCCAGAAGGGCTGGGCTAGGGGAGGTTTCCTTACTCCTCTTGAGGGAGCAGGGGATACTTTGCGAGACATACCTGGGGATTTAGATTCCTCTGAGAAGTCAGAACAAGAAGCAGGGGCCTGTTGCCTGGGAGAAGGGTTTGGAGAGGGGCCAGGCCTTTCTAGATGACTCAGGGGCCACCTGGCTCTTCTGGCCAGACAGAAACCATGCCTGAGACGAGAAGAAAGAGACAGCAAGACATTTGCACTCTGACGTAGCATTTGTACCTAAGATGTAATTGTTAGACCACTTGAAAGAGACAACAAATGCAAAGACCATGCTGTCCCTCAGTCTGGGCTCCGAGGCCATTAGGACTGAGCAAAGATGTCCACATAGGGACATCCTTTAGGTTACGTGTGATTTCCACTCTTCTTCCAGACAGAGAGCATGAACTGATCATAAACTGAAACAAATATGGAGCCTGCAAACTTGCTCGAGGCTTGCAAACTCAGACCAGCATTTCAGTGAACCAAAAAGCAACATAAATTCCACTAACATTTAACCCTGCGCTGGACGCTGTGCACATATAGGAGATTAAAAACATATTGTTCCTCAAGGAACTTAAACTAGAATGAGCTGGATTTTTGTCTGGAATTTGCAGAGAAACACTCAGCAACATGTGTTCTCACTAAGTTTATTAACTCAGAACACATCTGGATCATCAAAGTAGATGCAGATCGAAGGCAGTGTTCCATTTCCCTGGGCTCCTTGCAGTGGTCCCATTCCCATGAGCAGGGCTGCACCCTGCTTTTGTAAATATGGGGGCATCTGAGCAAGAATGAAGCTGGTGCCCAAACAGGGCTGCGTGTGGTCTGTCTGAAGATGGCCAGAGAGGGATCTACATACCACCAAGGTGATTCTTGTTTTCTGCTTTCATTTTCTTTTGAGGTCGGGAGGGAGAGGGTCTTGGCAAGCCCTTGTCATCACCCAGCTTCCTCTGGATGCACCAGCAGTCTGGCCAAGTAGCTCTAAAATGTGCCCCCAACGGAGGAAAGGTCTTTGTTTCCACCCCTCCCCTGAGAAGAATACCCAAGGAAGAGGTCCTTAATGACCAGTCCAGCCTCTCCACTGAGCATTCTCTTCACTGACCAGCTCTCCATTCCTCCGAGCTCTGGGGTCCTTGTCCAGCTTCATGGGATGAACAGTGAGTGTACATCAGGGAAGATGCTTCTCTGCCTAACGATCCTACCCTCCCTAGGGAAAGCCCACCCTCCTCCTAACAGGCCCTCTCTTGGGACAGCCAGGCTTTCTTGGGCAGCTGAGCTACCTTCCATTTCAACTGATAAATAACCCTTTTTCAATGGACAAGCTCCTGTTTTAATGAATCAGGCTTTCCCTGCCCTTAATGAGGAGATCTATTAGGAAAGGATCACGAGGCTCTAGGAATTAGCTGGAAGTCAAGGGTAAAATCTGTTGCCATGGTCAGAATGTAATGCCTCTAGGAGCCCAGGAAGGCACCGTGCCCCAGCATCTGCCCCTCCTGGATGGAAGACTCAGGCCTGGCATGTTTGCCCACATGCCCTGTGATCTTGTTCAGGATGGGATGGTGGCCCTGCCACGCACAAACTGACCCAATTGCATTGTTTCCTGTGGACTTCTTTTAATTAAACTTTTTTTTTCTCTTTTATTTTTTATTTTTTTTAATTAATTAATTTATTTATTTTATTGGCTGTGTTGGGTATTTTTTGCTGTGCTCGGGCTTTCTTTTTAGTTGCAATGAGCAGGGGCTACTCTTCGTTGTGGTGCGCAGGCTTCTCATTGCCGTGGCTTCTCTTGTCCCGGAGCACGGGTTCTAGGTGCGTGGACTTCAGTAGTTGCAGCACGTGGGCTCAATAGTTGCGGCTCACAGGCTTAGTTGCTCCGCGGCATGTGGGATCTTCCTGGAGCAGGGATCGAACTCCTGTCCCCTGCATTGGCAGGCGGATTCTCAACCACTGCGCCACCTAGGAAGCCCTTAATTAAACTTTTTATTGTGAGATAATTCTAGATTCACAAGCAGTTATAAGAAATAATATAATTGGGACATTTGTAGAGACATGGATGGACCTAGAGACTGTCATACAGAGTGAAGTGAGTCAGGAAGAGAAAAACAAATATTGTAAATTAATACATATATGAGGAATGTAGAAAAATGGTACAAATCAACCAGTTTGCAAGGCAGAAATAGAGACACAGATGTAGAGAACAAAATATGGACACCAAGTGGGGGAAGCGGGGAGGGTTGAGGGGGAATGAACTGGGAGATTGGGATTGCCGTATATACATTACTAATAAGAAAAAAAATATCAAATGGTACACTTTAACAAAGAAAAAAGAAAAAGAAATAATATAGAGATAAAACATTAACCCAGTTTCTCCTAACAGGAATATCTGCAAAAACTATAGTACAGTATCACAGCCGTGATGTTGATATTGCTACACCCTCCGTTTATCAGATTTCCCAGTTTTACTTGTACTCACATGTATGTGTGTGTGTTTAGTTCTATACAACTGTATCGCATGTGCAAGATGTGTGACGATACAGAGCTAGCCCACCACCACAAGAACCCTTCCTATTGTCTTTTATAACCACACCTCCCTCCCCTCCCCGCCCCTCTCCCATCCCTAACCTCTGGCAACTACTAATCTGTTGTCTCTTTCTATAATTTGTCACTTCAAGAATGTCATATCAATGGAATCATACAGTATGTAACCTTCTGGGGCTTTGTTTCATTCATCATAATTCCTCTGAGATTCATGCAAGTGGTTGGGTGCATCAGCAGTTTCTTCCTTCTTATTGCTGTGCTTGTGGTTTTAATCACAAAGCAATACTGCATCCTAACATGGCACCCAGGCCCAATTACATAGCCTCTGGGACATGATCCTCAAGGATCTTTTACTCTAAGAGAGAAAATAGGTTTGGGTTGGTGTTTTCTGAGTGGGGAAAAAACAAAACAAAGCAAACACGTTACAGGTTTTTCCAGGTATAGACAAGCATACTTCGGTTTGTTTATTTCTTTCCTAACACAGTAGCCAGTTGAGTTGCAATTCCCTTTAGTGTTGGTTGACGGTTCTTTCTTGTGTCTTGCCATCTCCTGCCTTCCCAGGAGCACATCTACAAGCTGATGAAGAGTGACAGCTATGCTCGCTTCCTCCGGTCAAACGCTTACCAGGACTTGCTGCTGGCCAAGAAGAAGGTATCTCTGGGAAGGGCAGCCTTGCCTTTCTTAGCACTGTTGACTTTGCCTGCTGCTTGCTGCTGGTGTGAAATGAGAATATCATCCCTTGGGTTTTATTTCTTTTCTCTTTTCTTCTTTCCCTTCTGTGCCTGCTCCCACTCCAATAGAAGACAAGCAGGACTGTCACCACCCCGATCCACCCCCAAGGTCCAGGGTGTGGCATCCCATCTCCCTGCATCCATCATCTCCCTGCATCCATCGTCTCATCTCCATCGGCATGTTCTGCCCATAGCAGAGAGTGTGACCAAATACTGAGGCTACAGTGGCTCAGCCCAGGAGTACAGGGCTGGCAGTGACATCAGCGAATCCCTTAGGAAACCACTGCAGAGTCCAGCCCCCTCCCCAGAGATTTTTCTCTCCCAGACCAGCGCGGAGATGAGTATCAGGCAAGCATGGGGGCAGCCCCTGCTGGATAGAAGCCCTGACAGGTTTCCAGAGGGTGATCTGGCACCAGAAGTCCTTCCTGGGATGATTGTCCCTTCCTCTCCCCAACCTGTCCCACAGCGTTTGCCTTTTCTTTTAACTGACAAGTAACTGCATCCTAGCTCCTTCCTCCTCCTCCACTCTGAATGAAGTCAGGGCTCCCTGCAGCCCTCAGTGCCTGGATTTTGGAGGTGCAGGGACCCTCAGCATGCACACGGTGACGGGTGACTGAGGCAGGGATGAACTCAACTAGATTTCTGGGAGGAGGGAAGGAAGAGTCGGGAAGGGCATGGGGTCTGGGGAAGGGGAAGCAGGAGGGACGGCTCATGGTTCCAGTACGCCTGCAAACCCTCTGCACTTTTCGGTTCTGATCTGAGGCCCACGTGTGCTTCAATATGGCTCTCCTTGCACCGAATCCCGGGACTCTCATGCCATGCCACTTAGGACCACGCGCTTCCCTTTCTTCTCCCACTCAGCCTCCCAACAGCAGTCCCCAAGCCTATGGTTGTCCAGCGACACACTCTCTGTCGGGCTGCCTCTCTCAGCTGTGCAGTCCCTCTTTCTGTGTACAGTGACTTCATGTGCCAGGATCCTGTCTGCATATCTGGCTGGTACCACATCACTCCCGAGTCTAGAAGAGCATTTATATCCTGTTCACCTGCCCTTAGGTAGCCCTGAGGACACCCCTGAAAGTCTGTGAAAGAGAAGCGGACTCTGGGGACCCCCAAAGTGTGAGAAACCCAGCTTTCTTGTTGGCCTGCATGCCTTCCATCAGGTGTCATGACTGCAATGGAAAAGGTGAAGCCTGGCCTCCAGCCAGCTCCCTTGCAGGAGGGTGAGGTGGAGGGGCCCTGATAGAGTGGGCTGACATCCCTGCAAATAATGGCTCTGATATCCAGTTTTACAAAAGAGGTTATGGAGACTTTTGGTGTCTCCGCTCAGATCTCAGGGGAGAAGGTCAAAGCAAGTGTTCCTTATTTCTTGCGGCTCAAGACCCTGAACTGATCCCAGTGTGGGGAAATTGTGAGCCTCTAGCAGTCTGACCCATCTGGGCCTGTCCACATACCCAGAAGCCAGTGGCCATTCAGTCTCCCTGTGGGTCTAAGCACGAAGGGAAGACACACCCCCACATAGGGGGTGGGGCTGAGACTCCTGTGCCCGCAGGTCCTCCTGTACGAGGAAAACTTCCCGGAGGAGGTCACTTGAGTGAGCACGGAAAGGATGGCCTGCCTGTGAAATGTCACAGATGAAGTCCATTAGAATTATCCTCCCAGCCCCCACATCAAGGCGTGTTCTTGGGGCAGGAAGCTCTTGCAGGTGCCAAAGCCCTTTCACTATCCAGGGGTTGTTTCCAAAATTAGTGACAAGCCTACCGTTTCTTCCATTTCTCCCTGAGTCTCCAGGCATGGACTGGGTTTGTAAGTCGGCAGTTCCAGGTAGGCCTGGAGTGTCTTCTGATGTCAGGGGTTGGGCTTACTATACAATCTACATGCCCAGGTCATGAAGGGATGTGAGCCACAGCTCCAGCTAAGAGGGCGGATGTAAATGGCCTCACTTTCCTGCTCAGAAAGGCCCCTGGTGGAGTCCGAGCCTTCCTCCCTAATTCATCCTCTATCCTAGTATTTTCAGTGACCAGGTTAGTCGTTCTGATGAGCCAGGTTCTCAAGGACAGGTGAGCTGGGTTTCGAGGGCCCCTCCAGAACCCTTTAGAACCAGTGCTTACGTACCATTGTCCAGGGCAGCTCGGAGGGCCTGTGCAAGGCAGAGGAACCCGAATAAGTCAGGCCAATGGCCACTGTCTGTGAGCAGCAGCTCGGTAGCCAGGGGACAAGGATGACAGGCACCGAATGCCAGCTGCGGGGCCGAGGACTGGCCTGGCTTGAGCCACGTGGATGGCCCCCGGGCTGCCCACTGGATTGAAGCTGAGTCCTGCCGTCCCCAGAGTGGAGACCCGGCATGGTGCACAGGGCAAGCACGGATCCTTCAGTTCCCCGTGCCTGAAGGAGAAGGACCAGCCTGGCTCTGTGGCCGTGTGTGTCGTTTGTATTGCGTTTTCCTTCTGCAATGCCCTCTGTGTCTTCAGTAGCCGGCTGAGGGGATGGGGCGTGACAGCCAAGGAAGCCCTCTAACCTTGTCTGTACATACAGTGGCTGCCTTTGTCCCCTCTGCTTCCAGCACATCCTGCAGACCCACAGACACCTGGCTGCTTCTTCAGCTCTCTAATTTCCATTATTTGCTGTGTGTGTGTGTCCATGACTCTGTGTGTGTGTGTGTGTGTGTGTGTGTGTGTGTGTGTGTGCTCTCCAGATTTCCGAGGCATGGATTCAGGACCCTGGAACTGGGCTGTAGGATAAATTAGCAGGTATTTGGGATGTAATTCTCCCCACCTTAGAAAAGCAGGAAACTTGGGGAGAGGGTCAGGTGCACACCACACCCCTCCCCCTCCCCTAGAGGAGAGCTGCCAGGCCTGGGGGAGCATCCAAGGGCTTTGCTTCCTCTTCCCCCTGTGTGGGGGGGCCCTCAGCTAACAGTCCCCGGGAGGCTCCGGAGCCTCCTATCACCTGTCGTGTGTAAACCTTGGAAGGGGTCGCCTGCCCGGGTACCCAGAGAGCGTTTTCTGTCCAGAACGCTCTTTCTGAGGCCCAAGACCTTTGTGGTTGCAGAAGACATGGGTAGAGCCTCCTTGCTCTAAGGACACAGAACGAGAGTCAGTAGGGGACCACGAGAATGCCACAGAAGTTAGCAAACTTTCTGGCTGCATCTGGGCAGGAAAATCTCAGAGGAATTCCTAACCCAGACCCGTGGAGGGCTTGAGGACTTCACCTCACCCACGGCCACTTCCTGACATCTCAGTAGCATCCTCCCCACCCCCACCCACCCCCCCACACACACACACCCCACCGGCCCTGGGCGCTGGTCTGGTCTGTGTCCCCAGTTGGGGCCCCCAGTTGGCTCCCGCACGGGGGCTCGGCCAGGCAAAAGCAGTGCGCAGGCAGCTCCTGACTGCTGCCTGAGGGCCCGGCTCCAGCCCTGAAGCACGATTAATGGCTCTTCTAGAAGCAAACATCCAGCCCCACCTCTTGTGGGCTTCTGTTTTCTGTCTCTCCCACTGACTCTCGCATACAGCGCTGGCTGCTTCTCTTTTCCCATTTTTTTTGTCTTTTCTGCGCTGTTTTGCTTTGGTTTTGGTTCACTAGCTGCCGCTGCTGCTCTTGGGGCACCACGTGTAAGCTGAAGATTTTTTTTTCCTGTATTTTTCTCCCTATCTTTTTTGTTTGTTTGTTTTTTCCCCTAAAGCCAGAAAGTGAGCAAGGTCGTAGAACTTCCTTAGAAAAGTTCACTCGCAGTGTGGTAAGTTCAGCTGGTTTTCTTTGGTTTTAGTTTTTTTTTTTCCATTCTTTGTTTGTTTGTTTGTGTTTGTTTTTGGTGGCGGTGGTTGTCGTTTCCTTCGGGGTGGGAGGGAGCGCAGTGCTTTCCCCTCAACACACCCACCCGTTTTCTTTTGCGAGGGTCGGAGGCTTCTCTCCTAGGGATGGATTTGCAAAAGACTAAGGACCCAGCGGCTCCCTCTGCAGACGGTGCATGGGCGACCGCCCAGCCTCCAGCCTGGCATTTGCTCTTCCGTTGGGGCCTTGAGGAGGAAGGACCACCCCCTGCCCTTGGGGCTGCGCGGTTGGTGCGCCTTCTGCAGCAGCCCAGAGAGAGGGCCGTCCTACTGGACCATGAAATAAATTGGCTCAGAACCATAGCTCCTCAAAGACAAGCAAAAATTCCAAATTTCCCTCTGCGGACTCTGGCAACCACGGGTGCGGGAGGTGCGCTGCGGCTGCTGTGTCGGTGGCTTGTGCGTGTGCAGAAGGCAGCCGTGCTGCATGGGTGCTGGCGATGCGTCTGTAGCTGGTGTGTGTGTGTGCTAGTGGCCTCTGCATGAGTTCCCACGTCCCTGACAGCCCCTTGTCAGCCTCCTTTGCATAGTGTGACAGGGAGAGGCGGGCAGTAGCCGTGAGGTGGAGTGGCTGTGGGTGGGTCTTCCCTGGGGTGCCCAGGGGAGATTCTGGGCTGTGATCTGTAGAACAGCACAGACCCATCTCCCCTTTCCGTGATGTTCTCTGTAAGACTGGGGCGTAGGGCTTGGTGCCCGGGAAGAACTCAGACCCACCCATTCATTCACTCGTCTAAAAAAGCTGCTGAGTTCATGGAGCCCAGCCTGCACTGTTCACATTGAACCAGAGAGCAGCCAGGGAGCAGGAATGCCACGCATGGAACTGGCCAAATTTCCCTTCCCAAAGGGTGGAAACCCACTGATGCTGACTTGCCTTTTTCCTCCCTTTGTTGAAGAGAAGAGTCCTTGTAAACCTGACTACTGTGTGATTAGTATCTTTATTTTATCCTTTTAATGAAAAGCCTAAGGATTCTGGGTTGAAAGCAACCTGGTCATTTACCTGTCATATCTAGATGCATCTTAACGGAACTTAAACATCATATTTAATTTGCTAGTTGTAAACAGCACAGGAACTCTAGGAGGTAGTGATTAAAATACGAGTGCTCATCCCATCTCTTCTTTGGTCTTCGCTCCCTATGGTCTTTTGTTATGAGAAATCAGACCTTGCAGAGTGTAAGGCCTGTGGTCCCCTGAGGGTCTTCACAGCTGGTTTGCCACAGCCACCTGGCGTCACACACCAAGAGGCTGCCACAGGCTGTTAGAGGCAAGGCCAACAGGAGTTCCTCCACCCCCCAATGTCTGATAGAGAGTGGTGGGAACCCATCCCTCCCTCTCTTTCGAGGCCTGGAGGCTGTAGGGAGAAGATGTTTAGGGATTTTGTTGACAAGCCCAGACTGTACTGTGGAGAAAGCAGAACTCCTGCAGCCCTGTGGAGGCCCTTTGGGTTGACCTCATGGGCCAAGGGGATGAGAGGAAGCCTGGTACTTGGATGAGGCATCCAAACATCTCCAGGCTGCTTTTCACGAGAAGTGGGTATTGGGAAAGCAGACGTGATCTCAGTGAAGCTCTGTGAAGAGCATTTATTGATGTCCCTTCATCCCAGAAGTGGTGTTGGTTCAGTGGTTCTCCAAGGTCTGTTAACAAAGCGTTTGGAATGAGAAGGCATCAGACACCTTCCAGGCATCTGAAGTGTGCACATGGGAGAACTTACAGAGGTGTTTTCAGGGCTGGCTGAAAGGGAAAAAATCTC
This sequence comes from Hippopotamus amphibius kiboko, assembly GCF_030028045.1. Taxonomy (NCBI): domain Eukaryota; kingdom Metazoa; phylum Chordata; class Mammalia; order Artiodactyla; family Hippopotamidae; genus Hippopotamus; species Hippopotamus amphibius. The sequence goes on from NC_080189.1 coordinate 158,254,147, forward strand.
CCAAGTTCCTGAGGTTTTTTAGAATCTATATGGGAGAAGGCCCAAACTTCAAAACCAAAAAATTCCTAAATTTTATGCAGTTTTTCTATCGAGACTCTAATGGGTGGTGTGTTCTGATTTTTTGTTTCCAGTGATGGAGATGGAGATGGATTTGTATTGTGCTCTTGGGGTAACACCACCTGGGGTAGGTAGCAAGATGAGGCTGAGTTTGAGGAAATTGCCCACCGCTGCAGAAAAGTAGCAACCTTCAGAGTACTTGAGGCTAAAACCCAAGAATGTGGTCTCCACAGCCCAGTGTTCTAATCAAACAGAACCAACCAGCCAACCAAAATGCCTTGCAATGTGATGGCCATTTTCTGGATATAATATACATAAAGTGCTTGATTTCTTTAAGAGAAGGGCTACATGAATATTTCATCTGCTACACACGGCAAACTATAAAACTCAGTGAAAGACTAGTTCAGTAGCATTCTCATGTGTGTAAATGAGGGAAATATGTGTAAAAAGACCATCCATGTCATGGAACCAATAATGGGAAAATGAAGGAGTGAAGCCAGGCAGTCCATGGACCAAGGATGTGAGGCCGGCTGCCACTTAAGACTAACTGGTGGCAAGAAATGTGGATCCAGATGGTTGGTTATCTCAGTCAGCTAACTTCTTATCAAGACTGAATCTGGGTCCAGAATTTCTCCCACGCCAGTGTCCTTTCTTTTCTTGGTAAAGGAGAAACATTTGGAGAAAGCAGGTTGTTCTTTCCAAGACTCAAGTGTATCATGTTATGGAGGGATTATCTGTTGAAGGCCCTGGATGCCCCCTTTGACATGAGATCCTAGGGAATAGCTCAGTGTGGTTCATGGAAGCTGCTGGGACCATGCTGATTTGGGTGCAGAAGAAGCCTTACAATCCCCAACAGAGGCATTGCTGTGTGAGCTGCTCCTTCCAATGGAAGCTTCACTCTGAGTCACGCAGAACTCAAATATCAGAGCAAATAGGGATATGCTGTGCTGAGGCACTGGGTAGTTTGGCCGCTTAGAGCCACAGAACTTGCGTAAAGGCCTGCTTTTTGACAGGGCCAGCCCAGGTTCAGAAGCAAGCATCACTCAAAGTCCATGGCCTGGTGCAACCAGCCCATATTGCACCTTTATTCAGAGCAGAAAACAGGACTCCCTCTGATGGGGTCCAGCCCCACAGATGCCCAGCTGGCAAAGTGCAGCTGGATTTCAGCCCCTCCTTGACCCTCAGCTGCCCTTGTGCAGTGGATAACTCATACCACTGTACAGGGTGGCCCTTGTCTCAAGAGCCCCAGGCCCAGGAAGAGCTGTTACACATAGCAGCTTCTCAAAGGGAGTCTCGGACATGGCCTCAGGCCAAATGAATGGAGCCTCTCTCCCTAGTCCTGTCTATTGAGAAGATTCTTTTCACAGTGGCTGTAAAATATGAAAGCCACAGTAGGAAACTTCTGTGGATTATCTTTGCATCACTTTCCATCTCCTCTTCAGACTCTCTGGTGGGGGTCCCAGGTGTTGCAGACTGGGGGGGAGGAGGGTCTTCTCTAACTAAAGACCACTTCCCACTGCTCAGTGCCGACCAGTCTGCCGTTCTCCACTATCTTCCTGGTTTTGCAGTCGACAGGTGACAGTGAGGGTACAAGGGTGGCCAGAGGAGAAAGGCTGTCCATCCCCCTGCTCTCTCTTAGGCGTGTTCATTCCTTCAGGATCTACCACAAGCGGCGGGGAGGGGGGCCACCAGGGGCGACCCTGACATAGAGGATGGAAGGATGCATGGGAGGAGGGCAAGGGGGAGCACAGGGCCACCAGCAAAGGCTCAACAGCGGCAATTTGAGTGTCCCTTTTCAGATGGTGGCCGAAGACATCTGGTGAGAACTCCAGAGGAGGAACTCTGGGGAGGAAAAGCTAGAAAAGGTCCTCTGCATCTTGTGTAAAAGGGACAGCATTTAAGTTAGGAGAAGTGGCAGCCCCGGGTGATGGTGGCATCAGCCTCCCTGGACAACCTTTGCCTGGGTGCTCAGCCGAAGCCCCAGCTGTCCTCTTGAGAGCCTTGTCAGCTGCAGCCTCGGGCTCCCAAGATGAGCAATGGGGTTGCTGGTGCCTGAGCAACCCTGGAGGCCTCAGAGGAGAGCAGAGATGAGAACCAGGTGTTCATTCCCCTCCTAAGAGAGCATCACAGTTGGGCTTTGTGGAGGTGCTCCTTGGAATTGAAACAACAAGGGCCAGGAGCTGAGGGAGACTTGGCACATGCCAAGTGGCATCTCCACGACAAGGGTTTCTGTCCTGCCTGCCATGGAATGCAGCGGGAAGGTCAGATGGAGACCAGGAAGCCCTGGGAGCCAGCTGTCACCCACCCTCCCTCTCCCTTTCCTCCCATCCCAACCAAAAGCCAAGGAAAAGCTAATGAGAGCTAAAAAGTCTGCTGCTCAGCCGTCACCACCTTCCAGGCAGCTCCAGACCCAGGCCCAGGTGCTAAACTGGAAGTGGAACGCTGAGACCCTTCGCAGGCGAGGCAGAGGGCAGGCAGCCAGGGTGCTCAGCTCAGCCCCACCCCCACACACAGCAGCTCCTTCCCCTGGGAGGCTGTTTCCCCCTCCCCCTCAGCGTGTCAAGGGCAGAGCCAGGCACTCTGCTGGAATGAGTTCTCAAACACCTAGACTCAGCAGAGCCCCCAGAGGGCTTTGACCTCAGTTAAAAAAATCCTTTCGGGCCTCCGGCAAGGAACGATTGGCTGAAAATCTTTAGAGCTGGTTTTGATTGCAAACAGTCCTTGGGCCCTGATGGGATGTCTGGGTCACAGACTGTACTGCCAGCCTCTCCCATCTCAGAGCCCTGAGATCCAGCAGCAGTGAGACCCGGACCTGCCTAGAGATGGAGGCAGATTCCACAGCAGTGCTTGGGAGGGAAAGCATGAAAACTTGTCTCTCTTGAGAAGCGAGGACGTCTCCTGGGACTCTGGGAAACTCCTCAGCAGCTCCCGTGCAGGGTGGCTCCTGCTTCCAGCCTCAGCTTGCTAGCAGTATGACCCCAGGCCCTTCACTAGCCCTCTCTGAGCCCTGGTTTTCTCCTGTGAGTGATGGTGTGGACTAGATCATCTCTATGGACCTTTTCAGCTGGGATATCCTATAGGTCTATGCTTCTCTCTATCCTGAGATTTTTGAATTGTGCTAATCATCCCTCACAGTGCGAGAGGAGCTGCCTTCCTGCCCCGGAAGTGGCTACCCGCCTTTGAGGCTAGGAAGTAAACCACGGATAGAATTGGGTTGGGTGTGTATTTAAAATCCTTTGACAGGGATTTGAGGATAAAGCACTGGCGGAACTGAGTGCCACAGGCCCCTGACCCACAGGCCCCACCCCTCCATTGCTCAGGGCTCACTCTACACTGTGACCCCTGGAGGCCAGCGAGGGATCAGTTACACAGAACAGGGTAAGCACCACACACCCTGTCAACCTGGCCAGTTGTGCAGTGCCCGCCTTCTGGGACAGAGCCCCAGCTGGGTATGTGTCAGGAGGCGGGGGTGAGGTCAGTCGGGCAGAAGGGTGGGCTCTGTGTGGGTGCTGCCGCATCACCCCATGCATGGGGGGGGGATGGGAAAAATGAACTGTGAGCATCTGGGGACCTCAGCATCACTCTGCTGTTCTGCTACCACGCTTTCCGGTTCCCTGGAGGACTCCGGGCCAGCTTGCCACTGTCCTCTCTTAGTGATGCCCAAAAAGAGGTCACGAGAGGGCATGTCTTCCCGGTTACAGTCAGTGGTAGGTTAAGTCTCCTCTGGTCTCTACCCCTCTCTCTCCGTCTTGAGTCCAAGTGAAGTTTGAAAAAGCATGTTTAATATTATAGTTTTGTAGATGGAAAATGAAAACGTAAATGTTTATTTTTTTTATAAACCAACTATAAAATGTAAGAGAGCTGAATCAGCTTAGCTGACAGGATACAGAGAAGACAAAGAGATAAAGTGGTTCTCCATGGGGTGGGGGTGGGGTGGTTAGGAGGGGGTCTTTCTGAAACTCTGGGGATGGGTGAGATTTTTATTTATCAGAAAAGGTCAGAGGTTGTCATTTTTGAGAAACTCAGCCCTAGACCCTGCCAACCCTCTTGGAAGGAGGAACCCCCAGCTGTTGTACTGGACGGTTCAACCTGTCAACCAAAAGCAGCCAAAAGCGCCCTCCCTGCGAAGTGCCCACTTGAGAAAAAATGCAGCGGTGACTCAGCCTCCTGACCCGGAGGACAGCTAGGCTCTGCAAAACTGCTCCCTCCTCCTCTGGCCGGCCCTCCCTCCTCCTCTGGCCGGCCCTCCCTCTCCCCAGTCCCGACCTTCTCCTGCCTTCCCCAGACCCCAGTGTGCAAAGCAGTCAAGTGAAAAACTCCTATGAGGCAGAAAGGCACAGCTGTGTGTTTACAGCCACTGATTCAGATCCAAATCGCATCCCTGCCAGTCTCCCGCAAGGCAGGCTGGGGGCACACTGTGGATGGATGTGCCAGGCAAGAAGCTATTTCGGGAGCTGACCTGCAGCCCTTTGCCATAACAGAGCCTTCCTCCTACCTCCCACTCAGGAAAGACGTCCTTCTAGAAGGAGCTGTCACTTTAGAAGTGGCTGATGGGTTGTGGGATTTCAGCCTGTTCCCTGTCACTTGTACAGTCAGATTTCTGGCACCTGTCCCCAGGCAGCCACGCGAGAATGGCCATGGGCTCCCATCTGTCCAGTAAGAAGGCAGAGGGTGAAGGTGACCGGCCGCAGGGTCCTCAGCGGGATGAACAGCGGGGAGTACAGCCACTCAGGGGACAGGACGCCCGCTTCTCCAGAGGACAGAATCCACCTCGGACCTGCCAGGGCAGCAGGGGCCCCACCCAAGGGACAGGAGAGAAACCTCCAGGCATTAGTCAGGTTTTGGAATAGCAGGAACTGAGGAAGGAGACCAAGCTGCCAATGTCAAGGTCAGGGAGAAGACACGCAACCCTGCCTGTGTCCAGACTGGAGGGTTAGAAGTCAGAGAGTTCAAGGTCTAGGGACTTCAAAGGCTGAGAATAAGGCGGCCACGGCATTCTCCTAAACTGAGCTCCTGGTGAAAGCAACACGGACGTCTTCCCTGTTTGTGGGCAGCACATGAGTTCCTTTGGTTCAGTCGAGTTTGGGAAGCTTGGTATTCTGGAAGGAGGGTGGGATGCAAATCCGTAGGCAGGAACAGTCTCTCAAATATTAAGCAGGGTGCTAACTGGGACACCGCAGGGGAGCTGAAAAGAGCTCAGAGCAGTGGCATCTTCAGTTTAGTGATGTTACCCGAAGGCCAATGAGAGAAAGACCCTGGAGTGTTTGTTTGCTGGCTCCCTGATGGATGGGAAGGTGGGGTGGGCTTGGGAGTGTATAGCTGCCCGGGCAGTGGCAGCATCCAAGTGGCAAGAGATCACGTCATTTTGGCCTGAGCCTGGCACCACAGCCCCAGACAGGAATGGGCCTCATTGGTGTAATATTTGCAGGAACTTTCCACACCCTCCTTGCAAGGGTGGCTTCTTGTAGTTGGGTGGTCATCATAGCTACATCCCCTGCTCCAGAAAATAGTTATTTGTGACCAGATACTAGCGCGATAAGGTTGAAAATAATATCCATTCCTGCCCCCTGTACCCCCCCAACCTCCGCTGCCTCTATGTTTGCCCATAATTAGGTAAAACAAGTATATTCAACGCATATTAATGACTAGTAAGAGGGTGAATTAATAGATTTATGTCAATGGGAAAGGCAGTTTCTGGTTGTGGCCACAAGGGTCCTATCCAACATCTTTTTGATGACTCAGATGAAAAGACAAACATGCCAGTCATATTTGAAGACGCAAACCTGGAAGGTATTGTTCATTTGCCAGGTAATGAAATTACATTAAAAGTAGCTCCTTCAGGTGGAATGATGGGTCTAAAACAATCAGATATAAATTAACCAGATATAATTTACATTAAAAAAAATTCAGCCTCACAACTATAGGATGGCATTCCTAGCCTTCACTGTAATTCAAGTTGAAAAAAACTCTGGGGTTATAATTAATTGGAAGCTGGACAGAAGCAAAAGAGGGATGCAATCACTTTTTTTTGTTTGTTTTGCAACCTTTCCATTGTAATTACGTAAGGGGAGCAGTCGAAGAAGAAATGCTGCCCTGCTCTCTGTGTTGCTCTAGACTGTGTGTTGAATCTTGATTCTAAGCCCTTTGCATTTTATCAGGCACTTCAAGAAACTAGAAAAAATTCAGAAAAGAATAGCTGGGGACTCTGGAAGCCATGTCAGATAAGACTGAAGTAGACAAATGTGTCCTGCCCCTAAGGAGATTCAGTAACTGTTAGGAGCCATAGGTGTGTCTGTCTCCCAGAGTGAGTGGACATTTCTGGATTGTTCCAGACAAAGCTAGAGCAAATAGGTAGGAGACATGGGGAAGGTTGTTCTACTAAGACTATTCTAACAGTAGCAACTTCCCAGCAGTGGAATATGTCATCTCAAAGAACCAGGAAACGTTCCGAAGCTGAATGGCCAAGGATTATGGCAGAGCAGGTTTCCGCACTGGATTCCATCGCCTCTTCCAAATGGAATCCTCGGATGTGTTGAATATTTGTGAAATGCTGTGTTTTATCATATGGTTTGTAAATAAGCTATGGAAAAGGAGAGTGGATCCCATGGAGGGAGTCGGCTGAGACTGGGGGAGGGGGATCCACGGGAGTCAGATTAGACTCTGCCTGGAAGGGAAAAAGCCAGATGACGATAAAGTCAAAGCAAGGCCACTGTCAAGAAGTGGAATTGCTGCCCTTCACATGTCATCCTTGCCATTTGTTTTCGGTTGTTTAAGCCAGTCGCTGCTGCTGCAGCTGAGCCCTGGGCAACAGGGCTCTCTCCCCTGAATGCCTAGGAGGTCAGTGAGCGGAGGACACCCGTGCCCATTGGCAGATGAGGGGGTGCCCCGGCTCTGCGTTGGAGAAAGCTTGGCCTGACATCATCCCCATCCAGAAAGGGTGTTTTGTTGAAAGCAAAAACGATGGTCAAGCCACTTACCTTTTACCTGATGTCAGCGCAGGCTCCAGGCGGACAAGCTGGAGCCCAGACTGTCTCAGCCTGGCCAGGAGCGGAACACACCCCCTGAAAGCTTAGACCAAGGGGAAACCACACTCGTGGGCCCCCTCCTCCTAGGCCCTGCCGTGAGGACTCATCTTCAGCCCAACTCAGGGGAAGGGAAGGGCTCTCAGGTCACATTCTTTCCAGCTGTCCTGTGGACCAACCTGATTGCAAATGACACTCCCTCCACTCTCGGGTTTTGCCAGGGCGGCTTTCAACTCATCATGGGATTGTATAATTATGGTGATTACAGCTTATGGCTTTTTTCTTCTCCTCATCTTTTGCTTTCAAATTCTTTGAGGCTTCTCATTAAACATGGGGATGCCGATAAAGTCAGCAAAGTTTTAATAAGACATTTTTCGAAGCTAAAGAAAGCCTGGTCAGAGTTGATCGTTACTGTGTTCTGTCACACAGGCCTTTAAAACTCTGTTGGGCGCGATTGATGCCTGGATGTAGGAGGTAGGGGAGAGAGAGGGATGGGGATGGGGGCGGGGGTGGGGGTGGGTGGCATACCTTTTCACAATGTTGTGAGCTGTTTTACATAATGCCCTGGCCTTTCTCACGTGCACCAAGTGCATGGTGCATCCAAATCCCCATGCCTAATGGGAAAAAACTGTAAAGTAAGGATAGAGGGCCTGGCCTTTACAGCGTGGCACATTAAGCTGGGAAATGGAGATGGAGCTGCCAGTACAAAACCCAACCCAACCCAACCTTGTGAGCTGCGGCAAAAGTAGAGGGGAAATTCTGAAGCACGATCTGTCCTGGATGATACCGGAAGGTTCCAGGGCATCCGTAACCCTCGATATGTAAAGGAATCAACCACTGGCATTTGTGAGTGGTCACCCTCCTGTGGGCATATCCTTAAGGGCAGTTTCCTCGGTAATGACACAGCTTCAGAGTCCGTCATTCGCTAGCCCTCAACCATGGCGTTGCTGAATTGTTTCTAGATGTGCAGGACGCTATGAGAAGGGTCACCAGGAAGGCGTGTGGCTGGAGTGGAGGCCACCAGAGCCCCCAGCTTGTCCCTCAGCAGCTCTGTGCAGGTTTGGTGTCAGGGTCCCCTTTCTTTCCATCCTCCCCAGGACTGCACGGATAACTACACAGTGAGGTGCGTCTTGCCCTGGCAGGGGTCTGTTTTGAGAGGTTCCACCTGGCCCCTGGTGGCTGACTCCCCTGAGCCATCCACGCCGCTCCTTAGCCAGCAGGTAGCCAGCTACCTGGGGCGTGACTGAGCAGGACCAACCACGTGGGGTTAAACGTTGTCAAAAACCTGGCAGTAATACGTCCCCCAGCCGCATTCCCATACCCTACCGAGGGTGACCTGCTGCCTTCGCTCCCCCCGAGAACAACATCCCTTTTGTGCCCACCAGAATGGAGAGGATGGGCTCGGGGTTAGGGATGGGCAGCCCCCGTTGAATCCTATTTCTCCACCTGAAGTTGGTATATGATCCCGGGCAAGTCACTCACTTGCCCGATGGATACAATGACACCCACTGCCCAGGGTGGATGTTGGCACAAAATGAGGACCTAACAAGAACAGCTGCCACATCTTAGGCGCTCACAGTGTCACACTGTGGGCATCTGTGTCATGCAGATCTTGGCCTGAAAGGGACCTCAGTTCTCCTTCAGCTCCACCACTTAACTGTGTGATTCAGGCAGCGCCTCTAAGCCTCGGTTTCCTCATCGGTAAAAAAGATAAGAGTAAATGATTAAGAGGGAAAGAACACATAAAGTGCTTATAGTGTTTGCAGTATATATGCTCAAGTATAACTCTTTGTATTATTATTTTCATTATTATGATGTTACCTGCAGCCCATGTTTAGCTCTTATTACCTTATCTGATTTCCAACAGTGTTCTGCGAGGTAGGTATTAATGTATTTATGTTGCAGTTGAGAATGGGGCACAGGTATCTCAAATACAACAGTGTGTACAAAGCACATTCATGTATTGCAGCAACCAGCTCATGACTCTACTCGATAAATGGCAGCTGTTATTATTGTCTTATTTTTAAAGTCAACTCAGAGAGCCGGTTTCTCTGCTTTCCCTAGGAATGGAGGGACTGTGGTACCCAGCAGACCAACTTCTGCCCTGTGGTCTATTTCTCAGGGCTCCTACGCACTTCCCAGGAAGCTGTAGGAGCTGGGGGCTTATAGCGGCGTGGTGCCAGGACGTGGGGAAGGCCACCAAGGAAACGCTGCCTACATGGTCAGGATCTGGCACTTGCCCCCCTCCTGAGGTGCAGGACCCTAAGATGCCTCCTGCTTCCAGACATGGATCAAAGATGGTTCTCCCCTATAAGAGCACAAAATCCCATCCTGCAGCTGTAGCACTCTGTACGGCAGAAGCCAGATTCCCAGAAAGCCTCACCTCGCAGCTGTCTGCCTGCCTGGAGCCACCCTGAGCAATACCACCTCACCATGTCCAGTTGCTCCATCTGCCAGATAAACAGAGGCTTCTATATTTTAACCACGTGCTACAAAGTGGGGTTGTTGGAGACGTCAGAACCAAGTGGCAGGGGATGCTTTGAAATCCCTCATAAACCAGCCCCCTGGGGTGCACGCTGCCACTGCTTGTAGTATTAACAGAAACAGAAGCAGAAAGCCCATTTCCACTGACACAAACGGCTTTTCCCCAGGGAAAGTCGGGTTTATATTTGTATCTTAAAGTAAATGCTTTAGATTGGCATCTTAGGAACCTGATGTAAAGCCAATCACGTGGTTGCTACTGAACCTTGCATGAGATGCTTTTGTCAGTGCCTGTGGTGTAAACACGCACATGAACGTATGCAAGCTGTATACACAGGAGCATGTGCTGCCTGCCTGATGTACGCCTCCGTGTTCTGTGTACGGTACGTGTGTAACATACGCTGCTGACCTGCATGTGCCTCTGCGCGTGGACAGCCTGCCCGCGGCTGCTGTGTGTGTGTCTGGGCAGGGGCTCCCCTAAAGCCGCAGGTCTTCACGGTTTCAGCTGGATAAGTTATTCTTCACTTCCCTTCCTAAAAACACAATTGCCTAGTGCTGCTGGCGCAGAGTCAGAATGGCCGCTGCATTTCACCCCCGAGGTGGCTTCCTTCCAGCAGTGGGTGAGTGATCCCGGCGTCCACACTCTCTAACCTTCTTTGGGATCCTTCTGCACAGAGGGTGCTCCAAAAACCGGAAGAGATGATCTGTTTGTCTGTGGCCTCATCTCCGCCCACCCCTCCTATTCTCACACCCTAGTTCCATGGATGGTCAGCGGCACCCATTTTTGGTGTCCCCATTTTTCCTGCCCATTTTTTAACACCCTTAGTGTTTTCTTCCTGAGAAACAAGAAGACGAGGGGTCCAGAAATGACACGGAGATGAGTCCCTTGTCCCAGAGGCAATGTACAAATACCGTCTTTAGGTGTTGATCCTGTAACTCACTTCTCCTGGATCCCTAGCAGAAATGCCCACTGCCCTTGAAGACGCTTTTAAATCCAACAGCAGCATCCTAAGGCTTAGTCTCCCAGTTACAGCCTCCATTACTCTTCCTCTGTGGCCCAGGGCCAAGTTCTGTGGGAAACTTGGAAATCTCACATTTCTACCTGCTAGACCACCAAAGGAGAAGAGGGTTAAGGAACCGCCCATCCCCTGTCCCGCAGGGATGGAACGCATTGCAGTGACATATGGAAACCTTTTGTAGGGAAGTCAGTAGGTTCTCTGTGGCTAGTAATTCCATCAGCCCATGTTTCTGTCGAGAGATGTCTTGAAAAACGCTGTTTGACCTGTCCCCTGCTGTACTTTTTCAGGTTAGAAATACATGTCTGATAAATGCCCGCCAAACTGCATCCCTGATAGTAGGGAGGAAAGAGAAATGAGCCAGCCCTCTTTGCATATGCATCCAAATGCACCTGGACACTCACAGAAAGATTATGCTTTCGGGCGGTGGGGGCAGTCAGTATGTCGACCGCCTGTGCCCTCGAAACCCTGCCTTGGCAGCTGGCTTACCCAAGGACCCCAACCCATGGGTGTGTCCTGGGTGAACGTGTTCGCAGGAGATGAGAAGTGCCCTTAGGAGGGTGGGGTTAGAGTCCTCACGGGTCCTGAGAAGAATCACACACTGCTCTCTGGTCCACTAAACTTCAGCAACACTCTCCCCTGTCACCATAGTCAAAGGTCACTTGAAGTTCCTAGTTGGGAAAAAAAAAATAGCATCAAGTTATCGCCCATAGCAACTCAGCCATGTCTCTGTTTCCTTGAGTCTTTGGGCCCTTGCCTAATTTGGAGTGAACCAGCACAGAGATGTTAAAGTACATTTAAGGAGAAGGAGGGGGAGGAGAGGAAGAGGTAAGCACAGCATGGGCTACAGGAAGGCATGCTATGGAGGGGCCTTGTGAACAGAATGCCCGCCTCCACTCCACCCCTGCATCCACCACGAACTTGCTGCAGGCTGAGTATAGAAAGAGCACCAGGGTTATTCGATCAGAACCAGAGGAAGGAGATAAGAGATCCAGAAATAAAAGGGGAGCATTTCTCCCACACGAGGAGAAAAAAGCAGCAGGGAAAGTGGAAATGCACAACTTGGACAGGAGGCTGGGGAATTGGGGTCTGGCACTGTGCCACCAGTGTCGGGCACAGCTGCTGGGCCCTGGTCACTCCCGGCATCCCGCATGCCTGCCCAGTTCCCGATTTGTCCCTGCACAGCTGGGGACCACGCAGGAAGGTCTCCCCATCACCCAGCAAAACTAACAGGCAGAGGTCAGACTTTCCAAAGAGCCCCATAAGTGATGAGCACGATGAGGGGGTAGGAGTCAGAAGTGCCAGGAACAGCAGCCCGGAAGGGCTTCCCCCGCCAGCTCGAATTAGGCTCGTGCTTCTAACTGGGGTTGGTTCTAATTGGAGTAGAGCATCTGCCCGCCCCTCCTTAGGAAGGCAAACATCACACCTGCTTCTCTCCTCCCTGGGACTGTTGCTATGGAGATCCCAGTGGCATTGGCACCAATAACACAAGGCCACAAACAGAAGCGGCTCCTTCACTGGCCTGTCCAGCAGCCACCACTTTAAATCCATGAGCACCAAGCAGCGATGACCTGCGCCTCAGCTCAGTGCAGCAGCCAAAGTCCCACTTTGCTAGGCCTGCCAGCCAGAAGGTAGCCGCTTCTCCTTCTCAGCAGTCCCCAGTGTGATGAAGGGAAGCACTTCAGGCACAGCAGAAATGCCTGGGATGGTCTCAAGTGTGCCCAAGAGCTGAAGCATCTTTCTCACTGAGGTTAAGAAAATCGCCCTGCACTGCCCAGAGAGGTCACCTGGTGTGGATGGGCATGGAGGAGTCCTTAATTCTGAGCGTTTCCACCTGCCTCCTTTCTTGAGTGTGACAGTCATGTACAAAGGAGAAGGTGGATGGACTATGAAATTCAGTGAAGGTTAAAGGAATACCTAACTGGCAAGGATGCTGTGGACATTAGCACAGGTGTCTGTCAGATGTCTAGTGTGCTTGACACACGACAGCTGCTCAATGTTCTATCAATGGGTGGCTCTTAGTAACTGTCCTCCGCAGCTAAACTCTGTCCCTGATAAGGGGACGGTCTCCATGCTGCCACCATCAAGGTCTGAGCGAGTAGAAGAGGAGGGCACTTGAGAAGGGAGGGTGCATGAGATGTGATGCTACCCCACTGGGCAAGAATAAGAAATTCTAAGAGAAAGTCCCTGGGAGGTAAGGGGATATAGGTTGGTCCTTTCACATTTAGTTCAGATAGAAGGGCTGGCCACTCATCTTTTCTAAATTAAAAAAAAAAAAAATTTAAGTAAAAAAAAAAAAAAAGCACTGCTAGTGGCCAATACAGTAAGTCCCCTACCTACAAACCTTCAAGTTGCAAACTTTCAAAGATGCGAACGTACATTTGCATGTCCAATCACGTAAGTTAGTTCACGTGTCTGGCGTACATTGTCACGTGGGTGCATCCTCTACAAGTGGTTGTGCTTTTGTGTACTTTCCTGTACAGTACTGTATAGAGTACAGTAGTACGGTATCTTTATTTCAAGCCCAGAGTGTCTGGAAGCACGCGTAAAAGCAGCAGTGGTGTAGCTGGTACTACACTATACTTTTCAAGGTGCTGTACTGTAAGGTTAAAAATGTGTTCTTTATTTTTTGTGTTTGTATTTTGTGTATTATTTGTGTGAAAAGTATTATAAACCTATTACAGTACAGTACTATATTTTGTTAGTTGGGTACCTAGGCTAACAAATTTTGGACCTAACAAAATTGGACTTACGGACGTGCTCTTGGAACAGAACTCATTCGTATGTAGGGGACTTACTGTACAGGCTGGAGTAAGGGGTCTGAAGCTGCTAATGATCCCCGTAACATTTTGTGGGAATTGCTCTCGGCAGACGTGACTGCTGGCAAATTCCATAGACCCACCACTGACGTGGCAAAACCTGATTGTTTATATTACTCTACGTGAGATGGTGGGCTCTTACAAAAGAATCCATCATTTTTATTTTGACCATATTCCTTACTTCTTAAATAGGTTTAATGTGTATTAATTCTTCATTCCGGGAGCTTTTTTTTAAAAAACAATTAATTCAATTTTCACCTATCTCTTGATTTGGGGGGTGTTGTTTTCTGTTTATGGTATCCTATTTTTAAAAAGTTGAATAAAGAGACTATTTTAAAACCCAAAGAATGCCCTTCAGCTCTTGAGAGAGATCAGAAAGCTTGGCAAGGACCCAGGAGTAATACAGACCCCAGGAATGCATCTTGTTACAGGGCACCCATGCCCCCACCCCCGCGCCTGGAGAGTGAGAAAGCCAGAAGCAGCCTCTCTTCCCCGGATGCTGCTCCGGCTTAGCTCTGCCGTGGGTCAGCCGTGTGCAACCGCTGGCTTGTTCCCACTCCATCTGCTCATCTCGCTGATGATGAAAGAGGAGAGTTGAAGTGTTTTCAAATTTTTCTCCATCAAGTATGGGTTTTCCTGCCATCCCTGCCAGAGCTTCTCAACCCTCTAAACTATCCCAAGCACATGGCACCCTCTCCCCAATTTTAAACATCATTGAGAAAGGACATGCCACAGAATTCCTCCCACGTCCTTTTGAAATCATCTCTTTTGCTTTGCTCCGTGGAAAAGGGGCACCCAGGCACCAACCTCCAGGGAAGTCACCCAATAAAGTCAGGTAGGTCCTTGGCTCCTCCCCCTCCTCCTGACAAACCCAAGCAGGGACCTTTCCTTTCCACCTGGCTCTTAGGGGCTGACCACTGTCCCCAGCAAGTCTCCTACAGGCCTGTGAGTCCACACACACTCATGACAATGAACTTGATAATCATCTACTCACAGGTAACTTTCGGTCTCCTTGAGAGGACAGCTTATCTCTGGGGCCTCCCACTTCTTGCCTGCTGAGGTCACCCGGTGAGCCCTATTCAGCAAAACACCATTTTTCATAAGCAGGGATGAAAAATCCCTGTGTGTCACCACAAGGTGATCGGTTTGGATCAATGAAGACTAGAAATCATGTTCCAAATTATTTCTATTGCAAGTTTGAGTTCCCCTAGCACAGCAATCTGGGTTTCTCCTATACTGGAGGGGGAAGCTTTGAATTTAGCCAAAAGGCAAAGGTGCTGGGACAGCAACTGAAAAAAAGATTAAGGGTGGGACATTTCAAAGCAGAGGTGTGATAGCTGGATTTTTTTCTAATCTTTTTTTTTCCTCTTGAAGCATAATTACACACGGCAAAATGAATAGATCTGAAACGTACGGCTCCATGAATTTGACAAATGTATGCACCAGGGTAACCTACAGCTGTCACCCTAGAAAGTTCCCTTATCCGCCTTTCCAGTCAATTCCATCCCTCTCCCCTAGAGACAACCACGGTTGATTTCCATCCCCTTGGTAGCGTGGATTTAGACTTAGTGGACTTGAGATCCATAACTTTGGTCTTACGTCATCTGGTCAAATCAGCAGGAAAATCTCATCAGCAGCTCAGATGTCTCTACTTTCTTAGTGTTGAAAAAAGGTCCTGCCTGAGACGCTAGTGCTCGGCTCTGCTGCTCCCAATATGCCATCTGGCCCCCAGGGCTACTCTCTGAGCCACAGCCCTTCTCCCAGCCAAAGAGGTTAGCATCAGTCTTCCAGGTAAGTGAGTGGCACAAGCTCTTGGTAACCCGGATGGTGCATGCTTTGTTGATTAATCTCTGGACGTGCAATGCCCAGAGCCACAGCATGTCAAGTAGCATGTTGATTTTTCCTGAAGTGCCGCACAAAAGGGAGCTATTCCTTTTGTGCATCTCCTTTTAGAAACAAAGGATTCCATGACCACCTTCTTCCAGGCTTCTAGCCATCAAAATGGCTGCAGCGCTGACATGATTAGTCAGGGTGGAGGGTGGAAACTGAATGTGTGGGTGTTTGTGAACCCAGCGCTGAGCCTGTGGTCCATGAAATTGAAGGATCCCAAATTCTATGGGATTAAACTTGGCCAAGTATCTCGAAGGTGAAAAGTACTTTGTCTGAATGCAAAGCTTCGGTGTCTCTGGAATGTACCTTCTGCAGCTCAGTTCTTAATCACTGTATATTTTTTCACTTGGACAAAGGCTGCCTGCTAATAGCATTTTCAACCACCTTCAGCTGCTTTGCTCAGCGACGCCAAGGCCTCAGGCTGAGCTGGCTGCAGTTTCCTGGCACCGTGATCCGTTCCCAACTGACCAGCATTGAGGAACAGCACACATTCACCCCTGAAAAAATGCCTTCCCCTGTAACTATGCAAGATGCCAGACAGAGGCAGAATTACCACTCCCCTTCCTAAGTGTCTCCTGCAGAACCATCCAAATGGGAGGCGAGGATAGGGGTGAAGAGGAGGAAGGAAAGACCCCTAGAGGGTGCAGGGCAGGAGCTCTCCTCTCTCTGGGCAGAGCAGGTAGCTAGGAGCTCCCAGCAAGCCCCGAGCAGCATGGACCTTGGGGCAGTTCATCTCTGAACACTGGTAGCCTCTGCTGTCAGATTTCACTTTGATCTCTGAAAATTACAAGAACCTCAGCTCTTCAAAAAAAAGGCAGCTGCTGAGCCAGTGTGATTGCAGGATTTCCTCCCCAAAGCCCGAGGCCAGGCATCTAGCCTTGCCTGCGATCTGCATGAGTAACCACCTTCCAACCTCACCCTCGAAGTCACTGCCTAGCGAACAGATTGCGGCAGGCTGAGCTGCCCCCTGAGCCACCCTGAACCCTCACGACCTCCTGTAGCAGCAGAACTGCCATTTGGTAAATGTGTGAGTGCGGGCGAGGGAGACCAAAATGCCAAGGAGTACCACCTGGATGGCTGAGACGGTGGGAACAATCTCAGGGCTCATTCTCCAGACGGGTCAGCTGCACCCCCACCCACCATCCCTGAAGCCCTGAGCGATGGAAGCAGCTGGGGGAGGGGAGGGGAAGGATTGATGGGCTGGCCGCAGGTCTTTGCAGTCAGAGCTGTGAGGCTGAGCTCCAGGACTTAGGCAGGAAGAGATTAATTAGCACCTCCCAGCCCAGCCCAGCCCAGCCCAGCCCAGCCCGCTGTATAGAACGGGGAGGTGTGGAGGGTAGGGATCCTCAGGGCCAAATTCACCTACAACAGACAGACACAAAATCATCCAGAAATAGAATCTCTAACCTCCCTCAACCACAGCCCCCTCTCCAGCCAAAATGACCTCACTAATGAGAATGAAACTGTAATGAGGGTTTGGATGCCTGGTAAACCTCACCTTCTTTGTCTCTGGGCTTTTAACATACGCACAGGCAACGGACTGTTATTCAGAAGCTTTAGTGATTCCTTTTTTTCACACCCGCCAGCTAAATCAGAGCCCCAAATGCCATTGTATGGCAAACCTGGAAATGTATTTGGGTACGCAATGTGTAATTTGTGGCCCTGGTAGGGGAGGGATGGAAGGAGGGGGAGTCGCTGGTATTTGGTGTGTGGTTTCCACAGCAATAAGAAGCACCCAGGTGGGAAGCAACATTCCTTGGTGCCTTTCATGTGAGCAGAGATGGACAAGGGTGAAAGGGGCTGGGGGAGGTTTGGTACAGCTCCGACCAGGAGGCCCCGAGACTCATCAGCGCTGCATTTGCCCGTGCTTCCTGCCTTCAGGCCTGCATGGAGAAGGCCCATTCCCAGGTGCACCACCTGGAGGACAAACGCCTCCAGCTCCCTGTAAGAAAGGGCAGTCAAGGAAAGTCCCAGCTATGTGTGTGCTTTAGAATCAGGACTGGAGGGAGTCCTAGGAGGTCAGCCTCTGCCTTCTATGAGCTATTGTTGTACCTAACTCACTCCGCGCAGAGGAATAGCCATCCTGCTTTTAGTGATTTGCAAAGACTAGCATTCGAAACCCTCTAGGATTTAAAAAATCTGATTAAAAAATCCTTAGCCCAGTATAAATGTATCCGACTGCAGGCTAAGTTTAGTGTATCTGAAGATTCAGATAAGGTTGCTGATGGGGAGATTCTGTGCGTGTGTACGTGCGTGTGTGTGTGTGTGTGTGCGCGCATATGTGTGTGTGTGTGTGTGTGTGTGTTTTAAGACAGGGGAGAAAAAAATGGAAAGTTTTGTCTCATTAGCAAAAATAAGGTGTGAAAGGGGAAAAACAGAGCAAAGGAGAGGTAGATGCAGACTTCCCAACTGCCCCTGAGGGCATTTCCATTTCTGGGCAAGCTACCGATCCCTGCCTTGGGAATTCTCAAAGTCAAGCTGGCATGTTCCCCTGCGGAGAGCTAAGCCAGATGACGTATTGTCCCGCATCCGGCAAATTCACAGCCCGTGTTGTTTGTTTGTTGGAAATGCCCATTAGCCATCAATTCATCAATCAGCAGGTTTATTGAGTACCCTACCAGGCTTCACAAACCTGATCAATTTTTTTTAATTACATCCAGCTTACATGCAGCCAAGCCCAGTAAACAAGATGAGCCCTCACACCCCACTTGGAAATGAACATGAGGAATTGCTGGCCCTTGCAACCTCACGCTACCTAACTCCATGGCCCGTGCTGGCAAGTGACCGTGTGCTACCCTATGCAGATGGCACTGGTGTCGCTGACCCACTGTCAATAATAAGATGGGTTCTGAGTGTTTTCTCAGACACAGTGATCAATCTGCTTGGGTCCAGCTCTATTCTCCTCTAGACCCCTGTCTAGTGCTATGGATTTCTGAAGAGGGTGAGCAGGGGATGGGCACAGACTATGGCTAGGGAAATAAGCAGAGGACTGAGCCTTGCTCATCCTCCTTCGTGCCCAGTCCCATCTCGGAGGCTCCTCAGCCGCCTCCTCCTGGGCATGTGACCAGTCGGCCTCCGAAGACCTCTGTGCCCACGTACCAGGCCTCACAGTAGAGTTCATCCTTTTGGTTTTCGAAAGAACAAGAATGGCTTCATAGTTTGTAAGTAAAGGCTTGTAAGACTTCCTGATGTGGAATCCTCAAAGTCAGCCTCTGTGTACCTCAAATGAGGACAAGAACATAGGAGCACATTGCCCTGTGTCCTACAGCCCAGACTCCAAGCCTCAGCGGATGTCCCCAGAGCTTCCCAGTGCCTGAACTGGTCATCGAGATCCAAGGAAAGCTCAATCCTGCATTTCAAACAGGATTCCTAGGTCTTCTGCCTTTTTCAGACTAGTTAATCCTATAGTTCTGAGTCACCCAGATTCTTAGCCATCAAATGCTTGGGTCAACCCTCTCTTCCTGATCCTGCTAGTCCCCAGGCCACCTTCTCTTCCTCACTTGGATAAAATCAAATTTAGGGGCAGCCCACAGGCATTAAGAGACACTCTCTATAAGGGTTGAAATGCCTAGTTTGGGGTAAGTAAAATCCCCACACCCCCAAAAGAGTACCAGCAACACACCCCCTAACCTGCCCCAGAGCCCTGGTTGTTCAATTGTCTGTGGTTAAGACTTCCAAATGCAGAGATCAAAGGGGTTGGTGAGCTAAGTCGTTTGGCCTCCACGGCTCATGCAACAATTAATCCACCTGTCTGGCTCTCTGTGTCTGTCCCCCGTGTGTGTGTGTGCGCCTGTGGTGCCCCTGTGTCGCTGTCTCTGCAGGGAAAGTCGCTGGCGGGCAAGCGCCTCACCGGCCTGATGCAGTCCTCCTGACGGTCCCCGCCACAGGGCCCGGGCCCGAGGACCCCTCGGGCAGCCGCCGGCGCTCCACATCCGCGGACAGAGTCTCCCCGCAGGGAGATTTGGTCACTGTGAGAGAGAAAGAGTGAGGGCCATGACGGGCAGCGATGGGGAGACGCGGTGGGTGAACCAGAGGGAGGCCGGAAAGAGAGCCCGCAGAGCCTGGGGTCGGCCAGGTGGAGGCGCCCGTTTACAGCCCTCTCCTCCTTGTACAGTCATGTGCCGACACCCTGCTCCCTAGGAGGTCCTAGTCCCTAACGCGTTCAGGGGAGAGCACCCCGCGGGGCTCCTGCTGCGACTGTCACCGGAGGTCATATTCTGGCTATCATCACTCCTCCCACTGTCGGGGGGTCACGCCTTCCAGCAAACTCAAGAGGACCAGCTGGCCCTGAGCACATCCAGTATGACACCCCTCCGCCTCTCTGGCGCACCCACGGCACCCATTCTAGTGACACCGCTGTGTCCCGACCGCCTCCCGCCTCCCCCATCTCTGTGGCCACCACGTGTAAAGAGCCAGGACCAGGCTGCCCTCACACCACACGCCCCAATCACATCGTCAGCACTGAGCCACCTCCTGGATTGCAGCACTTCAAGGTCTTCCGACTGCCTTTGAGGCCACCTTTCAAAGAGGTCTCCATGTCTCGAGGGTCCAACACCAGAGGAAGCCCTGGTGTCGATGGAAGAGCTTGTGGTTTAACAGCCGTGAAGGTTCTGACCATCTTTTAAAATTTTTATTGTTTCGTAATTTATTGTTGTGGCCCCTCGCTCCTTGGTGTGTTCCTGCGTGTCTTACTCAAAATAAACCTGGCCGTGAACTCGGGGGCGGGGGGGGGGTGCATTAGGATCCTCCCCTACGGCAGCCCCAGGTGGGAGCTGGGAGGGTCCCAGCTGGAGGGGCTGGGGCCCAGGCTGGCAATCCTGGGCGTGGCAGGGCCCAAGTCTCAGTCGTGTCTGGAGCTGGGGCAGAATCTGTGCCCAGGGGCGAGGCCAGGGCCCGGTGGTTCTCTGACGGCCCAGCAAAGGCATTGCCCTCCACAATGCCAGTCGTCACGGGGAAACCCAAGCGCAGAGCTCAACCTGCAAACACCTGCTTAAGATCCACTTGTATCTCCTTTGTGTGTGTCTCACAATGACCATCCGCCCACTTGGCTGTGAGGGGGTGATGCAGAGCACCAAGTCGGGTGCCTGGCGCATAGTAGGTGCTTCGCAAACGCTCGCTATGACTCTCACGGCTCTCGCTGTCACTGCTGTGACTCCCGTGAGCCCTCGCACAGAGCGGTATAAGCAACACGCTTTTGCATTCAGACACCCCCGCCCGCCACCTGCTGTGACCATCATCCTTTGATCTGTTTTGGCCAGAGGTGGAAAATCTGCCTTGGGAGTGTATGAACAGCAAACACAGAAGGAAAACGGCAATCCCTGGGATTTCTTTGCTTGTGTGGGCGAATGCACCAGGCGGTGAGCCTCCTAAGCTTGTTTGCAGATGCTGCCTCCCGGGTGCTCCCCTGGGACCATCTTTCCCACCCCACCTTTGTGCCCGGTCCCCGGGGCACCAGCTTCCAACCCTCACAGTGGGGCCACCGAGGGCAGGAGAAGTCGTGCTTATGGTTGCACCCTGGTGGGTTCTTGACCCCTGCGCCTCAGTTTCCCCCATGGCAGTCGTTGCTCTCATTTCTCGGTACAGTGGAAACTAGAGACATTATGTTGAGTCCTCAGACTGTGTCCGAAAGGGGCACTCTAGACCCAGACTCTGGGCAGACACTCCCCACCCCCCTTGTGCCACACGACCTGGGCTCAGGACCTGGCACCTGGCAGACACCTGGCAACTGCCTGAGGAGGAAAGGAGTTCAGGGAAGCCCTCCCCCATGCTATGGGGTCTCCTGACCCCTGTGTGCGTCCCCTCCTTTTTCATCCCCTCGCTTTTCACACAGACCTCCTGTTTCAGAACACAATCACCAGTCAGGTTCCTCTGCACCCAACATTGCCCAAAGGAAGCTGCTCCCTGCCGAGGTGCCCAGGCTGTGCTGACATGGATGCACAGGGCATGTGGACAAAGGCAGTTCTAGAACAGCAGGCGCCTCTGTGCCCTCAGTTATCCAGGGCAAGGGGCTGGCTGCCTCCTGTCCTTCCTCATGGCTGCAGCCAGGGCAGGGGTGGTTTCCCTGACCAGGACGTCTGTGCCCCCCTGGCTGCGGCTCCTGAGGCTTGGCACCAGGTCCCCAGGAGGCCCACCCAGAGCCACGTGGACTGCAGCCTTGAGACGGAGCAGGCGGAAGGCTTCCGGACACCTCTGGGGACATCCAGCAGGCTCAACAGATGTAAGGGCGCTTCAGATGGATTCAAACCCAGAGCAATAACTCCCTCATCCTGCCTCCCAACCAAGGCACACTCAGTCCTGTGACTGCTACCACGTGCCCCCCAGCAGATCACACCCAGCAATGGTGGGTGGAGCAGGATTTCTCCACCCAAACTGGCCAGTCCAAGGTCAGTCTACCCTGCAGACCTTAGAATGCAAGTAACTTGGAAAATCTGGTCTTAGCTAGTTCCCCACTGGCCTGGTCAACACAACCAAAAATTCAGACCAGATTAGACTTTCGAAGGCAATTCTGTAGCAAAACAGATGGCTTTTTTGCCCTGTCCTGCCTTAGCTCCCCTGACTGGGCATGGTCTCTGGATCTGGGACTCTTCCCGAGAAGGACTCACAGGGCAAATCCCATGTTGGCAGCCCCACAGCCAAAGCATCAGCGCCGTCTTAGAAGTGACCACCCACCCATCAGGCCAGACACACAGGCATCAGGCACTAGGCATCCGACTGAAAGAGACTTGGCCTACATGGGAAGAGTAAAGTTGGTAGGTTGGCGCATGTAAATGCCCAGCAGCAGTCAGAGGGCCTGAGCAGAGCAGCAGGAGCTCTCTGGGCTGGGGAGAGGGCTCCCGCCCTTCCAGGAAGGGATGCTTTGTTCTGCTGGGAAGGTGTTGCTGGGCCCCAGTGCAGCAGGGCCCAGCCCACCAGTGCAGGCAGCTGCACCGTGTTCCAGGCCCACCCCTGCCAAGGGGTGAGGTACACGCCAGCACCCGGGAGGGACCTCTGGCCACTCTGAGTTGCTTCTTAGACCGGTGAATACATGGGGACGTGCTCCAGGGGCTTTCCCTGTAGCAAGGTTCCTGGTGTGTTCAAACTACCTCACCAACAGGGCATGAAGCAGGAGCCTGCCACCCGTCTGGCTCCTTGGCTGGTTGAGGAAGTTGATGTTTTTCCTAAAAGGCACCCCTCTCATTATGCTCCAAGTGCACGGGCTTCAAAAGCCACCGCTAGGAAGCCTTCCCAGAAGCCGGAAAGGACTGAGGACTGTTGGTCTTTGAGTCTTGCAGAATGTCTTGAAGGGAGGTGTTCCAGCAAAGTCCAGGAGCTGGAAAGTCCTGGGGGAAGGTAACATGCCACCAGCCTCCAAAAGGGCTGGCTGAGCTGAGTATGTAGCAAGGACCATGTGTGGCACAGCCGCAAAATGGCAAAATGAACCCCTGAGAACTCACCAAGGGACCCTCTGAAGAGAGGTCTGCGTTCATGTAACCATGGCAACGGCAGACGCCAACAGCCTACTCATTAGTACCGCCCACTGATAAGGCATCCCCCGGGTATAACCCAGGGGCCATAAAGTAGCAAAGCAGCAAATGTAGCAATAAGGGGCCCGGGGCTGTAAAGGGACAGGGTCTAAGTGACTCGGCCTCGGCCCCCCCTCCCAGTCCCGAATGAGGACTCAGAGCCCGCTGCTGTCAGCTGTCCGAGGGGGGAGGCCCTGCGCCACCCCGAGGGCTCCTGGTCTGTACTCTATGCCCACTCACCGCATGGTCACGGACACATCGGAATGGCCTTCTCGTAGTGCATGTGGTTCTCCTTAGTTTATTTTTCTGGAATTTGGGGATTGGACCCCAGAACCAAACATGCTGGTACCGTCTAAAAATAAATGACTTGAACCCACTATAATCCAGCTAAGTCTTTGTGGCTCCTTGGTTTGGGGATTTGTTGGGCAGAATTTACCACTAGAAAAAAATCTACCACCGCTCTCCGCTCCCCACCCTGTCCCATTACACACACACACGCGCACACACACAGACACACACACACACACACAGCCTGTTTCCCCTCGCTCACAAGCGGGGTGCTGAGCAGCTCCGGAAAGCTCTGGGGTGGGGGATACATCCTGGTAGCTTGGAACAACAGTGACACCAGAAGGCTGATGCCCCTGGCTCTGCTGGGGTCTCCTTGGCTGGGTGGTGTCTCTTCCCCATTGTCTGTGCTTGACCACAAACCCCAGTAGCATGGTGAACGTCAGCAGTGGCCAGACACCGCTCTGACACTCTTAAATTAAGCCCCAAGATGGAAGTCTGCTACACACAGACGGGGATCTTTACAGGGAGTCTTGGTTTCCTAAGCGACAGACAATCTCATCTTCCACTCACGCCAAAGCAGCAGGACTCTGAGAACCTGGAAGTCAGGCTGACAAGAGGTGGAAAAGAACAAGGTAAAAAGGAACCACGGTACTGCAGTTCTATTAACGATGAAGCCAGCACCTAGCCATTTGCTTCAGTGGCAGAAATTCTACTCCTGAAAGTTAGAAGTGGTCTCAGAAGTGTGGGAATGGGTCTTCAGCCACATTTGCGTGGGAACCAACTTGACTCCCAACCTCTGGGCCATCTCCCAGAGCAAGACTTCCTGCCCCACAAAGTCAAGACCAAGGTCATACCTGCAACAGCCCCTGAAGTGTCAGGTCTGTAGCCTATCCCACTGTCAGGTCCCGTCCCCACCACAAAAGAGCTGTACTTCCCTGTCCTCCTTGACCTTGGCCACCTCCTCCAGGGAACCCAGAACTCCTCCTTCCCAGCCCAGCCATCTGGCTTATTTCCAGGTCTTTGTTCAGCAAGCTGTCACTATGCACACGAACCCACTGGCCACCAAGGACAGAGATCTGCTTCAGGTCCAAGGCGGAGGTGGAGATTTTGGGCTGCCCGTTATAACACTAAGAGCTGTACCCACCCACGCGTGGCTGACGTCTCCCCAGAGTGCTTCCTCTCTCCCCACATCCTTTCGGGGACTTCTGGAAGAAAGGACATGAGGCTGTCCTTTCCTTGAAACCAGCTCCCAATTGCTGAGGGCCTCACATAGGTGTCTCGGATCCTTGGACTTTTCCTGTGGCTTGGAGAAGCATCCAGGAGGCCCTCTGAAGGGCTTGCCCCCTCCTGGGCCACAGAGCTCCACGGGCGTGCCTTCCCCCAACCTGCAGACGTGGCCTCATGAACTCCTGGCTCCCCTTGCTGGGACGTCCAACGCCTGGGCCTGGGCCCCCTCCCCGTATCTAACCCTTCAGCACCCACCATGGGGGTTATTGGATCTGTCCCAGATCCTGCAGGTCGAGGGTAGGCCTCCCTGGCCAACGAGAGGGTGCAGGCCCCGGCTTGTTTAAAAGAGGCTTGGGGTGGGGCATGTACCTCAGGGTGAGCTCCATCTGGCACGGAGATCTCTGTGATGCCCCTTAAGGCACAGGCTCAGTCGTCTCAGAGCCTGGGAGCTGGCCCGGCCAGATCTGGCTTATTTCAGCAGACAAACCGAGAAATAGCCCCTGATGGCAGCAGTCAGGCCACACATCTCAGTCTGAGCACTAGTTTCCTCAATTCTAAAACAGGGATAAGAATTTGGAAATCTTATGATTGTTGAAACCTCCCTGGTGATCCAGTGGTTAAGACATCGCCTTCCATGCAGGGGGTGCGGGTTTGATCCCTGATCAGGTAGCTAGGATCCCATGCGCCTCGTGCCTCGGGGCCAAAAAACCAAAACATAAAACAGAAGCAATGTTGCAACAAATTCAATAAAGACTTTAAAAATGGTTCACACCAAAAAAAAAAAAAAAATCTTTAAAAAAAAAGAAATCTTATAGTTGTTGTGAATCAATATGGAGGACTTAGCCTGTGCCACAGTAAGTGCTCAAGAAACGAGTGCTGATGTCAGCTGTTGCTGTGTCTGAGTGAGGCCCTGGGAGGCGGTGAAGGTGGAGCACGCTGGTGAACCCCTGCTGGACAGCTCTCCCCAGCCCTTGTTGCCAGCTGGGACGTGTGGATTTTGTTTGCCTGTGCAGGTCGCGGTCTCTCTCTGCCTGTGACAAGCCTTCACTCTCGTCTCCCCGGCGAGGGCCTGGTTCCATCACTGTGTGTAATCTGGATGCCCTCAATCAATAATCCCATGCTAGGCCTCAGTAAATAGCAGGGCAGAGGCGGGGGGCTCCTCCCACAGACCCTGGACAGAAAATGGAAGCAGAAGTGTGAGTTCTCCGTGCACATTGCTGTTTGTCAGACAAGCCTCCGTGGCTGCTTCACTGGGATTTGGATTCTGAGCTCTTGTTCAGAAATATTCCATTTAGGGCCGGTTGCTCAGACCCCGGACCCGGGATGAGCCACGGGGCAAAACCTCCGTCCCCGGAAAGCATCTGTCAGCCACATGGGTCATATTTACCTCCTGGAGGGAGGGCCTCGTTCCTAAAATGGCCAGCCAAGCCAATGAAGCCTGTTTTCCCTCTTTCTCCCCTTACATCACCGAAAGACTCTTTGAGCTGGGGAGGAGGAAGAGGAGGTATCAGGTAAGGAACGTTTAAAAACTAGAGGAGGAAAAGCAAATAACCCAATCCACAAATGGGCGGAAGACCTAAACAGACATTTCTCCAAAGAAGACATACAGATGGCCAACACACACATGAAAAGATGCTCAACATCACTAATCATCAGAGAAATGCAAGTCAAAGCCACAATGAGGTATCACCTCACACTGATCAGAATGGCCATCATCACAAAATCTGGAAACAACAAATGTTGGAGAGGGTGTGGAGAAAAGGGAACTCTCCTGCACTGTTGGTGGGAATGTAAGTTGGTACAGCCACTATGGAAAACAATTTGGAGGTTCCTTAAAAAACTACAAATAGAACTACCATATGATCCAGTAATCCCACTCCTGGGCATATACCCAAAGAAAACCATAATCCCAAAAGAAACATGTACCATAATGTTTATTGCAGCACTATTTACAATAGCCAGGACATGGAAGCAACCGAAATGCCCATCAACAAATGAATGGATAAAGCAGATGTGGCATATATATACAATGGACTATTACTCAGCTATAAAAAGGGATGAGATGGAGCTATATGTCATGAGGTGGATAGAACTACAGTCTGTCATACAGAGTGAAGTAAGTCAGAAAGAGAAAGACAAATATTGTATGCTAACTCACATATACGGAATCTAAAAATGGTACTGATGAACTCAGTGACAAGAACAAGGACGCAGATGCAGAGAATGGACTGGAGAACTCGAGGTTTGGCGGGGGCGGGGGGTGAAGGGGAAACTGAGACGAAGCGAGAGAGTAGCACAGACATATATATACTACCAACTGTTAAATAGCCAGTGGGAAGTTGTTGTATAACAAAGGGAGTTCAACTCGAGGATGGAAGATGCCTTAGAGGACTGGGGCGGGGAGGGTGGGGGGGACTCGAGGGAGGGTGGAGGGGGAGTTGAGGGAGGGAGGGAATACGGGGATATGTGTATAAAAACAGATGATTGACCTTGGTGTACCCCCGCCCCAAAAAAAGAATAAAACTAGAGGAAGACCTGGCTGTCCCTTGCTGCTGCCCTGCCGGTGACCACACCCGCAGCACAGAATCAGTGAGTATCAGCACCAAGGGGACCTTTGAGATTTTCTAGTCCAATTGTGAGTGTGTGTGTGTGTGTGTGTGTGTGTGTTTTACCTTTTGTTTGTTTGTTAAGGTATAATTTACGTAGAGTAAAATTCACCCTTTTTATATATAGATATGAATTTTGACCGACTTATACAATGATGTAACCACCAACCCAAAATCAAGAGAGTAATTTTATTACCTCCAAAAGTTCCCTCGTGCCCCTTCATGGTTAATCCCCTCCCCCTACCCCCTCTCACTTCGCACAACGCACATTGTTGCCTAGATCAGTAGTACATTCCTCAATGTTTCATTTTCATACATAAAGAAACTAAGGCCCAGAGGGGGAAGTCCGAGAAGTTGTGGAAGATCAGGGCCTAGAGTTCAGGTCCTCACTGCCACCCACCCCTCAGGCCCCTTGGCCACAACTTCTTCAGTAAAAGTTATCTTTTTAATCCCCCAAAGTCCATGAGCCCCTATTTGAGGAAGCACGTGATCACAGAATCTGAAGACAATGCAAGATTCCTTATCTGACAGAAGCAACTTACTTGAAAACAAAGGAAAGCAATGATACATTTTGGAGCAATGCATCATTTATTCAGGTAGCAAGTAGTGCTTTATAGACCCCCTATCAATAGGCAAAGGATCTATATAGACATTCCTTCGAAGAAGATATACCAATGGTTAATAAGTACATGTAAAGAAAAACTCAACCCCATTAACCACCAGACAAATGCAAATCAAAAACACAATGAAATGCTGCTTCACACCCACTAAGATGGCTATAATTAAAGAGACAGTTAATAACAAGTGTTGGTGAGGTTGTGGAGAAATAGGAGCCATTATACACTGCTGGTGGGAATGTAAAAATGCTGTAGCCACTTTAGAAAAGTCTGGCAATTCCTCAAAAAGATAAACAGAGTTACCATATGACCCAGCAATTCCACTCCTAGGCATGTACCCAGGAGAAATGAATACATATGGCTGTACAAAAATTTAGAGACTAATGTTCATAGCAGCATTATTTATAATGACAAAAACATGGAAATAATACAAATGTCTGTCAACTGATAAATGATAAAATATGATATATCCATACAACGGAATATTATTTGGCTACAAAAAGAAATGAAGTACGGACACATAATATAATGTGATGTGCCTTGAAAACATGCTAAGTGAAAGAAGCCAGTCACCAAAGACCAGATATTGTATAATTTCGTTTAGATGGAATGCACAGAATAGGCCAGTCTATAGAGACAAGAAGTAGATTCGTGATTGCTTGGAATTGGGGGTGTGGTCACTGCTGATGGGTATGGAGTTCCATCTGGGTAATGAAATGTTCTAAAATTGATTGTGGTGATGTTTGCACAACTCTGTGAATATCCTAAAAACGACTGACTTGTACACTTTAAATGTGGATTGTATGGTATGTGAATCATATCCCAGTAAAGCTATTAGGGTGCGGAGGGGTGGGGAGAAGAGGAAGGGAAGGAGGAAGGGAGGGAGGTGAAATAGCTGTAGACCAGGAATAAATCCAAGCCTGTTTCTCTAAGTCACCAAGAGAACAGGGCTGGTCCCTAGAGAGAGCAGGTGAAGGTAGCCACAGAGGAGTTTGAAATCTCGCCTAGTGTCAAAGATGAGGTCAGCAGGTTCCCAGTCATCCCAGAGCGAGTGGTCCATTTCAGCCATCTCTGCCTGCTCTGAGAATTCAAGCCCCCTTGTAGGGAACTAATTAAATTAGGTAGATTAGCAGTCTGCAGGATAAGCGATCCACTCAACACATCTCTTGCATCCAATATGAGGCTTGTCTCCCAAAGCTTTAAGCCCCAGGGACTTTCGGGCTGTAAGAGGCAATGTCCTGGATGGAGTCAGAAGACTCGGGTTCTAGCCTTGGATTTGCCACCATTAGCTGTGTGGCCTCATGCAGCTCTTGGCAGCCCAGCACCCCTGGGGGCAAATGTTGAAGAGTGCCAAGCCGCACCTCCGGAGGTTTCAAATAAGGAGTTTTGAGAAGAACCCCAGGAATCTCCACGTCTCATAAGTAATCCTATCTGCACAGCAAAGGAAACTCAACAAAATGAAAAGGCAAACTGTGGAATGGGAGGACACATTTGTACATCATATATCTGATAAGGGGTTAATATCCAAAATAGGTAAAGAACTCATACAACTCAAAACAAAAAACAAACGATCAAATTTAAAAATGGGCAGAGGAACTGAACATTTTTCCAGAGGAGACATACAAATGGACAATAGGTACATGAAAAGATGCTCAACAACACTCAATATCAGGGAAATGCAAGTCAAAACCACAGTGAGATATCATCCCAAACCTGTTAGAATGGATGATATCAAAAAGATAAGAGATCGCAACTGCTAGTGAGGGTATGGAAGAAAGGGAACCCCTGTGCACTGTTGGTGGGAATGTAAATTGGTGCAGCCACTACAGAAAACATTATGGAAGTTCCTACAAAAAAATTAATAGAACTACCATATGATCCAGCAATTCCACTTCAGGATATATATATGCAAAGGAAATGAAATCACTATTTTTTAAAAACATTTGTGTTGGAGTATAGTTGATTTACAACATTGTGTTAGTTTCAGGTGTACAGCAAAGTGAATCAGTTATATATACATATATCCACTCTTTTTTTAGATTCTTTTCCCACTTAGGCCATTACAGAGTATTGAGTAGAATTCCCTGTGCTGTACAGTAGGTCCTTATTAGTTATCTGTTTCGTACATAGTAGTGTGTATATGTCAATCCCAATCCTCCGATTTATCCCTCCCCCCTTACCCCCTGGTAACCATAGTTTATTTTCTACAGCTGTAACTCTATTTCTGTTTTGTAGATAAGTTCATTTGTACCCTTTTTATTTTAGATTCCACATATAAGTGATATCATATGATATTTGTCTTTCTCTGTCTGACTTATTTCACTCAATATGATAATCTCTAGGTCCATCCATGTTGCGCAAATGGCATTATTTCATTCTTTTTTATGGCTGAGTAATATACCATTGCATATATGTACCATATCTTCTTTACCCATTCCTCTGTTAATGGACATTTAGATTGCTTCTATGTTCTGGCTATTGTAAATAGTGTTGCAATGAACATTGGGGTGCATGTATTTTTTGAATTATGGTTTTCTCCAGACATACGCCCAACAGTGGGGTTTCTGGATCATATGGTAGCTCTATTTTTAGTTTTTTAAGGACTCTCCATTCTGTTCTCCATAGTGGCTGCACCAGTGAAATCACTATCTTGAAGAGGTATATGCACCTCCGTGTTCATCGCAGAATTATTTACAATAGCCAAGGCATGGAAACAACCTAAGTGTCCATCAGTGAATGAACAGATAAAGCAAATGTGGTATATATACATAATGGAATATTATTCAACCATAAAATCCTACCATTTTAGACAACATGGATGGACCTTGACAACATTATGCTAGGTGAAATAAGCCAGGCAAAGACAACTACTGTATGATCTCACTTATATGTAGAATCTAAAACAAAAACAAAAACAAAACCCAAGCTCATAGGAACCGAGAACAGATTGGTGGCTGCCAGAGGCAGGGGTAGGGAGTGGGGGAAATGGGTGAAGGTGGTCAAAAGGTACAAAGTTCCCATTATAAGATAAATAAGTTCTGAGGATCTAATGTACAGCATGGAGACTATAGTTAACAATACTGTATTATATATTCGAAAGTTCTAAGAGAGTAAATATTACAAGTTCTCATCATAAGAAAAAATTTGTAACTATTTGAGGTGATGGATGTTAACTAAACTTACTATGGTGATCTTTTCACAATATATACAAGTATAAACAAACTCATTCTGTGGTACACTTTAGACTAATACAATATGACAATTAAATCTGAATAAAAATGGGAAAAAAGTAATCCCAGGTGATTCTGATACACATTCAGATGAGAACCACTGGACTAGATGCTTCCTATGTTTGCTTTCAGCCTGAGAACTGTACGGGAAGAGGGTTTGATTGAAGTCCAGAAAAGACATATAACTCCTCTGCATCTCTTCCGCAACCAAAGATGCCTACATCCATCTTCCCCAGTGTGAAGATTTGTGCACTGCAGTCAGGCTCCACCCAACCCCCTCTGCTGGCTCTCTGTTTGCCACCCTTATAGGGCAACCGATCCTGGGTTCCTCTCCAGGAAGGCAAGTCCCTCATTTAGGGGTTAAGGATGCTCCATGCATGTGTGTGTGCACGCACACATACACACACACGTACACACAGACACCCGCATGCACACATATACATTCACATGACTATGAGCTAATCTACTGAGTAGCTAAATGCTTCTATTCATGCAAGACTTTGCCAAAGCGAACTCACTGAGCCTGCCGATGAATGCATCAAGTCAGAAACAAAGGGAAAACACTGGGATCAAACCAAAAGATAAATTACAAATTGGATCACTGGCTCTTCCTCTCGCTGTGCTGAGGGGGCACGTTATTAGCTGTCTGGACATGCCCAGTGGCTGGCAACACTCACACACACCAGCACACACACAGCATCCGTTAGTCCCCTCGCTGGTCCAGCACAAAACAGAGGTGACCTTGACACTTCTCACTCCTAAGCCTTTAGCACTAAGACTCGTGACTGCACTCAGGATTCTGAGCTTTAGGCAGAAAAAAATGAACTTTCCTTTTGGCTCTCCCACATGGTACCAGCTGGCGAGCCCACAGAACTTCTGCCAGTTCACTCACACAGTGTTCTGTGCCATCCCCGGTCCCTGCTGCCCCCTCCTGCCCCCTCCACAGCCCAGCCTCACGTTTGGCAGAACAGGAATGACCAGCCAGCAGTTGGCCCCACGGAGGAAGGACAAACTGGCAGAAGGAAGGCAGGAGTGCATCTCCCCCAAAGAAGGTAGCTGGCAATTAGGCAAGATTTGGTGGCTTACCTGATAAATGACCCAGGGAGCCAGTTCTGATGGAAGGCATGTCCTCGGAAATTGACATCTATAAATATTTATTGAGATTGGGCATGTGACAGGTGTGGTGCTGGCTGCCACACTTACAGAGTTGAGTAAAGGGGTTCTGTCCTCAAAGACCACAACTTCTTTTTTTTTAATTTATTTCTTTTATTCATTTCTTATTTTTGGCTGTGTTGTGTCTTCATTGCTATGCATGGGCTTTCTCTAGTTGTGGCGAGCAGGGGCTGTTCTTTGTTGTGGTGCACGGGCTTCTCATTGTGGTGGCTTCTCTTGTTGGGAAGCACAGGCTCTCGGTGCACGGGCTTCAGTAGTTGTGCCACACAGGCTCAGTAGTTGTGGCTCAAGGGCTCTAGAGCACAGACTCAGTAGTTGTGGCACATGGGCTTAGTTGCTCCATAGCATGTGGGATCTTCCCGGCCCAGGGCTCGAACCTGGGTCCCCTGCATTGGCAAGCGGATTCTTAACCACTGTGCCACCAGGCAATCCCAAAGACCACACCTTCTAGTAGAAGATACAGACGTGTAACTAACCAGTTGGGACACGAGGCAGAGGGGCACAGGTACAAATAAAATGCACATTGCAAGGAGCAACTAATTCTACCTGAGAGGAAATGAGGAAGGAGGTAGCTTGAAAATTGCTGACCTGTTCAGGGAGCAGTGAGTGGACCCCATGACTGGAGCATACAGAGTGTGTGTGAAGGAAAAAGAAAGGTCAGAGCTAGACACCAAAGAAAGACATCATGATGCCTCAAACCAGGGTAGGGCCTGGCAATGAGGATGGAGGGAGGGGACAGATTCACGAGATGCTGTAGTAGAATACAAAGCCTCTTGGTGACTCAATGCATACGGCGGTTGGAAAGCGAGAGGTGAATATTGAATATATCAGAGGATTCAAACCAGGATGGAAGAATGTTGTGGAGTCAGTAGACCTAAGACTGATGCAAAAGGGCATGAGGACAGAGCTGCCAGGCTAGGAGTGGGTTTCCTGGGAATAAAAGCCGTGAGGGAGGTGAAATGACAAGAGGTGGTGTTTAGTAAATTTCAGCTTTTATTATATCAGAGGTGGAGCCATTTTGAGGCAGCCAGGGTATGGCCGTGGGGGTAGCTGAACTGGAGAGGAGCAGGAGGGACACTGTGAAGGAGGAAAGTGTCATCCCAGGGGATGTTGAGGTCACTTGGAATGACGGCAGGAGGTGCAGTGAAGGACGAGCCTGGGAGTCAGGGACTGGTGTCCTTGTCCTTGGGGAATCCAGAGACGTGACCTGGAGGTCCACAGATAAGGGCACTAAGGAGGAGGAGAGGATGGAAGAGCCACCTGCCGTTCCTTCAGCAGGAGAAGGGTCCAGGACAGAGTTCACGGGTGGGTGGCTGGAAGGCAGCAGTGAGGGGGGCTGGGCATGCCTGCCTCTAGCGTCATCCGGATTCCCCTCAGAAGTACATCGGGGATGAGCCTTTCTCCACCACCTCCATCGCTTCTGGAAATAAAAGCCGGTCCCCTTGGGAAGCCGATGTTGTGTGTGATGCTCTGCACAGAGCAGTCCTCGGGCTGGATGACTTCTGCTCTGGACCACATTCCCATCTGCCCTGTTCCTCTCTGGGAAGATGTTCTAGGATAACTCGAGGCTCCCCATCTGGGTCTTCAAGGGCCAGCTGGTGGGACTGCCTCTTGGGGAAGCAGTCTGATGATGATATCCCTTTGCTTTTTCAGTCACTAGACCCCTCCATAGGGTTCAAGGTGAACTACCTCATACTCAATTTTAGTCTCGAGAACACAGTTGAGGAAAGAGCCTCCTTGGTTTGAGGTTCTCCTGTCACCTTTTGCTTTCTCTTCCACACAAGCAGCACACATTTTATTTCCCCAGTTTTTCTAGTTAGGGCATTGCCTCCAGGTCTCTGGCCATGTAAAGGTGGGCATCTACGCACATGGCCCACCACTTGAGGGGTTCCCGGCAACAAAACAAGATCGTGATGTTCTCCTCACCAAAGGGTGGGTATAGAGTCGTCACTGAATAACATCACCCTGTAATGATGGGGGGAGGGATAGATTGGGAGATTGGCATTGACACTACTATATAAAACAGATAACTAATAAGGACCTACTGTAGAGCACAAGGAACTCTGCTCAATACTCTGTAATGACCTATACGGGAACAGAATCTAAAAAAGAGTGGAGATATATATACATATATATATAACTGATTCACTTTACACCTGAAACTAACATAACATTGTAAATCAACTATACTGCAATAAAAATTTTAGAAAAAAAGAAGTGATGACAATTCACAGCAAAAGGATGCAGGTCTCCAACACAACAATGCCATTCCTTGGATGCACCCAAAAGCAGCAGACAGATTAGGATACATCTGTAATTTCATAGGATGCTTTCCGCACCTTGACACACAGACCCCTTTGTCTGTTTGTTTCAACCGTTTGGACCGGAAATTTCATTTCATTTGCAGAAATGTCATCCGGATGTGCATTCGTAACCATGTAGTTTTGTGCTACAGGCCTGTCCTTAGGGCATCCTGTGATCCCATGATGCAGGCAGGCTGGGAGACCAGGAACCTGCCTCTCCTCTTCCTCACTGTCAGTTGGGGCTTCTCAGCAGTGTGGATCCAACTGCCCTGTTCCAGGCCCTCAGTGCCCCCAACCTGCTGCCCGCTATGTCTTGGAAGGGGTGAATGATTTTCAGAGGAGATCTGAAATCAGGCAAATGTCTTAGTGATATTAATTGACACCAAATTCTAAATCTAAGCCCTGGTTTGAGAGCCTAAGGCCCTGAGACGCCTTATGCCTTTCAGGTGAGATAAATACGTAGGTTTTGTGACAGCATTGACCTCGGTTTAGAGAACATCTCTCTTTATTTCTGGAACCACTGGTGTGATCTGAAGAGTGAGGCTGCCCAGGGTCACAAGGCTGACCCCCGTTTTGTCTACCAAGGTCACCTTCATGCATCTCTGCACTGAAGTTCCCAACACCGGGCTGTAACAGGCAGAGATATTATTTGGCACTAACAACACAGCCCTATGCCTCTAACTCAGGAGCGATACCGACACTATCAATAATTTTCTCTTGCCCAGAATGCTGCATTCATGTGCATATGAAATTCATATCTGCATGAAAATATTCAACGTATTTCTTTCAAATACATTAAAAGTTTGAAAGGGTGGTCTACTGTGACTAAATTCCAGACATCTGAACAAAATCTCTTAAAGAAGAAACCGAGTTCTCTAGGTTAAACACAGCCAGGGTTCTACATTCTTGTAGTGTTCACCAGCTCTTAGCACTTACCTCTTACCTCTGTCTCTCCCACCCTTCCTCCCTCGACAATTGGCCCTTTTGGGCCCCACCTCTGAAAAGCACATGCATTTAGTGAAGCTCCGTTTCCTACCTTGACAGGGCAATAGCTGATATGTCACCAGGAAACATCTGGACGAGCACAATTTGAAGAAAGCTGGGTTAGGTTGCCAGTGTCTGTAATCAAAACACACCCAGGAAGAAGCATTTTCACACCACACCTGTCTAAGCTGTAACCCTGCAGCTCCAGGCACACATGCTACCTAAAGCACCACCTACCACCCAAGGCCGAAAGGTGACTGATGTGTCCCCGAGTCCTTGGGAGGAGCCCAGTGCAGCCCCCACAGGAGAAAGCCACTTCCTCATGTCACTGACCTGCTATTATCAAGTCTGAGGGGCACAGGAACAGCTCAGATTAGTGGCAATCTAACCCAGGCCATCAGCCCCGGTAAGAGACAGAAGTTGCTTTCAAACCCCCAATTATATCTTGCTTGAAATGAAAGAAGTTGGAGTGTGTCACCTTCAAGCAAAGCACAGAGGTTGGATGAGCGGCCTGGGAATTGGCACAGGGTAAAATCCTCTCCTCTAGCTCCAGGGGTCAGAACTCTTGACTCTCAACCGCTTGGCCCTTAGAGCAAATGGCTGAAATGAGCTAACCTCCCCTCACACCCGGATTCTGACTCATAGCTTGGTACTCCTCTCTCCAGCCCAGAACACAAGTAGCCAGTCCACTGCTCTGACCATTAGAACTTCATGCCCCTCGTTTGAAAGACATTTTACTAATTTGGAAAGAAAGAGCTCTTCGAATTTTCCTTTGGTTTGGGGGGACCGTTGCCATCATCTGGGCCACACCCACAACCTCCTCCTCCCGTATGAAAGGGCTCCCTTGCTGACACCCACGGACCAAACCTGCTAGGGCCTGGGAGTCAGCCTCTGATGCCTCCCCACCCCCGCCGACTCCTTCGGCCTCCACGCCCCACCTGACGTGGAATCCTGTGGATTCTGCTTCATTCTGTTCTCCCTGCCTCTGCCTTCGCTGAGGTCCAGAGAGTGGCTTTGGTAGTCACATCCCTGTCTCCAACCGAAGGTCTCCAGTCCTATCCAGACACATTCATTTCCTGCTTCAAACCCCTCGATGGCACCCTACGGGCATCAGAATTCACTCGGTTCAGTTCCACAAATATGTATCTTGCACTCACGACGTGGCAGCCTAGTACTGAGGATATAAAGGTGAACTAGGCAGAGTCTGTGCCCTGAAAGGAT
The DNA here is from genome assembly GCF_030028045.1 of Hippopotamus amphibius kiboko. Classification (NCBI taxonomy): domain Eukaryota; kingdom Metazoa; phylum Chordata; class Mammalia; order Artiodactyla; family Hippopotamidae; genus Hippopotamus; species Hippopotamus amphibius. Next base: position 158,290,583 of record NC_080189.1, read on the forward strand.
TTGCAGGAGTCCGCCAGTGGGATGGGCACTGAAATGAATGCGGCTTCATGTGAAAAGCACTCAAGTGAAAGGAATCATAAAACATTTTGGAATTCTGGGGTTAGAAGAAACTACGGAAGACTGGTGATGTTTAAGCTGAGGCTTAGGGGGTAGGTAGACATTTGTCAATTTAATGAAAGGGACGCTGAGGGATCTTTCAGGAAAGAGAAATGACTTGGACAAAGGCATCAAATTATGGAAGCCCCTGAATGCTTCAGGGCCTCCGAATTGGCAATCCTTGTCCCTGGCCATCACTGTCATGTGCCACATGTATCATGTTTAGCAGAAGACCATTAACGTTAGGCCAGAGTGCAGCACTCTGTCCCGGCTGCCACACCAGGTGGGAAGCCAGTCATTCAAATAACAAACCCCGTTCAGAATACTCCCCCTTCCTACAGACCTACTAAGGGGCTACAGAAGGGCAGGAGGAGGAGGAACCATCCAGCCCTGATGCCCAGGGACCCTAAAGGGAAGCCCATGGACCAGTCTTCAGTGACAGCTCTCTTGCGATGAGGCATTCCCATAGCCCTAAGATAATGATATCCAGTGACAATGACCACTGATGCTCTGGAGACTCATCCGTTAGAATGCTGTCTGCTCAGCACTAACCAAGTGCCACAGGAGACCAGTGACAGACAGTATCGGGCATTGTCTCTGAGCACAAAGTACTCACAATCTCAGGGCATAGATGAGACCCATGCGGAGCACCAAGTGAGATGGCAGCGCATCACGAAGTAAGTGTATGACAACTGCAGGTCACAGCATACTGAGCTGTTCATACAGTCAAGTCACTGGTGTGGGCTGGAGCCTTCGGGCTGGGTTCAAGGCGTAGATGACTGGGGTACGGGCTGAACCATGGAGCTTGGGTGGGAGTGGGACAGTAAGAAAGAAAGACAAAGAGCAACCTGAGGGAACACCATCGGCTAATGCAGGAGCCTGGACAGGTAGCCCCTCAGAACCGGAAGACACTCTGATGCTCACCCATCCAAATTCTCAGCCATCACGAAAACCCTCCTGCAGCACCCAGACCACCCAGGCTCTTAACTGGGTGCTGTCAGGGAACAACACAAAGGAACTGAATGGAGAGACTGTGCAGCAGACCCACAGCTCTCTGTGAGCTGCCTCTCCTGATAGCAACCTCTTCCTCCAAGGGGCCAGCATCCTGAGTCTTAAAACGTCTTGCCTTGGGGCTCAGGGGACAACCCTTCCCCCTGACCTTGTATCTCAGCAAAAATGCCATCCCCACCCAGGGCGACAGCTTTGCCCTGCAGGACAGAAGCAGTCAGCCTCCCCCCCTCGGCATCCATGTTCACGGGAATTGTTCGTGCTCTGACCTGTAGGCTGTGTGGGCCGTCAGCCGGGGAGCCGGGGCCGATGGGCCCCAGAAGTGCACTTCAGGAATGAGCCCACAGCCATCTGCCTTTCCTCCAAGTAACTCAGGCCCTGGGAGAAATAAACAGCTGTTGTCACTGCAGTCCCAGAGAAGCATGAAATAGGGCAAGGAGGGAGGGGGGGCGGCACCTTTCAGAGCCAAGGCCGCTCCTGAGAGTGTTTGAAGGTTATTAGCGGGGCTGTAATCAGGGCGCTAGCCAAATGCAGGTGGAGAATGAAGTGGCTTTGCAATTGCTTTCTAGAGAAAGCAGAGCCTGCGCTGGCATAATCTACGCATACGATCTCTTTCAAGTAGCTCTTCAGCTTCCTACACAACCGAGAAGCTAGGACTCGGGTCCCCAGCTAACCACAGTCAGAACTATGCACTTCTCTGATCCTCAAAAGAGCTCAGGGCCTGCCAACCAGAGCCCTGCCCTCTACATCTCCCATCTGCCCCGTGAGAGCAAGTCCAAGCCCTGAGGCCCTTCTCACATGCCGGGTCAGGGGTCAGAGACCCTGTGGGCTCCTAAATAATTCTTTTTAGTTCACAGGCAGGTCGTCTCATTCTGTGGGCAGTGTCCTGTGCCCAGTATGGCCAGCCCAGCCCCTTCAGACCTCCCAAGAGGAAGTCTCATTTCTCAACAGTAGCCTCATTTCTAGGGACAGCCTCCTGATGAGAGAGGAGCCCTCAGCATCCCCTGTAGATGAGGCCTCCTGCCCTGGCCCTCTTCTTCTGAGGCTGCAGAAACAGGATGCGGTGTCCCCACCTGCTCTCCTTGAGGGTCCTTGTCTTCATTCATGGTGCCCTCAGCCACCCATTTCTCTGAGCCTAAAGTTTGAGTCTCATTCTCTCATCCTCCTCCTCTACAGACAATCGGTCACAAACTCTATCCTTATATCTCCTCCTTCCCACGTGTCCTCCAGTTGTTTCTGGCTCCCACCACAGCAGCCTACCTGCGCCCTCTGCATGCAATTCTGTCTCTCTCCAAGCCATTTTCCACACTGCAGCCAGAATCATCTCCCGGAAATGTCAGGTCCGATCCACCTCCGGTCAATCTTCCATAGCTCTTTAGGACATTGTCCAAATGCCTATCTGACTCTTCCTACCTCCATGAGCCTATGCTGCAGCCACATCGAAAGTGCTCACGGTGTCCCAACAGGTCTGCTTTCTCTCCCCAGCAGCCTTTGCACATGCTGCCACCTCTGCCTGGAATGCTTTCCCTTCTCCTCCCTACTCAGCTAAATCCTATTCTTCCTTCAGAGCATGGCTCAGGTTTGCCCCCTCCCCGGAGCCTTCTCTGGTCCCTCTTTCCCCCAAGTTTGGGATAAGGGCCCCTTCTGTGGACTTGCTACAGTGTATGATATGTACCTCTCTCTCCCCTGCCTGTCTATGGGCTCCTTCAGGGCAAGGATGCTGTTGTAGTCAATTTTGTATCCCTTATACCCATCACAGCATTTAACACTTAAAAAGCATTTCAAAAGCATCAAATGGTGGCATTCATAAAATAGAGGAAGAGATTGAAAATCATTCAATGACCCAAACAGCCAATAGCTTGGGTGAGTGTAGTTGGAGATTACAATGGAAGAATCACACATGCAAATCACACGTGCAGAACTAGAATCATCTTCAAATGGGGTACCTTCAGCTTCAGCTCAAAGTTTCCCCTCACTTTTGATGGGTGTATTCCCCCTAGACCCATCCAATCAAATGTGTTGACTCTTGGTTCTGTGAGTCTCATCATTGACCAAGGAATAACATTTGGTAATTAGCACGTAGCGTAGCCTGACTAGTGTTGGATGAAAGACTTAGCCATGATGCCAGGATTAGGAGCATAACCATAGCCTCCACCCCATGTAGGTCCCTTTCCATGTGAACTTTGATATTCCGGGATGTGCTTTTCAGCCCTGGGTTGGGTAAAATAACCTTTGACACATTTGTCCACTCTGTTCCAAGTGGACTGATGGGAGTGATGCAAGAACACAGTCTTCTGAGCTGGTGTTTGCTGGTTTCATGAACAAGTGAGCAATTGAATTATACCCCGACTCACAAAGTAGAAACTACTCTGTCTCACTCAGCCTTTTTGGGGGCCAGTTTTTCTGTCAATCCTCCTTGGTGCCCCCCGGGTCTCCCCAGATCTCTTTCACAAGCTGGCAGATGTGTTCAACACAATGCTGGCAAAATGACATACAGATGGGTACCCATATGGTGCCAGTTTGGATCTGACTCCTGGAGAAAATTCTGGAAGCCCACTCAGCTATGAAGGACACCCACCAGCTTCCTGCACTAGGTCCAAAGCTGACTGCTCATGCGGACACAGGTGGGAAGCAGGTGCTTCACATAAATGGACCACCCTCTGCTAATCACCACCAATCAAGCCAGTGGTGCAGGAGAAAACAAAATGAGACAGACTCATCATCCAAGAGCTGAAGTGAACTGGTGGCCAAGGAGGCAGGGGATGGGTCTGGATTCCCATCACATAAATGGTCATATTTCAGGCAGGCTGTGCTTCAGAGCATGCTGGAAACTTGGAGACAGGGTGTGGGGGTCTTCAGATTTAATTCCAATTGATTATCTAGGGGTGTCAATCGATAAAGTTCAATCTAATCAGCATCCACAACTGCCAAAAACAGACTCAATAAGTCAATCATTCAATGTTTGTTGAACATCCAATATGTGCCAGGCATTTATTGAACACCTACCATGTGCCAGGAACTGTTCTGGGTCTGGAGACAGAATGATGAACAAGTTCCATGAGGGTCATCGTTTTTAGAGACTCACATTCCAATCGGGAGAAGACAGAAAGACAAACAAATGAGAAAATGTTAGATAGTAATACGTCCTTTGCAGGGTAATGTGATAGAGGATAAGTGGTGGCTACTTTAGATTGGGTGAGTAAGGGAGTCCCCTCTGAAAAACTGACATTTGAAATTGTAATCTGAATGACAAAAGAGGAACCAACTAACTACACAAGCATCAAGAGAATAGCTAGTGAGAAGGCTCAAGGTGAGACAGGTTGATGCCCAAAGACAGCTGGAATTACCCTGACAATGAGTGATTCTATAGAGAGTAAAACTCTGGCTGACAGTGGAAATCCAGAAACTGATACAGGCATGGGTTGAAAGCATCACCACGTGCAGCCAAGAGAGTCTGGAGAAGGCAAGGGCTGACAGTGACTATCTCAACAATATTTACCATTGAGATACTCAGAATTCTAAGAGGGATTCACATCAGGAGCAGGCTTAGCATTGGATCATGGAGACGAGGAGAGGAGCCAGGTGTGGGGGCATTGGGTCAAGGCTAAAAATGAAGTGGGCAAGTATAGGAGAGGCTGGGGCTGAAGGATAGGGTTGAACCAAGGCCAAGGTCAGAGTCTAGGAAAGCAGGGCTAAAAGCCAGAATAACTCAATGGATCAGGAATTCAGGATGCAGTCAGGAGCCAGATGTAAAGCCAAATAGGAAGAAACCTAAAGATCATGGCACTTCCACTTCCAGGAAATTTGGCATATGCCTCCTATTGGGATAGGCATCAATCCAAAACTTCAACTAACCCCAGAACACTACTGATTCTCAAATCTACACTTGGCAATGTACACATTTCTTTTGAAATGTAGTCCCAACTTCCTGAAAGTCTCAAGAAGTTCAAGTTAAACTTTTCCAAATTTAAACTCATGAGCTCCCTCCTATCCCCTTCAAATCACCTTCTCCTTCTGAATTCCACATCCCAGTGAATGACGTCACCATCTACACTGCTCACAACCAGGGGGCTGTTGGACATCATCGATTGTGGGTTTGCATTTTCCATGATGCAGTCTCTTAGGTGAAGATTGGCATAAGGAGATGAACTAGAAAGTGCTCTTGGGATCTCCACCTGTGAAAAGGAAGGGAGACAAGCAGGATTAGAAAAAAGAGGTTGAGCTGCAGTGAAGTCTCAACCAAGGTTTCAGCCAAACCCTCAGGGAGTTCAGATATTGGGAAGGCCCTTGGAGTCGTCTCAAGGTGGGTCTGAGATGTTGCTTCTATACCCTAATGTTGACCATTCATTGGATGCTGGCTCTCCAGGAAAGCGAAGTGAACTTGGACAAGGTAACTGTCTTCAGATGAGGGCAGTTCTCCCAACAGCTGGAGGAAGAAGTCCTTCAGTCCTGAAGGGGCCAGGGTGGTACATCAAAACATATCCTGCTTCTCTCTTCTGCCTCATCCCCACCATTCCATGAGAGAGGAGACGTGTCCTGGGGGTCTACCTTCTATACGTCTCTCCCACCCATCCTCTTCTCTCCTTCCACCTTGCCAATACTTCAAGTCTCAAAATTTCTATCCTGGACTAGGTCTCCAGCCTGCTCTCCCTGGCCCTCTCCAGTCGGTACTGCACACAGCTGCCACATGACTGTCCTCTGTTTCTAAAACAAACCTGAGTCTGTTACTCTACAGTTTAAAGCTCTTCGGCATCTATAATCTTAGTTCTCTACAGGATGAAATCTGAATTTCAGACCACAGAATTCCAGATCCTTCATGACCTGACCCCTGTTGACACCTCTGTCCTCCTCTCTACCCACCCCTACCCCTGGACTCTATCTTCAGTCTTTCCTCATGACTCAGTGTTCCTAAGCGTCCCTTTGGACACGCAGCTCGTTGGTCAGGAAGGCCTTTCCAATCTCCACCTCTTAGGTGGATCACGATCCATCCACAGCCCCCCACCCCCACCCACAGGTCATCTTGGTCTTCCCTCTACTCCAGCGTTCACAGCTCTCTCATGATGACCTGATGCCTTGCCCCTCTTCCCTGAGACACACTGAGATCCTTAAGAATCCAGACTGTATCATATTCTTTACACTGTCCCCTGATACTGTCGCAGTACGTGGCACACAATAGGCACTCAGTAAATATCTGATGAATGAATCAACTGCTCAACCAATGAAACTAAGAGAATAACTCAGTAATGTTATCTACTTTATACCAAAACAAGATGCTTTAAGGGGTTATCTACCCAATAGGAATATAACAGCCACAAGAAATGGACAGATGGAATCGTCATTCCAGGGCAACAGCTCCCAAGAGAGTTAGGACCGTGTGCAGCCATGGTAGCCCGTTGTCCCTGAGTACACGTTTGACATAAACTGAGGATCAGCCGTGTCCGTGTTCCTGGTAAGCTGGTGGGCTGTGTCCGTGAGAGGCCCACCACGGCTCACCTAACAGTTATGCCAAACCCCTTGTCGCATGCCTTCCTGCACTGCAGAGACTGAGAACTGAAAACCACATTCATTTCTAGACCCCATGTGACCTACTTTCCACCAGACAATCGGAAAATGGAAGTGAGTGATGCGAGGTGGCAGCCATGTGCTGGGAGCTCAGCCTGGGTGACAGAGGTGCTGGGTTCTGTTTTGGAAAAGCCGTGGTGGAAGTTATACTGCCCGGTTCCTGCCTCAGAGATTAAAAAAACAAACAAACCTGAGTCCCGGTGGGCCCAGCAGTGGGTTTCTGCTCCAACAGTCATTGTGTGTTTCTCCTGGGCAGTTTCCTGACTCTTGGGTAACACTGACACCACACCTTGCAATACATCCCTTTATCCTTAAACTAGCAACTGAACAATACACCCATTTACAAGGAAGCCTGCGGATTTTCCTTGGAAAGGGTTCATCCGGGGTGGAGAAGCAATGATGTGATACACTTAACCCAGCAAGAAAACCTCTGTCATCGGAAGGCTAATTCTGTCCTTCAGATGGGTCTCTGGCCCGGCCCACCAAGACGCCTATCTGAATCCCATTAAGAACAGAACTGTCAGTAAAAATAGAAAGAACTGTCGACTAACACCATGTAAACCACTGAGGCATAGCCAGCCCAGCTTGGCTACCCTCCAACAGAGAAGAAAGATGGATGCTACCGCACTTGGCTTCAAATTATTCTGCAGCTCTGCCATCCCAAAGGCTCCGAAGGCTTCCACGGGTGGGGGCGGGGGGGGGGGTCCTCCCCCACCAACAGATGGCAGTGCCCCATCCGGGGTCCGGTGGGAGGCTCTAGAACTCACAGGGCCCAGAGCTGGAGCAGTGGCCACACTGGCGAGGAGAGGCTTTTTTTGTGAACTCAGATGCAACTCTGCCTGGGGACTTCCAGGAATATTTGGGCAGGGGAACACCCTGGGGTGCAGAGATGAGACACTGCCTGGGGACCCCCATAATATTGGGGCAAGTCTTATCTCTGAGACCCTGTGAAACTCCCCCTGGGAGTTCCCAGAAATACTTAAGGAAGACGTCTTTGTGAACTGATGTATGGGGTTCCCCAGGGGCTCAGAAATGTTGTCAAGGGGTCTCTCATCTGTGAGCACATGTGAGATGCACCGTAGGGCTTCCCAGAAAGACCTGGGAGGGCCTGGCATTCGGGAGCTCCTGGGGCACGTCCCTGGGGACTCCCGCCTCTACGCAGGGGAACTATTGTGAGAATATGTGAGGCACTCCCGGGCTCCGAACATTTAGGGGGCCCTTCCCAGGGGTTAGACACTCTGCATGATCCTTTTGAGGCAGGATCCAGTGAAATCTGAGGATTTTGACCCATGTGACCTTTTTACTCACAGGCCTGGGGGCATTTTGACATTCATTCTGATTACTGAGAACAGCACCTCTCCCCCCCTTCCTGGGGGACAAACTTATTATTTAGGTCTGGCAATTCTTTTGTTGAGGTTACTATCAAAACTTGCTGGCCTGGGAGCCATTTTGACCCTGTCTGGTGACCTTGCATATCACCGTTGTGGTCCCTTAGGAGAAAAGTTACAATTTAACTCTTAGAAGGCAAGCTTGTGTCCCTCCTTTTTTGGGATGATGTTGCCCTCTAACTATTTACAGAAATAAATGCAAGCTTTCACAAGTTAATTGGCCCGTGTGAAGAAAGCAGTGTGCAGGGTCCCAGGGTGTCCTGGTGCCCCACGGAGACAGGGCCCTGCTCTCTGGTCGGCGGCCAGTGCATTTCTCTCCTCCCCTGACTCCAATGCCAAACACTCACCCGCTGCAAGTTCTTTGCAGAGTTGGGAAACGTGACTCAGAAATCCATCTGAGAACAAAAGAGATGAATAAACAGTTCACAGAGGAGGAAAAACAAACGACTACTAAACACTTGGAAAGATATCCAACCACACTAGAAATTTCAGAAATGCAGCTTAAAACCAGCCACCATGACCACCCTTAAATTAGCATTAAAAAAATTTCAAATAAGGATATCCAGAGCTGATAATGGTGGTATAAAGTGTGGTTTTCACCTGCCACTGGTGGCACTTTAAACTGGTGCAAACTTTTGGGAAGCAATTCAGCAGTAGATAGAGCTTAATATGCTCTAACTTTTGACCTTGTTACTCTGCTTCTAGGAATCTATCCTAAGGAGAAACCAGATTTCTGTAAAAGGATACGTATTAGAGTAATCACAGAACAAAAGTTGAAGTAGAAATGTCCAATAAAAAGACAACTGTTTAATAAATAATGATACATTTGTATGGCAGAATATTAACAAATGATAAATATGTTTTTAAACAAAGTAATTGCATGAAAACTTGTTTACAATACAATATTAAGTTGGGGAAAACACAGGGTTCAAAAAAACATGGGACTATCTCACAAAAGACTTGACTTCAAAAAAAAAAAAAATCTTAGAATTAAATAAGACAACAACCCAATTAAAAAGTGGGCAAAAGATTTGAAGACACTTCACAAAGGAAGTTATGCAAATGGCCAAGGAGCACATGAAAAGATGCTCAACATCAGTAACATTAGAGAAATACAAATTAAACCAGTGAGCTACTACCACACACCCACTAGAATGTCTAACATTACAAAGATGCATAATACTAAGTATACTGTAAAGACATGGAGCGACAGGAAATCTCGTTTATCACTGGTACAAGTTAAAAGTAGTCCAGCTTTGGAGAGTAGTTTGTTAGATTCTCATAACGTTAAACATATTCTTACCACGTGACCTAGCAATCCCACTCCTAAGCATTTACCTAAGAGAAATAAAAGTATATGTCCACAAAAAATTCTTGAACATGAACACTCATCATCACGTCTTCAAGACTGACAGCAATCCAAATGTTCACCGACAGGCGAACGGATAAACAAATTGTGGCATTTGCATAAAAAGGAATATTACTCAGCAATAAAAAGAACACAGAAGTGATATGTACAACCACCTGCAAAAACCTCGCAAGCATTACACCAAGAAAAAGAAGCCAGACACAAAAATGCACTACCGTACGTTCCATTTATATAAAACCATAGGACAAGCAAAAATAGTAGTTACGTGGGGCTGGGTAAGGAAGAGGATGTAAGGATTGCCTGGGAAGGGACCCAGAGGAAATTTTTTGGAGGTGGAAATGTTCTATATCGTGACTGTGAAGCATTTGTTAAAACTCAATGAACCATACGCTTAAAAGGGGTGCATTTTGTTTTATTTAATTATATCTCAGTGAAGTTTGTTGTTGTTGTTGTTTTAAAAAATGTAAGCTAGAGACTTCCAGCGGAAAAAAAAAAAAAGGGCACATTAACTACATGCACTCTTTCCAAGTCCCCACTAAATGACATGAGAGAAAAAAAGAGCAAGTATGGGGCCCAATTTCAAAAAGATGTGGGCAAGCTGGAAATCTGATGAAAGAGTGGTAACTGGCCCAGCAGGGTGATGGGTCCCTCAACCTACAGCACATTCACTGGGTGATCTGGCCAAAGGAAAAAGGATGGGGACTCAGAAATGTCAGGTGTGAATAAGGGCAGGCATGAGGCAAGGGGGTGACTGCAGAAGAATTAACTGAATATCTGTAGGTGGAACAGTCTGTTCTCACACCCCAACATACTGTGACACAGAAAGCAATCAAGTGCCCCCATACCACCCCCAATTAAATATCAGTATGTTCCACTCTTAAATACACACAAACACACAGAGAGAGAGAACCCAAAGAAAATTATAGGAACCCTCCAAGAAAGTAAATCAAAATTTTAAAAAACAGAAAAGGGAAGGAAATCAAGGCCCAGTTGAGAAACTCCATATCCAAATATTAGGAGTTCCAGGGAGAACGGAGAAAATACAGAGAAGAAATTATCAAAGAAATAATGCAAGAAAAAATTCCAGAACTGAATGACATAAGCCTACAGAATAAAAGCACCCAAAATGCCTAGCCCAATGACTGAAAAGTGACCTGTACTTGGCGCATTATTGTAAATTTTCAGAATGCTATGCATGAAGAGAAAATGCTAAAAGCTTCCAGGGAGTAAAAAAATACGTCATCTGCAAAGGAATCAGAATCAGGCTGACCTCTGACTCCTCATTAGCACTGCAGGATTTCAATGTTCTGAGAGTAAATTACCCTGAACCTAGAATTCTACACCTGACACAATAATCAATCTGGCATTATGGTAGAATAGTCAAGGACTCAAAAAATGTACCACCTTCACACACATACACATTTTTCGAAGTTACTTGATGTATTACAACCAGACAGAAACCTAAATAAAGGAAAGCATGCAATCCGTGAAAATGAGGAACGGTGCCAGGAAAAGAGTATGAGGCAGTCTAAGCTGGGGCCTAGCCTCACCAGGCTCGGAGTAGTGAGTCTAGACAGGAGCAGGATAGAGGCCCCTGGAGGAGAGAGAGCCTCCAGAACAACAAACTTTCAAAACAACAAATTTTGGATTACCCCATTGGATGGAAAAGTGGGAGTGAAACAGAGAATTTGGTAAAGACAAAGAAAATAGACAACAAAAATATAAGCAAAACAAAGAGCTGTCCAAGCAGTAAATGTAACCTTGGAGTACGGCTTGGCTCTGTAGGGGACCACAGTGACATAGTCTCAGTGACTTACACACTGTTTACTGATTCTTACCTTTCCAGATGAATTTATAGGAAAGATGGAAAACTTAATTGTTGTGGACCCCCATGTACATGCTGACATGGAAAAAGCCAAAGTACTATAGACAGAAGTCAATCTATGGAATATGGGGAAGAGAGCTGAAAAGGGGGGTTTTGTGTGCGTGTGTGTGTTGTGTGGTTGGGAGGGCGTGGTGTTAATATCCTCCCTGTAGAAAATAAAGGGTCAAAATAACTGTATACAGTTGACAGAACAAGATTAAAAAGATCTAAGTTTGATGCTTACAGTAAAAAGTAACCAACAGAGGAATTCCCACCATGGAGGAGACGAGGCCCAGAGAAGCCACAGCGTGAGAGCAGGAAGTCTAGCAGATAATGTCTAACATTGATAAGCAGGAAATAGCGGTAGACCCGTGTCAACTGGAGATACAGGCTGACATAACCACCAGAAGAAAATACCAGAAGGGCTAAAAGCAGCTGCCTCTGAGGATCAGGACTGGGGACAGACTTTTCCTCCTAAGCTCTTCTACACTTGCCTTTTTATTTATTTATTATTTATTTATTTATTTATTTATTTATTTATTTATTGACCGCCTTGGGTCTTCGTTGCTGCGCGCAGGCTTTCTCTAGTTGCGGCAAGCGGGGGCTACCTCTTCGTTGCGGTGCACGGGCTTCTCATTGCAGTGGCTTCTCTTGTGGCAGAGCACGGGCTTCAGTAGTTTCAGCACGTGGGCTCAGTAGTTGTGGCGCACGGGCTTAGTTGCTCCGTGTGGCATGTGGAATCTTCTCAGCCCAGGGATGGAACCCAAGTCCCCTGCATTGGCAGGTGGATTCTTAACCACTGCACCACCAGGGAAGCCCTACACTTGCCATTTTTATTTAACCATGTTCACATATCACTTCACTAAAATTAAAAAAAGAAACCTTTAAATAAACTATACACAGCATATGGTTGTCAATATTGTAAAATGTATACAAATAAATTCGTAAAAAAAAAAAGACTTGAAGGAAACATAGTAGCTAAGTCTGGTGGAAGTTTTATGATGTTATTTAGCCTCTTCTTTATACTTTTCCATTTTGCCAAATTTTCTATCATAGGCATCCATTATTTTTATAAACAGAAAAAATGTTATGTAAAGAATCAAAATGACATTTAGGGACAACTTTTAAATAATATTGAAAGTGAAGGGAAGGAAACAAATTTGCCCATAAAAAATGAATTTGATTATTTAAAACAATATGCATGAAAGTGGAAAGATTTAGGAAAATTTTAAAGTAATTACCTTAGTGGTAGAATATGGGTGATTTTTTTCATCTTATCTTTCCTTTTTTCCCCACCATATTTTTTTTCATAATAAGCATATTAAGCCAGTTTTGGCTGGAGAACTAAATTTGATCTCTCCATTGGCTTCAGACCAAAATAACTATGTAATGCCTCTGGGGTGGTGCTGACACCTTAAAGGGCCTCATGCTTGCGGCATTAACGGAACTAAATGCAAATGCGGTTCTCTGGTGACTGTTTCTAATTGAGTCGATTGGCTTCAGTCACCCACTCAGCATTCACCCAGCACCTACTGTGTCCTATGACCTGCAGGAGGGGCTGTGTGGGTGTTGCAAATGGAGGGTGCCAGCCAACTCTGATCCTGTGTGGCAGACTAGTCTGCAGAAGAGAATAAACAACCGCAGGTGAAAACAGATGGAAAATGTGCCCAGAGCTTCAACAAACAACAATCTAGCCTGAGGGATGGCTATCCTGTTCAGACCAGCGCCACCTTGGAATCCTTGGTGGAATCCTAGATTCTGCAGGATTCTGCTCCCTTCCTCCAACAGAGGCCCTGGGAAGCCAGTTCCCCTCCTCCTCCCCAGTCCCAGGAGGTGAGTGTCCTGCAAATATCCAAGATATGGATGAATAGCAACAAACACCTGGAATTCTTCACCATCCAACCACACTGGACTCCAGGAGAGCTAGGCTTACTCAGTCTTCCCAGGGAGAAACCAGGAAACAAAAAAGAAGAAGGAAAATCAAGAGTACCCAGACTCTCTCTCTGAAAATGCTCTCTAAGGGAAGGCTGAGAGGTTACCAGTGTGTTCTCTGGCCAAGTGTGTCCACAAGACTTTTTGATGATCTAAGCCACATTTGCTGGCTCCCAAGAGGTTGTCAACAACAAGAAATGCATGCCCTGGGCAGGGAGGCCTAGTGGTCTGTATTTCAAGCATCAGAAGTTCCTTGGCTGTCTCTGTCTCCACCTGCAATTGCATCAAGACCAAAGCAAATATAAAAAGACATGAAATGGAAAGTTTTTCCTGAGGCACCATGACACAATAGACATGACATTCCAATTTGGTGCCAAAAGAAGTCACACATTTTTAAGGGAAGATCCAAAAATTTGTTATGGAGCTCAAACTTCTCACCTACACCCTACACTGAGGGCATAAAATGCTCTGGCTTTTAGAGATCAAGGGAGAGGATCTGTGGAGAAAATTAATTTGGAAAAAATAATTATTGATGTGCTGTACACCTCACCCCTTCCAAGAGGGTGGGTGAGAGGTACCTGTCCCTTATCTCAAATCTAGTGAAAGGGGCTTCAGGGGGACCATTGAGAAAGCTTGGTAAGTGTCCCCTGTGATTGAGGGGACAGACTGGACCCACATTGGATTCCTGCCTGGAAATCTAAAAGGCAGGGAGAGATGTGCTGGCTGCTCCCACTGTGGATGGAAAGGGATATTTCTGCAGCTTTGGGACTTGCCTACGAACTTCCAGAGTGTGTCTGGGCAGGGACACCTGAGTGTTTCCCTCGGACCAGATGTGAGCCAGTGGAGCAAGAAAGAGTGGGTGTGGTCACCTTGTCCAAGAGCGGCCTCCTCAAGGGGTGAACAGTCCTCAGCAGGATGAAGCTGAAATGATTTCCAGGTCCTGTGAGTTGTGGAAAGAGTTTTGTGATGAGCTGGAGGAGAGTGACCACCCTGGACAAGAGAGCTGCAGGGGAGAGTCCCAGTGATGGAGAGCTTCCTATGGACCAACCACACCCAAGAAAGAATATCAACCTTCCTTACTGCCAGTCAAGCAAGAGCCCCCAGCCTCTCTTCTCTCTTCTCCCCTGCTTCTCCCATTCAGGACCATCATTCTGATTGGGAGTTAGAGGAGGAGGAACTGAGAGAGAAAGAAGAGACCCTCTGTCTCCACCCCATCACACCACCCACAGGCTTCCTGCACACAGTAGTCCTAGCTATTGAGCTGTGGAGTTTGGGTTATTGCATGGGCCTGGGCATTTGAATTTCTGGGTAGAGACAGTGTCTGGTGTCTTAGCATGACTGCAGGACTTTTTATTATCTAAGAGGGAGCAGGAAAGTCATGGAACTGCATAAGTGCTCATCCGGGATAAGGGAAGAACTTTCCTCTGTGAGTACATTTGAGAAGGACAATGAAAATGAAAATAATGTTGCTTTATCCTGACATCTCAGGGGTCTTGATTGTTTAAAGTCCCTATCACCCTCTCTGCCATGGAGTCCAAGACCAAGGGTTGCCCCTCCTTACAGCTGAACTCAGTTCCAGTCCTTTAAATAGAGCTAAAGGCTGACAAAGAAACATATGCAAAGGGACAGAAGAGGAGATCCCAGAGAAAGTGAGGAGGATTGTGAATGTGGGAAACCTACAGAGGAAGGTGTAAGGCCGTTCAAGCAACCATTACTGTTCTCAGGACCTGGATATTCTGCAGTACTAAGACAGGAGGCCCAGAAAGTTCTACCAGCTGTACCAGCAACACCAAAAGGAAATAACCATGAATAGAATTACAATTTGGGGGTAGGGGGAGAAGAAGAAAAGAAAGAAACTAGTGTTTTGGTGAGCACTCGCCACTGTCAAGCAAAGTAATACCATTATCCTCACTCTGCAGAGCAGACACTGGGACTCCAGAAATTCAGTGACCTGCTCTTGGTCATTGCCTGTTTGTAGAGCCCATCTCCCTTCCACCATAGCAGGCTGCCTCTCCTATAATATTTAGTGACTCTAATGGGCAATGTAATGCAAGGGGTTAAGGGATGCTTGGCTGATGGCTCTGTGACTGATGCCAGAAAACCAACACAGGAAGACAGTGTGCTAGGTAGGCCAAGCCCCAGAATCTGGGCCCCTACTAAAGGCCTCCTTCCCACAGCCCTTTGCTGAGAGAAGCAGTCCTGGACTCCCTGACCCTCATCCCCAACCACTGTGTTGATTGACCCAAAGGTCAGAGGTCTATGAAGGGATCTTGTATTAGTCAGGGTTCTTCAGAGAGACAGAACAAATAGGAGATTAGATATAGACATAGACATAGACATAGACATAGACATAGACATAGACATAGACATAGATATATTGAGACACAGAGAGAGAGTTATTATAAGAAATTGGTTCATGTGATTACGGAGGCTAAGTTCCAAGATTTGTAGTCAGCAAGCTGGAGGCCCAGGAGGTTGTTGGTGTAGTTCTAGTCTGAGTCCAAAGGCTTGAGACCCAGGACAGTCGATGGGATGAATTCCAGTCCAAGGGCAACAGACTGATGTCCCAGCTCAAGAAGTCAGGCAGCCAAAGTTTCGTACTTACTCAGCCTTTTTGTTCTATTCAGGTCTTCAACTGATGAGATGAGGCCCACCCACACTGGGGAGGACAATCTGCTTTACTCCATTTACCCATTCAAATGTTAATCTCATCCAAAGACACCATCACAGGCCCACTCAGAATGTTTGACTGAAGTCTGGACATCCCAGGCTCAGTCACCTTGACACGTGAAATCAACCAAATGTCTGAAACACAAATCTCTACCCAAACAGGGACAATGGGGATTAACCAGCCCAACTGGATTCTCTCCAATACATGGCAAGTGTCAGGACACAGATGTGGGAGTAGAAGCTAAAAGATACACCCAGAAAAGCCTCTATACAGATGCAGAGTGAGCAGAAACCAGAGAAAGGAGAAGTTATCACATGGAGAAAGGAGGACTGAACAGGGGTGATGTGGTTGATTAACAGTGACAGGAGCAGCAGAAGTGGAAAGCAGAGTTGGATCTCCAAAATGGCAAAAGGACAAGAATGCTTGTTGCTGAGAAGAGACTCAGCTCTCCAGTCCTAAAGGCCCAGCTGAGCCTGCCTGTTCCTAAGCTCTACTCCAATACACGGGAAGCCTAGCGATTTAGCTGTTCTTGCCTTCCTATGAGATACCCTTCTTTCTTCAAAACAAGCATCAGCCAACTACGGTGGGTGGGTCAAATCCAGCCTGCCACCTGTTATTGTAAATAAAGTTTCATTGCAACACAGCAGCACCCATTCAATTACCATATTTTCTATGGCTGCTTTCACACCACAATGACAAATTTGAGGAGTTGTCACAGAGAGCATATAACTCATAAAGTTTGAAATATTTACTCCCTGGCACTTCCCATAAAAAGTTTGCCTTCAGGTAACATTTATCATTGAGCTCTTTCTATATGCCAGATGCTCTTTTCAATGCTTTACTTGAAAATCTCACGAAGCTCTCACCAAGCTCCTGTGAGATTAATCCAGTCCACTCATTACCGGAATTTTACAGATGAGGAAACAAAGGCTTCGAAAGGTTAAATAACAATTTACTCCAGGTCAGTTGTGGTAAAGAATTCGAACCCGACAGCCTGATTCTGGAGTCTGTTCTTTTAACTACTGAAGCTATACTGGCATCCTGCCACTGTTTATTCCATGTATCTTCACAATAAGTACCTTCTTAGAAGATAAGCATTTTTATGCCAGAAATATCTAAAAAAAAAAAAAAAGACGGTTCTGAAAGGTTGTTTTTTGTTTTTGATTTTACATTTTTACCCAGAGTGATGTCCATTTGCAGTGGCGTTGAGTATAGACTGATGGGTAGATCCTCCAGGCTCAGCTGTGACTGTGGTGGGTGACTTGCTGACACCTGGGTCCCTGTGATCTGGCCAGAGCTATGCAGAGGGTAGTGGATAGTCATGGAAACATCTCAGAGGCTGTGATCACAGGTAGGAATGATCTACTGGGTCACAATATGCTGAGGGGCCGCTGTTCACAGTCAAGAGTCTAACACAGACATTCTAGGAAGATAGAAGATGCCCCACCAGCACCACCGCCACCAGAAAAAGAGTTAGATACCAAGACCTGATCAAAGCAGGAAAAAATTAAGAAGCTCATGAGTTCTTCTTGGTTTCTGCTTCCCCTCACAAAATTCAACAGTCGAGGACTCGTTATTGCTTTAAGGAGGGTAAGCAGGGATGACGTTGAAATACTTTACAGCAGTTACGACACAGGTTCCCATCAGTCAGAAGAGATGCTGGACCATGGCAACGAGACAGGGTCCTGGAGACTCCTTGTGTGTTGGGTGCTACCCTTAGTGACCGGGGTGCGCAGAGGTGGGCGAGGGCCCTGGGAGAGGAGGCAAGGATGCTGGGTTGCGGCACCAGGCAGGGGTGGGGGCAGCAGGCATTACCAGCCGGTTGGAAGAGGTTCCAATTTAGACCCACGGTATGGTCTGACCTGCGCGTCTTAGCTGAACGTCAGCTGGGAGTAGAAATAGTCCCAGATTTTGACCCTAGAGATTAATTCAATTAGTGTTTGCCAGACATACCTGATCATGTGAATCACCTCATGTGCTGGTTAAAAATGCAACTTTCTAGGCCTCATTTCTAGAGGTGCTAGAAGTCTGTATTTTTATGTCCATCCTATAACCTTTACGATCTGATACATTCAGAAGACAGTCAGCTAATCCGGTGTTTCCCAAACACCTCTGGTAACAAGAAACAAATTCCTGGGCCTATCCTACCTCTTCTGAATGAGAATTTTCAGGAGTGGGCCCTGGGAAGCTGAGTCACCCAGGGACTTGTTCTATAATAAAGGAACAGGTTAGTACTGGAGGTGGCACCAAGATCCAACTTTCCTAGGACGGTAGTTTGCCTTACAAGCCCCAAAAGATAGTATGTGTTTATAAACCATCTATCAATTCTCAAAACCGGGTAGGATTTTGTGAGGTCAGCATCTGACCCTTACTTTACAGAGGATCCCAGAGCAAGTAGAGTGAACGATTCCAAGATAGTGGCGCAAAGATTCAAAGCATGGTCCTCCTGCCCCCAAGTGTAGCCCTCCTCTTCCTCTTCCTCTTCTTTTACCTCTCCCTCTTCCTCCACACCACCTCCCCAGCAAGAGGTCTACTGCAATCCAAACACTCCCGCAAGAAGTAAATACATTTCCCCTTAGTTATTGACTGTTCAGGAAACAAAAAGCCCAGGTCCAACGGTGCCCCTGGGCAAACTCCTGACAGTTCTTCAGTTAGCTGATTGCTTCCCCCAGCCTTCTAGAAAGATCTTAACACGTTCTATTTATAGTTGACCCAGAGAGCACCCATTCTCTCCTTCTTCAGGCTCCTGAGACCCCTGTCGTTAGGCTACTATGGCTCTGATATTCTGAGTGTGGGCAGAGCGGGGATTAAAAACTTTTCACTGGTTTCCCAAAAGCCTTGATAACATCACACCATCTTTCACCGGCTGTGCTAAGAGGAAACCACTTCCTCCCTCTCCTGAGCTGCTTGTGTATTTACAAGTTAATTGTCCAAACCTCAGTTCTGTTGAATTAATTGCCCCTTAAGCTGGCCTCTCCTCCTCTGGCCTAGAGTGGGAATATGATGGAAAGTAAGACAAGGGACCCCTTCTCATGTGAGCTACCCTCACAGTGTGGGTACCACCACAGGGTGACGCCTGAAGGCCAGCCCCTAGGGCTCCCTCTCCACCCACACATTTTCCCTTCCACCCTAAATCCTTCTAGTGAGTGCATCCAGGCCCATTTCTGTGGTCAGCAGTCATGCTTGAAAGCCATCCAGAAATAGTGACTGAGTTGCCCTTAATAGCCATATTTTCATAGTCTTTGCTAAGCATGATGTCTTCCATAAATGATTCATGGGGGAACTCTAAGTGCATTTTATTTTCTAATAACCATCTCTCTCTGCCAGTCCATTATAGATGAACTAAGATACAGAAGAGTAGTGAACCCTTATGAAAGATTGTGAAAGATTACCCCCTGCATGCCCAAAATGACCACGCTGACCTTAGCAATATTAATCCCTGGCCCAATTTTGCTGAATATGTCACACACATCCTCAGGTCACTGGAACTATGGTTCAGTGTGTTTTTTCCATATGTATTAAGCAACTCGTGTGTATGGTTTAATCGTGAGTGTAAATGTGTGGGCCAAAATCACCACCTTTGATCCTAGAAATAAAAGGTGACATATACTGTCCAAAGGTCATCTCATCCATCCCCCCGCATCTCCAAAGACATTGCATAAATCATTCCAGACAAAGTCATATGCTCTTGTTTAAACCTCTTGTTTTAAAAAAAATTTTAACCCCAGGAAGATGTCCAACATTTTTCTGTAATCTGCTTTGTTGCTTAGTGGGTCTTGTGAAGGTCTTCACACCATTGTGATGAATATCTTCCTTTGTCTTTAGTGCAGATGGAGAACAGCCCACTAATGAACAGGCTGATTTACCATCAGTAACTTATGAGATGGTGCCTGTGTTTACACTTCTATTCTCTATCAAGGCATCTGTTTATTTAATTGATGGCCTCTTGCCTTCTTTAAAGGTTACTCTGATATTTTGCAGGGTGTTGGGAGAGGCTGGGAGGTGATAAATTATACCCACATTTACTCTTCTCCATCATCACCGCCATCATACAATCACAAACCCTTGCAGCCTAGACTCCATCCATCCGTTCTGTGTTGCTTAGGTTGCTTGACTCTATGGAAAGTCACCACCAAACCAATAATTGCTAAATTTAATGCTCTCTTCTTGGTCCTGATATGGCTTGAACTCTAAAACTTTCATGTGAGGAACACTCGAAGGAACCAGGGTTATACAGCCTAGAGAAGAGAGTCAGGGACACAGAATGCTGGATTCAAGGATCTGATTTCCTTGGAATGCCCCTCTATTAGTTTTTCTATTCAATATTTCTATTTTCTGTTCTTTTTCTATTAGTTTTTCTAGAGCTATGGCAACCACAGTGCCTTAAAACCACACAGATTTATTATCTTTTGGTTCTGAGGGTCAGAGATCCTAAAATCAAGGTGTCCACAGGGCTGCATTCCTTTCTGGAGGTTCTGTGGGAGAATCCACAGACTTGCCTTTTCCAGTGTCTAGAGGCTGCCCACATTCCTTGACTCACAGCCCCTTCCTCTATCCTCAAAGCCAAGAATGGCTAGTTGAGTCTCACACCACATCACTTTGAAGCTGACTCTTCTGCCTCCTTCTTCTATCTTTTAAGGACTTTTGTGATCATATTAAACTGATCTCTTTTTTTAAGGTCAGCTGATTAGCCACCTAATTCCACCTGCAATTCCTCTTTGCCATGTAACATAACAGATTCTGAGGAGTAGGACAAGGGCATCTTTGAGTTGCCATTGATTCTGCCTACTGCAGCCTCTAACGGGTAGGATTAGGGGCAGCAGGTAGTAGTTACTGAGAGTCCAGCTTCAGTCCAGTCCAAAAGTTCAGGAAATAAAGAACTTTTTAATAGTCAGGATTGCCTAGAGGTAGAATTGCCTGCTTTTGAAGATACTGAAGCCCTAGTCCTTACATGGCTTCAAGCCCTGGCCAAAGAGCCACTTCATTCTAAAGAAGTGGTTACTACATGCCAAGCACCCCACCAAGCACTTGTCATACTTACATCACTAATCCTCACAATAGTCCTACTGGATAGAAGTCATTATTTCAGAGAAGATAAATCTGATACTCAGAGGGACTCAGGTGAGAATCCCAGCTCTGTCCGGTATTAGCTGCATGACCTTAGGCACGTTATTTAACCTCACCAGTCCTCAGGGGCCCCATCTGTAAAGTAATATATGTTGATTAAATGTGATAATAATAGCATCTAATTCATTGAATTCTGTTGAATCTTGCAGGAAATATATTTAGCCCAGTGTCTGTCCCACTGTTAAGGCTCAGTAGCTCTCACTTTAATTCAGCACCTTACACTTAGTAGGGTGGTGGACTCCTTGGGTTTCTGCCCAGCACCCGGAAACCTTCCACCAGAGTCAGACTATGGGCCTCAGGCAGCCACGTTTCTCCTCCACGGCCCCAACCCCCTGGTCATGGTGATTGGACCAGCAGTGATCACCTGACTTAAGCCAGACCATTAGATGTTCTCTTCCAGGAATCTGGAATCAGACATCTGACAGACATCTGACTCAAGTCTCTGTGAGTTACTCTCCCTGGACGTGGTGTTGTGGGGCATTCATTCTCACCGAGGAACAGAGAATAATCTGTCTCAAGAAACAGGATTAAAGCCGTTGCCCAGAAAGGAGCTCAAAGAGGAGATGGATGGGGGCTTGCCTGGTGGCACAGTGGTTAAGAATCCGCCTGCCAACGCAGGGGACATGGGTTTGATCCCTGGGCTGGGAAGATCCCACATGCCGAGGAACAACTAAGCCCGTGCACCACAACTACTGAGCCTGTGCTCTAGAGTCCATGAGCCACAGCTATTGAGCGCACGTGCTACAACTACTGAAGCCCCCGTGCCTAGAGCTCATGCTCTGCAGCAAGAGAAGCCCACGCACCACAACAAAGAGTAGCCCCTGCTCTCCACAGCTAGAGAAAGCCTGTGAGCAGCAAAGAAGACCCAACACAGCCAATAAATAAATAAATAAATTTTAAAAAGTAAAAATAAAAATCATAGGCATCTTAGGGCAATTAAGTTTGTATCTCGTAAGAGAAGTTTATCATAAAAAAAAAAATAGAAGAGATGGAGGGATCAGACAGTTCTCCCCACCTCCCTTCCCCTCCCCTTCTGAACCTGCCGCATTGCCACTCCTGTGTTCTTGAGACACCCATGTGTGCTCCTAACATGTTGCTCTGTTTTAATGTAGCGGCCTTGAGGTTGTACGTGTGTTATTTACAACCAAAGAGCATTAACGTACAGGTGTTCACAAATATTTGCAAACTGTTGGAGCTGAAAGGGACCTTCAGCCCCCTTCTTTGTTTACCTATCCAGGTGGTGCAGAGAGGTTAGGAGGCTGACCCGAGGTAACACTGAACCAGTGGCAGAGCCAGGATCAGCACCTAGAACCTCCTGGCTGCCCGGGTTGAGCTCTGCCCTCCACCTCTGTCTGCCTCCAAATCCTTTTCTTCAGCTTTAATACCTAGGGGTTGAGAAGCTAACATGACTGGAAGGGCTGGAGACTGGGAAGGGTCCCAGGGTTTTAGAAGGAGCTCAAAGGAAGTTTCACCTTGGGAGACCAAAAACCTGTTCAAGAGGCTAATTTTTTTTTTTTCGAAGTCTATGGTATATTTGACATTGAGCTGTATTTGACCATCGCTTTTTTTTTTTAAGCTCTTTATTGGAATATAATTGCTTTACACTCTTGTACCAGCTTTTGAGATACACCAAAGTGAATCAGCTGTATTTATACATATATCCCCATATCCCCTCCCTCCCGCAACTCCCTCCCACCCTCCCTGTCCTGGCCCTCTAAGGCATCACCCATCATCAAGTTGATCTCCCTTTGTTATACAGCAACTTCCTGCTAACTATCTATTTTACAGTTGATAGTGTATATATGTCTATGCTACTCTCTCACTTCATCCCAGCTTCCCCTTCGCCCCCCTGCCCCGCGCCCCATGCCCCTGGCCTCCTTCATCCTCCAGTCCATTCTTTGCATCTACATCCTTATTCTTGCCCTGTCACTGGGTTCATCAGTACCATTTTTTTTTTTTTTAGATTCCATATATATGATTTAGCATACAGTATTTGTCTTTCTCTTTCTGACTTACTTCACTCTGTATGACAGACTCTAGGTCTATCTACCTCATTACATATAGCTCCATCTCATTCCTTTTTATGGCTGAGTAATATTCCATTGTATATATATGCCACATCTGCTTTATCCATTCATCTGTTGATGGGCATTTAGGTTGCTTCCATGTCCTGGCTATTGTAAATAGTGCTGCGATGAACATTATGGTACATGTTTCTTTTGGGATTATGGTTTTCTCTGGGTATATGCCCAGGAGTGGGATTACTGGATCATATGGTAGTTCTATTTTTAATTTTTTAAGGAACCTCCAAACTGTTTTCCATAGTAGCTGTACCAACTTACATTCCCACCAACAACAGTGCAGGAGACTTCCCTTTTCTCCACACCTTCTCCAACATTTATTGCTTCTAGAGTTTTGGATGATGGCCATTCTGACCGGTGTGAGGTGATACCTCATTGTGGCTTTGACTTGCATTTCTCTAATGATTAGTGATGTTGAGCATCTTTTCATGTGTTTGTTAGCCATCTGTATGTCTTCTTTGGAGAAATGTCTGTTTAGGTCTTCTGCCCATTTGTGGATTGGGTTATTTGCTTTTCTGATATTAAGCTGCATGAGCTGCTTGTATATTTTGGAGATTAATCCTTTGTCTTTGGCAAGCATTTTCTCCCATTCTGAGGGTTGTCTTCTTGTCTTGTTTATGGTTTCTTTCGCTGTGCAAAAGGTTGTAAGTTTCATTAGGTCCCATTTGTTTATTCTTGATTTTATTTCCATTATTTTAGGAGGTGGGTCGAAAAGGATCTTGCTTTGGTTTATGTCATAGGGTGTTCTGCCTATGTTTTCCTCTAGGAGTTTTATAGTGTCTGACCTTACAATTAGGTCTTTAATCCATTTTGAGTTTATTTTTGTGTATGGTGTTAGGAAGTGTTCTAATTTCATTCTTTTACATGTTGCTGTCCGATTTTCCCAGCACCACTTATTTGAAGAGGCTGTCTTTTTTCCATTGTATATTCTTGCCTCCTTTGTCAAAGATAAGGTGCCCATATGTGCTTGGGTTTACCCAAGAGGCTAATTTTGATGCAGGATCTGAGACTCTTCCAGCAGCACCTGGGTCTGCCTGGATCATGCTGGAAAAGAGAGAAGCCAGGCATCGTTTGCATATATGCAAATGAAGCCTTCCGCAGCTGCCCAGAAGCCACCTCTGCTTGGAGCCTCCTGCTCAGAGGCTGGGGCTGCTTTCATCTGTCTACTCAGCCTTGGAAGATAGAGAAACGAGCTTGTCAGATCTTCCCACCAAGCTGACAAGGACACAGAATCATCCCAACATCCCTGGGCTAGAGGAGCAGTCTAATCCTCCAGGGCATGAAACTGGGGGCCTCCCTTCTCCCCCTGCCCCTTCCCCCCCCCCCCCACCGCCATTACCCTGTTGGTCGGAAGCAGAAGGACGCAGGATTCTAGCAGGGGGAGCATGGGGAGCATTTCCCCAGGCTTTGCTAGCAGGATTGCTGCACTCCTGCTAGGGCTCAGACATCGCCCTTTCCCTGGCCTCAAAAACTACCCAGGCCCAACCCTTCTCCTCTGCAAGGCCTTCCCTTCCCTTGGGAGCCCAGGGAGAAGGAAGAGACCAGACAATTGGCCTGAGGTTGGGAGGCCTGACCTGAGACCCAGCTCAGCCATCAGATTCCTTGTCACCTGGAACAAGTCTCAGCCTCGGTTTCCCCTTCTATAAGGGGAGGGGAGGGGGGGCAAGGAGCTTAGAATCCGTGTTTTTAGCCAAGGAGCTCTTTTCCCAACAAAAATGCAGATGGACTACCAATCAGTCGCAACTGTGCGGTTCTGCTGCCACAGCACTGGGGGATGGGGGCGGGGGGGGGTCCACCAGCCCCTCCCCCACCTGTTCATCTCGTGGCGCCCCCCACGTCCATCAGAGCACATTTTGAAAACCACGGGGCTGGCTGTTCCCTAAGGTCCCTCCCTGCTGCCAGAGTGTGAGATTTCAAAGCCAGTAACGGCTGCTCGGCGAGTGTGGGGAAGAAGAGACAGTGGGATTGTGCGGCAGGGGTGGGGGTGGCAGGGGGTGGCAAAGAGGATGTGAACTGACGGCAAGACCCAAGACCAGCCAGCAAGCCCTCAAGTTCGTGTTTGTGGAACCGCCCCTCTGGAAAGTCCTGGTGGAGGCCCTCAGCCCCCTCCGCACATCAGTCAGGACCCAAGGCCCTGGGGGGACTTCTGAGCCTGTGAGGGCGGCAGAGGAGGGCTTGCCCACCTCCTGTGCCCTCAGGGCCCCCTTCCCGTCCCTGTGCCCTCCCCCCCCCCCCCGCATTCTCAACTCCAGTCTCTCCCTTCCCTCCCCCTCCCTGCCCCTCACCCCGCCAACTTGCCCAGCCCAGCCCAGTCCATCCCTGGGAAAAAACTTGAACAATACCTGGAGAAGGGGATCAGGTATCCTGGGGGGACTGGCCCCTACAAAACACACAGATGGTTAATCCCTGGGCAATTCTGGGCTTTCCTTTCTTCCCCTCTCCCCTCCCACTCTCCGCTCTGCTTCCACTCCGGGGTCAGCTCCCAGCCTCACTGCTCTCCTGACAGACATTTTCTTCAGAAGAAAAGGTAATGTGCCCTGGATGGCAGTTAACCATTTGTGGGACCCAGTGAGTCACTCTCCCTCTCCAGGCCTCAGTTTCCTTATCTGGGAAATAAAGGGGCTGCATTGACAAGAGGTATTTAAGCTCTGGGGAGGCTACCCATCCCTTTGAGAATCTGAGGAAACCAGGCAGACACACATACACACACACACACACACACACACACACAATTTCATAGCCAAGTTGGAAGCCTCTCCATGGACTAGAGAAAGGACATCCAAGTGTCCCGTCCATGCTCAAGTTCTGAGTCTCAGAGGCTGGGCCCAGCTCCCTGACAGCACGCTAGCTACACCCCTCATGCCCTGGGCTACAGACCCCAAAGGACTCACAGGAGGGCGAGGCCAGGCTAACCAGCCACCCGAACTGGCCATTCAACTCCCCAGCCTCTCCTATCGCCTCCACACCCCTGGCAGCGGGTCTGCTCCTGTGCTCCTGGCACACTTTGCCCCCTACTCATCTGTAGCCCTCCCCTAGCCTGCAGGAGCTCCAAGAAAGAGGAAGGGAGGAAAAGAAGGGAGGAGGAGGAGGGGGCCCCTCGGTAGACAGGGCAGAGAGCAAAAAGGCTGCAGCCTCTGGCCCCTCCTTCTTAACCCCAAGCCCCCTGGCTTGGGTGCACCTGCCCACACATCTTTGGCATCTGGCCTTGGCCCAGGAAGTCTGTCCTCCTGTGGTGAAGAGCAGGCTCTAACCAACGGGGCCCTGGTCAGAGAGGCAGGGGCCTCCCTCGCCCCTTCCTCAAATCCAGCCTGCTCAGTGCAGTTCATAACAACCCCCTTCTCAGGAACTTTAGCAGCTCTCCATCGAAGCTCCCAGCTCCGTTCCCTCACTGAAGGCTTTCTAGGTCAGACTCCAGCCCCAGGCTTTCCTGCCTTAGCTCCTAAAACTCCTGTCCACAATGGCCGGCCTGGACTGCCAGCCATATTTTCTTGTCTCCATACATGGGCCTGGAATAATCTCTCTCTCCCTCCTCCTCCCATTACCTAATGTCCTAATTCGTTGAAATGCCACCTCCTCTCTGAAGCCTTCCTAGCTTTCTCTCCAGTTGGAAATCCTCTCCCCCTGAACTCTTGTGGCACATTATCTGACAGCTCCGTGGCCTCTGCCACGTTCCCCTCATTTCTGTGAGTAACCTTGACCATATGGGACCATACAGCTATTTAGTGGGCACCTATCAAGTGCCAGGTACGGGGCCAAGAGCTTTACCTGAGTCATCTCATTTCATCTCCCTACAAATGCAAGATAAAAGGTAGATGTAATTATCTCCATTCAGAGACAAAGAGGCAAAGCCTCATCTCTCAGACTCCCCAGCCACGTACTTTCCTTGGGCCTATTGTGCCACCTAAGTTTCTTAAGGGAAAAGATCTTATGCACCTTTTCTCCTAGATAGACGCTATTGCCACATCTGTAATTATATGGTGGGAGAGAGGGTAGCAGGAGGAGAGAGAGAAGGACCCTATGTGCCAGGCACTACACACATGTCATTGTCTTTGATCTTCGCAGCAACTCTACAAAGTGGGTGTCGTTATAGCCATTTTACAGATAAGGCAACTGAGGCTCCCAGAGGCAAAGTAACATGGTTGCCAATAGTCACTGTGAGTGGCAGTGTTAGCCTTCCCTCCAAGCACTCTCAGGCCCCAAAGCCCCTCCACCAGCAGTTTCAAGTTTCGTAGTGTTCACGGAGGCAGCGATGAGCTTTCCTGATGCCTCGCTCCAGCCCACAAATGGGCCTCCAAGTATTAGAGTCCAATGACTTTTGTAATTCAAATGTATTTTCTTAGTGACTTCTATTAGGTAATTGGAACTGTATTCCCTGGGGTAATATTTTTGGCCTCAAGACATAATTAAAAGTATACAGGAATACACTGTATGTTTTTAAGTGGCATAACTGGAGGAAAGCTAATGATTTTATGACACAACGAAAGTACAACTGAAAGATCACCCCAGAAGTTGCATCCACCCCCTCTCCAAAGTCAGTTCTAGTTGGAGGAAGATGGGCCCTGAGTTTTATCTAGTCCTTTAAAATCAAAGCCTAGTTATAAACCACCAGTTTTAAACCCTGTACTTTTAGGTGCCCTTTATCCATGGTTTTAGCTTATGGTTGTCTGTTTAGGGACTAATCTAATAATGTATTTTTTTCAGGGTCCTTTATGAGCTGTTTAAGGAGAAAAAGCTGGTCTTTTTACCCAGGAGAAACACGGAGATCATTTTCAAAATTTATTATTTCTTCAAGTGCAGAGAGGCTTTCTTTTAAAAGGAGCACAGCATGGCCCACTTACTACAGATCCTGTAAAAAGTGCAGTGGGACTTGAAGGATTCAGGCTTTAAGTGGGTTGAAGTCCCCCAACAGAGAATGAGTGAAGGCCTAACCACCCAGTCCTTCCCACCCAACAAAGCCGGCCTCCCCTGGCAGGGGCCAGGGCCCATGGCAGATCTGCCGCTGCTAATTTTGCCAGGGCCCTGCCCCAGAAGAAAAGAAGACCTAAGTCTGCGAGGCAAATTATGCTCCACACACCACCCCCCACTTTATTTCCCCTGGTTTGCTCATTCACTCACTCGTGTATCCATCCATCTATCCACCCATCTATCCATTCATTCATTGAGCATGTACCAGGGCGGCTGGGATTCCTCTGTGAGGAAGACACAGCCTATGCCCTTAAAGAGCTCAATCTGATGCGGGAGGCCAGTGAGAAATCTCACAAAGACAGGGAGTGCCAGGCCTGCAAGAGAGGTGTGTACCTCACACGGTGGGGGCTCTGGGGAAGGCATGGCGGCTCCCTGGGCAAGTCAGAAAAGGTTCCATCAGGAGAGAGGGCTGAGTTGAGCCTTAACAGTGTTTCTAAGTGGCAAGAATATGAGTGTAAGAAAGTGGGGCATGGAGGACAGTGGTGTTCTAGATAGAACACAATTCTAACACATTGACCAAAGACAGAATGGAAGGTTGGGGAAGCTGAGAGTAGCTGTGGGACATGAGGATTGTAAGAAATCACCTAGAGAGGGTGCGGACTAAGGTTTAAAGAGCTGAGAATAATGTCCTTCTGCAGGATGCATCCAGGGTGGGGAAAGGGCATCAAGGTTACAAGGATCCAAGCCCACACTTCAAACAAAACGGCAGGAGAGCTGCTGGAAGACCTCGGACTCATCTCTCACAGATTAAGGACTCAGAGCCTCCAACATCAGCTCTCAGCTTCAGAAGAAGGCCCTCTGTGCAGTCTTGATGGCAACGAGGGCTCCAGGGAAGAGTTTGCCTTAGATCTGGGAGGCAGCCTGGGTCCCAGGGCCCAAGATACAGGTCCTGGGCCAGCCCAGTGTCCCTAGAATAAGGGGGGGGGGGGCGGGGTAGTCTTTGCTCCCATTGTTCTCTCCAATTGGAAGGCCCACTCCCAAATTCCAGGTCATTGCTGGCAAAGTCCTGCACATTCCTCCTGGTTCTGCTTTAACGCACCCAGCCCTTCTGAATCTGTCCTCCCGCACTGGGTACACTCCGGACCACACATCTGTCGTTGCATCCTGAATTAGAGCCGCTTGTGCACGCGCTAGTCCCCTCAGCTGGTGTGCTGCTCTGTTGTTGGTACAGAGCTCTACGTGACCCCGCCAAAGCTGCAGCCCACAGTAGACGTTCAAGTTGCATTCATCACATTGGCTTAGATGACCCCTCTGGGCATCTCCGCAGACGCAGAGCACCCAGAGGTGTGAGGGGAGCGGAAAGGGGAGATGACTGAGGTTCTGGACCCCTGTCCAGGCCCTCCTCAGCTTCCTCAGCCCCGAGGGAGGCTCTCTGGAATTGTGTTTTCCCTCTGTTTGGGGCTGAGCCTGTGTTCAGTCCCTGGAGGGGCTGGCATTATTTTCCTCAAGGTTTCAAGGCGGCTGAGGAGCGTTTCATATTTCTCTGTTTGGCAAATAGTCCGTCCCCTGCCTCCGCTCCCAGGAATCAGGAATCCCAGAAATTAAAGCCAGAGGGACTCGGGTTTCTTTCCGAGGAGGGGCTGCCACAGCAGATGCCAGTCGAGCGAGCGGTGAACGCCACCCAGGAGGTGGGGATGCAGGTGGAGGGCACAGGGCCTTGGGTTTTCTCTGCAGGGGTGGGAGGTGAAGGAAGGAACAGCTCTGGATAAAAAGCCCAGGGACGCGGAGGGCAGGCTCAGGTCTCCTGCTGGCGGGGGACCCCTTTCTTTCCGAGCTGGTTTTGGGCCACGAGGACCAGTGCAGCCATTCCACTCCCTCCTGGGGGCACGTTTCTCTCTTGGTGGGAGGAAGCTGAGCTCTCCGTGCCGGAGAGGGGGCGGGAGGAGCGAGTCCCATCTGAGAGCGGCAGGCTGGCCCAGATGCCAGCAGACAGGAGCGGGCGCGGGAGGAGGGATGGGCCGAACCGGGCTTCTGAGCAGAGGCTGGGAGATGGCAGGCGGGCGCTGGTGAGAGGAGCAGAGCTGACACCTGAATCTCCACTCGCCTCTCCCGGAGAACACTTTAATGAGGCTCACAGCTGTAATATCACAGAACGAGCATTAACAATGCTAATTACCTAAAGTTTAGCCAGAACGTTCTCAACCCACCCGTCTTGGGAACACACTGTTGTTCTGGCCCTGCTGAAGCACCGATGGGTTGAGGTTTGTGACGGAGGAGGTGACAGCAGAGCGCCAGTGGGGCTCCGGCGGGAGGGGGTCAGGGTGGGAGGAGGGAGGGTAGTTTGCGCTGCAGACTGTGGGGACCCCGGACGGAGGAGGAAGTGAAACCTCCTGGTCGTGAAGGATGTTCTTTGCGCTCTTTAAGAGAAACCCAAGGGAGAGGGGTCCGTGCCCATCAGGACCCCTTTGGAGAAAGCTGGGAGCAGAGACCGTGTCCGTTTGTGTCCAGGCAGAGGCTGGTGGGCTCACGGTGGCCTCCCTCAACCTCAGAGCCCACCCCTGGTGCCCCTCCTACCGTGAAGGCCCAAAGATGTTTTCACATCTGGGGGTGGGGGGGGTGGTGTTTAAAGCAGCTGAACAGCTGAAACAGATAAAATCAGAGCTGTGCTGGTCAACGTTTGAGTTCAAATTTGGGGCTTAGGAACCTTCTTTCCACCCTGCCCCCTGAGGCCTCTGGACATCTCCAAGGTCCCTTCCAGAAGCCTAGGCCTCTGCACTTGGAAAATCAGTGTTGTGGAATGACCTGGACGTCCTTCCCAGGGGCTGCTTGGCGTCAGGCGTCGTTGGACGTCCCAGGGTCTCTGACCCAGGCCAGGAGAAGGCACGGGTGCTTACGTGGTACCCACCTGATCTGTTGGCTTTTTACCCAAGCCTGCCCGAGTCTGGGGCTGGCTTTACAGACACTCATGCTTGTATCTACAAAAGTCAAAGGTGGCTCAGCAAGCTAACACAAGTCTGAGAACTTCTGACTCCTTTCTGCTTCCACCAAAAGGGGAAATCACACCATCCCTGTCACAACGCCACCCTGCTAGACTCTCTGACATGAGGGGTTATCCCTCTGGTCCCTCCGTCTTAGTCTCCCACCCCATACTTTTTCCTCTCCCCAAGGAAAGAACAAAGGAAACCCATTCTGCTGAGTTTGCTTGAGCATAATTTGGGTTCCTCCAGATTTTCCCCTCCCTCCTCCAGCCCTGCGACCCCCTGGGGCAACATCAATGTCTGGTCTGTGCTAGATCACTTTCCCACACCCCGAGACCCATCGCCTCGGCTGAAGCCCTCTGTCAGCAACCGGTGGATTGAGTCTGGGATGCAAAGCTTGTTCCCCGGGGTCAAAGCAGAAACATCACACTCCCCCATGCAGATGAAAGGCCTGGGGTGGGTATGTGTGCCATCTCTTCCTGCCTGAACGTGGTCGTGAATCTGAGTCCCCCCACCGCCGGAATGAGCAGCTCAGCACTGCCAGCCCAGCTCCCACCTGGGACCACGTTGGATGAAGGCCTGGCCTTTCTGCTCTGGCCCCTGGGTGGCCACATCACTCCCTCCACAGAGACGGCTCACCACCTGCTCACGGCCGTGTCTGCAGCCACAACCAATGGCCCCTCTGCTAGAAATAACTGCCCCATGCTATGTTTCTGAAAGGGACGGCTGAAGGCACGCAATGACTTATTGAAGGACAGTGGAACATCTAATCGGGAGAGGGACTGAAAGAGACCTCTTTCCCCACTGTCATGTCCACCTGTGTCTTCAAAAAAACACAAGTAGACTCTGACCAAAAGCACACTGACTGAGACCAGAAGTCCCTGCTCGTGGTCTGGCTCCCCAGGTGTCCCTGGACTGTGTCCATCGTATGTCATCTTATTACCTGTGTGGTTTGTAAGCCCTGTGGGTGCAGGGTCTTGCTTCTCGGCTGTATCCCAAGTGCCTTGCACATAGTAGAGGCTTTTTTTATTTATTTACCTTAAACGTGTTTGGGGAAGGCTGACTCCCAACTTGCAGCCTCTGGAAACCACTTCCACATGGTTCGGGGGTCCTGCGCCCAGAGGCTGCTCCTTTAAGGAGGTTGCTAAGCGGGCCTGCGGACTCCGGGGGCACAGGTGTCTCCTGCGAAGCCCCTCCTGCTCTACGCCCAGGGCAGCCATCTCACTGCCTTTTATGGAAGGTGGTTTCTGACCTGACGGGGAGGAGCAATGACTCAGCTGGCTTCTACATGGGTCCTGAGGCTGAAATAACCGCCCTATACTATGCTTCTGAAAGGCAAGGCTGAAGGCCTTCCTTCTCTTTCCCGACCACGTCCCCCGCCTCAACGGTGAGTCACCTCTGAATCATCGGCCTCGCCTCCCCCAGAAGCTGCAGGGCCTTCTCTTCCGAATGCCCTGCCGTCTTCTCAGAGGGCCCCTCGGGTGGAGCTCATGGTGGTGCTGCCTGCTGTGCTCATGAAAGCGGCCGTGACCGTGGCTTCCCTGCAGCTTGTGTATGGCGGGGTCAGAATTCCACGCGCAGGAGCACGGGGGACCTGGAACGTCCCTGGTTTTGGAGTCTCCTTGCAAACACGTAACCTCCAGCCTGTCTCTGGAGCCTGACACACACGCACTCGTGTGCTCACACACGTAGTCCCACTGGACACCCCAGAATGAAAGGGCTCTACTCACACAGGCTCTATACATGTGCAATAGATTTTTAAAGATGGGGGTGGGGTGGGGGGTGGGGAGAGAATAACCAGAAGTTGCCGAGAGTTTTAAAGCCTTTTATTTGTTTACACATTCTCTAAACTGCAGACAAAAAGATTTGCTACGTAGCTCGTCAACACGGCTAACCAACCACAGAACGAGACACAACCACAGGAAGTAAGGGACGGGGCCTGTGACGCAGGCTTTGCGGATGTGCAAGGGCTCCACGGAGGGGCTGGGACGTCCAGAGGTCCCCAAGATAAAGGCTGCTCAATGCCCATTTCGCGCTGGCTGCAGGACTTGACCTCTCCCAGAAACCGGTCAGGACAGGAGGAAGGCAGGGGGAGAGGGAGGGGTCCTGGTTCCCTGGCAGCCCTCCCAGCCGGCCCTCTTCTGAAGGAAGCAGGGGACTCTGCTTCTGGGCAAGTCCTCATCAGTGGATCCCAATCCAGATGTGGGCTGTTTCCAACCTGGAGATCTTCCTGGAGACTCAGTACACCTGCTCTAGGGGAAGTCACAGGACCCACGCGTCCTCTTAGGACGCTGGGAGACGTGGCACGGCCTCATCTCCAATACCGAAACACTGAGAGATCTCGAAACATCCCTCAGACAGGGCAGAAATGTCACAGCACTTTTCACACCAGGAGCCACAGGAGTGGGAACTTGACACACAGGAGAAAGGAGCATCCCCAGAAGACAGAGGAGCAGGGGGGAGTGCACACTCCTACTGACTGAGACGACAATCACATCATGCCTGAAAGAGACAGTGGGGCGGGGGACGGGGGCCTCTCTTTGTTGCGGTGGTGGCTTTTTAGAGCAGCCCATGGAGGTCTCGCCTGCAGACCATTGCACACAGCTTCCTAAGTCTGGAGTCCTTCTCCCTAACCTCACAAAAGCTGTGTCTGCCTCAGTCCTGGACACGGCCTGAAGTACCCGAGCAGCTCAGGGCTGTCCAGTTGGTGGGAGGTGATAGGGTATTGGATCCCAAGGTCCAATGGGGAGGGAGTTCAAGGGAGCATAACAGGAAGACCCTCGTTAGCAGGCATTTCTATTGCTGGAGGTCGACTCTCTTGGCTATTCATGTGGATGAATGAATGGATGGGTGACTAAGAATTTTGGAAAGTGTTGAGGCGGGGTGGGTAAAAGAGACAAGAAAGTATTTGGGAATGATGGGGATACACTGTGAAAATGGCCTCCTCTCTTGTGCCCACACCTGGAAGAAGGAACCCCAAGTTTGCCTCTTATCTGCAGTTCTAGAGATATAAATGCAGCCTTGGTGATTGGAGATCATTAGAACATCTCCAGGGGTCCCCTTTCCAACTGCAACCCAAAGCAATCTGGGGACAGTAAATTCCTGGGGCTGCAAGGCACCCAGGATCTATTCACCAGCTGGGACAGGCAGTGTGAAAGCTAAACCAACCCCTTCCCAGGCTCCTCATGCTCTCTGACTCAACCAGAGCCTGCACAGGCCTGAGCTTCCTCCAGTGGCACTACCTCCCTACCCCAGGGGCCACAGCCCCACCAGAGGAACCCCAGGAACCCCACCAAAGTCACCAGAATCAGCCTCTTTCTGGGGAGAAACACAGTGGGGCTTTAGGCAACTAGGAGAAGACAATCAGCTTCTTTTGGTTTCCTGGCAGAGATGTTTCATTTCTTGGCTCTCAAAGGGGAATGTTATCGAAAGTGGGCTTTAAAATTGCCCTCCATCTAAACACATTTGGGAAGGGGGGCACAGACCTGGTTGGGGACTTGTTCTGGCTTTTGAGCTGATGGAGTGTGTGACACAGATGAGACAGTCTCTCCCCCAGGCCTGCATTTCCTAATTGGCCCAGTGGGTCAGCATCAGGCTGGAAAAGGATCTGAGCAGACTGTACTCTCAGCCTGAGAGTAAGCCTGAGTGGAGGTGGAGGGGAGGCCATCTCAGGGCTCAGCCCACTGGGTCAGATGCATCCACCCTTCATGGAGCCCGGGGAGGCCTCTGGGCTCAGGGTCTGAGGCTGGCTGCTTGGGGGCGGTGCTGCCAGGCTGGCCTGGATGGGATCCAAGTCACATGGCTTTCCCCTCCCTCCTCCTGCCAGCACAAGAGACTGGCGAAGCTGGGAAGAGCCTGGCCCACAGGCTCTCAAATGGATGGGTGGATCAAACCCCAGAATGCATTTCGGGTTCTCAATCACTTTAAAACCAGACTCCCAGCCAAGCATCATGAGAGCCTCGTGTGTCTGACTCTCCACAGAGATCACCAAAACCACCTGCTGGGAGCCACCTGCTGTCCAGGGAAGAGCCTTCCCCAGAGCCTGCCCCACAGAGAAACCGAAGGCTGCTTTAGGCCAACTCCGAGCTGACACTTACCCAGGGGCAGGTACGCGCCTTTCCCCAGCCCAGGCGCTCAGCTTGAAAACCAGCTTGGTGCGGCTTCTTCGGGGAGCAGCTAGAAGCTGGAATCTGGTTGTGACATGTGCAGAGAAAGGGGAGCTGGAGCAAATGGCCAATTTCTGGTGCTGTCAATGTAGACAACGGAGTCTAGTGGAGCAGGAAGCTAGGATCTGACGAGCATCTGGCCAAAGGAGGGCATGCGTAGGAGATCTACTGAAAATGCCTTTGACGTTACCCACCCCCAACAAGCCAGAAACGCTACGCAGCTGAGACAGCCTGGCTGGGGTCTCTGTGGGAGTCCACCCAATCCATACATGAGGCCCCCGCCCCACCACTCTCCATCTCTGCTTCCTCCGGTGGGGACTGGACAAGACCCTTGTGTGGGTCACTTTCCACCTCTGATCAGACCCTGCCAGTCGCACCTGCCGGCCCACCACCCCAGGAGTCCAAAGGCACATCTGGAAGCACAGGCTCAGAGTCCCTCCAGCTGGTGACACACTCCAGCCCAGGTGCCTTCATCATTTCCCTCCTATTTGTGTGAAGGATGCTTATCTTCCAAGGGCAGCCAGAGCTTGGGAAACTTAAAAGCACCTAGGCTGAGGTCAAGCGTGCTCTTCTCCCCAACCCCCAGTAGGTGAGAATAACTGGACACCTTAGGCTCATCTTCTAGTGACGAACATGCGTCCTAAACAGAGAGACCCAGATACACATACACCTTCCCTGATGGCACCCCACCTGACGTGATCAGGGTGCCTTGGGGGTGTGTAATTTTAGGGTTGAAAAGCAACAAGTTTGGGCCGGGATGTGCTGTATTTCTCCAGCCTCTATGGTATCTAGCGCTTTCCCGGCACATAGTCCATACCCCGCCAAGTGTTTTAGCCAGTGCCAGCCTGCCCAGCAACCCCTCATGGCAGGCAAGAAATGTGTTCATTTTCCTCTGGAGGAAAGATGCCCAGAGTGGGCAAACATGGCAGATGAGTGGTGGGCAACGAGGATGCACACACTCCCTTTCCCGGCCCAAAGCATCCCTAAGCATCTGAGCATTTCTTGCCAAAGCATGACTCTCTGCTTCCCCAAGTGCCACATGGACCAGGTGCATCGGTGAGCCAGGACTCTGCCTCCCTACCCGGCCTCTCTCCAGCCACCTGCCCCCACCGCCTCTGCTCTGGGATAATTGTTCTATGTTTTCATGCTTTCACTCACATAATTGTGTTTGCCTTTTTCTCTAGTACCCACTTTAGGCTTCTTCAACCACGTGGTGAAAATGTACGGGGGTATGTCTTTCTTCTGTGCTACTGTTTCTTTCCACCACCGGTCCATCCTGCAGCATCCAGCATGGCAGGAGGGAAGGGAGGGGAAGGTCTGGAAGGGAGAAGGCTGGATAAGGAAGAGGAGAACCAAGGTCTGGGTGGGGAATGATCACAACGGC
The DNA here is from genome assembly GCF_030028045.1 of Hippopotamus amphibius kiboko. Lineage (NCBI taxonomy): Eukaryota > Metazoa > Chordata > Mammalia > Artiodactyla > Hippopotamidae > Hippopotamus > Hippopotamus amphibius. Next base: position 158,327,114 of record NC_080189.1, read on the forward strand.
AAAGTCAACCAAAACCACAGCCTCAATTTTACCCACCAAATCTTTGCATCCCTTCGACAGAAAGCAGAATGGAGACTTTTTTCCAGGTTCCCAACTACTGCCAAACATCTTCCCCAAAGAAGCAGAGGAGAGGGAAGGGGAGAGATGAGAGGGTCCTCGCAGCCAATGGCTTTCCAAGCGCAAGGCTCCGTTTCCAACTCCCTGTGGTTGTGCAGGGGCTGGAAGCTGGGGGAGCCGGCCCGGGAGGACCTCAGGGAAAGAAAGCATCTTGTCTGGCGGCTCCTGGTTCCCGACAGGTTCTCCCTCTCACCCTAGAGCAACACATAACGTTGGCTGTCGTCCGTTAAGCAAGAGGGGGGTGTGTGTGTGTGTGTGTGTGTGTGTGTGTGTGTGTGTGTGTGTGTGTACATACATGTCTCCATTCTCATCACCCATATTAATAGCATTGATAGGAATTACAGCACTGCAGAGAGGCCAGCCACCGGGATGCAGTGAGTGTGAATACACCTGCACACTTGAGGGGTCTTGTTGCTGAGGGAGAATAGAGGTCTTGGGGGCTCCCCCTCCCCGCCACTTCCTACAGCGACCGCTCCCCACCTCGCTCCCCCACCTCAGCAGCCTTTTCTGCCAGACTGGGCTGGTGCCATCCTGCACGGCCACTTTGCTCGCTGCCTGGCCTAGAGGTCAAGATTAGTCATTATATCTCTGTCGAAGCGGGCTCTGGCTGCCCGCCCGTCCCGGTCCCTGCCTTCCTCTGGCCTGCCTGGGAAATGTCACCATCAGCACAAACGCTTCCTTCTCTCGGTGAGGCCAAAGAGGGGGAAAGCCTGCAATGACCCTCTTTCAAAGCACCGGAGCGAAGAACGGGAGGGGCTTGGGAACAAAGACTGTGACCAGGGGTGTTCCTGTGCCCTCTGCCCCCCGCCCTGCCCCCCACAGCCTCCCGGGACCCTGGGGCGTTACCTCAGGTCTCCGCCATCTGAGGGGACAGAACCAGGGCTCCCTCAGAGCCCAGAGAGCGCTTCCTCCAGGAACCTGCCCTTTTCCAAAGCTTTCCCCTCACGCAGGGAGCCCCTGTTCCTTCTGGGAAACCCACTGGGTGAGGATGGGGCAGGCCCAGACCCTCCCCCTCAGCTTCCTGGAGGTGCTTCCTCTCTTCCCAGCAGCCTGGGGAAGGCGCCCTGCGGCCAAGCCTTCCAGGGAGCAGCTGCTGAGACGCTCAAAGCGCGCCCCTGCTCCCACAGCCAGGGCACCCGGGCAGGCAGCACCCGAGGACACCTTCCTCTCCCTCTCAGACAATCCCCTCAGCCGCCCCACCGCCTTAGAAAGGGACCCAGCTTCCCAGGATCAAAGCCCTGCTCCAGCCACCCCAAAGGCCCCGAACCGACCCATCTGTTCTGCTGTTTCTTCTCCCGCCCCAGGGCGGGTGGCTGCAGAGAATCCTAACAAGACCCCCAAGCCCTGGAACGTTCAGGAACAGGGAGGGGAGCTCCAGCCCACCGACCGCTGCAGAGCCCACCTCTGACCGCCGACCAATGAGACCCGAGGAAACCGGCAGGGCCGTGGGCCTGGGTAGGGAGACTTGCCGTCCTGAGGCAAAGGAAAGTGCGTGTGGCCTCCCGCCCTCTTCCTCATTCCTCACCTGGTATCCAGGGGAAACTGGGCCCGTCAGGAAACCAAACGCATCCTTCGGGGGTGGGAGTAAGATCCCCAAAAGGGAAGCACACCACAGGGAGAGGAGGAACCCCCTCCACTTTGCCAGGCAGTGGGGAGGACCAGCCAGGTCCCCCCTCTCTTGGTGTCCCAGGTGCTGGCCTCCTCGGCTTGGGGACCGGGTCAGGGAAGGCCTCCAAGTCCTGACCCTTCAGGAAGCAGTGCCTGGAAATCCTCTGCTCCCAAGATTGTAGGCTGTGATCTAGCCCGTCCTTTGCTGCCAGCTCTTTCCCCACCAAGCCCCCTCCTTCCGTACAGCCCAAGAGGACCTCAGCAGCTTATCTCACTAAGTTTGAAAGACACTTTTTCTGTGGGGTTGGGAAAATCCACAGGAATCGACCGGAAGACCCTCCATATCTCCCACCTCCAGCTGGATGAGGGGTACCACTCCTGTCTGCTTTACCCTCTGAAGCGCCCCAACCAACGGGGAGCCAGAGGCCAGGAGGCCTCGAAAAATGAGGAGCTGGCTTGGTGTCCAGAACGGACAAAGATTGGGCCTTTGCGGGGGGCAGAAAAAGCACAATGCCAGGATCTCAGGCCTGAGGGAAAAACAATGGGTTATAATAACTCTTCCTTCCGAAGCCCTCCAGTTATCTAGGTGCAGGACTTCTTCCTCTGCAGAAACCAGGTTTCTGGCCCCCTCCTCAAGTGCCCCCCCCCCCCCCCCCACACACACACTTCTCTTCATTTCACTTTGCCTGATATGAAAGATATTTGACCCTCCCCACTCCTTTCTGAGGAGGGAGGGCCTCCCCTTCCTCCTTCCTTCTCCAGGGATGTGAACCTACTACAGGTGACAGCGATGCCCAGCTCTGAAAAGCAGGCAGGCATGACGGTTGGGGCATATTCACCGGGAGCCTGAGTGAGGCTCTGGTCCAGGAAGCCAGGTCTCCCTTGGGTTGGGACACAGGCAGGCCCTGAGAAGGGGCCCACAGAGGACAGCAGGGGAGAGCCTGGCGGGGCGGGGTCAGGGAGTGAGAGAGGGAGGGAGGCTGCTGTCCCAGCACCTGCATTCAGGCTGAGACCCACCTGGGGGGCAAGGAAGGTGGTCCTCAGGGCTCTCCACCCACCCTCTACGCACAACTCAAAGAGGATACTGGGGGCCCCTCTTCTCTGAGTCTGGAAGCCTAAGTGTGCCCGTAATCTTTCTTCCAGAGCATAGATCTCTCTCCTAAACTTGCCCCCATGGGAAAAGTAATAATAATCATCTCATTTTTCTTCCCTAAAATATCTGAACTTTTAAAGGGAAGGACCAAAAGGAATCATGCTGTGTTCAAAGCACAGAGACTAAAATGCACCGTAAGTGTAACTCTCCCGGATATCAGGAGACCGTCACTGTGAAACCCACCCCCTCCCCCAACCTTAAAACCAGTCATCTCCCCCAGCTCTGGAGGAATCTGGCCTTCCTGCCTCCCTCCCACGTGCTCGCTACTGGGGTTCCAGACAGACTGAGCTGAGCCCGGGGAAGCAGCTGCTCTCCGAGGCTGTCTGGCTTCCTACCTGCCCCTGGGGCAATGACAGGAGCAGGGACGCCTTGGGACCTGCTGGCTCCCGCCTTAGGGGCTCTGAGTCGGGGGCGGGGGGAGAGGGGGGAGGGGTTGAGAAGGAAAGCCCGAAGGTAAATCTCCTAGCAGGGGCCTTGTCTCTAATTCCTCACTCTGGTGCCTGCACTGGATTTGCTGCAGGCCCAAAAGGCAGTTTCAAAAATACCTACAGGAAACAGAGGGTTTCCACTTCCGGCCTGGATCCTGCAGCCTCACCTCCTCTCTGGTTGGCAGGCCACAACGTCGGGACGAAGCAGAACAAAGGCACCCTGGCTGTTCCCGGGGTTTGAGCTGGGAGGCAACTGCATCAGTACCTGCGGGTGGTGGCCTCTGTACACAGCGACCAGGGTCACTGCGGTGTGGGGCCCTCCCCACGTCAGGGCCCAGGCCAGGATCTTCAGCAGCGGTACCTCTAGTCCCCACAATAACCTGGCTGGAGAGGCCCTATCTCCCCACCTGACGGATGTGGAAAACGAGGCTCAGAGAGGTTAAGTCATTTGCCAGAGGTCAACCAGCTAGAAAGTAGCAGAGCTGGACTTTAACCCAAAGTTTTTATGTGACAGTTACACTGAACTGAATTATAGCCCTCTCCAGAAGTGAGCGCCCCATTCAAGGCTGCAATGACCTTATAGAAGTATCTTCATTCTGAAACCCCCAGTCCCAGTGTACATCCCTCACCTTTCCACACAGACCCATGCTCAGTCAGAGTTTTCTTGTCACAGCTTGATCCAGTGGCCCTGACCACACAGGCAGCCTGGCCCTTAAAAGGTAAACCCCCTTTGGTCAAAATGGAGATTCCAAGAAGTTGTCTAACGCTGGCTAACTCACACAAGAAAAGGGGTGTAGAAATCATTTGGGGTCCCCACCTGACAAGCCCAGCTCTCCTGTGATGATTTATATAACATGATGCCTTTTAAGACTCCTGATGTCGCTATGGAACAGGCAGGACAAGGATAATCTCCATTTCACAGATGGGCAAACTGAGGTTCAGAGATGTTAAGTGATTTGCCCAAGGTCACACAGCTACTCAATGGCAGGGGCAAAACGAAAACCCTGATCATCCATGTGCACCCTGTGATTCCGGCTCATTCTCTGGGGCTCAAAGAAAGAGCAATTGTTGATCAACACCTTCCTTTTTTCAATACAGGTAATAAATGTGACCATGACTTTTGTTTGCTTGCAGTATCCTGCAAGTGCCATCCCACAAACTGGCTTTGTTCTCCCCACTTTCCAGATGGGGAAACTGAGGTCTCCAAAGAGGAAGGGGTTGGGCCCATCCTGCAGGCAGTGAAACTGGGAAGGGAACTCTGGGCCTTCCTGTTGTCCAGTCCAGAGCTCTGGCCACCCTCACCCCTGCAGGAGGTTACAGCACCCTCCTTGGTCTGTGAGACCCACTTCCACTCTCACAGCTTCTGTGATGGCAAGTGTGGTGGAGAGAGAACAGAGCCAACCCAGCATCTGTGTTGAGGTGGGGAACAGAGTTGCACACACTCCAGAGAGGGTCTGTCACGTGTAGGGCCACTGTTTTGGTTTCAGATTTGCTTTTTTTAACTTTTAAGCCATTTGTGGCTTTTGAGAACGTTTTGATGACTTTTTTCTAAAATTAAAACAAAGTGATTTTTCAAAATCAATAACCGGCCTTTGAGGACGCCCACTTTGGGTTTTGTAGGAGGACAGAGAGCTGGAGCGGTCAGGAGAGGAAATCTGGCTCTCTGATGTGACCCTTCCGGGTAAACGGATGGTGTGACCACACGGCAACTTCCCAAACCCTCCCTGGGCCTCCAGAATCCAAAACGGATTCACCAACCAGCAGGGGGAAGGAAATATCTCATGAGGAAGATGAAAATCCCATCTGCTCGGGCCCTTTAAACTAGGTCATTATGTATGCGTGGAACTCCCTCTGGGGCCACAGGCTCCTGCGGGAGACTGACCCCCATCTCTAGCCACAGGTCACCCTGCAGAGGACCCAGGGGAGACCCACACAGCTTGGCTCCGCGCCAGGCTGCCCCAGGTCCACCAGCCAAGAGCAATTAGCTGGGAAGAAGGGCTCTTGCCAAGTCCCTGCAAGAAGGTCGCAGCCGGGCAGAGATGGCCCAAGTGGCCAGAGCCTCCGGGCCTCCAGGGGCTTCTTCTGGAGCTGAAGGACTAAAAATAACCTGGGCCTTTGTTGTAAGCAGCCGGACCACAGAGATGGAGCTGATTTCAAGGAAGCCGAGCATGCGCAAGGGTCCCGCTCACCGAGACCTGCCCTTTGGGCAAATTATTTTTCCAGAAATGTGTCAGTTATTGTGTGCCGCTGCTGTTGCCACTGCTGCAGAGATTCAAAGGCAGCCCGGTCCGCTCCAGCCCCCGGGGGCTGACTTCCAACGCAGACTTCTCGGAATCTGAGCCTCCCCACCTCTTTCTTCTCAAAACAATGTTTCAAAAGGAGAGTCCAGCATGTATTGGGGAGCTTAGGAGACAAGAGCGACCCTCGAGCTGAAGGTTCTGCATGACTGTCACCCTGGTCATAAATAATCACATCACCCCAATTATTTGTTTACGGAACAATCATTCCTCCCCCATCCTGAAATTTCCAGAGTCAGGTCTCAGTAGACAATGGCAAACATACACTGTGTGGAAGGAAGGAATTACTTGGGAAAAGGAATTTGTACTGTCACATCAATACCGAAGAGTTTCTCCGAGCTGCAGTCCTTGGGACCAACATTCAGATTCTTGACCTGGCAGCCTTCACTCACCTTCCTGGTTCTTGAGTCCCAACAGGGAAAGCTCCAGACCCAGGCTGAGTGGAAGGCAGAGTCTTGGGCTCTTCCTCTGCCCACGGGCTATATGGTCTGTCTCTCCTCAAGGATGCCCCAGCTCTGAAGGTCTGGTGCCTTGCAAAGCCGCTCCTGATGGACAGCAAATACTGACTGGCTATGGCAGGGCCTCAGAATTATCTTCACAACATTTCCGTCCACTCCTCAGGGCCTCCCCCTACCTCCCCAGCCCCATCAAGACACCACCCTGATTATGGACACTACTGGATATCTGCTGGGGGTTGCAGAAAGCAGCTCTTCCTCTTCACAGAGACCAAGGAACAAGGAGGGATTTCAGGGCTCCATCATCTAGATGGCCTCTATGTTCCGAGTCTAGAAGTTTCCAGGGAGACTTGTAATACATAAAAACTTCTCCACAGCCCTTTGCTCCTCTGCTGAGTTCAGGATGAAGAGATTAAGCTGGGGGCAGGGAGGCTGTGCGACGATTTCTTGGAACACAATAGTTAGAAAACACCAAACCACACATGAGTGACAGATGGGTGGTCACCAAATGGGACCAGCGGTTCCTTAAAATGGGAACCAGTGAGAGGGCCGCAGTACTAGGGTAAATGTGAACGGGGGTCCACAGGGCTGTGGCTGGGGTCCTTCTTCAAAAGTGTACGATCTTTCTGGCAGAGAAAAGGAGGGGCTGGCTGAAGAACAGAAACCTGCACGTAGGAGGTAAGCAGACACCTCGCCCCCTTGGTTGCACACGTCCACGCCCTCCGTGGCTACTGATGTTCCTTACAGTTGGTCTGTCTGGATATATGGGGATAGGGGCTCGATCTGGCTTGAACTGGGCTCTGCGTCAGCCTCTCCGGTGGCAAGTCACTTTCTGTGACCTGGGGCCCTAGGCCTGGCAGCCGAACGCCGAGGCTTTTTCTTTGAGCAGTTCCCAGCATAAGTGGCAGCTCCAGCTCCCTGCAAGAGACGAGATGGCATTACGAGCAGCCCCTGCCCCAACTCTCAAGCCCCACCCCCTTGGCCCTAAACTGTTTGTGAGCCCTGTTTTATTTTGACTTTCACGATCCAGAGATCGAGTCCCAGTTCTGAAAATGTGCTGGAATCTGTCGCTCAGCAGAGAATGATGCTGCTTGGAAAACAGTAAGTGCTCAGAAATGATCCTCTGACCTGCGGTAAAGACCCTCCCTCCTTGGTGGTACCTCTTAACCAGGATCGCCGGGTCTGGACCAGTTCCCTTACAAGCTCACACCTCTCCCACCATCTCAGCCATACGTCTTGGAAACACCTCCTTGGCCCTCAATTTGCAATTTGAGCTAGTTGAACTGTGCCTCAGTTTCGTCATCTGTAAAATGGCAGTGGTCATACCTACCTCGTAGGGTTATGACAATTAAATGAGACAAGACATGTAAAGCCCTAAACACAAGGCCTGCACTTCAGAGGAGGCTCGATAAGTGGTAGAAGCAGCTGTTGTGGTTATTGTCAACTTCATCACCATTACCTTCTGGGGGCTCAGCCACTGGGGGATTTAAACAGTACATGTGATAGCCGCGGTCACAGTCATCGCAGAAGAGCAGCTGGTCCTGGCAGAACGCAGAGGAGGAGGAGAGGAGGAAAGACTGAATTATTTAGAACCAACATCTGCCCCCCCCCCCCACTCTGCCAGCCTTATTTCCATCGATCAGACTCCCTAGATGCCCCTTTCCAGGCACCATCTAGAGTCCTCACTGTCCCCTGATCACGCCTTGTGCTTTGCCCACACCTGGAATTTCCCCCGCTGTCTCCCAAACTATGTGAATCGTACTCCCACTTAAGGGTTCTGCTCAAATCATAGTTCCTCCAAGAAGCCCTCCTAGACCACCACCTCACATCCAAGCTTAAAGGGATCCCTTATTCTTCGGAACTCGCATAGCCAATAATTCTGCCTCCACGAGGGTGGAAAACTAATTTTATGCATTTCTGTATTTCCCAGGGTGATTGCCTTGTGCGTAGGAAGTGCTTTACATGTTTGCAAATTTTAACTGAATGCCTCTGAACCTCACTCTTTCCATCTGTGAAATGGGCAGCAACCATACTTGCTGGTAACATCCATGGCACCTCAGAACCTTTTCAGGGTTTCATGATGCACGTGTAGAGAAATGCAAGTGATGCGATGCCACCTTTCAGCTCCCAAAAGCCTCCTCGGGGGCTGGAGGCTGGAGCCCAGATAAGAACAGGCCCCTCCAGGGCTGCGGTTGACTTCCAAGGACACAGCTGGCACTTCTGCAGTTCCTGCTGCCTGGAGGCTCTCCCAGTCCCTGACCCCTTCTCTTCGGGACCATTCCCTACCCACCCTTGAAGGCTTCAGACACTTCTCTCCCACAAAGACTTCACTAATCTAGCTTGAATGGAAGTTCTCTGACCCGTCTTGTGTCCTCGTAGTACTTTCTCTTTCTTATGACATTTAACTGCACTTTCCTTTACCTACAAAATCTGGCATGTGGCAGATATCTACACACAGTCCATTTGGAACACGGCTCTTTTGTCCACGCCTGTATGCATTGCAAGGCTCCTGGGGCAGACCTTGTCTTACTCATCTCGGCATCTCCTTCAGAACTTCCTTGTACCTGATAGCTACTCAGTGTTTGTGATCTGGTCACCATTCTCCAGGTTCAGCCCTTGGTCTATTCAGTGATCTTTGGGCCTGCTTTGGTGGCTTATAAGATGTCTGCAAGGTTAAGTTTTGCATCAAATCTCACCTAGGCTCTCACCAGTGTAGAGATCCTGGAAGAAGTAGATATAGAAGTTGGAAACCCCCATGAGCAAGAAATGAGGCAGGAGAGATCATGAAAGACCCCCCCCCCCTTTTTTTTTTTTATCATGCTAAGACCTTTCAAGAGGACAATGAGAAGCTTTCAAAGAGTTAGCAACAGAGGAGTGACATGGTCAGACTTGCAATTTAGAAAGGTCTCATTAGCTTCTGTGTAAGAATAGATACCCAGATGGAGAGGGATTAGTTCTTGAGGCTGGAAGACCACTTAGGAGGCTACTATGGTCATCCAGGTGAGAGAGAACTTATGATGGTGGCCTGAACTAGGGTTGTGGCTTGGGGGAGAGAAAAGGGGCTTGCTTCCACTTGAGAGTCATTGATTAGATGTAGAGGGTGATGAGGGAGAAAACAAGAATGTCTTCTAGGTGTGGCTTGGTCAGCAAGCCAGATGATGGAGCCATCTATTAAGACATGGGCAGAGGATCAGAGCTGTAGGAGGCAGAAGGCAACCTCAGCTATAAACCTGTTCTGTAGATTTACAGATCACCTGGTGAGGATGCCCTGGAGGCAGCTGGAGATCAGGAGAGAGGCCTGGGCATGAGACATGGATTGGGGAGACATTGGTGATGAGATGGCACTGGAGGTGCTGGGAAAGAAAGCCCAGAGTATGTGAGAGCAGATGTCTTTGAACTTGTGCTCATGGAGCGGTGTTCATGACCTCCTTGAAATTATATGCACAACTCTCTGTATAGGTACAAATGTACATTTTTCTGAGGAAAGAGTAATCCATAGTTCTCATTGAATTTTCTGAAAAATCAAGGACTCAAAAAAGTTACTAAGGAGAAGGCCAAGAATAGATGTTTGGGGAATACCGAAGTTAAGGGGCAGGCAGAAGGCAAAGAGGCTAAGAAACAGCAGTCAGAAAGGTAGGATGAAAACCAGAATGGTGTGGTTTATTCCAAAAGAGTTACGCCATTATTGTCGGAGCTGAAGTAAGCTATATGACAGTGTGATTTAGAGATAATACAAGGAGAAACAAGTTAGGATAGGGACAGGAAACAGTGAGAGACTTGTGAGACACAGTATTACTAATATTTGAAATACATTGATGACTCCTCCTTTAGTGCTAACACGAGAAATACAAGAAGGTAGGCTATCCTGGATTGGACTTTCCCAAAGGGAAACCAAGGCATCTGTGGGTTTAAATGTATCTTTCAGGGGCTGATCATTGTCCAGCACCTTATTCTCTTCTTTTCCATTAGCTTCTCAGATAATTGCCTGCCCAAACCACCAAAAACCCCCAGCTCATGCGAACCCCCATGAGAAACACAATTTAAGGACTTCTTACACCCAGGTATTCAAGAACCAGAATTTGGGACTTCACTGGTGGTGCAGTGGTTAAGAATGTGCCTGCCAATGCAGGGGACATGGGTTCAATCCCTGGTCTGGGAAGATTCCACATGCCGTGGAGCAACTAAGCCCGTGCACCGCAACTACTGAGCCCACATGATGCAACTACTGAAGCCCATGCACCTAGAGCCCATGCTGTGCAACAAGAGAAGCCACCTCACTGAGAAGCCCACGCACCCCAACGAAGAGTAGACCAGTAGACCCTGTTTGCCACAACTAGAGAAAGGCTGCATAGCAGCAAGGAATACCCAATGCAGCCAAAAAGAAAAAAAAAAAGAACCAGAATTCACCTATGGCTATAGTTCCAGTAGAATGGGAATCCTTTTCTGGCATGTGCAGGGTAAATCCCTGGCTGCGTGAGAGGAACCCTATTGCCCGAGCAGCCTCACTCCTTGATTCCTCCCCTAAGGTTCTGCCAAGTCAACAAAAGCCTCTACATTAACACTCTTTGTAAAGCCAAAGACAAGAATCAACCCAAATGTCCGTCGATAAAAGACTGAGCAAATAAACTAATGAAGAACTATGCAACTGTAGGAAGGAATTAAGAGTATGTCTACACATTGCTGTGGAGTAATCTCTAGGATATTCAGTGAAAAAGCCAAGAAAACATGTATATCTTTTTACCATTTTCTAAGAAAATGAATCCACTTTCTTATGGATTCATGTGCCCATACACGTTTCCATTTAAACAAAATAGAAAGATAAACCATAATGTTTTAAATGGTCCTATAAGCAGAGTGTGAAAGAGGGTAGGGATAGAAGCTAGGTTTTTTTTTTGAACATACTGTTTATTTTACAGATTTGATTCTGGAACCAGTAAATATTTTACACGGTCATAAAGCAAAATTCACATTGTAACTGTCACTAAAAAAAAAAAGGAAAGAAAAGAAAAAAGATGAATCTAATCAGGTACTAGTTAGTGGCATAACCACACAGAAAGAAACTATTCCAAGTGACTTGAAAACAAGTAGTTTGACTGTACATCCTCAGTCAAAAATAACTTAAGGACAAAAATAAGTGCAAATATGCATATACATATACATACATATATATTTCTTTTCAGCAATCATATTGTTCTGTTAGTAGTGGAACTGATATTCTTTTATGTATGTATCAAATAAGCGATTATATTGGTATTGAGAAGAAAAATTTTGACATGGTTAAAAGAAAATACAGATGTGAGATTGATAAGGTTGAGTAAAAACCCTATAATTAGTTCTGGGCATGAATTGGAAGTATCAGTGTAAATTCACAGTGTATTTCATCTTTAAAACAGGCAAAACATATTTTCTAGCTCTGTCCATTGAAAATGCCCCCAAACAATGACTCATGCAGTAAAAATTAGCACCCCATCACCCACATTATATCTTCTAAAGACCATTGCCCACTAAAAGGAACCAGGAGTCCTTGGAGAAATGGCTGATTCCAGATCTGGAGCATGAAATGTATAAGTATCTTCACATATTGTAAAGCAAGGAAACAATCAAATACTATTGAGGTCATGTCAAAAGGACTCAGGATCCAACCTGACTGTGTTCCCACTGGAACAAAAGTAGGAACACAGTCCCAACGATGGGACAATTTTAACTGTAATGGATTGAAATAAATCAAGTATGTTTAAATCCTTGAGTCCATAAAGATACTATTTTTTAAAACTTTGTCACTTTCATTACATGCTAGGGGAACATCCCAGCATTTTTTAGTTTATTATACTGAAATAATTTTAGTCTTAGAGAAAAGTTGCAAAAATGGTACAGAGTTTCTGCACACACTTTACTGAGCTTCCCCTAAAGTTAACATCTTACGGTACCATAGCACAATCATGAAAAGCAGGAAATCACCAAAAAAAGTAGCATGATACTACTGACTCATCTGCTGACTTCGCCCCCATTTGAATTTCGCCAGTTTTCCCACTTATGTCCTTTTTCCCAGGATTCAATCCAGGATCCTACATTGAATTTAGTTATTAGGTTTTCTAAGGGTCCTTGAATCTGTGACAGTTCCTTGCTTTCTTTGTTCATGACTCTGACACTCTAGAAGAGTCCAGGCCAGTGATTTTGTAATGTCACTCAATTTGAATTTGTCTGATCTTTTCTCCGTGAGGAGACTGAGTATGCATTTTGGGCAAGAATATTACAAAAGAGATGTTTGTGCCCTTCTCATCATATCAGGGGACGTGGATACCAATGTGTCATTACTAGTAATGTTACCCTGCTCATGTAGTTAAGGTAGTGTTGTATCTGCCTGTTTCTCCACTGCAAAGTTAAGGTTTTTCCCTTTGTCATATATTAGTAAGTAATCTGGTGGAGGAGATACTTTGAGATCAAGCAGATATTCTCATTTCTTCCCATACTTTTGCCCACTAATTTTAGCAGCAATTTATTATTCTTGCTCACAACAACCATAACCATGATGTTTGCCTGCTGGCGATTTCCCTCTTCCCTCTACATTTATTAATTGGAATCCTACTCTAAGGAAGAGTTTACCTCTTCCTCATTCATTCATTCATTCACTCATTCATTCACTTATTCAATTTTTTAAATATTAGTATGAATATTTATCTTGTTCTTTTGGTTATAAACCAATACTATCATTATTTAATTTGTTGCTCAAATTGTCCCAGGTTGGGCCATTAGGAGTTCCTTCAAGTTGGTTCCCATGTCTTTTAGACATGCTCTGCCAATTTTTTAGCACTCCCCTACTTTCTAGTGCCACAGGATGCTCCAGCCTCCTCTTGTATTTTCCCAGCTCCACCATTTCTCCAAGAGTTTCTGGTTCCTCTTATTGGAGAAAGGTATTTAGAAACCAATATCTGGGTGCCATGGGTCCTCATTGCTTCTGGGTTGTCATTGCTTCTAGGCCCTTTTGACAGAGTTAAGAAATAAATGTACGTGTAGGTACTCAAGCACACATCTATACTTATTTCTGTATCTATTCATATGTGTGTATACAAATAAATAGCTACATATACACAATATATAAGCACAATGTATTATATTTTAAAATATAAATTCATACGATACCCCCTATTCCAATGCAACACCACAGGGTTCAGTCTAGCCTTCCCCTTTTATTTGATGTTTCTTTCTCTGATATTGAGAAAACTCGCTCTCATTATTCACAATCTATAGTTATCAGTTCAGACCTGCAGATACATCAAGTAGTTTCAGAATGACTAGCTTACGTTCCTGTGAGAAACAAGTTTACTAACTAGTGTATAATACGTGTATATTTATTTCTGTCTTTAGCCTTAAAATACACAGTCAAATACTGCTTTCCAAAGCTACCTAGGTTAGTTGTTTCCTTTCCTACCTGTCATTGTGGCCGTGTTACTATTTCTATTATAGTTAAGTTCAGCTGTTACTGTTCATCTTCCATTTTTGTTTCCCCCACATCCTGGTTGAATGTCACTATTTATCTATCAGCAGGTATATGAAACGATACCTTGGTTCTAAGAGTCAGAGCTATACAAAAAGGGATTTTCAGAGAAGTATTCTCCCCCACCCCTACTATCTCACCCGCAATTCCCCATTCGTTCTACCCCATTTCCACCTACACTGTAGGTAACAAATCTCTTTACTTCCTTGCTTATCCTTCTTGTATATCTTTTCCACAATAAACAGAGATAGGTATATTTTCTTATGCCTTTCTTACAAGAATGGAGGCATACCGTAGATATTATTTTTACTTTGCCTTTTTATTTAACAATATATCCTGGAAATCACCCCACATCAATTCATAAAGATCTACCTCGTGTTGTTGTTGTTTTACAGCTGCACAGTACTTCATTGTGCCATCCTTTATTCAACCATGTATGTGTATGAGCATTTAGGTCATTTCCAATATCTTGCAATTATAAACAATGTGACCATGAAGATCCTATGCATATGTATTTTCATAGTACTGTGGGTATATCTTTAGAATAGATTCCTATAGGTGAGACAGCTGAATCAAAAGGTAAGTGTGCAGTAGTTGTGTTAGGAATTGCTTAATTTCCCTCCAGAAGGGTCGTACCACCTTGTATCCCACTGACAAAGCATAAGGGTGCCAGCTTTCCCACAGCTTCTTCAATAGAATGCACTGTCATCCTTTTTTTCCCCCAATTGTATGGGTAACTAATGATATCTCAGTTTGTTTACATTTGAATTTCTTTCATTATGAGTGTTTTCAAACATTTTTTCCAAAATGTTTAAGGGTCATTTTTACATCTTTTGTGAACTGTCTTTCATATCTTTTTTCCCATTTTCTATCAGATTTATGGTCCCTTGTCCTTCAAATTTTACGAGCTCTTTGTATACTATACATTGCCACCTTTATCTGTGGTATATGCTGCAAATATTTTCTCCCATTTTGTCAGTTGTCTTTTTACTTTATCCTGTTTTTTACTATGCAAATGTTTATGTGGTCAGATGTGTCAACATTAGCTTTTATTCCTTCTGAATTTTGAGTCACAGAAAATCTTTCCTTATATTTAAAGAGGAATTCACCCATATTTGCTTCTAGCACTAATATGGTTTTAATATAATATTTATATGCCCAGTCCACTTGAAGACTGTTCTTACACATTACATGAGATATGCACCTAATTTTATCTTTTCCCAAATGGTTACCCTATTGTCCCAGTACCATTCATAAAAATGTCCATCTTTGATCTAGTCATTTTAGATACAACCTTTATCCTGTACTAAATGTCCATATGTAGTTGGGTCGATTTGTGTGCTTTCTATTCCATCCCACTGGCCTTTGTGTCTATACTGTTTTAATTTCAGAGGCATTACAGTATGTTTTAATGTCTAGTAGGGCTAGACTGCCTTCATAATTTGTTGTTTTTCAGTGTTTCCTTGGCTATTCTTGCATGTTAGTTTTTCCATGTGAACTTTAGTATCAACTTATCTAGTTCCATTAAAAAGCATGTTGGTGTTTTTATTGGGTTTGAATCAAATTTGTAAATTAGCTTAGGAAGAACTGAGGTCTTTACAATGTTGAGTCATTCCATCCAAGATCACATAATGTCTTTTCATTTGTTCAAATCTACTTCTATGTCTTTTCAAAACCATTTAAATTTTTTCTTTATTTAGGTTTTATGTACTTACTAAGTTTATTTCTAAATATTTCTTATCTGTTGCTATTGTAAGTAGAGTTTCTTTACCATAATGTCTTATTTGTGCATATGAAGGCTATTAATTTTTGTATGGTAATTTTATATCCTGCTACCTTTAATGTTTGAGTTAGCTTTATTATTGATTCTCTAGAGTTTCCCAGATATACTATTAAAGCTTATGAAATAGAGAAAAACTTCCTACTTTGTTGCCATTCCTATACTTCTCATTGTTTTCTCTTGTCTAATTGCATTAGCTAATATCTCTAGACAAATGATGAATAGTAATAGAGATAGTGGGCATCCTTACCTGGCTCCTGATCTTAGAAATGCCTCTAGTATTTCTCCATTAAATAAGATCATGACTTTGGTTTTATGGTATAAAAAGTTCATCACGTTAAGAAAATATCCCACAGTTTCTATTTTCTTGAGTGTTTTGATTATGAATAGGTGTTGAATCCACCCCTTATTTTGAAAATTGATAAAGGGAAAGAATCAAGTATTTATCCTGCCTTTTCTCTATAATCTATACCTGAGGGTAACCAAATATGAGGCTGGAAAAGTTTCTCTTTATAGGATTATTCCAGCTAAGAAACAAAGAAGAAATTATAGAATAAGAACATCACTATTTGCAAACCCTAATGAAACAATGTAGTCGAAGATGACCAACAGCTGCTACCTTCACAAAAAGAGAGACACCAGGTATTACACACCTCCTGATGAACGTATATACTACTATTTATGAAGTAGTCTTGCTATTTATATACATTAGAGACAGAGACAGAAAGAGACAGAGAAAAAGAGAGAGAACCTGGATATGGTCAAGCCTCCAGCTCTAAGCACCAACATACAAGAAATACAAGACACAGAGGAAAATGCCAATCACCACCACAGGGATGCAGTCAGTAAAATACAGTCATGGGAAACTCTATTGAACAAATAAATTGATTTCTTCAACAAAAGAAAATCAAGGGACAAAAAAAGAGATCAAAATGGAAGGAAACCCTATATATTAAGAAATGTTAAAGATATATCAACTAATTGCAATGTATTATGTCTTATTTGAATCCCAATTCAAATAAATAAACTGCAACAAAAACATTTTAAAGCAATTTAAGATAATTAACACAATGTTTAAGACAATTGAGGCAATAGGAATGTTGACTGGATGTTTGATTATATTAAAGAATTATTGATTTTTTAAAATCTATGTTAATATTTTGGTTATTTTTGTTAATAAGTAAGTCTTATCTTTTTTTTTTAACTTGAAAATAAACATATTCACAATCTGTAAAATGTTTAAGTCCTTATCTTTTTGAGATACATATGGTATTTACAGGTGAAATGATATTATGACTAGGATTATCATATTGTGGAGAAAGAGGTGGCAATATTTACAAAACAAGATTGGACATGTATTGATCATTGTGGAAGCTGGTGATGGAGGTACATCAGTTTCATTATTTTCTCTTTGTATATGTTTGAAATTGTCCATAACAAAAGGTGGGGTTTTTTTTAAATTCTGCATGTATTATACTTAACCTTTAGACCAAATGAGATGACACTCTCCAGAACGTGATATAAAGAGCCAACCACATCTCAGCCGGAAGCAGTGGGCACCATCGTCTATCACCGAGACCTTGAGGGCTAACAGCCAGCAAGGCAGCCTCTGGTCATCACCTCCTGCACCTCTCTTCACAAGCACAAAGAGCACCCAAAGGTCCCTATTGCACAAGGGTCCCAAGGGTCCTTGGGGCAAAAGTCAAGGGGGAGGTTCTGATGGATATTTTCCCCAGGAGTCCAGTGATGAGAATCCTGCCTTCCTCTGCAACCCTCAAAGGACTCCCAGCTCCTTGGATTCCTCCCTCGCATGCGGGAAGCCCCACACTCACATCATTCTCCGAGGTCCCACAGAGGATGCAGGATTTGCACTCTATGCACTGCCACTTGTAGGTCTTGACAGCCTCGGTCATGTTCAGGGTGAACTGCAGGCAGGTGGGGTGACCTGGAGGAAGCAGAAATGGCAGCGTTAGGGCCAGAGGGTCTAACCTTTCACCCCCTCAATGCCACAACATTATGCCCAACTTGGAGGGAGGGTGCAGTGGCACGGGCTGGCGGACAAACTAGAGGCCTGGATTGGAGCCCTACCCACCCTCCTCACCACCACCCACAGTTACATCAGATCAAAACCCACAGACAGAAATAAGCATTAACCTTTTTGCGGGGGAAAGATGTCACCCAAGTCCTCTTGCTATGTTCCCCAGAGGTCTAACCAGTTGAGGAGGACAGAGAGTGGTGATCAGAGAGAAAGGGAAAGGAACTCGCATAACACAAGGCGGCACCCTGAGAGCCAGCCGCATTATCTGCCCCTGAAGCGACTGTGGTGGGAGCAACACATAAGAGCTATTTGCAGCTGAGCCTTCTGACCTGCAAGGCGGTTCGCGCTGCCTCGGGGCACAGGGGAGGAGGTCAGAGGAGTGTGTGAGGCTCCTGGGGACAGGGCTTGGGGGCACTGGGAGGCACTGCACTGCTACCTAAGGGGCCCGCGCCCATACCCAGGGGACCAGCAGAAATCCACACCCTGCACAGGCACAGGGCCTATGGAGGGAAGCGGCCTGGCAGGGAAGGTGAAGAAGTGGAGCTTCACTGCAAGGGCACACAACGGCCAGGTCTATCCTGAAAGGACTTGTCACTGGCTCTAACTCTTCTCTCCATCCCAAGTATTACATTAGCCAGTCCAATAGCAAGAGCAGGGAGGGACATTAATGGGACCTTAGAGCACCTAGTCCCATCGGACCAACACTGGAAGCTTGGCCTGCAGAGCCCAGCTTCAGGTCACCCAAAGGAGACGCTGGCAGCGAGAGGACAACTCTGAGCCGTAGAATGTGAAGACTTTGACCTCCTGTTTGGCAGGGAAAGGAAACGTGAATGATGTCCCCAGGTTTCCTGGGGCCGTGAATCAGATGGGAATCTGCTCAGAGCACCCTGGGCAAAGCCCATCACTGACTCCGTCACAAAAAGATTGACAGCTTTGCCTATTGCTAGGGGTTCACCCTTCTCCCAATTCTGCCAAATCCACCATATAGTACATTGTGTCACCTCTTTCACATGAGGGATTATGAGCTTCTAAAGAGGGACAGCCCAGATGGGCCACCAATTAGGGGCAGCTCCACCAACCCAATGTCCCCCATAGACAGTCAAGATCCCACGTGGAACCACCACTCCTTGGCAAAGCCACTTCCCAGCAGAAGGCCCCCATTGCTTCTCTTCCAAACCCTCACAGAGCTGCTTCTATCATGGTCCTTTGGGGGACATCCTGTCTCTTCAGTCAACATAAGGATGCTTCACATCTGGGGCTCCAGCAATGCAAACCACACCGAGTTATCTCGGAGAGTGAGCGTGGGGACAGAATGACTCACGGTGGGGGGGGGGGGGGGGGCTGGGGACACTTAGCAAACAGCAGGTGGGAGCACCGAGGAGGGGACTGATCTCAAAGCTTTTCCAGGGCTTCTCAGGGGCCATCCAGCTTAGAACCCCCACAGCTCTGAAGAGCCCCCTCAAAGTGACACCACGCCCGTCGTGTTCCTGGGGAGAGAGAAGCCTTACATTAAAAGCCTAGATGGACATCCAGCTGATATTCCTGACAGCATCTCAAAGGTCTGTCTAAGAAGAACACTGGCCAGCCTTGTTCCCTGTTCCATCTCTCACACAGAATAATGGGATGGGACCGGGAGAGAAAAGACCAGTTTGAGATCTGAGTGGTCTGGGCCATAGATGCCCAGGTTCTCGGACAGGACACCTGGGAAGGTTGAAGATGAATTTGTGGAGCAGATACCTAGATAAGTACTTGACGTTGCCCAGTTCCAAGGCCTCAGGATGCACCCAGCCACACCCGGCCAGCTTACAGTAATTGTTCATGAGCAAAGGCTTTTGGGGCAGCTGCTAGGCCAGCCATGGCACTAGACAGAAAAGATACAGTGGTGAGCAAAATCCCCCCACCCCCAATCCCTCTAGTGTGGTCAGAGAGAACTCAGATTAATAAACTACACACACACACCTATTTACCTATAATTGTGTGATAAATGCCAGAAAGGAAAATCATAATTGGCGATGAAAAACCACGGGAGAATTGGATCTAGTCTGAGATGTCAAGGAAACCTTCTCCGAGGGAGATCTTTAAGATGATGCCTGGCAGATGAGGAGGAGTTAGCTGGGTGGGCGAGGGAGAGGATTCCACGTGAGGAGAACAGCACGTGGAGGGGCTCTGAGCAAGTTCAAAGGAAGGGAAAGGCCAGTAGGCAGAGGCCTGGTGAGCAAAAGGAGGAGGGCAAGACGCGCCTGGAGAAGGAGCTGGAGCCAGGTTACATGGGTGCCTGTGGCCCTCATTTAAGGACTTGGGGCTTTAAAATCATTAAAGCGTTTTAAGCAAGGCAGTGACCGGATTTCCCTGTATTCCAAAGGAGCATTCCTTCAGCACGAGGGATCTTTGGGTGGTGAAGCAGTTCTGACCCTTAATGGCAGTGGTAGTTACATATTGATAAGATTGCAAAGAACTGTACACATGTATGCATAAACATACATGTGCACGAGTGTAAAACCAATAACATATGGATAAGGTCTGTGATTGCATGGCTGTCAGTTGCCTGGTTCTGATCGTGGACCATGGTTATGTAAGTGGTTACCATTAGGGGAAGCTGTGTGAAGGGTGCATGGGACCTCTTAGTAATACATTTGGTGACCTTCTATGAAGCTATAATTATTTCAAACTAAAAAGTTGAAAAGATCTTTTTTTAAATAAGGGAAACACAAAGAAAAATTTCAGTCATCGAAAAGGAGGGAAGGAAAGAGAGGGAGGAAAGGAAAGGAAAGGAAAGGAAAGGAAAGGAAGGACCGACCTGCTGTCTAAGGAAAGAATTGAGGGGAGTGGGCAGAGGGAATGCAGAGATGTAAGAATTGTTGCCAGGAAACTAGTTTGGAGGCAGATGCTGCTGGCAGGAGAGAGACAAGGATGGTGGAGGTGGAGATTTGAGAAATATTAAAGAAATCATTGACAGGACTTGACCATTGTTTGCACATTGGGAGTGTGGGAAAGAGAGATGATGAGAAACAGTCTCAAGATTCCGACCTAAGAAACGAGGTGGGTTGCAGTGAAACTTACTCAGATGAGGAAGACTACAGAAAGCATATAGGGACCAAATGGAGGAGGGCAGGAGTACTCTGTTTTGAGCATGTTGAATTTGGGAAGTCTGTGAGACTTTGGGTGGAAACGTTAAGTGGATGGTCGAATATAGGGCTTAGAGCCCAAAACAGAAATATGAACTAGACATATAAATGTAGCAGCTTTTTGCAAAATAGGTGGTCGTTGAAACCATGAGATTTAATGAAATTATCTAGGAAAATGGAAAAAACAGAAAGGAAGAGGAGAGAAGAGAGAAAAAAGTCTAGGACTAAGCTTTGAATAACTCAACTATTTGAAGATGGAAAGAAAGGACCAACAGAGGAAACTGGAAGGATGGCCCGAGAGAGGTAAGAGGCAAACCAGGCAAGTATGGGTCACAGTGGCCCAGAGAATAGCTTTCAAGGAAAGAGTGGGGACTTCCCTGGTGGTGCAGTGGTTAACAATCTGCCTGCCAATGCAGGGGACATGGGTTCAATTCCTGGTTCGGGAAGATCCCACATGCCTTGGAGCAACTAAGCCTATGCACCACAGCTACTGAAGCCCATGTACCTAAAGCCCGTGAGCCACAACTACTGAGCCCATGTGCTGCAACTACTGAAGCTCATATGCCTAGAGCCCGTGCTCCACAACAAGAGAAGCCACCATACTGAGAAGCCCACGCACCTCAACGAAGAGTAGCCTTGGCTCACCACAGCTAGAGAAAGTCCACGTGCAGCAACAAAGACCCAAGACAGACAAAATAATAATAATAAATTAAAAAATAATAATAATAAGGAGAGGGTAGTCAGCCATGTTGACCACCACGGGTTTATCAGTTTGTTATTGCGCAATAAGGACCCTGAGTGAGGGCGTGTTGACAGAGCAGAGCAGAAGCTGTCCTACTACTACTAACACCTCGGCAGTGTCGCCTTCCCTGGGAAGGGAGGTCAGCACATTCCAGAGTATGACACGGAGCCCTACAGCCAGCGGTGCATCTAGATGCCTCCGAGCGTGGGGGGTGGGGTGCGTGCTTCGTGCTGCCGACAGCACTCCCTAAATGTT
Organism: Hippopotamus amphibius kiboko; assembly: GCF_030028045.1. Classification (NCBI taxonomy): domain Eukaryota; kingdom Metazoa; phylum Chordata; class Mammalia; order Artiodactyla; family Hippopotamidae; genus Hippopotamus; species Hippopotamus amphibius. Next base: position 158,348,607 of record NC_080189.1, read on the forward strand.
TACTGATCAGGACCTCTCCGACCGCAGTGCTGAGCTCTGAAGACACCTTCTGGGATGGCTTTGGACCAGCGAACAGTACCGAGTGGGCCTGAGAAACTCCCCCTGGAAGTCTCTTTAAAAATCCCATGCAAACAGACAAACAGAAAACAAACAAACAAACAAAATCCCACGGGCGTTCTCTGTGTTCCTGTGTTGAGAAAGTCACCAGCCTCCCCGCAAAGACCTTCAAACCCAAAGGAAGGGAACAAAGCTCACACAACCTCTGCCCCCGGTAAAATGCAGGGCTAAGATCAGCCTCAGCTCTGGCTACAGAGCTCCTTCAGCTCAGAATTCAGACTCAAGTGGGAGAGGCAAGGAAGGGATGCAGCTTCTCAGCTGGGGAGGGTGAGACACAAAGAGTGAAGACATCTAAGCTGCCATTAGCAGGGGCAAAACTATGTCCAGAACTAAGTCCTCCTTTCTGTGCCACCAGAACAGGTTGCCTGCCTCTACAAAGTGGAAAAGTCACTTCCCAGATAAAACTATAAGGATAAGACTTCTTATCTACCATGCAAATGACTGGAATAAAAGCACACTGTTGGACAAAAGGAAAAATTGCTAAGGAAAGTGCTAGAAGCCCATATCTAAGTTTTACTGCTAGAACTCCTTATTTTTGCCCAGAACTAATTTCTAAAATCCTTGGAAGTAAGTTGGTAATAGTCTTTCCAACTCAAGAGTGGTAGAAAATAAACAGGCACATCGGCAGTAAAGCGATTTATGTATGGCCAGTCTCTACTTAAAGATTCCTGTCTTAATCTCTTTCGTAAAATTAACCATCACTCTTCAGTGTGCTTGCTTGGAAATTTAGATTTTGCATATTTCCAGTTTTCTTAAAGCGAGGGATACCTGCATTGCTATTTAAATAGCCCAGTGCAGTGGAGGGGAAACACTTCCCGGGTGCCCCGGGGGGGATGATTCAACAGGACATTTATAAGATTCCAGTTACCAAAATGGATACAGAACGTGGCATGGTGTGTATGATTCATCCCAGTCAGATCATTGAAAACCAAGCCCTTCCTGAGAGTTCCTCCAAATTTGTTCTATCAGGAGGGTTCAATAAATCTGCCCGCCGGTTTAGTTGGTCCAGTGGTGAACTTGGTGTTAAGAGACGTTCTTAATCTAGCCCTAACTCCTTCCAAAACGGACCTCAGTCTTCCCTACAAGTTGAAAGAGGAAATGTAACCCATGGCCACCACGTGCAGAGACCCAACTTCTAGACGGGGTTTTCAGACAGCAGAGACTTGGCCTTGGGGTGCTATTTCAGGAGCTGGGCAGAAAAGGGAAACCAGCGGAATGTGAGATGCTTCTCAGAAAGATGATTGTTCATGAGGTTGGTATGTATGATGTTACAGACCACCGAACTCAGTGAAAAAGAGAAGGCAGGCATCTGAAAGCAGGGACTGCCCCCTTGCCACCTGAAGGACACATCTCCTGCCTTTCCAGACCCCATGTGCACAGACACTGACAATGTTCCGGGGACAGCGAACAGGCGTTCGTGGTATCTGAGTGAGAAGCCGCACATATAAATATCCAGGCAAAACCAGTGTTAGTTTTGTATTTACAGCTGCCTACTTCCACACCTGCTCGTACACAACTGCCCGCACACACGGATGTTTCCAACCTTTTAGGGACGAAAATATCTAAATATACCTTGTTGACTGAGTTCACATTACAGCTGTGACTTAGAAGCTAACAGAAGCCATTAACCAGTCAGTGTCCCTCTACAGGTACTCAGCACAGTGAGAGAAATACAGTTCATTGTCAACACACCCTGGGCAAAAAGAAACCCACAAATGGCTATGACATGCGACTCTTACATTACGATCCTTATTAAAAGAGTTTTTCATTTCATTATTACCAATATTTAATTTGGACTAGGCTAAGCCACATCACTGATTAAATTAGAGCTTCAGGAAAAAAAAATTATCTCGCTAGGTATGTGCTGAAAACATAAATAAAACAGATACAAATAACTGTGGAACTAGCATGTTCTATTATTTATTCATTGCAAAATCATAAACACACAATTATATTTTATTACCTTATTTATCAATGCTGATCTCTTAAAAACTAATTTCTCAGGAAAGGAAAACCTAAACATCCATGCAAGTAACTGCACATTTCAAATTGTGCTCCTTGGTCTGTTGCCTGGTTTATAGAAATCATATTATATAAAATATGTAGGATCAATTCCAATCTGAAAAAGCACCAAAAACAAGTCTCCATAGGCATTCATTAGAAACTAATTTGGCTCAAATTTCTAGCAGTTCTCTATACTCATACACACATACAACTTCTAATATTTACATATTGCAAAAATATATAAGAAGCTTTAGCTAAAGGATGTATGCACAGCGCAGCCAGATCTGACTCATCCATGCTAAAGAGTAATTTGCAGAGAAGAAAATATTACTAGCTCACTTTCAGAAGCCATCTCACTCCGTCAGATCCACTCATCTTCACTTACCCTCTCTCTCCTTCTCTCCTCCTCTGTCTCTCTCTGTCTCTGTCTCTCCCTTCCTCCCTTTCTCTCTTTCTCTCCTTCTCTTCCTCTTTCAATCCCCATCCACTCTGAGACCCAGTTTGTCAGGCAGAGGGAATGAGGCTCTGAGTCATTACACTTAGTCTGTAAAGGAGGGGAACCAATTCTGAGCAGTCAAGAATTCAACCTCTGTGCACATACATTGCGACACGCATGTCACCCAGACACTGCTTCCCCACACAGCTTACTTCTCTAGCCCTGCTCGGCAAACCTTCTGCCATGGTCCACAGGCTCACCTCTCATCTGCCCCAGATGTTCTTCTAACGCTAAGACATCTGCAAATCAACAACCACAAGGGCACTCCAGAGGCACCTGCATGGCTACCTTTTCTCTCACCATGTTAACGTACTTCAAAGAGGACAAGGTAGAGGAAGAGAGTAGGAAGCATAAAAACCAAACAAACAAAAGCGCATTCAAAGTAAACGATGATGGAAGCCAGGGCTGCCTTTTGCTTGGCTAAAGCAATTTACCATTAGCAAGTTCAACCCACCTTAGAGGTCTGCTTATCCTCCGTCAAAGCTGTCAAACTCCAGGGCACCCATGTGCCACACAGGAGACAAGCCACAGGGACTGTTGCTTCAATCATTTTCACCAATAATCACAGAAAGCACATTCATGCGAGAATATTAGGAGCATTTTTCAAGGGCTAAGCCACTAAGGGCTCATGGTGCCATTCTCAAATGGCCCTAGACATTCCCCAAGTTTTCATGGTCAGGTATGGTCTGAGTAGTCTCATCTATAAACCTGAGGGCACTGCAGTTGATCCTCTTAAAGTGAAATAAGGGGATGGGACCGCCCTGACCTGGTTTTATATAACTTACGTGACTGTCTCAGGTTGGGGCCAATGCACCAGAAAGATGTCAAGAACCACAGCAACGATCCCAGTGCCCCTAGGAGCGATGATAATTTTTTCATTTACTTATTCCCTTAACAGTATTTGTTGAATAAATAAATGTGGCCGGCAGTCTTCTAGGCGCTGGGGATACAGCAGTGGGAAAAACCAAAACCTGCCTTCGTGGAGCAAGTACCGCGATTTGAGACATGAGGCAGCATCTGAGTCCCTGAGAAAAGCCACTTTGCCTCATGGGCATTAGTTTTCCAACATATTGAATGAAATGACAGGAATCTATTATCCATGAAGCTGTGGCTCTGTCTATGCCAGCCATCAACACTATTTTTACAGATACTCTTGATCCCAAATTGCCTATCTGGTTGGCGAAATAAACAAGTCTTCTAAAGTTTGCCAGCTGACACTCAACCTGAAGGAAACTAAGAAGGAAATTAACCAGTTAGTTCCGCCAGAATTTCTGGCAACTCTTCCACTGACCTCGCCCACTCCTAGTCCCCTACCAGGACAGAAAGCACAAGAAATCTAGAAACCGAAAGCACTTCTCATCAACCACACAACCCTGCCCCACCATGCAGCAAGTTGGGCCTGTACAGATGGGTTGTCAATGAGTGTGCAGGCAGCAGAGGCCTGGGGTAAGGTTTCATCCACGAGCAATACTGAGCAGGTTGTGTGACAGGGGGCAGATATTGCCAGGCAGAGAACGGGAAAAGAGGGCCACCAACACCAACATGAGCAGCTCAGGTTGAGTCTCCTTCTAAATCTTTAGCTGGCATTGTCGCTTGGAGGCAACCAGCTGCCCAAGTGATGCTTGCCCCACAGCAGTGCACGGAGGCCAGGCTGAATCACTGTCCACAGCCCAATGTCGATATCAGATGTGAATCGCTGACACAGGCTGGGCATATCAGGCCTCTCTGGACACCATGAGCATCTCGCCATGGGCACCGGCTAGAGGCTCTGGGTTTTCTTGGGAAAAGTGAGCCTGAAGAAGAAATTGTCGCTTAGGTTGGAGACCCTATAATCTTCCGTCCGGGAGGATTTTACGGTGTCATTGATGGGTCGCTGGTGGGAAAGAGCAGTGAGTAGGCAACACTTCATTGTCTGTGATCCTCCAGCTACGGATCTCCTGGGAATCAGAAGATGGATTCACGGGTGGTCTGAGTTCCCAAGTTCTCTGGGGAGCTTTGAGATGGTATGCCACTTTGTTTTTCTTTCAAAAATATTTCAGAGTTCTACCAAGTCAAAAGAAAAATGATGCTGTCTTGTTTTCCCGGCCTTTTCTATGTGAGACTGGGAAGCAGTCATAGAAGTGCCTAGAAATAGAGGACTCACAGTGTGTCCATGACACTTAAACACTTTGTCTTGCATTTTATTTTTTAAATCATTTTTGGTCTAATTTTGAGGGTTCTTATGACTTTCCAGTTTACTTTACTGTGATCAGGTTCTTATAGAAAAATAATTCTATTGAATCTGACCAAATTCACTGAGCACCTACACCTGCCAGGAACTATACTCAGTGCTGAAGTCTCAAAGATGAATGAGACATGGAGCCTGCCTTGAGGCGTTCAGGTTCAGGAGGTGTGATAGGCTGCGTCTGAGATGACCACCAATGATCCCCATCTCCTGGTATTCATAAGCTTGTGTAATTCCCTCCCCTTGAGGGTCGCCTGGACTTACTGACTCACCTCTAGCAAGCAGAATGTGACAGAAGTGATAGGATGTCACTCCTAATGTTAAGCTCTAAAAAGACTGTGGCTTTCCTCTTTGGCACTGTCTCGTGCTTCCTCACTTAGTTGCTCTAAAGGAAGTCAGCTGCTGTGTTGTGAGATGCCCTTGGAGATGTCTCAGTCCACTAGCCTGGAAGGAAATCAATCCTCCCAAAATCCACGTGAGTGAGCTTGGAGTTGAATCCTCTCTCGTCAAGTCCTCAGATGAGACCATAACCCTGGATGACAATTTGACTGCAACTTCACAAGAAACCTTGATCCAAAGGCACGCAACAAAACCACACCTAGATTCCTAACCAATACAGACTATGAGATAATATTTATGTTTTAAGCTGTTACATTTTGGAGTAGTGTGTTATACAGCAGCAGATAACTATTATAAGTTATATTTTGTAAGTGACTGTAATACAATGTAATAAGTGCTGTAACAGGAGAGTGAATAAAGGGCTTACAGATGGAGAAGCAGTAAATAAAGGGGAGCTTGGGGAAAGCTACTGAGCGGAGGCAGCATTTGATCTGGGCCTTGAAGGACGAATAGGCATTTTCTAAGGGAAATAAAGGGTAAAGAGAATTACAGGGAGAGGAAATTGCAAGAAATTTAAAGTGGATGGTTCATTCAGGCAAAGCAGAATAGCTGAAGAAGAACAGGAGAAAAGGAAGCGGCAAAAGAGCATGCTAGAGAGGTAAAAGGGAAGACTGTGAAGGGCCCCTTGTACAGGTATACAGGTCGGAATCTGACCCTGCAAGCAGTGAGGAATCCTCAGAGTTTTTTGAGCAGGGACCTGATTTGTTGGTACCCACGTTTTAGAGATGACTCTGGTGGTTAGGACAGAAGGTTGTATAGTGGAGATGGCTAGGGCAGGGTGACCAGTTACAATATCCATCTATTCAAAAAAATCTTTATTGAGCACTTACAATGTGCCAGGCACTGTGGGAGGTGCCAAGCAGTGAATAACGCGGACAAAAGCTTCGACTCCTATGCAGCTGATGTTCTAATGGGGGCGCTAGCCCAGGACCAGCCTAGAAACAGTGGTGATTAATGTAGGAAACATTTGAGAGGTAGAGTTAGTCAGTGGGACATGATGCCTGCCTGGACATGGGTGTGAGCAAGAGGGAGAAGTTAAAAATGACCCTGAGTTTCCTCGGTTGGGCTACAGAGTAGATGATAACACTGTTAGCTGAGATGGAGACAGCAAGCTTGCAGACAGTAACAGTAGATTCATGTTGGCACGTTGCATTCGTTGTGATGAGACATGCAGTCGAGTTGTCCACGGGTCGGTGAGAAAATACAGGTCTATACTCAGGAGAGGGGACCAGGCTGGAGATAACACATTTAGAAATCATCAGGTGTAGGTGGTAGATGAAGCCTTAGCACTTAGTGAGATACGCAGGGAGAGACCACACAGTGAAAAAATAAAAAGGACCTCGTTGGGAGGAGGGTGGAGGGATAACCACCAGAACTGAAAGCATGAAAGGGCATCAAAAAGAGAACTCAGTGAGAAAGACAGAGACAAGGTGGTCACAAAAGGAGGAGAACCTGGAGAGAGCCCTTCACAGCATCCAAGGAAGAGGAAGAAATGGCCACCCCCATCAAGGGAGAGAGCACGTAAGATAAGAACTGAAGAGAACGTATCACACTGTGAGCCAGTGCTGATTAGAACTGGGTAAAGTCATCCCCAAGAGCAGAGGACCCTTATTCCTCTCTGGATGACTGGGTGGTTTCAGTATTGTAGAGGGAAGAATTCACCAGTAGATCATCTCACAACATGCCTCTCCTTCCACAGGCTTTGTCCATCAGGCTCAAGTTTGGAAACACCATATAAAATAGTCTTAGGACTATTGCCTTTATCTGATTCCATTCGTTGATAGCAGGGATCATTTTCTGATGCAGGTTCCACGGCCAAAGCTCTGCCCTGCCAGCATCACTTTCTACCCTTGCCCTAGGAGATACAGCAAGTCTCTGGAAGCCAGTTTGTTCCTTCTGACCTTGGCTTGAAGCTCTTCAGTCCCAGGTGTCAGAGCCCTCCCTGCAAGGCTGGGGCAGGTCCTGGTGGAGGCTTCTCCCACAGCTCCAGAGCCTGGTCAGGTGGCCCTGCATATTCTCCAAGAATAGCCAGGTCCAGGAGGGATGCTGGTGCCACAGGCAGGAGAGCAGCATGGCAAGTCAGAGTGAACAGTGGGGAGGACGGAAATGATCTCCAGGAAGTAATGTTGGTGGCTGTGATGCTTTTTTTAAGATGCCCTCAAATTCTCTGATCCTCCTCTTTTCAAGAGGTGGAGAGGCTATTCCCCAACCGTTGAATGTGGGCTGAACTTAATGACTTCCTTTAACAGATACAGTAAAAGGGAAGTGACAATATGCAACTTTGGAGACTAAATTATAAAAAGGCACTCAGGTTTCCATTTTGACCTCTCTCTCTCTCCATCCCTCCCTCTTCCTCCTCTGAAAAAAAAAAAAAATCAGCTGCTATGTTATGAGCAGCCCTATGGAAAGGCCCACATAGCAAGGAACTGACAGGGGCCTCTGGTGATCAGTCAGTAAGGAACTGAGGCCCCCAGTCCAACAGCCCGAGATGAGCTGAGCCCTACCAACACCTGGTGAGCAAGCTTGGAAGTGCCTCATTCAACCCCAGTCAAGCCTTGAGATGACGGCAGCCCCGTCCAACACCTTGACCACTGCCACCCAGCTGAGCCATTCTCAGATTCCTGGCCCCCGGAAACTATGACATGATAAATGTTTGCTGTTCTAAGCTGCTGCATTTGGGGGTGATTTATTACGTAGCCACAGATAACAAAAACAGTGGCAAAGAAGAAACAGTAAGGGATCTGGTGGGAAGGCTCCAGAAAAACCAAGGCACTTGACAGGACTCCTGCTTAGACAAGTCCCAGCCACAGAAGGGCCAGCACTGGGCTGAACAATGAAGGGCGGAAGTGGGGTTTGGGATTTTATTTCATTTCCTCTCCTCTATGCAGGGCTGTTACTTTTTAAATGAATATTCTTTAAAGGAGCTAATAGTGGGAACCAAGACAATTTATGCAACAATGTGGGGATGACTAAAAAAAGGAGTGAATAGGTGTGAAACCTCACCATGCAACAAGAGCGTGTCTACAGCTTCCTGGGCCCAAGCTGTCTGCATGGTGTGGGCCAGAGAGGACATCTTCACCATAGAAGCTGCCATCTTTGGCCTCTGGTCTTGACCTCTATTCCCATCTCACTCTCACCCTGCTCCACCCTCCTTCCACCTTCCTGAGCCCCTTTCTCACCTCCAACAAGCTATCCCTGTAAGTTCGTTGGAAGAAGCTCCCCCCCCTCCCCCATATTAGAAAGTCAGGGAGTTCCTGAAAGTTCCGGAAACTGATATGAGAAGAGCAGCAACCTACAGCCACTATGTTGGCTAAAGAAAGCAATGCTTGGACATCTTAATGATAATTCCCATAATGTTTTCAAGTAAACACCTTTCTAGTCACCGGTTTCCTTTGATTCCCCACAATTATCCTGTGAGGTAGGCAGGACAGTTATAAATATTCCTGATTTACAGTTGAGGAAACTGAGGCTCAGAATGGCTCAGGCGGACAGCAAGTCATGGAGCCAGGGCCAGAAGCCATGTCCTCATACCCTTGCCCTTGGGACTCTTTCCTCCTGCCCCCCGCACCCCCCCTCCATGGTCTCTCACTACATCATGACCCAACATGGCCAACCCAAACGTGGCCCAGCTAGAGTTCAGCTCCTTACTTGAAGCTATTAAATATAATAGCATTTTCCCCTTTTATTCACAAGAAGCTTGCTAAGGTATAGTAATGTAGGTCACTGAGTTTCTCTGTGCCTCAGTTTCCTCAATGTGTACCACACAAAGGTGACCAGCTGTCCCCTAAGGCCTTCTTGTGCCTCAGTGTTCCATGCCTCTAGCGAAATCCCTCAGGAAGGCTTGCTCACACGAGGCAGGGCATCGAGCCCTCACCATCTGGCAGTGGCTAATCCTGGAAAACCCTAGGGAAGACTCGCCCCGGAATGAGCCAGTCCAGCCCATGCAAAGGGGCCCTGGAGGCTGCGGGAAGTAGGGCAGCAGCCGTGGTGACATTATTGGCCCTAGATGGACGGCCCATCACCAGCTCCCCCAGTAGAGCCTCTGAGAGGAGCACAAAAGGACGTCTAGCATCCAAAGCCAATTTCGCATCAGCCCCAGACACCTCCAGTACACTGTCAGTGTAGAAAGGATAGGAATGTTCCTCACTCACCTTATTTAGGAGAAAAACAGACGAGCAGACAGAAAGTGCCCCCCTTTGGCATTCACCAGACTGTACTACAGTCAAGACACCTACAACTCGGCTCCCCACCCTGAAGCCCCAACAAGGGTTCACCAAGTCCTTTTAATCCTTTCCCGTCTCCCCCCCCACCCCACCCCCGCATTCCCCCACGTCACTAGTCCACTTTCCAGGTTGTGATGGCAGGAGAATGGAAAATGAGGGTGATGGTGATGACAACCAGCTTCCCCTGAAGCCTCTCCCCAGGCTCCTTGAGACCCTGAGGTCCCTGATATCCTCCAATACCCTCAACGAGAAGGAAACAAAAATCATGCTGAACCAACCCTACTTAAAGGAGAAACATCCTTGGGCTCCACGGGAGTACGGCAAAGCCCAGCACCATCTGTCTGGCCTTGTATTAACTTGGCATTGCTTCCAACCCCCAACACAAAGGCAGCACCAGTTCTGCCCTCGTCCTGCATCTTCGGGCACTCCGTCCAACTCATAGATCATTTTCCAGCAGCCAAATTCTCATCTAAGATTAATCTGACTTTTCCTTACAATCAAACAAATATTTATCCAACAAATTCATGAATGAGAATTGATCTCACTGTTTATTTAGAAAGCTAGAGGAGTTGATTTTACATGGGCTTTATTTTCTTCCTCCGGATAAATTAGGGAGTTGAGATAGAACAAGAGAAAGCAAATCAATGGCTATTTCCACTTACCAGCATCTGTCTTCAGATTTAATAGAAATGATGCCCTAAGACACATAGTTTATTCAGTATGAAAATACCCATCGATATTAGAGTAGTGCAAGAGGAAATCCTTTCCTGGTACTTTGTAAATGCAGTCAAGAGCCTCACAACTGTTTGAAGATTCACAAAGCCCTCCTGGATAGGTGGTGAGCAACACCAGAAACTAAGGCACTGAGTACCTCTGAAATGGCTCTGGTTCACCTGAGGAATAGGTACGAGAGGATATTCATCACCAGAAATCTGACCTCCCTTCAGAGAAAGCTAAATATGTACCACGTATGCCACTATTCCATCCCATACTCACAGCAGACATCATTAACCAATGCAACGTGCTCTCCACTCCTCACGCTGAGACCTTGGAGACTTCTCCACACAGCACTCCCATCCACCATGACCCGTCTGTGAGTCTGCATACAAGAAGAGACCTAGTTGCTACCTCTGAGCTGGAAACTGTTACGCTTAATAGGTTAAACATCTCATCTGAGATTAAGGAGGTCACCAAAGAGATATTTAACCCCTGTTTGTCTTTCTGTGACTCAGAGACCCTATCAAAACAACTAGGACCACAAATCAGATGGTGGCCTTGTTTTGTGGTTGGACTAACAGACAGTATTCCTACAGCCACATACTCCTGTGTACACAGAAAAGCATCTGAAAGACCCTTTCTAAAAATAAAAAAATTTAATAGTATTTAGTGGGGTTTTTTTCCACTTCATCAGTTATGAAGTACCAATCCACCCCTCCTTAAGTAATGCCTACGTCTCTCATTGCCCATGGCGGGTAGTAAGCTCCTTAGTATTACAAGCCTCTTTGCTGCCTGGTCACAACTGCCTTTTTCAGATTCATCTTCTTTCCTGACCACTGACCCAACCACTTCTACACCCTAAGAGACAGTTTCACGGAAAAGTACTCCCCACCCCATCCCTCAAATCCCCCTGCTCTTTTTGCACTTTACACTTCTGCGCACAAAGGTCTCTCTGGCCCGTCTCTCAACTTCCATTCATAGTCAAGCCTGTCAAGCAGATAGTCTACACTCTAGTTACATGAAGTGTGGTCCATGGACCAGTGGCATGAGTCTCTCACCCCCACCCCAGACCTATGAACCTACATCTGCATTTTAACAAGATGCATTGCCCTAAATTCACTCCCTCCTTTTCTGGGAAACCCCACCTAGTCTTCCTTCTCTCTAATCTGACTTCCTTCCCCACCTCTCCATCAAAAAGACTCTCATTGAATGAGTGAATCCGTCAATTCATATATGAATAAAAGGAACCCTGAAATATCACTTCTACTTGTGTCCACCCTGAACTTCTATTCAGCCTTCAAGTCCAGCCCAAATAGCCCACTTCTGTGAAGACACTTCTGCTCTCCAATGCAGACAAGGAAACCAAAGTGCCAAGAGGCTGGGCAAATTGCCCCCCACACCTGGTGCACCACAGTGTGCCACCTTTAAGAATGACATCAGGAAGGATGCCCATGACCTTCCCAGAAGCCCCTCGTGGCCACGGTCAAGGGCAAAACTCCGTGGCTGAAATGCGTATAGCAAGTCACAAGCTGCTTTGTGGACGAGGCCCCCGCATGGGCTGATCTCAATCAGATTCCCTTGTTCAGGTTCTTAACCACATGCACCCTTTACCCAGTCTCTCAATCCCCTCGAAGACCACTGTCTGCTCTCTTCCTTCAACACTCATCCCAAGAACCCACTTCTTTGACTTTCCTGGCCTCAAGGTGGGAACTTTTCCTTTTTCTTTGGAGAACAAAGACCTCAGAGAGGAAATATCAGTAGCTGGTCCTCCCACTTTCCCAGGCCACAGCAATGCCATTCTGATGACCCAGTGGCTTTCCAGCTTTAAAGACAGGGGAGAGGTTTCAAACATGCAGATCCTGATGCGGGGTCCTTGGGCTGCTTCCTAGAGGTTTCAAACATGCAGATCCTGATGCGGGGTCCTTGGGCTGCCCTCGGTGACCATCTGCTTCCTAGACTCTCCTTGAGGCTCCTGCATATCAGCAGGCTGTGCCATGATTCAGGGGAGTAGGACCACGGGCAAGTCCACCAGCTCCTCTGACCTCGAGTCCACCTCATCCTTCGATGGGGAGGATCACGGCGACAGGGCATGTGCTACGGCTTTGTTAAAATGGAAAACGTTCTTTTCAAAGGCAAGATTTTACCACTCTTCTGCTTTGTTTTGGCACTAACAAATAAAGCTCTATTCCCATTCCCAGAAATTCTGTATTTCTCTCAACCTCAGAGCCTACTGTCAACATACTCTTAAGCATTTCAGACAGTCCTGTGATTGTTGGATGCAAAGGACATCAATTCATATTGGCCAGTGTCCAGACATAAGCTGTCTTCCCGATAGCAGCTCTGTTTGCCAGAGACCTGGGCATCTTGTGCATAAACAGGAGGCCTTAGCTTCCTCTCGGCAGCTTGAGACAGGCAACATACACTCTGCCCAAGATAAGGCCTTTCAGACAACAAAGCACTTAGAAGATTTCCTTTGTACCAATAAGAACAAACACAAGTGCCCATCCCAGTGTTTGTGGGACAGATCTGACAGGGGAAGAAGAGATGTAAGATATCATTTCCCCTGTGTCATCATGAACCACTGAAGATATCTGCAACCCAATTAAACTGCACTCATTGAATGATGAGTGAATTCAACAGCCCCAGAACAAGCATTGCTTTTCAACATTTTCTATTTTAGTGTCTATTCAACTATTTTAAGAGAGATATACCTGAGCCAAAATCAAAACAGCACAGCTAGTAACAGCCGGGGTGGTCCTCACTTACTGAGGATGCCATCAATTCATGGGGTCAGGGCCTCCCACCCACTGACCTCATCACTTCTTACTACTTATCACCCTCTTGGTCATCACCTCTCACACACCCTTATTCAAAGACACCATGTCCAGCCCTCAAATCACGCCCTTGCATCTAGCTACTCACCCTTCTCTCTCTCCTTCCTACTCACCCCAACTCCAGGTAAGCCCGGCCCTCCACCTGCTCCATGCTGGACCCAAGCAGAGAAAATTACACTCTTGTGCTAACTAGTCTCCGCTGAATCGTGACCACAAATCTTGGCAAACCAGTCTCCCATATCTGTTCATCTTCTCAGATCTCCCATATCTCATATCCTTTCCTTGCACTCTTCTTATTGAGTCGAAAAAATATACAAGTAATATGAATAAAACTTTGTCATCTTCTCCATACGCTTCCACCCATCTCCCCACACCTGTGCCCTTACGCTCATCTCCCTCCTGTTACCAGAAACAACTCTCCCAGCTCCTACTTGTGCCTGGATCCTGACCTCTCACACCTCCCTGAGAACTTTGTTCCTGCTACAACTTCCTCTTGTGGCATCAATTTCTCTCTCTCTAGTCGACCATTCTGCCGGCATACTAGAAGAGCGTGCATCTCTCAAGGAGACCCTGACCAAGAATCCCCCTCCATTGAGGGACCAATCCCTGCTCCTCCTTTTAGCACAACTCCTTGAAAGGGCCAGTGCTCTCCATCCCCCTCTCTGCACACTCTCTCCTCAGCACACTCCCCTGCCCTCCTCCCACCTCCCCACTGCCCTTTCTCAGTCTCCTTTCCTGGATCCTCTTCCTTACTCCAGGCTCTCACTTTCCCTAAACATCATCTCACACTTGTCACTCCCATATCGATATCTGCAGCACAGACCTCTCTGCTGAGCTCCAGACTCTTATATTCGCTGCCACAGTGGCTGGGAACTCGAAGAAGAGAAAGGAAGAACGATCCAAGATGGCAAATTATCATTGTGTGAAAATTCCCATCTCAAGGGGTGGTGCGGACCCTGCAGCCAGGAAGGAAGCCTGCATCTGGGCCGGGGTGGGGGCGGGGGGGCGCGGGGAGGCTATAGGATCTTCCTGGACGTGGGAGGTGAGAGGTGGGACTCACAGTGAGCAGAAAAGCTGATGGCACCAGCTTTTGGAACTGCCAGGATGCATTTCGGATGATAATCAGTAAAGCAAGGAGGGCATCACAGGTTCCAGAATCATGAGAATGGAGAGGAGAGAGAAAGGGAGATGTGGAAGAAATAGTATATCTTGGGGGAAGGACTGGGGAAGGAAGGAAGGAAGGAGACAAAGAAAGAGGTGGGAGACGAAGAAAAAGGAAGCGAGAAGGAACGGGCAAGAGAATGAAAATAAGACCTCAGGAAAGAGATGTTGGTCCTTGCTTATTCAGGAGACACAACCAGAACTCTGGCTGAATTCTTAACAAGATGCAGAAACTCAATTTTCCGAGTCTTCCCTGGAGGGGTGTTAGTGTTAGTACTACTAATGGCCACCATCTATCAGTGTGCTTCCTGGGTGCTGGGCACTTTGAACACACTTCCTCATTTAATTCTTAAAACAGCTTGTGACTTGGGTGTCACTATCCCCATCTGATGGAAGCTAAAGCTCAGAGCAGTGAAGTAATTTACTCAAGACCACCTAGTAAGGGGCTGGCAGAGGCAAGATGCAAACCTACATCTTATTCCAATCTCCTGGCAGGTAACCACCACACCACGGGGCCACAGGAAACAGGCCGTGGGGAGAGACCTTCTCCTGACACACGGAGGCCGGGGGTGGGGATGGGAGGGTGCGATGACTGCCCTCCAGAGAGCACTGACCCCCCAGCAGCTCCCATGTCAGAGGGCTGCCCACCTGGGCTGAAGTCCTACTTTCCTCTCCACAACCTGTTGTCCTCTGTCCACACTGCAGGCTGCCCTGGAGGGGAACCTGAGGCCTTGGCAGGGTAGCGTGAGGCTTTGGGGGAACTGCTTGTCCCAGCCCTGGCAGCTAATCTAGGATGTGGGATTAAAAGCACTCCTGAATTATCCTAGGGCAAAACCAGGTCAAGGCCACCTCCAAACCCCGCCCTCACAGAGTTAAGGGTAAGGAATTGGACAGGCTTAAAATGCAAAGAAGTTAATTAGCTCCCTGAAACCAAAAAGGGCGAAACAGAGCCTGGATAAAGGGGTAGCTGCAGGCGAGGGAGAGAGCCCTCAGCTGGGAGTCCAGAGCCTCACACCCGCAGGGCCCCCAGGGAGCTCTGAGGTCTTGGCAAAGACTCTCCTGTGTCTCCGTTTCCTCCTCTGTCGGATCAGGTCTGAGGCCTCCTCTCTGCACCTGACAGCCTAGGACAGGGCAGGATACGGGGCCAACACAGCTTCATCTGAAATGGGCCCCATGCGCGGGACAGTGGAGCCTGACCCTGGAAATCAGAGCTGGGAGAGAGCTGTGATTCCCAGCAGGTTTGCACCCCCAGGTGCCCCGGACCACAGGGAAGGTGCCCCCGCCTAACCCTAACCCAGCCAGGTCTCTATCTGCCTCTTCTATCCGGGGAAGAGGCAGACAGAGCTGAGGGGCTGGGGGCGTCACAGGTGCGGGCGGACAGAGAGAGCAGACTGAGAAGGCATCTACCTCCCAGACATGGTTAGTGTCTTGGTTGGGGGGGTCAGGTTAGGTCAGATGGGGGGGGGTATATAAACTGCCATCTCCCCTCCACCGACCCCTGTAACAGTGCCTGAAATTTCCACCACCAAAGCGACCCTAGGGGCTTAAAAACCTGACCTCCAAAAAGCCACAGTTAAAATGCAAACCAGTTTCTCAGACAAGATAGCACAATATCACATTACTGACTTGATCCACCCAAGCCTCGGACTGTCAGCACCAGAGTGAACCTTGGTCCACCTGGTCCAATCCCTCCTTTAAAAAATACACGTGGTGAAGTGACATGCCCAGGGTCGCAAGGCACGGTGGCTTCAGGGCTGGGACTCTCACCCAGGCCTCCTAAGTCTTTGCACAGCATGGACTGGCCCCTGGGAGTGTGCCCCGGGAGGTCTGGCATCTTGGCTCCAGGGGCTGCCCCTGCTCCTGTTCCGTGGCCACAACAAACAAGAGCCCCTGGAGCCTCACCAGCTGACTCCTCCAGGACCCTGCCTCCCGGAAGGATGAACGCACATCAAAACCCTGCGGCCAAAATATTCCTGGTACTGTCCGCTCTGCATCCAGCTCCCTTTTCCACAGCCTCCTGGGAGGGAGAAGTTTCCAAGAGGAATAGCTTTAAAGGCTTTCACAGAAGGGGGACTCTCCTTTGTTTGGACATTGGGGATAAGGCAGGAAGACAGGAGGATGGAAGAAAAAGGTTAAATTTTTACAACGCCACATTCTTACTAAAATGGCACCCTGGAACTTTCAAGATCACCTGACCAATACCAGGTTGGATTCCTCAGTTACAAAGATGGAGATTGAGTTTCTTTTGAAGCAAGTCAATCAAATGATGCCCGGGGGCCTTAAAAAGAAGTAATAAAAGGGAAAGAAGTCCCAGGAAAGGAAAAGTGCCCTACCTGGGAGTGAGCCCTTTGCTCCCCTCCTGACAGGCTCACAGCCACCTAAAATGGTCCTATGGAGCTGCTGGGCACAGGGAGGCCTGGCCAGGGCAGCTGGCTCTTTGCAACTGCCCAATTTGTCCTTTGCTGGGAAACCTGGATTCATTAGCATACGGCTAAACCCACAATGCTGGCCAGCCAATAGGTAACAGGACTCCCTTTGCAAAGACGATTCACCTAGGAGCCAGCGGGACTCTTGTTACTACAGAAAAAAAAGTAAGGTTCCTGGAGGAGGCTGGAGGAGAGGAAACAAGAATGAACAGAAGTCCAGAGCCCACAGTTTAAGGAAGGAGGAGGAGGATGCGGGAGGGTCCCCCTCCCTGGGCAATGGTTAAAAAGAAAAGAAAGGAAAAAAAAAAAAAAAGGGAAAGAAAGAGCCCAGCCTTTGAAGTCAAATAGACATATGCATTTGCCTGGTTTCAGGCAAATAACTATTTAACCTTTCTCCACCTCAGTTCCCTCAGCTGTAAAATGGGTCCAGCATCACAGGTCATTAAAAGAGGTTAGGAGATTAGAGAACCTACTATGAACTGTAGTTGGTTCTCAGTGATCCTGGTCCCCCTTATCTCCTTAGCATCCAAAGCCAGCCCCACTTGGTCCCAGGAAAAACCCAAGGGGAAACTTGCCCAGTGAGCCCTGGACAAGGCACAGGGGCCTCCTGGGGAGGAGGATGGCGGTCCCAGTGGAGATGCGCTGACCCATTTGGCCAACCATCCTTAATTTCCTCTTCACATTTGGGGAGCCCTGGAGCGCTCTTCCCCCAAATGAGGCATGCAGCAGAAATGAGCTGTGATTAGCACAGCGGAGAGACCAGAAGGACGGGGGAGCAGGGGGAGCAGCTGCAGAGTTTCCTGGAATTAACGGAGAGGGAGCAGGGAGGGCAAGTTGCTGTCTCCGAAGCTCTGTCTCCCTGTGCCAATCACCAGGCAGATTGCGTTTAAAGCCAACCTTCTCAGCCTCTGCAGGGCAAAACCAGCTCTGAGGGCTGCCTGTGATAGACCTCATGAACCATTAGAGGCAGGCCTGAGGTGTTCTCTGCAGGGCACACAGGAAAATTTCAAGCCAGTGTGTAGATGCACGAAACACAGAACACTGCGCTAGAGGCAGTTAAAACTTGGCCATGGAACATTGGCTGTTCCAGACCTATGGCAATGTTAGGGTCTGAAGGCAGATGAAGGAGAGAGCAATTTTGAAAGAGTTTGGTGAGACAGTGCTGTACGAGGCCCAGGTGCTGCATAAATGTTGTGGGGAAGGGAGGGAGAGGGTGGATCCAATCGTTTTTCCAGGGAAGGTGGATATTATTCTATTATGGGTTTCAGTTCTGTGCTGTCAGATAACCTTTTCAGTCCAGGGCTCTGCCACGTTTAGCCATGCCTAAGTCAAGGCAATTGTCACTGAACAGTACAGGCGCGTAACAAGCAATGCCAATACACTCGTGTAAATAGCAGAAAGAAGATCTGGAGTCTAGTCTGGGCCCAACCACTTCCGTGTAGCTTTGGCCAAGTCACTTAACCCTTCTGAGTTTTGGTCTCTCATCTGCTAAGTGGGACAGTAACCCCTGTCAAGGCTGCCAGGAAGATTCCATGCAGAGAGCAGTGGCTGTGATTCAGCAGCTCAGGAAGAGCCAACCATCCTTGGCCACCGTGACCCATGATCTTTGGACTCACCGTCCACGTTCCTGACACATGGCTACACCTCCTCCAGCCTCGGGGGCCAGTGAGTCCCCCATCAACAGGATGAAGTGGGGAATACGAGCATGAGAGACAGAAATGGAAGTGAGGGCAGGCGACTGCACTCTCACAACTTCTTGATCCTCCAACAAGTAAATCAGCTAAGGGCATCCAGACGGTGGTACCAAAAGAAGCTTCTATCCAAACAAAGGCTATGGCCAGAATCTAAACCTGGTTTCCTTGATTTTCCTCAACGATATTCATTGACCTTTCAGTCTAAAGGGTGCTTTTCCAAATCAACCCTTTCTCCAACTCGATTAGGAGGACAATCATAGACTTTGGTCCCAAGCTTCAACTGGTCTCTCAGACTCAAAGCTCTCTGGGGCTGACCAGCCTCTCAGGATATCCCATACGCCTCCCAAGTGCATTGCAAACCAATCGGTAATATAATAGCAGGTTCTCTGCTTTCAGAATATACTTTGTGAAAAGTGCCCACGGAATCGTTGGATACCAAGCAAGATGAACCTTTCGTCAGCTGGGCAGGTGTCACACAGAAGGCAGGATACACTGGGGTTCTGTTACAAGTCATTTAGAAGGAATTCTGATCACTCCTTTTCCCCACAAGGGCTAGGATCCTATGACCATGATACGGTCAGAGGCAGCCTTGTAGGAAGTATGTACAAACTCAAACTTCTTGACATGCGCAGGAGGCTGTCCTCACATAACCGGCCTAAGCATCACATTTTGCTGCTCAAGAACTCACGACGCCCCTGACTTCCTACCGTTCCTATTTGCTGTGGATCAGGCCCCACCACAACACGGATGCTACTTACATTCCTATGACTTCTCACTACATCCCGGGATCCACACCTTCCCCTCCCCCCGCAACTCCATTCAGGCTCATCTCTGTGCTGGCTTCAAACCTACAGTGTCGCTCGCATCTCTGAGATTTTGTTCAGGCATTCCCCACTGTTGCTGTCAGCAGCCTGCCTCCTCTTTACCCGCCTGACTCTACTCATCTTTCCATGAAGACCTACTTCAGCCTGCACTCCTAACTTCCTTTGCTGAGCCCATCTGATACTTACATTTTGCACCAACTTGGCACTTAATGAGATGCTCTCGTCTTAAATAATATACTAACTACCTGTCTCTCCTCCTCCTACAGTGCAGAGAGTCTTAGGGCCAGAAAACCCTTGATTAGAAGCATCAGACTTTACCAGCTGTGACTACTATCCTTGTCAATTCCATCTCCCTGAACTTCAAGTTCCATTTCTGTGAAATAGGAATAATAATCTTAACCTGAAAGGACTAAACATAGCTTTCACAAGCTAACATCTGTGAGAAGCCTACTGGTAACTAGCACATAGGAAGTATCCCCAGAAGTTTGTTTCAGTTCCCCTTTGCTTCTCTTTTATGTCCCAAAACCTAGCACAGTATTGCAACATAGAAGACATTCAGTAAGTGTTTGAGTAATTGATCAGTGGCATAAAGCAAACCAATAACTAGAGGGTCATTATGCAAAGCAACAGTATGTGGTCAAAATGTATTGATCTATTTTTCAATTATGGATGAAAGGTTGATGTCTACAGAGAGAAAACAATATGTTTTAACTAAAGAAGTTTTCAAGATCACAAACTGCCAACCTCTCTGAGTCCGTAACTCAGCCACGTAGAAGTTTCAGCATAAGCGTCCGTGCTAGTAATTTACATCCCTCATCCACCCTCTTCTTACGCAAGTTACCTCCATGCACTTCATGCACTAAATACAGCACAGTCCTTGCTACTTCTTTAAATCAAATACCAAGCCAAACCATTCTATAGGAGTTCTTTTGTAAGTTATTTAGAAAGCATGTTGGTCACTGCCTTTCCCAAACAGAATTTTTGTCTAATATACACAAATATAAAATTAACTTTGTCTTCTGATAAGACCTTTCCTTCCCCACCAGGTTGGGGAGAGGACAGTAGACAACCATAAATATTAGTGAGGTCTTTAACCAAAATTCAGCTGAGAATAATATCCAGGCCCTATGAGCAATTACGAAGTCCATGCACCAAGGATGACACTGGACATGGCGGGATCCAACGACCTGAGAACTGGAGGGGAATTCATGTGGAGTTTCGACAGAACAATTTTCACTCTGTGGCCTTTTGGCCTTAGTGGCCTTTTCTGCTGCTTCTCCTTTTTTACATACTGGGTGTTTCTCTGGAGGAAAATGTCTCTTTCCACCTCATTCACTCACCAGCTGGTGTCTCACACTATCGAAACCAGAGTCCCCATACGGGCTTGCTCCACGGTGAATAGGAGCAAGTCTAGAAATGTAATTTTAGTTAATGATCGCAATAAGCATTCATGAGACTAATTTTCCCGATGCCTCCCATCCCTGGTGGTGAGTCAGGCACTCACTCCTCCAGGTTGCCCTGCTGCAAGTCTAAGCATTGCAGAGCTAGACAGGTCCCCAAAAGGTCCTCTAGCCCACACCCCTAACTCCACGCATGAGAAATGCTTGGCTATCAGCAAGTTCCATTTGAGTCTCAATAGTCAAAAATCTTTGATGTCGAAAGAAGTTTGTCAACTTTTTCTAAGCCCCAAGGTGCTCCTCCTGTCCTCTCTAGAGACCAAAGGCAACTGGTCAGTCTCTTCTTCTCAATGATACAAATAATGATGGTTACTAAGTGACCCTTAATTCTCTTCCCCAAGTTAAACAAGCCCAAATCCTTTAACCTTTTCTTAAAGGCTTGTTGTCCATCCCTTTAAACATGTTGTTAATCTTTTTTGTATCTTTTTGTTTTCCCACAATTATTTTCAGCTAATGCAAACACGGTGATGTGAAATATTAAACAGGGTAGAGAAGTACTTCCCAGCCCTTGCACTTTACTCCCAATATAACACAGCCTGGTATCATGCTCACTTAAAAATAAACAACACAACACTCCTTCAGCTTGTGTTCCACTAGGACTTCCAGATCCACCTCAGCTATGATTATGCCTTGCCAGGTGATCCCTAATAGCACAGTCAACGTAATTGTATCAGTCAGATTGGTGCTCAACCGTTGATGACCACTGTTACCACCTCTCAACAAAGTATTTCCTATTCTGGTGTAAGGAAAGATCAGGTAACCAAGGGACTGTGTTGCTTATGCCATGTTTATGTAAAATACGTAACAGGAGTTTCTCACTGTGGGTCCGAAGAATCGTTCTCCTTTTTCTAGCCTATGCCTAAACACTGACATCTGGGTGACCTCAGGTGTGATACAGGGCAGAGCTTGCAGCAAACGGAGCAGACATACAACATGCACATCCCAACACCTGCCCCTTTTAAGGAAACTTGGAAATAAGCAGTGGAACCCTGCAATAAGCGCCGCTGAAAGGTATGCTGAGATCTGCAAAGTTATGGGTCCTTTCCAAGCAACTGAGCATCCTCTAATACTGGCTAAAGAGGAGATCTTGGATACATCTGGCTTGGCTGCTGCCACCTGGCATGACCAGCTCATAGGCCACCCTTCAAGGTCATCTCCTATTCAATCTGTAAGAAGGTCTTAATTCAATAGGATGTCTGATGTCAGGAATCTTCTCCACCATCCAGGGAGGAAAATTATTTCTTATCAGTTCTTTTGGGATGTGACGTTAAGGAGGTGGGGGAAGTCTCCTAATTCTGAACACGACCCCAAGAATCTGAGTTCTTAGAAAGAAAGGCACAGCAGCATCCTCATCACTCCACGATTACCAATGCCAGAGAGCCACCATCACTGAAGAATCGGTAGAAAGAGACCATTTCTCTAACTACAGCAATTCCATGCCTCCCGCGTCAGGTTCCACTAAATACCCTTTATCATTTATCTCGTAAGAGGACACGACCGCCAATGTTCACCAGGCCTACAGGCGCCATTTGCAGAAATCCGTCCATTTTCAAGCTGGCCTTTTTTCATACTTAAGTTGGCAGAGATGAACATTAGTCATCACGTCCCCAGAGTCACTATTCTATACGGCCAGCACATAGACTGCCTGGATTATCGACAGGTCCTTTAGATAAGCATTGTACTACTGTCGTTTGGACTCGGCACTCAAACTGGAAAATCTAGTAGACAGCTTTCTAAAATCCTGTGATGGACTATTTTGGCTCTGACACATTTTTTGCACATAGGCCTCAATACAGCACAGCTGACACTGCTGATCCTGAAATGCACCCCTAGCCCTTCACCTTATGATGTGAAATTCTTCTCTTTCCTTATTCCTGAGACCTAGAAAATGCCTTAAATATTATCACCATCCCATTTAATAGTGTAATAGTCACTTTCTAAATCAGGGATCAGCAAGCTATGGCCCCTGGTCCAAAGCTGGCCGGCTGCCCATTTTTGTAAATAAAGTTTTATTGGAACACAGCCATGTCCATTTGTTTACATAGCGTCTCGGGCTGCTTTCATGATACAACTCCAGAGCTGAGCAGTTGCAACAGACGTCTGGTCTGCAAAGCCTGAAATATTTACTATCTGGGTCTTTATAGGAAAAGTTTGCAAACCCCTCATTATAAACCACAAGGAAAACAAATTGCTTATTCAGAATAACCTTCTCTCCACCCTGACAAAAGAAAACAAAACAAAACAAAAAACAACCCTTACCCAAGTGAGTAGTTTTTGCATACTACTTTGTATAAAATCTGGCCTGACTCTCTTACAAAGCATCCTCTGAAATAAGATGCATATAAGATGAAAAACATAAGACAAATCTATATAAAAATTCTAGTGATGATAGTAATATATAAAAATATGATATATATCGTATATTATATTATAATATAAATAGATATTATATTATAAATAATATAAATATATATCCCTCCAGGATTTTTATTTAAGTTAATAAGTATTTTACACCTTATATGTATCTTATTTCAAAAGACACTCTGTAAGATGTCATATATGTTTTTCTTTTAATCAAAGGCAGTTGTGAGTTTGCTGGTTTGGGGATATGATAAAACTTGAATTCTGTTCCAGTCTCATGCAATAATTTGAAGTTCTTAGAAAAGAAGGGTAAAAGGAATGTAATATAAGAGATAACTCATCGTCAATAATAAAGTGAAATAAAAAACATATCACTAAACTGTACAGCTGTGCCCAGAGTTTTAAAGAGCAGATCTTTCAGAGGGAAACGGACTGGATGGGGGAATGTTTTCTCCTGGAACTCCATTCTGAGTCCTTAACATGTGGTGGATAATGACCTAGCTCCATCCAGAGAGCAACCCAGGGACCCATTCCCAGCACCTAACAGTTCTAAGGCAGGATACACTAGACACATCCATAGCTTAAGTCAAGGATCTGCTGTCATGAAGGAGTTTGGTCAAGGCATCCTAACCTTGACTTCAACTTTAACCAGGCTGGCAGCCCTTGGAGAGCTGCCCAAAGCCTTCAAAGGGTGTCTGCTACCTGCTCACAGTTGGTTTTGTCCACACAAATTTGATCTTCAGTGTTTTTAATTTACAACCAGCATATTAAAATGGGAGATCTCACCAAAATTTTTGAATTTTTGGCCCCTCTTAAAAAATCAGAAGACCTGGGAACCCTGGGCCCATGTTCTTGCAGGCAGCATCCCCTGAGCTGGTGGCAGCTGCCCCATTCAGAGCACAGATGCTCTCTAGCTCTACACACCCCCAACACTCTTTGTTGCCCCCCTGTGCCCTGAAGCTGAGCGTAAGGGCTGCTCCCTGTCACCCTGGCACTGTTCACTTTCTCATCCCTGGCCTGCTTTACTCATTAAAGATACCTGCCTTGTAGGCATCTGAATTTCAAACCCAGAGCTAACCCTTTATATAAGCTAATATATTTCCAAATGGATGAGGAGAAATGACTTCTTTGCCTCTTTCTCTGACTCACTTGTGACTTTCCCCCTCCTTCGTGGTCAGTGACCGCCCACAGACAGAAAGCACATGCACGCTCAGCCAACAACTCACCATCCGACACGTGGAAAAGGCAGTCCCTGCCCTCATTACCTGCCACTAGAGACACTAGATTCCCCTGGGCCTCCTCTGTCCTTGTTTACGCTGATACTACAGCTCCATGCTAGACATCTCGTCCCTGCAAGCAGCGCAAAGACAGTCTCTACAAAGAAAGACTTAGTCATGAGGGAAAACACACTTTAGGTAGAAAGTGTTTGCCCATCAAAGTACCCTTTTCCAGGGTATAAAGTAGAAGGGAGATTTCGGGGGCAATCACTTCCCTCTTAAGAAGATATGGAATCCTCTAGGTAACCTCTGAATTGGATCTAATGTCTCAAATGAGTTGCTGTAGGAAGTAGGCGTGCAATAAATGTGCAAAACTTCCTTTCTACTACAAGTATCTATAAGCAGATGAATGGATAAAGAAAATGTAATATATACACACAATGGAATATTATTCAACCTTAAAGAGGAATGAAATTCTGACATGTTACAACATGAATGAACCCTGAAGATATTATGCTAAGAGAAACAAGTCTGTCACAAAAGGACAAATATCATATGATTCTACTTATATGAGGTACCCAGAATAGTCAAATTCATAGAGTCAGAAAGTAGAATGGTGATTGCCAGGGGCTGGAGTGAGGGGCAAATGGAGACGTACTGTTTCATGGGTATAGAGTTTCAACTGAAGAAGATGAAAAAGTTTTGGAGTTGGATGGTGGTTATGGTTACAGAACAATATGAATGTAATTAATGACACTCACCACACACTTAAAATGGTAAAGTGTATGTCATGTATATTTTGCCACAATAAAAAGAAGAAAAAAGCCTAAGGAGGGTATATGGGGGGAAAAAATCCTTTCTGCTGCTAGAAAAATGTATAAAGTTCATAATGAATGTCACAAGGTGACATTCATTCTAAAGGAAGATAGAACATGCTAGCAGCAGCATCGTGATGTCACATTTCATCTCCACCTGGCCTCAGTGTGAGCTGGCAATGCTCAGAGGGCAAGACCTGGCCTGAGAGGCTGGTCCGGTTCTCTCTGACCTAGAGGACCCCTCAGAGAAGACGGGAGACACCTATCTCACACAAGGAGACACCTATCTCAGGCCGGGGGTGGGGGTGGGGGGGCAGTGGGGAAGGTTTACAGCTGCACCAACTGGCAGCTGGGGGAGGCTACAACACTACCTTCCAGGCAGCAGACACATCAACCTCTCAGCTTTTTCCAAGCACACACTAAATCTTGCTTGCTTGTGCAAAACTGTCTTGGCACAGCTGTGATGGCAACATTGGATGGATGTATTAAGTCAGGACACATAACCAGCTCTCCATAAATCCATTTAGGCCATGAAGAGTGACATGGAGGGTGGGAACGGCCATGGCGATGGTGGGTGGGTGACAGCAACTCCGGACTCAAACTCAGATGCTGGTACCAAGCCAATGGCAACCTCTGTTCTAGACTGTGCTTCTAAATAAAACAAAAGGTTCAACAAATCCTGGGCATGCAAATGGGCAGAATCCTTTCAGGAGCCCCTTCTACAGGAAGGTATGAAAGTTGAACTCATGCAGGATGAGGCTGTGAAGCAAAATTTACAGAGATGCTATAGGAGCATTGGAAACAGGCTTTTATTTAACAGAAACTTACACAAACTTGATACAAACCCTACATTATGCAAAGCTTTATCACAATTCTACACATGTTATAACTTCTGGGAGTTGGTTGGAAAGCGGATTATTATTATAATTATTAGCATTTTGAAAACGGACATTTTCTATCAGAAAATGTCACAGAAAGGACTACAAAATGATACAAAGACACTCTTGGTGATCCCTCCCAGGGACTGACCCTGAAAGGGCTGGCAAGAAGTCTGTGCCCATCCAATCTGCCCTTGCAAAGGCGAAAGAGAGACTCTCGGGCTCAGAATCATTTCACTAACACTGTCACTCAAGCCTTTTACTGAAAGGAATATCCAGCGGTAGATTGTACATTGATTATCATGACTCTGCTTACCGGTGAGGGGACCTCAAGAGCATGAATGTGTAAGACTGGGAGTAGAACCCAGTGGCCCAGCCAGTCACCCCAGCTCCTTCACTAGGCCTCAGACACAATGCTGAATGCATTTCATAGGCCACATTCACGTCCACCAACATGGTCATAGCGGGACAGGTCAGACCTCTCACCTTTCGCCTTTTTACCCCCACCAGCAACTGAATTTGAGGTTTCCGTCTTTCAGGGTGGCCTTCCTTGCCTTGAGGACATCTAGCCTCTCAGGCCCCCAAAGCCAGGTCAACAGAAGGCTCCCTTTGCAAGTCGCCTCTAGGAGCTGTCAGGGAACAGAATTAATACCATCCCCACTGATGCTTAGGTTTTATTCTTTTTTTTTCTCCCTCTCTCTTCCTTCACTGCATTATTTTAAACAAAGCTGTCTGTGTTCAGATCTGTTGAACTCGCAGAGATACATTGAATTGCTAGACAGAATTCCTTTCAGAACAAGGCCTTGGCAGACCTGATAACCAGGGGGCGGGCAGCTTCTCGGCATCAGATAAACGGGGCTTGCCTGGGATGAGGGGAGAGTTTGTCTGTCTGTCTGTCTGTTTTGTGGGGAGCGGAGAGACGGCTGACAGCCCCTGTGGCTACTTTATTTCAGTCAAGTCTTAACACATAATCAGACACTTTCAATAGACTTTTGTAGAACGAAAAAAAAAAAAAAACTGATCACTCCTCACTTACCACATCCAACTTGCAGAAATAAAAATACCTAAAGAACATACATGAATGGCTTTTTAAAAAGCCTGAGAGAGCAGAGTTGATCTTTATTCTCTTATTAAAAATGTGGGGTATTTTTCCTTAGAGTTAATATGCAGTCTTTATTTTACATTAAGTCCTCTTTTGATTTTCATGTCTTCACAAAATTGCTTTTAACTTTTGAAGTTGAAGGTACTTTAAACAAAAATACTGTGCGCATCAGCACCTCTTCTTTTAAATATTGAAATAAATAAAATAGTTAACTGTTTCTTTCTTTTTTTTTTTTTTTTTTTTTTGTCAGTCTGTTTGTGTTCAGTTATTTCTATTGTAGAGCAATTCCAGTCTGACCTGGATACTTTCTCATAGACACTTAAAGAAAATGTAATGGAGAATTTTAAAAAGGAAAAAAAAAATCTTCTTATTGCACAAAGTGAGGCCATTCCCGAGACTTCTCTGAGCGGAGCTGAGCTGAGCTGAGTTGTGCTGGAGGCTTTTCCACAATCCAGGCTCCTGTGTTGGCGGAAACACATGCGCAGGAGGGGGCCAGGCAAGGGAAGAGGAAGAGGAGGAGGAGGAGGAAGAGGAGAAGGAGGAGGTGCAAATCCTCGTGGCTTCTTTCCACCTTCTTCAGAAATGGCTTGCTTGAAGGATGCCGGAGTCCCAGGGTCATAGTGTTGACTGCAGAGGGAAAGGCAACGAAAGATAAAACAAAAAACAACAGCACAGGACAACTGCCTAAAAAAAAAGATTTCAATTAAGGAAGTGGTGGAAATGAAATGAATTGAAAAAAAAAAAGAATGAAAACAACTAACTAATTGCCGCATGAATGAGGCTACAGCTATGTACAACGAGAACCAGACTAATGTCTCTCGTGCCTTCAACACCAGCAGCTCGAAATCAACCAGGAATAGGGCAAGTGAGTTGCTCCTGGGCAACAGAATGACACAAGAAACAGAGGACGCAGCTAGATTTTCAATTCCTAGGTGGTGTAGTAGACAAAACTGGGTATTAGCAAAATGTTTTTTTTCCTCTTCTACTTGGAAATGAAACAAACAATCTTTTCCCTGTTAAAATACTCCAGAAAGATCATTATGATATAACCTGTTGCCTGTCACCTAAGTGGAAATGAGTAGTTTCTGTGGTACAGGACCAGTTGCAGTCACAGAAAACCCCAACGGACACCCCATTTGGTTATCTAAGGCCAAAAGGACTCTGCTTCCTGCATACACTCTCACCCCCAATCCTGCCCCAAGTGATTCCAGGGTGTCAGAATTACTCAGAGAGAATCAAGCCAAGTATCTGTTCCAGTCCTCAACTAGCCCAGTGATCCCAAATGCCAGCCTTGGAACGTGGTGGTAGTTCAAACCAGGTGGGTCCTTTAGCCTGGATGGGTACCAACCAGGCATGGATTCTGCTTCTAGCTGAAAGGAAATCTGCCAAGTTATTTTGGTCTTTGGAATGGAGTAGTCGGCACAAAGGAGTAAGCCAGAAAACCAAGTGCTATCACATTTCACCCCAGAAGCAGCTCTTGAGGGCAGAGGTGGGTGCCCCCACCAGTGTCCAGCTTACTCTGAGCGGAGGAAAGGGGGGGGGGGGGGTCCAGCTGGAAAGTGGCCAAGCGAGCAGGGAACAAAGTTCAAAATCAAATGAGCCAATCAGCCTCTTTCAAGTTCAAACTCCCCTTCCCATCCCCCATCTCTTCTAGTACCCAAGGCATTACTCACTGGGCAGGTGTACAGGACTGGATAAATGCACTTCCAAAGCTAAAACTCTATCCATCCGCCTATGCTTTCAGAGGGGGGCTGAGAAAGGCCTCATTTCCACCCACCACCAAGCCCTCGTGCCGCACCTGTTCCTGTTTCTTTCCTCTCCATCCCATCCCACCCCACTGTCTCCCTCTCGGATCTGCTTCTCTGCTGCCCCTTCCCAGGCGCCCTCCTCTTCCCTGTGCTCATCTCTTCACTGTTTCACCTCTTGCAGTCCCCTCACTCCAGCTGGCCTTCCTCCAGACCTCCCAGAGAGCACCTGCCAAGTTGGGCATCCAGCCAGACTTTCACCCCCTGCCAGGCATCCTCCTGTCCCTCTCCCAATGCCCCAGACCCCCTGGCACTCTGCCACTCATTTGGTGAATCTCTCTCATAACTGTACCCCATGCCCTTTCCATTTCCTCAAATTTCTAACTTCGACCTCCCAACACACACACACACACACACACACACACACACACACACACACACACACACAGAGTCTTCTTCTGCCCTATTTAAGCCACCTAGCAAATAGCTGGTTGGTTCCCAACTTTCTGCTCCCACATCCATTTTCCCTTTCAGGGCCAACTGCAGGCCACTGGGAATGTCCTGCTACATCTCGGTCTCCCCCTCTCAGTCCCCTTCAGGAGGCTTACCTCCCATCCTTCCACGCATCTTCGACCTCCCCCTATCCTCATGTCCTCATGGGCTCTCCCTCCCCACCACCACCACCACCACGTCACTGCCTCCTGGCTTTCATCTACCTCCTTCACTTGACCAGCGGATGCTGTGTCCAGCTACAACTTCAACATTTCTGCCAACAAAATTTCTTGAGCAACCACCAAGCATAGAATGAGACACTAAATGCTTCCACTAATTAGTTCAGAAACATTGCTCAGTTCTGTTTATTTCAACAAATAATTACGGCACAATGGTGTCAGGTACTGTCCGAGGGACATGAATGACATCATCTTTGCCCTCGAGGAACACACACCATCTGTTTGATGAGAAAGACTACAAAAAAATCCTAATATGCAAAAAAAAAAAAAATCCTAATATGTTGTGATAAGCACTAACCCTACTGACATCAACAAAATGCTACAGAACACTACTTAAGCACTTTTTAAAAAAAATACTGCAATGTTTGCCATTTTACATGTTTCAGGTTGTGATTCCCAGCTTTGCTTTTTGTTCAGCTCTAGCTCCATTCTCTCTGACAACAGACACACTTGCCTACAGATTACATAGCAATAGTCAAGCTAGAGATCTTTGTTGATCTGGTTGGTTTCCTCCAACGAAATCTCCCTGACGACTGTGATCCACAGCAAAAATAATCACATACCACCCCATGACACTCTTACCCATTTTTAACTACTTACAAATATCTACTCTGCCCAACTAGATTGCAAATAAATCCACTGGCCCCATGTTTAATTTCATCCTATCCTTCACGGGGCTGAGCTGCTATTACTCAATCCCTAGCCACCAAATGAATGAAAATATTATCCTCCAAGGTCTACAAACATACTAGCCTGAACCTCAGCTTAAAGGCCAAATGTCTGAGTCACTCGTAACGGAGTAAATCAATCATGAACCCCCTGATACCATGCACTAAGAAGGACACAACATCATTTCCATGGTATTCTTACTGAAAACGCATAACCTACTTTTAATCATTAGGAAACAGCACGCGATCCTAAAGTGAAGGACTGTCGGTGAAATGACAGCCAGTGTTCTTCAAAGGTATCAAGGTTATGAAAGCCAGAGAAAGACTGTGAAACTAACTACCCCAGATCAAAGAACTTTAAGAGGACATGACAACTAAACATAACATGTGATCCTGGATTGGACTCTGGAGTAGAAAAAGGACATGAATGAGACAATTGGCAATATTTGAATAGAGTCTGTGGGTTGTAGTACTGCATCAATGTGAATTTCTTGGTTGTAATCATTGTAGTGAAGAATCTGGGTGAAGAGTATATGAGAATTTTTTGTATAATTTGTGCAAGTTTTTTTGTAAGTATGAAATTATTTCAAGTCTTAAAAAAAAAAATTAAGTCTTAGTCATTGGTTAAGGGCCAGTGCTGAAATACTTTGAAAACCTAATTGCCAATGCTTTTTAGCCAATGAAAAGTTGGCTAAAGTTCAGTTCTAATAGGGAGCTTCCATCATTCTCAGCTGTTTTGTAAATCAATCAAGGTGAATGGTTTTTCCTATACCGTCACTTTGAGTAAATGGTCAGAAATCACTTTTATTCAGGGCAACAGTATCATATGATTCAACGTTTCCGTGTTAGAAATACTTGGGCATGTGAACAAAACAGAGCCTGAAGTGTTCACTCCCTGCCACCTCACCCCCTCCCACCTTCACCCCCACCCCGATATCGCTGTCAGCACATTGACCATTTAGAAAGCTCAACCTCAGTTCTTTGGGAAAGTTCATGGAGACTTAGACCTAACCTCTCAACAGGATTCTAAGATGATAATAGGTTGGGATTGTTTGGTTTGGTTTGGTTTGGTTTGGCTTTTACAGCATCAGATGCCTCTTCTCAATCCAGCGAGGTCTTGAATGAAAGACCTCAAAGCCCTTGCCTAATTTTACTCAAGAAATCTTCAAAGTGAGATCTGTGGGGACATCAGTACAGACTGAGGAAAGAGTATTAGAAGACCCAGATACCACCTACCGACCCTGGAACTTCAGACCAGTCATTTAACCTGAGTGAACCTGTTTCCTCATCAGCAAAATGGGAATAAATAACATCTCTTCCACTTCATGGGGTTGTTTTAAGAATCATGGTGTGGTAAGGTAGGTTATATATTATAATAGAGTAAGGAACCTCCATATCCTCGGAATAGAGAAAGTTCTGGGTTCTGGACTCAATCCCTGTGTGAGTTTGTTTCCATGGCAGAGATTCATGGAAACAAACTCACACAGGGATTGAGTCCAGAACCCAGAACTTTCCTACTCTAGGCTTCTACTCACTGGATCAAAAATGCCTCACTCAGAAAATACACAAGTAACTTCACTTTCAAAGGCTGAACAAAATCCCCTACGGAAAAATTCCTAACACATGAGTCTGCTCAAACCTTAAGTACGAGTTCAAGATCATATTCATCAGATGTAACAGGAGGCATATTGCGATAATATTAATTAATTTTATTCCAGCATGAAGTGAGAATCTCCAAACAGCCTTTAGTTCTCTCCCTGAGTAATGATCTTGTGTTCCCTCAAGTGCTATATAAAGGCAATGCCAGGCTGCAGCCCATTAGGTGCAAAGAGAGATGCAAAGCAAGCAGGAAGACTTAAAGGGATACTATTGATGTGAACATCCTATTTTTATTAAATCCTTCTCTCTAAAATACCAGTAGCAAATTACATTAGTGACTTTAAAATACCTTTAAAAAATTAAATGTGTATTTCTCACTCCCAGTGTTAATAGTGATTAGAGGGTCTGATCTCTACATACTCTCAGTAACAGATGTAAAGGATTAGATTGTCCTAGGTAGGAAAAAAACAACAGGTAAACAACAATGATAATCACCTTTACATCAACAGTTCCCCCCAGGGGATCTGAATGTTGCAACACATTTAGAAAGTTCTATCATCTTTGATTCTCCTATCTTTGGGCTAGGACTCAGAAAATTAGGCGACATTTCTGAAGGATTTGGGGTGGTGCTTTACAGAGCTGAGGACAAAGGAAACTAGTCAGACCATTTTCATGCTGATGACCCTAATTTCTTTTATATTAATATTTGAGTACTGATACTTATTTAACAAAAGCAACAACAAAATGATAGGTGCACTGACTGCTCATACAACTCTTGCAGTTTCTGAGATCGCAAAAAAGTAGAACTTTGTCCCTAATAGGCATCAGGAGGGAATGACTAGCAGTGATGGTTTAGAAGATGAGCTCTCTATAAAATTCTGCACAGAATTTTAATTGGAATTATCTTTTTGGGATCTAATTGCCTACTCTTCAGTTTTGAATTTGCTTCTAATAACGTTACCTTTTAAAGTTCTCAGGTGAACTGGAGGAAAGGGAATATAGGAATATGCAAGGGGCAGCACAATAATGAAAGTAAACAGTATTCCTGGAGTCAGGTTACCAAGGATCAAAATCTAGCTCCTTATTGGCTGTGGGGCTTTAGGTACATTTCTTAATTACTAAGCCTCAGTTTCCTCATCTGTAAACTGTGGATAATACAAGCACCTACCTCACAGGTAGTTAAGAGGATTAAATGAACTATTCCAGGGAAAACAAAACAAGGCCTGGCATATAAATGGTTGGCCATTGTTATACAAAGAAAAGAGGATAAAGACATAACATTGACCATTCAAGGCATTTGGAAACGCAGGACAGCCAGCTTCCTCCTCCTACGCCTCCTTTTAGAGTTTTCTTCCTTCCCCTTAAGACATTTGCCTCCAAAGCAATGTCCATTTCACGCTTTCAAATGTAATTCAATCTCTCCAGGTTGATCTTTCTCAGTGAAAAGTGAAAGACTTGAACTTGATCATCTTCAAAGTCCCTTCCAGTTCTTTTTCTGTTTTACTTAAGGATGCAAATTCTGAGTCTGTTGAAAGATACCATAAGCAAGGTGAGACAAGGTACTCAGGCAATGCCAAGATGCACGACTAAGCTCACCTTAGCTACACCAACTGAGAAAGATGAGGACATCTACCACCCCCAATAAGAGACACTGGAGATCAAGCTCTACTAGTAACTAAAATAGATAAGCAATAGCCATCCTCAGATAAATCTTTCCATGGGGGTTTGTTTAGACAGTTCATTCTTGGTTCCCCCTCAGAACCCCAAGCTAGACTCTGAAACTAGGTGATGTTTTATAATGTTTTGATTATGGGTTTTTTTTTTAATTTTCAAGTTCAAAGTCAAGCTGTCATTGAGAATTTCAGGACTACAAACAACTACAAGATTTCAAATGACAGTATAGATTGGTTGGACCTATTTTTATTAATGTAGAAGATCACATTTTGTCAATGAGAGCAAGTCGTAATGCTATGAATCCAATGTCTGAGTCAAAGTAACAGAACAGAGGAAGTAAAGAGGTGGAGAATGACAGCAAGAGCAGCTTGTATCCCCTTGGCAGAAACCAACTGCAACCAACTACACTGGCTTTTTCACACACGTGAGCATGCAGGAGCATTACAATGTTGGAGGTTTATGCCATATTTCCTGGGAACAGGGCCACATACAGATTAGGCAGAACATCCCCAAAGTGGGTGAGGTAGTTACTTTCATTCTCTCATAACTGAGCACAAACGCCCAGGAGAGCACTTACGCATTTCAAGCAGGAGAAAAGTGGAAGCCCTTCCTGTCACAGGCTACCAGGGAAGCACAAAGAGTCCATTTGTGGGTTTCTTTGCTTGGTCCTTGCTTCTGTTGGGTTGGTTTGCTATTTTAATGAGAGGTCTAATTCACGAGGCTCTGCAAAGGTTGGATTGTCAAAGCAGATCTTCCCAGACACTGGGTGGCCTCTTGGACGTCCCAACCCAAGCCAAAGGGCAGTGCCTGCGTCTCTGGACCTATGCTCTCAGGAAGGCCGGAGACCCTGACCATGCTTAGTGGGAGTTCAGAACCTTCAAATCAACTGGGTTGAGTGTTGTGCCTAATCAGACATCTTCTTTAATTTAGATGCATCCCCTTGGCAGTTAAATTGGTAACTGGAGCAAGGAATTCCACCCTAGGCATGCAGTCCCCTCTATCTCTACCCAAGCACAGTAGCCAACTGCAACCTCAGTTCCTTGGACTCCGCTTCCAGGTGCAGCCAAGGGAGGCAGAGTTAGCCAAGCTCTCCCCCAGCCATTTTCTCTTGCAGTTGAAGCCAGAAGCCCACCATTCTCCACACAGAGCCCCCCAGAGTCCAAGCAAGCCTCAGATCGCACACCTAGGCCCGGGCCCACACAGGTATGCATGCACACACACAGCAGATGGCTGGGGAGAAGATGCTCCAGTGGCCACTCCCACACAAATAAGGGGGTGTGAACCCAGAAAAACAAAAGACACGTTAGGAGGGGGGAAAGGAAAAAAGAAAGAAGGAAAAAACTTAAAGAAAACAAAACAATTATGATGGTCTTCCCTCATCGTAAGACAGGTCAGCCAGGACATACCTTTTGACCAGGGCCGCACAGCTGTCCATCCGTGGGACTGGACGGCCAACAAGGTGGACGGTCTTCATCACCCCAGGGGCCTTGAGCAAGTGTTGCTTTGGTTTATTTCAGGAAGTGCTATTGGAAACATAAAACAAAGTGCCTGGAGGGCACTATAAAAAATAGAAGAAATATGGGAGACTTGATCATCCAATGGATATTTATACTTTTTAAACAGGGGCGAGGGGAGAGGAAAATCTACTGTGAGGTAACGTTCCTTCTTCCGTGAGGGTGGCCTCGGGTGGTTTGGTCACTGCTGAGTCCATGACTTTCGGCGTGTACTCCATTCCTGCGTTTGGAAACTGCTCTTCACCAGGAGGAAAGTGAGGGAAAAAACCAGCCACAACAAAACAGCAGCTCTGCGGACGGAGGAAGAGGACCCCGCAGGCGCCGCTGGGCAGGGCCCAGGTGCTGGACAGAGGCCACACACGGGCTGCCGGCTGCTCAGCAACTGCTGACAGGTTCTCGCAAGCAGAGGGGACGATGGAAAGGTCAGGGAGGCGCAGCGGGGAGGGGGTCTGCCGCGGGGAGCCACCGGCGCCGTGCGGTACAAAGTGCCATCCTCTCCCCTCGAGGAGCTCCTCCTGACTGGGTCGCCTTCAATCAATCCTCCCCCACAGAGGCTCTCTCCTAACAGGATGTTACTTCAGTTTCTTTGATGTCCCTTCTCTCTCTGTCTCAAAAAAACAAAAAACAAAACAAAACAAAAAAAAAAAAACCGGTCTGCTTCTCATAATAAGTAGAATATAGAAATAATCATTTTTAAATGTTATCGGTTCTTTGTTTCCAAATCCAATGTTCCTTCTCTCTTTGTTTTGCCAATAAATAGGAAAACTGAGGAAATCAACTCTGCTCATGTCAAAAAGATCCCCTCCCCCTCCCCCCTCAAAAAAAGAGAGAATCTGCCTAACTTCCCGTTTCTATGGAAAATAAATAGTACATCACGATGCCATCTCTCTGAAGGACTGTTATTCTGCTCTTTTGTTCTGTTTCGTTTCAGTAGTTTGTACTTCTGTTGTACGTACCCTAAATAGAGGGAAGTGGAGGGGAGGGACACGTGGAAGGTGAGAGGAAAAAGCAAGGATGAAGGGAAAACCTAAATTGTCTTTCATTAAAAAATATATATATATATCAGAACCAGAGCAATGACCAAAGTCACAGGGTGATGGCTAATTGCCCAGAGAGTCCGTTCCGTGCGTTTAGCAACTGCCCTTTTTATCTGCTGTGGGCGAACCCCGGCCACTGCGGCGTCCTCGGCAGGAGCGAGGCTCTTCCAAATCGTCCTCATCAAAGCCGTGGAAAGTTGAGGTGTCACTTTCCGACGTGGAACCGAATAAGTCCTCCGTGGTGCGTGCTGCAGCCGCTGCCTCCTTCTCCTTCCTGCCTTCTCCTCCCAAATGAGCTGACATGTATGATGAATATATCAGCACATGGGTTAAGCAACAGACAGCATTATTAATATTCTTATTACATCATTACAGTGTTATTCTTAATAGCAAGATCATAAACCATTTCACACCAAAAGGGAGTAACTGGGTGCGTCACCTGGCGACAGGGGTGTGGGGTAACGGGACAAAGCCAACACTTCCAGGGGAAAGGATTCTCCCCTCCCCGAAAAGGCATCATCTCTACCGTAATATATTTGTCCACAGCTCTGACAGCACAAGATTCAACCACGATCTTTCTTTCTTTCTTCTCTTCCGAAGGCACACATTCTCATGCATGCTCACTCAACCCGCCCCAAACAATGTGTTTCCTTGGTGGTTTTTAAGCCTGGTTGGTATTTCTTTGGTGGTTTCAGTTGGCAGTTCTTTGCACAATGTTTGTCCTTCACTTTGACAGTCAGCTTTACAAAGGTATTACTGTCAGATAACCCGGTCAAGATGGTTAAGCCTCCATCCATTTTATTTTTATTTTTACCCGTTTCTAATCCCATTCTTTTCACACCCTTTCAATTCTGCCCTTACATCATGTAGTTCATTTGCACTGAAAGCGAAAAGAAGTTGGAAAGTCTGATAAGTGGTAGGCAATAAAAGAGTCTCTCGTTTTCTTTAACCACTGGAGGACATTTCTGTGATCTGCACCCACGCACGTGCGTATACACACACACACAGGCGTGTGTGCACGCAGGCACGCACGCACGCACACCAGGCCCTAAACACACCCAGGTCTGAGTTACTCCAGAAAGCCCAGGATTCTCAAATCTAACTCAGAGCACTGAGAAAGTGGGAAATAGGGGTGGAAAAGCCAAATAAAAGACAGCATCCTGAAGTCTATAAAACGGGTGGAAACGTCTTCACATTCTAAATGGGCCCCAGGACTGCCCCCAAGGAGGTCATAAGGCACCACTTGGGGTGCCAATTTCAGGATTCTCACTTTTTCTCCCAGGAAAAGCAGGGAGTGGGGTAGATGGGAAGCAAAAGACAGCTCTTCCGAGCTCCACCCTCTTCCTTGGAAGGACTCCAGGGAGGCCCTAGAGAAGTATTCGCCCACCTGCCTTAACAAGCATATCCCATGGGCTAACGCCACCTGTTTATTCCCAAGGTGTCGACTATTTCAGGAACATCAGAGTCAGACCTTGACTAAATTATCCACCAAAATTAATCCTTGGCGAATGCAATGAGAACACCTAGGTTGGTATAAAATGGCCCCCTGAGTCACATAGCAGATAGATCCTGGGAAGAATAAGCTGAGTACAGGCTGTGAAGAGAGAAGCTTTGGAGAGAAAAAAACCAACTGCCCACTTCTGGTCCCCCATGGATCAGTATCAAGTACCCCGTCTTTTGTAGGAAAGGAAGAGGAGAAAATTCAGCAGTTTTCACTGAGAATTCTGAAACTGCCCTCTCTAACGCATCCCAAACCCACAGCAGTCCATAAAATTCTGCTTAGAATATCATGCCACCAAGAAACTTTGCTTCTGGCAGTAGGGATTTTGTCTGATCACTTGCTTTTTAAAAATGCTGAACTGAATTTCATGTTTCATTTTCTTTTTGACTATCTAAATCCCAGAGTCCACTATCACATGGGCCCGCTCTTCTAAGCCGGCGTCAGTCAAATAAAAAGTTTAACGTTAGGTATCATGTTTGGCAAGTTAAGGAACTGACAGAATTGCACAGATGGGCTGTACTGTCAGGGTCCTTAAGGGTTAAATGTAGAAGGTTGTGTGCAGTGGAAACCACGGTGCTTTTCCAATTACTGATTTGCTGCTCAAGTCAGTCTTAAAGCTTAAACAACCCAAAAGCAAACATAAGAGGGCTAAAGCTAAGGTCTGAGGACAAAGCAAGGGATGAGCTGAGCTGCTATAGTAAAGCCGGGTGTGGTCATCTCAGGTCTCCTTTCAGGACTAGGAATAGTACAGATGCTAGATAGAAAGGTGGGAAGAAGCCATGACTCCTGGCTGCTGGAACCAACCACCCAGCCAAACTGTATTTCACCTACTAGTCAGCAGCTGATGAGACTAAAGATGAGTCTGAAACCTTCTCTCCTCCTTGCCTTGCACTTTGGCCTCATTATCACATAAAACAATATGAAAACCAACCACGATCCAGCCCAAAATAATGGAATTGAAAAGCAAAACAAGCTTCAACAAAACTTGAAGACCTGAACTCATTTTAAGAAGGAAAGAACAAGACCAATTTTAGTCTTTGAATAGAGATGAAAATTCAAAACATCCCAAGTCAACTCCAGAGGAGTCCTAAGAACACCTGCTCTTTGCCTCCTTGATCTACCAGGCTCTCTTTAGTTTTCCATATGAGAAAATGGGATGAGTGGCCAATGGCGGTGGTATCTATGCAGCTACCCAGGAGCCCAGGGGTCTCTGACTCCCACAACTCCAGATGTGGCTGCTCTCCCGATAGTCACGTTTCCACACTCTTCCGGTTTGCCCCTGGCACTTCCACAGAACAAACACATCTTTTTGTGACGTGCACATCACCCGATACAAAGAAGCACGTTGCCTGTGTCTCCGGGTGTTTCCACGCGGTCTCACTGTCGTCCACAACAACACATATCCCGGAGAGGCCAGGCAGACACAAGCCCAAACTTTCTTCTTTCCCTTTACCCTGGATCTCAGGGCATAACTTTTAGTTCTTAAGACTCAAGAAGAAAAACATCAAAATAACCTGACAACCCCTCTCCGCTCAAAACATCACCACCGTCACTTCTGCCCCAACCCCGCGGCCCCGCCCCGCACAAGATGGTAGCGGAGTGTGAGTGGAAGAGTTCCTGGTCTGCAGGCACACGCCGCGAGAAGGGGCCACACTCACCAGAGCGTCCACAGTCTGCGCAGGACACCAGCTCTTCCGGCCTCCCACTCTTCTTGTTCATGTTAGAACCCCCCAGGCAGAAGTCACAGTAGTTATTGGGAATGACTGTCCCATCCGGTCCTTTCTGGGCTGTGGAAACATTTTTTTAAAAACCCAATGTTAGGCTGTGGTGAGTCTCCATCGGCCCCTCGTCTCCCACAGGGTGGCAGAATCTGCTCCAGGAAGAATATGAAGTTTAGAATCTGAGGTTTTGTTACAACCCAGGGGTTAACTTGGGCGAAGTTTTCTTTATGATTCTCCTCGGTTCAACTGTACTAATGTCTTGCAAGTCATCCAGAGTTGAGTTTGATTTTTGCAATATTTGTCAGCTCTGTGTGTTTATACAAATTACTCTGTTCTTCTGATTGCATCCCTGGATCCCAGCGAAGCATCCAGAAGGCCTACTAGTCAAGTAAACTTCTCTCATCCCTGAACAACAAGCCCCTGGGACCCAAACATCAGATGGTAACCATCAACGGTGGTGTGACTAGAGGGAGAGAGAAAGGTCACTACCTAGGCCTTGCCCTTGGGAAAGATGCTCTTGTTTAGGAGATATTCCTTCTGTCTCTGAAAAGGAAAACAAAGAAGCATTGATGGGGGATCATTTCCAGGAAGGACTCTGAAGATGCTCCTAGGGAACTCTGGTGCACATGTGGGCAGGTACACAGGTGTCCACTCTTGTTCAGCCCCATCTCCTTAAATCCCAGACTCGTTGGTCATGGAAAGCACCCAGGACTAGTTAATCAGCAGACCCCAAGTGCCTAGAATCAGAACTGGTCACTTAGCTCAGCCTCATACCAGAGATGGGTTAGTTAGTGAGGATATCTTGAGGCTTAAGACTTTCATAAGCCACCCTTGCTGAAAGGCTTACACAAAGACAAAGGAATATCTTGGGACACGATTTTAAAAACAAAGCCTTGTGAAACAGCACATGTCCTCAAGCACTGAAAGCTCAGTTTCTAGGGGTTGGTTAAAAAACCTTGGACAGGCTCTTTGCTTGAAGAGAAATGCCTCCATTTTCCTTGTTTTTCAGTCCCTATTGTGGACATTTCTTTGTCATGTTAACACTCCCTGTTTGTGACTAAGAAGAAAAGTCTCTCTGTTTATGGGATCAGCCTAAACCACCGGGGTATCTTCCTCCTCCCAGTCCCCCAAAGTCTGCCGCTATCTTTCATTATTCACTGGCTAACATTAATCAGGGTCCCGTAGGGTACAAATCTGTAAAAGGAAGCAGATATGTGAGCACGAATACCATCCAGACAGGAAGTGATAAACGGATTCACCCACTTTAATATGATTCCCCCCCGGCCTCCGCTTCCTCCATGCCTCTGCTTTGCCTCCAGGAATAGAAAAACTTACCTGGGGAAGGCGGAAGACAAAAGCTTGCAGAATTACATTATAGAGGGTTAATCCATTTATCAGTTGCTATTTGGATTGTTTAACCAGTTTCTAAGTCATTGATTTTCATCTTCAGGGAGACAGAATATTCTCTGCAAGAAAAGTGTGGACTGTTTGGGGCAGACAGGGGAGGGGGCCACACACTGTGGCCTGGGGAGTGGGGTTTTTCTTCATCAGTCACTGCATCTCAAAGCCAGGTGTGTGTCACGCAGAATGGTTTTGAGAATAATCTCCAAAAAGCAGGACGTCCGCAAAAATTTTACTCCGCCTATAAAATTTTCATTGCCCAAATCCAGAAGGAAGTCCCTTTCTTCTTTCTCTCTCAATTGCTATCTTAACCATTTTTAGAACTCTCTCAAGAAAATCCAAGTATGTCTATGAAGCAAATAAACTCAGGGTTTCCTCATTAAGTGACCATCATGGAGATCAATCAAAAGATGAACAGAAAAAAGAAGTGGTTATATTAAATGTAGGCGTGGAGTGTAAACCCACAGCTAAGCTTCAGGATTGGTTTGAACTAGATATAAAACGCAGAGATGCCAATCACAACTTGGGTAGATTCCTGCATGAAGAGTGATCAAAGAATCCCGTGTCTATCATCACACTAAACCTCTCAAGAGGACCAGTCTCATCACCTGTCTCTTTCCTGTTCTCTTAGGGACTCCCTTTTATGTTAGATTTTCTTCCCTTTCACAAAATCTTTAAGCAACCGAAGAATCTGGTTTTTCTCCAACACACTGTGTTCCTTGTGATTTATGAGGAAGAAGTAGAACATAGAGTATAAGAATGCCCAGATAAGTCTTTACAGTTTTTGCCACCATTGGTAGACCACCCTATTGAACTAGGGACTCCAATATGGCAAGAAATAAAAAATTCAGAAACGATCTAGTAGAGGAAAGCAGACAGTGATGGAGAAGTCAATCCTATGAAGAAAGACCAATGGAAGAGAATTCAATTCATCTGATGAAGAGAAGCTTCCGAGGAGACTAAAGCAGAGCAGGGTCCCCCCATATATTTGTGTTAGTTGTTGTTTATACCAAGTTCCTGGCCAAAGGGATGAAGAAGGTGATAAACTTCCAGCTGCAGGCCCTGGTGTGTACAGTTGTGACATGCCAAGTGGGGGGAGGGGGTACCATTTTAGTCCAGCGAGGGTCCAGTGTAGAAAGTGACGGTGAGCAGTTAGACTTCATTTTCCAGGGAAATCCTTTCCGCTTCAGCTCCTACACTCCTCTCAAAACAGTAAGCTCAGGCTTCCTTCCACCTTGGTAAAATGGCATGGAATGGACTAGCCAAGAACTTTCACATCTGATTCTCTTACCTTTTGATGCATTTGGGATTCGTTTCAGGGTGCGGGTTCTCCCATGGAGCTCTCCCCATTCCCCAGCTAGAAATGACCAGTTAAGCTAGGCCCTGGGGAGAGCACAATGTTGACATCACTTCTATGACCCTTCACTTGCCTGTAAGTGTGTACACCTGCCTCATCCCCCCACATTCAACGGTTTACTCCTTCAGATTGGGGACCACATCCCACTCACTGTTGGGAAACCTATGTGTCCTGCACACAGGAAATGGTTAACAGTGATGTGTGAGATGAACGACTTAGAAACTGATCACAGAGAGGTAGGTAGGCCGCCCAGTGAGGCCTCGGGAGCTCCTCCTAGGGGGACAGTGACAGAGTTGTCTGTTACTCTGAATGTCACCCACTGCCTGGTTTATTTCCCTAGTCCCCAGAGAGAAGAGCTGGTCCACGTCCAAATGGATTGGTTGGTCATCTGACCTGGGTCACGTCTAGCTCCCAGAGTACGCAGGGAGGGTGGCCGCGAGCCCTGGGTTGCTGGAAGAATAACACTGTACTGTATCCCCACTGCGGGAAGTGAGACACCATCCTGTACACAGACACACAAGAGAAGTATAAGATTAGGACTCATGGTCCCTGGAGGAGACACCAGTCTGTGCCTATCTACCCAGCCCTCTTTCAGCTGCTTTTTGAGAAGATGAAGAAGCAGACATATGACACTACAAATCAGTGACAGATCTTACACTGACGCTTCACACATGCTATTTCACTGATTCTCACAACAAGTTTGTGACACAGGGAGCATTTGACGGAGGAGGTAACTGAAGCCCGAAGAGATTAAGGGGCTGGCTTCAGGCCCCTATTAAGAAGTGGCGGAGGTAGGGCTCACCTCAGGGTTGTCTGTGTCCCCAGAGGCTCCGTCTCCAATCACACTTCTCTGCCTCGGGGAAGTCCAGAGCCAACCTTGCATATAAAATATTTCATAAATCTCTTTAGAGTCAATGTGATTCACCCATTACTTTATTTGGGAGGCCCAAAGCGATAAAAAGTATTGAGATAGGCCTGATAAAAGCGGAAATTCCCTTTGAACTTAAATTTAATGTCTCTAGCACAGTAATCCATCCCGGTGGCCCTGTTTATTGTCATATACTCCATGAAAACACTTCTCCAGGGGATTCCAGAGGCTCATGAAGGAATTTTTTTTAAGTAAAGCTCACACCGTGGCTTTATTGGCCTTTGGCCTGAC
The DNA here is from genome assembly GCF_030028045.1 of Hippopotamus amphibius kiboko. NCBI lineage: Eukaryota > Metazoa > Chordata > Mammalia > Artiodactyla > Hippopotamidae > Hippopotamus > Hippopotamus amphibius. The sequence goes on from NC_080189.1 coordinate 158,391,663, forward strand.
CCATCCGTGAGCAATTTCCTGGCACTGTCTGTGAGATCATTATAAAAAGGATTTTACTATAAATAGGAAGCTCACCCAGACCTTGCAAGTGGGATTTAAATAGAGATTCTGCTTCTGCTTATGGGAAATTGAGTCCCGCTTTATAGAACAAGATGACGGGGAGGCCAAAGACCCAAGTGGTATTTCAATGGCAGCGTCTGTGATGATGGATTTGGTTTTCTGTTGATTAATGTTCATGGGCTGAGATCATATAAGCGATAGAAGGAAGCTGCTGAGAAAACAAAGTGAGCCTTGGGAGTTTAGAGTTTACCTGGGCGGGGTGCGGAGACGGGAGTACCTTTAAAAAGCTCAAAAAAGAAAAGAAAGGAAATCAGGAACAAAGTTCATGAAGAAATGCACACACACACACACAAAATAACAATAACCACAGAAGGTGGGAGGGAACATTCAAACAAATCAAACCAAAAGCAAGGAAAAGCCGAGCCCCAAAGAGTCCCACCGGCACACTCAGGAGAGGGTGAGCGGTCCTTCTGGAAAGGTATTACGGCACATGACCACACTACAGGATTTCTGACCTCAGTCAGGCCACGTGCCGAGGGCAAACAAGGCCCCAGATCTTCCACAGAACGACCACCGAGACAGGGCTGTCTTTCCCCCTTTCAGTCTCATTTCTGCCGCAACACGCCTGCCGCTCAAGAGGAGAATGAGCGGTGGGCACAGGCTGGCCACCAGCAACAGCCCTTCACCTGCATCTTCCGAGGCCAGGGCTGTGTCCCTGGTGTCCCAGGGAAAGAGGAAGCGAGCCAGAAGTTTAGGCTCCTCCCTGGCACATCCACAAAAGCGTGACTTCACATCCTGAGCAGACGCTCCGACAGCCTGCCAGGTCCTGGTGGGCACAGATGCGGGACCGTGTGCCGTGCCTGCCACCCGGCCCAGCCCCAGGCCAGCAGCTGTCTTCCGAGGGCCTGCTAGCGGGGGTGTGCAGCGCTCAGGAACCCTAGGGGCAGGGAGAAGAGCCCTCCAGGAGGCGCTGTGCCTCTCCTCACCCCCCTCACTCGTTCCCCCACCACCCTCCACAGCTGACAGTTCCCGTCCCTCCACAGGTCTGACATGTTGCCATGGCAACCAGAATCCTGGGCTCCGGCAGCCTCTGGTCTTGCCACCTGTTATTACTTCATCTCTCAAGTGTAAAGCATCCTAGCCTGGTACCATTTGGCTGTGCAGAGCGCATCTTCAGAGGACGGAGTAACGAGGAGGGGAGAGGAAAAGAGGGAGAGCAGAAGGCGGCCCCAGGCTGGCCACACAGGGCACACTGGACGGGCCAGGCCGGAGGACAAAGCTGCGGAGATGGGGTGGGAGGGGAGGGAGGGGGTGAGCCAACGTGCCTTCCCTTCAGAGTCAGCGAGCGGGCCTCAGCTGGAGGCCACCGCAGCCTGCTCCCTTCCACCCGGCCTTTAATGAGGGACCCGGGAGGGGTGGGGGAGGCAGCGGAAGGCTGGGGCTGTGAAGAGGTCCGTGCTGGGCCCACGCGGAGTAGAGCCAGGAGAGGGTTAAAGTGGCGCCATAAAGACTGTGAGGAAGGCTAGACCAGAGGGCACGCAGAGCCTCCAAGCTGGATAAATGGCCTTAATTCTCATGCGTTCGCTCACCCTACTCCTTACGTGTTTACTCATATAAATTATCCCCAAGGCCTGACACCTTTTCTCATTGCTTCCCTAGAACTGATGAAAAAATAAATCCCATAGATCCAAGGAATAAAAATGTTGGGATTCCATTCGGGCTGGTTCTTCTCGGCCACCTAATAGCAACCCCAGCCCCACCCTGGGGCTCCAGAGGGAAGACAGACGATGCCTTCCTCCCTGAATGTGGAAGGCGGGGCAGCTGGGGAGGCCGGCGGGGGAGATGAACACCGGGGCCCCCGCAGCACGTGACCGCCAGGCCTCACGCACCATTTTGCTACCTGGCACTGGGCACAGGGCGGGTGTATGATAGGGATTTAGGAGGGGGTGCTGCTAACGCAGAATGGTTCCGGGCCCCAGGACGCGTCCTCCTGGAGACGAGAAGGCCGAGGGCTGATTTGCTAAGTCTTTGGGTTTGCGGGTGGGCCTGAGTCGCCGTACTGCCGAGGACAACAGGCGACAGGAGGAGCTGCAGCGGCAGCACATGCTACAGGAAAGCTGGACACGGGCGCGCTTCCACGGTTCAAGGCACGGTCGGGGGGAGCAGGCTTCTCTGGAGGGGCCTCTGCACCTGGGAAGGTGTCCCTGGCCCGGGTTTGTTTGAGTGCGGGCCCATCTAGAGGCAAGAGAATATGCTAGATGACGTCCTAAGGCCTCTTTTAGGCCTATTATTTGAGGATTATAATAGGGTGAAAGAAGAGACAGAAAAGCGAACTTTTCCAAACCCAGAGGAACTCAGCCTTTCATCCCGGTTTCATATTTGTGTACGCGTCTCTCTCCCGATTAGCCGTGAGCTCCCTGAGGGCAGGAGCGGGGCCTTTAATCTCTGAATCCTCAGCACCTGGCACAGTGATTGACACAGAGCTGACAATAAATACTTAATGAAAGGATGGGCAAATCTGCACAGAGGCTTTTGGCAGAGGGAAAAAAAAAAAAAAAAAACCCACAACAAAAAACAACTGCCAGGCAAAGAGTAGTCAAAGCCCAGGAATTCAATGGATGTAAAGTGTCCCCTGAGCACTGAGTGACCATCCCAAGGCACGGCCAGCATCAGTCCTGGCCATGCCAGGGGACATACAGAGTGAGGGGCTGAAGCAACATAAGGGCGGGGCTGGGGGGGAGCCCACCGGAGAGAATGAAGCAGTGCTGCAGAAAGCCAGTGGGTCTGCCCTCCCACGGGAATCCTCTCCCTTAGGCATTTCCTGGAAAACCAGGTTGGAAAGAGTTAAGAACTCCCAGACTCAGTGGGTCCCCAGAGGTCCTCACTTGAACCTCATGTCTGGTCTCTTGCCAGGAGCCCTAAAGCAGCCAGTTGAGCATATAGGCCCTGTCTGACTACGTGCTTTGGTGGCCGTAGAATCTTTCTAAAGATGTTAAATGTGTGTCAGTCATCCCACACTTCCTGGTACCTGCCTTCTTCTCCCGTCTCTATGGAACACAAAACTCATACCGTTAGACACACACCTTGTAAATATTTACTCCCAGACACTGTGCTGTAAAATCAGAAAACACGTGTCTGTTCACACGGATGTCTCCATCTTAATGGGTGTATTTGGTTAGGGTTGCCATTTGCAGGGACTTTGGACACCATGTCACCAGTTCTGGGACTAGACTGTCACATGACCCATCAGTAATATCCTTTGGGCTCCAGCCTTTAAGGCCAACAACCCCAGGTCTGTCACTGATGCTTCAGAAAAGTGAGGAAAAGACTAAGCAAAGCTGATTACTTTTCTCAGTGCTGATTAAGGAAGGCACAAGGAGATGCTTCCATTTTCCAGTGGCAGGTCATATGGGTCAGTTCATGCCCTGGCGTAGCAACTTGGTATTGCCACCAAATGAGTCAGTTGAGGGGGAAAACGTTTCACTTGAGAGGAACTATGTCAAAAGGGCTGTAAATGAACTGGTGTCTTTCCTCTGAGAGAACTGCAGGACATCCCAGTGCTGTAGAGCAGGAGAAGCCTTGTCCGCGTCCGTTGTCAGGATGTCATTATTGTGATGTCAGCATTCAGCAAGGTCCCTTCCTCTCCTGCTCAGACTTGGCCCCGTCCACCCCTCCTCACCACCACCTCCACGAGACTGGGGTAACCCTATCAGTCCACAAGGGACCAGCATTTTCTGTGTCCTTCAGACTGAAAAACAGTACTCAGGGAAAAGAAAAGGATGAGCCTCAAGCATCAGACCTGAGGATTAGGAGGGAGAGAGTCAAGGGACTGCAGAGCTGATGGGCAGCCCAGCCCAGGGATGAGGGCCCAGGTGAGGAAAACATCCCAAAAGCAAGCCGGGAAGTGGGTGCTGGGAGCCACAGAGACGTTTGCCGGAGGTAGGACGGAGCCTTAGGAAAAGAACGAAAATCAAGTGTTCTCTCCCCACCCCCTACCCCACCCCACCCCAATTTAACAATGCAACCTGATTCCTGGTTACCTGCATCCAAAAGGAAAAAGAATTAAAGGGCAACGCTGATAGGCATCCGTCTGAAAGCTGCATTTCTCTAAGGCAGTAGTTCACATGCAGACTACTTAAAATTCTAGGCTCCCACCCCAGATCTACTGCATCCGAAATTCTGGGGTGGGATCCAGGAGTCTGCATTTTAAGGAACAGGTGATTCTAACGCGCTAAAGCTGGAGGACCACGGCTCTAACGAGACACGTGACAGTCATATCACACTGTGTCACACACATCTTAGTGCTGTGCTGTATGTGAATTCACTTATTTCACCAACACATAACCCTATGATATAGATGCGTTAGTGTTCTGATTTTACAAAGGTGATACTTAAGGCACAAGGAAGCTTGTCTAAGGTCAAGCTGCTTTGGCCCTGAACCCAAGCAGTGTGGCTCTTAGCTGGCCCACCTGATACTACCCTGCCATGGGCACATACAGCCACATACCCGAGGGAAGTCAAGTCGGAGTGGTCGGCAGGCCCTAGAGGCCAGGGCTTCTCAACTTTGAGTGCTATGCAAACAAATGACTTAGGGATCTCATTAAAATTCAGATTACGATTCACAGGTCCAGGTAGGGCCTGAGAGTCCACATTTCTTACACGCTTCCCCACGGGGTAGCCAACCATCCAGGTTTGCCCAGCACTGAGGCATTTCCAGGGCAAAGAACTTTCAGTCTAAAACTGGGAATGTCCTGGGCCAACCTGGACAGGTTGGTGACCTGAGTCCCGGGTGATGTTGATACTGCTGACCGCAGTTTGAGAAGCAAATACGCAGGCCCTCGAGGCGAGGAGTTTGGATTGTATTCAAGTGTGATGAAAATCTTGAAAGCATAGCATGACATAGTCTATTTTATACTCTTAAAAGACCACCTTGGCTACTCCATGGAGAACAGGCCATAAGAGGTACGAACAAAGGCAGAGAGACTAAGAAAGAAGTTGCAGCGATCCCAACAGGAGCTGGTGGTGATGGAGATGGAGAAAGAGACTGCTTTGGGATATATTTTAGAGAGGGAGCCAATATGGGTGATGAAGGAAAACAGAGCCAAGGTTGAATCCTAGGATTTTCACTTTAAGTACAGCATTACTTTTTTTTTTAAGAACAAGGTCAGAAAGAGATACAAGAGCTTGGAAAGACTGAGACATGGAATGAGAGAGAAAGACGCAGGAAAATTATTGAACTGAGTGCTGTGTGATTTTTTTCTAGAGCAAAACTCATTTACAAATTAAAGTCTCAAGCAGAATTTGCAAAGGGGGTTTCCATATAACATCACAAACAGCGAAATTTCGTTTCAAAGATTAAATTTGCCTGCTGTGGACTGAATTGTTTCTCCCCTAAAATGCATATGTTAAAGCCCTAACCCTCAATGTGATGGTACTGAGAGCTGAGGCCCTCATGGTGGGATTAGTGCCCTTATAAGAAGAGACACCAGAGAGCTTGCTTCTCTCTACCATGTCCCAAGCAAAGGCCATGTGAGGATACAGCAAAAAAGATGGCCATCTCCAACCCAAGGAGAGCGTCTGCACCAGACACTGACCCCACCGTCACTTTTATCTTGGACTTCCAGCCTCTAGAACTGTGAGAAATAAATTCCTATTGTTTAAACCACCCAGTCTATGGTATCGTGTTATATATTTCAAGCTGACTTCCATACTGCCCATTAATACACACATTTCTTTTGAAAAGCCACTATGCAATATGATGCGCTTCACAACGGGCCTATAGGGGAAAGTTAAGAGACATCAGTAGGACCATGACATATGTCCCAGATTGAGATTGGGATCCATCACTTGGGGCTCCAATGTCCTGACATAATTGAATGGTGTCCAGCTCAAGCACATTCACATGCCAGCTTCTCATCTGGCTAACTGTGTGACCTGGGGCAAGTTCCTCAACCTTTCTGAGCCTCGGTTTCCTCATCTGTAAAATGAGAGCGCCATGTGTAAAATAGCATGTGCCTCATGGCCTTGCAAACATTACATGAGGTGATGAGTATAAAGTGCCTAGCGCCTAGCAGACCGTCCCTAATGTCCTTCCTTCTTTCTTTTCCTCTATAAAATAATCTTTCTGAAAAGACAGGGGAGAAAGAATCAATAGCCTAAATAAGTAGGCTTTCCCAAGAAATGACACATGACTGGAGAATTCACATTCATGCTACATGTCCAAGGGCACATCCTTCGGTCTCTGTGTGCCCTGGAGTCCTCTAAGGGATACGGCACCTACCTTATAAGGTTACTGTGAGAAATGAATGAGATAAACATGGCATGCCTAGCACAGTGTCTGACACATTCAAGGAATGTCAGCAAGTGTTATTGTCAATGTCATTGGTCAGGACATGAACCTCTTCGATCCTGAACATTCTAAGTAATTAGGCCAAAAAATGTGAAAGAAATAAAAGAGGCTCACAGAAAGGCAAGTGGCAGGTAGATGCCTGATCCTGGGGAAATGGGATGGTAAACACAGGGACACACACGCGGCTAGATTCTGCTCTACAGCTTCCTCCCACCGGGTTTCATGCAGCCATCGTATTTCCCCAATTAGCTCAGAAGTCGTCCTGGAGCCGAGACCACATGTTTGGAGCCCCAGTGACACTTGGCCCCACGAGTGGGCACATGCACAGTAAGTGCTGAATAAATAAGCATGTTTAGCTTATATGGAAGGACTGGTGTCCCGTATTTAAGATTTAGCAAAGGATGTGCTAGGGCCGGGTCAGGCTCTGATAGTTCCTCCTGATGCCAGTGAGACCCCCATAGGCAGTTAGCTTCCCAGCATCGCACGGCCATAGACAGGCCCTGACTCAGATTAGCCATCTGTGGTCCTGGATGTGCTCTGTTGGCCCGAATGGCACAGAGACGGGATGGCACAGAGACTCTCAGTGTGTGGGCCCACTGCCAGACACCCACACAGCCTCACTGAAGACTCAGGGCAACCCCGTGGGGGCAGAATGATGGTTCTCTCTGTTTCCCAGATGAGGCAACGAAGGAGCAGAGACGCGTAAGTGACTGACCCACATCCACACAGACAGAAGACGGCAGCGCGGCGGAGTCGCGATACACACCCTGGCCTGGCCGGTTCCAATGCCGTTTTCTCAGCCACTGGGTCGAGAGTGTGGATGACCCACAGGTCTGCAGAGTTAACTCCAGGTATACCTTCAAGGCCAGAACAACCCCTCAGATTCTTCTCTGCTTTGCAATCTGTAATCCGTTGTTAGTTTCCAAATTTGCTCTTTGGAGAGCAAGAGGCAGCTCCCTTTTCCAGATGGAGCCCTGGGTCTGAACCGCCCTCTCTCTGCCCGGTAACAAAACCTGAACTTCCTGCGTCAAGGTTGGGTAAGTGGTGAGTTGTGTGGATTTTACAGCTTTTCAGCCACCTTTCAGAGTGATCCAAAACTCTTAAGCTTGTGTCAAACGTGATTTTCACTCTCTCTCTTAAAGCTATATCCGTTGCCCCTGGGCCATATGTTAGAGGACAGAGATGTCAGAAGACTAACATCTGTTCGATCTTTCCCATCAGTGTGGCAATGACATCATATGCTTCTTTTAGATAATTTGCACATTATCAGACTAATTTTCAGATTATCTAATCAGCCGACATTACCCTTAATCAACGCAGCTCTCCTCTTTCAGTTTTGCAGAGTACAACATGCCCTCCAAAGGCACACTGGGGTGGGGACTTTTCTGCTCTTGACAGACGCTGAGAGCCTAGCTATATGCCAGGCCACCACTATTAGAAGACTGAGACCTCCGGGGAATGAGGACACCTCAACTTCCATTCCAGGGACCTGAGAAATGGGCTTGGAATAAATTTTATAGATCCATACTTTAAAACATATTTCCCCCATAGGGGCTCCAAGTGTGTTGCGGAGAGCATTTTATATTCACGTATGCTATTAAATAAGAGATATACCAGACAACAATTAATATCACACACATTTCTTTATAAGTCATTTGTTCTTACTTCTAGTAATTGCTACCATGGCTCTCCTTTGCTTACAAGATGACAGCTACACAGCCTGGCAGTGAAGACGCTTCCAGCTGCGGTCCCGCCCACATTCCATCATTTCTCCAATACCACTGTCAGACACAACTACGACCAGCTCTCTGAACACAAGATGCTATTTCACACCTCCCTGCCTTTGTACACACAGTTCTCTCTACCTGGGAAGCCCTCTCCCACCCAGTAAATTTCTCCTCATTCTTCAAGGGCTAACTTGAAGGTCACCTCCTCAGTGAAGGCTTTGCAAATCCCCTAATGCTTTTTAAACGTTCTAATGTTTCTAATGATCTGACACTTTCAATGCCCTGCAGGGCTTTTTAAAACATAGATTGCTGGCCTGTATCCTCAGAGTATCTGTTTCCCGAGGTCTGGTGGAGTCAAGAACCTACATTTCCAGCAAGTTCCCAGGTGACGCGGACGCCACACTTAGAGCACTACTGCCCTAAGAAGTAAAAAGTATGCTGTGCCCTTGAGCCCTTCACCATATTCTATACTTCCTTCACCATATTCTATACCTACCCTATTACCATTCCTACTCACAACCGTGAGCTCCTTGAGGACAGGGACCAAGACAGTAAGTATTCGATACACAGTTACTTAACCAATAGATGGATGGGTGGATGGATGGATGGACAAATGAATGTACTAGACTGAATTTCTTCACACATCTTTTTCATACAGGTCCACGACCCCAGAAATGCCCATACCCATCCCACCCCCATAAAAGGTACCTTGAAAACATCATCTATAATAGTTTCCCACTGTGCAGAGAAGGTGAAAAATTCAAGAAGAGCTTTGACATTGTGAGCCTGTGTCAAAGGAGTTTTGAATTCTAACCCAGTGCTCTTTCTGCTACCCTGTTTACCAAGGTGACACTTCAGGAGTCACAACAGGATGCCTCTGAGTGGCACCTCTCAGAGTCCTAACCTGCCAAACCCTCCCTCCTTTCATTCACACATCTGGGTGTGTATATCTATATATATGCACAAACACACATGTGCACACACACGGTGATTTCACTGGTAGAAAGTAGGTGAAGCGGGTCAAAGAAATAGAAGGAAGAAGAATGCAGCCTCCCACAGGGAGGAGAAGGGCAGCAGCTCAGGCAGGGAAGCCCCCATCAGAAAAGTCCTGTCTCCCAAGGGGAGTGTCTGAGCTCCAAGCATCCCGGGGCTGCCTGGAGTGGAGACAGAGAAGCAAGGGCACAAAGGAAAGGGGACAAGCCTACTGATGAGACAAGCCACGTACATTCGGGAGAAAATGAGAGACTAGGAGAGGAACAAAGGTGGGAGAACATCAGCCGGGAGGGGCGGAGGACGGGAGGAATGGCCGCCGAGTGCTGAGCTGGCAGCACAGGGCGGCGTGGGTGGGGGCGGGGGGGGTGGTTAGTGCTGGCTCCAGCACTCTGCTCTGCCCTTTCCGCAGCAGCAGGAGCAGGGATGAGCAATAGGCTCTGCTGGAGGCACAGCTGGGGGGATGCAGCCAGGGACAGCAGGAGGACCAAAGTCAAAAGGTCTCGACGGCTGCAGGCGGTGCAAACGCAGATGCCCACGACAATGACAACTCCTGAGCCTGCAGGGCTGTTTTTCCTATAGGTCTGTGCTCGCAAGCAGTGGCGGTCCCCCTGCAGCTCTGCTCAAGGGGGGCAGGTCCGCGTTCCCACCTCACGGGCGTTCCAGAACTTTTCCTGGGGGAACGGCAGATGAGCCTCTTGGATTAAGCTCTCCTGCCTCCCTCCCCCACTCCAAAAGCCCTGCCACGGGAGGATCACAAAGCTAGACCTTAGGATGCTGCAGAGCTGTCACATTTGATTCACCGTACAGACCCAGTGGCATTTAGGGGCAGGATGGATGGGAGCCCACCCCCACGCCAAACAGTGGGAGCAGCTAATGACTGGGTATTGATGATGCTGGCAGTTAGTACTCACGAGAACATGGCTGGGGGGGTGGGGAGGGCACCCACCAGGGGAACGTGGGAGGGGGCGCAGCACACGTTCGGAGCAACAAACAGGTCGGTGGTGTCTGTGGTGCAGGGAACCCAGGAGGAGCCTCTGCCTCTCGGATTTGTCCAGAGGAATTGGGGAAGAGGAAAGGGAGGGCTTCTGTGGACACGGAGGGCCTTTCTGCCGCACCCTCCCTGCAAATAAGATTAGAGTTCATCACAGAAAAGGTGTTTGTGAGGGTTCTGGAACCTTCCTGGTGTGAGAAGGCCCCGGAGGAGCCCAGGTACAGCTGTTCTTTTCTATGCAGTTTAAAATCCTTGGGTCGTCAAATGGTCCTTTATGAAGAGCCCGAGTCCTCACGAGCAGGGTGTGGGCGGGGAGGGGGCTGGAGCGAGAGTGCCCGCTGGCAAACCCACAGAGAGAGGGCAACATGCGGCCAGATACTTACGGATGCACCTCCACCCAGGAGAAAAGATGCCGCTTCCTCCCTAAGCAAGGCTGCCTGGCCTCACGGTGCGGACATGAGGACCCACAAGACTGCATGAGGGGATCCCGGTGGACAAAGAAGAATAGGGGCAAGTGCCCATCGCGGAAGGCAACAGACAGCCAGGAGGGGCCCACAGGAAAGGCTAAGGAGGAGACCCTCTCTATCCACTGGGGGCCCGCAGTCCACCTGGGGGTCACAAGGAACCTTCCTCTGTGGCTACCATCACCATGCACACACATGAAAGAGATCCAGACCAAAGAGAAGCACTCCAAACCCTGCAGTGTGAGGAAAGCACCTACGCACGGGGACACAACAGCCTGACATTTGAGAAGAGACGTAAAGGAGATACGCCAGCCCTGGCGGGAGCGGGAAATAATACAAAGCTAATAAATACTTTAGACGGAGCAACCATCGCTAATAAACACTTTCCAGACAGCAACCCAAATCAAAGGAGATTGTTCCCGGCCTCCTCGAGGCAGCAGACAATAGCTACGCCTTAGCCCCTTAGATCAGAGAAGGGATGAGAGGCGAGACGGGAAACGCAAAAACCCGCCGATCAGTACAGGTCAATAAATTTTCTTTTCTGGAAGACAAAGGTGACTGGACCAAGGGAACCTCTCCCCAGGGAGCAGGCAGAGAGCTCAGCATTGTAGCTGAGAAACTGGCACAGGGAGGAGGTGGGCACCTCCTGCCTGCTTTTCAGGTTCTGAAAAGCAGAAGACAATAGTTGGTAAGAAAACAAAGGGTCTGTCACATGAAAGGCTTGAACCCTGAGAGAGAGCAAGAATTAAAGAAGGTGCTACGGCCTGAATTGTGGCCCTCCCCCCAAAAAAACTCACATGTCAAAGCCCTAACCCCAAGTAGCTCACGATATGACTATATTTGGATCCAGGACCTTTAAAGAGGTGAGGAAAGACCAAAAGCTAAAATGAGACTGTTAGGGTGGGCCCTAATCCAACCTGACTGGTGTCCTTATAAGAGGAAATCTAGACATACAAAGAGACTTTGGAAGCACACGTGCACAGAGGGATGGCCGTGTGAAGAGGCAACAAGAGGGTGGCTGCCTGCAAGCCAAGGAGCGAGGCCTCTGAGGAAACCAACCCTGATGGAGGATTGATCTAGGACTTCCAGCCTCTAGAACTGTGAGAAAACCAATTTCTGTTCTTTAAGCCAGGCAGTCTTTGGTGTTTGTTACAGCAGCCCGAGGAAACTAACACAGGAGGCAATGCTACAAGGGGAAAGTTGGGGTGGGGGTTACGTGAAAACCCACACTGAACCAAAGAAAGGTCTTGGCCAAGGTGTGTTCGTTGTTTCAAATATCTGGTGAAGGCAGTCCATCGACATTAATTGACTGAGTTTGAAATGCACAGGAGTCACCCTTAAACGCTAGAGTCTGAATATTTTTAAAGGCCTGATCCCTTGAATTACATTGAATTGTTCACTTTAAGAGCACCCACACAGGGCTTCCCTGGTGGTGCAGTGGTTAAGAATCTGCCTGCCAATGCAGGGGACACGGGTTCGAGCTCTGGTCCAGGAAGATCCCACATGCTGCAGAGCAACTAAGCCCGTGCGCCACAACTACTGAGCCTGCACTCTAGAGCCCACGAGCCACAAGTACTGAGACTGCGTGCCTCAACTACTGAAGCCCCCATGCCTAGAGCCTGTGTTCTACAAGAAAAGCCACCACAATGAGAAGCCTGTGTACCGCAATGAAAAGTAGCCCCCACTTGCCATAACTAGAGAAAGCCCGTGCACAGTAACAAAGACCCAATGCAGCCAAAATTAAATAAATAAATAAATAAATAGAGCACCTACACAAAATCTTCTGAGCAAAATAAAAAACATATGGCATGTCCACAGTTATTCTTCACCCCATGATCCCAGATCACCCATGATCCCAGAAGGACCCACATCTTGAAGCAAGCCCTAAAGGTCCCATTCTCCCATCCCATTCTGAGTTTGGGGTGGGCCCAGAAACCGTAAGGAATGTTGTAGAGGGAAGACACGTGAATGCCGAGCCCTTTGTGAGTCCCTAATTCAAACCTGAAAGTTAAGGAAGGAAAGAAAGAATAGAAGTGGAAACACAAATCTTCAGGATCATTTTGGGTCTTCAGAGCCCAATATCCCCAACAAGAGCACCCAGATCACGTCTGCTGACGGAGCGCTCACACGAAGAGCATGGAGGCTCTAGAGCTAAGTATTCCTAAGGCAGGAGAGCCCTTATCAAAAGTGTGACCCTGTAAGAGCCAAGGCAATGGATCAAGAATATTCTACGTCTCTTGGTGGCCAAGGAGACATTTGGAACGTCTGTCTCAACTGACACACCTCACGGCTTTGCCTGACTCAGGTTAGCAGCTGTGAACAGGTTTTCTGGAGCTGAGGGAAAAGAGGAGCAGGTCTGGCCTTTGACAATGGCCAGGTAAGGATGTTTCCCTTCCGACTTAACACTTGCCTCCAGACCTCTGGGAGCAGCGCTGGGTGTGCCCCTCCTGCCCGGCTCCCTCTAAGCCTGGGGCTCAGCTGGCCCACAAGGGGCATCTGGGGCTGGGTTGAAATAGCCAACTCACCACAGGTCACTGAGACCAATCAACAGTGCCACCAGAAGACGCCAGAGGTGAACGGAAAGGAATGTTCCGTAGCCCACCCACCTCATCACTCCCCCAACCCAGCAACCGGGAACTCACGCCTGTGGTTCTCGTTTCTGTGGCTGGGTGGGGACCGGGTCTCCTGGTCTTGGGCCTCATCCCCCTCCTCGCTGGCCAAGTGAGTGTGAGCGTAGTGGTAGCTGAGTCCGGGCCGGTTCTTGTAGCGCTTGCCGCAGACTAGAGAGGAAGAGAGGAAAGGAAGGGAAAACACAAACGTTAGCAACCTCTGTAGCCACTGCCATCCTTCTCCCAGGCAGTGACTCCCATCCATCCACCCCAGAGCTGGGTTTCCCTGAAAAAATGTCTCCCACTCCCAACACCCCTCACCCCACTGGACAGAACCAACACCGCTATAATAACACGGACCCAGGTAAAGAAAAACCATGTAAGTAGAAGACGGAAGTTGAACTGTGTAAGAGCGACATCATTTCCCAGCTGTGAGACCCTGGGAAAGTCACTTGCCCTCTATGTGCCTCAGTTTCTTCAGAGGGAAAATGAGAATAATAGTAGTTCCTAGCTCTTGAGTTGTTATGATGAGTTAATCTCTACGCAAAGCACTTAGAACAGAGCTAGGTACATGGTAAGGGTGATAAGTATTATACCTGTGAAGTTAAAAGGCATTGGGCGTCTATTTAGTCCAACACCCCATGGCACAGATGGGGAAAGTGGGGCCCAGCAAGGCTAAGTGCTTTGCCTGGGAACACACAGCTAGTTGTGGCAGAGCCACTGGGACCTAGTCTCCTGGATTCCTGTGCAGTACGACTTCCACCGCCCCGTGGTTGACTCTGTACGAAGTACAAAAGCTTTACATGGATCATATTTCTGATCTATCATCCAGTGATTTTGTGCCAGAAAAACACATATCACTTCCACCATGAAAACCATGAATGTGAAGCATCCTTGGTCGATGTGGCAACCAAGAGCTTGTGCCCTTGGCCCAGGAAGCCTCTGATACCCCGATCTCTAAAAATGTGTCCTAGCAGAGGCACTACCTCTCAGGTGGACGGTAGGAAGCAAGCGCCACGAACAACACAAATATGGTGTCTTGGAGCCAAGGAGAAGGAAGGGGCAGCTCCCTTGGCTGACTGCTCAGGACCTAAATGGCTAAGACCAGATCACTGCCACCACCCTCCCCGCCGAAAGCCCAATATCTCAGCCCCTGGAGGGATGGCACCGCTGGTAGCGGAAGCCGCGAAGGTCTTCCAGTAAAACTCCTGTCCCCGCCCTCTCGTCCTGTCCCCACCTCTCCCCAGGAAAGCAATCCCCACCCAATCTGCAGGAGCAGCTGAGGTTGCCAGCTTTAGGAGATTCTCCCTTCACATGACTGGGTTACAGCAGCAAGTGTAAACACATCACCAAGTGGAAAGAGTACAGACTTCATCACCAGACAGGGGTCCACAGCCCACTTCCAGGTGCCAGTGTTGAGCAGCTGCATGATCTCCACAGTACAGAGAAGAGCCGTTACCCAGCCCGCTTACCCCCTCCCCTTCTTATTTCTGGTGAGGTTTCCTTTCTTACTAGATTCTCTTAGGTTTTTCAGGTACTATAACCATTGGCAAAAAGAGATGTCATCTCTTCTTTCTCATATTTATACAAACTATTTTATCCTCTTAGCTTAATTCATTTGTAAGAATCACCAAGACAGTATTTTAAAATAGCAAAAGCAAGCTTTTCCTATTGTAGTGAAATTGGATTTAGTGGTTCATTGTTTAGAATGATATAAGTGGCTAGTTTTTAGTCCTCATCAAGTTTAAGTAGCTCCTCTCATTCCTGAGTTCGAGTTTTATTATAGGAGAATTTTACCAGCTGTCCTTTCGGCATCTACTAATATTGACTCTCCTCTAGTTTGTTGATATGGTGAATTATGTTGATTTCCTAACGCTTCCTATTACTGAGCAATTCTTGCATTCCTAAAATGTCCCCCATTTGGTCAGAGTGTATTACCTATTTGTATACTGCTGCATTCTATTTTCTAATTTTGCATTTTGCATCTATACTCAGACTTGAGATAGATCTATAATTTTTGGCCTATGTTTTACCATGATTTTCAATTGTATGGTTATGTTGTCTTCCAAAATCGAACTGAGGAGTTCTGCTGTGTGAAACTGGACAAGACACATAATCTGTGTCTTTTTTTAAAATCTGAAAATGATGACAGTACTACTTACCTTGAAGGATTATAAATGATATTTGTAAAGTATCTCACTCAGTACCCACCATATAATAGATGCTCAATAGACAGTAGTGAGAGGGACAAGAGGCTTCAGTGTGGTCTACCACATCTTAAGTGCTGGACCCTCCTGAAAGAGGGACTTTGACCCTTACCTCTACTATGGAATCTGGCAATTGGCTGGACTTTCTTAACAAGGTGAGAGTCTGAAACTCAAGTGGGTGATCAAGTTAGAGACTAGTGACTATAAATGCAATTGGCTTCTCTCTCTCTCTCATAAATATTGCAAAAAATAATAATAATAACATGGTGCTACACATCTCAATTCCATTTGACTCGGGAAATGAGACCTAAGGAGACCCATGAGGCACACTGTGGGCCTGCTGGTGGCTTTTTCTATTTAACGGTTTGAACGATCTAAGGTCAATAAACAACAAATTATGGGGTCACTGGATATAAATTCATTTCATCACCAAGCATATTGCTGGTGAGGAATAAATGTTTATTCAAAATAAGGACAATAATGTCCGTACTCATATGGGGAAACCTCAGCTGCCTCTGCAGATCTCCCCACCGCACACTCAACCACATTTTATCTGTGCCATGTTGTTGTGTCCGTTACCACCATCTTCCGTAATCACACAATTCCAGTGTCGTAAGAGGCGTGTGGTCTAACTACCTGTCAAATGGTTTGATTCCCGCCAACACTCTAGATGCCTTCCTGGAACAACTCCACTGATGGGGAGCTCCCTCCCCACCCGAGTAGGCATGTCTTCTTTGATCTCCTTGAATTATAATTATGACTGCACTGGAGGACCTGTCTTAAGGACAGTTTCACATCGATTTCATCTTGATGTCAACAACTCCACCTCCCGTGCCACCATGCACGTTTTACACCTTCAAAACATACCCACTGAATAGCTGATGAGTGAACATAGAAAACGTCGTAGGAAAGCCAGGAAGTGGGTGAGGAGGGAAGCGTGTAGAACTGGCTCCATCTGTCCCCATTAATCTCACACTAATAGTTCTTAAAACCTACAAAACCGAACCCAAGCAAAAAGCTTCCCATATCTCCTTCCCCAACACCACAGAGAGGAATTATTCTTAGAACAGATCCTTTTGCTAAAAGAGAGATTCTAAAAGAGTAGTGCCCAGGCCAGGACCAACAGCATCGCGTGGGAGGTTGCTAGAGATGCAGATTCTGGGGCTCCTCCCCAGACCTACCGAAGCAGAACGTCTAGGGGTGGGGCCGGCAATCTGTGGCTGAGCAGGCCCTGCAGGTGATTCTGACACACCACAGTCTGAGAACTACTCTGCTAGAAGACTGTATATATTGAGGCTTGACTCTGCCCGCCCTGCGTGCACCTGCCCTTCTGGATGGATGGAGGTGGCAGGAGAGGGCAGCAGGAGGCAGCCCTGAGACCTGTGTTCAGTTATTAGAAGAAACAGAAGCAGACAGCACATAGAGGTCCTGGAAGCCAGACCCCTTAACCACGACCCCTACATGCAGAGCTTTCCAGGTGGAGCTTCATTTTTCACCACCTGCTTATAGCATGTTGTTCCTTCATCAGCGGGTCTTCAAGAAAACATTTATTAAACACCTAATGTGTGCCCAGTAAGGCACCAGAGGACACACATAAATGAGCCCCAGTCCCCTCCCTCCAGGAGTCTGCAGTCTAGCAGAGGAGACATACACATCTACCAGCAAGGAGGGAGGTGGGATAAATACACCAATGTGAGCCTGTGCCCCGCAAAGAGGAGGGGCCAGCACACAGGCTTAAGTAGCGTGGGGGTGGGGGGATGGCTTCCCAGAAGAGGTGGATGAGCTGCAGGTTGTGAGATAGCAGGGCATCACCAGGCAGCCAAAGGAGGAAGGCTTGCGGGCACCAAAGCACATTCTGCCGGCACCTTTGGGGAACCGCAGGATAGTTAAGTAAAGCCGGTGGGAAGGGGGAATCAGGGCAGGTATGAGGGGGACTAAGGAGAGGAAGGTGGGCAGGATGTTATCGCAACCGTGGGAAGCCAGGGGAGGACTGTAGGTATCCCAAAGACCAACTTAATCACATTTACATTTTAGGAATACCGCTTCAGACAATACTGCAAAAGATGGATTTGGAGGTGGCAAGAGGCTATTTTAATTTTCAGTGTGTGAACAGTGAGGACTTCAGGGTAGGAGAGAGGTTAAAGAGAGAGAATCTGGTAGAAGGAGGAGCAGATGGGAGTCAGCAGAAAGGAGAAGCCTAAAAAGATTTCCACTAACTCGGCCTTCCTGGCCACGCGCCATCCAGCCCCTATCCACCTCCCCAGCCTCACCTGAAGCCACATTCCACCTCCTTCTCAGCCCTCCTGCCCACTGGCCTTTTCATTTCTTCAACATTTTTCTTTCCACCACAGAGCCTTTGCACAAGCCCTTCCCTCTGCCCAGAACGTCCCGCACCCCCAATCTGCTTGATTGACACTTCACCGTCCTTCAGGCCTCGAGTCTTTCCAATCAAAATTAGGACCCCGGTGTGTCACCTTCCCAGGACTAGTCACATTTCTACATGTGTCTCTCCCACCAGCCGCAAGCGTGGCAGACCCTGTGTGTCTGCACACTGGCGCAGCCCCATTGATCAGCTCGGGGCCTGCACTCGCTGTCAGCTAAGGGAAGCAATAAAAATAGCCAGGTCTGACTTGGGCACCTGGCTGGAAGCATCTAGGAGGAACATCAGATTTAAAGAAGGAAGGGAATGAGTTCAGTCTGAGGTTGGCTTACACACCTGGAGCTTAGGAAAGAGATGTGGATGTTGGAGTTGCCAGGGTGGCCACGGACGGTATGGATATGAGAGACGTGCCAGGAGAGAAGGAGGAGAGAAAGAAGAAAGGTGTGGACACAGGGCAGAACTCAGAAAACACCAGTATCTTAAGAGTCTGGTGAAGAAAGAGAAACCGATTTAAAATTTTTATTAAGAAAGATTCAGAAGTGAGGACAGAAGCCAGAGAGGGTTTCCAGGTGACAGTAACAATGACACCAGCAGTCACGGCCCCTGCTGACAGCTACTGAGCATGTACTGTGTGCCAGGCCTGCCCTGGTGCTTCACGTAAATTTGCTCACAGCCACAAGCACCCCCATTTTACAGAGGCAGAGCCAGGGAAATGTCAGATGCCCCAGAAGGGCCAAAGGATGGGGACTGAGAGGAGACCGCTGGGCTTGGTAATTAGGAGGTCACCTGAGTGAGCAGGGAATTCACAACCTCAAGGAGGACGAGGCAAGACTGCAGGGAGCTACGACGCTCCTGGGAATGAGGACGTGGTGACGGGGCCGAGAGACCTTTCCTTCCAGCACGGCTGTGGAAGGGGAAGAGTCAGCTGGTGGGCAGATGGGACTGCAGAGTGCGGGGAGGCTGAGCGCGGCTTGTCCTTCAGCAGAACAGATCGTCCTCAGGCGTGCGGGCTAAAGGGAAGGAGGCAGGAGGGAGGGGAGTTTGGAAAGCAGGGTTGGGAGAGATTGGAGCTCATGGAGCAAGATGCCTGACCCCCAAACAAAGCTGCTGACCCAAGTCCCAGTCCTTCAGATGACTTCATCCTAGGGACAAGAGATTTCTAAGATTTATTTCGCTTGAAGCGCATCTGGGTCACACGGCTACACTGCGATGAAAAGAAATGCCTTGGAAATCCTGCTTTGACTGGTTTGGAAGAGAAGGAAAATCCAGCACTGTCTCACCTTCTATATGTATTTCATCACATCCTCCTGCCACTCTGAACACTTGGGAGCCAGCTTCGTAGACGTGTGACCCGTGCATTCAGACAGGGTCCGGGCTCGGAAGGGTCCCACACTCAAGTTTTATGCTTTGCTGTCGTCATCTTGAAATTTTTAATACTGTTAAACAAAGGGCCCCTCACTTGCATTTCGCACTGGGCCCTGGACATTGTGCATCTGGTCCTGGAAAACACTGGGGGCAGGGGGTGGAGATCTGGGACTAAGTTATTCCAAACCCCCACCCTGATCGTGTAAGAGCAGCCACAGTGAATGCAGGACCCGGCCAGTTCTAGTTGAGAGTAAAATTCCCCTCTCAGGTAACTAGGGAGGCTGGCCGGAGGGGTTAACCACGCAGCGGTGGTCATTTTAGTGCCACCAACAGCTCTGGCCCTGCCTCTGGGTCGACCCTGCCTTCAGAGAGGCAGGCCCTGGAATGGTATGTGGGTAGGCTGGATCTGAACTGCCTAGGTTCAAATCCCAGCTCACTGCTGACTGTGATCTTGGGTGAGTGGCTAAATCTCTCTGTGCCTCAGCACCCTTTCTGGAAAATGGGGATGATCACAACAGCACACCTACCACATAGTTGTCAGGCTACGTGAGAGGATATATTGAAAACTGTGCAGGGCTCCCAGTAAGCCGCAGCCACGGCCACCTGCTATTGTCAACACTGTGGATCCGCAAAGGGAATAACGCCTAAAGGGAAGGCGAGGGGGGTGGGGACGGGACTAGCAGTTTCTCCTCTGAGGTCTGGGGTGATGGAGTTGCAAGGAAGAGACTGCTGGGAAAGATACATTCTGAAAATAAAGTATTAGAACCATCTGCTATCCTTTCATCACGTCAGCAGTCTCACTCTGGAATTATCTGTTGTGCAGAATCAGACTGCGCCCCAAGACTGCTGAAGCATCAGGAGAGGGCTGTGCCCCCGTCCTCCCACTCCAGCCTCCCTCCCCAGGGCCCGCTCCTTGGCGTCACGCGCCTCCGAAGCCATCACCCCGGGGACCAGTCGACCCTGCCTGTGGTGCACAACCTAAGGTCCTTCTTTTCACCTTGACAGCGCGCACCTGGATTGTGTGTTCCCGGCGCCACCGCGCACGTGGAGAGGAACGGCTGTGACAGTGAGGAAGGTCCAGCTTGCCTTCCTCTCTCTCTGTCCCCCCAGGGCAGATCCATCTGTCAGGCTGCGGAATTAGTGCTTGCCCACTTCCCAATTCAGAGCTGGACTCTCCAGGCAGAACCTCCTGTCTGGAGTTATGAATACCTTCAGGGCTGCCCCAGAATATTTACAGCAGCGCCCCCTGCCCCCCACTCCAACCCTACACCACTGACTCCTTACAGGGATGGGGGGGGAGGGGAGGAGGGGAGGAGGGAGGAAGAGGAGGAGGAGGAGGAGGAACAATCAGGGGCAGTATGTGTGAACAAAGCCGACTGCCGCAGACAGCAGAATCCTTCCTGCCGGGGAGAAGCGGCCGCCTTCCCCACTGATAACTTAATGACTCTGGCACATTTTCATCAGCCCAACTTGGAGCACGCAGTGGGTATCTGAGCCAGGGGTTTCCGAGAGCCTGAAAGCAGCGGCTGAAAGCAATTACGGGATGAGAGTCCAAGAGACAAAGCCTGGGTCTTGGGAGTCACCGGGCCGCATCTCTTTCCCAGTTCTGCCCCGTGGCACTTAGGACAGCACTTCCTTTTCTCTGCAGCTTGACTTCCTCGTCTGTAAAATTGACACAGCAGTGCCCGTCACCTGCCAATGCTTCCAAGGCATCATACTTACAGACTATCAGGCAGGCACACGTTCTCACATTCAATCTCACAACAGCTCAGGAGGTAGGGATTATCATCCCATTTTATGGAGGAGGAAACTGAGTCTGGGGTTATTGAAGCAATTCACTAAATGGCAGAGTCAGGATGTAAATTCAGGTCTGTATGACTTTGAAACACACATGCTCAAAGATGTGCTAGTCATTCTCCATTCACCACCCCCCCAGTGCTTGGAACTGACCTCTAGGGCCTCTTGCCCTCTGCTTCCAGTGGAGTTTGGCCATCAGGAGGCACTGGCAGGAGAACAGAGGATGAAAAGAGAAGAGATGGGGATCTGTGCCCTGCCCACCCCTGCTTGGGCAGCATCCCTGGTGCAGGGCTACCCTGCCCCCCAGATCCAGCTACCCTTGGGAGCCAGTCTTCCCTGCTCCTTGCGACCCAGGATAGGGAGGGCTCCCCCTCTTCCTTGTTGCTACTTTTATCCTGCCCACACCTCCACAATCACTCCAACAGCAAATTCTCTGCCATTCAGCCCTTCTAAGGTTGAACCTTATGTCCTGCTGGGGCCAGGACAGATACAAACAGGGGCCATTCTGACAGGAGAATCATACCATACCAGACTGGTTCGGATGTTTGGGGACCCCCGCACCTTCCTGACAACCCTTGGTCTTCTCTCTGCAGAACCAGCAAGGTGGGTGGAGGACCGTCCATACTTTGGAGAAGCCCCAAGTAAGAAAAGCCCTGCTGTGAATGATCTTCGGACAAAACCCAGGGGACACGGCAAAAAGCCACTATCTCAGACTTGTGTACTCAGGGCGGGGTGTTAATCCCTACAACTGTGTTAAAAGCCCAGGCTTTTTCAAGAGTAATGATGGCACCACAAAGCTCAAGCGATAAAAGTGGTGGCTCCACAAATGGCCCGGGTCCTGCAACATTTAGGCACCAAGAAGCTGCTCTTTGGCAAGTCCAGGTGGGCTTCCCTCCCCTACGCTCTTGAGCCAGAGGCCAGCAGCGTGCGTGGCCCTCTGCAGACCTGGGGTCTGGCCCTGGCTCTGATACTAACCCACCATGCACCCTTTAGAAACAAATCCCACACCTTTCTGGACTTGGTTTCCCTGTTTATAAAATATGGCAGTTGCATCAGACCACCTTTAAGTCTTTCCATTCTAACACTGCACAACTCTTTGTTTCTCCGAGTCCTCCAAGGTCCGTGTGCCTTCTGAAGCAATTATTCCCTCAACTGTGACAGGAAAACGATGTAGGTTCCCAGTCACAGGATCCACCCAGGGGCTGCCTACGCCCCTCTCCCCACCCCACTGAGCCAGGTCTGGTGATGCCTTTCTGTGGCTTCGTGTTTTCTTCCAGGCCACCCTTGATGCTTATTTTAAGCTGAATTCTTCTGGACAGAAACCCAGGGGCTGGAGTAGGGGTAGGCTGTAACACCCTGATGTTTCAAAGCCACATTCCTCAGGGCCTGGCACTGATCCATGTACTAGGAGTGAGCCCAGAGCCAGGATCTATCAAATGCCAGTGATCCACAAGTCCTATGTCTTCATCAAGGGAGGGCATTCTGCATATTTTACAAATTTATTATATATGAATGTGGCTACAGGTGTAAAAAAAAAAAAAACACAGGAAGAATGCAGATAAGCAATAAGGCTTTCATTTCAAAATACGCTATAAACTGATTCTAGATCCCCAGCAGAGAAATGCAGAAACTCCCCAAACCAAAGCATGAAATGAGTTAGTGGAACTCTTTCCCACCCTGTTGACAAGCAGGGTCACATAATTATGGTGAACTCTGGGGTCAGTTGTTCTATGCCAACTAATTGGCTGTGTGACCTTGGGCAAGTTACTTAATCTCTCCAAACCTCAGTTTCCTTATCTGTAAAGTGGGGATAATAATAGTTTTATACCTCAAGTGGGTATTGTAAGAACTAAACGAGTCCATCCGTGCAAAGTAGTCAGCACACTGCCTGGCACACAACAAATGTTCAACAAGCATTAGCTATTTCTGATCATTCATTTAACTCTCAGAATGCTTCCCCGGTCCCTGACAACGCCAGCAGCCAAAGCACAGAACAGCACCGGGGGCTCAACTTAAGTGTGGAATAAGTACCCTTTCTTGACTTAGTAAAAAAAAAAAAAATATTTATTGAGCATATAGCGGGAAGTTGCTGTATAACAAAGGGAGATCAACTTAATGATGGGTGATGCCTTAGAGGGCCAGGACAGGGAGGGGGGGAGGGGGTCACGGGAGGGAGGGGATATGAGGATATATGTATAAATACAGCTGATTCACTTTGGTGTACCTCAAAAACTGGTACAAGAGTGTAAAGCAAATATATTCCAATAAAGAGCTTAAAAAAATAAATATTTATTGAGCATATTTATGAACCAGGCAGTGAACTAATGATTTTCACACAGTCTCCTTTCACCCTCTTGAAAACCCGCTAAGGTCAATCTTATTGTCCTCACTTGACAGAAAAAGAAACTGAGGCTCAGAGAGGTTTTTGTGATTTGCCCAAGGTCATGGCAGGGAGTGTTGCAGCCAAGACACAAATCCTGGGCTTCTGACTCAAGAGCCATCTTCTTTGGGCCACTATCCCTTACAGAGATGGTGTCTTCGATTCCTTATTCTAGTGAATCATACATTAGCGTGTCCTTAACTAACTTAAAGAGCAAAATATCATTCTTTTTTAATCTTCACTGAAAATAATTTAAATAATAAATATAACTGCCAACATTTCTGGAGAAGCTAAACAGCGAAAGGTAAAAAAATCAGATGCAGTATCATAAAGTGTGGCAGCCGCCAAACACTTGGGAATCCAGCCAGTGCGCTCTGCTTCAGGATCTCTGGGTGAATATCTGACATAAACGCTCCTTCAGATGCTTTAGTTATGAGTCCCAGCCTACCAGGTGCGTCTCGATGACCCTTATGTGAAGCAGGCCCCCTTCTACCTATGACATCGGTATATGTTCCTCACTAACTTTGGGGAAACAAATGTACACTAGCATCTGTTAGACATTTCTGCCTGGATGTCCTGCCGTCTCCACAAACCCATATGTCAAAGTTTCATCACTCCCCCAAATGACCTCCTCCTCCTCTAGAATATTCCAGTTAAGCCTCCCTCATGTCTCTATTACTCAAGCTCAAGACTTCAAGAGTCACTGTCGCCACCTCCCTCTCTTGTACCCCACATCCTGTCTGTCCTCTGCCAGAGTCCATGGATTTTTCTTTCATAAAATCTTGCTTGTTTGCCCAATCCATTTTGTTCCTGTTGTCACCACCGTCCAGACTTCATGTCTTCTCCTTCCTGACTGGAAAAGGCTCCTCTTAGCCACAGGCTTCAGGCTCTCTCCCCTGAACACCTAATCCTAGAGATTAACCATTCCAGAGATGTCTCCAGGATCATCCGCGATTCACCATTGACTATACAGGCCAAACTCTAAGCAACTCAGCCTGGTGTTCCCAGCATCTTTGTCCGACTCTATGTCCCCCAATCTCCCTACCCAAACACTCTGCTTCAGCCACACTGGTCTATCATCTGTTCTGGTACGGGCAACCCACATTCATCAACATTTTGAGAGCAGCCACTGCGCTGGGTCTCGGATGCAAGTGGAATATGACATGGTTCCTGCCCTCAGAGGGCTCCTGGTCCATCTTGAAGAATGGACAGATAGACAAACTGTTATCATATGATGTGAGAGGTAGCCTACACAGGGGTATGTACAAGGTTAGGCAGATTCCAGGAAGAGGTGAGTGACTGGTGAGGGGATAGGGAGATTGCAGGGGAGAGAGAGAGAAAGATTACTAACTGGGATCAAATCCTGGCTCTGCCACTCATTCACTGGGTGACCTCAGGAAAGTTAAATCACCCCTCTTCTCCCCAGATTCCTTATCTGTAAGGATGGAGATGATCATATCATCTGTCTCCTGGTACTTTTTCAAGGATTAAAGAATTAATATAGATGAAACCTATAGAACATTCCAGGCCCAGAATATAAACCAACAAGCTTTTGCCATTACTATTATTACCTCCCTGCTGACTCCCACATACCCCTCCATCCCTGGAGACCGGTCAAGTCAATACACCCTCACTGAGGACCCGCTTGGCATCCGAGGGAAGCACCCTCTGACAC
Organism: Hippopotamus amphibius kiboko; assembly: GCF_030028045.1. Classification (NCBI taxonomy): domain Eukaryota; kingdom Metazoa; phylum Chordata; class Mammalia; order Artiodactyla; family Hippopotamidae; genus Hippopotamus; species Hippopotamus amphibius. The sequence goes on from NC_080189.1 coordinate 158,416,660, forward strand.
ACCGGTCCCCAGCCCCGGACCACTCCCTCCCTTAGATTCCTACAGTGCTCACTGCCTACTCAGTGAAAGCTGCCTGTGTTATCTCCTCCTGGGATATCAGTCTTATCTTGCCAACTACATTGGAGACAGAGGAAACACGGAAAAGGCAAAGGTGGAAGAATGTCATTAAGCACATAGCATTGGCAAACATTTTCATATGCATTACCACATGTAGCTTTCCCAGCCATGTTCATCCCCACTCCACACTGCAGGACAACGGACGCTCTCTGCAGCAAGACAATTTTCTCGAAAAATTCTGGATAACAAGCGAACAAGCAGCAGGGCCACAATCTGATTTCAAGCTTCTCACGCCAAAGTCATTGCACCTCCTTCTTCGTGCAGCTCTCACTAACCCACTTCCCTGACCCCCCACCAGGACTTGAAACAAGAGAAATCAAAGGCTGTGCACCAGGCCCTTTGACCTCACAGTTCTGCTTCTAGGAAATAATACAAACATTATGCAAAGATATCGCTGCAATATTGTTTTTAATAGTGAACAAATTTTAAACTGTCTAAACATCCAACAAGTGGAACAGTGATTGAGCAAACTGGGGCATGGTCATATCACGGAACACCATATAACCCTAAAATGTTGTCATAAAAATGTGCTTATTGACATGGAAGGATGGTCCTCAGGTGCTGTTGAGTGGGGGGATGGGGTTAAAGTGGTATGTATCATTTATCGTGGGGGAGGGTATAGTAGACAGAAACAGGGAGCATCCTAAGATAGGATACAATGAAACCAAATGGAAGTTATCTCTGAAGAGTAAGATTATGGGTGATTTTTATTTGTCCCTTTATACTTATCTAGAACTTCTGATTTTTTACTGCCATGAAGGCATACTATTTCTGACTGGATGAGAAAGTAATTCAAGAGGGTGTGCACATAGGTATAAAACAAACTTATGGTTACCAAAGGGGAGCGGGGAGGGATAAATTAGGAGTATGGGATTAACAGATACACACTAGCATATGTAAAATAGATAAACAACAAGGATTTACTGTATGGCATAGGGAACTGTATTCAATATCTTGTAATAGCCTATAATGGAAAACAATTTAAAAAAAAAAGAATATATATGTGAATACATAACCGAGTCACTTTGCTGTACATCTGAAGCTAACACCATACCGTAAACCAACTATACTTCAACAAAATAAATAGATAAATAAAAGAGGGTGTGAGTTACAGCCCAGAAAAGGCACACCTAGGTTTGGTGGTCAATGAGCAAGGTTCTTGAGAGAGCTAGAGGGTGTGAGGGTATCCATGAGAAATTTCAGCCTCTCCCAACCCTGTCTCTGACCAGCCCTTGCTGGGACAGACTGCAACCTGTGCCTGTGACGCAAGGACATTTAAATATTTAAAAAGCCCCGGCTCTGCAGGAACAAATGCACTCAGTCTCCAGGGACCAATCCCATGCCACAGGCCCTGCTCCACAAATCAAGTTTCTGGGGCACAGAGCCTTTCCCACCCCTCCCCCGCTGCACCCCATGCAAGAACCTGCGAGATAAGAGCAGCAACAACTGAGTGATGAGCCCGGCTTCCCTTCAGCGACAAGGGCAGCCAGCCTGAAGGCCGCGTTATTGGCTTTTCCGCTGCAGCTCGAAGCTAAAAGCACGTGAGCCTTAGAGAATGTGGGACCTTAATGCCCTCAAAATTTTTTTTAATAAGACTGCAGTAGTCATCTGATTCTTCCTGTGCACTCAGGTACAAGGGAAACCGGAGTGATTTTAAGGAGGTTGAGGTCAAGCAGAGTTCCTGGAACGTCTTGGGAGCAGCTGTGGCTGCCCCATGCGCCAATCCAGGCTGCTCTCGGCCCCGCGAGGTGGTCTCCTGATAGCCCGCAGCCGGACATCCGTTTCTCAGGAAAGAGCCTCATTGTTAAGGAAGAAAGGAGCCCATGTGTGGGGAAGGCAGCTGATCAAGGAGGTCTAGAGACTCAAGAAAGGAGCTCCTCATGGTTGACAAATGAAGAAAGGGGTATCATACCCACTGAGGGGTGGAACCAAGGCTAGACCCCCAGACCGTGTGTTTTGCCCCATGCATTCTCCCTGGGGTATACCACCTCCCAGAAGAACAGGAAAGGACCCAGACCCTACTCTGACACTGCCCCAACTGGACAGTTACACCCCACCAGATTTCTAGAAGGGTTGGCAACACTGTGAAGTCACAGGCCATGCAATCAAAAATACACATCTGTGGGGAGAGGGTGGTAGAGGACAAAGTTCTTGCTGATACGGAAGCCGGGGTGCGAGGGACCACTCCTGACGTGTGACATGACTCAGAGGCAAGTCAAGTTCCCAGGAGGGGGGCTTCAATCACATCTATTTGCCTTTTGTCACTAATCTACCCTAATGACCCCGTTAGGGGTGGGAAGCAGAGTGATTTTAATAGATTTAAATTTAAAAGCCTCAAAATTATGTAAACTATTCCATTCCACTTCAGCTATAATTACGACCTGACTCCAGTTTGCCGACCTGACACCTGGAAGCCATCTATCAACAGTGGACAGGACTTCACCTCATAAATAAAAATAAAAATAATGAGCAAGCACTCACTCAATCACTGTTAAAGCAGGTTTTTTCCTCACTTCTCAGGAGAACCAAACTCCATGTTGGTTTGGGGGCGGGCGTAGTTAGCCAGCGGTTAGTGCAGAGCTGTTCTGGGGTGCATCCACTCTGGAGATGGAGGAATAAGGATTCATATCCCAGCTTTAGCATTAACCAGCTGTGTGACCTTGGACAAGTCCCCTCACCTCTCTGAGCCTGTTTTTTCTCAGTAAAGTGAGGTCAATGGTCCCTGCCTCTAAGGTTAGTGTTGGGATTTACAGAAACAATATATAAAATGCTTAGCACGGTGCTCTGCACACAGAAGGACCCGTTAGCAGGAGTTATCACCATAATGAGAAAAAGCTGGGAGCAAAAGACGTGCTGGCGAGGATGTGGGGAGGTTGGAGCCCTCGTGCACTGTTGCTGGGAATGCTAAATGGTGCAGCTGCTGTGGAAAACAGTATGGAGGTTCCTCAAAGAATTAAAAATAGAACTACCCTATGATCCAGCAATCCCCCATCTGGGTATTTATCCAAAAGAGTTGAAATCAAGATCTCAGAGATATTAGCACCCCTGTGTTCACTGCAGCATTATTCCCAATAGCTAAGATGTGGGAACAACCTAAATGTCCACCAGCGAATGAATGGATACAGAAAATGTGGAACAAACACACAATGGAATACTAGCCATCCTTTAAAAGGAATATGGCTTTATTCAACATGCAATGACGTGGATGAACCTTAAGAACATTATGCTAAGTGAAACGAGCCAGTCGTAGAAAGACAAATGCACAATTCCACCTACATGAGTTCTCTCACTGTGCTGTACGGCAGAAACTAACACAACACTGTGAAGCAACTATACTCCAATTAAATAAATACATAAATAAATAAAATAAAGTAGTCAAATTCATAGCATCAAAGACTGGAATGGTGGTTGCCAGGGGCTGGTGGAGAGCGGGGACAGGAAATTGCTAATCAAGGAGACTAAAACTTCCATCAAGCAAGAAGAGCAAGCTCTAGAGATCGGCTGTACAACAATGTACCTCCATTAGACAACATATATTATACACTTAAAAATGTAAGGGGGTAGGTCTCAGGTTAAGTGTTCTTTCCACAATGTAATTAAATTTAAATTAATTTTTTTTTAAGAAAAAATTGGGAAAGGAAAAAGAAACTTCACAAATCACTTCCACTGTGCCCCACAGAAGGGCAAATGGGTGCTTTGTTCCTCCCCAAATGGCTGAAGCTTAGAAACAAAATGTACTCCCTCTCCCTGAATATCACCCCATCACCACCATCTTCTTTCCTATGATGCTCCTCGAACAAAGAAAATGGAAAAGTGAGTCTCTCATCAGAAGTCTGCCCCAGTGATGCTAACAGAAAATCCAGGGCTGGGAACAGTTACAAAGAGAAGTGGCAAACTGTTGCAATGATTTTTAAAATATCCCAGTAACCCAAACCCAAGGATTTCTTTCATATATCTATCTCTAGTTATCATCCCACCTATAAAAGGGAGTTAATTATATTATTGGGATTTAAAGCTATTAAGTAAAGTCAAGTGCTGGATTGCTGAATTTTATATTGGACTACTGAGTTTTATATTAATGTTGAAAGAACAGGAAAGGAAAGATTCTAAAGAAACCAACTAAAACAGCAATGCAAGCCAGTGGCACTCTGCCTGGAGAATTCCTGGAGACTCCAAAACTTCCAGAGGCAAAAAGCAGGGAATAATAAAAGGGCTGATCAGTCAGAGGCCAGCGCCTTCAAATCTGAATGAGGTAGACCAGTCATTTTCAAGAATCAGTATTCATAAGTATCCCTTGAGAAGCTTTCAAAAAATGCAGGTTCCTAGGCCTGTTCCCAGTGCTTCTGATGTGGGAGCTCTGGTGTGAGGCCTAAGAATCCACATTTTAATAAACACCTTGGTTATCTCTGCTCAGGGTGTCCAGGTCCACACTTTGACCAACACCAACAGCTTTTCCTACAAAGTCATATGCAGGTGCTTTGCTTGTAGGTAATGAACACTTTCCCTTCGGCAAGAGATTTAAAGGGAAGAAACAGAACTTTAATCCTGAAGCTGGGTAAACTTTCAGGATAATTAATAGAGATTGGTTACTTGCTGGAAAATGAAGTATTCATCTACACACACACCATGGATTGGGTAAAAAATAAATTACGTTCAGATGATTTAATATTTCTCCCAGATGGAATAAATTCAAGGCCTGAGTGAAAGGTAACAAGCAAACTATCTATCACCTGAAGTTAGCAGCTAAGATACTATTTCAACCACCCATCTTGAAAGGGAAGCTTGGACCGAGAACAGAGCAGGACAACTATATAGGCGTATACACCAAGAAGGGTTAAATACAATCACGTGTGGAAAACAGCTACAACTATTCCCAGAAACACAGAAGGAGGTGGCGGGGTCCACGGGGGCCTAATATTTTCATAAATAACTCAAAAGATGGAGTGGGGATTATGCAAATCAAACCATAGACAATACAAAAATGGCAGGGATGGAGAATCTGTGGAGAATGAAATTTAACTACTGGGCAATGTCTTTAAATTTGCCTTTATTGAATCTTGTATATTGAAGTCACATATTATCGCATCTCTTTATGGAGACTCAGTACGGCCGAATGCAGAGGGATTTACGGAAGAAGGAATAATCAAGTGCGTGAGTAGGAAAGAGCACACACCTGGAGAGGCATTAGCCTGGGGGTCAGGACAGGCACCAAGTGGGCAATGGTTGAGATGGTGCGCAGGGCAACGGGGTGGCCCATTACTTCTGTTCTCTACAGATGTGGGTGGTGTTAAGAGCCGATGTGTAAAATAAACAAGGAAATGTGTCGGTTACCCTTTGAACCGCTTGGCCTTGGTGCTGCGTCCAATGAGAGTGCTGAGCTTAAATTAAACCTGGAAGGGAATTCAGAGCAGGCAGTCACAGAAATTATGGGATGTGTCCCTATGTAAACCAAGAATACAAAGGGGATGTTGAGAGGGCCTCCAGCATAGACGAAATGCTGAATGTGCCTATCTGTTGGGAAAACAGGCACAAAAAAGCTAAGCGGGCCTGTAGGAGAGAAAAATTTCAGCTCCTATTAAGGAAAAAACAATCATTCAAAGCACAGTTGGAATCATGGAAGAAAGGGCAGCTTATGGTAACACCATCCCTGGGGACATTCAAGGAGTTGACGAGACACCTCTCTACTTAGGATGCATTAGAGATTATTAAAAGCATTCCTTGCTCAGGCCGGGGGTGGGAGGTGGGCCTTGTGACCTCTCCAAAGGTCATTCCTATCCCAAAGGATCACATGTCTGAAGGGCACCAGATAAAAATAAAGTCTATTAATCACTGAGCTGCCACACAATTTCCTAAGAGAGCCAGAATAGAGAAGGGCATTCCACGGTGGACCTTGTTCCGCTGAGGGAGGAAAAGGGAGGCAGTGCCTGCGCGGGCAGAGCCAAGACATCAGCCCCGGAGACTTGCCGACACCAGGCCTGCGATCAGGCCTCCCAAACGCCACAGGGTAAACAGGAGGAGGAAGAGACCCCGTGGGGAGGGGAACAGGAAACAGCAAATGGCACTGAGAGCCCCTAAACAAAGCCACAGGAGCTGGGGGGGAGGCTGTGAGCCAGGCCAGGCAGGGACACCCACAAGGGGCACTTCGTGGATTTAATACTAAGGAGGCAGACCTCTGAGACAAAGGAGCAAAGACAGGAACTGAGGGGAGGGTGGAGAAGGGCGCACGGGTGTGTCTGGCGTTATTTTTGGCTAAGAACCCAATGAAAGCTGGAGAGAGAGAGTGAAAGGTAAGCCCACTATCTGCGGTAGCAGAAAATCACCTAAGAAAATAGAGCTTTTTTAGAGCAATGCCCCAGTTCCAAAGCAGCTCTTGGCATCCTTGATGGCTGGGTTGCTCCGGCTAGACACGGCTGGAAAGCCTGCTCCCCGGGGGTCTGAAGGACCCTTCCCAGCCCAGAACCAGTCTCCTGAGGGCTAGCATGCCTGGTCTTTTATGTGTCAGAACAAAACTGAATGCCATCCAGGAAGCAAGACCAGGGCGGAAGCAGGCACCTCCTGGTATTGCCAAGAGATATCAGACCCCATACCCTGCTCCCTCCTCATCCTGAACCAGCCTTGCCTTGGGATGGAGATGTTACCTGCAGGAGTGTCTCAGGAATGTCATCTGCACGGTGTATTAACCAGCCAAGTGGGAGCCATGGAGTTTGAGTTCTTCTAGCAAAATGTTCTCCAACCAGCTGTCACCCCACCAGGCACAGAAAACTTTTTGAAATCAAAAGGTGCCAGCAAAGAGGGAGGAAGAGGGCACCACCCCGATGTACTCCCTGTGCCCCCATCTTCCCCTGGGTCTCTCCCGCTTTCACTGAGACCGCAGACAGCGGCAGGATGGGCAGGGCGCCCGAGGGACCACCGTGCCCAGGCCCTTCCTCAGCAGTCCCGCTGCCATCCTCAATGCAGCCCCTTCTCGCCCACAGCGGAGCTCTGCGTCCTCTGAGAGGAGAAGGCGGGAAGGGAAGATGGTCAGAGAGTGCGGTTTCAAGGGCTGCCCTTGCCATGGAGTGAGCAGATGGCGCCCGATCTGGTGAGAGGATAACTAGGACAAGGATTTTAAACCCACCACCCAGTGCTCTGGTAGGTGAGGATGACAAAAGCTCTCCAAGCTGACAGAAATCCCTCCGAAAGCTGCAGGTCACTGGAGGACCACCCGCCACCACTGCCCCCGCGGCTCTGCCCTTCAGTGCCTCCCCGGCTCTGTCTGCAGAGCCTAAACCCAGGAGCCAGGCAGTTGTTTGTCCAAAGATGTTTCTGAAGCAAGCAAGGAAGGCTGGAGATGGATCGAGGGCCATTTATTAAACTAAGTCATCGTCAGAGAAAGATTCATAACCTGCTCTACCTAAGACAGGAGAGAGAGAAAGAAAAAGAAAATTAAAGGGAAACAAATGAAAAGCCACAGGAGCCAAGTACCTTTGTGGGAGGATTTTGAGCTATGCTTTTGTTTGTAATTCTCCGAAACAGAGAAAGAAACAGAGGATGAACCTTAAGGAGACGGAGAGAGTGAGAGAGAGGGTGCCAGAGGAAAGCCACGGAGGAGGGCACAGCCGGGAGAGGAGCCCGGGGTGGGGCGGGGAGGCCTCCGGGCTTGCTTCCCCTCCTGCAGCAACACCGGGGCCTGGCTCTGCAGCAAGAGGAGGTCAGGTGGTGACTGCGGTGAGGCAGGCGGCAGCAGGCAGGCAGCCCCAGAGGAGGAGCCACAGAACCTGAGGCTGGGCCAGCACGGGGAAGCGAGGGGCTGGGGCAGGCAGGCGGCGTCCGCCGTACTTACTGTCACAGACGTAAGGTTTGTCGTGGTCTTCCTGAGAGGAGGCGTCGTGTCTCCTCCTGCCACCTGCAGAGCCGCGGGCCTGGGGAGACACGGGGGTAGCGAGATGCTCGTTAGGCTGACAGTCACTCGGGTTCCGGAGCTCGTGTCCTGTGAGGCCCTGAGCACTTCACCCGTATCTCCTCATTCAACCTCACACTACACGCGTACCAACCCCACTCTACAGGCCAGGAAACTGAGGCCCAGAGACGCTAAGTAACTTGCCCAAATCACTCAGCTACTCACCTGTATCAACTTTATTAAATCCTCACAACGCCAAGAAGCAGGTGCTACCAGTATCTCTATTTTACAGATTTAGGAGACTGAGGCAGCAGAGAGCTTAAGGAGCTTCCCCAAGGTCACTTGGTCACTAAGTGCAGAGCCAGGACGTAAACGCAGGACAGCCTGACGGCAGCGCCCTGAGCAGTCAGGATTCCCATCCTCTGCCTGCAGCCCCTGAGCCCTCCAGCTTCCCTGACCCCTTCGTGGATGCCAGCCCCGCTCCCCTCGGTCGCCCAGATGATGGGCGACCTGGAGCAAGGGGCCTAGGTGCAGCTATCGCCCCAGACTCCTGTGTTCACACCCGCCGCAGCTCACGTCTCTCAGGGGCCAGCCAGGCCCGGCAACAGGGCCTGAGCCCGGGCCTGTGGGGAGCGCCCCTCCCCCTGCTCTGCCTACCCCAAGAGGCGCGCTTCGGCTGAGGCCTCGCTGTGTGGTCTGCCTCGGGGCTCCAGCCAGCAGCAGAGACCTTGACGCCTCGCCGTCTCCTGGGGCTGCACCCTTGAGACCCCCACCCTGGGCGCATCTCCAGAAAGGTCAGCATCGCCCGGGGTGGGGCGGCGGGGGTAGGGATGGGCTCCACCTCCAAGGATAGACAGGAGCAGCCAGAGAGGGGGCTGGCAGCTTGGCAGCCCCAGGACGGTAGCGACAAGAACCGTGGCAAGGTTTATTTATAGACCTTGGTAAGGCTCCCGCCGGTCACGTGGGTGGCACCCTAGCCTCCTCCAGGTCATTCTCTAGTGATGAGCAGCAGTACACTCCCAAGCAGGGAAAGGGCCCGGTGGGGTCTTTGGGGACCGAGAGGAAGGCACAGCAGATGAGAAATAAACCATGGCCGTACCCGGTGTGCAGGGAAAATGGCGCCGTCTCCGGGGCCTGGCCTGGAAACGTGGCCCCGGGAGACTCCACGGTCGAAAGGCCAGAGCTGCACGCGCGCGCGCACACACACACACACACACACACACACAGCTTTCCCTGGGGACGTCACAGGGCAAAGGCCCGTACCCCTGCCCCACGGTGCTCGCACTCTCCCAAGCACACACACTTCACAATCAACACCACCTGCCACGCTACCGGCCACCGCCTCCTCGTCCGTCTGGCTCCAACACAAATGACAAAATTCCACCTCCTTCCTTCCCTCCCCCTCCAGGGCGCACTCCCTCCTAGGCTCCCCGCCCCCCGCCCCTGCACGGGCGCGCCAGCCAGCCAGCAGCCCCCTCCCCCGGCCTCATGACGCAGAGTTGACCCCAAGAGGTTGCTGTGCGGCACTGGCAGCCACCCCCAGGCACGGACGGGCCTCCCTGCCTGCCCACGTCGGGGGGGGGTCACCCTCAGCCGCCCGCGGTCCCCCCCCCCCCACGCCCCCTCGGAGAAGCCAGGGACAGCTTGACGTGCGCAGCCCGCGGCCCTGTCACAGCCGCCTCGGAGCAGGAGAAAGCAAGTCAAGCAGAATGACAGAGGCAGCAGAAGACTCGGCGAGAGGGCTCGGGGAGGCTAAAAATACCACCCGGGAGAAGAGGAGGAGAGACAGAGCTGGGAGCAGCCAGCGGGCAGCGGGGGCCCTGCGGAGAGCCAGGGTGTCATCTCACTCCGCAGGGCTGCCAGCAGGGCTCCCACTCTCTCCCAGCGCCTCCGTTTCCTCAAGTGCTGAATGGGCGTCACGGCTATAGGGCACGGAGGGCACAGGCGAGGGATGCCTCCCGTGGCTAGCGCACTCTTCTGGTCTCCTGAAATGTTTCAGGCTTGGAAACTCTGAACCCTCCTTGTCTGGCTCAAATGTCACCTCCTCAGAGAAGCCCTCCTAACCAATGTATGTGCCCTCATCCCCTCCATGGGTCTCTTTCCCCTATCCTGCTTCATGTCACAGCGCTTAGCAGTATCTGACGTTATTTATACGTGCGTTGGTGTACTTGTTGGTTTCCTGCCTCCCCCACATAAGGGTGGAACACGTCTATTTGGGCCACCGTTGTACGTGGCACCCAGCACAGGGCCAGCCACCTAAGCAGCACTTAGTCAATGTCTGCTGAATAAATTAATCCATCCATCAGCCGGCCGGTCAGTGAGTTAATCACCTTTGGTTCCTCTTCTTCATTCTCTGTATCCAAGTGCTATTGTGTCTTTCTTCAAAGGCCATGTTAGGCTTTGCATTTCCCTTTCTAGTCCACATCTTAATCCAGAAGCTCACCAATTAACCCCTGAACTGCTCAAAGAACCTGCCAGCTGGGGTTCTACCTCCGCGCTGCCCTACCCAATCCATCCTGCATGACACTCAGACCAACTGGACAAAAGGAGTGAAGGACGGGAGCCCATGGTCATCTGCTCATTCACACATTCAAAACTGCCATCCAAAGCCCACCGCATATCCACTGATGACCTAGTGCCAAGTCTATCAGGTCCCCTCATGCTCGTGCTACATCCGAGTCTTTGCTTTGACTGATCCCTGTCACAGATCAGCCCCTACTCTGCCCATCCACATCTGGTCCATGCTTTAGCCTTGCTAACATGCCATGCCTCCAAGAATCTTCCTCATGCCAGGAGTAAAGCTTCAGCTTTAAAGTCAGACAGACATAGGTTTAAACACTAGCATGTGTTTTTGGACAAGTGACTTCTCTAAGTGTTAGTTTTCTCAGCTGTAAAATGGGCATAGCAACATCTTTATCGCAGAGTTGTTGTAGAGCTAATAAGGGGGTGTGAAACCACAGGGGACAGCGCTAGGTCTACAGGAGGTACTCAATAAATTATTTCCCCTCCTTGCCCAGTTGATTTCTCTTTCCTCTGAACTCTTATTGCATTCGGTAAGTGCACAGTCAGAAGCCTGCTGCTTTCTAATTGGATCATGACTATCAGCATTTTCTCCTCAGGTTAATTCCAAGGTCCTTGAGGGCAAACATGGCACTTCATACTTTATTACGAGCCCCTGACATTTAGCACTATGCTGGGCACACAGCATCCAAAGCTTGTTCACATATATTAGCTCAGTTAATTCCTACAATACCATTTGAGTTTAACCAAGTAATATTACTCCCATTTGGCACTTGATGAAACAGGTTCTGATAGGGTTCATGACTTGCCCATAGTCCCAGAACCAGTAGAAGGCAGAGGCCCAGGTTTCCAGGATCTGTGACAGAAAACTTTGAAGCTGATGTCCGAAAGAAACCAGCCTCGGGACTTCCCTGGTGGTGCAGTGGTTAAGAATCCACCTGCCAATGCAGGGGACACAGGTTCGATCCTTGGGCCGGGTAGATCCCATATGCTGCGGAGCAACTAAGCCCGTGCACCACAACTACTGAGCCTGTGCTCTATAGCCTGTGAGCCACAACTGTTGAGCCTGCATGCCACAACTACTGAAGCCCACATGCCTACAGCCCATGTTCCACAACAGGAGAAGCCACCGCAATGAGAAGCCCACACACCTCAACAAAGAGTAGCCCCCACTCACCACAACTAGAGAAAGCCTGTGTGTAGCAATGAAGACCCAACACAGCCAATAAATAAATGAGTAAATTTTAAAGAAAGAAAGAAAGAAAGAAAGAAAGAAAGAAAGAAGGAAGGAAGGAAGGAAGGAAGGAAGGAAGGAAGGAAGGAAGGAAGGAAGGAAGACCATCCTCCCTGAGAACTGCCCACCCCACTTCACTCCTCCCCACTCCACCTCCCCCATTCACACACAGGTAGGCCATGGCCACCATGATTGCACCACATGGCCCTGCCCCACTGGCCACTGTTCATTGGCTGGCTCAGGAGTAGACATGTGACCCAAGCTGGGCCAATCAGATTCTACCCCCACAGGACTCTGAATTGGGAAACAGTGACTCTAGTGAGTATGGGTTACTTGGGGACCCATAAATTCAGGAACTATGAGGTTACGTGCACAGAGAAGCAGGAGATGCAATCATGTGAGAGAAGAATGAAGGAGGGAGATGTACAGGCCAGAAGCGGCCTGGGTTCCTTACCCTTTCCCAATTCTAAACCCCTGCCACTTTCTTGTCCTTCCTGAATCTTCAAAAATTTGCTCAAATTTGGGGCAACGGCTCAGCAGCTTTTCAAATACTTACCATTTTTGCTTTAGTTGTTGAGTTTCCAACAACTAAAAGACTTTCAACTAGGACAGACTCAGTCCCGAGCAAAAAACCTAGTTGTTCTATACCAGTTGTTCTCAAATAGCAGTCCAGGGATCCTTGGGGGTCCCCGAGACCCTTTTCGGGAGTCTCCAGTGTCAAAACTATTTTTGTAATAGAACTCAAATGTTACTTCAAAGCTTTCACTCTCATTCTCTCACAAGTACACAGTGGAGTTTTCCAGAGGCTACACGACACAATTATGTCATCACTCTGTATGCTCATGTAGTCTTAGGTTTAATATTTTTTCTGTTTTAATTTCTATTATGGGAAGTATCACTAGTTATAACCCACCAGAACAATAGCTTTGGGGGCTCTCAGTAATTTTTAAGTAAAGAATCCCTGAGACCAAAAAAAAAATTGAGAACCACTGCTCTACACTCTTGCCATTTAAAGGGTGGTGTTCAGACCAACCGGCAGCACTGGCATCACCTGAGATCTTGTTAACCAAGGGAGATCTCAGTCCCTGCCCACCAGACCTACTGCATCAGAATTTGTGCTTGAACAAGATCACCAGGTGCTTTATATGCACGTTAATGTTTGAGAAGCACTGGACTACACCACAGCGCCTCATAGACACTTACCGATTGAGCAAGTGATTGATAATACTCACATGGATAACTCACAGGGATTTCATGAATTTTAAAGAACTTTGATTTGTTGGGCTAAAGTTACCATAGACACAATTACTCATTGTTGGGCCTAAATTTCTCTCAGCCCTCAGGGAACCTCCACTGTCAAAGTTCTGAGAGCTGTTCCCTTTGCTTGCACCCTCCTAATAATACCTAGCCTTTATTAAGCACTCAAAATTGGTTGTGTATGATTGCCCCAATTTTAATGCGGAAAAAAGTGAGACCCAGAGTACTTATGTAATTTGGTCAAGATCACCGAGGTTATATAATTCACCCAAGGTGTAGGAAGTGGTAGAGCTGGGATTTGAGCTCACAATTCAAACAAGGCAGACTGTTCTTGCCATCACTACCTTAGCCCTGACTTCCTCAATGAGCACACAGAGCACCTAGGGGTCTTGTTAAAGTGCAGACTCTAATTCAGCCCACCTAGGGTGGAAGCCAGGGTCTGCGTTTCTAACAAGCTCCCAGGTGACACAGATGCTGCCACCCAGGGGCCACACACTGAGGTGTATAGGCCTAGAATGCCTCTCAGTCCCATCAACAGAAATGGAAATGACTGTCCTCCAAGAGCCAGCAGCAGCTTGAATACATCTTAAAGGGTAGCTTCATTGAGGCTGTGGGTGAAGCAGCTCCACACCTTATTCCAGCACAGGCAGGCTCACCTGCACTTTCCAGGTCCTTTCATGGCTCCCACCATGGGTGACATGTCCAAAATGTCACTGCACAAAGTAGAGCCATTCAACTGCCCCTAAACCAGCCTCAGGTGGGCCCAGAACTGGTCTAGGCCCCATCAAGTGCCCTCAATGGGTTCAGGCCTTTTCTCAGCTCCCATAAAGCTGAAATATGATTTTCCATTCCTTTTCCATCATTCAATCATTCATTCAACAAACTGGTCAATGGCCAAATGCTGAGCACTGGGCCATGTGTGACCCAGCAGAACAAGCACAGACCTGTGCTCAAATCTTAGCTTCTTCCTTACTAGGCTGGATGACCTTGAACAAGTTCCTTAACCTCTCCAGGAGTAATAATCCCCACTTATGGGAATGAAAGAAGCAGTGCTAGCCAAGAGAAATATAACAGGGGGCCACATGTCATTTAAAATTTTCCAGGAGCCACATTTTTTAAAAAAGAGTAAAGAGACACACTGATGCAATTAATTTTAGTAATATATTTTATTTAACCCAGTATATCCAAAATATTACAACTTTAATATGTAATCAATATAAAAATATTAATGAAAATTTCACCATTCTTTTCATACTGTATCTTTGAAATCTGGTGGATATTTTACACCCACGGCACACTCCAGTTTAGATGAGCAACATGTCAAGTTCTTGGCAGCCACGTGTGGCCAGTGGCTGCTGTACCAGCCAGTGGCTGCTGTACTGGACAGGGCAGAAACAGAGAATGCAGTACAAAGGACCTAACATCACTCTCCGTAACGCAGCTCTTATTGTGAAGAGCCTCGTCACATTGCCTGAGGTATAGGAAGTATACAGTAACTACAAACGGCTGTTGCTGCTGCTTCGGCTGGTGTTCTTACAGAGAAGACACCCAGTTCATATTTGTTGGCTGCAAGTGCAATGCCTAGATTTCAGGTGGGAGTGGAGAAGACGTAAAGACGACTGTTCTCCACCATCTACTCGAGTAAGTTTGGTTTGGGCTGAGAGAAGGGATGGAAGCAGGCCTGGAGGCACACAGCAACGGGAGTTCACAAAAGGCCCAGAAATTCCACATTCTAAAGCCTATTTGAAGGATAAAATTAAATATTTATTATTTTGTAACCCCAGTGAAGGCAAGAGTCCAGGCAAGTTCACCAGTGGCCACTAAGATAATTGGGTGAAAATGAGAGGCGGCATTTTCTAAGGAGACATCCAGCTGACAACACCCAAATCCTCTGATCAACTTTACCACCACTGAAAACAGAGCAGGTGGACAGCATATACCTCCAGATGTGAAGCAATAAGAAGCCCACATCACACCTGGGAAAGAGTCTAGCCCCACCAAAAAATACTTACACACATGCACAAATATCCCAAATCTAATCAAGTCTCTCATCAGACCACCAGTTTTCAGGAAATAAAGAGCATCAAGGGACCTGTGAAACACCACCTGTCTGCCAAATCTAGAATATGAGAAATTCCACAAGACCAACCACCCAAGTTTTTCATCAAATAAATGGCATGGAGAAAAAAAATACGTATGTGGTAGAGAGTAGCAAGGAAGAAGTATGTTATAGAATACAAGAGACCTAAGTTGCAAAGAAACCAACTGTAAAAAGGCATTTTTGAGAAAATCAAGGGGCAATGATCAGGAACTGGATAGTAGATATTAGAAGAATTATTTTTATTGGATATGATAATGATACCTATCAGAGATATACATTGAGGTATGTACAGGTTAAATGAAAAAATGTCTAGGGACTTGCATTCAAATATTACACACACACACACACACACACACCACAAACAAATATACAAACCAACCAAAAGTGGAAGTAAAGACAAGATTAAACAAGAGTGTCAAAACAGTGACCATGGCTGAAGCTGAGTCGTGACTCTATAAGGTGTGCAGCATTAGAGGGCTGCCCTGTCCAGAGTGAGAAATTTCAGCTTCTGTCTTTAGCTCAGTGTGGGCACTGCTAGGCTGCATGCACCAGTCACCTACGAACTTTGTTATAATACAGCTCTCCAGGTCCTACCCCAGACCTCCTAAATCAGAACTTCTGGGAGGGGGTCCTGCAAATTTGCATTTTGATAGACTCTCACAGTGATTCTGATGTGTACTCAGACACAAGAACCATAGGAATAGAGAGGCTTGTCATAATTATCCCTGGACCTAAGCTCAGAGGGCATCCAGGACTAGCCTCTTGTCCACGGGAGGGGTAAGCATCCTGCCTAGAGCCTGAAGGAGCTAGAAAAGCCTCAGAGAGCTAATTCTCCAGGTGGAAACAGCAGTACATCAAGAGTTACCCTCACATTTTATTCTTTCTACCATGGATTTCCCCTCTGCCATTCCCCAGGTTTCTGGCCTTTTCTTGCCACATTCCAGACCCACACGCCTCCAAAGCCCCAGCCACACCTCCTTGGGAACCATCGGCTGCAGCCCCCATGCTTTCCCAGTTTGCTCCCACTCTCTGCCTAGTGAAACGTACCCAAAAGCAGGTGTCCTGACCCTGTCATTCTGGGGCAGCCCCAGGGACAAGACACTGCAGCCATCTTCTATGACTGAGGAATGGAAACAGAAGTCACACTCTCCTTATCCTCCACCCTCACCCAGACCCCAAGCCCCACCACCTTCCCCAGATCCTCACCATCCCCTCAGGGCACCCTCTGCCTCTTCTCTCCCTCTTGCCAGCTCTAAACTCTTGCAGGCTATCACTTGGGAATCGGAAGCCTTCTGGAGGTTTTCTCTCTGGGTGTTCTGCAAGGAAGACCATGATACACCCTCTATCTAGCTGCAGTGGGACTCTGAATCTGGGGACCAGTTGTTTGCCAGGCCCCAGCCTCCCTGATTTCTTTCCTCCCTCACGGCATCCCCAGCTTACCCGTCCTCTGGTCCGATTCTTCCGCTTGGGAATATCCTCTTCTAAATCCTCTTCTTCATTTCCTTCTTCTACGTTTTCATCATTTTCCAAAACCCTCTGAAATGACAAGAAAATAGAAGCATTGAGAAATAAAATGCAAAGGAGAAAACCATCAGAGGGTATTTTGGAGGATGTTCTGTTCTGGTGGTTTTTTTTTTTTGACACAGTGAAGATGCTGCCATGGCTTGCAAAGCTCGGCCTCCAAAATGCTGGCCAGGAGCTGCAGCTCTTGGCGGTATCAACTTTCTCTCCTGGGACCCTTCCAGCCAAGTCCTCCCAGAACACTGACCTTTTTCAACTCTTTTTGCCCAAGAAATGTTTTTTAAAAAGAGAATGCTCTGGTAGGGGTACTCTTCTATGAGGGCCCAAGATGTCTGGTCAAAACTTACTTTAATGTAATTTTCCTTTTGTTCCTAAAGAGCCACCTCAAAGATATGAAAATATATTTCCTCCTTTCCCTGGCATTCTGGAATCCTGCCCTATTTGATGAAAACAAGTAAATTCCCGTCCATCTGACCAGCATTTGACATGAATGTGTTATTCACAGTCTTCCATTGTTTTTTTTTAAGGCAAATGGATTTTCATTACAGCACATTACTTGTAACGGAGCTTAAAGATCATAAGTTTAATTCTCTCTAACAGTCCTGTGTGTCACACTGCAGCAGAGAATCCAATTTCCATTTTACAGGTAAATAAACTGAGGCTGAAAACAGTTTCGACTGCTCAAGATCAGACAGCAGAATCCACGACCAAAGCAAGGTCAGGTTCATCGGCTCCGAGTTTCCCATTTCTCTCTCAGCCCTGGTGTCTGAGAATTCCAAGGCATGTTACAGTACTTCCTGTAGGACCTGAGTAGCTCACTCCCTTTGGGGGAGGGGAGGAAAGGGGAAGTAAGGTGCGTATCTCTAGGTTTAAGGGAGGGATAAAAGACTGTGGCAGAGGGCTTCCTAGGTGGCACAGTGGTTAAGAATCCTCCTGCCAATGCAGGGGACACAGGTTCGAGCCCTGCTCCAGGAAGATCCCACGTGCCGCGGAGCAACTAAGCCCATGCGCTACAACTATTGAGCCCATGTGCTGCAATTACTGAAGCCCACGCGCCTAGAGCCCGTGCTCCACAACAAGAGAAGCCACGGCAATGAGGAGCCCGCGCACCACAATGAAGAGTAGCCCCCACTCACCGCAACCAAAGAAAGCCTGGGCACAGCAAAAAAAAAAAACAAAAAAAAAACGCAATGCAGCCAATTAAATTAATTAATTAATTAATTACTTTAAAAAGAAAGACTGTGGCAGAGGACTCAACCCCCCAAGAGTGGGAGTGGGATAAGGGGAAGGGGATGGAGTCTGTGGATCCCATGTCAGGAGCCCTGGGGGCTTCTTTAGAAGTGCACTGTGTGAATCTGGGTGAGTCATCACAGCATCATGCCTCAGTTTCCCCAATTATAGAAGAGGAACTCATTCATTCAATCAACAGCATTCGTCTAGGGCTGACTACATGGCAGGTGCTGTACTAGACCAGCCACAAAGTGGCTGCAGTCCTGGCCCCAAATGGATTCTACAGTCTAATGAAGGTAGGACAGATTCAAACAACATACATGACCGTACAAATTACAACTGCTATGAAAACAGCCACAGGCAAGTTCAAGGTGCTGTGCGAGGGGTTAGAAGGGAACTTTACCTAGTCTGAGGTCAGGTAAGGCTCACCTGAGGAATTGAACTAAGGGAGTTGAGATGTAAAGGATGAACAGAGACTAACCTTGGGAACAGGGACCCAGGTAAGGGGAGGGGGGATTGCATTCTAGGCAGAGGGAACAGCATGAGCGAGCTCCCTGAAGCAGGGAGGGGAATGTGGCTTGTCCAGGGAGCAGGAAGAGGCCAGTGTGACCAGAGCTCAGTGGCTCAGGCAGAGACTGGCCCAAGATGAAGCTAGAAAGGTGGGTGGGCACCAAGTTATACAAGACAACAGCATACACCCATCCCCGCGGTGATGGCGTGACAGTCACACAAGCTACGAAAAGGCTCAGAGAGCAGCACGCGTGGCGCTGACTTCTGGTACCATCGTCACCATTCAAGTGGCCTCCTGGACAATGCCCCGGGCTTGTCCTCAAAGCAGGAAGCCCAGGGGTGAGTTTCCAGTGACCTTCTCCCACAGCCTTCTTGTCAGTGAGTTCCATTCCGATCACAGGGGTCAGGATACTGCTAATTACCAAAACCTCCCAAAGAACTCAAAACAGGTCTAGTAAATTCTTCTCTGGCTTCTCTACCAGGTTCACATGGGAAGCCATCAGCTGATAGCACTCAGGCTCTCTGGACCAGCCTTAGCCACCTAACAGAGACACAGCAGCATCAGCTGGACACAACCTCTGGCCCACAGCTACGAAATGCTGGCC
Organism: Hippopotamus amphibius kiboko; assembly: GCF_030028045.1. NCBI lineage: Eukaryota > Metazoa > Chordata > Mammalia > Artiodactyla > Hippopotamidae > Hippopotamus > Hippopotamus amphibius. The sequence goes on from NC_080189.1 coordinate 158,435,634, forward strand.
TGAGTCCACAGCAAGCATCCTAGCCTCCCTACACGTTGGCTTCCTGAACCGTAGTGGGGAACACTAGTAAGAAAATGACACGATGACAAGATGCTCTGCAGCCTTTGGTGAAAAGATGCAGCATAAACATGAGGTGTCGTTATTATGATGACCGTTGCTGTTTATATAGCCATCTTGCAAACTTTCTGGGTGTTGAAGTCACTTAATCATGGCAAGTTCCAAGTGTCTCAGATGTAAAGGTCATTGCCTCTGGCATCTCAGTGCAATTCTGACTCCACTCTCATTTTTTATTATGAAGGTATTTATTACCTGAAATACGGACTCTGGGTTGGAAGGTGAAAGCTGGCAAAGGCTGTTGCACTAGCTCCCAGACGTGCCACATGGCCTCAACACCCCAGAGGAAACTGACTTCTCCCCCCACCTTCCCACTGGCTTCCCTATGTCTCTAGAACCTCAAGTCCAAGCCTGAGGCCTCACATGTGACAGTAGCATTTCCTGTGTTTCTGCAATTCCTGCGACACGGCCCTGACACCAGAAGTCTCTCTACACAGCTCGGGAGGAGCCGGGAGTTCTAACAAACAAAGCTTGTATTCAGGGCTCAGGAAGCAGAGGGGGCGTCCTGTATTAGGAATGAAGGGCAGGGGTGTCCAGCTAGAGATGTAGCTCAACCCCCATAACACACGTGCATTCCCTGTCCAAGGACACTATCTGGAAATTAAACACATTCTAAAATAACTTTCCTCCCTGTTCCTCAAAATAGTCTTTACGGTGATGATAATGAAGGTTTGTGGTTGTGCTTTTTTTTTAAAAAAAAGAAGGAATTCCTATTTATTTATTTATTTATTCACATCAGAGGAATTCCCCTCCTTCCACTACTGGCCCTGCATCCAGTCTCCTTTCCATGCAGCAGCCAGAGGGGTCTTGAAGAAACACAGATTCACTGCCCTGGTTAAAATCCTCCGAATGGCTTCCTTTTTCACGCCCCATGAAACCAAGAGCCCCCTACAGGTCCAGCCCTGCCCACCTCTCCAACCGCATCCTGGGCCCTTCCCTCCCCGGCACCCTGCTCCAGCCATGCCAGCCTCTGTCTGTTCTTTCAACACAACGAGCTCAGACCTACTGCGAGGACGTCAAGAGCACTGTTCCTCTGCCCAGAAAGCCCTTCCCCAGGTTCCTCACTTTGCTGGCCCCTTCTCATCTCACAGGACTGGGGGCGTATAGCCCTTGTCTCCCTTAGGACACTACCCAGAATCTGTCCCTCCTCTTGTACTGAGCCTTCACACTCCGTTCTTTTCATGGCATTTGTCCTGAAATGCAGTTATTTTACTTGTTTGTTTACTTGCTTTCTGTCTGTATGTCATGCTACAACATAAGTATGAACGGAGGGGACAGGTCTCTTGGTTTCCCTGTTTGCCCGGACCCCAGCACAATGCCTGCTCAGAGGAGGCACTCAGTAAACTCTGGTGGAATGAATGAATGAATGGAAGAATGAACAAAACAGTCCATTTGTCACAGTATGTGTACTTTATTTTAATAATCAAAGCCAATGAAAACATATAAACCCATCTGGCTTTTGGTCCTGGTTTCAGCTTCTAGCACAGCAGGTGGCAGCCCCATGCTCTGCACATAGCAGACATTCCGTTTACAGCAAGGATGATGGTGATGATGACGGTTCAACAATGAGAATCCATGCACTGGCCCGATGCTGCCTGAGAAGGACTTGAAGCCACCACCAGCTCAAAAAGGAAAGAGCTGCCTGTCTCCAGAGCATCAGGGCTTCTGGGCAACAATTCTGTTCCACTCACTGACTCAGTCAAATTACGCCAACTGAGCAAAAATACTCTTAACGGGCAATACAGGTGGGACAGATGGTGACTTCAAAGATCTAAAAGTCCAAAAATGGGGGAATAATACATGAATAGCAAAAAAAAAAAAGGAAGAAGAAGAAGAAAGTACTAGGTGCCCTAGATGCCAGCGGTAAAAAGAGAACTAGGGGGTGGAGGTGATCAAGAAAGGCTTCACGGGGAAGGTGGTATCAGGGCTGAGCCTAAGAGATGGGTGGAATTTGTACACGTGGTGATGGAAGAAAAGGCACGCCAGATAAAGGACACAGCATGACCAGAGGCACGGAGGGAAGGAGGCTGGAGAACAGAGGGAGTAAAGGAATCGTGGGAAATAAGCCTAGAAACTAGGTTAGGAGCAGAGAGGGGAGGCCCAAGAAGATCACACTCATCACTTTAGATTTATTTAGCAGGAAACAAAAGTGTTTCATCCAAGGTTTTTAAACGAGGGCATGGCACAAGCAGAGCTGTGTTTTGGGATGAAAGGCAGCTATCAAAGTGGCACGGACTGCAGACGGGCAATTCACAGGAATCTGTTCACTCGTGCACCCACGCCGCAAATATTTACTGTGCACCTGCTACGTGCCAGGCATTGTTCAGACGCTTGAGATTCAAAGAGGTGCGAACAAGAGAGACAAAGATTCCTGCCCTTGAGGAGTTTACAGTCTATTGGAACAAAACAGAAAGTAAACAACAGCATAATAAATCAGTAAATTATAGAGGACATTAGATGGTGATAAAACCTACGGGGAAAAAGAAAAGGGAAGCAGAGTAAGAGAATCAGGAGTGCTGGGGGTGGGGAGGGCACAGGATGTGGTGTTACCTTCAGTGGTCAGGGTAAACGTCACAGAGAAGAGGAGACAGGAGCTAAAACTTGAAGACGGTGAGGGTGAGAGCCCAGCGGATGTCTGGGGAGAGGACTGTGCAGGCAGAGGAGGCAGCCAGAGCACAGCCAGTGGTAGAGCGTGCCTGCTGCGCGCGTGAGTAGCAGAAGGTCGGTGTGCCTGGAGCCCAGCGAGCCAGCAAGAGAGGAAGCGGCAAGTCAGAGAGAGGTGAGACCTTACTCAGGAGAACAAGGCCGGTGCAGCGCTCGAGCACAGGAAAGGCTCCCTCTCAGCCATCAGCAGGGGACAACTTAGAAAGCAATCGCAACAGTTCAGACAGAAGATGCCAGTGCCTTGCACCAGGGAAGCAGCGGGGGATGTGGTGAGAAGGGGCTAGGCTTTGGATTTGTGTTGAGGGCACAGGGGACAGGATTCCTGAGGAATGGATATCGGGCATGAGAGAAAGACAGGGGTCGAAGACAACTCCAAGGTGTGTCAGACAAGTAAAGGTTTCAATCCATAAGGATCTTTACTAGGGTAGGGCTGTAGCTCTGAGAAGCAGAGCAGGGAATAAATATAAGTCATGTTGTGACGACCACACAGAAGAGACCGGACCACTCATCAGAGCGCAGGGATGGCAGAGAAGGCCACAGTCACTGACTCATTCAACGCTTTCATTGAGAGGCGACTCTGCTGGGCACGTGCAAGGCCCCGAGGGTACAACACGGAACGTGAGGGCACCGTCCCTGGCTCCACGGAACCCACACGCGGGTGGTACTTACAAAGCAAACCAAACGTTTAACTGGTAATCATTTAATTACAGTGTTAATAAATTAGCATGTAAATATTAGATTGGATGTAAAATTAAATAAATATGTAATTTTATAATGTACATGTATAACATAAAATATAAAATTTTAATATAAAGCATAAATGTAATATAAATGTAATTTTAATCATTTCATTATGTGTAATTATTAAAAACCATGATTTCATCTGTGTATTGATTCATATTATTACACTCTTCTGTGCCCATCACTAGGTTGGACAACGGGGACTCAAGACACAAAAATAAGAAATGGTGGGAGTGCACCATTAGAATCCTGCGTGGTGACCCTGAGGGGTGGCAGGCTCAGCCGTGCTGTGCACAGAGGGTGGCGAACGCATGGGGACAGGAGCTACCAACTCTGCCCAGGGATGGGGGTGGGGGGCGATGTCTAAACTGGCCTTGAAGGAGGGGTGGATGGTGCTGGGAAAGGATGAGGGGGCGGGTGAACCAGAGCCGAGGAGGGGGTGTTGAGGCAGGGGTGGGCGGCCACTCCCTGGGGGCTGGCTGCTGCAGACAGCAGATCTTTTGAGCCTGGGCTGTGACTGCCGGCTCCCCGGGGGTGATGACATGGCCTATGTTGCTCACCGCTGTGTCCCCAGGACCTGGCGCACCGTAGGCTCCAAAACTACATTTTGAGTGGACAAACAGGGAGACCAAAGCCAGCTTCCCAGCAACAGTGGCACGAGGCCGTTGAGTCGCAGTCCTGGCCCTTAAGAGGAGGACCAGCGCTGGGGCTGGAGTTCTGGAAGCACGACAGGGATGCTTGCGGGTGTACTCCCCCAACACAAGCACAGAAATACCTGTATTTCCTGGATGTTTTCCTCCTCCCTGGTGTCCACCTTCTTCTCAACCCCCTCACCGCGGAGCAAGGCTTCCAGGGTGGTGCTTTCTGAGGGGAACCCATCCTTCTTCAGGGGCAGCTCCACTTCTGAAAAGCAAGGACAGGAAAGCAGCGTCAGGCCACTCCACACAGGAGAGACAGGAGGGATGGGAGGGGTGGTCCTTGAGGGCATGCAGGAACCACAGCACCCGGGAAGGACTTAAGATGCCTGTGATCTCTCCTCCTTGCCGCACAAGAACACTGGAGTCGGGTTCGGCTTTTTCGTCTCCAGTTCACAATCCCAGAGGCAGAGCCCAGCCCTTCCTGCTCCCTCAGAGACAGTGGAGGCAGGGCAGAAGGGGCGCCAGATGGCCACAGGGTCCGGCGGCCCGAGTCTCCATCCTGCTTCTGCCACCCTCCAGCCCTGTGGCTTTGGGTGAGGCATTCAAGATCCCTGAGCCCTTTTCCACACCTACAAAGTGAGGGTGACAATGCCCAGCCCCCGACCAGGCCATTTTGTGGAGCATAAATGTGTCCCTTTACATTCAGGCGCTTTGAAAACTCTGAAGCGGTACACCAATGTCGGCCTCAAGTCTTATTATCCTCTCCCTCTATGCCAACCCTTGTCTGGCAACTCCATGACCTACCCCCGGCCATGCTGGCTGCCCAGCTCCAGTCTGCTCCATGAAAAGCTATTGCAACCTCAGAGAAGCTGTTCTAATCAACTCACCAGGGAAGTAACGGCCTCTGAAGCCCAGGGAAGAAAAAGAATGGGAGCAGATGCCTAACAGGCCCCCGATCAGCGGCTGGGAGCTGCAGTAACCGCACACTGGGGCGTTTGTTCTGAAGACATCAGAGTTTGATTGGCTTCCTGGGGCTTGAGGTCATGGGGCCACCTGAGCAGTGGCAGCCAGAGCCGGCCCTGCCCATGAGAGAAACCAGAGAGAGAAACTGAACCTCTTTCTCAAGAATTCCCCCAACTCCTAACCCAAAGGAGGGTGGTTGGGAGTCTTTGGGCTTCTTGTTTTGTTTTGTTTTCTCGTTAAAAAACAGAAGGCTCTGGTACAGGTGACCACATTCGGATTTACTGCAAAATATTCCTCCAAACTCTCCTTGGACCCTGTACCTCATACCCCCCTGCAATTAGATGCATGGTCCCTACCCTGTATCAAGTAAGATTGGTGCAAGACCACAAAGGGGTGTTGCCTGAGCAAACGGTCAGGGGAACAAATGGCCCATCTGTATGGAGTTTACAGAGGTGTGGACAGAAATAAGGGGACAAGGACGAGGGGAGTTAACAGCGGGGAGCCATGAGACCTGCTATTCCTGGACGGACAGAGACAGTGTGTTTGCAAGTCCTGGAGAGAGCCGTGGAGAGCTCTCAGGTAGGAGCGCTGTGAGCTCGTGGGCCAGAGAACCTGGATACACACACCCAACCTCTCTTTCCTTCCCTTGTCTTCCTGCTCTGCCCTCCCATTGGCCAACCTCAACCAGAAGCCAGAGGGCAAGGGAGTCTCACTGATGCAGCCACTGAGGTCAGCTTCCTGGGGCACAGGACAGTGTAAAGAAGGACAAAGAGCACATCTGGGGGAACAAACAGAAATAATCAGCACAACCAAGCTGTGTTCTTCTGGCCTTTATTCTGCCTCAAATGGAACTCCACATTTCCCTTCCGTCTCCTCCACCAGAACCTGATGCAGCCTGGCCAGCCCACAAAGAAGGATGCTCAGGCAGCCCATTAAAACTGAAGAAATTCACACCCATGCACGACCAGCCCCCAGGAGATGACGGTGGGACGGAGAATCAGTACCTAAAGTCCCTTGAATGACAAGGTCTTTGCGATTTTTCTTACCTACAAAGGCAAGCAACTCCGTCAAGAAGCACTACAACCAAATCAACCACCTCTGAAACTCATTCACCCACTTATTAAACAAGTATTTACTGAGCACCTGCTATGAGACAATCACTGCGCTAGAACTAGGTACACAGGAGGTGAACCAAATAGCGACCAACCCGGCCTTTAGATGGCTGACAATTCAAAGAGACAGATATTAGATGCTAAGTACAAAATAAATATGCAATTACAAAATGTCATAAGTGCTGCAGAGGAAAGCAATAGGGTGAAATGTGAAGGAAGAATACAGTGCAGGGGGGAGGGGGTGGTCTATTTTAGATCAGGGGGTCAGGGAAGGCCTGTGTGATGAAGTTACGTCTGAGTGTCAGAAAAATAGCCAACGGTCTGCTTTGATGAGTTCACAGAGTGTGTAGCTCCAGAGCTTGCTCCGACGACACATTAGTCTTTCTCCCAAGTCAGAAAAGGCTTCCAAATATCTAATCTAAAACAATTAAAATGTGTTGCCTCATGCCCTGTCCTCAGCCAAAAGAGAGCAGCTGTTCACCATCCCTCAAACTTATAATAATCACATATATATTTATGTATATGAAGTTCATATTTTAGCAGCCCCCTTAGCCTTCTCAACACTAAATAAATCCTATTTCCAGAATTGCACAGTATTTTAGAGCTGAAAAAGCCTTAAAGATCACCTGCTTTAATCATCTCATTTATAAATGAGTCACCTGAGGCTCAGAAAAGTTAAGTAACTTCACCGAAAGCCACACAGCAGGACAAGAATGCCGCCAAAGAATCTTTCCTAGACATGGTTAAGATCATGATAAAAACCTCACTTATTGTATCCTTACTAGTAGTTTGCAGTTTCAAGCTGAGCCCCAACAAGCCCTGATATGTCTGTATACATGCAGAGTGCTTGCCACGTAGTAAACATTTAAAATGTGGAGCTGTTATTGCTGTTTATCACTTAATCCCCACCACCACCCGAGAGGAGCACACTTATCATCCCATTCCACAGATGAGGATGCTGCAGCTTAGGGAGGCTTAGAACTTGCTCAGTATCAGACAGTTGGTAAGAGGCAAAGTCCAGCCTTGACCCCAATCTGCCTCAGAACCCATTCACCTAACCTCTAGGCTGTATGGACTTCATCTTGCCTTGCTTTGGTCCTTCCACGAAAAGTTTTTTTTCCAAATCTTTGTGCATGTTCACTGCATTCCTAGACCCTCTCCATAGTTTTCGTATTTTGAGATAAAAGGTGGAGCTTTGCCGAGGCTGCGGGCAGGTCTGTGTCAAGGTCCTGGGCTCTGTTCTTTGTGGACATCCCCATGTGGTGTTCACTCAGCACAACAGTACTGAGTTCACACAGACTTTTCCATCACTGATAAACTCCCTCTCCCTCCGCCTTACTCTCCTCCTCCCCCTCCTCCTCCCCCTCCTCCTTCCTTTCCTCCTCCCCCTCTGCCTCCCCCTCCTCCTTCCTCTCCTCCTCCCTCCTTCTCCTCCTCTTCCTCCTCCTCTTCCTTCTCTTTCTCCTCTTCCTCCTGCTCCTTCTTGCTTCCTTGCTAACTATTCCTCCATCCTGTTTTCTCATCATTCAGTCTACCCTCTTGGTCCTCTAGTCCTGATCCTCTGAGATGGGCACAGGGTCAAAAACAAGAGGGAGAAGAGAAGCAAATGAGAAGAGTAAAATGGGCTCTCCTACACTCAAAGAGCTAGAAGGGACCCCCAACAGCATCTAGAGTCCAATCACTTAACAAGGAAAGTGGAGCACAGAAAGACATAGAGACCTTCCCAGCGTCACAGAGAAATTTAGTGGCATTATCCTTGCCTAATTACCAAAATATTTAATTGGCTGATAGAAGTTCTGCTTTCAGAAACCCCTGGAATCAAACCCTGGCGTTGCCATCTATTAGCCCAGGGACCACAGGCTGGTTACTCAAACTTCTAAGCCTCTGTTTCCTTATATGTTAAATGGGGATGCACCCTAGTATCTACTTCATAGTTTTGGTATGAGAATTAAACATGGTAATACACTGCATAAAGAAACTCTGAAAAGATCCCCACAAAAACTAGTGTGAGAAACAGAATGGAAAAGGAGGCTTATCAATTTTTGCTTTGCTTTTTTTTCTACTCAAAACTTAAGATTCAAAATCAGATCATATAGGTGAAGAGCCCAGGATGTTCTAAGTGTCCTATAAATGCTACATGTTATTATTATCAAAGTCTGAATGATTCTGGTTTAATGGCACAACAATGCTGTCAAATAGAAAAATAATGCAAGCCATTCATGCAGTTTTAAACTTTCTAGTAGCCACATTTATAAAAGAGCAGCAAGTACCATTAATCTTAATGTATATTTTCTCTAATCCAATATATCAAAATATTATCACTTCAGCATGTAATCAAAAGTTTTAAATCATTGTGATATTTTACATTATTTTATTCACATTAAGTCTTCAAAATCTAGTGTGTATTTTACATCTACAGCACATCTCAATTCAGATGAGCCACATTTAAAGTGTTCCATGGTGACATGGCTGGTGGCTACCATATTAAACACTACAGGTTTATAGGATTAAAAGCAACATTTGCTACGATTTTGCTTCTAAAAAATGGAAGGACGTTAAATATGGTCTTAGTGTTTTCTACTTGATACCCAGCTGAGCACCATTCCAGAACAGCATTCGAGCTGACCCCTGGCAAACTCTGGTTTCAAAGCACTATGGGTAAAGCCCGCAAGGTCAGAGTGACAGGCTAACCAGTGCCCTCCCAACAAAGCAGCAGAGGGTACATTCTCTGGCTCTGGACCACAAGAAGTCCCAGAGTGAAGGAAAAATAAGGTAACAGGTCCAAGCTCTTGCACAATGCACATCCTAGACACTCTCCCTATGGAGTCCTTAGGGATGTCATTGATTCAGTTTTATTCTAATACAGCTCATCTAGATATAAGATTTAATAATTCTTTAAAAGCGTATTCATTTTGACCCTCGCACAAATTTAGGGACCACATAACCTGACAGGAGCCATCAAACACTTAACATTAAAAGAAAATGGTCTAAAACACACACACATAATTCATCTTTAAATTAGCCTGATTTTATACACATGGATATAAACCCACGGATCGTTACTCTCTCCAGAGCGGCAGCAGCTGTCACCCAAGCCAGCCGCCTCCCCAGGCCCCCGTACACAGCTCTGCCTCCACTTCTAATTGGGAACAGAGATACTCCTTGGGTGACTTCCAGCACGATCCATCACACCAGAGACAGCTTCTGTGCAAACCGAAGCAAATCAGTTTCCAAATAAGAAAAAAACCTCTTAGACAAACAAGGATTGAAGCATAGAAAGTCTTTAAAAAAAGAAAAAAGAAAAAGAAAGAAAAGAAAAGCACAAATAAAAGCAAAGCGAAAAAAACAAAATCACCAGTGAAGAGCAAAGGCTTCTCTCCAGGGCTGTGGACAGGGCAGCCATCCTCCAGGGTGGAGATCAAAGCCACAGGCTTTTGACACAGGTGCCCCAAGCCTGCCACCCAACGCACGGAATGCAAGGCTTCCACTGGGTTGCTGGAGCCACTGAGCTCATTAACAGGATGCAAGCAAGACGAGCCCGAAAGTGCAACGTGGGAGCACAGTGAGTAATTAAATCCCAGGTCATTTAAAAATGCAAACACTTGGATGTCACAGGCTCATGGAGCTTCTGACTCCTCGTGCATTTTTTGGCTCAGGATGGAGGACTGGGAACCTGCAAGTCATATATGGATTATAATAAAATATGCCATATAAAAACAGATTAAGACAGTTCTTCTTTGGGGAAATATACAAAGAGAGGAGCTGTCTGTTAGCTGTCGAGTTTGCAAGAGATACCATCTTTGGGGAGGCTGTGCTCTGCCAACAGACAGACTGCCCCCAGGGAAATCGCGGTGAAACACCCCGACAAGGCACATCCATCCGTCCATCCATCACGGGCTCTCTCTGACGCAGAAGCCTGGAGATACAGTTATGGTGCAAAGGAGGGAGAAATCCCACAGACAATGGCAGACAATCCTCCTGCTACATCATGATGCTCAGGTTTTTTTTTTACCTGCTTCAAGTTTTTCTTTAAAAATACAAATGTGCGGTTTTCTCTTCTGGTCGCTTATTATTTTGAGGAGTTAAGCTCATCACGTTTCCTTGGATTTAGACATCAACTTACGCCAAGGAGCAAGACGCTTAAGGATCATTATTTCATTTATGCCCACCAGACTCTCAGGCTCACGGGGAAGGAGAAGCGGGGTATTGTTCTCTCCCACCCCACGGAGGAGGAGATTGGAGGGGGCCGAAGCCCTGATTTTCTGAGATGGTGGCAGCCCCGGGAATCCAGCTGCTCATTCTTCAGGGGTGCCACTTTCTCGGCTGCGTTAGACTCCCTGCTTTGTGATTCATAAAGTGCAAAACAGATGAGGTTCACAACGAGGACCCAGCACCCAGGCTGCACCCTGCAGGCCCTTGTCACCGCTTGTTTTGGAAGCCCAGGATACCCACACAACGGGAGGACTGCTCACGCCCCCAAAACGCCTGCGGTCCCACTCTCTGCTGTGCCTACCCACGCACCTCTGAGCCAACACGCGAGGATGGACCCCTGGAAGGAGCACCCAGAGGCTGGCACCACAGATAAGCATTCCCCCACCCCTGAAACACAGACGAGCACCCACACTGTCAAAGGAAGTTCACCCCTGGGCTGGTCAGCAGATCACGTGATATAACTTAGTGGGAAGGTAGGGGAGGGGAAGGACGGCGGGAGAGGACTGAGTGGTGAAATGGTTCAAGGGAATACAGGTCGCTGGAAAGTGCAAGAAGCTGTCTGGGGTGAAATCTCAGCTCTTGTCCCCTACGCTGCACTCTTGGCCTTGATCTCCTCATCTGTAGAACAAACACACGTCCCGGTGTTGCTATGGGGCCGGACGAGATAATGGATATGGAGGGGATGCTCAGTTCACGTGGGCCACTCCCTTCCACTCCTAAAGTCTCCCTCTCCTCGCACTTCTCAGAAAAACTCCTCACCTTCTGACGCACTCAGACCATCAGACGTGGTGAGCCACAGCTCCCCGCAGCTCCCACGCACCCAGGGGGAGTGGAAGCAAAGAAGTCAAGTCTGGAGTAGTTAAGAGGACAGAGGAGGCCAAGATGGGACTCAGCTCATAGGCCGAGATGCTGCTCCAGTTCCAGGGGGCACTGCCCTGCAGATTTGGAAATCACAGCAGAACCACATGGAAGAGGCCTTGCTCTACTCATTTATTTGACAAATAATTACAGAGCACTTACTATGTACCAGGCTCTGTTCTAGGTGCTAAGGACACAGCTGTGAACAAGAGACAGAAATTCTCACCCTCATAAAAGTTATATTCTAGTGGGGGAGAAACAAGACATAAAATAAACAAGCAAGACCCACAGCATGGCAGAAGGTAATCAGTGTTGGAGCAATAGGGGTGATGGAAGAGTGGCTCCACTGTTACATGTGGCCAGGAAAGCATGAGCCTGAAGGGCCAGGGATGGGGCCACGCTGCTGATCAGGAGAGGATGTTCTAGGCAAAGGAGCCATGGCTCAAAGGCCCTAAAGCCAGGGCCTGTCTGCTCAGTGCACAGTGAGCCTTGGGAAAGAGTAGGGGCCCAGTTCAGAGAGTTCCAGGGCCTTGAAGGGCTGTGGAGGCCTCTGCAAGAATGCTGACTTCTGTTTCTAAAGCCATTGGCAGTTTCAAGCAACGGTGACACTATGATGCCTATATTTTAACAGGATCATTGTGAAGTTAACTGAAGGAAGGTGAGGGCAGGAGTCAGGCGACCAATTAGCAGTGACTGCAACTGGTGTGGAGCCCCACCCATGAGCCGGTGCTTAGGAGAGGGCCCTGTCCTCGAGGTGCCTACACCCTGGTTCCTAGACAGAGCCAGAGGGCAGTCTTCTGGCCCCTGAGCTGCGGGCAGCCCCACACAGTGAACCAGGACAGAGGTCGGGTGTGGAGGCTGGGTGCCCAGAGCCAAGGGGCAAAGGTATAGAGCCATACCAGAGCGAGTCCACAGAGGAGTGATTCTCAAAGAAGGCAGATCAGCCTAGGCCAAGGGCAGGAGAAAAGACCCAGCCAGACGGGCCTGTCCTAACACCATGGGATGACAGGTGTTAGTAAAACAGAGAGGAAGCTTTCCAAGTTTATCTCTGTGCTCTGGGCAACGGATGCCAGAGGACCAAGTTCTGGGACACAGGGGGTAAACTTGGGCAAGCTGTGGTTCTGGAAAAGGAAGATCCCATAGCCAGACGCCAGGTCTTCTCTCCTCAGGATAGAAGATACTAGACTTGGGCTTTTAAAAGACTCTAAGGCAGAATGCAGTCCCATTCTGGCCAGACGGCACACGCTCTCCCAGCTGGGAGGTGAGCTGCCTGCAATGAGCACGTGCTGGGGACAGGAACTGTGTCAGCTGAGGCCCCCTCAGCCCACCCAGAAGTGCCGCATGGAGGTGGCTTCACGGCGCCTCTTCACACGTGTCAAGTCTTCCAGCTCCACCACTCCAGGACAATCTCAGAACAACCCTGGGAAGCAAGCAGAGCAGCTGCCATGACCCGCATTTCACAGATGAAGATTCAGAGTGGTTAGGTGACTGCTCCAAATCACACAACCAGTGGGTGGAGGGCTCTGGACTTGAACCCAGGTCTTGTGATTCCTATTTTATGCCTTGTCTCCTACAGCGCACAGCTGTTTGACATAGTGAAGACCCCCATGAGCTAAAACCAAGGAGAGGCCAGGTAGGGAAGCTGGAACAGGCCCCACAGGCCAGCTGCCAAGGGCTCCTCTCCCACTCAGTCTCCCTGATCTGTGCAATGGGCATGATGAGAGCTAAGCCATGTTCTTCAAGCTTGCGATCCGATACCAGGCACCTTTCCTTCCTTCATCCATTTAATAAATCTTTGCTGTCCACCTACTATGTGCCAAGTCCGGTGCTGGGTGCTGGGATACAGATGAAGGATCGGGTGGGCCCTTGCACTCAAAATGTGTGCCTTCCAGTGGGGAGAGATAACAGGGCGATAATTTTATAAGCTATGCTCTAAACGTGGCTCCGCCAGGTATGACTGCAAAACCTGGCTGTGGAAACTCTGCAGCAGCTATGCACGCCACACGGCCAACTCCCAGCTGCTGCCCATTTCTTGGGCCAGCCCAGGCTCCCAGAGCCCTGCGGGATGCGAGCAACGCTGGAGGCCCAGGCCCAATCCCCTGGACCCAGTGCCTTTCCCCAGGCTGCCAGGAGGGCATGAAGCGGGGGCTGGAGTGGCCTGCCCACCTCTCTCCAGCTCACAAGGCCAACAAGAGCTGAAAAGGCTGCTGTTGCAGGCCTCCAGGATGGATGGCTGCAGCTCTGACACTGCAGGAAAGAGATAAATGACTGGTCATTTCCCCCTGATGCACTTGAAGGCATCCATTCTCCCAGCCGTACCACGCTCAGGCAACCCCCGCGCAGAGACAGATAAGCACTGACAGATGGGGTGGGAGCCCAGCATCCTTCCCCCTCGCAAGGGCACAGCCAGACTTTTCTGCGGGCCGGGAGAAGGTCATGTTGTCCATTGGCCCACATCTGGCTGGGGGCTCCACGGGTCCCTTCCCCTGCCTCCCCCCATCTCACCCACCTCTGCCCAGCTCATCCCCGTGAGGAGCACACAGGAGAGGGGGAGGCGGGGGGCAGAGGGAGCCAGCTGACAGGCTCATCAATCTCAGGCTACATGCTTGGCACATCGGCGTTCCGTAAGTTGTTCCCGGACTGGGAGGGTGCTGGAGGAGTCGGGGGGACTGTCTCGAGGAGAAGAGAAATCGCACCGAACATCAGAGAGCAAATGGTGGAGGAAGCCCGGAGACTATTAAAATGTGGGCCATGTACAAAAGCAGTAGGGAACTAATTAAGATGCAGGATTTTCAAAAGCTGGGGAAGTTGGCCACAGCCTGCTCCCATCTGTAGAGTTCTGGCAGTTCAGTGCGGCAGGGACAGCACCCCAGGCGGGCAAAGCAGGCCTCCCCACCGCTGCCCACGCAGGCGGGACTCAGGCCTCTGCCTGGACCGCCCCCTCGGGGGGCACCCCTCCAAGGGTCCCTGGGACCTGCTTGTCGGCCGGCTATGGCCCCCTCTGCTTGGGGCCTACCATCCCCTCAGGGTTCTTGCCCGACTGTTCATGCTCCCCCAACAACATGTGGTGGAGCGGTGATTATCCTGGTCATTCATGCCCAGTCACTGAGTGACTGCCAAAAAAAAAAAAAAAAAACCATGAGAAAGAACCAGAACCCTACTCCTGGCTGCCTTCCTTCTGATCACCCTTGGAATTTGGCAAGGGTGGCAAAGAGCCATGCTGCTCCCCAAGTGTTCTGGAGCAGAAGGGATGCACAAGGCCTCGGGTACATTCCGGGAGCCCTGCTGGTCTGAGACACCAGGATGAATGTGCGTGTTGAGTCCTGGGGCAACATGGCGCCAGGTCCAACAGGTTCCCCCATAGGGTTCTTTCCTTGGCTTCACCGCTGATGCCCCCTGGGAAATTAATCTCCTAATTCAGTGCCACAGTTCCCCAACCTCTAAAACAAGATGAAATCTGCCCTAGACCATGGGGACCAAAAGGTCTGGGGTTCGAAGATGCTAACCTGATCTAAGCAGACTATCTGAGCATTTAACCCAGAAGGACACAAGTAAAAGTTTGTTCCTGGCCCTTTTTTCTCATTCAAAGAAGAAAAAGTGAAGTTAAAGGCTTTTTTTTAATCAGCTGGCTTTTGCCCAACATCTGCCCTGCTTCAGGGCCTTCTGGTGGATATTCACTATCTACCTTTCTCTCCTGCCAGCTTGGCTTCCCCTTTGTAAGGACAGAGCTCCATTCTTGGGGAAATAGTCCAGGGGCGGCCCCCTCTCTGGCACCAGGCCCCTGCCCGTCTTCACGTTGCCTGAACTGTGATGGCTGCACCGTGAAACACCTTGCATTCGCCCCTGCAGCCAAGTGCAAGCTGCAGAGAACACTGAACTCCATTGTCAGTCAGCGGAGAGAAATAATGTTGTGTGTGTTGTCCTTCAGACGCCCAGGCAAGTAGGAGGCTGCAAGATGTTTATTCAAGACTGATTGGAGGGGTGATGTCAGGCGTGAGAAACACATAGGTCCAGGGACGTTGAGAATGCTTTCAGATTCCAAAGAGCTCACCCCAGCTCCCATCCTCATCCCACCCCAGCACAGACACATCTTTATTTTCAGCAAGTAGTAAAGAAACACAGGCAGGATGGCATAGTCACAGTGAGGGAGATGGGATGAGGACAGCAGGCCTGGGGAGTACTCCATCAGTGTATGATTTAGCCCAGGAACAGATGACTTCACAGCAGCTGTGATCAGCTCCCCACTCCCCACACTGCGATGTCACAGATGCACTCTGTGCTGTGTGGGGCTGAATCAGACGTGGACGGTTCTGCAGCCCTGGCCTCAGACCTGCTCTGAGGCCCCTCGAGATTTCTGAGTGGAAACCCCCTCCCCTTGCCCTGACCTGGTTTCCTGACAAAACATTCAGCTCTGAAGACCTGGGATCAAGGACAACTCCAAGCCACGTTCCACCCTGGCCTCTGTTGCTGAAAGCCGCCCACCACTGACTGGATTCAGGCAGGGTCACAGAGGAAGACAGGGGGGACAACCTGGGTGTTGGCATGACAAACTGCTCATGACACCTCCTTATTACGCATGGGAGGGTCTGACATGGAAGGAAACTCATGCCTGGAGACAATTCCGCTCCAGGCTGGTGCCCCGTCTCTCACAGATCAGGGGAATTCCTCTCTCTCTCCCCTGAGGACACAAGGGGCTGATGGTAGAGCCCAAGGGAAGCTCCAAGAACCATAGACATAATTGCATTCCTAGAGCCTGTGAAGGGGAGCTTAGGAGAGCCCACACCAGGAGGCTGGAAGGGAAGACAGAGGAGACAATGGGCATCCCCAGGGACCGGCTGGTGGAGGGGTGCCAAGGGTGTTTGGTTCCTTCATTGTTTGTTTTCCAACATAAACTCAGTCTTCCAGTTTCCATAAATTTAAAGAGATTCAGCCCAGGATGGACAAATTGATTATCAATTTTCAGTAAGGTTTGCCCAAAGAGGATTATACATAATGTTGTGCAATTTGCTTTTCTTTCTTTCCACTTAACAATATAGCTTGGATGTTTTTCCATTTTTTTTCCTACTTTAAAGCAGCAGTCCCCAACCTTTTTGGCACCAGGAACTGGCTTCGTGGAAGACAATTTTTCCACGGATGGGGCGGGGGGTTGGTGGATGGTTCAGGCGGTAATGCGAGCGATGGGGAACAATATGGAGTGGCAGATGAAGCTTCGCTCTCTCGCCTGCCACTCACCTCCTGTTGTGTGGCACGCTTCCTAACAGGCCGCAGACCAGCAACAGCTCTGAGGACCAGGGCTTGGGGACCCCTGCTTTAAAGGACAAAATAGTATTCCATTTTATGAATGTACCATATGTTTAACTAGTCGCCTACCAATGGACTTTCTGGTTGTTTCTATTCTTGGTTCGCTGTTGTTGTTACAAACAACGCCACAATGGACAACCTTATACACTGTGAGCATATTTTTATTTGTAGGATAAATTCCCTGGCTGCAGAATCTGTAGGTCAAAGGGCATGTGATTTTTTAAAATTTATTCATTCATTAATTTATTTTGATTTATTAGCTGCATTCAGTCTTCATTGCTGCACGCAAGCTTTCTGTAGCTGCAGAGAGCAGGGGTTGCTCTTCACTGCGGTGCGTGGGCTTCTCATTGCAGTGGCTTCTCTTATTGTGGAACACAGGCTCTGGGCACATCCAGGCTTCAGCAGTTGTGGAGCGTGGGCTCATTAGTTGTGGTTCACAGGCTCTAGAGCACAGGCTCAGTAGTTGTGGCGCACAGGCTTAGTAGTTCTGCGTCATGTGAGATCTTCCCCTACCAGGGATTGAACCCATGTCCCCTGCATTAGCAGGCGGATTTTTAAGCACTGTGCTACCAGGGAAGCTCCAAAGGGCATGTGATTTTTAAATACTAATAGGTACTATGCACCGACCTTCAAAAAGGTTACACCCAGCTCCAATTCACTGTGTACAACAGAGCAGATCCCTAGCCTCTCCCTGCCTCTCTGTTTCCTTCATCTACCCCTCCATCTCTGGGGAGGTTGGCCTCCATCCACCCAGTTAACTGCCCCCACCTACTAGAAATTTGCAGCAAATTCTCCAGGGACTCTGTCCAGTGATTCCACCCTGAGTCCAGACTCAAAAGTACTGACCAAAAAACCCAGTTCTCTTTGAGCCCGAACCAAATCAGATGGAATAAAACTAAGAAAGTCATTTTAACTATTGTCCAAGGCAATCCTGTGCTTAGGGAGGACATACCCCCAAAAGGGGAAAGGTCCTCGCAGCTGGGAACTGTGCATTTTATAAATGATGAGGGCAGAGCCACTGAGAGACAGGCATGTGGTATCTGCACAGGGACACCTGCCAAGGGGACAGAAGGGGGCTGAGATCCAGCGTGTCTCTGCTAACCCACCAGAAGGGGCATCATTTATAAATGTCTGCCCAGAGAGGGCACATTCTTCTCCTTTTGCACAAAGGTGCCATGTAGGCTAGCCAAGGCCCTGGAGGAAGGCCCTTTTCTGAAATGTAGGCTTATGTAAAAAATTCAAATACAACGTGTGTTGCCTCCAGGAGGAGAGTGGTAGATTTCTCTGGTGCTGCTTCATGTCCTCTGGATGGGCCTTGATGCTCTAGGGTCCAAGCCTGAGGCTGCTTATCACTGACTCTCAGATGCTACCCTGGCATCTTTAGTCACAATGTACGGTCACAGGCTGGTGAGGTGGTACATCCTAGGAGCCAGGCCTGGTCCAGTGGCACAGACTAAGGCCAGGATACAGAAACGACCGACATCTGACCCAAGGCTTTGGGGGTTTTGTTTTTGGTTCTGGTTTTGGTTTTAGTAGGCTTAATAGTAGGTCTGATTATCTGGAGAGGGAACAAGCTCACCTGAGAAGGATCTCTGTCATTGGAAAATTTCTTTATTCCAGTCCTGGACTGTTTATCGTTTCTCAGCATCTAGGTGCTGGTACAAAGGAGCCAGTTCTGCCTTGGGTGGGCCTGACTTGCCTGGGGTCTTTTGCCACTTTGGGATATGATTACACTTCTGAGGGTCCATCCTCAACGAGGCTGGTGCTCATCCTTGCAGAAAGGGTCCTCCTACAGGACCCTGGCCATCTCCGAGTTGGGCCTTCTCCACCTAAGGAACAGCCAGCCACCTTGGCCTCTGCTCCAAAGCATGAGGACAGAGCCCAAGGAAACCTTTCAAAGATCCCAGATACAGACACGGTGCTGGCAGGCACTGGCTATAGCACACCGCGAGCCCCAGGGGTCTTCCTTTTCCCTCCCCCGCCACATCATGGCAGATGGGCATGGCCCAAGGATGGGGAAAGTCCAAAGCCAGCTGTGACCCCAGATGCTCTACATTCAGCCACCTGGAGGCCCGCATGTCTGAAGTAAATGTCTGTAGACAGAAGGACCAGACACTCGTAAAGTAGCTTCTTGCCTCAATCCCACCAACAGTGAAATTATAAGCGCAGATACATGAACAGCACAGTAAACGCTCCTTGGCTCTGCCAGTAGTAGCCTGATTTCCCTGACCTATAAAACGGGCTTATAACACTTTTAAACCTCTCTTCCCTCTCTGCCTCTCAGGGCTATGGTTAAGGATCAAAGGAAGTGATTTAAATGAAAATGAAAATGTTTTGTAACTTTCTAAACTAGTATGCTGTTCAGATACTGCTTATCACGATTCAATCAGAGTGCCCCATCCCCTGATGGCAATGGTCAGTGGGGTGACCATAAACCCAGCCAGCTAATCAGTCCTTCCAGGGACTTCTCTGACACAGGTATTGAAGGGAAATGCCCTTCTGCCGGGTATGGTGAGTGCTGAGTCTGGGCTGCTGGTGGCCACCTTGCTTGCCCCATGAGGAGAAGAGTGTTAGAGGTGGAAAGAGAGACAGAACCCACACTACAACATTTGAGCCCCTGGATGCAGCTGATGCCTGAAGCCCAAATCAATGCTGGGATTCACTGTTACATGAACCAACTTCCCTTTTTTTGCTTAGGTGAGTTCAATTTGAATGTCTGACATTTATAACTGAAGGAATTTCAACTATCTCTTGGGTGCATTTTAATAATTAATATATTAGTTTTCTAATCATAAAATAAAATTTTTAAAGGAAAAAGCCTGTTAAAATTTCTTCAAGTTAGTACACCTATCAGCAGCATGAGGAAGCAGAAGAAGCATTGAACAGAGAAATCAAGCAACCTGGATTCTCTGCCAGTTCCCACAGGAATTGCTGTGTAACTTTGAGCAAGTCTCCCAACCTATCTGGACCTCAATAAAATAAGGAATTGGAGTTAATGATGTCTGAGGTGTTTTACAGTACTAAACGTCCTTGATTCTATAAAAGGTAATCCAATTAGTCTGATATAAAGTGTTCTTAATAAAGACTTTTAAAATAAATGTTAAGAATAAAGACTTCTAAAAAGAATAAAGACTAACAATTTAAAATTGGTGTCAATTATTTATAATAAAATCCTTTAAATTAACAAATTACATATGAGATGTCCTCATATGCATGTAAAATATTCATTGCATCACTGATTAAATAGGGAAAATTAGAAACAAAAATTGGGAACAGCCTGGTTAACTAAACTGTGGTACATTCATACAATGGAATATTGCGTAATTGTGAAAAAGAAATGAGGAAACTCTTTATATAGTGACATGGCCAATGCCTGAGGCACATTTTTAATGGAAAGGGCAAAACACAAGGTGGTTGTGCTGGGTGAAAAGAGGAGAGGAAAGTCATACAGACGTAATTCCTGGTGTGTGCATAAACTCTCTCTTGAAGACTCCCAAAAGATGGGGACCACTGACACCTCTTTGGAGACTGGGTCTTATTTTTCATTATACAATATACCCTTTTATATCTTTGGATTGTCAAGACATGTGACTGTATTACCTACTCAATTTTTTTTAAATTTTTAATTGAAAGGGTAAGAACGTGCAAATACTATTACATATGGCTCATTTGATCCTTATGAGGAAGCTGCAAGGCTGGCTAGGAATCCCAAGTACCACTGTGCTACTTACAGATTCAGAAATACACCCAGAGGGTTCACAGACTCCAACATGGAGACATATCCAACTAGTGACAGACACCCAAATAGTACCCCTCCTCAAGTCCACCCAGCCAGCGGGCATGTGTTCACCCTTTCGCTGTAGCACCTACTGCAAAATCTCTGAATGGGGTAGAATTAAAATGGGTCCAATTAAAGATCAAATCAGTGATTACCTAATCACTCATCCATGCCAATTCCAAGAGACCAGGACTCAGACCATTTCCAGATCTGGAACAAGAAAGGAGGGAGCCCGCACCTCCAAAATAAATTGTTCTTACTGACAATTGTTTATGTTTAATAAAGAAACGTAGATGGTGTGGAGTCATGCCATACTGATTTGTGGTCTGGCCACCTGTTTAAGTCTTCAAAACCAGTATCTCTCAAACATTTATTTATGTGTGTTCCAGGGATGCAGTCCTTGGGATTTGATAAAATGCAGATTCTAACTCTGCAGGTCTGGGGTGAGGACCGAGATTCTGCATCTCTACCAAGCTCCCAGGTGACGCCTGTTCTGCTGGTCAAGACCACACTTTGAGTGTAATTCTAGAACCACACTGGCTAATCTGGGCACCACTAGCCACGTGTGGCAATCGAGCACTTGAAATGTGGATAGTCATTTTAACACAATGAAATGTGTTAAAATGATACACACTGGAATTAAAAAACAATACCAAAAAAAGTATTAAAATATCTCGCTCATGATTTTTGTATTGATTACACGCTGAAATAATAAATACCGTTGATACATTGTTAAATAGAATCTATTAAAATTAATTTCACCTGTTTCTTTTTCCCTTTTTTAATGCAGCTACTAGAAAATGTAAATTGGCACATGTGGCCCACAACCCTGCTCCAGGAGACCTGGCTCTCCCACCGCCTGCATCTCAGGGCGTCTGGGACAACCTGTCATCACCCTGGGGTGTCTGCAAGGTAAACTGTGCAACGCCATCTGAGAACTTGGGTGGAGGACCCACCCCCAAACAAACGGAACTTTTGCACACTTGAAATCTGGGTTAGAGTGAACAATGGAAGCAAGCTTAACAACGGGACTGTGAGAAAGCATCCCAGATAACTGTAAGTAGAGATTCTGCAGAAAAAACACAACCTGAGGAGCCAGTGTGGAAAGGCAGGAGTGAGGTAACATTATCAGGCAGCCAGCCTTGCCAGGTCTGCGCTGTTTGGTGACAGCGGGAGGGGGCATGTCAGCGCTGCCTTTGCTCCACTTCACAGCTCTGTTGCCACCACTCTGAGTCACGTCCCAGCTCTGGCATCCCCCAAACCAGAGGTTCCCTTAAAGCTAAGGACCCAGGGCAGTCACTTGACCTTGCTGCAACCCACATGGTCTGAATGGCCTTTTGCTCAGACGTGTAATAACGGATCAGTACTCAAGAAAACTAACCAATTCCCTCTGCATGGCCACAAAGCAATCAACAACACCTAGAGGCAAATTTTGAACTCAAACTCTTTCATCTCCATGTCCAAGATGGGTTCTGTTTATAGTGACTGGCCCTTCTCATGTAAGATGCGCCATTAGTTCATTCCCAGTAAGGGTGGGAGAGAGGACACGGTGCACTGTCCTCCTCAGAAACACAGTCTGGGATGAGGTTTCTTTACTTGACGCCACGGGAAGGTATCACCCAGCCCAAAAGAGCTGCAGCTCCGTCTGCTCTGTTGGGAAAGTCATTCATCCTGGGCCTGTTCCCACCCTGCACCTGCTTGCTTTCCTCTCCTGGGGCAGCAAGAGAAAGACAAAAGGAAGGGGAAGGCCTGAGACACCCAGAGGGAGAGAAGCTTGAGGGGGTTGGGGGGCAGGTGGATGTTTATTCCTGAGAGCACCACGTGGGCACGCTCACCTTCCTGGAAAACTCAGCTCTACGGACAAAGCAGCAGAGCAACCTTGTCCTCAGCCAGCCCAGCGCCCCTCCACCTCTCCCATGGCCGGCCCAGCCGAGCTCCAAGGGCACTGACCGGGTTTGATTTCCAGCAGCCGCAGCTTCGGATCCTCAGGCGGGTGCAATCGTCTCTTCTTACGCCAGCAGCGAGCAGGGTATGTGTACAGCTGGCCTGGGGCGAGGCCTGTGGACAGAGACAGTGTAAAGGTTAAAGGCTCCAGGCTGGATGGGGCCTTGGAAACCACCCTGTCTAACCTTCTCATTCACAGTGAGAGGAAAGTGAAGCCCAGAGAAGTGAAGTGACTTGTCAAGGTTACATGGCTGGTAGATGGTAGAGCCCAGGCAGAATCTAGGCCATCTGACCCCAGGACCTTTGCTCTGTCTGCTCTACCATGCTGTCTCAGTAGGCACTTGCCAAAATGAGCCACCACTGTTAACAAAATCAGTTCTGCTCTCTTGGCCTAGGGAGATCAGAGGAACCTCCACACCGCAAGAGGGACTTTTCCAGATTTACCCTTATCACAGTGTTTCCAAGACAGTGCCTATCCAGCTACTGCCCGTCCACTGCCCCTCTGTCCAGGTCAAGAAGGTTCCCTTCAAGGTGGAGCAGCAGAAGTCATTCTGTCTACCTATGGACAGCCTAGACTGGGACACATTTCAAGGAAACAGAATCAAGGTGCCAGATCTCCTACTCACTGGCTTCTTGCACCCACGGATGCTGCTGGCAGCTCCCTGAAGCCAAAGGGAGCCCTGTGCAGCCTCCATCAGCATAGAAGCCTGCACAGCCAGCACACCTGTACTGCCCTGCCCCACCTGCCTGGGCCTCACCAAAAAAAAGGGGGGGGGGCAGTTCAGCAGCTGGGCTTATGTGTCACACGGTCTCTCAACAAGAATCTCCACTTAGATATGGCCTTTGACACCAAAGCTCCCCACCAGCATCATCTGTCACGCCGAGCACGCCGTGAAGAGCCTTCCTGCTCATCAGACAACACTCTTGGGGCTCCTGTGGCACACAGTGTGGCAGTCAGAGGCCTTGGAGGAATGTGGACTCCCCGCACGAGACCCTCATCTGTTCCCAGAGGAAAGGGCAGAAGGTGGAGACTGAGGGGAGAGGAAGGGGGCTGAAGACCAATTAGGCAGTTTGCAGATTAAAAAAACTGCCCAAAGCACCTCGAAATAAACCAGCACGCCCACTGACCCACCTCCGCTAGAGTGAAAGCCTGGTGAGGACAGGGACTTCGTCTTGCTCACAACAGAATCTCCAGAACCAGAACTGTGGCTGCCACAGAGAAGAATCAAACTAAACATTGGCTGAATGAGTGAGCGAGTAAATAAATGGATGAAAATGTTCCAGTTCACTTTCACGGGAGTCACAACTCAGTCTTCTATAGATAAACGTGGCGTGTGACAACTGTTAGAGACAGGCAGCCTCCCGTGAGACGGGCACCTCCGAGACCTAGGACCATGGGTAGAAAACAACAGGACCCTATTCTCATCTGCCGTCTTCCATTTTGGAGCTTTTAAAAGTTATGAGAAAAACTGGCCTCAGTTTTGCATTTTTCAGAGAAAACCTACAAAAACATCATTGCTATACATCCATTCATTCATTTGTCATTTACTCGTGTCATTTCTACCCATGCATAGATTTGGGTTCAAAGCAAAGGCAACTATTCCAGCATTAAAGGGAACAAAATTTTCAAATTCTTTTTATGTGCTGTTTCATTTTTAATCACACAGCTGCCCCCACAGGTTGTTAGGCTGTGAACAAGCTGGAGGTTCTGACCCTCCCCCTTTGATTCTTAGAAACCGTCATGGGTGATAGAGCCTACAGGCTCCAGAAATGTCTCTGATGTTATGAGCTAAGGGCTCATCCTGTCCTAGAGTCATTCTAACACTTGACTTTGCTGATAACCGCAAGGTCTTCTGCACGGTAGGAGGACCCTGAAGCTCTGAGCTCCTTGAGCTCTGAGGACCAGACTTGTGACTGATGTATAGAAAACCAAGTGAGTCCAGAACATAAGTTTGGTCTCCCTCCCATTTGAGGTCCAGTTGTGACCTCTATTTGAGGGAAGGCATCCCTGGGAATAGTTTGATGTTTCTGGTGTGGTTCACTCCAGGGCTATGTCACCTCTCACCCCATAATTCCTGAACAGGTACACTGAGTCGGAATCCCTTCCAGATGTTTTGGCCACTTCTGGGGCTGGTGTTCTCCAGGATCCCAGAGAAGGCCAAGTACAAGGGCTGGCCGGCTGCTCCATATCCCAGAACTGGTCCCATAAACCCTACTCATCTTGGATTAGCAATTCTTAATCCAGGCTGAAGCCAAAAATCACCTGGAGAACTTCTTATTAACACCGATGCCCTCAATCCATGCCAGAGCTACCCAATCCAAATGTAGGTGGGCAGGGGAATTGAGCAACTCTTTTTCTTCTGACAAAGAACCTCTGGATATCTAAGCATCATCTAGTTACTGCCTGTATGTTCTCTCTGATAAACCAAGATTAGTCTAATGGTTTTTCCAGTAGGTTCCCAAGGCTCCCTGTATTTTTCCCAAGCCATTGTCATTAACTGCCTGCTTACTAGACTGGCATCCCCACTGGTTTTATAAGATTCAGTGTGGCAGGAACCATGTCCACCTCAAGTACACTGCCTGGCAGGCACATCAAGAACGACTTATCAAATAAATTCAACCAGAACCGAACCAGCCTCAGAAACGCAGGAAGTGAATGAGCCTGAGGCCCTGCTGTTCCTGGCTCCAGGAGACTCCTCCACCTGCACCCAAACCATCCAGGAGGGTCCCCTTGAACTGAGCACAGAACCCACCCCACACCCAAGATGGGAGTCTCTGTGCCTTAGGCTCCTTCTTGCCCCACAGGCTGCCCCATGGTATTTCCAACCTGACCAAAAGCAGATGAGTGAGAAGGAACTGGTCCAGACCAGCACATGCAAAAGGTCTAAGTGACAAGAGGTTGAAACTGTCAGCACTTGCCCAAGTCCTCCACCCTCC
Source organism: Hippopotamus amphibius kiboko (assembly GCF_030028045.1). Taxonomy (NCBI): domain Eukaryota; kingdom Metazoa; phylum Chordata; class Mammalia; order Artiodactyla; family Hippopotamidae; genus Hippopotamus; species Hippopotamus amphibius. Next base: position 158,460,896 of record NC_080189.1, read on the forward strand.
CCGAGACCGCACTTGGTCAGCTGCCTCGGGTCACTCAGCTTGTGACTGCAGGTCCACTCTCCTAGGAGAGTCCATTTTAGTAAGTAGCTTGAACGTCCAGAAGAAGGGATTGTCTTTATTGCATTTGTTAACTTTCGCTGGTGGGTTGGAGAAGCTCCAGAGTGCAGAGGATGAGCACGGGTCCTCATACCCTCACTCCCTGGTACCATGGAAATCTCACCACACCTTTCTGAGCCTGTCTCCTTGCCTGTAAGATAAGGGCAATAATAATACCTACCTTACAAGGACTGTCATGGGGATTAGCTTATATTCAAGAAGAAGCTCTGTGTAGCCATGAAGCGCTATACAAATGTCAGTTATTAATTATTGTGAGTTAGCTGACTTAGGTGAGCCTGGACTCTCTGCCCACATGGCATGACAGGGCTGCTCTTTGCTCTTTTAGCCTTAAGGGTAGAAACAGGCCTTCCTTTGATGTCTGCTTCAACTCGTCTCAACAAGCAAATGGCCCCAAGAACTCTCTCAGGGCTCCCGTCCCCTTCCTTGCCCTCCTCCCTGGGCTGGCAGGCAGCAGGGTGCCTTTATAGGGCCAACACATCCAGCCCTGGAGTTCCACGTAGAGAGGGATGGGCAGAGCCCCATGGGAGTTATATGGTTTATCTCACTAGAACAGGAGGCACATAACTCAGAGCCCATGTGTGTGGTAGACAGAGGAGGGAGGAAGGGGAGGGCGGAGGAGGAGGATAGAGGCGCAGCTGCAGCCAGAGAAGTTAACCTGAAGGAGGGAGCCTGGGATTAGGGGGGATACGGAGGAGGGGAAGGGGGAGGCGGGAGACGAGTGGGGGGACCAGTCCTCCCAGTAACCAAGGCCATAGCAACCCCTCCAGTCACACACCCCACTGAGCAAACTGCTTTGCTATTACGTTTAGCTGCAACTCCGGGTACACTTACATGCAAGCACGAGCATGACGGACACACACGCGCATCCACACATCCACATGAGAACTCACACACTAGCTGGGGGCGAGAACTGGCCTCATTCAGCAGTGTGAGCTTGGTGCCTGAGCAGTCAGCAGACTCCAGGCAGATCACTTGTTATATGCATGGCCCATGTTCAGCAGGTAGATCCTCAGTGTTTTGAGCATCTCTGACAGACACAGCATGAGTCATTAAGAATTCAGAAGATGAAATGGGATGGGAACAGATTTGAAAAGAAGAACCGGAATGGCTTCCTCTTCCCCGGACCAGAGCTAAGCAGTGGCAGTTCAAGCCCACTCAGAGAAGGACTTTCCTTGCAGCAGCTCAGAGAAGTGGCCCAAGGCTCCCTACAGCAGAAAGCTCATTAATTCTCAGGATAGACTGTCCCACTGTTGGCCAACTCTTACTGTGATAAAGAGTTTCACTTGGCCCTTATTTTGGATCAAAATCTACCTTTCTATTACATACTTATGCCAATTTGTCCACCCTCTGTCCCAAGAGTGGACAGGTGTCATCTGCATCCCAACCACCCATCCCATCCACCTGCTTGGGTTTGAAGGAGAGCCAACTGAGAGGACGAACAACCAGAGAGCAATGGGAGTTGGAAGAAAGAGGAGTGACTACACCTGCTCATGAGCCTGGGATTCTTCAACAAGACTGGGCATCAGAACTGCAGAATTAGTTACTGGAAAGGCCAGATGCCTTGATTCCAGTCCAATCCTACTGAACCAGAACATCAGAGATTCACCAAGGCAACTACAGTTTGAAAAACTCTCACATAAGGAACTTCGCACTAGATCAAATTTTACTCGTATTTATTTCCCCAGGGTCCAGCCTATAACAGATGCTTCATCAATGTTTGTGGCTCAAGATGCCAATTTGGACCACCTCTGCAGAGTTGGAGGGATGAGTGAGTGATAAGCCCCGGGTAGGGCTGGAGGGGAGAGGAAGATGTAATTCCCAAGCACTTACAACCATGTCATTTCGTGGTGCTCTACCCTCCTCTCTCCTCCTGGCTTATGGAAGAGCTGCCCTGAGCACATGGACCACCTCTTCAGTGAAGCATTCCTGAACCACTCCAGGCCATGGTGTCTTTTCTCTTACCTGAAAGTCTGGAGTCCTGGGCACTTGGCACCACATGCCAGCACTCAGCGTGGCTCTCTATCTGGCTCACTGATCATCCCCTTCCTGCCTCCCCTTCCATTCTTCTCCGTGAACTTCTCTCTAAGATTCAATTTCAGTGTCCCATGTGCCAGGACTGCCCTGGCAAGGTAGATCTCAAATCAAGAATGCTGCCTGCGTCTTCTGGCCCAGAGGTTCCCAAGCCCCTCACTGGTCCCATCACACTCAAAAGCTGACACAGGAACAGTAGCTAACATTTACTGAGCTCTTACTCTGTTCTAGGCTAGCACCTTATACTCACTGTTATCTCATTACGACAACAAGCCTACGAGACATTTAAATGACAAGGACAGCAGGGCTAACAGTGATTAAGTGACTAGTGCAGGGTCATACAGCTCATAAGGGTAGCCTGGTCCCCAGCCCGCACTCAAAATCTCTCCACTATCCTATCTAACTCCCTACTGAGCCACCCCATTGCTGGTCCACATGCAACAGGCTTGAAACGCACAGCCCTGACCTTGAGAAAGCAGCTTTCCACACCAAAGCTCGCAGGGAAAGAACCCCTGACCCACCCACCCACCCCCATCAAGCCACTCCTTATGGAATTCATTTTTCCTTTCCTACCACATCACCAAGTAAAATTGCTCATAGAGAAATGCATCCTGGTATTGTAGTAAAACATATAAATGTGTGGAGAATCAGATACTTACCAAGACATGCTTTCTAAATTTATTAGGAGAATCTTTTTCAATAACAACATTATAATGTGGCGGGGGGGGGGGGGAGCTGAGATGTTATTGGATCTGACTCTTGCCTGATACAATAATTGAGTCTCCAATATCCCTGACTAGAGTCTCCACCCTGGCCTCAGTTTCAATAATTCTAGTCCTTACCTTTCCATGAAGCAGTCTACTATGCTGTTGAAATATTTTGTTGTTAGAAATATGCGTACCAATCTTGTCTCATTGGAGAGGATGCAAAATGGCACAACCCTATGAAAGAGAACTTGGCATATCTAGCAAAATTGCATATGTATTTGCCCTTTGATCCAACAATTCCACTTCTAGGAATCTGTATCACAGATTCACATTAAACATAAAAATATAGCATTCTTCAATGAAAACAGTAGTAGAGGCAAGGAGGAGTAAAAAAAAAATAGCATTCTTCATAGTATTTTCAATACTAGAAAAAGACTGGAAACAATCCAATGTCCATCTCTAGGGATCTAGTTGAATAAACAATAGTATATCCACACAACGGACTGTAATGAAGCCGTTGAGAGAGAAAGAGAAGTATACACTGCAATGGGATATACCGTTAAGTGAAAACGGCAAGGTGGAAAATAGTAGGTGTAGTATACTATAATTTCTTTAACAAATGGGGATATAAACATATACATACACATACATACACATATGCTGTGTTTGCATAGTGTTTCTTTAATGGAAAGATAAACCAAAAACTAATTTTTTTTAAAAGTTACTTACAGGGAAAATAAAAACAAAATAATAGTAACAAGAAGAAGAGAAAGTTGTCTATAGAAAGAGGAAATGAACAGTGTTAAAGAACAGAGATAGAATAGAGCTAGACTCTCTCTGAATATACCATGCCTTATAGATTTGACTTAAGGACCATGTAAATATTTTATATTATTACAAAATTAAATTAAAATAAATAAAAGCAAACATCTGCTTCTGGCTAAAATGGCATATCAAGGACCAGATTTACCTTCCCACCTGAAGTCAAGACAGAGAAAAAAAATGAAACAAGAGTTTTCAAGACAGTGGACATTAGGTAATGAAGGACTGTGATCCCTGAGATACTGGAAATGAACAAGATAAGTTCTATGATTGCCCCAGCTTACTTCTTTGAGAGAGTTTCCAGAGTGCAGCACAGGGAGGAGGAACATGGGTAGAATCCAGCCAACTTCCTGAGTCTGAGTTGAAGAGAAAGAGCTGAGAGTCTGGGAAGACCAAGGTGACTAGAATTCAAGGAAAAGAATAGTAAACAGCAGAAAGCTGTGCAGAGAAAGAACTGTGGAGATTCACAAAGGGTCCCCTTCAAGTATTCAGCTCAGTACTGATCAGTGCATGCTTGTGAGAAAACTACTCAATGCTAAGGAAAGAACCACTTGTAAGAAGAGAGGTGTACCTGGTGGGCACAAGAGGCTGGGAATAGTCTGTTCCTACCAGCATGCTGGGAGAGCCTCATGATTCATGGAGTACTGGGTAGGGTACAGAGAATGGTCTTGCCTCATTAATGGGGAATAATTAGCCCTAGACTAAGCTGCTCCATTTTTACCTAATGAATCTTAAAAGCAAGATAAGAAAAGATCAAACTGTTTCCAATTAACTTGTCAGTGACCCAAAACAAAGTTCCAGAATATTTACAGGAATAAAAAATATATACAGTACCCAGGAAGGTAAAATTCACAAAGTTGGACATCCAATCAAAAATTACAAGGCATGTAAAGAAGCTAGAAAATATTACCTACAATGAGAGGGGAAAAAATCAATTGAAACCAACCCAGAATTGACACTGATGTTAGAATTAGCAGCAAGAATACTAAAGCAGTTATTATTTGTATTCCATATGTTTAAAGGTTGAAAAAAAGTTGGCTTTAAAAGACAAATTTAACTCCTAAAAATGAAAACTACAATGTGTGAGATTAAAAACATACTGGATGGAATTAACGTCAGATTAGATACTAGAGAAGAAAATATTAGAACACTTAAAAACATAGCAATAGAAACTATCTGAAACAAAACCCATAGGGAAAAGATAATTTAAATTAAAAAAAAAGCATAACAGCATAGTGGGACAACTTCAAACAGCCTAAGATACATGTGATTGGAATCCCTAAAGAGAAAAGAAGGAAGAAAAAATATTTGCAGAAACAAGGGCTGTAAATTTTCACAATCTGATGAAAACTATAAACCTATAGATTCAATAGAACTAAGCACAAGAAACATGGAAAAAACTATAGCAAGGCACATCATAATCAAAACTGCTCAAAAATAGTGAAAAAGAGAAAATATTAAAAGCAGCCAGAGAAAGGAGCTATATTACATACAGAGGAACAAAGATAAGGATGATTTTTTCATCAGAAACTATGCAAGCAAGAAAATAGTAGTTCAACATCATTACAGTACCAAAAGGGAAAAAAGAAACCTGTCAATCTAGATTCTATACCCAATAAAAATAACTTTTAAAAACTAAGGCAAACTAAAGATATTTTCAGACATACAAAAGTTGAAAGAATTAATCATCAACAGACCTACACTACAAGAAACATTAAAAGAACCCTTTTAAGCAGGAGGAAATTGATACCAGATCTAAATATGGATCTAACAAAGAAATGGAGAGCATCAGAAGTGACTGAGTACATCAGTAATCATATAAGAAGTTTTTCCTGTTATTCAAAACTCTTTAAAAGATGTTGACAAAACAAAAATGATGGCAATATAGTATGAAGTTTATACCATATATAAAAATAAAATGTGTGACAACAGTTGCACAAAGGTCAATAGTCAATACTTTTATTTTAAAGTACACTTGTATTAGTTTCCAATTGCTGCTGCTGTAAAGAATTGCCACAAACTGGGAGTCTTAAAACGATATGAATTTGTTATTTTACAGTTCCAGAGGTCAGAATTCCAAAATCAGTCTTTCTGAGCTAACATCATGGTGTCAGCAGAATTGCACTCCTTCTGGAGGCTCTGAGGGAGAATCTATTTCCTTGCCTTTTCCGGCTTCTAGAGGCCACCTACATTCTTTGGATTGTAGCCCCTTCCTCCACTGCATCACTTCAACCTCTGCCTCTACTGTCATATCTCCTGCTGTGACTCTGACCATCCTTCCTCCCTCTTTTAAAGACCCTTATGATTACATTGGGCCCATTAAGGTCCTTAACTTAATCACATTAGCAAAGTCCCTTTTGCCATGTAAAGTAACATATTCACAAGTTCCAGGAATTAAGATGTGCGTATCTTTGGGGTAGGCAGGCATTATTCTGTTTACCACAATACTATTGTAGAGTCCTTATACTATTCATCAAGTAGTATAATATCACTTGAAGGTAAACTGTAATTAGTTAAATACATATACTATAAACTCTAAGCACACATTAAAATAACAAGACAAAGATTTATAGTTAATAAATCAACAAATGAGATAAAATGGAATCAAAAAACCCAATTAATCCCCAAAAAGGAAGAAAATGAGGAAAAAGGAAACAGATAAAAAGGAAACAAATAGCAAAATGATGGATTTAAACCTAACTAGAACAATAATCACATTAAACTTAAATGGTCTAAATACCCAAATTAACAAAATAAAGATCATCAGATTACATTTAAAAAGCAAGACACAGCTAAATACTACCTATTAAAAAATCTACTTTTGGGCTTCCTAGGTGGCGCAGTGGTTAAGAATCCGCCTGCCAATGCAGAGGTCACGGGTTCGATCCCAGCTCCAGGAAGATCCCACAAGCCGCGGAGCAACTAAGCCCGTGTGCCAAAAAAAAATAAAAATAAAAATAAAAATAATTAAAAATCTACTTTTAACATAAAGACTCAAATAGGTTAAAAGTAAAAGAATGGAAAAAATACACCATATTAACACTAATCAAAAGAGGGCTGGAATGGCTATATTAATATTAGAGAAAGTAGATTTCAGAATAAAGAATATTAATAGATTTTTAAGGTCATTACATAATGACAAAGGAATCAATTTATGACAAAGAGAATATAACAATCCTAAATGTTTGAAGCACCCAGTAACAGAGCTTCAAAATATATGAAGCAAAAACTAAAAGAATTCTAAGAAGAAATGGTCGAACTCAGAATTATAGTCAGAAATTTCAATTCCCTCTCTTGATAATTTATAGAACAAATAGAAAAATTGGTAAGAATGTAGAAAATTTGAGCAATACTATCAACAACTTGATTTAATTGATATTTATAGGACATTCCAACCAACAACAGGAAAATACGCATTCTTTTCCAGACCGAAAAGAACATTTAGCCAAGACAGACCATATTCTGGGCCATAAAACAAGTCTCAGTATATCTAAAAGGATCCAAGTCATACAGCGTATTCTCTGACCATATGGTAGTAAATTAGAAATAAATAATAGGCATATCTCTGGAAAATCTCCCAAATGTTTGGAAACTAAATAACACACTTCTAAATAATTCATGGGCAAAAGAAGAAATAAAATGGGAAATTAGAAAATATTTCAACTGAATAAAAATGAAAACAATATCAAATTTATGAAATGAGGCTAAAGCAGTATTCATACTTAGGGAGAAATTATATTAGAAAATGACTATATTAGAAAAAAGAAAGACTGAAAATCATTGCCTTCAGTTTCTACTTTAAGAAATAAGCAGAAGAGGACTTCCCTGGTGGCACAGTGGTTAAGAACCTGCCTGCCAATGCAGGGGACATGGGTTCAATCCCTGGTTTGAGAAGATTCCACATGCTGCAGAGCAACCAGGCCTGTGCATCACAACTACTGAGACCACGTGCCTAGAGCCCATGCTCCACAACAAGAGAAGCCACCACAATGAGAAGTCCATGCACCACAATGAAAGTAGCCCCTACTCGCTGCAACTAGAGAAAGCTCGCATGCAGCAAATGAAGACCCAGTGCAGCCAAGAAGAAAAAGAAAAAAGAATAAGCAGAAGAGCAAATTAAATAGAAGAAAGGAAAATTAAAGATCAGAACAGGACTTCCCTGGTTGTCCAGTGGCTAAGACTCCATGCTCCCAATGCAGGGGACCCAGTTTCAATCCCTGGTCATAGAACTAGATCCCACATGTCACAACTAAGAGTCCGCATGCCACAACTAAAAGATCCCACATGCCATAACTGAGGATCCCACGTGCTGCAACAAAGATCCTGTGTGCGGCAATGAAGATTTCACATGCTGCAACTAGCACAGCTAGCTAAATACATAAATAAATAAAATTTTTAAAAAGATCAGAACAGAAACTATAAAATATAAAGCAGAAAAAAATGATAAAATCAATTATACCAAAAGTTATTTCTTTTAAGAAATCAATAAAATTGATAAACCCCTAATCAGACTGATCAGGTGAAAAAGAAAATTCAAATTACTGATATAAGGCATAAGAGAGGATATACCACTACAGAGTCTACAGATAGTAAAAGGATAATACAATAGTATGAACAAACTTGTGCAACCCATTTTGACAACTTAGATGAAATGGACATATCCCTTATAAGCCACAAACTACCAAGGCTCACTGAAGATGAAATAGCCTGAATAGCCCTATATCTAACAAAGAAATTAAATTTATAGTTAAAAACATTCCCACGAAGAAACTGCCAAATCCAGATGGATTCACTGGTAAATGCTACAAAATATTTAAGGAAGAAATATCATTTCTACACAAACTCTTCCAGAAAACTGAAAAGGACAGAATATTTCCCAACTCATTAAATGAAAACACCACCATCCAGATACCTAAATTAGACAGAGACACAACAAGAAAAGAAAACTATATGGCCTACCAGTGAGATCTTTGCCAGACCTGGGAATAAGCATTTCTAGCACTGTGGGATGAAATGGTCATGAAATGCCCCCCAAACCATGGTCAAATTTATGACCCTGAAGGGGCTCTGCCAATTGAAAATTGCCATCTGCCTCTGCAAGGATTAAGTCAATGGCCACTGCAGCCACTGACCTTCAACACCCACTGAAAGGAATTCAGGGTGAAGATCAGGAATGAGCCACTCTGTGCTCTGAGAAAAACTGGCAGAATAGGCCTTCAGATAGTTAGATATTTTCAGGAGAAGATTTTATGAAACCAAATTCTTGCATCTTCTCATATCTAGAGAAACACTAACACCATTAATGGTGACATCTGCTTTGGCTATTAAGGAGAATATTATAATTAAAAGTCAAAATGGAAAAATAAAGAAAACGTAAAAGAAAACTATAGACCAATAACCCTCATAAACATAGATGCAAAAGCTCTAATAAAACTTTAGCAAAGTTAATCTGACAATATATAAAAAGAGGGGTTTATCCTAGGAATGCAATGTTAGTTTAACATTTAAAAACCAATTAATGACAGAAAAAAGATATATGTACCACAATGTTCATTGCAGCACTATTTACAATAGCCAGGACGCAGAAGCAACCTAAATGTCCATCAACAGATGAATGGGTAAAGAAGATGTGGCACATATATACAATGGAATATTACTCAGCCATAAAAAGGAATGAAATTGAGTTATCTGTAGTGAGGTGGATGGACCTAGAGTCTGTCATACGGAGTGAGGTCAGAAAGAGAAAAACAAATACCGTATGCTAACGCATATATATGGAATCACAAAAATGGTACGGATGGACCTAGATTCTGTCATATGGAGTGAGGTCAGAAAGAGAAAAACAAATACCGTATGCTAACGCATATATATGGAATCACAAAAATGGTACTGATGAACCTAGTGGCAGGGCAAGAATAAAAACGCAGACATAGAGAATGGACTTGAGGACACAGAGCAGGGGAGAGAAAGCTGGGATGAAGTGAGAGAGTAACATTAACATATATACACTAACAAAGGTAAAATAGATGGCTAGTGGGAAGCTGCTGCATAGCACAGGGAGATCAACTCAATGCTTGGTGATGACCTAGAAGGGTGAGATAGGGAGGGTGGGAGGGAGGCTCAAGAGAGAGGTGATATGGGGATATACATATAAATACAGCTGATTCACTTTGTTGTATAGCAGAAACTGGTACAACATTGTAAAGCAATTATATTCCAATAAAGATCTGAAGAAAAAAAACAATCAATGTAACACATCATATTAAATTATAAAAGCAAAATCACAAGATCATCTCAATAGACTCAGCAAAATCAGTTGACAAAAACCAACATCCAGTCCTGATTTTAAACTGTCAAACTAGAAACAGGAGCATCCTCAATCCAATAAAGAGCAACTACAAAAAACCTACAGCTGGGACTTCCCTGGTGGTCCAGTGGTTAAGACTCCACACTTCCACTGCAGGGGGCATGGGTCCAATCCCTGGTTGGGGAACTAAGATCCTGCATGCTGCATGGTGTGGGGTGAGGTGGGCGGGGCGGGGGTGGAGATCATACGTAATAATGAAAGAATGAATGCTTTCTTTCACCTTAAGATCAGGAACAATATAAGGATGTCCACTCTTACCACATTTACTTAATATTGTACTGGACATTCCAGCCAGTGCAACAGACAAGTAAAATAAATAAAATGCATCCATATTGAAAAGTTTTCTTTATTCACTAGCATAATCAACTATGTAGAAAATGCTGTGGAATCTATAGAAAGCTACTAGAACCAATAAATGAGTATAGCAAGGTTGTAGGATACAAGTGAATACAAAAATAATTGTATTTCCATACACTAGCAATGAAAAATCAGAAATTTAAATTTTTAAAAATCCATTTATAATACTATCAAAATATTAAGTACTTAGAGATAAATCTGACAAAAATGTGAAAGACCTGAAAACACTGAAAACTAAAAATTATTGATGTAAAAAATTAAAAGGGATAATAATAAATGGGGAGATATAGTATATCCATGGGTTGGAAGACTCAATATTGAGAACTGTCAGTTCTCCCCAAGTTGATCAATAGACTCCACACAATCTCAACCAAAATCCCAGCAGATTTTTTGTAGAAATTGACAAACTGATTATAAAATTCACATAGAAGTGCAAAGAACCTAGAATAGCCAAAATAACTTCAGAAAAAAAAGGACAAATTTGGAGAGGTCTTGTATCTAGAACATATAAAGAACTATCTATTTTCATTAATAGGAAAACCAACAAACAACTCAATTTTAAAATGGTCCAAAGATTTGAACATTTTACCAAAGGATATAGATGGATAGTAAATAAGCACACGTAAAGATGCCCAACATCACTAATTAGGGAAATGCAAAGTCAAACCACAATGAGATACCGCTATGTAACAATAGGAATGGCTAAAACTTTAAAAAGTTTACCATACCAAATGTTGGTGAGAATGTAGACAAACTGGAACTCTCGTACATTGCTGGAGTGGATATAAAATGGTACAACCACTTTGAAAAACAGCCTGACAGTTTCTTAAAATGTTAAATATATACCTTCCATATGATATAGCTGTTACACTCCTAGGTACTTTACTAAAGAGCAATGAAATTATATGTCCATATGAAGACTTATACACAAATGTTCATAGCAGCTTTATTTATAATAGCCAAAAGCTGGAAACAAATTCAAATGTCCATCAGCAGATGAATGAGTAAATTGTGACATAGCCACATAATGGAATACTACTTCTCAGCATAAAAAAATGAATGAATCATTGATACATGCTAGAACACGGATGATTTCAAAATAATTATGCTGAGTGAAAAAAGTCAGGACCCTACCCACCAGTCACCAAAAAAAAAAAAAAAAAGTACATATTGTATGATTCCAGTATAGAAAGCATGCATAGGGGTTGGGAGAGATGAAAGGTAGAGGTAGGAGGAAGAACAGGAAGGAGGGATTACAAGGGACACAAGGAAATTTTGGGGAGTCTTGGATATATTCATTATATTGATTGTGGTGATGGTTTCACAGGTATACACATGTCAAAACTTATCAAATTGTACATGTTAAATATGTGCAGATTATTGTATGTCAGTTATACTTCAATAAAGCTGTTAACTTTTTTTAATGAAAAAGCAACCCAGGGACTTCTAGAAAGATAGAGTAGATATAACTCTTCCATATTCCTCCCAATAAGTACATCTAAAATTCCTAGATATTGTTTATACAACAAAAATAAGATACTGAAAGGTAAAGAGGCTGGGAACTTTCAGGGCCAAGAAACAACAGGGTGGTGAGTTCCCTGGGCATTCTTTTTGCTTTATATATCCCACACTGCATTCTGGAAAAGCTGATAATGCAGAAACACCAACAAATTGAGACCAAAAAAAGCCCCAGGAAAATCCTATTCTCTCTAGCTAAAGGACCAGGAAAGGGGCAGCCTAGCAGGGCATCCCAATATCCTTGCTGGGTTAGTGTCAGAGAAGATCAAGTGATGAGCTGACCCCCCACGGTGTCAGTGGCACCTGCATGGGGAATAATAATGAAACACCCTTCCTCCTCCCAACTGGGGTGGTACTGGTGAAGGCTTAGTGGGGACCCTGAACTCCCAACCCCACCCAGCAATAATGAGGTACTCCTCCCCCACCAGAGTGTCAACAGAGACTGAGTGGGGAATGTGGACTTCCACATCCACCCAACAGTAACAAGGGGCACTTCTCTTCCCCCGTCAGCATGGTGTCAGAAGAGGTCTGTGAAAATAGAAGATTTAAATAACATCTAGAATCTCATAACATTATAGCCAAAATGTCCAGGATTCAATGAAAATCACTCATACGAAGAACCAGGAAAATCTCAACTTGAATGAGAAAAGACAACAGATACCAACAATGAAATGACACAAATGTTAGAATTATCTGACAAGGATTTTAATGTAGCCATCAGAAAAATGTCTCAAACAAACAATTACTAACACTTGAAACAAATGAAAAAATATGCAGTCCCACAAAGAAATAGAAGATATAAAGAAAAACTAATAACAAAACCAAAACAAACCCTCAATGAATGGGCTCAACAGCAGAATTCAGAGGATAGATGAAAGAAGTGATGAACCTGAAGACAGTATAATAGAAATCATCCAATCTGAGCAACCAAGAGAAAACAGACTGGAAAAAAAGAAGAAGGGAAGGGAAGGGGGAGGAGGAGGAGGAGGAGGTGAAAATAAGGGAGCCTGGGGGACTTATGGGACTATAACAAAAGATCTAACATTTTGGAGTTCCAGAATTTTCTTTCCCAGTGGAGTCCCAGAAGGAGAAGGGAAAGAGAGTGAGGCTGAAAATATATTCAAAGAAATAATGGTTGAAAATTATCCAAATTTGGCAAAAAACATAAACCTACAGATTCAAGAAGCAAAGTGATTCCAAAAAAGGATAAACTCAAAGAAATCTATACCAAGATATATCAAAATCAAATCTCTGAAAACTAATAACAAAAAAATCTCGAAAGCGGTGAGAGAAAAATGACACCTCACTTCTAAGAGAAAACAATCTGAATGACAGCAGATTTCTCATCACAAACTACTGAGACCAAAAGGAAGTGGCAAGACATTTTTCAAGTGCTAAGACAAAAGGGCTGTCATCCGAGAACTCTATATACAACAAAAAAATATCCTTCAGGAGTGAGGGGTGGAATTTCCTGGAAGTACAGAGGTTAGGACTCAGTGCTTGCATGGCAGGGGGCACCGGTTCAGTCCCTGGTTGGGGAAATAAGATCCTGCACACTGTGCAGTGTGGCCAAAAAAAAAAAAAAAAAGACCAAAAAAAGAAAGAAAAAAAAAGAATGAGGGGGAAAAAATCAAGACATTCTCAGAAGAAGGAAAACTAAGAGTTGTCACTATCAGACCTACTTTTTAAAAATGGCTAAAGAAAATACTTAATCAGAAAGGAATTATAAAAGCAGCCATCTTAGAACATCAGAAAGGAAGAAACAACAACAAAAGAGTAAAACTATAAGTAAATACAATAGACATTTCTCTTAAGATTTCTAAATTATGTTTGACAGTTGAAGCAAAAATTATAAGTCTGTCTGATATGGTTTTCAATGTATGTAGAGGAAATGTTTAAGATACTGTTATTATAAATGCTAGAGGATAAAGGGATTTCAATGAAGAGAGGAAGGGGTGGATGTGACTATAAAGGGGTAGGATGAGGGAGATCCTTGCGGTGATGGAATAGTTTTATATCTTGATTGTGGTGATGGTTCCACAAATCTATACATGTGATAAAATGGCATAGAACTATGTACACACATTTCACCAATGTCAATTTTCTGGTTTTGATATTATACTATAGTAACCCAAGATATATCCGTTGGAGGAAACTGGGTGAAGGGTACAGGGGATCTCTCTGTACTACGTTTACAACTTTCTGTGGATCTATAATTATTTCAAAATAAAAGTTAATTTAAAAAAAGTAATTACATAAAATCCAAACAAATAAAACCAGCAATACCTAATAAGTGAAAGCATAAATGAAACCAATGAGTCCAACTGTGTATTGAGTTAGTAGCACAACCACACAAAGGAACTATTTCAAGTGACCTTAAAACACAGTAATTTGACTCTACAACCTTAATAGGAAATATGCTAAGGACAAAAAAAAAATTGCAAAGAAAGAAATAAAAACTTAAACCATTTCAGTAACCTTATTGTTGGTAGTCTCATTTTATTCTGATATTGTTGTGTATCTATCGCAGAATAAAGCAAATAAGTAATTATGGTGGCATCATTAAGAGCCAGTATTCTTTTTAGTGTGGGAGAAAGGAGATAGAGAACTAAGATAAGTTAAAACTGTGTAAAACTGAATTGAATGGGCAGTATTAGTAAATTTCATAATGTATTTTCTCTTAAAAAGAGAAAAAAGGAATAAGAAATCATATTTCTTAGTTCTGCTCACTAAAAAGTCCTAGAATCAACCACCAACCCAGGAGCAATGAGCACCACCAGACTGTGGTCTCTAAATAATATTCCTACAGAGAGGAAATAGTTTCTTAGAGAAATAGCTGATTCCAGGTCTGGGGCAGGATGCATACAAGATGAGCCTGAACCATTTGTCCCAATATTAGGATAGCAAGGATGCTACAGAAACTACTAGGCTGTTTCAAAATACTAGCACTGGACAAAACCCCTACTGTCCAAAGATGGGGCAATTTAAGCATCAATGAGACTCATAGCTACAATGGATTAAAATGTAGCCAATATGTTTGTTTGCTTGTTTTATTCTACACACTTCTTTTATTATAGGAGCCAAAGACTGTAAGTAAAAGAAATGGTAAATAGAGAACATAAAAGATGTGCATATTCTATCTTACACAGTCATGGACATCAAGTGAATAGCAGTGGACACTGAGCTAAGTGCATCACACATATGAACACACATTATGAATCCTCCCAACAGTTCTGTGATTCTGCAGGTTCTGTCCTCATCATCTCCATCTTACAGGTGAGGTGCCTGAAGCTCAGACAAGCTGAAGAAGGTGCCCGTGGTCACCTGAGAAACAAATCAGTCTGCTTTAGCAAACTGCACTCATGCTAATGAAATTTTAATCTTCTTTAACGGGTCACAGCCAAAATCCAAACTGTTGAACAATCCTCAGAGATAGTGGAATGTGAAAGGTTGAGATCGCTTTAGATATCATCAATGTCTTCAGCATCGTCTCCAATGTCATCAAACCGGATTTCATCATCATCTCCAGGACCAAAGGTATCAGCTTCATTAATTTTAGCATGTTCTGGAAGTTCGCCATATGCCTTCAGACTTCTAGTCTCATCTGCATTGTATTTTAAAATTACATCAGCTTTATTATCCTGGTAGTCCCATAGACCAACCAATATGACGTCTGAGGTATTTATCCAGACCTTTTTTCTCAATTTCCCTCGGATGTGACATAACCTCTTCACACCATCAAAACCCATCGCTTCTAATCATCCGTTTCCCAACATT
This sequence comes from Hippopotamus amphibius kiboko, assembly GCF_030028045.1. Classification (NCBI taxonomy): domain Eukaryota; kingdom Metazoa; phylum Chordata; class Mammalia; order Artiodactyla; family Hippopotamidae; genus Hippopotamus; species Hippopotamus amphibius. Next base: position 158,476,592 of record NC_080189.1, read on the forward strand.
TTGATTGCTTGAGCGTACTCTAGGGCCTCAACATGGTTGGTCAATTCAAAGGTGGCCTCTCTTCTCCATCTTCTTTGAACACCAGCTCTATCTTTCCAGATTCATTCTCATTCTTACCTCTGCGTCTATTTTTACCTCCTTTACCTAATGGTTTTAAGGAAAAAGACATTAATTATCTTTATTCTTAGGCATGGCGGTGACAACGGCCTTGCTGCCTCTCCGACTCCTATCTGGGTGGCGGTGGCGGTGGCAGTGGCGGCGACTCCTCCGAAGGGTGACGCGTGGGACAGGGCGACGCGTGGGACAGAGCGACAGGAAGCAGGCGCAGGAGATCGGGTCGCCTGTGCGGGCGAGTCTAGTGACCCGAGTTCTTCTGAGATCCGAGTTCTTCTGAGATCCGCCTGCATCCACGCTGGGCCACAGCAAATGGCGTCACAGCCGCTTGCGTCGTTTTTCCCCGCCTCCCAATCGCCAATATGTTTAAATCTGTGAGTTCATGATGGTACTCAAGAGAATAATAATAACTTTATTGATCATCTTTGGAGAATACTAGGGAACCAGCTCATTATTTTGAAAACTGATAAATAAATGGGAAAAATCATTTATCCATCCTTTCACATGTGAAGTATTCCTCACAATAACCAAAATTTTAATGAGGAGATGTTTCTCTGTATAAATGCTGTAGAGCTAATAAGCGAAGAAATAAGGATAGCCTCGAATTGAATGTCACCATTTTGCAACCCTTTATAGAATAAAGGATCTAGGCAATTTTCATCAAGGGCTGCTAACATCAGTAAAGAGAGATATCTAGACCCCATGAGCCTCCTGATGAAAGCACACATCACCACATAGGAACTGTTCTTGCCCAAAAAACTGAACCTGAATCTGCTCTTACCAATTCACAGGAATAACACCCAGGGGATGCAGTCAGAAAATCCAGACTCTGGGAAACCCTACAGTGCAAACAACCCAGTTTCTTCCCCAAATAACAAGAGAGAGAGACACAGAGAGAGAGAGAAAGAGGGAGAGAAATCTACAGATTTAAAGAGACTTAAGAGACACATCAGCCATTTGTAATGTACGAGCCCTATTTGGATCCTGATTTCAACTACAGGGGGAAATAAATGTTGAACAAATATTTCATGCTATTAATGTCTTGTTTTTAACTTTGAGCTTTGATAGCTATGGTTGGTACATTCGTTTATGTTCTTACCATTTAGAGATACACACTGAAAAATTTACAGATGAAATAACATGTTGTCATGATTTGTTTTAAAATAACCTGGGTTCAAGGAGGAAAGTGGGAGGTGAGTGAAAATGAAATGATTGGCTATGAGTTGATCACTGTTGAGGCTGGGTGACAAATACACATTCATTTTACCATTCTCTCCACTTTTGTATGGCTTTGAAACTTTGCATAATAAAATTTTTTTTAAATACACCCATATAGAGCCAGAAAACTGCATTCTTATAATTGCATCCCTGATCTCCACCCATTGGTCTTTATTCTGTTCTCTGGAGCCTAGAAGACTAGTATCACAGTAATAGTCATAATAATAATAACATCAACAATAACAGCCAGCATTTTTGGAGCACATACTTACTATGTGCTAAATTCAAGTTATGAGATTTTCATGAAGAGTTTCATTTAATCCTGACAAAGTCTTGAAGTAGGTACTATTATTATCCCCATTTTACAGATGAGGAACCTGAGGACAACAGGCTTGATGACAAAGCTCAGCCTCAAACCAAAATCTGATTGCAGATTTCCAGCTTATAATCACTAAGCTACACCAACACACAGGGTAAAAGGTGAAGACGCCTGTCATGGCCTCAGTCTTCCCTTCCTGGGGTTAAACATCCTGACTTCTTTCACTCTGTCCCTCCCTGCCAATGTGGTTTCAATGTCCCACATCATCCTTGGTGTACCTGCCAAGAGTTACAGAAGCAGTTGAGTTTCTTGAAAGTATCCTGGGCTCCCTGTACAGCTTGCCCCACCCCCATGCCCACCCAAGCTGCGGGGATTCCCAGACAATCACTGGTCGGCCTGCATTCAAGCTGGGAGCCAGAACATGAGCACGTCCCAGGGGTGGCGTGGCTCACCTGGGCCTCGGTGCCTCTTCTCCATCCAGATGTAGCAGTTGTTCTGGGCCACCCCCGTCTGTGAGTCTAGAAACGGGAGACGCACGCTGCGCTCTGCACACAGGCGAGAGTTATAACTCCGGCAGTGCTCAATGGCTTCCTTGTAGAACTGGTCCCCAAGCCTGCCAGGAGACAGAGAGAGGAGGAATGAGTCCAGGGAAAACCAGAACACACCTAGAAGGAAACTGAAGTCACCCACCTACCTCCCAGGGAAGATTTTGCAGTTATGAAGACCAAGGCAATGTGTAGCAAGAGCTTTGCCAAGCAGCAGAATCCAACTCAGGGTCAGGTCTCCAACAGGTTCTCTTTCCTGTACCAAATCCACCAGGAAACTTAGAAACCCCTTTAACATAGAAATTGGGACCCCAAGAATAAACCACCAGTAAAACTGATACTTCCCTGTTCTAGGAACCATGAGATTCCACTCCAGAATGAAGGTAGCTCTAGAACAACCTTCTGCATGGCATTTACTAGGATATCAGGCTTCTAGAGCCCTCTGCCCCTTAATAGTCCCCATTAGCCACACTTTTTTCTCAGTGGTAATCAACAAAGGCACTCTAGATTGAACCCAAAGATTCAAAGCATAGATACAAAGATTTCCATTACAATAGAAGAGAAACATTCCAGAGAAAAGACAAGGTCAGAGGAAACATCCTGTAAAAGCAGAGCTATTATAGGGGAAGGAGGTGGAGAAGGGCATGCACCAATCCTTTAAAACCACACACTTAAAGAAAAATAACTTTCTGATGGAAAACAAACAAAAGAAGCATTTAAAATAATAATAGTTGGGACTTCCCTGGTGGCACAGTGGTTAAGAATCTGCCTGCTAATGCAGAGGACCCAGGTTCAGTCACCGGGCTGGGAAGATCCCACATACCACGGAGCCACGAAGCCTGAAAGCCACAATTACTGAGTCCACACACCTAGAGCCCGTGCTCTGCAACAAGAGAAACCACCACAATGAGAAGCCTGTGCACCGCGACGAAGAGTAGCCCTTGCTCACCACAACTAGAGAAAAGCCCACACACAGCAACAAAGACACAACACAGCCAAAATAATAACAATAATGATAGTAATGGTTGATTTCTGAACTCAAAATAATTCAATTCCCAGAGTTTAATACACAAACAGAAAGGCTTCTCTAGTTTGCTGGAGTGGTGATCTGATTAAGCACAGTAAAATTTAGGTTCCTGAATCTTTGGTATCCTTGGACATGTGGTGATGCTACTAATTTTAAGATAATGTCCTTTTCAAAGACCAAAAATATAACTGATATAAGTGATCAAACGTAAAACACAAACATAATCAATGAGATCAAATACCTAATAAATAAAAGATAGGCACACAGCAGAGGTTAATAAATGGCCCAAGGACTTACAAATGTAATCACATGATGTCTACCAGGTAAAGGAGAGCTTCTTAGCGAGGAGGAGGAGGAAAAGCAGGAAGAGGAGGAGCCACAGGGATTGCAGAGCCAAAAGGGAAAATCAAGTAGTTCATATTGAAGGGACATTATGAATGTCCCTTTGTTTGGGTCTGTGCAGATTCAAGGATGCCAAAATGGGGAGCGTGAGGGGTCTAAGTTTAAAATAATATACTTCTGGGACTTCCCTGGAGGTGCAGTGGTTAAGAATCCGCCTGCCAATGCAGAGGACACGGGTTCGATCCGGCTCCAGGAAGATCCCACGTGCTGCGGAACAACTAAGCCCGTTCGCCACAGCTACTGAGCCTGTGCTGTAGAGCCCGCAAGCCACAGCTATTCAGCCCACGCGCCACAGCTACTGAAGCCTGCGCACCTAGAGCCCGTGCTCCACAACAAGAGAAGCCCCTACGCTCTGCAACTAGAGAAAGCCCACACGCAGCAACAAAGACCCAATGCAGCCAATAAATAAATAAATAAATATTTTAAAGATATATATATACTTCTTAAATATTTAGAGGAGTAAAGAAAGAAAAAATTTAAATGGATTCTTCTGTACTCTTTTATTTTTTTTTTAAAGTGTGGTTGATGTACAATGTTTTGTAAGTTACAGGCGTACAATATGGTTATTCACAATTTTTAAAGGTTATATTCCATTTTTTAGTTATCATAGAATATTAGCTACATTCCCTGTATTGTACAGTATATCCTTGTAGCTTATTTTATACATAATAGTTTGTACCTCTTAATTCTCTACCCATCTTCCCCCTCCCCCTTTCCTCTCCCCACTGGTAACCACTGGTTTGTTCTCTTTATCTGTGAGTCTGCTTCTTTTTTGTTATATTCACTAGCTTCTCGTATTTTTTAGATTCTACATGTAAGTGATGTCATACAGTATTTGTCTTCTTACTCTTTTTTAAAAAGTCAATGGGGGACTTCCCTGGTGGCACAGTGGTTAAGAATCAGCCTGCCACTACAGGGGACATGGGTTCAATACCTGGTCCCGGAAGATCTTGCATGCTGAGGAGCAACTAAACCCGTGTGCCACAACTACTGAGCCTGCGCTCTGGAGGCTGCGAGCCACAACTATTGAGCCCACATGCTGCAACTACTGAAGCCTGCAAGCCTAGAGCCTGTGCTCCGCAACAAGAGAAGCCACTGTACTGAGAAGCCCTTGCACCACAATGAAGAGTAGCCCCTGCTCGCCGCAACTAGAGAAAGCCCATGCACAGCAACAAAGACCCAACACAGCCAATAAATAAATAAATAAATTTATTAAAACAAAAAAAAGTCAATGGGTCAGATTCTACCAGAAAGTTTAAAGCAAATTCCTTATTCTGGAAGGATACAATCACTGAAGCTTCTGAGGCATGTTTTGGAAACTACTTGTGGACATGCCTCCTAAAAAAGGCCCTTGGCTCCTTTTTTACCTCTGGGCATCTTTCCTCTCACAAGGAGAGCATAGCAGCTCAGAAAGTGTCTAGCAGTTGCAAAACCTAGCCGTAATCAAATTATAATAGTCACACAGCTGGAAATGAATTGGGGTGGGGGGATGAAAGCCCATCAGAATGCTATCAAACGGAACTGCACATAAGCTGATGTAATCAAAGTTAGTAACAAGGATCATGAGGTTGATCAACAATAAAGAACCATTTCCTGCAAAGCGTCTGCATCTGTGTCCCACCAGCTTAAATGCCTCCTTCTGCTAAGGCGATGTAGCTCAGCGTAACAGAACTGTCAAGGGCAGCTCAGCCCAGGCAAGATGACACAACCCACCCAGGGTGTCCTGGGGGCTCCAGCTTCCCTCCACGAAACAGAGACCAGCCACATCCCATGGATGAGAACTGACGAGAGCACACGACAGAGGGGTGACGGACGTGAGAAACTGTTATCTGGTTTCCCACTATCTTTTGAGAGCCTGCCAAAAACTATGTTAACTATTCCAACTACAGAAATTCTGCTGAAAGAGAACCCATGGAAGGGAGGGAGGGAGGGAGGGAGGGAGGGAGGGAGGAAGGAAGGAAGGAAGGAAGGAAGGAACGAAGGAAGGAACGAAGGAAGGAAGGAAGGGGAAGGAAGAAAGGAAGGGAGGGAGGGAGGAAGGGAGGGAGGAAGGGAGGGAGGATGGGAGGAAGGGAGGGAAGAAAGGGCGGGGTAGAAAATTGCACACTAAAACTCATCAACTGGAGAGAAGAGGGTTTCCATTTTCAAAACAAACTTCTGGAAGCCAATACAAAAGAAATCTACAATAGGATCTCAGATTAGACTTTTCTCAATATGCCCAGGACTCACTTCCAACAGCTTCATTCCCGAAAAGAGAAACAAGAACGTGAACTTGCTGAAAATGAGAAGTGTATTTGACCAAGTCCATGCCCCACACCGAATGGAACGAAAAAGTCAAACAAAGTGGCTCACTGGGTGAAAATTAATTTCATCTTAAATACTTTCCACTTTCATAACATGCAATGTTATTAGTAACAGGCATGCTGGGGGGAAATGTGTATTTTTAAATGTAATCTCTGTGTGAATGATACCTCCCTTATGTAAACAGGAGAGATTTTCTGAGGACTGCATTGAAGACTGAAGCTACAAAAATGTGACAGCCATCCCCTCTGCCACCTGTCTCCAGGGAAGTCGCTTTTAAACAGGCCAGGCGTTGCCAGAGATTCGGAAACAAGAGTTTAAAGCCTTTTTTAAGATACAGGAGGTGAAAAGAGACTTCACCCTCTGATAAATTCAAGCTACACTTCTCCAAAAGTTAATGAGCCAAAATCGTCACAGGGCGTGCTCTGTTCTCTAGAAGAAAATCAATGGCCAGATCTCCCTAACCCATAGAAAGCAATTCAAACTGGAAAGGGGACACGTGTCCTTTTCAATATGGTATTTCTATTTTTTTTAATCGAAGTATAGCTGATTTACAATGTAGCATTAGTTTCAAGTGTACAGCAAAGTGATTCAGTTATACATACATATTCTTTTCAGATTCTTTTCCATTATAGGTTATTATAAGATATTGAGTATAGTTCCCTATGTTATACAGTAGGTCCTTGTTGTTTATCTGTTTTATATATAGTAGTGTGTATATGTTAATCCCAAACCCCTAATTTGTCTCCCCACCCCCAATATGGTATTTATTCTTTTAAAAAATCCCACATTGATAGGATCCCAGGGGTGACATTTGCATTAACGTTGCAAGGGGCAGAGGGAGCAGGGAAAGGCTGGCATCGAATGAGTGATTTTGCACAGGGATGACCAGTGTGCCCCAGGCGGGGTCAGGCAAGACCCAGCCTCCGCCATCACCTGTCTGCATCAAACCAAGGGGGCTAGATTTTCCACAGGATGATAGATGTCTTGGGCTCGCAGAAGCTGGCACAAGGCAGAGTAGAATGATGTGCTCATCAACGACTGACTTCAGGCTACTCAAGGCTGCCGTGAGAAGCAGGAAAGGCAGGGGGAACAAATTGCTGGGCTCTCCGCCAGAGCAGGACCCCCCCCCCCCCCACAGCCTGCTGCTTGGAGCAGTGCTGGCTGCCCAGTTCTGGGGCCTTTGTGAGGGGCTTTGTGGGACCCTTAGCCATCGCTTCTGCAGGGAGAGAGCCATCCTAGCTCTGAGAGCGTTCCAGTGGCCCTCCTTGAGCATATCTGTGGAGAAATGGATTCTAGGTGCCAAAAAGGATTCAGCGTGGAAACAATAAGACTTCTCCAAAATGACGGCCAACGAGGCTCCACATGTGACTTTCAGAGCCCATCATACCCCAGGACGCCCCGCTCCTCTTCCTCACATTTCCACCTCCCTCTCTCGAGACCTCACCTGTTCGCTTAGATTCCACGTCCACTGTCTTGAACGGACTCCCATCTCTGACCCTCCAACCCAGACACCTGGGACCCCTCCCTCTTCCCTGTCCCGCTGGTCCCGTGTTCTGACCTGAGGACAGGTGTCCCGCCCTCCCTCACGTCCTGCCAGAGCCTGCTCCCTCCCCAGCCTCCACTCTTCTAATGGCGGGGGCGGGGACCGGAGGGAACCCTGCTCTGCTTCTCCCCAGCACAGTGTCCTTGACCCTCCCCTCTCCTTCATCCCAGCGGGCACGGAATTCTTTCATGTCTAGGGGAGCTCTCCCAGTCTCTCCTTTCCCACCCCGTGGCCACAGGTCCCTTCCGGCTGTAAAAACAGGACCTTGGCCCATCATAGCTATTTGTGCTCATAAACAGAGATAAGCAGAGACACAGAGGAGCTCAGGCCTGGGGCAGGAGTGCTGGCCCCTCCCCCCCACATTGGCCCCTCTTCTCTGCGGCCACCTGGCTTTCCTGCTGTCTCACTCAGCTGCCCACGCGTCTACAACCGCCCCCCCAACACACATTAAAACTCGTCTACACCAATTTGCTAACTTCCTCCTGTTTGCATTTAAACACGTTTTAACTCTAACTGTGGCGCAGAAGGCCGTCTCCCATGTGTGTCCTGTGTAGTAATAACTAGCAAGCAGGAGGCAATATTTGGCAAAGTGGGGGGAACCTTTTCATTTTCCTCCCAGTTACACTGTTCCTAAAGCTGCCCTTGAAAGAAAACCAAGTTCAGTGTTTGCTATGGACTGAATTGTGTCCCCCACCCCTGAAATCCAGGTGTTGAAGCCCTAACCTCACAATGGATGGTATTTGGAGATGGGACCTTTGGGAGGCAATTAGGAGAGTAGAGCACCCGTGATGAGATTAGTGCCCTTTTACGACGAGACATGAGAAAACTTGCTTCCTCCCTCTTTCTCTTTCTCTCTCCCTCTCTTTCTCTGCCATGTTAGGATACATCAAGAAGGCAATTATCTACAACCCAAGAAGAGGGTCACTTGGGACTTCCCTGGTTGTCCAGTGGGTAAGACTCCACACTCCCAATGCAGGGGACCCGGGTTCGATCCCTGGTTGGGGAACTAGATCCCACATGTATGCCCACAGCTATGAAGTCCACATGCTGCAACTAAAGATCCTACATGCTGCAACGAAGACCCCACATGCCACAACTAAGACCTGGCGCAGCCAAATAAATAAATAAATATTTAAAAAGAGAAAAAAAAGAAAGAAGAGGGCCCTTCCCAGACCTCACCTAGACCATGCTGCCACCCTGATCTCAGACTTCTAAGCCACCAGAATTGTGAGAAATAAATATCTGTTGTTTAAGCCACACAGTCTATGGTTTTATTTTGTTAGAGCAGCCCAGCTAAGACAATGTTTCTTATACAAAACAGGAAGGGCTATAGAGGATGGGAAAGAGAGAGATTCTATCCTCTTCCTCCTCATTCTGTCCTCTTCCAACAAAAACAATGAAAATAATACTATTAACAATGTCAATGTCAACTCAGTTCAATGTTTAATATTTGTCTTCCCTGCTAGACTACAAACTGCATGAGGGCAGGGACCACATCTGCAGGGCCACTGCACACAGCCACTCAGATTTTGCACTAAACACACCAGGGGGCGCCATTCATATAAACTTCAGTGTGAATGGTACTCCCTTGGAGCGGTGTAACCCAGCAGCCCTGCACACCTGGCCTTCTTACCGACTCACTTCCAGCATCTAGCACTGAGCCCAGCACACAGTAGGTGCCCAATACTTCTTTCCTGAATTGCTTTCAACAACTCATATATCACTCACCTATGGTAGGTGTTTCAATCAGAGCAGTAAAGCATATGCTGCATGCATGGTCTTCTGAGTTTGTTGCACATATAGGTTGGTGATATAGATTACATGACTGTCTACTTGCAACTTTAAAAAAAAAATTAAGAGAATGTTAGCAGGCCCTTTCACTTAGTCCTCAGCACCCAGCCCCTAGTTATTGCAGCAGTCTCCTGACTGCAACCACGACAGCTCTTCTCCTACCCAGCTGACAGAAAGAAATCTCCCTTGAACCCAGTTTTCTTTCTTTTTCTTTCTTTCTTTCTTTCTTTCTTTCTTTCTTTCTTTTTAATTATTTGGCTGTATCAGGTCTTAGTTGTGGCATGAGGGATCTTCGTCATGGCAGGTGGGATCTTTCGTTACAGCACATGCACTTCTCTGGCTCTAGAGTGTGCAGGCTTAGCTGCCCCATGGCATGTGGGATCTTAGTTCCCCAATCAGGGATCGAACACACGTCCCCTGCATTGGAAGGCAGATTCTTAACCACTGGACCACCAGGGAAGTCCCCCTGGAACCCAGTTTTCAGTCTTGCATTCCTCAGTACAGAAGCCACAATGGCTCCCTGTGGTGCCAAATTCCTCTACTGAGCTGTCAGGGCCCTTGGAGAGTCTTGGTATTGGGGTAGAACAGAGATTTGGAATCAGGTAGATCTGAATCCAGCTCCACTGCTTATTGGCTACACAACCCTGGGGCAAGCTACTTACCCTCCCTGAGCCCAAATTCTCCTTCCTACAATCAACTCCTACTTCAGGTCTGAGGTAATTAAATGAGATAGAACCTCTGACTCACAAAGGTAAATGCCTGTAGTCAATAGTGATTCCTTTCGCCTTCCTTCCAAGAGCAGTGTTTTCTGCCACTTTGTGACTTGACCCTCTGCCTGAGCAGCCAGATGCCCTCCATATAACACACATGTACACAACAGTCACCACTGCAGTGTCTTTGAGGCCGTCAGGTGCCCACCCACGCCTCCATCCCAAGACATTAGGCCACGGGGTGGTGAGGCCAACCTCAGGCAGCAAGGAGAGCAGAGTAGATGCTGCACGATGGTCTTAGGAGTCCAAAGCCTGCCCCAGGTGCAGAGACCACATCTGGCTTGTTTGCCACTCCATCCCCAAGCCCAGCACAGAGCTTGCTGTGTTGGGTTGATGATGAAAGAATGAGTGAATGGATGAATGAATGAATCCTTCCTGGCCTTCCTGTGTATGTGAAGCAGACAGGCCCTCCCTGGACCCCAAGAAAAGACTTTACTCAGAACCCCCCCTCCCCGCCACCGCCAATCTGGAATTCTTGCCTCCTGTCCTTAACCTGGCTGATCTTACCCTGTTCAAGGGCTGGCTGAAGTCCCACCTCTTCCAGGAAGCTTCCCCAGTTATTCCTGCCAATTGTTCTTGCATTCTGCCCCTCTAAGCTCCCTCATTGTCTCATTCATGTTTGGCCAGTCTCTACCACCCTCCTTCTCTCTCCCCACCCAACTAAACTATAAACATCCTGAAGACGGGGACTAAGAGTCATATACTTCTGTGCTACCCCACCAAACACGGTGCTGAGAATGTAGTAATATGTGATAAACACAGATTGCTTGATTGAAATGTCACGCCATCCTTAGCAAACTCATGGAAGCGTCACAGTTGAGGGATGCTAGGGACCCTCTTTTTCCAGATGAAAATGAGGTGAGTCTGAAGTTACGTGGCTTCTCCAGAGCATAGGATTAGGCATCTGAAAACAGATATCCTATAAGTTCAAATCCTACTGAATTCTCCTCATCATCTTAAAAAAGGTCACTTCAGCTCCTGCGATTATATTTCTCTATCTACAGTGTTCATGCCAAGATGCAGAACTAACATTCCTCTTCTCTGAACTTTATAAGAAGCTCACTGAATACTGTGCTGTGCTATCATCAGACCACCCCGGGAAGACTGGCTCCTCTTCTGCTGCGGCAGGAAAACACCCCTTTTGTGCTTATCAAGAATGCCATCACCCTACCTTCCAGAAGAATGATCTAGGGCAGTGGTTCTCAAACTTCGGTTTGTGTCAGAATCAATGTAGGCAGTGGGGTGGGGAGCGATGTTAGATTCTGAAACTGGGGGGACGTCCCTGGCGGCCCAGTGGTTAAGAATCTGCCTGCCAAGGCAGGGGACACGGGTTCCGTCCCTGGTCCGGGAAGACCTCACGTGCCTTGGAGCAATGAAGCCCTCGAGCCACAACTACTGAGCCCTCGTGCTGCAACTCCTGAAGCCCGTGTGCCTAGAGCCAGTGCTCCATAACAAGAGAACCCACTGCAGTGAGAAGCGCACGCACCACAACAAAGGGTAGCCCCCCTCCTTGCCACAACTAGAGAAAGCCTGCGCGCAGCAACAAAGACCCAAGGCAGCCAAAATTACTTCTTAATTAATTTTTTAAAAAACCTGACACTGGAGTGTGCATGAGACCCAGACATCTGAATTTTTGACAGATCCCCCAGTGATTCTGAGAAATATGAGAGTCGCTGATTGAAGGACAGCTCCCCCAACCTCCAAAGCAAACGCAAGAACAAGGGAGCCCTGTGACACTCTTTGGCCATGTCTTAATAGCAGAGCAGGAAAGCCTGGTTAACTGACTTTAACTCAGCTTGTTTTGTTCCTGTGGGAAATTCTTTCAGGCAGCAGGCATGGATTCACCTGGCAGCACTCACCTGAAGCAGACGAGTCCCACAGATGTCCTCATCTCCCACAAAACATCCACAAGTCCTGGTCAAGGCGACTGTACAGAGATCCAGACTTCCTTAGAGTGGTCACTCTGGAGGCGACCCTGACCTTCCTGACATCACAGGAAAGGCACCTGGGGGACGAGGGTATCGCCTTACAAAAGCCAAGTCAAATGAAGAATTTGAACCCTGAAACTCCCATCATGACTTGAAATGCCACTCAGTCTGACGTTTCAGGCCCAATAGACCCAATAAATTCCTTTTCCAGCATCTACTCTGGTGAAGACTTCTCAGGGACTTATTATGCAAAGCTGCCTAAGCAAGACAGAATTTATATTGAAACTGGCCATGATTTCTGAGCTGCCACTGGGTGTTCTGATGACATACGCAACTCAGGGTTGAAGTCAAGGGACTGCCAAGGACAGGAGACTGGAAGCAGGAGGAAAGCAGTGTGATTCCTTCCAGTAAATAATGAGAGAATTGAAGGGGGTTGGGGGGGGCATGGTGGGGAGGTCAGAAAAGGAGGATGCTCTGGAGAAGAAGACTGTAGCTTTTCTTCTATCCAAGGTTTGCCTTTCAAATGACATCCAGATGTCACAAAATAAATCTCTCCTCCAGAGGCTAAAGAATGTGTAGAATGCAACCAACTTTCAAAAGTGGGGAAAAGAAAAAAAAAAAAAAAAAAAAAAACCTGCTTTATCTAGGCTGAAGCATGATAGAAAGAAAACACACACCCACCACGGAAACTTCATTGATTGAGCGAGTATTTTTAGTTTCCCTGGTTCATAGACTAAGTCCTTTCTGAAACCCCAGCTATGTGCTGGGCACCAGCATGCTGTCCCCCGACTGTGATTGCCAGGAGAAGCAGACCATGGATTTGAGACAATTCTTGGACAAATACATCCTTCGACCCCAGCTTTGCTGCTGGAACATAAGAGCCTCAATGCTGCCCTCCCCAGTAAAAGGAATATTGGTCTGGCATTTAGAACACAGCCACAAAGAACACATCCTCTGTAGTCAATTTTCAATGCAGCCGTCCAAGTGATCTTTTTAAAATGGAAATCCGATCATGACATTCTCCTCCTTAAAGCCCTTCAGTGGCTCTCACTGCATTAGAATATAATTTGAACTCCTTCGCATGGCTATAGGCCCCCAGACTATCTGGCTGTGCCCACTTTTCCTACTTTATCTTGTCTCCTGCCCCCCTTCCCACTGGACTCCATCCTCACTGCACTTCTTTCTGTCCCTCTTTAATAAACCAAAATCATCTCACCTCAGGACCTTTGCACCTGCTATTCCCTGTTGCTGGTATACATTTCTCCCAGATCTTCACATGGCTGGCTTCTCTTCAAAGAAGTCTTTTTTCACTCACCCAGTCTAGGGTAGCCCAACCTACTCCACTCCTGCTCTAACCCTCACTATCTCATATTCTGTTTTATTTTTTTCATACTATTTACCACTCTCAAAAAGCCTCTCTGCTTTCCCTTAGCCTGCTGATCATCTCTATATAACAAGATCATGAACTCTGGGCAAGTGCGGTCTTTATCTCCCTGCCTACAACTGGATCCCCTATACCTAACACAGGATTTGGCACATAGGAAATGCTCATCAGATAATACTGAACAAATAAATGAAAGATTCAGGACAACCTGCAGCAGAGAGTTTGAGGGTATGGAAGCCTAGCCTTCCAGAGGGCAAGAAGGTCAGTGCTAGGGAGAGGCTAGCTGGGAAGCACAGGCAATGAGAATCACACTGCCACCTTCTCACTTCCGATCTTCCCAACACACTCGTGACAGTGGGTTAGGGACCCAGTCTCCTGTCCATACCCTAATCCTGCTCATGACCCCATAATGCCACCTACACACCCCAAAGCCTGGAGAGAAGTGGGACCAAGTGGATAAATGCTGCCATTCATGACATCAGCCACTCCTTTCTATGCCCAAACAGGACATTCCAGGACTGACACTGGCACCATAAAGTAGTGGTGGCCAGAAGATGGTCCCCAGAGTAACTCACTCCAGTTCCCGGAAAGGGCCTCTCTCTGCATTAACCTCCTCTGCATGTTCTTTCTCAGAGAGCTGATCCACGTCCTCTTCCAGAGCCCCGAGCCCTCGGGTAGTGGCAGGGGCAGGAACAGCATGGGGGTGGGGAGGCACTGCTCGACGGGAAATCAATGGGAACTTGAAGGTCATCTGGAGGGCGCGGTCTCCCCATCGTGCACCTGCTGGGGTGGGATTTGTGGTCCTGACCTCGCCTGGGGGCCTCTGCCCTCCTGTCAGAGTTGGTTAAAATCAGCCTGCAGAAGCAAACGCCCTGCAGACCAAATGATCTCCGGGCCGTCCTTCTAAAGGACATCAAACCAGACAAAGAAGCACTGAGTCTCATTTAACCTGCCACAAGGTTGAGAGTCACCCCAATTTCTCTTGGCAGCCCCCTGGGAAAACTCTCTCGGCCTGCTGTTTTTGGAGGCACATACTTATAAACCTTTTAATAAGGACAGAACAAAGCCAGGCTAACCAAGAGGCTGATCATGTTCCCAAATTTAAATTCTCTGGTGGAAAAGGCAGAAATATCTTGAAAAATCAAGACCAAAACTGAAAGGTCAGTGAACTCTAGAAATACCTAAATCTGCTCTCATAACCTCTACATCCCAGGAAAATGACAAAGGATACCAAAACCTCCATCCTGCTTAAGGGAGGTCTATTTTTCTTCCCATCCCAACAACTATTAGGAAACATAACTGGATTTAGAAGCTGATCCTCCTTTCCTCATCAACCTATTTTCCCAAGATTCCTTCCTTCCTTCATTGCTTCTTTCTTTCCTTCCTCCCCTCCCATGCCTTTCCTCATCTTCTTCCCCTAGTCTCTCCACCTTATCAAGAGTCACTTAACATTTAGGACAGCAGAAAAGCATTCAGCCCACATCTCCAACCCCAAAGTTGAAGATGATCTGGTATAAAAATGAGGACGAGACACCTTCAACACATTTACAGAAGGATGACAAGATGGCAATGATTATAAAAATAATAGTGGCAAGGCTTCCATTTAATAGACACTTACTATGTGTGTCAGGCACTGTTCTAAGCACTTTATATGCATAATCTCATTTCATCCTCACAACGACCCCATCCTCTTATTTCCGCCTATTTCACAGACTAGGAAACAGAGGCACGAAGAGTTTTAAGTGATGTGCCTAGGGTTTTAAGTGGCACCGTGAAGACAGAGCCCAGGCACTGTCTGTCCAGAACCTCGCCCCTGGCTGCTACACTTTCAGCCTCCCACAGGGACACCACTGCCACTTCATGGTGAGTTGAGCCTCCAGGATTAGAATGACTTGAACAACACTTCTTTTTGGAGGCACCTGGTTTCTCAAAGAGCATGGCGAATTTGCTGGGTAATCTTCACTATTTCTGTTTTTTTAGGCCTCAGTTTCCCAAACTGCCAAACAGTCCAGAGGTAAACTTTCCGGCCACAGAGTCACCCTCAGTAACTCAAGAAGTAGGTTGGTTATGGGGTTGCCTGAGAAGATACCATCAGAGAAATACAAATTGTTATTATGTGGTTTAGAAACCAAATCCATCCTGAAGGTGGACAAGTGGTGATGGACTCTGAGAGGGCTTGTGGTTCTGAACATCTACTGAAGGGAGGAAAAGAAAGATGCCATGTTATTACAAACCAGAGTCAGATTTAAGAATCCCAGAGTGTTAGAGATCATCTGGTCTGATGCCTTTGTTGTATTGCAAGGAAAATCAACAAGCAGAGAGGGGAAGTGACTTCCTCCAGTCACACAGGGGGCAGGGCTGAGATGCGATCCTCAGTCTCCAGGCTCCTAGTTCAGGGGTTTCTCCAATGCTTACAGTAGGGGTCCGCAAACTGCAGTCCCTGGGGCAAACCCGGCCCGCCATGAATTTCTATAAATAAAGTTTTATTGGAAGACAGTCACATCCATTCATGTATGTATTATCTCTGGCCACTTTCACACTATAGTGGTAGGACTGAGTGGTTCCAATGGCGACCGCATTACCTGCAAAGCCTGAAATATTTACCTTCTGGATCTTTACAGAAAAACTTTGCCAACTCCTGGTGTATAGCATAAGCCTTGAAAAATGAAAAGACTCCACTATGGAATGAAAGAAAATAGAATGGGAGTCCTAAGAGTCTTAAGCAGATAGTTTTCCAATTATCCCAGCTGGGTACAACTTAATAAAAACCCATAAATACTGTTAATAATAAGGGAAACAAGCACTAGCTCACCCTACCCATTTAATAATTATCGTTAACCACAGCAAGTAAAACTCATCGCTGAAAATTTTTTTCTAGCCTCCCTTGAAAACCCTTTATTCACTTAGAAAATACTCTCGGCCAATGGGCAAAACGATCCTTCTTACGATTGCACAGATCTCATTTCCTCCCGGTGTGATAAACACGACTGCTGAGGTGGCAGAGGGATTGAGAGCAGTGCCTCTCCCTGGGGTGGTCGCTGTCCAAGAGGACGTGTCAAAACCTGCGTCCCCCCTCACTCTGAGCAAAGTCGTCAGAACAACCAGGCACGGCTGAGACTCTCCTTTATGCTTCCTCTGCCTCTGGTGCCTCCCTGCCTCACTCACCCGTCTCTCTCTTCACCAGAAAGTGATCGGGATCAGCATACGGCTGACAGAAGCAGCCCAGCCCTTGGCTGTTTTGATGAGGACAGTCCATCCCACAGAACAGAGGGGTGGGGCTTGGCCCCTGATAGGCTAAGGTGGGAATCAAGGCTGGGCTTCAGTTCCAGGTTGAAGTTGGAACTTAGTCACTGTGGGTAGGTAAGTCTCTCAACCTCTCTGGGCCCTGGGCTCCCACCTGTCAAATGGAGATACTCATCCTCACATACTCCAAATGATGCAATATGTGCAGAGCCAAATTAAGGGACAAGGCAGGCCAACCAGGTAGCACCCCAGGTCCAGTCTCGAAGTCATACTAAACCACCACCGGGAATGTAGAAGGTGGAGAGGTTCATATTTACCAGCACTATCTCAGGCAGAGAACTTCAAGAAGTAGGACCCCGCTTGCGTGAAACAGTCCTGGTTTACATCGAGGTCCTGGTGTAATTGTTAATAACTCCTGCTTTCCCTCTCAAAAGTGCCTTTGCTGGCTGATAAATGATCAGGTCACCCTATTGACAAGCTGTTTAGAGTCAGAGAACCGTGAGGTCCCCCCACCCAGAACATGGTCAGCGATGGCAGTAGATGGGCTTCTAAGGAAGAGAGGTCCAGTTTGGCCAAGAGTTGGGGGTGCACGTCTGCGGCCAGAACTGAATTGTTTGGAACAAGAAAGGAGCAGTGCCTCCAGTGACCCTGCCTCTCCGGTGGCCCCGCACCCAGCCCTCTGCCTCTTCTTATATTTGTTAAATATGTATTTAAAGAATATCAGCCAAAGCCTAGGAGGCCCTGGAGAGAAGAGGGGGTTTCAGAAAGTAAGAGCAGAGATGTACCAACAGGTACCGACCACCTGCCTGCACTGCTACGTACCTGATCTATGATTCCCCAGGACCAGGTCCAGTCCCGGCCCTTCTCAGAGCCCGACCCTGGGGACCCCGACCCAAGTGAAACTCAGAGCCTCCTTCTCTTCTTAGCAACTCCTCCCCACGGGGGCTGCACCTCGTCCACCAATCCTGCCCAACCACAGGGATGCACCTGGCCGTGCTGTGTTGTGGGAACTCCGTCATTAAGCGAGCTGAGAGGCAAGCAAAAAGAAAGGTCCAGAAGCGCCAACTTGAACCAGAGGCTGAGGTCTGTGGGGGAGGAGGGACGGGCAGGGCAACTGATTAGAGGAAAGGCAACAAAGGAGGAAGAGGAGGGGGAGAAGGAGGCTGGGGACGGGAGTCAATATTCTGGAGAGGGAGCAGCCTGCAGCACCTGCCTGCCCCACAGCCATCAATATCTCTTCTGAGGACAGGTTATCTGGGGAATTTATGCTCTCTAATAATTACCTTGCAGAGGGCTCCACTTATCTTACCAGAAGAATCTGCCAGTTGCCAGACAACACAGGGTTCTGGTTAATTCCACCCACACTGCCCTCCACCCCTACCCGGCCCTCCCAGATCCCCAGCTCCTGTCCTCTGACCTCTAACCTTTCCTTGCCTCTCTGGCCTGGGGGAAGTGGAGGGTAGAAGAGTTCCAACAACTTCCAGCAGATTTCAGGGCTCACTGGAGATGACTGAGGGGGCGGCGGGGCACGGGAGCTATTCCACGTTGACAGACACGAGAGGTAAGTTGAGGCTGGGCCCGGGGATCCGGCACAAGGCTGCACAGGAAAAGCAGAAGCAATGCTTCGGGGCAGAGGGATTTGACTATTTTTGTCTTCACCTGACTGATGCCATCAGATCTGATTCGTGTTTTGTTTTGTTTTCTTTTGTTTTGTTTTTTTGTCTTTACATCCCTCCTCAAAGCCTTCCGTGCCCACCCCCGGCACTCCGATGAAGCCTCCCTCCAGCAGTGGTCTGGTCATTCATGAAGTAATCGTCATACACGGCCTTGGGGGCGGGGGTCTCTGTAAACACATGTCCCAGCCCTGACTGCAAGCTCCTTGAGAGCCGGCCTTGCTTCACATCCCCTTATGCCAGCATCCGCTCCCGAGCCTCAGCAGTACCACTCACTGGGCCACACACTGCTCTACGTGCTTTAGAAATAGGGATGCAGGGACTTCCCTGGTGGTCTAGTGGTTAAGATTCTGCACTCCCGCTGCAGGGGCCTGGGTTTGATCCCTGGTCAGGGAACTAGATCGCACGTGCTACAACTGAAAGAGCCCGCATGCCACAACTAAAGGTCCCGCATGCTGCAACTAAGACCTGGTGCAGCCAAATAAATAAATACTAAAAGAAAGAAAGGAAGAAAGAAAGGGAGAGAAAGAAAGAAACAGTGATGCATTTCACCTGCGTAACAGCCCCATGCGCGAGATGCTCTTCCTATCCCCCAACACACAGGTGAGGACACCGGGGCTCAGACAGCTTCAGTCATGAGCCCAAGGTCACTGAGGGAGTGGCCACGTCAGGATGTGAGCAGGCCGTCTGTCTCAGAATCTGTGCTCTTCACCACTCCGCTCCACGCTGCCGTGACAGTAAATGTCTGTTGATCCATCCAAATACTTTATATTGTATCTACCCACTTATTTACGCCACCCTTCTCTAAAATAATAATTGCTATTGAAGTGATCATAAGAACGGCAAAGAGTCATCGCACACGTGTAGGTGCCAGTCCTCCCGTTCACCCTGCAGGGAGAGGCCATTATCCACCCCGTGCCAGGCTCCCCGGCTGCCTGTCTGCCCCAGGGGCACCAGCCTCCTCCTCACTAAGGGCCTTTGCACCTGCAGCTCCCTCTACAGGCACCTCCTCACCACCTCTACAGAGGTGCTGCTTCTGCTCCAGCATCTCCGCTCAGCCCACCGTCAGAGAGGCCTTCCCCAAACTCCTGACCCACAGCACCCATGCTTAACCCATCTCTCTGGTTTATGGCCTTTTCAGCACCTTGCCAACTATCAAAATTTTATTTACATTTACCTGCCACCTGTCTTCTCCCCACTAGATACGTCAGCTCCCTGGGAGAAACACTGGTCTGGGTTGTTCACCCCAGTATTCCCATCGCCTAAAGACTGGGTACCGGGCACAGAGGAGGCACTTGATAAATCTCCTGTAGGCACTAGATAAATGATTCCCCACCGGGACTTACATAACACGTGGCGGCTGCTCGGCTGGACACTTTCACGTAACCCCCGCAACCTGTTCCATCTTCATTCATGGAGCCTTTACAGTGTACCAGGAGCCTTGCCAAGTACTTAGCATTTCATTGTACCCCACTAGGAGATGGAGAATGTCTTTACCATTCCCATTTTACAGATGAGGAAACTGAGGCTTAGAGAGGTTACACACTCACACAAGACCACACAGAAGTAGGGTAAGTTCAGTCCCTGTTCTGTCTGCCTCCTGAGTCTCTTCCATTGGCTCTTCCAGGTTCTCTCTCTGCCATACTTCTCCCTGCTGAGTCCCCCCAGGCGTCCTGTACGGTCAGCCACTTGCTCCCTTCCCCTCTGCTTCTGCTTACCTGGGCCAGCGGCAGAGCAGAGAGATGGAAAAGAGTGAGATGGGGTACTTATTCCCCCAGCCGCCTCCTCGCTGGGTCACTGTGGGGTGGCTGCAACTTCTGCTGAAGGTTACAGCTCCTGTCAGGCATCTCTCTCCACACAGCTACCCTCTGCCGTCCCAGTGACCTTCCCCTCTCCCCTTGACCTCATCCTGGGGTGCTGCCATCTCCTTGTATGTTTCCCTGTCCACCTTTTCGTAAATAACCATCTATTAAATACTCCCTGTTTACTCTGGATGAATCTGCCGCTTTCTGCCGGAACCCTGGTCTCCAACACACAGACTCCGCCTCCGCCAGTCCCCCCACCACGGTCACTGCCCCCTCTGCTGCCCCCGCGCACTGCAGCTGCCTCCGCCAGGGCCCTCCTCAGGGCCCGGGGGCCGTCTCCCTCCAAGACCTATAAATAAACGTTGCCTTGCTGGCTGGAAGGTTTTCCTGGCAGCCTCTGCTCTTTGCCAACCACTGAGGCAATACTGGGGTGGAAAGGGGCGCTCCGGGGCAGCTCTACAAGGACCACACGTCCAGGACAACTGTCTGCCCGGGACTAGAATGAAAGCAGAGGTTATCAGGTCCAGGCCAGGGGTCTCCTTTGCTGGGTTCAGGCTTCTCCTGGGCAGGCTGTTGGGGACCCTGCAGATGGTGCACCAGTAACTCAAACAAAGCTAGTCTTCCAGCTTCAGTGACCACAGTAGCATTTGTTGGGCCACCGCAGTGTGGCAGGTACAGAACTCGGCTGCCGAGTGCAGACATTCGCTCTAAAATCAGCAGATGAGGAAACTGCAGCTCAAAGAGGACAAGGAACTTAACCAAAGCTACTAAGCGGCAGAGCTGAGGTTAGAATACAGGTCCGTCCGAGTCCACAGACTTTAATTTCCCACCAGTGCACACGGCCTCCCAGCCCAGCCCTTCCCCGTGCGGGAGGGCCACAGACGCAAACCCTGCCCAGGGCAGCCCCCCGTGGCCAGAAGGGAGTCGGGTGCAGCGGGGTATGTGCAGAGGGAGGGCTCCCTGCTGCCTGGAGTCACTCTGTCCAAGGGGCACAGCGTCGCTCGGCCACAGCGCGCGCTGACCAGCCGGGGGACGGGACCATGCCGCCACCACGCCTCCCCGCAGGGCCAGCAGGGAGCTGTGTGCTGCTCTTGGGGCGCACACCCGCATTTCAACAAAACCCGCCCTCAGGCTCAGACCCTCCATGCCCAGGCCGGACAGTCATGGGGAAACACTGAAGGGGAGGGTGGAGGGACCAGGTGGCAGCAAAAAGGAAGGCAGGCTTCCTGCCGGGACCTGATTTTCCTCGTTAACACAATTCAGGGACTGAAGGCTTTCTTTTTTCTCTTTTTTGGAAGGCAATGGCAAAAAAAACACGTTTAGTCTTGGGAGTGATGTCTGGAGGACACACACTCATGAGGATGCGTGCACGCGCGCACACGCGCAGACACACACTAGCTGTGCCACCACACAGCCCAAAATAGCCCGCGCTCTGGTCCTGGCTCCTGGGCTCCTGGAGAACCCAGCTCAGCGCAGCCTCCTGACCTCGGCCCACATGACTGCTGGCCGGCTCGCTCCCCAGAGTAACAAAGCACTCCCAGGACCCAGCAGCAGTGACACCTGCTCCTCCAGGCCATCCCACCCCCACCAAGCTCAGGTGTCGCCATGGCCCTATCGGATGTGTCCTGACAGGACGAGGTCCAATTAGCAGAGGCCATTTCCAGTGACCCAGCGTGAGATGGGGCCCAAATTTCCAGAGCCGTCCTGAACCTCCTCTCCGCCAGTCCCTTCAAATCTTAAATCCCTGATGTGACATCTCTAGGTGAATGTCTCCCACAGCATTTTATAGACTGTTTGGAAAACATCCAGAACAGAAAATGTCCTTTAAAACAACAACAACAACAACAACACCATGTTGAAGCACACAAAACTCGGTTTTAAATCTGTGCACTACTGGAATTTGAATACTCTCACTCCAATCAAAAACACTCCCTACCTGTCCCTTTAAACACCAACAATTTAATCTCCCCTAAAGATAGGAGAATGGCAAACATGATTAGACCCAATTAATATTCAGAGAAACTGAGAACAAAAGAAGGGAAATCAATAGAATCGCCTTGCTCTGACCAGTGCTGTAAATGAAGTAATAAGTTGAGGGAGATCTGGAGAGGAAGGAAACCAAAACTGTCAGACAGCAGTCGTGAGGCAATTTAACGAAGCGGCATCGTCCCCCGTGAACGGCTGGGCGACGAAGACCACTATGGCTGACAAGACGTTCCTGGAGATGGCAGGAGGGGCAGAGACAGCTGAGGTCACTTGCCTTCTATTCGTTATCCAGCATGAGGCTCATCAGTGGTAAATTCTCTCTCACAAAAGCAAGACATAAAAGAAAGAAAGAGGGAGGACGCCTCCACACAAGCTGCCAATCTATTAGGGACACGGGTAATTTCTAAGCAGGCAAAGGCCATGTGGGCCCCGCTGCAGCTTCGCACTAAGTTTAACTCCATCACCACTCTCTCCTCCCATCTCTCTTCCATATTCAGGGGGCAAGAAAGGAAATTAAGCCCACACCCAACTCCCACCCTAACTGGGCCCTTTGGAGCATCCAAAAATGGGGTGAGAGAAGCCCCAGGAAAAGGGGGACCTTGAGAGATTGCCATCCCCACCTCCTGCTTGGTGCCTGGAGCTCTGCTGGAGAGAAGACACCAGCGAACTCAGCAAGAATTTAGTTGGGCCCGCCTACGAGTCCAGGCACAAGATGCTACGTGAGATAGCCAGCTCCGTGTTATCTTTGCACCTGCAGGAGGAAATTCCTCGCTGTTCAGCTGGGTTTCCCAGCAGCCCCTCAGCCTACCCTGCCACCCCGGATGGGGGTTCACAAAGCTGCTCCTGGCTTATCTGAGTGACAGACATTCATTCACCGAGCCGGTACTGTGTCAGGAAAGGCATGCCTCTCACACCATGTGAGCGGCAGCAAAGCATTGCAGTGTAGGGCTGGGTGCTGGCATTAGGAGGCCAGGTTTGAGTCCCAGCTCCTCATTTATTTGCTGTCTGACTCATTGACTCTGAGCTTCACTTTCCTCAGCTGTAAAATGGGCATAATATGACCATCCTCACAGATCACTGCGAACAGATGAGATAACCTCACTGTGAGTGATCAATAAATATTAGCTGTTGTTACTATGATGTGGGGTCCCACCTCCGCTCGCTGCTACCACCAGTGGCAGAAAAGACAGCTGGGCTCATTCCCAGACAGTACTGGCAGATATATTAAAAAATAAAATAGCTCAATGCCATGGGCTCGGACGGCACCCCCACCACCAGTCAGCTGTCTAGCCAATAGGATCGGTGCTCAGAAGCATAACCGTGAGTGTGTGGACGATTCGGTACAAACCATCCGCACCAGCAGGAACCGAACTCACAGCACAGATTTTCCCAGCGATGGGTCAAGGGCTTCTATCCCCTTTGCTTAAAGGGCCCTTGGTCACAAAGGAGGAAGAGCCTTAGGAGGCTGGAACTTTGGAATATTCAACAGGACATGTGGAAAGGTGGTACAGTGGTTTCCTATTGCTGCTATAACAAATGACCACAAACTTAGTGCTATAAGACAACACAAATTTCTATCTGACAGTTCTGGAGGTCAGGAGTCTGAAATGATTCCTAGAGAGTTAAAGTCAAGGTGTCATCAAGGCTGCGTTCCCTCCGGAGGCTCTAGCGGAGAATCTGTTTCCTTGCCTTTCCCACTTTCTAGAGGCGGCCCACATTCCTTGATTTGTGGCTCCTCCCTCCATTGGAACATCACTTTGGTTTCTGCTTCTACTGTCACATCACCGTCTCTGACTCTGACCCTCCTGCCTCCCTCCACAAGGACCCCTGTGATGGCATCGGGCCCACCCACATAATCCAGGATAACCTCCCCAACTCAAAGTCCTTAATATAATCGCATCTGCAACGTCCCTGTCCGCATAGTCCCAGGTTCCAGGGGTTACGGTGTGGACATCTTTGAGGGGCCCCTAGCCTGTCTGCCAAAGGTGGGTTCTGCTGCAAAGGGCACTGGAGGACTATTGCAGCAACGGTGAGACTGTGAAGAGAAAGGTTCCTCCCTAAACTCAAGAATATTGAAGGTGTAAAACTGAAACGTATTTGATATTGTATGTCAACTATACTTCAATTTTAAAATAAATTAAATAAATAATAAAAAGAAAAAGAATAGAGAAGATGTCCTACTTTGAGGCAAAAATCTAGTTAAAGTGGAAGGTGTACGTGCCTAAGAGCATGTGCTTTGGACACGCAGGTCTGACTCCACGACTTAGTGTCTGTGTCAGCCTCTATTTCCCTCACTAGAAGTAAGTACTAACTTTCCACTTATCGCATAAGGAATAAAGAATGGAACGCACCCTGCCCTCTACCCTGGGTCCGCAATAAACGCTTAGTAAATGGCAACCAGGGATGGCAACCAGGGAGCTGCCCACTAGTCCCAGTAGTCACTTAACTCTGCTCTCATCAGGCCCAGTCACCAAATAAACCAGTTTAGACATGAGCTGCTTGACTGTCAGCAAATGTCAACAGGCCCTGTCAGGCCCCAGGAAGCAGAAGGGCCACTCAGACCAATGCAGACTGACCCTGCGAGGCCAGAGGGGCCCTAGCAGAGACATCCAAAGACCTAGATTCACGCTCAGAATTTCCTGGTCGGGACGCAGTCCAGAAACAGCGATCTCAGTGTACTTTCTGCGGCAAGAAAACAAGCGCGCGGCCCAAGCACTTTTGTCTTCCACAACTCAAACTCCATTCCCCACGTGTCTTTCTCTTACAGATAACTGCATATTATTTTAATCTGTATTGTGATCGATTTGGGCTACAGGTTATAGTCAACGGTTCCCATCATGACTCTTTCTACCTTCCCATTTTGTAGATGAGTAAACTGAGGCAGGGGCCAAAGGAAAGAGGATTTTATTTTACAACATCATCATGAGTCATTTGATTCCATCACTGAAGTGTCTCAAGTGGGGATAAAAAGAATTTTAGAATTTGAATCTCTTATCTCCTGCTAAATTAGCTGTGTGACTTCAGGACAATTGTATAACTTATCTGAGCATCCCTTTCCTCACCTATAAAGGAGACAGGAAAATTTGCCTCTTACATGGTTGAATGGTTAAATATCACATAAGACCCTTGGCATGTCGGATTTACGGAGCCCTTGTCATGTTTTAGACACTAAGGGAGGCATTGTGTACATTAATTCATTTAATCCTTACAACAACTCTGTGAGGTAGGTTTTGCTTATTACTTCTGTTTTCCTAGAAAGTACACCACTTCAGGGCATGGATATTTTTTTACATCATCAGCCCCTAACTTAAATACCCTGTGAGTGCTAAACGCAATCTATAAGCGCTACTGCTGATAAAATGAATTGAGAGGTCAGTTGAGTCTAGAATCACCCCCAGGAGGTTTTACGAAGGTAAAATCTGAAAGGTAGCTAGGGAATTAGAGAAAAGGAAAAAGGTGAGAGGGTAGGTATTCCCAACAGTACCAGGTGAGGTGTGGAGAATGACAAGAGAAGCAAGGCATATAGGATAGGAGACTAAGTAAAACTGCCTTCCTGAAGCTCAGAGTCTGCTTGGACACACTCATTGCCTTGCTTTGGCTGGTAGCATACAGCAGAAGCTAGGCTGTTCCATTTCCAAGCCTAGGCCTCAAGAGGCCTTGTAAGCTTCTACCCTGCTCTCCTGGAAGCCTGCCTAGTTGCTTGGCCTGTGAACAAGCGTGGGCTAGCCTGCTGGATGGTGAACACAGACGTGGAGCAGAGATAAGCCGTTCTGGCTGAGGCTGTTCTAGTCCAACCAGCCCACAGCCTACCCAGCAGCTAACCAGAGACAAATAAGTAAGCCCAGCCAAGATCAGAAGAACCACCCAGCCGAGCCCAGATCAAGCTGTTAACCCGCAGAACAGTAAGCAAAATAAATGGTTGCTCTTTGAAGTCACTAAGCCTTGGGGTGTTTTGTGAGCAGCAAACTAATAGGAACCAGTGTCTCTTTCATTTTTACATCCTCAACAGCCAATAAAAGGCCTGGCATATAATAGTTACACAGTAACTTCTTCATGAGTAAAGGATTGAATCAACAAATCAATAAAACTGTGAATTAATGAATGACATGCTGGAAAGTTGAAACTATGTCAGATTGCATAACTCTACTGAGATAATTTGGTTTAAGGAATATTTTCAGATTGGGTTATGAGATACCTAATTAAAAGACCCACTTTTTTTATTCTTCTCAGTCAACATTCTTTTTCACCATGTTTAGTCAAGTGAAAAAGAAAGTTTCACATGAACTTGCAATATAGGGGACAGTGATTAAAAAACTAGACTCGTTGTTTAGAGATTTGAGTTCTAGACTCAACTCTTCCAATAACTTCAAGACTTTGCTAATTCTACCATTTCTACCTCTGTAAAACAGATATTAAAAAGAAAATGACCTTTCTCTGTCATTCCTTACTGGGTTGTTGTAGCAAATAAGATGGAGTGTGAAAGCTCTTGGGTGCTTTCCGCCAACACTAATTCTACTTCGTAATAAGCAGAGTTTTATTTATTGACCGTTTCAAGTGCTTTTATAAGTATATCCTTCTATGAGCTCCATTTACCCTTTCTCTAGCTTCCTTTTCACATTCTGCTCTCTGGTAGCCATATTTTCAACAACAACAAAAACAAGGTAGGAAACAGTTAAAAGTATTCTTGATGGTGAGGGGAAAACTGTTGCTCAATCCGAGAGGTGGTATTTCTGGCCCTGAGGATTCCACGTGACTAAGGTCAGCCCTGACACCTGCCTGATTTACTCTCTGGGACCAAAGTCCCAACAGAGAACTCCAGGTCCCCACCAGGCTACACCAGGGGCTGCCAGCTGCTGAGGATACAGCTTGGTCCTGCTGCTCTTCCAGCAACTTCTGCCCAGGGTGGAAAGTCAAAGTCTCCAAATGCCAATTATGGCTCTTCCAACGGCCTCAGTTCCTGCCTTGAGCCAAGTCATAGGATCAGCATAGCCGAGTTCTGAGCCTAAGTCAGGCACTGCTGAAACGAGTCTTGGCATCTCCTCCTACAATGGCAGGACCAGTTGGAAGTTCACAGAGTACTCTGAGCACTTTGGGGCCCTCTTGGGTTACTGCCCTCTCCCAAACTCCAAAGCCTTTGAAAGTCAGAATTCTGGGGTAAGGATCACGTTTCCTTTGACCCAAGCAACTTGCAGTAAAGAGGAGGCAGAGCAGAACAGTCCCTGTGCACTAAGCCCTGTGCTGTCCTCATCCTGTGCCTGATGAGAACGGAACAGAGGTCAGGGGTGGCCACTACTTAAACCAGGTGCATAGGGCTGAAAGCGTGGGCAGCTCTAGTCCTGCTCAGTGTCCTGGATCTTGCTCACAGAGACTGTGCATCAACCCGTCCTCCTTGTGGTGGGCATGGGTTATCCATCTGCCAAGCTGCCATTCCACCTCCTTCCAGTAACAACACCTCCGCTTTCCTCCAGGGGACCAGCTCTCCCCCCCATCAGTTGAGTAAAATCAACCCCACTCCATCCCTCACCTTTAGAGAGAGGCTTGTGATCCAGCCCTGGCCAATAAGAAAACCACCTCCCCAGGCTTTAGCGATTGCTTCAGAGGTCAACGAACACGTGGTCCAGGGCAGGAAAATTAGGGTCAGTCTTGACATTTCTGTGGGAAAGAGGCACTGTCCTCCTCTTGGTATGGAAAAGCAAATACAAATGTATATCTGAAGCTGCTGGGAGACACCCATGAAGCAGGCCTCTGCAAAGGAGGCCAAGATACATAGAAGAAAGCAGAATTGACAGAGGAAGGGCAGGTGGAGGGAATCCGGATGACCTTGCTGAGTCTCTAGATCCAGGCCCAAGTGAAGCAGATGTACTCCTGAACTTTTCGTTTCATGAGCCCGCACATTCCTCTTTGTGCTTAAGCAGTTTGAGTTGAGTATCTTGCCATTTGCAACCTTTAAAAGCCCTGACCGATGCCCATTCCAGAGTCTGGTTTTACCAAGAGACTCTACACAAAGCTGAAGAAGAGGCCAGGGGCCCCATCCAAACAGCTCTAGGCTGCTCCATCCCAAACGCTTTTGAGATAAAGATGGCTCACTGCGGCTATCAAGTGCCACCCATCAAACCTGAGAGGAGGTCAGAGTCAGAGAATGCTGTATGTGGCGGCTCAGTAAACTGTACTCTCCAGCGCACCACAGTCCCCCCCACTCCCTGCTGGAATCAACAAGCCCATTTTCCTCATTTACTTTACCTGTCTAGACCCCTTAAGTACATAAGTTTATTATCCCTTATTGGATGGGTGGATGGGTGGAGGGGTGGATGGATAGATCAGTTAATCAACCAATGGATGAACTGATGGATGGATGAGTGGATAGGCAGACAAGCAAGTGGTTATGTACTTGCAAACTGAGCCCACCTACAAATAGGCATGAGACAAAGAATAATACCCTCAGGTCACTGCAGTCAGGGGTCACTTGATAATACAGGAGAGGAAATCACCACAGGCTTACTTCCATGTGGCTTCGGTCTTTGGAACAAGGGAAACAAGACTCTCTGGGTAGCACTCACCCCGCAGTCCTTCTCCTCCCTCCCAAGCCAGGGTGGTTAATGTGATCCCACCAATACTGCAGCACAAAAAGAAACCATTCCTGGCATTCACAGGCGGCTACATCACATGAAAAACTGGCCCGAGGCAACAGCCTCTCCTCAATCCTCAGCATCTACTCAGATCTGGGCAGTAGCACAGAAACAGAGTTACTGAGGATGCAGGCTCTGTGCTTTGGTGTCTGGACCTGGAGTCATTGCAGGCAGACATCCACAGATGTATCTATGAGGCTCCGGCCTTGAAACAAGGATATGAGGAGTCCAGGGTGGCCATGGAGGGACACTTAGTGGCTCAAAGAACTGAGAAATAGCTAGAGAGTTGAGGCTCAGAGCCAAGACAAGGCCTGTTTCTCTGCCACATGGCTGCAGGCATCTCCAAGACCTCAGGGAGGTAACTGGCGATTCACACAGAACCACACTGGGAACTATTCACTGTGGTTGTGTACGCTCACAGTTCAGGCAATCGCTTAGGAAACGGTATACCGTTCACTCCACTATGAATCACGGTCCCCCTTTCACTGTCTTTGTGACGTCATCACAAAGTTCTGAGCAAAAGAATCTTTCCAGGGATTCCTGAGGGATGATTCCATAACGAGGTGAGTTCAGCTGTCTCTTTGCTTGGGATGTCAGTGCTCAGTGGGGACAGACCAGGAAAGCAGCACCCATACTCAGCACACCTGGAGAAGGCCCGGTCATGCTGGGTAAGCCACCCCAAAGGTGAGGCACGAACACAAAATGTAAGGCTCTGCACCTCATCTCTCCTTACAGCCTGGAAATAACTGCTTATGAGAGTGGGAGAAAATCGAGCTACACACACAACCACTCCCAAGGGTAGATGCTGGGGGGTAAGAAGTACCGGCTTCCTTGGGAACAACCGTTCATGGTGGGTACCATCCCTGCCAGGCGTCCACCTTTGGGATGACTCAGTCCCAGAGCTCAGGAATCACAAGCATTGGATAAGCCATGGAAAATAAATTCCCACAGAAGAGCAAAGGGAATGGCACCAACAAAAGGCAGTGTGTGGGTACCAGCCAGCAAATGTGCCCTCGCCTGTGGCTAACAGGAATAGCTGGTGTGCGGGACTGTCCCCGGCCCCCTGGGGCACTATAAAACAGACCAGGCACATGGTCTCTGCCCTCAACACGCTTGTGTCTGAGAGAGGCAACCAGACCAGTGAGTATACAGTCACAGTAAACCGCATACAACCTGGGAGTCAGGAGACCTGGGTTCTCATCCTGCTCCATTGCTTTGGGCGTGACGCTCATCACGGAGTTTCCTGGGCGTCCGTTTCCTCACCTGTAAAGGGAGACCCCTCACAGCTGGTCAGTTCTGAGAGTTCCAGGTTCTCAGACTGGCTGATCTCCAAGGACTTGCCCAGTGTTCATACACGATGCTTTTGAGAGGCACGTAGATATCAAAGCTCGGAGTTAACTCCTGGAAATG
This sequence comes from Hippopotamus amphibius kiboko, assembly GCF_030028045.1. NCBI lineage: Eukaryota > Metazoa > Chordata > Mammalia > Artiodactyla > Hippopotamidae > Hippopotamus > Hippopotamus amphibius. Next base: position 158,506,680 of record NC_080189.1, read on the forward strand.
GGCGCAAAGATGCTGAGCCCCCAAGCCCTCATGCCAGCGCATGCCTCAAGGCACGCCCCCAAGCAGCCCCAGGCCTGAGACACACTTCTGACTGCCCCCAAGCACATGAATGTTCAGCCCCGAGGGTTTGTTTTAACTCACCAGGAGGAAAGAATTTGGATTCTTTTTAAAATATACACAAAGGGAATACATGTGTTTACTTTACAGAACATATTTTCAGATACAACTGGGTGAGACGCGAGGCTAAAGACCATTCTTTTCTCTTGGCTCCTGTAAGCACAATTCCTCCAGGGCGATCTCTCCAGATGGCAGAGATTTTCCGTCTCCCGTCTTCTGATCTGTCTCGTCCGCTTCCCTGCTCGTGGGGAATGGTCACATCATCCTTCGGGACCTCAGCACTCCAATAACTACATCCTGTCATCATCAGCCCCGTGGGGATGCAGGGTCCCTGCCCACCGTTCCACCCACCCTGCCCTGTTAGGTCACCAGATAAAATAAGGACACCAAGTAAATGTGAATGTTAGATAAAGAGCATACATTTTTACTATAACATTTGCCTTTCCAGGTGGCAAAATTGAGGCAGGTTCCTTCCAAGGATAGAAATGTGATTCTCGCCTTCTAAGCTTCTTTACAGAATCTCAGCCCAGTGGCCCTTGTGTTCTCTGGCTTCAGTGAAGCCTGCCTTTGCATCTTTAAGGGTGAACTATGAAGGCCACGGCCTCTGAGGCTCATAGTAACATAGGTAGTCATCCCATGCAGATGCCAATGGTGCTTGGTCAAAAAAACTGCTTATGGCTAGAGTCCAAAACGTTTCTACACATAACTACCAGCCCCAGTGCAGAAGAGTCTGTTGAGAGGAGGAGGTGGCAGAGAGGGAGAAATGTGAGACAGGTATGACCACAAAAATATCAGTGTAAGAGATCTCACTACCATTTAAAAAAAGAAAAAAAAAAAAGATGTTGCCTGGCAATGGCTGGCACATGGACCATGAAGTTCTGATCCTAATTTCTAGCTTCAAAAGTCAAGGCCAGCAGGTCACCCAGCCCTGGATTCCAAAAGGGTCAAGTGGGCCTAACAACACCTGCAGATCTTTTACTTGCCTGCATGGGCACCTGGAGTAGAAGCTCCATGAGGGCAGGATTGGTGCCCTTTTCTTTTCATCACTATATATCCACTGCCTAGTCCAGGACCTGGCCTCACGGCAAGCGCTCAGTAAGCTTATGCTGAACGAGTGAATGAATGAGTGAATGGATGGCCACGTTATCCGATATGTCCCGGAAAATAACACGAGCTTTGTAGTGCAAGGACTCTGAACAACCCAGATGTCCAGTGAAAGGGGTTGGCCTGGATGACCTCTGAGGTCATCTGCAATACCATGAGCCCTTGAGCCTGTCAGACTCAGGCAAATAACTTCACTGAAACAAATTTAAACACATGTTCCAACACCCCAGCTCAGCATCTCTGGCTGAAGTCCTCAAATGAAGCCCAGTGATAACCCTCGGAGGGAAGAGTATAGAGAAGCCGAAAATGAGAACTTGGTGAGAAAAATGAGGGATGAACGACTGGGGAAATAGGGCACAGGTGACTGGGGACCCAAAGAACAGAATAAGAAAAGTAATTCAAGATGCAGCATGGTCGTCCAGGACACACTCTCACACAAGCACAAAGATCCTCCTTCCAGATCCACACTGCACACCCCTCCCCAAGCCCCATTCCATCATTCCATGACAGTGCTTCTTTGTGGAACAGAACAATAGCTACATTATGCCAACCTATAATTATCCTAGGAGAAGCGATAGTGGAGTCAAGGCATTGCGTGAACATTGGGATACTGGAGACCATCCCACAAGAACAACAACAAAACAACAACAACCCACAAAATCCCTAATTTCAATAAAGGCTGAAACCGCCCAAGCCAGTACCCTTTCACATTTATCTGAGGGCAGGGTTTTTTTTCCATGTAATTATTTAAGTGCAAGGACTTCTTTCATTGGAATTGATAAAGTATTGGAGGAAGGAGTGGGGAGATTGGTTTTTTGTTGTTGTTTTTTTTCCATAAGGAGGCAGAAAGTAGAAGAGAGAGTGCGGAGGGGGGCCATGAGGAAGTGCCAAGGCTAGGGGATGACACAGGAAGCCTCAAAGGTAGCTGAATCTGCTTCTACTTGGTGAGTCCATTCCGTTCATAAAGAGATGCCATTTCACTACTCCAATGAAACTAATTTCCAGGGACTTTGGTATAAAATACACAGAACTCTGGATGGTGTCATGGAAAAGACACGATCAAAAAAAAAAAAAAAAAAAAAAAAAACCCAGAATATCTGAATCCTCACCTCTCTGCCATAACTAGCTGTTTCCTTGGTATATTCGAGAGACAGGTGTTCCATCTCTGCCACATGCGACACACGGAGCCAGCAACTGAGGGTAACAACAAGAGGTAGGCACTTTCCTCCCTGGGCCTTCATTTCCTCCTACACCAAATGAGAGTCCCTACCAGCCCTGGAGACACACACACACACACACACACGTGTGCACACGCGCTCATAAGTTCCTGGTGCAGCCCCAGCCGCGCACGGGACCTGCCTGCACAGGCCATCGCTGAGGAAGGGGAACGTCTGCCGCTTCTACAGCTGAGATGAGGCTGCAGGCCAAGCAAAGGGGCAGGAGCAGCATGCCACGGACACACAGGGTCATCCTGGTGGGTCCTGGCCACAGCCAGGGTGTGGGAAAGAGGACTGTCTCCAGCTTCCAAGGAAGAGGTATCTCTTCTCTCCAAAGCTGCCCATTCTCCTGAACCGTGTGGCCCCTGTGTTCTGCCTCTCCTGGATTCCAGGCCGGGCTCCCTCCCACTCAGGCACCTTTGGCCCCCACATTTCTCAGCCTCCTTTCCTCACACCTGCCCCACGCACAAACACAGGGACTGCCCAATCATTCTCTTAAATTGACAAAGGCCCTTTCTAGCAATGATTCAAACTGGTTCCTTACATTTACTAAGAAGCTCCTGAAATATACAATCTTCCCATCTGTCCATTTTGCTGAGCTCTTAACCATCCTTCCTCAGAACTACTTTCTCATAGTCATTAATTTCCTCCCTTTTTTGCCACTTCCTGGTCATGATGCTGCTTGACCAACATTTGACAGTGTTAACCATGTATTCCTTGAAACCCACAGAACCTGGATTCTATTCTTTCATATAATTCCCTCAATGAAAGTTCCCTGAATCCAGGGCCAGGTGGTGGGGCTAGGGCCATCAAAAAACCCAGTCCTCACCCCTCTCCCCATCTCTCCATATGCACTACCTTGGCTCCAACTCTCACCTCACATCAGCCAAGGGCTGTAAAGGACTCAAAGCACCTCCATACTCATCACCTCTTGCAATGACAAAGTTCAGTCCTGCAAACTCTGAGAAAGCATTTTACACTGTAAGAATCACTTTCACTGAGAAAGAGAAGAGGCTACTCTTGTAAGGAACACTCTTTTGGAAGTGCAGAAAACCTCTAGTGGAAGTACAACCAAATGACTCCTGAAATGTGATGTGATTTTGTGTCATCCTCTCTCCAAATTCTCCACTTACTGAGCCACTCTTCCTTAGCACATTGTTGTGTGACTTACTACCCAGTTGACTGTGTCAGTCTCCTCTGCATTGTGAGCTCCTAGAGGACAGGCTGGTCTCTTTAGTCCCCATACTGCCAGTGCTTAAACATTTGTTGAAATGCAGCAAGATGAGGGAGAAATTCAACACCAAATCTCTCTATACCATTTGTCCCGTTGGAAAACTGTTTCCAGGCTTATTTGTAGCGTGGCCCCCAGGGAGTGCTTGCCTACATACCTACAGGGTTAAGGAAGAGCATTTTCTCTGATCTTGGGCCTTTCAGAGGCCACCATCACACTGCACTAAGATATCCAAGCAAGGCCACCAGCTGGACATCCACAAGGGGGACCTTGAACACTGTACCTATTCAGGACACAAGTGCTCATAACTCTGTAACTGCCTTTCTGCCCTTGAGGAAACTCAAGGTTTTGTTCCTGTGGTGCCATCAATAAAATAAGGATTAAAATACCTGACTCCTAGGGTTTGCTGTGAGGATTTGACAAACAAGTACTAGAGAAAGTGCCTAGTGCTGTGCTTAATATGTAATAAAAGCTCAGTAAATATTATTATTATTATTGACAGGTTAGAAAGGGGGCATGATACTGACTCCAGCATAACTTTCATACTGCCCTCTGACTTGGCTAGTTTTGACCGAAGGGCCTTTTGACAATGCCTGGAAAACAAACCACTAAACTTTCCGCTTTTAAAAAATACCAGGTAATGTGAGAAACAGATAATCTCCCTCCTTCCCTAAGGTCACCCTACCCTGACCTCAGGGATGGGAGAAGATAAGCTCAGAGATGGGGTGAGGGATGTGGGGAGGATTAGAACTGGGGTAAAGGTCTGGGATAGAGTGATCATTAGGAAAAGAAGAGGGTCAAGGATGGATGGAAGGTCTGGAAGGGGGGAGATCAGAAATCGAGTAGGGGTCAGCATTGGAGGGAAGCAGAAATGAGGTGAAATTTGGAATATCTGATTGATGCTCACATTAATAAATTTAACTTTTCACTACCACCATCCCCCACCGTAGAGTCAAAACGCCCTGCTTTGTAAAGGAGGAGTGTGTGTGTTGGGGGGGCAGAGGGGAGGACCCTGAACTGAGGGAACATTTTTAAACAAACAAGACATTTTGAACTCAAACAGTAAAAGTCACTAAGCTGGTCAAATCCCACTGGTCCTTCTCCACAACTGTGGCCCACACGTGGGACTGGCAAGAAGGTTCTAGTAACTAGCTCTGTTCACAGGGTACAAAATGCCTGGTGCATTCTGCATTCCAAGGACAAAAGTTTTCCAAATTAAAATTTTAATAGTGTGTGAAAATAGTTCACCATTTACTTTTAGGATGAGGTAGTGTTTAGAATGTTAGTCTAGAAATTCAAGCTAGCATTTGCAGAGATGCTGTCTATTCTGGGAGGGGGGAAAAACCCTTCCAAAAGCTTGTTGCTTCTATCTGGACCTCTGAGATCTTGGACCCAGAAAGAGACAGGAGTCTGAACAGCTTCTTCCGCCAAGGAACCGGCCACAGGTCTCTGGGCTTACACTGGGTTGGCCAAAATTTTCGTTTGGGTTTTTCTTAACATCTTACAGAAAAACCCAAGTGAACTTTTTGGCCAACCCCAATAGAATGTACTTCAGCAGCCACAGCTTGGATTTTGATACTCTTGGGAGTTCAGCAACAGTCCTGTTGATTTGAGTTCCAGCCCCAGCCAGATCACCTACTTGCTGTGCAAATCTGGCAAGTGATTTCACCTCTCTGAGCCTCTGTTTGCTCATCTGGCCCGTCTGGACACGCTTAACCTGGCAGTGCCTTTCAGGTCTAATACTCATTCAGTTAAAAAGGAAAAAAAAAGTTCACTGAGCACCTACTACATGTCAGACATCTTCTAGACTGTGGGGATACAGCAGGTTCCTGCCCTCATGGGGCTTACATTCTAGCTCCAATGTGCTATGAACTCCTAAGAGCCTATGAGGAATACACCCTGTATGATGTGCTTGTACATCTCAGAAAAAAAAGATGGGGCAGAGGCTCCATAGGATAGAATGTAAAGTTTATGGCTGTTGAAGTAATTATTGCCCAGTTAGTAAGTAGAACAACAGTACTTCTTCCTTCAAGAAATGTTTAAGTTACTGAAATATACTGGCTTTTTTTTTGGGGGGGGGGGGGGGTTGGTAGTGGGGGAGGGGAGTATTTTTTGGTTATGGTGTGTTTTTTGTGATGAGGGGGTGCAAAATGGAACTGTGGGTACAGGAGAGAGGAAAGAGCCTTGAGGAAGGTCAAGTGTGTGCAGAGGAAGACAGAGCAGAGAACAGATGTGTGACTCTAACGGAGGCCCCGGGAGAACCCCAGGCTTCTGCCAGGGTCAAAGACTTCACTCCAGAATATTCACTCCCTTTCAGTCACAGGAAACATTAACATCATCACCAAACAGGGTTCAGGCCTGCCCAGCCCTGCCCAGCTACTGCCTGATGACCCAAGACCTGGTCCCTCCACTGGAGGCCTTGCGGCACAGTGGAGCGGGGGAAGGACATGGGGACATGGGGAACAGGTAAGAAGCCAGCAGGTCTGCACAGGTCACACAAGCCACCCTCCACCCCAACCCGTGTGCAAGCCTGTGTTGGGGAGGAAGAATTTTCCTCTACCCTTCTAGTTTCTTCTGGCTGGTCTAAGAATACCTTGCCATAAGACATTAACAGGAGAAAATCAAACAAAAATGTAATAACATGTGTACGTGAGAGAAATTCAGGAAAACTGAGTAACTCCCCAAAATGGCCAAAGTCCTCACCTTAAGTGACGTTCTCAGCTAAAGACCAAAGACCATGTTGGAGTTGCAGGGGATGGGGGGGACAGAATCAGCTTTGGGAGGTCCAGGAAGAGCATGATAAAAAAGGGTAAGGTCCTTATGCAGCTTTTGAAATCATTGCCTTCTCCATGGATAGTGTTTCTAGAGATTTGGTCAACTTCTCTTTTTGGTACAGCGAGGGAGATACCCTCACAAATGGAGATTTCCCTTATAAATGTAAACGTTGCTGACAAAACGGTAACTCTTACTTGGCACTCAGTTTCTTTCCCTGTTGGTTGTTTCTTAGAAAATAACCAGCTTAAAATAATTAATATGCCAAAGAGCCATATTTGAGGGTGGCAAATTCTGCTCCTGCAAACCCACTTGCCCTCCCTCCACCAGAACTTCCGGGCTGATCACCATGAGGGAGGGAGGGAGGACGTGGGGCTGTAGAGCCCACGAGCCCTGCACTCCTGACCCCGCCTGTGGGGAAGGGGAGGGTCTCTGCAGCCAGGATGGAACAGGAAGGGAAGATGGCGCTGGGGAGGAAGAAGACCGCTGGGCGGGGCTCACAGCCCATGGCGTGTACAGGAGTCCCTGGGGGACAGCTATGAAATGCAGATTCCCAGCCCCACCACACCCCACCCCACTCCTGGTACAGTAGATTAGGATAGAGACTAGGAGCCTGACTTTCCACTCTGTTCTCCAGTAATTCTGATGCAAGTGGGCCATTGCCCACCCTTTGAGGTGCTCCGTGGATAAGAGTAGAACTTGAGGTTCTACATGAGAACTGTATACATCCCTCTTCAGCTGAGCGATTTGGGAAGTTTCCATTTCCTATATTTCCTTTCAAAACCTCAACTGCCCATCTGCAAAAGGAGGATCAGGAAAGTACCTGCTTCTCAGGATTACTGAGAGGAGTAAATAAGAAAAAAGACGGAAAGCACCTAGCACTGTGCCTGGTACAGTGTAGGAATTCAGTAGATTCCCTCCTACTAGTCAGAGGGTGATTTTTATAAATGCCTTCTTCCTTGTCAGCCCCTTCCTAAATTGGAGCATGTCCTGGGAAAGATGGGGATGGCCAGCAGTGAAGACTCAAACACAGAAGGCAGGGCACCAAGGCATCCCCGTGCCCTCACGACCAGCACCAACACTGTGGTCAAGGAATGCCACCCAGAACACGCTTTGATGTGCAAGCACCCAGGGCAAAGGAGGGTGCTCACGGAATGAGGGGGACCCCGTGAGAGAGATGATGGAAGGACACTGTGGCAGGGGACAGAAAGGATGACAAAGGGAAACAGGTGGGAAGGGGGCAGGGCACAACCCTGAAAGAATGAATCGTGAATACGACATAAACTGGTTAGAACCAGCGAGGCCCAAGATGGCCACAGATTCGACTTCAGCGGACTTTGAGCGTGGGTATACACTCATTGTGTATATTAGCTTATGTTAAATGACACACCCACAGGTGCCATGACAGTTCCAAGGCGGATCATGAAAGGCCAAAAGGTGGGCCGCTGCCCAATTCCTGGAAATCCCGCCCCTTCCCAAAATAGTTGGAATAATCCTCCCACTCGTTAGCCTATGAAATTACCCAGCCCGTAAACACTAACCACCCCACGTTTCAGCCGCTCTTGCCTTTTGACACAGACCACATTCTCTACGTGGCATGTGTATCTCTCTAAATAAATCTACTTCTTACCTATCACTTTGCCTCTCGCTGAATTCCTTCTACGTTGAAACATAAAGAACCTGAGCTTCAGTAAGTCCTGAGACTTAACTAAAAGAGAGTGGGTTCGAGTCCCAGCCTGTGGGTTCAAGTCCCATCTGAGTTGTGCAGTTTCAAAAGGAGGAGGGGAAGAGCAGAGCATGGGAACCACATTTACCCTACAGTGTCCTGCATTGGCAACTGAGTACCCATGTTTCAGAGAGAAAGAAAAGTGAGTCCTGCATGTATGGGGTCAGTGTCTTGAAGGGAAAGAAGGGCATGAAAAAGAAAGGGGGATGAAGAATAAGAACAGGTACTGCATTTGGGTCTAAAACACAAAAGGAGAGATTTTATTTAACAGGAACTACTCAGAAGAAACAAAGCGAAACAAAAAACAAAACAAAACAAAGTCTAGGAACAAACCCCCCAACCCCAAATACACAAATGGTAGTAGAAAATGGGGTCCCTCACCCAGTAACCACCTGCATCTGCATCAGAACTCTTTTCCCAGTCAGGCCTGGCACACTGCATTGGTCTTCCCTATCCTGCACTGGCCCCTGAGCTTAGAAGACCCCTGCCCACCATGTCAGGAAATAGGGCTGTTAAAGATGTAATTAGTTAGAATGAGGTTATGAGGATGGGCCCTAATCCAACATGTCTAGTGTCCTTGCAAAAAGGGGAAATTTGGGCACAGAGACATGTGTACAGGGAGGACACTATATGAAGATGAAGGCAGAGATCAGGGTGATGCTTTCACAAACCAAGGAACACTGGTGGTTGCCAGCAAAGCACCAGAAGCTGAGAGAGGCCTAGAACAGATTCTCCCTCATAGTCCTCAGAGGGAACCAACCTTGCAGACAGCTTGATCTCAGACTTCTGGCCTCCAGAACTGTGAGGCAATAAATTTCTGTTGTTTAAGCCACCTAGTTTGTGGTATTTTGTTATAAAAGCCCTAAAAAATTAATACCCCCATAGCCTTACTTTTCTTCACCACACTGACCATCACTGAACAAATGAGAAACTTCCAGAAAGTCACCATATTTACTTTTCTATCCAACAAACCAAGATGGTAGAAGAAATTCAAAGATAAACAAAACAGAGTCCCTGACCTCCAGGAGCTCACAGAAATGCAAATGTTTGCCACTTTACAGTTTACAAAACACTTTCACAGGGACTTCCCAGGTGACGCAGTGGTTAGGAATCCATCTGCCAATGCAGGGGACACGGGTTCAATCTCTGCTCCGGGAGGATCCCACATGCTGCAGAGCAACTGGGCCCGTGCATCACAGCTATTGAGCCTGCACTCTAGAGCCCCTGAGCCACAACTGTTGAGCCTGTGCGCCGCAACTACTGAAGCCCACACACCTGGAGCCCGTGCTCTGCAACAAGAGAAACCATCACAAAGAGGAGCCTGGGCACCACAAGGAAGAGTAGCCCCCACTCGCCATAGCTAGAGAAGGCCGGTGTGCAGCAATAAAGACCCAACACAGGGGCTTCCTAGGTGGCGCAGTGGTTAAGAATCTGCCTGCCAATGCAGAGGTCACGGGTTCGATCCCAGCTCCAGGAAGATCCCACATGCCACGGAGCAACTAAGCCCGTGTGCCAAAAAAAAAAAAAAGAAAAGAAAAACCAACACAGCCAATATTTATTTATTTATTTAAAAAACAAGACAAACAAACAAACAAAACCACATTCACATGTATTGTCTCTTGTAGACCCCAGACCTTATACTGAGGTGGAGGGGCAGGTCCTGTGATCCCCTCTGCAGATGGGAACAGTTGAGTTCTGGAGAGTTGGTGGCCTGCTCCAGAGCACTCAGCTACTAAGTGACAAGAAAGCAACTGCAGCAAGGTCTTCTGAGTCCAAGAAGCTGTTTGGTGGGGCTGTTTCCTTTTATTCTGTCTTGCTGCCTCTTGTCTCTCCCACAAGCAGAAGCCGCAGCACAGTGGCAACTGGTACCCAAGGTCTGTTCCAAGCTAGCTCCAGAAGGCAAGAAGGGAGGCCAGCCAGGGAGAAGAGGCTGCTGCGCCCACCACTCCACCCCCAGGCCCCCAGCCTCTTCCAGCTCACAGGCCCCGCAGGTTCCTGGTAACGGTGCTACCCAGTGTTATCAAAATAGCAAGCAGCTGGAAAGAATTCCAGAATGAAATCTATGTGCCTCTGCAGCTTCCTAAATGGCTGCAACTGTGGCAGCTAAACCCGCTAATGTGCTAAGCATTTTCTGGCAGGGCCAAGAGGCAGGGCTGGTATTTTGGGAGTAGGGAGGGGCTTGGAGGCATCATCTTGGCAAGTCTCAGAAGGAGGTGGAGGCAAGGAAAACCAACCCAGAACACTTCCCATGAAGTCACCGAGGGCCACCGGGGCTGCACTTGAGAATTCCTGGAGCGCTGCTGGCGGGCAGAGAGGGCGCTCCGCCTGGTGGGCAGGGCTGGCCGGGCACAGAGGCCTCGCAGAGCGGTGGGGGGAGGGCTCTAGGATGCAGGTGATGGTGGATGCTTTTTCTGCTGACGCAGAGCAGTGTGTGATGTTGTCCACGAGGCCGGGCAGCCTGGCCCCGGGCCTATCTCTGTTTGCCTCTGAGTTGGCAGGGGCAGGGCCCATGGTGACCAAACAAAGGCCAATGCCCGGGGCAAGCTGGCAAGACTCCCTGAGAGGAGTCTAAGGATAAGGGCATTTCATGTGGACGGGGCATTGGAAGAGAGTCAGGGACAACAGGAACTTTCATACAGGGTGCCCTCTGATTTTCCAGGCACACCTGAGCCCCTCAAGCATTCGCTTCTCACGGTGCCGTCGTGTTTGAGGGCTCTTTGAAAAGTATGAGACCAGGAAAAGGAGCAAACCCCCAAACCTGGATCAAAACAAGGTCCTGGCGTTCCTTTGTCCCTGATGTGCTCAACTCCACGATTCTTGGAGAAACCAGAGCGTTCTGACAGAGTGAAGAGGTCGGTGTTGGGGACCAGAAGGTAGAGCTGGCAAAGAATTCTTTCCCGAGGAGGCACTGGTGACAGGAAGCGGGGGGAGGACAAAGCAGTGCTGCTCAGGTGAGGGAGACGTGGGGCAGTCTGGGAACCCAGAAGCCAGTGAAACCCTGACAGGACACAACCTGGAGAGAAAAAATCCCAGCTGATAGAAACTGCTGAAAGCCTGCTGCTTTCAAAGCCCTTCTAGCAAAAGGACATTTGGAAGCTTTGCAAACTCTGACCACACAGCCAGTCAGCCGCAGCCCGGCCCGCCGCGCTGAGTGTTCTTGCTAAATCAGAACAAACCCACTCACAAATATCTCGTCCTGACCTCCCCCGGCACCCATTCCTTTCCTGTCTGTGGGCCTGCCTTCCTCAGTAATGGAGTTGTCTCAGAGCTGAGCGAGGGGGAAAGTACTGCAGAGGCCGAGGGGAGCCAGGGGGCCAGGCTGCAATCTCGGCTCCGCTACTCACGAGCTGCTGACCCTGGGCGAGGCAGTTACCCTTTACGAGTCTCATTTTTTAATCTACAAAAGTGGAGATAAAGAAGCTGCGATTGCAGAGTTGGTGGGAGGACTGAGATTGTGCGTTCAGAGTGCCAAGCACAGAGCCGGGGGTGCTCCACGAGGGCTGGTCCCCCTCCTCCCTACCTGCCCCCCTCCAGGACCTCCAGCCCCATATTCACTGGGGGGAGGATGCAGATCAGTGGGAGCTTAATGAAAAAGTTGGGGGGACAAAAGTATTCTTATATAAAACAAGCAGTCATGAGTTTAACAGAATCCCCTCTAACGTAGAACCCCTGCCCACTCCACACGCCTTCCCACATAGTATCTCAGCTGGTAGATGTATTTTAGCAGGGCCACTGTGCTTACCACTCTAGGTAGGTACCATCCACTTTCTATTCTATGAGCCCTGAAGGGAGCACCATTCAACAGACTAGCATTTGAACAGTGACCCCACCGGTGGGCCAAGTTGCAGCCCTACTAAAGCACTTTTTTAGTGCCACCACCTTCAGGAAGGTTTTCCTGAGGCTTCCCATGGAATCTCTCTTCTTGAAATGCCAAAGGCAGTTCATCTGTACTTCCCTTACAGAGCTCATTAAACTCTGCCTTTATAATTCTTGGTGTGTGTTTATGTGTGATTCTAGCAAGAGTTGGATCTGACCTATACGTTACCTGCAGCATCTAGTACAATCTAATTCATTTTGTGAGGCCAGAATTAACTTGGTACCCTAACTAGTCAAAGGCATTACCACATTTTTTTTTAATTTCAAAAACCTTGGGACTTCCTAGGTGGCGCAGTGGTTCAGAATCCACCTGCCAATGCAAGGGACGTGGGTTCCATCCCTCCTCTGGGAAGATCCTACATGCCGTGGAGCAACAATGGCTGTGCACCACAACTGTTGAGCCTGTGCTCTAGAGCCCATGAGCCACAACTATTGAGCCTGTGTGCCACAACTACTGAAGCCCACATGCCTAGAGCCTATGCTCTGTGATGAGAGGCCACCACAATGAGGAACCTGCGCACCACAATGAAGAGTAGCCCCCACTCTCAGCAACTAGAGAAAGCACGTGTGCAGCAATGAAGACCCAATGCAGCCAATAAAATAAATTTATTTTTAAAAAAACCTTAACCCTTACCTCACACCATATATAAATATTAACTCAATATGGATCATACAGCTAAATATAAGAGTTAAAACCATGAAAATTCTAGGAGAAAATGGGGAAGAAAATCTTTGTGACTTTGGGTTAAGCAAAGATTTCTTAGATAGGACACAAGGAGCATAAGCCATAAAAGAAAAAAATTGACATGTTGGACTTGATCAAAATTTTAAATGTCTGCTCTTTAAAAAGGCCCTAATATGAAAATAAAAACACAAGCCACAGACTTGCAGCAAATATTTACAAAACATATATCTGATAAAGGCTATGTAGTCAGAATATATAAAGAACTCTCAAAACTTAATAATAAGAATACATATGACCCAATTTTTTTACTGGCCGAAAGAAATGAATAGATGCTTCACAAAAGAAGTAATACAGATAGCCAAAATGCCTGTAAAAATGTTCAACATCATTAGTCATCAGGAAAATGCAATTAAAATCACAATGAGATATCACTAAACATCTATCATAATGGCCAAAATTAAAAAGACTGACAATGCCTCGCACTGGCAAGGGTATAGAATAACTGGAACTCTCATGTACTGCTGGTGGGAATTCACCACTTTGGAAAGCACTTTAGCAGTTCTTATAAAATTAAATGTGCACTTATGACACAGCAATCCCACTCCTAGGCATTTGCTCAAGAGAAATGAAAACATATGTCCACACAAAGACCTATATATATAAATGTTCATAGCAGCTTTATTCATAATGCCCCAGACTTGGAAACAACCTAAATATTCATCAACTGGTAAATGAATACGCACGTGGTGATACATCTATCCAGTGGAAGGCATCATACGTGCAATAACTTGCATGAATCTTAAGTGCATTGTATTAGTTTCCTATTGCTACTATAACATGTTACACAAGCTAAGTGGCTCAAAACACTACACATTTACTGTCTTATAGTCCTAGAGATCATATGTCCAAAATCAGTTTCACTGGACTAATGTCAAGGTGTTAGCAGGACTAGATCATTCCGGAGGCTCTGAGGAGAAAATCTGTTTCCTCACCTTTTTCAGCTTCTAGAGACCAGCCGCATTCCTTGGCTCATGTCCTTTCCTCAAGGCCAGCAGTACAGCACCTCTCTGTCTCTCTCTCTCTCTGTGTCTCTCTGTCTCTCTCTCTTTTTCACCTCTGCTTTGAAGGAGCGGGACTTAAACAAAAGGCACAGAGGCATAGCAAGTTTGGGGAACTTAGAGGTAGTTCTGTATTTCCAGAGTGTATAATGTGACGTTTCAAAGATAAGGACACTGAGATTGAGAGATCAAGTATTCTCACTCCAGGTCTAGGACATGGTGAAAATCATGTGCAAGTCCAAGGCCACAGAATCCAAACCCAGATTTTTTTCCAGTACATATGAGCTCTCAGACAGTCCCACACGGACCTTGAAGGCTCCAACCTTGGAGGCTGAATGGGCATCTTCACCACGTCTCAGAGCCCTGCAGCTCCTCTCCGCCCCATGAGAGATGGCCCCTGCCTCTGGACACCTCAGCAGCAACTCAGCCTGTGGAGTCAGCATGACCCTGGGTCTCCTGCTCTCTCCACCTGAGACCCACCAATTCCCAGCCCCAGTCTGATGCAATTATAACCTTAATAAGATTGATATTTGTGTGCTGCTTTATATTTGTCAGCACTGTTTCTGTAGGTTATTTTGCTTGGACTTCCCCATAATACCTGCACCCTTAGTGTGAGGCTAAGGGTGCAGGTATTATCAACCCCACTTAATATATCAGAAATCTGAGGTGCTGAGGATGGCAGGAGGATGGCCACACTCACCCAGAAAGTGAGTAGAAGCTAAGTCAGAATTTACTGCAGGCTACCTGCTCGCCACACCACGAGTGACTGTAACTCAGAGAACAGGACTGGAGCAAGCCTGCTAACCTCGCTGAGCCTCACCTTCCTCATCTGCAGGAGGGATAATGGGGTAACATCTGTCCTGCCTATCGCACCATGCATAAGTGAAAAAATTTCAAAAGGTAGAAGAAAGTATGTAAAAGCATTTTGGAAATTTTAAAATGTACAAAAGGGAAGGAACTGTTCTGATTATACTCTCAAGGAATGTCATAAATTCTTTCTAAAAGTATCTTTTTAAAGTTACTTTTATTCCCTCAGAGAGCCAGTTTCTCCTCCTGCCTTATTTCTGGTTAAAGCAGAGAAGTTCTACTTAACAGCTCAACTTGAATCTCAAGGTCAATGTTTAATTCCCCTTCCAGCTTCACCCTTTTTGGAATCAAGAGCCAGCAATTCCTCACTCCTACCCCCACCCCATCCTCTCTGCCGCAATCAGTCCCCCTTTAAAGCTAGAGGTTGCCGGCTCCCACCTTCTTTTCTCATCCCTCTTGTCTCTCCCCAATCAGAACCAACCTACACACTGCTAAAGCAACACTCTCACCATATCTCTCAGTGGCTCATGACCCCTGAGGGGACAGAGTCCGGGGTCCTCCACGAGCTGCCACTGCCCCAGACAGCCTCTCTGGCTTGTCTCCCACAACTACATTTTCCCAGGCAAGCCCAAGGGGCCCCCATTTCACAAAAGCTCTACTCACTTTATGTCCCCACAAGGAACTCCCTTTCCCACTATTCAATTAACTGTTGAGGGAAAATCAAATAGTCCCTCAACTCTTAACATAAACCTCAACACATTAAAAGTGAATCAAAGAACTGAGGTTAAAAAAAAAAAAGAATTATATAAGTGATTATCTATCTGATAGCTGAACGGGAGTACAGAATTTCTAAGCTAAACAGCAATGAAATAAATCAGTGGCTAACAAAAAGAATAATAGTTAACATCTACTAAGTTCTACCTATTTTAAGTGGGTATCAATATTAAATATAAATAAATAAAATCAAACTTTACCTTACGTAATACACAAAAAATAACTCCAAATGGATCACAGAATTAAAGTAAGCACTAAAATTATAAAACTCCCAAAAGAAAACATAGGGGGAAATCTTCATGACCTTAGTGTAGGCAAAAATTTCTTAGGACACAAAAAAGCAAGAACCACAAAAAAGAAAAGAATAGGAAGAGCAGAAAGAGAAATTAAGGAAACTCTCCCATTCACCACTGCAACAAAAAGAATAAAATACCTAGGAATAAACCTGCCTAAGGAGGCAAAAGATTTGTATGCAGAAAACTTTAAGACATTGATGAAAGAAATCAAAGATGACACAAACAGATGGAGGGACATACCATGTTCCTGGATTGGAAGAATTAACATCGTGAAAATGACTGTACTACCCAAAGCAATTTACAGATTCAGTGCAATCCCGATCAAATTACCAATGGCATTTTTCACAGAACTAGAGCAAGAAATCTTACGATTTGTAAGGAAATGCAAAAGACCCCGAATAGCCAAAGCAATCTTGAGAAGGAAAAATGGAGTTGGTGGAATCAGGCTTCCTGACTTCAAACTATACTACAAAGCTACAGTGATCAAGACAGTATGGTACTGGCACAAAAATAGAAAGGAAGATCAATGGAATAGAATAGAGAACTCAGAAGTAAGCCCAAACACATATGGGCACCTTATCTTTCACAAATATACAATGGAAAAAAGACAGCCTCTTCAATAAGTGGTGCTGGGAAAATTGGACAGCAACATGTAAAAGAATGAAATGAGAACACTTCCTAACACCATACACAAAAATAAACTCTAAATGGATTAAAGACCTACATGTAAGGCCAGACACTATAAAACTCCTAGAGGAAAACATAGGCAGAACACTCTATGACATCCATCAAAGCAAGATCCTTTTTGACCCACCTCCTAGAATCATGGAAATAAAATCAAGAATAAATGAATGGGACCTCATGAAACTTAAAAGCTTTTGCACAGCGAAAGAAACCATAAACAAGACTAAAAGGCAACCCTCAGAATGGGAAAAAATAATTGCCTATGAAACAACAGACAAAGGATTAACCTCTAAAATATACAAGCAGCTCATGAAGCTTAATACCAAAAAAGCAAATAACCCAATCCACAAATGGGCAGAAGACCTAAATAGACATTTCTCCAAAGAAGACATCCAGATGGCCAACAAACACATGAAAAGATGCTCAACATCACTAATCATCAGAGAAATGCAAGTCAAAGCCACAATGAGGTATCACCTCACACCAGTCAGAATGGCCATCATCACAAAGTCTGGAAACAACAAATGTTGGAGAGGGTGTGGAGAAAAGGGAAGTCTCCTGCACTGTTGGTGGGACTGTAAGTTGGTACAGCCACTATGGAAAACAATTTGGAGGTTCCTTAAAAAACTACAAATAGAACTACCATATGATCCAGTCATCCCACTCCTGGGCATATACCCAAAGAAAACCATAATCCCAAAAGAAACTTGTACCATAATGTTTATTGCAGCACTATTTACAATAGCCAGGACATGGAAGCACCCTAAATGCCCACCAACAAACGAATGGATAAAGAAGATGTGGCATATATATACAATGGAATATTACTCAGCTATAAAAAGGGATGAGATGGAGCTATATGTAATGAGGTGGATAGAACTACAGTCTGTCATACAGAGTGAAGTAAGTCAGAAAGAGAAAGACAAATATTGTATGCTAACTCACATATACGGAATCTAAAAATGGTACTGATGAACTCAGTGACAAGAACAAGGATGCAGATACAGAGAATGGACTGGAGAACTCGAGGTTTGGGAGGGGGCAGGAGGTGAAGGGGAAGCTGAGACGAAGCGAGAGAGTAGCACAGACATATATATACTACCAACTGTAGAATAGATAGTCAGTGGGAAGTTGTTGTATAACAAAGGGAGTCCAACTCGAGGATGGAAGATGCCTTAGAGGACTGGGGCGGGGAGGGTGGGGGGGGACTCGAGGCGGGGGGAGTCAAGGAAGGGAGGGAATATTGGGATATGTGTATAAAAACAGATGATTGAACTTGGTGTACCCCCAAAAAAATAATAAATAAATAAATAAAATTAATTTTAAAAAATTAAAAAAAAAAGAATAATTTGAATTTTGTCAAAATTAAAAATTTCTGTTCTTCAAAAGACCCTCAAAGAATAATGGTTGCCCAACTGTGTAAATGTAATTGATGCCATGGAATTGTACACTTAACATGGTTAAAATGGCATCTCGTATGTTATATATATTTTACCACAATGGGAAAAAAAGACACCATTAAGAAGATGAATAGGCAAAACAGACTGAGAGAAATTGTTCATCATACTTACATGTGACAAAGGACCTATATCCAGAATACATAAAGAACCCTAGCATCTCAGTACTGAGAAGTCAAACCAAAATTTTTTTAAATGGTCAAAGGTTTGAACAGACTCTTCACAAAAGAACACAGACAGCCAATAAGCACGTGAAAATATACTCAGTATCATTAGTTATCAGGAAAATGCAAACTAAAACTATATCACACCCACTAAAATGGCTTAAAAATTTTTTTTAACTTTTTATTTTGTATTGGAGTATAGTTGATTAACAATGTTGTGAAAGTTTCAGGTGTACAACAAAGTTATTCAGTTATACACATATATGTATCAATTCTTTTTCAAACTCTTTTCCCATTTAGGTTGTTACATAATATTGAGCAGAGTTCCCTGGGCTATACAGTAGGTCCTTGTTGGTTATCCATTTTAAATATAGCAGTGTGTACATGTCAATCGCAAACTCCCTACCTATCCCTTTCCCCCACCCTCCCCCACTGGTAACCATAAGTTCATTCTCTAAATCTGTGAGAATTTTTCTGTTTTATAAATAAATTCATTTGTATCATTTTTTAGATTCCACACATAAGTGATATGATACAGTATTTCTATATCTCTGTCTGGCTTACTTCACTCAGTATGACAATCTCTAGGTCCATTCATGTTGCCACAAATGGCACTATTTCATTCTTTTTAATGGCTAAGTAATATTCCATTGCAAATATGTACCACAGCTTCTTTATTCTAAAATGGCTAAAATGTTAAAAATTGATAATATTAAGTGCTTACAAAGGGTTGTAGCAACAAAAATGCTCATACATTGCTGATGGAAATATAAAATGGCTCAGCCACTTTGGAAGAGCATGGCAGTTATCTATATAGAAACATGCTTGCTATATGACTAAGCAGTTTCATTTCTAAGCATTTACCCAAAAAGGGAGGAAAAAATATGTCTACAAAAAGACTTTTACACAGATGCTCATAACAACTTCATTCATAGTAGCCAAAAACTGGAAACAACCCAAATGTCCATCAAGTGGTGAATGGATAAAAAATTGTGGTACATTCATAGAATGGAATAAAAAGGAATAAACTACTACCATACACAATAACATGGAAAAATCTTGAAAGAGAAAGAAAGAAAGAAAGAAAGAAAGAAAGAAAGAAAGAAAGAAAGAAAGAAAGGGAAAAAAGAAAAGGCTGAGTAAAATAAGCTAGATTCAAAAGAATCCATACAATATGATCCTACTTATATGAAATTTTAGATCCAGCGAAACTAACCTATAGTGACAGAAAGCAGATCAATGGTTGCCTGGGGCAAGAGATGGGGAGACTGCAAAGAGACACAAGGGAATTTGGGGGGATGATGGAAATATTCTGTTGTGGTTGTAGTTACACGGATGTATATATTTGTCAAAACTCGTAGAACTATATATTTAAATGAGTACATTTTATTGTATGTAAATTATACCATAATAAAGTTGGTTTAAAATAATTTTTTAAAAGTTAAACCACAAACTAATAAAAACATTTGCCACATATATGACAGATATGACAAATTAATGTGTCCACACAAATTGATATAAAAAGCATTAAGACCTTGACAGATAAAAGGCCAAAGGACACAGACAAGCCACAAAAGAGGAAATAAGAATAGCTAATAAACAAGTAAAAAATTAAAACAATGATATGCCATATTTCACATACCAAATTAATAAAGTTTTTGTTTGTTGGTCTGCTAGTATTGTAGCGCAAGATAAGCACTCTGCTGGCCAAAACATAAATTGGTACATTTCTGGAATACAATTTGGCAATAAGGATCCAGAGACTTAATTTCCAGATTATTTGACCTACTTCTAGGACGTGTGCTAAAGAATAATCAAAACTAGAGAACAACACGCAAGAATTTTCATTACTGACTTAGGACAAGCCACTGTGCTAAGTAAATATGAATAACAATACAATGAAATATCAAATATTTGTCCATAGTAGGAACTTAAATATTTCTTAAATGTACTTACTTTATATACTATACAAGAATTTTAAGAAGGAGATATATAGATGACTTCCACTAGTGGTTAGAGAAATGTATATATAAAGTTTTTCGTTACAGCAAAAGTTGGAAATCACCTAAATGTCCATTAAGAGAGGTGAAGATAAATAAATCATGGTGTATCCACACAATGAAATACTGTGCATCTGCTAAAAGTAGGACAGACATATACCTAGTGATATGGATCTCTGAAATATATTGTTAAATTGAAAAAGTGAGGGGCAGAAAAACAGGGCATTTAGAATGCAAGTATTTTAAGGAGAAAAAAAAAGGATAGATATACATTATGCTCATAGACCATCTCCAGGAAGACATAGGGAAGAAACAACACTAGTGACAGTGGTTGACTCTGTATTGGAGAATTAGGGGGAGTTCCCTGGTGGTTCAGTGGTTAGGACTTGGCACATTCGCTGCCATGGCCCGGGTTCAATCCCTGGTCGGGGAACTAATATCCTACAAGCCGCGTGGTATGGCCAAAAACAAAGTAAATTGAAGAACTAGGGTCTGAGGATAGGAGGGAGACTTACTTTCCTCTCTTGTTTACTCTCTGTAATATTTTAATTTTTTACCATATAGAAGTCCTTCTTTTTCAAAAAACTAAAACCCCTCAAAAAAAAAACTTTTCTTAGAAGAAGAAAGAGGAATGTTATGGGTTGAGCTGTGTCCTCTCAAAATGCATATGTTAAAGTCCTAACACCCAGTGTCTCAGAATATCATCTTATTTGGAAATAGGGTCATTGCAGAGGTAATTAGTTAAAATGAGGTAATTAGGGTGGGCCCTAATCCAATATGACTGATGTCCTTATAAAAGGGGGAAATTCCCGCACAGAGGCAAGCACACAGCAAGAACACCATGTGAAGATGAAGGCAGAGATTGGGGTGATGCTTCTACAAGCCAAGAAACACCAAAGATTGCCAGCAAACCTCCAGAAGCTAAGAGAGGTCTGAACAGTTTTCCCCTGCAGCTCTCAGAATGATTCTACCCCACTGACACCTTGATCTTGGACTTCTGGCCTCAAGAATCGTGAAGCAATAAATTTCTGTTGTTAAGGCCTCTCAGTTTGTGGTGCTTTATTACAACAGCCCAAGCAAACTAATACAGGGAGGAATATTAACACGAAATCAAACAAACAAACAAACGATAAGATTCACAAAGATCAAACCAGCCATCCTAGAAACAAACATCCCCAGCACCTTGTCCCATAACCAATCAAACCATCACCTCCCGACTCCCATGCCGGTAGCTATGGGGTAAATGCTTCACATTCCCTCTCTCTCCCTTCCCCCACCCCCCTCCACACCCCCACCTCTCCCTCTCTCTCTCTCTCTCTCTCACATACACACACACTTCGTTTAAAAACGTAAAACAACAAAGGCCTTTGGCTTTATTACAATCCCGTGTGTGTGTCAGTACTGTCCCACTCACCTAAAGAGAACTGAGCCATTGTCCAGAATCCCATGGTGTTGCGTTAAAGGCACTGGAAGAAAAGAACATACCAGAAAACCCCTGGTGACTCTAGCTAGTGACTCAGCTTTTACCGTGGAAAGGAAACTATCCTTTCTAACAGTGCCCAAGACATCTTCAACAAGGAAGCTCCAGCTTCCACAACTGCACTGTAGTTCTATCAGCCATTGTGCCCAGTGTACACCCAAAACAGAGCCGCTCCCAGAGCAAGAGCACTCACGGCAGGGTCCCACACCTTCTGCCTCCCCCACACCTCTAATGCAGGCTCCAGGCTCCAGGCTCCAGACCCCCAACGAGACCTCACCAAACTTCCCAGCAGCCCTGCTCCCATCAGGCTAGAATCTTCTTTCCAGTGGCCTTTCCTTTTCTTGTCCCTATTTCTGCCAGGACAAAATGCAAAACAGAAAAAGACACTAAAGCAAAACCGAAATCTTGGTCATAAAAAGCAAGTGAGCTGGGAAGATTTGGTAGAGGAGGTTGTAAGCTCACAAGACCCTTTGGCTGAGATTTCAAAATGGCAGCTAGCTAAATGCCATTTGGTCTAAACCTGCTCACCCAAACCTCCTTCCCAGTCTCCAAGGATGTCCAGAATTACTAGCACAGCCACCTGCAAACATGGAATCTGAATCTCCCTTCTTTCAACGATTACAGAGGTGGGACCACAAAGATGAGCTCCCAATGCCAGAGAAAAGGTTGGAAGGGGACAAAGAAGGGGAGAAGGGAGACCTTCACGGCAGCATGCAAGGACGTGGCGGGCTCGCCCCATCCCATATCTCAGCTATTATGCATTCCCAACTGGCTTGGCCAAAATCCAGGGAGACTCCAGGCTGGTGAGTCTGTGAATGTGAGGCAGAGATAAGCGAGGCGGAGAGGGAGAGTTCGCCCACAGTTGTATATGGGCTGCAGTACTGCTGGAGCAGGGAGCCCAGGGAATCTTCCATTTCCAAGACATTTCTGCACTCAATCCTGCTCCTCAAGATTAAGAATTCTCTCTCTTGGCTTCCTCCCACTCTCTGGAAGGTAACTAAGCAGTTACCTTGAAAACATGAAAACTCAGGGGGTTCTGCAAGGGTTGTTTTTTTTAATGTGTTAAGAACACGTTGACCCTGGATACTTGTTTGTAATAAAACTGGGACAGTAGGAAGCTCGATTCTTTCCTTCATCTCTGGGACGGCCATCCTGTGGCATGCCCCTGACAGACAGGCAGGGGCCAATCTCCAGCCCTGCCCTCTGCAGGGGATCCGGTTTGCGAACTCGGGGGAAAAAAAGGTGCATTTCCTTCCAGAAGGAGGCTGGGCCTTTGGGAAAAGGTGGATGAAACTGGATAAACAGAAATGAGAGGAAGGCCTTCCTAGAGAGGGAACAGCATAAGCAAAGCCTCGGAAGAGGGTGACGCTAGTCCTGGCAATGAGAACGGCTGGGGGAGGGGCAAAGAAACTTAGGGAAACTGAGGGATCTAGTGCTGGAAGCTTATCCACCCCCTTCACCAGCTCCAGGGCATCCCTGAGTCTGTCCTATGCACCCCCCAAAGAGCAAAATTCAGCACCAGGGGGCTCTTGTAAAGTCTGGAGGAAAGGAATGTCTGCCCCAAGCCTTGCCCCAGGGTCAGACGCCTGGAAAAAATTCCTGGGATTATTTGGTATTGTCTGAGAAGGATTTGGAGCCACCCTGGCTGAAGACAGAAGTGGCTTTGGGTGGGGCTGCCAGGCCTGGTCTGTGGCAAGCTGAGGGCACTGTCATGTATCAAAACTTTCCCCTTTACTGTTTCCCAGTCTGGATCTGCTTTCCTTTCTCTTGTTCACTGCAATCATTAAAAACCCTCTCCTCCCGGAAGCTCTCCTGATCCCTTCATTCAGAATTAACCCACCGCCCTTTATACCCCTTCAACAAGTACCTCTGTCTCTCTTCCCATATGTGCTTACCTGCCTTGTCTTATAGGAGTCTCACTTCCCTCTAGATATAAATGCTTGAACGTCAAAAAACAGGTCTTATACATCTTTTGACTCCCAGCAACAACTGTTCCATGGCAAACGCTCAGTAAATACTTAATGCACTGAATACACAGCCACGTGCACTTCCCTGGTGGCGCAGTGGTTAAGAATCTGCCTGCCAATGCAGGGTACACGGGTTCAAGCCCTGGTCTGCGAAGATCCCACAGAGCAACTAAGCCCATGCACCACAACTACTGAGCCTGAGTGCACCTAGAGCCCGTGCTCTGCAACAAGAAGTCACCGCACTGAGACGCCCGTGCATGCATGGTAACAAAGAGTAGCCCCCGCTCACTACAACCGGAGAAAGTCTGAGCACAGCAACGAAGACCCAATGCAGCCTAAATAAACTTATGAAAAATAAAAAAAGAAAGGAAAAACTTTCCTTTAAAAAGAAAAAGAAAAAGAAAAGGATACACAGCCCCTTAAAGGAGTGACCTGGTACTGGCTGACATTCCTTATTCCTATATCCATCCATTCATTTGTCCGGAAAGCATGTGAGTGCCCAGGATGGGGCAGGCTGGCTCATCTCTAACAGAGCACACTGGAACTCTCAACCAATCAGCTGAAAAGTGAGTTTCAGTATCCAGGCTTCAGTATGAGGGCTTCTTTTCAGGTCCAGGATATAGAATATTTCACAGGATCACGGGACAAAAACCTGACCACTGCAAGTTGGGTGCAGCCTACATCCTGATGCCATATCTGTCCAGATGGAAAGTCATACCCTCAAAAAGGACCCCTGCGGGAGACAGATTGTCTGGGAGGTGGGTGAGGGCCCTCAAGGGCTCTGCCCAGCCCACCCAGGGGAAGCCTAGATATGCCTATCACAGAAGAGGGCAGAGTAATGATAACCCCTCCGTCTAAGTGCACAGTACTCCAGGGATGCTGGGTAAGGGGCTGGCATGTGGGGTGTGGGGAAGGCTCTAGGAAGCCTTCCCAGCAGAGTAGACATGATCAGGGAGGTGGGAGGATTCGCTGAAGGTCATGAGAAAAGTCCACCCTGCTCAGAGCTCAATAGGTGCAAATTCCTTGAGAAGCTGGTGGGTCCAGGGACTATTCTGCTCTGGGAGAAAAACAGGGGTGGAGGTGGGAGAGGGAGGCAGTAGGTTAGAGACAGTCATTTATCTCAGGTGTCTTCCAGCTCCAGAGTTATAGGATCCTAACCTGAACCTCTCCTACCAACAACTCGAAAAACTTGTCTCAGACTAGGGACCTTCGGAAAGAAAGTTGACTAGTGCGTCAAATAATAAACCAAGAAGAAACTCTGAAGTCAAAACAAGGGATAAATTTTCCTTATCTCTCTAAGACATACATCAAAGCAGCTAGCTGCTGTCTGCCCAGCCTGGGAAGATGGTAATAGTTTTCAATGGCCTGTAAACAACAGGACCAGCCTTTGTAATAAAGTTTAACCAATTAATTCTTTAGGCTCCCTCCCTACACTCTGCAGGTCCCCGCTTTCCCTGCTCTGGGATAGGGCAACTTCAGGAGTCTGAGAAGAGGAGGGATCCAAACTGCAGACTCAATGCCTCTGAGTCCTCAGGTGGTGTCCTGAGAAAAATCAAACCTGTGGGGCAGAAGTGGGGGTGCCCCGAGGGAGTGTCAAAGAGTGTCAAAGCTTCATCCTCCATCTGGGTAAAAGAAAGAAGAATCCCTCCTTTCAGAAAATATTGAAAACAAGAGAGAGACACAACATACCAGGAAACTGGCACAAGAGGTAAACTTCATCCTTCCTCAGTGAGCTCACTCACTCTTCAGCAAACACTCGTGTACACCTACTATGGTGCGAGGCACCTGCAGAGGGTGCAAAAGTATACAAAGAAAATACCTGCCCTTGATGGAATTACAGCCTGGGGGCTGATGCTGGGAATAAGGTACTTAACTCAGGTATCGATAATAAAGGTTAGTACAATTTGCAGGGACGTCCCTGGTGGTCCAGTGGTAAGGAATCCGCCTTCCAATGCAGGGGACTCGGGTTCGATCCCTGGCCAAGACCTGAGACCCCACATGCCATGGGGCAACTAAGCCCATGAGCCTCATTGAGAGAGCCTGTGTGCCGCAAACTACAGAGCCCATGCACCCTGGAGCCTGCACGCCACAGCTAGAGAGAAGCTCACGCACGGCAATGAAGATCCTGTGTGCTGCAACTAAGACCTGACGCAGACAAAAAAAATAAAATTAAAAAATATTTTAAAGAGTATTTGCAAAGTGCTACCCATGTCCAGACCTCTATTTCCATTTCTTTGCTTCTTCTCTCTTTGATGCACCATGTTCAATGTGGCTGGCTGGGGCAGACAATATTCAGAAAACAGAGGAGTCAGAGGAGAAAGAAAAGGGGATAGAAAAGAAAAAGGAAGCCAAGCCCCTCCCTCCTGCCACCATCCTCGCTATGCGCGGCCCCAGTTCTGGGAAAGAAGAGGACCTATTGTTACTAGAGGCCCCGAGCAGGTCCAGGCCACCGAGTCACAATTCATGCCATGTCTGTTCCTTCCCCAGCAAGGCATTTTGCTGAATTGTGCAAAATTCTGGCCATCTGGATTTTTCTATTTGATACACCAACTCCCAGCACCCAACAACCTTTACTCTCAGACCTGCTCTGTGTGTGTGTGTGCGCGCGCATGTGTGTGCATAAACACATGTGCATACACGTTAATGGTGATATGATGGAGGAAAGTCTAAGGTTTTTCATCCATGGTTCCAAAGTTAACAAGGTCTCCTTTTGAAAACAACGATGAAGACCTTGTTTTGCATTTGTATAGCCTCTCATTTTTCAGTTCTTCAATAAATATTATCTCACGCTCATGCCATGAGTAACCTTGGGTGGTAACAAAGAATAAACACTGTTATCTCCAGTTTAAATTTTTCCTCCTTTCTCCGTTTGTTTTCTACTCAGCAACAGTTGAGCACCTACCATGTTCCAGTACCATGCAAGGTATGAAATTTACAAGACAGAGCAAAACAAATGCAGGCCCCGCCTTCAACAGCTTCACGGTCCCATGGCGGGGAGAGACGGGACATGCACTCTGTCTTCAGGATCTGGGGCAGCTTCCAGAAGAGATGATTAAGACACACCTTAAAAGATACGTATGATTTTGCCAAGTGGAAAAGAGAGGAAAGGAGATTCCGGGGAGGTAGGCCTGCCGTCTGTGCTCAGAGAAGAGTGAGCCATCTGCTGTGTCCAGACCCTGAGTGGTGGTGAAGGACACAGCATGAGAAACTGGAGAGACTGGAGAGGTGGGCTGGGCCCAGACCACAGAGCCAAGAAAGCCTTGCCAAGGAGCTTGGACTTTGTCCTGTGGGCAATGAGGAAACCACCGAGGGTTTTAAGCAGAGGCAGGTGACGTGATCAGATTTATGTTTTAGCAAGATTATTCTGGCTGCCGCACTGGAAAAGGAAGAGACTGAGCAGACCCCGTAGACATTTCCAAAAGAGAATCAACAGGACTGGGTGTCCCATTGGAGGTAGGAGGGAAAGGAGGTGTCAGAGACAGCTTTCTCACATGGGCTTGAGGGGCCGTCATCCAAGACAGGAAACCAATAAGAAAGCAAGAGGCAGAGAAATTAAGCGGTTTGCCTAAGGTCACATAAATTACTTGATGGCTGACGCAAGCCAGGAACCTAAAATTCTTTCCGGTAGAAACTCCTTGGTTTGCCCTGTTAGCATCAACCAGTAACTTAGCCATCATCTGCCAGGCTATTTCCTTGTTCCCTACTTGTTTTACACATGTTCACTTCTTATCCTACAGAGATCACAGCCCATCAAGGCAAAATTCCTTTGACCTCCCATAGGGCCTGACACAGTACTAGATACCAAGTGGTCAATGACTGTTAGTTATTAAATCAAATCCAGGAACCCCAAGGGCACCTTAGGCATTGTCTTCATTGCAATATGAGACTGTTTCCTTCTTCAATCCTTAACAAACAAGTATTTTTAAAATAATACCTAGATCGAGTAATTCTTAGATGTTTGGATTTCAAAGTTCAGGAAACTTTTAACAACAGAAAAAAAAATGAGAGGGGTCACCATAGTCTTGCCAAGTTTTTTTATTTTGCCAAATAAGGATATTCTAAAACCCAACTGCCATCTACTAACTGCCATCTACTACACTGTTTCTTAAAAGAACGGACATTTAATACATGTCCCAGAAGTCAGAATAATATAGTTTTACGATTAGGGGTAATCTTTCAAATAAAATCAGAGTTCCTCAATCTTAGCATGACTGATACTTTGGGCCAGATAAGGCTTTGCGATAGAGATGGGGGAGGGGACTGGGGTGTGATCCTGTGCATTGTAGGATGTTTGCAGCACCCCTGGCAGCTACTCAGTATGTCCAGCAGCACTCCCAAGCTGTGACAACCAAAAAATGTCTCCAGGCATTGCCAAACAGCCCCTGGGGGCAAGATCATCTCAGCTGAGAACCACTGAATTCAATAAAGTAAGCCTTATTAAAAATCTACTTAGGACTTCCTAGGTGGCACAGTGGTTAAGAATCCGCCTGCCAATGCAGGGAACACAGATTTGATCCCGGCTCCAGGAAGATCTCACATGCCACGGAGCAACTAAGCCAGCGTGCCACAACTACTAAGCCTGTGCTCTAGAGCCCTCAAGCCACAACTGTTGAGCCTGTGTGCTGCAACTTACTGAAGACTGCGTGCCTAGAGCCCGTGCTCTGCAACAAGAGAAGCCACGGCAATGAGGAGCCTGCGCACCACAGTGAAGAGTAGCCCCCGCTCGTTGCAACTAGAGAAAGCCAGTGTGCAGCAATGAAGACCCAACACAGCCAATAAATGAATAAATAAATAAATTTATTTAAAAAAATTATAAGACAAAAATCTACTTATATTAGCCTTATATCTTACAGCAGTGAAAACTCCATCACAAACTGGCATCAGTCCATAAACCAGCTTTGAGGAACGAGAGGCACAGAGGTTAAGAAGATGGGATTTGAAATCAGACTTGACCTCAAATCCCAAATCTGCCTCTTACTCATTGCCTGACCTTGAGCAAGTGCCTGCTCTAAGCCTCCCTTTCCTCTCTTGCAGGATGAGGACAGCACCCACCATCAGAGTTGGGAGGATTAAATGGAATCAGTGTAACCCACTTAGCAACATGCCTGGCATGTGACTATTGGGAGAAGGGGTATGACAATTACTAATATTATTTCTACCTCTTCTATAGCACATAGCACAGTGCCTGGCACATAATGATGGCTTACCCAGATTTAGGATGCTCTGGGTAAAGGGACCGTGCACATAATGTAGAAGGTCTTCAATAAATATCTATGGAATGAATAAATGAACCCCCAATCACCCTGCTCTCACCAGTTCCTTTCCTCAATCCCACCACATCTAAGTTCTTTCCTCTGTTACCAGAACTTTCTCAAAACCTATCCATGGGGATTAAACCCATAAAAGAAGTCTGGCCACTCCAGGACCCCTGCTCTGTGGGTGAGAACCCTGGGCACCCCTCTAATGATTAGTATCAGCACGCTACCCCCCCACTACCTGGACTTTGACTAACTCGCCCCACGTGTGAGAGTGCAGCCTTGCTCAGGTCCACCATCAAAGTCACCCAGTGCATCCACATCGTCAGGTTGCTGCTGTCCTTCTTAGATATTTAAACTGGAGGGGGGCCAGGGACAGAAGAAGGAGGTAGCAACACCCTCGAACAAAAGTAGTTGTAAAAGGGCGTGGGAAACAAGGCAAACGACAAATTAAACAAGCAGGTAACCTCAGAGGAAAGGGAGGTGGGGAGGCTCCAACAAAGGGGTCAGAGTTCCTGCTGCTTCCTCTGTCCCCACCAAGCCCACCTCCTGCCTCAGCAGACAGAGCACTTGGTAGCTCTTACAAGGGGAAAAATACTCCTCATTATACACCAGACGTGGTCCTGGCCCAAGCCCAGCCAACATAGATTTCTGGGGTTCACCTCACAAGTAACATTAAGTATCTTCTGACACTTCCCAGAGGACAGAGCTTTTCTCACCATCACAGGGTCATAGGACATAATACAGGGAAGAGACTTAAAGAGTAGTTGACCCAAGCTCTGATTTTATAGATGGGGAAACTGAGGCTCAGAGAGAGAAAGGAACTTGCTCAGGATCATTCCAGTGTGCTCCGGGCAGCACTGAGCCGGGAGCTCAAGGCTTTAGGTGTGGCACACAGCTTTACTGGGGGCTCCAAAACATACCCAGAGAAGAGGAAGGTGTGCTATGGACTAAACCTCACCCTTCCTGAAAATACAGTTAATCACTTGCAGCATCTGATGAGGAAAGGCTTAACAAGTTCTCGGAAGGGGCCATCGATCTAGTCCCATGGCTTCTCCATCCATTTGGAAACTGTTAAGAAAATAGATCACCTTCCACAGGAGAATCCAGCAACTCCTTTCCCTGCCCCATCATGCACTGTCTGTCTTCTCCAGACCATTTGATACTATGACCAAAATACAAAGGGAACTGTAAAGACCATTCAGGGAATGGAGGCGGCTGGTGTGCTGCAGGGGGCATACATGTGCATAAAAATGAGAGAGAGGATACTAATGTGGCCAAGTGCTAGTAAATGGTGAATCTAAGCAAAGGGTACTCACTCTACCATTCTTGCAACTTTCCAGAAGGTGTGAAATTTTTCTAAGCAAAATTTTCAGGGAGAGAAAGCAATAGATCATAATCTAAATTAATTTGTTTTTAATTATTTGGAAAGAATCAGGACTCACTCCTTCAGTTTCACACAGTTTCTCTAACGACTAACATCATTGGAAAAAGTTGTAAGACATCCCAGAGGTTAGAGGTGTAGGGCTCCAGCCACATCTGTGATGCTGGTACTCATAGCAGCCAGTAGCTATGGCAACCTTGGGATCCATATCTGATTTCAAATATTTTGTCCCATCAGGTCCCCAAATACACATACGCTTGTCATATTATGTATCATGGTGGTTTTGGTTCAGAAAACAACTAAAATCACAACAGGTTATGGATGGCGCAAAGTCAGAATTTTCCCAAGAGCTCATCACTGGGACTTCCCTGGTGGTCCAGTGGTTAAGACTCCAGACTTCCACTGCAAGGGGCATGGGTTTGATCCCTGGTCAGGGAACTAAGATTCCACGTGACGCACGGCATGGCCAAAAAAAAAAAAGAGTGTAACAATAGAATGAATACCAGTGTATCCACCACCAGCTTAAGAAACAAAGGTTAACTTTAAAAAAAAAAAGAAAGGGTTCATCACCTTTTCAACACACGTGATTCATAAATACAACAATGCAGTTTAATTTCCATTCAGTATGGGAATTCTGTCACATAAATAAAATATTGAATCAAAATCCACCTCTGACCCACAGTCCCTGAGCCACACCCTTATTCTCTATTTGCTGTAGTATTTAATTTGGGTCATATGGGATCCATAACCCAGCCCTGAAAATCTACCCTTGACCACATACATAGAACTCACACCAACAGCATGGCATTTGAGAGAATGCAACCCATTCAAGAAACTCGAAGGAATTCCTTATGGCCAAGGTAAGAGTTGAAGGGAGAATACGCAGAAGAATATGAGGTTGGAAAGATAGGTAGAGGTCAGATCCAGGAGGGCCTGTATGCCAGACAAGGGAATAAGAAGTTTACTTTGCGGGCAACAGGGAAGCCCTGGGTTTTAAGATGGGAGGGATATAACTGGATCATTCTGGCAGAGGATGGATTGATGGCAGTAACTCAAAACTAGGGATGCTAACTGGAATGACAAAGATCTGAACAGTCAGAGTGGGAGTGAAGAACTGAGGAAAAATTAGAGAGGGCTATTAAAGAGAGCAAATGGACGGTCCTTGACAGGAAGAGAGTGGATGTGCCTGAGAGAGAGGAGCCCGAAGTGACTTCCAGCTTGGCTGACTTGGTAGATGCTGCTGGTCATCCAGATAGGGAAGCCAGGGGAAGGTCTGGCAGAGGAACGCAGTAGGTTTTGAACATGCTGAGGTTTCACCTGGATACGTCCACATGGAGCCCCAGGGAGAAGCCCAAGTTGGATATATGCATCTGAGAGTAATCAGCATGTCTATGCTCGTGGACGTCATGCGCGTGGATGTGGTCAACCGGAGAGAAACTGAGAGCAAAACAGGAATTGAATCAAGTACAGAAACTCTGGGGAACGAAAGTGTTTTAAATGTAGGCAAGGAAGAGGAGCTCCCCCACCCACCCCCCACCCCCCCGCAAGAACACTGAGGACTGGCCTAAGAAGCAGAGACCTCAGCCTGCTTTTAAGTGGCCCACTAAACTCCTCCATCTCCACAGCCTGGACACATCATGCTGGATTAGAGGAAGGAAAAATGATATATTAAACTCACTTCCTAACAACAAGAAGACAAACAACCCAATTACAATATAGGCAAAGAACTTCAATGGACAGGGACTTCCCTGGTGGTCCAGTGGGTAAGACTCTGCGTTCCCAATGCAGGGGGCCCAGGTTCAATCCCTGGTCAGGGAACTAGATCCCGCATGCATGCTGCAACTAAGAGTTCACATGCTGCAACTAAGAAAGATCCCACATGCCTCAACCAAAAGATCCCGCATGCGGCAACTAAGACATGGTGCAGCCAAAATAAATAAATAATAAATTAAAAAAATTCTTAAAGAGAATTTGAATGGACATTTCTCCAAATATACAAATGGTCAGTAAGCACATGAAAAGATACCCAGCATCATTAATCATTAGAGAAATGCAAATCAAAACCACGAGACATCACTTCATATCCACTAGGATGGCTATAATCATAAAGATAATCACATGTGTCAGCAAGGATGTGGAGAAATTGGACCCTCATGTACCACTGGTAGGAATGTGAAATGGTGCAGCCCCTCTAAGTATAGAGTTATCATACGACTTAGCAATTCCACTCCTAGGCATATACCCAAGAGAACCAAAAACACAGGTCCACATGAAGACTTGTACTTGAATGCTCATGTTAGCATTATTCATAACAGCCAAAAAGTGGAAATAGACCAAATGATGAATGGATAAATAAAATGTCCACACAATAGAACATTATTCTACCATAAAAAGGAACAACGTACTGATACATGCTACGATCTGGTTAGACACTGAAAACATGCTAAGTTAAAGACCCCAGACACAAAAGGCCACATATATTGTCTGATTCCATTTATACGACATATTCAAAACAGGGAAATCCATAGATACAAAAAGCAGTTTCATAGTTGCCAGGGCCTGGAGGAGGGGAGAATGAGAAGAGACTACTTGTTAGGTAAGAGATTTCTTTCTGCGGTGATGAAATGTTCAGGAATTAGATAGTGGTGATGTTTGTGTAACATTGTGAATATACTAAAACCACTCAATTGTACACTTTAAATACTAAAATATCAATATTTGAACATTGACTGGATATAAATGTTGTAAGGAATTGTTTTATGTTGTTTTCAAGTGGAAGAATGGCATGGTTCTGGTTTTATTCTTTTCTAATCCTCACCATTTAAACAAATAAATACCTTAAAATACTAAAAAAAAAACAAAACAATTAACTGTACATGGTTAAAATGGTGAACTTAATGTTACGGGAATTCTATCTCAATTAAAAAACATCTTTAAACAATAAATTCACTTTACAAAGTTACCCATAGGCAAGAGGAACTGGGTAAGCAATTTCTCCAGCTTGCCCAGATATTTTGACTAAAGAAGCCAAAACACCAGATATTCTAATTAAATAAGCCAAAGAGCACGCTTCTCAAAAGACTTAAATGTCTTCAAATGGGGTGGGGGGAGCCTGAGCCTCATAATAGCTACGCACCCCTTGGCCAGGCTGCCTCACTTCCAGGACCCCAAAATGCCAAACAAGCAGCTCTGACTGGACCTGCAGAGAGACAGCAAGCAGGCATGACCTGGGCATAGCAACTCCACAAAGACAGAAAAGAGAAATAATTTCTGGGCGCAGGATACCCAGAAGCCCCGGAATGGCAACCTCCTGGTTCCTGCCCCTTATTCAACACCTAAAACCCCTGCACTATGTTCAAGACAAGCTCGTGAGACAGCATCCCAAGCTGTCCAGAGGGTCAGCATTCACCGCATATACAGCAGCTCTCTGTCCACCCAGTGCCTCTGGGCAGTTACTCTGCATCTCTTTAGGCTTTAGACACAAGTGACTTTGAAATTAGCACAGCTTACACGGTGGACACCCCGCTCAACACCAATGGCTGCACAAGTCAAGGCACGAAGAAGCGCCGTGTGGGACAGGAGACGGACCATGAGTTTATCAGAGGAGCTCAGAGCCTCTGGAGAGCGGAACCTGAGGATGGAGCTCTGGGGTTCCACAGAACTTCCTGATGATGATTTCATCTCTACTTCCCTCTCCAACGATGCGCTTCCCTCTGTTTTTGCTCCCCCTCTCCCACCAAACTCCCAGGGTAACCCTGGACAATACAGTGACAGAATAAAAATGCTTCAAGGGGGCACCCCACCACCCCAGAGAGACCATCAGAGCAGGGAGGCAGATCTGGAGTGAAAAGCAAAACCTCTGGTCTGTTCTAGCCATTGGGCAAGCAACCCCTCCTCCATGCCTCCCTCCTCCTGCCCGCCCCAAAGGGAAATGGAGCACAATGAAACCAGGTCTTCCCTTGGGGTTCTGACCACCTCGTGGGGAGATTATGATTACCCTGTGGTTGCCATGCCTACTGTGATGTCATTCCTTTTATCATTCCATCTGGGTGGATTTTTTTTCCTTTGCTCTAAAGGACATCTTCCTATTCAATGCCTAGGAGCCCACTGGAAGCTCTAGCCCTTGTCTCAATCTAAAGCCAGGTAAACCACTGTCCGGGGACCTCAGAAGACTCTGCAGCCCTAATGGAAGCAGAGAAGAGTTAAGAGCGGCTCCCAGGACACAGAGTGGCTCTCCTCCCAAGCTGTTCAATTTCTTGCTACCTTTAAGCAGAGCAGAGATTTCACCAGCTCTCAGAAACACAAAGAGGAAAGGTATGTGTGATAAGGTCCTGTCAGCTTTACTTAATTGGGCAGAAGGAAATCACTTTTTAAGTAAAATAAAGGCAAAGAAGAATAAGGATGGAGGAAAAGGTGTACAAACCCCATATTTATCATGCACAGAAGAATGCAAAGGAAGAAAGAAAAACATTTCCTATGTGATTACTTTCTGCACTGTCTAGCCATGAAACCCTAGGGCTTCCATGTCAATGAAAAGCATTTCTTTGGGTCCCTATTGTGTGCCAGGCACTGCACCAGGTACTGGAGTCCCAGTCTTCAAGGACTAATAACAAGATGACTGTTCACAATCATGACAGCTACACAGGTTTGTCCAAAAAGATTTTGCTCCACTAGAAAGATAGAGAAACTGAGGTTCTGAAAGATCAGGCAGTTTGTCCATGGCCAGGAGGCTCAGTTTACAACCTGCGGGCAGAGAGCAAAAGCGCAGGCGTGGGCAGGCCTTGCCGCAAATCCTCAAGTGAAGACAACAGCCTGCTGCACGCCGTCTCCTCCTTCCGTCCTCTGCTCTGGGCTCCGTGGGGCGTCTGCCAGGCAGTGAAGGAAGGCAGCAGCCAGCTGCTGCAGCCCCACCAGGGGGATGGCGGCCACCTGCCATCCTGAAGGGCAGGAGGGTCCAGGGAAGGCCGTCCCTGTAGCCAGCTCACCCTCGGCGGTCAAGCTGGCCTTTATGCAACAGGGCTGCTCCTGGAAGTCATCGATGCCATTGTTAAGACACAGCACCCCATAGAAAATAGTGGTTCTGTAGCACCGGAAGCATCCAGACTTACTAAATAAAAATGGCAATTGCTACGTCAGCAGCGCTGTTGTGTTCAGCCAAAACCTAACACCCAGAGCAGGCTTTATCTTGCTACATCTATAACACATCTCTTGTGTTGGAAAAAAATCCGATCCCCATTTTATGAATGAAGAAACCAAGGCAAAGAAAAGAGAAAGGTCATCCCAGGTGACACTGCTATGCAGCACTGAGATTTTTACCC
Organism: Hippopotamus amphibius kiboko; assembly: GCF_030028045.1. Classification (NCBI taxonomy): domain Eukaryota; kingdom Metazoa; phylum Chordata; class Mammalia; order Artiodactyla; family Hippopotamidae; genus Hippopotamus; species Hippopotamus amphibius. The sequence goes on from NC_080189.1 coordinate 158,542,052, forward strand.
TATGCACTCACTTTGGGGGACCCTTGGTAACAGCACAGGCGCTCAGCGATTTGGATGAAAGCCACATTACCAGGCCACCAAACAAGCCACTACTGTTAGTTCTTTTGTGTTTAGTGGGGTTGGGGGGGGTTGGTAAGAAGAGGTGGGAGACAGATCCCCATGAAAGCCCAAACATTTACTCCCAAAGAGGCTGCTGATATGGTCTGGGAGCCAGATGTCAGACTTGGTAACACCGTCCTCCTTTTTAACAAGCCAGACTGCCTTTCACCTGTCCTGAGGTAGGTGTCCAGATGCCCTACTTTTCCATGTAGCCCTGCTCCCCTGGGAACTGAGGCCTGAACAGACTGCTTTGCCCTCACACAGGTAAGAAGCTTTGCCATCCAAAATCAGGCCAGCGAGTACACACAGGAACATTCACTAGATGATGGCTTGGCTAGTTTCGATAACAAAACCTGTCCTTTAGGACCCATACCGATGAGAGAGGGCCCTGCAGAAATCTCAGTTTGGATTAAAGCAGGCTTGCCCTGCTCACCCCATCAAGAGCGGCAGGATGTGAACTCCACGCGTGATGAGGCCTAAAAAGCAGGAGTTCTGGCATCTGACAGACCTGGGCTTGAATCTCAGCACCCCTCACTCACTATGTGGCCTTGAGCATTTGCTCTCAGTTTTCCTCGTCCATAAAATGGGGATAAAAATAACTGTGAGAAATTATGAAAATGCCAGCATGTAACAGACGCTTCACAGATGGTACCCATGATTATCGGTTTGCCAGACGCAGCAATGTGTCTGCGCTCAGCCACCCACACATTTGCCCTGATCTGCTTCTGACCCATGTCCTTCACTTGCAACGTAACTGACCTGGAGGGTAAAGCTTCAGCCACAGGACTGAGCTCTCATCCTTGCCAATCTAACTGACCTATAGAGGGTTCACAGCCTTGTTCTCATTGGAACCTCTCTTTTGTTTGTTTGAATTTTTTATTTAGGCATATACTTTTATGAGTTTCTTTATGCATATGTGTATATATATAATTTATTCAAATGCATCTTTATCACATGCTATTTTCCTATACTCTGTTTTCCCATATCAGCACCCCATCCCTGACCCTGCTTTCCCAGGTGGCCCATGTTAACATTTTAGTCTGTGTCCTTCCACATTTTTCCCCATACCCATGTAATGCTACACACACACACACACACACACACACACCCCATACATAAACAGCAGTTTGGGGAGAGGTATACACTCTTCTCCCTCTTATTTATTCTGCCATACTTTGCTAAAATCCCTTTAATGGTTCTATAATGACCCATGGTATGAAGGTACCGTTGCTATCAGACCATTTCCCTATTGATGGGTATTCACTGAGTTTTAATTCTTGGCCACTAACAAACAAAACAGTAATAAACTCCTTGTACATATGTCCTTACCAAAGATCATTTTTTAACCACACAAAATGCTCAAGTCCTGGATGTGAAAGTCGTTCACGAAAAGGACATGAAGATGAGCTCCCAATATGGTCACGTCACCCTTAGAGTCCCCTTAGAAAAGGACCCCTCTGCTCTTAGAAGTACAAATCCCAAGCATGGATCTGACCTCCAATCTCTAGTTCTTTCAGGGTCTTCCTGTGTCAAGTCAACTCTGTAGGTCTTAATTTTCCCATCTGTAAAGTAAAATAATAACTGCCCAGTGGGGTAGGATTCAAGAGTGCTTTTATGAGGGGTTTTATGAGGAAGCAGTGTGTGAAGTGCTATTTTTGCTGTTATTCTATAGAATGTTGCTTCTAGCTTGTTGTTTTGGGGGTCACGGAAGGGAGAGGAAGCCAAAACTAACAGTTTCAATTAAATTCCCTCGAAGACTCAAAGGTCCCACTTTAGAAAGTTGCTGGAGTTGGACAGGAAGGCCGCTGTCTCTCTGCCTTCCTGAAGCACCTCGCTCTGTGATTGTTTACGACCCAAAGTCAGAACTAGACAGAGGGACTTCTGACTCTCCACCTGCCGGGCTTTGTCACATTCCAAAGAGGAGCAGCTGTAATTGAAGTTATGAAAGGAATGATCCAGTGAGAGACTTTGGAAAAATCAGCAATCCCACTGATGTCTGATTTTCACTCAAAAGTTCCCTAAGCTCTAAATTTCATTCAATAAAAAGTGTAAGGTTGACACTGAGAGAAGTACAAAATGTATCTGGGGGACCTCTGATCAGTATTTGGACACCTATTACTGATCAGCAGAGAGCTCCTACAAGCGGGTGATCATGTCCTTTGCCGCATGTGGTTTTCATAGTAACCTCATGAATTCGTGATTTTTGCATACAAGGAAGCTGAGGCTCAGAGAAGGTAAATGACTTGTTCAAGATTGCTCAGCACAGAGGAAAGGATGGAGCTTGAGTCCACATCTGCTCACCTGAACACATTCTGTGCTTTGGTTTTCCCCATGGCCCGCCCCTCTCCCCTGCCCCACGCCTGCCTGGCCTGGCTCTCCTCTTACCTTCCAGTGTCCAGTTGTGCCTGTGTGTTAAAGCTCAGCCATTTGTGACCCTTTGTGTTAAACCCACGGGGAGGAGACGTGTGTCATGTCAGGTATGGTAATTGCTAAGGACAGTGGAATTGAGATTCTCATCAAGAAGACTTTCTTTTTCTTTCTCAATGACCATCAGGGCCCTATTTATGGTCTATATGCACCTTATATATCTAGAAAGAAAATCTGAAGTGGGTGTCTCAACATTGTCACAAATAACCAAAGTTACTATAAGAACACATTGCAATTTAAATTAACAAATCCACATGGCAAGAGAAAAAAAAAGTGTAAGGTTGGGGCAGGGGGAGGTTTACTTCTTTTGCAGGGGGTGTGGAATTAGCATTTTCTGTTCTTGAAAAAAAGGAGACACTTTGGGAAGGGGATGGATTCCTAAACCTTTCATTTCAGGTAGCAGTTCTAAGTCTTTCAAGAACCTCCCTGAGGGCTCCCCTGGTGGCACAGTGGTTAAGAATCCACCTGCCAATGCAGAGGACACGGGTTCAAGCCCTGGCCCAGGAAGATCCCGCATGGTGCAGAGCAACTAAGCCCATGCGCCACAACTACTGAGCCTGTGCTCTAGAGCCTGTGAGCTACAACTATTGAGCCCATATGCTGCAACTACTGAAGCCTGCACACCTAGAGCCCATGCTCCACAACAAGAGAAGCAACTGCAATGACAAGCCCACGCACCGCAATGAAGGGTAGCCCCTGCTCTCTACAACTAGAGAAAGCCCGCGTGCAGTAACAAAGACCCAGTGCAGCCAATAAGTAAATAAATAAATTTATTAAAAAAACAAACAACAACAACAAAAAACCCTTCCCGAAAAGAAGCACTTACAGCAACTCCAGTGAATTTTCCTGGTTACCGTATGACTCATAACACATGAGAAAGGAGCAATAGGAACCATAAAAACCAACAGAATTAGTGTAATGTTATTCTGCTTTAAAACCCAAATTAAATCTGAATATGCAATCATTTTCCTCATCAAAATCAAGCAGGTGAGGGACACCCCGACCCTGGACGAGCTCTGGGCAGCACCTACTGAACACAGCTTACCCTGGGACCTAGCCGTCCCACTGGCAGGGACACACACTTCAGGTCTCCAAAGGTGCCAGCACATTCCTCACAGCACAACTCAGAGAAGTCTCAAACCGGAAACTGCCACGTGTCCCTCAAGAATAGACGCAGGCAAAGAAATCACAGTATACTCACATGATGGGATACTACATTAGCACCCGGAACGCACGACCTACATACACAACCTACAACTACAGCCAGCACTACGGCTGAATCTCACAGTACTGATGGGGGAAATCCAGACACTAAAGTGGACGTACTAGAAGAGTCCACTCCACGGGGGGCTGAAGTCAGGATGGTCCCCCTTGGGGATGGGGGCAGGTGGGAGGGGTGGTGGTAACTGGAAGGCGCACAGGTGGGCTTCTGTCCTCTTGTTTCTCAATCTGCATATGGATGACACAAGTCAACTTAACTAGTCCATTCATTGAGCTGAATGTGTACTTTTCTGTATGTCTGTATGCTGTACTTCAAGTTTTAAAACTTTAAAAAATAAGACATGGAACAAAAAATAAAGGGGACTGGACTTCCTAGGTGGCGCCGTGGTTAAGAATCTGCCTGCCAATGCAGGGGACATGAGTTTGATCCCTGGTCCGGGAAGATTCCACATGCCATGGAGTAACTAAGCCCATGGGCCACAACTACAGAGCCTGCGCTTTCGAGCCCGTGAGCCACAACTATTGAGTCCGTGTGCCGCAACAACGGAAGCCCACGCGCCTAGAGCCCGTGCTCTGCAACAAGAGAAGCCACAGCAATGAGGAGCCCGCGCACCACAAGGAAGAGCAACCCCCACTCTCCACAAGTAGAGAAAGCCCGTGCACAGCAACCAAGACCCAACACAGCCAATAAATAAGTAAATAAATAAATTTATTTAAAAATAAGTTAATTAATTAATTAAAAAAATAAAGGTGATTAAGAGTAAAATAATCAGCTGGACAGAAGCCAGCTTTTATCCGGTGTGTGTCATTCCCGGCAGCTCTCCTGTCCACGCAAGGACTGCATAGCTGAGTGTGGCAGAAGAGGCTTCTGTGAGAAGAGATGAAATAGGGAACAGAGAAACTGGCACTTTCTTTGGAAAATAGCAGGTTCACAAAATCTAGATGTGCAGCCTCCACCTGGGTAATTAATCCAATGCGCTATCCATTACAGATGGACTCAGGTTTGCTTCAAAAACATTTGGGGTTTTTGTTTTTTGCTTTTCTTCTCTTAAAAAAATGTTTGGAATGAGGGGAAAAGGCATCATTATTTTATATGGAGATCAAATCTGTTTTTACAGATAGATACTAGAAAGAAAAGCTGATCAATGATGACAAAGTAGAAGCCAGAGATGGAAAGAGATTCTCTATAAGGCTCTACTACCACAGGCAAACTTGGTTTCCATTTGGTTCAATAACAATATTTATAGTAACAGCTAACATATATGCAGGGTTTACATATGTTAGGCATGGCTCTGAGTGCTCACATTCAACTATTCAACCTCCATCTGCGAGCTAAAGACTGTATAACCCCCACTTTGCAGACTGAGACTGAGGCCCAGAGAGCTTAAGAAACTTGCCAAAAGTCACACAGCTAGTAAGTGACAGAACCAGGCAGTCTGGCTAGAATCTGCCTTGTTAATCATTAGACCATATTTACTAAGCATTTACTAAGCCCTGTTATGTGCCAGGTACTATACCGGGCACGAGAGGTACTGACACACAGCAAACACCAATCTATGCGTTACAGGGTTCGTCCCTGCGGTGATGAGGCTCACACAGGCATCCAGAGGTCTAATTCCAGAATGAAAAGTTAGAAAACACTCTCCAAACGCCTGCATCTAAGTGTTCGATGACTGAAAAGCGCTGCCCATTTTCTCAGTAAATCATGAGAATAAAATTCCTTGATACTATCCTGCTCAATAAATGATAAGCATAAACATTCCTTGACGTCCCACCCACTCCTAGGTCATGAGGCTCCATAAAGCTCTCTTCATTTTGATTGGGGGAAAAAAAAACAACTTGTAAATATATTTGTTTACTTTTCCCGAATTGCCTTTTTGTGTAAAACGGATTGCTCACCACTGATCCAACAGGTGCTAATATAGGGCCTCTCAGAAGATGCCCAGGTTATTAAAAAATGGAAGAAATGCAAACCAGGATGACTACACGTATGGCACATTTTAAATGCTCACACTTAACAAATTCACACTTTTCACATACACACACACACACACACACACACAAACTTAAATACAATGTAAAATTATTATGATCTCAAGAGAATTACAGGATCTGTTTTGTAAAATATTAATTAGAGAGTGCCCCATGGACAGCGTGATGTAGCCACAGACTATACGCTGGGTGTCTTGTGATGAGCATCTCCATAACTACACACACAACCTCATGCAGAGGTAACACCAAAGTTTCATTCACGTCCTCCAGGAATGGGAGACCCACGTTTAATCAGCTCCCACTACCGCCCTCACCCCCTTGATAAGCCTTCCTTAAGAATAAAAAGTTTGATCCCAGTGATCAGGAACAATGAAAGCCTAGCAGGGAACCAGTGGTAGAGAAGAAATGAGGTTCACAGAGCTGGAGAAAATGTGGGTAAAAATTCTAGAACATGGCTATTAAAGACCCAGGCCAGCCAGGTGCAGGATCTTCATGATACCTAGAGGTCAAATCCAGGAGGTCAGCTAAGGTTACGAGAGGCAGGCAGGCACACAACCACCTGCCTCCTTGCCCATGAACTAGCTCTGACCCAGGCCTCCAGATGCTACACTTACGCCCCTGGCCCACCTTTGCTGGCCTCTCTACAGGCACAGGGGCTCCTAAACACATATGAATCTTCCAATACATGCTGCCTTCTCCCATGTCCATCCCATTTCCTGGGAGTCAATTAGATATTTTCAGAAGAGTCAAAACTGGTGCCCATTGTGACATGACATCCTATGCTCCTTTCCAGAACAGTGTGAGGTCCAATTCTAAGACTTGGGGGAAAAAGATATGAAACCTCCTCGAACCCAAAGGTGAGACAGTGCAGAAAGCTGGTTGAAAACAGTTTTCCAATGTCTGTTTATTTTTCTACTAAAATCTATCCACTGTGTGAGTTGCCAAGGAAAGTTAAGGCTCTTGTTCTGAAGCGAGGAAGGTTCTCTTTCCACCTGATACCTGTAGAAGATGGAAAATGTGATACCCTCTGCATATCATAGGACACCAGCTCCTGATAAGAGGACACCCCAATTCTTGCCAGGGCAGCACCCAGTGGGGGCAGCTTTTCCATTTTTCTCCTCTTGCTGAAGGGGCCCTAGAGAGGCCATCAAGGACTTCCTCAAGGGCAATGTTCTCCCCAGCCCCCAGTGAGGCCTCACTGCTCGCTATCCCTTTTATTTAGCTAAGTAGCAGAGTTTTAAAATAATTTCTGGGGCTCTTGACTTGGAGACACACCCAAGAAGAGGCCTGTGGACCATGAATTAAACGCACTGGCTCCTACTCAAGCTATAGAAGGCTAAGTGTGATGTGGAAGCATCCTCTCTAATTTCCTTCCTTACGTCCAGTCCAGGCAAACACTAATTGATTCTATTTTCTCAAAACACCAGCCCCTTCAGATGGCTTTGTTTATCTTCATTAGCATTTCTCAATGATGAGCGGGGCCAAGGGTTCAATGCCCAATGTTGCATCCAGAGAGACAAGGCCTACGGGAAGATGTACACCTGAGAGAGCTGCTGAATCCATAAGCAATTCCCCAGATAGCCTCGAGTCAATCAACTTTCTGGAACACATCCCACCCTCACTCCCCAACGGGAATAGTTTATTCCTCCTGAGCCCTGACTCTGGTTCAGATCATCTTCTAAGAGCTTCATGTGGGTTAACTCATTTAATCCTCACACCAACCCAGAGGGGCAGGAGTCAGAGGTGAAAGAAAGAGCTGGAATTTGAACCCAGAAGTCTGATTCCCAAGCCCATGCTCCCATGAGGACCACAACATGTTTCTCTACTCGAGGATTACAGCTGGTACTCTTAGGAAGGGCATTTACCTAAATGTGTTGTGAGAGTCCATTTACTTCTCTATCTCCCTGACTCATAAGCTAACTGCCCCTCAGTATTCATTCTTCCTTCTCCCTTTTTATAATAACCTCCACCCCTAAAGTTTAACTAAAGTATTGATACATGGTCATCTGCTCCAGACTACATTTCCCAGCATCCCTTGCAGCTAGATATGGCCATGTGACCAAGTTCAAGCCAATGGGATGTGAGTGGGAGCTCCTTAATGACAAGATGCTGCCTGGGATTTCCTTACCTCCTGCTTCCCACATTTTGAAAGACTGAGATGAAAAATGATAATAATTAATTAATTAATTAAAAATAAAAACCTGGGCCCAAAAATGACTTCATGGACTTATCTTGCCAGCCTGGTGTGATCCCCCTAGGACTTATATGAAATAAGAACCTGTCTTATTTAGCCATTCTGTTTGGGGAATGGTATAGCAGCTTACCTTTACATGCTAGATTCAGCACCTTAAGGCCCAAACCTTGTCTTCTTCTACTCAGCATCCCCAAAACCCTCTTTTAGCACTTGGAACATGGCTCATCAAATATTTAAGATGAATGAAAACACCATTATGTAAACCAGATGATACTGGAGCCAGACTTACCCAAGCTCAGTAGATGACCCTTATCCAGGCGGGTACAATGTCTCCCACTTTCCTGGCAAACAGGAGCTCAGGCCGGAGAGTCTATGTTTAGGGAAGCGCTTGCAACAGGGGAGGAGTAAACTTGTACTGTGTCTGTGTCAGCTCTCTGCTGAGACAATGGATTTTGTGCTTAACCGCAAGTTAGCTGAGGTTACTGCTTGTCTCACAATAATGGTGAGTTCGATTTGAGCACTTACTACAGGCCAGGCACTGTACTGAGCACATCACACACATTACGGCATTCATTTTCATTTAATCCTCACAACAACCCTAAAAGGTGGGAACTTTTATTATCCCCAAATGAGCAAACCAGGCTCAGAAAGAACTTAAGGAACATGCCCCGACCACATGGCTAGTAAGTGGCAAAGGTCAGGTGCAAACCCAAGTTATTTGAGCCCTAAACTTATTCTCTTTTTACCCACTATGCTACTCTGCCTCTCTCCATGTATGATAGGGTTTTGTTTCCCACTATGATTGCATATGGGGACGGCTGGGCCGAGTTTTATGCTTATCTGAATAGATGCCTAATGCACCGAGCTTACGGTATGGGCCTGACACGTTTCCTTGGTGCAGAGCTGGTGAGAGGCTGCACACACCCACCAGACAACAGCAGGGCAGAAGGCAAACAGCCTCGGCCCCAGAGCCCACCCAGCTCCCTCTCGCTTTCTCCTGCTCCCTGGGCTGCCCTTGCTGTCCCCTGACCTCTGCGCCCCGCTGCCCACACCACTGCCCCCCGCAGTCTACGTCCTTTCCCCTCAGCTGCCACCCCTGGATTTGCTCTCCTGCCTGTCTCCATGCACAATTCTTGCCAGGCCTTGAAATTCTCCTCCTTGAAACCGCACGGTCCTGACCTGCCCATCTAGCGTGGTGACAGTGTGGTCCAAGTTTCACCTCCCACTTTCCCCCCAGCGTTGTCCTCACAGCCATTCTTCACCTCCACCAGCTCCTTCCTCCTCACGCCCTACACTCAGAGAAGCAGAATCAGCAGCCAGGGAGGGAGGAACCCAGCAGGCTTCACCCCAAGAGGTTGCGAACCTAGAGACTGTGGGCCAAATATGGCCCCCAAGTACGTTTGGTGGTACTATGCGTTCTGAAAATTGAATTACTTATATCAAAAGCTGTTAGAGCTTATATACACATTCAGATTTCAAACCTCTCTTGAAAAATCAGGAGTCCTGGCAACAACGGGTCTTCCTTCCCACGTGGCAAATGGCTGGAATTGAATTTGGACATCCCGATGGGTGGACATGAACTTCCCGTTTACCACAGTCCCCTCCATTCCCTGTTCTACTTTTCCTATCCAGACACCCCTTCACTCATTTACACGGCCTGCCTGGCCACTGTGGGCATTTGTGTTTGCAATGCCTGCTGTGGTGTCTCTGATTTGCTGATGAGAAAACTGAGAAAGAGGGGAGAGAGCTTATTCTTCCAGGTCTCGCAGTTGAGTTCATCAGCAAAGCCAGGGCTGGCTATCAGTAGATACGATTTATCAAGCTCCCGGGTGTCCCAGGCACTGTCCAGAGCATCACAGAGGTTTAAACACAGGTCTCTTGACCCTGCCTCTCTCTAGTCACTACCCGCCTCCACACTGCTGCCCCAAACGCATGGACAGGCCAAAGAAAGGCACTGTATTTTTCAACACACAGATCACGAACACCTTTTTTATCATGTGCCATGACAATCTGATTCTCCTCAACTCACCCCCAGATTAACGCTTCTCAAATCTCTCATTCAGATTATACACCCTGAACCTGCTGAGATGTGACCTTTCCGTAAGGAAATCCCCTCTGGGCCTGAATCCTGGATGATGTGTGTGTGCGTGTGTGTGTGTGTACACACGTGTGTGCTCACACGTGCTTCTGGATTAACACGATCTTCTCATGAGCTTCCCACACAGGTGAGAAATCAACATTTGCCCGACGTGGTGAACCCATGTCTGTCCCACTGCCCCATCAAAAGGAGCAGCAGCTGCTGATGGCGCCTTGATGGAATGAAGGTTCGGCGTTGCCATATCTTCAGCTTTTCAAGAATCCAGGAATATAATTTAGAAAAGGGAAACAATGATTTCTATTCATAAGACCTGTGCTGAGAAACAAACCACTCCGCCTGTCCACTCCCACCCCCCGTGCTTGAGGCTCTTTACAAGGATCAGGTGCTGGAGGACTGGTAGGCAATGCAGGCTTCCCTTGAAACGCTGCATTGGAACGGTCAGCAGCAGGTCCCGAATCCCTTGTCCTGGGCGTCCTGACGCCCATCCTAGGACTTGGAAGAGGACCCTAGCATGGCTGGCTGGCTTTGCCCTTCAGCTTTGCCCTCCATGATGACAAGACAACTAAGATGTCTTTGACTGGTTTCTTTTTTTTTTTTCCTAACTCCCTGTTTGGGCCGTCCTTAAAACAAACCTTTTTTTTTTTTTTTTTGCCTTTTTCTTAGCCATCTTCTTAGAACCCTCAGGTTCTTAACTCACACTGCATTATGTGGCTCTTTCCAATAAATAGGTTGCAGCTTCCATTTCTTTGATTAAACAACTCTAACAAAGAATCCACTGAGATGAAATGCTTATCATGAACCAGGTAACATCCTTTTCCTCCCCAAACCACACGCAATTAACATATAAATGGCCTGGCAAAGGGATTTCTTTGAGAGGTGGCAGATTATAACTACTCTTGCTCCTTCACTTCCAAAGCTTTTTTTTTTTAAAAGAGAGAGAAAAGAACAATTTCCAAATGAGAAAATGTCACAGATGGCCACAAACTGGCTTCCCGAGGGATGATCATTTTGATGCAAATACTCTTTCTCCAAGTGAAAAACGTACAATGTACAAAATGTCCACTTGAGGATCTGTGCCTCCTATTTGGGTAATCGCCCTTCTACTGTGGGTACTGAGCAGGCAAACGATATGCCCAGAAAGGCAGCCAATGAGAAGCGCACTGTCCCTGCGTCCCCATTGGCCAGGCCTGGCACCAGCTGGAACCAGGGCCAGCTTTGAGGACAGCAGAGCGACTTGATAGGATTCTCTCTTCAAAGCATAGAGCAAACATCAATTAATCCTCAAAAGATGCTTTCAAGGAGAACATTATCCCTTTTGAGGATGTGGAAGCTAAGAGGTGCCGCAGGTAGTTGAAGGGAGGGCAGAGGAGGAAACAGAGCACTGGGCTCCGGGCCCCAGATCTGTTCTCCAGAGAGAGTCAAGTTGCGGGAGAAGAATGAACCTACAGAATTGGGGCGAAGGAGGAGGCGGCCGAGAAGCCACTGCTTTTGAGGGTGCCCCTCAAGGCTCCTATTGCCCCATCCCAGAGGGGGCTGCAAAGTGAAACAGGGTGAGAGCCCTGAGCACGACTCTGTGTGCACCAAGCCGGGAACCAGAGAAAGAGTTCAAATGACGGGACTTGGGCTCAAAACCCCTTCTTTAGAGCATAATCGCCACTGAACGTGGGAGAAAAAACTGAAATCTGGATCTAAGTTGCCACACCGAGCCTGTTTTGGTACCCCCCGCCCCATTTGTTGAAACTGGGAGGGGCGGGGGACTTGTGTGTGTACACAGAGGCCATCCCCTGCCTGGCTGGTCTTTCCATCGCGAGAGAACTGATCCAGAGCTTCCCACAGTTCACAAGGATCACAGCCTGTCCCTGTGTTTGGTCATAAACGTCACACATTCTCACATTACACATTTATTCAACCTTTAATATTTTGGTCTGAGATACCTGGAAAAGTTACATGCCACTGATACAAATGTTTTAAAAACACCCCACAATCTCTTCTCCACACACAGGCAGCAACCTTACACACTGATTTCTACACAATGTTTTTTCAGTCTGTGTTTTGTCAAAAACTTCAAATAACTTTCTTTGTCACACACTATGCATCCCTAAACAGAGCCCATGCCATGTGCAAATTATAGGCTTATTGGAGATACTTGAGTTTTTATAGAAAGGATTTTCCTAAAGTGTCTGAATGAGTTTGCTCTCAATTTACCATACAGTTAAAGAAATAAATCACCCTACAACTGACTTTTTTCATTCAACTACCAACAGCTATTCTGACATAGCCTTCTGTATACACGTGTATGCTTTCAGAGGCATAGAAAATATCTGGAAGGATATACAAAAAAACTGTCCTTAACTGTGGGGAACAGAATAGGCAAGAGGGGAAGAAGTCTTTTTTTTTTTCTGTTCTTATTTTTCTCATTTTATGCCCTTCTGTACTGTGCATTTTTTACAATCAGTGTGTCACATCTTCAGTGTTTAAAATCATAAAATGAAAAGTCACTCTAAGATCATTTTTTCCCCAAGTGTTACATTTTGTCCCCATGCCCAGGCAAAGTAAGCAAGTAGCTTTTGGAAAGAGCTTGCTATCTTTTACACGAAAAATATTATAAACTTTCATCACGATTTTGTCAACACTTGGGCTGCTTCATCTAAAATGCACCAAGTTAAGAAAGGATAATATCTTGAAACCTCCTTCACAGAGGAGGGTGAAACTGCATCAGACAGATACAGAAACATAGCTCCAACACCTAAGAAACAACTGAGGCTTCTGGACCTGACTTTCTCAGGGATTATCTGAGAAACATAGCTGAAATGCCAGCATCCTACACAAATCAGACACAGCTCCTGCTCCCCACTCTTGGTCCCTAGGAATCCCAGGACACACAAACTCACAAAGCCAACTGATAGGCTGGCATCCCTCCAATTATTAAAATCACCTTTTTCTTCTCTTAAAGAATGGACTTTTCAAGTGACACCAATCTCTTCCATCATTTCAGTGTTTATTTAGAGAATACTTCTGTTGGAAGCTTGAGAAATGGAGATCTAATCTCAAAAGGCCTTCCCATTTGCAAAGGAATTAGAAATGAAGTTTAAAAAACACAAAACCCACCAGGGTTGAAGTGATGAGGCCAACAGGAAAATGCAATTCATTTACAAATTTTCACTTACATCTGTTTTTCTCACAAATACAGCCAGATGCAGTTATTGTCAGCAAATCAGTGACTAGGAGTCTGAAGTGAAGGAAAATGTACACTCTGGGTCTCTTGAACTCCTGGTATTTGGCAGAGCTGGGCGGCAGGATCAAATTGTCGATTTCAGCCTGACCCTGAAATCAAAACTCTAATAGTCACAGAAGTTCTGCAACTAATCAGTCACTGTTCACACTTCACTCATCACAATCCTTAAAGTCACCAGAGGGAGCCCGAATTTGCAACAAACCAGAATGCATTCCTTGGGGGGCATAGATGTCCTTCCAATTCTACTTTTGCCCTCTCCTTCCAGAGACTGATTTAGAAATGAAGGGAAGCAGGCTAAGAAAACGCTCACCTTTAATATTAATAAGAATTGTGCAGTCCCCGGATGATCAGAACCCAGACTATGCAGGACTTGAAAGAACGATTGAGACTTTGATATGGAATATGAAAAAGTAACAGGCCAGAGGGGCGGGGAGACCAAACTGGGAGGCCCAGGGCCCAGCTTCTGCCAGCTCCAGGACTGACTCACCAGTGACGATCACTCTGATTATTAAGCAAGGATGATGTACACTTACCTCACTACCTTTTCATCTGTGAGATGAATGAAATGATCTCTCAAATGGCTTATTTGTCATGACAGGAAAAAAAAAATACAACACAGTATAATACAAATAAGGGAACTAGGAACTTCTGAGCCCACCCTCTGCCTTCTTTTCAAAAAGATTTCACATATGCCACCTCATCATTATCCCTGATGAGACAGCAGACCATTGTTACTAGCCCCATTTTACAGAAAAAGCAACTGAGGCACAGAGCGGTGAACTGATCAGGTCAGCGTGGTGTGTAGAAGCAGCATTGGCTGGTTCAGAACATTGAAATGCATTCCAGGGATATTGGTCTTGGGTTGTGTCTGGAAGACTCAACCACCTGGAGACAGAGAAATCGGGCCGCCTCTGTACCAGCCTAGAGTTCTCTCCTTGAACTCACCCTGCTTCTCCACAGAGAGTCTTTTAACTAAGAGTCTCAGAGTCTCACTGGCCAAGGAGCAAAGCAAAGGCCTCTACTGACTCTTTAACCCATGTGTCAGTTTGGTACAAAGCAAACATGGACACCTCTGGGTCATGAGGCTGGGAGGGAAGATGGAGAAGTCAAGAGGGAACACCTGGGTGCTGTTAGCTGGGACCTCATATCTCAGGGGTTTTTTTGTTTTTTGGTGTTTTTTTTTTTTTTAATTTTATTTATTTATTTATTATTTTTGGGGGGTACACCAAGTTCAATCATCTGTTTTTATACACATATCCCCGTATTCCCTCCCTCCCTTGACTCCCCCCCCACCCTCCCTCGAGTCCCCCCCACCCTCCCCGCCCCAGTCCTCTAAGGCATCTTCCATCCTGGAGTTGGACTCCCTTTGTTATACAACAACTTCCCACTGACTATCTATTTTACAGTTGGTAGTATATACATGTCTGTGCTACTCTCTCGCTTCGTCTCAGCTTCCCCTTCACCCCCCGCCCCCTCCCAAACCTCGAGTTCTCCAGTCCATTCTCTGCACCCGCGTCCTTGTTCTTGTCACTGAGTTCATCAGTACCATTTTTAGATTCCGTATATGTGAGTTAGCATACAATATTTGTCTTTCTCTTTCTGACTTACTTCACTCTGTATGACAGACTCTAGGTCTATCCACCTCATTACATATAGCTCCATCTCATCCCTTTTTATAGCTGAGTAATATTCCATTGTATACTTATGCCACATCTTTATCCATTCATTTGTTGACAGGCATTGAGGTTGCTTCCATGTCCTGGCTATTGTAAATAGTGTTGCAATAAACATTATGGTGCATGTTTCTTTTGGGATTATGGTTTTCTTTGGGTATATGCCCAGTAGTGGGATTACTGGATCATATGGTAGTTCTATTTGTCCATGTAAGGCCAGACACTATAAAACTCCTAGAGGAAAACATAGGCAGAACACTCTAAGACACACATCAAAGCAAGATCCTTTTTGACCCACCTCCTAGAATCATGGAAATAAAATCAAGAATAAACAAATGGAACCTCATGAATCTCAGGGGGTTTTAACGGCACAAGGCATGAGTGATCAGCAGTAACCCCAGATAACAATTCCTGCACTCAGGTGTAATTTCTATTCTTATGAAATGTCAGGAAAATTCTGTTCTAGAATCTAAGGTCAACCACTGCTATCAAAGACCTGGGTGAATTGGAAGGAAAGACAAAAACAAGTGTTTGATGAGCGTCTTGTAAGGCCTGGCCTATTCGTTGGGCCCTCACAGAAGCGCATCTCATGCGATGGCTTCAAGCAAGACATGACATGGACTTTCTCCACTGACAGAATGAGGGAGAGGATGTCTCTGCTTCCTTGAAGCCCAGGCACATTATAAGTCACTGCCCCACCGCCACTCCATCACTCAAATTCTCTTCCACAGGCATCACAGGATGCTTCTGGGCTTCCTTGACCCCCTAAAATCCTCCCCCCCGACTGCTCTCTCTGAGGCAAAGGGAGAACATCTTTCCCTCTTCTCTTATCACCCCTATTGCAGCCAGCAGGACCCCCCACCAGAACACCCTCAATTTCCTCAGGAATCCATAAGGCAACTTTGGAAGAGGCGAGAGGGGTAAGGAGAGAGAGGAAGAACATCACGGTGGCAGCCTGCCACTTCTGGAAGGATGCAAGCATTTCCCAGTCTGCTTCGTGAAGACCCCCCCAAACCCTGCACCGGTCTAGGGAGGGAAACTGCCTTTCAGGAGTTGCAGGGGACTGAACAGACCCAGGTGGAGCATCGATCTCAGGCCACAGGAGACGGTATTTTGAAAAGAACACACATTTGATCAAGGAAGAAAGAGAGACCACGCTTAAGACCTGTGTCCCCCCCACCCCCACCCCACCCCCCCCCACCAGCAGCTTTCCCAGCGTCGACTTGGAGCAAATGGTGAAGCCAACCCAAACCCAGAAGTGTGAATAATGCATGGAGCCAGTTGTCAGGCCTCCCACACAGGAAGGCGTGTCATGCGGCACAGATGGCCGCCTCCCAAGCGCAGGCCACAGGTCTGCTGTGTGGGGCTGAGATTCCAGCACAGCCCCCGTGCTCCTCAGTAACCGTGCAAGAGAAAGCGGGGTTCCCCTAGAGAGGCATGAAATGGGAGGTGAGGCCTTATGAGTGAATGGGAAGTGCCAGCCATCCTGGGGCAGACACCAACAGCTGGAGTGATTTGTTGGCCCTTTTTTCTTGAGTTAATTTGCTTCCAGCAGATTCCATTAGTGACCTGACAGACCCGGGGCCTGGAGGAGGGCCTTGGAAGAGCTGCTGAGTCGGTAGACTGAAGGGGTAACCAGGAAGGCCAGATGTCTTGCACCCAGCCCTTTGCCCAGTGTTTCTATTTGAAGAGCTTAGAATAATTCTTTGCGAAGCTCTTGTTAAGGCAGCACCACTAAACTACGTACAGAGAGAAGACACACGAACCTTGACCACCAAACGGCCAACCCGAAGCTAACGCAGTACAGGGAAAGGATTTCTACGTGAGAGAATCTTTTCTTCCCAATGGCAGGAAGAAAGCAAAAGTCAGAGTTATAGACTGTGTTCCCTCTGCAACCACGAACCTGAGGGGAGAGGGGGCAGGGAGAGGATTGAGCTTTCTTTGAGTTCCAGTTGATAATTCTAGTAGCATAAGAAAAGAATGACACTATTCCTACTGCTGCTGCTTTTACTACAAATAATAATAGCAATTACAGTTGACATTTATTTGGCGCCTGGTACCAGCTTTTTAGGCATTATCTCCTTTGCTCTTTGCAACAGCATTTTGAGGTAGGTAAACTGTGTGAGTAAGAGACTTCTCACAACCCCTAAGTCATGGGAAAGAGTCAGAGCAGAATCAAGTCCAGGTGTCTGACTCCAAGCTTGTGCACTGAACCTCTTTGCTGCAGCTCAATCCCATGGGCTAGAGAGAGAGCACTGAAACGGAACTCAGGAGCACAGGCTTCAACCCCATACATGCCCTAAGTAGCTATGGGATCTCAGCAAGTGATTTCAACTCATGGGCCATCCTATCCTGTAAGATGGCTGAGTGATTTCTTAAGGGCCTCCTCAATTCAAACTACAGTCACTGACCACCTGAACGCCACCTGAGTGAAGCGGGGTTGGCGGCCGGGGGGGGGGCGTGTATAAGCATAACTGAGGCACAGCCCTGCCCTCAAGGTCTCTGCAGTCTAGCCCTGCCTCATGCAAAAGCTAAAGAGCCTTGGGTGCCCTTTCAGCTCTAAAATACTACTCATCGATGACTTTAAAGCCATCTTCTATTTTTTCTTCTTCGTAAACATAGGCATGGAGAAGTGTCTGAAATGACGTACATCTAATGGATTTGGGGTGATATTTTTGCTCTCATCCTTTTATATTTTTGTGTTGCTTGAATTTTTAGTAACAAATATCATTTTTATAAAAATAATAAATTCATTTTCAAAAACTAAAGAAACAATACATATTATGTTTTCATGCACACATACACATAGACATATATATTTCAACACTAACTGGATATTTTATAATATTAAGAAATTATTGTTAACTCCAATGAGATTGTGACTATGTTTTTAAAAAGAATATTCACAGATAGAATGACGTCTGGGATTTTTTTTGAAATATCCCTGGTGTGGAAGGGTCGGGGTAGGTTGTTGGTAAGACTGGCCATGAGTTGCTAATTGTTGAAGCTGGGTGATGAGTCTGTGAGGTTCATTATCTATGTATGTCTGAAATTTTTCATAATATACAGCAAAAGAGAAACCTCTTTTAAGGCCAACAGGGAAGCAATATTTCCCAAAAGCTAAGCTAAGTCCCCAGCCAGCAATCTTTCTGCCTAAGCTTTTCATCAGTCTAGGCTAACTCTTCTCTTTCACTATTACAGTTTTAACTTCATTTCTTTCTGTGGCTTTCTTCCACTCCCACACCATTCCCCCAAACTTTCTAGAATCATCCACCAGGTCTGTTGGTATATTCTGGTGCCCAGGCCACTATATCTGACCTTACCCTTGCCCAGGGGACAGAAGGTATGGGCCTGAGCAACACTCCCACACACCCCTGTTCAAATCAGCTACTATCAGGCTCTGTTTATTTAGAAGCAGAACAGCTTGATTGGTAGGAGGGTGGGGGGCACGTTTCACTCGTCCATTTAACAAATCCTTGCCAATCGCCTACTTTGTAGCAGGAACTGAGTTGGGGGCTGGGAATTGGTGGTGAACAAGACAAAAGTGCCACCCTTGCAGAGTTTTCACTCTGGAGGAGGAGCTACTGTAGATGTAGGGTCAGGCGTATATTCACTAAGACATCCCTGAATCACCCTGGATCTTGTCCAAAATACAGAGAGACGTGAGCTGATGCCAAGAGGTAGAATCACACCCACCAGCCCACCTCAACTGGATTCCCCATTTCATGGGACACAAAGACCAAACCAAGGCAACTGCCAGGTAAGTAAATGACGGCAAAGGAAAGGGCAGCCAGGTCTCACCATGCCAGGCCCTCCACTTGTCACGTTAGTATCAGAGGGTTTATAACCTTTGCTGCCACTTGGGCAAAAGTTTTGCATCCACATTTGACACTGAACTAGGTAAAGTTTTACTAGCATGCATGACTGTATTAGCTTTTAAAAACAAAACTTACCTTCCAGGAATGACTTATATGACCTCAATAATACAACCAGGGGCCTCCTTTGTGAATGCCTGGTCATGGGAAAATGTGTAGCATTGTTCAGTGAATTACTTATGCCTGCACTCAGGGCACAAGGTCTTTCAAATCAAATTTCTTGGCCAAAAATAATAATAATAATAATAATACAATTTGGAAAAACCACAAACATTTTCAAATTTTCTTGCTTTATTGCAATGGCAATAGAGTGTTATAGGTAAATGTTTTAACATTCATCAAGATATAGAGTCTATTCTTATATTAATTGTGGATTCACCATTGTTCTAATAAAAAAGCATGCTTTGCACACTTTCCCCACTGACTATAAACTCCAAGAGGAAAAAAAACCTTTCAGCCCTACTTTTGTGTTTTCCCCTCAGCACCTAACACAATGCTTGCCATATAGTTGGTACTGGTAAATACTTCTTGAACTGAATCCAAATATGCTTTAAAAATCTTTTTTTTTTTAAATTAAAGTACAATGGCACACACCCAGAGCAACCAATCTGCATCCAGGTCCCAACAAGACTCACTGGACCACATCCTAATCTCCTCCCCGGGTGGAGGTCCAACAAGGGCAGGTGCAACAATACCCCTGCCTATTGGACATTTCCACCCGGATGTTGAATTAGCATCTCAAGCCTAATAAGGGCGAAGCTGGGCCCACATGATCCTCACCATCTCAGCAATCCCATTCTTCTACTTGCTCAAGTCAAAAATCTTGGAGTCATCCAAGAGGCCTCTTGTTGTTGCACCCCACTTCTAATTTTTTTGCAAAAGCTGTCTTCCCCATCTATAATATGTATTCCAAATTCAGCCGCTTCTTACAAACTTTACAATTACCACCCTGTTCCCAGCCACTGCCTCTGCTTCCTCTGTTTACTCTTAACTAAGCAGAGAGGGTGATGCTGTAAAAATCCTCCAGTAGGTCCCCAACTCCAAACATAAGCCAAAGTTTTCCTGTTACTCTTCCCCTCTCTAACCCTGCCCCAGTCACACTGGCCTTCTTGCTATTCTTCAAAACATCAGGCATACTTCTACCTCAGGACCTTTGAGCTTGCTGCTCTCTCTGCCTTGAAACTTCTTCCCCCAGAAGACCCTCAAATGTCACTTTTCAGTGAGGTCTCCCCTGGCCACCCTCACTGTCCTCCCCCAACACTCCCTATTCCAACACCCTCATAGACTTAGCACCATCCCAATTATTTACTTATTTAGATTACCATCTGTCTGCCTCCACTAAAATGCAAGCTCTAAAAAGGACAGGATTTTGCCTATTTTTTTCACTGCTGAGGTCCAGCACCCAAAACAGTGCTAGGTACTCAGTAAATATTTGCTGAATTAATAAATTAATCCCAGGACACCTGGGAATATTCCTAACTCCCCATCATGGAGGGAAAAAAAAAAAATCACAGAATCCCCTTAAAGACATATGATTCAGTTCACAGCAAAACATATATTCCAGGCCTTTCTCAAGCAAACAAACACACTTCAATAATGAATTTCAAGAGGGGAGGAAATCTCGTTTCATTTTTACCCCCTCCCATCCTTCCTAAATCAGAGACCACCTCCGTTCCTATCAGACCCAAAGCTGGAAAACATCTGCTCAAAGGATGCAGGAGGAGGTGCAGGTGCCACCAGACCTGAAGGCAGTTACCACCCACAACTCTGAGGAGAAGAGAAGAGGACTGAAAAAGGGAAGAAAAATTAGCACATAGATTAGAAACACATGTTTAAAAACCCCTTCCCAGGCCATGAGTCAGCCGAGTGAAGCTGGCATCAGGGTGACTAATTTCATGACCTTCTTGCTTTCATTAGGAACTGCGGAACTTTTTTTAAGCAACTGATGTGTACAAAGGGAACTTGTATGTCTGCCCATGTATCTATATAGAGAGGTCTGGTAACAAAACAAGATGTTTTCCGACACAACATGCATTAAACCACCTACTGTGTGCCCAAAACAGTGCAAGATGCTGGAGACCCAGGAAGGTCTCAGATACGGTTCCTTCTTGCCAGGAGCTCTGGCAGGCAGAGGTGAGCAGCCAGGAGCTCTGGCAGGCAGAGGTGACCAGCACAGACACAGCTCATGGGATGTCACCATACTAAGTGCTCCACTGACATGAACAAAGTGCCATGGGACCCACAGAGGGGCAACTGATTCTGCCTGGAGGTGGCTCAGTTCTTGAGTGGAAATTGGAAGAATTCATCAGGGAGAGGTGTGGCGGTCAGAGGAGGAAGACCTGGCAGAGATGGTCAGAGAAGCAAAGGCCCGGAGGTGGCAAGTCCATGGTCTGGCATGGTTCAGAGTCCACGGACAGGCAGTAGAATGGGAGGCTAACAGTCATGCTAGGGAGTTTGGCATCCTCCTCTGAGGAGTGCTCCCTGGTCCCTCCAGGTAGATCGGATTCCTCCCCTCCTTTGTATCCCACCATGCCCTGTACACACTCCCCAAAGCACACTTCCAGCCCAGCAGGGCCTTGGCACAGGGCGTTGGCTGTTCCCTCTGCTTGGAACGCTTTTCCCCCCACTGTCTGCAAGTGCTGCTCCCTCCCGTCCTGCAGGTCTCTGCTCAAACATCACCTTCTCCGTGAAGCCATCTCTGAATACCCTCTCCAGGGGGCAACCCCCACACACACGCCCCTGACCCTCACTGTATTTCTGCATAGTGTTTATACCTGTGTCTCTGTCCACTGCTGGTCTTCTCCACTAGCATGTGGGTTCCATGAAGGCAGGGACTTTGTTTTATTGACTGGCTGTATCCCCAGCACCTGCAGTGCATGGCACATAGTGGAAAATCAATAAATAGTTGATGAATAAATAAAAAGCACCTGTTATACTCGAAGATCAGGGTTGTTTATATCTGTCCCCACCTACAAGGTTGAAAATTGATATGAAAGCAAAGACTGTCCTCTCAGTTCTATACCCAATACCTCCCATAGTGCACATGATTGGCACTCAGTAAAGAGCTGATGGATGGATGGATGGAAAGGATGGATGGATGGAAATGATGGGTGGATAGATACATACACGGATGAATGGATGGATGGATGGGTGGGTGGATGGATGGATGGATAGCTGGGTGGGTAGATACATACATGGATGGATGGATGGATAGATGCACACATGGATGGATGGATGGGCAGATGCATGCATACATGGGTGGATGGTTGGGTAGATGGGCAGATGGATGGATTCTACAATCAGTAAGTGCTTTTGAAAGTATAAAGAAACTGAGCGGTGCAAAGCTCTCCCTGTGGGTAGGGAGAGCCTGACATGAGGAGAGATTACATGTTAGGAAGTCAATTAGGAAGCTCATGCCAGTGTCCCTGTGAGCACTTATGTTGCTTGAATGAGAGGCGAATGGAGGAAGGGACAGAGTCCAGAGACACTGCCAAGGTTAAGTCAACAGGCCTTGGGGAGTATATGTAGGAGTGACGAGAGAGAAGAGCCAAAGATGACCCTGAGATTTTTGCTTAAATGATAGTAAACCCTGAGAGGAATAAGCAGCTTTAGGGGAAGAAGCAAATTTTATTTAGAATATAAGCTTGAGGAGGGGCAAACCAATGGAGTTGAGTAGGCAGTAGGACAGTCAGGAGGAGAGAGGAAGATCAAATCACGAGAGCTGGCAGAAGTCACGGGAATCCCCTCCTTCATTTCCAGGTCTGAGCACCTCCTATTGCCCCAGGCACTTACTGTGTGCTAGGGCTACGGATGCTGCAGTGCCCAAGACAGACACAGTCTGTGCTCTCACAGGACGTAAATTCCAAGAGGAAAGGCAGATAGAAGACAGGTGAACAAATGTATAAAGATAATTTCTGATGGCTTCATGCACTGTGAAAAAAAACACATCAGGGTACTGAGAGAGTTATGCAGGGAGAGTATTACATGGGGTGGGGAGGGGAGGCCCCACTGAAGAGGTGGCTTTTGCCAAGATGAGGCAGAGGGCAAGAATGACACGGGAGTTCCTTGCTTCATGACTTCTTGAACAAGTCTGGGGTGAAATCATCTGCTGAGAGTGAGAAGATGGAGAGGGATTTCAGGTAAATGGCAAAATACTGAAATAACTGCTATCAGGAAGAAAAGGAAAGGGGTGAGAAAAGAGATTATGGTGGGGCACTGAGGACCAAGCTGAGGGCTGACACCGTGAATGTGTAAGGTAGCCTATCAGTGCAAACCATATTCATATTTTACAAATATTATATAATGATGAAGCTCCATGTCCCTGCAGCTATATTGAAACCAGAAATAATGCCCTAGTACGATCCAGAATCTCTACCCCTACTGGGTATGAGACGGGTTTGCCAGAGCGTTTATTTGATTTTAATTAAGTTTGATGGGCTGTGAGGGTTTTCATTACTTGCTTTGACCAGGCACATTCCCACCACCACCCCCTCATAGAGGGGGCAGGAGTCACTTCCTACCACAGCATCCCCACTCAAACCATCCTGCAAATTAGTCACCCTCGACATCCATCCTGCCATACCTTAAATAATACCCCAGCACCCACAGGATCAGCGCCAAACTTTTCACACAAGTGTCTATCATTGGTCCTTTGTTACCTGTCCAGCCTTCTCTCTCCCAACTACTCAGCCTGGCTGGTGTTCACACTTCCTTTTTGAACCCAAGGTCATTTGGATGGACAGACCCAGGTCCATGCCTCAGGTCTTGGGCAAGGTGCTTAAACTCTTTGGAGTGCTCTCATCTACAAAATAGTCAATACTGCCTGCTTCCTAGGAGGATTAAATGAGTTCACGTGTGAAAGCACAGCACAGGGCTGCCAAGCAGACATAAGTGTTCAAGAGGTGGTAGCTGGGATGAGTGTGACCCTTACTTTAAAAGCTGCCGTGTAATGACACCGTTATTGCCACATCCAGCACACAGCCACACAGGCGGAAGACACTGGCTCCACGGCCATTAACATTGTTACTCTGTGCTGCTTTGTGATTCACCTCCCGGTTTCCACTGCACTCTTCTTTAGGCTTAACAGTCAACTTGCATTTTACCCTCTTAGAGTCTCCCACTCATATCAATATTCAACATACGTTTTGTCCCTCAACTAGACAGAAAGTTCCTGGAGAAGAGAAACTGTATCCTCTGCTTCTCGGTATCCCCCTCACTGTGAAGTACAGTGCCTGCTGCGTCAGGAGGTGCTAACTAATTCCTGATCGATGCACGGTGCTGAGAGATTGGTTCCCCTCTTAAAGGGAAGCCTTCTTTATCCTCAGCTCCCATCCGTCCATACCTACCACCCGCTCCCATCTCCTCCAGGAAGCCGGCCAGGGAAACTGGTTTCTTCCTTTCTTTAAAGTCTATGGCACTCACTAATTTGTCATATTTTGCTTCAGGGCTTCTAGAATTTTAGGGCAGGCAGAGCTAAGAGAGATTGAGCACGTGGCCCACTTTGCTTTCACCAGCACTCATACGTGTATCTTTTCTAGCCAGACCAGGAGACCTCTGGGCGACACCAAGGATGTTTTTCACAAAGAGGAAGTAAAAGCTGAGGTGGTCAAATACTGGTATTTCAACCACGAGGGCTCTGGTGGGGTTTCTGTCCCACAACTTCATGCTGGAAAAAAGTAGAGCAAAAATGCCGAGAGACCCTCTGTGCTGTGTAAGGAAGGCAGGACTGGAGGATGTGCCTCTTATTAGCTATGCAGAGACTGAGGACTGTCCCCAGAGCTTGCCTGGCTTCTGTTGTCGTGTCCGACAGTGAGGGAAACCACCGATGGTCTCTACAGTATTTCTTAGATCTACAGTTCCAAGCACTAGCTCTGCCTATGAGACATACTAGTGACAAACAAGTCGAGTCAAAAGAGCTTTGTCCTTCTTTGGTCATTAGCTGGTGGGGTGCTTTGAAAGCGTCTCTGTTCCTACTGCCCACTCTCCTATCAGGTATTTCATCCAATGGACATAGAGATGAGAGCATCACAGAGCAAAGTCTGAACAATCGAAAAGATGTCAGCCCCCCTCATGACTGTTAAAGCTGACTTGGGTGCTGGATACACGGAGGTTCTTTCTGCTATTCCGCATATTTTTGTACAGGTCTGATATCTTCCATACTAAAAAGTTACAATAATAATTACAATAAATTCACCTAATTCCACCCTTTCATGTCATAATTGGATACTCACTTTCTAGATGGATCTCATGAGCCCCCAAAAAGGTACTGGATCTTTTTTTGAAAAGGAACTACATCTGGAAATTATAAGTCAGTGCTTTTTAACCTTGCCCACTGAAGAACAGAGGTGGGAAGAAAGAAAAGCAAAGGAAAGTGCTTGCAGTCAGACATCATTGGAGCTCCCTCCTCCCACCAGTTCCATCTGGTAACCAAAGTTACCAGAGCCTCGTCTCCTCGAGCACATTACTGTGAGGCCTAAAGAACACCTTGTGTGCCTCGAAAGCACTTGGTACCCACCTACCCACCCACCCCCACCCCCGACATTTAAAGCATCATTACACTTACTGATGCAAGTGCAGGGCTGGAAGAACAGCGGTTCTCAAGCTTTAGAAGAAGTAAGAATCAGATTGCACGGCCTCACCCTGATTCAGTGGGTCCAGGAGGAGGCCCACATTTCACCAGTCACACCTATGCTCCTCATGTATGTAATCCTCAGGCCACACCTTGAGGTGCTCAAAGGACAGCTGGAAAGAGCAGCAGGGACGCAGAGGGAGGCAGACTGCTCCAGACTCTGCTTGGGTGGAAAACAGTATCAAAAACTTCCAAGGATGGGGGCGGGCTGTCAGCTTCTTTAAACTACCAAACGGGACTGAGAGTGAGCGGAAGGAGGGAAGCAGTTCAAGGCAAAGCTCAGTTGTAACAACCTTGCCCAGTTAATGTCTTGTCCTTCATGGACATGCACGTCTCATTTTTATTTTCTAAATTTCACCCAGAAAAGCCTCCTCAGAATTCATTCACCCCATCCTTCCCAGGCTCTACTGCTAAATCTCCCTTCAGCCAGGGGGAAATTTTTAGCACATAAATGGGATTAAGTCACTTCCCGACTTAAACCCTCCCATGGATGCTCACTGTTCTTAGGAGAAAGTACGCACCCTTAAAATATCCATCCCAGCCCTGCATGTTCTGGTCCCTGCTGACCTCTCGTACCCTATCATGAGCCACACTTTCCCTTTCTCTCTTGCACTCCAGCCACAACAGACTTCCTTGGTTCTTCCAACATGCCACAGGACCTTTGCATGTGCTGTTCCCCCTACCTGGGATGTAACATTGCCTCTTCAAGGAAACTTTGCCTGAACACACCAGAAAAGAACAGTTCCCTCTGCCATGCTCTCTTCTATCTTCCTGGACCTTCCAACATAACACAGATTCAACTTTTATTTATATATTTATGTGATTAATGTCTATCTCCCCAACTGGACCACAAGTTCCACAAAGATAGGGTCCATATCAGTTTTGCTTACCACTGTATACCCAGTGCCACAGTAGCTGGTACCCTGTACACACCTAACATAAGTGCCAGTGCACTATGATCTGGAGAGATGTATGAAGGAAAAAGAGAAATGACACACAAAGCTGGAGAAATTCACAATGCAAATGACAGGTCAGTGTGAGAATGGCACACTTTCTCCTGGACATGGAGAACTGAGAATCTTCTCCAGTGTCACAAGGATGGTGGTCACTGGACGCCACAAGATCTCAGGCTCTCTGAAATAAGAGCATCCATTCACGGCAGTCCCCAGAGGACGATGAGAATGTGACTTACCCCTCGGGGAATGTGGGGACGGAAAAAGAGGTCTAGAAGAGATTGCGTGCCCAACTCCTCAATACCCTGCCTGTTATCTCTCTGAAAACGTAGCTCTGTCCCTCACTATCGGGACTCCAAGAGAGAGCGGGGATGAGAAGGTCACAGACAGGAGGGGTCTGCCTCCCTCCTATCGGGAGCCACAGCATCAGGCGAGCTCAGGTTATCTTTATGTTGGCTTCTGTTTCCCAGAGATGACTGGGGGGTGGGGCAGGTGCGAAGATTTAGACCCGTCAGTTCTGAAAACAGGGTGTTTTTCTGCTTGGTCATCAGACATATGCCCGTTCAAGGGCGGCAAAATAAGCTGAAGTTTAGATTCTCTGACGAGGCTATCGAGTCCCATCAATTACACCATGTGGAAAAAACTTTGGACAGTTAAAAATAACATAGGGGTCTGGTGTTTGGAAGATCTGGAGTTTGGAATGCCAGCTTGTCAAGCACAGATCGCTGCCTACAAAAAGCGTGTGCTGGGAACATGTAAACACACATCCACGGGGACAGGAGGGCCGAGATCAGCAAGGTGTCCGACAATAGGGCAGCAGGCCACATGGGAGACAAGCGCACAGACCAGCTCTCACCCCCACCACTTGGTCTGAAGGATGTTCAAGGCTTTTTCTAGCTGTGGAAAGGGCAGAGCTCATTCAAGCAGGAAGCCCTCACCCTCCCCTTGGAGGAGGCGGCAGTGAATGGAAGCAAGAGCCAGGAGTCCAATCACATCACAGTTCACCTCAGTGTGTGGTGTTTCTGCATCTGTGAAATTCTTGTTCTTCCTCAGAACCCAATTCAGTATCAGCACCAATTCAGTGGCAATAACCTGAACTCCTGGACAAAGCATCCTGTAGATCAATCTCTCTCAAAGTCTCTTCTAGCATATTTGTTCTCAGGGTTACTAATAATAATGCTATCAAGTTCTAGAGCTTCTTTCTTCTAAGAAAATCGGAGCTTCTCCTATTTGTTATCTCATTTTCCTTAAGATGCCAGTGTGGGGAAAATCAGCTAGCGTGTCTGCATTTTACAGATAGAAAAACAGGGTCACTGCCAACATCTATTAACAAGGTAAGAAGCACCCACTCTTCTCAGCACTGTACACATTTTAACTTGTTTAATTCTCCCAACAACGCCTCTAAAGGCAGAAACCATCTCTCCCACTTTACAGATGAGGAATTTGAGGCACACAGAGGTTAGGAATGCTACCATGGTCACGGGGCTTGGATGCGAACCCAGACTCTCCAGCGCTAGAGCCTGTACCCAAGCTATAAGCCACAAGGCCACTGCTGGCCACGCGCTCGCTCCCTAGAATGAGGTATCTGAGCTCTCAAAGAGTTCAAGACTCCAAGGAATCTGAGGACTGGGGTAACACCAGCTGCCCCCGGACACTATCTCCCTGGGGCCCAAGCCTGCCGGCAGGAGGAAATAAACAATAGGGGGGCGGCTTGAATGGTAACAGTAATGGGGTGCCTGGGTGGCAGTAGAGAAGCTTAACCTTCAGAATAACCACCTGCATCCTCCCAGAAAGAAACACAGTCTTAGAGACCTGTAGCCTCACTGCCCTCCTCATCCCACACTCCCACCCCACTCCCCCCAAACCCCACTCCCTTTTCAACCATGAAACTAATCCTCCGGGCACCAGGCTTGGATTGAGTATGAGGGTCAGTGTTTATGTTTTCCTCCCTAGTCTGTATTTGCATATTTTATTGATAACCATTTATGGGTTGTTACCACTGTTGTTTTGTTGAAGAAAGGGGGTGGTGATTAAAGTATAGAAAGGGGGAAAGCCTTTTAGATGCAGCACTTGGACGAGCTTTATCCTACAATCCTGCACCACTTGGTAAATGTGCCCGTGCAGCTGGCCAGGGCTGTCCTGGACCTGGTGGGATGGACGGGTCACACCAGCACAAGCCCCCGAGAGTTCCCTTCACTCCCCACTCTGGCAGGTGCCCTGGGAAAGACCCAGAACACATAACCAAAGAAACCAAGGCTCGGAATCAGTGAGAGGGGGTCTCTGGAGCTGGACAATCCTCCCTGCCGAGGGACACACAATGGCAACCACTCCGTCCCCCTGGAGTCTCTCTTTTGGCCTCCAAGGTGTTCAAGTACTTCCCGAGAATTGGCTGCCAAACTGGGGCTCCCAACCATGGACCCCCACTCCCATCCAGCCAAATGGATCCATTTGCTGTCATCCATGCATCCCTTCCTACCTAGCCCTCCCCCCCCACCACCACCCCAAAGGAAAGGGATTCTCTAAAGAATTACTCAGAGGCTTCCCAAATCTTTGTTCATGTCCCTTTCATGCCTGCCTTTCCCCATCCGCACCCTCCACCGCTCCTGAGCCTGACCGGGTCCCACTGTCCTTCCAAAATCAGCTCAAAGCCACCTCCTCCCTAAAATCTGCTCTGACATGCCCACCATAGGACTACTTTCTCTCTCTCTTCCAATTTCACAGACCCCTCAGGGGCTGGACGGTTCACCGAGCGCAGTTATTCCCACCATGTAACCTCACACAGCCTGTTTCGTCTCCACGGCTTCTTCTCACCCATTTGCTGTGTGCAAGCTTTGCCTTTTCCTCCTTCCCTCTGCCTGCTCCCACACTGATGAGATTGCGTGCGCTCCCGGGGACTACGCGGAATACTCTTCCCTTCCTTTTGTGCCTCTTCAATGCTTTTTGATCAAGGTGGGATGCACGGGGAAAGGAGAAAGATGTCAACAGGGCACAGATGAAGGGGACAAGGTCAAAAGGAAACTGAGGCTGGAGGTGCAACCTTGATATGAAGCATGAAGTGGATTATTCCTCTATCTGCTGCTCACAGAGCACTGAGGAGGCTTAGGTCTGAGTCAAGGAATGAAATAAGAAGCAGAAAGCAAAAGAAAATAAAAGAGTAACCAGTGGGCTTTTCCTTCCTGGCGATTTGAAAAAGCTGCAATAGAGCCTGGAAGAGAGATGCCACGAAGTTGGACCGCCCAAGGCCGCCAGTTCTGGGTCTTGGAGAAAGGTGAGGACATTTCATATTATATTGTCCAGACTAGTTCATCTGGGTCGCGAAGGAGACAGGAACTCCTGGCAACACTGGGCAAGGATAGAGATGGCTGCATCGACCAGAGCTTCTTTTGTTCTGTATTTCTCAGGAACCTGAACACATTCTAGGCAGAGAATGGGTGAGCTTAAATGATCGCCAGAAGAGGGACGTATATAATTGGGTCCTCTCAGTTAGGCAGATCACCAAATAATGAAAGAATCCTATTACTCCAAGGATGGCAAGAGCTAGCTCAGTCTCAGAAAGGTTCCTACCTTCAGACTCACGAACCAGTCAGGCTCCATCCCTCCCCCATGCTGACTGGGATCTCCAGCCCCTGAGATGGCAAACAATGCCCCCTGGTGTGCTATGGACCAGAGAACTATGGGAACTTTCCGAATTTCATAGAACTCCATAGATCGGTGTTCATCTCAGCTACCCTGTGCATAACTGACCTAAAATCAAATGATCCAAACCTGTTTCCCATCCCCCAGAGATGTGTGTAATTAGATAAAATGAGGGCAGAATATGTATAAGTATCTATTATACTGGGATGGCTGCCCAGAAAGGAAATGAGCACCAGGAACTGGACGGCCCCATGCGCACCCTCCGTAGTGAAGGGCTACACCTGGGACTGAAGGAGAGTTACCTCCCAGAGGAGGTGCTGGTGCGTTATGACCTCTCTGAGTTCACACACACTTTGGTACAATTCTGCTCCTCCAGCCCATACTTCGTGCACCGTCAGTATTTTTTCTAGCTTTCTACACTGAAGGATGTCTAGTGGATGAGAATCTGAACTAAAACTTGACATGAATAGCCTGTCTCCACCTCTGGCCTTCACCTTGCTCCTGACACAGAACGGCCTCTCCAGGGTGGCGCCTTCCTCTGCATGGTCCCAACAGTGAATGTTCTGGAGGGTTGAAAAGCAGCAAGAGGACATGCAAAATTGTGAGGATAGAGATTTCTCTCTCTCCATATGAGGAATAAAGGCCCTCACATGATCCCCAGGACATCATTTTTTTGTTTCACTGTCAAATGAATTTACCTGGTTGGGAAAGAATCACAGGGAAAGTTATATCTATATAGGCGTTATGAAAGTATACAAAATTCTCTCAAAGAATATATATCTGAAAACAGCGACTGGGCCACAGTAACCTCCAAAGCACAACAGGACAGGCAATAGACTCTCACCAGATCCCAACTTTGGGTTAAATCATTACAGTACTTGCACCTTCTGTAGGCACTTAATAAAAGGGTGGTTGATTTATCAGTGGCTACTCACAAGCCCTGGATTATTTAGTCCCTGAAAGAGGGCAGAGCAAAAAGACTTGCCTTTAATTCCCAAGACCAAAGGGAAGGAAAGCCGGGTTTTTTAGATCCGCAAGGACGAAGTGGTAAAGAGACAAGGGGCGAGAATAAATGATGCTGGCCATCACCACAGCCTCACGTGCTACATGCAAGCAAGGCAAGCTTGTGCCTATTTTCCAATTCCTGAAAGTGAAGAATTTGGGGAAAGGAATTCTGCCGCCTTTTCTAAATTCCTGCCAGGGAGAGAATGAGAGACAAGTCAACTCTAAAGAGCTAGAAACAAATTAGGCGGGAGGAGCCTGCTGACTTCATTTGCTCAGTTACTCCACACACATTTATTAAGCACCCACTATGCTAGATTCCAGGGATAAAAAGGCACAGGCAGCCACCCTCCCAGCCTTCCAGGGCCTTACATTCTAACTAACCAGAGTTAAGTGTTTCAGTGGCCAGGAGAGAAGGCTGTGCTTGGGACTACGGAGTCAAGTGCAGGGGTGGCCAATTCTTTCTGAGGGTCAGCAAGGGCTTTGCTGGGGAAGAGGGGACTTTGCAGTGTCTGGAAGATGAGCAGGCGGACGTTCATCATGTGCATCTGGGGCAGGATGGGGCTAAGGAGCCATGAGCAGTTTGGTGAAACTACAGGGAAGTAGGAAGGATGCCACCTCTCTGAGCAGGGATACAGAAGCATCCTTTCAGGGTAACAAATTCACCCGTATCTCTCATTCTGAGGTTCTTAACCTGGAGCCCATGGACCTCTAGGGATTCCACTGATGGGCTCCTCAAAGTCTGTGAACCCCAGAAAACCACATGCAGATGTTCACATCTATATGCATTTCTTCTGGGGAGATGATAGAGAACTTTCATAGGATTCTCAAAGGGGCCTGTGATTGCCAAGGAAAGATGAAGAAGAAACACTCAGTCGGACACTGAGTAGCCTGAACACCAAACTGTGATGTGGAAGCCATGGTTTTCTGTCTGTGTCCTGCAGATAGCTTAGTACCTGACATATCATAGGTTTTTCAGGACTAGCAGAGCTCACGGGATGAATGTAAGGAGGCGGGAAGAAATTTTCACCACGATTTTCATCACCAAAGCAAACATTCAGTGTACAGACATTTGTGTGCCAGTCGCTGGGCAAGATTTTACAAACCAATACCTCTTTCCATAAAGGCACACGGAAAAATATCTTCTCAACTTCCTGTTCACAGGATTGCAAAGCCAAGTCCCTAAATGTAGATACAAGTCACCCGGGGCAATTCACTGCAATCCCCAGATCAGGCTCAAACGTTAGTTTCCAGTTGCCTAGAAACGAATAACCCGGAAGACACATCACCAAACCGAGATGCCAAAAGGGCATTCTGTGGACAAGCTGGTTATGAAAACTAGCCCCCAAGCCAGATTGTCTGCCAGGCCTCTCTGGGACTGTTGGGGGAAGGGGCCGACTTGGCAGCCAAAAAGAAGTGGAAGTGAGGGTGGCGGGAAGGTGTTCGGATGGTGGCATGTAAGAAGTGGGCACAGGAACAGGGAGCCAAGGGTTGAGGGAGCAGGCAGCCTCAAATAGAGAAGGTAACTTGTGCCTTTGCAGGTCCTCTTTCAGGCCGTACCCGCAAGTACTCTTCTGAGCGGTTGCTGAGCAAAGTACAGCCATGTCTAAAGATGCAGAAAGTGGCGTGAAGACGTGACCTCACCTACATCCAGCCCTGCCCTGAAGTCATCAGCCTCCAGCAGGTCCACTGAACTACATCAGGCTGGGATGGGCAAGATGACAGACCTCTGGACCCTGCAAGCAGTTTTCATCCAACTCTCCACAGCAGTTCACTCCCTTACAGAGGCAGCAAGCACGAAAGAGGCAAAGAGACCTCACTTTCTAAACTTCAGATCTTTTTTCTTTAATGAAAAGCTCAGAAACTCCTTCAGCGGAGTCAGGTGAGACTGGGATTCCTAAGACAAAAGTTCTAATCCAAAGCATGGCACAGGCCAACACTAGGCACCTCTCTCTGTGCAATGGAAGGACGCTTTGGGCCTTCTTCAGAACCCTTTCTCCGGGAAGGTCTTGGGGGGTGCAGGGGGATGGGATCCAGGGGAAAGGGGCAAACAAAGATATCAGTCTGGAAGCGATTCAGGAAGAACAAATGCGGAAGTCAAACAACAACAAATAAGGCGGATATAAATCCAGATAAAATATTAAAATCATTAAAGGGCTGCTGCTCCCTGAAGATTGGGAAAAATGAAGAGAGTTAATTAAAAGCAATCTCCATGCACTGCTGAGCCAGCCAGCCCTGATAAATCAACACCTGGGGCTGCTGTGGAGGGCGGTCAAGGGGCTTGGGCGGTGGGGGGGGGGGGGGGGGGGGGGGGTGCTGCAGAGACGGCAGTGACGTCAAATTGAACAAAGTGACTTAAGTTTCGTGTCATTAAATATCTTATGACCGTGGAATAAAGTTGTTCTTCCAAGGGGGAGAAAATGACATTCGAGTGAACAAAAAGTGAGGAAGATAAGGGTGAAGAGGTATTTTTTAATTCAAAACATACCTGGGACCATGATGTCAGCATCTGTGATCTTGCCCCAAATGCAGAGGCTTCTGTTTTTTCTCTCTACCTGATCTGCGCAGGTAGCTGCATCTTCTACAATCTCTCTGCAAAACTCTGGGCTATGTTTGTTTTTTGGGGTTGGGGGAAGTAGCGCAAATTCAGAAAAAGAAATGAAGAAGAGGAGATTAAAAAAGACTTTCAAACTTCTCATTGCTGATCCAAGCCAGGCTTTTAGCACAAAACTAGAAGGTCAGTGGAAATTGTGGGAACTTTCTTTTTTCTTTCTTGCTTTCTCTCTTTTTTTTCCCCCTTCCTTTCTCTACTTCCTTCCTTCCCCCTTTTTTTCTGCAGTCAGATAAAGTTTTTGTTCTTCATTTTAAACAAAAAAGAGCTCAGAATTTTGCGGGCCAATCTAAGTTAAAAAAAAAACAAACAGCAATTTTAGAGTGCTACAAAAATGGCCCTTCTCTATTCTAAGGGAACCCTCCAGTTCTTCCTTGATGGAAATATAATCAAGAGAAATGATTGGGAGAAAGTGTTTTTTTTTTCCCTCCATAGAATTGGGATTGGAGGGGGAGTGTGTGCATGGGGAAACATAAGGAATTATGCATTTGGATATGCATTTTAATTAGGTGGACAGAAGCAGCCGCCTGTTAATTTTTCTTGCTTGTTTCCACTTAGCATTCATCACAGGCAGAACCACCATAGAGCGCTCCCACGATAATAGATGGTTCTGCATTGGCTAAGTCCTCGGGGAAAATAATTAGCAGGAGAGAATATATTCTCTCCACTTCGACTACCCCATCCACCCTTCCCTCCCCCACCTCCAGAACCACATTGCCTCCCCCCCCAATAACTGGCAGTGGTTTCCCTAGAAGCCTAAGGGAGCAGTCCGCCTCCTGATTTAGAAGCACTCACTTTGCCCTGCCAAAGAACAGGGTTCTGGAAGGAGAAAAAGACAGACTGGAGGCCTTCACTGGAGTGGAAGCTCCTAGATGCAGGGAGGGAGGCTTAGTTCCCTATGCTGCTTAGTTCCGAGCGGCAGGCTAGCAATGAGAATTGGCCAGGACAGGATGAAGAAAGCTCCAAAGAGGATGAGACAGTTCTCCCTGAGCTCAACGAGCATCAAATAAAGACATGTAAAGAGTCCTTAGCTGAAGATAATGGGAGTAGGGATGATGCTTCTCACTTAATTTGCTTTCATAAAGTATGGGAATGCTGTGGTTTTGCAGCAAGCTTGGATCTGAAGCATTTCCAAGGCTGGCAAATAATTCTGTCATTCTGAGATTTGACCCTCACCACAATGCTGTCCATAGTCTACTATTGTATAAAGAATCAATTCTTGCCACTGACCCCCTATGTCAACAGCACACCCCCTTGCTCACCAGCAAATTTAAACCCCAGCCTCTCCTTCACCCCTTCTCTCTCCCTGGAGTCTTCTTGATAGAAGGAGGAGCCAGAGACTGGCTGATGACCAGAGCCCAAGTTCCAGGAGAACACACCCTCCGCCCGCCAGCTTCTGATTCCTCTGATCACGGGTGGACTCAGCACAAGGCTGACAATGGGAAATGAAATGAGGGCTTCCCCGAGCTCATATCCTCACCTATTCCAAACCCAGACGATGGGAAAACCCCACCGAGATCCCAGGGCTATTTACACACAGCTGGACGAGTGAGGCTCTGCATTTCCTGGAAAACAATGATTAGACGTGATCTGTAATGCCAGGATCATTTCATTTATTTTAGTTTTAATATAGTAACGTTTAATAGATGAGATATTGCTGACTCTCTGAGAAGGCCTCAGTTGGCTACAGGAAACTCTGCAGTTCTAGTAACACCTATCATTTGTACTTTACACCTTCTGAAATGTTTTCACATCCATTATTTCATTCGGGCCCCTTGAGAGGGGTAAGCAGGGCTGGGTATAGGGAAGGGAGGCAAAAGGAGATACAAGCCCTTCTCACCTTATGGAAAGATAGGCCAGACTTACTACCTCTTAACTTTCAAGCTGTCCTGTCATCCCAGGTGCCTTCTCCACCTGAACCCCTGTTGCCCAATGAAACTTCCACTCTGCCTAGGAAACCTTCACTCCCAGCCTTACCAGGTAACTACTACTGCTGCATCTCCTGGAGCTTCCCCAAACCCAAACCCTGACCTCCACAGGGAGTCCCTGCCCTCAAGGGGTTGGGGGGAGGGGGACCAGTGAAGGCAATCCTTGTGACTGGGGATGAGAGGAGTGAGTCTCTGCATTCCCAGGGCGTTCTACCCACCCCACCCCCATTCCAAAACAGTGGTAGTCCTACGGGGGAGTGGAATAAAGAGGTTGAATTCTATGATACTATCAGTAATTTTTTTTTAAGTTTACAAAGAGGGAGTTGCCTGTCCTATCTAGAAGTATACTCCCTGGATTTTAATAAGTCTAAAAACGAAGGGAGACCTAGGCATATATCCAAAAGAGCTGAAAGCAGGGACTGAAACACTACTTGCACACCCATGTTCATAGCAGTATTATTCACAACAGCCAAAAAGTGGAAACAACCCAAGTGCCCATCATTGGATGAACGGATAAACAGACTAAGGCACATACATACAATGGGATATTATTCAGTCATAAAAAGGAAGGAAATTCTGACACATGCTGTAGCAAAGCTGAACCTTTCGGACATTATGCTAAGTGAAATAAGCCAGTCACAAAAGGACAAAGAGTGTATGATTCCATTTATATGAGGTGCTTAGAACAGGCAATTTATAGAGACAGAAAGTAGCATGGTGGTTACTGGGGACTGGGACAGGGGCGGGAGGAGGATGAGGAGTTACTGTTTAATGGGCACAGAGTTTGTTTAGGATGATTCTTTACATTCTGGAAATGGGCAGTATAAATGGTTGCATGACATTATGGATGTATTTAATGCCAGTGAACTGAACACTTAAAAATGGTTAAAATGGTACATTTACCTGTTATGTATATTTTACCACAAGTAGAAAAAAAAATTTAAGGGGCTGCCTCTGTATGCTGGAGGTCAGGGTGACCATTTTGTTTTTTCTTTCATTTTGCCTCTCACAATTTAGGCTTCTATGAATTCTCTGATAGGTTCTTACAACCCCTCTTCCTCCTTTAGACTTGTAGCAAATTGCCAAGGGAGCTTTCAACCAAAGGAAAGCCTGATAATAACACCCCCAGAGGAATCTGGGATGTTCTGGAGGCATGTCACTGAATGAGAGGCAGTGAATTCCAATTTAGACGCTGCTAATACCCACCTGGGTATGGCCAGACTCTGTGTGTCTGCTGGACACCGCCACTTCCTCAGCAGTATCATGGGGTACAACAGAGGAAGCTCACTGAGACATCAGTACAGGCCCACCTGCTTCAGCTCACTGAACAGTCAGGTATCTGCAGCTGCCCAAGTGGAAGTGAAAAAAAGCACTTTTTTCCCATGTTAACTGGGATGGGTGCCATGGTAGAGGGGAGGGCTGTTCCAAGGAGACTACAGATAAATGAAATCCAGAGAAGAAAAATCTTTTGCTTGGTTCCCTTTCTCCCTCCATACATTTAAAGAAAAGAGGAAGAAAAAGATAGATGTTCTCAATAATTCCAGTCTTCTGCACAACCAAAATCAGAGTGCTTGTAAACAGCAAAATAGGCCAATGAGTCTTCCCATTTCTCTTTCCCGTCTCCATCCTCTGGTTGGAGTGTTAATGAGAAGAAAAGTGTTCAAAAGGGAGAATTAGAAGAAACGCCCACATTCTAAATGGGCCACCACCTGGTCCTCAGCCTTAGGCCCTGAGAAGGGAGAGATTAGAACACCAAGTGGTAGCATAATGTGGCAAAACTGGACCAGATTAGATGAAACTACGGAGAAGCCTACCAGTCTTAACCCCCCTTCAGAGCCACACTTTAAAGGCGAGGAAGACTTCGAATGCCGGCCCCTAACTGTCCTCCTCGTCCTAATGAACCACAGTAAGAGCCATAAGTTTTTGACTTGAAAGGACTTTTGGCATCAAGGTGCATCACTCTCATCTTAAAGACAAGGAATATGCAGCTCAGAGAAGTTCTGTGTCTAAGATCACATAGCTAGTGGGTGGTAGGGATGAAAACAGAGCTCAAATCTCTGGGGTCCTCTCCCAGAGCTTTTTCTCCTCCATTACTCCGTTACTAGAAAAGAATAGCCACTGGTGAGAAACAAATGTGGAAGAGGGACAGAGTTTGAGATAGGGCCACACTGATGGCAGTGCAAGTTTGGGGACTGAAAAACCTTCTCTGGTGGAGCTTCCAATTGAAGTTAATACAAACAGCAGATTTTCGAAGTGAATAACGATGAAAACAAACTCACTCATTTCATAGCAACCTGAGATGACCACACGTTCTGGATTCAGGCAGAGAGGAGAGGGTGCAAAAGGGGGATTAGACATGTGCCATCATTGTCCCTTGGGCTCAGAACTAAGGCCTGGGTGGTGGAGGACTCAATGTGGGCTATTTGAACCCCATTATTAGGAGCTCTGATCTTAATCCCCTTGTCCCTCCCTGCTTCCAAACACAGCCCCCTAAATCTTAGCCTCCTCAAGGCTTCTCTCCTCCCTTGCCACCCCCACCCACAACTACTATTCACAAACACACAACCTAGAAATTCTCAGCACAGGCTGTTCCTCTCCACTCCCCCCCCCCCCCCCCCCAAAAAAAACCTCCTAACCACTGCTTTTAAAACTCTGATGCAAATCACAGGCTTCAAAAACCTTCCTTCAGTGACAGTTTTACGATGCTAACTCCATTCATCCATATGGTTTGACAGACTGTGAAACACTAGTAACCGGACCAATAAGAAAAACAAATTACAAAAACACCACAACACCTCATCTCTCCCCAGTTGCTCACACAACTAAAGGAAACTTTGGAACTTGCAATGGATTGTAATATCAGTCTGTCTTGCTGTTAAACAATCGTCTTGTCAGAGTTCCAGACCACACAGTGGTTTTATCCACTTACCTATGCCCTTCCCACTCCCCCACCCCAGGCCACTCCTTTATCTTTTCTTGTTAAATACCTACATGTTTAAAGATTATTTGAAGCTAGGATCATGCTTACATAGGCCCCAGCTAGAAAACTGTGGCTGGGCAAAAACTATTTCAGTGGTTGTGGCATTTCTTTGACCAGGGGCTTGCCACACTGGGCTACATTTCTGTCATCTAGTGACTGTCAGACACTCAGAAATCACAAAAGTTACTCTGCAGAGGTTGGGATAATAAACAGGCCTGGATTCTGGTGCCTTTTTATGACCCACCCCCAGCACCACTACAATCAGCATGGCTGCACTTTCAAAACTGAAACATCAGCCTCAGTTTCCTTTCTTTTTCTGGCGCAGGCTCAAAACAAAGCATGTTGACCGTGGCATTTTATTTTTTGCTTGATCTGAGCAGATGGCTCTGGAACAGCTTTAGACATTATGGTGTTTCTCAGATGTACCTAAATTTCAGCTACCTGCATGATTCCAAAAAGACAAAGGAGGATGAGACGTCTCCAATTAAGTTGCCTCTGAACTCCAGCCCACTTTAAGGAACTGAGCAGCTCCCATTCAACTGGAGACCCTGGATGTCTCCCAGGTGGTCTGCAGGCCCGGCAATTTTCAGAGGTTTACCCTGTGACGACGCCTTCATTTGGGTTCTGGCAGAAATTAATATCCTTTATGGGTATCTCATCAAAACCAGACATTCTTCCTGCTGAAAAATAATGTGTACTAATGAAGTTTGGAGAATTTAAAGCTTCCCCCCGCCCCCTTCCTCCACTCCCCCCAGTGGCAACCAGAAGCAGATGGAGAAAGGGGTTCTTAGGCATCTGTTGGCTTAAAATGTCTGAGGGTCCTTTTTCATAAGAGGCTAAAATAATGCCCATAAAAAGCTGCAAGTGCACAAATTCCCAACCCCAATGTTCTCCATTTAGTACCTACCCACATACCCCCACCCCAACAGAAAGAGCCAGAAGGAGATTAGAACCAGGAATGTGTGTCTTCCCGCCCCCCCCCCACCCCCACACACACCATCCTCTCTGATATCTAAACTGAGTGTCACAGCAAGAGTGAGGTCTGGCTTCTAAGTGGCAACAATCACACAACTTTCACAGGCACAAAACCACTTTAGATTAGAATACACTGTCTCCAGGTCATAGAATGTATAAAAAGACAAAGATCTGAGGTCCATCTATAAACATGCCCGGCTGTTTGACCTTGGCTGAGTAAGTATACTTGTCTCTCCCAGAGTTGTGTCCTTAATAACAAAACAGAGATTTAAAAAAACATGCCTCCAAGCAAGAGAAACTCCTTACAAAAAGTTTCAATACAATTACCTATCTGTGTGTTCACATGTTACAAGCATGACCAAATAGTTTACTGGTCTCATTATTTATAAATAAACATTACTTGGGGTAAATCCCTGTTGGTTTATATGGAACAATTAAATAATAATAACAGTTATTCTTTTCTAAGCAGGCAGTTAATATAATAGATATATACGTGCATAATCCAGTCTGGCAGAAGGTGGCAGACATTCCCAGTTAAGTGCATACAAACCAGGATTTTGATAACTTAATAAAAGAGTAAGTTGTTTAAAGCGTTGATAGCAGATATGGGGAGGGTGGCTAACCTGAAGTAGAATATCAAATAAGATTAGGATTTATATTAAAAGCATTATGTTTGTTAATCAACTATGATCCAATATAAAAAAAAATTTTTTTAAGGAATATAGCAGGGCAAAAAACAAAAACAAAAAAATGCATTGTGTCCTATGTATGTACAAATCAACCAGAATATGATAGGTAATGTAGCAGACTTACACACAGACCTTTATCAAACCCATATTTATGTTACCTAAATGTGTTTACTTCACTACATGGCCCTTATCTTGCTTGTATGTGTAAGAAATAAGGGTGACTCACACATCTAGGCTCAGACAATGTAGCTGCTAAATTAAATAATGTGCAATACCTATTTACACATCATACATGTCCATCGATGCTTTTAAATTCTATCTGCCCAGATGTGACTGCTTGGTTGTGGGGCCACCTGCCGCGTCCCCTTTGTGATCTGATCAGTCCAGGCGGCTCCTGTTTCTGCCTCTAACACCCTGTTGGGCAGTAATAAGATGTTAAAGGCGACAACAGACAGAGAAGCCAGGCTGTCAGCTTCAGAGAGGAAGGGGGTGAAGGGTACAAGGAGGAGGAATAAGAAAGGGAGTTGAGGGGAGATCAAAGACAGGCAGGAAGAAAGCTAAACTGCTGAGAGAGGGGATGTGGCTCCAGGAGCTTGGGGCCCTACAGAAGACCCCAAAGCAATGAGATTCAAATTGTGCCATCCACTCACTCAAGCTATTGAATTATTGAATGTCCCACGTGGAAAAAGCTAGTATAATGAGAAATGGTCCATACTCAGTGTAGGCAGAGCCCTACAGAAATGTTGCACGAAACCTGGGCTTGTTTCTTTGCAGAACATTACCTACCACCACTTTATCCCCCAATCCTAGAGGAAACCTTTGTGTGACCAGTTTCTATAGGGGGCATCCCTGGTGTTGGCTTTTTTTTTTTTTTCTTTCTTTCTTTTTTTCTTTTTCTTTTTTTAAGGGAAGAGAGAGAAAGACTCCGAAAGCACACAGAAAAAAATGCTAATGTTGTTCAGCTCCGTTTCATTGTCAGGAGGGACACAGGAGGATAAAAACATAGCTCTCCAAACCTTTCTCCCTGCTCCCCTCCTCCCAGCACCACCATCCATCCCTTCCGCTGGATGTGTCTCTGCGCTTTGTTCTAATTTAGCCCATGCATAATTTATTCACGTGTGTATTGTTTTCTGATCAGCAACTTTTAAAAACAAATGAAACCTACAAAGATGTTCTATTAAACAAGTTGTTTTTTAAAAGTAAAGGCAGATGTTGTAGGTCTCCCAGTAACAACATCCGTGTTCCTGCGTTAGGTGTTTAAAAACCGTCTAGTGCGCAGGAGGCTCGGCTGGTCGGGGGTATTGTTTACACCCCCTTACCCCCAGGGAAAGGGATTGGGATGCAAAAAATGAGGGGCTAATTATAAACGACCATTCAACTGCCACCTAGAAAAAGCAGGCTGGGGTGTTGTGTATATGCTAGTGTGTATGTGTGTGTGGCGACACAGAATTACAAATACATCACATTGCAACTGTTTCTAATTATACAAAGTACAAGCGCAATAATTCAGAACTAATTCCAATAACCAGCCTGCTTCTCTGTCCCTTTCCCCACTTCTAACCCCACCCCACACAGACACCCTCCCCAAATACGCACCCTTCTGCGGTCCAAAAAACAAAAACAAAAAGCTGGAGCCGGCAGGAATGAGTGTAGAGATACTGCGCCCGCCCGCGCGTAAGCGGGCTCCAGGGTAACAAGGGTACCTACCGCTTTCCCAGTAGGAAACAACCCTGGCGCACATGTGAAATAGCTTTCTCTAACTTGACTTTACCAGGAGGCATCAGCCCCGCTATGCGTTTTCGGCTGGAAATGTGAAAACTGCAAATCAGCCGTGGGTTCGGTAAAAACTCACAGCATCAGCTGTGTGGCAGCGCAAGCGACGAGGAGGGGGGATGCGGCGAAGTTACGCCCATTTATTCTGCCATAAAATATTTTCTTTCTTGGGTGAAACGCTGTGGCGTTCAAGTGCAGTGTATCCGAGCTTCCGAGCGAGAACTGAAGCCCAGAGCTGCTCTCTAATCAGCTTCAGCTTCCAATGTCCTCTCAGCAGCGTTAACACATATATATATACACATGTAAAACTCCGAGATCTCGGACATTCCTACCCTTTTCCCCTATCACGGATAGGAGATAAGCTGGTGCAGACACCTCCCATTCTCCCCGCGCTTTCCTCCTCGTTAAGAAACCCCCCGCCGCCCTCCCTCCTCCCCGCGTGCGAACCTGGCTTTCAACTCCTAGGGGAGCCCCGCGTGCGGACGCCGATGCGCTAAGTTGAAAGAACCTGGGTGGGCATCCGCCACGCACCGCCGAGAATTCGGCACGAAACTCCCCCCACCCACACCTCTCCCTCCCCTCGCCCGCAGCTTCCAGCTGGGAAGTCCTAATCCCGGGCGCGCAGAGCCCCCAACCACGTCGCGCCGAGATCCGGAGGGAGCGCCCCTCTGCCAACATCACTGCCAACAGCACCCCTTTTAGAGCGACGCTAGTTTCCCGAAGCCACCCCCGGCTCCACGATCGCGAGCGGACTTGGCGGCTTAACAGTTCCACTGACTGGAAGGAAGGAAGGAAGGAAGCCAGGATAAAAAAGGAGGGGGGAGGAAGGCGGGCAGGAATTGGCTGTCGGACCCGGGGACTGGCCCCCGCGTGTCCTCGCCCAGCCCGCCCCCCTCCGTCCCGGATCTGGGCGTCCGCTCAAAGTCTCCCGGCGGCGGCCAGAGGCACCTGCCCCTCGCTCTGGCCGGGAGCAGGCTCAGCCCGCTCAGGCGGGGAGCCCCAAGCTGCCTCTCGCCCGCCTCGGCTTTTCACCCAGAGGAGGCGAGAACACCATTCAGGAGACCTGCAGCTTCCCTGTCTCCAAATCAACCCCAAGTTAACCCGAGTCGTTAATTTACTACAGGCAGTACCCCCACAAACACACCCGGAGACACACCGGCGACCGCCCGAAGTGCCGTCACGCTCCCGGGGCTGCCCCGGCAGGAAAGCCCCGGGCAACCACCTGGGCCCCAGGGCTCCCGGGACCTGCTGCTCCCCCTGCGGTCCTCCCAACTCCGGAAGGTTTGCACAAACTCCCCGCAAGCGATCGGAAGGCAGAGAGCGCCCTGCAAACTCCGGAGCTGCCGCGGTCCGCTCGCCCCGGCGGACCTAGCCTCGGGGCGAGGGCCGCGGGTTCCGGAGGCGTTGGGCTCAGCCAAGTGCACCCAGGCGGCCCCAGCCCGGCGCTCGCCCCCAGCAGGGCCGCCCCCCGCGCCGCGCTCACCGCCCCGCGAAGCCGGGGACTCGGGGGACCGTGCTGTCCTCGAGCTGCTCACGATCCCCTAGCCGTAGAGCGCTCGAGCGCCAGGCGCCCCTGCTGATAACCCCCCTCTCTCGGTCAGCCAATTTAGAAGAACACAAATGTAACAATTTTCTTCTTGTTAATTGCATCTCCTGACATTTCTGCTCGTTGGGGTTAAAAAAAACATGAAGAAGTAAGAGCTGAAAGAAAAGAGAGAAAGCCCCGCCGCGGCTGTGGGCGCCTGCAAGCGCAATGCATACGCAGCGCTCGGCACGCAGAAGGCGCCCTTTTTTTCATATTGAAACCACGCGGAATATGTACATTTTTTAGTCTTACTTACGCTTTCAGGGGGTTGTGAATGACAGTCGCCATTTTGCTACAATGTAACAGAATATTGTCTGTCTCAGAGTTCTAAAGGTTCGCTCAGGGGAAGCGGAGAGCCAATCAGATCACGGGATACCGGCCCGCCGGCCAATCGGTGCGGCTGGTGGCCAGGTGGGCGGGGCCTGCACGGTGGTAGTTATTAGGGGAGCTGTCAAAGCCCAGAGGTCACTCCCTTTTGTAGAGCCCGAGAGCAAGCAGGTCTTAAAGGGGCAGTACCGCGCGAGCAGCTCCTTTTCGGATTGGAGAAAGTGGAGACGCACGGGACAGTATTTTAGTTTGGTTTGAATCCCTACTTTCTAAATAACTGCAGAGAGTTGCGCTCCTGGACAGAAATATTTAAGTATTGGCAACAAACCACTGAGCCCACCCCACCCCCCCACCCCCATTCATTAGCTTTTGGCTTTGCTGTTACGTTTTTAATCCCCCAAAGGGCAAATCCCCTGTTCCCGTGCAAAAGTTGAAAGGATGCCGTTTCGTCTAACAAATTACTACACGTGTCCTGCCGTTTGCTAAAACTCTGGGTCCTGCGGCTTTTTAATATTCTCCTTTCCGAAGAGTTGTCTTTATCT
Organism: Hippopotamus amphibius kiboko; assembly: GCF_030028045.1. NCBI lineage: Eukaryota > Metazoa > Chordata > Mammalia > Artiodactyla > Hippopotamidae > Hippopotamus > Hippopotamus amphibius. The sequence goes on from NC_080189.1 coordinate 158,586,495, forward strand.
CGGCCACCTTCCTCTCTTGGTTTCTTGAGCGGCCGCCGCCGTTCCTGGAGACTCCAGGACAGCAACTCCCCTCCCCGTGGAATGTCTCAATGTCAGGCTCGCTCGCTCCTGCAGCCTGGGCTTTCCTTACGTAATGCGCGGAGGTCACTCTGGCGGATCCCCGCTATCACCTCTTCAGTTCTCTCACACACCAGAAACTTCTGAAATGGTCAGATTCTGGTTGGCTTGGGAGCTACCTGAGGCCTGGCGCTCTGGCCTTTAGGCTTACGGAGGGAAGGTTTAAGGGAACTTTTGGAAGTGCTTTCCGCTCCTGGGAAAGCGAGTGACTAGACAGAAGCTGTGGAACCTAGGCTGGGTGTTGCCAGGGTCTTTCGCGGAGTAGCACACACGATTCTGGCGTCACCTTTAACTGATTAGATAGAAGGTGAAAAGAATTTGCTAATGAATAATCCGATGTGACCCGAGGCGTTCAGAGAGTCTCTGCCTGCTTCAAGGGTTCAAGTCAGTGCGAACTCCTCACTTGGCGAACCCCTGACAAAATCAGCAGACTTCTGCGAAGCCAAGCTTCCACTGGGCAGCCTGCAAGCTCGGGGTGGATGAAATCACACTAAATCATGAATAGGGGCCTCGTTAGCATACAGAAATCTGGCTACCATCCCAAAGTTGTTTAATCGGGTCAAATAGCTAAGATAGTGGGGGAGGGGTGAAAGGGGGGAGAGGAGATGCCAAATCGCCAGTTCTTCAAAGCTGTGCCCTCTCACTTCCTTTCTTGGCGCTCCCCTCAAAGCAATGGATAAAATCAAATAAATTTATTTTTACGTTCCAGAACTTTCAGAGTTCAACTCCATACACTATTAGAGTTACAGATAAACAGAACAGGACTGAATCAGTATGTCTGTAAGACTTGACATTTTTAACCCCTTCTTTTCGCCTAGTTAATAGCGGAGTCAAGTTCTATAGATTGCTTTGTAACTTGTTTTTTAACTTAAGTATAGTTGATTTACAATGTGTTAATTTCTGCTGTACAGCAAAGGGATTCAGTTTTATATGTAGATATATATGTATATATATATACACATATATATACTTTTTTGTATTCTTTTCCATTATGGTTTATCATAGGATATTGAATATAGTAGGACCTTGTTGTTTATCCATCCTATATAGAATGGTTTACATCTGCATCTTACATCTGCTAACCCCAACCTCCCTGTGTAACTTCTTTGCACAGCATCTTGCAGTTTGAAAAGTTATCCCCTTTTCTAAAATTAAAGTTTGAAAAATCCTGTTCTTATTAATTTGTCAAGGGATTGCTTCAAATGCTAATACTTTGCCTGGGATGGGCCTTGACAACCTTAAAAAGCAAGCACTGTTTTCTGACCCAAGAAGTATGAGTTTGAACTACCAGTCAGAACTCCCAAAGCCTCTTTGAGATATCAAAAGCACGGCAATTCAGATTGGAAGACAACAGCATGTTTCAATATACCCAGCTTGATAAATAAGCAGGAAAGGTAGTGCCTGCCCTAAACAAGGCTTACAACAGGAGAGGGAAAACAAATTTATATTACATATTAAAGAAAAATACATACTCTAAGCACATATAGTCATTTATTGAGTTAAGACCAAAATGCAGAAACCGTCATAATTTCCAAATATCCGGCACACTTGAAAATGGCAGACCAGATCTGTATTCACTTTGAGAAACTAATCAAGAATTTAAACATTTGAGTTGCATTTATAATGACTGAACTGTAAAAAATTATGAATTAAAGACAGGATTTTGGTTTTTTAAGTAGTACAGTCTTGCCTTTTATAATCTAATGGAATATCATTTTAACTCTGTCAACACAGGTATGACTTTTAAATAAACAGAATTGCTGTGATTCATCTTTTATCAATTATAAGATATATAAGTGTTATTATTAACTTAACTTTGGTTTTTATGTCACAGATCAAGATTTTTGCTACAATAAGGCAAGTTCTGTCAATTGGCAGATTGTCTGACCCATCTGCAATGAGGCCAAATTGTTCAAATAGGACTTAAAATGTACTGACCTCACCCCACAAAAAGGCATATATTTTTTGCCAGAATGCTCAAAAGCAAAGGAGCTTAGAGTAGACATGTTTAAACAAGACAAGAACCCTAAAAATTTTACATTAATTTTACAAGGAAGTGCTGTATATGGTTTAGAAGCATGGGCTCTGGAATCCATCTGCCCGAGGTCACCATTTGCCAGCTGACTTATCTTGGGAAAGTTTACTCAGGTACTTGAATGCTGCAGTCTCCTCATCTGATAAATGGCAGTAATAGTAGAACCTACTTACCTACTTAAATGAGGAAACACATGTCAAGTGTCTGGCACATTAGCAGGCTCTCAAAACACACTGATTATTATTTTCATACAGATATTTAATTCTTTCCTGTTGGAATAAGGAATGAAGGGGATCAGAATAAAAAGACACATGAGAAAGTTAAACTGTCCATCAAGTTTAGATTTTAAACTCATTAAACCAAGAAAAATAAGCAAAGAACAATTTTGATGAGAACGAAACAATAAAGAGGACTGGTTCAGTTAGGGATCATATAACTACTGAAACTCCCCAAATGTCCTCTTACTAACTGTATTATCAAGACACTTTTAAAATCCCATCTCTAAAGCTCTATAGATAGTCATATATTTGAATACACTCCAACCCTCCCCATCGCTTTCATCTTGATTTAGTTGGTTAGGTGGCTTTGGAGGATCGAGTAGGCCCAGAATAACCACTTCCCCATCCACCGGGAGAGTCTAGAGCTGTGCTGTCCAGTATGAGAGCCATGAGTCACACATGGCTCTTAAGCATTTGAAAAGCGACTAGTCTGAATCCAGATGTGCTATAAATGTACATACATATCAGATGTCATAGACTTAGGACCAAAAAAGAATGTAAGATATCTCATTAATAATTTTCATATTGATTACATGTTGAAGTGATAATATTTTTGATTTACTGGGTTAAATAAAAAATATTATTAAAACTAATTCTACCTCTTTCTTTTTAATTTTTTTTAATGTAGCTACTAAGAAATTTTAAAATAGTCATGTTGTGTTTCTGTTGTACAGCATTGCTCTAGACAGTGTATGTGACTAGGGAAAGAAGGATGAGGCCTCTCTCAATCATGTTAATCCATTCCATGCAGCCTTCTCAAATTCAGCTTTGACATCAGTTAGCAAAACTCCCTGGTCCAGCTTAAGTATGTGTTCAACACCACCCATCCAAAGGACCATCTGAGGTGCAACCAAGGACCCAAGTACCTGAACCACTAGGGGCACTGGAATCTGTTTTCTCTTAAAAAGTTTGAAGACTGTTTCAGCAGATGATGGATCAAAGCTGTGAGGAGATGCTCACCCAGAAGCAGGGATGAGCAGCACTTCTGCAGCAAGTGTCAGCCTTTCCAGCTGACTTCTTTAAGGCACATGGAAATAAGAGAAGTCAGAGAAGGAGAGGCAGGCCTCACAAACAGCCAAAGAGTTCATTTGAAAGAGGAAGCTCACCACAAAAGCCATCCAAAATAAAGGCAGTTTCCAGCGGGCTCTGGGAGCTGAAGGAGTTTGAAGTACTGCAGGCATTTAAAAAACAAGAACAAGCTCACCCTCAATTCCTCCATTCATCCACAGAACAGTCTGTCATGGCCTTGGCAGCTGGTTGGCCATGCTGGTTCCCTGAGATCCAGAACCAGCTCTGGTATGTTCTAGGCATTGATCTGAAGAGGGGGCGTCAAAACTGTAATTGGCTTTCTCTATTCTTGGGGATGTAGGTGGACGGGTTCTTAATCCATTCACAAAGTCTCAAAGCACAGAAGAAAAAAAAAATCAAAGTCCGGATATAGGAGATGCTTCTAGGGCCAGACCTCTGAAACCTCCTGTTTCAGGGAGAGTCGAATTGAAAGCAATGGATGCTGCTTCCACTCACTCAGTTCATTCATTCACTCATCAGAGGCTTTCTATGAGGGAGGCTTTGTGCTAGGCACAGGTGGCGAAATAAAAATAAACCAGACATGGAAACAACCCTCAAAAAGCAATTCCCATCCATCTGGAGAGAGAATAAAAATAGTAGGCCAACCCTACAAGCAAGCAGAGTAATTACTTGATGTGACTTAAAAGGGAAAAGTGGCCTACCCAGCCAGCCTCGCCTTTTCCTGGCATGGTGCCCATAATCCCATCCTTGGGTGTTTAGTGAATGTATTCACTCCTTTGGGTTTTCAAGGTTTCGTGGTGTCAAGATTTTCATAAATTGGTATAAAACAAGGGAGAAGTAATCTATGCCAAAGAACCTCAATGGAGGCAGCAAGTACCTCTAACATTGGGGGAGGGAAAGGCTTCATGGAGAAGCTCACATTTAATTTGGGCGCTGGTTGGGTAGATTTTAGAAATGAGTCAAGGGGTAAAAGGCCTTCCAGACCCAAAACATAGCCTAAGAACAGCTAATTCATTCATCAAATATTTGTAGATTCCCTATTCTGTGCCACTATGCTCCTTTCTGCTGGGACTCAGGGTACAGCGAGATCTGAGACAGTCCCCACCTTTAAAGGACACATATTTGAAAGGTAGGGGAGGGGGGAGAAGGCAGTGATGATGCCATGAGGTGGAAGAACAGGGAGCACTGTGGGGCTGGATGAGGCACCAACAAGACAGGAAGGTCAGGGCTGTCCTCTTAGAAGAGGTGGTCTCCAAGCTGAGCCTTGAGTGACCTGTGGGAGGAGAGATGTCCCTGCAGAGGTGGCAGCACATATAAAACCTTCGGGAGATGCATCAGGCATCGTGATTTCAGGGGATCCCGTAGTAGGAAGGTAGTTGCAGGGGGACGAGTGAGACAGAAAAACTAGAGAGGTGGGAATAGGGGTGTTGCCAACGCTAAGAGATGTGGAGATTTATCTGGAAGGCAATCAGGCAACACAAAGATGTTAAGCTAGGGGTGAAAATGAACAAACTAAAAACGGTCGTCTTTTTAGAAAGCTCGTTTCAGCAGCAATGTGACTGCAGATTGGACAGAGGCTAAGCTGGAGGGCTGGGAACCTCCTAGGCAGCTGTGGCACTGGGGTAAAGATGAGGGGCAGGATCCGTGATTTCTAAGGAAGTAGAACCTGCAGGACTTGGTGGCTGGCTTGCTGTGGGCTTGAGGAGATGGGAGGGGACTAGGATAATGCCAGGTTTCTGACTCCTGGAAATGCCAGCAGCCAGCTCCCCTTGACTAGAGAAACATGAAGTCAAGGCCAAGGCCTGAAGCCTGGAAGCCAATGAAGCCCTAGGACTTTCAACTGTGGGAGAGGGGCTTGCCTTACTAAAAATCATAATCCCTCGTTCCCCAACTTCCCCCATAACATTAATATATAAATCTCTTCCCCTGGGGGAATGGTGACCTAGGCTGGGATTCTCTTATATCCCCTTCCTCTGGTTTTTCCTTTCTCAATGAACTCTACCTTCCATCAGGAGCCTCTTCCAAATCCCTTCCTGCTAATCCCCACCCTTTCCCTCAGGGCATGCTCTGAATCAGCTTAAAGAAGCCTCCCTCCTGGGTAGCTGCATCTTAAGAGGAGATTCTAGGACACCCCAAAACCTTCACAAGAAAGGGATCAAGACTTCATGAGAAGGGTGGAAAGCAGGGGTGGGGGTGGGATGAATTGGGAGATTGGTATTGACATATACACATTAATATGTATATAGTAGATGACTAATAAGAAAAAAAATACCAAATTGTACATTTAAAAAAAAAAAGACTTCATGAGATACACCATACACACACACACACAGAAGCAGTGGCTTGATTAGAATCTCAGGCACCAGGAAAGGCAGCGAATAGGATATTTTTATACAGGAGCTTTCTCCAATCAAATCTCAGGGAGTAATCACAGTCTACTCTGAGGACTGGCCCTGGCCCCTTTTCTCCCTCACTAATGCCAGACAATCACAAGTGGGCCTCGGTTTTTCCTGATAGAGGCACTGGTTACAGAGCTCTTGCCGAGTCTATTTTTTTAAGATAGCTAACTCCTCTCTCTACCTGCCAAGTCCAAATTTTCCAAGTCCTCCCTCGGCGAGTCCACATGGACACCATATCTGAAATCCTGGCAGCTCCTGCATCCTAAATCAAAGCACCTGGCAAGGTCCTCCTGCAGAGAAGAACAGAATGGAGCAGGGAGGGGGGAACCTTCCTTCCACCGCTACCACCATGGGGAGTGACTAGAACCATGTTTGGACCAAGACATAAATGAACCAATTTCCCACACGCAAAGAAATAAATTCACCCCCTTGGCCATCTCCTGGGTAAAGAAACTTCCTTTCATCTGCAAAATGGCTGCCCCAAGAGCCCCCAACGAGGGCTTTCTGCAGGGTATTGCTTTAAGTGTGGTGACACTCCAAGGCACCTGTCTCCCTCACTCACGCCACTGACGTGACCTCGGGCTTCTACACTGTCATTAGGCAGGACTCATCCAGGAGAAGTGGAAGAGCCAAGCACAGGAGAGAATACTAAGTGTGGTTGTTCTGCAGATATTTACACCACCATATAAAAATAGGTGTCCACAAGCAGGAGAGATGGACAGAAGCCACAGGACCTAAAATGTCCCACACCCTGGCAAAGAGGGGGACTGAGGCCTGCTGAATGGCAGATGTTTTCTACTCTGACGCTCTAGGCAATGAACTTTGGCGTGCGCAGCTGCAAAAGGACCTCAACTCCATGTTTATTCTACTCAAGAGGAAAAAGGAAGGAGGTGAGAAAACGTTCCTAAAGTCCACAGAGGACCCAGTGCATTTTAAATGCATCTAAGCCAACAGGGGCAGCCAAGCCTGGGGACAGCTTCTCCCAGAAGGTGCAGAATCCTAACGAAAATAATGATAGAGGATGAGTGAGGTGGGACTGCTAGAAGAGGAGACAAAATGGAAGCAATAGGTTGGAAAAGAAGAGAAGCAAAAATCCAATGAAAGGGGATTATTAAGGTCAGGCAAGAAATGAAATTTATTTTGGTACCTGGATTCCCAAAGTCACCATATGTTCTCTGTTCTCACCAACCAACTTATTTTATCCCTGCACAACAGACAAAGCTTTGTATAATGCCATTTTGTAATTGTTGGAACTCACTGACAATTCTGAAAAACAGGGCTATTTTCTAAACACAACTGGACTCACGATGACTCTGAAAACCATCATGTTTCTAAAAAGGCTTTTTATAAAGCTGACATTAAATATTTTAATTATACCCATTTGGTAGGGTACAGGATGGATTAAATGTATCTCAAGAGACTTCCCTGGTGGTCCAGTGGGTAAGACTCCACATTTCCACTGCAAGGGGCACAGATTCAATCCCTACTCTCCCTAGTCGGGGAACTAAGATCCCACATGCTATTCAGAGCAGCCAACAAAAGAAAAGCAAATACACTTGTATTTTAGAGTATCTCATTTTCTGTCTCCCTACCCCACAAAATGTGAAGGGCAGGTATGGCACCTTTAAATCTCCAGAGCCTGGCCCTAGGCCTAGCAGATGGTTAATAATTGGTGGTTGAAAGAATAAATAAAAGCATAAATAACTATATCTAGTAATATAAATCCCACCCTATTAAAAAACAACTCTACTTCACACCCACGAGGAAGGCTAGAATCAAAAAGTCAAATGACAAGTGTTGGCGAGGATATGGAGAAATCAGAACCCTCACACACTGCTAGTGGGATTGTAAAATAGTCCAGCTGCTTTGGAAAACAGTCTGGCAGTTCTGCAAACAATTAAACATAGATTACCACATGACCCAGCAATTCCACTGCTGGGTATAGATCTAAGAGAAGTGAAAACATATGTCCACACAGAAACCTCTACATGAATGTTCACAGCAGCGTTATTCATAATAGCCAAAAGGTGGAAACACTCAAATGTCCGTCAACAGATGAATAGATAAAGATGATATATCCACACAATAGAATACTATTCAGCCATAAAAAAGAATGAAGTACTGATACATGCAACAACATGGATGAATCTTGAAAACATTATGCTAAGTGAAAGAAGTCAGTCACAGAAGACTACATTCTATATGATTCCATTCACATGAAAGTCCAGAATAGGGAAACCCATAGAGACTAAAACTATATTAGTGGTTTACTTAGGACCAGAGAGAGCAGGTACAGGGGAAGTGGAGGGTAATAGCTAAAGGATACAGGATTTCTTCTTGAGGTGATGTAAATGTTCTAAAGTTGACAATGGTGATGGTTGCACATATCTGTGAATACAATAAAACCCATTCAATTGTACACTTTAAATGGATGACTTGTACAATATATGAATTTACAACTCAATAAAGTGTTTTTTAATCTCTACTCATAAATAATGCCAGAACCCCAGTAACCCAGAAATTTCTATGGCCATTTTCTCCCTTAGAACTGCATTAGACAGTAGAAAGTGAAGATTACTGGATGGAATTCAACCTTCAACTTGATAATTCTATATTCAAATTAGCCTCTTGCTTTACACCAAGTAACACAGAAAGAAATTCCTTGCCATGAAAAGCTTGAAATATTGAAGTTATAACTATGACCAAACAAATGAGCTCATTAACGGAGATTCTGAAGGCCTATGAATTTCTGGTCTGTCTGTAAAGTCAGATATAAGTGTTGTAATCTTGCATATTAGCCACTCTGGAGTGCTTCCTATGGTGAAACTCATAAAGTAGAGGCTGAACCTTATTTATAACGGGAGGGCTGATTTCATCAGAATTGAGGTCCCTTTTCATTTTTGTTTATCATAAATTGTGGATTTTGGTTAAACTTTCTTATGGTAAAACCAAGGAACGCAACAAGGAACAATGTGACTGGAAACATTGATGACAATACTGAAGAATAAGGAGGGAGGTACAGGGGAAAGCATAATCAGAAACCTCAGAACTAAATCCTCGCTTGACTGCTTACAAGGTATACAAGCTCTGGCCTATAATTTTACCCTGAACCTCAGCTGATTCATCTATAAAATGGGGATATCGATACCAGCTCCTAAGGGTTTCTGGGAAGAACGCATGTCATAGTGTAAGTGACGTAAGGAAAAGCAACTGACAATAGTAAGCACCTGAGAACTACTTCTGCCTTCTCCTCAGGAAGAGGATGAAAGATGGAGTCTTGGTGGGTGCTTAAGAGGTACAAAGAAGGGAAAGAACAGAAGATGAGGGGTGGTGGAGTTAGGGGGCGTCTGAGGTAAACAGCATGTGGTCGACTAAATCTGCTGAAGCCAGATAATCCTTGGCCAAAATGGGAGGCAAGACGTGCCTGGTGCGCAAGGAAAGGGGGCATTAGACATAACAGAAAGCAAAATGAGAGGCAAACTGGCCTGTCAGTAAATTCTTTGAGTTCATAAAGGAGTCCGCCCTTTCAAGAGTTTCCTTTTGGGATATCTAGGGATTAGATGTGGATGTGGTGGACGACAATAGGATGTGATTAAACGTAATATCCAGGATGTCCGTACTAGCAAGTTACTCACTGTTAACTGGGATATTTCAAAAGCCTGGATTTTCAGGGAGAAAGCCGTAATGGAAACCAACATCTAGTCCATGTTAGAGTGTCTCCCCTTTTGACACCCCATTAGGAAGAGGATGGAGTTGTGCAACCGTTCTTTACGGAAAAGAATAAAACCGAAATCTTGAAATAATGCACGAAGTCCACCTGCCCAAATTTGTTACTGGCAATTGAGCGCCCTCTAGTGTCAGTTAGTGGGGAAGACGGACTTTGAAAGCGGCACAGTTGGGAAACCCTGCACGGTTCCCCTCCCTGGAAGAAACTGCCAAACTGGCAATGTTTACATAGATACCGCCAAGGCAGAAAAGGGTTGAAAAAGCATCAAGAGGATACAAGGGAGGCCTTCTGTCACGAACATCGTAGGTGTTCACAAGGTGTTTGTTGAATGATTTAATGGCATTAGGCCCATGCCAAACAGTCCTGAATGAATGCCACATCAGGGTACTGACATGTAATGAATATGCCACCCGTCCAGTGGATACAGCAATGGAAAACTTGATTGTTCAAATTTTAGGATGTTTTCTGAATGAGGCAGCTGAGTAAGAACTATGGCAGGGTCACCTGTTTGAAATTAGGGAACTGCTTCATTGGGTCAACCAAATGTGCATGCTGTCATAAAAGCTTAAGTCACCTTTTCCTCTGTGAGCTCCGGGGATCCATCTGCAAAGCTGGGGGAAGTGGGAAACATGGCTTGCCTCTGAAGAAAGATTACCCGTGATCCCACCTACAGTTAAAGCCGTAAAACATAGTTGATTTATTAATCATCCATGCTGAGTCAGGTGGGAAAAAAAATGCCCAGTTCCATAGCCAACACTGTTTTGGAATCAGATCTATGATTCACTGTAAGGGGAAGAAAAAATTAACCACACAGGCTTACCTCAAATTGCTTGCCAGTCCAGTTTCTTTTGTTGCTAGAAACTTATATTCAGTGGATTTGACAATATATGGAGCAAATATTCTCCAGCTATTCCAGTTTTGCCCAGGAGGATTGCAAAGATTTTTTTTCTTAAGGAGAAAAAAAACTCAGCCCCAGCACGCAATGATCCACTTTTATCAGAGTACCTGGATTTCTGGGACAGCCAGCAACACACTGGAACCTGCATTCTCCCTGCTTTGAGAACTTAGAGAGACAATTCCTATACAACTTCAGTGTGAATATATGACACGCACCATGTTACTTCCTTCACTTATGAAATCTACAACATCTTCTACGTCTTTCTATGAGAATGCCAAGTTATATCTACAGCCCGTATTTCTGTCCCCTGAATGAATGGTCAATTACCTGAAACTGAACATCCAGCAGAATGGCCTAAGATGCCCTGCCCTGCCTTTTGGAAAAGCCCTATAGGCCAGCCTCCTGAGGGTTGATACTTCCGATGACTATTCATTTGGCCTAGAAGTCACAGACATTTATGCCTCAGACAGTCTGCAGAGAGGTGCCCAGAGCACAGAATGAGAACTCAAAAGATTGTTCCGAATCTTCTTTCCAGTACCAAGAATAAAGGGAGACCAGATGCCTTAAATGCATCGAGGGCACATGGTGCTGCTAGCAAAGGGATACAAACCTGCCCCCCAGACAAAGCCCTGTAGGAGAAATGCCAAAAACAAACTGGAACTTACTCAACATTTCCAAAAGGGAGGCAGGCAGGTGAGCGCTAGGAGTAAAAATTGAGGCTACCACTGGTCAGCACATTTGACTGGTTTCTATTTTAATAAAAATGGAATGAGGAATGAGGTTGGAGAGGGGCAGAGTCCTCTTGCATTTGCTCTGCACTTATACAGTTGTCATTAAGCACCAGGGTGCTTTTAAAATCTGGAAGCCCTGCAGGGGGTTTCTTCTCATCTCCTGCCTTCTTTTCAGGGTTCCTGACTTTCCAACACAAGGAGTGCTCTCCCAATGGGTGGGTCAAAATAGCTAATCCAGAACTCAGGGGAGGGTGAAGAAGGTACTAAGAGGTGGTAATGGCATTCTAAGATTCTGCTTTCAGAACTATAGAGGTCGCTTAGGTGATGGGACATTATAACTGGATGAAACAAAACACCAAACCCAAGAGCAAAACCCCATAATTCATCCTCATCACATGATATTGTAAAAGGTTCTTTTTTTTTAATTATTAGAAAAAGATACCCTTGACAAAAACTGCTAGATATCCCACAGACCTATACTTTCTATGTGTCCTATCCCAAATAGAGCATCAGTAACACCTGATTTTATTGAAAACCACATTTATTTAAGGAAATTAGAAGTATCTTTTATATCCTATTAAATCCCTAAGTGTCATTATGAGGTGACTGTAAGTAACCATTGATTTAATTTTGCCACCAACTAGAATTTAGTGCCCTCAAGTTCATGGTGTTGGATGAAGTATTACGCAAAGTAATTCACACAGCAATTCAGAATCTTAAACTACATCAATACCATATATTATTAGCCATTTCCAAAAAAAACATAAAGTGTGCAACGTGCAAGCAGACAGTCAAGCCCAACCTACAAGAAAAGATAGATAATAATAACAGTAATAATCATAAGAGCAATATTTATGGTGTGCTTCCCAAGTGCAGGTCCTGTTCTAAAGCACTTTATCCACATGAGCCCATTTAAATCTCTCAACAACTCTTAGACATACTCTCAGGATGCTCATTTTAAGGGCAGGAAAGATTTCCCTTGTTTTTCTCAGTCTGTGAAAGGATAACTGAATAAAAGTAAACCCAGGCTAACTACCAGCATCGACTTAAAACTAAGTCAACAAGTTTCCCAGTCTCTAAACCCCAGTCCAAATAACTCTTCTCTCAAGTCCAAAACACAAAAGTGAATTTCTTTCTCAAATCTAAAATGTGCAATGCTGGGTTTGTAACATGACATAAAGCTATTTTCATTAGCCATCTGGAAAGCAGGGAGGAAACATCTTTCTCAAACAGATAAAACTGTACCCCTTCAGGGACTTCCCTGGCCGTCCAGTGATTAAGACTCCATGCTTCCACTGCAGGGGGCGTGGGTTCGATCACTGGTCAGGGAACTAAGATTCCGCATCCCGTGGGGCGAGGCCAAAAATAATAAAACCATACCCTTTCAAAGCAGCAAGCAACACTGAGCCAGTGACCCCAGCTGCTAGAGAGGCCTCCCAACCTGTTCCTTACACAGTCCTTTCCCCTCTCATGAGCTTCCACCCTCTCTGTGTTCTCCCATAAAGAAAAAGCAAATACCAAAATATCAAACTTCTACTGAAAGTTTCTAAAAGTTTACAAAAAGCAGCAAATAATTCTGCTGACACAGTGAAACCATCAAAGAGAGGTGCGTAACAAATATATCTGTGATTTTAAACATTTTCCCAACTGCCCCATAATTTGCAATGGAGGCAATACTTCAGAGCAATAGACCCTCACTTTGTTCATTCTTTTCTATACCCTTTTCAAGCTGGGTCCCCTCCAGCCACCTATAAATAAGAATGTGTGTGTTCCTGGGTCATATTAGTATTTCCAGTTTGTGGTTGTTTTGGGTTTTGTTGTTATTTTTATTTTCAAAATGAAAATAACTTCATCTTCTTCCTGGATATAAAAATAATACATGTCCATTTTAAAGAATTGGAACAATATATAAAGAAACAATCATGAAAATAAAACTCCACTGAAATCTCACCATCCTAACCAGTAACACTGAGATGAACTTCCTTTTTCTGCATTTACATACACACACGTACATGCATACATACCTTTGTACAGATATTCCCATAATTTCACATGAATGGAATTATATCATACTTGCTGTTTTTATCATGGGCAACTTTTTCCCTCTTTTCCTCCCTTCTTTCAACATTACCAATCTAGAGTCCATATAGATATCCTTTTGCTATGGTACATACTCACATACGCATATTCAAATACACCCACACATAGAGGGAGGGCTTTGGGTTCTGTTTTTTACCATAATGGAATCATATTACACTCATTTTGCATCTTGCTTTTCTCGCTAACCAGTATCTCATGGAAATCTCTCTCAGACATCTGGCAAGGCTATAATTCATTCCATTTAATGGCCATGTAATATTCTATGGAGTAATATATTTTAATTTTTCAGCCATTCCCTGATTAATGGCCATTCACCATGTTTCCAGTTCTTGGCAGCTACAAACCATGCTGCAATAAACATTCTTGCACACATGTCCTTACAAATTAGCACTTTTATTTTTATGGAACAGATTCCTAGGAGTAGGATTCTGGGGTCAAGGGGAATATGTATTTTTAATTTTAATAGATATTGCCAGATTGCCTTCCAAAAGGGCTGGAACACTTTACAACTCCAATGTACGAGAGCACACTTCCCCCTCATCCCTGCTGGCAACAGGTACCATAGCTCAAGTTTTTGCCAGTTTAATGGATATAAAGCAATATTTCATTATTAATTTGCATTTCTCTTAGTCTGGACCACAGCATGTATTGTACAGCCTGCACACAGTTTGTCGGGACTGAAATGCAGCCCACAAATGACTTGCAAAACCAAGCATTCCTGCTGTGTTCAGTGCAGAGGAAGGGCCCTGACCTTTTCTAGTTTATGGGAAGGTGCTACCAGTGGCCTTGTCCTGACCACCAAGAAATTTGAGCTTTTTTTTTTTGAGCATATTTTTATATGGCAGAGGATATCTGGACTTGTTCTGTGAATTTTCTCTTCATATCTGTTGCTCATTTTTCTATTGCATTATTTAGCATTTTTCTTGTCAATTTATATGAGCTGAAATTTGTTAAGATTAACTTTATAGAAATTAAGTCTTTGACTATCATCTGCATTACAAATACTATCATTTGCCCATCAATTTAGTTTATGGTACCATTTATGATACAAAAGTTTTAAAAAATTTTTAATCCGATACATTTATCTTTTCTTTATAACTTCTGGGTTCCCAGTCTTGGTTAAAGAGATCTCCTTGATCCTTAGAAAACACATGTAGCTTCCTAAATCATCTTATAAAATATTTATTTTATTTTTTACATTTATCTTTCTTTTCCATCTGGAATTTATCTGTGGATATGAAGTAAGATAGGGGTCCAAATTTACTTGCTTCTGGCAGAATAACCAGCTGAACCAACATCATTTAAAAACATTCATCCTTGGGGCTTCCCTGGTGGCACAGTGGTTAAGAATCCGCCTGTCAATGCAGGGGACAGAGGTTCAGTCCCTGGTCCGGGAAGATCCCACATGCCGCAGAGCAACTAAGCCCATGTGCCACAATACTGAGCCTGTGCTCTATAGCCAGACAGCCACAACTACTGAGCCCACGTGCATAGAGCCACAACAGGAGAAGCCACCGCAATAAGAAGCCTGCGCACTGCAATGAAGAGTAGCCCCTGCTCTCCACAACTACAGAAAGCCTGCACGCAGCAATGAAGACCAAATGCAGCCAATAAACAAAAAATAAAATAAATTTTAAAAAATAAAAATAAAATAAAAAATAAAAATGTTCATCCTTTATCTACTAAATTCAAATGCCTCTTTATTATATACTAACCTCTTATGTGTACCAATTCTGGATTCTCAGTTGTGGTCCACTGCTCTAATAATTCCTATACCAATATCAATAAGTTCTGATATCTGATATTCTTTTTTTCCATGGTATCTCAGCTAACTCTGTGTAAAGTTTAAGATTATTTTATCTAATTAAGAAAAAACCTATGAGCACCGTAAGTGGAACTGCATTAAATGTATGTGGAGAATTGACATTAAATATTGTCTTTATATCCAAGAACATGGTATGGCTTTGCATTTATTCAGATCTTTGTGGTTTTATACCACTGATAATAATATTTTGTATTTTTCTTTACCTAGGTCCTGTGTCTTGTTAGATTTACGTCAAAGTATTTCATTATTTTTGTTGCTATTATAAATGCAACACTTTTTCCCACTTACACATTTAGTAAAGTTCTTGATCTTTATACATCTTTAAAATCTATCTCCACACCAAATTACCTTTTTTTTTAATTAGAGTCTCCCACTTTTTCTAAGTATGTAATCATATCAGGAGCAAAAAGATAACTTTTCTCTTGTTTTCCAATTTGCTAGTCAAATTATAATGGTGATTTTAATGGAAATTATTTTTGTTTCACCATGAAGGGCAATATTTGCTGTTATTTGTTGGTAAATAGCTTTCAACATATTTAAGTTATTTCATCCTGTTACTATTAGCAATGAGATAAATTCTATCAAATGCATTTTCAGCAGCTATTGATATGATCATATGGTTTTTCTCCATTAATTAAATCATGGATTTTATTGAAAAGTGTCCTAATATTGAATCACCTTAACAAAGCCCTCCCAATCCTGGTTATATCAGGAGGGTTTTGTTGTTGTTGTTTGTTTCTGTGTGTGTGTGTGTGTGTATGTGTGTGTGTGAGTGAGAGAGAGAGAGAGAGAGATTTCTAGGTTCTTTTTGCTAGATTCTATTTGCTGATATTTTATTTAAAATTTCTGCAAATACATATTCATTAGTGAGATCAGTCTATAATTCTACTTTTGTACTACCTTTATCAAGGTTTGGTTGTAAAATCATACTGGCTTTGTAAAACAAATTGGAGGGTTTTACCTTTTTTCTATAGTCTGGAATATTTTAAATAACTTCAGAATCATCCATTCTTTAAAGGTTAGGTCATATTCAGCTTTGACTCTACCTGGCCCCCTTTTTTAAAAAGTAGATTTTCAAAATTAGTAGATTTTGAATCCTGTTTCTGATTTCTCCTATGATAAGTAATCTATTCTGTTTTTTTTTTTTATTTCTTCTTGGGTCAAATTTGATTGTTTGTATTTTGATGGGAAATAATCCTTTTCTCTAAGACTTCAAATTTGCTGCCATAGAGTTGTACATCACAGTATCTCAAAATTCTTTTAATCTTTCTGTTTTGTACCATGGTTATGTCTCCCTTCTCATTCCTAAACTAGTTTCTTTTTGTTCTTTCTCTTTTTCCTTTCAAGCCCCTCAAGCCAAATGTATATAAGAAATGGATACATTATAAGCCATATTCAATATTGTGTTTTCCTAAAAATAAATTCTAAGTGCATATGGTGTGAAATGTAAAAGATAAAAAGGATATACAGTGAAAAATAATTCTTTCTACTCCTGTCCCCCAGCCTCCCAGCACCCCTCTAAGATACAACCACTATGCAGTATTCTTTTTCTCACTTCCTGAGGTGAATGCTTATCCCATTAATTTTCAGTCTTTCTTCATTTTTAACACATGCATTAAATATATAACTTCCTCTAAGAACTGCTTTAGCTGCATCTTAGGGTTTTAATACGTTGGGCTTTTTAAAGTATTAATTCAATTTTTTACCTGATGTCCATTGTGATTTCTTCTTTGAATCATGGGTTATTGTAGACATGGATTTCTTAAGCCTTTTCTCAATTATTCATTCCCTCCTAAACTGTAATAGGAGACTACATGCCCATTCACCTTGGATTTGACCACATGTCTCTCTTGGGCCCACAGACTGTTATATGTATGCTATATTGGAGCAGAGTTTTACATTAAATTGTGTGGTTTGACTAGGCCTTTTGCACTCCAGTGCCTTCTGCCAAAAGAAAGGCACGTCCAACGTAGAGGTTGCTCCTTCAGCCTGGATCCCAGAATAAAAAAGACACAGAGGGGCTTCCTAGGTGGTGCAGTGGTTAAGAATCTGCCTGCCAATGCAGGGGAAACGGGTTCAAGCCCTGCTCCAGGAAGATCCCACATGCTGCGGAGCAACTAAGCCCGTGCACCAAGAAAAAAAAAAAAGACACAGAAAGCAGACCTAAAGCTAAGCCACAGCTCGGACAGAGCAGAGCTGCAACAGCGAAAACATTAACATGAATGGAAAGTGAATGTGTTGTAAGTCAAGGAGAGTCTGAGGTTGTTTATTTGCAGGATAACCTAACTAAAGATGCCTAATACGATTTGCATACACAAGGGGATTTATTTTCTAGTTGTCTTTTTGTTATTGATTTCTGGTATAATTGCATTGTGGTCACAAAACACAGTATTATTTCAATCCTTTGAAGTCTGTCAAAGATTGCTTTATAGCCCATGATATCTCCAAGTTTAGTAAATACTACTTGGTCTTGCAAAGAATATGTGTTCTGCAGTTACTGGATGCAGCACTCTATATACTGATATGTCCATCAAATTAAGTTTGCTCATTGTGTTGTTCAAACCTTTCATGCGCTTCCTGATTTCTGTCTGCTTGTCCTATGAATTATTGACAACTATACATTAAAATAGCCCAGTATTGTGGATTTGCCAGCTTCTCCTTGTTAGTTCTGTCAATTTGTTTTCTATACTTTTATATATTCAAAGGTGAATTTATTATATCACCCTAGTAAATTGAACCTGTAATCATCATGAAGTGACCATTTTATTTCTAGTGAAACTTTCTGCCTTAAAATAAATCTATGTTGTTCAGTACTTACACAGACACACAACTGTCTCTCCTATTTAACGTGGTATATTTTTATTCTCCTTTGATTCTCAGATTTTTTGTATCCTTATGTTTTAGATGTGTCTCTTGTAAATACTGGATAGTTAGGTTCTGTTTTGTTTTTTTATCCAGTCTGATAATCTTTGTCTTTTAACTGAAGCACTTAGTCCATATACAGTTAATGTAAATTCTGATATATTTCGATTAAAATCTGTTACATTATTATGTGCTTGCTTCTTGGTTCATACGTCTGTGTTCCTTTTTGCCTTCTTCTGGATTAACTATGCATTTTTTATCATTTTATTTTCTAATATACTTTGAAGCTCTATATTATTTTTCTATTCTTTTACTTTTAGTGTGTACATTAAAAATTATAATACACATCCATGACTTATCAAAATCTAATGTAATCACTTTATCTAAATTTCCTCCCAGAAAATTCAATAAATTTTTAGAACATTTAACTCCACATGTCTCCCTCCATTTATATTATTGTCATGTATTTTACTTTGAAATTCTACAGTCAATATTCTTCTAGATTACCCATTTATTTATCCCTTTCTTTGTTCTTTATTCCTTAATGTATTTCTAACCTTTCACCTGAGATCTTTTTCATCCTACTTGGAAAAAAAAACAAAAACAAATAAACAAACAAAAAAAGTGCTTTAGAATCTCCTTTAGTGATTTTGCTGATAGTGAACTCTCAGTTTTTCTCTGGCCAATAAAATATCTTTATTTTCCCTTCACTTTTAGTCTAGATAATTTTGTAACTTAGAAATAATTTTTAAATGCAAAGAAATGTGTAAAACTAGGACAAAGAACCTCTTATTTTCCTGCCCATTTGCAAATAAGTTGCCAAAAGGATGCCCCATCATACTTAAATACTTTGTGGTATATTCTTAGAAACAAGGACATTTCCCATACTTAACCAAAATACAAACATAAAAATCAGAAAGTTAACATTACACATTATCACCACCTAACATAGAGACCCATTTGAGTTTTGCTAATTGTTTCAGTAATATCCTCTAGAAAACTGGAAGATCCAATTCAGGTGATATGTTGCATAAAATTGTCATGCCTCTTTAGTTTCCTTCAACTTGGAATAGTTCCTCAGAATTCCCTTGTCTTTCATGACCTTGAAACTTTTGAAGGTTACAAGACTGTTATTTTGTAGAATGTCCCTCAATATGGGTTTATCTGGTGTTTTCTCATGATTAGTTTCAAGTTATGTGTTTTGAGCGGGAATACCACAAAAGTGATGCTGTCTTCTTCTCACTGCATTTTTATCTATCTATCTATCTATCTATCTATCTATCTATCTATCTATCTACCTACCTATCTGTTTATTTATTTTGGCTGTGCCGCTGGGTCTTAGTTGCGGCACATGGGATCTTCACTGTGTCATGCAGGATCTTTAGTTGCAGCATGCGGGATCTTTTAGTTGCAGCATGAGGGCTTCTTAGTTGTGGCATGCATGTGGGATCTAGTTCCCTGTCCAGGGATCGAACTTGGGGTCCCTGCATTGGGAGCACAGAGTCTTACCCACTGGACCACAAGGGAAGTCCCCTTCTCACTGCATATTATCAGATGGTACCCAATCCAGATTTCTGTCATTACAGGTGATATTAACTTTGGTCACTTGATTAAGATGGTATCTACCTGGTTTCTCCACTGTATAAATTACCCTTTCCCACTTTGTAATTAACAAGTATTTTTTTAGGTGATATCTTGAAATTATGTATATATCCTTACCTAATCAAACTTTTACCCTCTAAAATGCAAATCAAAACTACAATGAGGTATTACTTCACTCTGGTCAGAATGGCCATCATCAAAGTCTGCAAATAATAAATGCTGGAGAAAGTGTGGAGGAAAAGGAACTCTCCTACATAATTCAAAAAGATACATGCACCCCAGTGTTCATCGCAGCACTATTTACAATAGCCAAGACATGGAAGCAACCTAAATGTTCATCGCCAGATGAATGGATAAAGAAGATGCAGTAAATATATACAATGGAATATTGCTCGGCCATAAAAAAAGAATGAAATAATGCCATTTGCAGCAACATGGATGGATCTAGAGATTATCATACTAAGTGAAGTAAGCCAGACAAAGACAAACATAAGATATCACTTATATGTGAAATCTAAAAAAAAAAAAAAAAGATACAAATCAACTTATTGACAAAACAGAAATAGATCCACAGACATAGAAAACAAACTTATGGTCACCAAAGGGGAAGGGGGGGGGAGGAAAAATTAGGAGTTTGAGATTAACATATACACACAACTATATACAAAATAGATAACCAATGAAGACCTGATGTATAGCATAGGGAATTATACTCAATATTTTGTAATAACCTATAAGGGAAAAAAAATCTGAAAGAGAATGTGTGTGTGTGTATACTCACTTTGGTGTATACCTGAAATTAACACAACATTGTAAATCAACTATATTTCAATTAAAAAAAAATTTTACCCTCTAGTTTCAGCATCCATTGATATTTCTTTGCTGAATTATTTCTATATGGTTGACAAATAGTAAATTTCGATCTCCACCATCCCTTCTCCATTTGTTGGCATTCTACGGTTAGAAAAAGTTTTCTCCTCTCTTCACTTATTTATTAACTTAGTTATATCAGTATGGACTCAACGATTCCTACTTATTCAATGGTTTGGAATCCCTTACTACCATCATTCATTTTGATGCTCAAATTGCACCAGATTTGACTAGCAGGAGTCCCTTCAAACTGGATATTCCAGACTCATCTTAGACCTTCTCTGCCCTAACCCTGGAATCAGGCATTTCTTAAAACAAAAACAAAAACGGGTTCCTTTAACTAGAAAACAGTGTTTAGGAACCAAGGTCTGAACACTTAGTGTGCTTATTGCTACTAGGGTGTTGCCGCTCCTGAGCCCTCTCAGTGGCCAGGGGTATGGAATATTTGCATATGTGTATACACACACATATTTACATCTGTGTTTGTTTTTCTATATATCGGTACATACTGAAAACCATGATTACCTCAATTCCAATCTAGTGTTCTATCTTTCTATATTTACAGCTTCCTTCTCCAACAGTAAGAACCCTCTCTCTCACTATTCTCAATATATCTGTTTATTGAATCATGTTATGGGCTGAACTGCATCCTCCTCGCCTCCCAATGCATGTGTGGAAGCCTTCACAACTCTCCTCTGCCTCAGAATGTGACTCTATTTGGAGACAGGGCCGTTAAAGAGGTGACTAAGTTTAAATGAGGCCCTCATTTTAATTTTAATTTTAATTTTTAATTTAATTTTAGTGGGCCCTAATCCACTCTGACTGGGGTCCTTATCAGAAGAGGACATCTGAGAGATACAGAGAGACTCCAAGAAGGCATGCACAGAGGAAAGACCATGTGAGGACAGCGAGAGGGTGGCCACCTGCAAGGCAAGGAGAGAGGCCTCAGGAGAAACCAATCCGACCAACACCGTGATCCTGGACATCCAGCCTTCAGAACACTGAGAAAATAAATCTCTGATGTGTAAAGCTACTCAGTCTGTTGTGTTTTGTTATGGCAGCCCAAGCAAACTAATACAGATCAATTTTGCCCTCCCTCCTCACCCTCCCACTCCTGCCCCAGCGTGTAATCGGTCTCCCATCACTGCCCCACCCATTCTGCCCAGCCCGCCCCCCTGCTGAGCACATGTAGCCTCCTTACCCCATCCAGGCTCCCGTACCCCACACTGGGCTAGTCTTGCTGCTGCTAACAAACATCCCCCTATCCTGTATAAGCCCGCCTTGTTCTACTCAGGATCTGACACCCCCATCACATGGCTACTTATCTTGCTTAGCCTTACTTAATGACTTTTGAACTAAATCTCACCTTCATTCTTACAGGGTATTTTTCACCTTTTCCAGGACAGTTTTCTCTAATAACAATGCAAAATGGAAAAACAGGTGAGGCTGCAAGGATACGTCCAATTTATTACCCGTATTGGCTAGACCTGAGTCAGCAGGACAGTCCTGCAGAACTCAAAAAATTCTCGAACACACAGACCTTATTTCAGTATTTACACAATATGAGCCTCCCCTCCTTCTGCTCCCTCTTGACTCCACCCAGGTTCCTGCCTGGTACCTCACTCAGGGAGGTGTGACCGTCCTGGTTCCCTCCACTCTCATGTTATTATCATTGGGGGACTTGAACATTTCTTCCCTCCTAGTGATGTCAATTGATGCCAAGGAAATCTAAATCTTCTTCATTTTCCTTGAACTCTGGGTTTTACTTTTTTTTGGCAGAGGCCTCTTTTCCTTAGTTTTTTTTTTTTTTTTTTTTTTAGTTATATCACCTTATTTCTGAAACATTATTAGACTTTTCTTTTTTAACTTTAGTTGCTCATCAGAGTGGGCATGAGACTGCAGAGGTTTGTGTCAAGGAGAACAATTAGATGTGCAGACAGAAGCAGAGATGAGAGTTCACGTAGCTCTCAAAAGGCAGAGAGAAAATCACCTGGGTTCCTGATACTCCAGCTCCTAATTCCAGTGCCACCACCTCTTAGATACCACAACATATCCCATAATACTTCCGCTAAATTCTACTTTGGCTTGTGGTAGCCTGACTGGTTTCCTGGTGCTTTGCACAAAGAGGAATGACTAGGACATCCATCTATCTGCAAATCTTAGTCCATCTAGCCAAAAACATCCTCATCTAAAATCAGCGCCTACAGTCCAACTCGAGGATGGAAGATGCCTTAGAGGACTGGGGCGGGGAGGGTGGGGGGAACTCGAGGGGGGGGGAGTCAAGGAAGGGAGGGAATACGGGGATATGTGTATAAAAACAGATGACTGAACCTGGTGTACCCCAAAAAAATAAAAAATAAAATCAGCGCCTACAAACGCTTTGTGATGGATAGTCCAGCCTGCCTTAAGCAAATTCTGAGAAGCACCTACTGTTGTAGCAATCTCATGTTCATGTAAATCCAGCATTCTCTGCCAACCAACTGGCCACACACAATCTCCAACCAACTGGCCACGCACAATCTCAGTATATTTGTAGAAGCTGCTTTGGCCTTATAGTTCAGGGACCAGCTGATTTTGTCACATTTATTCTGTGTATATTGCACTGCGATGGGCCCTATTCGTTCCGAAGATCTCCCCCACGGCTCAGCACCTACAATGTCTATTTTACTGAGCACTAAAGAATGTAGGCTTCCACCAGAGAGTGCAAACTCTGACAAAGAATCCAACTCGGAGTTTGTTCCTTAATACGGAACTGCTCCAGCTGTTTCCCTCTTAGAAGGTGTCCTTTCAATCGCACTGTCATATTACCTTAACTTATTCAACATTTCAGAAACCTGAAAAATGACTCTAAATCACAGACCTCAAATCCTTTATCTCACCCATTTTTATTCCTCTCAGAATTTATGTCCTGACTTCACACGTCTAAGAATGATTGCTCTGGCTGCTCGCACTGCACGATCTGCTGGGGGCGGAAAGCCCCAGCTGTGCTTTCTCTGCCTCTGACACCTCCCCCGGCAATCAACAGAACTCCATCAGGGCTTCCCTAATGGCTCCTGCAGCAGTGGGCAACGCTGCCACTCATTACCAGTGGCACTGTCACCACAGGGCCAGTGGGAACAAATGTTTATTTGGCTCCAGAAAATGAGCTGGCCCCACCATTAGACACTGTCCACAAAGGTGCAGTGAGAGGAAGCCATTTCCATTTGTAGAAAGAGAAGCTTACTTTGCTGAAGCCCCTACTGTAAAATGAAGTAGTTAAAGCTTCTGCAGCAAAACCCACCATGGTTGACACTTAGCCTCGTTTGAAGGAGCTGCCTCGTCAGAGGAGAGGGAGGAAAATCATACCCATGTCTCAGAATGGGAAGACAGATGTCTGGGAAACTGCCCTCTGCGATTCTCCTTTCCTTTCCCTGCTCTCTCGAGAGAGTACAGCTAAGCTGCTGGGATGCCCAGTGTGGAAGAAGGTTACACTGCAACTATGGGGATTCTGTTCCACTGGGTCCTCAAGTGTTCACCGTGGGTCAGGCACTGCTCTAAGCGCTTTACATAATCCACGTGTGTTTAATCCTTACATGGAGGTGGATATCCTCAGATCCTCATTTTTCATTTGGGTAAATAGGCCCAGAGAAGTCAAGAAACATGTCCAAGCTCCCACAGCTAAATTGTGAAGGAACAGGAATTTGAACACAGGCCAACTGGCTCCACCGCACAGTCTTAAATTCTAGACTGTATTTCAGATAACAGTTAACAATAACAAGCAACATTATTTATAAAGTGTCTGGATTTCCCAGGTGGTCCAGTGATTAAGACTCTGAGCTTCCATTACAGGGGGCATGGTTACGATCCCTAGTTGGGGAGGTTCTACATGCTGCCAGCTGAGGCCAAAATAAAAATTTGTCTTCCTTCCAATATACAAAACACCTTCAAATATGTGTCTCATTTATCCATAGTATAGTATTTCTCTAATCTGGAAAAGTGGGGTAACTGTACTTCAAATTACCTCTTTTAATGCTTAACAGAGGACTAGGTAGTGAAATTTGGGACAAAACAAGGACGAAATTAATTTTGTGAGAGCATGTAGCTTTCAGTGTTGATTCATCTGAGAGATGGGGAGGGGACACTATTTGTGGTTGAAGACGTTCCTTACTTTAGCCTTCTTGGTTTACCTACCTGACTGTCTACATACATGATTCCAGAAAACACGACAGAAACACAACAGATTCCTCTCTTGGGATCAGGAACAACATTGTCACCAGATTTTTTTAAAGCCTCTCCAGGCACAAGTACACATGGGTTTCTTGACGAATTCAGTTCTGCTTCAAGTCCTTCTGTAGTTTCCTAAATCTAAACTGGAGCCAAATTCTCCCCTATTCCCCTCCTCATGTCCAATAAAGGCAATGCTCCTAATGGCATTAAACAGAAATTCAAATGCAGAAGAAACCAGGGAGGCAGTAAGATTTGGAACAATTACATGCCTGAATTTTTTTTTCCTGCTCTTATTCTGCAGAATATTTTTTTCCTTCTCTCAATCTATAGTTTCTTACTTCTATAAAGCTGTTGACACTGATGAAGCCAGTCATGGGAAACAATGCACATTCTTTGAATGTTCTTCAGTCTTCCTGAGGAACTAAATGATGCTCATGGAAGCTACAGCAAGGTACTCTTCCTGTAAGCCCCTTCTCACTCTTCAATCCAGAACATCCTAGGAAGACCCCCAGGCTTGCAAATGTTTAGCAGAGTGGGGAAAAAGGTTTTTTAAATTATTTGAAGAATCCTCCAAATGGAACCACAATTCTTGGCTCTAAGTAGACAAATAATAAAAGAAAAAGTAGGCTCCTGCAATGGCCTGTGTGTCCAAGAAAGGGCTCTGCTGACTCCTAATGGCTGAGAACCCTCCCTAGGCAGGCAGGGAGTGGAGAAATGCACAACTGAGGACAAATCTTGATGAAGGAAATACCGTCCGTATCATAAAGAGGCCCAAAATGGCATTTCTTGGCTAATCTGGATGCCTGGGAGATACAGCCACAACAGCAAGTGTATGACCCTCTTGAAAGCACAACTCAGACTTCTTAGGCCTCAGGTCAGGGGCAGGACAAGAGGGGAATCCATTCTGCACACAATTCCAGAAAGACAAGCCTGGCTGTTTGTCTTTTTTAAATGATCAAATTGAGTTTTTGAAAATCATATTGTATAAGAACATGTATTGACCCGAAAAATGATTCCCAATAACTGTTTCAACAAAAAGAGTCATTTCCTCAAAGAGCCCTTTCCTAAAATAGAATCCAGCTCAATGGTTCCAGAGACTTTAATGAAGGTCCTATTAACAAAGGTGTAAGCAGGATAAAGAGACGAGGCCATTGGGGCGCCCACGAGCTAGCAACAGCAGGAGCCTATTACCACCAGGAGCCTTGAAGGGACAAGAGGGGGAAATGGAATTTTTGGAGCCTCATGAGAGCTGGAGCCAAAGGAGGGGCCACTGCCAGAAAACACATCCTAAAGCGGGCAAGGGATTCTCTCTCCTCTCTCTCACCAGCCTCCTACTGGTTGCACTCAATCAGGAAGCAGGCTGCAGAGGAGTCAACGTAATACATTTTGTAGATATGCACAAAGCAGGGCGAAGAAGGATGAGGGGGTATGCATGAAGAGAATAATCAACGTCACCAACCCACAGTAGCACCCCAGTCACTTCCTATCACATTAGCCTTTTTTTAATTGCTCTTATCATTACCTCATGTTTTGTTTTAATTTCTCTGTTCCCCTTCCCCCACCATTGAAGTGCAAGCTCCTTGAAAGTAAGGATTTTGTCTCTCCAAAACTATATTCTTACATGGAGTCCTGGAGTCCAGGAGGAGTGAGGAAGGCATCCTCTTTGCGGGGGGTGGAGACTACAGCCCAGCCCAGGGTCTCAGACCCTGTGTGGGGTTAGGAGGGCATCTGCATTGGGGGGGGTGTAGCGGCAGAGACTCCTGCATGTACGGCCACATACAGAGGGATTGTTCAAATAAGTAAGTTAAATAAGGCAATGGGAATTTCACTGTTGGAGAAGGGAGATACAAATATAGGAAGGGAAAAAGTTTGAATGAGCCCTGTGGTGATGGATTGGAATTGGAAGTACTGCTGTGAACTCATGGTTTCTAGATAGATAGATAGACCGACAGACAGATGGATAAATGGATAGGGTAAATGTAGATGTAAATGTGTACGTGTTTGTATTGTGTGTGGGAGTGTGTGGCTATATATTCCCAGCTGCAACTCTGTTCCAGTATCCTTGGAATAGGGATACCCTAATAGCAATACATATACTTGGCACTCAGATCTTGGCTTCTAAATACCAATTTCCACTAAAAGGGACTGGGACTCCTCAGCAAAATGACTCATTACAGGTCTGGGCAGAAAAAGTACAAGATAAGCCTGGGATGTCTTTTGCCAGAAAAGAATGATCAAAGGATGATGAGAACATGTCAAAAGGACACAGAAGTAGGTATGAAGAGCTTCTCCTAGCAAAACTAAGACAATCTGAGCATCAGAATAAATAATGATAAGGATGGATTTAACCCACTGAATAATATAGGAAACCATAAGCCCATAAATTAATTGAATGTTTGATAGAGTAGGATATTTACACAGACTCACAAATACTAGCCAAATTACAAAAAGATAGAGTAATATTGTACTATGGTTATATGAGATGTTACCACAGGGGAAGTTATATGAAAGGTACAAGGACCTTGCAACTTCCTGTGAGTTTATAATTATTTCAAAAAATTTTTTTTAATTTTTATTTTTTAAATAAAAAAAAAGAAAAAGAGTAGCTTTACATTGGAGAAGACTGGCTGACATCACCTTAATCAAGAAGTGAAAATTAACATCATCCATAATGGGACAAACCAAAATCACATGCTACCTGATAGGATGAAATGAGAAGAAAGCAGTGCCACTTCTCTGATTTTCCTGCTGAAGATGCAGTCTGAATCCAATCATGGAAAACATTAGACAAACCCAAATTGAGGGCCCAAACTGAGGGACATTCTACAAATTAACTGGACTGTAATCTTCAAGGGTGTCAAGGTTATGAAAATTAAAGAAAGACTGAAGGAGACAAGAGACATAACTAAATACATGTCATTCTGAATTGATCCTTTTACCATAAAGAAAAGTATTGGGACAACGCGTGATACTGGAGTGGGGCCAACGATTAGATGGTAGTGGTATAACAATGTTAGTCTCATGATTTTGATGGTTATCTTGAGACTATGTAGGAGAATACCCTTGTTTACAGAAAATACAACTAAGAGTATTCCAGTGTGAAAGTTCTCTGTACAATAATTGGAATTTTCTATTAGTTTGTGATTGTTTCAAAAAGAATTTTTTTAATTATTAAAAAAATAGGGCTTCCTAGGTGGCGCAGTGGTTGGGACTCCGCCTGCCAATGTAGAGGACACGAGTTCAATCCCTGCTCCAGGAAGATCCCACATGCCGCGGAGCAACTAAGCCCGTGCGCCCAAAAAAAAAAAAATAGAACTACATCTCTAGCACCTAGAACAGGCATGGCATTCCACGGGCTCAACAAATATTTGTTGAAGGAATTAATGAACTATATAAACAACTACAACAAATACATGCTTAGAAATAAAGACATCCAAATATTAACGGTGGTTTTTTGGAGGTACGGACTTTTCATAGGTAATTTGGGTATATTTTTTATTTTGTGAGTCTCTGTTTCTTAAATTTTCTGAATCAAGCATGTTCTATTGTTAAATTGGTCAGGCTGCTAACTAGTTAAGAATAATATTTTAGAAGCACCACTGGTCTCATCCTTGGGTTTGTGGGTTCCAAGATTTGATGTTATCAGTTACTTGGACCAGACTCTTGGAAACTGCTTCAGTCCACCCAAGTACATAGAATACCAATAATATACGTTAATTATTACTGGGATATATAACTTCCTGGTGTCTAGAATATCCTTGCCGATTACTCAGGACTCCCTCCTTCCCAGAATCATGTCCTGAGTGGCAGAATCAGTTATCAGCAGTTTGCTGAACATGCAATCATAATAAGGGGTTTGGAGAGTTTTGTGAGATATTTAATTCCTGTTAGGGAAAGGACTGGAGAATTACTCTGGATCCAGCTTTCCAGTGACCAAGACATTCACATCCCTTGGATACTACTGAATAAAAATTGACAAATTCTAATGAAAAGAATCCTTTTTCTGGGCTCTGGGTGGACTATTAGCACATAATGGACACGTTGATTATGTTTCTTTTATATTGATTATATTTTGAATTAACATCTCCATGATGGTATTTGACAGGTGTCTTAGTTCCTTTAACACCACATTTACATGTCACTTCTTAAAACGAACAACTTCTGCAGTTGGTTGGCTGTGCGTAATATGTAGATTTAATTATCATTTAAATTTTATATTTTAATAGATAATATATGCCAATAGTCAAAATTCAAAAGCTACAATGGGGTGAAAAGCTCTCTCCCATCCCTGTCACCTAACCACCCAGGTCCCCTCCCAAGAGGTAACCGATATTATTCCAGGGAGATATGCATACACACACACACACACACACACACACTTTTCACCCTATATAATACTTTACGTACTGTTCTTCACCTTGCTTTTTTCACCAAGAATCTGTCTTGGAGGTAATTTTACATCAGTACATAAAGAGCCTCCTTTTTTTTTTTTTACGTATTCCACTGAATGAATGTACCATCACTTTTTTAACTAGTCTCTAACTAATGGACACTAAGATGGCTTCCAAACTTTCCCTATTACACGATGTTCCATGTACCTAAGTCATTTTGCACATAAGCAAAT
The DNA here is from genome assembly GCF_030028045.1 of Hippopotamus amphibius kiboko. NCBI lineage: Eukaryota > Metazoa > Chordata > Mammalia > Artiodactyla > Hippopotamidae > Hippopotamus > Hippopotamus amphibius. Next base: position 158,615,798 of record NC_080189.1, read on the forward strand.
ATATTTTCAGGATGAATTCCTAGTAGTGTAATTGCTAGGTCAAAGGTATATGCATTTTTAATTTTGATAAATATTGCTATATTGCCAAATTGTCTCCCTTAGAGCTTGTATGAGAGCCTCACTGAGTATTACAAAGTTTTGGACTGTGCCTATCTGGTTATGAAAAACAATATGTCAGAGGAGTTTTGAACTATAGTTTCCTTACATTGAGTGAGGCTGAGCATCCTTTCAGGTTGACTTCCTTTTCTGCATAGTTGGTATAGCCGCTGCTCCCTTTTTTATTGAGTTTATTTGTAGGAGCACTTTATATTTTAGGAAAATTAGCCTTTTCTGTGATACAAGTTGTAGATATTTTACATCCAACTGGAGTATGTCTTTCGACTTTCATTATGATAGTTTTTGTCTTGAGAGCACAAACTCTGGAAACTGCCTGGGTCTGAATCTTGCTCTCTGCCACTCACCAGCCTGAGCAAGCTACTTAACCTCTCTGTGACTCAATTCATCAGTAAAGTGGTGATACTAACAGTACCCGCCTCACAGGGTTGTTGTAATTAAAAGAACAAATATACAGAAAGGGCTTAGAAAATATGTGGCACGTGACAACGACTATAAAAGTATTGTGTATTTCTTACTGTAGTCAAAGTTAATGCTGACTCATTTAAGGTGCCATTTCAAAGAAAAACATATTTGCCTTGCCTTCAAATTCTGGAGATAAAATGAAAAAAAAAAAGAAATTATTCTTCCTTTTGATAAGTAATATGGACTATTTACATACCAAGCCATCCACATAATAAAGGGTGCTCAGTCCATGGGAGTGTAGACCAAGCAGTGAGGTGCTTTACGGTCATTGCATTTACTCTTCACAACCACTGTCCTCAATAAACAACAAGGTCCTACTGTCTAGCACAGGAAACTATATTCGATATCCTGTAATAAATCATAATGAAAAGGAATACAAAAAAGGAATATATGTCTAACTGAACCACTTTGCTGTACAGCAGGAATTAACATTGTAAATCAACTATACTTCAATAAATTTAAATATATATTTATGTATAATATAAATATTATAAATTATTATATAATATTAAAATACAATATAAATATTATATATATATATATTTGGGGGGAAAAAACCCCACTTCAGCAGGTATCACTATCCTCATTTTACCTATGAGGAAATTGAGGTTCAGAGATGCCAAAAGACATGCCGAAGGCCAAGCTTCCTTTGTGCATTGATTTGCAAATATTCTTAATCTTTTTTCTTGGCGTGCCTGCTGCAGGTCCCCAAGGCACCCCGTTCCCTCAGTGAATATTCAAGAGAGCCCTCAGGCTGGCTATTTGCCATTCATTCACTCAGCAAGCCCCAAGCCAACTCCTTCTGACTTCCTCCTGTGACTCTGGCTCTTCAGCTTGGAATCCCATTTGACTCCTACCACAGAGTTCATCAAGTCTTACAGATTGTCCCTCCTCTGAAATGTGCCTCGACTCTACCCCTGCCTCCATCCCAGCCGCTACCACTCTGGTTTAACCCTGACTATCTTTCGCAGGGACTGTACCTGCACTAAGCTTCTAAGAAGGCTCCCAGCTGACTTCCTCACTCTTTCCTCTCCAGTTTCATCTACAGTGCTGCCCAGGTGATTTGCCTAAACCACAGCTCTAGTCTTACCACTCCCCAACTCTCAAATCTTCAGAGGCTCCCTCTGCCAGCTCCTTACCCTTGATATTTTGACCCAACCTATTCTGCCAGTTTTGCTTCCAAGACTCCTCGCCCATCCAGCCAAAACAAATGCTTCACTATTTTCAGTCAACTTGTTTGTTGAGCTTAGACTTACTCTCTCTGCTTTCTCTTCCAGGCAGCTCAAGCTTCAAGAAGCTGTCCTTTATTCTGACTATACTCACTTCTATCCTTACCCTCATCACCTCTTCCCACTCCACACCCTTTCTTATATAAAATTCTTGAGAGGTGGAATCCTACATTCCTTGTTATTTATTGAAATGCTTTCACACACAAGTACAACTGATAAACCTCACAACCTATTTCCTAATGGGTCTCGCCACTCACAAGGCCCTGGGTTAACAGGACACGTGGTGTGAGAGGTCTGCTCATAGCAACAACCAAACCTGGCCCATTTGAACCCAGCTCTCCTCACAAAACTGTCACTTCTGCATAGAGAACAGAACTGTAGTTCCCAAGGTGGGTAAGGGAGAGATGGAGTGGGAGGTTGGGGTTAATAGAATATATATAGAATGGATAAACAACAAGGTCCTAATGTACAGCACAGGGAACTATAGACAATACCTTGTAATAAACCATAATGGAAAAGAATATGAAAAAGAATATATATATGTATAACTGAATCACTTTGCTGTACACCAGTAACTAACACAACATTGTAAGTCAACTATACGTCAATAAAAATAAAGATAAACCAGGTCTGGGGGAAAAAAAAAAGCAAGATGTCACTTCTGGTCAAGGGCCCATCACAGGCTTCCATTTTCCTTTCAGATCTTTATGGCTGTCAGTTGATACCTAGAACAGGCACAGCACAAAGAGACTATTCTGGAAATATCAGTGGTATGAACAAACTTTGCACTGGAGAGAACATCAGAACGTTACATCAACTTCCTTGTTTCAGCAGAAGAAATCAAAGCACAGAAAGGGAAGAGACTCGCCCTAGGTCACACAGCAAGAAGGAAACAGAACAAGATCTAGAACAGAGTCCTCCTGACTGAAGTTCAGGGCACGCTCCTCTGCACCTTGGAGCCACGCAGACTTAGGGTCAGCAGCCTCAGCTACCAGAGGTCACAACCGAACCTGTCACCACCAGTTCAACACCTGTTGCTTTTTGCTCTCACTATATCTGAGCCTCCTTCGCCCTTCCCGCAACACAATCTTTCCTCCTCTCTAAGTAAGTTTTAAAGGTAGGGGTCCCGAGCGGCGAGAGGACTTCCCTGGGCTGCATCAACCGGGTTGGACACAGAAAATACCCGGTGCTGCGTGGGGTACCCGCCGCTAGGGAAGACATAGCCTCGCAGCTCCACGGGTCCAAACTCAGCCTCCGGCCCCGCCCCGGCCCTGCCCCCAAGCGCGCCCGGCCCCGCCCCAAACGCGCGTGGTCCTGCCCCCAAAGCGAATGAACCCGCCCCAAACGCGCCGAGCCCAATCAAACCTGCCGCCGACTTGCGGCCTCCTCTCCAGGCCTGGGCGGAGCCGGGCTCCCAATCCCCGCCCTCTCCATAAGGTCGACCCTATTGGCTTAGACAGTAGGGGGCGGCCGCCATGGCCCTATCCGCTGCGACAACGCGAGAACGGACGCAACTAACTGGCAGACACTGCACCTGGGTGGTTCCGGGTCTTTCCACGCTTCGCCTCCACGGCTGCCGACCCTGGGCCCAGCGGAGAGTCGGAAAGGACGCACTGATCAAGTAAGTCTGCGCGGACTGAAGCAGTGTTGGCGTCGGTCCGGGGGCGGCGGCTGCTCCCCCGACGGAGCTCCGGGTGGGATAGGGGCTGGGGGGAAGGGGGAGAAGGCCCGAGAAAGGGGCGGAGCGGAGCCGAGCACGTGGAACGCGGGCCGGACCCTGGCGTGGGTGGGGGGCTGGGCCGGCGAGCTCCCGCTGTGTGGAGTCAGTGGGCGCCCGGAGCTCGTGCGTCCGGTTGGATGTACCGCCGTAAAGACGGGGCGGGGGGACCCCGGGTGTGGTCGCCGCGTGTCGACCCCGAAGGAGCGTTTTTCCAAACCCCGATGTGAAAGCGCCACCCAACACCTGTCAGTGGCGTCTAGCTGAAAGTTTAGGTTGTGCTTGGCTTTTCTAGACAGGTCAGCGTAACAGCTAACGCGAGTGCCTGCTGAGCGCCAGGCTGTGCCAGCTGCTTTGCAGGCATGAACTAAGCTTTCCACACACCAGCCCAGCGGCGGGGGTGGTAGTATGATACCTCCGTCAGACGCAGAAAGAGCCCTAGAGAGGTGGTCACTCACCCGAGGGAGCTCGCGGGCTGGCGAAGTGTGGGGCCGCGGGATGAACCCCAGCTTCCCCAGGTAACCTCCACACCGAGCTGCGGTCGCGACAGAGCCACCCTCCCACGCTCGCGCTGTCCGGGAAGCCTCGTCGTCTCCCCAGTTAGTTGTCGTGACACCCCTTCCCCTGGACGGGCGGGTCGGGCGGTCCACAGGCTTCGTCAGACGCAGAAACAGCCCGAAGGAAAGAACACCGAGGCCACAGCTTCCGGGAGGAAACAAAATTCCAACGCCCCAAACTCTAGGTTTAAAACATCAGTGGAGAGTGCAGTTGAGGTGTGGTGTCCTGAGGTCGGACCAGCGGGGGAGGAATCCTTTTTCCCCCACGCGCTGTGTCTTTCTGGGCACCGTACTCGGCCCTCTCAGCCTCGGTTTCCTCATTTGTGTGGTAGAGTTTTTGTTTTTGTTTTTATTATTATTTATTTATTTTATTGGCTATGTTGGGTCTTTTTTGCTGTGCGCGGGCTTCTTTTTAGTTGCGGTGAGTGGGGGCTACTCTTCGTTGTGGTGCGCGGGCTCCTCATTGCTGTGGCTTCTCTTGTTGCCGAGCACGGGCTCTAGGCGCGTGGGCTTCAATAGTTGCAGCACATGGGCTCAATAGTTGTGGCGCACGGGCTTAGTTGCTCCGCGGCATGTGGGATCTTCCTGGAGCAGGGATCGAACCCGTGTCCCCTGCATTGGCAGACGGATTCTTAACCACTGTGCCACCTAGGAAGCCCTGTGAGGTAGAGTTTTAAATACCGACGCAAGGTGGGCCTGGCGAGCCCCGCATAGAAGCCGCTTCGTGTCGGGCTTTTCCAAGCCAGTGGCGTTAGCGTTGCCCACTCTGCGGTCCGGGAGCCTCTGTAATATCAGTTCACCTGTCACTGGATATTTAGGATGTCTCACTTATAACTGTTATAGTCATGCTGTAGTATTAAAATCTTTTTCGTTTGTTTTGGGGATATAATTCACATACCATAACATTCGCCGTTTTACAGTGTACGGTTCGGCAGGTTTTGTAGAATATTCGCAAGGTCGTGCAACCATCTTATTCCAAGACATTTTTATCGTCCCAAAAAGAAGCTCTGTAGCCCCAGCGCGGCCGAGACCGAGGCACTCTTGGGCTGCAGGCCCAGGGCCCCGCGAAACGTGCTCGGCAGGATGTTGAGGCCCCGCTGCTCAGGTGGGGGCCGTGGAGCCTCGGCCCCACGCTGAATTTCGGCTGTGGGCCGCAGCTTGGACCGAGCCCACTTCTCACAGAGGCCGGGAGGGAGGCTGCCTGCCTCGGCGGCCGGGCCTTTTCTGGGCCGCACCCTCGGGGTTTGGCGGCCAGGCCCGGAATGGCATGTTGGGGGAGGGGAAGGAAGCGGTACCCGGAAACTGGGCGGCTCAAACCGGGAGCACTTTGGAGAGATGAGCCAAATCTTTGTCGCGCCTGCGCAGAAAACTGCCAGGCTTGGCGGCAGAGCCGATTGTCCCACGAGAGCCTCGCAGAGACCCCACATTTGAAGCAGGGTCCGGAAAACCGCTGAGGAGGGTGCGGAACTTCAGGATTATCGGTCCACCGCTGCCTTTGAGAGACTTGCAGCAAAAGGAACCATTGTAAAAACGAATATGGGATGACCTCGCAGTGACATCAACATCAAGGAATGGAGAAGCTAAGTAGCTACCTGAAGTAGAAAGGACAAGTCAGCACATCCATCCGCTGGACGTGTTAATTCATGGCGATCCCAGTTACAGAGGGCCACAGTGGATGCTGTGCAGACAACTCTCATCTGGAGGAAACTGTTGGCAGTTTTGAAAAGCAGAAAGTAAAGGATATAAAGGCAGTATTTTCAGAATTTATCACTATTGAAGTGCTATTTCACAGCAAAGCTTCAGAGGTATACAGTGCTGCCTACCAAAATATACAAAAGATTGATGAGAAGATTTTAGGTTTTCAAAAGCTCTAGGTATTCACCCGATTATCCATCTCCCTTATATATTGTAAGAGCAGATTCAGAGTTGCCTTTTCAGAGGTTTGTGTCAGCTAAGTGTGTATCTGGAAAAGGACAGGTGTCCACTTATGGACGAAGAGAGGATCAACAAGTAGAAAATGAATTAGATATTACAGAAGAAGAAAATTAAGTTTTCTCAGTACACTTCTCATTTCCATTTTTATCTTAATGTGACTCAGAATTCAGGATTGCTGAATTGTGAAAGTTTATTCTGGCTTGCTATGCTAAACATCAAAATGGGATGCTATTGAAAATAGGGGGAAAAAAATTAAAGGATATTTATGCTGACCCAAAATGAAGGTTTTAAAAAATATTACAACCCAGTCATTTCAACTTCTTACCTAGTGACATATGATCTTGTTGTATAACTCCCACACTTTTTTTTTTTTTAAGATTATGAGTTTCAGAGTATTTCATATTAATGTACCTGGTTGGGAGTCTTATAGTAAGTAGATATCAAAAACCAAAAGATCTACCAATTCCACTTAGCTTCTTTTAGATTGACCCTGCAAAAGGATCCTATCTAGTCATTTTGATTAAATATAAATTCTATCCCACAGGGACTTCTGTGGTGGCACAGTGGTTAAGAATCCACTTGCCAATGCAGGGGACACAGGTTCCATCCCTGGGCCGGGAAACTCCCACTCGCTGCAGAGCAGCTAAGCCTGTGCACCACAACTACTGAGCCTGCACTCTAGAGTCCACAAGCCACAAATTCTGAGCCCATGTGCCACAACTACTGAAGCCCATGTGCCTAGACCCCGTGCTCCACAGCAAGAGGAGAAGCCTGCGCACTGCAACAAAGTAGCCCCCACTCGCCACAACTAGAGAAAGCCCATGTGCAGCAATGAAGACCCAACACAGCCAATAAATAAATAAATTTATTTATTTTAAAAAAAAAGTCTATCCCATGAAGCTTTAAATAAAAAGACAGGTTATCTTTTCTTAAAAAAACTTTTACTGAAAAATGAAGTTTCATCATTTGGTCTGTAAATTTACCTTTCAACAAGTGTATAATCAAACAGAATAAAGGAAATGTAACACCTATATATCCATGTTTTACAAATGCACAGAGCATAAATTTTAGTTTAAAGTCACATTCAACTTGATTCTGACTTTAAAACAAAACTGCTGTCATACTCATAGAACAGACTTGTGGTTGCCATGGGGGAGGGGGTTGGGGGAGAGGTAGGTTCAGAGGTTGGGGCTGGCAGATGTAAGCTATTTTATATATATATATATATATATATATATACACACACACACATACATACCGTGGATAGATAAACAACAAGGTCCTACTGTAGAGCACAGAGAACTATACTCAGTGTCCTATGATAACCCATAATGGAAAAGAATATTTAAAAAAAGAGTATATATATATATATATATATATATATACACACATATAACTGAATCACTTTGCTGTATGGCAGAAATTAACACACGTAAATCAACTATACTTCAATTAAAAAAATTTTTTTAAACTGCTGTCATACTAAAGTATTACGTATGATACTACAGCTTTTGGATAGCTAGTAATTTGGTGGAATGTTGCCCAACAAAACATAAACAAGAACACATAGAACACCATAAATCATTTAAAATTCTGTAAAAATTTTTCTGAGCTACCATCTAGATAATAAAAAGATTTAACAGTTACTCATATCCTTGGAAACATAAAACAGTTTAATCAGAGTCTTTATCAACTCATCTGGAATAACTGGAAGAACGAATTATTTATAACAGAAAAGTAGATTTTCAAGAAACTTTAAAAAAAAGGACCCGGACATTTATGCTCCCTGTTCTGTACCCACTCTTCCTTCAAGCCCCTGGCAACCACTTCTTTCTCCCTCCCTGAATTTGCCTATTCTGGAGATTTCAGATACATCATATAAATCATACAATGTGTAGCCTTTTATGTCCCACTTCTTTCACTTAGCATAGTGCTTTCAGGGTTCATCCACATTGTAGCATGCCTCAGTACTAAATTCTTTTTATGGCTGAATAACATTCTGTTGTATGGATGTGCTATATTTTGTTTATTGATTCATCAGTTGATGGAAACTTGGATTATTTACACTTTGGGGCAATTATGAATAATGCTGCTATGAACATTACTGTCCTGATTTTTATATGGCCATATGTTTTCATTTCTGCTGAATTTTGCTAGGTCATATGGTAACTCTATGTTGAACCTTTTGAGGAACTGCCAAACTGTTTTCCAAAGTGACTGCAGTGACTTACGTTCCCACCAGCGGTGTAGGACAGTTCCAATTTCTCCACATTCTCACCAAGGCTTGTTATTTGGTTTGGTTTTGTTTGGTTATTAATTATAGCCATCCTGGTAGGTATAAAGTGGTATCTTATTGTGGTTTTGATTTGCATCTACTTAATGACTAATGATGTTGAGCATCTTTGCATGTTCTAAGTGGCCATTTCTTTGGAGAAATGTCAGATTTTTTTCCTTTTTTTTATAAATTTATTGTTTATTTTTATTTTTAGCTGTGTTGGGTCTTCATCGCTGTGCATGGGCTTTCTCTAGTTGGGGTGAGTGGAGGCTACTCTTCGTTTCCGTGCTCGGGCTTCTCATTGCGGTGGCTTCTCTTGTTGCAGAGCACAGACTCTAGGCACACAGGCTTCAGTAGTTGCAGCGAGTGGGCTCAGTAGTTGTGGCGCACGGGCCTAGTTGCTCCGAGGCATGTGGGATCTTCCCAGCCCAGGGCTCAAACCCATGTCCCCTGCATTGGCAGGCAGAATCTTAACCACTGAGCCACCAGGGAAACCCTCCTTTTTTTTTTTCCCCCTCATTTTTTAATTGAGTTATTTTTTTTTTCTTGTTGAGTTGTTTATATATTCTGGATACTAGACCCTTATCAAATATATGATTTTAAAATATTTTCTCCCATTCTGTGGGTTGTCTTCTCACTTACTTGATAGTGTTCTTTGCACAAAAGCTTTTACTTTTGATGAAGTCTAATTAATCTATTTTTTCTTGTGCTTTGGCACCATATTTAAGAAACCATTGCTTATTCAAAGTTCATGATGATTTATACCTTTGTTTTGTTCTAAAAGTTTTATAGTTTTAGAGCTTGAATCCATTTGAGTTCATTTTTATACATGATGTGAAGTAGGGGCCAGATTCATTCTTTTGCTGGTGAATATCCAGGTGTCCAAGAAGTTGAAAAGATTATTCTTTCCCCCCTGAATGGTCTTGGCACCTTCATCAGAAATCAGTTGGCATAGATAGATGGGTTTATTTCTGGAATGTCAGTTCTACCCCACTGATCTGTGTTGCTATTCTTGTGCCAGTACCAGTGTCTTGATTACTGTAGCATTGCGATTGGGAAGTGTGCATCCTCCAGCTTTGCTCTTTTTCAAGATTGTTTTCACTCTTCTGTGTCCCTTGCATTTCCATATGAATTTCAGGATCAGCTTTTCGATTTCTCCAAAGATGGCAGTTGGAATTTGATAGTGGTTGTGTTAAATCTGTGCATCAATTTGTAGACCATCTTAAGTCTTGCAATTCATGACATGGATATCTTCCCATTTATTTAGGTCCTCATTAATTTCTTTCAACAATGTCTTATGGTTTCAGTGTATGAGTTATGCACTTATTTGTTAATTTTATTCCTAAGTACTTTATTCTTTTTGATGCTATTATAAATGGATTTGTATTTAATTTCATTTTCAGATTATTCATTGCTAGTGTATAGAAGTACAATTGATTTTTATATATTAATCTTGTATCCTGCAGCCTATGCATAGTGCCTTTAGCTTATAACATAACTAATTAATGAATACAGCTTTATCCTTTTGTCTGAGGCTTAAGATAATTGATCCAAAGGGAAACCTATGCATGTGGTATTCAGGAGCCATTAAAATGGTTGCTGAGAAAAGTGAGTAAAATTATTTTTGGTTGGGGGTGGATCAGAATTTCAGAGAAGGGAACTACAGATAGGTGAAAGAGCAGACTAGGAACTAAGGAGAGATCATGAACCCACTTTGGAATATGTTGAGTCTGCTAGGTCTTTGAAAGTAGACAAGAGGCAGTCTTTTAATAAGAACTTGATGCCCTAGAGGGGTGCTAGGTTAGAGATGAAACTGTTTGCAGGTGAGATGGTATTAAGTATGAAATGAAGAGGTTCTAGGACAGGACGTTGGCAAACAGAGTGGGTGACCTAAGGGAAACTAGAGAAGGATGAACTTGGCAAGTAAGAAGAGAACCAAGAGAAAGATATTCCAGAAACCTGTGAGGAGTGAAGCTTTGTGGTGTCACGTGTTGTATGAATAAGGGCTTAAAAGGAGACCTCTAACTTTGGCAAGTAGGCGATCATTAGTTAATACCTCAGCAAGACCATTTTAGCAGAACGGTGAGGATGGAGGGGGCCTGACTGCAGTGGGTTGAGGAATGATTGGAAAATAAAGAAGTGGAGTGTGTGCATATAGACCATACTTCCAGAACATTTCTGTTCCTTTTGGATTAGAGGTGGAGCACATACAAATGAAAAACCTTGAGTGTGTTTATAAGCTGAGGTAAGGAGGGGGGGAGATTGATTAAACATATGAGAACAGATGTGTGCAGAGTTTGAGAAGGAAATGAGATCAGCAGCCAGGAGAGATGGGTTTGCCTGGAAAAGGCACAGGGGCACCTGTTTCTCCAAGACAAGAGGGAAGATGATAAGAATTAGTAAAGGCACAATGAGAAGCCTGTGCACCGCAATAAAGAGTAGCCCCCGCTTTCTACACCTAGAGAAAGCCCAAGCACAGCAATAAAGACCAACACAGCCAATAAATAAATAAATAAGTAAATAAATAAATAAAATTTTTAAAAAAAGAATTAGTAAAGGCAGACATTTGTGGAGGGGATGAGAAAGAAGTTGGGGTATTCGTGCTGGTAACATCCCTCTTCTGGGTGAGGTGGGGAGCTATACATGACCAGAAGGAAGTAGGAAGGGATTTTAGGGGAGCGGTAACACCCTGGACTGTTGGGAGTGAATCAGACTAGGAATAAATAAAACTAGGTCAATTTATAATGTCCCAGCCGAGGATGATGACTCCAAGTCGGCATGGCTATATGATGTGCTTTATTAGTGCTTATTCATTCTGGCACAGGACTAGACAGTGGCTGGTTAAGCTAATCCAGATTGTGGAGTGACCCAGTGTAGGAAACAGACTGACTCTGAAACAGGCAAATCAAGGACTTCATTACAGAATTCATGAACTGTTTGGTTAAGTACGATACTCACTAAATTTGTCTTTCTTTGTATGGAATTAGCCCCAACTCACAGTCATAGGTTGACACAGAAGTCGGATAAATACTGAATTCTGAAATGTAGGTCCAGACTTCTGGTGCTCTGTTTGATGCTAACAGACACTCCCTACTCAAAAGTAGAAGTTGGGAAGTAAAAGCAAATAAATTTTCTAATCTATTCTTTGGTTGCATTCAGCTCTTGAAATTTTTTTCTAATTTTGTTATGGCATTTGAATATACTTTTAAAGTGTATTGGGTAAGATGTCACAGTGTCTCCAGTGAGTGGGGAAAGGATCACCAGGTGTTGGGAAAGCATGAAACTCACAGCAGCTGGTCTACCTACTACAATTCAGTCTCTTTAAGAATTCCTACTGTGATTGCCAGTGTTAAAACTTGTGATGATTTGATGATTAAGTGGTAAATTCACGCTATACAAGATAAGACTTGAGGAAGCCATTCAAAATAGTTATGGCAACATCAGTGTCATTAAGACATCATTCCTTATTTCAGCAAATGCATCTGCAGATCCTTTCCTTTAACAGCTAGTGTACTTCAGGAAGCTAAAACACCCTTTAAAGCACATTGAGAAGTCACACGCACTGGCCCCGTTTAATTTGTTCACAATTTTCCCTGCTTGATACTGAAACTGAGGAAGAGACAGTGTTCATTATTAACTATTCTTTATGAATAGGGATGTGTGTGGATTGAACGAAAAATTATTATATACTCTGGTATTAATCTGGTAAGGAAGAGAAGACTAGCGTAGGAGAGTTCTCATGCCAGGCTCAAACTGTCAACAGTTTGTGAGAGTCTGTCAACATGTCACACAGTGACCCAGGAGGTTGGCAGGTTGGCAGGCCAGGTGTCAGCTGTGACGTAAGAGGACTGCATCCAGAGAGGGGGCTACAGACACGTTGGGTGTTATTGGTGTGTCTACCTGGTGGCAGTCCTTCTACAGGTAAGTCTTGGTGGCAGCTTTAATGATAACCCAGGTTGGGCCATCCTTTTGCCTAGTTCTGAGCAAGAAGGAACTATCAGAAAGCAAACAGAAGAGAAAGGTGTACACATGTGCATTTGCATGTAATTTTCTTTCTTTTTCTCTTAGGAGCTGAAATGCATAAAAGCAGCTGGCAGAGTAGAAGACATGGGAGAAGGAGCCACCAGTACAACCCTTGGTTCAGACAACATGGTCATAATGAGAGGCAAGTGCTGTGGCCCAGTGTCTTCCTAGCATTGACAGCACCCTCACACACACGACTCCCTACAGGTCTTGGCAAAGTGCAGGGTCTGAGTTGGGGCCGACTAGAGTCTGTACTTGTCACACACTCCCAAGGGGGTGTCTCTGCTGCAGGCCAGCCCGCCTGCCACACTTTGAGTAGTGAGGAGATGGCCACAGTTGTCTTTCTTTTCAGTGTGACCATGACTTCTGACCAGAACCTTAGCCACAGGCTTAGAAGTAAACATTATCTGATTGAACTGGGGAGCACTTTCTCCATTTTTTAGACATTTTTCCTCTTTTTTTTTTTTTTTTTTTTTAAGCCTATGAAAATAGCTTTCTGGAAACCTAATTTCATTAATTCAGCCTAAACCCTAAGTAAGGGTCTCTAATATGTAATACAACATAGTATTTAATAAACACAAAATGGTATAAAGAATAATACAGTGAATATTATGTACTTGCCACCCAGCTTACAAAAGTAAAACTCAGTGTCTACTCAGGTGAAATCCCCATAATAAACATTTTCCACACTCTACTTTTCCGCATGAATGAAATACAAACAGTCTAGTCTCAGAACATGATTCACCCTACCATGTTCTGAGACTGGATACCTCTTCACAGTTCAGGGCTGCTCACATGACTTCTGGCCATAGGAGGTCTTTGCACAACCCTCTCCTCACCAAAGGAGACCTGTGTGCCAATTTCAAAACTCTTCCATACTCCAGAACTCCTTTTAAAATGGACAGATTTCTAGTTATAGGGTCAGAAGATGTCGAATGCCAGTATGCTCCTCTAGAACAGAGTTACTCAAACAGTATTTTTTAAAAAAAAAAAAGGTATCAAAGTGTTGTGCTAGGAACAAGAGCTTTGGAATTAGGAGGCCTGGGTTTGACACTCTACTTTTTCCTCTGTGAAATTGGTCAAGCTACTGATTCACCCTGAGTCACTCCTCTTGTACAGTACTTCTCTTCTGAGGTTTGCAGAAATGTATGTAAAGCCCCATCAGGCTGCCTGGCTCTGAGCAGGCCCTCTGTATGTGGTGTGCCTCATTTGGTGCAGGATAATGGGGACTGTGAGCTGAAGTCTCAAACTTGACCCACATTGTAGAAAGATCAGGACAGTACCCAGTGTTTGTACGTTTTATAAGGAGAACCATGGATACTTTTTGGGCCCCAGGCTTTCCCACAAGAGCACAGCGTGCAGCAAAATGTGATCTGTGCAAGAGGAGTCTTGACTCAGCTTGGCAGAGTCACGTGGAAACATGCTGGACAGCCACCTTCTAGGCTCCACGTGGAAAGAATGGAGCAGCAGTCCTTGAACTAGAAATGTAGACATTTGTCATGACACTTAATCCTTCCTCCTCTCGCTGCTGATCACAGATGAGCTGCCTCAGGAAGCTCCGGGCTATAAAAAGGGAGAATAAATAATCTTCTTTGAAACTGTGCATAGTTAGTATTTATAGACAAAAGAGCAAGTGTTTTGATTTCTTTAACCTAGTTTTGCAGTTTGTATCCTTTTGGTGTTATAGGGGGGCAAGGGAAGTTCTTGATTTTAAAGTGAATTTTACCAGAATTCTAAAATTAGATCTTTTGTTCTATCATTATATCTTTCAGTCTATAATTGCTAACGGAAGCTGCTTGTAACTTTGCAAAATGAGCATTTAAACCATGGCTCTATCCTGGTGTTGCTGAGCAAATCAGCGCTGTGCCGTGAACCCCAGTCTCTCCATCTGTAGGGTTGGGTAGCCAAGTAAAATTTAAATTCTTTGTACTGCTGAATGCAATAAAGAATGAAATCCACCTGGCCTTGTAACTGCTTTTGAGCTGACAAATGAGCCCAGCTGGTAAAACTCTTATTGGCCAAGATTTCCATTCTCATTTTCATCTGGAAAATTCCAAAAGACCTCACAAAGTGCTCAAATGAGGAGATAAAAAGGGGAACTACTGTGACATGCATCCTCTTAAGGATGAGAAACCAAAACCTTGCCCTGACTCTTTGGTGTATTTGCAGTAGGTAAACTGCTTCTAAGGAAAAGAGAGGTCAGTGTTCCCCATGTAATCGAGGGTCGGGGGTAAGGCTATGGAACTGTAGGACCCCACAGTCATAGAATGACTGGGGCTCACAGTTACCCTGACTGTGTATCAACAGGAGTAATGGAGGGGCACAGCAGAGCCCACAGGGTTCCAGCCACAGCGATGACGAGGCCCCCTCGACCTCCAGCACAGCTGGCAGTTCTTCTGTGCCAGGTAAGGCAGCCTGCTGGACAGGGTTTCTCCGGCCCTGCCTGTGGAGGAAGGTGAAACCCATTCATGCCTTGTCATCTGGTTATGTCTGTTCTGGCTGCCCTTCTTCTCAGCCCTGTGTCTCTTCACTTGGGTGTGGGTACACTCCATGTGTGTCATCAGCCCATTCCTGGCTCGGAGGAAGTTCTGGGAGCAAACTGAAACCCTAGTGGGAGAAGCCGGGCGTGCCGAGAACCGTGATCCCGAGGCAAACAGTTCCTCCCGCCTCCCCCCGCCCCCCACACTCGCCCCCCGGGCTGAACTGGGCCCAGGGTGGTGACTGGCGGTGCTAGCCCACCTCTTACCCCTCAGGAAAGACCAGCAACGGTGAGGGGTGGCGGACAGGCCTCTGGGCTCCTCGGTGCGTCGTTCGGTTCACAGTGTTTTAAGCTGAATTTTTATTTCTTTTAACTAAAGATCTACCAGGTTATTACTTTGACCCTGAAAAGAATCGCTACTTCCGCTTGCTCCCTGGGCATAACAACTGCAACCCCCTCACGAAGGAGAGCATCCGGCAGAAGGAAGTGGAGAGCAAAAGGCTGCAGCTGCTAGAGGAAGAGGACAGGCGGGGAAAGGTAGGCTCCCTGGCCCCATGGGCTGCCCTGTCCCCTCCACTCCTGCCAGCATCCACCCACTGCCTCAAGGAGGTGCCGATTAAACGCCCCGTAACATTCTGTGTAACCCACTTTAGGGAGGGTGGCATCGACTTTTCCCTGACAGGAACCTGATGAAGAAAATAAGAACAGGCAAGAAATCTCCTCCCACCACCACCCCCCTTTTCTTATTTGCTGGATTTCATCAGTAATTGTAACATTCTGTCCTTCCTCAGGAGACTCTTGGGTAGCAGCCCAATATGGCCTCTGTAACTGTATATTTTACATAGAAAACCAGGGTGTGTGGTTTGGATGTGAGGGTTTCTGGTATCCCTTCTGCGGATTAGATGCCGAGACATTTCGATGATCAGGGAGGCAATGGAATGGAGAATCCAGGCCCCACCGTCACCATAGGTTGAGTGGAAAGCACGATGCAGACCTGTGCAGTGTGCAGCGCCATCTCTGCACTCACTAGCCCAGTGGCTTCATCTCCTCAGGTGTAAACTGATAGGGGCCTTGGAGAGAGGTGCTGAGCACACGTCCCAGCTCGCACATACTTTCTTGTGATAAGCTTTTCCTATTTCCAGGGACAGGAGACTAGCAGAGGAGACGAATCAGATTTTTATGCGTATAATTTCTGCCAACCTAGTACCTGTTTCTTCATTGCATCCTAAAAACATAATTCATTATACAATAACATAAAACTTCATCGAATCTTTCTTTCTTTAATTTAGAAAATAGCCAGGTTGGGATTTAATGCATCTTCCTTACTACAAAAAAGCAAGCTGGGTTTTCTCAACGTCACCAGTTACTGCCGGTAAGATAATGCCTCGTTGTTGTTTTCTTCATGAACGTTCTTTTCCTGTTTCTTATTTCCATGGTCCCAGAATTAAGTCAGGATAAAGCGTGTAGCTGCTCTGTGAGGAGTCTTCACAATTGAGGAGCCTCAGCTCACAGCCTGCCTTCTGCTGCTGAAATCAGCCCTGAGAGAATCATCCTTCCTCTAGAGCCAGGGAGAGAGCAGAGGGGATCTAGGTTGAGAAATTGGGCAGAAATTTCTCAAGATGTTTCCTCTTTGTTACTCATAAATAATTTCTTGTTAAGTAGTTCATTCTGTCAGCCTTCTGCCTCCTTTTCTCCTTCTAATGAGTTGTCACCAAAAATGGAACACTAAGTGGATGTGCACTAAACTTTAAAGTGTCTTGATGTCTGATACAGTTCTAACTAAAGCCTTGTAAGATAGGTTGACACGTCCCCCTCAGAAGAAGAGACTGAGACTCAGGGTGGAGTGATTTGCTCAAGTAAAGCTAGGAAGGGGGGATCTGTCTGACTCCCAGGCCTGAGCTCCTGACCCCTGCATTCCACTGCCTCCCACTGTACCTGGGTCAGTGAAGAAACAACATGAGTGTGGTGGCTTACCCGGGGAGGCCCCCTTCAGGGAAGGCCAGCCCTACAGGCGATACCGGCCAGCTCACAGGGCATGCTTCTCCTGTGTTTCTCTCCCGAGAGGGAGAAGAGTTAAAGGTCTAGTTACAAAGATCTGTTCTTCAGCCTAAAGCATGCTCAGTCTTTGGTGGAGAGGAAAAGGGCGGCTGCATGCCTGGCTCTTCGTGAACTCTGTGACCTTCAGCAGGTTGTTTCATTACTCAGGCACATTCTCTTCATCTCGAGAGAAAGAGTTGCGCTAGATGATCCAAAACAAATCCTTCTAGTTCTGACTTTCTTCGACACTGTGAATGAGCCACCCATTTCTTTGCTTTAGTTTTCCTAAGAGTTCTAAAATTGAGATTCTTTGGGGCCTTGCTCAGCTTCATTGCTAAGATTTAATATGGAGAGAGAGCTGACCAGAGAAGATGGTCTTCAGAGTGTGGGACAGAGCAGAACCCCTGCATCTTCTTCATGGATATCTAGGTATGGCGTCCATCCCTCCCCTCCCTCCCTCTTTCTCCTCTGCAGTTTAGCCCATGAGCTGCGCGTGAGCTGCATGCAGAGGGAAAAGGTCCAGATTCAGAGCTCGGATCCCTCCGCTTTGGCAAGTGACCGATTTAACCTGATACTGGTGAGTGGGAGGGAGCCATCTGTGGGTTCCAGGGATATAGTTGCCATCCCCTGGACAACTCGTGGCTTAGCATTGGTCTTCGTCAAGCCTGGCTGAATAGAAGCCACTAGCCATGAGAGCAGGTTTTACGGTTTTAACAGGCACTTGCCAGCTACCCATTGGCAGATGCCAAGCTGGCAAGACAGGCTGTGCTGTGACCATTGTCACCCCCACTACAGCTCTGTCATTTGACATTAGACCTGGGTTCCACACACTGACCAGTAACTTTCCTTTGGGTATGTTATGTACACAGTTGAAAAGGTACACAGTGGACTAGGCGCTCCTGATCCTTTCTATACTGGACAGGATTTGGTGGCCAAACCTGAAGCGCCAGTATTCTTCAGTAGCAGCAGCGAATTAGTCTCTTGCTTTCTGTCACTGACCTCAGCAGCAGGGGCCTGCTGTCCAGCACACCTCCATTGCATTTGCAGAGACAAGAAAATGATCTCTCTGCTTCTGGTTAGACCTGGACTGGAAGCCAGGGGCCAGAGAAATGTTGGCAGAGGATCAGAGGGTCCACTGCAAACAGAAGGAGCCAGATCTTCCACCTAGAGTGGCAACTGCTGGCGGCTGAGGGACAGCCAAGGCGGTCTGCTGACAGGACTGGAGGCTGAGGCTACGGAATTGACACTGGAGGTCCTGCCCCAGGAGGCTTTGACAACAGAGCCCTTCCACATAAGCGGTGTCTGGGGCCAGGACTCATATTTTCTCCTGTGTTTGGGGTGCAGTTTGACCCAAATCAAGCAGATACTTTCCTGTGGTGGGCTCCCCTCAGGAGCCCCTTCCCTGGGGTTCTTGAGTAAACCAGGTGGGGCCAGTGGAGGTCACTGTGCACCTGCTGCTGAGCATGGCCCGAGCACCCGATCCTCACGCTGTGTGTGCTGGTGCTGGGAAAACCCTCCCCATCACCCAGAGTTAGGATGACTGGGAGGCTGGTGTGACCAGAGGGGTGGGAAGGGTGGTGTGTCACCCAAGAATCAATTTTTCAGATCTGACTGTAGTCACTGGTGGTGATTCTTCAGGAATATAACGATTCTTGCTGAGTAAACTTGCCAAGTGAGTGTGTTTTCAGCAGCATCGAAACCCATGTATATATGTGTATGTTATATTTATAAATATATATATAAAACACATAAACATATATATAAAGGTGTTGCTTTGAAATAATTATTAACCGTATTTTCTAAATGAAAAAGAAAATCTTAACAATAACCCACATCCCAGTGGCATCTTTTCTATTGTAATTTTTTTTCCCACGTAATGCCTCTTTTTACTTGGTGGTAATCATAGTGCCTGTGTAATCGGAATACAATTTTGCATTCTTCTTTTATCCCTTGGCAGTTATAACTAGCATTTTCCACATTGCTGTGTGGCTTTTGTGATGGCCGCATGCTCTGTCACCACGTGGCGTATCTGAACAGTCCTCTGGGTGGACATTAGAGCTCTCCCAAAACCGGTTCTGAGTGGGGTCCCTGTGCAGATGTCAGACTTGCTGGCCATGTCCCCTCACTGCCTTTTCTGCTGCTGAATTGTGAGACCAGATGCCTGTTAGCTTTGCCCAGTGATGGCTACACCAAATAGGCAAGTCAGGTCATTCCATGCTCCCTCACGGTTGGGAGCCCTCACCTGGTGAAAATGCACGGAGCACGGGGGCTAGGTAGATGGTCTTAGGCAGACCCCCTGGCTCAGCCTAAGGTCACCCACAGTCCACCTCCCCTCTCCAGGCGGATACCAACAGTGACCGGCTCTTCACGGTGAACGATGTCAAAGTCGGGGGCTCCAAGTACGGCATCATCAACCTGCATGGCCTGAAGACCCCCACGCTCAGGGTGCACATGGATGAAAACCTCTACTTCACCAGTCGGAAGGTACACGGCCCTTCCCTTTAGCCTTGGCAGCCCGCCTTGCCTTTGGATCCAGGGCCCGGTGGTAATTGGCCAAATTCAGAGTAGAGGAGAGAGCTTTGTGAAGAAGGCAGGGCTTGGTTACCTCATTTTCCCAAGGGAAAAAATGGAGTTTTAGATCCTGAGAACTCATGGGGGAAGAGAGGGGCCTCATTAGTTGCTGGTCTTGGAAGAAAAATGAATTTACATGGGGGAGGGCTTGAAGCAGTGCTACTTTAATTAGACTGTTGCAGGGACTTCCCTCCAGGAGGGTTAAGGTGATCTGAAGGAGTCCATGCTAAAGCACAGAGTTCCTGGGAGGTGGGCCATGGAGAACTGGGTGGCGGGTCCTCCCAGTGCATCAGGACATTGTGTCAGTCTCCCAGCCAGTCTGTAGCCAGCACTGAAATTTACGTAAATGTAAGGAGCTTGCTGTCTAGGGGGCAACCTTTACATTGCAGTGGGGTGATGGCTGCATCTTAAAAACCTGTGACTTTCTGTTCTGTTGAGACATGAGCCACAAGATGGACACAGGTTGAAAATGGTTTCTGAGCGAAGTGAGATCCGTTGCAGAGAACTCAGCCCCACCCTGGAGGGTATACCAGATGTCTCATTGTGAGGCCCATGCCAGTGATGAGGGACTGAGGCCTGGGGGCCACTTCCTTCCTTTCCCCTCAAGGTTCCACACAGTGGGCAGGGAGCTTTTGTTCTCAGAGTGCTTGTTGCAGCCCCTATTCAAATAGTGAGACCTGAAGAAAGCAGTCAGTCACGTGTCTATTCTATAAGAAAATATTTTTCTGTTTCTCTCCATAAGTTGGCAGTCAAATCAATCATTCCATCTTGCTTTGTTTCCTCACCAGGTGAATGCTGTGTGCTGGGCCTCGCTGAATCACCTGGATTCCCACATTCTGTATCTTTTGGCAGGTGAAGAGGTTTGGTGGGCAGGCCACGCCCTGATGGAGACCTGGGCATCTGTGGGGTTTGTGAGGTGGCGTTTTAGTGTCCAGAGGTCTGGGCCATTCTGCACATGCGTCTCACCCTGTAGGAAAGAGCAGTGCACCTGCTGGAAAACAAGGATTCCCAAGGAGCACGGAGAAGCAGTTGAGGTCCTGGAATGATGTCGATGTCACCATATGCCAGACGCTGTTCTGGAACGTGAGAGTTGGTGCTTTAGCAGAGGAAGAAAGCAGAAAGGAACAGTAAAGCCTTGAAAAGGAAAACAAATCCTCCATAGGCAAAGGAGAAGGAGCTTCCGGGGGCAGGGAAGCTGAGGGCACACACCAGAGAAGGGTGTTTTTGACATTGGACTGGGGCCGTGGGCTCTGGGCCTAGGCTCCCTGCCCAGAGATGGCCTTCTTTAGAGCTCTCTTCATTCTAGTCTCTGCCTTCCCTTCCCAGAGAGGCATCTGGGCTTTGTAGGAACACACAGTGCAGTGTCAGGTAGCTGGGATCCCTGGGTTCTCTTGGTGCAGAGGACAGCTGTCCACAGTGTCCTTCCTGGAGTGATATTGTTTGACCCCAGACCACGTGTTAATGAGTCTTGTTGTGGTTCATTTCCATAATAAATGAGTTCTTGAAACCATGTGACCACTTGTTATACCCAACATCAGCTTCAGAGTTGTCATAAGGTTAACTAGGTGACATCTGTGAATACACTTAGCACAGTGCTTGGCCACATCACGTGCCCTTAGCAAATGATGCCTGATTTGGAATCTGTTGGTTTGTTTTTTGGGGTGTTGCGGCGGGGGTGGGGGGTGTTTGTTAATTTGTTCCACAGTACTTTTAAAGGGGGTTTTTTGGTTTGTTTTAATATGTATTTATTTTATTTGACTGTGCTGGCTCTTAGTTGCAGCACGTGGGATCTTTTTTTTTTTTTTTAATTGCAGCATGCAAGATCTAATTCCCTGACCAGGGATCGAACCCAGGCCCCCTGCATTGGGAGCATGGACTCTTAACCACTGGACAACCAGGGAAGTCCCTCAAAGGGTTTTAAAGCCTAAAGCACATTAGATATCTGATTGTAAATTTTATGTGAGACAAACAAAACTATGTGTTCTGTAAATTAGAAGTTTTAGCAAGTCACACGAATTTTGGGGTTTCCCAGTACATACAGAAGTTGTGTTTATACTATACTGTAGTCTGTTGCATGCGCAGCAGCACTATGTTTGAAAAACAAAGCACATACCTTGACTTAAAAATACATTGTTGCTAAAAAAATGCTCATCATCATCTGAGCCTTCAACAAGTCATGATCTTTTTGCAACAGTGACATCAAAGATCACTGATCACAGATCACCATAACAAAATAGTAACGAAAAAGTTTGAAATATTGTGAAAATTACCAGAACGTGACACAGAGACACAAAATGAGCAAAATGCCATTGGGAAAATAGCACCAGTGGACTTGCTCAATACCAGGTTGCCACAAATCTTCAGTTTGCAAAAACACTATCTGTGAAGGGCAGCAAAGGAAAGCAGAGTAAAAGTATGCATGTAATTGGGTGTAACGCGTGTGGTTTGATCAGCGGCTTGCCCTCCAGTGGTCATTTCAGGTAATCTTCAGGCTTTTGTGACACCTGATGCTTCTGCTAAAGGTCTTGAACTTTCTCCCTTTACAGAAATGACACCTGGTGCAGACCTGCACTCTGCTTTTTCCCAAAGAGTGGTGGGAGGTTAGACTGAATTTTTTCTACACTTACCAGGTTCTTCATTGACTTGTGGCCTGTTAAAAGATTAACTCTATGATACTGGCCCTGTAAGTACCATACAAAATTTGGGTGTAAACTTTGGGTTTGCTGGGTTTCAGCCATAGTAACATGAGTAAGTGCACATGGGTAGGGACTTTCTCCCCACATCCTTGCCCTACAAACCTAGAAGGAAAAGATTTATTTCAGAAAGAAGTGAGCTGCCCAGGTACAGTGTTCTCATTTATAGTTTCAGCAGCCTCTATACTAGAGATAGTTAACATGGGACTTACCACCCAAGGCAACATGATACCCACACATCACACATGCAGAAGGTCAAGACCATTGCCTCATTGCCTGGCAAAGAGGTGCATTTTTTCATTGAGGTGTGTGTGTGCATTCTGCCAACATCTGTTGGACATCTACAATCCCTGTGCAAGGTGCTAGAGCTGGGCAGCTCAGCAGGTGGTCACTCTTTGCAGTGATGTCCATGGGGCAGTTGCAGGGCACAGGGATTGGGATGGCCTTCCTGGAGGTGATTCCCACATGGAAAGGAGAGGACGGAGCTCCCATTAGAAAGAAGAGTAAGGGGACTTCCCTGGTGGCACAGTGGCTAAGACACCATGCTCCCATTGCAGGGGGCCTGGGTTCAATCCCTGGTCAGGGAACTAGATCCCACATGCATGCCACAACTGAGGAGTCTGCCTGCCGCAACTGAGGAGTCTGCCTGCTGCAACTAAGACCCAGCGCAACCAAATAAGTAAATATTTAAAAAAAGGAAGAGTGAGGAGAGCTTGACACATTTGGCAGCAGTAAGTGGTTTAGTATTGGTGATGTCTGTGGCTAGGTAGGGCCTTGCAAAACCAAATCCTTAGGGCTGTGGGATGCCCCTGGAGGACCGTGGTCATGGATTCACGTCTCATATAGCAATGAGGGTGGTAGGCTGGTGAGGACTAAGGGTGGTGGAGAGGGTGTGAACTGATGAGCAGGCGTGGAGGGGAGAGACGAGCTTAGGAGGCTTAGGACTTAGTCCAGGGAATCTTGGTGATAGGAGAAGGTCCAAGGATGGAACGCCAGGAGAGTGATTATGGAGGCCAAGAAGGAGTGTGTAGTTAGAAATTGTGCTGCATGGCACAGGAGAGGACTGGAAAGCATTTATCAGATGTAGGTAGTAGGAGCTCATTGAAGACCTTGGGCAGATTATTTCACTGGAAAGGTGAGGGTCTGACCTAGGTTTCAGTGGGTTGAAGAGTAACAAGGAAGTGGGGATAAACAGACTCCTCTGGAAACTGAAAGGAAAGGGAAAGTAACCAAATCAATCAGAAGACAGTCCAGTAGAAAAGCAGGCAAAGGATATAAAGAGGCAGTTCAAAGAAAGGGAAGCCCAAATGACTGTGATCAGATGTAGTCAGAGAAATGCAAATTGAAAGGAGATATTTTATGCCCATTCAGATAAGCACAATTTTTAAGTTCTGATAGTGCCAAGTTTTGGCCTAGGTGGAGACTGGGGAAAACTGTTGGTGTAAGTAAACGATACAAGCACTTCAAGTTGGAGATGCATGTATTTTACAACCCCCTCAGCTCCACTCTAGGTGTAGCAGTGTTTTCAAACTGTGAGTCATGACCTATCCTATAAACTGTGACCCACGAAATCAATTTATTGAGCAGCTTTTTTTAATGAAATACTTTAGAAAATATCCACTTCATGTTTAGTAAGGGTAAATATTTTATGAAACTTCTGTTTCACATGTTTGTGTGTATATGGCACACGAGTGTAAGATGAAATCCTTCCCATAGGTGGAAGAAATTTAGAGAAGCCTTCATACGTGGGAGTAGGAGACAGGAGGCTAGGAAGAGAGGCTCATTCCAGCAGCAGAGGGGGAAAAAAAGGTGAAAACTATCTCAGTGCCCAGCAGCAAGAGACTGGATAAGTAAAGTGTGGTCTCTTCATGCAAAGGAATGCTCTGTGGTGAAAATGGATGAACCAGAGCTACAAATGTGAACACAGTTGCATCTAGGAGACAATGTAGATTAAGCAGTTGTAGAAGATTCTGTGTGATGCCATTTATGTGTGTTTCAAAATCAAACAGTTCTTTATATTCCTCATGGACAGATATGTGTAGTGGAAATATTAAGGCCTAGAACTCAGACCAGTTTTAGAATAGCGGTTTTCTCTGGGTGGGGGAAAGTTAAAAGGGGGCCTTTAACTGTGTCTGTGACATTTTTTTTCCTTTTGAAAAATCGGAAACTAAATATGGAAAATGTAAACACGTTAAATGTTGACAGTGGGTATTATTCTTACCTTTCTTTGAAGGGTACTGATGCTCATTCTCCTCCCAGAGGAGACTTGTACTTCAGTGTCCTTAACAGCTCTTCCAGGCTGTGCCTCATGGGAATGGCAGAGACGCCAGGCTGTGCCACCCTGCTCCCGGCATCACTCTTTGTCAGTAGTCATCCAGGTACCGGGGGCCCTTTTCCTTTGGATGAGGAGGTGCTGAGGGACATCTTTGTCCTCTGCCTCCCAGGAGCTGCAGCCAACTGCAGCATAAGCTTTGTGGTGATGGCTTGGACAGGAGAGGTGGGAACCATGGGCTGGTGAGCCCAGGTCGGAGCTTGCAGTGTGGGGACAGTCTGCAGAGCACCTGGGAGGATTCTTTAATCCCGACCCAGGATTTGTACTAGAAGCATGTGCATCTTCAATTATCCCCTCCTTTTGGGTTATTTCAGCAGCCAGAACCATTAAAAGTGTGTGTGACCAATACAAGAGATGAAAATATTTATTTGAGCCACTTATACAAATCACCCAGAGAGCATCTGCTAAGATCTTGCTGTAGGGCAGGTGCTGTCAGGGATACTTATATTCTGTCTGACTGAAGGCAGTCCAACTTCCTGGCAACATTCTGGATATTAAGTTTTCAGTCTTTCAGAGAATTAGGATCAATTAGGTAAGGATCAGGCCTCTTAAGAGTGCAGGCTTCAGGTAGACCTGGCATGAATCCCAGCTCTGCCCCTTACCAGCTTGAACAGATTGCTTAACCTCTGTAAAGTAAATACCTGCCCCCTCAGGTTACATGGAGGAGTAAATGCTTTAATGCACACTTAGCCTGGCGCCTAGCATTTCATCATACAGCAAGCTTTTAAGGCAGGAGTGTATTATCACCATTTTACAGATGAGGAGACCAAGGCAAAAAGAGGTTCAGAATTTGCCTTACAAAACCAAGAGATGGTGTTAGAGTCAGGATAGTGGTTCCCTTTAGGGAGGAGTGAGAAGGGTAGTAATTGGGAGGGGACCGGAAGGGTACTAAGGTACTAGAATGTTCCATTTCTTAACCTGGGTGGTGGCTACATAGCTATACTTTGAGATAACTCATTAAAGTGTATACTATGATTTGTACCCTTACTGTATGTTTTATCAATTAAAAAAAATTCCATTTAAAAAAGTTTGAGATCACACAGCTGGAATCGAAACCCTCTTATCAGTGACACCATACTGCTTCCCTGAAAGCTGTTGGTATTTCTAACACTACTACTGTTCCCTTAGCAGGAGACCGGCCTGGCATGCTCTGCAGTTTCCGGATCCCCGGGGCCTGGTCCTGTGCGTGGTCCCTGAACATCCAGGCAAATAACTGCTTTAGCACGGGTGAGCCACGGTTGCCTCCCCAGGTGCCCAGGGTGAAGGATTTCACAGACCCTAAATCCCGTCACAGTCCCTCTCCCCGGACCCAGAGTGACACTGTCCACCCCATACCTCTCTGTCAGGCTTGTCTCGGCGAGTCCTGGTGACCAGCGTGGTGACGGGACACCGGCAGTCATTTGGGACCAGCAGTGACGTCTTGGCCCAGCAGTTTGCTCTCATGGTTAGTTGGATTGAGAAGGGCATAATACAGAGTTTCCTAAGAGTGGATGTTTTGCTGGATTGGAATGGGATTCCCCTGTGTGGACTGTAGTCCTCCTCCCTCTTTTACAGGGAAAAAGTGGGCAGGCACCAGAAGTGATTAATGGGTTACTTGGTGAGTAAGTCAGCGCTGAATGAAATTTGGCTGATCCAGAAAGGTCTGGCTCAGCTGGTTTTAAACAACTTCCTGTTTAAATGAATTGCCAGCAATTCTTGAGTACTTGGATTAGCCAGCAGGACAGCAAAATTTTTTAATGTGTAAATTAAATATGTCCCAATTCGTTACACTTTTATATGCAGCTGTCAAGTTACACATTTTATAAATTTAAAAATCAAAATTCTAGTCATTACTACGTTTCAGAGACTTGACCCATAGATAGTGCCACCTTTCTTTAAAAGTGTGGAAGAAGATGTGCCAACCTGCTTTGGGCAGTTAGCATGGAATTCATTATTCAGGTTTCTTCAGCCATCTTCCCACTCTATCTGGGGCCCCACGTCTTACCTGGATTTCTAATCTCTCTTACTCCACTCTCACCACCCAGCTTCTCACTAACAGCCTGGGAGGAGAAAGGACACCCTCACTGCACAGGGAGAGGGGTTCAGGGTGAGGCCTTAGGAGCCAGTTGCAGCCAGCGGGGAGGACACTAGAGGGACACATGGTGTCCAGTTCTTGACTCTTTATAAGGAACCCTTCTGTCTCCACTGAGGCTGAAACCCTAACCAACCTGTCTCCACCTGTACCTCTGAGCCAGAGACTGGGATAGAGGAGGGGAGGCAGGGGGTGTACTCTGGAGGCTGGCATATCCCTCCCAGCCTTGGAGGGAGGTACTGAGCAGTGCCTCTTTCCGCAGGCTCCTTTGCTGTTTAATGGCTGTCGTTCCGGCGAAATCTTTGCCATTGATCTGCGTTGTCGAAATCAGGGCAAGGGCTGGAAGGCCACCCGCCTGTTCCACGACTCAGCAGTTACCTCTGTGCAAATCCTCCAGGAAGAGCAATGCCTGATGGCGTCTGACATGGCTGGAACGGTACGGGTACCACTGACTTTCTTCAGCCATTAGCACTAGCTCTGGGCCCTGTGTCAGACAGAGGCAGGGGAAAGGCATCTGGAGATCAGGCAAGTTGTGAGTTGTGCAGGGCTGCTGCTCTGCTGCCCACTGGGAGTCCAGTCTGGTCTAAACAGATGTGAAGCTGGTCCTGTGCTTTTTTTTTTTTTTTTTTTTTTTTTTTTAATAAATTATTTATTTATTGGCTGAGTTGGGTCTTTGTTGCTGCACACAGGGTTTCCCTAGTTGCAGCGAGCGGGGGCTACCCTTTGTTGCCGTGCACGGGCTCTAGGTGTGCAGGCTTCAGTAGTTGTGGCTCACGGGCTCTAGAGCATAGGCTCAGTAGTTGGGGCGCACAGACTTAGTTGCTCCACTGCATGTGGGATCCTCCCGGACCAGGGCTTGAACCCATGTCCCCTGCATTGGCAGGCGGATTCTTAGCCACTGCGCCACCAGGGAAGTCCCCTGGTGCTTTTGATGGAGTCTAGGGCTCAGGAGTTTGAGACTTGGATTTTTCTAACTTGGAGAGGTCTTTGGAGACCACCTCGCCCTCTCTGGCTTTCGTGCCTGGGGTTCAGCAGTATACCTGTTGGACCCTCCCTAAAAGCCCCTTGTGCTTCTTCCCACAGATCAAGCTGTGGGACCTGAGGACCACAAAGTGTATCAGGCAGTACAAAGGGCACGTGAACGAGTATGCCCACCTGCCCCTGCACGTGCACGAGGAAGAAGGGATCGTGGTGGCAGGTACCTGGGGACGAGGAGATCCATCCCATTGACCACTGTCCCTTAGGGCTCCCAGCAGCTTAAGCAGATAAGGGAGAAATTAGTCTAAAACAAAACTGAATAAAGGATTTTGGACAGTTGGGGACAGGGAGTCAAGATGGGATGTAGAGTTGGACATTAGTAAGCAACAGTTTAAGCACTCACCAGGTGGATAGCCCTTTGTCCCCACATCACTGGGCAAACATCATTTAAGTTACAGGCAAGTGAGAAGCAATAAAACATAGTGGCTTAGGAGACCTGGGGGTGGGGGTTAAGTCTGTGCACCAGGTCAGCAGTCAGTGTGAGCCTCGTCCCATCGTGCAGCTGTCCTGTCGAAAAACTTGAGCTCCCTGTTCTTTGTGCCTGCGTTTCCACCAGAGGATGCTGAGAAGAGAGATTGAGGTCATTGTAGAGGAACCGATGCCTGGTCCCTTTAACACCACCAGGAACCCATGATTTGTAGACTAGAAGCAGAGCTTTCTAGCACCAAACCCCCTTGAAAGGAGTTGACAAGTTGATGACAGATCATATGACTATTTGGCGGTTGGACAAATGAAACAGTAGGAGCTTGGCATTAAGGAGTATGTTCTCAGTTTTCACAGATCCCAAATTTTATAATATTCCTACAGAAAGTACTTATTTGCTGTGAAACTTTTTGTGGCTAAGAACCATCACTTTGCTAGAACTTTCTTAGACTTACTGCTGTCACCACCAGCAGCAATTAGCTTCCTTAAGTCTGTTTTCCACAAGTTTTCATCTCTGAAGAGCTTCTGCGTTCTGGATAATAGAAAAGATACGAGCCTTGTTGAGAGGCAGATGTGGGGAGTGGGCTGGCTGCAGTAATTCTTGAACTTCACAACCTGAATGACCCACACCTAAGGTCAGCTCAGATGGTCAAAAGCACACACTGAAATCTATGACACCTAAAGTCTGCCCTTCTCCTCCCCCTGAAGATCTCCAGTAGCACATATTGCCTGTCTGGGCTGCTGTAACCAGTGGTGTCAGGTGTCAAATTCCTCTCAGTTATGAACCCTGAAGACTATGAAGTCTTATGAACTGAACCATTAAACCAAAAAATGCTCTGGGGAGAGTTGTCACCTGATTTGGCCCCAGGATGTAATGAAGTTGAGATCTTCCTGGTTACTATGTCGGTTGGGCTCCCTCTTGAACAGCCCTTGTCACCAGGAGAAGCAGAATGGGCCACCTGATCGCCAAGATGCCCCATGAACCACCCAATGTGTCACAGCCAGCCAGTGCATCTTGTCACTTTGAACACCTGCAATCAGGTGTTCAAAGTCTAGAGCATTAGGGCGACCTATAACTTTAATTTTCAAAAATGACATCTTATCAGTAGAAATAATTTCCATTTGTGAGTTTGTTTGGCCCACATGGAAGCACCTTTGGCCCTGAGGAATCATAGGAGCCAGGGCACAAGTACACAAGTTCTCTCTGCATTCTCTCACTAACCTGCCACATATCTCCCCTCTTTCTTAGTGGGCCAGGACTGCTACACGAGAATCTGGAGCCTCCACGATGCCCAACTGCTCAGAACCATACCCTCCCCACACCCCACTTCCAAAGCCGACATTCCCAGCGTGGCCTTCTCTTCTCGGCTTGGGGGTTTCCGGGGAGTGCCAGGACTGCTCATGGCTGTCCAGCAGGACCTTTACTGCTTCTCCTACAACTAATTCTGCAGGTTGCAGCCTGGAGGGATGTGGATGTGACTCAAGGGAGCAAAGGTAGCCCTATTTTTGCCACAACTGCCACAATTTCAGTGAGGGCATTTCAAGCGGGGCTCTGTGTACACATATCCCATCCATCCAGCCGCTGGGGAAAAGGTGCTACGTTCTATGTGGAGACACTTCAGTAAAGTTATCTCAGTTAAGTTGTGGGCTCAAGAAGATTAAAAGTCCTTTTCATAAAAGGTACCTATTTCCTTTTCTTGTTGAATTCCTTAGAATAGTCCCTGTCCCTCCTCCCCCCACCTTTTTTTTAAACAAAAAATATTTTTCTAAGAGCTGAAGATTGACAGTAAAGCTGCTTCTTTCACCAAAAGCCCTTTCAAGAAGCCTAATGATGAGACTGGGTGAGACCATTAGCAGTCGGTGCCTGGGTCCCAGACATGCATCCGTACTTGAGAAAGCCAGCTAGAGAGAAGGGGGAAGCCATTTCTCTGAGTCTCTAGAGGATGATTTTAAGGCTGAGTTGGGAATTATTAAATTAGCCTTCTCAAAGTCACTCGATACCAGTGTCAGATCTCAGATTCTCATTTATTACCATTCATTGGCATTGTAAGGAAAGATGGATCCTTTTAGATGCTAGACAGGCCTTAGCATATGTTTGTTGAAGCACCTTCCAGAATGTTAGGTACAGCAGCTCCTGTTTCTAGCATGGTGACTTGAATGTCAGATTCAAGGGCCCCGTCTCAAAGAAAATTGGCCTTGACTTTTTGTAATCTAGGAGAAGCAGTTTGTGAGACGCTCATACAAAGTGTTAATACATTAAGAGCCTGTCTGCCAAACAATAAACTAGAAAGAACCACAACATGGTGTGTTGCTTCTGTTAATGATTTAGAAGATCATGATGCTTGGCTGCTGTAGCATCCAACCAGCTATAGTAACATCTGCTCAAATCTTGGGTGAGGAAAAAGAGACTGAGACCAGCTCTAATGGCTTTGCTGGAGAGCTTCCACTTGCCCCTGTGCCCCAAGAAGCTATGGACGACGTGAGCAGACTCTGGCCTGGGGTGGTTCAGCCAGTGGGATGTAGCAGCAGCAGGAGATCGAGGGGTTGTTAGTCCACTAGCTCCCCTCCTGCTGGAGTGTGGTGGGCTGTGGCTGTGTTCCTCTACCCAAGTCTACAGCTTCTGCTGGAACACAGCTCTCTGGATTCCAGTAACTTCTGTCCATTTGTCCCTTCCGACCTACAGCTGATAATTGCACCTCACTGTTGCTAGCCCAGGATGCTTCACCAGTTAAACTCTCTTTGGTTACCCCCTTGAGTGTTACGCATCATCCGTGTCCTGCCAGGACCCTGCTACGACTTAATGTGCAGAGAGAGAAATCCAAAAGACATGAGACTATGAGGTTGGTCACCTGATAGATGAGCAATATGTTATAATAAATATTTTTAGTGCCTTAGGTTTTGTGAATAACTTACCTGACTTGATCCTTAAAACAGCCCATAAAGGAGGGAGGACAGTAGTAGTAACATAAAAATCATTAGCGTCGTTTTCTGGGCACAGAGAAATTGAATGACTTGCCTCGGATTGCAGACCCGTTCAGTGCAGAGCTGGGACTTGTGACCAGAAGCTGTCGTGTTCTCAACGTTCCACACTCTTCCAATTGCTGACAGTACTTGTGTATCACACACAGCTAGTGCTAAGGAGAAATCACAAAGTAGCCTGGTGCAAGTGTAAACACGCAGTGCTGACATTTCGCATTTAATCGCTAAGTAAATGAATTTTTCTGGCACTCACCACAGGCTAAGAAGTTTGCCAATTGCCAAAATTCTTTGTTTACTCATTCAGACATCACCCCTGTATCTTTTGCAGCCTTGGCGTACTGACCTGCACATAGGTCCCAGGAAATAGCTATATGATTGAAGGGAATGACCACAGTCATAGCAGGGTCTTTCAGATTAATTTTGGTGACATGCCCCTCCCCAAGAGCACAAAAAAGCATATAAGTGCTGAGCCATGATCCCAATATCACTCATACTTTCGCCCCTTAAAGTTCTAAGTTCTCACAGTATACAAGTTTGTTCATTACATGATCTGCTCTTCATAGTCACTGGTATTGCACCTCTAGTGCAGAGCTTTTGCCACAGTTCTGTACTATTTCAGTGGAGCTGTGGCTGTTCCGTCCAACGTTGATCTCTCTCGTAGACCTTGGAGACAACTGACTACTCAAGAGAATACCTGTTGAGTTCTGACATGGAGGGCTCTATCCCCACATACTTTCATAATTCCTTTTCAACTGTGCCATAGCCCAAGTTTCTTGCTGGGCAGATATAATTGTCAAAGAATTAGTTTTAGGTTTCCCTTAGGCTTAAAAAAAAAAAAAGGTGGGGGAACATCTTCAAAACCTCTAAATTTACCAATCTGTTCTTTATCTTTGGTTAGTGGTCAGTGCTCCTAATGTTTGGTCTAGAGTGTATGAAAAATGGTTAAACGTAGCTGAGAAGTTGATTAAGCATTTGGTATGTCTGCTTGTCAGTGTCCCAAAGATGAGTACATTACACAGTCTGGAAGCATTTTTCACTTGCAGGTCTGTTAGGGCATTTGCCCCATTCCTCAGGTGACAATGAAAGGTAGAGACTAAGCAAGGGGTGGTGGCAGCAGGACTGAGCTCCAATAAACCCTTTGCTGTTTGCTTGCTGTTTGCCTTCTAACCAGATGAGAACAGTAGCACAAACTGGTTACCAGAAATGCCCACAGATCAACACGCGGTGTCTGCCAGCAAGGGCACCCAGAGGAGACCAAGTTAGCCCCACTTACCTGTCAGCCCTCCATCTGTCCTGGTCTAAATCTTTCATGTAACCACCTCTGAAAACAATTGCAGGCTAAACTCAGTTTCTCCTTCCATTTCTCCATTCAGGTATGTTAGTAAAAGCCTCTGGGTCCACTCCTTTCATTTTTTTCTGTTTATGTTTTTTTGGCTGTGCCACATTGCTTGTGTGGGATCTTAGTTCCCCAACCAGGGATTGAACCTGGGCCCTTGGCAGTGAAAGTGCAGAGTCCTAACCACTGGACCACCAGCAAATTCCCTGGGCCCACTCCTTTAAGTCTGCCTTTCCAGGCCACCCACCACATGGCCACTGCCATGGGAATGACCTTCCCCAAAGATCCCTGCATTCAATGGCTTCTTGTACCTTGGAATAAAAGGTGTAGCCTCTTGAGATTTGATCCATGTGCCGCACCCTGTTGCCCCTTCTCCACCTCCCACCTGGTGCTCTCAGGACACATGTTTCAAGTCCCTCCCTCATCTGGGCCTCTGCTCAAGCTGTCCTCCACTCCTTTCATCTGTGAAAGTCCAACCGTTGAGTCTCAGCTTCACAGAAACCTCCAGGAAGCTTAGTTTCCCCAGCACTTGCCACATCTAGACACTTCGTATGTTGAAGGAACAATTTTTGCCAGCATTATTCCCTTTTAATTCTTAGAACCCTGTGAAGCAGGTGAAAGTCACTCCAATATACTAAAGAGAAAACTGAGAAGAAAGCAATTTGTCAAAGGTCTCCTGCTGATAAATGGCAGAGCCACTGGGGTCTCCTGCTTAAGAGATCTATTAGGCCCCCTTGTGTTGGAGGGAATGGACGTTTTTACTTTTCCTCTGGAAGTTTAAGATCTCAACATCATTTTCCTACAGGTGACTTCTGGACCCATCTCTGCTTGCTCCTACCACCTGCCCACCTGCACTCTTGGCTTCATGTGAATGAAAGCAGCTGCTGCAAAAGCAAAATGAACACTGCGTGTGCAGGGCAAGAAAAGAGAACTTTTGGTTATTTTGACACTGGGTTACCTTCCTTTCTGGTCTGACTAGTGTAAGGAAGAGAGTTTGGAAGACTATTTGGGAGAGAGATAGGAAGACATGCTTCCTTTGTGGTCTAGCAGACTCCCACGCTCAGGGGCGCCCCCAAGTGACAGGACACGAGACGGTGGACAGCAGTTGTTCAACAGGAGCCGAGCAGAAAGCAAAGCAGGGCAGAGAAACGAAGCCAGAGGGACAGGTACAAAGGGAGAAAACAGTCTTTTCCTGGTGTTTCCATAGGTCCCTAGTAACACCTAGTCTCTCCTCCTGTGAGAGAGGATTCCTCAGGGAATAAACCAACTTATCTACAGGTAAAATACACCTCTTACTTCGCTTCTGTTCTGAAAGCCACCAGCTACTTTCCCATCAACTAGAAAGAGGCAGCAAAATGTACAGATGAAGTTAAAGGAAAGAGGCGGCACAGTCCATATTCCGCAGGAGGATTCCTTTATAACGGCAAATTTAATAATACACAGTACTAGAGCAGGGCCTCACTCACAGGCCACAGGAGGCAGAAAGGAAGCAGGTCTGAGAGGGACCAACACATTCCAGGGCTCACGTCACAGTGACACGCCAAGAATGACCGCCGCGTACCTCCCTGAAGCTCGGCCCACCCACCAGTTCAGTCAAGAACTATGTCGCTTTCAATTCTTCGTTTTTGGCCATTGACGATAAAATCCACCGTGATGACAGGATTTCAGCACAACAGTCTCTTTCCAGTCACGATAGATATGGATGTTTCTTGAGAAACAAAAGTTCATCTGACTTCTCTTGCCAGAACCGGAGAGAGAATTTTTTCTTAATGATCTGTTGAAATATTTACATATACTTTAAAAAAACCACTAACAGTCCATTCTGTGCTCTGTTTCCCTGGAATATTTCTCATGATCACCCCTCCAATAACTAGAGGGGTCCTGTGTCTAGGAATAAAGAATTAAGACACTTCAAAATAAGCAAAAACCCTAGTGCAACACTCAGTAGATGGTGGGCTGAAGGAGTTGGAAGAGGAGGGAAGCAGGTGCTCTATTTCAAGGCAGGGAAAGCCAAGTGGTCACACAGACGGAAGCAACAAC
Source organism: Hippopotamus amphibius kiboko (assembly GCF_030028045.1). NCBI lineage: Eukaryota > Metazoa > Chordata > Mammalia > Artiodactyla > Hippopotamidae > Hippopotamus > Hippopotamus amphibius. The sequence continues at coordinate 158,650,112 of NC_080189.1, forward strand.
AAGCAGGAAGCACTGCTGGGGAAGGCTTGTCTCCTTCCATGCTCCCCCCGCACGAGGGCCATCACGTCACCTGCGCTTGGACTTCTCAGGTCTGAGAACCCTACCCTCCCACCCGCCACCCATCCGTGACCTGCACGCTAAGCTGGGTGGTCTCTGACCGAAACGGGCCTCGGCAAGGAATTGGGCTCTGACTCTGGAGGGCCCAGGGAGATCCCAGCAGGCTATCCCAGGCAACAGGCACCTGGGACGCTCACCTGCCCCGTCTGGCAGCTGAGGGGCATGAAGGCTTCAAAGGCTCGGAGAGAGGCAGCAAAAGGTGACTAGCAACGCAGTGGCCTTGGGCCTGGCTCGGTTTTGTGGGGAAGACCTGCTGCCACTGCCACCTGATCCCTGTGCTGGGGACAGACTGTGCAGTCTTCAAGCCAGCAGCAGCCTGCATACACTCCACACTCCTTTCATACGTATATACGGGTATGTATTATATGTTTCTTATTTTTAACTGAAATAAAATGCAATGGATTCAGGTTCATTCCCCTTTGCTCTAAGCTGCTCGGTCCTCTGCCCTGAGGGGTTCACGCCTTCAGGCCTGCCACCAGGCTCACCCTGGCTCGCCATCTGCCCCACCCCCACCATGGGAAAGTGGCCCCAGGATGAGTAGAGAAGACACACACCACAACAGGTGACCAGGAGGAGGCCCTACCTCAACGAGACTTCGTTGCTAACCCTGAGAACCTAAGGAAATGTGAAGGACTTGGAGAGGGAGCTGGGGTTAAAGGTCACCAGGCTTTTTATTGCAGTTAAAGCAGACTCGGACAGGATGGTCCCAGCCTCGAGAGGGGACAGCCCGGCGGTCATGGGAACACTCGTCACAGAAGCCCTGTCCGCAGGCCCGGCAGTGGTGCTTGGAAAGCTTGACGCTGAACTCCTTCCGGCAGTTGTGGCAGTGCAGGATCTCATGGTCCGGTACCCAGTACGCCGGCCTGGCCGCATCCTTCACCAGACCTGCAGCACGCAAGGCACCATGACAGGCAGCACAAGTGGAACCCAACACCCGGAGGCCCACAAGGCAAGAAGCCATCCTCAGACACTTCACTGGCTCACAGTGTAACTGCACACAGGTCACCCCTTTCCACCCAGGTCTCCTTCATCCCCTAACCACCCAAGTCAGGATCTCTGGGGCTGGGGCCCAGGCACTGACATCTGTGTATCTATTAAGCTCTGCAGGTGAGCCTAAAGTGGGGCTGAATTAAGAACCACTCGAGTAATGATAAAGAAGTTCGGGCTCAGGAGTCAGGACATATCTTCATCCCAGTTCCACTAAGCCTGAGTCAGTTAGTAGATGCAGGATTAAGAGGTTCCTTAAATTCTCAGGGTCTCCACTCATCTTTAACAACCCACCTTCAAAAGTGGTTGCAGGATTGCAAGAAAAATGGGTCTGACTCACTGGGACCCAATGGCCAGTGAGTGCTCAGCAGGTGAGCGCCTGTGAGCACAGCTGGCAGACTCTGTGCCAAGGGCAGCCCCTGCCTCTCCTGGCTACCCGTGAGAGCAGATGCAACCTGAGCATCAAGCCTGTACAAATCCATCTGTTCCTACACCCCTGAGTCAAAAGCTCATCATCCACTCATTCTGTGAGCCACACTGATCCAAGCAGCTTTCATCACACCCACCCAGGAACCCTTGGTCTCTCCCCTACAATGGGCTCAAACACCCCAGGCCCGGCCAGCCCTGCCCAAGCCCTCCACACACTGGCAGGTTTCCCTTCCTCTCCCTCTTCCCATCCTGGTTATAAGCACCCCTCACATCCGGAGGTGAGTGGCTGTCTTAAATCTTAAAGGAATAACAGCTTGGCTGGTGTGGTGGATTAAAGACAGCCACAAATTCTTTGATACCCGGCCTCCTCCCTCGAATCTAGGCAGGCCTGTGACCACAGCAGACGGTAGCAGAACAGCTAGTTTCTAGGCCCAGGCCTGTCTCTGAGAGCCCTGAGCCACCACGTAAGAAGTCCACTACCACTGGAGAAACCACGTGGAGAGGCGTGGAGAACACAGGGAGGGGAAGGGTGGGGGCAGTTCTGAGCCCAGCCTTTGAGGCATCCCTTCCAGGCTACCCAGCATGTAAGTGAGGTTGGCTTGGCCCCTCAAGACCAGTCCAGCTACGATACTGGAAAATCCGGCAGTAATTCCAGGCAATGCCACTTGGAGCAGAAGCACTGCCCTTTCTGTGAGACATGATAAAATGCGAGTTACGTCTTCACATGTTCAGGTAGTTTGCTGTGCAGCAATAAATACGTGACGAGAAACAAGCAAACCTAAGTTTTCAGTCACCTCTTTGCTACCCAACTCAATCTAGGTCAGTAAGACTTTGACAAAATGACAGCCCAAGGCACTCCAAAAGCCTTCATCCCACATACACCGCACCCGAGAGGCACTGCCAGGCCCACCTAGTGGTATGTCAATGGCTGTCACCACGGCTCCCAAAGTGTTCTGCACGGCCTCGCCCACCTTCCGAGCAATCAGCGTCCCGCCTTCATCGTCCGCCTGTGCCTCAGCAACATCTGCAGACAACGAGGAAGGGAAAGTCGCCAGCTCGGTCATTTCCCAAGTGGAAAACTCAGAGGCCACAGCAGAGCGTTCTGGATGCTTCTCCCGGGGTACCACTGTGCTATCCTGCAAGGACGGCCAGGTTCTGGGCTGTGGGTACCGACACTGCAGCCAGTGAGATCTGTTAGTCCTTTACCTCAATCCTGTGGGGCTACTTTATAACCTCCCTTTACAGGGAGCCAGAAAGGTTTGAGCAGCATGACCCAGAACCCCTCCAGGCAGAAGACTCAGTGTAAGCCTGTGCTAAACACAGGGCAGGTTTAACACACACCGCCCCGCAAGGAGCAGCATCCCCAGAAGCCTGTTAACAAAGAGCTTAGAGGACGACTCAGCAAGACCAGGGGAGTGACTGCTCTCAGAAGGCTGACATGCTGAGGAACAGGGTTAGGCAGGCAGGAGTGTTCCCAACACCCAGTGCCAAGGAGAGAGGCTCCCCCTCCACCCTTGCAGCTCCCGGGCCCCACGTTACCTAACTGGGAATTCCTGGCTTCATAGCAGTTGTCACACACCCGCACGGGCGCAGGGCCCCAGCCCCGCTCGGGCACTGGCCGGGTCTTGGATGAACAGCTGTCACAGAAGCCCTCGCCACAGGCCCGGCAGTGATGCTTGGTGTCGTTATCTTTGAAGGATGTAGCGCACTTGTTGCAGCTCTGTTCCAAGTCCAAAACAAACAGAGAGGCATGTATCATTCATGTCTGCTCAGCTGAGAAAGTCAACCCGGGGGGACCATCTGGGAATGGCAAGACCACGATGGTCCCAAAGGAGGGGACCTAAGACCTGCAGCCACATGGAGTACCCCTACTGGAGCACAGCTGTGATTAGCATTTTCCTCTAAGTGCCTGGGAAGGTACCTCAGATCCACCTGGCTGAGTCACAGACAGGGTTCTCAGAAGGGACTGAGGCTAATTCCAGCCATAAGAGCAATGAGGATTCGTTTCTGTCACGGCTTCTCCAAAGGGCCTCTGGGGAGCTGATGACGAAGAGTTTCCCTGTCACAAGTGTCTGGGCCAAAGCTGGGTGCTCCCCTTCTGTGGGCGGCATGAGGGTTACATCTCAGGCTGAGGATGACTCTAGATAACCTCTAAAGGCCTCTTTTCCTCCAGATTCTATACGTATGACCTCAGACATCTGACCAATAATAACTGGCCCTTGCAGGGAAAGAAACTAAAATCCACCACAAAGAAAATACTTGCAAAATCAAGAAGGGAAATCTGGGCAAAAAAGGACACTGGCTGCCTCAATATATCCCACCCTTTCCAACACCCTGGAAGCTAATCTGATTGAGAAATTCCGAGCCTCCCTCACAGAACAAGCTTAGGACAGGGCGAAGCGGCCCGAGCAGAACGGGTTGAGCCAGGGGTGCGGGGCATCTTGCCGCACCATACCAGGATCTGGGAGTTGGGCCTCCAGTAGGCGGGGGCGATCTGGTCTGTCAGCCAGGACGTCACAGCCTTGGTGGGCCCGAGGCTAAGCTCAGACACCGACTGAGCCATGAAGTTCATCCCATCCAACAGGCGCTGGGCAGCATTGTTGTTGTCCTTCAGAAATCCATCAGTCTGAAATGAAAACGCCGGCCCCCAACATGCTCTGAGCGCAGGGAGTGAAAGGAAGGAGGGAGTCAAAGGAAGAAGGGAGAGGAGAGGGGTCTCGGGTGACTTAGACACTCATTACAGCCAACTCAGAACTACAGACTCCCTGGCAGAGACGCATGGGAACAGGCCAGGAATCCCTCTGGCTTCTGGGCAGTATGACACCCATGAGTCATTGCTGGTATCATTCTTCTCTTCAAGGTGGCCATCAGACTTGGTGCACAGCTGTTCAATTCAGAACTTACTTTGCCTGTAAGTGAGATATACAACCTAGAAAATACTTACGTAATGAGGACACCTCCTCCAGGAGGCCTCCCACCCCAGGCTGGGTCAAGAACCTTTCATCTCAGTTCCTCTAATGTCTGCACATCTCTAGGAATCCCATTTCCACATATAAGTGCAATGTCTGTTTATGCATCTGACTCCCCATTAGACTGAGCTGAGAACAATAATCCTTTTTCATTTTTGTATTTTTTGTAAGTATCTAGTTCAATTCTGGATACAAAGTACTCAACAACGCATGTCGATGAATGAGTGAAACCAGTAGAAGGAGAGGAGCCTACATTCCCTAATCCCAAGGCCTATGAGCAATACAGCCTAAAAATAAACTGGTATTACTGTTTTCTCGGAGTATAAACTACCACAAGGACGATAGCTTTTACAAGAAGAAACACAGATCAGAAACAAAAGAGATTGGTCCAAGAAGTCTAGTGAGAAAGTTATACTAGTTCAAAGCCACATTAAAGGGACTTTCCTTGTGGCACAGTGGTTAAGAATCCACCTGCCAACGCAGGGGACACGGGTTCGAGCCCTGGTCCGGGAAGATCCCACAAGCCACGGAGCAGCTAAGCCCTGTGCCACAACTACTGGAGCCCACGTGCCTAGAGCCCATACCCGCCACAACTAGAGAGAAAGCCTGCGTGCAGCCAATAAATAAATAATATTTTTAAAAAAGAAACATTGGAAATATAAGAAAAAATAACAAATTTCAACATATTAATCTTTGAAAAAAATACACATTAAATCCTTGGGACAGAATGGCCTGGGGACATCACGTCAAGGGGGTGGGCTGCAGAAATGAGACCACACTGCAGTAACCAATTTCAGTGGGGCTGGAAACTGGAAAGACAACAAAACAATAAGGAGATCTTCAGTTCTCTGGTACCTGCAGGATCCAGGAAAGCTCAAAGGTGGATCTGCAGATAGGCCTTAATTAGGCTGACCGGTGGCTTTAGGAATCACCCAGCAAGGGGAACACCACCAAGTAAAATAATCCCTTAGAGAAAATCACTTATCTTTCTTCCATGAAGGGAAAAGGTTCTGGATGTGTTGTGACTGATCGGTAATTCCAAGTGTGAATTGTGGTTTAATGCAGAATGAAAGCACCATATCACTGCCTCGTAAACAGATTTGTTTTTGCAGCATCTTGAATTCCAAAGTCAAATTTAAAAACAGTAAAGGTCCACAGTAATTCTGCTTCTTAGAATATACTTCAAGAATAATATACTCCAAAACAAAGACTTTCTTACATGAAGATGGTCACTATGGTATTTTCTTTGATAAAAAAAAATCATAAGCAGAATGAATGTTCAAAAAGAAGGGAATGGGGAAATCAGACTATAACACTAGACAGAATATTACACAGTGATTACAAATGAGAATCAAGAAAAGTGAAAGCAATGTGGAAACAGCAAAATTGTGGTATGAGAAAAAAGCAGTTAAGTGGCACATAAATAACTGCATCTATATGAACATATGCATATGGAAAATAAGTGAGGAGACTATGAAAAAATAAAGTTTTATTTGCTAAGGAAATGTAACTAGAGAGCAATTTTTAGTTTACTTAAAGTTGTGCTTCTAATATTTATGCAAGAAGAAATGGAAAAAATTTCAGAACAAGAAAGGATCTCCAGATCACGCCTTCGTAAAGCACCAATATATTAAAATTCATGGTTAACCTTAATTGTAAACAAGCTCCACTTTCCCACACACTGGACTGGACAATATGAGAGAAAACAGAAAAATAAAACAGCTTACTCCAGGCCACACATGCACAATCTCTGTCCGCACCACCGTATCCACAGGATCTTGGTTCCCAAACCAGTACTGCCGGCTACGATAGACCACGCCACAGGTGGGACATTCAATTACATACCTACAAGGAAGGCAAATAGATACTGTAACCCCACCAGGGGCCTGGAGAGGAAAACACACCAAACAACCAGTCACTGAAACTCACCCAGACCAGGCATATTTTGCGAGACCCATCCAGGGGGAGTCGGTGGAAGCAGCCGTCTTGGGCACCACGCTGACTTCATTACCTCTCTCGTAACAGGCCTGAAACATGGAGCACTCTGCCAGCTTCTGCTCTGCCCACCAGACCCCCTGGCCTCTCCACATCCCTGTCCAGCCCCACTGCCCGCAAACCAGACCAGCTGAGGGTTTACAGACCCTGAGTTTAGCACAGCAGAAGAAAGTCTCTCTAAAGAAGTCAGCGCCCTAAATGATTATGAATTGAATGTGTACCCATCCCAGGCCCCAAAACTGAGCTATAAATTATATCCAGACAGGAGAAATCCATCAAAACTGGGTTTCTGAAGAGCAATTCTGAACAGTCAATGTATGGGAATTCCCTGGCGGTCCAGTGGTTAGGACCCCAGGCTCTCACTGCCAAGGGGCCAGGTTTGATCCCTGGTCAGGGAACTAAAATCCCACAAGCCGCACGGTGCAGCAGAAAAAAAGAATGAATAGTCAGTGTAGATGACCCTTGCATTTATAAGCTCAACAGAATAAAGGGGACTGAAGCTAAAAAAATAAATAAACCAAGGGGCCCCCAGCAACAGACATGAGAATTCTTACGGTTAGAGCTGGAGAGAAGTTCCAGAGATACTCAATTTGAATATCAAATACTTTGCGATGCAGCAAAGAGTGGTCCCAGGCCAGTCTTCCCGAAAGGGGAGTGTGGCCAGCAAGCCAGCCGCTGGAGGAGAAGCTGGGTAGACTTACCTTGCAGGTAAAAACCCGGTTGTCGTACTGGTGGGAGTATCTGCAGCGGCTGCTGGCTTCATGAGGTACTCCTTCTTTCCCATGATTCATACTGTTCTTACATCCAGCCCTGAGTGAAGCCCAAAAGCTGACAGTGAAGCAGCTGAAAGGAGCCAGTGCCACTTACAAAAGTCTGACCCTGAGCCAGACACGGGGCCAAAACCAGAGCTCCATTATTAACTGGGCCCTGAATACTGAGCAGAGAGAGGGCAGTTTGTCTCAGAAACCCATGAGCCTCTCTCATACTTGCAATCAACATCCCTACACAGGTAGAGCAACCATCACTCTTGTATGAGGAGAAAGGGCCAAAGGAATAATCTCTTCTTGGAAAACCGCCTGGCCCCTCAATAGGAATGGAGGAGCCAGAAGACACCACCTTGACAAGAGCTAAAACCTGAATGGCCCTCAGGGAACTCAAAAATCCAAGCAGCATGAAATGGGAAGTTTAATCAGAATAGCCTGCCAAGATGCAAAACAAAAACTGACCCTCAAAATTTGGCAATGCATTAAGAGGAGGCTTAAGCTGAACAAGAAAACCTTCCAAATGAACAGTGAGCTCCGCTATGCTGACAACGCAAAACCAGGGACTGGGACTTTAGAATTTCACTGTGATAGGAGGGAAAGTTCTGGAAACCCTGGTGAGGCACAGTTAGAATGGAAAAGTGATGACCCAACAGAGCCTAAGCCTCTCCTGCTGGGCTCATGGGGCCCCTAAAGGAAGGCAAGTCACACTGGCAACCACCATGCCTCTTTCCTCTCCAAGACAATCCTCAGTTCTCCCTAGTCTAGACTGTGGAATCCAAGAGCCGAGTCCTTTTTACAAACTCAGAGCCAAGGTGGTGGCTCAGCAGGTGGCCTACAGGGACCAGGGCAAAAAGGCATTCACAACAGAAAAGGTTCAGGTCTCCTCTGTATGGGCAAATGTGGAGGACAGGAGCAGCAGTCGTGACGAGAGCAAAGACACTGCAGTGGTGAAAGGGGTGGAGAGCTGGGCGAGTGTCTGCAAGACAGTGCCTGCAATCTGACCCTCACACGCTGCATCTAAATCTCTCAGGCTCAGGCCTCCTAGGTGGCGCAGTGGTTAAGAATCCGCCTCCCGATGCAGGGGACACGGGTTCAATCCCTGCTCTAGGAAGATCCCACATGCCCGTGGGATCTAAGTCCGTGTGCCACAATTGAGCCTGTGCTTTAGAGCCCATGGGCCACAACTATTGAGCCCACGTGCCACAACCACTGAAGCCCATGCACCTAGAGCCCATGCTCCGTGACAAGGGAAGCCACAGTAATGAGAAGCCCATGCACTGCAAAGAAGAGTAGCCCCCACTCGCTGCAACTAGAGAAAGCCCGTGTCCAGCAATGAAGACCCAACACAACCAATAAATTAATTAATTTTTTAAAAAATCCCCTGTGCTCTGTCAGACAAGTCACTAGACTGTGACTGAAGACCCATCAACAGCTCAAATTAATCCAGTAAGCCTCAAGGTGTGGTCTCCATCCAGCAACATCAGTATCACCCAGGAACGTATCAGAAGTGCAAATTCTCAGGCCCTACATCAGACCTACTGGATCAGAAACTGGAGGTAAGGCCCAGCTATCTCGTCCTTCAGGTTTTCCTGATGCGTGCTAAAATGTGAGAATCCCTGCTCTGTTCCCTCTGTAACAAAGCGTGATCCATGGGCAGCAGCACAGGCATCACCCAGGAGCTTGCTGGAAATGCGGAACCTCACCCAGACCTGCTGATTCAGAATCTGCATTTAACAAAGTCCCGAGGGGATGCATACAGGGATTAAAGTTTGAGAATACTGCCCTAACTCAATGTTCTCAGCTCAGCTACACATCAGAATCATCTGAGGAGCCTTTTAAATACACCAGTGCTGAGGCCCCACCCCTTATCTGTTAAATGAGAATCCCTGGAGGTGAGGCCCAGGCCTCAATAATTTTGAAAGCTCCCTGGATAATTCTAATGTGCTCTAAGCATCTGCCCTCATCGTGAAAGGAATCAACTAGGAATGATACCTACCCCAGTGCTTTGCACACACTGGGCTATCAAATATTAGTGGAATGGATGGAATGACTACCATTGAAAGCTCTGGGAGGAGAAACATAGAAAAACAGGCAATCTAAAGTTTTCTGCAGTAAAAATTACCCAAACTAGTCAAATTCACATCTCAACCAGATTGGAATCTTCAGGGGATTCTTCATAACCATGTGTCCTGGGATCCCCCGCAACATCAACGTGTGCTCCCCAGACCATCAGGACCACCTGGGAACTTGCTGGAACAAGCCTATCTCGACCCCCACCCCATCCTTAAATCACAATCTGATTTACCCAGACCTCAGGTGATCCACAGGCACAGTGAAGTCTGCGAAGCACCGTTCACTCTGAGGCTCTTTTCCCAAGGTGGGGACTTACCCGCAGCTGAGGCACAGGGCAGAGCAGGTGAAGTACTCATCTGGAAAGAAAGAGCTGTGCGCCATCTGGTCATCAGGGATCTCACCGCTGAAGCGGTCACTCAGGGCCTGCGTGGCGGGAAGGTGACACATGAAGGGACTCGGTGGAGAGCCCGGAGCTCCGGCCCTTCCACTGCCTGCCTCTCTAACAGGCCCTCACTGCTGGCTTATTTCTTACAGGCTCCACAGCTAGAAGAGGGAAGCCAGTGACTTCTGCTCCTTATCCTCAACCTTCTTGGCCCAAGTTGCACCAATGCTCACCACAGGAAACCTCAGAAAGAACCAACCCATTTCCCAAGCGGTCAGAAGTAAGCAAAGTTACAGTTCTCTCCTAATTACCCTGGAAGTTATTATAAACACCTCACACACTCCGTCTTTCATTCAAAACCACCAGATATTGACTAATGCCCACTTCATCTTTGTGAAGCTGGGACCAAGAAACCGACACTCGAGAAGGTGGCTTGTCTTTAAGTCAGAGGCAGGCAGAGCTGAGAAGTGAGCTGGGAGTTTCCTGGGCGTCTCCACCAGTTCTAACCACAAGGGCACAGAACTATCTCTATGGAGAGAAAAGGGTTATCAGCCGAAAAGCAAGGAGGAATTATTACACGTTTTGGCAGCCTTTTATCAACCACAGTAACCTAAAAGACGGTAAATGGCCAAAATAAATGCCAAGAAGATAAAAATATTTGCAGAGACAAACTGAAAATTTTATGTTTAAAGGCAGCTTCCATTTCTAATCCTGTTTCCACTCACTGCTTTATACTGAAAGTATTCTTCAGACTGATTTCTTCCCTCCAGGCCCTTAGACATATGCAGTCGAAAAAGTTATGTAAATTAAACAGAAATGGGCTTTCTGGGCTTTAAAAATTATTAAAAATTATTAAATGCTCACAGTTCCAAGCTTCTAACTCTCAATCTCTATTCTGAGGCAGCCAGGCACTATTCCGGGGAACAGAAGGAATAGTAGCTTAAAACAAAAGGACAAGATGTTACTTACTTCCTTTAGTAAAAAGACAAAAGAAATTTTAAGATGAGATTTGGAAAAGGGGTAGTTTAGGTTTTAAACAAAGGTTCTCAAACTCTGAATGGAATTTCCCTTAAGGAGAACTTATTAAAGTTCCTTTCCCTTTTTTCAATGAAGCCTAATACCCTGAGATGTAAATCAACTGTTTACAAAAGCACATGCTCTCAATGTTGAGTCAGGTCAGGTGTTAAGACAAGAGCAGCAGCAAAGAATGTGTCAAACTAAGGGTGCGGACCTCACCCACGTGCATTCAAATTCAGCTCCTGCAAGGACAGTGCACACACCCATGAAACACCATCTGCCTGCGATGACCCACCAAGTGGCAATCCTTGACTAAGACCAAAAAAAAACCAGCCTAACAATAATACATATACGTCCTGTTCTCTTAGGGGTAATTTTATAAAGAGTAACTTAGAGAAAGCAGCTAAGATTTTTAGAGACTATAAAGAAATATGCATGTGACTATTAATGAGAATAAACGAGAAGCAAGGCAAGTAGAATCACTCACTAGCCTACACCATCCTCCTCTCTCTTACTTCAGGATGTGACCCATCCTTCGGGGATCTTTTCGGTCTCCTTTTCCACGAAGCCTTCCCAACCACTCTGGAAAGACCATGCCTTGCCCTCTCTCAGTGCCTGCTGTCCTCACATCTGAACCAAATACTGTGTGATGAGGCGATGAGGCAAAGCTACAAGCCTCACGTGTATTTTAACCTTTCCTACCTTTGTATCCTCCTCTCGCTGCTAGTAAATGTCCTAACAAGTACTCAGCTAGGACGTCTAGAATGAAGTGCCCCAGCACCAACCCCCATGCACACACCGACCCCTGCCCTTCCCTCCTCACCCTGGCCCTGCCCCTGTGCTAGGCCGCATCCCAGGCCCAAGGGCCCTCCCTACCTTATGGCTAACTACTCATTGATTGGCCAAATCACTGATAACTCAGGCCTGTATTTCTCAAACAGCTGTGTGCACAGCTCTCTGGAGCTAGCTGGTGGAAAAAGAGAACATTATCCTCCTAATGCATCAATTTCTGAAAGATCTGGGGAGGAAGTTATTTTTATATAAAACACAAACATGGATATAGTGTGAAACTGAATGGAAAATTTGCATACATAAAATATGAGACATGCACCCCAGTGTTCACTGCAGCACTATTTACAATAGCCAGGTCATGGAAGCAACCTAAATGTCCATCAACAGACAAAGGGATAAAGAAAACGTGGTACATATATACAATAGAATATGAGCCATAAAAACAGAATGATATTGGGTCATTTGTAGAAATGTGGATGGACCTAGAGACTGTCATACAGAGTGAAGTAAGTCAGAAAAAGAAAAACAAATATCGTATGTTAACACATATATGTGGAATCTAAATGGTACAGATGAACTGGTTTGCAAGGCAGAAATAGAGACACAGATGTAGAGAACAAATGTATGAACACCAAGGAAGGAAAAGGGGTGGGATGAATTGGGAGACTGGAATTGACATATCTACACTAATATGTATAAAATAGATAACTAATGAGAACCTGCTGTATAGCACAGGGAACTCCACTTCACTGTATAGTAGAAACTAACACAACACTGTGAAACAACTATACCCCAATTAAAAAAAAAAAAGTGACACCACAGTGTAAAGCAATTATACTCCAATAAAGAGCTTAAAAAAAAACTCAATCGGAAAACACACACACACACACACACATACACAAAAAGTGAGTCCCCCCCGCAAAGTTATTGCAGCTTGTAGTTGGCAGCTCTGCACTCTCTGTCTCTCTACTTCCTCACCTATGAAATAGGGGTGGCTAGTAGTACCTTCCTCACTAGGGGTCTCCATGGATTCACTGTGAAGATCAAATGAAGCCATTCATGTAGAGCACTTGGCACAGATTAAGAGCTCAGAAAACATTAGCTACCATTATTAATATCATTTTTATCTTTTATGCTGAGAATTCTCTTAGTTTCTCCCTTGGATACCCTCACTAATTCAGTTAACACAGGGGATATAAGAACTTCTCTCCTTTCCATGACAGCTCATTGGTCTTCATGGCTGTTTCACTTGCAGATGAATGCTTAGCTGCAAAAGGATGCTATGTACCTAAAGCAGTGTTAAAATAAGAAAGGAAAAAAAGGAGAGATAACTAAGGAATGCAGAAGCTACTAAAGAGGTATTACGAAAACCAAGGAAGAGCATTTTTAGCCCAGAGTTTTTTCTTTTAAACAGATAACTGAAGGGGATAACCTAAGTACTAGTTCTCCTTAGCAAAAATAATATCAGATTTAGCATGACTCCAACAGCTGAATTCAGAAGGCATGGCACTCCCCAATAAATATAAAATTGCAGCCCAATAATAATGACAGCCAAGGTTTTTTCTGTTCCAAACTGAAGTGGCCTGGTTCACTTCTCTGAAAGTTCTTCAGAAAAATGGGGGCATTTCTAGTATCTCAAGGCTTAGCATGAAACAATCGGCAGCCTAATTCCCAAGGGACAAATCCCCATAGAACCTCTATCATCACCTGCCCTAGACAAACTGTTGGCTTATGTTGACCAAGGCAACACTAACTTCTTATGACATCAGAAAGAGAAGAACTGCCAGACCAACCAGCCTCATCACTTCAGATGCTGTTAACCCATCCTCTCAAATGCTGGGTAACACAAGCATCTCATTTCCCTCACAAGTCACTGAAGAGCTGGCAGTCAGTAACGAAGCCGACCTTACAAGCATCAGGAGGACTTCATGAATCAAGAGTATGGGAACATAACAGTAACTGTTAAAAAGAAAATCTGGTTATTCACGTGGTTTAGATACAAGGGTAAGGAGACAGTGTCTTCCTTCCTCTATAACCTGATTGTTCCTTTCCAGAGTGGACACTACCACCTAATTCATATACTTCATCTTTCAAAACTTCCAAACCTCACATCATTCCACGGTTTCTTGGGTTCTCCTCCTGAGGTCCCAAAGCCATAAGAGGCAGGAAAGGACCTTTCCTGAGAAAGCCTGGGAAAGCACTTGAGACCAGTCTGGAAAAGGTTGCCTGGAAACCAGATGATCTTGAACTTTAGTTGCCTTGGCAACAGTAAGGCTCTTACTACTGAACCTGTAAGTTTAGCCCCCGTCATCAAAGGCTAGCAGTGAATTTTCTGATTCAAAATGGAGACTCTTAGGTAATCCATGATGCCAACCCCTCCCAAAAAATATAATAACTTTATAAATACTTAATAGGTGCTTCCTGATGTGACAGAATTAGAAAGTCAGAGTTACTACATTTATAGAGATCATAGGCTAAAGGAGGTATTACATAAAACCTATACAAATTCAACTTTAAAATGGTTCTCTCCATTATTCAGAACTATAAATACAGGCAACAATACTTAATTCAATACTCAATTCCCTTATTCAATGGGGACCTGAGCATTTCTTTTCTTTAAATAGACTTACTTGATCAGTGAGAATATGTTTTGCTGGTAGGTATCTGGGCTGTTGCTACCAAGGAAACAGAGCAAAGGAGTGAGTGGTCAAGAAGTGGGAAACAACCCAGCTGGGAAAAAAGGACTGGGGCCTGGGACCACAACATGGCTGAATGGCAGGAAGAGTGATCAGGTCAGCAGGATGAATCGGGAAATATACGGGCAAGCTGCTAGAGCAGAAAGTGACTAGATCTCTCACACTCACACACACACACACACACTCTACAAACTCCTCAATCTTTCTCATTAATCACAATTCCTTTTCAATAACGAGCATGAAAAGAGAATATGAGAAAAGAAAAAAAGATTTAACTTCTCTATGATCTGATATATTTAGGGAGAAAAAAATATATATATAAACACACACACACATTATATACATATACTTCTATATGCACTTATGTAGCACCAAAAACTTCTAGAAGCATATGCAAGAAAGTATACAGTGAGAAGGGAGAGGAGAGAAAGAGACTTAAGTCATACCTTACATGTTTCTGTACTATTCAAATTGTTTATCACAAACACACTTTGCTTTTTAACTTAAAAAACAAATATTTAAAATAACCAAACACTCAAATACAACTTATAAGAATGTCCTTTCTAAAGGCAACTGGCAATATGCATTAGGAACCTTTAAAGATGACCACAACTTCTGACCTTCTTAAAAGTGGGAAGGAACATAGCACAGGATAAAAAGCATAGACTTGGGAGTCAGACTACCTGGTTCAAATTCTCCAACACTTATGAGAGAAGTCATCTCAGGCAAATTAACAAACCTCTCTGTGCCTCCATTTCTCTACCTCAGAGTTGGTATGAGGATTAAATGAATGAATATACATGCGGTGCAGAGCACAGTACATTAATAAACACTCCAGAAAGATTGGCCGGCAGGATTGGGAGTTGTAATTTATTCTAAAGAAATAGACAGAATGTGGGCAATACCTTTTAATACTTGGAAAATATAATAAGGAAAAATGGAGACTATTATTAAAATAAGGGCAGAATTACTAAATGTAAAAAATGATCCATTCATATAAATGAAAAAGTATGCAGCTATTTTAAAAATGTTTTCATAGAATATCTAATAGGATGGAAAAAACGCTAGGCTTCAATGTTCCACGGGAAAAAAGGTACCCAAGTGCACATACATACATTCACAACCCTATTTCTCTTTTTACAATAAGTACAAAGAATCATATAATGCCCCATTTTTATTTATCTATTTTTTGCACACTGTTTTTTCTCTGCTATTACAAGGATGCTGCTATTAACATCCTCAAAGAGGTCTCTGTGTTCCTGTGGGAGAGTTTCTTTAAGGAAAATTCCTGGAAATGATATGGTTAGAATATATATTATGCATATCTTTATCTACACTATTGCATTTCAAAGTCGTTGTACTAATTTTACTTCAACTATAAGTTTATACAAGTTTACATTGCTTCATACCCTTTTTGACATTTTATTGCCAAACCCGTCAGTGTCTGCCCTTGCATGTTTGTGGTCTTATTTCTCTGATTACTAGAGATATGAGATTTCTTTATTTGGGCATCACAGTCTTGTTTGTCTCTTATGTGATTTGTCTCTCCATTTTTCCAAAAGGTTTATACATTTTTTCCTAACAACATTCCTGCATATTTTATGTAAGATAAAGAGAAAATCATATAGGAAACAAAATCATATCAATCATTTTAGAATATATTCCTAGGCTTCTTGAAGTGTTTACTTAGTGAGTTAGTGAGAAACTGGACAAGGTAAAGAATAAATACCAGGAGAGAAAGAAGAAAAAAAAAATTGGAGAAACAGCCAAACAAGTTATTTCGGCACTGATAATTTATCTGTTTATGACCATCCTTACTCTTTTGTTCCAAAAAGGTGGGCTACTTATTTTTTAAAAAAATACAACAACATAAAACAAAAAAAAAAGTGGAGGGACTTCCCTGGTGGCACAGTGGTTAACAATCCACCTGCCAAACCCACAGCAAACATCATTCTCAATGGTGAAAAACTGCAAGCATTCCCTCTAAGATCAGGAACAAGACAAGGATGTCCACTCTTGCCACTACTATTCAACATAGTTTTGGAAGTCCTTGCCACAGCAATCAGAGAAGAAAAAGAAGTAAAAGGAATCCAAATTGGACAAGAAGTAAAACTGTCACTGTTCGCAGATGACATGATACTATACATAGAAAATCCTAAAGATGCCACCAGAAAACTACTCGAGCTAATCAATGAATTTGGTAAAGTTGCAGGATACAAAATTAACACACAGAAATCTCTTGCATTTCTATACACTAACAATGAAAGATAAGAAAGAGAAATTAAGGAAACAATCCCATTCACCATTGCAACAAAAAGAATAAAATACCTAGGAATAAACCTAACCAAAGAGGTAAAAGACCTGTACTCAGAAAACTATAAGACACTAATGAAAGAAATCAAAGATGACACAAACAGATGGAGAGACATACCACATTCTTGGATTGGAAGAATCAACATTGTGAAAATGACTATATTACCAAAAGCAATTTACAGATTCAATGCAATCCCGATCAAATTACCAATGGCATTTTTCACAGAACTAGAACAAGAAATTTTACGATTTGTATGGAAACGCAAAAGACCCCGAATAGCCAAAGCAATCTTGAGAAGGAAAGGCGGAGTTGGTGGAATCAGGCTTCCCGACTTCAGCCTATACTACAAGGCTACTGTGAACAAGACAGTATGGTACTGGCACAAAAACAGAAATATAGATCAATGGAACAGGATAGAAAGCCCAGAGACAAACTACGGTCAACCAATCTATGACAAAGGAGGCAAGGATATACAATGGAGAAAAGGCAGCCTCTTCAATAAGTGGTGCTGGGATAACTGGACAGCTACATGTAAAAGAATGAAATTAGAACATTTCCTAACACCATACACAAAAATAAACTCAAAATGGATTAAAGGCCTACATGTAAGGCCAGACACTATAAAACTCCTAGAGGAATACATAGGAAGAACACTCTTCTATGTAAATAACAGCAAGATCTTCTTTGCTCCACCCCCTAGAATAATGGAAATAAAAACAAAAATAAATAAGTGGGACCTAATGAAACTTCAAAGCTTCTGCAAGCAGCAAAGGAAACTATACGCAAGACGAAAAGACAACCCTCAGAATGGGAGAAAATATTTGCAAACAAATCAACAAAGGATTAATCTCCAAAATATATAAACAGTTTATCCAGCTCAATATCAAAAAAATAAACAACCCAATCAAAAAATGGGTAGAAGACCTAAAAAGGCATTTCTCCAAAGAAGATATATGGATGGCCAAGAGGCACATGAAAAGCTGCTCAACATCACTAATTATTAGAGAAATGCAAATCAAAACTACAATGAGATATCACCTCACACCCGTGAGAATGGGCATCATCAGAAAATCTACAAACAGTAAATGCTGGAGAGGGTGTGGAGAAAAAGGAACGCTCTTGCACTGCTGGTGGGAATGTAAATTGATACAGCCACTATGGAGAACAGTATGGAGGTTCCTTGCAAAACTAAAAATAGAACTACCATATGACCCAGCAATCCCACTGCTGGGCATATACCCAGAGAATACCATAATTCAAAAAGACACATGCACGCCAATGTTCACTGCAGCACTATTTACAATAGCCAGGACATGGAAGCAACCTAAATGTCCATCAACAGATGAATGGATAAAGAAGATGTGGTACATATATACAATGGAATATTACTCAGCTGTAAAAAGCAATGGATATGAAAGCTTGTTGAGAGATGGACCAGATGTATTGTAAAGCAAGGAGATTATGTCGAAAAATGTTGTAGTTGTCTTTTATAAAAGTTAATTAAAATTCTAAAAAAAAAAAAAAAAGCAATGGAACTGGGACATTTGTGGAGACATGGATGGACCTAGAGACTGTCATACAGAGTGAAGTGAGTCAGAAAGAGAAAAACCGGGCTTCCTAGGTGGTGCAGTGGTTAAGAATCTGCCTGCCAATGCAGGGGACATGGGTTCGAGCCCTGCTCCAGGAAGATCCCACATGCCACAGAGCAACTAAGCCCATGCGCCACAACTATTAAGCCTGCACTTTAGAGCCAGTGAGCCACAACTATTGAGCCCATGTGCTGCAACTACTGAAGCCCACGTGCCTAGAGCCCGTGCTCCGCAACAAGAGAAGCCACGGCAATAAGGAGCCCGCGCAGCACAATATGGAGGAGCCCCCACTCGCCGCAACCAAAGCAAGCCTGCGCACAGCAAAAAAAAGACCCAACACAGCCAATTAAATAAATAAATTTAAAAAAAAAAAGAGAAAAACAAATATCGTATATTAACACATATATGTGGACTATAGAAAAATGGTACAAATCAACTGGTTTGCAAGGCAGAAATGAAGACACAGATGTAGAGAACAAACATATGGACACCAAGTGGGGAAAGCGGGGAGGGTTGGGGGGGTAATGAATTGGGAGATTGGGATACCAAATTGTACACTCTAAATATATGCCGTTTATTGTAAACAATAAAAAATAAAAAATTGAAAAAAAAAAAGAATCCACCTGCCAATGTAAGGGACACAGATTCGAGTCCTGGTCCGGGAAGATCCCACATGCCACAGAGCAACTAAGCCACTACTGAGCCTGTGCTCTAGAGCCGGCGAACCACAACTACTGAGCCCATGCACAGCCACTACTGCAGCCCATGCACTTAGAGCCCATGCTCCGCAACAAGAGAAGCCACTGCACTGAGAAGCCTAAGCACTGCAACAAAGAGTAGCCCCGGCTTGCCACAACTAGAGAAAGCCCACATGCAACAGCAAATACTCAACGCAGCCAAAAATAAAAATAAATAAATAATAAATAAATCCTTAACAAAAATAAAAAATAAACTTCAAAAAATAAATAAAATTTAAAAAATAAGTAAAAACAAAACAACCTGAGAAAGACAAAAACAATTTTTTCAAGGATTTGAGTAAGTTCCAAGACCCCACAGTTCCCTGGGGAGAGCACAAAACACACGCATAAACAGGTAACTCCTTCCCATGGACAGAGCAGTGGGCCCACATCTCAGTACAGCACAGACCCTGCCTCAGAGATCAGAAAATACAGGAGCCACATAAACTCTGAGGACAGCAATTACCAAGAATCCTCAAAACTCCCGCCCATCACAGAAAGCTTCATGAATCATAACACCTCATAAGAACACAGTGTAACTCTTTTTCTCAAAAGCACTTAACCAAAGGAGAAAAAAGAAAAAAAAAGTACCTAACAAACTGGCCTGGAGTAGGAGACCCAAGACACCTGCGGGTAGAATCCCTGCGCACTACTTACTGCTTACAGCACTTGGTGTCCCTGAAGGTCTTATTTAAACTTTAAGCTGGGTGAGCTTTGAGAAAACCTAGGGAACTCTATAATCCAACCATTGGCATAGTCATCAATATTCACACTGATCAGATTTTACAGCCCTTTGTATAACACAGTATGGATTCAGCCACTTTTAAGAATGCTTGCAATACTTGGGTGTAATCTTCCACTTTACCTCTGAGCCATCACAAGGACACTGGCCAGTAAATCTAAGTATACTTTAACCTCAAATTCTAATTAGAAATAAGTATTTCATGAATTATTCAAATATAATCATTTTTCATAGTTTTTTTCCCCCTTCATATTATTCACATTAGTTAACACTTATTGAACATTTACTACAAACAAGTACTTTGTTTCTTAAAGTATGTGTTCTCATATCATCCCCTCCTCAACTTCATCAGGAACATCCTACTACTGCCCCTATTTTAAAGATGAGGAAAGGTCTGAAGAAGTACTATAAGGGCAAGGACTGCTGTCTATCTTATTCTCCACTGTATTCCCAGCACCTGAAATGTAGTCTGCCTGGTACAGAGGTTCACTCATTTATTTGCTGAATGAATGAAGGAAGGAAGGAAGGAAAAGACAAACTAATTTCCTAAGACCAAGCAGCAGGTAAATGGCAGAACTGGGATTCCAACGCAAGTCTGTCTGACTCCAAAGTCCAAGCTTTTATAGCCCAGTCAGGCTGCTAACAACAAAATACCACAGACTGGGCAGCTTATAAACAACAGAAATTCATCCCCCACATTTCTGCAGCTGGAAGTCCAAGATCAGGGTGCCAGCATGGTGGCCTTCCAGTGAGGGTCTGCTTTCCAGTTCTCAGATGGTGCCTTCTCACTGTGTCCTCTCTTGGTGAAAGAGACCAAGGAGCTCTCTGGGGCTTCTTTTATAAGGGCACTGATGTCAGCTTGAGGACTCCATCCTGATGACCAGATCACCCAATCAGCTCCCAAAAGCCCTCTTAATATCATCACATTGGGCATTAGGATTTCAACATATGAATTTGGGATGATACAAACATTCAGCCTTCAGCAAGCACTATGCAAAAACCATAACCCCTCCTTTTTAAAAAAAAAAAAAAATTTTCATTTTGATATAATTTCAAACTTGTAGAAAAGTTGCAAGAATAGTACCAAGAACTCCCATATATAATTTACCCACATTCATAAACTGTTTACATTGTGTCCCACTGCAAACCTTTTAAACTCCCTTCCAGCCTCAGGTGCTATGCCCTAACCCTCAGGGCACCCCTGAATCCCTAGTTCAAGTGGTCATGTCAACACTTCCCTGTCCTTTCTCCCAATCCCAGCACTCCCAGCACAGCCCCAGCGGCCCTGCTCCCTCCCTGCTCCTCTGTCCTCAGCCTGCAGGCACGGTGACACAGAGGTGCACAGAAAGCAAACCGAAAAAAGGAAGCAGGAGTGGCAGGAGCTGATTTGATGAATTCATTATGAAGAATGGTAAAATAAGGTTTTTCTCAAAGATGAGGACCTGTCACCTTTTAACTATCATCCAAGATTCCTCCGGACTCATGTTCCTGGCAAGATGAGGCCATTCGACAGGTGCAAACTCCACTCATGCCCCTCCTTTCATATAGCCTCTCTTTCCAGCCCAGGTTTCCAATCACTGGCAACACCAACAAAAGCTGGAGAACTGAGTGTTCTCACCACCCACTCATACCCCAATGAGAAGCCCTCGGGGCAGAAGCCAACTGACCTTCAGGGCTTTGAAGATGACCCCCGGGTGCCGGGGAGAACGGGTGGTGTTGTTCTCCAGTTGCTGCTCCAAAGCACGTCGAAGACCAGAAAAGTCCGTGGGAGGGTTGTACGTCCTCGTTCCCTTGTAGTGAATAGAACTGAAGGCTTCAGGGAAGCGGCCCAGTTTCCGGAACCGGTCCTGGATAAGCTTCTCAGGCACCTCAGAAGGGTGATCTGGGCAAGCAGAAACAGGTACATGAACAGTGGCCTTGCTTTAAAAGAAAAAAAAAAGTCACCTGTCTTTCATTATAAAAGGAATATATAGTTTGGCTCCGTGCATATATAAAGTACATAACCAGGCAGAACTGATCTATGCTGTTGGAATTAGGTTACCTTCACCTAGAAGGGAGCACAAGCAGGGCTTCTAGGAAGTGGGTGTATCATTATCTAGTACTGAATTCATGTGTATGCTCAGCTTGTAAAAATGCATCACGTATACATTTTTGATATAATGTGCGCTTTTTGGTATGCACAGTACACTTCAAGGAACTGCCTTTTTAAAAAAAATGTGTAAAAAATCCAATCATGTCAAAGCATAAAAAGAAAGAAATGTATTTGTCCTCTGCTCCCTCCTACTCCTCAAAGGTAACTACAGGTCAATGTTTTCCCTTTCAGGCTTTTTTTTTCCCCTACACAATTACCATCACATACATGCAACTTGCTTTTATCACTCAATAAAATACTGTAAGCATGTGTCCTTGTCGTGATACACTCTGAGGGGTTCTTTATTCTTTGTAACAGCTAGTCTTCCATCCTATGGACACATTTCACCAGTCACCTATAATGAGCATTTAACATAAACAGCTACTTTGATGGGACTTCCTTAGTGGCACAGTGGTTAAGATTCATACTCCCAATGCAGGGGCCCCGGGTTCCATTCCCAGTTAGGGAACTAGAGCCCACATGCAAGCTACAACCAAGAGCTCACGTCACAACTAAGGAGCCCTTCAGCTGCAACTAAGAAGCCCACCTGCCACAACCAAGGAGCCCATGAGCCACAACTAAAGAGCATGCCTGCTGCAACTGACCCAGCACAACCAAATTAAATAAATAAATAAATATTTTTTAAAATAAAATAAACAGCTGCTTTGAAAGTGCTGGTCTTATGCTAGTGAAGCTGTGGACAAACTGCCAGCATGTGAGGGTATCAGCTTCCCCACAGCTTCACCAACATCTATCCAGAAATCTGGGAAGCAGCAATGTAAAATTCAATAACTATTTTGGAGGCAGAACCTGGAAGAACTTTTTGTTTTAATTTCCTTTAATATTTTAACAACAAAATCACTTCAATTAACACTGGAGGGACTTCCTAGGTGGCGCAGTGGTTAAGAATCTGCCTGTCAATGCAGGGGATACAGGTTCGAGCCCTGCTCCAGGAAGATCCCACATGCCACAGAACTAAGCCCGTGCGCCACAACTACTGAGCCTGTGCTCTAGAGCCCATAAGCCACAACTATTGTGCCCACGTGCCACAACTACTGAAGCCCACGAGCTTAGAGCCTGTGCTCCACAAGAGAAGCCACGGCAATGAGGAGCCCCCGCAACACAATGAAGAGTAGCCCCTGCTTGCCACGAGTAGAGAAAGCCAGAATGCAGCAAAGTTCAATGCAGCCAATAAATAAATACATTTCTAAAAAAAAAAAACAAAACACTGGAAATACGGCTTTAGCTCAAATTTAAAGGTACAGTCATCAAAGAGAAGTAGCCAAAATTCTGCAGTTAATCCCTAAGCCCATCTCCTCCTGAACTTTTCCTGTGGCAGTCACTTCTTTTTTTTTTTTCATAAATTTATTTATTTATTTATTTTATTTATTTATTGGCTGCATTGGGTCTTTGTTGCTGCACACAGGCTTTCTCTAGTTGCTGCAAGCGGGGGCTACTCTTCATTGTGGTGTGCGGGCTCCTCATTGTAGTGGCTTCTCTTGTTGTGGAGCACGGGCCCTAGGCGTGTGGGCTTCAATAGTTGCGGCACATGGGCTCAGTAGTTGTGGCTCACGGGCTCTAGAGCACAGGCTCAATAGTTGTGGTGCACGGGCTTAGTTGCTCCACGGCATGTGGGATCTTCCCAGCGCAGGGCTTGAACCCGTGTCCCCAGCATTGGCAGGCAGATTCTTTACCACTGTGCCACCTAGGAAGTCCTGGCAGTCACTTTTGAAGGAAGGAGCAGCAATATCCCAGGGCAGCCCATCAGCAAGTGACTTCTCCCAACACCACCCAGGAGCCTGACCACCTGCACTTCCTCCCAACATCAGCTCCCAGCTTGGCCCTGGACAACTAATTGCTCCCAAATGATTATGGGAGCTTGGTCTGCTCATTTGTAAAACAGAGGTAATTCATTTGCCTACTAATTCCCACCTAGGAATCCTCTGTCCAAAAAAGGACCAGGATCTAACAAAATCAGAAAGTCTACAAGACAGAGAAATAGGTAATTATCAATTTGCCCACAATTCTGGCACCTCTCCAACCCTGTATAAACTCTGGCTGTCTTGGTTCCATCTTAAGATTTCAGGAAACAGTGATGCTATTCCATCACTGGATTTAGGAGTTAGAGACCTTGTTTCGAATCCCAATTTTGCAACCTGCTAGCTGGAACCTCCTTGGTTACATAACCTAAGCTCTCTGAGTTCAGTTTCTTCATATTTCTGTAAAATATGGCTGCTGCTGACCGAGCTGAATAACAAAGATACATTAAGTTAGCTTTTTTTTTTAAATGTTGGGACTTCCCTGGCAGTCCAGTGGTCAAGACGTGCACTTCCACTGCAGGGGGGCACAGGTTCAATCCCTGGTCAGGGAACTAAGATCCCATATACCACGCAGCGAGGCCAAAAAATAAAAATAAATAACTTAAATTTAAAAAAATTTTTTAAATGTTATCTTTGTTACTCAGCATTTGTTTAAAAAACAATAACAACAACAAACACCTAGCATAGTGCATGGCACAAAGCAAAAAGAAGTTACTTTTGAAAGGCTGGTTATTTCAAAATCTTGACCTGGAAATTAGACCTTCTCCTCACCAAAGTTATAAAGATCCAAAGTGGCATAAAAATGCTGATCACAGGAGGCATCCTAAAGCTAGCATTCCCGGGACCTCCCTGGTGACGCAGTGGTTAAGAATGCAGGGGACACAGGTTTGATCCCTGGTCTAGGAAGATCCCACATGCCTTGGAGCAACTAAGCCCGTGCACCACAACTACTGAGCCTGTACTCTAGAGCCCTCGAGCCACAACAACTGAGCCCGAGTGCCACAACTACTGAAGCCTGCACACCTAGAGCCCATGCTCCACAACAAGAGAAGCCACTGCAATAAGAAGCCCACATACCCCAATGAAGAGAAGCCCCGCTCGCTGAAACTAAAGAAAGCCCATGATATGTGTATAAAAACAGATGATTGAACTTGGTGTACCCCCAAAAAAATAATAAAAAAAAAAAAGAAAGCCCATGCACAACAAAGACCCAACTCAGCCAATAAATTAAAATAAATTTATTTATTTATTTAAAAAATTTTTTAAATAAATAAAATTAGCATTTCCAACCCCCTCTCCTTATCTTAGCGTCCCAGGCTAATGAAGCTCTTCTCCCACTCCAGAATATTTAGATTTCTCATCTTTCCACTAGACCCAGGTCCTTAAGATTCTAACTCCTTAATACAGTCCCAGTCTTCCACTTCCCTCCTATTGCCCTGGCTCAGGCCCCATCACTCCTCACCTAGTACTATGATAACCTTCTAGCCATCTCCCTGCCTCCAGGCATGCCTCTCTAGTTCATCCTGCAACAGGCTGCCAGGGATCTTTTGAAAACACAGATTTGATCACATAACTCCCTGATTAAAATCCTTCAGGGGGGGCTTCCTAGGTGGCGCAGTGGTTGAGAATCCACCCGCCAATGCAGGGGACACGGGTTCAATCCCTGCTCCAGGAAGATCCCACATGCCGCGGAGCAACTAAGCCCGTGCGCCACAACTATTGAGCCCATGTGCTGTAACTACTGAAGCCCACACGCCTAGAGCCCACGCTCTGCAACAAGAGAAGCCACAGAAAGGAGGAGCCCGCGCACCACAATGAAGAGTAGCCCCCACTCACCACAACTAAAAAGAAAGCCCACGCACAGCAAAAAAGACCCAACACAGCCAATAAAATAAATAAATTAGTTAATTAAAAAAAATCCTTCAGGGGCTCTTATCATCCTTGAGACCTATATTGAGGCCATCCATGCATGATCTGATCCCTAAGTATGTCCACCATTCCCTCCCACACAATCTATGCTTCAGACACACTGAGCCTCTTCATTCAGCAAATATCTAATAAGAGCTTACTGTGTATCAAGCACTCATCTAGGCTCTTCAAAGGCAGCAGTGAATAAGACAGGCAGGGTTCCTGCCTTCATAGAGTTTCCATTCAAGGGGAAAAGACAAAAAACAAGTAAACAGACAGGATATTTTCAGACAACGACAGGTGCCTTGATGCACATGAACAGGGTGATGCAATAAGACTGTGCCCACCAGGGTACAAGATGGACCACTTTAAAGGAGACACTTGGGAAAGGCTCCAAGGGGGTGACAGTTGAGCTGAATTTGAAAGAGGAAGGCTAGCTGGGGGAAGATTGTTCCAGGTAGACAGAGTTGCACATGCAAAGATGGGAACAGATAAAAGGCTGGTGTAGCTAGTAGAGGGAGTAAAAGCGGGTAACTAGGGAAAGAGTTCAGAGACAGAGGCAGGAGGTAGAGTGAGGAGACCATAATTAGGAGTTTGGATTTTATTTTGATGTAGTGGAAAGCCATTGGCAGGTTGTAAACAGGAGTATGACATGATCTAAATTATAAATTAAGCTTTTAAAAAGCATCACTCCCCGTGCTTTGTGGAGGACGCATTGAAGGGGGCAAGAATGGAATCCAGGAACTCACTGTACAACTACCTGCAGTTCCCTAGATGCAACGAGCTCCTTCAGACCACTAGGGATTTCCTCTTCCTAGAGCATCCTTCCTCCCCTCCTCTATCTAGCCAAGTATCTAGAGTTCAAATGTCACCTCCTCTTTCCTAGATTTCATAAGGAGGTATAAAGGGTTCCTGCCCTGCACTCTCACAGCTCCAAGACCTACATCCACCACAGAACAGAACACGTGTGGTCTCTCCAACTAGACTATCAGCTAGTCAAGGGTGGGAACTGTTTTTTCTTTTCAGCTTGGGGTCCCAGTGCTCAGCACATGACACTGTGCACTTAATAAACTTTGTTGACTGAATGAACATAAATAATGTAACTGTTTTAGGGGCCAATACTACTGTCCCCACCTGCACCCAATCACTGTCGTCGCACCTGCTCCCTCAACCCCCGACTCAGGTGATGCTCTTGCTTCCTATTTCTCTAAGAAAATAGAAACAATAAGACAACTTCCACACACACACACCCCCCATATCTACCTATTTACCCATAACCATGTCCATATAATCAACCTTCTCTCCTACTGTTATGGATGGACTGTCCATGCCCCTAAGGTCAACCCTCCATCTGTCTATCACTCCTGCTTTCTCTCCTACATCTGCATTTCTTCCTTTCTAGTGAATCATTCCATTCATTACACAAGTATCTGTAAAACCTCACATCTTAAATTTTAAAAAAGGGAAAACTCCTTGAAATCCCACATCAGCCTCCAGCTATTACTTCATTTGTCAGCTTCCCTTTATAGAGAGAACTCTTTGAAAGAGGAGAATATACTGCCTTAAGTTTTCTCCTTCTATTCTCTTGATCCCACTCTGCTCAAGCTTTCATGCCCACCACCCCTGGGAAACAGTCCTATCCAGACCACCAAGGACCTCTATATCGCCAAAGCCAACAGGCAATTCTCAACGCTCATTCTGACCACGAGCAGATTCGGACATGCTTGATCACTCCATCCTTCTTGAGATACTTCCTTATGTCTTGCCCAGGCAGAAATTTTTCTGAGCCATCTACCACCACCAAGTTGCTACTGCAGCCCAATGTACCCAGAAAGGTCAATGTGTGACACAGTACCCCATCTACTCACCAGAGCCCAGCAGCTGGGTGTGCACAGTCTCGTGGAAAATGATAACAGCAGGGCCCAGGGTGGACAGGGGGACATCCAGGCCACAGCGGGCAGTGGTAGCCTTGAGCTCCTTGGTGAAGTGCTTCAGATAAGCTTCTGAGGCGTCCCCAAGGAACTTGAAGAGGTCATTGTGCAGTCGGTCTGCATGAGTTCGATAGATGACGAGGTCTGAGATGGCCAGGACCTTAAGCAGCAGCCGTGTTCTCTGGCTTAGATTCACTGTGGCCCCCAAGAGACCTTCTGTGTCTATCACTGCTACTCTGTGGACTGGGTCATAAGCTGCCCACACTCCCACAGTGCAGGACTCCTGGGCAGGGGAGGTTTTGAAGACTTCCCGGCCATAAAAGAAAGTGTGGTTGAGGGTATGAGACTTCCCATCCCCAGTATTTCCAAAAATGGAAACCACTTTCAGATGCTGATCAGGTTTGCAGTCCAATTTCCTGATAAAGTCCTCTTCATTCGTCACCTTCCCAAAAAGGGGGGGGGAAAGACAATGAAATATGGAAACTGCAAAATGGCTAGAAACCCCTTAAGAAGAACAAGTGCTTCCCAGGGTCCCTTGATAGACTTGTCAAGGTGGCAAGGAAAAGAAGCTCCAGGAGAACACCCTCTCACCCTGCACTTACCCCTAGCAAACAGCTAACGGGAACTTTTAAAGCCTCAGTCAGTATGAGAACTTAGGAGCTAAAACTATAAACTCTTAGAATAAGACACAGCAGGAAATTTTGTGACCATGGATTAGGCAATGGCTTCTTAGATATGACACCAAAAGCAATATGACAAAAGAAAAAAATAGATAAAATGGACTTCATCAAAATTAAAAACTTTTACTCTGCAAAGGATACCATCAAGTGAAAAGACAACCCAAAGAATGGGAGAAAATATCTGCAAATCACATATCTGATAAGGGACTAGTGGTCCAGAATATATAAATAATTCTTATAACAAGTAAAAAATAACCTAATTAAATATTAAGCAAAAAAACTGAGTGGACATTTCTCCAAAGAAGATATACAAAAGGTCAATAAGCACATGAAAAGATGCTCAGCACCACAGTCATCAGGGAAACGCAAATCAAAACCACAACAGGGTATCCCTTCACACTCACTAGGATGGCTGTGATCAAAAAGACAATAACGGCGCCTCCCAGGTGCCGCAGAGGCTGACTCCACACTCCCAACGCAGGGGGCCCAGCTTTGATCCCTGGTCAGGGAACTAGATCCCACAAGCATGTCACAACTAACAGCTCGAATGCCACAACTAAGGAGCCCTCATACCGCATCTAAGGAGCTAGCAAGCTGCAACTAAGGAGCCTGCCTGCCGCAACTAAGACCTGGAGCAACCAAATAAATAAATTTTTTTTTTAAAGATAATAGCAAGTTTTGGTGAGAATATGGAGAAATTTCAATGCTCATACACTGCCAGTGAGAATGTAAAATGGCACAGCCACTCTGGAAAACAGTAATGGCAGTTTCTGAAAAAGTGAAACATAGAGATACCATATGTCTAAGTAGTTCCACTCCTAGGTATAAACCCAAGAGAACTAAAAACACACGTCCACACAAAACGTGAACCTGAGTGTTCATAGCAGCAGCATCCATAATAGCCAAAGGTGGAAACAACCCACATGTCCATCAGCTGATGAATGGATACACAAAATATGGTATATCCATACAATGGAGTATTATTCAGCCATAAAAAGGAAGTACTGATACATGCTACAACATGGATGAAACTTAAAAATATTATGTTAAGTGAAAGAAGCCAGACACAAAATGTTACATATCCTTTAATTCCATTTATATGAAATGTCTGTAACAGGCCAATTCACAGAGACAGAAAGCATGTTAGCCGTTGCCAGAGGCTAGGGAAAGCAGGGAATACGGAGTGACTGCTATTGGGTACAGGGTTTCTATTTGGGGTGGTAAAGATGTTCTGAAATTAGATAAAGCTAAGGGCTGTACAACTTTATGAAAATACTAAAAACACTGAACTGTACACTTTAAAAGGATGATAAAAACATATGTGAATTACACCTAAATAAAGCTGTTTAAAAAAAGAACAACTTATCTATCCATAATTCCAACTTCATCTATCCATAATTCCCCTGTTTACAGTTTAAAGAACACTGCACTCCTTGTAAAAAGGCAATCTAGGAAGGAAGAGACCTGATGCCACTGAGACCCCAGAATGGAGTTCCAGAAAGATGCTCAGAGGCTCTCTTAGAATACAGAATGCCAGGGTCAAAGCTCCTAATTCAAACTGGCAGTGTTCTACTCCAGCTAAAGGCGGGATGCACCTTTACACCTAGTATCCTCCAGCCGTAAGAGAAAAATCACATTCCTGATTCTCAAGAGCCTGCTGGTTTGATAAAGAGAAGTTAGAGAAATGTAGACAGACCACTGGGTGTGACAATAATGTCTTCATTTCCCATAATCTCATCAAGATGGTAACGCACTCATCCTATTAATAACATCACTACTGTTACATTAATAGCCTTAATGTTAATGATAATATTAATAATTTTATTTACTGAATGCCCACTGCAGTGACAGTGCCCTTCACTGGATCCATGAGGGCAGAACTGAGTCTATCTTTACATCCCTAGTACCTGGGACACAGCCTGGCACATAAGAGGAGTTCAATATCTGGTTACTGAATGAATGAATGCCAGGCACCTTGCTAGGTACTTTAATCACCTTTCTCCACCCTGTACCTTCCACAGGGCTTAACACACAGCAGCATTTGATAGTGGACTCACTGGTCTCCCAGGCAACAGACAAGAACAAGAAGTTTCACAGAACAGCCCACTTTGGACCAGCGTCACTCAGCCAGCCTCGTTCCAAGCTCTAAGTTGGCCACAAGAGAAACAAAACACAAGCTCCATAAACCTCTACCAGGAGGAGTCAGATAAGGTCAGAGTGGCTGACTGCAAGAGCCATCAAACAGTCCTGGCAAAGAAGACTAGGCCGGGGGTTCTCTCCTCTGGAAATCTACTCCATCATGCATCAGCTACCCAAAAAACAACAACTGCTATCCAGGATACTCACGAGTGGGCATCTGAAAAGGGGCCTGTAGGAGCCGTTAGGTACAGAATTAAATGTCTCAAGATTCATACTGATTAAGTACCCACCGAATGATGTACACAATAGACACAAATAACTCATCCGGGTCAGCATGTGGGAAATTATTTTGGCACCAGGGCATGTTAAACATTCAGGTTCACATGTTGAGCATGTGCAGATGAGTCCAGTGCAAAGAATTCTGGGAGGTGGAGCTCAAACCTCAGGCTGGTTTTTCTAACACGGAGCCCTGGATAATCATTTAATATGCACCGACTGCACTTTTTCACAGGTAAAATGAGGATATAACCATCTTTGCCTCCCCCGACTGGGTACTGGTGGCTAATCGGATCAACAGATAAATGAGAAAATGCCTGGGAAACAAACTGTGCTTCATTTTCCCTTCTTCTGCCTTTCACACTATTTTGCTCCCTGTTGTACTACTCAATTCATCCTTAACCTGTGGGCATTTTCCCGAGCCAGGAAGGCTTAGGTGGTAGCAAGACTGGTTTTCAGTCAGGGGAGGAGACGGTCAAGAAGAGATAAGAAGATTCCCTTTGATGAAGGAAGGAAGGGGCCAGAAGAAGGCCGCTGCTCTACTCGTTCTGCCTGTTCACAACCAACTTCCCACTCTGCTCCACTCCTGGAGTGAAATAAGCCACCTGACTCTAAGCCCTGCCACCTGGCCACCCCGCCCAACTCGACATGTTGGAAATGGTCCTCGGCCCTTACACAACAGCAAAAGCAGGCGCAGCACCCCAACGCTGCTCCTCCCCGACCTCTGCCTTCTTTCTTCCTCCACCTTACGTGGACCTCAGGCAAGCCTGAAACGCCCACATTCTACTCTCGGCTTTGCCACTGTGTGGCCTTGGAAAAGCTACTTAACTGCTGAAGCCTCAGGGAAATGAGATAATAACAGATACCACAGCTCCTAGAGGATGTGATACAGCATGCGAAGGGCACAACACACCGCCCGGCACGCAGGAAGCACATGATGAATAGCACCCATTATCCTGTAAAGATGAGCCCACTGGGAAGGCATCCAGGGGCGCAGCAGCAGCGGGGCCTGCGCCTGCTTGTGGCTCAGAAGTTGCTCATCCAGGGACTCAAGCAGCCAGGTGGTGAGATCTAAACTGATTCTTGGACTTCCCTGGTGGTACAGTGGTTAAGAATCCACCTGCCATAAATAATGAAGCAATGTGAATCTGTGTATACTAATGAGCTGCTTTTTTCTGTTGAGACTATCATTTGTCTTACCCAAGGGGCAATGACCTGAATTGGATGTCTGAAGTATAACTTATACAGCAATAGTTCTGTAAATACACTTAAATAAACTAAAGATATTTAATAAATATAGTATTTATACTAAAAATAAAAACAAAAAAACCCCACAAAGAATCAGCCTGCCAATGCAGGGGACACAGGTTCAATCCCTGGTCCTGGAAGATCCCACATGCTGCGGAGCAACTAAGCCCCGTGCGCCACAACTATTAAGCCCGCGCTCCACAACAAGAGAAGCCACCACAATGAGAAGCTCACGCAGCGCTATGAAGAGTAGCCCCCACTCGCTGCAACTAGAAAAAAGCCCATGCGTAGCATCGAAGACCTGACGCAGCCAATAAATAAATAAATAAATATTATTTAAAAAAAAAAACTGATTCTATCTGAAAATGAAAGATTTCACTGCTTGCTCCTGATAACTCCTTTCCACTCCCTCTACGCAAAACATATTATTATTAATACTGACTTTAGAGCTGACTCTTGGTCAAAGGATAATCTAATATCATATCCACCTTGAAGAAACCCAACAGTACACCCCTCTCTCTATCACTGTCTCACCCACAAAGCTTTTCCCTTTGTGTAGAATTCCAAGGAGAGTTTCTAAAAGGAAATGTAACAGTACTCAGTCATCTCCACTGTTCCAATTCAGAGTTCAGAGCAGTTTACAGCAGTGCAAAGTCAACCTCTGACCCAAGCAGGCAATGGGAATGATGATAGTCTCCCTCAAGAAATTCCTTCTTAGCCCTCAGAGAATTATTCCAGAAGAGTGACACATGGGCTTTGTTCTAAGGAGGCCTGGGAAGGGAAAAGCAAGAGACGGGATAGAAACTGAAGTAAAAAGCCTTGGAAGGAGGAAAGTTCAACAGAGCACAGAGACCAAACGTAAAACTCCAAAGACACTGGAAAACACTCCAAAGGAAAGAAGCTCAGCAATGAGGTCCCTTCAGTTCTGGTCTCTCTGGGTGAAAAGGATCTGATTTATACCAACTACAGTCATACTGTCACCTAAATTTTTATGAAGGTGTTCCTTTAGCTGAAGGCAAAAATCAGCTCCTTCCCCAAAGTAATGGAAAGGGCAAAGGGACGCATGGCTGCTCCCACCACAACCTAATGCTCGTAAGAAATCCCACCGTGAGCCAACAAGGATGATTGTTTATCTCTGCACAGAGATTCTAAAGTTAACCTACATCAATAAGTTATTTCCAAAGTTAAGTTCCCACTAATTACTTTTATGTGATGGTCTCTGGTGACTTTTTTTCTGCTTTCATTCCATTTTTGCTCGAGTTCAGAAGAAGAGACAGAACCCAAAGAAACCAAACCATTCTCAATCTTATCAGAACTGGGATCACTATCCCAGAAGGAAACTAGAACCTGATTACTTCATTTAATCTGTAGACCAAAAAAAAAAAAAATGTTGCCTACCATTTCAGTAAACAAAGAATGTTGCCTGGGACTTCCCTGGAGGTCCAGCAGTTAAGACTCTGTGCTCCCCATGCAGGGGCCCAGGGTTCAATCCCTGGTCAGGGAACTAGATCCCACATGCCACAATAAATATTCCACATGCCGCAACTAAGACCTGGCACAGCCAAATAAACAAATAAATTAAAAACAAAAACAAAAAAGAATGCTGCCACCATGAAGGCATTAGTCATTTCAGCTACCCCACCCCTCCCGCCTTGGTTTGCTCTGGGGGTGGGGTTCAGGATGGAGAAAAACAGGATACTGGCCTAGGTAGCGAAGATGTATAATTTCAGTGAGCCCAGACTCTTGCATCTTCCCATACACAGAAAAGCACTAAAATCATTACCTTGAGATGTCTGTTCTTTGTGACTGGCAGTAATCTTTTGATGTTGGATTCCAATTTCTTTCCTTTTTCCAGCAAAAACTCCCATTTATCCTGGTCCCTCTCTTAAACCCCTCTGAAGCAGTTCCTCAGAGCTATCTGAGAAGCTGTATCCCAGGCTATAGTCCTCAGTGAGGTCACCTAGTAAAACTTAATTCTCAAAACTTAATTCTCTCTTTTAGGTTGTATTTTTTTTCAGTTGACAAATCAACAAACATGTATTGAGCCTCATCTAGTGTCTGGCACTAACCTAATGATGTTAGACCAGCACAGGTATAGAATTTAGGTAACATTTTCCTTCTTCTGTGGGAAGGAAAGGAGACGTAGAAAGTGAGAGAACTCTTCCTTCAGAAATCCAGAGCCATTTTCATCATGTTGAAAAAAACTCCAGGCAATGATTTAAGTCCATGGCCTAATTTTCAGACAGAATTTTTACTTAAACAACATCAAACAGATCAGTAACCAGTCCATTTTTAAACCAGAGGAGGTTCCATTCCAATGGCAAACCCCTGCTGCCAGAAAGTTCTAGTAAACCTGTTTCCCCTCAACCCAGCTGGTTCAGAAAATTACCTTTCATTCTATCCTCAAAGGAGTGAATATCTTTGTGTCTGCCCGTGTATTTGTCAATAGAGTTTCATGTAAAAACAATTGTTTCTCAATCAAATGTTTTCTGAAGACCGCTGAAGTCACAAGACTGGCTTCACAAACACATGGAGCACATTTGGTAAGGGCAAAGATCACTTTCTTCCACTCTGGTGTCCCCAAAGAGTTCCATTACTTGAGAGGTCAGGAATTCTCCTCCCATGTCTTCTAACTACCGGCGGTGCTTCTGACACGTGACCAGAAGACCAGGACCAGGAGCGTTGCCTGCAGCTCCCCTCCTCCTCTAGCAGGAAAGAGAAATGTTTCTCTGCAGAGATGATCCACAAAACAAATTCTTTTGAAAGGGTCATTTTTAGCTCCTTGGGCAGTTTCTTTGACTTCACCCAACGCACCCAGTTTAGCTCTCCTTTTATCTCTGAATAAAAAGCTTTCCAAAGCCATGCTGAATTCTGAGGACAGACTGGAAATACCAAGTCATCCTCAAGACCCACATCATCTTCAAGGGAATCTTCCAAGGAGCTTCCAGATGGAAGATGGAGGCCCCCTTTTAAGTGGCATGGCACACCCATATCTGGCCAGCTACAAAAACAGACAGAAGCTCTGGTGTAGGCTCTGAGACTTAGCAGTAACACCACCAGGCTAGACAGAAGACAAGAGAGCTGAGCACAGGGATTTATATTCAATATCCTGTAATAAACCCCAACAGAAAACTTTTTTAATTTTTTTAAAAAGAAAGAGCTAGGTTCAGATCCACCTGTACCTGGATCACACTGTGGACAATTACTCTCCTTCCGTTGCCCACAGCCTCCATTCTTCACCCACCATCCCTGTTGACATTTCCCCATTATTCCTGGTTCCGAGCTTCCCACTAGAACATACTCCAGGCTGGCAAGGGTCCGGGCCGTGTTGTTCACCACTGCAGCCCTAGCACAGAGCCTGACACATAACAGGAAATCTATACTTATTTGTTAAATGAATGAACACAGCACAGAATGTCTAAATGCTACATTCTCTCTAGGGAAGGGAACGGTGTAGTTGTTACCATTAAGGGTCCAATCTGCCTCTACCACTCACTGACTTTAGAATAACCTTAAAGAAGTTATTTAACTTCTCTGGGCCTCCGTTTTCTCACCTGTAAAATGAGAGTAACAACACAATCTACTTCACAGGGCCACTGTGAGGATCAGGTGAGATAATGCACAGGGGGCACTCAGCACAACGGAGGCATGCAGTAAATGCTAGAGAAGCGCTGACTGACATGATTGCTGCAGTTGCCCTGGTTTGCCTCTAGGGCACAGTCATCACCACCACTGCAGAATTTCATTCCATTATCCCAAGCAAAAACCCTCCTGAGGGAAGGTTTCCAATAAATGACTCATTAAAGAATTAGGAGGATTTCCCTGGTGGCCCAGTGTGTAAAGAATCCACCTTGCAATGCAGGGGACCCAGGTTGGATCCATGGTCAGGGAACTAAGATCCCACATGTCTAGAGGCAACACACGCCACAACTACTGAACTTGAGCGCCTCAACTAGAAAGCCTGCCCGCCACAAACTACAGAGCCCACACTCTGGAGCCTGCACGCCACAACTAGAGAAGAGAAAAACCTCCCCACGCCACAACTAGGGAGAAGCCCACATGCTGCAACAAAGACCCTATGCAGCCAAACATAAAAAAAATTTAAAAAAAAGAATTAGGGATAATGGGACAAGGAAGATACTTACTCAACACATACCACTCCCTCCCTCAAAAGGATGTTTTCAATTAAAAAAAAAAAGCTGTTATAAGAATGCATAATACATAAATTATGCATAAGAATGCATTCAGTCTTCAAAACAATAATGTGACATGATTCCAAGAATTATTAGTACACTAGAGACTCCCTAAAGTGCATTTCTCACAGTTTATGTTGAAGACCTTAACAGATGACACAGCTTTATAAGGAGATCTTTGATGTCTGACGTGGAGACGGAAAGGGGCCTGGTTTCTATTCTACATGGAATGTGATAACAGAGCCTGGCAGAGTAACAATATAGCATATAACTATTTAAGTAACAGTAGTAACCACTCCAGCAATATCACCCTCCTCTGAATTTCCATAGTGGCCTCTCCATACTGCTCTGAGGTCATCCACCTTATTTCTATGTATTTGTTTGTTGCTGTTGTTGTTGTACCCCACGGCTTGTGGGATCTTAGTTCCCTGACCAGGGATCGAATCGGTTAAGCCCGAGTGTGCTTAACTGAGTGTTAAGCCCGGTTAAGGCAGTGAAAGCCTGAGTCTTAACCACTGGACTGCCAGAGAATTCCCTATGTATTTGCTTCCTATCACCGCTCAACAGTCCTCTCCCCAAAGGCAAGTTCAGTGTCTCAGTGCCACTTTCTAACTCTCTCAGTTGTCAGCACACAGTAGGCACTCATTAAATGTTTGCTGAATAATGATTAAACTGATTTATTCTCATTAGTGTATTTCATTCATTCAACAAATATTATTTTAGTACCTACTATATGCCAAACGCTGTTCTAGATGAGGATGAACAGAAGAGGAAAAAAAATCACTGCCTGATAAAGTCATAAAGATGTTCTACAACTGACTTTGTTAGTGGTTGTGTACACCTGTGACTATACTAACAGCCACTCCACTGTACACTTTCAATGGGTAAACTGTATGGTATGTGAATATCTCAAAAAATTATTTTTGAAAAAAGTAAATGCAACATTAAAAAGGACTGAGATACTAATGGCTTTCTTTTATCGTAAAATTAAGATAAAATCGTATACTCTTCTGTAGTTCTGTATTTTCAGTATTTTAACATGATGAGTCTATGTTGTCTTTATAATTGGAAAATAATACATGTTTAAAAAAGACCAAAAAAAACCCCCAAAAAAAAACCAAAAAATCACTGCCCTCTGGGATGGACTGCTTGACAGGTACAGGATTTTCTTCTGGGACAATGAAAATGCTTTAGAACTAGATACAGGTGGTGGTGGCTGCACAACACTGTGAATGTACCAAATACCAACAAACTGTCTGCTTTAAAATGGTGAATTTCATGTTACATGAATTATACTCCAACAAAAAAAATCACTGTCCTCAGGAAGCTTACATTCTAATGGGGAGAAGAAAGAATAATCGAACAAAAACAGTGTATGTGGTGTACAAAATGCCCAGCGACATGCGAATCAAGAAACTGCAGTATATCCATACAATGGAACCCTTCTCAGCAATACAAAGAAATGAACTGAGACATCCCCCATTAATGACCTTCAAAGACGTGGTGAGTGAAAAAAAACCAAAAAACAAAAAACATGGTGAGTGAAAGAAGCCAGACACCAAACTACTGCATTAACCTATTTACACAAAACTCTAGGAAAGTCAAATCCATAGCGTAGAGAACAGATGAGTGACTGCCGGGGACTAACCTCCCAGGGATACAAGGGAACCTTGTGGGGGGATGGAAATACTCTGTATTGATTGTGGTGGTGGTGCTGGTTACACATGTGTATATACATTTGTTGAAACTCATAGAACTGTACACTTAAAATGTGTATATTATATAACATGATATAGAAATTATACCACAAGAGATGATTTTAAGTACATGTTGTGTCAAACAATGAGAAGTGGAGTGAAAAAAAAACAGGAGAGAGGACTAGGACTACCAGGTATGGGCAGGGGTTGCTCTTTTAAATATGGTGGTCAAGGAAGGCAGCACTATGAAGCCAAAACCTTTTTAAATCAATCCCTTAAAAAAAAAAAAAAAAAAGCAGCAAGCTCAATCTCCGTGGTAGAGAAAGAAAGACAAATGTATGACCAATCCACATCAGTACATAAGCCTAAAATCATTTATATGTAGTTCTAGGAAGAAAGCTTTTTCCCCTGGCAGTGGTAGATTTAACTTCTTAATTCATGAAGTAAGGGGAGAAGGAAAAGAAAGGAAGAAAAGAGGGAGAGAGAGAGGAAGGAAGGAAAGAAAGGGAGGGAAGGGGGGAGAGAGGGAGAGAGAGAATTAGGGAAGGAAGGAAGGAAGGAAGGGAGGGAGGGAGGGAGGGAAAAGAAGGCAGGGGGAGGGAGGGAAGGAAAGAGAAGAAAGGTAAAGCAGATCGTCTTTCTGCCTGCCTGCCTGCTTGTCTGTCTGTCTGTCAGATGATTCAGATCCAAATAACAGAGTTGACTAAGGCGAGGGAAAAACAATCGTGCACCCTGTGACCACAAACTAAGCCCATGGCCACCAGGACCAGAAAGGGCATGCAGAAAGAATTACAGGATCCTCAAACAGCCTCCACTCAGAGACAAGCACAAAAGACAGTGGGGCTTTCCCATGAATGAAGGCCTCTGCCATCCCTCCCCAGCCTTGCTTAACCTCTGAATTTTCATTTTAAAGCATTTTTCACAGAGATTACGCCAACTAATAAGGCACATAATTGATGCTCAATTAATGTTTATGACTGCTGTTGAATGATACACGTAAACTGAATTACTCTTTGAAAGAAAAGGTTACGAGACATTATGGAAAACAGTTTAGCCACGAAGGTGACATATTCACCAGGCAGGAGAATGGGCTGAGAAGCAGAGGAATTTCTAGAATACTCTGACTGCTGAATTGCTCAGGATCATGTTCTCTCTTAACTTGAAACTGGGGTGTCCTTGACCACATGCCAGAACCAGGTTCTGTCTGTTCTTTTCAAGTACTCGAACATCTAAAGTCAAATTCCCTGGGAAAGACAGCAACAGTCCAGTCACAAGTAGAAGAAAATCAGGAAGGAGGGAAAAAAAATTCCAGAAGCTACCAGAAAGCAGAATCATCCTCCAGTAAAGTCAAGCCAGAGGTCAGGTATACATACTTCTCTGCCCAAGGACTCCAGCCACCACCAAGCTGACCTCACAAACCAGTCAAAGAGAGCCTCTTAATTACAGGCCAAAAGCCATTGGAAAGAGGGGCAAAATGAACAAAACATCCTCCAAGGAAACATCCACTTTTTCCTGCCTCCAAAAGTTCCTCTGTGTCTCTTCCCATAGGTCTTTCCAATTCTTCTTGCCTGGAACTTTCTATATCCTTGTTTTCTTTCCCTTCTTTGGGGCCTCACCCATTAGCTTTCCTCTGGTTGCCCCTCACTGATCACATGTACTCAATACACTTTAGCAGTTCTAACTTCAGCCAGAAATGATCTCTTGGGAGCTCCTCCCAAAGCAGGCAGGACTCCCCAGAAAAGTCCAGCCAGCCATCAGAAGGCTTCCGTGTGACACAATCTGCAGGACAAACTCAAGAGTGGTACAGCCAGGAGATGCATCCACAGGGAAAACATACACTGTCAACTTAATAAGAAATCTGCCTGTTATATTAACCTGGCTCAAAAAACCAAATGTTTGCCAAAGTCCAGAAAAAAATCCATCACTGCAAGGAACTGACAGATCAGAAAAAATTACAATCACACAAACT
Organism: Hippopotamus amphibius kiboko; assembly: GCF_030028045.1. NCBI lineage: Eukaryota > Metazoa > Chordata > Mammalia > Artiodactyla > Hippopotamidae > Hippopotamus > Hippopotamus amphibius. The sequence goes on from NC_080189.1 coordinate 158,689,707, forward strand.
GGAGGTTACTTGAAATAGTTAAAGATAGGTTCCCTGAAAAGCTGACTCACAGTGGTTTTGATGGCTTGTATGGGTCAAATTTTAAACAGCCCTGGACTAAACAAAATAGTCTCCCAGGTTAAATGCCAGGAGCCTGTTACAACTGAATGAGCCCAAAGCTGAGAGAGCTCAGAAGATGCTGAGCAGAAACTAGAGGCATATAATAGGGGCTCTTTCATCTTCCTGCTTGTCTGAGTCATCCTCAACCCTAGTTTCACAGTAATACCATACAATGCCCTCCCCCTACTACTATTACTAAACAAAAGGGGCTTTAACTTGGGTTTCTAGGAGTAAAAGGTGGTGGCGGGGGAGGGAGCCTCTGCTGTTCCACCAATCACTGCTTATTATTTTGACAGACAGCCCCTAAGCAGATCTATGGGAAGCTTTTCTGTTACATTTTTTAAATATAGAACCTAATAACCAATAGTAAATATATTCTGACCAGAATTTGCCAAAGGGCTAACCAGCCACAGCACCAGAGTTAGTCCTTACATTATAATAGTTTGACCATCCAAAGAGAAAAATAGGAAAGTTCCACAATTTAGAAGGTTATGGGACTTCCCTGGTGGCACAGTGGTTAAGAATCCACCTGCCAATGCAGGGGGCATGGGTTTGAGCCCTGGTCCGAGAAGGTCCCACATGCTGCGGAGCAACTAAGCCCATGTGCTGCAACTACTGAGCCTGCACTCTAGAGCCTGTGAGCCACAACTATTGAGCCCATGTGCCACAACTACTGAAGCCCACGCACCTAGAGCCTACACTCTGCAATAAGAGAAACCACCACAATGAGAAGCCCATGCACTGCAACGAAGAGTAGTCTCCACTTGCTGCAACTAGAGAAAGCACAGCAATAAAGACCCAACACAGCCCATAAATAAATAATAAACTTATTTAAAAAAAAGAAAGAAAATTATGATCCCCAGGTTCCTGACCTATTGACCAGTTAAGTCCTGAGAGGTTTCTACCAGCCTGTCTGAAACAGAGGTCCTGGAAAGAGCAAGCCCCAGGAAGGTACCCTAGACCAGGAAGCAGAGGACAAGGCTAAAGGGGTCACCAGGAGATGAGTCTAAGACAGAAGAAGCACAGAAATGGGACAGACCAGCATAGCCAGTTTGTGGTTAAGGATTCCCATATAGTACAAAAACATCCTCGCTTTTTTCCATTCCTGAATCCCACTAGAATAATGTCTCTTTTAGACAATTAAAAAAAAAAAAAAGCCAAGTCCCAGTATTTTGAGCCACACTATTCTGGGACTGTAAACAAGTGAAGCAGCCAAACAACGTGATGGGTCTTCTTAAAGCAACGGTCTCAGTGAGATAAGGTCCACTGCTGATTTCACTGAAGGAAGGACTCCAAGACTCACCTTGGCCTTCTCTTTCAGACAGGGCCGAAGGCTGTCTATCTCTGAGTCAAGCAGGGCCTGCCCCAGGGAACACTTTCTTAGCTTCTCATTGACCACTCCTGGGTCACTGGGCTTCCCTATCGCCCCACATGTTCAGCAGGAGGGGATTTAACTTCAGGAGTCTTTTGGCATGAAAAGCTTCCCAGCTCTCCTACTAACAAGGGTCAGTCAGCATAAAGACGAAACAGGGCCAACTGCTCATCAGTGTGCTGCTCTATTCTCTTGGAAAGAAGACAGTTTACAGGAAGTTTATAGAAAAGAGACAGTGGAGAATAAAGTGGTTGTGAAAGAAAAATTTGTATGGGGTTTAAATATATATATATTTATATTTGATTTATTATATATGAATATATATAATATATAAAATCATATATTTACTATATATGATTTTTTTCACCTTTTCTCTGTGACTAGAAATATTTCGGTAAGACAAGATGTCTGAATCCCTCCCAAGACTCAACAGATAGGAAAATACTACCCCCTACCTCCACTAAGAACTTTATTCCTCTAACCTTTGACTTATTCGCTAAGGGTGTTGTCTCTAACTTCAAGAGATTATAGATGACTTGTCAGTGTGGATCATTTACTTACTGTGGGCTCTAAATAATGGATCCATGAGTTGTTTGGTTTCCCAAGTACAGTTCCACCTAAGTCTAGAAAAATCAATGAACACAACACAGAAAATCTAACCATTTTACTAGAGCGGTTACAAAATATGCCAAAAGAGAATACTGATTTCAGCTAAATTACTTCTGAGGAACGAACAGAACCAAAAGAGGGAAGAAAAAGTGGTGTACTAGATGAATGTTTTCCACTTCACTAGAATCCAGATCTCCTATCAGACCAAACCTTCATCTCTTAAATCAGTTTTCTCAATCTCAGCATCCCTGACATTTTGTACCAGATAACTCTTTATGTGGGGGTTACTCTATGCATTTTAAGGTATTTAGCAGCACCCTGGCCTCTACCCACTAGTACAGGGTAGCACATAACCCCCCATTCCCCAGTTGTGACAACCAGCAATATCGCCAAACGTTGCCAAACCCCGCAGGGGAGCAAAATCACTCCTGGTTGAGAACTGCTGTATTACATAATACCAAATGAGATTTTTTAAATTCTCTCTTTATTGTGCGAATTGAGTTCTTAAAGTGTTATCAATTTAAGTCAATAAAATCTGGGATAGTAAATAGGTGTTATTTGCACAAAACAAATGTCTAGGAGTCACTACTGAGTTCTCTCATTCCCTCACCCCTTCACCAAATATATCAGCACTCTTGTTTTACATCCAAACTTTGTCCCAAATTCATCAATGTCTTTCCATCTCCCCATGTCACTGATAGCACCAAATCAAAGCCAGCTTTCCCCTCAGCATCTGAAATAGCCTCCTAAGTGGTTTCCCTGCTTTCCCTCTTGCCCTCCCACAGTCACTACAATCTAGCTTTCACACCAAAGTCAAGAGCCATCTCTATAGGGATCTCTATAGGGGCTTCTTAGGTGGCACAGTGTTTAAGAATCCGCCTGCCAATGCAGGGGACGCGGGTTGGATCCCTGCTCCAGGAAGATCCCACATGCCACAGAGCAACAAAATCTGCGTGCCACAACTATTGAACCTGCACTCTAGAGCCCATGAGCCACAACTACTGAGCCCATGTGCCACAACTACTGAAGCCCATGCGCCTAAAGCCTGTGCTCCACAACAAAAGAAGCCACGGCAATGAGGAGCCCACGCACCACAAAGAAGAGTAGCCCTGGCTCACCACAACTAGAGAAAGCCCGTGTGCAGCAATGAAGACCCAACATGGCCAATAAACAAATACATAAATGAATAAATAAATAAATTTATTTTTAAAAAAAAGAGGATCTCTATACAACTTCTATCAGCTCATGTGACTTTCCAGCATAAAGCAATCTGGTGCTTCCCATTACACTTAAAACCCACACTTATGTCCATGGCCTACGAGGCCCCACGGGATCTGACACCTGCTTATCTCTGCACTTCTATCCTCACCACTCTCTGCCAGCTCGCTCCAGCCACACGGGCATTCTTTCTCTACTCAAACATGCCATCCCACCTGCTTTCTGTTCTCACCCCCCTCTGTCTGGAGGTCTATTTCCCGAGGTAGTATTAACCATTAGGTCTTTGCTTAAAAATCACCTCTGCAATTAAATCCCTGATCACCCGGCAAAAGTGGCTTCCCAGTCACTCTTCCTTGATTATACATCTGAACCAGCTTTTTATGTGTTTACATGTGTGAACTCTGCTTTCCTCACTTGAATGGTAAGCTCTACAACGGCATGGACAAAGTCTTATTAACCACGTCTCCCCAGAGCCTAGCAAATGCCTGGCACCAGAACATATACTCAATAAATGTGATAGGGACGCCCCTGGTGGCACAGTGCTTAAGAATCCGCCTGCCAATGCAGGGGACATGGGTTTGATCCCTGATCTAGGAAGATCCCACATGCTGCGGAGCAACTAAGCCCGTGTGCCACAACTACTGAGCCTACATTCTAGAGCCTGAGAGCCACAACTATTGAGCCTGTGTGCTGCAACTACTGAAGCCCGCATGTCTAAAGCCTGTATTCCACAACAATGGAAGCCACCACAATGAGAAGCCCATGCACAGCAATGAAGAGGAGCCCCCACTCTTTGCAACTAGAGAAAGCCAGCGCACAGCAAAGAAAACCCAACATAGCCAATAAATAAATAAACTTAAAAAATAATAATGTGATGAATGAATGAATATCTTTGGCTAACAGGTCAAATGTGTCCATTTAAGAGCCACCAATAATGAGTTCCTGCTTCTGAAACCAAAAGTCAATCTCTCCTCAAATTTGCCATTCTAGTATACACTCAAATGGCAACAGGATGATCATAAAATTGTCACCTCCAAAAGGAAGCTTTTTGTCCTTTTAGGTTTTCCAAAAGAAACTAAATACTACTCAAATCACAAACAACAAACCTTAGGAGATTCTAGGCCAGAGAATTTGAGGGAACCGCACTTAACAGTAACAGCCTACAAGCTGCTAAAATAATCACTATGTATGAAACTGAAAATGATCAAAACCCACAAATGCCTAGAAACATGAAAAGGAAAACAAAGTTGGGGTCTAAATCATGGAATCTTCACTGCTATGAGAAAGGAGTTCCTCAGTGATAACCGTCTTGCATTTATACAGAGCTAAGTTTCATCTGATCCTCACAGCAGCCATGAGGAACTGGTGAGCTGATGCTATTGATCAGAATGTAGTTTGATTAGAAAGTTTAAAAAAAAAAAAAAGAAAGTTTAAACGACTCAGTGAGAGAGAACAGGAGTGTCACAGAGCAAGGATCTTAGATCTCAAACCCTCTGCCACTTATTGCAACTTGATCTTGGCAAGTCACTTCATCTCTCTGTGCTTCAGTGTCCTCATCTAGAAAATACAATGCCCCGCCCCCCCATCAAATACATACGCATATGCTGGTATTAGAAGGTAAGACCTTTGAGAGGGGATTAGATCATGAGGGTAGAACCCTTACGAAATAGGATCAGTGCCCTTATAAGAGACCCCAGAGAGCTTCCTTCTACAAATGTGATGACACGGTGAGAAGAACCAAGCCCTCATCAGACATTGAATCTGTCAGTTCCATGATTCTGAACTTCCCATCCTCTAGAACTGCAAGAAATAAACTTCTGTTGTTTATAAGCCACCGCATCTATACTATTCTGTTATAGCAGTACAACTGACTAAGACATACAACTTACTTCACAGGGTGTGGCAGGCTGAAATTGCCCCCCGCCTGCCCCCCAAAGATGTCCACATCCTAATGCCCAGAACCTGTGAATATGTCACTTCATGGAGCAAAAAGGCTTTGCAGATGTGACTGAATTAAGGACCCTGAGGTGAGGAGATTATGCTGGATTATCCAAGTGGATCCAGTGTAACCAAAAGGATCCTTGTAAGAGAGCGGCAGAAGGGCCACAGAGATGCAAGTGACAACAGAAGAAAAGACATGGAGAAAGGGACTGGAAGATGTTAACACACCTAGCTTTGAAGTTGGATGATGGGGCCACAAGCCAAAGTACATGGGAAGCCTCCTGAAGCCAGGAACGTAAGGAAACAAATATTTCTTCCCTAGGGCTTCCCGAAGGAACACAGCCCTAGTGATCCATTTTAGGACTTCTGACCTCCAACCTATAAGAGAATAACCTTGTGTTGTTTTAAGCCACTAAATTTGTGGTAATTTGCTACAGCAACAGGAAGAAACTAAGACACTGAGTTATCATCAAGATTCCATGAGCTCAAATGCTAAGAACAGTGCCAAACACCACACTAAGAGCTCTTTAAATTTTAACTATGATGAGGCAAGACCAGAACCCAGGGGAGACTCAGAGAAGTACTGCAGAAGCTGAGAAAATAAGGTTCAGAAATTTGGTAATATCAATCTAAATTTAAAATGCACATATCATTTAACAAAAAGATCCCATTTCTAAATAGATTTATAGGATATTCAATACATCCTTGGTTGTAATAACTCAAATATCCCTTAATAGGCTGAAATTATAGAAAAACCATTCAACAGAGTACTAGACAGCCTTTAAATAATGAGGTAGACCTCAATGTGCTCATAAGGAAAGTTCTACAAGATGTATCCTATAGTGAAAAACAGCCAAGGACAGAACAGAAAGTATATTAGATTCCCTTTTTGTTGAAAAATTAAAAGGATACATACATATATTCATAAGTATATGTGAAAAAACTCCAGAAGGGCATGTAGTTAACTGTTAATGGTGACCGTTCTAGCAAAAGAGACTAAGGGTATGCAGTAGGAGGGAAACGCTTGTCATTGTATGCCCTTTCATACGATTTTAGGTTTTTTTACTAAGTATGTGTGTGATATTCACTTCTAAAAACTGAGGTTGAGATATGACATCACCAATCAAGTATTTATGTGCTGACAGCATGCCCACCATTGTACATGACCCAGGGCACAAGACGTGGTCCTGCTCTCCAGGAGTTCACAATCTAGCTGAATTCATCATGTAGATTTATATCAATCATCTCTCTAATTGTTTTAGACATTCACATCAGAAAAGTGAACTAGATATTTTCTCCAAGTACTTTTCCACTATGACTCTATGAGAACAAATCACCACCTAAAACTCTCATTCAATCCATTAGTCCCAACCAGTGCTGCTTGCAATTAATAAACTGTTATTTCCAGGGAAGTGGTCAATGTTTATGAAAGAAGAAATCTTTACAAAACAACCTAATTATATACACATTACACACTGCAAAAAAAGAAGATTGGATTTGTCTTCTTCGGTACACCTCCTTATATTTTCTTAATTCTCTACTAAGAAATATGTATCAATGCTACAAAAAGAAAAAAGAAAACACATCCTCCTCCACTCAAAAAATACTCTTTTTGGTGCTGACACAATAGCCATGAGGATTACTGGTTCATCCCAAATCTTCCCCCACATTTTACAGAAGTGACAACAATCCGAAGTATGACTTTCCAAAGGCTGACATTAAAGAGAACTGGTGGCAAAACCAACAAGAACCATCCAAATCCAAGTGTTCCATTTATAAAATATTTAGTCCACACTGTCACCCAATTAGAGCATAATCCATAAAGGAGACATTATTGCTAACCAGGGAGGAAGAATGAGATCTGGGTCACTCTTCCATAACTATTAGTTCCTCTCTGCCAAGAAAGAAATGTGTGTGTTAGCAAAGTATTTAGCTGACAACAGAAGTACATGGAAATCATGATGTAATTCATTTCCATAATCTTATCTAAGGAGGAAAAAGACAGATGAAAAATATTTAGTGGGTAATTAGAAAGTTTTCAATCGGTAACTTACAAAAGTACTCCTCCAATCTGGAGACTTGAGGAGTCATCACAGCTAAAAATACTGAATGTACCACAAATACTCCGATGCTGACAAATACAACACACTGGTGCTAGACTCCAAGTGCCAGGCCCTGTGATAAGGGCCTTTCCATTTCCATTCCTAAGTTCTCTGAATCCTCTCAACTACTACTATGATACAGAAGTGACCCTGAGGCATGGAGTTTAAATAACTTGCCATTGGTTTTACAGCCAGTGAGTGAAGTCAGGATGTGAATTCAAGCAGTCTTCATTTGGGGAAAGTATAGATATGATAACTGTACCACCTTCACAGGAAAGGTAAGTATAAACATTCTACTACCCCTTTCCCAATCACCCCTGTCACACACTTCCATCTCCCCAACTTGCTCCTATCACACGCCACTCTCTTCCCAGCTCAAAATCAAATCAAATATTCTCCAGTCCTTCTGAAATCCCAGATGCCCTTACTTGCTTCTACTGATCAGAAGCCAACACATGAAAATAAGAAGCCATCTGGAGAGGATATTACCCTTATGAAAAGCCACTTTTCAAAGACCTGCTTCTAAATGGAGCTAGCAGGGTTACAACCCACAGCTCTGCACTCTTATGGGACCCACCAAACGTTAGTGCTTCTTTCCCTGCACACACACACAGTCCCACCTCATTCACATGTATTCACAACTTGCCAAAGCGCTCTCACTGAGAAAATGGTTCTAAATCAGTTCTTCCTGATAATAATCCTAATAATAATAATGACAGCTACCATACACTGAGCATTTACCACATAACAGGCTTCACAAACACTGTCATTTCATCCTCACCACAACCCAATGAAGTAGGCACTGTCCCCAGTTTATAAATGAGAAAACTAAGGCTCAGAGAGGTAAAGTAATTCAGCCCAAGGTCATGCAGCTGATAAGAAACTAAATCTGACTCCATGCAACTTACGCTTTTGGGGGTCTTGCCTTTTACTGATTAAAATGCGAGGTCCTCCTGGACTTTCCCTGAGAGCCACCTGCTAACAACCAGATCTGCTCCACTACTGCATGAATCCTCCTACCACTGAGGGCTTACCTGAATTTCTTCATTTTCATCTACTAGGAGGAAACTCACAACCTTCTCAGTCATCTTCTTCCTCTTGGTCTCCTCATCCATCCCTTCTTCCTCCAGCAACTCCTGGACCTTAGCGACGTGGTACACGGTGACAGGGTGCCTCCTTTTGTTACCCCCAGAATGAGTCCTCTTCTGGCACTCCAGGCACAAGTTGATTTTACAGGTCTGGCACCTCACGACTGCCCTCTGCTTCATACCTGGAGAATGCCCATTGGGGCCCTTGCAGGGATCACAGTAAGGGACGTGGCCAGCTTTGAGTCTGATCCGCTCGTGGTTTCTAAGGCGCTCCTGCCTATGGAGCTCCTCCTCGCAACGGAGACACTGCAGACTACAGCACTCGTCACACTCGAAGACAGCTTCATCAGTCCCGCTGCAGGTGTAACTTTCCTGACACAGCAGCCCCGGGTTCAGGCCCTTCTCTGCTGGGGAAGTCTGGGCACTCATATTGAGACAGGGAAGGAAATCACCTACCATATAACGGTATCTGGGCTTTCCCCAGAAGTGAAGACAAAGGCGTTGAGTCTGAAGACTGAGCACAACTTCCACAGGGTTCTCAACACCCTAAAAAAATTTTTTTTCTTTTTAAAAACGGTCGATGTCCTATTAGAATTCTTCACACACTCACAAATATTTGAATACTTAATTTTCTGCCTCTAAGACTCCTGAATCAGCAGCAACGTTGATTTGGTATGACAGTTTCATCCTCCATAAAGTGCAGGCAAATCTGTGGTCAAAATTAACTTGAATGGGTCTTTTATGGCTATCTGAGAAAGATCTGATGGGTTCACTGAGGTGGGCTCATGAGTGGGATCTCAGCCACAAGGTTTTGGTAATGAAAGAGAGTGGTCAGGAGCTTTTCAATATTATCCAACCTCAAGTCAATATTTCAGGGGATACCTAGAATTGAGGCAGGAAAAGGATTTCACTCACCTAAAAACAGAAGTGCACCTTAAAAAAAAATTGTGATTAAATATGACGCCAAAACTCCCAAGAGAAATCTCATTCTTGCTTGTAAAACTCACACTGGCTCACTCTGATCCTAGAAATTTCTCCTCAAAATCATGGTAGAGGTTGCTCCTTTTGAAAGCAACCACTGCCTCTAGGCTCAAGGCATTTAAGAGACTGTGTTGCTTTATTTCCCAGACTGAAATTCTCTGCTCCCTCAGTTATTAAATTCAGAATCAAAAGCACTCAGCAAATAGTCTTGCAGAGACAACCCTCTGCACCCCTACCTGCACCCCACAATTGGGAGAGGTGGAGAAAGAGGCCTGTAAAAAGCTAAAGAAACAATAATAATAAACTTTAGCTCCATCAAAGTCCTGGGCAGATCCAATTAACCTTGTAACTGGACTGTTTCAACTCCAGACAGATGTCTTTTAACAACTCTAAACCTGGAAACAAAAGTCACCATTCCATGTCTAAAAACAATTAAAAACAATCGTACTTCCTTTCGTCCTTTTCTCCAACTGCAAATTAAGGGAGCAACAGGAGACAGAATTCCTCCACTATGGCCCACTGCAAAGCCAGGCCTACAGTGAGTTAAAACAATTTTTCTTTGTCACTCAAAACCCAACTTTAAAACAACTGAAAAAAAAAAAGAAAGAAAGAAATGAAAACGAAAAAAGAAAGATAACTGGGGCTTTTTGTCACAATCATATTCCCAACTCCCCTTTGCCTTGACACCCATTCTAACGCTCCAACGAAATGTAAAGCCCTCCTTTCGGGTATTCACTCCTCCCATACAGTAATCAACCTATCCATCTTATTTTTAGATAAACAAGGAAGGCGAAGGGAGTGACTAGGAGACCTTATTTACACTCTAATCACAGACGTGCCCAACCAGCTCTCACAACGTTAACAAAAATCAAAATTTGTCACAATTGTGAAAAATATAAAACCAATCTTCAAAAAGATACCTCTCCGCCCACCAGACCCAACCAAACAATCTGCCCACTCGGCCTCCCACCTCGACGCCTCTCCCCAGCCGGGGAGTCCTCCCCCTCCCTTCCTCCCGGACAACACCACCACAACCCGAAGGGCAGGAGCAGGGTCTAAGAACAAAGAAGGTCCCCCCAAATCTCCCCCACGCTGGCAGAGGCCAGAGCCGAATCCATTGTTTATATCACCCCACCCCCACCCCAGCCGCACCCGCCCCCCCCTTCCTCCCGGGGGCAGAGTGAGCTCCAGGGCTATCGCTCGTACGGCGCAGGGCCGTGCCCTTCCCTCCCCGATCGCGGCGTCCCGGGAACCCCACCACGAAGCAACTCTGCTGCGGCGAGGCGACGTCGGGGGACCACGGGGCGCCGGTGGGGGCGGGGGCTGTTCCTCAGGGCACCGGTGGATCCATCCTCATCTCCATCTCCGCCCCCTCCTCCTTCGCTGCCTCCCGGGCTTCCTCCTCTCCTGTTGTCAGTTAGGATCAGCTGATCGGAGTGAACTTCTCCCTGCTCGGACTAACAGGAAGGCGTGAGCTGTGCAGCCCAGTGAGGGAGAAGCGGGAGAGGTGGAGCCTGACGCCGGCGAGGGCGGAGAAGGGCGCGCACAGCCTCCTGGGAAGTGTAGTTCCCCAGAGGTGCGTCCTTCCCCACCTCCCGGAAGTGAAGCCCCCTGAATGACTACAACTCCCAGTGTAGAAGACTCTGCTCTTGCGAAGAGGCGGGAGAGCCAGGCCTTCGAGCATCATGGGACTTGGAGTTTTTCCGGTGATTGTGGGTTCCGCAGGTTTCAGCACGTAGTTTTGGGTAACGGCCAGAGAAGAAGTGGCACTAAATTGGAGAACTGATGTAATATTTAGTATAGCAGAGGAAAATAATTCGATTTCAAGTAACCCTTATTGCACACAACTCCTTCAGAAATGTGTAAAAGCAGGCAGTCTCCACTTACCCAAGTTCATCTTACACGAACTAAGGCGAGACCAGAAAGAATTTGTAAGAGAATATAAGTACTCTTGTGGGAGTTTTGTTTTCCCTTCAAGAGTGTTCTGCAAGCCAACCATTAATTTTTTTCTCCATTAATTTATTTTTCTGATCTTTCCTTACATACCTTCAGAACTTGCAAATTTTAAACCGACTTTTAGTTAGAGGAGGTACATTTATTCAGGTAAGCTTTCAGGCTACAATACAGGCTAATGGTTAACACTGTTATCTGGCTTTTTGTGAATGGTCTTATATTTGTTCAGGGCTTTTACTTTTTGTTTTTTTCGTTTGTTTCTTAGAACAACACTGAAAGAAAGCCTGATGTAAAGAGCATTGGCCTGAGATGCTGAAGACTGGGTGCTTGTTCTAGAAAACTCTTGGGAAAATCACGCAACTCTCCATGAAATACAAGGATTGTATCGTGTAATCACTGAGGTCCCTGCCAGTTCTAATGTTCTATGAGTCTGTCTTGATAATGTTAACCCAGGAGAGAAAACGAAGGTTAAGTGACTTGCCAAGGTCGTAAAGCAAATTATTGACGAAACTGGGACAAGAACCCATCTCCTTACTTCAAGTGAGATCATTTTTTACCTTATGATTCAAGGGACATAGAGCAGTAGTAAAACCGGATATACATAATAATGAATAAGCCATGTGTGAGGGTTATATTGCTGAAAATTATGTTTTCAAGACTGTGCAAATAGCCAACAGTTGGACTAACAGCCACAACATGGTTGAGAAATGCCACATCACAAACTGGGAAATTAAGAACTAAGCTATCCATATAGCACTTTACAATTTCCAAGTTTTAAAGGGAGAAGGTGGAAAGAGGGACTTTAGAAAGGAAGTTAAGATAGCAAGTCTTGAGCTAGGTTCTTCAGACTGGCTAGCATGGCATAAAATTTCCCTAGGAGGTTTTGTTCCTAACCTACCACTATAATTTTTTGTAGCCTTCATACTCCTAATTATAAAATGAGGATATTAATATATCCTGAGAACAAAATGGTATTTAATCTTTTTTAAAATAAACATGCTCATTTTTAAAGTACATTTTTTAAGTTAAAATAAGAACCCCTAAAACTGTGGAAAATGGCTGCCTCCAAGAATTGTAACTAAGGTGAGGAAAAAGAGACTTCTTAAATACATTTATACTCTTGAAATTTTTTACTATTTAAGTGCAATATGTCAATAATAATGCGAAAAACTATTTTACTTTTATTTCTTGTAATAGATCACTAGAATTATCAGATTCCTTCCTATTGTCAGATGGTTTCACTCATTCTCATTCTTTGTGTGCTTAGTTATTTTTTACTATGAGCTGCATTTTCCTTAGAAAATTTTTTGTGGGCATTTTAAAGGCTAGGATAAAGGTTCATTCCTCCTGAGAATATAGTTTTGCAGCAGAGATCACTTTAAACTAGCACTGTTTGGTTGCTTTTTTTTTTTTTTAACCCACCAGGAGATATAGATTTAGGCTACATATCACTGAGAGGACTGGCTTATGGGTCCAGTACCCCTCGACAGCTCCCTGCAGTCACCCCTTCCAAGACAACTTTCTTTACAATCTGTTAGGTGGGGGTGTGTTTACTTGCAATTCACCCTTACACTGAAACTATAGACCTTTGAGCTCCCAGCTTTAGAATTCCCCTTCCAACGAGGCCGTGGGCTTAGCCTTCTGTCCTACTTGCCCCCAGGCCTAGAAAAACAAGTTTAAGTTCTCTAGGTGCATCCATGCTGCTGCAAAAGGCATTATTTCATTCTTTTTTACAGCTGAATAATAGTCCATTGTGTATATGTACCACATATTCTTTATCCATTCATCTGTCAATGGACATTTAGGTTGGTTCCGTGTCTTGGCTATTGTAAATAGTGCTGCAATGAACACTGGGATGCATGTATCTTTTCAATTATAGTTTTCTCTGGATATATGTCCAGGAGTGGGATTGCAGGATCATATGGTAACTCTATTTTTAGTTTTTTAAGGAACCTCCGTACTGTTTTCCATAGTGGCTGCACCAACTGACATTCCCATCTACCATGTAGGAGGGTTCCTTTTTCTCCACACCCTCTCTGACACTTAATATTTGCAGACTTTTTGATGATGGCCATTCTGATGGGTGTGAGGTGATACCTCATTGTAGTTTTGATCTGCATTTCTCTAATAATTAGCAATGTTGAGCATTTTTTTCGTGTGCCTGTTGGCCATGTATATGTCTTCTTCAGAGAAATGTCTATTTAGATCTTCTGCCCTTTTTTTATAGTTTTTTTTTTATATTGAGCTGTTTGTATGTTTTGCAGATTAATCCCTTGTCAGTCGCGTTGTTTGCAAATATTTTCTCACATTGTGTAAGTTGTCTTTTCATTTTGTTTATGGTTTCCTTTAATGTGCAAAAGATTTTAAGTTTAATTAGGTCCCATATGTTTATTTTTTGTTTTATTTTCATTACTCTAGGAGATGGATCGAAAAAGATATTGCTGTGATTTATGTCAAAGACTGTTCTGCCTATGTCTAGGAGTTTTATAGTATTCAGTGTTTTTTTATATAAATTTATTTACTTATTTATTTTTTATTTTTGACTGCATTGGGTCTTCATTGCTGCACTCGAGCTTTCTCTGTTTGCGGAGAGCGGGGCTACTCTTCAGTTGCAGTGCGTGGGCTTCTCAGTGCAATGGCTTCCCTTGTTTCGGGGCATGGGCTCTAGGCATGTGGGCTTCAGTAATTGTGGCACACAGGCTCAGTAGTTGTGGCTTGCAGGCTCTAGAGCCTAGCAGTAGTTGTGGCACATGGACTTAGTTGCTCCATGGCATGTGGAATCTTCCCAGACCAGGGATTGAACCCGTGTCCCCTGCATTGGCAGGCAGATTCTTAACCACTATGCCACCTGGGAAGTTCCAATATTCAGTCTTACATTTAGGTCTTTAATCCATTTTGAGCTTATTTTTTATATGGTGTTAGAGAATGTTCTAATTTCATTCTTTTACATGTAGCTGTCCAGTTTTCCCAGCACCACTTGTTGAAGAGACTGTATTTTCTCCATTGTATGTTTTTGCCTTCTTTGTCATAGATTAATTGACCATAGGTGCGTGGGTTTATCTAGAGATTATCATACTAAGTGAAGTAAGCCAGACAAAGACAAATATATGATGTCGTTTACATGTGGAATTTAAAAAAACAAAAAGGATACAAATGAACTTATTTACAAAACATAAATGGATCTACAGACACAGAAACAAACTTATGGTTACCAAAGAGGAAAGGGGGACTTCCTAGGTGGCGCAGTGGTTGAGAATCCGCTGGCCAGCATCAGAAAATCTACAAACAGTAAATGCTGGAGAGGGTGTAGAGAAAAGGGAACCCTTTTGCACTGTTGGTGGGAATGTAAATTGATACAGCCACTATGGAGAACAGTATGGAGGTTCCTTGAAAAACTGAAAATAGAGTTACCATATGACCCAGCAATCCCACTACTGGGCATATACCCAGAGAAAACCATAATTCAAAAAGACACATGGGGACTTCCTAGGTTGCACAGTGGTTAGGGGTCCACCTGCCAGTGCAGGGGACACGGGTTTGGTCCCTGCCCCGGGGGGATACCACATGCCCCGAAGCAGCTAGGGCCATGCACCACAACTGTTGGGCCTGTGCTCTAGAGCCTGCGACCGCAACTAGAGAAAGCGCATATGTAGTAATGAAGACCCAATGCAGCCAATAAATAAATAAATAAATAAATTTATTTAAAAAAATAAAAAGAGGAAAGGGGAAGAGGGATAAATTAGAAGGTTGGGATTAACATATACACACTATTGTATGCAAAATGATAACCAACAAGGACCTACTGCATAGTACAGGGAACTATACTCAATAGTTTGTAATAACCTATAAGGGAAAAGAATCTGAAAAAGTATATATATAACACATATATATAATATATATATAACTGAATCACTGTGCCGTACACCTGAAACTAACACAACATTATAAATCAACTGTACTTTAATACATAAATAAATAATTAAAATAAAAATTATATATTTTCAAGGAGCCCTGAAAACAATAAAAAATAAAATGATATAAAAAAAATAAAGCAATATAAGAGAAAGATTTTTTTTAAAGTTTAAGTTCTCAAGTAAGATGTGTGCCCTAGGGTAAAAGTAACATCATTGCTCTATTTACTCTCTAGATCCTGCCTTCACCTAGATTTTGGTCTGATTTTTCCTTGTCTTCTTATTGACTCTTCACTATTTTACCAGTATTTTTCATTGTTTCCAGCAGGATGGCTGATTGGCCACATTATGAGTCATTATACAAAAAAGAAGCAGTGAAGCTTGTGGTTAGCTCAGGGAAGAAGCCAATATGATCAGGGCCCATGGTGTTTGTTGGCAGTGTTCTACTCTTGACCTTTGTGGTGGTTGCACCAAAATTCACTTGATACTTTTGCTCTAAACAATTTATGTGTTTTTTGTACTTTCCCATTTGTATATCTCACCATAAAAATAAAATTTAAAACTTTTATTTAGAAAAAATGAGTAAAGTAAATGGTGACTGGAAAGTAGAATCTACAAGGTAATCTAACCAAGCTTTTGGACTTAATAATTTCCTTAGGTCATTCAACACAGCATTTTTAAAGGTCTTAACCACAACAGGACATACAAAACAAGTAGAAGAAAGGTTTTCAGGTTTGTCCCCTTCAACTTCCCCCTTAAAGGGAGTCCTCAGTATAAACACGCGTGCACACACACACACACACACACACACCCCATTGGTCTTTAGCTATTAAAATATATACTCCTGGGCTTCCCTGGTGGCATGATTAAGAATCCACCTGCTAATGCAGGGGACACAGGTTCGCGCCCTGGTCCGGGAAGATCCCGCATGCCATAGAGCAACTAAGCCCGTGCGCCGTAACTACTGAGCCTGTGCTCTAGAGCCTGAGAGCCACAACTACTGAAGCCCGAGCACCTAGAGCCCATGCTCTGCAACAAGAGAAGCCACTGCAATCAGAAGCCTGCGCACTGCAAGGAAGAGCAGCTCCCGCTCACCACAACTACAGAAAGCTTGCACACAGCAATGAAGATCCAATGCAGCCAATAAAGAAATAAAAATTTTGAAAAAAGAGTCAATGTCCCTTAAAATTTAAAAATAAATAAAATAAATAATAAAATAAAATAAAATAAAATAAAATAAAATAAAATAAAATACACACTCCTGAATTATGTGGCTATATCCAGTTATCCAGTGTGGATTAAGCTAAGTCTGTTTCCCAAATGGTGCTAAGGGATGGCATTCATTTCCTCAGTAAACTTGTCAGAGCCCAGATCCATCCTTCGGCCTTGTAGACACAAAAATTTTATTTTATCACCCATCTAGATGGATCCATCTCTTAGGGTTAGACACTCACTAACTAAGCTTACCAGCCTGAGGATGCCAATCCAATAGTTTACAATGAGACATCACTGTTACCCAGACTGGAATACTCAAAATTAACATAGCACATTTGTTCCTCTGATAATAGTCCTATAGGAGAAGCCTATTGTAAAGGTGTATAAATCAGAACAAGAGGAAAGTATTCAAATCAATTGAATATTTATGGTAAAAGGCTAACATGTATAGACCACCTGTTAGAGATAGTCTCTGCCCATGGAACCAGAATAATTGAATTCCTTGAGAGTTACTTTTCTGCTTGACATTACATGGCTATCCACTAAGAGCTTGGAAATTCACTCTGTGTAATTAAGAAGAAAGTTATTTTATTGGAAGGCCTTTAGGTATCTTAAAATTGTTGAGAAGTTTGGGAAACCCAACTCAAAAACTAGTCAATGGAGGCAGTTAGCAGGAATCAGAACCAAATTCTCACCATAGGAGGTCAAGGTGGGACACCATCATTAGCTCTGCCTTCACTGAAGACCTTTCCAAGTACATTCTATGCTACTGCCACCACTGTGTTCTCAGTGATGGCAACTGTGGTAGGCAGAATCATGGTGTTCCAAATATGTCCACATCCTGACCCCCACAATCTGTACACATGTTACATTACATCGCAAAAGGACTTTTGCATATGTGACCAAGATTAAGGATCTTTTTTTTCCAATTAAAAAAAATTATTACTGAAGTCAAAGGAAATAAAATGATTCTGCCAAATTGCTATAAAAATTTCTAGACGCTTCCTCTCAGTTTCCATGCTCATCTCATCAGAGGCCAGTAGCCATCATCTCAGGGAGCGATGCCTAGTCCCAGACCTCAGCAGGTGGAGCCCTGCCCCAGGCTGTCTTTTCTTTTTTTTAAATACTTTTTTTTCATTCATTCATTCATTTATGTATGTATTTATTTATTTATTGGCTGTGTTGGGTCTTCGTTGCTGCACACAGGCTTTCTCTAGTTGAGGCAGGCAGGGGCCACTCTTTCTTGTAGTCTGCAGCCTCCTCTCTGCCGTGGCTTCTCTTGTTGTGGAGCACAGGCTGTAGGCACATGGGCTTCAGTAGTTGCGGCACACGGGCTCAATAGTTGTGGCTCACGGGCTCTAGAGCGCAGGCACAATAGTGACGCACAGGCTTAGCTGCTCCATGGCATGTGGATCTTCCTGCAGCAGAGAGATCCAACCCGCGTTCCCTGCATTGGCAGGCGGATTCTTAACCACTGCACCACCTAGGAAGCCCCTGCCCCCCAGGCTTTCTTAGTTCTTTTCATCAGTCACTCAAAACTGAGCACTTCTGGGGCCTGCCGCGTACGGCACCCTGGGCTAGGCTGAAGACTGGCAGGGTGAGGGAACGGGAGCTCTGGGCAAAGGATCGCCGCTGTCATCTTCAGGAGCAGGACAAAGAGGCTGGCAGGTCGCTGCTCGTTCATCGCGTGCTGCACCTGCCTCAGAGTCTTTGCTTCTTTATATGTGTGTGTATATATACATATGGTTTACATTTTTTTGTTTTTATTTTTGTTTTTTCGGCCATGCTGTGTGGCATGTGGGAATCTTAGTTCCCTGACCAACCGGGGATCAAACCTGAGCTCCCCTGCAGTGGGA
Organism: Hippopotamus amphibius kiboko; assembly: GCF_030028045.1. NCBI lineage: Eukaryota > Metazoa > Chordata > Mammalia > Artiodactyla > Hippopotamidae > Hippopotamus > Hippopotamus amphibius. The sequence continues at coordinate 158,708,052 of NC_080189.1, forward strand.
GCACACAGTCTTAACCATTGGGTCACTGGGGAAGTCCTGTTTCTTTTTTTTTTTTTAATATTTTAATTTTATTGGCATATAGTTGATTTACAATGTTGTGTTAAGTTTCCAGTGCACACCAAAGTGATTCAGTTATACACATACATGTATTCATTCTCTTTCAGATTCTTTTCTCATATAGGTTATCACAGAATACTGAGTAGAGTTCCCTGTGCTATACAGTTAGTCCTTGTTGGTTATCTATCTTATATATGGTAGTGTGTGTAGGTTCATCCAATAAGTTTAAGGCCCTTGAGATAGGACGAGTAGCCTGTGTTATCCAGGTGGGCCCAATCTAATCACAGAGCAGAGAATCTTTCCCAGCTGTGGTCAAAGACAAATGTAATGACGGAAAGAGTTAGAATTGCTAACTTTGAAAAGGGAGAAAGGGTGCCATGAGCCAAGGAGTGCTGGGAGCCTCTCAAAGGTAGAAAAGCCAAGGAAACACATTATCCCCTACAGCCTTGGAAAGGAACACAGTCTTGCCAACACCTTGATTTTAGCCCAGTGAGATCTGTATCTGACTTCTGATCTCTAAAACTGTAAGATAACAAATTTGTGTTGTTTTAGCCACTTAGTTTGTGGTAATTTGTTACAGCAGCAACAGAAAACTGAGCACTGCTGCTCTGAATAATTTTTTAACTGTCTCTCAACATTCAAACTTTATACGTCTCTCAACATTGAAACTCCTAGGCAGGAAATCTACTTGTCTCACATGGATCACATATTTGTAGCCTGGATATAAGGAAAGTGGAGAGATGGAGGATCTTTTTTTTTTTTTTTTTGGAGTAGGAAGCATGACATTGTGGGAGACTACCTCCAAATAGGAAAGGAGGTTGGCTGTTGGACCACAAAATAATTGTGTCCAGAAGAGGCATTCCTATATTTTACTAAGAGGACTTTGCTTCTTCTATACTTAAATGGATTACTTACTCCATTCTGGTTGGTAGTTTTTAAATATGATAATATTTTTTATCAGATTATGTTTGAATCCACTGACCTATGAGCTATATTTTCCTTCCAGTAGTTGAGGCAGAAATTGCAAATCAAACTGTCTTAATCAATAAAAGAAATGTATTGGCTCACATAACTGAAAAATCTGATGATTATAATTTCTGCCAAATCTCAATCTTGGAGTCAAGAGTAACATGCTCAGGACATTGTTTCTTTCTCTATTTCTCAGCTTTCATAAACGCAGTCAACTAATTTTTGACAAAGGTGCAAAAACAATTCAATTACAGGAAGGATAGTCTTTCCTCTCTCCTAGAGGAAGGATGGTGCTGGAGTAATCGGACAAAAAATAGGCAAAAAAAAAAAAAATTTAACCTCAACCTGAATCTCATACCTTACACAAAAATTCATTCAAAACTGATCATAAATTTAAATGTAGAATGCAAAACTATAAAAGACTTATGTAGCAGAATACTCAGATTTTGGATAAACTACAACAAATATGTATTTCTGATAAGAAAGTAGGAGGAATCCCAACTGTTAAAAAAAGAAAATAAAAAAAGTAAAAAATGGCAGAGTGGTAAACTCATGGGGAAGCCCTAGGGAACTATCCTAGAGTCTTGATAACTAATAACTATGGAGGAGAATAAGAGAGTAAACTTTAGGCAATGAAAGAGAGGCCTTGAAAAAGAAAGCTTGGAGTCAAAGGATGGGCCACAAAAAAAATTTACCTACCAGCAGGGGGAGCAAGAAAAGAACCCTGTCTCTGTGCCTGTAGGTGGACTAATCTATAGTAATCACAATAATGACCATAAGCATCTCTTCTGAGAATTTGTAAACATAGTTTTATCATCAGGAGGGTCTGAGGCTTGAATTGAAGTGACCCCAGGCTGGTAGTGCACTTTGGCACACAACAAGTATGAATGAAAACCCTCTCTGGAGGAAAGCATTCTCAGCCCAACTCTGAAGTATTATCACAGATAAACTTAAGCTAAATATGTACTAAAAAGCAAGTCCCCATGAATAAGAATCAGCAGGAAGCAATATATTTTTACCTCTGAGACTCTCAGCTATTATAATTATCAAATGTATTAATTATATAAAGAGAAATTTCCAATTGGTTTGATAAAACTAGCAAGAAATTGTAAGACAAAAAATGATCAAGCAAAACTTTTAGGGAAAAAAATACGATAAGTAATGTTTAAAATTCAATGGACTGGGCTTCCTAGGTGGCGCAGTGGTTAAGAATCCGCCTGCCGGGGCTTCCTAGGTGGCGCAGTGGTTGAGAATCCGTCTGCCAATGCAGAGGACACGGGTTCGATCCCTGCTCTAGGAAGATCCCACATGCCACGGAGCAACTAAGCCCGTGTGCCAAAAAAAAAAGAATCCGCCTGCCAATGCAGAGGTCACGGGTTTGATCCCAGCTCCAGGAAGATCCCACATGCCGCGGAGCAACTAAGCCCGTGTGCCAAAAAAAAAAAAAAAAAAAAAATCAATGGACTGCTTTTGGCCATGATGGAGTAATAGGGACCAGATTTACCCTCCTCCCTTAAGCAGCTAGAAAACTAGACAAAATATATGAAATGATGATTTTGAGACATTAGACAACAAGCAGCAAAGGACACTGATCTCTGAAAAAAAAAAAAAAAGAGAAACAAATGAGACGAACCCTATAATTGCCCCACTGCTACTACCTGGAGAGAGTTTCCAGGTGCAGTGCAGGAAGGGAGAGCCCAAACTGATCCCAGCAGTTTCACTTAGTCAAAGAGACATGATTCGAAGTATGTGGAGGTTGTGGGGATGAATTTACCCACGGGGAGAGGGGTACAAAAGAAGAGAAAACTCTTCAGAGAGAACTCAGGAGATCTACAGACAATTCTCACCCAAGTCCTTGTGTGAGAATATGAAGAAACTACTTGAGGCTGCAAAAAGAAGACAGAAAGAGAGGGGAGAAGAATAGAACAATTCCTGCAACTCACATAGGGTTTGGATATTTTATGTTCCCTTCAGCAGACTGGAAAGACTTTTTAATAAATGAGATATCCAAATGTATTCAGAAAGGTATTGCCTTAGTAATGAGGTTAAATTAGCCTTTGACTAAAGGCTGCCCTGGACCTAGGCTAACAAAGTTTAAAAAAACCAAGAATGGATTTCCTAGGTGGCATAGGGGTTAAGAATCCACCTGCCAATGCAGGGGACATGGGTTCGATCCCTGATCCAGGATGATCCCACATGCCATGGAGCAACTAAGCCCACGAGCCACAACTATTGAGCCCATGTGCCACAACCATTGAAGCCATCATGCCTAGAGCCCATGCTCCGCAACAAGAGAAGCCACCATAATGAGGAGCCCGCGCACCACAATGAAGAGTAGCCCCTGCTCACTGCAGCTAGAGAAAGTCCATGTGCAGCAACAAAGACCCAACACAGCCAATAAATAAAGATAGATAAATAAATAAATAAATTTATAAAATAAAAAAAAAGCAAGCATGAAAAGGATCACACAAATTCCAAGTAACTGTATGCCATAACAAAGTCCAATGGTATATTAAGATATAAAATCTAAAAATAAAAACATATGATGCTCACAATATCTGGAATCTGATAAAGAAATTACCATATAGGCAAAGAGGTAAGAAAATATGAGCAATACTCAGGAGAAAAGTCAATCCATAAAAACAGAACCAAACATGACACAGAAGATAGAATTAAGCAGTTAAGAACATTAAAACAGGTATTATAAATATACCCCATACATTCAAGAAGGTAGAGAAAACAGGAGCATGATGAAGACAGAAATGGAATTTTTTTAAACAAAGAACAAATTGAACATCTAGAGATTAAAAATACACTATCTCAAATTAAAGATATACTGTACAGGATTAACAACAGACTAAACACCACAGAGGGTGGAAAACATAGCCATAGAAGGTACTGAATATGAAACACTGGAAGAAGAATGACTGGGAAAAAAATGAACAGAGCATCAGCAATCTGTGGAACCATATCAAGCAATCTAGTATATGTGTAATTAAAGTCACAAAAGGAAAGGAGAGAAAGAGGAAGGATAGAAAAATATTTCAAGAAATAAATGGTCAAAGTTTTCCAAATTTGATGAAACCTGTAAACGCACAGATCCAAGAAGCTCAACGAACCCCAAGCAGAAAAGACATGAAGAAAACCACAGCAAGGACCTTATAATTGAATTGCTGAAAGTGAGTGATAAACAGAAAATCTTGAAAATGGTCCAATGGAAAAAAGATATATAGCAGAGAGGGGGAAAAAATAATGATAGCAGACTTCTCATCAAAAATCAGGTAAGCCAGCATGAAAAGCTGCTCAACATCACTAATTATTAGAGAAATGCAAATCAAAATGACAATGAGGTATCACCTCACACCAGTTAGAATGGGCAACATCAGAAAATTGACAAACAGTAAATGCTGGAGAGGGTGTAGAGAAAGGGGAATGCTCTTGCACTGTTGGTAGGAATGTAAATTGATACAGCCACTATGGAGAACAGTGTAGAGGTTCCTTGCAAAACTAAAATTAGAGTTACCACATGACCCAGCAATCCCACTCCTGGGCATATACCCAGAGAACACTGTAATTCAAAAAGACACATGCACTCCAATGTTCATTGCAGCAATATTTACAATAGCCAGGACATGGAAGCAACCTAAATGCCCATCAACAGATGAATGGATAAAAAAGATGTGGTACGTATATACAATGGAATATTATTCAGCTGTAAAAAGGAATGAAACTGGGATATTTGTAGAGACATGGATGGACCTAGAGAGTGTCATACAGAGTGAAGTGAGTCAGAAAGAGAAAAACAAATATCATATATTAACACATATATGCGGAATATAGAAAAATGGTACAGATCCATCTGTTTGCAAGGCAGAAATAGAGACCCAGATGCAGAGAACAAACATATGGACACCAAGTGGGGAAAGCCAGGGGAGTGGGGGAGAATGAATTGGGAGGTTGGGATTGCCACATATACATTACTAATAAGAAGAAAAATACCAAACTGTACACTCTAAATATACGCAGTTTATTGTCTATTAAAAAAATTAAAATCACGTAAGCCAGGAAACAATATAACAACATCTTAAAAACAATGAATGAAAAAAAAAACTGTCGATCTATAATTCCTTACTAGTAAACGTCTTTTATAAATGAAGGCAAAATAAAGACTTTTTCAAACAAAAATAACCACCGAGAATTCATAATAAGCAGACCTGCACTATAAGAAACGATAAAGAACAGTATTCTGGCAACAGGGTAATGATACCGGCAGGAAATTTAGATAGATACAAAAGAACGAAGAATGATGGCAATGTCAAATATATGGACAAATATAAAAACATTTGCTCTCATTGTTAAAATATTGTAAAAGATGATTGTTTATAATAAAAATAACAATAATGTATCATGGAGTTTATAACAGTTTATAAAGTAAAATGTAGGAAAATAATAGCACAAAGGATGGGAGAGAAAATGGAAGTATGCAGTGGTAAATTCTATATGAGTGGTATTATATTTTTTGAAGTTAGAGTGTGATAAGTTAGCAATATATATTGTAAACCCCAGATCAACTGAAAAACAAAACAAAGATGTATAGCAAATAAGCCAATGTTAGCAATAAATTTGAATAATAAAATGTACTCAATCCAAAATGAGATAAGATGGGAAAAGGAGTAAAGGACATAAAGAACTAGTAGAAAACAAATAGCAAGATGGCATACACAAACCCAGCCACGATGAAAATCCCATTAAATGTAAATGATTTAAACACTACAGTAAAAAGGCAAAAAGTGTCCAGTTGGATAAAAAAGCAAGGTCCACTATATGCTATCTATATGAAATACACTTTAAGTGTAAAGACATAGAGTAAAAAAGATTGAAAAAGTTATACTATGAAGACATTAATCAGAACAAATATGGAATGGCCACATTAATATCAGATGAAGAAAATTTTAGAATAAGAAATATTATCAGGTTTAGAAAGAGACATTTCATCAAGTGAACATATGCATTCACCGAATAACAGAGCTTCAAAATACATAGAGCAAAAATTGAAAGAATTGAGAGGAGAAATAGACAAATCCACAAATAGAGTTGGATATTTCTATACTTCTGTCAGTAATTAATAGAACAAATAGGACAGAAATCAGTAAGAATAGGAAGACTTGAACAACATTATCAACCAACTTAACATTCCCAACAACAGCAGAATATACCCTCTTTTCAAGTGCACACATGACATTCATCAAGATAGGCAATAAAATAAATCTCGGTAAATTTACAAGTATTGAAATCATACAAAATGTTTTCTCTGACCACAATGGAATTAACTAGAAATCTATATCTGAAATATACCTGGAAAATCCAGAAGTATTTGGAAATTAAACAATACACTTCTAAACAACGCTTTGGTCAAAGAAGCCACAAGGGAAATTAGAAAGTATTCTGGACTAAATGAAAATGAAAACACAACAAATAAAGACGATTCTTAGAGAGAAATTTGTAGGATATAATTCTTGTCTCAGAAAAGAATAAAGGTCTCAAAGCAGTTATTTAGGCTATCATCTATGAAACTAGAGAACAAGAGCAAGTTAAATCCAAAATAAACAGAGAGAAGAAAATAAGATCAGAGCAGAAATCGATGACATAGAAAACAATAGAGAAAATAATCCAAAAGATGGTTCTTTGACAAGTTTTTTTAAAAATTAATAAATTTATATCTAGACTTAGCATTATAAAAATGGAAATGAGAAAAAAATGGAAACAAAAATCACTACAAATCCCAGTAAAAGAATAATAAAGTAATAATTCTAGTATAGTATAGTAAAAGAATAATAAAGATATAGCATTAATAACTTTATGTTATCGTAAATTCAACTACTTACAAGAAATGGCCAATTCCTTAAAGGACACAAACTGCCAAACATGACTCAAGGAGAAACATAACCGGAGCAACACTTTATTTTTTAAAAAATATTTATTTGCTTATTTGGCTGTGTTGGGTCTTAATTGCAGCATGTGGGATCTAGTTCCCTCCGCAGGGATTGAACCCGGGCCCCCTGCAATAGGAGCGTGGAGTCTTAGCCACTGGACCACCAGCAAAGTCCCCCGACACTTTATCTATTAAGATGAATTTTAGTTTAAAACCTTCTCACAAAGACAATTCCAAGCCCAGATGGCTTTGGGATGAATTCTACCAAACACTTAAGGAAGAAACAATATCAATTCTACAAAAATTCTTCCAAAAAATAAAAGAGGGAACCCTTCCCAATTCATTTTTTAAAATTCAGGCATAATTGGCATATAACATTATATTACTTTCATGCGTATAACATAATGATTCGATATGTGTATACATTGTAAAATAATCACAATAAATCTAATTAATATCTGTCACCATATATAGTTACAAATTTTTTTCTTCCCTTTCTTTCTTTTTCTTTCTTTCTTTCTTTCTTTCTTTCTTTCTTTCTTTCTTTCTTTCTTTCTTTCTTTCTTTCTTTCTTTCTTTCTTCTTTCTTTCTTTCTTTCTCTTTCTTTCTCTCTCTCCTTCCTTCCTTCCCTCCTTCCTTCCTTCCTTTTCTTTCTTTTTTTTCTTTTGCCACACTGCACAGCTTGTGAGATCTTAGTTCTCCAACCAACTAGGGATGGAACCTGGGACCTCGGCAATGAAAGCACAGAGTCCTAACCACTGGACCACCAGAGAAATTCCAAAATTTTTTTCTTGTAATGAGAAAGTTTAAGATTTACTTTATACTTTCAAATCTGCAATATGGTCACAGTGTTGTATTCAATACATTACATCCCCATGATTTATTTATTTTATAACTAAAATTTTGTACTTTGGACCCCCTTCACTCATTTTGCCCACCCTCTTAATCTCCATCTCTGGCAACCACCAATCTGTTCTCTGTATCTTTGAGCTTGGTTTTGTTTTTGTTTTTTTTATTATTACTATTATTCATTTATTTATTTATTTTGACTGTGTTGGGTCTTCGTTGCTATGCGTGGGCTTTCTCTAGCTGTGGTGAGTGGAGGCGCTACTCATTGCAGCGGCTTCTCTTGTTGCAGATCATGGACTCTAGGCCTGTGGGCTTCAGTAGTTGTGGCTCAGGGGCCCTAGAACGCAGGCTTAGTAGTTGTGGTGCACAGGCTTTGTGGCTCCAAGGCATCAGCTTGTGGGATCTTCCCAGACCAGGGATCGAACCCGAGTCCCCTGCACTGGCCGGCAGATTCTTAACCACTGTGCAACCAGGAAAGTCCCTTCTTTTGTTTTTTAGATTCCACACCAAAGTGAGAGCATACAGTGTTCATCTTTCTCTGATTTATTTCACCTAGCATAGGGCCTTCAAGGTCCGTCCAAGTTGGCATAAGTGTCAAAATTTCATTATTTTTATGGCTGAATAATATTCCATTATTTGTGTATCTCACATATTTTTTATCCATTCATCCATCAATGAACATTTAGGTTGTTTCCATATCTTGGCTACTGTAAAGAATGCTGCAGTGAATATGGGGTGCATATATCTTTTTGAGTTAGTGTTTTCATTTTCTTCCAATAAAATACTCAGAATTGGAATGCTGGATCCTATTGTAATGCTATTTTCTTTCTTTCTTTCTTTTTTTTTTGGAAACTCTATACCGTTTTCCATGTGACTGCAGCAATTTACATTCCCACAAACAGTGCACAAGGACTCCCTTTTCTCCGCATCCTCACTATCATTTGTTATCTTTTGTCTTTTTGATAATAGCCATTCTAACAGGTGTGAGGTGGTGAGGTGGTTTTTGATTTGCATTTCCCTGATGATTAGTGATGCGCATATTTTCATGTACCTGTTGGCCATCTGTAGGTCTTCTTTGGAAAAATGTCTATTCAGATATTCTGCCCATTTTTAAATTGGATCTGTTATTGTTGTTGTTGAGTTGTATGAGTTCTTTATGTATTTTGTTTATTAATCCCTTATCAGACATATGATTTGCAAATATTTTATCGCATTCAGTAGGTTACCTTTTTATTTCATGGATGGTTTCTTCTGCTGTGCAGAAACTTTTTAGCTTGATGAAGTCCTACTTGTTTATTTTTGCTTTTGTTCACTTTGTTTTTGGTGTCAGATCCAAAACATCATTGCCAAGACTGATGTCAAATAGTTTATCAGCTATGTTTTCTTCCAGGAGTTTTATGGCTTCAAGAGAAAATAATTCCACTTACAATAGCATCAAACAGAATAAACTACCTTGGAATAAAGTTAACCAAGGAGATGCAAGACATATACTGAAAACAACAAAACGTTATTGAAAGAAATGAAAGAAGACATGAATAAGTGGAAAGACATCCTGTGTTCATGGATTGAAAGACTTAATATTGTTATGATGGCAGTACTCCCCAGATTGATCTACAGATTCAAAGAAATTTCTATCAAAATTCCAAACACTTTGTTTTTGTAGAAATGGACAGCTGATCTTAAAATTCATGTGGAATTGCAAGGAACCCTAAGTAGCAGTCTTGAAAGTCTTAAAAAGAACAAAGCTGGAGTACTCACTCAATTCCTGATTTCAAAACTTATTACAAAGCTATAAGGATCAAAACAGTGTGGTACTGGCATAAGGCTAGAAGTACAGATCAAAGGAATATAATTGAGAGTCTGTAATTAAACTCATCCGTTTACTGTCAATTGATTTTCTACAAGGGTTCCAGGACTATTCACTGGAGGAAAGAATAGTCTTTTCAACAATTGGTGCTGGGATAACTGGATATCCACATGCAAAAGAATGAATTTGGACCCCTATATTACAACATATACAAAAAATAACTCCAATAAATCCAAGACTTAAATGTAAAAGCTAAAACAAGAAAACTTTTATTAAAAATATGGGAATAATAGGAGTTCCCTGGCGGTCCAGTGGTTAGGACTTGGCACTTTCACTGTCATGGGCCTGGGTTCAATCACTGGTTGGAGAAGTAAGATCTCACAAGGCCTGCGTGTGATGTGGCAAAAAAAAAAAAAAAAAAAGTAAAAATACGTGTATAAATCCACGTGACCTTGTGCTAAGGTCTGAATTTTATGTCCCCCCCAAATTCATGTGTTGACATCTTAATCCCCAAAGGTGATGATTTGAATAGGATATTAATGGGTGGGGCCTTTGGGGTGATTAGGTCATGAGGGTGAAGCCCTCATGAATGGGATTAGTGCTGTTATAGAAAAGATCCCACACAGCTTTCTAACCCCTTTCTGCCATGTGAGGATATAAGTCTGCAACTAGGAAGACTGCTCTCACCTGGCCATGCTGGCAACCTGATTTTGACTTCTAGCCTCCAGAATTGTGGACACTAAATTTCTGCTGTTCATAAAGCGACTCAGTCTGTGGTATTCTGCTATAGCAGCCTGAACACACTAAGACACCTTAGATTTGGCAACAGTTTCTTAAATATGACACCAAAAGCACAAGCAAACAAAAAAAAAGTAAATTGGACTTCATCAAAATTAAAATTTTTGTGCATCAAAGGATTTTTGTGCATCTGTAAAGAAAGTGAAAAGGGACTTCCTAGGTGGTGCAGTGGTTAAGAATCTGCCTGCCAATGCAGGGGACATGGGTTCGAGCCCTGGGCCGGGAAGATCCCACATGCCTCAGAGCAACTAAGCCCGTCTGCCACAGCTACTGAGCCTGAGTACCACAACTATTGAAGCCCACATGCCTAGAGCTGGTACTCCACAACAAGAGAAGCCACCGCAATGAGAAGCCCACACACCACAATGAAGAATAGCCCCCACTCACTGCAACTAGGGAAAGCCCATGCGCAGCAACAAAGACCCAACGCAGCCAATAAATAAATAAATAAATAAATAAATAAATAAATAAAATTTATACAGAAAGAAAAAGTGAAAAGACAACCCACAAAATGGAAAAAAAATTTGCAAATCATATATCTGATGAGTCTAATATTCAGAATACATAAAGAATTTTTTATGTATTTATTTACATTTATATATATATTTATGTATTTATTTAGGCTTTGCCAGGTCTTACTTGCAGCACTTGGGGATCTTTGTTTTTGCATGCAGGATCTTTTAGTTGTGACATGCAGACTCTTGCATGCATATGGGATCTAGTTCCCCGACCAGGGATCGAACCCCAGGCCCCCTGCATTGGGAACATGGGATCTTATCCACTGGACCACCAGGGAAGTCCCAGAATACATATAGAACTCTTAAAATTTAATAATACAAAGTCAAATAACCCCATTTGAAAAGGGGTAAGAGTGTAAACAGACATTTCTCCAGAGAAGATATACATATGGCCAACAAGCACATGGATAGATGCTCATTAGAAAAATGCAAATCAAAACCCCAATGAGATACCACTTCACATCCACTAGGACAGATATAATGAGGAAGAAAACCCATAGAGTAACAAGTATTGGCAATTAGAAATCCTCAGACTTTGCTGATGGAAATGTAAAGTGGTATAGCTGCTGTGAAAAACAGTTTGATATTTCTTTAAAAAGGTAAACATGGGGTTACCATATAATCCCACTCCCAGAGATATATCCAAGACAATGGAAATAAAATGTTCAAACAAAAGTTGTGCACAAATGTACATAGTATTGTTATTCACAGTGGAAAAAATTCAAATGTTCATCAACTGATAAATGGGTAAATAAAATCTGGCATATCCATACATCAGCATGTTACTCAGCCATAAAAAGGAATGAAGTACTGTCACATGGTTCAAAAGGACAAAACTTCGCAACATGTTGAGTGAAAGAAGCCAGGCACAAATCATATTCTATATTTCTGTTTATAGGAAGTGCTCTGAATAGGCAAATTCACAGAGAGAAAAAGCCAATTAGTGGTTGCCAGGGGCTGTGGGGAGTGGGTAATAGGGAGTGACTGCTCAATCTACAGAGTTTTATTTGGGGAGATGAAAATGTTCTGGAATTAGTGGTGATTGTTGCACAACATTGTGAATACACTAAAAGCCACTGAACTGTAGACCTAAGAATCTTTAAAATTGTGAATTTTATGTGAACTCTACTTTTAAAACAAAATCAAAACAGGTCTTTCCTTGTGGCGCGGTGGTTAAGAATCCGCCTGCCAGTGCAGGGGATACATGTTTGATCCCTGCTCTAGGAAGATCCCACATGCCTCAGAGCAACTAAGGCCATGCGCCACAACTACTGACCCTGAGCTCTAGAGCCCTCGAGCCACAAATACTGAGCCCACTTGCCACAACTACTGAAGCCCATGAGCCTAGAGCCCATGGTGCACCGCAACAAGGGAAGCCACTGCAATGAGAAGCCCACACACCGCAATGAAGAGGAGCCCCCACTCGCTACAACTAGAGAAAGCCCACGCACAGCAACAAAGACCCACCACAGCAAAACAAAACCAATCAAACAAACAAAACAGAGGAGACAATAATGAGTGTAGTTTTGCCTAAGCTGGATTTGAGGTGCTCAGGAACTATCCTAATGGAGATACTCAGTAGGTAGCTGGCCAATAAAAGAATTCAAGTGATCTAGGTACAGATATATAACTGGGAATAGATCTACATATGTTGCTTTATGGTTGAAGCCCTAAGAGTAGATGAGTTGGCTGTGGAATCACTTAGCATAAGAAGAGAGGAAGGCCTGCAACAGGACACTGAGGGGGACCAACATTTTAAGATATGCGAATAAGAAGAGGACCCTCCGAAGAAGAAGATTGAAAAGGAGGAAGCAGTGTGGTAGGAAGAAGAGGCTGGGACTTGGAAACAGAGGAAAAAGGATTTATCAAAGGTAGTGGTCAGGGAGTTCCCTGGTTGCCTAGTGGTTAGGATTCTGTGCTTTCACTGCCGTGGCCCAGGTTCAATGCCTGGTCAGGGAACTAGGATCCCACATGCTGCACTGAGAAACCAAAAATAAAAAGAGACAAAGACTAAGAAATGTCCATTGGACTTAGCAAAAAAGCAGATGGTTTCATTGAATTGGTGGGGAACAGGTTCAGATAAGAGTTGTAGGATAAGACACACTCCTTCACTAGGGGAGGTCAGGGAAATGTAGGTTAAACTAAATTAAATGTTATTGTCTCCCATTAGAGCAAGTGTATATATGCATAGTTAAGTTTAAACTATTCGTAGAGATGTAATTGGTATAGTCCCTTTGAAGAACTATTTGGTAATATCTATTCAAACTTAGAAATTAGCATACCCTTCCACCTTTCCTTTCCACTCTGAGGTATCAGCCCTAGAGAATTATGGACACATATTTTGAAGGAAACGTGTAAAGATGGTAATTGCAGGATTGTTTAAATGCATACAAATCAGAAACAAATGTTCATAAATAAGAAAATGATTAAATAAACTGTATAGTGGACTATGGTTGCCTTCTCAGTATCTGTTTCTCTCTTTCTTTTTTCTAACATAATTCTAATTTTGTTCAAATACCCACATTTCCCTAGCACAGAACTTAGATTTCAGAGAAAGCTGACCTCACTCTTACATCAAGGGACAGGCTTGATTTTCTAAAAGTGTTTGCATCTATCTTGCCAATTATTATTCCAGGTAAGAGCAAGAAACTTAGTTTAGGATGTGATTCAATTCAGGTTTCTGGGGCTTCTAGAAAGTTCTCTTTTGATCTTCTGGAAGAACTTCTGACCATAAACAAAATGAAAAGACAATCTATGAACTGGGAGAAAATATTTGCCAGTGATGCAACTGACAATGGCTTAATTTTCAAAATATACAAACAGCTCATACAATTCAATAACAAAAAAGCAAACAACTCAATTGAAAAATGGGCAGAAGACCTAAATAGACATTTCTCCAAAGAAGACATACAAATGGCCAATCGGCACATGAAAATATGCTCAGCATCACTAATTATTAGAGAAATGCAAATCAAAGTACAATGAGGTACCTCCTCACACCAGGCAGAATGGTCATCATTAAAAAGCCTACAAATAAATATCATTAAAAAGTCTTCCCTGGTGGTGCAGTGGTTAAGAATTTGCCTGTCAATGCAGAGGACATAGCACTGATCCCTGGTCTGGGAAGATCCCACATGCCGTGTAGCAACAAAGCCCGTGCACCACAACTACTGAGCCCACAACTACTGAAGCCCACGAGCCTAGAGCCCATGCTCTGCTACAAGAGAAGCCACCTCAATGAGAAGCCTGCACACCACAATGAAGAGTAGCCCCTGCTCACCACAACTAGAGAAAGCCCACATGTAGCACCGAAGACCCAATGCAGCCACACACACACAAAAGTCTACAAATAATAAATGTTGGAGAGGGTGTGGAGAAAAGGGAACACTCTTACACTGTTGGTAGGAATGTAAATTGGTGCAGCCACTATGGAAAACAGTAGGGAGGTTCCCCCAAAAAACAAAAATAAGTTGCCATATGATCCAGCAATCCCATTCCTGGGCATATACCCAGACAAAACTATAACTGGAAAAGATACATGCACCCCTATATTCATAGCAGCACTATTTATGATAGGCAAGACATGGAAGCAACCTAAGTGTCCACTGACAGATGAATGGGTAAAGAAGATGTGGTACATATATACAATGGAATATTACTCAGCCATAAAAAGAATGAAATAATGCCATTTGCAGCAACATGGATGGACCTAGAGATTATCATACTAAGCATACTAAGTGAAGTAAATCAGAAAAAGACAAATACCATACAATATCACTTATATGTGGAATCTAAAATACAACACTAATGAACATATCTATGAAAGAGAAACAGACTCACAGACACAGAGAACAGACTCTGGTTGCCAAGGGGCAGGCGAGGTGGGGGAGGGAAGGATTGTTAGTTTGGGATTAGCAGATGCAAACTATTATGCATAGGATGGATAAACAACAAGGTCCTACTGTATAGCACAGGGAACTATATGCAATATCTTGTGATAAACCATAATGGAAAAGAATATTAAAAAAATATATGTGTATAACTGAATCACTTTGCTGTACAGCAGAAATTAACACAACATTGTAAATCAACTATACTTCAATAAAATAAAAAAAAAAGAATTTCTGAAATCCACTTATATTGGGTTGGCTAAAAGGTGCCTTTGGTTTTTAAGTAAAAATAAAAGGCACATTTTTCGTTTTCACTGAGAACTTTATTGAGCAATGTATTCACCCTTTTGTTTCACTACCTTCTGCCATTTTTCAGGCAACTTCATAATTCCATTTTCCCAAAACTTTTTATCTTTTTGAGCAAAGAACTGTTCCAGGTACTTTTTACAGTATTCCAGGGAATTGAAATTTTTTTCCATTAAGAGAATTTTGTAAAGACTGAAATAAATGGAAACCCAAAGATGCAATATCTGGTGAATATGGCAGATGAATCAGAACTTCCCAGCCAAGCTGCAACAGTTTTTGCCTGGTCATCAAAGAAACATGCAGTCTTGAGGTATGCTGATGGAACATTATGCGTTTTCTGTTGACTAATTCTGGACGCTTTTCATTGAGAACTGCTTTTAGTTGGTCTAGTTGGGAGCAGTACTTGTGGGAATAAATCATTTAGTTTTCCGAAAGGAGCTCATAATAGAGGACTTCCTTCCAATCCCACCATATACACAACATCACCTTCTTTAGATACAGACTGACCTTTGGTGTTGGTGGTAGTGCGTTTTGCTTGCCCCACGATCTGTTCCATTACACATTATTGTACAGTATCCACTTGTCATCACTCATCACAATTTGTTTTAAAAATGGAATGTTTTCATTATGTTTAGGTAGAGAATTGCATGCAGAAATGTGGTCAAGAAGGTTTTTTTTCTTTTAACTTATGTAGAACCCAAACATCAAAGCGATTAACATTACCAAGCTGGTGCAAATGATTTTCAGTGCTTGATTTGGATATTTTGAATATGTCATCTGCCTCCCAAGTGGTATAACATCGATTATTCTCAATTAATGTCTCAATTTAATCGCTATCAACTTCAACTGGTCTACCTGACTGTGGAGTATCATCCAGCAAGAAATCTCCAGCACGAAACTTCACAAATGGCTTTTGACACGTTTGATCAGTTGCAGGACCTTCTCCATACACTGAACAAATCTTTTTTTGCGTTTCTACCTTCCTTGAGATAATAAAGCATAATATGCGAAAATGTTGCTTTTTTTCTTCCATCTTCAATATTAAAATGGCTACACAAAAATTCATCAATTTTGATACTCTTTTTTAATGATATGACAGCTGTCACAATACAGTCTAACAAAATTGTTTCAAGTGAAGTTAAAGATAACTAAGCTCTACTAGAGCCACTTTAAGGAAAAAACTGAACAAATCTTTTGGCCCACCCAATACTTTCTCCTGAATTAAAAAGCAGATGGGCTCAAAGTAGCCGTGCCATGACCATGAGGGGAGCTAGCCTTGGAACAAGGCCCACATTGTAGATGGTAGAGCAGAGAGGTAGGAAAAAATAAAGACAGGAAGAACCTCATTCATGATAAAATTATTGAGGTTCTGGATTACTTAGTCCTGAAGGGCAGCCTATCTAGTCTTTCTGCTGAATGCGCCAATGCATTTCCTTACTGGCTAAGCTAGTTTGAGTTGAGTTGTTCGTTTCTTGTTTTTGAAAACTTTCTAGTTTCTAGCTAGGCACTATGACACAACCATATTATGGAATACAATGTAGCACTTTAAAAAATACTTCTATATACCGATTTAACATTAAAAAAAAAACCCTATTAGTGAGTGAAAGTTGAAAAACTCTATGATTCCATTTATGTAAAATTTTTAAAAGCAAAATAAAATGAACCATTTCTATAAGTATTATATATATAAATGTGGTTGTGTAATTTATTTTTAAGTTAAAACATATGTAATATTTGCTATGCTGAAAATATATGTAGTACATATGTAAATTATGAAGCATAATAATAAAATGAAAATCAGCAAACCCACCACAGAATTTATGAACTAGAACATTACCAAAACCATTGAGGCTACCTATATATTCTTTTCTAATCTCCACCTTTGCTGTCTCCAAAGGGAAATAGTAATTCCAAGATGTCACCACTACCCTGAATTCTGTATTATTTTTTTTTAAAGTATAGCTTTACCACATATGTGTTTTTCAAACAATAGATTCTTACTTATACCATTTTTAAATCTTTATAGTAATGGTACCATACACTATACACTTATGACTTTTTCCACTCAACACCTCATGTGTGTAACTATAGTTCATTCATTATAATTTTATATAATGCTCATGTGAATTTCTGAAAATATGTATATTTAGTCTCCTATCAGACATTTGAGTACTTTCCATTATTTTTTTCCTTTGTGAACAATGGTGCCACAGACAGTCTTGAACATGTGTTCTGGAGCATATATGCAAAGGTTTCTCTATAAAATTAGCAGTGGAACTGCTGGGTCTTAAGCAAAGCACATGCTTTATTTTTCTTGGTTATACCAAAATAGTGTATCAATATACATTTCCACCAGCAATCCTTAAGTGTTCCTGTTATTCTACATCCTTGTATTATTAGATCTCTTATATTTTACCAATGTAATGACTTTAAAATGATATCTCACTATGGTATTAGCATTTCTATGATTGCTAATAAGTGGAGCAATTTTCATATCTTATTCACCATTTGTCCTCCCTCTGCAGTCCTAGTTAAACATAGCTCAAGATAATATTTCCTCCTAGAAGCCTTCCCTGACTTCCCCAGATCCTCAGGCTAGCCTAAGTGCTGCTACTAGTACTTTGCACATTTCTATCATTACATTTTTTTATTATTATTATTATTATTATTTTTGGCTGTGTTGGGTCTTCGTTGCTGCACATGGGCTTTCTCTAGTTGCAGCAAGTGGGGGCTACTCTTTGTTATTGTGCGTGCGCTTCCTCAGTGCAGAGGCTTCTCTTGTTGCATAGCACCGGCTCTAGGCACACAGGCTTCATTAGTTGCAGCACATGGGCTCAATAGTTGTGGCTCACGGGCTCTAGCGCGCAGGCTCAGTAGTTGTGGTGCATGGGCTTAGTTGCTCTGCAGCATGTCAAACCCATGTCCCCTGCATTGGCAGATGGATTCTTAACCACTGCGCCACCAGGGAAGTCCTAAGGCACAAACTTTTTCATTCGCAAAATGTAACTAACATTTGACTAGCACTTTACTGAACAAAGTATTTTCATATGCATTAGCTAATTTAATCCTGGCAATAGCTCTGGGGAGTAGGTATAATTAGCCATTCTTAATGGTAACAAACCCAGCAAGCAGAAATGCAGATGGATGTAAATTTTACAAATGGTGGTACAGTTATAGCGTTTCACACTAGTCTCCCATTGTATTTTATGTTCTGTTGGTACCCAAGTATAATCATTTCCTCCACTCAGCATATACTTATTGAGCCCTTGCTATGTATCAGGCATTGTTCTAGGCACTGAAGATGCACAGCAGTGAACAAAACAGACACTACTCACACTCCTTAGCTACATTCTAGTGGGGTATGTGCAAACAGTAAAATAAATAAGAAAAAGTGTTAGTAAAATTGAACAGCAAAAGCAGATACGGAATATATAGGTACGTTCAATTCTGTGGTCAGAGTTTTTCATTTATTCTGCGTTGTTTGCAGCTC
Organism: Hippopotamus amphibius kiboko; assembly: GCF_030028045.1. Taxonomy (NCBI): domain Eukaryota; kingdom Metazoa; phylum Chordata; class Mammalia; order Artiodactyla; family Hippopotamidae; genus Hippopotamus; species Hippopotamus amphibius. The sequence goes on from NC_080189.1 coordinate 158,726,669, forward strand.
TCCCGAACAAGAGTAACATCTCACTCCTCTTTACTATACTCTCAGCACTAGGCACTCAGAGAGAAAATAACTGTATATTGAATAAATTATAAGCCTTCTGAGAAGCAAGCAGTTGGGAAACAAAGGCCTGTAAACAGATACTGACCATCTAGTCCATAAATCGACTAACCTAATCGTTAGTGATTAATTGATTTCTATTAATCTAATAGGTGAAATTCTTTTTAGCACATTTACATTACAAAATGAAAACTGTGTAAAATGCTTTTACAGGCCGTTTTAGGAACTTCAAACCTGTTTTAACCGCCTCTTTGGCCGTGCCAGCGCGCGTTAAGCTTTGTGTTTATGTATTTGCGCGCTTTTGAAAAACCACCACAGCCTTTGCCACTTATCTCTTGTTATCACCAGTAGTAGTTTTCTTGGATTAGCTCTTGGGGTTTCTACTGAGATGCTGGGTGAGACCCAGTTATCAGCCCATCGAACCTCAATGAGCCACAAAGCAAGGTTCTAACCCTGAAACACAAACTACAAAAAGTGGGAAACCCTTTAACAGCCCTCGCGCCGCGTCCAACCGGAACCTTGACCTCAAGATGGCGTCGCGTAATCATAAGATTCAATCAGCTCCAATCAAAAATGGCAGGGTGGGTCGTAACTTTCAGCTCGAGCCTTTCTAGCCCCCATTAGGCGCGCCTCTCTATCATCATTCGCCGCTGTGTGGTGATTCAGAGCCAAGAGTGAAGACCATCTATATACGTTCTTCTCTATGATCATCCTCTCCACGCCCCCAGCCGCAGTGCACGCCGGGCAATAGGAAGACCTCCAGAAGCTCCCCGCGCAGCGCGGCCGTGTTTGCGGCCTGTGCGAGTAGGCGCTTCGGAACGGGTCTCCCGGCTGGCGGCGCGCAGAAACCTCGAACCGGTGGAGCCCACTCGTAACCTGGAGCTCGGAAGGCCGCGAAGACAGTACCGTTTCCTCAGCGGCGGGTGAGTTCACGCCTCTGAACGCGTATGGAAACCGGGAGACAGGGTACTTCGTCTGGGTGAGGAGGGAAAGCCGGGGAGGCTGCGAAAGGGCCGGGGTGGGATGGGGTTGGGGTGTGTGTGTGGGGGGGTGTTGGGGTGGGGGAGGGGATGGCACGAGGCTTGGGTTTCTTCACTTCTCTAAGGCCTCGAAAACCAGTGGGCCCAGGAGGAGCCCATGGAGGCCGGACCTATTGCCAGAACCTTCCTCCTTGCATTGTCGCCCACTTTCCCTTTCCTTTCCACGGCTCGCCACAGAGAGGCCTCGGCCCATTCTGGGCTCCCGGTTTGCCACAAAACGAGCTGTCGGCCCCGGGGGAGCCCTTCCCTGAGGCCCCTTTCTAACCCGAGCCTGAGGAAGCCGTCCGGTGGATATTCTGGGCCTAGGATACAATTGCTCCAGGCTCTGCCTAGAAGCCGGCAGCACCCACCCTTTTTAGCCGGGGGGCTGGCTACCAACTGTTTTCTTTCCCTTCTCTGGTCATCTAAAGCCCGCCACCGAGGGAACGGCCCTCCCTCCCCCCCGCCCCTGGCTTGAATTTGGCTACTGCCCACCTTTTCTAGCACCCTCCTGGTTGGTTTGCTTGTCTAAGATTGTGATGAGTGTTGAGGCCCTGCCCCCTTCCTCCACTGGAGGTTACAGTAAACTGTATCTCCATTGATTCTAGGGGAGGACCAAGCTCCATGTTAAAATATGTTGCTTCGTTTTCATCCTTCTTTGGTCTTCAGTACCACTTTTAAAACACGTTTTTCGAAATAGTTGTAGGAGTATGAAGATTATTTTGAAGTTATGTAATATGGTTGTATATTGCCACGGAAAAGCCATTTTGATACTGGGCAGAGTGGAGCTGACCAAAAGGAGGGAGGAGATTGGACTTGCACCAGATTGCTATAGTGTGAACTGCGGTGAATTAGGTAGTTGGCAGCAGTGTATAAACTATTCTTATGTTGTTTTGGGAGCTTTAAGTTCTAAAAGGTTATTTCCAAAAATGTTCAGAGGCCTAGAAAGGCATTCAGTTGTTCATCACGATTCAAGTAGATACTATGCTATTCTAATTTAACTTTTCTTAAAGCTTTGGTTTTCTTCACTTGTAAAATGAGGCTTATTAATAGTATCGACCTCATAGGTTATTGGAATTGGGAATTAATTGAGAAAAATGTATGTAAAATCCTTAGTGCAATGCTCAAGTAACATAGTAGGTATTTAGTCCATATTAACTGATAGTGTTTGTTATTTAAGAATTTTCAGTGAAGTATCAATATAAGAGCCTAACCCTGACTGTAACATTTCTTGCAGTGTGCTCTGGACAGACTTTCATAAATAAAGTCAGAGTTAACCATTGGTATGTTATTACTAGAAAGAGACATTGTGATGAGTGAAAACAGCCTTTGGATTGGTAATTTCAGGATAGTGGGGACCATGGAGTCCTTTCTCATTTATTGTGTTCCTTTGGACAAGTTAGCTTCATCTGTAAAAGGAGAATAATATATTTACACTAGGTAATTTGGGAGATTAAGTGAGATAATGCATGTTGAAAGCTTTTGTAAACAAAAATAGATTAAGATCTTAGCTGTTATTTTTATTAAATAATTCATCTTCTTGGGATTACCAATTTTCTTTCTTTTTTGGCCACAGGCAAATTAACTATATACCTTTTTCATTTATACATGATTTAGAGAAAAATTATATTGACTTTTATACTGTAGAAGCAAAAGTAATCATTGAATCTTTTAACATCTTACAAAAACATTCTGTTAATTTTTTAAATCTCTTTATATTTTTTTCTGATTCTGCCACTGCTATTCATGAGGATTTTGATTGATTCCTCAAAATTTTTGAACAGCTTTTTTCCTTTTTTTGAATTTTGAAACTACAGAAAATAAAAAGAACATAATATTTCCATTAACCAGAATTATTGTTATTGCTTTTTAACTTATTTTGACAGTTTCAGATTTTAAGAAAAAGTTGTAAGAATAGTACAAAGAATTGTCAAATATCGTTCATCCAGATCCCCCAAAAGTTAACATTTTACCAGTTTACCAGCTTCATCCTTCTCTGCTTTGTATCACCAAATTTTTTTTCTGAAATCTTTTGCCAGTAAGTTGCAGATGTGGTGTCCCTCTTAACCCCTGAATACTTAAGGGTATTTCCTAAAAATAGTTACATTCTCTTAATTAACAAAAGTACAATGATCAAAATCAGGGAAATTAATATTGATACAGTATAATCTACAGTTCTTAGTTGGGTTTTACCTGAAATTGTCCTGAATTGGTATTGCTACTTTTTTTTAAAGCTGCTTTATTAAGGTATAATTGACATATAAAAAGCATTCATTGTAAATATACAATTCATTGTTTTTTAGTAAATGTGCAGAGTTGTGCAGCCATTACCCCAAAGGATTCCTCTTTTCTGTTTGCAAGTCACTCCCTATTCCCACCCCAGCTCTAGACTACCACTAATCTTCCTCTATAAATTAGGCTTGCTTTGCTTAGGCTGGGGCAGTTTTGTCGGTCCATTGTACCTTGCAGGCTATAATCAGAGCAGGAAACAGTGCATGTTACACTAATAAATCTTTTATATTTAATGTAGAGCCACTGGATTGGCTGTATAAGTACACATAATAACTTAAAATTTGCCCTTTCAGAACTAATAAAAATAATGCTTAGAAAAGAACCTGGCACATGATTGGAGCTAGATGTTTTACTGGATAAGTGAATAAGTTGTATATGAGTGTTTGCTGAAGAGAATCTGTTGGTTCATTTGCTTCTTGGCACACAGTGTCCTGATGGGGTTAGCCTATAAATCTAACCCTGGTGAAATACTTTGTTTCTGTTGGGATAAATCTGTAATGGAGGAGGGCATACAAGCAGTAATGTATTCTCAGGAGTGCAGAAAAAGAGTGTTTTAAAAGAGTAAAGAGAAAAAAGTGAAAAAGAAAAGCAGAATGCATGCATATGTTGGGTGGTAGAGGTAAAGCTTCTTTAGAAGTTTGCTTACTTTTTGGGGAGGACCAAATTTATTGAGATAAAATTTACATACAGTAAAAGGCACCCATTTTAATTTCATTGGATTTCAATGAGTACATAAACCTGTATGACAGCTGCCGCACTAGAGATAGGGAACACTTCCAACATAGGTGCTTGATTTTGTTACTTTGGGCCATAAATTTTCATACTTAACAGGTAAAAATGCTTTGAACCTTCTAAAAGTGAAGCACTACTATTCAAGTATTCTTGAAATGCTATTTAAGTCATTTCAGTGCTAATAAAATAACCTCTGCATCTCTCATTCCCCACACACAATCCCTCAGACTACTTTCAAAGTATATCCAGAAACCAGTAACTTGTTACCACTTCACTACTGCCACCTGTTCTAGTTTTACGCCACCTCTGTTTTGTCTGGATTATTGCAATCGTCTCTTGCTTTTCTACCCTTTGCTCTCCTCCAGTCTTAACATAGTGGCCAGTGACAGTGTTAAAATATGTCAGGTCAGAAACCTTCCAAATGTTTTCCATCTCATTCATAGTAAAAACCAGTACTTTTACAGTGGCTTACAAAATGTTACGTTCTTTGAACCCCCTCCCCATCTCCAACTTGTTGCCAGTATTGTGCTCTAGCTCTTGGCCTTATTATTCCTCCTGCAGACACTGCATATCCACCTCAGACTCTTTGTATTTGCTGTTTCCTTTGTTTGGAAGGCTATTGCCCCCAAAATAGAGTTTCTTGCCTCAGTCTCTTGCAAGTCTTTTTTCAAATGTTACCATCTTGGTGAGGCCTCACCACCGTGTTTAAAATAAAGCATTCCCTAGCTCTCTTCCCTACTTCATTCTACAAAGTACCTACCAACTTTGAATATCTGTATAATTTACTGTGAGAGAGTATTACAGTTTATTTATCAACTATAGGTAAAAATGTTTTGCTTATAAAAGTTTATGCTCATTTTCACATACATCAAACCATACCAAACTTTATGTTGAAATAAGTGGTTGATACTTTCATTTTAGGATGTTTAAAGTGTTCATTTGTATTTATCAGAGATCACCAGAAATGTTTGTTTTCAGAATTTCCATAAGAGGGGCTGTATCTTATTAAGATCACCTTCACCTTTGAAATTCAGCCTACAAATGAGCAAGTTTTGAACAGTTCCAAATAAAAGAGAAATATTTTGTAGAAAAATTGGAGTGAATGAAATGAGTATATTAGCATAAACTAAAAGATAATCTGGTTAGCTTTTTATTGTTGTTAACTCTTAACAGGATGAATGGTAACATTTGAAAACCATGAAGAATAGTTTAGACACCAATAACATAGAAGGCTTATTTAAAAAAATAGTATTTACATTTAATACATAGGAAAAAGTGATTCTAAAAATGAATTCATGGATCAATCTTTGTAACCATTGTGAGCCTAGGTACTGAGTCATTGCTAGAATCGTGCCTGGCACATGGTAACTTCTTAATAAATTTACTTAAAGAGGTTCTCAGAGTTTATTTGTTTACTGATTCATTGATTGATTATTTATTCAACAGGTATTAATACCAACTGCCCTCCTAAGAAAGTGCTGAGATAGAGTATTATAATGATAATACAAGAGCTTCTGTAAGTAGGACAGTAGCCCTCTATGTTTTAAAAGGATATACACTCCTGTCCCCTTCCATATAGAATATTTTTGTTTTGGACAAAAAGGTATTTTTTAAAAGATTATTAAAAAATTCAGCATGTTCACAATCTTAAATTAAGCCCATTTTTCTTTTTAATTATGTTGATAGCTACTTAATGTTTTAAGGCATTTCCAGTACCTTATTTGCTGGTATATGACATCATTCTAGGAATTTATTTTACCTGTAATGCTTTCTGAATATTTTAAGTGTACTGTGTTTTTGAAATTGAAGTTTACATTTTATAGAATATTGCATATCCTAACTTACTGAGTGAATAGAACCCTCTGAGGAAGAGTAGCTGTAAAGATGAAGGACATGCTTTTTAAAGACATGCTTTTTAAATGTCTAATAAACAGGTAAAAAGATACTCTATGTCATTAGTGATTTGGGAAACGCAAGTTGAAACGAGAGTATTTTTTACCTATCAGATTGGAGATTTACTCCAGTGATAGTGAGGATATGAGGAAAGGGCATACCCATGTAATGTTGGTGGGAATATTAATTTGTACACTAGATTTGGAGGTAAAGTGTAGATACATACAATACTGATACGTATTACAGAATTGCTTGCACAAGTGCTTAGAGTTACTTGTCCAGTATGTCCAAGAATGTTTAATAGTTTGTAAGAGGTAAAATGTGGACAACCACCAATGTTGGTTAGTTTACTGCATTATAAAGAATGGAATAGAACTTTATGAACTGACATGAAGAGATATTAATAATAATGAGGGAGAAATGCACAGAACAATGTAGTATGATTATATTGTTTGCAGAAAAATGTGATTATATATTAGCTTGTGTATAGAAAGATATTTTAGAAGAATACAACGATTTTATACCAAACTGTGATTTATACCAAACTGTTGGGATTAGGGGCGAGGAAGTGGAAGACATGCACTTTTTATCCTCTCTCTTCTAAAGGGTGAGTAAAACAATATATAAAACACAGTAAAGAAAATAGTAGAGAAAAACATTTTTTTAAAAAGCTTCTGACAACTCTAGACTCCTTCAGTTATTGAATGTAGGTGGGGGAGTTTTTCTTAGTGTCCAACAGAAAATCTCCTGTTAATCAAATCACTACTTTTAGCTACATCACTGATATGAAGTCAACGCACTTATTTTGGCTGCTTTTTAAAATTGGTGCATGGAATCCTACCAAGACATTCTAACATCATTTTTATACTTTTTTCCAGTAGTTCTGGACACTTGAGTATGTTAACAAAAAATGTAGAATTTGGGGGAGGAAAAGTCTTAAGTACTTCTGTTCATTTAGTTAAAAGACAAAAGTTTCTTTTAAGTAATGATATCACAAACCAAATGAAACAGTTTAGTGTGTTCTTGTATTTTTAAAAATCAAATACCAGCATCTGATTCTTAAATTTCATTCACTCATTCATTGAATATCATTCAAGAATGGTTAGGAGGTTTGCTTTTAAGTTTGGGAAAAATAACCACTTTTTTTCTCATTGTCACAAATTGTGTGTTCTCTTTATATTTGAATGATTACTATGTGACCTGATATCTGGAGGTCTTCCACCCCCCCGCCCCCCCCAGGTTTTCAGAAAGTCACTGAGACTTTCGTTTGTCCTTGAAGAACTGGCCAACACTGAATCAACAAATACTGTGTAATTTTGTAAATTTAGTTTTCAGGGTGCTGACATGTTTTAAAAAGTTAATGCATCAGAACACTTAAAAACTGTTAGATATCTTCTTGGATTCTGAGTTTGGGTTAAAAAGATTCATTGATGTTTGGTATTTAATTTTGGATATTAACTGAACCTCAAAATTTTTTTCTTCCTTTATATGTATTCCCATATGATTGTAGGAGTCTATCCTGAACTTAGATCGTGTACATTTTGGGAACTTATTTTAGAAAAGATCTAAGTTTAAAAAATTCTCAATGGACAGAGAGAGAAAAGAGGGTCTTTGCCAACTCCTTTGGGTAAGAAAACTTTAGAATTTTGCAGATACTCTAAAAATGAAGGCCAACAAACTAGGCATATCAAATTGTAAAGTTTTCAAATAACATGATTTGTCATGATTTCTTTCTTTAGACCGCTGCAGTAAGAATGTCTTTCCCCCCTCATTTGAATCGCCCTCCCATGGGAATCCCAGCACTCCCACCAGGGATCCCACCCCCACAGTTTCCTGGCTTTCCACCACCAGTACCTCCAGGTAAGTTTGTGGATACTGTTGTTTTTGAAATATAGTTGATTTACAGTGTTGTTAGTTTCTGGTATACACAGTGTGATTCAGTTTTACGCACGCGTGCACACACACACACACACACGCACTTTTTGTTTTTTGTTTTTGTTTTGGCTGTGCGGGGTCTTTGTTGCTGTGTGCGGGCTTTCTCTAGTTGTGGCGAGCAGGGACTGTTCTTCGTTGCAGTGCTTGGGCTTCTCAGTGTGGTGATTTCTCTTGTTGTGGAGCATGGGCTCTAGGCATGCAGGCTTTAGTAGTTGCAGCACTCGGGCTCAGTAGTTGTGGCACACAGGCTTAGTTGCTCCGTGGCATGTGGGATCTTCCCCCACCAGGGATGAAACCTGTGTCTCCTTCATTGGCAGGTGGATTCTTAACCACTGCTCCACCAGGGAAGTCCCACACACACTTTTTTAGTTTCTTTTCCATTATACTTTATTACAAGATACTGAACATAGTTCCCTGTGATATACAGTAATTCCTTGTTGTTTATCTACTTTATATATAGTAGTTTGTGTTTGCTAATCCCAAACTCCTAATTTATCCCTCTCCCCTTTCCCCTTTGGTAACCATGTTTGTTTTCTGTGTCTGTGAATCTGTTTTGTAAATAAGTTCATTTGTATCAATTTTTTAGATTACACATGTAAATGATATCACATATTTGTCTTTCTCTGTCTGACTTACTTCACTTGGTATGATAATCTCTAGGTCCATCCATATTCTACAGATGGCATTATTTCATTCTTTTTTTATGGCCGAGTAATATTCCCTTGTAAATATATACCACGTCTTCTTTATCCATTCATCTCTGGGTAGACACTTAGGTTGCTTCCATGATTTGGCTGTTGTAAATAGTGCTGCTGTGAACATTGGGGTGCATGTATTTTTTGAATTAGAGTTTTCTCCAAATATATGCCCATGAGTGGGATTGCAGGATCATAAGGTAGGTCTATTTTTAGTTATTTAGGAACCTCCATACTGTTCTCCATAGTGGCTGCACTAGTTTACATTTCCACCAATGATTCTGTGTTTTTTTTTTAACCTATCCTTATGTCATTGCAATATTAACTTTAGGAAAATGATATGTATGTGACTATTGGTAGAAAAGCTGTTAGCATTCTGTAAATGTGATGTCTCATTTTCCTATGGTGATATTTTTCATTTCTGACTGAGTATCAAACTCATCTGGGAAGTTAAATCTTTATTTAAAAATATAGGTAGTACATTTATACCCTTCAAAAATTAAAAAGGTATACAGTGAAAAATTTTTCTCACGTTCCCATATAGCTTGTTACCATCCCCTTAATGAAAGGGGGTAACACAACAGGGTTATTAGTTTCTTCTTTATCCTTCCAGATTTTTTTTAATGCATATGACAAGCCACTATAAGTATATATTTTTCTATGCATTTGTTTTTAGTTTTTTCTTTTAACACAGATATATATAGCATTCTATATATACTGTTCTGCCTATTTTTTTTTTTCATACTTGACAGTAAATCTTGAAGAGGTCTCCAAATCACTATTAATAGCTTTCTCTCTCCAATGTTTTATGAGGTTAAAAAAAAAAATTTAGGCCCCACCCCAACCTACTGAATCACATCCTCAGAAATTGGGGCCCATGGGCTTCCCTGGTGGTGCAGTGGTTAAAAATCCACCTGTCAGTGCAGGGGACACAGGTTCAAGCCCTGGTCTGGGAAGATCCCACATGCCATTGGAGCATCTAAGCTCATGTGCTACAACTACTGAGCCTGCACTCTGGAGCCCGTGAGCCACAACTATTGAGCCCACGTACCACAACTATTGAAGCCCATGCGCCTAGAGCCTGTGTTCTGCGATGAGAAGCCACAGCAATGAGAAGCCCACGTACCACAGTGAAGAGCAGCCCCTGCTCCCCACAACTAGAGAAAGCCCGCGCACAGTAACGACCCAACGGCAGCAGTAAATAAATGAATGAATGAATGAAATGAATGAATGAAAAAGAAATTGGGGCCCAGGAATCTCAAACATATTCACAGGTGATTCATAGGTATCCATTTAAGCACAGTTAAGAGAACCCACATTTGAGGACCATTATTTTGAGGTTTGTAATTAACATTGCCTGACCTAAGGGAAAGTTTTCCTCTTTTATCGGTGAGAGTTCACATATTTTTATATTTTAGTGGAGTTGAAAGCATTTCGGACAGAATCAGTTTCCCCGTTGCCCATCTGAAAGATAGTATCTAAGAGTTCTCCTTAATTTGCAGGATAGTATCTGAGTTCTCCTTAATTTGCATGTTAGAAGTATTTTCTTTTAACATAGAATCTGTGTAATTCAGGTTGAAATCAACAAATGATCTTGTAAACCACCCAGAAGTCTTTCTTTTTGAGCAAAGCTATACATCAGTGACTTGGCTTTAACCATTGGATTATCTGTTTGAAATTAGTGTTTATTAAAGAGCTTGACTGTTGCAAAATCAGAAGTATATTGCAGTTGGCTCATATGATGGATTGTGAATTCATTAAGTGTACATGACAGAGGCTCAGCTTTGGGGACTTCCTACCTCTAGGTCAGATACACAGCAGTGTTGAAGTAGGTGTGAAAAGCCACAAAATGAACATGGCAGTTTTTCTGGCATATCATTTAAAACTTCAGGAATTTAAGGGTATATCATAATTTAAAAAATCAGAACAACTACTTATGCATGTATATCGTGGAGGAGAATGCTGTACTTGTACAAGTTTTTAAAACATTTATGCATTTGTTACCCCTTGCTGCCAGGGACATAGTGTGAAAATTTGAGTACTATCAGTTTATCTTCGCATGTAATAGTTATTGAATTTCAGTCACTAACTTAACTGCTCTGTAATGGACTACAGAGGATTTTCTCCTGAAAAGGGGGATTAAGAAAATAGTTAATGGATAACTGAATAAAGTTAGTTGTCCACCATCAAACCAGATTAATTGCTTGGGAAGGATAGTGTCCTGGGCCACTTTCATTTGGGCATTAATTTTTGAGGGTGACCCTATATTTTCTTTCATTAATTTATAGTCTCATAATAAGATCTATTTTTTGATAGTCTTTGCTAATAACCATGATACTGTTAACAGAGTTTGTGTTATAGAGTTATAGGGAAGAATAGTTTACTTTCTGTTTCTTTATTTCTATAAAGCTTAATCACTTGTTCCGAATCAGGGAAGGTGACAATGAAAAAATCAGTTCCTTAATTTCCTTACCAGTATATTTGGTTTTTTGTTTTTTTTTTGTTTTTTTTTGCACACGGGCTTAGTTGCTCCGCGGCATGTGGGATCTTCCTGGAGCTGGGATCGAACCCGTGACCTCTGCATTGGCAGGCGGATTCTTAACCACTGAGCCACCTAGGAAGCCCAGTATATTGGTTTTATAAAAAAGATTTTAAATTCCTTTAAATTTTCAAAAAACACATACTAAATGTAACATGTTTTCTGATGAACACTATATCAAATTATAAATGGAAGTGGAAAATAAATGGGCCATGTTTCTGTTAAGGCTACTCCTCGTATCTTTTAAAATGGGTTAGCAGACCTTAAAACCAGATTTTCAGTATTTCTTCTTGTCTGGTCAGTGCCATACTAATGTGGGCATTTGTTCACAGAGTGTTAACGCTACTAAACAATTCTGATTCCGTTCGCAACAGCATACAGTATCATTTCTGTTTAGGGAAGCATACTTGAATGATAAATTAGACTTTATTTAGTTGCAGGTAGCTCATTCACTACCTGCATTCTCTGTGTAGCATCAATACCTAAAAAATTTTTAAAAAATGAAATATATGCTAAACTAGTGTACTAATTCAAGACCACAATACCCATATTCATGTACAGTTTTCTTGTGTTGCCTATTAATGCAATTAATTGAACTCTAAGTGAGATAATGTATGTGGTGATAACATTATATATTAAATTAGGAAATGTTTGAAAAAACCCATAATTTTTCCTTGAAAAGTAATGCATACGTATAAAAAAAGGAAATCCCCCCCCGCCCCCCCAACAAGTCCCAAGAGTTCCCTTCTGCAAAGATAGCCTTTCTTATCAGTTTCTGGTGTGTTGCTCTCCAGAAGTGCAGTGTATTTCCCACAGTGTTTGCTTATGTTTATTCTACCCTACCTGTTTTTTCAGACCTCAGCTGGTATATAAACTGTTTACACTTTGTGCACTTTGTATTTTGTTTTGTTTTTTGTTTTTTTTTTTCATTTTAGCATGCATAGATCTGTAATGAGCAGCAATACATTTTTCAAAGCAAAGTCTGCATTGCCTGAAATTAGTAAATTGAGGTGGGAACCATACTGTTAAACTTTCAGTAACTATTAAAAAGGGAAAAAAAATTTTTTCAAAATGTCTTTTTTTTTGTTTTTTTGTTTTGTTTTAAGAACTTTTATTCAGATACAATTGACACACAATAAACTGCATATATTTAAAGTGTACAATTTGATATTTTTTTCTTATTAGTAATGTATATATGGCAATCCCAATCTCCCAGTTCATCCCTCTCCCCCCAGCTTGCCCCACTTGGTGTCCATATGTTTGTTCTCTACATCTGGGTCTCTATTTCTGCCTTGCAAACTGGTTGATTTGTGCCGTTTTTCTATATTCTGCATGTATGTGTTAATATATGATATTTGTTTTTCTCTTTCTGACTCACTTCACTCTGTATGACAGTCTCTAGGTCCATCCATGTCTCTGCAGATGTCCCAATTTTGTTCCTTTTTACAGCTGAGTAATGTTCCATTGTATATATGTACCACATCTTTATCCATTCATCTGTTGATGGACATTTAGATTGCTTCCATGTCCTGGCTTCTTAGTGTTTACCCATGGAAGAGGTGCTGCACAGGTTACAGTTGGTACATGGAGTATTTGCTTTTGTTTTGCAGAGTTAAAAGTGAAAAATTTAGAGTTGGTGATAGTTTTGAGTATCCATGTATTTAAGTGCTCCACATAAATCTCAGTTGATCTCATAGGCACTCTAAGGAAATAATTACCTCATTTGAATTGAGGAAACTGAAGCTGAGGTTAAAGAGCTTGCCTAAGGTTGCATTGCTAAAAGTGATAGAACCCAAGTTTGGTTTGGTTTGGTTTTTCTGTTTTGTACAATCTTCTGTAGGCTTATTGGTAGGCATCTTGACTTTTATTTTGTAAAAGTTTTGTTTAAAACTGTGAAGTTAATTTAAATAGGTTATATTGGAAAATAAACGGATAGTTGTTAAATGTTTAAGAATTTATTACCAGTCTTAAATGGACAGTTATCTTAAGTTGATGCTAAATTTGAACTGAAAAGTGATTTCAGAACTTCTTAAGATATATGTAGAAGGATTTTAAAATTTGTATTTAAGTAGACAAATCTTTCATTGATTTTGCCCTCATTGCAACCTTTTTCTTAGTTCTCAAAAGGTAAGATTTCTTCATTAGTTATGAACACAAGGACTCTCGATGTAGCAACTATTGATAAGTAAACAATGTAGTTGAAAACAAAAATGCAGATTCCACTAAGATGTCAATCTTGATAGCCCATTGATAGCTTTTAACCCTTTAGGGCAGTACATGCTTGTCTTAGAGATTTTCTCTCTGATGCTGAGATTACTAATCTTATTTTTTTCATGATTTTTGCTTTTATTAAATAACTGGGAAAAACAAGATTCTTCCTAGGTTTCCAGATTAATTTCTTCTTTGATTCTTTTGTCTTTTAACTTTCAAATAATTTATTTTTAGTTTTAAAGGAGTCATTAATACCATTGTTCACCTGTAAGCAAGTCTGTGTGAAAGTTGCTGGTTTAGAGGATGTACTGAAGTAGATGAACATGAATTGTACACAGTTTTGTACTGCTTAAGGCAAAAGCAGGTTGTGGTATTCTTTTTGCTTTTAGAATAGTCTTTTTGTTTATAAATTTATTTAGACCAACCTGATAACTATGTTGTTTTTGAAAAATATCCATTAATTTCTCATTTTCATTAATCCTACATTTTCCCTTAAAAGAACTGTGAGTGGAGGTAGTTATTTGTATGGCATGTAATTGATGTAGAATATATAGTTGTATATATAATTATATTCTTAAGATTCATTATGCTTTTTTCTTAGGAACTCCAATGATTCCTGTACCAATGAGCATTATGGCTCCTGCCCCAACTGTAAGTATAACTTTAAGGAGGAATTAGGAGTGTCACTGCTTTTAAATCTGAATGGCTTGATAAACTCAAGATAAATTAATTTCAAATATTTAAAAGAATACTAGGAAAGGAATAAGAGCATTCATGTATATCATGCTACTTATTTAAATAAGTACTATTTTCACTCAACTATGCATTTAAACAATTGACCCTAAAATATGTTCCTTAAATAAAGAGTTTTATGGGCTTCCTAGGTGGCGCAGTGGTTAAGAATCCGCCTGCCAATGCAGAGGTCATGGGTTCAATCCCAGCTCCAGGAAGATCCCACATGCTGCGGAGCAACTAAGCCCGTGTGCCAAAAATAAATAAATTAAAATAAATAAATAAATAAAGAGTTTTATGACTTCCCTCTTATTCTCTAGACTCTTTATATACTTTTATTTCAGATTTAGACATCGGCTCTTTCATCATTCCCTCATGTCTTGGTCCTGGGAGATAGGAGAAGTGATCTGACATGCCTGATTTCTTAAAAGAAAAAAAAAAAAGGAATGATCTAGCAGAAATTCAAATTTTGAAATGAAAGTTAAATATATTTCTACTCTTTCCTCCCACCTACCTAATTTTTAGCTTCTTCCAAACTATTTTTTTTCTGTCCTCTAGTATAATACTTTCAAGCTTTGTAAAGTTTTATTAAAGCCTTTTTTCTGCTGAAGTGTTTCATTATTCAGTCTTATGTCTTGAACTTTAATTCTCCACATTCATAAAAGCTTCTGTACACTCTAAGCATCTTAGCTAAGAATGCTAGTATACTGTAACACGTGAATAAATAATAATCCTTTTAAAACATTTACTTAACCAAACATTTTTGTTGAGTTTATTAGTAAAACATCAGGCTTAATTTATAATTCCATTGTGAGGGAGAGTAGGTCTCATTACTTAATCAACTGTTTTTCTGCCTGTGGATTTTGAAAAGGGTGGGGAGTGTTGTTATTTATATTAAAAGGGTGATGAGATGGGAACTACGTGGACAAATAGGAACCTCCTGTGAGGCAGACCAAGGGGGAGTCCAGCTTTTCTTGTGTTGGACATTCATTGGGAAACCTCCATATGACAGGTACTCTTACCCTCTTGCATTTTAGCCTAGGAAAAGGCAGCTCCCCCATTTTACCACTTC
Source organism: Hippopotamus amphibius kiboko (assembly GCF_030028045.1). Lineage (NCBI taxonomy): Eukaryota > Metazoa > Chordata > Mammalia > Artiodactyla > Hippopotamidae > Hippopotamus > Hippopotamus amphibius. Next base: position 158,741,846 of record NC_080189.1, read on the forward strand.
AGTGCCTTCTGTGGATGTTTTGTTAAATTAAATTCTAAATACAAAGAAGAGTAAGACTATTTCTTTCCTCTGGGAAGTTGAACATTATAAAGGGAAAATAAGGTAGAAACACAAGTAACTGAGAAAAGGTAAACTTTAAGAGTGGGGAGAGTGTCATGGGAGTATTTGAATATTCTGCAAGGTTAGCAGGAATAATTGAAATTTCCTTTTATCCTAGTACAGAGTTATGAAGAAACTTGTGGATGTATTTGATAATTTTAATTGATTTACAATTTCTTAAACATTTAAAATTTGTCCTAAACATAAAAAAATTTCTATCCAAGTAATTTTTATTTGCTTTTCCAAGTTGTTGTTGTTGTTGTTTTTTTAAAGTCAGATGAGATTTTTTTTAATATAAATTATTTATTTATTGTTTGTGTTGGGTCTTTGTTGCTGCACATGGGCTTTCTCTAGTTGCTGCAAGCAGGGGCTCCTCATTGTAGTGGCTTCTCTTGTGGAGCACGGGCTCTAGGCACGTGGGCTTCAATAGTTGCAGCACACGGGCTCAGTAGTTGTGGCTCATGGGCTCTAGAGCACAGGCTCAATAGTTGTGGCACACGGGCTTAGTTGCTCCATGGCATGTGGGATCTTCCTAGAGCAGGGCTCGAACCCGTGTCCGCTGCATTGGCAGGCGGATTCTTAACCACTGCGCCACCTAGAAAGTCCTCCAAGTTGTTTTTTTTTTTTTTTTTTATTTTTTTATTTTTTTGATTATCAAGTTGTTTTTAAAAGAAAGGTAATCTAATAGTGGAACTTTACTTGTCATGAATAAGTTCACATTAATGAAAAATATGCTTTGGGAGCTTTAGATTAAGTATGAAGAACCTGTAATAATAATGTGCTGTATATTTAATACTTTAACATTGATGTTTTTAGCCTAATGTTACATTAAACATGATAGCAAATTTAATTGCAAGTTCAAATTTTATTATCTTTCTTCACTTTAGGTCTTAGTACCCACTGTGTCCATGGTTGGAAAACATTTGGGAGCACGAAAGGATCATCCAGGCTTGAAGACTAAAGAAAATGATGAAAACTGTGGTCCCACAACTACAGTTTTTGTTGGCAACATTTCTGAAAAAGCCTCAGACATGCTTATAAGACAGCTCCTTGCTGTAAGTTAAACTGTTTATTTTTCATTTAAAATTTTTTTGTTATAAATTTCAAACTAAAGAAAAATCAGAAAGAGGACTGAATTATTTTTTCCTTTTATTTTGAAAAGTTCCTTCCTTCCCTCCCTCCCTCCCTCCCTCCCTCCCTCCTTCCCTCCTTCCCTCCCTTCTTTCTTGGCTGCGTTGGGTCTTTGTTGCTGCGAGCAGGCTTTCTCCAGTTGTGAGAGCAGGAGGCTACTGCTCATTGTGGTGCGCGGGCTCCTCATTGCGGTGGCTTCTCATTGTTGTGGAGCACAGGCTCTAGGCACGTGGCTTCAGTAGCTGTGGCTCGTGGGCTCTAGAGCGCAGGCTCAGTAGTTGTGGCACATGGGCTTAGTTGCTCCGCAGCAACTAACTCCCTATTTTGAAAAGTTTCAATCCGGCAGAAAAGTTGAATGAATAGAATAGTGAACACCCTCATAACACATTTTGCCACATTTACTCTCTCCACACATGCATGCACGCACACATGCATGCACGCACACATGCACACACACTACTCAGTTTTTTTTTTCCTGAATAATTTGGGAGTAAGTTGTGACATTGCATTTCACCTCTGAATACTTCTTGTATTTCCTAAGACCAAGGATGCTCTCCTACATTTTCAAAACCATTATCATACTTAGGAAAATTTAAGGCTGATATAGTATTGTTAATTAAAATGCATATAGTTCATATTTAATTTTCCCAATAATTTCTGTAATAGCTGTTCTTTGGTTTTGGTCTGTAATCCAGTCAGGGTCACACATACATTGCATATATTTTTACTATTTAAAAAAAATTCTATTTTTTTATTTATTTGGCTGCACCAGATCTTAGTTGCGGCATGTGGGCTGTTTTAGTTATGGCATGCGGGTTCTGAGTTGTGGCATGCAGGATCTAGTTCCCTGACCAGGGATTGAACCCTGGCCCCCTGCATTGGGAGTGAGGAGTCTTAACCATTGGACCACCAGGGAAGTCCTTATACGTTGCATTTAATTGTCATGCTTCTTTATTATAGAATAGTTCCCTGCCTTTTTTTGTCTTGTCTTTCATGACATTGATGTTTTTGAAGCGTCTGGGTCTTTTGCAGAATGTCTTTCCCAATTTGAATATGATTATTTGCTCATAGTTAGATTCAGAGTAAGCATTCTTTGTTAGAATGGCTCATGGGTGACGCATTATTCTCAGGTGCAGCATAGCAAGAGAGACACACCATGTCTCTTGGTCCCATTTTTGGTGGTATTAAGTTTAGTTACTTGGTTAAGGTGGTCAGATCTCTCCATTGTAAGGGTACCTTGACTCCCTTTGTCATTAGTAAGTAACTTCTGGGTTAATAGTTTGGGACTGTGTGAGTCCTTTTCTTTAGCAGCCTTTTAAAACAATGATTTTAGCATCTAATGGTGATTGATTGACTCCGGTTAAAGTTTTTATTCTTAGTACACATAAGTTTTGTTTTTTGTTTTTTTGGCTGCAATGGGTCTTTGTTGAGGCATGGGCTTCTCTCTAGTTGTGGTGCACAGGTTCCAGGTCGAGTGGGCTCTATTGTTGTATCTTGTGGGCTCTGTAGTTTGTGGTGTGCAGGCTTAGTTGTTCCACAGCTTGTGAGATCTTATTTCCCTGACTAGGGATCGAACCCTCATACCCTGCATTGCAGGATGGATTCTTTACCACTGGACCACCAGGGAAGTCCCCATAATAAGTTTTTTTTGACTTGGTCATTGATTTTCCTTTTTGTCTTAGTTTTAAAAATTTGTCCTGGTGCTACATGCACATTTTAAGTGAAAAAATACTGAATGATTTTATTTATTTATTTTATTTTATTGGCTGTGTTGAGTCTTTTTTGGCTGTGCGTGGGCTTCCTTTAGTTGCAGTGAGTGGGGGCCACTCTTTGTTGTGGTGTGCAGGCTCCTCATTGCCATGGCTTCTCTTGTTGCGGAGCACAGGCTCTAGGCACGTGGGCTTTAGTAGTTGCAGCACATGGGCTCAATAGTTGTGGCTCCCGGGCTCTAAAGTGCAGGCTCAATAGTTGTGGCACACGGGCTTAGATCCCACGGGCATGTGGGATCTTCCTGGAGCAGGGATTGAACCCGTGTCCCCTGCATTGGCTGGTGGATTTTTAACCATTGCGCTACTAGGGAAGTCCCAAGAACTTATTTTTACTCAGCTTCACACTTCAGCCCCATTCTCACTGTATCTTTCCCCCCTACTCTGGATCCACTGGGTTTTGTAGAATCAGTTAGCCTAATACTTTCTTATCGGTATCTGCTTCTGTAGACACTTGGTGTCATAGCTTTCTTTGCTCTACTGAACAAGTTATCCATCCATTTGCCATGTATATGTGTAAACACACATACACATTTTGGCCATGCTGTCCGGCATCCAGGGATCAAACCCATGCCCCCTGCAGTCGAACCACTGGACTGCCAGGGAAGTCCCAATTCTTTGATTCTCATTTAGTTTCTCTGCAGGGAGATGTGAAAAATCCACACATTTCTCAGCTTTGACAGGCAACCTTCAGTTAATATTTTCCACAAAACTTTTTTTGAACTTTCTAAGTTTTTATTTTAATGATTAGAAATAATATTTTAAAACTTTGAAAGTAAACAAAGTATAATAATATCCCACCTTTGAGACAACCTGCCCCATTAACATTTTAGAATGTTTCTGATCATTTTATGGAAAGTTTTTTTCTTTACATAGTTAAAAATCTTACTGTATATCTGCAATTTCATGTCTCATGGTGTTTTTGCATCCCATATCAAGCATTTCCCTAGGTCATTAAAAATTCTTTATAATATATACATGTTTTTAAACATAGTCTTTAAGGACTCATAATATTTACTTAAATTTAATATAGTTTTAACTTATAATATTTGGGCATTTTGGTTTTATATGTTTGTAAGGTAAATAAAACTGTAAAGTGTCTAATTTATTGAAAGGTAGGCAGTTTTCTGCAAGTAAGAATCAGTAAGATTTATATTTTCCATTAAAATGATTTGTTGTATATTTCTTTTGTATACTAGGTTTGTGGGAATTGCAAAATTTAGTGACTGACAAAGATTTTTTTTAACTAAAAAAATTTTTTTTTGACTTCTTTTTTTTCCTAGCAGGAATATAATTGTGCTCTTATTTTCGTTATAAATTAACTTAAGTGGTAAGGATCTTTTTTTTTGTTTTCTTTTAAAGAAATGTGGTTTGGTTTTGAGCTGGAAGAGAGTACAAGGCGCATCTGGAAAACTTCAAGGTAGGTAATTTTTTCCTTATTTATTGAGATCATTTTAACCTATGTACAAAAAATTGTTCATTTGCCTTTACTCTCATTGTCCTGAACCTTGGGAATGTTCTAGTAGCACTCTGTTTTCACTCTTTAATAGGATTAAAGGCAATTGGGAAGATGTTGGCTGAGAGTTGAGATTAGAAAGTGGAAAAGGATAACAGGAAGGAGGTAGGAGAGGGAAAAAATGATTCAGACTACCTGGTTTCTTATAAGATTACTTTAAATAGTCTTTTTTGTTTCAGAGTAGGAGCGTATGATCAAGACGGAGTAATTAGGACTTAGGGAGGAAGTAGAAGAGATCATGAGATGACCTGTTAGTCTTGAAAGCAAACTGTTCTTTTCATACTAGTTGGTAGAAACAGCAATTTGATATAAATTCTTTAAACACTTTTATTATGGAAGATTTCATACATATATAAAATTAGCAGAAGAGCATGATGAACTCTCATGGACTCATCACCTAACTTTTTAACATTTATCAAATCCTGCCATTTGTGGTTAACCTGTACCCTACCCATTTTCTTCTTATATTATTATTAAGCAGTCCTGAGCACCAGATCATTTTATCTGTAAATATTTAGTATGTCTCTAAAAGATAAGGTCTTTTTAAAAAGCATATCTAAAATTCAATTAAAAGTCAAAAAACCATGTTTCTCTTAATTATTAAGTCAATATTCAAATATCCAGCATTCAGTCAATATCCAGTCAGTGTCCAGCTGTCTCAAATGTCAGTTTCTTAGTTTTTTTGATTCAGGATTCATATAAAGTCCATGCATTGCAATTGATATATTTCTGAGTCTCTTTTAATATTTTAGTTCTTCTGTCTCTCTTATTTCCCTTGAAATTCTTTGTTGGTGAAACTGAGTCATTTGCCCAGTGGTGTTTTCTCAGTTTGGATTTGCTGATTGCAGCTTCAGTAAAATTATGTGCCATGCACCTCTATCCTCTGCATTTTAAAGTAAACTTGTTTGTAGTTGTAGCTTGAGACTTGATCAGATTTGAGTTAGTGTGTGTTATTTTTGTTGATGCTTTTTGTATGTAAGAATTCTCTAAAGGTAGTGTTCTTCCATTAGGAGTCATAGTGGGTTATGTTTTGTTTTTTTTTTAAGGTTAGCAGCTGTTAATTGTCAGTGCCTATGCTGATTCATTCCCTGGGGGGTTGCAAAATGTAACAGTCTCTTTGGAAGAATTCTGTCATTCCTTCATTGAAGAACAAATCTTCATTTGTTAGTAGAATACATCTGTAAGGATAAACTTCCTCCTCCATATGCTATTTGGTTACTTAGAGGTATAACTTCTATAAGAAAAACAGGATAAATGCTTTGGTTCTTTCATTTTTCAAAAGAATGATCTTGTGTTCTCAGCATCCTCTAGCAATGACTTTTTTTTTTTTTAAGAACTATTTTGAAGTTCCAGATTGAAGCGTATTCAGTGTATTATATTTAATATGGGTTAATTGTCGTTATCACTAGTGAAGCTTACGTCATCTCAGCTTGCCTCTGGAAATTGGATCTTCAGTGATTTTTGACACAAGCCTAAAGCCTTTGATAGCTTACTTGTTATCTGGAATGACAAGATAGAGCTCAGCTAGTAGTTTTTCTGTCCCAGACTTAGGATCCACCCTTTCTCAAGCACCTCTGGTTCTTAGTAGGAAGTTGTTTTCAGAATGGAAATCAGGTGTACTCATTGTAAGAGTGGTTTGGTCTTTGCTTTGCCAGTGCACAGTAATTAATATTCAAGCCTAAAAGGTTTTAATGTCATCTTTTCTGCCATGTGTCTATGTTTGCTCTTCCACACCTAGCACCCCCATCACCGTGCATTTCCCGTGCAGTGGTTTCACAGTGCTGATTACTGAACTTTTCTTTTTTATAGGCAGGTCTGTTTGTCCTTAGGATATATAATGTATGGTCAAAGTTTCTGTCTTAAAATCACTCAGAATATGTGGTTGTATCATTAACTGTGTACATATTTGCATTCATTTAATTTTATTTTCAATATTTACTCTTTTTTAAATTTAATTTTTAGTGTCTGTTTAAAGTTATGGTAATATTGGTGAGACTAGTTATTAAAATGAAAACAGATACGGGAAAACTAGACTGGTAACCAGAATAAAAGATCAGTACTTTCTAATAAGTAGCCTGATGAGAATTTTTCTTCCTTTTCCCCTGTTTTTGTTTTCTCTTTTTTCTTTTGGTTGTTTGAGGGTGCTAAAAGTGAAATCCATATCAAAGGTAATTGAAGGAAAGGGAAGAGTGACAAATGATCCTTTTATTATAATGTTTGGTCTTTAATGACTTCAATTTTCCGTAAGTTTTTTTTATCTTTCCTAATTGTATTGATATTTCACTAATTGTTTACATCTATTGCTAGCCTTCGGATTCTGTGAGTATAAGGAGCCTGAATCTACCCTCCGTGCACTCAGGTTGTTGCATGACCTGCAGATTGGCGAGAAGAAGCTACTTGTTAAAGTTGATGCTAAGACAAAGGCACAACTGGATGAATGGAAAGCAAAGAAGAAAGCTTCTAATGGGGTATGTTTTCTATAGCATTATCTTCTCTAGGCCAACTGTGTTCTTTCAGTTTAAATACTTCTCATTATAAATGAATCTAATACAGGGCTTCACAAGATCATCAAGAGGGTGTTTTTATAGTTTATAGTTATTTTAAGTCTTTTATCTACCCATTGTGGGTGGATGACTGTTGGTTTGCTTGTTCCAGGTTGGGATGAAGGTAGTAAGGGAGGCTGGACAAGGTTAACTTGCCAGAGAAAACACTGGTACAGACTATTCCAAACAGAGCTAATTCATTAAGGCAGCTTTGTAAGTAAGTACAAAATATATTTCAACCTACAAAATTTTTATTAGTTGCCCTCTCTTTTAGAAGTACACAGGTTCTAAAATGAATGTAAATAAGTGTTACTACTTTCATTAGGTGGTGGCTCTATTAAGTGAAGCTAAAGTAAAGGAAATTTTTGTATGTTGTGTTGTAATGTATACATTATTACTCCGTCTCAGCAGACCAAAAAATAGCTAAAACCTGCGTGTATATTTCCTTGTTTTCCCTTCCTAGTTCCTTTTGACTCGTCAAGCTGAATGGATTCAAAATAGATTCAGTATTACCTTTCTGTCTACAAAAACGAAACAACCCTTTTGCTCTCTTCAGGCTTTTCACTGTCATGCAAAATAGAAATAGCTTTCTTGGTTCCATCACTCCCTCCTTCATAAAAACATTATTAAAAAATTCATAAAAATAGAGCAACCTATAAAGAAGACATTAAGTACCACCCATAATTCTGTCAGCATTAGTAACCACTGTAGACATTTTTGTTGCATATTCTTCCAGGCATTTTTCTCTGTATGGATGAATATAGTTTTAATCGGAATACATAAATTTGTTTTTCTTTTGTAAATGGAGGATTGAATTCTTAAGTATTATTTTGTAAACAGCTTTTTTTTCCCCACTTAATCCTGTCTTTCCCTGGATTTTAATAATATTTTAACTGATTTATATACATTTAGTTAGGCAGATGCCTGTTACATTACTGCCCTGTGTTTCTAAAACATAAGTATAATTATGTCAGCCCCCTGCTTGTGCATCCTTAATGGTTTTTAATTTCTCACAGTATAAAGCCCATATTCTTAGCATGGCATCCAAGGCTTGGTCCAGTCTACCTTTCTAGCTTTCCTCATCAGTTCTCTTCCATGTGTGAGTCATGTATCCCTACAAACTCCTTTGTGCTTTGATGTCCTTGTTGCCCAGCAAAGCTCCCTGTTGAAATTCTATCCATATTGTTAAAATGTTGCTTGATTCATATAACTGTCATCAGTCCTATTTGTGATTCCTCTCAGGTAGAATTAAATCCTCTCTTCTCATATAAAGCAGGATTTTACTATTGTTACGTCGGTCTGTTTTGTAATATATATTGTTTGTTTTGCTTTCTCACAGCTCCTTGTACTCTGTTTCATTCCCATATTCCACATTTTCTGATTATAAGATAGACAGGGCAGTAAATTCACAGAGTGTGTTTTTTCATCTTGTACCCCCACAGAACCTAGGTCAAGGTCTTGCTCATAATAGGAATAGGGTGAACAGTTACGTTGCTCACCTGATAATCTTACTGTTTTTACCTAGCTTTATAAGGAAGTAATACAGTCTATACTCCAGAGAAATTGTATTTTATCTCATATCAGCACTATTAACTGTCATACCACTAAAACCTTAAAAAAGCCAGCTGTCTGCAATAAGACTACTTAGATTTTCCCTGCTGCAATAACTGAATTCTTATTTAAAAGAAAGTGTGGATTCAGTGTCTTCGAAGTTTTTTCTATAATTCCCTGTGCTCATTGTTTTACTGGGCTTGGTCGTTAGCTTGTGAGATGGTTTAAATTGTGGCCTTTGCAAATGGTGTACTCTGAACATGAAGTAAATCACTTCACTGTATAGTTACATACATAAAGAAATGTATAATTGTGTGACTTTATTTTGTAATCACCATTAGTAAGAGGAATCACAGTTGAAATCTGTTTATATTTTTCTTCAAGAATGGAATTGAAGCCACCTCCAATAAAAAGAGAACAGTTATTTCAGATAAAATGAAATTTAAAAAATTAACAGAATGACTTCTGGGTGTATTTGGCATGGTGCCCAGAGGTACTTGCAGTCCTAAGACAAACACGGCATATTTTCGTGGAGTGTTGATTTTACTCAACAATACTGGTAAAATGAAAACGTCGAGCAGTTCTATCAGATAAATTTTTTTTTCAAACAACTTAAGCAAATATAAGTATATTGTGGAGTAGATTGCAGGTTTGTCATGATTTTTCAGGGTAATATGTGAAAGTGTATTTGTTCTTTTTTATTGTTTATTTGTTGGAGAAATTTAGAAAACAATGACTTAAAGTAGAGGATATGAGAATGAGACATTGAGAAACTGGTATGTTACCTTATCCAGACATTTTCCTGATTCCCAGAGAGAAGAAAGAATATGATTAGTTGCATAGTTCTCTGATTCAAAAAGAACCATGAGATTGTCGAGAGAGAGAGAGATTTTTCCTGACCCAGAATTTCAAGAGGAATTATGTGCCTTGAGTAGTAGCTTGATTAAAAGCTTTTATTTAGACTTTGCCGAATTTGTAGAAGCAATTTTTTTATGACCTTTAGCAAAAGTATTTCATTTGGGGTATCCACGCTGATCTAGTCCACGTCCTGCTGCTTTCTGGTTGTTCAGCAGTAGCGGTACAGGAGTAGAGATACTGCTTGATGGTCACAGATAGTGCTTGTTAACCACACATTCAAGGATGAATTCTACCAAGTGTTGGAAGTACAAAAAATCTTTGGAAAGAGCTGCTTGCTTTACATTTTAATTGTAGACAGATCAGATGCTGTCAGTAGGAGCATCTTCACATCCTTGCCTGGAAATTAGTCTGGTTTAATCTACATTTTCTCAGAAGAAAGAGCTCTGCATTTGCTTAGTTTCCAAAGAAGTTCTTGTTTTGAACTGTAGAGATCAGTGCCAGAGAATGAGTCTAGTAGAGCTGCTTCCTAACTCTCCAACTAGCAGCCTTACTGTGGAAGCTTTTAATTCCTCTGAAAAGAGCCAAATAGGTGGGCCATGTAAACATCTCAGATATTCATTTGATTTCTCTGATCTTGTACTTCCAAACCCTTCACTTTTTGCTGCTCAGTATTATTGAATTTGCTTTCTGTTTGTGAAGTGGAAGAAAAAACTGGAAATCAGGAAATTGTGTATGGTTCAGGACCCAGAAGTAGAGTTTAAGTTGAAACTAAAAATAACTTTTCCTTCCATGATACATATTGTTATTTTTGTTTTTCTTGCATTAAAAATTGGCTAAGAGATTTGGGCTCATAAGCTTTCCTTCTAAAAATGTACATGTTCTCTATAGATCAGGGGGCAGTAATCATTTGTAAGTAAGTGTAAGTTCATTCCAAATGCTTTACTTCTAATTTAGGTAAGATCATCTGTGCTAATATTTAAGCTTTGGTTTAGGGTGATGGTGGTAGGGAATTTAGGGGCTGTGAGTATTTTTGGATGAGTAAGCCTTTGGATTTATAACCCTATCTCCTTATGCTTAAAAAAGCTTGGAGATGTAGAGGGTTCATGGAAAGAAAGTTAGAATGTAGGGAAAATGCTAAAGACAGACTGCATGTTCCCTCATGAGGTATATTTTCATAATAAAGAATTTAGGTCTCAACAGCTGAGGGTTTGGATTGAAATAGCCATATGTACTCAGGACCTATGGTTTCAGTGACAAGTTACTGGTGGTTTAATTCTTTCATTTAAAACCGTTGGAGAAGCAGAGCATCACTGAAGGCATTTTAGTGAAAGCTGCATAAAGACCTTATTGTGATATATTATTATTATTATTATTTTTATTTATTATTTTTTTTGGGGGTACACCAAGTTCAGTCATCTGTTTTTATACACATATCCCCGTATTCCCTCCCTTCCTTAACTCCCCCCCTCGAATCCCCCCACCCTCCCCACCCCATGTGATATATTATTGATTTAGCTTAAGAAAGGAACACATCACCACAATTTTAGTTTACAATATTCTTGGTAAATAATGTAAACAGTTTAATTACAGTCCTTGGTTAAAGCATCTTGTCTTTATCCAAGATGCCAAGAAGACAGCTGGCTACAAGAGTAGATGAAGAGGCAGGTTTAAGAAAGTAAGAAACTCAGAGTGGTTAGTTTAATAATAACCACATTTAATGACATATAAAAGTTATCTATATCATAACCTTCTCTTATCCTATATTGTTAAATGCTTAAGGGCAAGTTATTTCTTTTTTTAATTTTGAAATTTTTACCATCTTGGCTCTTAAGAATTTGTTGAGCAAATTAATTTAAGAAATAAATGCTTGTTGAATAAGTATCCATTGGAGATAGCTTTCAAAATGCTGGTTGTTATGAAATTACAGCTAGGTTATATGAAGGAGCCACAAGGGTTACATGCATTGTGACCAAGAGCCAGGATTAGTCCAGAAGAGCAGGGTTCTTGTTTGTATCTGAAAATTTGCACGATATATATTTACCAAGTATGTATATAGTTTTAAGTAACAGAAGCTTTTGTATACATCTTTATGTTTATCTTGTTGCTTCTTTGCCTTACTTTCCTACCTTTACAAGTTTTAAGCAGAGAAGAGTTGAGGGTAATGAAATGATATAGAGGTCATTCTCTAAATTTTGTCATTTGAACTAGATTAATTTCTTAACTAGGAGCCTTAAAATAAAACAGACAGAAACAGGAAGAATAGTAGGACATTGGAAACCAGTAATATTTTTTTCTACATTGACACAAGTAACAATCTAGACTTCTTTTAAAAAATAATGAAGTCCTGGGAATTCCCTGGTGGTCCAGTGGTTAAGACTCTGCGCTTTCACTGCCAAGGGCCCTGGTCAGGAAACTAAGATCCCACAAGCCATATGGCCAGCCAAAATAAATAAATAAATAATAATAATAAAAATCCTACAAATAGTTACTTATTTGTGGGAAGTATTGCAACATGAACTTGTTTTTTATAATTTACATTTGCAAGTCACGGGGAGAAAGACATGCAGTATTTAGAGTTGATTCTTTTTCAGTGTATAAATATGTGAGTTTTAAAAGTAGTAGTCCCACATTGTAGGAAGCAGAGGCGGGGAAAAGCCGTCATTTCAGCCCCTGACCTTCCTGATGCTTGCATTTTGTTGTATGTAGCTGTCAAGTGTTTTTTTATTTGTTAAACCTACATATGTTTTATTAAAAAATTTTTTTAACACTTTATTATATTATTTTTGTTTTATTTTGGCCTTGCCACAATGGCATATCGGATCTTAGTTCCCTGATCAGGGATCAGACCCATTCCCTCTGCAGTGGAAGCAGAGTCATAATCACTGGGCCGCCAGAGAAGTCCCTGTTTTTGTTTATTTTAAATGGTGGCTCTCATAGTGTACATAAAATTGTATTTTGCTTTTTTCACATAATTAGGTTTTCAACTTTTGCATGAGTTATTCAGTAAACATCATTAGTTTGTGGAAGTATTGAGCAAGACAATCTGAAAAATTGTGAAAGCTTTTCAGATGTGTTTTGTAATATTCTAGCCCTGTGATTCAGTCTTTCTATACCTGGTTAGGGGCCAGGGTGTTAGCTATCAAGGGAAGAAAGGAAGAGAAAATGATACAGTACAGTGTATGGAGGGAAAAAACAAACAAATGAAGTTTAGTTTTATGAAGTTAGGAACGAAGCCAAATCTGCATTTAATAGGACTACAGAGATGTTTTGGAGAAAATACGTTTGTTTGTTTGTTTTGTGTACTAACTTGTTTTAGAATGATTTTGATTTTCTCATTTGATGTTCCCCCTTCCCTCTCCTGAATCTGCCTTGTTTTTTTTAAGAATGCCAGGCCAGAAACTGTCACTAATGATGATGAAGAAGCCTTAGATGAAGAAACAAAGAGAAGAGATCAGATGATCAAAGGGGCCATTGAAGTTTTAATACGGGAATATTCCAGTGAGCTCAATGCCCCCTCGCAAGAATCTGACTCTCACCCCAGGAAGAAGAAGAAGGAAAAGAAGGAAGACGTATGTGTTACTGATTTCTGACAACAGAGTCATTCTTATAGTTTACATTTTGTTCTGTCACTCTGTGCTTTCATTACATTCCAGCTTTTCAGGGAAAAACAGAATGACTAGCATTTATAACCATATACTGTTAAGGCTAATTTGACCATATTTTACCAACTAACTTCCTTTTTTTTTCTTTTTTTTTTTTTTTTTTAACCAAAACATTCCTGTTTTGCATGTTTGAAATGCAGTGACAGGGGAGCTTGTGCTTATTTATGGATTCATTAAGTAAGACGGGAAAAAAAAAACCAAACTTGAGTGATGAATAGGAACTGAAATTAAGGGGTAACGTAAGATTTATTTTTTCCCCTTGGCCACAAAGGGGTTGGCCGTGTTTTGCCTTACTCCCTAATTATTTTTCTTCTGTCTCTGCTCCAAGCGGGATACTAGGTCTCATTCACTGAGTATTTTGACTCATTTTCAAATTTTTAGCCACCTTTCCTTATAAACCATGTCTCATTTCCCTCCATGGACAGTAATGCTGTTAACTTTATAACTGGAGTACTGTGAAAAGAGCAGCATGAGGTGAAACACTCCTCCCAAGTGTATTATATCATCACCCACTTTTGTCAGCCCAAGCTAGTTGAACAGTAGGGAGTCCAGGTTGAAAGAAAATGTTTGGTTTTCTTGTATTCATTTCATCTGGATATGCTCAGAGACAGTGTGGGGTGTGTTCTTTAAAAATATTGAAAGTATGTTATATGAATGGATTGTACATGCCCTGGAAAAGTAGTACTATGAAACATATATTGTGATTTAACATCAAGGGGTAGTTACAGTTCATACTGTTTTGCATTTCATTGCCTTATTAGGCCATCTTCAGTTTTCTTCATGGCCAGATACTTCAGATACATTTTTACTACTTGGCTTGTTCTTCCTCATGTGGCCATAAAAACCCGTCTAGTGAAGTGCCAGTCATTGGAAATGGTAATTGGTAAGAGTCAGTCAGGTATAGGGTAGTTGAGACCTGTAGAGTTTGTTCATCCTCTTCCCACATTAATGGCAAAGGAGAAAATAACTATAGACATATTTGTTTGATATGGGTTGGGAGGAGAGAATCAAAGAAATTATGCTCTGTGGCAGGAATTATGGGTAAATTTTGTTGTTAAGATTGTTTCCTCTATCTTGGAAGGGATCAAGGAAAAAGCACTGCGGGTGTGAGACCCTCGTTAATCCATTGGTTGAGGATGTGGGAGGGAGAGGAAATGGTGGGTCTTGGGGAGGGGTTATAGAGTGAGTGAAATCTTTTTTTATTATCAAGTAATTTGAAATCAGGAAAATGTTACAGAAATCTTGCATTGCTTACGGTATAAACATATAGAAAATTGTTTTTCAAAGTAATATGAACTCTTGTTTGTTTTAATCTTTGTGGATTTTTCCGCAGATTTTTCGCAGGTTTCCAGTGGCCCCCCTGATCCCTTATCCACTCATCACTAAGGTTTGTTTACATTGTAGCTTTGACAGTAACTTATGTTTACTTTTAATTGTTAGATTTGTGATTCTTGTCTAATTCTTTACCATTTAACTTAGTTTGTTAGATTTGTTACTACGTAAGTTCTTTTCATTTACTCCTATCTTTTGTAAAACCTTTACAGAATATCTAACCTTTAATTTCTGTTTGTATCCATGTAGATTGATCGTTATGCATTCTCACCTGTCCTCCTTGTCTTTTAGGAGGACATAAATGCTATAGAAATGGAAGAAGACAAAAGAGACCTGATATCCCGAGAGATCAGCAAATTCAGAGACACACACAAGGTAGTATTCTTGTTTTTTCACTTGATACCAGTCTAGACTTTTTACAGAATCCAAAGCAAACAGACAAGAAAAAAAAATCAACCTTACAGTAGAATATAATTTTAAATGCTTTTTATATAGGTTTAATTGATATTTACATAGAAACAAAGAAACAGAAGACCAGTACCATGTTAGAGTAGTCCTTGGCATATTGTATGTAGTTTTTTCAGTTTACTGACTACTCTGCAGTCATCTCACTTTAATATGACTAAGAGCTAGTTTTATTTTTAGATTTCAACATAAACATCAAGGTCAGATTTAAACTAGATTCAAGGGGGCAGCAGGATAACATACACTGTAGTGTATTTCTGGGGGCAGTTATTTAACTTAATCTTAGGAAAACCTTTTCTTTAGAGCTGAGATTAAAATTTAAGATTATATTTGTATAGATTTAAGTTGAGAGGGGGAGATTTTAAAAAGTAGGTCAGTGGTTACCAGACTTACCAAATTTTAGATGCATGGAAGAACTGTAAATTCCCATAAAGCTAATCTATTCATTGACCCCCACCATTATGATAGAGATCATATGGTGACTAATGCAAGATGAAACTCTCAGCTTGGAAAGTAACAAGGAATAGGATGTAAGTATGAGCTTCTGTTTTTTATTATATTTATGGATGCCCCCTCAGAAAAATATGCAAAGGGGTAACTGGCTTGGAAACGGGTATTTGTGCATAGTAAATCCCACTCACGAGTTTTGCCTATTGAAAGCTTCTCTCAGTGACAGTGCATCTGTGAATGTTCGCTGGTGTTGAAGGTGATGCTTATGGACGGTGAAATGCAAACACTGCATGAAATGTATTTTGATGTTAGAAATAATAAGATGTTACTGGTTCTTTCTCCTAAGATTGAGTGACCTTTAACTCAAATGTTAAGCATTCATTTTTTTCTTTTATTTAATCTTATTTTTTCTTATAGCTTTCAAAACCCCATGTTGACAGTTAATGCCATTGAATCAGTGCTGCTGAACACATTATTATCCTGATGCTGAGCCCTAGCTCACAATACACAGGGTCTTTTCAAGAAATAAATATGTCTAAAAGCACAAATGTAGTTGTCCCAAATTAATTTTGAGAGTTAAAAAGTTAGTCCATGGGAAGTCATTTTAGAGGAATGCTTTTGGTTAGGTTCAGTACTCAAATTCAGGGTCTGAGTAAGCTTGAAAATGGTATACAGTGTGTGTGTGGTTTACCCCCTTTTTGTTGTTATTTGTTAAATCCTGTCATGTCATTGGTAAAGTATAAGGAAATCATGTTTTAAAAAATTAATTCAAAAGATATTTGCTTCAGAGTTTGAGAAGCTGTCAGGCCTTTGACTGCCTTACACAGATTTCACTGTGGGGAGGATGTTTTGAATTTCCAAAATGTGTTTTTAAAATAAAAATCAAAATGAAAAAGAAAAGCAGTTCTTTTTATTGGGTGGTATGGTTAAAGGGGATATTTGGAACTTCAGTAACAAAAATTGAGCTCAGTGAACCTTTGCATGTTTTGGTATGAGTTTATTAAATAACCACGGACTGTCAGGGTATCAGCGTGGCAGGGGGCGTCCATTTACAGCACGGACGAGTCTGAAGAGAGAATAAGGTAAGATTTATGATTTTTTTTTTCCTGTCCTTTCCTCTTCGTTATCTCACTACTTTCTTATGTCTTTTTAGACCACCTCATTTCCTCTTTCTCCAGTCTTTGTCTTAAAAAATATATATCTGTATGTGTGTGTATCTATTTACTGCATATATAATCTTATATAATCTTTTAGAATTGCATTAGTATGGACCAGACGCACTCACTTTTTCGTTTACTTAGAACAAAACTTCTGAAATGAGTTCTAAAACAAATTATTATTTACATACGTGGAATTACACATTTAAGAAATAAGTAGTGTGCATAAGCAAGTGTAAAACAATTGAGGGACTCTACAAAAGAAATTATTATTGGAACAACTAAAATAATCTGTAAGTATTTATCTCAGAAATAAATTTCTTTATAAGTGTATGACACTGAGGTAAGTTTTATGTAGTCTAGCCTCATTTTACAATACACATTTTTTTATCCCATTAGAACTGTTTCAAAAATTAGAATTTGCCCCTTTAAGTAGCTTTCAGTTTCTGTCCTCTTTCTGCCATTTCTTTTCTCTTCCCTTTGTAATTTCAATGTATTCAGTATTGGCTTTGCCTACGTTCCATTTTGATACAGACTGGCACCACAGCTGAATATATTGGTTTCTCATGCATTAGCTTTTCTTTCATAATCCTCTATCAGTTCTCTGATCCATGAGCAAGAGAAAAAGAGTATAACAGGTAAGATTGCTTTTTAAAGTTGTTTTAAATGCTTTACATGACTGAGAAAAGAAAAAAATGCACATTTTATTGTTATAATTTAAATTTCATTTCGGTGACACTAAACATGGAACCAAAGGAAAAAATGTGTTTTGTTTTTGTTTTGTTTTTCCTGTTTGGGGTATTTTTTCTGAGTTTGTGCAGAAACCTTGTGTGGTACACTGGTAATCTTGTCAGGGTACAAACTTGGTCTGACTCTGTTCTTTGGTTTATTTGTGAACCATGTACTTGCTCTTCCTCCCAGAAGCATAGCTTGTAGGCAAGGTTAATCCAGTGTTGGCGGTCCATGTCCTAGCACAGCATCTGTAAGTTCATATGCAATCGTTCCTTCCAAGGATGGATTTGTCACTGTTGATATATTTTCATTGTCTTATAGGTGTAATGGGCATAAATATGTTGCTTTTGAAATTAAGCCAAACGTTAATCTAATTAAATAAAAATATTGTGATTATGTACATTTTTGCTTGAAGTGAGTGATTTTCAGACTTTTTGTATTTGGTTGGGCTGTCCATCTTGTAATGGTGGGAGTAAATGTTTCCATAGATGGTAGGGCAGATATTGGCTGAATTCAGCTTGTCTTTTGGAGGGTGGGCAAACCAGAGGGCAGACGATTATTTAGTTGCATTCCACTGACCTGACTCTCTTTCCCCACCTCCCCTTTAGAACACTCAACTGATAACCATTAGGTAATGGGAAGTCTGGGGTTAGCAGCAGTAGTCCCACTGATTTAAAGACATTCATAATGGGAAGAATTACATTTTAGCCAAGTGATTGTATTTCTAGAAATTATTATGAACCCATCACATTCCTCATGGTCATTTTAGTTATTACATAATCATTGATTGGTCAGCCACACTTGAGACAATCTCCCAGCATCCAAGATTGGAGATACCTGGTCTGTGTAGAGTATATGGTTTTGCACGAAATCTGTCTAGGCTTGTGATTGCTTCAGTTTAATTTGTTAAGTAAAACCACAAGTATTTAATATTAAAGTACCAGTGGTTTGGTTTTTTGTTGTTGTTGTTGTTCCCAGTATTGGGCATTGCGCCGGGAAAAGTCTGAATACTGGAGCTATAGAGTTAACTCTAAAAGTACTTTTATTGGTTTCTAGAAACTGGAAGAAGAGAAAGGCAAAAAGGAAAAAGAAAGACAGGAAATTGAGAAAGAACGGAGAGAAAGAGAGAGGGAGCGTGAAAGGGAACGAGAAAGGCGAGAACGGGAACGAGAAAGGGAAAGAGAACGTGAACGAGAAAAGGAGAAGGAACGGGAGCGGGAACGAGAACGGGATAGGGATCGTGACCGGACAAAAGAGAGAGATCGAGATCGGGATCGAGAGAGAGATCGGGACCGAGATCGAGAAAGGAGCTCAGATCGGAATAAGGATCGGAGTCGATCAAGGTAAGGCTTTATGTACATTCCTGTGTGCCTGATAGCCTTAATAAAATTGCAGGTTGGTACTCTCTCAGCCATTTACATGGATATGATGAGGGAACTTCCTGAGCCACAGAGCATGCCTGGCCTCCTGTCTCTCACACATACAAAATATTGGTTAAATTAAGAATTTTCAACTTTAGGGTTAGTTTCTGTCTGAAGCCAGTTTTTATACAGATCCAGCACACAGCAGCTCTCTACCCAATGTTTTGGATAGGCATGGTTCCTTATTGTCTCCCTTGGTTGGTGGGTGTTTTTTTCTCGTCACTGTTTGATTGAGGTCCCCTATAGTGGGAAATCAGCTCTAGTACCACTGCTTTTAGCCCTGGTGTATGTTTGGTCCTATATAGCCCACTGGATGGCTTCCCAGGCTCTGAGTCTACTTCTCTATGGCTCCTAGTAATTTCACTTTTGTTTTATTTAAAATTTTTTCATAATTATATAGAATTCATATAACGTATCATCTCAAATTCTTTAGGAATGAAGTAGAGCAACAATGAACAAAGGACGTGGAGAAGGGAATGAGTAGAAAGAAGCTAGTAGAAGGAGGGAAGAGAGGAAATCTCACTTTTTTTCCCCAAGCTAGTTTTCAAATATTCGTCTCTGTGTTGAGATATTCTTCCTGATTGTAGCTGAGGGGAGGTCCACTGGTTGCTGAAACTGGAATTCAGTGCTCTTAATCTTTAGTGGGCATTAAAATCCTTCCCTTCCTTTCTCCCCTGGAATAGCCATTATTGTCTTGAATAATCAGTATTGGTTTGACATGTATAAAATCAGTGGTCTTATACTTTTACTACAATGCATTGTTTTATATATATGTACACATGTTTGTATTTAATTGGATCCATGGCATCACAAGCCTGCAGTTTGGTTTTATCACTCTGAATTAAATACTTCTGATTGCTGACAGATGTATAGTTGACCCTAGAACAACGCTGGGGTTAGGGGTGCCGATCCTCTGCAGTCAAGAATCTGAGTGTAGCTTATAGTTGGCCCTCTGTATACACAGTTTTCTGTATTTGCAGTTCTATGTCTACGAATTCAACCAATCATGAATTTGACCTACCTCGGATCGTGGAACAGTGTAGTGTTTATGGTAGAGAAGACTCCGTGTATAAGTGGACCTGCATGATTCAGACCCATGTTGTTCAAGGGTCAGCTGTAGTTACAATTTATCCATGCAACATGCCAGAATGCTCTTTGCTTCGCACCTTTGCCAACATCGGTATTCCTTTATCACTAGTGAGGTGGACTGTCTTGCAACATGTTCATTGGCCCTTAGTATTTCTCATATCCAGGTTTTTTTGTTTGCTTTCTGAGATGCTCATAAGCATTAACATTGAGTTTAGAATGGAGTTCAGAATTTGGGGCTAGGATTATATTCTGTGTTGTTCTGACTTGTATAGAGGAGTTCACAACTCTGCAGAAACTAAATGCTAAATTCTGGCTTCTAAGTTTGTATATTATTTCATAATATATGTTGTCCTCCTTCCTCTTGGTTTTTAAAGGAAAACACAAAAGAGACTAACAGATTTTTAAAATCTTTTTGTGTGTAGAGAAAAGAGCAGAGATCGTGAAAGGGAACGGGAGAGGGAAAGAGAAAGAGAGAGAGAACGGGAACGAGAAAGAGAACGAGAGCGAGAGAGAGAACGAGAAAGGGAACGGGAGCGTGAGAGAGAGAAAGACAAGAAGCGGGACCGAGAAGAGGATGAAGAAGATGCATATGAACGAAGAAAACTTGAAAGAAAGCTCCGAGAGAAAGAGGCTGCTTATCAGGAGGTAAATTGAGGGAATGCTTTTATTCTTCAATCTTGGTACTTAGTAGGTTAGTCAAAAATTTTAGAACCCTTTGTATACATTTTTAAGCTTTGCCAATTTCTTTTTTTTAGCGCCTTAAGAATTGGGAAATCCGAGAACGAAAGAAAACCCGGGAGTATGAGAAAGAGGCTGAAAGAGAAGAAGAAAGAAGAAGGGAAATGGTAATTTTCTAGGTTGAAAATAAAGTGATCTTTCAGATAAAAGTCAGATCAAATCTTACTGTTAAGTAGAAGTGACTTTATAATTAAAAAGTATGAGCTCCCAGTATAATTTTTATATATTTCAAGTAACCTTGAGACAATTTCAGTACACCAAAATGTTTCCTTCTCTTTTCCACATTTTTGCTCCCTATAAACTAAATTATCATTTGGCATACTGTCAGAGTAAATGTGTCATAGAATAATGTGTAAAATGAGCGTTTATAGACCTTTCTTTGATTAAGAGTCTGCAACGGTTTTGAATTTCAAGAGGCCTTGAGAGGCTTTGATATTCTGTATTGGTGTCGTACATTCGGATGAAGGAGATAGTCTCATGAGAAGACCTGTTTTTAGAAATCAAAATTATTGACTTCAGTATATAGCCCTTATGAATTGCTATTTTTCCTTCTGTTACTATATTATCCTTCCTTTTAACCGCATGATAATCAAAAAGGTGAATCTTGTTTTTTGCATTTACATTGTTTGGTAAGCTGTACCAGTGAAAGCAACTGACATAGGTGGTTAACTAAATAAAATGACAGATAATTTATTTTATCATAGTAGTTGCTTCAGTAGTATGTTCCATATGTTCTGTCTTTGCCAGAAGTTCATGAAAGTTTCTCTATCTCGTTTGGAAATTATTCTTCCAAAAACATCACTGAAGTTAGGAATCTTCTTCAAATAGCTTTTGAACATGAGACATAGAGGGAATTTCTGTAAGTAACCAAAAGGGTACATGCAGCAACTAGATAGATAGTATGGGTTTTCCGGATGGTAGATCTTCTAAGGTCCTAGAGTTGTTTAAAATAATTTTGATTTCCCTAGATTGTAGCTCCCATTCTAGCGTTTCTTCTTAAACCCTAGGCTAGAAAATAGAGAGTAATATAGTAAGAGACATAATTACTTTAAGAAGTGATTCTGCTTGCTAAGTAAATCTGAAACCTGTCTTTCTAGAGAGAAGTTTCCTATTAGTTATTTTTCTTTTGGGAGCTTAAAAAAAATATCCAGTTAGAAAAGCAGTTTCTTGCTCATTAAAAAATGTTGAAGTAACAGAAGTGTATAGTATAAAAAGTGAAAGTTTCTGTTCCTCATGAGAGGTGACTTATGTTAATATTTTAGTTATGTATCTCATGGGCCTTCCTGCATTTTATTTAGATGTTTGTAAATATTGTCATTGCTACCTGACAGTCTGCTTGCATTCATTTGTCAAGTTTTGTGTAAGGTACTGTGTGTACAAGAATAATGCTTTAAACTCTTGAACAGTTGAGTAGTATTGTCAGAGAGATGAAGTAGTTACTGTATTGTGTGTGTGAGTGTTTTAAGGTATGATAAAGGCATGTTCACAGTGTTTGGGGAGTGGAGTGCAGAGAAAGTGATGTATTTTTCCTGGGGGAAGGAGTCAGTCATGGATAGATGGCTAGATTGGGGAAGTCTTCACAGAGTCATAACATTTGAACTGAATGAAATGTGTTAATATTTTACTCTAGTCAGAAACCTGCATCTGGTTTGTATACAGATATAATGTTGATATAGTAGAGATGTAGATTATAAACACTAATTTTAAAGTATTTTTTGTATCTGTATATAATGGTTAGATATTTCTGTGAAATACAATAGTAGTTGTATTTAAAATTTCAAAAATTAGGAGTAAGAGCTTCATGTACTTTTATGGTTTGTGTACTCAAAGTTAGGCAGGCATTACCTTTAGATTGATGCATAAACATGATTTAAATTTTTAATCCTGCATTTCATAAAAACTGCTTCTTATACCATCATCTACCTATAAATGAAATGTAAAATATTTTTGTCCAGTTAACAGATTCAATAAGATAACTTTCAGTTTTGTTTCTTGGTGTGCTCAGATTTCATTAGAAAAAAATTACTGTACTTTGAAGATTATATTCAGAGAGAAAATTTATTGTAGCATACTATCAATATATGTGGTTTTCATTTCACAGATAAATCGTAAATCTGACTTGCTTTTAAGAGTAAGAGATTTAAATAATGTAATGTTATTTACATATACTATATGAAGTTTATAAGAATTAAAAAGTTCAAGTGGTATGGGAAAAATCTATTCCCAGGAAAGGGGGAGGGTGTAATCTAAATTACTTTTATGTTAATTTTTCATATTTTGTCCTTCATTTCCTCAAAGGCAAAAGAAGCTAAACGACTAAAAGAATTCTTAGAAGATTATGATGACGATAGAGATGATCCCAAATATTACAGGTAAGGAAGCCTTGCTTTATGAGCTCATACTGTCAGCTTTTTATCAGCTATATTTTCTCTTGTCTACACGAGCGTGCAGGTTCACTCAGTGGAATAAAGAAAGAAAGAAATCTTTTGAATTTATCTTGTAATTACCCCCATAGTTGATAATGCTGTTTTGCAGGGGTCAGGGCCTGTTAGAAAAGAATTGACAATTCTATGCTCCTTCTTTGGAGGAAGGTTCATAATAGTATTATAACAAATTAACTTTTCATCATGTGTTTTACTTATTCCTTCCTCCCTGCCCTTCGTTGCTGTATGCAGCATCTTAATTGTGGCATGTGGGCTTTTTAGTTGAAGCATGTATGCAGGGTCTAGTTCCCCGAACAGGAATTGAACTCTGGCCCCTTGCATTGAGAGTGCGGAGTCTTAGCCACTGGACCACCAGGGAAGTCCCTCATGTGTTTTAAAGAACTTCAATTTTTATAGCAAATTATAACTTGCCTTTATGACTATCTAAGGTGGTCCAGAAATTTTTGTCTTCAAGGATTTCTCGAGTGCTACGTAGTAATCTGAACACCCTCCCATCCCTCCCCCACCCAGTTGTTATACTGTTATGAAGTGAGAGTTGTGAAGCCTGCCTGTCCTCATATCTGTTCCCAGGGCATTCCTAAACTATTCTCATTCGTCTAGCACTGTGGCACTGTGGTGAAATTGTTTGCTTTGTTCTGCTCCCTCTACTCCAAACTATAATTTCCCTAACAATATTTCGATTGTTTTCCCCTCTCTTATGTGCCTGGTATGATTCAGGCATGTAGTGAATGCATTTAAAATATATAATTTAATTTAGTACACTGTGGCTAAAATAATCGAAACATTGGAGTAACACCTTAAATTGAAAGAATGCCAAAGATTTGACTTTGTAGAAAATGCAAAGTAAAATTGTTGAATCATAAACTAGCAGTACATTATTTCAGCATTCTGAGATATGATAAAGTGCTAGATAGAACCTCTGCTGTTTTTCCACAAGGAAAGGAGTTGATTTAAATTGAAGGTACAGGGACTTCCCTGGCAGTCCAGTGGTTGGGACTTTGCCTTCCGGTGGGGGGGTGGGGAGAGGGGTGCGGGTTCAGTCCCTGGCTGGGGAGCTGGGATCCCACATGCCTCGAGGCCAAAAAACCAAAATGTAAAACAGCAATATTGTAACAGATTCATTAAAGACTTTAAAATGGTCCACATCAGAAAAATAAAATAAAATGGGCATATCCAACAAATTAAAAACAAATAATAAATTGAAGGTACAAAACTATTATTAGGGATAATACTACTCCTTGCATTACTTTTTCACAACTTGGCATCCAAGAAAACACAAATTATGTGTTAGAGTGTCCTTGTGGAATAGGTATAAAATGAGAGCATTCTTTTCTCTGAAAGCTACTTTTTTACTTGTTTTAGATACTCATTTAGAATGACTTAAGATGAGGTATGGTGATATGTGACAAGACAGTGCTTACTTATTAAACAGTAGCATGTAGAGAACACACTGTCTTCGGTGTTCTACAGATACATATCATTAAGACCATCTTCAGTCTCTTAGCATGCAGCTTTTAGTATGGGAAGAACTTGTTTTTGGAGACATTATGTGTAGTAGTTGATGACCTGAGTATTAAAATAAGGCCTGTTATGATTTACTTTTGCAGAGGAAGCGCTCTTCAGAAAAGATTGCGTGATAGGGAAAAGGAAATGGAAGCAGATGAACGGGATAGGAAGAGAGAGAAGGAAGAGCTAGAGGAAATCAGGCAGCGCCTTCTGGCAGAAGGACATCCAGATCCAGATGCAGAGCTCCAGAGGGTAAGATACTATAACATCCATAACAATATTCTTCTAAGATCGTCATGTCATCTTAAGCCAGCCAACTATGATATAGTTTAGTTTATAAGAGAAATGTTTACACTTCATGCGTCTTGCTGCTTTGGGGGAGAATATTAGTACTTAATTTTATTATGTAAGTCATCAATATTAGTTGATTTACAGCTTTACTTTCAACATCTTCTAAATGTTTCATTCCTTTATTTCTGTGAAGTATTACTTATTAAGTGAATGTCTTTTAATGTAACTTTGCTGGAAACCTGTCCTTCCTATATGTGCTCTGACACTTAATGACTTTGGAGTTTGAGTTCTCTCATTGCCACTCTATATATTTTGTTTCCAAAATAAAGATGTTTGCATGAACAGCTTGTCGTTTAAAAATGAACAAGGAAAAGACTGTGTTGTAGGATGTGGCATACCCATTCTTGCTTTTAGGAATAGTATGTCATGTTAGAAAAGTTTTTAGTTCTTAGTGTATCACAAATTAATACTATACATTCTTCATATCAGCTTAAAAACATCTGTTATATGCTGTTAACAGAAACCACATCTTCTTACATACCCCTTTTATTTTTCAAAATGAAATAGTGTTATTTTTACTGTTAAGTACTTACATGAGTAAATAGAAGGTTCAGACAGCATAGAACACAGTAATGAAATTAAAAACTGGCTGATTTCTTATCAGTCAGTTATAATCATTATATTTGTGTGGTTATTTTAAAAAGGTTTTCACACATGTATACATATACCCTCCTCACACATAAGTTTTATAAATGGAAATATTATAAGTATTGTTTACGTGCTGTTTTCTATTGTGCTTTTTTTTCCTTTGTAGATTTTTATTGAAGTATAGTTGACATACAGTATTATGTTAGTTTCAGGTGTACAACATAGTGATTTGACTTTTATGTACATTATTAGTTTATATACATTATGAATAGATCATCACAGTAAGTCTAGTAACATCTGTCACCATACCAAGTTATTATAACGATATTGACGATATCCCTATGCTGTATGTTATATTCCCCATGAGTTATTTTATAGCTGGAAGTTTGTACCTCTTAATCCTGTTCACCTTTTTGCCCCACCCCCCATTCTGCTCCGCTCTGGTGACCACCAGCTTGTTTTCTGTATCTGTGAGTCTGTTTTGTTTTGTTTTCTAATGTGCTTTTACATCAGGTATAATCTTCCACCAGAATTTCTCCAATTTATAGTCTGTCTTTTTTTCATACCTTCATCATCATGGCTGTATTGTCAATGTTTTAAATCCTTACCATTGTAACATTTAGGTTGAGGAATGTTATTATGTTTTAATTCTCCGACCAGCAGTGGGTTTGAATGCCTTGCAGATTGTGAATGGTCATTGTACTTCCTTTGTGAGTTGATAGTTAGGTGGTATTATACACAGATCTTAAATTTTTATGTAGTTCAGGATACATATTTTTACTTTTGTTTTTTCTATTTTTGTTTCATGCTCAGAAAACTTACTGATCATTCAAGTTTTTATAATGCTCTTATGATGATTATTTTCTATTATATTTTGTAATTTCAGGGGGTATTCATTTTGGTATAGGCCTTTGACTTCAGAATTCTCCCTCCCACCACTTCTTTTTCCTGTTTGTGAATACAGAAGTGACTACCACCTTCAGCCATTACCCAGAAATAAAAAATGACTATATATGACCAGGTTGAGGATTGAGTTGCCTCTTACATATTGTCTATATTGTTCTAAAATAAAATTTCTGGTTATAATTTCTTTAATAAAAATATAAAAACATACCTTTTCATTTTGAATTAGCCAGCTATTAGCAATTACCTTTGTTATCTCTGAAGAGTGTATACAAACCACTGAAGAATGGTAATACACATGAAATACTAAAAAAATTTTTACCGAGTACCTAGTATATTCTATAGATTTACTTCTGATTATAGAAGGAGGCAGTGTTTTGTTATTCCTAATGAAAATGAAAAGTAGAAATTTTGTGAAAGACATTATAAAACATAGAGCTGGTTGAATTGAAGATAGTTGAGGTCTGTTTCAGTTAAGCAAGTTATTTTCTGGTTTTAGATGGAACAAGAGGCTGAGAGGCGCAGGCAGCCACAAATAAAGCAAGAACCAGAATCAGAGGAAGAGGAGGAAGAAAAGCAAGAAAAAGAAGAAAAACGAGAGGAACCCATGGAAGAGGAGGAAGAGCCAGAGCAAAAGCCCTGTCTCAAACCAACTCTGAGGCCCATCAGTTCTGCCCCATCTGTTTCCTCTGCCAGTGGCAATGCAACTCCCAACACTCCTGGGGATGAGTCTCCCTGTGGTATTATTATTCCTCATGAAAATTCACCAGATCAGCAACAACCTGAGGAGCATAGGCCAAAAATAGGACTAAGTCTTAAACTGGGTACGTTAGCATTTCCTTCCTTCTTTTGTTCCTTCATTCCCTACACGCCCCCCCCCACCCCCACCCCAACTACGTAAATGTCGCCTTAAGGAAAAAATTAATTTGTGCTGCTTGGTAGGTAGATAGAAAATTATTTATAAAAAAAAAAATGCCTTTCTAGCTCACGATTGTTTTCATAGTTCTGCTAGTGCTCCTATATCTGCAGCTGCCTCCAGTTCTGAGAAGAAGTGAAAAGTTAAATTTTCTAGCACTTGTGAGTAGTGAGTTATTTTTTACAGTTGGGATCTTTCTCTGAGATTTGTGGAAGTACATTTACACTGCTTTTCAGGGATGGTGGGTTGTAAAATGTAACATTTGAAAATTAAGTCTTTGTGCTAATATAGTATTTTTACTATAGGTGCTTCCAATAGTCCTGGTCAACCTAATTCTGTGAAGAGAAAGAAACTCCCCGTAGATAGTGTCTTTAACAAATTTGAGGATGAAGACAGTGATGATGTGCCCCGAAAAAGGAAACTGGTTCCCTTGGATTATGGTGAAGATGATAAAAATGCTGCCAAAGGCACTGTAAACACTGAAGAAAAACGCAAACACATTAAGAGTCTCATTGAAAAAATCCCTACAGCCAAACCTGAGCTCTTTGCTTATCCCCTGGATTGGTCTATTGTAGATTCTGTGAGTAGCAAATTGAATTTCCTCATTTTATTGCAAGTTTTTCGTTTCGAATATAGCACACAAACTCAGTTCATTCTGTTGATGACAAATAGGGGTGATGATGTAGCTAGAACCTTGACATGGTCAGTAATAATAGATGATTGTGGAAATTCTTGTGGTACCTGAAGTCTTCATAAATTAGAAGCAAATAATTGTATCTTGATACATACCTGTGTTAGTTCAACTTGTGAATGATCATACTGTATTTTAGCCTTAAGAAAAATTATGTGGTTATATAGGGTTTTTAAGTAAATGTAATAAAAAGCTCTTCAATTTAGTAACGCTTTATTTTACAGATATTGATGGAACGACGAATTAGACCATGGATTAATAAAAAAATCATAGAATATATAGGTGAAGAAGAAGCTACTTTAGTTGATTTTGTTTGTTCTAAGGTTAGTCTTTTATTCTTTTCACCCCCAACATTAAAATGTTGTTAAAATGTTAGAGACTTTCTAAATTGAAAATTTTTGCACCGCCAAGTCAATGATTTATTTTTTATTTTTATTTTTTTATTTTTTATTTTTTATTTTTTTAATGATAATTTGGTTTTAATTATGAGATTCATGGCCACTTAAGTGAACCGCTCTACACTATTTCAGACCCTGCACTGCATGCTTTCATTTCAGAAGGTCAAAGAGGGCAGAGCTGCTGGCTGCTGCTCTCTTCCTGCCCCTGAGAATGCCTTGTCACCTCCTTCTTAATGGTTAGAATGTTGCTCAAGTACAGTTGAGGAGGTTTTGTGGAGACAGCCAATAGCTTGTCTCAATTCTTTGTCAGTCATCCATCCTTTGGAAAAGAAGCAAAGTAGTGCCCTTCAAAGCTTAATAGTGGTGTTAACTGACTGATTACTGTGTGCCAGGCTTCTTTCCTGGCAGGTACCATGCTAAGCATTTTATAAAACTTTATCTTCTTTAAGCCTCCCAGCAGCCTTAGGAAGTGTAAGTTACTAACAATATCCCCATTCAGTACATGAAGAAATCAAGGCTTAGGGAGAGATTGTGTTTGACCATGGTTACATGATAAGCAGCAGAGCCAAGCCTGTAAAACTCATACTCTTAACCACTAAGGTATACCACATCCTTTCATTGTCCCCTGAAGGCAAAGTCTTATCTTTATTAAGGTAGTTATAGTAGAAGCACTATATTTCTAAAAAGCAATAGCTAATTGCATTTTAAGAAAATGCTAGTTTTCTACCAGTACTGCTCTTTTAACTTTTAACGTTAGGAATAGCAAATTTAAGTGACCCTTTCTACTTGTAATTATTGCAGCATAAACATTTGTGAGTAAGGATTTGAATTAGAAGACATAATATGATGATTAAGGTCCCAGGTTTTGGTGTCAAACTTCCATTGAAAAAAGGGAATTAAGAAATTTATGGACAGGTTCTTCAGTCACAAGAGATTCTCATACTAGTTTGAGAATACCTTAAAATTTTTTTTTATTGTATTGCTAATGTGTATTTTCAAAATGACAATTGTTTTTCTTTTAGGTTATGGCTCATAGTTCACCTCAGAGCATTTTAGATGATGTTGCCATGGT
The DNA here is from genome assembly GCF_030028045.1 of Hippopotamus amphibius kiboko. NCBI lineage: Eukaryota > Metazoa > Chordata > Mammalia > Artiodactyla > Hippopotamidae > Hippopotamus > Hippopotamus amphibius. The sequence goes on from NC_080189.1 coordinate 158,771,225, forward strand.
AAGTTAGAGATTTACTGTTGCTAATATTTTAATTAACATCAATGTGAACAAACTAATTTCTCTTGAGTTTGATTGAATTTCTACCTGTGTTGGTTCCGGAATCTTTATTGGCCCGAATTAAAATTTGTGTATGCATTAAGAGGTTAAAGGCATTCATAGTAAGATGTCATTAGACAACAGTAGAGTTAGGGTTTTCTTTATCCTTCTCTCCCCTCCCGTCTTTGATGTTTGTGTATATAAATTTAAGTTCTGAACCTATTCATACAATTAGAGAACATTTATTAAGTGTTTACTAGGTAGAGCAGTGTGCTAAAGTACAAAAAGGTGGACTATCTGCCCTTAAAGAACTAGCAGGGAAACAGGTGTACCAATATTGATACTGTAATATACTTAATATAATGGAGGTATGTGAAAAAAGATAATGGGGGCAGAGGAGATAGAGCAGTTAGGTGTTGAGGGCAGTTAGGGAAATCATTACAGGAATTAACATCTAAACTGAGACTTGAGATTGTATAACTCTTTTGTCACCTGGGCAGGTGTCTGTTGGGTTAGCAGTAAACATCAAATCCCCAGTTGCATTTAATTTGATTATTAGAGTTAGTGGTTGCATTGATTTTGTGAGAAAAGAAAGGAAAAGGATTCATGGTAAAGGTGAGAGAGTGATTGAATGGACTATGAACTCCAGTCTAGGAGGAAAAGGAAATAATATCAGAATAGAGATGGTGGTTTGAATGAATCAAGGATTGGTGGTTCCAGTGAAGTTGTGGGAGATGTGTTTGAATGAAATAACTGGAAAGAGAGGTTTAGTTAGTAGAATGTTTGAGAATACAATTGGTAGCTCAGTCCAGATGGTGGCGAGGTGCCAAGTATGGCCATGGGAATTTCTGGGGCAGAGCTGATGTCATTGTTTAGAATATCAGCGAACTTGAAGCTGGGTCATAACACATAGAAATTGAAATTACTGGGATTGGAGAGAAATACAAGAACCAGCTGCCAGTGTGCTCATTTAATGTGGATGAAAGAGTAGATATTTGCTGCACAGCTGCTGTTGGAGTGAAAGGGTGGTGTAATGAGATCTCATGAACCTCAGTGAAGATAGTGTTTACAAGGAGATTAACTAAAGATCCAGCAGCTTCCCCTCTCTTGTGGAGACTAAATCTTTGAAAGTGAGGAGCTTCATCAGAAGGCCACAGGGGGACCTTGCCCCTGCCTAGATAAACATAGCTATAGGCTCCCAAAAAAGCACGGGAACTGGTTTATAAAAGGGGAAACTTTTCTTTGTTTCGGGGCTCAGTCTTTGGATGTGAGTCCACTTGGCCTGTTACCAGTACAATAAACATTGCTTCCTGTAAAAAAAAAAAAAAAGAAGGCCACAGGGGTGTCAGGGATTTTAGGGGACATAGCAGGTTTTCAGTTAAGGTAAGGAAATGAAAAGTCTAATTAAAGAATTTGAAGATGGTTAACATACAGTGGAATGGGGTCTAAAAGGCAGAGTGGGAAGGTAGCAATGGGAAGAAGAGTCAGGAAGAAGAAACGTCAGTCATGATAGGGTATGATGGGTGACTGGGGAAACTTTTTTTTATTTATTTATTTTTTTTCGGGGGTACACCAGGTTCAATCATCCGTTTCTATACACATATCCCCATACTCCCTCCCTTCCTTGGCTCCCCCCCTCGAGTCCCCCCCACCCTCCCCGTCGGGGAAACTTTTATTTTGACCTGCAATGCAAGTTGTCAGGGGTGGTATAAGGGGGTGCCTAACTAAAAGGAGCTCTAAGGTCAAGAAATTGTGTGTCCAGGCACTATATGACATCTAAAGCCAGATAACATTAGTTTTCTGCTGCCTAGCTAGCCCAGTGCTGCATCTGTTGTTTAAAATTCCTGAAAAAAACATTTGTGAAAAGTTTATTGATGCCATAATGCTGAGCCTCAGATGAAAGGAGATAAGTGAATAGATCCCAGTCCTTAGGGATAGAATCTAAACTTTCTTGACCTTCCAGTCTCTTCACAGTTATCCTTGGAGTAAAGAGAGAGTTTTGTAGTTAGACCTGAGTTAAAGAATTAAAAAAAAAAAAAATCGGAGAGTTCCCTGGCAGTCCAATGGTTAGGAGTCTGCAGTTTCAGTGCCAAGGGCCCAGGTTCAATCCCTGGTGGGGGAGCTAAGATTCCACAAGCCGAGTGGCCAAAAAAAATTAAAAAAATAAAAATCAGTGTTCTGGTTTGTGGCCTTAGCAGAGATATAATCACTGTTGGTGAAGATGTCGTATGTCACTATTAATAGTTTGATAATTTGGAGTATAATTAAACTCTACTGCTTAATTAATTACTTACATTATTTTTGATTATTTTTTGGCTCATTGTTGATCAGAGTGGGAGGAAACCAATTCAGCTAGTGTTGTCAGCCAGTTCTGGTATAGCTCATAGGCCCCCTAAATATTTCCTTTTTAAAAATTAATTAATTAATTAATTAATTTCTTGGCTGCATTGGGTCTTCGTTGCTGTGCACAGGCTTTCTCTAGTTGCGGGGAGTGGGGGCTACTCTTTGTTGTGGTGTGCGGGCTTCTCATTGTGGTGGTTTCTCTTGTTGCAGAGCATGGGTTCTTGGCATAAGGGCTGCAGTAGTTGTGGCTCGCAGGCTTAGTTGCTCCACAGCATGTGGGATCTTCCTGGAGCAGGGATTGAACCCTTGTCCCCTGCATTGGCAGGCAGATTCTTAACCACTGTGCCACCAGGGAAGTCCCCTCTAAATATTTCTTGAATAAATAAGATTGAATTTTTAGCTCAAGTAGTATTTTGCTCTTATTAGAAATCTGACTTTTTCCAACTGCACCTTTCCTCATTTTATGTTAATGAACTTTGGTTGCATTTTTGTGCCTATATCTATATTATTTCCAGGGTTCAATTCCACATTAATTAGTGTTGCAGCATAGTTCTTTTTGTTTCTTTGGTTGGTTGGTTATTTCTTTGCCTGTGGGATCTTAGTTCCCTGACCAGGGATTGAACCCTCTGCCCTTGGCAGTGAGAGCACGGAGTCCTAACCACTGGACTGCAAGGGAATTCCCACAGCATAGTTTTCTTAAATTATGGGATAAGTCTGGCTCATCGATGTCTTATTTAAGTTCTTTATTTGTCATCACTGAGAAGTGTAGGGAAATTTCTCAGAAAAATCAATTTCTGTCTTGTCTTAGGTACGTACTGATTGTACTAATAAGCACTCTTCAAAGCATTTTGTACATATCAGCTCTCTTTAATTCCCGCAGTAGAACCAGGGTGATGTAGCTGCTGTATCCTCCATCTTACAGATAAGAGAACTGAGGCCTCATTGTGATTAAATAACCTAGCCAAGAACATGTAACTAGTAGGAGGTAGAAGTGGAATTTGAATCCAAGTAGTTTGGCTAGAGATCTGGTTTGCCTAACTCCTAACCTGGCCTGCTTCTCCAGAGTCCTGGCAGCATTAGGCCACATGCCATTATGACGGCAGTACTCTGGAGCTTAAGTCATTGCTGCCTTCTGTTGAAGGAAGCATGCCATTCCAGTTTACCGCACAGCAGCCCTGGTCTAGAGTGCCACATACGTGTGGGGGCTGGGTACAGGAAAAGTGGTGAGGACATGATGCACCTAACTCATATGTAGATAGAAAAGATAATTTGATTTGCCAAGTGGAAAAGACCTTTTATTTATTCAGTAGTCTTGTGTCCCTTGTGAAGATAGTGTTCACTTTGTTTACTGTATCCCAGATACTGTGTTAAAAAATGCTGTACATATATTCTCATTTAATATTTCAGTGTCACATATGTAATAAGGGCTCAATAAATGTTAAGATTGTGAGGTTCTTGGGGAGGGTAACTCAGATACTCTGTATTAAGTATTATGTAGTTTTATAACTAGTTCTGTCTAGATTACTATATTCTTTATAACAACCATTTGCTTTCTTTAGGAGGTAGTTTTTCAAGATATGTATAAATAAATGCTTGTTGGTAGAAAAAAAGTCTTTTTTATTCCAGCCATCTTGTTGGGAGATGCTGATGATTGCTTCTCTGACATGTGTAACTGTTTTTTGTCTTTTTCCTTTTCTAGGTACTTGATGAAGAAGCAGAAGTTTTTATAGTCAAGATGTGGAGATTATTGATATATGAAACAGAAGCCAAGAAAATTGGTCTTGTGAAGTAAAACTCTTTTTACATTTAGACTAAAGCTCCATTTCAGATTTCTTCTTTCCCGCCCTTCAAAGGACTTAAATTTTTTTTCTGTCTTCAAAGACATTTGTGAGATCTGTAATTTTTTTTTTAATGTAGAAAATGTGAAATTTTTTTGTCCTCTAATTTGTTGATGCCATGTGTACTCCCTTGGTTGTAAAGACATCTGAATCCTACCATGGTTCTCTTTATACTCACCAGGTACAAATTACTGGTATGTTTTATAAGCCGCAGCTACTGTACACAGCCTATCTGATATAATCTTGTTCTGCTGATTTATTCCTTGTAAATATTAAAATGACTCCCCAATTCTTTTGCAGAATTGCACTTAATATTGAACTGTACTGTATAGGCACCAACAGGAACGATTTTAAATTGAAAGAATACCAGTCATACCTATTACCCTTACCCCCTTGATCAAAAATGGCAGGCCCTCATGATGGCATGGAATTTAAAATTAGAGTGTGAAAATTAGCAGACAATCCATTCCTACTGTATCTCTGTATGAATGTGTTTGTGTGGATGTATGTATAAAAGTCTTACTTTTCCCTAATTTGCTTTGGAGGGTTCCCTTAAACATTTCCTAATTGAAGAATAGAATTGTAAAGGAAACATGGTATTGTGCCAACCCAAATGTCTGGGATATTAGGTTATTTGTCTCCCAGAGCATGGTATTCTCTTGTGGCAAGCAAGTCTGTTGAACGGAATGGATTTTTCTGTTGAAAGCTGGCTGCGTCAGCCTCTTTTTTAAGGGAGTGTGAATCATAATGGTCCCCCCCCCCCCCCCCCCATTTCATTGTGCAGAAATGAGGCAGATCCTTAGATTCTGGAGAGCTTTATTTAATGCATTTTTTGCACTGCTTGGTCCTTAGTTTAATTTTGATGTACCCCTTTGTTTTAAAAAAAAAAAAGCTTCATTCCAAAAGGGTAAGTGAGAAAAATCTTTTAAAAATAAGCAAAAGATAAAATTAGGCAACTTTCCAAACTAGGGATGTTTAACAAGATACAATAGGATTTTAGCATGGCAATTTACAAAGTTTACATCTTATTTCTGAGGATAAAGTAAATCGTTTAAAACAGTTACCACTAATTTTTTGTTTTGTAAAGGGTTTCTATCTTGTGTGTGTGTATATGCAGGGACACACCTTGTTTACCTCTGCTCATCAAAGTTTAAAAGCGTACTGATGGTGTTCTTAGAGACATACGTGGGGCTTTCTTTACTGTAGATCAGAACTTCACCAGGGAGCAAAATTACCTGAAAATGTAACAAGTTTTAAACAGTTCTTAAGAGAAATTAGGTGCAGCTATTCCCGAGTCTGAATATTTATTTTTAAAAAAGATTGAGGGGAGTGTTAAAAAGCATAAAAAGCATAACTGAGCTTGAGTTACGAGATTTTTTTTACATCTTAAGAGGACATTTGAAAACACTGTTCTTAACATTGGACCACGACGTGGTTCCATTATGTAAATATTTCAGATATTAAAAATGTATATATTTGATCTTGGGACTCATTCTTTCAGAGTCTTATTAAATAAATCAAAGGCATCATGTTGTAATTATGCAGTGCACACTAGAAACTTAAGTTGAAAATGCGGGCTGAATTTTTGATGGACTTGATTTTTGAGTATCAGTAACTGAAGGTCAAAGAGGCCATTTCCCTTATTTTGTATTAATCTAGACCTCTATGGAGATATTCCCCCCTTTAGTGTTATAATATTGTAAATTGTGGTTTCTGAAGGGAAAATTGTAGGAACATGATCCTTGCCATTTACAGATTCATTTACTAGCCTTTTCTCAGATTGACCCCGAGTGTACCTCCTTGTTCGAGCAGTTTATTATGCCTCTCTGTCTTCTCTTACCATATTATTGCATCTAAGGCATCATATTAGGGTGTTTCTATTTTAGCCAGTATTAGCATGAAAGTTTATTAAGATAGATTTAATTTTCTTTGCTTTGGTCTCTTCTGCTTTTTCAGTTATATTTACCTTAAAAGGGCCCTTGTGTGAAACCCTTGGGGGCACATACCATATACTGCATAACACCTTTAGTGAGATTTGTGTCAGGACCCCAAATATATATATTAACATTTCTGTAGCAAAACAGGAGTGATCACAGTCAGTGGGTTAAAGACTGCTACATTAATAGCTTAATGCAGTTCAAGTCACATTTTTGCCACGAAAGTTAAACTTCAAGGTTTTCAGAGTTTCTTATTCTTCAGGTTTGTATGTAAAGAACTGGACATGTATAAGCTGGCATATCATAGTGTCAGGAAGAATACCCATAAGAAAATTTTTAGTAAATTGCTTGAACTTTCTGGGTTGTCTTTACCATTTGTCCATAGATTAATTTCAACTTGGAAACCTTAGTTAATCCATATTGCCCATTCAGGTTGTTGTAAAATTATATGGAAGTCTTGACAACCATTCTTGACGTGGCAGTTAGGAAACCAATATGCTTTTTCCTCATTTGAGCCTGTTAATAAAATAATTTTAAATATGTACATCTGTCTACAGGAAGAAAGTGGTTTTTCTTAAACTTTAACATGCACCTGAATCACCTGCGGTTTCCTGTTAAAATGCACTTAGTAGGGCTAGGGTGGGCCTGAGATTTTGCCTTCTGACCAGTTCCCACATGTTGCCAGTGCTAAGTGACCCAAGAACTACTTTGATTAGCAGTGTAAAGTGTCTGCTCAGTACTACTATTTTATTCTAACAGACTGCACAAATGCAGCTTAATTTTCTTTTTAAGTACGTTTTAAAGAGAAAAACATTTTTTGAGGCAAATAAAAAGGTAGGTATTATTTATGTTTATGAACATAAAGTAATCTCGGAAAAAAGGGTGCCCGAGAACAACTCCAACATTCTAGGCTTTATTCCCAACCAGCCCAGAACATTTTCTCCTTAGAGAAATTCATGTCATTACTCTGCATCTTGTCATAGCACTTCCTGATATGTAATAGTAGAGGCTGATGGTTATTTTGTGGAGAGTGCACTTTCAGAAGCTAATCAGGCATGAATACTAGTTATGGTGGACAAATTGAGAAAACAGTGAGCTCAAGAGTTACAACTGGACTAAATAAACATTATCATTTTTTCTCCTTTAACATGAAGGAGAAAAATTTGAATGCAAATAAATATAGGCAGGTATACAGTGTGTGTATGGGGCTTATTTACCCAGCTCTTTCAAAAAAGTTTTATGAATGTTTCCACTTTCTACCCAAAAACTGCTGAAGGATTTTATGTCAAAATGGTTACACATTTTTTCAAGTCATATTTCAGCCTTCTATTAATATATGTGTATATATATACATTTTTTTAAGGTAAACTCATTTTTTTTAAAGAACTTTTATTGAGATAGTTAACATACAATAAACTGCATATATTTAGAGTGTACAATTTGGTATTTGTTCTATTAATATAAAATTGAGAAATTGTTTTGCCTAGCAAGAGATGGTAAAATTGATTTGTGAATACCACTAGCTATAAAAAGGTATTAGAAGGAATCCCAAATAGGCAAGGAAATTGGCAGTCTAAGAGTCAGGAAGAAAACTAGAGAAATTCATACACATATATATTTTAAACCCAGGAACTATCACTGTTACATTCCATACTATAGATCAAGGTGAGCTTAAATTTTTGACAAACTGGTAGATTTTTTTGAAATGTGATTATGTTAAAATACTGAAATATTTATTTGCATTTGAATGCTTAATTTTCATCTTTATTTTAAAGGTCCTTTGCCTTTAATTTTATTACTTGACTCATATGAAGGCTAAATTAGGAATAGTAATCTGAAATGCCCAGGAAGAAAAGATAATTTATATAAACAAAAATGAATAAAAAATCTTTTCAAGCCACGTTGTTTGAATTAATGACACTCCAAGTCTGCCTACTCTGCCACATCATGTATTAGTTGGATGGATAACTTGCTCAGAGTGGTAGCTGAATTATTACACCAGGTAACCCTTTTGTCTTTTTGTGTATGACTTACATTTGTCATTGAAGCATACTTAATATGTTGCCATTCATGTTTTAAGGTAGATGGAGTGATAGACATAAATAAGACAAGATATCTAGTAGCTGACAGTCTAGTGGTAGAGAAAAACAATGAGAGGCTCACTAATAGATACACAATGTACTATATGAACTGTCAAACTCGATGAGCTAACTTCAAGGTCAAGAGGAAAGGGACAGTAGGAAGCTTCTCAGCAGAGGTAGTAATAGGTAGGTGGGATCTCAGAGATCACAGTCTTTTTTTTTTTTTCTTTTTTGGCTGCACTGCATGGCTTGTGGGATCTTAGTTCCCCGACCAGGGATTGAACCTGCACCCTCAGCAGTGAAAGTGCGGAGTTCTAACCACTGGACTGCCAGGGAAATCCTGAGATCATGTAGCCTTAAGTACCCACTGCAACACTGCTACAATGTTCTTTATGTTGGATATCTAGAGGCCTGCATATTGGATTCTAATTCATGATCTAGATGTGCACTATCAAGTTTAATTGTTAAATAAAATTTAAAACTCAGTTCTTCAGTTACACTAGCCATATTGCAAGTGTTCAGAAGTCATGTGTGATTAAATTTAAAAATCATTTTTTTGTTTGCAATATTCATATTTCAAGTGCTTAACAGCCATATTTAGCTAATGGCTGCCAGTATTGGATGGACATTGCAGATTAAAGAACATTATTTTGGCTGCAGAAAGTTATATTGGATAGGTATGGTTTAGTTGCTAACAGCCATCTAAGGGCAGAGGAAAGTGCTTGTTAATAAAGCTCCCTCATAGGAAGCATTTTTAGGAAATCTTTGTTGAGGCAAAAAGTGTTATGAATTTCAAAATAGTTCTGAACAACAATTTTTCCTATTTTGTTTCCTTGTAACAAAAGGAAAAACTAGTGAACATTTCACATTATAGAATCTAGAAATTATGAAGGTTCATTTTTTTTCCCTGTCAATTAAAAAATACTGGGAAGTATACCCAGGTGAAGAGATATGACTAATTGTTACCATAGATGAAAAGCTAAAGTTTCATTTTGAATATATTCTTGAGGCAAATTTTAAGGGGGTTCAGTTTTTTGAAAAGAAGGAAATTTAATAAAATATTGACAGTCATACAGAACTTAAGACTAAAAATACTAGATGAGTAAGATAAAGCCAGACTTTCATCTTGAGTTGTTCCAATCTAAAGAGCCAGATCCTTGCAAAGAATTGAAACGATGTGAGAGCTAGTAAGACAGAATATGGCCAAGCAACTAGCCTTGATAACTATTATTTTTCATATTTCAATTCTACTTTACTCCCATAGTAAATAGGGCAGTGATGTATAAATAAAGGCAAACTGCTTTTATGTGGGAAGTGTTACTAACTTGGATTGCCTTGCTAAATCAATGGTGTAAAGAACTGGCTTTGGTCCTGACTTTATTTGCTTGTGACTAGTGACTGCTCTAGCCTCTCTAGTCTCGAACAGCCCCTCTACCCAGGTAGCTCTAACAGGTCCGGCACTGTGGATTTTCCATCTGCTTCATCTTCCACTGCTTACTATTGATTTTTGCCACCTTTTTTTTTTGGTCATTTGTTTCTCCGTTCTTGCTTCCAAGTTCCAGACACTTCTGGGGAAAATATAAAAGCACCACTGCGGATAGTCTGGACCCTCTACTATTTTCCTCATTCTTTTACTGAACTTCATTTCTTAACCACACACACTGCAGCTTTTACTGATCTTAAACTTCCAGTGCTGAGACTTCCATGGTGGTCCAGTGGTTGACTCCACGCTTCCACTGCAAGGTACACGGGTTCAATCCCTGGTCAGGGATCCTGCATGCCATGCAGTGCAGCAAAAAACAAACAGAAAACTTCAGTGCTATGAATGAGTATGAATGAGTAAAAAAGTCATTTGATTTTTCCCTCTTAGCAGATAACTCGCAAGGTTAACAAAACCTTAACTTAAAAAAAGTCATTTAGGCACGTTATCTCCAGTTCTAGCTCACCAGTTTATGATGACATGCATCGTGAACCTTTGCTTTCTAAAATTAAGGATAGGCACTCCATCCCTCCTATCCAGAAGACCTCCCGTACTCCAGTGTCTCTCTGGTTTCTAACTACAGTTTGTAGTGTCCTGAGACTTGCTCAGATGTTTCCATTATCTTTACTGTCTTCAGGCTGGAATAAGTTTTAAAGAAACTTAACCTTAGGTTCTCTCCTTTTCACTACACTAGAGATTCCACAAAGAGTAGCTTATAGTTATGTGTGCCCTCCGAATTTCTTAAGTCCCACTCAATGTTTTTCTCTCTCCATTTCACTGGTGACTGGTAATAGCCTAAATGAGACTGGCCTTGTAAGAGGCTACACCTAGTTTACGCTGTAGCACTATGGACATTTGCTATTTGGGACTCTCTTCCTTGGTGTCTAGTATGTCACTTTAGCCTTGTTCCTCTAGTCTGTGTCTTTTTACTGGTTCTTCCTCAGCACTTCCTGGGTTTCTATACTCCTAGAAAGGTGAAGAAATACACAGAACTGAAGGAAAATTTATCTGTAGTCCAGTTAGTCAGCCACTGGTTGCTTTTTAATCACCTTTATTTCCTTTTTGCAGGAATGTGTTTTGACATATGCATAAATGTTATGTCTATTTTTTAATGTAACAGGATAAGAGTGTTTCTGTTACACATAATCTTCATAAATGATTTTAATGACATTTGGTGAAGTGGGTGAATCATACTTTATTGTAAGACATTTAGCATTCCAATTTTTGCTATAATACTCCATGAACATTTTTGCACAAAAATGAGATTTTTTTTCTATTGAGATTGTTTCTAAAAATAGTTTACCAGCATTTTAAGACTTTGTACTCACATCTCAGATTGCATTAGAAGAGATTGAACTAGTTCACACATGCATGGGTTTTAGCCTATGCATGTTTGACAAATGTACTGAACTGTTTTATGTGCTAGGTATTGTTCTCAGCACTTGCAATATATGCAAATAGGCAAAAATTCCTACCCTTGTGAATTTTGAGGAGGGAATAGGGAGATGAGAACTTTAAAAAAAAGTTGGCGGGGGGGGGGGGGTGGTTGTCAACCTTTTAGTTCCCCAACATTCCCTGTTAATGGAAAAACTTACTCCTGCTACTTCTGTTCTTAAAGTTGTGTGCAAAACCTATTTAAATCTGTTCATGTATTTGAGGGGGTCAGGGAGGAGGGAGGAGTTAGGGATTGATGCTCTAGGAATATGAAGGGTTAACTTGGGGGAAGAATTTAAGAGAAATAAAAAAATCTCATTTGGCCAGATGACATGTTATTAATTTCATTTTCAGTTTTCTGATTACCTGTAAATTTGACCATTTCTCCTTTGTTCACCTTTGGTTTTACATGAGAGTATTCCTTGTTAACTTAGCTTTCAGATGAGTGTATGTGTGTGGTATGCTACTTAAGGAGTTAGTTATTGGTACTGTTTTTACAGCCATTTGAATGGAAAGCTAGCACATGCAAAAATCAAACGAACATAGAGGAACTCACTGTGTACCAGATACTATGTTAGGTTTTGGGATTACAAAAATAAGAATTTATGCTCTGAAAGCTTACCCTCTAGAAAGACTGGTTCTTAAACTTGGAGCCCAGGAATCCAAGACGATGTTTAAAATGCAGTTTCTCGGGTTCTCCTCACCCACCAAAAGTTTTCATTCATTGGGTAGGAAGTGGAAGGCACAGGAGCTTCCTTTTGATTGTGGTGCCGCTGATTCGCACCGAGGAACACTGTAAAAATAGGTACTACAGAGAAATGAAAGAAACGTTAGATTTAAGACGCCATCACTTGTAGGCCCGGAGAAGCACACACTGGGTCCAGTTTACGTAGAAATTTTGATCCTCAGCTCAAGAGCGGTCTCAGATCTCTGACAACCTCATACCGGTGCCGGTACCCTCGGGGGTGAGGAGACGAACGAGGGGCGGGGTGTCCCTCCAGCTCGGAAGGCCGACTGGAGCGCATAGTCGCCTCCTCAGTCCCCACCCACCACCGGAAGATCCACCCACTTCCTCTGGGCCCCGCCTCTCCGGCAGGGGTGGGGGCCCTCCGAGGCCCCGCCCCTCGGAGGGCCTACCACCAACGACGCCAGCGCCGGAAGTGACGACACCGGTGAAGCCTTTGGGGCGGGGCCTGGGCCGGGCAGCTCCAAAGGCTGCGATTTCACATCGGAAACAAAACAGCGGCTGCTGAGGAAGGAACCTCGGCTGCTGGAGGCCGGTGGCGGCGGCGGGGAAAGGGTAGGTGCCCGGTAGGGAGTTGGGGAGAAAGAAGCGCGCCCCTCATCTGGTGTCCTCACGGGCGGCTGCGGGCAGGGCCAGCCTTTTGTCGCCGTCCGGGCCGCGGAGCCGGTGTCCTGGAGGATGAGGAGCGGGGCGCGGTCGGGCGGGGACCGAGGAACCCCGCGTGGGGCACGAGGAGGGGCGGCCCGTTGCTCGGGCTCCGGGCGCGCGATCTTGTTGAAGAGAGATTCCCCTTCGCAGCTTGGTCCGAAGTGCTGGTTTCCCGAAGACCTCTCAGGGCGCAGGTGCCTTGGGCGGGGATTGACCGCCTTGCCTGGAGCGGAGCAGGAGAAAGAGGAAGCGCCTCGCGCTGGGTCTGGTTGAGCAACTGGTGAAACTCCGCGCCTCCTGCCCTGAGTGTGTCCTTGTCCAGGGGAGGCGAGTGGCACTCAGGGCTAAGTCCTTTCTGTCTCAGTGCGGGGCGGAAAACAACTGGGTCTGATGCTTTTGCCTTGATCGGGACTGTCACGAGGCATCTATGGCCAGTGCTTTGCATGTATTTTAGACACTTGGCGTTTTCATCCCGCTCAGATTCTTTTCAAATAAATATCTGCGTCTCTTTTAGGAAAGTAACTTAATTTTAAAAGCACTGCTTGCCAGCTTTGGACAAGAGGAATAAAGTGTTCAAGGTTTACTGTGGGAGATACGAATAGTGTGCAGATTACTATATGGCAAGGCACATTGTAAAAAGTCGTATTCGCTGAAGTTCGAGGCAGGTAGAGATTACATCTGGTTAAGGGCGTCTTGTTATTTGAGGTATCTTTTACAGTGGAAAGGTTTTCACCCTCAGAGTTGAATTGGGGAGGGCATTATATCAAAGGGTGTACTACGAAGAGGGGCCCTCTGGATCCTGAGGGTCCAGGGACCCAGTGTACACATTAAATAACTGTTGTGAGGGGGGATAAAAGCAGGAAAATGGATCGGAGCCTGTTAACAGCATTTGGCTGATTTCAGTCACCTGCAAAAGCCAATTTCAGTTCTCCTTAACTCATTTGCAGAGTTCAGCCAACTTAAACCCCCCTCCCACCTGCACTTAATAACAAGCCCTTAATAATGAAAAAGAAGCCTATTTATTGAGGGCATGGATTCCCTCACCTCTACCCCCCCTTCCCCAAAGAAAAGTAGATGATAGAAGCAGCATCTTTCATCTGCTTTTCCATTCATCTACTCCTCGTCCTTGGGTAGATAGTTACCACAATTCTGGGTGTACTTTCCTCTGAACGGATGTGATCTAGTGCTGAATTTTAAATTAATGGCTGCCCCTAGTCCTAGACTGCTGCGTGAATTTCTACGTGGGGAGAACTGGAGGATTGGCGTTGGTTTGTGAGAATAACAGGAAAGTTATGACATTTATCCATCAGCAGGGTTTATGTGGTCCTCTTCCTCTCTCTCAGATCCAGGTTTCCTCCGCTCCTGCTCTCCCACTACTGTTACATCAGATTGCAGGGAGAGACTTTTCTTTTGGATGTATTCTGAAAAACTTTTCAGAGCCTGCTAATATTGCCTCTCCTTCATGTAATAGATGCCAGGCAGATTTGGAAGGTGTTTTGAGCTTTGCTTTTCATAAGTTTTGTGATAATAACTTTGCTTTAAGTACGTGGGTGCTAGCATGAATAAGAGATTTGAGGTGACTTTTGCGTAATCCAGGTGAGATATAGTGAAAATTTGACTTTTGGTGGTGGCAGGGGCTTAGAAAGGAGGAAAAATATGAAGAGGACATGACAGCCAATTGAGCAGCCAGGAGTAAAGTGTAAAGTTGACTAGGAGGCTTTAAGTTGGAGAATGTGGAAATCATCACAGAAATAAGGAAGTTAGGAGCAGAGAACTAGTCTAGAGAAGAAGATGAGGAAGCAGTTTGGAAGTATCGCTTTTGAAGTGCCAGCAGTTGAAATATCCCGTGGATAGGGCTGGAGCTGTAAACATGAGTCACTGAAATAGACCTACCAGTTGATGTTGGAGCACTGGAGGAGATGCCTAAGGAAAGGAGGGGGACAAGGAGGCTCAGGCAGAGCCTTGGGAACACTTATAATGAGGGGGTGGAAGAGGATGAGGAACCAGCTGGGGGGAATGAGTGGTGGGAGGAGAACCTCCATAGTGCAGTGTCACAAAAACTGAGGAAGGAAGGGAAGCTTCAGGAAGGAAAAGGTTATCAGGGATTTTCAGGATTAAGGCTGTTTGTAGGAGAAAGAACTGAAGCTTTAGAGCAACACTGTCCAGTAGAAACATAATGTGAGCTACAAAGGTCAATTTTAAATTTTCTAATGAGCAAAAATTTTTAAGATAGAAATAGGTAAAATTAAGTTGAATAATATATTTTACATAACCCAATACATTTAAAATGTTTTTATTTCCACATCTAATTAATGTAAAAACGTACTTGTCTGTCTTCCCCTCTATATAGTGAGCTCCTCAGGTGAACAGAAGCATCATCTTGATTCACTAGCACCCCTAGTATCTATCGCAGTGTGTAGTTATGTAGAAGAAACCCAATGTTTGTTGATAAAGGGTATTAATGTTTGGTTTTCACAGTGCCTTGTACAGTTCCTTAAATTGATCTAAAGCAAATGAGAGAATGCAGGCGTTGCTGAGAATAGTCAGTGATTTACAAATTAATTAGATATAAATAGTCATTTTCTTTATTAAAGATTAATTGTGTTCTACCCATTTCCACAACAAATTTGATACAATGACTCAGGGTAATTTTATCTTCTGTGTAGAGTTATTGAAATTAAATTGGGGAGGTGGTGGAGAATCTTTACATAAGTAATAATACAGGACCATGGTCTCATAGCCACAGTTCTTAAATCCAAAAGCTCCTGAAAAAACTGAAAGGCTTTTCATAATTTATTTGACAGCAAAATCTAACCTGAACCTCTTTATGTAATTTAAGACTACTTTTACATTTCACTGCGTATTTGTTAATGTGTTTGATTTTGTAGTTCTATCTAAGACCCTGGGGGGACATTATAAAACATGGTATTTGCATCATCTTACCTTTACAAAATCCAAAAAATATATGAGTTCTAAACATATTTAGTCCTAAGGGTTTCAAGATAAAGGATTTTAGGTTTGTAAGTCTTTGTTCATTTTTTAAATTGCATTTTCTGAGACCACATAACCATTATTATTTAAAAACAACCATGATGACTACATTATAGACCTCTCCCAAACTCAGAGCCTTAGAGCATTAGCTCTCACTTTGCTTAAAGGTGACAGCTAGGGCAGTTCTGCTTTGCTTGTCTTGTTTTGCGACCCAGGCTGAAGGGGCAGTGGCTACCCAGAGTAAGTTCTTGTTGAGGGAACAGCAGAAGTACAGAAGGCAAGGCCACCTGCACAAGCACAGTTTAACTGTCTATACCACATCTGCCAAGATCCCATCGATCAAAGCAAGTCATAAGATTGTGCCCAAAAGCATGGACTGGGCAGTAGACTGCACCCACCTTGAAGCCAAAGCAAGTCACAGAGCCAAGCTCAACATCACTGGAGAGAAGTATATTCCTCCCTTGGGGATGCTGGGGGAGGGATTGAATATTTGCTGAATAATAATCTAATCTACCACAGATGGTTCACAGAAGTAGAGTGGGATGGAAGGAGGCAAAAAAAATCACCAAATAGGATGTATCACTATCCTTGCTCTTTTTAGAGTCTACTGCTTTCACAAAGCCTCTTGTAGGGCTGAGGAAATTATTTGCTCCTAGTCTCTTAAAATTCTGAGGGTCTTTCTAGACTGTATTCCTGATGTTTTAAGTTAGTTTCAAATTATTTTTATTAATTTTAATTTTGTTACCTTGGATGGACTTCCCTGGCAGTCCAGAGGTTAAGACTCCATGCTTCCAATACAGGGGGCACGGGTTCGATCCCTGGTCAGGGAACTAAGAACCCAAGTGCCACCTGGCATGGCCAGAAAAAACCAAAAACAAAAAAACTGTTACCTTGGGATGTAATGAGAGACAGAAATGTACTTTTCTGTTGGTGTTTCCTTAAATGGAATTTTTAATAAGCTTCTTTTGGGAGTTTTAAACATTGCTTCTGTGATACTTTTCGAAGTGCTGATGGATAGAAGGTTTCTGGTTAGATGGACTTTTCTGTTCAGCTCATCTAAACTAAGAGATTATTTGTATTACCCTGGAGCTTTTTTCTCAGTCTTTGTATATAATAGAAGAAAATTGTAGTTACCCATCAGAAAAGGATTTCTTTTTCCTTTTATCTGATTGACCAAGTATGTTGAGAAAAAGGAAATGGATGGCAGTGAATTCAAGTGTTGTGCTGTAACAGTCTCAGAAAATATTTAGCAGGTGGCCGGAGAGAGAAAACACCAAAATCTACTTACATCCCTCCTCCCACTCCCTCTGCAATCCAGGTCACATGAAAGATCCTCATTTCCCAACAACTGTCTTTTCTTGTTCTCAGGGCACTATTAAGAATGCTATAAAGTCCACTAGTGTCTTTTGCCTCGCTGCTGGAACAGTGGGTCATTGGCCTTCTCCATGCAGTCATCAATTGTTTTCAGCTGTTATTGGACCAGAATCAAATCTAGCTTTGCCTGCCCCTTTCTTTGTACCAACAATGAGTGTTTGTTCACCAGGCCTGACTGAAGGCCTGGCTAGCCCTGTTGCCTACCTTTGCTTCCTACTGAGCTCCATGTAGAGAGCAGCTCTTCCAGAGAGGGCCACCCTGCAGCATTATGATCTTCAGTGCATCAGTGGAGGCGTGAGCTTTCTCCTGGTGAACTGGCAAAGACCTGGGCTGGGCATCAGAATATCTGGGTTCCGGAACTGGTGTCACCTGCCTCATAATTGTGCACTGGCAAATTCTTTCACCTTTCCTGAGCCTTAGTGTTTCAGGTGTAAATGGATTGAGGGGGTGGGGATGGAGGAGAAGTGGTTTCAGGACTCCTGCCAGCCCCCACCTCCATGGCCCATGGTGGATACTAAAATCCTCAGATGCTTAAGTTCCTTATATAAAATGACATAGTATTTGCATATAATCTAAATACATCCTCCTGCATACTTTAGATCATCTCTAGATTACTTATGATACCTAATACAATGAAATGATATGTATATAGTTGTAAATACAGTGTAAATACTATTGTAATTATTTGCTGGCACAAGCAAATTAAGTTTTACTTTTTGGAACTTTCTGGAATTTTTTTCCAAATATTTTTGATCTGCAGTTGGTTGAGTCTGGGTTAGTATAGTGTTGGAGTATGTTAACGTGACTACTGTATTATTGATGATTCTTACAAAGTTTGTCTGAGAAAGCTCCAGTATGATAAACAGTTTGTGTGATTTCTTTTAATAGCTGGACAGATCCTACAAGCATAAAGCTAATAATGCAGCTGCTTAAATTAAAATGACCAGAGTATCATCGTAGCTTATCTTTAAAAAACAAAAACAACAACAAAAACCAGAATAACTGCTAGGACTGTGTATTGGAAATGCTTTCGGCACTTCAGTTTTTAATTTCTAATTAGACCAGTTATTGAAGTTTAAGATCTCATTTACTACTACTTTTTTTTTTTAAGATCTCATTCACGTCAAAGCAATAGTTTTACTAGTAATAAAAATCAGCTCAGTGTATCTTTTTATTTTATTGATTGATTGACTGATTGGCTGCATTGGGTCTTCATTGCTTTGTGCAGGTTTTCTCTAGTTGTGGCAAGCGGGGGCCTCTCTTCCTTGCGGTGCCCGAGCTTTTCACTGCGGTGGCTTCTCTTGTTGCAGAGCACGGGCTGTAGGTGAACGGGCTTCAGTAGTTGTGGCACATGGTCTCAATGTTGCAGCTAGCAGGCTCAATAGTTGTGGCTCACAGGCTTAGTTGCTCTGCGGCATGTGGAATCTTCCCAGCCCAGGAATGGAACCCTAGTCCCCTGCATTGGCAGGCGAATTCTTAACCACTGAGCCACCAGGGAAGTCCTCTGCTCAGTGTATCTTAAGGCTCACTCTTATAAACTCCTAAAGGGCAGGGATGAAATTTACATAGAGGCAAAGTAGTGTAATATGTGAGCCTTTTGCTCCTTTGCTTACTGAATGTGACTTCGGGCAAGTTCATGAACTTCTGTGCGCCCTATTGTTTTCATCTGTAAAATGGGTAAAATGAACATAATTAAATCCTCTCAGTGTCTGTCTTTGAATTTTCATATAAGTAGACAGCCAGTAAATGCCTGTTTAGTGAATGGACATTTTTCTTCTGCTCATATTTTACCTGTAAATGTACTACACTTTTTATTTATTTTTGCTTGCATCATCTTTTCTTACCTTTTGCTTGTTTCATTTGCCAAACACTGTCTTGTTTACTCGGTTTTGTTTCTGAGGGATCATATGAGACTATCAATGACAGATTTCTAAGGGCTTTTCTGTAATAGAGCTGTACTTTAAATGACATGGTACAGTCTTCAGAGCAGCCAGTGGAGGTAACCCGTTGCAACTTTTTCTGTTTGCTATTCTGTGGCATTTCTGCATTAGCTGAGGTAGTAGGTGCTGTACTAAATGTTTTTGTGAAAAAGAAGGGAATAATGGGTGCTGTGTTGCTGATTAATGTTCAGCGTACAATTAGATAGTCAACTTTTAAAAATCTAGAAGCATAGGTCAGAGCATTTACTTTCACTACTTTGAAAATTTAACTTCTGTTGGAATCCACCACCCTTTTGGGTAAGCTAACATACCTATTGCCAAACCCTAAATATAGGTTTACACCCACAGAAATCTATTTGACTTTTTAAATTGAAGTATATAGGAATGTACACGGATCGTAAGTATACAGCTCAGTGAATTTTCACAGACTGAAACCTCTGTGTAACTAACATCCAGATCAAGAAACAAAGCATTACCAACACCCCCAAAAGCTTCCTGTGTACCCCCTTCCAGTGATTACCCCCATAAAAGTAACTCTTAAATCTATTCTTAATTTTAATTCATTTTATTTTTAAAATAAATTAACATTATGTATTTAAAACAGAATTGCATAATTACATAATTACATCTTGTTTGCTTCATATTAATTTGCAGTCCTCTGATTTCATGCCAGCTAACTATGGACTTAAGTTGGAGGGGAGGAGAAAGGTAGGCATGGTATTTAAAAGCATGTAGGATAGGAACTTCCCTGGCAGTTCAGTGGTTAAGCTTCCACTGCAGGGAGCTCGGGTTTGATCCCTGGTCGGGGAATTAAGATCCTGCATGCCACGTGGCACGGCCAAAAAAAAAATCATGTAGGATAGAAGGGAAAGCATACCTTGATTAAGAATTTGTCATGATTTGAATGATCCAGATATAAGCAATTAAGGGTTAACTGGAAGTCAGTACCTTTACTAGAGAAAAAGTTGCTTTATGTGTTTTTGATGAAAAAATTATTAGAATAAGAAAGTAGAATATTTAGAGGGTAGAAGATGCTGAAGTTAAAAGTCAGAATGAAACGACATTGACAAAATGCTTTCATGTAAATATGTGCGTGGTAATGTTTTAGATACTGTAAGTGAATTAGAATACTGCTTAGGTATGCAAACAGATTTTTTTCCTTCTATATTTCTGAAGACTTTCAATGAAAAGGAAAGTTGAAGTCATAAGGAATTGGCTGATGAAGATTCAGGTAGACAGGCAGATGGGAGTGTGGCCTCCCAGGAGGCTGAAGTCTGGGAGACAGAATGAAGTGTGTGAGCAAGGCTGTGCCGGGATGCATAGGAGAGGCTGGAAGTTCGGAGTCAGCGATTTTGGTCCTGGTCGGCCCAATTGTGTGCTTTTAAGCAAGTCACTGAACTTGGGTCCCCTTCTGCTTTTGTAAAATAAATATGTTACCCATTTACCCTGCCTTGGGGCATTGTGGTAAAGAAAAAAAATAAGATGATAAAAAGAAATTTTGCAAAATTAAATGCACTAGACAGATAATTTTATGGTGATATAAATTAGGTTGGATTGGAAGAGGAATGTTGAGAATATTCTTTAAGATCATGTAGCTCTCTTTGCTCTAGATCTGAAATCATTGATATGGTGATTGAAAATACTTGGTTTCTCAAGTAGATCAACTCGTTACCAAGAGGTATCTTGAGCTGACAAAAGTTTGTCAGTTGAAGGTCCTGGCAAATTAATACATTTCTGGTTTACAAATTAGTCTTATAAGTATTTAATTGGTATGAATGGATTTACTAGGATTTGACCAATCTGGGTAACCCAGTAAAATCCTATTTCAGACCTAATCCGGGAGCCTGCAAGTGACAGCAGCCCGCGAGGTCCTTAGAAAGCTTGGCCTGGAGGAGAACACATGAAAGAAAGGTTTGTTTTTGCTGAAAGTAGTTTATGAAAGTGTTTCAAAATAAAAGTATGATTGTAATGCACAAAAGATTATTTTCTTTTCCCCTTTTCAGAACCCCAAGAGACTCTGTCTTCTGTGAAAAAGTATTTCTATACAGTTGCTCCAATGACAGAGTTACCTGCACCCTTATCCTACTTCCAGAATGCACAGATGTCCGAGGACAACCACCTGAGCAGTACCGTACGTAGCCAGGTACAGTGTCAACCTCTACAACTGCCCTTTCAGACTGTGGATTCAGTGACCACTCTCCCTCACCTCCAGGAGAGGTTCAGGGGGCTGAGCAGGCTTTCTCTGCTTTACCAAATTTACGTATTTGCTGAACTTCAAGTAAGGGAAAGCATTGTACCATTTGGTGCAGGAGACACAAGGTTGCGTGAGACTTGGGTGTTGATACAGTTCCTCCCTGGCTCAGACATCACCTCCTCCTCTGGCGCCGGCTCCAGCTTCCCCAGCTGTTTATTATTTTACCTAGCTTGCTCTTACTCTTCTGTGGTCTGAGTACATTTTATTTACTTTTAGTTTTTTAGCGCCTGGCCTGGTTCTTGACAGTGCTCAGTAAGTGCTCATTGACAGAACGGTGAATGCAGGGCTGAGTGTAGACGTCCTCGGGCAGGTCAAAGAAGAGAACCAGGAAAGGGGCATAATCGTGGCATGGGACACAGAGACTTCACTGGGTACACACACAGACCGGAGCTACTTGCCACTCTGTTAGCTAATCATTACAGCTTGGAGGCAGAGTCCACAGATGGCCTGTGAGATGGCTGCGGCATCGGTAGTGTTTTTAGAGGTGGAGCCAGAATGGGGGAAAACACAAGGCCAACTGTAAGCTGGCCATGGGGGGTGGGGGGCACACTTTCCTCTATTAGAACCAGAGGGCAGAACCAGTGGTGGAAGGAAACAGGTTCTGGGTCAGTAAAAAGAAATGTCCTCACAAGTATTGTACGTCTGAAAGAGCATGGACTGCCTTGTGTACTAATGTGTGTGTGTCACTGAAAGCAGTTACAGAGGCTGGAAGTCTACCAGTCAGATCTGCAGAGGGTTGGCTCAGGGAATGAGCCATGAACTAGAGCACTAGATGGCCCGGAAGTTCCCTTCACACACCAGAGATTTAGGATTCCAATTAAGGGTCAAAATGTGGGAGGAAGGCTTCACAAAGTAAACTTTGATGCGGATATGTAGGATTACAATGGAGCAAACTAGGAAGTCATAACTGAGAAGAAATAACACTAGTGGAGGAAGAATTTTCCTACAGTATAAACCAACAGGCAGGATCTACCTGGAGGTATGTCAGCAGAGGCAGATCACACTGTATTGCTAGAGCATTTTTAAGCAAGTGAAATCAAGTTAAAATGAATATCAAGGGGTGCCCTGAAAGAGAACACCTGAGGGGTTGTGGGGGGAGGGAAGAGGGGCTGTTGCACCGTGTGCCTGGGTGGGTGGTTGATAAGCAGTGGTACAAAAGCCTGGTATTTCTGACAACACACTTGCTCCTCTGCTGTGTGTAGGCAGCTTGACTTACTCCTTTTTGCTGTGCCCTAGGAATGGCCTTTTGAAAAGTTAGGCTGGGCCAGATTATAAAGTTCTTGGGGTACAGGCTGTGAAAGTTTGGATGCTACAGACTTTGTACTCATTTTCAAACTGTTACTTCAGAGAAGAGAGAGGAAAAGTGGGAACAGCAGACTTGGGTCTCCGGGTGCCCCTTCCTTAACCAAAGCAGCTCCTGTTTGATCTGTTTTACATACTGAATTCCGTGTATCCCTTTGAACAGAAGATTCCACAGCTAACAAGTTAAATGTGACTCATCTGCTGCCCCAGTCCCTCCAAAGACATCTTCATCTCAGAATAAAATCTAGTCTCTGGGGTTTTAGCTCTCCCCTCCCCCGCCTGTGTTATCTCTCACCATCTTCCCCTCCCTCACTGCTTCCTCAGTTCTGCCTCTGAGCCCTGGGTTCTCCTCCCATCTTCTCGCTGGCTCTCTTCAGGCCACCTCCTAAGTCACCTGATCAGTGAGGCCTTGCCTTCCTTCCCTGCCATGGGACACTCCCTGTACCCTTTCTCAGCTTTACTTGTGCATAGCATTTACCAGTATTTCTAACATACTGTCTGCTTGGGATTTGTTTGCCTGCTTTCCTCCAAGAACAGTGCTTGGTGCATAGGGAGCTCTCTGCCGTTGGTGTAATACTGTTTATATCCCTCACACTCAGGTTTTGTGGGGCTTTCCTGGTATTTTTTTTTTTTCTACTGTGGCTTTTTTTTTTTTTTTTTTACTGCCTCAGTGACTGATAAATTGAAAAAAGCGGTGCTCTAGAGTAGGTACAAACGATACAGGATTGTTACTGGTAATTACATGTGTTCATGGTCTGATTTTAGCGAGTCTTAGACCTCATATTCTCAGTGGTACCTTCCAGATGTATTAGGGCACCACTGTCTAGAAAATCAGGCCTAATTTATTTGTTTAATTTTGACTCTGCTATTGATGTGATATCAAATAAGTTTATCTTTTACCTTCTTAAAAATATTCTCTACAGCTTATAAAGATCTTATGTATACATTCTCATATTTTTCAGTTACCATGGGATAAAGTATTATTGCCATTTTACAGTTAAAATGTGTGTCCAAGACCACATAGAAAATTAAATAACAGACCTGGAACTTGAAACTGTGCTTTCTAATCCCAAATTTGCTCCAGTATTTTTTTCTGTTCTTCCAACTGTCTCGTACCCCAGAAAAATGTTGTAATACTGAAAAGAGATACTGTACAAAAAAATTCTGGGGAAGAAAATTACAAAGTCTATGTATTCGTTTTGCACCAGTGTACTTTAAAAAACCCCAAAGAACGAGGAAAAGAATCTCATCATTAAGTTTTTATAGCTGAAAAGCTATAAAGAAGCCATTGTATAAGTATATGCTCTGGTCGGTTCTGAAAAAATGGGGGTAGGTCCATATTTAAGTTGGACGTAGAAAACTGTTTTTGCAGATTAATTGAAAGCAGCTCTTATTTCTGCTGTTGGATAGTGGAGCTATTAGATACAAGTACCTGAAGATAAGCTTCTGCGGGCACAAAAAGTCCTTATCAGGCTTATTCTTTATTTGCTCAGGACTAGTTTAGAGGAATTAAAAGGAAATTGACAGATGTGGAAAGTGTGAATCTTTCCACACTATTCAGGAGGGGAAACTATCATATTGAGTGTCTTCAGTGTGCTCGACTCTGTGCTAGGTGATGTCACAAACATTATGTAGTTTTAGGGCCTGGCATTTTGTGGACATTTATCATAAGTGAGTAGATTTCCCTGTCTTCCCCTCCTTTAAGTAGCTACTCTATTAAAGTGCTTATCTATATTACTCTCTAGTCTGGAGTACACAAACAGGCTATTTTACATTAGATATTACAAAAAGAAAATTTATTTAAAAATATTTTTGAAACTGGAAGGAGAGTGAACAACTCCTATACAGACTAGGTAAAGATCAGTGTGAAAAAGTGAAGCCTTTGTTCCTTTCTTCTACTCAGTATCTCCCTCCAAGGTCAGGAACATCCCAAGTCTTGAACTCATATCATGGGGCAATCCTTTGAGTTTGGGAAAGAAGTAAGAGGTTAACCAGGTATTCAGAATTGTCCAAGAACACTGATGAATTGGCATTTAGGGCTTGTGGCTGAATGACATGTAAACAGGTTCCTCAGAAGGAAGAACTAAGTTTGATCCACTTGTGATTTGAAGTAGTTATGTGCAAGTTTGGTTTAATTCAGCTGATTTCTTAGTACCTTGTTTTTCTCATCTGTAAAATTAGCTGATTTGCTAAATAAATTCTCTTCCAGAAGTTTTGTTGTGACCAGAAGTTAGGGTGGCCAGCTGCCCCAGTGTGCCTGAGACTGAGAGCGTCCTGGAAGGCAAGACTTTCAGTTTTAAAACTGGGGCAGTCCTGAGAAAATGAGATCAAGGTGATTACCCTATAAGAAGTATAATGAAATGGAAATTTTGAATCTGATTTAACCAAGTCTTACTCAATTAGATAACTTTTCTTGTGTAACTTCAAGTATTATTACATGATATATTGTTAGTGTTCAGTAGAAGAAAACATTTAGAGAATTTTTCTCTTTCCAAAAGTCAAGTGTTTCCTGTGGCTTTATTCTTTTGTAGGCTACTGCAGAAAATCTCATTCACAGTGAAGGGATTTGAAGTTTGGTGAGATTAGTCAGAGCTGAAAAATAGTGGGTTTCTTTTAATCCAAATATTTGTTTCTTAAATTTTTATTATGTTAACATTTTAAGCATGTAGAGAAAATATGGCAAATAATATAATGAGCAGCCATGTACCCACCCCACCTGCTGTAGTAAACTTTAACAGATTATCTTTTTGTTTTAATTGCATCATTTTATTGTTGAGGTATAATTTGTAAACAGTGAAATATGTAGATCCTAAATGTATAATTCAATGGATTTTTAAAAATATGTATACCTGTATAAGCAATATGACAGTCAAGTTGTAAAACATTTACATTACCTCAGAAAGTACTTTTATGGCCTGTTATAGTCAGTTCCTACCCACCATAGACAATCACCATCCTGGTTTCTTTCATTCTTTTTTTTAGTTTTTATTTTATATTGGAGTATAGTTGATTAACAAGGTTGTGTTAGTTTCTGGTGTAAGGTGAAGTGATTCAGTCATGCATATACATGTATTTATTCTTTTTCAAATTCTTTTCCCATTTAGGTTATTACAAAGTATATATAACTGTATAGCACAGGGAACTCTACTATATGACATATTGTCTTATTTGCTGTGTATACGTTATTTTTGAAGAGTATTTTTACTAAGTTTTTTTCTGTTCCCATTATATATTGATTGTATGCTAAATGAAATCGTAACCAAACAAGACAAAATTTTACATTTAATTTGGGAAGATAATCTAGTTATATAACAAAAAGAAATTACAGATAAAATCGAAATACCTTTCCAACATTTCCCTTCTTTTCCCAGGATGGTAGTTACTATCCTGAATTTGGTGTTTATTATGCTTACTATAAATATTTATGAACATAAACAATATTGAATATTATATAATTACTTTGCATCTTTTAAAACTTTATATAAAGTGTGTGTGTAAAAGTTGTAGAAGAAAGTTCCCACATGTTTGAAATTTATATATGTAGGTATACGCTGCAGAAGATACGTGTTTTGGAATTTATATATAGATGCATGTAGTTCTAGTTCATTTTATTTTGTGAATATATTAAAATGATCTATTCTTCTGTTTTGGTAGTTTCCAGTTTTCACAATAACAGTGTCGGTCACAATGACATTCTAATTCATGAATCCTTCTGCACATGTGTGAGTTTCTCAAGGATCATTGCTGCGATTGGGTATAATGATCTTAAACTATGTTAGAGATTGCCATATGCTCTCCAGAGTGGTTATACATCAAGAGTGTATGGCTGTTTCCATTCTTTTACATCCAATTTTTGATATTGTCTGACTTACGTGTTGGTTGGATGGGTTTGAAATGTTATATATTTCTCTAATTTCTAATAAGGTTGAGCTTTTTTTTCTTATTGGCCATTTGCATTTCCTCTTTTGTGAATTTCCTGTTCATGATCTTTGCCTATTTTTTAGTTGGTTGTTTGTCTTTTTCTTACTGATTTTGTAGAAGTATATTTTTGGAGGGAGGAGGGATGCTAATCTCATATTGGCTGTATGCTTTTCAAATATTTCCTCCTCTGTGGCTTCAGTTTGTTGATGGTGCACAGTTGAAATGTTTTAAGTAGGTGAATTATCCTTTTAAAAACAAAAATTATTTGTATTTTTTTAAATTAAAAATAGTTTAAGAAAAATATTCAGCAGCCCTGAATATGAAAAAAAGCTTTTCCATATCTTATAAAGATAGACTGAACTGAAGTAAACTATACTGGAAACTACTGTGTGGTCCAGATAATGTTCAACTGTTCCATTTATTGTTTTACATCCACACCAGAGAAGTCTGACAAGGAAAAGATGGGTGATTTTGGTGATTTTCCTCTTTTATTTTTTCCCACATGATCTGTAATATAGTTATAATTTAAAAAGAAAGGTAAAAAAAAATAAAAATAAAAAAATAAAATAAATTTAAAAAAAATAAAAAGAAAGGTATTTTTTTTTTATTATTATTATTTTATTTTTTTTTTTTGGGGGTACACCAGGTTCAATCAACTGTTTTTATACACATATCCCCATATTCCCTCCCTTCCTTGACGCCCCCCCCCTCGATTCCCCCCCACCCTCCCTGCCCCAGTCCTCTAAGGCATCTTCCATCCTCGAGTTGGACTCCCTTTGTTATACAACAACTTCCCACTGACTATTTTACAGTTGGTAGTATATATATGTCTGTACTACTCTCCCGCTTCTTCTCAGTTTCCCCTTCACCCCCCGCCCCCTCCCATACCTCGAGTTCTCCAGTCCATTCTCTGTATCTGCTTCCCTGTTCTTGTCACTGAGTTCATCAGTACCATTTTTAGATTCCGTATATGAGAGTTAGCATACAATATTTGTCTTTCTCAGAAAGGTATTTTTAAAGAGGAAATTTTTTGAATGTGAAGAAAGTTCATGAAAGGACAGTGTGCTACCTGGGGAATATCTGTGGAAAGAGGGGAAGCATTCAGGGTGCCCATGATGACTGACTAAGAGTAGTGGGGGAATTAGAGCAACTGATGTAAAAGAAACCAAAAAAGCATGATAGCCTGTGGTCTTGGTAATTGGAATTTATATTTTGCCCTTGATAAAAGCTTCAGTTGTATTTGTCAGCCTCCTTTTTAAAAGACTGAAATGTTTACAGTGTATTATAGAAGTTTTCGTAAAAAGTATTGAGTTTTTGGAAAGCTTTAAGTAAGCTT
The DNA here is from genome assembly GCF_030028045.1 of Hippopotamus amphibius kiboko. Taxonomy (NCBI): domain Eukaryota; kingdom Metazoa; phylum Chordata; class Mammalia; order Artiodactyla; family Hippopotamidae; genus Hippopotamus; species Hippopotamus amphibius. Next base: position 158,798,885 of record NC_080189.1, read on the forward strand.
TCATTTCTATAAAACATCTTAATTCCTGCTAATAACAGATAAGAGGAGTTACATCGTTTTCACCTTTTCACTTTTTAGAATTTTTTCACTTTTTCATGCTTGTTGACCCCATCTAGGTTGTGAAATCCCAAAAGGCAGAACTTTGTTCATGTTTCTGAGCTGACCTTAGAGTTTATTGATCACCCAGTATCTCTAAACCAGTTCAATACAAATCTCCCTACAAAAGAACAAAGTGGTTTTTGGTTTTTTTCTCACATTAGCAAGAGAAAATTTTAAATTTTCTATCAGCACATAAAAGTCTGAAGTGAATCTTATTAGTTGCTTAAGGACTTCATGTTTCGTGTGAGAGGATGCCCTGGGCTCCCTGTTCTCTGGACACACTTCCTTAGCCATCTCACATCACTGCTTTTGCCACCATGTCATTATCTGTACCACTGTTACCATGTTGGGCAGAGCTCCAGTTTTTATGTAGAACAGCTGTCAAACAAGTTTGGCATGTCATAGAACCAAGTGGAGAATCCATTTTATTTATTTCTCCCTCAAGAATGCGTGTCCTGATTCCCTGAGATAGCATTCAACCAAAATTTTACTACTTTCCGTTAGTTTACCCACCACCTCTAACTAGAAGCTAGCATGGACTTCATGTTTGTTTTTGCTGTTGATTGGCTCTATCTATAGGGACTGAAGATTGGAAGGTATACTGACTAATGACTCAACTATTTCTGACAAGGGGCAAAGCTTGTAAGTTGTGAAATAACTGAAGTTCTTTGTTTTCTAAATGTATTTTGCAGGTAGGATATTAAAGTAGCTCTAAGAAGAACATTATTTGGGCCTTTTTTTTATACTTTGTGATCAGTCATCCTTTGATTTACTTTTACTGTACCTATTAATTTGTAAAGTTTTATTTTCTGGTGCAAAATTTTGAGTAGAGTTAGGGAGAGTTTGGGTAGAGTTCATGTTTTGATTTGATGTCGACTTACAACTTTTATGTGGGTTAGCTGAGACCGTTTTGCTTTTCTAAGATACAAGGCAGTGATTTTTTTTTGAAGTCAGTCTAAAATTCATTTATATTATTAATTAAGCCTTATAAAATGTATGTTACAGGAGTAATTTTCAAATCTTAGTATGCACTGGAATCCCCTAGAAGAATTGTTAATGCAAATTCTCTGGCCCTAAACCTAGAATTCCTGATTTTGTAGGTCTGGGATAGGGCCAGAGAATTTGCCTTTCTGACCAATTCCCAGATCTTGCCAATGCTTCTGGTCCAGGGACCAAAATTTGAGAACCACTATATTTGAATAAAGAGTTAAAGGGAAAGTGATGTTAGAGAAAAACAGATTTATAAATTGAGGACTCAGTATTTTCATTCATATTAGTTTATTCTGACCCAAATTTTCTAGTCCTTAAGGAAATAAATTGTCAACAGCCTTTTTGATTTAGAATAGAAAAAAATCAGTCATTTGATAACTAAAAAAGAAACCTTAAAGTAGTAATCCATTAAAAGGTCGATAATAACTCTCTATGTAAAGCAATTGCTGAAGAAAACATGTCAATTGTTACCTTCTGCTGCTAAATTTACATTAAAATGTGTCTGTCTTTATAAAAGAAGGTCATCTGCAATATCTTTTCTGAATTCAAAACATTAAACGCAGAGAACTTTACTAAGTTACTAGCAAATCATAAACTGGCAGAACTATCCCCCTCATTTTCTAGATGATAGTGGGTCACTTTTTTAAAGTGTGAGAAATCCTATAAAATTAAACAGAATGCAAATCTATAAGCCGTTGAAAGTGGTGATTAAGTACTTGGGACCTTGAGGAGAAAAAAAATAAATGAAAGGAGCGATCTAAATTTAAGCTGAATCAGGTTCACAGGCTCAATCAGCCTCTGGATGATGGCATTATTGTACTGTTTATGGTAATGAATTTGTTTTCCTGTTTATGCAAAAATGAAATAAGGAGAAAAAACTTAAAATCTTGGTGACCTCCAGAGGAACATGCTTGTTTTTGCATGAGAGTAAAGTCAGAAATCTTTGGCACAGATCTTAATAGTTTGTTTAAAAAAAAACAACTCTAGGTTCAAGCCTAACACGACAGCACCATAAAAGTTAAATATTATCTCTCACCAGTTATATCAGCTCTTCAGGGAAATGACAGCCTTCCTTGATGGTAGAGTAATGGTTAAAGCTCTAACTCTGGGCAGTCACACAGCTTGGGCAGGTGCTGGGTGGAATTCTGCATGCTGTTGGAAACATATTGCGTATGATTAATAAATATTTTCAAGTTTTCCACATAACTTGCCAGTTCTTCAGTTAAGCTACTCTTCTAGTTTTTTCTTCAGTGCAGGCTTAGGAGCCTCATATTTCTAATTGTGGAAATCCAAACAATATCTATAAAGTCTTAAAAGAGTGATCCTTTTTCTTATAAGTAAGTATCCATCTTAAGTAAATAATATGCAGATATATTTATATCAGCATAAAGGAATACAGTGTTGATTTTTAGGCATATTGACTTATTACATGCAAATGTATACAAGAAATAATATTTGATGAAAAAAGTAGGATGCAATATTTGTGAACACTCACTGTAACTATGTACCTGTGTGTGTATGTTGGAAAACACTAGAATTTGAGATGTTGCTAGAATGAGTTGTTTTCCTTATAATATCATCTAAGTTCATATTCAGCAATACAAAATTATAAACTTAAATGTGGCAAAAACTGCCATGAACAAAGTCAAAAAACAAACTGGGCAAAGGCTTATAATGCCTAATGACAGATATTTCTTCATATACAAAGAATTCTTATGAAGTCAGAAGGGACATAACTCAAAAGCAGTTTGGATATGAGCAATATAAGTATATGGAGGAAGAAGAAGAAATATAAATGGTAATAAATATATGAAAAGGCTAGTTGATCAACCTTACTAGTAATGAGACATAGAAATGAAAACCTTTCATTTTTCACTTATGAAGTGAGCAAGGCATGATCCCCATTGCTACTAAAGATGTGGGGAAATAGGCATTCTCATCTGATGTTCACAGAAGTTAAATTTGTGTTTATTTGGAGGCACGTTGTCAAATGAGTCTGCTACATGCACATGCCTTTTGGAAATAATTTGGCAATTAAATCTAAAAAGGCATATACCTTTTGACCTAGTGGAGCATTTCCACTTCTAGAAACTTACCCTATAAAAACATTTCCATTAGAGTGCCAGGAAATACAGACAAGAATATTTATTGAAACATTATTTCTAACAGTGAGAATTCTGAGATGACCTCAGTGTCATCTTACGGTTTACCCAGTCGGTAGTGTAAGATAATGGTGACTAGTAGGATCTTTTGACTAAACTGTCTGAATCAGAATCTCTGCTCTAGAACTTCTTAGCTCTGGGATCTTTGGCAAACTATCTGATCTCTCTGAGTGTCAGTTTCTCTATCTGTTAAATGAAGTTTAGAATATTAGTAAACAGAGTTTTATTAGGATTAAATGAGATGACTCACCTGTAGTGCTTAGCAGAGAGGGTCTTGTACATACATAGTCAATAATCTTCGTTACTATCAAAATTGTCATTATTACTGTGCCTTTACTGTAATGTTTAAGTTGAGGTATATTTACAAGTGTTGGTATAGAAAGGTATCTGATATATCAAGTGACAAAAGAAAATTGCAGAACATGGCTTTAAAAGTATCTGAAAGTACGTCAGATGGCTCACCGTGTTCATATTGTGGAGAAGAGATTAGGGAAGACACTTATTTTCTATGTTATAAACACAAGTTGATAACACTTTTTAAAACTTCTAAAAAGGTTTTTAAACTTTTGTTTATAATATTTCTTTTAACTACAGAAATAAAACTGAACACCGGGGACAGGCAGGCAGAAAACAAGGTTAAAAACAAAAACAAATGGACAAGCACTACGCTTTATTAAAAATAGCTCCACAATTTTTGCTGCCTGAGAACTACTCCCCCTGCTTGAGGGTCCACATGCCTTTAGTGGCTGGACCTGTACTTGCATCATGTTCTGAAGTGACAGAAAGGAGAGAGAATTAAAATGAAGCCTCTGACTTAATGGTGTAGGAGCTCTGGGGAATGTGGCTTCATAGGAACTCACTTCCCACATACTGGCCACTTCCCATAGGACCCCACCCTCCCTGAAACTCACAACATTTATATAGTGAGTAATCCTTCCTCTGTCACTGAAATGAAATCATTTATAATGGCTACTACAACACTGGTTTTTCTGAACCTTAAAAATAGCCTTTAAGGGCAAAGCTGTGCAGGCAGTAAAAAGATCCTTGGTTGCCTGAGCGTCGGGGGAAGGGAGGGGTAAATAGGCAGAGCACACAGGATTTTAGGGACAGTGAATCTATTCTGTATGGTACCACAGTGGATGCATTTAGCATACATTTTTCAAAACCCATAGAATATGCAATACCAAGGGTGAACCCTAAAGTAAACTGGATTTCGGTGGATGATGACGTGTCAGTGTAGATTTGTTAATTGTAAAAATGTACCACTTTGGTGTAGGATGTTGATGAGGGAAGGCCATATGGGGGCAAAGGGGTGTATGGGAACTCTCTGTGCTTTCTGCCAAGTTTTGCTGTGAACCTAAAAGTGCTCTAAAAAAGAAAGTTTGTTTGTTTGTTTGTCTTAATTAAGAAAGAAATGAGCTGCCAAGCCACACACACAAAGAGGCCTTTATGTTCTTATCTGTTAGGCATATATACTAAAATATTTATGAAGGAAATGATATGTGCAAGTTTGCTTCAAAATATAGTGGGTAGGGAAACAAATGGAATAAGATTAGCCGTGAGATGACAGTAATTGAAGCTGGTAAAGTGCACGTGGGGCTTCATTATACACTTCTGACAGTATTTGCTTTAACTTTTTCCACAATAAAAAGCTTGTTTTTAATTAGCCTTAAAAATAATGCTGTCTTCATTCTAATATTTAACCAAGATTTTTCATTTTGGAAATCCCTCAGTAGTTCTAGTGCCACCTTCCTAATGTGACAGTTTTCCAAGGCCCTATACACCTCTTTGAGAAAAATACTTTCTAAAGAACAGGTTTTTTGAAGTATAATTGTCACACAGTGAACTGCACATGTTTAAAGTATACAGTTTGATCCGTTTTGACATATTTATACCCTGGAAACTAGCACCACAGTCCAGGTAATGAACATGACCGTCACCCCTAAAAGTCTCCTCATGCTCCCTTGTAACCTCTCCCTCCTGTCCCTCCCCGACTGCTCTCTATCCCCAGGCAATCACTGATCAAAGTTTTGTCACTGTATTCTAGTTTTCATTTCCTGGAATTTTATATAAATGAAATCATACAGTGCATACTCTTTTGAAAGGCTTTTTTCATTCAGGGTAACTATCTCAAGAGTCATCAGTTTTATAGCATGTATCAATATATCAATAGTTCCTGTCTGTTGCTGTGTTGTATTCCATTATGTGGAAATACCGCAGGTTGGTTGGTTGGTTGGTTTTGTTTGTTTTATCCCTTCACGTGTTCATGGATATTTGCATTTTTTCTGGTTTTAGGTTATTACAGATAAGGCTGTTGTGGACATTCATATACAAATCTTTGAATAGACGTAATGCTTTCATTTATTTTAAGTAGATACCTAAGAGTAGAATATGGTCCAGTGTAGAAGGTATATATTTAACTTTTTAAGATACTGTTAAACAGTTTTCCAAATTGGTTGTATAATTTTGCACCAGCAGCATATGAGAGTTCCAGTTCCTCCACATCCTCATCAGCTCTTGACACAGTCTTTTCATTTTTTTAGCCATTCTAGTGGGTGGATACTAATATCACTGTGGTTTAATTTGCATTTCTCTGAATAATGATAAGTATCTCTTCATGTGCTTGTCATCAAAATATCTTCAGTGAAGTATCTGTTCAAATCTCTTGCTCAATTTTTTTAAAATTTATTTATTTATTGGCTGTGTTGGGTCTTTGTTGCTGCACATGGGCTTTCTCTAGTTGCGGCGAGTGGGGGCTACTCTTCATTGTTGTGCATGGGCTCCTCATTGTGGTGGCTTCTCTTATTGCAGAGCACAGGCTCTGGGCACATGGGCTTCAGTAGTTGCAGCATGTGGGCTCAATAGTTGTCTCTTACAGGCTCTAGAGCTCAATAGTTGTGGCGCATGGGCTTAGTTGCTCTGTGGCATGTGGGATCTTCCTGGAGCAGGGATTGAACCCATGTCCCCTACCTTGGCAGGCAGATTCTTAACCACTGTGCCACCTAGGAAGTCCCCTCTTGCTGAATTTTTAAATTGGGTTGTTTTCTTTTTCTTTCTTTCTTTTCTTTTCTTTCTTTCTTTTTTTTTTGGGGGGGGGGGAGGGGATTGTTTCCTTATTGGGTTTTGAGAGTTCTTTATATATTCCAGATACAAGTCGTCTGGGATATATATGATTTGCAAACATTTTCTCCCAGTCTATGGCTTGTCTTTCTATTTTCTTAATAGTGCTTTTTAAGGAGCAGAAATAGATCAGTTTAAATATTGATAAAGTCGCTTTTATCTATTTTTCCTTTTGTGGATCTTTTTTTTTTTAATGTCATATCTAAGGAATCTTGCTTAATTCAAGTTCTCAAAAGTTTTTTCTTATGTTACTTTCTTCTGGAAACTATAGTTTTAGGTTTTACATTTAGGTCTGTTTTGTGAGTATAATTTTTGTATATGGTATGAGGTATGGATCAAAGTTCAGTTTTCTCCACTTGGATATCCAATTGTTTCAGCATCATTTGTTGAAAAAGACTATTCTTTCTCCACTGAATTGCCTTTGCACCTTTGGCAAAAATCAGTTGTCCATATGTGTCAGGCTGTTTCTGGGCTCTCTGGTCTATTTGTGCCAGTATTACATTTTTTAAAAAATATTTATTTATTTGTTGCGCTGGGTCTTAGTTGCGGCACATGGGATCTTAGTTGTGGCATGTGGACTCTTAGTTGCAACATTCAGACTCTTAGTTGCGACATGAGAACTCTTAGTTGCGACATGCATGTGGGATCTAGTTCCCTGACCAGGGATCGAACCCAGGCCTCCTGCATTGGGAGCTTGGAGTCTTACCCACTGGACCACCAGGGAAGTCCCCCAGTAGTACATTTTTTTTTGATAATCATAACTGTATAAGAAGTCATGTAGCATTAGTTCTCCAACTTTCAAAGTTGTTTTGGATAGCCTAGGTCCTTTATTTCCATATTAACTTAATAAACGTTTCTACAGAAAAGCCTATTGAGATTGCATTGAATCTACAGATCACTTGCAGGGGGTGGAGGGTTGGGGTGCGTTGGTAAAATTGACACCTTAACAATATTGAGCCTTTCAATCCCACACAGTATACTTCTACATTTATTGAATATTTAGGTCTCAAAAAAAATTTTTTTTTAATATTTATTTGTTTATTTGGTCGCACTGGGTTTTAAGTTGCTGCAGGTGGGCTTCTTAGTTGCAGCTCGCAGGCTCTTTAGTTGCAGCTCGCAGGCTCTTTAGTTGCAGCTCACTAGCTCCTTAGTTGTAGCATACAGTTTCCTTAGTTGTGGCATTCGAACTCTTAGTTGCAGCACGCATGTGGGATCTAGTTCCCTGACCAGGGATCAAACCCGGACCCCCTGCATTGGGAGCACAGAGTCTTATCCACTGTGCCACCAGGGAAGTCCCCCCCCCCCCAATTTTTTTTAATTGTGATGAATGACATGACATAAAATTTAAAATTTACCATCTTAACCATTTTTAAGTGTACAGTTCAGTGGTGTTAACTATGTTCACATTGCGGTGCAATAGATTTCTAAAACTTTTTCAACTTGCAAAATTGATACTCTGCACCTATTGAACAACTCCCTATTTCCCTGTCCCCACAGCGCCTAGCAACCACAGTTATACTTTTTTTGAGTCGGACTACTTTAGATACTTCATATAAGTGGAATCATGCAGTATTTGTTTATGATTTGCTTATTTCACAGTATGATGTCCTCAAGGTTCATCCATGCTTTAACAAGTGACAAGATTTCCTTCTGTTTTAAGGCTGAATAATAGTCCATTGTAGTACCACATTTCCGTTATCCATCTATTGATAGACATTTGAGTTTCTTCTGTCTTCTGGCTCTTGTGAATAATGCTGCAGTGATCACGAGTGTGCAAATATCTCTTTGAGATAACTGCTTTCAGTTATTTTGGCTATGTCCCTGGCAGTGGGGTTGCTGGATCATATGACAATTCTATTTTTAATTTTTTTAAGGAAGCTGCATACTATTTCCTATAGCAGCTGTACCATTTTACATTCCCACCAATAGGGCACAAGGGTTTCAATTTCTCTGCACCCTTGCTAATACTTGTTATTGTCTGTGTTTTTGGTAGTAGCCATCCTAATGGGTGTAAGATATCTCATTTTAGTTTTGATTTGAATGTCTCTGATTGGTGATATTGAGTATCTTTTCTTATGCTTCTTGGCTGTTTGTATATATTCTTTGGAGAAATGTCTATTCAAGCCTTTTGCCATTTTAAAATCAGATCATTTGTTTCTTTGTTGTTAAGTTGTGGGAGTTCTGGATATTAACACATTATCAGATATGTAATCTGCAAACATTTTCTTCCATTCTGTGGTTGCCTTTTTTACTCTGTTGATTGTTTCTTTGATGCACAGAAGTTATAAAGTTTGATGTTGTCCCATTTGTCTATTTTTGCTTTTGATCTTTAATTTCTCTTAGCAGTGTTTTGTAGTTTTCAGTGTACATGTATATTCGGGGTTCCTCAAGACCATGCTCAGGTTCAGTGATTAGCTAGTAGAAGGACTCACAGATCTCAGAAAAGCTGTTATACTCACTGTTACAGTTTATTGCAGTGAAAAGACACAGGTTAAAGTTAGCAACAGAAAAAGGCACAAAGGGCAAGGATCTACCAGACACCAGGCCCAAGCTTCCCGTTGTCCTCTCCCAGTAGGGTCGTGCAAACAGTGCTTAATTCTCCCAGGAGTAGTGTGAGACAACGCACGCACAGGGAGCATTGCTCAGCAGGGAAGCATACTTGAGCCTTGGTGTCCAGGAGTTTTATTGGGGGTTGGCCATGTAGACATGCTAATCATAGTTCTCTAGCCCCTCCTAAGGTCAAGCAGATACCACGTGGCCCAAGACTCCCACCATGGATCACATTGTTAACAATGTGACCCAAGGTCTCATCTAAACAGAAGCGCTCTTAACAGGCAGGCTATTCCGAGGGCTTAGAGGTTATCTCCTAGGAGGCAGGCCAAATCTTTCTTTGGCCTGTGCAGGGTTTAGACACCCCTGACCTGCTGAGTTAATCCTTTACAGTACAAAAGCCCTTTCACATCTTTTCATCCTTAGGTCTCAGCTCAAATGTCACTTCCTCAGAAAGATGTTCTCTGGTCACATTATTTGAAAGTAGTCCCATTCTATGTATTTATCACATCACCCTGTTGTAGTACTGTCCCAATCTATAATTTTTTTATTTATTATCTGTCTTCCCCTGTTTGAAATCAGTTCATGAGGGTGGTCTTGTTGACTGCTCTGTCCTTGTACGTAGCTGGCATTCACTGTTTTTTAAATTAATAAGTTTTAACTAAAACAAAGTACCATAAGCCAGATAGAAAAATGGCAAAGATATGAATACTTAGTTCATTTAAAAAAAAAATTCATCTTTTCTAATAATAAGAGACATAAAAGTTAAAATTACACTGAGATCCCATATTTTAATACCTATCAGACTGGTAAAATTCAGTCCTCTCATAGCTTATTATGTTGACAAGGGCTTGTCGAAACAGGCACTCTCCTGCGTTGCTGAGTCTAAACCGGTACAACCCATAAAGAGGGCTATTTGGCAATATTAATCAGGATTTCAAATGCATATATACTTTGACCCAGTACTTTTACTTTTGCTTCAGGAAATTTATCCTGTAAATATGCCCCCACACATGTGAAGAACTTATAGGGGGCATTCATTGCAGCAGTGTTTGAAACAGCAAAAAGTTGGAAGCAAGTTTAATGTCCATCATTAGGGGATTGGCCTAGTAAATTATGATATGTTCATACACTGGCTATACAGTTGGTTCAGAAATTGTTTTTTTGGAGAATAAGTATATTCTTTACTGATGTGTTAAAAAACTCTCTAAGATACATAGTTCAAAAAAGAAGGCAAAGTACAGGACAGTGCATTAATTGTGTTACCATTTGTGTGATAAAGGGGAATGAGAATAAGTATTTGTACTTGCTTGTATATGCTTAAGGAAACTTTGAAAAGATTTGCTGAGAACAGTGACAGTGGTAACCTTGGGGATTAGGAAACTAAGTAGATAGTCAAGTGGGAGGTTTTCTATATCTTTTTATACTTCTTGACTTTAGAACCATATATATGTTTTACCTGTTTAAATTAATAAATTGTACTTTTAAAAAGACATTAATAATATAGTTACTTTTAAAAATAGTATCTGGGGACTTCCCTGGTGGCACAGTGGTTAAGAATCTGCTTGCCAGTGCAGGGGACACGGGTTCGATCCCTGGGCTAGGGAAGGTCCCACATGCCACGGAGCAACTAAGCCCATGTGCCCAAACTACTGAGCCCTCGTGCCACAACTACTGAGCCTGTGCTCTAGAGCCCATGCTCTGCAACAAAGAGTAGCCCCCGCTTGCCACAACTAGAGAAAAAGCCCGTGTGCAGCAAAGACCCAGTGCAGCCAAGAAAAAAAAAAAGTATCTGAAGTATTACTATAAAGACAAAGGAGGGTGTGTGTGTGAGAGAGAGAGAAAGAAGTAGTGCTGTAGTATCCCATATCAGCTCTGGGGGTGGGGCAGGGTGGGGTTCACTAATGTTCATTATAAACCAGAACATCCAGTCAAGTACCATGAACAAGCATATTATGATTGCCTCTCTCATGCTAGACTCACCCAGCTAAACAGCTCATATAGCCTGGTAGGGCAGCTGTGGGGCCATAGAAAGAACGCAGGTTTTGAAGCAAGAGGCTTGAATTCCTGTGAATTTGATTCCTGCCTCTACTGTTTTCTGGCTGTGAGATTTTGGACCAGTTGCTTTAGTGTTCATCTACCAAAACCTCCCAACATATGAAAAGAATAAATGAGATGGGACTTCCCTGGTAGCACAGTGGTTAAGAATCTGCCTACTGACACAGGGGACACAGGTTCGAGCCCTGATCCAGGAGGATCCCACATGCTGCGGAGTAACTAAGTCCGTGAGCCACAACTGCTGAGCCTGTGCTCTAGAGCCCCTGAGCCACAACTACTGAAGACTGCATACCTAGAGCCCGTGCTGGCTAACAAGAGAAGCCACCGCAATGAGAAGTCCATGCACTGCAAAGAAGAGTGGCCGCTGCTCACTGCAACTAGAGAAAGCCTGCAGTGCAGGAGCAAAGACCCAACACAGCCAATGAATAAATAGATAAGTTTTTTTTTTTAAAAAAAGAATGAGATGATGTGAGAGTGCTTTGTAAATTAAGTACTTTTTATAAATTTATTTATTTATTTATTGGCTGCATTGGGTCTTCACTGCTGTGCACGGGCTTTCTCTAGTTGCTGGGAGCGGGGTCCACTCATCATTGCGGTGCGCAGGCTTCTCATTGCGGTGACTTCTCTTGTTGCGGAGCACGGGCTCTAGGCTCGCTGGCTTCAGTAATTGCGGCACATGGGCTCAATAGTTGTGTCTCACAGGCTCTAGAGCACAGGCTCCATAGTTGTGGAGCATGGGCTTAGTTGCTTCACGGCATGTGGGATCCTCCCGGACCAGGGCTTGAACCCAAGTACCCTGCATTGGTAGGCGGATTCTTAACCACTGCACCACCAGGGAAGCCCTATAAGTACTTTATATAAATTATATAATACTAAATTATATAAATGCTTTGTAAATACTGTATAAAGGGAACTGTTATTACTTGCATTTTAGTTTATATTGAACATTAATCAGCCCATCAAGTTGGTCATAATTGTATTGCTGAATATTAGTCACAAACATAACATTCTTAGCACATGGTGTAGTCACCTCCTTCTAAGAAAGAAGTATGAACTCCCTGAACTCTCCTGCTCCTCAACTCTCTATCACACTATGCCCCTGTTTTCCAGATCCCACCTCTCTCATAACCATATCCTGACTACTGAACTTTAGTGACTTGTGTTCAGCAAAAATTATCTTTCTTGGTGAGTGGTATACATATTTCTATCTTTTGCGCTTTGCAGTAGTTTCCTTTCCGCTCTTCATAGGGCTTGAGTCTTCATAAATGTTTTCTCCATGAGGTTGGACTGAGGCAGAGGGCACCAGTGCCTTTGTAAGGCCAGTCTTCTCTCTCCTGTTCTCCACCGTCTATCCCCTACCCTGTTTCATTAATTATCATCTCTCTGTCTTGTATCATCACCCTTTTCCTCTAATCCTAATTCTATACTTTGATCTGACGCGTATGCTTAAGTCTCTAAAATAACTTTCAAATTTGAATCCCTTCCATTGTCACTTGTTTTTGTTTTGTTTTGCTTCAAGGAATGATTGCCTTTAATTTCTCAGTTTCCGTTCATTCCCCAGTCCATTATGATTTATGAATAACCTTCTGCTTCTCTCCTTGGTCGTCATCTCACTCTGTATTTTTCCTTCCACAGCTGTTGTGTTGCATTAATGACCAACACATCCATCTATACTTTCTCCCTAAGATTTCATCCACTTTCATGGCTGTGGAAACTAATGACTTCCCCCAACTCTCTTCTGAGCTTGAAATTCTTATTAACTGCCTTTGGACTTTCCAGCCTGGTTGTAGGTCCTTCAAATTCACCTCTCTCCCAACTAAAATCTCTCTCCTCTCCTCTAGCCTGCTCATCTTCTTGTGTTCCCTGTATCTATCATTGCCATCAGCACCTTCTTAGTCCCTTATGCCTCAACCTCCAGAGTCATCCTTGACTCCTTCCTGACCATTCACGTGTAATTTGCGCCAAAGCCTTGTCAGTTCTGCTTCTGAAATATTTTTCTCATACCTCTCCTATTTTCCATCACCACTCAGTCAAGTTTCTTAAAAATGAAGCATAATCTGATGTGTCACTTCCTCAACCTTAACAATTTTTATGACTTTCTGTTGCATACAGGACAAAGTCTGAAGTCCCTGGCATGGCAAACAAGCTTCTTTACAGCCTGTTCCTAACCTTCCTTTCCTGCTACCAGCCCAGCCACCTCAGGAGAACTCACTGGTTTTTCTGCGTAGGCCTGTGCCCCTCTTCGTGTTGTCTCTACCGGGAGCCCATTCACCTTCCACTCTTGAAGGTTCTGCCCAAGATTCGTATCTTTTATGTTGCCTTTTTAATTTTATTTTATTCTTAATTTTTTTTGACATATAGTTGATTTACAGTGTTGTATTTGTTTCAGTGTATAGCAAAGTGATTGTTATATATGTGCATTTTTTCTTTTTCAGATTATTTTCCATTATGGTTTATTACAAGATATTGAATATAGTTCCCTGTGCTATACAGGGACCTTGTTGTTTATTGTATATATAGTAGTTTGTATCTGCTAATCCCAAACTCCTAATTTATCTGTCTACCACCCCCTTTCCCCTTTGGTAACCATAATTTTGCTTTCTACGACTGTGAGTCTGTTTTTGTTTTGTAAATGCATTTCATCTGTATCCTATTTCCACATATAAGTGATATCATATGATATTTGTCTTTCTCTTTCTGATTTACTTCACTTCGTATGGTAATCTCTGGGTCCATCCATGTTACTGCAAATGGCATTATTTCATTCTTTTTTATGGCTGAGTAATATTCCATTATATATACGTGTGTGTATGTATATGCCACGTCTTCTTTATCCATTCATTTGTTGATGGACATTTAGGTTGCATCCATGTCTTGGTTATTGTAAATACTGCTGCTATGAACGTTGCGGTGCATGTATCTTTTCAAATTAGAGTTTTATCTGGATATATGCCCAGGAGTGGGATTGCTGGATCATATGGCGACTATTTCTAGTTTTTCAAGGAACCTCCATACCGTTTTCCATAGTGGCTGTACCAATTTACATTCCTACCATATGTTGCCTTTCTTGACCACACAAAATTAACCAGTCCTGTAGCACTTTGTTCACATCTCTAGTGTAATATTTCTCCTGTATTAAAACTATCCGATGAGCTACTTGAGGACAGCATCTAGATCTTTTTAATTTATTGCCACAGCAAAATACCTGGAATATAGAATTCTGATTACTTGTGGAGTGAATAAATTGAAAGTCAAGTGAAAGAGAAAGCCCACCGTGAGTTTGCAGAGCTCCCATGTTGTCTTGTGAATGGCAAACTGAGAGGGGTTTAAAAACTTGATTTCTGCAGTCAGGCATACCTGGGTTCAAACCCTTTCTGTAACACTTACTGGCTGTGGCTGCTTCCTTGCCTGTAAAGTCGTGCTCATGAGGTGGCTGCGAGAATTAAACGTAAAGCACGCATCGGGAATTCCCTTGTGGCCCAGGGATTAGGACCCTGTGCTTTCACTACTAAGGACGTGGGTTCAATCCCTGGTTAGGGAACTAAGATCCTGCAAGCCACGCAGTGCAGCCAAAAAAAAAAAAGGGGGCACATATCACAATCCATGGTACATTAAATAATTTTAAGCTGTAATTAAGCATGTTATATATTTTTATTGAATAATAAATACTATTCCTCTGTAGTGATACTTGGTTAAACTCTGTAGCCAAAAAATGAGGTGCAGGGACTTCCTAGGTGGCACGGTGGGTAAGAATCTGCCTGCCAATGCAGAGGACACGGGTTCGATCCCTGCCCCAGGAAGATACCACATGCCGCAGAGCAACTAAGCCTGTGCGCCACAACTATTGAGCCCATGTGCCACAACTACTGAAGCCAGTGTGCCTAGAGCCCATGCTCTTCAACAAGAGAGGCCACCGCAATGACAAGCCCGCACACCACAATGAAGAGTAGCCCCCACTCGCTGCAACTAGAGAAAGCCCGTGTGCAGCAACGAAGACCCATCACAGCCAATAAAATAAATAAATAAATAAATAAATAAAATGAGGTGCAAGAGTGGCATATTCTCATGTGAGCTTCCTCAAAGAACCCTGTCTTAACCAAGCTGATTACCTCTTATCAGCAACAGTGACTATCAGTCTACTTTCATCTCCTGTTTTATTTACTTTTCTGTTATTTTTCTCCTGTTATGTTAGTTTTATTTTGCTGTTGTTGTTAGTACTCTTGGGATTCATTCTACCCTTTACAAAAAACTGAGTTTTAGATACAGTAATACCAAAAAGGAAATTGAACTTGAAGAGTAGGAAAGGATAAACCCAGGATAAGGATAAAGGTAACAAAGTGGTGTTTAGATTAAGGGGAAAGTAGAATCTGAGGAAGTTCTACTTTCATTCCTTTATTCACCATGTATTTATCGATCCCTTCCTCTATACAGGGCAGGGTGGGGATGGGGTGGAAGGGTGTAAGAATTAAGGCCTAGTTTCTCTCTGTAAAGGTTTTTTTTTTTTTTTAATTGAATACTTTTTTGAGATAACTGTAGATTGTAAGAAATAATACCGAGAGATCCTTGTAAATCACTACAGGGGTTTTTTAAGTATTATTAATAATGAAGGTGAGATAGTTCCTTGTATAACTGATATGAAACCACAGGTAGAAAGCACTTCATGATCTTGAAAAAGGTGAAAGTACTCTGCTTGCAGCTGCAGCAAATAAAGAAGGCTTCATCCAGGTGTTGTTTTTAAGTCAAACCTCAAAGAATGAGTACAGCTGTATTAGGTTGAGAATGGAAGGTAAGAATGAGGTATGCCACAAGCCAGGTGAAAGGGAGGACCTGGGTTCCGACAGTGGTAAATAATCTAGACTTTTAGACTGCATGCTTCTTGTAAATTGATTCTTTCTTGCTTCAAGTTTTTGGGACGCAGGTAATAATGGGCCTGTTGATAATCTCGGGACTAATCATTACATTTTCTGTTTTTGATTTAAAAAACACCTTGATTCTACTGGGAGTCTAACTTACTGAAAAAGCCTCTCTTGTGCTTCTAGAATGACAGTAGAGAGCGGCGTGAGCACGGCAGCAACGAGAGGCAGAGGCGTGGCAACTCTGAGTCCTTGTCCAATGGCCGAGCCCCCAGTAACTCGCAGCAGGCGGTGGAACAGGAGGACGAGGAGGATGAGGAGCTGACATTGAAATACGGCGCCAAACATGTGATCATGCTCTTTGTCCCCGTGACGCTCTGTATGGTGGTGGTCGTGGCCACCATCAAATCAGTCAGCTTTTACACCCGGAAGGATGGGCAGCTGTACGTATGAGTATTGTATTTTATTATCCGCAAGGCCAGTATAGCTGTCCTTCATAGCATGTCATCATCACCTTGAAGGCCTCTGCACTGAAGGGACGTGAAGGCTAGAGAGTCGATCCTCTCTGGTGGCCAGAAGCAGTTGGTGCCTTAAGTAGAGAAAATGGAAGCTGCAGAATTATATTTTTATGTGGTGTCCCTAAATAGGGCTGAATTTATTTGGAATTGAGCAGATGAAGAGTTGAATAGTGACTTTACCACCTCAGTGTCATTGGGCCCATTGTTCTTCTCCCTGGAATGTTCCTTTCCTTTTCTAACTTTGGTGGATTAATTCCTATCATCCTTCTCATCTTGGCTTAAATGTTGAGTCCTGAAAAATAACTTTCCTGATCCTCCTAACAAAATTAGGTCCTTCCTCGTATTCTTTTTCATAGCAACCTGTTTTTTTTCACTTGTTACAATATGCAAGTATATATTTTCATTATTTAATGCCTGACTTCCTTTTATACCATGAGGCTTATGAGGGCACTTTGTTTCCAGGGTGAGGTATGTAATAAATGCTCAGCAAAAAGTTTTTCAATGACAGGATGAAGTAATGCAGTCTGGCAGTGAGTGTTTGCGGAACTGTCATGTAGATTCTTGGTCCTGTTGGTGTCAGCCCTTTGTCTCCAAGAAAAATGCTTTGATTCAGATGTCACCTAATTCTGTCTCTATGACTCTTGTGGGGCTCGGAAAGTTTTAAATGAATTTTGAAACTGAGTATCTGGAAAACCCTATGGGGTTCTGAAAGCCAAGCTTTTAACCTTTTGGAAGAAAGGCTAAAACAGTGAGTGAAGGGCAGGGGCTGGAGACAATAACCAAAAGAGGTTGGGGAATATTATCTCTGTAATAGAGTCAGGTTTGGCTGCATATTCTAGAACAGGGGTTAGCAAGCTGTGCCCCATAGGCCAGATCTGCCTGCCACACATCCTTTTGTAAATGAAGTTTTATTGGAACACTGCCGTGTCCATTCATTTATATATTGTCTACTGCTGCTTTCATACTGCAATGGCAGAGTTAAGTGGTTGCAACAGAGACTATATGACACACAAAGCTTAAAATATGTACTCTCTAGTCTTTTACAGAAAGTTTGCTGAGCCCATTATAGAAAATCAAAACAGGGAATTCCCTGGCAGGCAGTGGTTAGGACTCAGTGCTTTCACTCCTCCGGCCCGGGTTCAATCCCTGGTTGAGGAACTAAGATCCCACAAGCCATGCGGCATGGCCAAAAAAAAAGAGAAAAAAAGAAAATCAAAACAACCGGTTTGACATTTTCTCTCTCTCCCACAGAGTAGTGCAGAGGTAGTAGTTCAGATTGTGTAGTGGCTTGTCTTCATCAAGGACTCAGGCTCCTTCGTTCCTTCTTTTTTTGGCGTCTATATTCTAGGTTATTTTGGGTCCAGTATTGGCTCTGGAGCCCTAGCCTACATTCAGGCAGCAGGAAGGAGTGGGGGAGAAAAGGACATGAGACATATCTCAGCATAACTGACTCCTCCCTTAGAAGTTCACACAACACGTCTGCTTATAACTCACTGGTCGTGACTTCTCATGGCCACACGTAACTATAGGGGAGACAGAAATAAAGTCTTCTACTGGAAACTTTGGTACCTGGAATAAAAGTGTTTTCATGTGAATGAGAAACGGGGAAGATGTTTGTGACATTATCTCAAGACAACTTCAGTTGCAGTCACCCTACAGATGAAATATAATTATCAGCCATTTTAACTTCGTTTGACAACCACCATGGCTTAGGTAGTTTATGGCAGAATCTGGTACTTTAGCAGATCACTAATAAGCTGTGGAGAAAGAACATTTGATGAGGTAATTAGTTGAGTATAAAGCATCCACTAGATGGAGCCAGTGGTTTGGCTCATGTAGGTCCACCTCCACATTTTAACTATCTCCTTTTATCTTGAAGGACTAATTTTAGCATATAGCTATCTTTCTTAGGTTAAAAATTCTTGGTTAGGGCTTCCTAGGTGGTGCAGTGGTTGAGAATCCACCTTCCAAGGCAGGGGACACGGGTTCAATCCTCGCTCCAGGAAGATCCCACATGCCACGGAGCAACTAAGCCCACGCGCCACAACTATTGAGCCTACGCTCTAGAGCCCGTGAGCCACAACTGTTGAGCCCATGTGCTGCAACTACTGAAGCCCACGCGCCTAGAGCCTGTGCTCCACAACAAGAGAAGCCACGGCAATGAGGAGCCCGCGCAGCACAATGCGAAGGAGCCCCCACTCACCGCAACTAAAAGAAAGCCCATGCACAGCAAAAAAAGACCCAACACAGCCAATAAATAAATAAATAAAAATAAATAAATAAATAAATAAATAAATAAATAAAACCTTAAAAAAAGTTCTTGGTTAGATTGATGAGATGGAAAAAAATGATTTATAAGGTATCAGTTGAATCAAGGAAACAAAACTGGTGTTGGAGAGCGTGTAGTTTGGAATCTCCATTAACACGTGCCTGGGGCTTTTCTGTTTTCTTTCATTTTAGAATCTATACTCCGTTTACAGAAGACACCGAGACTGTGGGGCAGAGAGCCCTGCACTCCATCCTGAATGCTGCTATCATGATCAGCGTCATCGTCGTCATGACTATCCTCCTGGTGGTTCTGTATAAATACCGGTGCTATAAGGTGAGCGTGAGACACACGGCTTCACTTCCCACCGTCTTTCCTTTATGGTTGGGTTCTCTTGTCACCTTACTTGGTCTAATAAAGAGAAGGGTCTTACATTCTAGAACCAAGTTAATTTTTAGTTTTCCCCCTTCATTTGTGGAACATTTACAAACTACAAAAAGGGATAAATGGAAAACAAATGTTTTCGTATCATATCACAATCTAAATGGCTTTAACGTTTTGATTTGCTCTATACTTCGAACATTCCAGAAGGATGTATCTCAAGACCTTTGTGAACTGCCTCATTGACAAATTGCACTGTAGGATAGAATTGTTGCCATAAAAGAATGTATAACTACAAAAAGTCAGATCTGCACCTTGAGTACGGAACAGTAAAGCCGCCTTCAGGTGCCCCTGCTAAGCTCGTTGGTGACTGGCTGAATTCTGGATTCTAAGTTGGTAGCTGTCCATCCCATTACCCTCTCTCCTGCAGGAGCATGAGTTCTTTGCTTGGACACAGGCCCAGCCCTCCCAGCCCCTGCTCCCCTACCTCACTCCACCTAAGTGGCTTGCTTGTGAATTTCCGCTCCCTGCCAGGTATTTCAGCTTCATGCCTCAGAAAAATGACAGATGATTACGGGTCATGAACCTTTAGGCTCATTCTCAAATAAAAGAAATACTAACTTTTCAAATATTGAATTCTACTCTCTCTTTAGTATTTATTTCTATATATTCTTTAACATGGTTAAAAATCAAATGCGTAATCAGTATGTGTCCTTTTTTAACTTGTACTCTGGCATAAATGTTTTTCTGTATTATAAATTCTCAGGAAATATGTCTAATGGCTACATAATATTTGACTCAATGAGTGTATTGTAATTTACTTAAGTGTCCTAATTTGGACACTTAAGTTGTTTCCAGATTTTCACTATTCTGAAAAACAATGAAGGTCTTATGTATAGAACTTTTCAATTTTTCAAATTATTTCCTCAGGGTAAGATCCTAGGCACAGAATTTCTGGAGCCAATTATCGACATGTTTTCAACCATCTTGCTATGCAGAGTTTTGTTTTCAAAATGATAGTATCAATTTGTAGTTAATACTAGTAGTGAATGAGGCTGTCTTACCGCACCTTCACCAGCATTGAATTTAAAAAAAAAAAAAAAAAAGTTCTGTGCTACCCCTTAAGAGGCAAAGCAAAAATGTCTTAATTTGCATTTAGTTGATTATTAGTAAGATTGAATACCTTTCCAGTGTTCACAAACTCTAAAATTATACAGAGTTTAACCTTGTTTGTTAAGTGGGTGGAAGTATTAACCTAAGTGATGACCATTTGCAATCTGACATCAGAATCTGCAGATTGAAGACAGAAGATATGTGTGATGATGACAGGTAGTCATCGACACTCAGCCAAAGAGCAAATGGTGTAAACCCATGCCGGGAAGCATACTCCTCCCCCTGCTTAGATATGCTCTCGTCTCAATTACTGTATCTTTTTTTTTCCACTGTATGTATTTTGTCTACATATAAGTGTTTACCTGCCAGTGCCATTTCTCTGCTTTATTGGACTGTCTTCGTGACTGGTATCTGGATTATGTGCTACTTTTTGTTGTTCACATGTTATTGGGAGTCACCTGGGGTTTTGCATTCTTCTTTGAGGTTACAAGACCTCTTTCTGCTTCACAAGCAGAACCTAGAGGGCTTCTCCTGGAGCTCATTGTCTTGCTAGTGCCCACTTGGGTTGTGTTGAGTTCAGATGAAGGAGGGTAGTACTGGAGGGAAAAAGTGGTAAACTCATTGCTGGCCTCCTGGTACTTCTGAGTCCCCAGCCTACTGGCAGCTACATGCATTCGATCCAGGTGTTTTTTTTTCCCCAATATTGCCTCAAAATGTGTGTATTCATTATTATAGATAAACAAACTAACTTCTGCTCTCACCCTCCACTTAGGTAGAGGTGAAATATGTACTTACAGAGAAATTTGGGGAAATAGTGAAAAACATAAGAATACCCAAACTGCTGTTTGTTGAACTTACTCTGTGATGCTGCACTGTGGCTTTCTTTTTTTTTTAAGAACCTTTATTGAGATACAGTTAACAGAGAATAAACAGCATATATTTAGAGTGCACAATTTGGTGTCCCAATCTCCCAATTCATTCCCCCTCCCCCCCCCGCCAGCTTTCCCCACTTGGTGTCCATGTGTTTGTTCTCTACATCTGTGTCTCTATTTCTGCCTTGCATTTCCTCCTTCATAGTTGTTAGCATTTGCCTTATGTATTGGGGTGCTCCTATATTGGGTGCATATATATTTATAATTGTTATCTCCTCTTCTTGGATGGATCCCTTGATCTTTATGTAATGTCCTTTCTTGTCTCTTGTAACATTTTTTATTTTAAAGTCTATTTTATCTGATATGAGTATTGCTACTCCAGCTTTCTTTTGATTTCCATTTGCGTGGAATATCTTTTTCCATCCCCTCACTTTCAGTCTGTATGTGTCCCTAGGTCTGAAGTGGGTCTCTTGTAGACAGCAAATATATGGGTCTTGTTTTTGTATCCATTCAGCCAGTCTGTGTCTTTTGGTTGGTGCATTTAGTCCATTTACATTCCAGGTCATTATCGATATGTATGTTCCTATTACCATTTTCTTAATTGTTTTGTTTTTGTTTCTGTAGGTCCTTTTCTTCTCTTATGTTTCCCGCTTAGAGAAGTTCCTTTAGCATTTGTTGTAGGGCTGGTTTGGTGGTGCTGAATTCTCTTAGCTGTTGCTTGTCTGTAAAGCTTTTGATTTCTCCCTTGAATCTGAATGAGATCCTTGCTGGATAGAGTATTCTTGGTTGTAGGTTCTTCCCTTTCATCACTTGAAATATATGATGCCATTCCCTTCTGGCTTGAAGAGTTCCTGCTGAGAAATCAGCTGTTACCCTTATGGGAGTTCCCTTGTATGTTATTTGTTGTTTTTCCCTTGTTGCTTTTAACAACATTTCTCTGTCTTTAATTTTTGTCAACTTGACTAATATATGTCTTGGTGTGTTTCTCCTTGGATTTATCCTGCCTGGGACTCTCTGCGCTTCCTGGACTTGGGTAGCTATTTCCTTTCCCATGTTAGGGAAGTTTTCAACTATAATCTCTTCCAATATTTTCTCAGGTCCTTTCTCTCTCGTCTCCTTCTGGGACCCCTATAATGCGAATGTTGGTGCATTTAACATTGTCCCAGAGGTATCTTAGTCTGTCTTCAGTTCTTTTCATTCTTTTTTCTTTATTCTTTTCTGCATCAGTGATGTTCACCATTCTGTCTTCCAGGTCACTTATTCGCCCTTCTGCCTCAGTTAATCTGCTATTGGTTCCTTCTAGTGTATTTTTCATTTCCGTTATTGTGTTGCATATCTCTGCTTGTTTGCTCTTTAATTCTCCTAGGTCTTTGGTAAACGTTTCGATCTTTGCATCCAGTCTTTTTTCAAAGTCCTGGATCATCGCTTCTCGGCCTTTTGGCTAAGATCAAAGTCCTGGATCATCTTCACTGTCATTATTCTGAATTCTTTTTCTGTAAGGGTGCCTATCTCCTCTTCATTTAGTTGTTTTTCTGGGGTTTTATCCTGTCGCTTCATCTGGTACAAAGTCCTCTGCTTTTTCATTTTCTCTGTCTTTCTGGGGCTGTGGTTTTCAGTTCCACAAGATGAAATACTGCTGATACTGCTTGACGCTGCTGTCTGCCCTCTTGTGGAGGAAGCTATCTCTCAATCCAGGTTTTGTAGCTGTTTTTGGTTGGAGGGACAGGGTGGAACTAGATCCTATCTTGATGTATTTTGGGTCAGTTTTGTGCATCTTTTAGTTAATGCTTCATATTAGACAATCTAAAAGGTTTATACTTAGCTGGATTTCCCCATTCACTTATTCATTTGTGTTGTTTTGTTTTGCTTTTTAATGTGTAAGTCTTAGCAAACACAGCCAAGTCTATAGAAACAAGTTGTTTCCTTTGACTCCTAGGATAAAAATAAAAGGAACTTTTGAGTCAGAAATTCAGGAACTTGCCAGGACCTGTTTGGAAATAAGCCCTGAGGATTTGTTGTGTCAGTGGTTGGTTGTGCAATGTCTGTGAGAAGCACGAGAAGCTAAAAGACCAAACAAGGCTTAAAAAGGAAGAGATGGAAAAGGCAGTTAATTAATTATATATCATTTGTTATAGATGAAACTATATAGCTTACTAAAGATACATGATTTCTGGCCTAGATAGTTCAGGGTTTAGAGGAGATCCTTGTTCTCTACTGAAGCAGGGCTCTTTTCTTCAGAGCCCTTAGCACAAGAAAGCTGAACTAGGGATTGTAGCAAGGTGAGAAAGGCCTGTTTTACCACCTGATATTCTAGAAGAAGGGGAGGTGTTATTTAGTCATCATCAGAAGAGGCTTTGAATTCAGATAATAATTCGGAAAATCGTAACATCAGCGATTAACCTAAATAAGAAACCCATTTACAACCATTATCACAGGCAGAATGCTAATATTTTTACAATGTGAAGAGCAGTTACAAATAATTAAGAAAATTATGAACATCCTAATAAGAAATTTAAAAAACCCAAACAGAGAGATTATGAAGAAAATATAGATGGCTAGGAGAGGAAGAGAGAGGGAGAGAGAGTATTTCCTCACTAGCAAAAATATATATATTAAAATAACAAATTAACATATTTAACTTATTGATTTGGTAAAGATTAATCAGGCCTTTTTTGTGGAGTCACTAAGCAAGTATATATCAATAGTCAGTAATTAGAAAATGTCTGTATACTTTGATTCTGTAATTTTGCTTTCATGATTTATCCCAAGAATTAAAAATGCTGAAAAAATATTTGCATGCTAGATATTAATCCTAGCATGAAATATAATTGGAAAAAGAAGGAAAACCCCACAAATTCCATGCATAAGGGAAAAGTTAAATTGTGGGTTCATGCATATACAGTACACTATTATTTAGTCATTTACAAGTCATATTTTCAAAAAATATTTGGTGGAATGAGAATTTGTAGTAAAAAATTGTTTTGAAAAGCTGAATATAAAATTTTATATTACTTGATTCTACTTTTTTAAAAAAGATCTTTACATATGCAGACAGAAAACATGTCTGAAAGGAAATGTTAATATCAATTTTGGTTCTCATTGGTCAGTGGGAATTGTTTTTTTCTTTTAGTGTTTTGTATTTCCTATATGTTATAGGCATATATTACTTTGTATTCAGAAAAATGCTGTTTTTTAAAAATAAGCAACATCCCCATGTTCCCTTGCCCCTCCCCCCATAAAATAAGGTAAAAAGCATTTCTTAAGAAAGTCAAGGATTTCTTGTATGTAATATTTACTCTAGCCCTTAATTTGGAGCTTAGTATGGAATACCAGTGTACATCTCCCACTCTTTAAAGCTTTCCTGTTTTGTATATTTTATATACTTTTTTATTTTATAACTTGGATTATTTCTAAAGCTGACGTGTGAGTATGATGTGCTAGAATGCAGGTGGGAAGATTCCTTTCTGCTTAACTTTTATTGGTTTTCTGGCAGATGAAATAGTGTAAGGACTCCCTTTAGAATATTTTGCTAAAGTTGAATACTAGAGTTGAAGTACTTAGAGGGAAATGTACAGGTGTCTTCAGTTTACTTTAATATGTATTAATTAAAATGGACGAATGGGTGGAGAGATTGATAGAAGTGTTACAAAGCAAGTACAGCAAAATGTGAATGGTAGAATTTAGGTAAGGTGGTATATGGGCAGTGGGTCACTGTGTGTGTTTTGAAAATTTTTATAGTAAAATGTTAGGGGAAGTTTTTGTGGAAGAACACCAGAAATTAAATTTGCTTTATTCAGATAGTCAATTTAGAATATTTAAATGTTGAAGGAATTTAACCAGCTTTAATGATGTAAAGCCACTCTTTTGACCTTTTCCCAAATTGTTACATTTTATTAAGTTGTTTTAAAGAATGGCAGAGAGAATTTTTAAGAAATCTTTTCTCTGGAAGGAATTAACAATCACAGATCACCTGGGTGATCAAAATGGGACAATGAGAGAAAATTAACATAAATTCTAATCTTAACATTAGTAAAACTAGATTTTGATAGCTTAGAGCAGGATAATTGGAACAACTGGATCTTGGAGTTGGATGTGGGAGTTTTTTTTAAATGAAAACAAAATAATATTCTTGATTTGGAGCTTTTGTTTTCTCTTTTTTCTTTAAGATTTGATTTGGTCTTTTCTGATTAAGAGATGTTTGGAAAAGTTGTTGGTTAAGTAGCTCCTGTCATTAAACAGTAAAGTTCATTGAAAGAATAAAGCATATTATGGGTGTGTCTACCTCAAAATAATTTCACTTTTGGTTAAAAATTACTTGATAATTTAATATGCTCCTCCATTCTATTTTTTAAAACCCAAAACTCCTTGGGTTATATAAAAATCAAGTTCTGGGGACTTCCCTGTGGTCTAGTAGTTAAGACTGCACTTCCACTGCAGGGGGCACAGTTCAATCCCTGGTCAGGGAACTAAGGTCCCGCATGTTTCATGGCGTGGCCAAAATAATTAAGTAATTAATTAATTAAAAATCAAGTTCTGATTCTCTCTCTCATATTCATAAGCTGTACATGAGTAATAGTGACTAATATTTATATAGTGCTATGTGAATTCTGCATAACAATGGACTGACACATAAGTATTAACTTATTAATGAACCAAGTAAAATAAACATAGCATAGCAATACTTACTGAAACCTCAGATTCTGAATATTCTTTTGTCAAATGGTTATATAATTTAGAAGGCCTGTTTTCTCTGCACAGTTAATGTGCTAATGTATGTGTACATAGGTCACTTAACTGAATATCTGATTTTCAATTTTATTGAATTTGATTTATCAATGATTTTATTTTTCAATTTATTTATTTTTTATTTCAGAAATACATCAAAATTCCTCCATTGAAAATATTGCTGCTTTAAAGTTTAAATGTTAACTGTTGACTCTTGATAATTTTTTTAATTGAAGTAAAGTTAATTTACAGTATTATATTAGTTTCAGGTGTACAGCATAGTAATTCATTATTTTTACAGATTATATTCCATTAAAAGTGATTATAAGATAATGGCTATAATTCCCTGTGCTATAAAGTATATTCGGACTGCTTATCTATTTTACACATAGTGGTTTGTATCTCTTAATCCCATACCCCTAATTTGTTTTTGTTTTTAAAATTTTTATTGGAGTATAATTGATTTATAATGTGTTCATTTCAGGTGTACAGCAAAGTGAATCAGTTATACATGTATATATACATATATCCAATTTCTCATTTTTTTTTTTTTTTTTAGATTCTTTTCCCATATAAGTCATACAGAGTATTGAGTAGAGTTTCCTGTGTTATATAGCAGGTCCTTATTAGTTATCTATTTTATATATAGTAGTGTGTATATGTCCATCCCAGTCTCCCAGTTTATCCCTCCCGCCCTTATCCCCTGGTAACCATAAGTTTGTTTTATACATCTGTAACTCTACTTCTGTTTTGCAAATAAGTTCATTTGTAACCATTTTTTTAGATTTCACATATAAACAATATCACATGATATTTGTCTTTCTGTGTTTGACTTACTTCACTCAGTATGACAATCTGAAGGTTCATCCATGTTGCTGCAAATGGCATTATTTTGTTCTTTTTTATGGCTGAGTAATATTCCAATGTGTACATGTACCACATCTTCTTTATCCATTCCTCTGTTGATGGACATTTAGGATGCCTCCATGTCCCAGCTATTGTAGATAGTGCTGCAGTGAACATTGGCATACCCCTAATTTGTACCCCTCTACTTCCCATTCACTTTTGGTAACCACTAATTTGTTTTCTGTATCTGTGCATCTGTTTCTGTTTTGCATGTACATTTATTTGTATTATTTTTTAGATTCCACATATAAGTGGTTATCATACAGTATTTGTTTTCTCTGTCTGAATTGTTTCCTAAGCCTAATATTCTCTAGATCCATCCGTGTTGCTGCAGATGGCAGAATTTCATTCTTTTTAAGGCCGAGTACTATTCCTGTGTGTGTGTGTGCGTGTGTGTGTGTGCGTGTGTGCGCGCACGCGTGCCTACCATATCTTCATCTTTTCTTCTGTTGATCAGCAGTTGGGTTGCTTCCATATCTTGCCTGTTATAAATAGTGCTGCTGTGAACATAGAGGTGCATGTATCTTTTCAAAATAGTGTTTTTGTTCTTTCTGGATATATACCCAGGAGTGAAATTGCTGGATCACATGGTAGTTTTATTTTTAGTTTTCTAAGGAGCCTCCACACTGTTTTGCACAGTAGCTGCACCAACTTATATTCCCACCAACAGTGAACAAAATTTCCCTCTTCTCCACATCTTCTCCAACCTTTGTTATTTTGTGGTCATTTTGATGATTGCCATTCTGATAATTATGAGATGATAAATCTTTTTTTTAAAATATAAATTTATTTATTTATTGACTGTGTTGGGTCTTTGTTGCTGCACGTGGGCTTTCTGGAGTTTCGGAGAGCAGGGACTACTCTTTGTTGCAGTGCGCGAGCTTCTCATTGCAGTGGCTTCTCTTGTTGCAGAGAACAGGCTCTAAGCACACAGGCTTCAGTAGTTGCAGCACATGGACTCAGTAGTTGTGGTACACAGGCTTAGTTGCTCAATGGCATGTGGGATCTTCCCGGACCAGGGCTCGAACCTGTGTCCCCTGCATTGGCAAGCAGATTCTTAACCACTGTGCCACCAGGGAAGTCCCCTCATTGTTTTGATTTGCATTTCTCTAATAATTAATGATATTGTGCATCTTTTCATGTGCCTATTGGTCATGTGTATGTATGCTTTGGAAAAATGTCTCTTTAGGTCTTCTGCCCATTTTTTAAATCTTTTTTTTTAAATTAATTTATTTATTGACTGCAGGTCTTTGTTGCTGCGCGCAGGCTCTCTCTAGTTGCGGGGAGCAGGGGCTACTCTTTGTTGCAGTGCATGGGCTTCTCACTGCGGTGGCTTCTCTTGTTGTGGAGCATGGGCTCTAGGTATGTGGGCCTCAGTAGGTGTGGCACATGGGCTCAATCGTTGTGGCTCGCAGGCTCTGGAGCACAGTCTCTACAGTTGTGGCACACAGGCTTAGTAGCTCTGCAGCATGTGGGATCCTCTGGGACCAGGGCTCAAACCCGCGTCCCCTGCATTGGCAGGCGGATTCCTAACCACTGCACCACCAGGGAAGCTCCTCTGCCCATTTTTTGATTGGATTCTTTGTTTTTTTGTCATTAAGTTGTATGATTTGTTCATGTATTGTGGATATTAACCCCTTGTTTGTCAGTGTCATTTGGACATATTTTCTCCCACTCCATAGTTTGTCTTTGATAATTTGGTATTTTGAATATATTCTTTTCTTTAAAAATTTTACCTATTTCTTAAGGAACTGTCTATATGTATCTTGCTGAAATTTCTATTTTATATTATGAGTAGTTCAGCACCAAAGATTTCTATTATAGGTATTCACTGATCCCAAAGCTGCTATGTTTTACCATTTGAGAATCGTAACATATACAGAAATAATATACTATTTTTAAAGTAAGAAATTGGGATTTTTTTTATTTTAGGCTTATATGATGTTTAATTACATTGAAACTCTTTTCTAGGTCATCCATGCCTGGCTTATTATTTCATCCCTGTTGTTGCTGTTCTTTTTCTCATTCATTTACTTGGGGTAAGTGGTGAAATGTTTGGTCTGTTTTTCAGAAATTAACTTTAGTTGGGCTCTATAACTGTCACTTAAAGAAATGTACTTTGTTGATGAATTATTCTTACAATATAATTGTTTCCATGTGTAGGTCATACTTGGTATATATACAACTAGTTAATAGTATCGATGAGGATATTCTTCTGTTGATCCTTGTTTATAATAAGTAGAACTGAAGGAACTCAAGACTACAGTTAATTCTAAGTCTTTTTAGTAAAGAATTTACTATATTCTTGTAGTGATAATCTATGAATCAGAATGGTAAAGCGTTTCAAGCAAGTGTATAAACATGAATTAATTGATTTTCAGACTTCTATATTGTTTCATCAGTTAGTCTTTTTTTCTTTCAAATGAAATCTTACATGAGAACTTCACATATAAAATAGAAAAAGGTGGAACTGCTCTTTTGAAGAGAATAGAGAGGCTCAGAGATTTGCCTGCCTGGCCTTTCTCTCAGCCCCAGTGGCAGAATACAGGTCGTAAAGCCTTGCACTAGCTCTTAAATTGGGAACAGAAGCAATAAAATTAAAAAATAAATTGGAGAGTTGATTCTTTCGTACAAGCAGGGGGAATGACCATACACAAAAGAAATAAATATAAGAATCTCTATGAAATGGATGATTTTCTAGGAAAAAACTAATTACCAAAACTGACCACTGAAGCATTAGAAAATCTAAGTAGAGCAAAGAAAAAAATACAGAAAGTTGTTGAGAGGCTCTCATCCCACCTCTGCCAATAACAACACTAGGCCCAAATGGTTTCATAGGGAAATTCTATCAAACCTTTAAGGACTGGATAACTCTAATGCTATTTTAACTGTTCCAGGACATAGAAAAAAGAAGAAAAGCTTCCAGATTCTTTTTAAGAAGGCAGGGTAACACTGATACCAAAACCCTATAAATTATCAAGAAGAAGGAAACTGTAGACCATTCCTATTTATTGATGCCAGAAGAGTAACTAAATATTAACAGGATTCAGCAACAACACTTTGAGGGCATAATACGTATGACCAAGTGGAGTTTGTCTGCAGAATGCAGGACTGGTTCCTTGTTAGGAAATATCGATACAAGTCACCATGTACTAAGTCATCATCTCGTACATGTTAACAAGAATTTCATAAAATTCAACACGTGTCCTTGGTCAAATTCCATAATAAAACAGATGATTAGTTCTCTAACATGATAAAATATATGAATCTTATTCTAAAGATCAGTATCATCTGCTTAGGAAAACTTCAGAAGCACACCTGTTACTGTCAGGGCAAGATGGGGATTTCCTTTATCACCATTGTTGTCAGTCATTGCTCTGGAGGGACTAGTGAACACAGTTAAATGAGAGAAAGAAATAACAGCTGTACAATTTGGAAGAGAAGGTCAAATTATCCATAATTAGAGATAAAATGATTGTTTACTTGGTTTCAGAATTAACCAAGAAACAATTAGAGTCACTAAGCAAATTTGGTAAGGCAGCTGCATACAAAATTAATTAGTCAGTATCCAGCATGTAAACAACTAGTTAGAAAACATAATGAAAAGAAAATCTCCCATTTATGATAGCAGCAAGAAAGAAAATATCTAGTATTAAACAATAATTGTTTAAGATCTATTAAGAAATTTTAGGGAGTTCCCTGGTGGTCTAGAGGTTAGGATTTGGCATTTTCACTGCCATGAACTGGATTCAATCCCTGGTCAGGGAACTGAGATCCCGCAAGCCACACGGTGTGGCCAAAATTTTCAAAATAAATAAATAAATAAAATTTAAAATGCCTCTTCAGAGCTTAAAAAGAAGACTTAAAGGGAAAATTTTACCAGGCTACGTAGAAAGAATTAAGATCGTAAAGATATCTGTTCTCTCTACGTGTATTTTAAATTTTAATATAAGCCCAATAAAAATATAAATAGGATTTATTTTTAATCTGGATGATTTTAAATTTTATTTGAAAAAATAAATAAGTGAAGGTACCCCAAAGAATCGTGAAAAAGAAAAAAAAATGAGGGATACTGCTCCTGCCTGATACGAAATTATAAAACTACAATAATTAAAATAGTGACGCCTGCGCTATAAACAGATAGTCAGTAGAAAGATTAGAAAGACTAAAAAAAAATGTTCAAATATATAAAGGAATTTATGATAAAGGTAGTATAGAATCAGTAGACTATAGATGGATTATTTAGTAATTGGTGTTGAGATAATTGGGTAGTCATCTGGAGGAAAAATTTGAATTTCTTCTTTATATCTATACCAGGATAAATTCCAATGGATTAAAAATTTAAATATGAAAGTAAAACCATGAAAGGACTAGAAGAAACCATGGGGGCTGGGGAATTTAAATATATATATATATTTAATTATGTAACTTAAAAGGTCCTTCCTTAAATCTAATGTTTTATATATACACACACAAAACTCAAAAGCCAAGCCAACCAGCCACACCATGAAAAAATCAGAAGATGAATGACAATCTGCTAAGTGTATTTTCAACTCATTTTATAGACAAAGGCTAATTTACTTTATATATAAAGCTCTACATGGCAATAAGATCAACAACAACCTAACAGAAAAAGTGGGCAAAGGATATGAAAAAATAGTTAACAGAAAGAGAAAGACAAGTTACTTTTAAATATATGAAAACATGCACAGCCTCCTTATAAAATTAATGCTAATTAAAGCTATACATTAGGTTAAAAAATATCAAATAGTTTAATAAATATTCTAATTTGGCAAGGTTGAAGGGAAATAAACGCACACATAGGTATAACACTTTCAGAGCAGTTTGGCATATCCATTAAAGTTTTATATGCATATGTCCTGAACCTAGTAATCTGTAGTGATAAACATTGCAGCATTGTTTCTGATAGCAAAAGAATGGAATCAGTCTAAGTATCCATCAATAGAAAACTGGTTAAATAAATTATGGTACATCTGTACAGTAAAGCCATTGAAAAGAATGAGGTACTCTGGTATAGCAATGTGGAAAGTTCTCCAGGAATATTGTTGAGAGAAAAAAGCCTGGTTTAGAACATTGTATATGCTATCATTTGTGTCCAATAAAAAAGTATACTTATGAATGGACACTCTCTGGAAGCATGCACATGCAGTTAGTAATAGTGCTTTCCTTTGGAGAGGGGAACTTTTCACGGAATATGTTGGGAATTTTACATTTTAGGCATGTATTACCTAGCCAAAGACTGGCAATAGTTTTTTGTCTTTTGTTTTTTGCTTTTTTGTTTTGAGTGCTGGGATATCTGAAGTGCTTAATACGAATAAGCTACATCCTCTAGAAATTTCAACATTTATTTTGAAATTTCAAAATGGAGAGATCATCTTTCTGGATGATCTCCAGAATCCAAAGTTGGTGCTTAAATAAACAAGTGCTTTTTTTCTCCTCAGTTACCCATCTTCTATATTTGTATCTCTTTATTTTAAGACGGTGGAATTCTCCCCCTGCCCCCAAAATTAAAATAGTATTTTCTTCATTATAAAAATTCATTCATTCATTGTGGGAGAAAAAAAGAAAGAAAGAAAAGAAAAGTTAAAAAAATTCCAAACTCCCATCATCTAAAGATAAGTCCTGCATCTTTTCAGGAATTACTATATCGATCTCTTGCTCTCTCTTCTCACACACTGTTTCATGTAAATGAGATCATATTTTTTTTTCAGGCATAATGTATCATGCCTATATCCCATGTTTGTGTGTATGTGTATAAAGCATACATATATGTATATATATGTGAAATAGATGCACTAAATTTAATTTTATGAAAATAATATTGTATGTCCTAAGCTCTAAAATTTATTTTGCATGTTTAATTTTTTCCAATTTCAGATACTTCAAACAAGCATTTCCCAAAGTATAGATAGAATAGCATCTTAAGTGTTATATGGCCTTTTTTAAAAAAAATTTTTATACTAAGTTTTACAGCTATGGCCTGTGATACTGGTTTCCCATTTACATGACTGATACAGAGTTTTCTGTTCAAATAAGCTCAACTTTAGGAAAAAAAGTGAATTAATGTAAAGAAAGATATGATAAAAGTGTGAAGCTGGGATATGAATACTTAATGAATATCTATGTTAGAACCATAGTTCTAAAAAATGTTTTGATGAAACTTACTGTATGTAAATCCTTTTAGATATCTGTTTAATTTTTTTCAGGGAAGTGTTTAAAACCTATAATGTTGCCATGGACTACATTACGGTTGCGCTCCTGATCTGGAACTTTGGTGTGGTGGGAATGATTGCCATTCACTGGAAAGGTCCACTGAGACTCCAGCAGGCGTATCTTATTATGATCAGTGCCCTCATGGCCCTGGTATTTATCAAGTACCTCCCGGAGTGGACCGCGTGGCTCATCTTGGCTGTGATTTCAGTATATGGTAAAACCCAAGACTGACATTTTGTTCATCACAGAAATACCTCCTGGTGTGTTTTCCTTCCTCTTCTAGTTATCTTGACTTAGGGGAAATGATAACCGTAGTGTCCCACAGCTTTTCAGTAAATACTCAGTTAACTATAATATCTTTTTCATATAAAGGTTTCAGGCTTTTTGAGTTAAGTTCTTTAAAAATGTTTTATTAATTTCCCCACTTTAACTCAGTGATGAGTTAATGGAAGGATCCACAGACTGCTGGCCTAAAACTTAGATTCACATCCCATCACTACCGCTGACAGCCTTTATGACTTTAGGAAAGTGACTCGGGCCCTTTGAGCTTCAGTTTCCTCATTTGGAAAATGGGAACAGTGCTTCTCAGAGTTGTAAGAGTTCAGAATATATGTTGACAAGCACTAGCAGAGTGTTTGACACACATAAAATGCTCGAGTAATTTTTAATATAAAAATTAGGTTAACTATTTTTTATAAGGCAAGTTGGGTAGAATTACTCTTTTAAAGATAAAACTTACTTGGGCAGTGTGAGCTTCAAATTTATTAGCAACCAGTGTGACATGGATCCTGAAAAGTCGAAATATACCTTAGCAGTGAATAACCAAGGTGTGAACTCTGTAACTGTTTCCCAGCATGAAAGCCAAAAAGAGATCCGTTTTCAGAGGTCAGTATGTGATCTCTATATGATAAATGCAGTGTTCTTTCATCATCCCTATTCAAATGCTTATTAAAATGTGAGGTGACCTGTGGTAGAAAACCCCATCATTCCACTTGATTGATGTCTGTGGAAATAGAATTGGATTGGCTCTGTTCTCTTATTCAAGCAGTCAGTCATAGAACTGTAGAAGTCATATACTCTCTGTGACTGATTTTCATGATGACTTTAGGTTACGTAGTACTTATATATGGTTTGCAGAGTACTCATCCTTTATCACACAGCTGTGATCAAGAATGCCAGTTCTGCACTCCAATCAGCAACTGGTTAATACTTTTCAGTCAGAGAATTTACCAATATGTTCTTCTGTTCAGTGCCTTTTTAAACAGCCACAGTTTGCCTTCACCATCAAAGGGACACATTATATCTTTACCTAGCAGATTCATGGGGTAGTTTTGCAGCCCTACTACTGTTGCACATAATCTTTGCAGGCTGGATCTTAACCACGTCCGACTTCCTCCAGGAGCACAGATATAACATCGCACTGATGATATCACCCCTGAATAAATTCATTCGATCTACCTGGTGAGGACATACAGATATTCACAATAGAGCGCACAAGGGAGATGGCGTTTCCCTGTACATAGTACAAGGCTCTGCCCCCTCAGTGAAATTCCTGAAAATTATTTGGTAAGCTGAGGGCTTCTGCATCTCCAACGCTGTCAAGAAATAGTTGACCCTCTCTGCGCCCACAGTGTTAAAACAAGCCCAGTATCTTTTAGGCCTTTTCGGGATCTGGAAGCAGCATACTCTTAATTTACAAATTTTACTTAAGCCTACTTATACTGTTACAAATTGGCCCATCTTGAAGGGGGCCTCCTACAACATAAGGTTCTAGAATCTGTCTAAATTGTAATACAGTAATTACTTCTGTTAGTGTCCCTTCTTCCACCCCCAGAGAATCATTCACTGTAGGGACTTTAACAGCCTCTTCTCATACCTCCTGAAATCTCTGGACCACTCACTATGATCATAAGCTGCCCACAGATTTCTGGTGTGAGAAACTACCCTTTTCAGTCCCATGCTGTGCATGTTTAGAATGGCGATTCCTGACTACATACTGAGCTTTTCTGGAAACAGGTTTTCACAGGACCTGAACCTGTGAGGCTCCATGTCATTATGCCCCATATCTTCATATCATGGAGGCAGCATTCTACAAGCTCAGCACAGCCACCAGGGCCTCCTTGCTAAGACAGAAATGTTGGTACGATAGAGCTAAGTCTGGGCCCCCTGGAGTATCTCACCCACAAGAGAGGATGGCCTCTTCTTTCCTCAGTTTCTTGCCAGTTGACAAGGTGCTAGAGGGGGTCACCCTTCTCTTGGAGCCCTGGCTACCTCGGGAGCTCTTTGGGATCAAATGAGTGAACAAACAGCAGTGGGAGTTTGCACACTTTATGGACAGCATCAAAACCGCATGTGAAGGAGCTCACTGCAGAGCTGTGCTTTTCATTCCTTACTCCAAGCATTCTTGATCAAGAGTGGGATCCAAGGCTCAGCAAAAGTAGCTGAACTTTGGGCAGTTGTCTTATTCTGGCCAACAGTTGGCTCTGTGTGTGCATTTTTGCAGAGCCTTGGAACATTGCCAGTGGTCTAGCCATCTGGTTCTGCCAGTGGTAGCAACAGCAATTACTTATCCAGATTTTCCCTCTTTAGGGAAAATAACTGAGGATCTCTTGCCTCACATATACCAAAAATAGAAATCAAAGTTATATATGTCTCTGTACATATTAAACCCACGATAGAGCCCTCCTCACTTTATCCACTTTGGAGTTCCAGACATTGTTATAGTAACCATTTCACTTCTAAATATACAATGCTGGGCTCTTGAACAGGGTGTGCAGTGGAATACTTTCACCACCGTTACAGTCTCACGCTACAGGCCTCACAAGGCACCATTATGACATACTAGAGCAAGTTAAAACTTAATTAAATGAAACATCAGGGGTGAATCATAATGAGTTTGATTCCATTTTTGATATTTAAAAAAAAAAAAAAGGGATGCCAGTTATGGAGACACACTGCCTGGGTTCAAATCCAGACTCTTCCATTCCTATCATTTATTGGGTATGTGGCCACAGACACATTACTCAACCCCCCACATCTTAGTTCTTATGAAGGTTAAATTAAGCAATGCATATAGTACACATGTATAACAGTATCTATCAGTAAATATTAGCTGTTTTTAAAAATATCCTGTGAGCACTATTTACAGTAGCCAGGACATGGAAGCAACCTAAATGCCCGTCAGCAAATGAATGGATAAAGAAGATGTGGCATATGTATACAATGGAATATTACTCAGCTATAAAAAGGAATGAGATGGAGCTATATGTAATGAGGTGGATAGACCTAGAGTCTGTCATACAGAATGAAGTAAGTCAGAAAGAGAAAGACAAATATTGTATGCTAACTCATATATACGGAATCTAAAAATGGTACTGATGAACTCAGTGACAAGACAAGAGCAAGGACGCAGATGCAGAGAATGGACCAGAGAACTCGAGGTTTGGTGGGGCGGGGGGTGAAGGGGAAGCTGAGACAAAGTGAGAGAGTAGCATAGACATATATATACTACCAACTGTAAAATAGATAGCCAGTGGGAAGCTGCTGTATAACAAAGGGAGTTCAACTCGAGGATGGATGATGCCTTAGAGGACTGGGACAGGGAGGGTTGGGGGGGGTCGAGGGAGGGAGGGAATACGGGGATATGTGTATAAATACAGATGATTGAACTTGGTGTACCTCAAAAAAATAATTTTAAAAAAGTATCCTGTGAAGTAAGCAGGGCAGTTATCCTTGTTTTACTCCTAAGAACCTGAAGTTTGTAGAAGTAAAGTGTTTGCTCAAGCTTACAGCATTTGATCTAGATTCTGAGTCCTAAGTCCCGTAGTCTTTCTACTACATTACACTGTTTCTCCCATCAACCCTGTTTCTTCCTTATATATACAGATTATCTCTATAAACCTTTGAGTTCCTTTAAAATAAGAGACTTTTGTGTCCAACATTTAGAGTAACAATTCTTAACTCTGTTTTCATAAAATCTCAAGATGTCTCAATCTGTCACAAAGGTTGTTCTAAGAATTTCAAAGAAAAATTAATTTTAATTCACTTTACTTGCTCTAAAAAATAAGGGTTTATCATTTAGCAATTCTATAAGGAGGAATGTGTTGTAATACCAAGATAGTTATAGAACATTACAGGTTGAAACAGGTTGAAAATCTCATTATTTCAGAGCATGGCAAATTTCCCTTTTCACATCCGAAATAAATCAAAGTGGAAGCAGTGAGAGCAGAGATTTCTGTGTGTGGGGTGGGGGGTGGGGTGGGGTGGTATGTGTGTTTTATTGTAGTAGTGATGGTAGTAGTAGCAGTAGTAGTAGTGTACAAGAAGACATGACCACTTGCAGATGCGAGGTTTTTTACTTAAATGCATCTGAATGATAGTAATGTCAACACAAGCTATATTGTCTTCCTTTACAAATTTACCTATATCTGTTTTATGTTGTTAAATGTTTGAAATTGTTTTCTATATTTCTATACTCTGAATTTTCACGACACAGCAAATGTAAGAAAAATTGTAGTTGGAGAGAAATGGTGGTAGAATCAAGAATAATTTACACATATTACTTCCTCCTCTGAGTTGTTTTTGTAAAATAAGACACTTTTCAACACCACACGTGTTCAGAGACCAAATATTTGTGAAGCGCTTTTGACAGGAGAACTAAAGAAACGCTAAACTCATGCAGAGGTTTATTATTTTGTTTTGTCTAAATTTACTGCCCTCTTATTTCAAGTAACCCTATGTAGTACATATGATGTTTTCAAAAAGGGGAGGAGACGAATCTCTTTACTCTGTTCTTCGTATTTTGAAAAGTTCAGTCAAATCCCTTCTATTAAATCCCTCCTAGAGTAAACCTTCAGTGTGTGGCTTATAGGTATGTTTTGTTTGGTAAAGGCTTGTCCTAGTTTCTGCTTATTGGAAATTGACAACTGCTCTAGAATAATTCTGTCTTGTCATTACTTCTGCCTCTTTTCTTCAAAGTGGGGAGACTTATTCCTAGAACCCAATGATGATACACTGTAAACTAACCAAATAGCAATCAAACCAAAATGAAATTTGTACAGATCTGTGTGGTTTCACGTATTTTGTTTAGATTGTCTCCTCCCCCCTTCCGCCACCAGCTTACTTGCTGTTTATTTCATATTCGTTCAACATCTTTCTGTGTAAAAACAATTAAACCGTTTCAATTGGTTAATTCCTCCCTAACACACCCAATATATTTTTCAGATGTCTTTTCTGTTTTTTCTTTTTCTAGATTTAGTGGCTGTTTTGTGTCCAAAAGGCCCACTTCGTTTGTTGGTTGAAACAGCTCAGGAGAGAAATGAAACTCTCTTTCCAGCTCTTATTTACTCTTGTAAGTATTTCAGAATGGTGTTAAATTAGTAAACAG
Source organism: Hippopotamus amphibius kiboko (assembly GCF_030028045.1). Classification (NCBI taxonomy): domain Eukaryota; kingdom Metazoa; phylum Chordata; class Mammalia; order Artiodactyla; family Hippopotamidae; genus Hippopotamus; species Hippopotamus amphibius. The sequence goes on from NC_080189.1 coordinate 158,837,118, forward strand.
CTTAGAATTTAGAGAGATTCAAATACATGTAATTATGGTCATTATAATGGTACTTTTTCTCACCTTAAATGCATAGCATTGATGGAACTCCTGTAGATCTGTTTCCTTGCAAATTAATACCTTCTACCTCAGGGGTCCCTGACCCACGGGCTGAGGACTGCTGCTGGTCCTCGACCTGTTAGGAACCAGGCCGCACAGCAGGAGGTGAGCGGCAGGAGAGCACATGAAGCTTCATCTTGCTGCTCCCTGTCGCTCACATTACCTCCCGAACCATCCACATAGCGCCCCCCCCCCCCACCCCCGCCCCAGTCCATGGAAAAATTGTCTTCCACGAAACTGGGCCCTGGTGCCAAAAAGGTTGGGGACCGCTGTTCTGCCTGACATTGGTTCAAGAGAGTTTTCGGTATGTGTGGAAATAGAAGAAATATTTAGAGACTGGGGAGCCAGTGTTCTCATTTAAAATCTTATTAATCAAGAACTATTGAGTACTTGTCCTATACATATATTATAGGTGGATCCTGCACTAGCATATGGAAAGGATTGTACTTTTCCTTCAGAATGTGTTTGCCCTTTTTCTTGGTTTGTTTTAGAGTCATACTGTTCCTAATCATTCAGTAAATATTTATTGGTCATCGATCTGACCCACTCCCACAGAACTGTAAAGGATATAAAGATGATTAAGAGGGACTTCCCTGGTGGTCCAGTGGTTAAGACTCCATGCTTCCAATGCAGGGGGCACACGTTCAATCCCTGGTTGGGGAACTAGGATCCCCACATGCTGCGTGACACAGCCAAAAAATAAATTTAAAAAAAATTATTAAGATACTTTGCTTTCCCTCAGAGCACATTTCCCCAACCAGGGATTGAATCCCGGCCCTCCACAGTGAAAGTGTGGTGTCCTAACCACTGGGCTGTAGGGAATTTCCCTTGCTTACAATTTAGAAGTGAGATGAGACAAGTATATAAACAACATTCAAGGCAGACTGTTATTATCAGACTCAGAAGAAACACAACGTACAGAAAGCTCAAAACAGGGAAAATCTGAATGGGGAATCAGGAAAGGCTTCATGGAAGAGACAGCATTTGGATTGAACCTTTTAAGGGTGGGTAGGATTTCAGCAAGCACAGATGGAAGAGGCAATTCCAAAAGTGAGCTTGTCACAAAGAATGGCTTGGAGGCATAAGTGTGGTGCATCTTTATCAGATTTCAAGTGTTCAAGTTGACTAGAACATGGGGTACAAAATAGGGAGAGTACTAGAGGTGGGTTTGGAAAGGCACTTAGGGCAAGATCAAGGATAGCTTTGAGTTTAGATCTCTGTGTTCTATTCATGATCGCTTGGGAATCAGATGGTTCTTGAACAGAAGAGTATTGTGATCAGAGCTGTGCCTTTGTAAGCTTGCAGTGCTGTGCAAGATGAATGGGAGGGGTGAGAACTGAGATAACGGGAAGCATAGCTAAGCAGATATTGCCATGATATAGGTGGAAAATAATGAGAGTCTGAATTACAGGATTGGTAATGGCAATCGAGGGAAAGGCCTCCAGGAGAGCTTCTGGAGGAGATAGTGTCAGTCATTCTTAGTGACGAGTGAGAGAAGTTGAAAGCCTAAAGGAAGGACAGTGAGGAAGAGTGGTTTTTCTAATTTGAGAAATCTGTGTAGTGTTGCCTGTGGCCCAGATCTAGTTTTCTTGGCAGGACCTATGAGCCATCCAGGTAGAAATTTCCAGCAGGAGCTTAGAAATGAAATACCAGTGCAAAGGGAAAGGTTGATAATAGAGATGCAGAATTGAAGAGCATCAGCATGGAGGTGGGAGTGGCAGCTGTGGGAGTGGATGAGTGATTCAGGTGAAAGGGGAAGAGAATAGGATACCAGGAATAGATCTTTGTCAACTACTATGTTTAGAGAGTGAGAAATGAAGAAAGAATGGTAAAGGGAATGTAAGAAAATATCAGAAAATTGGGAAAACCAGCATTTTTCACTTAGCAATAGCATGACTGTTTCTTCATATCAGTACATGAAATGTCTGCATAGTTTTCTCTTATATAGATATTTAATAAAGGATATCTTTATTGATAGACGTTTAGATCATTTCCATTACAAACAATACTTGCAGAGAACATTTATGAATTTGTGAATATTGTTGTACAGATACATTCGTAGAAATGGAATTGCTAAGTCAAAGGATGTGTGCCTTTAAATTTTCATAGAAAAGTTGCTCAATCACTAATCATTATAGAAATGCAAGTCAAAGCCACAATGAGGTATCACCTCACACCCGTCAGAATGGCCATCATCAGAACATCTAAAAACAATAAATGCTGGAGAGGGTGGGGAGAAAAGGGAACCCTCCTGCATTGTTGGTGGGAATGTAAGTTGGTACAGCCACTATGGAAAACAGTTTGGAGGTTCCTTAAAAAACTAAAAACAGAACTACCATATGATCCAGTAATCCCACTCCTGGGCATATACCCAGAGAAAACCATAATCCAAAAAGAAACATGTACCATAATGTTCATTGCAGCACTACTTACAATCGCGAGAACATGGAAGCAACCTAAATGCCTATCAACAGATGAATGGATAAAGAAGATGTGGCATGTATACAGTGGAATATTACTCAGCCATAGAAAGGAATGAAATGGAGCTATATGTATTCAGGTGGTTAGACTTAGAGTCTGTCATACAGAGTGAAGTAAGCCAGAAAGAGAAAAACAAATATTGTATGCTAACTCATATATATGGAATCTAAAAAAATGGTACTGATGAACCCAGTGACAGGGCAAGAATAAGGATACAGAGGCAGAGAATGGACTGATGGACACGGGGTTGGGGGGCAGGGGGTGAAGGGGAAGCTGGGATGAAGTGAGAGAGTAGCATAGACATATATACACTACCAACTGTAAAATAGATAGCTAGTGGGAGGTTGCTGTATAACAAAGGGAGATCAACTCAATGATGGGTGATGCCTTAGAGGGCCAGGACAGGGAGGGTGGGAGGGAGTTGCGGGAGGGAGGGGATATGGGGATATATGTATAAATACAGCTGATTCACTTTGGTGTACCTCAAAAGCTGGTACAAGAGTGTAAAGCAATTACATTCCAATAAAAAGCTAAAAAAAAAAGAAAAAGAAAAATGTTGATAGATACTGCCAGATTGCCTCCTCAAAAGGCTGTACCAGTTCATATTCTCTTCAGAGTGTGAAGGTCCTAAATTCCTAACACCTTCATTATTGCTTGTAGGTATATGTGTATGGGAAACTGATAAGCAAAAAACATCTTATTTTTCATCTTGGCTTATTAACTAATAACTATTAGTTAATAGTTATTAATTAATAACAATGATTATTTGGACTTTTTCATGTATTTTTTAGCTGCATATTTTAATTTCTTGTTTAATGACTGGCTTGGTATAATATTCTTTTCCATGCTTTTAGAATTAATTTTTAATCATACAAGTAATACGTTAATACTTTATCATTGAAAAACGTTTTGAATTACAGATGAAATTAAATTTCACTCTAGCTGTCATCCCCAATCTTAATACTCACCACACAGTTACTTACCAGTATTATCACTTTGATATATATCCTTTTGGACTTTTGGCCTATTTTTCTGTTGAGTTATTGAAAAAGCAGAGTTTCAAGAAGGAGGGAATGTCAGATGCTATAACGAAGTCAAAGATAATGAGGACTAAGTAAACCATATAGAATTTGGTGCTTTAGACATCTTCAGTGACATTTAAGGGAGCAATTTCAGTAGAATGATCGGACCAGAAGCAATATTCCAAAGGGAGAAAGTGTGCGTGTGTGTGTGTGTGTGTGTGTGTCTGCCTGCCTGCCTGCCTGCCTGCCTGCCTGCCTGCCTGCCTGCCTGCCTGTCTGCCTGTCAGTCTGGGTTTTGCTGGAGCTGTCAGTGGAAGTGATGCAGTGGGCAGAGACTGGGTGATGAAGAAGGAGAGGTAACTATCACCTCCTGCTTCACCACAGGCAGACCAGTGGTGACTTGAGAAGAGAACAGGTTTGAGGAAACATGGTTCCAGAAGGGAGAAGGTTGAGGGAAGGGAGCCGGTGGAGAAAGGCTTTGAAGAGACCAGCAAGAAGGAATAATTATTGGAGCAAAGTAATAAACGAAGCAGGTAGAAATTGCTCTAAGAGTTCAGGAGGAGGAGTTAGATGAGAACAGTGAAAGACCTGGAAGGAAGGAGAAGACAGAAAAGCAGAAGATAGTGAAACAGAGAGAGGTCAGGTTGGGAGCATGTTAGTTGACCTCGATCTTTCTTGTGAACTTGATGTTGTCATTTGTGGGAAGTGGAGAAAGTGGGGGTTGTGCGTGTAGCTGGAGAAGTCTGGTAAAGTTTTAGAACACCCAGTGTCTGAAATACAAGGTTCTTTCTCTTACTTTTTTCCCAATATAAATTTATTATCATGTGCCTACAGTGTTTTTCAGCCGCAAAGAACAGACGAGGTTTTGAGCATCAGTATTTTCCTCTTAATGAGCATTTGGGTGTGAGCTTCTTCTGTGTTATTCCTGGAAATCAAAATCCACTATTTATATATTTTACATTGGTGCATACAGAATGTTATACCAGCTGTTAATAGTGAATGCTAGGAATTTAGACTAAGGAATATACTTGTAAAAGTGTAGAAGGATGTTCACTGAAGCAACACTTATATTAAGAAATAAATGGAAATAACCTAAATGTCCATCAAAAGGGGACACTTTCAGATAATTATGGTACATTCATACAGTGGATGGTTGTGCAACCATTTAAAAGAATGAAGTAGCTCTGTGTATTTCTGATTATTTTTTAAATGTCAAAGATTATATATTAAATATAAAAAGCAAGATTTAAAGCAATACATGCAATAGTGTATGGAAGGAGTGGGGAAAAGAGCTGTATATGTATGAATGTGTGTGTATATATATAAAATCCCAGTGATACATTTCAGAACTGATGTTATACTAGTGTTTACCTCGGAAGTGCAGTTCAGAGACTGAGGCAACTTTTACATTTTTTCTTATATCTTTGTCTACTTGCAGAGTTTTAGTGTTGTACTCTATTTTTTAAAAAGTTAATTGTGGATGTCAAAGTGAAGGGATTGTGAGTTTTAAATTTTTCTTAGTTTTAGGATTTTACATTGCTCTACTGTTGTATCTGTTGTTAATACCACAATAGTGCTGTGTAACAAACCACCTCAAAACTTAGGGCCTTAAAAATAATAATCATTCACCATCACTCCTGCACCTGCAGGTCACTTGACTTGGCTGATCTGACTTGGCTATGGTACCTCTGCTCCACATTTTCCCTGTCCTCCTTGGACCAGTGGGTTAGCTGAAGGTGTTCTTGTATCTGGAGGAACAGGAGGGCAGCTGGCCTGTTAAGGCCTGGACTTGGTATTACCACACTGTCATCTCTGTCCATGTGCCAGTGGTTGAAGCAAGTCACATAACTGAGCCCCTGATCAGGAGGAGGAAAACTGCATTCCAGTCTCAGTGAGGCCATGGCAAGAGTGTGGGTGCAGGAGGGGTGAAGAAGGGCTCTTTTAGTCTGCCACAACATAAAGGATGTATGTTAATTTTACACTCAGAAAGAGGATTTGCTGTTGTTAAAAAATCATTCACATGTAATATTTTTAAAAACTCAAGTCTGTATAATAATTGATATTGAGATAGTTTTACAGTAATTCCACATATATGGGAAAATATAAGCATAAACCTTTACCTCCTGTGTAGATGAAATAGGTTCAAGAAAGTATCTGTTCTCATGAAGTACTGAATCTTCAGAGAGCATTTCATAAATCATTGAGTTTGAGAGGGTTGTTTTTCAAGCAAAATATACAAAAACAGGAATGCTAATCAGTACTTTACCCTTGAAATGGATATAAACATGAATGTGAAAAGTTTTAGCTCAGTCCTCTCAGTTATTTGTTCTTTAAAAATACAATCCTTTGATGCATTTGTGTACTCTTCCCTAGTTAAGGGTATTCAGTTTGCAAAAGGGTCTTCCCCTCAGGAAACGTGAGCATTTTTGTTTTTCTGTGTCCCTCATTTAGACAGGAAAAATGTACACCTACTCTTTGGTAGCTCTTCAAAAAAACAAAGGTAACAATTCTTTGAGGTTGACCGTTGTGTAAAGTTTTTCTCTGGTATCATATCAGTTTGGGAAGCTTTTAGATTATGTTAATTTTTAATTTGCATATTTATCTGTTGATCTAAGATGTTTGATGTTAAGTCGAAAGATTGGAAAGTGGGTTTTTTAGATATTGTTTTAGTAATATTAAGTCATTCAACAAATGTATATTCTGCGCATGATAATTTACATCAGGGGTTAGCAAAGTACTGCCCGTAGCCAAATCTGGCCTTTGGCCTGTTTTTGTACAGCCCTGTAAGCTAAGAATGGTTTTTACATCTTTAAAGAGTTAATGAAAGCTGACTCACTTTGTTGTACAGCAGAAACTGGCACAACAGTGTAAAGCAATTATACTCCAATGAAGAGCTTAAAAAAAAAAAGTTAATGAAAAAGGAAAGAACAAAGAAGAATATGTGACAGAGGCCAGATGTGACCCACAAGCCCAAAATATTTACTATCTGGCCCTTAACAGAAAAAGTTTGCTGACCCCTGATTTCCATGATAATATTAAGTTTTAAAACAGTTTGTAGCTTTATTTTTTTATACTTGCATAAAAAAAAGGAAATCAAAAACAAAAAAAACAACAACAAAAAAAGTAAATCAAATAAATACCTGCTGCTTTGGTTGCCAAGAAGGCTACAGAAATTCGTAAACCCTGGTGGTCGCCCTATTTCCTCTTCATTGGGTTTGGATTTTTTTTCAGTGAATCGCCTGCCTGGCTAGTACTGACTTTGATCCGTTAGTCAGGTTATCATATAATGAAATTTGTCTGACCTCAGAATTACAAAGCTATGGCGAATGAGTAAGTGTAGCTATTACAGGATTTTTATCCTCTTTGGTTATGTATTTCTTTCATAAGTTATTCAAGAAGCCTTAGAGTATTAGGAAAATGGATATAATTGTAAAATCAGTGACAAAATGCCAGAGAAACACGGATGCCAAGTGTCTTGTTTAAAATCGCTTACCATTACTGGGCTGGACTCAGGTTGCTGCTGGCTTGGTTTCTGCTGTTACCCTGTGTGGCACATGTTTGTATGTGTTGTTATATTATTGTTAGTGTAGCTTCAGGATAAATTCCCAAAGTGTTATTGCTGAGTCAGAGGGTTAATGTACATGTAGTTTTGTTAGATGTTACCAAATTCCCCGCCATGTTTCATCCTACCTGCAGTGTGTAAGAGAAGCACCATTTTCAGTTATTCACGTCACCTCAATTAAAACGTAACAAGATGTGTGTGTATATCTAGATGTATTGATATATATGTATTTTTGTGGACAAGACATAGAAAAGGCAATTGACTATCTGTTTATGTTTCTTGCTTTTAACCTTTTTTTTTTCTTATTCCCTGTATATAACACAGTTTAACATTATTAAAAATCCCAGAAGTGAGACCTAATATGAAGGGAACTTATTCCTTGCATCTTTCGAGTTACAATAATTCATCCGATGCGTTGTGAGCCCCAGTTTGTCCTCTAATTTAATTCCAATAAGTAATTTTAACCAGTGAATTCACACTATTTTAAGATAGTCAACTAGTCCAGCTGTTGTTTCAGGGAAATCTTGCTGGCCTGAACAATTTCCTTCTGGTTGCTTTTCATAGACTATAAATGACAGTGAACAGTTTTATCACAGCAGCTGCAGTTTGAAAGCTACAGTAAACGTCCAGTTTCAGAATTTTTTCTTTTATCTGCCGAAATCAAAGAGAACCTTCTGTGGTTTTGAATATGCATTTACTTCTGATTGTTAGGGATTCTTATGGTGACATTAAGAAGGCTGGTGATCTGGGTGGAGAAGTAACAGCCTGTTATTATTCATGAGCTTTCCTTCTGTGTCTCCAGTGCTTACCTGGACTTTTGTCTTTCTCAACAGCAACAATGGTATGGTTGGTGAATATGGCAGAAGGAGACCCAGAAGCCCAGAGGAAGGTATCCAAAAACTCCAATTATAATGCACAAAGTAGGTGGCTTTCATTTGATAATTTCCTGGTTTTCAGGGTCATTGTCATCTTATGAGTTATGAAGCAGTGATTTTAACCTCTTTCTTTGGTCATGGGCTCTTCTGAGAATCTCCTGGAAGCTGTGGTAATACCCAACAAACACACATAAACATTTGAGTTCACATGCTCCAAACCCAACAATCAGCCAGCGCCCCCTAGGTTAAGAATTTCTTCCATTAAACACCATTAATACCAGTATGGAAATGTTTGAGTTGAGGCTGTGATTTTAGAAAGGTACAATAATGTCTTTTACATGTCTCTCTTCAGACATGTATAAATGAGAACCTGTTGTCTGACAAGGCCAGAGTAACTTAAATATAATTTGATTTGAGGTGTGATAATGTTTATGCTAAGAAGATAAAATATTCCAGGTGGACATGACTTTCTGGAGGAGGAGGAGAATGATGACCTAGGATGGGAAATTGAAAGGCCCGCTTGTGGATACGACAGAAGATGTTAAGGCAAACACAAGTTAGGAGGAGCTGTAATTAGAAGGAGTTGGGGAATAACAGCACGATATCAATAGTCAAAAAGAAAGGAAGCTTTTTTCTTTTTTTAAGAAAAGCAAAGGACTAACCTTGTGAGGAAGCTGACAAACAGAGGCAGAGTAAAGGTTGGTCAGAGAAGAAAAAAAGACCTTAATTGAGTTGCTGTTTGTCAGAAAAGGTAGAGTTTAGGTTTTATAGAGCCAAGAAAACTGCTGACATTTAGCATTTGGGTAACTGAAGAGGACGCTTTCAACTGGAAATTCGTATTTGGGACGCAGAGATATTAGGCCCATCCTGCAGTGAGTGAGGCAGCAGAATGGGGTGGCGTTAGACCAGCAGTAGACCTAGTAGAGAAGTGGGAGGCAGAGGAAACAGTTGCTGCAGGTCTGGTTATTGTGTTAACCCTGTTGAGCTAAAGAAAATTGAAAGATTAGTTGTCTATGAGTATATGTGTGTTTGTATGTAAGTATGAGTGTGTTTTTGCTACATTAAGATTTTATTCTTTTGCAAATGTTGATTGAGCACCTAACCATGTGCCTGGTGGTTTGTTAGGCACTGGGGATGTAGCACTGAATGAGGGGTCCCGTTCCTGTGGAGCTCATAGCCTATTCGGGGAGACACACGTTCCACACATAATTCATTCAGTTTGTGATAAGCACTGCAGAGGAGGTTGCTATGAAAGTTTATAGTGGAGGAATTTCATTTATTCTGGAAAGTCAGGAAGACTTCCCCAAGGAAGTGATAACAGGAGATGGCCAGCTGAAGAGGGCAAGAAGAACTTTCCAGAAGAGGAAGCACCATGGGCAAGGGCCTTGACGTGAGGAGGAGCTGGAGGAGCTGCAGAGCTCCTCAGCGGGAGTGGGTTGGGTTCTTCATTGTATGGGCTCCCCTCACATTGCAGCATGTTTAGCATTCCTGGCCCCTCACCCGCTAAATGCCAAGGGTGACTTCAGGGTTGCAGTAACCAAAACCTCCCCCATCCTAGTTATTTCCAAACACCCATGGAAGGGAGGTGCTACCCCCAGGTGAAAACCATTGTGTTACAGGAACTCGAAGTTAGTTCAGAACACAGGGGTGTAAGCTTCCAAGAGGGATGGCTGTAAAGGGAAACATAATGGAGCTCAGAGGTTGCCTGAGTGAGCACTTAAGATAAAAACGTCGGAACTTCCCTGGTGGCGCGGTGGTTAAGAATCCGCCTGCCAGTGCAGGGGACACGGGTTCAATCCCTGCTCCAGGAAGATCCCACATGCTGGGGAGCAGCTACGCCCGTGCGCCACAGCTCCTGAGCCTGCAGGCTGCAGCTACTGAAGTTCATGGACCTAGAGCCCATGCTCAGCAACGAGAGAAGCCACTGCACTGAGAAGCCTGAGCACCACAACACAGGGTAGCCCCCGCTCTCCGCAACTAGAGAAAGTCTGTGCACAGCAATGAAGACCCAAGGCAGCCCCCCAAAAAAATTTAATTATGGAGGTATATACCAAAGTAGACGGCTGAGAGGGCTGACGGTAGGATGAGGATCAGGAGTGAGGAGGGATAGGGCAGAGCAGGAACTGCTGTTTTTATTTCTAAATCTTATATTTTTATGATTTTATAAACTAGCTCAGGGAAGAATCAGGTTTGTGGAGACCTGATTAAGAAAAAAATGCAAATTCAAAATATGAAATTGCTAGAGCCCCTCTCAGAAAAAAAGTCCACACAAGTGAGAGGCCTGAAGTGTGCAAGCTTCATTTATTCATGGTAGATGAATAAATATGAATATGTATTACTTTTATAAAAAAATAAATGAGAAAAAAGTATTATCAACTTCACTTATGTATTTTAATTATTTTTGATGTCTAGGAGGTTCTCGAGACAATCATGTTATACTCAAATTTTCAGTCAGACCAAGTCATTATAAGAACATGACTAGCCCATAAAAAAGTCACTCCCTCCTTTCCCATCCTCCCACCCCCCACTAGTGGTTTACTTTTATAATTTAGTCACTAAAGCCAATGGTGAATGACATCAGTTAGGGCCCTCAGCTGCAAAGATCAGAAGAAATGTTCTTTCCCGTGACCAGAAGTCCTGAGGTGTAGGCATTTGTACAGCTGGCTAATTTTAATTGTATTTAATTTAATTTGCGTGACTGGCTAATTGACTTGATAATTATCAGGGGCCCCAGTTCTTTCCTGTCTTCCCTGTCTTCCTGCTCTGCCATCCTTAGATATGACTTGGTCCTCAGCCCAGCCCACTGCTTCTCATGGTCACAGGATGACAGCTGAAGTGCCAGGCATTATATGCAGATAAGACAACACCCAGAGGAAGAAAGGGGCTGTTGGTGTCTTCCTTAAGTCTCTCTCAAAGAGTGAGAAAAAATTTCCCCAAATTTCCAGCAGACTTTGTCTCACCACACATTGGCTGGTACCAATCCCACAGCTTTAGAGTTTCCATTGGGAAGAGGAACGGTGGAATGACCACACTTAACTTGGACTGAACAGGATTTACCACCAGAGTCATGAGTGAGAGGTGGAAACCCAAATAAATCAGGACTCTGCTCTCAGAAAATAAGGGGAGAAATAGCTTATTGGGGAAGCAACCAACAGGCCCTGAAATAACCCATGATTTGTGTTTTAAGAGCCAGCTATCCCCCTAGTTACAATGACAGGTAATTACTGTTTCCATGTAATTTTCTTAAAGGTATTAAGATTTTTCTAAATATTACAGCTGTGATTTTCACTTTTTCTTGAAGGCACAGAAAGTGAGTCACAAGACCCTGTGACAGAGAGTGATGATGGCGGCTTCAGCGAAGAGTGGGAAGCCCAGAGGGACAGTCGCCTGGGGCCTCATCACTCTACAGCTGAGTCGCGCTCTGCTGTGCAGGATCTCTCCAGCAGCATCCTGGCCAGTGAGGACCCAGAGGAAAGTATGTGCCTTTCTCTGCCTTGGAAAGTTACGGGTTCCTTTAGGTGCCGCAGTATCAAACTCTCCCAAAATAAAATGAATCAGTGTTACAGTCTAATTCTAAATAGCAGTGCAGCTTTTAGTAGGAAATAATAGTTGGTGCTTTTCTCATAGTTAAATTTGTTAATTGACCAAGTTCTGCCCCTCAGATTTTTGAAATTATCCCTTTACAGCCTGATCTTTGCCACTGATTTTATAAGGTAAAAAAAAAATTTTCAATATTATTCCTGTAAGACTTCATGCACAGAAATTGCATTAATATATTTCACTCTCGCTGCACAGAGACCTGTGGGTTTAAGTGTTTTGCCCTTTTATGTTGTTGCTGTGCTTTGTTGGCAAGCACGGTATTTTATTAATTTTAAAGAAAGTCAGAGGGATTTAGGTTCTGTGCAGAAATGTAATAGCTTGTTCAGTGTCTAAGGTATGTTGTCACTCAGATTCAGGTCAGCACCTGGGGCTTCTTAGGATATTAGCCAGTAGAGTCCCCGGGTTGGGGCTCAGTCATCTCTTCACTTAGTCTTAGTCACAGAGGTGATTTACTGAATAAGAAGAGATTAGCACATTTCCCAACTAAGTTACCCTCAATTTTTTTCATTTTCACAAAAGTGAAACTCTTGATTAAAACATAGCGAAGCAATTATATTCCAATAAAGAGCTTAAAAAAAAACATAGCGAAAAGAGTAAGTGGTTTCAAAGAAAGATACCTAGATTTCTTAGCTTCTCTAATCACTATTAACTGTAACCTTGACATTATCCTTCAGCTTGAGCAGAACACTTCCTACAGCTCACCCTTTGTCTTTTACCTTGGTCGCAACCTGAGCAGATCCACGACTTTGGTGCTGGGCGAGTTTTCCAGATTTTAGAGCCAGCTGCAGCCTGCAACTTTCACACTCCTGAGAAACCAGAGGCAATTGCCTCTTCTTATGGCCAGGCTTAAGCTTGCCTTTGCTGGCATTTTCTCTGCCAGCAGAGTTACCACTGTAATTAGATTGCCTCTTCTGTTCCTCTTTTCTCAAAGATGTGTAGAGCCAAAAAGAAGCAGAAATACAGCTGTTAAGCACAGCAGCAGTGTGATTCTTTCACGACTGCTTTTTCTCCTTGAAGATTCTCTCTCCTGATCATCTCTTCATCTCTAACTTTTTTTTTTTTTTTTTAAGGAAAACCCAAGTATTCCCCCTTCCAACTTGATTAATATTTTCTTTATTTGGGAACAGTATAAACTGATAATTGACATTCTTTCTTTATCTTAGCATCCAGCACACACGTAACCATCTCTGATTGCATTAGTGTGTTGAACCAGACTTGTGGTTACTTACAGAGAAGTCTCAGTTTACTATAGAATTTGATATGTAAAGGCACATGTGTCTTCCAGAACAACCTTTTAAAAATCAAAATTTAATCAGAAAGCTGAATACAAGAGTTTTTAATTAGAAATGTAAAACATGTTTATTCAGTGTGCAGTTGGTCTTCTAATGAATTTCAGAATGTTCTTCCTTCAAACATCATGCCAATAACAGGCCTCAGTGTACTATTGATAGATTTAAAGTTTATTAGAGTAGTGAAATTAACCTGTTGTTTCCAGGAGTAGAAATTTGACTCATAGAGGTTTTCTGTAACCTCAAGGGAAGAGTGGGAGCTTGATTTTGATATTGTCTTCAAGTGGAGGAAGAGATTTTAGTAGGAAAAAGGTAAAATAATAAATTTCAGGAAGTTTTTTATGTATTTCTGTTTATTAAAAAGATAATAGGAAGTATTCATTATTTTATTATATTACAGTTACATTTAAGCTAGGCATATATTCTGCTAGAGGTCCTCTAGTGAAATCTTACAATTAAAGTAAATATTCACCATTATTTATTGTTTTTACCATGTGTTGTGTTTGTAGACCTGCATATGCCCCTTTTAATATTAAAGGAACTCCATAATCACGTAAAATTATTTCTCAGAGTTAGCAAAAACAAAACAATAGGAGACCTAGATAGCGGTAAAATAACTGGCATCGAGTCTCAGTATTAGCACTTGGCAGTGGAATACTGTTAATTCTTTACTTAAGCAGTTTCCATTGCTGTGATTTTAGTTGTTTGGCCATGGTGTATCTTTATTGAATAAATCATAGAAGAAAACATATTCCTGAGCAACACAATTTTTCTTAGGTTTTATATACTGGGTCAGTCAGTCTCTTCTGGTTGTGGAATAAAACTCGTTGCATCAGTAAGTGCCTAAAGAAAAAATCGATAGTTACTTCTTCATTTCCTGACTCTCTTTTTATTTTGCTAATAAAATATATCCATATTTTTCTCTCCATTAAAAGGAATTCTATGAAATGTAACTATAGCATTTGCCACAGTATTGTTATTATTTAAACAAACATAAGCCTTTAAATGAAAAAATGCGAGGGTATCATTTTAAGCTTGATTCAGTACATTATTTTTGTTTATCTTCTGATACCTCTATTGAGACATAATTCACATATTATACAGTTCACTCATTTAAAGTGGTGGCATTGATATGTTCACAGAATTGTTCAACCATCACCACAACTGATTTTGGAACATTTTCAATACCCCATAAAAAAACTCCATCTCCTTAGCATCACCTCTTCAGTTCTTCTTATCCCCCCCCCTTTAAAATGTACAACCTAATGTGTTTTATTATAGTTGTGCGACCATCATCAGCACATGCTAATGTTAGAACACGTTCATCACCTCAGAAAGAAACCCTGTACCCTTTACCCCCATGCCCCCCAAAACCAACTAATAGCCTATCATAATAGATTGGCTTCTTCTGGACATTTCGTATAAACGGAATCATGCAATATATGGTTATTTACTGATTTCTTTCAAGTAGCATAATATTTTCAAGGTTTATCTATGTTGTAGCATATATCAGTACTTCGTTTCTTTTTGTAGCCAAATAATATTCCATTGTACAGGTATGTCACATTTATCGTCCATTCATCAGTTAATGGACATCTAGATTGTTTGCATTTTGAGCTGTCATGCATAGTGTTGCTGTGAGAATTCATGCACACGTCTGTGTGGACATATGTTTTTGATTCTCTTAGGTGTGTACCTACCAGGGGAATTACTGAGTCATATGGTAACTCTATGTTTAACCTTTGGAGGAACTACTGGACTGTTTTCCAAAGTGTCCGCACCATTTTACACTCCCACCAGCAGTGTATGAGTGTTCCGCTTTTTCCACATCCTCAGCAACACTTGTTATTATCTGTCTTTTTGATTATAATCATTCTAGTGGGTATAAAGTGGTGTGTCATCATGGTTTTGATTTGCATTTTTTCTGATGGCTGATAATGTTGAGTATATTTTTGTGTGCTTATTGGCTGTTTGTATATTTTTTTCGGAGAACTGTCTATTCAGATCCATTGCCCATTTGCGGGGGTCCTTTTTTATTATTGAGTATTCTCTAGATGCAAGTCTCTCATCAGAGAAAAGCAGAATTTTTCTTCTGCATTATTTTTTTTAATTCATTTCGATAGCTTTTTTTTTTTCAGAAGAACTTAGTTTC
The DNA here is from genome assembly GCF_030028045.1 of Hippopotamus amphibius kiboko. NCBI lineage: Eukaryota > Metazoa > Chordata > Mammalia > Artiodactyla > Hippopotamidae > Hippopotamus > Hippopotamus amphibius. The sequence continues at coordinate 158,852,198 of NC_080189.1, forward strand.
TTTCAGTTTCTTATAGCACTTACTATTTGAAGTGAAAAGTCTTTCAAGGCTATCATTTGTTTAGCCTCTGTGTGTGCCAAGAACTTTTCCTGTATTATTTTTAACTCCGATGCCAACCTTATGAAATAGCTCTGTAATCCCCATCTTGTAGCTGAAGAATTTGAGGATTAAAGAAGTTAGTCAACTTGCCCAGCATCACACAAGTACCTAAATAGTAGAGTTGGACTCTTCTGCACACCTGAAACTGCTGAAAGTATTCAGCAGCCTGGGAAGGTTAGCAAGTTAAAGGATAACTGACCATGTGGTTCATAGCATTGGATTTCATGGGTTGTGTGTTTATTATTTCCAGTAAGGAAGGCTTCGCTCTGGCTTCCATGATTTAGAACGAACACTGGTTTCTCAGTAAGATCTTATTAACCAGCACTCTGCTCCTTTCTCCCTCCCATCTGGAGCAGACCCTGCTTCTCAGGGCCCTCAACCCCTGTCTTCCAGAAGTGGTTTCTCTGGCTCAGGCAACAAAACTTTAAGACCAGGATCAAACTTCAGTTGGGAGTAGTTACTTAACAACCAGAAGGTTAAAGCCAGTCGTAAAGCTTAGTGGGTTACTGTTGGGCCCCAAGTCAAAGCATATTTTTGAATCCATAGTTTTGTTTATCATTTTGAAAAGAATTTGAAAAGTTAAAAATAATGATTGACAATGGAAAACCTAGGGCCTTTGCATTTCTGTATAAGTTTTAGGATCAGCCTGTCAATTTCTACAGGCTGATCCTAAAATTTATTTGGAAATGTAAAGAACTGAGACTACCTAAAACAATTTTGAAACAGAAGAAAAAAAGTTAGTGGACTTAAACTATCTGATTTCAGAACTTACTCTAAAGCCATAGTAATCAAGACAGGCACAGGGACAGGCATATAAATCAGTGGAACAGAACTGAAAGTCCAGAAGTAAACCCTTATATTTATGATCAATGATTTTTTACAAAGGCGCTGAAATAATTCACTGGAAAAAGGATATAATTTTTTCAGCAAATGGTGCTGAGGCAATTGGATATTCACATGCAAAAGAATGAATGGCAGTCCCTGCCTCACCCTATCCATCATGCACACAATCAAAAGTTAACCCAAAACTGGTCATAAACTGAAATGTAAGTGGTAAAACTATAAAACTTCTAGAAGAATACGCAGGAGAAAAACTTTGTAACTTTGGGTCGGGCAAAGAGTTCCCTAATACAACACTGATACATAGAAGAAAAAATTGATAGATTGGACTTTTCAAAATTAAAAACTCTCACACTTCAAAGGATACCAATAAGAGAGAGGTATTTAGGGAATTCCCTGGCTGTTCACTGGTTAGAACTCTGCGTTTTCACTGCAGAGGGTGCCGGTTCGATCCCTGTTCACATGGTGCCACATGGTGTGGCCAAAAAAAAAAAGGAGGGAGAAAAGGTATTTATATACCTGTGTTCAAAGCACTGCTCACAGTAGCCATGAGATGGAAGCAACCCAAGTCTCCATTGACAGATCAATGGATAAGCAAAATATATATACATACAATGGGGTAGTATTCAGCTTTAAAAAGAAAGGAAAATCTGGCACATGCTGCAGTGTAGTGAGCCAGGACATATGCTAAATGAAATAAGCTGGTCACAGTAAGACAGGTGCTGTATGATTCCACTTAAATGAAGTACCTAGAGTAGTCAGACCCAGAGATGGAGAGTGTAATAGTGGTTTCCAAGGGCTGGAGGGAGAGAGGAAGGAGGAGTTACTGTTTATTGGGTACAGAGTTTCAGTTTTGCAAGGTCAGAAGAGTTCTGTGGATGGGTGATGGTGATAGTAGCACAACATTGAAGGTACTTAATGCCATTGAACTGTGTTTACTACAATTAAAAAAAAATTAAAAGATACCATTAAGAAAAGGAAAAGGAGCCACAGACTGAGAGAAAATATTTGCAAATCATTGCAAATCCTCTTAAAGAATTTGTAATTAGAATATACAGAGAATGCTTACAACTCAGTAATAGGAAAATAACCTAATTAAAAAATAGGGTAACACTTTGGATAGACATTTCCCCAAAGGAGATATATAATGGCTAATAAGCACATGAAAAGGTACTCAACATCATGAATCAGAATGGCTATAATCAAAAAGACAGCAATACCAAGTGCTGGTGAGGACTGAAGAAACTGGAACCCTCGTGCACTGCTAGTGGGAATTTACTGGTACAGCTAGCATGGAAAACAATTCGGCAGTTTCTCAAAAGGCTAAAATAAACTTACCATATATCCCAACAGTTCCACTCCTAGGAATCTACCCAATGGAAATGAAAGCAGTCTGCCCACTGATGTTCATAGCAGCAGTATTCCTAATAGCCAAAAACTGAAAACAATCTAAAAGTCCATCAACTGGTAAATGGATAAACAAAATATAGTATGTCCGTACAATGAAAAAGTATTCATCAGTGAAAAGGAACAAACTACAGACACATGCAATATCATGGATAAACCTCAAGAATATTGTGTTAAGGGACTTCCTAGGTGGCGCAGTGGTTAAGAATCCGCCTGCCCATGCAGGGGGACACGGGTTCAATCCCTGCTCCAGGAAGATCCCACATGCCGCGGAGTAACTAAGCCCGTGTGCCACAACTATTGAGCCTGTGCCTTAGAGCCCGTGCTCCACAACAAGAGAAGCCACGGCAATGAGGAGCCCGCGCACCACAATGAAGAGTAGCCCCCACTCACCGCTACTAAAGAAAGCCCGTGCACAGCGAAAAAAAAAAGACCCAACACGGCCAAATAAATAAATGCAAAAATATATATATTGTTAATACAGATGTCCAACAGGCACATGAAAAGTTGTTCAACATGACTAATTATTAGAGAAATGCAAATCAAAACTACACTGAGGTATCACCTCACACCAGTCAGAATGACCATCATCAAAAATTCTACAAATAAATGGTGGAGAGGATGTGGAGAAAAGGGAACCCTCCTACACTGTTGGTGGGAATGTAAATTGGTGCAGCCACTATGGAGAACAGTATGGAGGTTCCTTAAAAAACCTGCAACCCTACTCCTGGGCATATATCTGGAAAAGACAAAAACTCTAATTCAAAAAGATACATGCACCCCAATGTTCATAGCAGCACTATTTACAATAGCCAAGACATGGAAGCAACCTAAATGTCCATTGACAGGTGAATGGATAAAGAAGATATGGGACTTCCTAGGTGGCGCAGTGGGTAAGAATCCACATGCCAATGCAGGGGACACGGGTTCGAGCCCTGCCCCAGGAAGATACCACATGCCACGGAGCAACTAAGCCCGTGCGCCACAACTATTGAGCCTGTGCTCCAGAGCCCGTGAGCCACAACTATTGAGCCCATGTGCCACAACTACTGAAGCCCATGTGCCTAGAGCCCATGCTCTGCAACAAGAAAGGCCACCACAATGAGAAGCCTATGCACCACAACGAAGAGTAGCCCCCACTTGCCGCAACTAGAGAAAGACTGTGTGCAGCAACAAAGACCCAACACAGCCAATTAAATAAATTAATTAATTTTTTAAAAAAAGGATATGGTACATGTATACAATGGAATACTACTAAGCCATAAAAAAGAAGGAAGTAATGCCATTTGCAGCAACATGGATGGACCTAGAGATTATCATACTAAGTGAAGTAAGACAGAGAAAGACAAATATATATATCACTTATATGTGGAATCTTAAAAAAGTGATATAAATGTAGTTATTTATAAAACAAAAATAGACTCATATACATAGAAAATAAACTTCAAACTTACAGTGTTACCAAAGGGGAAAGTGTAGGGCGAGGGGGATAATTTAGGAGTTTGGGATTAACAGATATATAGTACTATATATAAAATAAACAACAGGGAACTATATTCAATATCTTGTAATAACCTATAATGGAAACAAATCTTTGTACTTTGTTGTACACATGAAACTAACACAACACTGTATGTCAACTATACTTCAATTTTTAAAAATTATGTTCAATGAAAGAAACCAGTCACAAGTATGGGAGGGGGCAGGGGGTGAAGGGGAAACTGAGACGAAGCGAGAGAGTAACACAGACATATATATACTACCAACTGTAAAATAGTCAGTGGGAAGTTGTTGTATAACAAAGGGAGTCCAACTCGAGGATGGAAGATGCCTTTGAGGACTGGGGCGGGGAGGGTGGGGGGGGCTTGGGGGGGGGGGCGTCAAGGAAGGGAGGGAAGATGGGGATATGTGTATAAAAACGGATGATTGAACCTGGTGTACCCCCCCCAAAAAATAAATTAAAAAAAAAAAAAAAAAAAAAAAAAAAAAAATGAAACCAGTCACAAAAGACTCCATATTGTATGAGCCCATTTCTATGCAATGTCTAGAAAAGGCAGGTTTATAGAGTTAGAAAGCAGATCAATGGTTGCTAAAGGCCTGGGATGGGAGTGGAGATTAGCTGTACGTGAACATAAGATATTTTATTGGGGTGATGGAAATATGGTGAATTGTGATGGTTGCAAAACTCTACATTTTTTACAGTCATTGAATTGTACATTTTACAGTGGGTGCATTTTATGAAATAAATTATACCTCAGTAAAGCTGTTTTAAAAAAAAAAAGGAGATGATAACCTATCTCATAGGGGTTCTTGTGAGGATTTACTAGAACAAGTACAGGTATAAACTAGGCACTCGATAGATGACAGTTATTATTTATTGTTACTATTTTTGATGTACAACAGAGTCAGCCACATAACATCTGAACCTCCTGTTATAGAAAACCAAAAAAGAAAGGGAAAATGTAGCTAAAGCTTCATTTTGTATGATATCATTTCCTGACTTATTCAGCATAGGCTGGGGTGGGGGCAGCGACAGTTTTAACTTGTGAAATCATAACAAAGAGTGACAAAGTTTGTTTTTTTTTTAAGAGTGACAAACATATTTATAATCTTTCCTTTTTAGGGGGAGTAAAACTTGGATTAGGAGATTTCATTTTCTACAGTGTTCTGGTTGGTAAAGCTTCCGCCACAGCCAGTGGAGACTGGAACACAACCATAGCCTGTTTTGTAGCCATATTAATTGTAAGTATACACTGATTAAAAACATGTCAGAACTCCTCATCTCAAAATTTTGAAGAAAAGGCAATCCTTTTAACCCCAGCTAGGCTGAGTGTTCCAGTCACCTGGGGAGCTTTTTAAAAAACACAAATAATTGGACCTCACCTGAGTAATTCTCTACCTGGCCACACATTAAAATCACCTGGGAGCTTTTAAAACTGTGCATCTCTGCCCTGAGATATTATCAATACTTGATTTGTTTTAATTGTGTGTATTTTTTTAAGTTCCCCAGGAAATTCTAGTAAGTACTTCTGAGTAGGAACCACTGCTTCAAGCCTAGCAGCATAGATAATGTAAAGAATTAGATCAGTCTTAAAGGGGTAAGCAGATCCTCACTTAGTCTGCATGTGATGGTGCTTTTGTGTTTAAGGCCACGACCTGCAGCCTACAGTGTCCTTTGGGCAGCAAGTGTGAGACAAGAAAAGCTAACACAGTGCATGATCCCACATAGATTTTGCTTATAGTGCCACGATGTGAGCCTGAAGCTTTCAAAACTATGATTTAAGTCAATAACTTGTATTATTGCTATCTTTGCTAAAGATGTGATATCTTTGATATATGTGAATGAAGTTGGATGAGAGGTTAGATGAGAGCCTTTACTTATGCATTTATTTTATGATTACACTTGTGATTTATCTTGATCATATGGCCAGTTAGAATTTTCATTTATTTTGTTTCTCTTTTGAGGTTAGTTTTCTGGATGTGTTGAATCTTTTAAGAAGAAAATTACTTATTTTACATAAACCCGAAGTGCAGCTCAGCTTTCAGACTTTATAGTTAATGTCTCAGTAGCTGTGGTAGAAAATGGGCTTTATTATATAGCTGCTATGTGTTTACAAGAAAACAGAGTATACACTTTATAAACAAACTTTTATTGGTTTATTCCATGAACCCCTCTTTGCCCCCAGACAGCATAAAGAATGTTCTTCACCTCTGAGATTTTTTAGCTAGCCAAACTAAACCTACAGTAGCCAACTCAGTACTTCAGATGTAAATTTCAGTATTGTTTGTTTTCAGAAATAATTTTACTTATTTTCAGATTCTATTCCCTACCTAGAATTAGGGGATGAAATATCAACAGTGTATGGATAATGATCTTTGTTGCAATGGAAAATAAATGTTGTTTTTAGATTTAATGAAAAAATTTTGTTCTGAAAGTTAACCTCAAAGGATCGTATTCAATTAACTAATTAAAACCGGGACTTGGGATTGAGTTGATTTACACACAATCCTTGTGTAGTTATGTCTGCGTTGTGTCTTTTCCCTCCTTCTCCACAGGGCCTGTGCCTTACATTATTGCTCCTCGCCATTTTCAAGAAAGCGTTGCCAGCTCTTCCAATCTCTATCACTTTTGGGCTTGTTTTCTACTTCGCCACAGATTATCTTGTGCAACCCTTCATGGACCAGTTAGCATTCCATCAGTTTTATATCTAGCATATTTGCAGTTAGAAACTCATGGATTTTTCTCCTTTGACTATAATAAAATCTGGGGAGGACAAAGGTGATTTTCCTGTGTCCATATCTAACAAAGTCAAGATTCCCAGCTGGACTTTTTGCAGCTTCCTTCCACGTCTTCCTGACCACCTGCACTATTGGGCATTGGAAGGAGGTGCCTACAGAAAATGGTTTTGAACGTGTCATTGTGGTGGACTGAGTCCCTCAGTGCAGAAACTACCAGATTTGAGGGACGAGGACAAAACAAAGTGATGGGCCAGAAAGTTGCTGTGCTCCCACCAGCAGGTTGAGCTTTGGTTACAGGTGGATTTTACCAACGCTGCAGACTCTCAGGACTACCATTACCAAGAGGTTAAATGAAATGGTTTAAACCAAACAGGACTCTTCATCTTAAACTACATGTTGAAAGTCAACCTAATAAATCTGTATTGAATTCTGCACCTTTTCGGGAGATGCTGTAAGGAGAGCAGGCACCAGCAGCAAAATGAAAAGCTGGAAAGGGGCTCAAGCTTTCAGACTTTTTGCTGCAGACTTACCAGTTTTAAATAAGACTTTTTCACCTGGGTCAAGTCAGAGGTGTAGGCCGATTTTGACACTTCCTGTTCTCAAGCACTGAAGCTCATTACCATTTGTGGCTGCCATATCTTCCCAAGGCCAGTCTGAACTTATTTGAGGTTGCTTTATCTTAAAAGTCTAAACCTCAGGTTCCAAACTCAGTCATTCATTTCTGGAAATAATGAAACTATAACTCAACGATTCCCTATCACCCTTCAGTAAATTCTGGATTTTCCACCAAATTCCTAATTTTTAGGCATACTTGTAGGTTCACTTGTCCCCAGATGCCTCCCTCCTTTCCTCTCTCTCCCTGTACTCCCCTCACAAGCACTTCTATACAGCGGATAAGACAGCTCTGTTGTGGTAGCAGGCGATCTGGTTGTTCTAGGATTTTGCTCTTTGTGTGGTGCAAAGATTGTGTCATGAATCAGTGCTCTCAGCCTTGCTGTCGTAATTTCTTCAATAGCAAATACAATGTGTGCCCAAAGATGGTAGAATTAAAGAAGAGTGAAATGGCTGGTGAAGCGCTTTCTGTCCTGGTTTTTCTTTTTAACTGCAACCTGTTGTCTCTTAACAGTAGGTCAGAGTTTGGACCAATGGCCAAAAGCTGGTGGTTTATAGTTTACGAGTCAGTTGTATCAGTGCAAAGCTTGGAGAAAGCCGTTACTTCGCTTGGTGAGCTGTGGGAGAACCGAGTGTCAGGAGGAGAACCACCTGCAGAGAGAAGAGAGGAGGCGCCTCCGACAGCCGATGGGACAAGATGAGCTCATGTCCCGTGAAGGAGGGGATCTGAGTGATTCCTCAAGAACCTCACAACGGGTGTTTTGTGTTTTCCCTTCCGCATTACCTTTCGTTTCAATGAAGCTTTGTGAGAGTTGGGCCGCGGAGTTCAGGCCCTGTGCAGTTCAGCTGGGGGAGCCGCCGCCTGTGGGCACGTGGCACCTCTGGATAAGCTGTGCCGGGGCACACCCCCTCTTTTACCAGGGAGAGCCCCCAGCCGTGGTGATCAGACTGTATGCGTTTGTGAGAAACTTAGTTTTCCCCTGTGACTGAAGAGAGGCCAGCTTTCCCTGTTTCCTGCTGCTTTCTCTCCAGCCATCATTTGATCTGGTTTGGGGTTCTCCTTGGAGTTTAGAGTATTTGTTTTCTGTCATGGAATGTTTCTTATAAGAAACAAACTTTAGGAGTAATGTGCTGGTTCTAACCTCTGTGTAAAAACTGGCTCCTATTAGGCCCTTTCCCCCAGGATTCTCATTTTCGCCTCAGATATGTGACATTGTGGGTGTTATCTTCTAGGAAGACATGCAATTCAACAGCTACAACAAAGCCACCTGAACACCAGTGTGTGATTTGAAGCGGTCTTGAAGGGAGCCCTGACCTAGAGTAGTTTATTTGTGCGAGGGTCCCAAATGTGCTGTCTTTTATGACGGGTTTCTCTCTGAAGAGGACGTGGGGTGTGTGTGATGGTGTTCACATCCATCCTGTGTAATACTGTCCTGTCTAGAAAGATTGCAGCAGACCTGTCCCTTTCTGCAAGGTGGAACCACAGCTCCGCATAGAGAGCACACATCTTGTTTCTGTAAATTACCAATCTCAGACGCAGAGCTTTTCCTTTGAACCTTCTTAGAGTCAATTCAGTTGTTTCTGAAATATCAAAATGCTCGTCTTCCACCATGAGACATAGATTGCCACCAGAGAAAACAGCAGCCGTTCCACTGAGGATGTGCCCTCCCCAGGGGTGAAGGGTGGCTGTGGAGCCAGACAGAGCAGGCGACGAAACGTGACCAGCCCAGCCGGCCTGCATAGCAAAAAGGGAAGGACAGTAGGAAGAAGGGGGACCACTGATGTCTACGTCTGACTGGCCTACGGAGAAGTAAAGAGTTTACATACAGAATGTTGCCACAAACGAGCCTATGGAAATACCAACCACATGTGGAGGATTTTTAGAGTTTTTTTTAAAGAGGAAGGGCTTGCTTCTCTGTTTTTGGTTTTCACCAGGTGAGTGTGTGGTTCTCAGATCACAGCACTCCCTGTAAGACGAAATTTCTTCATCAGAAAAAGTAGAAGCTTTCTAAGCAACGTGAAAGAAAATCATAAATGAAAAATTGATTGATTTTACCACAGAAGCAACAGCTGTTGAGGTGGTGTTTTTACTTGCAAACTCCCGGTTCCCCATTTTTTAAAGTGTCCCTTCGTTTTAAAAACCCTCCTTCCATAGCAGATGCCCAAACAAATAATATGTTTAGTACTTGCCCTTTACTTGGCCTCAATAACTTCATGTCTGTAGTCTCAATCATATTTTGTAGAATGTGAGACAGAAGTTAAACTACCACATAAGGTCTTCCAGGGTCAGACATCTCAAGGCAGCCTCTGATCTTGACCCTTAGTGTCTGGCCTTGGGTATTTGCCCATTCGTGAGTTAGCCCTGAAGAAAATGAGCTCAGAAACCACTATGAAAAATTTTGTTCAATGTCTTCCATGTTCCTGGCATTGGTGCTGGAGTCTAAGGATGCAAAAATTAGTAAGGTGTAACCTCAGAATGTAGCTGTAGTCTCTTGTTTTCTAGGAAATACCATCTTTAACTTATCTAAAATATTGGCTACCTGTTCATAACCCCTTTTCATGGTTACTGTTATTGAGGGCTTATAAAAGTGACGTTATAAAGGTGACTTGAGTCCTCCAGAATCCAGTTCTTTCAGTAAAGTACTCCTTTTTCTCTAAATTTGCTTTTGGATAGTGTAGAAAACTGTCTGATCTGCCATTCGTCTCAACTCCAAGGGTATCCCGAACGCTGAGTTTGGAAAGAGACTTGAAAACTGGACATTTGGTGTTGCCCTGGGATGAGACAGTGTCATCAGAAATTTGAGCCAAGAAGTGAGCCTTGTGGTCTTCTTGCCTCATTTTAAATTCCTCACACACAGGAGATTAAAAACAATGGTTTCAGCTCTTCAAACCCTTGTTGAAGTTGCATAGCAGGGTGTCCCAACAAGGCCACTGTCAGGCTCACATACCGGATCAGCTGGATGGCATTGAAACAGTCCTCTCCCCTGGCAGGAAACACCTCAGATCTGTGCGTTAAAGATCAGCCTGGTGCTGAAGCGAACTCCCTTCTTGAATGTCAAAGCTGTTTCCCAGGGCCTCAGACAGCTTCACTGTTGCCCTGAGGAAGTAGTTGGGTCCACCCTGGACCCTGGAATCTGGTGTTAGCACTTCAGCCTGGTCTGTGTAGCAGGAAAGACTTCCCAGAAAGCAATTTTCCTTTTAAAATGAGTAAGCGTTGCAACAGGACAGCTTCAAAGTCAACTGTGTAGAGTAGCGAGTACAGGACTGTTGTGTTTACAGTGCAGTCAAGGTGCTGTGGTGTGGGTTTGAGCGGGGTCATTTACCCTCACATGTTCATTGGCTTTTGCTTCTACAGACACTGCTTTGTACACGATTCAGACAGACTGTGAATACATCTTTTTAAAATACCTTTCAAATTCTTGGTAAGATATAATTTTGATAGATGATTGCAGATTTTCCTGTTATTTGTCAAATTAATAAAGACTGCATGACTCCAGCTGTGCTTATTTTCTTACATGAAAGTATCATAATGTGTAACTGAAAACCATTCAGGGATTGTCAGGAAACAGTTTAGAAGCACAAATGCATTGTTTCCATCCTTCCCTCCTAGTAAAGTGGTGTGGATTATAGGAGGCCACACCTCTGAAGGGTACAGTGTTAAATCTATGTGTGGAAAGTCGCAACTATTCTTAATACTTAGTTTCCAAAAAATATTTTTTAGAAAACATCTAACTCAGATTAATGTAAAGGCTGTCAAAATAACTCATAGAATGTATGTTGTACAGTGTAGATATTTCATAAGCTAGAGGATTATCTTTAAAAAATTATTACATAGGTCACATGAATGGAAAAAAGCCACATTACTTTTATTGACCTGGTAAAGCGTAGACTGTCCTATCCCCAAACTCTACAAAGCCTTTTGTTTCTAAACAGTGAATTGCATACACGGTGTTAGGAATTATTGGTCAAAAATAAGTTTGTGGCAGAAAAACCCAGACTTGGCCTATTGTCTTCAGAAGAAGCAGAGAATAGGTAGTAGGTGTGTTCCTGGGTGCATTGGCCAAGGGCATCAAGAAGCAAAGAAGGTCTTTCCCTCCTGTGGGAATCAGAAGCATCATTTGCTTTAATGAATCTTGTAGGCAGTGTCACTAGAGTCTGCCAGAGAAGCATCCTGTCTTGTCCTCACCCACTGAGAGGTATCTGATTCTTAGGGGACCTAACAATGGTGCTCTGTATGGGAAGGAAGAATGTCCTTGAGCAGATTGAGAAGCAGGAGTGATGAGGCCAGACGTCCTGCATCACTAGGTAAGTACCTCAGCTTTTTGTAGCCCACCCACTCTCCCTTGGGATTCTTCTGTGTGCCAAAGTTGGGGGAGACTCTGCCCACCAATAGCTTAGGAGCTGGTTAAAAGTGAGATGAGAGCATGCCCGAGAACAAGCAAGTGCAGTGTGGACTCACTCCGTGATCTGAGTGGGAATGCGGAGTAAAGGAGGGATCCACAAGAGACAGAATTTAAGAGCAGAGTTCCCTCCAGCAACATAAAGTTTGAACCAAGTTTGGGAAAAAGGAAAGAATCTGAATTGGCAAGAAGACAAAGAGCATACACTAAACAAAATCAGGAAGGAGGAACGTGGGAGACACCAAAGGATTATTGGATTTTGAGTGCAGGTGTTGGTTTACCCAGAGGAAAACCTAATTTGCTAACTAAATCTGTTCCCATTTTCACTTAGACTGTACCTCCTTCATTAAATGACTTAGAAACCGTGGAGGATGGTGACCTGACCTACCACAGGGACTTTTCAACACAGGGCCTCTTATTCTTGACGAAGATTGATTCTTTTATGTGGGCTGGCCCTTCTCTGCCTGGTGTGCCGCACCCGTAAAGGGGGGAGATGGAAGGGTCTCAGAAACCAGGTTTGTGGGAGTCTTCATTGTTGGGAGAAAGGGTGACATACTCTTGCTGCCTCTTTGTCTTTTTTTCCCCCCTTAAAACTGTTTTGATTATGTAGTAACCCAAGCTCCATTTCTCATGCAAAAAAGAAAAGGATTCTGTTACCCTTTTACCCATAGAACACCTCAAAGTGGACTGAGGGTGAAATTCTGATTGGATTCTTTTCCCCAGGCAGCAGACCTACTCAAGAACCACTGAACTCAAAGATGTACCTACAAGGATGATTTAAAAGTGGAAACAACACCAGCAGCTAGATAAATATATTTATACTACACCTAAATACTTGAATTTAAGTGAGTTTTTTAAGGGTTGGTGCATCCTCTCCCAATATGGTTATCACAGATCCGTCAAGGAAACCGAGGAGAGATTTTTGGGGAACTTTATCCTGCACTTAGATTTTCAGAGATTTTCCCACTCATTAGGAAATAATTTTTCTGTTTGCTAATCAGAGTTACCTACATCTGCTATAAGATAGCATAAATGTTTAGCGAGGTGAGTTTTAACTTGCTTGAGCCAGGTAGACGTAGATGTGTGATTTCTTCAGATTTTCTGAGATGTTGAAAGTGACCTCCGTGCCACCTTCGCCCTTGTGGAATCTCCTTGGCAAGTCTTGTTTCTGAGCCTCCTAACCCGGCTTCCCCCTCCCCATTCCCTCCCAGGTCAGGGGTCCTCCCTGGAATAACCCAGCCAGAAGGTCATCCAGTTTGAAAAGGTCATCAGGCTTGAGTACTGTAACATCCCAGTGGGCAGGAAAGGGCTTTCTATCTTGAGGAACCTGCACAGGGCCTGAGGGCAAGGCCTGAAGACGCCAAGAGGGTGTCTGCTTTTGCCCTGATGTCCTCCGTGTCTGTGCTTTCTCTAAGGCAGGGATGGGAGAGCCGGGCTAGACTTCACTTTTGTTAATGTGGCTACTCTGGCTCTCAGGTTTTTGCATTTGGCATTTGGAAGTGAGTTCCATGGCTGTTTGTTTACGGCCCTTGAGCCTTTGTGGGAACCTCATGGTGCAGCCAGCCTGCCTAGGGGTTAATGTGCTATTGATGGCATCGCCCATTTAACTCTGGTGATGTAGGATCCTGCCCTCTAAGCCAGAGCACCCCTTTGGTGTCAGATGAGCCTGTGGCAATGACCCCAGAGCAGCCCACCCTCAGGAGTCACGGGACCCGGGTCCTCTCCCTGTCCCATCATCCTTTGGGGAACTCTTTCTAACCAACAAGGGTTAGAATTCCCCCTTTCCTCGCTTGTGCAATAAAGGCATGACTTAAATAAGTAAATAATAAAGTCACAGACTTGTTACAAGTGATTATGCAACTTTTGTCATTAAAGAAATGAGTCATCGAGGCACTCCAAACATTTGTTCATTGCTGCATACGCTGATTTTTGTTTTTAAGTCAAATGCGCTGGTGAACATTTCTGTGAAGGAAAGCAGGTGATCTGACCCAGAGAGGCCCTGTCCTGGTTGGCGCCCACCGGAGGCCAGGCCCGGAGCTGCTCTACCAAGCCGGGGGGCTGGTGGCGCGGCCCGCGGCGATCTGGGCTCCCTCCTCATCAGCCCCTGAGTTCTTGGAAGGCGCTGCCTGTCTCCTCCTGGCCGTGCTCCAGCCTTCTGGCGGGCGAGGCCCGGCTGCCCCCTCAGAGGGCCCCGGCCCCTGCCCCTGGGGCTGGAGACAAGTCTGGCCACATCTCCCCGCTGGGAGCTCAGCCCACCCAGCTGTTTCCCGCAGCCCCTCCCTGACGCGCCCCGCCTCTGCCCAGCCAGTTTCTCACACGATAAGCCCCTTCCTCCCAGACTGTATTGCTCCAGGACTCCGTCTCTGGTGAGGGGCCGAGGACCTGCTTCCTCCCTCCGTCTCCCTGAGGTGTGACGTTTCTGCAGCTCCCCCCCACCCTCCCCGACACGCTCCTTTGTTATTTTCAGAGCAGACAACTTTGCAGACTGGCTCTCTGGACAGGGAAGCTGGCAGAGGGACCTGTCTCAGGCCCCCTGATGCCTCTGAGCCAGACCGATGTGGGCACCGTCACATGGACCACAGAGGTATGCCTTCCGCCCGGCCGCCCAAACCCCCCTGCTCCCTAGGTGTGGAGACATGCTGGCCTGAGTGGTAAGAGGGAACTGGGTGCGTGCATTCACCCACTCATCTGGGACTCCTGGAAACTGCTCGATAAATGTTTGGTGAATAAATGAAGTAATGGGTGGATTAGGGGTCCACAGGAGGGGATTTCCATGCAGGATGATATAAACAGGGCACATGTGTGGGAACATATTTTAAGTAAGAACAAGCATTAACCACTTTTGCCCTTGTTTATAAGGCTGTACTGGAGATCGTGGAGCCTGAGGTCAGTTGGCCTTATCTGTTTAAGAGACCCAGTATTTATAAATAGGTGGTCAGGGTTGAATCCAAACAGGATTCCTCCCCCAGGGAACATTTGTGATGTCTTGAGAAATATATGGCTTTGTCCTCGGTCAATGTTACCATGTTGACAGGAGGAATGAAGGATAGTGTGGTTCTTAATACTTCCCCTTACCCCTCATTTAACCAAGAAAAGCCCCAGAGGAACGTACTTGCTGCATAAAACAAATGTCCATTGAGCATTTACTATTTTTTTTTAAATTTTTATTTATTTATTTGTTTAATTGGCTGTGTTGCTTCTTTTTTGCTGTGCACAGGCTTTCTTTTTAGTTGTGGCGAGCGGGGGCTACCCTTTGTTGTGGTGCGCAGGCTCCTCATTGCCGTGGCTTCTCTTGTTGCAGAGCACGGGCTCTAGGCATGTGAGCTTCAGTAGTTGCGGCACATGGGCTCAGTAGTTGTGGTGCACGGGCTTAGTTGCTCCGAGGCATGTAGGATCTTCCTGGAGCAGGGATCGAACCCATGTCCCCTGCATTGGCAGGCGGATTCTCAACCACTGCACCACCTAGGAAGCCCCGAGCATTTTCTGTTAACGTGCCCAGACCCTACACTGAGCCTATCACAAGCATTGCCTCAGGTCATCCTCACCTCACCCTAGAGTAGGGTTATCCTCATTTTACAGCTGAGAAATGGAAGCTTTGAGACGATGAGTAACAGTCCCAGACACACACAGCAAGAAAGTGGGAGGGGCTGCCCCAGCCCTGGCAGGTCTGACACCAGAGCCTGTGCTTCTTACCTCCAGGACAGAGGGCACCGTGAGTTGGATCACCTCTCTGGGCCTCTGGTTTCTCTTCTGTAAATGCAGACAACATTTCTCAAATTTTCTAACTAAAGCTACTCAAACAATAGAGGAACATGAGTGGCTGTGAGGGTCTAGGGCACAGCCCAGAGTGGCAACCACAGGCAGAAATGTCTCTGGAGTTTTAAGAAAACAAAAGTTTTAATTTTATTTCATAATACATTTTGTTGTTGTTTTATTCGGGTAAAATACACATGACATAATATTTACTATCTTAATCACTTTTTTTTTTTTTGGCCATGCCCCGAGGCTTGCAGGATCTCAGTTCCCAGACCAGGAATTGAACCCAGGCCATGTCAGTGAAAGGCTGGAATCCTAACCACTAGGCCACTAGGGAACTCCCTTAATCATTTTTAAATGTATAGTTCAATGGTATTTATATTCATAATGTTGTGCGACCATCACCACCGTCCAGCTCCAGGACTCTTTTCATCTTGCTAAACTGAAACTCTGTATCCATTAAACATTAACTCCCCATTCCTCCTCCACCCCCACCCCCAGCCTCTAGTGACCACTGTTCCACTTTCTGTCTCCATGAATTGCCTACTCTAGATAACTCCTATAAGTGGAATCATACGGTGTTTGTCTTTTTGTGTCTGGTTTGTTTCACTTAGCACCCTGTTCGCAAGATTCCTCCATGTTGTAGATGTGTACGTCTGTTTTAATACAAAAGTAACCACAACACCACTTATCTTTAAGTGGCATTGTACTCTAAAACAGGGGTCCAGGATAATGCGTCTGAAATTTACTGGTTGGAGAAGCACAGCAAAAAGATAAAAAGTTAGTACTTTCTCCCTCATTAAGTTGAATATTGGAAAGTCTGTTTCTGAATGGCAAGGCTCTGGTTCTCTACCTTCCTGGATTATGTTTCCAGGCCTTTGGTACCAGGCACAGACACCTCTCCGTTGCTGGGCTGAGACTCATCCAAACACAGAGGTGGAAGCAGCAGCAGAGGAGGTGAGACGTGTCCTGAGAGAGTGATGGAGAGAGACCAAGAGGAGAGGATTTCAGCAGCCTTGGCTGCGGACCTCCAGGGGTCCCAACGCAGGACCCCTCCCTGGCAGCCCACGGGGATAGCAGGCACAGAGCAGGAGACCCCGAGCCAGAGTCAGGACCCCCAAAAAGAGAATGACAACTTGTCCTCTCTCTGCAACGACTGAGGCACCGCGGCCACCCTGCTCAGCCACGGGACACCAGCTGTGCTCTAGAGGCCAGGCTGCCCACGCTGGGCTGAGAGGGACCCTCCAGGCCTGTGGTGTGCAGGCTAGCCCCACACCCCACACCCCACACCGGCCTTTGTGGAGGTGTGGACCAGAGTCCCTCCCCCTCAGGAAGCAGGGATGGGTGAGGGGGCTTCTCACACCAGCCCCTTAATATCTCCAGGAGTTCAGGCAATTGGCTTCTCCAGAGGAGACTATAGCCCAGATCCTTGCAGTGTGTGTGTGTGTGTGTGTGTGTGTGGGTGGGTGGGTGTGGTGTGTCCATGTGGAAGGAAGGGGATAAGATCTCTGAGGATAGAGCTGGTTGCTGGGAGCAATCAGGGCAAGTTTTCTGGGAAGCCCCTTCTTTTCCTCCTTTTTGTTGCTCTCCGGGCTCCGGTCTTCCACCCAGGGCAGTGTCCTGACCACACCCCAGGGTCTTCACAAGGCCTCAACCTCCCCCTGGTGCCCTGTCCCAGGATCTGGATTCAGGCCCCAGAGCACGGAAGAACATCCCAGAAATTCTATTCTTTGTCTCTGCATGGTCCTGTGTCAGTGGGAGGGTCGAGGAACATATTTTTCTGCCCCAGCTTTGAGGATAACACTTGCTTCCAAGGCCAGGTGGCGTATGACAGCCTCTCGTCAGCCACACTGAGCGTTGCCCGTCTCCCGTCTCACTCCCAGTTCAAGGTCCTGACTTGGATATGGCAGCAGGAGGGAGGAAAGAGGATTGGGAGGGTGGGCCAGGGCTAGACTGCCACCAAGTGTTTGAACACTCTTCTCCCCGCCCCCCAACTTTGAATGGCTGTATCAAAGGAAATGGATATATATATTGGAAGGTGGGGAGAAGGTAGAGAGAGAAATGGAGAAATCCTCAAATGTGAAGTGTTCTTTTTTCCCTTTTGGATTCCTAGTGGCCTTAGCATAAGTTGTGACTTTAGTCGTGGAAGTATTTGAATATTCAGGATGTAAGATTTGTTTTATTCTAAATGAACACACAAGGGTAGAATGCAGTGCCCTGCTAGAAGGTAAACTCGCCAGGGACAGGACGATCTGTGTGTCAGAGCCCATGGCTTGGGAGAGCTGACTGTGCAACCCTGTGTTCAGTGACATTGCCTCCGTAGCATGAAAACAGCCATGGGGTGTTTACACCGTGGAAATGGATCAACGCTACAAAGCAGTGCTTTTTCTCTTCCAGAGAGCTGGTTGTTAAACGTTTACCACCACTGGACGTTTACTCTCCCAAGCTTCTGGAAGAGTAGGCACTCAGGTGTTCAAATGAATGGATCAATTAATAACCCACCACCCAAAAGAGCGGAAAGGAGAGAAGCAGCGGTCTCTAAGTTCAGGTCAACAGAGAGCCAGTGCTGGTGCTGCCAGGAGAGAGTGGACATTTGTTCTCTGGGGTAGCCCAGCACCTGAACTGCCATCTGGGGAACCTGCCAAGTCTTACTTCCTGAATCCTGGCAGACCGGGTGCTGGTATGCTCCTCTTGGGGCTGGAGTCTACAAGGGGTGACGTGGGTCCGTGTTGCCGAAGGGTGGTGGTGGCAGTAGTCAAGTGTCCAGCAGGATGTCCTAACCAGCACTGATCCTGGGCCATGATCTATGACTGTTTCTGTGATTCCAGCCCATTTCTGTGCCTGATTCTTCAGCTTCCTGTCAATTCCATGAGCTCCCAATGTCCTTCCTCTGAATAACTTTTCTGAGTTAGCCGTATCTTTATCTGTGGATTGTAACCAATCCACAGAGCCCTGTGTGTCAGGTCAGGTTAGATGCACAAGAGATCTACTGGAGGAAATGTGGCAAAAATAAACAGAAGGGAGCAGAGAGAGCCTGCAGAGTGTGGTGTACACCTGAGGTGTAGCAGCTGGAGGCCGTCAATCAACCGTGTTTCCCACACCACTCTCCTGAGGGGCACCTTCAGGGCCACCACCAACCCCTGGTACAGGGTACAGTGATGAAAAACACTGACTCCTGCCCTTGCAAAGTTCACAACTTAAAGAGAAAGAGAGACAAATGCATCACTGCAGTAGTTCAACGTGCTAGGGCAAACCCTGCACCATGAGTGTACAGGCGGGTGTAGGGAAGGCTTCCTGGAGGAGGTGCATCCCTGGAGCCCTGAGGCTTTTGAAATTTTGCTGTCTCCCTCTTCTCTCAGTTCTCCATCCCAACGCAGCCTCCCAAAGAGATCTGGCCACTTATTGCTTGGCTGTGTCCCTGGATCTGCAATCTCCAAAGATGGTCAAGATGTAGGGAATCCAGGATACAGGTGGAGAGAGCATGGGACAGAAGGAACTAACTTTTATTGAGCACCTAGTAGCAGCTTTATGGAAGCCAAGTACTTCCCTATTCCACCATCCTCTGTATGAGGCTCCAGTGAGCAGGTTGAGACTTAAGGAGGTGACACGACTTGCCCAAGTTCATACACGATGAGAGGCAAAGCAAGTTCCTGCTCCTTCTGCCACCCCAGGCTGCCCCAATCCCCAAGTGGAAGGAAGCCTGGTGCAGCCACAGGGCCAGTGCACAGGGAAATTTACAATGGAAGAGAAGGTCTCACGCTTTTTCCTGGAATCTTCTTTCTAAACCACCATGCTTTTGTGCACACTGTTTTTTTTATGAACAAGAATTATGTGCTGGGCGCCATGCTGAACATGTCCCCCTGAGGTGACAGGACGTGAGGCTTAAAGGCAAGTGCTTCCCCTAACCAGTAACTGCCAGAGCCCAGATGGTGGGTCCAAGGATATGCTGTGTGTGGGTTCTGCCTCACCCGCCTCTGGTCTCCTTTGCAGCTGGGGTGAGGAGTAAGAAATCATGGGCCTGGGTGTCCGAGAAGGAGGGACCCTAGAAGAAAGACAGGAACAGACCAGGAAGATGCCTCGGCTGCCCACCCCCGCAGCAGAAGCAGCAGCTGCTCCCACTTTACAGGGACCTTTGACCAGGCTCAGAAAATTCCTGGCTGACAGGGGCAGGGAGTGGGGCTTTTTGTTTTGTTTTTATAATAAACTGCATACATTTAAAGTGTACAATTTGATATTGATTTTTTATTAGTAATATATATTTGGCGATCTCAATCTCCCAATTCATCCCACCCCACCCCCCCCGCCGCCCCCCCCCCCCCCCCCCCGCCGCCGCCCCCTGGAGTGGGGCTTTTTGAATGGAAGAAACGATATTCCTTTTCTAGAAAGGCTTTGGGTAACCCCCTCCCTTTTTTCTGCCAAACTTCATCTTTGCCTAAGAATTCACACAAATCCCCAGGGGCCCCTGCTACACAGCTGCTGCATCTCCTCTCTTCACTGATAGGTAAGAAATAGGCCAGATTTAACATGCTTATATTTTAATAAGCATTTTGTCTGAGCATCAGTGATGGCCCAGGGAGATGAATTGCAGGAGCTGGAGGTCTGATCTCCCCACTGGTGAGTTTTCTCTGCCTCTTAGGAGACCAGGGGAGAAATGCCCAATGGCTGGGCTGGGAAAGGGGCTGAAGGCAGAAGAGGATGGGGGAAAGGGGCCAACCTTTTGACCTCCCCATTTCCCAGGTGCCTCAGGGCCAGTGCTATTTTTCTGGGAATAGGTGATTTCCTGTTCCAAAACAGATGGAAGACAAGGAGTGCCTTTGTTGAGAAAAAGGACAACTAGCAAAGGAAATTAAATTTGTCACATTTATTGAGCTCCTGTCTTGATTCCAACTAGTGATTTGGACGCACATGACAGGGATGCACGCTTTACCCTCAGGGACCTCACAGCTAAGTTAGGGAGACTCAGGTCCCCACAGTGTGATGCACCGTAGAACTGCAGCAGACAGAGATGGAGACCTGAGGGAGCACCAAGCCACCAGCTTTGCCTGGGTTGGTGTGGGGAGGGTTTTAGGGAAGATGATGTTTGGCGGACCTAGAGGGTTGAGTAGGAGTTTGCAAGGTAAGAGGGGGTTTCCAGAGTGCATTCCAAGTAGTGGGAAATGGTGGCTGGGAAATGGTGGCTGGGACGCGGGAAACAGATTGTGTGTGGAGAATCTCGATCGTGGCGGAAGCACAGAATTCAGGGGTAGAAGACAAGCGGCTGGACGCAGGGCTGTGTTGTATGTAAGGTGGGCATGGAGGAAGACCGGCACAGGACCGGAAGACTTGGGTACAGAGGAAACGGGACTGGTGCCAGCACCAAAAGTGAAGG
The DNA here is from genome assembly GCF_030028045.1 of Hippopotamus amphibius kiboko. Lineage (NCBI taxonomy): Eukaryota > Metazoa > Chordata > Mammalia > Artiodactyla > Hippopotamidae > Hippopotamus > Hippopotamus amphibius. The sequence continues at coordinate 158,872,919 of NC_080189.1, forward strand.
GCAAGCCAAGCCTTGGCACAGACCCAAAGGGATGGAGGCCCTGGGCATCGCAGGTCACGGGAGATGGATGTCAGCAGAGCTGGATGGGGGGGAGACGGGCGGGGAGGAAGCCAGCCAACGGCAGAGGGAGAAAGTCCAACCTCCGCAGGCGTTCCGGGCGGCCGGGCCGACCTCCCAGACTTGGGCTGGGGCGGGCACCGACGGAGCGGCCCCGCGGGTCCTGCGCGCCCGCGGCTCCCGGAGACAGGTAGGAGGCGGAGGGACGGGACCCCGCGAGCGGGGGCGGCTCAGCCCCGCGCTGCTGCAGGAATCGGCCCCGCCCGGCTCCCGGAGAGAGCGGCGTCGAAGGAAGTGGGGGGCCGGGGAGGAGACCCCGCCTCCAGCTCTCCGCCGAGACGGGCGCGGCCTCGGGCCGGGGTGGGGGAGGTCGCGGGCGCCAAGGACAGCCCGGGAGCCCCGGCGGCGCGCGCCCACCCTCCCGCCTCCTCTGCCCTTCCCGACGTCGGACGCCGCTCTGGCGCAGGTCTCGCAGGCGGAGCGAGCCCCTTCCCCGGTGCCGCGCCGGCTGTGGGCCTGGCGCATCCGAGCGCGTCTCCCTGCCCGGCCCGCCCCGCGCCTCACGTCGCAAGCCGCACCTCTCCGCCTCGGACGCTGCCCGGGGCCTGTTCCCTGCGGGGCGGACGCGGGGAGACCCTCGCGTGGGGACCGGGACGGGCGCGCGGGGACCCTAGACGCCGGCCCCCGGCGCGCCTCGCTCGGAGCCGCAGACCCGCTTGGCCGCTCCCAGGAGCAACTGTGAAGTTCTTTTCTTCCGTCCTTCCTGGCGTCTCTCCTTAAGCGAGGCTCATCCCCGCCCCCTGAAGGCAGCCTCTCCTTTAGGGAAGCGGCATCTCAGTCCTTAGCCCTAGAATGAGGCTCCCCGGGCACCTCGGTTTCCCCTCCTGCGCGCGGTTCTTACACGAGGGGCCGCGGAACCGAGGCTGGGCCGCGGCGCTGCGAGCGGGAGGCGGGAAGCCACCGCCCTCACCCCGCCAGCACCCACAACCTCTCTGATCTGCAGGGAAAATGAGGCCGACATGAGTCACTGTTGGTGCTAAATTAACGGAGCATGTGCATCGCTAAATGTGCCAGGTTATATTTGGCTGAACTTGGCTTAAGTGTGCTCTGTTTTATTCTTGTAAACTGAAGTCATTTGATGCTTAAGAAAATTAGAGATCAATGGTAGAATTACAGATTTTAAAACTTAAGCATGCAAGCCAGTACTTGTTTAATGTTTTGTACTGAAAGGAGCACATTGTGTATGTCATCCTCCAGTACAGTGACATGTACACACATGCACACTTACTGCACATGTGCACCAGGCTGCACTCAGACACTCTGTACACAGTGCGCTCGCACACATGAGATGCAGGCGCACACCAGACTCCACACAGGCATTTTGTACACACACCCACACACACTACATGTGTACACTGCACACACGGCACTCACCCTGCACACACACACACACGCACACATACACACAACACCGCTTAGGGGTCGTGCTCGTGGAGCTTCTCCAGTACAGAGGAATTCTGACTTGGGTTTAAAGTAAAATACAATGAACGTTTTAAAAGCATTTAGGTTGTTTTAAAAGTGCCTGCGGAGACTTAAAAAATTTTTTATTAACGAGTTTTTAAACAAGTGCTGTTTTTTAAAAAGAATCTCTTGCTGAATTAAAACAGGGGGACTGATTGCTTTGATTCTGAACTCCTTGTCTTTTAAGAAGGAAGTATTTTTACTTGCCCCCTGTCCTTCCCTCTGAACCCTGAAAGAAGTTACCCTTGAAATTTTAGAAGCCAGCTGAAGACGGGCCTTCCCTCCCTCACCGGGTGAGCGGCACGCCACTCGTCTGCGCCGCACAGCCTCCCCTCCAGCCCCTCTGAGGGTGTCTGGGTCACCTGCGGACAGCCGGGAGGGAGGGGCAGGCCGTCCCCTCCGCGCTGGCCCAGGAGACGGCGGCGAGCACGGGACTCGGGGTGGGTGGGGCGGGCGGGGCGGCGCCTTGTCCCCGCCCCGCCCGCTCCAACCCCGGCCTCTCTCCCAGGCCAGGCCGAGATGCGGCTGCTGCTGCTCGTGCCCCTACTGCTGGCCCCGGCGCCCGGGTCCTCGGTGAGTGCGACCCTTCCACCCCCCACCCCCTTCTCGGGAGGACCCTGCTGGGGAGGCGGGGGCGAGGGCCCGGCCGCGGACCGGAGCCCCGACGGCTGGAGCCCCCGGCAGCGGCGCCAGCCCCAGGAGAGGGCCAACGTCGGGACGCTGGGGTGGGAGGAGCCGAAGCCTCGGCCCGAGCTCCTTCAAAGAGGGGCGGGACCGTGAAGCCTCTGGTGGCCAGAACTTCCCGCCTGGCTTTGGGGCACAGTTTGCAGAAATGGCAGCGTCCCAGCACCCTCCCCCTTCAGAAGGTGCTGGGCGCACTGCTCATGCTGGGAATGGCTGTCCGGGTGGTCTATCACCGTGGAAAGAAGAGGGGGTCAAGTGCCGGCACTTGCCTGGGACCAACTCAGTTGCTCCTCAGTGGGGCTGTTTGGGCCTAAAGGTTTGGGGTGCCAGCCATTCCCCACTGCCGCTGGTGTGAGCGTCTAGAGCAGGGCTGGCCAATAGAACCTTCTGAAGATGATGGAAATGTTCCGCATCTGTCCAATAAGCCACTCAGTTCACGTGGTTACTGAGCACATGAAATGTGGCTAATGCAACTGAGGAACTGAATCTTGTTTGCTTTTAACGACTGTGAATTTAAATAGCCTCAGGTGGTTAGTGGCTACCGCATTCGTGCAAATTTAGAGAGTGGACACAGGAAGCCAACTGCTGATGACGGTAGCTATTTCATTAACAGGAGCCCGAAGGACAGGGCTTCCTGGAGAACATACCTGGGTTCTAAGGAGGTACAGGGAATCTTCTAGACCCATCTTTAGGGAAGGGACCTCCTGCAGAGCTTGACTTGGTCCTAGAGGCTGCTCCTGCCAAGCTTCTCCTGCATTGACAGGATGAAGGGCACATATTCCATCCTGCCCCTGGAGAGCACTCCGCAGGGGAAGACACACAGCCCTGCCCAGCCCTCTGAGGCCGGCAGGAGGACCCTAAACTGTTTGCTGGCTTGGGGAGGGCAGGGGGGATGCTGCCTCTGTGGAAATGCGAGTGGAGGATGAGAAGGGCTCCTCCGACCAGGGCTGAGAGGGGCAGGCAGGGATGGACATCAGTGGTGGGCAGCGGGCACTGCTCCAGAGCCCCACAGGTTTAGCCAGGGCCACAGTCAGAGCAGAGAGTGGGCTGGAGCCGCCTTCCTCGTGTCCTCTTCACCACCTTCTGGCCTCCCTGGGTCACCTCTACCACCCCATGGTCCTTGCTCCCCAAGTGTCACACTCTGAGGTCCTCGGCACAGGCTTCCTCCTAGTGCCTGGCTGCACGAAGGTCACAGCTCAGGTGGGGGGCCACGGTGACAGTGTCAGGACACCAGAATGAAACACAGAGCCACCTCCTAACAGCTGTGTGATCCTAAGCGAATCACCAGGTCTTAGATTCCTTTACATTGGGGGGGGAGGGGTTGTAACCCCCCCATCCCGGGTCACAGGTTGCATGCAGATGAAATGCATCAAGGCATCCAAAGCAACCTGGGTCCTGTTAGGTGCTTTCTCCCTTAGAAACACCTGGGTAGCTGGGGCTGAGAACCCTCCTTACCCCCTCCACTGTCTGGGGGAAGGGTGTGGCTCTGGCTGATTTTAGCTGGCTGCAGGACCACCCCGTGGCCCAGGCTGGTTCTAGCCAGGGCTGGGACCCCTCCACCAGACTCCCAGAATTTCTCGGGACCACTCTCAGTGCTGACAGGGGTCAGCTGGAGCAGAGTGAGTAGCTGATTAAGGAGGAATAAAGCGCCACGCCCCTCACTGCTCCCAACCCCGGGCTGCTCGGGAAGCCTTCACAAGGCGGGCTTCCAGTCTCCTCGCCTCTGCCTCTGCTCCCACTCCTGCCCTCATGCATGCACATCGGGCAGCTGACCCCCTGGGGAACAGGGAAGCAGGAAAGGGGGCTTCTGCGTTGCCCAGCTGGGGGTTGGAGGAGGAGCTGGTGGGGTGCTGAGAGTGGCACGAGGCAGGTGAGGACAAGCCCAGGGTGAGGGCGGACTGGACCAGCTCATTCTGGCTTCACAGCATCATGCGGCTCGTGGTTTGGGTAATTATAGAGAAACAAGATGTGTCTGCGCTGCTCCTGGGTGGGTGTGTTTTCTTTTGTCAGAGAGACTGGAGTACAGGACAGGGCCTGGCTCTAGGGTCCCTGCCTCACAGGTGCTGGGCACAGGGGCAAGGGGATGTTTGTAAGTCTTGGTACTTAAGCGGTCCTGTATTCAGGTGCGCCCTCCCCTACCCCATCCTGACGGCACAAGGTGGCTGGGTGGCAGGGGTGCCCCTTGTTTCCTTGCGCATTCCAGTAAGCCCAGCAGAGTCGCAGGGAAGGGTAGACTGGGGAGGCTCAGTCTTGTGCTTCAGGAATGAGACTGACATCCAAACAGGCCTTGGTCAGAGGTAATTAGTAGCCAAGCCGATGCTGGCAGGATGAAAGGCAGCAGTTCTCGGGAGCCACTTCCAGAATTCTTATATTGTAGTGATGGGTCTTGGAGGGGAAGTGCTAGTGGTCTCTGGAAAGTCACCCTCCAGCCCAGACACTCAGTATCTTCCTCTTTAAAATAGTAACTGATCCAAGTAAATTTCGGTTTACATTTCGTACAAAGAACACTTTTATATTCTGGTTCACTGGTTTTTGGAAGCTTGGTGATTTTGGCCCAGTTAGAACTGAAGGGTAAATGATTTGAAGACAAAGCTCAGACCTTTGGTCTGGCTGGCCCTTCCTTCTTGGTTTTGTGTGTGGTTCAGCAAAGGTGTGTGACTTGTTCTGATTTAGGGCTCTAGTTTTATTATAAAACAAGGATACCTAGATGTTCTGCACCTGGGCGCTGGAAGAGCGCTGTGAGTAATCTGCGCGTGCGCAAGCCTTCTTCCTCACCCGAGGTCCTGTGACGCGGCGGGAGGCTCACGACGGAAGGAAGAGGTTGCTTTTCCACGTTAGGACTTGAGTTCTTCCTGTGGAAAATGGAAGGGATTTTTTTCCCCCTGGAGATTCTTATGTCGTGATACCCTAAGATGAAGTCCCCTTCCAGCAAACAGGACATATTTCCAGTCTACCTTTTGCCTCCCAGCAAGAAATCAATGCTAACACCTGTCCAGCTCCTTAGGCCTCATCCAGTGCCCTTGTTGGTTCTCCAGGTGAGGTTGGTGGGAACCTGGTATAACAGCAGAGGCCTGGAGTGAAACCAACCTGCTGTTGTGTCCACTTGTTCCTACGTGGCTCCCTCTCTTTCTGCCTCACTCTTCTTCTCCATGCACTGTTCTGAGGAGTGAATGAGAGAATATGTGTGTAGCATGTGGGCTTGAGATGCCAGCTGCAGGGTGTCAGATCTTTCTGGTGGGAAACTGTATCCATTAGGATTATTTTCCTGTTATAGGGTCCCAAATAAGTCCTTCAACAAGAAAGACTTGATCCCTCTTTCACATAAATACCCAGAGGTCAAGAGTCTAGGGATGTTCTGTCTCACCACATCCTCCAGGCTCCCAGATTCTTCTTTCTTTGCTTCACTGTTTGAAGGCTCTATTCCCAAATTACCTCATAGTTTAGAAGGCTGCTCCAACTCCAGCCATCACATCTGACTTCCAACCAACAGGAAGGAGTACAGGAGGAAGAAGAAGGACAAACGCACATGCAAGCTATCTCTTAAGGAGATTACAGACACACCTTATTTTATAGCATTTGCGGATACTGCATTTTTTACAGATTGAAGGTTTGTGGCAACCCTGTGTTGAGCAAGTCTATCGGTGCCATTTTTTGAACAGCATTTGCTCACTTCGTGTCTATGTGTCACATTTTGGTAATCCTCACAATATTTCAAATTTTTTGTCATTATTTGTTACAGTGATCTATGATCTTTGATGTTACTATTGCAAAAAGATTATGCCTTGTACCTTAGAGGACTGGGGCAGGGAGGCTGGGGGGGACTCGAGGTGGGGGGAGTCAAGGAAGGGAGGGAATATGGGGATATGTGTATAAAAACAGATGATTGAACCTGGTGTACCCCCAAAAAAGTAAAAAAAAATAAAATAAATAAAATAAAATAAAATAAAGATTATGCCTTGCTGAAAGTTCAGATGATGGTTAACTTTTTTTTTTTTTAGCAACAAAGTACTTTAAATTGAGGCACATACATTTTTTTAGACATGATGCTATTGCACACTTAATAGATTACACTATAATGCAAGCAACTTTTATATGCCCTGGGAAATCCTCAAATCTGTGTGATTTGCTTTACTATAATATTTTGTTCTTTTTCCAGTGTTCTGGAACCAAAAAATACAATATCTGTGAGGTATGCCTGTACTGGAGGCTGCTACCCAACACTTTTATGTAATTCCATTGACAAGAATTTAGTGATATAGCTATGGTTAGCTACAGGACATCTGGGAAATGAATTGGGGGGTGCGGGGCAGCCAGGTATCCAGCTAAGAGTTAAGGGTTCTTTTAATGGGAGAAGGGAAGGATGGATATTAGGGGACTCTTGAGAGTCCCTGCCACAGATTGGCAGGAAGAAACCACAACCCCCAACACACACACACACACACACGATTAGATTCAGTTCTTATTTTAATAGGTCAGAGCTACAAAAACATGGCGCTTCCTGTGGGCAGCACTCCCTGCACAGGTAGAGCCCTACCTACCTGATGACACGCTGTTCTTCCTGCCCTTTTATATCTCCCTCCTTCTTCTGATCGGTGGGCTTCCATTCAAAGGAATGTTTGCAGACATCTTGGTTCTCAAGCCAGACTCTGCCCAGCCAGGGGCTGCCATCGTCAGGGGAGAGATCTCTGCCCCCAGCTTGGCGGCTTGCCCACTGTACTTGGCAAATAGGGGCTGCTGATGGCGGTGACTTTGACAGATGAGAAGGCTGGGCTGGCTCCCAGCTCCTTATGGTGAAAGCTGGCTAATTCCACAAGAGAATATGTTCAGGTGTCTGGTGGTGGTGTGGTCCTAAAGCCTTGGTTCTGGGAGACACGGTCTCAGGCTCCTTGCAGAGGATGGGGGTGTTTTGAGGCAGGGGTCTTCAGGGGAGCCCTGAGGACCCTTGTGGGGGGTCCGAGTGCTGATTCCTGCTCCTGAATGTCTCCTCCTCCAGGCTCCCAAGGTGAGGCGGCAGAGTGACACCTGGGGCTCCTGGGGCAACTGGAGCCCCTGCAGCCGGACCTGTGGAGGCGGCGTTAGCTTCAGGGAGCGCTTATGCTACTCCCAGAGGTAGGCAGGCGGGAATGGGCCAGCTTAAAAGAGGGCAGGTGCCAGGGAGCAGCTGGGTCCTGGGCTAGGTGTCCTGGGCCAGTGCCAGGCCCCAGGGGCAGACCCAGCACGCAATAGATTTGTTCTGGGAGCAGCAACAGTGGAGAATCTGGAATCGAGTCATTTCCACGTACTTTCACTCTGATTGCGACAACAACCTTCTTTCAGGGGCTGGAGCCACTCCTGCTTCGTCCACCCCTGAGTCTCTCGCTCCTCTGGCAGTGCCTGGCAGGCGCCGCGAATTCTTGTTGAATTAGTGAATAATCTTCAACAATTCCTAACCTGTGCAGTTTCTCTACTGTCAGCCTCTCTGTCGAGTGTAGATGTTTCTTACTCTAAGTGACTTACTGAACCCCTGCTGTGTGCCCTGCACTGTGACAGGTACTACACGGTGCAAAAGAAGGGGTGGTGACCCTCTGCCTGCCAGTGGGTTTAACTGTTCCTGAAAACTTTGCGCGAAGAGGAAGGGAGATGAGGTATTATTCTAAGTGCCTTATCCTCATTTACTCCTTCAATGGCAGAGTAACCTTACCAAGTGGGTAAATATTACATCTTATTGTAGTCTCCAAGGACAGAATTTGAGTCCTCTCTGGGGATTTGCTTGAAGAGGCAGAGTGGCCCCAAATTAGACAAACTCCTGGATGGTTAGACTTCTGGGTCTGGCTCAGGGCTGGTTACACCTACCTAAGCGGATTTATGTGTGCGTGGCCACTCCACTCCTCTTCTTGCCACCCCTCTTCTTGCCACCCCTCTGGCCCAGCGGTACCCAGCGGGTACCCCACTGAAGCTGGGGGGCCTGCGGGAGAGCCCCAGGAGGGGGCGGGTGTTGGGTTGCGGGGATTCCGGTCTTCCCAGGGCTCTCGCCCTGCAGGAGAGATGGAGGCAGCAGCTGCGTCGGCCCCACCCGGAGCCACCGCTCTTGCAGCACCGAGGTAAGGTAAAGCCCCAACCCCGGCGGGGTGGGGGGGGGGACAGCTTCCGGGACCCCCTGCTCAGCCGACATCTTAGCCCTGGGGAGCCCTCCTGTCGGTGCACAGCAGCCCCTTCCTCACCCCACCTGAAATGATAGCTTCCCCAGGGCAGCCCAAGGCCCCTGGAGGGGGGCACACGGGAGCCCTGGGGGCTTGACTCCGCCTCCCCTAAGCTACAGCAGGGGGTGAGGGGGACAGGATCCGGCCTCCCCAGGTCTCATAGGGCAGCAGACTCCAGTGGTGGACCTGCAAGCCCCTTCGCTCACCCCCTCCGCCCCGCAGAGCTGCCCCGACGGCGCCCGCGACTTCCGGGCGGAGCAGTGCGCAGAGTTTAACAGCCAGGAGTTCCAGGGGCGGCGGTACAAGTGGCTGCCCTACTATGGGGGTGAGTGCGCGGGCCCCTCTGAAGCCCGGAGCCCCTGCTGCCCCACCCTGCGTTGTCCTCCGCTGGGCCCCATCTTTTGGGGATCTCTTCGCTACACTGACTTTGCATTTCGAAATTCTCTAAATTACTATGTTATAGATGCGTCGTTAAATACATTTAAAGAAAATCTTTCCGTCCCCCCAACAGGGCACCGCAGTGGTGGTCGTTTGGAGGTTTTTTCCATCCTCTTCCCCCTCCTGTAGGTTTTCAGACTAAGCCTTGGCCAAGTCTGTGCCGTTCTGAGCCATTTTTTGCTTGGCCTGCTACAGAAGCCTTCCTCACTTGTCGGGGCGGGGCGGGGTGGGGTGTGTGTGCAGGTGGGGAAGGGTGGAGTCTGGGGCAAGAGTTCCTTTACTCAGAATCTCTGGGGCCGAGGCCGTGCTCTGGGTAACTTTTCGGAGGGTGTAGGCCATTAATTTTTAGAGCACTACAGTTCAAGAAAACAAAAAACAACAACACTACTAACATGCATGTATTTAAAACATTTTAGATGGGTCAGAAGATACCTTAGGATAATCCTTCTGAGTATTAGTTTCCCTGCTCACTGTAGATGGCTCCTGGAAACCCTATGGCCCTCTGGATTCCAAATTAGTGGACACTCATATCCTGTGTGTGGTGGGGGGTGGGGGTCTTGGCTAGAGGGGGCGGCCCCAGTGGGGTAGTTTGCATTCATTGCTCCTCTTGGATCCTAAGGTGAGGGTGTGTAGAAAATAATTTAAATGTATATGTTATAGAAAAATTAGAACACAAAGGAAAGTTTAAAAAGGGCTGTGGAGGGATGTCTTCTTTGTAGTGGGGGTGATTACAATCCTATTAGCACTTCTGGGCTGTTTAAACAATGTGTATTAATATTTAGATAAATATAAAAATTGAAACAAAAAGATGACCATAACCCCATCTCTTTCATAGGATCACTGCTAACATGTCATTCTAGCCCTTTTCACATTATGTTCTCTCTCTCTCCATTTACATATTTGTGATTATTACATAGTATCACTTTGCACTCTGTTATAAGCATCTGCCCACATTACTAACCTTCATAATCATAGTTTTTAATAGCACAGTTAGCATAATCTAGTGATAGATAATACTTAAGAAGAGCTAATTGTTAACACTTGGGCTATTATGAATAACAATGCTGAGACAGAACTCTTCAAGTGTCTAGCTTTTTCCTTATTCTGGGATTGTTCTTCCCCTCCATTCCCAGAGATTGCAGCAGTTTCACGGAGAACATCCCTTCTCCCTGGGATGGGAGAGGGATTCTGAGATACTGGGGGTGGGATGCTGTAGGACTTCCTTTCCCAGCTGTGTGTGTGTGTGTGTGTGTGTGTGTGTGTGTGTGTGTGTGTGTGTGTGTGTGTGTGTGTGTGTGTGTGTGTGTGTGTGTGCGCGTGCGCGCACACGCCCCTCAACTCTCCCCTCTTATACGCCGCAGCCCCAAACAAATGTGAACTGAACTGCATTCCCAAGGGGGAGAGCTTCTACTACAAGCACAGGGAGGCCGTCATAGACGGAACACCTTGTGAGCCTGGCAAACGGGACATCTGTGTGGATGGCAGCTGCCGGGTGAGTTGCAACCGCCCCGCCCCCACCAGCAGGCGTGGGGCTTTTTGCGGGACGTCCCCCTGCCCTGCACCAGCAGGCCAGTGGCTCTGATGACCTTGATGTCTTCTTAAGACTAGCTTTTAAGGTGCCTTGCATCACAGGTGCCCTGAGAGCTCTTACCTTTGCCCTTTGAAAACTCTAGCCCACAGTTGGAGGAGCCCTCTGGGTGGCAAGTTATGGAAACCCAACTAAAACTGACTTAAGAGAAAGAAAAAAAAAAAAAAAAAACCATTGAGGGAGGCGCTGGCTGGCCACAGGTGCCTGAATGATGCTACAGGAAACATCTCACTCTTTACCTCTTGGCCTTCCTCTCCTGTGGGTCAGCTTAGGGGCAGGCACGTTCTTCTGGTGAGGTGTGAAGATGACCCAGCAGCCCCAGGCTTCCGTTGTCCCAGCCTGGCAACTCCCTGGGACAGGGCACCCTATTCCCAGGAGTCCCAGAGACCTGGGGTGGCCTCTGGTTTGCCGTGGCCTGGGGCTCACCCCTGGACACTTTGAGCAAGGCATACAACCTGCTGATTGGCCCAAAGCCACTGCTGGGGAACTGTATGCAGACTCTGTGGGAGAGAGGTGGCTTCCAAAGGAAAATGAGATGCTGTTGCCAGAGGAGGGGACACAGGTGACAAGCAGGCAGGAGAGGTGGATTGTCAGCCACAGGCCAGAGTCAAGTTTTCCTCAGCCCCCACGGCTAGTGCATGGTTACTGCACCTCCTGGACCTGACTGGGTGGCCAGGGTTCCAGTCCTGATGTGACCGTGACTCACTCTGGTCTCTCCCGTCACCCATCTCCGCCTGGCAGGTTGTTGGCTGTGACCACAACCTGGACTCGTCGAAGCAGGAGGACAAGTGCCTGCAGTGTGGGGGTGACGGCACGACCTGCTACCCTGTCACAGGCGTCTTTGATGCCAATGACCTCAGCAGAGGTGGGGCTCGCCCCGGGGTCCGCAGACTGTTGAGGCAAGGGTCTGTAGCCTGCCCCTTCCTGGCGTGTCTCCCTCGCTGTCCGAGTCACTCTCCTGAGGCTGAGAGGCTCTGATCTGGCACTCAAGTCGTGAGAGGCCTGAGGTCACGCCTCCAGGGGGAGGCCAAACCCGTGCCCAGGAGCCTGTGAGCTCATGCCAGGATCCCTGCCCACTTACCCAGTGGCCACCTGGATGCCCCCTCGTCTCTTCCCCTGTCGTCCCCATGTGTCCCCTCCCCGCCCAGTCAGTTTGGGTGCTGGAGCCTGCCCGGCCCTCTGGTGTTTGTAAAGCTGTTTCCTCTTCAAGAACACTCTTTCCCAAGCTTGCCGTTCCCTGACTCCACCTGTGCTGCCAGGCACTTAGCATCCTCGGGGCCAGCTCCTCCCTGTGGGTGGGTGGTCCCAGAGTATCTGTCCCCCCTCAGGCTACAACCAGATCCTCATAGTTCCCGTGGGGGCCACCAGCATCCGCATCGAGGAGGCGGCTGCCAGCAGGAACTTCCTGGGTGAGGACAGTTTGGGCTGCGGGTGGGGGTGGGGCTGGGGCAGGGAGGCGGGTCCTGCCCTGGCAGCTGACGCGGGAGCTCACCCTGCACAGCGGTGAAGAGCATCCGTGGTGAATACTACCTCAACGGGCACTGGACCATCGCGGGCGCCCGGGCCCTGCCAGTGGCCAGCACCATCCTGCACTACGAGCGGGGAGCTGAAGGGGACCGGGCGCCCGAGCGGCTCCACGCCCGCGGCCCCACCTCGGAGCCCCTGGTCATCGAGGTGAGTCGGGCTGGCGGGAAAGTAGGGGCACCTGACCCCCGAGGTGCCGGTAGGAGGGCTGCAGGGCGAGCGGGGGGAGGACCCCTGGCGCCAGGCCTCAGTGGGGACCCTCCTGCACAGCTCATCAGCCAGGAGCCCAACCCCGGTGTGCGCTTCGAGTACCACCTGCCCCTGAGCGTCCCCCGGCCCGGCTTCAGCTGGGGCCACGGCTCCTGGGGCGACTGCAGCGTCGAGTGTGGCGGAGGTGAGGGCAGGGCCCAGGGGAGGGGACGCAGGTGTGTGGGGGGCCTGGCTCTGTCCTCCAGGTGCTCCAGCCGTGGGTGGGAGGTGGACAAGTAGATGAGACATCTGCATGTCGTGGGGGTCACCTTAGGGAAACCCAGGGGTCAGGGGACTCGATGAAGGGCCCCCACCTAAGCTAAGAGAACCGAGGGCTTCCCCGAGGCAGTGGAGTCTCATAGGAGGTGGTATTCCACTGGCAGCGGAGGCTGGGCCTGGAGCCAGTGACCAGGTGTCAGAGTGGGGCTCCGTCACCCACAGCTGAAACTCTCTGAGCCTCAGTTTCCTCATCCGTAAATTGAGGATGGTGACGGCAGCGTCCTGCAGGGGGTCACTTGAGGCTTAATCAAGGTGACACTTGGGATGTGTCCAGAAGGGGGCCCTGGGCCAGAGAATGCGTGTGGCGAATCTGGACTGACTGGCTGCCTGCTGTGGCCGGGCCTCTGCAGGTCAGCAGACCCGCCCGGTGTTCTGCACCGCCGACAATGAGGTCTACCCCGAGCACCTGTGCCAGCACCAGCCGCGCCCAGCTGACCGCCGTCCCTGCAGCCCTCAGCCCTGCCCACACACCAAGCTGTGAGGCCCTGCCAGCCCCCTTCGCCCATGCGGGACCCAAGCTCTTTGGTGGGAAGGGAGCAGGGTCCCTCAGCTGCTTTGGGTGTTGACCAGAGAAAGAGGTTGAGGGGCTCCTCCCAGCTGTGGCCGGAGTTGCAGGAGGCAGCTCGCAGTGGGGAAGACAGCGGGGGTCCTGAGTGTGAGACCCCGGGCTATTCGCTCCACCCCCGTGAGCCCACACTGTGCCCAGGATGTCCAGGCTGGTGGCAGGAGGGCTGGGGGGGCGAGTACCTGAGGCCTCGTTTGTCTGAGCTGGCAGGGGACTTGGCAGATGCCAACGAGTGGGCCAGGGCTCGGGCCAAGGGGCCTGAGGGCCTCGGCAATGCCTTTGTTTGTGCACAAAGGATCTCTTACCTGCACCGGCCCAGGGCGTGGCACCTTGCTGGGGCCCAGCGTGTGTGCAGGAACAGGTAATCCTCAGGCCACAGGCTCCCTGCAGAGCCGTGCAGTCCTTCCACCCCGTGGCCTTGGTGGCAGCTGGTTTCTTGGGATGGTGGTGGGCTTGGCTTTGCATGTGCGGTGGGGGTGGCCCTTTCTTCCAGGTCCTTGGGCCCCAGGGCCAGGTAGGGCCACTCCCCACGTGGGTGAGCATGGCCCCTTGGAGGGAGTGGAGTCTGGCTGGGGGTGATGGGTGACCTGGCGAGAAGGAGAGGGGGATGCAGGTGAGGACAGGCACGCCGAGAGGGAGGCAGGCAGGCCGCGTGTTTACAGGGGCCGGTGCGCAGTGGTGGGCAGGGCTGAGCAGGGTGCCCCTCACCTGCATGTCCTGATGCTCAGAGGATGGGCCTGGTGGGGCCCCCCCCCCACTCCTGTGCCCCTTCGGGCCTGCACCTTGGCCCCTGATGCAGGCCCAGCCTCACCTCACTCCTGCTCCCTGCCAGCTGGAAGACAGGGCCCTGGACGCCCTGCTCGGCCTCCTGTGGGGGTGGCTCCCAGTCCCGCACCGTCTACTGCGTCGCATCCGACGGGGCCGGTGTCCAGGAGGCTGCCGAGGACGCTGAGTGTGCCGCCCTGCCTGAGAAGCCCCCTACCACGCAGGCCTGCAACCTGCAGCGCTGCGCAGCCTGGAGTGCAGAGCCCTGGGGCGAGGTGAGGCCCGGCGCTGCCTGGGAGGAGCGGAAATCAGGAGCTGGGTCTTGGGCCCCGGGCAGCAGCAGGGCAGGGCTGGGAGGCTTGTCCTCCGCTGGGCAAACAGATCCTGGGAGTAAGGGACCTGCCGGGTGGTCTTGGAAGCTGTGGCCAAGGCTGGGACGAGGAGCACGGGCTTGGACTCCTGCTCCCGTGTTCTCCCTCCTTCTCGAGGGTCCCAGGCAGGGTGGGAAAGGCTTTCGTGGTGGGAAAGAAGAAGCTGGGCACGCTGTTTGGGGGCCACGGGGAAGCTGGGGCTGCTGGTCCCTGCTTCATACACCTACATGTGTTGCAGTTGCAAATGAAGGAACGTGGGAAACGCCGCTCAGCCTGGTGTCTGCGGCCAGGGTTCAGGCTGTGCGACCTCAGGAGGATGGCTCAGCCTCTCTGGGCCTGGGAATTGGACATGGGGCCGTCGGGTGCCGTCTGCCCTCTGTGCCGGGGGAGGACCGGCTCGTGCTGACCGCCCGGTCCTTACAGTGCTCCGTCAGCTGTGGCGCCGGGGTCCGGAAGCGACGCGTCACCTGCCGGGGTGACGAGGGCTCTCTGCTCCGTGCCGCGGCGTGTTCCTCGGAGGACCGTCCCCTGCTCGCCGAGCCCTGTGTGCGTGGCGAATGTCCTCCCCTTAATGAGCAGGCCTGGCACGTAGGCGCCTGGGGTCTGGTGAGTACTGACCGCCCTCACCCCCGTACCCACTGCCCGGTCCCGGTCCCTTGGGTCTCTCCCAGGGGGCTGCACGTGTGCCCGTCCTCGGGTCTCACATGCGGTACCAGGCACCTTCCTCCATCCGCCTTCCCCCTGCCTTAGGGGTACCCCCCGCCCAGTCTCAGGGTCTCTCTCCCTATGCGGGCGTGTTCTGTCCTCCCACCCCCGCCCCGGGGGACCCCAGTGCTCCAAGAGCTGCAGCTCGGGCGCTCGGAGGCGCCAGGTGGTCTGCGCCGCTGGGCCGCCCAGCCGCTGCGGGAGCCTGCAGCCACCCAAGCCTGCGGAGGTGGAGCCCTGTAACACGCAGCCCTGCCACCTGCCTCCAGGTAAGGGCAGGAGGGGCGGGTGGAGCCTGGCCCAGCCTCTTTCCCTGCTATCCATCTGGCCAACACTTCCCGCCGCTGGGCCTTTGCCTGTGCTGTCGGCCCCCTGGAATGCTCCCCTCTCACGTCTCTGTGGGAAGCCTTTGCCACCCGCAAAGTCCAGCTCTAGGCAACCTCACCAGGCAGCCCCGTCTCCCCCCTCAGAGGTGGCACCCCTTCCCGCAACCCCACAGCTCACGGTAACTGCTGTCACTCTCAGGTTGGTGTCCTGGTGCTGCAGGGGCTGTACGTGGCTTGGTAGGCCTGTGAGCGATAAGCTTCTTGAGGGCCAGCTCCCCTTCCTTCGCTCTGTTTATAACCCCGCGGAACTTAGCTCGCACGCGGTGGGTACTCAGTAGATGCTTGCTGAGTGACCGGGTGAGTACAGAGGAGAAGGCGGTCCGGGAAAGATGGTCCTCGGACACTGCCCCTGCCTCTGTCTTCCCACCTCCCCTCACCCCCTCCCACTGGGCAAGAAGGTGTCCCGGTCACGAGGAGCTTCAGGATGCAGGGCACAGAGGCCAGCAACGTACTCGGTGTGCGGAAGTATTACTGAGGGAAGGTGTGGGTTGGGGCTGATCTGGGTGTGTGTGTGGGGGGGCGGTTGGCCTTCTGATACCGCAGGGAGGTGTGTTTGGCTCTGCTGTGCCTGTGATGGGGCAGTGGTAGGATTCCAGTGGAGGCACGTGGCAAGGTGGCTAAGAACCGGTGGTTTGGCGTCAACAGCTAACCTGGGTTCAAATCTCCACTCCATTGCTGACCAGCTGTGTGGCCCTGAGCAAGTGCCTCTCCTCTCTGATCCTCGGTTTGCCCATCTGTACAGTGGGGTTGATAAGACTGACTTTCTAGACTTGTGGTGATCTCTTGGCACAGAGCCTGAACACAGTACTCCATCAGCAAAGGGTGGGTAGCAGTGGTGGTGAGGCCCTGTGGGAACCTGGGCAGGGCTCCTGGGGCGCCTGGGCCTGGCCCTTGGGGTGCACAGCCAGGAGGATCTTCGGGCTCTTACAAGTCCAGCTCCCTGGAGCCACTCGGTGTCCCAGGGCCCTGGACGCCTTCGTGGAAGAGGCGGCCCTGAGCCTGCCCCAGAGAGGCATCTGCATAGGTAGAAAGGGAGGAAACAGAAAGAGAACTTCAGGTCAGGCTGAGTTGTAAAAAAATAAGTAAATAAATAACCTTCATTGCTATTTTCATAATTATAAAAATAATGTGTGTTCATTGTGGAAAATTTGGAGAAATTAGAAAAGCTATCTATAGAGAGAAACTTCAATTGCCCTTGATCCCATCGTTATTGGGATAGATCTTTAGTGTATTTCCTTGCAACACATGTGTGATTTTTGTATCTGCTTTTTCTTTTTTTCTTTAATTAAAAAAAATTGTTTGCTGTGTTGAGTCTCTGTTGCTGTGTGTGGGCTTTCTCTAGTTGTCGTGAGCGGGGGCTACTCTTCGTTGTGGTGCGTAGGCTTCTCATTGCAGTGACTTCTCTTGTTGCGGAGCACAGGCTCTAGGCATGCAGGCTTCAGTAGCTGTGGCACATAGGCTCAATAGCTGTGGCTCGAGGGCTCTAGAGCACAGGCTCAGTAGTTGTGGCGCACAGGCTTAGTTGCTCTGCAGGATATGGGATCTTCCTGGACCAGGGCTTGAACCCGTGTCACCTGCATTGGCAGGTGGATTCTCAACCACTGCGCCACCTGGGAAGCCCCTGTATCTGCCCCGTGTATATTTCCCCCTAATGACATTTGGTGTGTGAACATTCACGTCTTGGGATTTCTAGGGGCTCCACAGACGTCTATGGTGGGTGAGAATTTAGAATTTAGGTGGTTCCTGCTGTTTTGGGTACCGCAACTAGTGCTGCACTGCTTACTGGTGAATGCCCGGGAGGAGGGGCTGAGGGTCCAGAGAGGCGGCCCCCTGGGGGGTACGCTTCTTTTTTTGTTGTTGTTGTTGTTTCATTTTTTTATTTTTTTTAAAGAACTTTTATTGAGATACAGTTAACAGACAATAAACAGCATATATTTAGAGTGTACAGTCTGGTATCCCAATCTCCCAATTCATCCCCCCCCAACCCTCCCTGCTTTCCCCACTTGGTGTCCATGTGTTTGTTCTCTACACACGTGTCTCTATTTCTGCCTTGCATTTCCTCTTTCATAGTTGTTAGCATTTGCCGTATGTATTGAGGTGTTCCTATATTGGGTGCATATATATTTGTAATTGTTATCTCTTCTTGGATGGATCCCTTGATCTTTATGTAATGTCCTTTCTTGTCTCTTGTAACATTTTTTATTTTAAAGTCTATTTTATCTGATATGAGTATTGCTACTCCAGCTTTCTTTTGATTTCCATTTGCGTGGAATATCTTTTTCCATCCCCTCACTTTCAGTCTGTATGTGTGCCTAGGTCTGATGTGGGTCTCTTGTAGACAGCATATATATGGGTCTTGTTTTTGTATCCATTCAGCCAGTCTGTGTCTTTTGGTTGGTGCATTTAGTCCATTTACATTCCAGGTCATTATCGATATGTATGTTCCTATTACCATTTTCTTAATTGTTTTGTTTTTGTTTCTGTAGGTCCTTTTCTTCTCTTATGTTTCCCGCTTAGAGAAGTTCCTTTAGCATTTGTTGTAGGGCTGGTTTGGTGGTGCTGAATTCTCTTAGCTGTTGCTTGTCTGTAAAGCTTTTGATTTCTCCCTTGAATCTGAATGAGATCCTTGCTGGGTAGAGTATTCTTGGTTGTAGGTTCTTCCCTTTCATCACTTGAAATATATGATGCCACTCCCTTCTGGCTTGAAGAGTTCCTGCTGAGAAATCAGCTGTTACCCTTATGGGAGTTCCCTTGTATGTTATTTGTTGTTTTTCCCTTGTTGCTTTTAATAATGTTTCTCTGTCTTTAATTTTTGTCAACTTGAGTAATATATGTCTTGGTGTGTTTCTCCTTGGATTTCTCCTGCCTGGGACTCTCTGCGCTTCCTGGACTTGGGTAGCTATTTCTTTTCCCATGTTAGGGAAGTTTTCAACTAGAATCTCCTCCAATATTTTCTTGGGTCCTTTCTCTCTCTCTTCTCCTTCTGGGACGCCTATAATGCGAATGTTGGTGCGTTTAACATTGTCCCAGAGGTCTCTTAGGCTGTCTTCAGTTCTTTTCATTCCTTTTTCTTTATTCTTTTCCCCATCAGTGATTACCACCATTCTGTCTTCCAGGTCACTTATTCACCCTTCTGCCTCAGTTAATCTGCTATTGGTTCCTTCTAGTGTATTTTTCATTTCCGTTATTGCATTGCATATCTCTGCTTGTTTGCTCTTTACTTTTTCTAGGTCTTTGGTAAATGTTTCGATCTTTGCATCCAGTCTTTTTTCAAAGTCCTGGATCATCTTCACCATCATTATTCTGAATTCTTTTTCTGTAAGGGTGCCTATCTCCTCTTCACTTAGTTGTTTTTCTGGGGTTTTATCCTGTTCCTTCATCTGGTACAAAGTCCTCTGCTTTTTCATTTTCTCTTTCTTTCTGTGGCTGTGGTTTTCAGTTCCACAAGACGAAATACTGCTGATACTGCTTGATACTGCTGTCTGCCCTCTTGTGGAGGGAGCTATCTAGGAGGCTTGTGGGTGCTTCCTGATGGGAGGGACTGATCCTGGGGGGTAGGCTTCTGAGTGGACACACCAGACAACTCTGCTTCCTCCTCTTTCTAGACTCTAAAGCAGAGCTTGCCAATAGAAATAGATGGCAAGCCCCACATCATTTAAAATTTTCTAAGAACCTCATTTTAAAAAGAAACAAGTGAACTTATATTTAATAATATGTTTTATTTAACCCAATAAAATATTTTAGCGTGGAATTGATATAAAAATTGTAGGATATTTTACATTCTTTTTTTTCACAATATTATTTTAGAAAATGAAACTTTCAAAGTCCAATGTATAGTTTACACTTATGGAACATCTCAGTTCAGATGCTAAAATTTCACCAGCATAGTCGATCTCAATTTAGATGCCATGAAAGGTACAGTTGAAAAAGCAGATTTACATCCCCAAGTTGTTCCAGACATGCTGAAGCGTTGTCCAATAAATGAATCAAGTGTTGCTGTTTAAATTTAATTCTAATTTAGTGAAGTTTAAAATTCAGTTTTTCAGTCACTCTGGCCACATTTCAAGTGCTCAGTAACTGTGAGACCAGCAGGGGCCCAGGACCGGCCCTCGGCCCAGGATGTGGGGGTGGGGACACGTCTGTTCAGGGCAGGTGCTCTTAGTGCTGGGGCGATGCTGAGATCCTCGGGCCTCTGGCTACTGAATAAATTTGTCTAATAGGCCCAGGGGAGCCTTTGAAAGTTTTGGAGCTAGAAGTGACACCATGAAAGATGTTTGGGACAGAGTTGGCACCTGCCTGAGTGTCAGGCTGAAGTGGAGAGAGCTGGGAAGTGGGAGTGGTAGGAACGGAGGGGCTGGCAGAATCTGATCCCCCGTGGTTGTGGAAAGGGGCCTCAGACTTCAAGTTAAGCCTGAAAAGATGGCAGAGAAGAGTCACAGGAAGGGAAGCCAGAGGCAGAGCGGGCTTGGCAGAAAGGTGCCTCTCAGGCAGTGGAGGGACAGCAGGAATTCCCAGGCTGGCTGGCGACTGCTGATGCAGGGCCAAATGTGGGGAGGAGACCAGGCAGGGGAGAGAATTTGAATCAGCCTGTCTGAGGTTTTAGCCCAGGTGGGATAGGCAATAAAATAAAACAAAGATTTTTACCACATGTCTACTGGAGTCTTCTGACCCTAAATTATTATTTTTTTAATCTTCCCTGGAGACTGGCAAGATGTAGTCCATATGGGAATGGAATTTTCACGTATTTTATATTTTATAACTTTGTTCCACTATGTACTGTGTTTATTTTTTAAAAATGAATGCTAATTAATTAATTTGTTGGCTGCATTGGGTCTTCGTTGCTGCGTGTGGGCTCTCTCTAGTTGTGGAGAGTGGGGGCTACTCTTCATTGCGGTGCGCGGGCTTCTCATTACGGTGGCTTCTCTTGTTGTGGAGCATGGGCTCTAGGCTCAAGGGCTTCAGTAGTTGCAGCACATGAGCTTAATAGTTGTGGCTCCCAGCTCTAGAGCGCAGGCTCAGTAGTTGTAGTGCACAGGCTTAGTTGCTCCGAGGCATGGGGGATCTTCCCGGCCCAGGGCTCGAACCTATGTCCCCTGCATTGGCAGGTGGATTCTTAACCTCTGCGCCACCAGGGAAGTCCAAGTAATAAAATGTGTTTTTTTTTTTTTTTTTTTTTTTATTATTTTATTTTTTTTTTTTGGGGGGTACACCAGGTTCAATCAACTGTTTTTATACACATATCCCCATATTCCCTCCCTTCCTTGACGCCCCCCCCTCGATTCCCCCCCACCCTCCCTGCCCCAGTCCTCTAAGGCATCTTCCATCTTCGAGTTGGACTCCCTTTGTTATACAACAACTTCCCACTGACTATTTTACAGTTGGTAGTATATATATGTCTGTACTACTCTCCCGCTTCTTCTCAGTTTCCCCTTCACCCCCCGCCCCCTCCCATACCTCGAGTTCTCCAGTCCATTCCCTGTATCTGCTTCCCTGTTCTTGTCACTGAGTTCATCAGTACCATTTTTAGATTCCGTATATGTGAGTTAGCATACAATATTTGTCTTTCTCTTTCTGACTTACTTCACTCTGTATGACAGATTGTAGTTCTATCCACCTCATTACATATAGCTCCATCTCATCCCTTTTTATAGCTGAGTAATATTCCATTGTATATATATGCCACATCTTCTGTATCCATTCATTTGTTGATGGGCATTTAGGTTGCTTCCATGTCCTGGCTATTGTAAATAGTGCTGCAATAAACATTATGGTACAAGTTTCTTTTGGGATTATGGTTTTCTTTGGGTATATGCCCAGGAGTGGGATGACTGGATCATATGGTAGTTCTATTTGTAGTTTTTTAAGGAACCTCCAAATTGTTTTCCATAGTGGCTGTACCAACTTACAGTCCCACCAACAGTGCAGGAGAGTTCCCTTTTCTCCACACCCTCTCCAACATTTGTTGTTTCCAGACTTTGTGATGATGGCCATTCTGATTGGTGTGAGGTGATACCTCATTGTGGCTTTGACTTGCATTTCTCTGATGATGAGTGATGTTGAGCATCTTTTCATGTGTTTGTTGGCCATCTGTATGTCTTCTTTGGAGAAATGTCTATTTAGGTCTTCTGCCCATTTGTGGATTGGGTTATTTGTTTTTTTGGTATGAAGCTGCATGAGCTGCTTGTATATTTTGGAGGTTAATCCTTTGTCTGTTGTTTCATAGGCAATTATGTTTTCCCATTCTGAGGGTTGCCTTTTAGTCTTGTTTATGGTTTCTTTTGCTGTGCAAAAGCTTTTAAGTTTCATGAGGTCCCATTCGTTTATTCTTGATTTTATTTCCATGATTCTAGGAGGTGGGTCAAAAAGGATGTTGCTTTGATGTATGTCAAAGAGTGTTCTGCCTATGTTTTCCTCTAGGAGTTTGATAGTGTCTGGCCTTATATGTAGGTCTTTAATCCATTTGGAGTTTATTTTTGTGTATGGTGTTAGGAAGTGTTCTAATTTCATTCTTTTACATGTTGCTGTCCAATTTTCCCAGCACCACTTATTGAAGAGGCTGTCTTTTTTCCATTGTATACTCGTGCCTCCTTTGTCAAAGATAAGGTGCCCATATGTGTTTGGGCTTACTTCTGAGTTCTCTATTCTGTTCCATTGATCTTCCTTTCTATTTTTGTGCCAGTACCATACTGTCTTGATCACTATGGCCTTGTAGTATAGTTTGAAGTCAGGAAGCCTGATTCCACCAACTCCATTTTTCCTTCTCAAGATTGCTTTGGCTATTCGGGGTCTTTTGCGTTTCCATACAAATCGTAAGATTTCTTGCTCTAGTTCTGTGAAAAATGCCATTGGTAATCTGATCGGGATTGCATTAAATCTGTAAATTGCTTTGGGTAGTACAGTCATTTTCACGATGTTGATTCTTCCAATCCAGGAACATGGTATATCCCTCCATCTGTTTATGTCATCTTTGATTTCTTTCATCAATGTCTTAAAGTTTTCTGCATACAGATCTTTTGCCTCCTTAGGCAGGTTTATTCCTAGGTATTTTATTCTTTTGGTTGCAATGGTGAATGGGAGAGTTTCCTTAATTTCTCTTTCTGCTCTTCCGTTGTTAGTGTATAGGAATGCAAGAGATTTCTGTGCATTAATTTTGTATCCTGCTACTTTACTAAACTCATCAATGAGTGCTAGCAGTTTTCTGGTAGAGTCTTTAGGGTTTTCTATATATAGTATCATGTCATCTGCAAAGAGTGATAATTTTACTTCTTCTTTTCCAATTTGGATTCCTTTAATTTCTTTTTCTTCTCTGATTGCTGTGGCTAACACTTCCAAAACTATGTTGAATAACAGTGGTGAGAGTGGACACCCTTGTCTTGTTCCTGTTCTTAGAGGGAATTCTTCCAGTTTTTCTCCATTGAGAACAATGTTGGCTTTTGGTTTGTCATATATGGCTTTTATGATGTTGAGGTAATTTCCTTCTATGCCCATTTTCTGGAGAGCTTTTATTATAAATGGATGTTGCACTTTGTCAAAAGCTTTTTCTGCATCTATTGAAATGATCATATGGTTTTTATCCTTCAATTTGTTGATATGATGTATCACGTTGATTGATTTGCGTATATTGAAGAATCCTTGCATCCCAGGGATAAACCCCACTTGATCGTGGTGTATGATTTTTTTAATGTGCTGTTGCAGTCTGTTAGCTAGTATTTTGTTGAGGATTTTTGCATCTATATTCATCAGTGATATTGGTCTGTAGTTTTCTTTTTTTGTGACATCTTTGCCTGGTTTTGGTATCAGGGTGATGGTAGCCTCATAGAATGAGTTTGGGAGTGCTCCGCCTTCTGCAATATTTTGGAAGAGTTTGAGAAGGATAGGTGTTAACTCTTCTCGAAATGTTTGATAGAATTCGCCTGTGAATCCATCTGGTCCTGGGCTTTTGTGTGTTGGGAGATTTTTAATCACTGCCTCAATTTCTGTACTTGTGATTGGTCTGTTCATGGTTTCTATTTCTTCCTGGTTCAGTCTTGGAAGATTGTATTTTTCTAAGAATGTATCCATTTCTTCCAGGGTATCCAATTGATTGGCATATAGTTGCTTGTAGTAGTCTCTCATGATGTTTTGTATTTCTGAGGTGTCCGTTGTGACTTCTCCTTTTTCATTTCTAATTCTGTTGATTTGCATCTTCTCCCTTTTTTTCTTGATGAGTCTGGCTAATGGTTTATCAATTTTGTTAATCTTCTCAAAGAACCAGCTTTTAGTTTTATTTATTTTTCTTATGGTTTCTTTCCTTTCTTTTTCATTTATTTCTGCTCTGATCTTTACGATTTCTTTCCTTCTGCTCACTTTGGGGTTTCTTTGTTCTTCTTTCTCTAGTTGTTTGAGGTGTAAGGTTAGGTTGTCTATTCGATCATTTTCTTGTTTCTTAAGGTAGGACTGTATTGCTATAAACTTCCCTCTTAGAACTGCTTTTGCTGCGTCCCATAGGTTTTGGGTTGTTGTGTTTTCGTTGTCATTTGTTTCTAGATACTTTTTGATTTCCTCTTTGATTTCTGTAGTGATTCCTTGGTTGTTTAATAGTGAATTGTTTAGCCTCCATGTGTTTGTATTTTTTGCAGTTTTTTTCCTGTAATTGATATCTAGTCTCATGGCGTTGTGGTCTGAGAAGATGCTTGATATGATTTCAATTTTCTTGAATTTGCTGAGGTTTGATTTGTGACCCAAGATGTGATCTATCCTGGAAAATGTTCCGTGTGCACTTGAGAAGAAAGTGTAGTCTGTCGTTTTTGGATGGAATGTCCTATAAATATCAATGAAGTCGAGATGGTCTAATGTGTCATTTAAAGCTTGTGTGTCTTTATTTATTTTCTGTTTGGATGATCTGTCCATTGATGTAAGTGGGGTGTTCAAGTCTCCCACTATAATTGTGTTACTGTCGATGTCCCCTTTTATAGCTGTTAGCATTTGCCTTATGTATTGAGGTGCTCCTATATTGGGGGCATAGATATTTACCATTGTGATATGTTCTTCTTGGATGGATCCCTTGATCATTATGTAGTGCCCTTCCTTGTCTCTTTTAATAGTCTTTACTTTCAAGTCTAATTTGTCTGATATGAGTATTGCTACTCCAGCTTTCTTTTGACTTCCATTTGCATGGAATATCTTTTTCCATCCCTTCACTTTCAGTCTATATGTATCCCTTGGTCTGAAGTGGGTTTCTTGTAGGCAGCATATAGAAGGGTCTTGTTTTTGTATCCATTCAGCCAGTCTGTGTCTTTTGGTTGGAGCATTTAATCCATTTACATTTAAAGTGATTATTGACATGTGTGTTCCAATGACCATTTTCTTAATTGTTTTGGGTTTGTATTTGTAGGTGTTTTCCTTTTCTTGTGTTTCCTACTTAGAGAAGTTCCTTTAGCACTTGTTGTAAGGCTGGTTTGGTGGTGCTGAATTCTCTTAACTTTTGCTTGTCTGGAAAGCTTTTGATTTCTCCCTCAAATCTGAATGAGATTCTTGCTGGGTAAAGTATTCTTGGCTGTAGGTTTCTCTCTTTCAGGACTTTCAGTATATCCTGCCATTCCCTTCTGGCCTGCAGAGTTTCTGTGGAAAGGTCAGCTGTTATCCTGATGGGTTTTCCCTTATATGTTGTTTGTTGCTTTTCTCTTGCTGCTTTTAATATTTTTTCTTTGTGTTTAATTGTCGTTAGTTTGATTAATATGTGTCTTGGTGTATTTCTCCTTGGGTTTATTCTGTATGGGACTCTCTGTGCTTCTTGGACTTGGTTCATTATTTCCTTTCCCATGTTGGGGAAGTTTTCCACTAGAACCTCTTCAAATATTTTCACAGACCCTTTCTTGTTTTCTTCTTCTTCTGGGATGCCTATAATTCGAATGTTGGTACGTTTAAGGTTATCACTGAGGTCTCTGAGGCTGTCTTCTAGTCTTTTTATTTTTTTATCTTTTTCCTGCTCTGTGGCGTTTATTTCTTCCATTCTATCTTCCAACTCACTTATTCGTTCTTCTGCCTCAGTCATTCTGCTGGTTAGAGCATCTAGAGTATTTTTAATTTCAGTTATTTTGTTATCCATTGCTGTTTGTTTTTCTGAGTTCTTATGAACTGTTTCTTGTACTTTCTCTAATTTGTTATTGAGATTTTGTATCATTTTTACTATCATTACTCTAAATTCTTTTTCAGGCATTTTTCCTATTTCCTCCTCATTTATTTGGTCTTGTGGGTTTTTTTCCTGCTCCTTTGCCTGCATGGTGTTTCTTTGTTTCCTCATGGTTGTCCAAGCTTTTGGGGTTGCTTGTCCTGGTGATAGAGGTGTTTATAGAAGACTGTCCAAGCCTCAGACTAATGTCCAAGTATTGGATTAGATGAATATTCAGTCTAGGAAACACATACATGTATAAGACACACAATTATTGAATCCGTTAGGACATAAGGCTCTAGAAAGACCTGACAGAACCCCAGTGTGCTATCAGATATTCAGAGAGAAACCCAGCAGAAATTGACAACTGAAACAGAACAAATCAGAGACAAAAGCAAAAGCAAACAAACAACAAATAACACCCTACACATACAAACATCAATCCAGGGAGATTTTGTAAGCTAGGTTCAAATATAGAAATGAGCTGGAGTACCACCAGAGAGAATGGAGATTCTCAGAATGTAATTAGACAACTGTACTAAGAACTAAGATAAAGACAAAAGCCTAATATTAATACCAAGGCAGTGCATCATCTGGAGAATAGAGCAAGGAGTCTGAGCAGACCGATAGTGTTGCTTATAAGTATGTTAAGATAAAATACACTTAAAATGGCTGGAAGAAAGGGGGACAGAAGAGCGTAATGTAGTTGGAAATATGCAAAGAAAAAGAAAGGAATAGAAGTGTATAAAAGAAAGGGATGAAAGGAAAGTATGAAAGATATTTTGTCCGTACTACCAAAAACTTAGCTAGATATAGAAGTATTTTAAAAGGCAAAAAAAAAAAAAAAAAAAAAAGAGTAAAAAATATCCTTATAAAATTATGTTGTAAAACTTGTAGATCCCTTAGGGCTAAGATCGTATTTAATAAATCAAAAAAAAAAAAAAAAAAGAGAAAGGAAAAAAAAAAAAAATCCAGAACTGATCCCCGAATGGACCAGTTCAATAGGTATTGATACTACTATTTCTGTTTCCTTAGCGTCTCAGTTGTAAGTGTCCTTTTCCTTGTCTTGGGTTTTTTTTTTTTTGCGTTATTCTGTGACCAGCAGAGGTTCCTTTATTGTTCGTCTGTAAGCCTCGGTGTGTGGGGAGGGAGAGGGTGCAATAGTGGCTCCTTCTCCTGGGAGGGAGTGAGCAGTGGCGCACTGTTGCTTCAGTCAGGCTTGGAGGTGCCTGTTGCAGAGGGCGCTGGTGGCTCAGGCGTACACAGAAAGTCTTAGAGTTGGGCCTCTCTCGGGGTTTTTTCTTTTTGATGCTGGTTTTTTTTTTTTTTCTCTCGGCAGCCTCCCTGCTGCTGGCGTTGCAAGGAGTTTTAATCTAGCCCCGCCCGAGCGCCTGAGGGTGCTTGTTATCCCTGAGCGCCTTATGTGGCCCCGCAGGGCGTCTCTCTGCTGCCTGTTGCAGAGGCGTGGAAAGAGAGAGAGAGGCTATGCGCACGGCTCCTCCCCCCCGCCCGGGAGCCTGCAGCCTGCAGCCGCCATCATGGCCGGGCAGCTCTCAGGGATCGGCACTCCTCTCCGCGGACCTCCTCCCTCCTGTCCTCTCGGTCCGTCACCCTACCGGCAACAATGTTTCTCCCCCTGAACCAGCTCTCCGGTTCCCACGCTCCCGCTCCTGGACCCTACGTTCAGCCGCGGATCGATGTCTCGGTCCGGGAACGCTGAGCTGCGCTGCGGACCCTCCGTATGTTTCTCACTCCCTCCCGTCTGCCACAGCTCCGCCGCTTCACCCTCTTTGAGCCCTCGTAGATGCCTCCCTACCGGCTATGTCAGGTTCTCCGCAGCCCTTTCCGGTGTCCGAGGCCGTCTGCTGGTGTTCAGCTGGTTCTCTGTGGGAATGACTGTGTCCTTCCGTGCATTCCCAATGCATCTGTGGAGAGGGATGCACTCCACGTCTCTCTACTTCGCCGCCATCTTTTTCTCCCCATAAAATGTTTATTGTGGAAAATTTGAAAGACACAAATAGAAGGAAGGGACTCCTGCCCCACAGACCACACAGAAAGCAAAAACTTTCACTGTGAGCATTTTGGGGTTTTTTTTTTTGTCTTTTAAATTTATTCAGGTATAGTTGATTTACAATGTTGTGTTTCTACTGTACAGCAAAGTGACTCAGTTATACATATATATATACATTCTTTTTCATATTCTTTTCCATTATGGTTTATCACAGGATATTGAATATGGCTCCCTGTGCTCTATAGTAGGACCTTGTTTATCCATTGTGTGTA
Organism: Hippopotamus amphibius kiboko; assembly: GCF_030028045.1. NCBI lineage: Eukaryota > Metazoa > Chordata > Mammalia > Artiodactyla > Hippopotamidae > Hippopotamus > Hippopotamus amphibius. The sequence continues at coordinate 158,900,663 of NC_080189.1, forward strand.
TAGTTTGCATCTGCTAACCCCAAACTGTAAATCCATCCCTCCCCCAAGCCCCTCCACCTCCCCCTCCCAACCACAAGTCTGTTCTCTGTGTCTGTGAGTCTGTTTCATAGTCACTGAGCATTTTGGGGGTGTCATGCTAGTATTCTTTTGGGCATCATTTTTTAAAATTTATTTATTTTATTTTTGGCTGCATTGGATCTTAGTTGCGGCATGTGGGATCTTTGTTGTGGCATGCAGGTTTCTCTCTAGTTGTGTTATGCAGGCTCCAGAGTGTGTGGACTCTGTAGTTTGTGGCACGTGGGCTTAGTTGCCCCACGGCATGTAGTATCTTAGTTCCCCGACCAGAGATCGAACCCGTGTCCCCTGCATTGGAAGGCAGATTCTTTACTATTGGACCACCAGGGAAGTCCCTTGGGCATCATTTTTTGTTTTTTAGAAACCAAAGTCTTTTTATTTTTTATTTACATATCGTTGATTTACAATGTTGTGTTAATTTCTGCTGTACAGCAGTGATTCAGTTATACATATATATTAATATTTTCCATTATGGTTTATCATAGGATACTGAATATAGTTCCTTGTGCTATACAGTAGGACCTTGTTTTTTATCCATTATATATATAATAGCTTACATCTGTTAACCCCAAACTCCCACTCCATCCCTCTCCTAACCCCCTTCCCCTTGGCAACCACAAGTCTGTTCTCTATGTCTGTGAGTCTCTTTCTGTTTCATAGATAGGTTCATTTGTGCCTTATTTTATTTTATTTTTTATTTTTTTAAATTAATTTTTATTGGAGTATAGTTGCTTTACAATGTTGTGTTAGTTTCTGCTGTACAGCAAAGTGGATCAGTTATACATGTACATATTTCCACTCTTTTCTAGATTCTTTTCCCATATAGGTCATTACAGAGTATTGAATAGAGTTCTCTGTGCTATAACAGTAGGTTCTTATTAGTGATCTATTTTATATATAGTAGTGTGTCATTTATGTCATATTTTAGATTCCACATAAAAGTGATATCATATGGTATTTGTCTTTCTCTTTCTGACTTAGTATAATAATCTCCAGTGGCATGCATGTTGCTGCAAACGGCATTATTTTATTCTTTTTTATGGCTGAGTAGTATTCCCTTGTATATATATACCACATTTTCTCCATCTATTCATCTGTCAGTGGACATTTAGGTGGTTTCCATGTCTTGGCTATTGTGAATAGTACTGCTAAGAACATAGGGGTGCATGTATCTTTTTGGATTAGAGTTCTGTTTGGATATATGCCTCGGGCATCATTTTTAAAAATTCCTGTTGTCCTAATTTTATCTACCTGACCTTTTGAATTTTTTCTCTAAAATTTTGTGATGAAAAATCTTTTTAAGAACTTTATTGAGGTGGTAAAATATCATACACCATAAAATTCAGCCATTCAGATGGTACAGTTTGTGATTTTTAGCAAATTTACCAGGCTGGACAAGAGATGATGAGAAGTTTTAATCACACGGGAAAGTTGAAGAGCTTTTTGGTGAGGAGCCATGTGCCCCCCATCAAGTTCTACAATTAATATTTTGTCGTAGTTGCTTTTTCATCATCTACGCTCTATCCCTTCATCTGTTAATCCAATGGTTTTTAATATGGAATTTCTTTATTGATGTGAAATTCAGTAACACACAATTTAACACTTTAAAGTGTACAATGTGGGACTTCCTAGGTGGCGCAGTGGTTAAGAATCCACAGGCCAATGCAGGGCACACAGGTTTGAGCCCTGGGCCGGGAAGATCGCACATGCCTCAGAGCAACTAAGCCCATGTGTCACAACTATTGAGCCTGTGCTCTAGGGCCCATAAGCCACAACTCTTGAGCCTATGTGCCGCAACTACTGAAGCTCATGTGCCTAGAGCCTGTGCTCGACAGCAAGAGAAGCCACGGCAATGAAGAGCCTATGCACAACAATGAAGAGTAGCCCCGCTCGCTCGCCACAACTAGAGAAAGTTCATGTGCAGCAATGAAGACCCAATGCAGCCAATAAATAAATAAATAAATTTAAAAAAGAAATAAAGTGTACAATGTGCTTTTATTTGTTGTGTTCACAATGTTGCACAACCGCCAACTCTAGTTTCAAAATTTTTCATCACTCCATAAAAGTACCCTCTACCCATCAAGTAATCACTCCCCAGAAACCCTAATCCCCTTCCCGGGTAACCTGATCTGCTCTCTGTCTCTATGGATTTGCCAGTTCAAGATATATCAGATAAAAGGAAGAGCAGACCTTTTGCATCTGGCTTTTTTCACTTAGCAGAATGTTCTTGAGGTTCATCCAAGTTGTGGCATACATCGGCACTTCATTCCTTTTTATGGCTAAATCACATTCAGTTATATGGATGTCCCAAGTTTGTTTATCCATGTGTCTGTTGATGGATATTTGGGTTGTTTCCACCTTTTGGGTATAATGAATAATGCTGTTATGAACATTCAGGTAGGGGTTTCTGTGTGGGTGTATATATTCAATTCCCTTGGGTATACATTTATAAGTGGGATTGCTGAGCTATATGGTAACTCGGTTTAACTTTTTGAGGAACTGCCAGGCTGTTTCCACCGTGAATGCACCATTTTACATTCCCACCCACAGTGCACGGGGTTTCCAATTTGTCCATATTCTCGCCGACACTTGTTATTTCAGTCTTTTTGATTAGAGCCATCCTAGTGCGTGCGAAGTGGTGTCTCCTTGTGGCTCTGATTTGCGTTTCCTAATGACTGATGATGTAGAACATCTTTCGATGTGCTTGTCGGCCATCTGTGTGTCTTCTTTGGAGAAGTGTATGTTCAAGTTCTTTACCCATTTTAAAATTGGATTATTTATCTTTTCAACAATCCAATTAAAATTTTTTGTATGTCATTTTTTGTTTTATGTCGTTGGGATCAAACATAAATGCTAACTTTATATGTGGCTTTTCTTTTTGCTGAACATATAACATGAGCATTTTTTATGTGATTAGAGACTTTTGAAACCTGGGAAGGGCATTTACAAAAACACAAGTCTGCTCCTTTTTACTTCTGCTGCCCTGGGTTCCCCAGGTCCTGCCTGAGCAGTGGGGTGGGAGCAAATGTTGGTGGGGGTGGCCTTCCCTCTGCACCCTGACTGCCCTGGCTCCCTGCAGAAGTCCCCAGCATACAGGACGTGCACACCAGCCCCAGGGACCTCTGGATGTCTTTGGGCCCACGGGAGGCCCCTGCCTCAGGTGAGAAGCTTGGTGGAAGCCCCCAGTCCTGGGCCCTTGAGATGGAGGTTGATGGGGGCACGTGGTTTGTGGGGGTTGGGGAGAGGTGGGTCTGATGTGGACTCAGATGGACGGTGAGGAGCCAGGCAGAGACATCATGTGTCATTTGCTTTCTCTTCTTTCTAGATTTCAGAGGCCAGCGGTGGACACCCCAGGAGCAACCCTCAGCTCGGGGTAACCCCGGAGCTGACCAGGGCCTGCAGCTGCCAGCCCCGGGCCCAGCCCCATCCCTGCAGCACTCCTCACACCGGCAGCCCCTGCAGCCTGGCTCGGGGCCTCGTGACTGCCGACACAGCCCCCACGGGTGCTGCCCTGATGGCCACACTGCATCTCTTGGGCCGCAGTGGCAAGGGTGCCCTGGGGCCTCGTGTCAGCAAAGCAGGTGGGTGCCTCTTCCTCCTTCCCAGGTCGAAGAGGGAAGGTATGTGTTCAGAGGGTATATCCAATGGCAAGGAAGTGTCTCTGCTCAGAGAGGGGTGGGGTGGGTTAGCAGAGTTTCAGAGGTGTTGTCTCTGAGCTGCCCTGATCGTGCAAAATTGAGGAGTTGGCTTCTTCTCACTGAGCTCCCTAAATGTGCCAGGTGTGGGTAAAAATGCCTGTTTTCTCTGCAGAAGTCAGCCTGTTGAGATGTAGCCTGAGGCTCTGGGAAGGCAAATTGGGGTATGATTCTAGCTCTCCAATCCAAACCAGGCTCCCACTCCCTCGGGCTGGGGTGCTAAGGGTCAAGATTCTGGGGCCAGCAGCCTGGGGGTGATTCTAAGCTTAGCCACTTACCAGCTGCGTGCTGGGTGGCTTGGGGCAAGTTACTTAACCTCTCTGATCTTGGCTCTCTCTGCTGAGAATTGGGAACAATGACAGCCACTGACTGGGGTTACTGTCAGTAATCTGTTACTGATGAAACAAACCACGTGATGCCTGGCACATAGAAGGTGCTTTGATACGTTCCTTCTTTCACCTTCCTTCCCAGCTCCTGGTTGGTAGAGGTGAAATAAGTGGTGGGCTCCTTTGACACCCTCTTCTGCCCCATCTCCCAACTGCTGCCATTTTGTAAAAACTCCCTGGGAACCTGGTCTTTGGGCAGATTCAAGTCAAACTCCCCCTCCTCGGTTTTGGGGTGAGATGTGTGAGTTGAAGATCTGTGGATTATTAGGGGTTCAGCTCTGCTTATTGTTTTCCTGTTGCGCTCCCTGGGAGCCCCTGAGTGGTCAGTGGATGTGGCAGAGACAGGGGTTCACAAAATGGTGTGCCCTGCATGCAGGGACACCCCGCCTCCCACACAGACCTCCACCTGGTCAGCCCCCGGCTCAGGGGGCCTGAGAGCCTGGATGCTGGGATGCGGGAAGCTCAGGGTCCCTGGTAGGGTGGGGTCAGGGCTGGGTGCTGAGGAGAGGGCTGTGTGATGTCTGTCTAGGTTCGGGTGCTGTCCTGACGGAGTGTCTGTGGCCGAGGGGCCCCAACAGGCTGGCTGTGCGAGCTCTTACAGACGTGACAACACCGGGAGCAGGCCAGGGTCGAGAGCGGTGGCTTCCACAGTAAGTGTCTGGTCCCATGCGGGGCAGGAGTCCAGCGCCCGAGCCTGCTCAGTGCCACTGTGGCCCAGGCTCTCTGCAGCTTTGGCCTTGGAGAAAGAAGGTCCCGGAAGCCTGCTGGCCTCTCGAGGGCGCAGGGCTTCAGCAACAGGCCTGGGCGGGAGCTGGGGGGTTCACCCGACATTCTCCTGGCCTCGGACCTGCCCCCGGGGCTGGGGTTATGCTGCATGCGTTCACAGTTCTGTCCCTCTCTCTTCCTGCCATCCTCCCCACGGCAGCCTAGAGTTCCCACCAAGATCCAGCAGAATGAGCCCAGTGAGTGCCGGGGCTCCCAGTTCGGCTGTTGCTATGACAACGTGGCGTCTGCCGCGGGCCCTCTGGGGGAAGGCTGTGTGGGTCAGCCCGGCTACGGTGAGTGGACGTCCCTTCCTGTCCGTCCCGGTGGGCAGGCTCTCGTCCACTGTGCTTGCCGCCTCACCCACAGCCTGAGACCGTCCTGCTGCCTTGGTTCTTGCTCATTTCTTCCACAAACACTTACTGGTCACCTACTGGGTGCAGGTCAGAGAACGGAGACAGATTATCTTCACGTCCAGTAGTTTGCACTTGCGGCCGCCTGGCTGCTTGTGGGAGTTGGGGGGAGTTGGGGGGAGTTGGCGGCGGCGATTCCACGGAGAAGAAAGGCCTGTGCTGCCCCTGGGGCTCAGCCCCCTCCCGAGGCAGGGTGGCCGGGGTTGGGATGGATGGGGTGTCCCCCCGCTGCCTGGGATGAGTCCTGGAGGGAGGGCTGGGGGGCGGGGGCCCAGGGTGCATGGGCGGAGCCGCCAGGGACCAGCACGGGGAGGTCGGAAGCCAGGTGGGCTGTGTGCTGAGTCTGCAGAGGCTGGGCACCTGCATGGGCTTTAATCAGGGGCCAGCCGTGGTCACGTGTGAATGCAGAGAGGGAGCAGGCTGTGCCGGGCGGGGGGCGATGACCCTGCGCAGGCTGGGGGCTCGAGGGGGTTCAGAGCTGGTGAGGGGCTCTGGGGACAAGGGCAGGCCCCTCCCTGGGCATCTTTGCAGCCCTTTAGGGCTTCAGGGCTGGGTCTCATCGTGAGCTAAGCATGGCAAGGTTTAGCCCTGGGGTTGCCCTGTGTGCGCCTTAGGGGCCCAGGTCAGGTGGGGAGGAGCCCAAGGGAGCCCGTCCAGGGAGCTCACGGCGCTGACCCTCTGGAGGCCGCTGGTTCTGGGGGGGGAGGTGGACAGGCTGATTCTGGAGGCTGCTGGGGTCCCAGCCCAGGGTAGGTCTGGGCAGTGAACAGACTGTCCCCAGGGCAGGGCAGGGGCCCGGGCAGGGGTGTAGACGCGCTCTGTATGCTGGGAGGGGCCTCGCTCTTAAGTCCTGGGTGGCGTGTGCAGCTTTGTGACTGGGTCCCGGTGACCTGCATCCTCCCTGCCCCCGCAGCATACCCCGTGCGGTGCCTGCTGCCCAGCGCCCACGGCTCCTGCACGGACTGGGCCGCCCGCTGGTACTTCATCGCCTCTGTGGGCCAGTGTAACCGCTTCTGGTACGGCGGCTGCCATGGCAACGCCAATAACTTTGCCTCGGAGGAGGAGTGTGTGAGCAGCTGCCGGGGTCCACAACACGGGCCCCGCCGACCCCAGCCCGGGGCCTCTGGCCAGAGCCCCCATAGCGATGGTGGCGGCAGTGGTCCTGGGGGCCAGCAGGAAGCCAGCCGGCACGGGACGGGGCCTGTGGTTCAGAGAAAGCCCTTGCCTTCCGGTGGCCTCTGGTGGCGAGACCGAGAGCCTGGCCCGGGGGCTGTGGACCACAGACAGGCCTTTGGAGAAGGGGCCCAGGGCCAGGAGCTTGGGCCCAGAGCCCCTGGACTGGGCGGAGCCGCAGGACAACCCGCGCCACCTTCCCACAGCGTCTCCTACAGGTGAGGCCCACCTTCCCCAGGTAGGATGGGGATCGGGACCCAGGCCAGGGGCTGAGGCTTTAGGAGCTGAAACTCTGAGGTCAGCTGGGCCTCCCTCCATCCGCAAAATGGAATCTTCCAAACAGCCCAGCCCGGGGGGCCTTGCTACCCTCATTCTGCAGATGGGGGAGCTCAGGCTTCGGAAACATGAGACTCACTCAGGGTCGGGCAGTCAGTCGGTGGCTGGTGCCTGGACTCTCCAGCATATCTTGCCGGGATAGCCCTGGGCCTGTCTAGTTGGAAAAGCTTATGAGCTCTGTGACCTTTGGCAAGTCATCCAACCTCTCGAAGCCTCAGTTTCTTGACCTGTAAAATGGTGATAGGATGTCATAGGTCTAGTGTGGGTCTCATCTGTTGTTACTCTTGTGACCGTGTCATGTTAATGAGATTTGGGAAGATTAAAAACAAATGAAACAAAACTTTGAATTCCAAGAGGCTCCGGCATGTGTTTAGTCCCCCACGTGAACCTGGTGTTGCTTGTCTCCCAGCCTCTCCATCCCTGGGCTCTGTGCCTCTTCTGTGCTCTTGTAGGAACAGGTTGAGGTAGCAACGCCTGGGGATATTTGGCGGGGTGGCTGGGGAGGGCGGATTCCTGAGTCCACGGGCTTCTGGAGCGTGGCTTCCCATGGGCCCCTCTGGCCCCACAGGTGCCCATGATGGGATGGGCACCAAGCTTTCTGTGTGGGAGGTACTGAGGAAGCCATAGCCCCAGGTCCTGGCGCTCATGAGACCCTCCCTCCCACCTTTCCAGGATTACCCTGGCGGGCTCGGAGCCCTCCCTGGTACAGGCGGCCCTGGGGCAGTTGGTGCGGCTCTTCTGTCCAGATGACAGCTCCCTGGACCCCCACACCGGGTGGCAGAAAGACGGGCGGCCCATCTCCTCGGACAGGTGCGTGCAGCCTGCTCCCCCTGCCCAGCCCCTGCGATCTCCGGGGATGGGAGGGTGAGCGCGGGGCGACGGCCCCCTCTGGTGGGAGCCAGGCTCACTGCTGCCTCAGGAGCCCAGAGCCCAAGCCCCCTGCCTTCACTCAGGCACCAGCTGCAGCCTGATGGCTCCCTGGTCATCAGCCCCCTGCGGACAGAGGATGCTGGCACCTACAGCTGTGGCAGCACCAGGCCAGACCGCGCCTCTCAGAAGATCCAGCTTCGCATCACAGGTCTCTGTCCCCACCCCACCCCCGGTGGGTTCTCATCGGCCCCGGTGGGGGTACTGGCCGGGAGGGCCTGGGCTGGGGTGCCCCCACACTGGAGGGCTAGTGCTTCCTTGGGCCAAGGCATCCTGGTGGCAGGGACCACACGCTCCAGCTGGGCTGGGGCAGATGTCTTGCCCCTTGTGGCCCTCGTTTCTCTATTGGTCCCCCGCCGGCCTCATGGCCTACCCTTCCACCCCCCCACTTCTCCCCGCAGCTCACCCCTTCCCTTGCTTCTCCTGGCCCCATGACAGGGGGTGACGTGGCTGTGCTTTCTGAGGCTGAACCGAGGCACTTCCCTCAGACCAGGGACCCAGCCCAGGGCCACCGTCCTCGGGATCCCGGTCAAGGGGGAGATGCTGGGGACCGGGGGGCCGTCTCCTCCTCGCACCCACGGCCCGTGACCAGGTAACAGTGCGCAGTGCTGTCCTGCTCTCCGCCTGCTTCACTGAGGGCCGGGGCTGGGGAGGTCCCGGTGAGACGAGGGGAAGGTGGATGGTCCCCAGGCCAGCGTGTGCTGTGACCAGGCTTGCTGGCCCCTGCTCAGGGCTCTGTGAGGTGAGGGCTAGGGAAGCATGGCTCCCTGAGCTCGGCCTCTGGGGGAGGAAGGGGAGCCCTGCCTGCCACCCCAAGCGGTGGGGAAGGGAGCCGGTGCCTGGCCCAGGCCTCAGGAGCTGAGGGAGGGGAGCACACCAGGAACTCGAGAGCCTGGGATGGCCTTGAAGGAGGACAGTTTACAGAGGGGGTGCAGAGGGCTGGAGGGGCCCAAGTCAAGGACCTAGTGACAAACACGCAGGGCAGGCAGGAGGCCGTTGGAGATTCTGGGTGGGAGGAGGTGGCTTTTAGACTTGGTCCCAGATAATTATTGATGTGTCCCACCCAGAGCAGAGGGGTGATGTTGGGGAGCTGCATCTGGCTGGAGAGGGAGGAGGGGCCCTTGAGGCTGTGCAGAGGTCCACCCGCAGGCATGGGTGGGAGTGGGGGAGGCAGTGGCAAGGACCCCCTCATGGCTGCGGATGCTCGCTCTGCAGGCTGCGTCCGGAACGGAACCAGCCTGGGGTGGTGGACGCCCATCCGGGCCAGCGGATCCGGCTGACCTGTCCTACCGAGGGCTTCCCACCCCCAACGATAGAGTGGCAGAGAGACGGGCAGCCCCTCTCTTCTCCCAGGTTCGTTCAGCTCCTCTCCCCTCCCTCCTGTCCTGCCTCCAGCCCCGCCCCGCCTGCAGCCCCCTGGGGGAGGGAGCTGCAGGTGTCACCCCTGGTCAGTCCTGAGCAGGACCCCGGGGCCTCTTAAGAGGTGGGGCTGCTGGGTGTGGGGCTCCTTGGGCAGACCTCGTTTGGGTCTCTGGGCCTTTCTAGAGGATGGTTAGTGGACAGAAGGGACGGCTGAGGGAGGAAGTGGAGGCAGACACACTTCTGGCTGTAATCGTTAAGGGCTGACATGTACTGAGCCCGTTCGGAGGGTGAGGCTTGCTCTTGTCTGATCTGCAGAAGAGCCAAAATAGGTGGGTGCTATTTTATCCCCATTTGACACACAGACGCTTACACCACACAGCTCCTAAGTGGCAGAGTTAGGATTGAGCCTAATAAACGTGTGGCAAAAACTAGAATCCCAAACCAGAATTATTTTGTATCAGAAAACTTGAAATGAGTTGTTTATTGCCAGCTTTTAAAGTCAGGCATCTTTAAGAAAACGAGGGTGTCAGCAGCTGGAGGGCCTGGGGGCCTAGGGCTGACCGGCCCTTGGTCAGACCCCACGGACCAGCAGGGACCGCTCAGCCTCTCACCAGGGGAGGGAGGACCCTGCCCCTCGCGCCCCCTCGCCAGGCGCCTGGGGACGGAGCCGCCTGCCTGTGCTTGGCCCCCAGACACCAGCTGCAGCCCGATGGCTCCCTGGTCATCAGCCACGTGGCTGTGGAAGATGGAGGCTTCTACACCTGTGTCGCATTCAACGGGCAGGACCGAGACCAGCGTTGGGTCCGGCTCAGCGTTCTAGGTAAGGCGGCAGTCCCGAGCGGGAGGGTGAGTGTGGCCAGTGGCCTGTGAGGTCAGGTGGGGCGGTATAGGCATAGTGGCTGACAGTGCCCCCTCCTTGGGCCCAGGGGAGCTGACAATCACAGGGCTGCCCTCTACCCTGACGGTGGCAGAAGGTGACACAGCCAGGCTGCTGTGTGTGGTGGCAGGAGAAAGTGTGAACATCAGATGGTCCAGGTAAGGCTCTGTTCGAGGCAGGCCGGGCCCTCAGGCCCTCACAGCTGAGGTTGCACAGCCCAAATAGAGGGGGTCGACCTTTCTGCAGGATGTTGCTCTCACCCTCACCCCTCGTTCTTCGACTCCCGCATCCTGGCCTGGTGCGAGGGAAGGGGCTGCAGCGCCCTCATCCCAACACAGGGAAGCCCCTAGGACGGCTCTCTTCTGCGGGCTGGGCTACACCAGGGCTTCTCGGCCTCGGCACTGACGTTTTGGACCAACAGTTTGTGTTTGCTGGGGTGCACTGGAGGATGTTTAGCGGTATCCAGGCCACCTACCCCCTGGATGCCAGTAGCACCCTCTCCCTAGTCACGGCAATAACAAGTCTCCAGATCTTGCCAAGTGTCCCCTGGGTGACAGAATCTCTGCAGGTGTTGAGAAACACTGGGCTGCACTCAGCTTGGGGACTTAGTGGTGTTTTACCCCAAATCTGTTGGTCTTTTATTCACTGAGCAGTTTTTTGCCCCCTTTTTCCTTGCAATATGTCAGGACTAGGCTAGGCTCTGGGATCCTGGGGTAATCTGAGCCCCCCAGAAACTCCCGGGCAGGAGATGGCCTGGTGTCCCCCAAGCTCCAGAGGAGGTTTGCCCTAAGTGCATCTGTGCACAGTGGGGCGAGGCTGCCTCCTGTCTGAGAGAATTAAGCCTTGAAGCTGCAGCGGGGAAGGATGTTCTCGGTCAAGCCTCAAGGGTGAGTGTTGGAGCGATGATGCCAGGATGGCACTGGGCCTGCACTCTGGCGGGAGCAGTGAGGATCATGGAGGCGGCTGTCCCTGTGTGGGCTCAACGCCAGGGAACACGGCGGGAGCCTCTGCAGGCCTCTTAGGTGGTGGTCTCGGCAGGCCCTGCCCTAATCAGCCGAGCTGTGGCTGTGATTATCCTATCAGGCCTGGATCTTCCCAGCAGCAAACATGCTCAGGATACTCCTCTTCAAAACAAAACAAACTTAAAAACACTCTCCTCTGACCCGATATTTCCCTGCAGAGCAGGGCCTTGTATCCTGTCCGCTTCACAGCTCAGCTGTTTACGTTGTCTCTGCCTCCCTGCTGGCAGCTCAGCCCTTGCCCCGGGGCCTCTCCTCCACCCCTGGCCCCCCCCCCCCCCCCACACACACACCAGGGACACTGCTCTGGCCAAGGTCACCAGTACCTCCCTGGCCCTATCACACTCAGTCTCAACGACCTGCAGTCTCCTTCCTGCCTCTGGCTGCTGCTTCTGTTCTCCTGGCTGCTCATCGCATCCCGCTCCCTGAGAGGCTGGTGTACCTCGAGGTCTGTGCTTGGTCCTCGGTCCTGGGTTTGTCTCTTTCTAACTTCACCGTGTGTAGCCTTGTAGACATGAAGTCTCCGGGACATCAGTGCTGAGACACCATCTGGGTCCAGACCTCAAATCTGGTGCCTCCTGGTGTCACAGGCACCCAAAGTGCGAAATGGAAAATAACCTCACCATTCACCACTCATCCCGCCGAGGATCTCCCCACAGTGGAGGGGCACCACCATTGCCCAGTAACCCAAACTAGAAACCTGTTACCCCTGATCTCTTCTCCCCTACCTCCCACCTCCCTCACCCATTGTTTTACTGCCTGTCTGGTCAACCTGTGTGCATGCCTGCCACAGCCACTCACCTGGCCTCGGGCTCATCCCTGCCCCACGCTGCGGTCGTTCATGCTTTCTAAGCACAGGTAGCAGTCAGTCCTGCTCAGCTCACACCCCTCTGTTACCCCCAGGATCCGGTCCAGACCTGGTGACCGGACCCGTGCGTATTTCCTTCCATGCCCACTCTCCTCGCTCTGGCTGCGGCCTTCCTTCAAACCCCGGGGTCCCCGTGTCCTTCCTGTCAGACAGCTGCTCCTCCTCACCCTCAGGTCAGGCCTCTGCCAGCCGTCCTCCTCAGGGAAGCCTCCCCTAACACCTGAAGGAGGGATGCTCACCTCCTTCATCCTGCTGCTTAGAGGACCTCTGTTGATGAAGAGGGAGAGTGGGACTCCTGTGGGGATAAGGGGCAAATCTACAATCACTTAGATCAGTTGGTGTGAGTTCATCTCACTTTTCAGGTAGTTTGCTTTGACTTTACTGGTCTATCATTTTGGTACCCAGGCCCATCTCTTCCTTAAGGTGAGGGGCCACAAAGAGGGGGTCATTGGCTCTGGAGTGGCCTTGGGTTACCTCCTCCCCTGGCCCTGGGAGGGCCAGCACAGCCTCCCAGGGCCTGCAGATGAGGGCCTGGACAGCTCTCCCAGCGTCCTCTCCCCTCCAGGAACGGGCTGCCAGTGTGGGCCGATGGCCACCGTGTCCACCAGTCCCCGGACGGCACCCTGCTGATCCACAACCTGCGGGCCAGGGACGAGGGCTCCTACACGTGCAGCGCCTACCGTGGCAACCAGGCAGTCAGCCGCAGCACCGAGGTGAAGGTGGTCCCGCTGGGTAAGGAAGGCCTACCCCAGGCACCTGCTTGTCCGCAGTCCAAGGGACTTGAGTCCAAATCCTGGGTCAGGCCAGTTGTCATGGGGCCTGAAACAGCCCTGGGAGAGCATTGCCAGGGCCCTTCTGTGCTGGTGGGCCTGGGTGGCCACAACTGTCAGTCCCGCAGCACTGCAGGACCACACGGGGCGTTGGGCCTGGCTGCCTCCTGTCTGCAGGGCTGAGGGTGGAACTGGCCAGGCTAGAGGTTGAAGTCTGGTAGAAATGTTGCTTAGTGAGCAGGACTGACAGTGTGCTTCCAGTTTCTGAGCTCCTTAAGGCCCAGCACAGTGCCTGGCATCACCAGCTGCTCAGATACTCGGTGACTGAGTGCATGTGTGTGTGAAGGCATTACCTTGGTGAAAGCACCACCCTGCTGGGGCCACTTTTCAGCTCTGTCTGGCCCAGCAAATAGATCTCGTCTATGTATATTTATTTATTTGGCTGTGTTGGGTCCTTGACCACTCTTTGTTGCGGTGTGAGGGCTTCTCATTGTGGTGGCTTCTGTTGTCATGGAGCACAGGCTCTAGGCTTGCAGACTTCAGTAACTGCAGCACACAGGCTCTAGAATGCACAGGCTTCAGTAGTTGCAGCGTGAGGGCTCAGTAGTTGTGGCTTGTGGACTTTAGAGTGCAGGCTCAGTAGCTCCACAGCATGTGAGATCTTCCTGGTCCAGGGGTTGAAACTGTGTCCCCTGCATTGGCTGGCGGATTCTTAACCACTGCGCCACCAGGGAAGTCCCAGACTTACAAGACTTGAGACAGGCCAGAATGCAGATTTATGTGAGAAAGAAAGCTGTTAGGAGGATACAGACAGGTGTGTTTGTGATTAGACAATAGACATGTGTACATGGGAGGCCAGACTGTGATTGATGAAGTTTGGTGGGGCTCCTGATGTGTGGTCACCAAGCTGAAATGGTGTGACGTGACTGCCTCCACAGGGCACCTATGGCCTCAGGCCAGCTACCTTTCTCCAGCCCCCTGTTGGATGAGAGTTGCTAATCGCAGATACTTTGTTGTTGTTGTTGTTGGTGGGACGGGGGGGGGGGGGGGGCCACCTTTCTTGACGAGAAGCTGTCTCCCTCCCTCCTTTAACTGTGTTCGTTCCATTGATTAGGCCGCATATATCTGCTGTCACCCGTTTGAGCTTTTGGTAGCATTTCACTGCTCGAGGCTGCCTCACTGTGCCCTGTTCATGGTTTGGTGGCATGTTGGAACTGCAGTGTTTGAATCAGGACGGGAGGCCTTGAGCTAGTCACACTGGTGTAAAGGACATCTCAAGCTTTTTGCCTAACAGTTTAGGGCGAGAAGCAGAAAATATTGTAGGGTTAAAACACAGGGGTCGCTCACCCTTTTCTGAGTGGGCATGCTACAGGGCAAACAGTTACATGCAGTCCCGTGAGGTGACTTTAGGGAGGTGCTGCGCAGGCCTTAGCCAAGCTGAGTCATAAGAGCCCCTTCCAGAAAGAAAAGGGAGGGTAACTAGACAAGGCCACTTCAGTGCTAAGACAAAGCAGCAGAATGAAAGTCTCACAGGGTTTATAAGATACTGCAGCTCCTAGTAAATGAAAAGGGGGAGGCAACCAGCGCTTTGTGTCTATGTCGTATCAGGGCCACAGTTCACAGCCTGGCCTCCTGTCACCTTGCCTAATACTCACTGCTGTCTCTGGGGAAAGTGGAAAAATTGGAAAGATGGGGAACGAACTGGCTAAGCGGGGGCTGTTGAAGGCACAAAACTTTTGAGGTAGGAGGAAACCAGCAGTGAGAGAGAGAAGACAGCTCCTGCCAACTCAAAATCGTGCTTAGGGCTGACCCTGCTCTCTCTCCTCCCCTGTCCAGAGGCCACGGCAGCTGTCGTCCGGCTCTTCAGGTCTCAGTAGTCGGGGCAGGGTTAACCAACTTCTGGAGATGTTTAACTGTCCAGGCCGTCAACAGTTGCAAAAGACTAATGGGAGGACTGCTGTACGCTGAAGGGAGGCCCGTGACAGGGGAGACTGTTGGCCCTCCCGCAGCTGTACACACAGGTGTCACAAGGTTACAGTGACTGCACTTTTTTGGGAATCTGGCAGTTACAGTGCTGCCTTCCTTTTAGGGAAATGAAATGAAATGGTAGGTGAGAGTTTCCAGCCTACACAGAGCTTTCTCACCACCCTCTTCTCCCCCGCTGTGTCGCAGCGCCGGCCGTCCAGTCGAGGGACCCTGGCAGGGAGTGCACCGACCAGCCGGAGCTGGCCAACTGTGATCTGATCCTGCAGGCCCAGCTCTGTGGCAACGAATACTACTCCAGCTTCTGCTGTGCCAGCTGTTCCCGTTTCCAGCCTCCCGCTCAGCCCGTCTGGCAGCAACGATACAGCTCATAGGGCCGCGAGAAGGGAAGGCAGGCTCTTGGTGTCCCCTCTCTGGCTGGCAAAGGGAGTTCCCCTCCGGAGACGCTGTCCTGTCCAGAGCTGCCCCGGCTGTTGAGCGCCAGCAGTAGCCTCCCTCTGTAGTCCTAGCAGCGTGTGCTTCTCTGACGTGACCACACGTGCCTGCTGAGGTGTCGAGAAGAAGCATCTATTTGGATACGGACAGCCTTCACTTTACAACTTCCCTCTATAATTTGTTATACAGGATCAGTGCACTGTGTTTTAAAGCAAGCTACCAGGGTTCTCACTTCCTTTAAAGCTGGGTGGGGAAGTGTGTAATGATCTCAAAGGGAACACCTATCGCACGCGGGAACACTGACCTTGTTGCGTCAGGGAAGCATTCTTTGCTAGAACTAGGTCGCGCCTGGGGTCCAAACAGTGGTTCATTGCTCCAGCCTCTCTCGCCCTTCTAGGTCGTGTGGCGACCAGCCTCAGCTCCCATCTGTGTGTACGGTTAACAGCACGATGTTTGTGAAAACTCTCAACCAAGTGGAATATAAGGAGAGGCTCAGTACAGGGATCGGGGATGAAAGAGCAGCCTCTGCCTCGCTATCTGAGTATGAAAGAATGAGGAAAGCTCCTGCTTCATCAGGAGGCTGGAGCCCTCCGCCTGAGGCTGACACACACAGCCGAGCTGTGAGGACTGTCTCACACCTGCATGCAGCAGGGGGGCCTGCTCGGGGCAGTGACCAATGAGGAGCCTCTCCTCCTCAAGCAGGACTCTGTGATGCAAAATACTTTGCTGCCAGAGAAAAACCAGACTTTTGTTAGAAAAACAGCACCAGCAGGATGGTGGGGACCAATGGAGGGGAGGGTGATGTAATACAGGGAAGTGGTTTCAGAAATGGTTTGAGATGGAAGAGGTCATTCTTCCTCTCTCGGAGCCTCTTAATTTAATTCCTTGCTGCTAAAACAAGAGGCCTGGTTTCAACAAGTTTCCAAGTTCCTTTCCACTTTAACCTTCTACAAATCCTCCGGAGGACTAGCTGGGCCTAGAAACAGAGGTTACTCTGGGACACAAGAAAGACAGGCATTATAGGGAAAGGTGACTTTTATTACCAACACACTGGCTGGAAAAGAGACAGACTGTATCATGGGTGAGTGATACTTCTTGGTCTACCTCTCATTCAACAAAAGAAACAACAGGCCAGGGGCACAGGTCTTTTTTTCTTTCCATTAAAAAAAAAATATTGAGGTGCATCTCCATTCATTTACCATAGCTGGTTTTGCTATAGAAATGGGAAAACAAGGGCTACTTTCTTGGACTCCCCCGTTCTCCAGTTAAACTAGTATTTGGCAAATTGGAGACACACTTCAGAAGGTAAGTTTGAAGTTAGCTAGCTCTTCTTGGAACTAGTCACAGAGTAGTGAGTTAAGGTTACAGCTGAGAGTAAAACTCAATCTAGACCAGTGGTTCTCAACCCTCTTCCACACTGGGAGCTTTTTAAAAAACTGAACTTGGGGTTCTACTCCCCAGAGATTTTGATTTAATTGGTCTGGACTATGGCCCGGGAAAGAGGATTTAAAAAGCTCCCAGATGATTCTAATAGGGATCCAAGGTTGAAAATCATTGTTCCAACCCAGCTTCTCAGAATGAGTCTTGTTAAAATGCAGATTCTGATTACTAGGTCTGGGGTGGGGCTGAGGTTCTGTATCTCTAACCAGTGCCAGGTTGAAGTCTGCATTTTGAGTAGCAAGAATCTGACATCAGAGATGCACTTAGGAACAACCAAAGCCTCAAGTGTGAATACAAATATGAATGTTAAGAATACACCAGTCCCAGGGAAAGATTTTCTAGCCATCAAACTAGAGATCTGTGGCAGCAGCAGAATGGCGAGAAGACAAGACCAAAAAGAACCAAAACTCATTTGCTAATAAAAGGGGAAAGAATAGCCCTTCATGGCCAAAAGCTTCTACCACGAACATTTATTTTTGTTAAAGCAGATTATAAATTCTCATCAGTACAAATATATATAACTTACATTTGATTGTAAGGCCAACGTTCAAAAGTAAAAATGAGATGGGATCTCATGTTGTTACCAGAGGTCAAGTGGCTGCAACTGGCAATGGGATGTTCTGCTCACCACAAGGGCGAGGGATGGACACACACACACACACACACACACACTGCTAATAAAACTAGACCCTCCATCCCCACAAAACTTAAAGGACAAAACAAAACCCACCAAGACCTACATGACAAACCAACACAGTAACCTGCGTTCCCGTCTATGGATATGATTATGTCATTGTCACCTTAGTGTTAAAACAAAGAAAAGGATTAACATGAGGAAACTGCAGCAATATATAAAAGAAAATACACATTCTCTATTTAGATTGATTCCATTAAAATAAGGACATTAGAATTTCATTACAGGTTCAAAACCAGGACAATACTGCTTGCTCTTTATTTAAAACTACAGCCTAGCTGACTGCACTGGTCAACAAGCATGACTGCTGCTGCAACGTGCTACTTCCAGTGAATGATACCACTAAGCTAGGGATCCGCTCTGCCACTTCCAACCCTTCCTCTCTTTACTTCAATAGGCATAATGATAAATCAATCTTATGTACAGTTTCTTACAGCTAACCCTTTTACCTTTGGCAAGATTACTTACAACTCATACAACTTTTTAATAGTGAGAACTATTTAAAATATTCTAAATGCATAAAAATAAAGATTTTGGCTTTTTGATATATATTTATAATATTTATTCTTAATCAAAATGGAAGCTCAACTTTCCCCCTAAAATATAGCTCTGCTGGGCAGCTCCTGATGTGCCCTCCTGGGAATTCCGGCAGCACGGCCTGCCTCTCATCCCCAGCCCAAGCACAGGCCACCCTGCTCCTGACCTTTAAGACAGGCCAGTACTGAGAGAGGAGGCAGGTGAACGGCCTGAAAAACAAAGGGAGATCATTTTGCTTCCTGTTGTGTTTTATATTCCAGTAAATGTGCTTTGAATGTAGACTCCTGTTCAGATACTTCCGCCTCTCTGTTGCCAGAGATTTGTAAGGGGCTGAGGGAGGAGGGGGACAGAGGATAACATTTCCTTGACTTCTTTAGTCTAACTGCAGGACAGCTCTTCTCTAGGAATGGTTTTCTCCACTTTTTTCAATCACCCCCTCTCAGCACTGTATGCCTGGACATGCTCCTGGGGACCTTTGGGATTCGTGAAAAGTGTACTGGTTGGGAACACAAGTCCCCTTTGCTCCTCTGACCTCTACCCCTGCCCTCGCCTAAGTACAGACAAAATACATAAGCTATAAGGACTGTTTAAAGTTCAATTTCAAAAGTCTTCTGTAAGTCACTGGAGAAAGGGTTGGTGGGGGAAGGGTTAGTACGCTGCTTGGACTTGCTTTCTAACGCAGCCCACTGGGCTTCGAAAGGATCCACCGGGCAGGCGCCTGCCGGAACCTCTATGTGCTTGTCTCCTGAGGCCAACCTGCCATCGTCTACACCATTGAAAGCTGCAGAACCGTTGAGGTGCTGAGCAGGAGGCTTAAAGAAGGGACTGGAAGTAGCACTAGTTGTCTCGTACTGAGGGAATGTCTGCTGCTTGACCAGGCTGGGAGACTGATGGGGTTGGGCAGCCTGTGGGTGGCCTGCAGTGCCAAATACGTTGGCGACCATCTGGGAGGGAGTGATACCCACCACAGGCACATTAGGGGCTGGGTAGGTCATCCCGTTGGCCACAGGATAGGACTGGGCAGGGACAAAGGCAGGCTGCAGGGCTGGGACCACAGCCACTGGCGTGGGCTGAGAGGTGAGGAATGCATTTCCTTGGAAAGGTGGCGCTGGCTGGGAGATGGCAGTGGGTGGAGGAGGCTGGAGAACCGGCTGCAGGGGGGCAGCTGAGGCCTGGGGCTGCTGAGCCCGGACGCTCTTGGACACCTCTTCCAACCAGCGGTCGGCCTCAGAAGGAGTGCGTCTGTGACCAGCCTGGAAGAGACCTGGAGAGACAGCACCAGAAGATTGACCCCATTCGGTCCCTGGAACCAACAAGAGGAAGAGCGAGAAAAGAATCAGAAACTTTAGGGGCTTCTTCCTTCACCTGATAATCTCGGTTATTTGAATGAGCCTAACGTGGAACAAGCCCCCCAGTGGGATATTTTGTGCTTTTGGTAGGTGGGAGGAGAGTCTCTGTTACCAGCTGAGGAGGTTTTGTGGTAGGATAGGGAGAACCCATGAGACCATGTGGCTCTCTCAGCCACGCTGAGGAGCTGCTAGATATGGCTCAGCTTCATCGAACCAAGGCTGCTGGCTGGCATCAAAACCGCCCCTGCCACCCGCCACCGCTGCTGTGGCTCGTCCAGGGTCCAGAAACCAGCACATACTCTAAAGGGCCCAAGGTAATTCACCTTCTGTTCTAACAGAATGCAAAGAAAATAACCAGTAACTTGGTGCCGCATGCTGTGGCCCCTGCCTGGCTTCCAGACACATGTTGTCTTCCTGGTGAACTGCCTTAAATACTATTAAAAATTTTTTTTTGGTTAATAAATGTTCATTATAGAAAAACTAGAAAGTACAGAAAAGCAAATATAAGGTGCTTTTTGTAGCCTTTTTTGTAGATCTGCCACTGTAGGAGGCAGAGTCGTCTCTCCCCACAGGCATGTCCACGGACCCAGATCCAGGCAGAGGCTCTCCTGAGGTGGGGCCCAGGAATCTGTATTTTATGAAGTTCTGTGGGGGGCTCTCTAGTCCTAAGAACTATCAGTCTAACCCCTTTCGTTCCTCTCTGACACCATCCTTTCTTTTCTGCTTTTTCTTTTTTTTTCAAATTGGAGTATAGTTGCGTCACACTACTGTGTCAGTTTCTGCTGTACAGCAAATTGAATCAGCCATACATATACACGTCCCCTCTTTTTTGGATTTCCTTCCCATTTAGGTCACCACAGAGCACTGCGTAGAGTTCCCTGTGCTGTACAGTAGGTTCTTGTTCGTTATCTATTTTATACGTAGTAGTGTATATATGTCAATCCCTATCTCCCCATTCATCCCACCACTCCCCACCTCTTCCCCTTGGTATCCATACGTTTAGTCTCTATGTCTGTGACACCGTCCTTTCTTAATAGTAGTTTATTTCCAAAAGGGATCATACTTTTCCTAAAAGGACTCTTCCCGGGTTCCCACTCAGGTAAATGGCTGATTTTTGAACCAGGGTCACTTATCTGATCCCAGAATCCTCACCACCATCTGTGGTCACCTTACCCGAATGTGTGGCTGCAACTCCCTTGTTAGCAGCATCAGGGGCATAGGCCCAAGGGTTGGTTTCACGCACAGGCATTGCTACGGGTGCTAGAGCAGTATGGGCTGGCTTAGCAGCAAGCACATGGAAGGCTGAGTCAGTGCCATTAGCTACAATGGGAGCAGACAACATCAATGGAGTTAATTCATGCAGGGTGCACATGTGACCCCTTGGAGCTGGGTCAGTCAGGCCAATGTGCAATACTGGTGGAACGGATAAGACAGAAAAGGTGTTGGGATAACCATGCCATTCGCAATGGATACACAAACCTTTTGGCAAAGAGGGAATTAGAGGCTGTAATTAAAATGGGTGTACTGATAAAGTTATATGACTCTTTTCAGAAAATATGTGTATGGGAAGAGAGGAAATGAAGACTAGAAAAACAATTTCAAATTAAGTTGAATAGAGCTGCTTTGTATTACAAGCAGGAAAAATCTAACTAGTCTAGATATAGCTTAGCCTCCTCCTACCACTATTCCAAAAGATCAAATTATGCCAACAATAACAACAATGGTTAAATACAATAATTGCTTATTATGTGCTAGGCACTATGCTAATGGTACTTTAGTGTGCATCATCTCAATTAATTCTCTCAAAACCCCCATATTACAGATGAGAACTCAAACTTGGTATATGTTTTCATATGCTTAATAATTTTGTAATTTGTTACAGAATTAATTTCATCTTTTTTAAAGGTTTTTTTCCCCTCAGTAATGTTTATAATATCTCAAGGCACCGCCTATTCTTTCCTGTCTCCCTTTATTAAAATCTCCTAATCCTTGCTCCTTTTTTTTTTAATTTATTTATTTATTGGCAGTGTTGGGTCTTCATTGCTGCACACAGGCTTTCTCTAGTTGTGGCAAGTGGGGGTTCCTCATCGCCATGGCTTCTCTTGTTGCAGAGCACGGGCTCTAGGCACGTGGGCTTCAGCAGTTGCAGCATATGGGCTCAACAGCTGTGGCTCGCAGGCTCTAGAGCGGAGGCTCAATAGTTGTGGTGCACTGGTTTAGTTGCTTCACGGCTCCAGGGTCTTCCTGGAGCAGGGATCGAACCTGTGTCCCCTGCATTGGCAGGCAGATTCTTAACCACTGTGCCACCAGAGACGTCCCTACTAACTAACCCTTGCTCCTTTACTCCAGATATCTATTCCATCAGTTTCTGTTCCTTAGCCCAGTTCTCTATATTTAGCATGGAGCAGACAAGCAGGCACCTTCTCTTGCCCTACACCATAATCATTCCCTCTTTAGGATTCAGCAACTATGCTTATGGCACTGGTACTATTTACCCAGGGCTTGTCTAAAAGACTAGCTTATCCACAGACTGAGAGTCCCTTAAAGGCAGGGAAAGGACTATATTCTATTTAGTTTTGTACACCCACTGCCCTATGAATAGGCACAGAATCTGTGGAATGTAATAGGAACTATATTCAGAAAGACCTGGGTTTAAATCCTGGCTGTGTGATTTGGGCAATTTACTTAACCGCTCGGGGCCTCATCTGCCTTATCTGTGAGGCCCACCTCAAAGGGACTGAGGTGAGGATTAAATGAGATGAGAAAATGCATGAGTCCTCACGACGATGTATGTGGCAGATACTGTGCCTATTACTGGTAGTATAAATATTTGTTAGATGAAATGAAAAGCCACTTGGTGCACATGGCTATTAAGGTTTTCATTTTTTTAAAGAGACTCCCTCCTGGAGGAAAAGCATGTTGTAGCTTTTCAATAAGAGCAGGCAAAAAAAGTCTCCATAGCAAAACTTTTTCTGAGCTCTCTGCCAAAAGAAATGAAGAAAGATCAATTATAGGAGCTCAAATTCCAGAAGTCTATAATTTAAGTTATATAGACTCTTGAGTTTGCTGACCTTTGAGTCAATACCAACTATTAATTCAGTATCTCTGAAAATAACTTTTACTAATTCTTCAATGCCACAAGGGCCAATTTTAGGACACTTGTTACAGACGATGAAATGAAGAGCCAAAAAAAAATGCCTTTTCTTTATGGGCCTCTTGTGACAGGGTGGAGACTAGGTGAGTCCAGTCTTGGCACCACTGATATTTTGGGCTAGATTGTTCTTTGTTGTGAGGTGGCTACTGTGTACACGGAAGGATGTTTATTGGCATCGCTGGCCTCTACTGGGATTGTAAACAGTAACTACTTGCTACCACACTGCGAAACCCAAAAACGTCTCCAGATAATGGATGCCGAATTTTCCCTGAGGGGGCAAAATCACCCCAGGTTGAGAACCACTGTGCTAAAGAAAGCGTAAGGCTAGAACCATCTCTGACAACAGCTGTTTCTGGAGAACTGGCTGGATACTTTCTTAACAGTTAAGGAGCAAAGAAAGCAGTGGGTTGGGACTATACATGCTCCTGACAGGACGGGATGAAAGATGGGCAGGTACGTGCAAAATGACAAATGCAGACATCGCAGGAAACAGGGAGGGGGACAAACACAAAGACACTGTTGAATAGGGAAACCAAACGATTCTGAGATAATACCAAACAGGAAATTAGTGGGTCTGACCAGGTCTTGGGAAGCTCAGGATGCCAACTTACAGTTAGTGCGCAGTGTCATAAAAGCACTAGTTTCAAAGGGACAGCTGAGCAGGCTAAGTGGGCACCAACCTTGAAAGGCAGGAGACTGTGGTGCCACCACTGTCACTGGTTTGGTCATTGGGGCGGATGAAAAGGGATCCTCGGAGGGTGTGCTGAAGGCACTGGTGATCTGTGAGCACAGGGAGCTGATACTCTCCGCTTCCCCTTCCGCCTCTGGTACTGCAAGACAAACAGAAGATGGCTCCAGACAGAAAAACGGAACAATCCTGAAACAGAACAGTATCACACAAGGTGGCATTCTACACTGCATCTTTTATTTGTGGAAGGAAAAGACTCAACTGTCAGGTGGGGATGTAAAAGCAGCTTCAAAAAATTTACTGACCACTCTTTACTGGCTTTTCAAAAACGAGAAGGTATAAAATGATACATTCTTGTACTAAGGTCTATCTTCCTCCCTTGCAAATCCCCAGATTTCTTTATTTCCTCTACTGTGTGACACTGTTGAGAACTTGCTATTCTCTTTTTGTGCCAAGATGTTCAGTCAGTGAGATCTTTCTGGAAGACATCTGCAACCTGTTTGTCTTCCGACCAGGTCCCAAGGCTGTGGTCTGAGTTAAGTTCTGGAGCCCTCCAGTGACTCTTGTCAGAGAACGGGTTAAAGTCAGGGGCACCAGTGGGTGCTCAGTCCTATTCTCTGTAATAAACTACGACAATGTCATCATTCTCATTTTTCTCCAAAGTACCAAGTACATGAGCTGTCATAATATGAAAAAGTGAACTGAGATCCAGGACTCTAGAAGCTTTGTTCTTAATATTGACTCTGGGATACTTCTGTGTCATGGAGGAAGCTAATTATATGTGCTGAACCTCTGTTCGCTCAACTGTGGAAAGAATAATGGTTTTTGTTTCCCGTCTGTTCCAGAGGGAGACTGAAAATGAGGTACTTGAAAGTATCTGGAGTTTCAGTTTTTACAGGAGTTGAGAGGTGGAAGGACCCTCAGTATCATCTAGTTTAACTGTTCTTTAGGCCAAGTTTTATCCATCAAAGAACTTAACTCTGTACTGTTGTACCACCAGCAGTGGGAATGAGTGCCCTATTGAGACAGAGCTTCCTCAGATTCTGTTATAGCACTGGCTCAACATGTCTCAGAGTGAAGTAAAATAGGGCCCAATAAAAGCACTGACCAGATCTGACACTTTAGCTCCGGATCTTATGATGAGGATAGAGCTACCGGGGCTGGCTCAGCTGTACAGAGGCCACACAAAGGCCTGTGTGGCAGTTCTGAAAGGTAATGAATATGTGTGAGCAATCCCGCTGTCTCGATGAACAACAGATCTTAGCTTTACACAGGAGACCCGTTTAGAGTTTCCTCCCTATGGAGCCAACCAGCCACAACGACAATGAGAACTTATCCATTTCTTCTGGTACATCTGACAGTAATGCTATTTAACTGGATGTGTTTCCAAAGCCTTTTAAATTAATTCCCTGCTGGGTCCCAGATAACAGAATAAGAATGGAAACTTGAGACCCTTGATGTTTGGAAGCTGGTACACTTTCATCAGGAAAAATCACAAACCTTGTAGCTCGGGTTAGGAATTCCCATCATGGGTCTGTTACCTATTTGTTAAAGAGAAATGAATGACTCACGTCTCTCTCCATGACCTCCGTTTTCTCCCAATGGGAAGTGATACAAGATACGTACAACCACCAACCAGCATTAGAAAGAGGGCTGGCTAGTTTGATGGGATCAGTGACTCCACTGGAAGTGATGCTAACACTTCAGTGCCAGAGCACCCAGTGAGTTAGGTGGATGCTGCATTACCTGCATTTTTAATGGGGAAATCAGTCTTCCTCTGCATAGTAGAAGGCAACTCGTTGATGCGCAGGGAGAGTTGGCGTTTAAAGGGTGACATCTTCTGACTAAGAGCAGGAAATCCTCGGAAAGAGCCTTGGCGAGCAAGTTGTTCAATTGGTGCGTGCCGGCGTGGGATGGCGTGAGGATTGTTCATCTCCAGAGAGGCAGTGGCATCCGAAGTGGGAGAGGTGGGAGAGGATGGGGATAGGGCAGTGTTGCCAGGGGCCACTGATGAACCAACAACTGTCTTATCTGTTTCAGCTCAAGAAAGTCAAGAGAAAAAGGTTCTTAGCAATGTCTTCAAATAATTTGAGCTTACATGGCTGAGGAACGAAAAACCCTCCTAGATCTTTTTACTCGTCTCCTTCCCCACGTCTCTTAAAAGAGAGGTTAGAAGCAGGGCTCAGATCTCCTATTTTTCAGACAAACCAAAGGTTTAATAATCTATTATATGTCACATGGTATATCTAAGACACAAATATTAGATCTTTCATTCCCATGGAGTGATTAAGACCTTGAACAAGATTAAAAAACCAAAACAATACCTATGAACTCCTAACATAAGGTCTTTTAAAGCAGTGGTCCCCAACCTTTTTGGCAGCAGGGACCAGTTTCGTGAAGACAAATGGTTCAGGGGAGCCACTGGGAGGGGCAGGTGAAGCTTCGCCTGCTTGCCTATCACTCACCTCCTGCTGTGCGGCCAGGTTCCCAACAGGCCGAGGACCCGTGGTGATCCGCAGCCTGGGGGTTGAGGACCCCTGCTTTAAAGAATGATGGTTCATGGTTTTCAATGTTTGTCTGCTTTTTTGTTTGGGGGGGAGGATTTAGGAATGGCAGAGTTAGAAATGTCTAAACAAGCGTCAGTCTGATTAGATGTTAAAGAATGTCATAACGCAGACAGGGACAATAGGCATCTGTGGCTCATGTGAATAAAACCATACAGAAGTAAAATTTTAAACTGGAGTAAACTTAAATACAAGACTGTTTCCATGTGAGTATCCACTGTGTCCCACTCTGGTTGTCGTAAATCTCCGCTCCCCTCCCCTCACAATCCCCTGCAGATGCCAGGACTCAACCATTTTGGCAGTTGCTGTGTATAGCAAAAAGTTTTATTTGGTGGTATTTAAGAATATGCTTCCAGTCTGAAAATCACTGAAGCACACAAAATAGCAGGTATACATATTACGTTTTCTAATTAAAATAGCATGGTGTTGTTTGAGTCTTTGGTAACCTGGCACAAATGTTTACAGGAAATGAAAAAAAAAATCACAAAAGTTTCATTTCAAATAAAAATATGTATCTTTTTTTGGCTTAAAAATTAGAGCTATTTGGGTTAGTATTAGATTAATGATGTTACCTAAAATGGCTGGTTTAGAATTAAAAGAATTTAGTAAAAAATTAGCAAAATTATATTAATGTATATTTACACTGGAATAATTCCAAAATATTCCTTGTTGGTTTCAGCCCTAGTTATACACAAGAATGCAAAGCATTTTCCCTAAGCCCTATTACTCAGTTCTAAAACACACCTGACTCAACTTTAGACAACAGCCTCCTGAGAAACTTGAATGCCTGTACCGGCATTTCTGCTATGTTGCCATGTGTACCTGAAGAAATTCACATACTGCAAAATCACACACTAAAATTAAAGGGGCTATGGAAAAAAGAGTTAGGGGCCAGTTTCTCAAAATCTGTGGACTTTTTTCCACAAAAGCACTAACACAACAGTAATAATCTAATAAGAAGAGTATCACTGAGAAATCTCTCCTGCATTGACACCTGGCATCACCATCAGTGGGTCCACTGCAACCTAAACTTGGGACTTGTACTTCTTACTTCAAGATGTAGGTCCTTAATAGCATTTACTTCTCATTGAGATCAGATGCATCAGAATTAAAAAAAAAAAAAAAAAAAAAAAAAAAACCTGTTCCAGGATGCAGGTTTTCCCAATTTTGTTTTTAAATGTCTTTGCAGCTTCTTCAACTGTACTCTCAGCTTCCCCGGGTAGTTTAACATAATGGGAAGAGTAAACACTTTGAAGCCACTGAACAAGCCACTCTAAAGGAAAGGACTCTGTTTAGATTTTCAGCTTTGTTCTTAAGGTCTTCATATATTGCTAAGAGTTCTCTTTGACTGTGAAAAAGCTTGCCCCTGATAGCTTCCAAGTATCAACCTGCTGGGAAAAACTGTTTAAATAAACACAAATTGTAGTAGAACAGATTGTACCTTTCTTGGCATCTTGCATTTGTTTCATAATCTCTTCTCTTTCTGCTTGCTCAGTGGCTGTTGTGACACGGAATGATCCTTCTCTTGTGAAAGTGGTCCGACTGGCATCAAAAGTAGCAGTCACTCCACATTCCTTCTCCCGCTTCTGCTTACGTTCTAAACAGGCTGCAAAAGCACAGCCTACCGCATGGCTCAGTCTTTCACCCTGTACATAACAGACGGTTTAAAAAACTTTTAGAGTTATGGTATCAACAATTACAAATTAGCTTGGACCACAAATAAGTCTTTTTCACACAGGCAAAATGTTAGGAACTCCAGCTTAAATTAGATTTTAGTATATTAATATGCCACGGCGGGGTGGTGGGGGGGACGAAGGGGAAGTTGGGACAAAGTGAGAGAGTAGCATTGACATATATACACTACCAGATGTAAAACAGACAGATAGTGGGAAGCTGCTGCACAACACAGGGAGATCAACTCGATGGCTGGTAATGACTTGGAGGGGTGGGACAGGGAGGGTGGGAAGGAGTTGTGGGAGGGAGGGGATATGGGGATATATGTATAAACACAGCTGATTCATTTTGTTGTAGAGCAGAAACTGGCACAACAGTATAAAGCAATTATACTCCAATAAAGAGCTTAAAAAATTAAATAAATAAAATTAAAATAAATAAATAAAGCGACCACCAGTAAGTCATGCTTTGTGAGTAGCCATCAACACTTCCTTATATTAGTCAGGTCCCTCTGTCACTCACATTAGCTCTGGCCACCAGGTTAGAAGACACTGCTCAAGGTTCCAAGCCCTAAGTCTTGATACACAAACCTCTATTTGCCATTTAGGGGAATAGTAGGAACATTTACCAAGCATTTCAGTGGAAAGGCAGGGCAAATTTCAGAGCTTAAATATACTGTCAACATGTCTAAGGAACAAAAGGCACAAACTTAAAACTTCAGATAAATAAATACAACTCGAGCGATGAGAAGGAATCAGGCAAAGGAAAGCTTAGCTTTCTCAGTCTCCCTTTCTGAATGCTCCCCCCGCCCCGACCCCGTTTGGCCCCTCCGTGCTTGTAGGTTCTCTCCCATACCTTCCCTATCTTCTTCTAGCTCTCTCAAACCCCAGCTCCACCTCCAACCACACACAGGCAAAAGTGAAAGCATGTTTTCATCCACATTTTCTACTTATAAAGGAATTAAACAGATAAACCTGAATTTTTTGTGTGTGGGAGGGAGGAAAGGAAGGCTTATGTAAACTAAATATTGTTTTAAATATACCCTGTATTACCTAGAGTAAATTTAATAAATTCAGTGGATTATTTTCTATCAGGGTTATCTGTATTTTAAACTATGTATCTAACTGTGGAATAAAAAAGAGATGATATAATAACTGTTGGCATCTTTAGCAGTGAGAAGAGATATCTGAGACCAGGGAACCCTTTGTGGAGTTTCCAAAATCATACCATGTAAGCAGCTGTGCCTACATATGACTCTGAGTAAGTAATTTCACTGCATTTTATATGCCAATAGCAGATATCGTAAGGAGAGGCAAACGTCTGAAATGCTTTTGTCCCTAAGATTTCACATGACTGTAAACTGTAAGATTTCACATGACTGCTTATTTAAAGACTGACAGGCTCACTCTTTATGAATCCGCATGAATTTCCATCTAACTTCTTAGTAGGATGTTAAAAGGGTAGGCATGGAAGTGTGAAATAGGAGAAAGGACCGAAAGAATTTTAGAACCCATCTGCATTTGAACACAGCTCTATTACAAGGACAGAACTATAGGCCAAGGAAGCTAATTATTTCTGCTAGGCCTTATGGCAGAAGTTCTTGAAGACCCCTCAAGCTCCATCCCAGACTCACTGAATAAAAAACTCTGGAGGTGGGGCCCAGCCATCCATTTTAACGGGCTCTCCAGGTGATTGTGATACAGGAAAACCACTGGCCTATGAGAGTCAAACAGCTTGAAGGACCATAATTTACAACAAAATGGTTTTAAAACATAGGGAAACTCTTGAACTCTTTGGATTTTGTGAGTGTCGTGATAGCAAAATATACTGCTCTGTGACTTAAGGTCTGAGAGACAGAGGAAGAAAGTGTAGGTTAGATACTTCAACTCATTCTTGTGTCAAACCAAGAAGGGGCAGCTTTAACAATATCAGCCGCCATTCTGGAGCAGTTACCACGGGCCAGACCCTATGCTCAGAGTGCTTACACTTGTTACCTAATGTAGTCTTCACAACTGCTATCTCCATCTTATAGAAGTGGATATGAAGACTTAGAAAATGGTCAATAATCTGCCCCAAATCCCATGCTAGGAAGAATCAGAAACAGGAGCCTGAGTTCCTAATATCTGTTTATACAACTGCTTTAAAAAAAAGCTTTTGGTCACTATTAGAGTATAGCCACTACATCCCTTCCAGGTTAAACCTTGGCAAGAGTTCACTGAGTTGTAGCCTTCATGAATGGCTACACTGCCTTATTCTGTCTGGACTTTTAAAAACTCAGAAACTACACACTCAATGCTATACTATAATCAAGGTTGCCATCATCTAAGACACTCGTCCTTTACATCAGAATTTTGGGTAATTTAGATGAAGAATGACAGATTTGATTATTCTCTACTTTTAAACAAAACCAAAAGTTTCTACTATGTAACGATTTCTAGCACAGTTCATTGTACCATAATTTAGGATTTGTTTTTTTAATTAATTGAAAATATACTCCAACTCAGTTCTTGTGGTAGAGTCTCTTTGCAAATGAATTTATAAGCACCTTTCAAATGCCAATATCTTCTACCAGATGAATTAGCAAACAAATACATGTAAGGATCTTGAAAACAGTTCTAATAATGAAAAGTTTCAAATAAAGTTTAGCAGCCACCATCACCACAGAGCACTTCTACTTTCCTTTAATGACCTTGGGTCTCAGCCAATCATCTTGCTCTGTGAGTGGTAGGGTTAGACCACGCGTGTGAACGGCTCGAATAAAAGGAGTGAAAGCAGGCTAAGTTTAAGCACTTACAAGTGCTATAACAGCACACACTTGTTAAAAATGGAGGGGAGGGCTTCCTAGGTGGCACAGTGGTTAAGAATCCGCCTGCCAATGCAGGGCACATGGGTTCAATCCCTGGTCCAGGCAGACCCCATATGCCAAAGAGCAACTAAGCCTGTGTTTTATAACTATTGAGCCTGCGCTTTAGAGCCCGTGAGCCACAACTATTGAGCCCATGTGCTGTGACTACTGAAGCCCGAGCACCTAGAGCCCGTGCTCCACAACAAGAGAAGCCACGGCAAGGAGGAGCCCGCGCACCACAACGAAGAGTAGCTCCCACTCACTGCAACTAAAGAAAGCCCACACACAGCAAAAAACACCCAACACAGCTGATTAAATAAATAAATTAATTAATTAAAAAAAATGTAGTAGAAACTGGCTGAGCCAACCTGGAAGAAGCTTGGTGACTGAGGCTAGTCATGATGACATCCATGCCACTGGACTCACCGTGTCCTTGACAGCCATAAAGCAGTGACAGATCCAGCGCCGAGTTGTGCCATCACGACATATGTAAGAGAAGGCCCTATCAAAGTTCCTATCCGGAGCACAGAAAGAAACTTTTTCTATTGTCTGGTCAACTATGAGGTCCTAGAAAAAGGGAAACACAAAGGAATAGAGAACTTATGAGGTTAATCAAGCTTCTCAGAAGAAACACAGGATGGTCATTTCACAACACAGAATCCCTACATCTAATGCATCAAGGCTATGGAATAGCTTGATCTGAGCCAGAGGTCTGAATACTAAGAATTTGACCCAGGAGAGATCCCAAGAAGCACTTCCCCTGATGCCTCCCTTACCTCATCTTTATGTTCTATAATATATGCTTGCTGATTCTAGTTTTATGATGGTAAACTCCATGTTTAATTTTACAATATATGTAAATCAATAAATTTAATCCAATTTTCATATAACTTACACTCAATAATATCATTTCCAGAACAGCTCTATGTATTTATTAACTTACTGATCATTTAATTTTGAGTATGACTCTTTATGCTTATATACTTGCTGAATGACACAGTATACACACAGTATAAACATTACACAAAATGTTTTTTAAAATCTTGAGGCTCTTTGGCTCTTCTGTGTGGTATTCCAATGGCCTAAAATCCCTAGATGCTGAGGTGGGGGCTGTGAGTGCTAAAACATACAAACAAAATGGCTTTTATAAAGCATAACTATGATAAGTTCTGTTGCTCCACAAAATTGCCAGTCAATTCTTTAAAGTTTTGCAATTCTGGTGGCTCATTATGATTTTATTTTGCATAACATTGATTACTATGAATTTCCTCTTCAGCAAAATGATTCTTCAAGTCTTTTGGATTATCTGTCATTTTTCTTGATATGTAGGAGTTATTTATATATTCTCAATATGAGCCCTTCATTGATTATACACATTTCAAAATTTCTTTTCTGCTCATGATGGGTCCCAGGATAAGTCATCAATTACTATTATTACTCAATGTGGGAAGAAGTAAATTAATTCCAGTGTTATAAGTAACCACCAGGGGGCAACATCATTTTCTGACTATTGTGTAAACCAATTAAAAATACAACCTCCACATATATCAAATTTCACCCAAAGCACTAACGAAAACTACACAAGTTCTTAAAAATAAGCTAATTAAAATGATAGTTATTTCCAACTGTAATGTATGTTTAAGACAATCACTTTCTCTTGCACTTAAAAAAAAAAGAAAAAAAAAGTCTTAGTCAAAAGAACGGAAATGCAGCTAAATCACTTAAAACACATCAGGCAAGCTACCCATGAAAACTTTTCTTTACCTGCCAGACTTTCTCCTCCTTCCAGTGACATCTGAGGTTTTTTTTTTTTCTTTCTTTTTTTGAAAATTGCCTTTGTGTTAAAATTTCTCCAGATTTTAGGTC
Source organism: Hippopotamus amphibius kiboko (assembly GCF_030028045.1). NCBI lineage: Eukaryota > Metazoa > Chordata > Mammalia > Artiodactyla > Hippopotamidae > Hippopotamus > Hippopotamus amphibius. The sequence goes on from NC_080189.1 coordinate 158,932,555, forward strand.
TCTTAGAAACCTAGTTCTAATTAATGATTAAATGTACTTATATAAATAACACCTTATGCTCCCTAAGGGCAGAGTCTATGTCTATTCTTATTTAGGCATGTAGGTCACTTTCTTTCAAATGCAAAATGCTACTTATTATTTGAGATACTGTGTGGACTCTAAATAAATGCAACTGAGCAATTTACTAGTCCTTAAGATTTCACTTAAATTGAGCCTTCAGTTAAATAGTAAGTTAACTAGTTCAAATAGCACTTTCTAAAAATAGTGTTTTATTAAGGAACAAAAAGAAACTTTAGATATGGTCTATCATCTTTTTTTTTTTTAATTTTTACCTGTAGTATTGATAAAAGGTCCATCATTTTTCACATCAAATTTGTGGGGGTAAACATAACTCAGATCTTAACATTAAATTCAAATACTCCGTAGGCTAAACATGCTGTGTCATGTAGAACAAAATGCTGAGAGAATTCTCTTCTATTTTTCATAAGGTAAATGAGCAACTAAATTGGTTTTCTGAACATTAACTAGTCTCTAAGAAGATCGTTCTTTGGACAAAGTGTAAGGAATACAGTGTGACTACAATAGCTTAATGGCATTATATTTGATCACAGGGATAAAAAAATACAAGCAGTAACATTTAAGTATATGAAAGCTTTACCTTAGTTTTTTCATCCACAACTCTGAGTCCATCTGCCGATACCCACAGGACTGCCTTAACTGCTTTCTTTCCAGTCTTTTAAGAGAAACCAAAAAGGAAGGGGAGGGGGAGACACACACATATATAATATTTAAAAAAAAGTCATCTTCCATAGAAAACACTGACTTCTGCCTTCCAAAAGTCACAAATACAGATGGAGTCCAAGTTCAGGAGGGGTGCCCAAAGCCAGACACTCAAACCAAAGTGCAGAACCATTCAAGAAAAACAAGCCAAAGCCATTATTTTAAAAAACACAATGCAAAACAATGAGATAAAATTAAGTAAAGGGTAAGGGGGACAGATGGAATTAAAACCAAGATATCACATTCTGTAAAGGGCAAAGAATAAGTAGATTCTTCACCCATTTCAAAACTCAACCACGAAAACCAAGAGTTAGATAAATTAATTAAATACATAAGGAGTTACACCACAAGTAGCTTCTACGAGTGTCTTTAGAGAAGAAAGTAATACGTTTAAGTCTAAATTAAGATGTTGACCATTCTACTATCCTTTGACCTCCATGTGTATATAGTAGGACTCTTGGACACCTGAAATTTTCATATTAAAAACCCAAGAAGGCTTCATTATTCCTTTAACAATCTTTAAAAACCATTATTTCTTCTCTCAGGATTACCACAGAACTGGTTTAGTTTTTAATTTGACATTAAATGCATAGAGACATTTTGGGGACACAGGAGGATTAAAAAACTGTTGGAAAAATATTGTCATTATAACATGAATTCTTTTTACTGGTTGAGAAAAGACTTTTGGCACACAAGAATCACATGAGAACAAGGTGATGTGTGATTTCCCCTGTGATGGAAGGAAAATGGGACAGTGGGAGTTTGTAATAGTAATTTAACAGCTTCCTTTCTTTTTAACTACTCCAAGGATACAAGCAAAATTAAACAAAAGCAAAGTGAAGGCTGAGAATAGGTATCAGATCATAAAAAGTATAGCTCAAAATGAGTCTGGTACTAAAGGCTGGAGCAGCAGCTTCTAGAAGGGACAAAGGGAGATAAAGAAATGTCTACCATTCTTCACTATACATGTCTAAGCCCTGCACTTAGATAAGGCAATAAGGCAAGGCTTTATTTAAGTGCACTGTGTAATCCACTCTGGGCTCCGTTTCCACCACCACCACAAATCTGATGAGAGCCTATTACATGTCAGGCAGTAGAAATACTTGAAGAGTTCACAGTCCATTGAAAGCTGACACTCAGGTAAACAAAAAATAAATAATACAGTAGTGAGTGCTATAGTAGAGTTGAAAACAGTTTATAACAATGTCAGAAAGGAGGTATGGTCAAATCTATTTGTGGAATTAGGAGAAGGTTACTCAAAACTAAAGAATGAACTGGGCACTAAAATAATTTTTCTAGATGCCCCAGCTGGGGGTAGAAAGGCAGGGAAGTAATAGAGGTAGTGGACATTCCAGGCAGAAGAAACATCAGTATAGGACATAGAAGCAAACAATAGAGCAAATCTAGGCTTGATAAATATTTCAGTGTGGCTTGAAAGTAGGATGGGTGAGACCTCCCTGGTGGCACTGTGATTAAGAATCCGCCTGCCAATGCAGGGGACACGGGGTTCGATCCCTAGTCTGGGAAGATCCCACAAGCCACGGAGCAACTAAGTCTGTGTGCCACAACTATTGAGCCTGCACACTAGAGCCTGAGAGCCACAACTGCTGAGCCTGTGTGCTGCAACTACTGAAGCCCGCACGCCTAGAGCCTGTGGTCCACAAGAGAAGCTACTGCAATGAGAGGCCCATGCACCACAACAAAGAGTAGCCCCTGCTTCCCACAACTAGAGAAAGCCAGTGTGCATCAACGAAGACCCAATGCAGTCAATAATTTATTAAAATATGATAATAATACATACAAAAACAATTGGCTTGCATGTTAAAATGATAATATTTTAAAAAAAGAAAAAAGAAAGAAAGAAATGAAGGAAGAAAGAAAGGAAACAAAAGAAAGGAAGGAAGAAGGATGGGTGAGCAAGGTGCAGTGGGATATAAAGAGCTGGAAAGGCCTAGCCATGGAGGGCTGTGTATGCCTGCTAAAGAATTCTATCTTAATTGTGCGGGCAATTAGGAGCTACTAAAAGATTTTAAACATGATTAAACAGACTTGCATTTTTAAAATATCACTTTGGCAGCAGTGTAGAGGAGTTGGAAAGAGACTGATGGGAGGATTCCACAACAGGATTCCAGGTGAGAGAAAATGAGGGTTGAGCTCTCTTGGTTGAGATAGGAATGGAGATGAGAAAGTCTTTTTTTTTTTTTTTTGATAGGTAAGAAGCAAATTTATTTGGAGAGAAATACACTCCACGGACAGTGTATAGGCCATCTCAGAAGGCAACAGGCCCTGACATATGGGTGGTTAGTTTTTATGGGCTGGGTAATTTCATAAGCTAGCGAGTGGGAGGATTATTCCAACTATTTCGGGGGCAAGGAGCGGAGATTTCCAGGAATTGGAAAATGTTGAGGAAGTCTTAAATGGTAAATGTAAGAGAGCTGTTGAAGACTCCTCTCTGGTTCCCAGCTTGCGTAACTGGGTGGAGAGGGTACCACAAACTAAGAGAATAGAAGAGATGCAAAAGCAAGTTTGAGAGTGGGAGAATAGGATTTCAGTTTTAGACAAGCAGAGTTTGAGATGTCTGTGCAACTCCAAGCAATTGGATACACAGGTCTAAAGCTCAGTAGAGAACTCTAAGATGGAATTTTATTTTGGGGAGACATCAATTGTGGGAGTAATAAGAAGGCCAAGGACAGGAGAGAATGAAGAGAGATTAGGGTCACTGAAACTAAGGGACAGTGGTTTCAAGAATAGGTGGTCCAAAATGTCAAATGCTGCAAAGTGACCAAGTTAAGGAAAGATGTGAAAAATGTCCACTGCAATGAGTAAGACACTATAGAGTGACAGAGGTTGTGGTGGTGATTTTTATGTGTCAGATTGGCTATGGTTGCCCAGATGTTCGATCAAACTACATGTTGCTAAAAAGGTATTTTGCAAATGTGATTAACATTTGCAAATGTTTAACATTTAAATAACAAATTATTTAAATAACAAATTAACAATCAACTAACTTTAGGTAAAGGAGATTACCCTTGATAATATGGGTGGGCTTCATCCAATCAGTTGAAGGCCTTAGGGTAAAAACTGAGGTTTCCCAGAGAAGAAATTCTGCCTCAAGTCTGTAACAGAAATTCTGCCTGAATTTCCAGCCTACAGGCCTCTGTGGGCGCGCGCGCGCGCACACACACACACACACACACAGAAAGAGAGAGAGAGAGAGAGAGAGAGATGGTGGTTCTGATTCTTTGGAGGATCTGACTAATAAAAAGGTGGAAGTCAGGCTACAATAGGTTGAGAAGTAAATGAAATGCAAGAGGAATCTACACATATTAAATACTCTCTTTAAAAAGCTTTTCTACAAAAAGAGCTGTAAGGCAATGGGGGAGAAGCAGAGGATCAAGGGAGGTCCTTCAAGAATTGTGGTAAACTAACATGATATACTAGAAATAGAATGGATTTTGGAGTAAGACAAACACAAGTCTGAATTCAATGCCACTATCCATAAGCTAACAAGTTACAGAGTCCTCTAAGTTTCCATTTCTTCATCTGTAAAGTTGGTGAAAGGATCAGAGATATGTACAGTACCTGAATTTAAAGAGGATAATAAACAATTGGTATTCATTTATCATCATTAGAGTAATAAACTTAAAAAAAAATTCCTCCCCAAAATAAAGCTTCTTGAAGGAGTAACACACACTTTCAACAACAATAAGAGATCATGGTTATATGCTGAATGGGAAAAGCCAATGGAAATATGGAGACCAAAGGCCCAAGAAAGAGAAGAGTGATGCAGAGAACAAAGTCCTCCAGGAGGCCAAATGGGAAGAGGCTAGAATACAAGTTTTAGATGGGAAGAGGGATGTCCCCTCCTTGAAATGGAAGGATGGACTGAAGCCAAGTAGAAATGAAGACAGATTTGTAAAGGAGTGAGTGACAAGTTGAGGAAGTTCACTCCAAAGAGCCACAAATTCATCTCTTAAGGGGATGAGATTACCTGCTTTACTTTGCTAGGGAGAAAAAGGTAGATAGGCAGAGAATGCAAGTAAAGATTTACAATAGCAGTATTCAGGCAATATAGTATAGTGACTCAGCACAAGCTCTGGAACCAGGCTATTGTCTGGGTTTATATTCTGGTTCTGCCACTTACTAGTATTACCAAGGGCAAATTACTTAACCTCTCTATGCTTCAGTTTCAACATCTGCATAATGATATTAATAATGTCACATACCTTGTGGGATTATTATGAGCATTCAACAAATAAACAGATGTAAAAGGTTTAGAACTAGGGTGGCCATATAATTCACTATTCAAACTTGGGACCACTCTGAAAGTGAAAGAGGACGCTATTAAACCCCAGAAAGAAGTGTTAAGCTAGGGCTGTTCAGGCAAACTGGGACAACAGTCACCCCATCAACAACTGTAACTGCCCGTATTTAACCAACACTCATGTAACATTTAGTATTTTGCTGGAAGGTAAGCTCCATGAGGGCACGGTTCTTTCCATCCTTATAGTTCACTGCTATACCTTCAGAGCTTAGAACAATGCCTGGTACATAGTAGGAGTTTAAGAAATATTTGTTGAAGGAATAAATTTGCTAAATATCTGCTGTAGGAAATAGGAGACAGCTAATCAGTGACATAGAAGACTGCTAAATGGCACTGAAAATACTGTGTAAGAAATTTGAATTTGCAGTTTTATCAATATGCTCGTTGTGCAACTGTAGTCTACAGTGTTCAGCATCTGAGGCAACAGACAGAACTACTTCAAGGTTGGGAGACTTTATAAAGGTGGGAAAAACAAAAGGTCATTTTGGAATGGACTGTTTCCCATTTAGTCTCCTTATCATACACATGGAAGTATTTTCTTGGTCCAATTAGACTATTATGAAAATGTCTCTGCTTTTTGAGGTTATATCTTTATAATAATTTTTATGGTGTATTAACATATCAGTGAAGCAGTGTATCTGTCATTTCATAGCATCTGATCTCTCTAAATAGGGGAAGAAAACAGATAATATGAATTCTTCCATTTGTTCATACATTTGAGTGCTAGTTCTTGGATGTCAGTATAGCTTGTTTGTTTTTAATTAATTAATTGGCTGTGTTGGGTCTTCATTGCTGCACATGGGCTTTCTCTAGTTGCAGTGAGCAGGGGCTACTCTTCATTGTGGCGCGCAGGCTTCTCACTGTGGTGGCTTCTCTTGTTGAAGAGCATGGGCTCTAGGCATGCGGGCTTCATAGCTGTGACATGTGGGCTCAACAGTTGTGGCTCATAGGCTCAGTATCTGTGGAGCTTAGTTGCTTCGCGGTATGTGGGATCTTCCCGGCCCAGGGATCGAACCTACGTCCCCTGCATTGGCAGGTGGATTCTTAACCACTGCGCCACCAGGGAAGCCAGATGTCAGTATAGTTTGCCACATTACAATTACTTCAGTCAGGTACTGAGATATTAACACTCAAAGACACCTGCAGCTGAAATTAAGTCCAGACTTCCTCTCACAAATTCTATAGTAGCAATACTTCTCTACTATCTGTAAACTTTAGTCTTTCATTCTGATAATATAAACTAAGATTCCTAAGCACTTTTTAGAAAATGATAACAGTCATAGAGAAAATGAAAGTTTTCCTTTTGTTTGCTCTAAAACTGTCTACTTAAGCCAATACCTTAGGAGATAAAGCCAAAGTTAGATAACCACAGGACCAAAAAAAGAGATAACCCAATGAAATGTAGAATATACATACATCTTGGTGACGCAAACACCCCTTAAAAAAAAAAAGACTACAACAGGGATATGTGTATAAAAACAGATGATTGAACTTGGTGTACCCCTAAAAAAAAAAATAAATAAATAAATAAATAAATAAAAAGGAAAAAAAAAGACTACGTAACACTTCAGACACTAATAAAAATGTGGTAGGGGTCATGTATATGTGAGATATTAGGAATTATTTCATCACCATGGTTCCAATGCTATTTTATTAATAATTTCAAGGTTATAGGTAGAATTCACATTGAATAGTGTCAATGCATAAAAAATACAGTTTTAAAACAAAATATTAGTAGCTTTTTGATAGATTCTTTAGGGCTTTGTATAAACACAAAGATAATGTCTCCTTTTCTTCAAGAAAAGAAAATGGGTCTAACATGAACAGAACTTCAGTAACTTAGAATTTAAACTGGTGAAATCTGAGAGGGATCAAGCTACCCTATGAGTGAAAAATGTCAAATGTAAGTATAATTCTCAAGTAACCACTCAACTCTCTAAATATCCATCTTAGGGTTTTAAAACTAACATTTCCCTTAAACATCTTTTATTATGGGGAGATATAAACCAACACAGAAATTAAGCAGACTCTGACATTGGAGAAAATGAGAGCAGGAAACGGGTCTATTACAAATTATTAAATCAAGTAAGAGAAATGCACCGGTAATCTTAACATGAAAATACTAGTGAAGAAAGACAAAAGAGTTGCAAAAATGACATGGAAATAGTAACTAAACAAACTCAGTACACTGTAAGGTTGTTTCCCCTAAATATAAAAGCTACTCACAATAAAAGGTAATGAAATAATTAATTACAATAAAGAACTGTCATCAACCTACCTACTGATCTCCAGAGTTTTTTGTTTGTTCTTGTTTTTGTTTTGTTTTGTTTAGTAGATACCACTTAAACATTTTTTTAAATGGATGGAGACCACAAGCTGGCAGTGTTCTCAGTATGCTGGCAGATCCTTACAGTCACTCTTTTGTTTTACATATTCTTGTCATCTGGGGAAGTACTTCAGATTTCCAGTTGGAGAAATAAGTTTCTAAACTGTTTAAATCATGGATTGGAAAACTTTTTCTGTGAAGGACCAGATATCAAATACTTAAGGCTTTGCAGGCCATACAGTCGATGTCACAACTACTCAACTCTGCCATGCTGCACAAAAGCAGCCACAGACAATACGTACGCAAATGGACATGGATTTGTTCTAATACATCTTTACTTATAAAAACAGGTAGTGGGCCATAGTTTGATGACCTCTGATACACATTATCATAATCCCTGGAAAGTGATTAAACCTGTTTTGGAAAGACAATTCATTATATTGAAATATTAGACCTGTTTGGAATTGCCCCTGAATTCTTTTTCTTTTCTTTTTTTCAACAAACGTGCTTATATCCTATTATTTTAAACTGAGACCTGTACTCAGGTGCAGTTAAACTCTAAAGTTCTGTGATTCCCAAGGCCATCAGTGAGATAAGAACATGCGATTAATCAACATAACCAGAAGCGATATTTGGAGGCAAGAAAATTGTGCTCCGCATGTGATACAGAAGAGCAAAAAGGTGTTCTCATGTAAGCCAAAGCAAAGGAATGCTATAAAGACACACAAAAGCATAATTTGGCATAGCTATGAAATGCTAAGAAGTAACAGCAGTAAACAGACCAATTTGGGCAGGAAGGGTAGAGCAAGCCACTCTGAGCAACAGTGCTTTGCCATTCTATTGTGCAAAGCTCTTCCTGCTACACAACAAACAGGTCTTCAAGGGTACCCAATGCGTAAAGAATTTCTGGTCAGTCTTTCTGTCACACCTGCACACAGAGATAACCCAGTCATTATGGGGTAACCACAATATATCAGCAGGCAACCATGACACGGTGTGCCTTGTAATGAGTGAACAGGAGACTTCTTTCACAGGAAACTTGGCTGCTGCTGCTTCTTTCTTGTTTGTTTGTTTAATGAGAAGGGCCTTCAAATCTATCATTTGATGACATTTGAATTTCTGAAAAGAATTGTGTAATGAACAAATTTTGTCTTATAATTTCAAGATACACTATGTATCTCCAAAGGACAAAGCAGTGAAGAGAAACACAATTTTCTATAGGCTTTGAGACTGGTACTATCTCCAATGGCTGCTTCATCAAAAGTACAGTAACTTTTAACCTGTACTTTCTTAAGTGAGAAGAGCCTTTAAAGACTTCTGGGGAAAAAAAAAGGATGATAGCATGTCATGAACCAAACAACAAAGGCAAGATTTTTGGAGGCAATTTAGCTCTTCTAGTTTGCAAATCACTTTTAAATGAGGGGAGGAGGGAACCTAGAACAGAAATTATTCTAATATTAAGTTCATATTTCAAATGTACATAATAGAAAAAGTGAAAATTCCACAGGGACCTCAAATTCAACCTGTCCCAAACCAAATTCATCACACCTCTTCTCACAGTGAATGATTTCCCCACCACCTTGGTCATCCATACCATAAACTTGGGTCTTATCTTCTGTCTCCTTCTGTATCCCTAGGTTGAATGAGTGAATGAGTTGGAGCACCCAGTGGCCCTGTTAATGCTGTTCCTTCTATGCCTTTCTCCTCTAACTTAGTTTAACTGGAACTCATAGTCTTAAGTCTCAGCCTTAGGTATCATCTCCTCTCAGAAGCCTTAACCACAATCTCTCACATTATTTTGTCTCTCTGATCCAGTAGTACCTGTTCTTGTTACACAATTTGTTAACTTTTCTTTCTTTTTTTTTTTTTACCTGTCTGGTTTTTCCCACTACCAGGTGCATTTGTCATTCACTAACTCAGACATTTTGGAGTAGTTACTATGGACCACGTACTATTCTAGGCATTGAAGATTCAGCAGTGAACAAAATAGGTGAAGATCTCTGTCCACAGAAAACTTATGTTATAGTGAGGAAGAGATAAAAAAACAAATACGTAAAATATATACCATGCACAAATGGTGATGAAAATAAAGCTGGAAGGGGAATAGTGAGTATCTGCATATGGAGGAGGGTGGCATTTGAAATTTAAAATAAATTTCTCTCAGTGACTGCCTCAAAGAAAATGCGGCTTTTAGGCAAAGCATGGGAAGAAATGAGGAAGTGAGCCATGCATACATCTGGATGATGTGTATTCCAGATTAGAGGTTACAGCAAGTGCAAAGGTCTTGAGGTGGAAGCATACCTGGTGTGCGCAAGGAATAGCAAGGAGGCTAGTGTGGCTGGAACAGAGGAAGCAAGAGTAGGAGAAGACAGGAAAAGGGACAGAGGGAATTCATGTACAATGGCCTACAAACCCAAAAGACTTTGGTTTTTACTGAGTAGGTTAGGAAGCTATTGGAGGATCTAGGGCAGTGAAGCAACACAATCAGACTTCTGTCTTAAAAAGATCACTCAGGTTGATATCTTGAGAGCAGATGGCACGGGGATAATAATGAAAGCAGACTGAGTAGAACATTAATGCAATGATCCAGGTGAGTGGAGAAGCTGGCTTGCCCCAGGGCAGTAGTAGTGGAGGAACTGTTGATGGGATGGATACAGGGTAAAAGAGAAAGAGGAGTCAAGATCAGATCCAGGATTTGTGGCTAAAGCACATGGACTGGGTTGGGAAAGACTAGGGAAGAGTAGTTTGGGAGAGAGTTTTGGAATTTGGGTTGTGACACATCAGTGTTAAATGCCTTAGTGTGAGATTGATGATGATGATACTGACACTGACACTGACCCATAGGGCAGGCTATTCTGTACACTTTGCTTATATTTACTCGTTTAATCTTCACAACAATCACATGAAGTTGGAATTAGTAGTATCCTTTTTTTTACAGGTGGGAAAGCTGAGGTATAGAATGGTTAGGAACCTCTCCCAGGGTCACAAAACTAATAAGTGGCTGAGCCAGAATTAAATACAATCAATCCAGATCCCCAGTCTGTGTCCTTGACCCCTAAGCAATACTGCTTCTAAGATGGAAGTACCACTATGGAATTTAGGGGATTTGCCTAAAGACAGAAATTTCAAAATCATCAGCATAGAGATGGTATTTAAATCCATGACACCGGATGAGATCAACAAGGGAGAATCGTAGGTAGAGAAGGGTCCACAGACTAAGAAGTAGGCAGCAATATAAGGGAACATCAAGAGAGTATGACCCCTGAACTCCAAATGAATAGAGTGTTTCAAGGAGCGGGAGGGATGGGCTATGTCAAATGCTGCTGATAGGCTGAGTAAATTGACAGGACCACTGGAATAGTGATATAGAAGATGGCTTGACAAGTGGGAAGGGTAAAAGTCTGATTAAATGAGTTAATAGAGGAAAGGAGAGCAGAAACTGAAGGCACCAAGAAGAAAACTTTTTTAAAAAGATGATTTGTTTTCATGCTAATGGATAATCCACTAGAGAAAGAAAAACTGATTATGGAGAGGGGGGTAGCATTACTGGAATAAGAGCTAGAATAAGAATCTTGTGGAAGAGGTGGCCTCAGCCAGGAGCATAGACAGTTCATCCCTTGAATAAGAGGGAAAACAGAGTATATATGCACAGAAGCATGTAGGTGAGTAGACGTGGCGTCATGTTCCAGAGTTCTCTTTTTGCTGATTCTATGTTTTTAATGAAGTAGGAAGCAAGGTCATCAACTGAAAGAGAGAACACAGTAAGAAATTCCTGAGGTTTAAGGAAAAGGAAGGAGGAGTCAAACAGGCATCTAAAAATCAGAGAGTAAAGTGGACTTTAAAAAGTGGAGGTTATCTTGCTCCTCTTTGATCTGGATAGCCTAGCACAGTTCCTACTATGTTTTAGACACTAACTGTGACTTGAGGCTTGAGAACCACTGAGTCTTCATGAATACAAATAAAAAAGATACCTCCAAAGGTTAATGAATTTTTTTTTTAATCTAGAAAAGATCAGGGCATTTGACATATTAGTTGATCATGTCACAGGAAATACTGAAACCAAGGATCAATGGAAATCTGATTACTCTTAGGATTGTTTTCTTTTTTCTTCTTTAGAAATTTGCTGTATTGTACTTCAAAAAGATAAATAAACCAAATCCTAAAAGATGCATCTAACAAAATATAAAAGAAGGTAAAACTTACAGAAGAAAGGGCACGGGAATTTAAAAAACAGAATGGAAGAAAAGCAAAGAGGCAGCAGATACTCCCTCATTTGTAGAGGAAAGGATCCAGAGTGAAGAGAAGCACTAAGTGCAATTTGCCATCGAGGAGAAAATTCAGGAAATCTAAATAGAATATAGATGTGAGTACACTGACTTAACCGTGGTCATAAACACCATGAAATGTTTTACTCTCAAGAATTAGTTGAGAACAATATAACCATGCATTACTCTTCAACTGTGTATTCTCCAAAACATAATCATTTCTAATGATGCCATTTAACAATTGTGACAGCATAAAAACTCGAAAAAATATATCTGGCAGTACCTTAACAGTATCTGCTAGAACAGATGTTATAATATTTTTTGTGATTTTATACAGTTAAAAGTGGTTAACTAACCCTCCCCCCTAAATCAAATAATAGCCCAGGGAGGACTTCACAAACTCGAATGTCTGCAGGGTTAAAAGCAGGCAACAAAATGAGTGAAGCAGGATGAGTGGAAGGACAATAGGGAGAAGCAGGGATGTGGCAGAGGCAACCAAAGGGCACAACTGCTACTCAGCTCAAGCCACTGCTGCCACACACAAAGCACGCCATTTTGCCAGATCTTCCATTCTTTAGATATACTAATTTTGATGTGAACGCTTTCAATGTTTGAAATATTGGCAACTAATTCAAATTTATGAACTCTGCACAAACCACACAATGCATGTTTGTGGGAAGCATTCAGGCCCTTGAGCTGTCTAGTGTCCCCTGCATTTGACACTTCTCCATTCACTATAATTAAAGCCTACCTGAGGAAAGCAGAGGCCAACACTTTTGAATGGCAGAACATCAACACAAGGTAGGTGAAAGAACTCTGCATTAAGTTTCAGAAAACCTTGGTTTCAGGGTAGGCACTGCCATTTACTACTAGCTGGGTGACCTCTTTGAGCTTGTTTATTCATTTGTAAAATGTAGTTTCATGAACTATCACGTCTAATTCACTGAGCTGTTGTGAGTAACAAGTTAGAAAGTAGGTCAAAACACATCACACACTATAAAGCTCTATAAAATAAAAGTAGATGGCTGTGAGATAGTAGAAAATACATATTGATCTCTGCCCCTGGTTCCTGGCACAGAGCTCCTCAAATCCTTGTAATTTCCAAAGTGATAAGAGCACAAAGAGCATCTCTTGTCCTGATATTTGGTCTCTGACCCCATCCCTGACATAGGGCTCCTAAAACCCTGGTAAATTCCTAAGTGATAAGAGCACTAGGAGCATCTTTTGTTTAATGAGACAACCCTGGGTGGGTTCCTGGATGAGGGCTTGTCACCAGAACGACTAAGCCATGATGAGAAGCTTAGGATTTTCAGATGTATCCCCCCTTCCTCTAGAGAGGGAAGAGGAACTGGAATTGGAATTAATATAACCTATCATGCCTGCGTGAGGAAGCCACCACAAAACCCCAACAGTACAAGGTTCAGAGAGCTTCCAGGTTGGCAAACACATCCACACGGAGAAGGTGACACACTCCAATTTTACAGGCACAGAAGCTCCTGCCCTTGAGACAGTCCCACGCTTCGCCCTTCATCTGGCTCTTCAGTTGTATCCTTTAATAAACTGGTAAACATAAGTGTTTCCTTGAGTTCTATAAGCTGTTCTAGCAAATTAATCAAACCTGAGGAGGTGGTCATGGGAACCTCCAATTTGTAGCCAAATTAGTTATTAAGGGTAACCTAGGGACTTACTACTTGCAATTGGCATCTGAAGTGGGTGGGAGCAGTCTTGTGAGACTGAGTCCTTAAATCTCTGGGATCTGACACTATCCCCAAGTAGATAGGGTTAGAATTGAGTTAAATTGTAGGACACCCAGCTGGTGTCACAGAGAATTGTTTGCTGTAGGGAAAAAAATCTCTATACATTTGCTGACTAGAAGTAAAGTGTTTTGTGTCAGTAGAGACACAAAGGAGACTCACAGGAGGTAGGCTGAATTGAGTTTTTCTAATGCATTGGCTTTAAAAGGAGACCCAATAGGGTAGCGTAAAAACATTTTATATCTCTGTGTTCACTCAGTTCCTCATAAAATGGTAATATAGATTACCATGCGTTTCCTCAAATACATTAAAATTTTAAGATCCTTTTCAAATGTTAAGTGCCATGTAATTGCTTGGTAATAAAATATTTGCCGGGTATGGCCAAATACACTGGAAGCTATATATAATACTTCCTAAAAAGTTGGCTTTTCTAAAACAGTGAGCAATTTAATGTAGCTAAGTTTAGAAGAAGGTATTTCAGGGTCTCAGGTATTTTTTCCCTTCTCTTTTAAGATGTGTGTAATCTTACAACAGGTTAATAACACAGCCCTGTAACACACCCAGGTTCATCTGTTCCTCACTGCTAAAGCTTCGGAAGGTATTGCTCCCATTAGCTGGAGGAATAGGGAGGTTAGGCCCCCGACAGGAATAGGACAGGGTGATCAGGTCCAGGATGCAACTTCGGTAAAAGCAGCAGCCGTTCTCCTGGCCATGATTAACAAATCCAGAATCAGTCTGACAATTCTTCCCTCTACCTACTTTTATGCAAATATGTCTGATGGAAACACTTGATAACTGTTGTTCTTGTTATCCTGGACCATTAGACCATACATGATATGAAGGCTAAGAAAGTATCAAAATTTATGAGGAATTGCACTAGATAAAAACTCCCTAACATGCACTTTCCATGAGATTCAACTTTAGCTTTCATCAAAACAAAACTGACCTAGCAAACTCAACAAACCAAATCTCTTTCACCAGACTACTTCTTATAGATTAGTGTGAATGTGAGTTGAATGATGGCAACTTGAAAGGTTTAAAAGGCTCCAAATTAAAGTTTTTCATTTAAAAGCACATTTCTGGAAAGATTATGGGTTATGCTTTTTCACACCTGGTTTTCTAAACTCTTTGAATGACTCACTGTAATTTAAAGAAATTGTACATAAGAATAAAATTGCCTGGCCATAAAAAGAATTCTCCCCACAATTACATAGGAATTCTGTATTGTATCTCTGTGAGATGAGAGATGTTCACTAAATTTATTGTAGCAATCATGTCATGATGTATGAAGTCAAGTCATTATGCTCTACACATTAAACATACAGTGCTGTATGTCAATTATATCTCAATAAAACTGGAAGAAAAAAATTCTGAGTGTCATATTTGTTCACATCATGGGATCAATTAGTATCTTTTAAGGAAATCTCACTAGTATGATCTAAACATCTCTAAATAAATAAAATGTCAGTTTGAACCACTGAAAAAGACTCTTTAATGCGTTAACTAATAAAAAAGTAAACTAACAAGAGACAAAAATCCAAAATTAAATTACTACCTTTAGGGACTTCCCTGGTGGTCCAGTGGTTAAGACTCTGCGCTCCCAGTGCCGGGGGCCTGGGTTCGATCCCTAGTTGGGGAACTAGATCCCACAAGCATGCCAGAACTAAGAAGCCCATGTGCCACAATTAAGAAGTCCAAATGCTGCAGCTAAAGATCACGCTTGCTACAGCAAAGATCCTGCTTGCTGCAACTAAGACCTGGTGCAGCCAGAATGAATAAATACATAAATAAATATTTTTTAAAAAATTACTACTTTTAAAGAAGAAAGGTTAGAAAGTAAAAGTGAGTTTCCAGGAAGCTCTTTATTTACTGGCATCTTTTAAGGTTAAATCTTTTAAACTTTGCTTGGAAATAACCTGAAAACAGAGTGATTGTGTAGCATAGTGATTAGGAGCGCAGACTCTGGAATCAGATTATCTGGGTTCAAATCCAAGATTCTACCACTTATTTTATCTGTGAATTCAGGCAGGTCACTTAACCTCTATAAACTTTAGTTTTCTCAATATAAAACGGAAAAATAATAATTTCAGGGTTACTATAAGGATTAAGTGAGATAATTCATAGTTCTCTTTCTCACATTATATAAATTTGCCATGTAGCAAAATGCAGTGAAAATAGCTAAGAAGCACAGTGTGATCCAGTTCAGTGACACTGTAGATGCACAATGACCCCAATATACATAGCAATGAATACTGCCACCTTGGAATTGATACTCAAGTGAGAGCTATCTTTGTTCTTCAACATCAATGTTGTAGCCTTTTAAAAAATACACTTTAACATGTTTTTTCTATAAATCAAATCAGTATTTTCTACTTTAGCATTCTCTACCTAGCCTTCATAGATAAGGACTATGTTACTAAAGTAGACATGTTAAAAAATCATCACTTAGAAGATAATTAAAACTGTATTTTAATTGGGGTAATATGAAATTGCTTTGAGAAATTCTAGTTGGGAAAGAATAAATGCTCCACCAAAAAATCTGCTTAACAAATTACAGTGCCTATTTATAATGATGCAAATGTCTATAGGATTAATTCTTTCTAGATATAGATCCCACATTCTATGGACTTGCTAATCTCAGGCTCAAAGTATCTACTAAAAAATTTTATTGTGACATATTTGAGTAAATTATACAACTTTTTATTTCAGACTGACAGAAGTTACTGAATTAAACCATTCAATCTAAAATCCTTCAAACGTGTTTACATGTATAAAGATGACCTAAACCAGAACATGTAAAAAAAAAAAAAGCTTACAACTAAAATATTTAATTGAGAAGAAAATGGAAACTAATAATTTTTTTAAATCATTCTTTAGGGACTTCCCTGGCGGTCCAGTGGTTAAGACTCTGATCCACTGCAAAGGGCACAGGTTTGATCCCTGGTCGTGGAACTAAGATTCCATGTGCTACATGGCGTGGCCAGAAAAAAAAAATCATTCTTTAAAGTAACAAAACCACCCAGTGAATCTGTATTGGTACAAATACCTTCTGTATTCACATAAACTTTTAGTAATGTATACTCAGTTATATGATGACAGTAGTTTTTACTTATACTGTCTCAGTTTGAATTATTTTGCAGCACTTACTCAAAACTAAACAATGATAAGCTTAGACACAAAAATATTAGAAATTTATTTTTGTACTGTCACCCTATATATTCTTAATTCTAAGGAAATGTGAACACTGAACAATCATTCTTTGAAGAGCATCTACATAAAGAACATTCCACATGTGACAGACATTTGGTAGACTACTAATTAAGGCAGTTTTTCTTAGGTTATCATCCCAGGTTAAAAATCATAGGATCCCCAAAGATAAGTTTATGTACTCTCACTCACTTTGCCTGCAATTTAACTTAGATTGAAAAAAACTAACAGCAATGAATGTAAAATTTGGGACAGATTTAATTTTCACTTGAATTTAGTATTTCTTCCCCCTTCTCTGTCAATATTGAGCACTAAGTAAAACCTACTTGTTAAAACTCAACTAATATGCAAATATGAACAACTTTGCAAGATCTTAACCTACTTGATTTATTTACTGGACTCTGCTAGGAATCATCAGATTTAGTATCAACAGACACACAGGTAATATCATAGATAGCAGCTTTCCAATTCATTAATTTCCACATTCAGCCAAATCAATTCCTGTATGACAAAGAAACCAAAGCTGTACTTCTTCTTAAAAAAATATGTCAGCGCTATACTAGGGGTGTAACTCCTTATAAAGCAAGCATGAATGTGGCATCAAACTTACTTTTCCAAAGAAGCCTTTGAAGAACTTCCTTTCCTGGAGGAACAGGGGGACAAGTCGAGCGCTATTATTGTATGGGCTAAATGTCCCAGGGCTTCACAGCAATAAGCACATACAGAAGGTGGGTGAAGGGCAAAGTAGGAGAAGGGGAGGGAGTGAGAGTTTTAAAGAGTTATCCATACCAGGAGTGGCAGGGAAAAAGGAAGGGTGCGTGAAAATGCAGGGAAACATACTGTATGGCCTAAGAATCCACAGAAAGAGAAGAAACCAGAACCTGTATTCATGCAGAGCAACTAGTTACTTTAGCATTCTCTCTTGACTTTTAAAACAGATTATTCAAATTTGGCAGCAGAGAAAAAGATTAGGCCATACTGGTTTGGTGAGATTTGTATCTAAATTTTCATAATAGTGAGTGGTAAATAGATTGGTTCATATACATTTTTCAATTTAAAATCAGTGGTCAAACATGTGCAAGTCACCAATTAAAAAACCAGTCCACACTCAAATGATCACATAGCAACATTAAAAAATGCTACACTTAAATTATGAGTGTGCAGGGAGGATCCTTGTCACACTTTTTCTTGCTGAGTTCAAGATGTCACTTAGAGAAGTCTTACTTATACATCACGATTGATCTGTATGTATGTGTGTACTGCAATTCCATAGCAATCATGGGGAAATAATAGATACGTTCTATTTCAAACACAGAATAAAGCATCTATAAAGAACACAAGGCCAGTGCTTTCACTGGAGCTGCAAAAAAAAACTAATATATTTGAGAACCAAACCACATCTGTGAACCACAACTGAAATTTGAGGAATAGAGCTGTTTTTTTTTTAAAAAATGCTTCTGTTTTAAAATAAAGAAATTTGCAATGACAGTTATAACTATACAATTCTGAAACAACGTGGGTAAGAAAGACACAACTGACTGTGGTCCCAGCACCAATTTTTAAGCATATACATATTTTGAAAACTGACCACCGTGTAAAGTCTAAAGAACTCACGCAAGGTAGATGAGTTCTAACTCACCTAAGTTAGTTTAACTTTAACATTTTCTAGTTTTGGTTAAAATGTACTTTAAACCTTTACCTTTTATAATCCATTATTAATAGTGAACAAATGTTTAGAAAAAGGTAACTCTACAGAAATTTGACTCTCTTAGATAATTTATAAACTCATTCAATACTCTCACACAATGAACAGTTTTTTTCTCCAGGTTTTGAAAATCACAAACAGCATCAAACATTTCTACAAAATGTTTTGAACTTAAGCTAGAAATATAATAAGGTAATTGGCGTAGTTATCGCAATAAGACTAAGCTTATTTCTGCTGCCAAGTTTGGTGACCCTAGTTACGTTAGACTTTTAGGTAACCACCAGCTTTTAAAAGATGCAGCCCAAATTAAAAGAGTCATCATTCTTTATGGACAGGAAGATGCAGGAAGGAGATTGGTTAATATTTAATTTAGTTCCCAGAAAAGCTCCTGTTAAACGTGGAGTTTGCTTTCTTTTTATAAAAGACCTCAGATGTTAATGAAAAAAGTTGACGTGCAAAATGCATCAGACAGTTATTAGATTAGAGAATAATATTAATTAAAAAAAAACAACTAAATTATGATTCTTTTACCTGCTAAAACAAGAACATACATTAAAACAAATATATCAAATAGTGAATAAAAAACCAACATATTAGAAACTGGAAGTATAATGAAACTAGTCTAAAACCAAGACAGAGAGGGAGAGACATTTACAGAGACAATGGGAAGAAAAGACATTTTAAAAGGAAGGGCATCTTGCACCAATATCAAGCAAGATAACCAAAGGCCCAACACACTTTTTACAAAATAGACTGATAAATGACAGTACTCCTCACCCTGCAACTAACTATGCCATAAAGGCACTGAAAACGGGCAACAGTCGTTTCTGTCATTTATCCTCTAGAAATCTAAGTCTCTAAATGGTTAACTGGTAAAATTACGCCACAACGTAAATGAACCGAAAATAACTGTAACTGACTTTATGCATATAAAGTAAAAAAAAAATTAAACATATTTATGCTCTAAAAAGCATATGGTGTTTACTTACAATACCTTTTCATTTGATAATATTAACTATGCTGGTAACTTCTAACTGACGTTAAAGTAATCCTAAATTGTAAGGGACTACTTGGAAGGAAAAAAAAAAACCCAAAAAACTGTACTTGCAAATTACCCTGTTTCTTCGATCCCCCACAAATTTAAAAACCACTAGAACGTTACATTTTTAGTTCAAAGATCATTCGAGTGATAAGTTTAAGATGTTTGTTTTCCTATTTAACTGGTACATCTGAGCTACATAATTCTTTAAATTTCAAAACTTTTTTGGCATTCAAACTTGTTCCAGACATGCTATTTCTTCTTTAATCTGTAGGTTTCTACATTTTTACATTTGCTTCCATTTATTTGAAACTCTAGGAGGAATATTTATCATCTACGAAAACAGATCTCCAGATACACAGCTTTTGGCATAATATAAGCATCTGGCACAGTAGATTATAGATGTCTGTTAGATGAATGTTTGGTAAAAGGAAGGAAAAAGGCATCTAGAAATTTCTGCGTAGTAAAAATATGAAAAGAAGACAAAAATCATGACTTTTTATGGACTAACATGATCTGAAATGAACAACATCTAAAGACTTCCAACCTTCTGCAACCTTTTCCATACGGCATTAGAAAGGGTATTAATAGAAGAGGAAGTTTCACTGAGTATGATAAATAGGAAATTGGCACTAGTCTCCCAAAAATTCAATCTTATTTTAAAAAATATGTGTTTGTCTGTGGAAAATTATTATACAACACTTGCTCCAAGTCTCCTGGATAGGGTTAGTCTGAAAAATTTTAAAGAACTTCTTGAATCAACAGTTCAGAAGTGGTCAATCTCCCCTCAAAGTTCAAAAGTTTTAAGTATGTCCAGAAAAGGAATCCAAATACATACTGAGGTCTGAATTGTTTTCTGTATATTTATTTCAGAAATATTCTTTGAGTGGCTATTATGTGCCAGACACTGTTCCAGGCATAGTTATAATGTTTCAAATGGCAATTTGGTTCCTATTTCTGGTAAAAATTAAAACTCATTTTTTCAATAATTTTATTATTTAAATAGTCCTGTATCTCAAATAATCATGCTTATCGTTTACAATTCCCTTGGTTAAAAACCAAAAGGTAAAATAAAACAAAAAAATTCACTCAACTAAAAAATCAGTTTTAAAACTAGACAGTGAATAGTGGCTACCTCTGGGACTGCAAGAGATTTTATGTACTGTTTTTGTTCATTTGTATTTAACAGAATGAACATATACTACCTAAAGAGAGGTTTCTAATTAAAAGTAGGTTAAGTGAAGAGGAATGCTCATTAAACAATTAAATACCACTTCTTAATTATCTTCTGGGCAAACTTAAACCATCCCTAGTTTTTCCTTATTTAGAGAGTAAACATGAAGCCATACTCTGAATTAAAAGACTTTCCAAAGGCTCATTCCACAGTGACATTCCAAATGTTAAGTTATGTAGGCTGTAAGATTTTAATAACTATTCAAAGTTTGTTTCAGGTGTATCTGGTCTATTCACTGATTTGTCTATTGTTTTCAGTTATTAGTATTATGATATTTAAGGACTAGTAGGGCAAATCATTGCATTACTTTTTAAAATGTTCTTAGATAATCTTATTCTATTAGTGAACTTAGAATTATCTTGTTAAATAAGAGATCCAATTTAAATGTCTTGGAAAATTGCATTATCTGAGCTGTATTTAACTGAAGAATATATTTAGGTAGACATGGCAAGTCTATAAATTATTGGGTTTGCCAAAAAAGTTTGTTCGGATTTTTCTGTAGGATGCTGTGGAAAAACCCAAACAAACTTTTTGGCCTACCAAATGTAAAGTCCCTTTAATATTAATGATGATTAAATGGAGAGCACGGAAAGACTTAAGAAAGGCTTCAAACATTTAAGAATTTAAATGACCAAAATCTGCAGTAAAGGTGTGTGCCTATATATTGTTTGGTTTTGTTTCAGTTTTTTGCATACCATAATCAGTTACTTTTTTCCTCTTTTCCTTTCTAAAATAAATTCAGACATTTGTTCGAAAACATAATCCACTTCCTTGAGTTGGTTGCTTCCTTGATTTTATGTCTTTTATATTGAGGAACTGTATATAATAAGTCATATAGAATGTACCAAGAAGCAGAAAAGTTTTGATCAAGCAAATTCAGAAAAAAAAAAAAAAGCACTCATTAGTAGCCAAACTTATGGCAGCCCACCATACCAGCAAACCCAAAGCAACAAGTATTTAATGCTGTTTGGGGCAAGGGCATGCAGAAGTAATGCTTAAAGCTTTCACAGCAAAGGGGGGAAAGGCCACACACTGGAGAGAAGGTTGTGAAGAGGGCTATCAGAATTTAAGAAACATTCCTTAAGCCTATCCGAAATATGAAGTTAACACTTTAATCTGAACCTTTATGAACTCTGAACCGATTCTCTCCTTTTATTAAATACATGGGCATGTGCATGGGATGTGTTATATGGCATAAAAGACAAAATAGACATTTATCCTGGAAAAGGACTCTCCATTTCAAGTATGTTGAAGTTTGCGCAAAAGGCAGGGAAATATATTGTTTATGTTAAAGGAGTGTAGAGAAGGAAACTGGGGAGGGAGTAGCGGTGATGATAATTAAGATTCCCCAAAATGTAAACCTTACCAGCCATCAACACAGATATCTCTATTTTATAATTTTTCCTGGAAAGCTGTTTCTTATAGATTTAAAACCAGCAATTCATAACCCAGTTATCACAGTTGGGTTAAGAGACTAACTGTAATAGTTTTATCCTGGTTTCAGAATATTATTCACCTATAAGAAATCATACCACTTGTTTAACATGGGTCTTGAATTAAAAGTATCTTTTAGATAATGTCGCCTAAATTGAAGAAGTTGGTCATTATAACTTACACCTGTGGATGGACAACATGAAATGCTCTTTGTTAATGAGCCCACATCTTTTGCCTTAAGAGAAACACTGTTCTTATTGGATAGTGGGTCACTAAAATTTACTGAGCAAAATCTTTTGAGAAAATATTTACAGCATAAAGTTCAACACTGGCAACCATCAAATACATACAGCTTTCAATCTTTTCACAGCATCTTCACAGATGTGCATTCCTCTTGATTCATCAACTTCTACATGCCCAAGGTACTGTAGAAAGAAGAGAAAAGTTAGGGCTATTGCTGTGTTTACTGAGTAGCTACTATACGGTAGATACTATGTGGTAGAAAATTGAATATTAAAATTCCTGCACTCAAGAAACTCATAGCCATTACAGAAGGGTTAAGGTAACGTTACTTTACTTACCCTCAATGTCCTCATGTGAATGAAATTTAGAATAAAGGTCTCAGAGTTATAGAGGAGCAGGTGAAAGAGAACATGATAAGCACTAAATGCTACCTGAGTCTACTGCCTCTGAGGCATAACAGCCTGTGCTCGACAGTTACTACATCTCTAGACATAAAAAATAATCCTAAAACAAAGTGTGTATGTGTGCGTGTGTGCGCGCGTACTGAAAAGACAGAAATAAAAATAACAGTTACTCAAGGCCTAAAGAGATCAAATACTCCTTTTATGGGAAGCACGTAAGAACAGGGCAGAAAACTAAAATTTTAAGAAGGTACTGCATCTGAGTTTTAAAGAATGTGCAGAACTTGAAAAAGCCCTATTGGAAAGTTTGGGAAACTATTTTAGGCAGGTAGAATTTAACAAAAGCTATAGGTGTAGAATAGAATAACTATATATCAGCAAGTATTCCTGTCTGACAAGAATATGCGGTATATGCAGCTGGAGAATTTGAATGCTGAAATGAGTCTGTTTTAATCCTAGGGACAATGGAGAGCTAATAAAGTGGTTTTTTTTTTTTTTTTTTTTTTTTTTGCAAGGTAAGAATATTATTCGAATTGTACCTTAGTACGGGAATAGTCTTGGGTTAGAAGGAACAAGGGGTGGGTGCTCTCCCTTTTTTTTCAAATAACTTTATTTATTTATTTATTGGCTATGTTGGGTCTTCACTGATGCTCGTGGGGCTTTCTCTAGTTGTGGAGAGCTAGGGCTACTTTTTGTTGTAGTGCACAAGCTTCTCATTGTGGTGGCTTCTCTTGTTGCGGAGCACGGGCTCTAGGCGTGCAGACTTCAGTAGCTGTTGCATGTGGGCTCAACAGTTGTGGCTCGTGGGCTCTAGAGAGCAGGCTCAGTAGTTGTGGCACATGGGCTTTGTTGCTCCGAGACATGTGGGATCTTCCTGGACCAGGGATCGAACCCGTGTCCCCTGCATGGGCAGGCAGATTCTTAACCACTGTGCCACCAGGAAGTCCCACAGGTGCTCTCTTTTTAAAGGAAATTTAGAGTGTGGTTCTGGGTAAGATGGAGTAAACATACTTTACCCTGTCTCACCCTCTAAATAAAACCATAAAACCAGAACAGAATGCATGGAGCACCTATTTGAGTTCTCTGTAAAGAGTGTAAGATGAATCAGAGAAGAATACCAGAATTCAAGGTATTTCTGAACTGGCAGGGAGTTTACCTTCCCTGCCCCTCCTCCCCTTTGGTACCTCCAGCCTGAATTTAACACAGACAGATATGCAAAAGTGTATGCTATGGCATGGAGAGAACTCTGGGAAAAGCACTCTAGCTCTGGCCTAAGGACCAGGGAAGGGAACTCCTTATCCTCAGAGAGTATAGGAAGCCCCCCCCCCCCTTTATTTATCTCTTTTTTTGTTCTTTCACACCCCAGTCCCCAGGAAATCCTATGGGGGTGTCAGTGGTAGCAGCAAGGGAAACCTGCAAGAGCCACACACCTCTGAGAAACGGGGGCTATCCTCTCTGTTTAGAGAGACTGTGATTCCAGGAAGGTGGGGCCAACACCTCCCGTTCCCACTTCTGCTTTTTTCCCATCTCTCTGAATCTCCCACCATTTGGCCCTGAATGATGATGAAAGAGTAGTAATTCACGGGCACTATAACCAGTGCCCTTGAAAACACAGGCATAGAGAGTTTAAGTAACTTGCCCCAAACCATTCAGCTAGTGAATGCTCAAACCCAAGCAGCCTGACCCAGGACAGTCTTGTAATGCTCACATATTGAATTTTTCATTTTTACTCCTATCTTTCCAATACTGAATAAATGCATAAAACCAACATATTAAAATCAATTTAGGGGACTGCCCTGGTGGTCCAGTGGTAAAGAATCCACCCTCCAATGCAGTGGGGGCAGATTTGATCCCTGGTCAGGGAACTAAGATCCCGCATGCTGCAGGGCAACTAAGCCTGCGTGCTGCAACTACTGAGCCCATGTGCCTCAACTAAAGAGCCTGTGTGCCACAAACTACAGAGTTCACACACCACAACTAGAGAGAGAAAACCCACATGCCACAACTAGAAAGAAGGCTGCATGCTGCAACGAAGAGCCTATGCCTCAACGAAAAGATCCTGCATGCCGCAACTAAGACCTGACACAGCCAAAAAAATAAACTAAAAAAAAAAAAAAAAAAAATCAATTTAGGAAACTGCTGGACTTTAGGTAACAAAATACCTGAGGTATCGATCATAAAGATCATAAACTGAGGACAAAATAAATGTCTAAAGAATTATAACAGCTATAATTTCAAATAAACATTACATAAAACAGCAACAATGCTCACTTGTAAGTGAATCAAATACTATGTTCAGTTATATATATATATAACATATATTATATATGTTCCTTTTCAGATTCTTTTCTATTATAGGTTATTACAAGATATTGAATATAGTTCCCTGTGCTATATAGTAGGTCTCTGTTGGTTACTATTTTACATATAGTAGTGTGTGTATGTTCATCCCAAACTCCTGATTTATCCCTCCCCCCCCCCCTTTACCATCTGGTAACTGTAAGTACATTTTCTATGTCTGTGAGTCTGTTTCTGTTTTGTGAATAAGTTCATTTGCATCATTCTTCTAGATTCCACATATAAGTGATATAATATTTGTCTTTCCCTGACTTCTTCACTTAGTATGATAATCTCTAGGTCCATCCATGTTGCTGCTAATGGTATTATTTCATTCTTTCTTATGGCTGAGTAATATTCCATTGTATGTATATACCACATCTCCTTTATCCATTCATCTGTTGATGGATGTTTAAGTTGCTTCCATGTCTTGGCTACTGTAAATAGTGCTGCTATGAACACTGGGGTGTATGCATCTTTCAGGGGTTTTTTGGTTTGTTTCTGTTTTGTTTTGGCCGCACCATGTGGCATGTGGGATCTTAGTTCCCCAACCAGGGATGGAACCTGTGCCCCCTGCAGTGGAAGCACAGAGTTGTTAACCACTGGACCATCAGTGAAGTCCCTGAATGTATCTTTTTGAATTACAGTTTTCTCCAGATATATGTCCAGGAGTGGGACTGCAGGATCATATGGTAACTATTTTTGGTTTTTCAAGGAACCTCCATACTATTCTCCATAGTGGTTGCACCAATTTACATTTCCACCAACAGTGTAGGGGGGTTCCCTTTTCTCCACACCCTCTCCAGCATTTATTATTTGTAGACCTTTTGATGATAGCCCTTCTGACCTCTGGTGCGAGGTCATACCTCACTGCAGTTTTGATTTGCACTTCTCTAATAATCAGAAATGTTGAGCATCTTTCCATGTGCATATTGGCCATCTGTATGTCTTCCTCACAGTAATGTGTATTTAGGTTTTCTGCTCATCTTTTGATTGGTTGTTTTTTGATATTGAGGTGTATGAACTGTTTGCGTATTTTGGAAATTAAGCCCTTGTTGGTTACATCATTTGCAAATATTTTCTCCCATTTCGTTGGCTGTCTTTTCATTTTGTCTATGGTTTCCGTTGCTGTGCAAAAGCTTCTACGTTTAAGTCCCATTTGTTTACTTTTGCTTTCATTTCTTTTGCCTTGGGGAACTGATCTAAGAGAATGTTGCTACATTTTATGTCACAATGTTTTGCCTATGTTCTCTTCTAGGAGTTTTATGGTGTCATGTTTTATATTTAAGTCTTTAAGCCATTTTGAGTTCATTTTTGTGTATGGTGTGAGGGAATGTTCTAATTTCATTGATTTACATGCAGCTGTCCAGCTTTCCCAACACCACTTGCTGAACAGGCTGTCTTTTCTCCAATGTATATCCTTGCCTCCTTTGTTGAAGATTAATTGACCATAGGTGTTTGCCTTTATTTCTGGGCTCTCTATTCTGTTCTATTGATCCATATGTATGATTTTATGCCAATACCACATTATTTCAATTACTGTAGCTTTGTAGTACTGTCTGAAGTTGGGGGATGGGGGTGGGGTTATGCCTCCAGCTTTGTTCTTCTTCCTCAGGATTGCTTTGTCAATTCTGGGTCTTTTGTGGTTCCACATAAATTTTAGGAGTATGTGTTCCTGTTCTGTGAAAAACATCATGGGTAATTTGACAGGGATCGCATTAAACCTGCACATTGCACTGGGTACTATCGCCTTTTTAACAATATTAATTCTTCTAATCCAAGAGCATGGGATATCTTTCCATGTCTTTGAATTGTCTTCAATTTACTTTACTTTATTGTTCTCAGCGTATAAGTCTTTCACCTCCTTGGTCAGGTTTATTCCCAGTTATTTTAACTTTTTAAATGCAATTTTAAACGGGATTTTTTTTTTTTTAACTTTCTCTTCCTGATATTTCATTGTTAGCGTAAAGAAATGGAACAGATTTCTGTATGTTAATCTTGTATCCTGCTACCTTGCTGAATTCATCAATCAGTCCTAATAGTTTCTGTGTGGAGTCTTTAGGGTTCTCTATATAAAGTATCATGTCATCTGCATTTAATGACAATCTTACCTCTTCCAATTTGGACAACTTTTATTTCTTTTTGTCTAGATTAGAAAAATTTTAATTCAAAATTAGAGGCTGTCAGAAATTTCAGGTGTTTGGTGGCTTTGTCAACTAGTTCTAGATGTTGAGATTGAGCTCACACCCAGAAATAGAAGAATACTTTGTCACTGAAGACTGCTTTTCATCATTCAGTCAGATGCCACAGTGATATGACACATATTACACTCAAATTCTAGAAAGTTGTACTTTTCAGCTTGGAGATAGTGATGAATGGCCACTTAAATAATTCTTTAGTTGAATTCGGCTCTAGAAAGTATTCCTTCATGTTCTGTTGATATTTGGCTTTCTTCAAAGCCTAATAATATACTCCTTATTTCTTGGTCCAAAGAGTAGAGAAAATCAAGTATTGGGAAAGAATAAAATCTCAGCAATTAAGCTCTCAGCATCACTATTCTAACGTTTTAAGAAGCAACCCAATCAAAAAATGGGCAGAAGACCTAAATAGGCATTTCTCCAAAGAAGACATACGGATGGCCAAGGGGCACATGAAAAGCTGCTCAACATCACTAATTATTAGACAAATGCAAATCAAAACTACAATGAGGTATCACACCAGTTAGAATAGGTATCATCAGAAAATCGACAAACAGTAAATGCTGGAGAGGGTGTGGAGAAAAGGGAATGCTCTTGCACTGTTGGTGGGAATGTAAATTGATACAGCCACTGTGGAGAACAGTATGGAGGTTCCTTGAAAAACTAAAAACAGAGTTACCATATGACCCAGCAATCCCACTCCTGGGCGTATACCCAGAGAAAACCATAATTCAAAAAGACACATGCACTCCAACGTTCACTGCAGCACTATTTACAATAGCCAGGACATGGAAGCAACCTAAATGTCCATCAACGGATGAAAAAGATGTGGTACGTATATACAATGGAATATTACTCAGCTGTAAAAAGCAGTGAAACTGGGACATTTGTAGAGACATGGGTGGACCTAGAGACTGTCATACAGAGTGAAGTGAGTCAGAAAGAGAAAAACAAATATTGTATATTAACACATATGCGGAATATAGAAAAATGGTACAAATCAACTGGTTTGCAAGGCACAAACAGAGACCCAGATGCAGAGAACAAACATATGGACACCAAGTGGGGAAAGCGGGGAGGGTTCGGGGGGAATGAATTGGGAGATTGGGATACCAAATTGTACACTCTAAATATATGCAGTTTACTGAATGTTAACTATATCTCAATAAAAGTTCTTAAAAAGAAAAAAGAAAAGAAATTCTGACATCTCATTCTGGTTACCTTGTCACATATGCTATTGATTTTTTAAAATCTGTTATTTTGTTTTTTAATTTATTCTCTATCTTTGATCACTAACTCAATGCCAAATATGTATTTTTAAAAATTACATTATCCTGGACTTTCTATTTTGTTTTACCAATATTTCTATTTTGGCACAAGATGCTATTTCTTTCTTTAATATATTTATTTATTTTATTGGCTGCACTGGGTCTTTTTTGCTGTGCGCAGGCTTTCTTTAGTTGCAGTGAGTGGGGGCTACTCTTCATTGTGCTGCGCGGGCTCCTCATTGCCGTGGCTTCTCTTGTTGCGGAGCACGGGCTCTAGGCGCGTGGGCTTTGGTAGCTGCAGCACATGGGCTCAATAGTTGTGGCTCACGGGCTCTAAAGCGCAGGCTCAACAGTTGTGGCACATGGGCTTAGTTGCTCCACAGCATGTGGGATCTTCCTGGAGCAGGGATGGAACCCGTGTCCCCTGCATGGGCAGGCAGATTCTTAACCACTGTGCCACCTAGGAAGCCCCCAAGATGCTGTTTTCATCATTATAGTTTAAGAATATATTTTAACACCAGCTTTGGCATGATTACTTTCACTAATTGTTATTCCACAGAATTTTCCTGGTTATTTTCCATGTTTATTCTTTGGGAATCAACTCTGGAGTAATTTTGTTCAGTTGCTGCCCAATAAAACCTTTGGGATTTTAATTAAGATTACCTGAAAATCACTGGTTAATTTGAGAAAAACTGACCCATCCCATCTAATATTATTTATTCAAGTCTTCTATGTCTCTGAAGTTTTAAGGTAGCCTTCACATACACTCCTGTACATTTTCTAGATTAATAAGTATTTAATAATTTTTGTTGCTACTGTTAACTGGTTTTGCCCATTATTTATGTATATATTAGTGTATATTCTTTTAATAGACTTTATTTTTTACAGTAGTTTTAGGTTCACAGGAAAACTGAGCAGAAAAGTAGAGGTCCCATATATACCCTCTGCACGGTTCCTCTCCCCGCCACCCCACTTCCCCCACTATCAGATTCCACACCAGAGTAGTACATTTGTTTCAATCAATGAACCTGTAGTTTATCCACAGCCTTTATTAGGTTTTACTTTTGGTGCTGTAAATTCTATGGATTTTGACACATGTATAATGACATATATCCACCAATGTAGTATATAGAATAGTTTCATTGTCTTAAAAATCCTCTGTGTTCCTCCTATTTATCTCTTTTTCTCCCCTAAACTCTGGCAACCACTGATCTTTTTACTGTCTCCACAGTTTGGCCTTCTCCAGAACTGTCACAGAATTGGAATCATACAATATGTAGCATTTCCAGACTGGCTTCTTTCACTAGTAATATGTGTTTAAGGTTCCCCATGTCTTTTCACAGCTTGATTGCTATTTTATCTTAATTTTTTAAGGTTTAGTTATTATTTTATTTATTTTTTTGGCTGAACTGGGTCTTCACTGCTATGTGTGGGCTTTCCCTAGTTGCGGCGAGTGGGGGCTACTCTTTGTTGCAGTGCACAGGCTTCTCATTCCCGTGGCTTCTCCTGTTGTGGAGCACAGGCTCTAGGTGCAAAGGCTTCAGTTGTTGTGGCACTCAGGCTCAGCAGTTGCGGCTCTTGGGCTCTAGAGCGCAGGCTCAGTAGTTGTGGCACACGGGCTTAGCTGATCCACAGCATGTGGGATCTTCCCGAATCAGGGCTCGAACCCGTGTCCCCTGCATTGGCAGGCGGATTCTTAACCACTTTGCCATCAGGGAAGTCCTGCTCATTTATTTTTAGCACTGAATATAATATTCCATTGTCTGGACATATCACAGTTTATTTATCCATTCACCTACTGACGGACATCTTTGTTGCTTCCAGGTTTTAGCAATTATGAATAAAGTGGCTATAAACATTCATGTGCAGGTTTTTGTGTGGACATAAGTTTTCAACTCATTTGGTTTGAGTGTGATTGCTGGGTCATATGGTAACTGTACGTTCACTTTTATGAGAAAACTTCTTCTAAAGTCTTCTAAAGTGGCTGTCCCATTTGCATTCCCACCAGCAATGAATTACAGTTCCTGCTGCTCCATGTTTTAACCAGCATTTGGTGTTGTCAGGGTTCTGGATTTTGACCACTTTTTTTTTTTAAATAAATTTATTTATTCATTCATTCATTCATTCATTCATTCACTGGCTGTATTGGGTCTTCGTTGCTGCACGCGGGCTTTCTCTAGCTGCGGCCAGCGGGGGCTACTCTTTGTTGTGGTGCACAGGCTCCTCATTGCTGTGGCTTCTCTTGTTGTGGAGCACGGACTCTAGAGCGCAGGCTCAACAGTTATAAAACACGGACTTAGTTGCTCCACAACATGTGGGATCCTCCTGAAGCAGGGATCGAATCCGTGTCTCCCGCATTGGCAGGTGGATTCTTAACCACTGCACCACCTAGGAAGCCCTTGACCATTCTTAATAGGTGTGTGACCCATTAAATTTTTATTTGTATATAATTTGTCTTTCCCTCTCTGGTTGCTTTTAAGATTTTCTTAACCTTTGATATCTGCAGTTTCATTCATGTGTGTGGGAAACAGACTACACTTTTTTTTTTTTAAAGAGTTATTGAGATATAATTCATGTACCATACAATTCACTCAAATTGTACCACTGAATCATCTTTGGTATGTAGATTAATTTTTAAAAATTGTGGTAAAATGCATATAACATAAAATTTGCCATTTAAACTATTAAGTGTATAGTTCAGTGGTATTAAATATATTCATGATGTTGTACAACCACTACCATTATCTACTTCCTGAACTTCTGCATCACTGCAAACACAAACTCTGAAACCATTAAGTAATGACTCCCAAGTTCTCCTTTCTCTCAGCTCCCGGTAATCTCTAATCAACTTCCTGTCTCTATGAAATTGCCTATTTTAGATATGTCATATAAGTGGAATCATACAATATTTGTCCTTTCATGTACAGCTTATTTCACTTAGCATAATGTTTTCAAGGTTTATCCATGTTGTAGCACGTATCAAAACTTCATTCCTTTTAATGGTAGAATAATATTACATTGTATGTATACACCACATTTGGTTCATCCACTTACCTGTTGAAAAGACACCTGGGTTGTTTCCACTTTTTGGTTATTATGAAGAACGCTGCAATGAACGCTGACATATAAGTATCTGTTTGAGTCCCTGCTTTCAATTCTTTGGGTATACGCCTAGCAGTAGAACTGCTGGGTAATTGTATGTCTAGTTTTGTGAGGAATTACCAGTTTTCTATAGTGTTGCACCATTTTATATTCCCATCAAAATGTTTGAGAGTTTCAGTTTCTCCATATGCTCATCAGCACTTTATTTTCCTTTTAAAAAAAAGTTATACCATCCTAATGGGTATGAAGTGTATCTCATGATTTTGATTTGCATGCCCCTAATGACTAATAATATTGAGCAACTATCTTTTCACATGCTAATTGGCCATTTGTATATCTTCTTTGGAGAAATGTCTAGTCACATCCTTTGCCCATTTTAAAAGTTGGGTTCTAGTCTTTAGATATATGATCTCGAAATATCTTCTACTATTCTTTGGGTTGCCTTTTCACTTTCTTTCTTCAAAAGAAAATGTCCTTTGATGTATAAAAATGTTCAATTTTGATGAAGTTCAATTTATCTACCTTTGTTGCTCATGCTAAGGATCCCACTGCCAGATTCAAAGTCATGAAGATTTACCCCTGTGTTTTCTTCTAAGAGTTTTATGGTTTTTACTCTTATTTAGGTCACTGATTCACTGAGTTAATTTTTTATATAGCCTGAGGCAGAAATCCAACTTCACTCTTTTTCATATGGAAATCCAGATGTCCCAGTACCACTGGGTGACAAGACAATTCTTCCTATACTGAATGAACTCTGCACCCTTGTCAAAAATCAACTGGATGTAGATGTATCAAACTGATTTTTATTTATCCTATTTGCTTCTGCAATCTCAGGATTCAAATACTGCTTTCAATGAACTCACCCTCCTCTCTCCTCCTGGAGTTCCCATTAGGTCTGCTGGTGTTACTGGACTTTAAAATTTGTTCATCCATGTTTCTTCATCTCTTTTTCATATTTTCTTTTTGTAACTTTCTGCTGCATTCTGGGTAACTTCATCAAATATATTTTCCAGTTTATGAATTGCCTTTTCAGCTAAGTCTAATTCACTATTTAATCTATTTACTAATTTTGATTTCAGTAACAGTATTTTTCATTTTTAGAAGGTGAGATTTGATTCGTTGACAAATCTGCCCATTCCTTTTTTCACTGCTTTATTTTTTTTTCCTATGGTTTGAATTCATTTTTTTTTACATTTCTAATAATTTTATATATACACATTTTATAGTATCCTCTACAGTCTATAACTTCAAGTTCTTAGAGTGCTAATCCTCTTGTTGACTTTTATTGTATAATCCTTTACTCTACCTGCTGATCATTTCCACATATGATTTAAAACCTTTTAAAAATAAATTTGTTTATTTTTTATTTATTTTATTTTTGGCTGTGTTGAGTCTTCGTTGCTGTGCGTGGGTCTTCTCCAGTTGTGGAGAGCAGGGGCTACTCTTTGTTGTGGTGCAAGGGCTTCTCAGTGAGGTGACTTCTCTTGTTGCAGAGCACAGGCTTAGTTGCTCCATGGCATGTGGGATCTTCCCAGACTGGGGCTCAAACCCACGTCCCCTGCATTGGCAGGCGGATTCTTAACCACTGTGCCACCAGGGAAGCCCGATTTAAATTTTTTAAGAGATTTTAAGTTCATAAAGACTCCAAATAGCCAAAGCAATCTTGAGAAAGAAAAACAGAGCTGGAGGAATCAGACTCTACTGTACTACAAAGCTACAGTAATCAAGACAGGATGGTACTGGCACAAAAACAGAAATATAGATCAATGGTACAGGATAGAAAGCCTGGAGATAAACCCAAGCACATATGATCACCAAATTTATGACAAAGAAGGCAAGAACATACAATGGAGAAAAGACAGCCTCTTCAATAAGTGGTGCTGGGAAAACTGGACAGCAACATGTAAAAGAATGAAATTAGAACACTTACTAACACTATATACAAAAATAAACTCAAAAGAGATTAAAGACCTAAATGTAAGGCCAGACACTATAAAATTCTTAGAGGAAAACATAGGCACAACACTCTATGACATAAACCACAGCAAGATCTTTTTTGACCCACCTCCCAGAGGAATGGAAATAAAAACAAAAATAAACAAATGGGACCTAATGAAACTTAAAAAGCTTTTGCACAGCAAAGAAAACCATAAACAAGACAAAAAGACAACCCTCAGGTTGGGAGAAAATATTTGCAAATGAAGCAATGGACAAAGGATTAATCTCCAAAATATACAAGTAGCTCAATATCAAAAAAACAAACAAGGGACTTCCCTGGTGGCGCAGTGGTTAAGAGTCCACCTGCCAATGCAGGGGACATGGGTTCGATCCCTGGTCTGGGAGGATCCCACATGCCGCAGAGCAACTAGGCCCGTGAGCCACAACTACTGAGCCTGTGCTCTGGAGCCTGCGAGCCACAACTACTGAGGCCCACGTGCCTAGAGCCGGTGCTCCACAGCGAGAGAGGCCACCACAATGAGGGGCCCGTGCACCACAGGGAAGAGTAGCTCCTGCTCTCCACACCAGAGAAAGCCCACGCGCAGCAACAAAGACCCAATACAGCCAAACAAATAAATAAAATTATATATATAAAAAAAAAAAACCCAAACCCCAAACAACCTCATCCAAAAATGGGCAGGAGATCTAAACAGACATTTCTCCAAAGAAGATATACAGGTGGCGAACAAATACATGAAAAGATGCTCAACATCATTAATCATTAGAGAAATGCAAATCAAAACCACAATCAGGTATCACCTCACACTGATCAGAATGGCCATCATCAAAAAATCTAGGAACAATAAATGCTGGGGAAGCTGTGAGGAAAAGGGAACTCTCTTTTACTGTTGGTGAGAATGTAACTTGACACAGTCACTATGGAAAACAGTATGAAGAGTCCTTAAAAAACTAAAAAAAAAAAATACCATATGACCCAGCAATCCCACTCCTGGGCACATACCCTGAGAAGATCATAATTCAAAAAGTTACATGTATTTGTTTTTCTCTTTCTGGCTTACTTCACTCTGTATGACAGACTCTAGGTCCGTCCACCTCACTGCAAATAACTCAATTTAATTCCTTTTTGTGGCTGAGTAATATTCCATTGTATATATGTGCCACATCTTTTTTATGCATTCATTTGTTGATAGACATTTAGGCTGCTTTCATGTCCTGGCTGAAAACAGTGCTGTAATGAACAGTGTGGTACATGTATCTTTTTGAATTATAGACATGGGGTGAGGGGGAAGGGGAAGCTGGGATGAAGTGAGAGAGTAGCACTGACATATATACACTACCAAATGTAAAATAGCTAGCTAATGGGAAGCTGCTACATAACACAGGGAGATCAACTCGATGATTGGTGATGACCTTGAGGGGATGGGATAGGGAGGGTGGGAAGGAGGCTCAAGAGGGAGGGGATATGGGGATATATGTATAAATACAGCTGATTCACTTTGTTGTACAGCAGAAATTGGCACAACAGTATAAAGCAATTAAACTCCAAAAAAAGATCTTAAAAAAAAAAAAGATACAGGTAACACAATGTTCATTACAGCACTATTTACAATAGCCAGGTCATGGAAGCAACCTAAATGTCCACTGACAGCTGAATGGATAAAGAAGATGTGGCACATGTACACAATGGAATACTACTCAGCCGTAAAACGAACGAAATTGAGTTATCTGTAGTAAGGTGGATGGACCTACAGTCTATCATACAGAGTGAAGTAAGTCAGAAAGAGAAAAACAAATACCATATACTAATGCATATATATGGAATCTAGAAAAATGGTACTGATGAACTAGTGGCAGGGCAGGAATAGAGCCGCAAACACAGAAAATGCACCTGAGGACACAGCGTGGGAAGGGGAGGCTGGGACGAAGTGAGAGAGTAGCATTGACATACACTACCAAATGTAAAATAGATAGCTAGTGAGAAACTCCTGCGTAGCACAGGGAGATCAGCTTGACGCTTGGTGACAACCTAGAGGGGTGGGATGGGGGGGTGGGAGGGAGGTGATATGGGAATATAGGTATACGTATAGCTGATTCATTTGGTTTTACAGCAGAAACACAATATTGTAAAGCAATTATACTCCAATAAAGATGAAAAAAAATTTAAGTTCATCTTCAATGAAGCTCAATTTTTCTAGGGGAATTTCATGCATTGCAGATTGTGGAGTGGTTTTATACTTGCTTCTAAAAGGTACCACGGATGTTTACTAGCCTAAGACCTACTGTATATTAATATGAAGATTCTTACATCATGCAGGTTTTAGCATATGAAGTCCAAATTCATGGTTTCAGTTTTTCCCGGGAGACTCCTTTTCTCACCCAAGGTCTGGGTAGAAGGAAGCTTCCTTCTTTGGGTGTTTTGTTTCCCTCCCACCCCCTTTCCTTCTAGTTCTCTATTTCACTGCTTATAAAGCCCACTGAAGGTTCTGATTCCATGCTGGGTTCTCAGTTCTAATTCTCTGCGTTTTGTGAGTCCAGGACCTTTGTAATGGATGTTAAAACCAAAGACTCAGGGACTTCCTAAGTGGGGCAGTGGTTAAGAATCTGCCTGCCAACGGAGGGGACAGAGGTTCCAGCCCTGCTCCAGGAATATCCCACATGCCATGGAGCAACTAAGCCCGTGAGCCCCAACTATTGAGCCTGTGTGCCACAACTACTGAAGCTCGAGCGCCTAGAGCCCATGCTCCGCAACAAGAGAAGCCACTGCAATGAGGAGCCTGGGCACCACAACGAAGAATAGCCCCCACTCACAGCACCTAGAGAAAGCCCATGTGCAGCAATGAAGACTCAATTCAGCCAATAAATAAATTAAAACAAAAACAAAAACAAAAACCAAAGGCTCTAGCTCATAAATCCTTTCCCTCTTAGGCTACTAATGTGATTTCTGCCTTGTTCTCAAATTCCCCTTTAATTTCTGGTAACTGGAGAGATCTGTCTTTATTGAAAGCTCAGCTATGGTTTAAGAGAAAAAATTTGTTTGTTTGAAAATACAGTCAGCATTTCTAGATATTTGTATTGGGAGTATTTCTGTGTTAGCTTAATCCACATTCTGCCAGGATCAGAAGACCTATAATATTTCCCAACTAAACTAACTGGTTTTTCTATCTATGATTTCAGTCTATCTTATAAGTAGCCAAAACATTAGCATTTCCTATCATTTTAAACAGTTTTTTGGTTGATTCTCTTAGATTTTTCAGAAAGACATCATCTGCAGAAAAAGAAAATACAGAAAAGATCTGGATTTCCCCCATTTACAACTTTTATTTATTTTCTTATCCAAAAGTACTTACCACCATTTCTTAATCAGTATTGAATAATAATGATGTTTAAGAACAACCTGCTCTTCCTCCTAAATTCAATGTAAATGTTTCACCATTACGTATGACTCTGGGATAGCTTTTCAATCACTGAAAGAAAGTATTATGCTATTTCGATTCTGATATGAAGATTTATCAGGATAATATTATAAATGATAATTATTTTTATAATTTTAAATATTTTAAAATGTAAATAATTATATAATAAATAACAATAAATAATATTGTAATGCTTCTATTGTATTGCACTATAATCAACATCACATAAAATTAACCATTTTAAAGTAAATAATTCAGTGGCCTTTAGTATATTCACAATGTTGTACAATCACCATCTTTATCTAGTTCCAAAACATTATCTTTACACCAAAAGAAGAACCTGTACCTATTAATCATTTGCTTCCCAATGCCCCTCCAACACAGCCCCTAACAATCAATAACCTGCATTCCGTCCTTATGGATTTACCTATTCTGGATATTTCATATAAATGGAATCATAAAATATGAGACCTTTCATGTCTGACATATTTCACTTAGCATACTGTTTTCGAGGTCACCACATTGTAGTATATGTAAGTACTTTATTGTTTTTTATAGCTGACGAATATGTATTTCCATAGTTTATTTTTCCATTCTTCCACTGAGGAATTCGGGCTGTTTCCACCTTTCAGCTATCATGAATGGCGGCACTACAGGCATGAGTGTACATGTATTTATTTAAGAACCTGTTTTTGATTCTTTTGGGTGTATCCCTAGCAGCAGAATTGCTGAGTCATATGCTAATACTATGTTTAGCTTTTTGAGGAGCTGCTAAGCTGCTTTCCACAGAAACAGAACCATTCTGCCTTCCCATCAGCAATGTAAGAGGGTTCTGGTTTCTCCACATCCTAGTGAACACTTGTTTTCCTTTTTGTTTTTTTAAGTATAGGCATCCAAGTGGGTATGACGTGGTACTTCATTGTGGTTTTGATATGTGTTTCCTTGATGACTAATGATGTTAACCATCTTTTCATGTGCTTGTTGGCC
Organism: Hippopotamus amphibius kiboko; assembly: GCF_030028045.1. Lineage (NCBI taxonomy): Eukaryota > Metazoa > Chordata > Mammalia > Artiodactyla > Hippopotamidae > Hippopotamus > Hippopotamus amphibius. The sequence continues at coordinate 158,970,531 of NC_080189.1, forward strand.
ATTTCTGTATCTTCTTCGGAGAAATTTCTATTCAAGTCCTTTGTCCATTTTAAAATCAGGTTCTTTTATATATTCTAGAGACCAGACTCTTTTTTAAAATTTTTTAATTAATTTTTGTTGGAGTGTGGTTGCTTTACAATATTGTGTTAGCCTCCGACCAGACTCTTTATCAGACATATGATTTCCAAATGTTTTCTCCCAGACTGTAGTTGTCGCTTCACTTTCTTAATAACGTCCTTTGATGCAAAAAAGTTTTTAATTTTAATGAAGTCCAGTTTATCAATTTTTTCTTTTTTGCTCATGCTTTTGGTGTCATGTGTTAGAAGGTCATGAAGATTTACCTCTATGTTATGCTCTAAGAATTTTATGGGTTTTACTCTTATCTTTAGGTTGTTGATGCATTTTGAGTTAATTTTTGTATACAGTCTGAGGTAGGGGTCCAGCTTCATTTTTTTTCCATGTGGAAATTCAACTGTCCCATCACCATTTGCTGAAGAGATGCTCTTTCCCCACTGAATGGTCTTAGTACTTTTGTCAGAAATCAGTTGGCCACAAATGTTTAGGTTTATTTTTGTACTCTCAATTCTATTCTATTGTTCTATACATCTGTTCTTATGCCAGTACTACAATGTTTTGATTACTATAGCTTTGTACTAAGTTTAAAATCAAGAAGTATCAGTCCTTCATTTTGCTCCCATTGCAATGATGAAATCCTTTTCCTCTTCGGCCCATCAATGTGATGAACTATATCAAATTTCCAAACACTGAATCATTTGTGGCTTCTTGAGTTATACCCAACTTTGATCTTCAGTATACTTTTAGACCCCATTTGTTCTATTTTTCTGCCTACTTTTTCATCTATATTCTTAAGTGGAGTTGGTCTATAATTTTTTGTGTTTGTGTTATCTTTGTTAGGTAGTTGTATTAGGATTTTGTTAATGCCTTAAGAAAACTGGAAATTGTCCTCTTTTTCTTTTCTTCTCTCCTTCCCTCACTTCCTCCCTCCCTTCCTTTCTTTCTTTTTTCCTGTGTGCTCCGGTATAGCTAAATAGCATAAGAGTTATGCTTCAAGGCTGTGAAAGAAAACTGACCTGTGAAACCATCTATACTTAGTCTTTCTGGGATAGCTCTGGAGTTTTAATAACCTTCTCTATTTCCTTCATGGTTAGGGGTCTATTCAACTTTTATGCTTGTACTTTAATTTTAATAATGCATATTTTCCTAGAACATGTTTAGTTAATGTAAATTTTCAAATTTATCAGCAAAAACCATATAGTATTCACATATTTAGCCTGTGATTGGGTCTCTCCCCCTTTTTTTTTCTTCCTTTCTTTCTCTCTCCCTTCTTTTCCCTCCCTCTCCACCCCCCCCCCCCCCCCCCACGTTTTCCCCAGGCCATGAGGCATGTGGGATATTAGTTTGCCGACCAGGGACTGAACCTGTGCCCCCTACAGTGGAAGCACAATGTCTTAATCACTGCACCACCAGAGAAGTCTCTCCTCACTTTCTTATCTCTAGTGTTACATATCTGTGTGTGTGCATGTGTGTGTGTGTGTTTTGGTCGCACCTCGCAGCTTGTGGGACCAGGGATTGAACCCAGGCCCTCGGCAGTGAACACACGGAGTCCTAACCACTGGACCACCAGGGAATTCCCTTATATATTTGTTTTCTTTCTTGTTTTTTATTAAGGTTCATTTCTAAGACTACCTCTAAGTTATTTAATCTCTGTTTCCACTTTATATTAATAATAAAATGAGAAAGTAGGGCTTTATGATCTCTGAGTTACCTTTAGGTGATGAATAGAGGTTTCAAAGTGTTTCCAAGGAATTCTGTTCTATCATCTTGACGAATTCAACTGGTCACATATGGGTATTTATGCCGGGGTGGGGGGGGGGGGGGGAAGGCAGGAAGAAGATAACAAAAGTATCTCATAATATGGACTGATTCAGTCGCATACTCTGTTTTAGAAATGTGAAGATGGAAATCAGCCTTGTGTTTTATTAGAGTAAGAGAAAAACATGCCAATTGAAAAAACATTATTAAAGAGGTCTCCTTTCTTCTCTGAGACACTATCTCACTGAAAAACTGCAGCTGATTTATGCTTTAATGGCTAAAATATTTGACACTGGGACTTCTTTTGTCTGGATGCCTTTTCCAAACTCCCTCTGAGTCAGGAACTTTTATTCACAAAAATGCAGTTTAGAAAAACTAGTATGTGGAATTTCATTCTTGGATGAATTAAATCATTTTTCCTTTTCTTGAAAAAAATTATTTAAAAGGTAGATTTTCCCCCTGCTTTGGTACTGTTATCCATGAGAAGAACTGCAGTGCTCTGATGTGAGAGACTGTACAGTCAGCAGTTCCCAGCATTAACAAAAAGTGACAGAATTAATTTACAAGAAGCTATAAGGCACGTTATCACATACACATAGCCTGTGTTATACAGGAAATACAGGACGCAGATGTGCAGAACATGACATCAAAACTTGTTAGGGTCTTTAATCAAAAAGGAGTAGTTAAATTAAAATGGACTATTCTTTAAGTATAAATTTGGAGTATTACAATTACATTTGAACAGGTGATCTAAACTAAGTATATACAGGAATTCCCTGGTGGTCCAGTGGTTAGGACTCTGCACTTGCACTGCTGAGGGCAGTTCAATCCCTGGTCGGGGAACTAAGATCCCACAAGTCTACAGGGCGGCCAAAAAACAACAACAAAAAAAACCCCACTAAACTATGCATATGTATTAAATCTAATCACGTAAATTCAAAGCTTAAAAGAACTTAAAGAGATTTAAAAACTTCATCTTCCAAATGAGACACTAGTGTCAAAAAACTAAACTGCTTTAGACAAGGTCATATAACTAGTAAATTAACAGGTGATAGGTCTGATAGTACTGAAAAGTAGTAAACTACATGCATAATCAGGGGACCCTGCTACTTACCTGATCTCACTTCTACTTGTGCCATCTGCTTTAAACACACTGGCCTCCTTGCTGTGCCTCCAACATATCAAGTTTTCTCCTGCCCCAGAGCCTTTGCACTTGCTGCCCCACTGTCTACAATCTGCTTCCTCAAACACCTGAATGCTTGCTTTCTTACTTTTTTTGGGTTGTCGCTAAAAAAAATCAATTTTTCAGTGACGGCTTTCCTGATCATTCGATTTTTTTTTAAATTTTATTTATGTATTTATTATTTTTTGGGGGGTACACCAAGTTCAATCATCTGTTTTTATACACATATCCCCCTATTCCCTCTCTCCCTCGACTCCCCCCCCCCCACCCTCCCTCGAGTCCCCCCCACCCTCTCCGTCCCAGTCCTCTAAGGCATCTTCCATGATCATTCGATTTTAAATCTCATCCTCCATGCACTCCCTTAACACTTAATTCCCTTTCTATATACCAGGTAGTCTGTATATATTTATTTGTTGATTGCTAACACCCACTAGAATATATGCACTGTGCAAGGATTTTGTCTGTTTTGTTCCCTTGTGTTCCCAGTGCCTAGATGCCTACCGCACAGCAGGCACTCAGAGAATATCTTCTGACTATATTAATGAATTACTGGACTCACAGAGAAGGAAATGTACACATTACTTAGTACTACACTAGACAATAATAAGAGTCGTAATGAAAACTTTTACAATAAACCCAAGACAAACAAAGGGAGACAATTTATGGTGTAGGACACAATGCAAATATTATTGACCTATATAATGTTAAAAAGAAAAAAGCATAGCTGATATCAGAATGAAGGTAAGAGAATAAAGGGTTTTAGTATTTTTATATTACCTGGTAGGAAATCTAGATATACCATTTAAAATTAACAGAACAAAATTTTGTGAGTATAGGAAACCAAGAGAAAAAACTAAAAATAATCTACTCCCTAAAGTCTAGGTGGAGAAGGGGCGAAGAGAAGATGGAAGGGCAGGAAGTGTGGGTGAAATCATCTTTTCTCTTCTTTATAGTGGAGAACCAATGATAAACATTGGTAAATGAAGAACAGACAGTAAAATGATATTATCTAAAGAAGTCAAAATAAGTATTACCAACAGGAAGCAGAAATAAAAATGGTTAAAAGTGTCACTAGGGAGTGGGATTAGGGGTAGGGAAATTATTGTTGTTTTTTAGCCACAAGCATATACCATATGAATGAAAAGCATATATCATGAAATTTTTTAAGTTTAATTATATTCAACACTGTTTTAATTAATTTTTAATTCATATATTGTGTTATAAAATTATAACACAGTGCTTAAGAATGCAACCCTCTAAATCTAGACCGCCAAAGTTCAAATTCTAGCTTCAAATAATCAGATATCACCAACTATTCCTTAACAATATCATGTAATCTTACTGCATTTCATGCCACAAAGAAAATAAATTCTTAAGAGTTACAGAACAGGGCTTTCCTGGTGGCACAGTGGTTACAATCTGCCTGCCAATGTAGGGGATATGGGTTTAAGCCCAGGCCTGGGAAGATCCCACATGCCACAGAGCAACTAAGCCTGTGTGCCACAACTACTGAGCCTGTGCTCTAGAGCCTGAGAGGCACAACTACTGAGCCCATGTGCTGCAACTACTGAAGCCTGTGCGCCTAGAGCCAGTGCTCCGAAATAAGAGAAGCCACCACATAAGAAGCCCACGCACCGCAATGAAGAGTAGCCCACTCTCTGCAACGAAGAGTAGCTCCCACTCTCCACAAATACAGAAAGCCCATGCACAGCAACAAAGACCAAACGCAGCCAATAAAAAAATAAATAAAATTCAAAAAAAAAAAAAAAAAGTTACAGAACAGACTAAATAGACATTTCTCCAGAGAAGACAAACAGATGGCCAAAAGGCACATGAAAAGATGCTCAACATCGTTAATTATTAGAGAAACGCAAATCAAAACTATAATGAGGTACCACCTCACACCAATTAGAATGGCCACCTCAAAAAGTCTACAAATAATAAATGCTGGAGGGGGTATGTAGGAAAAAAACACCTACACTGTTGGTGGGAGTGTAAATTGGTGCAGCCACTATGGAGAACAGTATGGAGGTTCCTTAAAAAACTAAAAATAGAGCTACCATATGATCCTGCAATCCCACTCCTAGGCATATATCTGGAGAAAACTATAATCCAAAAAGATACATGCACCCCAATATTCATAGCAGCACTATTTACAATAGCCAAGACATGGAAGCAACCTAAGTGTCCACTAACAGATGAATGGGTAAAGAAGATGTGGTATATACATACAATGGAATATTACTCAGCCATAAAAATGAATGAAATAATGCCATTTGCAGCAACATGGATGGACCTAGAGATTATTACACTAAGTGAAGTAAGCCAGAGAGAGAAAGACAAATATCATATGATATCACTTATATGTGGAATCTAAAAAAAAAGATACAAATGAACTTATTTACCAAGCAGAAATAGACTTAGACATAGAAAACAAATTTAGGGTTACCGAAGGGGAAAGGGGTGAGGGGGATAAATCAGGAGTTTGGGATTAAAATATACATATTACTATACATAAAACAGATAACCAACAAGGACCTACTGTATAGCACAGGGAACTATATTCAAAATCTTGTAACAACCTATGGAAGAGAACGTAAACAAAGAACGTATAACTGGATCACTTTGCTGTACACCTGAAAGTAACACAACACTGTATATATCAACTATATTTCAATAAAAAATTTTTTTTAAAAAGTTACTGAATAGAGTTAAAACTTCTTTGTAAAGTACACAGCAAATCATGAGTAACCGAAATGGTTGGGACAAATAAAGCAGTAAACATTTCACAATTTATGTTAAAAACTGATCGGAAATATCTCATTGCTCTGATCCAAAGACACATTTTTCCAAATTTTTAATGTTTCAGAAAGAAGAGCAAATTATGATGTACTTGTCATTGCCAGCATGCTTGCAAACTTAGATGTGAATACAATGTATCTGTTCAACCATCACTTCAGTTGATTTATTTCATTGGTATCACACATGGCTGAACATTAAGTTTTACAGTGTGAGGCAGCTTTGAAACAAAACATTGTGTATGCAGAAGACTGTCACACTCAAGCAATAACACTATAAGCAGCAGAAAATATCTTATCTCTTGGAATAAACAGAATTTTTAAAGCTAGGAGAGGTTGGTATGACCAATGCGTAAGTCCTCAGGCACCAAACATCTATCAAAAGCTTCCGGCTCCTTTTCAAGAGAAAACATTTAACTTGCAGTGTTAAAAAAATCAATTAAGGAAAACACCCAAGAAATAAGTGCAGATTTAAAATTCCAGTATTCAGTTGTCATCTAACCAATAACAACAATCAGAGCAGCAGCAGCAAACATTTACTGTGCACTCACTATGTGCCAGTGCTGTGTTTTTCACATATTGTATTTACTCTTAATTTAATTAATTAATTAATTAATGTATTTATGTGTTTATGGCTGTGTTGGCTCTTTGTTGCTGCATGCAGGCTTTCTCTAGTTGCAGTGAGAGGGCTACTCTTTGCTGAAGTGCACACGCGTCTCATTGTGGTGGTTTCTCTTGTTCCAGAGCACAGGCTCTAGGCGCACAGGCTTCAGTAGTTGCAGCACGCAAGCTCAGTAGTTGTGGCACATGGGCTTAGTTGCTCCGTGGCATGTGGGATCTTTGAGGACCAGGGATTGAACCTGTGTCCCCTGCATTGGTAGGTGGATTCTTCACCACTGTGCCACCAGGGAAGTCCCAACTGATTTAATTTTCTTAACACTATACTAATTCCAGTACTAGTTTTCATTTTACAGATGAAAAAACTGAGGCACAGAGAGGTTAAGTAATTTCTTTTTATTTTTTTATTGAAGTGTAGTTGATTTAAACTGTTGCATTATTTCAGGTATACAGCAAAGTGATTCAGATATATATATATGTGTGTGTATGTATATACACACACATATGTATATATTCTTTTTCAGATTCTTTTCCCTCATAGGTTATAACAAAATACGGAGTATAGTTCTCTGTGTTATACAGTAGGTCCCTGTTGGTTATCTATTTTATATATAGTAGTATGTTTAAGTTAATCCCAAACTCCTAATTTATCTCCCCCCCCCCCCCCACCCTGCCCTTTCTCCTTTGGTAATCATAAATTTGTTTTCTATGCCTGTGCTTCTATTTCTGTTTTGTATATAAGTTCATGTGCATCTTTTTTTTTTTTAGGATTCCACATATAAGCACTATCATATGTTATTTGTCCTTCTCTTTCTGGCTTATTTCACATAGTATGATAATCTCTAGGTCCATCCATGTTGCTGCAAATGGCATTATTTCATTCTTTTTTATAGCTGATATTCCATTGTATATATATACCACATCTTCTTTATCCATTCATCAGAGGTTAAGTAATTTTTAAGAGTGATCACATAGTTAATAACTGGCATATATCAAATTTAAACTCAGGCAGTTTGGCTTAAAAGTGTATGCTCTTACAGAAGTCTAGATGCCTCACCAAAATTTTATTACAGAGCCATTGAAGGACAGGAAGCAAATAAGTGACATAACTATATCTGCAATTTAGATCGCTATTATGCACTAAGACAACAATTTGGAAGGAAAACGATCAAAAGCAAGAAAAAGTCAAGAGTTCTTGTAATGGTCTGAGGGAGAAAACAAAGATGAGGACTTGATTAAAGCAGTGGCAGTAGAAAAAGAACAAAAAAAGAGAGGATAGATACTTAAGAAGATTATATATGATATAATGACTGTGGCTGACATTGTTAGTTGCCTACATGACAGCCATTCTTTCAACTGGTTTCCCTGCCAGAAGAGCTTGCCTCCATGGTACAGGCTGAAAATACCAAATAACTGCTTTCTTGACTTTCCTTGCAACTATGGATTTGATTTGATTCAATCTTAGCCAACGGAAAGCAGTGGGAAGTCTCTGTGTGTATGTTTGTAAAGACCTGTCCCATTCTGATATAAAAGGTATTTGCTCCCTTGATCTTTGGCTTTTGATAATAATGACTGAGGACATAAATTATTCTTTAATTTGGTTGCGGGATTCTCTTTATTAATAGTATCTCTTATACTAGCAGACAGAACTGCAAAACAAGCTTTGCAACCTAATTTACTCTAATCACTACCCTAATACTAAATTATTACACTTACACAGGCACCAGTTTAAATATACATGGCAGAGATCAAACTAGCTGTAGCTTCACTCGATTAATGTCTAGAAACTGCATATTCTGTATCACCTATTCTCTAGAGTAGCTATGCCAGTCTTCAAAATCTAATTCCACAATCTCTCTTCTCACTCTTCTACAGATGTCTTCACTTCCTATTTCCTTGAGAAAATACATCTTTAGAACAGAACTCCATCAATCTCAAGCCAACACCATAAATTTAAGTGTGTTCACCCTGTTTTCCACCTATGCTATTGTTAAAACAGAAGCAGCATCCTTCCTCCAGTCTAAAACTAATCCACTCTCTACATGCTTCTTTGTAAAAAACCCTTATTTATGCTCAAGTCTCTCCCATTTTAAAAACAAAATTCAACACAAAATCAAACCACAGGTGATTTACACACTTTAAATGAGTAAACTTCATTTTATGCAAATTATATCTAATAAAACTTTTTTTTCTAATAAAACTTTTAAAAAACAAAACAAAATACCACCCCTGCCCCAACACACACACAGAGGTTTTCAACCTCACACTCCCTTTGTTACTCTGCATTTCTGGCCTCCTTTGAAGACAAATTTCTTCATTAAAAACAAAATTTAACTGCCTTACTGAGGTATAAGTGACATACAATAAACTATACATATTTAAAGCACACAATCTGCTGAGTTTTGGGATCATGTATATACCTGAGAAACCATCGTCACAATCAATGTAACAGACAGCCATTACCACCAAAAGTCTCCTTCTACCTCTTGCAATACTGCCCCCTTCCACCCCTCCCCCATCGCATAACCTTGTTTGACAACCTTCTGGGATTAGTAATCTCTAGATCTGTTGTCTCCTTATTTTGCATCTATCCACTCAACCTAGATTCCATCCTCATGACTCCACTGTAAGTCACCAACACTTTCAAATATGTAATCTAATGAAGTTTCATTTCTTATTTGATTTCTTTGCAGCATTTGACCACTTTCTTCTTCTTTGAAACCTGGGTCTCTGAGATCACATTCTCCTGGTTTCCCTTTATCTCTCTGACTCTCCTCTGAAGATACCTATTACACTGCCTGTCCCTCCTATGTTTCCCTCAGGCCTTCTTCTCTTCTCACTTCCCCTAGGCAGTCTCACTTACTCATGACTCTAATGTTAATTTATATATAGCCAACTCTTGTTATTTGAGGATTCCATATTTGCAGACTCACCTACTCACTGAAATTTATTTGTAACCTCAAAATCAAAGCTCATGGTGCTTTTGTGGTTGGTGGGGATTTGCATGTGCATGTCTCATAGGCACCTCAAAAGGAACTCACCTTCTCTACCCTCAAACATGTTCTCCCTCAGTACACACACCCACCACACTACTATTTGTCTACATGGGAAACTTTTTATACCAACTCATTACTAGTTCAGAATTCAGTGGTTTCTAAGGCAAGCCCAGATAAGATATCATACCAGTTATATCTGACTGAGGAAACACATCTATTTCAAGGCTATGGGGAAAAAAATTTCAGGTTTTGATTCTCCAATTCTATCCTGGGTCACCTGTATGTAAGTGTGGAGGATGGGGTGGGATGGGGTGGGAGGGGATGGGTTGGGAAGGAAGGCAGGTAAGGGGGGCACAACACAGCAGTGAGGATGAATATTCTGTAGAAAGGATTTCAAAAGACCTTTTGGAAAAGACCAAACAAAAACACCCTAAATAAGCTGCCCTACCTGCATAAGGCACAAATCTTTTATCTTCTATGCTTACCTCTAAAACACATTCCAACCTGCTCTTTGTTATGAGAAATGAGAACTATGCTAAAAGATATTGAGCCTTACTTATCTCACATAAAATACTTTAAAGCTATATATTTCTTAGCCAATTAAAAGTGCTTCAGTTAACTTTACTACAATTATTTCAACACTGTATACTAGCCTCAGAATCCTGTGAATGAGGTTTTTAATATGCATATATACACATATATATATGCTGAATATATGCTGATTACAAATATGATAAATGCTCATGATAAAAAATGTCACTAGTTCCAAAGGACATATATTGAAAAGTGAAAGATCCCAATCCTTCAATACCATTCAGAGCTCTGAATTACCTGTGTCATCTTCTTACAGGTATTTCTTACATATATAAGCATATACATGTTTTTTTCTTTTTAACTATAAACAGAATCATTTTATATACACTGTTCTGTACCTTGTCTTTACCACTTAATAATACACTAAAATCATTCAGTATAAGCACATGCAGAGAATATTCTTTCATATTTCCTACATCAACGAACATCACCTCTATCAGTGTGGGACAAGATAGTAGGTATCAACCTTAATACTACCCTTTTTCATTTCCTATATCCAATCTGTCTCCAATTCCTGTTGCCTTTATCTCAATTATCTTTCAATTTACTTCATTTCTTTTCATGTCCACAGGCACCAGTCTAGCCCAGCCTACCATTATCTCCCCTCTGGATGAGTAACTCCTTGTAACCACTATGGGTGACCTCCAAACAAATGCAGCCAGAGTCCCAGTTTGGGAAGATGAAAAAGTTCTGGAGATGGATAGTGCTGATGACTGCACAACAATATGAATGTTATTAAAATTTTTTGTTATGTATATTTTATCACAATAAAATAAATAAATAATGAACAACATACCATTTAATGGTTTCCCATTACTCTAAAAGTCCAAAACCCTTAACACAGCCTACAAAGCTCTGCCCTACTTCTCAGGTTCATCTAACTTTCTATAGTGCAGCCTTCCTTTAGCTCCTTGAGAGCATTCTTTCCTCCCACCACCAGGGCCTATGTATATACATTTTCCAAACTTCTGAAGTGTTCTGCCTACCTTCGTACTTAATTCATTACGACTCAATCTTTAGATATCAGGGCAAACTTTACTTTCTCAGGGAAGCCTTCCCTGATCCTGTAGTCTAGGTCAAGTTTTTTTGTTACATGCTTTTACAGATCAGATTCCCTTTTTAAAAAGCACTTATCTCAAACAAATGTGATCTAATTAAACTTAAAAGCTTTTGCACAGAAAAGGAAACCATAAACAAAACAAAAAGACAACCTACAGAACGGACGAAAATATTTGCAAACGATGCAACGGACAAAGAAATAATCTCCAAAGTATACAAACAGCTCATACAGCTCAATATCAAAAAAACAAACAATCCAATCAAAAAATAGGCAGACCTAAACAGACATTTCTCCAAAGAAGACATACAGATGGCCAACAGGCACATAAAAAGATGCTGAACATCATTAATAATTAGAGAAACGCAAATCAAAACTACAATGAGGGACCTCCCTGGCGGGGCAGTGGTTAAGAATCCGCCTGCCAATGCAGGGGACACAGGTTCGAGCCCTGGTCTGGGAAAATCCCACATGCCGTGGAGCAACTAAGCCGGTGTGCCACAACTACTGAGGCTGTGCTCTACAGCCTGTGAGCCACAACTACTGAGCCCATGCACTGCAACTACTGATGCCCACGTGCCTAGAGCCTGTGCTCCACAACAAGAGAAGCCACGACACTGAGAAGCCCATGTGCCACAATCAAGAGTAGCCCCTGCCTGCCACAATAAGAGAAAGCCCACCCACAGCAACAAAGACTCAATGCAGCCAAAAATAAATAAATAAATAAATAAATAATAAATCTTAAAAAAAAAAAACCCAAAACCTACAATGAGGTACCACCTCACACCAGTTAGAATGGCCACCTCAAAAAGTCTACAAATAATAAATGCTGGAAAGGGTATGGAGAAAAAGGAACAATCCTACACAGTTGGTGGGAATGTAAACTGGTGCAGCCACTATGGAGAACAGTATGGAGGTTCCTTAAAAAACTAAAAATAGAGCTACCATATGATCCTGCAATCCCACTCCTGGGCATATATCTGGAGAAAATTATAATCCAAAAAGATACATGCACCTCAATATTCATAGCAGCACTATTTAAAATAGCCAAGACATGGAAGAAACCTAAGTGTCCACTGACAGATGAATGGGTAAAGAAGATGTGATATATACATACAATGGAATATTACTCAGCCATAAAAATTAATGAAATAATGCCATTTGCAGCAACATGGATGGACCTAGAGATTATTACACAAGTAAATCAGAGAGAGAAAGACAAATATTATGATATCACCTATATGTGGAATCTAAAAAAACAAACAAAAATGAACTTATTTATAAAACAGAAGTAGACTCATAGACATAAAAAAAAAAACTTAGGGTTACCAAAGGGGAAGGGGGTGGGGGAGGGATAAATTAGGAGTTCAGGATTAAAATATACACATTACCAATAGATAACCAACAAAGACCTACTGTATAGCACAGGGAACTATATTCAATATCTTATAATGACCTATAATGGAAGAGAATGTAAAAAAAAGAATATATATAACTGAATCATTTTGCTGTACACCTGAAACTAACACATTGTTTATCAACTATATTTCAATAAAAATTTTTAAAAAGAGAAAAAAATTTTAAAAAGCACTTATCTTGGTTTGTAATAATACATTATTAACACAAATATCTAATTAGAGTCTCTCTCTCCCACAAGGAGACTATAAACTCCACAAGAGCAAGAACTACATCTTATTTGCTTACCACCTGGCATCTGTCTGGCACACAGCAGGTGTTTAAAATAATTTACCAAATATGTGAAAATAAATCTACCTTATTCTTTTTTTAAGTGTCAAAGAATTCCCCTTAATGGATGTCACAATTTCTTTACCCAATCCCAGAATGATGGCATTTAATTTGTTTCCAGATTTTTACTACTATAAACAAATTGCTAGAATGATCACTCATGCCAGTGCATATCTATGGATATACTTAAATATAATTCTTAAATGTAAAATTGCTGGTCAAATGAAAAGTGCATTTAAAATTTTAACTGATATTTCCAATTGCCCTCCTATGAGGTTGCAAAGCATCCTCCAAGCAATCAGCAATGTGTAGGAGTACCCACTTTGACATATTTAATACTCAATTTGTATAATCAAAATGAACCTACTGTTTGGCTGGGTGTGGGGTAGTAGAGAAGAGTGTGAGTTTTTATGTAAGACAGGTGGAGCTTTTTAAAAATATTTTAATATCATACTAAGCATTTAAAATTAAACATTAAGTTTGTTATTTCTTTAAAAGAAGTTTCAGCAAATGAGTTGCGCAGACAAAGCTAAGTTATTAGGAAAATGTTTCATTATTGACAGACTGTGGAAAATTTGTATATTTTTAAAATCACGTATTAATTTAACTTATAGATTCTCAAAATCACTCTTCCTGTCATACTGATTGGTTTTCTTTCCGAAGCTTTAGTCCATGTTTCAATCATAGTACTGAGGCAGTAAAAAGGAGGAGAAAATCACAATAAGAATATTCACACATAAGAATATACAAAAAATAGAGAAAATGCTAACACTTTATATTAAACCAAATTTTATTCTTCAAGATATTAACATTTTGGTGTAGTTCCTTCTATTTTTTTGTCCTCATACTTAATACATCTCATAGTATGTTCATATACCAATTAATTGCTTTTCACTAAACAGTATAGCATGTACATTTATTTCTTCCGTGACCTTAAATACAGACCCTTTCTCTCCAGTCTCAAGAAGCAGTAACAAAAAGCACCTGCACAGCACCCCCCTCTCTTTACTATGTTCTTAACCTCTTTAAGCTTCCATTTTCTGGTCTGACAAATAAAGACACTAGATTAAACGACCTTTACACACCTCTACACGATTAAAAGTTATAAGATTAGAGGGAAAATCCCTTTTGATTTAACTCTTCTGACTTAAGCTTTTCTAGAACATACCAGGCCTGTATTTAAGGAAGCAGACACCCACTTCCTCTGCTCCACCACTCAGTAAGCTTATCCTATTGAAAATAATTTGATTCTTGTGATTCTTGATAATTCAGGAATTTTAGATATTTCAGGATTAGTATTCTCATCAGAAGTGATCTTATTTGTAGTGATTCCAGATTATACACAAGAAATTCTTATTTAAATATAAAGAGAAAAATCATTAATTATAATCTGTTTTTCTTCTTACTAACTCTACCACTGAAGCAGAATATAAAGGGATTAGCTTTTAGAGTGTTTTCTTTTAACTGCCCTAATTAATGGAATTTCACATATAATAAACTGTCATTTTTTCCCCACATGTAGATTTATAGAAACATGAGCTCTTACCTTAACTGGGAAACTACACTTTCCAGTACGAACCCCTTCTTCATCCGTCTGCCACTGATGTGGACGACTGGCCTCTGGAACATAAACATCTTTCTTTCTCCTAAAACTTTGCCGTAGTTTATTCATTTTAATTATTACAAGCTGTAAAAGAAATACAAAAAGGAAGTTATTACCTTCTCACACATTTAAAGTTTGTACTACCATACTAATACAACACTAGTATCTCAAATTAAAGGTTTTGTTTTAGGGGGAAATGAGCAATTAGTATATTTCCTCTTAGAGTAACTCTAAGTTCAAACAAACAAATTATTTCACTTTTTGAAAAGACAATTATAATGCTAGTTCTTGTAAAACAACAATAACCTCTTGTACGATCTGAAGAGATGTTATTCTAAGAACTTTCAAGTACTTTAATTGTAATAATCCAATGAGTATTCCTACAGATCTACCTCTCAAATCCATTCTAACTCCTGAATAAGGAAATTTGTACATGTAAGCCAAATTATAAAACTGCTAACAATTTCAGAAAATATTCTGAAAACTCTGATCCTTATTAGGGAAAAAACATTCTGAAACACTGAAACTTGAGGATCTTTTTGGCTTACTATTAGAAGACACTAAGCAAAGCAGGGACTACAAAAGCCTTTTGGAGAACATTTTATAAAAAGAAACTTTCCTTTAAACATACTTGAAAAAGAAAAAGTTCTACTAGGATTAAATTATCCTAAAGAAGGTTTTTCTTGCAAGTAGTATGACATCAGAATGTACTTTCATATATACAATCATTACAGATATGAAAGTAATCTAATAGTTTTCGATGACAAAGGTCCAAGTCTCATCATTAACTCTGTAAATTGAAAAGTATTAAACCACAGTGTTTTTGTTTTATTACTGGAAGAGGCATGTCTCTAATGCTTTCAAAGGTGCAGTAGAAATCACAAAACTACAGTGAAGGAAGACTTATCTGATAAGAAACAACAGAGCATTTAAGAGCCAATGAATAAACATAATGAATAACTGTCCCTTTATAGAGCAAATCTCAAAATCTGAAACCAATACCTTCAGTTTTCTGTTAAGGAGGATTGCTCATTCTTTCCATAAGGGATTTAAGCACCTCAACCAGCCTAAAGGGAGATCTTCACTTGAGAAAATGATGTGACAAAGCTATATAAAGGAAACATCTTCTCTGTGTTAAATAACAGGAGTGTTAAATAACAAGCGATGGAACATTAATTCCCACATAACACCAATGAAAGACTTGAAAATCAAAGTTTGTATTCTGAGTAAAATCATTTTGTATTTTCAAGTGCATAATGCCACAGCAGAACTATTACCAAATTAGCTAATTTACACAGGCAAATCTTACCACACATCTTCTTAAAAGGTAAAAATTTAGATGAATGGTAATATAAAAAAATCTCTGGGGTTTCCTAGGTGGCGCAGTAGTTAAGAATCCGCCTGCCAATGCAGGAGACACGGGTCCAAGCCCTGCTCCAGAAGATCCCACATGCTGCGGAGCAACTGAACCTGTTAGCCACAACTATTGAGCCCATGTGCTGCAACTACTGAAGCCCATGCACCTAGAGCCCGTGCTCCGCAACAAGAGAAGCCACGGCAATGAGGAGCCTGCGCACCACAACTAAGAGTAGCCCCCACTCACCGCAACTAAAAAGAAAGCCCGCGCACAGCAAAAAAGACCCAACACAGCCAATACAATTAATTAATTAATTAAAAAAAAAAGATAAAGTCCAAATTCCCAAGCATGACAAACACAGTCCTTTTTTATCTGGCTTCACTCACCAGCCCCATTCACAAGCTAAGCTCCAGCCATACTACACTACTTACAGTTCTTCAAACAAGGCACGCTATCTTTCAGAGCCTCTATACATGTTCCTTCCTCTACCTAGAAAGACCTTTCTCTATTTGCTTCGGGTTGAAGTTTACTCATCTTTATAGAGTCAGCTCAGAATCTTCACAGAAGCCAGCAGTTTTTCTGACAAGTCCCTATCTGGTCTGGGTCCTTCCATTTCATGACTCCCATGAACACCCTCTGCTGACCTCTATTACTACTCAAACCTTACAGCAATTTTCTATTTCCTTTATAGCAGGCTGTATCTTATTGTTTAAAGAGTACCCCTGCATCCTATATATGACAGTGCCTGTCATATATACGGCATACTATAAATTTGAAGAAATGAAAGATAGAATAGACCCCATCTTATTAGATGATATTTACTAGGTAGGATTAATGTAGACATGTAAGACCAGAGAATCATCGACGTTGGAAGAGACTGCATTTAATAGTAAGCCAACCTCCCACTGAAAAAGGAACTACTTTGATAACTTGCCTTAACGCAAAACATCCAACCTCTGTCTAAATAGCTCAATTACAAATTTATTTGCTCTTGGGCAGCTATTTATTGTTGTACCATTCTGACCAATAAGAGAACAGATTGGAAGTGTCAACTGATTTCGGGGTCTAAATATCATGTCACTTACAGTACTAAAATGGTTTGTGATCAGCATTTCTACAAAGAGAATTACATATCAGTGACTCTTGAACTATGCTTTAGGTAGCCCTAGGACCACCAGTTGCTTGGAAGGAAAGAGAAGGAGGTTAGAAGACTGGACACAAGTCTCAGGAGGGGCTTCAGGTTCCTGTCACAGCTTCAAACACTTTCTCTGATTTACACGTTGGGGTTCCACGTAAAAGTTTAAGGAAAGGGTTTCATGGCTGGAAATTTTTTGAAAATTAGTGATATAATTATAATTGTTCCAAAATGAACCTGGCAAAATGAAAATACATAATAATATCTTGCTTGCTACTTCTTAATGAGTAGCTATCACTGGCCTGTAAAATAACCTAGCAATTAAGATAATAATTAATACAAGGGAGAAACCAAACACTGTTTTCAAATTATGTATAATGATTTTGCTTACAAAAAACAGATAACAAGAAAAAAATAGAAAAAGTTAATTCAAAGTAACTTTTATTATTGGTCCTCAACAAGGTTGAACTTTACTCCCAAATAAAGAAAACCATAATACCCCTTGTGACAGTCCTGGCTGAATAAAGGTAAAGAATGTATTTTTGTAAGTATAAAACCTGAGAACAAACTTATTTTGTCCTACAAACTAAATTTTTAAAAAATGAAATCCCCATTGTACTAGAATCTTCAAAGGTCACTATGTACAACTTAATTGCCAAATTCAGAAAATCTTTTCACAGTTCTCATTCCTTAAATGCTTTGCAAAATTTGACACCACAATTCTAGCTCTCCTTTGTACACTTGTTTCCTTCCCTGCCTTCCCCCGCCCCAATACTCTAGTCCTCTGGTTTATCTTCTTCACCTCTGTTTCTACTGATGCCTTTGAGGGCTTCCTCTACTTTCTCCCACCCATTGAGGGTATCCCCCAAATATCAGTCCTCCACTGTTCTCTTTGCATTATCACTCTTGGAGAAGTAATCAATCAACACAAACTATTACCCCAACTATAATCATTTCCTAATTATACTCAAGTCTTGTTCTCTTACTCAAATTTCTATATTTGGGTGCACTGATGTTGCCTCAATCATATTAATTTAAAGTTAAATAATCACCTCTTACCTCCCATTCCTTCAGTCCTCCCCCTCTTACCTAATTTGTTTGGGTCAGTAAAAACTGTTTGAAAATCTACCATGTGCTGGGCTGTTATTAATGCTAGTGGATACAGAAATTAATAAGACAACTTGCCTTTAGGTGGCTCTCTCCCTTTATAAAAGGTTAATTTCTGCGCAATATGGAGAATGTAATAATAGCACTATACACAGTATGGCCTAGAAGCAGTCTAAGTTCAGGAAACATTTCCTGTTGGAGATACTGCCTGAGTTAAGTTTTAAAAGAACAAAAATTAGCCACATACTGTGGGGAGTAGGAGGGAAAAGATATTTCAGGTAGAGGCAATAGTATCAACAAAACATAGATTCAGGAAATCTATGAACTAATTGAGTCAACATGATGTAACTGTGCTCCAGGAAAGTATTCTGCCCAAGATGATAAGACTATAAGCCAAGAATTAGCTTCACTGTGTCAGGAAAGTTTTACAAACTAATTTATCTGGGCAAACAATTTATGCATCAGGGCAAACAACTCTCCTGACAGGATAAAAGATTGCCTCAAGAACCTTTTCATGTTATGGCCACTTATTTTATACATTTATAAATTTATTTATTTATTTATTGCTGCATTGAGTCTTTGTTGCTGCACGTGGGCTTTCTCTAGTTGCGACAAGCAGGGGCTACTCTTTGTTGTGGTGCACAGGCTTCTCATTGTGGTGGCTTCTCTTGTTGCAGAGCACGGGCTCTAGGCGTCTGGGCTTCAGTAGTTGTGGCACATGGGCTCAACAGTTGTGGCTCACAGGCTCTAGAGCGCAGGTTCAGTAGTTGTGGCATGTGGGCTTAGATGCTTTGTGGCATGTGGGATCTTCCTAAACCAGGGATCGAACCGTGTCCCCTGCATTGGCAGGTGGATTCTTAACCATTGCACCACCAGGGAAGTCCCTAAGTCTACTAATTTTAAACACTGTGTCACAAACTTTGCCCATCCCTACCAGTTCCCCACCTTGAAGGACCTGCCTTAAACCACAGGAGCCCAGACCTCAAATCCCTAGAAATACCCTTCCCTAACTTTCCCCAACTACCAAGACTCTGTCAAAGTGGTGCTTCCCCCTGCTGCAGTAAATTTAATAAACTCAGCTTTCCTTGATCAATAGGACACGCTGTGGGGAAAGTCAAGAGCAGGAATTTATTATAGAAGGTGAGGAAGAGGGAGAAATATGACTCCTAAGTTTTAGGCCTCAGTAAACTGGATAGATGAATTCAGCAAAATGAATTAAGTCTTATCTCTCTCAGGCACAGTTGTTGACTTCCTCCAGGGTCCCCAGAGGGTTGGCCTGCCTTCATGTGCCTCTGCCCAGTCCCAGGTTGGCACAACAAGGATGATACAACAGTACTTACCAGCCCTCCACCCTGTCCACCATGGTCCTGAATGTTGGTCATCACCACATGTTCCCCCAGTGAAATGTGGAATAGACTTGTTAGGGGAGACAGCACCTTTAGCAATGACACTAGCTCCCCAGTAGTCAAACAGACTAACTAGCTCTTCATTAGACTGGATAAAAAAAGCAAGCCCTGGACTTCCCTGGTGTCGCAGTGGTTAAGAATTCACCTGCCAATGCAGGGGACACAGGTTCAATCCCTGCTCCAGGAAGATCCCACATGCCATGGAGCAACTAAGCCTGTGAGCCACAACTATTGAGCCTGTGTGCCGCAACTACTGAAGCCCGTTCACCTACAGCCCATGCCCCACAACAAGGGAAGCCACTGCAATAAGAAGCCCGCGCACCACAATGAAGAGTAGCCCCCACTAGCGGCAACTAGAGAAAGCCCACACACAGCAACAAAGACCCAATGAAGCCAATAAATAGACAGACAGATAGATAGATAAATAAATAAATATATATATAAACAAATTTATTTATGTATTTAAAAGAAGAAAAAAATAAGCAAGACCCAACATATGCTGCCTACAATAAACCCACAAATAGGTTAAAACGATAGAAAACAATATACCATGTTAATGCAAGTCAAAAGAAACCTTGAGTGACTATATACCCCCCTCTCAATAACTAATAGAATAAGTAGGAAGAAAATAATCAAGGAGATGAACAGCAAGACTTGAACAACAGTATCAACCAACATGACCTGATTGACATTTACAGAACATTCTGCCCGATGACAACAGAATATACATTCTAATCAAGTGCATGTGGACCATTTACCAATATAAACCATATTCTGGGCCATAAAACAAGTCTCAGATTTAAAAGGCTTCTAGTTATGCAAAGCATGATCTCTGACCACAATGGAATTAAATCGCCAAATATTTGGAAACTAAATAACATATTTCAAAATGGCCCATGGGTCAAAGTAGAAATCAAAAAGGAATTTAGAAAGTATTCTGAACTGAATGAAAACACAATATATGAAAATTGGTGGGATGCCACCAAAGCAGTACTTAGAAACCTATAGCACTAAACCAGTGGTTCTCATCCAGGGGTTGGGCGAGGGGGCAATCTTGTCTATTTGGCAGTATCTGGAGGAGACATTTTTGGTTGTCAATAGGGGAGATGCTACTGGCATCTCATGGATAGTGGCCAGAGATACTGCTAAACATCCTATAATACACAGGCCAGCCCCTGACAACAAAGAAATATCCAGCTTAAAATGTCAATAGTGTCGCTATTGAAAAACCTTGCATGAAATGTCTTTATTAGAAAATAAGAAAGGTCTTACTTAAAACAATGACCTTAGCTTCCACCTATAGACACTAAAAGGATAAAGAAATGTAAAGTAAGCAGAAAAAAAAGGAAACAGCAGGAATCAAAGGAGAAAGCAATAAAGCAGGAAAATACATAGAGAAAAGGAATCCAAAAGCTGGCTCTTTGAGAAGATTAAAAAAAACCCTGATACTCAATGATGAGTGATGACTTAGAGGACTGGGATAGAGAGGGTGGGAAAGAGTTGTGGGAGGGAGGGGATTTAGGGATATATGTACTAAATACAGCAGATTCACTTTGCTGTACAGCAAAAACTGGCAAAACAGTGTAAAGCAATTATATTTCAATAAACAGCTTAAAAAAAAAACCTTGATAAACTTATAGCTGGACTATTTAGGGGGAAAAAAGATACCAATTACCAATATCAAGAATGAGAGGACTTCCTAGGTGGCTCAGTGGTTAAGAATCTGCCTGCCAATGCAGGCGACACGGGTTCCATCCCTGGTCGAGGAAGATACCACATGCTGTGGAGCAACTAGGCCCATGCACCACAACTAATCAGCCTGTGTTCTAGAGCCCGTGAGCCACAGCTATTGAGCCTGTGTGCCGCAATTACTGAAGCCCACGTGCCTAGAGCCCGTGCTCAACAAGAGA
Organism: Hippopotamus amphibius kiboko; assembly: GCF_030028045.1. Taxonomy (NCBI): domain Eukaryota; kingdom Metazoa; phylum Chordata; class Mammalia; order Artiodactyla; family Hippopotamidae; genus Hippopotamus; species Hippopotamus amphibius. Next base: position 158,991,874 of record NC_080189.1, read on the forward strand.
AGCCACCACAATAAGGACCCTGCGCACTGCAATGAAGATTAGCCCCCGCTCGCCGCAACTAGAGAAAGCCCGTATACAACAACAAAGACCCAATACAGCAAATTAAAAAATTAATGAATTAAAAAAAACGAGAGAGCTGTCACCTCTAAGATTCTACAGATGTTAAAAATAATAAGGGAGGGACTTCCCTGGTGGTGCAGTGGTTAAGAATCTGCCTGCCAGTGCAGGGGACACAGGTTTGATCCCTGGTCCAGGAGGATCCCACATGCTGCACAGCAACTAAGCCCGTGTGCCACAACTACTGAGCCTGTGCTCTAGAGCCCGAGTGCCACAACTACTGAGCCCATACGCCAAAACTACTGAAGCCTGAGCACCTAGAGCCCATGTGCCACAACAAGAGAAGCTACCGCAGTGAGAAATCTGCACATGGCAACGAAGAGTAGCCCCTGCTTGCTGCAACTAGAGAAAGTCCAAGCAAAGCAAGAAAGACCCAATGCAGCCAAAATAAATCAATAAAATTGTTTTTTTAAAAAATAAGAACGGAATATTATGTACAAGTTTATGCCAATAAATAATTGCCAATATCTTCAACTAGATAAAACAGAAAAATTCCTTTCAAGTCACAAACTTTCACAACTTATTCAAGAAGAAACAGATAACCCAAACAGACCTATATCTATTAATGAAATTGAATTTATAGTTTAAAATCTTTCCACAAATACAACTTCTGGGCTAAATGGATTCACTGGTGAATTCTGCCAAACATTTAAGGAAGAAATCATACCAATTCTACACAAACTCTTTGCAAAAAATTGAAGAGGAAGGAATATTTCTCAAAGTATTCTATCAGTCTAAGACTACCTGATACCAAAACAAGAGATATTATTTAAGCTTTCTAAATAGACCAATATCTCTCATGAACATATATACAGAAATTCTAAACAAAATTTTGCAAATCAAACCAAATAATACATTAAAAATATAATATCACCACATGGAGTTTTTCTAACAAATGCAGAGTTAGTTAACATTTGAAAATCAATCAACATAAGTCATCTTATTAGCAAACTAAAAATGTTCCCGTCAATATGTAAGTTTATAACTCATGACAAACTGTACCTTTCCTTCTCTGAATTCACAGATTATATACTGAACTGAGATTTTTTAAAAATGGGTTAAAATTCAACTAATTATAAAAGCATAAATTCTTTTCTTTCTCTGTCTCCTATAGAGTTCATATCTGGCCCTGACTTCTTTGTGAATTCTAGTCTTGTACTTCCAATTCAAATGTCTCCAAATCAATTTATCTTTCCTTTCAAACAAGCTCTTCTTCCTGACTCTCCTATTTCTACATAACACCTTTTCATCCATCAAAGCTTTAAAATGAGAACAGCATACTCTAAGGTTCATCTCTGATGCTTTTCCATAATTCTTCCATACCAAGTTCATCAACAGGTGCTATTGGATGGGAACAGGTATCAACATCTCTGGTATCGGCCATTCAGCATTTCTATTCCTAATTGCCCTGGCAGAAAATTCACTTCATCCATGAACCTCTGCAACAACCCTGACTCCAACCCCTCTTTCCTCTAATCTTCCTACATAGTTGTCCCAGATTAATATTCCTAAAATTCTTCCTTGATTGTGTTCAAAAACTGTCGAAGATCCTAAAGTTTAATGCCTGAATCTGACATTCAGGAGCCTCTACAACTTGAACCCAACCTTTTTCCAGCCTTGTCTCCCAATACTTCGCTGCATAATCCTATGAAGATCTGACCTTTCAAATATGCTGTTTCTTTTTCTTTCTTCACCCTATATATTCTACTTGTAATATTTTACTTTCCTCCTCTTTCAACTAAAATACTATATGACGGTATAGTAAAGAAGCTTATTTTAAAATAATTTTATCATGTAAGAGACGTGACTTATAAAGAACAGGAAAAACAGAAAAATCCAAAGAATGAAATACAAATGACCTTAATCCCACTAAACCTCCATCAACATTTTAGAGTTTATTCCTTTTTTTTCTATGCATATATGCTTCATTTTTTTTATTCATAAAAGAGGGATCACATATCTTTCTCTCAGCAAGGCAAATCTGAAAATCTTTTCATCCCTTTCAGAGGAGTATGCTTTTACTTATAATCTAGGTTAATAATTCAGAGAAGTAAGAATTTTATGCTTTGTTATAATCAAAACTTCATATCTGAAAATGAAGAAAAAAGGTTTCAATTTATCTGAAGACAAATATTTATTTTTCACTCAGCACCTAGTACATTTACATGAATTTTAAATTATATATAAAAGACCTCAAATAGTTTAATTAAAATTCATTCAATAAGTATTTATTGACTGCCTCGAATGCCATGCTACAGCAAACAATACAGAAGAAAACCACTGCCTCTATGAAGGAGACAGACAGAAAATAAATAGCCAGATTACTCACAGTGGTGTGCTGACTAACAAGATTCAACTGTCAAATTTTCAGCAAGTTTGTGAACTGGGTGCTAAACATAGCCTTTATTACAAATTAAATTATATAAACTTATAATTAAATAAGTTATTTGAAAACAAAGGTAAACACTAGAAACTCATCACTTCCTAGCTTTTTTTGTTTTTTGTTTTTTAACTACATTTTCCTATTATCTATGCTCTTGGGGTTATTTATGATTTTGTATCTGTATGGTAGAAATACTACCTAATGCTGGGCTACTGTACCTCTCTTTTCCCGACATCATGGTCAGTGACTTCATGTTGGTAACTTGAAATCAGCCATGGTGGAAGTATTTACACCACAGAATTTGGCAAAAACTACCAATCACTGCTTGATTTATTGTTTTCTGATTGTCTAGATCTAAGAAACTGATGGAGAAAATGTTACAATGTAGATTGAAATTAAGTGTGTGCTGTGTATAACCATTACATTATGAATAGCACAAAAAAACTGAGGAAATATTCTTCCACTGTTTGAAAACAGTTATCTAATACAGCAAAGAAGTCTCTCACGTCACTGACAAATGAGTGAAATTTTGACACACACCTTCATTGCTTCACTTTCATCTTACTCACTAAACAAGCAAAAATATCAGCCATCATTCATGTTGGAACTATACTTGAAGAACTAATTGTGCAACATTCACCCAAACAAAACCAACTCTGTGGTATGTTAGAAGGTGGTAAATGCTATGCAGAAAAAGATGAACAAGGTTAAGAGGGGGATTAGAAGTACCAGAGGCAGGGATGAAATTTTAAATTAAGAAAGTAACACTTGAGCAAAGAATTAAAGAAGATAAAAAAGTGGGCCATATAGTAGGATGAGCATTCCAGAAAAAGAAAATAATTAAAGCAAAGGTCCTGCGGGAATAGCTTGCCTAGAGTGTGTGACAAACAGAAAGATCAGTATGTCCAGTGCAAAATGAAGACAAGAGAATAGTAGAGATGAGACTAAATAGGTTACACAGGACAAAGTAATATAGGACCTTGTAGGCCAAACACTTTGATTTTTCCTCTGAGAGAAACGGGGAGCCACTGGAGGGTTCTAAAAAGAAGCACTTATATTTTACACTTGGCTGCTGAGTTAAGAATGAAACAGGGAGACAATTAGGAGGCTACTACAATAATCCAGCAGATGACAGTGAACTGGATGCAGATGGTTCATACTAGAAGTGCTCCTGAGTCTTGTTTCCATATCTGCTCTAGAAATTACACTATTTGCTGATATAATATCTGTTGAAGTCAGATTTAGAATATTTAAATGGGAGAAAGGGGGACTTCCCTGGTGGTCCAGTGGTTAAGAGTCTCCCTTCTAATGCAGGGGATGTGGGTTTGATCCCTGGTCGGGGAACGAGGATCCACGTTCTGCAGGGCAACTAAGCCCACACACTACAAATACTGAGCACGCAGGCCACAACTAGCGAGCCCACACACTCTGAAGCCCAAGTGCCACAACTAAAGAGAAGCCCTAACGCTGCAAGGAGGAGCCTGAGCGCCACAGCAGAGGATCCGGCATGCTGCAATGAAGATCCTGTGTGCTGCAACTAAGACCCAGTGCAGCCAAAGTAAGTAAATAATTTTTTTTTTAATGGGAGAAAGGTATATTGAATTCCACTGCTGGAATTAAAGACAATTTTCTAAAACAAAGTATTTGCTCAACTGTTTCAAATAGGAAATCTTATTTATAATACTAATTAAAAGGTCAGCTAAATTATCATACTTTTCATGGTAATTAACCTCATGCTTGACAAAATAAACAGACTTCTTGAACACAACCTAAGTATATGAGTGTATGAAAGATTACAGGCACACATGGTAATTTGCTCTATACAGGAAAGAACAAAAAAAAAAGAAGAAGAAATAATAAATATCAGGCATCTACTGTGAATGGTACTTCAACAGGAGCTTCATGTGCAAGTTTACAGACTGTTAAGAAATAACTGTCCCTGGGCTTCCTAGGTGGCGCAGTGGTTAAGAAACTGCCTGCCAATGCAGGGGACACGGGTTCGACCCCTGCTCCGGGAAGATCCCACATGCCTCGGAGCAACTAAGCCCATGGGCCACAACTATTGAGCCTGCGCTTTAGAGCCCGTTAGCCACAACTATTGAGCCCATGTGCTGCAACTACTGAAGCCCATGCGCCTAGAGCCTGTGCTCTGCAACAAGAGAAGCCACGGCAATGAGCCCGCACACCACAACGAAGTGGAGCCCCCACTCACTGCAACTAAAAAGAAAGCCCACACACAGCAAAGAAGATCCAACACAGCCAATAAAATAAATAAATAAATAAATAAATAAATAAATAAATAAATAAATAAATAAAATTACACAAGTATATAAAAAAAAGAAAAGAAAAAGAAAAAAGAAATAACTGTCCCTAACCACAGGAAGCCCATGTTTAAGGGAAGAGACAAACTAATTCTAGGATCAGTTCCTAAAAGTTCCTTAGAAAACATCATATACTACAAAAAGTGGCAAAATAAAACTCCAAGTAAAGCAAAGCTTTCTAAGTGAATTCGCTGTAAAAAGTTTCATCTGACTTGTTATACTCACCAACTAAGAAGGTTAAAGTTCCTAAAAGAATCTTCTATGGCCTATTCAGTCATTGTAAGGTATACTACTACCATGCCTTGAAACAAACAAAAATTCTCTAGCAGAGAATAAAAAACAATAATTATGTTTCATATGGTAAACTACAAACTGGAAAAAAGTATAATTTCTAAAAATGGCTTATCAACGTAGCATATGCAGTTAGCTTTATGGTTATAAAGTTGGATTATTTCAATATTAAAAAAGCTTTAATAAGAGCTATTGTTCTAATTCTATAACAATGCAAGGCCTTTTCTTTATAGTGGTTATTTACATTGGAACAGATTACTTAGAAAGACTAAAAATCTTACTTTTTAAAAATTCGGTTTAAGGATTCTGGGAATTATATTTTATCCACTCCAAACAAGAAACTGGTCTAACAAAAGAATTTCCTCTAATCTTTACATATCTGTGAAAAATCATCCACCTGAAAATGAAAGACAAGGCACAAAACTAGGAGAATATACACCACATATATAAACAAAATATTAGTATCCTAATAAAGAATTTCTAAAAATCAATAAACAAATCAAGCATTAGTTTAAAACAGAATATCAACAGAAAATGAGCAAAATATACAGCAAACATTTTACAAAGGAAGAGAAACAGCCAATGAACACATGAAAATCATGCTCAACCCCATTAGCAATCAGGAAAATGCAAACAAGACACTATATACCATTTTACATCTGTCAGTTTAGCAAATATTAAAGAGTCAGACAATAAAATATGGGGCAACAGGCACTCTCATATCCTTACAGGAGCATAAACTAGGTCAATCATTTTGATAAGTAATTTGGCATCGTCTAGGAAAGTTGAAGACTCACATACCCTTACAACTCAGCAGTTCCGTCTCTAGGTGTATATCCTAGAGAAACTCTTAAACATGTGCACAAGAAGGTGTGTAAGATAATGTCTGTGTAGCATTGTTTGTCTGTAATCAGTAAAATAATAAACACTAGAATATAATTATCCATCAACACAAGAAATACAGAATATTCACACTATTAGAAAACCATGCAGAAATAAAAAGACCTCAATTTCAACATTTTTTAAAATAAAAATAATCAAGAGAAAAAGAAGCTATAACAATCAACATTGATGAATCTCACAATCATAACTCTGAGGAGGAGGGAAACAAACTGTTTATATTATGATTCCTTTATACAAATACTAACAACAACGAACACTCAGAGAATACTGCCTGTGTATCAGGCACTGTGCACTCTGCATATAATGACTCATTTTATTCTCACAATAGCCCTATCAGGTAGATTCTATTTTTAATCTCTATTTCATGGATGAGGAAACAGGCACTGAAAAGTTGAGTAATTTGCCTAAATTACATGGTTAGTAAGTGGCAGATCTACCTGGCACCAGAATCTGTGTTCTTAGTCCCCTGACATTACCTCTCAAAAATATGCAAAACTAAACATCATAACATTTAGGGATATGGTATAATTAGCAAAACTAGAAAGAAAAACAAGATAATGATAAACATAATTAAGGGCAGTGTTACTTCTGAGGGAAAAGTAAGAGGGACATAATTGGGAAAGGTTTACACAGGGACTTCAAAAGTTTTAGTAATGCTCTAATTCTTAAGCTGAATAGAAGATACACAAGTTTTCATTTCATTATGCTCTATAACCTACATATGATACATATATTCTTTTGTACACATCAACTATTTTATAATTTTAATTAGGTGGAAAGCAAGTCACCTAAAATCTTTCTGAGGACAGAGATGGGGAGTGTAGAAATATAAATACATATACATATATAATTATGTCATCTAACAAGGGGTAAGAAAAACAAGTCACATTCAGTTACAAAATTTAAGTCTCACTTTTACTGAAAAGAATAAAGTTATTGAAATTTAGTTTGTCCAGCCCAATCTAAAATGAACCAGACAGGGGACATTCCCGGTGGTGCAGTGGTTAAGAATCCACCTGCTAATGCAGGGGCCACGGGTTCGAGCCTTGGTCTGGGAAGATCCCACATGCCACCGAGCAACTAAGCCTGTGCACCACAACTACTGAAGCCCATGAGCCCTAGAGCCTGCGTGCCACAACTACAGAGCTCATACACTGCAATTACTGAAGCCCACAGGCTCTAGGACCCATGCACCGCAACTAGTGAGCCCATGTGCTGCAACTACTGAAGCTAGCGCACCTAGAGCCTGTACTCCACAAGAAGAGAAGCCACCACACTGAGAAGTCTGTGCACTGCAACAAAGAGTAACCCCCCACTCACAACTAGAGAAAGCCTGCAAGCTGCAATGAAGACCCAACACAGACAATAAATAAATAAATAAATATTTAAAAATAAAAAATAAATAAAATGAACTAGATGGGAATTCCCTGGCAGTCCAGTGGTTAGGACTCTGCACTTTCACTGCTGAGGGCGCAGGTTCCACCCTGGTTGGGAAGATCCCACAAGCTGGGCAGTGTGGCCAAAATAAAATAAAATAAAATAAAATGAATCAGGAAAAAAAAAAAAGAAAGAAAGAAAAGAAAAAATAATTTTACAAAAGAAGAAATTTTCAAAAAAGAGAAAATAAAACTAACCAAAGGCTTTTGTAGGGCCATTAGAGAGCTACAATTCTTAGGAAAATGAGGATTTTTCTCTCTAGAGTTTTTTTTCCTTCTAAATTATGCTAGTTTGCTTTTCTTTGTTCTATTGTCACAATTACACCTCTAACTTTAGGCCCCTCTTGTATATAAATTATAAGGAAGATTGGACAAGACAATGCTTTAGAAAATTCACTATAAGAAAAAAAACCCACAAACAATATATAGCACATACTTGATATACATTGGAAATAGACAAGACACACTCAGGAAACTTGACCTTGACACTTAAGATAGTTGCCCTTTAAGAAAGAAAAAGAAAAATCAAAGTTAGGGAAAATGGTAAAATTACTCTAATTGTTACAACAGTTATTAGTTGGTTCCTAATGTAATAATACATAAACTAAAATATAAAACCATGTGTACCATTCTGAATAGCTGAGAAAAAAATAATAAACTCACAAATTTCCTTAGATCAGCTAAACTTATTTTTTCAGAGACTCTCATCTCACAGGGTTAAGTTGCAAAGATAGCACTAAAAGCAAAAAAATCAAAATAACATCAGGACTACTTTAAATCATCCACAAAGTACAATAGCACACTATCTTGCAATAAATGCGACACAGCCCAGGATTCTTTGTAATATGGAATAGTTTGCTGTTTTCAGCTGAACACAGTTGAAATAGCTTGCTTATGTTTAGGAATTATGCTTTGAGAAAAATATCCGTACACTTTCTGGGGCCAGACTATTCAAACTTCTTTAGAATCTCAAAGAATTCTGTAACTACCAAAAATTTAAGAACCACTGATTTACACAGTATTCCACGATCCTTATTATCTGACTTTAATTTCAGATTTCTGCCTTACTAATTTTCATCTTGTCCACAAAATTCCTTCTTTTGTTTTGATACATGGCTTATTTATTCACCCCTTAAAAATAATGGAAAACTAGAGCTTCATAAAATGAGAAAAGACTGTCTACCTAAAATTGCTGTCAGGGACTTCCCTGGTGGTCCAGTGGATAAGACTCTGCACTCCCGGTGCAGGGGACCCGGGTTTGATCCCTGGTAGGCGAACTAGATGCCGCATGCATGTCACACTAGCAGTCCGCATGCCGAAACTGAGAACCCGCATGCCACAGCAAAGATCCCATGTATTGCAACTAAGACCTAGAGCAGCCAAATTAAATAAATATTTTTTAAAAATAAAAATAAAACTGCAGTAAAAGGTGGTTTCAAAAGCTGAACCTGTAAATATTTAAGAAACATTAAAAAAAAAAAAGCTATCTCTTCTGAGAGTTTTTCTTTCAGTTACACAACCAATCTTATTTTTCAGCTGATCATTTGCCTTTCAGTTGAGAAAACAATTGGTGGATTGCATTTGCAATTCAGCTATCCTTACCTTTATCTTTTAAGGCACGTTGAGACTTAACAGATAAAAATACATATGACCATCACCCCCAATCCGACAACACACATATACAGAGACTGACTACATAATGCTGTTCCTTCAAGAATTAAACCTTTACTTCTAGAACAAAATGGTTTTGCTCTGATATAGCAAGGACTGATTTAGCAAGGAACATCTTGATGGAAAAGGGCAGAACTGCTGAGAATGCTAGCCTACTTTTTAACTGACTTTCCTCCTCTAAGCATCTGTCAAGTGTGGGATGAGAAAAAGGTGCTGCAATCTGGAGAGGCAGACTAGAATAAAAATATATTTGGCTCTAAGAATTTAAAAAAGGGAGAGACAGAAATGCCACTGGAAAAATGATAGAAATGAGAAGGCTGAACACAGCTTTGCTCTTCTTTACTGACAAATAACTTCACAAATCATCTACACACATCATCTCTTCAATTCTTTAACCGTCTCCAATCTGACTCCTTCCTTTCCCTCACAACCCTCTCCCTTTATCCAAGCCATCAACAAAAGACTTGTAAATATATCTTAAATCTGTCCACTGCTCTTTATCTCTACCATCAGAACCATGGTGCAAGATTATTTCATCTCCTACCTGAACTAGTATAAGCTACTACTAGTACTATCAACTAGCATTTATTTCTATTTCCTCTGCTGTCCCCCTCTGATCAACTGTGTACAAAGTAGCAAGCGTAATCGATAAAAATGAATAATGGAGACTTCCCTGGTGGCGCAGTGGTTAAGAATCCGCCTGCCAATGCAGGGGACACAGGTTTGATCTCTGATCTGGGAAGATCCCACATGCCACAGAGTAACAAAGCCCGTGTGCCACAACTACTGAACCTGTGCTCTAGAGCCCACAAAGCCCACAAGCCACAACTACTGAAGCTTGTGTGCCTAGAGCCTGTGCTCCACAATAAGAGAAGCCACTGCGACGAGAAGCCTGCGCACTGCAATGAAGAGTAGCCCCCGCTCACCACAACTAGAGAAAGCCTGCGCACAGCAACAAAGACCCAATGCAGCCAAAAAAAAAAAAAAGAAAAAAATAGAAAAAAAGAAAAGAAAAAAAGGATCATGACACTGAGTAATAGTTCCATGGCTTCTCAATACATCTTCAGATTAAATCCAAACTCTCAGCATTCAGAGAGTCAGTAAGTATGGCATAATAATTCACACTGCTCAAGAAGTGCTTGGAACAGTGGCCAGCACTTCACAAGTGTGCAGCAGATGTTAGCATATTAACGTATAGTCCCTGTCTGCTCTCCTACCTCAAGGTGACACTCTCCTCAACTAACTAGTATTCTTTCAGTTAACTGAAGCTCTTTCCCACTTTGGACCTGCTGTTTCCCTCTGTCTAAAATGCTTTTCTCTCAGAACCTTCAAGAACTTCTGTCTTCAGGACCTTCCTGGTGGTCCAGTGGTTAAGACTCCCAATGCAGGGGGGCCCGGGGTCGATCCCTGGTCAGAAAACTAGATCCCACATGCCACAACTAAAGATCCCGCACACAGCAACAAAGACCCGGTGCAGCCAAATAAATAAATTAATTAAAAAAAAAAAAAAAGCCTTCTTTTCCTCTAAATACCATCCTCTTTAATTCTTTGTTACTACTCTTTTCATTTCTTTCACAGTGCTTTATATTTTATTTTCCACTTCTTTTTTGTTTTAAGCATACATTTTATTGGAGTATAACTGCTTTACAATGTTGTTAGTTTTTGCTGTACAGTGAAGTGAATCAGTTATATGTATATGCGTATCCCCTCCCTTTTGGACCTCCCTCCCCACTTCATCCGACCCATCTAGGTCATCACAGAGCACAGTGCTGAGCTCCCTGTGCTATACAGCACGTGCCCACTAGCTATCTATCTTACACATGGTAGTGTATTTATGTCAAACATAATCATCCCACCCTCCCCGTTCTCTACATCTGCGTTTCTATTCCTGCCCTGCAAATAGGTTCATCTGCACCATTTTTCTAGAGTCCACATATATGCGTTAATATATAATATTTGTTTTTCTCTTTCTGACAGTGCTTTATATTTTTTAATTACTGTTTTTTTGTTTTGTTTTGCTTTGGTTTTTTTGGCCATGCCACACAGCATGTGGGATCTTGGTTCCCCTACCAGGGACTGAACCTATGCCCCCTGCAGTGGAAGTGTGGAGTCGTAACCACTGCGCCACAAGGGAATCCCCTTTATTTTTTTTTGTTTCGTTGGTTAAACTCTTTCTTGAACATTATCAGGTAACTAAATATCCATCTAATAAATTCTCTAACTTGCTTAATGTAGGAAGCACTAGGCTCTGTTCTTTATATTCAAAATAATCTTAATATAGGTATTAATTTCCCCTCACCAAGAAGCTAAAAAAATGGTCACTAATATAAATGTGTCACAGTCTGTGCTATGATTCATTATACCTACACACTTCCCTTAATTGTTAATTAAATACAACCCCATGTCCAACAAAGCGTTGTGCTAAGTGCTAAAAGAAGAGGAGCCAGGATAAGAAAATAAGGATTATTTCCTCCATTAAGATCTTGAATGATATAAGCACAGGATGGGAGTGACAAAAAATGGGGGCATTTCAAGTAGAGGATGGAGTAGGATGAAGAGTCATTGTATGTACATAAAAATGTATATTTCATCAAAGCTAAGATACTATCAGTTGCAAGATGTATCATTATTTTATGTTCTTCAAATACTGCCAAAATTAATTGTTAATTAATAATTATTAATTGTGAAATACTGCCAATAATAAGATGTATCCCAATATGACAGACACATCCCAATTCAGATACGTTCAAGTGTAAAGAAAAAGGAAGAGGAGAAGGGAGAAGAAGAGAAGGGAAAGAACAGGGAGAAGAAAGAAAAAGAAAATGACTATTCTATGATTAACACAAAATCAATCTTTTTGAGACTTCCTCAAAACATCTCAATGGTATGGACTATTAGTTTTTTACTAAAGTTTGCTATCAGGAAGGGGAGAGAAAACCACTGAAAGGAGTGGTCACAGAGCAACTCTTCCTTTCTTATTGTTTCCATTTGCCTGTATATCTTCACATATCTCTTTCATTTTTCTAAATCATCTTGTGTGTCTCTTGTACATAGATAGCATCGCTGAGTCTTACTTTGTAATACAAATTGGAAATCCTGGTTTTTTTAAAGGTGAGTTAAATATAAAAAAAGACAAATTTTAAGACTTTTTATAGGGACTTTAAAATAGATTTATTTGTTTGTTTATTCTTGGCTGCCTGCGGGCTTTCTCTAGTTGTGAGTGGGGGCTACTCTCTGTTGTGGTGCGTGGGCTTCTCATTGCATTGGCTTCTCTTGTTGCGGAGCACGGGCTCTAGGCGTGCAGGCTTCAGTAGTTGTGGCTTTCGGGCTCTAGAGTGCAGGCTTAGTAATTGTGGCGCACAGGCTTAGTTGCTCCTTGGCATGTGGGATCTCCCCAGACCAGGGCTCTAATCCGTTTTCCCCTGCATTGGCAGACGGATTCTTAACCACTGAGCCACCAGGAAAGTCCCTATATGGACCATTTTTTTAAAGTCTTTTTTGAATTTCTTACAATATTGCTTCTGTTTTATATTTTAGTTTTTCAGCCACGAGGCATGTGGGATCCCAGCTCCCTGACCAAGAATCGAACTTGCACCCCCTGCATTGGAAGGCGAAGTCTTAAAGCACTGGACTGCCAGGGAAGTTCCAAGATAAATCTTTTAAAATCCACATATTTCAAAACTCCAACTGACTTGTGGGTCCTAGGATATGGCTTAAGGACATAAGTATAACTGAAAGTCACAATAACAAATTAAAGTTCTCAAACATCTATAGTTAATAATAATGAAATAAGCCATTTCAAACCTCATGAGCCACTTATAAATGTATAGCTCTAAACGCTTATATTAGAAAATAAGGCTGAGATTTCCCTGGTGGCGCAGTGGTTAACAATCCGCCTGCCAATGCAGGGGACACGGGTTCGAGCCCCAATCCAGGAAGATCCCACATGCCACGGGGCAACTAAACCCGTGTGCCACAACTACTGAGTTTGCTCTCTAGAGCCCACAAGCCACAACCACTGAGTCCGAGTGCTGCAACTACTGAAGCCCACATGCCTAGAGCCCATGCTCCACAACAAGAGAAGCCACCCCAATGAGAAGCCCATGCACCGCAACGAAGCGTAGCCCCCTGCACGCCACAACTAGAGAAAGCCTGCACACAACAACAGACACAACACAGCCAAAAAATAATAAATAAAATAAAGTTCTCTTAAAAAAAAGGAAAAAAGAAAATAAGGCTAATAACTGGTCACCTAAACACCTATCTGAAGGAATCAGAAAAAAAAAAATAAAGAAAACCCAAGAAATTAGAATAAAATACCACCTCCAGTAACATATTAGGCTAGATTATTCAACCAATTCTCTCACTGAAGACAACTAAAAGTGATGAATAAAAAATATTAAAAGCATTGAGGAGCTAAAAAGATGGTAAAGGAATAACCAGACCAAAATCTATAAGAAAGCAGAAACTCAAAGAAATAAGTGGCTTAATAAAACTGTTTTGTCCTGTAGACATCTGCTTAACTCACAACGTTGAGCTTCAGATTTGATAATCTCCTGGCAAAAAACAGAAGTTGAAGTTAAAGACCCACCCAACATGGAAAATCTAATAGAAGACCCTTTCTTCATAAAGCTGGGACACACACCTCTTCCTCACCCCCCACCAAAAGTTTCATCCTCAGGAAATGAGTGAACCAGAAGTAAACCCAGTCCACCCATTCCCACATGGGATCCCCAAAGGACTACAAGGAAACTTGTCTTCCTGTTGCAAAAGAGAACAAAGATTCCTAAGAGACTGTAAAGACAAGCAAGCCCACACACATAATTTCAACCCAAATTCACTTCATTTGGGTGGTCCAAAACCTCAAGGGGTGAATCTAGTCACCAAACAGCAGTACCTGAGGCATCTGGAAGAAAAACAAAGGTAAATCCTCTTGAAGCATGCATTTCTTTCTAAGGCCTCAAAGAACACCCACAAATATTTTTTCCAAGGAAAATAAGCAGTTTACAGTCAAATTTTCACATAGGATAAATAAAAAGAAATCTATATCTAGGCACAACATATGAAACTTCAGTAAACCAAAAACCAGACAGCTCAAAAGCAGTCAGAGGTAAAAAAGACAAGTTTGCTTAAATGAAAAACTACTTGGCAGCTGATTTATCAATAGCAACAATGGAAACCAGACGAGAGTGGAATTATTTCTTCCAATGACTACAAAAATAACTACCACCCCATAATTTTATACCTAAAGAAACACCCATCAAGAATGAGGATGATAAAGACTTTCAGACAACATAACTGAGTTTACTCCAGAAAATCTCATTAAAGAGAATTCTAAAAAAAAATTTCTGAAAGAAAAAAGTAATGCAGATGGAAAAACCTGAAATCTCTAGAGGAATCAAGAGCACACCAAGTTGGAACTGACATCAAATTTCAGAGACTCAATTTGCACTATTTTCTGCCATACAGACTGAAGAGAAGAAATGCCAGTTGATAGCAAGAGAGAAAGAAATAGACTCAAAGGAAAGAGAAAGAAGCAAGGTCCTAGTAGCACTGTAAGCCCCGGTTCCAGATGCTCTTAATCCCTAACAAAAGCCTGTCCTTGGAAACTGGGAGATACCCCAGCATCCTTATATTAGATTCTGCTTTTCCCTTAAAAGTGAAGAAAGGAGAAAGGTCAGAAATTAATGAAACTGGAAACATACAACAGAGAAAATCAAAGTCAAGCACTGACTTTTCTGCTAAGACTAAAAAAATGCATAAAATCTCTTAGCAAGACTGATGAAGGAAAAAAAGGAAGGCACAAAAAATATTAGGAATAAAAAAGAGATAAATACTTAGACAACAGAAATTTAAAAGATAACAAAAGAATGCTTTAAACACCTTTATGCCAAATACTTAAAAAAATCAGACAAAAGGGATGGATTCCTAAAAAAAAGAGAAAAACTTTCTAAAACAGATTTAACTAGAAACAGAAACCCTAGATAAAACCATTTAGAAAACCAAATACACATCTCTGCCTGCCACCCCCAGCCAAATACTAAGCTCACACCTCTCCCCGCAAAACACTAAGCCCAGAGAGTCAAACAGAAGTTCAATCAAACTTTCAAAAAACAAATCAGGGACTTCCCTGGTGGTGCAGTGGTTAAGAATCTGCCTGCCAATGCAGGGGAACATAAGTTCAATCCCTGGTCTGGGAAGATCCCACAAGCCTCGAAGCAACTAAGCCCGTGTGCCACAACTACTGAAACCTGTGTGCCTAGAGCCCTTGCTCCACAACAAGAGAAACCATCGCAATGAGAAGCCCATGCACTGCAACAAAGAGTAGCCTCCACTTGCTGCAACTAGAGAAAGCCCGAGTGCAACAATGAAGACCCAATGCAGCCAATAAATTAATTAATTGAAAAGGTAAGGTTTATATATAAAGAAAACACAGATCATTCCAGTCTTTTATACATCCTATTTGAGAGGTGGGTGAAAGGGAGGGGGGTTAGTTCCCACCTCATTCTTTAAGATTGGCATAATCTGGATACCAAATTCAATTAAGGGCAATACTATAAGAAATAAAAATTATGGACCAATTCCATCTGTGGACATAGATGTGAAAATTCTAAATGAACTACTAATAGGTTAAATTCAACTACACTGTTTTGTTTTTTTTTTTTTTGGCTATGCTGCATGGCACATGGGATCTTAGTTCCCTGACGAGGGATCAATCCCACACCTGCTACAGTGGAAGCATGAAGTCTCAACCACTGGACCACCAGGGAAGTCCCTCAACTACATACTTTTTAAAAAGATGATCATGATTAAGTTGAATTCATCCCAGCGATGCAAGGGTGATTCAGAAGTCCTAACTAGCATAGTGAGGCAAGAAAAAGAAACAGTGTAAGCACTGGAAAGGAAGACACAATTGCAATCACCATACTTTAGAAAAGTGGATGAACACAGATCTAAATACTAAACAAACTTATACCAGCAAATAGAAAATGGAAAAAAAAAGAGGAAAAAGACTATTTACAACAGTAATAACAAATAAACAATCTAATAATTAAATTTAAGAGAAGATTTGAGAGACCTTTAAAGAGAAAAAGAAACTTCACTGAAAGATATTTTAAAATATCTAAATAGCTAGAAAGATATACTATGTTCAAGGAGAAGGCTCAATATCATAAAATAAGGATATCAAATTAAATGCATGTATAGATGAAAGCTTCTGAAATTTTGGGCTCATATCCAAAGCAAGTCCCATTTTTAATAACAGCTTTTGAATTTTTACGTAACGACTCAAATTACTCCCTTTGTTGGATATTTTTGCAATTGGTATAAGCTTATTAGGTGCTAATTATAGGTATTTTACTTTAAATTGTAGCAAGAATTGATACCACAGTTCAGAATTCTGACAGCTACAAGCAACAAGTATGACTGAAGAACACATGATTGGTACATGGCTGGGTTCTAGTTGAATGTGCTGTGGTCCCATTGATTCAAAGGTCAATCAGTGTGCACAATCACCACAATGTAAGTTCTAATAACCACTCCTGCAAGTGATGAAATGTTGCCAACATTTTACATAACACATAGTTTCCATTCTTGATAATCGTCTGTGAACACTGCCAAAACATCATCTCCTTAAAAGTCACCTAAAAATGTAAACATTTATTTTGAATACCAATTCCACTTACAAGAGGAAAACAGATAAAACACATTCATAATACAATGATCATATTGAGCTCAAAGGATACCTCTAGTGGACCAATATGTGGTCCTTGTACACATATCCTTGTACATATGAGACCTATAAGCAGTTGCCCAGTCTGCTTTACAGTAGACCTGACCTTGATCAAATGAATGATTTTCTTTAGGTATAACTTACTCAATTTTCTTTTTCAGATCTTCCTTGGAGTATAATTGCTTTACACTGTTGTGCCAGTTTCTGCTGTACAACAAAGTGAATCAGCTGTAGTTATACATATATCCCCATATCCCTCCCTCTTGAGCCTCCCTCCCACCCTCCCTATCCCACCCCTCTAGGTCATCACCAATCATAGAGTTGATCTCCCTGTGTTATGCAGCAGCTTCCCACTAGCCATCTGTTTTACATTTGGTAGTGTATATATATCAGTGCTACTCTCTCACTTCATCCCAGCTTCCCCTTCCCCAGCCCGCCCCCGCCACCCCCTGCCCCGTGTCCTCAAGTTTGAACTCTACATCTGCATCTTTATTATTGCCCTGCCACTGGGTTCATCAGTACCATTTTTTAAGATTCCATATATATGCGTTAGCATATGGTATTTGTTTTTCTCTTTATAAGTTACTTCACTCTGTATGACAGACTCTAGGTCCATCCACCTCACTGCAAGTAACTCAATTTCGTTCCTTTTTATGACTGAGTAATATTCCATTGTATATATTTGCCACATCTTCTTTATTCATTCATCTGTTGATGGACATTTAGGTTGCTTCCATGTCCTGGCTATTGTAAATAGTGCTGCAATGAACATTACGGTACATGTATCTTTTTGAATTATGGTTTTCTCTGGGTATATGCCCAGAAGTGCAATTGCTGGGTCATATGGTAGTTCTATTTTTAGTTTTTTAAGGAATCTCCACACTGTTTTCCATAGTGGCTGTATCAAGCTACACCAGCACCCTTTACTCCACAGCCTCCCGAGCATTTATTGTTCCTAGATTTTTTGATGATGGCCATTCTGACCAGTGTGAGGTGATACCTCATTGTGGTTTTGATTTGCATTTCTCTAATGATTAGTGATGTTGAGCATCTTTTCATGTGTTTGTTGGCCATCTGTATGTCTTCTTCGGAGAAATGTCTATTTAGGTCTTCTGCCCACTTTTGGATGGGGCTGTTTGTTTTTTTGATATTGAGCTACATGAGCTGCTTGTATATTCTGGAGAATAATCCTTTGTTGGTTGCTTCGTTTGCAAATATTTTCTCCCATTCTGAGGGTTGTCTTTTTGTATTGTTTATGGTTTCTTTTGTTGTGCAAAAACTTTTAAATTTCATTAGGTCCCATGTATTTATTTTTGTTTTTATTTCCATTACTCTAGGAGGTGGGTCAAAAAGGATACTGCTGTCATTTATGTCACAGAGTGTTCTGTCTATATTTTCCTCTAAGAATTTTATAGTGTCTGGCCTTACATTTAGGTCTTTAATCCCTCTTGAGTTTATTTTTGTATATGGTGTTAAGGAGTATTCTAATTTCATTGTTTTACATGTAACTGTCCAGTTTCCCCAGCACCACTTACTGAAAGGCTGTCTTTTCTCCATTGTATATTCTTGCCTCCTTTGTCAAAGATAAGGTGACCATATGCATGTGGGTTTATCTCTGGGCTTTCTATCTTGTTCCATTGATCTATATTTCTGTTTTTGTGCCAGTACCATACTGTCTTGATTACTGTAGCTTTGTAATATAGTCTTAAGTCAGGGAGCCTGATTCTTCCAACTCGGTTTTTCCTTCTCAAGATTGCTTTGGCTATTCGGAGTCTTTTGTGTTTCTATATAAACTATAATATTTTGTTCTAGTTCTGTGAAAAATGCCATTGGTAATTTGATAGGGATTGCATTGAATCTGTAGATTGTTTTGGGTAGTACAGTCATTTTCACAATGTTGATTCTTCTAATCCAAGAACATGGGATATCTCTCCATCTGTCTGTATGGTCTTTGATTTCTTTCATCACTGTCTTACAGTTTTCTGCATACAGGTCTTTTGCCTCCTTAGGTAGGTTTAGTCTTAGGTATTTTATTCTTTTTGTTGCAGTGGTAAATGGGATTGTCTCCTTAATTTCTCTTTCTGATTTTTCATTGTTAGTGTATAGGAATGCAAGAAAGTTCTGTGCTTTAATTTTGTATTCTGCTACTTTACCAAATTCTTTGCTTAGCTCTAGTAGTTTTCTGGTAGCATCTTCAGGATTTTCTATGTATAGTAGCATGTCATAACTTATTCACATTTAATTTTGCTTTATGTAGGTTTCAAGAGCTGCTTAAACTTTGCTTTATCCAAATTTCCTAACAGAATTAGAAATAATGATCATCTGCTTTACTTGTTGCTAGGAGATGATAATACTAATAGTTAACATTTATTGAATGCTTACTGTGTGCCAGGCACTGTTATAAGTGCTTTATATACACTAAATCATTTAATCTTCACAATAATCCTCATCAGGTGAATAATATTACTATCACCATTTTAAAGATAGGAAAACTGAAGTATAGAAAAGTTAAGTAACTTTCCCAACGTCACAAGTAAGTAGAGAAGCTTAGTGATTCACACCCAGTAGTTGTTTCCAGAGCCCAGACCCTTAATTACTATGTTATACTTCTTTTCACAATATTTAAAAGACACAAAATTATTATGGATGAAAAAGCTCACCATTGAAAATTATCAGTAAGAGTTAAACCACAGTTAAGCAATATTAATATCAATACAACTTATCACAGGTTGATACTTCACAGCTATTTCAAAGTTTCATGGCCATGATTAAGAGTTTGAAGTTGGACAGACCTGGCTCTGAATCTTGACTGTGCCCTTTACAAGCTGTGTGACCTTGGACAAGTTTCGTAACTTCACCAAGCCTCAGTTTCCTCATCTGTAAAATGAGAATAATAAACATCTCACAAAATTGTCGTTAGTAACATAACTATTGCTACATTACACTGATATGGTAAATCCAAACAAAACACAGATATACAAAATAAAAATAGACGGTTTACAATTTCCCCCAGAAATCAGGGCTTTATTATAATGACATAATGAAGATGACCACTCGAAGTCACCACAGCAACTATAAGATTCACACACAAACAGAACCATTATCTCCTCTAATTCATAATAAATAATTCCCCTGGATAAAAGTCAAATGTCTGGAGGTAAATTACTGAATCTTTGAAATATAAAATACCGTATATACATAGAGAAAGAGACAAACAGATAAGACATTGTTTGTTGACAACTCCCACGAATCCAATTCCACGCATACACTTTCTAAGACTAGTAGTATTCAAGGGGTCCAGAACAGGAAGAGCAGTGTCAAGAATGAGTGATTCCCGGCACTGGTAGGAACAAATTTTTATAAGAGAAGACCAGAAAGAAATAGACATGTCATCAAACTAGGTTAGAACTATTGTTACCACCAAAGAGTGATTGTGTCCATTTATACCTGGCATTTTACACTAGTCAAAACAAGTAAAACTGTCACTATTGCTGTCTTTAGAATCTCAGTAAAATAATTTTATAATGAATAATGAGATTTCTATCAATTCCTGCATTTACCAATAATACATCTGTTTGTGATAAGGTTAGGTGTTTCTTTGATGGGGGGTCATTTTAGCAATACAGTACAAAAATCATTTTAAAAAAGGAAAAGTAGGCATTATACAAAAATCCTATAGGATAATTCTGTTAAACAGCTCATCTTTACTATTACCAAGCTGAGGTTTTATGAATGCTACTAGTCTAAAATATGAATTATATTATTAATATTACATAAAAATAATTATAAAAATGACTGTGTATTCATTGTAGCTCAAAGATTTAATAAAGAACTTCCATCCCTCAAAATATCCCCTTTTAACAAATAATTGCAAAAATGTTCTTCAAATTTTCTCAATAAATTTGTAAAATTATCTGTCTGGAACAAAGAATAATTTTTACAAAGCACCTTTTTAAAGAAAACTTATTAGTTATACAGGAAATGTTCAGGAAATCCTTAAACTACCTATTTTATAAAAGTTCCAAGGAAATGAACATAGGACATGAGGTGTTCAAGGTTACTAGGCCATGACAGAAAACCAAACAAAAAAATCTGGTCCTTCTGTCTGTATCTTAATAATTTGGAGTTTTTCTACTTGATCAGTATTTCCTTCACTGCTTTACTTTCTCTAAATGATGAGAATAATTTTTTGTCCTTTTCATGAGTTCTAAAATCATTAATATGATCAAGTCAGCTCAATCACAACCCAAATATTTTAAAAATAAATTTATTTATTTATTTTTTATTTATTGGCTGCATTGGGTCTTCATTGCTGTGTGCGGGCTTTCCGTAGTTGAAGAGAGCAGGGGCCTACTCTTCATTGCAGTGCGTGGGCTTCGTATTGAGGTGGCTTCTCTTGTGGAGCACAGGCTCTAGGCGCATGGGTTTCAGTAGCTGCAGTGCATGGGCTCAGTAGCTGTGGCTCGTGAGCTCTAGAGCTCAGGCTCAGTAGCTGTGGCTCACAGGCTGAGCTGCTTCTTGGCATGTGGCATTTTCCTGGACCAGGGCTCAAACTCATGTCCCCTGTATTGGTAGGTGGATTCTTAACCACTGCGCCACAAGGGAAGCCCCAAATATTTTAATTTAGGAATTTTTAGGTAAATATTCTACCTAAATTTTTATGTAACTTTGAGAAAATTTGCAACTATCACTATTTACATTTTACCCCATTTGCTTTGTCAGTCTCTTCCTCACACATTTTTTCCTTGAACCATATGAGAGTGAGTTGCAGACACTATAGCATTTCAGCCCTCAATATTTTCATGTAGTTTTCTAGGAATACAGACATTCACTTAGATAACTACAGTATAGCTGACCAAATCAGTATTGTATCAATGTTAAAATTTCTACTATATAATTACAGCCCATATTCAAATGCCATTAAACTGCCTTAAAAATGTCCTTTAAAGCTATTGATTTCCCCAGTCCAGAATTCAATTCAGGATCATGCACACTACTTTCAGTGGTAATGTCTCTTTAGAATCCTATCATCTGGAACAGTTCCTCAGTCTATGTCTTTTAAGAGTGATATTTTTAAAGAACACAGACCATTTATTTTGTAGCATGTTCCTCAATTTAGGTTTGTCTGATGGTCTCTCATGTTTAAATTAAGGCTATGCATTTTTTTATAGTAATGTCACAAAGTAATGGTGGGTGCTTCTCACTGCACCATATCAGAAGCTGCAAGATGCCAGTGGGTTCTATTACCAGTGATGATAACTTTGATCACTTGGTTTAGGAGTATCTGCCAAGTTTCTCCACTGTGAAGTTACTGTTTTTCTCTTTGTAATAATATTTTGTTAGGAACTGTCTTGAGACTATGTAAATATATTCCTCACCAAACTTTTACCCCAGAGTTTTGGTACCTGCAGAGGATTCTTGTGAGAAAGTACTATTTTAATTTTTTCAAAACGGTCATTTTCTAATTCCAATAGTTCTATACTTATTAGCCATTTTAATGAAGAACCTTCCCTTCTCCCCAACTTAATAATTTATTCATTCACTTATTTATATTTGTATGGTTCTTATTTTTTCAATGGGTTATAATCTATAACTATCATTATTTATTTGGCCAGTGGATGCTTCTCCAAACTAGTTCCTGTTCCTTTTGACTGTCCCCACCATTCTGTGACTACCTCCTTACTTTCTGAAACAATAATATGTTCCAGGCTCCTCTTGTACTTTCCCTTATCCAGTTCTTCCTGGGATCACCCATTTCTCCAAGGAGCTCTGGTTTCCTTTAAGTGGAGAATGGTTTAGAAACAAGCATATGGGAGTTAAGTGCGTTCACTGTAATTGCTTCCAGGCCTCTTAGCAAACAAAGCTGGAATACACACACATACACACATATATGCATATGCATATACATATATATGTATACATACAAATGTATACATGTCTCTAAGAGAAAGATACATAAGTGTATACATGCATACACGTTTCTGTCTTAATATAAATAAATGTTAAAAACTATGAGTTCATAACCTCCAATTCAAATCCAAAGTCACAGGGTGCACTGGAGACTTTTCTTCCATATACATAAAATTCCCTTCTCCAACAATCAAAAACCTGGCTCCCAAAATCCTCAATATACTCATTCATTTGTTGAATCCTAAAATAGAAAATAGTTTCGAAATTGCCAATTCATACTATTACAAAAACAGCCTACGAATTAAGGTTTATTATTTGTTTACAGCTCTTTTTATCTTGAATTTCAAAGTATAGGATGCTCAAAAATTACTTGGCTTACTTTCTTCCTTCAGTGCATTTATGTTATTAATTTGAAACACAGGTTTATTTGTTTGTTTATATTACAGGGGTTTATCCGAGCTTTATTGATTTTCTTTGCTGATTTTTGTTTTGTTTAGTATCTAAAACATTTGCATCACAATGTTCTCTGATATTCTGAATTGATGTCATATGCAATGCTACCAGGAGTTGTCTCTCAACCAGTGGTTGTAATACACCTTTATAGTTTAGAAAGTATATTTCCCATAAGAAATGAGCCTTTCTGTAGCCAATCACATGTATCTACTACCATCCCACTGAGGCCCAGCTGTTTTCTGGGAATTACTGTTTCTAGATATAGAAAGAAGGATAAAATCAAATGGGCAAACCCTACTCCAGCAACCTCATAGATCATTACTTGTAAAATAGTTTTCAAACTATGCTACAGAGAGTTGCCACAGGGTGGAAGAAGGAAGGACCCAGTGGGTAGAACTCCCTGCCCTGACTTGAATTAAAGCTTCTATTGCTTTTAAGTGGTATAATATATTGAGCTTCAGTCTCAGATTTTGTTCATCCAACTCATTCAGCAAACATTTAGTGAGTGCCTACGTTGTCCCAGGCACTATTCTAGGTGCTTCAGTGAAAAAGGCCTTCACGGGACTTAAAATTCTAGCTGTGGGAGAGAGAAACTATAAATCTAAGTAAACTGTATAGTTAGTTAAAAGTTATACAAAAAATTCAACAAGATAGTTTGCAATATTAGATAGTGTTCAGTTTAGGTGTCACTGAGAAAGGAAAGCTTCCTTTTACCTGAATAATTTTTTTAAGTTTGAAAATCACTACGAGAGAAGAGAAACACAATTCTTCAGTTGGTGCTAACCTTATGCCTATAAGCCCAGGGACAGACCATCGGAAATAGTCATGAAATATTTTCCTTCCTTCTGTCATGGAATCTTAGCCAAAATCTAGAAATATTTAGGTTGCTTTTTCTCAATCCAGATCCTCTACTTTGTAAGTAATTACATATTTCTCCTAGATTCTGGCAAAGGGCTTTCCACCAATCTCAAACTCAGAAATATTAAATTTTAATTTTTCTTCAAATGATTTTAGTGGGAAATTGATAGAGACAAAATCAGGACTGTTAACCACTCTTTTAGACCTTTAAACTATATTAATTTTTATCCTATCCAAATCACACTATCACTCCCTTACATTTACAATCAACAAAAGACTGTTATCTAATCTCTCTCAGTTGTGCTAAATCATACCACTCAAATCCTAATCAACTGAGTTTTTTTGAACCTAAGTGCAAAACTTTATGACCACCACAGGTAACAGTTAATCAGCCCTTACTATGTCCCAGATATTGTTTTAAATGACTTATATACATTACTTCTTTCATACTCCAAAACAACCCTACGTGATAAGTACCATTAGTACCTCCCTTTTATAGATGAAGAAACTGAAAAATGGAGAGCTTAAATAACCTGCTCAAGGTTACAAAGCTTCTAAGCGACAGAGCTGGAATTAAAAAACAGGCAGTTTGTGCCATTAACTGTGCATATTAAATTGATTCTCAAAAAATCTTTACATAATGTGCTCTAAATCCTATCTTGCTAGATTTAACCAATTCAGCCTATGGAGGGAAAAAAATCTGACTTCAATGCTGCCATCCAATATATATATGCTATTCTTCAAAGCTTCAACTGAATACTTGATCAGCATTCCATGAAGGGGCCCAATGAAACTATTAATAAAAATGTGGCCAGAAACAGTAGCAAATCAAATCCAACAATGTATAATAAGAATTATACACCACAATCAAGAGGGATTTATCTCAGATATGAAAGTCTGATTCAACATTTGAAAATCATTTCACGTAATCCATCACATCAACAGGTTAAAAAGAAAAGTCACATGATATATCAAGAGACAGAAAAGGCATTTGACAAAATCCAACACTCATTCACGATAAAAACTCTCAGCAAACTAGGAATAGAGAGGAATTTCCCCAATTTAATAAAGAACACCTACTCTTTATTATGTCAGAACAGCTGACATTTTACTTAATCGTGAAAAACTAGAAGGCTTCCTGGTAAGATCGAGAACAAGGCAAAGGGACTTCCCTGGTGGTCCAGCAGTTAAGACTCCGTACTCTCAATGCAGGGGGCTCGGGTTTGATCCCAGTTCAGGGAACTAGATCCTGCATGCTGCAACTAAAGATTCCACATACTGCAAGTGAGGATCCCATGTGCCGCAACTAAAGCCCAGGGGCGGCCAAATAAATAAATTAAGAAAAAAAAAAAAAAAAGAACAAGGCAAAGATGTCTCCTCTCACCATTCCTTTTTTTTTTTTTTTTTTTTTTTTTTTTTTTTTTTTTTTGGCACACGGGCTTAGTTGCTCCGTGGCATGTGGGATCTTCCTGGAGCTGGGATCGAACCCGTGACCTCTGCATTGGCAGGCGGATTCTTAACCACTGCGCCACCTAGGAAGCCCCTCACCATTCCTTTTTAACATCATATAACTCGCAGTTAACATCATTAACTAGGAAATGCTAGTTAATGGAATAAGACAAGAGAAGGAGATAAAAGATATACAGAATAGAAAGGACAAAATGAAACTGTATTTGTTCGCAGATGATATGATCATCTATGTAGAAATCCAAAAGAATCAGCCAAAAAACTCCTGGAACTAATAAGCAATTAATTATAGCAAGGTTGCAGGATACAAGGTTAATATACAAAAGTTAATCACTTTCCTATAATATACCAGCAACAAACAAGTGGAATTCGAAATTAAAAACAATACATTTACATTAGTACCTAAAAAATTAAATACTTAGGTATAATTTATTGCAAATCTAACAAAAATACATACAATATCTTGAAAGCCACAAAACTCTGATGAACAAAATCAAAGATGAACTAAATAAATGGAGAGGTAATCCATGTTTATGAATAAGAAGACTCAATATTGTTGAGACATCAATTCTTCCCTACTTGATCTACAGATTCAATACAATTCCAATCAAAACCCCAGCAAGTTATTTTGCAGATTTTGACAAACTCATTCAAAAATTTAAAGCCCCAGATGGACCACATAAACATTGTTAACTGATCTCTGACAAAAGAGCAAAGGCAGTATAATGAAGAAAAGATAGTCTTTTTAATAAATGATATTGGAACAACTGGACAGCCTCATGCAAAAAAATTAAGTTAGACACAAACTTCACACCCTTCACAAAAATTAGTTCAAAATGGGTCAGAGACCTAGATGTAAACTGCTAAACTACAAAACTCAAAGAAGATAACACAGGAAAAAAATCTGGAAAACCTTGGGTATGATAATGACTTTTAAAATAGACCAAAGGCATCATCTGTGAAAGAAATAATTCATGAGCTAGACTTCATTAAAATTAAAACCTTCTGCTCTGCATAAGACACTGTCAAAAGAAGAGAATACAATCCACAGAATGGAAGAAAATATTTCCAAAAGACACATCTGACAAGCGACTGTTACCCAAAATATACAGAGAGGGACTTCCCTGGTGGTCCAGCGGGTAAGATTCTGCCTTCCCAACGCAGGGAGCCCAGGTTTGATCCCTAATCAGGGAACTAGATCCTGCATGCATGCCACAACTAAGAGTCCACGTGATGTAACTAAGAAGCCCACATGCCACAACTAAGAGCCTGCATGTCCCAACTAAAGATCCCACATGCCACAACAAAGATCCAGCGTGCTGCAACTAAGACCCTTCACAGCCAAAATAAGTAAAAAAATTAATATTAAAAAATATATACAAAGAACTCTTAAAACTAACAACTCAATTTAAAAAATGGGCAAAAGATTTGAACAGATATCTCAACAAAGAAGATATACAGATGGCAAGTAAGCTCATGAAAAGATGTTCAAAATCATGTCATTGGGGAACTGCAAATTAAAATGACTATGAGGGACTTTCTTGGTGGCTCAGTGCTCCCAATGCAGGGGGCCCAGGTTTGATCACTGGTCAGGGAACCAGATCCCATATGCATGCTGCAACTAAGAGTTCGAATGTCACAACTAAGGAGCCTGCAAGCCACAAATAAGAAGCCCACCTGGGGGCTTCCCTGGTGGCACAGTGGTTAAGAATCCACCTGGCAATGCAGGGGACACAGGTTCGACCCCTGGTCCAGGAAGATCCCACATGCCACAGAGCAACTAGGCCCACACACCACAACTACTGAGCCCGAGAGCCACAACTACTGAGCCCACATGCCACAACGACTGAAGCCCGTGCACCTAGAGCCCATGCTCTGCAACAAAAGAAGCCACAGCAATGAGAAGCCACAGCAATGAGAAGCCTGCGCATTGCAATGAAGAATAGCCCCTACTTCCCGCAACTAGAGAAAGTCCACGCACAGCAACGAAGACCCAACGCAGCCAATAAATAAATTAATTAAAAAAAAAAAAGAAGCCCACCTGCTGCAACTAAGGAATCAGCAAGCTGCAACTAAGGAGCCTGAAAGTCACAACTAAAGACCCAGTGCAACCAAATAAATATGTTTTAAAAAATAAAATAAAAAATAAAATGACAATGAAATCCTACTACACACCTATTGGAATGACTAAAATTCAGAAGACTGACAACAAATTCTGGCAAGGATGTGGAACAATAGTTACTTTCATTGTTACAGGGAATGCAAAATGGTACAGCCACTCTGGAAGAGTTTGACAGATTCTTACAAAACTAACATACTGTTACCTTACAATCCAGCAATCCTCTCTGCCTAGTTATTTACCCAAAGGAGTTGAAAATTCCACAAAAAACCTGCACATGGTTGTTTATAAAAGCGTACTTCATAACTGCCAAAACTTGGAAACAACCAAGAGGTCCTTCAGTAGGTGAAGAGATAAACAGTAAACTGTGATACATCTAAAGAATGGAATAATATTCAGCACTAAAAAGAAATGAGCTACCAAGCCATGAAAAGACATGGGGAAACCTTAAGTGCATGTTACTAAGTGAAAGAAGCCAATCAAAACATATGGTATGATTCCAACTCTATGACATTTTAGAAAAGGCAAAACTATGGAGATACTAAAAAGATTGCCAGTGGTTGCCAGAGACTAGAGGGTTTTGGGGGGTTTTTTCAATAAATTTATTTATTGGCTGTGTTGGGTCTTCCTTGCTGTGTGTGGGCTTTCTCCAGTTGCGGGGAGTGGGGGCTACTCTTCGCTGCGGTGCACAGGCTTCTTGTTGCGGCGGCTTCTCTTGTTGCAGAGCGTGGGCTCTAGGCGTGTGGGCTTCAGTAGTTGTGGCACACAGGCTCAAAAGTTGTGGCTCATGGGCTCAGTAGTTGTGGCACATGGGCTTAGTTGCTCCGAGGCATGTGGGATCTTCCCAGACCAGTTATCAAACCCGTGTCCCCTGCATTGGCAGGCGGATTCTTAACCACTGCACTACCAGGGAATCTTGGGACTTTGAGGAATAAACAGGCAGAACACAGAAAATTTCAGGACTGTGAAACTACTCCATATCATACTCTAATGTTGGACATATTGTATGTTTGTCAAAACCCACAGAATGTACAAGACCAAGCGTAAACCCTAATGTAAACTGTAGACTCGGGGGAATAATATGTCAATGTAGGTTTGTTGATTGTAACAAATTCACCACTCCAGTGTCAAATGTTACTAGTTGGGGAGGTTGTGTATATGTGGGGGCAGAGGGAATATGTGAACTCCCTGTACTTTATGTTCAGTTTTGCTGTGAACCTAAAACTGCTCTTAAAAATAGTCTAAGGAAAAAAAAAAAAAAAAGACCAGACCCAACGAGGATACTTCCAAGAAGCCAAAAAGACTTCTCTCCAGGATCAAATGGGCAATGGAACCATATACGTTTGCTCTTTGTATAGCATTTAACCCAGTTGTTAACTCACCTACCTGAACTATCAAGAAACCCACATTTTGGGTGGAAGGGGACAAACAGATGAAAGGGATGAAGAAGTACAAACCTGCAGTTAGAAGATGAATGGATAAAGAATATGTGGTACATATATACAATGAAATATTATTCAGTCGTAAAAGGCAATGAAACTGGGACATTTGTAGATGGACCCAGACACTGTCATACAGAGTGAAGTGAGTAAGAGAAAAACAAATATCATATAGTAACACACATATGCGGAATATAGAAAAATGGTACAGATCAACTGGTTTGCAAGGCAGAAATAGACACAGATGTAGAGAACAAACATGTGGACACCAAGTGGGGAAAGCAGGGAGGGTTGGGGTGGGGTGAATTGGGAGATTAGGATTGCCACATATACCTTACTAATAAGAAAAAAAAAAAAGCAAATTGTACACTTTAAATACACGCAGTTTACTGTATGTCAATTATATCTCAATAAAAGTTCTAAAAAAAAAACCACCTCCAGTTAGAGAATATGGTCAATATTATAATAACTTTGTATGGGGACTAGACTTATTGTGGTGATCATTTCATAACGTATGCAATTATCAAATCACTATGTAATATACCTGAAGCTAATGTAATATTGTATGTCAACTATATTTCTATAAAAAAAAGAAAATCACGTTTCTAAATCTTAATCCAAAAACATGTCTTAAAAGAGTAATAGTTCCTTTTCCTATACTAGACAAAAACATCTAAGTTCTGCTTCTTAATTCTAGAATTATTTTTAATGCAGTTTTATTAAAAAATGTAATTTGAGCCAGAAAACGTATCTTCATTTATTCAACAAAGTATAAATTGAGGACCAATTACAGGACAGATACTCTTCTAGACTATGGAAATAAGGCAGAGAATGAACTAAAGTCCCTACTCTCCTGGTGGTATATTCTATTTGGGGAGACTGTAAAAATAATAAAGAAACAAATATATAATATGTTATGAAGAAAAGTCAAGCATGGTGAGAGGAAAGAAAGTGTTGGGGTTGGAGGGTAGGTAGAAAGGAGGACTCTCTTTTAAATAAAGTGGTAAAGGAAGGCTTTGCTCATTAGGTTATACTTGAGCAGACAATTCTGAAGGTATTGAGTAGTGAGAGGGCAAGCCCAAGTAGAGAGGTGGGAGAGGTCAAAGGAACAAGCGTACTGCTCCTGAGGCAGAACTATGTTCACTGTGCTAGAGAACAGCAAGGAGATGATGTGGCCGCAGCTCCAGTGAACGGAAGGTAGAAACTGAAGTCAGAAAGGAAGCCAAGTGCTTCAAAGGGTTTCACAGGATATTTGGTCCATTTATCAGAAATACAATAAATACTCGGTCTTCTATTCTTAATAAGATGAGCGCCACTGGAAGGTTCTGAGCAGAGGAATAATTAGATTTATATTTTTAAAGGATCATTCTGGCTACTGTAGGTAAACAGATCATAACGCTGGAACTACTCAGGAGGCTATTAAACTAATCCAGGTGAGAGGTGATAGTGGCTTGGACCAGAGTGATAGCAGTGGAGATAAGACAGACCAGAGAGATAGGTGGTCCACTTTCTATTTGTGCCCTCAGCTCCAGAAGAGACCACACCTGGAGCAGCAGTTACACTAGAAATCACCAAATGAATACATTTACAAAAATCCAGTCATTTTCCAGGACATGTATCTTTTTTTGGGGGGGGGGGTACACCAAGTTCAATCATCTGTTTTTATACACATATCCCCGTATTCCCTCCCTTCCTCGACTCCCCCCCCCCACCCTCCCTCGAGTCCCCCCCAACCAGGACAGGTATCTTAAGAGATATCTCAAGAATGGAGCTGACAGGATTCTGCTGATGAACTGAATTTACAGAGTGAGAGAAAGCAAAGAATGAAAAATGACCTTAAGGTTGCTGGGCTGAGAAATCACAAGAATGGAACTGCCATTTACTGAGATTCAGAAGACAGAAAGTGGAGTAGGCTGAAGGGGGTAAGTCAGAAGTTTGGTTGTTAAGCCTGACAAAATATAAAAGTTTACAAATGAAACAGCTATATGCCAAATTAACTTTTGAAAATGGCTAGCTCCGAGTCTAGCACACGTTACGTTCATCATTGAACAGTCCTAATCTCCAAATCTGAATATAATATCTGCTCCTTCTGATTACCACATTTTTCACTTCTTACAGCATTTATTACCTTTTACGTATTGTAACTATTGGTTTATGTCATGTCCTATAGAGCTTAGATACCTTGAGAGCAGAGTTCATGGTTTATAGTTGTATAATAGTAAAAAGGCCCACAATTTATTGAGCACATTTGTCAATTAGCTCATTTAATTCTTCTACAAAAATTATCTGCACTCTGGTTGTAGAATTTATTTTAGTTAACTTTTAGAAAAAACAAATACATCATTTTTCAACAGAATCTCCTTGCTTTTCAATGCACTTTGTCCATCTGTCAACAAGCTTTCGTATTCCCTCATTAAAAAATGTTTTAAGCTGAGCTGTGAGCCACAAATGCACTGCCGTCTTCACATCTTCATCAGAAGAGAATCTTCATCAGAAGTGAATCTTCATCCTCGTAGGGCTGCTTTCAGGGGACCAAACAGGTGAAAGTCCGATGGAGCAAGATCAGGGCTATAGGGAGCATGCTTTAACACCTCAAAATAAAGTTTCTGCAGAGTGTCAACAGCGTGGACAGAAGTTTGCAGATGTGCACTGTCATGCAAGATCACAATGCCCTCAGAGAGCAGTCCTCTGCATTTAATCAGAAGTTTAGGCTTCAGCTCTTCAATAAGCACCTCACTGTAACAAGCACAGTTGACTGTTGAATCTTTTTCCTGATAATGTTCCAATACTGGCCCTTGAGAATCCCAGGAAACTGTAAGCATCAATTCTCCAGCTGATGGTTGACTTTTGAACTTTTTCTTGGTCAGCAACTGAGGATGTTTCCATTCCATACTCTGCCGTTTATTCTCAGGCTCATAGTGATGAATCCATGTCTCGTCACCAGCAATGATTCTCTTTAAGAAAAAAACTTTCACCTTCCTTAGAGTATCGGTCCAAATTTTCTTTGCAGACCCAAACGCTTCTGTTTACGCTCTTCCATGAGTTTTTTTGGTACCCATCTCCCACAAACGTTTCGAAACCTAAGTCTGTCGCAGATTACTTCACTTTGAGGTGTTAAAGCATGCTCCCTATAGTCCTGATCCTGCTCCATTGGACTTTCACCTGTTTGGTCCCCTGAAAGCAGCCCTACAAGGATGAAGATTCATTTCTGATGAAGACGTGAAGACAGCAATGCATCTGTGGCTCACAGCTCAGCCTAAAACATTTTTTAATGAGGGAATACGAAAGCTTGTTGACAGATAAACAAAGTGTATTGAAAAGCAAGGAGATCATGTCGAAAAATGATGTATTTGTCTTTTTTACAAGTTAACTAAAATAAATTCTACAGCCAGAGTAAGGATAATTTTTGATTCACCCTCGTATTATTGTTTCTATAATTAGTATTTAACAAATGAGAAAATTCTGGTTCAGAAATATTAAATAATTCTATTTATCCTTCAGAACTCTGCTCAAATATCACTTCTTCAAAGTAGCTATCCTTGACCACCCCCATCATCTGAACTAAATCTCTATAATAAGCTCATAATACCCTGTACATCTATCTCCTCTACTGTTTATTACAATATAAATAAATGTGTTCTCAGTCTCTCTCCTCCCTACAAGAATATAAGCTGCATGAAGGCAGGACACTCACATGTCAAGTTCCCTGCAATGATTAATATGTGCTTTAAGTCATTTATAATATTGCTTTATTATTATAAATTATTAATATTATTTAATAAATGATTTAATAATAAGTAGAGACATCCATTACAAATTATTATAGTGTATCAGAGCAATTCTCTTTGCAAGAAAACCTATAAAAACTGAATTTAAAAACAAAAAAAATGAAAAAATAAAGAAGGCAGCCAGGATATGAGAAAAAGGAAATGCATAGTTACGCCTAACATTCTCCATTACTTCCTCTTGAGGCAACTAGCTGCAGACTAGAGCTTTTAGCAGTCTCACAGGCCTGCAGAGACATAAATCAGGGTTCAGGACTTATCAAGACAAGCAGGATTTTAGGGGCTAAGATTTCAGAGAAAAGGCAACCACAGAAAAGTGAGTCTGGACATCCTGTACTGTTTCTGCCCTTAGGGTATTTACTGAATCCTAACCTGTGTGGGGGCAAGAGGCTAGAAACCAAGCAAAGTGCCTATTTTAAAGCAAAAAAGGTTAAGTAGAACTTTTGGTAGTCTCACAATGCTAGGAAAAGAAAAATTACACTTCAGGGCCTGCCAAGATGGAGAGGCCCTGGCAAACAACACAGGATTCTATTTGATACCTCTGAAGGATAGCACTCTTGGACTAAGGGGAAGCTGGATTTAAACCAGCCCCTAAGAAGCCTAAAACAAAGCCTCAAGTCATCTCAAGCCTGTACTGAATCAAGGTCATCTGCTCCTGCTTTTAACTACCACCAGAGGAAAATTAAATCCTCTCTAGAGAACTGTATCACCATCAAGAGTCTCTATAATTTCTCAAACATAATGTTTGACATTCATTTTTTAAAATACCAGGAATCCTAGGAGAGAAGACCAAATGACTGAAAGCCAAGAGAAAAAGCAGACAACAGAGAAAGACCAAAAGGGGATATTATAATATTATAATTATTAGACACAGATTTTAAATAACTGTGATTAATATGTTCAGGAAAATAGATGACAAAATGAGAATTTCACCAGAGAAATGGAATCTACAAAAACAAATGAAATATAATTAAATTAAAATTCTAAAACTAAAAAATACATAATATAGAATTAGTAATAAAACAGATCCCTGTAACAGCAGATTGAACACTAAATGAAATAGAAAACAGGTCAACAGAAAATATCTAAATGAAGAACAGGGAAAAAAAAGAAAAGGTGGAAAATACCAAACTAAAAAGAAGGAAGGAAGGAAGGAAGGAAGGAAGGGAGGAAGGAAATACCAAACAGCACATGAGAGATATATGGGATGCAGAGAAAGACCTAACACACGTATATCTAGAACCCCAGAAGAAAGTGAGTGCAAGGGTGGGGCAGAAGCAATATCAGAAGAAATATTCCAAACCTGATAAAAGACATCAAGCTACAGATTCAAGAGTGTCTATGAAACTCAAGCACCTTAAATGCAAAGAAAACCACTTAAAAGCCTTTCTGAAAACATGAAAACCAAACACATTACCTCTCTAACAAAAACAATGGAGTCAGAAGGCAATGGGATGATATATTTATGAGTAATATGCTGAAAGAAAATAACTAACAATCTGGAATTCTATGCCCAACAAAAATATCCTTTAAAAGTGAAGACCAAATAAAAAGTGCTTTCAGACAAAAAGAGAATATTCACTACCATAGACTCACACTAAAAGAAAGAAATTATCAAGTGAAGTCAAAGACAAATATTATTATAATATCACTTACACGTGGAATCTAAAAAATAACACAAATGAATCTATATACAAAACAGAAAAACTCACAGACACAGAAAACAAACTTATAGTTACTGAAGGGGAAAGAGGGGGAGAAATTAGAAGTATGGAATTAACAGATACAAACTACTATACATAAAACAGATAAGTAACAAGGATTTACTGTATAGCACAAGGAACTATACTCAATATCTTGTAATAACCTATAATGGAAAATAATCTGAAAAAATATATATAACTGAACCACTCTGCTGTATACCTAAAACTAACAGAATATTGTAAATCAACTATACTTCAATTTAAAAATTTAAAAAGATTATCTATGGAAACAGAAATACTCTCAGATGAAAACATGGTAACATAAGAAAGACTCAAGAACACTAGGAAAGAGAAAACATGAATAAAATTAAATAACTATTAATGATTTAAAACAATAAAATAAAAACAAAGCAAAAAAAAAAAAAAAAAACAACACCTTAAACAAAAAACAAAAGGGTAATGATAAATGGAATGAAAGAGCTGTAAGGTATTTGCATTGTCCAGAAAATAATAGCAGTAGACTGTGTACAAAAATGGCCACAATAATTCCCATTCCTTGCAAATACTCTTTTACAATGTGACTTTGCTACTCTTCTTATTAAGAGGCAGAATTCATTTTCTCTACCTCTTGAATTTGGGCTTAGACTATGACTTGCTTTGGCCAATGGGACATTAGAAAATGTGATACAGCAGAGACATGAAAAGTGCCTGCACATTTCAATCTCTCTGCTACTCTTTAACGTTGAGTCATCAGGTGAATGAATGTTCCTCCTGGAAAGACCACATGGAGAACAAACTCCCCAACCCTACCCTGGCCAAAAGCTTGTCAACCAACACACATATAAGTGAAGCTATTCTATACTATTTGGCCCTAGCCAAACCACCACCAGACTACAGAGATCAATACAGCCCAAGTGAAACTGCCAATCCACAGACCCATGAGCTATTAAATGATTTATTTTAAGCTACTAAGCCTTTTATGAAGTAAAAACTAACTGATACAGAGCTAATATACGTAAGTAGATCAGTGGTTCTCAAACAAGGTTAATTTTGCTCCCAGGGAACATGTGGCAGTGTCTGGAGACATATTTGATTGTCACAACTGGGTGGGTACTACTGACATCTAGTGAGTAAAGACCAGGGATGCTGATAAATATCGCATAAGGTCTCCACAACAAAAAATTACCCTTCTCAAAATGTCAACATTGCCCATGTTGGGAAAAAAAAGTAAAGAATGACAGAATGAGGCAGACTTTAGAACAATCCTATCCAACAGAACTTTCTACAATGATGAAAATGTTTTGTATCTGTGCTACCCAATATGGTAGCCACTAGCCACATTTGGCTAGTAAGCACTTAAAATGTGGTTACTTTGATGGAGGAACTACTTTTAAATTGTACGCAGTTTTAATTTAAATTTAAATAGCCATGTATGGCTAGTGGCTCCTGTACTAAACAGCACAGCTCTAAAATTTAAAGCTAGTGATATTGAGAGTAGTGAAAATTAGGTTGAATAACAGTGGAAATGAGTTTGATAAAGTTAAGGCCCACAGTCACTTGTTAAAAATAAATATTCCAAACATTCTTTTTTGTTTCAATATATATAAATTCTGAAATGTACTATACTGATAAAACTATAACTGAAATTTTAAAATAAATTTACCATATCCTGCAAAAAAAAAAACAATGCTGACTGACAACCTTAACTAGAGGGCTTTTCTAGATTATTAGCATGAAAGCCCTAGGAAATTCTTAGAGCATCATTATTATTATTATTATTTATTATTTAAGTTTAAAGTGATCCAAGAAGAACTGCTGCATTTTAGAGACCTTCAAATTGTACCAAATGAATAGTTTTTTTAAAAAATTAATTTTTACTGGAGTATAGTTGCTTTGCAATGTTGTGTTAGTTTCTGCTGTACAGCAAAGTGAATCTGCTATATGTATACATATATCCCCTCTTTTTTTAGATTTCCTTACCATTCAGGTCACCACAGAACACTGACTAGAGGCTGCCTGTGCTATTCAGTGAATAGCTTTTAATCAAGTCATTTCAGGTAATTAAATATTCATTTACTCCCCTGCAGCAGTTCACTCTCTTTTCTTATCCTCTTCTATACTCCACCCTATCCACCAAAAGAGAAGTTGATTCAATGCTGGTACAATTCCAAAGATTTTTTTTTTTAACTTGTCAGCATTAAGTAGGTCAGTTTTCTGCTCTATTGGGTGTTTTGGCAATAGGTTTTCTTACTAGAATACAGTGGTTACTCTGCCTTGTAAGCACGTACCACAAAGAAAAAAAAAGACTTTGAATAACTCTCCTAAGGGAAGAACAGGCTGCCTAATCTCTAGAAGAAAATCCCTGAGTCTTAACTGAATACTACCAAGAAATTCTGACAGCAGAACAAAACAAAACAAAACAGAAGTAAAGAAAATTCCATTTCAAAATTTGTTCTATACTGTGAAGTCTGAAGATTTTAAAGGCCTTCAGGGTCTAACAACCCACAAAGATTTTGCTGAGACGGACTTATCAGCCTAATTCTAATCACTGAGATTATAAATCAAAGGAAAAGTAATAAAGGATACTCAATCTATCAGATGCTTTGTTAAGAAGTCTAATAGAAAAATACCTCATCACTAAAACAAAAATTATGGAAAACCTCTCCCTTGTAAGATATAACTTTCTTGTGAGGACTTTTTTTTTAAGTGAAAAATACAACACATTTAATGATCGTATTACAGCAGAAAGCAAATTTGGTAGAAGTTTACTAGAATAAATGATTTATACATAATTAAGTTATCATTCTTTCTTTTAAAAATCATTATCGTCTCTCTGAGAACTCATTTTTAATCATCTGTAAATCAAATATTAAAGAAGAAAACTGACAGGTACACATTCAACTAGTTAATTTATTTCATATCAGACCAAAAGTTCCTGCAGGGGCAAGATTTATATTCCCTATTAAGAACAGTGATTCAGGGACTTCCCTGGTGGTCTAGCAGTAAAGAATCCATCCTGCAATGCAGGGGACTGAGTTCGATCCCTGATCGGGGAACTAAGCCCCCACATGCCATGGAGCAACTAAGCCCGAGTGCAGAAAACTACAGAGCCCATGCGTGCCACAACTAGAGAAGAGAAAACTGCAAGACACAACTAGAGAGAAGCCCATGTGCTGTAACAAAAGATCCCACACACTGCAACAAAGATCCCACGTGCTACAACAAAGAGCCAACACAGCTCCCCCGCAAAAATAAATAAATAAATAAATAAATGAAGGAAGGAAGGAAGTACATTTAAAAACAAACAAACAAAAAAAGAACAGTGGTTCAGGGAGTTCCCTGGTGGACTAGTGGTTAGGATTCCGGGCTTTCACTGCCATGGCCTGGGTTCAATCCTTCCTTAAGGAACTGAGATTCCACAAGCCACTTGGCAAAAAAAAAAAAAAAAAAAAGAACAGTGGTTCAAATGAAAGAAAGGTCGAAACAACTATATTTACTGAATTTGCCTTCTATAAAGTTTCAAGAATTCTGACAAATTCTAGAAGAAAAGAATGGAAATTCTGCAAGCCAGATCACTTTAAAAAAATATATTTATTTGCAGCATGTAGGATCTTCGTTGCCACATGTGAGCTCTTAGTTGCAGCACGTGGGATCTAGTTCCCCGACCAGGGACTGCACCTGGGCCTCCTGCATTGGGAGCGAGGAGTCTTAACCAATGGACCACCAGGGAAGTCCCCAGATCACATATTAATGTGACTATAGCACACACTTAAGCTCACTAAGAATAAATTACACGAAAAAATAATACATTGTGGTCAATATTCATATTGTTATAAAATATGTTGACATTCACTTTATCATATTTCACTCACTATTAGAAGCAAAATATTTAGAAATAACAGAACATTCCAGGTATAATATAAATTCCAGAAAAAAGCCAGAAATTCACTCGCATTTATCTTTGCTTAAAAATTGAAATAAATGCACTGCTAGGCTTTTTCTTTTCTTAAAGGAAAGGAATTTCAGGACTTCCATGGTGGCGCAGGGGTTAAGAATCTGCCTGCCAATGCAGGCAACACAGGTTCGAGCCCTGGTCCAGGAAGATCCCACATGCCGTGAAGCAACTAAACCTGTGGGCCACAACTACTGAGCCTGCGCTCTAGAGCCTACGAGCCACAACCACTGAGCTCATGAGCCACAACTACTGAAGCCCATGAGCCTAGAGCCCGTGCTCCGCAACAAGAGAAGCCACTGCAATGAGAAGCCCGTGTATCACAACCAAGAGTAGCTCCCACTCACCACAACTAGTGGAAGCCCGTGTGCAGCAACAAAGACCCAACGCAGCCAATAAATAAATAAATAAATAAATAAATAAATTTTTTTGAAGATATAAGGTAAAATGGTAACACTTATCTTTGAGTAGAAGGATTACAGGAATTTTATTTTCTTTATGGTTTTCTATATTTTCTTGATTGTTTTACAATGAACATTCTTAATGTCATAATAAAAAGTTATTAA
The DNA here is from genome assembly GCF_030028045.1 of Hippopotamus amphibius kiboko. Classification (NCBI taxonomy): domain Eukaryota; kingdom Metazoa; phylum Chordata; class Mammalia; order Artiodactyla; family Hippopotamidae; genus Hippopotamus; species Hippopotamus amphibius. The sequence continues at coordinate 159,030,980 of NC_080189.1, forward strand.
CATTTGGAAAAATAAAATGAAATTATCAATGTAGATTAGAGTTTTTTATAGTTGAAATTTAGCAGCTCCTCTATCAGAGTAGACAGTGGTATTTAAATGCAGGTCTAAGTCTACACTTATGCTATCCTTCTCTGTTAACCTGGTCTTGCCAAAATGAAAAAAGGACAAAAAGAGAGAGAGAAGGATAAGGCCCAATTGGGAAATCTTTGAACTCCAGCCCTGGAACATGAAGGGCTAGATGTCATCTTTATAAAATGAAGTGTTAACAACTGCCCTAGAATCCAAGCAGAAAACGGACTGAGCCTGCAACTTGCTATAAACCCAGTTTCACAAAGGGAGCAAAAGCATAATGCCTCTAGCCCTGCCTCGTCAAAATGTAGGCTTGATTAATAGTTCACAAGGTATTGATAATGAGAGGAAAAACCATAAACCGCATAAACATCCCATAGCAGATAAATAACTTAAAGCCAGAAAATGGAATAATATGCACCTATTACATGGTAATGTAAAAAAATTTCCAACAACATGGGAAAACTGTCATAAATTGTGAAATGAAAAACGTGAGTTATGAAATTGTGTATATAATCCTATTAATAAACAAAAATACACATTTGTGTATGTGTATATGAATTTGTATGTGCATGAATATTTAAAGACCAGAAAGATATAGCCATATTAATAACAATTACCTCTGGACTGGAGTATTAAAGATGACCTTTTTTAATTTGCCTATTTGTATTTTCAAAAATATCTACAACTGACAAGTATTATTTGGGTAACTTTTTTTAGTCAATATGCAGGGGAGGGACTTCCCTGGTGGTGCAGTGGTTAAGAATCCACCTGCCAATGCAGGAGACATGGGTTTGTTCCCTGGTCTGGGAAGATCCCACATGCCACGTAGCAACTAAACCTGTGCGCCACAACCACTGAGATTATGCTCTAAAGCCCTTGTACCACAACTACTGAGCCCACATGCCACAACTACTGAAGCCTGTGCTGCACTCTAGGGCCTGCATGCTGCAACTACTGAAACCCACAAGCCTACAGCCCATGCTCTGCAACAAGAGAAGCCACCACAATGAGAAGCCCAGGTACCGCAATGAAGAGTAGCCCCCACTCACAGCAACTAGTGAAAGCCCGAGCTCAGCAACGAAGACCAAATACAGCCGAATAAATAAACAAATAAATAAAAATAAAACAAAATACTACTGTATTCCCATCAGACTGACAAGACTAAACAGATGTATAAGACCAAATGCTGGTGAGGATTTAAGGAAATGGGAACCCTAATACACTGCTGGTGGGAGCATATACTCGGAAACCATTCTGGAAAACAATCTGGCAGTATTCAGTGAAATTAAGTATGTGTATGGACCACAAGTCAGGAATTCCTTTTTTCAGTATATACTATAGAGAAACCTTTGCACAAGTAAATAGGGGATATGTATAGTTCATAGCCGTATTACTGTATTAGTAATTTTTAAGCCACACCTAGAAATCCATTATCAGAGAAATGCATAAATGTAGAAATGCATATAAAATTCAATATTATATTTTAACAGTCAGTTGGTATAAAATAGATTTACATATGTTTAAGTCTTAAAACAGTGTAGAGCAAAAAAGAATAAAATTCCTAGCACAAAACCATTATACCAAGGTCCCAAAATTCAAGTAAGTTTCTCCTTGCATAACCAAAATCTCACCTTCACAACTAAATTTTAAATTCATTTTGTTTCCTCATGGTATGCCACAAGATGCTAGTATGTAATTATAAAGCACCTATGTGTTGAACATCATATTGAAATACCATTTCTAAAGTAAAGTGAATGCAATCATATAATGGTGACAGATGCTGTTTACTGGCTATCCAAAAAGCCACTCCTGAATCCTTCCTCCCTCCTCGCCTCCCACTGTAGACACCAAAAGGCTAACTACAGTTAGAAGTGTCCATATAACCCAATTTTGGCCCATGAGACATCAGAAGCACTTCTGAGCAAGCCACTTCTGGAAAAGCTTTTGCTTGGCCTGGATCTTTTGCCTTCCTCCTTAATTGTGGGTGGAAGGCTAGAGCTGCAGCAGTTATCTTAGGATCATGAAGGCCAAACAAATCACAAAGATATGGGCCCCAACACTGCTGAGTCACTGAAGCAACAGAAGCAACTGCCTACTTTCAGACTTACGCAAGAAAAACAAACTTCTCTTTGTTTAAGCCTGTAGTCAGATTTTTCAGTCACTTACAGTTTATACAGTCCTTCTATATCACCATATCAGAAACTCGACAACTTTAACCATAAGTGATAAATTAGCCTGACAAGGACTATTCTAATGAGTATCTGCTCAGAGACCTGTAGGAAGTCTGAGCTGAGGTAAGAATGAGAGAGAACAAGAATATAGAATCAGGAGCTCTATAGGCTCTGAACTGCACACACTGTAAGAGCCTAGACTCTCAAAATGATCACCAAGAGTGTATCATCAGGAGGGTCATCTCCTTAAACAATAACTTAAGCCTTCAAGAGTCAAAATAAAAGCCCCGGAACATTAAGACTACTGTCCAAAAACAAACAAACAAACAAAAAACCTCATACTGTTAAATGCTGGAGAGAGTGTGGAGAAAAGGAAACCCTCCTGCACTGTTGGTGGGAATGTAAATTGATACAGCCACTATGGAGAACAGTATGGAGGTTCCTTGAAAAACTAAAAATAGAGTTACCATATGACCCAACAATCCCACCGCTGGGCATATACCCAGAGAAAACCATAATTCAAAAAGACACATGCACTCGAATATTCATTGCAGCACTATTTACAATAGTCAGGACATGGAAGCAACCTAAATGTCCATCAACAGATGAATGGATAAAGAAGATGTGATACATATATACAACGGAACACTACTCAGCTGTAAAGAGGAACGGAATTGGGACATTTGTAGAGTCATGGATGGACCTAGAGACTGTCATACAAAGTGAAGTGAGTTAGAGAAAAACAAATATCATATAGTAACACATATATGCGGAATATAGAGAAATGGTACACATCAACCGGTTTGCAAGGCAGAAACAGAGACCCAGATGTAGAGAACAAACATATGGACACCAAGTGGGGAAAGCGGGGGGTGTTGGGGTGGGATGAATTGGGAGATTGGGATTGCCATATATACATTACCAAGAAGAAAAAAAATATCAAATTGTACGCTTTAAATATATGCAGTTTATTGTATGTCAACTGTATCTCAATAAAAGCTCTTAAAGAAAAAAAAAACTCATACTGTTAATATACTTAGGTATGATAATGGTATTGGATAATGGTACTATTCTTTCAACACTCTTATACATTTAAATATTTCATAATAAAAAGAGTTGGTGTTAATGTTAATTTACTGGTTTGGATATTGTGCCATACCTATGTAACAACTGGGCGAAACTGGGTAAAGGACACGTGGAACCTCTCTGTCCTCTTTTTACAACTTCCTATGAATTTAAAATTATATCAAAATAAAATGTTAAAACAAAAACGTTGGAAAGACTTCCAGTTTAGTAATAAACACATACCTCTCTTTTTCTTCCATTGAACTAAACTATAAAACCTGGACAGAATGCATGAACAGCTATTTGAAGACTCTGAAATGTAAATATTACAGGTAGATCTCGGAAGAGCACCAGAATTAAAAGTATCACCAAACTTGCTGTGAGTTTATCATTTTTCCGCTTTAGTATCCCCTAGCCTGAATTCAATACAGCCCAAAATCCAGAAGTGAGCAGAGAGATATAGGAGAAACCCTCTAAGCTCTAGCTCAAGGCCAGAAGAGGGAACTCCTAAAGTGCAAAGAGAGTGGGGAAATCACTTGGGTATTTTTTCATTCTCCTTTCTCCCCATACTCTCAAGTCCCAGTCCCCAGGTCTTCTGTGGTGGGTGCAACAGCAACAATAGCAAGACCAACTGGGAATGGAAAGCCTCCAGGAGTGAAAAATCTGAGGAGAACATTCTTCTCCATTCAATGGAGCCCTGCCTCCAAGTGGGCCGGACGAACTCCATTGTTTTTTTCTTTTTCTCCTTCTCTCTCTGTTCTCAGGAAAGTGACTCCATAAAGTTGTTTACAAACTCCTGAGCTCACTCTCAACCTGTGTAGATATAAATCTGATGCTAATTAACATCATAAAAACTCTGAAAACTGAGAAAATGAGTAGACCTCCACCCAGATCCCGGACTGAACAATGAGTGGAACACACATGGGACAGATCTGAAAAGCACCGACAAAGCTCTGAAAACTGAACTGACATTGGAATCACGACCCACAGAATGCTAAAACAAAAAATATCAACATTTTCCACAGAATGTAAAGAAAATCTAGAATCTCATTACACGATAGTCAGAATGTCCAGGATACAAACCAAAATTGCTCAGTATAAGAAGAACCACAAAAATCTCTGCTCACATGGGAAAACACAACACCAATGAAGAGGTGAATATAGATATTGGAATTATCTCACAAGGACTTGAAAGCAGCTATTGTAAAAATGCTCCAATGAACATCAAACACTCTTGAAATAAATGTTAAATTAGAAATCATGAGCAAAAAAAATGAAGACATAAAGAACAAATAGAAATTTTAGAACTGAAAAATAAAGTAACCAAACCAAACCAAAAGTTCTGAATAAGATTTCAATGTCCTTTAAATTAAAATATATTTTTCTTTCCCTCCCATTTTAATGTTTTCAAAAAAATCAACTACTGAAATATGTCCAATCTAAAAAAAAAAAAAGAAAAAAGGAATGAAAAGAACTCAGAAACCATTCATCTCACTTAACGAACCAGGACGCCTCTACCACTCCTCTTCCTCACCTCTAACAAACCCCTCAACGTAGAATGACCTCTTTTCGGACTCCAACTTACCTAAAATCCTACTCAATCTTCAGGACGCAGCTCAAATGCCAGATCCATGAAGCAAATACGAAAGAACATTTCTCACCTATAAATTCAAGAAGTACTATAAGTTGCATACTGAAATTTGGTATCTATGTTAAGAAAAGTAATTTCATTTTTATGGTTATTTACAAGTTCCATCTCTTCTAATAGATTTAAAATTCTTTAAGACCATAAAGTTTGGCTCCCATCTGTAACCTACCTCAACATCTTCATTGAACTGATTAGTAAAAATTTGTTGAATTGAACTTCAACTATTAAAAGATCTTTGAAACAAAATGCATTGAATTAAAGAAATTTGAGCTACATCAAAACCTCCAGTTTCTGTGTTTTAGTTTTATGAATCAAAATTTACATAATCTACAGAATGACAAATCACTATTTTTCACAAAAAATGAAAAAACAAGGATTTACTGTATAGCACAGGCAACTATATTCAATTTTATTACAAGACCTATAGTATAGGTCTTGTAATAACCTATAATGGAAAATAATCTGAAAAAAAATATATATATATAACTGAATCACTTTGCCATAAACCTGACACTAAACAATATTGTAAACTGACTATACTTCAATTTTTTTAAAAATGAAGAAACATATGACATGGAAAAAGAGACATATTCTTAATCCTTTTCTTATAAAAGTTTCTTTTCAAAGGGAAAAGAAATGTCAGTTCCCCCATGGTCAGGCAAACAGAATGGAGTTTAGAGATAACTTGTTAGCATAAAACGGTTAAGATTGATGCTTTAAAATGGGATTAACTTAAAGCTGTAACAACCACCTTCAACTTTAAACATACGGCTGTAACGTTATCAATTACTGTCTGCTCTCACAATTTCTTATCTACATACAATAATGCCACACTATAAAACAAGCATATAGAAGGTGACTATAAAGTCAATTTTCCCTTCTACCCTCTCTGAAGTCCAATTTAACGTCTATCCTTTGGGGTAAAAAATATAGACAGTTCGCTACAAGTAAAAGACAGCCAAATCAGTACTATGGGCAGTGGAAAGAGCATATCCACTCTTTAGAATTAATCGTGGATTTAAATTCTCATTCTGGCTTTCAAAGTCATTTAACTAGTCTAGGCTTCAGTTTCCTCACTGTAAAGCCATCTACCTCATCTGGATTAAAAAAGAAAGTATATATATGGCTTAACATAGCATCTGGTACACAAATAAATGCACAGTAAACAGCAGTTGGTACTGTTATTTCACCACTGGCAGAATCACTGAAAGAAAGTTCTTTTTCAGCTCCTCCAAACCTTTGTTGTTCTGCCTGTCATAGGAATTCTGATATCATCATTCTGTTTACTAATGAAAATCTTAAACTCCTAAAATGACTCAGTACCAAGAGCCTTCTTCCTCTGTGCCCCACATCAAACTATCAGCAGGTTTGAAGAGTTTTTTGAAAAAACATACAGTACTTCTAATAGGACAGAAGTCTCAACATTATCACCTGACTGTCCTGAAGCTTTTCCATAAACAACTGCTACTATCCATTCCAAACAAAGTAATGCCCCTTTAAAAAAACAAAACTTCTCCTAATCTCCACTAGGTAGTGTGGCATCACTTGTTTTTTAAAAAAAAAAAAAGGCAAGACTTAATTTAGAAGATAGGGAGGGAAGCTAGATTTCTAAATGATTCAGAAAATGACAGAATTAGGAAATTCTGGGAGGTACTTCCCTGGTGGTTCAGTGGCTAAGACTCCTCACTCCCAATGCAGGGAACTAGATCCCACATGCTGTAACTAAAGATTCCATACGCAGCAATGAAGATCCCGCATGCTGCAACTAAGACCTGATACAGCCAAATAAATAAATCTATATAAAAAATACAGGGAGGGAGGGAGGGGGAGAGAGAGAGAGAGGGAGGGAGGAAGGAAGGAAGAAGGGGAAAATTCACGCAATTCCCTGGCAGTCCAGTGGTTAGGACTTGGCGCTTTCACTGCCAAGGCCAAGGTTCAATCCCTGGTGGGTGAACTAAGATCCCAAAAGACATGGGAGGCTGCCAAAAAAAGAAAAAAAGAAAATTCTGTATCTAACAATAACAAGGAATTATCCAAAATCTTGATAGTCTCTGGATACAGGAAAATCATATCAAGGGGGTGGAGGGAAGTACCCAATTACGCATTTTTAAAAAGAAAATAATTTAACCTAACCGACTTAACCTATAGTGAAAGGCTACTCCTCTACTTTAATTTCTTAGTAAACTCAGATTTCAAATATTGATTTTTCTCAAGTTGGGACATATATACATTTCTAAATTTCACTGAACAAACTAGAGTTGGTAGGTACAACTGGTTAATAAATCAAATTCATTGCTGGTTATCACTGATTGTTAACAGTAAGTAACATTTATATACATGCCAAGCACTGTCCTAAGGCTTTTAGATGCATTTTCATGTAATCCTTAGACCCATGAAAATAATTGTTTTAATAATATACAAGGTTGTTATGCAGGATTTCTTAACACAGACACCAAACTTCGTATCTATCAGACAGATATCTGACAAATAACAGAACTTCTGGCTCAGAATGAACTAAAAATACACCAACAGCCACTGAGGAACTTCTAAAGCCTTTTCCTATCAATGAAAAACCATTTTTATTCATTTAAGAAATATTTACTCAATACTTTTTCTGTGTAAGTCACAACCCACTTAAAATATTGTGGAAAATAGCAGGAACATGCCCTCAACAAGGTTCTAGTATAAAATGAAACATACAAATAACAGAAGTATATCCTAGAAGGAATAAATCACTATACATAAAATATCCTACAGGAATAATTAGGACAAAAGGTAAGTTTGGGCAGGGATAAGAACTTCTAGGGGGACTTCCATGGCGGTCCAGTGGTTAGGATTCCACGCTCTGACTGCTGAGGGCAGTTCAATGCCTGGTTAGGGAACTAATATCGTGCAGTGTGGCCAAAAAACAAACAAAAACAAAACAAAACAAACAAAAAAACCCCACCAAAACAAACAACAACAACAACAAATCTAGGGAAGGAGTAGTGTTTAAACCAGGTAGAAGCATAGAACCTAGGATGAGAGGACTTGGGTTACAATACCAAACTCACCAATTCATTCATTCAACTTACATTTATTGAACAGTAACTTTGTTCCAAGTCTTCGGATAAAGAGCTGAGTAAGTTTTGTCCCTTAAGTAGTTTAGTTTATTCAGATTAACAAACACAAAACACTGTTAAGTGTATTTAAACTCTTTAAAGGGAGCTAGAGAACACAGAGGGAAAAAAAAAAATTAAAAGCTTCCCGGTAAAGCTAATTTTTAAGCTGAGTCTAGAAAAATAATCATTCCTAACACTGAATTATTAAATGATCAAACTTTGCCACTAAAATATTTACTCAAAGAGGATATCTATTTACCTTACCTGAAAACTATTTTAAAAACTACCCTATATGAAAAATTAAACCTCTCCCTTTGCTCTACTGAACAGTGGTTAAGTGGGATGGCTCTAGAGCCAGATTTTGCTCAGGTTCAAGTCACAGCCTCTTTACTTATGGGGATAGTTGAGCTTCACATTCCCCAGCCGACAGATGAGGATAACACCAGTTCCCACCTTATGAACTTGCTATGAGGATTAAATGAGTTAACACATGTAAAGGGTCTAGGGCAGTACTTGGCACACAGTAAGAGCTCAATCACTCTTTGCTATTATTATTACTATTACATTTACCAGACCTTAATTAAACTCCTATTACGTACCAAGTAGTATGCAGTGTGTGATAAAAGAACAATCAAGGGAAACTGATCTCCACTTTTCAGTCTGAATTATATTAAAAGTCTCAATGAAGATTTATCTCCTATGATATCAAGTATTAAAAACAGAAGGCAGTATGGCCAGTCTAAAGCTTATCAGGTCCAGTTATAAGCCAGAGGGATCTAGCCTAGTTTTATTAGACACAAGCAGGATCTAAGCTAGGATGAGGCACGTGAGGTACCCTAGCACAAAATTTAAGAATGCACTCACTCTCAGAGTCATGCAAGTGGCACACCCATGAGGCTACTACCCATTCATATTCAACAAATATTGGATGAATAGGCCCATTCTTTGTCCTCAAGGAGGCAGCAGTCCAGTGAAGGATGCAGATACACCAATAAATAATTGCCATTTAGTTTGAGAGTTGCTATAATAAAGGTACATTCTACATACAGAGGTATCATAAAAGATGAAGTGGTTAGACTGACTTGGGTAACCAGGGAGCAATTCAGAGAAGTCATTTCGCTGGAGCTTAAATAATTTATCGTAGTACCTCCAAGAGGCTAAGGTGGGCAGGAACTAGCAATCTAGGCAAGGAGAATAGCTGGGAAAAGCTCAAAGGCAGAATGTATTGAAGGAACTACAAGGAATTTGGTGAGAATAATCTAAAAGGAAGCAGTGAGCTGTAAAACTGAAGTGGTAGCTAGAAAGCAGATAAGTGGTAGCTAGAAAGCAGATAAAGTTTAAGGTAGGGCTCCTTTTTTTTTTTTGGTTGCACCAGGTCTTAGTTACAGCAGGCAGGCTCCTTAGTTGTGGCAGGCAAACTCTTGGTTGCAGCATGCATGTGGGATCTAGTTCCCTGACCAGGGATCAAACCCAGTCCCCCTGCCTTGGGAGCATGGAGTCTTATGCACTGAGCCACCAAAGAAGTCCCAAGGTAGGGTTCTGTAAACATCACATTCAGAAATTTATTTCACAAGTAGTAGAGTTTAATTATGAGTGGTAAATCAGACCTGTTACTCAGGATAATTCTGGTTATTTTCTGTTTTCTGACTGTTCTGGACTAGAACAATGACCTCTGAACTTTTTTGATCCTGTACCCCATTACCAAAAATTTTGAGCATATCCCTCAATGTGTATATATTTATATTACATCTAGACATTACTATAGTCACATATTAAACACGTAAGTAGAAAATGTTTAAAGGGTGAAATGATAAATGTAATATAAATATAATAATAGTCAAAAAGTAGAAACAATCCAAACATCTATCAACTGATGAATGAATTTTTTAAATGTGGTATATCCATACAATGGAATACTATTCAACAATGAAAGGAACAATGCTGCTCGATACACGCTACAATATGGATGAATCTTAAAAACATTAAGCTAAGTGAAGAAGGCCACATGTTATATGATTCCATTTATATGAAATCTCCAGAAAAAGCAAATTTTTAGAGATGGAAAGTAATTACTGACTACCTGAGGCTGGAGGCAGGAACAAGAATTGATTGCAAATGGGCACAAGGAATTGGGGGGGGGGGGTGGTAATGAAAATATTCTAAAACTGAATTTTGGAGATGGTCATATAACTTTGTAAATTTACTAAAAGTCACTGATCTGTACACTTATAACAAGTGAATTTTGTGGTAAATTACAGGCACACCTTGGCAATACTGCAGGTTCAGTTCTAGACCACTGCAATAAAGCATACATCACAATAATGTCATACAAATTGTTTGTTTTCCAGTGCAAATAAAAATTATGTTTATTAAATGTAGAACAAATGAACAAACAAAACAGAAACAGAGTCATAGAGAGAACAAACAGGTGGTTGCCTGAGGGGAGGGGGTAGGGAGGAAACAAATAATTGAGGGAGAGTACGAGGTATAAACTTCCAGTTGCAAAATAAATGAATCATGGGTATGAAATGTACAGTGTGGGGAATACAGTCAATAACTCTGTATGGTGACATATTGTCACTAGGCTTGTCATGGTGACCATTTTGAAATATACAGAAATATCAAATCAACATGTATAACAGGAACTAACATAGTGTTGTAGGTCAATTATACATCAAAAACGAAACTCATAGAAAAAAAAATCAGATCTGCGATCACCAGAGGCAGGGGGTGGTTGAAGGGGGAACTACATAAAGGCAGTCAAAAGGCACACACTTGCAATTACTAGGGATACAATGCACAACATGATAAAAACTGCTGTGTGTCATAAATGAAAGCTGGTAAGATAGTAAATCCTAAGTGTTCTCATCACAAGGGACATTTTTTTCCTATTTCTTTAATTTTTGTATATTTATGAGATGATGGATACGTTTCACTAAACTTATTGTGATAATCATTTCATGATGTATATGAGTGAAATCACTATGCTGTATACCTTAAACTTATATAGTGCTGTATGTAAATTATCTCAATAAAACTGGAAAAAAAGGTTATGTTTACACTATACTGTAGTCTAAATGTTTAGCGTGTACAACAGCATTATGTCTAAGAAAACAATGTACATACCTTAATTTTAAAATAGGATATTGCTAAAAAATGCTACCCATCATCATCAGCGAGTCATAATCTTTTGCAACACCAACACCAAAGATCACTGATCACAGGACACCAAAACAAACATAATGAAAATGAAAATGTCTGAAATATTGTGAGAAATAACCAAAATGTGACACAGAGACATGAGGTGAACAAATGTTGTTGGAAAAAATGGCACCAACAGACTTGCTCCATGCAGGGTTGCCACAAACCTTCAATTTGTAAAAAACACATTATCTGCAAAGTACAATAAAGTAAAGTGCAATAAAATGAGCTATGCCTGTACTGTCAATAAATCTACCTAAAAACAAAAATATAAAATTTAAAAATTTTAATGCAGATATCTATGCAAAGTAAGTTCCTAACAGACTAGAAGACAAAGCTGGAAGTAAAAAGGCTGGTTGGAGGCCTGTTTGACAGTTGAAAGACATCACTGAGACCTAAATGCAAGAAAGTGACAGTGAGAATGCAAATAAAAGGACTTGCTTACAGTTAAAATGCAGAGTAAGGCTATTAAATTATCCACATCAAAAAATCACTCTGAGATTTCATGTTTAGCAAGTCCCTATTACATTGATAAAATAAATGACAATATTCTTATTAATCTTAAAATTCCAAAGACCAGACCCAATCAATACTATCTCAGTTTTGCTCTGGCAAAAGAGTTAATTTCAATACAGTACCCTAAACTCTGGGAAATTCCTTCTTACGGCATTGTCATCACTTCACAGACTTACTCTGCAAGCTGCTCAAGCCTCTATTCTCCTTTACTTTTTCTTAATCATTTTTACAAATTGGGTAAAATGCAACTTGCTGGAAAATGGTGCAGTTTTATGATATGAATAACCAGGTTGTTCTTATGTAGTTAATGGACTCAGAAAATAACACATTTTTCATTCGATCATGTTTTCCTGTGAAACAGAAGTTTTTAATAAATATTAGCTAGTATTAACATATTCAAAAGAATGAGATATAATTTTAAAAAATATAAATATCAAAGTAGCCCACTCATTTTTAATTTATACCTCACTGCTCATTCTAACCCTGGAATTATTAAGCACTGGGTTTTCTAATTTACCTTTAACCACTGCCAGAACTGGACTTTCCTTATGTTTATCCAGTTTTAAGACTCTCAAGAGATTCAAAGATATCAAAATTCTCAAAGACTCCCTTTTCTAAAGATTAAATTATCCCAACAGGAGGGGAGAGCTCTGATTTCCTTCTGCTATAGTCAGAAAAGGCTCTTAGGATTCACCTTTCCTGTAAATTTAAACAGTTCTCTGAGAGTCATAGTTAATAGATAAGTTTTCTCTTCCATAGCTAGAGGATGCAAAGTATCTCTAACGTTAATGTTTACTGATTAACATACAATCTGGGCCCTTATAAACAGGGGCTCAAGTCACGAAGTTTTTACTGTCAATCTTCCGATACAGATTCCTTAATCTGTCAGAGTAACGTGGAGTTAGTAAACGTCCAAATTCTCTCAGGAGCTAACATTTTTTAAATATTATAATCGGTTTAAAACCAAGATAAAATTTATATCTCTACGGATATCTAGCCAAATGAGTAAAAAACAAACGTCACTGGAGAGCTTCTTTGAAAAGGGGGAAAGACCCAATGATGAGAGAGTAGAAGACTCTAAGACTGCCAACAAAAAGAAAGCTGCATTTAAAAGAAAATACCAAGAGTCCTACTTAAATTATAGGTTCGTTGCAACAGATGATTCACATTCTCCAACACCACTTTGTATAATATGTGGCAACCGGCTATCCAACGAAGCCATGAAACCTTCAAAACCACTTTGTCACTCGGAGACCAAGTGCTCTGCATTAAAAGACAAGCCTTTGGAGTTTTTCCAAAGAAAAAAATGTGAATACGAAGAACAGAAGCAATTATTGGAGGCCACCACTTCATCAAATGTGTCTGCACTGAGAGCATCATTCTATTTTTCATTTTAATGATTTTAAATTTATTTATTGGCTGCGTAGGATCTTTGTTGCTGCGCACCTGCTTTCTCTAGTTGCTACTCTTCGTTGTGTGCATGGGCTTCTCATTGAGGTGGCTTCTCTTGTTCTGGAACATGGGCTCTAGGCGTGTGAGCTCAGTAGTTGTGACTCTCGGGCTCTAGAGCATAGGCTCAGTAGTTGTGGTGCACAGGCTTAATTGCTCCATGGCATGTGGGATCTTCCTAGACCAGGGCTCGAACTCATGTCCTCTGCATTGGCAGGTGGATCCTTAACCACTGCGCCAGCAGGGAAGTCCTGAGAACACCATTCTCAGTGGCTAACCACATAGCTAAAGCTGAGAAGCCCTTTACTATTGGTGAAAAGTTGATCCTGCCTGCTGCTAAGGACATCTGTCGTGAACTTTTAGGAGAGGCTGCGGTTCAAAAGGTGGTATGTGTTGCTCTTTCGGCTAGCACCATAACTAGACAAACTGATGAAACAGCAGCGGATACTGAGGCACAATTGTTAGAAAGGATTAATGAGTCATTGTGGTACGCAATCCAGGTTGACGAATCTACTGATGTTGACAACAAGGCACCAATGGTTGCTTTTGTGCGATGTATTTCTCAGGAGAATGTGCATAAGGATATGCTATGTGCACTTTTGTTGCCCTCCAACACCACGGCTCCAGAACTATTCAAGTCTCTGAATGATTACATATCAAGAAAACTGAATTGGTCATTTTGTGTCAGTACGTGCACAGACGGAGCGGCTGCCATGACTGGACGGCTTTCTGGTTTCACTACTCAGGTCAAAGATGTCCCTTCTGAATGTGAGTCTACACACTGTGTCATCCATAGAGAAATGCTGGCTAGCCAAAAAATGTCACCTGAACTTAACGTTTTGCAGGATGTGATTAAAATTATCAACCACATTAAACTATACGCCCTTAACTCACGTCTGTTCACACAGCTCTGTGAGGAGATGGACACAGAGCACACACGTCTTCTCTTATACACAGAAGTGAGATGGCTTTCTAAAGGCAGATCACCGGCCAGTTTTTGAGTTATGAGAGCCACTCCAGAGATTTCTTTTAGAAGAACAGTCACCACTGGCAGACACAGAATGGGTTGCAAAACTTGCTTACTTGTGTGACATATTCAACCGGCTCAATGAACTCAATCTGTCACTTCAGGGGAGAACGACAACTGCGTTCAAGTAGGCAGATAAAGTGGCTGCATTCAAAGCCAGACTGGAATTACAGGGGTGAAGAGTGAACATTGGGATTTTTGACATGTTTCAAAGATTAGCAGAGATTTTGAAAGAGACTGAGCCAAGGCCTTCTTCCTCCCAGCTGGTGTATAATCACCCATCTCAGCTTTCAAAAGTTTGAGCATTATTTCCCAACCATAAAAGACCCCCCAACTGGGAAGGAATGGATCCAAGACCTATTTGTGAATAACCCAGGTGAATCGAATTTGTCCATGCTAGAAGAGGATCAACTGCTTGAGATCGCAAATGACGGTGGCCTTAAAAGTATGTTTGAGACAACTTCAAATCTCTATATGTTCTGGATTAAAGTCAAGGCGGAATATACTGAGATTGCCACAAAAGCACTGAAAAGCCTACTTCCATTTTCAACATCCTATCTTTGCGAAGCAGGATTTTCCGCAGTGAAAGCAACCAAAATGAGATTATGGAGTAGACTGGACATAAGCAACACACTTGGGGTGTCACGCTGTTTCATCACCCCCAGATGGGACCATCTAGTTGCAGGCAAACAGGCTCAGGGCTCCCACTGATTCTGCATTATGGTGAGTTGCATAATTATTTCATTATATATTACAATGTAATAATAATAGAAATAAAGTGCACAATAAATGTAATGCACTTGAATCATCCCGAAACTCTCCCCCCAACCCTCCCCCAGTCCGTGGAGAAACTGTCTTCCACAAAACCGGTTCCTGGTGCCAAAAAGGTTGGGGACCACTGTCTTAGTGGAAAACACTGGGGAAAAGTTTCATGACATTGGACTTGGGAATGATTCCTTGTATATGACACCAAAATCAAGGCAACAAAAGTAAAAATAGATAAATTAGACTACATCAAAATTAAAAACTTCTCAACAAAGGACACAATCAACAGAGTCAGAAGGCAACCTATAGGAGAAAACGTCTGCAAATCTTATATCTGACAAGCAGTTAATATCCAGAGCTCCAACAATGCAACAACAACAAAAAAACCAAACAACTTGATTAGAAAATAGGCAAAGGACTTGAATAGATATTCTCCACAAAAACTATATTTATATTTGTATAATGGTGAACAAGTACATGAAAAGATGCTCAGATGGTTCAACATCACTAATCATTAGAAAAACACAAATCAAAGCTGCAATGAGATACCACCTCACACCTATTAGAAAGGCTACTACTGAAAAACAAACAGAAAATAACAAGTGTTGGTGAGGATGTGGAGAAACTGGAACTCTTGCACATTGCTGGTAAGGATGTAAAATTGTGCAGCCACTATGGACATGGTACGGCAGTTCCTCAAAATTTAAACAAAATTACCACAATTCCACTTTTGGGTATACACCCAAAAGAACTGAAAGCAGGGGCTCAAAGAAATATTTGTACACCAATGTTCATAGCAGCATTATTCACAATAGCCAAAAGGTGGAAGCAACCCAAGTGTCCATCAAAGGATGAATGGATAAACAAAATGTGGTATAAACAGACAATGGAATATTATTCGGACTTAAAAATGAAGGAAATTCTGATACATGCTACAGCATGTGTGATCCTTAAACACCAATGCTAAGTGAAATAAGCCAGTCACAAAAAGGTAAAGTGTATAATTCCACTCATATGAGGTACCTAGAGTGGTCAAATTCATACACAGAAAGTAGAATGCTGGTTGCCAGGGGCTAGAGGGAGTGGGGAACACGAGTTGTTTATTGAACAGAGTTTCAGTTTTGCAAAATTTAGAGTTCTGGAGATTGGTTGTACAACAATGTGAACAATGTGAACATACTTAACACTACTGAACTGTACACTTAGAAATGATTGATATGGGGACTTCCCTGGCGATTCAGTGGTTAAGACTCCACGCTTACAATGTAGGGGGCTCAGGTTTGAGCCCTGGTCAGGAACTAAGGTCCCATATGCTGTGTGGTGTGGCAAAAAAAAAAATTTTTTTTAATTAATATGGTCCATTTTATGGTATGCCAAACACTTCCTTGCCACAAATTTTAAATACTTTTGTTAAACATTTCATATATAAAAGGTACCATACCTTTTAATAATGGGGGGTGGGGGGGTGGGCACACAAGAAAAAAGTCACACAACTTCTGTTTTGCCAAAAACCTGAATAAGCATGAACTGAATGCCATTTTTTAGAAATAAGAATCTCACCAAAAGATAATGGTAAGTAGGAGAACCACCAACCCCAAAGAAATATTTCTGCCTTCCACAATTATTCAAACTTCTTTTTGCATTTTAAAAGAATATTTACATAGCCACTCCTATTTACAAGAGAACCTCATCATTTACCTCCCTTCCATGGAGAGAATAAAGTACCACAGACTAAACACCACCATATCTGCGACTTCTATAGGATGTTTTAGGCGTTTCCATTGTTGCTTGTTTTAGCTTCGGTCAGAAAGCAGTCTCTCACTTAACTTAAGGGATTTTTATCCCCTCAGGCATTGGCCTTGTGGAAAGGAGGCAAGGCAAAGTATTCAGTAAACCTGGAAAAGATGTTATCAGCAATTCACCTATTCAGACTATTTAAAAGCAAAAACGAGCTAAAGAAATGCTTAAAAGAAAAAAGGTGGCAAGTTAGTTGCTTAAAGATTTTATATATGTTCGTATATATATGCATATATTTTGTTGTTGTTATTTAAGATACAGTATTTTATATCTGGAATTATTCCCAATCTAATTCTACTGGAAACCATCTCGTCTTGTTTTTAAATGCCAACAAAACAAAACAAAACCTCAAAAAACAAAAACAGCTTTCCTAATTATTGTACCTTTTGAACTAAAATATATTATTTCACAAATTCAGTCAATTCTTATTGTTCATAGTTGCGAGAAAACTTTTAAGATGACCTCTGTCACAATAGCTGGTCCGGTCATTTTCCACTGTAAAATATCTATCTACCTGTGAGTAGTGGGGAAATAGTAGCGAACCAACTCCATTGAATTAGGCTCATTATAACATAGATCAACTAGGAATGGAAAAGCATCTAGACAGCAAGAAAATGTTCTGGGTCTAAGAGGTAATGAGACGCTTGCTCCCTAGAACTTACTTCCCAGCTACAGTGAATGGATCAACACCCTGATGTAATGTTTAGAAGATCATCTAAAAACACTATCCAGTTACATCCAGAAATTGAGTATTAGCTATATTTAAAACTGCCACAGACCTGTATAATTTTATACAATTATATAAATGCCACAATTTATATAACTGATAAGTGTGATCAATAAGATAACCAAATAGTCTATAACTTTACAAGTTTTCTTGTCCCACTGAAAAAATGTTTTCATATTTACCAGAAATTTAGCAGGTAAAAAATCCTGAAAATGACTATGTAGTTTTTCTTAAAAGAAGCAGATAGACAAAACAAACGATACATATGATGGTAACATTGGCACTAATTTCTCAAATCTAAATACTATATTGGAAACCACCTACTTTCCCAAATACTTCTCAACTTACTAAAATAAACAAGAAAAAAAAGAAACCAAGTAGACTTTGAACAAAAATAACTAGCATTTTCTAAAAAACAAAAATCCGGAACTACAAATCTTATTTTGCATCTTGTTTATAAATTTTTGTCTCTACTTTTGATTATAGCAGTATGCTTCTTGGTTGACACGAAAGAAAATTCAAGAAATCAATTTCACTTCTTCCTCTTTAGGCATCTTATTTTCAATATCATATTCTAGTAGACAAGAGTAGCACACAAAATTCTCACGGAACTCATACACCATAACTTCCTGCAAATATTCCTCTTTTTCATTTATTATATCCATGTTGATATTCTTTTTTTTTTTTTTCTTTTTTTTTTTTTTTGGCACACGGGCTTAGTTGCTCCGCGGCATGTGGGATCTTCCAGGAGCTGGGATCGAACCTGTGACCTCTGCATTGGCAGGCGGATTCTTAACCACTGCGCCACCTAGGAAGCCCCATGTTTATATTCTTTATCTTAAAAGTAACACAAAGGAAGGGAGGGAATATGGGGATATGTGTATAAAAACAGATGATTGAACTTGGTGTACCCCCAAAAAAAATAATTAAAAAAAAAAAAAGTAATACAAATTACGGCACATCATACAGTCCAAAAAATGGCTACAATGGCAGATTCCATCCCACATGCTCTTTTTTTAAAATATCATTATTGGATTATAATTGTTTTACAATGTTGTGTTAGTTTCTGCTGTACAACAAAGTGAATCAGCTATATATATGCCTATATCCCCTCCCTCATGAGCCTCCCTCCCACCTTCCCTACCATATGCTCTTATAATCTGATGTTGATACTCTTCCCTTCAAGTGGTGAGATCTATGTCCAGCCCCTCCTCTGAACCTGGGTGGATCTTTATGACTACCTCAACCAACAGAAGAGAGCAGAGTAACACTATGTGACTTCCAAAACTAAGTCAAATATGCCATGCAACTTCACCTTGCTCTTTCGGGATGCTCTCTCTTGGAATCCAGCCACAATACTGTGAGGAAGCCGAGTAGCCAAAAAGAGAGGAGAGGTCATGTGCAGGTATTTTGGCCTACAGCCCAGGCCCCTACCAGCAGCCAGCGTTAACCATCAGACACATGAGTGAGTAAGCCTTCAAATGATTCTAGCTCCCAGCCATTGAGCCACCTCTGCCCCTCCAGCAACCCCACCTCACACCACCTGTTAACAGAGACAAGCTGGCCCCACCAAGCAAGCCTTGCCCAAAGTGCAGATACCTGAACAAAATAAATGACTGATATGTTTCAAACCACTAAGTTTGGGTGGTTTGTTATGCAACAACAGATAACTAACACAAGTTCATAACTACAATTTGAAAAATGTACAAAATGAGAAAGAAAAAAAATTTTGAATTACCCTAAGTCTCACTACTGTTAACATTTTGAAACATATCTTACAATCAAGAAAATTTTTTGCCCCACCCACCTAGAATTCCAAATGTTTTGTTTTTACCAGGATAAAGGGTTAAATTCTTAAAGGCAATCAATCAACTGTTTGCATCTAACAAGAAATAGGAAGAGTATTAGCATTCATTCTACTTTTCTTATCCTTATTATCTCTTTCACTTACCTGTCCTCAGAGAAGTGTCTGAGGATGGCTGGCCCACCAATATTCCAATCTACGGATGTGGATCAAAATCCTGGGCTGCAGCAGCAGCTGCACTGGCCTTCTTCCCTGGAAGAAGCTGTTTAACCCTCAAATCTGAAATTTTCAAGGAAAGAAAATGCTAAATACAGACATCTTTTTTAATCATTTATAATTCCATCTCTACAACTGAGTCGGGGCTGTTAGAGTGGGTTAAGATTACATGTAAGTGGGACTTCCTAGGTGGCGCAGTGGTTAAGAATCTGCCTGCCAACGCAGGAGATATGGGTTCGATCCCTGCTCCAGGGAGATACCACATGCCGCAGAGCCCGTGCACCACAACTATTGAGCCCATGTGCCACTACTACTGAAGCCCACACGCCTAGAGCCTGTGCTCCACAACAAGATATGCCACGCCAATGAGGAGCCCACACACCACAATGAAGAGTAGCCCCTGCTTTGCCCCAACTAGACAAAGCCCATGTGCAGCAACAAAGACCAAATACAGCCAATAAGTAAATAAATTTATTTTTAAAAAAAAGATTACATGGAAATGAAGGCACAGGTTTCACTAAAATGGATTTGGGTAATATGAATTCAGTCCAGCTCTACTTCTTAACAGCTACATCTTCTTAATGAAGGCACAAATTGTGCCTTAATCTCAGCTTGTGATGAAGACTGAAGGGACAGGATCAAAATTTGGGGCTGAGAGTCAGATGACCTGGGTTCTAAATTCAGTGATCATTCTACCTTGCTGTAAGAACTTTGATACTTCTCTAGGTTCAGATACATCATCTCTAAAAGGAGAGGACTGCATTAGATAATAGTTCCTGAAATCTAATTCTTGAACAGGTGCCAGCCATGACCAAAAAATGGGTTTAAGGTTACCAAACTATGCTTACTATGAGATTGCCCTTCCTACTTTTATGGTGTTAAAATGGCTTCTTTTATGAGATGATGTGATAGACAGTAATAGTTGTATTTTAAATACCCTAAAGAGTCAAAGTCAAAAGCTGTAGCCCTAGGTAAACAACCTAAAATTCTTTTTAGAAATTCTAATGTCTAATATTTACATGAGCTCTAAAATTCCTTTTACTTCTAACATTCTACATATTCACTCACTACTCAACTAATATTTATTAGGTACCTAATATTTGACAAGTACTCTACTAGTTGCTGGAGGGCCCAAGAAATACCTAAGACTAGTCCCCGCTCTAAAAAATTTCCCAATCTAACAGAGAAACAAACAAACCTCAAATACAATTTAACGGGTTAAGTCTTCAAACAGAGGTCTTGCACCTACAATAAACGTATAGGAGATAGAACAGTAGAATGAATGAGTTTTTAAATTAAGTAGGATTTTGGACTGAGTTTTGCAGTGGTATGAGGAACCTCTCTGAACCTCGAATTCCATATTTGCAAAACAGGAATAATCACAGATACCACTGAGCTGTGGCAAATAGATAAAATGCTAAAAATACAGGGCCAATACACCCAAAAGTTTGGCTTATACATCTTCCAGAAGACAAAATGAAAATGTATCATGTATTAACAATCTGGCACAAAAGGGGTTATTCACAACACTGATTTACACTCAGTGGACCTTTCTCTACTAGATTCTAAACAACTGAAGGTCACAACCAAGTTTGCTCCATTTTATGTTCCTAGCACCCAGTACAATGCCTTACAAAGAGCAGGTTATCAATAAACAGTTTATTAGGAAAAAATGACTTATTGAATGAATGGTTTCTCTTTTTTTCTACAGGAATTAAAGTTATAGTAGCTGAAAGTAAAAATTCTTAAGATTTTTATTCAAAACTAATTTTAAGTGTATATGTTAAGCACCCAAACCTGTCGTACTGGAACCCGGATATGCATGCCTGTTTTAAAAAGCAAAATAAATTCACCACAGACAATGCAATACTGGGTGTTCCTGAATAAAAAGACTAGCACCAACTAACATTTACTGAATACTTACTATCTGCCAAAAACTCTTCAAAGCATTTTCCATGGGTTATCTCACTTAATCCCAGCAACAATCCTTATGAAATGCACTATTAATAATTTTATAACTAGAAAAACTGAGGCACAGAGAAGTCAAGTTACTTCCAACATTACAAAACTACTAAGCAGTAAGGTTGGGATTAAAAAAAAAAAAATCAGGCTGCATGACTCCAGGCTCCTCTTTTATTTTTCTCTAACTAAGTTTAAGGGAAAAAAAACAACAGATTTTACCAGAACTAGGAATATTTGCTCCTAATGACTCAAAAACAAACGAACGAACAAATAAAAAATCACTAAGTAAGGAGTCCTTTAATATGTTTGCTAAACACAGAATATATGATACAGTTCTTGCCCTCAAAGGCCCACACACCAATGTGGTGGTGTAATATTAACAAGTCACACCCTGATTTTATTCTTTTAAATTTAATTATTTTGGGGACGTCTCTGGCAGTCCAGTGGTTAAGAATCCCTGCTTCCAATGCAGGGGGTCCAGGTTTGATCCCTGGTCAGGGAAATAAGATCCTGCATGCCTCGGAACTAAGATTACACGTGCCACGCAGCACCACCAAAACAAAAAAACAAAAAACCCAGCAACACCAACACTTAAATTTCAACGTTAGGCTTATTTGTAATTTCTTTCTTATTTACTGTATGTATGTATGTATTTATTTACTTTTGGCTGCGTTGGGTCTTCGTTGCTGCACGTGGGCTTTCTCTAGTTGTGGAGAGCTGGAGCTTCTTTTCCTTGCAGTGCTCAGGCTTCTCAGAGTGGTGGCTTCTCTTGTTGCAGAGCACAGACTCTGGGTGTGTGGGCTTCAATAGTTGTGGCTCGTGGGCTCTAGAGCGCAGGATCTGTAGTTGTGGTGCACGGGCTCAGTTGCTCTCTGCATGTGGCATCTTCCCCGACTAGGGATCAAACCTGTGTCCCCTGCACTGGCAGGCAGATTCTTAACCACTATACCACCAGGGAAGTTCCTCATTTACTTTACATTCAATTACATTTCCAGGTATTACTATCTTGAGTTTTCAGAATACATATAGGCAAGGCTTATATGGTTTTAAAGGAAAAAGGAGTTAAAAACTGGAAGATATTAGAAACTTATTTTGTATGGACATCTACTTTCAGATAATTACATTTTTATTTATATTTTTAACTTATTTATTTTAAAATTTATTTTATTTATTTTGGCTGAGTCAGGTCTTAGTTGTAGCATGCAGGATCTTTTAGTTGCAGCATACAGACTTCTTAGTCACGGCATGGGGACTTCTTAGTTTGGCATGTGAACTCAGTTGTGGCATGCATGCAGGACCTAGTTCCCAGACCAGGAATCGAACCCGGGCCGCCTGCACTGGGAGCACAGAGTCTTAAAACTCGACCACCAGGAAAGTCCCCAGATAATTACATTTGTAAAAACCCACAGAATAAGAACAGCTGAATTTCATTTCCAATAGATGCTCTGACAAAACAATTTCAGATGTAATTTGCAAAATATATTTTTAGCCTACAATGTGTTTTACTTAATTTCTTCCTTGGCCTCAGACTATAATGCTTTTGATGTTTTCCTTTCAGTTTTAACAGTTATGTTAAAAGAGAACTAAATACAAAAATAACAATAGGTGCAGCAAATGCTTTTCAAATATGCCAGAAGTCGCCCTGGGTATATAACTAGCGAAAACACTTGACATGTGGTTCATTTGAGCATACAATTAAAGAAACATTGAGATTTTGTCCATGATTACATTTCACATCTTTCTGCCAACATAACGGCACAATAATTAAGTCTCCTCACAATATTATAACTATTGGGTTGGTCAAGAAGTTTATTCGGGTTTTTCCATACCACCTTAAGGGAAACCCTTTTTCCATACCACCTTGAGGGAAACCCTTTTTCCACACCACCTTAAGGGAAACTGAACTTTTTGGCCAACCCAATATTTTAAAAGGAAACCAATATATTCCAATGACACTAACCAAAGAGCCATAATAAGTTATGGGTGTTAGTAGTAATTCCCCAATATTTTGATTGGAACAAGCTAAGTGTTATATTAAAGAGGATATATGAATATATATTACTTCTAAAATAGTACCAGAAAGGGGAAAAAAAATCTAAACTTCTAAAAACACAATTGGAGACACCAGCATTGTGAATTCACAGAACTAAACAAAAGGTTGCTGGTTCAAAGATTTGACTTGCCAAATTTTTCTCTATGGATAAATGTTTGATACTCACTGGATATTTTATACCACCTCCAAGATTAAGAGTCCTCTGCTAATTCTATGAAGATAAATGAATTCCCAGTTTGCTTATGCTCCAAGTAGCTGTCACTAGAACTAGAGAACTGCTACAGATCACAGATTACAGAAACTTAAGCACATTTAAGGTTTATTCTAATCTGTAAAACAAAGAAATTTGACATACTTTCCACATAAGATATGTCTATGAAAAAAATTAACTTTTTTTTTTTAAAAAAAGCACTTATTTTCACTTTTTTTTTTACTAGAATCACTATGCCAGTTAGAATAAGTATCAAGAGAAGAGAAAATCTTCCCAATTACAAACTAAGTCCTCCTAGTCAATACTCAGCTCTTATAAATTTTGTTTATCTGACTAGATATTTACTTTTATCTTACTTAAAGACCCTCATCTCTTTCACCACCTAGTATCTTTTCAAAGGTTTTAGACCCATCCAGCATCCAACCTCAATTCTGGATGTCATCCAAAAAATGAGTGTTGATTACCTCCTTAATACTCCCTCTTTATATACAAACATTAACAGCTCTTATGATTTCATTTCACCAAAGCCAAATTCTGAGTGATGTGCTGCTCAGAACTCCAAGTCTGTGCTGCATGGCCCCAGATCATTCCTCTCAAAATGGGAGCAGGCTATTCTTCTTTTCTCTTAATTATATACTAATTTCTTGCTTCTCAAAGTGTGCTTCACAGATTGGTAGCACAAGCAGCAGCCAGAAGCTTGTTAGAAATGCAGAATCTCAGGCCCTACCTTAGACCTATTGGCTCAGAATCTGCAATTTAATAAGATCATCAGGTGATTCATACACAGAAAAAAATCTGAGAGGCACTGTTCTTGTTCACTTATTCAGGGTCTCTTCCTTCTGCTTTACAGTTCCTCATTTCCTATCTGGCATATAAGGGACTAGACCCTTTTTCTTTTGAGCATATTAAAACCCACCAAAATGTAATGAGGAATCTTTAAATAAAATTACATAGTTTCTTCATAACCTTCTTTTCATAAAAGACTGTAAACTTCATGAAGCCAGGGACTTCACTGTATCCTCAAAACCAAAACAGCGCGGGAGGGAGGGGATATGGGGATATATGTATAAATACAGCTGATTCACTTTGGTGTAACTCAAAAACTGGTACAACAGTGTAAAGCAACTATATTCCAATAAAGAGCTAAATAAATAAATAAAAAATAAAGTAGACAAAAGGATATCCTAATAAAATTACTTTCTTTAAAAACAAAAACAAAAAAAACAAAAAACAGTGCCAGGCAAATATTTGTAAATGGAACAAAATAGATAGCAGATGATCCCTAAAGTCCTCCAACTCTTAACTCTTTGGCTCTTCCATTTCCTATGTAAGCAAAATTCTATCTAAGGCAAGGGAAGCTAAAATATGAGATCTAAATTTATAAAATGAAAAATATACCACTTTAAAGAGTTTGATCAAGGTCACAAGGCAGATTCATAATTAAGTTAATAAGGTTCAACAACATTTTAATCAAATCATTTTATCGTTAATATTATTTTATTTCATTATTATATTCTAGGTCAAA
This sequence comes from Hippopotamus amphibius kiboko, assembly GCF_030028045.1. Classification (NCBI taxonomy): domain Eukaryota; kingdom Metazoa; phylum Chordata; class Mammalia; order Artiodactyla; family Hippopotamidae; genus Hippopotamus; species Hippopotamus amphibius. Next base: position 159,056,290 of record NC_080189.1, read on the forward strand.
ACTATAATACTTCCTCTACATATATCAATACATCCTCCACATCATCCAAGTAGCTAGCAAACTCAACTGTCCAGAAGAGTTGCACACTCAGAGCTGAAAGAAGCCTAAAATGTACACTCTGCTGGAAAGAATTTGTACATAAAAATTAAAGATTACATGGTATGATTAATTTTTTTAAAACCAGAATAAGTTATTTCAATCCTTATCTAGCTCATATTGAAATAGAGAAAAGAAACAAAAGGAAAAGAAAAGAATAAAGGTATGGAAAAGAAAAAAAATCAGGAACCAGATATAGCAACAAGATACAGAAAAGAAGAGATCAGGATTAAAAGTAATCAAAAACAGATGATTGAACCTGGTGTACCCCCAAAAAAATAAAAAAATTAAAAAAAAAAAAAAGTAATCAAAGGTCTCAAGGAATGAGATCTAGGCAACAGCCGCTACAAAGACAAAGAGCAGAAAACCAACCGAAGCAGCATCCTCTTCAACAACCTCTAATGATGACACATAATACAAGAAATTTGTAGAGCAAGTAAACTGTAGACTATCTCATGAGGTAAGTGTATCATTTTTCCCATCTACTATATCATACATATCTAAATTACAAAGGAAATACATCCCAAACCCTTAGAGATCAATAAAAAACAAATTAGGTTCAATACGTACGTTGTTTTCTGTGGCAAGTAAGTATTGGTATGTAAGTTTTCATCAATCTCTATGAAGATTTTCATCAAAAAAAAAAAGGTTAAAATAAAGTTTTGATTCCTCACCTGTCTTTTACATTTCATTTTCCCAAACTACTTACAATATCAGATTTAATTCAAAACAGATTTAATCAGTTCATGCAGAGATTTCAATTTCTAAAAAAGATTTTCTAGAAATCTCTCAATTATATATATAAAACATACATATGTATGAAAAGGTTAAGTCAGGGTAGGCCAAGACCACCAGAACAAGGGACCAAAACAGAAATCATAAAGGACAAATAAAACTGACTATAAAAATGTAAAGCATCTACACTGCAAAAGATATGAAGAAAATTAAGAGATAAATGACAAATTGGGAAAATATCTACAGTATAAAACAAAGATTTAATATCCTTAGTGTATAAGGAGCTCTTATAAATTAATAAGAAAAAGACAGGAGCAGAAATACATGAATGCACAACTAACAAAAGAAAAAACAAAATTATAAGCACAAGATGTTCAACTTCACTAGCAGTAACCAAAGAGATGCAAATTACTATCATTTTAGATTGACAAACACTAAAAAGATCAATACCCAGTGTTTTTGTTTTATAAGGCATGGGGAATCTGGCACTCTTATTTACCATTATTGGGACTATATTTTTAAATAGTTTATAAGTATAATAACTTTTCAGAAAATAATCACATTTCAAAATATGCCTATCCTTTGATCCAACAGTCCCACTTCTAAAAAATTTATCCTAAGTAAATGGATGTGTGCAAATATGTGTGCACAGAAGAGCCATTACATATGCCTAGCATATGACAGGTGTTAAATAACTATTTGATGAATAAATGAACCACAATATTGTTTATAATAGCAAGAACTATTAACAATAGAAATGTTTACAAATAAACCATGACATATTCATACCCTGAAACCCTATGCAGCCATCAAAAATGACAACACACCTATAATTATTGATTAAAAATACATCTTAAATAAATTACAGATGTAAAAGAAAACCAGTAAAATGTAGGCCATTCCTCAAAAAATTAAACATAGAATTACCATATGATCCAGCAATTCCTTTATTGGGTATATACCTAAAAGAACTGAAAGCAGGACTCAAACAGGTATCTGTACACCAACGTTCACAGTAGCATTAGTCAGAACAGCCAAAAGATGGAAACAATCCATGTGCCGGTGACAGGTTAATGAATAATCAAAATGTACATACAATGGAATATTATTCCAAACAGACATACAATGGAACGTTATTCAGTCTTAAAAAGCAATGTTCTGACACATGCTACAACGTGGATTAACCTTGAAGAAATTATACTAAATGAAATAAAGCCAGATACAAAAGGACAAGTACTGTATAATTCCATGTATTATGAGATATTCAGAGTAGTCAAATTCATAGAGACAGAGAGTAGAATGGAGGTTGCTATGGGCTGAGGGGAGGGGAGAATGGGGAGTTAATGTTTAACGGGTACAGAGTTTCGGTTTGGAAAGATAAAGTTCTGGAGATAGATGGTAGTGATGGTTGCACAACAATGTCAATGTACTGAATGCCACTGAACTGTACTTAAAAATGGTTAAAACAGTTGTTACATATATTTTGCTACAAAAAAATAATGCAAACCATAACACAACTTCTAGACTGGAATGAACACAGTGTCTGTCTATTATTTTTGAGTTCTATGTTCATAATAAAAACAAGATTTAAAACTATATATATAAAATAGTACCTTAGTTATTCCTGTTCCTAGTCTCATTATTCAGGACCACCTACACGAATTATCAAGAATAGTACCAAGTATAAATATTCTCCCCCTGAGGTTCAAAGCATAGCTCTGTAAGTTACAATTCTAATAATTCTAAATAATTAAACACTGAATCAGAGTTAAAACATGCAGTTTCTTTGCCTAACTTTACAATTACTTAAGATTAAAGTCAAATAAATTCCCATTTCATTTCTCCTTCCAGAACACCTGATTTATTTTATTTAAAATAAAACAACAATGGCAACAAGAAAAAAAAAAAAAAAAGTCAAATAAATTCCCATGTCAATTAACTCTTCTCTTCAGCAAAACATTCAAGCTATCTAGACTGTGAGCAGAATGAAGAGTTCAAGAAAGAGGAAATATCTGAAATATCTGAATAGGCACATTAGCAAGTCACCAGAAAACTGAAGAATAAACTACTGAGATCTGAGCCTTAAAGAATACACAGTTTATGGTGAAGATAAGTAAAAGGGGGAGCCAAGTCTGACATCACAGTAAATAGCAAGAATAGAAAGCCCCAACCAATCCCATCCTGCTCCTTGCATCCTCAAAGAATGGTGTAACTCTGGCATAACTCAAAACATTTAGTTAAGGCATACCTAGGGAATTCATTCCTTAAAGGAGCGGCAAGTACTTAAGGGTTGAATCCAAATTTAGTGCTAGCTGCAATTTTATTGCGTTCAAGAGCCAGATGTTTCCAGGTATGGAAGCAGTGGTCCAGCTTTTCCAGCTGCACTCTCACCTCACGAGATGCTGCCCTCTGACACACTCTATAGGCAAAGGAAAGCCAGATCAACACACCTGTTCTCCAAAGGAAACCAAGTAAACTACTTGGAACTGTGAAAATGAACCATGATGTCATTTAGGACGTAGCACATAAAGAGAAAAGAGAGAAATAGAGGAATGCATCATGTAGTAAGGTTGAATACTGATACTTATTTTTCTGTCAATTCTGTCTATGTGGGGGTGGGGAGAGGGTTACCACCATCAAAAATGTTTAAAATTCACTGTTGTAGAGAAACACTTGTACACGTGCGCCTGAAGACATAAGCAAAAATATATTTGTAATGCCAACAAAATGGAAAAAAAACAACTGTCCATCTTTAGGAGAAAAAATAGATTGTGGTACACTCATACAATTAATACACATATCTGAGAAAATTAACCATGGTCACACATATCCATAAGAATGAATCTTTAAAAGCATAATTGTTGGGACTTCCTAGGTGGCACAGTGGTTAAGAATCCGCCTGCCAACGCAGGGGACATGGGTTCGATCCCTGCTCCAGGAAGATCTCACATGCCGCAGAGTAACTAAGCCCATGTGCCACAACTATTGAGCCCGTGTGCCGCAACTACTGAAGCCCACGTGCCTAGAGTTCATGTTCCAAAACAAGAGAAGCCACCGCAATAAGGGGCCTGTGCACCACAATGAAGAGTAGCCTCTGCTTGCCGCAACTAGAGAAAGCCCGTGTGCAGCAACGAAGACCCAATGCAGCCAATAAATAAATAAATTTATAAAAAATAAAAAGCATAATATTGATTAGTCAAATCAAACAAGAATATATATACAGCATCCATTTTTAGAGTTAGAAAATAAACCAAACTAAACAATATATTTTTGAAATACATACGAATGTGGTAAACATGAAAGAAAGAAAAGGAAGGGAATGATAAATTCAAAACAAAATCCTGAATAGTTTCATCCCTGGTGGAAAGACAAGTGGATGGAAATCAAGGAGAAATATACCAACAACATTGGTAATGTTCTTTTTGTTAAGCTGGGTGGTGGGTTCACACGTATTGGTTTTATTATATGCTTCATTACTTACATATACAGTACCATATTCTTATCTATATATTAAATAGTTCATAATGGGAAGGGAAAACAGAAAAGGAAGGGAGAGGGAAGAAAAGGAAAGGGAAGAAGAAGGACAGACATCAATAATGAAAGTCAACACGGACTCCTATCTCTCCCTGGAAAAGCCACGTAAACTTCCATTTAAACACAGGCTCCATCCTGAAACCCCACTAAAACAAAAGTTTTTTGTTTGGAGAGCATAAATCTAAAATGAAAGGCAAGCAACTTACCTATCCTCAGTTTTTAAAAATTAAGATAATGCCTAATGTAATATGAGGGGAAAAAAGTAATTTTAATAAAATACTTTAATATGTAAATGTTCCAGTATAACCATCCTAGAATTCATATTAATAAGGAAATAGACACTCGCTCCCACATATAGAAATGCCATGAACAGGGACTTTCCTGGTGGTCCAGTGGGTAAGACTCTGAAATCCCAACGCAGGGGGCCCAGGTTCGATCCCTGGTCGGAAAACTAGATTCCACATGCATGCTGCAACTAAGAGTTCTCATGCTGCAACTAAGAAGCCCACAGGCCATAACTAAGAAGTCGGCAGGCTGTAATGAAGATCCCGAGTGCCCTAAGACCCAGCACAACCAAAAATAAATAAATACCAAAAAAAAAAAAAAAAAGAAAGAAAGAAATGCCATGAACATGACAGCTACAAATGAAGACTGACAAATGAGCTATGTTGGGAAATCAAATACTATTAGCATATATCATTGGTAATATGTTTTTCCAAAACAGTTAACAACTCCTGTTGTAGTTCTGAACAAAACAAAGTACATTTTGCCCTCCATTTACTCAATAGTTACATTCCTAGAAAATTCAGTGTCTACTAAAGCCATGCAAAAAGCCACTTTGTGTTTAAATGAAAACAGAATTAGGATCAGATAAGTACAGACAGATTTTTCACCCATAAGGAGGTCTGGGGAAATGTTCAAAATTCATGCAGAACTGTCTCATACTTTGTGGGATGTATGGCATTCCTGAGTCCTGCTCACTGAATGCCAACAATGCACCTACTCCACCTCAACCACTGTTACAACCAAAAGTGCACCCTCAAAGATCCAAGCACATCACAGGAGAGGTACTGATCCCACTGAGATCCGGTGACTTCGAGAAAGGCTAGGTCTCAGTTTGGACTCTAGATAGCCCTTATTTTTTATGACGTCACAAAGCTGAATGTAATGACAAAGTCTAACCAATTTCTAACTTTGGCAAAGGAGGAATCCTCATACAGTGAAGAAATTTATTGTTAGGGAAAATATAAAGGCAGACAAAAACCTAAGGATATTTACCCTAAATAAAATCGATACATCAAACCAAAAGTTGGCAGTCGTTTCACCCATATGACAGCAATCTTAAGGACAGTATTGCTATTTTGCTAAAATACAACAAATGTCACAATTGAAAAACCCTGTAACAAAGAATATGTTATAGATTACAAAGCATTTTTATTTAATTTTAATATTTATAGCAATTCTATGAGACAGATATCATTAGTCTTTTCAAATTACTTATAAGGAAAACAATCTCAAAAAGGTCAAAGTCACAGAGCTAATAAACTGACAGAGACAGGACTTGAAGTTCTCTGATTTCAAATCCTGTGTTCTTTCCCTCAAACTATAGCTGCTTCACAAAGCCCCAACAGGGTGATACAGATCAAAGCAAATTCAACAGTCAGCACAACAGAAGTGTCAATGGCAAAAGATCAATATAAAGCCTCGATATACTTTGATATATGACAAACAGTTGTACTTATACTCCATATCAGTTATTTCTCAATATGAGAAATTTTTAAATCTTAACACTCATCTCATATTGAAAAAGAGAAAACTATCTAAAAAGAAAAAAGTAAAATTTTAACAGTTACCATATCACAGTGTCTAATTATTTCTTAATATCAGAAAGATTCTGGATCAGAATCCTAATGAATCTTTACTTAATCAAACATTTCAGAACCCCACCACAGATTCTGACAATTAAGGGGTTAACAAAGTCTCTTTTAAAAACCTTTCAGTTTGGGGAGAAATACATAACCATTAAGAGCTTTATAAATCTCAACTTAAGCAAAGTACCACTAATGTAGTCACTAGATGGATCAGTCCTCTCTGAAACACATATCTAAAGTTCACCTGAGAAAGCCTACATGATGGAAGGACATATTTGAATTAGTTCTCATTCATGACCGGTAGATTAAAACTCTAAATGGTATTGTGCCATGCTTCTTACTTGATAATACACTTTCGTGGTTCCAAACACCTATATGCACATAACAGTATACAATATAAGACAAAAATAAAAGCAAAGGCATACTCAGGGCTTGATACAAGAGGAAAAAGGAAATAGTGTGTCATTATTTCAGCTGAAGAAGTAAGGAAGTAAGATCATTTATCAGCAAGCACAATCTTAGACACATCTCTAAAGGGCAGAATAATTAATTCAGGATACCCTTAAAAACAGTAGTAGAGGATAATCTATCAGACTCAGCCCTCAACTAATTCAAACCCAAAATCCAAGAAGAAAGAACAATTTAATTGACATTTCTCTTTTAAAACAAAAAAAATTTTAATTTATGCTTCTGAATTCATAGGTAAAGTTTAACACACTAGAGTGAAGGCTTTAGGGGTATTAGCTACATGCAAGCATACCAGTTATACCTAAACACACAAACTGGAAGTCCATCTTATTTCATCCCTCTTTTTTGTTCTTCTTTCCCAAAGAGGATTTTTACCTCAGCATAACATGGCTGTCAAAGCCAAAACCTCTCTCTCAAAACCATCTTTCTTCCTCCCTCATGCACACTTTTAACATTCTGCTTTCCTGACTTAAAATTCACTTCATTACAACTCCCATAATCTCTATGATATCCACACATACTGCACTGACTTTTTTGATTAGTAGCTAATGGAAAGTACATGCAATAGAGCTTAAAAGAATATCAATTACTTAATACCACAAACAGAAAGAATAAAAGCACTTCAGCACTTTACTATATTGAAAAAAAAAAATTGTAGTTCCTCCTGAAAATTTTCCAATTCAAGGTTGCCAGGACACAGATTAACATTCAATTTAAACGTCTCACCCAGAAGCCTCAAAAACATGCCATAATCCCCAGACACATTTGCAGAAATGTCAAATAATAATTGACTAGTGTTTCAGGCTCATTACATATATATGTAATGCAGACTATATATATATACACACAAACTATATACACACACACTGTCTAAACATAGAAACCAACAATGAATTTTAGGACTCACTTGAAAGTACAACAGCTGCCATACATACAGAACTGACTTTATGCTAGGTATTATTCTAAGAATTTATATACAAGTGTGTAAAAGGCTTCTAGTCAAGATGGTACAGTAAGTTCACCCAAATAACAATTAATATATAAAAACAAACAATGCATAGCTGGCTCAAAAAACAATATAAATATCTCTCAGGCAGTGATAAGGAACACAGATGCAAAATGGTGTGGTGCTGAAGCCAGAAGCCCACTGGGTTCCTGGTCTAGAAACAGGCAGTGGCAGCTGGGGCTTTGGATTCCCCAGGTAAAAGGGACTAAAAGTGCTCCATATGAGACAGAGGACTTATCAGAGCCAGGCCAGAGCTAGGGCTGGGTAGGGCTCCCCTATAAAGAAAACTGCCAACTCTGCCTGGGGTTATAGGTTACAGGAAATAACCCTCAGGAAGGTTGCAAGATACAGACACAGTTTCAAAACCAAGAAAAAAACCAGGCCACCTGCTAGGTCTGTGACTGAGTCTGCAATATCCACAATATCACCTCTGAGGGGCAGGAACTCTAAGCCTGGTTCTAGAACTGAGGTCTAGAGGCAAGTGTGAAACTACTATACAAGGAGGGAGATGAACACAAGAGGGAAAATGAAAGTTAGCTGAGTCTCAAGAATAGAAGACAACTAAAAGGACTTCCCCACTGGTCCAGCAGTTAAGACTGTGCGCTCCCAATGCAGGGGGCCCAGGTTCCGTTCCTGGTCAGGGAACTAGATCCCACATGCCACAACTAAGAGCCTGCATGCCACAACTAAAAGATCCCGCACGCCACAATGAAGACTCGGTGCAGTCAAAGAAATAAATAAATATTTTTAAAAAATGAACAGACAACTAAAGCTGCTGTTATATTCTGAAAGACATTCCATTACCCATTTCCTGAATGTATAACTATTAAGACCATTTCCAGGGCCTCCTCTTACATCTCGGCATTTATAAGATAGATCCTCATTACTTAAGGTGACCAGCAAGAATCTAAAACTCTTAAACCTTTTCTACCTTCCCAACAAATGAATAATCATGATAATCTGAAAAGACTATTTTTTCATATGCAATGAAGTTTCAAAAACCTATTTCTAAATGATAGCCTCTGACAACTCCAAAACCTAGCATCCAGTTTCGCACAGTTAAAGCAAACTGTCTTTATAACTAAATGTGTTGACTATGTCTACACAAACTTTAAGTGATGTAGTATCTCTCATATTTAGCCTTCCTATTATCAACCAGACACAGGACTTTCCTACCACTAGGAAGGGAGTGGTTTCCAGCTTAAGGATGACACAATTGAAAGGCTCTGAAAAGGAATTTAAAATAGTCTCTAGAAAGAATAACTCGGAAAAAAGTGTTTTAGTAAAACGAGCATTAAATTAGTAATCCACCACTTAAATTCTAGACCTACTTCTGCCACTAACTAGTTATGTGACTTTAGCTAATCTAAACTAGGCTTCAGGTTCTTTATCTGTAAAACAAACACTTAAGTCTCTCGGGGTTTACTAACTCTAACACTGTAACATTCCTTTAAACATATGATAAGAATGTTTGCTAAAGGGCAGCCAAATTCAGCATGTACATGTTTTCTAGAGCATCAAAGAATTTTATAAACGCCAATGATGCCTGTCCACCATTCTCTCCTCCCCAAAAGTTATATAAGAAAATCTAAAAATAAACATTTTCTTGAGATAGTTTTCCAAAACACTTTTTAATATGGTAACATATTACATGCTAGAACTTTGAGGTATAATTCACATATACTAAAATTCACATTTAAGTGTACACTTCTGAGCTTGAAAAACACATAGTCATGTAACCACCACCACAATCAAGATACAGACAATACAGAACACCACGAAAACTTCCTCTTACTCTTTATAGTCAAACTGTACCCCCCACACCCTGGCGACCACAAGTCAGTTTTCTGTCCCTTTAGTTATGCTTATTCTAAAATATCATTAAAATGGAATCATATAGTATGTGGCCTTTTGAGTCTGGCTTCTTTCACTTAGCATAATGCATTTGATATTCATCCATGTTGTTGCATGCACTGCCAAACAGATTCCATTTTTATGAATGTACCAAAGTTTATCAATTCACCAGCTGAAGTACATTTGGGTTTGTTTCCAGTTTGGGGCATTAGCATATAGGTTTCTGCGTGACTATAAGTTTTCATTTCACTTGAGTAAATACCTAGGAGTGGAACTACTGGAGCATTATGGTTAAGTGTATGTTTAACTATATATAAGAACCTGACGAACTGTTTTTCAAAAAGCCTATACCAATAACGAATAAGTTTTCTAATGGTTTTAAGGAAACATAAGTTTAGATCTTATGTCACAAATTTCATAGAAAGACCCTAAATAGATCCAGATATTTGTCAGAGGAAATTATTTTCCTGTGTCCTATTTATAGGAAGTAGGAGTTAACAAAGGAAGTTGATTTGATAAATAACAAATATTCATACTGATAAATATCTGTATTTATCAAATAGACAAAAAAGATTTTTAAAAAACTTTAAATTAGGTCATGTTTGAAATTACGTCATAAGCTCTATAGGGACTTCCCTGGTGGCCCAGCGGCTAAGACTCCGTGCTCCCAATGCAGGGGGCCTGGGTTCAATCCCTGGTCAGGGAACTAGATCCCATGTGCTGCAACAAAGAGTTTATATGCCACAACTAAAGATCCCACAGGCCACAATGAAGATCCTGTGTGCTGCAGCTAAGACCTGGCACAGTCAAATAAATAAACAAACAAAAAATAAGCTCTAGGGCTTCCTAGGTGGCGCAGTGGTTAAGAATCCGCCTACCGATGCAGAGGTCACGGGTTCGATCCCAGCTCCAGGAAGATCCCACATGCCGCGGAGCAACTAAGTCCGTGTGCCACAAAAAAAAAAAAAAAAAATAAGCTCTATATAGGTCACTACCTGTGTGTGTGTGTGTGCGCCTGTTTGTGCGCGCAAGCACGCGCACCTACTTCAATCTAGCCAGAATGTAGGTTTAAGCTGTCTATTTAGAATGGAAGGTTCCAAGTGGTTAAGTCTACACAAATTCTGGACATTCAGAACATAAATGAGAAAGACATAATAAAAAAAGATTTGATCTTTCCAACTCACTTGTTCAACTGGCCGTCAGAAATAATTCTTAGTCCTTAGACCTATTCATGAAACCCTCCACTTTCTATCAATCTCCTGGTTTCACATTTTTTTTTTTTTTGGTGGCCTCAATAGATGGCATGAGGATTCTTAGTTCCCCGACCAGGAATCTAACCTGTGCCCTCTGCAGTGGAAGCTCAGAGTCTTAACCACTGGACTGCCAGAGAAGTCCCTCTCTTTTTATCCAACTAAGATTTCACAGTCCATCAATATAATCACTCTGTGAACTCAACTCAGTGTTTCCCATGTCTCTTTCCTTCACATTCTCTTAGCAAAACTCCAGCTAACCTTCTCCATGACTGCAACAGAGCAGTGGAATATTGAAAAAAATCACATATCCAAGCAGGATGGTTACTGCTATAAATTCACACTTAACAACCTCAACCAAGTTCATGTGCCTGATGAACAGAGAGGCCAAAGAAACCAAAACATTGGCGTTTGGAGCAAAGAAAGGTTCATCGCAAGGACCAAGCAAGGAGCATGGGGTGGCTCATGCCTCAAAGGCCCCAACTCCCCAGTGGTTTTCAGGGAAGAATTTTTATAGGCAAAATCTGTGGGGAGAGCTGCAGGGTGTGTGGCCTTCCTCTGAGTTGCTGGTGATGAGGCAACAGGGTGGTGTTCCAGGAATCTCAATCATCAGCCTTCTGGTTCCAGCCAGTCTGGGGTCCACGTGCTTATGCTCAGCCTGAAGTTACCACACTCCGCCTGGGTGGGGGCCTTAGTTCCTATAGGACTCAGAGATATGTATGCATCAAATTGCTATGCATGGCTCCTAAGGAAGAACAAGGACTCTGACCCATCACGGCACTGTGATTTCTTTCTTTCAGTTAGCAACTGTTTGAATCTGCCCTTTGGAGCTCAGAGAAGGTCTAGCAGGCCGAAAGCCTTTTTTCTATAAACAAGAAACAGGGACACGGAAAGGCCTTTGTGCCTGGGAGGGCCCCAAAGGGTCCTGCCCAGTTTCGGTATTACTCTAAAAGTTCCCTGTAGGTGCTGCTTTATACTTTTTCCTCAGTTCTTAAACATCTCGCCCCTCCTCTCCATTTCCTCCCAACTCTTTCAATTTGACATTTCACTAAGAAAATGGAAGCCATGAGATGAAAGCATCCTGTTCTTTCCACAATCCTTTCCCCAAACTAAACCAGTCATCTCCTTTTCCTCCCACTTTAAAATGGGTATCCGTGACTGACTGTTAAATGGTCGAAAAAGTTTGCTCTTTGTGTTCTCTCTCTCTCACATAAAGATTTCCTTCCTTCCATAATTCTCTCTCTCCTGTATCATCAATCTTTCCTCTTCTACAAGATCATTCCCATTATCATGTAAAGATGTACAATTATCTCCCATATTTATATATTTTTAAAAGTATCCCATCATTCCCTACACAGCTATGCTCTACCTCCTCCTCCATTTCTCAGTTACCTTTACAGCCACACCTCTCAATAAAGTCTCAGCTTTCACCATCTCTAATTCCTAATCTTCCATTTACTATCAACCTGCTCCAAACTGGCCCACCTCCACAAATTCACTGAAACTGCTCCTTAAACAGACGACACACTTAAAAGGATAAATGAAGAGAGTTTAAATGGAGAGACTATTTACAAAGGTGTGGGCAGGGTCAAGAGGTCTCTCTCTCTCTCCCCCTTGTCTCTCTGTGCATGCATGCGTGCATATGTGTGTGTGTGTGTCCCAAGGATTAGCAATCAGGAAGCTATTAACTCTAAACTCGCAGAAGGTACGAGAGTACAAACTCTCACCTTTCTGAAGCCTGAGGTTACCAGAACCAGAAAAGCACCATGCAGGTACAGGTAAAGAAATGCAACCTCTGCCTAAACTTCAGCCAGGTAGAAAAGAGGAAAGGGAATAAATATCCTGTTTTTCCTTCTGCTATCCAATCTTCTGTCAATTGTACCTCTAACTGGCTGAATGCAACCTGAAGTCAGAAGGCAAAGAAGCCTGAGTGACGTAATCAACAGAGGTCAGCCTTCCGAGGCACAAAGCAGGGAAGAAAAGGGCAAAAATGAACCCGGAGGGACATACAGAGAATAACCAACACAAGATCACCAATAATTTCCATTTTGGTAAATCAAATGAGCACTGATCCTCTCTCTTCTCTTGGTTTCCATGACATGACAAATCCTGGTTTCCCCCTAAATAAAAACCATTTTTCCTCCTTCACCAGACAGCTATATCTGGAATTCCTCCAAGCTGAGGACCAGAGAGTTGATCTCATCCTTTCCTCAAGGCTCTCAATCCCACCTAGATAACGACAATTTCCAGCAGAGCCTCTCAAACTCCAGCTTCCTATATCCCAACATTATCACATTATCATTTAGGTATCTCTCGAAAATTTACAGGTCCAAAACGATGATTCTCATCCTCTTAAAAAAAAAAAAAAGAAAGAAAAGAAAGTTCTTCTCCCAGTCCTCCTCGATCTCAATAAATACCAAGCCAGAAATCTGAAATAACCCTTGATTCCTTTGATTCCTTTTTCTCCTTCACATCTAATCCATCAGTAAATCTTGAAAATGCTAATGTTATCTTAAATCCATCCACTTCTATCTCTGCTTCCACCACCCTTCTAAATTGCTCTTCCTGCTTTCTCTCTTGCTCCCTTCCCCTACCATCCAATTATCAGACAGTAGCCATATGATCTTTCTAAAATGTAAATCATATTTATATTATCCTCTGCTTAAAATCCTTCAATGGCATCCTTTTACATTTAGAATAAATCCAAATCCCCTACAGCAACCTACAAGGCACTCCGTGATCTGGCTTCTTTATATCTAACTTTATCTTAAAAACTATTCTTCCTCACACTCATTAAGCTCCAGCCTCACTTCAGTTCCTTAAAAACTCAAGCTCTTTCCTATTTTAGTTTTCCACATCCACAAAATGCTCTACCTCCAGCTCTCCTCACGATGGCTCCTTCAAATTCTTCATATCAATTTAAAGTCAACCCTAAGAGTGGCCTTCGACAACAAGATCAAAACTGGTTCACCTGTTATTCTCCCACAATAACATACTATTCATTATTTTCATCATATATCTTCAAATGGCAATTTTTCTATGTATTTATTTATCTTCCTATTGTGCATCTCCTTTCACTACTCCATAAGCTCCATGAAGGCAGAGATTATTAAATTAATTCAATTCAAACACCACTAAGGACACACTACACACAAGAAACTATGACAGTCAACTGTGGAAGTTACAAAGAATAAGTCAAAGTAACAAGGATCCTGTTCCCAGTACGTACATAATCTAGTTGGGGGGGGGAAATGTATACTTAACTGTAATGCAAAGCAGACAATATACCATATAACATTGGTACAAAGTGCTATAGAATCAAAAGAGAAGGAAAAAACTGTAGAGAACGGGATGAATAAGAAAGCCCTCGTGTCAGGAGACAGTTTTATTATGGCTTCGGAGGAAAACAAAGGAAAAGCTTTCAAAGCAGACCAAACAAGCTTAACTGAAAGACAAAGAAGGAGAAAGTAAAGGGTATATAAGAAGAGGAGGTTAAAAAGATCAATGCAGCTAGAGAATGAGGAACTACAGAGTTCTACAGCAACGTTTGATAATGGTAGTTAGCATAGAGGAAACAAAATTTTCAGTGTGATATAGAACTCAACTTTATCCACTATAAAATGAAAATATGAAGTATTTTAAAGTGAATGAAAACTAATGTCCTTTCCCAGTCTAAATTCTAAATGATGGAGCTTATATAGACAATTAGTTTTAAAGTAAAAAGTGCTCATAAAGCATGTTTCATCAATCTCATGTGAAATTTACCATGACTTTTAAAGTGGTTTTAAACTATCTGTCTAAACAACAATTTTTCAAAAATCCTGCTTATTCTTTCCAAAGCTGTAATCAAAGGGAATATGGAATGGGGCAGGGAGTTGGGGGGGAGCATTCAAGATATTTAATATCACACCCAGGCTAAATTTCAAAGTAATTTAATTAAACATTTCCACAAGGAAAAGCCTAGTATTTCAGTGGTATTTTCAAAAGTCGAGAGTCATATTTTTACAGATATTAACTTGTGACACTTTGTTATCCATAAGCTTTATAGAGCATAACTGGCTGTTGTTCATTATACTCATTCAATAAGAAAGTACTGATTACCAAGCAGTATTACAGTACTATACACAAAACCACAGAATTTTAAAGGTTAACAGAGAGAAGAAAAATCAAGATAATTCTAAAGAATAAAAAAGGGGAGGGGGATGAGGCCTCACCATACCAGATATCTAAATTTATTACAAATCCACAGTAAATAAAGAGAGGGTAGTACTGGCTCACGAATAGGCAAATAGAGCATAAAAACAGGCCCATGTGTATACAGAACATGACACATGACTTAAGATTCTCATTGTAGGGCATTCCCTCGTGGTCTAGTGGTTAGGACTCGGTGCTTTCAATGCCAAGCGCCTGGGTTCAATCCCTGGTCGGGAAACTAAGATCCCAGACGCCACATGGCGAGGCCAAAAAAGAAAAAAAAAAGATCCTCACTATAGATCAGTGAGGAATAGATGCTACTCAATAAGCGCTGTTGGCGCTACTTATTTTCTATACAAAAAAACTGAATTATATTCATTGTATTATTCACTATAATTTTAAATATTTCAGCAGCAAAAAAATTTTAAAGATCTAGTCCAATGCCTTCACTTTATTAAAGAAGAAACAGACCCAGAGAAGTCAAAACATTTAGCCAAAGCACAGAGTGTGGCACCACAGGAATTAAACTCGTATCTCATGACTTATTCACTTGAGAATTTACATTCTCTCATTTAATACACATGAAACACTTCCCATCCATCCCAACTTCAAGTTACCCATGATATCAACAGACACAAAGCAGAAGTGGAGGAAGCCACAAAAGGTGTGGTGAAGGAAAGAGCCAATACATCTTTCATTTTCTTCCATCTCTAAGCCTTCTTTCAAGGAACTTAGCCAAAAAATAAAGCCCTCCCCTCAAAGATTAATCTTATTTAAACCCAAACTAATGACAAAAAAGAGTTCCATGGTCAGTATGCAGGGGATTCAGAAAGAAAGAAAAGAATTTCAAGAACCGAGATTCCTGTGTCAACACATTATAAATATCTATGAATATCAAGTATTTTAGATCGTGCTGTTATTAGGCCCAACATTTTTCAGGCACAAGTTCCATCAACCTCATATCTCACTCAGTTTGTTTCCAGAAGATGTTAAACATTTACATGCAGAGATTTTCACAAAGACCAGTTAAACACTGCTGAAGACCGTCCAAAAATAGATGCTCCAATTCTAAGACTCAAGGTATAGAGAGAAATGACATCTTCTCTAGCAAAGCACTCAATCTCAGGTTACTAGGGTTGTCCACCATCTGTTAATTCAGATAAAACTTTCCTTCCATAAATCATCGCCCTGGGATACATGACAGGAGTAATGATAGTGAAGGTAGAGAGACTGGTAGAGAGCCTACCTGCAAACAGAAATCCCCATTTAAGTTCTGACCACCACTACCATACATTCTAGAAAGTATGCAAAATTGATTGCATTTGATTTAATTACTTTAGCACTGAGGGGTAAGAATATGAGTCCACCACTTGCTCTATGATTTGGGGCAAACTGCTTAACCTCTGTGCTTCAGATTCCTCAACTGGAAAGTAAGAATAATAACAATACCTACTCTCACAGGGATTATAGTGAAGATTAAATTAGTGCATGTAAAATACTTACAGCAAAGCCTGGAATATAGTGTTAGCCCTTGCTAGTATTATTATTATTACCTGATACCCTTACTAGACTATCAGTTCTCATGTGTGGCTTAAATACAGAATAGTTTTTGAGCCAGGTCATGCAATTTTAATGTTCCTGAACCAATGATTCAATGTACCAAATTCAAAAAGCAGCTCCACAAGACACAGTCTGAAGTCTTCCTTTTGAATCATTTACTTATCAAAGTTCTTACAAATATTAATCAACAGCAAATGTTTACTTAACGCCAAGAAACCAATAGGAATTATCACTATGATATGGAACTTCTGAAAAATCTTATACTTGAAAAAATATTTTTCATTTTACTTTTAATTACAAATTAATCCCTGATCTTACAAATAAGTCTAGATCCATCATATAGTAATAAAAAAACACTGAACCTTATATTAAGGTTATCTACTATCAATCTGCAAATTTGCCTTTGTAAAAGACTTTAACCAAAAAAAAAAAAAAATGAGTAAGTGCTCAACATCTTTAGTCATTTGGAAATAACAAATTAAAACCATTCTAAGATATCACTTTATACCCACTAGAATGACTAAAAGTCAAAAAGGCTAACGACCCAGTGGTGGCAAAGACATGGATCAACTGGATCTCATACGCTACTAGCAGAGAACCATTTAGCAACTGCTCATAATGTTAAACATATATCTACCCTGTGACCCAACAATTCCACTCCTAGGTACTGGACCAAGAGAAATGAAACATATGTTAATAAAAAGGCTTGTACAAGAATACTTACAGCAGTCTTATTCATAACAGGCAGGAAAAAAAAATAATGCAAATGTCTATCAACAGAAGAATGGAAAAACACAGTTATATTCATAAAATGGAATACTATGCCACCTACAACGTTATCTGGTGTTTACAAAAATGTTTTGAATTTGCTATTCAATAAGGGTGTCTTATTTTTATTTTCTTCAAGTTCGGCCTCATTTTAAAATGCATTTTAAGCAATCTCTAGTTGAAGATAATTTTTATTCTGAAAATAACCTTACTTTTTGTTTAGTAACTCACTTGAGTTTTCTTGCCACAATATAAACTTTTGAGAAAATTTTTAATTGGTGCTTTTAAGAGGCAAGTAAATTCCAGGGTTTTATTAAGTGACACTCCTATAGTAACTCTTAAATGTCTCTGCACATATATATTTTTTCTCTTATGCATTCTTGGTGCATGTTCATCCTGAGTAGAGAGCTCTCTCCAGAAATTACCCATGCATAGAAATAAGACTGGCTTAAAATGGCTACTGTGGTGGAAATGGTATCTTTGGGAGATACAACTTGGACTTGAGATAAATTAAATACTTAACAAACTGTGGTTTAGAGAACACTTTAATGGCATTTTATTTAAAAGGCCATACCATTGCTGCAATTTTCTACTGGTTACAGTTTCCTTAAAAATAAAAGTGAACAAAACAAAATGAATCTCAAAAACATGTTAAACAAAAGAAGTCAGATAAAAAGAGTACATATGGTGTTTGTTTGTTTGTTTGTTTCTTTTGGCTGCACAGTGCGGCACATGAGATCTTAGTTCCCCAACCAGGATGGAACCCGTGTCCCCTGCACTGGGAGTTCGGAGTCTTAACCACTGGATCGTGAGGGAAGTCTCAAGAGTACATATGGTATTATTCCATTTATATGAAATTCAAAAACAGGCAAAAGCCAGAAAGTAACTGCAGGGAGGTAGAGCAAAAACTATATTGAAAGGGGCATTAAACAACTTTTTGTTGATCATTTATATAGGTTCCATGTAAAAATTGGAGGCCACTCAAAAAGAAAAAAACAAAACAAAACAAAACAAAAAAACAGTAACATAACTTCACTTAAAGGGGAGAGTGACAGAGGCAAGGTGACACATGGGTATGTGACACATTCTGGATGTGTGTGACAAGTCCCAGGTGACAACTGCACTCAGAGTGATCACATTTAAAATATTCAACTACTGATCAAATCAATACAAATTTCAGAAACCAGTTACTATTTTCTCCTTATGTTAACACTTTAAATATTTAAAATACTTTAAAAATATTTTAGTATCACCTCACACTGGTCAGAATGGCCATCATCAAAAAATCTAGAAACAATAAATGTTGGAGAGAGTGTGGAGAAAAGGGAACTCTCCTGCACTGTTGGTGGGAATGTAAGCTGGTACAGTCACTATGGAAAACAGTTTGGAGGTTCCTTAAAAAACTAAAAATGGAATTACCATATGACCCAGTAATCCCACTACTGGGCATATACCCAGAGAAAACCATAATCCAAAATGAAACACGTACCATAATGTTCACTGCAGCACTATTTACAATAGTCAGGACATGGAAGCAACCTAAATGCCCATCAACAGATGAATGGATAAAGAAGATGTGGCACATATATACAATGGAATATCACTCAGCTGTAAAAAGGAATGAAATTGAACTATATGTAATGAGGTGGATAGACCTAGAGGCTGTCATACAGAGCGAAGTAAGCCAGAAAGAGAAAAACAAATACCGTATGCTAACACATATATATGGAATCTAAAGGAGTGGTACTGATGAACCCAGTGACAGGGCAAGAATGGAGATGCAGATGTAGAGAATGGACTTGGGGACACGGGGGTGGAGGGGGCGAAGGTTAAGCTGGGACGAGGTGAGAGAGTAACACAGACATAGATACGCTACCAGGTGTGAAATAGATAGCTAGTGGGAAGTTGCTGCATGGCAGAGGGAGATCAACTCGATGATGGATGATGCTTTGGAGGGCCAGGATGGGGAGGATGGGAGGGAGTCGGGGGAGAGAGGGGATATGGGGATATATCTATAAATACAGCTGATTCACTTTGGTGTAACTCAAAAACTGGTACAAGAGTGTAAAGCAATTATATTCCAATAAAGAGCTTAAAAAAAAAAGAAAAAGAAAAAGCATTTGCTAATGTTTATCATCAATTTCTACTTTTCAGAAATAAAGTTATTAATACGCTTAAAAATATTTTAAAATGATAACACTGCTGGCAAAGGTATATATCTCAATCTCATACATTGCTAATGGGAATGTAAATTGGTACTACAACCTTTCTGGAGAGCAACTGTGCAATGTTTTGCTCTCTTGAAAGCCCTAAGAAATGTGTACCTTGACCTGACAATTCCATTTACAGGAATCTATCTTAAAAACACAGAAATGTGGACAAAGATTTGGGTTTTGCAATATTCACTGAAGTTTTGTTTATAATAATTGGAAATTAACAATCTAAATGTGAACACTATGGAAACTGGCTGCATAAATGATGATGTATCCATTATTGGAATATTCTTCAGCTAATTTAAACTGTTTTCAAATAATTGTAATGATATTAAAATATATGTTAATAAACACAGTTTCCAAAATTATATATACAGTAAAATATGCAATGAGGAAAAATTAGAGACAATAAATGTTAATGTCATTAAAAAATAATAACTTGGGGCCATCACAGAAACTATTATTATACTTCACAAGTGTCTGGGTTTTATTGTAAGAACACAAGTGATACCCCTCACTAACTAGGTCTACTGGAGGGGAAAAAAAATAAGATCAAAAGAATAAAAACATTCATTAAAGGAACACATCATTAGTATTATATTATTTCAGATACTAACAGCCAACTCATCAAATGAAGTCAAAGTCCTTCAACGTATGCTAACAAATCTATAGCAAGAAAAAGTCACAGAACTCAATACAATATAAATATATACCAAACATGTTTAATTTGAGCTAGGGAAAATAATTAGATGATTTAGTGATTTTCCACAGGACTGAGCTCAGCTCTTTTACAAAGCAACAAAAGAAGAAGGGAAAGGCACAGCAAGAAGTCAAGCCAGCAATCTGATTTCCCAGGAAATTAGCTCTTACTTGGCAAAGTACTGGCCTCATATTCTAAAAACGCAGAACTCTACAAATAGAGATGAGACACGTAAACTTCAAATACTCTGTAAAAGATGTATGCTTTTCCCTTTGCTTGTAAGACCTCCAGAAGAGAATAATTAATGTCTCTTAAAACATAGGAAAAAAGTTAAAAGCCCAATTTAGAGTTAAATGTTCTATAAATAAAGAATAAGTTTCTTTCAAAATGCTAAGTAATCTCACAAATTGTAAAATAACTGTACTTTTATTATTTTTTAAATGAAAGGAAAATACCATGCTATTTCTAATCTTCAACCAGGATTATGTGGAAAAGGAAACTCTGATATTATTGATATTAATTCTGGATTTTAAATTTACCAAGGTTAATAAAAATAGTTATAATTTCCCTATAATGTTTTCAATCGTCACTATAGAACATTTTCTTCAAACTCCAACTTAAAAAAAAAATAACCTTAGTATTTGATCTTCCTTCAGAAAAAAGGCTATCTGTTAATAATCCAAGAGTCTTAAGATTAAAGGTAATAGGATAGGTGAGTTACAGAAGGAAAAGGGGGGAGGGGGAGGAAGAGGAGTTATAATAGAAGCTTTTCTTCCTTTAAGTTACATGTTTAAAAATCTGACCCTGATTTCCATTAAATGGTCCAGCACTGAAGCATCTGTAGAATTATAGGCACAAGGCTGCCCAGTAGGCAGAAAAATGGCAGCTGAACTTCATTTAATATTCAAGTATAAAGTAATGTAAGGATGAAATTAGACAATCATATATTTAAATCAGTGGGTTCATTTATAACCCATTCTTGCAACTCTAAACTGCTTCCCTCAGCACCATGACCCCAACTGCCACACTAGACCAAAAGGCCAACAAATTGCTATTTTGAAGAATCAGTAACAAAGCAAAAAATTTTATTAAACTTTTCTAATAAGTCAATAAACAAAAAGTAATGGTCTCAACAAATGGTGCCGAAACAAATGGATAACCATGTGTAAAAGAATTATGTTGGGCCCCTTCTCCATACCATACACAAAAATTAACCCAAAATGGATCATAGAACTAAACCTAAGAGCTAAAATTTGTATAAACTCTTAGAAGAGAACATAGGCATAAATATTCATGATCTCGGATTAGGCGACTGTTTCTTAGATATTACACCAAAGCACAAACACAGTGCTATATCGAAATGAAAAAGTTTTGTGCTTCAAAGGACACCATCAAGAAAGTGAAAATACAAGCCACATTTTGGGAGAAGATATTTGTAAATCATATATCTGACAAGGTACTTCTATCCAGAACATATAAAGGCTTTTCATAACTCATAACAATAATAAAAGACAACCCCATTTTTTAAATGGGCAAGAGATCCAAATAGATAACCCTGCAAAGAAGATATACAAATGGCCAATAAACTCATGAAAAAATTCTCAATATCAAAAGCCACTGGGAAAATGAACAACAAAACCACAATGAATTATCACTTCACATCCACTAGAATGACTATCATAAGAAAAACTGAGATAATAACAAGTGTTGGTGAGGATGTGAAGAAGTTAGGATGCTTGTTCCCATTGCTGGTGGGAATATAAAATGGTATAGCTGCTTTGGAAACTGAGTTACCATATGACCCAGCAATTCCATTTAGGGTATATTCTTTGGTACATACCCAAGAGAAACAAAAACACATGTCCCTACAACAAAATCCTGTACATGAATGTTCGTAGCTTTATTTAAATAGCCAGAAACTGGAAACAATTCAGTGTCTATCAACAGCAGAACAGATTTTAAGAATTGCGATACATATTGGAATACTACTCAGCAAAAGAGGAATAAATTACTGATACACCAAACAACATAGATAAACCTCAAGTTAATTAGAGTGAAACACACCAGACCACCCTCTCAAAAAAAGACTATACAACATACAATTCTCTTTACATAAAATTCTAGAAAATGCAAATTATGACAGCAGATTCTTACCTCTGGGAGTGGAAAGGGAGAGATGAATTACCAAAGGGCATAAGGAAACTTTTAGGGTAGCATGTTCCTTATCTTGATTGTGGTACATAAATAGATAAAAACTCATCAAACTGTATACCTTAAATATGTGCAATTTCATTACATGTCGATTACACCTGAATCTTTTAAAAAAGCATATGCCAGGCTGGGGGAAGAGAAGTATACTAGGTTTCTAAAATGGTACATTTGGGCAAGAAAAAAGTAGAAACAGTAAGCTGAGAGCTTTTAAGTATGATGCACCTTTTAAAAAGTCAAAATATTAACTGATCCCTACATGGTAATAGCTGAATTTTCAGCTGGAAAATGCAGTCAAAAGCTACTATGAATTCAATCTAGTCTTTAAAGTGAAAACTGTAAAAATTCATCCCAACATTTATTTGAATATACATATTCTTCAAATATAAATGTATATGCATGTGTATATATGTACAACAGTAATAAATTCTAAATTTATAAGTACATATGCATATGTGTATTTAGAACTTATTACTTTTGCCTACAGATAATACTTGATGAGCAAATGGATTTGAGAATGCTTTACTAACTGCACAAAACGTGAGCCCCTCAATCCAAAGAGTTGCAGGTAACAGATTAAAAACTGCTGATGAGCATATTCAATGCCAAGGAGATACAATATTTAAATATTACCTTAAACAGAAGTCAAGTCTAATGAAAAATGTGTCTAATTAGTTTCCGAGCTACACTTCATAATCCAAAAGAATTTAGGGATTAGCTATAACAATGCTAATCTGAGTGTAGATAATTAAGAACTGACTGTGATTGAAAGGCAACAAAATACAGCTGATTTAAAATAAACATTCAAGTTTTTCCACAGATTGGACTAAAAATAAGACAACAGAGTCAAGAAGAATTCAAGATTGCTTTTAAAGTCTAAATGAAGTTTAAGTTTTATAGCTCACTTTAACATATAAAACTCTTTTACAGTCTATGCAAAAAACACAGAGAAATCTTTTGCCTCCTATCTGCTTCATTCACTTTACCTCCTATCTACAACCCTGGATCCGTACAATAGTAGCTAACATTTACTAAGCATTTACTATGAGCTAAGTAGTGTTAAACGCTTTACACAAATTATCTTATATAATTCTCAAAGTGATTTATTTTACAGATGAGAAATCTGAAGCTAAATTAACTTGCCTACAGAAGTAGAGTTTGATTTGAATTCAGGCAACCAAAGTTTATTTGATACCATAAACTCAATCTCCAATCAGGGTCTCCCCACCATTCATTCAGTATATTTATGTATTCCAGAGAATACCAAAAAAGATAAAGGACTAACTTCAAAAACTTTACAACTTTATGAAGAGATTAGATCTAATATCACAAAATAAGTTTTTAAAAAATCCTCACCGGAATTTCCCTGGTGGTCCAGTGGTTAAGAGTCCATGCTTCCTATGCAGGGGGCATGCGTTCGATCCCACATGCCTCATGGCATGGCCAAAAAAAAAAAAAAAACCTCACCTATATGACAAAATACCCAGCTGTATGGTTTCTCAAATTAAACCAGAATATAGAAGAGATCATTAAGAAATGAATAGCATTTGATGTAACATGTTAATGTTAACATTTTTAGAAATGACCCGTCATATAAACAGACATTTAAGGTTCATTTTCTCACCAATATTTTCAATATAGTATTTAGTACTGCAACCTTTCAAGAGTAAGGAAGACTTGGCTATTATAGGAAATATCCCTTCATACTACCAGTATTAAATAATTTTCAAAAATAAGAACGAATCTGGGACTTCCTAGGTGGCACAGTGGTTAGGAGTCCGCCTGCTAAAGCAGGGCACACAGGTTTGAGCCCTGGTCTGGAAAGATTCCACATGCCATGGAGCAATTAAATCCATGTGCCACAACTTCTGAGCCTGTGCTCCAGAGCCCGTGAGCCACAACTATTGAACCCATGTGTGGAATTACTGAAGCCCACATGCCTAGAGCCTGTGCTCTGCCACAAGAGAGGCCACCTCAATGAGAAGGCCACGCACCACAACGAAGAGTAGCCCCTGCTCGCCGCAACTAGAGAAAGCCCGTGTGCAGCAACGAAGACCCAACACAGCCAATAAAATAAATTAATTAAAAAAATAACTAAGCAAATAAACCCTTATAAGTTATGCAAAACAGCACCACATGACACAATTGAAAGGTACCTGAGGAGTACCTGTGCAGCTGACCAGGACAAAAGCATCACTTTTACTTTTCTAAGGTCAAAGGTAGTCAATTTTAAAGATACAAATTTTGCTTTTTTCTGCGTTCCTGCCTTTCCTGACTTTGCCTTTATTTAGGAGCCAAGCAGTGTTCCATGGTTTTAAATCCCTCTTCCTCCCTAACTAAACTGGAAAGAAATCTGATAATAATCATTTCCCTAATTAACTATATACACCTTAATATAAACAAGTTACCACAATTAATATTTTGCTATCTAATCACAAAACTCAAGACTTTGATCCTGAATGTAAGGAATAAGAAACAAGTAGGGAGAGAGTTTTGGTAGGGAGAGAAAGGGAAGTCACTGAACATTAATTATTAAGCAGCCCCTTGATTAATCCATTTAAGACGACTGGGAGTCTCTTCCTATTGCCTAACCCCACACTCCATTAGAGAGGACAACTGGGAAGGGCTGGCCTAGTTACAATTGCTGGGCACCTACTCCCAAGAGCTGGAGAAGCAGAGGCAAGTGTCCAGCCTTCTAAATCCACATGGTCCTGCCCAGGCTCCCATCCTAGGACTAGCAATTCTCAGCGTATTCATTTGTATTCTGACATGCTCTCCTGAATGGAACACAACAAAGGAAGAGTTCTAACAAGCAATGCAAAAAATATGTCCATGTGAGAATGCTGCAAATAGGATCATCATCCTTTACATATGTCACTCCAGGAAAACTGCCAAGGAAGGCTCACTCCTCTAAACATACTTCCTGCAGATCCTCCGACTCCTCCTTAAACGCGTCAGTATTCTCCTCACTCTCCCTTAGTCTCAAACCTCCTTTTGCCCCAAGATTTCCAAGCATATATTTTATATTCTCAAAAATATATGGCAATATGATAATGACATCCGATTTATCAGTACCTGTCTCATATCTGAACAAACATCCTAAAGCCTTATACAGAATTTCCATCTTTAATAATGAGATTTCCAATGTTATATTACTGAATATAAATTTTCTTTGCAAATAAATTTATTTTCAAAAAATTCTATTTCTTTGCAAACAAAGGATTTATCATGTCAAGATTAAAAAATAAGATAGCAAAAAAAATTTTTTTAACTTAAGGAGTAAAATTGTTTCCTTTCTCCCTAGCCCCACCAAGGAAACATATATCAGAGTTCAGAAATTGGCAGAATTCAAGATGCATTCCATAGAAATCAAAATTTATCAAACACAACAGACGTATTTTGGCAAACCCAAAATAAAACTTAGCTTTCCAAATACTCTATTAAAAGACTTCTTTTAAGGTAATAAGTTTACCAAGGGACCTTTTCTGATAAAAGGAATTCTCCCAGCAAACTAAAAACCAGACATTGGGGTTTTGTACTTTCACAGAACTAGATTTTCAGGCAGCACATTTCCACTAGGATTTATTGTATGAGTAGCTGGAGAGAAAGAAGCAAAGAAAGCAAATCAGAAGCTATTTATAAAAGACAAAACTTTACTGAAATAGAAAATAAACTTAATTAACTAGTGTTAATTAAACTTCCACTTTTAAAAATCGTTTACCTGAATAATCTTTGAAATTGGAAAATAAGCCTCACTAAATTGTAACATCAGGAGCAGTTTCTTTGGGATTTAAAACCCACCATTTTTTCAACTACAGATCAACAAATCTCAGTGTAAAAAGGGTTGAGCAATCAGAGCTATTCGCAGAGAAGTATGATTAAATTATGGGTGACTAATAAGTCAATTGAATAAAGTCCACTTATTAAAAAGCAAGTAAGTAATCAAACTACTTAATGTCCACAATCATGAAGAATGAATTTTATATTTTTCCCACACTTGATTATTAACAGCCTACATTTCTTCCATCAGTTAGTAAAGAACTGAATGATCTATACAAAAGTGCCCATTGACCCTATGACTTAACCGTTCTGGTGGTAAGGATACTTCATTTAACTCAAGGCAAGGAATTCAAAAGCTTTCATCCTTGGAATCTTTGTCACAAAAAATTAGCAAATTTGTCTTATGAAAGGACTACTTATGTTTTTCAACTCAAATATGCAATGATTACACGTTTTGTGGTCTTCCAAACAAAAAACAAATTTTAATAAAAACAGGAAATAGAACTAAAAATTATTTTTGAGAGAGAAAAAAATCTAAAATTCCTGATGCAAAGCTACTCCAAAAGTTTCTTCACAATTTCATAAAACATTAATGAAAGGGTTATAAATCCCCTAAATTAAAGATTTTAAAGAAAGCTGTAAGAATCTTTCAGTTTTCAATATTGTTTTCTCTGTTCTTACATCCATTAAAACAGATATAAATCAAACTTTTTCTAAATATAAACCATCTAGTCTTATAGCAGAAAAACCAAACGAAGAACAGCAC
This sequence comes from Hippopotamus amphibius kiboko, assembly GCF_030028045.1. Lineage (NCBI taxonomy): Eukaryota > Metazoa > Chordata > Mammalia > Artiodactyla > Hippopotamidae > Hippopotamus > Hippopotamus amphibius. The sequence continues at coordinate 159,083,293 of NC_080189.1, forward strand.
AAAACATACGTATATGTGCTTAATATTGCTTAAGTATGTAGATTACATTTAGGTCCCTCAAACAAGTTAAATTTACAACATATGTCACATCCAGATCATTCTCAAGGGAGAAAACCATCAAAACAAAAGCTCCTGCTTAAGGTTAATAAACGACTTTGTAGTTAAAACTCTAACCCAGGTGCATTTTACTGTCAAGTATTATTACTATTTCTTCTCTCTTCAAAAACCTAGATATCTAAAATACACAAGTGAAGTATATATCTGGTGCCCTTAAAAATGCTTTTATATTGTATATTTTGTATTAAGGCCATGAAAACTTTAAAATTCCTTTACTCTCTAAATAGGAAACACCCTTTCCCTTTTCTCTTGAAATGTCTTATTTGGTTTTTGCTTAAATCCATATACGAACTGTTCTCAGACCTGTCTACCTCGGTGTTACTTGTTTACTGTCAACATGTCTGTGTACACTTAGGTTTTTTACAGACAGTGCTTTACAGTACACCGGTAAAAAAAAAAGAGGACATGAGTGAAACAAAACACTGAGAAACACCACTCAATTTCATCTCTCTGCCTGAAATTCCCTTTAGTCCTCATGCTAAAGATTCTCAATATTTAAAAAGAAGCACAACACCATATACGATAAGGCAAACACAGGAGAAACCAAATCAGAAACTGAAGAAATTTAACAGAAAATATCTGTACCTGAGAATTACCACTAAAAGAAAAATAAATAAATAATAAACCCAGTCCCTGGATGCCCCTACTGAAGGGCTGCTTTTGCTGGGCTGGTTTTGCTGCACTGCATGGCTCAAAATAGTTTTACAAACTTTTTAATGAAAGAAATGCATTTTACATTGTGACCTAGTATACACATACATGAGCAAAATTCCCCAAAACAATATTTTTTCTTGCCATGTGCAATGGTAGTCAATTCTGTTCTATTCCATTTCATTTTTAATACTGGTGGTAACCCACTAAATTGATTTTATAAATTACTAATAAATCATGATCCACAGTTTGAAAAACAGACTTAAAATAGGGTATCCCTTATACAGTATTAGGATCTTTTTTTTTTTTTGCAATTTACTTCTACCCATCTCTATCAGGGTAGACAGGTTTTTTAAGGTTGCTACATTACTACTGTTTTCAATAAAGCAAGTGGTTCTTAAAATGTGGTTCCCTGACCAACATAAACATCACCTGAGATAAGTGCAAATTCTCAGGTCCCACCCCAGACCTACTGAATCAGAAACTCTGGGTGGAGCCAGCAGTCTGTAGTTCAGCAAGCCCTCCAGGTGATTGTGGTGCAAGCTCAAGAACAACGCATTAAAGAATTCAAGACTTTATACTCTACACATTTAACAATCCAGTACATAGTGCTTACACTGTGCCATTCACTATTCTAAAAGTTCCACAGATATTAACTCACGTAAAATAACAACCCTAAGAAGTAGGAAGTATTGTTATCCCTACTACACAGATGAAATTTCTGCACAGAGAGAGGTTAAGCTGTCAAAGCTAGGTGGTGGAACTAGAATTCAAACATTTCTAATTTGGTGAAAGTAAGCCTATCCTCTTCATGCCTCTCCTCCTTCTGATCAAGTCTCCAGTCCTACTCCTTTAGTTCAGCCACTCCTCCCCTTTCCCCATTCAATTTCCCTATCTTGTCAATGTCCTTATTTTCTAACAATATTGCACTCATCCTAAAACAAATTTCTCTTCTAAAGCACTGGAATGCAAGTCACAACCTTGCTTTTATAACCCTATCTCTGGTCCCAGATGGTAAATTAGTATCATGAAGCTGAAGTTTCTTCTATTTCTGAAGTCCTTAGAACCTATTAAGGGCGCCACGTTAACTTCTCATATCTACTGTTCTGGCCAGTTTCCCCAAGACCACTAGTCTCTTCCTGAGCAACTTTCTTGCTGCCTCCTATTCCGCCCTATCTCCTACTCCATTCCCACAAGGAAACTACTCCCACCCACCCCCTTGTCACTTTGCTTGACTTAATCTCCAACTGAGAACTTCCACTCCTCAGCTGGACCCCACACCACAGTCTCAAACCCGAGCTACCCCTCGAGGATTTTTTTTCAAAACCCGGGTCTCCCGAGGATCCTCAGACCCAGAAGTTCCCTGTCCAGTCCTGGATCTCCCATCCCAAACCCCCAGTGGGGGGCAGGGCGCCTCCCGTTCCTCCCCAAGCTGTTCAAGGTCTCCACGGGTCCGACCCTCCGAAGCCCCGCAAGAGCCCTCCTCTCTCGAAAGGCCGCCTTTCTCAAGAGGATCCCCCTGCTCCCTCCCTGCCTTTCCTCGACGACCTCGCGGGGACCCCGGCCGCCCTCAGCCTCCCTTCTCCCTCGGACCCGGGCCACTCCCAGTCTCCCGGCCCCCCAGCTTTCTCCGCTCGGGCCGCTCCGGGGCTTCCCGGGTTCCCCTTCTTCCTTGCACCCAAGCTGCCCTGGGTATTCCCGAGTCACCCCGCCCTCGAACCAGGTCGTACCCCGTCACCCCGGGTCACCCCCTTCTCTGGGACCCCAGACACTCCCGTCTCCCCAGGGACCTACCCCTCACACACCGGCCGCCGGTCAGTGCCCCAGACCCGAACAGCCAGGCGTCCCAAGGCACCTCCCGGCCTGACCCGCGGTGGTCCGGCCCCAGCCTACCTTGCCACCACGAACTCCTCCGCCAGGAGCCGGGCGGCTCTCCCCGCAGCCCAGTCAGCGCGAACTCGCCGCCTCCGCCCCCGCCCTGGCCCCGGCCCTGGCCCGCTCCGGCCCGCAGTCCAGGCCCTCTTCCACTGGCTTCCGCTTCGGGAGCGCCGAGCTGGAGTTTCCGCCCCACAACGGCCCCCAAACCTCAGGCCCGCGTTGCCGGTACTCACCTGCCGCTGCCCCCGAGCAACTCCAGCGCCACTGCCTCTACCTCCGGCGCCAGTAACCACCTAGCGCCGCCACCTCCCCCATGACAACAGGCCCACCCCATTTCACACTTCCTACCTCTCCATTGGATAGTGGGACGGCAGCTCTCTGCTCTTATTGGTTTAGTTTACCCGTCCGTCAACGCTTCCTTACCGCCCCTTTTCCTGAGCTGGTATTTCCCCCCTCCCGGACCTGGAGCATCCTAGACCGAGTTTCAGTTGTAATTGGTTGATGGTTGGGCAGTTCAAAGTTTTGATAGGCTGCCGAAAGTGTCTGTTAAGTCAACTGGCAAAGGATGTGACGGCCACGATTGGTTCGAGCTTGGGCACAGTTTGGTTGCGCAGTAGAAAGTAAGGAAGGGGCGGACGCTTCTGTCGGAGGGGAAGGGTTAACTCTTTGTGGTAGAGTTGACTCTGTAAACTCATGCCTTTCTCCAACTTCCTCCCTGTAAGGAGAATCTTATCACTGTTAGCTTACCCAGAGGGTAGTACTTACAAACAGCAACATGAGAGGTTGTGTTTAAATAAAAATCGTTTACAAGTCCTTGAGAGAAAAGCACTATATAGATTAAAAATTTCCCCTTCTTGAGGTCCTAAGGTGCCCAATTTCCTTGACGCTCTTTCCAGAAGTCTCCATGCTGACGGGCAAACTACAACCGTTCATTTAGCAGAATCAGTCCATTTTGGTTGCAGTTAATAAATTGAAGTGGCGTGTTGAGAGTTCTGCAGCTTCTAGACTCACCCCTGGCTGGCTCCTGCGAAGTGATCAGGCAACCAATAGCAAATTTGGACTAAATGGGCCACATTTTACCCTTGCGATGCTTTGGAAAAGAGAATTCGGCTCCTCGCAACTTGATTTTGATGCTCAGCAGTTCTTAAATAGCCCAACTAAATGTGTCAGATACTTAAAAACTTGTCTTTTTTTCTAAACCTCTCCTCTTCCTAGCAGTCTAAATTAGGACCATTGAAGGAATTGCATTTCTTTTCTCATATTGGCACAATGCACAAGAATAAATGATTACATTTTTATTCATTTGGGTACAAATTACAGTAGGCATTTTTGAGAAATTTGGTGCTGCTATAAAAACTCTTGTGCTCCTAGAAATACATGCATCGTTAGCTTTTTACTTTTCTTTTTCATTTCCACCCACTTTTCCTGCTCCTAAATAGCAAAATGCTGGCCTAATTACTCTTTCAATTTCTAAATCAAATTTAAACATACCTTCCTCACAACTGCACCTATCATACACAAACCCATGGGTGGTGAAATACTCTCAGGAATGGATTGGGGCAGGTCAAGGGTACTTCCCTCTTAAGCATCCCTTTATGGTTGGGGACTTCCTGTTGCACCAAAAATCTGGACTTTGTCCCCTTCTTATTCTCGCTAACTCTTTGTTCCATATCTCTTCTATTTACCCACCTGTCCTGTTCCAGCAAGCTACAAGGAGTTTAAAACTGCATGGTTCATTATCCAAAAAAAAAAATTGTTCATTTTCCAACAAATATTTTTAGTCAAGTTTAAATAAACTACATACCTCTGTCACCAAACTAAGCGGAAATTATTCCTCCAGTAACTCTACGTAACAATAAGGTGTCTTTTCCTAGTTATTTTCTGGTACTTTCCTCCCCCTTCCCTCATTCTCACCTTCCAATTTAGAAATAACCTCCCCTTCAATTCAATGACTCATGAAAAGCCTGTAAAAGGAAAGTGGAAAAGCCAAAATAACTTCAGAAATGTCTGAATCATGCAATTGAAGGAAAGATCAGACATTGACCATGATAAGATGGAATCTAAGACATAAGGCAAGCCTGAACTAACATCCCATAACAAAAATGGTAACATGTAAATGTGAAGATGCTCCAATGAGAAGGAGGAGGTAGCGGTATGTCCTTTACCCAGCTTTTTAATGTATTAGCAGCAGCTTTCTTCTCTCTAGTCTTGGCAGTGTGTCCTACCTACCAATTTTAGAGCAAGTTAGAAGGCAATTAATGTCCTGGCAGATAGGAAACAATAACGTCATAGGAGGGAATGGCCATTATTATGGTACTTTGGGTAATAATGGCTATTGCACAGCCACAGTGACTACGTGAGATAGAGAACGTAGAATTAAGCCAGCCTCACTAAGAGGACTTGCAATCTAAGTTCAGGAACTCAACAAAATTACTATCACAAAACTAGGAAAATTGCCACAAAGGTCAGCTATTCCTTGTATTTCATGTTATTTATTTATTTATTTTTATTTTTTGGCTGCATCACACAGCAAGTGGGATCTTAGTTCCCTAACCAGGGATTGAGCCTGGGTCCCCTGCAGTGGAAGCCCAAAGTCTTAACCACAGGACCACCAGGGAAGTCCCCCTTCTATTTCTCTCTCTCTCTCTCTCTCTCTCTCACACACACACACACACACACACACACACACACACACAGCAGTCTTAAATGTTTTTGCTCATACATGAATATACACTTCTACCACTACCATTCCTTGTGAAAAATTAGTTAAGAAGAAAACTGTAGAACTTCCCTGGTGGTGCAGTGGTTAAGAATTCACCTGCCAGTGCAGAGGACACAGGTTCAATTCCTGCTCAGGGAAGATCCCACATGAGAAGCCACCCAATGAGAAGCCCGCTCATTGCAATGAAGAGCAGCCCCCGCTTGCCCCAACAAGAGAAAGCCCGCGAGCAGCAATAAACACCCAACACAGCCAATAAATAAATTAATTTAAAAAGGAAAAAAAGCAGTAGAAGAAAAATATAATATAAAAGTACAACCCAGGGTGCAGTGGTTAAGAATCAGCCTGCCAATGCGGGGGACAAGGGTTCGATCCCTGGTCCAGGAAGAGCCCACATGCCTCGGAGCAGCTAAGCCCCTGCTCCACAACTACTGAGCCTGTACTCTAGAGCCCACCAGCCACAACTACTGAGCCTGCTTGCCACAACTATTGAAGCCTGCATACCTAGAGCCCTTGCTCTGCAACAAGAGAAGCTACCGCACTGAGAAGCCCACGCACCGCAACAAAGAGTAGCCCCCCACTCCCCACAACTACAGAAAGCCCATGTGCAGCAATGAAGACCCAACACAGCAAAAATAAATAAATAAATCTTTAAACATAAAAAATAAAAGTACAACCCAGCAAAAAAAGAGAGAAAACCTTAAAGAAGGAAGGTTTTAAGGAATATTCTTTGATCCAACAGAAGGCTATTGTGTTGCTGAAGCCCATGCAGTACTGGAAAAGGTAATGCTTGTACCCTATGTTTTGATTTTGTGTACACAAAGTAACCTTATAATGTAATTATTCCATCTGGCTTCCCTTTTCTTTCCTGTGTTATGTGCTTCTCCATCATTCTCAAGGCCCTCTCTTAAAAAGCAAGAGCACTGGAGTCAGGGAGTCTGTAGCTTTGTGTTGCATGGCTGGCTGTGGAGGTAGTGCAGATGGTATCTGAGCAAAACCACTTGAGCAAAACCAGGATGGCAGGTGTATTAAAGGCAAAAATAGCCTTTATAAATCCTGATTAAGTGGAAAATGATGGACTCAGAGTGATGTCCCAGTATCTGAGTGGTATGGTTTGCCTTGGGCTCTAGTGTGTGCTGGTACTTTTTGCTCTCTTTTCTCTGCTGCTCCTCTCTTTTCATCGTATCACTTTTCAGGGGAGCAGAATCCAAGTCTCTTTCCATTTCTATTTTAGTCTGTGGGGCAATTTCACTATGGAAAAGCTCCTTTTGGGGTTTTTTGTTTGTTTGTTTTTGGATTTTTTTCTCCCTGGTTTCTACACACAATTCCAAATGGATTAGAGTAACAAACAACTGGTGGAGAAGAAAATCACTCAGATAAGCAGACAAGGGCCAGAGCTGCCTGCTGCTAGCAGTTAGGGGCAAAGCCCTGATATTTGATAAGAGATGGTTCCCTGAGTTTGGGACCCCTGAAGGTGTAGGTTGACAGGGATGAAGGGATAGGAGAGAGGGAGGAAAGAGAGAGAAAAAGAGACAGAGACAGAGAGAATGAGAGCTAAGAGAGAGAGAGAGAGGGCCCATAGAGAAGAGGGTAATGAGAGAGAGAAAGAGTCAAGAAGCCACCATCAGAGTGCTGAGCCAGCTTAGAATCCTCCCCCCACCTCCCTGGCTATGGACGTCACACCAGGTTGCACAACTGCACCAGCAAAGTGCAGCCTCTGCCACTGGTTGAAAAGAGAATGGGGCCAGAGCTCTACCCTATGGGATCATTGCTTTACTGCCACCTGGAAAGGAAATCCCCCCTGAGCTCAAAGCCTGCTGCTTTGGCACCGAGGCAAAGCTGACAAGGAAGGATAGATTCCTGCAGCCAGCCAACGAGTGCATCTTCATTGGATTTCATAAAGGTGACCACTGGCATGAAGCTCTGGATAAACAAAGGGAAATTTTCTGGAAGGAGATGTTTTTGCCATCCCAAACTGGGGAGCTTCCAACAAAGGAACGTGCCAAGCTGCTTTCCATGCTGGAACAAAGCACTGTGGTTTCAAAGTTCAAGGCTCTGTTCCGTGGAGGGAAGAAGCAAAAAAAAAAAAAAAAAAAAAAGTCAGTGTGAGAAGGTGTTCTCTCAGGCAGAACTTGCTTTCCAATCCTAGGGCTCACGTGATTTCTAAATCGCACACCATACCTTCTCATTACTCAATGCATGCATTTTCATCCTCAAGAAAAGTATGTGTACCCCTCTACCCACCTTGCATAGCATAGGTAAGATGGCTTGAGTGCTTGTGAGCTGGATGGGCTGCCACTCCTAGCTCTGCCATTGTGCTATTAAATGGAGCCCCTGGTTACTATCAACAGATCTATGGGTGGCCCAGCCATTCTTCTGCAGCAGGGAGTGGGCCACTCAAAGCACTTAGCACCATTTAAAGTTTTGTCTATCCCAGTTTTACACACACACAAAGAGTTTCCTGGAAGCATGGTTACACTCCAAGGATTTCAGAGAGTAGAATGCCTTCTAGAACTCCAGTTTCCTAATCACTTGGAATCTCATAAGAAAGTAGACTTGGACTCAGACTCTTGAACCTAAATGTGTTTAGATCCTGGCTCTGCCATGTATAGCTGTGTGACTCTGGGAAAGTTGATTCATCTACCTAAACTTCAGTTTCTTCATTTACAAAATGGGATATATATTAGTTATCTCTTGCTGCATAACAAATTCGTAGCTTAACACAACAACTATTATCTCTGTTTCTGTGGGTCAGAAATCTTGGTGTAGCTTAACTGGGTCCTCTGGCTCTGGATGTCTCACAAAGCTGCAGTCAGCTCAAGGTTCGATTGGGGGACTTCGCTGATGGTCCAGTGGTTAAGACTCCTTGCTTCCAATGCAGGGGGCCTAGGTTCGATCCCTGGTCAGGGAACTAGATCCCACATGCCACAACTAAAGATCCTGCATGTTGCAACTAAGACCTGGCAGAGCCAAATAAATAAATAAATTTTTTTAAAAAAGGCTCAATGGGGATGAATCTGCATCCTAGCTCTATCATATCATTGTTGGCAGGGTTCCTTAGCTCACAGCCTTTAGGCTAAGGCCTTAGATCCTCATGAGCTATTGGCTCAGGACTTCCCTCAGTGCCTTGCCTTGTGGATCTCTCCATAGAGCATCTCAAAACATGGCAGCTTACTTCATCAGAGCAAGCAAGCAAGCAAGAGGGCAAGAGAGAGATCCAGTAAGAGTGAGACTGCTAAGAAGACAAAAGTCATAGTCTTCTGTAATCTAATCACAAGAATGACATCCCAATATTCTTGCCACATTCTGTTAGTTAAAAGCAAGTCATTAGGTCCAACCCACACTCAAGGAAAGGATATAAATACACAAGGATATAAATACCAGGAGGGAGATCATTGGAGTCACTTTAGAAGCAGCCTACCTCAGAATAATAATAATAATACCTACTTGTAGGTTTTGTTTAAAGATTAAAGGAGAAGATATGCTCAACTCAGGGCCTGCAATATATTATGTGCCTGGTGTATACAATAACTGTTATCACTATTAATGCTATTATTGAATATACAATGATTGGTTTTCTCTCCCTTGTAGCTACTAGGAGGAAACTTTTAAGAGCAATAAATGATGTAATCTACATAATTCAGGAAGGACCTGATGCATAGTATAGTAAGTGCTCGGTAACCATTAATTATTATTAACGTTATATGAAGTGTGTGCTATCTGGTTGCCGCTCCAAGCTACTGGAAAGATATGCTATGATTATGGTAACTTCTCCAGAATGGTCTTATCTTCAAATATTTTGTCTCATTTATCCATGTGTACCCTATACTTGCCAGACCACAATTCTAGATTTGGGGCTCATAAAATATAACCAACAAGGCCATGATCCAGTCTAATTTCCTGTGTGCCCTATACTAAGAAAGGCACGCTCAAAACAAGCAAGATGGGTTAATTAGGGCAGCACCTTCCAATATGCAGAAATCCATGCCTGGCTCCATTAAAGTTCTGGAGAGAGGGGAGTGTGCCCAGGTCACACAGACCTTTGTCCCTTTCAAAAGAAGCTGGTCACTGTGTAGTCTGCTGTCAGACCTTAACTGAGGATGAGAGAAAGGGGGATTCTACCCAGGCTGTGTGGTTGGAGTAAGGGCACCCAAGAGGCAGATTTCACACCTGGGTTGGGAACGGTTAGAATCAAGAGACTGAAGAAAGAGCAATTTTGCAATCAGAAAGTTGGAAGAAGAGAGTCCAGTTTGCAACATGAACAAAAGATCCCTGTGAGGTTAGAGTGACCCAGCAGGGCTGCATTGAATGGCTTCCTTATAAGGGAGGAGGATCTTGAGGGCTGGCCTGTGGTCAGAGAAAATGAGGAACTATAATCAAGGAAACCCCATTATTTTGGATTTGAGTCATTTCTCAGGGCCCACTCGTGATGATTATGTAAGAAAAATGACAGGAGGGACTCCTAAAGTATAAATGATCTTTAAACCAAAAACCTTGTAGAAAGAAAAAGGTCTACGTGCATAGCTTACCTCATCTCATCTTTTCAGGCTAGGAGTATCTACTCAAATATTCTCTTTCCCTCCCTCCCTCCCCTCTCCTTATATTTGTACATGTTCTTTCCTTTTGTCTGTGTTCCAGGAAGAAGAAAAAACTATCCTCACAAGGAAATGCCTTAGGATCTTTTCAACTGGAGCTATTTCCTGATCCAGAGTCACCATCTCAAGCAGTTTCTTCTGTGGTGCTAGACCATTAGAGCTCAATAAATACTTGCAGATAATAACAGTTACACCTCTGCCTCCAAATCAAGTAACTGTGCAGCTGTGATTTAAACAGTCCTCTTGATTTTCTGAGATGCACCAGCCCTGGGCCCTTCTCCTCTGAGCATGTTCCCACTGTTTCCAGATTTGTACACAGAAAGGCTCAAAGCAGAAGTTGCTGGGAAAGTTCTGCGAGGTTAAAGGAGAGGTGTGAAGCAACATCAAGTTCCTCTTCCTGTCATTCTTTTCTCTTCTTATAACTCTGTGTTTCCTCTGTGCTTGAGAAAGGGGAGAATTATAATGTCTCAATATCTCTCAGTAGCCAGAGAAGATCTCTGTCTGCTTTTTTGCAGGAGGGCCAATTTTAGAAGGGAAAGGTGGGCTGAGGAGACAAGGACTTGCCCCCAGGAAGTCTGCCTACACAATAGGGATGGTGTGTTTATTTATTCAGCCTTTTCCTACAGGCAGCCAGAGTCGCAGCCGTTTCATTTTGCCCTCAGGAAGTGTATTTAGTGGTAGGCTTTCTTTCTTTTCCTGTTAGTTTCCTGCAAAAGGACATCAGTGTCTTCTCAGAGCAGCAGCTGATAAAAAGGATTGTTGCTCCAGAGAAGGCAGACAAGCATATTTCCGGAGGCAGACCCAGATCATCCCAAAGGCATGGAGAACTGAGCCTGGGTGAGGAAACTGAAGAACTTGATTTTCACACCTATTTCCCTCATGCCATCTTCCTCCCTGAAATATTTCTTTAGTGGGATATGGTAATTACATCTCCTACTTGTGTAGAATTTCACACTTTCCCAAGGTATCGTCACACTGTACAGCAGAGTCAGAGGCACTGTATTTGATGGAGCCTGGGAGTTACTTTGAAGGGTTAACATAAGGAGGCAGCTTTGGGTTTAACTTTATATTCTGGGGAAATTATACCAATAGTATAGGTTTACCCTAAGTTAGATTCCACTTGCTAGCTCCTCCTCATCCTACAGATCTCACCTGCAAAGTTACTACTACAGCGGGGCCTGCTGACGTCTCCTCTCCCAGCCACCACTGGGTTGCATGCCCCTCTTATACGCACTGCACTTCCATGTGGGATACACACATCCTGTGTTTTAGCTTGCGTAGTGCCTATCTCTCCTGCAGCATTGTGATACCAAGAACCTCATCCATCCTGCTCACAGGGCCTGATCCAAAGTAGTTTACTAAATGTTTAGTGAATGAATGAGTCAGGAGTTGTCTCTAGGAGCAGCCTTCCCACCCTACATCATCATTTATTTTGGGGTGGTGCTATGGGAGTTATAAAAAAGGCATGTGCTAATTATCATCTAATGATCACTAGTGGTTATAGTAATTAGTAGGTAAACGCACAGTCGTGGTGTATGACTAAAGAAAGCTTTCCACCAGTGTGTACAGGGCCTTCCTTGCATTATGAATTTGAAATCTCATTGCCTGTCTCTGTTGGGCTCCCATACAGAGACAGCGTCATTCCTTTAGTTGCCAACAGTGGGGAGAGGGAGAACTCAGTTTTCTGTGACTCAGTGAAACTGTTTTGGTCTGAAAATTAAATTAAAATGCTGGGCCAGTGATGGCCCTTTGCTACTTCCCTCTCAGGCTCTGAGATGACTGACTTTCCCCATCAAGGGTCTGCACTGAGTCATCCCTGCTCCAGATAAAAAACAACAAATTCAGCCCCCTCGGGATGAGTGATGCAAGCAAAGACTCATCCTGCTAATCCTCCCATTGAGGGTCAAGGTTCATGGCCTCGGCCCCCTCCCTGGAAACAAGAGGACAAATTGAGAAGAAAGACAAGACTTTTCCTTCCTATTCCTTCCTACCTCAAAAGCCCTTGGTCTGTGGTTTCCTCTTCTTCTGCAGAAGGGAAGTGAGGATGGACATAGAGAAGGAGGAAGAATGCACCATGGGACGTGGCATTTTGATGGTCCTGATGTTGTGGGGGAGCTGTGAATTTGGATGAAGGATGACAAGACATAAAAAGTCCCTAGAGATTCTTCAACAATTCTCACATTCCAAGTAACCAAGGCACAGCCCAGCTGTCAGGACACAGGGAATCAGAAATGCAGTCAGTGGGAGGTGATGACAGCAAAGAAGCAGGCAGATCTGACACACAGGCCCCTACGAAGAACTGTGCCCCGTGGGAGCATCACAAACTGCGGCAGACTGGGTAGTGAAGAGAGGGAGTGAGTGTTAAGTGTGAGACCTTGGAGCAGGAGGCCCACACTCTATTTCCAGCTCAGCCATCAGTTGATGGAAGGACCCCACGCCAAAGATGATTGTCAGAGATATGGCTTAATCAGCTCCCTGTGGAATGGGCAGATGTTTGTGAGATGCTCTGAAATCTCTAAATGAAAAGAAATGCCAGGAAAAGCTATTATTATTTTGAGCGTTGATTCACAGAGGAGCCAGAGCATCTTTGAGCTCCTATGTTGGAATCAGAGGTCACAGTATTTTCATCTTGGGTGGACCAGTCCCTGGAGATCTGTTTTCTAATAACTTCAGTTGAGAAAATGTTCATTGTTGACGTCTGTAAGGAATACAATAAAAAAATCTCCATCACTGGAGTATTGCAAATTTCCAACCAAGCACCAGTAAGTTTTCTATGCAACAGATCCTAGCCAGGCCTAATTTGGGTGGAGGGATGTGTAGGCTGTGACCTGGTAACACTTCTCCCTCTCTGTCTCTCTCCTAAGCCCTTTCTCTCCTCTCTTTCTCTTTTTTATGTGTGCATAAGGCTACTTAGAAACTTTGACTTATCAAAGGATATTTGGAGATTCCAAAATGATCAGCCCAATTGTGGCTCTCCATCTCCCACCACTTAGCCCCCCCTTTTAAAAAATTTTTTTTTCTTCTTTAAGGAAGTGGTTAAACCAGACCTTTTTCATTTGGCAGGCATGTGACCCTGGTATTCTACTTCTTCATTCACTCCCTTGTGTATTTTACTATAGTATAAATACTCCTGCCCCACTACCTCCTCTGGTCTCTGTTCTACAAACCAACCAGATTGTCATTCCAAAGGGATATGTTAGTCATTGAGTTCTTAAGTGAAAGTATATTCCCCTTGCTGGTGTCTCCAAAGCTAATAGGCTGACTAGACTCATAACAGGACTTTAACCCGAACCTGTAACAAGTGCTTACCTGTCCTGAATGACCTAAGCAGTAACAATCCCAGGTCACAATCATCACAGGAACAGATATTATTTTTCTGCTGTTGCACAAAGTGGACAAAGGTTGTCTAACTGATGCAGAATGGATCACTTAATAAAGCCAGAGCTGCTTGTAAACCAAGAAAAATCTCAAGAATGGGCATGTGACTGCTGGGCATGCGTTAGAGGGAGAGCTGAGCTAAATCTATAGTCTCACAAACAGCATGGGTAAGACCAACATGGACACTGCTCTCAAATCCCCAAATCCTAGGATTACAAACGTCATCGACAAACTTCCAGTAGAGTTAAAATGAGGACCGGTATAAAAAAAAAAAAAGAATACTTCAAGCTGTAGGTAATAAATGTGTGGAACTAATTATCCAGGGAGGGAATATAGTCAGAATGCAGAAATGATTAGAGCAAATTTATGAATTGCAGAATCATACATGAGTGAACCAGTCATTTTTCAATCTGGTCCTACATCAGAGCCCCAGGTCCCTCTCCTAGTTCCAGGGATTCCACTTCATTAGATTGGAGTAGGGTCCAGGGATCTGTGTTTTATTTTTGCAAAGCTCTACCAAGTGATTCTGATTTATAACCAGGTTCAAGAAACACTACTTCAATAACCTTTCATCCAAGGTAAGAGACTATTAAATGGACTATAGGTCTGATCCAACCTGGTAACCCTTATGGTCCTGTCACACTGCTTGGCTTAGTGAATGACAACTCAGAGACAGATAACAGCTGGATACAGGACAAACTCCAGAGTAGCCATTAGACTCTGGATCCATTGATCAAAGGTAGTAATATAGTAATTCTCTGGTCCCTGGCTCATTTAGAACCTTCTCCGAGATTTGTGAAACTTTCCCACCTCAGGGATGAATCAACTGGAGCTTTTTAGAACCACCTTTGGAAAGAAATATTCAAATGTTTGAACATTTCTCTTGTGGCTCTTTATGTGCAATACTTACAATGCTAGACATTCACTCAATCAGCAAATATCCACTGACTAAAATTTAGATACATACTCTACACTAATAGTTTGTTGCTGAGGATATAAATAAGCAAATAAGACAGTGGTAAAACAGATGTGGTCCCCAGCTTCATAGGTCACTAATAGGCTCTCAAATTTTTTTTTATTATTGTGGCTGGGTACAGTGGAACAGCCATCCCAGGAAATTCTATGAGGGCCACTCTACCCTCTTAGGAACACAGCATTTGAGTTCTAGATATAGCTCGTCTGAGGTGAAGAAATGAGATGTCCTTCCCCACTCCACCCCCAAATGTACCTACAGGTAAAAGATAAACTGAACTTCCGGAGAATAAGACCTACGCTTTGTTCACCTTTGGATCTGCAATTCCATATACAGTACTTTGTGCATAGTAAAGTTCAGTGTGTTTGAACGAGTAAATGAATGAATGAAGCTTGAATCTAAGTTCTGTTGCTTACTGTGCATCTGTACAAGTCCTGGAATCTTTCTGACCCTCTGCTTCCTCATGATTGAGGCAATAAGTATCTTGCCTATCTGTCATATGATTAGAAATCACATGGTCACTAGCACTGCAGCTGGTATAAGGCAGGCAGGTACTCAACAAATGGTTGTTGAGATGGTACATGGCTGTTACTTGTGAAAACAGGTAAACAGAAACTTCTAGGAACCAACTTGTATGGTCAGACTGACACCTGGTGGTGCAGTCTTAGAACCTATACCAAGTATAGTCAATTGCTGGTTTGAAACCTAAACTAGGGAGTAACTAGGAAGTAGTAAGAACTGCTTTACACAAGTAACATTATTTAATCCTCACCAGTGATTTTCAGTCCTGACTGTATATTAGAATAATCCGTGAAGCTTTATAATTTACTCCTACCTGGATCTCACTCTCAGAGATTACTAAATTTGCAGGACAGACTGCCTTTTTTGTTTGTTTGGTTTTTTGGATATGGGCCATTTTTAAAGTCTTTATTGAATTTGTTACAATATTGCTTCTGTTTTACATTTTGGGTTTTTTTCCCTCGTGAGGCAGGTGGGATTTTAGCTCCCTGAACAGGGATGGAACCTGCACTCCCTGCATTAGAAGGCAAAGTCTCAATCACTGAACCACCAGGGAAGTCCCAGGCTGCCACTTTTTTTTTTTTTTTTTGGCTGTGTTGGGTCTTTTTTGCTGTGCGCGGGCTTTCTTTTTAGTTGCGGTGAGTGGGGGCTACTCTTCATTGTGGTGCGCGGGCTCCTCATTGCCGTGGCTTCTCTTGTTGTGGAGCACGGGCTCTAGGTGAGTGGGCTTCAGTAGTTGCAGCACATGGACTCAATAGTTGTGGCACACGGGCTTAGTTGCTCCGCGGCATGTGGGATCTTCCTGGAGCAGGGATCGAACCCGTGTCCCCTGCATTGGCAGGCAGATTCTTAACCACTGTGCCACCTAGGAAGTCCCCAGGCTGCCACATTTTAAAAATCGATGTTAATAATATGCAACCAGGTTGAGAACCACTGCAAAAGACCCATGAGATAATTATGATTCTTCTCATTTTACAAATGATGAAAGTAAAACTCAGAAGGATAATGTTCACAGTCACATAGTTATTAGTAGCAGAAGAAATGTGACCATGAGTCTACCGTTTTTCTCTATATCACATGGTCTTGACAGAGGCTTTTTGAAGTCTGATGTGCTTTTGCCTGTGAAAGTCTCAAACTCAGAGGCATTGGGGAATTCCATGACCCTATGGGGTGAAGCATTCCAAACAGCATTTCAGTGTTGAGAGGGTAATATGGCCTAATGAAGACACTGACTTCCTGAATTCTCTCTCTAGAATCTCTCTTCCCAGAGCTTTAAACTCTACTGCTCTGTTGATGGATAAATGAGCAATGTGAAGTTGCTTGACTCTGAATTGAATAGCTACACGATATATTTAAAGCTTTTTTTCTTTTCTTTTCTGAGATCTAGAATATGTTAGAGAACTGAAACAGATTAATCATCCATTATTGAGTTCCAGGAAACAGCCTCCTATACAACGACTGCACGCTTATATGTTTGGCCAAAAACAGTTGAGATGATAGGTATCAGCAGATAAAGAAGAGTGAAAGGGTTAAATCCTAACATCTGAGACTGTGTTCTAAATTGGCCTCCCAAAGAGATCCTCAGAGGACAGATGATCTTGAAAGGCATGGGAAGCTCAAGTCCCTTCCAAACCTACTGTGTAGAAAGTGCCAGCTCATCCTGGGCATGAAAAATGAATGGGGCCTCGTTGGGTCACTGGGGAAGCCTGCAGCACATCTTATAGAGATGGATGGGATCCAGGCCGCTGCCTGGCTCATTACTTGCTAGGATGATTTCCCTGAACTTTATGAGGAATTTTTCTTTAGTTGGTGCTGGGCAGCATATGGGAGCCGGCTGAGGGTGCTGAGGTTCAGCCAAGTGGGCAGTAGTCTAGAAACTCACCATCTGAAAAGCCTACATCAGGGGTCACAAACTGTCAGCCCAAGGGCAGAATTTGGCTCACAGATGTGTTTTGTACAGTGTTAGCTTTCAGTGTTTTTAATATTTTAAAATTAATTGCCAGTGTTTTACACTGGAGAAGTTTCATGCAAAGATAATAGATTTTTTGCATGAGTTGTAATGTAGAGCGCCTTGACTGTCCTAATCACTGCTGTATCCCAGAACCTAGAACAGTGCTTGGAACATAACTCTTTAATAAATATTTCTTGAATTAATGTTTTTCAAAACAACAACAACAACAACAGCCCAGTCTTAATCCAGTGGGAATTACTGTCACCATTTTACAGTGAATAAAAGAAATCTCAGAGAGTTTAAGTAATTCACCTAAGGTCACATCACTGATAAGCAGCAAAATATTTGGACTCAGGCATGTCAACTTCCAAGCCAGTGTTCTGTTCACCACTCCACGCTGCCCAGCATCCTACACTCGTGGGCCTTTCACAGTCACGAAAGCCTTTCAATTTAGATTTTTTAAAGACAGCTTAATTGAGGTACTATTAGCATACTATACAATTCACCCATTTAAAGTGTATGATGCAATGTTTTTTTGGTATATTCACAAGGCTGTGCAATCATCACCACAATCTAATTTTAGACTATATTTGTTCCCCCTGAAAGAAACCCCGTTAACAGTCAATTCCTATTCCCCTCTCCAACCCTCCTTCTCCCATTCCCACCTCTCCCAGCCCTAAGCAATCACTAATCTACTTTCTGTTTATATAAATTTGTTTATTCTGTAATCTACAGCAAAGAAGGCAAGAATATACAATGGAGAAAAGACAGTCTCTTTAGCAAGTGGTGTTGGAAAAGCCGGACAGCTTCACATAGAAGAATGAAATTAGGACACTCCCTTGCACCATATACAAAAATAAACTCAAAATGGTTAAAATAACTAAATATAAGATGTAACACCATAAAACTCCTAGAAGAGAGCGTAGGCAAAACATTATCTGACTTAAATTGTAGCAATATTTTTTTGGACCTGTCTCCTAAGGCAAATGAAACAAAAGCAAAAATAAATGGGACCTAATCGAACTTATAAGCTTTGCATAGCAAAGGAAACCATCAACAAAATTAAAAGACAACCTATGGAATGGGAGAAAATATTTGCAAATGATGCAACTGACAAGAGGTTAATATCCAAAATGTACAAACAGGTTATACAACTCAATATCAAAAACAAAACAAAATGAAACAAACAAAAAACCCCAGCCCAATCAAAAAATAGGCAGAAGATCTAAATAGACATTTCTCCAAAGAAGACATACAGATGGGCAACAGGCACATGAAAAATGTGCTCAACACTGCTAACTATTAGAGAAATGCAAATCAAAACTAAAATGGGGCATTACCTCACACTGATCAGAATGGCTATCATCAAAAAGTCTATAAAAAAATACTGGAGAGGGTGTAGAGAAAAGGGAACCCTTTACACTATTGATGGCAATATAAATTGGTGCAGCCACTATGGAAAACAGTATGGAGGTTCCTCAAAAAACTAAAAATAGAGATACCATATGATCTGGCAATTCCATTCCTGGGCATATATCTGGAAAAGTTGATAACTCCAATTTGAAAAGACACATGCACCCCAATGTTCATAGCAGCACTATTTATAATAGTCAAGCAGCCATCAACAGACAATTGGTTTAAGAAGGAACAGACAACAAAATTTGTCTATTCTGGAAATTTCATATAAATGAAATCGTACAATATGTGATCTTTTGTAACTGGCATCCTTCGCTTTAGCATATTGTTTTCAAGGTTCAGCTATGTTGTAGCATTTATCAGTACTTCATTGCTTCTTTTTTTAAATTGAAGTATATTGATTTATAATGCTGTGTTAGTTTCAGGTGTACAGCAAAGTGATTCAGTTATAAATATATATTCTTTTTCAGATTCTTTTGCATTATAGGTTATTACAAGATATTGAATATAGTTCCCTGTGCTATATAGTAGGTCTTTGTCATTTATCTATTTTATATATAGTAGTGTGTATCTGCTAACCCCAAATTCCTAATTTATTCCTCCACACCCTTTTTCCCCTTTGGTTACCATAAGTTTGTTTTCAACATCTGTGAGTCTATTTCTATTTTGTAAATAAGTTCATTTGTATCATTTTTAAAGATTCCACATATAAGTGGTATCATATGATGTTTGTCTCTCTGACTTAACTTCACTTACTATGATAATCTCTATGTCCATCCATGTTGCTGCAAACGGCATTATTTAATTCTTTTTTATGGCTGAGTAATATTCCATTGTATATGTGTGTGTATGTATGTGTGTGTGTATGTATATATATATCACATCTTTATCTTTTCGTCTGTCAATGGTCTAGTACTTTATTACTTCTTATTGACAAATAATACTTTATTGTATGGATACACCAAAATTTATTTAGCCATCGATCAGTTGATAGACATTTGGGTTATCTCCACTTCTTAGCTATTATGAATAATATTGCTATGAACATTCATGTCAGTTTAAATTTTTGACATTGTTTCAAAAGTTAGTCACTGTAATTTTTTGTGTTAAAAGCAATAATTTAAGTGTATACATTAAAAACGTACCATATGTTTTAAAATTTCATTTTGGTACTTCATTTTTAAAATATAGATGAAGTTTCAAAAAAGAGTATCCAGCTCACTCTTGACCTCTAAGAGGCTCTGATGCTGCCTCCAAAAAATGAGCCCCTTTTATCCAATAAGACAACAAACTCCTCAGAGTCAGAAAAATTGGTCTTACACCTCTTGGCATATCCATCATGCCTAAATAATACATGCATTTGGTAACTATTTGCTGACAATATAGCTCTTCCAGAAATGGTGGGGTGGAGTGGGAGGATTAAGTGATAACCAATAGGAGGTTGTGTGAGCGGAGAGACTAAATTCTAACACAGGTGTTTCCCTTCTGACCCACCACCACCTCTTTGCTGTTAGTCTGGTCAGGAAGATTTCTGTTGATGTAGTTCACTAAGGGATGCTAACTTAGATGGAACACGTAAACTAATAAAGACATGAATCTTGGTTGAAAAATGGAAAATTTCTCTAGATCTTAGCCAAGAGAAGCTCAGCATGGTGTTTCTTCCACAAGCTGCGCCAAACAGAAGCTTCCTTTTACAGTAGAATAGGCAGCAATCCCTTTTCTAATCAACCATTGGAGTTAGTGAATGTCTGTGGCAGAAGAAAGAAGAAGATGGAAAAAGGAGCAATGGAAAGGAGGCAGCTGAGACATTCTGTGTGAGAAGAGACTCTCCTACAACTGCCTCAAGTCTGGAAGGACAGGCAGGGATTTGTGGAACCTCTGGAGTATTTTGTTATTATAACATTTTATTGATATGAATAGATGCAGCTAGAAAACAGGAGGGTAAGGAGAATAGATGCTCTGTTTCTTCATTGTGAAATAACAAGTAAACAGATTTGGAAACAGGAGAGGAAAATGGAGCTGTCATGGACCCCTGCCAAGTTCCTTCCTCCAGGTTTTCTCCTGTTCGCACCGCCGCCCACCCGCCTACTTTCGCCCCCCCCCCCCAGAAGATCTTCCCTCCTCCCTTCACTCTATCTAAGGCTCGTGCTCTCTCTGAGATCCATGGCTACTCCAGCGCTCCTCTCCCCTGGACTCCCACAGCACAGCTGCTGCACACACACAATTCCTACTACATTAAGCATATTGTCTTTGAAAGGTTCTTATATGTGTGTCTTATAAAACCCCTTGTACACTCCTCAAAGACAAGGGCCATTTCTGCTGCTGCTGCTGCTGCTACATGTCCCACAGTGCAGATGGCCTAATAGACCCTCTGTTTGACTGACTCGAGGGCTCAGTTCAGCCCTCATGTTCCTGCCAGTGATATAGAGAGCACAATAAAGTCCTTTCACTATGAAATGACAAAGTCAAAGATAGAGGGGCTAAGTACCCACACAGAATTATTTATTGTCTCGAATGTCTCATGGCAGCCAGATCTCAGAATCTTCAGATTTGATAGATGTGGAAATAACTTTGTATATGTGATGGTGCTTTTTGGATTAGCATTTCACTTGGATGAAGTGTGTAAATTAATAAATAAAAACAGGGATTATATGAGTCAGGAAAAGGGAGATTTTCTGTTATATAGTTAACTGATATCCCCCAGTTTTTTTCCCTCCATGTTCCATAGTTGCTAGGTGTTCATAGTGGAAATTAGTGCTTTTTATATTTCTGATCATGACAGTGCAACCAGAGGAGAGGATCTGATTGGGGAAGAAAAATGGAGAGAGAGATTCATATTGCCTTTATTTTAATCACTGAATGTCCCACAGCTATTTGGGATATAAATAGCGATCAATATTTAGGGAAGAAAGCTGGATTCACACTACTGTAAATTCTGGATCTTTCCTCTTCCATGGCAATTTTTTCACTATTGTGTGCTCTTACGGGATCCCAGCTTAGGATACAGATACAGTTTGTAACTCTCCCACTATGCATAAATCTTTTTTTTTTTAAGCTCTTTATTAGAATATAATTGCTTTACACTCTTGTACCAGCTTATGAGGTACACCAAAGTGAATCAGCTGTATTTATACACATATCCCCACATTCCCTCCCTCCTGCGACTCCCCCCCACCCTCCCCGTCCCAGCCCTCTAAGGCATCACCCATTATTGAGTTGATCTCCCTTTGTTATACAGTAACTTCCCACTAGCTATCTATTTTACAGTTGGTAGTATATATATGTCTACGCTACTCTCTGACTTCATCCCAGCTCCCCCTTCGCCCCCCACGCCCCCCCAACCCCGTGTCCTGCAGTCCATTCTCTGCATCTTCATCCTTATTCTTGCCCTGTCAGTAGGTTCATCAGTACCATTTTTTTTTTTTTTTTAGATTCCATATATATGAGTTAGCATACAATATTTGTTTTTCTCTTTCTGGTTTACTTCACTCTGTATGACAGACTCTAGGTCTATCCACCTCATTACATATAGCTCCATTTCATTCCTTTTTATAGCTGAGTAATATTCCATTGTATATACGTGCTACATCTTCTTTATCCATTCACTTGTTGATGGGTATTTAGGTTGCTTCCATGTCCTGGCTATTGTAAATAGTGCTGCAATAAACATTACGGTACATGTTTCTTTTTGGATTATGGTTTTCTCTGGGTATATGCCCAGTAGTGGGATTACTGGATCATATGGTAGTTCCATTTTTAGTTTTTAAGGAACCTCCAAACTGTTTTCCATAGTGACGACACCTAAATCTTTTAAGCGTTAAGTACATTGGGGCTCATGAGAATTGCTAATCAGCCTTGTGAAACTGCAGCAATGCTTCTCAGGGATCTAAAAGTGTTCACACCCACCCACGCAGTACAAAGTGGAAAATATTGTACTAGCTCTGTTTTCCTGTAACAACCCAGTGACATGGCTTCCTGATCGCCTTGTAGGCTGTAGTTAAAGAACTTGCTCTAGAACAAGACTAGACTTGTGGATAGAAAACACCACCTAAGATTTTCTTTCCTAGACTAATGGGATTCTAGTTTGGGTTTCAAAGGGCTCTTTGTACAGTTTACAAAAGATTCTGGGTTTTTGAATATTTCTATTCCAGTAAAATTTGGAGTTCTGACCTATATTTAGTATATGACTTTTCTGGGTTATAGAAAAATTTGGACAAATGTGATGTCGATTTTCTTTAACCCTCTGTGTAAATGGTGTACATTAAAAAAAGCCAGGTCTACTGTTAAACAGATTTTTCTTTATAAACATAATGACGAAGAGATTACACAACATCAATTAAAGAGAAGAATGTGACTAGGTCCACTCCTGCCTGTGTCTTGGAGCAAGAGAAGGGCTCATCCCAGAAATAATTACCTTTCCTTCTAGCGGAAGAGGACATGACCCTGGAAAAAACTTTTGAGTTTTTACTCAGCTAGAGATCTTGGTTGTCAGATCCAAATGGTCCCATCGCAATCCTTTTTTCCCGGGCGGTGCGTAGATCTTTGACAAGTGATGAGTGACCTCTGCTTCTTGTGTTAAGGCCCAGGATTGGACTCTGTGACCAGGGATTTGGTGTGCGGGGCCTCACAGGCTGCAGAGAAATATTAACATGTTAGTGCATGTGCCAAATGTGGTCTCATGTGATAGGTAGACCCAAAGAGAAAGCCTCTGTAGCAATGGTTTTATCAGAATAGCTCTGTGAACTACCATAATAAAAGAATAGAATCTATAAGGTCAAGACGGGCCACTTTTGATACCAGTCAGCAGCCTAATGTGGAGAATATGCCTGAATTGCCCACCAAAGGCTTGGACTTCCACATGGTGATCTATAGGGTTAGCCTGTGTTTTCTATGTCTTTATTATTACGCAGAAGTAGCAGCAGCTATGGGAACTATAGTAGCAATGACTAAAGAACTTTTTCCTCAGATATGCTGAGGTGGATTTACTCAGCGTGAACAACCCCTGGGGACATGGCTCTGCTTTATTTTTACCTTATAAAGCAATGCAGTGATGGCCAGGGTTGAGTTTGTACCTAGGTTAAAGCGTTCCCAGGAAGCTAGGCTGTTCTAACGTCAATCTAGGTTTCTGGATTACTCTGTGGAATAATGAGAAAGATATTTATCTCATTCCCAAATGTATTCTTAGTTTAGGGCCAAAGTACAGATGGAATCCCATTTACTAAATGTCTAAATATTTAAATGTTATAAATCAAGCTGGGGGGACTTCCCTGATGGTCCAGTGGCTAAGACACCCCATGCAGGGGGCTCTGGTTCCATCCCTGGTCAGGGAACTAGATCTCGTGTGCTGCAGCTAAGACGCGCACAAATAAATAAATAAATAAACAAGTAAATAAAATAAAATAAGAACCAGTTTGTTAGCTTGATTTATTATTATTTTTATAATATATTTATTTACTTGGCTGCACTGGGTCTTAGTTGCTGCATGCAGGGTCTGTGTTGCCATGTGCAGGATCTTTTTTGTTTTTAGTTTTGGCACGTGGGATCTAGTTCTCTGACCAGAAATTGAACCCACGCCCCCTGAGTTGGGAGCACGGAGTCTTAACCCCTGGACTACCAGGAGAGTCCCCAAACTGTTAAGTAAAATACATACTATTAACTACATTGACAAAAAGATCAGGTTTGAATTTGGAAGTTTTACAGTCTTTGGGGGTCCTTACCAGAATGTGGTGGTGCAAGAAAACTGAATTATAAATAAATGTACCATGTTTTTCTTTTGTGATAGGAATCAAGCAAAACAGAATACATCAGAATCGTATATTTTCAAGGAGCAAGCCTGTAGTGGTACTACAAATGGTGAATTTTTTTTAAATTTAATTTATTTATTTCTTGGACATGCCATGAGGCATGCAGGATCTTAGTTCCCCGACCAGGGATGGAACCTGTGCCTCCTGCAGTGGAAGTGCAGAGTCTTAACCACTGGACAGCCAGGGAAGTCCCTTGTGTATGTATATATCTTCCTCTTTCATTAAATAAATAGGAAAAATTTTATTATAATGTCTCATAAAATTAATGTGATTATTTTTGATTTTTTTTTATATTGGGTTGGCCAAAAAGTTTGTTTCGGTTTTTCCTGAACCTGAACAAACTTTTTTGGCCAACACATACTTGACTATTCTTTAACCTCAAAAGCCTAACCCCAAAGTTTGATATATGCCCACTTACATATTTGCAGAAAGAACACCGTGCCTTGTATAATATTTCTTATTTCACAAATAACTTATAATTTCAGCTACATATTATAGTGTATTTTTGCTATTTAAGTAATAAGAACCAATACATTATTTATTATCTTGTTTTTCATTACTTAAAAAATTGAATGAATCAATTATGATGGGCCATATCATTTTAATTTTGACTTTCAAGATGTATTTCTCTGTCAAGTATTTTTATTGTATTCTTTGAATATTATACTTGAAATGAAAAATGAAGTCATAATAAGAAGTCTCACCTGCATATGAATGTTTGTAGCAGCTGTATTCATAATCACTAAAAACTACAATCAACCTTCAATAGGTGAAAGGAAAAACAAACTGTGGTATATCCATTCAATAAAATATTATTCACAGACAAGAAATAAGCTCCCAAGACACAAAAAACATGGGTGAACCTCTTTGAATATGTATTGCTAAGTGAAAGAAGTTAGCCTGAAAAGGCTACATATGTATGATTTTAATTATGTGACATTCTGGAAAAGACAAAACTATAGAGATAATAAAAAGATCATTGATTGTCAGGTGTTTGCGGGGAGGAAGAGAGGATGGAAAAGAGGAAGCACAGGTTTTTAGGGTGGTCAAACTATTCTGTATGATACTAAAATGGTGGCTACATGGCATTACGCATTTGTTAAAACCCATAGAACTATACAGCACAAGAATGAACCTTAATGAATACAAATTAAAAAAAAAATCATTTAGGAGGTCAGGGAATCCCAGGAAGAAACTCAGACTATGACAAAAGAATATAACTGTAACCTCAATTTAAATACATATTTTTGTTACAGATAGTGTTATGGTGATGAAAAATATTTTAAGCATAAACATATAGTATAAAATTAGAATAAAATTTCTAATTTTATTCTAAAATTCATTAGAATAAAATTCTCGTGGAAGTTATTTAAAAATGGAAATGTAAGCTTAAAAAAAGATTAAAATTTTCAACTTCAAAGAAGAGCTTGTTTATTTTACAATTTTTTTAAATGGATGATGGTACGTATCAAACTGTTACAGACTTGGATGCATTTTAAATTGATATAACAGTTTTAATTCAAAATATCAATATATAAATGCTGGAATATGTAGACGTTAGAAATTAGATGCTTTGTGTCTATTTAAGCTTAAAAACATTTTTGATGTCAATGAAAAAAGGTGAAGAAGTGACACAGCAGTTCACAAATCTTTTAGAAGTTCTGTGAGCAAAAGAGTTGGAAGTTCAACATCCGAGACAGCATCTTACATGATGTACTGCAGGACTTGGCAGAATTCTGTGAAGGGCCAAATATTAATAGTACATATTTTAGGCTTTGCGCCCCTGATGGCCTGTGTCAAAACTACTCAACTCTGCTATTGTAGTATGACAGTAGCCACAGTTTGTAATAAATGAGTATGGCTGTATTCTGATAAAAGTTTATCTGTGGGTGCTGAAATTTGAGTTTTGTATACATTGTATTTCACAAACTATTATTCTTCTTTTGATTTTTTTTCAACCATTTAAAAATATAAAAATCACTCTTAGTTCACAGAGTGTGTAAAAACTGGAGTCAGGCCAGATTTGGCCTGAGAATTACAATTTGTTGATCCCAATTTACAGTAATTTGGTAAAATAGTCTTACAAATTAGAGACTCAGTATCTCAAAGTTAGACTGTAATCTGTCTCACATTTGCCAAAGCAAAGTCCTATATCCTTGAGGTCTTAAGCAAAATAATTCAGAAATGTATAAAGTTAAACTTGAAATTTCTTCTATTGCCAGTAATACCATTCCTCAGAGGCAAACTCTGACTTCAGATATTCAACTGTGCAGACACACACACAAATACAACATATGTGGTTAAAGAAACTATATATGAATTGCATATGGATTGAGAAAAAGGGACAACATATGTATTGTTCTGCAATTTGGTTTTTCAATTTACAGTATATTTTATTGTTTTAAAAATATTTATTTATTTATTTGGTTGGCCAAGTCTTAGTTGCAGCACATGAGTTCCTTGGTTGTGGCTCCAGGGCTCCTTAGTTATGGCATGTGAATTCTTAGTTGTGGCATGCATGTGGGATCTAGTTCCCTGATCAGGGATTGAACCCAGGCCCCCTGCATTGGGAGGATGGATTCTTGTCCACAGTGCCACCAGGAAAGTCCCTACAATATATTTTCAGCATCTTTCCTAGTCATTATTTTTAACAAGAATTCTTGATCTTTAATAGACATTTGAGTCATTTCCAATTCTGAAATAATAAGCAATGAGTATCTGTATATATTTCTATCTTTATCTCTATCTCTATCTCTATATCTATATATGTTTGTACACATGGGTGAATATTTTTGCAGGATAGATTCCTGGAAGCAGTATTACTGGATCAAAGATTTTCAAATTTTTATGTTGATGAAGTCATCCAAAGTTTTTCCTAGGGTTTCTCAACCTTGCTACATTTAGGGCTGGATAATTTTTGTTGTGGGGCTGTACTGCACATTGTAGAATGTTTAGCAGCATTTCTGGCCTCTACTCATTAGATGCCAGTAGCATCTCCCTTGTTGTGATAACCAAAAATCCCTCTTGATATTGCCAAATGTCCCCTGGGAGACGTGGGGCGGGGTGGCAAAACCATCTTGGGCTGAGAACCACTACCCTGGACACTTGTTTTTTGTTTTTTTGTTTTTTTCTTTCTTTCCTTTTTTCCCTATCACCTTTTCAGCAACGTAACATGTTATCCTTCCTTCAAAAAGGAAAAGTGCTTAAAGGAATTTGTGATTTAGTATATATCACCCCTCTGTTATGGGCTAAACTGTGTCTCCCAAAATTCATATGTTGAAGTTCTAACCCCAATACCTCAGAATGTGATTGTCTTTGAAGACAGAGTCTTTAAAGAGGTTATTAAATTAAAATGAGATTGTAAGAATTGACCCTAATCAAATATGACTGATGTTCTTATAAAAAGAAGAAATTTGAACACAGAGTTCTACAGAGGAAAGACCATATGAAGACTGGGAGAAGACAGTCATCCAAAAGCCAAGGAGAGAGGCCCCAGAAACCAGTCCTGCCAATCCCTTGATCTTGGACTTCCAGCCTCCAGAATTGTCAGAAAATAAACTTCTGTTGTTTAAGTCGGTCAGTCTGTGGCATTTTGTTATGGCAGCCCTGGTAACTTAATACACCTTCCCAGTGCATTTGAATTTTAAATAAAGAATGAATGAAAAAGGCAATAACTAATCCAAAGGACTAACTATCTAACAATGGGTTTTGGTGGGGGAGATAACTTTTCTGAGAGGATTCAAATCATTCTATGTAGATTTAGACATGGGATTGGCTCTAATCAACATCTTTTCTACAGCAGCTTCTCTGATGAACAATTATTAACCTCTATAAACTTAATGTCAAATTTTTTGATTAAAAAAAGATAATTATATCAATTCAAAAAAAAAATACAACCAAGGCAAGCAATGATTAGAGATCAGGAAAAATGAAATAAATTAGGGAAAGTGAAGTTTGTTGTTAAAAAAACACTATATGTGAAATGCTGAACAATCATCGACAGAAAGACACTGGAACTCACCAAAAAAGACACCCCACATCCAGAGACAAAGGAGAAGCTGCAATGAGACGGTAGGAGGGGCACAATCGCGTTAAAATCAAATCCCATAAATGCTGGGTGGGTGACTCACAAACTGGAGAACAGTTATACTGTAGAAGTCCACACACTAAAGTGAGGGTTCTGAGCCCCATGTCAGGCTTCCCAACCTGGGAGTCCAGCAACAGGAGGAGGAATGCCCAGAGAATCAGACTTTGAAAGCCAGCAGGATTTGATTGCAGGACCTCCACAGGACTGGGGGAAACAGAGACTCCACTCTTGGAGGGCACACAAAAAAGTGTGCTCACCAGGACCCGGGGGGAAGGAGCAGTGACCCCATAGGAGACTGAACCAGACCTACCTGCTGGTGTTGGAGGGTTGCCTGCAGAGGTGGGGGGCAGCTGTGGCTCACCAAGGAAACAGGGACACTGGCAGCAGGGGTTCTGGGAAGTGTTCATTGGCGTGAACCCTCCCAGAGTCCACCATTAGCCCCACCAAAGAGCCTGTAAGCTCCAGTGCTAGGTAGCTTCAGGCCAAACAACCAACAAGGTGGGAACACAGCCCCACCCATTGGCAGACAAGCAGATTACAGTTTTACTGAGCTCTGCCCACCAAATCCGATTAAAGTCTTACTGAGCTCTGCCCACCCAGCCCTACCCACCATCAGTCCCTCCCATCAGGAAACACCCACAAGCCTCCTAGATAGCTTCCTCCACAAGAGGGCAGACAGCAGTATCAAGCAGTATCAGCAGTATTTTGTCTTGTGGAACTGAAAACCACAGCCACAGAAAGACAGAGAAAATGAAAAAGCAGAGGACTTTGTACCAGATGAAGGGACAGGATAAAGCCCCAGAAAAACAACTAAATGAAGAGGAGATAGGCACCCTTCCAGAAAAAGAATTCAGAATAATGATGGTGAAGATGATCCAGGACTTTGAAAAAATGACTGGATGCAAAGATTGAAACGTTTACCAAAGACCTAGAAGAATTAAAGAGCAAATGAACAGAGATATGCAACACAATAACTGAAATGAAAAATACACTAGAAGGAACCAATAGCAGATTAACTGAGGCAGAAGGGCGAATAAGTGACCTGGAAGACAGAATGGTGAAAATCACTGATGTGGAAAAGAATAAAGAAAAAAGGATGAAAAGAACTGAAGACAGCCTAAGAGACCTCTGGGACAATGGTAAACGCACCAACATTTGCATTATAGGCATCCCAGAAGGAGAAGAGAGAGAGAAAGGACCCGAGAAAATACTGGAAGAGATTATAGTTGAAAATTTCCCTAACATGGGAAAAGAAATAGCTACCCAAGTCCAGGAAGTGCAGAGAGTCCCAGGCAGGAGAAACCCAAGGAGAAACACACCAACACATAGAGTAGCCAAACTGACAAAAATTAAAGACAGAGAAAAGTTATTAAAATCAACAAGGGGAAAATGACAAATAACATACAAGGGAACTCCCATAAGGGTAACAGCTGATTTCTCAGCAGAAACTCTGCAAGCCAGAAGGGAGTGGCACGATATATTTCAAGTGATGAAAGGGAAGAACCTACAACCAAGAATACTCTACCCAGCAAGGATCTCATTCAGATTCAAGGGAGAAATCAAAAGCTTTACAGACAAGCAACAGCTAAGAGAATTCAGCACCACCAAACCAGCCCTACAACAAATGCTAAAGGAACTTCTCTAAGCGGGAAACATAAGAGAAGAAAAGGACCTACAGAAACAACAACAAAACAATTAAGAATATGGTAATAGGAACATACATCTCGATAATGACCTTGAATGTAAATGGACTAAATGCACCCACCAAAAGACACAGACTGGCTGAATGGATACAAAAACAAGACCCATATATATGCTGTCTACAAGAGACCCACTTCAGACCTAGGGACACATACAGATGGAAAGTGAGGAGATGGAAAAAGATATTCCATGCAAATGGAAATCAAAAGAAAGCTGGAATAGCAGTACTCACATCAGATAAAATAGACTTTAAAATAAAAAATGTTACAAGAGATAAGGAAGGACATTACATAAAGATCAAGGGATCCATCCAAGAAGAGGAGATAACAATTATAAATATATATGCACCCAATATAGGAGCACTTCAATACATAAGGCAAATGCTAACAACTATGAAAGAGGAAATGCAAGGCAGAAATAGAGACACAGATGTAGAGAATAAACACATGGACACCAAGTGGGGAAAGTGGGGAGGGTTGGGGGGGATGAATTGGGAGATTGGGATACTAAATTGTACGCTCTAAATATATGCTGTTTATTTTCTATTAGCTGTATCTCAATAAAATTTCTTAAAAAAACAAAACGAAACAAACAAAAAAAACTATATGTGTTTTTGGTTTTTGTGGGTTTTTTTTTTGTTTTTGGTCTGTGCTGCCCAGCTTGTGGGATCTTAGTTCCCTAACCAGGGATCAAACGAGTGCCCCTGCAGTGGAAGCATGGAGTCCTAACCACTGGACCACTAGGGAATTCCCAAAAAACACTATATTTTTAATTGCACAAATGATATGTACAATATAGAAAACCCAGACCATGCAAATATGCAAAGAAGAGGAAAATAAAAATCACCTGCAATCCCACCATCCAAAGAAAATGACTGTTAAATATTGTGGCATAAAGACTCCCAAACTTTTTTCAGTAGTACGTACATATGGATGGATGTATAGATAGATAGAAATACACATACATATTGACACACACACATATATCTCCCAAAGGGTGTCCTACTGTAATACTTATTTTGTCTGCTCTTTTTTCTTCTCAGTGGTATATTGAAAACATTATTCCATGTCAGTAAATTTTATTTCTGAAAACGGCTATTAATATCTGCTTTTGGGGACTTCCTAGGTGGTGCAGTGGTTAAGAATCCACCTGCCAATGCAGGGGACATGGGTTTGAGCCCTGCTCCGGGAAGATCCCACATGCTGCAGGGCAACTAAGCCCGTGCGCCACAACTATTGAGCCTGCGCTCTAGAGCCTGTGAGCCACAACTATTGAACCCACATGCTGCAACTAATGAAGCCCTCGCACCTAGAGCCCATGCTCCGCAACAAGAGAGGCCACCACAATGAGGAGCCTGTGCACCACAATGAAGAGTAGCCCCTGCTTGCTTCAACTAGAGAAAGCCCGTATGCAGCAACGAAGACCCAACACAGCCAATAAAATAAATAAACAAATAAATTTATTAAAAAAAATTCTGCTTTTGTTGAACTAAGTAGAGCCACAGGAAAATGATGAAATTAAAAGGAAGTCAGTCTCCAAAGGGTGCCTCCCAGTCACAAGGGAAACTAGAAGACAGATAGCAACAACATTCTTTATTTGAGGAAACCACAATATGTTGAAAAAAGAAAAGGATGAGGTCACAGGAAAGACTAAGGAGGAGATACTTGCACAGGATGTGGAAAAGACAAATTTACAGCCTTCCTCTAGCTAAGCTCAGTGTTCGCCAGCTTTGGCAGCAGAGAAGCACAGTTCATCCCCCTAGTTCACTACAGGATATGTCCACTGTCTGTTGAAAACTGCTCCCTTTGAAAAAGCAATAAAAGCTCCCAGTGACATCCTTGACTGCCCTTTGCAATATTTCCCTGCGGTATCTGATAGCAGGGTCTGGCCAGCACACACAGTCTGCATGTCAATTAGGAAAAGGGCTCCCCCTCTGCTGGCCCTTCCTCTAGACACTGCAGCCCTAGAATAGGGTTCACACAGGTCTTTCAAGGAGAACATTGGTTGGTTTCAGCCCCTGCTCCGGCCCTTGGCCAGGTAACTCTGTGCAGAGCTATACCTCACAAAATGGCCTTGTCTGACACAGTCCCACTGACCCACTTAAACTTCCACAAGGCATATGGAAAAATAATCTTAATCTTCCCATCCCATACTGTCATCCTGCCCAATTCAAGAACTTCTGTGCCTCCCGCACTCCGAGTGTCTCTGAACTAGGCCAGAGGCACAAAAGCCATCATACAGGGCTTTGCTCCATAGTAATAAATTATAGCTACAATTTTTTAAGTGTTTAGATCTGTACCAGATCCTGTGCTAAGCACCTTGTGTACATTATTTCATCCTCACAACAATCCTATGAAGAAGTATGTTCAATGACTATTCCTATCCTACAGATGAGATTACCGAGACCTGATTGAGCTAATGTCACAGATGATAAATGGCAGGGGCTCAATTCTGGTTGGTCTTCTTCCCACAAATATTTCCTGTTCATCTTCTTTGTGAAAAGCAGGGTGTTAAAAGCAAGAGAAAAAGGCATAAGGAAGTCCTTTGCTTGAAGGAATTTACAGTTTGGGAAGTTTAGAAAGGAGTATGAGAAGTATATGACACCAATACAACGCACAATGTGCTAAAGCAGCGTGAAAGGGCCAAAGTTCTCCCATGACTAGGCACATGGGAGAGCCTCTGGGGAGGAGATGGAATGTGAAAGGAGCTTTAATAGGCTTTTTTTTTTCTTCTAATATTTGGGAGGCAATGTAGGAGGCCCATTGAGTAGAATTAAAAGGCTTCTTTCTCCCCTCCAAACCCTTTTTTTTTTTTTTAATATAGTTGATTTACAATGTTGTTAGTTTCTGGTGTACAGCAAAGTGATTCAGATATATGTATATTCTTTTTCAGATTCTTTTCCATTACAGGTTATTACAGGTATTGAATATAATTCTCTAATTCCCTGTGCAATACTGTAGGACCTTAGTGTTTATTTTATATACAGTAATGTGTATCTGTTAATTTCAAGCTCCTAATTTATCCCTCTTCCCCCGTTTCCCCTTTGGTAACCATAAGTTTGTTTTCTATGCATGTGAGTCTATTTCTGTTCTGTAAATAAGTTCCTTTGTATCATTTTTTTATATTCCACATACAAGTGATGTCATATGATATTTGTCTTTCTCTGTCTTACTTCACTTAATATGATAATCTTTAGGTCCATCCACGTAAAAGGCATAATTATGCTGTAAATGGCATAATTTCATCTATAAAAATGGCTAATATATATATATATATATATGTAATATATACATAAGCCCCACGTATTCTTTATCCATTCATTTGTTGTTGGACACTTAGGTTGCTTCCATGTCTTGGCTATTGTAAATAGTGCTGCTAGGAACATTGGGTGAATGTATCTTTTTGAAATAGCATTCTCATCTTTTCTGGATGCATGCCCAGGAGTGGGATTGCTGGATCATATGGTCCTTCTATTTTTAGTTTTAACACCATACTGTTCTCCATAGTGGCTGCACCAACCTATAGTTACACCAACAGTGTAGGAGGGTTCTCTTTTCTCCACACCCTCTCCAGCATTTATTATTTGTATACTTTTGATAATGGCCATTCTGACTGGTGTGAGGTGAAACCTTGTAGTTTTGATTTGCATTTCTCTAATAATTAGAACGTTGAGCATCTGTTCTTGTGTTCTTTGGCTGTTTGTGTGTCTTCTTTGGAGAAATACCTATTTAGGTGTTCTGCCCATTTTTTGATTTTTTTTTTTTTTTAATGTTTAGCTGTATGAACTGTTTGTATATTTTGGAAATTAAGCCCTTGTTGGTTGCATCATTTGCAAATATTTTCTCCCATCCCATAGGCTGTCTTTTCGTTTTGTTTATGGTTTCCTTTGCTGTGCAAAAGCTTATACATTTGATTAGGTCAAATGCGTCTTCTTGAACTGAAGTTTCTCTCCTATTCTTGACCAGGTCTCTTGTTTTGAGCCCCAGAGAATATGGCAGCAGAAGCCAGCAACATTCTTCACCATCAAGGCCCCATATAAGCCCACATGTTGAACCACCTGGAGAGTTTGCATTGTCTTTCTTTTTTTTTCCTTTTCTTTTAATTTTTATTGGAGTATAATTGCTTTACAATGTTGTGTTAGTTTCTACTGTACAGCAAAGTGAATCAGCTATACGTATACATACTTCCCCTCTTTTTTGGATTTCCTTCCCCTTTAGGTCACCACAGAGCATTGAGTAGAGTTCCCTGTGCTATGCAGTAGGTTCTCATTAGCTATCCATCTTATACATAGAATAATAGTGTATATATGTCAATCCCAATCTCCCAGTTCATCCCACCCCCCCCTTCCCCTTGGGTATCCATTCATTCGTTCTCTATGTCTGTGTCTCTATTTCTGCTTTGCAGATGAGATCGTCTATACCAATTTTTTCAGATTCCACATATATGTGTTAATATACGATATTTGAAAGTGTTCCCTCCATTTGGGGACCACTGTAATAGACCATGTGAGAAATGAAAAGGGTAGATGTGACACCTGGGTAGGGGTAAAATCTAAATACTTTGGCAAGGTTTTGGATAGGAATGTGAGTGAGGAAGAGGACTGAGAGATCAAACAGAACCACAAAAAAGGCCTTAAAGGCCATGTAGTCTAACATGCTTATAATTGCTTGCAAGGTTGTAAGCTTTTTGGGAGGGAGTTTGATAAAACCTATAGTATCACAAAAATTATCCTGCCCTTTGATCCAGCAATTCCACTCCTGGTAATTTATCATAAATGACTCAACTGAAGACAAGTAATCGTTATGTATAAAGTAACAATAGTTACATGGAGACAGTGACCATGTTCTCCACAATTGCACCCTCATGCCTACCACAGTGCCTGCTAAATGAGAGGCCCAGATTTAAGAAGTCTATTTAAGGTTCAGAGGAGGTGTTTGATGATTCTAGAGAGAGAAGTCTTAGCTAATAAAACAAAATCCCAGAAGGGGTGGGAAGGGCAGATATCAAGAATACAAGAATAGCCCCGATTCCCCTGAGGAGGTGCAGGTCGGCCCCCTCCCCACCCTGCCCCCCAAGTGAGCTGGGCAGAGGGCAGAGGTTTAAGGGACCAAAGTTCCCCTGGACCAAGACGCTGTGAGCAGCTCTTCCTAAATAGCAGGGCAGCTCGGAGCAAACACATGGGACTCAAGAGTTGGTATCCGGCAGCAGCCCAGGGACGCAGTAAATTTCTTGGATGGATGCTCAGCTGCCACCAAAAACGGTGAGGATATCACTCACCTCTGCATTGTGTCTACAAGAGCGCCTGGCTTATGGTCACCTCTCAAGACCTTCTAAAGTAGGATAACACTAGATGTGGACTCTAGAAAGAATCTTAGGCAGCCTGTCTGTGTAGAGAAGCTCCTTTGAGTCACTTTGATTGGAGAAACTTAGGTCATGTGGTTAAGCACAAGCCAATCATTTTTGCCTTAGGATAGGGGATTCCACAGACGCTCCAGGCCTTCCACAGTCTGGGAGCATTCACAGTGTCTGCAGCACTTCTGGAGCTCAAGTGGAGCCCCACCTGATCCACAGCAACCGGGCGTGAGGCGCAGAATGTTTCTCCAAAAGAAATTCAATGTCTTTCTTTGTGGGGAGGGCGGGGATGGATGCTGGGCAGGCAAAGTCAGCATATGTTTACTGAATATGGAATTGTCAGAAAATATTCCTTTCCAATTTAAGAAGTTGCCTTAGAGATGAACTTGAAGTTTGAGCTGGACCGAACTTGCAAAGATGAAGGGAAGAAAAAGGAAAGTGATTGTGCATTTCCTTGCTTGTAGATTGTGTCCTCTGAAATGTAAGTCCCGTGAAGTCAGGTGATAGTCTGTTTTGTTGTCTTGTTTGTGGTTCTTACCCCGATGCCATCGCAATGCCTGTCACTTAGTAGGTAGTCAGTAAACATTTGTTAAGTTAAAAAAAAATTTAAAAAGAATACAAGTAGAAAAGTCTGTAGCTTCTTTTTCAGAGAGAGAGCGCGCGAGCGAGCAATGACTGCAAATTTGTAATGGAGAGAGTACGAAGGGAAGTTAAGCGGAGGAACTTAGGGCTTCAATCAATCATCTGTAAAAAGAGGACCAGGTGGACCAGAAGTCTGAACCTAGAACTCTGCGTGAGAGCATTCCTTGAAACCAAGAATTGTGCGCTTTCTCGCGCAAAGCTGCTGGGGAAAGTGTTAGTCAGAAACGGGGACATCCCGGGGAACTGCAATATGCAGACTCTAGACGGAGAGAGTTAAGTAGCTAACTTTCTTTCCCCTGGAGTCCCTGGCAACTTGATTTTTAAATTGCTTCCTAAATATGGAGTCCATGTTAATTTGGTAGGGACTCCGTCGCTCTAGGGGGTAGCCGTGCGTCTCATTAACAGCGTCTATCTGGACAACCTGCCGGCGAGGTGGGGAACAATGGAGGGCGTGGACAACCCAGAGGCGGCTGGAGGCCCGCCCCCTTCCCAGAGTACACTGCGGACGCGGCCCGCGCGAGCCGGCTTCTCGCGGTCTCCCGCCGGGCTGGGGAGAGGGTCGGATCATGGAAGCGCTCAGGGTTGGCGCTGGGCTGCTGAAGCGCGGGCGGTTGAGGCGACGGCGCCAGCCACAGCCACACAGCGGGTCGGTCCTGGCCCTGCCCCTGAGGCCCAGGAAGATCCGAAGGCAGCTGAGGAGAAGCGTCGCGTCCCGGATGGCCGCGCTGAGGGCCCAGACGCTGCCGAGCGAGGACTCGGAGGACTCGAGGGTGGAGTCGACGGTCGACGATCCCGGGGACCCGCTGGCTGGCGGGGCAGCTGCCCTCCCGGATGCGACCCGGCGGGAGCCGTACGGCCATCTCGGGCCCGCGGAGCTGTTGGAGGCCTCGCCCGCGTCCCGCTCCCTGCAGACCCCGCCGGCGCGCCTGGTGGAGGCGCAGACCCCGCCGGCGCGCCTGGTGCCGGCCTCGG
Organism: Hippopotamus amphibius kiboko; assembly: GCF_030028045.1. Taxonomy (NCBI): domain Eukaryota; kingdom Metazoa; phylum Chordata; class Mammalia; order Artiodactyla; family Hippopotamidae; genus Hippopotamus; species Hippopotamus amphibius. The sequence continues at coordinate 159,120,048 of NC_080189.1, forward strand.
GGCCCCCCGCGCGCCTGGTGGAGACCTCGGCCCTGCTGTGCTCGGCCCAGCACTTGACGGCCGCCCCGCCGTCCGTGGCTCCAGCAGCGCTGTCGGGGCCGCAGGGGGAAAGCGCGGGCGGGGAGCTGCCCTGGGACTCCCCGCTGCAGCGTGTCTTGGCCGAGCTGAACCGCATCCCCAGCAGCCGGCGGCGGGCGGCGCGCCTCTTCGAGTGGCTCATCGCGCCTATGCCGCCCGACCATTTCTACCGGCGCCTGTGGGAGCGCGAGGCGGTGCTGGTGCGGCGGCAGGACCACACCTACTACCAGGGTCTTTTCTCTACCGCCGACCTGGACTCCATGCTGCGCAACGAGGAGGTGCAGTTCGGGCAGCACCTGGACGCCGCCCGCTACATCAGTGGGCGGCGCGAGACCCTGAACCCGCCCGGCCGCGCGCTGCCCGCCGCGGCGTGGGCCCTGTACCGGGCCGGCTGCTCCCTGCGCCTCCTCTGTCCGCAGGCTTTCTCCCCCACCGTGTGGCAGTTTTTGGCTGTGCTCCAGGAGCAGTTTGGAAGCATGGCAGGCTCCAACGTCTACCTCACGCCCCCCAACTCGCAGGGCTTTGCCCCCCACTACGATGACATCGAGGCTTTCGTGCTGCAGCTGGAAGGTAGGAAGCTCTGGCGGGTCTACCGACCGCGGGTTCCGACCGAGGAACTAGCCCTGACATCCAGCCCCAACTTCAGCCAGGACGACCTCGGGGAACCGGTGCTGCAGACGGTGCTGGAACCTGGCGATTTGCTCTATTTTCCCCGAGGCTTCATTCACCAAGCCGAATGCCAGGATGGAGTGCACTCTCTGCACCTGACCTTGTCCACGTACCAGCGCAATACCTGGGGCGACTTCCTGGAGGCTGTACTGCCTCTGGCCGTGCAGGCTGCAATGGAGGAAAATGTGGAGTTTCGTAGGGGGCTGCCCCGAGACTTTATGGATTACATGGGGGCCCAACACTCGGATTCCAAGGATCCGCGAAGAACTGCATTCATGGAGAAAGTGCGGGTCTTGGTTGCCCGCTTGGGACACTTTGCTCCTGTCGATGCTGTGGCTGACCAGCGAGCCAAAGACTTCATCCACGATTCTCTGCCCCCTGTGTTGACTGATAGGGAGAGGGCACTAAGCGTTTATGGGCTCCCAATTCGCTGGGAGGCTGGAGAACCTGTAAACGTGGGGGCCCAGTTGACCACAGAAACAGAAGTGCACATGCTTCAGGATGGTATAGCTCGGCTGGTGGGTGAAGGAGGCCATTTGTTTCTCTATTATACAGTGGAAAACTCCCGAGTTTATCATCTGGAAGAGCCCAAGTGCTTGGAGATATACCCCCAGCAAGCTGATGCCATGGAACTCCTGCTCCGCTCTTACCCAGAGTTTGTGAGAGTAGGGGACTTGCCCTGCGACAGTGTGGAGGACCAGCTTTCCTTGGCAACCATGTTATATGATAAGGGGCTGCTGCTCACCAAGATGCCTCTAACCTGAACTAGTTACTTGTTGATTGCCGGAAAAAAGACAGCAGTGATTCTTTCCTACCACCACCACTTTTTTGGGGGGGGAGGGGAGGGATTCGTTCTTCCTTGATAACCATCAGTGTGCTTACATTTACCTTTATGACTGCTTCAATGTCACAGGACTCAGATGGTCTTCTAGGAAACACCGCCTCATCTAGGCACAAAAGTAAAAGAAGTTGGAGGTGGAAAAAGGAGACTTTTTGTGCAGAAGTAACCTTGATTCCTGATCATTTGAGAGTACCAACTTCATCATCACCCTCAGGCTTCAGTGTACTGCATGGCATTTGCTGTGTTATTCTGCTTGAGACGTTAGAAGTTTTTATTTGGAATTTGCATCCTTCATTTGAGTTCTCTTCCATCACTTTGGGGGGAGGGTTGGGGTCAGTATCCCGTTTGTTACTCTGAGTTTGTGTGAATGTTAGAAGAGTTATTAAAGTGCCGAAGAATGTTTTCCTTTTCTAAGGCTAGGTTATTATGTGCCATGGTTTGAAGAAATGTTGTCGGAGGGAGGTAGATAGGGAAAATCTACAATGGCTGAGCTGAAAGGTAACTTGGGGTGGTTGTAGGATTGGGGCCAATTCTGCACCTTGGGGGGTAATTTCACTTTAATCATGCTACGTGAACCCCAAACAGCACAATCCTATTAGAAAAGTTATGAGTGTATTATGTTTTTAAGAGTGTATTATGGTTTTCCTCAGTGCTTGCTTGCATCAGTGGCTGGCACTGCTCCCAAAAAGGCAGCATGTCACCTAGTTGTGCTGTCATAGGCCTCAGTCAGCCAACTTGTAGCAAGCTGGCCGTGAGGGAAGGCTGGTGTTCAAGTTACTTTCCACTCTCATTTTTTTCTGGCAGTTGGAAGAAACTTCCCCAAATCTGGCAAGTGAATATTCTCATGGTTGGTGGAAAAGAGCCTGGTGTACCAGAGAGAGCACTGGACTTGGAACCAGAAGACCTGGGTTTGGGGTGGTGGCTGGTGGGCAGCTGGCTGAATGACCTGAGGCTGCTGCTACGCCTGGGCACACTGACTTTGTAAGTATGTTCTGGTACAGCTTGTCTACATCTCATCATTTAGGTTATATCTGGAACTTTTTAAGATCCTTTCACCATGACTGACAGGTTCAGTTATATAAAGTTGAGAACTTCATGAAGTCTTTTTTTTAAAAAGTTGAAAAAGCGTAGATATACATAAAGTAATCTCACTTTTCCGGAGGTAATACCACTATTCAAGGTTAAGCTTCAAGGCTTTTTCTGAGTACTTAACCAGCCATACAGCAGTTTTTTGTTTTGTTTTTCTAAGGCGTCCTTATTTTGACCTAACTTTCAAATTGGTTCAGATAGAGCTTCATCATTCTTTTCTTAAGGGACAGCAAATCAAAGCCCTGGGGGCAAGAAAAAGAGAGCAGAAGGACTGAGAGGATGGTGGCCAAAAAGAAAACAAAGTATCCTTTCCTGGCTCTCATCCTACAGGGCTCACAGCTAAGTCCCGAAACATACAGTCCTGGAAAAGGCTTGTTAAAGGAGTCAAGGCATAGACTCATCCCTAGAAAACTTACCCTGAAAAGTTTCTTGGAGAAAAGTATGGAGTTTCAGTGGTTTTTGCCCCTCCTTGGGTTGCACGTAGACACGTTTTGCTTCCTCCTTCACTTTTTCTATGACCCTCTCAATCTTGAATATTTTCTGTATCAACAGTTCCTTTTGGCTTAGTGTTTGAATCTGAATCAGAACAAATGTTGAAAAAAACAACTAAACTAGGCTGCAAATCCTTAAAAAGCATTAATAAGTAGCATTGCATAGTGCTTATTAATATTAGGTGGTACATAAATGTCTGAGAACATTGTTCTCTTGTGATATTGGTTGGACATTTTTTTACACCTGTTAATGAAAAATTTACTTTAGCTTTTTGGGCATGATGAACCTGCTAAGAATTGGTTGCTTGATGTGAAATTGGTTTTGTGAATTATATGAAGAAAGAATCTTTTGCCTTTTCTTTTTTTTTTTAATATTTATTTATTTAGGTTGCAGTGGGTCTTAGTTGCAGCATGTGGGAACTTTTAGATGCAGTGTGTGGACTTCTTAGTTGCAGCATGCATGTGGGATCTAGTTCCCTGACCAGGGACCGAACCTGGGCCCCCTACATTGGGAGTGCAGAGTCTAACCCACTGGACCACCAGGGAAGTCCCTCTTTTGCTTTTTTAAAATCCTTTTCCCTCTATTTCTTCATCTCCTCTTACAGCTTTGAAAAATTAGAACCACCTGTTCAGCTAGAGTTCCTTTGGTGAAAGAGCCCAGGATAGGAATTAAGGAAAGTTTAGAAGGAAAAAGAAAATCTAGGGGGCCAGCTCCAATCCCTCATTCCTTCTTTATGGCTATCTGCAAAAAGGAAAGAACTTGGGTTTAGAGGATGGTGGGGAAAAAATGGAAAGGAAAGGAAACAGTATTTCAGAAACAACAACAAACTCTGATTTTGAGGGCTATTTGATAGGGCTAATGGGAATTTTGCTTTGTTTTACTTTTTACTAGTAGGATTTTATAATCCTGTCTTGCACAGATGTTTTGTATCTTCAAGTGATAGTGTATCTATGGGGTTGTAGAAAGTATTTCTGTGATAGGGAAAAGAGTATGCACATGCTTAGGAGGAAGGAGTCTGAGGAACTCTTGAGAGCACTGCATTTTTTCTTGAAAACATAGCTTGTACTTATCTACCCTGTTCTTGATCTCCTGAAGCATTTCTTGGTTTCCTTCATTTTCTAAGTTGAGTATCTTCATTGCATGGTGAATTTCTCTGAAAGGTAAGAAGGACTTCTTAGATTGTTCTTCCTATCCTTAAAAAAAAAGCATGGAGGCGGAAAATACAGGCCTTGGAATCAGACAAGAAATCCTAAGTTCCAATCGTAACTGTATTCTGCTGAGCTTTATTTGCAAAAATGGCATGAGGTTTAGCTTGTAGGGGTGTTCCGTAGTTTTTGAGATGATATACTTGAAGGTACTAATAGATATTATTTATTGAAAACCTTTATGACAGGTACTAACATGTTATCTCATTAATCATCACCATAGAACCATAAGGTAGACGACTGTCTGCATTTGATACATGAGAAAATGGGCTCAGAGAATTTAAGGAACTTACCCAGACTCACATAGCTAACACATGTCTGAGCTGGGGTCCAAATCCTGGTCTTTTTGACGCTAAAGCCTGTCGTCACAAAGTAGGCACTTGTTAAATGTTAGTTGAATAAAAAAGCCTACCTGGGATGGTGAACAAGTACGTAAACCAGTTTTTCTGTTACCCACGTGGGTAAGTAGATGAATGGCCCAGGTGAGCCTGTGCTTTTTACAGCCATTAAACAGCCTGGAAAGGCGGGCACATACTCTGTTAACAAGGTCGGGAGAGTCAGCAGTACAAGAGGTCATGGCAGGAACCAGAGGGTTAGTGCTTACTTTAGAACAGCATCATGGTTCTCTAGGAGCAGCACGTCTAGGAAGGTGTCCCTGACCCGGTCCCCTTGAAGTTTGAGGGCTAGGATGCTACGGCAAGCCTCCAGTCGTACACCTGGTGATAGTTCATAGTGGATAGCCCAGAGCAGGAGGTCGATCAGTTGGGGACTTATGTGGCCAATTTGTCCCAAAGCTGCAGAGATTAGAGGGGAGCTTGTTCCATTGTCACTTAAGACTCAGTTGGCTATATCCTAGTATCCAGAAGTGGCCTTATTAATAAATAATAAGGTATAGACAACCACTTGCTAAGTTAAATATTGCAAATGCCAAACTTAAGTGTTTTGTCTTTACCTTCCCTTTTAGATGACAATCACTATTAGAATTTTAGGAATGAGTTAGAGTAGGACATTATCTCCAGAGAATTCCCAGGAGGGCGGTATTCCATCCCATCCTTGTCCATTAGGATGTGAGAATACTAATTTACCTATTTATCTAGGAATGAAATACGGGATGCATAACTCAGAAGACCAGCCTAGTCAAGGCAGGGTAGTGGGGAAAGAAGGCACACTTACTTTGCAGCTTAACCCAGGGCTGATTCTTAATAGGGACCTGCCAGACTGTCAGAGAGAAGCAGTGCCAAAGATCCCTGTAAAGAAACTTCTAGGAAATTTGAGGGCATGACTTTAGGTTTGTAGCAGTCTAGAATCCGGTCTGACTTTTACAGAGTCCTATGGTTGAAACCTCCAGAGAAAGCAAGTATATCCAACAATGGATACCTACTTGGAACTCACACCTAATTCTGTTGGCAGGGACTGTCTTGTCAGCCTTTTGCCTTAATGAGTTTGACGTAGCCTTAGACTCCTTAACTAAAAATTAAAAAGAACAAGAAAATAATCTTTCTCAGGCAAGGAACTTCTGAGAAGCTGTGATCATTCCCTCCCCTACACTCTACCTTCTTCCTAAAGAGATTCTGGGGATCATCTATACTAAAATATGGGAAGGTATTAGAGATTGAGGAGCTGGGGCCACTCCTGTAATACCTCGAATGGCAAAGGCCTTGATTTTCCAGCAGGGATCTCTCTGTATCAGATTCAGAAGACATTCAAGGACCTGGGATGGACAAGAGGCTGTGTTGACTGGAGAGAATCAGAGCAAGAATGAACCAGAGACAGGGACCCCTCTGTCTAAAATGTGCTTTACCTGGAAAAGTGGCCTTCTATCAAATCTAGTGACAAATGAGCTGGAGCCAGAAGTACTGGCTTAGACACACAGTGTTACTATCCCCTATCTGTAGATTGATTTTCCCAGCTCACAGATGTATGGCCATATAGGCTTCTTTTGAACACCTCCATCAGGTTTTCCACTAACAACTAGGGATTATAACTCCATTCACTGGATTTGATCCCTCAGCCTGTCAGCAGCCATGTGATAAGTTAGTTAACTGAGGTGAGAACAGGTTTCAGGGGTGTGCTCTAGAGTGAAGTCTAGGCTGGCTTGTAGCTAAATGTTGTCCTAACTGTTGGTGTGGCTTATGTATCGCCTTACTTTCCTGGTTCTGATCTCTGTGTACAAGGGAAGCACAGGGTAATGTCCTCTTGAGTTAGATAAGGTGGGTACATGTTTCCTTGACTTACCATATTATCACGGATCTGCAGGGCACCAGCAGCCAAACAAGCTGCCCGCCGAACTGCCATGAAGTCATCAGAGAAGCAGTTCAGAAAGCTTGGGAGGAGCTTGGCAGTCATGAGCTTGAGCCCACAAATCAGGGAGAGGGCTTCCACACGCTCCTGGAAATTTCCTTGGCTCAGCTTGACTCTGTAAGGCACAGGTGCTTTTATTTTCCCTCCTTAAACTTTTGGTACCTCTCCCTACGCCCACTCCCACCTCCAGTGCCCTCAGGATAAAATCCAACTTCTGTAGGCTCTCCATTATCCATTCCCACTCTTTCCTAGTTAGCCTTATGCCCATTAATTTAAATTTCACCAGGTAGAGACCTCAACTGTTTTATTTACTTGAATCCCTATTTCCTAGAGTATGCTAGGTGATAAACTATGTTGAATGACTGAATAAAGGAAACTTTAAACATGCACCTCTCGCTACAGTCAGTTTCTCTTCCCCACTGCCCTCACATGTGCCATGTTCATTTCTGTATTTGGCTCCCAATGTGGAATGTCTTACCTTCTCTCTGCCTATGTAGTCTTATCCATCCTTCATGAAACTTGACCTTACTAGACATTTGTGTATCTTGCCTGTATAACCAGAATCATGTCATACATTTGAACTCTCAAACATCTAAAGCAGTTCCTGACACCTAGTGGGCATTCAATTAATGATTCTTCCCTTAGCCACATTTTTAGTGTCTGTAGAGACTGTTGACTTTTTATTTTATTAAAAAAAAACAACAACCCTGCAATGGGATCTAGTACAATGCTGAGCATACAGAGCAGCTCAACAAATGCTGGCTGGCTGGAGCCCAGGCTCCCTAAACACTTTAAAAATAAAAAAGTTCCTTTCTCCATATTGAAGAGGTCTTACCTGATTGTGTCATGCACCTCCTTCCCAAGGTTCATTTGCCCCAGAGCTTGGGCAGCTGCATATCTCACTTTCTTATTCCAGTCACTCAACATCAGCTGGATCAACTTACGTTTCATATCCTATAAATATGTGTAGTAATTAGCTACCATTTATCACCAAGTCAATTTTGTACTTGGCACTATGCTAATAAGTTTTTACCCATCACATAATCCTCCCAAACAATCCCATAAGGCAGATATTACCATGTATAGGTGACAGAATGGAGGTTTCTTGCCCAAGGTTAACCTGTTGAGTGTTGGAGCTAGGACTCAGACCCAGGCCTGTTTTCGAAGCTCATGCCTTAAACTACTATACTATGTTGGGGCTAGCGTAATCTGTACTTGAGACTCTTAAAATTTGAAAGTGACCAACTCATCCCAATTTGCCTGGGACTTTCCTGGGTTTAGTACTGAAAGTCCTACGTACTGGACAAGCTAGGACAGTTGGCCACCCTGTCTGTTAGTACTTCTCTCAAAGGGGAATGGATGAAGATTACTAGTTGATGATTATGTAATATGCCCAAAGCTATTCCCCTGGCCTGAAACATCTCCCTTTTCCACCCCTATCTAATACCCGATGTTTTCCTATTCTTTTAGGATTGAGCTCCAAAAGCATCTCCTCAGTGAACTCTCCTCTGCCTTCTATAAGCATTAGGAAATCCCCATGATACTTTACAGCTACTTCTGTTATATCTATTTACATGTAACATTTACCAAGAGAAGACATGTTATCTTTGCATCCCCGGTGCTAGCATGCTGCCTGGCATGTAGGATGTGGTCAGAAACTGCTTGCTCACTGAATGAGTGAAAGGACTGATGGACATGGTGCTTATTAACCTCAGCAGTCCAACGTGAAGTTCTCATCTTTACCCCGCTCCCTGCTTGCTCTGCATGGCTTTTTACTTTCAGCTGGCTATCCTGAGTGACAAGTGCTGAGGAGGCAAATGTGCAAATGAACCAGATGTTGTTAAAATCATATTGTTAAGTACAGGTTCTGATTGAATTGACCCAAGGTGAGATTTTGTACTTCCAGCAAATTCCCAGGTGATACCTGTGCTGCTGGTCTAGGACTTCAGCAGCAGGGTACTTCTGTGGTAGTTGAGGCAGAATTAACCCAGACAAGAATTATACTAATACTCATTGGCCAGTTTTTTTTTTTTTTTTTTTTTTAGAACTTTTATTGAGATACAGTTAACAGACAATAAACAGCATATATTTAGAGTGTACAATTTGGTATCTCCTAATTCATTCCCCCCAACCCTCCCCGCTTTCCCCACTTGGTGTCCATGTGTTTGTTCTCTACATCTGTGTCTCTATTTCTGCCTTGCATTTCCTCTTTCATAGTTGTTAGCATTTGCCTTATGTATTGAGATGCTCCTATATTGGGTGCATATACATTTATAATTGTTATCTCCTCTTCTTGGATGGATCCCTTGATCTTTATATAATGTCCTTTCTTGTCTCTTGTAACATTTTTTATTTTAAAGTCTATTTTATCTGATGTGAGTACTGCTACTCCAGCTTTCTTTTGATTTCCATTTGCATGGAATATCTTTTTCCATCCCCTTACTTTCTGTCTGTATGTGTCCCTAGGTCTGAAGTGGGTCTCTTGTAGACAGCATATATATGGGTCTTGTTTTTGTATCCATTCAGCCAGTCTGTGTCTTTTGGTGGGTGCATTTAGTCCATTTACATTCAAGGTCATTATCGATATGTATGTTCCTAGTACCATTTTCTTAATTGTTTTGTTTTTGTTTCTGTAGGTCCTTTTCTTCTCTTATGTTTCCCGCTTAGAGAAGTTCCTTTAGCATTTGTTGTAGGGCTGGTTTGGTGGTGCTGAATTCTCTTAGCTGTTGCTTGTCTGTAAAGCTTTTGATTTCTCCCTTGAATCTGAATGAGATCCTTGCTGGGTAGAGTATTCTTGGTTGTAGGTTCTTCCCTTTCATCACTTGAAATATATTGTGCCACTCCCTTCTGGCTTGCAGAGTTTCTGCTGAGAAATCAGCTGTTACCCTTATGGGAGTTCCCTTGTATGTTATTTGTCATTTTCCCCTTGTTGATTTTAATAACTTTTCTCTGTCTTTAATTTTTGTCAGTTTGACTACTCTATGTGTTGGGGTGTTTCTCCTTGGGTTTCTCCTGCCTGGGACTCTGTGCACTTCCTGGACTTGGGTAGCTATTTCTTTTCCCATGTTAGGGAAGTTTTCAACTATAATCTCTTCCAGTATTTTCTCGGGTCCTTTCTCTCTCTCTTCTCCTTCTGGGACGCCTATAATGCAAATGTTAGTGCGTTTACCATTGTCCCAGAGGTCTCTTAGGCTGTCTTCAGTTCTTTTCATCCTTTTTTCTTTATTCTTTTCCACATCAGTGATTTTCACCATTCTGTCTTCCAGGTCACTTATTCGCCCTTCTGCCTCAGTTAATCTGCTATTGGTTCCTTCTAGTGTATTTTTCATTTCCGTTATTGTGTTGCATATCTCTGCTTGTTTGCTCTTTAATTCTTCTAGGTCTTTGGTAAACGTTTCGATCTTTGCATCCAGTCATTTTTTCAAAGTCCTGGATCATCTTCACCATTGTTATTCTGAATTCTTTTTCTGGAAGAGTGCCTATCTCCTCTTCATTTAGTTGTTTTTCTGGGGCTTTATCCTGTTCCTTCATCTGGTACAAAGTCCTCTGCTTTTTCATTTTCTCTGTCTTTCTGTGGCTGTGGTTTTCAGTTCCACAAGACAAAATACTGCTGATACTGCTTGATACTGCTGTCTGCCCTCTTGTGGAGGAAGCTATCTAGGAGGCTTGTGGGTGTTTCCTGATGGGAGGGACTGATGGTGGGTAGGGCTGGGTGGGCAGAGCTCAGTAAGACTTTAATCAGATTTGGTGGGCAGAGCTCAGTAAAACTGTAATCTGCTTGTCTGCCAATGGGTGGGGCTGTGTTCCCACCTTGTTGGTTGTTTGGCCTGAGGCTACCTAGCCCTGGAGCTTACAGGCTCTTTGGTAGGGCTAATGGCAGACTCTGGAAGGGCTCACGCCAATGAGTACTTCCCAGAACCCCTTCCGCCAGTGTCCCTGTCTCCTCTGTGAGGCGCAGCTGCCCCCCACCTCTGCAGGCCACCCTCCAACACCAGCAGGTAGGTCTGGTTCAGTCTCCTATGGGGTCACTGCTCCTTCCCCCCGGGTCCTGGTGAGCACACTATTTTCTGTGTGCCCTCCAAGAGTGGAGTCTCTGTTTCCCCCAGTCCTGTGGAGGTCCTGCAATCAAATCCTGCTGGCTTTCAAAGTCTGATTCTCTGGGCATTCCTCCTCCCATTGCTGGACTCCCAGGTTGGGAAGCCTGACATGGGGCTCAGAACCCTCATTTTAGTGTGTGGACTTCTACAGTATAACTGTTCTCCAGTTTGTGAGACACCCACCCAGCATTTATGGGATTTGATTTTAACGTGATTGCACCCCTCCTACTGTCTCATTGTGGCTTCTCCTTTGTTTCTGGATGTGGGGTGTCTTTTTTGGTGAGTTCTAGTGTCTTTCTGTCAGTGATTGTTCAGCAGTTAGTTGTAAATCCGGTGCTCTTGCCAGAGGAGTGAGTGCACGTCCTCCTACTCTGCCATCTTGATCCTATCTCTTGGCCAGGTTTTGTGCTTTCCGTATCAAAATTCGAGGGTCAAAATGGAAGGTGCTCACTTCTCGTGGGAATGGCAGTGTTCTGGGCCATTTTGGAATTGCTCATTGTTATAAGGAAAAGATAATGGCACATAGGAAGAAGGGGAAAATCCCATTTGGACAGCTGCAGTTGATTCTAAAATAATGGCGAGGAGGTCAGGTGAAAGCCTAAATGATTGTCAGGGTTTCCCATACCGGGAAGTCTTTCCTTCAGTTCGGTCCAAGTCTTGCTCAGCTGTACCACACTCCTTCCTTCACAGAACTTTAACTGATAGGTTCAGCCTACAGTAATCTCTCTCTGAAAAGTTTTATGAGAGTGCACTACAGGGACTTCCCTGGTTGCACAGTGGTTAGGGCTCCACGCTCCCAATGCAGGGGGCCCATGTTCGATCCCTGGTCAGGGAACTAGATCCCACATGCCACAGCTAAGAGTTCACATGCCACAACTAAGGAGCCTGCCTGCCGCAACTAAGACCGAGTGCAACCAAATAAATAAATATTAAAAAAAGAAAGTATATTACATTTATCACTTGTTCTTGAATCACTTGTATATGTTAGTATTGTTATTCCAACTCTAATGCCAGGTTTTTGAAAGTAGGGTTTCTGTTGACTGATACTTATAAAGTCCCTTGATGTGGAGGCAATGTCAAATTACTATAAAAGTTTCTGAACTTTTTTTTTCTTGCTTACTTCATTGTAGATAGGTACAGTTTGTGGATGCCACGAGGCTGAGAAGCAGTGGTTTAAGTAATAGAACTGTATGTTACACATGATTTAATTCTGGGTTAGGAGTAAGAAGTAGCAATATGGGAACAGAGATCTGTTTGGTAAGAATGGGGTACTAGATAGTGGCAAAAAGTGGAAGAGCTCCCTAGCCCAGTTTTGTTTAGACTTTCTGTCCTGGAAGCACAGAAAGAGAAGGCTTACCGAACTGACATTTCCACCGATGCAGGAGAGAGCTCGGCAGGCCACAATCCGGTCTTTCCATTGACGGCTATTCAGCTCCACGGCAAGCATGGTGTGTATCAGGGTCTGAGGAAATGGAAGACTTGTATGGATATCCATGATCACTTTTGTTGGTGCTGGAACCTTGAAGAAGTTAAATCCTAACCTGGCATCCAGCATAATTAATGTCACAAACATATGAGATGCCCATCACTAGCAAAGAGTGGGTTTACAATGGGGCACGCTTCCACCCAAGCCAACTGATTTCTGGGGTCAAAATACAGGGAACAAAGTACAGATTTAGTAATCTGAACAGAAGATTCCTGGGGCCTTGTCTTCATAATTTAACTATCTTGCCCCTTAAAATGATCTGTATATGCCTCAGTCTGTGAGTTTCACATTTCTACTGGAAGTAAACAGAATTGTAGGTCTGTGGTTTTCAGTGGTAATCTTCTAGCAGAAGCAAATTTTGCATATCACAACTCTTCTTGCATACACAAACCATCTGCAGCCTACTTTTCTCACTGTTCTCAGCTAGCTGTTGCCACTTTTCCCTGTATACACCCCAGTTCACCCACACTTAGTCCAGTTTTACCTGTACTTGAGATCATCCCTCCCCAGCCACTTGCATTTTCAGTTCCTTACATGCACTGACCTCGAAGACCCAATTGTTCCCCCAAAACGTGGTTTCTTTCTCTGACCCTGAAGTGGACACATACTGTCTTCCTACTGAGGTGGCTCAGGAGCGTACAAGACTGTTGCTCAGTGTCCTCGTTCTTCTTGTTAAACAGCTGATGGAGGAGCCTCTTAATCACGGGGTAAGTGGCAGCACCTTCCAGAGCCAGACACTGAGCTGCAGCCCAGCTGTCCACGCTGTTACCTGCCACGGGGGGGGGGGGTGAAAAAGGAGTCCAGAATGGCAGTCTCTTCTCCCCACAGAGAGAGCAGCCTTTGAGTTGGTACAGAAGGCTGCTACCCACCTGATAATCTCACTTCCCTGTGTCCCCTCTCTTAAATGCAGTTCCTTATTAAAATCACATTTAAATTGATCGTGTCAAGATTCTAAATATAAACAGAAAATCTTAACCCGAAAAGTCATATCCTAAAATATTTTTGTTAGGTAACAGCAGGAAGGCACTTCTGGCCTGGGTGACAGATGTAATTCCTCTCACTAGAGACTGGAAACTCTGGAGTGGAGGCTTTCTTAAGACAGATGAATTAAGTTGTTGAGTATCTCTATGCCGAAGGCCAGACTGGTCAGCCAGTTGTCCTCTGCCCCCACCACCATGCAAGGAGCAGGAATATCTTTCAGACAGCAGTTAGGCACCTTGGGCCTATCATCTGACAGAACCTTTTCACTTGTTATTACTTCAACAGTGCATGTGGACAATGTCTGTAAGTTAATGTGCAAAAATGGAAGCATGATGTGTTCAAGTGGTGATTTAAAAAATTTTTAGAATGTATTCTTTAATATTGTTACATTATCTTTTCAGTTGAAAATCTGGTTGGGTGAAAGGGGAACATGATTTCTAGTCAAATTCACCTATGAAATGTTTAGCCCAGGTGCCACTAGATGGCAGTGTACCCATTTGTAAAGTACCTGGGAAGGCCAGATCTCTTGAGTCTCTAAGGGAAACACAGACCCAATACAGTAGACATCATAGAGCATGATGGTGGAGAGGAAAGGACTAGGAAAAGCTGATGGTGAGATGTCCTCTCTTTACCCCATATTTCCAGGTCAGAAGTAACAAGGAGTTACTTACCCTTCAAAAGGGCAGTCTGCATGATTTCCTGGGCAAGAGGATTATGTGACCGTATGGCATATTGGCATACTGCTGCTGCCATCCGCACATTGGCATTCTTGTCACAAAGAGCGGCCTCTAGGGGAGGCTGTAGAACCTCTGGCAGGTCCTGGATGCATGGGGCTTTCACAGTTTCCCTGTCTGTGATCAAAAGAGAGCCAATAAGAAGGTGCTAGCTAGTCCCTTTGCTTTTCTCTGAAACACAGCTTTTTCACTGTAGCCACATGCTGGCCAACCTCAGTCTCAGTTGCAGGTGTTTACTGCTACTTAATATAATTAGGGTTTAGCTGAGCCCCTACAATGGGCAGGATTTTAAGGCTGACTTGTGCTGGGTATTCCTGTTCCCAGTCCTTTATCATCTGGCCTCTACAGAGCTGTATTTTAGCCAAAGGAGAATGTTTCCAGTGAGGCTATGGTGACCATCACCATAACTTTCTTTGGGAAGGTGTGGGGAGGAAACGAGGCAAATCAAAATCTAGACACCCAGGAAAGGGATCACATGAAAGGGAAAGACAAAGGTGTTCTCTTATGTATGTGGAAGATTTGGGGATAAGATAATATCTCTTGGCACCTACTGAAGGTTTTCTCTATGTGCCAGGCATACACACATCATACCATTTAATACCCAAGGAAATAAGCAGTTAAAAAAATGTGTATGTGTGAAAACACATCCAACTAAGTCTGGGTGGTAGGGCAGGGAAGACTCCCCAAAGGAGGTGATACCTTAGCTCCAAATTGAAGGGCATGTATAGAAGTTAATCAGTTAAAGAGAGAGGTAGAGTTTCTCAGCAGAGGGAGCAGCAAATTTGAAATCCTGGAGTTAAAATGCCCATATCTGGAACTCAGTAGACAGGAAATAAATGAAATGAAACTTTAAAAACCTGACAACTTTGTAGAAATAAAATTTGTCTCCACCTATAAGAAGTTCCTTGTTTAGTAGAGATGGCAGAAAAGTAAACAGACAGTTACGACAGAATGATAAATGCTAGGACAGAATGATATCAGGATGAGAAGGAAAAAGTGTCAGCCCAAGCTTTGTACAAAAGGTGATATCTGAGAGGGCACGTGGGGGTTAGTAAGAGTCTGTTGGTTTTATGTCCTTTCAATAGTATTTAATTTAATTTATTTATTTGTTAAAATTTATTTTATTGGCTGTGTTGGGTCTTCGTTGCTGCACACGGGCTTTCTCTAGTTGCGGCAAGCGGGGGATACTGTTCCTTGTGGTGCGCGGGCTTCTCATTGCAGTGGCCTCTCTTATTGCAGAGCACGGGCTCCAGGCACGTGGGCTTCAGTAGTTGTGGCACATGGGCTCAATAGTTGTGGCGCACGGGCTTAGTTGCTCCGCGGCATGTGGTACCTTCCTGGGGCAGGGATCAAACCCGTGTCCCCTGCATTGGCAGGCAGATTCTTACCCACTGCGCCACCTAGGAAGTCCATCAATAGTATTTTATAGTTTCTGTCACCTGGGTCCTGTGTCTTGTTAAGCCAGCTCCTTGGTAGATTACAGTTCTGGGTCTTGTAGATGGGAAATTTTCCTTTTTAACTCTTTATTGCTAGCAAAGGAAAAAGCTATTGAAGTTTCTTTTTCAAAAGATTACAGACCATTGGGGAAAATGGCCAAGTCCTTAATTCATTTTACTAATGAAGGCTAGTAAAAACTAAAACAATAAAAATAGTATAAATAAATGCAAAACTACCAATTTCACTTACAAATGTAGTAAAACATTGTAAAATATTAACAAACCAAACCCAGTGGAGTAATAGAAGATTTATTTTAAGAGCTTAATAACAGAATTCATTATATCCACAAGTTACAGGAGAAAAAATTAGAAAATGGCTGGTAAAATTCAACACTCATTTTTGTAATAAATAGAAAAACTCACATGTATGTTGGCATATGTTTGTAAAAGCATAGAGAAAGTTGTGGAATGCCAAACTAAACATTGGTTACCCTGGGGAATGGCATGGGGGTGGGTTTGAGACTGGGAAGTGGGTTGAGGGAAGGTAATCACCTCTTTTTATACTCCTCTGTGTTGACTGATAATGACACTTTATACTTCTTTTGTAATAAAAAAAAATGTTTAGGAAGGAGAATCCGTAGAATTTATTGGTTGATTGGTTGTGGAGAGAGGAAGGATTTTGTCCAGGATGACTCCCAGGGTCCTAGCTCAGAAACTGGATGGATTGCAGCGCTGCTGATTGCAATGTGGATTGTGGGGAGGGGTCTGTGGGGAGGGTGATGAGTTCAGTTTGGGACATGTTGAGTTTGAGATGTGCTGTCAAAAGAAGAGCTAAAATGGAGTTGGGAGAAAAGTGTGCAGAAACACGTACGCATATACTTTTTGGCTATTATGAATGGGATCTCTCAAGGTAGAACAATGTGAACTTACCTGTAAGCTACTGAGCATCAAAGGGTGATGAAATTAGCACTAGACTAGAAGTCAGGAAATTTAAATTCATCTCTATTGCTGATAAGTTGTGTTTATTCAGGCCAGTCTCTGGGTCTTGGTTTCCATTTTGTGAAATTATCTCAGATAAGCTCCAAGGTCCCCGCCAGTTCAAAATCTCTATGGCTCTGTGAATTGCTTATATTCTTAAGGAGTACAATTTTGGCTCTCACCTGAGTCCCCCTGGCTGATGGCAATATGGGGCCGTTCTAAAGCAGCTGTGGCACAAGTGATGATGGCTTGGATCCGGATGTCGTCATGGATGTCCACCAAGCTCCGAAGCAGGCCCTCTACTGTCTTATGGTGCCACTCAATGACTATACCATGAGGAGGAGAATTAGAAGAGAACCACCGGGTTAGGGCTACATATTGTGCTGCAGGCAGGTGACAAGAAGTCCCCTTCCCCTAGGACAATTCAAGCAAAAACAGCTCAGAAGAATGAAGGGCTCCAGAGATGGAGTCCTGAGGGAAGTTATTTCTCTGATGACCCATATACCCTGTTAGGTAGTTCCCAAACAAAACTCCCATCCTAGACTCTTTTTTTTTTTTTTTTTTGGCTTAAATAACTGTTATCATCTGGAAAAATAGGTGCAATAAAATACAGCAGTTAAGGGTACTTGGTTGTCAGACATACCTGGTTTGGAATCACAATTATTAGCTTTGTGACCTTGGATAAATTACTTAACCTTTCTGGGCTTGAGATTTCTCATTTGCAAGATGGGAATAAAGTTAGAACCTACTATACTGAGTTACGCTGAGTATTAAATGAGTTACCTCGACAGAGTATTAAATGAGTTACCTCGACAAAGCGTTTAGCAAAATGCCTGCAAGATAATAAGGGCTCAGATGTTAATGGCTGTGGTTGTCTTTAGGTTTCCTTGACTTTGAGGGCTCTTCCATCTGGCTTTCAAGGTCGTCTTCCTTTATTGCTAGCTGCTCTCTTTATAGGTATGCAGCTTTCATCTCAGTGCTCCCACCGCTTACAGGTGCTCCCTACTGGTAGCTTTTACTCAGAATCTCTTTTTTAACCCTTTTTTGTTTATCTGAACCAGTTTATGTGATGGATCACCTCTCTTTTTTCCTGCATTAACTAAACTAGTTTTTCATGTTTTGAAAGCCAGTGGCCCTTGAGTCCTCAAATCTTGCAGCTTTCAACACTCCTTGCTGGGCCCTGCCTCTGCCGCAGGCACTCAGCCTTCTATTCCCATATCTCTGAAGGCAAAGCAACTATATGATAATCCCAGTTTTACAAATGAATTTTGGAGAGGGGTTGTTTATACCATAGCCAACTGCAGTTTCTCTTGATCACTGCATTTCCATTGCTTGGGCAGCATATTTCACCCTTTCTTTCATGCATCATTTATTGAGTGTAAAGTTTCAGAGGTCAGTAAGATAGGGTCTCTGCCTGTGAAGAGTTCTCAGCATAGTGAGTTTCCACAAATTACTAATGTAAAACCTGCCCATACAAAAAGCATCCAGATAAATGCAACTTTCATTGTGTGAGAGGCTCTTATCTAGTCTAACCTTCATGAGGCAAACAAATTTTTATGTTTCAAAGATTGAGAAACACTAGTCCAAGGTGAGAACCTCCTCCTTCACGAATAACCTGCTGATATATCAGGACCCCTGCCCAGCCCACTACTTCACTCACTTAGAGCCCAGGCCATCCTCCATTCCTGCAGCATCCTCCGCAGGACCGCCAGTTCCCAAGTCACATTCTCCTTCAGTGACTCTGCCTGCTTCTTCAGTCCCCTGGTCTTCACGGGCATGTCCTCCTCACCCACCTGCAGCAGCAGATCCTTGGCTGGTGTGGGCAAAGCTGTCCAGCGCATGGCTCCTTTCACAGGCCTGGAAGCTGTGCGGGGCAGCAGTATGAGGTTTTCTGCCCACTGCCCTAGGCCTGTATTCCCAGCCAGCATCACATTCCTATTCCTGGCTAGCACCAAGGCAAAACAAAACTGTCAAGAGCCAACTTTCTGTGATGATGTAGGAAACTGAGTACAAGTCCCATAAGGAATTATGAGAAGTCCTGACTACAAACATGACAAAGCCATGATGATGGGGCAGAGAAATTTGGGGAAGAAAAGTTGAGATACATACAAACCTTTTTATAAGTTTAATAAATCTCTAGGAATATAAATATGTTCATATGTAACAACGTTTGCTCATAAAATTCAATATTTGATATTGCCATTTAAAGTAGAATGAAGCTTTCTTTTTAATGTTTTTAATTTGGAAGGAGGAATGGTGCTATAAGCTGCTGTGTTTACAAGTGTCTTGCTGTGGGAATGACTAGTGTCTCAGTTTTAGTGAGGCAGCTGGATCCCTGGAAGGTGACTTGCCAAGACCCAACCCAAGGCTTTGCTACATGCTTTCTTCACTGGTTTATAATGGTAGCTCTCAGCAAAGGAGGAGGCTGT
The DNA here is from genome assembly GCF_030028045.1 of Hippopotamus amphibius kiboko. NCBI lineage: Eukaryota > Metazoa > Chordata > Mammalia > Artiodactyla > Hippopotamidae > Hippopotamus > Hippopotamus amphibius. The sequence goes on from NC_080189.1 coordinate 159,138,864, forward strand.
GTGAGTTTGGTGGAAGCTGCCCACACCTGCCATCATTAGCACTTCCTCTACTCTAGTGGCTATTGCCTACAGGGCCAGGCAGCACTAGAGACAGAGGTTTGGGACTGGAGGGAAAAAGAATGGGTCACTACTACTGCTAGTTTCTGCACACCAGGGGGCCCTTCTGAAAGATGACATTGCAGAAAAAAAGTGTTATGGGAAATGGAGACATAGTCTCTTGGAGGATGGGCACCTTATGTTTCATAAGTTCATTTCTTGCTTAACTCCTTTCCCTCTACCTTACCTAACTTCACAGAGTGAAGAATGATGTACTTGTGAAACAGAAATTTGAAACACAGGTTGACTTAGGGCCTGAAGCAGGTATGGGTCTCAGAATGGAGTGGGAGGGTAGAGCCAGCCCAAGTGAAAAGGGCAGAGTGCTAGATCAGGGTTTTGATGTACTTCCTTTGGAAGCATTAAGGTGGGATCTGTCTTATTAGTAATTACTGGCCCTGAGCCACTTGGTTACAACTAAGTTCTGTCTGATTTCAGCTGTATGGGCCACAAGGGCTTTTCCTGTTACAGTTAGTATTTTATAATTTTATGAGATGATTTTTAGTTAGTAGGAAGGGACTCCCCTAGATGCTGGTGGTGTCCCAGACTATGGAACAGGGGCCTTAAAGAAATAGCCCTAGGGACTTCCCAGGTGGTCTAGTGGTTAAGAATCCACCTTCTAAAGCAGGGACGTGGGTTCAGTCCCTGGTCAGGGAACTAAGATCCCACATGCCACGGGGCATTAAGCCCGCGAGCTCTAGAGCCCACGCGTCAGTGAAAGACCCTGCATGCTGCAATGAAGATCCGCAAGCCGCAACTAAGACCCAATGCAGCCAAATAAATAAATAAATATGAAAAAAAAAGAAAGGGAAATAGCCCTACCTCCACCCTTACCCCCGTTATCAGCTTCCTACTTACGTGGTTCAGGAACTGGCTGGGAAGTCCACCTTTCTGGTGTTTCAGGGAAGACCTTAGATAGCTGCTTGTTGTATCGATTGAGGTTTTCCAGGAAAATTTGGTCTCTCTTTGCACCAATCTGGTGGATGATTTGGACTTTATCTGTGAACAGATAAAGAAATAATGAGTCTCTAGCAACCCCCTCCTTCTCTTCCTGGGTTTTTGGTCACCAGGACCAGACCCAATTTCCTTTTGTCCTACTCTCAGCCGCTAGGACTCGTGACTACCATGCTCTGGGGCATCCCTTGAAGGTGACTGTTGCTTGGAAGTATGAGCTGGTGGCCTCATAAAGGCCTGGAAGCCAAATCAGAACCTAGTTTATAGGCATTGTTCCCTATGAAAAGCTAGGTACTAATGCAGGGTTACCTAATTCATCTCTCATCAGTCATAAATAACTGAATAATTTTGTTAAACATTTTTGGAAGACTTTCAGTTGAAAGCAGCTTAGGAACAAGATTGGGGTAGGGAACTGCTTGGAACATGCAGTTCTAGACTGTGTATCCTGGAAGCCCAGGCATCTAAAGGACAGCAGGATGAAAGGGGAAGGTAGTGAGCATTTATGGGCATTGGGCAAGAAGCACTATATTTCTTGTCTACTTGAAGTGCATTTTTATTAATAATGTTTTACAAATAAGGTACCTAAGGTTCAGAAGGCTTATATAATTTTCTGAAGGTTAGCAGGAAGGGGCTAAGCCAGGATTTAAATTAAGATCTCCACAAAGCCTGTGATTTTGTTTTTCCAACATAGCACCTCAGTGAGGGATTATCTCAGTGAGAGAAAGGAGAGCAGAGAAGAGGTAGGTTGTTCCCAAAGCTAAATCTTGCTTACTTCGCAATCTTACCCTCCACTACCTCCTTAGTAAGCATAAAAGGATAGAGAAAGGGGGAAGAGGAAGAATAGTTTTCTCCCCATCAGTTACCTACCCCCTGTCCCTGCCCTCCACCCCAGCCTCCCCCCAAAACCTCCTCTGTTAGTACCCAGGAGATGTTACCATCAGCACCTGGTTTATCCAGGGCCTCTCATTCATACCCATGACTGTTTCATCCCCCAGCTACCTTCCACCTCCCTGCTCTATGTCCCCCTCAGCCCCCACTACAGGGCCCCAACTCCATTACCGAAGTAAATCTCCTGTTCAAAGGTGTTGTCTGTGGAGTAAGCAAACTTTCCAGCTCGGAGATTCACCTGTCGGAAGTGGCTCTGGCTTGGGGGCTGGTGGATACACCCCTTTCTATCAATATCCTCAGTGGTCTTATTGATGCCAGGCATGGTTTCCCCTGTGTGTACTTGTGGCAAGTAATTGGGCAATCTTGGAAGGAGGGAGATGGAGAGAAAAGGGGAGACAGGTAGCTTTAAAATTGGTACCCTTAGAGGGTGCATGGACTTAGGGAAGGGAACCCACCTCCTATATTCCCTCACTTTATCTATTATATGAGTGGTTATTTAGTGGATAGACTGTAAGCTCTTTAAAGGATAGGTCCATGTTAGCCTCATTTACGTTGTATTCCCAGCACTTCGCAGAGTGCCTGAAGAGTGGTGGGAAAGCAATTTGTATTTGCCTAATAAAAGAGTAAGTAAATGTTTCCACTTATTTTTAGTTCACTTTTAGGCATCAGGGATGTTATAGCTCCGGTCTTCCTTCTAGCTATAAATGAAAAGGAAGCAATGTGAGAAATGTTCAGTAATCGTCTTTCTCAGCTTGTTTAGTTCTCCATCCTGCTGCCAGTCAGTTTTCGAGTCAATGACACACTGGCCCCTTATTCAGAGTGAGGCAGGACCAAACCTCAGAGCCGTGAGGTCTCTGAGGATACGTATCCAGGAGCACCTGGACAGCACCTGGAACAGCAGCACGGCTCAGTCTGCTGGGAAAGGCTGCGAACCCGTTCCTCTAAAGGCAGTGGTTCGCACCTGGGAGCAATTCTGTCCCTCACGGGGGTGTGTGTCAATGTCCGGAGACATCTTTGCTTGTCACAACTGGACAGCGCTACTGGCATCCAGTAGCGTGCTGCTAAACATCCTACAAGGCACAGGACCAGCCCCCCACAGCAAAGAATTATCCAACTCAGAATGTCAATAGTGCCAAGGTTGAGACACCTTACTTTGTGGAAATCTTAGTAAGTGGGTGGTGGAAAACACAAGAGGTTAATGGGAGAGTGTGTTCTGAAATGAGGGTGAGCCCACCCAGGAGTCCTTGAAGGGGAGCCAGGGATTCTCAAAGGCACGCCTGAGGCCCCAGCCAGTCTACCTATAATAGACAGGAAGCAGCAGCTCTGGCTTCTTTTCCTCCTGGGTGGGCAAGATGACACGCTGATCCTCAAATTCTGCTGTCTCTTCTTCCTCGAGCTGTTTCAAGAGTTCCAGATCGCTAGAGGAAGTGAGCTCATCCCGGATGTGGCTCCAGTCATATTGCTGGCGCAAGAAGCTCTGCCACTTATTGGGGGACACCCCAGGCCTCAGAGGACGCTTGTTTTGGATCCATTGGGCAGTGCGCTTGTTAAGCTTTTCCAGCACGACAGCCTCCCAGGCTCTGGCCTCCTTCTCGGGAGGTGGAAGCCAGGTTTCCCTTTCCTCCAGGTTCACATCTGGAGAAAGTGACAGATCCAGCATGTCTAGCTCCCTGCTTGGATGAAGATTGAGAGGGCCAGATGCTTCCTGGACTGCACTTGCTGGGTTTGATTTCTGCAGCTTAAGACTGGCAGAGCTTTCCAGAGTCTTCATAGCCTGGGAGGTGACCCTTGTTGAGGGACCCGAAGAATCCAAGAACTTGAAGCTGATGGGCTTCCTAGATCGGGACTTCCTGACCTGGGGAGGCTGGATGATGCTGTCTGCACCGTAGAGATGGTCGAAGTTGTACTGGCTGTACGGAACACTGGGCAGCCCTCGCTGCCACACCACCTCCTGAGAAAAGGTAAGGTTTGCAGCGGCCTTTTTCAAATATTGGTTCTTGAGGTTTGTACAGTGCTGCGGGCTGAAGTGGAAGACTGGAGGCACACTGGAAACAGAGGCACACTCCTCCTTGTTTCTTGGTTTTAAGTAGGAGAAAATCATGCCCCATCCCAGCCGTGGGGGGAGTGATTGATGGAAACGGTGGGAGAAAAAGGTCTTTCCCTTCTCGTTCTTAGTCATTGTTTCCCAGCAAGTGCTTCCTTCCACACTGCCTGGTCCAGGGGAGGGCTTGGAGGTGTGACCAGGTATCTGTTAAGGGGATGGGAAGAACTGGTGAGAGCTCTAGGTCAGTAGAAATTGGTAGCCCATAGCAGTCAGTAAGAAAAGAACTTGGAGAACAGATAGGGAAGGGGTGAAGCATGAATTAGATGAAAGAAATGCTGCAACATTCGAAATATTCCTCGTGTCAGACCTTTGCTTCCAGTTCTCACATTTGTCCCAAACCTCAGCCCCTTATCTCTTTATGAGGGATTACTGCTTTTCAACAGTATTCCGGGCCTCCAATTTTACCCCAAATGTTGCTTTCTCCCTGTTCAAAAAACTTATAGCATAAAGTTCAGACAATTCAGCCTGGCATTCTGGGTTCTACCTGAGCAGGACCCCAGTTTATGACCTTGTCCTGACATGTAACCTCTCCTCTCAACTCTCATAGCCTTTCTCCAAGTGTTCTTCCCTCCACAAGTAGATCTTCCTTCTGTGCCTTCTATATGAATTAGCCTTTCTTCCATACTTGACAGAAATTCTGTCCATTCTTCCAGGCCCAGCTCAGTTCCTGCCTACTCCGTAACTCTTTCTTGACCTATCCAGGCCTCCATGTCGTACACGAATTTACAAATCACTCCTAGTCCATTCCAGTTATTTTAACTTTTAACCCTGTGACACCTCTCTTCATTAAATATTTGGATCTTTAACTGCACTGTAAGGACCACATCTCCTGTCTGTTGTCCTTAGAGTCACCCAGTACTTTTCCATATTGCTTCATAGTCTTCATTGTTAAAATGTCTTACAGCTGCAGGATAATTTTTCAAATAGGTAAATCACCTTAGCTCTTAATTATCGGGCAAGTTGTTTCCAGGTTTTAGCTAGCATGGAAAACACTGTAGAGAACAAATGGCTAGAGTGAGTGCTTTTTAAAAAATTTTCCTTCCTAAGCACTTCCTTGGCCTATTAACGATAACTGACAATTATAGAGTACTTTGCTAAGGACTTTACACTGGGATAATATTATGGTCTCTATTGCCTACGGGAAGAACCTGGGCTCAGAGAGGTAGGTAAATTACTTCAGATCACATAGGCCATGAGTAGCAGAGTCAGGCTTCAAAGTTAGCTGCCAGATTCCAACCCCAGAGCACTTGACTTCTGTGCCACATTGGCTTTGGCTCAAGGCTCCACTCCCTGCCACTCACTGTGTTGGCCTTGCCATTCCCAGGGGCAGGTGAGCAGCCCCACCCCACGTAAGCATGAAGGTGAGACCATTATTCTGTCGTGCTTAGTGCCAACTCCTGCCTTTCCTGCCCTGTGCACAAGGTACCCCTTAGCCTGGATCTGACTCATCTCTCTCCCCTTCACAGTACCCACACAGTACCTTGTCTTTTTAGGGCTCGATTTATTCCATTGTTTGCTGTGTATTAAATCTGACCCCTTGGTGTGTCTTTTTTTTTAAGGGCCAGCTTTTACCTAGATGTCACTAGGCCAGAATTAATAACCTAACTCAAATTAAGTCACACATGATTAATGTGATGTCCCTCCAGGAATTTTTGTGCATAAGATTAAATTTAGTTGTTTCTTCTCTTCACAACCATGAAGGTAACATGGCCATAGGGCACTGAGCATTTTAAAAGTCAGACTGAAAAAATTAAGGCAAGACTACAGGGTGGTCACGAGGTTATATTTTTCTTTAAACAGTGTCTACTCTCACTGGTTGAAAATGAACTGCTAGATGAAAACAATATTAGTGTTCTCCTGCCTTGTGTATTGCCTCCTAGAACATCTTATCATTCTTGTCAGCGTGTCAGTCTCTTGCTCCTAAGTTGGGGGCATTTTGAGCCTAAACACTTGAAAAACAGAATGAGGACTGGTTTCACCCTAAGATGACTACCCATATGGAATGATTTGGGGTGTCCCCAGATATATGCCCTTTAGCCTGTGACATAGAGAGTCTTTGGTTACAACACTGTCCTCCCAGAAAGAATACCATATTATCGTTATCAGTTATTATAAATTCTCGAGGAATAGTTACCATCATCTAAGATGATGGCTTGTTGAAAAAGGAGGGAACACATGATAGATATGTTTTTGTAAAGGAATTGGGACAGGACAAAATGTTCTAAGGTTTGGTCAGAACAGGTTTGTCTTGGGCAGACAGAGTCAGAAGACAAGTGTCATGCCAGGTTCTGCACTTTCCAGCCATGTTACCCTGGGAAAATGATTTAATATCCCTGGTTTGCCTTAGTTTGCCAGTCTGAAAATAGAATCTGTTACCTGTTCTAATTTAGTGTTGATACGAAGCTCAGAATTAGGGAACATGTATGAAAGTTCTTTACAAGCTTCAAAGTATTGCATAACTATGAGGAATTGTTATTATTGATTTAGAGCATGGAGTATTGTCTTTAGAAGGTAAGTCTCTGGGGCCCCACAGTTACATGCACTGGGCACTTAGGGAAATGTTTAGGAATACTGGGGCCCTAGGCAATTAAGAGAGGGAAGAAAAAGACCTACAGAGTTTGGAAGCTCCATATTATCCAAACTTAAATGTTTCCTGGACCAACATTGAGGCAGGGTCCTCTCCCAACATAAAGCCCTTAAGGACCAAAATCAGAGTGGAGGTCACAGGTGCTTTTGTGCACTGACAGCATGAGAAATTGAATAAATTGTACCCTGCAGTTATTCAAACCTGGTATAACTGCAGACCAGGCCCTGTAATCTGGTAAGTAGCAACCACCAGCATTATCTCTAGCATTTCAAGGAACTTGGCTGGATGGGCAGGAGTGGGACTGTCCAGTTAAAACTTGATATAAAAATCCAGACTCAAAATGGGTCCTATCTCAGAGGGTCCAAATTTAGTTCCACTCTTCTGTTCACCTACCCTCACCCCCTGGTCTGTTGCCTTTATTCTGCAGAAATAGTTGAAGTGGCCTATATACTGCATGCTAAAAGGAGTAATATCTTGCTTTTTTCCTTCTGCTACGAAAGCAGGAAACTGCCACAGAAGAAAAGGCTATAAACCTTAGCACAATATCTTCTGAGAGTTTTAAGTAAGTAATACACTCTCATCTCCACCCACAGATTCTGAAGTTCTGAGTTAGGGCCCAAGAGGGGACAGTCAGCTTCTGGGACAGTGCTTGTTAGATATGGTTAAAGGACCTTCTGCATAAAGATCACCTGAGGAGTTTGTTAAAATGCAGATTCCTGTGTCCCACACCCTAGAATAGGGATTCAGTAGGCTGCAAGTGAAGCCTAGAAATCTGCATTTTAACAAGCTCTCAGAGGTTATTATACACATTAAATTTAGAGAAACCATAGCTCCAAGATGCATCTGTGGGATTTATGAAGGAAACTTGGTTAGTGGGGAGAGTGTGATCAGGGAACATAGCCTCTTAACCTGGCTTATTTCAAGTACCCTCTCTCTGCTGTCTCTTTCTTAACAGAAAATTCCCTTCATTTCCTCCCCTCTACTTTTTTTCTTTTTTTTCCCTCTGGCTGAGGCATGTGGCTTGTGAGATCTTAGTTCCCTGACCAGAGATTGAACCCGGGCCATGGCAGTGAAAGCACCAAGTCCTAACCACTGGACCTCCATGGAATTCCCTCCCCTCTACTTTCTAATTCCCAGTCTTTGCCATGTACAAGATGTACTGCTATCTCATGAGATTACTTTGGAAACACCACCATAAAGATGATCTGTTGCAACTCTCTTATATTAGATTTCAAAACTGAGGTCCAGAGAGAAGACACGTGACTAAGATCACAGTACTGGTTAGTACCTGAAGCAACACTGACACGTTGACACCTAATCCAAAATCTTTTCAACTACTTCTGGCTGCCTCTCATCATTCTTCTGACTCTGACAAGCTCCTGTCACATACTGATGAAGCAGCGGTTTTTTGAAATTACCTTCAAAGTGGCTTCCCACACACAATCTTCAAAGGGAAGCAAGGTTCTGCCATCTCAAACCTCCCTTAGTTTTAGGTTCCAAAGCTGCTTATATCGGTGCTAGGCAACCACCTCTTTGGAATTCCATGAGTCTACTCACAGGACCTGCGGGTTCAATCAGAGGTGTCTTCAGCTATTTATTACATTTCCGTCTTTGTAAATTGAGCTTTGAGAAATTGCATTGTGTTTATTGATTGTGGCAAAATGGGTTTCTTGTTCATCCTTTGAAAAATAAACCTCTAGGTCTATGCAGCTCAATATTCCCCCCCACCCCGCCACCCCCCACACACATTGGTTCATAAATCTTACTAAGAGACAAAGCAGGGAAACACATGAACACCCAGCTCTGGCATGCTTCAGACCACCAGGCTGATAGAACAAATGGTAAAGCAGAATGAGTGTCTTTGGGGCCTTTCCCGTTTCCCTTTCATCTCTGCCCCTCCTTCACCTCCTTCCTTCACACAGTTCACTTCCATCTCCACTGCTTCCCAAATTCTGGCTAGGTTATCAGCCAATAACATTATTTTTACGGGGGACCCTACAAGTCCTATATCTTTAATTAAAAAATTCCAGGCCTAGAATTGGTTTAAGATGGCAGAGTAGGAAGATGTGTGCTCACTCCCTCCTGCAAGAGCACCGGAATTGCAACTAACTGCTGAACAATCACTGACAGAAAGACACTGGAACGCACCAAAAAAGACACCCCACATCCAGAGACAAAGGAGAAGCCACAATGAGACAGTAGGAGGGGTGCAATAGCGTTAAAATCAAATCCCATAAATGCTGGGTGGGTGACTCACAAACTGGAGAACAGTTATACTGTAGAAGTCCACACACTAAAGTGAGGGTTCTGAGCCCCATGTCAGGCTTCCCAACCTGGGAGTCCAGCAACGGGAGGAGGAATGCCCAGAGAATCAGACTGAAAGCCAGCAGGATTTGATTGCAGGACCTCCACAGGACTGGGGGAAACAGAGACTCCACTCTTGGAGGGCACACAGAAAATAGTGTGCTCACCAGGACCCGGGGGGAAGGAGCAGTGACCCCATAAGAGACTGAACCAGACCTACCTGCTGGTGTTGGAGGGTTGCCTGCAGAGGTGGGGGGCAGCTGTGGCTCACAGAGGAGACAGGGTCACTGGCGGAAGGGGTTCTGGGAAGTACTCATTGATGTGAGCCCTTCCAGAGTCTGCCATTAGCCCTACCAAAGAGCCTGTAAGCCCCAGTGCTAGGTAGTCTCAGGCCAAGCAACCAACAAGGTGGGAACACAGCCCCACCCATTGGCAGACAAGCAGATTACAGTTTTACTGAGCTCCACCCACCAAATCCGATTAAAGTCTTACTGAGCTCTGCCCACCCAGCCCTACCCACCATCAGTCCCTCCCATCAGGAAACACCCACAAGCCTCCTAGATAGCTTCCTCCACAAGAGGGCAGACAGCAGTATCAAGCAGTATCAGCAGTATTTTGTCTTGTGGAACTGAAAACCACAGCCACAGAAAGACAGAGAAAATGAAAAAGCAGAGGACTTTGTACCAGATGAAGGGACAGGATAAAGCCCCAGAAAAACAACTAAATGAAGAGGAGATAGGCACCCTTCCAGAAAAAGAATTCAGAAAAACGATGGTGAAGATGATCCAGGACTTTGAAAAAAGACTGGATGCAAAGATCGAAACGTTTACCAAAGGCCTAGAAGAATTAAAGAGCAAACAAGCAGAGATATGCAATGCAATAACGGAAATGAAAAATACACTAGAAGGAACCAATAGCAGATTAACTGAGGCAGAAGGGCAAATAAGTGACCTGGAAGACAGAATGGTAGTAATCACTGATGGGGAAAAGAATAAAGAAAAAGGAATGAAAAGAACTGAAGACAGCCTAAGAGACCTCTGGGACAATGTTAAACGCACCAACATTTGCATTATAGGCGTCCCAGAAGGAGACGAGAGAGAGAAAGGACCCGAGAAAATACTGGAAGAGATTATAGTTGAAAACTTCCCTAACACGGGAAAGGAAATAGCTACCCAAGTCCAGGAAGCACAGAGAGTTCTAGGCAGGATAAACCCAAGGAGAAACACACCAAGACATATAGTAGTCAAATTGACAAAAATTAAAGACAGAGAAAAGTTATTAAAAGCAACAAGGGGAAAATGACAAATAACATACAAGGGAACTCTCATAAGGGTAACAGCTGATTTCTCAGCAGAAACTCTGCAAGCCAGAAGGGAGTGGCACGATATATTTCAAGTGATGAAAGGGAAGAGCCTACAACCAAGAATACTCTACCCAGCAAGGATCTCATTCAGATTCAAGGGAGAAATCAAAAGCTTTACAGACAAGCAACAGCTAAGAGAATTCAGCACCACCAAACCAGCCCTACAACAAATGCTAAAGGAACTTCTCTAAGCAGGAAACATAAGAGAAGAAAAGGACCTACAAAAGCAAACCCAAAACAATTAAGAAAATGGTAATAGGAACATACATATTGATAATGACCTTGAATGTAAATGGACTAAATGCATCCACCAAAAGACACAGACTGGCTGAATGGATACAAAAACAAGACCCATATATATGCTGTCTACAAGAGACCCACTTCAGACCTAGGGACACATACAGATGGAAAGTAAGGGGATGGAAAAAGATATTCCATGCAAATGGAAATCAAAAGAAAGCTGTAGCTTTAGTAGCAATAGTCACATCAGATAAAATAGCCTTTAAAATAAAAAATGTTTCAAGAGACAAGAAAGGACATTATATAAAGATCAAGGGATCCATCCAAGAAGAAGAGATAACAATTATAAATATATATGCACCCAGTATAGGAGCTCCTCAATACATAAGGCAAATGCTAACAACTATGAAAGAGGAAATGCAAGGCAGAAATAGAGACACATGTGTAGAGAACAAACATATGGACACCAAGTGGGGAAAGTGGGGAGGGTTGGGGGGGATGAACTGGGAGATTGGGATACGAAATAGTACACTCTAAATATATGCTGTTTATTGTCTGTTAACTGTATCTCAATGAAAGTTCTTTAAAAAAAAAAAATCCAGGCCTACAGAATACTGGTCTTCAGGATTCTCCTTGTGAAAATAACTAATTTGTCCTGACAGTAAGGAAGATTTCTGACCATAAAGTTCTGTCTAATTGACCTGGGACTGTGCTATTTGGGTGGTCACCATCTCTTGCTGACCAACCTGAGCACTAATTTTAGTGCCTGGGGCTCAATTTGTGCTCAAACCCTGGGATCCTCACAAAAGAGTGAACGGACATGTTCTCTGAGATGAATGACTGAATTTAAAAATTAAATATTAAAAAGCTGGTTTAGGATCCTCAAAAAATTAAAATTACCATGTGATCCAGCAATTCTGCTTTTGGGTGTATACCCAAAGAATTGAAAGCAGAGGCTCATTCAGATGTTTGTACACCCATTTTCATAGTATATTCACAACAGCCAAAAGGTGGAAGCAACTCAAATGTCCATCAGTGGATGAATGGATAAACAAAATATGGTATATACATACAATAGAATATTATTCAGCCTTTAAAAGGAATAAAACGCTGATATGCTACATATATGGATGAAACTGGAAGACACTGTTACTGAGCCCAAGCTCGTTCTCCTCACCACGCAACAGGCCAATAAATTGGGAGATGAGAGGTTGGAACAAGGAATAACGATTTTAATTGGAAAGCTAGCAGACCAAGAAGATGTCAGACTAGGCTCTCAAAAAGCCATCTTACCTCTATCCGAATTCTGGCTCCTTTTATACACAAGAGGGGAAAGGGAAGGGGCCCACTGTGGCACCGACCAATGGCTGAGCAGGACCACTAACCATGGCTGGTTGACAGTTGCTCACTAATAGGTTGCTTGCTTAGGGGAGGGGCCCACTGTGGCACCAACCAATGGCTGAGCGGGGCTGCTATAGCTCCCGCCTGCCTCCTGGCTATTACATCCTGAGCAGAGAGGTTTGACACCAGAAAGCCGCCAGGTCTGAAGAAGTACTGGCCACTCCAGCAACGTCGTGGTCCTCCAGCTCTCAGTGGAGCTAGGCATGCAAGTGAGGGAGATGGTGGTGGCCACGTGGAGGCAGTTGATGTTCCTACCACTGGGATCGCTGTCCAAGGTGGTACGAACCTGAGCACCGCCACCCCCCCCACCCTCCCCCACCCCCACCCCCACACCCCGCTGGCTTCACAGGTCAGCTCATAACCAGTGAGGCAGCCCGGGAGCTGGAGTCCCCGGAGCTGAGCTCCCACCTGCCCGCTTGCACAGTGAGTGGGTGGCAGGTGCAGGGCCAGTCGTGTGGGCTATGCCCAGCCCGCTGAGGAGAGGAGCTGCGGAGCAGCCCCTGCTGCAACCACGTGCAGGCTCGTACCAGGGAAGGAGAAGGCAAGGGCCCATCATGCTTTGGGTTTGGGTTGGGGAGGCCACTGTTACAACATTATGCAAAGTGAAATAAGCCAGACACAAAAGGACAAATACTGTATAATTCCACTTATCCAACGTAGACTAGTCAAATAACAGCTACAGAAAGTGGAATAGTGATTTCCAGGGGCTGTGGTGGAGAGGGAGGAATGAAGAGTTTAATAGGTACAGAATTTCAGTTTGGGTGATGAAAAAGGAGACACAACAATATGAATGTACTTAGGTAACTGCATTTTAAAGTGGTAAATTTTATCTTTGTATATTACCACATTTAAAAAACTGTTTAATTATAAAAGCCATGTGGTTTTTTGTGATAGAAATTCTGTGCAAAGAAAAAAATTAAAACTACCCATGATACCGCAAAACCTAAGAGACAACAGTTTAGGGTAGTTTTCTACTAGTCTTTTTTTTTTAAATGTTTTTATATATATATTTTAAGTTCTACAAACTTTTCTACCTGCTTTCAGTGTCATTAAAATTTCCTCATCATGTTTAATGGCTACATCTGTTGTATGACTGCATCACAAATTGACTAATTTATATTGCTAGCTTGTTTCTTTTTCCTCTATTAAAGCGATATGGTAAGCACTTTACAGCCAAATATTTACACACATTTATGAATGTCCATTTAGGCAAAATTTCTAGATGTGGAATTGTGAGTCAAAGAGAATGCATCTTTTAAATATTTTTAACCAGGTTGCTCTGAAAAGGTCATACCAGTGTATGTATCCTCCAACAGTATGAGTGTCTGTTTCCCAAATCTTCTCAATTAGGACATCATCATGTGTGAGACAAAGCATAATGGTTCAGAGCACAGGCTCTGGAATTGGATTGCAAAGGTATAAATCCCAGCATTTCCACTTGCTGGCTGTGTGATCGTCAGCAAATCAGTTCACCTCTCTGGGCCCTAGTTTTCTCATAGGTTCTTGTAAGGATTAAGAGTTAGCTATTATTATTTACCTTTTTTCGTTTCTGAGACTCTGTGCACGAAACATACTATGAAGTATCCCACAGAACCAGTACAGAAGTAATTAGAGCTAAAGGGAGTTTCATGATTAATGACTAGCAGGACAGGAGAACATTTGAAATGAGGTAAAAAGTCTTGTTTGGGAAGCTCATGGAGGTGGCCTTATCAGGAGCAGAAGCAAACACATGTTTTGTGGGCTTGAAGCTTATGCAATTTACAGGTTTCTCTAATAGAAAGGATATGAATTCATGAATGTAAAATCAAGTACAAGGCCTTGGAAGGGGCCTGCCGTTAAGTCTGATGAAAAAGTCACCACTGGGTGGAACCCATAGCTTATGAAAAAGTGCGAAAAGGTGAGAAGTCTAGGGTGAGAGGGAGATAATGTTTGCCTAAATGGAGCAACATGAGAGTCCAGAAAAAATGACAACTATTACCTCATTTGGCTCTTTTACACCCATAAGGAATGAAAGTGAGGTCACACAGCTAGTAAGACATCAGGCTCCTTAGCTGTGGAATGGTGTGGAAAAGTAAGCATATACACAAATAACACACAAGCAAAACACCATGGTACACATTTTATTTTTATTTTTTGGCTGCACCATACGGCATGCAGAACTTCCCCCATCAGGGATTGAACCTGTGCCCCCTGCATTGGAAGGGTGGCGTCTTAACCACTGGACTGCCAGGGAGGTCTTTTTTAAAAATTTTTCTTTTAATGGTGCACATTTAAAAAGAAAGGACCTATGACTCTTAGCCAGTGTGAATTACTCAACAAAGTAATAAGACTTAATTCCAGTCCACTCCTCTGGCTATTAATGTTACAGAACGTAAGTCCGCGTGCTGGACAAGGCACAGTGAGGCCAAACAATACCAAAATGTCAGAGTTTGGAACAGAAAAAGGTTTATTGCACGGCCATGCAAGGAGATGGGTGGCTCATGCCTTAAACCCCCAAAACTCCAGGAAAGCTTTCAGCAGAGCCCTTTTATAGGAAAGGTGAGGGAGGGTGTGATTAGTTGTTGCAAACTTCTTGGTGTCAGATTCTCTTCTTGAGGTCAGGTCACAGTCAGGTAACAATGCTCCTGTAAATCTACACCAACTGTTATTCTCTGTTCCGACAAGAAAGGGCACGGTCCCAAGGCACAACTTTCACCCTCAGGGCAGGGTCCCCAGACCCTGCCCAGCTGTCATCACTGACGGAGCAAGGTGCCCAGAACCCAAATGACCCTCAGGCCGCCCAAATGGCGGGGGGTGGGGGGGGGGGGCAGGGACCGCAGACTGTGACCCATGCAGACTGCCGCTGCCATTAGGTCACAGACGTGGGGATGGGGGAGAGGGTCACCGCTGCCTCAAGGCCTGGGCCCAGCCAGTGGGCAGCGTCGGCGAGGGCTCTGGAGCCCTGCGGGACACAGCCCCCAGCCTGTCCCCAGCCCCCCTCTTCACCCGCCAGCCGGAGGACCTAGAGGGCCCCAAGGAAAAGACGGCAGGCAGATTTCCCTCACTCTCGGCTGGAAGACCACCGACCAGCCACAGCTGGCAGAGCAGGACCTCCAAGGCCTGTCTAACCGTGCCGCTTCAGGGTTCTGACCCGTAAGGCCTGCCTGGTAGCAGGCACCGCGGGGTAAGGGCGTGCAGCAATGGCTGCGCGCTGCCCCGCGCCACCCCAGGGTCCCCGGCAGGCTCAGGGGCTCCGGTCTCGCCGTGGGGCCGGGGCCGCCTCTCTGCCGCCCGCCTTGGCAGCGCGGCTTGGCCCGGGGGCGAGCGCAGACACCCGGGCCGCCCCGGCTGGCCCGGCGTCGGAGCCCATCGGGCGACGGGGTCGGCGGCGGCCCTTTGCTCCTCCATCACGGAGGTCCCGGGGCCGGCCCGCGCGCCCGCTCTATTACCTTAGGTCTGGAGACTGCACACTTTGTTAAGTGCCGAGTTCCTTCAGGGGCAGCCCCAGTCCAGCCCACGCTGCACGAACTTCTGAGAGGCAAAACTAGGACGTCTTTTCCCCAACATAAAGTTCCTGTGTGTCTGCTTTCGCTCTTGCTCTTAAAAGGAGGCCCCTAGTTGGCAGGACTCGGCGGCCCTCCAAGCCGTTAGAGCGGGCGGCTGGGCCCCGCAGCGCGCTTGCGCCGCACACAGGCGGCCTGCCGCTAGAGACGCTCTAGCCAGTTCCTAACTTTCTCCACAGCCTCCTCAGCTGATCCCAGATCTGAAAAAAAGGCGCAAAATGGTACTCTCACGTCTGGCTCTCCAGCGACCCTTCGGATTCTGCCGACGGGGCCCGACGCCCTGGGCGCGGTTGGCAGGGCCTCCAAAGCTGAGGACCGGTGACGCAATCTCCTGGGCCCCTGCCAGGATGGCGGCGACGGTGACACTGGAGCCGGCGGGCCGCTGCCGCTGGGACGAGCCGCTGCGCATCGCCTTGGCAGGCCTGGCCCCCGGGCAGCCCGTCACGCTGCGCGCGTCCCTGCGCGACGAGAAGGGCGCGCGCTTCCGAGCCCACGCGCGCTACTGCGCCGACGCCCACGGCCAGCTGGACCTGGAGCGCGCGCCCGCGCTGGGCGGCAGCTTCGCGGGGCTCGAGCCCATGGGGCTCATCTGGGCTCTGGAGGCCGAGAAGCCCTTGCAGCGGCTGGTGAAGCGGGACGTGCAGACGCCCTTCGCCGTGGAGCTGGAGGTGCTCGAAGGCCACGAGCCCGAGGCCCGCCGACTCCTGGGCCGGGCGGTGCACGAGCGCGACTTCCTGCCGCCGGGGGTGCGGCGCGAGCCGGTGCGCGCGGGCCGGGTGCGCGCCACGCTCTTCCTGCCGCCAGGTGAGCTTCATGCTTCGCTGTTTCTCTTGTGTGGGTGAGAGAGAAAGGCAGTAAGTAGGTGGCCCCCAACATTCCGAAGGTCGGTGGGGCCTGAAAAGTTCGAGGAGCCACGAATGGAACGTAAGGCTGGCTGGGGAGGTGGCTTTACTGCTCCAAAGCAGAGGTGAGGCCAAAGACATCGCAAGGAAAGGGTAAAGACAGTTGTAATTAAAAAAGAAAGAAAGAAAAAGAAGTATAGGTAGTTTCCAGTTTTTAAAGTTTTCTTTCTAAAGTTTCTCAGTTTTACAACTTTGCTTCTAACTCCCCCAATATATTAAGATTTAAGGAAATTACCATGAAGGAGGAAGACCTCTTGCTGCCCACTGGAAATCTTCTGAATTATTGGTTAATTTTACCATTACATAAGAAGCGACAGGCCAATGAAAAAGTTAAAAGATGCTTATCCTCATTAGGAATCAGGAAAATGCAAAATAAAACTCCATACTACATTAAACACCCTCAAAATTTAGAAGTCTAACATTACCAGTTTTTGACCAGTGTGTGGAGGAAAAGGAACTCCCCAGCACTGCTAAAAGGAACACAGTTATTCAGCCACTCTGGAAAAAGTTGCTTTTACTTAGAAAGTTGACTATATCATCTACTCCTGGTGCACCAACAGGTATTTATGTTTGTAAGAGTAAAAACAACTGGAAACAGCCTAAATGTCTGCCAACAATAAAACTGATGAATGAGTTGAGGTATATTTCCAGCACAAAAGTGATTGAACTACAGTCACAAGAATCAACATGGATGAATCTCAGAAACTGTTGAGGGAAACATCATGTCCCCAAAGAACACATTCAGTATCATTACATTCAGATAAAATTCAACAGATAGGCAAAATAAACAAAATACTGTTTAAGGCAGGGGTCCCCGACCCCTGGGCCACGGGCCCTTACTGGTCCATGTTCTGTTAGGAACCCGGTTGTACAGCAGGAGGTGAGCAGTGGGTGAGTGAGTGAAGATTCATCTGTATTTACAGCTGCTCATCATCATTTGCATTATGGCCTGAGCTCCACCTCCTGTCAGATCAGCAGTGGCATAATATTCTCATAGCAGCACGAACGCTACAGTGAACTGCGCATGTGAGGGATCTAGGTGGCAGGCTTCTTCTGAGAATTTAATGCCTGATGATCTGAGGTGAAGCTGAGGTGGTCCCATCACCCCCAGATGGGACCATCTAGATGCAGGAAAACAAGCTCAGGGCTCCTGCTGATTCTGCATTATGGTGAGTTGTATAATTATTTCATGTCTTACAATGTAATAATAATAGAAATAAAGTGCACAATAAATATAATGCACTTGAATCATTCCAAAACCATTACATACCCCCATCCCCACACCTGTCTGTGGAAAAATTATCTTCCCCTAAACCAGTCCCTGGTGCCAAAAAGGTTGGGGATCGCTGGTTTAAGGTATACTTATGAGTGCTAAGACGGTAAAGAGAATCAAGAGCGTGATAAAATTCAGAATAGTGGAAAGTGAGTTAAGAGGAAGAGGTACTCACAGGGCTTTGATGGTTAGTACTGAATTATTTCTTTAAGCATTCTGGATATAGGGACTTCCCTGGTGGTACAGTGGTTAAGAATCTGCCTGCCAGTGCAGGGGTTACAGATTTGAGCCCTGGTTCAGGACGATCCCACCTGCCACGGAGCAATTAAGCCTGTGCACCACAACTACTGAGTCTGTGTGCCACAACCACTGAAGCCCAAGTACGTAGAAGCCCATGCTCCACAGCAAGAGAAACCTGTGTACTGCAACAAAGAGTAGCTCCAACTCATTGCAACTAGAGAAAGCTCACATACAGCAACAAAGACCCATTGCAGCCAATTAATTAATTAATTAATTAAAAAAGGAGTTCTGAGTATAAAGTATTTGCCTTATACTTATTCCTTAAAATTTTCACATTAAACATAAACTTATAATGTAAATAGTGAAAATGTGACATAACCAGCCTTATACACAGTGGGTAGCTTTTTGAGTCTAGCCTAATGCATTTGAGATTCATTTCTGTTGCTCTATATCTTGGTAATTGCTTCTTCTTGTGTCTTAGAAGTTTCCCATTAGATGGATGTGCTGCAGTTTGTTTATTCATTTGCCAGTTGGAGGATATTTGGAGATTATGAATAAAGTCACTATAAACACTTGCGCCCAAGTTTTTGTGTGAACACAAGTTTCCGTTTTTCTTGGGTAAATACCTGGAAGTGAGATTGCTGGGTCATAACCTAAGTATGTGTTTAACTTCATCAGAAATCGTAAGCGGTTTTCCAGAGTGACTGTATCATTTGCATCCCCACTGTTGCCCTTAAAAATAAAAGTTAGTTACTTGACTAGCAAAAAAAATGGGTTAATTTGGGAATAGCAGAGAATTGCAATTAGAGAAAAGCAAGCCACAGAAACAACCATAGGCAAGTCCAAGAAACCAAAGAGAAGAATGCTATTTTATAGAGAAAAAGGAGGAAGTTGGGAGGGGTTGTTTTGAGCAACAGTCCATCAGAGAAAAGAGAGTTTGGGGTGATGGTGATTTTTCATTGCTGAGTTGCTGGGATAGTCAGTTTCTTGGAGGGGAGGCAGTGTACATCTTTTGCTTTTGGGGCCTGTAATTGATGATTCTTGCCTGTTGATCTTTCTGTTTGATCTGTAATTGACAATTCTTCCTACAGTTGATGTGGAGGGTACTGAAGGAGAGCTCCCCAGTTCTGTGCTCCTGACTGCATTGTAGTGAGGTTTCCCTTAATTTTCACATTTCTCCTTTTTGATCAAGATCTTTCTCCACAAACATCACTCACTGATCAGGAGTCAGTGCAGTGGCTTTTTGTCCTTTGGTGTCAGGAAGGACCATTCCTGGATGCCATGTCCCTTGTTAGAGGGACACTGCACAGAGTGGAAACCTATTGAGGTCACATTTGAGTAACAAGAAGGGGTAGGAGGGAGAACTTTCAAACACGTTCCAACTATACTCCATATTTATCAAGACCCTAAGCCCTAGAGTACACCGTTTTGGGTACAGTGTTTTTACAAAGGTTTGGTAGGCAATAGTACAGAATCAAAAGTAACGTGACAATTCCAAATTGTATCATGGTTCTAAACCAGGACCCTGGGTCCAAAGGTAGCCCACTGAACAAATACTTATTGGCACTCATTCCAAATTAAGGGAGCAAAGTTCTCCCTACAGAGGTGAACCCAGAGTCATGGATGCCTCCTGGAAATCCCTATTTAAAGCAGCCATGAAAGCAAAATAGAATAGCAAATACAACAAGAGCAGAGTCAACCTAAAAGCATTAACCGAGTGCATTTGGGAAGATACAGTGCAGGCATAAAATTGAGGCAACAGCTAATGAACTCTTTGTGAAGATAGCAAAACTTCAAAGACATTTTAAAACAGTATTGTTATCTCAAAAGAACTGTTTGGAACCAAATGTGTTGTTAATAGCATAGCATGTGAGGTTCAAGTTCAGTTACCCTGAATTTGAATATGAATCCAGAGTCAGTTAATAGTCCAGATGAAAAGAGACTTTTCAGGAGATGAATCCTGGACTTTCTAAGAGTACTGGCCCTGACATCTTGGCAAAGCTGTCTGGTCAGATGTCGAGTCCTTCAGTTCTGAGAAATCTTCGCTTTCACGTCATCCTGTGATGTGAGGTCCAGTCAGGGTTTGGTGCTTTTTTCAGATGTGTCACGTGAAATGAAGAGTCTCTTCCCTGGAGTTCGGCAACACAAGGGTTGGTTAGCAGCACCTGAAAGGGGCCTTTCCAGTGGGGTTAAAAGAGTCTTTCTGGAGGTGTCTTTTCCAATAGAGGAAGTCTCCAGGATACAGGGTATGATGCTTAAGGTCTTCATCTCCTGGGAGCGCACTGTGACAAGACTGCTCTACCAAAGGGTGGTTATTTTTAATGGAAGCAACTAGGCCTTTACAGTATGAAGTGTACCTCCTTTTATCAGCTGTGAATCAAAAGAGGCGGGAGCCAGGTGCATTGGATGTCTTGTGACTGTCTCAAAATGTGAGAGTTTATGATTTTCATAAGGGGATGAATCTGAGATTTAGAAGAACCAACAGCAATGCTTTTGGCTGAGGTATTTGGAGGGTTTTGACGAACTTTGCCAATTGAGTCTTTTTTAAAAAAAACAAAAAATTACTTATTGGCTACACCGGGTCTTAGCTGTGACATGTGGGATCTTCACTGCTGCATACAGACTCTTAGTTGTGGCCTGCATCGGGATCTAGTTCCCCGACCAGGGATCAAACCTGAGCCCCCTATGCTGGGAATGTGGAGTCTTAACCACTGCACCACCAGGGAAGTCCCTCCAATTGAGTCTTAATAGTGTCCTTAATTTGTTTGACTTACCCTAAGGATCAAAAATGGTAATTAAGCACAGTGAAAGTGTTGTGAAACCAGCCGAATGGCACAGACTTATTGAAGTACCTGACCAGTAAAATGGTTTCCCAATGGCTGTGCAGTTCAGGAGGAGTTGCCCAGGCAAGGATAATCTTTTCTAACAGAATTTCAGCTACAGGAGAAGCCATGACCTGTGTACAGGGGAAAGCTTCAGTCCTGCGAGAAAACTTTCCAACCGTTAGCGAAACATATTTAGATCCATGAGAAAGAGGAAACTGTCTGAAATCCATTTGCCAAAGGTTGAATGGCCCATTAGACAGTAAGGGTCTAGGAGCAGTGAGAACAGGTTTTCCTGGATTCTAGCTTGAGCAGGTGGGACAAGGGAGGTGTACGCACTTTTTGTGACCTTATTAATACTTCCCCACCAATATTTGTTTGTGAAAGCTATCATTTTGTCAGTAGACTAATGCTTTCTGTACGTACAGGGGTAAGTAGTGGGAATTTTAGAATTATGGGTAAGACCAGATTGTTGCTTTTTAGTAAAGTATATAGGGGCTGGGCCATAAGAAAAAAATTTGGAATCTAATATTGACAGTAGGCAGCTAGCCTGAGAAAAGCTCGTGGTTGGCACTTAATTTTAGGTTCGGGATGTACAGGATGCCCCAGGTTTACCTGGAACCAAATGTAGTCCTTCTTCCATAATCAGGTGTCCTAAATATCCAGCTTGTGTTAGAGAAAACTGCAATTTTTCTTTGGAGACTTTGTGTCCCTCAAAGGCCAAAAGTTTTGACAGGTGGATGCTGTCTTCCCATGAAGAGTTTTGAGGAGAGCAGAGAAGTAAATCATCTCTGTATTGGGACAGAGTAGAGGCTTCAGAAATGTTCACATCACCCCAATCAGCTTTCAATACCTTGTGAAATGTAAGCGGGAGTTCCTGTGACAGCCTGGGGCATAACTGTCCAGGTGTATTGCCTTTCTTGCCACGTGAAAGCAAACATGTATTGGCTAGGCTCCTCAATTAAAATACTAAAGAATGCACTGTAGGACTTCCTGGGTGGTGCAGTGGTACAGAATCCGCCTGTCAATGCAGGGGACACGGGTTCGACCCCTGCCCTGGGAAGATTCCACATGCCACGGAGCAACTAAGCCCGTGCGCCACAACTATTGAGCCTGCACTCTAGAGCCCGTGAGCCACAACTACTGAGCCCATGTGCCGCAACTATTGAAGCCCACGTGCCTAGGGCTTGTGCTCTGCAACAAGAGAAGCCACTACAATGAGGAGCCTGCGCACCACAATGAAGAGTAGCCCCCACTGCCAGCAACTAGAGGAAGCCCGTGTGCAGCAATGAAGACCCAACACAGCCAATAAATAAATAAAATAAATTAAAAAAAAAGAAAAAGAATGCACTGTATAAGTCAGTTACAGTCAAAAAGTTGCTTTCATTGGGACCTGATGTCAGTAGTGTGTGGGGATTAGGAACAACAGGTGTCAAGGGATGACAGTATTTATTACTTGTAAGTCTGGGACAAACCTCCTATCCCAGCTGTTGGATTTTTCTCACAGCTAAAATAGGGGTGTTTCAGGGACTTGTACAGGGGATAATGAGGCCCTGAGAATTTTACTGCTTTCTTATGGCTTTGACACATTGCAGGGATTCTTTGTTACTAGGGTACTGATTAATTTGGGGAGAGGTTTTGAGAGATCTGTTTGAATATTGACAGGAGTTGCACTGTGGATTCCTCCAATATCACTTGAAGATTTTGCCTGTAAAGAGGAGAATGGAGCTGATCCAATTGGGACGATTGATCGGTGTCTCCCAGATTCAGCTACAGAGCCGACAGAAATGGAGCCAATAAAGGATGTCAAAGCGTCATTTAATTCACTTAACTGGCTATTTTCACTGCTACTGTCAAATTCCAGAATTATTTCCGTGTTGTGGGAGAGAGAAATTCCAGTATAATCCTTTTCTGAGTCTCAACCTAATAGATGAAGGGGGCAGAGGAACTCAGGAGTAAAGGGTGTGTATGTGTCAAGGGCCTAAACAAAAGGGAATAGGTTCAGAGACAGGAACTTCCTGAGATTCATTAGAGAGCCCCGACTATTTGAACTATTTTAGGACTCCTAAGCAGGGACTGCTTTCTAGCAGTGGGATTGAGCATGGAGAGTGTAACTCTGGTTTGTCATTAAGGACAGAAAGAGCTCCATCCCCAATCTGGAGAAATGTTTCTCCAGGTGGATTAAGAGGGAGGTCTGGGAAGGGCCCCTGTAGTTCCTCAGAGCCCCGTCATTGGAAATTAGGAGGACATTGGAAAGGCTGGCTAGAGGCCTGAAGGCATCTGGAGCAGGAAAATGTGTAAAAATCTGGTTTTCAGTGTCCTGTCTCTTCCCAGTAATAGCAGGCAGGTTTTGGGTTCTGTTCAGGAACCTTCATTTGCCAGAGTTGAAAATTAAGAAGTCTAGTGGTCTTCCTTATTAGTTGACTCATGTAAGGTGTGAATGAGCTGAGTTGCCAAATTAACTAAATCAGAGTGGACACAGTTTCGCATTCCACCCTGCTTGTTTTAACTAAAAGAGGATGATCCTGGCTCAGTGCCTAAATAAACATAGAGTTAAAGGCTACCTGACTGGATTCACCACCTGAAGGAAGACCAGAGTTTGCTTTGAAAACAATCTGAAAGCAATTCTACTAGTCATAAAAAGGTTCACCACGGTTTTGTGTGCAAGCCTGAATTTTGTCCCAAAAAGAAGTTTTAGGAAAAGGTACTGTAATTGCTTGGTAGAGGTTTTCAGCAAGTCATCTAGCATTTTGCCAAAAGTGAGGGGTTTGTTTTTCTAAATCCTATTCAGGATGTTCCCATCAGGGAAGCTTCATCCAGTGTTTGGGTTAACCCTCCCCAACAAGCAGGTGGACTAACTGACAGAAATCTAAGCACCCAGCATGGGAAGTTTGAATAACTGTGGTAAATGCTTTAGCAAACCTGTGAGGGTCCTCAGTTACTTTAGGAAACTTCACCTGTGGGTCCCCATTTGGCTTTAGTCCAGGGAACATAAGAAATTTGGGGTTTACTTGGGTCCTCAGAAGACATAATTTTAGAGGGGCAGGTTCTGGTAGGTTCAGAGGAGGAGGGAGTGGAGAGAAGTTCAGGGGAAAAGCGAAACGCGGTCAGAGCATTAGCATGGGGAAACTGAGGTATAGAGGAGGTGGAGGCAGTGCAGCAGGGAGGCAGGGGTGTGGCACTGGAGGTGGGGCCTGAGCACAGCAGTTGTCTGCCATGTGTCAAAGGAAGGGAGAGGGAAAGAGAGGCCTCAGAGACCTTTGACTTCTTTAGTTGTTTGTTTGCCTCAGTTAATGTAGAAATTGTAATGTGCAGGGAGGTAATTTTAGATTCCTGATGTTTGCAAACCTCAAAATGCGGATTAAAATGGGTGTGTAACAAGGAAGAGCTAAGTCAGGCTCCTTGTTAGGTCTGTTTCTTTGAGTTTAACCTTTACTTTTCGCTGCTTTTGTTAGTATCATCATAGGTGATGGCCTGCCTCAGGGAGCCCTTCCTCTCTGCCTGAATGTTTAACTAAAGTGCCTCTGTTCAGCTCACAGGCAGACACATCTGCCCTGCCCACCTGTGTGAATGGCTGCAGGAAAAAACAATGAACATGTCCCCTCACCTGAGGCTGGTCATTCCAGGAAATGGTTGGCAAGACTGATGGCCCTTTCACTTTACTTCCTTACCGCCTCTCCCTCTCTGATTGTATAGAACCAACTGGCATCCAGAGCCCAATAAGATGGTTTTTCAGAGACACGAATCTGCCATCTTCTTGGTCGGCCAGCTTTCCGAGTAGAGTCGTATTCCTTGCCGCAACAGCTCGTATCCCGTTCATGCGTATGGGAAGCAGAGTGAGCTTGGACTCGGTAACAGGTGTCCAGTTCAGGTTTAAGAAAAGTAACTTGGGGAGCTCGAGAGTTCCCAATCTTCTCGATTGGTGTTCTGATTTACTTTTCTTAAGTCGGTCCATTTAGTTAGAAATGCACATGAGGAGAGACCAAAGCTTTTCAACATAAAACCGCCTGGAGTCCCAGAGCGTTGGGCATCATCAAAGCATTTTGATGACTGCAACTGCATTTCTTAAAAGGTTTTTCTCTGGAGCAAAAAGAAAAATTCCTGAACAACACAGTTCCAAGGCACAGCCCAGTTCCTAAAGAAATCAGACCAAAGGCCAAAGGAGTACTCTCAGAAAGGACAAAGCCTTTGAACAGATCCCAGATAAAGCTTGGAGAGCTCAAGATGCAGAGAGTGGAGCTTGAAATCCAGCAGAGATGTGCCCTTAAACTCCAGGGGCAGCTAGAAGGCAGCAAGCTCAGAGGGCTCTGTGGGTGCTGGCACCTGTGTCCTCACCAGCCTGGGAGTTTTGAGGGGTTCTCTTTGGATCCCACTTCAGAACACCAAGTAATGTTGACCTTAAAAATAAAACAGTTGTTTTTCTAGCAAAAATGGGTCAATTCTAGAACATCAGAGAATTGCCTTTTGGGACAAGCATGCCACGGCAAAAAAGCATAGGCAAGTCCAACAACACAAGGAATGTTATTTTATAGGGAAGAAGGAGGAAGGTGAGAGGGGTTATTTTAAATAAATGCCTATTGGAGAAAAGAGACAGCTTAGGGTGCTGGTGGTTTCTCATTGGCTGAGTTGCTGGGGTAGTCAAGTTCTTGGACGGGGTGCAATGTACATCTTTTCTTGTTGGGGCCTGTGACTGATGATTCTTTCCTGTTGATGATTCTTCTGTTGTGATCTGTAGTTGACAATTCTTCCTGTAGTTGATGTGGAGCGGTACTGCTGAGAGCTGCCCTTCTGTCCTCTGGATCCATTGTGAGGTTCCCCTTTATTAATTTCACACCAGCAGCAATGTATGAGGGATCCAGTTGTTCCACATCCTCACTAGCATTTGGCATTGTCAATTTGGGGGGGTGGGGGTGCGGAGGGGCGGGGCAGGAGAAGGCAATGATTTTGCTGTTTTTATTGTCTGTAGCTTACTTTTAATCACAAAAGTAGTACAGGCTCTCTGTAAATATCTGTGGGGCTTTGAGGCCCTGGGCATAGAGGAGAATGTGGGTTTAGCCTAGGCCACACTCCAGATCTTTGAAGACCAGAGCCATTCAGCCTTTCTGATTGTCAACAGAAAACTTTGACATCACCAAAGAGGCAACAAATGGCTTTTGACACCACTGCAAAGGCTTTTAAGAATAGTTTAGTTTTGTGTTTTGTTTCTTCCCCAGAAGCTGGGCCCTTTCCTGGGATTGTGGACGTTTCTGGAGCTGGAGGTGGCCTTCCAGAATATCGAGCTAGTCTGCTGGCTGGGAAAGGTTTTGCTGTGATGTCTCTGGCCTATTATAACTATGAAGACCTCCCCAAGGGCATAGAGAACCTCCACCTGGAGTACTTTGAAGAAGCTGTGAACTACCTGCTTCATCACCCTCAGGTTGGAACTTCCTCTACTTTTTATGTCCTGCATGTTGGTTGTCCTTCTCTTAAATGCTCTTGGTTTTCACAGAACTTGACAAATTCATGACAGCCCCTCCCAGCCCCCAACACACACTACCTCTCATAGTCACTTATCCCAGACAGTTTCCATGCAATTAGATGTTACTGTAATAGGTTTTCTGCCAATAAAGATGTTCTAGTTGGAATTATGGAATTTTAAATTCCAGTATTTTATAGTATTCCATTACAGGCCCAAACACACTGAGATCCCTGGGTTTGACCCAGGAGGCAGAGGGAAAGGGGAAGTGGATCACTGTCTCCAGTTTGAATGTTTATTTTTAATCTCTCCTCCATGTGCCCCTCTGAGAGCAGAGTATTCAGTTTTAAGGAAATACTTGGTAGCAAAGAACGCAGCTAGTAGGAAATATATTGAGGGCTCAGGATATCAGAGGATTAGAAGACAGACCTTGGTCAGGGTATCAGAGGATTAGAAGATAAACCTTGCTTATTTTATAATTCAATCAGGGTTCAAGGTTGATGGAAGTGCTGGTTGTCTTAGAAAAGGTGGGGGTGTAGTGAAACCAGCACAATACATTTGAGAGACAAAAGTTAAATTTGAGGTGTGATCTTGCCACCGAAGTAGCTTTGTGACCTTGGGTCCTCTGTTTCCTCCTCTCAAAAACTGGGATGACAATAATATGCCATTCCTGTATCTTGATGAGAAATAAATGGTTGAAATCAGTTAAGGGTGCTCTTGTGGGAACCGTGACACACACACATGCACACACACAAAAGGACTGCTGTTGAGAGGTCAATCAAAAGACCACTTACAAGAGAAGAGTTTGGTCATTGACAAGAGCAGCCATTTTGGAATAGGACAAACCCAAATTACCCTGGTGGGGACTGAGTAGAGAAGGAGGAAAGAAAATAACTACAAAGGTTCCCACAAGATTTGCTGTGAGGGAGTAGAAAAGTAGGGCAGAGTGGATTTGAGGTCGAGGGATTGTTATTTAAATGTAAGAGGTACTGGAGCATGGGGTACACTGATAAGGAGGAGCCTGTAGAGAAGACAGTTATGAAGGAGAGAGGGAGGGAGGAAGTACCTGCAGGAGCAAAGTCCCTGAGGACGAGAGTTGATGGGATCCCAAGCACCCGCAGAGGAGTGGCCTTGGATAAGGACAGAGATACTTTGGAAACAGGAGGGAAGGCGGAGGGCTTGATCCGGGTGGGACTAAGTAGCCTTGGAAGGGAGAAATGAGAACAAGTTCCATCCTGATAGCTTGTACCTTCTCCATGAAGTAGGATGGGATGAAAGTGAAGGGGAATATGGGTTAAGGGGCTTACAGAGGGAGGAGACAAGGTGAATCGGTCTTTTGGAAGAGTGGAAACAAAACATGAGTGGAGCAGGATTGAGGGGCAGTGTGGATGCTTATTTGCAATTTGTGGTCATGGGACAGGGAAGGGCCCATTCTGATTCCATTCTGGATCTGTTGCTTTTACTTTAACCTTTTTTTACAAAAATTTATTTATTTGTTTATATTTTTATTGGCTGTGTTGTGTCTTCATTGCTGAACACGTGCTTTCACTAGGTGTGGTGAGCAGGAACAACTCTTCATTGTGGTGGGAGGGCTCCTCATTGCGGTGGCTTCTCTTGTTGTAGCTCTAGGTGCACAGCCCTCAGTAGTTGCAGCACACGGGCTCAATAGTTGTGGCACATGGGCTTAGTTGCTCTGCGGCATGTGGGATCTTCCTGGAGCAGGGATTGAACCCGTGTCCCCTGCCTTGGCAGGCAGTTTCTTAACCACTGTGCCACCTCTTTTACTTTAAACTTTCTTTTTGTTGCCTTTTCATTTTAATCACTGACTATAGCTATCAGCATACATAATGGCCTGCAACAGGGAACCCTGCCCCTCTGCCTGACTGTTAAACTAAAGTGCCGTTGTTCAGCTCACAGAGACTTTCTGACACTGCCCACCTGTGAACGGCTGCAGAAAAGAAGAAATGAACATATCCCCTCCCCAATGCAGGCCAGAGAGGAGATACCTTGCCACATAAGTGTCCATTTACTTTACTTCCTCACTTCCTCCCCCTCTGTGTTTTGTAAGAGAAACTAGCATCCAGACCCCGATAAGATGGTTCTTTTGAGACACTAGTCTGCCATCTTCCCAGTCTGCTGGCTTTCTGAATAAAGTTGCTATTTCTTGCCTCAACACCTCTTCTCCCAATTTATTGGCCTGTCATGCAGTGAGTAGAGCGAGCTTGGACATGGTAGGAAATTTGGGCTTTTCCTTAGAGGACAAGGCAGTTTGTTTAATTGGGGTACCCTGTTGGAGAGGGGACTTGTTGTTGGACTGTACCTGGTTTGGAACCGGTTGGTTGGTTTGTAGGATAAGTCTACCTGATTTGGGAAGTGGTTCGTTGGTTTTGGTTTTGGTTTTGTGTGCATGGATGCTGGAATTTGTTTGGGGCTTTTGTGTTGGAATTTGTGACTTTTTTGTGTTTTGGTGTTACCAAATTTAAAAAAATAGGAAATACTCCATCTATCCCAAAGGAGAGCCCTTTGGGGTGTATATTAGATAAATGGGCAAAACATAGCCATGAGCCTATTGTTGCCAGACTCTTGGCTCTCTGCACACCAATGCCAAATCAAAATGTGGAGACAGAGTTACGGAGGAGAAAGAAAGAGTGGCTTTATTTCTTTGCCAGACAGAGGGGGATCACAGTAGGCCAGCACCTCAAGACCTGTGCCCCCCTCCCTGGGGAATAGGGAGAGGTCAAACAGTTGGGTGCAGGTCAGAGGTATGGGATAAGAATCACCCCGGCAGTACAGTCTTCTTTCTTCTGCAGAGTTTCTGAAGGGTGGGGTTGCTGAGAGGACTAGGGTGTGTGCAGGGTCTCAGGTGGTCGGGTCTCCTAATCTTGATGAGTTTCTCTGGTCCCTTTCATCGTGCCTCAGGTGGTTTCGTGGCTGCTCCTCCCCTGATTAGCCACTGTGTGAATCTGCCCTTTGGAACTCAGGGAAGGTCACGGAGGCTGGAGTCTTGCCTGCAAGAAACGGGGGACAAACAGCCCTCCATGCCCGGGAGCCCCACAGGGCCCTGCTCGGCATCACTATGACTAAGAAAGACATGATGTGGTATTGTAATAGGGCACTATCATAATGGCTCACTGCATTATTATAGGATCTCTCAGTTAGAAGTGTTTTGCAAAAGAGCAGGGAAAAGAGATGAGATTCCGTATGTAGAAGTACTTATGCTATGGCATCAGGAGGAAAAGGAGTGAAAGGGCTGCCACCTTATGGTGCAGTGATCTAAAAGGAAACCCAAGGGGGAATCTGTTTGCAAGGGAAAGAGGGAGAAAATGAGAATGGCAACACTGTACTTCAAAACCTAAATCCCCCTCCCGCCTATCCAGCTCCCCCACTGGGCGAGGAGGCTGCACTGGCAGTTGTTCCAACTGCCCACCCATGTCACCAACATAGTCCCTCCTTTCACTGCCTCCCATTTCCTCTACCCATGGGGATGGATAGAAGTTTTTATGTTAACCCCCAAAGCAGAGGGGCTTAGTTTATATCACCATCTAAGACCCGGCAGGGCACCCAGTTTGGACTGGAAGCCACTTCCACAGTGGGGCAATTTCCCTTGCACCCACATCGTGTAAGAGGCCAGGGGACTCCCTTGTACTTGAGGCATTGCTTCTACTTTTCCCACAGGAGGCCCAGCTAACTTTGACAGTGGGGAACAAGTTGATTGACTTTGAAGTGGAACCACTCCCCACCCTTCCCTATTTATCTTAAGAGGTTTGTAAGTATTAAACAAAGGGGAAACAAAGTCATGCTAGGATGCCTCTATCTTTGAGATGCAAATGTCCTATCTGGTCTTCTCAGGAACCCTTATCTCTGCCATCTTTTTCAAATGCACATTTGGAAAAGAGGGTAAAGTAATTTAGAAATTGACTTGTCAAGGGTGAATAGAAATCCGTAAGTGTCTTTCTGTAAGTATTTAGCCATCTAGAGAAGTGAGGTTGATTGTTTCCATCTGCCAGAAACCTATTTTCATCCAACCTCTTTTGTAAGCTGGTGGGTTTTTACATTGCTGTACCTGACTCAGGGCTGAAATTTTGCAGTGAGAACTATGATGTCTCTCTGTGTCTCTGTATGTGCCTTTGTCTTTGGATAACATTGCTGAGGTTGATTTGTGGATGAGCGCTGTTTAATTGGCTTAAAGAAAAGGAAGCTCTTACAAACCAAACAATTCTACATTCGAGAGAAATGAGCTAAATGAGTTTCAGCTTCATGTGAACTGGGAAATAGTATTAAATTAATACCTGGTATTAATATTTGTTGATCTAATTAATATAGATATGTCTTTGGAGTCATCCACATTAAGTATAATACTTTTATTGTGCTAAGTTGAATATAAGCTAAATAAAATCTTGCTATATCTGTTGCAAATCTGTCAGCAAGGAAAGTAACTTGATGTGAAGAAACGTTTAAGAAAATGCTAATGAGATAAGAGCTTTGGGTGAACATTTAGAAAGAATTATGTTTTAGGAATGTCTACCTCACATTAATCTCTCCAGATATTTGACACTTTGAAAGTTAGAATTGTGCTAAATTAATGGAAGGTTTGTGGAACGTGGACCCCGAGGAAAGAGTTTTGTGCATGGTCAGGACTGACTAAGTGTAAAATAAGTTAATTGAGTAAATGAATTTTAAAAGTAAGCTGGTGCAAAACTTGAATTTGGCTTTTCTCTCTGTTGAGAAGAAAAGTTTTCCTAAGATGTTGAGCTGCCTTTGATAACAGATTTTAAGTTTCTTTACCTTTTAAGTGATGTGTTCTGTATGTGCCTTTGAAATCTTTGATTGTTCCTTTGGCTAAGTGAAGATCGTTTCACAGTGACCTGGGATCGTATCCGACTGTTTCAAACCCTTTTAATATTTTTTTGAGAAAACTTCCCAAATCAAATTAGAATGAAGTTCCTTTGACCTCTGGCTAACTTTGGGATGCTTCAGAGGGCCCCTGAAACACCCCAAAGAGAGATATTAAGCTAATTAGGTTCACTTGGTATGTTACAGTACATGTGAGGTGTTGTCAAATGAGTAATAAATCTTCTTAGGTTGTATTGTATGGTAAATGATACAGATATTCTAGAGATTGTATGGAGTTCCTAAGAGTCTGATCTGTGCTGGTAAAATGTTATCAGTCATAATTCTAGTTATTATCTGAAAGTGCTGTATGTCACAGCAGTAACCAAGTTACTTTGTCAGTCTCGTTGTAATCAGATTTAAGCGTGCCTTCTTGAGTCTTTTGTCATTATAGACAGCTATGGTTTCACTCTGATGCCTTTACAAAAATGCTTCTTCTTCAAGAAGATTTATAGAAAGGACTTTTGGATAAAGAAAAGTTTCTCACTTTCAGACCATAACGCTGAACTCGGTAAGAAATTGAAGAATTCCAGTGGGAAACCTGATGGTTTCATAAAGCTGTTGACAGAAAGGATTAGTTACATAGGACTGAGCAAACTGGTGAATGTGGTTATGATTTTTATGGTTTCTATGTGAAAAATTACTGATTTAAGTCTGTGTTTTCCAGGTGTAAGGAAAACCTTCCCCTTAAAATAATTGTGACTTACACTAATTTGGTTAACTATACCTTTTTTAAAAATTAATTTGTTTTTTTATCTATTGGCTGCGTTGGGTGTTTGTTGCCGTGCGGGGGCTTTCTGTAGTTGCGGAGGGTGGGGGCTCTTCTTCATAGCAGTGTGTGGGCTTCTTATTGCAGTAGCTTCTCTTGTTGCGGATCACAGGTTCTAGGCACGTGGGCTTCAGTATTTGTGGTTTGTGGGCTCTAGAGCACAGGCTCAGTAGTTGTGGCACATGGGCTTAGTTTTTCTGCTGCATGTGGGATCTTCCTGGACCAGGGCTCGAACCCGTGTCCGCTGCAGTGGCAGGCAGATTCTTAACCACTGCACCACTTGGGAAGCCTGGTAAATTAAACCTTTGTAAGCAGAATTGAAACCTTTATCTTTTTTTCTCTACTTGGTTGGTCCTGCCAGTAGCATGTGCTTGTCTCCGATATTAAACCATGCATGTCTAAGTGCGCATGGCTGGTACAGTGCAACTGCAGATGACTCATTAAGTCAGGGACGGTCCCTTTGGTAGCTCGCTACTGCAACCGGATTACAACTAGCTACACTCATCATTGTTTTAATTTGTCCTTTGCGTCCAAATGGTTTGTGCTTTGTGTCTCCCTGCTACACTTTGTCAGTGTTACTAGCTGCATTACTTCTATCCTGTCTGTTTTCTAAGATTGTTGCCTCTTCCAGTACCCAGTGGGTAACCAGGCCTCCAACAAAACGTCTGTGGCTAAACATCTTGAGGAAATAGATCACATTTATAACATAATTGCAATAGTGTGAGTCTAGGTATGGTAAGAAGGCACAAGGGAAAATGTCTGCTGGATCATACTTACATAGAGGATCCAGAGACTCTTTCATTATCAATGGGCCTAATCCAAAAATTAGCACCTGGAGTGGCATATCAAGAGTTTTTGCCTGATCTGGGATGAGCCTCCCAGCGCTGTGGGACAAAATTTGATCATGAAATGTCTCCCAAGTTTTGGTGAAATTGCTGACCTAGAGGAGAGGATGTGAGAAATGGAATATTTCCTGCCATATCACTTACCAGCGATTGCAGCCCTCCAGCAGGAGCTGGTGAGCCCTGAGGAAACTCTGGAAAGAGAAGAATACCTGCCATCTAGCAGCCATCAGACTGCAGCCACTCGCTATGGTGAGCCGTGAGAAAACTTCAGGATATGAGAATACAGGATACAGGCCCAGATAGCTGAGGTGCACATCAAGGGAATGATTAAAGTGAGTCCAGACTCTTGCATCTTCCCCTACACAGAAAAGCGCTAAACTCAACTTGAGCTGCTGCCTCCTGGGCTTGAAATCCTCAAAGTCCCCACCAAATAAAACATCACTCTTAAATTTTAGGCCGTAAATATCTTTTAAAGTCTCCAGGTGTAAAGTAGACACTTTGCAAAGAGGAACAAAAGAAGACAAATCTCAACATTTGGAACATTGGCACTGATGGTGGACACTTCCAGAAAGATCCATGTGATGAAGCAGTGAGAACATTGGTCACCCCTTTTTCCACATTGACACTAGGAATTGTAAAAGGGAAGAGCCAATTCTAGCTCCGTGTTGGATCTGTTTCTTTTCCGTTAACCTTTGCTTTTTGTTGCTTTTGTTATAATTACTGTCTATAGCTGTAAGCATACGTAATGGCTTGCCACAGGGAAGCCTGCCCCTCTGCCTGACTGTTAAACTAAAGTGCCTTTGTTCAGCTCTCAGAGACATTCTCACCCTGCCCACTTGTGAATGGCTGCAGAAAAGGAGAAATTAACACATCCCATCACCGATGCAGGTGAAGGGAGGACATATTTTGCAAGATAAATGGCCGTTTTGCTTTACTTCCTCACCGCCTCTCCCTCTCTGTCCTATAAAAGAAACTGGCATCCAGACCCCAATAAGATGGTTCTTATGAGACACTAGTCTGCCATCTTCTCAGTCCACTGGCTTGCTGAATAAAGTCGCTATTCCTTTCCTCAGCACCTCTTCTCCCAATTTATTGGCCTGTTGTATGGCGAGTGAGAGAGCTTTGACTTGGTAACAGGCATGACATGGAAGTAATATCTGTCAGCACAAGCGTGTGTTGTTTTCTCCAGCAGTGTTCATTTGCACAAATGCAGGCCTGGAGGAGTGAATAACAGGTGGATGTAACTGAGGTTAGCACTTTAGCAGGCAAGCGTGACCAAAGGGAGAGAGGTATTAAAGGAGGTCAGAGTGTCAGCAGGGGAGCAATAGTAACGATGAAGCCTGGAATCTAAGCTGCGTGAGGTGGGAAGTGACAACACGAGAGAGGTGCTGAGAGTGAAAACATGGTAGGCAGGGTCTCAAGAGAGGTGGCAGTGGGCAGTACTGCAGCGGCTACACTGGAGGTCAGTAAGATGGTGCTTAGGTTGTAGGATGCTTGAAGCTGAGATTTTGGAGATGATGTACTTACTGATGACTGGGCTTAGGATATGACAGTGGGTGTGTGTGTCTGAGGTGGGGGAGAGGAAAAGCTCGTTGGAGGTTTGGAGGTCAAGGAACTGAGAGGCCAGAGTACTTAGTAGTCATCCCTACGTGGCTCTCTATGGAGACTGTGGTGATGGAGAAATTGTGGAAAGCAAGGTAGAGAGGAAGGAGAAGTCAGTATCCCAAGGCTGCAAACCTCGGTAAGTGGGAGAGCCAATTCAGGCTCAGTTCCAGCCGACTCTCAAGTCCAGGCACTCGTCACCACACTGCACTGTTCGTGGACTCATTCTCCTTTTCCCTTTGGCCTTTTCTCAGGTAAAGGGTCCAGGAGTCGGGCTGCTTGGGTTTTCCAAAGGCGGCGACCTCTGCCTCTCCATGGCGTCGTTCCTGAAGGGCATCACCGCGGCCGTCATAATCAATGGCTCTGTGGCCAATAGCGGCGGAAACTTACACTACAAGGGTGAGACACTGCCGCCTGTGGGTTTTGACCGAGGTCGAGTCAAGGTGACCAAAGATGGCTTAGCAGACATTTCGGATGTCCTGAACAGCCCTTTGGAAGGCCCTGACCAGAAGAGCTTCATTCCCGTGGAAAGGGCTGAGTGTGCCTTCCTCTTCCTTGTGAGTCAGGATGACCACAACTGGAAGAGTGAATTCTATGCGAATGAGGCCTCGAAACGCTTGCAGGCCCATGGTAAGCCGAAGCCCCAGATCGTCTGTTACCCCGGGGCGGGGCACTACCTTGAGCCTCCTTACTTCCCCTTGTGCCGGGCCTCCATGCACGCCTTGGTGGGCCGCCCTGTCATCTGGGGAGGGGAGCCCAGGGCTCATGCCAGGGCCCAGGTGGATGCTTGGCAGCGGCTCCAGACTTTCTTCCACAAACACGTGGGTGGGAAGAAAGGGTCGATCCCATCCGTGCTGTAGTCTTTCATCTGACTGTGTGGCATCTCTGATGCTACTCTGTCCTGGGAACAGCTGCCACAAGTAGTGTATATGTGTCGCTGTTTTCTTTTCAATAATTTCTTAGAGTTTTTCCCCTTCAGTATTAAAGTGAACTTACCAGGAACTTTTCAAGATTTTTAGAAATTACATACTTTTTCAGTTGTTTGGGAGGAGAGTTATTCTACAGAAAACACAACACGTGGAGAAAGCATGCCCTTTAGTATCTAACAACACATAACCAACAAGGCTTTAGCGCTGAAAAGAGTCATACCTGGTAAACAATTCCTGCTAGGTAATTGTTTCAATTGTTTATTATTGAACGTGCAATTGTATACTAATTTATTAATAAATAAATGGTTACTGACTGTATATGAAAACTTATGAAATATTAAAAATATCAGATTTGAGTGTCTCCTTTAAGAGTGGAACTGGACATCTTAGCTGTAAATCGCTATACTAGCTAGAGTACTACTTAACGGTAGCTTTTTCTTTATACAACTGTGAGGCAGGTGTCATCTTCATT
The DNA here is from genome assembly GCF_030028045.1 of Hippopotamus amphibius kiboko. NCBI lineage: Eukaryota > Metazoa > Chordata > Mammalia > Artiodactyla > Hippopotamidae > Hippopotamus > Hippopotamus amphibius. The sequence continues at coordinate 159,174,539 of NC_080189.1, forward strand.
TTACAGATGAGGAAACTGAGACTCAGAGAAGTTCTCCGCATGGTACCTGTAGAGCCTAGTCTCCCCACATGCAGTTTCTTCTGTCTTTGTTAAGCCCATCTGTGCTCTCCTCAGGGTAACAGCCCAGCCACAGGGAAAGGAAGTGGCTCTTATTTGTCCTACCTAAATTTTCAGTGGATTTCCTGGACTTGCAGTGTGGGGGTGGGGGTGGTTTCAGGGCACCAGATGTTAAAAATACCTAAGAGTAGATCTGGAACTCTGGCAGGAGACAGATGGGCTCCAGGCTAGGCATTTACCACCAGCCTCCTATTTACACATCCTGAGGAAGGAGGCAGGTGGGCTCTCGGATAGATACCTACAAGTAGCCTCCTGTTTGCACTTCAAGGTGGAGATCACAACAGGAGCAGGGTAAACATCTAGACTTTGCCTCCTGTGGACACTGTAAGTAACCGTTATGGCAGGGACAGAGCGGGGCTAAACCCTGTTGGCGTAAAAGATCAAGAGGTCAGAGGACTTCCCTGGGGGCGCAGTGGTTGAGAATCCTGTTGGAGGAATTGGTAGAGGAAGGCAGGTCCCCGAGGCTTATAATGCAGGAAGCAATGTTTATTGTACCGGCACAGGCCCAGTGGATTCACATCCAAAGACTGAGCCCCAAACCAAAGGAGAGCTTCTCCTTTTACAGACCAGTTCCCGTGCTTTTGGGAGCCTATAGCTATGTTTATCTACGCAGAAGCAAGGTACAGAAGCCAGAGTGCCTAAGTTAGTTTTTCCTTATCTTGTTGACCCATGTGTTTGTGTTGCCCCGGCAGGGTCTTTTGAAAGAGATCATAAGCAATTTATTCCCTGGAGCTTGCATTTTCCTATGTTTGCCTTATCCTTTCCTGTTTTTGTTATTGACCTGCCTCAGTCCACCTGCCAGTGCAGGGGCCATGGGCTGGATCCCTGGTCTGGGAAGATCCCACATACCATGGAGCCAGCTAAGCCTGTGTGCCACAATTACTAAGCCTGCTCTCTAGAGCTCACGAGCCACAACTACTGAAGCCTGTGCACCCTAGAGCCCGTGCACTGTGACTACTGAGCCTGCGTACTGTAACCATGGAAGCCCCGCTGCTACAGCCCACGCTCTACAGCACGAGAAGCCACTGCACTGAGAAGTCCACACACTGCAACCAAGAGTTTCCCCTGCTTGCCACACCCAGAGAAAGCCTGTCCAGCAAGGAAGACCCAAAGCAGCCAAAAAATAAATTAAAAAAAAAAGAGGTCACATAATTCCCATCCTTGGGGCAAGGGAGCCAGTGTACATGCACAGAACGGCTCCTTGGGGGTCAAAAGAGGGGGGGCAGCAACCCATAATAGGTGATGCCTCCTTAGGCCTCTGGGCTGGAATCCAGCTTGGATAAAAGTTTTGCACGCGTGTTGGGGAGGGTCCTAGGGCCCGTCAGGTGTGGAGAAAGCAAGCAGATAATTGGCCAAAGGTAAACAAAGACCCGGAAGAACTGCCCTGTACACATGATTTCAGCCACTCTTTCCTGTGCTTCTCCTCGTTGGGTAGGACCCCCACACCCTTTCTCTTCGGTGTGTATTTCTGCCTTGCTTCTGTCTTAACTAAACTGTTTCTCTGTGCGCTCTCCAACGTGTTGTGCTGTGCCTCCAGTCATGAACTTGGCACCTGTTTTTACAGTTTTTGCCTCCTTGAAACATTCTCGCTTTCAAACAGAGGCAATAGCCCGGGAAAATTTTCTTCTAGCCTCTAGCCCTTGCTGGTCTGGTGGCTAGATTCCTGGTTTTCATCCAGGCTACCCAGGATCAATTCCTGGGCAGGGAAGTAACATCTCGCTTCAAGCCATGGCTCACTGGTGCCTCTCTGAGATATTTGGTGGCAGAACCCCGGAAGTCAAGGTAAACTACAGGTCTTGACCAAGCTGCTGGCCGAGACTTGTGACTTTCATTCTCTCTCCCATGAGAACTTGCTTGCTGTCACTCTCTGCTTTGTTCTTTCCAAGACCCACAGGGCTTAATCCCGGGTCTCTCAGGGAAGCAGCCCAAAGGGTTTTTCTCTCTCCCCTCCCTCTTTCTCTCGCTCTGCCTAAACTACAACCCCCAGCATGCCCTTATCTCGCCTGGGTAGGGGAGGCAAAACTTGACTCTCTCAGGGTTTTTGGCCCGGGTTGAGAATAAAATTGAGTTAAGACCGATTAAAAGAGAAAAGCATACCAAGTTTATTTTTACATGCATATGGACGTCTCCACAAGAAAATGAAGACCCATTGTGGAAAAACCTAAGTGTTTATATTCTAGGTTGAAGAGACTGGAAACTGTGGAAAAGTAAAATATATGGAGAGACTAAAGGAAGAGAAGTTATTGTGATAAGGTCATGGGAAGAATTCTCTCACCCTTGACTCCTGTTTTTGGTGAAAGACTGAACTTTCCTCCTGTATAGGGAGACCATCTCTCACATGGGAGTTTCCTGTCCTGCTTTCGGGGAAAAAAAGGGGGATGAGTGTCCTTCTTGTGCCTGCTGTTTTTCAAGAGCCTTTAGCTCTAAATAGTCAATGTGCCAAAGAGACATATTTTGCAGTGGCATCCCCTGAACCATCACCTGAATTGTTTCCACAGTGTCTCTCGTCCCCACTTGACTTTGAGAACTGAAGGTCCACTGAGGGAGAATTTTCATCTTGCTGTGAAATACTGCCGTGTGCTTAATTTCTTCCTGCTCCTAACATGTTTTTTTCTAATGGTAAATTCTGAGTTCAAGTCTAAAACACCAGATTCTTCTAAAAGTCAACTTCCAAATTCCTTAATCGGTCCCACTAATAGTCATAACCCCTATTAGCCCCATGTTTTCTTTTCCTAAATTCTAAAAATTTCCATTCTTGCTGTAACTTCTAGAAAGCCACCAGTACCATAATGCGTGTCCTCCACTGCTCTCAGGGATACTGTCAAGTGTTTACCCAGCAACATTACCCCTCTCCCTGGTATAAGAATTCCTGAGTTTCATTCAGGAATTGGCCATCTCCACCCTGATGGCGGGGCAATGATGGTGGTTCCTGTTGGATTTAAGTCAGTCTCAGCATTCCATCCGGGGAAAGTGGGTGATTTCAGTGAAATTCTTGGAAGTCTGGCTGTTCTCTCTCCCAGGGAATATGAGCAATGATGCAAGAATCCCCATGACTCCAGCAGCCTCTTTATGGCATTGTGAATGGCAGAGCAGACAGAAAGAAAAGGGTCTTCGTGTGATCACTGAGCCACTGGATGAATCAAATATGAAGCCAGACCTTTTCCTGACTTCCCACCCAACAAATTTCCTCATTTTTAAAAAAGGTTTTATTTTATAAAGCAGTTCCAGGTTTACAATAAATTGAGAAGACGACACAGAGATTTCCCATATACCTCTTTCCCCCACACACGTACAACTATCGATATCCCAGATAGACTGCTGCATTTGTTACAATTGATGAGACAACCTTGCCCTATTATCATTACCCGAAGTCCCCAGTTTACATCAGCATTAATGCTGGGTGTTGTACAAATGTATCATAATACAAATCCACCATTATAGTATCATACGCAATAGTTTTACTGCCCCTAAAAACCCTGTGTGCTGTGCCTATTCATCCCTCTCTCCCTGCAAGCCCTGGAAACCACTGGTCGTTTTACTCTCTCCACGTTTGGCCTTTTCCAGAATACCATGCATTTGGAATGATACAGAGGGTAGCCTTACTAGATTGTTATCTTTCTCTTAGTAATATGCAGTTAAGGTTGCTCCATGTCTTTTCATTGCTTGATAGCTCATTTTCTTTTGATTGCTGAATAATATTCCATTGTCTGGAAGTAGCAAAGTTTGTTGATCCGTTCACCTACTGATGGACATCTTGGTTGCTTCCAAGTTTTGGCAAATTATGAATAAACTTTTATAAACATCTGTGTGCAGGTTTTTGCATGAATATCAATTTCCAACATTTTTGGGTAAGTACTAAGGAGTACAGTTGCTGGATCATATGTAACAGTATGTTTAGTTTTATACAAAACTGCCAAGTTGTCTTTGAAAGTGGCTATTCCTTTTTGCACTCTGACCAGCAATGAATGAGAGTGCCTGTTGCTCTATATCCTTGTCAGCCTTTAGTGTTATCAGTGTTCTGGGTTTTGGACATTCTAACAGATGTGTAAATTCCTTAATTTTTTCAAACTAGTTTGAGTTTTTTGTTTCTTATAACCAAAAGAAGGCTAACTAGTTAACTGACATGGCCAAAGAATTAACAGACCAACTTGACTCCAGAAAGAATAATAGTTCATTCAAATTAAGGTCAAGCAAGTGTGGTAGTAGGGAGAAACATAATGGAGAAAATGTAATAATTATAGGTAGGAGAAAGTATTTCTTAGCATGACACAAAACAAAGAACCATAAAGGAAGAGACCAAGAGATTCCATATCATAAAATTTGAGCATATGGCAGATGAATATTAAAAGACAAGGGACAAAATAGGAGAAGATATAATGCAACAGAGAGGTAATATATAAAGGGCTCCTAAAATCAATAAAAATGTGGATAAAAGATTATGAAAGGACAATTCTCAGAAGGAAAAATACAAATGGATAATAAATACAGAAAATAATACTGGGTCAAAATGATGGACTAAATTCATCCCTCTTCTTCCCCTGACCCATTAAAATGAAAGAAAAGAAACATTTTTGGAAAGAGTAAATCCATAACAATCTTAGATAATAAAAAGTGTGTGCTATCAAAGGTCTAGAAAGTGTGAAAATTAATAAAGGGAAACCTCGCCATAAGGAAGTTGGGAGGCCAGAACGGGGAGCTCTCATGTTTGTACCACTCTGCAACACAGGTCATAACAGGAAGAGACACCATTTCATACCTCCTGCAGGAAGTGACACTACTATACAACAGCCAGCAGGAGGGGAAGAAAGACTTCTCTTTGTCTGACAACAGCTCAGCCAATGAGAGACTGTCACACCTCATTCATTGAAAAGCCACTGTACTTCTTACTCCTAGCTTACTTTTTCTTTATGACAGCCCCTCCCAATTTCCCCTTCTCCTGTGTCACAACGAGTGTCCTCTCTTTTGATTTACCAGACTTGCATGCTGTTTGCCATAGTTGAATGTCCCCAACTGCAAATCCTTGATGCTCCAGAATAAACCCGTTTTGCTGCTAAAATTAACTGGCTGTTTTATTGTTTCAAGTTAATAAAAGTATGAGGATTTCATAGAATATAAAACATGGAAGAAACAGGATCACCAGAATGGAGGAAACCACAGGCCAAATTTGTGCAGACGAAAAACCACTCATAATGAACAAACACAAAAAGCATGAAGGCTCTCAGGACCAGTTATCTAGGACAGGGTAACTGCATTGCGTCTAAGTTTTTAGTCTGCCCCAAGCACCTTGCACCAATGATAATGAAGTGGATAATTTATCATTTTTTTGGCTGCCTAGCATCTGAACCCCCTTTCTAAGCATAATTTACTTAGTCTTATGAGACTTGCTGGGATACAGAGCCCAACTATCACAACAGAATTTAGAAACAGCGTTAGGGTTAGAGATGGTTGGTAGTGACAGAGAATCCCCCAAACAGTGGGATTATTTTCTACAGTGTCAGGCACCCTAGCCCTGCTGTCCTTACTAAGTAGCTTCCCCATCATGGTATAAGGAAAGCTAGCTGCTCCAGCTCCAGCTATCATGTACGATTCCAGCCATCAGGAAGAAGAAAGGTGCAGGGGAAGGGCACCCTATCTCCCTTGAGAATACTTCCCCAACCTTTCATGTTCTCCTTCTGCCTCTATGCTATTGGTCAGAACTTTGTACATGTCCACGTCAAGCTGCAGGGGATGTGGGGAGATATAGTCTTTATTCCGGGTAGCCCTGTACTCATAAAATATGCAGTCCAGCAAGACTAATTATGTGTTTTTATATATGTAAAGCAAACATTTTAGGAATGTAAGAAGTAACTTACAGGTCTCCAACAATGATTCACGTATTTAAATTACTCAGAAACTGACAGAAGTAAGATAAACAACAATTAAAGGTATAGAAGATATGAATTACATAAGTAATTAATTTGATCAGATAGAGTTGGAAACTTTGTTCCCAACAGACAGATGATACATGTTATTTTCAAATACTTTTATATTTATAAAAGTTGACAATGTACAGAACATTAAAAAGTAATGAAGTCCCAAGAGTAGCGTCAACTTTAATACACGCAAGCTTAAAAGTTGAGAATTGTATTTTATTTGCTGGCCAAAACCGAGGACGTAAGCCTGGGACACAGCCTCTCAGCTCTGAGAGACGGCTCCAAAGAGGTAAAGGAGAGGTCAGGATACATATGGATTTTTGCAACAACGACCAGGTAGTTTGGAACATCGAAATATTACTGTTAAATAAAGAAAACCAGATGTCTCAAGTTAATGAATTTAGCACTTTTCTATGTATGGGAAGATGCATGAGTCTGGGTTCATTGAAATCATTCCTTTGACATGCACGTTAACTATCTAGGGCCAGTATCCTGTTTTTTCCCATCCTGAGTCCCCTCAGGATGCATTTCAGGGTGCACCACTGGGGTGGAGATTGTGTCTGAGGTCTCGGGAGAGAGCAGCCTATTTGTCTCCATTCTGAGTTCCCTCAGTGCTCACTGTGGGGGTGGCTTTAGTGGCTTGATGGCTGGAACAACCTTTGTTTACAGATATGGTGGGCAACATTTTTCATTCACCGTAGAAATGATGCAGACTATATTCTCTAAATACAATATGAGGAAAATAGAAATTAATAAGAAGTTTACCAGAGAGATGAAAAGTGGAATTTAAACACATTGGAAAACATAGAGGTTGCTAATATCTCTTTCTTCCTAAGTCGTAGTTTTGGTTGAAAGTTGATGGGAATAAACTTATATATGTTATTTAAAATTACAGGGGCTTCCTAGGTGGCGCAGTGGTTAAGAATCCGCCTGCCAATGCAGAGATCACAGGTTCGATCCCAGCTCCAGGAAGATCCCACATGCTGCGGAGCAACTAAGCCCGTGTGCCAAAAAAAATAAAAAATAAAAAAATAAAATTACAAAGTTAACCAAAAAAATAACAAAAATAATAATACATCTATCAAACATTGGGAGGAGGAAGAGAGAGTAATTTGAATGTTCATGAGTCAGTAAGTAATTCTAAAATGCAAAAATTAAACACAGAAATAGGTGTACTATTTGATATAATGAAGGGAACCATAAACACCACAAAGACAGTTAAAAGAGGTTGCTTGAAGAACATGAGACTTTTTGGTAGGGTAGGCGTGGAAAAGAAGACTGCTGATTTGCATATTAAGTTCTTTCCAACCCTTATACTTACTACAATGTGGAGATTACTTGGGAGGAAATTAAAAATTTCAGTTTATACAAAAGTTTCTTCAAAAAAGCTGAGATTGAAAAGGAGCCGTAGAAGTTAAAAACTATTAAGAGATTATGATGCAATACTATGGAAAGTACATTTGATCCTTGAACAAGATGTGTGAACTGCACAGGTCCACCTCCATGTGAGCTTTTTTATATAAATATATACTGCAGTACTTCAGCAGTTGCTGGTGCTTGAACACATGGATAAGGAACCCCAGATTGGATTTTTGACTGTATGCAGGGTCAGTGCCCCTAACCCCTAGCTCTTTAAGGGTCAACAGTCCTCCATGTAAAAGCATCACACCGGTAGCCATATGAATCTTCAGATAAAAGGTATAGCCCTAAATACTTATTAAAATAGAAAAAAAAACTAATCATTCAACACAATAAGTTACATAAAATTACAACCATATAAACACAGGAAAGAAGGCACTCATGAAGAATCAAAGGAGATTTTTGAGAAATAAAAACAGAAAACAACAATAATATTAAAGAGAAAAAGTTTGATCAGAGTTAAAGTATAATCAGCCTTCTGTATCTGTGGGTTCTGTATTTGTGGATTCAACAAACTGCAGATTGAAAATGTTCAGAAAAAAAATCCAGAATGTTCCAGAAAGCTCAACATGTATTTGACAGGCTTAGGCATCTATTTACATGAGATTTACATTGTATTTACAACTATTTACATTATATTAGGTATTAGAAGTAGTCCAGAGATGATTCAAATTATATGAGAGGATTTTCATAGGTTATATGCAACCTCTATGCTGTTTTATACAAGGGACTTGTACATATGTAGATTTTGGTATACTCTGGGTCCTAAAACAAATCGGATAGTGAGGTACAACTGTGTGTTTTTGTAGCATTGGAGAGAAATGTAAACATACTAACTGTCCACTCTGTTAACATTTCAAGAGTAACCATTAAAATGTTACTTTTTTCTTTTTACACTTTAAATATATGCAGTTTATTGTATGTCAAAAAAAAAGAAAATGTGTGTAGTGTCTTATGCATGCAGATACAAACATACATGCAAGTATGGTTACATTTATGAGAAAAACTATGAAAGCATAAACCATAAATTTAAGCAGAAGGTTAATTTTGTATGGACTAAGGGAAAAGGGTGGAAGTGACAGGAAACAAGCAGGAGTTCTCTGAATATGTGATGTTTTCTAAATTTGGCTTTGTAAGAATGTGAATATTTTACATAAGTGGAAAATAATATCCAAAGCCAAGTAAAATGAAATAAACACACCTAAATTTGTCTCAAGTTGGTGACATTACTGAATCAAAAAGAATTATTTCAAAGTATGTAAAACACAATAATTTTACTGAATAACAGTTACTTTTTCAAAAATTCAAGAGCAACTATTAAAAGAACAGAATGTTTAATTTACAAATGGATAGAACACAAGAAAAAAAGAAAATCTTATTAAATCCAAAGGAGGGCAAGAAAGACATAAAAGAAGCATGGAGGAAACACATAATAAAATGGTAGAAATGTCTTTATAAGGGAATCACAATAATTATTGATGGATCAAACCTGCCTGTTAATAAAAATGGATTCTCAGATTGGATGTTTTTTAAAAGTTAGCTATAGCCATTTCTAGGAGATATACCAAATACTTAAAGTTATAAGAAAATTAAAAAGGGAACAGAGAGAAAAAGGTACACCTCGAAAATACAACAAAAAAACAAAACTGGTGTAGCTGTATTAATATAAGGTCAAATGAGTTCAAAGTAAAAAACAGTATTATTATATACAGAGAAGACTATGATTTTTTTTTAAAGTTCAATCACCAAGAAGATACAACAACTCTAAACTTGTTGCATTTAATAAGATCACTTCAAAATATAAATGACTAAAGTATTTGAAAAAAAATGTAGGAAATTATTTTCTTAACTTCAGAACATCTATGTTTGGGTTTTCTCACTTAATTTCAGAACATCTATGTTTGTGTTTTCAGACTCTGTAACTACAAAACATTGTTGAATAAAAGTAATGAAGACCTCAATAAATGGAAGGACATCCCATTTCATGGATAGAAGACAATATTAAATCTTTTTTTTAAATAAATTTATTTATTTATTTATTAACTGTTTGGTTTTCGTTGCTGCATGTAGGCTTTCTCTAGTTGTGGTGAGTGGGGGCTACTCTTCATTGTGGTGCACAGGCTTCTCATTGTAGTGGCTTCTCTTGTTGTGGAATGTGGGTTCTAGGCATGTGGGCTTCAGTAGTTGTGGCACACAGGGCTCAGTAGTTGTGGCTTGTGAGCTCTAGAGCACAGGCTCAGTAGTTGTGGTGCACGAGCTTAATTGCTCCACAGCACGTGGGATCTCCCTGGACCAGGGATCAAACCCATGTCCCCTGTATTGGCAGGTAGATTCTTAACCACTGTGCCACCAGGGAAGTCCTTTAATATTAACTCTTAATTAACTTAGTCTAAGTGAAGATGGCAATACTTATGGGCTGAATTGTGACTTCCCCAAATTCATATGTTGGAATTCTTATCCCCAGTACCTCAAAATGTGAATGTATTTGGAGATAGGGCCTTTAAAGAAGTAAACTAAAGTAAATGAGGTCATAAGGGTGGGCCCTAATCTAATATGACTGGTGTCCTTATAAGAAGTAAAGATTAGGACAGAAATATGTATGAGAGAAGAACATGTGAATTTAGAAGGAGAAGATAGTCATCCACAGGTCGAGAGAGGCCTGGAACAGATTCTTCCTAATGGCCTCTACAAAAAACAAACAATAAAACCCTGCTGACAACTTGATCTTGATTTCTAGCCTCCAGAATTGTGAGAAAATAATTTTCTGTTGTTTCAGCCACCCCATCTGTGGTATTTGTTCTGGCAGCCCTGGCAAACTAATATACTCTGCAAATTGATCTACAGATTTGATGCAACCTCCACCAAAATTCCAGCTGGCTTCTTTGCATAAACTGAAAAATTGATCCTAAAATTTCTATAGAAATTCATGATATCCAAAACCTTGAAAAAGAAGAAAGCTGGAAGACTTACTACAAAGCAACAGTATTCAAGACAATGTGGGGGGCTTCCTAGGTGGCGCAGTGGTTAAGAATCCACCTGCCAATGCAGAGATCATGGGTTCGATCCCAGCTCCAGGAAGATCCCACATGCCGCGGAGCAACTAAGCCCGTGTGCCAAAAAAAAAAAAAAAAAAAAAAAAAAAAGACAATGTGGTACATGCACAAAGACAGACATAAAGATCAACGGAATAGAACTGAGATTCCAGAAATAAACCCTCACATTTACAGTCAACTAATTATTGACAAGGTTGCCAAGAAAGTTCAGTGGGGGAAAGAATGGTGTTTTCAACAAATTGTGTTGAAACAACTGGATGTCCATGTGCAAAGGATGAGTTTGGATCCCTACCTCACAGGATACACAGAAATTAACTCAAAATGGACCAAAGACATAAATCTAAGTGGTAACACTATAGAACTCTTAGAAGAAAATATAGAAGTAAATCTTTGTAACCTTGGATTCGACAATGGTTTAATATCAAAGTACAAACAGCAAATGCAAACATAGATGAACTGGACTTCAAAACTGAAAACTTTTATGCATCAAAGGATACCATTAAAAAGGTTAAAAGACAACTCACAGAATGATAAAAAATATTTCCAAATGACATATATGATAAGGAGCTTGTGACTAGAATATATAAAGAACATTTTAAATTCAATAATAAAAAACAGCTAGGAAAAAGCAACTGCTTACACACAAGGGAATGACGTTAAGACTGTCAGCTCACTTTTTAGCAGAAACTTTTCAAGCCAGAAGGGAGCAGCATGATACATTTAAAATGGTGAGGGGAAAAACCTACAATAAAGAATACTCCACCCAGAAAGGCTATCATTTAGATTTGAAGGAGAGTTAGAGAGTTTTACACACAAGCAAAAGTTAGAGTTCAGCACCATTAAACTGCATTACATGAAATGTTAAGGGACTTCTCTAAGCAGAAAAGAAAAGGCCACAACTAGAAATGCTAAAAGAAAGCTGGAGTAGCAATACTTATAACAGTCAAAATAGACTTTAAAACAGACTGTAACAAGAGACATAGAAGGACATTATATAATGATAAAGGGATCAATCCAATAAGAGATATAACCATTGTAAATACAATGCACCCAAGACAGGTGCACCTAAGTACATAAACCAAATACTAACAAACACAAAGGGAGTAATTGACAATAATAACACAATAATAGTGGAGGACTAATTTACCACCCAACTTACATCAATGAACAACTTATTCAGACAGAAAATCAATAAAGAAATACAGGTTATAAACAACAGATAGACCAGATAAATTTAATAGATACATACAGAACATCCTAACCTAAAGAAGCAGAATATACATTCTTTTCAAGTACATATGGAACATTCTACAGGATAGGTCACATGCCAGGCCACAAAACAAGTCTCAGGAAACTTAAAAAGACTAAAATCATATCAGGCATCTTTTTCAACCACAATGGTGTGAGCCTAGAAATCAACTAGAAGAAAAAAGTGTAAGAAACGCCAACAGGTGGCGTCTAAACAATATGCTACTAAGCAATCAATGGGTCATTGAAGAAATCAAAGATGATATTAAAAAATACCTGGAGACAAATGAAACTGGAAACAAAATGATCCAAAACCTAGAGGATGCAGCAACATTAGTTCTAAGAGGGAAGTTCACAGTGATAAAAGCCTAACGCAGGAAACAAGAGATATCTCAAATAAACAACCTAATCTCACGCCTAAAGAAACTAGTAAAATAAGAACATACAGAATCCAAACTTAGTAGAAGGAAAGAAATAATAAAGATCAGAGAAGAAATAAATGAAATAGAGTCAAAAAAAAAAAAAAAAAGGTGACTGAAACTAAAAGCTAGTCCTTTGAAAAGAAAAACAACATTGAGAAACATTTAGCCAGACATCAAGAAAAGAAAAAGGAGAGGGCCCAAATAAGTAAAATCAGAAATGAAAAAAATGGGGGAATTCTCTGGTTGCACAGTGGTTAAGAGTCCACCTGCCAACGCAGGGGACATGGGTTTGATCCCTGGGTGGGGAAGGTCCCACATGCCACAGAGCAGCTAAGCCTGTTCACCACAACTGCTGAGCCCATGCACCACAACTACTGAGCCCATGTGTCACAGCTACTGAAACCCACGCACCTAGAGCCTATGCTCTGCAAGAAGAGAAGCCACTGCACTGAGAAGCCCACACACCACAATGAAGAGTAGCCCCCACTTGCCACAACTAGAGAAAGCCCACATGCAGCAACAAAGACCCAATGAAGCCCCCCTCAAAAAAAAATTTAAAAATAAAGGTAGACCTTACACACAGAAATACAAATTAACATACAAGATTACTACAAACAATTATTGTGGGAAGACATTCTGGAACCTTTTTGCGATGGGATTCAGAATGTCCTGCTTGAACAGTGGAGGAGCTGAGGGTGCGGGGCGTGGAGACTAATATCACCCTGTTTGGTCCTGAAGGATGGCTGGTTAGCCAAAGACGGGTAAGATTCCTCAGAGGAGGAACAACCTAAGACAGGCACAGCCGCAGAGGGGCCGACAGGGGTGGTGCATAGAGCCTTCCTTATATCACCGTGTTTGGCCCTGGAGGATGACTGGTTAGCCAGAGACGGGTAAGATTCCTCAAGGGAGGAACAACCTAAGACAGGCACAGTCGCAGAGGGGCCAACACGGGTGGGGCACAGACCCCCAATATCTGAGAGAGGTCTCCTGCCCCCAGGGCTGTTTTGCTCTCCACCCCCAGCTCAAATCCACACCTGCTCAACTCGGACCCTGGAAGTAAACAAAGATAATTGCCTCAGTCATGTGAGGCCTTTGATTGTTTATGAGCGTAACCTGAGAATGTTAGCCCACGAACTCAATAAAAGCAACCTGGGATGAGTCAGCAGGGCTCTTGATCCTAGAGGTCTTGAGTCCCCTGGTCCCATCTTTCTCTTCAGTCTGTGTCTGTGTGTTCTTCAAGCTTGCGGCACCCGTCACTCACCTTGAGTCGCCGAGTTGATCTCGGCAAGTGGCGCCCAACGTGGGGCCCGAAAGGCTTGAGTGACGAAGGTTCACGGAAAGTGAAATTGATAAAAGTAAAGAATTGAGAAGTGCCGTGAAGCCCCCAAGAGGAGAGTAAGAGGCCTCTGAAAAAATCCTGCCAGTAAGTAAATCTCTTGGGTAGTTTGTGTTCGGGGTAAAATATGGGAAATAAAGAAAGTTCAGATTAATATCGACCAGATGTATGCCTGTTACGGCAGCTCCTAAGGGCAGGTGGAGTAAAAAGCAAGTGAAGGTCTTGTAAAAAGCAAATGAAGGTCGATTGTTAAAAATTCTGTAAATAGTTGAGAATATTGTATATAGTTTCCTTCTTTAGGCTAACACTGGGTTTATGTACTTAGGGATAAGGTTGGGAGCAAACTTAAAAAATTGCATTCTAAAGGGACTCCCGTACCAGGTTCTGTTTGGTCAAATGTGGTCTCTGATTAAGTCAGTATTAGAGCCTCTATTAGAGCCTCTATGGGCTCCTGAAGGCTCAAATGATAGCTTTGATGAAGAAGCCGGTCCATCAGAGGACCGATGGGCATGTGCGGTGCCAAACGAAACTGAAAAACAAAAAGGAATTAGAATTCATACTGGAGTGATTGATAATGACTATACTGGAGAAATTAAAGTGATGATATCAACTTCAGTTCCATGGAAAGCCCATCCAGGTGATAGAATAGCACAGTTGCTTATTCTGCCATATTATAAGATAGGCAATAGTACAAAAGTAAGGAGAATGAAAGGCTTTGGAAGCACAGGAGAGGCCGGAGTTTTCCTCTCTGAAAAAATTTTAGAAACACGTCTGACGTGCTCAGTAACTATAAGTGGGAAAGCTTTTAGAGGATTAATAGACACAGGTGCTGATGTTTCAATTATAAGCAGTAATCATTGGCCTTCTCGCTGGCCTACTTGTCCTGCAGACATTACAGTGGTAGGTTTAGGTAGAGCTCATGGCTTGCAGCAAAGTGCTAAAATATTGCCTTGTATTGGCCCAGATGGGCAGCCAGCCCACTTACAACCCTATATAGCAGACCTTCCCATTAATTTATGGGGAAGGGATTTATTGCAACAATGGAAGGCTGAAATCCACATCCCAACGTTAGATACTTATAGTATGCAAAGTCAAGAAATGCTGATAAATCAAGGATATCAGCCAGGGTTAGGTTTTGGTAAATATCATCAAGGGAAACTATTTCCCATTCCAGCTGAAGGTAATGCAAATAGAGAAGGTCTTGGATATCAATTTTTTCACTAGTGGCCACTGTTCGTAAAAGCTTACTGCTTCCCCCAGCACCAATCCCATTGACCTGGAAAACCGATACACCTGTATGGGTTGAGCAGTGGCCTTTAACCATAGAAAAGTTAGAAGCTCTAACAGAATTAGTGACTGAACAGTTAGAAAAAGGACATATTGAAGAATCTTTTAGCCCATGGAACTCTCCAGTATTTCCAATAAAGAAAAAAACTGGTAAATGGCATTTATTAACAGATCTCAGAGCAGTCAATGCAGTTATACAACCAATGGGCGCCTTACAACCAGGCCTCCCATCACCTAATATGATCCCTGCTAATTGGCCTTTAATAGTTATTGATCTGAAAGACTGCTTTTTCACCATTCCATTACATCCCAAAGATAAAGAAAAATTTGCTTTTTCTGTGCCTGCACTAAATAATAAAGAACCTCGAAAAAGGTTTCAGTGGAAGGTGTTACCTCAAGGCATGTTGAATAGCCCTACTATTTGTCAGAATTTTGTTGCTAAAGCCCTTGAACCAGTACGACTAGAATTTCCTAATTGTTATCTTATCCATTACATGGATGATATCTTGTGTGCTGCTCCTAATCAAGATTTACTTACTTCTGCGTATATTAGCATGCAGCTTTGCCTTGATAGAGCAGGACTTAAAATAGCTCCAGAAAAGGTACAGATGCATAGCCCGTATCAATATTTGGGCACAATAGTTGATAGAACAACTATTAGACCACAAAAGGTGGAACTGAGGACAGATCAAGTCCAAACTCTTAATGATTTGCAAAAACTCCTAGGAGATATTAATTGGCTTCGCCCATGCATAGGGATCCCCACCTATGCATTGTCTAACCTATTTGCTTTGTTAAAAGGAGATTCAAAATTAAATAGTCCAAGAACTTTAACATCAGCTGCTTTAGAGGAACTAAAACTTGTAGAAAGTAAAATTCATTCTTCTCAATTACAGAGAGTAACTGTTAATCAGCCATTGCAATTAATTATATTACCTTCTCCTCATTCACCTACGGGGATATTAATGCAAAATGAAGGAATTGTGGAATGGTTGTTTTTAGCAAATACTGTGGTAAAATCCTTGTCACCTTATTTAGAATTATTAACTCAGTTGGTTCTGAAGGGAAGAACTCGAAGTAAGCATTTAATTGGAACTGACCCTTCACATATAATTATTAATTTAACTACTAAAGAAATTCAGGCTTGTTTCCAAAATTGTGTAAGTTGGCAAATTGCCTTTGCTGATTATATTGGGAAAATTGATAATCACTATCCGAAAAATCCCATTTTGCAGTTTCTTAAGAGAACTCAATGGATTCCTATACCAGATGCTTCTATAATTTTTCTGATATGGTGGCAGGACCCATTGACTAATATCTGGTCATCAGGAAGGTTAATCACATGGGGAAGAGGGTTTGCTTGTGTGTCACCAGGACAAGGCCTGGAACCTGTGTGGATTCCATCTCGGAGAATTAAGCCATATCATGAGTGTTCCAAAGAAACGCCATCTTGAATGGGATGTAGAATCTCCAGAGATGAACTTTTACATTTGTTTTCAGGTTTGAGCTTTGGATACTAAGTTTACTAATTACGCCATCCCTGATAGACCTTTGTGTGAAATAAAACGGATATGGGCTGACTGACAAGATCAGATTCTTTGGGATGTTTGCTGTGGGACGGAGGGTGTGATACTACTTAATGGTTCCTATGGAACAGTATGAAACTGGTCCCCTAAGGGGTATGCAGTCTCTAATGGTTTACACCAAAAAAACTCCTCCTGCAATCCCTATAAAAGGTTGTGATGGCATATACCAATACTGTCATGCACTCGCCCTATCCCATTTTATGGTTTAGGATTGGATTAATACTTCCTTGGCCTCAATTAGAGAATGGCAGAGCTCAAACAGAAATATGGAAACTTCCCTTGAGTATAAGAACATTACAAATCTGGAATGGCCATGATGCCAGTGACACATCGGCTGGGATATGAAGCGGATGGTCTCACACTGGACATACAACAATTACAAACTAAAATAACTGGCATGCAATATGATTTTTGCAGTCTCTACACCAAAAGTGCTACTTTACAAAGTATAGCTGATGGATTAAAAGCATTGCATCCATTGGATTGGATAAAAGGCATGAATAGCAGTCTCCTAAGCATTTTGATACTTTTTGTTGTCTTTTAATTATCCTATGTTTAAGTTCTCAGGTGCACAGGAGGAACGCTCCAAGGATTGACTGAAAAAGAAATAACTCGAATAGGCTTATCTTCTCCTACAGGCTTATCTTCTCCTACGAAAACAAAAAGGGGGAGATGTGGGAAGACATTCTGGAACCTTTTTGCGATGGGATTCAGAATGTCCTGCTTGAGCAGTGGAGGAGCTGAGGGTGCGGGGCGTGGAGACTAATATCACCCTGTTTGGTCCTGAAGGATGGCTGGTTAGCCAAAGACGGGTAAGATTCCTCAGAGGAGGAACAACCTAAGACAGGCACAGCCGCAGAGGGGCCAACAGGGGTGGTGCATAGAGCCTTCCTTATATCACCGTGTTTGGCCCTGGAGGATGACTGGTTAGCCAGAGACGGGTAAGATTCCTCAAGGGAGGAACAACCTAAGACAGGCACAGTCGCAGAGGGGCCAACACGGGTGGGGCACAGACCCCCAATATCTGAGAGAGGTCTCCTGCCCCCAGGGCTGTTTTGCTCTCCACCCCCAGCTCAAATCCACACCTGCTCAACTCGGACCCTGGAAGTAAACAAAGATAATTGCCTCAGTCATGTGAGGCCTTTGATTGTTTATGAGTGTAACCTGAGAATGTTAGCCCACGAACTCAATAAAAGCAACCTGGGATGAGTCAGCAGGGCTCTTGATCCTAGAGGTCTTGAGTCCCCTGGTCCCATCTTTCTCTTCAGTCTGTGTCTGTGTGTTCTTCAAGCTTGCGGCACCCGTCACTCACCTCGAGTCGCCGAGTTGATCTCGGCAAATTATGCACTAATAAAGTGGACAACCTGGAAAGACTGCATAAATTCCTAGAAATGTACAATCGCCCAAGACTGAAAAAAGAAGTAGAAGATATGAATACATTACCAGTAGTACAACTGAATCAAAAACTCTATCAAACATTTAAAGAAGAATTAACAGCTATAGTTCTCTAACTATTCTGAAAAATTGAAGAGTTCAAAATTAAGACTTCTGAAATCATTCTACGAGGCCAGCATCACCCTGATACCAAAACCAGATACTACAAAAGCAAAAACAAAAAAATCACAAACCAGTATCACTGATGAACACAGATGCAGAAATCCTTAACAAAATATTAGCAAACTGAATTCAATAACATTAAAAGGATTATACACCATGATCAAGTGGAATTTATCCCAGGGATGCAAGGATGGTCTAGCATCCCCAAATCAATCAATGTGATAGACCACATTAAGAAACCGAAGAATAAGAATCCCATGATCATCTCAATAGATGCTGAAGAAGCTTTTGACAAAATTCAACATCCATTTATGATAAAAGCACTCAACAAATTTTACACAGGGAAATGTACCTCAACATAATAAAGGCCATATATGACAAGCCTGCAGCTAACATTATACACAACAGTCAAAAACTGAAAGCACTTACTCTAAGTTCAGGACTGTCTCCTTTTATTCAACACAGCATTGGAAGTCACAGCCACAATAATCAGACAAAGAAAGAAAGAAAAGACATCCAAACTGGAAAAAAAGAAGTAAAACTCACTGTTTCCAAATGACATAATAGTAAATACAATTGTAAAGATACCACTAAAAAACTACTAGAATTAATAAATGAATTCAGTAAAGTTGCAGGATACAAAATTAATATATGGATCTCTCTTGCATTTCTATACTCTAAAATGAGTTATCAGCAAAAGAAATGGTCACAATCCCATTAAAATTACATAAAAAGAATAAAATACATAGAAATAAATATAACCGAGGAGGTGAAAGAGATGTACTCTGACAAGTATAAGAGATTGAGAGAAGAAATTGAAGACAACACTAATGTGAATATATATTGTGCTCATGGACTGGAAGCATTAATATCTTGAAAATGTCCTAAGGCATTATAGAGCAAATAATCCTAAAATTTGTATGGAAGCACAAAGGAACCTGAAGGAATCTTGAGAAAGTAGAACAAAGCTGAATGTATCACCCTCCTGACTTCAAACGATACTACAAGCTCCAGTAATCAAAACAGTATGGCACTGGCACAAAACCAGACACATAGATCAATGGAACAGGATAGAAAGCCCAGGAGTAAGCCCATGCTTATATGTTTAATTAATCTATCACAAAGGATGCAAGAATATACAATGAATAGATTGTCTTTCAGTAAATGGTGTTGTGAAAACTGAACAGCTACATGCAAAAGAATCAAATTGGTCTACTTTCTCTCATCATATACAAAAATAAACTCAAAATGGAGTAAAGACTTAATAAGACCATGAAACTCCTAGAAAAATACATAGATAGGCCACTCTTTGATATTAGGCCTAGCAATATTTTTTGAAATATATTGCTTCAGGCAAGGGAAACCAAAGTAAAGATAAACAAATGGAGGTACATCAAACTAAAAAGCTTTTACACAGTGAAGGAAACTATCAACAAAATGAAAAGGAGGTCAATTGAATGGGAGAAGATATCTGCAAACAACACGTCTGGTAAGAGGTTAACTTCCAAAATACACAAAGAACTCATACAAATTGATATTATGAAAACAAATAATCTGATGAAATATAAGCACAGGACCTGAACAGACATTTTTCCAAAGAAGACATACAGATAGCCAACAGGCACATGAAGTGATACTCAGCATCACCACTCATCAGGGAAATGAATCAAAACCACAATGACATATCATCTCCCACTTGTCAGAATGCCTATTATCAAAAAGCCACAAATAACAAGTGCGAGGAAGGATGTGGAGAAAAGGGAACCCTCATGTACTCTTTTTTGGGAATGTAACACAATAATAGTGGGGGATTTTAACACCCCCCTACACCAATGGACAGATCATCCACACAGGAAATTAATAAGGAAACACAAGCTTTAAATGACACAATAAATCAGCTTGATTTAATAGATATCTATAGGACATTACATCCAAAAACAGCAGATTACAAGTTCTTCTCAAGTGCACATGGGACATTCTCCAGGATAGATCACGTTTTGGGTCATAAATCAAGCGTTGGTAAACTCAATAAAATTGAAATCATATCAAGCATCTTTTCTGATCACAATGCTATGATATTAGAAATCAATTACTGGAAAAAAAAACTGTAAAAAGCACAAACACATGGAGGCTAAACAATATGCTACTAACTAACCAAGAGATCACTGAAGAAATCAAAGAGGAAATCAAAAAATACCTAAAGACAAAAGACAATGAAAACACAACAATCTGGGCTTCCTAGGTGGCGCATTGGTTAAGAATCCACCTGCCCATGCAGGGGGCACAGGTTCTACCCCTGCTCCAGGAAGATCCCACATGCCGCGGAGCAACTAAGCCCGTGCGCCACAACTATTGAGCCTGTGCTTTAGAGCCTGTGAGCCACAACTATTGAGCCCATGTGCTGTAACTACTGAAGCCCATGCACCTAGAGCCCGTGCTCCATAACAAGAGAAGCCACAGCATTGACGAGCCCGCGCACCACAACAAACAGTAGCCCCCACATACTGCAACTAAAAGAAAGCCTGCGCACAGCAAAAAAAGACCCAACACAGCCAATAAAATAAATAATAAATAAATTTATAAAAACAAAACAAAAACCACACACAACAATCCAAAACCTATGGGATACAGCAAAGGCAGTTCTAAGAGGGAAGTTTATAGCAGTACAATCCTACCTGAAGAAACAAGAAAAATCCCAAAGAAACAATCTAACCTTACACCTAAAGAAACTAGCGAAAGAAGAGCAAACAAAACCCAAAGTTAGTAGACAAACTGGGATATTTGTAGAGACATGGATGGACCTAGAGACTGTCATACAGAGTGAAATGAGTCAGAAAGAGAAAAACAAATATTGTATATTAACACACATATGTGGACTATAGAAAAATGGTACACGTCAACCGGTTTGCAAGGCAGAAATAGAGACATAGATGTAGAGAAGAAACATATGGACACAAGTGGGGAAACTGGGGAGGGTTGGGGGGGAATGAACTGGGAGATTGGGATACCAAATTTTACACTCTAAATATATGCTGTTTATTGTCTGTTAACTGTATCTCAATAAATGTTCCTAAAAAAAAAAAAAAAAGTGCTAGGGAAGATGTGGAGAAAATGGAACTCTCATGTACTCTTTTTGGGAATGTAAATTGGTGTAGCCACTAGGAAAAACACTATGGAGGTTCCTCAAAAAATTAAAAATAGAATACCTGTATGATCCACCAATTCCTTCTGGGTATTTTCTGAAAAAACCAAAAATATGAATTCAAAAGGATATATGAATCTCTATGTGCATTGCAGCATTATTCACAATAGCCAAGATGTGGCTGCAACCTAAGTGTCCATCAATACATGAGTGAATGAATATATATATATATATAATGGAATATTAATCAGCCACAAAAAAGAATGAACTCTCACCACTTGCAGCAACATGGATGGACCTAGAGGGTATTATGGTAAGTGAAATAAGTCAGACAGAGAAAGGCAAATGCCATATAATTTCACTTAGATGTGGAATCTAAGAAACAAGACAAACAAGGCAGGATCTGACTCAGATACAGAAAAGAAACAGATGTTTGTCAGAGGGGAAGGAGTAGGGAAATGAGTGAAATCGGTGCGGGAGATTAAGGAGGACAAACTTCCAGTTACAAGATACCTGGGTCACAGGGATAAAACGTACAGCAGGGGGAGTGCAGTCAAAATACCGTAATAACGTTGCATGATGACAGATGGTAACTCGACGAGGGAGGTGTTCCTTTTGTAACGCACAGAAACATCAAAGCACTAGGCTGTGCACCTGGAGCTGATATGTTTATAGGTCAATTATCCTTCAATTTTTAAAATGGGCAAAAGATATGGATACCTCGCCCAAGAAGATATACAGGTGATAAGCATATGAAAAGATACTCAACGTCATCCTCATTCGAAAATTGCAAATTAAAATAACAATGAGACACCACTGCCTAACTATTAGAATGACTAAATTCTAAAATACTGAGAAAACCACGTGCTGGAGATGATAAGGAACAGTGGGAACTCTTGTTCCTCCCCGGTGGGAATGCAAAATGGTACAGCCACTGGGAAGACAGTCACCTATTTCTAACAAAATGAAACATAGGGCTTCCTAGGTGGCGCAGTAGTTAAGAATCCGCCTGCCAATGCAGAGGTCATGGGTTCGATCCCAGCTCCAGGAAGATCCCACATGCCGCGGAGCAACTAAGCCCGTGTGCCACAAAATAAAAAAAAACAAAACATAGCCTTAGCATATGATCCAGCAATCACCCTCCTAGGTATTTATCTAAATGAACTGAAAACTCAAGTCTATATAAGAAACTGCAGATGGATGTTTATGCAGTTTTACTCATAATTGCCAAAGCCTGGAAGTCACAAAGATGTGCTTCAATAGGTGAACGTATAAACAAACTATGAGACACCCATACAATAGAATATTATTCAGCAATAAAAAGAAATGAGCTCTCTGGTTTTAGAAAAACATGGAAGAAGCTTAAATGCACACTGCTGAGTGAAAGAAGCCAATAGGAAAAAGCTCCATACTGTATGACTCCAACTATCTGACATTCTGGAAAGGAGAAAACTATGCAGCATAAAGATCAGTGGTTGCCTAGGAGTGGGCGGATGGGACGAATATGTGATACACACAGGCTATTTAGGTCAATGAAACTATTCTGTATGATACCGTCATGGTGGACACATGATACTATGCCTTTGTCAATATCTATAGACCAGTACAGGAAAACCTTGGAGATTTTGCAGGTTTGGTTCCAGATTACCACAAGAAAGGGAACAGCGCAATAAAGCAGGTCACATGAATGTTTTGGTTTCTCAGTGCACATAAAAGTTATGTTTATTCTATACCACAGTGTATTAAATGTGCAATAGCATGTCTGAAGAAACAATGTACACACCTTAGTTAAAAAATAGTGCTGTTGGAAAAATATGGCGACAGTAGACTTGCTTGATGCAGGGATGCCACAAACCTTCAATTTGTAAAACACTCGATTATTTGTGAAGTGCAATAAGACAAGGTATGCTGGTACAGCCTAATTGAAACTTAGACTTTTTAATAATAATGATGCATCAATATTGGTCAATCCATTGCAACAAATATGCCACACTAATGCAAGATATAAATCATAGGAAAAAATGTGTGGGAAAGGAAAGTGGGGATATGTGAATTCTCTACACTTTCTGCTCAGTTTTTCTGTACAGTTAAAACTGCTTCAAACATAAAGCCTTTTAATTCAAAAAATTTTAATTCAAATTAAAGTGGTTTTAGGAGGAAAATAATACAAAAATATGTAACATGGTTTTAAGTTAAAAGAGCAAGTAATAAAATGCAACAAAAAGAATAGTACTGTAGAATGTTCACACTCCCATATATTTACCTAATTTAAACATCTGGAAACAAAATTTAGTTGGAAGCACTCAACTTTTGGGGCCAAGTGGTAGCTGGAGGGAGAACAGAGTATTATTTCACATTGTAAACTTTTCAGCATTGCTTAAATCTGTTCTGCAAACTATTTTTTTCCTTCAAAAAGAACTATGAGGTTTCCTTACAGAGCAATTGAGAAGCAACATGCAAACCTATGAGAAATATCTGGAGACCATTAGAAACAAAGCACCACATGGGCGCAACCTCTTGCTACTATGAAAGCAAACATGACATTTTGCTTCCCAGTATTCTTCTAAAATTTTCACGTATACCTTTGATCCCCATATAGGAGATGTTCATCATGTTACACACAAGAACTCTTAAACCCTAAAAGACATAAACTTACTTGAGACTCCAGAACTAGTCAGTGCTGAAGCCAGTGGTAGAATTCTAATATATTTCACTGCAATGCTGCTGCTCACTGTTGAGCTCCACATGTGGAGTTGGTCAAGGCTCTGACAGTTACTAGAGGCTAATCCTCAGCAGTTTAACATTAACCAAGCCTCAGGGTCCTTCTCTCCAATATTTGAAACATACTCCTAGTGTTTTATGAATTTGTTAATTTTTGTATGTAAAACATATAATACATTACTAAAGAGTAGCCATTACTATACTAAATATACATAAAATGCTGGGCATCCTTAAACATTATACCTATATTGCTTCCAGGGTCACACTGAAAAGGTTGACATTTAGTATCTACTAATGCCAAACAATCTCATTCTCTAGGATACAGCAATTCCACTCCTAGGTATTCACTCTACTGAAATGTACATATACGTCCATCAAAATTGACATATGTTCTTTGAATATTCAGAGCACTACACCTAAGAGTCCCAAACTGGGTATTAGCAAAATGTCCCATCGTCAGTAAAATCTGACAAATCCTTTATGATCACAAAATGGAATGCTATTTGGCAGTGATAATGAAAAATCTACAACTACACCCAACAATAACAATGAATCTCAAAAATGTAATACTGAGCAAAAGCAGACATTTAAAAAAGGCACACTGAAGGATTCATCACCATAAAATGCAGAGCTGGGAAAAACTAACCGTTATGTTGGACTCAGGAGAGAGTACCCTGGGGAAGGGGAAAGTACCTGGAGCAGAAACGAGGGTGGCTTCTGGAGTTCTGGTAACGATGTTTCTGGATCCCTGTACTTCGTTACCCAATTATGTTCAGGTTGTGAAATGCATTGAACTGTGCACTTAGGATTTACGCACCTTTTCTCGTACCTATGTTATAATTCATTAAAAGTTTTGTTTTTTCAATTGCCCTTTCCCATGGAGGGGCTAGAATTCTTGGAATTCTGTTTAAAGTCCCTCAGCTCTGGTTCCACCAAGCAATCAATTACCCAACAACTTTCACTCCAACAAGTAAGTGAGGGAGGTTTGAGGTAGCAACAGGCATCTGAAGGCTGTTTGGTGCTGTACCCACACTGCAGGACATCCCTGTGCACCCCGCCCTGGGCCAGTAAACTGACCTGGTGCTTTTACCTCAGAGGAGTTGACGCAGGAGATAGATGGGCTGCAGGCTAGACACAAAACTAAGAGTCCTGTTTACATTTCCTGAGGCAGGAGGCAAGTGGGCTCCAGGTTAGGCATATACCATCAGCCTCTTGTTTGCACTTCAAAATAGAAATGACAACAGGAACAGGGTAAACAGCCAGGCTTTGTCTCCCTGAAGACACTTGAAAATAACAGTCAGGGCAGGAACATAGAGGGGCTAAACCCTATTTGAGAAAAAGATCAAGAGGTTACATAGTTCCCATCCTTGGGTCAAGGGAGACACTGCACATGCACAGCAAGGCTCCTTGGGGGTCAAAAGAGAGGGGTTGCCACCCCATAAAAGGTGACACCACCCCATAAAAGGTGACACCACCCCATAATAGGTGACGCCATGGCCCACCTTAGGGCTCTGTACTGGAATCCATCTTAGAAAAGAGTTGTGCATGCACCTTTGGGGAGGGTCCTAGGACAGGTCAGGTGTGGAAAAAGAAACCAGATAATTGGCCAAAGGTAAACAAAGACTCTGGAAGAGCTGTCCTATGTAAATGGCTTAATTGCCTCTTTCCTGGGCTCCTCCTCATTAGGGCGGACGCCCACATCCTTTCTCTCTGGGTGTGCATCTCTGCCTTGCTTCTGACTTAACTGCTTCTCTGTATGTTCTCCCACTTGTGCTGTCTCTAATAATAAACTTGTACCTGTTTTTACAGTTTTGCCACCTTGAGAAACGCACTTTTCATTGGTGGAAAGGGCCAGGGAAAATTTCCTTCTAGCCTCTACTCCTTGCTGGTCCACTGGCTAGGATTCCTAGCTTTTATTCAGGCTACCCAGGTTCAATTCCTGGGCAGGGAACCAAGATCTCTTCAAGCCACCAGTCACTGCTGACTCTCCCAGATCATAGTCGATGAGGAGTGGGGGGTGGGGGGGGGTGATGGGGGGAGTGGGGGAGTAGGTTGGGGGTGGTGGGGGGTGGGGGAGTAAGGTGGGGGGATTGTCCACAGGCCCGAAGCCCCAGGCCGCCTCCAGAGGGGGCTCAGCCATCGGCCTCTCTCGGCGCCAGGATACTTGACCACGTCCCGCCTCCCGGCGTGCTCCACCCGGCCTGGGACAGAACACCGGAAGCCGCCTGCGCTTTCACGCTCAGGGTCGGGACTGCGGCTCTGCGCGCGGGATGGCGGTGACAGTGACGCTGGAGCCGGCGGGCCGCTGCCGCTGGGACGAGCCGGTGCGCATCGTCGTGCGCGGCCTGGCCCCCGGGCAGCCGGTCACGCTGCGCGCGTCCCTGCACGACGAGAAGGGCGCGCGCTTCCGAGCCCACGCGCGCTACTGCGCCGACGCCCACGGCCAGCTGGACCTGGAGCGCGCGCCCGCGCTGGGCGGCAGCTTCGCGGGGCTCGAGCCCATGGGGCTCATCTGGGCTCTGGAGCCCGAGAAGCCCTTGCAGCGGCTGGTGAAGCGGGACGTGCAGACGCCCTTCGCCGTGGAGCTGGAGGTGCTCGAAGGCCACGAGCCCGAGGCCCAGCGGCTCCTGGGCCGGACGGTGCACGAGCGCGACTTCCTGCCGCCGGGGGTGCGGCGCGAGCCGGTGCGCGCGGGCCGGGTGCGCGCCACGCTCTTCCTGCCGCCAGGTGAGCTTCATGCTTCGCTGTTTCTCTTGTGTGGGTGAGAGAGAAAGGCAGTAAGTAGGTGGCTCCCAACATTCCGAAGGTCGGTGGGGCCTGAAAAGTTCGAGGAGCCACGAATGGAACGTAAGGCTGGCTGGGGAGGTGGCTCTGCTGCTCCAAAGCAGAGGTGAGGCCAAAGACATCGCAAGGAAAGGGTAAAGGGTAAAGACAGTTGTAATTTAAAAAAGAAAGAAAGAAAAAAAAGTATAGGTAGTTTCCAGTTTTTAAAGTTTTCTTTCTAAAGTTTCTCAATTTTACAACTTTGCTTCTAACTCCCCCAATATATTAAGATTTAAGGAAATTACCATGAAGGAGGAAGACCTCTTGCTACCCACTGGAAATCTTCTAAATTATTGGTTAACTTTACCATTACATAAGAAGCGACAGGCCAATGAAAAAGTTAAAAGATGTTTATCCTCATTAGGAATCAGGAAAATGCAAAATAAAACTCCATACTACATTAAACACCCTCAAAATTTAGAAGTCTAACATTACCAGTTTTTGACCAGTGTGTGGAGGAAAAGGAACTCCCAGGCACTGCTAAAAGGAACACATTTATCTACTCTGGAAAAAGTTGCTTCTATTTAGAAAGTTGACTGTGTCATTCTATTCCTGGTGCACCAACAGGTATTTATGTTTGTAAGAGTAAAAACAACTGGAAACAGCCTAAATGTCTGCCAACAATAAAACTGATGAATGAGTTGAGGTATATTTCCAGCACAAAAGTGATTGAACTACAGTCACAAGAATCAACATGGATGAATCTCAGAAACTGTTGAGGGAAACATCACGTCCCCAAAGAACACATTCAGTATCATTACATTCAGATAAAATTCAACAGGCAAAATAAACAAAATACTGTTTAAGGCAGGGGTCCCCGACCCCTGGGCCACGGGCCCTTACTGGTCCGTGTTCTGTTAGGAACCCGGTTGTACAGCAGGAGGTGAGCAGTGGGTGAGTGAGTGAAGCTTCATCTGTATTTACAGCCGCTCATCATCATTTGCATTATGGCCTGAGCTCCACCTCCTGTCAGATCAGCAGTGGCATTAGATTCTCATAGGAGCACGAACCCTACAGTGAACTGCGCATGTGAGGGATCTAGGTGGCAGGCTCCTTCTGAGAATCTAATGCCTGATGATCTGAGGTGAAGCTGAGGTGGTCCCATCACCCCCAGATGGGACCATCTAGATGCAGGAAAACAAGCTCAGGGCTCCTGCTGATTCTGCATTATGGTGAGTTGTATAATTATTTCATTATGTCTTACAATGTAATAATAGAAATAAAGTGCACAATAAATATAATGCACTTGAATCATTCCAAAACCATTACATACCCCCATCCCCACACCTGTCTGTGGAAAAATTATCTTCCCCTAAACCAGTCCCTGGTGCCAAAAAGGTTGGGGATCGCTGGTTTAAGGTATACTTATGAGTGCTAAGACTGTAAAGAGAATCAAGAGCGTGATAAAATTCAGAATGGTGGAAAGTGAGTTAAGAGGAACAGGTACTCACAGGGCTTTGACGGTTAGTACTGAATTATTTCTTTACGCATTCTGGATATAGGGACTTCCCTGGTGGTACAGTGGTTAAGAATCTGCCTGCCAGTGCAGGGGTTACAGATTTGAGCCCTGGTTCAGGACGATCCCACCTGCCACGGAGCAATTAAGCCTGTGCACCACAACTACTGAGTCTGTGTGCCACAACCACTGAAGCCCAAGTACACAGAAGCCCATGCTCCACAGCAAGAGAAACCACCCCAATGAGAAGCCTGTGTACTGCAACAAAGAGTAGCTCCAACTCATTGCAACTAGAGAAAGCTCACATACAGCAACAAAGACCCATTGCAGCCAATTAATTAATTAATTAGTTAATTAAAAAAGGTTCTGAGTATAAAGTATTTGCCTTATAGTTATTCCTTGAAATTTTCACATTAAACATAAACTTAAAATGTAAATAGTGAAAATGTGACATAACCAGCCTTATACACAGTGGGTAGCTTTTTGAGTCTAGCCTAATGCATTTGAGATTCATTTCTGTTGCTCCATATCTTGGTAATTGCTTCTTCTTGTGTCTTAGAAGTTTCCCATTAGATGGATGTGCTGCAGTTTGTTTATTCATTCGCCAGCTGGAGGACATTTGGAGATTATGAATAAAGTCACTATAAACACTTGCACCGAAGTTTTTGTGTGAACACAAGTTTTCATTTTTCTTGGGTAAATACCTGGGAGTGATATTACTGTGTCATAACCTAAGTATGTGTTTAACTTCATCAGAAATCGTAAGCGGTTTTCCAAAGTGATTGTATCATTTGCATCCCCACTGTTGCCCTTAAAAATAAAAGTTAGTTACTTGACTAGCAAAAATGGGTTAATTTGGGAATAGCAGAGAATTGCAATTTGAGGCAAGCAAGCCATGGAAACAACCATAGGCAAGTCCAAGAAACCAAGGAGAAGAACGCTATTTTATAGAGAAAAAGGAGGAAGTTGGGAGGGCTTGTTTTGAGCAACAGTCCATCAGAGAAAAGAGAGTTTGGGGTGATGGTGATTTTTCATTGCTGAGTTGCTGGGGTAGTCAGTTTCCTGGAGGGAAGCAATTTACATCTTTTGCTGTTGGTGATTCTTGCCTGTTGATGATCTTTCTGTTTGATCTGAAATTGACAATTCTTCCTACAATTGATGACTCCATTTTAGTGAGGTTTCCCTTTATTAATTAGTGAGGTTTCCCTTTATTAATTTTCACATCTCTCCCTTTTAATCAAGATCTTTCTCCACAAACATCACTAACCAGGAGTCAGTGGAGTGGCTTTTTGTCCTTTGGTGTCGGGAAGGATCTTTCCTGGCTGTCATGTCTCTTGTTAGAGGGAAACTGCACAGAGTGGAAACCTACTGAGGTCACATTTGAGAAAGAAGGAGGGGTAGGAGGGAGAACCTTCAGGCACGTTCCAACTATAGTCCATATTTATCAAGACCCTAAGCCCTAGAGTACACCTTTTTGGCTACAGTGTTTTTACAGAGGTTTGGTAGGCAATAGTACAGAATCAAAAGTAATGTGACAATTCCAAATTGTATCATGGTTCTAAACCAGGAACCTAGGTCCAGAGGTAGCCCACTTAACAAATACTTATTGGCACTCATTCCAAATTAAGGGAGCAAAGTTCTCCCTACAGAGGTGAACCCAGAGTCATGGATGCCTCCTGGAAATCCCCATTTAAAGCAGCCATGAAAGCAAAATAGAATAGCAAATACAACAAGAGCAGAGTCAACCTAAAAGCATTAACTGAGTGCATTTGGGAAGATACAGTGCAGGCATAAACATGAGGCAACAGCTAAATGAACTCTTTGTGAAGACAGCAAAACTTCAAAGACATTTTATTGTATTGTACTGCGTTGTATTTTTCATCCTAATTGGAGTATAATTGCTTTACAATGTTGTGTTAGTTTCTGCTGTACAACACAGTGAATCAGCTATATGTGTACATATATCTCCATATCACCTCCCTCCCACAATCCCTATCCCACCCCTCTGGGTCATCACAAAGCATCAAGCTGATGTCCCTGTGCTCTGCAGCAGCTTTCTGCTAGCCATGTATTTTACATTTGGTAGTGTATATATGTTAATGCTATTCTCTCACTTGGTCCCAGCTGCCCCTCCCTCCCCCCCCCACCCCGTTTCCTCAAGCCTGTTCTCTAAGTTTTTGTTTCTATTCCTGCCTTGCCAGTAGGTTCATCATTAGCACTTTTGTAGATTCCATATGTAAGCATTAGCATACGGTATTTGTTTTTTTCTGTTCAAAGACATTTTAAAACAGTATTGTTATCTCAAAAAAATTGTTTGGAACCAAATGTGTTATTAGTAGCATAGCATGTGAGGTTGTAAATTCAGTTACCCTGAATTTGGATAAGAATTCCGAGTCAGTTAATAGTCCAGATGAAAAGAGACTTTTCGGGAGGTGAATCCTGAAATTTCTAAGAGTACTGGCCCTGACATCTTGGCAAAGCTGTCTGGTCAGATGTCGAGTCCTTCAGTTCTGAGAAATCTTCACTTTCACGTCATCCTGTGATGTGAGGTCCAGTCAGGGTTTGGTGCTTTTTTCAGATGTGTCACGTGAAATGAAGAGTCTATTCCCTGGAGTTCGGCAACACAAGGGTTGGTTAGCAGTACCTGAAAGGGGCCTTTCCAGTGAGGTTAAAAGAGTCTTTCTGGAGGTGTCTTTTCCAATAGAGGAAGTCTCCAGGATACAGGGTATGATGCTTAAGGTCTTCATCTCCTGGGAGCGCACTGTGACAAGACTGCTCTACCAAAGGGTGGTTATTTTTAATGGAAGCAACTAGGCCTTTACAGTATGAAGTGTACCTCCTTTTATCAGCTGTGAATCAAAAGAGGCGGGAGCCAGGTGCACTGGATGTCTTGTGACTGTCTCAAAATGTGAGAGTTTATGATTTTCATAAGGGGATGAATCTGAGATTTAGAAGAACCAACAGCAATGCTTTTGGCTGAGGTATTTGGAGGGTTTTGACGAACTTTGCCAATTGAGTCTTTTTTAAAAAAAACAAAAAATTACTTATTGGCTACACCGGTTCTTAGCTGTGGCATGTGGGATCTTCACTGCTGCATACAGACTCTTAGTTGTGGCCTGCATCGGGATCTAGTTCCCCGACCAGGGATCAAACCTGAGCCCCCTATGCTGGGAATGTGGAGTCTTAACCACTGCACCACCAGGGAAGTCCCTCCAATTGAGTCTTAATAGTGTCCTTAATTTGTTTGACTTACCCTAAGGATCAAAAATGGTAATTAAGCACAGTGAAAGTGTTGTGAAACCAGCCGAATGGCACAGACTTATTGAAGTACCTGACCAGTAAAATGGTTTCCCAATGGCTGTGCAGTTCAGGAGGAGTTGCCCAGGCAGGGATAATCTTTTCTAACAGAATTTCAGCTACAGGAGAAGCCATGACCTGTGTACAGCGGAAAGCTTCAGTCCTGCGAGAAAACTTTCCAACCATTAGCAAAACATATTTAGATCCATGGGAAAGAGGAAACTGTCTGAAATCCATTTGCCAAAGGTTGAATGGCCCATTAGACAGTAAGGGTCCAGGAGCAGTGAGAACGGGTTTTCCTGGATTCTAGCTTGAGCAGGTGGGACAAGGGAGGTGTACGCACTTTTTGTGACCTTATTAATACTTCCCCACCAATATTTGTTTGTGAAAGCTATCATTTTGTCAGTAGACTAATGCTTTCTGTACGTACAGGGGTAAGTAGTGGGAATTTTAGAATTATGGGTAAGACCAGATTGTTGCTTTTTAGTAAAGTATATAGGGGCTGGGCCATAAGAAAAAAATTTGGAATCTAATATTGACAGTAGGCAGCTAGCCTGAGAAAAGCTCGTGGTTGGCACTTAATTTTAGGTTCAGGATGTACAGGATGCCCCAGGTTTACCTGGAACCAAATGTAGTCCTTCTTCCATAATCAGGTGTCCTAAATATCCAACTTGTGTTAGAGAAAACTGCAATTTTTCTTTGGAGACTTTGTGTCCCTCGAAGGCCAAAAGTTTTGACAGGTGGATGCTGTCTTCCCATGAAGAGTTTTGAGGAGAGCAGAGAAGTAAATCATCTCTGTATTGGGATTAGAGTAGAGGCTTCAGAAATGTTCACATCACCCCAGTCAGCTTTCAATACCTTGTGAAATGTAAGAGGGAGTTCCTGTGACAGCCTGGGGCATAACTGTCCAGGTGTATTGCTTTTCTTGCCACGTGAAAGCAAACATGTATTGGCTAGGCTCCTCAATTAAAATACTAAAGAATGCACTGTAGGACTTCCTGGGTGGTGCAGTGGTACAGAATCCGCCTGCCAATGCAGGGGACACGGGTTTGACCCCTGCCCTGGGAAGATTCCACATGCCACGGAGCAACTAAGCCCGTGCGCCACAACTATTGAGCCTGCACTCTAGAGCCCGTGAGCCACAACTACTGAGCCCATGTGCCGCAACTATTGAAGCCCACGTGCCTAGGGCTCGTGCTCTGCAACAAGAGAAGCCACTACAATGAGGAGCCTGTGCACCACAATGAAGAGTAGCCCCCACTGCCAGCAACTAGAGGAAGCCTCTGTGCAGCAATGAAGACTCAACACAGCCAATAAATAAATAAAATAAATTAGAAAAAAGAAAAAGAATGCACTGTATAAGTCAGTTACAGTCAAAAAGTTGCTTTCATTGGGACCTGATGTCAGTAGTGTGTGGGGATTAGGAACAACAGGTGTCAAGGGATGACAGTATTTATTACTGGTAAGTCTGGGACAAACCTCCTATCCCAGCTGTTGGATTTTTCTCACAGCTAAAATAGGGGTGTTTCAGGGACTTGTACAGGGGATAATGAGGCCCTGAGAATTTTACTGCTTTCTTATGGCTTTGACACATTGCAGGGATTCTTTGTTACTAGGGTACTGATTAATTTGGGGAGAGGTTTTGAGAGATCTGTTTGAATATTGACAGGAGTTGCACTGTGGATTCCTCCAATATCACTTGAAGATTTTGCCTGTAAAGAGGAGAATGGAGCTGATCCAATTGGGACGATTGATCGGTGTCTCCCAGATTCAGCTACAGAGCCGACAGAAATGGAGCCAATAAAGGATGTCAAAGTGTCATTTAATTCACTTAACTGGCTATTTTCACTGCTACTGTCAAATTCCAGAATTATTTCCGTGTTGTGGGAGAGAGAAATTCCAGTATAATCCTTTTCTGAGTCTCAACCTAATAGATGAAGGGGGCAGAGGAACTCAGGAGTAAAGGGTGTGTATGTGTCAAGGGCCTAAACAAAAGGGAATAGGTTCAGAGACAGGAACTTCCTGAGATTCATTAGAGAGCCCTGACTATTTGAACTATTTTAGGACTCCTAAGCAGGGACTGCTTTCTAGCAGTGGGATTGAGCATGGAGAGTGTAACTCTGGTTTGTCATTAAGGACAGAAAGAGCTCCATCCCCAATCTGGAGAAATGTTTCTCCAGGTAGATTAAGAGGGAGGTCTGGGAAGGGCCCTGTAGTTCCTGAGAGACCCATCATTGGAAATTAGGAGGACATTGGAAAGGCTGGCTAGAGGCCTGAAGGCATCTGGAGCAGGAAAATGTGTAAAAATCTGGTTTTCAGTGTCCT
The DNA here is from genome assembly GCF_030028045.1 of Hippopotamus amphibius kiboko. Taxonomy (NCBI): domain Eukaryota; kingdom Metazoa; phylum Chordata; class Mammalia; order Artiodactyla; family Hippopotamidae; genus Hippopotamus; species Hippopotamus amphibius. Next base: position 159,208,240 of record NC_080189.1, read on the forward strand.
GTCTCTTCCCAGTAATAGCAGGCAGGTTTTGGGCTCTGTTCAGGAAACTTCATTTGCCAGAGTTGAAAATTAAGAAGTCTAGTGGTCTTCCTTATTAGTTGACTCATGTAAGGTGTGAATGAGCTGAGTTGCCAAATTAACTAAATCAGAGTGGACACAGTTTCGCATTCCACTCTGCTTGTTTTAACTAAAAGAGGACGATCCTGGCTCAGTGCCTAAATAAACATAGAGTTAAAGGCTACCTGACTGGATTCACCACCTGAAGGAAGACCAGAGTTTGCTTTGAAAACAATCTGAAAGCAATTCTACTAGTCATAAAAAGGTTCACCACGGTTTTGTGTGCAAGCCTGAATTTTGTCCCAAAAAGAAGTTTTAGGAAAAGGTACTGTAATTGCTTGGTAGAGGTTTTCAGCAAGTCATCTAGCATTTTGCCAAAAGTGAGGGGTTTGTTTTTCTAAATCCTATTCAGGATGTTCCCATCAGGGAAGCTTCATCCAGTGTTTGGGTTAACCCTCCCCAACAAGCAGGTGGACTAACTGACAGAAATCTAAGCACCCAGCATGGGAAGTTTGAATAACTGTGGTAAACGCTTTAGCAAACCTGTGAGGGTCCTCAGTTACTTTAGGAAACTTCACCTATGGGTCCCCATTTGGCCTTAGTCCAGGGAACATAAGAAATTTGGGGTTTACTTGGGTCCTCAGAAGACATAATTTTAGAGGGGCAGGTTCTGGTAGGTTCAGAGGAGGAGGGGGTGGAGAGAAGTTCAGGGGAAAAGGGAAACGCGGTCAGAGCGTTAGCATGGGGAAACTGAGGTATAGAGGAGGTGGAGGCAGTGCAGCAGGGAGGCAGGGGTGTGGCACTGGAGGTGGGGCCTGAGCACAGCAGGTGTCTGCCATGTGTCAAAGGAAGGGAGAGGGAAAGAGAGGCCTCAGAGACCTTTGACTTCTTTAGTTGTTTGTTTGCCTCAGTTAATGTAGAAATTGTAATGTGCAGGGAGGTAATTTTAGATTCCTGATGTTTGCAAACCTCAAAATGCAGATTAAAATGGGTGTGTAACAGGGAAGAGCTAAGTCAGGCTCCTTGTTAGGTCTGTTTCTTTGAGTTTAACCTTTACTTTTCGCTGCTTTTGTTAGTATCATCATAGGTGATGGCCTGCCTCAGGGAGCCCTTCCTCTCTGCCTGAATGTTTAACTAAAGTGCCTCTGTTCAGCTCACAGGCAGACGCATCTGCCCTGCCCACCTGTGTGAATGGCTGCAGGAAAAAAAGCAACGAACATGTCCCCTCACCTGAGGCTGGTCATTCCAGGAGATGGTTGGCAAGACTGATGGCCCTTTCACTTTACTTCCTTACCGCCTCTCCCTCTCTGATTGTATAGAACCAACTGGCATCCAGAGCCCAATAAGATGGTTTTTCAGAGACACGAATCTGCCATCTTCTTGGTCGGCCGGCTTTCCGAGTAGAGTCGTATTCCTTGCCGCAACAGCTCGTATCCTGTTCATGCGTATGGGAAGCAGAGTGAGCTTGGACTCAGTAACAGGCGTCCAGTTCAGGTTTAAGAAAAGTAATTTGGGGAGCTCGAGAGTTCCCCATCTTCTCGATTGGTGTTCTGATTTACTTTTCTTAAGTCGGTCCATTTAGTTAGAAATGCACATGAGGAGAGACCAAAGCTTTTCAACATAAAACCGCCTGGAGTCCCAGAGCGTTGGGCATCATCAAAGCATTTTGATGACTGCAACTGCATTTCTTAAAGGTTTTTCTCTGGAGCAAAAAGAAAAATTCCTGAACAACACAGTTCCAAGGCACAGCCCAGTTCCTAAAGAAATCAGACCAAAGGCCAAAGGAGTACTCTCAGAAAGGACAAAGCCTTTGAACAGATCCCAGATAAAGCTTGGAGAGCTCAGGATGCAGAGAGTGGAGCTTGAAATCCAGCAGAGATGTGCCCTTAAACTCCAGGGGCAGCTAGAAGGCAGCAAGCTCAGAGGGCTCTGTGGGTGCTGGCACCTGTGTCCTCACCAGCCTGGGAGTTTTGAGGGGTTCTCTTTGGATCCCACTTCAGAACACCAAGTAATGTTGACCTTAAAAATAAAACAGTTGTTTTTCTAGCAAAAATGGGTCAATTCTAGAACATCAGAGAATTGCCTTTTGGGACAAGCATGCCATGGCAAAAAAGCATAGGCAAGTCCAACAACACAAGGAATGTTATTTTATAGGGAAGAAGGAGGAAGGTGAGAGGGGTTATTTTAAATAAAAGCCTATTGGAGAAAAGAGACAGCTTAGGGTGCTGGTGGTTTCTCATTGGCTGAGTTGCTGGGGTAGTCAAGTTCTTGGACGGGGTGCGATGTACATCTTCTCTTGTTGGGGCCTGTGACTGATGATTCTTTCCTGTTGATGATTCTTCTGTTGTGATCTGTAGTTGACAATTCTTCCTGTAGTTGACGTGGAGCGGTACTGCTGAGAGCTGCCCTTCTGTCCTCTGGATCCATTGTGAGGTTCCCCTTTATTAATTTCACACCAGCAGCAATGTATGAGGGATCCAGTTGTTCCACATCCTCACTAGCATTTGGCATTGTCAATTGGGGGGGGGGGGCAGGAGAAGGCAATGATTTTGCTGTTTTTATTGTCTGTAGCTTACTTTTAATCACAAAAGTAGTACAGGCTCTCTGTAAATATCTGTGGGGCTTTGAGGCCCTGGGCATAGAGGAGAATGTGGGTTTAGCCTAGGCCACACTCCAGATCTTTGAAGACCAGAGCCATTCAGCCTTTCTGATTGTCAACAGAAAACTTTGACATCACCAAAGAGGCAACAAATAGCTTTTGACACCACTGCAAAGGCTTTTAAGAATAGTTTAGTTTTGTGTTTTGTTTCTTCCCCAGAAGCTGGGCCCTTTCCTGGGATTGTGGACATTTCTGGAGCTGGAGGTGGCCTTCCAGAATATCGAGCTAGTCTGCTGGCTGGGAAAGGTTTTGCTGTGATGTCTCTGGCCTATTATAACTATGAAGACCTCCCCAAGGGCATAGAGAACCTCCACCTGGAGTACTTTGAAGAAGCTGTGAACTACCTGCTTCATCACCCTCAGGTTGGAACTTCCTCTACTTTTTATGTCCTGCATGTTGGTTGTCCTTCTCTTAAATGCTCTTGGTTTTCACAGAACTTGACAAATTCATGACAGCCCCTCCCTGCCCCCAACACACACTACCTCTCATAGTCACTTGTCCCAGACAGTTTCCATGCAATTAGATGTTACTGTAATAGGTTTTCTGCCAATAAAGATGTTCTAGTTGGAATTATGGAATTTTAAATTCCAGTATTTTATAGTATTCCATTACAGGCCCAAACAGACTGAGATCCCTGGGTTTGACCCAGGAAGTAGAGGGAAAGGGGAAGTGGATCACTGTCTCCAGTTTGAATGTTTATTTTTAATCTCTCCTCCATGTGCCCCTCTGAGAGCAGAGTATTCAGTTTTAAGGAAATACTTGGTAGCAAAGAACGCAGCTAGTAGGAAATGTATTGAGGGCTCAGGATATCAGAGGATTAGAAGACAGACCTTGGTCAGGGTATCAGAGGACTAGAAGATAAACCTTGCTTATTTTATAATTCAGTAAGGGTTCAAGGTTGATGGAAGTGCTGGATGTCTTAGAAAAGGTGGGGGTGTAGTGAAACCAGCACAATATGTTTGAGAGAGAAAAGTTAAATTTGAGGTGTGATCTTGCCACTGAAGTAGCTTTGTGACCTTGGGTCCTCTGTTTCCTCCTCTCAAAAACTGGGATGACAATAATATGCCATTCCTGTATCTTGATGAGAAATAAATGGTTGAAATCAGTTAAGGGTGCTCTTGTGGGAACCGTGACACACACACACACACACACACACACACACACACACACACGCACACACAGAAAAGGACTGCTGTTGAGAGGTCAATCAAAAGACCACTTACAAGAGAAGAGTTTGGTAATTGACAAGAGCAGCCATTTTGGAATAGGACAAACCCAAATTACCCTGGTGGGGACTGAGTAGAGAAGGAGGAAAGAAAATAACTACAAAGGTTCCCACAAGATTTGCTGTGAGGGAGTAGAAAAGTAGGGCAGAGTGGATTTGAGGTCGAGGGATTGTTATTTAAATGTAAGAGGTACTGGAGCATGGGGTACACTGATAAGGAGGAGCCTGTAGAGAAGAAAGTTATGAAGGAGAGAGGGAGGGAGGAAGTACCTGCAGGAGCAAAGTCCCTGAGGACGAGAGTTGATGGGATCCCAAGCACCCGCAGAGGAGTGGCCTTGGATAAGGACAGAGATACTTTGGAAACAGGAGGGAAGGGGGAGGGCTTGATCCGGGTGGGACTAAGTAGCCTTGGAAGGGAGAAATGAGAACAAGTTCCAACCTGATAGCTTGTACCTTCTCCATGAAGTAGGATGGGATGAAAGTGAAGGGGAGTATGGGTTAAGGGGCTTACAGAGGGAGGAGACAAGGTGAATCGGTCTTTTGGAAGAGTGGAAACAAAACATGAGTGGAGCAGGATTGAGGGGCAGTGTGGATGCTTATTTGCAATTTGTGGTCATGGGACAGGGAAGGGCCCATTCTGATTCCATTCTGGATCTGTTGCTTTTACTTTAACCTTTTTTTACAAAAATTTATTTATTTGTTTATATTTTTATTGGCTGTGTTGTGTCTTCATTGCTGAACACGTGCTTTCACTAGGTGTGGTGAGCAGGAACAACTCTTCATTGTGGTGGGAGGGCTCCTCATTGCGGTGGCTTCTCTTGTTGTAGCTCTAGGTGCACAGCCCTCAGTAGTTGCAGCACATGGGCTCAATAGTTGTGGCGCATGGGCTTAGTTGCTCTGCGGCATGTGGGATCTTCCTGGAGCAGGGATTGAACCCGTGTCCCCTGCCTTGGCAGGCAGTTTCTTAACCACTGTGCCACCTCTTTTACTTTAAACTTTCTTTTTGTTGCCTTTTCATTTTAATCACTGACTATAGCTGTCAGCATACATAATGGCCTGCAACAGGGAACCCTGCCCCTCTGCCTGACTGTTAAACTAAAGTGCCAGTTGTTCAGCTCACAGAAACTTTCTGACACTGCCCACCTGTGAATGGCTGCAGAAAAGAAGAAATGAACATATCCCCTCCCCAATGCAGGCCAGGGAGGAGATACCTTGCCACATAAGTGTCCATTTACTTTACTTCCTCACTTCCTCCCCCTCTGTGTTTTGTAAGAGAAACTAGCATCCAGACCCCGATAAGATGGTTCTTTTGAGACACTAGTCTGCCATCTTCCCAGTCTGCTGGCTTTCTGAATAAAGTTGCTATTTCTTGCCTCAACACCTCTTCTCCCAATTTATTGGCCTGTCATGCAGTGAGTAGAGCGAGCTTGGACATGGTAGGAAATTTGGGCTTTTCCTTAGAGGACAAGGCAGTTTGTTTAATTGGGGTACCCTGTTGGAGAGGGGACTTGTTGTTGGACTGTACCTGGTTTGGAACCGGTTGGTTGGTTTGTAGGATAAGTCTACCTGATTTGGGAAGTGGTTCGTTGGTTTTGGTTTTGGTTTTGTGTGCATGGATGCTGGAATTTGTTTGGGGCTTTTGTGTTGGAATTTGTGACTTTTTTGTGTTTTGGTGTTACCAAATTTAAAAAAATAGGAAATACTCCATCTATCCCAAAGGAGAGCCCTTTGGGGTGTATATTAGATAAATGGGCAAAACATAGCCATGAGCCTATTGTTGCCAGACTCTTGGCTCTCTGCACACCAATGCCAAATCAAAATGTGGAGACAGAGTTACGGAGGAGAAAGAAAGAGTGGCTTTATTTCTTTGCCAGACAGAGGGGGATCACAGTAGGCCAGCACCTCAAGACCTGTGCCCCCCTCCCTGGGGAATAGGGAGAGGTCAAACAGTGTGATCCTGGTCAGAGGTATGGGATAAGAATCACCCTGGCAGTACAGTCTTCTTTCTTCTGCAGAGTTTCTGAAGGGTGGGGTTGCTGAGAGGACTAGGGTGTGTGCAGGGTCTCAGGTGGTCGGGTCTCCTAATCTTGATGAGTTTCTCTGGTCCCTTTCATCGTGCCTCAGGTGGTTTCGTGGCTGCTCCTCCCCTGATTAGCCACTGTGTGAATCTGCCCTTTGGAACTCAGGGAAGGTCATGGAGGCTGGAGTCTTGCCTGCAAGAAACGGGGGACAAACAGCCCTCCATGCCCGGGAGCCCCACAGGGCCCTGCTCGGCATCACTATGACTAAGAAAGACATGATGTGGTATTGTAATAGGGTACTATCATAATGGCTCACTGAATTATTATAGGATCTCGCAGTTAGAAGTGTTTTGCAAAAGAGCAGGGAAAAGAGATGAGATTCCATATGTAGAAGCACTTATGCTATGGCATCAGGAGGAAAAGGAGTGAAAGGGCTGCCACCTTATGGTGTAGTGATCTAAAAGGAAACCCAAGGGGGAATCTGTTTGCAAGGGAAAGAGGGAGAAAATGAGAATGGCAACACTGTACTTCAAAACCTAAATCCCCCTCCCGCCTATCCAGCTCCCCCACTGGGCGAGGAGGCTGCACTGGCAGTTGTTCCAACTGCCCACCCATGTCACCAACATAGTCCCTCCTTTCACTGCCTCCCATTTCCTCTACCCATGGGGATGGATAGAAGTTTTTATGTTAACCCCCAAAGCAGAGGGGCTTAGTTTATATCACCATCTAAGACCCGGCAGGGCACCCAGTTTGGACTGGAAGCCACTTCCACAGTGGGGCAATTTCCCTTGCACCCACATCGTGTAAGAGGCCAGGGGACTCCCTTGTACTTGAGGCATTGCTTCTACTTTTCCCACAGGAGGCCCAGCTAACTTTGACAGTGGGGAACAAGTTGATTGACTTTGAAGTGGAACCACTCCCCACCCTTCCCTATTTATCTTAAGAGGTTTGTAAGTATTAAACAAAGGGGAAACAAAGTCATGCTAGGATGCCTGTATCTTTGAGATGCAAATGTCCTATCTGGTCTTCTCAGGAACCCTTATCTCTGCCATCTTTTTCAAATGCACATTTTGAAAAGAGGGTAAAGTAATTTAGAAATTGACTTGTCAAGGGTGCATAGAAATCCGTAAGTGTCTTTCTGTAAGTATTTAGCCATCTAGAGAAGTGAGGTTGATTGTTTCCATCTGCCAGAAACCTGTTTTCATCCAACCTCTTTTGTAAGCTGGTGGGTTTTTACATTGCTGTACCTGACTCAGGGCTGAAATTTTGCAGTGAGAACTATGATGTCTCTCTGTGTCTCTGTATGTGCCTTTGTCTTTGGATAACATTGCTGAGGTTGATTTGTGGATGAGCGCTGTTTAATTGGCTTAAAGAAAAGGAAGCTCTTACAAACCAAACAATTCTACATTCGAGAGAAATGAGCTAAATGAGTTTCAGCTTCATGTGAACTGGGAAATAGTATTAAATTAATACCTGGTATTAATATTTGTTGATCTAATTAATATAGATATGTCTTTGGAGTCATCCACATTAAGTATAATACTTTTATTGTGCTAGGTTGAATATAAGCTAAATAAAATCTTGCTATATCTGTTGCAAATCTGTCAGCAAGGAAAGTAACTTGATGTGAAGAAACGTTTAAGAAAATGCTAATGAGATAAGAGCTTTGGGTGAACATTTAGAAAGAATTATGTTTTAGGAATGTCTACCTCACATTAATCTCTCCAGATATTTGACACTTTGAAAGTTAGAATTGTGCTAAATTAATGGAAGGTTTGTGGAACGTGGACCCCGAGGAAAGAGTTTTGTGCATGGTCAGGACTGACTAAGTGTAAAATAAGTTAATTGAGTAAATGAATTTTAAAAGTAAGCTGGTGCAAAACTTGAATTTGGCTTTTCTCTCTGTTGAGAAGAAAAGTTTTCCTAAGATGTTGAGCTGCCTTTGATAACAGATTTTAAGTTTCTTTACCTTTTAAGTGATGTGTTCTGTATGTGCCTTTGAAATCTTTGATTGTTCCTTTGGCTAAGTAAAGATCGTTTCACAGTGACCTGGGATCGTATCCGACTGAGTGTTTCCATCCCTTTTAATATTTTTTTGACAAAACTTCCCAAATCAAATTAGAATGAAGTTCCTTTGACCTCTGGCTAACTTTGGGATGCTTCAGAGGGCCCCTGAAACACCCCAAAGAGAGATATTAAGCTAATTAGGTTCACTTGGTATGTTACAGTACATGTGAGGTGTTGTCAAATGAGTAATAAATCTTCTTAGGTTGTATTGTATGGTAAATGATACAGATATTCTAGAGATTGTATGGAGTTCCTAAGAATCTGATCTGTGCTGGTAAAATGTTATCAGTCATAATTCTAGTTATTATCTGAAAGTGCTGTATGTCACAGCAGTAACCAAGTTACTTTGTCAGTCTCGTTGTAATCAGATTTAAGCGTGCCTTCTTGAGTCTTTTGTCATTATAGACAGCTATGGTTTCACTCTGGTGCCTTTACAAAAATGCTTCTTCTTCAAGAAGATTTATAGAAAGGACTTTTGGATAAAGAAAAGTTTCTCACTTTCAGACCATAACGCTGAACTCGGTAAGAAATTGAAGAATTCCAGTGGGAAACCTGATGGTTTCATAAAGCTGTTGACAGAAAGGATTAGTTACATAGGACTGAGCAAACTGGTGAATGTGGTTATGATTTTTATGGTTTCTATGTGAAAAATTACTGATTTAAGTCTGTGTTTTCCAGGTGTAAGGAAAACCTTCCCCTTAAAATAATTGTGACTTACACTAATTTGGTTAACTATACCTTTTTTAAAAATTAATTTGTTTTTTTATCTATTGGCTGCGTTGGGTGTTTGTTGCCGTGCGGGGGCTTTCTGTAGTTGCGGAGGGTGGGGGCTCTTCTTCATAGCAGTGTGTGGGCTTCTTATTGCAGTAGCTTCTCTTGTTGCGGATCACAGGCTCTAGGCACGTGGGCTTCAGTATTTGTGGTTTGTGGGCTCTAGAGCACAGGCTCAGTAGTTGTGGCACATGGGCTTAGTTTTTCTGCTGCATGTGGGATCTTCCTGGACCAGGGCTCGAATCCGTGTCCCCTGCCGTGGCAGGCAGATTCTTAACCACTGCACCACCTGGGAAGCCCGGTAAATTAAACCTTTGTAAGCAGAATTGAAACCTTTATCTTTTTCTCTCTACTTGGTTGGTCCTGCCAGTAGCATGTGCTCGTCTCCGATATTAAACCATGCATGTCTAAGTGCGCATGGCTGGTACAGTGCAACTGCAGATGACTCATTAAGTCAGGGACGGTTCCTTTGGTAGCTCGCTACTGCAACCGGATTACAACTAGCTACACTCATCATTGTTTTAATTTGTCCTTTGTGTCCAAATGGTTTGTGCTTTGTGTCTCCCTGCTACACTTTGTCTTTGTCAGTGTTACTAGCTGCATTACTTCTATCCTGTCTATTTTCTAAGATTGTTGCCTCTTCCAGTACCCAGTGGGTAACCAGGCCTCCAACAAAACGTCTGTGGCTAAACATCTTGAGGAAATAGATCACATTTATAACATAATTGCAATAGTGTGATTCTAGGTATGGGAAGAAGGCACAAGGGAGAATGTCTGCTGGATCATACTTACATAGAGGATCCAGAGACTCTTTCATTATCAATGGGCCTAATCCAAAAATTAGCACCTGGAGTGGCATATCAAGAGTTTTTGCCTGATCTGGGATGAGCCTCCCAGCGCTGTGGGACAAAATTTGATCATGAAATGTCTCCCAAGTTTTGGTGAAATTGCTGACCTAGAGGAGAGGATGTGAGAAATGGAATATTTCCTGCCATATCACTTACCAGCGATTGCAGCCCTCCAGCAGGAGTTGGTGAGCCCTGAGGAAACTCTGGAAAGAGAAGAATACCTGCCATCTAGCAGCCATCAGACTGCAGCCACTTGCTATGGTGAGCCGTGAGAAAACTTCAGGATATGAGAATACAGGATACAGGCCCAGATAGCTGAGGTGCACATCAAGGGAATGATTAAAGTGAGTCCAGACTCTTGCATCTTCCCCTACACAGAAAAGCGCTAAACTCAACTTGAGCTGCTGCCTCCTGGGCTTGAAATCCTCAAAGTCCCCACCAAATAAAACATCACTCTTAAATTTTAGGCCGTAAATATCTTTTAAAGTCTCCAGGTGTAAAGTAGACACTTTGCAAAGAGGAACAAAAGAAGACAAATCTCAACATTTGGAACATTGGCACTGATGGTGGACACTTCCAGAAAGATCCATGTGATGAAGCAGTGAGAACATTGGTCACCCCTTTTTCCACATTGACACTAGGAATTGTGAAAGGGAAGAGCCAATTCTAGCTCCGTGTTGGATCTGTTTCTTTTCCGTTAACCTTTGCTTTTTGTTGCTTTTGTTATAATTACTGTCTATAGCTGTAAGCATACATAATGGCTTGCCACAGGGAAGCCTGCCCCTCTGCCTGACTGTTAAACTAAAGTGCCTTTGTTCAGCTCTCAGAGACATTCTCACCCTGCCCACTTGTGAATGGCTGCAGAAAAGGAGAAATTAACACATCCCATCACCGATGCAGGTGAAGGGAGGACATATTTTGCAAGATAAATGGCCTTTTTGCTTTACTTCCTCACCGCCTCTCCCTCTCTGTCCTATAAAAGAAACTGGCATCCAGACCCCAATAAGATGGTTCTTATGAGACACTAGTCTGCCATCTTCTCAGTCCACTGGCTTGCTGAATAAAGTCGCTATTCCTTTCCTCAGCACCTCTTCTCCCAATTTATTGGCCTGTTGTATGGCGAGTGAGAGAGCTTTGACTTGGTAACAGGCATGACATGGAAGTAATATCTGTCAGCACAAGCGTGTGTTATTTTCTCCAGCAGTGTTCATTTGCACAAATGCAGGCCTGGAGGAGTGAATAACAGGTGGATGTAACTGAGGTTAGCACTTTAGCAGGCAAGCGTGACCAAAGGGAGAGAGGTATTAAAGGAGGTCAGAGTGTCAGCAGGGGAGCAATAGTAATGATGAAGCCTGGAATCTAAGCTGCGTGAGGTGGGAAGTGACAACACGAGAGAGGTGCTGAGAGTGAAAACATGGTAGGCAGGGTCTCAGAGAGGTGGCAGTGGGCAGTACTGCAGCGGCTACACTGGAGGTCAGTAAGATGGTGCTTAGGTTGTAGGATGCTTGAAGCTGAGATTTTGGAGATGATGTACTTACTGATGACTGGGCTTAGGATATGACAGTGGGTGTGTGTGTCTGAGGTAGGGGAGAGGAAAAGCTCCTTGGAGGTTTCGAGGTCAAGGAACTGAGAGGTCAGAGTACTTAGTAGTCATCCCTACGTGGCTGTCTATGGAGACTGTGGTGATGGAGAAATTATGGAAAGCAAGGTAGAGAGGAAGGAGAAGTCAGTATCCCAAGGCTGCAAACCTCGGTAAGTGGGAGAGCCAATTCAGGCTCAGTTCCAGCCGACTCTCAAGTCCAGGCACTCGTCACCACACTGCACTGTTTGTGGACTCATTCTCCTTTTCCCTTTGGCCTTTTCTCAGGTAAAGGGTCCAGGAGTCGGGCTGCTTGGGTTTTCCAAAGGCGGCGACCTCTGCCTCTCCATGGCGTCGTTCCTGAAGGGCATCACCGCGGCCGTCATAATCAATGGCTCTGTGGCCAATAGCGGCGGAAACTTACACTACAAGAGTGAGACACTGCCGCCTGTGGGTTTTGACCGAGGTCGAGTCAAGGTGACCAAAGATGGCTTAGCAGACATTTCGGATGCCCTGAACAGCCCTTTGGAAGGCCCTGACCAGAAGAGCTTCATTCCCGTGGAAAGGGCTGAGTGTGCCTTCCTCTTCCTTGTGGGTCAGGATGACCACAACTGGAAGAGTGAATTCTATGCGAATGAGGCCTCGAAACGCTTGCAGGCCCATGGTAAGCCGAAGCCCCAGATCATCTGTTACCCCGGGGCGGGGCACTACCTTGAGCCTCCTTACTTCCCCTTGTGCCGGGCCTCCATGCACGCCTTGGTGGGCCGCCCTGTCATCTGGGGAGGGGAGCCCAGGGCTCATGCCAGGGCCCAGGTGGATGCTTGGCAGCGGCTCCAGACTTTCTTCCACAAACACATGGGTGGGAAGAAAGGGTCGATCCCATCCGTGCTGTAGTCTTTCATCTGACTGTGTGGCATCTCTGATGCTACTCTGTCCTGGGAACAGCTGCCACAAGTAGTGTATATGTGTCACTGTTTTCTTTTCAATAATTACTTAGGGGCTTCCTAGGTGGCGCAGTGGTTGAGAATCCGCCTGCCAATGCAGAGGACACTGGTTCGATCCCTGCTTCAGGAAGATCCCACATGCCACGGAGCAACTAAGCCCATGTGCCAAAAAAAAAAAAAAAAAAAAAAAATTACTTAGAGTTTTTCCCCTTCAGTATTAAAGTGAACTTACCAGGAACTTTTCAAGATTTTTAGAAATTACATACTTTTTCAGTTGTTTGGGAGGAGAGTTATTCTACAGAAAACACAACACGTGGAGAAAGCATGCCCTTTAGTATCTAACAACACATAACCAACAAGGCTTTAGCTCTGAAATGAAGAGTCGTACCTGGTAAACAATTCCTGCTAGGTAATTGTTTCAATTGTTTATTATTGAACTTGCAATTATATACTAATTTATTAATAAATAAATGGTTACCTACTGTATATGAAAATCTTATGAAATATTAAAAATATCAGATTTGAGTGTCTCCTTTAAGAGTGGAACTGGACATCTTAGCTGTAAATCACTATACTAGGTAGAGTACTACTTAGCGGTAGCTTTTTCTTTATACAACTGTGAGGCAGGCGTCATCTTCATTTTACAGATGAGGAAACTGAGACTCAGAGAAGTTCTCTGCATGGTACCTGTAGAGCCTAGTCTCCCCACATGTAGTTTCTTCTGTCTTTGTTAAGCCCATCTGTGCTCTCCTCAGGGTAACAGCCCAGCCACAGGGAAAGGAAGTGGCTCTTATTTGTCCTACCTAAATTTTCAGTGGATTTCCTGGACTTGCAGTGTGGGGGTGGGGGTGGTTTCAGGGCACCAGATGTTAAAAATACCTAAGAGTAGATCTGGAACTCTGGCAGGAGACAGATGGGCTCCAGGCTAGGCATTTACCACCAGCCTCCTATTTACACATCCTGAGGAAGGAGGCAGGTGGGCTCTCGGATAGATACCTACAAGTAGCCTCCTGTTTGCACTTCAAGGTGGAGATCACAACAGGAACAGGGTAAACATCTAGACTTTGCCTCCTGTGGACACTGTAAGTAACCGTTATGGCAGGGACAGAGCGGGGCTAAACCCTGTTGGCGTAAAAGATCAAGAGGTCAGAGGACTTCCCTGGGGGCGCAGTGGTTGAGAATCCTGTTGGAGGAATCGGTAGAGGAAGGCAGGTCCCCGAGGCTTATAATGCAGGAAGCAATGTTTATTGTACCGGCACAGGCCCAGTGGATTCACATCCAAAGACTGAGCCCCAAACCAAAGGAGAGCTTCTCCTTTTACAGACCAGTTCCTGTGCTTTTGGGAGCCTATAGCTATGTTTATCTACACAGAAGCAAGGTACAGAAGCCAGAGTGCCTAAGTTAGTTTTTCCTTATCTTGTTGACCCATGTGTTTGTGTTGCCCCGGCAGGGTCTTTTGAAAGAGATCATAAGCAATTTATTCCCTGGAGCTTGCATTTTCCTATGTTTGCCTTATCCTTTCCTGTTTTTGTTATTGACCTGCCTCAGTCCACCTGCCAGTGCAGGGGCCATGGGCTGGATCCCTGGTCTGGGAAGATCCCACATACCATGGAGCCAGCTAAGCCTGTGTGCCACAATTACTAAGCCTGCTCTCTAGAGCTCACGAGCCACAACTACTGAAGCCTGTGCACCCTAGAGCCCGTGCACTGTGACTACTGAGCCTGCGTACTGTAACCATGGAAGCCCCGCTGCTACAGCCCACGCTCTACAGCACGAGAAGCCACTGCACTGAGAAGTCCACACACTGCAACCAAGAGTTTCCCCTGCTTGCCACACCCAGAGAAAGCCTGTCCAGCAAGGAAGACCCAATGCAGCCAAAAAATAAATTAAAAAAAAAAAGAGGTCACATAATTCCCGTCCTTGGGGCAAGGGAGCCAGTGTACATGCACAGAACGGCTCCTTGGGGGTCAAAAGAGGGGGGGCAGCAACCCATAATAGGTGATGCCTCCTTAGGCCTCCGGGCTGGAATCCAGCTTGGATAAAAGTTTTGCACGCGTGTTGGGGAGGGTCCTAGGGCCCGTCAGGTGTGGAGAAAGCAAGCAGATAATTGGCCAAAGGTAAACAAAGACCCGGAAGAACTGCCCTGTACACATGATTTCAGCCACGCTTTCCTGTGCTTCTCCTCGTTGGGTAGGACCCCCACACCCTTTCTCTTCGGTGTGTATTTCTGCCTTGCTTCTGTCTTAACTAAACTGTTTCTCTGTGCGCTCTCCAACGTGTTGTGCTGTGCCTCCAGTCATGAACTTGGCACCTGTTTTTACAGTTTTTGCCTCCTTGAAACATTCTCGCTTTCAAACAGAGGCAATAGCCCGGGAAAATTTTCTTCTAGCCTCTAGCCCTTGCTGGTCTGGTGGCTAGATTCCTGGTTTTCATCCAGGCTACCCAGGATCAATTCCTGGGCAGGGAAGTAACATCTCGCTTCAAGCCATGGCTCACTGGTGCCTCTCTGAGATATTTGGTGCCAGAACCCCAGAAGTCAAGGTAAACTACAGGTCTTGACCAAGCTGCTGGCCGAGACTTGTGACTTTCATTCTCTCTCCCATGAGAACTTGCTTGCTGTCACTCTCTGCTTTGTTCTTTCCAAGACCCACAGGGCTTAATCCCGGGTCTCTCAGGGAAGCAGCCCAAAGGGTTTTTCTCTCTCCCCTCCCTCTTTCTCTCGCTCTGCCTAAACTACAACCCCCAGCATGCCCTTATCTCGCCTGGGTAGGGGAGGCAAAACTTGACTCTCTCAGGGTTTTTGGCCCGGGTTGAGAATAAAATTGAGTTAAGACCGATTAAAAGAGAAAAGCATACCAAGTTTATTTTTACATGCATATGGACGTCTCCACAAGAAAATGAAGACCCATTGTGGAAAAACCTAAGTGTTTATATTCTAGGTTGAAGAGACTGGAAACTGTGGAAAAGTAAAATATATGGAGAGACTAAAGGAAGAGAAGTTATTGTGATAAGGTCATGGGAAGAATTCTCTCACCCTTGACTCCTGTTTTTGGTGAAAGACTGAACTTTCCTCCTGTATAGGGAGACCATCTCTCACATGGGAGTTTCCTGTCCTGCTTTCGGGGAAAAAAAGGGGGATGAGTGTCCTTCTTGTGCCTGCTGTTTTTCAAGAGCCTTTAGCTCTAAATAGTCAATGTGCCAAAGAGACATATTTTGCAGTGGCATCCCCTGAACCATCACCTCAATTGTTTCCACAGTGTCTCTCGTCCCCACTTGACTTTGAGAACTGAAGGTCCACTGAGGGAGAATTTTCATCTTGCTGTGAAATACTGCCGTGTGCTTAATTTCTTCCTGCTCCTAACATGTTTTTTTCTAATGGTAAATTCTGAGTTCAAGTCTAAAACACCAAATTCTTCTAAAAGTCAACTTCCAAATTCCTTAATCGGTCCCACTAATAGTCATAACCCCTATTAGCCCCATGTTTTCTTTTCCTAAATTCTAAAAATTTCCATTCTTGCTGTAACTTCTAGAAAGCCACCAGTACCATAATGCGTGTCCTCCACTGCTCTCAGGGATACTGTCAAGTGTTTACCCAGCAACATTACCCCTCCCCCTGGTATAAGAATTCCTGAGTTTCATTCAGGAATTGGCCATCTCCACCCTGATGGCGGGGCAATGATGGTGGTTCCTGTTGGATTTAAGTCAGTCTCAGCATTCCATCTGGGGAAAGTGGGTGATTTCAGTGAAATTCTTGGAAGTCTGGCTGTTCTCTCTCCCAGGGAATATGAGCAATGATGCAAGAATCCCCATGACTCCAGCAGCCTCTTTATGGCATTGTGAATGGCAGAGCAGACAGAAAGAAAAGGGTCTTCGTGTGATCACTGAGCCACTGGATGAATCAAATATGAAGCCAGACCTTTTCCTGACTTCCCACCCAACAAATTTCCTCATTTTTAAAAAAGGTTTTATTTTATAAAGCAGTTCCAGGTTTACAATAAATTGAGAAGACGACACAGAGATTTCCCATATACCTCTTTCCCCCACACACGTACAACTATCGATATCCCAGATAGACTGCTGCATTTGTTACAATTGATGAGACAACCTTGCCCTATTATCATTACCCGAAGTCCCCAGTTTACATCAGCATTAATGCTGGGTGTTGTACAAATGTATCATAATACAAATCCACCATTATAGTATCATACGCAATAGTTTTACTGCCCCTAAAAACCCTGTGTGCTGTGCCTATTCATCCCTCTCTCCCTGCAAGCCCTGGAAACCACTGGTCGTTTTACTCTCTCCACGTTTGGCCTTTTCCAGAATACCATGCATTTGGAATGATACAGAGGGTAGCCTTACTAGATTGTTATCTTTCACTTAGTAATATGCAGTTAAGGTTGCTCCATGTCTTTTCATTGCTTGATAGCTCATTTTCTTTTGATTGCTGAATAATATTCCATTGTCTGGAAGTAGCAAAGTTTGTTGATCCGTTCACCTACTGATGGACATCTTGGTTGCTTCCAAGTTTTGGCAAATTATGAATAAACTTTTATAAACATCTGTGTGCAGGTTTTTGCATGAATATCAATTTCCAGCTTTTTTGGGTAAGTACTAAGGAGTACAGTTGCTGGATCATATGTAACAGTATGTTTTGTTTTATACAAAACTGCCAAGTTGTCTTTGAAAGTGGCTATTCCTTTTTGCACTCTGACCAGCAATGAATGAGAGTGCCTGTTGCTCTATATCCTTGTCAGCCTTTAGTGTTATCAGTGTTCTGGGTTTTGGACATTCTAACAGATGTGTAAATTCCTTAATTTTTTCAAACTAGTTTGAGTTTTTTGTTTCTTATAACCAAAAGAAGGCTAACTAGTTAACTGACATGGCCAAAGAATTAACAGACCAACTTGACTCCAGAAAGAATAATAGTTCATTCAAATTAAGGTCAAGCAAGTGTGGTAGTAGGGAGAAACATAATGGAGAAAATGTAATAATTATAGGTAGGAGAAAGTATTTCTTAGCATGACACAAAACAAAGAACCATAAAGGAAGAGACCAAGAGATTCCATATCATAAAATTTGAGCATATGGCAGATGAATATTAAAAGACAAGGGACAAAATAGGAGAAGATATAATGCAACAGAGAGGTAATATATAAAGGGCTCCTAAAATCAATAAAAATGTGGATAAAAGATTATGAAAGGACAATTCTCAGAAGGAAAAATACAAATGGATAATAAATACAGAAAATAATACTGGGTCAAAATGATGGACTAAATTCATCCCTCTTCTTCCCCTGACCCATTAAAATGAAAGAAAAGAAACATTTTTGGAAAGAGTAAATCCATAACAATCTTAGATAATAAAAAGTGTGTGCTATCAAAGGTCTAGAAAGTGTGAAAATTAATAAAGGGAAACCTCGCCATAAGGAAGTTGGGAGGCCAGAACGGGGAGCTCTCATGTTTGTACCACTCTGCAACACAGGTCATAACAGGAAGAGACACCATTTCATACCTCCTGCAGGAAGTGACACTACTATACAACAGCCAGCAGGAGGGGAAGAAAGACTTCTCTTTGTCTGACAACAGCTCAGCCAATGAGAGACTGTCACACCTCATTCATTGAAAAGCCACTGTACTTCTTACTCCTAGCTTACTTTTTCTTTATGACAGCCCCTCCCAATTTCCCCTTCTCCTGTGTCACAACGAGTGTCCTCTCTTTTGATTTACCAGACTTGCATGCTGTTTGCCATAGTTGAATGTCCCCAACTGCAAATCCTTGATGCTCCAGAATAAACCCGTTTTGCTGCTAAAATTAACTGGCTGTTTTATTGTTTCAAGTTAATAAAAGTATGAGGATTTCATAGAATATAAAACATGGAAGAAACAGGATCACCAGAATGGAGGAAACCACAGGCCAAATTTGTGCAGACGAAAAACCACTCATAATGAACAAACACAAAAAGCATGAAGGCTCTCAGGACCAGTTATCTAGGACAGGGTAACTGCATTGCGTCTAAGTTTTTAGTCTGCCCCAAGCACCTTGCACCAATGATAATGAAGTGGATAATTTATCATTTTTTTGGCTGCCTAGCATCTGAACCCCCTTTCTAAGCATAATTTACTTAGTCTTATGAGACTTGCTGGGATACAGAGCCCAACTATCACAACAGAATTTAGAAACAGCGTTAGGGTTAGAGATGGTTGGTAGTGACAGAGAATCCCCCAAACAGTGGGATTATTTTCTACAGTGTCAGGCACCCTAGCCCTGCTGTCCTTACTAAGTAGCTTCCCCATCATGGTATAAGGAAAGCTAGCTGCTCCAGCTCCAGCTATCATGTACAATTCCAGCCATCAGGAAGAAGAAAGGTGCAGGGGAAGGGCACCCTATCTCCCTTGAGAATACTTCCCCAACCTTTCATGTTCTCCTTCTGCCTCTATGCTATTGGTCAGAACTTTGTACATGTCCACGTCAAGCTGCAGGGGATGTGGGGAGATAAAGTCTTTATTCCGGGTAGCCCTGTACTCATAAAATATGCAGTCCAGCAAGACTAATTATGTGTTTTTATATATGTAAAGCAAACATTTTAGGAATGTAAGAAGTAACTTACAGGTCTCCAACAATGATTCACGTATTTAAATTACTCAGAAACTGACAGAAGTAAGATAAACAACAATTAAAGGTATAGAAGATATGAATTACATAAGTAATTAATTTGATCAGATAGAGTTGGAAACTTTGTTCCCAACAGACAGATGATACATGTTATTTTCAAATACTTTTATATTTATAAAAGTTGACAATGTACAGAACATTAAAAAGTAATGAAGTCCCAAGAGTAGCGTCAACTTTAATACACGCAAGCTTAAAAGTTGAGAATTGTATTTTATTTGCTGGCCAAAACCGAGGACGTAAGCCTGGGACACAGCCTCTCAGCTCTGAGAGACGGCTCCAAAGAGGTAAAGGAGAGGTCAGGATACATATGGATTTTTGCAACAACGACCAGGTAGTTTGGAACATCGAAAGATTACTGTTAAATAAAGAAAACCAGATGTCTCAAGTTAATGAATTTAGCACTTTTCTATGTATGGGAAGATGCATGAGTCTGGGTTCATTGAAATCATTCCTTTGACATGCACGTTAACTATCTAGGGCCAGTATCCTGTTTTTTCCCATCCTGAGTCCCCTCAGGATGCATTTCAGGGTGCACCACTGGGGTGGAGATTGTGTCTGAGGTCTCGGGAGAGAGCAGCCTATTTGTCTCCATTCTGAGTTCCCTCAGTGCTCACTGTGGGGGTGGCTTTAGTGGCTTGATGGCTGGAACAACCTTTGTTTACAGATATGGTGGGCAACATTTTTCATTCACCGTAGAAATGATGCAGACTATATTCTCTAAATACAATATGAGGAAAATAGAAATTAATAAGAAGTTTACCAGAGAGATGAAAAGTGGAATTTAAACACATTGGAAAACATAGAGGTTGCTAATATCTCTTTCTTCCTAAGTCGTAGTTTTGGTTGAAAGTTGATGGGAATAAACTTATATATGTTATTTAAAATTACAGGGGCTTCCTAGGTGGCACAGTGGTTAAGAATCCGCCTGCCAATGCAGAGATCACAGGTTTGATCCCAGCTCCAGGAAGATCCCACATGCTGTGGAGCAACTAAGCCCGTGTGCCAAAAAAAATAAAAAATAAAAAAATAAAATTACAAAGTTAACCAAAAAAATAACAAAAATAATAATACATCTATCAAACATTGGGAGGAGGAAGAGAGAGTAATTTGAATGTTCATGAGTCAGTAAATAATTCTAAAATGCAAAAATTAAACACAGAAATAGGTGTACTATTTGATATAATGAAGGGAACCATAAACACCACAAAGACAGTTAAAAGAGGTTGCTTGAAGAACATGAGACTTTTTGGTAGGGTAGGCGTGGAAAAGAAGACTGCTGATTTGCATATTAAGTTCTTTCCAACCCTTATACTTACTACAATGTGGAGATTACTTGGGAGGAAATTAAAAATTTCAGTTTATACAAAAGTTTCTTCAAAAAAGCTGAGATTGAAAAGGAGCCGTAGAAGTTAAAAACTATTAAGAGATTATGATGCAATACTATGGAAAGTACATTTGATCCTTGAACAAGATGTGTGAACTGCACAGGTCCACCTCCATGTGAGCTTTTTTATATAAATATATACTGCAGTACTTCAGCAGTTGCTGGTGCTTGAACACATGGATAAGGAACCCCAGATTGGATTTTCGACTGTATGCAGGGTCAGTGCCCCTAACCCCTAGCTCTTTAAGGGTCAACAGTCCTCCATGTAAAAGCATCACACCGGTAGCCATGTGAATCTTCAGATAAAAGGTATAGCCCTAAATACTTATTAAAATAGAAAAAAAAACTAATCATTCAACACAATAAGTTACATAAAAATACAACCATATAAACACAGGAAAGAAGGCACTCATGAAGAATCAAAGGAGATTTTTGAGAAATAAAAACAGAAAACAACAATAATATTAAAGAGAAAAAGTTTGATCAGAGTTAAAGTATAATCAGCCTTCTGTATCTGTGGGTTCTGTATTTGTGGATTCAACAAACTGCAGATTGAAAATGTTCAGAAAAAAAATCCAGAATGTTCCAGAAAGCTCAACATGTATTTGACAGGCTTAGGCATCTATTTACATGAGATTTACATTGTATTTACAACTATTTACATTATATTAGGTATTAGAAGTAGTCCAGAGATGATTCAAATTATATGAGAGGATTTTCATAGGTTATATGCAACCTCTATGCTGTTTTATACAAGGGACTTGTACATATGTAGATTTTGGTATACTCTGGGTCCTAAAACAAATCGGATAGTGAGGTACAACTGTGTGTTTTTGTAGCATTGGAGAGAAATGTAAACATACTAACTGTCCACTCTGTTAACATTTCAAGAGTAACCATTAAAATGTTACTTTTTTCTTTTTACACTTTAAATATATGCAGTTTATTGTATGTCAAAAAAAAAGAAAATGTGTGTAGTGTCTTATGCATGCAGATACAAACATACATGCAAGTATGGTTACATTTATGAGAAAAACTATGAAAGCATAAACCATAAATTTAAGCAGAAGGTTAATTTTGTATGGACTAAGGGAAAAGGGTGGAAGTGACAGGAAACAAGCAGGAGTTCTCTGAATATGTGATGTTTTCTAAATTTGGCTTTGTAAGAATGTGAATATTTTACATAAGTGGAAAATAATATCCAAAGCCAAGTAAAATGAAATAAACACACCTAAATTTGTCTCAAGTTGGTGACATTACTGAATCAAAAAGAATTATTTCAAAGTATGTAAAACACAATAATTTTACTGAATAACAGTTACTTTTTCAAAAATTCAAGAGCAACTATTAAAAGAACAGAATGTTTAATTTACAAATGGATAGAACACAAGAAAAAAAGAAAATCTCATTAAATCCAAAGGAGGGCAAGAAAGACATAAAAGAAGCATGGAGGAAACACATAATAAAATGGTAGAAATGTCTTTATAAGGGAATCACAATAATTATTGATGGATCAAACCTGCCTGTTAATAAAAATGGATTCTCAGATTGGATGTTTTTTAAAAGTTAGCTATAGCCATTTCTAGGAGATATACCAAATACTTAAAGTTATAAGAAAATTAAAAAGGGAACAGAGAGAAAAAGGTACACCTCGAAAATACAACAAAAAAACAAAACTGGTGTAGCTGTATTAATATAAGGTCAAATGAGTTCAAAGTAAAAAACAGTATTATTATATACAGAGAAGACTATGATTTTTTTTTAAAGTTCAATCACCAAGAAGATACAACAACTCTAAACTTGTTGCATTTAATAAGATCACTTCAAAATATAAATGACTAAAGTATTTGAAAAAAAATGTAGGAAATTATTTTCTTAACTTCAGAACATCTATGTTTGGGTTTTCTCACTTAATTTCAGAACATCTATGTTTGTGTTTTCAGACTCTGTAACTACAAAACATTGTTGAATAAAAGTAATGAAGACCTCAATAAATGGAAGGACATCCCATTTCATGGATAGAAGACAATATTAAATCTTTTTTTTAAATAAATTTATTTATTTATTTATTAACTGTTTGGTTTTCGTTGCTGCATGTAGGCTTTCTCTAGTTGTGGTGAGTGGGGGCTACTCTTCATTGTGGTGCACAGGCTTCTCATTGTAGTGGCTTCTCTTGTTGTGGAATGTGGGTTCTAGGCATGTGGGCTTCAGTAGTTGTGGCACACAGGGCTCAGTAGTTGTGGCTTGTGAGCTCTAGAGCACAGGCTCAGTAGTTGTGGTGCACGAGCTTAATTGCTCCACAGCACGTGGGATCTCCCTGGACCAGGGATCAAACCCATGTCCCCTGTATTGGCAGGTAGATTCTTAACCACTGTGCCACCAGGGAAGTCCTTTAATATTAACTCTTAATTAACTTAGTCTAAGTGAAGATGGCAATACTTATGGGCTGAATTGTGACTTCCCCAAATTCATATGTTGGAATTCTTATCCCCAGTACCTCAAAATGTGAATGTATTTGGAGATAGGGCCTTTAAAGAAGTAAACTAAAGTAAATGAGGTCATAAGGGTGGGCCCTAATCTAATATGACTGGTGTCCTTATAAGAAGTAAAGATTAGGACAGAAATATGTATGAGAGAAGAATATGTGAATTTAGAAGGAGAAGATAGTCATCCACAGGTCAAGAGAGGCCTGGAACAGATTCTTCCTAATGGCCTCTACAAAAAACAAACAATAAAACCCTGCTGACAACTTGATCTTGATTTCTAGCCTCCAGAATTGTGAGAAAATAATTTTCTGTTGTTTCAGCCACCCCATCTGTGGTATTTGTTCTGGCAGCCCTGGCAAACTAATATACTCTGCAAATTGATCTACAGATTTGATGCAACCTCCACCAAAATTCCAGCTGGCTTCTTTGCATAAACTGAAAAATTGATCCTAAAATTTCTATAGAAATTCATGATATCCAAAACCTTGAAAAAGAAGAAAGCTGGAAGACTTACTACAAAGCAACAGTATTCAAGACAATGTGGGGGGCTTCCTAGGTGGCGCAGTGGTTAAGAATCCACCTGCCAATGCAGAGATCATGGGTTCGATCCCAGCTCCAGGAAGATCCCACATGCCGTGGAGCAACTAAGCCCGTGTGCCAAAAAAAAAAAAAAAAAAAAAAAAAATGACAATGTGGTACATGCACGAAGACAGACATAAAGATCAACGGAATAGAACTGAGATTCCAGAAATAAACCCTCACATTTACAGTCAACTAATTATTGACAAGGTTGCCAAGAAAGTTCAGTGGGGGAAAGAATGGTGTTTTCAACAAATTGTGTTGAAACAACTGGATGTCCATGTGCAAAGGATGAGTTTGGATCCCTACCTCACAGGATACACAGAAATTAACTTAAAATGGACCAAAGACATAAATCTAAGTGGTAACACTATAGAACTCTTAGAAGAAAATATAGAAGTAAATCTTTGTAACCTTGGATTCGACAATGGTTTAATATCAAAGTACAAACAGCAAATGCAAACATAGATGAACTGGACTTCAAAACTGAAAACTTTTATGCATCAAAGGATACCATTAAAAAGGTTAAAAGACAACTCACAAAATGATAAAAAATATTTCCAAATGACATATATGATAAGGAGCTTGTGACTAGAATATATAAAGAACATTTTAAATTCAATAATAAAAAACAGCTAGGAAAAAGCAACTGCTTACACACAAGGGAATGACGTTAAGACTGTCAGCTCACTTTTTAGCAGAAACTTTTCAAGCCAGAAGGGAGCAGCATGATACATTTAAAATGGTGAGGGGAAAAACCTACAATAAAGAATACTCCACCCAGAAAGGCTATCATTTAGATTTGAAGGAGAGTTAGAGAGTTTTACACACAAGCAAAAGTTAGAGTTCAGCACCATTAAACTGCATTACATGAAATGTTAAGGGACTTCTCTAAGCAGAAAAGAAAAGGCCACAACTAGAAATGCTAAAAGAAAGCTGGAGTAGCAATACTTATAACAGTCAAAATAGACTTTAAAACAGACTGTAACAAGAGACATAGAAGGACATTATATAATGATAAAGGGATCAATCCAATAAGAGATATAACCATTGTAAATACAATGCACCCAAGACAGGTGCACCTAAGTACATAAACCAAATACTAACAAACACAAAGGGAGTAATTGACAATAATAACACAATAATAGTGGAGGACTAATTTACCACCCAACTTACATCAATGAACAACTTATTCAGACAGAAAATCAATAAAGAAATACACGTTATAAACAACAGATAGACCAGATAAATTTAATAGATACATACAGAACATCCTAACCTAAAGAAGCAGAATATACATTGTTTTCAAGTACATATGGAACATTCTACAGGATAGGTCACATGCCAGGCCACAAAACAAGTCTCAGGAAACTTAAAAAGACTAAAATCATATCAGGCATCTTTTTCAACCACAATGGTGTGAGCCTAGAAATCAACTAGAAGAAAAAAGTGTAAGAAACGCCAACAGGTGGCGTCTAAACAATATGCTACTAAGCAATCAATGGGTCATTGAAGAAATCAAAGATGATATTAAAAAATACCTGGAGACAAATGAAACTGGAAACAAAATGATCCAAAACCTAGAGGATGCAGCAACATTAGTTCTAAGAGGGAAGTTCACAGTGATAAAAGCCTAACGCAGGAAACAAGAGATATCTCAAATAAACAACCTAATCTCACGCCTAAAGAAACTAGTAAAATAAGAACATACAGAATCCAAACTTAGTAGAAGGAAAGAAATAATAAAGATCAGAGAAGAAATAAATGAAATAGAGTCAAAAAAAAAAAAAAAAAAAGGTGACTGAAACTAAAAGCTAGTCCTTTGAAAAGAAAAACGACATTGAGAAACATTTAGCCAGACATCAAGAAAAGAAAAAGGAGAGGGCCCAAATAAGTAAAATCAGAAATGAAAAAAATGGGGGAATTCTCTGGTTGCACAGTGGTTAAGAGTCCACCTGCCAACGCAGGGGACATGGGTTTGATCCCTGGGTGGGGAAGGTCCCACATGCCACAGAGCAGCTAAGCCTGTTCACCACAACTGCTGAGCCCATGCACCACAACTACTGAGCCCATGTGTCACAGCTACTGAAACCCACGCACCTAGAGCCTATGCTCTGCAAGAAGAGAAGCCACTGCACTGAGAAGCCCACACACCACAATGAAGAGTAGCCCCCACTTGCCACAACTAGAGAAAGCCCACATGCAGCAACAAAGACCCAATGAAGCCCCCCTCAAAAAAAAATTTAAAAATAAAGGTAGACCTTACACACAGAAATACAAATTAACATACAAGATTACTACAAACAATTATTGTGGGAAGACATTCTGGAACCTTTTTGCGATGGGATTCAGAATGTCCTGCTTGAGCAGTGGAGGAGCTGAGGGTGCGGGGCGTGGAGACTAATATCACCCTGTTTGGTCCTGAAGGATGGCTGGTTAGCCAAAGACGGGTAAGATTCCTCAGAGGAGGAACAACCTAAGACAGGCACAGCCGCAGAGGGGCCAACAGGGGTGGTGCATAGAGCCTTCCTTATATCACCGTGTTTGGCCCTGGAGGATGACTGGTTAGCCAGAGACGGGTAAGATTCCTCAAGGGAGGAACAACCTAAGACAGGCACAGTCGCAGAGGGGCCAACACGGGTGGGGCACAGACCCCCAATATCTGAGAGAGGTCTCCTGCCCCCAGGGCTGTTTTGCTCTCCACCCCCAGCTCAAATCCACACCTGCTCAACTCGGACCCAGGAAGTAAACAAAGATAATTGCCTCAGTCATGTGAGGCCTTTGATTGTTTATGAGCGTAACCTGAGAATGTTAGCCCACGAACTCAATAAAAGCAACCTGGGATGAGTCAGCAGGGCTCTTGATCCTAGAGGTCTTGAGTCCCCCGGTCCCATCTTTCTCTTCAGTCTGTGTCTGTGTGTTCTTCAAGCTTGCGGCACCCGTCACTCACCTCGAGTCGCCGAGTTGATCTCGGCAAATTATGCACTAATAAAGTGGACAACCTGGAAAGACTGCATAAATTCCTAGAAATGTACAATCGCCCAAGACTGAAAAAAGTAGAAGATATGAATACATTACCAGTAGTACAACTGAATCAAAAACTCTATCAAACATTTAAAGAAGAATTAACAGCTGTAGTTCTCTAACTATTCTGAAAAATTGAAGAGTTCAAAATTAAGACTTCTGAAATCATTCTACGAGGCCAGCATCACCCTGATACCAAAACCAGATACTACAAAAGCAAAAACAAAAAAATCACAAACCAGTATCACTGATGAACACAGATGCAGAAATCCTTAACAAAATATTAGCAAACTGAATTCAATAACATTAAAAGGATTATACACCATGATCAAGTGGAATTTATCCCAGGGATGCAAGGATGGTCTAGCATCCCCAAATCAATCAATGTGATAGACCACATTAAGAAACCGAAGAATAAGAATCCCATGATCATCTCAATAGATGCTGAAGAAGCTTTTGACAAAATTCAACATCCATTTATGATAAAAGCACTCAACAAATTTTACACAGGGAAATGTACCTCAACATAATAAAGGCCATATATGACAAGCCTGCAGCTAACATTATACACAACAGTCAAAAACTGAAAGCACTTACTCTAAGTTCAGGACTGTCTCCTTTTATTCAACACAGCATTGGAAGTCACAGCCACAATAATCAGACAAAGAAAGAAAGAAAAGACATCCAAACTGGAAAAAAAGAAGTAAAACTCACTGTTTCCAAATGACATAATAGTAAATACAATTGTAAAGATACCACTAAAAAACTACTAGAATTAATAAATGAATTCAGTAAAGTTGCAGGATACAAAATTAATATATGGATCTCTCTTGCATTTCTATACTCTAAAATGAGTTATCAGCAAAAGAAATGGTCACAATCCCATTAAAATTACATAAAAAGAATAAAATACATAGAAATAAATATAACCGAGGAGGTGAAAGAGATGTACTCTGACAAGTATAAGAGATTGAGAGAAGAAATTGAAGACAACACTAATGTGAATATATATTGTGCTCATGGACTGGAAGCATTAATATCTTGAAAATGTCCTAAGGCATTATAGAGCAAATAATCCTAAAATTTGTATGGAAGCACAAAGGAACCTGAAGGAATCTTGAGAAAGTAGAACAAAGCTGAATGTATCACCCTCCTGACTTCAAACGATACTACAAGCTCCAGTAATCAAAACAGTATGGCACTGGCACAAAACCAGACACATAGATCAATGGAACAGGATAGAAAGCCCAGGAGTAAGCCCATGCTTATATGTTTAATTAATCTATCACAAAGGATGCAAGAATATACAATGAATAGATTGTCTTTCAGTAAATGGTGTTGTGAAAACTGAACAGCTACATGCAAAAGAATCAAATTGGTCTACTTTCTCTCATCATATACAAAAATAAACTCAAAATGGAGTAAAGACTTAATAAGACCATGAAACTCCTAGAAAAATACATAGATAGGCCACTCTTTGATATTAGGCCTAGCAATATTTTTTGAAATATATTGCTTCAGGCAAGGGAAACCAAAGTAAAGATAA
Source organism: Hippopotamus amphibius kiboko (assembly GCF_030028045.1). Taxonomy (NCBI): domain Eukaryota; kingdom Metazoa; phylum Chordata; class Mammalia; order Artiodactyla; family Hippopotamidae; genus Hippopotamus; species Hippopotamus amphibius. The sequence continues at coordinate 159,236,106 of NC_080189.1, forward strand.
ACAAATGGAGGTACATCAAACTAAAAAGCTTTTACACAGTGAAGGAAACTATCAACAAAATGAAAAGGAGGTCAATTGAATGGGAGAAGATATCTGCAAACAACACGTCTGGTAAGAGGTTAACTTCCAAAATACACAAAGAACTCATACAAATTGATATTATGAAAACAAATAATCTGATGAAATATAAGCACAGGACCTGAACAGACATTTTTCCAAAGAAGACATACAGATAGCCAACAGGCACATGAAGTGATACTCAGCATCACCACTCATCAGGGAAATGAATCAAAACCACAATGACATATCATCTCCCACTTGTCAGAATGCCTATTATCAAAAAGCCACAAATAACAAGTGCGAGGAAGGATGTGGAGAAAAGGGAACCCTCATGTACTCTTTTTTGGGAATGTAACACAATAATAGTGGGGGACTTTAACACCCCCCTACACCAATGGACAGATCATCCACACAGGAGATTAATAAGGAAACACAAGCTTTAAATGACACAATAAATCAGCTTGATTTAATAGATATCTATAGGACATTACATCCAAAAACAGCAGATTACAAGTTCTTCTCAAGTGCACATGGGACATTCTCCAGGATAGATCACATTTTGGGTCATAAATCAAGCGTTGGTAAACTCAATAAAATTGAAATCATATCAAGCATCTTTTCTGATCACAATGCTATGATATTAGAAATCAATTACTGGGAAAAAAAACTGTAAAAAACACAAACACATGGAGGCTAAACAATATGCTACTAACCAAGAGATCACTGAAGAAATCAAAGAGGAAATCAAAAAATACCTAGAGACAAAAGACAATGAAAACACAACAATCTGGGCTTCCTAGGTGGCGCATTGGTTAAGAATCCACCTGCCCATGCAGGGGGCACGGGTTCTATCCCTGCTCCAGGAAGATCCCACATGCCGCGGAGCAACTAAGCCCGTGCGCCACAATTATTGAGCCTGTGCTTTAGAGCCTGTGAGCCACAACTATTGAGCCCATGTGCGGTAACTACTGAAGCCCATGCACCTAGAGCCCGTGCTCCATAACAAGAGAAGCCACAGCATTGACGAGCCCGCGCACCACAACAAACAGTAGCCCCCACATACTGCAACTAAAAGAAAGCCTGCGCACAGCAAAAAAAGACCCAACACAGCCAATAAAATAAATAATAAATAAATTTATAAAAACAAAACAAAACAAAACAAAAACCACACACAACAATCCAAAACCTATGGGATACAGCAAAGGCAGTTCTAAGAGGGAAGTTTATAGCAGTACAATCCTACCTGAAGAAACAAGAAAAATCCCAAAGAAACAATCTAACCTTACACCTAAAGAAACTAGCGAAAGAAGAGCAAACAAAACCCAAAGTTAGTAGACAAACTGGGACATTTGTAGAGACATGGATGGACCTAGAGACTGTCATACAGAGTGAAATGAGTCAGAAAGAGAAAAACAAATATTGTATATTAACACACATATGTGGACTATAGAAAAATGGTACACGTCAACCGGTTTGCAAGGCAGAAATAGAGACATAGATGTAGAGAAGAAACATATGGACACAAGTGGGGAAACTGGGGAGGGTTGGGGGGGAATGAACTGGGAGATTGGGATACCAAATTTTACACTCTAAATATATGCTGTTTATTGTCTGTTAACTGTATCTCAATAAATGTTCCTAAAAAAAAAAAAAAAAAACAAGTGCTAGGGAAGATGTGGAGAAAATGGAACTCTCATGTACTCTTTTTGGGAATGTAAATTGGTGTAGCCACTAGGAAAAACACTATGGAGGTTCCTCAAAAAATTAAAAATAGAATACCTGTATGATCCACCAATTCCTTCTGGGTATTTTCTGAAAAAACCAAAAATACGAATTCAAAAGGATATATGAATCTCTATGTGCATTGCAGCATTATTCACAATAGCCAAGATGTGGCTGCAACCTAAGTGTCCATCAATACATGAGTGAATGAATATATATATATATATAATGGAATATTAATCAGCCACAAAAAAGAATGGACTCTCGCCACTTGCAGCAACATGGATGGACCTAGAGGGTATTATGGTAAGTGAAATAAGTCAGACAGAGAAAGGCAAATGCCATATAATTTCACTTAGATGTGGAATCTAAGAAACAAGACAAACAAGGCAGGATCTGACTCAGATACAGAAAAGAAACAGATGTTTGTCAGAGGGGAAGGAGTAGGGAAATGAGTGAAATCGGTGCGGGAGATTAAGGAGGACAAACTTCCAGTTACAAGATACCTGGGTCACAGGGATAAAACGTACAGCAGGGGGAGTGCAGTCAAAATACCGTAATAACGTTGCATGATGACAGATGGTAACTCGACGAGGGAGGTGTTCCTTTTGTAACGCACAGAAACATCAAAGCACTAGGCTGTGCACCTGGAGCTGATATGTTTGTAGGTCAATTATCCTTCAATTTTTAAAATGGGCAAAAGATATGGATACCTCGCCCAAGAAGATATACAGGTGATAAGCATATGAAAAGATACTCAACGTCATCCTCATTCGAAAATTGCAAATTAAAATAACAATGAGACACCACTGCCTAACTATTAGAATGACTAAATTCTAAAATACTGAGAAAACCACGTGCTGGAGATGATAAGGAACAGTGGGAACTCTTGTTCCTCCCCGGTGGGAATGCAAAATGGTACAGCCACTGGGAAGACAGTCACCTATTTCTAACAAAATGAAACATAGGGCTTCCTAGGTGGCGCAGTGGTTAAGAATCCGCCTGCCAATGCAGAGGTCATGGGTTCGATCCCAGCTCCAGGAAGATCCCACATGCCGCGGAGCAACTAAGCCCGTGTGCCACAAAATAAAAAAAAACAAAACATAGCCTTAGCATATGATCCAGCAATCACCCTCCTAGGTATTTATCTAAATGAACTGAAAACTCAAGTCTATATAAGAAACTGCAGACGGATGTTTATGCAGTTTTACTCATAATTGCCAAAGCCTGGAAGTCACAAAGATGTGCTTCAATAGGTGAACGTATAAACAAACTATGAGACACCCATACAATAGAATATTATTCAGCAATAAAAAGAAATGAGCTCTCTGGTTTTAGAAAACATGGAAGAAGCTTAAATGCACACTGCTGAGTGAAAGAAGCCAATAGGAAAAAGCTCCATACTGTATGACTCCAACTATCTGACATTCTGGAAAGGAGAAAACTATGCAGCATAAAGATCAGTGGTTGCCTAGGAGTGGGCGGATGGGACGAATATGTGATACACACAGGCTATTTAGGTCAATGAAACTATTCTGTATGATACCGTCATGGTGGACACATGATACCGTCATGGTGGACACATGATACTATGCCTTTGTCAATATCTATAGACCAGTACAGGAAAACCTTGGAGATTTTGCAGGTTTGGTTCCAGATTACCCCAAGAAAGGGAACAGCGCAATAAAGCAGGTCACATGAATGTTCTGGTTTCTCAGTGCACATAAAAGTTATGTTTATTCTATACCGCAGTGTATTAAATGTGCAATAGCATGTCTGAAGAAACAATGTACACACCTTAGTTAAAAAATAGTGCTGTTGGAAAAATATGGCGACAGTAGACTTGCTTGATGCAGGGATGCCACAAACCTTCAATTTGTAAAACACTCGATTATTTGTGAAGTGCAATAAGACAAGGTATGCTGGTACAGCCTAATTGAAACTTAGACTTTTTAATAATAATGATGCATCAATATTGGTCAATCCATTGCAACAAATATGCCACACTAATGCAAGATATAAATCATAGGAAAAAATGTGTGGGAAAGGAAAGTGGGGATATGTGAATTCTCTACACTTTCTGCTCAGTTTTTCTGTACAGTTAAAACTGCTTCAAACATAAAGCCTTTTAATTCAAAAAATTTTAATTCAAATTAAAGTGGTTTTAGGAGGAAAATAATACAAAAATATGTAACATGGTTTTAAGTTAAAAGAGCAAGTAATAAAATGCAACAAAAAGAATAGTACTGTAGAATGTTCACACTCCCATATATTTACCTAATTTAAACATCTGGAAACAAAATTTAGTTGGAAGCACTCAACTTTTGGGGCCAAGTGGTAGCTGGAGGGAGAACAGAGTATCATTTCACATTGTAAACTTTTCAGCATTGCTTAAATCTGTTCTGCAAACTATTTTTTTCCTTCAAAAAGAACTATGAGGTTTCCTTACAGAGCAATTGAGAAGCAACATGCAAACCTATGAGAAATATCTGGAGACCATTAGAAACAAAGCACCACATGGGCGCAACCTCTTGCTACTATGAAAGCAAACATGACATTTTGCTTCCCAGTATTCTTCTAAAATTTTCACGTATACTCTCACCTTTGATCCCCATATAGGAGATTTTCGTCATGTTACACACAAGAACTCTTAAACCCTAAAAGACATAAACTTACTTGAGACTCCAGAACTAGTCAGTGCTGAAGCCAGTGGTAGAATTCTAATATATTTCACTGCAATGCTGCTGCTCACTGTTGAGCTCCACATGTGGAGTTGGTCAAGGCTCTGACAGTTACTAGAGGCTAATCCTCAGCAGTTTAACATTAACCAAGCCTCAGGGTCCTTCTCTCCAATATTTGAAACATACTCCTAGTGTTTTATGAATTTGTTAATTTTTGTATGTAAAACATATAATACATTACTAAAGAGTAGCCATTACTATACTAAATATACATAAAATGCTGGGCATCCTTAAACATTATACCTATATTGCTTCCAGGGTCACACTGAAAAGGTTGACATTTAGTATCTACTAATGCCAAACAATCTCATTCTCTAGGATACAGCATTTCCACTCCTAGGTATTCACTCTACTGAAATGTACATATACGTCCATCAAAATTGACATATGTTCTTTGAATATTCAGAGCACTACACCTAAGAGTCCCAAACTGGGTATTAGCAAAATGTCCCATCGTCAGTAAAATCTGACAAATCCTTTATGATCACAAAATGGAATGCTATTTGGCAGTGATAATGAAAAATCTACAACTACACCCAACAATAACAATGAATCTCAAAAATGTAATAGTGAGCAAAAGCAGACATTTAAAAAAGGCACACTGAAGGATTCATCACCATAAAATGCAGAGCTGGGAAAAACTAACCGTTATGTTGGACTCAGGAGAGAGTACCCTGGGGAAGGGGAAAGTGCCTGGAGCAGAAACGAGGGTGGCTTCTGGAGTTCTGGTAACGATGTTTCTGGATCCCTGTACTTCGTTACCCAATTATGTTCAGGTTGTGAAATGCATTGAACTGTGCACTTAGGATTTACGCACCTTTTCTCGTACCTATGTTATAATTCATTAAAAGTTTTGTTTTTTCAAGTTGCCCTTTCCCATGGAGGGGCTAAAATTCTTGGAATTCTGTTTAAAGTCCCTCAGCTCTGGTTCCACCAAGCAATCAATTACCCAACAACTTTCACTCCAACAAGTAAGTGAGGGAGGTTTGAGGTAGCAACAGGCATCTGAAGGCTGTTTGGTGCTGTACCCACACTGCAGGACATCCCTGTGCACCCCGCCCTGGGCCAGTAAACTCACCTGGTGCTTTTACCTCAGAGGAGTTGACGCAGGAGATAGATGGGCTGCAGGCTAGGCATTTACAACTGGCCTCCTGTTTACATTTCTTGGGGCAGCAGTATGGTGGGCTTCAGTCCAGACACAAAACTAAGAGTCCTGTTTACATTTCCTGAGGCAGGAGGCAAGTGGGCTCCAGGTTAGGCATATACCATCAGCCTCTTGTTTGCACTTCAAAATAGAAATGACAACAGGAACAGGGTAAACAGCCAGGCTTTGTCTCCCTGAAGACACTTGAAAATAACAGTCAGGGCAGGAACATAGAGGGGCTAAACCCTATTTGAGAAAAAGATCAAGAGGTTACATAGTTCCCATCCTTGGGTCAAGGGAGACACTGCACATGCACAGCAAGGCTCCTTGGGGGTCAAAAGAGAGGGGTTGCCACCCCATAAAAGGTGACGCCACCCCATAAAAGGTGACGCCACCCCATAATAGGTGATGCCATGGCCCACCTTAGGGCTCTGTACTGGAATCCATCTTAGAAAAGAGTTGTGCATGCACCTTTGGGGAGGGTCCTAGGACAGGTCAGGTGTGGAAAAAGAAACCAGATAATTGGCCAAAGGTAAACAAAGACTCTGGAAGACCTGTCCTATATAAATGGCTTAATTGCCTCTTTCCTGGGCTCCTCCTCATTAGGGCGGACGCCCACACCCTTTCTCTCTCGGTGTGCATCTCTGCCTTGCTTACTTAACTGCTTCTCTGTATGTTCTCCCACTTGTGCTGTCTCTAATAATAAACTTGTACCTGTTTTTACAGTTTTGCCACCTTGAGAAACGCACTTTTCATTGGTGGAAAGGGCCAGGGAAAATTTCCTTCTAGCCTCTACTCCTTGCTGGTCCACTGGCTAGGATTCCTAGCTTTTATTCAGGCTACCCAGGTTCAATTCCTGGGCAGGGAACCAAGATCTCTTCAAGCCACCAGTCACTGCTGACTCTCCCAGATCATAGTCGATGAGGAGTGGGGGGGGGGGGGGGGGTGATGGGGGGAGTGGGGGAGTAGGTTGGGGGGGTGGGGGGTGGGGGAGTAAGGTGGGGGGATTGTCCACAGGCCCGAAGCCCCAGGCCGCCTCCAGAGGGGGCTGAGCCATCGGCCTCTCTCGGCGCCAGGATACTTGACCACGTCCCGCCTCCCGGCGTGCTCCACCCGGCCTGGGACAGAACACCGGAAGCCGCCTGCGCTTTCACGCTCAGGGTCGGGACCGCGGCTCTGCGCGCGGGATGGCGGTGACAGTGACGCTGGAGCCGGCGGGCCGCTGCCGCTGGGACGAGCCGGTGCGCATCGTCGTGCGCGGCCTGGCCCCCGGGCAGCCGGTCACGCTGCGCGCGTCCCTGCGCGACGAGAAGGGCGCGCGCTTCCGAGCCCACGCGCGCTACTGCGCCGACGCCCACGGCCAGCTGGACCTGGAGCGCGCGCCCGCGCTGGGCGGCAGCTTCGCGGGGCTCGAGCCCATGGGGCTCATCTGGGCTCTGGAGCCCGAGAAGCCCTTGCAGCGGCTGGTGAAGCGGGACGTGCAGACGCCCTTCGCCGTGGAGCTGGAGGTGCTCGAAGGCCACGAGCCCGAGGCCCGCCGACTCCTGGGCCGGGCGGTGCACGAGCGCGACTTCCTGCCGCCGGGCGTGCGGCGCGAGCCGGTGCGCGCGGGCCGGGTGCGCGCCACGCTCTTCCTGCCGCCAGGTGAGCTTCATGCTTCGCTGTTTCTCTTGTGTGGGTGAGAGAGAAAGGCAGTAAGTAGGTGGCCCCCAACATTCCGAAGGTCGGTGGGGCCTGAAAAGTTCGAGGAGCCACGAATGGAACGTAAGGCTGGCTGGGGAGGTGGCTCTGCTGCTCCAAAGCAGAGGTGAGGCCAAAGACATCGCAAGGAAAGGGTAAAGGGTAAAGACAGTTGTAATTTAAAAAAGAAAGAAAGAAAAAAAAGTATAGGTAGTTTCCAGTTTTTAAAGTTTTCTTTCTAAAGTTTCTCAGTTTTACAACTTTGCTTCTAACTCCCCCAATATATTAAGATTTAAGGAAATTAGCATGAAGGAGGAAGACCTCTTGCTGCCCACTGGAAATCTTCTAAATTATTGGTTAATTTTACCATTACATAAGAAGCGACAGGCCAATGAAAAAGTTAAAAGATGTTTATCCTCATTAGGAATCAGGAAAATGCAAAATAAAACTCCATACTACATTAAACACCCTCAAAATTTAGAAGTCTAACATTACCAGTTTTTGACCAGTGTGTGGAGGAAAAGGAACTCCCCGGCACTGCTAAAAGGAACACAGTTATCTACTCTGGAAAAAGTTGCTTCTATTTAGAAAGTTGACTGTGTCATTCTATTCCTGGTGCACCAACAGGTATTTATGTTTGTAAGAGTAAAAACAACTGGAAACAGCCTAAATGTCTGCCAACAATAAAACTGATGAATGAGTTGAGGTATATTTCCAGCACAAAAGTGATTGAACTACAGTCACAAGAATCAACATGGATGAATCTCAGAAACTGTTGAGGGAAACATCACGTCCCCAAAGAACACATTCAGTATCATTACATTCAGATAAAATTCAACAGATAGGCAAAATAAACAAAATACTGTTTAAGGCAGGGGTCCCCGACCCCTGGGCCACGGGCCCTTACTGGTCCATGTTCTGTTAGGAACCCGGTTGTACAGCAGGAGGTGAGCAGTGGGTGAGTGAGTGAAGCTTCATCTGTATTTACAGCCGCTCATCATCATTTGCATTATGGCCTGAGCTCCACCTCCTGTCAGATCAGCAGTGGCATTAGATTCTCATAGGAGCACGAACCCTACAGTGAACTGCGCGTGTGAGGGATCTAGGTGGCAGGCTCCTTCTGAGAATCTAATGCCTGATGATCTGAGGTGAAGCTGAGGTGGTCCCATCACCCCCAGATGGGACCATCTAGATGCAGGAAAACAAGCTCAGGGCTCCTGCTGATTCTGCATTATGGTGAGTTGTATAATTATTTCATTATGTCTTACAATGTAATAATAGAAATAAAGTGCACAATAAATATAATGCACTTGACTCATTCCAAAACCATTACATACCCCCATCCCCACACCTGTCTGTGGAAAAATTATCTTCCCCTAAACCAGTCCCTGGTGCCAAAAAGGTTGGGGATCGCTGGTTTAAGGTATACTTATGAGTGCTAAGACTGTAAAGAGAATCAAGAGCGTGATAAAATTCAGAATAGTGGAAAGTGAGTTAAGAGGAACAGGTACTCACAGGGCTTTGACGGTTAGTACTGAATTATTTCTTTAAGCATTCTGGATATAGGGACTTCCCTGGTGGTACAGTGGTTAAGAATCTGCCTGCCAGTGCAGGGGTTACAGATTTGAGCCCTGGTTCAGGACGATCCCACCTGCCACGGAGCAATTAAGCCTGTGCACCACAACTACTGAGTCTGTGTGCCACAACCACTGAAGCCCAAGCACGTAGAAGCCCATGCTCCACAGCAAGAGAAACCACCCCAATGAGAAGCCTGTGTACTGCAACAAAGAGTAGCTCCAACTCATTGCAACTAGAGAAAGCTCACATACAGCAACAAAGACCCATTGCAGCCAATTAATTAATTAATTAATTAATTAAAAAAGGTTCTGAGTATAAAGTATTTGCCTTATAGTTATTCCTTGAAATTTTCACATTAAACATAAACTTATAATGTAAATAGTGAAAATGTGACATAACCAGCCTTATACACAGTGGGTAGCTTTTTGAGTCTAGCCTAATGCATTTGAGATTCATTTCTGTTGCTCCACATCTTGGTAATTGCTTCTTCTTGTGTCTTAGAAGTTTCCCATTAGATGGATGTGCTGCAGTTTGTTTATTCATTCGCCAGCTGGAGGACATTTGGAGATTATGAATAAAGTCACTATAAACACTTGCACCGAAGTTTTTGTGTAAACACAAGTTTTCATTTTTCTTGGGTAAATACCTGGGAGTGATATTACTGTGTCATAACCTAAGTATGTGTTTAACTTCATCAGAAATCGTAAGCAGTTTTCCAAAGTGATTGTATCATTTGCATCCCCACTGTTGCCCTTAAAAATAAAAGTTAGTTACTTGACTAGCAAAAATGGGTTAATTTGGGAATAGCAGAGAATTGCAATTTGAGGCAAGCAAGCCATGGAAACAACCATAGGCAAGTCCAGGAAACCAAGGAGAAGAATGCTATTTTATAGAGAAAAAGGAGGAAGTTGGGAGGGCTTGTTTTGAGCAACAGTCCATCAGAGAAAAGAGAGTTTGGGGTGATGGTGATTTTTCATTGCTGAGTTGCTGGGGTAGTCAGTTTCCTGGAGGGAAGCAATTTACATCTTTTGCTGTTGGTGATTCTTGCCTGTTGATGATCTTTCTGTTTGATCTGAAATTGACAATTCTTCCTACAATTGATGACTCCATTTTAGTGAGGTTTCCCTTTATTAATTAGTAAGGTTTCCCTTTATTAATTTTCACATCTCTCCCTTTTAATCAAGATTTTTCTCCACAAACATCACTAACCAGGAGTCAGTGGAGTGGCTTTTTGTCCTTTGGTGTCGGCAAGGATCTTTCCTGGCTGTCATGTCCCTTGTTAGAGGGAAACTGCACAGAGTGGAAACCTACTGAGGTCGCATTTGAGAAAGAAGGAGGGGTAGGAGGGAGAACTTTCAGGCACGTTCCAACTATAGTCCATATTTATCAAGACCCTAAGCCCTAGAGTACACCTTTTTGGGTACAGTGTTTTTACAAAGGTTTGGTAGGCAATAGTACAGAATCAAAAGTAATGTGACAATTCCAAATTGTATCATGGTTCTAAACCAGGACCCTAGGTCCAGAGGTAGCCCACTGAACAAATACTTATTGGCACTCATTCCAAATTAAGGGAGCAAAGTTCTCCCTACAGAGGTGAACCCAGAGTCATGGATGCCTCCTGGAAATCCCCATTTAAAGCAGCCATGAAAGCAAAATAGAATAGCAAATACAGCAAGAGCAGAGTCAACCTAAAAGCATTAACTGAGTGCATTTGGGAAGATACAGTGCAGGCATAAACATGAGGCAACAGCTAAATGAACTCTTTGTGAAGACAGCAAAACTTCAAAGACATTTTATTGTATTATACTGCGTTGTATTTTTCATCCTAATTGGAGTATAATTGCTTTACAATGTTGTGTTAGTTTCTGCTGTACAACACAGTGAATCAGCTATATGTGTACATATATCTCCATATCACCTCCCTCCCACAATCCCTATCCCACCCCTCTGGGTCATCACAAAGCATCAAGCTGATGTCCCTGTGCTCTGCAGCAGCTTTCTGCTAGCTATGTATTTTACATTTGGTAGTGTATATATGTTAATGCTATTCTCTCACTTGGTCCCAGCTGCCCCTCCCTCCCCCCCCACCCCGTTTCCTCAAGCCTGTTCTCTAAGTTTTTGTCTCTATTCCTGCCTTGCCAGTAGGTTCATCATTAGCACTTTTGTAGATTCCATATGTAAGCATTAGCATATGGTATTTGTTTTTTTCTGTTCAAAGACATTTTAAAACAGTATTGTTATCTCAAAACAATTGTTTGGAACCAAATGTGTTATTAGTAGCATAGCATGTGAGGTTGTAAGTTCAGTTACCCTGAATTTGGATAAGAATTCCGAGTCAGTTAATAGTCCAGATGAAAAGAGACTTTTCGGGAGGTGAATCCTGAAATTTCTAAGAGTACTGGCCCTGACATCTTGGCAAAGCTGTCTGGTCAGATGTCGAGTCCTTCAGTTCTGAGAAATCTTCACTTTCACGTCATCCTGTGATGTGAGGTCCAGTCAGGGTTTGGTGCTTTTTTCAGATGTGTCACGTGAAATGAAGAGTCTATTCCCTGGAGTTCGGCAACACAAGGGTTGGTTAGCAGTACCTGAAAGGGGCCTTTCCAGTGAGGTTAAGAGTCTTTCTGGAGGTGTCTTTTCCAATAGAGGAAGTCTCCAGGATACAGGGTATGATGCTTAAGGTCTTCATTTCCTGGGAGCGCACTGTGACAAGACTGCTCTACCAAAGGGTGGTTATTTTTAATGGAAGCAACTAGGCCTTTACAGTATGAAGTGTACCTCCTTTTATCAGCTGTGAATCAAAAGAGGCGGGAGCCAGGTGCATTGGATGTCTTGTGACTGTCTCAAAATGTGAGAGTTTATGATTTTCATAAGGGGATGAATCTGAGATTTAGAAGAACCAACAGCAATGCTTTTGGCTGAGGTATTTGGAGGGTTTTGACGAACTTTGCCAATTGAGTCTTTTTTAAAAAAAACAAAAAATTACTTATTGGCTACACCGGGTCTTAGCTGTGGCATGTGGGATCTTCACTGCTGCATACAGACTCTTAGTTGTGGCCTGCATCGGGATCTAGTTCCCCGACCAGGGATCAAACCTGAGCCCCCTATGCTGGGAATGTGGAGTCTTAACCACTGCACCACCAGGGAAGTCCCTCCAATTGAGTCTTAATAGTGTCCTTAATTTGTTTGACTTACCCTAAGGATCAAAAATGGTAATTAAGCACAGTGAAAGTGTTGTGAAACCAGCCGAATGGCACAGACTTATTGAAGTACCTGACCAGTAAAATGGTTTCCCAATGGCTGTGCAGTTCAGGAGGAGTTGCCCAGGCAGGGATAATCTTTTCTAACAGAATTTCAGCTACAGGAGAAGCCATGACCTGTGTACAGCGGAAAGCTTCAGTCCTGCGAGAAAACTTTCCAACCATTAGCAAAACATATTTAGATCCATGGGAAAGAGGAAACTGTCTGAAATCCATTTGCCAAAGGTTGAATGGCCCATTAGACAGTAAGGGTCCAGGAGCAGTGAGAACGGGTTTTCCTGGATTCTAGCTTGAGCAGGTGGGACAAGGGAGGTGTACGCACTTTTTGTGACCTTATTAATACTTCCCCACCAATATTTGTTTGTGAAAGCTATCATTTTGTCAGTAGACTAATGCTTTCTGTACGTACAGGGGTAAGTAGTGGGAATTTTAGAATTATGGGTAAGACCAGATTGTTGCTTTTTAGTAAAGTATATAGGGGCTGGGCCATAAGAAAAAAATTTGGAATCCAATATTGACAGTAGGCAGCTAGCCTGAGAAAAGCTCGTGGTTGGCACTTAATTTTAGGTTCAGGATGTACAGGATGCCCCAGGTTTACCTGAAACCAAATGTAGTCCTTCTTGCATAATCAGGTGTCCTAAATATCCAACTTGTGTTAGAGAAAACTGCAATTTTTCTTTGGAGACTTTGTGTCCCTCGAAGGCCAAAAGTTTTGACAGGTGGATGCTGTCTTCCCATGAAGAGTTTTGAGGAGAGCAGAGAAGTAAATCATCTCTGTATTGGGACAGAGTAGAGGCTTCAGAAATGTTCACATCACCCCAATCAGCTTTCAATACCTTGTGAAATGTAAGAGGGAGTTCCTGTGACAGCCTGGGGCATAACTGTCCAGGTGTATTGCTTTTCTTGCCACGTGAAAGCAAACATGTATTGGCTAGGCTCCTCAATTAAAATACTAAAGAATGCACTGTAGGACTTCCTGGGTGGTGCAGTGGTACAGAATCCGCCTGTCAATGCAGGGGACACGGGTTCGACCCCTGCCCTGGGAAGATTCCACATGCCACGGAGCAACTAAGCCCGTGCGCCACAACTATTGAGCCTGCACTCTAGAGCCCGTGAGCCACAACTACTGAGCCCATGTGCCACAACTATTGAAGCCCACGTGCCTAGGGCTCGTGCTCTGCAACAAGAGAAGCCACTACAATGAGGAGCCTGCGCACCACAATGAAGAGTAGCCACCACTGCCAGCAACTAGAGGAAGCCTGTGTGCAGCAATGAAGACTCAACACAGTCAATAAATAAATAAAATAAATTAGAAAAAAGAAAAAGAATGCACTGTATAAGTCAGTTACAGTCAAAAAGTTGCTTTCATTGGGACCTGATGTCAGTAGTGTGTGGGGATTAGGAACAACAGGTGTCAAGGGATGACAGTATTTATTACTTGTAAGTCTGGGACAAACCTCCTATCCCAGCTGTTGGATTTTTCTCACAGCTAAAATAGGGGTGTTTCAGGGACTTGTACAGGGGATAATGAGGCCCTGAGAATTTTACTGCTTTCTTATGGCTTTGACACATTGCAGGGATTCTTTGTTACTAGGGTACTGATTAATTTGGGGAGAGGTTTTGAGAGATCTGTTTGAATATTGACAGGAGTTGCACTGTGGATTCCTCCAATATCACTTGAAGATTTTGCCTGTAAAGAGGAGAATGGAGCTGATCCAATTGGGACGATTGATCGGTGTCTCCCAGATTCAGCTACAGAGCCGACAGAAATGGAGCCAATAAAGGATGTCAAAGCGTCATTTAATTCACTTAACTGGCTATTTTCACTGCTACTGTCAAATTCCAGAATTATTTCCGTGTTGTGGGAGAGAGAAATTCCAGTATAATCCTTTTCTGAGTCTCAACCTAATAGATGAAGGGGGCAGAGGAACTCAGGAGTAAAGGGTGTGTATGTGTCAAGGGCCTAAACAAAAGGGAATAGGTTCAGAGACAGGAACTTCCTGAGATTCATTAGAGAGCCCCGACTATTTGAACTATTTTAGGACTCCTAAGCAGGGACTGCTTTCTAGCAGTGGGATTGAGCATGGAGAGTGTAACTCTGGTTTGTCATTAAGGACAGAAAGAGCTCCATCCCCAATCTGGAGAAATGTTTCTCCAGGTGGATTAAGAGGGAGGTCTGGGAAGGGCCCTGTAGTTCCTGAGAGACCCATCATTGGAAATTAGGAGGACATTGGAAAGGCTGGCTAGAGGCCTGAAGGCATCTGGAGCAGGAAAATGTGTAAAAATCTGGTTTTCAGTGTCCTGTCTCTTCCCAGTAATAGCAGGCAGGTTTTGGGCTCTGTTCAGGAACCTTCATTTGCCAGAGTTGAAAATTAAGAAGTCTAGTGGTCTTCCTTATTAGTTGACTCATGTAAGGTGTGAATGAGCTGAGTTGCCAAATTAACTAAATCAGAGTGGACACAGTTTCGCATTCCACCCTGCTTGTTTTAACTAAAAGAGGATGATCCTGGCTCAGTGCCTAAATAAACATAGAGTTAAAGGCTACCTGACTGGATTCACCACCTGAAGGAAGACCAGAGTTTGCTTTGAAAACAATCTGAAAGCAATTCTACTAGTCATAAAAAGGTTCACCACGGTTTTGTGTGCAAGCCTGAATTTTGTCCCAAAAAGAAGTTTTAGGAAAAGGTACTGTAATTGCTTGGTAGAGGTTTTCAGCAAGTCATCTAGCATTTTGCCAAAAGTGAGGGGTTTGTTTTTCTAAATCCTATTCAGGATGTTCCCATCAGGGAAGCTTCATCCAGTGTTTGGGTTAACCCTCCCCAACAAGCAGGTGGACTAACTGACAGAAATCTAAGCACCCAGCATGGGAAGTTTGAATAACTGTGGTAAACGCTTTAGCAAACCTGTGAGGGTCCTCAGTTACTTTAGGAAACTTCACCTATGGGTCCCCATTTGGCCTTAGTCCAGGGAACATAAGAAATTTGGGGTTTACTTGGGTCCTCAGAAGACATAATTTTAGAGGGGCAGGTTCTGGTAGGTTCAGAGGAGGAGGGGGTGGAGAGAAGTTCAGGGGAAAAGGGAAACGCGGTCAGAGCGTTAGCATGGGGATACTGAGGTATAGAGGAGGTGGAGGCAGTGCAGCAGGGAGGCAGGGGTGTGGCACTGGAGGTGGGGCCTGAGCACAGCAGGTGTCTGCCATGTGTCAAAGGAAGGGAGAGGGAAAGAGAGGCCTCAGAGACCTTTGACTTCTTTAGTTGTTTGTTTGCCTCAGTTAATGTAGAAATTGTAATGTGCAGGGAGGTAATTTTAGATTCCTGATGTTTGCAAACCTCAAAATGCAGATTAAAATGGGTGTGTAACAGGGAAGAGCTAAGTCAGGCTCCTTGTTAGGTCTGTTTCTTTGAGTTTAACCTTTACTTTTCGCTGCTTTTGTTAGTATCATCATAGGTGATGGCCTGCCTCAGGGAGCCCTTCCTCTCTGCCTGAATGTTTAACTAAAGTGCCTCTGTTCAGCTCACAGGCAGACACATCTGCCCTGCCCACCTGTGTGAATGGCTGCAGGAAAAAAAGCAACGAACATGTCCCCTCACCTGAGGCTGGTCATTCCAGGAGATGGTTGGCAAGACTGATGGCCCTTTCACTTTACTTCCTTACCGCCTCTCCCTCTCTGATTGTATAGAACCAACTGGCATCCAGAGCCCAATAAGATGGTTTTTCAGAGACACGAATCTGCCATCTTCTTGGTCGGCCGGCTTTCCGAGTAGAGTCGTATTCCTTGCCGCAACAGCTCGTATCCCATTCATGCGTATGGGAAGCAGAGTGAGCTTGGACTCGGTAACAGGCGTCCAGTTCAGGTTTAAGAAAAGTAATTTGGGGAGCTCGAGAGTTCCCCATCTTCTCGATTGGTGTTCTGATTTACTTTTCTTAAGTCGGTCCATTTAGTTAGAAATGCACATGAGGAGAGACCAAAGCTTTTCAACATAAAACCGCCTGGAGTCGCAGAGGGTTGGGCATCATCAAAGCATTTTGATGACTGCAACTGCATTTCTTAAAGGTTTTTCTCTGGAGCAAAAAGAAAAATTCCTGAACAACACAGTTCCAAGGCACAGCCCAGTTCCTAAAGAAATCAGACCAAAGGCCAAAGGAGTACTCTCAGAAAGGACAAAGCCTTTGAACAGATCCCAGATAAAGCTTGGAGAGCTCAAGATGCAGAGAGTGGAGCTTGAAATCCAGCAGAGATGTGCCCTTAAACTCCAGGGGCAGCTAGAAGGCAGCAAGCTCAGAGGGCTCTGTGGGTGCTGGCACCTGTGTCCTCACCAGCCTGGGAGTTTTGAGGGGTTCTCTTTGGATCCCACTTCAGAACACCAAGTAATGTTGACCTTAAAAATAAAACAGTTGTTTTTCTAGCAAAAATGGGTCAATTCTAGAACATCAGAGAATTGCCTTTTGGGACAAGCATGCCACGGCAAAAAAGCATAGGCAAGTCCAACAACACAAGGAATGTTATTTTATAGGGAAGAAGGAGGAAGGTGAGAGGGGTTATTTTAAATAAATGCCTATTGGAGAAAAGAGACAGCTTAGGGTGCTGGTGGTTTCTCATTGGCTGAGTTGCTGGGGTAGTCAAGTTCTTGGACGGGGTGCAATGTACATCTTTTCTTGTTGGGGCCTGTGACTGATGATTCTTTCCTGTTGATGATTCTTCTGTTGTGATCTGTAGTTGACAATTCTTCCTGTAGTTGATGTGGAGCGGTACTGCTGAGAGCTGCCCTTCTGTCCTCTGGATCCATTGTGAGGTTCCCCTTTATTAATTTCACACCAGCAGCAATGTATGAGGGATCCAGTTGTTCCACATCCTCACTAGCATTTGGCATTGTCAATTTGGGGGGGGGGGGGGAGGCGGGGCAGGAGAAGGCAATGATTTTGCGGTTTTTATGGTCTGTAGCTTACTTTTAATCACAAAAGTAGTACAGGCTCTCTGTAAATATCTGTGGGGCTTTGAGGCCCTCGGCATAGAGGACAATGTGGGTTTAGCCTAGGCCACACTCCAGATCTTTGAAGACCAGAGCCATTCAGCCTTTCTGATTGTCAACAGAAAACTTTGACATCACCAAAGAGGCAACAAATGGCTTTTGACACCACTGCAAAGGCTTTTAAGAATAGTTTAGTTTTGTGTTTTGTTTCTTCCCCAGAAGCTGGGCCCTTTCCTGGGATTGTGGACGTTTCTGGAGCTGGAGGTGGCCTTCCAGAATATCGAGCTAGTCTGCTGGCTGGGAAAGGTTTTGCTGTGATGTCTCTGGCCTATTATAACTATGAAGACCTCCCCAAGGGCATAGAGAACCTCCACCTGGAGTACTTTGAAGAAGCTGTGAACTACCTGCTTCATCACCCTCAGGTTGGAACTTCCTCTACTTTTTATGTCCTGCATGTTGGTTGTCCTTCTCTTAAATGCTCTTGGTTTTCACAGAACTTGACAAATTCATGACAGCCCCTCCCTGCCCCCAACACACACTACCTCTCATAGTCACTTGTCCCAGACAGTTTCCATGCAATTAGATGTTACTGTAATAGGTTTTCTGCCAATAAAGATGTTCTAGTTGGAATTATGGAATTTTAAATTCCAGTATTTTATAGTATTTCATTACAGGCCCAAACAGACTGAGATCCCTGGGTTTGACCCAGGAAGTAGAGGGAAAGGGGAAGTGGATCACTGTCTCCAGTTTGAATGTTTATTTTTAATCTCTCCTCCATGTGCCCCTCTGAGAGCAGAGTATTCAGTTTTAAGGAAATACTTGGTAGCAAAGAACGCAGCTAGTAGGAAATGTATTGAGGGCTCAGGATATCAGAGGATTAGAAGACAGACCTTGGTCAGGGTATCAGAGGATTAGAAGATAAACCTTGCTTATTTTATAATTCAGTAAGGGTTCAAGGTTGATGGAAGTGCTGGATGTCTTAGAAAATGTGGGGGTGTAGTGAAACCAGCACAATATGTTTGAGAGAGAAAAGTTAAATTTGAGGTGTGATCTTGCCACCGAAGTAGCTTTGTGACCTTGGGTCCTCTGTTTGCTCCTCTCAAAAACTGGGATGACAATAATATGCCATTCCTGTATCTTGATGAGAAATAAATGGTTGAAATCAGTTAAGGGTGCTCTTGTGGGAACCGTGACACACACACACACACACACACACACACACACGCACACACAGAAAAGGACTGCTGTTGAGAGGTCAATCAAAAGACCACTTACATGAGAAGAGTTTGGTCATTGACAAGAGCAGCCATTTTGGAATAGGACAAACCCAAATTACCCTGGTGGGGACTGAGTAGAGAAGGAGGAAAGAAAATAACTACAAAGGTTCCCACAAGATTTGCTGTGAGGGAGTAGAAAAGTAGGGCAGAGTGGATTTGAGGTCGAGGGATTGTTATTTAAATGTAAGAGGTACTGGAGCATGGGGTACACTGATAAGGAGGAGCCTGTAGAGAAGAAAGTTATGAAGGAGAGAGGGAGGGAGGAAGTACCTGCAGGAGCAAAGTCCCTGAGGACGAGAGTTGATGGGATCCCAAGCACCCGCAGAGGAGTGGCCTTGGATAAGGACAGAGATACTTTGGAAACAGGAGGGAAGGCGGAGGGCTTGATCCGGGTGGGACTAAGTAGCCTTGGAAGGGAGAAATGAGAACAAGTTCCAGCCTGATAGCTTGTACCTTCTCCATGAAGTAGGATGGGATGAAAGTGAAGGGGAGTATGGGTTAAGGGGCTTACAGAGGGAGGAGACAAGGTGAATCGGTCTTTTGGAAGAGTGGAAACAAAACATGAGTGGAGCAGGATTGAGGGGCAGTGTGGATGCTTATTTGCAATTTGTGGTCATGGGACAGGGAAGGGCCCATTCTGATTCCATTCTGGATCTGTTGCTTTTACTTTAACCTTTTTTTAAAAAAATTTATTTATTTGTTTATATTTTTATTGGCTGTGTTGTGTCTTCATTGCTGAACACGTGCTTTCACTAGGTGTGGTGAGCAGGAACAACTCTTCATTGTGGTGGGAGGGCTCCTCATTGCGGTGGCTTCTCTTGTTGTAGCTCTAGGTGCACAGCCCTCAGTAGTTGCAGCACATGGGCTCAATAGTTGTGGCGCATGGGCTTAGTTGCTCTGCGGCATGTGGGATCTTCCTGGAGCAGGGATTGAACCCGTGTCCCCTGCCTTGGCAGGCAGTTTCTTAACCACTGTGCCACCTCTTTTACTTTAAACTTTCTTTTTGTTGCCTTTTCATTTTAATCACTGACTATAGCTGTCAGCATACATAATGGCCTGCAACAGGGAACCCTGCCCCTCTGCCTGACTGTTAAACTAAAGTGCCAGTTGTTCAGCTCACAGAGACTTTCTGACACTGCCCACCTGTGAATGGCTGCAGAAAAGAAGAAATGAACATATCCCCTCCCCAATGCAGGCCAGGGAGGAGATACCTTGCCACATAAGTGTCCATTTACTTTACTTCCTCACTTCCTCCCCCTCTGTGTTTTGTAAGAGAAACTAGCATCCAGACCCCGATAAGATGGTTCTTTTGAGACACTAGTCTGCCATCTTCCCAGTCTGCTGGCTTTCTGAATAAAGTTGCTATTTCTTGCCTCAACACCTCTTCTCCCAATTTATTGGCCTGTCATGCAGTGAGTAGAGCGAGCTTGGACATGGTAGGAAATTTGGGCTTTTCCTTAGAGGACAAGGCAGTTTGTTTAATTGGGGTACCCTGTTGGAGAGGGGACTTGTTGTTGGACTGTACCTGGTTTGGAACCGGTTGGTTGGTTTGTAGGATAAGTCTACCTGATTTGGGAAGTGGTTCGTTGGTTTTGGTTTTGGTTTTGTGTGCATGGATGCTGGAATTTGTTTGGGGCTTTTGTGTTGGAATTTGTGACTTTTTTGTGTTTTGGTGTTACCAAATTTAAAAAAATAGGAAATACTCCATCTATCCCAAAGGAGAGCCCTTTGGGGTGTATATTAGATAAATGGGCAAAACATAGCCATGAGCCTATTGTTGCCAGACTCTTGGCTCTCTGCACACCAATGCCAAATCAAAATGTGGAGACAGAGTTACGGAGGAGAAAGAAAGAGTGGCTTTATTTCTTTGCCAGACAGAGGGGGATCACAGTAGGCCAGCACCTCAAGACCTGTGCCCCCCTCCCTGGGGAATAGGGAGAGGTCAAACAGTGTGATCCTGGTCAGAGGTATGGGATAAGAATCACCCCGGCAGTATAGTCTTCTTTCTTCTGCAGAGTTTCTGAAGGGTGGGGTTGCTGAGAGGACTAGGGTGTGTGCAGGGTCTCAGGTGGTCGGGTCTCCTAATCTTGATGAGTTTCTCTGGTCCCTTTCATCGTGCCTCAGGTGGTTTCGTGGCTGCTCCTCCCCTGATTAGCCACTGTGTGAATCTGCCCTTTGGAACTCAGGGAAGGTCACGGAGGCTGGAGTCTTGCCTGCAAGAAACGGGGGACAAACAGCCCTCCATGCCCGGGAGCCCCACAGGGCCCTGCTCGGCATCACTATGACTAAGAAAGACATGATGTGGTATTGTAATAGGGCACTATCATAATGGCTCACTGCATTATTATAGGATCTCTCAGTTAGAAGTGTTTTGCAAAAGAGCAGGGAAAAGAGATGAGATTCCGTATGTAGAAGTACTTATGCTATGGCATCAGGAGGAAAAGGAGTGAAAGGGCTGCCACCTTATGGTGCAGTGATCTAAAAGGAAACCCAAGGGGGAATCTGTTTGCAAGGGAAAGAGGGAGAAAATGAGAATGGCAACACTGTACTTCAAAACCTAAATCCCCCTCCCGCCTATCCAGCTCCCCCACTGGGCGAGGAGGCTGCACTGGCAGTTGTTCCAACTGCCCACCCATGTCACCAACATAGTCCCTCCTTTCACTGCCTCCCATTTCCTCTACCCATGGGGATGGATAGAAGTTTTTATGTTAACCCCCAAAGCAGAGGGGCTTAGTTTATATCACCATCTAAGACCCGGCAGGGCACCCAGTTTGGACTGGAAGCCACTTCCACAGTGGGGCAATTTCCCTTGCACCCACATCGTGTAAGAGGCCAGGGGACTCCCTTGTACTTGAGGCATTGCTTCTACTTTTCCCACAGGAGGCCCAGCTAACTTTGACAGTGGGGAACAAGTTGATTGACTTTGAAGTGGAACCACTCCCCACCCTTCCCTATTTATCTTAAGAGGTTTGTAAGTATTAAACAAAGGGGAAACAAAGTCATGCTAGGATGCCTCTATCTTTGAGATGCAAATGTCCTATCTGGTCTTCTCAGGAACCCTTATCTCTGCCATCTTTTTCAAATGCACATTTGGAAAAGAGGGTAAAGTAATTTAGAAATTGACTTGTCAAGGGTGAATAGAAATCCTAAGTGTCTTTCTGTAAATATTTAGCCATCTAGAGAAGTGAGGTTGATTGTTTCCATCTGCCAGAAACCTGTTTTCATCCAACCTCTTTTGTAAGCTGGTGGGTTTTTACATTGCTGTACCTGACTCAGGGCTGAAATTTTGCAGTGAGAACTATGATGTCTCTCTGTGTCTCTGTATGTGCCTTTGTCTTTGGATAACATTGCTGAGGTTGATTTGTGGATGAGCGCTGTTTAATTGGCTTAAAGAAAAGGAAGCTCTTACAAACCAAACAATTCTACATTCGAGAGAAATGAGCTAAATGAGTTTCAGCTTCATGTGAACTGGGAAATAGTATTAAATTAATACCTGGTATTAATATTTGTTGATCTAATTAATATAGATATGTCTTTGGAGTCATCCACATTAAGTATAATACTTTTATTGTGCTAAGTTGAATATAAGCTAAATAAAATCTTGCTATATCTGTTGCAACTCTGTCAGCAAGGAAAGTAACTTGATGTGAAGAAACGTTTAAGAAAATGCTAATGAGATAAGAGCTTTGGGTGAACATTTAGAAAGAATTATGTTTTAGGAATGTCTACCTCACATTAATCTCTCCAGATATTTGACACTTTGAAAGTTAGAATTGTGCTAAATTAATGGAAGGTTTGTGGAACGTGGACCCCGAGAAAAGAGTTTTGTGCATGGTCAGGACTGACTAAGTGTAAAATAAGTTAATTGAGTAAATGAATTTTAAAAGTAAGCTGGTGCAAAACTTGAATTTGGCTTTTCTCTCTGTTGAGAAGAAAAGTTTTCCTAAGATGTTGAGCTGCCTTTGATAACAGATTTTAAGTTTCTTTACCTTTTAAGTGATGTGTTCTGTATGTGCCTTTGAAATCTTTGATTGTTCCTTTGGCTAAGTGAAGATCGTTTCACAGTGACCTGGGATCGTATCCGACTGTTTCAAACCCTTTTAATATTTTTTTGAGAAAACTTCCCAAATCAAATTAGAATGAAGTTCCTTTGACCTCTGGCTAACTTTGGGATGCTTCAGAGGGCCCCTGAAACACCCCAAAGAGAGATATTAAGCTAATTAGGTTCACTTGGTATGTTACAGTACATGCGAGGTGTTGTCAAATGAGTAATAAATCTTCTTAGGTTATATTGTATGGTAAATGATACAGATATTCTAGAGATTGTATGGAGTTCCTAAGAGTCTGATCTGTGCTGGTAAAATGTTATCAGTCATAATTCTAGTTATTATCTGAAAGTGCTGTATGTCACAGCAGTAACCAAGTTACTTTGTCAGTCTCGTTGTAATCAGATTTAAGCGTGCCTTCTTGAGTCTTTTGTCATTATAGACAGCTATGGTTTCACTCTGATGCCTTTACAAAAATGCTTCTTCTTCAAGAAGATTTATAGAAAGGACTTTTGGATAAAGAAAAGTTTCTCACTTTCAGACCATAACGCTGAACTCGGTAAGAAATTGAAGAATTCCAGTGGGAAACCTGATGGTTTCATAAAGCTGTTGACAGAAAGGATTAGTTACATAGGACTGAGCAAACTGGTGAATGTGGTTATGATTTTTATGGTTTCTATGTGAAAAATTACTGATTTAAGTCTGTGTTTTCCAGGTGTAAGGAAAACCTTCCCCTTAAAATAATTGTGACTTACACTAATTTGGTAAACTATACCTTTTTTAAAAATTAATTTGTTTTTTTATCTATTGGCTGCGTTGGGTGTTTGTTGCCGTGCGGGGGCTTTCTGTAGTTGCGGAGGGTGGGGGCTCTTCTTCATAGCAGTGTGTGGGCTTCTTATTGCAGTAGCTTCTCTTGTTGCGGATCACAGGTTCTAGGCACGTGGGCTTCAGTATTTGTGGTTTGTGGGCTCTAGAGCACAGGCTCAGTAGTTGTGGCACATGGGCTTACTTTTTCTGCTGCATGTGGGATCTTCCTGGACCAGGGCTCGAATCCGTGTCCGCTGCAGTGGCAGGCAGATTCTTAACCACTGCACCACCTGGGAAGCCCGGTAAATTAAACCTTTGTAAGCAGAATTGAAACCTTTATCTTTTTCTCTCTACTTGGTTGGTCCTGCCAGTAGCATGTGCTCGTCTCCGATATTAAACCATGCATGTCTAAGTGCGCATGGCTGGTACAGTGCAACTGCAGATGACTCATTAAGTCAGGGACGGTCCCTTTGGTAGCTCGCTACTGCAACCGGATTACAACTAGCTACACTCATCATTGTTTTGTCTTTTGTGTCCAAATGGTTTGTGCTTTGTGTCTCCCTGCTACACTTTGTCTTTGTCAGTGTTACTAGCTGCATTACTTCTATCCTGTCTATTTTCTAAGATTGTTGCCTCTTCCAGTACCCAGTGGGTAACCAGGCCTCCAACAAAACGTCTGTGGCTAAACATCTTGAGGAAATAGATCACATTTATAACATAATTGCAATAGTGTGAGTCTAGGTATGGGAAGAAGGCACAAGGGAGAATGTCTGCTGGATCATACTTACATAGAGGATCCAGAGACTCTTTCATTATCAATGGGCCTAATCCAAAAATTAGCACCTGGAGTGGCATATCAAGAGTTTTTGCCTGATCTGGGATGAGCCTCCCAGCGCTGTGGGACAAAATTTGATCATGAAATGTCTCCCAAGTTTTGGTGAAATTGCTGACCTAGAGGAGAGGATGTGAGAAATGGAATATTTCCTGCCATATCACTTACCAGCGATTGCAGCCCTCCAGCAGGAGCTGGTGAGCCCTGAGGAAACTCTGGAAAGAGAAGAATACCTGCCATCTAGCAGCCATCAGACTGCAGCCACTCACTATGGTGAGCCGTGAGAAAACTTCAGGATATGAGAATACAGGATACAGGGCCAGATAGCTGAGGTGCACATCAAGGGAATGATTAAAGTGAGTCCAGACTCTTGCATCTTCCCCTACACAGAAAAGCGCTAAACTCAACTTGAGCTGCTGCCTCCTGGGCTTGAAATCCTCAAAGTCCCCACCAAATAAAACATCACTCTTAAATTTTAGGCCGTAAATATCTTTTAAAGTCTCCAGGTGTAAAGTAGACACTTTGCAAAGAGGAACAAAAGAAGATAAATCTCAACATTTGGAACATTGGCACTGATGGTGGACACTTCCAGAAAGATCCATGTGATGAAGCAGTGAGAACATTGGTCACCCCTTTTTCCACATTGACACTAGGAATTGTAAAAGGGAAGAGCCAATTCTAGCTCCGTGTTGGATCTGTTTCTTTTCCGTTAACCTTTGCTTTTTGTTGCTTTTGTTATAATTACTGTCTATAGCTGTAAGCATACGTAATGGCTTGCCACAGGGAAGCCTGCCCCTCTGCCTGACTGTTAAACTAAAGTGCCTTTGTTCAGCTCTCAGAGACATTCTCACCCTGCCCACTTGTGAATGGCTGCAGAAAAGGAGAAATTAACACATCCCATCACCGATGCAGGTGAAGGGAGGACATATTTTGCAAGATAAATGGCCGTTTTGCTTTACTTCCTCACCGCCTCTCCCTCTCTGTCCTATAAAAGAAACTGGCATCCAGACCCCAATAAGATGGTTCTTATGAGACACTAGTCTGCCATCTTCTCAGTCCACTGGCTTGCTGAATAAAGTCGCTATTCCTTTCCTCAGCACCTCTTCTCCCAATTTATTGGCCTGTTGTATGGCGAGTGAGAGAGCTTTGACTTGGTAACAGGCATGACATGGAAGTAATATCTGTCAGCACAAGCGTGTGTTATTTTCTCCAGCAGTGTTCATTTGCACAAATGCAGGCCTGGAGGAGTGAATAACAGGTGGATGTAACTGAGGTTAGCACTTTAGCAGGCAAGCGTGACCAAAGGGAGAGAGGTATTAAAGGAGGTCAGAGTGTCAGCAGGGGAGCAATAGTAATGATGAAGCCTGGAATCTAAGCTGCGTGAGGTGGGAAGTGACAACACGAGAGAGGTGCTGAGAGTGAAAACATGGTAGGCAGGGTCTCAAGAGAGGTGGCAGTGGGCAGTACTGCAGCGGCTACACTGGAGGTCAGTAAGATGGTGCTTAGGTTGTAGGATGCTTGAAGCTGAGATTTTGGAGATGATGTACTTACTGATGACTCGGCTTAGGATATGACAGTGGGTGTGTGTGTCTGAGGTAGGGGAGAGGAAAAGCTCCTTGGAGGTTTCGAGGTCAAGGAACTGAGAGGTCAGAGTACTTAGTAGTCATCCCTACGTGGCTGTCTATGGAGACTGTGGTGATGGAGAAATTATGGAAAGCAAGGTAGAGAGGAAGGAGAAGTCAGTATCCCAAGGCTGCAAACCTCGGTAAGCGGGAGAGCCAATTCAGGCTCAGTTCCAGCCGACTCTCAAGTCCAGGCACTCGTCACCACACTGCACTGTTCGTGGACTCATTCTCCTTTTCCCTTTGGCCTTTTCTCAGGTAAAGGGTCCAGGAGTCGGGCTGCTTGGGTTTTCCAAAGGCGGCGACCTCTGCCTCTCCATGGCGTCGTTCCTGAAGGGCATCACCGCGGCCGTCATAATCAATGGCTCTGTGGCCAATAGCGGCGGAAACTTACACTACAAGGGTGAGACACTGCCGCCTGTGGGTTTTGACCGAGGTCGAGTCAAGGTGACCAAAGATGGCTTAGCAGACATTTCGGATGCCCTGAACAGCCCTTTGGAAGGCCCTGACCAGAAGAGCTTCATTCCCGTGGAAAGGGCTGAGTGTGCCTTCCTCTTCCTTGTGGGTCAGGATGACCACAACTGGAAGAGTGAATTCTATGCGAATGAGGCCTCGAAACGCTTGCAGGCCCATGGTAAGCCGAAGCCCCAGATCGTCTGTTACCCCGGGGCGGGGCACTACCTTGAGCCTCCTTACTTCCCCTTGTGCCGGGCCTCCATGCACGCCTTGGTGGGCCGCCCTGTCATCTGGGGAGGGGAGCCCAGGGCTCATGCCAGGGCCCAGGTGGATGCTTGGCAGCGGCTCCAGACTTTCTTCCACAAACACGTGGGTGGGAAGAAAGGGTCGATCCCATCCGTGCTGTAGTCTTTCATCTGACTGTGTGGCATCTCTGATGCTACTCTGTCCTGGGAACAGCTGCCACAAGTAGTGTATATGTGTCGCTGTTTTCTTTTCAATAATTTCTTAGAGTTTTTCCCCTTCAGTATTAAAGTGAACTTACCAGGAACTTTTCAAGATTTTTAGAAATTACATACTTTTTCAGTTGTTTGGGAGGAGAGTTATTCTACAGAAAACACAACACGTGGAGAAAGCATGCCCTTTAGTATCTAACAACACATAACCAACAAGGCTTTAGCTCTGAAATGAAGAGTCGTACCTGGTAAACAATTCCTGCTAGGTAATTGTTTGAATTGTTTATTATTGAACTTGCAATTATATACTAATTTATTAATAAATAAATGGTTACCTACTGTATATGAAAATCTTATGAAATATTAAAAATATCAGATTTGAGTGTCTCCTTTAAGAGTGGAACTGGACATCTTAGCTGTAAATCACTATACTAGGTAGAGTACTACTTAGCGGTAGCTTTTTCTTTATACAACTGTGAGGCAGGCGTCATCTTCATTTTACAGATGAGGAAACTGAGACTCAGAGAAGTTCTCTGCATGGTACCTGTAGAGCCTAGTCTCCCCACATGCAGTTTCTTCTGTCTTTGTTAAGCCCATCTGTGCTCTCCTCAGGGTAACAGCCCAGCCACAGGGAAAGGAAGTGGCTCTTATTTGTCCTACCTAAATTTTCAGTGGATTTCCTGGACTTGCAGTGTGGGGGTGGGGGTGGTTTCAGGGCACCAGATGTTAAAAATACCTAAGAGTAGATCTGGAACTCTGGCAGGAGACAGATGGGCTCCAGGCTAGGCATTTACCACCAGCCTCCTATTTACACATCCTGAGGAAGGAGGCAGGTGGGCTCTCGGATAGATACCTACAAGTAGCCTCCTGTTTGCACTTCAAGGTGGAGATCACAACAGGAGCAGGGTAAACATCTAGACTTTGCCTCCTGTGGACACTGTAAGTAACCGTTATGGCAGGGACAGAGCGGGGCTAAACCCTGTTGGCGTAAAAGATCAAGAGGTCAGAGGACTTCCCTGGGGGCGCAGTGGTTGAGAATCCTGTTGGAGGAATTGGTAGAGGAAGACAGGTCCCCGAGGCTTATAATGCAGGAAGCAATGTTTATTGTACCAGCACAGGCCCAGTGGATTCACATCCAAAGACTGAGCCCCAAACCAAAGGAGAGCTTCTGCTTTTACAGACCAGTTCCCGTGCTTTTGGGAGCCTATAGCTATGTTTATCTACACAGAAGCAAGGTACAGAAGCCAGAGTGCCTAAGTTAGTTTTTCCTTATCTTGTTGACCCATGTGTTTGTGTTACCCCGGCAGGGTCTTTTGAAAGAGATCATAAGCAATTTATTCCCTGGAGCTTGCATTTTCCTATGTTTGCCTTATCCTTTCCTGTTTTTGTTATTGACCTGCCTCAGTCCACCTGCCAGTGCAGGGGCCATGGGCTGGATCCCTGGTCTGGGAAGATCCCACATACCATGGAGCCAGCTAAGCCTGTGTGCCACAATTACTAAGCCTGCTCTCTAGAGCTCACGAGCCACAACTACTGAAGCCTGTGCACCCTAGAGCCCGTGCACTGTGACTACTGAGCCTGCGTACTGTAACCATGGAAGCCCCGCTGCTACAGCCCACGCTCTACAGCAAGAGAAGCCACTGCACTGAGAAGTCCACACACTGCAACCAAGAGTTTCCCCTGCTTGCCACACCCAGAGAAAGCCTGTCCAGCAAGGAAGACCCAATGCAGCCAAAAAATAAATTAAAAAAAAAAAGAGGTCACATAATTCCCGTCCTTGGGGCAAGGGAGCCAGTGTACATGCACAGAACGGCTCCTTGGGGGTCAAAAGAGGGGGGGCAGCAACCCATAATAGGTGATGCCTCCTTAGGCCTCCGGGCTGGAATCCAGCTTGGATAAAAGTTTTGCACGCGTGTTGGGGAGGGTCCTAGGGCCCGTCAGGTGTGGAGAAAGCAAGCAGATAATTGGCCAAAGGTAAACAAAGACCCGGAAGAACTGCCCTGTACACATGATTTCAGCCACGCTTTCCTGTGCTTCTCCTCGTTGGGTAGGACCCCCACACCCTTTCTCTTCGGTGTGTATTTCTGCCTTGCTTCTGTCTTAACTAAACTGTTTCTCTGTGCGCTCTCCAACGTGTTGTGCTGTGCCTCCAGTCATGAACTTGGCACCTGTTTTTACAGTTTTTGCCTCCTTGAAACATTCTCGCTTTCAAACAGAGGCAATAGCCCGGGAAAATTTTCTTCTAGCCTCTAGCCCTTGCTGGTCTGGTGGCTAGATTCCTGGTTTTCATCCAGGCTACCCAGGATCAATTCCTGGGCAGGGAAGTAACATCTCGCTTCAAGCCATGGCTCACTGGTGCCTCTCTGAGATATTTGGTGCCAGAACCCCAGAAGTCAAGGTAAACTACAGGTCTTGACCAAGCTGCTGGCCGAGACTTGTGACTTTCATTCTCTCTCCCGTGAGAACTTGCTTGCTGTCACTCTGCTTTGTTCTCTTTCCAAGACCCACAGGGCTTAATCCCGGGTCTCTCAGGGAAGCAGCCCAAGGGGTTTTTCTCCCTCCTCTCCCTCTTTCTCTCGCTCTGCCTAAACTACAACCCTTATCTCCCCTGGGTAGGGGAGGCAAACCTTTACTCTCTCAGGGTTTTTGGCCCGGGTTGAGAATAAAATTAAGACCGATTAAAAGAGAAAAGCATACCAAGTTTATTTTTACATGCATATGGATGTCTCCACAAGAAAATGAAGACCCATTGTGGAAAAACCTAAGTGTTTATATTCTAGGTTGAAGACACTGGAAACTGTGGAAAAGTAAAATATATGGAGAGATTAAGGAAGAGAAGTTATTGTGATAAGGTCATGGGAAGAATTCTCTCACTCTTGACTCCTGTTTTTGGTGAAAGACTGAACTTTCCTCCTGTATAGGGAGACCATCTCTCACATGGGAGTTTCCTGTCCTGCTTTCGGGGAAAAAAAGGGGGATGAGTGTCCTTCTTGTGCCTGCTGTTTTTCAAGAGCCTTTAGCTCTAAATAGTCAAGTTTACATCATCTTCTGCCCATCTTTTGATTGGGTTGTTAGTTTTTTTGATATTGAGCTTCATGAACTGCCAAAGGACATATTTTGCAGTAGCATCCCCTGAACCATCACCTGAATTGTTTCCACAGTGTCTCTCGTCCCCACTTGACTTTGAGAACTGAAGGTCCACTGAGGGAGAATTTTCATCTTGCTGTGAAATACTGCCGTGTGCTTAATTTCTTCCTGCTCCTAACATGTTTTTTTCTAATGGTAAATTCTGAGTTCAAGTCTAAAACACCAGATTCTTCTAAAAGTCAACTTCCAAATTCCTTAATCGGTCCCACTAATAGTCATAACCCCTATTAGCCCCATGTTTTCTTTTCCTAAATTCTAAAAATTTCCATTCTTGCTGTAACTTCTAGAAAGCCACCAGTACCATAATGCGTGTCCTCCACTGCTCTCAGGGATACTGTCAAGTGTTTACCCAGCAACATTACCCCTCCCCCTGGTATAAGAATTCCTGAGTTTCATTCAGGAATTGGCCATCTCCACCCTGATGGCAGGGGCAATGATGGTGGTTCCTATTGGATTTAAGTCAGTCTCAGCATTCCATCCGGGGAAAGTGGGTAATTTCAGTGAAATTCTTGGAAGTCTGGCTGTTCTCTCTCCCAGGGAATATGAGCAACGATGCAGGAATCCCCAGGACTCCAGCAGCCTCTTTATGGCATTGTGAATGGCAGAGCAGACAGAAAGAAGAGGGCCAGACCTTTTCCTGACTTCCCACCCAACAAATTTTCTCATTTTTAAAGAAGGTTTTATTTTGTGAAGCAGTTCCAGGTTTACAATAAATTGAGAAGACGACACAGAGTTTTCCCACATACCTCCTTCCCCCACACACGTACAACTATCGATATCCCAGATAGACTGCTGCATTTGTTACAATTGATGAGACAACCTTGCCCTATTATCATTACCCGAAGTCCCCAGTTTACATCAGCATTAATGCTGGGTGTTGTACAAATGTATCATAATACAAATCCACCATTATAGTATCATACGCAATAGTTTTACTGCCCCTAAAAACCCTGTGTGCTGTGCCTATTCATCCCTCTCTCCCTCCAAGCCCTGGAAACCACTGGTCATTTTACTCTTTCCACGTTTGGCCTTTTCCAGAATACCATGCATTTGGAATGATACAGAGGGTAGCCTTACTAGATTGTTATCTTTCTCTTAGTAATATGCAATTAAGGTTGCTCCATGTCTTTTCATTGCTTGATAGCTCATTTTCTTTTGATTGCTGAATAATATTCCATTGTCTGGAAGTAGCAAAGTTTGTTGATCCATTCACCTACTGATGGACATCTTGGTTGCTTCCAGGTTTTGGCAAATTATGAATAAACTTTTATAAACATCTGTGTGCAGGTTTTTGCATGAATATCAATTTCCAACTTCTCTGGGTAAGTACTTAGGAGTACAGTTGCTGGATCATATGTAACAGTATGTTTAGTTTTATACAAAACTGCCAAGTTGTCTTTGAAAGTGGCTATTCCTTTTTGCACTCTGACCAGCAATGAATGAGAGTGCCTGTTGCTCTATATCCTTGTCAGCCTTTAGTGTTATCAGTGTTCTGGGTTTTGGACATTCTAACAGATGTGTAAATTCCTTAATTTTTTCAAACTAGTTTGAGTTTTTTGTTTCTTATAACCAAAAGAAGGCTAACTAGTTAACTGACATGGCCAAAGAATTAACAGACCAACTTGACTCCAGAAAGAATAATAGTTCATTCAAATTAAGGTCAAGCAAGTGTGGTAGTAGGGAGAAACATAATGGAGAAAATGTAATAATTATAGGTAGGAGAAAGTATTTCTTAGTATGACACAAAACAAAGAACCATAAAGGAAAAGACCAAGAGATTCCATATCATAAAATTTGAGCATATGGCAGATGAATATTAAAAGACAAGGGACAAAATAGGAGAAGATATAATGCAACAGAGAGGTAATATATAAAGGGCTCCTAAAATCAATAAAAATGTGGATAAAAGATTATGAAAGGACAATTCTCAGAAGGAAAAATACAAATGGATAATAAATACAGAAAATAATATTGGGTCAAAATGATGGACTAAATTCATCCCTCTTCTTCCCCTGACCCATTAAAATGAAAGAAAAGAAACATTTTTGGAAAGAGTAAATCCATAACAATCTTAGATAATAAAAAGTATGTGCTATTAAAGGTCTAGAAAGTGTGAAAATTAATAAAGGGAAACCTCGCCATAAGGAAGTTGGGAGGCCAGAACGGGGAGCTCTCATGTTTGTACCACTGTGCAACACAGGTCACAACAGGAAGAGACACCATTCATACCTCCTGCAGGAAGTGACACTACTATACAACAGCCAGCAGGAGGGGAAGAAAGACTTCTCTTTGTCTGACAACAGCTCAGCCAATGAGAGACTGTCACACCTCATTCATTGAAAAGCCACTGTACTTCTCACTCCTAGTTTCCTTTTTGTTTACAACAACCCCTCCCAACTTCCTCTTCTCCTGTGTCAAATAGTGTCCTCTCTTCTGATTTACCAGACTTGCATGCTGTTTGCCATAACTGAATGCCCCGAATCGCAAATCCTTGATGCTCCAGAATAAACCCATTTTGCTGCTAAAATAACTGGCTGTTTCATCGTTTGAGGTTAATAAAAGTATGAGGATTTCCTGCCTTACACGTATGGAGGAAACCACAGGCCAAATATGTGCAGACATAAAACACTGAAAACGAATAAACACAGAAAGCATGAAGGCTCTCAGGACCAGTTACACAGGGCAGGGTAACTGTGTTCCCTCTAATTTTTATTCTCCCCCAAATTCCTTTTATCAGTGTAATAAAGTGGATAATTTATCATTTCTTTGGCCACCTAGCATCTGAACTATATGAGAGGATTCTCACAGGTTATATTCAAATGCTACACTGTTTTATATAAGGGACTTCGTAGCCATAGATTTTGGTATCCTCTGTGGTCCTAAAACAAATCAGATAGTGAGGTACGACTGTATTCTAAGGTTTTTGTCATATTCGAGAGAAAGGCAAAGATACTGTCTATTCTGTTAACATTTCAAGAGTAACCATTAAAATAAGTTACCTTTTCAAAAATTCAAGAGCAACTACTAAAAGTAGAGAATGTTTAATTTACAAACTAAGGAAACACAAGAAAAAAAAGAAAACCTTATCTAATCCAAAGGAGGACAAGAAAGAAGTACAAAAGAAGCATGGAGAAAGCACATAATAAAATGGTAGAAATATCTGAAAATAAGGTAATTACAATAATTATTGATGGACCAAACTTTCCTGTTAACATAAATGGATTGAGAGATTGGATTTTTTTATATTTATTTATTTATTTATTTTTTGACTTTTAAAAAAAATTAGCTATAGCCATTTCTAGGAGACATACCAAATACTGATATTTATAAGAAAATTAAAAAGGGAAAACAGAGAAAAAGGTACACCTGGCAAATATCACAACAACAACAACAACAACAACAAAACCATGTGGCTGTATAAATATAAGTCCAAATGAGTTCATGGTAAAAAAAAAAAATAGTATTATTATACATAGAGAAGACCATGATTTTTTTAAAAAGACTTATTTATTCTTTATTTTTGGCTGCACTGGGTCTTTGTTGCTACACATGGGCTTTCTCTAGTTGTGGTGAGCGGGAGTTACACTTAGTTGCAGTGCATGGGCTTCTCATTGCGGTGTCTTCTCTTGCTGTACAGCATAGGCTCTAGGTGTGGGCTTCAGTAGTTGTGGCATGTGGGCTCAATAGTTGTGGCTTGCGGGCTGTAGAGTGCAGGCTCAGTAGTTGTGGCACATGGGCTTAGTTGTTCTGCTGCATGTGGGATCCTCCCGCACCAGGGATTGAATACGTGTCCCCTGCATTGGCAGGTAGATTCCCAACCACTGCGCCACCAGGGAAGTACCAGACCATGATTTTTTTTGAGTTCAATTCACCAAGAAGATAGAACTCTAAACTTGTTGCACTTAATAAGATCACATCAAAAGACAAATGACTAAAGTATTTGAAAAAAAAAGTATGGAAATTATTGTCTTAATTTCAGAACATCTATGTTTGGGTTTTTTCAAAAGCAGACTCTATAACTACAAAACATTGTTGAGTAAAAATAATGAATACCTAAATAAATGGAAAGACATCCTATTTCATGGATAGAAGACTTAATATTAAGTCTTAGTTAACTTAGTCTACATTAAGATGGCAATACTTACGGGCTGAAGTGTGGCTTCCCAAAATTCATATGTTAAAATTTGAATCCCCAGTACTTCAGAATGTGAATGTATTTGGAGATAGGGCCTTTAAAGAAGTAATTATGGTAAATGAGGTTATAAGGGTGACCTTATATGACTGGTGTCCTCATAAGAAGTAAAGATTATGACAGAAATATGTATAAGAGAAGGACATGTGAATTTAGAAGGAGAAGATAGTCATCCACAAGTCAAGAAGAGAGGCCTGGAACAGACTCTTCCCTCAGAGCCTGTACAAAAAACAAACAAACAAACAAACAAACCTTGCTGACACCTTGATCTTGATTTCTAGCCTCCAGAATTGTGAGAAAATAACTTTCTGTTGTTTCAGCCACCTGTCTGTGGTATTTGTTCTGGCAGCCCTGGCAAACTAATATACTCTGCAAACTGATCTACAGATTTAAAGCAATCTCCATCAAAATCCAAGCTGGCTTTGCATAAACTGACAAATTGATCCTAAAATTTCTATGGAAATTCATGAAATCCAGAATCTTGAAAAAGAAGAAAGGTGGAAGACTCACAATTCTCAATTTCAAAACTTACTATAAAGCAACAGTAATCAAGATAACATGGTACATGCATGAGGACAGACATAAAGATCAATGGAATAGAACTGATGTTCCAGAAATAAACCCTCACATTTACAGTTGATTACTTATTGACATGGTTGCCAAGAAAATTCGATGGGGGAAAGAATGATCTTCAACAAATTGTGTTGAGACAACTGGATATCCACGTGAAAAGGATGAATTTGGATCCTTACCTCACAGGATACATGGAAAATAACTCAAAATGGACCAAAGACATAAATCTAAGAGCAAACAGTATAGAACTCTTAGAAGAAAATATAGAAGTAAATCTTTGTAACATTTGGATTAGACCATGGTTTGCTATCAAAGTACAAACAGCAAGTGTAAACATAGATGAAATGGTCTTCAAAACTGAAAACTTTTTTGCATCAAAGGATACCATTAAGAAAGTTAAAAGACAACTCACAGAATGTTAGAAAATATTTCCAAATTACATATATTGGGCTGGTGAAAATTTTCCTTCAGGTTTTACCATAAGATGTTATGGGAAATCCCAAACAAACTTTTGGCCAACCCAATATGATAAGGGGCTTGTGTCTAGAATATATAAAGAACATTTTCATTTCAATAATAAAAAATAGCAAGGAAAAAACAACTACTTATATACAAGGGAACTACCTTAAGACTGTCAGCTGACTTTTCAGCAGAAACTTTTCAGCCAGAAGGGAGCAGCATGATACATTTAAAATGGTGAGGGAAAAAACCTACAATAAAGAATACTCCACCCAGAAAGGCTATCATTTAGATTTGAAGGAGAGTTAGAGAGTTTTACACACAAGCAAAAGTTAAAGAGTTCAGCACCATTAAACCGCATTACAAGATATGTTAAGGGACTTCTCTAAGCAGAAAAGAAAAGGCCAGGACTAGAAATGCTAAAAGAAAGCTGGAGTAGCAATACTTGTAACAGTTAAAATAGACTTTAAAACAAAGACTGTAATAAGACATAAATAAGGATATTACATAATGATAAAGGAGTGAACCCAACAAGATATAACAATTGTAAATACAATGCACCCGACACAGGAACACCTAAATACACAAAAAAGCAAATACTGACAAACACAAAGGGAGAAATTGAAAATAACACAATAATAGTGGGAGACTAATTTACCAGCCAACCTACATCAATGAACAGCTCATCCAGACAGAAAATCAATAAAGGAATACAGGCCTTAAACAACACATAGACCAGATATATTTAATGGATATATATATAGAACATCCTAACCCAAAGAAGCAGAATATACATTCTTTTCAAGTGCATATGGAACATTCTGCAGGATAGATCATATGCTAGGCCACAAAACAAGTCTCAGGAAACTTAAGAAGACTAAAATCATATCAAGCATCTTTTTCAGCCACAATGGTGTGAGACTAGAAATCAACTACAAGAAACAATTGTAAGAAACATGGAGTCTAAACAATATGCTACTAAGCAACCAATGGATCATTGAAGAAAAGATGATATTAAAAATATACCTGGAGACAGGGACTTCCCTGGTGGCACAGTGGTTAAGAATCTGCCTGTCAATGCAGGAGACACAGGTTCGAGCCCTGCTCTGGGAAGATTCCACATGCCACGGAGCAACTAAGCCCATGCTCCACAACTACTGAGCCTGTGCTCTAGAGCCCATAAGCCACAACTATTGAGCCCATGTGCCGCAACTATTGAAGCCCACATGCCTAGAACCCACATTCCACAACAAGAGAAGCCACTGCAATGAGGAGCCCATGCACCACAATGAAGAGTAGCCCCCGCTCGCAGCAACTAGCGAAAGCCTGTGTCCAGCAATGAAGACCCAATGCAGCCAATAAATAAATAAAATAAATAAATTTTTAAAAATACCTGCAGACAAATGAAACTGGAAATAAAATGATCCAAAATCTGCAGGATGCAGCAAAATCAGTTCTAAGAGGGAAGTTCATAGGGTGATAAACCTACTTCAGGAAACAAGACATATCTCAAATAAACAACCTAACCTTACACCTAAAGCAACTAGTAAAAGAAGGACAGACAAAACCCAAATTTAGTAGAAGGAAAGAAATAACAAAGATCAGAGAAGAAACAAAATGAAATAGAGCAAAAAGATAGAAAAGATCAATGAAACTAAAAGCTAGTCCTTTGAAAAGATAAACAACATTGAGAAACATTTAGCCAGACAACAAGAAAAGAAAAAGGAGAGGGCCCAAATAAATAAAATCAGAAATGAAAAAAAAAAAGTTAGAACTGATGCATGGAAATTCAAATTAACATACACGATTATCACAAACAATTATGCACCAATGAATTGGACAACCTAGAAAGATTGCATAAATTCCTAGAAAAGTACAATCTCCCAAGACTGAATCAGGAAGAAATAGAAAATATGAACAGATGCCCAGTAGTACAGTTGAATCAATAACAAAAATTCTATGAAATACTGAAAAAAGAGTTAATAACTACACTTCTCAAACTACTCCAAAAAATCAGAGTCCAAAGTTAAGACTTCTGAACTCATTCTATGAGGCCAGCATCACCCTGATACCAAAACTAGGCAAAGATGCCACAAACACACACACACACACAAAATCACAAGCTAATATGAGTGATGAACACAGATGCAAAAATCCTTAACAAAATATTAGCAAACTGAATTCAATAACATTAAAAGGATTATACACCATGATCAAGTGGAATTTATCCCAGGGATGCAAGAATGGTCTAGCATCCTCAAATCAATCAATGTGATACACCACATTAAGAAACTGAAGAATAAAAATCACAGGAGCATCTCAATAGATGCTGAAAAAGCTTTTGACAAAATTCAATATCC
Organism: Hippopotamus amphibius kiboko; assembly: GCF_030028045.1. Classification (NCBI taxonomy): domain Eukaryota; kingdom Metazoa; phylum Chordata; class Mammalia; order Artiodactyla; family Hippopotamidae; genus Hippopotamus; species Hippopotamus amphibius. Next base: position 159,273,484 of record NC_080189.1, read on the forward strand.
ATTTACAATAAAAACTCTCAACAAATTGTACACAGAGGGAAATGTCCTTCAACATAATAAAGGCCATATATGACAAGCCTGCAGCTAATATTATACTCAACAGTCAAAAACTGAAAGCATTGACTCTAAGTTCAGGACAAAGATGCCTACTGTCTCCTTTTATTCAACATAGCATTGGAAGTCACAGCCACAGCAATCAGGCAAAAAAAGAAAGAAAAGGCATCCAAACTAGAAAAAAAGAAGTAAAACTCACTGTTTGCAAATGACATAATACTATATACAATCATGAAGATGCCACCAAAAAACTATTAAAATTAATAAAAGAATTCAGTAAAGTTGCAGGATACAAAATTAATATATAGAACCCTCTTGCATTTCTATACTCTAAAATGAGCTATCAGAAAAGCTCATTAAAATTGCATAAAAAGAATAAAATACATAGGAAAAATATAACCAAGGATATGAAAGAGCTAATTATTTATAATAGCCAACATATGGAAGTAACCTGTGTCCATCAATAGTATTCTAATAGTGGAATATTATTCAGCCACAAAAATGAATGAACTCTTGCCACTTGAAGCAACATGCATGGACCTAGAGGGTATCATGGTAAGTGAAATAAATCAGACAGTGAAAGGCAAATGCCATATCATTTCACTTAGATATGGAATCTAAACAACAAGACACAAACAAAACAGGACAGAATCTGACTTACAGACAACAAATGGATGTTTGTCAGAGGGGAAGGAGTAGGGAAATGAGTGAAATCGGTGCGGGAGATTAAGGAGGACAAACTTCCAGTTACAAGATACCTGGGTCACAGGGATAAAACGTACAGCAGGGGGAGTGCAGTCAAAATACCGTAATAACGTTGCATGGTGACAATGGTAACTCGACGAGGGAGGTGTTCCTTTTGTAACGCGCAGAAACATCAAAGCACTAGGCTGTGCACCTGGAGCTAATATGTTTGTAGGTCAATTACACTTCAATTTTTAAAAATGGGCAAAAGATATGGATACCTCGCCCAAGAAGATATACAGGTGATAAGCATATGAAAAGATAGTCAACGTCATCCATCATTCGAAAATTGCAAATTAAAATAACAATGAGACACCACTGCCTAACTATTAGAATGACTAAATTCTAAAATACTGAGAAAACCACATGCTGGAGATGATAAGGAACAGCGGGAACTCTCGTTCATTCCTGGTGGGAATGCAAAATGGTACAGCCACTGGGAAGACAGTCACCTATTTCTAACAAAACGAAACATAGCCTTAGCATATGATCCAGCAATCACCCTCCTAGGTATTTATCCAAATGAATTGAAAACTCAAGTCTATATAAGAAACTGCAGACGGATGTTTATGCAGTTTTACTCATAATTGCCAAAGCCTGGAAGTCACAAAGATGTGCTTTGATAGGTGAATGTATAAACAAACTATGAGACACCCATACAATAGATTATTATTCAGCAATAAAAAGAAATGAGCTCTCTGGTTTTAGAAAAACATGGAAGAAGCTTAAATGCACACTGCTGAGTGAAAGAAGCCAATAGGAAAAAGCTCCATACTGTATGACTCCAACTATCTGACATTCTGGAAAGGAGAAAACTATGCAGTATAAAGATCAGTGGTTGCCTAGGAGTGGGCGGATGGGACGAATATGTGATACACACAGGCTATTTAGGTCAATGAAACTATTCTGTATGATACCATCATGGTGGACACATGATACTATGCCTTTGTCAATATCTATAGACCAGTACAGGAAAACCTTGGAGATTTTGCAGGTTTGGTTCCAGATTACCCCAAGAAAGGGAACAGCGCAATAAAGCGAGTCACGTGAATGTTTTGGTTTCTCAGTGCACATAAAAGTTATGTTTATTCTATACCACAGTGTATTAAATGTGCAATAGCATGTCTGAAGAAACAGTGTACACACCTTGGTTAAAAAATAGTGCTGCTGGAAAAATATGGCCACAACAGACTTGCTTGTTGCAGGGATGCCACAAACCTTGAATCTGTAAAAAGCTTGATTTTTTGTGAAGCACAGTAAAACAAGGTATGCCCGTACAGCGCAGTTTAAACTTAGACTTTATAAGAGTAATGATGCATCAATATTGCTCCATCCATTGTTAAGAAATATGCCACACTAATGCAAGATATAAATCATAAGAAAAAATGTGTGGGAAGGGAAAGTGGGGATATGTGAATTCTTTACACTTTCTGCTCAGTTTTTCTGTAAAGTTAAAACTGCTTCAAACATAAAGCCTTTTAATTCTAAAAATTTAATTAAAGTGGTTGAAGGAGGAAAATAATAGAAAAATACATAATGTGTTTTTAAATTAAAAAAGCATCAAGCAAACAACAACAAAAAGAACAGTACCGTATTATGTTCACACTCCCATATATTTACCTATTTGAAATACCTGGAAACAAAATTTAGTTGGAAGCACTCAACTTTTGGGGTAAGTGGCAGCTGGAGGGAGAACAGAGTATCATTGCACACTGTATACTTTTCAACATTGCTTACGTCTGTTTTGCAAACTAAGTATTTTTTTCCTTCAGAAAGAACTATGAGGTTTCCTTACAGAGCAACTGAGAAGCAACATGCAAACCTATGAGAAATATCTGGAGACCATTAGAAACAGAGCACCACATGGACTCAATCTCTTGCTACTATGAAAGCAAATGTGACATTTTGCTTCCCGGTATTCTTCTAAGACTTTCACATACACCATCACTTTTGATCCCCATATAGGAGATGTTCGTCATGTTACACACAAGAACTCTTAAATCCCAAAACACATAAACTTACTTGAGACTCCAGAACTAGTTAGTGCTGAAGCCAGTGGTAGAATTCTAATATATTTCACTGCAATGCTGCTGCTCACTGTTGAGCTCCACATGTGGAGTTGGTCAAGGCTCTGACAGTTACTAGAGGCTAATCCTCAGCAGCTTAACATTAACCAAGCCTCAGGTTCCTCCTTTCCAATGTTTGAAGAATACTCCCAGTGCTTTATTAACTTGTTAAATTTTGTATATGAAGCAGGTGGAACATTGCTATAGTGTAGCCATTACTATACTACAGAGAAAATGCTGGGCATCCTTGAACATTATACCTATATTGCTTCTAGGGTCACATTCAAAAGGTTGACATTTAGTATCTACTAAGGCTGAACATTCTCATTGCCTGTAATAAAACAATTCCACTCCTAGGTATTCACTCTACTGAAATGTACATATATGTCCATCAAAATGTACATATTTTCTTTCAATGTTCCGAGCACTATACCTAAGAGTCCCAAACTGAGTACTACCAAATGCCCAGTCAGTAAAATTTAACAAATACTTTTATGATCACAAAATGGAACACTATTTGGCAGCGATAATCAACGATCTACAACTGCACCCAACAAAACAATCAATCTCAAAAACGGAACGCTGAGCGAAAGCAGACAGACACTATAAAAGGCCCATTGAAGGATTCATCACCATAAAATGCAGAGTCGGGAAAATCTAACCTGTTACGTTGGACTCAAGATAGAGTACCTTGGGGAAGGGGAAAGTGCCTGGAGCAGAAAGGAGGGTGGCTTCTGGAGTTCTGGTAATGATGTTTCTGGATCCCTGTGCTTGGTTACCCAAGTATGTTCGGGTTTTGAAACGCGTTGAACTGTACACTTAGGATTTACGGCACTTTTTTTGGTAACTACGTTATAATTCATTAAAAGTTTTGTTTTTTCAAGTTGCCCTTTCCCATGAAGGGGCTAGAATTCTTGGAATTCTGTCTAAAGTCACTCAGCTCTGTTTCCAGCACGAATCCATATCCAACAAGTTTCACTCTAACAAGTGAGGGAGGTCCGAGGCAGAGAAGAGATGTGTGCAGGACATCCTGGTGCGCCCCGCCCTGGGCCGAGAGAACGACCTGGTGCTTCTACCTCAGACCAGTCTGGGGCGCGGTATCCACGGACCTCAAGCCCCAGGCCGCCTCCTAAGACCGATCAGCCACGGACCTCTCTGAGCGCCAGGCGACGCCCGACCTGGTCTGGCTTCCCGGCGTGCTCCACCCGGCCTGGGGCAGAACACCGGAAGCGGCCTGCGCTTTCACGCTCAGGGTCGGGACCACGGCTCTGCGCGCGGGATGGCGGTGACAGTGACGCTGGAGCCGGCGGGCCGCTGCCGCTGGGACGAGCCGGTGCGCATCGTCGTGCGCGGCCTGGCCCCCGGGCAGCCGGTCACGCTGCGCGCGTCCCTGCGCGACGAGAAGGGCGCGCGCTTCCGAGCCCACGCGCGCTACTGCGCCGACGCCCACGGCCAGCTGGACCTGGAGCGCGCGCCCGCGCTGGGCGGCAGCTTCGCGGGGCTCGAGCCCATGGGGCTCATCTGGGCTCTGGAGCCCGAGAAGCCTTTTTGGCGATTTCTGAAGCGGGACGTGCAGACGCCCTTCGCGGTGGAGCTGGAGGTGCTCGAAGGGCACGAGCCTGAGGCCCGCCGACTCCTGGGCCGGACGGTGCACGAGCGCGACTTCCTGCCGCCGGGGGTGCGGCGCGAGCCGGTGCGCGCGGGCCGGGTGCGCGCCACGCTCTTCCTGCCGCCAGGTAAGCCTGGGGTGCTGGGATTTCGAGAGCATGTTCCCTGGGCCACCTTGGTTTCTTTCTTCTTTTTTAAAAATTTATTTACTTACTTATTGGCTGCGTTGGGTCTTCGTTGCTGTACCCAGGCTTTGTCTAGCTGGGGGGAGTGGGGGCTCCTCTTGTGGCGGAGCTCGGGCTCTAGATACCAGGGCTTCACTAGTTGCAGCATGAGGGCTCAGTAGTTGCAGCATGAGGGCTCAGTAGTTGTGGTTCACGGGCTGAAGAGCACAGGCCCAGTTGCACCGTGGGATCTCCCAGGACCAGGGATCGAATTGGTGTCCGCTGCATTGGCAGGCTGATTCTTAACCACTGGGCCACCAGGGAAGTCTCCACCTTGGCTTCTGATACTGCTTCCCAGGGAATTTGACTTGGGAGGGCAGTCAGTGAAGCGGATGTTGACTAAATTAGTTATCGCGCAGCCACAATGGAGGCTTTTGATATGTTCTGCACTGTGCTATGTGTTTTGCTTGCATTATCTCATTTAATCTCTGTAATATCCCAGTGAGGTGGATACTGTTATTATGGAGATAAAAAAAAGACTGGATGGGTCAGTAAGGTCACTTTGCTAGTGACAGCTACCATATGGATCTCTACAGGCTTCAGCCCTGATAGATCTTACACAATATGATGACAGGGAAGCTGTTGCCACGTCACCCTACTATAGTGTCCTGGGTACACTGGGCTCACTTTTTCATGTTTCACTGTATCACAGATCACTTTTCAGACTTCACTGACTTCCTTACATAAAGCCTTGCTGGGTATCTTTCTTTTCTCTTGTCAAGTAACACCTGAAATACCAGTGCGTGCGGGCACACACACGTAGCCAAGGGTTGATGCAACACAATAAGAAACATTTCTTACAAGATTCTTAATTTGTTTTATTTATTTGTTTGTTTATTTATTTATTTATGACTGTGTTGGGTCTCTGTTTCTGCACATAGGCTTTCTCTAGTTGTGGCGAGCAGGGGCTACACTTCCTTGCAGTTCTTGGGCTTCTCAGTGTGGTGGCTTCTCTTGGTGCGGAGCATGGACTCTAGGCACACAGGCTTAAGTAGTTGCAGCGGGTGGGCTCACTAGTTGTGGCTCGTGGGCTCTAGAGCTCAGGCTCAGTAGTTGCGGCGCACTGGCTTAGTTGCTCAGCGGCATGTGGGATCTTCCCAGTATCTAACCCAGTATCCCCTGCATTGGCAGGCGGATTCTTAACCACTGCACCACCAGGGAAGTCCCCCAAATTCTTAATTTGTTACTCTGCCTTACAACTAAATCTTCTTAGAAACTAGGAGATAATTTGTCATAAAATCATATGGAGGGTATACTCATTGATGAGGAGGTACCTTGTATACTTTCCTTGAACTGCCTTCCCTAAAGGGAAATTGTATCTCACTTCAATAATGACTCAGGGAACTATTTTCTTTCCTTTGATTCACAGGAACCGACTAATAATTTAGAAAGATCTCTAAAAGGAAAGCAAATCGTTTTTTAAAAATTGTAGTTGATTTACAATGTGTTAATTTCTGCTGTAAAGTGATTCAGTTATTATAGTTTATCACAGGATATTGAATATAGTTCCCGTGTGCTATACAGTAGGACCTTGTTGTTTATCTGTTCTATATATACTAGTTTGCATCTGCTAACCCCAAACTTCTACTCCATCCCTCCCCAACACCCCCTCCCTTGTGGCAACCACAATTCTGTTCTCTATGTCTGTGAGTCTGTTTCTGTTTCGTAGATAAGTTTGTGTCGTATTTTGGATTCCACATGTAAGTGACCTCATATGGTATTTGTCTTTCTCTTCCTGACTTAGTTCACTCAGTATGATAAATTTCTAGGTCCACCCACGTTGATGCAAATGTTTCGTTCTTTTTTATGGCTGAGTAGTATTCCTTTGTATATATGTACCACATCTTTATCCATTCATCTGTTGATGGAGAATTTAGGTTGTTTCCTTGTTTTGGTTATTATGAATAGTGCTGCTATGAACATAGGGATGCATGTATCTTTTTGAATTAAAATTTTGTCCTGATATATGCCCAGGAATGGGATTGCTGGATCATATGGTAGTGCTGTTTTTTTGTTTGTTTTTTTTTTTGCTGCACTGAGTGGCATGCAGGATCTTAGTTCCCTGAGCAGGGATCAAACCCATGTCCCCTGCCTTGGAAGCCCAGAGGACTAACTGCTGGACCGACAGGGAATTCCATACTTTTAGTTTTTTGAGGAACCTCCACACCATGTCCGGCATTTGTTATTTGTAGACTTTTTAACGATGGCCATTCTGACTGGTGTGAGGTGGTATCTTATTATAGTTTTGATTTGCCTTTCTCTAATAATTAGAGATGTTGAGCATAGAAAGCAAATCTTTAAAGTATATAATATTTTCCCTTTATAATATTACCATCTCTAGGACCTGGACCTTTCCCAGGGATCATTGACATCTTCGGTGTTGGAGGAGGCCTGTTGGAATACCGGGCCAGCCTTCTGGCTGGCCATGGCTTTGCCACATTGGCTCTAGCTTATTATGACTTTGAAGATCTCCCCAAGAAATTCGACACCATACACCTGGACTACTTTGAAGAAGCCCTGTGCTACATGCTTCAACACACCCAGGTTCTCCTAATGTCCTTTCTCATTCCCTCTAGAACTACCTGCAGAGAGGGTGTCACTTTGCACTCACCTATGCCAGGTGCATTGATGCTGCTCTACTCTTCTTTCACAGAGATTTCTTTTGGAGACTTCATTGGCTTTAGACACCTACTCCACTTTCTCTGTCAGATGGATTAATAATACAGAATTCATTGTAAAATTCATGTGAGATTTTATTTCAGGGAATTATTTGGTAATATTAAATTTCCTTTGCAAGCAAGGGGAGTTTCTAAGTTTTTAGCTTTGCATGCTTTTTAATCTTTACTTTTCTGATAGGAGAGTGTGTTCTCAGATTTTGATCAAAATTTGTTTCCCCATTTCAGAAGCTAAGATCTACTCAGTTGGACTCTGAAGTCTTGCTTTGTTCCTATAAAGTTAACCATTTGTCAGTATATATTTAGATGTGGTCTGATAAATGATTCACTTCTTGGAACAGAATTTGGTTCCACACCGTTAGATGCCCAGGAACACTGACACTTTAATTCCACGTGAAGGAAGCTCTGAACTTGACATTCTCCAATGACTCAGCATTCTCTAGTGGATGACTCTCACTAGAGAGTTAGCAACCAATTCCCAGATTTGCCAGTGAGTTTAAGATTTGTTTGCCATGTGTCCAGCAGGATAGTCTCTACGTGGGAAGAAACTCCTCTGTCAGCTGAGGTTCAGTCTCTTGTGGCCAATTCACAAATTAAAGCTAGCAGCATCTCTGGTTGCATTTAGAAAAACGTTTTTCTGTTGGATAGTTTCTTGACTCTTGACACCTGTCCCTTTTCTTCCAGGTAAAGGGCCCTGGCATTGGACTTCTGGGGATTTCTTTAGGGGCTGATATTTGTCTCTCCATGGCCTCATTTTTGAAGAACATCTCAGCTACAGTTTCCATCAATGGATCTGGCTTCAGTGTAAACAAAGCCATATGCTACAAGGAGAACAGCATTCCACCACTGGGCCATGACCTGAGGAGAACGAAGGTAGCTTTTTCAGGCCTCCTGGACATTGTGGATATAAGGAACGATATCGTAGGGGGACGTGAGAACCCCTGCATGATTCCAATAGAGAAGGCCCAGGGGCCCATCCTCTTCATTGTTGGTCAGGATGACCATAACTGGAGGAGTGAGTTCTATGCCCAGACAGCCTCTGAACGGTTGCAGGCCTATGGAAAGGAAAAACCGCAGATCATCTGTTACCCTGGGACTGGGCACTACATTGAGCCTCCTTACTTCCCCATGTGCCCAGCTTCCCTGCACAAATTATTGGACAAACCTGTGATGTGGGGTGGGGAGCCCAGGGCTCACTGTAAGGCCCAGGTCGATGCTTGGAAGCAAGTTCTAATGTTCTTCACCAAACACCTTGGAGCTTCCCCCAAACTGTAATGCATTGGTCTGTTATTGACAGGAGAGATTCAAGGTCAGATTTTAGTGTTTAATAATCTTATGTGAATCCGTTGTCCCCTGAATAACATTAAATTCATGTCATTGATATTAATGATTTTTTGTGTGTGTGTGGCACACGGGCTTAGTTGCTCCGTGGCATGTGGGATCTTCTTGGAGCAGGGATCGAACCCATGTCCCCTGCATGGGCAGGCAGATTCTTAACCACTGCGCCACCTAGGAAGCCCTAATGATGTATTTTAGGTAACTTTATTGAGTTTTATTTTGTCATTAATTTTTCTAATGTCAAACATGCCTATTGTAGAAGACTCAATTAGAGGTATACAATACTAGATAGTAAAAAGTATCCCCACTATTAAAATTTGTGTTTTCATCTAGATTTTTTTATTTAACACTTTTAGGCACAGATGAAATTTACAGCTGAATAAATACGGGGTTACTTTTTCCATCACTGGGAGACAATGACCATTCAGTGTTTGCTACTGGTTCAGCTACTGGCAGCAGGGTGGAATTTTCATTGGCTAAAATATACAGAGAAGTGTTGATAGAAGGAAAGCCAAACTGACCTTTTTCTCATGGAGATTAGAGAAGAATCCTCTGGGAGAAGTTACAGTAAGAAGGGGAGCATCTGGCTCTATATAGTTAAGTCAAAACCCTGTACCAAAGGTGAGTGACTGTGACCTATTTTCCTTCTTGCTTCCTGGCTGTAAGAACAGACTTTGCAAAATCATACTGGGATATTCTTAGAGGCATCATCATCACTTTCCCTGACATCAAGGCTACAAAGCATTGTATTTGAAGACATAATGGCTGAGAATTTTCTAAAGCTGACAAAGACATCAGCCACATATTCCAGAAGCACTATGTGTTAGCTCAGGCTTCTATAACAAAACACCATAGACGGGGCGACTTAAACAACAGACATTTATTTGTCACAGTTCTGGAGGCTGGGAAGTCCAAGATCAGGGTTCTGGCAGATTCAGTTCCTGGTGAGGGCCTCTTCTGGCTTACAGATGGCTGCCTTCTACCTGTGTCCTCACCTGGTGGGGAGAGAGAGAGAGGGAGCTCTGGATTCTCTTCCTCTTTTCATAAGGACACTAATGCCATCATGGGGACCTCCCCATGACCTCATTTATGTTATTTTTTTCCTCTAACCTTTGTTTTTTGTCTGTGTCGAGTCTTAGTTGCAGCACGTGGGATCTTTGTTGCGGCATGCAGGATCTTTTGCTGCCGCATGGGCTCTTCGTCATGTTGTGCGGGCTTCTCTCTAGTTGTGACCTGTGGGTTTTCTCTCTAGTTGTGGCACACAGGCTCCAGAGCGTGTGGACTCTGTAGTTGTGGCCCACCAGCTCCAGAGTGAGTGGGCTCTGTAGTTGTGGCCCGTGGGCTTACTTCCCCGCAGCATGGGGGATGTTAGTTCCTGGACCAGGGGTTGAATCCACGTACCCTGCATTGGAAGGCAGATTCTTTACCACGTGGGCTACCAGGGAAGTCCAGTTCTACCTTCAAATACCATGACATTGGGGTTTCGGATTTCAACATATGAGTTTTCAGGGGACACATTCAGTTCATAACAACCATAAGCCTCAAGCAAGTTAAATACAAGGAACACCATATTTAACACATCACAGAAAAATTGTGGCAGTTTTATAACACAGAATTTATAACATAAATGCTTTGACATTTCTGCCACCAAGAGGTGGGAGATCTATGTCCCCCCTCAAATCTGGATGGGTTTCTTACCGCTTCAGTTAGTAGAGTACAGTAGCATTGATACTTTATGACTTCAGACGGTAGGTCATAAAGGCCATGAAGATGATTCCACTTTGTTTGCTGGAAACACCTGCTCTTGGAGCCCTGAGCCACCCTAAGAAGTTTGACAACGTTGAGGCTGTGCTGCTGTGAGAAAGCCCCCAATACATGGAGAGGCCAGCTGTAAGCACTTTCTGTGATAGTCCCAAATGAGCTTGACCGTTGAGTCATCGCAGCCTGAGTACTAGGTATGTGGCTGGAAACACCTCCAGATGATTCCAGCCCCCAGACATTTGAATCTTCCCAGTGAAGGCTTCAGACGCCCTGGAGCAGCAAAGAGTTGTCCCAGTCAAGCACTGTCCAAATTGTGGATCTGTGAATAAATACTGTTTTCTGTGACTATGTCCGTTTGGGGAGCATGACAGTTATCTGTTGCCATGTAATGAACCATCCCAAAACATAGTGGCTTAAAATGTTAACCATTCATTTTTCTCACTCACATGGCAGGCAAGTTGGTATTGGCTGTCAGCTAAGATCTCAGGCAGGGTTGTGGGTTCACAGGGTCTCAGTTGTCTCCATGTGGGCCTTTACAATGACTAATTGGGCTGGGTTTCAAGAGTGAGCATCCCAACGTAGCAAGGCCGCATGGCATGGCATATTTTTTACCTAGTCTTGGAATCTACATCGCATCACTCTTGCCATACACTACTGGTCAAGGCAATCACAAAGACCTACCAAGTTCAAGGACAACATAGAGTCCACCTCTCCAAAGGAGAGTGGAAAGATTCTAGAAGAGCAGGTGGAATGAGAAATATTGTAACCACCTTTGGAAAATCTGCCTTCTAGTCACAATGGTTCTGATTCTTCCCACATGTAAAATATGGTCATCCCTCCTTCAAGCACCCCTACCCTGCAAAGTCTCCTTCCATTATAGCATCATGTGCAGGCTCCAAGTCTAAGGTTGTATCATTTATATCAGGTCTAGGTGCAGGTGAAGCTCCTCAGCTATAGTTCCTTGGGTATAGCTCCTTGAGTATTTTTCTTCTCAATCTGAAGATCTGTGAACTAAAGAAACAACTGCCCCCACCCCCCACCCCCCCACAAACACAGAAACACACATCCAGAATACGATGGTGGGATAAGTGTAATTCTTAGGCATTCCTGTTCAAAAATGGGCAATACAGGAGGCACACAACCGTCACTGGTCCCTAGCAATTCTGAAATCCAGCTGAAAACATGTTGCCAATTTCTTCCATTGGTGCTCAGTTTACTCTGTGAGTTATTCTCTATTGCTCTGAGTTCGACCCTCTGAACTGAAACCTATATTTCACATAAGAAGATTAAATTAGCAAAAAAGCCTCCTGGATCTGCTTCCTGGATGAAAAAGATGAGGCATCCAAAAGTTGTTTTTATTTTGCATTCTCTCTCTTCAAAGTCATTGTGCTTCCACCAGAACCATTCTCTTAAGAACTATGTGAGTTTTCTAAAAATATTAGTGGGGTTCATTACATCAGACACTATACCACTACAATCTGTCTGAGATAAGAACGTCTCTATCTGGAGTTCCTTGAGCAGATGCTGCAGGAAAACATCTGTAAGACTCCCGTAAATTCTATTATTTAACAGACAGGATCTGTTGGGTACAATTTAAAATGTTTAGAGGGACTTTGGTAATTCTGAAATTTTTTTTACAAAGGATCTGTGAGGTCCTGTCTTAATTACAGAATAATTTACCACCTGGAGAAGCTGGAAAGGAGAAACAGTATTACTGTCAAACTTGGCAAGTCCTGGTTGCTTCCTATTTAGCAGTTCATTCTTTTTTTTAAATTTTTACTTTATACTGGAGTATAGTTAATTTACATTGTTGTGTTAGTTTCAGGTGTACAGCAAAGTGATTCAGGTATGCATATACATTTTTTCAGATTATTTCCCCATGTAGGTTATTATGAATATGGAGTAGAGTTCCCTGTGCTATACAGTAGGTCTTTGTTGATAGCAGTTCATTCTTCAGCTCACTGCTTCCTCTTGTAAATTTTGCCATAGGCAGCAAGAAGAAGCCAGGTGACACCATCTGTACTCTGCTGGGAAATCACTTTAGCTAGATCATTGAATTTGTTAGGTATATTTTCCCTTCTTCACATTACTGCAAGGGTCAGTATTGCCTCTAGCTTTCAAAAAATTTATTTTCCTTTCCTTTAGGCCATCAATAATGGCCTTTGAGAGTCCCTTTAGGCTTTCACTAGTGGTCTCCCTGGAGCCCCCCCAACTTTACCTGCGACCTAGTCCTAAAGCCAGTAGTGATTCCTATGCATATAGATTTCTCCACAGGCTGCTTGAGCTTCCTCACAACATGATATCTGTGTTTCAAAAATGAATGGTCCAAGAGAGGAAGGCAGAAATACATGGCCTTTTTATGACCTAGCTTTGGAAGTCATATATCATCACTTTAGCTGTACTCTACTGGTTGAAGCAGACACAAAGACCTCAGGTGCAAGGAAATTGGGTACAGATTATCACCTGATAGAGGAGTGGCAAGTTTCTAGGAGGGCATGTGAGATGGGAGTTATTTGTTGCAATCATCTTTGGAAAATGCAGTCTGTCCATAGAATTATTTGTTATGTAGCAAAAGGCAATGGAACACTGGAAAAGAAAGACAAAGGTTAAAAATCTTACCAGCAGCCACAGAAAAATGTCAGCTTTCAAAGGAGGAGCAAGTCTAACAAGTGACTTCCCAACAGCTATAATGGAAAGCAGACACCATTAAAAACCTTTCAAGTGTTGAAAGAAAACATCTGACACCCTCAAAACCCATTCTAGCAAAATAGATCCTTAAATATGGAAGTGTTTATTCTCCATAATTTTTTTGGTTTTGGCCAAGCCTTGCTGCATGCAGGATCTAATTTCCTGACCAGGGATCAAACCTGCGCCCCCTGCAGTGGAAGCACAGTGTCTTAACCACTGGACTGCCAGGGAAGTCCTATTCTTCATAAAATTGATTGAAAAAAATTAATAAAATCAAAGTAGTCATTTTCAGAAAAATAGAAATTGAGAGAATTTATATAGCATACCTGCAATAAAAGAAAAACTAGGGTGTTCTTCACGCAGAATGATGATGGCTCAAGGTGGAAACATGGAAAGGAAGGAAGAAATGGAATATAATGAAAAAGGTTAAGTATGTATATAAATATAAATATTTACAAATAACATATTGTGGGGTTTAAAATACACATAGAAAAATTAATAATATAATTTCTGTCCTTTTAAATTTGTTGAGACTTGTTTTCTGGCCTAGCATGTGATTTATCCTATAAAACATTCCATGTGTACTTGAGAAGGACATGTTCTGCTGTTTTGGAATGGAATGTGCTGTAGATATCTGTTGTGTCCAACTGGTGTATTTTCTCATTTGAGACCACTGTTGCCTTATTGATTTTATTTTTGGTTGATTTGTCCATTGATGAGGTGTTAAAGTCCCCTATTATTATTGTATTATTGTCAATTTTTCTCTTCATGTCTGTCAATATTTTTTATTTTAAATTTAGGTTCCCTGTCCTGGGTGCATATATGTTAATGAATATAATATCCTCTTCTTGTATTGAACCCTTTATCATTATAAAATGTACTTTTTGTCTTTTGTCATAGCGTTTCTTTTAAAGTCTATCATGTCTTATATGACTATTGCTACCCCCACTTTCCTGGTTGTTTCTGTTTCTATAAAAAATACCATTTTCCATCCCCTCATTTTTTGTCTTTGTGTGTCTTTAGCTCTGAAGTTAATCTGTTGTACACAGCACATATATAGGTCTTGTTTTTTTCATCCAGTCAGCCACCCCTTGTCTTTTGAAAGGAACATTCCATTGACATTTAAAGTAATTACTGATAATATGTACTTATTGCCATCTTGTTTCTTGTTTCTTGATGGTGGTTTTTGTAGTTTCTCTCTTCATTTCTTCTTTTTGTTTTTTTCCCTTGTGGGTTTGATGATTTTCTATAGTAGTATGCTTGTGCACCTTTCTCTTTAGCTTTTGTGTATCTGTTGTAGATTTTTGATTTGTGGCGTCCATGCGGGTCATATATATTGACTTATAACTATATCTACTTGTTTTGAACTGGTAGTCATTTACGTTAAAACACATTGTAAAATATCTACATTTTTTATGCCCCTCACCGACATTTTGTGTTTTTGATGTCATATTTTCACCTTCATGTTTATGCCTTAACTGTTTATTGTAGTTTAGTTGCTTTTACAATTTTTGGCTTTTAATGTCTGTACTAGCTTATTAAATTGGCTATACTTCAGCCCTCACCACACATTTTCCTTTGTTAGTGGGATTTTTCCTTTCCTATAGATTCTTACTTCTTTTCCACTTAGAAAATACCCTTTAACATTTCTTTTAGTGTAGGTGTAGTATTGATGAACTCTTTTAGTTTTTGCTTGTGTGGGAAGTCCTTTATCTCTCCTTCAATTCTGAATGGTAATCATGCTTGTAGAGTATCCTAGGAGGCAGGTTTTTCCTTTTTAAGCACTCTGTATGTATGCCACTCCTTTCTGCCCTGCAAGTTTCTGCAGAAAAAATCAGCTGATATCTTTATGCGGATTCCCTTGTATATGACTCTTTGTTTTTCTCTTGCAGCTTTGAGAATTCTTTCTCTTTAGCTTTTGCCATTTTAATTATACAATGTCTTGCTCTGAGTCTGTTTAGGTTCATCCTCTTCAGGACCCTCTGTGCTTCCTATATCTGGATATCTGTTTCCTTCTCCACATTCTGGAAGTTTTCAGCCACAGTTTTTTGTTTTGTTTTGTTTTGTTTTAATTTGGCTGCACGTGGTCTTAGTTGCTGAATGCAGGATCTTTAGTTGCAGCATGCAAACTCTTAGCTGCGGCATGTGGGATCTAGTTCCCTGACCAGGGACTGAACCTACGCCCCCTCCTTTGGGAGCACAGAGTCTTAGCCACTGGACCACCAGGGAAGTCCCTACAGATTTATCAAATACCTTTTGAATCAATTCTCTGGCTCATCTCCTTGTGGAACCCTCATAATGTGAATGTTGATACACCTGCCATAATCCCAAAGATCTCTTTACAAAGCAATTCTAAGAGGGAAGTTTACAGTGGTGAAGTCCTCCCTCAAGAAATGAGTAAAATCTCATACAAACAACCTAACATAAAGGAATTAGAAAAGAATAACAAACAAAGCCCAATGTCAGCAGAAGAAAGGAAATAATAAAGATCAGAGAGGAAATTAATAAGAGATCAAAAAATGACTGAAAAGATCAATGAAACCAAGAACTGATTTTTTTTTTTAAAGATTGAATAACAAAATTGAATAACCTGTAGCCAGGCTCATCAAGATGAAAAGAGAGAGGCCCCATATAAACAAAATAAATAATGAAAGAGGAGAAATAACAACCAATACCACAAGGATACAAAAAATAATAATGAACTACTACAGTTATATTCCAATAAATTGGACAACCTAGAAATAATAGACAAATGTTTAGAAACATACAAATTCAATTTCACTAATAGTGATTGGTCTTCTTAAGTTGTCTTTTTCTTCCTGATTCAGTCTTGACATAGTGTAATTTAAAAAATCTCCCAGCAAACAAAAGTCCAGGACTGGATGACTTTGCAGGGGAATTCCACCAAACATACAGAGAACAACTAATACCTATCCTCAAACTATTCCAAAACACTGAAGAGGACAAAACACTCCCAATTTCATTCTACATGGCCACCATCACCCTAATGCCAAACCAGACAAAGACAGTACAAAAAAGAAAATTACAGGACAATATTTTCTATAAATATAGATTAAAAAATTCTCAACACAATATTAGCAAATGCAATCAACAATATATACAAAGGATTATACACCATGATAAGTGGGATCCATTTCGGAGATGCAAGGATGGTTCAGTATTCACAAATCAAACAATGTGATGCACCACATTAATGAAAGGAAGGATAAAAATCAAATGATCATCACAAAAGATACAGAAAAAGTATTTTCAAAGTCCAACATCCATTAGTGATAAAAAAAAAACTCTCATCAATGTTGGTATAGAAAGAATATTTCACAACATAAAAAACACCACACTATACACTAATAATGAACTATCAGAAAGAGACAGCCAAAAAAAAAAAATCCCATTTAAAGTCACACCATAAAAGAATAAAACACCTAGGAATAAACTTAACCAAGTAGGTGAAAGACCTGTGCTCTGAAAACTATAGAACACTGATGACAGAAATTCAAGCTGACCCCAAGAAATGGAAAGATATCCCATGTTCTTGGATTGGAAGAATTAATCTTGTTAAAATGGTCATACCAAGGTAATCTACAGATTTAATGCAATCCCTATCACAATATCCATGACATTTTTTTCAGAACTAGAAAAATAATCCTAAAATTTATATGGCAACAAAAAAGACCCCAAAAGAATTGCCAAAATAATCTTGAGAAAGAAGAACAAATTTGGAGGTATCATGCTCCTTCTCTTCAAACTATATATACTATGAAGTTACATTCATCAAAACAGCATGGTGATGGGACAAAAACAGACACGTAGATCAATGGAACAGAATGGAGAGCCCAGAAATAGACCCACATACCTATGTGTGGGAAGACATTCGGGAACCTTTCTGAAACCTTGAAAATGTTGAAGTATGTGGGCCGAGCGATGGGATTCAGAATGTCCTGCTTGAGCAGTGGAGGAACTGAGGGTGCGGGGCGTGGAGACTAATATCACCCTGTTTGGTCCTGAAGGATGGCTGGTTAGCCAAAGATGGGTAAGATTCCTCAGAGGAGGAACAACCTAAGACAGGCACAGCCGCAGAGGGGCCAACAGGGGTGGTGCATAGAGCCTTCCTTATATCACCGTGTTTGGCCCTGGAGGATGACTGGTTAGCCAGAGACGGGTAAGATTCCTCAAGGGAGGAACAACCTAAGACAGGCACAGTCGCAGAGGGGCCAACACGGGTGGGGCACAGACCCCCAATATCTGAGAGAGGTCTCCTGCCCCCAGGGCTGTTTTGCTCTCCACCCCCAGCTCAAATCCACACCTGCTCAACTAGGACCCAGGAAGTAAACAAAGATAATTGCCTCAGTCATGTGAGGCCCTTGATTGTTTATGAGTGTAACCTGAGAATGTTAGCCCACGAACTCAATAAAAGCAACCTGGGATGAGTCAGCAGGGCTCTTGATCCGAGAGGTCTTGAGCCCCCCGGTCCCACTTTTCTCTTCAGTCTGTCTGTGTCTTCAAGCTTGCGGCACCCGTCACTCACCTAGAGTCGCCGAGCTGGTCTCGGCACCTATGGTCAATCAATTGAAGACAAAGTAGGCAAGAATATACAATGGCAGAAAGACAGTCTCTTCAATAAGTGTTGCTGGGGAAATTGAACAGCTGTACCTAAAAGAAGTATATATAAAAATTAATTCAAAATAGATTAAAGACCTCAATGTAAGACCTGAAATCATAAAACTTGTAGAGGAGAATACAGGCAGAACACTCTTTTGAGATAAATATAGCAATTTTTTTATATATCCCATAAGGCAAAAGAAATAAGAGCAAACAAAAGGAAACAAAACAACTCTATCTATCTTTCTGTCTGTCTATACCAACATAATTGATGAACACAGATGTAAAAATCTTCAACAAAATATTAGCAAACCCAATTTAATAATAATTTAAAAGGATCATACACCATGATCAAGGAGGATTTATCCCAAGGATGCAAGGCTCGTTCAGCATTCACAAATCAATGTGATACATCACATTAATTAACTGAAGAGTAAAAATCACATGGTCATCTCAATAGATGCAGAAAAAGCTTTTAACAAAATTCAACATCCATTTATGATAAAAACTCTGAACAAAGTGAGTACAGAGGAAACAGACCTTAACACAATAAAGAGTGTCTATGGCATGCCTATAGCTAACATCATACTCAATGGTCAAAAGCTGTGAGTATTTCCTCTAAGATCAGGAACAAGACAAGGATGCCCACTCTCTCCACTTTTATTCAACAGTGCATTAAAAGTCCTAGCAGTAGCCTTCAGACAAGAAAAAGAAATAAATGCATTCAAACTGGAAAGGAAGAAATAAAACTCACTGTAGATGACATGATACTACATATAGGTAATATATATAACCTATATACATCAAGAAATTATTAGAACTAATAAATCAATTCAATAAAATCATATATAGAGATCTGTTTCTTCTCTATACACAAACTATCAGAAAGAGAAATGAAGAAAACAATCCCATTTACAATGCATCAAACAGAATATCTAGGAATAAATAAAACCAAGGAGGTAAATACCTGTACTCTGAAAACTATAAACCACTGGTGAAAGAAACTAAAGACAAAAAACCAAATGGAATATGCCATGCTCATGGACTGGAATACTTAATATTATTAAAATGCATATACAACCCAAGGCAATCTATTGATTCAGTGCAATTCCTATCAAAATACCAATGGCATTTTTCACAGAACTATAAGAAATAGTCCTAAAGTTTCTATGGAAACACAAAAGACCTTATATAGCCAAAGCAATCTTGAACAAGTAGAACAAAGCTGGAGGTATCACACTCCCTGATCTCATACTGTACTACAAAGTAACAGTCATTAAAGCTGTATGGTAGTGGTATAAAAACAGACACACAGATCAATGGAACATAATAGAAAGCCCAAGAATAAACCCATGCTTATGTGGTCAATTGATTTATGATAAAGGATGCAAAAATATACAATGAGGAAAAGACAGTCTCTTCAACAAATGGTGTTGGGGAAACTGGTCAGCTCCAAGCAAAAGAATCAGAATGGATTACTTTCTCACTATAGACAAAAATAAACTCAAAATGGAGTAGAGACTTAAATGTAAGACCCAAAACCATAAAACTCCTGGAAGAAAACATAGACAGTATGCTCTTTGACATGGTCCTAGCAATATATTTTTGATATGTCTCATCAGTCAAGGGAAACAAAAAAACAAAAAAACAAAAAAGGAAGTTCATCAAACTAAAAAGCATTTTAACAGTAAAGGAAACTATCAACAAAATGAAAAGGCAGCCTACTGAATAAGACAGAATACTTGCAAACAATATCTCTCACAGAGGTTAATATCTAAAATATACAAAGAATGCATAAAACTCAATATCAAAAAAATAAATACAATAAAAAATGGGCAGAGGACCTGAATAGACATTTTTGCTAGAAGACATAACAGATGGCCAACAGGCACATGAAAAGATGCTCAACCTCACTAATCATCAGGGAAATGAAAATCAAAACCACAATGAGATTACCTCACATCTGTCAGAATGGCTATTATCAAAAAGACGACAAATAACAATGGTTACGGAGGGTGTGGATAAAAGGGAACACTCGTGTACTGTTGGTGGGTATGTAAATTGGTGCAGCCACTCTGGAAAACAGTATGGAGGTTTCTCAAAAACTTAAAAATAGAGGGACTTCGCTGGTGGCACAGTGGTTAAGAATACGCCTGCCAATGCAGGGGACAGGGGTTTGAGCCCTGGTCCCCCCGCAGAGCATCTAAGCCTGTGTGCCACAACTACTGAAGCCTGTGCACCGAGAGCCGGTGCTCCACAATGAGAAGCCACCACAATAAGAAGCACATGCACCATAATGAAGCGTAGCCTCCGTAGCTGGAGAAAGCCCGCGCATTGCAACGGAGACTCAACGCAGCCAATAAACAAAAAATTAATTAATTAAAAAAATTAAATATAGAACACCAGTATTAGATCCAGTAATTTCACTACTGGGTCTTTTCCCAAAGAAAACAAAAACACTAATTCAAAAAGATACATACATCCCAATGTCCATAGCAGCATTATTTACAATAGCCAAGATATGGAAGCCATCAATAAATGAATGGATAAAGAAGATGTAGTATATATGTACAATGGAGTATTACTCGTACATAAAAAGAGTGTAATATTGCCACTGTGAGAACATGGATGGACCTCAAAATTTCTTTTAAAAAGTTAAAAAGTTTTAAGTGGTTGAAAAGTGAAAATAGTACAAAAAAAATATGACATTAAAAAAAATTATTTACTTATTGGCTGCGTTGGGTCTTCGTTGCTGCAAGCAGGCTTTCTCTAGTTGTGGCAAGCACGGGCTACTGTTCGTTGTGGTACACAGCCTTCTCATTGTGATGGCTTCTTTCGTTGCGGAGCACGGGCTCTAGGCTCCCAGGCTTCAGTAGTTGTGGCATGTGGGCTCAATAGCTGTGCCTCAAAGGCTCTAGGGAGCAGGCTCAGTCGTTGTGGCATACGAACTTAGTTGCTCCATGGCATGTGGGATCTTCCCGGACCAGGGCTTAAACCTATGTCCCCTGCATTGGCAGGCGGATTCTTAACCACTGCACCACCAGGGACATCCCCTGACATGTTTTTAAATTTAAAAAAATAAAAACAACAAAGGAATAGTAGTATACTATGTTCACACTGGCATATATTTACCTACTGTAAACATTCAAAAGAAAAATCTAGTTGGATGCCCTCATCTTTAGGGGAAAGTGGTAACTGGAAGGAATATAGATTCTATCACTTCACATTGTAAACTTTTACGTATTGTTTACATCTGTTTTGGAAAATGCATATTTTTCCTTTTTTTAAAGAACTTTTATTGAGATACAATTGACATACAATAAACTGCATATATAAAGTGTAAAATTTGATTTTTTTCTTATTAGTAATGTATGTATGGCAATCCCAATCTCCCAATTCATCCCACCTCAAACCACCCCACCTCACTTCATAATTTTTCCTTTAAAAGGAACTATGATTTTTCCTTACAAAGAAATTTAAAAAGCAATATGGGGCTTCCCAGGTGGTGGAGTGGTTAAGAATCCACCTGACAATGCAGGGGATAAGGGTTTGAGCCCTGGTCCGGGAAGATCCCACATGCAACTAAACCCGTGTGCCACAACTGCTGAGCCCGTGTGCCACAACTGCTGAAGCCTGGGAGCCTAGAGCCCGTGCTTCGCAACAAAAGAATCCACTGCAATGAGAAGCCCAGGCATTGCAATGAAGAGTAGCCCCTACTATCTGCAACTAGAGAAAGCCCGTGCGCAGCAACGAAGGCCCAACGCAGCCAAAAATAAAATAAATAACTTAAAAAAAAAGCAATATGCATGCCTATGGCAAATATCTAGAGCCCATGAGACACAAAACATATATGGGCTCATTCTCTATTATGAAATCAACCATTACACTTTGCTTTCCAGTATTTTTCTAAGACTTCCACATACACTATCATGTTTGATCCCCATATGGGAGGACATTTATCATGTTACACACAAGAACTCTTGATAGAGAATTAACTTACTTAAGGCTACAGAACTAGTCAGTGCTGAAACCAGAGCTAGAACTCTTATTTCACTGCAATGCTGCTGCTCACTGTTGAGTTCCACATTTGGAGTTAGTCAAGGTTCTGACAGTTATTAGAGGATAATCCTCAGCAGCTTAACATTTTCCAAGCCTCAGCTTCCTCCTTTCCAATATTTGAACAATAACTCCCAGTGTTTTATAACGAACTCGTTAAATTTTGTATGTAAAATAGATGGGACACTGCTAAAGAGTAGCTATTACCATACTATATATAAAATGCTGGGCACTCTTGAACATCATAGCTACATTGCTTCTAGGGTCACATTCAAAACATTGCCATTTAGTATCTACTAAGGGCTGAACATTCTCATTCCCTATGATACAGCAATTCCACAACTAGGTATTCATTCACTCTAGTGAAATGCACACATACGTCCATCAAAATGGACATACGTTCACTGAATGTTCAGAACACTATACGTAAGAGTCCCAAACTGGGAACTACAAAATGTCCATAGTCAGTAAAAGTCAACAAATATTTTGATGGTCACGAAATGGAACAGTATGAGAGTGAGTCAAAAATTATCCACACTCTGTCTGTAGAATTTATAGAAGTTTTAAAATAACCAGAATGCAGGTAACGTTTGACTCACCCTCATATTTGGCAGTGATAATGAACGATCTACAACTACTCACAACAATATCCATGAATCTCACAAACGAATGCTGAGCGAAAGCAAACAGACACTAAAGAAGGCACACTGAGGGATTCATCATCATAAAAATGCAGGTTGGGAAAAATTAACTTGTTTTGTTGGAATCAGGATAGAGTACCTTGGGGAAGGGAAAAGTGCCTTTGTTACCAAACCAGGTCTGCTTGCCCAATGGGCAGCAAGGTCTCTCAACAACTGAGAGACCAGGGTTTGCAGCTGAGAAAGTGTTTATTCACAGGGCAGCCAAGGGAGGAGACAGGAGAGGAGAACAAGTCTCAGATCAGCCTCCCCAAAGGTAAGGGGGTTGGGATATTTGTGGGATATCAGTGATGCAAGGTGATGGGAGACAGGGGAAAAGGTGAGGTAATGGGTGTTCTCTGCAGGCATATCTGGGTTACATGCTTCTGCACAGTCAGAAGTGGCAGCACTTAGGATGAGCTGAGGGTGGAATTTCTTGACCCTCTGACAGCAAAAAACCATTCATCAGACACCTGTGCAGGCTCCTTTAGGGGTGATGGTCCCAACCAGTCTTAGCCAGCTCCCACTGGGCCAGGGCTGCCTTCAAGTTTCTGTAAAACAACTGGAACACAGGAAGCTATGAAGGTATGCAATTAAAGAGAGGGAAAAAAAGAAAGAAAAGACAACTAAAGCAGCTTAATCAGTGAAAGCAGTTTACAAGCAGAGTGGTTTTAACACTCTACATTCTGTTGCTCTACAAGGTAAGCACAAGAATTCCTCTTAGCTGTCACACTGTGTTAACATTATGGGGCATGCTTCACCTCATTCACCTGGAGCTGGAACGAGGGTGGCTTCTGGAGAGCTGGTAGTGACGTTTCTGGATCCCTCTGCTTACTTACGCCAGTATGTTCAGGTTGTGAAATTCATCGAAGTTAGGATTTATGCATCTTTTTGTGTGTACGTTATAATTCAATAATAGTTTGGGGGTGTTTGTTTGAAGTTGCACTTTTCCTTTTCTTGGAATTTTGCCTAACTTCACTCAAGTCCGACTTCACCAACAAATCAACTACCCAATCAGTTACCCAACGAGTGAGGCAGGTTTGAGGCAGAGAAGATGCGTCCGCGGGCGGGTTCCGCGCCGCACCCTGACGGCAGGACATCCCTGTGCGCCCCGC
Organism: Hippopotamus amphibius kiboko; assembly: GCF_030028045.1. Classification (NCBI taxonomy): domain Eukaryota; kingdom Metazoa; phylum Chordata; class Mammalia; order Artiodactyla; family Hippopotamidae; genus Hippopotamus; species Hippopotamus amphibius. Next base: position 159,297,110 of record NC_080189.1, read on the forward strand.
AGTGGGCCGGGAGAAAGACCTGGTACTTTTACTTCAGACGAGTCGCAGGCGCGGGGTTCACGGCCCTGAAGCCCCAGGAAGGTTCCTAAAGTGGATCAGCCACGGACCTCTCCTGGCGCCAGGCCACACCTGTCCTCCTCGGGTCTCCGGCCCTGCTTCACCTGGCCTGAGACGACTCCGGCAGCCGCCAGAGCTTCCCCGCTCAGAGTCGCGAACGCCACTGTGCACGGCTGGGATGGCGGTGACAGGAACGCTGGAGCCGGCGGGCCGCTGCCGCTGGGACGAGCCGGTGCGCATCGTCGTGCGCGGCCTGGCCCCGGGGCAGCCGGTCACGCGGCAGCCGGTCACGCTGCGCGCGTCCCTGCGCGACGAGAAGGGCGCGCGCTTCCGAGCCCACGCGCGCTACTGCGCCGACGCCCACGGCCAGCTGGACCTGGAGCGCGCGCCCGCGCTGGGCGGCAGCTTCGCGGGGCTCGAGCCCATGGGGCTCATCTGGGCTCTGGAGCCCGAGAAGCCCTTGCAGCGGCTGGTGAAGCGGGACGTGCAGACGCCCTTCGCCGTGGAGCTGGAGGTGCTCGAGGGCCACGAGCCCGAGGCCCAACGGCTCCCGGGCCGGGCGGTGCACGAGGGCGACTTCCTGCCGCCGGGGGTGCGGCGCGAGCCGGTGCGCGCCACGCTCTTCCTGCCGCCAGGTGAGCTTCATGCTTCGCTGTTTCTCTTGTGTGGGTGAGAGAGAAAGGCAGTAAGTAGGTGGCCCCCAACATTCCGAAGGTCGGTGGGGCCTGAAAAGTTCGAGGAGCCACGAATGGAACGTAAGGCTGGCTGGGGAGGTGGCTTTACTGCTCCAAAGCAGAGGTGAGGCCAAAGACATCGCAAGGAAAGGGTAAAGACAGTTGTAATTAAAAAAGAAGAAAAGAAAAAAATATATAGGTAGTTTCCAGTTTTTAAAGTTTTCTTTCTAAAGTTTCTCAATTTTACAACTTTGCTTCTAACTCCCCCAATATATTAAGATTTAAGGAAATTACCATGAAGGAGGAAGACCTCTTGCTGCCCACTGGAAATCTTCTAAATTATTGGTTAATTTTACCATTACATAAAAAGCGACAGGCCAATGAAAAAGTTAAAAGATGCTTCTCCTCATTAGGAATCAGGGAAATGCAAAATAAAACTCCATACTACATTAAACACTCTCAAAATTTAGAAGTCTAACATTACCAGTTTTTGACCAGTGTGTGGAGGAAAAGGAACTCCCCGGCACTGCTAAAAGGAACACAGTTATTCAGCCACTCTGGAAAAAGTTGCTTTTACTTAGAAAGTTGACTATATCATCTACTCCTGGTGCACCAACAGGTATTTATGTTTGTAAGAACAAAAACAACTGGAAACAGCTCAAATGTCCATCCACAATAAAACTGAAGAAAATTTTGAGGTATGTTTACAGCACAAAAGTGACTGAACTAGAGCTCCAAGAATCAACATGGATGAATCTCAGAAACAGTGCTGAGTGAAACATCAAGTCCCTGAAGAGCACGTTCAGTATCAGTTCATTCAGATAAAAAATTTAAAAAATAGGCAAAATAAACAAAATATCATTTAAGGTATACTTACGAGTGGTAAGACTGTAGAGAAAATCAAGAGATTGATAAAATTCAGAATAGTGGAGGGAGGGAAGGGGAAGAGGTACTCACAGAGCTTTGATGGTTAAAGTTCTGGGTATAAAGTATTTGCCTTATACTTATTCCTTAAACTTTGCACATTAAATACAAACTTTTAATGTAAATAGTGAAAATGGGACATGACTAGACTTACATAGAGTAGGTAGCTTTTGTTTGTTTGGTTTTTATTTATTTATTTATTTATTTTAGGTCCAAATACATATAGAAATTTTTTTTCTTTAAGAACTTTTATTGAGATACAATTGACATACAATAAATTGCATATATTTAAAGTGTAAAAGTTGATATTTTTTTTCTCATTAGTAATGTTTATATGGTAATCCCAATCTCCCAATTCATCCCACCCCAATCCCCCCCCCCCGCCCCCCTCTGCTTTTCCTGCTTGGTGTCCATGTGTTTGTTCTCTACATTTGTATCTCTATTTCTGCCTTGCAAACCGGTTGATTTGTACCATTTTTCTATATTCTACATGTATGTGTTAATATATGATATTTGTTTTTCTCTTTCTGACGCACTTCCAGAGTAGGTAGCTTTTTGAGTCGAACATAATGCATTTGAGATTCATTCCTGTTATTCCATATATTGGTGGTTCCTTCTTCTTGTGTCTTGGAAGTTTCCCATTAGATGGATGTGCTGCAGTTTGTTTATTCATTTGCCAGTTGGAGGACATTTGGAGATTATGAATAAAGTCACTGCAAACACTTGCACCCAAGTTTTTGTGTGAACACAAGTTTTTGTTTTTCTGGGGTAAATACCTGGGAGTGAGATTGCTGGGTCATAACCTAAGTGTATGTTTAATTTATAAGAAATCATAAGCTGTCTTCCAAAGTGACTGTATCATTTTGAATCCCCACTGATGCCCTTAAAAATAAAAGTTAGTTATTTACCTAGCAAAAATGGGTTAATTTGGGAATAGCAGAGAATTGCAATTCGAAACAAGCCAGCCATGGCAACAACTATAGGCAAGTCCAGCAAACCAAGGAGAAGAACGCTATTTTACAGAGGAAAAGGGGGAAGTGGGAGGGGTTGTTTTCAACAAAAGTCCATTAGAGAAAAGAGAGTTTGGGGTGATGGTGATTTTTCATTGCTGAGTTGCTGGGGTAGTCAGTTTCTTGGAGGGAGGCAATTTACATCTTTTGCTGTTGGTGATTCTTGCCTGTTGATGATCTTTCTGTTTGATCTGTAATTGACAATTCTTCCTACAATTGATGACTCCATTTTAGTGAGGGTTCCCTTTATTAATTTTCACATCTCTCCCTTTTAATCAAGATCTTTCTCCCAAAACATCACTGATCAGGAGTCAGTGGCTTTTGTCCTTCAGTATCCTCCACTGGCTGTCATGTCCCTTGTTAGAGGGACACTGCACAGAGTGGAAACCTATTGAGGTCACATTTGAGAAAGAAGGAGGGGTAGGAGGGAGAACTTTCAGGCACTTTCCATCTGTAGTCCATATTTATCAAGACCCTAAGCACTAAAGATTCTCTCTTTTGGCATATGCCATTTTTACAGAGATTTGACAAGAAACAAGTAGAGAATCAAAAGTAACACGACAGTTCCAAATTGTATAATGATTCTAAACCAGGATCCTAGGCCTGAAGATAGCCCACTGAACAAATATTTATTAGCACTTATTCTGATTTCGGGGAGAAAAGTTCTCCCTACGGACGCAAACCCAGAGCCATGGATGCCTCATGGAAGTCTCCAATTAAAGCAGCCGTGAAAGCAAAATAGAACAGCGTATACAACCAGAGCACACTCAGTCTAAAACAATTAACTGAGTGCATTTGGGAAGGTACAGTGCAGGCATAAATATGAGGCAACAGCTAATGAATTCCTGAAGGCAGCAAAACCTCAAAGACATTATATATTTAAATATTTATTTATTTATTTGGCTGTACCATGTCTTAGTTGCAGCATATGCAGGCTCTTTGCTGTGGCATGGGGGATCTAGTTCCCTGACCAGGGATTGAACCTGGGCCCCCTGCATTTTGGGAGCATGGAGTCTTAGCCACTGGACCACCAGGGAAATCCCCAAACTTCAAAGACATTTTAAAACAGTATTGTTATCTCAAAAGAACTGTTTGGAACCAAATGTGTTGTTAATAGCATAGCATGTGAGGTTGCAAGTTCAGTTACCCTGAATTTGGATACAAATCCAGAGTCAGTTAATAGTCCAGTTAATAGTTCAGGAGGTGAATCCTGAACTTTCTGAGTACTGGCCCTGACATCTTGGCAAAGCTGTCTGGTCAGATGTCGAGTCCTTCAATTCTGAGAAATCTTCACTATCACGTCATCCTATGATGTGAGGTCCAGTCAGGGTTTGGTGCTTTTTTCAGATGTGTCACGTGAAATGAAGAGTCTATTCCCTGGAGTTCGGCAACACAAGGGTTGGTTAGCAGTACCTGAAAGGGGCCTTTCCAGTGGGGTTAAAAGAGTCTTTCTGGAGGTGTCTTTTCCAATAGAGGAAGTCTCCAGGATACAGGGTATGATGCTTAAGGTCTTCATCTCCTGGGAGCGCACTGTGACAAGCCTGCTCTACCAAAGGGTGGTTATTTTTAATGGAAGCAACTAGGCCTTTACAGTATGAAGTGTACCTCCTTTTATCAGCTGTGAATCAAAAGAGGCGGGAGCCAGGTGCATTGGATGTCTTGTTACTATCTCAAAATGTGAGAGTTTATGAGTTCCAAGGGGGCAGATCTGAGATTTCAAAAGTCCAATGGCATTGCTTTTGGCCAAAGGTATTTGGAGGGTTTGTATGAATTTTGCAGTCGAGTCTTAATAGTGCCCTTAGTTTGTGTGACTTACCATGAGGATTGAGGATGGTAAGTAAGCACAGTAAAAGTGTTGTAAAACCAGCCAAACAACACAGACTTATTGAAGTACCTGACCTGTAAAATGGTTCCCCTGATCTCTATGCAGTTCAGGAGGGGTTCCCCAGGTAGGGATAATCGTTTCTAACAGAATTTCAGCTATAGAAGCAGCAATAATAACCTGTCTACAGGGGAAAACTTCAGTCTATACTGTTTTTATAAACAGTGACATATTTAGATTCATATGAAATCCATTTGCCAAAGGTTGAATGGCCCATTAGACAGTAAGGGTCCAGGAGCAGTGAGAACGGGTTTTCCTGGATTCTAGCTTGAGCAGGTGGGACAAGGGAGGTGTACGCACTTTTTGTGACCTTATTAATACTTCCCCACCAATATTTGTTTGTGAAAGCTATCATTTTGTCAGTAGACTAATGCTTTCTGTACATACAGGGGTAAGTAGTGGGAATTTTAGAATTTTTGGTAAGACCAGATTGTTGCTTTTTAGTAAAGTATATAGGGGCTGGGCCATAAGAAAAAAATTTGGAATCCAATATTGACAGTAGGCAGCTAGCCTGAGAAAACCTCATGACTGGCACTTAATTTTAGGTTCGGGATGTACAGGATGCCCCAGGTCTACCTGGAACCAAATCTAGTCCTTCTTCCATAATCAGGTGTCCTAAATATCCAGCTTGTGTTAGAGAAAACTGCAATTTTTCTTGGGAGACTTTGTGTCCTTCGAAGGCCAAAGTGTTGACAGTTGGATGCTGTCTTCCCATGAAGAGTTTTAAGGGGAGCAGAGAAGTGAATCATCTCTGTATTGGGACAGAGTAGAGGCTTCAGAAATGTTCACATCACCCCAATCAGCTTTCAAGACCTTGTGAAATGTAAGAGGGAGTTTCTGTGACAGCCTGAGGCATTACTGTCCAGGTGTATTGCCTTTCTTGCCACGTGAAAGCAGACATGTATTGGCTAGACTCCTCAATTAAAATACTAAAGAATGCACTGTATGAGTCAGTTACAGTCAAAAAGTTGCTTCCATTGGGACCTGATGTCAGTAGTGTGTGGGGCTTAGGAACAACAAGGTGTTGAGGGATGACAGTGTTTACTGCTTTTAAGTCCAGGACAAACCTCCCACCCCAGCCGCTGGGTATTGTCACAGGTAAAATAGGGGTGTTCCAGGGACTATTACAAGGGATAATGAGGCCCTGAGAATTGTACTCCTCTACTATGGGCTTGATGCCTTGAAGGGAGTCTTTATTTCTAGGGTAGTGATTAATTTTGGGAGAGCTTTTGAGAGATCTGTTTGAATGTTAACAGGAGTCGCACTGTGGGTTCCTCCAATATCACTTGAAGATTTAGCCTGTAAAGAGGAGAATGGAGCTGATTCAATCGGGACGATTGATCAGTGTCCCCCAGATTCAGCTACAGAGCTGACAGAATTGGAGCCAATGAAGGATGTCAGAGCGTCATTTAATTCACTTAATTGGCTATTTTGACTGCTACTGTCAAGTTGCAGAATTATTTGTGTTGTGGGAGAGAGAAATTCCAGTGTAATCCTTTTCTGAGTCTCAGCCTAATAGATGAATGGGGCAGAGGAACTCAGGAGTAAAGGGTGTGTATGTGTCAAGGGCCTAAACAAAAGGGAATAGGTTCAGAGACAGGAACGTCCTGAGATTCATTAGAAAGCCCCAGTATTTGAACTATTTTAGATCTCCTAAGCAGGGGCTGCTTTCCAGCAGTGGGATTGAGCATGGAGAGTGTAACTCTGGTTTGTCATTAAGGACAGAAAGAGCTCCATCCCCAATCTGGAGAAATGCTTCTCCAGGTGGATTAAGAGGGAGGTCTGGGAAGGGCCCCTGTAATTCCTCAGAGCCCCGTCATTGGAAATCAGGAGGATGCTGGAAAGGCTGGCTAGAGGCCTGAAGGCACCTGGGACACTAAAATTTGTAAAAATCTGGTTTTCAATGTCCTGTCTCTTCCCAATAATAGCAAGAACTAGAAGGTTTTGGGTTCTGTTCAGGAACCTTCATTTGCCAGAGTTGAAAATTAAGAAGTCTAGTGGTCTTCCTTATTAGTTGACTCATGTAAGGTGTGAATGAGCTGAGTTGCCAAATTAACTAAATCAGAGTGGACACAGTTTCGCATTCCACCCTGCTTGTTTTAACTAAAAGAGGATGATCCTGGCTCAGTGCCTAAATAAACATAGAGTTAAAGGCTACCTGACTGGATTCATCACCTGAAGGAAGACCAGAATTTGCTTTGAAAACAATCTGAAAGCAATTCTACTGGTCATGAACAGGTTCACCACGGTTTTGTGTGCAAGCCTGAACTTTGTTCCAAAAACTAGCTTTAGGAAAAGCTACTATAATTGCTTGGTAGAGGTTTTCAGCAAGTCGTCTAGCATTTTGCCAAAAGTGAGGGGTTTGTTCTTCTAAATCCTGTTCAGGATGTTCCCATCAGGGAAGCTTCATCCAGTGTTTGGGTTGACCCTCCCCAACAAGCAGGTGGACTAACTGATAGAAATCTAAGGAACCAGCTTGGGAAGTTTGAATAACTGTGGTAAACGCTTTAGCAAACCTGTGAGGGTCCTCAGTTACTTTAGGAGACTCTTCACCTATGGGTCCCCATTTGGCCTTAGTCCAGGGAACATAAGAAATTTGGGGTTTACTTGGGTCCTCTGAAGACATAATTTTAGAGGGGCAGGTTCTGGTAGGTTCAGAGGAGGAGGGAGTGGAGAGAAGTTCAGGGGAAAAGGGAAACGCGGTCAGAGCGTTAGAATGGGGAAACTGAGGTATAGAGGAGGTGGAGGCAGTGCAGCAGGGAACATGGAGGGGTAGTGGAGGTGGTGCCTGAGCACAGTAAGGTGGCTGCTATGTCTCTGGAGTCAAAGGGAGAGGGATGGGCAAAAATGGAACCTACCTCAGCATAATAAAGCCCATATGTGACAAACCCACAGCAAACCTCATTCTCAATGGTGAAAATCTGAAAGCATTCTCTCTAAGATCAGGAACAAGAAAAGGATGTCCACTCTGCCCACTACTACTCAACATAATTTTGGAAGTCCTTGCCACAGCAATCAGAGAAGAAAAAGAAATAAAAGGAATCCAAACTGGAAAAGAAGTAAAACTGTCACTGTTTGCAGATGACATGATACTATATATAGAAAATCCTAAACATGTCACCAGAAAACTACTTGAGCTAATCAATTAATTTTGTAAAGTTGCAGGATACAAAATTAACACACAGAAATCTCTTGCATTTCTATACACCAACAATGAAAGATCAGAAAGAGAAATGAAGGAAACAATCCCATTCACATTGCAACAAAAAGAATAAAATACCTAGGAATAAACCTAACAAAGGAGGTAAAAGACCTGTACTCAGAAAACTATAAGACACTAATGAAAGAAATCAAGGATGACACAAACAGATGGAGAGCTATACCATGTTCTTGGATTGGAAGAATCAACATTGTGAAAATGACTATACTACCCAAAGCAACTTACAGATTCAATGCAATCCTGATCAAATTACCAATGGCATTTTTTACAGAACCAGAACAAAAAAATCCTAAAATACGTATGGAGACACAAAAGACCCCGAATAGTCAAAGCAATCTTGAGGGAAAAAAAACGGACTGGAGGAATCAGACTCCCTGACTTCAGACTATACTACAGAGCCACAGTAATCAAGACAACATGGTCCTAGCACAAAAACAGAAATATAGATCGAAGGAATAGGACAGAAAGCCCAGAGATAAACTATGGTCAACCAATCTATGACAAAGGAGGCAAGGATATACAATGGAGAAAAGGCAGCCCCTTCAATAAGTGGTGCTGGGAAAACTGGACAGCTACATATAAAAGAATGAAATTAGAACACTCCCTAACACCATACACAAAAATAAACTCAAAATGGATTAAACACCTAAATGTAAGGCCAAACACTATAATCTCCTAGAGGAAAACATAGGAAGAACACTCTTTGACATAAATCACAGCAAGATCTTTTTTGATGCACCTCCTAGAGTAATGGAAATAAAAACAAAAATAAATAAGTGGGACTTAATTAAACTTAAAGCTTCTGCACAGCAAAGGAAACTATAAGCAAGATGAAAAGATAACCCTCAGAATGGGAGAAAATATTTGTAAACGAATCAACAGACAAAGGATTAATCTCTGAAATATATAAACAGTTCATCCAGCTCAATATCAAAAAAACAAACAACCCAATCATAAAATGAGCAGAAGACCTGAACAGGCATTTCTCCAAAGAAGACATACGGATGGCCAAGAGGCACATGAAAAGCTGCTCAACATCACTAATAATTAGACAAATACAAATCAAAACTACAATGAGGTATCACCTCACACAGGTTAGAATGGGCATCAGCAGAAAGTCGACAAACAGTACATGCTGGAGAGGGTGTGGAGAAGAGGGAACTCTCCTGCACTGTTGGTGGGAATGTAAACTGATACAGCCACTATGGAGAACAGTATGGAGGTTCCTTGCAAAACTAAAAATAGAGTTACCATATGACCCAGCAATCCCACTCCTGGGCATATACCCAGAGAAAACCATAATTCAAAAAGACACATGCACCCAAATGTTCATTGCAGCACTATTTACAATAGCCAGGACATGGAAGCAACCTAAATGTCCATCAACAGATGAACGGATAAAGAAGCTGTGGTACATATACACAATGGAATATTACTCAGCTGTAAAAAGGAACGAAATTGGGACATTTGTAGAGACATGGATGGACCTAGAGAGTGTCATACAGAGTGAAGTGAGTCAGAAAGAGAAAAACAAATATTGTATATTAACATATATATGCAGAACATAGAAAAATGGTACAAATCAACTGGTTTGCAAGGCAGAAATAGAGACACAGATGTAGAGAACAAACATATGGACACCAAGTGGGGAAAGCAGGGGTTGGGGGATTGGGGTGGGATGAATTGGGAGATTGGGATTGCCATATATACATTACTTAATAAGAAAAAAAATATCAAATTGTACACTTTAAATATATGCAGTTTATTGTATGTCAATTGAATCTCAATAAAAGTTCTTAAAGAAAATAAATAAATTTAAAAAAGGAGAGGGAAAGAGAGGCCTCAGAAGCCTTTTGACTTCTTTAGTTGTTTGTTTGCCTCAGTTAATTTAGAAACTAATTTGCAGAGAGGTGATTTTAGAGTCCCAATAATGTTTGGAAACCTCAAAATGCCAATTAAAATGGGCGTCCAATTCAGTTTTTTTAAAATTAATTATTTATTTGCTGCTTTGGGTCTTCGTTACTGTGCGGGCTTTCTCTAGTCGTGGCGAGTGGGGGTTACTCTTTGTTGTGGTGTGCAGGCTTTTCATTGTGGTGGCCTCTCTTGTTGTGGAGCACAGGCTTAGGCCCACAGGCTTCAGTAGTTGTGGCACACGGGCTCAACCGTTGTGGCTTGTGGGCTCTAGAGCGCAGGCTCAGTAGTTATGGTGCACGGGCTTAGTTGCTCCGTGGCATGTGGGATCTTCCCCGCCCAGGGATCGAACCCGTGTCCCCTGCATTGGCAGATGGATTGTTAACCACTGCGCCACCTGGGAAGCCCCAATTCGGTTTTAAGAAAAGTAAGTTTAGGGAGCTCGAAAGTTCCCTATCATGTCAATTGGTGTTCTAAATTTTCTTAAGTCGGTCCGTTTAGTTAGAAATGCATATGAGGAGAGACCAAAGTTTTTCAGCATAAAAGCGCCTGGAGTCCCAGAGGGTGGGGCATCGTCAAAGCATTTTGATGACTGCAACTTCATTTCTTAAAGGTTTCTCTCTAGGCAAAAAGAAAAATTCCTGAACAACACAGTTCCAAGGCACAGCCCAATTCCTAAAGAAATCAGACCAAAGGCCAAAGGAGTACTCTCAGAAAGGACAAAGTGTTTAAAAAGATCCTAAGTAAAGCTTGGAGAGCTCAAGATGCAAGAGTGGAGCTTGAAATCCAGGAGACACTAACCCTCAAACTCCAGGGTCAGCTAGAAGGCAGCGAGCTCAGAGGGCTCTGCGGGTACTGGCACCTGTGTCCTCACCAGCCTCGGAATTTTGAGGGGTTCTCTTTGGATCCCACTTCAGAACACCAAGTAATGGTGACCTTAAAAATAAAACAGTTGTTTTTCTAGCAAAAATGAGTTAATTTTAGAATACCAGAGAAGTGCGATTGGGGACAAGCAAGGCCACGGCAAAAAGCATAGGCAAGCGCAACAAACCAGGGAGAGGAATGTTATTTTATAGGGAAAAAGGAGGAAGGTGAGAGGGGTTATTTTAAATAAAAGCCTATTGGAGAAAAGAGACAGCTTAGGGTGCTGGCGGTTTCTCATTGGCTGAGTTGCTGGGGTAGTCAAGTTCTTGGACGGGGTGCAATGTACATCTTCTCTTGTTGGGGCCTGTGACTGATGATTCTTTCCTGTTGATGATTCTTCTGTTGTGATCTGTAGTTGACAATTCTTCCTATAGTTGACGTGGAGCGGTACTGCTGAGAGCTGCCCTTCTGTCCTCTGGATCCATTGTGAGGTTCCCCTTTATTAATTTCACACCAGCAGCAATGTATGAGGGATCCAGTTGTTCCACATCCTCACTAGCATTTGGCATTGTCAATTTGGGGGGGGGGTGTGGCAGGAGAAGGCAATGATTTTGCGGTTTTTATGGTCTGTAGCTTACTTTTAATCACAAAAGTAGTACAGGCTCTCTGTAAATATCTGTGGGGCTTTGAGGCCCTGGGTATAGAGGACAATGTGGGTTTAGCCTTGGCCACACTCCAGATCTTTGAAGACCAGAGCCATTCAGCCTTTCTGATTGTCAACAGAAAACTTTGACATCACCAAAGAGGCAACAAATAGCTTTTGACACCACTGCAAAGAGTTTCAAGTATAGTTTAGTTTTGTGTTTTGTTTCTTCCCCAGAAGCTGGGCCCTTTCCTGGGATTGTGGACGTTTCTGGAGCTGGAGGTGGCCTTCCAGAATATCGAGCTAGTCTGCTGGCTGGGAAAGGTTTTGCTGTGATGTCTCTGGCTTATTATAACTATGAAGACCTCCCCAAGGGCATAGAGAACCTCCACCTGGAGTACTTTGAAGAAGCTGTGAACTACCTGCTTCATCACCCTCAGGTTGGAACTTCCTCTAATTTTTATGTCCTGCATGTTGGTTGTCCTTCTCTTAAAAGCTCTTGGTTTTCACAGAACTTGACAAATTCATGACAGCCCCTCCCAGCCCCCAACACACACTACCTCTCATAGTCACTTATCCCAGACAGTTTCCATGCAATTAGATGTTACTGTAATAGGTTTTCTGCCAATAAAGATGTTCTAGTTGGAATTATGGAATTTTAAATTCCAGTATTTTATAGTATTTCATTACAGGCCCAAACAGACTGAGATCCCTGGGTTTGACCCAGGAGGCAGAGGGAAAGGGGACGGAGATCACTGTCTCCAACTTACATGTTTGTGTTTTACAATCCTCTCACCCATGTGCCCCTCTGAGAGCAGAGTATTCAGTTTTAGGGAATCACCTGCTGGCAAAGAATGTGGGTAGTAGGAAATGTTTTGAGGGCTCAGGATATCAGAAGATTAGAACACACACCTTGCTCAGGGTATCAGAGGATCAAAAGATAAATCTTGCTTATTTTATAATTCAATCAAAGCTCAAGGTAGATGGATGCTTTGGAGCTCTTAGAAAAGGTGATGGGGTGTAGTGGAACCAGCATAATATGTTTGATAGAGAAAAGGTAAATTTGAGGTTAGATTTTGCCAATTACTAGCTCCTTGACCTGGGGCCTCTGTTTCCTTCTCTCAAAAATTGGGATGACAATAATATCCCATTCCTAGTACCTTAATAAGGAATAAGTGGTTGAAATCAGTCAAGGGGGCTGTTATAGAAATGATGAGAAAAAAAAACTGCTGTTGAGAAGTCAACCAAAAGGCCATTTATAACAGAAGAATTTGGTAATTGACAAGAGCTGTGTTTATAGGAAACGCACACTACGCTGGAGGGGATTAAGTAGACAATGAAAACAAAAAAGTGGAAAACTACAGACAAAACTTCCCACAAGATTTGCTGTGAAAGGAAGCAGAAAACCGGGCAGAGTGGATCTGAGGTCAAGGGACTCATTAAAATGTAAGAGGTACTAGGGCATGAGGTACACTGATGGGGACGAGCCAGTAGAGCAGAAAGTTATGAAGGAGAGAGGAAGGGGGGGAGGTACCTGCAGGAGCAGAGCTCCTGGGGATGAGAGTCGATGGGATCCCAAGCACCCGCAGAGAGGTGGTCTTGGATAAGAACTGAGTTACTTTGGAAACAGGAAGGAAGGGGGAGAGCTTGATTCATGTGGGACTAAGTAGACTTGGAAGGGGAAAATGCCAAGTTCCTACTTGATACCTCCATGAAGTAGGATGGGATGAATGTGAAGGGGAATAGGAGTTAAAGGGGCTAACAGAGGGAGGTCAAGGTAAAATGGTCTTTTGGAAAAGTGAAAAGAAAACATCAGTGGAGCAGGGTTGAGGAGCAATATGGATGCTATTAGAAATTTGTGGTCAATGACATAAAATAAGATCTATCAGCACAAGCGTGTGTTATTTTCTCCAGCAGTGTTCATTTGCACAGATGCAGGCCTGGAGGAAGTGAATAACAGGTGGATGTAACTGAGGTTAGCACTTTAGCAGGCAAGCATGACCAAAGGGAGAGAGGTATTAAAGGAGGTCAGAGTGTCAGCAGGGGAGCAATAGTAATGATGAAGCCTGAAATCTAAGCTGCATGAGGTGGGAAGTGACTACACGAGAGAGGTGCTGAGAGTGAAAACATGGTAGGCAGGGTCTCAGAGAGGTGGCAGTGGGCAGTACTGCAGCGGCTACACTGGAGGTCAATAAGATGGTGCTTAGGTTGTAGGATGTTTGAAGCTGAGATTTTGGAGATGATGTACTTACTGATGACTCGGCTTAGGATATGACAGTGGGCGCGTGTGTCTGAGGTGGGGGAGAGAAAAAGCTCGTTGGAGGTTTGGAGGTCAAGGAACTGAGAGGCCAGAGTACTTAGTAGTCATCCCTACGTGGCTGTCTATGGAGACTGTGGTGATGGAGAAATTGTGGAAAGCAAGGTAGAGAGGAAGGAGAAGTCAGTATCCCAAGGCTGCAAACCTCGGTAAGTGGGAGAGCCAATTCAGGCTCAGTTCCAGCCGACTCTCAAGTCCAGGCACTCGTCACCACACTGCACTGTTCGTGGACTCATTCTCCTTTTCCCTTTGGCCTTTTCTCAGGTAAAGGGTCCAGGAGTCGGGCTGCTTGGGTTTTCCAAAGGCGGCAACCTCTGCCTCTCCATGGCGTCGTTCCTGAAGGGCATCACCGCGGCCGTCATAATCAATGGCTCTGTGGCCAATAGCGGCGGAAACTTACACTACAAGGGTGAGACACTGCCGCCTGTGGGTTCTGACCGAGGTCGAGTCAAGGTGACCAAAGATGGCTTAGCAGACATTTCGGATGCCCTGAACAGCCCTTTGGAAGGCCCTGACCAGAAGAGCTTCATTCCCGTGGAAAGGGCTGAGTGTGCCTTCCTCTTCCTTGTGGGTCAGGATGACCACAACTGGAAGAGTGAATTCTATGCGAATGAGGCCTCGAAACGCTTGCAGGCCCATGGTAAGCCGAAGCCCCAGATCGTCTGTTACCCCGGGGCGGGGCACTACCTTGAGCCTCCTTACTTCCCCTTGTGCCGGGCCTCCATGCACGCCTTGGTGGGCCGCCCTGTCATCTGGGGAGGGGAGCCCAGGGCTCATGCCAGGGCCCAGGTGGATGCTTGGCAGCGGCTCCAGACTTTCTTCCACAAACACGTGGGTGGGAAGAAAGGGTCGATCCCATCCGTGCTGTAGTCTTTCATCTGACTGTGTGGCATCTCTGATGCTACTCTGTCCTGGGAACAGCTGTATACACATATACAAGTAGTGTATATGTGTCGTTGTTTTCTTTTCAATAATTACTTAGAGTTTTTCCCCTTCAGTATTAAAGTGAACTTACCAGGAACTTTTCAAGATTTTTAGGAATTACATACTTTTTCAGTTGTTTGGGAGGATAGTGATGCTGCAAAAAATACAACAGACAGAGAAAGCATGCCCTTTAGTGTCTAACAGCACAGAACAGACAAGGCTTTAGCTCTGAAAGGAAAAGAGTAATACCTGGTACACATTTGGTGCTCAGTAGTTATTTGAATCATTTATTATTATCATTCATTTTGTTTAATAATTAATTTACAGATAAATGATTACCTACTGTGGAAGAAAAGCATATAAAATATCCAAAATATTATCAGATCTGAGTTTCTAATTTAAGATTGGAAGTGAACATCTTAGCTGTAAATTATAATACTAGTTATAGAACTACTTAGATGCAAAACTACTAAAAATTTTCAAAGCAAATATGTTTTTAGTTCTTTGATATATTCTCCTTGAATGAGTAAGGATTCTCCTCGTGCAAGTCTATTTTAAGTTATTTTTGTATTTTCATATACGGACCTTTGTCATTTAGCTATCTTGAAATTTGGTAAAACATTATTTAGATGAATTTTGTAAATGACTTTAATGATTAGCATGCAATAAATGATTCAGTTTTGCACCACTTGATATAAATAGTTCCATATTAAACTTATTAAATTTTTCTTAAGCGTAATGTGTTTAAAATAAAAAACACCTCAATTTGTGATACGGTGTTCTGGTTCCTCAACTTTCTTTTTCAATATAGCAATTCCTAACAGATGTTTTTTTCTTGAAATTCAAAAACAGTACAGTCCTCTTTTTGTTTTGTCGGCTTTTTCTCCTATACCACTGACTGTGAGGCAGGTGTCATCTTCATTTTACAGATGAGGAAATCGAGACTCAGTACCTGCGTGGTACCTGTAGAGCCGAGGCGCAGTCTCCCCACATCCAGTTTCTTCTGTCTTTAAGCCCATCTGTGCTCTCCGCTGGTGAAGCCAAAGCCACTGGGAAAGGAAAGGGCTCTTTGTTCCCCTACCTACGTGCTCAGTGGAATTCCTAGACTGCAGTGTGGGGGCAGGGGCTACTTCAGGGCACTGATGTTAAAAGAGCAGATCTGGAACCATGTCTAAACCCTGGCCTTGACATGGTCGTACGGGTTTGCAGGCGTTGACAGGCAACTCAAAATGCCTCCCCCCCCCCCCCCCCCGCCCGATTGTTAACAATGTGTATGTGATGTGCGTCCCTCCCCTTCCTCTTTTCTCTCTTTATATCTCTCTTTCCACTACTTTCTGTGTACAGCAGGTTCCATGACACTTGAAGGAATCTTGCAGTTTATCAGGCTGGAGTGTCCGGCTTCTCTGGAGATTCTGGGGCTGATCATGAGTGATAAAAGGCAGAAGCAGCAGACATGTGGGGGCCAATTAATGACCAAGTCAAATTTGTACACCATGTATTTCAAAAGACACAAAGATGATTTCCTCTTTAAATTCTTTTGAGTAGGAGGATCTAAGAAAAGGGGAAATAGAGGTGCTATAGGCACGTGTTCTGGAGTGGGGAGTGAAACTACATACTATGATGTGAAGATTAGAAAAGAATTCAGAGAGATAGTGACTTTTGACATAGGTCTTAACTGATAGGATCTCTTTCTTTCTGAATCTAGAGTAATAAAAATTCATAGAAAACTTGGAAAATACAGAAAATTATTCACTAAAAAAGGAGTTGCATGGAATCCATTCACTAGAAACTAGCACACTTAACATTTTAGAATATTTCCATTTTCCTCTAGGCTTTTTGTTGTGTGTATTGAGTTTTTACTCAGTTAAGTGTATATCCTTTTCGCAGAGCAACTAAGCCCATGTGCCACAACTACTGAGCCTGTGCTCTAGAGCCCGTGAGCCACAACTAATGAGCCCACGCACTGCAACTACTGAAGCCCAGGTGCCTGGAGCCCGTGCTCCACAACAAGAGAAACCACCACAATGAGGAGCCCACGCACCACAACGAAGAGTAGCCCCCACTCTCTGCAACTACAGAATGCCTGCCCGCAGCAATGAAGACCCAGTGCAGCCAAATAAATATAAATAAATTTTTAAAAAAGTGTACATCCTTTTTACCTCAATATCGTATGACTTTTTTACCATGTTATTATTATATTCTTCAAACACATGACTTTTAAAAAACAGTGATGTGTATTCTATTGATTGGCGCTACTGCCCTCATGTAGCTCTATTGTTAGCCCTCGACATTGTTAACAGTTTTTCTTTATAAAGTCCGTTCCTATGGTGAAGGGACATATACATGTATAAATCTTAGTGTGCCACTGATTATTTCTTTAAGAGAGATTCTTTGAAAGGAAATTACTGGGTCTAACTTCTGAACAGCATTATGACCCTTTACTATGCCTACCAGAAACGATCAACTACACCATCAGAGACACAGTATGAGACAGCCGTGTTCTCAACACTGGTGCAATGTGTGTGTGTGTGTATATTTGTGCGTGTGTGTCCAATCTTTATAATTTTACAAATTTTATAGGCTGAAAGAGAATCTCATATTGTTGTGCTTTTTTGTTGTTGTTGCTGTTAGTGAAGTTGAACATTTCCCCTTCTTATTGGGAAAATATTTGTATTTCTTTTGAAGTACATTTCCCATTCCTTTAGAATATTTACCTGTTTCTTCATGACCTACAGCAGCATTTCATTATGTATTTCAGAAGCAAATAATTCTAATATATGTTGGCTACATTATATCACCTTGTTATTTGTCATTTGAACTATGTGTATGGGTGTGAATATATGTGTGTTAGGTTTTGCAAGATGGAGTTGATAATGGAAGGTGGAAATGATAAGAAATATGTATACTGGTCTCTGCCTGTGCCTTTCTCCCAACTTCCAGCACAGCGCTCCTAAACCCTTGTAAATTCCTAAGTGATAAAAGCACGAGCAGCATGTTTTGTTCTATTGAGGGGACTCTGGGTGGGCTCCTGGACGGGGACTGGTAACCAGAGAGACCAATCCATGGTTAGACGTTTGGGACTGTCAGCCGTCTCGCCCCATTCTCCAGAGGACAGAAGGGCCAGAAACTGAGTTAATAATTGACGAGGCCTATGTGAGGAAGCCTCCGGAAAATCACAATAGTATGGGGTTTGGAGAGCTTTCAGGTTGGAAAACACTACCACACAGGCAGGGCGACGCACCCCAACTCCACAGCGATAGAAGCTTGTGTACTTGGGACCCTCCCCGACCTCGCCCTATGTATCACTTCATCTGGCTGTTCCTCTGTATCCTTTATCATACCCTTTAATAAGGTAGTTGATGTAAGGGTTTCCCTGAGTTCTGTGAGCTGCTCTAGCAAATTAGTTGAACCTGAGGAGGGGTCACAGAAACCTCGATTTATAGCCAAATCACACAGAAGTTGTGGACAACCTGGGGACCTACTCCTTGCAATTGGCGGCTGAGGAGAAGTGAGAGCAGGTTTGTGGGACTGAGCCTTTAACCTCAGGGAACTGACACTATCTCTAGGTAGACAGTGTTAGAATTGAATTAGATTGTAGGACATCCAGATGGTTGTCTCAAAGATTTGCCTGGTGTGAAGAAAAAAACCTCCACACACGTGGTAACCAGAAGTGTCAAAAGTGCAGTGTTCTGTGTAAGTAGTAAAGGAGAAAAACAGAAAAGAAAGACACAGGAGGAGACCTGTAGGTTTTTCCTAATATGGAGAGGCATTTTAGGAAATGGAAATAACAGGCTCAGAGACTCAGTGGTGGGAAAACTCAAGTGTGTTCAAGTGTAGGTTGTCTATGTTAGACTATAGGGTACATGTCAAATAGCAGTGAGTAACATTACAAAAGGAGGAGCAGGCTATATGTGCTAGACAGTCTTAAATGTGTTTAATTGTACAGGCAAAGGGAGACCTTAAAGATTGCTCTGAAAGAGGGTGATATAGTTGCCACTGTACTTTAGAAAAAGAATACGGTGTGAAGCACCCACGTGGACCCTGCTGCAACAGTGAAGGATTCTATTGCAATGGCTTGTGCGGAAAGTGGACCCTTTCTATGTTACACACTTTATGGAAGGATCTCAAAATTTCTTGATACTTTCTAGTTAGACCCTGAAGCTTTAGGGAGGGAGAGAAGGGCTGTTTCTTTTCCTAAAAGAGATTTCATTCTGAACAGTACTTGAAGGCCAATTCTGCATGGACATTGGGTTGGATCTGGAGAAGCCCCAGGGGTAGGAACAAATCAAACCTCATTTTAGGAGAGGACAGTGCTCTTCAAGCTTCTTCATCCCTTTAGTGGCCACTGACAGGACCACATCTAGCTAATCAGACCCTCTTAGCATCAACTGTTACCTCCACAGTATCCCTTTGCTTGTGCTCTATTTCAACACTTGATACCTTTGAATATCAACAAAATTTCTACTAGGAATACATGTGATTTTACCTTATCTCACTTGTGTGGGGGAGGAAAATTTTTACCTATACTCTTTTAGAGTTTCTGACTAGGCTTGAGAATCAAATTGACATAAGACAGGTTAACAGAAAAGTATACCATGTTTTTGTTTTTTGTTTTTTACATGTACATCAAAATCTCAACAAGGAAATGAAGACCCAAAGAAATGGAAAAACCTAAGTATTTATACACTAGGTTGAAGAGAGGGGAAACTGTGGAAAAGTAAAATAAATGGGGAGACTAACGGAAAAGAAGTTATTGTGACAGTCATGTGCAGAATTCTCTCAGCCTTGACTCCTATTTCTGGTGATGAGACTGAACTCTCCTCTGGTATACGGAAGGCACCTCTCACATGCGAGTTTCGCTTTCTGCTTTCAAGGAAAAAACGGGGGATTAGTGCTCTCCTTGCACCTGCTGTTTTTCAAGTGCCTTTAACTCTATAGTCAGTATGCCAAAGTGACATGTTTTGTGGTGGCATCCCCTGAACCATCACCTGAATTGTTTCCACAGTGTCTCTCATCTCCACTTGACCTTGAGAGCTGAAGATAAACTGAGAGAGAATTTTCATTTTGCTGTGAAATACTGCTGTGTGCTTAATTTCTTCATGTTTCCTAACATATTTTTTCTAATGGCAAATTCTGAGTTCAAATCTAAAACACCAGTGTCTTCTAAAAGTCAACTTCCAAATTCCTTAATCGGTCCCACTAATAGTCATAACTCCTATTAGTCCCATGTTTCCTTTCTCTAAATTCTAAAAATTTCCATTCTTGCTCTAACTTCTAGAAAGCCAATGCCATAATGGGTGTCCTCCACTGCTCTCAGGGATACTGTCAAGTGTTTACCCAGCAACATTACCCCTTCCCCGGTATAAGAATTCTTGATTTTCATTCAGGAATTGGTCATTGCCTGCAGCTATGAGCATCAGGGAAAGCTAACTGCACCCTGATGCCAAGGGCAATGATGGTGGTTCCTGTTGGGTTTAAGTCAATCTCAGCATTGCACCCAGGGGAAAGTATGTGATTTAGGTAACATACTTAGAATTCTGGATTTTGTCCCTCCTATTAAACATGAACAAAGATGCAAGAAGCCCCAAATAGTCCAGCAATCACCATATGACATTGTGACTGGCAGAGCAGACAGAAAGAAATCATTCTTGGTGTCATCATTGAGTTATCAGATCAATCAAATATGAAGACAGACCTATTCCTGACTTTCTATCCAATAAATTTCCTTATATTTTTAAAGGCTTTATTTTTTTGAGCATGTTTAGGTTCACAGTAAATTGAGAAGGACAGAAATTTCCCATATACCCCCTTTCCCCACACATGCAAACCTCCCTCACCATCAACATCCCACAGCAGAACGCTACATTTATTACAACTGATGACACTGCATTGACCCATTATTATCACCCAAAGCCCGCAGATTACATTAGGGTTACCTCTTGGTGGTGTACATTCTATGGGTTTGGACAAATGTATCATAACATGAATCCATCCTTCTTGTACCATAAAAAATAGTTTCACTGCCCTAAAAATCCTCTGTGCTTCACCTATTCAACCCTCCCTCCAACCTCTGGCAACCACTGATCTTTTTATTGTCTCCATGTTTTGACTTTTCCAGAATGTCATGGAGTTGGAATCATACAGAAAGTAGCCTTTTTAGATTGGTGTCCTTCACTTAAGGTTCCTCCATGTCTTTTCATACAGAAAGTAGCCTTTTTAGATTGGTGTCTTTCACTTAGTAATATGCGTTTAAGGTTCCTCCATGTCTTTTCATAGTTGATAGCTCATTTTCTTTTTATTGCTGAAAACATTCCACTGTCTGGAAGTACCAAAGCTTGCTTATCCATTCACCTACTGAAGGACATCTTGGATGCACCCATGTTTTTGTCATTCTCCTCACATTTTGAAGTAAGTTAGGCACCAGTCTTCAGTAGCTCTTATTTAATCCTTGACTTATGGATCCAGGCTTTCTATGATGTAGCTTTGCCAACTGGAACATCTGCCTTGGCTTCCAAAATTCGCATGGAAAGGAAAGCATACAGGGAATCATGTTTTATGACCAGCTCAGGGGGTATCATTTTTGCCCTCATCCCACTGTTAGAACTTAGTCATCTAAACCCACAAAACTACAGAGGAGGCTGGGAAATACTGTCATCCTGTGCAGGAAAGAGAAATAAATTGGTAGTGTTAATTAATTTAAAAGTGCATTCAGGATGGTTGTGGCATTGGGAACCAGTCAGGCTCTTCTGCAAACACATCCTAACTGAGCTACAGGCCCCTGGGACACTTAGCTCCTGGTAATACTTGAGACCACACTCAATAAAATGCGAAGAATCTGGTTAGGGAAGCATTCTACTGGTAAGTATATGGGCTTAAATTCTCCACAATAGACAGGGGACGGGGTGGAGGTTGGGGGTGTGGACAGGAGAAAAGGCAGCTCTGTCCAGGAAGGAGACTATACTAAATAAATACCTCCAGTGTAAGAAGAAAGGAATAAAGTCCTCCTTTTTGAACAGGACAGGGAGGTTGTCCCCAGTGACTCAGCATGTTCAGTGACCTGAAATTAAGCTTGATAGTGACATTCACACCCCTACACATTTACATAGAGCCTACAGTCACTTCCCATTCAGGAGGATGCCTATTGGGGAAAAAGACTTCTAAAACTGCAGAAGAAACATGCAAGTTACCTAAACCAGTGAGTCTGACCCTCCATTTATAAATATAAATGGACCACAAGGAAAACCAACAGCATGAACCATAAGGACCACGTTGAGCAAACAGAACCACTGACCCAAGAATAAACACAGATTATCCAGGGAACCATATATAACTCAGAAAAAATTCTCACTGACATCCTCAGATTTGATAATTGAGAATATTTTATCAGAAAGGAAGAAAAAGTTGCAAGTTTTAAAAATCAGAGAAAAAGAATTTATTGGAAATTACAAATAAGATTTCTGAGATACACAATTCAGTAGATGGACTGAAAAACAAAACGGACACGGGTAATAGCCAAATTAGCAATTCAGAAGGAAGGCTTAAAATCTCTCACAATTTGCTGAAGCAACAGGTGGGCAATGTATGAGAAAAAAATTAAGGCATAGAAGATTGCAACACACACTCTGTTCTACTAGAAGCAATGATCTTGGTTTTGGATTAACAAAGCTACAAAACAGCATAGGCTTCCCCCAGCACAAGTTTACTTAGATTTAAGAATTCAGAATAAGAGAAAACATAGCCACAGTGTAAAGTTATTATGCACTCAGGGTGCATGTGGTCACACACGATAAGGCTGAATACATGCACACAACTTCTGGCTTCAGATTAAAAGGCTCTATACAGGGACTTCCCTGGTGACGCAGTGGCTAAGGATCCACCTGCCAATGCAGGGGACTCGGGTTCGAGCCCTGGTCCAGGGGGATCCCAAATGCTGTGGAGCAACTAAGCCCATGCACCACAACTACTGAGGCTGCGCTCTAGAGCCCGTGAGCCACAACTACTGAAGCCCATGCCTAGAAGCCCGAGTTCCACAGCAAGAGAAGCCACCACAATGAGAAACCCACGCACCACAACAAAGAGTAGTCCCCGCTCGCCGTAACTAGAGAAAGCCTGTATGGAGCAATGAACACCCAATGCAGCCAATTAATTAATTAATTAATTATTTTTTAAAGGCTCTATACATAAGGGAAAAGAAAGCCGTTAAAAATTCCCAATTTTGTATGGAAGAATTAACACTACCAAACAAGAGGCCTGGTCATTACCCTCGGCTACCAAAAGGTAATCTCTAGGCTTTTGGAATGTTATGCCTGACAGCAGTATCTTTGCTGCAGGCCTTGGGTCACACTGGGTAATTTAGGGTAGGGGCTCCCCACACCTAGGGTAGGGACTGGACATACCAGAAAGACCAACAGTGTGATTTAGAGTTGGGGCTTTGGGTATCAGTCCACCTGCAGACTGAAGACTGAGATCAACCATGTGGACAATCAATTAATCATGCCTATGTAATGGAGCCCCAGTGAAACTGAACAGTGGGGTTCAGGTGAACTTCCTGGTTGTACAAACTATTGCACATCAAGGCCAGGAGAGTAACGCAGCTTGACCTCACAAGAGAAGACAACATAAGCTCCATGTTAGGAACTTGCCTGGACTCTGCCCTGTACATATCTTCCCTTGGCTGATTTTAATATGTGTCTTTTCTTGTAGTAAGTCAAAACCAGGGATATGGTAGCTTTCATTGTGTTCTGTGAGTCCTTCTAGGAAAATTATTGAAACTCTGGGTAGTTGTGGGAACCCTTGCCTCACCCAAACTTACTACTGGTGTCAAAAGTGAGGGTGATCTTTTTAAAGATCCCTTTAACTTTGTAGTTCACCCCAAACACCCTGTACCAATCATAATGAAGTGGATAATACATCATTTCTTTGGCTGCCTAGCATCTCAATCCCCTTTCTAAATTAGCGCAGTTTCCTTAGTCTTATGAGACTTGCTGGGATACAGAGCCCAACTATCACAACAGAATTTAGCAACAGCATTAGGGTTAGAGATGGTTGGTAGTGACAGAAAATCCCCCAAACAGTGGATTAAACAAGATAGATGTTAATTTCTCCTTCACAAAAATTGCAGGTAATGGCACAGGGCAAGGATTATTTTCTAAGCTCCACTATCCTTACTAAGTAGCTTCCACATCATGGTATAAGGAAAGCTAGCTGCTCCAGCTCCAGCTATCATGTACGATTCCAGCCATCAGGAAGAAGAAAGGTGCAGGGGAAGGGCACACTATCTCCCCTGAGAATACCTTCCCAACTTTCACATTCTACTTCTGCCTCTACGCTATTGGTCAAACTTTGTTACATGTCCACATCAAGTTGCAAGGGATGTGGGGAAACATAGTCTTTATTCCTGGTAATCACATACTCATAAAATATGCAATCCAGCAAGACAACAGAATAGTCACAATACAACAGAATAGTCACAAACATTTATATACCTAACAATACAGTTTCAAATATATAAAGCAAACATTTTAGAACTACAATAAGAAACTTAAAGTTCTACAATAATCATATACGAATTTAAACTCTCAGAAGCTGACAGATATAAGGTAAACAATAAGTAAATCTATATATATATAACATGAATTGCATAAATGAAAAATTTGATTAGATAGATAGAGCAAGAAAGACAGTAGCGAACTTTGCTCCCAACAGACAGATAATACATGTTCTTTTCAAATACTCTTGGAATATTTATAAAAGTTGACAATGTACAAAATATTAAAATATTGAACAAAATCTCAGTGGTAGAAATGATGCAGGCTTTATTCTCTAAATGCCATACAAGGAAATCAGAAATTTAAAAAAAGTTACAATCCACTTGGAGTATTAACACCTTTTGGGAGAGATGAAAAGTGGAAGTTTAAACACTTTGGAAAACATAGGAGTTGCTAATACCTCTACTTTCTAAAGTCACAGATTTAACTGAAAGGTGATGAAACAAGAAATAAAGACTTAAATATGTATATTATTTGAAATGATAAATGCAAACAAGAGAAGAGCCAAAGGTAATAATACATTTATCAAAAACTGGGAGGAGGTACTTCCCTGGTGGCACAGTGGTTGGGAATCCATCTGCCAATGCAGGGGACGTGGGTTCGATCCCTGGTCTGGGAAGATCCCACATGCCACAGAGCAACTAAGCCCATGCGCCACAACTACTGAGCCTGCACTCTAGAGCCCGTGAGCCACATCTATTAAGCCTGAGTGCCTCAACTACTGAAGCCTGTGCTCTGCAACAAGAGAAGCCACCACAATGAGAAGGCTGTGCACTGCAACAAAGAGCAGACCCCACTCACTGCAACTAGAGAAAGCCCATGCACAGCAATGAAGATCCAACACAGACAATAAATAAATTTTTTAAAAACTGTGGGGGGGGGGGGAGAAAGAGTAACTAGAATGTTCATGAGACAGTGAACAATTCTAAAATGCAAAAATTAAGAAATAGAGAAAGAGGCATAGTATTTAATATAATGGAGGTAGCCATAAAAAGAAGTGAAAACTGAAAATAGAGATAGTTGAGGTTGCTCAAAGAACATGAGACTTTGTGACAGAGGAGGGGAGGAAAAGAAGACTATTGATTTGCATTTTAAGTTCTTTCCTACCCTTATACTTATCACAATGTGGAAATTACTTGGGAAAAAAATTAAAAATTTCAATTCATACAAAGCTGCTTCTAAATAACTTGGATTAAAAAGGAGCTAAAGGTATGACCCAGCAATTCCACTCCTGGGCATATACCCAGAGAAAACCATAATTCAAAAAGACACATGCACCCAAATGTTCATTGCAGCACTATTTACAATAGCCAGGACATGGAAGCAACCTAAATGTCCATCAACAGATGAATAGATAAAGAGGATGTGGTATATATATACAATGGAATATTACTCAGCCATAAAAAGGAATGAAATTGGGACATCTGTAGAGACATGGATGGACCTAGAGACTGTCATACAGAGTGAAGTAAATAAGAAAGAGAAAAACAAATATCGTATATTAATGCATAAATGCGGAATCTAGAAAAATGGTACAGATCAACAGGTTTACAAGGCAGAAATAGAGGCACAGATGTAGAGAACAAACATATGGACACCAAGGGGGGAAAGTGGGTGGGGGAGAGTTGGGGATGAGATGAATTTGGATA
The DNA here is from genome assembly GCF_030028045.1 of Hippopotamus amphibius kiboko. Lineage (NCBI taxonomy): Eukaryota > Metazoa > Chordata > Mammalia > Artiodactyla > Hippopotamidae > Hippopotamus > Hippopotamus amphibius. Next base: position 159,322,733 of record NC_080189.1, read on the forward strand.
TTGGGATTGTCACATATACATTACTAATAAGAAAATAAATATCAAATTGTACACTTTAAAAAAAATTTAAAAATTAAAAAAAAAGGAGCTGAAGGAAGCTAAAAACTATTTTTAAATTATGATGAAACAATAATGAAAATACAGTTAACCCTTGAATAACATGAGTTTGAACTGCATGGGTCCACTTACACATGGAATTTTTCAATAAATACATACTACACCACCCACTGTTGGTTGAATCTGTAGATGCAGAATCACAGACAAAGAGGGAAAGTTATAAAGTTATACTCAGATTTTTGACTGTGTATGGGGTTGGTACCCCTAACCCTGAGGTGTTCAAGGGTCAACAGTACTGCATATAAAACCATCACACATGTAGCCATATTGGTATTCAGAGGAAAAGTATAGCCCTAAATAAACTTACAAGTATATAACAAAAACAAAAGAACTAATCATTCAACTCAATAAATTTTTAAAAATTTAATCTTATTGATGAAAAAAAGAAGGCACTAATAAAAAAACCAGATACTAAAGACATAGAAACAGGAAGCAACAATAATACCAGAAATGAAAAGGTTGATCAGTGTTGAAGTACAATCAGCCCTCCAAATACATAAGTTCTGCATCTGTGATTCAACCAACTGCAGATCAAAACTATTCACGAAAAAAAAATTCCAGAAAGTTCCCAAAAGCTAAAGTTGAATTTGCCATGTGCAGGCAACTATTTACATAGCTTCTTTCACATTGTATTTACAACTATTTACATTATATTAAGTATTATAAATAATCTAGAGATGATTTAAACTATATGGGAGAATATTAATAGGTTATATGCAAATACTATTCCATTTTATATAAAGGCCTTGAGCATCTGCAGATTTTGGTATCCTAAGGGGTCCTGAAACCAACTGGATACTGAGGGACAAATGTATTCTATGGTCTTTGTCATATTTGAGAGAAAGATAAAGATACTAACTGTCCACTCTGTTAACATTTCAAGAGTAATCATTAAAATAACAGTTGAAAAAATGTTAAAAATTAAAAAGTAACTACTAAGAGAAAAGAATGTTTAACTTACAAATAAATAGAAGAGAACCCAATAAAAAAAAGAAAACCTCATCAAATCCAAAAGAGTGCAAGAAAGAAAAACAAAACAAAACAAAAAATTAAAAAAATAAAGTACACAATAAAATGATAAAAATATCTGAATATATCATTAACCACACAATTATCTATGGACCAAACTTGCCTGTTAACACAAGTGGATTGTCAAACTGGATTTTTTTTTTTTAAATTAGCCGTGGCCATTTCTTGGAGATATACCAAATACTTTAAAATATTTTAAAAAATTAAAAAGGCAAAACAGAAAAAGACATCAGGCAAATACTAACAAAAAATAAAACTGGTGTTGCTGTATTAACATCAGTCCAAAGGAGCTCAAAGCAAACAAGCATTATCATAGGTAAAGGAGACCATGATGATTTTTTAAAAGTTCAATTCACCAAGAAGACATAGCAACCCTAAACTTGTTGCACTTAATAAGATCACTTCAAAATACAATGGATAAAAGTATCTGAAGAAAATACAGGGAGTTTATTTTCTTAATCTGAGAGCATTTATGTTTGGGTTTTCTCAAAAGCAGACCCTAAAAGTAGAAAACATTGTTGAATAAAAATAATGAAGACCATGGACTTCCTAGGTGGTGCAGTGGGTAAGAATCCGCCTGCCAATGCAGGGGACACAGGTTTGAGCCCTGCCCCAGGAAGATCCCACATGCCACGGAGCAACTAAGCCCATGCGCCACAACTATTGAGCCTGCGCTCTAGAACCCGTGAGCCACAACTATTGAGCCCATGTGCCGCAACTACTGAAGCCCATGCACCTCGAGCCTGTGCTCTGCAACAAGAAAGGCCACCGCAACAAGAAGCCCACGCACCACAATGAAGAGTCGACCCCGCTTGCTGCAAATAGAGAAAGCCCGTGTGCAGCAACGAAGACCCAACACAGCCAATAAAATAAATAAATTAATTAATTAATTAAAAAAATAATGAAGACCTAAGAAATGGAAAGACATCCCATTTCATGGATCAGAAGACTTAATATTGTCTGAGTTAACTTAGTCTACATTAAGATGGCAGTACTCCCTATTATGGGCTAAATTGTGGCTCCCCAAAATTCATATGTTGAAGTCCAAATCCCTAGTACCACAGAATGTGACTATATTTTTAAATAAGGCCTTTAAAGAGGTAATTAAGGTAAATGAGGTCATGTGTGGTTAAAAAAAAAGCTTCTCTAAGTAGAAAAAAATAGGCCACAACTAGAAATGTTAAAAGTATGAAAGAAAAAATCTCATTGGTAAAGGCACAGAAAAGGTACAAGTTCAACCACTTACAAAGCAAGGTTAAAAGACAAAGTAGTCAAATCACCTAGTATATCCACAATGAATAGTTAACATACACACAAAACAAAAGGATGTAAAATACGATGTCACAAACAGTAAACAGTGGGATGGGCTGGGGAAGGTAAAAATGCAGAGTGGTTAAAATGTGTCTGAAATTAAGACATCAGAAATTTAGAATAATCACATATATATGCAGATTTCTATAAATAAACCCCCTGGCCCACACAAACAAAATTCTATAAGAGATACACACACAAAAGAAAGAAATCTAAACATAACAATAAAAACACTCAACAAATCACAAGAGAAGAGAGAAACAAAGAAAAAAGAAACAAAAAGAACTACAAAAACAACCAGAATACACTTAACAAAATGGCAGTAAGTACACACCTATCAATAGTCACTTTTTAAAATTAATTAATTAATTAATTTTATTGGCTGTGTGGGGTCTCTGTTGCTGTGCACCAGCTTTCTTTAGTTGCAGTGAGTGGGGGCTACTCTTCGTTGTGGTGTGTGGGCTCCTCATTACCATGGCTTCTCTTGTTGTGGAGCACGGGCTCTAGGCGCATGAGCTTCAGTAGTTGCAGCACATGGGCTCAATATTTGTGGCTCATGGGCTCTAAAGCGCAGGCCCAATAGTTGTGGCACACGGGCTTAGTTCCTCCGTGGCATGTGGGATCTTCCTGGAGCAGGGTTCGAACCCGTGTCCCCTGCATTTGGCAGGCAGATTCCCAACCACTGCGCCACCTTGGAAGCCCCTATCAATAGTTACTTTAAATGTAAACAGACTAAATGCTCCAATCGGAATATATCGAATGGCTTAATGGGTAAAATACAAGACCCATCTATATGCTGCCTACAAGAAGCTCACGTCAGATCTAAAGAGACACACAGACTGAAAATCAGGAGATGGAAAAGGTATGCCATACAAATAGAAAATAAAAGAAAGCTTGGGCAGCAATAAATATATCTGACAAAATAGACTTTAAAAGGAAGACTGTAACAAGAGACAAAGAAGGACATTACATAATGATAGTGATCAATCCAAGAAAATATAACACTTGTAAACATAATGCACCTAAATATATAAAACAAATATTAATAAACATAAAGGAAGAAACTGACAATAACACAATAGCACTAGACTTTAACACTGGACTTACATTAATGAACAACTAATCTAGTCAGAAAATCAGTAAGAAACAGACCTGGGACTTCCCTGGTGGCACAGTGGTTAAGAATCCACCTGCCTATGCAGGGTTCACGCCCTGGTCTGGGAAGATCCCACATACCTCGGAGCAACTAAGCCCGAGCGCCACAACTACTGAGCCTGCGCTCTAGAGCCTGTGAGCCGCAACCATTGAGCCTGCGTGCCACAACTACTGAAGCCCACGCGCCTAGAGTCTCTGCTCCATAGCAAGAGAAGCCATGGAGGGGAGAAAAAGATGGCGGCAAAGTAGAGGGATGTGGAATGCATCCCTCTCCACAGATGCATTGGGAATGCACCAAAAGACGCAATAATTCCCACAGAGAACCAACTGAACACCAGCAGACGACCTCGGACACCAGAAAGGACCGCAAGGATCCTGACATAACCGGTAGGGAGGCATCTACGACGGCTCAAAGAGGGTGAAGTGGCGGAGCTGTAGCAGACGGGAGGGAGTGAGAAACACACGGAGGGTCCGCACCGCAGCTCAGCGTTCCCAGACCGAGATGTGGATTCACAGCTGAACAGAGGGTCCGGGAGCGGGAGCGGGAGCGTGGGAACCGGAGAGCTGGTTCAGGGTGAGAAACATTGTTGCCAGTAAGGTGACTGGACCGGGAGGACAGGAGGGAAGAGGTGAGGAGTGCCCGCCCCTGAGAGCTGCCCAGCCATGATGGCGGCTGGAGGCTGCAGGCTCACGGGCGGGGGGGAGGAGCCGCGCGCGTAGCCTCTCTCTCTCTTTCGGCGCCTCTGCAACAGGCAGTGGAGAGACGCCCTGTGGGCCACCTAAGGCGCTCAGGGATAACAAGCACCCTCAGGCACTCGGGCGGGGCTAGATTAAAACCCCTTGGAACTCCGGCAGCAGGGAGGCTGCAGAGAGAAAAAAAAAAAAAAAAAAAAACCCGAGAGAGGCCCAACTCTGAGACTTTCTGTTTACACCTGAGCTACCAGCGTCCCTATGCAACAGGCACCTCCAAGCCCGACTGAAACAACAGTGCGCCACTGCTCACTCACTCCCAGGGGAAGGAGCCACTATTGTACCCTCTCCCTCCCCACACACCAACGCTTACAGACAAACAATAAAGGAACCTCTGCTGGCCACAGAATAATGCAAAAAAACCCAAGGCGAGTAGAAGGACACTTACAGCTGAGACTCTAAGGAAACAAATATTAACATTAGTCTGAGGCTTGGACAGTCTTCTATAAACACCTCTATCACCAGGACAAGCAACCCCAAAAGTTTGGACAACCATGAGGAAACAAAGAAACACCATGCAGGCAAAGGAGCAGGAAAAAAACCCACAAGACCAAATAAATGAGGAGGAAATAGGAAAAATGCCTGAAAAAGAATTCAGAGTAATGATAGTAAAAATGATACAAAATCTCAATAACAAAATAAAGTACAAGAAACAGTTCATAACAACTTAGAAAAACAAACAGCAATGGATAACAAAATAACTGAAATTAAAAATACTCTAGATGCTATAACCAGCAGAATGACTGAGGCAGAAGAACGAATAAGTGAGTTGGAAGATAGAATGGGGGAAATAACTGCCACAGAGCAGGAAAAAGAAAAAAGAATAAAAAGAATAGAAGACAGTCTCAGAGACCTCAGTGATAACATTAAGCATACCAACATTCGAATTATAGGCATCCCAGAAGAAGAAGAAAAAAATAAAGGGTCTGAGAAAATATTTGAAGAGGTTATAGTGGAAAACTTCCCCAACATGGGAAAGGAAATAATTAACCAAGTCCAAGAAGCACAGAGAGTCCCATACAGAAGAGAAGCCATGGCAATGAGAAGCCCGTGTACCAAAACAGAAGAGTAGCACCCACTCCCTGCAACTGGAGAAAGCCCACGTGTAGCAATGAAGACCCAACACAGCCAATAAATACATAAATAAATATATAAACAAACAGGTAGAAAAAACACGATTACTAAGAAAGAAAAAAAAGAAACAGAGGCCTTAAATGACATATTCGGTCAGATGCAACTAACAGACATATCAAATTATAGACAATTAATAGACAAAATCAGTTCTAAAAGGGAATTTTATAGGGATACAAGCCTACCTCAGGAAACAAGAAATATCTCAAATAAACAACCTAACCTTAACACCTAAAGGAAGTAGAAGAATGAACAAAACCCAAAGTTACTAGAAGAAAAGAAACAATAAACATCAGAACATAAATAAATAGACATACCAAAAAAAAAAAAAACAACCCAATAGAAAAGATCAATAAAGTTAAGACCTGGTTCCTTGAAAATACAAACAAAATTCATAAACCTTTATCCAGACTCATCAAGAAAAAAAAGGAGAGGGCCCAAATAAAGAAAATCAGAAATGAAAAAGAAGTTACAACTGAAACAACAGAAATACAAAGGATCATACAAGATAACTACAGTTATATGCCAATAAAATGGACAACCTATAAGAATTGGAGACATTCCTAGGAAATACAATTTCCCAAGGCTGAATCAGGAAGAAACAGAAAATGCAAACAAACTGATTACTAATAATGAGTCAGTAATAAAAAATTTACCCATATATTTACCTACTTTAAACATTCAGAATCAAAATCTAGTTGGATGCACTCATTTTGGGGGGAAAATAGCAAATGAAGACAGAAGAGACGCTATCATTCACACTGTAAACGTTTCAGTATGCTTACATCTGCTTTGGAAAATATGTATTTTCCTTTTAAAAAATTTAAAAAGCAGGATGCAAACCTATGGTAAATATCTGGAGACCATGAGAAACAAAACACCACATGGGCTCAATCTCTAGCTACTACGAAATCAAACATGACATTTTGCTTCCCAATATTCTTCTAAGACTTTCACATATACTATCACCTTTGATCCCCATATAGGAGACTTCATTTTGTTACACACAGGAACTCTTAAACCCCAAAACATTTAAACTTACTTGAGACTCCGGAACTAGTCAGTGCTGAAGTTAGAGCTAGAATTCTAACATATTTCACCCCAATGCTGCTGCTCACTGTTGAGTTCCACATTTGGAGTAGGTCAAGGCTCTGACAGTTACTAGAGGCTAATCCTCAGCAGCTTATCATTTACCAAGGCTCAGGGTCCTCCTTTCCAATATTTGAAAAATACTCCCAGGGTTTTATGAACTTATTAAATTTTGTATGTAAAACAGATGGGACATTGCTAAAGAGTAGCCATTACTAAACTACATATAAAATGCTGGGCATCCCTGAACATTATACCTAGTGTCACATTCAAAACACTGACATTTAGTATCTACTAAGGCCGAATATTCTCATTCCCTATGATACAGCAATTCCACTCTTAGGTATTCACTCCAGTGAAACGCACATACATCAAAATGGACATATGTTTTTTGAATGTTCAGAGCATTATTCCTAAGAGTTCTAAGTTGAGAACTACCAAATGTCCCTAGGCGATAAAATCGTCAAATATATTTACGATCACAAAATGAAATGCTATTTGGCAGCAATCATACAATCTACGACTACACTCAACAAAACAATGAATCTCAAAAATGTAACGTTGAGTGAAAGCAGACACTAAAAAAAGGCACATTGAAGAATTCATCACCACTAAATGCAGAGTCGGGAAAAACTAACTCTTTTAGCTGGACTGAGGATAGTGTACCTTGGGGAAGGGGAAAGCGCCAGGAGCAGAAACAAGGGTGGCTTCTGGAGTTCTGGTAACGATGTTTCTGGATCCGTGTGCTGGGTTACCCCAAGTTATGTTCGGGTTGTAAAATGCACTGAAATACACACTTGGGATTTATGCACTTTTCTGTGTGTATAACTGATTAAAAGTTGGGGGTGGGGGGAGTTGTCCTTTTCCGTGGAGGGGCTGGAATTCTTGGAATTCTGCCTAAAGTCATTCAGCTCTGGTTCCACCACGAATATATATCTAACAAATTTCACTCCAACAAGTGAGAGAGGTTTGAGGCAGAGAAGAGGCGTCCGCAGCCGGGTTTGGCGCCACACCCCGACCGCAGGACATCCCGGTGCGCCCCGCCCTGGGCGGAGAGAACGACCCGGTGCTTTTACCTTAGAAGCGTCAGGGGCGCGGGGTCCACGGACCTGAAGCCCCAGGACACCTCCAGAGGCGGCTCAGCCACGGACCTCTCTTGGCGCCAGGCGACGCTCGACCCCCTCGGGCCTCCCAGCGAGATCCACCAGTCCTGAGGCACAACTCCGGCAGCCGCCTGCGCTTTCACGCTCAGGGTCGGGACCGCAGCTCGGCGCCCGGGATGGCGGTGACAGTGACGCTGGAGCCGGCGGGCCGCTGCCGCTGGGACGAGCCGGTGCGCATCGTCGTGCGCGGCCTGGCCCCCGGGCAGCCGGTCACGCTGCGCGCGTCCCTGCGCGACGAGAAGGGCGCGCGCTTCCGAGCCCACGCGCGCTACTGCGCCGACGCCCACGGCCAGCTGGACCTGGAGCGCGCGCCCGCGCTGGGCGGCAGCTTCGCGGGGCTCGAGCCCATGGGGCTCATCTGGGCTCTGGAGCCCGAGAAGCCTTTTTGGCGATTTCTGAAGCGGGACGTGCAGACGCCCTTCGCCGTGGAGCTGGAGGTGCTCGAGGGCCACGAGCCCGAGGCCCAGCGGCTCCTGGGCCGGGCGGTGCACGAGCGCGACTTCCTGCCGCCGGGGGTGCGGCGCGAGCCGGTGCGCGCGGGCCGGGTGCGCGCCACGCTCTTCCTGCCGCCAGGTAAGCCTGGGGTGCTGGGATCCCGAGAGCATGTTCCCTGGGCCACCTTGGTTTCTGATACCGCTTCCCAGGGAGTTTGGCTTGGGAGCGCGGTCAGCGAAGCGGATGTTGACTAAATCAGTGACCTCGCAGCCACAATGGAGGCTATTGGTATGTTCTGCACTGTGCTATGCGTTTTGCTTGCATTATCTTATTTAATCTCTATAATATCCCAATGAGATGGATACTGTTATTATGCAGATAAAAAAAGACTGGATGGGGTCGATAGGTTCACTTTGCTATTAATAACTACCCTGCAGATCTCTACAGGCATCAGCCGATTGCTTTTACACTAAAAGCAATCAAAAAATCTATTGATTGATGGTCAAGGAATCTATTGCCATGTCTCTCTTCTCTAGTGTCCTGGGTACACTGGGCCCCTTACCCACTTTTTCATGTTCCTCTCTACCACAGGTCACTTTTCAGACTTCACTGCCTTCCTCACCTGAAGCTTTGCCTGGTATTTCTTTTCTTTCCTCTAAGTAGACATCTGAACTGAGTAAAGCTTTGTTTTGATTCTTAATTGTGTCCAGTCTTCTAACAGAACACAGCAATTCAATACTGTCTAATACGTGAAATTCCTCCTTCCATGATGTAGTCATTAGATTTTGTTACCCTCCCTTACGACTAAAAATTCTTAGAACCTTAGAGATAATTTGGAATTTGTATCCTTTGTCAATAATGACTCAGGGAGCCGTTTTATTTCCTTTGATTCACAAGAACCCACTACATACTTTAGAAAGCTCTCTAAAAGGAAAGCAAATTCTTTAAATTATGTAATACCTTCCCTTTATAATATTACATCTCTAGGACCGGGACCTTTCCCAGGGATCGTTGACGTCTTCGGTGTTGGAGGAGGCCTGTTGGAATACCGGGCCAGCCTTCTGGCTGGCCATGGCTTTGCCACATTGGCTCTAGCTTATTATGACTTTGAAGATCTCCCCAAGAAATTCGACACCATACACCTGGACTACTTTGAAGAAGCCCTGTGCTACATGCTTCAACACACCCAGGTTCTCCTAATGTCCTTTCTCATTCTCTCTACAACTACCCGCAGAGAGGGTGTCACTTTGCACTCACCTATGCCAGGTGCATTGATGCTGCTCTACTCTTCTTTCACAGAGATTTCTTTTGGAGACTTCATTGGCTTTAGATGCCTACTCCACTTTCTCTGTCAGATGGATTAATAATACAGAATTCATTGTAAAATTCATGTGAGATTTTATTTCAGGGGGTTATTTGGTAATATTAAATTTCCTTTGCAAGCAAGGGGAGTTTCTAAGTTTTTAGCTTTGCATGCTTTTTAATCTTTACTTTTCTGATAGGAGAGTGTGTTCTCAGATTTTGATCAAAATTTGTTTCCCCATTTCAGAAGCTAAGATCTACTCAGTTGGACTCTGAAGTCTTGCTTTGTTCCTATAAAGTTAACCATTTGTCAGTATATATTTAGATGTGGCCTGATAAATGATTCACTTCTTGGAACAGAATTTGGTTCCACACCGTTAGATGCCCAGGAACACTGACACTTTAATTCCACGTGAAGGAAGCTCTGAACTTGACATTCTCCAGTGACTCAGCATTCTCTAGTGGATGACTCTCACTAGAGAGTTGGCAACCAATTCCCAGATTTGCCAGTGAGTTTAAGATTTGTTTGCCATGTGTCCAGCAGGATAGTCTCTATGTGGGAAGAAACTCCTCTGTCAGCTGAAGTTCAGTCTTTTGCGGCCAATTCACAACTTAAAGCTAGCAGCATCTCTGGTTGCATTTAGAAAAAAAATTCTTCTGTTGGGTAGTTTCTTGACTCTTGACTCTTGTCCCTTCTTTTCTTCCAGGTAAAGAGCCCTGGCATTGGACTTCTGGGGATTTCTTTAGGGGCTGATATTTGTCTCTCCATGGCCTCATTTTTGAAGAACGTCTCAGCCACAGTTTCCATCAATGGATCTGGCTTCAATGGAAACAAAACCATATACTACAAGGAGAACAGCATTCCACCACTGGGCCATGACCTGAGGAGAACGAAGGTAGCTTTTTCAGGCCTCCTGGACATTGTGGATATAAGGAACGATATTGTAGGGGGACGTGAGAACCCCTGCATGATTCCAATAGAGAAGGCCCAGGGGCCCATCCTCTTCATTGTTGGTCAGGATGACCATAACTGGAGGAGTGAGTTCTATGCCCAGACAGCCTCTGAACGGTTGCAGGCCTATGGAAAGGAAAAACCGCAGATCATCTGTTACCCTGGGACTGGGCACTACATTGAGCCTCCTTACTTCCCCATGTGCCCAGCTTCCCTGCACAAATTATTGGACAAACCTGTGATGTGGGGTGGGGAGCCCAGGGCTCATTCTAAGGCCCAGGTCGATGCTTGGAAGCAAGTTCTAATGTTCTTCACCAAACACCTTGGAGCTTCCCCCAAACTGTAATGCATTGGTCTGTTATTGACAGGAGAGATTCAAGGTCAGATTTTAGTGTTTAATAATCTTATGTGAATCTGTTGTCCCCTGAATAACATTAAATTCATGTCATTGGTATTAACAATGTATTTTAGGTAACTATTTTGAGTTTTATTTTGCCATTAACTTTTCTAATGTCAAACATGCCTATTGTAGAAGATTCAATTACAGGTATTCAATACTAAATAGTAAAAAGTATCCCCACTATTAAAATTTGTGTTTTCATCTAGATTTTTTTCCTTAACACTTTGAGGCACAGATGAAATTTACAGCTGAACAAATACTTTTTCCATCATTGGGAGAGAATGGCCGTTCAGTGTTTCCTACTGGTTCAACTACTGGCAGCAGGGTAGAATTTTCATTGGCTGAAGTATACAGAGAGGTGTCCATAGAAGGAAAGCCAGGCTGAGCTTTTTCTCATAGAGATTAGGGGAGAAACCTCTGGGAGGAGTTCCAGTAAGAAGGGGAGCATCTGGATCTATATAGTTAAGTCAAAACTGTTCCAAAGGTGAGTGACTGTGACCTATTTTCCTTCTTGCTTCCTGGCTCTAAGAACAGACGTTGCAAAATCATACTGGGACATTCTTAGAGGCATCATCATCACTTTCTCTGACATCAAGGCTGTAAGGTATTGTGTAAGTGTATTTGAAGAGATAATGGCTGAGAATTTTCTTTTCTTTTTAAGTATTTGTTATGTTATGGTCAGGAAATTTCTGCCTTTAAGGTGTGATTTTTTTTTTTAAAGATTTATTTTACTATTTATTTTATTTTTTGCTGCACTGGGTCTTCATTGCTGTACATGGGCTTTCTCTCGTTGCGGAGAGCAGGGGTATTCTTCGTTGCGGTGCGTGGGCTCTAGGCATGCGGTCTTCAGCAGTTGCAGCACATGGGCTCAGTGGTTGTGGCTCACAGGCCCTAGAGCGCAGGCTCAGGAGTTCTGGTACACGGGCTTAGTTGCTCCGTGGCATGTGGGATCTTCCCGGCTCGGGGCTTAAACGCATGTCCGCTGCATTAGCAGGCCGATTCTTAACCACTGCACCACCAGGGAAGCCTGGCTGACAAAGCTGACAAAGACATGAGCCACATATTCCAGCAGCACTATGTGTTAGCTCAGGCTTCTATAACAAACTACTATAGACAGGGTGGCTTAAACAACAGACATTTATTTTTCACAGTCTGGAGGCTGGGAAGTCCGAGATCAAGGTTCAGGCAGATTCAGTTCCTGGTGAGGGCCTCTTCCTGGCCTACAGACGGCTGCCTTTTCCCTGTGTCCTCATCTGTGCGGAGAGAAAGGGCGCTCCGGTTTCTCTTCTTCCTTTCATAAGGACGCTAATGCCATCATAGGGGCCTCACTCTCATGACTTCATTTAAACCTAACAACCTCCCCAAGGTTCTGCCTTCAAATACCATCACATTAGGGTTTCGGATTTCAGCATATGAGTTTTCAGGGGACACATTCAGTTCATAACAACCATAAACCTCAAGCAAGTTAAATACAAAGAAAACCATGTTTAATACATCACAGAAAAATTGTTTGTGGCAGTTTTATAACATAGAATTTATAATATAAATTCTTTGACATTTCTGCCACCAAGAGGTGGGAGATCTATGTCCCCTCCCCTCAAATCTGGATGGGTTTCTTACCGCTTCAGTTAGTAGAGTACAGTAGCATTGATGCTTTATGACTTCAGATGGTAGGTCATAAAGGCCATGAAGATGATTCCACTTTGTTTGCTGGAAACACCTGCTCTTGGAGCCCTGAGCCACCCTAAGAAGTTTGACAATGTTGAGGCTGTGCTGCTGTGAGAAAGCCCCCAATACGTGGAGAGGCCAGCTGTAAGCACTTTCTGTGATAGTCCCAAGTGAGCTCGACCGTTGAGTCATCGCAGCCTGAGTACTAGGTATGTGGCTGGAAACACCTCCAGATGATTCCAGCCCCCAGATATTTGAGTCTTCCCAGTGAAGGCTTCAGATGCCCTGGAGCAGCAAAGAGTTGTCCCAGTCAAGCACTGTCCAAATTGTGGATCTGTGAATAAATATTGTCTTCTGTGACTATGTTTTGAGGGGCGTTTCCATTATCTATTGCCATGTAACGAACCACCCCAAAACATAGTGGCTTAAAATGTTAACCATTCATTTTTCTCACTCACATGGCAGGCAAGTTGGTATTGGCTGTCAGCTAAGATCTCAGGCAAGGTTGTGGGTTCACAGGGTCTCAGTTCTCTCCATGTGGGCCTTTACAATGACTAATTGGGCTGGGTTTCAAGAGTGAGCATCCCAACGTAGCAAGGCCGCATGGCATGGCATATTTTTTACCTAGTCTTGGAATCTACATCGCATCACTCTTGCCATACACTACTGGTCAAGGCAATCACAAAGACCTACCAAGTTCAAGGACAACATAGAGTCCACCTCGCCAAAGGAGAGTGGAAAGATTCTAGAAGAGCAGGTGGAATGGGAAATATTGTAACCACCTTTGGAAAATCTGCCTTCTAGTCACAATGGTTCTGATTCTTCCCACACGTAAAATATGGTCATCCCTCCTTCAAAGCTCCCCCACTGCCCAAGGTCTCCTTCCATTATATCTCCATGCTCAGGCTCCAAGTCTAAGGTTGTATTATTTATATCAGGTCTAGGTGCAGGTGAAGCTCCTCAGCTATAGTTCCTTGGATGTAGCTCCTTGAGTATCTTTCTTCCCAATCTGAAGATTTGTGAACTAAAGAAACACGTTAACTGTCCTCACATGCAGACATCCAGAATATGATGGTAGGCAGGTGTAAGGTAATTCTTACCGACATTCCTGTTTAAAAATGGGGAATATGGGAGGCAGAAAAGTCACTTCCCCCTAGCCATCTGAAATCCGGCTGAGAACATGTTGCCAGTTCTTCCATTGGTGCTCAGCTTACTCTCTGTGAGTTGTTTTTTGTAGCTCTTGGTTCCACCCTCTGAATTGAAACCTGTATTTCCCATAAGAAAGTTAAATTAGCAAAATCGCCTCCTGTATCTGCTTCCTGGATGAAAAACATGAGGCATCCAAAAGTCTTTTTTTATTTTGCACTCTCTATCTTTTAGCTCATACTCATTGTGCTGCCACCAGAACCATTCTGTTAAGAATTATGTAGGTTTTCTAAAAAATATTAGTGGGGTTCACTTCCTTAGACAATACACCACTGAAAAATCTGTTTGAGTTAGGAACTTCCCTATCTGGGGTTCCTTGGGAGGATGCTGCAGGCAAACATCCTTAAGATTCCCATAAATTCTGTTATTTAATAGACAAGATCTGTTAGGTACAACTTAAAATCTTTGGAGGATCTTTTGTCATTCTGAAATGTTCTATGAAGCACTACCTTGAATCTTTGAGGTCTTTAGTAAGTCTCTCCCACAGACCTACTCTGGATTTGACTTTGCTCTGAGGTCCTGTCTTAATTACAGAATAATTTACCATCTGGAGAAGCTGGAAAGGAGAAGTAGTATTTTGTTAAGCTTGGCAAGTCCTGGTTGCTTCCTATTTAGCAGTTCATTTTTCAGCCCACCCCTTCCTCTTGTATATTTTGTCATAAGCAGCAAGGAGAAACCAGGTGGCACTGTCAGTACTCTGCTGGGAAGTCACTTTAGCTGGATCATTGAATTCATTAGGTATATTTTCCCTTTTTCACATTACTGTAGGTGTCAATGTTGCCTCTAGCTTCCAATAAATTTATTTTACTTTCCTTTAGGTCATCAATAATGGCCTTTGAGAGTCCCTTTAGGCTTTCACTAGTAGTCTCCCTGGAGCCCCCCCAACTTTACCTGCGACCTAGTCCTAAAGCCAGTAGTGATTCCTATGCATGTGGATTTCTCCACAGGCTGCTTGAGCTTCCTCGCAGTATGACATCTGGGTTTCAAAAATGAATGGTCCATTACAGGGAAGAAAGACAGAAAAGAAAGACAAAGATTAAAAGATCTTACCAGCGACCACAGAAAAAAAGTCAACCTTCAAAGAAGCAGCAGTAAGTCTAATAACTGACTTCTCAACAGCTATAATGGAAAGCAGAAAGCATTGAAAAACCTTTAAAGTGTTGAAAGAAAACATCTGACAATCTTGAAGCCTATTCTAGCAAAATAGATTCTTAAATATGAAGGTATATATTGTTCATTAAATTGGCTGAAAAAAATTTAATAGAATCAAAAGTCATTTTCAGAAAAATAGAAATTTAGAGAATTAATATAGCATACCTGAAATAGAGGAAAAACTAGAATGTTCTTCAGGCAGAATGAAGATGACTCAAGATGGAAACATGGAAAGGAAGGAAGAAATGGAATACAATAGAAAAGGTTAAATATGCATGTAAATATAAATATTTACAGATAACATTGTGGGGTTTAAAATACACATAGAAAAAATGCTTGTTATAACTTCTGTCCTCTTAAATTTATTGAGACTTGTTTTCTGGCCTAGCATATGACCTATCCTGGAGAATGTTCTATGTGAACTTGAAAAGAATGTGTATTGTGCTGTTTTGGGGTGTCATATCCTATCTGTTAGGTCCAACAGGTCCATTGTCTCATTTCTTTCTTATTTATTTATTTATTTTTTCGGTCATGCCCCATGGCTTGTGGAATCCCAGTTCCCTGGCCAAGGATTAAACCCAGGCCCCCAGCAGTGAAAGCACCGAGTCCTGGACCACCAGGGAATTCCCCCATTGTCTCATTTAAGACCACTATTGCCTTATTGATTTTCTATCTGGATGATCTGTCCATTGATGTAAGTGGGGTGTTACAGTTCCCCACTATTATAGTATTATTGTAAATTTCTCTCTTTATATCTGCTAATATTTGCTTTGTGTATTTAAGTACCCCTGTCTTGGTTGCATATATGTGAACAAGTGTAATATCCTCTTCTTGTATTGATCCCTTTATCATTATATAATGGTCTTCTCTGTCTTTGGTTAGAGACTTTATTTTAAAATCTACCTTGTGTGATATGTGTATCGCCACCCCAACTTTCTGGTCATTTCCATTTGCATGAAATATCTTTTTCCATCCTCTTGCCCTCAGTCTGTGTGTGTCTTTAGTTCTGAAGTGAGTCTCTTGTAGACAGCAATAGATGGGTCTTTTTTTTAATCCAATCAGCTATGTCTTACTATAGGAGCATTTAGTCAAGTGACATTTAAAGTAATTATTGATAGGTATGTACTTATTGTCATTTTGTTTCTTGTTTTCCAGTTGTTTTTGTATTTCTTCTCTGTTTATTTCTTCTTTTTCTTCTTTCCTTGTGGTTTGATGATTTTCTTTAGTAGTGTGCTTGTGTTCCTTTCTCTTTAGTTTTCGTGTATCTATTGTAGGTTTTTTTTTTTATTGTAGGTTTTTGATTTGTGGTTACCACAGGTTTCATATATGATGAACTGTATCTAAATCTTGTTTTGAACTGGCAGTCATTTAAGTTCAAACACATTCTGAAAGATCTACATTTGTTATTCCCCTCACCAGCATTTTGTGTTTTTGATGTCATATTTTACATCTTCATGTTTATCCCTTAACTGTTTATTGTAGTTATACTTGCTTTTACAGTTTTTTGTCTTTGAATCTTCATACTAGCTTCTTTAAGTGGTTAATCTTCAGCTCTTACTACATATTTTCCTTTCCTAGTGGGGCTTTCCTTTTCCTATGGAATCTTAACTTCTTTTCCACTTAGAAAGGACCCTTTGATGTTTCTTTCAGGGTAAATTTATTCTTGATGAACTCTTTTTCTTTTCGCTTTTCAGAGAAGTTCTTTATTTCTCCAATTCTAAATAATAATCTTGCTGGGTAGAGTATCCTAGGATAGGTTTTTCCCTTCTGGCATTTTAAATATATCATGTCACTCTCTTCTGGCCTGCGAGAAAACAACCAGCTCGTAGCCTTATGCAGATTCCCTTATATATGACTCTTTGTTTTTTTCTTGCTGCCTTTAGAATTCTCTCTTTAAGTTTTGCCATTTTAATTATGATATGTCTTAGTGTGGATCTGTTTAGGTTCATCCTGTTTGGAGCCCTCTGTGCTTCCTGTACCTGAATATCTGTTTCCTTCTTCAGGTTTGGGAATTTTTCAGCAATAATTTCGTCAAATGCATTTGATTCCCTTCTCTCTCTCTCTCTTCTCCTTCTGGAACCCCTATAATGCAAATTTTGGTATGTTTGATGTCATCCCAAAGATCTCTTAAAACTATTTTCATTTTAAAATTCATTTTTAGTTTATTATTTTATTTATTTATTATTTATTATTTATTTAGTTAGTTTTGGTTCATCAGGTCTTAGTTGCGGCACACAGGATCTTCATTGAGGCATGCGGGATCTTTTGTTGCAGCGCTGGCTTCTCTCTAGTTGTGGCATGTGGGTTTTCTCTTCTCTAGTTGCGGCATGCAGGCTTCAGGGCACATGGGCTCTGCAGTTGTGGTGCATGGGTTCCAGAGCATGTGGGCTCTGTAGTTTGTGGCACACAGACTCTCTAGTTGAGGTGTACAAGCTCATAGTTGTGGCACGTGGGCTTAGTTGCCCTGCGGCATGTGGGATCTTAGTTCCCTAACCCAGGATTGAACTCGTGTGCCCTGCGTTTGAAGGCAGATGCTTTACCACTGAACCACCAGGGAAGTCTCTGTTTTAAAAATAATAATAATAGAGCTGGGATTTGATTTGATTTGATTTGATTTTGGCCACACCATGCGGCTTGCAGGATCTTAGTTCCCAGGGATTGAACCTGGGCCACTGCAGTGAAAGCCCAGAATCCTAACCACTAGGAAACCAGGGAATGCTCATTAAATTAGTTTTTCTAGTTGCTTTTCTTCTTTGGTGATTTCCATTATTCTATTTTCCAGATCACTTATGTGTTTTCTGCATCACTTAATCTGTTATTCATTCCTTCTTGTGTGTTTTTTATTTCAGTTAATGAACTCTTCATTTCTGATTGGGTCTTCTTTTATATATTCTAGTTCCTTATTAAAATTATCACTGTATTCATCTATCCTTTCCCCTAATTCAGTTAGAATTTTTATTTGACTTTGACGTCTGGTAAACACAAGTTTCAAAAATCTACAGGATTCAGCAAAAGCAGTTCTAGGAGAGAAGTTCAGGCCTTCCTGGTGAAACATGAAAAATCTAAAATAAACAACCCAACATAAAGGAATTAGGAAAAGAAAAAACACAGCCGACAGTCAGCAGAAGGAAGAAAATGATGAAGATCAGAGAGAAAAATAAATAAAATAGAGAACAACAACAACAAAATGTAGAAAAGATCAATGAAATGAACCAAGAGCTGTTTTTTTTTTTTTGAAAAAATAAACAAAATTAATAATCCTTTAGCCAGGCTCATCAAGAAGAAAAGAAAGAGGACCCAAATAAACAAAATAAGAAATGAAGAGGAGAAATAACAACCAATAACACAAAAGAATGCTACAAATGATTATATGCCAATAAACAGGACAACCTAGAAGGAATGGACAAGTGTCTAAAAACATACACTATGCCAAGACTGAATCGGGAAGAAAAAGACAACTTGAACAGACCAATCACTAGTAGTGAAATTGAATTTGTAATTTAAAAAACTCCCAGCAAACAAAAGCCCAGGACCAGATGGCTTCACAGGGGAATTCTATCAAACATAAAGAACAGTTTATACCTATCCTTCTCAAACTATTCCAAACAATTGAAGTGGACAAAACACCCCCAAAATCATTCTACAGAGCCACCATTACCCTGATTCCAAAACCAGACAATGACAGTACAAAAAAAGAGAATTATAGGCTAATATCTTAGATAGATATAGATGCAAAAATCCTCAAAAAATGTTAGCAAATTGAATCCAACAATATATAAAAAGGATCATACACACTGGTAAGTGGGATTTATTTTAGGGATGCCAGGATTGTTCAGTATTTGCAAATCATCACTGTGATATACCACAGTAACAGTAAGAAGGATAAAAATCACATGATCATCACAATAGATGCAGAAAAATCATTTGATAAAATTCAGTATCCATTCATGATAAAAAACTTTCATCAGTGTTGGTATAGAGGAACATTTCAGGAAATAATAATGACCACTTATGACAAACCCACAGCTATCATCATACTTAACAGTGAAAATCTGAAAACCTTCCTTTTAAATTCAAGAACAAGACAAGGATGCCCACTTTTGCCACTTCTATTTAGCATTATGTTGGAACTCCTAGCCACAGCATCAAAAAAGAAAGAGAAATAAAGTCATCCAAATTGGAAGGGAAGAAGTAAAACTGTCACTATTTGCAGATGACATGCTACTATATATAGAAAACTCTGAAAACTACCAAAAATTATTAGAATTAATAAGTGAATTCAGTAAAGTGGCAGGATACAAGGTTAATACACAGAAATATGTTGCTTTTCTATACTCAGTGAACAATCAGAAAGAGAAACAAAAAAGCAACCCCTGTTTAAAATTGTATCAAAAAGAATAAATTGCCTAGGAATAAACTTAATCAAGGAGGCGAAGGACCTATACTCTAAAAACTATAAAACATTGATGAAGAAATTGAAGATGATACAACAAAATAGAAAGATATCTTGTGTTCTTGGATTGGAAGAATTAATAGTTAAAATGGCCATACTCCCCAAAGCAATCTACAGATTTAATGCAATCCCTATCAAAATACCTGTGACATTTTTTCACAGAAATAGAATAATCCTAAAATTTATATGGAAAAGCAAAAGGTCCTGAATTACCAAAACAATCTTGAGAGAAAAGAACAAAGTTGGATGTATCATGCTCCCTGTCTTCAGACTGTACTACCAAGGTACAGTCATCAAAAGAGCATGGTACTGGCACAAAAACAGATATATAAATCAATGGAACTGCATAGGGAGCCCTGAAATAAACCCACACACCTATGGTCAATTGACCTATGACAAAGGAAGCAAGAATATACACTGGCAGAAAGATAGTCTCTTCAATAAGTGGTCCTGGGAAAACTGGACAGCTACATGTAAAACAATGGAATTAGAACATTTCCTCACACTATATACAAAACAAAACAAAACAAAAAAACAAACCAAAAACCAAACAAACAAAAAACAACAAACAAAAAACCCCCAAACCTAAAATAGATTAAAGACCTAAATGTTAGACCTGAAACCATAAAACTACTAGAAGAAAACATAGGCAGAACAATCTTTGACATGAATGGTAACAATATTTTTTTGGATCTGTCCCTTAAGGGAAAAGAAATAAGAGCAAAAAGAAGTAAATGACAGCTAACTAAACTTAAAAGGTTTTGCACAGCAAAGGAAACCATCAACAAAACGAAAAGACAACCTATGGGATGGGAGAAAATATTTGCCAATAACATGACCAACAAGGGAGTTATATTCAAAATATATAAACAACTCATACAACTAAATATCAAAAAGAACAAAACAACCCAATTAAAAAATGATCAGAAGACCTGAGCAGACATTTTTCCAAAGACAATGTATAGATGGCTAACAGGCATGTGAAAATATGCTCAACATTGCTAATCACCAGAGAAATGCAAATCAAAACCACAATGAGATATCACCTCACACTTGTCAGAATGGCTATCATCAAAAAAGATTACAAATAAGAAATGTATGTGAGAGTGAGTCTCTTACCCCTCATTGTAGAAATGGCGGCTCCACTGGGAGGCATGTTCTCTGGGCAGCCACTCGGATCGCTGCCACCCCCACCGGGGCTCCTGGGCCAGGCTTTGCTTTGGAACACCAGGTGTTCCGAGAACTTCTAACAGTACCTTGGTGGACAAGCTGGAGTCATCTTTCGAGGCTTGTTTTGCTTCTCTGGTGAGTTAGGATTATGTCAACGGCACAGATCAGGAAGAAGTTCAAACTGGTGTTGATCAGTGTATTCCGAAATTTCTAGATATTGCGAGACAGACAGAATGTTTTTTCCTACAAAAAAGATTGCAGTTATCTGTCCAGAAACCAGAGCGTTATCAAAGAGGATGTCTCGGAACTGAGGAACTAATTACAACAGAAGGATGCTCTGGTCAAGAAGCACTTGACGAAACTGAAACATTGGCAGCAGGTGCTGGGCAACATTAACATGCAGCACAAAACACCAGCCAACATCCCTCAGGGTTCCCTGGCCTACCTTGAGCAGGCGTCTGCAAAACATCCCTGCACCGATAAAGCAAACCTGAGGAAAAGCCTCCCGAAAATGAGCTGGTGGCTGAGTCAGCCCAGACACAGTTTTGCCAAACATCACTTCTTGTAGATGTGACATTCGGGGAGAACTCTTTGCCAGAGAATGAGATGATTTTAGTTTTGTGCTCTCACCTAAAAATTTCCCCCTATTTTTATAGGCGTTATTTCTGGAATACTTTATAAAATGCTTGTTGCTTTGGTAAACCAAGTATGTTGTCTTGTCTTTAGCAAAGTTTAAGACTGTTAGTGTGATGCCATGTACAGATTCCTTTTTATGTTTTGGGGTTTTTTTGGTTTTTGGGTTTTTTTTGCTGCTTGTTTTTATTATTTTTATTTTTTTATGACAGTTAATCTCTTTGTGTTTCCAGTTTGAGATTAGTTTGTATGATCTGAGGGGAAAAGCTTGTATGATCTGATCTGCATATCAGAGGATGAGGGTTTTAATTGTAGGCCTTTTATGATAATTTACCCATCAGTGGCAGTATATAAAAATGTGTAAATTTGCTGTTTTTCAAGACTTTGAACTACCTCAGGAAGAGGAGTCTAATGCAACAGTGTAATAACACTCCCAGAACCTCAGAATGAGGCTATTTTGTAAATAGGTTGGAAGAGGATTATAATATTGTAGGTTAGCGTAGTAACTGTTAACTGTATTGCAGTAACCTAGTGCTATAGGAATCTAGTAGTATCCTTTAGTTAATGTTGAGTTTGATTTGGGGTAAGTTTATATTTTGTGTAGTGTTTATTTACTTTTGGGGGGGTGGGATCAGTGATATGCTCGTGATATTCATTTCTGCAAAAATCATTTTATGTAACGGAGTGAACCCTGCTCTCAATAGGGGCATAGGTGAAGTATGAGGGTTAAAGCTTGCTGTGATCATCTCTGAGTTTTCATTTTTGTTTGTTCTGCTGTTTGGAGTAGATTTTTCCATTAACAAAGGTTCTTGCTAATGGATGGTGTTGATTCCAAAGGACTGGGGCCTGGAGGTGGGAAGACTGCAGGATGCATGGGAGGTGGGAAGACTGCAGGGTGCATGGGAGACTCTGTGTTTGGGAAGATACTTTACCCTCTGTCAGTCACACAGGCCACCTCAGATTCTCTGTTGAACTGCTGCTGTTGAGAAATGCAAACCAGCATTGTGCCTGGTCTCCTTGGACGAGGTTTTCCTTTCTCTGCTGTTTACCTTCCCTCATTAGATTATACCCCTTCACGCTCAGCCAGTGCTGCACTGTCTTCTGAACAGGCAGTACTTCTGTGACTCAGTGTCTTGGCTCACTTTGTTTTCTCCAGCCTTGAAGGCCCTGCCCACCCACCTTGACATCCACTCAAGTTCCCATCTGGCCTGGTCGCCACCTGCTCTCTGCAGCCTCCAAAGGCCCTCTCTGTCACAACCCCAGGACACAGGACTTCTTGTTTCTTCTGCCAGCCTTGCTTGAGTTTCCCTCTGGGATTAGTGATCTGTCGCTTTATTCCTTGTGAGAAATGGGCATTATTCTCCACTGAATATACAGGGACCACTTACTATTCTTTATACATAATAACTTAGTACTTAGTTTTGTTTGTGTGCGTATGTGTATGGTAACACAGCCGGAGGCCAACAGATTTGCTCAATCAGGGTATATAGTTAAACAAAGCTTTTAAAAGTTGTTTTTAATCACATTAATTTCAAGGTTGTTAACCTGGTCATCTCGTGCCAATCAGAAGTTCTGATTGGCAGCTTTAGATTTCTTGATTAAAAACCTAACTAAACTGATTACATTTTAGGCATTCTTTCAGTAATGAAGTCGTTCTTAGGGAAAAGTTCAAAAACTGTTCTGTTTCGTGCTGAGTAAAAATATTTTGAATTAACATGTATACCAGTTATATGCCATTTCTTTACTAAATTCAAAAGTTTTCTGCCAAATAAATAACACTGCACTTAAAAAAAAAAGAAAGAAATGTATGTGAGGATGTGGAGGAAAGGGGACCCCTATACACTGTTGGTGGGGATGTAATTGGTACAGCCACTATGGAAAATTAAAAATAGTTCTATCAGATGATCCAGCAATTCCACTCTGGGGTATATATCCAGAAAATATTAAAAAACTATGGTCCAGGGTCTGTGTTCCATGTCAGTCCAATCCAAAGTCAGATGATTTGAACTTACATTTGAAATTGTGACCATTCACAACATCCAGACTGCCCGAGGTTGAAGGGTTTTCCACTACTGTCATTTAAAGGTGAAAATTAGATACTATGGCATTAATATTAATGAGATGCATTACTAAGAATCTGTGGAGCATGCTGAGAGTTATAATTGTGGTTTTATGCTTTGATTTCATTTTTTCTCAGAGTAACATCAACGCCAAGTAGTTTTACCTTTACTGATGCAATGTAAATATGTATCTAGACTTTTTAAATGTGTTTCTTCATGTATGCTTCATTTGGGTCCAGAAAGTCTGTGTCACCTGTATAAGTTGGTATTATTTGGGCACTTTATATTTTTCTAAAAACATGTTTTGGATCCTATACACTAATCATAAGTTTCTGTTTTAAAAAAAAGTATTTAAAAAAATGAAAACAGTAATTTGAAAAAATACATGCACCCCAATGTTCCTAGCAGCATTTTTACAATAGCCAAGGTATGGAATCAACCCAAGTGTCCATGAACAGATGAATGGATAAAGAAGAGGTGGTATATGTATACAATGGAATACTACTCAGCCATAAAAAGAATGCAGTTCTGCCGTTGCAGCAATGTGTATGTACCTAGAGAATATTATGCTTAATGAAATGTCAAACAGAGAAAGACAAATACTGTATATCATCATGTATCTGTGGAATCTAAAAGATAAAACAAATAAATGTATATAGCAAAACAGAAACAGACTCACAGATATAGAGAAAAACCTAGTGGTTACCACTGGGGAGAGGAAAGGAAGGAGATGCAAGATAGGGCCATGGGATTAAGAGATACAAACTACTTTGTATAAAATAAATAAGCAACAAGGATATATTGTACAGCACAGGGAATTATAGCCATTCCCTTGTAATAACTTTAAATGGAATATAATCTATAAAGACACTGAATCACTATGCTGTAAACTCCTGAAACTAATATAACATTGTAAATCAACTACATTTCAATATAAATAAATAAATAAATAAATAAATCACTTAGAATAAATAACATATGCATGAGGGAATAAATGGATTTGAAGTGTTCCAAGAACATAGCATCTTTCAGAACATAGTAAAAATATTGATTTATATTAGATATTAATAAACCAACAGAGACATATTACAATAAGATAATAGAGAAGGCAAATGGGATGTCTTTTTTTAATCCAAAAGAAGAGAAAAAAATCATATAGAACAAGCAGGATAGAAAGTAAACAATAAAGTTGTATATTTAAACTCAAGTAGATCAGTAATTACACTAAATGTAAATATACTCCAATAAAGAAAAACAACAAAGAAGATTGATCATCTTGGGATGTTTAATTCTGTACTCTTAAAAAAAAGGTATTAGATCATGTATTGATTTCCTGTCAGAGAATAAAAAATGGACACTTTAATCTCAAGTGGCAGGAGGGACACATGCGGGGTATAAAGTAAAAGTTAAGAGAATTATTATGTTTAAACCTTGTTCTAAGATTTTTATCATTGATAAATAATGCAATCCAATCCCATTGAAAATTATAATTTATCTGTTTAAGCTCTATATCTCCTATATATATTCAAAATTGATTTATATTAGGTATTAATAATATAGCATTCACTTTGTCAAGGTGAAAAAATCTGCTGAGTACCTTGTTGAAAAGAACTCCAAAGATAAGAGAAAGCTTTTATTCTCTGTTTCCTTTTATGGTTTTGCCTTCAGCCATTCAACTTCATTCAAATATTTATTGAAAGCCTACTATGTGACAGGCAGAGTTCTAAGCTCATGGTGAGCTTAAGATGAATAAAGATAACAAAGTTTTTGCTGTCAAGGAGTATTTATCCTGGTTTGGAAGTCAGAAAATAAAATGATAAATGCTATGAAGAATAAAAAGCAGGAAAATAATATAGCATGATGAGGGAGATGATATTTTAAATAAACTGGTCAGGGAAGGCATATATGAATAGGGCATCTTTGAGCAGAGACCTGATTGAGGATAAGGGGAGAGAGTTGAGCTTCAGGCTGAGGGAATGGTGGAGGCAAAGACCACAGTGGAAGCATGTGCTTCGTCTTAAGCCAAGCAGGTGAGGGAAAGAGGAGTAGAAGATGAGGTCAGAGAAGTAACCAGGGGATCCCTCTGATTATGGGAAGACACTAGGGAATTGAAAATAGGAAAGTGGCAAGATCTAAAGTAAGCTATAAAAAACCATTCTGGAGACACCTCTGCTGATTGACCCGCTCCTGGCTTGATGAATCTGCCTGGAGGAGAGGGATCTGGAATCTACCTGGTCCTGGGGGCTCCCCCTTGATTTTGGATGTTCTTTTGATCCTACACCCATCTGGGAAAGTAACAGTGAGCCGTACCATCTGCAGCACTCAGCAGCTATTGGAGGTTACTACTGACAGTTTCATCACACGGGTTTGTGTGACTTTGTGCGTGTTTGTGGTGTTTGTGAGTGTGGGTGCCTGCTTTTGCGTGAAAGAGAACGTGTGCGTGTCCGCGAGTGTGTTGTGTTTGTGTGACAGCCAAAGCAGGTATAGCGTACTGTAGATTTCAACAGTGTGAAAATTTTCTCTGGGTACTTGGGCTCCCAGTCTGAAGCCCCCCAGCTTTCACTGCCCCCTTCCTTCCCCACTCTCCCCTTCTTCTTTTTGCCTTCAATGAGTTTTGGGGTTACTTTTTGGTGGAGACTCTTGGACACATTTTTTGCTGGTACTGGAAGATTAGATCAATGGAACCTTTGAAAACTGATTATTTTTCTCCCATGTGACTTTAAAAGAAGAAGAAGGAAAAATAGAGTAGTGCAAGATAAACTAGAGGATTTTACATTCTCATGGTGAACTTTGAGGACCCATAAAAGAAGAATAAGAAGCTTTTAAAAAAGTTCTCAAGGAGAAAAGGATTGTGAGAATAGAACAAATGGATTGAATCATGCACTGTGATTGGAATAGTGATGTATGGAGATCATCCTGGTGTACTTCATCCCAGGAAAAATGATGCATCAGGAATACACCAAAAGATGCAATAATTCCCACAGAGAACCAGCTGAACACCAGCAAATAACCTCGGACACCAGAAAGGACTGCAAAGATCCCAACATAACTGGGACAAGCAACCTCTGAAATCTGGACTACTCCATCAGAAGTCAAGTAGGAGCCTCTGGGGAGGGAGCACTGAATCCAGACTACTAGGGAGTCCTCAGACACAGGGAAGATTAACTGCAGAGAACTCTCACAGAGCCCTGCATCAAAGTCTAAGACTCAGCTTCGTCCAACTGTCTGCTACTGGCAGTGCTGGACACCTCACACCAAACTACAAACAAGACAGGAACACAAACCCACCCATCAGCACACAGACTACCTAAAGCCATATTAACCTCATAGATACCCTAAAACACACCACCTGACATGGCCCTGCTCATCAGAGAGAAAAGACACAGAGCCACAAACCGGAAAGCAGACACCAGACCCCCCCACCAGGAAGCCTACTCAAGACACTGGAAAAACCCCACCACAGGAGGCAGAGGGCAGAAACAAGAGGAATTAGTACTAGGCAGCATAGGGAAAGGAGACAGCAAATCCTATAAACTAAACAAAATGAGAAAACAAAGAACAACCATGCAGGCAAAGGAGCAGGAAAAAAACCCCACAAGACCAAATAAATGAAGAGGAAATAGGAAAATTGCCTGAAAAAGAATTCAGAGTAGTGACAGTAAAGATGATCCAAAATCTCGATAACAAAATACAGAAAATACAAGAAACAGTTAATAAGGACTCAGAAGAACTAAAGAGCAAACAAACAGTAATGGACAACAAAATAACTGAAATTAAAAATACTCTAGATGGTATAAACAGCAGAATAACTGAGGCAGAAGAACGAATAAGTGAGTTGGAAGATAGAATGGGGGAAATAACTGCCACAGAGCAGGAAAGAGAAAAAAGAATAAAAAGAATAGAAGACAGTCTCAGAGACCTTGGTGACAACATTAACCGCACCAACATTCGAATCATAGGCATCCCAGAAGAAGAAGAAAAAAATAAAGGATCTGAGAAAATATTTGAAGAGGTTATAGTGGAAAACTTCCCCAACATGGAAAAGGAAATAATTAATCAAGTCCAAGAAGTGCAGACAGTCCCATACAGAATAAACCCAAGGAGAAATTAACTGAGGCACATATTAATCAAACTAATGAAAATTAAACACAAAGAAAAAACATTAATAGCAGCAAGAGAAAAGCAACAAATAACATATAAGGGAAAACCCATAAGGATAACAGCTGATCTTTCTGCAGAAACTCTGCAGGCCAGAAGGGAATGGCAGGATATACTGAAAGTCCTGAAAGAGAAAAACCTACAGCCAAGAATACTCTACCCAGCAAAAATCTCATTCAGATTTGATAGAGAAATCAAAAGCATTACAGACAAGCAAAAGTTAAGAGAATTCAGCACCACCAAACCAGCCTTACAACAATTGCTAAAGGAACTTTTCTAAGTAGGAAACACAAGAGAAGGAAAAGACCTACAAAAACAAACCCAAAACAATTAAGAAAATGGTTATAGAAACACACATGTCAATAATCACCTTAAATGTAAATGGATTAAATTCTCCAACCAAAAGACACAGACTGGATGAATGGATACAAAAACAAGACCCTTCTATATGCTGTCTACAAGAAACCCACTTCAGACCAAGGGACACATAGAGACTGAAAGTAAAGGGATAGAAAAAGATATTCCATGCAAATGGAAGTCAAAAGAAAGCTGGAGTAGCAATACTCATATCAGACACATTAGACTTTAAAGTAAAGACTATTACAAGAGACAAGGAAGGACACTATATAATGATCAAGGGATCCATCCAAGAAGAACATAAAACAATTGTAAATATCTATGCACCCAAAATAGGAGCACCTCAATACATAAGGCAAATGCTAACAGCCATAAAAGGGGACATCGACAGTAACACAATAATAGTGGGAGACTTGAACACCCCACTTATGTCAATGGACAGATCATCCAAACAGAAAATAAATAAATACACACAAGCTTTAAATGACACATTAGACCATCTTGACTTCATGGATATTTATAGGCCATTCCATCCAAAAACTATAGAATACACTTTCTTCTCAAGTGCACATGGAACATTTTCCAGGATAGATCACATCTTGGGTCATAAATCAAGCCTCAGTAAATTCAAGAAAATTGAAATTATATCAAGCATCTTCTCTGACCACAACACCATGAGACTGGATATCAATTACAGGAAAAAAACTGTAAAAAATACAAAGACATGGAGGCTAAACAATACGCTATTAAGCAACCAAGAAATCACTAAGGAAATCAAAGAGGAAATCAAAAAAATCTAGAAACAAATGACAATGAAAACACAACAACCCAAAACCTATGGGATGCAGCAAAAGCAGTTCTAAGAGGGAAGTTTATAGCAATACAGTCCTACCTCAAGAAACAAGAAAAATATCGAATAAATAACCTAACCTTACACCTAAAACAATTAGGGAAAGAAGAACAAAGAAACCTCAAAGGGAGCAGAAGGAAAGAAATCATAAAGATCAGAGCAGAAATAAATGAAAAAGAAAGGAAGGAAACAATAGCAAAGATCAATGAAACTAAAAGCTGATTCTTTGAGAAGATAAACAAAATTGATAAACCATTAACCAGACCCATCAGGAAAAAAAGGGAGCAGACGCAAATCAACAGAATAAGAAATGAAAAAGGAGAAGTAACAACTGACACCACAGAACTACAAAAGATCATGAGAGACTACTACAAGCAACTATATGCCAATGAATTGAATAACCTGGAAGAAATGGATAAATTCTTAGAAAAATACAATGTTCCAAGACTGAACCAGGAAGAAATAGAAACTATGAACAGACCAATCACGAGCACTGAAATTGACACTGTGATTAAAAATCTCCCAACAAAAGCCCAGGGCCAGATGGATTCACAGGCAAATTCTATCAAACATTTAGAGAAGAGCCAACACCTATCCTTCTCAAACTCTTCCAAAATATAGCAGAAGGAGGAACACTCCCAAACTCATTCTATGAGGCCACCATCACCCTGATACCAAAACCACACAAAGATGTCACAAAAAAAGAAAATTACTGATGAATATAGATGCAAAAATCCTCAACAAAATACTAGCTAACAGAATCCAACAGCACATTAAAAAAATCATACACCATGATCAAGTGGGGTTTATTCCTGGGATGCAAGGATTCTTCAATATATGCAAATCAATCAATGTGATACATCATATCAACAAATTGAAGGATAAAAACCATATGATAATCTCCGATGCAGAAAAAGCTTTTGACAAAATTCAACATCCATTTATGATAAAAGCTCTCCAGAAAATGGGCATAGAAGGAAATTACCTCAACATAATAAAAGCCATATATGAGAAACCAAAAGCCAACATCATTCTAAATGGTGAAAAAATGAAAGAATTCCCTCTAAGAACAGGAACAAGACAAGGGTGTCCACTCTCACCATTATTATTCAACATAGTTTTGGAAGTTTTAGCCACAGCAATCAGAGAAGAAAAAGAAAGAAAAGGAATCCAAGTTGGAAAAGAAGAAGTAAAATTGTCACTCTTTGCAGATGACATGATATTATACATAGAAAACCTAAAGACTCTACCAGAAAACTGCTAGCACTAATCGATGAATTTAGTAAAGTAGCGGGATAAAAAATTAATGCGCAGAAATCTCTTGCATTCCTATACACTAACAACAGAAGAGCAGAAAGAGAAATTAAGGAAACTCTCCTATTTACCATTGCAAACAAAAGAATAAAATAGCTAGGAATAAACCTGCCTAAGGAGGCAAACCTGTATGCAGAAAACTATAAGACTGATGAAAGAAATCAAAGACAATGCAAACAGACGGAGAGACATACCATGTTCTTGGATTGGAAGAATCAACATTGTGAAAATGACTGTACTACCCAAAGCAATTTACCGATTCAACGCAATCCCTATCAAATTACCAACTGCATTTTTCACAGAACTAGAGCAAGAAATCTTACGATTTGTATGGAAACTCAAAAGACCCCGAATAGCCAAAACAATCTTGAGAAGGAAAAATGGAGTTGGTGGAATTACGCTTCCTGACTTCAAACTATACTACAAGGCCATAGTGATCAAGACAGTATGGTATTGGCACAAAAATAGAAAGGAAGATCAATGGAACAGAATAGAGAACTCAGAGGTAAACCCAAGCACATATGGGCAGCTTATCTTTGACAAAGGAGGCAAGAATATACAATGGAACAAAGACAGCCTCTTCAATAAGTGGTGCTGGGAAAGTTGGACAGCAACATGTAAAAGAATGAAATGAGAACACTTCCTAACACCATACACAAAAATAAACTCAAAATGGATTAAAGACCTACATGTAAGGCCAGACATTATAAAACTCCTAGAGGAAAACATAGGCAGAACACTCTATGACATACATCAAAGCAAGATCCTTTTTGACCCACCTCCTAGAATCATGGAAATAAAATCAAGAATAAACAAATGGGACCTCATGAAACTTAAAAGCTTTTGCACAGCGAAAGAAACCATAAACAAGACAAGATGACAACCCTCAGAATGGGAGAAAATACTTGCCAACGAAGCAAAGGACAAAGGATTAATCTCCAAAATATACAAGCAGCTCATGCAGCTTAATACCAAAAAAGCAAATAACCCAATCCACAAATGGACGGAAGACCTAAATAGACATTTCTCCAAAGAAGACATGCAGATGGCCAACAAACACATGAGAAGATGCTCAACATCACTGATTATTAGAGAAATGCAAGTCAAAGCCACAATGAGGTATCACCTCTCACCGGTCAGAATGGCCATCATCAAAAAATCTAGAAACAATAAATGTTGGAGAGGGTGTGGAGAAAAGGGAACTCTCCTGCACTGTTGGTGGGAATGTAAGTTGGTACAGCCACTATGGAAAACAGTTTGGAGGTTCCTTAAAAAACTAAAAATAGAACTACCATATGATCCAGTAACCCCGCTACTGGGCATATACCCAGAGAAAAGCATAATCCAAAAAGAAACATGTACCATCACGTTCATTGTAGCACTCTTTACAATAGCCAGGACATGGAAGCAACCTAAATGCCCATCAACAGATAAATGGATAAAGAAGATGTGGCATATATACACAATGGAATATTACTCAGCCATAAAAAGGAATGAAATGGAGCTATATGTAATGAGGTGGATAGACCTAGAGTCTGTCATACAGAGTGAAGTAAGCCAGAAAGAGAAAAACAAATACTGTACACTAATTCATACATACGGAATCTAAAAAAAAAAAAAATGGTACTGATGAACCTACTGACAGGGCAAGAATAAGGATGCAGATGCAGAGAATGGACTGGAGGACACGGGGTTGGTGGGGTGGGGAGTGAAGGAGAAGCTGGGACGAAGTGAGAGAGTAGCATAGGCATATATAGACTACCAACTGTAAAATAGATAGCTAGTGGGAAGTTGCTGTATAATGAAGGGAGATCAACTAGATGATGGGTGACGCCTTAGAGGGCCAGGACCGGGAGGGTGGGAGGGAGTCACGGGAGGGAGGGGATATGGGGATATATGTATAAATACAGCTGATTCACTTTGGTGTACCTCAAAATCTGGTACAAGAGTATAAAGCAATTATATTCCAATAAAGAGCTTAAAATAAAAAACATTCTGGCTTCTCTGTGGAGAAACTGTAGGCAATGTTAGCACTGAAATAGTGAGGCCAACTGGGAGGCTACTGTTGTCATCCAGGTGAGAGATAATCATTTTAGAGTAGGGTACTAGCAGTGCAGGTAATGAAAAGTGATCAGATGCAGGATTCATTCCAAAGCAGAGCAGCAGAGTTTGCTGATGGGTGGAATATGGGATGGAAAAAGAGAATGCAAGAATGACTCCAAGCTTTTTCTTCTTCTTCTTATTCCTTAAACTAATGGATGAATAGTGATGCCATTTACTGAAACAGAAAACCCTGGGGAAAGAGCAGTCTGGGGAGAAAAAAGTTAAGATTTCTATTTCTGTCCTGTTGTTTTTCTATTGGACATCTACGTGAAGATGCCAAATAGGAATTTAAACCTACAAGTCTGAATCTCAGAGGAGACATAAGAGCTGGAAATGTAAATGTGGGAATCAGCAATCAGGACACTGGAAGATGAGTGATAACAAAAAACTGGGATGTAAGATGATCAATGTTGATTTTAAATTAAAATTCACCATGAATCCTGGCTAACAAAAATATGTTAAATACTGATGATATCTGAAAATGTATGGACTTTTTTTTCCATGTGAGATACCTGAATCAATTCTCCCACTGTAAACAACTAACACTCCTAGATGAATTATCTTCTAAAAGCATTTGTCAACCTAACAAGAAAGAAAAATTCTCAGATCAGGGACCAAGTAAAGGTAGGAATGCTGAGGTAAGCAGAGCAAGGCAACCAGCTTGTTTCCTGAGAGCATTTGCTGAATCCCAAATTGATGTATTAATATATTTCATTATACAATATCAAAAAATCACATTAGTGATTATACACTACTAATCTCATTTTTTAAAAAAGTCTAAGTATCAGGAAGCTATCAAGCTCATAGAGGTTGATAGGCAGGTTTTCCTAAATTCTCATTTTCTCTTGAAAGGTCAAATTTCATCATTGATGACAAAGTTGTTTTCTTTGAAGCAGCAGAATAAGTTCACTTTTGGAAAAATGTCAACCAAATACCCAAGCCTTACAGACCATAGTTTGTCAATCATTCTTTCAAGTAAGTTGGTGTTCTGTGAAAAAAGTGGCCAGTTCAGTTCACAACTCAGTCACACAGGTGCTTTTACATAAGACAACTGTCATATTTCTGTTGCAGCGGAAGTGCATTATGTGTTCTTCTCAATTTGTCAAATGACATTTTTAAAACATGTATTTAAGGTAAAGATTTAATAAAACTAACAAATTTTACAGCTTTATCAAGGAATTCCTAATTGTAACTGGCTTTTTTTTTCCTTTTTCTTGCTAGTGTATGGTGGTAAGGAATGCAATGACTATTGGTACTGTTTGTTACACTGCCTTTATTAATGCTAAAGCAACAGCAATTTTATCTGTCATTGCTTTTGCAATATCAGTACAAATATCACCACAGTGAAAAAGGCACATATCACCTTAGTATTACTATGAAATAGTTTTGACCCTTACCCTGGGGTCTATAGACCAACTTTGAGAATATTTATCCTAGAGAAACTCTTTACTGGGCCTCCCCGGTGGCACAGTGGTCAAGAATCCACCTGCCAATGTGGGGGACATGGGTTTGATCCCTGGGCCGGGAAGATCCCACATGCCAAAGAGCAACTAAGCCCGTGCGCCACAACTACTGAGCCTGAGCTCTAGAGCCCACGAGCCACAGCTACTGAGCCCATGTGCCACAACTGCTGAAGCCCATGCACCTAGAGCCCATGCTCCACAGCAAGAGAAGCCACCTCAAGGAGAAAGGGGTGCACCAAAACGAAGAGTAGCCCCCACTCACCACAACTAGAGAAAGCCCGTGCACAGCAATGAAGACTCAACACAGCCAAAAATAAAATAAATAAATAAACAAATAAATAATAAAATAAATCTTAAAAAAAAGTTTTTAAT
Source organism: Hippopotamus amphibius kiboko (assembly GCF_030028045.1). Taxonomy (NCBI): domain Eukaryota; kingdom Metazoa; phylum Chordata; class Mammalia; order Artiodactyla; family Hippopotamidae; genus Hippopotamus; species Hippopotamus amphibius. Next base: position 159,356,526 of record NC_080189.1, read on the forward strand.
TAAAAAAAGAAAAAGAAAAAAACTATTTTTGTATCAGGGAACAAAAAGAAGAATACTCATAGCCATACTGTTTCTACTAGCGAAAAACTGGAAACTATCAAAATGTCTATTAACTGCAGAATGGATAAATTATGGACTATTCATAAGATGTAATATGATGAAGCAGTGAAAATTAAAGGACATCAGTGACCCAACACATAAAACAGATGAGTCTTAGGAAAAATATTGAGTAAAAAAAGCAAATCATAGAAAAATAAATTTTTTTTAAACTATGATATAAAAAGCACAAGCAAGGGGCTTCCTAGGTGGCGCAGTGGTTAAGAATCTGCCTGCCAATGCAGAGGTCACGGGTTCGATCCCAGCTCCAGGAAGATCCCACATGCCGCGGAGCAACTAAGCCTGTGTGCCAAAAAAAAAAAAAAGCACAAGCAAAACACTAAATAAGTTGGATATCTTTAAGATAAAAAACTTTTGCCTTCAAAGGACAGCATCAACAAAGTGAAAGATAACCCACAGAATGGGAAAAATATTTATAAACTACATATCTGATAAGGGACTTGTATCTAAAATATACAAAGAGGGACGTCCCCAGTGGTCCAGTGGCTAAGATTCCGTGCTTCCAATGCAGGAAGCCCAGGTTCAATCCCTGGTCAGGAAACTAGATCCCACATGCTGCAACTAAGAGTTCACATGCCACACCTAAAGATCCCACATGCTGCAACTAAAAAGATCCTGCATGCTGCAACAAAGATCCCATGTGCTGAAACTAAGACCCGGAGCAGCCAAATGCATAAATAAATAAATAAAATATACAAAGAACTCTTACAACTCAATAATGAAAAGATATATAACCTAATAGGCAATGGTTCTGAATAGACATTTCCCCAAAGAAGATAAACAAAGAACCAATAAGCACATGAAAAGATGATCAATATCATTAAGCTTCAGAAAAATGCAAATTTAGCCACAGTGAGATACCACTTTATACTCACTGGACTGGCTATAATAAAAAAGGAAAGGAAGTCTTGGTGAGGATGTGAAGAAATTGGAACCCTCATACACTCACTACTGGTGCGACTATAAAACAGGACTGTAAAATGGTGTAGCCACTTTGGATGTCTTGCTTTGTCTCAAAAATTAAACACACATTTGCAATATAACCCAGCAATTTCACTTCTAGATATATATCCAAAACAAATGAGAACTATATACACACATACACACAAAAGCTTATACATGACTGTTCACAGAAGCAATATTCCTAATAGCCAAGAAGTGGATACAACTAAATGTCCATCAGTCAATGAATGGATAATTGAAATTAGGTACATCCATAATAATGGACTATTTAACTATAAAGAGGGAGGGAGGTACTGATACATGCTACGACGTGGATGAAACTTGAAAACATTACACACAAAAGACCACATATTGTTTGATTTCATTTGTAAGAACTATCCAGGATAAACTAATCTCTAGAGATAGAAGGTAGATTAGTGATTACCCAGGACTGGGAACAGAGACAGCTGTGGGGAAATGGAGAATGACTACTAATGGGTACTGGGCTTCTTTGGGGGATAATGAAAATGCTCTGGAATTAGGTAGCGGTGATGGTTGTACAACCTTGTGAATATACAAAAAAACACTGAAATGTACACTTTAAGTAAATGAGTTTTTGGAATATAAATCGTACCACATAAGGATGTTATTTTTTTAAGTAGAATGCACTCATAAGGTTTGCATACAGCTAAATAGAAATTAACTTTGATCAAGTGAAAATAATGTTTTCATTTATGTAAGATTCAAAAGTTGGCAAAACAAAAAAATATTGTTTAAAGATACAAAGGAGAGCAGCCCAAGATGGCGTAGGAAAACCCTGAAATCACCTCCTCCCATGGACATACCAAATTTATAGCTACAATTGGAATAGTTTTCCTCTGAAAAGGACCTAAGAACATGCACCTCCACAATGAAAAACAAAGGTACATCAAAAATGGTAGAAGAGACACAGACATGGCCTTATGTGGGACCTCACCCCAGATGTGGTGCGAGTGGACACCATTTTTGCAACCTCAATCTAAGTTGCTGATGACAAGCCTATGGGTGCCATTTTTGGTGCCCTTCCTCTAGCCTGCTAGCACGGGAAGGCATGGTCTGTCCACCTTGCACTATAACCAGGCTGGGTGAGCACCCCACCCCGTGCAACAAGACCTGGCAATTGTCCTGCCCTCCCCCCACAGCAGCCGAGCCACAATTGGCCTGGGAGGCACCTTGCCCTGAACCCCACCCAGCCGGCACAGAAATGGAGCTGCAACCCTCTCTGCACAGTAGCTGAGGCAAACCTGGACCAGGCAGAACCCCGAGCCTTGCCCAGGCCAGGCAGCGGACAAGTCACAGCTGGGCCAACAAGCGTCCGTCTTCCCCTGACAGCAGCTGAGTTGTAATCAGCCTGGACAGGCACCCCAAATCCCACCCACCACACCCAGCAGCTCAGCTGCAACTGGATTGGGCAAGTGACTTGAACTGTGCTCTCCCCACATAGTGGCTGAGCCACAATTGGCTAGGTGAGAGCTCCTAGCCCCACCCTACGCAACAGCTGTGGTCCTGTCACAGCCATCAGACTCAAGCAGCCCACACAAGGGATGCCCATACAGACTGTGGTGATCAGGGGAGACTGTGCTTCTGGGACAGCTCCTACACAAGACCAGTCTTTCAAGAGTGAGGGAACTAGCCATTTCACCTAATTATATGTAACTCTGAGAGACAGGCAAAATGAGAAGACAGGAATTTGTTCCAAACATAGGACAAGGCAAATACCCAGAAAAAGACCTTAATGAAGTTGAAGTAAACAACTGACCTGATAAGCAGTTTAAAATAATGGTCATAAAGATGCTCACCAATCTCAGGAGAATAGATGAACACAGGAGAACTTTAACAAAGAGAGAAAATATAAAGAAAGTAGCAATCAAAAATTGAACTGAAAAATACACTAGCGAGGTTCAATAACAGAATGGATGAAATAGGAGCACGAATCAGTGAGATGGGAGACAAAGCAATGGAAAACACTCAGAGCAGAAAAATGAAAAACAAAATTAAAAGAAGTGGGGATACCTTAAGCAGAATAACATTTGCATTATCTGGGTCCCAGAGGCAGAGGAGAGAGAAAAAGGGCCAGAAAAACTATTTGAAGAGATCATGGCTGAAAACTTCTCTCATTTGGGGAAGGAAAGAGATATTCACATCCAGGAAGCCCAGAGAATTCCAAGTAAGATGACCCCAAAGAGAAACACACCAAGATACATTACAATATAAATGGTAAAATTTAACTCTTTTTTTTTTTTTTAATTTATTGCTGAGTTGTGCTTTTCTTTGGGGGTGGGGGGCCATGTTGGTTCTTCGTTGCTGCATGCGGGCTTTCTCTAGTTGTGGTGAGCAGGGGCTACTCTTCGTTGTGGTGCATGGTCTTGTCAGTGCAGTGGCTTCTCTAGTGGAGCACGACAGGGTCTAGGCATATGGCCCTCAGCAGTTGCACCATGCGGGCTTCTGTAGTTGTGGTGCACGGGCTTAGTTGCTCCATGGCGAGTGGGATCTTCCTGGACCAGGAATCGAACCCATGTCTCCTGCATTGGCAGGTGGATTCTTAACCACTGTGCCACCAGGGAAGCCCCAAAAGAGAGACTCTTAAAAGCAGCAAGAGAAAAGCAACATATTATGTACAAGGGAAACACCATAGGTCTATGAACACATTTTTTAGCAGAAATTTTATAGGCCAGAAGAGTGTGGCATGATATACTCAAAAGGCTGAAAGGAAAAAACTACCAACTGAGAATTCTCTACCCACCAAGGTTAACATTCAGAATTGAAGGAGAGATTAAGAGTATTTCAGGTAAGCAAAAGTAAAGGAGTTCATCACCACTAAACTGGCCTTTCAGCAAATTTCAAAGGAACTCCCCAAGCTAAAAAGAAAAGGCACTAATTAATAATAAGAAAACAAATGAAAGTAAAATTCTCACTGGAAAATGTAAATTAATAAAAGTAGTGGATCAGTCACTTATAAAGGGCAAAAGACAAAAGTAGTAAAATTAATTAAAATACAATAGTTAAGGAATACATTGAAAAGATGTAAAATGTGTCATCAAAAATATAAAACATAGGGAGGAGTAAAAATATAAAGCTTTGGAATGTGTTCAAAATTAAATTACTATCAACTTTAAAAAAGACTGTTATATACACAAGGTGTTATATGTGAACTTTATAGTAACCACAAAGAAAAAACTTGTAGTATATACATAAAGGAAAATGAGAAAGGAATCTAAAAATAACACTAAGAAAATAATCAAAGCACAAGGGAAGAGAGAAAGAGAAGAAAGGAACAGAGAGGAACTACAAAAAGAACCAGAAGGCTTAAAAAAAACAGCAATAAGTGTATAACTATGAATAATTACTTTAAATGTAATGTAAATTTGCCAGTCAAAAGATATAGGGTGGCTGAATAAAAAAACAAGACCCTTCTATTTGCTGCCTACAAGAGACTCACTTCAAACATAGACACTAACAGACTGATAGTGAAGGGATGTAAAAAGATGCAAATGGAAAGGAAAAGAAAGCTGGGGTGGCAGTACTTATATCACACAAAAGAGACTTTAAAACAAAGACTGTAACAAAACAAAGAAGAGTACATGATGATAAAAAGGTCAATCCAAAAAGAGGACATAACATTTGTAAACATTTATGTACCCAAAATAGGAGCACCTTATATATATAAAGCAAATATTAACAGAAATAAAGAGAGAAATAAATAGCAATATGACAATAGCACAGAGAAAGACAAATACCCTATGATTTCATTTATATGTGGAATCTGAAAAACAAAACCGGAGAGAAATAGATTCATAGATACAGAAAATAAACTGGTGGTTGCTATGGGGGAGGGGGAAGGGGTGGGTAAAATAGATGAAGGGGAATTAAAAAGTATGAATTTCCAGTTATAAAGTAAATAAGTCAAGGGAATGTAATGTACAGTATAGGGAATGTAGCCAATAATATTGTAGTAACTTTTCATACTGACAGATGGTAATTATCAGTGATTATTTCATAATGTATAAAAATTTAGAATTACTATGTTGTACATCTGAAACTAATACAATATTGTAGTCAATTACAATTTAATAAAACATAAGGGGACTTCCCTGGTGGCACAGTGGTTAAGAATCCACCTGCCAGTGCAGGGGACACGGGTTTGATTCCTGGTCCAGGAAGATCCCACATGCTGTGGAGCAACTAAGCCCGTGCGCCACAACTATTGAGCCTGCGCTCTAGAGCCTTCGATGCACGACTACTGAGCTCTCGAGCCTAGAGCCCGTACTCCACAACAAGAGAAGCCACCCAGTGAGAAGTCTGCGCACCGCAACAAAGAGTAGGCCCTGCTCACCGCAGCTAGAGAAAGCCCACGTGCAACAACAAAGACCCAATGCAGCCAAAAAATAAATAAATAAGTAAATAAAAATAAAGATACAAACATGATAAAAGTATAAAGAAAAATAAGGGATTCATAAACACAAAAATAAAGCTAGTGATTACCTTTGAGTGGGATCAGAGTGGAACACATGGAGGCTTCAGAAGTAAAGGCAACGTTCCAGGATGGGATGAATTGGGAGATTGGGATTGCCATATATACATCACCAATAAGAAAAAAAAATCAAGCTGTACACTTTAAATATATGCAGTTTATTATATATGCAGTTTATTGTATGTCAATTATATCTCAATAAACGTTCTTTAAAAAAATAAGAGCCATAGTCTGTCATACAGAGTGAAGTAAGTCAGAAAGAGAAAGACAAATATTGTATGCTAACTCACATATACGGAATCTAAACATGGTACTGATGAACTCAGTGACAAGAACAAGGACGCAGATACAGAGAATGGACTGGAGAACTCGAGGTTTGGGAGGGAGCGGGGGGTGAAAGGGAAGCGAGACGAAGCGAGAGAGTAGCACAGACATATATATACTACCAACTGTAAAAGAGATAGTCAGTGGGAAGTTGTTGTATAACAAAGGGAGTCCAACTCGAGGATGGAAGATGCCTTAGAGGACTGGGGCGGGGAGGGTGGGGGGGACTCGAGGCGGGGGGAGTCAAAGAAGGGAGGGAATACGAGGATATGTGTATAAAAACAGATGATTGAACTTGGTGTACCCCCAAAAAAATAATAATTAAAAAAATAATAATAAGAGCCATGAAAACCAAAAAAAAAAAAAAAAAAAAAAGTAAAGGTAATGTTCTATTACTAATACTAGGTATTAGTCATATTATTTTTCTTTAAAGCCTCACATATTTTATAATTATTCTTCTATTCTACTCAGTATTTAACTTTTTTTTAAAAAGGAATACAGATTTAAAAAATTCCAGGAAAGTTGTCTATCTCAGGTTAGGACGTCTGTGTTTCTTGCACATCTTAGTTACCCAACAGCATTTAGAGCAGCATTAGGTATCCCCCACCTGATTCCCATAAAGAGAGCAGGGAAGGTCTAATCCAAGGTGTGGTTGGCAGATATATTTCTGTAGTCTTTATCTGATATCTATCAATACATTATGTTTCTACTACATCTTTCCTTTTCACCCTTTTAATGAGAGAAATCAGTGATACTGACTTCAAGAAGAGCCATCTGTCTCCACTTTGCTTTTCTCAGTTCCTTACCCTGCTTCTAAAGTCTATCCCTGAGATCTCCTGGCTAGACTGACTTCCTCTGACCTTCCATACCCAACATATGACAGACTAAGATGACTCCCTGGAAGTATTTGATATCTTAAGTTTGTCTTATCCAAGGTACTTATATATACAGTAGCAACAATGTACAGCTATCCAAGGATTTATGTTATATGTTATAAAAAGAGTAACAAATAATGGTCTTCAGTGAGGAATACCCCTTTCTAATGCTGGTTACCTATCAGGTGAGTATGGACACATAATTTTAACTCTCTACATATATCCACTTTAAACTCATGAATTGGTGATGCACTAGTGATTGGTAGGCTCTGGGCCTTTTCTCAGTCTCCTTGAGCTTCCTACTACTATGTAGAGGAGTTGCAGTGAAGTGTTCACTAGCATTGCAACTCCTCTACATCTTCCCATTTTAATCTCGTAAATACATGAATGGGTGGTGTTCTTACAGAGTGATTTTCTTGTCTTATTATGGTGTTCTCTGCTATCTTGCATTTATATATATTGCATTTATATATATAAATGCAAGATGTATCTATATATATAGATATATATGGTACATGATACAGTATCTTGCTCACCATAATTGAAATTTTGAACAGCTTTAAATTTTAATCATATAGTGAGAAGGGATGATGGGGTTTATCACAAAGAGTGTTTCCTATATTATGTCATCCCTTCTAAGATCTTCACCTGTTACAGAAATGCCAGTCAGCTTCTATACACCTGCTTCACTTCATACTCATAAAAACATGAAAAGGCTTTGGTCCGCTCTGGGTGAACTATATATAATCTGCATAAAGGTATCAACTTTCTGCATTTTTCTTATAATCCTAGGATTCCAACTGTAGCTTTTGTTTTCTCTTAGGTATGGCCAAAGCCTGGCACCATATGAGCTTTGGCATTGGTTAACGTAAATATCACATAGTCCCTGTGTAGTCTGTCATAAGCCAACACTGATGTTCCTGCTACTTCCTAGTAATTCTTGCTGGTAGGTCCAAATTTATACTTACATGTTGTTCTTGACAACTTGAGCATTAGACAGTCTTCTAAGATCTAGCAAATGCCATTCAGTTTATTGAAGGATATTATCACTTCCTTGAGAAGTTCAAGGTCCTATAGTACAAAGATCCCAGATATCCTAATTAGGGACCACAATCAAGTTGCAAAGGATGGGGACTTCCCTAGTGGCACAGTGGTTAAGAATCCACCTGCCAATGCAGGGGACATGGGTTCAAGCCCTGGTCCAGGAAGATCCCATGCACCACAACTACTGAGCCTGTGTGCTACAACTACTGAAGCCCAGGCATGCCTAGAGCCCATGCTCAGCAACAAGAGAAGCCACTGCATTGAACAGCCCACACACCACAAAGAAGAGTAGCTCCCACTCACTGCAACTAGAGAAAGCCCGTGCGCAGCAACGAAGGTCCAACACAGCCAAAATAATTAATTAATTTAAAAAAAAAAGATGCAAAGGACCACCAGTGAGAACAATGCTTTGTAGTCTAAACCTATTTTTTATTTGTAGTCTATTGGGTAGGCAAGAATTGGGTTGTGCAACTGGAGGAAACACTGGTAGGACATTAGGCAGCAAAGACAATCTCAGTTAGCAGGATCTGGATCAGACTGATAGTGACAATACTGTAGAGATGTGGCAATAAGTGCTGACCTCCTGAGTTAAAACTAAACTACACTTGTGGATCAGAGAGAGGATATGCCAAAGTCAGATTTTCATGCCTTCTGAAGGCCATACTTGCCTTACAGTCCAGCAAGTGGTGGTGCCATTCTGCTTTTCTTTTCCAGGTGGAACCAGAGGAAAAAGTACATTTAGGTAAGAGATATCATGCAGGAATGGCCCACAATTGAGCAAATGCCAATTTCATGCTACTGGTGCATAACCACTGTCTCTTTAGGAGGGGAGATACCACCAAGCACTGTATTTTAGATTTCACAAGCATTGATGCCAACTGCATGGAAACCCGGTGACTAGATTCTCAAATAGTTTTGACTGGGGAAATGGGACTTGAGACTGGATGTTTCAGCCACTTCAGGAGTTGGCCAGTCCCTTTTAGAAAAGGTGTACCCTTATTGACTGACATCCTAGTTATGGTAACACATGGAATATGTATAACTTATAGGTAGTTGCCCTCTGAATATATGAAAGTCCAAATATGCTGTTTTCTGTCAACCAATCTCAGCCCAGCTGGGGTGCAAGAAACCACCCGAGGAAGAAAAAGTTCTATCTTCCAGGTAGTAACAGTGGAATTCCTTGACTTATTGTCCCCTGAGAATCTTATCCAGGATAAGCACAGCTGCAAATAAAGAAGACAAGTGAGTCTCCTATCTTCGCTTGTTCTCCTTTGGGATTCTTATGAAGATTTAATACAATGGAATGCCAACCAGTATTCCAACTATGCCGCCCAGTTGACCATAAAAGTTAGGAAGCTGATAAACTAGCATGAAACAGAAAACTTTTTCTCTTACTATTTGTTTGCAGTTAAAGAGAAAGATCTTTGCCATTCTTAAAACATAAATGCTTGGTTCTTTGGATAACTATTTTTAAGGAAAAAGTGAGGCAAATTATAATATTTTACTAGAATTTTCAACAATAATACAAACTACAAAGTGAAGCAATTTGCTGAGAGTGATGAGCTGAGAGAATCTCAAAGTCAGGTAGCACTTAAATATCTCACGTATATAAGCAGGAAAGAAATTTACCAACCTAGTACTGTAGATGCAGTACCTTATTATTAGACATAATAAAACCATCTTTCACTCCAATGTTTTTCAAACTTCATTCACTACATCCTACAGGAAAAAAATACATTTTAAATCATGACTCAGGACATACACCTTTGCATGTGTGTTTATAATTGAAATTGTTAAATTACATAAACAACACCTTAATTCAAGACCCATTCGGGACTTCCCTGGCACACCAGTGACTGAGGCTCCGTGATTCCAACACAGGGGCAGGGGGTCCACCCCTGGTCTGGAAACTATGGGCCGTGTGGTGTGGCCAAATACAAATAAATAAAGATAAAACAAAATGTCCAAATCAATAGCTTAAACAAAACAAAACAAAACAAAACAAAAAGGGAGCATTCAAAACTTGGAATAAGTTATACAAACTGTAATTATGAAACTGAACTTGGCTGGGGCGCAGGCGGCGGTGGGCAGCGGTTGTCTCTACCACCTCCATCTCCACCTATCACCCGCCCCCCGCCACCAGCAGCTTTGGTGGAGAGGGAGACAGTAGTGTAGACAGCTGCCCCTGCCTCAGAGAAGATACCACATTGAATGAGCAAAGACTGAACTTTTTACAGATACCTTTTGTAAAAGGCTTATAAGGAGTAATGCCATAAGTTGGATCACAATGGATTTCACATTATGAGGAGAATGGGAGTGGAGTATTAGACAAAAATAGATATTTTAACCTCTGCATCATGGTTTTTTAGCTCCTCAGTTGTTTCACAGTTTCACTATTTGGGGAAAGTTCATGCTAAAAAACGGAAGCAACTAATGGGTGAGTATGATCAAATTTCTCCACCAAGCTCTCAACCTGATAAGGAGAATCCCTTGTCACCCTGATGAAACATTCAAAGAAGACATATGACTCTTTTCAAGATGAAGTTAAGGATTATATCAAAGTGCAGAAAGCCAGAGGCTTAGAGCCAAAGACTTGTTTCAGAAAGATGAGAGAGGATTACTTGGAAACCTGTGGGTACAAAGGAGAGGTTGATTCTAGACCCAGGTGTAGAATGTTTGATCAAAGGCTCCCATATGAAACTGTCCAGACCTACCCAAGATCATGCAGTATTTCACAAACAGTGGAAAAGCAGTTGCCTCAGCTCATGACAGCAGGCTGAGACGAGACTCCCTGAGCTACTGTCAATTCACCAGGGCCTGTTTCTCGGGAAAAACAGTACACCTAAACCTTAGTCAGAAACAGTATTAGCGTAGTTCATGCAGTGTAGAATCTGGAGTTTACAGGCCCCTCTCCTCAGAAAAGTACCAATGCTGTTGCCAACCCATATAGAAAGGAGGTTTTATTTCTCTCCTGATAACCAGAAAAAATAAGGAGACAGTGAACAGGCCGGAAAACAACATAAGCCTGAAAGAGTTAAGCAGTCTTGGTTATCCTTTAGCTGTTACTACTAACAAACACTTGCAGCTAGACTTGTCCTTCACAAAGCTGGTTACTCTCTGACTCTATGCGAATTACGCTTTGCACCTGGCATCTCCTCTCCCCCTACACTCCCTTGTAGCATCTTATTTTCAGAAAGAAGGTCACGGGCCAATAACTTCAAGGACGCCAGACCTGGTTGCTGAGCTGCCTGATGCCCGCTTTGGCCATGAGTTTGCAGAAGAAAAGAAATGCGAGACCTTCACCACTTTCAATCTTTATCATATACCTCGGACTGCGAGACCCACGTATAAAATCTTCTCTGATTCCCTAAGAACTGGGGCACAGTTCTTGAGGCTCTAGCCTACTGCGTCTTCCCTTTGTCTGGCAAAGAAAATAAAAAGCCTCTCTATTTCTTATCTTCCAATTCTCTGTCTCCGTATTTTCATTTGGCACTGGTGCACAGGGAGCCAGGTTTAGGCAAAAATGCCCACCAAGCTAGTTATAAACAGACACATCAGAAAAGAAAAAGGCAGAGAAAAACCAGAGGAGGAGCAGCCCATGCATAAGAGGAAAAAAGCTTCTGAAGAAATAGATTGAGACAAACAGGAGAGCATCCAAAGACACGAAACAGAGGTGGAAACAGAGTCAGTACAGAAAAGCTTAAGAACTGAAAGAACAAAAAAAGCCGAGATGTAGCCTCTAAGAAAGAGGAATGTAAGTGTAGAAAAAAGAAACAAGTCAAAGAAAAGACGGAGGAGGAGATGCTTTGGGACCAGTCTGTCCTAGGATTTTGAAGCTCTTGAGTTGGTTTTCCCAAGGTTAAACTGAAAAAATAGTTGAGGAACTTGGTTTTACGATGTTTATGTTCAAACCGCTCTTCTCATGTGAACAGATATAAAGGCTAAGTGAACAGGAAACATTTAGTAGGCTTGCTCTCCAACATGGAAATTACTTTTCCTCATTTTCTAAAATCATTAATATATTTTTCTTATACATAACATAATTTCCCTTAATGAGAGTGGCTCTGCTTTTATTCATCTTGCTATGATGGTGGAAGTATTTTTCCCTTGGGAGGTCACTTATTTTAAATTGAGGATTAATAGGCTTTACAGAATCTATTTCCTGATTGGGTTTTAGTTTGGGGTGGGTATTTTTACATTCATTAGTGTTTTCTAGGAAGCAATTTAGATTGATTTTTTTCCCTTTGTTAGATCTAACTTGCAGTATATTTTCTAGCTTGGAAAGTGGAAATGGAATTTAATAAGCTTAGGTTACATACAGTTTTAAACATTTCAAAGAGTTGATACAAAATCAGTTTATATTCTGGAAATGTTTATAATAAAGTGTTCTAATTTCTAAAAAAAAAAAAAGAAAGAAAACTGAAATTGTTTCCGCAGACTTATAATCCATATTGTCTAAAGGCAATCACCGAAAATTACAAATATGAATGAAATTAATAAACTCTTACTATTGGAGACATATTATTACACACAGATAGCAAAATGCATTCAGGACAAGCAGAAAAGACAACCATTTGTTGTTGATTACCAACTTGTTCCCTCTGCCTCCATCCCATCCCCATCAATAAGATCCAAAGATATTCCCTCCTTCCTCAAATTATCAACACTCCCCGCCCCCCACCCCACCCCCCGCCTGCCACATATCTAAACCATGGCCATGCTTCGTTTCAGGCACTATTTTCATCTCCTACCTGGTTTTGCAGGTTGATCTTTTTCCACATCATCCTCATCCTGAGGTCAAAGTAATTTTTCTAAAATCCAGCTCATTAAAATGTCCTTGGACCAGGAGGATCAGCATCGCTGGGAGCTTGTTAGAAATGCAGAATCTCAGGTCCCACCTTAGACCTACTGATTTGGACTCTGCGTTTCAACAACATCCTCAAATGATTCATGTGTACATTAGATTCTGAAATGCAGTGCTTTGAAGTGATTCCATTTGGATACTCTGAGATTCAAGAAGAAATAAAGAATCTCTAGTAGACACTGTGTAGTAAATATCTGAGTAAATCTAAACAATTATTATCTGTATTTTTTAAAGAAATAATAATGGACCTTTAAAACAGTCTGGTGGGGTAAACAAGACAAGATAGACATAAAATACATGAAAACAAAAGCCTATCAGTCATGAGGGAAGGTGATTTGGATTTTAAAATGTACTGAGGTTCTGGTATTTTTATTGATAGAAAGGTAAAGATATTAGTTACCTTGAGACTTTGGTAAATTAAGCAAGTATGTTTAAATTTCTAGGTTAACCAATGGAAGGATAGAAGTGAAGTGTATAACTTCTACACTGATGGGGGCTAGGATGGGGACTGAATGAGAAAATGACAACAGCAACAACATAGGTATCCTCCTACACCAGTCATCAGGAGGGCATGGAACATCAAGGCTTGTGCCATGCTATTCCCACATGATACATACTCCACCCTGACAGGCAACAGATCACAGTTAGAGATGTCCTTTTTTGTCTTCTAGTTGCATCCTGAGAATTTGCCTGCTTGTTACTTTGTGCTTAGACAAATTTCTCTTTGATTACTTCTAAAATGAAGGTGGTAGGCGATCTTGAATTTCTGTATGGACCTTTAAGACAGTTCAACTGTTAAGGAAAAAGATTGAGAGCTGGGAAACCAGTGGAAATATTTAATTATTCCAATTGCTGCTTAAGGCAGTACCTTGAGTTATATTAAAAAACAAAAACAAAAAACGGGAGAGCAGTGGTGGTGGGTCGTGGTAGGCACGGGCACAGCTTTGCTGAAAAATCTGTCTGAGGGATTTTAGATTCTTAGAATTTAGTACCTTTCATTTTTTGACTTAAAAAAAGAATCTATTTAAGTTACTTTTGAAGCCTGGCAGAAAAAAAAGGAAGTTTTCCCTAAAACATCTGGCAATTCACTGGCAGTTCACTATGAGTGAGCTCAGAATACTATTAGACTATTGTTTAAAATTGTGTGGCTTACCTTCTTCAGTGTATAGCAGTTGTGTGTTGAAATAGGCTGGGTTAGTTTGAAAGTTTCCCTTTTTCTTTTCTCATTGTATATTTGGTGATCAGCAAAAAATTTTAAATGTGGTACACTTTGAAAAGGTACTCCAAAAACCCAAAGAAATATCTACTTTGCCCACTAAGTGAGACAGAATGGTTAAAATTCTCACACTGCTGGTAGTCAAAGTAGTCAAAGTTTCTTGCAGCCAGAAACTGACAAAATTGGAAAGATGCCAGTGGCTTTAACAGAAAATAAACACAGAAAATAATACTGACTGTGAAAAATGTGCACAAGATCCCAATAAGTACTGTGAGATACTGTGTTTCCTCACTATTGCTTTAAAATAGTAGCTTCTTTATGGCTTTACTTCCAAATATGCTTTATCTAAATATAAGGAGAGGCAAATATTCCCAAGGCAAATTCACAGACACAAATCTTTATAAATCAGCTTTGAAAGAGGAGGACCTGGAATAATAGAAAACTGCAATATTGTGAGAGGAAGGTCTATTTGGGGAGAAGATTTAAAGTTTAAAGCTTGGGATGGGAAGATGTGTTTCCTGGCTGTTTTTCCTGGGCTGTCAAAGAAACCAGAGCCAGCAGGGAGCATTCAGCTGGCCTCTGCTCAGACCAGATTCTTTGACTTCTCTTCTCCTCACGATGTTGAAGGGCAAATTTATTTATATATTTATTTAGTCCTTCTCCATTAAGTCACCTCAAAGTCAGCCAGTAATCAGTAGAAGTGAAAGAGGAAGGCTGAAAGGGCCAACTAATAGACACAATACTGAGAAAAGGCCTAATGACTCACTAGGAAATCCAGCTCTCATTATAATGTACTACCAGACTTCTGGAAAATCTATGTTATATTGAGTGTTAGGCTCATAGGATAAAGGCAGAAGGATATTTATATTGACCAGGCTAAACTGGGGAAGACAGAGTCTCACAGTGAGGACTTTCCTCTGAATGTGACATTCCAAGAGCTGGATGCTCTGTTTCTGTGCTTGATGAGGTTACCATGACCCTAGTTATGGGAAGGTGGAGAACAACTGTAGTCACATAATAGGATGAATATAAGAGAAGAAATCAGGTATCATTTTTTTTTAAAAAGAGGCCATTTAATCAGCCTGAGGCAGGCTTCCCCATTTGCCCAAATGATCTGCTTTTCACTAAAATGCAAAGAAACTGGCATTCCTATTTTCCCAAAGATTTATATCATTCTATTGTGTATAACTATTCTTCCAAATAGAGAAAGAGTCATTGCAAGGCACGGATGATGTTGATGATAAACAAAGACTTGGCAAATAAGAATGAATTTTTGTGAGACTGTTGCTTGGCCAAAATATCTGGTCATTGCTTACTGGTGATTTTAAAAAATTACAAAAGTAATTGATGGAGCATCTGAAAGAGTTAATTTCTCAAACTTTCCAGTAACAGCTGCAGCTAGGGCAAAAGTCTCCCAGGCACTCAATTTTGTAACTTCCATAATTCAAAGTTCTGGGAACTGAGCCGAGAGTGAGCTCATTAGGATAAGGATGAAGCAGTTTTTGTACCCAGACAGCAAGTGGCTGTTCTGAAAACTATGCTTTCCTTTTAACCTAATCTCTCTGAATGTAAGGAGCCTTCCCTTGAAGACTAAGGATAAGGTCCCTCAGAGGGAGAGACATGTGGCCCTAATGTCCTTCCTTTCTAGACCCATTACAGCATGAGAGTCATCTGGAGAAATCATATGTCTGAGTCTAGATGCTTTGGACGAGAGAAATATTCAAGAATTTCAGGGGATTTTGGATACAGGATCAGACACAATGCAAATTCTTGGAAACCTCAATCAAATGGGAAAGCCTAATAATTCAAGGATTTTGAGGAGGAAGGATCTGACCAAGGTGGACAGGTTTTACTAACCCTACAAGTTGGACACAGAGGACCAAAGGAATCCTCTAGGGTGGTTTTATCACCCCCTGAAATTTTAACTTTTCATTTTGCAATAACTTTAGACTTACAAAAATGTTGGAAAAAGAATCCAGCTATACTCTTCATCTGATTTCCCTTAATGTTAACATCTTACATAACCATAGCACAAATATCAAAATCAGGACGTTAACATTGATACAATACTATTCATCATGAGAATGTTATTGGAGTTAAGTTATTGCAATCTTGGAGAAAGAACACACTCAAATGGATAGTATACTGGGTGCTAAAAACAGAAACGCAGAGCTCTCTTGTCCTACCAAAACGGTAATAGGAAATAGTACCAGGCCCAGAAATCACACCTATGATACTGGAGTAACTGGGAGCCTGTTCCCACCTCCAGCCTTTTCCCCTTTAACTCTCAGCTGGGTTATCAGAAAAGCAGATGGATCTGGGTGTTGACTGAGAGTTACCGAGAACGGTGAATTTTGTGTTAGCTATGGCTGACATTGTTTCTCCATAGGAAGAGCTTTCTAAATCACCCCGATTGAAATCAATGATTTTACAAGCATTGTGTTCAATCCCAATACGTTTTAAACATCAACAGCAGTTTGCTCTCACTCGGCAGCCGGTGACTTACCTTTACAGCCCTTGCCTCCAAGATATTTCAGTTCTCTAACACTTGTCATAATCTGTGAAGGTGGGATTTAAACAGGTGTCCTAAACCTAATTCAGATAGTAAAATTACTCATTATATTGATGGCGTACTGGTCAGAGGTGACTCAGAAGCAATTGTTTCTGAAGCTCAGCCTTTCCATACTGAATTTATAACTGAAAGGCAATGTGCTGTTAAACACAGAAAAGTTCAGGAGCCTTCTTAGAGAAAAATCTTTCTGGGAGTGTACTTATCTGGGATAACCAGAGAAATTCTACCCTAGATCAAGCAAAAGGCTTTGTCCATGCATGAAGTCCCTACCGCTAAAATAGAGGCACAGACATTAATTTTTATGTTTAATACTGGAGCGAGCATGTCACATATCTGGATATTAAGCTACAGCCACATCATCAAGTCACTAGACAAGCACTGGAATTTGTAAGAAGCACTCCCCTCTCATGAAAGCAAAGTATATTCTTGTCGCTGCTGATTCTTTAGCAGATTATGGGTATCCCCTGGCAGTTAGCCTGCATAGGGCCTGCTTCTTCCATGGAGTTCCTATGGCGTTCCCCATAGAAGGGCAATTTTGAATGACCAGCCTAGGCCTCCTCCTTAGCTGCTTTTCCCTCATGTGCCTGGGAACCATTTCTGTGCCTCTTCACAGCTACCTGGGCATCAGGGAAGGGGAAGGAAGAAGCTATCTTTCTTCCTGCCTTTCTGAAATCTGAGTGCAATTGTGCTGGTGGCTACAGCAGCCTAGGTCAATTTTTCATAAGCTGAGTGTTCCTAGATTGAGGAAAGTCTATAACACTTTAAACAACAGTTATTTAAAATACGCTGCCTTACCTAATTTGACATAAATACACTACCAATGTGTAAAATAGCTAGCTAGTGGGAACCTGCTGTATAGCACAGGGAGCTCAGCTTGGTGCTCTGTGATGACCTAGATGGGTAGGGGTGGGGTGGGGTGGGAGGGAGATGCAAGAGGGAGGGGATATATGTGTGCATACAGCTGATTCACTTCACGGCACAGCAGAAACTAACGCAACATTGTAAAGCAATTATACTCCAATTAAAAAATATATGCTGCAATAGTTACTTTAGAAGTTGGGATGGGGAAAATTCATGGAACTCTGTGATCTGGGGCCAACTCTGATATCTTTTTGTTCAGTTTATTAGGATTTATTGAGCTTCCATTTCCTGGACATCTTCTATGTGTTCCATCCACTCCACCCTGTACCCAGGTAGGCTGAGCCGAATGGTTGTGTTCAGCCAAAGAGAAGCACTCGCGAGACACTGAAGGGCCAAAGGAGAGTGAGGTCAGGTGTTTATTTTTGCCACTCTTGCCACCTCACCAAGCATTTCCTGCCTCCCTCCATGAAGGCTACACCTCCTACGGGCAGCCCTCGCCCCTTCAGCCCTCAGGCCCAAGGTTCTGCATCAAATATTGTTTCGGTTTTTTTTGTTGTTGTTTTTTAACCTTGCCCATGCCTTTGCAAATAGTCCCTATATGAAACTCTTTTCTAATTACCCAGTTTGAAAGTGCCACTTGTTTCCTGACAGAACACTGATACAACTCAACACTGACACCGCCAGTGACCAGATTTGTGAGTTGAAGAACAAAATTCTTACTGAGCACCTACTACAGTGTTTGCCCATTTAACCATCACAATAAATCCTTTACAGATAAGGAAACTGGAGCCAGGGGGTTAATTACATACTTTGCTAAGGAAGGAAGCCATTGTCCGTATCCTTAGCTCTAGGAAAAAGGCTTGGTAAAGGATTGAGGGGTAAAGGTAGGATTAGGACTATGTTTCCAGTGATCTGCTGAATCACAATCACCTGGGATACTTTTTAATACTCAGGCTTCTTGGAACTGCCAGTATCTTTCCAATCCTTTAGCTCTCAGCAGTCTTTGTACTTCTATTTGGACACTTGACGTGTTGGACTGCAGGTTTAATCATTGCCGTAACTCTTATTTTAGCAGATACTTTCTTCCATTTAGGCAGCAGTGGATTGCACAAACTCCAGGAGACTTCACAAAGCAGTTTTGCAAGTGTCCCTTTGGCCGCCCAACAGAAGTAGTGCTAAGGTTCTGTTGCCAAAACTTGACCTCTGTTCACCAGTGCCGAATAGAAATGCAGAGACAGTTTTGGGTGAAGTAGAAGAGTAGCTTTTATTGCTTTGCCAGGCAAAGGGGGCCATAGCAGGCTAATGCCCTCCAGACTGTGTGACCCTACCCCGACCTCATCCCTCCCCCCCTCCCCCCCCACCGCCCGGAGCGGGGGTAGTTTTATAGGGTTCAAGGAGCAGAGTGTGATCAGCTCGTGGACAATTCTTGAATCCATTAGCATCAAGGTGAAGTTTCAAGCAACATCAACCTGGTTTCAACCAATCTAGGGTCTATGTTCTTGCGGTCAGCAGTTTTCATCTGGTGGGGGTCTGCTTCCTCTAAAAACAATTTAGGAATATGTGTCAGGCCTTTATATTTTTCAGGGAACTGGGAGTTTGGTGATTCTGCTATGTGGCAAAATTATAGCCTAAACTGTTACCAGTTCCCCAACCCAACAGCTATTTTTTTTTTCTACCTCTTCACATTTGCCAATCATTAACTCTTGAGTCAGCATTTTATTTCAAAAGACAAGGACATAAGGGCTTGTACAGGGTTTCAGTTCCAACTGCGACTGCCTCCCTGGGAGGTGGAGAGACGCCAGGCCCTGCCCCTGACTCCACTGGGCTACCCCTTCTCCGCTGGGATCTGGATGGCGGCGACGGTGACGCTAGAGCCGGCGGGCCGCTGCCGCTGGGACGAGCCGGTGCGCATCGTCGTGCGCGGCCTGGCCCCGGGGCAGCCGGTCACGCTGCGCGCGTCCCTGCGCGACGAGAAGGGCGCGCGCTTCCGAGCCCACGCGCGCTACTGCGCCGACGCCCACGGCCAGCTGGACCTGGAGCGCGCGCCCGCGCTGGGCGGCAGCTTCGCGGGGCTCGAGCCCATGGGGCTCATCTGGGCTCTGGAGCCCGAGAAGCCCTTGCAGCGGCTGGTGAAGCGGGACGTGCAGACGCCCTTCGCCGTGGAGCTGGAGGTGCTCGAAGGCCACGAGCCCGAGGCCCGCCGACTCCTGGGCCGGACGGTGCACGAGCGCGACTTCCTGCCGCCGGGGGTGCGGCGCGAGCCGGTGCGCGCGGGCCGGGTGCGCGCCACGCTCTTCCTGCCGCCAGGTGGGCGGCGGGTTTCCCAGGCTCTTGTGGACAGCCGGGTGGGGTCGCGAGGCCCTGGGCGGCCCCTTGGCTGGCTAGGGAACCTCGCGCTTGTGGAACTACCCTAAACTCGTCCCCAGGCTCCAGAGTCTATCATGAATTATGGGTGGAAGTTTTTCCTCTGATTTTCAGGGCACTTCCTGGAGGTACTGCCACTCCCTTAGCTGTGCGCTGAAAGTGCACTCAGCATACACGAAAAGTACATTTATGCTGCTTTGTGCCAGCCATGCAGTTGTGTCTCACATACTAATATAAGGCAGTGATTCTGCTGGTGTGTAAGAGTGATTTTTTTGCCTTTTCACATCAAACTTCTAAGGAAGTTAAAACCCAGAGATAGAGGCACTGCCCCATAATACTAAAAAACAAACAAAAAACTCCCTGACGTTCCCTTCCCCCATCATAAACAGTCTGTCAGTGGTTCTCAACCTGGGATGGTTTTCCCCCACTTCAGGGGTATTTGGCAATATATGGAGACATTTTTGATTGTCGCGGGGGCGGGGGATGCTATTTGCATCTAGTGGGTAGAGGCCAGAGGCCAGAGTTGCTGTTAAACACCCACAGTGCATGGGACGGCCCCATAACCAAGAACTATCTTACTCAAGATGTCTGTAATGCTAAGGTTGAGAAGCCCTAGTCTAAGTGAAACCAAGGTGCTTGCTAGGTAAAAGTGGCCTGTAAACAAGGCACCTGACCTACCCCTTCCAGCCAAATTCCTGACTGAAACTCCTACTGTGTAGAAATGCTGGAGTTGCCACTGCTCACAGAATCCCTAAACTGAATTGTGTGATTACTCTCCAAAACAGGAGGCCCTGCTTCATTCTCATAGCTCATCGGTAATTCACAACCTTAACTAGTCACTGCCCACTTAACTGTGAACTCCTGGGGGCTGGAATTGGTACTTACACATCTCTGTATTCCTAGAGGCTTACACAGGGATATAATAGGAACTCAATAAATCATACTGACTGATTCAATAAGAATCTCCTAAAGACTTTAATTTTTTTAAAAATCTTTCAAAACAATTTTTTCTTAAATCTTTCACTGCTCAATTATAACTTTTCAATCAAGTCAGTTGTGAAGTATTTTAGTATCTACTCTGTGGCTCATTGAAAATTTATTGTTTTGTGACTCAAAGGCTTTTTGTAAATAATGCAGAAAAGTTCAATCATTTAACAAATATGTATTAAATCAAGGGCTATGCTACATACAGTAGCTAGCAAAGTCAAGACGTGGGCCTCACTGTCCTTACCGCCTAATAGAGGATACAGGCAACTGTACTTGGATCTATAAGTGTGATCAGTGCAATCTGTGATAGGGAAGTACAGGCCCAGGGTGCTGGTGGGAACATGTAAAAGGGTATCTAATTCAGCTCAGCTTTTGGGGGTGGGGTGGATCTGGAAAGGCTTCCAAGAAGGGAGATCTAAACTTAGATTTGAAGACTGATGAGTTAACCAGTTCAAAAAAGGTGGAGAGAGGAGGAGA
The DNA here is from genome assembly GCF_030028045.1 of Hippopotamus amphibius kiboko. Taxonomy (NCBI): domain Eukaryota; kingdom Metazoa; phylum Chordata; class Mammalia; order Artiodactyla; family Hippopotamidae; genus Hippopotamus; species Hippopotamus amphibius. Next base: position 159,377,679 of record NC_080189.1, read on the forward strand.
ATAGTGTGTATACCATTTTCAGGGGCCAAAGAGAACATGGCACATTTAGGGATGGCATTCTTTAAGGCTGGAGCCGAGGGCGTAAGGAGGTGGGGAGTATATTCTAATAACCGCCTGTGTATGTAGAGTGCTTTACAGGTGTCAAAGCATTCCCAAACAGTTTTTTGGTTTGTACTGGGTTTTTTTTTTTTTTGTTTTTTTTTTTGAGGAAAATTTGGTGGAAAATACACATTTCATTGTTACTTTTCAATGTTATGTCTAATTTGGTTTATATTAACATTATTGTTTTTGCAAATATGTGAAAAATTCTGCAGAAAATAAGGCATTTTGTTCCCCCTCCCTTCTCCCTAAAATTTATTAAAAAAAAAAAAAAAGACAAAGTAAAAAGGATCCTCTTCCACCAACCTCCCACCCCCAACCTTCCTTGCTTTAAAAACATCTCTTTGCTGACTGCCAAAATCTGAAATCCAAGAATGTCTTTTGAGTGTCTAACACTCCTTATGATTTGTGGTGCTCTCCAGGCACAGGACCCTTCCCTGGAATCCTCGATCTTTTTGGAAGTGGTGGTGGCCTTTGTGAATACAGGGCCAGCCTTCTGGCTGGACATGGTTTTGCTGTGCTTGCACTGGCTTATTTCAAATTTGAAGACCTCCCTGAATATTTGAATAATGTGTACCTGGAGTACTTTGAAGAAGCTGTGGACTTCATGCTACAGCATCCAAAGGTGGGTTCTGGTGCTCACCTGAATGCAGAGGAGAGGGGGTAGAGCAGACACAAGGCTGGATCCCAAAGCTCTATCAGGACACCCAGGGCTGGAAATATGACATGAGACACAAAGGCTCCTTCACAAGTTGTTAGAATTATTATTTTCATTTCTACCTATCTCTCTCCAATCCCTTAAGACTCAGCTGTTTAGTTCCCTTTACTTCTTGACCAGAATTCAAAGAGCTGAACTAAAAAGTTACTAACCTTAAGTTCTGGTTCTGCATCTACCACCAAGGGGCCTTATAATCCTGAATAAGGCAGTTGCCCACTCTGGGGTTCAATTTTTCTCCTTTATAAGATTAATGTAGGGATTTCCTTGGTCGTCCAGTGGTTAAGACTCCAAGTTTCCACTGTACGGAGTGGGGCTTTGATCCCTGGTTGGGAAACTAAGATCCTGCATGCCACGCAGTGCGGCCAAAAAAAAAGATTAATATAAATGTGTAGAGAAAAAACTTTGACCATAAAGAGATTTTTGAGACAATTGGTGACATTTGAATAGGGGCTGTGTATTTGATGATATTAAGGAATCATTAATTCTGTTGTGTGTTAATGGTATTATGGTTTTGTAGAGAAAGTTCTTATCTGAGCCTGGAAAAAAATTATTTTTTTTAATTAGTTTATTTTTGGCTGCGTTGGGTCTTTGTTGCTGCACCGTGGGCTTTCTCTAGTTGCAGCAAGCAGGGGCTACTCTTCGTTGCAGCGTGCAGGCTTCTCATTGCAGTGGCTCCTCTTGTGGAGCAGGGGCTCTAGGCACGCAGGCTCAGCAGCTGTGGTGCACGGGCATGGTTGCTTCGTGGCTCGTGGGATCTTCCCAGACCAGGGATTGAACCTGTGTCCCCTGCATTGGCAGGTGGATTCTTAACCACTGCACTGCCAGGGAAGTCCTGTGACTGGAAAAATTAATTAAAACATTTTGGTATGATTATAAATGGAATACATACTCTTTGCTACTATCTAGACTTAAAGAAACCCAGACATTCTAATATTAAGGAGTAAGATGTACTGCAACGTCTAACTCAGAATTCAGGGACTGGTCTCAGTAGAGCTGCTAAAACCTAGATGATCGTGAACTGTGATGACTGGTTTACTTATGGGATATTAGTCCCCAGGAAAAAGAAGAGACCAATACATACTAACAGTTCTGCCCTTAGACCTAGGCAAGGGGGCCTCCTGCTCTGGACCTTTTGTTTTAGATGACCACTCTCTGGCCTTCCTTTGGCTGCATCCCTGCCCACAGGGTGTGGAGTTTGAGGGATCAAGGGAATGTGTCTACCTGGAACTCAAGTGGCCCTCACACCATGCCCTTTGGACCTGGAACCCCAGAATTACCTGCCAACCAGCTCCGATGCTGCTTCCAGGCCCTATGCCTCTTCTCTGGATCCATTAATGTGAATATACCTAGGCCTTAAAGACATAGGCTGTGGTGTCCAAACACACGTGTGAGAGGGCCCTTATGGTACATGATGGAAACAGGCAGGGATGGGAAGAGAAAGAGGGTTGGCCAAGGACCAGGGACTGGGGCCAGAGGCTGGCGCTTCCCCCATGCCATGTTCCTGTACAGAATTCCAGGGACTTCCAAGATATAAAATTTGAATCTGACCTTGTAAGTTGTTATGGAGGTATATTTATCAAGGTAGCTGAAAAGGATATATTTTATTTAACTTTTAAATATTTATAACTTTTAAGTATTTAGGTCTACGGTACATGGGCCTCTGTGTGTACTCTTGACCCAGTCACCATAAATATTAGTGGAGGGCCTGTGTACTAGGAAATTAATTGATTTGCTAGGGACTTCCATAGCAGTCCAGTGGTTAAGATTCTGTGCTCCCAGTGGAGGGGGCATGGGTTTGATCCCTGGTTGGGGAACTAAGATCCTGTATGCCGTGCTGATGCAACCAAAAAAAAAATTGATTTGCTTGTTAGAAGATACATTTGAACTTTGTGGATTGTTGCATAAGGAAGGAAAGCAAATGGCATTTGAGAAAGCTGCCTGGACAATGTAAAATCACAGTTTAAGTTCTCCATTTATGAATCCTAGACTTATTCTCTCTTTCTTTCTCTTTTCATCAGGTGAAAGGCCCTAGTGTTGGGCTTCTTGGCTTCTCCAAAGGAGGTGACCTGTGTCTCTCAATGGCCTCTTTCTTGAAGGGCATCACAGCCACTGTAGTTATTAATGCCTGTGTGGCCAACATAGCAGCTCCTCTGCATTACAAGGATATGATTATTCCTTATCTCAGCTATGACCCAGGAAAATATATAATTACTGAGTCAGGATATTTTGATTTGATGGATATTTGGAACAACCCATTGGAGAAACCCAACCACCAAAGTCTTATTCCACTGGAAAAGGCCCAGGGACCCTTCCTGTTTATTGTTGGCATGGATGATCGTAACTGGAAGAGTGAATTCTATGCTCAGATAGCCTCTGAACGGTTACAAGCCCACGGGAAAGACAGACCTCAGATAATCTACTACCCAGGAGCTGGCCATTGTATTGACCCACCTTATTTTCCTCCTTGTAGAGTCTCTGTGCATCCAGTTTTGGGCCAACCAGTATTCTATGGAGGTGAGCCAAAGGCTCACTCGAGGGCACAGGTAGATGCCTGGCAGCAAATTCAAACTTTCTTCCATAAACACCTCAATGGTAAAAAATCTGTCAAGCCCAGCAAATTGTAACATTGTAATCATAGACCATATACTATTAATAAAAATCCTATTCATACAACATGTATAGGGTTTTCCAGAGCACCTAGGAACCTTTTTGTAACAAAGCAACCATCTCAGCTTCCTTGTCAGGTCCTACTGGATTCTCAGCCTTAGCAACCCTACTTTCTTCACTGCTAGGGCCATCCCTTTCTCCCCTGAACTCTTCCCAGTGTTTAGGCTTAACCCTGATCTTATCTGTAGGACCAATCTTAACCTTAAGCAGGGAAAATATGAGAAGTGCCTGCCCAAGTCTCAACTGCTAGCCTAGATTTGGCCTTGTGTTCTGGTTCTGAGGACTGAGCTTTTGTACTACTAAGAGTCCCATGTACTCTTTGGGTCCTAACTGACCATGTCTGAACCTCGGGAACCTGCCCGCTTGAGTCCCTTACGGAATAGACTCTGCTTCATTCTTGTTTCTGAACCCCACCCTGAAGACTGGGGGCACTGACATACTTAGTATCCTAAGCTTTGCTTTTATTTTATGAATGAGGCCCTAGACTTCGATTTCTTCCTTACTGATAAAGTATCCTTTACAAATTTTGAATTTAAAATTCAAAGGATACTTTACAAAGTAAAATTGAATCCTTTACAAAAAAGAATTGTTGTAAGCAAAACAGTTTATTGATATATGCTGTTGATATACTTCCTCTGTATTTACTATCTGAATTCTCAATCTCGGTACTTAGCTCCCTAGAGGAATGCCTTGATGCCAATAGACTTTTGGGACTTAATCTTTGGATGTCAGGTTATACCTGACAAATTAGACTTCCTCCCGGCATCATCACTTCCTATTACCTTCCTACTGGGAAGCACTGGGATCAGTCTGTCTCAATCCATTGCCTTATACTGGGCACTATCTAGAGTCATGGGACCAGAGCAGAGGGTCTTCCCTGAGTGCAAGAATATTTTTCTGAGGTACATCACTTGGCTTGCTGGGTGCATACCGTCTATCTCCAATTTGAGTCTATTTAAGCAAATGCCCGTTAAATCTTATCTAATGAGAAGACGGGTTCCTTAGAGGTAACAATTGGTCAGTTGTTAAAAATATGTGTTGAGTGTATTTATTCACTGTGAGTATAATTTTCCATGATTTGAATCCTTAGAGCCTCTGCTTTAACTCACTCCCAGGTGGTCCTGCTACTCTAGAGATGCCTTTGGGGTGGGGTATCATAGGAAGAAGTTATAAGGAAAGTGGCTGGGCAGGGGTGAGAGAAGTGAGGGGCAAAAAGGTAACACCAGAAGCTAAACACGAGGATGATGACTAAACATCTCTGTGTACTAAAGCACTAGGTGTAGGGACGGCCCTACACCCCCATTTCTTCCTTACTAATAAAGCAGCCTTGAAATGCCCTCCACTGACTAAAGATATTTGGTCACTTTCCCCTCAGAGTTGATTATATGTGGCCACCTGTCTCTAAGATTTCAAAAAGAATTTCCGGTTGTTACAAAGCTACCTAAAATACGGCAAATGTGAATTAAGAGGGAGAAAGAGAAAACGTATCCATAAAGTGGAGCCAGAAATGAGGCCAATACAATAGTGCTGATTATGAGGTCTATATACTTGCCTTGATTGGGCCATTCATTCAGTGATTAGTTTTCTAGTGGGTTATGCAGAGAAAGAAACCTAATCACTTACACAAAATTTACAGCCTTCATAAAATAATAGCTTCGAAATCAATTTCCCCCAAAGGCTGTGTTACTAAGAAACATTAAATGATATAAAGGGTAATACCATCAAGGTTGCCTCTACGGTAGATATAAATCCCAGGCTTCACCACTTACTGCGTGACCATGGGTAAGTTATTAACCTCTCTAAGCCTCCATTTCCGTATCTATAAAGTGGGGATAATTATATTGATAATAATAGAAACCACTTCATTGGGCTATCATGATTAAATTAGACAATCCAAGCAAAGCACATAACGTGTATTTAAACTCTCAAATATTAGCTCTTATTATTTCAGATATGGAAATTGAGACCCAGGAGGGTTAAGAAATGTATCCGGTAGGTGGGAGAACTGGGTCAGCCCAACTCCAAAGTCCATGACCTTCATTGACCATTAGGCTCTCCAGCCTTTCAGCCTGAGGAGAAAAGCTCAAATAATGCAGAGCTGACTGGCGAGGATTACTGGAAAGTTAAGGGTAAGTGAGGGTCACAAAATGGAGGCTCCATAAGCCAAACTGGAGGGTTCAGATTGATTGATTGATTGACTGATTGATTGATTGATTGATTTTGGAAACCAACATTTTATTGAGCTCTCCTCACCCCGAAGAAATCTATTCCAGCAGATTCTTTTTGCCACAGGCATCACAGACACAGGAGTGTGACCAGCATTCCCCTCGCTGCCCACTATTTGATCAACCCATGAGAGGGAGATGAAGAGTTCAGATATAAAATGATGAGAAATAAGGAACCATTTTTAACATATTGGTTTTTGTTTTTAAATGATGGTCAGTAATTTTTCCTTGATGCTTATTGGCTCAAAGAAGTTGACACCTAAAAGAAACTTAATTGCAGGCACTTAAAAAACAAAACAAACAAAAAATCAAATCAGAAAATATTCAGCCCCTTGTTCTGCTTTTGTCTGTACACCTAATGCCCTTGAATGTACTTCCATCAGGGTTAGAAAGGCCAATGAACCATTTTGAAAGCAAATATCGATACATATTATTGTCAACCACTGATCATTTTAAAAATATTTGTATTATTATTTGTAATAAATTATAAATTTCAGCCAACTGAAAACCGCAAACACTTCTTAATTCTTTCAGAGTATCATGGTTAAGCTATGTGCACATTCATTTTAAGTGGTCTTTGAACACTGGGAAGATAAAAGCTTGTGGAAGGCATTCTATTTCTTGCATGTGGTACATTCAGAGATGCACAAAATCCAGTATGCATGGCCACTATAATGATGGATGTGGGGGGCAGAAGCCAAAATTACTTGAGTCGTTTTCTAAAACTGGGAATCAGCCATATGTTCTCCAAAGACAGATTTAAAAAGTACTTTTCAAAAAGACAGGGTTGTTAGTCCAGTAACCATGTGCTTTCAGTGGCAAATATTTTCCATCCATAAATCATAATGAGGTAGGAGATAGATGGGCTCCAGCCTAGGCATTTACAACTGGCCTCACGTTTATATCTCATGAGGCAGAGAAGAAGATAAGCTCCAGGCTGGACATTCACTACCAGCCCCCTGTTTACATTTCCTGAGGCGAGAGACAAATGGGCTCCAGGACTACATAGTTATGATCGAACTCCTGTCTATATTTCGATATCTGCACTTCAGTATAGGAAACAGCAACAGGAATAGGGTAAATAACTGAACATTGGACACTTTTACGGCAGGGACAGGGAGGAGCTAAACTCTGTTAGAGATCAAAAGGTCATACACTCCCCATCCTTGGGACAAGGGATTACACATGCACAGAAAGGTTCCTTGGAGGTCAAAAAGGATGGGGCACCATCCCCTAATATGTCAGGCTAAGCCTTTCCCACAGGCCTCTGGGCTGAAATCCATCTTGGAAAAAAGTTGCGCACGCATGATGGGGAGGGTCCTAGGACAGCTCGGGTGTGGAAAAAGAAACCAGATACTTGGCCAAAGGTAAACAAAGACCCAGAAGAACTGTCCTATATAAATGGCTTAATTGCCTCTTTACTATGCTCCTCCTCATTGGGGGGATGCCCACAGCCTTTCTCTCTGGGTGTATCTCTGCCTTGCTTCTGTCTTAACTAAACAAATGGTTTCTCTGTGTGCTCTCCCATTTGTTATGCTATGTCTCTAATAATAAACTTTATACCCACTTTTACAGTTTTAGCCTCCGTGAGAAATGCATTTTTTACTGGGGGCAAGAGCCAGGGAAAAATAGCTTCTAGCTTCTAGCCCTTACTGGTCTGGTGGCTAGAATTCCTGGTTTTCATCCAGGCTACCCAGGTTCAATTCCTGGGCAGGGAATTAAGATCTCACTTAACGCCACCGCGCTGCTGCTTACTGCTGCCTCACCAAGATCAATAATACGTGATAATTACAATCTTATTTATGCAGTGAGATAAGATACATATTTGAAAATGAGATTGTTCCAAAAAGAATTCAAGATTACATATCCACACATCTTCCTTGACACAGCAATTTAATAGAGTGGTTTTACCTGGGTTAATTAACCTCATTTTAAACGTGCATCTTAAGATAGAACTCTATAGTGGAAAACAAATTTTAAATTACATACATCAATACATTCTTCACTGTAAAAGATTCAAGTAATGCAGTTAAAAGTTAAAAACCTCTTAACCCATTACTCAATCCCAGTCTTCTCCCAGAGGTATTTACTATTACCAACTTAAAGTGTAGCCTTCCAGAACCATTTTGTATACATGTACATACAAATAGTTGTATGAATGAAAATATATGGTTTTATTTTGTGAGTTTAACACCTTTTTCTTAAAAAAAAAAGTCATATAATGTAAGGTTTTTGCCTGCATATCAAAATATGCATTTGTAATAATTATGCCAGTCCATAGGACAATATAGATTATTTCCACAGTGTACTATGCCTCTTCTAAAACTTTTTAAAAAATACTTTATTTGGCTGCACCTGGTCTTAGTTGCAGAACGCAGGAGGTTTTTTTAAATTAATTAATTATTTTTTATTTATTGGTTGCATTGGATCTTCCTTGCTGCACACGGGCTTTCTCTAGTTGCAGCGAGCAGGGTCTACTCTTCATTGAGGTGTGCAGGCTCCTCATTGTGGTGGCTTCTCTTGTTGCAGAGCACTGGCTCTAGGCATGTGGGATTCAGTAGTTGCAGCACATGGACTCAATAGTTGTGGCTTACGGGCTCTAGAGCACAGGCTCAATAGTAGGGGCGGGCGTGGCATGTGGTATTTTCCTGGGGCAGGGGTCAAAGCTGTGTCCCCTGCGTTGCCAGGCAGATTCTTAACCACTATGCCACCTAGAAAGCCCAGGATCTTTTTTTTAAAATGTGGAATCTAGTTCCCTGACCAGGGATGGAACTGGGACCCCCTGCATTGGGAACATGGAGTCTTAGCTACTGGACCACCAGGGAAGTCCTGAAACCTTTAAACTTTCATCTTGACAGCCCGCCTCTCTTTCTTTCCTTCCCTCCCTCCCTTTCTGTTTTTTAACCGTCCTTCTTAATCCGGGCAAAAAATAATTTCAAGCAAGAAAAGGAATTTGGCGGGAGCCTAGTACATGTAGCCTCCTTCAACTAGGTTTGGGTAACAGTGTCCCCTGATGGCCAGAGAGGGATTTTAGAGAAGGCGACCGACAGCATTTCCGGTCAGAAATCATTAATTTCTCATTCTGGACAAGTCGAAGCGTAGGCTAGGGAGGAGCTCCTGCCTCTTCTGGACGGTCCCACTTCGGGATCTCCAAAAGCGCAGCCGACCACGGGCCCTCCTAAATCCTGCAACCTTCCTGCAACTCTTAGCTGAGTGGCGCCCAAGGAACCAGCACAGACCCTGCTGCGCCCGCTTTCGCTTTTGCCCCGCCGGGCCCCGCCCCTCCGGGCCCCGCCCCGCCTGCCGCGCTTCCACCGGCCCCGCCCCTGTTTCTCCCGGCCCCGCCCCCGCCTACAGAGCCCGGTCTACCCCGCGCCAAGCCGCATCCGTTTGGCTGCGGTCACAGCCACGGAGGATGGCGAGGGGAGTGATGACAAACGCCCTCACAGTGGAGGTGACCGTCCGCCACGCGACGTGGCGGCTGGCGGTGCCGCTGGTCCCGGCGCCCCGCCTCCGCCCAGGTGCAGCACCGGTTCTCCAGCCTGCAGCCTGCGCGGCTTCGTGCTGCCCCCTGGTGCGTAAGGCCTTTTACGCAGAGGGCTTTGCAGTGGATTTAGGGACTGCGCTTAAGAAACTGGCTTGCCTTGCTAGTTACTTTGTCGTCTGAAAATAATGCGAGTGTTTTAATTCCCATTCTGTCTCCTGGACATCAGGTAGAACATTCATTCCCCAAAGTGGTGGCCGGAATTTAAATTTAATCTGCTTGCATACCTCTCTTCTGGCAGGTACCCATCCTAACCCCGAATGCTGCAGAAGCTGTTCCTTGCTAGCTAGCACACACCTTGCAGGTTTGCTCTTACTAAACTTAAAATTGCTGTACAGTTTCTAGCGTTAAATGCCTGTTTGCCTATCTCTGCTAGGCAGAGCGTTGTCGTTTTTGTTTTGTTTTTGTAATGGTTGTTTTGGGGTTTTTTGGCAGAGCTTTGTGTTAATTTAACTTTTCTCGTTATCATTTCTTCTTAAAAAATGGCGAGAGTAGTGGATACAGATCTTATCTGTCATTGGTATCTGTTCAAGCCCCAAGTGACTGAAATCACACTATATTGTTCACTCTTTTACACTGCCTTCATGTTAAGATAAAGGTGACCTTTTTGTTGTTATCTGACATTCTAATACCTTGGAGACCTTCGCCATAATGAGAGAACTGTTGTTGCTCATTTCATAGCTCAAAGAACAGCTTCTTTATCATATGAATGAGGAAACCAAGGCCTAAGGTGTTTTAACCAAATCACACAGCTAGAGGATGCTAAAATCAGGGTGCAGTCAAACTCTTTGAGCTCCAACTCTGACCTTTATAAACACAGGCTAAATGAGTGAATCAAAAGTGAAATAATTGGGTTTTTAAGAGTCCAGTCTGGCTTATCCCCTACTCTCATCCTCAGGATACTTAGGAACAAATAACTACTTATTTATTTGTTTGTTTACTATTTTGGCTGCACCTTGCAGCTTGCGGGATCTCAGTCCCTGACCAGGGATCAGACCCAGGCCATGACAGTGACAGTGCGGAATCTTCTAACCACTAGGCTACCAGGGAACTCCCTAAGAATCTTTTAAATGAGTCATCTAACATTTTTGTAGCTGGAGTTTGTGGGTAAGTGGGTGGGATTTTTTGAAACAGTCTGTGAGGTCCTAGCAAATTTTCATACTGGGCATTAAATTAATGAATTGAAACAAAATGACTAAAATTCTCAGTTATTTTAATGTGATAGGTTAATATTTGAAGCCTGTGGTGGGAAAGCGCTACTGCCAGAATGACTCGAGGGTCTGTATGTTATGTCTTTTTCATGGTTTGCTTTAGGCTTTCTGCAACTAATCTTGAATCTAGAAATGCTTGAGATATATCTAATTTTAAAAAAGAGCAGTTCAAGATATGCTGAGATAGCCGAATGACACATTCACATACATACAGACCCTCATCTGGCAATCTAAGAGAGGTGATATATGTATACATATAGCTGGTTTACTTCATTGTATAGCAGAAACTAACACAACATTGTAAAGCAATTATATTCCAATTAAAAAAAAAAGACCACCTTGTAAAGATCACTAGCTTAATATGTACACCCTAGCTTGCACTTTGGTAGCTGGATGTGCCTAACTTGTTTCTGGATTTGAGAACTTAGAAATGGCCTCTGGCATGGGAATTTTAGGCCTTTTAGTTTGGTTTCTATCTTCACGTTCTTGCCTCTACTTTTGTACTTATATAGATTTATCTAGCACTTTTAATTGGAATAACACAGAGGTACATATCAGAAGAACACTAGCAGGCAATTGGCTGGGAAATTCTTCTCTTAGAGTGGTGAATGAATAACATCAGCGGTCCCCAACCTTTTTGGCACCAGGGACCGGTTTTGTGGAAGACAGTTTTTCCGCAGAGCGGAGTGGGAGGAATGGTTTAGGGATGATTCAAGCACATTACATTTATTGTGCACTTTATTTCTATTATTATTACATTGTAATATATAATGAAACAATTATATAACTCTCCATAATGCAGAATCGGTGGGAGCCCTGAGCTTGTTTTCCTGAAACTAGATGGTCCCATCTGGGGGTGATGGGAGACAGTGACACCCAAAGTGTGTTGCTTATGTCCAGTCTACCCCATAATCTCATTTTGGTTGCTGTCACTGCAGAAAACACTGCTTCACAAAGATAGGATGTTGGAAATGGAAGCAGGCTTTTCAGTGCTTTTGTGGCAATCTCAGGATATTCCACCTTTACTTAATCCAGGACGTATGGAGATTTGAAGTTGTCTCAAACATACTTTTAAGGCCACCATCATTTGCAGTCTCGAGCAGTTGATTCTCTTCTAGCATGAACAAAGTTGATTCACCTGGCTTATACACAAGTGGGTCGCAGATCCATTCCTTCTGTGATTGGGAATTAACGCTCAAACTCTTTTGAAAGCTGAAATAGCTGACCGTGCACCAGCTGGGAGAAAGAAGGCGCTGGCTCAGTCTCTTTCAAAATCTCTGCTAATGTTTGAAACATGTCAAAAATCCCAATGTTTACTTGTCGCCCCCATAACTCCAGTTTGGCTTTGAATGCAGCCACTTTATCTGCCGCTTTGAACACAGTTGTTCTTCCCAAAGTGACAGATTGAGTTCACTGAGCAGGCTGAATATATGTCACACAAGTAAGCAAGTTTTGTGACCCATTCTGTGTCACTGAAATATGCTGCCAGTGGTGACTGTTTTTCTAAAAGAAATCTCTGGAGCAGCTCTCATAACTCAAAAACTCTGGCCAGTGATCTACCTTTAGAAAGCCATCTCACTTCTGTGCGTAAGAGAAGATGTGTGTGCTCTGTGTCCATCTCCTCACAGAGCTGTGTGAGCAGGCCTGAGTTATGGGCATGTACTTTAATATGGTTGATCATTTTAATCACATCCTGCAAAATGTTGTTAAGTTCAGGTGACATTTTTCAACTAGCCAGCATTTCTCTGTAGATGACACAATGTGTAGACTCATATTCTGAAGCGACCTCTTTGACCCGAGTAGTGAAACCAGAAAACCATCCAGTCATGGCAGCTGCTCCGTCCATGCGTGTACCGACACAAAATGACCAATTCAGTCTTCCTGATATGTAATCAAAGACTTGAATAGTTCTGCAGCTGTGGTGTTGGCAACAAAAGTGCACATAACATATCCTCAAACACGTCCTCCTGAAAAATACATTGCACTAAAACAAGCATTGTTGCCTTATTGTAAACACTGGTAGACTCGTCAACCTGGATTGTGTACCACGGTGACTCATTAATCCTCTCTAACAATTGTGCCTCAATATCCTCTGCTATTTCATCAATTCATCTAGTTATGGTGCTAGCCGAAAGAGGAACACGTGCCATGTTTTGAACTTCAGTCTTTCCTAAAGGTTCACGACAAATGTCTTTAGCAGCAGGCAGGATCAACTCTTCACCAATAGTAAGGGCTTCTTAGCTTTAGTAATGCGGTTAGCCACTAAGAATGATGCTCTCAATGCAGACACATTTGATGACGTGGTGGCCTTCGATAATTGCTTCTGTTCTTCATGTTCACGTGTTTTTCTTTGGAAAAACTCCAAAGGCTTGTCTTTTAATGCAGGGTGGTCTCCATGTGGCGAAGCAGTTTTGAAGCTTTCATGGCTTCGCTGGACAAAGCAGGCTTGGAGAATGTGAATCACCTGTTGCAATGAACCTGTAATGTAAGCAGGACTCAGTATTTTCTATTAAATGTGCTTTCTTTTTGTTGGCAGTCTTAGAGTCTGCTGCTGTCTCATCTCATCTCTCTTCTTTGCAAAGAAGCTCTCCAGTGACATTTGCTTTTTACTCATCTTGGCTAGGGTTAGCTTGTGGGCTTACCAAAACTGTGACTGAGACAAGTGCGCAGCGCGGGAAAGAGGCACGGACGGAAGTGGTAAAAAAAATAATAGGTGGGCCAAGTGTGGACGAAAACAAGTGTTGGATTCTGACTTAAAGCCTGCCACCTGATGCAGCTTGTCACTTGCCACTCATTGATAGGGTTTTGATATGTCTGAAAGCCATTGATTTATTATTGTCCCTGTGCAGTCAAAGCTCTCTGCTAATGATGATCTGTATTTGCAGCCACTCCCCAGCACTAGCATCACTGCCTCAGCTCCACCTCAGATCATCAGGCATTAGATTCTTTTTTAAAATTAATTAATTAATTAATTAATTTTATTGGCTGTGCTGGGTCTTTTTTTGCTGTGCGCAGGCTTTCTTTTAGTTGCGGTGAGTGGGGGCTACTCTTCATTGTGGTGTGCGGCCTCCTCATTGCCGTGGCCTCTCTTGTTGCAGAGCACGGGCTCTAGGCGCGTGGGCTTCAGTAGTTGCAGCACATGGACTCAATAGTGTGGTGCACGAGCTTGGTTGCTCTGCAGCATGTGGGATCTTCCTGGACCAGGGATTGAACCCGTGTCCCCTGCATTGGCAGGCGGATTCTTAACCAGTGCGCCACCTAGGAAGCCCCGATTAGATTCTCATAAGGAGCCTGCAACCTAGATCCCTCACATGAGCAGTTTACAGTAGAGTTCACACTCCTATGAGAATCTAATGCTGCTGCTGATATGACAGGAGGCAGAGCTCAGGCAGTAATGCAAGCAATGGGAAGTGACTATAAATATAGATGAAGCTTCACTCACTGGCCTGCCACTCACCTCCTGCTGTGTGACCCGGTTCCTAACAGGTCACAGACCCATACTCGGCTGTGGCCTAGGGTTTGGAGACCCCTGAATAACATATTCCCCATAGGGGTGTTGAAAGAGAAATTACAGATCAATGTTAGGCGGATATTCGTTTGACATTTTACTACCTTTCCACACATACTGTTCACTTTATATATTAACCATAAAAAAGAATAAAATTGCCATTTGTAACAACATGGCTGGACCCAGAGGGTATTATGCTAAATGAAATAAATCCGAGAAAGTCAAATTCTATATGATTTCACTTATATGTGGAATCTAAAAAACAAGACAAATGACCAAACATAACAAAATGGAAACAGAGTCATAGATACAGAGAACAAACAAGTGGTTGCCAGAACGAAGAGGTGTGGGGGTAGGAGAGAAATAGGTGAGGAAGATTAAGAGGTAAAAACTTCCAGTTGCAAAATAAATGTCATAGTTGTGAAGTGTACAGTGCAGGGAATATAGTCAATAATTATGTAATATCTTTGTATGATGACAGATCGTAACTAGACGTATCATGATGATTATTTTGAAATGTATAGAAATATTGAATCAGTATGATGTGTAACAGGAACTAACATAGTGTTGTGGGTCAATTATACTTCAAAAACAAACTCATAGAAAAAGAGATCATATTTATGGTTAGTAGAGGCAGGAGTGGGGTGGAAGAGAAGTGGATGAAGGTGGTCAATAGGTAAAAACCTCCAGTTGTAAGGTAAGTAAGTACGAGAGATGTACTGTACAACATGATAAATATAATTAACACTGCTGTATGTTATATATGAAAGTTGTTAAGAGAGTAAATCCTAAGAGTTTTCATCACAGGAAAATTTTTTTTCTATTTCTTTAATTTTGTATCTGTATGAGATGATGGATGTGTACTAAACTTGTGATAATCATTTCATGATGTACATAAGTCAAATCATTATGCTGTAAACCTTAAACTTATACAGTGCTGTACGTCAATTATACCTCAATAAAACTGGAAGAAAAAAGAAGGCAGAAACAAGCTCATAGATACAGAGAACAAACTGGTAGTTGCCAGAGGGGAGAGGGGAGAAGGGACAGGTGAAATAGGGGAAGCTTATTAAGAGGTACAAACTTCCAGTTATAAAATAAAAAGTCATGGGGATGTAACGTACAGCATAGGGAACATAGTAATAATATTGTAATAACTCTATATGGTGATCACCTTGTAATATATAAAAATAGCAAATCACTGTGTTATATACCTGAAACTAATATTGTATTTCAATAATTCAATTTAAAACTTTTTAATAAAATAAAATGAACTCATTAGGGTTCTATTTTACATATAGTAGTGTGTATATGTTAACCACAAACTCTTAATTAATCCCTCTCCCCCTTTCCCCTTTGGTGAACGTAAGTTTGTTTTCTTTCTGTGAGTCTATTTGTTTTGTAAATAAGCTCATTTGTATCATTTTTTTAGATTCCACATATGTAATATCATATGATATTTGTCTTTCTCTGACTAATTTCATTTAGTATGATAATATCTAGGTCCACGCATGTTGCTGAAAATGGCCCTATTTCATTCTTTTTATGGCTGAGTAATATTCCATTGTATATATGTATTACATCATCATTATCTATTCATCTGGCGATGGACATTTAGGTTGCTTCCATGTCTTGGCTATTGTAAATAGTGCTGCTATGAATACTTCGGTGCATGCATCTTTTTGATTTAGAGCTTTTGCTTTTTCCAGATTTATGCCCAGGACCGGGATTGCAGAACCATTTGGTAACTCTATTTTTGGTTTCTTAGGAACCTCCATACTGTTCTCCATAGTGGCTGCACTAATTTACATTCCCACCAACAGTATAGGAGGGGTCCCTTTTCTTCAGAGATTTTCTGAATTTGAGGAAACGGTTTCAATAAGATTTTTAACCTTTCTCTCAACTTTCTTTTACCCAGGGCTGTAATAAGTGGACCCAAAGGTATATTCTCTGGTGAACAGCTTTTTGAATCTATTTTTGTCACTTTGCAGGATTTATAAAAAGAAAGGATTCCAGTTATATAATTCTTCTCTTGTGTGAATGTTTTTAACCTTTGAGTGTCTGAAACTCAAAATGTACTTGATGGGAAATGTACCAAGATATTGTGAGTTCATTTGCAGAGACAAGCAGATTTCTGTTTATATAGTGGTAAATATTTTATATGGTGGTAAATAAAACGTATTTATAGTCAAAATTTACCACTGCAATGACAAAAAGGAAGTAAAAGTAATGTTCTGAGCAAGCATGAAGATAAAATTGATTTATTAATGATATCTCATCATTAATACCAACTCCTTATTGTGTAATTGATAGTTTTGAGTAAAAGGACTACTCTGCTGGGTTATGAGATATGTTTAAGGATTAGATGCTCATTACAGTCACATCAACAAAACTAGTAGAGATTGTGGCAGGTGAAGAATTCTAGTTTGGAGAGCTGTGGAGATCTGAAAAAAAAGAAAAAAAAACTACAAGAATAAAAGTTGGATATGCTACAAATATACATTTTTTTCTTCAGTAAACATTTTACTTTTTCCTATTTTTATGAATTTATTAAATTATCTTTTTCAAAGTGAAATTTCTCTCTTATTTCAAAATTTAAAACAGCCACATTATAGAACAATCAGAAAACAGACAAGTAAAATGAACATTGTATTCGTTGGCTCAGGTTGCAAGTAATAAAATACCATAGACTGGGTGCTTAACAGAAATTTGTTTTCTCACAGTTCTGGAGGCTGGAAGTCCAAGATCAAGCAGCAGACAGGGTTGGTTTTTGGTGAGGCCTCTGTTCTTGGCTTGCAGACAACCACCTTCTGTGTCCTCACATGGCCTTTCCTTTCTAACACCACTCCTGGTGTCTATTCCTATAGGACACAAGCCCTCTTGGGTGAGGGCCCCACTCTTAACGCCTCATTTAACTTAATTACCTCCTTGAAGGCCTTATCTCCAAATACTGTCACATTGGGGCTTAGGGCATCAACACATGAATTCTGAGGGGACACAATTCGGTCAGTAACAAACATTAAACCTTCACAATATCCTTAATGATACCAATTCTCTTCTGTTGACATTTGGGTTGTTTTTCTTTTTGCTATTAAAATTTTGAACATGTATCTGTGTGCATTTGCCTGATTATTTCTTCAGGACAAAGTCCCAGAAGTGGAACTGCTGGGTCACAGAGGCACAAAAGTTTTTAAAGCTTGTAAAACATACTGCCAACAGCCTCCAGAAAGGCTGTATCAATTACGAACAGCAGGGTATGTATGCATCCCCACGTCTCCATACCCCTAGCAACTCTTGAGTATTTCTACAATTTTTGGCTAATTTGATAGTTGAGGGTAAGAAGACGACACCTCGGTTATGTAAAACCAGCATTTCATGCTTTCAGGCGCCTCAGGCTCCCAGAAGGGGTTGGGGGAAGCTAACTGAAGAAATTCTGCCACGACAGGGTATCCCTCAGTCGGACAGCTAGGTGAATTACAGCAGAGTCAAGAGAACGCGCAGGGCAATGTGCAAAGGAAGGGAATTTTTAAAGTTCCTTTATGGGGTTGGGGGGGGAGGGGACTGTTACAGGGAGGTTTTAAAGTTTTAAATTTTAAGCAG
Organism: Hippopotamus amphibius kiboko; assembly: GCF_030028045.1. NCBI lineage: Eukaryota > Metazoa > Chordata > Mammalia > Artiodactyla > Hippopotamidae > Hippopotamus > Hippopotamus amphibius. Next base: position 159,395,251 of record NC_080189.1, read on the forward strand.
GTACGTCATTCCAAATTAGCTGAAATTACTTTCACAAGGGAAAAAGACACCTCCCAACCACTCCACGAGGTCATGCTCTGGAGCCCTCTGAGTCATTCGCAGCTGCGCTGCAGCCGCTGGGAAGCTAGCGGCCTCCCAGCGGGAGGACCCAGGCAAACGCCGCGCGGTCCCACAATGCCCCGCTCGCGCCACCCTGAGGGCGGAGAGAAGAGACCGCTGCCGGGGTAGGTATCCGCGGAGAGCGCCGAGAAGTGAGCATGCGCACTGACCCCGGCGGGCCCTAGCAACCAGAGCAGTGACAGTAGCAACCGCCGGAATGGTGAGTACCTTCCAGGCCTCTTAGCCAAAGCTAGAGAAGATTGGAAGTGGAAAAGGGTGCCTGTGGGGCGTTGAGGGTGAGGGAGGTCCTCGAACAGCGGAAGGGAGCCGGTAGCGGATGCTGGCTCGGTGGGTTCAGGGGCCTGAGGCGACAGAGAAGCCCTGGCACTGGGTGGTCTGAGGTGAGGGCGGCCTGGGGCTGATTGGAGGTTGTGTTAATGTGGAGGGACTCCGGCAGAGGGAAGGGAGGGCAAAGGGCGGAAGATTCTCGAAAAAGGAGCGGATTAGAGGAGGAAAGGTGATGGAAGGGAGAGTGTAAATAAGGATATCTTTTTACGTAGAAGTAATTTCCCCCTGGTGAGATGGAGGGTGGGGTTGGTAGAGAGAGGAATGTGTGTGACACTGATTGCCGCAATATTTGTAACCTGTGATATGCCCAGGTTGCCCTCTGCATGACTGTCAGTTCAGTTATTAGTAACATTGTAAAACCTTCTCTGATAGAACATATTAGGGTAGTGTTTCTCAAATTTCGGTATGCGTAAATATGATTTCGGCCTAAGTTGCAGTGCGAATTATGAATTTTTAATTAATTGGTGGTGGGGGGGTGATTCAGAAATGTGCGTTTCAGGTGATTCTAAAATCGGAGGGCGCCCCACAACACTTTGAGAAATACTGCTGTCTTAGACTTGAAATCTGTCAGTGGTCTATCCAATCAAAGCTGTTTTATGAAGTAATGATTTTACCTAGTGATGCTCCTCAACTCCTACTTAAAGTGACCACTCTCTTGCTTACATACTTGGTAGATCCAACTAGTAGTTTAAAAAGGGATGTTGTTGGTTGGTTACAGACCCAGCCAAAGCTATTTAGCAAAGTACGTGATTGTCCTGCTTGATGGAAATATTTATAAAGAATAAGCATAACTAGTTTTCTTATTTTTGTGATCCCATTGCTATCTAAGGGGGCAGAAATTCAGCCCAGGTAATTGAAACGATGAGGAAATCATGCCTGCCCTCAACCAGGAGATTAAATGCTACTCTTTTAAAAGTAGTTTCCCCTCTGCCTTCCTTACTTTATTCCACAGGAATTTAGCTGAAAACCAAGGAAAATAAAAAATTCTGGAACCTAGATTTATATTCAGGTGAAGAAATAACTAGCCCTAAACAATTCCAAAAGTATGAACCATGAGAATTTTGAAAATCTTCAAATAGAAAACCAGAACTAGTAATTAGATGAGGCTAGCTGAGGCTGCAAAATTGTACTTCTGGGCCCCCCTAGAAATACAGTCCCAGATAGTTTTTTAATTTTAAAAAATTAGCTTCCAGTGTCTTAAAAATGATCATATTTTACATCAAAATGCAGATTTCTGGCTTCTCTGAAAAATCAGAAATACCTTATTTCACTGTCACATCTTTTTTCATGTTTTTGTATTACAGAAATATGATGGTGTTATATAATTGGCAGCATCTTTTCTTTCTTAATGGTACATAAAATGAGTGTGTTACTTTTAATTAGCAGAGTTTTCGTATTTGAAGAAATATGATAGTAGGGTAACTCTTGTCCCAAGTCCCACCTGCCAACAGTTTTCTAGAATCAAGTAGAGGTTATACTCTTTACATGGTCAGCTTTACACATTAATGATGTCTATTGGTCCTTTAGGCATTTCAGGTTTTGACTCCTGCTATCTATAGGGGAACTAGTGACCTTATAAACCAATTTATAGATAACTAGATTGCTTCCAACTAGAAAATGTTCTTTTTTCTTTTTTTTTTTTTTAATGTTTATTTATTTAGGCTGCACGTGGTCTTAGTTGCAGCACACGGGATCTTCGTGGCAGCATGTTTAGTTGCGGCATGCAGGATCTTTAGTTGCAGTATGCGGGCTTGTTAGTTGCAGCATGTGGACTTCTTAGCTGTGGCATGCATGTGGAATATAGTTCCTCAGCTAGGGATTGAACCCAGGCCTTGGCATTGGGAGCACGGAGTCTTACCCACTAGACCACCAGGGAAGTACCCTGAAAGTGTTCTTCTGTGTGTCTTTTTGGGGACCCATGCAAGGATTTCTCTGGGAAATATACCCAGGAGTGAGATTGCAGGGTCATAGGGTCTATGTGTACTTAATTTCCCTAGGCACTGTCAGATTGCTTTCCAGAATGGCTATACTAGTTCTTAACTTCCTTCAGTAATGCATGAGAGTTCCTATTTCTCTACATTCTCATCAACTTTCTAACTTTCACCAATTTAAGGATGTATTTTAGTATGCCATTGTTTTACTCTCCATTTCTCTCATTTTCAGTGAATTCAAATACCTCATTGTTAGTCATCTGGATTTCAGTTTCTTTGAAGTTTCTGTTTATATTTTTGTCAACTTTTCCATTTTTCTGTTGTTTGGCTTTGAATTTTAGGAGTTCCTTGTGTATTCTAGATATTAGTCCTTTGTTGGTTTTATGTTGAAAATATCATCTCTTAATTTTTCTAACTTGTCAACAGTGTTCTTCATTTGCTATACTCCATCTGTTCTAGTATTTGTTAGTTTATTCTATTGTTTTCTACACAGATGATCATCTGCACATAGTGAGTTTTATTTCCTCCTTTTGATCATTCCAATTTGTATTTCTTTTTATTATAATATTGATAAAGATCTCCTGTACCGTGTTAAACAGTAGCAGTGATAGTACCTAGGCATCCTTGATGTGTTTGGGATCCTAGAATACTTTTTTCTTTTTTATTGAAGTATAGTTGATTTTCAATGTTGTGTTAGTTTCTGGTGTATAGCAAAATGATTCCGTTATACATATTTAAATATATATGTTCTTTTTCATTTTCTTTTCCATTATAGTTTATTACAAAATATTGAATATAGTTCCCTGTGCTATACAGTGACTGTGTTGTTTATCTTTTTTTTTTTTTTTTTGCTATTTGAATTATCCATTTAAAAAAATTTTTTTTGATTGGACTATAGTTGATTCATGGTGTTGGCTTAGTTTCAGGTGTACAGCAAAGTGATTCAGTCGTGTGTGTGTGTGTGTGTGTGTGTGTGTGTGTATGTATGTGTATGTATTCTTTTTCAGATTCTTTTCCCATGTAGGTTATTACAAAATATTGAGTATAGTTCCCTGTGCTATACAATAGGTCCTTTTGTTTATCTGTTTTATATGTAGTAGTATGTATGTGTTACTCCCAGATTCCTAATTTATCCCTCCCTCCACCTTTCCCCTTTGGTAACCATAAATGTGTTTTCTATGTCTGTGAGTCTGCCTAAGTTCATTTGTATCATTTTTTTAGATTCCACATATAAGTGAGATCATATGGTGTTTGTCTTTCTCTCTCTGGCTTACTTCACTTAGTATGATAATCTCAAAATCCATCCATGTTGCTGCAAATGGTGTTATTTGATTCTTTTTTATGGCTGAGTAATATTCCACTGTATATATGTACCACATCTTCTTTATCCATTCATCTGTCAGTGGACATTTAGGTTGCTTCCATGTCTTGGCTATTGTAAATAGTGCTGCAGTGAACATTGGGGTGCATATATCTTTCCAAAGTACGGTTTTCTTGGGATGTATGCCCAGGAGTGGGATTGCTGGATCATATGGTAACTCTATTTTTAATTTTTTAAGGAACTTCCATATTGTTTTCCATACTGGCTGCACCAATTTACATTCTCACCAACAGGGTAGGAGGGTTCTCTTTTCTCCATACCCTCTCCAGCACTTATTATTTGTAGACTTAAAAAAAAATTTATGGGAATATAGTTGATTAACAATGTTGTGTTAGTTTCAGGTGTACAGCAAAGTGAATCAGTGTAGACTTTTTTTTTTTTTCCAGCCACCGCACGTGGCATGTGGGGGATCTTCCCTAACCAGGGATCGAACCTGTGCTCCTTGTACCAGGAGTGTGGAGTCTTGGCCACTGGACCACCAGGGAAGCCCCAGGGTAGACTTTTTTTTTTTAATTTTATTTATTTATTTATTATTTTTTGGGGGGTACACCAAGTTCAATCATCTGTTTTTATACACATATCTCCATATTCCCTCTCTCCCCCAGTGTAGACTTTTTAATGATGGCCATTCTGATTGGTGTGAGGTGTTACCTAATTGTAGTTTTGATTGCATCGCTCATAATTAGTGATGTTGAGTGCCTTTCATGTGCCTATTGGCCATGTGCATGTCTTCTTTGGAGAAATGTCTTTTTAGATCTTTTGCCCATTTTTTGTTTTTGTTTTTGTTTTATAAATTTATTTATTGGCTGCATTGGGTCTTCATTGCTGCATGCAGGCTTTCTCTAGTTGTGGTGAGCGGGGACTACTCTTCGTTGTGGTGCACAGACTTCTCATTGTGGTGGCTTCTCTTGTTGTGGAGCACAGGCTCTGGAGCACAGGCTCTAGACCACAGGCTCAGTAGTTGTGGCACAAGGGCTTAGTTGCTCCACTTGCCCGTTTTTTGATTGGGTTGTTTGGTTGTTGTTGTGGTTGTTTTGCTTATTTGTTTTGTTATTGAGTTGTATGAGCTATTAGTATATTTTGGAAATTAAGCCCTTGTCAGTCACATCATTTACAAATATTTTCTCCCAGTCCATAGGTTGTCTTTTCATTTTGTTTATGTTTTTCTTCGCTGTGCAAAGCTTTTAAGTTTGATTAGGTCCCTTTTGTTTATTTTTGCTTTTATTTCTATTGCCTTGGGAGGCTGACCTAAGAAAACATTGCTGTGATTCATGTCAGAGAATGTTTTGCTTATGTTCTCTTCTAGGAGTTTGAGAATGCTTTTTTTTAAATTAATTAATTTATTTATTGGCTGTGCTGGGTCTTCATTGCTGCACACGGGATTTCTTCTGGTTGCAGCGAGCAGGGGCTGCTCTTCGTTGTGGTGCATGGCCTCCTCATTGAGGTGACTTCTCTTGTTGTGGAGCACGGGTTTTAGGCAGGTGGGCTTCAGTAGTTGTGGCACATGGGCTCAATAGTTGTGGCCCATAGGCTTAGTTGCTCCGCGGCATGTGGGATCTTCCTGGACCAGGGATTGAACCTGTGTCCCCTACATTGGTAGGCAGATTCTTAACCACTGTGCCACCTACGAAGTCCAAGAATGCTTTTAATGTTATCTTCCCAATTTGGCCCACCTTGACCACCTTATTTAAAATAAATATCCTCCATACACATATACACACATCCTGATACTCTTTATCAAGCTCAGATTTTTCTTTTTCCTTAGTCATTGTCACCTTCTAATATACTATATGATTTATCTGTTTATTATATTATTTACCGTCTGTCTCCCACCAATAGATGTAAATTCCACGAAGGCAGGGATCTTTGTTTTGTTCATTGATATATCCTAAGCAAGTGAAAGAATGTTTGGTACGTAGGAGGTAATCAGTGAATATTTGCTGAAATGAATGAGTTTCTCCATTAAGTGTGATGTTTGTTGAAGCTTTTTGATGTGTAGCTTTTATCAAATAAGAAATATCACTTTAACCCTTAGTTGAGAGCTTTTAATATCAGATATAGAACTTTATCAACTGCTCTTTCTGTACTTACTGAAATAAATGTGATTTTCCCCCTTTAATCCATTAATAAATGATTTACATTTATAGAGTTTTCTGTTGTTAGACAATCCTTATGACCTTAGCATAAGCCATTTTTGATTATGATCATTATACATCATTGGCTTTGGAGATCTAATATTGTATCCAGGATTTTCAAATCTGTTTTGAGAAATAAAGAGGGCGCCTTATCTGGTTATGGCTTCACAGTTATTCTAGCCTTATAAAATAAGTTGGAAGCTTTCCCTCTTTTTTCTGGTTTCTGAAACAACTTGTATATCAAGGAATATCTGTTCCTTGAAACCTCGGTAGAACTCCCTTGTAATTTATCTAGGCTTGGGGCTTTAGGGGAGGAGGGTGAGGGTAAATCTCTTTGATTATCTTTTTAATGTTTTAAATAGTCATTTGTCTATTCAAATTTTCTGATTCTTCTTGTGAGTTTTGGCACTTTTGCTTTTCTAGAAATGCATACTTTGTCTTGGTTTTCAAACATTACCATATATTTGCTTATAATATTTTATTTTTAAAATTTCTGTGGTATCTGTTATTTCCCCTTATTTATTCTATATTTTTAACTTGTATATCTCTCTTTTTTTGCTCAGTCAAGCTCACCAGAGACCAGAACCAACTTTTAGTTTTGTTAATCTTTTTGTCTCATTCTGGTTTTCATTGATTTCTTCCTTTGTATCTCCTTCATGATGTACTTTTTCAAATATCTTGAATGCTTAACTTACTTGTTTCCTATCTCTTGTTCTCTCTTATTTTTTTAATTTATTTTATTCAAATATAGTTAATTTATCAACACAATGTTGTGTTAACTTCTGCTGTACAGCAAAGTGATTCAGTTATACATACATATATACATTCTCTTCTCATATTCTTTTCCATTATGGTTTATCACAGGATATTGAATATATAGTTCCCTATTCTCTCTTATTTTTAAATTAATGTATTTGAAGCATGTTTCCTTTTAAGTGTTATATTCATCAAATTTTGACATTCTTTGTCTTTAATTTTATTATTTTACTTAAATTTATAATTTTATTTTTAACTCCAGGGTTATTTATTAGTGTATCTTTACTTCATAGACATAATTCCTTGTGTTATTGTTTAGGGCTCTCTCTCTTTTTAATGAGCTCCAGCAGTGATTCAAAGGGTGTCTTCTTTTTCTTACCTTTAAAGTTTTTAATATCATATTAAATTGAATCTGATACTGTTATTATAAGGTGCAACATTATGTTCTACTAAGAAAGAAAAATAAGCTAAAATTAAACTATGACAATTTCCTATCATTTAGAATTTTTATTTTGTACTTATTGACAGAGTTCTTTTAAATGTATTAGGCATATATATTTTTATCATATGTTGTCCTTTGATAAACATAAAAATGAATATAGTATGCATATTAAATGAGATGGTTCATATTTTTCTAAAACTTCATCAGTGCTACCTGGCTGCAGCAATGATGAATTGTTCCTGGCTGTAAGATGTATCCAAATTTCAAAGATACTAAAATGTAAAAGAAGATATAAATCTTAGAATCAATGAAATAAGATATATTTTAATATCAGTGTTGAAAGCTATATGTTTTTTGTAAACCAAGTGGGAGTGAAGTATATGACATTACATCATGATTTCCTTAATTTCTCTGAAAAGTATTTAAATAAGTATTTCTGATTTCAGGATATTAAAACACTCTCTTTGCATGTAAAGTCTCAAAAAAAGAAGTTAATCTTTTTAATGGTAGATGTCAGGGCTAATAATTATTGCGTGAAAATTGAATCAACAAATCATACCAATAAAGACAGCTTTGTTTTTTTCTTCTCTTTTAAAGGCAAAAGCAACAACAATCAAAGAAGCCCTAGCCCGATGGGTGAGTTTATGAGTTTTTACTTCTTCTAGAAACTGTATAAGGAGAGTTTTTGGATAGTTATTTAAATCTGACCATTCAATGCAAGGAATCTTTGTGGTATTGGAACTGTTTAGCTATCTTGACGGTGTTAGTGGATACATGAACCTACACAGGTGATAAAATTGTATAGAACTTAATACACACATGCAAACACATTCACATGCATAAGTACAAATGAGTACAAGTAAAATTGGGAAAATCTGATTAAATCAGTGAATTGTATCAATATCAATATCCTGGTTGTGATATTATACTATCTATAGTTTTGAAAAATGTTACCATTGGGGGAAACTGGGAAAAATGTATAAGGGATCTCTCTGTATTATTTTTTATAACTTCACATGAATCTTAATATCTCAATAAAAATTTCAATTAAAAAATCTGACCTTTGGAAAATTTAAACATGGAAAGGCTGATTCATCTGTTACTGTAGTGGCTGGAATCTCTATGTTACAGTACATTTTCTTTTTCAACTTTATCGTCATTAAACTACATGTCATTTTCAGGTGATAGAGTCATATGTGTTGTGGACTATCTTGGTTTTAGACAAATGATGGTTTTAGCCTCTTGGAGGTTAGAACAGGGACAGTCAGTGTGGACAAATGACAGTCATACATAGACAACTGAAAAAACATCGAATAAAAATACTAAAATGATACTCAACATCACTGATCATCAGGGAAATGCAAATCAAAACCACAATGAGATACCACCTCACAGCTGTTAAAATGGCTATCATCAAAAATACAAGAGAAAAGAGTTGGTGAGGAAAAAAAAAGAACCCTTTTGTGGGAAAGAAAAGTGTGGGAAAAAAAAGAACCCTTTTGCACTTTGGTGGGAAAGTGTAAATTGGTACAGTGCTACGGTAAACACTTTGGAGGATTCCTCAAAAATTAAAAGTACAACTACCATATGATCCAGCAGTCCCACTTCTGGATATATAACTGAAGGAAATGAAATCACTATCTTAAAGAGATACCTATATCCCCATGTTCACTGCAGCATTATTCACAATAGCCAAGACATGAAAACAACCTAAATGCCCATCAATGGATGAATGAATGAAGAAAATGTGTATTTGTATATAATGGAATATTATTTAGCCATAAAAGAGAAGGAAATCCTGCCATTTGTGACAACATGGAAGGACCTTGAGTTCATTATGCTAAAGGACATAAGTTAGATAGCTAAATCAATCTCACTTATATGTCGAATCTTAAAAAATCCCAACTCATAGAAACAGATTAGAATGGTGGTTGCCAGAGCTGAGGAGTGGAGGAAATGAGGAGAAGTTGGTCAAAGGTATAAACTTTCAGTTATAAGACCAATAAGTTCTAGGGATCTAATGTGCAGCATAGTTAATAAAACTCTATTATAGGGACTTCCTAGGTGGTGCAGTAGGTAAGAATCCACCTGCCAATGCAGGGGATATGGGTTTGATCCCTGCTCCAGGAAGATCCCACATGCCGCGGAGCAACTAAGCCCATGCGCCACAACTATTGAGCCTGTGCTTTAGAGCCCGTGAGCCACAGCTATTGAGCCCACATGCCACAACTACTGAAGCGCACGTGCCTAGAGCCCATGCTCCACAAGAGAGGCCACTGCAATGAGAAGCCCGCGCACCCCAAAGAGCAGCCCCCACTCTCTGCAACTAGAGAGAGCCCACGCCCAGCAACAAAGACCCAACACAGCCAATTAATTAATTAATTAATTAATAAAAAAAAAATATATATATAGGAAAGCAAAGCAAATGGTCCCTGAGTTGTAGGATCTTGTTTTGTTGGAGAGATAGAACTAACTCTAAGTATTGAGGTACTTAGGCAGCATATCCTGGTAATTAAAATTTAAATAGTGTGCTTTGTGCTGAAGTTAAACTCTAAGGTAGAATTTAGTAATAAATTACCGTAGAGCAAATAAATTTGACCTCAACTTTGTGATAAAGAGAATACCTTCCCAAATTCTTGGTATTTGGTGGTTGTAGCTCAGACTAAATTGTATGTAGGAGGGACTTCCCTGGTGGCGCAGGGGTTAAGAATTCGCCTGCCAATGCAGAGGACACAGATTCAAGCCCTGGTCCAGGAAGATCCCACACGCTGCAGAGCAACTAAGCCCATGCATGCGCCACAACTACTGAGCCCATGTGCCACAGCTACTGAAGCCTGTGCGTCTAGAGCCCATGCTCTGCAACAAGAGCAGCCACCGCACTGAGAAGCCCGCGCACCTCAACAAAGAGTAGCCACCCCCCCATCCCCGCTTGTCGCAAAGCCCGAGCGCAGCAACAGAGACCCAATACAACCAATAAATAAACCACAACAACAAAAAAATTGTATATAGGAACAGAAAGATGAGATGACAGAAAGTTGATCTTATAGGTCTGAATCTGATACTTAGGAAAAGTATGTTTAGGAACAAGTAAATCTTCTCAGGAAAATGTTTTTGTTGTGTTTTACTTTTGTTTATTAATTGATAGACTATTAAAGGATTTTAAAAATTACAGAAATAAAAGTTATTTTCTTTCCTCCTCTTTTCCATTTGGTTGAGAACTAACAGTGAATTATCTCCATCAGCCATGTATAATCCTGGTTATCAGGTTCAGTAAGTAAATGTTGTCAATAAGTGAACTGTCAAGAATGTACAGAATTATTGAATTTTAATGATTGTTTTGAAAAAAACACTGAAAAGCCTTGAGAAATTCTGGCCTTTTTTAGTTTCACATTACAATCTGGGATAATTTTCTTCCAAATTAATTTTTATCGTAGGAAGAGAAAACCAGTCAGAAGCCATCCGAAGCCAGAGAGATAAAGCTGTATGCCCAGATTCCGCCTATAGAGAAGATGGATGCATCCCTGTCCACACTTTCTAACTGCGAGTAAGTTCTCTTGTCTTTTTTTATCCTTTCTAGTATTGCTGTTAAGTTTCCCTTCCTTTTCTAAGTACACAATCTAGAAAAATATATTTATTTTCTCAATCTTCATTTCTCTTCCCTCCTTTCTTTCTTGCTCTCTTTCTTTCTTCCTTTCTTTTCTTTTTTGCTTATTGTGATTCTCCCTTTGGCAAGGCCAAACAGAAAAGATTATTGGTTTATAGGATTATTAACAGAATACTCTATTAATACATCCTGTGCTGTATGTTTTTACAGTACAGTTTTTTTAAAATAAATTTATTTATTTATTTATTTAATTGGCTGTGTTGGGTCTTTGTTGCTGCACACAGGCTTTCTCTAGTTGCGGCGAGCAGGGGCTACTCTTTGTTGTGGTGCATGGGCTTTTCACTGCGGTGGCCTCTCTTGTTGTAGAGCACGGGCTCTAGGCACATGGGCTTCAGTAGTTGTGGCACATGGGCTCAACAGTTGTGGCTCACGGGCTCTAGAGCGCAGGCTCAATAGTTGTGGCACACAGGCTTAGATGCTCCGCAGCATGTGGAATCTTCCTGGAGCAGGGATCGAACCCATATCCCCTGCATTGGCAGGCGGATTCTTACCCACTGCACCACCTAGGAAGTCCAACAGTATAGTTTTTATAATATGCCTAGAAAATAGAAATTTCCTTGTCTGTTAGGAGAAGCTAAATAACACAATAAAACTATTTCTCTGTCATAAAATCTAGTAATTTATCTTGTAAGATTATCCACCAGAGTCAATAGTATACTTACTTAGAGGCATAAGAGATACTGCTTTAAAAAAAAAGCTTTCCAAATTATGAAAATACATTGTAAAACAATTATGAAAATACATTGTAAAACAATTATGAAAATACATTGTAAAACACCTAGAAAATATTAAAAGCACAAAGAAAAGGAAATAATATCAACCAAAACTGCACCACTTTTTGAGAACCAGTGTTAGCATTTTGGTTTTTATTTTATTTTATTATTATTGTTTAATATTGTTCTATACCCTATACCAAAGTACCTTGGAAACTGTTTAGAAAGAGTCACCTTGTTCATATTTTTGCTGACAATTTTGGGCAGGTTGCCTAAACAACAATTGAAGAATCATTCCCCAACCATATTCCCAGATTTCCACTCCATTTTTCACTTTCACTGGTAGTTAGTTCTCAGGAGTGAGTAATGACTAGAAAATACACAGATATGACAAATAATTTACAGTGCGCAATAATTGCTTTTACTGTTTCAAGCAAAAAAAAAAAAAAGAAGAATTCCTCTTCAGGTCAAATTAGAAGGATAAGATCACGTGTTCTAGAGTCAGTTTTTTGGGGTTTTAAATTTGGCTCTGCTACTTTCTGGCTGTTTAATACTAGATAATTGCTTAACATTTGTGCCTCAGTTCCCTCATTTGTAAAATATGGATAATAATACTTATTTCATGGGATTGTTTTGATGATTAAAATAGTTAATATGTAAAGTACTTAGAATACTGAGCACACATTGTGTTCAATAAAATTAGCTTTTATTATATTCTTTGCATGAAATTTACTAAAATATTAAACATTTTTCTCAAGAAAGGAAGACAATGTGTAATTATGCTTCCTTTAAAAATTTGCTTTTATACAATTAAAGAATGTATAGAAAAAATCTAGAAACGTATATATAAACTATTAAAAGTAGTTATCTCTGGGGGAATGTGTGTGGGATGGTTAGGATTACATGACTTTTTATAATACACATATCATGGACATTTTCCTAAGTTGGTATATGTAGCCCACTCTTGTTTGTTTTAGTGGCAGATAGTATTTCTTTCTTTTTTTTTTTTCAACATGTCTGCTCACATCACTGACATTGAGTTTGTTTATTTTTTTTTAAGGACTTTTATTGGGATATAATTGACATACAATAAACTGCATATATTTCAAGTGTACAATTTGATTTTTTTTTCTTATTAATAATGTATATATGGCAATCCCAATCTCCCAGTTCATCCCTCCCTACCCCCCCACACTCCCCTAGTGGCAGATAGTATTTCGCTATCTGTATTCCTCAGCTGATGGGTGTTTATAAATTTTTCCCACTTTTTTGCTATTACAATAATACAATAAATAATCTAATTCATATATCTTTTGGCATTTGTATTAGTATTTCAATAGGATATATTCTTAGTAATGAATTACTGGGTCAAAGAATACATCCATTTAAAATTTTAATAGATAACACCAAATTGCCCTCAAAAAGATTTTTTTGATTTTATACGATGAGTGTGTATTAACTTTTGTAATCAGGGAAAAAGTATGAAGATTTCAAAATGAAAGAATAAGTGTCATGTCTGAGAGGGAAAAAGGATTCAGTATAAAAAGAAGATGTGACTTAAATATCTTCTGTGGGCACTTGAGGAATAATTTCTGATATACCATTAACATTTTTTTCTTATTAATTCAAGTGTTCCTTTTTTCTTCTTCTTTTTTTTTTTTAGGAAGCTTTCACTGTCTACAAACTGCATTGAAAAAATTGCAAACCTGAATGGCTTAAGTAAGTGATCCATAGTAACAGATGGTTCTTGGATTTCTTAGTTATTTGAAATAAACATTCCAGAGGCACTGCATAATCCTAGAAGCTGGCACCTGTTTTAACCACAGTAATTGTCAGATGACAGAGAGAATATATAAACCATGTGTCTTGTTTGATTATCCAAAGAAAATTAGAGATAACATGAAACCTGAACAGTTTAAAGACATTTTAAAGCTTTTATAGTGTTAGAATTGAAATATTTTAAATAGAAAATCAGGTTTTTTATTATATATTTTTTGTTCAGATTTATCTTGTTTCACACTTGTTGTATTTAAAGTTTTATTCCTCGCCACCCCTGTTTTCCTTATGCTTCTTATCTTCATTAATGATATCAAAACCTTCCCAGTTGCCAAGGCTCCTTGTGCTAGTTGCCTGTGGCTGCAGACACTTGGTGGCTTAAAACTGCAGAATTTTTTTCCCTCACAGTTCCAGAGGCCAGAAGCCTGAGATCAGCTTCACTGGGCCAAAATCAAGAGGGCCACACTTTCTCTGGTGGCTTTAGGGGAGAATCATTTCCTGGCCTTTTCTAGATTCTGATGACTGCCAAATTCCTTGGCTTGTGGCTTTGTCACTCCCATATCTGCCTCTATTGTCATATTGCCTTCTCCTCTTTTGTCTCTGTCGTATCTTTCTCTGTCACCCTCTTGTGAGGATACACACAATTGCATTTAGGGAACACCTGGATAATCAAGGATACTCTAGCCATCTTAAGATCCCTAACTTAATCATATCTGCAAAGTACTTTTTTCCCATATATGGTAACATTCACAGTTTTCAGGGATTAAGATGTAGGTATCTTTTGGCGAACCATTGTTTAGCCTATCTTATTTCCCTTTACTTCCCTCAAGCCCTACATCCAAGTTCATCACTAAGTCCTGTTAACTTTATTCTTTGAAAGAGCTGTCAAATAATTTGTTGCTTTTCCATTTCTAGGAGCTACAGCTTTAATTTAGACCCATGTCGTCTCCCCCTTAGGTCATGTTTTTCAAACTTTTTTACCACTTCCAACAGTAAGAAATACACTTGAGGGACTTCTCTGGTGGTCCAGGGATTAAGACTCCACGCTCCCATTGCAGGGGGTCTGGGTTCGATCCCTGGTCAGGGAACTAGATGCTACAGGCATGCTGCAACTAAAGATTCCACATGCCACAACTAAGGTCTGAGGCAGCCAAATAAATAAACATCTTTTAAAAATACATTTAAATTAACGACTCAGTACTAATATTCATATGAATATATATATCAAATATAACATACTCATATGAACTGGATTAAAATTTGTAAAACAGTATTTACCCTTACAGCATAGGTACCAGTATAAATATTTTTAGCGTGATTTCGTTGTTTTTTAAATGCTTGTCACAACCCACTAAGTTGATTTCACATGACCCACAGTTTGAAAAAACATTGCGTTACAACTTTTGTGATAGCCTCCCAATTGATCTCCTTGTCTCCTGTCTTTCTGCTCTTCAGTTGACCTTCAGCACTGACACCGGAGTTTTATTTTTTTAAATATTGTTCTCATTATCATTCCTCCGATCAGAGACCTTTAATGACTCCCTCTTGCCCAGTAATGACCAAATGCCTTAAGGTTGCATTCAGAGTCATCTAAAAGCTTGTGACATCCTCATCACACCCAAACATATCATTCTTTTTTATGATTTTGTGCAGTTGTTAATGCAGTGCTTTTCACTGAGAACAGCTGCTTCCTCTAACAGGAAAATCCTACAAGAAACAAAATTAAGATTAAGAATGCCAAGTTTAGGGACTTCCCTGGTGGTCCAGTGGTAAAGAATCCACCTTCTAATGCAGGGGACATGAGTTCCATCCCTGGTCAGGGAACTAAGATCCCACATGCGCGGGGCAACTAAGCCGGCACATCACAACTAGAGAGAGAAAACCCACGTGCCACAACTAGAGAGAAGCCCTCGCAGCTCAGCAAAGAGTCTGTGCACCATAACGAAAGATCCCGCATGCCACAACGAAGACCCAATGCAGCCAGAAATAATATACATAAATAAATATTAAAAAAAAAAAGAGTAAGGGAAAAAGTGCCCTTTGCGGAACTTTATTTAAAAAAAAAAAAGTGCCAAGTTTAAATGTCATTTAGAGGAAGACCTCTAAAGACTTCTCTAATTTCCATCATCATAATTAATTGGGAACATTTATAGCAGTCTACTTTGGATTATAATAATAATTACCTACTTCATATAGTTATTTTAACGATTGAATGAGTTAGTGTGTATAAAGTGCTTAGAATAGTGCCTGGTGCATATAAATACTCAAGAAATACTAGCTGTTATTATAGTTAGTGAGGAATATGTTCTGTCTCTCCAGATAATGAGCTCATTGAGGGCAAACGTCACATCTTATTAATCTTTTTACCTTCTATTCCAAATCTCCGTCCCCCCCAGTACTGTATCAAAGTTGCATTCAGCATTTACATAGTGCTGGAGGGGAAGCGTTTACTATTAAAGTTGTGTATGAGATGATTCAGTCTTTTCCAATTTTCACTGACTTATTAAACAATTTGAAATGTTTCATTTTATTCTCTACTTCAGTTTCTTTGTAATTGAAATAACTTGCTTAAATGAGACTAAATTGATAACATATTATTTATCAGTATGGATAACATGCTTTTCTTTCATAAAAACATGACTATGACAATATGAAAATGGACAACCATCTATATAAGGCTGGTAGTGGGTTTGAACTCATATTTTCTTTGGTCAATTGGTAGTGACTTTCAGGAAAATCGTATTAAGAAGATTTCCAAAAGTTCAGTGGAAAAGTGTACCTTGATCAATTATTGATGTCTGATGTAGACATAGAATGAGAGAGGGCAGGTGTTTGTACCATGTATTTGCTATACTTGACACATCTCATTTTAGTTCTGCTTGTAACAAATGGTATTTCTAGTCTATGGAGAGAATACACTTTGTCTGTGACTGTGAAGCAAAATGAAGCCAACTGATCCATATAAAAGATTGAATATATGACTCTAGCTTGCCTCCCACTCGTTTCCTTTCATGAGCACTATAGTTTTACCTACTGCGCTATGACAAGAGGATCTGAAATAAGTGGGTATTCCTACTTAACGGGGGGGAGGGGTTATAAGGCAGAATAACCCAATAACCCTAACAGCAATATGTATTTATTGTATCAAAACTGTGACTAGAAAACTGTACAATGTGAATATTAATATTCTCGTATTGTAGATTAGAAAGCAAATTTTGTTGGTAAAAAAGTATACTCCTTCAGTTACTAAATAAATAAACATAGGGCTTCCTAGGTGGCGCAGTGGTTAAGAATCCGCCTGCCAATGCAGAGGACATGGGTTCGATCCCTGCTCCAGGAAGATCCCACATGCCACGGAGCAACTAAGCCCGTGTGCCCAAAAATAAATAAATAAATAAATAAACATAAAACTTTAAAATACTGTTTTGATTTTTGTCAGGACCTAAGAAGAAAAAAATAGTGTTTTCCTTCTAGTGGTGCTCTACTTATACAGTATATAAAATATGGAAAATACATAATTGTGTAATGTTAGAAGAGTTAAATCTATTAAGTTTAATATCATAATTTATTTCCCCATACAGCAATAAATAAGATCTCTTTAGCCTTTCATTGCCATTTTCATGTGCATTTTTTAAAAAAGGAGTTGTATATATTTAAGTTAGATATTATCTTCGAAAGATTTGTATATATCTGTTATCTCTAATTTCTGAGGTCATTTCTCAGTTCTTAGTTGACCTAAGTGTATTTTAACATGGATGATTTCTTTCCTCTCTGAAGCAATTTCAGTATTTGATTTCTAGGACACTGTACCCTTCTGATTTTCTCCTGCCTTTTAGGCTACTTCTTCCCAGTCTCATGTCCTCAAATTTTAAATGTTGGCGTATCCTGGGACTCAGTTCTTGGATCTCTTCTCTTTTCTAAATTATCTCATCCAGACCATGGCTTTACCATCTACATGCTGATGGCCCCCAAATTTATATCTCTAGTCCATACATCTCCTCTGAACTCCAGATTCATGCATTCAGTTGCCCGACATTTCCTTTGGATGTCTGCTGGACATCTCATACTTAACATGACCAATACTGAGTCCGGATGTCCTTCCCCAGTCCTAGCTAACCCAACTATTCTTGTGTGTCTATCTCAGATAGTGACAACTGCATTCTTCTAGTTGCTCAGGCCAAACTCCTTGGTAATTTCTTGACTCCTCTCTCACATCATCCCCTATAAGGCCAATTTTCCTAATTTCATCTATTACTCTCCTCTCATTCTCTCAGCTAAGTTGTGTTTTGTGAACACTTCTGTGTGGTCCTGCTTTGAAGCCTTTGTAGTTGAAGTTCCCTCTGCCTGTTCTTCCTCCAGATATCCTCACGGCTAGCTGATTCACTTCCTTTGAGTATTTACTTAGAAGTCACCTTCTATCTAAAATATCAGATGCTCCCATTCTCCTGACATTTCATTCCTTTTACCTGCTTTTCTTTCTGCTTTACACTTGTCACTATCTAATATACTTATCTGTTTTGTTTATTATCTGCCAAATATTAGCTCCATGACAGCAGGAATTTTTATCTGTATTATTCACTGTTACATTGCAAGTGCTTATAGCTGTGCCTGGCGTATAGTAGATGCTCAATAATTATGTACTGAATGAATAACTTTTTGAATAAGCTTTTTATTCTGTGTGAAATAGAAAAAGATAAATGAGTATTTTTCCATGTCAAGAAGCTATAAAGAGTAATTGATTATGTGATTTTCTTAAATGTTTAATTTTTACACATTTATAGTTATATAGGGTATATTAGTTTGCTAGGGTTGCCATGACAGATCCCACAGACTGGATGGCTTAATAGAAATTTATTTTCTCATAGTTGTAGAGGCTAGAAGTCTAAAATCAAGGTATAGGCAGGAGTGATTTCTTCTGAAGCCTTTCTCCTTGGCTTGTGGATGGCCATCTTTTCCTTTTGTCCTCACACGGTCTTTGTTTGCGTCTGTGTCTTAATCTCCTCTTCTTATAAGGGTACCAGTCATATTGGATTTTACCTAAAATGCCATTTAACCTTAATTACCTGTTTAAAGGCCCTAAGCTACAAATAGTCATAGCCTAAGGTACTGGGAGTTAGGACTTCAACGTATGAATTTTGAGGGGACAATTCAGCCCATAATATGGTGTCTTGTTTCAATAGTTAAACTATTTTGCAAGAATTAGATTGCTTTAAAAAATTATACCTTGTTCTGAAAGCTAAATGTTTCTCACAGGATAACTTAAAATAATTAATTAAATAAATTAAAACCAAAGTTTGTATAACTATATATGCCTTATACACACATACATCATTTATTTGTACTTACCATGGATTAGGCATTATGCTGAATACTTTAGACAATTATCTTATTTAATCCTTGTATTCTTATAAAATAGATCCTATACTTCCTCATTTTACATACGAGAAAACTGAGGTTCTAAGAGGTTTGGTTTCTTGCCTAGAGTCAGCATTGGAACTCAGTTAATTGGATTTGTGTTCTTAACCACCGAATTATGGATGTTATAGAACAGTGCCATCCAATAGAGTTATCTGCACTGTCCCAATACAGTTGCCACTAGCCATGTAGCTATTAAGCTCTTGAAATGTGATTAGTGTGATTGAAAAACTGAATTTTTAATCATATTTAATTTTAATTAAATAGCCACATGTGATTAGTAACTACCATATTGGACAACACAGTTATAGAAGTTTAAGTTGTGAAAACTTAACGTATAATATGCATAAGTAATCACAGTAGTTTTTTAGGACAGAAGTGAGATTTCCTGTGTTTTACTAGAAATCTTTTATTTTAATTTTGAAAAACAGTATATGTACATGGTTTTATGCAAATAGTTCAGAAGAGATTACAAGTAAAAATATCTTCCTCTGACCATAGACCGACTCTCAGTTCCTCCCAAACCAACCACTGTTTCTACTTTCTTTTTTTGTCCAGAAATAGCCTATAGATATACAAATAGAAACATTCTTTTAAAAATTACAAATAGACGTTTTTTAACCAAATCACAATCTAATTATTTTAAAAAATGAAGGCAAAAGATTTGGGGGACTTCCCTAGCAGTCCAGTGGTAAAGACTTTGACTTCCAATGCAGGGGGTACAGGTTCAATCCCTGTGTGGGGAGCTAGGATCCCACATGCCTCCAGCCAAAAAAACAAAACATAAAACAGAAGTAATATTGTAACAAATTCAGTAAAGACTTTAAAAGTGGTCCACATCAAAAAAAATTTTTTTTATTTGAAAAAAAAAGAAAAAGAAAAAAGAAGGTTTTTAAAATACTAATTCATTTGATTTCACTTCTAATCCTTTGTGGAGCCAGGTGGACCAAACATGAAACTATGTTTTCTATTTTCTAGTGTAAGTCCTCATACTACAAGAGATTTGAAATATATATGCTCTTAAATTTAAAGTTCAAATCTTCTTTACTCTTATTTTATCCTTGTAATATTAAAACCATGTATTTCAAATAGCTAACCATTTAAAATTTAATATGGCATGATGTGCAATTGTAGTTGTAGTGTTTACCTTAGTAATAGGTCAATGTTATTTCCTACTTGGTTACCACTTTTTAATATTAATACAGCCTTTTTTATTATATAAGGATATTTATTATATAAATATGTTAAAGCTTTATTATATTAGATTTATAACAATTGTGTAATATGATTCTAATAAGCCAAAATTGCTTTCTTTCCTCTACAGAAAACTTGAGAATATTGTCTTTAGGAAGAAACAATATAAAGAACTTAAATGGACTGGTAGGTTGTTATTTATTTCTTAAAAAAGCATACCCTCTTTTTCTTGAGTATACAAATAATTCTTGTCTGTTGCAGAAACTACAAAATAACTATAAACCACTGCTAACATTTTGATTGACATCTTTCTTGCCTTTTTTCCTATTCTTTGACAGGTATGTAGAAAATGAAATCATACCATATATATTGTTTTACATCTTTTTTTAACTTAATATATAAAGATAACTTTTTCCATGTCATTCATTCATTCATTCATTCTGCAAATTCATTCACTATGTTTCCTGAATGCCTACTTTTAGCCAGGCACTGTTCCAGGCACTAGAGATACAGCAGGATATAAAATATAGTCCTTGCTCTCATTGAACTTAAATTATAATGGAGGGAGACAGACTAGAAAATAATTTTGTGGTAATGCGTCAGGTGGTGGTGAATGCAGTGAAGAAAAACAAGGCATATAAGAGAATGTAGATTGAATGTAAGTCCTCTCTGAAAGTGAGAATGTGGGCTACAGAGCTGACCAAGGGACCAGTGCTCCAGACTGGGGAGGGACAGCAAGTACAAATGTCCTGAAACTGAAGCCACTTGGTATGCTTGAGTAAGAGCAAGAGTTGAATGAGGGAGAATTGTCCTCAGTGAGGCTGGAGAGGGAGCCAAGAACAGTCTTTATAGGACTTGATAAGATTTAAAATTTTTTTCCAAGTGGCTTGCAAAGCCATTGGAGGTTTTTGATCAGAGGATGTTACTTACATTTTAAAAATAATTTTCAACCATACTTTTTTAATGACAGCATAATATTCTATTTCATTGATGTACCATAATTTATTTAAATAAGTTACTTATTATTCATTATTTCCAGTTTGGAGTTATTATAATCAATGCTGTTATGAATCTCCTTTTAGCTATATTATTGCACACATCTATGAATAATTCCTTGGATAAATTCCTTGAAATGGAATTGCTGGGTCAAAAGGTATGAATTTCTTTTAAGGCTTTTGTGATATATTATCAAGTTACCCTTTGGAAAACTTGTAACAGTTTATACTAACATATGAGGGTTTTCATTTCCCCTTAGCAACCTTGGGCATTTTTAAGTTTTTTAACGTTTTTGACAGTGTGTTTTTTTTTGTATATTTATTGGCCATTTGAATTTCCGTGCAAAGAAGTTGAGATGAAACAATATTGTAAAACTAGGCAATTTCAGAAAAGATAAAGCTAATTTCTTTTTCTTGGCATGTTCCCCAAAAGATAATAATTTTTTAAAAGTGCTGATTGTTAAATACTTGATAAAAACTCTGAAATATTTTGTAACTCTGGTCTCCTGCCCCACCACCCCACCAACCCCGATAAGTCTAGCTGGTGCTTCCTAAGAGTCAATGAGGTTGAAACTGCAGTGCTTCCCAACAATAGCCTCCCAAGAACAGACAGGCTAAAATGACTGCCCCCCCATTACAGAAACAGGAATAGGAGTCAGTGTTCAGAGGTACAATTTGGGGATTATCTTGAATTATCTGATAATATCCCACGTCTGTATGTCTACGTACCCACATAAATTTATAAAATGCTTGGAAATTCTTAGAGATTACATTCTGAAGTTAAATAAAGGAAGTTTTCTCCCCCCAAGTAATAACCAGTAGATGAATTGTTTGCTTTCTAGCTAGATATGACAAATAAAATCCTAATGAAGTATACAATTTTTTTTGATATTCTAAGTGGTCAATTTAAAGACATTTTGCCTTCTCTTTATTCTGTCAGCCTTAGATGGTAAAAACGTCATGTATAGGGACATTATTCATAATGTCTCTCTCCCTCTGTCTCTCTCTCTGTGTCACACACACACGAATCCTGATAAAGTACATCAGTTTTGTTCACCAGCATCTACATTGGTGCTTGATACATGTAGTAGGCATTCGATAAATATTTTTATTACCAATATATTCTATTACAATATATTTTATTACGAATTACAAAAATTATTAAGTTAAATTTTTAATTCTAAGAGTAATAGATGTAATTGTGTTTAAAAAACAAATCAAGCAATTCATAAATATATGAAATACCCTGTGGAAAGTCTTTTCTCTCCCTACCTCCTCAATTCCATGAGGTAACAGAAATAGTATTTGTATACTTTAAATTTTTTTCTGTGCACAGACAAATTAACAGATATCTATGTGTGTGCATGTGAATGTGTGTGTATGTATGTTATATATATTTGTACTGATAATATACTGGGCATATTTTTCCTGCTTTTTTATTCAGTAATATATCAGGAATATCCTTCCATGTTAAAACAGGCAGATTTAATGCATTCTTTTCAATAGCTGTTGTTTTCTACACTATCAGTATACCACAATGTATTTAACTATTCCAGTACTGCTGAGCATTTAGAGTATTTCCAGATATTCTATTGAAGAAGAGGTGTCTGTCTCTCTCTCTTTTTTTGCTATTACAAATCATGCCATAGTCAACATCTTTTTACATGTATCCTTTAGCAGTTATTTGAATCTTTACATAGCCTCGATTCCTAAAAGTAGAAAAGCTGAGGTTATTTTTATGCATTTAAATTTTTGACAAGTACCTCAGATTGCTCCCACAATGCTTATGCCAGTTTCCACTTCCATCAGTGGTATAAGGGTGAGGATTACCACCTCTACCCTCAACATCCCTGAGTATTATCCATATTTTTAATATTTGCCAATATGATAGGGAAAGGGAGTATTATGTTGTTTTAATCTGTATTCTTTAGTTAGTTGTGACTTTGAACATCTTTTTATATGTTTATTAGTTATGCATGTTTCCTCTTTTGGAAATTGACCCAACATATATTTTTACCCATTTTCTACTTTTATCTTTTTCTTATTAAATTTTAGGCACTCTTCAATATTCCTAATAATTATCCAGTATTGATAATGTTATTACTATTACTGTTGTTACAGTTAATATTTATGAGCTATGTAGCAGATTCTTTACATGTATTATCTCATTTGAAACTCACAACAAGTGGATAATATCATCATTTTAAGATAAAAAATCCTCAATCCTCATTTTAAGATAAAGAAACTGAGGCTCAGATAGTTATGTAATGTGATCAAAGATAGTGTACAGGCACTGTTAAACCCTGTTGCTGAGATAAGCAGTCTGTCAATAGCTATCACAGTCTTCAATGTGTATTTACTTTGTCCCATATATTTAATCTATATGTAGGAGTTTTTCATACTCATATACATGAACAAAGATGGACCAAGTACATTATTTGAAATATAGCTTGTATAAAAGATTGCAACAATCTAAGTGTCTATCGGTAGTTGACTAGCTAACTGAATAATATATATCAAGGGGGAAAATGAGGTAGGACTTACCTATATGTGATGAAATAGAATAATTTGCAAAATACAGTAAATGAAAAGAAGCAAAGTAGATATTTCTATGTACATATATGCATAGAATATTTCTGATGATAGCTGTTACCTCTGGGGAAGGGAAGGGGTGTGAGTGAGAAAGAGATTTTTCTTTATATTTGTTTGCACTATTTGATTTTTGTTATTGTTATATTGTGTGTTACTCTTTTTTTAAAAAGTATTTTATATTTTTATTTAGGTGATGATTATGTGTGTTACTTCTTTAAATTAAAAAAAAATGATCCTCCCCTCAAAATACAAACAAAATATTTGTACACTCAAGTTCATAGCAGCATTATTCACAATAGTCAAAAGATGGAAGTGTCCATTTACAAATGAATAGCTAAACAAACCAAAAAAAGGTGATGAAGGAGAGGAAAAAGGCAGGAGGGAAGAGGAAAAGGTGGAGGACTTAGTCAAATCTAGGTAATCTGATTGCAGATTCCACACTGCAATTTAATGGAAAGTTTTCAGAATTATTTCATGTATTTTCTCTTAGTTTGTCACTTGTCTTTTCACTTTATTTGTAGTTGCTGTATGGAGTTTTAAAAATTTTATTTGTCAAATCTTTATAACGTCTGTGTTTTGTATCTTATATAGAAGGTCTTCACTTCTAGATTATAAAAAATAGTCTTAAATTTTCTTCTAGTACTTCTATTGTATTTTAAGTATAAATTTTAAAGGTTTATACCTTTAATTCATCTGGAGTTTATTTTTGCATATTGCATGAGACAGGTATCAAACCTTATTTTTTTCCTCCAAACATTAGGCATATATTGAAAAGTCTCTTTTTCCCACTGTTTGCAAATGCCACATACTAAATAAACTCTTGTATATGCATGGGTAGGTTCCTGGATGATCAAGTTTCTTTCTGTCTTTTCTTTTTTTAAGGTTAATCCTTTTGGCAATCGCTTCTTATTTATTTGTATTTTTTTAATATTATCTATTTAGGCTATGCCAGATCTTAGTTGCGGCATGCGGGCTTCTTAGTTGCAGCATATGGACTCTCAGTTGTAGCATGCATGTGGGATCTAGTTCCCAACTAGGGATGGAACCCGGGCCCCCTGCATTGGGAGCAAGGGCTCTTACCCATTGGACCACCAGGGAAGACCCTCAAGTTTCTGTTTGTTGTTTTACCTGTATATTTCAACTCCAATATCACGCTGCTTTACTTTTCTTTCGCTTTATAATATGTTTTGATATCTATTAGGACAAGTCGTCTCTCTTTGTTCAAAATATTTGTGGCTTTTCTTGGACATTTACTCTTCAAGAGAAACTTGAAAATAGATCTATCAAGTTCATAAAAAATAAAATCCCATTGGAAGCCTTAGTAGAATTGCATTGAATTTATAGATTAACTTGGAGACAATTTATTTCTTTTCATTTTAGAAAACTGAACCTCTATACCCATTTAACAATAACTTCCTATTGTCTCCTCCCCCCCAGCTCTGGCAACCACCATTCTACTTTCTGTATCTATGAATTTGAACTCTAGGTATCTCATATAAGTAGAATCATACAGTATTTGTCTTTTTGTGACTGGCTTAGTTCACTTAGCATAATGTCCTCAAGGTTCATCCATGTTGTAGCATATATCAGAATTTCTTTCCTTTTTAAGGATGAATAACATTCTGATGTATGTATAGACCATATTTTGTTTATCTGTTCATCCATCAGTGAACACTCGGGTTGTTTCTACCTTTTGGCTGTTTTAAATTGTGCTGCTGTGAACATGGGTATCTAAATATCTCTTTGAAACCCTGCTTTCAGTTCTTTTGGGTATATGCCCAGTAGTGGGATCGCTGGTTCATGTGTTTTCAATTTTTGGAGGAATTGCCAAAGTGTTTTCCATAGCATCTACACCATTCTACATTCACACCAGCAGTGCACAAGGGTTCCAGTTTCTCCATATCCTTGCCAATACTTGTTATTTTCTGTTTGTTTGATAGTAGCCATCCTAATGGGTATGAGGTGCTATCTCATTGTGCCAGCCTCCTTATTTTACAGAGTTAGAAACTGAGAAGAGAAGTGATTTATTCACATGCAGAAGCAGACCAGTTTGCTAAATGCCTATTCATTCACTGTACAGTTCTCCAAAGGGCTAGCTTACTGAATGACAGATTTCACTAAATTGAGTCACACAGACTTAGCCAGGTTTTATTGATTAACATTCACGAGATTGCTTCACCAAAATTTTGTCTTTATTACCTACTTACAAATATATAGAAAATTGTGTTGCTTGGAATGATTTCAACACCTTTTGAACTTTTCTTTAAGGTTTTATTTAGTATTAATTTTAGTGCAGCTGTTTTATCCCAGCTGTTAGACTTGTCAGTCCATCTTTGTAACATGTCAGTTTCATATTTTAGACACTGATCACTTCTCAAATGATTAAAACACATAAAAATAGTAATCTGAGCTGGTTAGTGAATCGTTATATTTAGGGAAGTAGGAAAAACAGTGGAATAGAATGAAAATGTACTGAAAGACTAAAACTATGCCCTGGACATCCAAAATCTATACAACATTTGTTAGTTAATATGCATAAGAAATTCTTGTTCTACAAAATTATATTCACAAGTAAAGTCCCCCAATGCACTGATATTTGGTCATGGCAAAACAGCTGCATCTAAATGGCTGAAAACTAAACTGAAACTCAATTAATACTTCAAATGAATGAACAAAGCACAACAGACATCTTCAGAAGTTATCCTGTCTAAAGTAATTTCTATCCTATCCTATCTAAAACAAATTGCTATATTTTGTAAGTAGTTAAACATTTTTTCAGTAAATCAGTAAAAGAGTAAATTCAGCAAATTGGCTATTTGGAGAATTAATCAAATTGGTTATGTGAAAATTGGCCAAGAGTCCTCATCTGTACGTGTAAAATGACACTAACGTGGCAGAACCCAGAATTGAGCCTAAACTTTCTAATTAGTATTATTTAATCACTACTTTTTCTGCTGCCTCACACTTTCTAAACTGGAGACATGGGATACATGGGGATGCAGTGCAATGAAAACGTATGCAATGAAGTTTAAATTATCTGAAGACTGATTCCCCTCTTCTGAAAGATATGTATGATATACTGATTAATCCTTTGAGAGAAGGTATCAGATTACTAGCTGAGGGAGTTTGGTTAAATCACAAAGTTCTAATGTAAAAGTGCTGGGATGGACTGATTTAAAAGTTTCTTTTACTTTGAAACTTGTTTCTTCTATTTAGAAAGTTGAAGCTAAGATGAATTGTCAGCCTTGGGATGACACACAGAACTAACTCAGGCCACTCCATTCTCAGCTTTTCCCCTTGATTCCATCTGTATGGCAAATGCATTAATGATCTTTATCCAGAGTACATTTATTCTCTCTACAGTCTTTGAAGGGACAGTTGCCAGAACATAGACCTGGGTCCTACATTCTAGACTTTACCATGTGGATGTAGGTAAATTCTTTTGGGTTAAGAGGGGATTGAACATTGAATTGATTCTGCCTAGTATTTTTTTGTTTTTTAAGGAACAAATAATCACTACATTTTGTCTTTTATATATGAAAGAAGGAAAAGTTTTTGTGCCACCGTTGATTGTATCTAGCATTTGAGTCAGTATGATATACTCTTTATACTATAAATGAAAAGACTATGGGTTTTAAGTTGAGTTTTATACATCAGAAAGAAATAAGATGAATTGATGGATAGATAGCAGGATGGATAGATGGACAGATATGTGATAGGAAAAGGGTAGTAAAATGTTAATGGTAGAAGCTGGGTAGAGGATATATGGGTATTTACTATAATATCTTTCAACTTTCTTATATTTGAAAGTTTTCATAATAAATATTGAAAGAAAAAAAAAACCACCTTGAAATTTAGACCTAGGTCTACTATTTAATAGCATTGTTCAGCATTTGCTGGCAGTCCATGCTTTCACTGCTGTGGGCGCGGGTTCGATCCCTGGTCAGGGAACTAAGATCCTGCAAGCCATGTGGCGTGGCTAAAAAAAAAAAGGCATTGTGATCGTAGAAAAGCCCTTGATCTATCTATAATAGAAATCAAATAACCTGCTTCACCTGTCTTAAATAAGGATCAAATAATACAATGTATAGGGAGGTAATTTGCAAAGTATACTGTTCAATACAAGTGATAAAACAGTGCTGTTATTTCCCCTCTTGGTGATTTCAGTAGCTATTCTTAGTTCAGATCAGTTTGAAGAGAGGAAGAAAATATTCTACTTGGCTTTCTTAAGGAGAAAAAACTCCCACACAGCCTTCAGCTCTCCTGCCAGTGGACAGGTGGCAAGGTCTCAGTTCTCTCTGAAGGCCATTGTCTCTATGTTTGTAAGGAAGGGGACAGAATGAAAAGCTTAAAAATAAGCATGTAAATCAAATTGCTTTCTTTTTCAGGAAGCAGTAGGGGACACGTTAGAAGAACTGTGGATCTCCTACAATTTTATTGAGAAGTTGAAAGGGATCCATGTCATGAAGAAATTGAAGATTCTCTACATGTCTAATAACCTGGTGAAAGACTGGGGTGAGTGAGGCCAGCTCTTTGCTAACCTTCTACCTCATGTTTATAGAAAATAGCCCAATAGGGAACAAGATACGAAATGGAGACATTTCTTTGTAAGCACAGAGGGAGGGAGCTATAGGACTTCCCGTATTTCATCTAAACACCTGAAATTTACATTTAAATATTTACTTAGAATGATTATAATTGAATAGGTCCTGGTCCTGTTAATCATGAAAAAAATTAAATTATTGTCCAAAGGCTAAAAGGAATCAGTTTAATAATTCTTGGGTGGAAGACTTATTTAACATATACATTGCTTTTCTTTTTTATTGGACATTATCCATTTAGCATTTTAAGGCCCTGTTATATGCCATGAACTATGCCAGGCTCTTGAAATACATAGTTGAACAGGACACTATTCCTGCCCTCAAGGAGTTCACAGCTTAGTGGGGAAGATTCGTTTATGAATTAATAGTTAGAAAACTGTGTGATTAGTTCTACAATAGAGGCTTGAATGAGTTGCTTTAAGAATTCAGAGATGAGGGAATAGGTAGAGACAAGGGCAGTTTAGCTTAGCTGATACTGATGCTGATGCAGTACAGTATAGAGAAGACCTGTCACTGGGGATTGATTTGTTGATTCTGAACCTCATTTCCTCTTCTTATCCCAACCTTAGGCTAGCATAAAGGTAGAAGAGGTACGTCTCCCTCTCCCTCCCTTTCCATAATGTATTCAGAGAATGACTTCATGTGGTATAATTTCCCCTACTTCCTTCAAAATCTTAAACAATGAATTGTTCTGAATAGCCACAAAATGAGAGCTAGTAATATCGGAATTCAGCCCTCAAAAGCATAACAGTAAAACTTGCCATTTTAATATGGAATGTATTCTTTGTACTTGTAGCTGAATTCGTGAAGCTGGCAGAACTGCCATGCCTAGAAGACCTGGTGTTTGTAGGCAATCCCTTGGAAGAGAAACATTCTACTGAGGGGAACTGGATTGAAGAGGCAACCAAGAGAGTGCCCAAACTGAAAAAGCTAGATGGTGAGTGCCTCTGGGCCACCTTGGAAATGTCTTCTGGGTATAAGAATTGAATTTGTAGCATGGAATCATTAAAAGAAGCAAAACGAAAGAAAATGATAGGTTATCTCTGGTCTCCAAGGCCATTTCTGTCCATAGGAAATTTTAGGGTCCCAGTTTGGGCCAGAGTGAGATGAAAAACTTCTAGAATATTTATACTGGTGTAAGATCATCCCTAAACCAAAAGCTTATAAGAAAGCTGGGCTTATTCTCAAGTCCCAAAGGTATTATTTTGCAAAATAATTAGATGTAAATCGTAAGCACTTGCTTTTTCACAGTTGAATCAAAATTGTAGTGTTCTCTCTCCCTCTCCTTGCTAATTTTAGTTTCTCAGTACCTAAGATAGGTGACACTGTCAGGAGGGATCCCTGACTGACTGGGCTCAAGTCCCAGTTCTACCACTTAATAGCTTTTTTGTCATGTTGCTAGTTAATTCATCTCACCAAACTTTGTTCTTTTGTCATCTAAAAACTAGAAATAATAAAAGAGTCACGGACCTCTCCGGGTCTTTCCTGCCCCCAGGAGTGCTATCAGGAAGCCAGGCCAGGATTCTGAACCTTCTAGAACCCACAGACTTCCTGCTTTTCTGCCAGCCCAGGGAACTATCTTTCTAGTCTGAGGAGATCACTATCCCCCTCCCTCTTTTCCACATTATTCTGTATCTTCTCACAAACTCTTGTCTTCTCAGTGATGTTCTTGAGCTTTTCAAAGACGAAAGCCAGGTCTGTTTCTGCTTTTCCACACCTCCTAAAGCAGTGATGCGCAGAGCTGCCCAGCCTACCTGACTGAATGGGGGGAAAGGAAAATATTTAGAAGAAATAAACAAGTTATGCAGCTACGTGACCATCATCATTGTCATACCGCGTACCACATGCATGTTCTCCTTATGTCTTCATCACCACATCCCAAACAACAGGGCCTGGTTGTTTATGGTTGAGGCTTCCTTCTCCCTCGACCCTTCCCTCCCCTCTTCACCACCCCTATTGCCCTGCCATTCTATCCTTCCTATTCTGTGTCTCTGCATCTCTTCCTTACCACCTCTATCTAAAGCTCAGTACTCAACCCTTTTATCCACCTCCGTGTACTGTGACAGTTGTTCTTAAATGGGGCAGCATCCCTGTGGAGGGATATTTCAGAATCTCTGGGGAGGGAGTGAAGGAGGTCTAGATAGTTTGAAAAAGTTTTATAGGTGATTCTGATATACCTCACTGGAAGGCTGGGAATTGTTGATATAGAAGGCTCTTAAGTAGCTCTTTTCCTACACGAAAAAATTTTAGCAGCTTGATTGAGGTGTAATTGACATACTGTTAACTGCGCATATTTAAAGTATATAATTTGATATGTTTTGACATACATATACACCTCTGAAACCATCTCCACAGTTAAGAGAATGAACATATGATAGTGACCAGAGTTAACAATACTGTACTGTATATTTGAAAGTTGCTAAGAGAGGAGATCTTAAAAGTTATCTCACACTCACACACACGCACACAAAAGTGAGGTGATGGATGTGTTAACTAATCTTATCATGGTAATTATTTAATAATATATGTATGTAAAATCATCACGTTTTCACCTTAAACCTGCACAATGTTATGTATCAATCATATCTCAATAAAGCAGGGTGGAAAGATAGTGAACATATATATCATCCCCAAAAGTTTCCTTTTGCCTTTTTGTAATCCCTCCCCCTTGCTGCTAGCTGCCATCCCTCCCAAGGCAGTCGCTGATCTGCTTTCCATCCCTATAGATTAGTTTGTATTTTATAGAGTTTTATATAAATGGGATCATGCAGAATGTTCCCTTTTTTCCCTCTGCTTATATACATAGCAGTAAAATAACAAAGACAGTAGATTGCCTCTTGTGGGAGGTACAGGAATAAACAGGAAGAGGCAAACAGGTTTTTTGGATACTGGTGATGTTCTTTTTCCTAAATTGGGTGGTGGGTATACAATAATTGGTTTTGATACTCTTTGAATTATTTATATTGTATCTATATGAATGACTACTTCACAATTTAAAATAGAAAAAAAGAGAGAGTACATTAGAGCCTTGGACTTCAGCCTTTTTATGTTTAACTTTGACCTCTAGAAACCACTTGAAACCATTTGTCTTCCCTTCTGATTGTGTACAGGAAGTGATCCCCTTTCATTAAGAATGGAAAAGAATCCTTTATGTAGACCCTGAATAGACAAAGCCAGATTATATGTAGCCTTTTGGATGAAATATTGACTTCAGGCCAATCTGAACAGCCCCTAGAAAAACCACTTGGTCTATGCTAAACCAGTGAGATGGACCAGAACATAGGTGGCCACAGCTGCTAGCTTGCCTAATTTTGTTCCTCTTCGGTTGCTTGTCAGAAAAACTGAGAGGTGTTAAAGAGCTAAAATGAAAAAGACAGACAGTACCAAATGTTAGTGGAACATGGAGCAACTAGAACTCTCATACCCTGCTGGATGGTAACGTAACTTGGTATAACTTTGGAAAACTGGCATTATCTACAGAAGCTCTACACACATATCCCTTATGACCCAGCAGCTTTTCTCCTAGCTATATACCCAAAAGAAAAGAGTATGAATGTTTACCAAAAGACGTGTATGACAACCATAGCACCACTATTTTAATAGCTATAAACTGGAGTAACAATTCAGATTCTGGCAATACTAGGATTGTTTATTTTATTGTGAAAAATGAATATTTCTTTGTGTTTAACATACAAAGTTATTAGTGTGTATAGGGACTTGTTTTTCTGCCTGGTACCTGTAGACATTTTTATTTGTAACTCTGCATGTTGGAGAGCTATATTTATAATTACTTATATTAATCCATTTGGGAATTCTCCTGAAGGCTTTTTGGATTATTAGAAATTTAAAAGATTATGTTATGATATTATTTGTATTGTGGCACACTTCTCAGCATCTCAGAGCTCCTCAAATTAACAGAAAAATATTTTCATTTAGAATTTAACAATCCCTTGAGAATGACCGGTGATAATTTTCTTTTTCATTTTAGGTACCCCAGTAATTAAAGAGGATGAAGAAGAAGATAACTAACCCACATTTCCCACTCTGAGTTAACTTATTTACCTGTCATAAGAACAATAGATAAGTTTTGTATATTTGTCTATTTCAAAGATTCTGTTTGGGGCACGTGGTTCTTAAAACAAATCTCTCATTCCTATCTTTTTTTCTCTTAACCTATTCAGTGTTTCTCCCCCAGAATGATAATACCAACTTTATACATTCTAGTTCTCTTTTTAGAAACTACAAATTTTCAATTTTTGTCTTCAGTCCCAGTTATGTACTGCGTGACCCCATCTACTGAAACCTTTATAGACCAGTCATTTTTAACAACAGACGAACAAATGTGGTTCTTTATTCAGTTTCTTTAGTTTTTTTGCTTTTTTGTTTTTGTTTTTCTTAGGCCAGGTATTTAAATATATATACTTAACTTTTGAATCTGTCGACCATCTTTCCTGAAAGTTCATCTGTTTATGGCTCAGAAGCACAAATGTGTCATGCCTTTGGTTTGGGAAGAGTTGCTCTTAGAAATATAACAGCAGCCCTAGAATCAAGACTCCAAAGTCCAACTGGAAAAGCTATGGTGAAAAAAGGAAAAATTAGTACCTTGGAGGCCTTATAGCCCATGTTCTATTTACTTACTTGTTGTTCCAAAAGTGTGTGAATTGTCAGCTGGAATTTATGTTGTGTTTGCCTGTGTGTCCACTCAAGTCCTGCACACAGTCAGCCAGTCACTCCGTAATCAAGGTCAGTGATTAAAATGACTGTTATGATCACTCCTTTGACCAATACTTTGGCCTTATTACACATGTGGACCTGATCTTAGGCACACTTTTTGGTTTATAGTTCCTTATATCAATATATTACATAAGTAAATATATATAAGCAGTAGTTATATTTGAATTCCTAACCTAAATGTTGGCCATTCATATTTCTTAAAATTTGCCCTAATAACTTTGTTCTGTTGATCCTCATGTTGAGAGAAGTGATTGTTGTAATTGGTGAAGTGATTGGTGTAGAACTTAAAAGACTGGATTTGGTACCTTTCAATAAGTGAAATTTAGCACTTCAAAATATATTTTTTATGAAAGTTGAAGTTAAACAGCTCTTAAAATGAATTATGTAAATTGTTGTGGAGGGAAAAGAGCTGTTTCATCATGGAATCCCAGGCAAACGGCAATATTTTTGAGGATTGCCCCTTCTGTGGAGCATAACAGGTGATTTAACCTCAGAATTGCAAAGCAATAGTTGGATGCAGAGTTGAGAATTTATCATATAAGAAAAAATTTTTTTTGGAAAATGCAAGATATGGTAGTCAGTAACCAGATGAAGTCCATGGTAGGCTGTGACTGAGTCACTGATAGATTGCAAAAAAGAAGTCAGAGGCCCTCTGCCAAATTGTGCCTAAAGTCCCTCAACCAGAGACTATTGGTTCCTATTTCCCCGCTTACTTGGGTAAAACCAGTCAAAGAGGGAAGAGTCATTTTTAAAAAGTGATTGCATAAGTAGTCCTGGCTTTTGGAAGTTTTCAGGTATCATTTAAGTAGGAATTACATGATTTCTCTGAGTCACTCTGATCAAAAGGGACCACTGCTTTGACAATCAATTCTAAATAAAGGTCCAATACTTTTTTTAGCTTCCTTTTGCTCTTCCTTACAGTCTGATAGGAAGAAATCTTTACTCTGACTGGCTTATACATTCAAAGCCTTTGAGTATTTCTTTTGTGAACCACAGGCAATGAGGATTTCCCTTGGTGATGTTTAAACTAAGAGAGAGGACGATCTCCTTTTCTTGTACTTTGCACTTCATCTAGTAGGTAAGCTTGAAGCCATATTGCTAGGTATGGGTGTATGTTCTAAAAGTTACTCTGGAAGTGAATATAATAGGGAATGAATGAATGACTTCATATTGAATTTATTTATAAAATGGCTTACAGTGTCGCTGTTTGGTTTTTCTGAATTCTGTAATATAGACTAATTTTCTCTGCTTCTCCTTATTTCTTAATGTCTCTTAATCACTGGTAGTTCTCAGAGAGGTGTAAGGTGCTTTTCTGTGTCCATTTCACACAAAATTCGTAATTCAGTTCCACTCAACAAATATTTGAATGACTTCTATGCGTCCTTTTCTTGGAATTAAAACCAGAATCCATGCCATTAGAAAATGGAAGATAAGGTGTATGAAGAAGTTCAGAATATTTTCTCGAATCATTCCTTAAAGCATCCTTTACTGCTGCAAATTTAGCTGATATTAAGTGCTTTTGGTTTATGCTTCTTGGATTAGACATTTGACCTACTTGGAATGGATTCTCTCTGTGCTCCTTGTTTAAAGCATTATGCCATTTTAGTGGACCATTCCATTTCTTCTATTCTTATAATGATGGAATCATTACAGTATTTTAATTTTTCACAGGAAATTTTATTTTAGTCTACTAAGGAATTCAGCTTTCCTATGTTCCCTAACTCTAAGCTATGGCTGTGTTACCTAGTCAGGCCTTGAAAGATTTTTGTGTTCTCTGTAAATAGGAGTTTGTTCCTTTAAACCAGAGTTTCTCCACCTTGGCACTATTAATATTTTAGGCTGGATAATGTTAGGGGCTGGGGTGCTCTCCTTTGTAGTATTGGATGTTTAGCAGCATCTCTGGCTTTTACACAACTAGATGCCTGTAGAACCCTCTCCCAAGTTGTGCCAGCCAGAAGTGTCTTCAGACATTGCCATCTGTCCTCTGGGACAGAGGGTGGGAACAAATTTGCCCCTGGTTAAGAACTAGTGCTTTGTAGCAACATTCCTTTTTGCAAGGTCCACTTATTTTCACTCTGTAGCCATATGCTACCTGAGTTGTTATTTGAGAGAAGGTGATGTATTTAATAATCATGGGTGGAAGGAAATGGTCACTGGTGTTTTCCTTTGTAATGCTCATTTTAATAATTTTCATATAACATTAGAAACTCAGGGCTGGAAGGTTCAACTTATGTTTTTCAGCAGGGCCTCAGCTTTTATTGTTTAGCATTCTTACTTATCTTCGGACAGTAATTATTAACCTACCTCTCTCCTACTATCAACAGAATCCAACTTTATGATAGATTTTGCTTTGTCTTTAAAGTTTAACATTTTAAGTGCACTTCAGAAAATGGATCATCATCCTTTAGGTGTTTGTTCATTCATTGTCCAATAATGCACAAATTTTGTAGACTGTAGCAGTCATTAAATACAGAAAAATGTTGTATAAAATTTGGTAATCATATATGAAAATAGCTGGTGTAGACACTGATTTTGCATGTGATCAGAAGAATGTCTGGTCATGATAACTGGCCAGTAACTTGGTATGGTTACTGGATCTATTCCACAAATAGAGGTGGTATAAGACACGTAAATGTGGTTACTGTATAGAAAGAGAAATGTTGACTTGAATAGATGCTTCTTTTGATACCTCTTGCAGGTGGTCTGAAGTAGAATGAGGAGGAGTAAGAGAAGAATCTTAACTGTTAACTTATTCTCAGAGTTGGTGATGTGTAAGTAGAGTCGAAGGTAGTTATCTATGTTATCCAGAATCTTCCAGCTGGATTTTTCTTAGGACTAAATGGAAAAAGTGTAGGGCCTAGAAAGGTTGGACTAAATCATTAACTTTAAAAAATTGAGGGGAAGTGTCAAAGCACCAATCATGAATAGTGTGATTGTTTCTCTAACTGCAGTCTGATTGTCTGTTTACAAAGACCTTACATTGTAAGTATTGGTAAAGGAGGAAAAAATAACTGCTAAACTGAAAGTTATCCTTTACCAGAAATTAATTCTTTTGGCACACATTTTCTTTATTTGGGCTGCTTAATGTGTCTGTAAATAATTAAATATAAAACAAGACTCAGTATAGTAGAGTTGGTGCTTCTGACACAGCTAACTTGACCATATTCCTTAATCTTTACTTTAGCATGAGTGTTTTTAACTATAAAGTAAGTGCAATAAAAAAAAAATCAAGGGTATGTTTTTTAAAAATCACTGAACTTTTAGAAATCCCTCATCTATATCTCTATTCCCGCCTTTTTATTGACCAGTGACTGCAAAGAAAAAAAACTGAAAAACGAGGCTGTCTTACCTTTTTCTAACCTAAGATAAATTTTCACTTGACATTTGGAGAAGTCATAACTGGATTCTAGTTAATTTCCCATATTGGGCAGGTTAGAAGGGAAGCAGCCAACCAAATTATGATCTAGCAAATTTAACAAGGGGGTGGGGGAGAGTAAGCTATTTTTCAGTAGATTTGCACTTTAAAATAAACTGGATGTTGGTGGAAAGTACTCTCAAAGGGCAGATGGGTAAATACCTAGCCTGCATGTGGATATTAGAGGAATCAAACCTCATCCTTGCTCGTTCTAAGCCCAGCCCACCTGAGCAGTAGTTCTGTGGCAACATAATCAGAGTCAGGTTTTCCCTATTTCCCTGCTTGGTGTCATCTTCCATGTCTGCCACATCAACAGTCCTCCCTCTGGGGGATATATCAAGTAGAATCTCCAACTCAGAATAGAAACTTGGTGAGTTATCTTTCCTTACGTCTAGATTTTTAAAATTAATTTAGATGTTGGCCAGATTAAGTTGTGGCTAATGTTACAAGGGTAGGAAGTTCTTTGCTTCTTTGATCAGCAGGGTACCTGCCTCTGAGGTGCTATTGCCTAGAGGGATCAATCCCATCAAAAGACTGGTGAGTTGGTAGCTGTAGAGAATACATATGGCCAGCCACTTCTCCCAGGGTGTCAGTCATGATCACGAGCATCATTCCAGAATCTTTGGTTTCTAGAACCAACTCCATTCTGAAGAACATTTTAACATCTATTAACACTTTGGTAATAATCTTTTATATGCAGGAATTTTGTAGCATGACTTTATGACTAAACTTATTGTGTTAAATTATTTAGAAATGTTGAGTTTCTGAATGTTATTTTGTGAGATGTTTTAAAATAGTAATAAATTGTGTTATTTTATAAAAAAAATAATGTTATCTTTTTTGGTTACATGTCCATTAGTTTTAGCTAATATAGAGCAACTGTGTGAACTTCTAATGATATTCAGATCCGAAGAAATTCAGTCTTTAGATAACCTGTTCCACACGGTTGTGTATGTGAGAGAGAGGGAGAGAAGGAAAGAAGGGGGATTGACTCATTTCTTTATGCTAAAAATTTTTTTTCGGTAGTTTACTACCAATGATAATCTCCTCTCTCAGGTTTGTAAGTCTTCCCCAGAAGTTCTCTGGGCACCGTTTGAAATGACAAAGATCCTGGAAGGAGCACTTCCAGAGACAGCAAGTTACTAGAGCACTTGGCCATTCCCAGTCCTCTCCTCACTCCCAGAAGTGTACAAGGTTACGGTTGGCTAATAGGCCCTTGATTTGTGGCCTGGAATGACCTGACGTTGGCCAGCCCTTTTCTGATACACAAGAAACAGGAAGAACCCAGCAACAGCAGTAATAGTACACATTTTCCCAGCACATACTCTGTGCTCTCAGTAAAATGTAACTGTGGTCACAGAATGGGACTATCGTGCAATTTCTACTTCTTTACTACACAATTCTTTGGTTATGAGGATATGTTTCTTGCTGCTGTCCTCCTTTAAAATGCAGAAAATTTTTAATTTGCACCTATAAAGAGAAAACCTTAATTTGGATCATAAATAGCACATTATTTTTATTCTTTTTATAAATTTACTTATTTATATATTGGCTGCATTGGGTCTTTGTTGCTGCACTCGGGCTTTCTCTAGTTGCGGCGAGCAGGGGCTTTTCTTTACTGTGGTGCGTGGGCTCCCCATTGCAGTGGCGTCTTGTTGTGGAGCATAGGCTCTAGGCACATGGGCTTCAGTAGTTGCGGCACACAGGCTCAATAGTTGTGGCACACGGGCTTAGTTGCTCCGCGGCATGTGGGATCTTCCCGGAGCAGGGATCGAACCCATGTGCCCTGCATTGGCAGGCGGACTCAACCACTGCACCACCTAGAAGTCCCAGCACATTATTTCTAGTTCATTGTTTCCTAGACCAAAGGGTGAACATCTTGAATTCTGACATATGTATGTATTGCATTAAATATGTATGTATGTAGACGTAGATATATATAATTTGTATATATAATAAAAGAATCCTAAGTGATGATCTTCCCTTCTAAAATGCAATCAGTCCTGCAGCCATAAAAGATGGTATATCCCTATGTACAAAGTATGCCCATAACATACAGGTGAAAAAAGTGAAGAACCTATTATTTCTTTTTGTTATGAATGTAATATGTGTGTGTGTGTGTGTGTGTGTGTGTGTGTGTGTGTGTGTGTGTGTGTGTGTGTGTGTGGTGGGAGGAGGGAGTCTGTTTATGATGGAGTATTGGGGAGAAGGTAGGAGTGAGTGTGTGAAGATAGGATTGTGAGAGATGTGGAGAGTGTGTACCAAGCACCATGCCTGTGGGAATGGAGGAGGAAGTTATGAGTGAGAAAGAGGTACAATGGGGACATTTGTGAGGGGAAGTGAAGATTTGCATATCTATTGTGGGGGCCAAAGATGTGGAGATGTGTTGAGAAAAGACAGAGGGAGGAACAGACATGATATAGTAAGTGACAACATGAATGAGTTTACAGAAAAATCTTAGAACATATACCAATATCAGGCTTCATAAATAAAATTTTTTACCTTGTGATTGTTATGCAGGCCAGCTATAAATCTAAAGCCTTGTTACTAGGGGAAAACCCCACTGAATTCTTATGTTCATTTAATCACTTCTGGATTTACTAGAATTTCAAAAGATGGACATCTTCAGTCACTGAATCTCTGCAACCAAATAAACATGTCTTTAAGCCATATTTCCTCCTGATATAAATGGCTGCTATAAAACTGAAACATTAATTTTATACAGGAATGATGAGTTATTCTTGCAGTGAAACATTTTTAGCTGAAAAAAGATTTAAAAGGGGGAAAAAGCATTGCTAGATAACCTAAACCATTTCAGGATTTTCTAACATCTTATAGTAAGTTAATATTCACTTATGTCTATTTTGCCTTCAAACATTTTGTCTTGTAGAAAACATGCAATAATTGAATATGTTAACAGGTATTGCAATTTAAAGTGACATAGTATGATATAAAGCTTAATGTAAAACAACTGAAGTTTGGGGTTTTTTTTTCAGTGACATGGGGAACTCTTCCTAAGAAAAGAAGATATGGAAATTACACAAATTTTTTTACACATGTCAGAAAAACAAGACAATAGAATTAAAAAAATATTTTTATTAATATACATTTATTTGATAACTTCAAATTTAGAACACCTGGAATCAGCAAGAACAAGCTAAACTACTCTTCAATGATAAAGATTTGAAATGCCGGAACAGATATTGTAACTGGTTCATATTAATCGCCCCTTGCAATCAGTGAAAACTTAATTTACACAGCTCTATAAGTGCAATATTTTTCTAACAGCCCATTCTGTAGTTTCAGAACACTTTTCAGTTGAACTGACCTAGATGTTTAAAGGTGAAAAATAAATTTGCACTGTTAAGTTGAATAATAATATCTAATTCACATTTCTGTTAATATAAATCAGGAACAATTTACAGTAAACACAAAAACTATTCACAATAGTAGTAATAACAGTTCACATTTTTACTGAACGCTTCTTGTGTTAGCCAGGCCCCGCACTAAACATCTGAACATGCAATTTCACATTTAATTACACAAATGGGAAGTGTCACGCGTTCACATATTTTTCAGAACTGATGATAATGCCATGATGACAGCTTGCACTGAGCGCTTGTGTCCAAACCTTTCCCTGGCATTGTAGCTAGCATGACTCCTACTGCAGCAGCTCTGGTGCACGCTTGCACGATTTTACTAACGTTACATGAATATGCAGGCCTGACTACCCCCAGAAAAAATATGACTAAGTCTTTACTTCTAGGAGACACATCTGTAACACAGCACAGAGACAACGAACGAAAGCAGCCGTGATCTAGGTCTGCGCTAAAGCCCCTTTTCTCAGGACTCAGAAGTGCCCCTCCAGGCCTAACTGCAGGACGGCAGCCTCAGCCTCCTCCTCCTCTTCCTTGGCTTCCTCCTCGCGGATCTGCACCAGCAACTGGAACAAGTTAGGGGCTGGCCCTTTCGCAGCCCCGATCAGCCACAGCTGCCTTCGGATGGCCCCACTGTGGTTGGCCCCGGCAATAACCTGCTCCAGACGAGCTTGGTTCACGCTATCTTTATCTATGGCCCCCTTCTCCACCACCTTCTGCAGCAGAGGCTCCAGACGAATGACATAAGCAGATAACTTTTCTCCTGGGTTCTGATAAGTGTTCAGAAATCTGACCTGCACATCCCTAGAGCTCTCAACGCTCCCAAACACCTGCTCAAGCGCCTTCAGGCATTCGGCGCTGGTAATTACAGGGTTGTCGGTCTTGAGGATGCGGATGACATCAGCAGCAGGGCCTCTAAGACTCTCCATCAACCGCCGCCTCTTTTCTACATCCGACACCTGCCACTCCTCTATGACCTCGTTAGTGTGCTCCAGCCAGGTATCAAATGTCTCCTCCCCAGGCCCCGGGATGTCCCTCCCGGAGAACAGTGTCAGCTTCTTGTACCATATGGACTCAAAAAGAGGCTGAATAACATTACCCAAAATATAGTTTAGCATCTCTGCTGGTATATCTGGACCTGGGGCCGGAGTGGGGTTCTGAAACCCAAGGACACGGGCAACATCTTGTACGGTCCACCCCTCTCTTGCTAGGAAGAGATGAAATCTTTCTAGAAATTCAGCATCGGAAGTCGGAGGCTTAAAGACCACCTTCCAGACGCCTCCTTTACCCGGCATCTCCCTGGGGATGAAGGCGTAGTCGACAGCGCCAG
Organism: Hippopotamus amphibius kiboko; assembly: GCF_030028045.1. NCBI lineage: Eukaryota > Metazoa > Chordata > Mammalia > Artiodactyla > Hippopotamidae > Hippopotamus > Hippopotamus amphibius. The sequence goes on from NC_080189.1 coordinate 159,436,149, forward strand.
TGAGCTCTAACAAGGCCGCTTTGGCATTCTCTTCCCTCCAGAACATTCTCCCAAGCACTCTATAGGGCACCTGGGGCATCGCAGCTTGCAGGGTCTCTTCAATTTCAGCCTCATCACAGTTCACTGGGATCCCCCAGACCAGCAGGGCTCTCTGGGCGTTCACGTCCATTCCCCTACACCAGTCTTCCAACAGCGTCATCGCCATTTTCCCGACTATCAAGGGCCGCGATTCCACAAATACGGGTTACTGTGGCTCCCTTGTGCTCTAGGACTTAGGACCACAGCAGACGCCCCCCCGCAACACGCCAGAGGGAGTCAAGCTTCAGGCAACCACGATGAACAAACGACCCCTGAGTCCCGCTCTCGTCCCTCCGCTGCCGCCCAATGTCAGTCCTCAGCGTTCTCCGAGCGACGCTCGGGGGCTGCTCAGTCACGCAGCCATCGCCATCTTGCGTCTCGGGTCGGGTCGGCGGGCCGGGTCCTCCACCTGCGGGCAGGGCGTCGCGGCGTCGCGCAGAGGCGAGGGGCGAGGGCGGGCAGCGAGGGCGGGAGCCGCCGGGCCGGAGAGGCAGCCGCGGTGCGATCACGGGGCGTGGCCGCCCGTTCTCCGCAGCCCGAGCGCCGGGCAATCGTGGTGGCTGCCGGCGTCAACCGGGCCTTCGCGGTCGGAGCCCGGCCTTCAGGCGCGCGAGGAGCCGCCTCTCTGTCCACGGGAATTGTGCCGCCCCCGGAAGAAGAGACTGTCCTGAGGGCGCCGCGGCGGGGCCAGCCCGAGAGCGGCTTCTTCGCGGGCGCAGGTACCTCTCTGGGCGGCGAGCACGGCCGAGGACCCCGAACACAGGTAGCGGAGGTGCGGGAAGGATGCAGAAGCAAGGCTAGAGGCGGGGCAGGTTAAGGCGGGCCGCGGCGGCTGCGCGCGCCGGCTGCGGCCGGCTGCGGCCGGCTGAGGCGGGATGGTGCGGCCCAGCGGCCCGCGGGCTCCACCCGCAAGCCAGCCGAGACATTAAGGCCGCAGTGGAGGGCGGGGCCGGCCGGCGAGCGGCTTTCGCCCCGCCCCCGCGGCGGAGCATGCGCGAGTGAGCGTAGCCACGGCAACTGCGGCCCACACAACGCGAGACCCTAGCGCTCCGGCGGCCCACGGAGGCGAGCGGTTGCCATGGTGCCAGCAAGGCACTCCGGGCATTAATTGGCTTGATGGCCGTTTCCTTTTTCACATTTTCCAGATTTTTTTTTCCCCACAAAGCACTGTGTTTAAAAGGTAATAATATAATTCTGGAGTGGATTTAAGATGATATGAGTCCATCAAGGAAGATTTGTCTACTCACACCGCTCGTTCAACGAGCCAGTGCTGTATAAGAAAATACCCTGTACCATCTCATCACACTCTGCACCCTCCGTGAATTTCATCCCAATGAAACTGAAACGTTGGAAATGTGCCATGTTTTTGTATGAGACAGTGAGTTGAGACTTTTTCTTGTCTAAAATTTTGTAAGAAGATCTAGATCTATTTAGTAACCTTTGTAGCCAGGCAAACGCTAGTGTGTTATTTCCCCTGTTCTGGCATCATTGACAGTGAGCTGATAAAACAGAATCCTTACGGTTCAAAGACGTCAAGTAATCCCTTGCAAGCAAACCAGGGCCTACTTACGTCAATCCCAGATGGTGAAAATCTCCCCAAAAGGACACAGCATTCAACTCAGAATTTTTAAAACCTTATTTAATAAAAGGTTTAAAGATACAGAAGAACATTCAAAAGTAAATAAGTTACATAGGTACATTACAATCACATCAGCAAGATTTTCTTTAGTGTGTTAATTTCTTTTTTTATAAAAAGCACACAAAAAATAAAATCTTCAGTCTGGTCTATCACAACTGTACAGCAAAAGAGGTAATATTTATATATATGTACACTATTTTAATATGTAACAGTCTTTTTAAAAAAGGGTGCCACAGGCAGCAAACACACAAAAGGCAGTGTCTGATATTTTTCAAAATAAAAGGAATATACTTATTTATATGCTATTAAAATATTTGTACAATAGTTACAGACTGTCAAGGCTGTTCCTGTGCTCTGTCCGCTCCAACAAGGCCTTCGACTGAGAGACAAATGAAAAGGTGAAACAGCTGCAAATTGTTAGAGGCAAATATTAACACAGCAAAAATATGGGGAGGACATACAATTGTTTTATAAAATATATTCATACTTCCTGTAAACCTAAGGAGTTAGGCTTGCCAGTCTGGTAATAAATACCGTCCCGGAAAAGTGAGCCCCAGTAAAAACATATTTAAACAGCTGAGGCTTGAGTATGTGTTGTATTCCTCCTTCATCTTAACATCTGGCACATGAGAAGAAAGAGGTTAGGTCACTGAGGCAGTTAAATATAGGAGATCCCTTTAGACAAGTAAGCAGCACACGACCTCTGTGCCAGGGGTGGAAGTGGGGTAGCAGAAGGGATGGGTGTGTACCTTAGCTGTGAGGGGGGCTGCTGAAGGCAAGGACAGTGCTGAAGCACTGTCTTGGTGGGTGGGTAAGAGACCTCAGAAATGGTCTAGAACACAGGCACTAGGTTAGTTTCATGTCCTTAGCTGAGTGTAGATGGAGGCTGAGAGATGGGTATGTGAGATGGTGTGGGGAGGACATTATAAAGCTGAATGTGTTTGTCCTATAACTTCTTAAAGCAAAGAGCTCTAAATAGAAGAAAAACAGAAAGCAAAATACGAGCCTAATGTGTTCACAGGGAGAAAGCACCATAAAGGATATACCTATGCCAGCTTCTATGGCTGCACCTACTTCATTGGCAGGTCACTTGCCACAATTGCATCTGCCCTCTAAACATTTTACCTTTTACATTCATTCTAGATATAAATCCATTCTGGAGCATACACCCTTCTAAAATACGGTGTCTGGTGGTGTTAATACAGAGAGGTACCATCTTGATTTTCTCCACCAATATTCACCTGGTCAGGTCTCCGTGAGCTTAGAAGAGGAGAATCACTCTAGACAAAGGAGGTTTCCGTCACCACATGTCCAAAAAGAGGCCTGAAACTAAATACGGTTTAAATAGAAAAAACCTTGGGAAACATAAGTAGCACTTTGGGGCAAAGCTGCGAAGGCACTCATATTACACACGTGATTTAGAAGAGAGCCTAAATGTGCTACCCTCCTGTTTTGGGAAGGTATACCAGATTTTTGCAATCTTGGGCCATTGAGCTTGCAGAAGCCTATGGAAGAAACTCACTGGGAAGTTAGAGGTCTAGGTAGCCATCAGGAGTTGGGGAGGGGGGGAATTTTGTTACCTCCCATAGCTGGGCTCATGTATAACCATATTAATGCATAAATGAATGCTAAAAAATACCCGATAGTGCATAGTTTAGAAACAAAACTCCCTCCCCACTCCCAGCTACCAATATGATGCTTTAGGCTGTCTCAGTAGAGTAGCAGGATGAATACTTTTTGGCACCTTCCTAACATGCACTCACTTAGAACTTCTTTTACGCAACTAAAGTTGAAAAGCAAGATCAGGAAAATAACTCGGCCCTCCTACGGAACTGGCAAGTGAAGGGGCCTCCAGAATCTTCCAGCCCTTCCACTTCCAAATATGGCTTCTCCAAGCCAGAAACAAAACCAGAATTCTGGCTTCCAGCCAATCCCCTCAGACAACTTGAAAGTACAGCCAGAGAAGAGGTAGCAACAAGAACTTCCTTTGATCTCCCTTTATCCTGCCAGTCTCTGTGTGGCTTTATGACATCTTCTACCTTTCCACCCTCTTTCAGTGCTACTATCATTCCTGTTGGCAAAACTTCCAGAGCAACGAGGCGAGGGACTTTAGGGTCTTGGTAATGGGGGGTGGGGGTGGGGGGTGCCAAGAAGGTGCCTTGTTTGGGGATAAATGCACTTGGGCCTCTGGAAAGGAGGAAGCCCCTGGTCCCTGAGAGGATGTTAAAAATTAAATATTAAGAATAAATAAATAGCTCCCAAATGACACAAGTCAAGGAATGAAGGCTCCTGTCCAATCTGGCGAGGAGACCTCCCCCTCCCAGGGAAGGATCCAGAAATCTCCAGCCTGCAGGACTGAGGGCTGAGCTGTGGATATCAGCACTAGACCAGGTGGGGTGGGGTTAGGTGGCAGCTACCAAGAGCAGGACAGAGGCAGGCAGGGAACTTGCACCAATGAGAGGCAGGCTGGGCCTAGGCCAAGCTCCCTTAAGCAGCCTCCAGGGCCCAAAGGTATTTGGCAAAAAGGTGGGAAGCAGGAAGAGCCAAGGCTTATCAAAAGCTCCCTCAGGCCTAGCCCTGTAGCAACCCTGCGCTTCCATCCTCTGCACACTTTCCTTCCCTCCAGCAGACTGAGAGCTTGCAAGAACATTGGCTCCTTCCCCAAACATCCGAGGAAACCTTCCAGCCCCAGCAGGCTGGCTGCTAGCAAGCAGTAAAAGGGATCGGTACCATTCCTGGTCTCTCTCCCTGCACCCGTTCTGGCAGCCTCCCTCCCAGGGAGGAGGTGGCCTCTCTGAGGACATAGCCACTGGAGCAGCATGGCCTGGACACTGTCGTGGGGGACACAGCACAGATGCCAGACTGAGCTCCCTCCCGGAGATGGCCCCCACACTCCTTCCCAAGGAGTCCCTCTTTCCGGGGCTCGGGGCAGGGCCGCCGTACAGGCCTCCTGGGGTGCGGGATTAATGCTGCCAAGGGGGCGCGCTTGTGCTCGGCTCTCCATGGTGACCGAAGGGAGCAGGGGGAACAAAGAGGGAGAGAAGCGACTGCGTGGCGGCAGAGGTCCGTGTGAGAGGCAGCGGCGGCAGCGCTGGAGTCCCTCCCCGGCGAGCAGGGACTCCCAATCCCAGGAAAGCAGGAGGACCGCTTCCGACAGACCAAATGCAAGAGAACTGGATCCTGCAGCCCTTCACACTGCCCCTGGGGCCTTTATGAATAACAGAGCCGTTCATCTAATCGTCTTGCAGAGGCGAGTCCACGTGCTCGCTCCCTCCGGAGCTCCCGGCGCTGGCAGGGCGTCCGAGGAGGCCGGGGCCGGCCCGGGGCGTCAGCCCCTCTCGCCCGCGCCGCTCTCCTCCCGCAGCGCCGGCTGGTGGGGAGAGGCGGCCGCAGTGGCCGCAGCGGCCGCAGCCTCTTTCTCCTTCTGCCTCAGGGCGGCCGCCTTCTTCTCCTGCTCAGCGTGGCTCTTCATGTGGGCGCTGCGGCTCTTCACCTTGTAGAACACCCTGTAGCCGAGTGGGAGGGGCTCCAGTAAGAGGTGTGTCTGCACCCCCTGCGACCACCAGGCTGGAGCACGGGTGCGCGGGTGCGCGTCTGCTCTGGGGGCTCCCCGGCCCTTACGGCTTGCCCCGCGCCACGTGGTCCAGCTACCCTCCAACAAAGGGACCGGTGCGCCCCCCACCCCACGCCCCATTCCATGCCACCATCCCTCTTCTAAAAGCTGCCAAGAGACATCCCTGCCCGGGACACCCTCTGAGCCAATCAGGAGACAGGACGAAAGCCGTGACTCCATCTACGTCTCCCCAGGAATCGACGTCTGCCCCGCCCCCAACCGGGGCCAACTTGCCAGGTCCCAGTGGAGACTGGGCCTGCCTTCTTACCTGCCACATTTTTTACAGGGGAAAGTGTTCTCCTGATTCTGGCTCTTGTTAAATGTCTCTGTTTTTTTCTTCTTCTCCGAAAAAGGTAGTGCCCTTCGTGACTTTCCTGGTCCCTCCCTTGGCTTCTCTGAGGCCTGGCCACCCGCAGACCCAGGGGCGTTGGACTCGTGGCTTCGGAGGATGAGGATGTCATTGGCCTGGAGAGGGTCAAACGAGGAGAGCTGAGAGATTTGAGGAAGAGAGGATCCTGAATTCTGGAATATCAGCGAACAGAGGGCTCTTAAAGATCATACACTCCTGCCAAATGGTCCCCTAGCATCCTCTTGAATCTTTCCAGTGAAAAGGCACTCACTGCCTTTTTGGAGGCCCATTCCATCTTTGGCTAGCTCTGCTTTTACAAATTGCTGGTACACTAATTTTGTGCAACAGCTCTAGCTGCTATAGGACTTCCTGATGCGTCCGACAGGGATCTTGGTGTCTCTGTTAATGACACGGGTTCCTGTTTTCAGTCACTCTATTCATGACTTCATTCCATAAACGACCTTCAAATCTGTGTAATGTGCCAGGTTACACAGAGAATACAGAGTGACAGGAGTCCCTGCCATCAGAGAACTCAGTCTGAAGGGACAGACATGCAGGCAGCTAGCTCATGACAACAGGAGCCACCATGGGAAACTCCAAGCAGGTGCCAGAGAGCACAGGACACCTGGCGCAGACCTGGAGAGGTACTGCTCAAGGTATGCAAACCGTGTGCCTTGGGTTAGGGAAGCCCCAGATGGCCATTAGAAGTCACACGTGTGCACTTGGGTCAACCCCCACAGGAAAGCATTCATAAAAGCTCAGCAGGACTCAGTGGAGATTGCATACAGAGCACAGCTCCTGAAGAAGGAACACAGCCAAGGCTCAGAAGGGAGCAAACAGCTGTGTGTCTCCAGTTTGTGGGGGGTTTTCTGCAAGCTTAAGTATACAACACAAATTAAACAAAGATTCTCAGAGTAATTCTTAAGCAGACCCTACCCATCCCTCTCTCTCTTCAGGGACCTCTCCCTGACAAGGAAGAGCTCTGGCTGGTATGTCTTGTTTCTTGGCTTGGCCTGTGATGTAGTGGACAAGACACTGCATTAGGAGGACCTGGGGTGGGACCTCAGGCAAGTCACCTAGCATCTCTGAACCCAGTCTCCTCCATCTGCAAAGTGGGGGTTCACAGTTTATGGGGTTCTTGTGAGGAATGAATGAGATAACGAACAGGAAAGCACTTGCAGACAACATGCATGAGGGGCCATTATTGTTATTTGCGTGTCTCAGCTCAGTGTCAGAATTCTTGTCAGGGACGCGGCTCTTAGGGGAAGCACTGTCTGAACTGTAAGTCGGGAATGCTTCCCCAGTGTCCCACACACCGTCTGGGCTTTCACAAAGCCTTTTTCCTCTGTGTCTCAGATACAGAAGCAGTATGGTGTAAAATTAACAGCAGATTCTGGAGTCAGGCTGCCTACTAGCTGTCTTATCTTGGACCTCAATTTCCTCATTTGTAAAATGGGAATAACCACAGTACCTACTACATGGAGTTATGAAGATGTGTTAACAGCATCAAGTATTTAGTACACTTCCTGCCATGATGACTGTCATCATGTTCCCACTCTGCCCTCCCTCCCACACCCCCAGGCCCAGCTCCAGCCATCCTCCTGGCCCTGGGATCCCCCAGTGGAGGTCACACTTACCGACTCATTGGCCTGTAGTGTCTGTGTGGCTTTGACGGCCGCTGCCCGCCGGCTTCGCTCTCGCCCCTCTTCCTGCTCTCCCTTCTCCTGGGCCTCTAGCATCTCTTCCTCCTCCTCCTTTCTGGTCTCCTTTACTTCCTTCTTGGGCTCCAGCCTCTCTTCACTTGGGGACTCTCTTTTGGGAGGAGGCACCCTTGGGAACTTCTGGGAAGTCTATGAAGGACAAGCACAGGGCAGTGAGCCGACAGCTCAGTCATGCAGCCATATGCACCAACTGGCCTGGCCCAGCCAGGGGCTCTCTAGCCCCTGCTAGTCCTGCTTGCCTGGCCCGGCCCGGCCCGGCCCAGCGCGACCTCCTGCGCTAGACTGTATACTCTCCCATAGCTAGTCCACCTGTAAAACGAAAGAGAGCCTTGTGGCCCGGAAGCCCTCAGGATAAGACCAAGCGCTTGAGATGGAACTGGGGCAGGGAGGGAGCATGCCAGTCCCTCCCCACAGGCCACCTGTCCTCTTGGGTGTGTCCAAGAGACACATTCTTGGGCAGGGTGGTCTGGTGGAGCCAGGCAGCAGCCTTGAGTTTCATTCTAAGCTATCTTTGTAACGTTTTCTGTATCTCTACCCCCTTCCTGTCTGCAAAATGGGACCTAAATCACTCCCTGTCTTACAGCAGCGTATCACCGAGTGTGGACTTGTGACCCCAAGATGACATTAGGTGGATACATGGACACAGAATTAAATAACATTCTCTTTTTGCAGAACTGAATAGCGATCTCTTTTCAATTATCTTTCAATCCTGATTATGTCAAGGACAAAGTCTCGCCTTGGTGTTAACGTGTCTTTCATACTTCTCTAGATCTAACAAGGAGAGGTCCGGCCTCACCTCAGAGCCTTGGCAGGTAAGAATATCTGGCTAGAATTTAATAACATTGTTTGGTTTTCATATATTAATTTTTACCAGTACCTTCTATGGCAAGCAACACGGTTTTTCTGTTTATGACTGTGATCTAAAGCTTCCCTTTTGACTAAAAAATGAGTTGATTTAAAGAAAAATATGAATAGCACAGTGGTGCATGGACATGACAAAAACAGTAATGGTGACATGTGGTAGGACACAGACAGTGGAATTCATAACGGTGATACAAGAATGACTAAAGTTTAGGAAACAGAGTTCGCGGTCTGCTCCGAGGGGACAATACGTTGATGTGGGTGCAGATGCTGCGGGAAGTAGCCCCCAGTGTTCTGCATCAACACAATGTATTCTTACAGTGACACTGGCACATGGAGAGGGGGACCCAAAGGTCCAGGCCAGTGCCCAGGACATCCGCTCCCAGGGGCTGTCAGGACACTGCCTTCCTTTCTCTGCCCTCTGGGCAGTCCTGGAGAGCTTGGCCTCAGGCTCCCAGCTCAGCCTAAGCAGCTGAGGCTGGGAAGGCGGTCACCTTAATATCCACTTCCACCTCTTCCTGGGCAGACTTTTCATCACTTGTATCCACATCCCCGAAGGTTAGCGTCCCATTGCGGCCAATCTTCACCTGCTTCTTGTAGGTGTAGTAGAACTCCACGCACTGGGCCACGGTCTTGGTCTGGATCTGGTTTGAAGCCAAAGCTGAGGTGAGTTCCTGGTTCAGCTCACCTACCTGGGGGCACGCCAGCCTTTCTTATCCCTGCATGGCGCCCCTCAAACTTAGCAAACACTAAACGCACTAAACCCAGGAAATACAAGCATGTCTCCAACGCCTGCTCTGCATAAACCACTGACCAATTCAATCAACCAACACTTCAGCACTATTTCCTTTCAAAAAGCTAAATAGGACAACATGGAGCCACTGGGGAGATGTGAATACGGATCACGTATTAGAGAGCATTATTGTGTCAGTTTAAATTTCTTGGGTGTGATAATGGTACTATGGTTTTGTAGGAGAATATCTTTGTTTTAGGAAATATTTAGATCAAATGTCATGATATCTACAACTTTTAATGATCAGTTAAAACACAGAGAGAATATGTGTGTGTGAGAGTTTATTTATGGACACAGAGAGATAGCAAATGTGGCAAATGTTAACAGCTGGTAAATCTGAGAGGTATATGGGTGTTTGTTATACTATTCTTTCCATTTTTCTGTAAGCTTACGATTTTTCAAAATGAAAAGGTAAAGGGGAACAAATCTGGGCACCATCCACACTCAAAGCCAGCCTAGACCTGACAGCACAGCCTCTCTACATCAGTCCCAGCAAACAATTTCATTCCTCTTCAGGGAGCAGTGAGGACAGAGAATTGTCAAACTGCCCTGTGTTCGGGAGGAACCCAGAGGAGACTAACACGAAAGCCCTGGAAAACCTGAAGAGGAAGCAGGAGGCTAAGTCTTGTTCTAACTCTGCCACTAAATGCCTATCTGGCCTCTGGCAAGGCTCTTGGTGTGTAAGAAGTGAGTGGGGTGAGACCAGATGATCCCTAAGAGCCTCCCAAGCTCTGAAACCCTAGCCCTCCCATCTCACAAATCCATCTGGCCACTGGGTCTGGTTTGGGGACTATCCCCCCACCCCCCCGCACCCGCACCCAGAGCTGTTTTCTCGGACTCTCCCCCATCTCCCCAGGCTCCCAGACTGGGCTGCACTGGAAACTGAGGGGTCCTGTCCACAGAGCCCAAGGGGTTAGTGAGGGCCCTTTGTGCACGAGCAGGAAACAGACATGACTCATCTCCCGGGAATGGCCAAGTCACAGATTTATTAACTAGATCCTGTTTACACTTTTACTATCAATTCCCTCTGATCATCTGTGTGCCTGACTAATGGTCTGCTCTTTTCATTAAGGCATTAGGGGCGCCTCAGTGAGCTTCACAAGGCACGTACTTCCCAGCAACACTGCCCAATCAGGGAGCACAGCAAACGGCTGTCCTCACAACCGGGCCCTTGTAGGAGAATTCGTCAGCACTTGGTCCAGGCCCCAGGGCGTCCCTGGCACAACCTACGATCCCAGGAGGAAAGAGCACATTCTGAGAAGCTCTCTTCCCTCAGCTGTCCACTCCCTCGCTCTCCCCACAGCCCAGGCTTTGTGAGGCAGGGATGGTAGGAAGATGTAAGCCCGCGGATTAGCAGATCACTCTCCCAGGAGAGAGGACAAGAGAAATCTAGGAAAACTAGGCCTGGGCCCGCTCTCCTTCGTCGGCTGAGTTCCTGGAAGGAAGCCCTGGGCCTGACAGGAAGTGGGTAGAGGCCCCCTGGGTCAGCTACAGCCACTTGCTAGCTCTCGGTTCCCCTCATCTAGCGGGGACCTCTCCTCCCACTTACTAACTGTGGCCTTGGAGGTACTCCAGCCCCTGGGATGGCTCACCTCTGCCTGCAGCCCTCCCTCTCTCCCTGCCCTCCCTTAGGCACGTCACTATTTTAAGTGTGGTGCCACTGGGTCTGGTGCCCACTCAGGCCCCCCTCTGGACTGACACTTCAGAGTACGGCCACACTACCCTATGGTGAGGGAAGGGGCTTAGAGCCAAGGGGGGAAAGGCCCGATCATTTCCCTTCTCGTTTTGTTTAGAAAAAATGTCTCTGAAGCTACTTAGTGGCATTGACCTAACTGCTTTATAGAGGGCTTGGTAAGCAATTGCAGGACCCCCCACTGGCAGAGGGAGCCCCCAAATCATGCAGGCAGCTCCTGCCCCTCTCGTGCCCCCAAAACAGAGCCCCAGCTCACCAGCTTCTGCACCAAGAAGAAATCCTTCTTGTAGATGGCAATGCCCTTGTTGAACAGCTTCCTCTCAGCCATCTTCCACTGGTCGGAGCCTGGGGGGCAAAGAGGGAGCCCAGGTAGTAAGGGAGGTGGGACTGTGAGCATGGCGGGGCAATTCTGACCAGCAGAAACGTGTGAGGTCATCCATCCACCGTCTCTGCGGGCATTCACGGCTGGCTCCACATCCTGCTTCTGTCATTTTCTAGCCATGTCGCTTAGCCTCTGAGCCTCACTTTCCCCACTTGTGAAATGGGAACTAATAATAGAAGCCACCCCCACCAGCTGTGGTGCAGACTAAGTGAGACGATGCACGTGGGACCCCTGGTGCTCGGCCCGGCACAGACAGGATGTACCACTCAACGGGGGTCGATACCAGCGGCTGTCATGATTATGCCACTTGGTCAATGGCCCTCTTAAAGCACAGTGCCCAGAACGGGACTTGGCACTCCAGGGGTCCTTCAAGTTCCAGGCACCTGATGCCAACTTGGATGGCACTCCGCGGGTTCCCGCCCTTTATACCCACACCCTGGGCTCTTCTACCCGGATGTGCTCCCACCTGCTCGAGCCCTTCTCCCTTCCCCTGCAGGGCAGAGGAAACCCCTGAGAGCCACCCCAGCTCTGGTGTCAGTTCTCTCACGCTGGATCTTGGTTTATCTGCCCCGCACCTCTCCACCCCCACCCCACCCTGGGCTGTGACTCAGCACTGAGCTGAGCCCCACTGATGCTGGAGACCCCTTGAGGCCCCAGCCCCAGGCCCACCCCCCCCAGCCCACCTGTGTAGTGATAAGTGGCCAGCGGGTGGTTGTGGGGCCGCAGCGGCTTCTTCAGTAGCAGCTTATTCAGCGTTTCCTAAAAGGGAAGTGAAGACAAAGTCAGGGCCCTGGCAGGGGTCTCAGGGGGCAACATTCAGGCCTCTGAGTAGGGTGGGCTCTTCCTCTCGGCGCTCTTAACTGCAGAGGGGCAAGAGGTCTGGCAGGATGGCTAGGTCATGGGGGTTGGGCTGCTCAGGGCCTCTTAAAAAAAGGAACACATAGTCCCCAGGGCAGGCAGCCACAGACGGAGAAGGCCCTCCGTGACAGCCTTGTCGGAGGGTGGGGACCCACCACCCAGAATCAGAGACGGGGGTGGACCCTGAACAGCAACATCTGTAGTTTGGAACCAGAGCTCCCCCGGGCCGACCCCCTACCCCCCCGCAACTTGGTCAGACCCTCCTGCCTGCCTGAGATCAGCTCGCCGACAGGCCTGGCTCCTGGACGGCTGACACAGATCCCTGCCAGCCTCCCCGAGGGGCCCTCCCCCCACCAGGGGCAGTGTCTCACCAGGATGTCTCCCCTGGACTCGTGCAGACAGTGCAGGGCCAGCTCCTGGTTGGTGCCAGCTCCAGGGAAAATGCTGGAGCAGGCAGCTGTCAGCAGGTCTTCCACTGGGGAGGGAGGACAGAGAAGCACTTTCAGGGCTGGGCAGGGCTGGGCTGGGTGGGGCGGGGCAGAGCCCAGCCCACCCACTGCCCAACAGCAGGCCTTGCTTTGCCTGCTCTGCCCGCTGGCTCGTGCCCTCTCACCTTGCCTCTGCTTCTCCCGGCTGCTCTCTAGGTCCTCCCATGGCTGCCACACCAAGTCGGCCTTGTGGGGGTCTGCAGCGGCCTGGGCGCGGTCCCTCATCGAGGGGATTTCGGCTTGGAACCGGGAGCCCACATTGATCCGTCTGCAGGGGCGGAGAGGGCAGGGAGTGAGGCCTCACCAGTGTGTGGGGATGAGGAACCCGACTTCCTCTCTGGGGATGGAGAAGAGGCAGGGGGTGGCCCGCAGCGCGGAGCGTGACACGGCTGCAGCTGGGTATAAGGGAACCTGGCTTCTGTGAGGACAGCCTGGCAAGCGGCCCCTGGTGCTGCTGGAAAGGCAAGGCCCAGAGGTTGGAAAGGGGAGAAGAAGCTCCAGGTTTACAGACAGGGAAAGAATCTGTTGGACTGCCCTTCTAATTCTCCTCAGAGGCAAACTCAGACTGAGTTGGCCCTTTCCCAGGTGCTAGGGTGAGGACCAGTGAAGCCCAGGCCTGACTGCAGAAGCCCAGAGAGGCCTGCTCATCCCTCAGCCCACAGAACCCTCCTCTCCCTTGCAGGGCCCACCTGCACGCGCCAGACCCCAGTTGGCCACCCTCGCCCCCTGAGCCAAAGGCTGGGCTGCACTTACGGCTCGATGCTCACTGGGGTGGCCTCCCCCATCACAGAGAGGACAGGCGGGGTGACTTCAGCACTATCTATGGGACAAAAGGTACGTTAGTAAGCGTCACTCTCCTGCTTTCAGCAAAGCCACCCTCCCCAGCCCTAGGTGGCTGCTCTGTACGCACAAGAGCCATAGCGGTGACTCAGAGGCTCACGGTGGGAAACCAGGCACCCTGAGTCCTGACTCTGCAGCCTGCAACTGTGACAACTAGCTGTGACTTTACCAAATATGTGGGTGCCTCCGTTTTCACGCCTGCTAAAAGGGGCTCTTGCTACCTATCTCCCTAGGTTGCTGTGAGGACTGAATGAAATCATGCACAAAGCCCAGCCCTCAGTAGATATTAGCTACCATTACTACTACTACCAGTTCCACATGTTCTGCCCTTTGAGCGCCCACACTACAGCGTTCAGTCCAGCAGTCAACTACGGTTGCTCTAGGAAAGAGGCTGAACCTTCCGCCACACGGCCAAGGTGGTGAAGGAGACCACTGTTTCATAATTATCTTCTCACTTCCTTGCTGGGTTCTCTGCCTCAGTTTCTCCCGAGCTGGTCTTAATGCCCTACGTGATTGAGACACGCCTTTACTCCAAAAGAAAAATCTGCTGACTCCTCTCCGCAACCTGAGCGAAAACGTCAGCTCAGTGTTCAAGGCGGTTCCCCTGCTAACTATGCCTCCCACCACCGCCGTGCTTGGACCGTCCTATCTTGGCGGGCCGCTCCCTCGTGGCCCCGCCTGCTCCCTGCACACTCCCACCTCCAGGGCCTTTGCACCTCTCCCTTCTTCTGCCTCGTGCGCCCTCCCTACGCGCTTCCTAGTTCAGGCCCAGCTCCAGCCCCACCCTCTCTTCAATAAATGCTTTCCTCACCACCAGGGCTGGCAGCCTCTGCAGGCTTCACTCACTCACTGCTGATCCCACTCTGCCCGGAACTTCTGCTTTCCTCTCTCCCAGGCCTTCAAGTCAACCCCCTAATGACCCAGCACTCTCTTTAGAACAGACCGCGGTGTCCCACACATTATGGGTGCCCTCACAGGACCCAGTTCAGGCTTTACACCTGAGTGCAAGAAAAATACTCATGGATGGACAGACCTCTCCTTTGCCGCCAAGCTGGTCTCTACAGCAACTTCTTCCTACACAACCCAGGCAGGGAGAGACGCTTCCCAGCTTCCAGCAGAAGAGGGAGGGCCAAAGGCCAGCCAGCCCCGGGGCGAGCCATTTCTCACCCGGACACCAGGGGGCACCAGAGAGCCGTGTCATGCTGAGGTCAGGGTCAGAGGTTAATCTGGTGACTGCTCTGCCTCCCCCCTGTGCTACCTCTGGTCCTTTTACTTTCACCTAATCCTCTCTATCACCCTGAGATAGGATTATCCCATTTTTCAAAGGAAATGAATCCTTGTGTGCAGTGGGCAGCGTTTTTCAGCAATTCACCACCCAGGCCAGCCAAAATGTCTGCTCTGGGCCAAAATGACTGTTTAAGAGACTCAGGAGACAGGATCCACCACATAATATCTGGAACAAATGTGCTACACCAGGCACACTGTGAAGTGCTTTACTTGTGTTAATGCATCTGGACCTCACCACAACCCTCTGAGGTAGCTATTAGGTTGAACCATAGGAAACTGCTATTTGTGGTTCTAAAAATAGCTGAATATATGTTGGCAATGTCATTTTTAGTCAAATACTACTAATATCCTCATTTATGTGCTGAAAAGAAACTGAGGCCCAGGGAGTTTCAATGACTTCCACAGGAGACGTAACAGTAAAGGGTGGATGCCTCCTCTCCTCCACCCCCACGAGTACCTGCACCAGGACCACTTCCTTTTCTCTCTCAAAGGAGAGAGCAGAGCCCCTTTACCCACGGCGTTCCAGCCCAACCCCCAGCAGCCCCAGAAGCGGAGTCCTCCCTGCCCGCCGACCTCCCTCCCACATTGCCTGCCCCCATGGCTGCCAAGGACGGGATGTAGGGGCGGGGGGCGAGGCGGTGTCACTCACTAGACCGGAGCAGGGTGCGATGGGCACTCTTTGGTGTGATGGGGGGAGGGGCTGGGATGCTGCTGGTCGACATGATGGCATTGAAATAGAGTCCGGAGCCTTCTCTCACGGGGCTGAGGATGGGGGGTGGTGTGTAGGGGGGCAGCTCAAAGCTCCGCTCAGAGGGGTGGTCGGCTAGGCGGACAGGGGAGCGCAGGTGGCTCTGGTACGGGGTGATGTTGGAGTAGACGGGAGGGGCGATGAAAGTGCCCGCCTTGGTGGGGATGATCAGGGGCTCAGGCCTCGGCCGCTGCTTTGGTTTCCGCACCGAAGTTTCCCCCTCCAACTTGATGTTCATGTCCTCAGCCTGGAGGAGGAAACAGACCAAGATGACTCAGCCTCTGACATCCTGGGAAAACTGAAGTCTTGACCACTGCTTGCCAGCCTCACCTTTGGAACTTAGTCTGCCCACCACACCCACCAAGGCAAGCCTGAGACAGGGAGCACGTCCAAAAGCCCTTCTTATTGTGTCCTCTAGGGCAGGGGTCAGCAAACTGTCTCTGTCGAGGGCCAGATAATATGTGTTTTAGGCTTTGTGGGCCACACGCATATGCTTTGGTGCATACTCTTCTTCTTCTCCTGATCGCTGCCCTGCCCTTTTTTAATAAGCCTTTGAAAAGTGTAAAAAACAGTCTTAGGGCTGGATTTGGTTCACAGGCCATAGTTGCCAACCCCTGCTGTAAAGTATGCTACAGGGCAGGGAACTACTATAGTTAAGGGTCAGGCCCTGGAACTGGGATGCTTGGACTGGGATCGACTTCCTTTAATTAGCACTTAACATCACTTCACTCTGTATGCAGTATCAAGTTTAAATGGGAATAACGAATGCCTACCTAATGGGGTAGCTATGAGGACTGAGCGACTTAATACGTGGAAATCACTGAGAACAGCACCTGGTACATAGTAACTACTCAGTCAGCACTGGCTGCTGTCACTACTTAAACTCCAAGCTCTGCATTAGATGGAGGCCCGTATCGTGTGCCAAGACCCGAGCTAGGCATGGGACCATGTGACGGTGTGCAGTGACCAGGACAGCCCTGTCTCTGAAGAACTTTTATTCTCATAGCATTAGTCCTGCTATCACAGGCTAGCCGATTTTTGCTGTCAAAGGTTAGCTCTCCTGCCTTACACATCTCCCTGCTTGGTATGCCTTGGGGGCCTCCATACAGAATAGTGGGGCAGGGCTGCATACAGGAATCGAGGCCTTTCCTTGCTGCTGCATCCCTATCCTCTCAAGAGAGAATGCAGCCCTACAGGAGTGAGCAGCAGCACTCATCTCCCTGGGTGCACAGGTGAGACTGGCCACACTGACTGAGTGGGCCTGGGAACAACAGGCTTTCTCCTCCTCCCAGCTGACAGCTCCCACAAGACCTTCCAGCGGAGAGCCTTGACTCCCCGTGAGGCCTTGGCCATGTCTTTTAGCTATTTGTGCCCTCTCTATTCTTCTACAGACGAGCAAGAAATGACACTGCTCATTCTCTCCCCCTAAGGGGAACAATATGATTGCACAGAAACAATGCAGTGGAGCCAAAGGCCCCCAAACTCCATAGACAAGAAATCCAACATGCACTCAGCAAGCTGTAATGATTTGTGATTTTATAAGGAAAATGGATTTAAACTATTTCAAATATTTGACAATATTTTTCATATTGATTTTTTTAGGTGTGATGATGATATTGTGGGAAGAAAGGGAGGGAGGGTGGGAGGGAGGGAAGGAAGGAAGAAGGGAGGGAGGGAGGAAGGGAGGGTGGGAGGAAAAAAGAGAAAGAATTCTTATGTGTGATGTACTTCAGATACAAACCAAAGTATTTATGAATAGAATGATGTGACGTTTGGGATTTGCTTCAAAAAAAAAAATCCAGTGATAGGGAGAAGTAAAAGTACAAGTGAAAGAAGATTGGCTGTGTTTTGAAAACTGTAAAAGAGGGTGATGGCTAAATAGTAGGACTCATTATACTATTCTCTCCACTTCTGTGCATGATTGAAAATGTCTGTAACACAAAGATAGAGAGAGAGAGAAAGAGACATACCTCCCCAAAAGTCTGGTATAGGGAGAGTACTCAGGCAGGATTCAAAAGATCCAAATTCCAGGGCTAGCTCTGCCACTATTTGGCTGTATGATCTTAGGTAAGCCTCTGGCTTTTTCAGGACCTATTTCCTCATCTATGAAATGGGCATGTTGAGCTGTGTAGTTGCTCAGGCTGCTTCCTGCCATCCTCAGGACAAGCTGCCCAAGCCTCCAGCCTCCACCACAAACTTTCCCCAAACCAGAGAACAAGATTCCAAAGAGCAGAGACTATGCTGCTTGTGATAATCTTGGAGCTCTCCTTTCTGTTACAGATGCCAGGTATGCAAGCCAACTCTCCAGTTGAGAATGACTTACAAATCCAGATTCAATACAAAACCACATTTCTGCAGGTATCAGAGAACATATTAGCTGGCAAAGAATTAAAGAGCCAAGATCCAGGGGAAAAAAAGGAAAGCCAAAAAGGTGAGCCCAGCATTTGGAATTGTGTTTTCCCCAGAGACAGATGCTGTAATGGAAGAGACAACTGAGAGGCTGAGACACTGAGTAGAGCTTTTAATAAATTCAAGGAGCCAGCAGAATAAAAACTGGAGTTTAGAGTTTGCCAAGGAAGGAGAGCCAGGTAAACCCCCAGGTTTTGCATTGGGACTCCAAAGGGCTATACCCTCGGAATAAAGGTGAATCAGAAATAGATTAGTTCTCAATGGAATAATGCTCAGCTTCAAATCATCTGATTAAGTTAAAGTAACCCAGGATTGCTTGTGCTCTTTGCTACCTGTCAGATGCAAAGACAAATCCTCTCCAGTAGAGAACATCATCCAGTCTTTAATTACCTGAACCATTTTTCATATATAATGTCTTTCAATAAAAAATAACCAGATACACAAGAGAGCAAGATGTGATTTAAAAACAAGAAATAGCAGATAATAAACACAGACTCACAGGGATCCCATTAATGGAGCTATCAGACATAAACTTTAAGAAAATTATGCTTGGGAATTCCCCGGCAGTCCAGTGGTTAGGACTGGCACTTTCACTGCTGAGGCCTGGGTTCTATCCCTGGCTGGGGAACCAAGAGCCCACATGCTGTGCAGCATGGCCAAGAAAAGAAAAAAAGAAAGAGAAAAAAAAAATGGAAAAGAAAAAGAAAAAAACAAAACAAAAAACTATGCTTAAGTTATGCAATAAAAGGCAAGGTTGAGAATCTCATCAAAGAACTAGAAACTATAAAAATGAACCAAATGAAAATTCAGTACCTGAAAAATAAAATAACTAAAAACAAGAGTTCAATGAATGGGCTTAACAGCACATTAGACACAGGTAAAGAGAGAATGGGTGAACCGAAAGACAGGTCAGACTAAAACAGAAAAAGAAATGGAAAACATAGGAAAGTGCATGGCAGACAAAACAGGGGATACAGTGAAATGTGCTAACAAAATGTGTAACTGGAGTCCCAGAAGGAGAGGAGAGAGAAAATGGAGCAGAAGCACTCTAAACAGAATAAACACAAAGAGAACAATACTTAGGTACCACAGCAAAACTGCTGAAAACTAATGATCAAAAAAAAAAAAAAAAAAATCCTAAAAGCAACAGGATAAAAAGATACCTTACATTCAAAGGAGCAACATTATGGGTTATAGTGATTTCTCAACACTGTAACTACAACAGAAACCTGAAAACAATGGAATGACATCTTTAAAGTGCCAAGAAGAAAAAAAAAAGAAAAAAACTACCAACACAAAATTCTCTACCCAGCAAACTTATCCTTAAAAAATGAAGATGAAATAAAAACAGTTTCAGAATTTTCAATCAAAGACTAATAAAATTTATCACTAACAGACTCACACTAAAGGAAATAATAAGGGATGTTCTTCAAACAGCATATAAATGATCTGAGATGGAAGTTTGGAGATAGAAGAAATAAAAAGCAACAAAACACTCTAGATATTTTGAATAAATCCAAAATGAATAACTGAACAAAACAATAATGTTACAATGTCCTATCAATGTTAAAATATATGGAGAATGAAAATTCATGTCAATAATTCTACAAGTTAGGGGTTAGGGGAAACTGAGTTAAAGGATTACAAGAACTCTTCATTGTCCAAGAAGAGGTAAAGCACTAACTTATATTAGACTTCAGTAAGCTAAGAATGCATTTCAGTCTCTAGGAATTCTTCTCAACCAGAGGATTAAGCTCTAATGTGATAAGGCATTCACTACATAATAAGTTACCTTCTCTCCTACACATCTAGAATGGTACTAGCTATGTACCATCCTCCAGATAATTGAGAAAACGGTCACCCAAATTCCTTTCTGTAGGGCTTGGTTCTCTCAGAGAAATCCAGGTAGGGGGCTTCCCTGGTGGTGCAGTGGTTAAGAATCTGCCTACCAGTGCCAGGGACACGGTTTTGAGCCCTGGTCCAGGAAGATCCCACATGCTGTGGAGCTACTAAGCCCGTGCACCACAACTACTAAGCCTGTGCTCTAGAGCCCTCAAGCTCACAACTGTTGAGCCCATGTGCCACAACTACTGAAGCCTGCATGCCTAGAACCCATGCTTCGCAACAAGAGAAGCCACTGCAATAAGAAGCCCACGCACCACAATGAAAAGTAGCCCCCCTCTCTGGAACTAGAGAAAGCCTGCACAGTAACAAAGACCCAATGCAGCCAATAAATAAATAAATAAATAAATAAATAAATAAATAAATAAATAAATTTATTAGAAAGAAAGAAAGAAAGAAAGAGAGAAAGAGAGAGAGAAAGAAAGAAAGAAATCCAGGTAGCAAAGGCTGCTAGGGTAGTCACTAAAGGAGTAATACGTAAGTATATAACAAATAAATTAATAAAGAGGGGAAATGGAATAACAAACCCAATCAATCCAAAGGAAAAAAAAAAAGAAGAAAGAAAAGGCAGGATGGGATAACTAGATGGCATATTTAAACCAAAGTTTTTCAGTAATTATATTAAATGTAAACCGTATCAATGCTCTAACGAAAAGACAGGGGTTGTCAGAACAGATAATAACAAACCCCAATTATAAGTCCACTTGAAAGATATACCTTAAGTAGAAGGATACAGAAAGTCTGAAAGTAAAAAGATGGAAAAGATATACACCCCATCCTCCTCCCACCCACACTAACCAAAACAAGGCAAAATATCTGACAAAGCAGACTTTAAAAGGCAAAAAGATTACTGAAGATAAAAAAAAGAAACACTTCATGATAAAGTGCCTAATCTAGTTCTAAATGAGTATGCAGCTAACATTGCATCAAAGTGTATAAAACAAATACTGACAGACCTAAGAAGAAATAGGCAAAACCTCAATCTTAGTGGGAGATCTCAAAACACATGCTTGTACTGACAGAACAAGCAAACATTTCTACAGCCCGGTCTAGCATAGGGCGTGACCCATACTAGAGGTCCAATCAAAATTTGCTGACCTGAAATAAAAGAGAGTCACACATCCCAGATTTTCCTAAACAGTCCAAATTTCAAGCATAAAATTGTCTCTTTGTCCCCCATAAGTGTATTTGTCCAAAAGTTTCATTTGGAAAATACAAATAATATCCCCATGGGTGACTCGAATCCCTCCTACACTGCCATGTTCTCCTTTCTCCCATATAATACTAGGTCCCCAGGGGCACTCAGGTAACTGAGCTGTTTGCAAGGGGCGCCTCTCATACCTGAGCTGGGGCATCAGTCCCAGGGATACGGGTAGACCGCCTGCGGGTGACGATGACTGACGGCTTGTGTTCAGCGGGGTTCTGTTCAGGACCCTTTCCATCCTCATCAACACCTCCAGCGTGGGCCACCTCAGTTGGGTCCACAGCCCGCACAGGCACAGACACTGGGATAATGAGGGGTACCATCCCCATCCCGCTGTCCTCTCGTGCTCGCTTGGCAGCTAAGGAAGGCTCAGAAAACTCCACCCCACACTTG
Source organism: Hippopotamus amphibius kiboko (assembly GCF_030028045.1). Lineage (NCBI taxonomy): Eukaryota > Metazoa > Chordata > Mammalia > Artiodactyla > Hippopotamidae > Hippopotamus > Hippopotamus amphibius. Next base: position 159,457,407 of record NC_080189.1, read on the forward strand.
GTAGTTGAAGCCAATACACTTTTTCGCTTCTCCTCAGAGCCACTGGCATCCTGGAGGAGAGGGAGAAGAAATGGAGACGGTTAGAAGGTAAGTCCTGATCTGCTGGTCCAGGACCCCTAGTCCCATTTGATTCAAAGACCCAAACACCCATGATGGTTCCCAAGGGTCTTCGGCAACCTGGCCTTTCCCTGACCTCCTTTTCCCCCACCATATTGCCAAATACTCTCCATAACCTCCCTTCTTCCAGGTTCTCCCACCCTGGCCTGAAGTAGGAAACCCCAGATGGCCATCTCAGGACAAAAGTGGCTTATAGATGTGTTTTGTTTGGTCTACACAGTGAGTGGCATGTGAAATAGTATCTAAATATTCAAAACTGATCTCTGCAAAAGAAAGCAAGCAAGGAACCTGTGGCAAGGTAACTGTGGTCTTTGTCCCCATTGGCAACTGGCTGGAGTGAAGTCAAGTTTGGCAGCCTCCTGCATATAGGTCTGGCCCTATAGGGTTTGAGGGTTGAGACCTCTAGTGAAGGAAGGGGCAAACACTGGCTTTGGAGTCAGACACTAGCTTCTATCCTACCTTTGTGAGCTTGGGAAACCCCAGCTGGGCCTTAGCTTCTTTAGCAATAAAATGGGGTAAATGCCAGCATCCCTCTCATAGGGTTTGATGAGAAATTACTTGTGATCAAGGATACAAAACTCCGAGTACAACATAGGTGCTCAAATTCTGTTCCTTCTTCTTCCCCATTTAGATTGTCTTTTCTTTCGAATCAAATTTATGGCCATATAATCTATACACGACAAAATGCACCTATTTTTAATTATAGTTCAATGCATTTTGACAAGTATAACCGCTACCACGTTCCTGTCTTTTAGCATGCGGATCTGGAAATGGTTTCACCTCCCCCTACTCCCAACCCTGCAAGTCCCAAATGAAGAAGGCAACCCACGACGGTGCATTGCATTTTCTTGCCTGCAACCTTGCATGGGTATAAAACCCATTTTCCCTTCAGGTATGGATGCACCTACACAGAGATTCTTTGCATGCAGGGAGTTCAGAACTGCCTGGAATGGATGGGTCCTTTCATTTCCTTCAGTGAAGGGAGAAAACTGCCCTTGTGGACCTGGAGTCACTAGCTCTCCCCTGGCCCCAGACACGGCTCGCCCAGCCCTCTGCCAGGTCTCACCTTCGTGTTCTGCAGTGAGGCCAGCTCCACTGCCTTCTGGGCCAGGGTCAGCAAATTGGCCTCCTGGGACGCCCGGCGCCTCCGTCGAGTGCTCTGAATCACCCCACCCCGCAGCACCTGCCCACAGTCCCCCGTGCCCACCGCCCGCATGCCCTCCTCACTGCCCATGGTGGGAGCCTCCCGCTCCCGACCATTGGGTGCCAGTCTCTCCCCATCTGACAGCAACTGTGACTCCCTCAGCTCCAGCGAGAACCCCAGAGCTTCAGGATGGGGCTGCCCCAGGGGACCGGGTGGCGGCTGCTGGGGGGGCCAGTGATGTAGGAACAGGTTGCTGGCAGGCTCCTGCCCAGGTTGGGTGCCAGCCACAGCCAGGGCGGTGGAAGGCAGGATACCCTCCTTAGAGAGGCGGCGGGAACGGCGGGGGAAGGCGATCTGGGCCTGAGGTAGCACAGGCTGCGGGGCTGACTCCTGCAGGAGGGCCTTGCGCAATTCTGGGTTCATGTCGGGGTTGGGGGGGAAGGGGTAGGGCGCCATGCTGTGGTGAGCCAGGTGGGACTGACCCAGCGGCCCGGCAGGCTGCAGGCCGAAGTCCTGGGGCTGAGACGGTGGCTGCTGCATGGGGTAGAAGTTCTCAAAGAGCTGCATCTGGGGCAGGGCCGCCTGCTGCTGCTGCTGCTGCTTCTGCGGCGGGAAGGCAGAGACAGGGTTGGGGGGCGGTGGGCCCTGCCGGAAGACCTGCCGGTTTACCTGGTGGCCGAATGCCAGCTGGAAGGGCTGCAGGGGCAGCGTCTGGTTTGGGGGCTTCTTGGCCACATGGAAAGAGTTCAGGGGTGCCTGGGGCCGCCCTACCTCCAGCTGCACCTTCTGCGGCACCATTGGCCGCACAGCGTTTCCATAGCGATCCAGCTGCGGCCCCCCTCCTTTCTCCCGCTTCAGCGCCTCAGGGTGGTTATAGTAGGTAGAGACGCCCATGCCAGGATGAGGGCTCCCCTTCGGTCCACTGTAGAGGGGCAGGCCGTGGCGGTTCCACGTTGAGTGGGGTGGAGGTTGGCCCGGCTGCTGCTGCCAGCCACTGTCACTGACACCCCCTCCGCCGCCACGATCCGGGCCCCGCCCTGGAGCCATCACAGAATTGGGCCACTTGACCGAGCCCACCTGCTGGGACAACATGGTTCGCTCAGACCCATACACCACAGAGTTCAGCAGGGCCAGGCTGTTGGAAGGGGGCAGTTCCACAGGCTGGGAGGCAGGGGCAGCTCCTGCCGGACCCTCGTGCGAAAAGTAAGGCTCCTCCTTCACTCTGGACTGCGGAGGGGGCAGGGGCTGCTGTGGGGCTTGCAGGGTTTGGGGCTGCTCCTTGGGAGCTGGTTCCTGGTCCCCGAAGAGGCAGCGCTTCCTCTTGCTCTGAGCCTTGGGCTGGGCCTGGAGGTTCATGGTGTGGTCAGCTGGGCCCCAGCAGTGAGACCTTCTTCACCAGTTGCCCATCCCCTGGGGGATGATCCTGCTGGAAGCTCGGCCCTAGTCCAGCAGCCAGAGAGGGGCAGGGAAAATGCTGGATGATGCGGTCAGGCACAGGGAGAAAGAACTGCTGGCTCTTCCTTCCTTTTTGCAGAGGCTCTCGGGCTCCTCTACTCTTCCCAGTTCATGATGTTCCACAGGGCCCTGGAGCCTGCAGACAGAAGAACAGCAACAGTGTCAGCCACAGCCTCCCAGGATGCCCCAGAGGTCAGCACAAGTGAGGGGAGGGTCTCAAGGGTCCTACAGTTCCACTGCCTCCGGGGACAAGCCCAAGGTCACAGAGCAGCATTGGTGAGGCAAGAGCCAGGACCTTGGCGGAGCTACCAGAAGCTACCAGAAGGCAGCAATATCTCCCAGGGTGCTCTGGTACTCTCCCTTGTCCAACCACCTCGCTCTCCTGGTTGGTCTCCAGGACTGCTGCATGTGGTTGTGTAATTTGTGCATTGTGCAAAGGCACCTGCCAAGGGGGCAAGTGGGGCTGAGATCCAGCCGGAGACCCTGCAGTCAAGCTGGGATAAGGGGTAACAAAGGCCATATTGGGGTCCCTTCTCCTCTGAAGCCAGGCCTCCGCCCACTGGGCAGCCAAGTAGGTCCTCACACATCTGTCCATGCAGTGGCCTCCCCAGTAGACCCAGCAGGAGTTTTTTCAGCCAGTACCTCCTCTGACATTCCATGCACATCTCAGACAGGAAGTGGAAAAAACAGCAGTCACTCCCAACTGTGCAGCCCAAGAGTCAGGAGCCCCTCCAGGCCCTTGCAGAGCCCTGGGCCCATGTCCTTTGCACTGAGGCACGTAGGTGAGGCCCCGGAAGAGTGTGTGCAGTCCTAACCCCACCCCTGGGAGGAGCTGCTGGGTGGAACAGTGGCTGCCTAAGTCTTCCCCAAACAGCGCACGGAACCTGTTTTGCAACCTGGGCTGACAGGAGACAGGATCCAGCCTGGTAACTGGTCAGCAGTCCCCACCCACCCTCCTCCACGGCCGAAGAGCTCCTGGCATCTTGAGCAAAGGAATAGTATAGCTATAATATAGAGGGGGGTGCAGATTTCTAGAATTTAAGTCCAGAAGGTTTCTCCGTGACATGGCGTGACTAAAGTGCTCACAGTGTTCCTGTGTTTGTTTTCTAACTTGATTTAAAAAAAAAAAAAAAGTTGCTCTATTTATTCTGCTACAGACAGAAGGGACTGAGACCAGTATTTTATAATTTACATGTGTTTTTATTACTTACATGCAAGTTATAACTTACGCCTGTACCTTGCATATATTTTTAAAGACTTTTTCTTTCTTCAGAGAGGGTTGGTTTTTTCTTTTGTTTTGTTTCGTTAGCCTCTCTGGGAAGTTGGGGGTGGTGGGAGCTACAGGGCCCACCTCTTCCCCCTGCTAAGATTCCCATCCTGCGCCAGTCAGTCCAGAAGGGGAGGGGAGAGGCGGGGCGCTCAGGAAGCCCCCGCGAATAAATCTGCAGGTCCAGGCTGACCTCAGGCGTCAGGACCTAGACGGCCCAGGTCATCGACAAGCAGCCCCGGGAGTTCCCAGAAAACCAGCCGCGGGGCGCCGGAGCAGGGCTGGCCGGGCACGCCGGGCAGGTTCCGGTATGAAGGCCTGGCTACCCCGGCGATGCCCCTGGCCCCGGGGCGGCGGCCGCGCTATCGCTCCTCAGCACGCTTCCGCAGCTCCCCAGCCCTTCCCCTCCCCAGCGGCCGTGACTCACTCCGGCCCCCTGGTGCCTTTCACTTTCACCCAGCACCCAGAAGGGGAGGAACTTCCTCCTCCACTTCCTTCCGCAGCTCCCGGCCCTGCTGTGAGTGAGAGCGGCACCCCTTTTGTCTCGCATATGGAAGCTGAGGGAGGGGGACACAAGGAGGACATCCGAGTGACCCAGGCCCCCGCACCAGGGGAGGGTTCAGAAGAGCAGAGAGTGCTGAGGCCACGGAAACCACCTTCTGAACAAACCCCTTTCTCTTGCTTTTAAACTCTCATTGCCTAAGAGCCGACCCAATCCAGGGCAGAGACCCAGAAGCTGGCCCCTAGACTGAAAACAGCCCTGGGCGCCATCGTGAAGCGGCAGAGTGGGACTGTCCCAGCTCCAGGAGTCCGGCTCTGCCTCTCCAATCAGAATGTACCAACTACAAGTACGTGTGTGTCTGCAGAAGCAAGACAGAGGAAGGAAGAACGTGCTCTGTGGGGGGGGGGGGGGGAGGGGCGGTGAAGTTGGCAGTTCCACATGCCTCCAGGGATCCAGGGAACTGGAAGCCTCCCCTCCCCCGACAGTACAGGCACCCTCCTCCTCCCCACCCCCCCCCCAATCACAGCCCTGTTGCCTGATGAGCCACAGAACAGGCTTGGGCTTGGAGGAAGGGAAGGCACACGTGGCAGATGGGCCTGGGTGCACGTGCAAGTGTGTGCATGATGGAGGGTGCCCAGGCGCAGGGATGGCCTCGGCGCCTACGGGAGGGTGGCTGCCCGCGTTGGGTTGGAGAGACAGAAGGGGGGTGGAGTCTGTGAAAGGGGATTCAAGGCAGGGCTGCTCCGGCTCCAGCAGGCGCTGGCTCACCTGCAACCCTCTGGTCAGGTCTGGTCTGCGTCCCACCCCCCACCCTGCACATCAAGGAGGGCCTTCACTCCTGACACCACAGTAGGTCTCCAAAGCTGGGCCAGGGACTTGTTTAGAAGAAATCAAGGGGGCCAATTCTGAGGAGGCTGAAGCTTCTGCAGAAGCCTCCCTGTACCCCCCTCATCCGCCCGGCACTGGAAGGCTGCTAACGATGGTAAGAGCACAGACACCCAGACCTGGGACCCTCAGAGAAGAAAGGTCGTCATCTGTGCGGGGGGGTTGGGGGGATGTCTGGGAACCCTGAAGGTAGGAGGGGAGGGGATGCACCAAGGCAGCAGGGTGTGTAGTAGGGTATGTTGTGGTAGTGGTGCTGGTAGTCGTAGCAGCAGCAGCAGCTAGTAGTTGTAATAATAATAATAAATAACTGCACCTGTGCTAGGCAGCGCCTAAGTACTCTGTGCATGTTTAATTCCCACAACAGCTTTATAAAGCAGCATGAAGCCAAAAAGCATGGAGCATTGTTATTTTAACCTCCATTTTACAGGGGAGCTAGACAGCCTCCAAAGGGCTGAATAACTTGCCAGTGGTCACATGGTACCTATGCTGCAGAGCCAGGGCTTGAACTTAGGCCTGTCTGACTCCAAGGTCTGTCTGACTCCAAGACCAAGCTCTTACTTCTTATCCCTAAGACATGCCGCTAAGACACCAGGCCCTTTCTGCACACCTCCCTCCCACAGCACGCTCCCGACAGTCTCAGAGCAAGGATTCTCCAAACACAGATATCCCTCCTCATTGGCACCAGGACGCCCCTTACCCATACCTGAACTGTTGGCAGGTAAACCTCTCCTATTCTGCCCCAGTAGAGCTGAGACCCTCAGACCCGCAGGAAGGGAGGGAAGGGCTGGGGGGCCGCCCCACAGAGGCACCAGCAGGTGTGGGCGGTCCACCCACAGGGAGGCCTGAGACTGCACTAGTCACTTCCACCTCACTCTCCAGACCTGGACCCTCCAGCCCATGCAAGCCCACCCCTGCCTCAGTTCTGCTGGCTGTTGGTGAGGTTTCCAGCTCTCATACCCCACTCATACCTCACAGCCTACAACTCTGGCCAGGACTGAGCCACTTCCTCCCATTTCTTCTGCCCCAGCCCTCCTCCTCGGTCCCTCAGATGGAAGTCAGCCGGGTCTTCCTCACAGTGAGGCAGAGGAAGCAAGCCATCCTTTCTGAAGGCTCCCAACCAATGGGCCAACTCCCTGAAGTTGCAGGGAAGAGGGTGTAATGAGGAACTCCTGCAGGCAGCTCACCCTTGGGACCGGCTGCAGGGCCTCTGACAACGGATGCAGAAACACTGCAAAAGGAAACCCACAGACATCATGGGGCCCCAGACACTCACACCCACTCTATCAGTCTGTTTGACTGTCTGTCAAGGCTCCATTCACTCTGCCCTTCCTCCAGGAGCCTCGCTGCTGCAACCAGTCCCTGACCACACCACAGACAGCCCTGGGCAGAAGACACAGCCAGCATCTGATTTCAACAGGCAGGGACCTCTGGGGCTTTCAGGAGGATCTACGGTGAGAAACACTTTCTCTCTACAGAAGAAAGCAACATGCGCTAAGAAAAGAAAACAGTGCTAAACCCACATGTGTTCTGCAGACACGTGAGGGAAGGTGCTGAAAAGGCTGTTGGGTGTTCTGTGCTGGTGGTGACACCATGCCCTCCAAGGACAGCAACTCGAACACATACGGCTCCCCACATGCTGTCAGCAGCCCAGCCGCATGTGTGACATAGGCTGGGAGAGTCCAGTGAGCCCTCACCACAGGGCAGTGGGGCCAGGCCATAACCACGGAGGGGACCAGGGCCACTGACAACCTTGGGGCACTCAGTGCAGGCATCCAACTCCAGTTTTGTTGTGAGTCAAGATTATACAGGCCAGGAAAGGGGTGCCCGGCTTGGTCCCAGTGGCTGCGGGGGCTCAGCTCTGACCTGGGGATGAGAGCCAAGTGAAGGACCCCCTGACCCTGGAAGGCTACTGCTCCAAGCTCCTGCTCTTACCTGTGCCACCCCTGGCCCCACAAACTCAGCAGCAGGAAGAGGGGGAGTCACAGCTCATGCATCTCCAGCCCAAGGCAAACAGACCCAAACATGGCACCCAACAAGGCCCCGAATCTCTAGGCCAGCCAGCTCACTCACTGAGCACCAAAGAGGCTATCTTAGGACAAAATCTAAACTCCCTACCCAGCCCACAAGTCCCTGCAGACTTGGATTCCTGCCACTTTTCTCCACACTCCATGCTGAAGCCATCATTCAGTGCTATTCCTGCTCCAATATGCTGTTCCTGCTCTGCTTCCAGGTCTGTGACCAGGCAGTTCCTCTGCCCAGCACACCTTCCCAACCTTTTCATCTGACCAAGTCCTACTCACCCCGCAGCTCTCAGGCACTGCTTCCTCTGAGCCAGGGACTACACTCTGAGCCCATAATACCTCCTAAGCCCCATGACTGGGCTCAGAACACTGAATTTCAGGTGCCTATTTCTTAGTCCCCAGCAGACAGAAAGCTTCAGGGGGCAGAGTCTGCAAATCGTTGTACCTTGGCACTTGGCTCGTACCTGCCTCTTAGGCTGCTCATTCAAGACTGCGCCCAAGGTGAGTCAGAGCCATGCCTGGGCAGAGCCACTGCTCACGGCCAGTGTGTCCACCATGGGCTCTTGTCCAGCCCTGACTTCCGGTCTCTCTCCCTGATGCAGATCAGAGCTCTTGTGCACAGCATACTGAGATGAAGCGAAGAGGCCCAGCCTCCTAACCCCACCCCAGCCCCTACCATCAGTGGCCCAGGGCCCTATCCAACTAAGCTGAGCACAAACCCTTCCCCAGCTGTAGGCCCATAAGCCACTTGCCCCTTGACTATCACTCACTGCCCCACACTACGTGGAGGACAACTGAGAAAGTGCCAGCCCCACTGCTGCCCCCGGCCCCATTTTTCTTCCCTCAAGGCTTCTCACTCCTGCCCAGACCAAGGCCAGGGACATGAGCCTGTGGATCTGCTTACCTTGTGCTCCGACATGACTGGGCTGAGCCTAAAGACACCAAGCTGTCTGGCTAAGATGCCCAGGGCAGTGAGGCGGGGCCCCCCTGGAGGAGCCCAGCATGGCCCAGCTGGCCCTCCAGCCTGAAAATCTCTCTCTCAGATACTCGAGGGCCTTTGGCTACAGCCAGACTGGGCGAGTGGCCTGAAACTGCCATCTTGGACCAGCTAGAGTTGCCCAGGCCCTAGGTAGCCCTTGCCCCTGGGCACAGTGCAATCATCTCAATGCTGTGTGCCCTCCTCTCACTGGGAGTTCACGCCCAGGCTGAAGGGCCCCATTTCTCTAAGCCACTGGGCACACAAGTCCTGTTCTCAAGGGGTATGTAAAACCAATAAGGAAGGAGACGCCAGCCACAGAGATGAGGACCTGCCTCCCACAAGTGTCACTTCCCTTGGGTACGTGAGAGAGTAGGCCCCGTGATGTGTCTGTTCCCAGTCCAGGGGGAGTCTCCGGATTATCACTTCTCCAGACTGAACTTCAGCCCTGAAACGCAGAGGCCAGGCTGATAGGCCGGGGCGTCATGAGTCCCAGGGGTCTCAGCCGTCAAGCTGGACAGGCTCAGAGGCTTGGCCAGGGTTCAAGCTGCCTGTAGTCTGAACTTTGACTATAAAAATGCCAATACTGAGATGCTTTTAAAGGGATACATGTGAGAGGAGATCCTTTGCCTTATGAGGCATCCCCAGGGCTTCATTCAGGCATCTACCTTTATCATCTCCTCCACTGCCCTACAAACACCTGCAGGGTGTCCATCAAAGTCTGGATAACCAGGTCCACTTTACAAGAGGGAAGCTGAGGCACAGGAAAACATCGAGTCCTAGGCAGAGCCAGGAAAGGACGGATTCTCCAGGCCCAGCTTTTGCCCACACTCGGCAGGACTGGCTGCCTCCCTCCCAGGCAAGGGCCACAAAGGATCACAGGCAGTTGAGGAAATCCCCTTCTGCAGGACTTGGGACTCCCAGGGGGTAAAGTGGAAGCTGGCAGGCTTAGACTCTCTAGAAAAGAGAAAAAGCAAGTGTCCCTGCAGCCAGCCCTTCAGTGACTGAGCCTCTGGAGAGGGCTTCATGGAGACTTCACACCCCTCTCTATACCCTCACGCCACCAGAGGCTGCTCCAGCTCCCCGCTCCACTTCCAGAAGGACCTGACTCTCTTTCTGAAAGGGCCTGGCTCGACAGCTGTTCTAGGGCAGGGTTCCCTGGAGTCTGTGCCTGAGCGCCAGTGCCAGACTCCGTCCCAGACCAACATACAGAGAAGGCCACTCCAGGGACCTCCCTTATCATGGCCTTGCCTTGCCTACTCCTCCCTCCCACACACACGCACTCTCTGTAACCCTGCAGGTCTGTCCACTGCCCCTTCATCCACTCAACAAGCATCTGCTGAGATCTGGCTGTAAGCCAGTCTCTGGGGAGACACAGGAGATGAGGTACAGTCCCTATCAACACAGAGCTCCCAGTCCAGTGGGGGAGAAAATCAGAAACACACATTGATTATAATGTAAGGTGGCCTGTCCTGAGGCTTGAGATACATGCTGGGAATAGGGGATCCTGGGGAGAGTTCCCTGACTTGGAGCCTTTGCTGGAGCTGTTCCAGCCCTGCCTCCACTCTGACAACCTGCCTCCCTTCAAAGCCTACCTCCTCCAGGCAGCCCTCTGGCATATACTGTTCTCACCCTTTCTGAATCTTCATGCTCTTACTTGGTGTTAACCACTAGCCCACAAGGCTTTTGCAATTCCCTTCTGCTTCCACAGCAAGGCTGGGAGAAGCAGGGCCTGGAAGCAGTGGCCCAATGGAGAAGGTGGTGAACTGGTCATCAGGTAACCCGGCATCTGGTCGAGGACCCACCACTCACTGGTTTCTGCCTTTGAGGAATTTAGGAGCCAGGGGTGGGGTGGGGGAACAAGGCCTGTGTCCAGGAATCACCTTTGTAATGAGCAACTGCCACAGTAAATAGCAGCCACCAGCACTGCCCACATGTCCAATGTGTGTGAGTATTGCTTACTTGTATAACCACGTATCCCCATCTGAGAAATAAGGAAAGATTGGCTCTGAAAGGTAACTTGTTCTAGGTTACAGCCTGAGGTCCTGAGTTAGGAGCCAGGATTCTAATCCAAGCCTGCCAACTCCAAACCAGGTCTCTATCACACTCCGCTGCCTGTCAACGTGGAGCCGTGGTTCTCAAACCCACCCTGAAAGATTAGTTCATGGGTCTGGTAACAGGGCGCAGGATCAAGGTGGGAAATCCTCAGTGCTTCCTAAGCAGCCCAGGTGGTGCCAGGGTGCTGGAGCCGAGGAGAGGCTAGAGGGTCAGGGCCTGGCACTGTGCACTTTCCAAGGACCCGCTGCTCCTTACTCCCCTGGGAGCCACCTGCCAGGGTGCTGTGCCCTGCCCAGGAGGCATGAGGTGTGCCATGAGCCCTAGGGCTGACCGATCGTGGCTCTTACAGAGCCTAAGGCCCAACTTGCGTGCCCATGTTTACTGAGCTTTTAGTATCTGCCGGACAGTGTGCTGAGCATATTGCAGGCAACATCTTATTTAACCCTCACCCTTCTTTGTCCCATTTTATAGGTCTGCAATGGTATACTCAAACGCATGTAACACAAAAGAAGACAGTAATGGAGTAAGAGAGGAACAAAAAAAAGACATCAGACACATAGAAATCAAACAGCAAAAATGGCAGGCATAAATCCAACCTTTTCAATAATTACTTTAAATGTAAATAGGTTAAACACCCCAATTAAAAGGCAGAGGTTGGGAAAACAGGTTAAAAAAAAACATGATCCAACTATTAACAAGAGACACACACTTTAGATTCAAAGACACAAATAGGTTGAAAGTAAAAGGATGGAAAAAGATATACCATGCTCACAGTAACCAAAAGAGAGCTGGAATGGCTATGCTAATATTAGACCAAATAGACTTTAAGACAAAAACTCTTATTAAACAAAGAAGGACACTTTATAATGATGAAAGTGTCTATCCATCAAGAGGGTATTACAATTATAAACATATTTACACCTAACAACAGAGCCCCCAAAATACATGAAGCGAAAACTGTCAGAATTGAAGGGGAAAACAGACAATTCAACGATAATAATTGGAGCCTTCGCTTTCAAGAATGGATAGGACAACTAAACAGAAGATCAACAAAGAACAGACCTAACAGATATCCACAGAACGCTCCACCCAACAACAGCAGAATATACACTCTTCTCAAGGGTACAGAGAATATTCTCCAGGATAGAGTATAAATTAGGCCATAAAACAAGTCTCAATCAATTTGAAAAGGTTGAAATCATACAAAGTATGTTCTCCAATCAAAATGAGATAAAATTAGAAATCAAAAAATAGAAAGAAATTTGGGGAATTTACAGGAAGTGAAGGTTAGAAGTAACTAGTCAAGTTCTCACAGCTCAGAAAGGCCACTCCCTCCTTACTCAGACCATGTTCTCCACACCTACTGCACAGCCCTAGGAAGCCGCAGATCTCAGACTTTTGCAAGTGCCTGGCTAGCCCCTCTCCCATCCCCCACACCAGACACACACTGAACCTGACCCCAAGCTTGATCCCAGAATTAAAACAGCTGGGGAGGGAGTGCCCTTTAGGGATGTAACAGCTTATAATGCTGCCCTGCTCCTCCCTGGGAAAATGGCCACAAGCAAATATTTTCACTCCCCCAGCCAGTCTACAGAATGTCCAAAAGGCAGATCCTTCCCAAAAGAAGGAAGCTAACATTTACAGAGCACGCCCCCCATGCCAGGTACTTGACATACCCTAATCCACGCACACGAACTTCCCATCCAGGCACCTCATTGTGCCCATTCTACAGAGGAAAACTGAGGCTCTGTTATTAAGGTGGCAGAAGCAAGATTCAAAATTTTGTCTGCCTTCGAAGTCCCCGGTCTTTCCATCACCCTTCCATGAGATGGGAAGGATGATCCCCAAATCCCAAATCTGTACTTGCTGTGGACTTTGGAAAGAATACTACACACAAGAACCCCACAAAGCCAGCGGGGGACCCTCCCCTTTCTCATGCTCCCTCCCAGAACTGCTGCTTTTCCTGGGGCCATTTCCAAGTAGAGCATAGTATATAACACTTCCTCCCAAGAAACAATCCCAGCCCCAGTCTGCAGAAACAGGCTTCCCTCAAGAGCAGGAGCATCTGTAAGACCCCCTGGAAGCTAGGAGAGCCCACAGGGCTTTGAGGTGGGAGGGCTGCAGGGGTGAGCTTGGAGCTGCAGAGTTAGCAGGATCACCCTCTGGAATAAGAGCCCCCACACCACACGGAGAAAGGTGGCTTGTGCCTCTCTTCGGAGCTAACTACCAAAGCAGGGCACAGCTGGGGAAGCGGAACAGATTCCAGATATCAAGGGATGTCGGAGTTCACTCCGTCCAATCCCTCGCGCCACAAAGCAGCCCAGAGAAGGAAAGAAACTTGCCTGCAGTTACACAGCCAGGAGCAAGAATCAAAGCCCAGAATCAAGGACGCCAAGAACAAAGCTTCATGCCTCCATTTAGGAGGCCCCAACTTTTGGCAAGACACTGGGCAGGGCCTGGGGCCGAGGTGAAACCCCAATATCACAACAATAAGGCTTCTACTTTGCCATCGTCACCACTTCTGACATTTCTTGAGGGCACTGCTCTATGCCAAGCATGGTGCTGAGCACTCCACACACATGCTCCTGTTGAGTCCTTAAGACAAGGCAGGTATTATCACACTCCCCTTTCTCAACGAGGCACCTGCAGATCTGAGGTCACAGGAGTATAGAGGCAATGCCAGGGCTGAGACCCAGAGCCCTTTCTGGAAGGCCTCAGGCTCACCCTCCTGCTTGGGTGCACATCAGGCTATTGGGGATGGATGGCAGCAGCCTCTGGGCTGTTCACAGCTTCTCCCTGGAGAGTGGCTTCAGCTAGCCTGAAAAGCACTCTCACGTCCTGGAAGTGAGACTGGTCAGGAAAGGCAAGCGAGAGGCCTGGGAGGCAAGTGGCTTTGAAGATGAAGACGCTACTGGTGATTACCACCACTGGGCCAACCTCTGAAGCTCAACATCTTCAGTTCAAGAGGAAGCCACATCCCTCCCACACTCTCCAACCCCACACCCACGGCTGGCCAACAGCTCTTTAAAAATAAAGCCGTGACTCGCCCCAAATCCCCATGGGGCCCAGGCTCCTGCCCCCTCCGCTGGCACCCTGAAATCTGGGTCAAGTCCGTCCCATGCCTGGGTTCCTACTAGTGCCAATGGCCCCCACCCGGGGCACTGTGCATCAGCCCCAGCACGACAAGCCACCTCCCTGCATGGGGCTCTCAGAAGGGTTTCTTCTCAAGAAGTGAAATCACTAAATAAAGGTTGTTTACTGAGCATCCTGAGTAAGGAAGACAGATAGTGTCCACCCATCTCAAAGATCACTGGTCCAAATCTCAATTTCATGGCTGATGGGACTGAAGCCCTGAGAGGTAACATGATTTGCCCAGGAACACATGGCTGATTACTTGGATAGAGCGGTGGTCAGGGCCTCCCAGGAGATGTTCTCCGCACTCCCTCAGACCTGGCACTGCTGCCTCTTCTTCTCAGGAGGAAGCAGGGGGATGGGGGGGGATGTCTAGTGTGTAGTGTCTTCATCAGCTCTGGCTCTCCTGCCTGGCCAGCTGCAGAAGGAACGAAGACCTTACTTCATGGCCGGGGGACGGCAGGGAGGGGAGTTTTTTAGGGGGTCGTCCTGCTGGTTTGGAGATAAGAATGGGGACACTATGGCTCCCCAATACCTGTTAGTAACCAAGAAGCACAAAAACTTGCTGCCAGCAGTGGGGGGGCCGTGCTCACAGCATGACTGCCTGGGGCCTCCCAGATGGGCTGCAGAGCAGGCACAGAGAGCCCGCCGCCTGCCCCACTCGTGCAGCTCTCTGGTCCGTGCCCCGGCCTTTCTCAGGCCCCGGTCAGGATCCAGGGCCTCTGCCAAGGGCTCACACATTCCTTGCGTTTCTCCAGTCTCTGAGCAGCTGCTGCAGGCCCTTTTCTCTTGTGTTGATTTATTCTTTATTGTTCCTGAAATACACCCAGAGGCCTTTGGCACTGGGCACCAGCAGAGCCTCCAGCCCAAGCCCCAAGTACACATCCACCAGGCTCTCTGGGACCTGGGCCAAGCCAGCTGGCATGATGGGCCCTGGGGTCAGACCCAGCAGCCGGGAAGGGAGGCCCAAGATCCCACCGACCCCCAGCCTATGGTCCCAGAGCTGTTCTCAGGACGATCGAGGCTGGGATATTTGGGGAGGAGGAAATGCCTGCAAGGTCTCTGGGAGGCCTAAACTAAACCTTTCCACTCCTCCCATGAATAGGTGACTCCCCCAGCAACCTCCCCGCCCCCTGCCCCCCGACCCCAACACACACACAGCTGACCCACACGCGCCTGTGCCCTCCACAGCAGGGCCCTGTGGCTCAGGCTGGGCTTCTGGCTGCCCTATCACGTGTTTGGAGAAGGAGGCCTCAGAGGGGTCTTCCCCACCCTTCCCAGCCCAAAATATCTCCCTTATCAGCCAGTCTAATGGTGCCTGAATTCCTACTATCAACACTTCATTTCAAGGGTCAAAGTACTGTTCCCTGTGCACATGAAAACAGCCCAGAGAACTGGGGGAGCTGCCTGGTAAAAAGACAGGGCTTTGGGGTCAAACAGAATGTGTCCCGGCTTCTCCAATCACCTGCCTTTCTGTGGGCCTCAGTCTCCCCGCCTGTAAATGGGCACAATATCTTCATCTCGTAGTGATTGCAGGATTAAATGAGGCTTATATATATGGGGAAGGGCTGGGGGGGGGGGGGGGCGTGGTGAGGAGGGTGTGCCTGGCACAAAGAGCTCAATAAATGAGATTTCATTGCCCCCTTGCTAGGCAGGGGCAGATCATTCATTAGTAGTCTTCAACACCTGGAGGAGGATGAAATGGCCTGACTCTTCCACTTCCACAGCGGGCTGAGAGCAGGGCTGAGCAGGCAGGAATAGGACAAGGGGACTAGGAGTCCCAGTGACAACGCTGGGCTCTGCAGGCATCTGGCCTAGGGCCCTAGGAGGCGCGCACTCAGCACGGGCCTCCCCAGAACTCAGCCGCGCCAGCAGGGCCTGCAGGGACGTGGTGGGACAAGAGTCCCCAGACAAAACCTGGCAGGGCCTCCAAGCCCATGACGGAGCCTCCACCCTCCTGGGCTCCATCTAAGAGCAATAAAAGGGGAAGTGCCGTCACCTGAGGGAGGCTGGGGAGCGGGTGGCCACAGAAAGTTTGAGGAGGGATGCCAGAGGCACCGGGGCCTGCAGAGGGCAAGTAAGCCTGCCCCGAGGCCACCACAGCGAATGTCCCACGAGTAGAAGTGCCTGCCTGGTTATTTTTGGCACCTCTTCTGCCCAAAGCCAGCAAGGAAAGGCAGCTGCTAGCAACATGGAAGGCCTGTTTACACGCAAGTGTGCAAGCACTGTGCAGGGACAACAAGAGCGCCAGCAGCCACCGTGCAGAGGGGCCTCTGGCCCCCCCCCCCCCCACCGTCTTCCTCTCCCGACTGTCCCTGTATGGTCCAATCGGCATGCTGCACAGCCCACAGAGCGTGGCTACTTCTGCTTTCAGTCAGATCCAGTCTCCTAACCGCAACATGCACTCTCTCACACACACACACACACACACACACACACACACACACACACACACACAAATAACCATGGTGCCCGCTGAAAACCGGGCCACACCCAGGAGCCGAGACAGTATTCCTCTGGGCTCTTCCTGCACTGAAGTGGCCCGTCCCCGTGTCCAAACTGGGAGGGGCAGGGACCAGGGGCAGGACAGAGGAGCCTTTCCTCCCTCCTAAAGAGAAAGTGGGGACAGGCTACAGAACCTCAAGGAACTCGCTGCCTCTCAGCTTCCCCATTTGAAAGTGAAGGACTAGATGTCCCAAAGTGTTTTCCAGCTCTGGGTGACCCCCGGGAGCTGGGGAGCCCAGAACTATGACCCAGGGCCCGCTGAGGAGATCAGACAAAGCAAGGTCAGGTGGGGAGGAGGACCTGAGGCCAGCCAGGTGCACCCCAAGAGCTGGGAGGAGGAGGAGGAGGAAGAGGAGAAGGAAAGGGGAGAAAGGCCAGCCCACACGCGCTCTCAGGATTTTGAGTTATCACTCAGGCCGCTTCTGAGATCTCTTCCGATCCGAGCGCCAGGGCCTTCCCCTCCAAGGAACTGGCACATTCTGGCAACAGCAAGCTGGCTTGGGGCTTCTGTCTGCCCAGCTGCTGGAAAAAGCTAGGAATCGAAATTCCTCCCTATTTTCCTTCCTCTCTGGACCCCATTTCTCCAGAGAAGATGGGTGGCCTCAGAGGGAACCCCCTTCTGGCTGCAAGCCTGTTGGACCTCCCTCTCTCCAAGCCTCAGCCTGGACAAAGCTGCCCTGGCTGCTCCGCTCCCCCCTTCCTGAGACTCCTGCAGGAAGCAGTGCCTGGAAAAAAATAACACTCCCCACGAGCTCCCTGTGGCTGGAGGGAAAGGCGGAGGGAACAGGGAGCACCTTCCCGGGCTGGCCACAGCACCAGGCTCTGTTCCAGGAAGAACAAGATCAAGAACCACTGCCAGGGACGCCTCAAGGCCTCCAGCCCCTCTCCTCCCCACCAGTCCCTGAAAACCACAGCCAAGTAAGTCGGGTCCCTCAGGGAGCCCCTGAGCCTCACCCCTGAAAAACACCAGCTCTCTCCGGGCATGTGGCAACTTTCTTCTTATATAATATCTTGGTGGCCTCCCCCCCCCCCCCCGCCCCCGCCCCTGCACCCCCCACTCCACCCCTGCTACTTCAATTGGTGAAAGAGCCAAAGTGCTTTTAGGAGCAACTCCCACCCCAGGCTCCACCCAAACTCCACTGAGGTCACACTGAGAGGCTTCAGGTGAAGCGAAGACAAGGGGACTTTTTCCTTGGCTGAGAAAGCAGCCCTCCTCCCACCCACGTGAGCAGTTCAGCCTGAGGCCTGGGTGGGTAGGTTCCCAAGAGTACCATCTGATCTCTGGGAAGTTGAGCCCTTAACCCTCTGCTGCAGGGACCGAATCACTTGCAAAAGTACACAGGCAGCAGGGTCTGGGCTGGTCTAGACTGGAGTGTATCACTCGGTTTTGCCCAGGGCCTAGGGAGTTCAACAAGGAGCTTCATTTACATAAGCCCCAGTTGCTTGGGAGGGTACCCTCCTACCACTAGCAGGACACCCTTCATTTCCTCTTCCCTGGAAGAAGCAAAAGGCAAACAGGAGCTGGGCTTGGTGGGAACCTGTGAAATGCAAGCCATCATCTACTGGGTACCTACTATGTGCCAGTCACTCTGCATGCACGATCTTGTTTAACCTTCGCAGCCACCCTATGAGGAATTATCATCCCCATTTCATAGGTAGGGAAACTAAGGCTCAGGAAGTTAAGCAATGCTCAAAGCCACACAGCAAGTGGGGAAGCTGAAGCACGAACCCAGGTCTGCCCAGGCCTCGCTTCTATGCGCCTGCCAGGCTTCCTTCAGAGACACCGCCCGGGTTACTGTCCACACACCATCCAGGAGTGGTGTTCTGAGTGTGGGGACGGAAGCACGTGTGGACAAGTTTTGCCTGATGGCTTTGGAATCTGAACTGATGCCCCACTAACTGTTACTGTTCGCAAGTGTGTGACTGTGAGAGCCCCTGTAAGTGTGCGTGTGTTGGCAGTGGAGGGAGGGTGATCTGGATTCCAAAGAGCAGTTTCCAACACCGAAGTTATGCTGTAATGCTTCTGATTCACAAAATGAGCTCATGGCCTCATGGATCCTGAATGTTGCTTCCAATGCAAATGCAAATCCCGTAAGGAAGAACTGGGGATTTTAGCACACTCCACCCAGCTCAAAGAGCTTGTTTAATTCAGCCCCACAGTCAGAGCGATCCTGTGCAGAAACAACTCTTCCAATGGAACACGACCCCTGGCTGCATCTCCTGCAGCCTGTGGAGTGTCAGGGAAGAATGGAGCCCCCAGGCTGCCTCTAAACTAACGCATACACACACAGGAAGGGTGCCAATTGGCCTGGCCAAAGGAAATGCCCAGTGTAGCAGATTCGTAGGCAGGAGGCTCCAACTCTTTCACCCTGAGGTCCCACTGGGGTCAGGATTATGGGACACAGTCTCCAGAAGGCCATCCCTAGGGCAGTGCCAGGAGATTGGGTTCACCAGCAACAGAATCACACATGGACCAACCCTTTTGAAACCAACGGCACAGAATGAATCCCGCAGCAGGACTCACTGGGCCCACCACATGCTAAGTACATGTGTTTTGGATGAAGATCTTTCATTTATTTGTTCAGCTAACATATACTAAACACCTACTAGATGCCGGGCACTGTGGGAACAATATAGAGCATAGGCTAGAGCAGAGCTAGGATAATCCTGAAATGTGCTTTCAACATTTGATGTATGTGTACTAACTTGCAAAATCCTCACCGCAACTCTATGAAGGTATAGAAACTCTAGCTCCCAGTTTGTTTCGAGCACCACACTACAGTATGTACACAAATGACTATATAAGGTGGAAATGAGTATTCAGAAGAAGGCTGAGGTTTCTCCAAAGAAATGGCATTTGAAACACGATTAGAAGGATAAGCAGGAACCTCCCAGCTACTTCTGGCCATCCCCACTCCACCAGGAGCAAGATTTCCTTCTGGGAGACCCAACTGCAGGAGAGGGGCTATCAAGGCCAAAGATTTCTGGACGAGTCCCACTCCCCTTCCAGGATACTCTGCTCCATGTGCCCCTCCACCCCCTTTCCTTCTCCTGCTCAGGGACCCAGAGGCCTTGGCTCCACTGGGCAGCCCTTCCCTGAGTTCTGCAACCACAGGAGGCTTTCAGCTGCAATCTGTAACTGCATGTTGCCTTTTCCCCCCCTCTATTTATTAAAAGCTGCAGCCCACAGGGCTAAACACTCAAACTATTTTTAAATCCCACATTTAAAAAGTTGAACTCTCATCCCCATGGGCACTCCAGGGCACTCTTTCCTAGGGTGGGGTGAGGGGCTGACAGAGCCAGGAGTGTGGGTTCTTCCCCGTGCTTGGAGAGGCCACACTGGGAGTGGTCAGGTTGTCCCAGAGCAAGCTGCCTGGTTGGGGGTGGGAGGTAGGAACCCTCCAGGTTCTTCACCCCCCTGGCCTCTGGGAGCTACTCAGACCAGAGAAACCTGCCAGAAGCCAATCCAATTATTGTGGAGACTGGGCCAGGGCCATGCAATGAGATGGTTTATCACAGTAATTGAATGTTCACACCCCTATTATTCACTGTCCAGAGCCAAAGGAAAAAGAGGATCCGTAAATTCCCAACCATGGATAGTTTCTCCTTTTCCCTTCATCCTGAAGCCACCCATCAGCCCGTGAAAAGGGTGCATTTCTCTGATGCTAAAGGGGCACGTGCACACCACCCCTAGGAGGTTCTGGAGCAATACAGGTGGATTCCTTCCCTCCGCCGGGGCCCCTCAAGGGAGGAGAAGCTTCTCCTGAGGGCTGCGGTTCTTCCGCCTTCATCAGGCCCCCAGCCTCAGTCCTGAAGCTGCAGAGCCAAGGGGAGGCCAGACCTCCGGGCCGCCACCAGGCCAGGCTCCCCCTGCTGGAGCAAGCCAGACCTCCCCTCCCCCCAGCCACAACTGCCAACAGGGATCCCCTGCACACACGTGCCTAGGCGGCCTCCATAGTCACCCAAGGCCAGCCGGCTCTCCCCGTCCCACCGTCCCCTGAGCGAGGCTCCATAGGCTGGCACGCGGGTGCCATGCGGGATGGTGGAAGCAGGAAGTAGCCACTAAAGTTGCGACCAACAAAGTTTTAAATGGGGTAGAGTAACTTCCCCTTTCATCCTTCCATCGGCTCACTCTGGAGGCTGGGCTGGAATACCCAGGGGCCCCCACTTAGACTGGCAGGTACCTCCTCCGGGTCTAGCTTCCTGAGGCTTCCTCGGGGCTCAGGCTGGAAAGCGTCTGGCCCTTATCCAGAAGCCTGGGTGGGGGCCCTAGAGGTGCAACCTGGCGCACACGTTCCTGGATGGGTGAGTTGCAAGGGGCGTATGACTACCTCCACCAAGCCAGCCACACGCAGGGTCCAGAAAAAAACCCGGGCTCCTGAGTTCCGCACAGGACCCGCCAGACGCAGCACCAGGGGAGGCTGCGGGAGAGCTCCGCAGGCCGCGGCGGCGCGGGGCGTGCGGGGGCGGGCGAGGGATGACAGGTCCGAGGTGCGCCCGCAGCCGGCCGCCCGAAGCGCTCCAGCGCAGGCCTCTGCTGCACTGGCCCCGGGCCCCTGCCACCCCTGGCATCTCCGTCCCCCGAACTCCGGGCGCGGGCGCAGCTTCCTGTCCACGCTCCGGTGCACACGGGAAGGGGAAGGGGCTCCCGCGCCAAGTCCCCGCAGCTCGCGAGACCCTCCCCCGCCTCGCGGACCCGGGCTCGGTCACGCAAGCTGGTCCCGGCGGACACCACGTTTCGCTCAGGCGGAGGAGGAGCCGCCGCCGCCGCCGCCACTGGCTCGGCGGGTTGGGAGGGTTTTCCTGCCGGGGCCGCGCCCGGGTGGGCGGGGGCCGCGCGCGAGCTGCGTAGCTGCACAAACACGGCGGGCTGGCGCTGCACACGCAGCTGCGCGCGGGGGGTGCGGGCCGCCGAGGGGGCGGGCGGCGGGGCGGCAAACGCACCTACACACGCGCCCCCCCCCGCTTGCCGCCCCGGCGGCAGAAGTTGCGGCGCCGCGCCCCCAGCAGCCCGCAGCCCCGCGCCCCCGCGCCCGGCCGCGCCTGCAGAGCTGCAGCCCGCGCGCCCACCCGCCGCTGCTTGCGCGCAGCCCGGGGTCCCTCGGCCGCCGCCGCCGCCGCCAGGGCGGGCTCTGCGCAGCGCCGCGTGCAGGCCTCGGCCGCCGGCGCGGCAGCCCCACTTACCCTGCTCCTCCCCGAGCTCCGGCATCGGCTGTCCCCTCTCCGCCGCGGGCCCGCCGCCTTCGGTCGCCTCCCTGGCTCCAGCCGCCTGCACGCACTCCCGATTTTTAAAAACAAACAGGCGCCGCCGCCTCCCCGCGGCGCTCGCAGGGTTTCCGCCAGCCCGCGCCTCCCGAGGCTGGGAAGTTTGCTGGCAGGGCCCGGGCGGGACGCGCGGGCTGTCACCCCTCGCTCCCGGCGCAGGAGCCTCGGCGCACCCCGCGCCCGTGGTGTCCGCCTCGCGATCGCTCTCCCTCCCTCCGTGTCACCCCCAGTCCTGCGATGCAGTGTCAGGATTGCACTGCTCTGACTCATCGGTTGAGCTCACAGCTTGAAAAAAAAAAAAAGAGAGAGAGAGGGCGAGAGGCAACAGCGAAGGAGGAGGACTCTCTGGCGTGCTACAAAGGATTGCACAACTCGGGGCTGGGAGCACGAAGCGCCCAGCGGCCGGCCGGCGCGCGCGGCACCGCGGCGAGCAGGAACCAGCTCTACCACTACATCAGCACAACTGTCTCGGGTCGGCCTCTCCGCCTGCAGGCCCGGCGCCGCCCACTTCCTGCGACCAAATAAGGCCCGGGAAGGCGGCTTTAAACCTCCGGCGGCTGGCCGGGCTGGGGATTTCCAGCAGACTTCACCTCCACTCCCGAATCAGTCGCCACCCTCCCCCAGCCCAGGCCGGCGCCCCCGATGGCTTTGCTGGAACCAGCAGGCCACGCGGCTCGTTCCTTTCACACCAAGGTCAGGAGGAGACGGTGACGAAATGTTTGGAAACCCATCGGGCCTGCCAGGAAAGTATGTGTGTGATGTTGGGGAGGACACACGTCGCTTTCTTCCAGAAAGAAAACTCTTGTTTTGGATACGGTAAAGCATGCTCAATCCTGTCCAAGGCACTTCATTAACAGTCTCCCGAAGTTTCACTTTTTGGCTCGTCAGCAGCCTAGTGGTGTTAAGGTTATTGAGAAACTGGTCCCAGCCCCTGTAAAAGACTCATGTCTCGATTACTTAGGTGTGAAAAGCTCCTCGGTTTAATTCTAGCAACTGAGGCCAGAGTCGGGCAGCTTTTCACTGCATGCCTCTATTTCCTCTATCTTCCCTACCATCCTCTGATGGCTCCTCAACTGGCAGGAAGATGGGAAACATTTCTGCTACTCAGGAGGTTCTTGCTGGCCCCCACATACAATGCGGCTCCAGGGCCAGGAGAAAGTCCTGGGGGAAGGGAGCCCTTTTTTCCTGGTTCCTTTCGTTTGTTTTGGTTTCTTGTTTTTCCCGAGGAGATGGGTCAGAAGATTTCTCTTTGAAGGAAAAACCACGGAAGAATACACTGTGTCCTGGCAGCTGCTTTTCCCCTGTGGCCAGTCCTGAGAAGCAGGTGCATCCCTTGCTTTCTCAAGCGGAAGGGGAGGGGCGGCAGAGTGTGATTCTCACCATCCCTCCGTGCCTGCAGGGCAAGGACCTTCCCCATCACACCCCTCCTCCTGCCCCCAGTGGATGACAGAGATAACACTGATACCTTCTGCCTAGAAACCTTCAAAACCCCACACTTGCTTCTAAGGGGCATGACCTTCCTGTCCTCTTCCACCCCCTCACTGGCAAGAGCACCTGTGTGCATCTGGAGCTCACACTACCCCGGAGGAAAAGGGCTTATTTGCACCATGGTATGACAGACATGTCACAGTAATGAGAACTTAAGCCTCATCTGCAAAATAATTATGCCAGGGGACTAGACCGGATGACCTTTTAAAATTCCTTCATAAACGTTTAAAATCCATGATTCTGTGATTGTAAAAAATGAATGGAGGAGCCAGGGAAACCACCTTCCAACAAAGAAAAGCCCAGGCTCTCGGATTTAGCATCTTCTCTGACAGTATTGTTCCTGACAATTCTCAAAGCATGTCCCCACACAGCCTGCTTAACTACCCAGAGTGTGAGAGAGTTTCATCCTGCTCGTTTTATGGATGAGAACATTGAGGTTGAGAGGCTGAGTGACTTGCACAAGATCACAAGGCAAGCCAATAGTTTGTCACCTCTCTGTTCCTCTTCCCATCTCCCCCAGAGGAAGGCAGTGAGCAACTGAGGGACTGGGATGCTCAGTCATGCAGGCCCCCAAGTAGAGGCTGGACTCTCGGGACTCTGTGTAAAGCCT
This sequence comes from Hippopotamus amphibius kiboko, assembly GCF_030028045.1. Lineage (NCBI taxonomy): Eukaryota > Metazoa > Chordata > Mammalia > Artiodactyla > Hippopotamidae > Hippopotamus > Hippopotamus amphibius. Next base: position 159,480,832 of record NC_080189.1, read on the forward strand.
TTTTGTTTTTTCCATTTTTCTGATTTTTTTTCCTTCCCACTGATATCTCATCCAAGTGAGGGAAGCCAAAGCAAAGCCACCTGGTCTCCAGGGCTCACTCCTCTGCAAACCTGCAGCCATCCTGACCTCCCCCTTGAGCCTGGCCCCCCGAGCTGGCCTCAGGCCAGCCCAGAGTGAGCCCCTGCCAAGAGCCAGTGCACATCAGCCCAGGGATGTTCCCCACTGGGGAGCACATTCCTAGAAAAGCCTGCCACCATGGAGCCAGGGCCCAGCCTCCAGGGAACAAGCAGGAGCCACTCCAAAGGGTACTCCTCAGCCTCGTCCCGCCAGGACTTCCTCCCTGCCCCACGCTGGGCTGCTGGGCCAGGCCCAGGAAGTAGCACACGGAGCAGAGACAGGTGGCAGGATGCATGAGGCACAGAAGTTGGTGACCTGGAACAGCCCTGCTCATCCTGGAGCAGCTCATGCTCACAAAGGAAGAGAGGGAGGAGAAGGGGCATGTGCGTGTTTAGGGGAGGAGGGCCCAAGACTGTCCCAGGTGGCCCCTGCCTGGCAGGAGAAGTCTCCCTCCCAAAGGCAGGCAGATGAGGATGTGTAAAGAAACCTGCAGCTCTTCCGGGAAAGCCCTGGAGTTCAGTTTTGCTGCAGATATGACAGTGCAGAATCACTGACATGTGAAGTGAAAGTTTTGGTTTTAGAAGCTCCAGTCCTTCCTACAGGGGCAGCTAAGAAGGGTGTCCTTTGGGGAAGAAAAAAAAGGTGTTCCAGGGACCTTACCCATAGAGTGGGCTTTTCTCCACCAGCAAGCTTCTTTACAAACTGCAGAAAAGAGAGTACAGAGCTCCAGTTCCCAGGGAATGCATCTGCTGAGAAACACTCCCTAGACAGGATTTTGAACTCTGGGTCCAGTGACAGGAGAATATGGCTTTAGAGAGGCTTCTTGGAATGGCATCAGCTCTCTGGACGCGGTTCACAGTGATCCCTCACTGCCCTGAGTGGTCATCAACAGCATCCACTTCTGAGACACCCCGAGACCATGAGGAAGCTTCCAAGGGTGAATTTTGCGGTGTGTGAATTATATCCCAATAAAGCTGGTGTCAAGAGAAAAACAAAAGCTTCCAAGGAGCCAGGTTCTCACCACCCATCCACCTGCCTCTGACTTTCTGCTTCTATCATTCCTGATTTGAAAGAGACGTTTTCTTCACCCCAAACCCCATACCTGCTTTCCATTGTCCTTTCTCTGTCAGGACTTTATATTGAGGCCAGCACACATGGTGTGTTTAAGTGAATAACCAACCTTTACAGGAACGTGGGGAATAGAGGGTACAGATACCTCTGAGTAAATCCCAAGTCCACAATGCTGGGTTCCTTATGTCCCTCGTGTCCCTGCTGTCATTTCCCTTTTCAGAATAAAGGCACTACCTCTAGGACCTCATCACCTACAGTTACAACAGAAGAAAGGCAAGACTGCAGAAAGAACAGGGAACCAGGACTGAGTTTGGGTCCTGCCTAACTAAAGCCAACCCACTGTGTGATCTTAGGAAAGTTGATGCCTTCTTAGAGTCTCGTGTTTTGGGTCCCTAAGAGATGTACTGTAAGTATTTGCTACACAAACAATAAAAGGATGCCTACTTTCTAGGGACTTCGGAGAATTACAAGGAGAAAAAAAAACTGCTTTATAACTGTATCATGCTATATATCTATAAGAGGTTACAATTTTTTTTTTTACTGTTTTATCCTATATCCCCTTCTCCCAAAACTAGCTTCTCCCTTTCAAGAACCTAGTCCAGTCAAGGTTCTTTTTCCTCTGAAAAGACCCCAGGTCCACCCCCATCAGCTTCAGGGTGACCCTCTGCTGGGCTCTGCCCAGAGAGACTCTTTCCAGCACTGACTCAGCGTCCCATCCAGGTGTCTCTCCAAGGCTTCTGCCCAGTCCCTGCTCTTTGTGTCCTTCCCTCCAAGCTTTTCCACTGTGCGCCCCACCCCATGCCAAACAGGGATACTCCTTTGACACCTGTGCCTTCTCTTCACCCCTTTTTGCCACATCCTTTCTGAGGGAGCAGGGAGCTCAAAACCCCAGCTGTGAAGTTACGCCACCATGTACTGAGAAGTCCCCACACTGTCTTCTCTTTTACCCTTGAACACCCAGGGGGCCCTCCGCCTGAGTTCACATTTACCTCACCTGTTCTGGGGCAGGGCCGTGCCCACCACAGCAGCCCACAGCTGTCCTCATCCCGTAGCCCTCCCACCTGCCCCCGCCTCCACCTCCCTCTCTCGCAGGCCTGGGCCAGGTTCTGAGTGCCTTTGTCAAGCCTGACAGGGAGCTTCTGCAGATGTCCCCAGTTGCTGCTGCCACTCTGGGAGAGACGTCTGGCTGGGGATAGGGAGAAGGACAAAACAGGTGTGGCCGCCAGGAAGGGCGGGCCAGCAGGGCCAAGGGGACAGAAACGCCCTTTCTTCACAGAACCAGAGCTGCCAGCTTCCCACAGGTCTCATTTCAGCACAGCCCCACACCCCCTGCAGAAGCAGCCCCAGAGCAGACTCCCTCACAAGCTGTTCTCTGGAGCTCGGCTTCTCTACCTTGTAGCTGTGGGCCGGGAGGAACGGGACCTCCAAGATCCGGTGTATGCACTGGGCATCCTTTAAGCATTATGTTTAAATGAAAACAAATACAAATGATGCATCTTGGACTAGAAGCCAAAACTCATATTCATGGGAATGTACGCGTTAAGAGCACAGGCTGAGACCTGAGTCCAATTCCTGGCTCACACTAGCTTGATGACCTCGAGCAAGTTACCTAACCACTTGGTTTTCTCTTGTGCAAAACGGGGATGATGAGCTTAATATGTATACATGTAGCTGATTCGCTTCATTGTGCAGCAGAAACTAACACAACATCGTCAAGCAATTTATACTGCAACAACAACAAAAAAACACACAAAAAAACAGTGTCTGGTGTACATTGTCTTTCCTAAGTATTGGCTACCATTTTCTCATCTCCTAACTGATGTTCTAGTCTTGCACACTTATCATCACCCACACTGCCATCAGAATGCTCACATCCCTTTCCAATAGCTCCCATCATCTACTGCAAATAGCTGAGACTCTTAGCCAAACTGTTAGGCACTTGCAGTTCTGGAATGATCCAGCTCTGCCCTACTTCTCAGCCCCAGGCCCACGCAGCCAAACAACCTGAAGTTCCCCAAGATGCCTGCTTTCTCCATGTGCTCCTCCTCCCCCCACTTTCATCCACAGGTAAACTCACCATACCCTGGTCCTGACTTGAGCTTAATGGCAGCTCTTCCAGGAAGCCTTCCTTGACTCCTCCAAGCAGAGCACAGCCACTGCAGTGTACACTGCTGCAGCCCTCCCAGATCCCCTTTATCTATCAGGCTGGTAGGCTGCTGCACCGTCCCTCAGCTATTGTGAGTGTTGGCTGCTAAGCACGCACCACTGCCGCCTTCTCCAAGGGAGCCTTTGCTGGGAGAGAGCACTGCAGCCAATGACTGCCTGGGGTGGGGGAAGGAGGGGGGTCAGAGAGGGGTGGGTCCAAAAAGTCAACCCCCCTTGCCTCAAGGTGGGATCAGATCTGTGGTGGTGGAATTCCTATTGCAGGGCTCCCTGTGGGATCTGGCTGAAGCTAGCTCCAGCTGCAAGACATCCTTCCTTGCTTAGCTTCTTTCCCAGCCCAAATCTGCTTCCCTCACTCCCTTCCTCCTGGGAGAACTTCCTAAATCCATCCCAGGCACCCTGAACTGTCTTGGTCTCTGCCCCTAAGGATCAGACCAGCCACTATCTCTACTACCTCCCAAGGCATCCTCGGTTTATCTTGACTCCATCCTCTGCACATTGTTCTACAGCTGCTTCCTGCACCATCTCCCTACTTGGATCAGAGCTTCTGAAGGGCACAGCCTAGATCTTAGTCACTTTGTATCCCTGGCGCTTAAACAGTGCCTGCACATGGTGGGTGCTTAGTAAATGCACAGATAAAATAATATTTGTGAAAATTTGAGGTAAGCAATAAAATGCAACTATTATTATCACTGCTTTTTATCACTATTCTGTTTCTTCCATTCTGAGATGCACATTTCCCCCCATTTTAATATCTCTGAAATCAGGATGCATCTTACAATTAACAGCACATCATGGTTTAATTAGCAGCATTTTCTTTTTCATAGTTTTACATAAAATAACGGTCATTTTATAATCATTGGCTTCTTAGGTTCAATGGTGTATGGTATTATCATTATTTTTGGCCTTGCCACGCAGCTTGTGGGATCTTAGTTCCCCAAACAGGGATTGAGCCCAGGCCCCTCACAGTGAAAGCACCGGGCCCTAACCACTAGACTGCCAGGGAATTCCCCTGTATGGTATTACTGCTACTGCTCACGGCTACTGACACTGGATCTCCTGAGTTCTGGGGACTGCAGGGCAAAATCCACAGAGCTAAATTCCCATTACCTGAGCTCAGTAGCTGTCAGGCCAGCTCTCATAAAGTGACCTGCATTTGCCCAGGGATCGGAAGGACCCCCGTGTCCAGATACCTCTGGAAATTCCCATGAAAGCAGGCCAATGTGATGCGGAACACGTTCTGGATTGGGAGTCAGGAGAGCAATGTTCTAAGCCTAGTTCTTCCTCTAATTTTCTGGATGACCCCACGCAGAACCTATGAGCACATTTACTGAGCGTCTACGAAATGCTTGACATGATGTGAGCCCAATAGGTCCACCCAGCACCCTGAGAGGAAGCCAGTATCCTCATTTTATAGATAAGGAAGCCAAGGTTCAGAAAGGTTAAACAGCGCTTCCAAGGTCAGACAGATGGTATTTGACTGCTGGACTCTCTGAGTCCTCCTCCCTGCTATATGAGGGCCTGTATTTCCCAGAAAAAAACATCAAATAATGAGGGGTCACACATTGGAGGCTCACAAGCCATTCTCATTCCCAGAAACACTGTATTTGCCCCATGGAATGTATTTTATTTTAATTGAATTAAATTTATTTTCAACAGTTATTTAAATCAGGAGATTTAAGCTAAAAATCGGGCTTTCTGGTTTGTCATGAAAAAAAATTGGACACTGGCCACACTGAGCCCTCCTTCTTGGAGGTGGAGCCAAAGTGGCCGTGCAAGGGAAGTGGCGTCGGGAGGGGAACGGGGCTGTGATGGGACGCACAGATTCCAACTTTCCACAGATCCCACCCCTCCCTAGGCCACGGGTCACTGCTGTTTATCATCTCACTTGTGCCACTTTCTTGGGCCCAGCCAGCCTCTGTTACTGAGATCCCCTCAGTTCCCCACAGGCCTTTGAATGGGTGACCCTTACCCCAAATGAACACATGTGCCCTCTGCAGCCCTCACAGCCTGTGGCTCTTCCCAGAATCTCCCAGCGCGGCTTCCCTCCAAGGAGGTCGTTTTATGAACCTATTTCAGAACCACTCAGGCAAGCCCCTGCCTGGCACCTGCCTCCCCTCTGCCTCCATCACAGGGCCCCCATTGTTGGTCCCTCCCACCCTCATCCCCACCCCCACCCAGAAGTCGGTCCCAGCCAGTGCCAGGTCTGCAGGCAGCGGAGGGATTGGCTGAGGCGGTAAACCAGGCAGGTGTGGAGAGGAGTTGGCTCAGGTCAAGGGGCGGGGCTCCACCCAGGGAAGGAGGGAGTGAGGAAGGCAGGACTTTGTATTTCCCAACAGGAAAGGGGTTCAAGAGATAAATGGAAGTGGGGAGCCTCCGCAGTCACAGAAGATGAGCACGGTTTGACACATAAGGAAAGACAAACAGTAAATCATCAGGAGGGAAAATGTACACTCTCAGCAGCAATTTAAGACATGCAAAGTAGAACACAATTAAGGACCCATTATGGCTGGAGTCCGCGTGAAAGTAAGTAAATAAATGAAACAAGAAAGCGGCAGGCAGGGTCATCAGGAAACAGCTGCGCATACACTGCTGTGCCACTATAAACTGTTCAGATCTTTCTAGAATGTGATTTGGCATTGTGTTGCAAGAGTTTAAGACTTGATCAGGTAATTACAGTCAGGGGACCAGATCCCGTGAAAACAACTTAATCACAACAAACTCCACCACAAAGGAGTTTTTATATAAGATGCTCATAGCATCTGTATATAGACCCCCCCCAAATGGAACTCCATTCATATTACAGTATGATGTGGTAACAGAATGAAATATGAAAGGATTGGCACATGGACACCGTCTGATGAAACCATTTGATGAACTCACATTAAGTGACAAAATCAGTACAAAAAATAGTGGAGGTGGGCTTTTAAACTATGTTGAAACTTCCATAGAAACATTACCAGCAATCAGAAGAGAATTCTGAACAACACGAACTGCTAAGGTGTCATGCTTATTCTGTTAAGTTGATCAAGGTGGTTTAAACAATGATGATGATGTAGTAAACGCCTTTGAACAGGTGCCAGGCTCAGGTAGGCCCAGGCCCCCGGCTGAGGAAGGAAGAAGGAATGTAAACTGGGAGAGGAGGGGTTATAGCTGCAGGCAGGGGAAGGGCCCCAGAGCTCCCCTTATCAGGAGGGCTCTGAAAGACACCTCTGCCGAAGAACCAGAGTTACACAAATAAACCCCCACAATTTAACCTCCAAAGTTCCGGGTGCTAACTCTTACTGCTGCATTTGTGCTCTCAATTTTACTAATACCTTATTTCAGCTACTTTGTAGGTGACACCGGGGCTCTTCGCGGGTTAGCCTAGGAACCCAACCACCATTTATAGCATTGTTTCTATGGAAATGGGTTTCAAGCTTCAAGAAATTGAGCTGCTGACAACCCGAGGGCATGCACGTGGTCTCTAAATTAGGGAACCGAGAGGAGCAGTTATTGCTGGGTCCTGGGCTCAGGAAGACAGCATGTCACTTAGATTCCGTGTCAGTTAATACACCACCAGCAATGATCCCGTTGGAGTTGGCTGGCGGTCACTGTAGGGGTGGGGATGGGACCACGGCATATAGGAATGAACACGATAGTCTAGGGAAGCACGTGGACATTCCCCACCCCGCCTCCAAACCCACGCATGAGCCAGCATGTCATGGAAGACATGAAACCGGCCTGAGTACCCTTCGTGAGTATCCAAGCAAGCCCTGCACCCACACGCTCTCCAATTTCTCTCTGACCCTGGCAAACCTCCAGCCACCAGGCCCTATTTCAGTCTGATCGTGGAACAACAAACTCCAAATCTTTGACGGTTCTGGAATGTGGCTTTAGCGGATACAGGCTTGTGATAACCCATCTCTCCACACGTTCTTTTGCGGTGGCTTCTGTGTGAGCAGGCTCCAACCTGCCCGCTCGAGGTCTGCCCAGGGCTCTGCAGCTCCCACCCACCTCGGGACTCCAAGTAACAAGAGGAGTCTCCATTTCCTGCCTTGGACTGTGCTAGTCACAGGGAAGGAATGATCACTGGCCCTCCAAACAGACACTCCACGTGACAAGAAAGTTCCCCACTGAGAAGAAAAGGCTGCACAAGGGGGGAGTGGTGGGTGAGGAGGCCATGCACTAGGTGTCCCAAGGTGCTGAGATGCCAGAGATACAAGGTGGTCAGAAGGCGGTCAGAAGATAGTCAGCTGCTCAGCCAGAGGCCACACCTGCAGCTGCAAGTCCCAGCAGAGCTCACGGCAAGACGGGAGGGGTCAGAGGGCCCCGCCGGCCAAGCCAGAGGCAGACTGGATGAATGTGGGGGGCTCCAGGAGGCTGGGTGAAGGGCAGCTCAAAATTTCAATACTATAATGAATATGTGCAACACTGCAGACACCCAGGACGTGAATCGCCGGGGCTCCACCTGGGTCAGGCAGGGCTGCAGAGGTCCGTTTGCAAAGCGTACCCTCCCCACTGCCTGTGTGAACTGCAGAAGAGAGAATCGGCCTCCCACTGCAGCTGGGCCAGCAGGACCAGGCAGCCTCGAGGTGAGTGGGCGGCTCAGAGCCACAGCCTCGGGGCCACACGTGCTCACTGGGCTGGCTCCCTGGAAACCCAGGTGCGAACAATCACCTGCTGCTCTGAGGCCACTTGGGGGTCTCCTGTACCAGGCAGAGTCCATGCTGGGAGCCCGGAAGCTGTGCGGTTAGCCAGCCTAGGAAGTCAGGCCTCAGGTTACTAAAAGACTCACTTAGCCAATCTGAATTCTCCAGCCCCTGCAGTGCAGGGGGCTGATAAGACAAAGCAGTTCCTTCTTTCAGGTGGTAACAGATGGGAGGCTTGGCGTTCCTCCCTCTGGCCTCCTTCCCACCCAGATCCAAAGGCATTGATACGTTCAGGTCTTTTTAAAAAAAAAGTATATAATATATAATATAAGTAAAATAATATATAAATATATACATGTATATATTATAAGCATAATATATATTAAAGTACACTAATATATAATATAAATGTTATAAAAGTATAATATATTGAAGTGTATTAATGTTATATAAGTATAATATATATTAAAGTATTATATAAAAAAATATATAAAGCAATTTCAAACACACAGATACTTCACTCATAACCACTTCACCTAAATCTTGTATTTACCTGATGCCAATTTATACTATAGCCAATGTAATCAGCTTTTATGAACTCATCAAGTGTATGTGCAATTTTGCCTGTTAAAACAGATGGCACTTTTTCACCAAAATTCTTCAGCATTTTCCCATGAATTAGTATCATCTTCATATTAATTTAACAGTGGCACAATACTCCACTGAGGCCAGGTATCACAAATTATACAGCCACGTGGAACACTCTGGCTGTTTATAGTTTTTTGCTATTTTAAACAATGTCGCTATAAATATCTTTGTGCATATAGCTCTTTTCCTTTCTAGAATTATTTCCTTAGAATAAATTCCCAAGAGTACTACTAATACGTAAAAGGAAATGAACATTTTTTATAGCTTCAAGTTCTACATTTTAAAAATATATTGTTCCGTGTGAGTTACCTGGACTGTGTTCCTCCGAAGTAGTTTCCTCGACACCTCCCGGTCCTACCAAGCAAGGTAGGATTGCGTGGGGAGGGAAGAGGAAGGAGGACAGAGATATGGGTAGGAGGGTGCAGGGCTGAGATGGACAGGAGGAGAGAGCAGGCCCCATGGAGGCAGAAACAAAGGCAGATCCCAAAACAGATCCCTCCCAACACGGGCCAACGCCTCCCTAGCACATCAAACCCACCCCACCACACAAGTTTCCTCTGAACTGATCTTCCAAGGGCCAAGAACAAAAAACACACTTCAACAGGTTCCTAAACGCGATTTTAGAAATACTGTGTGCTTCCAGGATCTGGAAACATATTTTGCAAAAAACAGAGGCCATGCATTCACCAGCGGTCAAGCAGGCCCATGCATGTGTGGGTTCAACTTTGAGAAAGAAGAGAGTCCACCTCACCAGGTATGGTGGGGAAGATGCTCCCCCAGGCTCTCTCTAAGCAGCATGCAGACCCCGGATGACTATTCCACACCAGGAAGGCCCTTGAGACGTAATGCAGGTCCCACAGCAAGGCACCATGAAGACAGCCTGCCAGGCTCCATTCACAGGCCTGGGGAGTTTCTGAGCAGGAAAGAACTGCATGTGGTCAAGTGTCTCATTTTATAGACAGACTGGGACCCCAAGTGCCTCCTTGGGGCTCCTGCTACATCCTGCAGTCATTGTCAGGTGGGTGCTCCTCTTCCTCCTCCAGCAGGAAGAGCCACAACCTGCCCTGACCATCACTTGACTGAACAGGTCTTTCATTTTAGAGCCTCAGCGTCTCCTCTCATGGTGTGCTGACCCGTTCTCCCTAGCTCCTTCTCTGTGCAAAGCCAGCAGACTGTGCCAGGCATGGACACTAAGGGGTCCTCCAAGGGCAGCTGGTGTTAAGCCTTCTTCAGGGGTTGGGCTGATGGGGAGAAAAGTCTCTGCCACCTTTAAACCAGCTCCTCACCACAGATGCCTCCTCAGAGTCCTCCTCAGGGTGAGAGGGACCCAGGTGCTGGGCTCTGCAGCCCTAAATCCCCTTCCCACCCTCACCAGGGTCTCCCTCAGGCTCAGAGAAACAGCAACGCCACCGAGGCCACGGCTCCACCAGCGGGCGCAAAGCGAGGCTGTCAGTTCACCAACCACACGTAGCCCCTGACCTAGGCCAGGTCCTGGGCCTGCCCCCTGTGCCCTCACATCCCCTCTGGCCCCCCTTCCAGTCCCATCACAGGACACCTACTGTGTGCCAGGCGTGGTGCTAGGCCAGGGAGGGGCCAGGCACACCTGCAGCTGGTGCCAGCATCCTCCCAGGGGGAAGCCTGACTGCAGAAGTGCTAAGCTGCTGGCTCAGGAAGGCGGCAAGGAAGCAGGTGACTTCTGGCCGGTTCTGCGGGCTTCCGCCAGGAAAAGGGCAGGGAGGACGTGCTAGGCAGGGGGAACAAGGCACAAAGCGCAGAGGCACGGAGGAGCGCTGAGAAGCAGAGACACCCTAAAGGGCGGTGCCAGGGAAGGGGCAGCGGCAGGAGAGGAGGTAGAGAGGGGGCCTGGGGCCCCCAAGGCCTCATGTGCCTTTCTGAGGAATGTGAGGTTCCTCCTGCAGGACTTGGGTAGCCCTCAAAGGTTTTCAAGAGGGGAGACGTGATCAAAGCTGTGTTTTAGTAAAATAACTCGGATCCTTCAAAGACTTCTTTTCTGCTTCAACGTTGTTTTCGACACGATTCCATTTCATCTGGACAAAAATGGGCAAATCAATACAAATTGTGCCAGAGCCAACACTGGCCAGGAACATTCCTACTCCGTCCCTCCCAGGGGTCACCCTGACCCCACACGGGTGAGCAGGCCTCAGCCTGGAATCACCTCCAGTCCGCGGTGCAGGAACTCAGCCCTTGGCACACCCAGCTTGGTGGAGACCTCAGCTCCCCACTAATAGGCACCAGTGGAAAAGACTCTTGAAACGTTGGCAGCCACCACAGCCATGAGCCCAGAAGTTCAAAACTGCATCTTTCTCTTTAAAGCAAATTAATTCCTTCGTCTAAGATTATTGGAGCTGAACGGCCAAGATTTCAGTCAAGGTGCTTTTACTTCAAAGAGCTACAACCAGAGGATCTGAGGGCAAGAAGGAAGCCTGCACACACCTAACACACACGTTCTCGTCTGGATGAGGAAACTAGGCAGCGCTGCAACTGGCGATGCTGACAGCCCCAGGCAGGTGAAGCCCTAGCTCCTTTAGCTCAGGAACATCTCCACCAGGGGGACATCTTTAGAACGTGAAAAGAGTCCTGTCACTTTGGACAACTTGGGCACCAAGCCTGAAGCCAACCTCCAGTCAAAAGCAAGGTAGCACCTCCCAAACGCTTCATGGCCCTGTGGGTCTTGCCCAACTGCAGAGGAGAAACAGAATTCACATTGTAGCTGCCTGTTAGCCAGAGAGAGCCAAGCCCTTGGCCTCTGTCCTTACAAGGCAGCGCTGAAGTTTTCCAAGTGGAATCAAATGTGCAGGGAGGATCCAGATGCTGGGATGAGCTCTCTTTTCCACTGGAATCATTCAGGGTCCAGAGGAAAAATCCAATTGCTAATGAAATGCTCAGATCTCCAAAGTATATAAGAATCCTAAAGTTTAGCAGGAGGCCAAAGGATTCAGAAAGATGTCCAAAAAAGATTACGATCAAAATGTGGATATTTTCAGTGGCCTAAGGGGGATGCCCCGTCTCCATCTCCCATGTCCAGCACTGTCCAACCATCCCAGTCTGAGGCTAGAATGGGCTCTGGCTTCTCAGACGGACACTAGCCCACCTGGCAAGTGCACTTGTCCCCAGGTTTCAGGAACCCGGCACTGTGAGTCCTTGTGGGAGGGAGGGTTCCACCTGCCACTGGGGAAGCTGTAACCTCCAGAACCTGTGAGAACATGGGCATGTGACCTAAGCTGGCCAACCAGATGCTCAGCCTGGGCCCTGCCTCTGGACTGAGTGACATAAAGAATCGGGGAGAGTTCGAAACTCATTCTGAAGGTGGTGGCAGTATCCAGGTTAGCGGGCAGCAGTGATGCCAGGCCAGTGGCATCATCACCTTGTCTTTAGTTCCAGCGACCCAACTTCCCACAAGTCCTGATTGATTTCTGAGTTTCATCCTCCAGATTGCCAGGACATTCAGTGAGTCACCAGATACCCTTCCAATACACTCTCTTCTCATTAATTTAGCCAGGGTCAGCTGCTGCTGTTTGCAGGCCAAAGACCTAGAGTACCCTAGCATGTCCTTCTACCTCTACATTGACTCCTCTGCCCCCCACCCCACCCTGAGACAATACCTATGCTCAAGCTTCTATCTTTCCCTCTGGGAAAAGAGCCTCATTTAAATACTGACACATTTGAGAGGATCACAGCCACCTAATAATCGCAAATGTGAACAAATAATGTACATGCTGAATATAACAATTCATCCTGCCTCTGGTTCTAACCAGATGCCCTGATTTGGGGCATTAATATCACAAATTATAAGCATTATCACTGCCTTGGACTCTTCCTATTTCCCCATCAGTTCAGGCAAAGGTGGACTTGGAGTCAAGAAACCTGAGTTCTAGAACTTGCACGTGTCACTCCAACCCTGGGGAAGGTGATACCTGCACCATCTATTTCTCAGGGAGGTTAAAACAAGTGAGAAGCCCCCACCCATGGCAAAGCCCCAGGAACATTTTAATTCCTAAGTCAATCATTCTTTTCAGCCCTTTCTTTCTTGATGCCCCCAATGATCAACAGTTGATCAATTTCAATTCAGTGTAACAAAGACTAATGGAAAACTTTCCATGTACCATGTGCTGTACTGGGTGCACAAAATCATGGTCTCTGTCATACAATGCAAAGCTCCCTCCTCCATTGGCATCTATGACATCACAATCTCCTGGTTTTCTTCCTTCCTCACCATCGGTTCCTTCCTGGTCTCCACTGCTGACTTCCCTTACACGGTACCCCTTAAACTGTGATCCCCTTGCCTCCTACTGCATGCTCTCCATGGGTGATGCCATAAGCTCCCCTAGCTCCAACCGTCTTCTGTGTTCTGGTGATTCCCAAGTGTCTGTTCCAGAATGTCTGATAGACAGAGGGGCTCATGGGAGGTAATCGGGTTTGTCTAGAACTTGTCTTGAAGCTGTAGCTGCACAGTAAGTAATCATTTTTACTTAAACAATGTGTTTATTTGGGGTAGCTTGATTAGAGTTTGTGGAGGGGCAATGCCCCCCACGGCCACCTCTTGGGGGATCTCCTGCCCCAGACCTGTATGTCCAACTGCCCACTAGCACTGCTGTCCCGGAGGCCCTGCAGACACCCCCAGCTCAACGTGTACAAAGTTAGACTCATGGTCTCGTCCCTAAAAGCTGCTCCTCCTCCTTTGTTTTAAGCAGAAACCTAAGCAAACACTTCAACTTCTCCTTCATTCTATTCACTGGGTTGGTCCTCAAGGCCTGTCAACCCAATTCCCTCAACACCCACCGCTCTGGCTCAGATTCCTCCCTCTCGCTCCAGGGACCACAGTGACCTCCCGCAATGACCTCCTCACTGGTCTCTTTTCTGCCCATTTTCTCCCATCTCCAGCCAATCCTCCACATCACAGTGAGTGACCTTTAAGAAAGAAAATCTGATCCTCTCTCTCCCTCATACACACACACACACGCACACCCCCACCCACCCCATCAGGCCTTAGTGGTTTCCCACGGCCCTCAGAGTAAGGTCTAAACCTCTGTGCTAACACAAATGGCTGGCCCATGACCTGGCCCCTGCCTGTCCCTTTCTGCATCCCATCCCACAAGGACTCCATCACACCTGCTGCCTGCAGTTCCCGGAGCAGTGTTGTGTCATGCCTCCACTCCAGGCCCTGCCTGAGCTGTTCCCTGTGCCCCAAATGCCCTGACCCCCTTTGCTACCTGGGGGGGCGCCTACACATTTCTCAGGACTTGGCTCAAACCAGCTCCTCCAGAAAGCCACTTATTCATTAATTCCACAGCCTTCACTGAGCACAGGTACCGTACAAGGCACTGGGGCCATCCTAGACCTTTCCTAATGGTCCTCTCTCCTCTGGCCTCGCAGAAGCGACCCGTCCCTCCTCTGAGCCCTGCAGACCCCTGCACACTTTCACATTGACATCCGTGGCACTAATGGCTCCTGCTTTTGTGCGTGTCTATCTCCCTCACAGACCACGAACACCTTGAAGGGGAAGGCTGACTCTTTATCTTTGCATCCCCTGCACCTAGCATAGAGCTAAGCACAAAGTAGGAACTCAATAAATGCACATGGCATGAGTGAATGAAAGAAGGAAGAATGTGGGGGAAAGCACTCTGTAAACCATGACGTGCAGGGTTCCACTGCTACTGCTGTGGCCAGGTTTCTTTTTCTCCATAACTGGGAATTCAGATCCTAAATGCCAGCCGGGTAGGTCAGCACAGCCTCCTTGGAGAAAATCCTGGGCCTTTTGCCATCTCTCGTGCAAGTGGAAGTGGGGATTGGGGAGTGGCTTTGGCTCCTAAGTTGTCTCAAAGCCCATGCTATTGGGAGGCCACAGAGGAAGTGGACACGGAATGTGGTAGATTCCTTGCAGGCCTCTTACAACAGCCTGCAACAGGGAGGCTGGGGAGGGGAGGCAGGAGAAGGGGAAAGAAGGAGAGCAGATGTGGAGGGCTAGGGCCTTTGAGCAGAGAAAAGTGTCTGCTACACATGGCGCTGCCTTCTCCCAGCACCACAGCCATGACAGGTCACCCCAAGCATAAGTACTGCCTCTGCAACCCTGCAGTTAAAGCCCACTCCATGGATCTCCCCATTACACCTTGCTCACCTGTTTGAAGAGCCTCTCTTGCTTAACCTCCTACCGTTATTTCCTAACTTACAAACCTGCCCACTATTCAGTAGTGAGCATAGGCTAAGAGCCCTGAGCCTGCTGCCTGCGGGATATCACAGTATAAGCATCTCAGCATGCTGAGAGAGACGGTAGTCTTTGAACACACACACATTTCATGCTCCAGAGTCCCCAAGTTCAAGCCAACCACTTCATCTGCTGCTCAACCTTGGAAACTGCAGCTTCTTCCAGAACTAGAGGAACAGCCCAAGATGAATTTAAATATCAAGAGCCAGTATGCCTGCCGCCTCCCTGGTGCTCTCCTAAGGGACTTTCAAGGTTAATCTTGACTATACTCTTATTTTTCACTGTACACACTGACTTTAGAAGCTGACCCCCTGAAAATGCAACTCCACCAAACTCCATTCTCTTAGGTGACAGATCCACCCTGAGTCTGTTTTTCCCTCCAGCTGTAACCTATTTCAGAAGCTGACTGCCAGCTTCCTGGAGAGAAGGGGCACGTGGCACCCCGCTTTGCACCCCTGGTTATGCCACATGCAGTGTTGAGAGCACTGTAGCTGTTCTGTAAACGCCCAGCGAGGACAGTCAGCCACGTGTTACCTGGCTGTCCAAGGGCTGCTGAGTCTGTGTCCCCAGGCCTTCCATCACTCCACTCTCTTCTTAAAGACCTCGCTTCCACCCCGGTTTTTGGTTTGGTTTGGTTTGGTTTTTCAAGTTTCTTCTTTTTAAATCTTTGTGTACTGCCTTTAGGAAACTAGAGATGGAACTGTAAACAAAATCCTTAGTTTACAAATAGGCTGGAACTGATGCCTATGATGACTGAGATGGCCAGTGCAGGATGGTGAAAGGAAGTGGAATGTGGGGTTTGTGCTTGACTCTTCCAGGCAGCAGCTGTGCGACCCCAGAGAAGTCACTTATCCTCTCTGAACCTTAGCTAAAAGTGAGTTACTGCAGGTGCCCTTCCCAGCTTTAAATTCTCTGAGATGCTGTTACTGCAGTTATTATAAAACAGAGGCTGGACGATAACAATTCCTGAGGTCCTAAAAGTTATAAAAGGTTCTACAGTTCTAAAAATTGATTATTTTGTGAAAAGGCAGATTCTAGACGATATTGGTTTATTAAGTGCAGTTTACGCATGATTTTTCAGAAACAGTTTTCTAGGTATACCCCAGTTTGACCCCTATATATTTATCAAGAATTTTCAATCAAAAGTGAATTCAACATATTGACTGCAACATTGTATACAATAGCAAGACTGGGAACAACCCAAATACTCTTCAACAGTAGGCTAGTTAAACAAATGATGGCATTTTCATACAGTGGAATACAATTTAGCCAATGGAAAAAATGAGGTGGCTCTATGAGCCCTGATACAGAACAATCTCCAAGACATAAAAAATGAAAAACATGGAATGCAGAATGCTGTGTATAGTATGCCAGCGTTTGTTTATATATTCATAGTTTCTTCTATGTGCAGAAGCTACATCTGGAAGCATAGCTGAAAAATGACAAATTGTACTTGCCTAAGGCAGGGACACTGTTGGACTGAAGAAATGGGGAACATTAGAGGATGGGAAATTTATTTTTTCAAAGGATTATGTTATCAAATTTATCAATATTTTCTTATGAGTTCTGTTTTGTCTCTTTCTTAAGAAGGTTTTCCTTCCCTCAAGGTTAAAATACACATTTATTTTTCTAATTCTATTGCATTTATATATGTATGTATATATCTGCATAGCAATCTGTTGTCTATATTGAAATTATTTTTGAGACTTACTTTACACTGAATAACTTACCTCTTTTGAATTTTGAACTATATGTGTTACCTGTTTTTTAAAAATTGAAGTATAGTTGAGTTACAATATTGTATTAATTTCAGGTCGACAGCATAGTGATTCAGTATTTTTGCAGATTATACTCCATTAAAAGTTATTACAAGATAACAGCTATAATTCCCTGTGCTATGTAATATGTCCCTGTTGCTTATGTACTTTACACATAGTGGCTTGTATTTCTTAATCCCATACCCCTAATTTGTCCTCTCACTCTCCTCTCCCCTTTGGTAACCACCTGCTTGTTTTCTACATCTGTGAGTCTGTTTCTGTTTTGCATATATTCATTTGTATTACTTTTCAGATTACATATATAAGTGGTAGCATACATTATTTGTCTTTCTCTGTCAGTTATTTCATGGAGCATAATATTCTCTAGGTCCATCCATGTTGCTGTAAATGGCAGAATCTCATTCTTTTTTATGGCTGAGTAATATTCCACTGTATGTATATACCACATCGTTATCCATTCATTTGTTGATGGGCATTTGGGTTGTATATTACCTTTTTGAGAAGAAAACTGGGGAAAAAAAGAATCTACCAGGTTTTATTTAAGAAAAAAATTTTTTAAAGGAATCCAGCACATAGGGTGTATTTTATGGCATGTGAATTATATCTCTATTAAAAAAGAAAGAATCTAGTTTATATGGCAAGTTTGAGATTAACAGCGTGAGAACTGGGTGGAGACAACAGAATCCTCCTAGTTAAGCCTGATGTTTGGGTTTAGCCAGGATCTCCCCAAGTTTCATTTTTATAGTTTAACCTAGTTTTATAGGTCAATACCTGTTTGGGCAAATCAAAGCTGTGATCAACCAGGAAGCAATTCTTTGCCTTCCTCACAGGTGTTGCCTTAGCATTGGCCCTACCTCCTTCTATCAGCCTGGTTCCCTTGAAGGACCAGGCTAACCCAGGTAGTGGGTGCTCTCCCCAGAGAGCCAGTGCTCAGACTTAGGACCTCATGGGGCAGGTCAACCAGGCCCAAATCAGGACAAGGAGGAGCCAGTGCTGAAGCTGGACAGACATTGTTCTAGCACCCAAGGGGAAGAAGCGCTGGAAAAGAAGCAGAGTAAGAGGTGCACAGCCAGGAGGCACCAGAGAGAGGCTAACAGGCAGAAGGAGGCAGGGCTGGGTCAATGTTCTGAATAAAGACGGGGAACCATGGTCCTTGGTGCTTGGCACAGGTGTGTGCCTATGCACAGCCAACAACATCTGAAGGTCCCTGCTTCTGCTGTATCCTCCTCCTCATCACCATCACCCTCATCATCAAACATTCCCTGGGAACACCAGGGCTGGGAATTCACAGATACATAAAACAGGGACTTCCAGTTTCATTGAAAAGTGATAATACTGATTCACCCAAAAACACATTTAAGAAGCTAAATGAAGGGTATGATCCGAGCTATGGTCCAAAAGAGAAGATGAAAATCCCTTAGACTAAGGTCCAAGGGTTTCTTCATCAGGGAGCTCCAAGGGATGTTACTGGAGTCCCAGGGAGGGGCCCACAGGGTGGAACAGGGGAAATTCTTAAGGAGGGGAACAGGAACAGGGCTAAAAAGGGGAGCAGGACTGAGCCAAGTGGGAGAGAGTAGAGAGGAGGCATTCCAGACTTTCGGGGAAGCATGAAAGGTAGGAATGCCTGCCACCAGCAGTTTGGACAAACACACAGAGTGGGTCACCAGGTCAGAGCAGAGGGCTAGGGCAGGAGAGCAGTAGAGGCCAGACCCCTGTGTGGGAGGCCCCAACTGCCATCCTAGAAGTCTGATCCTTACTGTGCAGACAGTGGGGAGCCATTGAAGGTTGTTGAGCAGAAGGGTGACCCTTGCAAACAGGCATTTTAAGTGAGATTACAGAGGAGCCCTTTATCCCAGGCTTATTCAAAGACCTGTGTGTATTTCAAGTGGCACTCGAGACGGAAAGTCGTAAAGCACTGCCCTGTGTCATGTAGACGAAAGAAAAAGTGTTCAAGGGTCTCACAAAGAGATGCTTCAGTGAGAATGAGAAATGAAGGGGGGGTACATTTTAAAGAAGGAAACAAATTTGCAGGACAGAACTGCCAGGCATCTGGAAAACAGCAGCACTTTGAGAGTCTGGAATGCCCTCTTTTGGCTGGAGGGGTTCTGCCTCCTTTTTTGGAGGTTAGTTGTGATGTCAAAACACGGGACTGTGGTGTAGGGAGGCAACTGGGAGGAGGCAGATGAACAGAAATATAAATACTGGGCCTGGAGAGCATGAAGTCCTCCACACTAAGACCACCCTCTTGCAGGGGACTTCTCCATCTGCCTCTCTCAGTGGAGCCTCGGAGTTTTTGTCCAAGTTGCTGGGAGCTTCCTAATTATTCAAATAGCTTCTCCACTTAAAACAATAAAATGATTTTTCAAATCTGTCAAGTTTTGATTCAGCGCTTTTTCAATATTGTTCCTACTTGTGCACAGTGAGGCCGTAGGCAGGGCTGCTCTGGGGCCATGACCTGGGCAGTAACTTTAGGCCATAAATCAGCATTTACGTAAGGTGGGAGAGGAAGTCAGGATTAAGTTTCCGGTCTTAAACTGAGCTGTGTACAACTGCAGGGCAAGTTCTGTGAATACACAGGCAAAGCTGAGCAAGCCAGGAGAAGGGCCTGAGTTATGCACAAAAAATCAGCCCGGCTGAACTGATAACATGGGCCGGGACTGCTCAAGGTGGCTCCACAATTCCAGGGGTGGGGGGTCTGAGTCCTTCTTACTGTGGCCTTTGCTAGGGGTCCCTCTCCTCCACTCTCCTGCCCACACTCCCTTGAGGCCCTTTGGGCACTTTTAGACTCTACACGGTCTACATGAACGCAAAGGACTACAGACTCAAAGCTGTCTTTCCTCTGGAGTCAGAAGGAAATGCTCCCCTCCAGACTACTGCTGGGTACCCGCAGGCTCTTACTAAAGCAGCCATGGTCAGATGACACAGCTAACTAGGACCTTGACAGTCAAGTTCAATAAAAACACAAATGTACCCAAAACAAGGGGTTGTGCAACTCACCGGAACGCCTACCTTTGTGGTGTGTTCGCGCTAACCCTCATTCCCCTGTGGCAACTGTGTCTAGAAGTCCCAGACTTTCCAGAAATGTCCTGATTTCACATGCTTTTCCTTGAGTCTCTGGAAGCACACAGGTGTCTGCCAGGGATTATGCCTTAATGTTTTGGTCTGACAAATGGTCACTGTGCCCGTGACACGCTGCTGGCATGAGGTTGCAAAACAGCATTTTCCCTCCAGGTGAAACTCAGTTACTTGCTCGGGGAGAAGGCCAGGCATGGGGAAGCTCTGGTGTGCCGGGCCATCGGTACCTGCCACCAAGTCACACAGTCCCCTCAGCAGGGCTGAGTGCTACCCTGGCAGAGTCTTCCACCTAGGGCTGGGAAAGAGTGGGCTGAGATTTGGCCCGCATGCACCCTGTACGTGTTTCTGACTGTGTTTTAAATCCCTCCACTACAGTGAACCACCTCCGAGGCCCTCAAGGAGAACCTGTTTGCTTTCTTTCCACACTTGAAGGCTTAGTTCCCTTCCTGCAGCACAGCAGCTCAGGAGGTGTGAGGACCCCCACCTGGCCTGTGCAGCAGGACTTGCTCAGGAAGTGGGTGGGAAGGGATCCTCTGGAGAAAATAAACATGAGTCACTCCTCTGCCTCCCCCACCCCAACCCCAGACACTGTCACAGACACACAGTCTCAAAGCCCCAGCACTTTTGCCTTTGCCCAGGATACAATTAAGGAATTAGGACGCACCTACTACGTTTCTGCAGCTGACACTTCAAAGCTCAAAGTCTAGCTCACCAGCACAGTCACACACATCTGACGTGCCCTCTTTGCAACCAGGCCCCAATCCAGCCACCGTGCAATTTTGCTAATTCAAACTGCTTTCCCGTTTAGGGAGTTTGATAGCCATCTCCCATCTCCTTTTCCTGCTGACGTCACCCCACATTTTCTACAGGCACAAATAAGGGTACAGTTCCTGGGATACTTTTCAGTCTGCCTGAGGTGGGAGTGGAAGGCTCCTGCCCTCCCGGGTCCACTTCACTTCTCTGGCGTTTGGCAAATTAACTGAGGTTAAGGGAGAGGCGAGGAAATAAATCACCTAGGTAAGGTGAAAGGCCAAAACGAACGTGGGGACTGCAGCTCAGACCCAGATCTGTCCTGGGCATTTGCAATGCAAATCTGCATTTTGTTCGCTGCCACCGAGGTCTTGCACAATAGCCTGTGTATAAACATCCACGCCAACAATGCCTGACTGTGCAATCACGCTGTAATTACAGGCCGGCAGGAAGCTGCTGCTAGGAACTGCACCGTTCGACCTCCAGACATCCCATGTCGGAGTCTCCACGGCACGGACGTACATTCCTGCACACACCAACGCGTCCCCGCCGCGGCCACTGCTGCTACAGTTGCAGGCTCCAAGCCAGGGAGCCAGGGCGCCACCCGCCCGGCCCGCCAGTCCCAGGTTACTTTGCAGGGGTGTCATAAACTTCCCTGCTGTTTTGTTTCTTGTTTTGTTTTTTTTAAAGAAAAAAAGGAAAAAACAAAACAACAAAACAAAACAAAACAAAAAAACCCACACCAAACCTGCGCCACGAGGCTACCGAGGGCGGCGGGAACCATCATCAAAGCTCCCAAGCACATTCCTGCAGCCCTAGCAGTTTTCGAAAACAGAAAAGAGCGAGATGCCTGAGAGTCCACTGGAAGCGGGTTTTGGAGTTTTATATAGAAAACACTCACATATGTATGTGGGTGTGCTGACAGTTTTTATGGCTAAATTGCAAAGTGTTAGGCCTTAGTGATTACTGTCAGGCTCAGGACGTGGTGTGGGAGGAGGAAGGGTGGTGGAGTCAGAGGGATGTGTTCAAAGGGGATTTAGGGGCAACTCTGGTTTTGCATTTTGGAAATGCGTAGGGTTGTTTTCCCAAACTTCCGAGTTGTTCTGTTCTTCGTCATTGTCCGGCCAAGCAAAGAAGAGTGGGGGGGAAAGCTCCTCTAACTTCCTTCCTGCGACCTCAGCGAGGGCTGAGAAGAGGAAGGAGCACGCTTCCCTGGGAAGCGCCCGGCGGGAATTGGGGGACGGTTGGTGCCCCGCCTGTCGGGATAGGACCAGCCCCGGACGTAGGCCACGGGAAGCCCCTTCCCTGCACCCCGCCGCTCGCCGACGGCGCCTGCAGCGGCCCGGCTGCAGCCTTGGCTGGTTTCAGCCCCGCAGCAAACCGGCGACCGCAGGGGCGCAGCCCGGATCCCGGATCCCGGCCGCCGCGCTCCCTCCCTGCAGCGCCCCCCGCACGCAAGCCCAGCGCCGCCGGCCCGCCCCGGCCCGCCACCTCCCCGCCCGCGCGGCCCAGCCCCGGCCCCGAGACGTTTCCGGGCCCCACGTCGGCGCCCCGGCTGCGGAGGGGGCGCCGGGCCCCGCGGCTCACCTGCGCGCTGGGTCCCGGGGCCGCTCGGAGGGGCGCGGGGCGCGGGGCGCAGGCGAGCACGGCCCGCAGACTCAAACTTTGTTGCTCTCGGGACGGTGCAGTCGTCACTTCCTCGCGGAGCGGGTGGCGCGGCCCGGGCTGTGACCCGGCCGCTCGCGCGGGGGCGCGCCGGGCCCTGCGGCCGCCTGCGCCCCCGGCTCTGCGCGCCCTCGGCTGCAGCGGGAAGCGGGCTGCCGGCCGCGGGCCGCCGAGCCTGCACCCCTCTGGGTGGTTTCCGCGCAGAAGTGCGATGGAGGCTGTTCTCAGGCTGGGAAGATGGTGTTGGCGTGCAGGGACCCAGAGCTGGGGTTCCAGGAAAAACAAAGGATGGGGAAGGAGGAAGAGAAAGTTTCTCAGTTTGGTGTTGAGGCTAGAAGTCATGTTAGAAAGCACAGTGCTCTGTGTTTGTTTTTGCTTTGTTTTTGTTTTGTTTTGGGTTTTTTCACCAAGTAATGCCTAAGCTGGGCCTTAAAACGCACGTCTCCTCTTCCCACATTCCCTCGAAAGATCTGCACACTTGTCCTTCGTCATTTCCACTGATTATAAGGGCGCAGGACGTTCAGCATTTATGACTTCAGGGGGCTATTTCAGCGCCCAAGTTGGGGCTGCAAAATAGTTTCTGTTCTAATCCTCCCCCGCGATTTCCACCTCCTCTTTACACTCAACACACAGATCTTTTTGGGGCCTGCCTGATGCATTCCGTGTTTCGTCACGGACCAAAAGTGACTTGGAGAGTAGGGTGGAGTCCTGACAAAAGGAGCTTCAGGCAGTAGTAATTCTGAAATTTATCGTTGCCCAAAATAAATTTGCTTACCGTATTAAAAACTGCAACAACAAAAAGCCATCTTTTTGGTTTCTGATAAATAGCAACAAAGTAGTTAAACAGCAGTCTTTCAGGAAGAATTCCTGATCCAGTAAAGCTAGAGAGAAAACGGGTTAGCCTTTGCTGTGGTTTAAAAAAAAAAAAGCAGACATTTGAAACTGCAGTGGAGGGCTTTCATAACAGAAACATTAGCTTCATTGTAGCTTGTTGTGAAAACAGGGACCTTTTCAAAGGTGGTTCAAAAGCATCAGTTAGGGCTCAACAAGTTTCCCTTTTTCCCCAAATACTGCTTCTACTAGCACATTGGCCAGATCACAGAATCTCCCTTTCCAATGCTTCATCTTTTTATCAAAGCACGGGAAACTGCAGAGTTGAGTGAAAGCTTTGTCCAGAAAGGTGGATGTAAAATTGGTAGAAAGTGACATCTGAGAAATGATCCCCAGGTCTGTGTTAATACCTAGCGGGAAGCCACAAACGCAGACGCACCCAAAGATCAGGAGTATGAAGTAGAAGCTCTCCCAGCGACATGAAATCCCCTGCACTGCAGTCCTTTGTGCACAATTCTGATTTCTCCTGGGGCATTATTAACGGCACATTCTCACATATCACGTAAGAAAAGTAATACTGTTTTGAGAAATAAGTACATTATTATACTCTCAATAATTATAATTCTCTGAAATTTTTATGACATCACACTATTGTGGGGTGGTGGCAGAGGGATTGCCAATTTCAATTTTTGAAATGGAAGTAATTGCTTAGCGCATTCCACTTAAGGCAAGCAATGACATAATCAAGAGGAGTATAGAGAATATGCTTCTAAAAACGGTCATGTGAGACTCCATATTTGCTAGAACAAGAGCAGAATATTTCTTTGTTCAGTATTGTGATTCTGAATTCTCAGTCACAATTTCATGAATATTCAGTATTTCTGCATGCCCAGGAATAATTACCAGACGATGTAAATGTCTGAAAGCCTGATGTTTATGTATCCAGAGACACACATTGCTTTTTCTCTGTGTAGGGTGGCATTTGCTGGAGTACCACAAAGTGTAGAAGATGTGGTAGGCTCGCTTGAAGACAGTGCCCTGCTGATAGTGATCCCCTACCTCCTGGTATTCATGCCCTATATAATCTCCTCTTCTTGAGTGTGGGCTGAACTAATTGACTCATTTCTAACAAATAGCATATGGCAGAAGTCATGTGATGTCACTACTGAAGTTAAGTTATAAAAAAACCTAATGTGGCTTCCGTCTTGGGTGCTCTATTTCTTTCTTGGATCACTCACTGTAGGGGAAGCTAGCTGCCATGTCCTAAGGCAGCCCTGTAGAGAGGGATAGAGACTTGCCAACAACCACATGAGTTGCCTTGGAAAGGCATACCTCCCCCTTTCCCCCATGCCAATCAGGCCTTCAGATGAGACCTTCATCCCCAGCCAACAGCTGCCTCATGAAAGCCCTTGTAGCAGAGGAATCCAGCTAAGCTGCCTGGATTCCTGACCCACCGAAACTGTAAGATAATAAATATTTGTTGTCTCAAGCTGCTACGTTTTGGAGTAATTTGTTACACAGGTATAGATAACCAATGCACAGGTAAAAGAGGAGGAAGTCATTGTGGGCCCAATGACAACCCCACACAGATTTCCTGGTACCTCACCTAGAAAGCAGAACATGGAGAAAAGAGGCAGGGTCCTGGACCAGACCTACGTGTAACATGTAAATCCTAAGAACAGAAGACCCAGCCCTTACACCTTTTGCAGAGTAAGGATCATCCTTGAATTTAAATTAGGTCAGAGGGTGAGTGTTGCTGCTCAGTCCCTGGCAGCCCTGATGTTGGGTGTCATCAGCCTGGTAGCATGTGCAGATGTCTTTGTGTCACAAGAATTGACATCTGTCCAGGTGTCCTCTTCCTCCTCCTCAGGGCATATGCCTTGATCCCCAAGGCCTTGTCACAACCAGTGACTGTGGAGTCAGGCCCTGGTCCTGGAAGGGGACCTTGAAAGATGGGCCTTCAACCCTGGCAGCCAGAAGGGGTAGGTGATTTCAGTGGGGGTCCAAATTCTAGAAAGAAAGGTTTGTGGTCCTGCAGTCCAAGAGCAAGCCCTGAAATATCTCTGATAAGAATCGCCTCCACACTGCTTCCAGGGTTACAAAGAACATTCTGTCCGCGTGATGATTATCTTTCTCTCAGCATCATTTCCTCTCTGACTGGAGCTAATTATTTACTTTAAAAACACAAAACAAAGTTTTAGGAAACAGGATAGATGTTATGCTCCTTCATCCCTTACCAGGGCAGGCATCTACTTATGGCTGCCCCCCATTTCCCCCTCCCCTCAGCCAGTCCCATAGAAGCTGGCAATTGTAGAGCCCGATTCTATTTTCCCTCCAGAGATGCTAGGCTCTGATTTTTCTCATGTGCAGTGGCTGCAGCTGCTGTGTTGCCATGCCGTCATCCGGTTGCTATGACTTACGAGGTTGTGGATGTGCCAGAACGTGAATCTATTAATTTAACAGGAACTAGGCTCAGCACATATATTCCTTGTTAGGTCATTTGCTTTGCTACCTAAACCACATCCAATGTGTTCAGCAATGGGAACGTTTCCTAGAGTCTGGCTTTGCAAAAATGCTAAATGCCCTGAATTTTGCGTCTGCATAGTCAGTTTTATATTATTAAATTACTGTGGAGGACTTAAAGACATTCTAGCAGGGGTGTGCAAAGAGATTAGCTCAGGAGAAAAAAAAATTAAGGGAAGGGAAATAGTCAAAATCTCTGGTCTTCATTCTCTACACATTGAGCTCCTTTCTGCAGGAGGTGTCTGTCCTAACTTCTGTAGAAATCCCACCCGGGCCCCAGGCTACTCACTGACAAGGTCTGAGCTCTGGAACCCCAGAACTAGGCGATGTGTACCACGATAAGAGAAACCACTGTCCTCGTCTGTGACACACACAAGCAGGCATTTTTCATTCACCCCTTCAATGAACACTTACTGAATGTCTACCAGTGGGTGTGCTAGGGATGCAAAGATGAAAAGGACAAAGTCTCTCCCTAGTGGGAGAGAAAGACACATAAATTACAACGCAATATGAGAAGTATTATAATCGAGTTTTGCCTTGGGCATTATGAACTTCCAGAGAAGGAAGCAAGTAGGTCTGTCTGGAGAGGGGGGTTATGGGTCACCACCAGTGTTTTTCTTCAAAAATAAAATAAAATAAAATAAAAATTATCAAATGCATTGCATTAAGTAATAAGTATTGTTTTGTGTTGCTTTTGTTTCAGTTGTATATAATAATATATATATTCTCATGGGGTCATAGTGTAAAACATATTTCCTACATGCAGGCAAAGAAGTGTGAAAATTCTGGGTTTAGAGAGTAATAAATAACTACCATACACTGATGGCCTACAGTGGGCCAGGCCTCAAGGTGTTGTCCCATGGGATAGTTGAAGAGACAAGCCATGACTTAAGACAGTTTCCAGATCCTTCTGAATTCTCCTTCCTTAGTAAATCAAGGCAAAGCCTAAAGGACCAGCTCCTTGAATCCTCTCTGAACAGAGCAGAGGCCCCTTCCACCTGGGCCAGCTAGGCCAGCTTTAAGGCAGTAGAAGAGTAGCCACCCCCGTTTCTGGCCTGCTGGATGGTGGGAGGGGAAAGAGGAGAGACAAGAGGGTCAGAAATGCATCATGTTTTCCTCCTCTCCAGGTCTTGAACGGGAGTGGGAAAGGTGCATTACCTCATGAGTGTACTGCAAACACGAGGTGGAGGGAGATGTTCTCAGCCAGTTCCCTACTGGAATTCCGGGATGATGCTTCCGCCAGAGGGGTTTTATACCAGAGGGCAGCCATGTCAAAGTGAACCTGGTGGTCAAGCTGGGCAGGCAGAGCGAGGCCCTGAGGCTTAGCACTCCTGAGTCCCCACGGTTTCCGCACGGCATGGCTATCACATTGAGAGCCAGCAGCCTGCTGTGGGGTGCCAGGGGGACCCTGCAGCAAGCTCAGAGGAGTCAGGGGTCTGCACTAGTGAGAACACAGGGGAAAATGAGCACCGAGTTGCAAAGGGGAGAAGCCAGTGCTGGGAGGTAGGGGGTGGATTTGCTGGAGAATCCACAAGTTCATATGCCATAACCGGTACCAGCAGGGCCCTGCACAGCCAGTGGAAACCGAGAGGATGAAGCAGCTTGGTATGGTGGTTAGGAACAAGGATTCTGGGCTGCCCACACACTGCCTGGCTTCAAGTCCCATCTCTGCCACATGCTTCCTGTGTGACCTTGGATAAGTTATTTAGCCTCGTTGTACCCTGGTGTCCTTGTCTGTAAAATGAGGATAATTGTACATACTTGATAAGGTTGTTATAAGAATTAAATTAGTTTGTAAAGCTCTTATATATGTGTTCCTTAAGTGTCAGTTAAATAAGGAAATCATTCACTAACCAAAAGGATTCTATATGGATTTCATATGACTCCAAGACCCCCAAACTGGACTTTTAGTAAAAACCACCCCCCAATCATCAGCTCGTGGGAAAAGTTGGATCAGCTACAGACTGTACATTTAAGATATGGTGTAAGTTAAAATGTTTGGCTCCTCAACACAGTCTGGCTGGGAAGATAGACATTGAGCAGCTTTTTTTTTTCTTCTTTTGGCTGTGTTGTCTTCATTGCTATGTGCAGGCTTTTCTCTAGTTGTGGTGAGTGGGCGCTACTCTTCTTTGCAGTGCATGGGCTTCTCATTGCAGTGGCTTCTCTTGTTGCAGAACATGGGCCCTAGGCACACGGGCTTCAGTAATTGCAGTACGTGGGCTCAGTAGTTGTGGCTGTGGGTCCTAGAGCGCAGGCTCCATAGTTGTGGCACACGGGCTTAGTTGCTCTGTACCATGTGGGATCTTCATGGACAAGGAATCAAACCCGTGTCCCCCTGCACTGGCAGGTGGATTCTTAACCACTGTGCCACCAAGGAAGTCCTCTGAGCAGCTTTTTAAGTAAGACATTACTTACCTCCTATCATCCAAATGTAATTCAAGGGGCAACTGTGGTTGACAGAATAACAGTCGTCCCCAAAAAGTCCATGTCCAAATCCCTAGGACCTATGAATATATTAGGTTACATGCCAAAGGGGAATTAAGAGTGCTAGTTAGCTGACCTTAAAAATAAGGAGATTATTCTGGATGGTCAGGGTGGGCCAATGCAATCGCAAGGATCCTTAAAAGTAGAAGAGGGAGGAATCAGTCAGAGGGAGCTGTGACTATGGAAGAATGAGCAGAGAGACACAAGGCTGCTGGCTTTGAAGATGGTGAAAAGCAGTCATGAGCCAAGAAAGGTAGGTGGCTTCTGGAAACTGGAAAAGGCAAGAAAACAGATTCTCTCAAAGAGACTCCAGAAAGGAATGCAGCCCTACTGACACCTTGATTTTAGCCCATTAGGTAAAAATCTGTGTTGCTTTAAGCTACAGATTTTGTGGTAATATGTTACAGTAGCCATCGAAAACTCATGCAGGAGCATTTTCTAAATGTAGTATTTTCTGGGAAGTATTTGCATCATGTATTGGATATATGTGTTACAATGTGTATTAGAGGCCCAGTTTTCAGATTACAATTTGAGCAGGAAATCTGGCTGGGTGGGCCAGGCACTGTCCCAGAATGCCAGCTCACGGGGAGGTTCCCAGAATAACAAGCACTAGGAACTCTGAGACAGTACTTTAAAAGTACAATTGTATACAGTCCCCTGGCTTAGGGATGAACTCCAAAGTGCAAACTGTTTCTTGGAGCTTCTTCTCAGACTTTGTAATTGTCGGTGCTAGCAGGCCACAATGTGGGGGCCAAGTGTGGAAATGGTTAACAAAAGCAAACCAGAGTCAGCTATCAAAAGCTGCTGTGGAAATTCTCTGTGCATTTGATGACCACACGTCCCCAGCAAGGTTGTATAACCACCCAGAGTTTGTAAGTGAATCTTTCTTTTCACAATGAAGAGAAAAACACAAACCCAAGAGTCAAGGCAATCTACACAGCATTCCTGGGTTCCGGGTCAGCCAGCAATGCTGGGGTTCAGTCACTCTGCACAGGTTGCTTTTTCCTGTGCACAGCTCAGAGGTTAAGCTCGCAGCACAGTGAGGAGGAAGTCTTGTCACAATCCTCTGCCAGTAATAAATATTGGTCCTGGGACATCAGTCTTAGCATTGACGTGGGAGGTGTCATTTGAGTTCTCAGGCCAAGAAGTCGCTAGACATTCATGAGGTTACCTTAGGTCTCACGACTTCTTATGGGAAAAGGAAGTCCTCCTATTCTGGGTGTGGTAATATACGGGGATTACAACAAGGGACCATATACTGTGGCAGTATACAGAGTCCATAAGGAGCTACAGCTCTTCGGGGATCTTTGTGAACTGGAATTCTTCACGGTAGCTCCAAGGAACTGTGTATAAAAGCTGGATTTTTATGCACAGAGCACAAGATCCCATAGACTCCCTAGTGCATCCCCATGTACATCCTAATTCCAAACAGAGTCTCCCAGAAGGCATTGAGATGGCAGGACCATTTTGGATGGCCAGCTTTAGGTTACATTTACGTTGGGTTGGCCAAAAATTTGTTCAGGAAAAACCTGAATGAACTTTTTGGCCAACCCAATATTTGGAGCAGCCCAGCACATCAGCTGGACCATCTGTGGCCCCTCTTTCACTCTTTTAGAATCACTCTCTAAGGCTATCCCATTTGAACAGCCTTTGCCCTGTAGTGTTGGGCTTTGCCTGGTTTCCTGACATAATTTTTTCCCTTTGCCCCTAGTTGGAGGGTGTGGTCACTGACTCACCACCCAGGCTTTCCCTGTCTGAGTCTAGCCAGTCGGTTAACTCCCACCTGGTGTGGTTGCAAAAGCCGGAGGACCTGTGGAATGCCAGAGAACCCCTGCGTGGACCATATCCCGGGTCCTGGCGTGGTTCTGGCAATATCTATGAGCTCCTGTCCTGAGCCGCACTGACCTTCCTTTAGCCTAAGAATTCACCCTCCTCCAGGCAGAGGAACAAAACTAACAGCCTTGAGACCTAACAGTCAATGGCTTGGATTCTGGGTCTCAGTTACAGGATTCAAAACAGCTGCCTTAGAGATGGAGCCCATATAACAGTTAAAGGATGATTTTGTGGCCCATCTAGTCCTGGTTTCAAATGAGAAACTAGACCAAGTTAGGGGTCCTGTAGACTGTATCCTGGTGACTGGCAAATATGACTGTATTTATTACAGGTGTTGGACATGATGCACCGACACCTGACTGTGGCGTGGCCCCCATGGTTCTCCCAGCACGCACTATCTCCAGGAAGCAGGTACCTTCTCCTCCCTTCTGTGGAGTTGTGGAGCTTCAAGAGGTTTCTAACAGCTGTGCAAAGAAACGATTTGAATTGTCTAAACCCTGTCAAGGCAGTGAACTGAGGGCTATGGGCGTCAAAAAGTAAGACACATGCCAAAATCCACAAACAAACCTCCACATGCTCCTTCCACAACTGAAACCAATAAGAATCAATAGAGCCAGAACAGGATTAACTGAACTGCACTTCCATTCCCCCGTCTTCCGCATCCCTGGCCTTCCTGTGTAGCTAGAGGACCGTGAGCTCACGCTTTCTGCATGCCTTGTGAGCAGAGCCACTGACTGCCCTTTGTTCCAGACTATCTTTTTAAGGTTGTGTCTTTCTCAGAGCAAAGTACAGGCCTGCTTACTGTCCATTATTTCAAACCTGATTCCCTAAGCTTAGGATTCCTTTCTTACAATGGGCCTCCGTAGGTGTCACCTGGCCCTCTTTGTGTTGCTTTTGGGAACTGGGACTCGGGAATCACCACACGAAAATGTTGATACTCTGCCTACTATTGCTATGAATAAAGAAGTCCTTTGTTTCTGACCCAGAAGTCTTCTGTGTTCTGCCAGCATCCATGTGGCAAGGTAACTTGTTAGCTTGCAAAGTGGGTAAAAAAAGAAAAAACTCAGAGCCTTCACAGTTCTTGACAACCTCTTGTTTCTTTCTCATATAACACACCTTCTTGACCCACCAGCTAATGTCTCTCATGCCCGTGATCCTTAAAGCCACCTTGGTAGTTTGGGGCCAAGGGTCAACTACTCCTACACAGGTGGGGGCACACCAGAGGACCAAATTAAAGAGCAAGGCTGAAGCTAGGGCAGGACTGAGATATCAGGAAGCTTGGTTTAAGCCCAAGAGCAGAGGACCATTTGTACCTCTGGGCTGTTTATAGCTATATTGTTTGTTATATGTTCCAGTCAACCGACAGGCAATTCTAAAGCTGCTTAGGGAAACAAACTCATTGGTTTTCTCATATGTAAAATGAAATGAGTTGGATTAGATTATTTCTGAGGTTCTTTCCAGCTATAAAATGTGTGCTTTATGAATGTGTAACAGAGCTGCCTAGCATGCACACTAGGCACTTGACCTAACTTAAAATAATGCTTGCAAAGAGAACTGTGGTGTAGTAGAAAGAACATAGCATTAGAAGCTAAGAAGGCTGAATTCCAAAATGAAGGGTGACATATTCTAAAAGATACTATTAACTAAACGTGTATAAGGTCTTTTAATATTCAAATATTCAAATTGCCCAATTTTCTCTTTTTAGAGACCGAAGGGGGAAAAGATCTAGATAAGATATGGGTTACGTTCTCTCAGGTTTGGGTTTCAGTGAAAACACTTCTTTCTGCTAATAAAGTTATTCACTGCTGGAAAGAAAAAAAAAAGCCTGAATTCCAGGCCCAGGCTGCCACTACCCAGCTATATGACATTGGACAAGTCACTTAGCTTGAGGAGGCGAGATGATTTTAGGTGGCTCAAGGATGTGCATTAAATCACACAGTGAAAAAGTAACTTGCTTTTTAATTCTTTTTTTATTTTTATGATTATGCCAGAGAGAGGGTCTCAGTTTACTGCGTGTGTCTTTAACAGCTCACTAATATGTGCTAATCTCCCTTTTCACAAAGAGAGAGGTCTCAAGCTCAGACACTTCACAGATAGATAGCACTTTTCCCTGACCCACAAAGCAGAAAGAGTAATATCTCCCACGGTTTGTTAAGAAAGAAATAACATAGCACCCGAAACCCTCAGCCCAGGGCCCAGCTGGTAGATGATGTCTGATAAAGGAGAAAGGTGGATGACTTGACTCAGCACCCACCCCGGTGCAGCCCTAGCTGTTACACCTTAACTCCCACATCCTCACAATAACGCCATGCAGTAGGCGCTACTATTCCCACTCAACAGCCCTGCGAAGTGGGTATTGTTCTCCTCAGGTTACAGGTGAGTGGGCTGAGGCTCAGAGAGGTTAAGGAGCTTGCCTGGAGTCTTAGAAGCAGTAAGTGGCTCCAGGTGAGGTTCCAACCCCAGTCTCTTTGATGTCAAAGCTCTGCTCTCTCCCCTTCACCACATTGCCGCCTCCCACCAATTTTGACGCCAGACCTGATTAATTAGGAGCCACCTGGCTAGAGGTAGGGAGGGGGACAGAAGGGACTCTGGATCCCTGTCTTGCTGGTGAGGATCCTCTGTCTCTCTGCCAATCTGGGACAGCCTCGGAGACCCTGGTTCCTGGTCCTGTTTTCCCAGCGTCTCCCCGTCCCCACTTGCCCAGTGGAAAATTCTCTTTCTTCGTTCAGTGACTGGAGTCCTTTCACTGGGCTCTTATTTCTGTGGCTGGGTCCCCACCGCCTTCTGCTGGGTTTTTCTCCTACCACTCTCTTGCCTGTTTAGACTTTGGCCAATTGCCTGACATTGGACCAGTGCTGACCCTTGACCCTCTGGGGCTCAGCTAGGAGTCTTGGTCTCCAGCAATCTTCAAGCTCAATGGTGACTTCCCTACAACAATGTAATTTCTCTCACACAGTTTGTCCTCTCAGAGTCTCCACCTCCCTTTGCTCTAGTTTGTCATGAGTCAGTGTGTGGGCGGCACCTAGGCTGCTTCTCTCTCGGGCCACTGCCAATCCGTGCTTCAGGCCACCATGGGCTCTTGGCTGAACAACTGTAACACACTCCAGTCTTGATTGACTCCATCCCTTCTCCAAAGTACAGTTAAAACAGAGCTTTCTGAAGTGCCACCCGATTGTGGAACTCTCCTGCTTATCCTTCAGCATTTCCCCACAGTCCTTTGGATAAACTCTTGACCCCTTAGCCTAGCTTTAAAGACCTTGTGGTGCCTACTGAACCCTTCAGCCTATTCTCTCTGCAGTCTTCACTGCCTATGAGCCAGTCATCTTGACACTAGTTACAGCCTCTGAATGCTTCTGGATGTGCTTGGGACACAGTCAGGGCACCTTTACATGCTCAAAGAATATCCTGCATCGCCCACTATTGTTACAAGGCAGCACTATTCTAGTGGAGGAGCTAGGAGCATAGGCCTTGGAGTTAAACTATCTGGATTGAAATTCTAGGTACGCCACTTGCCTGAGTGGTGTGACCTTGGGCAAGTCACTCAACCTCTCTGTGCTTCCATTTCCTCATCTGTAAGATGGAGATAATAATAGTACCTACTAATAGGGTTCCTGTAAGGATGACATAAAACAGTGCGTGGTCAATGGCTTAGTACAGAGTCCGGCACATAGCGAATGTTCAATAAATATTAGTTATTGTTATTTCAGCATACTCTGTAATCTATTGTAAAGACCAGTCTCCTGTTTTGTCTTCCTCACTCTAAGCATCTTGAGAGCCAAGAGTGTGTCTCATTCACCACTAAATCTTTGGGTGCCCGGCACAGAACGTGACACATATGGTACTCAGTACCTATTTACTGAACAAATGAATGAATGAATGAATGTCTTGCTGCCTGGTTTAGCTAAGTCAGCTTTGCCTGATCCTGATGTTTTCTTTGGATTCCCAAGACCAGTTGTCCCTGCTCTGGCCTGGGCAGGCCACAGCCCAAATCTTGTCTATGGCAGCCCTATAAGTGGCGTCGATTAATATAGGAACACTCCCAGGTAGGGTAGAAGGAGAAGCTCTCACACTGTTTGTCCTCTCAGCACCTTCACTTCCATCTGCTCTAGTTTGTCATGGCGAGGTGTGGGGAGCACCCAAACAGAGCAGGACAGTCATGCCTTCAATGAAGGCTCACTGGGCTATGCCCTGTTGGGTGCTGAGGCTACCTGGGAGCTAGGGTATGGGCCCTGCCTCCAGGAGCTTCCTGAGGGGTGGCCGGGTCCAGACAAGGAGATGGGCAGCTCCATCGCAGGGTGCACTCAGCAGACGTCAGGATCTGACCTGGCCGCATGACTGGGAGCCCCGACGAGAACGCAGGACCAGCGAATCTGGTTCCCGGGATCTGGAGCAAGTCAAAGATTAGGGCAGCAGGTTAGCCACACTGAGAAGAGGCAGAGTTGAGGCCAGCAAAAGTTGCAGTCCAGCAGGTGAAGCCTAGCACCAGCGTGGAGACTACTGTCTGCTTGTTCTTTATTTTTTTCTTCTTCACTCCAGGAAGGAGGCTGAAGGCAAAGAGAAAGCTGCTCAGGATTTCTCACCCCAAAGGAAGGGTGAATAAAGGAGCAGCAGCATCCACAGGCCAGTATTCAAAAGCAGCTTTGGGTCTCCTGTCAAGCTCTGCCTCAAGAAGGCAGCAGCTGTGGGGCTGGTCAGTCGGGCCGCTCCTGGGCTAGCTGCTGGCTGCGTGGCAACGTGGGAACACCAAGGACTGGGGCACGAGGCCAGGAGCGTGCAGCCGTGTGCCCTTGCGTAAGTCACGTTGCCTCTCAGGCCTCCATTTCTCCGCTTCGAAAAGGAGGGTTGGGACCATGCTGAGGGTTTCTAACATTCAATTCTAAAGACTTCTGTTTCAAAGCAAAAAATTTCAAACACTCCACAGGATGGCAGTGCTCATTTGGTATCTGTTGATCAAAAGAAAATGCAAAATAATAAAAACAATCACATTTTATCAATCACGAGAGCACCTGCTGTCATTTATAAACATTAGGGGTACAACACCCTTAACAGACCAGAGTCCCGTCCTGCATGACAAGCGTCTACCCAAACCCAACCAGCAGAGTTTTCATCTTCCTTAGGACTCATAGAAATTAGTCACCTACACCTCTGACTTGAAAAATGTGAGGGACGCCAGAGCACTGCGTAGATGTCTTTCAAATTTTTACTTATTATAAAGTCCATCCATGATGCTAATATGATGGAACAAACATTGAAAGCAGAGGTGATGGGTGACATCTGTCCCTTTTTGACTGCCCAGCTCCAGAATCCCTCCCCAGATGTGGGGAAGACTCCATCTTAAGTCTCAGTGGAAGTTAGAGCCCACTGCTCACCTCTCACCACAGAGGCTAAAAACACCAGACACTTGCTTCCCAGCCTCTTTTATAGGCAAGACTCAAATATGTGACCTGGACTCAACCAATCAGGTGCCAGAGACCACAGAGCGAGCCCCTCAGATAACCTTTTGCCTGGGGTGGCAGCAGCTGTGGCGGCCACGTGCAGATTCCAGGGTATCAGCAGCAGCAGGGTCGTCATTCAGGCTCTGACCCTGGTTAGGGCACAAGCTTCCCAGGGTTCTGAGGCCAGGGAAGGACTCTCTGGACAGCTTCTGTGTCACCACGTTGGCCACGTTCCTGGCGGCTTCCCAGCACCCTTGGTCTCATTCATGCCCTGAGCCTGGCTCTCTCACCTTCCCAGAGATTCTGTGGGAATCTCAACATCCTTCCCATGGATTCTTCTTCTGCTTAACTCACCCAGACTCAGTTCCTGTTGCATTTTAAAGTCAGAGCCCTGGCTAATTCACAGTCATATGTCAGTCTCGGCATCCAACTTATTCTTGTGTTTTGCTTTGGTCACACAGTTCTGAGAAAATTCTGATCGCACAGATGAATGATGACTCAGTCCATTCAGGCTACTATAACAAAAGACCATAGACTGGGTGGCTTATAAACAACAGAAATCAATGTCTCTGGAGGCTGGAAGTCCAAGATCAGAGTGCCAGCATGGTGGGGTGAGGGCCCTCTTCCGAGCTGCAGACTGGCAGAAGGAGCTAGTGAGATCTGTGGGGCCTCTTTGATAAGGGCACTGATCCCAATCACCAGGGCTTTACCCTCATGACCTAATCACTCCCAAAGGCCCCATCTCCTAATACCATCACCCCGGGGATCAGGATTTCAACATATGAACTTTGGAGGCAAACAAACACTCAGACCACAGCAGAAGGTTATAAATACTAACAATAATCCTCACTACATACCACCCACCATATGCCAGGCCCTATTCCAATCACTTTAATGTATATTAACTCACTTAACAGACCTTTGAGGTGGGCCTGTCATTAACATTCCCCTTTTACAAATGAGAAAACTGAGGTACCAAGCAGTGGAGTAATTGGCCCAAGGTCAAAGATTTCAATCAAGGCCATCCTGCACCAGGGTTTGTGCACTTAACTCCCGTTAACAGTGTTTTTACAGTTTGTCTTTTGAGATTAGAATAGTCTTCCATGAAACCACTTTAAAGGTAGAAAGAGAAGTGGAAATTTTTGTTCCAAAGTTGAAAGAGGAGCTGTCAAAATATCTGACAACTGCTCTTCATCCTCCTCATAAACACGAGTCAGGCAATAAACAACTAAAACTTACAACACGCACTAAACGAACAAGACATTTTTATCACTCGGTATTCACTGTTACAACCCTGGTGGTTTATGGAGCCTCGTGGACCCCAGTTCAGGAAGCACTCAGCTCTTCATCGCTCTGACTTTGTAAGCAGACGTGCCCAGGCTGGCACAAGGCACACCCACTATCGGGGCCCGGCTGGGCTCAGAGACGCCAGGAGGAGCTTGTGCCAAAGTCCACACAAAACTGAGTTTACTAAAAAAATATCAGGGACTGCCCTAGTGGCACAGTGGTTAAGACTCTGTGCTCCCAATGCAGGGAGCCCAGGTTCGATCCCTGGTCAGGGAACTAGATCACACATGCATGCTGCAACTAAGAGTTTGCATACCACAACTAAGGAGCCTGCCTGCTGCAACTAAGACCCAGTACAACCAAATAAATAAAATAAAAATACAAAAAAAAAAAAAATCACATTGAGGGAGGTAAGTCACAGGGGTGCAAGAGTCAGATGAAAGAGTTCCCAATGGTCAAAGCTGGAACAATTTGAGGAACAAAATTAAGTAGCATCATATTATGGTCCGAAATATAAAATAAATACCCATTAGTCCATACTTTCATAAAAATTTTTAAAAATATTTATTTATTGGACTTCCCTGGTGGCACAGTGGTTAAGAATCTGCCTGTCAATGCAGGGAACATGGGTTTGAACCCTGGTCCAGGAATATCCCACATGCTGTGGAGCAACTAAGCCTGCAAGCCACAACTACTGAGCCCACGTGCGGCAACTATGTGCACCTAGAGCCCATGCTCCACAACAAGAGGGGCCACTGCAATGAGAAGCCTTCACACTGTAACAAAGAGTAGCCCCCACTCACCGCAACTAGAGAAAGCCCGCACACAGCAATGAAGATCCAACACGGCCGTAAATAAATAAATAAATAAATAAAATTAATTTTTAAAAATTAATTAATTTATTTTGGCTGTGCTGGGTCTTAGTTGTGGCATGCCAGATCTTTAGTTGTGGCATGTGAGCTCTTAGTTGTGGCATGAATGTGGGATCTAATTCCCTGACCAGGGATTGAACCCCTGGCCCCCAGCATTAGGAGTGCAGTGTCTTACCCACTGGATCACCAAGGAAGTCCCCATACAATTTTTAAATTTAAAATTTAAAACAAAACTTTGGGGAGTTCCCTGGTGGCCTAAGTGGTTAGGATTCCGGGCTTTCACTGCCGTGGCCTGGGTTCAATCCCTGGTCAGGGAACTGAGTCCTACAAGCCTCACGGCACAGCCAAAGAATAAAAAGAAAAAAGAAAAAGAAAACTTTGCAGTGGGGAAATCTGACAAACAGGTGACCTTGATCAAAGCAGGTGATCAAGATCTACATTCCTCCCCAAAACTATAACCCCAATCTACTCATGAGAAAAACATCAGACAAATCCCAATAGAGGGACTGCAAGTAGGATAAGAAACTTAACTAGAATTCACAAGGTCATCAACAACAAGGGAAGTCTGAGGAATTGTTACAGCCAAGAGTAGCCTAAGTAAGACATGCCACCTGAATGTAATGTGGTTTCCTACGTGGGATTCTAAAACAGAAAAAGGCCATTAGGTAAAAGCTAAGGAGATCTGAATAAACTATGAACTTTAGTTAATAATAATGTCTCAATATCAGTTCATCAACTGTGACAAATATACCATACCAATGTAAAATGTTATTAATAGGGGAAAGTGAGAGCTGGGGAGGGGGAGGGTAAGATGAGAATTCTGTACTATCTGCTCAATTTCTTTGTAAATCTAAACTTTTTATTTTAAAAGTCAACTATTTAGGGCTTCCCTGGTAGCACAGTGGTTAAGAATCTGCCTGCCAATGCAGAAGACACAGGTTCGAGCCCTGGGCCAGGAAGATCCCGCATGCCACGAAGTAACTATGCTCATGCGCCACAACTACTGACCCCATCCTCCACAACTACTAAAGCCCGAGTGCCTAGAGCTCATGCTCTGCAACAAAAGAAGCCAATGTAATGAGAAGCCCGCGCACCACAATGAAGAGCAGCCCCCGCTCTCTGCAACTACAGAAAGCCTGTGCGCAGCAGTGAAGACCCAATGTAGCCAATAAATATAAATACATAAATAAATACATAAATAAATTTATTTTAAAAAATAAAAGTCAACTATTTAAAAAGAATCATGAAATTGCCTGCCCTCCCCTCAAAAAAGTTAGTTTACCTGACGATGCAACTTAAACCACCGAAGTCTTGACAAGCCAAGAATTTCTATTTAATGCATTCATATTTGTTATAGACTAAACACTTTTTAAGAGTAGTTTTTGAAATACTTCAATTCTTTTAAAATTCAAGTCTTCACATTGCATCCCTGAATCTCCTCAGAGTAGCTGAGCACAGTTTGAGCTGCTCTGATGGAAGGGATGTCACAGGTAATGTCTTTTGTCCCTGTCCCCAAAACCCTCTGGATCTCTGAGATGGAGGGAA
This sequence comes from Hippopotamus amphibius kiboko, assembly GCF_030028045.1. Classification (NCBI taxonomy): domain Eukaryota; kingdom Metazoa; phylum Chordata; class Mammalia; order Artiodactyla; family Hippopotamidae; genus Hippopotamus; species Hippopotamus amphibius. The sequence continues at coordinate 159,519,763 of NC_080189.1, forward strand.
AACTCCATATGCGCAGACAAAGCACTTCAAAACAGCACAACTTCCCATCCCCCCCCAACTCTACCCAAGACACTGTGTGAGCAACTGTTTGAAGCCAAGGCTGCAGTTGTCTTTGTCCTGCATTTGCCTGTCAAGCCCAGTGCTTCTTGGAAGCGGGAAGGGCAAAAGGCTGATATGAAGCGGGACAACAGATGGCTGGGACTTGTCCTCTTGAAGCTCAGCTGCCCTGGCCAGCCTGCCAAGCTGTGTACATTTCAAACGTTTGAGGTTCAACCAAAGAGATGGGTAATGATTTTAAATCACTTGTTGAAACACATGGCTAATCCTGGGGTAGCCAGAGAAGAGCGCTTTAAAAACTCACTTAAATCCAGTGGGAGGACAAGAAAACTCTGTGTGCTTTCTTGGCTTTGAACCCGGATCAGGCCATCCTAGGGGCAGCTGGGCATTTGTCCAGGATCCCAATATGCATCCTGCTTTCTCTGCTTGTGGAGAGGGTGTGATGTTTCAGTACGTGTGTTTATTTGGGGCGTCGGTGAAGAGGGGAAAGGCTGTTAGCAGGTAGGTTTGGATCCTGAGAAATAATGCACCCTGGCATTTGCCTCTGGTCTGAAATTGGAAGATCTCTAGGTTCACTTGCTTCATGAATTCAGTCAGTTCTATTTCCCTGTCCGGGTTCAGGTCTTTTTTTTTTTTTTCTTTTTTTCTTTTTGGGGGGCTGCATTGGGTCTTCAGCTTTCTCTATTTGCAGCGAGTGGGGGCTACTCTTCATTGCGGTGCTTGGGCTTCTCATTGTGGTGGCTTCTCTTGTTACAGAGCTTTAGGTGCGTGGGCTCAGTAGTTGTGGCTGCGGGCTCACTAGTTGTGGCTTGCAGGGTCTGGAATGCAGGCTCAGTACTTGTGGTGCGTGGGGTTTGTTGCTCCTCGGCATGTGGGATCTTCCCAGACCAGGGATCGAACCCGTGTCCCCTGCACTGGCAGGCAGATTTTTAACCACTGCACCACCAGGGAAGTCTCAGGTTCAGGTCTTTCTTATCTCTTGCCTGGCTTACGCAAATACTCTCCTACAGTTGCTTTGCAGTCCTGTGTCATTAGAATCTACATGAGTCATCTCTATTATTATACATCATCTCCCATCTTGAATATACCCTTTCCTTGCCCCCACATCTCCCTCCAGCTACTGTTCCCATTTCTCCCTTTCACCACAAAGCTTCTTGAAATAGTCATCTGCTCTCCCTGGTTCCAGTCTTCACTTCCTGTTCACTCATCTGCTCCTACTCTGTTACTGAAACCTCTCTTGTCAATGTCACCAGCAACTTCTGTGTTGTAAAACCCAATGAATCTATCTTTGTCCTCATCAAACTTCAACCATCAGGAGCATCTGACACAGGTGACCACTTCCTCCTCCTTGAGGCACTCTTCTTTCTTGGTTTTAATGATGATACTCTCTCCTGGTTTTCCTTCTATTTCTTTAGCCTCCTCTTCTCAGTATCCTTGACAGACTCCTCCTCCTACATGTGGTCACTCCATGTGGGTGTATCTCAGGGACTGGTCCTAAAACAGCTTCTAGTCTCTGTCTAAAGCTCTCAAGATAATCTTATCAGGTCACAGAGCTCTAAATACCCACCCCTCCAAATACTGATGACTCCTGATTTTACATCTCCATCCCTGAGCCCAGACTCAACTGCCTGCTTTGCATCTCCACTTAGCTGTCTAACAGACACCTCAAATCATAGCTTTCCAAGAATGGAGCCCTTGATTCCCTTCATGCTTGAACTCTCCCTTCTTACCTTTTTAGCATCTTTATCCATCCTTTTGCTCAGGCCAAGATTCTGGAAGCCACCTTTCATTCCTCCTTTTCTCTCATCCCCCACATCCTAGCCATCACTGTGTTCAGTCAGTTCTATCTCCAAGACAATATAGCTAGTCTCTACTCCCCACCTTTTCTCTTCTTCTCCACAGACAGCTTGCTAGTCTAAGCCACCATCATTTATCACCTGAACAACAGAAATAGGCTCTTGCCTGGCCCGTCTGCTTCATAGTGGTACCTCCCAAATTCACTCTCTCATAGTCTCATGTGAGAATTAACATGTAATTCAGGGATGTTCAGTCATTCTTTCATCCAAGGAATATTTATTGAGTGCCTACAATGTACAGGCAGTGAACAAACAGAAATCTCTGCCCTCAAGGAGTTTACAATCTAGTGGTGAGAGATGGGCAATGAACATGATAAAGTAAACAGTGTGATATGTTAGAAGATTGATAGATGGTATGGAATAAAATAAATCAGAGTAAGGGAGTCCCAGGAAGCATATGTTTTTGTTATAGGAAGTTGTTATCATTTTAAATAGGGGAGTCAGAAATCTATTTAAATTTGAATCTTTAAATATCATTTCCCACTAAAGGGGTTTCTAAGAGGAATGTCTGATTCCAAATCTGGGCAAAAATGTACAAGATGTGTCTGGAACACTTTGTTACATCAGAAAGCAAAGAAGCAGGGATGGCATCACAAGGACTCAGAAGTCAAGTTCAAGAGGCTCCCACTGGCCAAAGATGGGACAATTTGAGTGTCTAAAAGAATAATGATAGCAGTGGATCAAAATACATATGTGTCAAAATCCCTGAGTCCATACTGATGCTCTAAAAGGAAAGAACATGACTTATTGGTCACCTTTGGAGAATGATAGGGAATCAATTATTCTGAAAACTGGTAAATGAAAGAAGTAAGCAGGTATCCTGCTTTTCCTATATGAAAGCGACCAGGTAAATAGTTGGTAAGGGAAAGTTTCTCTTTATAGACGTATTCCATCTAAGAAACGGAGAAAAAAAACATAGAACACCATTTTACAACCTCTAGGGAAATAATCAGTCTAGGCCATGATCATCAATAGCTGCTAACATTGCAAAAAAACAGCCAGAAACATATTATGCGACTCCTGAAAGACGGACACAATGCCTCTAATAAAGTAGCTGCAGATGAACGTCAGGTCAATAACAAATAATATTTAGTATAAATAGCTCTCAATATTCCATGAGATATACTAAAAATTATTCATTGTTTATCTGAAATTCAAATTTAACTGGGAATCCTGTATCTTTATTTGTCAAGCCTTAGCAACCCTAGAAGTAGTCTAGTCAAAAAAGTCAGACCTAAATCTGATGAAGCCTCAAAATCCAGGAAAATACCAGGAAATATGAGGAGACAGTGAAATATGTGAAATGGCTCCACGACGGCAGTGTCATCAGTGATATACAGACTGTGAGGACAGACCACCCAATTTTTTTCAACAAATAGAGAAGAAAGGGGGAGGGAAGAGGGAGGCAGGAGAGCAGTTTATTGACTTCTGATTCAAAACTCAAGGATAGGGCAGGGGGTGAAGGGGAAACTGAGAAGAAGCGAGAGAGTAGCACAGACATATATATACTACCAACTGTAAAATAGTCAGTGGGAAGTTGTTGTATAACAAAAGGAGTCCAACTCGAGGATGGAAGATGCCTTAGAGGACTGGGGCGGGGAGGGTGGGGGGGACTCGAGGGGGGGGCGTCAAGGAAGGGAGGGAATATGGGGATATGTGTATAAAAACAGTTGATTGAACCTGGTGTACCCCCCAAAAAAAAAAAAAAAACTCAAGGATAGGTGCAGCCACTATGAAAAATCGTCTGGTTTACGAAGTCCACATTACTCTGACCCCTGGCTTGGTCTCTGGTCCCACGCCCCCTGCCTTACACTTTACAGTCCAACAGCACCAGACACATTGAATCAAGGCTTCCTGGAAGGAATCTTGAGACACTTGAGACCAAGTCTGGTTTTACTAAGCCAGCTACAAGTGGAGGGATCATGTGGGGAGGAGAGAAAAAGCTAAGATCCTGCTTTGGGGGGGAGGCAAGGCAAGAGACGCTTTGGGAAAGGAGCGGAGATGCTTTAAAGAGGGGGTGAGCAGGAAGTTTTGTGGGTGATGAGTGGTGAATGCCCCCTCCTTGGCCTGCTGGTGGAAGGTCTTTGGAGCAGGGTGATTTGGATGCTGGGATAGGTCTTCAAGGTATAGCAGGGTGGTTCAAAGTTCTGGTTACACTCAGGCCATAGTGCACCAGATTTTGTTTCTCTCTCTCTCCCCACCATGAGCCCCTCAAGGATATAGACTGTGTTTCCAGCTGTAGCTTTCCCACTGCCTGTCAAGGTGCCTTTCACGTCATACATATCTGGTGAATAAATGAATGGATGAATGAATGAATGAGTGAACCCCCTTCACCCTTTGCAGAGATGATGGCCTTCTTCTAATATAACAAAATGTGGTGAATAGATATAGGATTGCTTCATGAAACACTGCATTTAATCTTTACCATTTCTATACATCATAAAAGGATATTTTAAACTGAGAGATAAGGGTCCGCTTACCGAGACAGAAGCTCGGGACACCAGGCATCTTGAGATATTTTCCTCAGTGATGGAAAGCCCGGCTTGCTTCCTGTTTTCAGGTGCAGCTTCAACTCTGAACGTCTGCTGTATATGTGTCTTGTGACATGTTATGTCAGCTGTGATGAGGTTCACATCACAGTTAGATGACAACCTTGGAGGTAGATCCTTAGACAAGTCAAGAAAAATAATGAGGGCAATCAAGAGTCTCACTCTGGGAAGCACTGGCTGTTTTGAAAATTCTGAGCCCTGCGCTAGTCACCATCTATTTACTCAAGAGTAATATCAGGGACTTCCCTGGTGGCGCAGTGGCTGAGAATCTGCCTGCCTGTGCAGGCGACATGGGTTCGATCTCTGGTCCAGGAAGATCCCACACACCACAGAGCAGCTAAGCCCGTGTGCCATAACGACTGAAGGCTGTGCACCTAGAGCCCATGCTCCGCAACAAGAGAAGCCACTGCACTGAGAAGCCCGTGCACTGCAACTAAGAGTAGCCCTGCTCACTACAACTAGAGAAAGCCCATGCGCAGCAACAGAGACCCAATGCAGCCAAAAAATAACTTAATACATTAAATTAATTGAAATTAAATTAAATTAAATTAAAAATAAAGAAAGGATTTGCAAAGTTAAGGGTTTAAAAAAAAAGGAGTAATAGCGAGAGAAAGAAAGGAGAAAGAAGAGAGAGAGAGAAGACCCTGCTCCTTCCTCTGCCCCTCTAGTTAGGGCAAAGGAAAGACAAAGAAAAAAGATGAGGGAAAAGTTAGTGAGTGAGGACCTTAAGGTTGAGATAAAAGGGTGTCCTGATATGACCGTGATGTCATAAGACATTTAAAAAATATCCAAATAACATTGTTCTTCCACATCATCACCTTCTGAGTTATGAAAATATCCCATTGATATTGTTAGTAAAATATTTTGAGGTTTTTTTCTGAGGTTTTTAGGGGGAAAAAAAAGAGCCAGACTTTTTTTTTTTTTTTTTCCAGTTTAATCATACACCTCATTCCCCAGACATGGCTGTGGGGACTCCGGGTTGTCCAAAAACTCATCCCTTCCTTCAAAGATACAGGTTTGTCACCACTGAGGACATGCTGTAAGTTAGGTAGGTGTTACTCAGTGAGGAAGCCTGAAGCCTTTAGAGACAGCGGCAGCAGCGGTGGAGCCATGTGAGGCTGCCCTTAGACAGGAGCAAAGCCCTGTGTCTGTCACAGACACACAGCAGGCGTGCAATAAAGGTCTGATGAGTGAATGAGTGACTGAGAAAGACTATTAATGCACACGGAAGTGTAAGTTGGGCAACGTGTGTGAAAAGCGAGAAAAAAGAAGCCCAACTTTTTCATTCATTTGGTCTCACATTGAACTTGAAAATGGCATTTCCAGGTGCTTCTCCAGGACACAGCCTATGTCACGGGAGTAAGAGGAATTAGAGCCAGCACCGGACTCTATCCAGACACTCCAGCACTTTCAAAAAGAGCACCGGAGTCCTAGGGAATTTGAAAACAATTTTTTTAGGGAAAAAATGCCAAAATCCTGCCCTTCAAATAAAGACTACGGACTGTTTTTTGTGCACACTTATGAAACCTCAGCCTTGCGAGGTTGTATTAGTTTCCTAGGGTTGCTGTAACCAAGTACCACAAATTTCGTGGCTTAAAACAGAAATTTGTTGTCTTACAGTTCTGACATCTAGAAGTCCAAAATCAAGGTCTCAGCAGAGCAACACTCCCTCTGAAACATTCAGGAGAATCCCTCCTTGTCTCTTCCTAGCTTCTCATGGTATGCTGGCAATCCCTAGCACTCTTTGGCTTGCGGTTGCAACTCTCCAATCTCTGCCTTCATCTTCACATCGCCTTCTCCCAGTGCATCTGTCTTCACATGACCATCCTCTTATAAGGACACCAGTCATATTGGATTAGGGGTCCTTCCTATCCACTATGACATCTTAGCTAATCACATCTGCAATGATCTCTTTCTAAGTAAGGTCAGATTCTAAAGTGCTGGAGTTAAGATTTCAACATATGCTTCTTAGGGAAAAAAACACAATTCCTAACAGAGGCAATTGGGGAACATGGTACAATTAAAACAGGATTCAGTAACCTAATTGACCCAGAGAATCAAATTGCTACCTGCTTGGTCACTACCTTCTGAAAGTCAGTATGAATCATCAGGCTCTGGCTGATCAAATTTCCCAGTGTATTAGCCAAGCCTGACTGGCCAAGCCTTTCTGACCTGCTGGTTTACAGAACTCTAACCCCAGGGTCATGCTAACTGTGGGTCACTCACTTCTGGGAAAAAATATTTCTATGCCCTTTCTTCCTGAGCAGAAAGTCTGTGATCAAAGATGCATCACTAGGGCAAAAAGTCATTTACCCCTCAATTTCTGGCTGTTTGTGGTAAGAAATAGTTTGAGCTCCAGGGTTGGCAATGCCATGGATGCTATATCAATGCTTCCCATTCTTATCTACATCAGGACACACAGAGTGGGGAAAAGGATAGCATTTATACAGCCTGGGGAAAGGGACAGGGCCCCTCTAGCCACCTCAGGCCCTGCCCAGCTTTCTGAAGACTAAAGAGATCACCACCTCAGGCCACCAGGCACCTACCTACTCACCGACACTGGGAGGGAAGCCTGGGTCTAGACGACTGTCCTCAGATGCCAACCTAGAGGCAGGGCTCTGACTCCACCACCACCATTCCTCCCCTCGGTGTATCCTCATCTGCTGACTCTAGACTTTTTCTTCATATGCAGGAACACCCGCCTCACCTGAATAAAAGGAAAGAACTGACCTAAGTCGTATCACCTCCATGAAGAATGATCACAGTTCTAATTCCTTAGGGGAGGAAATTGTTCACAGGTAGAATAGATCTAAGGTGTCTAAGATCACAAAGCAGTCCAGTGCCTAGTCCGGGATCAGAGCTGGAAGCCATGAGCACAGTCTTCTTCTCCAGGTTGGAGTCTTTCCTCACGGATGATGCAGGTCTCAGCACAGGAGAGATGGCTGGTTGTGAACAGGGAATGGGCTGTTATCCAGCCTCTATCCTGAATTATCTGCTTTCCTAGGCTGCAGTTTCCTGAAGAAGCAATGTCTCCTGAAAGACACAGATTCCTCTCAAGCGTGTCCTCCTCCAGGCAGCCCTCCTTGACCATCTAGCCTGAATCTGGCGACCCTTCTCTGTGCTCTGGAACTTACTTTCACTGTGGCACCTGTTGAACTATAGACTAACGGTTTGCTTCTCTCCCCAGGCTTGGAGCTCCTGGCTCTTACTTTCCTTGTATTGCCTACAATTAGTCCCTGGTAGGCACACAATCTTACCGAATAGAATGAATGTCACAAATCACTCTGTGGGCAGTGGATGACTACTTCCACAAGCCATCCTCCTTCAAAACCTCACAGTTTCTGCTTGGTACCCTTAACCTCGCCCTGTCTGCTCACATGTGGTTCCAGGCAGCTATAAAATTGGCTGTGCTCTTTAACTCAAGGAATGCCCTGGCCCCTCCCCCTCCTTTTCTGCCAAGCCCTTTTGCTCAATTCAGCTTGCCTCAGTTTCCACGGGTTGCCACCTACCAGCATCTTCCCACTGAGAAGTGACTGTATGGAGCGGCACTGGTGACACCTCTGTCCATGGGTGTCTCCTCCTGCTCGTTCCTTACTCCTCCCTTGGCAGCTCGTAGGTGGGCCAGGCCTGGCCATCCCACCCAGGCTGGTACCCAGGGCCTCGGGTTCCTGCTTATCGGGGAGAGGGTATCGGGCTGAAAGTGACCTCCATTCACGTATTCATTCACTTTTTTATGTCTCTCCTAATTTATTTATATATGTACTGTCACAGCTTTATTGAGATATAATTCACATACCATAAAATCCAGCCTTTCAAAGTGTGCAGTTCAGTGGTTTTAATATATTCACAGAATTGTGCAACCATCACCACTACCTAATTCCAGAATATTTTCATCACCCCTGAAAAGAATCCCCACACCCATCAGTAGTCCTTTCCCATCCCCCCCCCGCCCCAGGCCTTGGCAACCCCTTATCTACTTTCTGTCTCTATGGATTTGCCTATTCTAGCTAGGTCATATAAATGGAATCATATAATACATGGCCTTTTAATGTCTGGCTTCTCTCACTTAGCATAATGTTTTCAAGGTTCATTTATTGTAACATTTATCGGTAGTTCATTCCTTTTTAGAGATGAATAATATTCCATTGTACGGACACAACACATTTTATTTATTCACTCAGTTGGTGGACACTTGGGTTGTTTCTACTTTTTGGCTATTTGAATAATGCTACTATGAACATTCACGTACCAGTTTTTATGCAAACATATGTTTTCAGGACTCTTGGGTATATACCCAGGAGTGGAATTGCTGGGTCACAAAGTAACTTTCTGTTCAACCTTTTTTGAGGAACTACTAGCCTGTTTTCTAAAGAAGTTGTACCATTTCACAGTTCCACCAGCAATATATGAGGGTCCAGTTTCTCCATAACCTTGCCAATGCTTGTGATTATCTGTCTTTATTATTTTAACCATCCTAGTGGTGTGAAGTGGTATCTCATTGTGGTTTTGATTTGCATTTCCCTGATGGCTAATGATGTTGAGTATCTCTTCATGTGCTTGTTGACGTGTCTATTAAATTCCTTTGCCTACTTTAAAAACTGAGTTATTTGTCTTTTTCTTGTTGAATTGCAAGAATTTTTAGGGACTTCCCTGGTGGTCCAGTGGCTAAGACTCTGTCCTCCCAATGCAGGGGGCCTTGGTTTAATCCTGGTCAGGGCACTAGATCCCACATGCCGCAACTAAAGATCCTGCATGCCACAGCTAAACCGGGCGCAGTCAAATAAATAAATAAATAAATAATTTTTTTAAGAGTTTTTATATATTCTGGCTACAAGTCCCTTATCAAATATATGATTTGCAAATATTTCCTTCCATTCTGTGGGTTTTTTCACTTTTTTGATGTTCTTTGAAGCACAAAAGTTTAAATTTTAATGAAATCCACTTCATTTTTTTCTTTTGTCACTTGTGCTTTTGATGTGATATCTAACAAACTATTGCCTAATCCTCGGTCATGAAGATTTACTTCTCTGTTTTCTAGGAGTTTTGTAGTTTTTAGCTCTAACATTTAGATTCATGATCCCTTCCCTTCATCGGTCTATCATCCCCCAAAGATAAATGCATTCCACAGCACATTTGTTTGGTGAAATAGTTTGTGCATCATCTGTTTCCTTTATACTGGGATGAGACACTTCCTTAATAAGGTTATTCATATTGAGTTGTTGTGTGAAACAGACATGTACCTTCAACAATCTTTGGCTTCCATCATGTCAAAAACAAACACATATGTAATAAAATATGTTTTCCAGACTCTAATCGGGCTGTGCCTTGCCACAGAACAAGACTGGAGATATTCTAGACATTGAAAACTTCGGAGGTAGTTGGAAGCTTGGTAGTTTAAACCAAGACACATAATCTCCCATGACCTCAATCTTGAGGAACAAGGAATATAAGTGCAGTACTCTTCAGCGGGGGGCTTGATGCTTGGCAAGCTGTCACCTCACCCCAAGCCCAACCACCCAGGCAGGGCCCTTTCTGCGTCTGTGGCTCATTGTTTTGTTCCAGTGGTTTTGGTTATCTGATTCAGCCATTGTCTGAGCCATTGTCTGCCAAGATGTTTGGGTTTGGAAATCCTTCAGTATGCCTCTGAGCAAATGATATCACATCTTCTCGCAAATCTTGCATTCGTTGGTCTTTGACAGTTGGTGACAAAATCGGCCTTAGTTTCCTCGGATGTCGGTTTTGTATGGCTGTTGATCTTCTTCAAATGGTATGTTTGTCCCCCTATTTGTCAGTGAAACCTTCAATTTTCTATTTATCTGAATCCTTTCCGAAACAAGAAACAAATTCATTAAAAAAAAAAATCAAACTCTGCTTTTCATCTGGTTAAGTTTCCTGGGATTTAGATTTAACACAACTGGAAGAATAGGCCCCAAAAGAAAGAGAGTTTAAATCCAACATACCACAAAAACAAACAAATAAATAAAAACAATAAATAAATAAATAAATCCAACATAACTTTAACTTTTTTGAATCAAAGCTCCCCCAAACAATGTAATTAGCAAGGGCTACATTTATAAATTTCTTCAATGAGATAATACCTTCCCTAGAGAGAGCAGCTAAAATCTGGTCATCCAAAGTCTTCACTTTCTAGTAAGCCAGCCCTCACAATAGGCAGAGAGACAGCTTGGTCATTCTTCCAAGAGAGATTTTGAAGCTGATCTGTGATTATCTTCTGTTATCCAATAAATGGAAATAACATCCATCACCCAGGAAGCCACGTGTGGGGAAACCTGCAAAAGACCACAGAACACATAAGCTCTTGGCTGTCAAAACTCCACGCCATTTTGAGGTGTGGATCCAAAGATGGGCTTGGCTTCCTCTGCTGTTGATTTGCTCCTAGAAATGCCAGGCCCTCCTGGTCGGAACAGAACCAGACCCAAATCCCAAACAATAACATGAGATCTTGTCCCCTCTCACTTGGCGTCAGGCTGCTCTTTAATAGAAATGACTGGGTTATTGGGGGGGAATGAATTGGGAGATTGGGATACCAAATTGTACACTCTATATACATGCAGTTTATTGTCTGTTAACTGTATCTCAATAAAAGTTCTTAAAAAAAATAAAAAAATAAATCAAAAAAAAAAAAAAAAAAAAAGAAAGAACTGGGTTAGGAACATGTCTGTAAATTTTATTTAATATTGAGCCCTTAAAAAGATGCCTATGAGTTCTTACTGATCTAACTAAAAGGAGCAGCTGTAAAATGGTATGTATACACAATGGCCTTTTTGGTAAAGCGTTTATATATGTTTATAAAAGTCTAGAAAAAGAGATGCATTAAAGTATTTCCTCCAAATAAACTACAAGTTTTCTGCTTCATACTTCAAAAAAAAATTCGAATGAATGTGTTTTACTTCCATAATAAAAAAATTAATTGGACTAAATCTATTTTTTTTTAAATAGGTCTTACCCTGAACTCAAATGCATGTTCAGAATTTTTAAAATACACAGCAAAGAGTACATATTCGAATCGCTACTCTGCAGGAAAACAAAAATAATCAGCCTTTAATGGTGGAGAATCAGGCCAAATGTCTGTGGCTGAAGCAGGCGGGGCCCAGCCCTAAATTCCAGGTCACAGGGCAGCTTGCCAGGGCAGCTGGCTCATGGTGCTTCTGCCCCCTGCTGGATAATTTAGGAAAGGGCAGTCTCAGGTCCAGAGAGTTTCTCCAAGGCTAACACCGTGGGGAGATAAATGTTTAAGAACCCAGTGACACTTGCAAAAGCTGGCCTTATTCCTCAAAACTATTCTGGAAGGTCTTGCCACGGGGAAACTAATCATGTAGCAACCGTTTTATGCCCCCTTCCTCCCTTTTTAACACAGATATTTATTTTTGAAATGTCTCAGACCTCTTTCTAGATATTTACATGTGCATAGAACTTAGACGTATTTTTGTGCCACCATCTATTTTATAGTATAAATTGTATTGTATTGTACTTTTATTATTTGACTTGCTTTTTTCACCTATCAATACATCTTGGCAGGGTCAGGACTAGGGTGAGGCAAGAGAGACCTGTATGGCCCTGATAGTGGCTTCTGCATTTTGTGCCCTTTGTCAGTACCTACAGGCCAGCTTCACTCTTTTTGACCCCTAAATAATATTCTATGGTATGAATAAGCCACAATTAACCATTTCTCTCTTGATGAACCTTTAGGTCGTTTCCAATTTTTAGCTGTTACTGAAATACCGTGTTGAAATCCTTATAGATGCCTCCTTGTGGATATAGTCAAAGTTATAATTTTTTACTTTATGGTTTGTGTCTTTTATATCTTGTTTAAGAGGCCTTACCTACTCTAAGGTTATATAGTGTCTTCCCATATTTCCTTTTCTTCCTTTTTTTTTTTTTCCATTTTGGACCTCAGGTGCAAAGTTGAGTTAATCACATTCCTCACCTCCTCAATTCATACTCCACATGCTCATCATTGGTCCATATAAGACATTAAAAAAAAATTCCTTTTATTTTTCATTAAATTTTATTTTATTTTTTTAAATTTAATTTATTTATTTATTGTTTTTTGGGGGGTACACCAAGTTCAATCATCTGTTTTTATACACATATCCCCGTATTCCCTCCCTCCCTCGACTCCCCCCCACCCTCCTTTTTATCCCCATTTTCCACTCCCAGTCCCCCTGCCCACCCTAGGCGATCACTCTGATGTATTTAATAGTTATAATAGTATTTGTATGTTTCCTTATAAAATATGCGGTATATTCCATGGAATATTTATACAAATGATATTGTGCCATGGACCTTGTTCTATTTCTTGCTACCATCCCCGTGGCTGTGGTACTTGCAATTTCTTGCTCCTAACTGCTCTACTCATCCCTTCCCCCAGTAGTGAGTCCCTGGAGCCTTCAAATCCCATTTAGCTCAAACAGCCCTGCAAGGGACAGCCTCACGTTTGGTCCTACATGAGAAGTTTTCGAGGGTGTATTGCCAGATTGCTTACGTTTTCTTCTAACGCTTTTTAATTTATTTATTGTTCTATTCACTTGTCCACCCACATTTGATTCGTCTGTCTGAGCACACTTAGCTTTTGGTATGATCTTGACTCGATTAATTCTTGAAATTTTCTTTTGGCAAAAAACATTCCAAATTTCCATTTCGATCATGTTTCTTTAACATTGTTTGTTTGAGCTAGGGTTTGGGGTGGTGTTTGTTTTGTTTGTTTGATTTGTGTTAGATGATTATAGTATGACTTAGTTTGGGTCTGTCCTAAGGCAGAAGTGAGACAAGGACTTTGGTGAAAATAGTTTATTTGGGAGGATATCCCAGGAAGACAATGAGGAAGAGGGGAGAGTGATACAGGAAGAAGGGAAAGCCAATGAAAGATGCGTTACTGAGCTGGTTCTCACTGTGGACAACTGGCACCATCTCCCTGGAGACCCTTTGAAGAACTGTATGAAAACCATCTAGAATTGTCCCTCTGAAGAATGGAAGGTTGGGACATTTATCCATTAACCTTCATTCTCCATTGGCTGAGAGTTGCCCCTTGGGACACACACAGCACGCGCGTGCACACGCACGCGCGCACACACACACACACACACACACTTTCCTGCTGTGGCCATGCCTGCAAGTACACTGAGTAAGCTTCCAGGCTAGAAGAAAAGCTGAGTGACTTACTGGTGCTTGAGGTGGGAGGCCATCAGCACCACAGAAGCACTGACTTTCGGCTGCCCTGTGGGTGTGCATGTCTTCATCTGTTTACTGCTCTCTGACCCACTTTTTTCCCTGCACTTGCTATTCATGTATTGGCTACATCTGACCTCTCTGTCCTGACCCAGTAAGACACATTAAAACCTCTCCCTGGGCTGGCCTATGACAGCATTGCCACTGCCTCCCTGGCCTCAGGCCTTCTGCTCACCCCACTGGCTGGCCTTCAGCAGCCCACCTCTGGAAATTCAGCACTTTCCTCCCACCCAGCAGATGCGCCCTTTTCATTCCTCTCTCCGACTTCACTTCTGCTTTCTTTCCCTTTTCTTTCCCCTTTATACTGTAAGCCTGCCAGGATCCCCAGTAGCATCAGTGAACCCTACTCAGATCATTTGCTTACCCGCTGTCACAGAAAGTGCCCACACTCAGCTTCAAATAATAAAAATAAGCAGAACAATAGCTAATACTATTTGAGCACTTACTAAGTGGCAAGCACTGTGTGAAACAGAGTTTAGTCATTTCCTTATTTTATCTTCACAACAACAATCTCACGAAGTAAATACTATCATCATGTTAATTTAACAAACAAGGAAACCACCTTGAAGATGACTTACCTATCTGATGGAAGTGGGCCTCAAACGTGGACATCTGGCCTTGAGAATTTCTTTTTGACCACTCCAGTTAGCTCACCCATTAACTGCCGACTGACCCTGGAAGAAGGGACTTCGCTTCTTGTGCCTGGTTCCTGGCTTTTCAAATAGAACAGCCTTTATGGCTCCTTTTTTTTCCCTCACAAGACTGTTGAAAGTATGAAGTGAGATTTTAAAAAATAATAATATAACAGCTTGGCTATTTTTTCTTATTTGTTTTGTTTTGATTTTTGTTTGTTTGTTTTTTGTTTTCTTGGTTCATGGTGTTGTCACCATGTGATACTTTCTTCCCGAGACCAACTCTAATGAATTCCTCCCCCAGCCTCCAGATACCTGAAATTCTACAATTAGAAATTTATTCATTTGATGTCAGCTCACAGTTCTATGGGAGAGGATAGGGAGTAATACTTTTTGGCCATCCCTACCTTAGCGTGAGAGAATTTATGACTTTTTCTGAGAGCTAGTTTTGAAAGAGGAGACAGGGAAGAAGCATGAATGCACTAAGCCTGGATTAAAGGGAAGCCACACTAGGTCATCACCCTAGAAAAGCGCTTGCACCTGTGCACCAGGATTTATGTGCAAGAATGTTCTTGGCAGCTTTGTTCCTAATAGCCTCAAACTGGAAACAACCCTATCCATCAAGAACAGAATGGAAAATGCCTTGTATTCACACGAGGGAATACAATATAGCAATGAAAATGAGTGACCTACAGCTACATGGCCAGTGACTGGTTTGAATCTCATAAACATAATTTGAGGGAAAGAAAGTTGACACAGAAGAACGTATTCAGTAGAAATCCATATGTGTAAAGTTTAGAGATAGGTGGTAAAATTATAAAGAGTAAGAGGGAGGGACTTCCCTGGTGGCGCAGTGGTAAGAATCCACCTGCCAATGCAGGGCACACTGGTTCAATCCCTGGTCCCAGAAGATCCCGCATGCCATGGAACAACTAAGCCTGTGTGCCACAACTACTGAAGCCCACGTGCCTGGAGGCCGTACTCTGCAGCAAGAGAAGCCTCTGCAATGAGAAGCCTGTGCATCACAAAGGAGAGTAGCCCCTGCTTGCCACAACTAGAGAAAGCCCGCACATAGCAACGAAGACCCAACGCAGCCAAAAAATAATAACAACAATAATAATAATAATAATAAATAAAGCATAAGAGGGAAATTACTATCACGGATGTCAGGAAAATAGTCAATTCTAATGGGGAGGGAGGGGGTTGTGAGTACTCAGGGGACACACAGGGGCTTCTTGGATGATGATAGTTACGATTTCTTGATCTGACTGTTGGATACACAGAGCCTTGCTTTGCAATTATACTCGGTGCTCAGTATCCATGGATGTGGAGCCACAGTCTGGAGATCTGACTGTACTACACCATTTTATATAAGGGACTTGTGCATCTGCAGATTTTGGTATCTGTGGGGAGTCCTGCAATCAATCTCCTGCAGATACCAAGGGACGACTGTTTGTTAAACTGTCCAAATATATTTTATGAATTTTTTTATATGTATGTTTTATCTCCCTCTTTTGAAAAACAGAAAGAAAGGAAGGAAGAAGGGAAGGAAGGAAGGGAGGGAAGGAGGAAGTGCAGGAAAGCCAGCCCCCCAAAGCAGACCTCATTTCTTTGTATAGCTAATCCAAACAGGTTCTAGGAGACCTGGAAGAGAAGTGGTCAGGTTTGGGACAGGTGGCGGAAGGCTCTGTACTTAGCATCTGTAGATATTCTACTGCACTAGATACTGTCGAACAGTTTTCCAAAATGATTAAATCAGTTTATTCCCTCACCAGCCAAGAGTTCCCATTGTTTTACTACCCTTTGATAATGTCAGATTATAAAATTTTTGCTTCTTTTGTAAGATGTGTAAAGGTATCTCATTATTGTCTGAAGTCGCTTTCTTCTAGTAATTAATGTACTTGAGCATCTTTTTGATATATCTTTTGTCTTTTGTGAAATGCCTATTCAAGTCTTTTGCCCATTTTTTCTCTTGGGTTATTTGTCTTTTTCTTATTGACTGATTGGAGTAGGTATATTTTGGATATTAGGGCTTTGCTAGTTGAAAAAAGCTTTTCCTATTGGATGACCCGTTGCCTGTGTTTTTCTAGGTGGGAGGGACAAAGGCAGCAAGCGTTTGCTGCCTCTAACCTCCTTTGCCTACTGCTTGGGTGCCTCGGGGAGGTTGCTCAGCCCTCATGGGCAGTGGCTGCCATTTCTGATGCAACTGAGAGTTCCTGTTCCTGCCACCAGTGGCCCCGCTGTCCCCTCCAGAGGCAAGGTGCCCAGGAAGCAAGGGAACCCCCGTGAGAACAACAATGTGAGCCTTGTTTTGTGTTTTCTTTCCTCCTACTCTCTTTCCATTAGCAGAGAAAATGAAGTTTTGGCACTGCCTCGACCGTATAAACCTTTGCTTCATACCTCAGTGCCAAAGAGAATAAAATAGGAAAGGACTTAGAGGTCGGCCAATCTCTGAAGCCCTCTGTGCTAGCCTGGATTTTACTGTCTGGACGATAGTAAATGCTAGCCGAGAACCGAGAGCACGGCTGTGCCAGGGCGCATAGAGATGCTCACGTCTTGCCAGGGGACAATGGGTCACATTACCTGCATCAGCCTGTGAAGCAGACATAAAGAATGTTACTAATGGGCTAGGAGGTCATTAGCAACCCTCCCTGCAATACCTATTTGAACTTGGAACTGGCTTCCAGAGGAAGTGAGAGGTACTGGTGTGGTAGGTATACTACTATTCTAATGCTAACGCTCCCTGAGCAGAGGCCTGACTTCCTGGTGAGGAGGGTGTGGTGGATCCTGAATTTATGGTCGGTTTAAATCGTTAATTTTCACACGTGACAGGGACGAAAATTTTCGAAATGTAATTCATCAGCCCCCCCACCCCCACCCTTACTCCCCTACAATCTTGGCCCTTCTCTCACCCCAGTCTCTTGAGGTCAAGTCTTGGTTTATGGGACCTGGCAACCCCACAGGCTGCGGGCCAGTGCAGACTGAGGGGGGGATAGTGGGAGGGAGCCCACCTCAGGCTGCCGCCCTGGAGCGCTACTTCAGGGCTGGAGAACTTGCTGTCTCTCAGGTAACATGGGTAATGTTACTCCTTCCTCCACTGACTTCTCTGAGGAGGTTTCGTAAAGGCTTTGCTGACCTCAGAGGTGTTTAGTAAAGGCTTTGTTGCTTTCAAGGCTGTCTGGAGTCAGACTTGTGTTTCTTCTTTTTTTTTTTTTTGCCTCCCCCAGCCGCACTGCGCCATCTTTCTTAGTTCCCTGACCAGGGATGGAACCTGCATCCCCGGCAGTGGGAGCGCAATCTTAACCACGGGACCGACACGGAAGTCCTTTGTGTTTCTTTTGACCAGGATGCAGCGGTAAGGTAGGTCTCAAGGAAAGAAACAGAGGCTCAAATGTATCTGGGTCATACACAGGTGTCTCCCTTTTTTTTAATTAATTTTTTAAATTATTTATTTATTTATTTATTATTTTTTGGGGGGTACACCAAGTTCAATCAACTGTTTTTATACACATATCCCCGTATTCCCTCCCTTCCTTGACTCCCCCCGCCTCGAGTCCCCCCCACCCTCCCCGCCCCAGTCCTCTAAGGCATCTTCCATCCTCAAGTTGGATTCCCTTTGTTATACAACAACTTTCCACTGACTATCTATTTTACAGTTGGTAGTATATATATGTCTGTGCTACTCTCTCACTTCGTCTCAGCTTCCCCTTCACCCCCCGCCCCCTCCCAAAGGTGCCTCCCTTTATCTACACCGGCAGATCTTCTACACAAACAGCACGCGCGTTCTACTGGTACGGCTGGACAGGATGTAAAATTCTTGGAAACCTGGGACCCACAGGTGCCCCTGGGCTTCCCCGCAGGCACAGCCAGAAGCCTGCTCCAGCTCTCAAACCTGCAGCTGCCCTGATGGCACCCATGCTACAGCAAGGATTAGATCTTGTGGGTACCTCCCTATTCACATGTAAGTGGTTTCTGAAACCTCGGGACAGCACTGAACCTTATCGGATTCGGTCCATTGTCCCATCTAATGAGGTCTGTTTTATGTTGGTTTTTCTCAGAAGCCACCCCTGAGGTGAGGATTTGAGGGTAGGTACTTTATTTAGGGAGCATCCTGGGAAGCACCAGTGGGCGCTGGAGGAAGTGCGCTCCAAGCTGCTGCCCCTCACAGTGAGGTGAGCCAAGGAGGTCAGTCCAGCAGCTTCCCAGAGCCCTAAACCCACCTCCAGAGCATCTTGGCCACCGCTTCGCTTCTGCCTTCCAAATCCCTCGCGATTTTTCTCTCATGGCCAAGCCTAATGTGTACAATGCAGGGGAGGGAATTCTGGAAAATGTAGCTCCAGCTGAGCTATGTTGACAGGGTACAAAACCCTCCACAATTCTCCCAGTGACTGTACAGAGAATACGGTTCTGAGTCCACAAAGTCTGACTCGCAGAACAGCATTTTCTTTGTTTTCCATATCAATTGAGTTTCTGCCTCTGAGCCCCATTCTGACAGACAGGCAAAATACACTCGTCCCTCGGTATCCTTGGGAGATTGGTTCTAGGAGCCCCGTGGGTATCAAAATCCAAGGATGCTCAAGTCCCTTGTATAAAATGGCTAGTACAGTAGGCCCTCAGTATCTGCAGGTTCCGCATAAGGTGAAGATTCCACGATCTTCCCGAGTTCCAGTTGGTGACTGTCGAAGGTTAACACCAAGGCAGACACTGTGCCTTTCCAGGACCCCTCAGATCTGGTGACACCTTTGCTCCCATGCCCCACTTGGGACATGGGATTTGTTTGCAAGGCTAAGGGCCCCAGTGCCTTTCCTTTCTGGGGCTTTGCCACCTCCCTGGGGGCCCTGCCAGGAAGCCAAGACTAAAGGGAATCAGTTCCCTTCAAATTTCTTGTTAAAGACATTCCACTGTAAAACAAAAGACTCTGCCTTCTGCCCTTTCATACACCTTCTCTGCGGTAATAAAGCATAAAGCTCCCTGCTTTTTTGTTTTTTAATTTAATTTAACTTTATTTTTTTGGCTGTGTTGGGTCTTCATTGCTGCACACTGGATTTCTCTAGTTGTGGCAAGTGGGGGCTACTTATCATTGCAGTGCATGGGCTTCTCATTGCGGAGACTTCTCTTACTGCAGAGCACGGGCTCTAGGTGTGTGGGCTTCAGTAATTGTGGCTCGCAGGCTCTAGAATGCAGGCTCAGTAGTTGTGGCGCACGGGCTTAGTTGCTCAGTGGCATGTGGGATCTTCCTGGAGCAGGGATCCAACCCGTGTCCCCTGCATTGGCAGGCAGATTCTTAACCACTGTGCAATCAGGGAAGTCCAAGCTCCCTGCTTGATGGGAAGGAGAATATACAGGGAGAATAAACAATTAATCTTTTAAAATACTATCCAGGCAACTGGGGCTGTGGTGGCTCTTCTTCTGTGTCTGGACAAGGACACTTAAGTGGTAAAAGCAGTTGGAGCTGAAAGCCAGTGTCTTGCTGGGCTGTCACCACCCTCCCTGCCTTGCCCTCAGCTCAGGACTATTCTCCTGGTTCTGCTGAGGCAATGGGCTGGGGAGGCAGTGGCATCAGAGTGAGGCCTGCAGTGGGTGTGTGACTCCTGGACACCCTGAGGGACTGAGACACACGCTGTTGAGGAAATGATGCATCTTAATGCCAGTAGCACTGTTCCTGGTTTCTGTGGGCCTGGCAAGCCTGCCTGTCCCCATGGCCACGCTGTGAGAACTGCTGATCATTTTGGTTTATATTCCCCCCAGCAAAGCAAATGCAGCCACTCAGTCAGCCACCAACTCAGGGCTTGAAAGAAGCAAGATCTGATAAATGAAACACACTTGCATATGATAACTGACAGAGGCATAGAGATTTTTAAAGATGAATGAAAGGAAAAGCCCATCTCTCTGAATCTCATAAGCATGGCTACCCGGATGCCTGACCCACACAGGCCAAGCCCTGGGAACCACCAAAGCAGCTGGATATAAGTCTAGGCAGACCTGTGGGTCTCAGTTAAATCTGCAGAATTAAAGTTAGTGCAGGGAGGCCTCCAGGGAAAAAAAAGCAAGTTTCAAGCATTCCGATGATGCTGATGTGCACTGAGCTGGGCCTTATTCTGTTCTTTACAGTAAGAGGTGATGCATTGTGTGTACATACATACATACGTGGGATACGGACACTGGGTGTGCACTGGGGACCTCTGTAGCATTGCATGCACCACAGAGCACAGAGAACAGAGTTGCATGATTCCATCACCTATTGAAACATCTGTCACTGAAGAGCTACTTAACAAGAGTTTCTTCTGGCTGAGCCTTAAACTATAAAATTCTTTTTATTTTTTTATTTATTTGGTTGTGCCAGGTCTTAGTTGCGGCACACGCGGGATCTTCATTGCAGCATGCGGGATCTTTAGCTGCGGCATGCGGGCTCTTAGTTGCAGTATGCAGGCTCTTAGTTACAGCATGCGGGATCTAGTTCCCTGACCAGGGATCAAACCCAGGCCCCCTGCATTGGGAGCGTGGAGTCCCAACCACTGGACCACCAGGGAAGTCCCTAAAATTCTTAATAATTTACTCAGAGCAAAATAACTTCCAACGCACAAAAATACTTACTTCTTTATTCATGTGTTCATCTATCCACTTTGACTATGTAGCTGGCATTTAGCTGTTTCTCAGGGTGATGTTCAGCAGTCTGCTGCTTAGCCATCCTTTTCCAACTAGTTTCTGAAAATAGTGGCTTAATTGAATGTTCTCTCTGAGAGTAATTTCATACCGTTGCCAAGGATTTGGCTGCACACTGTGTTTTAGACTAGTTACACTCAACACCTCTTTCAGTTTATTTTCATTCCTGATTTTCTTATACATACCTCTTCCCCCTGCCCTTCCCGAGGTGCACCCTCCACCTCCCTCACGCCCCGCACATGTTCGCAGTGGTGGTGTGCTGTCAGAGGACACTATTGTAATGCTGGTTTAATGACTTTGTGTTCAAGTTGATGAACTCAACTAAAGGATGTATGTTTATAACAATGTTTTTATTGGTGATATCAGGAAAAAAATGGAGAACGGCTGTAGTTATGAAGGGATAACTGATTAAAAGCCTGAGTTTGATGCTCAGGTGACACATGTGCTGTTCACGTGCACACCAGTGACTTCTAGTCTCAACTGAGACTTCTAGTCTCAACTGCTTATCTAATGTCCTGGTTCCAGTACAGCACCATTGGGAGCATAAAGACACCTAACTAGTACCGTAAATACAGTCTTCAGCTATTCGTACTTCTATATAATCTGTACATCTCTACATCTTTTATGACACTGTCTCTCACCATGATAAACACTGAAGCAGGTGTTGATTGCCCCACCATTGAGTCTGGGTCTGATGAGAATACATGCTGAAGTGTGGATTGAGCGCTCGTAATCCATTTTACCCACTATTTTCCCAGCTGCAAGGAGGAGTAGCTGGGCAGTCCTCTCCAGAATATCAGAAGGTCCCTGAGAGGAGCCTCACGGGATTGGTGGAGCAGCTGGGGGAGAAAGGAGGACTACTTAAAAGAAGTGTTTGACAAATGAACTTACCTGTGAAACAGAAACAGATTCACAGACATAGAGGAGAGACCTGTTGTTGCCAAGTTGGGGGGGTGGGGGAGGGTTGGATTGGGAGTTTGGGATTAGCAGGTACAAACTATTATATATAGAACTGGTTAAAAAACAAAGTCCTACTGTATAGCACAGAGAACTATATTTAATATCCTGTGATAAACCATACTGGAAAAGAATACGAAGAAGAATGTATACATATGTGTGTGTCTAACCAAGTCACTTTGCTGTACAATAGAAATTACCACAACATTGTAAATCAACTATACTTCTATAAAATAAATTAAAATAATAAAAGAAGCGTTTGAGGCTAAATGATGCTGGGTTTCCTCTTCTGGATTCTCACATATTGAATGTGGAAAAAGCAAAATGACAGCATTTAAAGATGTTCCTGTGGCACATATCTTTTCTCTGAATTTCTCTCCTCTAAGTAATAATTCAGCCAAACTCTTGTTTTAAGATTCTTGTGAAATGACAAGATCACAGTGAGGATGTTATTACTGCAAAAATGCATGCTTCATTTTTCCATTACCGAAGGAGAAAACTCTCTGGGGAGTGAAATTCAACACTCAATTTAACAATAGCATTGCATACTAATTCACATTGAAATGTGAAACCAATCCAGTTAAGAAAATGTCCAGATGAAATGGGCCATGATAATGGTATGGTCTTTCAGTTATGGGTCTCATGTTGTGAGGATTGCAAATTCCATCCTAAATGTTAATTAAGGTTCTCAATATCTCTGGCGGTAAATATAAAGGCAGTCACTTCACAGATGAGAAAATTAAGACAAGGGTCTCTTGACTGGTCCATAGATGAATGAGGAGTTGCAGACAGAATGCAGATACTGAATTCCTGCTTTCAGCTTCTAGTCTCAACTGCTTATCTAATGCTGCAAATTCTGACCACAGAGTTAGGAGGTTTGACTGAGACTTGGATTGGGAAATGAGCATTAGACTTTCTGCTAAATCATAAATATATGTCACACTCTTTACACATGTCAAAGACTGCGAGCCACTGGGCTTCTAAATATGAATAAGATACAATCCTTAGGTCCAAGAAACTCAAGTCTAGGGACTTCCCTGGTGGCGCAGTTGTTAAGAATCTGCCTGCCAATGCAGGGGACACAGGTTCAGTCCCTAGTCCAGGAAGATTCCACATGCCACAGAGCAACTAAGTCCGTGCGCCACAACTACTGAGGCTGTGCTCTAAAGTTCACGAACCACAACTACTGAGCCTGTGTGCCGCAACTACTGAAGCCCGCGAGCTCTAGAGCCTGTGCTCTGCAACAAGAGAAGCCACTGCAATGAGAAGCCACCGCAATGAGAAGCCCACGCACCGCAACAAAGAGTAGCCCCCATGCTCGCCGCAGCTAGAGAAAACCCACATGCAGCAATGAAGACCAAATGCAACCCAATAAATAAATAAATAATAAATAAATAATTTTTTTCTTTTTTTTTAAAGAAAGAAACACAAGTCTAGCAGTGGGAGAAACATGCAAATTGTTGTAGTTACTACACCCATCTGCTCCCCCATACCCACACTCCTGGCCTAATTTGCCCTAGAGTCTTTCCAATTTCAGTTGAGATAGCCCTTCCTCCGGGAGTTCTTTCCAGATCTCCCCACTCCTCCTAGTCAGGGATAGGTTCTCCGCCTATATTCTCCTATCACATCCTGTACTTCCCCTTTTGTAACCCTGAGAATGCAGTATTGTATCTGCCTGATTACTTTTCCTAGTCCCTTCTGGACTAAGTTTGGTGAAAGGAAAGTTTATGCTGGTCTTTTTCACCATGTGTACCACAACACCTGCATGTAATGGACAATAAAGTAGTATTTGCTTAATGAATGAATGAAGCGTTTATCACCAGTCTCACTCCTTTGGGTGCTTACCACATACAGCATATACTGTTACTTCCCTGTCTTCCCAACTGGATTATAAACTTCCTGGGTCAGGAACTCTCACTTACATATGATAGACCACTTAGCACCTCCTCTGGTGTTAAGCACACAATAGGCATCCATTCACTTGCTTATTAATTTGAGAAGTGTATATAGTGTGTTTACAATGAGGAAGGCGAATGTGGAGTTTGGGAGGAAGGAGATTGCAGAGGAGGAAGCTGGAAATGAGTCTGACTGAAATGCCCTAACTACTTAAAGTTTTTATATCATACATTGAGTGTGGATATGGCCTTAATCACAGAAAAAAGAAACCTTACATATTACCTGCTTAGTAAAAGATGTTTTTTATATTTCCAGCTGCTAAGGGAGAAAAGAGTCAAAGTTTAAAAATAGATTTTTGAAAAAGCATCTAACATGAAGAGAGCAGGAAAGAAATAATAGGACCAAATAATTCCACGGGGCCAGTGTCTTAGCCAGGGAGGTGCTGCCTCATGTATTCTGTAATGTGTGGGATTTGGCAGAAATGAGATGAAGGCATCCTCTTCCATCCTGTTAAAGAATAATTATTTTTAAAAAGTAAAATAATCATGACTCATGCAAATGTAACATTAGCATGTGTCCAAGATTTATTTAACTCATTTATTAATGAAGGAACCAGTAAAATATTACAACTGATTTAAAAGATAATGCAGAGAGTAGATACATATATTTTAGCAATGCTGAAATTAAGTTGCTTAATAGACACAGCACTGATTTCTTAGGTGAGGGGGAGAGAGATCATTTGTACTCCAGGAAAAACTTGCATTTATATTTCTATGGACAAGAATTACTTGCACTGCTGTCAGTGTTTTTGCAACTCACAGAGTTGTACATTGGCTCAAAGACAATGAAAGGTGGAGATATTCTGCTAGGCTTGGCACCTGGTAATCTTTCCCGCCAAGTTCCAAGTCTTTCACAATTTTTCCTGACACTAATAAACCCTGCAGCTTGTCCTTCAACATAAGGCTTCACTGTGTTCCTCTGAAAAGTTTTCAGAAAAATAAAGGGTTTTTAAAGATCAACCACATGAAGCTAAAATCTCTGGGCTACATGGATAGAACCATTGATTGGAATAAAAATCTCGGTTCTCTATAGATGCTTGTGTGCTCCAAAAGCCAATTTGATCTTTTTTATTGAGGGGTGGGGGGGTAACTCTCATGTCCTCCTTAAAATAATATATCTGGTATTTAACTTTTTTGTTATTATGAAACATTTTATGAATACAGAAATTTATAGGATAATATGAGAAACAGCCAGGGAACTTCCTGGCGGTCCAGTGGTTAGGACTCCACGCTCTCACTGCCGAGGGCCTGGGTTCAGTCCCTGGTTGCAGAACTAAGGTCTGGCAAGCTGCACAGCATGGCCAAAAGGAGAAAAAAAAGAAAGAAAGAATGAAAGAACGAAAGAACGAAAGAACGAAAGAACGAAAGAACGAAAGAAAGAAAGAAAGAAAGAAAGAAAGAGAAAAGAAGAAAAAAGAAAAGAAAAGAAAAGAAGAAAACATCCAGATACTCACTATTCAGTTTGAGAAACACAATTGTATTTTCCCCCTTCCTGAATCTATTTCCCTCTGGAAGAAAGTATTCTCAATGTGGATTGGGAGTTTATCATTCCCTTGCATGTTTTTATGCTTTTACAACAGAAGTTGTATCCATAAACAACATACAGTATTGTTTTGCATGTTTTTAAACTTTATATAAAGGGACTCATATTATTGTTTCCTTCTGTAACTTGCTTTTTCTGTTCAACATTATGTTTCTGAGATTTTAGATTTGATATTATTTTGTTAAAAATGATGGTTTAGAAATGAGTGCTTGGTTGGGAACAAAAATGGGAACCAGGTATAATTTTGATCCATTATTCTTTATTATAAAAGTCCTGCTTATATATGCATAGAAAGGGTACATGGAAAGGAAAGAGATGATCAACTGCTGCTGGTATTTTAAAGAATTTGCAAAAAATGTTCTAGGAAAGGCAACTTTACTCACTACTATTTAAATAAATGGTAGCTTAATTTACTACTATTTTAAAAACTAACCAAATTATTTGATCTTGGGAAAGTCATATAGCTTTTCTTCTTCTTCTGTACAATGAGAGAGTTGGGTTAGATCAGAACTCCTCAAAAAAAAAAATTTTTTTTTTAGCCCATGCCTCTTTTGATGCACACAAAAATGTCAAGTCCTTCTCTAAAATTATTTGGAACTAAAAAATAAACTAAATAGACTTCCAGTTATGGCCAAG
Organism: Hippopotamus amphibius kiboko; assembly: GCF_030028045.1. Classification (NCBI taxonomy): domain Eukaryota; kingdom Metazoa; phylum Chordata; class Mammalia; order Artiodactyla; family Hippopotamidae; genus Hippopotamus; species Hippopotamus amphibius. The sequence continues at coordinate 159,545,860 of NC_080189.1, forward strand.
TGAGGAGATTGGCAAATCCACTCCCCCAAAACCAACTATAAAGTGGGACAAGCTTAACATGAACAACCATTTTATGCTCTGGAAATTGACCAAAGGCATATAACACCTTGAGAAGCATTTAAGCTTGACACGAACTGCTAAATTTCAGTTAAGAACAGTGGGAATCTGAGGTGTTTTGGCCTGGAGCTACTCCTGTTCTCCACCACCACCACAACTCAGCTCGTGGAAGTTCTGCCAGGATGGGGCAGGCCATGAGCAGCTTTTCTGCTGTGGCTGGAGGGAGACACTATGTGGAGCAGTGGTCCACAGTCAGAGGTACTGTCAATGGAAGTGACGTCTCCAATGCAGGTGAACAAGAGGAGGCCAACAGCTTGGCCCCACTAACCTGGGGTTGTAGCTGTGGTTGGAGCAAGCATATTCCTAGTCGAAGCTGCATACATACATAGTGGAGACCAAATTTAGCCCAGTCAGGAAGAAAGCAAGTGAACAAGAAGAAAGGAAGGGAGGAAGGAAAGGAGGCAGGAAGAAAGGAAAGAGAGGGGAGAGAAAGAAAGAAGAAAAAGATAATGGACAAAACAAAGATATAACAACAGCAGAAACAGCAACCTTCAGGGAGGAAAATTTCAGAATCCATGTTTGTTACAATATATTATCTAAAATGTCAAATTTTCAACAGAAAATTATGGGATCTGCAAAGAAACAGGAAAGTGCAACCCACACTTGAGACAAAAAGCAGTTAGTAGAAATGGCCTCTCAGTGTCCCCAGAGGTTGAATTTAGCAGAAAAAGACTTTAAAGCAGCTTTTATAAACATCTGCAAACAACTACAGAAAACCTTATTTAAAGAGAATGACAGGACTTCCCTGGTGGCATAGTGGTTAAGAATCTGCCTGCCAATTCAAGGGACATGGGTTCGATCCCTGGTCCAGGAAGATCCTACATGCCATGAAGCAACTAAGCCTGTGTGCCACAACTACTGAGCCCTTGTGCTTCAGCTACTGAGGCTCGTGCACCTAGAACCCATTCTCCACAACAAGAGAAGCCACTGCAATGAGAAGCCTGCATACCGCAACGAAGAGCAGCCCCCAATTGCCACAACTAGAGAAAGCCCACCAGCAGCCAAGAAGACCCAATGCAACCAATAAATAAATAAATAAGTTAATTAAAAAATAAAACAACTGAGTTTCAATTTAAAAAAAAAGAGCATGACAACAATGTATCAACAGATAGAGGTTATTAATAAGGATACAGAAAATTTAAAAAACAGAACAAAATGGGAATTCTGAAATGGAAGAGTATGATAACTGAAAAATTCACTAGAGGGGCATAACAGCAGGTTTGAGGTGGCAGAAATTAACTGGAAGATAGATCAATAGAAATGACTCAATCTGAAAACAGAGAGAAAAAAGATTGAAGAAATTGATCAGAGCTTCAGAGACCTGTGCAATAGCATTAAGATATTAACATACATGTAACAATAATTCCAGAAGGAGAGGGGAGAGAGAAGGGGGCAGAAGAATTTTTTGAAGAAATAATGGCTGAAAACTTCTTAAGTTTGATGAAAGACATTAATCCACACATCCACAAAGCTCACTAAGGGAATACTAAAATCTGTCTAATTTTTCTACTGTATAATCACTGAGGCAGGAGAGAGATGAGCCCTAGTCTGAACTGCTGGTGTTTCTCCCCTGTTATAGATACTCCAAAATAGCAGGAGCTAGAGAGGAGCTGAGCCCTGCTCAGATAAGAGATAAAAGACCACACATTTCTCATTCTTGAAGTCAAGGAGACCTTCCCGAGTACGCACATGCAGAAAGGCTCCTTGAGGTCAAAAAGGCAGGAGGTGCCACCGCATAGTAGGTGATGTCAACTACCCATAGGCCTCTTCTCTAGAATCCATCTTGGCCAAGAGATGGGCGCGCACATGTGGGAGGACAATGAGATATACCAAATACCGACTCAGAACCAGGGAAAGCAAGATGATTGGCCAAAGGAAACGCAGAAGAAATGCCCCATAAAAGTGATCTGAACTACCAGTAGGGCATGACTCTCTCTCTGAGTCTGCCCGTGTGTCTACACATACCCTTTTTCCTAATAAACTCTTTACTTGTTTCACTACTTTCAGTCTCTACATGGAAATTCATTTCTACACAGCTGACAGGCCAGGGTTTTGTCACTGGCCACTGGTCCCTTGTGGTCTAGTGGCTAGGATTCAGCACTCTCACTGCCACAGCCCAACCTTAATCTCTGGCTGGGAATGGATATCCTTTTCAAGCCATTATAGCCCAAGGCCACCTGAGATCATCACCACTTTTTTTTCTCATTTTATTACCATGCAAGTATCCTGTTCCTCAACACAATATCCCTGTTATATAATATTTATAATAACAAATACATATTTGGTCTTCACCCATTTCTGGCAGTAAGCTCCTAAAACCCTTGGAACTTCCAAAGTGATGAGAGAATCAAGGTATCTTTCGTTATGTTCATGAGGTGACTTTTGGAAAGCCCACAGGTAACCTAAAGATGGGAGCTGGTTGCCAGGGGAACCAATCAAGTGATTAGAGGGTTGGAACTTTCAGTATCCCCACCCTCCCATCTCCAGAGAGGGGAGAGGGGCTGGAAATTGAGTTCAATCACAGTGGGCAATGACTTAATCAATTGTGCCTATATAATGAAGCCTCCATAAGAATCCAAAAGGACAGGGTTTGGAGAACTTCTGGGTTAGTGAACACGTGCGGAAGCAGGAAGACTGTCCAGCTTGGAGAGGCCATGGAAGTTCTGCAAATTTTCCCCATACCTTGCCCTATGCATCACTCCCATCTGACTGTTCCTGAGTTATAGCCTTTTATAATAACTGGTAATTTAGTAAGCAAAATGTTCCTCTGAAGTCTGCAAGCTGCTATAGAAAATTGATTGAATCCAAGCAGGGGATCATTGGGCCTTCCAATCTATAGCCTGTTTCTCAGAAGTACAGGTGACAATCTGGACTTTCAATTGGCATCTGAATGTGTGTGTGTGTTGGGGGCGGGGGCAGTCTTATAGGACTGAGCTCTTAACCTGTGGGATCTCATGTTAACTCCAGGTAGACAGTATCAAAGTTGAGTTGAATTGTAAGTCACCCAAGCTGGTGTCTAAACATTGCTTAGTGGTGTGTGGGAAATGCCCCTAATTGGAATTGGGTGCAGAATCCAAATTGAGTGCAGAATCTTAGTCCCCCTAGATTTAGCATTCATTGATAATTCCAATCTATTCATTGATAAATCCAATCTTTACTATGAAAGCTGTGCAATACTCTAGTATTTTACATTTAGTATTTATGATACTCTTGTACTTCCTCTACATTTATCAGCTAGCTCTCAACATTCTACAGTAAGGAAGAACCCTCCATTCTCTCTGTTTGCTCATTATTCGTATAGATTCGTAAATTTCTATGTTTATGATGTTTGTAAAGCATTATTGTAATTAATTATTTTGGTGCTCAGGTTATCCCAGCTTTGGCCAGTAGGATCCCCTTCAAGCTGGCTTTTGCATCCCTGTGACATACTTCATCATTTTTGGTTCAAAAGAAGATGTTCACTTGACTTCCCTGGTCATTCAGTGTTTAAGACTAAGCATTTCCACAGCAGGGGGCCCAGCTTTGATCCCTGGTCAGGGAACTAAGATTCCACATTCTGTGCAGCTCTGCCAAAAAAAAAAAAAAAAAAGATGTTCAGTCCTGTAATCTACCATTTCTCTCTCTCTCTCTTTTTTGGCCACTGTCACTTGACCAAAAACAATCATTATCTCACACAGTTTCTGAGGTTTAGGATTTGGGGAGAGGTTTAACTAGGTAGTTCTGGAAAGGTTTCTCTCCTCTCATGAGGACAAAATTAATACACTCATTTGTTGAATTTTTGGAAATGGGAACTCATTCTGGGGAGAAAAATCACACTTGTTACAAGGAATTCACAGACCCTATATCAAGAGTGTCAAAACTAGCTTAATATTTCAGGGTTTCTTTTCTACTTTGAAAGATTCTTTTAAGATCAAGTTCTAGACTATCTTTTTTTATGCTATTATTTTCAGTCTGTTATTTTCTTTTTCATTAGTTGGTTCAACTTATTATGATGAAACGTTATTGAAGATCTACCTGTACAAGATAGATAAAAGAGTTAAGTTCCTCCTCCTGCATGGAGTTTGCACAGTAGTATAATCCTACTAGTCCTTTACTGAAGCTTTTCCAAAGAAGTAAAAATTTCAGAGGTGAAGCTACCAGGAGCTCCAGCCTGTTTAATGATTCTTACCCCCTTGCTCACCACCCCAGTCATCTTTCAGCTACTGAATACTATAATTTATGCTGAGCTATTAGCTCTGACATGAATATAATATAAATAGCGATTATTTCAGCTGTCTAATTCAGAATGGTCTCCCTTAGGGTTTGAAATCCCTGGGCAATCCCAGCTATCCTTCCTCAATCCGGTTCAACACAAAAGGAGGCAATTAGCAATTATGAAATTGAGAAAGCAGCTCACACTGGGTAATCCATCTTTGAGGAAGCTGGGATTCTTTGTGAAAGAAAAGACAGCCCTGTTGTAAGGGAAGGGGTCCTGGGCCAGCAGTCTGGAGAGACTACATAATCCCAGCACTACCCCTAACCAGCTGAAAGGTAGATGGTCCAATCACAGCAGTTCTTCAAGCCTCGGTTTCCTCGTCTATAAAACGAAGGGTAGGCTTGTTAGGCCCCTAACATTGTAATTTTCCAATCTGAGGCTCAGGGAGAAATCCATAAAACAAAATTCCTTCAAGGGACTGCTAGAAGCGAACTCACTGGTCAAGGTTGAACGATTTGTTCTTTGGATCCAGGCAGTAGGGACAGTCATAGGCCACCAATCCCAGTTAATTTATTAATACACTTTGCCCAGACATGTGACTAGTCTTTAAATCTCTGCACCTCCCCAGCCTTTCCTGGAAGCAAGCTGACCCAGGTAGGTCTGTAGCCTATAAACTTCAAAAGCCCGCCCCTGGTGGGAGGGGGTAGGAGGGGAGCCGAGGTCTGTCTAGTCGTGCGCCTGCGTATTGCGGCCGGAGGGCGGAGGTCGCGCGGTGAGCCCTTCTTAAGCTCCGCAAACCGCGCGAGACTTCCTCCCTAGCTCCTTGGCGGTGAGTGAAACGCGAGGAGCCGCGGGCCGGGGCTGTTAGGGCTGGGGAACCTGAGGCTGGGTCTGGCCCTGTGGGTGAGGGAGGGTCAAGGAACCTGGGTGACTAGCCGGCTCCCTCCCGGAGCTGCCGGCGACGCTAGCATGATTGCCTGCATCACTGGGATAGGGAATGTTCAAGAAGCAGGGCTTTTTCTTTTCTTTTTACAGTTGTTGGTAGTAAGCAGCCTCGAGTTTGGACATAATTGTGTTTAAGGTGCCCTTGGGTTGTTCATTTAACACGTATTTAATGGGTTACCTACCGTGCGCCAGGCATAGGGGGTGAACATAAATCATTGAACTAGACAGGCACGCATCCCTGCTCTCTTGGGTGTTTGCGTTCTGGGAAGTCAGTTTGAAAATCTGGGCTGTAGACGCAGATTTTTAATTTACGTATAAGTGGTTGTAGGAGCCAGAGAAGAAGGTTGAAGCATCTGAAAAAGGGAAGAGCCGTGCAGGAATCCCCACATACTAGACTTGGGGAAAGGAAGAAAGAAGCCAGAAGTCTCAGAGGAACGGAGCGCGACCGTCCAGAAAAAGTGGAGGAAATCCCAGAGATTTACACGTTTTGTAATAAGGCCCGTGGGCGACAGTTGTTTGTGGCAGAATAAATGTGCAACCTCAGGGTAGAGAAGTTTTTTGTTTTTTTTAAAGGTGTTAGGAAACATGTTGTGGCAGTGGTGTGTGTTGTGTTTGCCTATGGGGTCTACGAGGGTGAGTCAGACATTATCCGCACTCGGGTTATATTACAACTTCTGTAAGTTCTACAGCCAGAGTGCGGATAGTGTTTGACTCACCCTCGTAGTATCGTCATTGCCAATTGTGTGACCATGGGCAAGTTATGCAACCTCTGTGCGTCGTTTTCCTCCTCCGTAAAATGGGGACAATGATGGTACGTACCATCCTCAGAGGGTTGTTGGGTGGAGCGGTTAAAGGGGACAATGGCTATTCAGTCTTTAGCCCAGTTCCTGGCACCTAGGAAAATTCAGGAAACGAGCTGAGAGAAGGAACTTTCCCAAGAGCCCGCGTGAATAGAAGCAGGACATGCACTCTGCTCTTCCTTGTTGGGTACCCTTTTATTAGGCTGCAAGGTAGACATTCAGATAACACACTCTTTTTGACTGGCACAAGAACTTTTCAGTTGATCATTGATCTCGTATTATTTTGGAATATTGTTTACCACCAGTTAGGAACCTGCTTAATACCATATCAGGCAAATGTGGTTTGCTTGATGTCAGTCAATAAGGACTTCAGGGTTCCCCCCCCCCCTCTTGGGATGAATTTTAACACCACCACCACACCTCCTTTCAGATCTAGAGCTTGTGTATCATATTTTAGATTTCAGTTTTGTGACTAAATTTCTTTATGCTTTAAATGTGGTGTTTGTTATGCTATGGAGGAATATTGCCTGATTATCCTACATTAGTTAATTGTATGTTTGATACTTGAAAACTTTCTAATTTAATACAGAGGAAGAAAACTTTAATAGTGTACTTTTCGTGCTGATAAGCAGTGTTTGGACAAATCTACAGTGCGCATAATTTTAAGAAATAAAGCATACATTGAAAGTAATTAGAGAAAAGGGTGGCAAATATAGAACTTCATTTGGAAAGACTGAAAATTTAGCCACCATGGTGCTGTTAATCACCACTTAAAGTCATTTATCTTTGGATCCAGTATCAATTTGGAAAACTTTGCGTTTTAACCCTTCATAATTTACACACAAGGTGATTCAAGAGAAGATTTTCTTTAAAAAAATATATTTAGCCCTGCAAGACATTGTGGACTTCTTGCTGTGATGAAATAGGATGCACACAACACCACATTTAAAGATTCTTGCCTAAAAAGCCCGAACCTGCATCTAATCAAACCTCTAGATTTAACTACCAGTCAAGGATAAGAGGGGAGATAGAATGAAGTAGATGACATTATGAGAAAAAAAAATAGGGACTTCCCTGGCAGTCCAGTGGTTCAGACTTCTGGCTTCCGCTACAGGGGGCATGGGTTGGATCCCTTGTCAGGAAACTAAGATCTGGCAAAAAAAAAAAAAAAAAAAGACACTATGAGGATGCAATCAGAGGTCATTCAACAGACAAAGGAGTGAAGAAACAAATGTTTTTTTCAGCAATCAGTGGTATGAAATAGAAAAGGAGAGACTCAAAATATCATATATGGACTTTGATTCTAACCAACCAACTATGAAAAGACAGGGAATTTGAATGTGCACAAGGTATTAGATAATGTTAAGGAATTACCTGGACTATTAATTCTGTTAGGTTAATGGCATAGTGTTTGTATTTAAAACAACCTGTTATTAGAGATGTATAACAGGGATTTTTAAATGAAATAGGATGATGTCTGGGATTTGTTTTAAGGGGAAGCTGGGGAAGGAAGTCTTTAGCTGGCAACATTATGTCTGAAAGGAGAGAGTGACTTTGAGAGCAACTAGCCATTAAGGTCACAACCAGTGAGGTTATAAATATATACATTATAAAAAGTAAGGAAGCAAATAGGATGAATATCCATGTTCTTCATTCTATTTTATGGAATGCCACCAACATCTGACATTTAGTTCTTAATTAGTAGCAGAATTCCTCTCCTCTAGGAAAGAGTACTTAGGAGGAGAGTTGAACATTATTATGGCTGTATATGTAAAAACCCTGTTTGGAGGCAATTGTAGGGCAGTAGTGGGAAGAGTGAGGACAAGTGAGATCTGGGATGTGGAGATTTATGTTTCAGTCCCAACTCCTCTGCTTAACTGCTGTGTGATCTTGGGTACAAACTGTACCTCAGTTTCCTTTGTAAAATAAAGTTACCTGTATACTTTGTTTTAAGAAATAAATAAAACTTTCTCTGTGTGAAAGTTCTCCATAAATTATCTTCATATAAATACTATGTTAAGCAAGATTTGAAAAACACCCCATGAAGATTATTTAACATTTTTCTGAGAAGTATACCTAAATCTGAGGTTTATATGGGTACTATAGAAACTCAGGTACTATGTGGGATACAGAGAAATATGAAGAAATTCAATAATCCTGCAAATTTAGAAACTAGATTAGTAGTAGAGTCATGGGTAAACGAAATTACCCAGTGGTACAAGGCAAGGATTAAGTATCAAATGGATTTACAGATGGTTATCAAATGTCTGAGTGTGCCGCTGTATAAATTTAGAAATGATACTAAGAGCTAAATATATTGAAACTGTTGATAAGCAACAAGGATATATATTGTACAGCATGGGGAATTATAGCCATTATCTTGTAATAACTTTTAATGGAGTATAAGCTGTAAAAATATTGAATCACTACACTGTACACCTGAAACTAATGTAATAATGTAAATCAACTATAATTTAATAAAAAATATATTGCAATTGTAAAAAAAAGTCATTGATATAATTGTTTTTCTTGGGCTCCTCAGTGTTATTAGGTACTAAAGATGATGAAATAAAATATCTAATGAGAGAAGACAAGCAGTAAATAAATAATTTTAAAAAGGATATTTGCTTAATAACAAAAATCAAACAACTAGACATATAGGATGGAAATTTTTTAAAGCTCTTTACTGGAATATAATTGCTTTACACTGTTGTGCCAGTTTTTGAGGCACACCAAAGTGAAACAGCTGTATTTATAGGATGGAAGTTTTTATGTAGTAGTTAAGCAAATGACTCTGGAACGTCAAACAGCTTGGGTTTGAAGCTCAACTCCACCACCTTAGGAAAGAATTTAAACCCTTTAAGACTCAGTTTCCTCATCTATAAATTGGGAATAATAGTGAAATATTTAATAGGAGTTAGATTAAATGAAATATATATTACATATTATTAAATACTAGATGAATGGATCTGTGTATATATATAAATATATTTCATAGCACAGCAGTCCCTGGCACAGAATAACACTAATGGTCTGTTCGTTCTCCTTTTTAGTGATGGATAAAGTAAACATGTCCAGGTCAGATAGTGCCAGTATTGGAACTTCATTTTGCTTCTTTCATTAGCTCAAATTGTAAGCCCAGAATAAATTGATCCTTTTTTCCTTACTTGGTCATTCTATGTTACATAATTTCCTAGAAGGTGAGGATTTTAAAATGCTTTTGATGTATCACTTTTATAGTCAGCAAAACTAAAAATGAATAAAAAGAATTTTTGAAAATTTGATTACATCTCAAACAGCTAGTGTTTTACTTTGCTACTAGATTAACTGGCTAGCTCTGGAGGAATATATCATATTGTTTTCTTTTAATGAAGCCACAATAGAAGTCTTAATCGTGATGGCATGAAGATGAATGTGCTTGAATTATGAGGCCAAAAACATCTTGTTCCTCTCATTCTTCAGTGAATTTGTTCCTATTAGCCAGATATTCTAATTAGATGTAGTCTTTCTTTATATATTTGCTTTAGGAGGCAAACTCTGACAGGAGACTATACCATTTTTGGATCCTAAATATGCTTTTTCCTCTCCTTGTTCAGAAACAGAAATGTACTTCTCTTTTTGTTTTGTTTTTAAAGAACTTTTTTTTTTTTGTGGCGCACAGGCTTAGTTGCTCCGTGGCATGTGGAATCTTCCCAGGGCAGGGCTCGAACCCGTGTCCCCTGCATTGGCAGGCGGATTCTTTTACCACTGCGCCACCTAGGAAGTCCTTTAAAGAACTTTTATTGAGATACAGTTGACATACAATAAACTGCATATATTTAAAGTGTACAATTTGGTATTTTTTTCCTAATTAGTAATGTATATATGGCAATCCCATTCTTCCAATTCATTCCGCCCCAACTTTTTTTGTTTTTTAACTTTTAATTTGTTGAATATTTCATAACTTTCTTGTGATTTAAAACTTTTCTGCTTATAGGAGTTATTTTATACAGAAGTCTTGTGAGATCACTGTGCAAACAAGGTGATGATTGTACAAAGAGTGGTATTGAATTCCCGACCTGGTATGTATTTGTCTGTGATGAATGAACAGCTGTGGTCTTTAATAATTATTAATGCAAATGGAGGAGCAAAAAAGTAATACGATGTCAGTGTGGTAAATTAAGGTAGGAAGATATTAACACTAATACAGATATTAGAAGAAACTCTTTAGAGAATCTGCAGGTAAAATTTCTCTCTGACTGAGTAACAGAAATAGTTGAATTTCTCTGGAGCAACTAATTTGTCTTTATTTTGAGATCCTGAATCATGTAACTGGTTTCGGTTTCCTCTTTGCTATGTCTGCTGAAAGTCAAATTTCTTGCCTAACATTGGCAACTGAGAGAATATGAACTTGAGTGCTGACCTCATGCTGCAGTTTAACTCATTTTTCATAACACTGCTTTCCCTTTTTTTTAATAACTCATTTTTTTCTTTATCTGTTTATATTGCATGTTTTTTGAAACCTGCCTTAAACCTTTTTTTTGAAAACAGGAGTAAATGATTAAATACAAATATCAAATTAAAAAAAAAGAAACTCTTTAAACAATATAATATTCATTTTAAAAAATAACTTATCAAGGCTATTTGTTGAAGAAATAAGGTATTTTAAAATTATTATAATATTTAGAAGGTTATATTACAAATATATCTGGCTTTTGCTTTTTCTTTATAATGTATATCATTGATTCCTAAGATGTGCTTTTCTGTTTTATGTGAAAAGCACTGACCTATGTTATCCTAGGTATCTAACTTGAATCACAGAAGCTTAAGTGTGAACGTAACCTGAGAGTTTTGGGCCCATGTTACCTTGGTTTTGGTGCTTACCTGGCGTGTGGCCTGGGGAAGACACCTACTTTTTCTCAGTTTTAGTAAAGTGAGCAATGAGATTAAAAAGTCTACATTCTGTTTTCACCTTAGAAATCTGATGATTCAATGAATAGGAAGTTTTAAATATATTCATTTAAATTTCTGTTTTCATCTTAAATGCGGAAGGATAGTTTACCTGTTTACTTTGGCTAATGTGGTGTTTGCTACCTTGTAAATTTTCATAGTTAAAATTAAAAAAAAGCTGGCTGTGTTTTTTTCACTTTTGAAATCCTTCTGTAATTTTATAACAGATGAGGTGATTTACTGGTAATCACCTTAAAAAAAAGAAATTTTTACATTGACAGCAATATGCCAAAGGAATTTCTTGGAGAGAACCAAGAGCAATTGAAACTATTTGAAGAATTTATGCTGAGTTACAGAAAAATTATATAACAATATAGATTTATTCATGTGTGTATTCAGGGAGTGCTCTGAATCTGAGTGACCTTTTAAAGAATAATAAATAATTATATAGGAAAGTGACTTTTTGATTTTATATTTTTGCCTGATATTTTAGGAAAAAATGGTAATCCAGTGGCAGAAAATTTCCGAGTAGAAGAAGTAAATTTACCAGATAATATCAATGAAGGACAAGTACAAGTCAGAACTCTTTATCTTTCTGTGGATCCTTACATGGTAAGAATCAGGATTTTGAGACTTAGTGAAAATAATTTTCATATTTGTTTCATGTTGCATCTGAATTTTATTGTGCAGTCCTCATGGTTAATAAATATTTGAGCACTATGTCTTGATAACTGTAAATTACAGATTACCTTTGTCTTATTCACTAGTGTTATTAAGGAATGTTATAGGAGGAGTGTTTTCACAATAGTAGTACATGTGGTTAGTCAGTTTCCTTCAAAAGTCCAGATCACTTCCTAGTAGTAAGTAAAGCTTGAGATAGTAAATTAAGATTGGAAATCCTCTCAGATTGATCGAGTTTACAAGGCCTGTAAAAGCTCTTTATTCTAGTTGATCTCTTTTGAATGGAACAGACTCTCTGATGCTACTTCTAGATAAAGGAGATTTATTGAAAAGAAGGTATATGTTGTCTAGGTCTGCAACTGAGAAGCCATCAGGCACATGGACTTAGGCTCTGTAAACAGAGATAGTTTTACTTCTTCCTTTCCTATGTGGGTGCTTTTTATTTCGTTTTCCTGCCTATTACCCTGACTAGAATCTCCAGTACAGTGTTATAAGTGGCAAGAGGAGAAATCCTTGCTTGATTCTGATCTGAAGGGGAAAGCATTCAGTCTTTCACCATTAAGCATGTTAGCTGTGGGATTTTTCTAGATGCCCTTTATCAAGGTTGAGGAGATTTCCTTCTATTCCTGGTTTGTTGATTGTTTTTATCATCAAGGGGTGTTGGATACTTTTATTGTGGTAACACACATGTAAACATAAAATATACTATTTTAACCATTTTTAAGTGTACATTTAAAGACATTCACAATGTTGTACAGCTGTTACCACTTTCCACTTCCAGAACTTTCTCATCATCTTAAATAGAAACTCTGTGCCCATTAAACGATAAAATCCTTATTAATCCCTCCCCCGAGAAGGGGATTTGGATTTTGTCATATGCCTTTTCTGCTTCTATTGAGATGTTTGCGTGGTTTTTGGCTTTTAATCCACTGGTATGGTTTATTACATTAATTGATTTTCAGATGTTAAACCAATCCTGCCTTCTTGGAATAAATCCCACTTGGTCCTGGTGTGTAATTCCTTTGATATGTTGCTAGACTTGGTTTGCTGCTATTGGTTGAGGATTTTTGCATCCATAACATCATAAGACCACATTCATTGTTTTCTTTTCTTATGTGTTGGCCTGGTTTTGGTAATACGGCCTCATAGAATGACTTGGAAAGTGTTCCCTCCTCTTCTATTTTTGGAAGAGTTTGTGAAGAATTGGTATTAATTCTTCTTTGAAAGATTGGTAGCATTCACCAATGAAGGCATCTGGCCTGGGCTTTTCTTTCTGGAAAGTTTTAAAATTACTAATTCAGTGTCTTTATTTGTTATAGGTCCGTTAAGATTTTCTGGGCCTTTCTTTCTTTCTTTCTTTCTTTCTTTCTTTCTTTCTTTCTTTCTTTCTTTCTTTCTTTCTTTCTTTCAGCTTTGTTAGGTCTTTGTTGCTGTGTGTGGGCTATCTCTAGTTGTGGCAAGTGGGGAGCTATTCTTTGTTGTGGTGCATGGGCTTCTCAGTGCGGTGGCTTCTCTTGTTGCGGAACAAGGGCTCTAGGTGCATGGGCTTCAGTAGTTGTGGCGAGTGGGCTCAGTAGTTATGGCTTGAGGGCTCTAGAGCGCAAGCTCTGTAGGCACACAGCCTTAGTTGCTCTGTGGCATGTGGGATCTTCCCTGACCAGGGCTCGAACACGTGTCCCCAGCATTGGCAGGTGGATTCTTAACCACTGTGCCACCTGGGAAGTCCCTCTGTGTCTTCTTGAGTCAGCTTCAGTAGTTTGTGTCTTTCTGAGAATTTGTCCATTTCATCTAAGTTGTGTAATTTATTGGCATATAGTTGTCCTTAGTATTCCCTTATATTCCTTCCTTATTTCTGAAAGGTAGGTAGTAGTAATGTCTTTTCTTTCATTTTCTGATTTTAGTAATTTAAGTCCTGTCTATTTTTTTTCTTGGTCAGTCTAGCTAAAGCTTTGTCACTTTTGTTAATATTTTGAAAGGACCAACTTTTGGTTTTGTAGGTTTTCTGTATTGTTTTCCTATTGCTTGTTTCATTAATTTCTGCTCTTCTTTGTACTAGTTTTGTGGTACAAAGTGAGTGCCTATGAGTCTTTATTAAAATAAAAAGAGTAAATCAGGGACTTCCCTGGTGGTGCAGTGGTTAAGAATCCACTTGCCAGGGCTTCCCTGGTGGCTCAGTGGTTAAGAATCTGCCTGCTGATGCAGGGGACACAGGTTCAATCCCTGGGCCGGGAAGATCCCACATACCGTGGAGCGACTAAGCCCATATGCCATAACTACTGAGCCTGTGCTCTAGAGCCTGAGAGCCACAACTACTGGGCCAACGTGCTGCAACTACTGAAGCCCATGTGCCTAGAGCCCGTGCTCCGCAACAAGAGAAGCCACTGCAATGAGAAACCTGCGCACTGCAACGAAGAGTAGCCCCCGCTCGCCACAACTAGAGAAAACCTGTGAGCAGCAACGAAGACCCAATGCAGCCAAAAATTTAAAATAAAATAAAATAAATCTTTTTAAAAAAAAGAATACACCTGCCAGTGCAGGGGACATGGGTTCGATCCCTGGTCCGGGAAGATCCCACATGCGACAGAGCAGCTAAGCCTGTGTGCCTCAACTACAGAGCCCATGTACTGCAGCTGCTCAAGTCTGTGTGCCTAGAGCCCATGCTCTGCAGCAAGAGAAGCCACAGCACTGAGAAGCCCATGCGCCACAATGAAGAGTAGCCCCTGCTCACCACAACTATAGAAAGACTGTGCGCAGCAACAAAGACCCAATGCAGCCAAAAATAAATTAAAAAAACAAAAGAAAGAAAGAAAATCAGTGTGGCTTATTCAGTAAACTGTGTTGGGTCAGTTGACTCTATACTTCAGGGAAAAAAGTACATCCTTAGGTCAACCCCTACATCAGAATAAATTCCAACATATAATAAAAAGTTAAAGAAAAAAAAGAAACCATAAAGAATTTTAGGAAAAATATGGCTGAACAATTGAATGATGTTGGAGAATGAAAGACTTTCTAAGAATGACAGCAAACCCAGATAATATGAAAGAGTATGATTGATAAATGACTATTTAAAAAAAAATACAGTATTTTGTAAAACACAATAAAACAGCATGTATAAAATCAAAAGATAAATGGCAAACTTACTAAAACGTGCAATAGAAACAACAAGAAAAAAGATAATGTCTGATATGCAGAACACTCCTATACATTAATCTGTGAAAAGTAGAAGTTGGGCACAGAACATAACTATTTCTGTGCATATGCTTGCTTCCTCTTTTTGGCTTCTAGAGTGCCCTTGTAGAAGATAAATAGAACTCTGGGTTATCTCTTCTCAGACTTCACTCACAATGGAGACCCAACTGGCAGTACAACTTTCTTCCAGGACAGTTGTGGCCTTGGGAAGGCTCCTCTTCTCTCGGGCCCACAACTGCAGTTCAGGCAGTCCATTCTTGATGATGACTGGTTCAGATTTTGTAAGCCTTTCACACTTCAGTGTATAAGGAACTAGCTCAGGGCGTCTAAGTATTACACATGCCCTAATGAACACAATGTAAAGAATATCACTTAAGCCCAGGATAATAAATACAAAGTAAATTAAGAGAACAAAATTTACCAAAATAAAGCTCAGGTTCCAGATTAGAAGTGTCTTAAAAATCAAACAAAGCAGACAAAAAGAATACAGTTGATCCTTGAACAACACAGATTTGGGCTGCAGGGGTCTACTCATGTGGGAATTTTTTTTCATTAAATACGTACCATAATACTATGTGATCTGAGGCTGGTTGAATCCAAGGATGCAGAACTACAGATAGAGAGGGCTATCTGTAAGTTATACACGGATTTACATGGATTTTTGACTTAGGGTGTCCATAACCTCTCGTGTTGTTCAAGAGTCAGCTAGTTGAAAAGCAAAAAAGGATGTGTTCTTCACAGAATTCTTTAAGTTGGAACAAACTTCCCACTCAGCATAATTCCCTCTGAGACTTTTGTGAGAAAAATTTATGACCCAAAGATTTTATTTATTTTTTCCTGCACCACATGACTTGTGGGATTTTAGTGCCCTGCCCAGGGATCAAACCTGGGCCCCCAGCAGTGGAAATGTGGAGTACTAACCACTGGACTGGCAGGGAATTCCCATGACGTAAAGATTTTAGGGGTGGAGAAATGATGAAACAATGAGGATTATGACATGAATTAATAATCTTTACTTCTAAACACCCCAACCTCAAAAGGACAAAAAACAAAACAGAACAAAAAAACAACCCTGTTTTTCTCCAGAGAAGTAAACAGCTCCTCCATCTACTCATTTCATGCTAGAAAGCACTGGATCTTCTTGAGAGCTTTGTCTTTTCATTCTCTCTATTCTGTCTTTCAATCATCAGGTCCTGTGGGTGCCACATCCTAAGTACTTCTCAATTCAGTACACTTCTCAATAAACTCTAAGGACATCTACCCAGTCTGAATCACCATTGTTTCTCTCCTAATGGGGTATCCTTGCATACACTCTTTACCCCCTTAAACCATCTTTCACACTGCAGCCAAAGTGATCTTTTTATAACAGCAACTAATCATGTCACCTTGCTTAAAATGGTTTAATGGCTTCCCATTAGTCTTGGGATAAAGGTTAACTCTCTGGACATGTCTAAGATAGTTTGGCTTCTGTTTGTCTGCCCAGCCTCACCATACCCTGCTTTACTTCTTACGCTTTTACCCTGGCCTCACTGGACTTCTTTCTTTTGTAGCACACCAATGCCCATTTTTGGTCAAGCCTTGTAATAACCATGTCTTTCATTTTCTGTATTTTACGATGCTTTGACATCTTAGGGGCCTTGTTAATCCTGGAGAGACTGCCCCTCCCAGGCTAGCTGATTTTTAGAGATAACAAACAATTTGTGTGGGACACACCTTTCATATGTAAACTAATCAACCTAAAGCCCCTATATCCAACCACCTCCTTCATCTAGCTCTCACATACCAGGCCAATATTTCCCCTGCTCCAAATCACCCCAGGACCAGGTACCAGACAACTAGGGAACATGTCTGTAAGCCAGAGCCCACTGAAATTATTCAATCTATCCAACCCTAAATTTACTCAAGCTTGCCTACCCTACCTTGCCCATTCCTTTTTCTGGGAACCACGATGAAGTGTGGGCCATGCTCTCCTCTCGTGCTTTTTGCCTCCAGACTAGCTCTGGTGCTTTCCTATGTGGCCCTGTGTGGTATGGTATCCCTTTCCTCTTGGGTATTGTAATAAACTCTTCCTTCAAGGCAGTTGTATCTGTGTCTGTCATGTTACCATACCTGATTAAAACAAAATCCTGGATACAGATTAAAACAAGCCTGCATATCTAAAAACTTCCTTTCCCTTTACCTGGCTAACCCCTGTTATTCCCTAGAAGCCAGCTTTAGAGCGATTTACTTTGGTAAATCACCCTAAACCCTCAGGCTAGTCCTCTCTGTTACATTTTCTCAAAACAGTACCTTGACTTTCAGCATATATCCCAGTTGTAATTATTAATATTTGTGTAGTTATTAGATATTTGTTTTCGTTAATAAAAATTTAGTAAGACAAAGGTCTTATCACTGTATTTCCAGTGACTAGCATAAGTGCTTATTAAATATTAATTAAAGGAAGGAAGAAAATTACTTTGGTTGCTTTCGCTAGACACTGTTCTTAAAAAGAAAAAAAAGGACATAAGCATCTTTAAAGGGGAAAAAGGGAATCTGTTGAACATTACATTATTGAAATTTTATATCATTCTATATTCACAAATAATTGTTTTTCACAACTAATTTTAATCACTGTGTATGTACTGTATTTTACATGGTTATATTTAATATGTATATACTATTTTGATTTCATGTTTGTGACTTTATATTCATACCTTCATATGAAAAACTAGTCCAAATATTATTATTATTTTGGCGGTTGTATGACATTTTATTGTGTTGACATCATTCACTTACCTATGGGGAATTACTCGTTCCTATTTTTCTATTAGCCTTAAGAATTAGGTACTTGGTGTGGCCAGTATCCAATGGCTGCTGCACTTGCTTTTCAGGAATATAAGGGAGGGGCATACAGGCAGAAGTGTAGTATATTCCCATAGAAGCTTCTGCCTGAGTTCCCTATGTGGTCTTTTCCCCTGGTGAACTGAACCAAACCATGTGGGGCCCCTTGATCAAGCAGCCTTCCATCTTTTCCTTCTCCTGGACCACACTGTAGGCTTGTACATCTTGGTCTTCATGAGAGAGGCAAGAGTAAGCCACAGAGAGGAAGAAAGCTTTGATTACCTCCCAGAGGAATCTTTAGCCTTAGTCCTATGGAAGGGTGTGGTGCTACTGTGACACTGTCTGTGGAATAAAGAGAACATCCACCTGAGGTTAGGGGGAATGATGTAGTGCTTGGTCTGAAGTTGTGATGAACAACTGTACACAAATTGTTTCATTTCTCTCTTGGGTTATTTCCATTGAGGAAGCAGTATTGCTTGGCTGAAGAAATGAGTAGTATTATGGTCTATATGTTACTAGTTTATTTTCTATTTTAAAAAATGGACAGTTTTATATTATCAGCAACATGTAAGTGTACCTAATTTGCTACAATCCATTGAAACCATTGACACAGTATCTTGTATTATTTTTGTTAGCATAATATATGTAATATTACATAAATTTTTAAAGTAATTATTTAAGAATTTTAACAGCTTTATTGAACTATAATCCATGCATCATACAGTTTACACATTTAAAGTGTACAATTCAAGATGGTGGACTAGGAGGACGTGCGCTCACTCCCTCTTGCAAGAGCACCAGAATTACAACTAAATGCTGAACAATCATGGACAGAAAGACACTAGAACTCACCAAAGAAGACACCCCACATCCAGGGACAAAGGAGAAGCCTCAGTGAGATGGTAGGAGGGGCACAATTAAATGCTGGATGGGTGACTCACAGACTGGAGAACAGTTACACTGAGGAAGTCCACCCACTAAAGTGAGGGATCTGAGCCCCACATCAGGCTTCCCAACCTGGGAGTCCAGCAATGGGAGGAGGAATCCCTAGAGAATCACACTTTGAAAACCAGCGAGATTTGATTGCAGGACCTCCACAGGACTGGGGGAAACAGATACTCCACTCTTGGAGGGCACACAAAAAAGTGTGCTCACCAGGACCCAGGGGGAAGGAGCAGTGACCCCATAGGAGACTGAACCTGACCTACCTGCTAGTGTTGGAGGGTTGCCTGCAGAGGTGGGGGGCAGCTGTGGCTCATCAAGGAGACAGGGGCACTAGCAGCAGGGGTTCTGGGAAGTGCTCATTGGCATGAACCCTCCCAGAGTCCACCATTAGCCCCACCAAAGAGCCTGTAAGCTCCAGTGCTAAGTAGCCTCAGGCCAAACAACCAACAAGGTATGAACACAGCCCCACCCATTAGCAGACAAGCAGATTGCAATTTTACTGAGCTCTGTCCACTAAATCGGATTAAAGTCTTACTGAGCTCTGCCCACCCAGCCCTACCCACCATCAGTCCCTCCCATCAGGAAGCATGCTTGAGCCTCCTAGATAGCTTCCTCCACAACAGGGCAGACAGCAGGGTCAAGCAGTATCAGCAGTATTTCATCTTGTGGAACTGAAAACCACAGCCACAGAAAGTTAGAGAAAATGAAAAAGCAGAGGACTTTGTACCAGATGAAGGTACAGGATTAAACCCCAGAAAAACAACTAAATGAAGAGGAGATAGGCACCCTTCCAGAAAAATAATTCAGAATAATGATGGTGAAGATGATCCAGGACTTTGAAAAAAGACTGGATGCAAAGATCGAAACATTTACCAAAGACCTAGAAGAATTAAAGAGCAAATAGAGATATGCAACACAATAGCTGAAATGAAAAATACACTAGAAGGAACCAACAACAGATTAACTGAGGCAGAAGGGTGAATAAGTGACCTGGAAGACAGAATGGTGATAATCACTGATGCGGAAAAGAATAAGGAAAAAAGGATGAAAAGAACTGAAGACAGCCTAAGAGACCTCTGGGACAATGTTATATGTGCCAACATTCACATTATAGGGGTCCCAGAAGGAGAAGAGAGAAAGGACCCAAGAAAATAGTGGAAGAGATTCTAGTTGAAAACTTCCCTAACATGGGAAAGGAAATAGCTACCCAAGTCCAGGAAGTGCAGAGAGTCCCAGGCAGGATAAACCCAAGGAGAAAACACACCAAGACATATAGTAGTCAAGCTGACAAAAATTAAAGACAGAGAAATGTTATTAAAAGCAACAAGGGAAAAACGACAAATAACATACAAGGGAACTCCCATAAGGTTAACAGCTGATCTCTCAGCAGAAACGCTGCAAGCCAGAAGGGAGTGGCATGATATATTTCAAGTGATGAAAGGGAAGAACCTACAACCAAGAATACTCTACCCAACAAGGATCTTATTCAGATTCAAGGGAGAAATCAAAAGCTTTACAGACAAGCAACAGCTAAGAGAATTCAGCACCACCAAACCAGCCCTATAATAAATGCTAAAGGAACTTATCTAAGTGGGAAACGTAAGAGAAGAAAAGGACCTACAAAAACAAAAACAAAACAATTAAGAAAATGGTAGTAGGAACATACATATCAATAATGACCTTGAATGTAAATGGACTAAATGCCCCAACCAAAAGACAGAGACTGGCTGAATAGATACAAAAACAAGACCCATATATATGCTGTCTACAAGAGACCCACTTCAGACCTAGGGACACATTCAGATGGAAAAAGATATTGCATGCAAATGGAAATCAAAAGAAAGCTGGAGTAGCAATAGTCACATCAGATAAAATAGACTTTAAAATAAAAAAATGTTACAAGAGACAAGAAAGGACATTACATAAAGATCAAGGGATCCATCCAAGAAGAGGAGATAACAATTATAAATATATATGCACCCAATATAGGAGCACCTCAATACCCAAGGCAAATACTAACAAGTATGAAAGAGGAAATGCAAGGCAGAAATAGAGACACAGTTGTAGAGAACAAACACATGGACACCAAGTGGGGAAAGCGGGGAGGGTTGGGGGGGGGGGGTTGAGTTGGGAGATTGGGATACCAAATTGTACACTCTAAATATATGCTGTTTATTGCCTGTTAACTGTATCTCAATAAAAGTTCTTTAAAAAAAAAGTGTACAATTCAGTGGATTTTAGTCTATTCACAAAGTTGTGGGACTATCACCACAATCTAATTTTAGAACATACTTAAATTCCTTTTCAATTTTGTTTCTTTACTTATTAGAGAGGGGATACTTTTTTTTTTCAGGGTAAAAAATAACTGAAAGGAAGAGAGAAATTAAGGTGCATTTTGTTTGGCTAACACTGTGCTTAACATTACTTATTATATACTTTCTTTTAGTCACTGGGTAAATTAGTAAACTGTTTCAGTATTGCCAGACAGAATTATCCTAATTGATGTTTTCTTTGTTTAGCGTTGTAAAATGAATGAAGACACTGGCAGTGACTATCTAACACCTTGGCAGCTGTCTCAGGTGGTTGATGGTGGAGGTATTGGGATTATAGAAGAAAGCAAACACACAAATTTTACTAAAGGCGATTTTGTGACTTCTTTCTATTGGCCCTGGCAAACCAAGGTTATTCTAGATGGAAATATTGTTGAAAAGGTGATGTATAATATAAAGTATCTGATTTTTTCCCCTTGTAATTCCTTCTTTGTGCATTTGGTGTTCAGTTCTGTTTGTTATCAGGGAAAAAATAAAAGCATATGTTTTCTTTTTAGATAGCTGTCAGAATGTGAAAAGCCTTTATTTCTCTTTCACTGTTGGCTCTAACTATATACGACAGTTCTTAGATTGCCAATGAATGATGTTGTTTTCCATATTTAATTTATTTCTCAAATTTTACATGTATAAAATAAAGCCTGAGCTATGAGCATACTAAGAACCAGAAGGCCCCTTGTAGTTGTATGCTTTAAAGTTTCCTGAGAAATTACCACCTGACTTAAGAAATTCATCTGGTTTGTGCCTGAAATTCCATCTTGTGTCAGAAATCCTGAATTCAGTTTCTACTGTTAGGCTGAATCATGTGAAATTACCAATATTTGTCTGTTTTGACCTACAAAAACTAGCAGCTTCATGTAACTCAACCTAATATTTGTCATCACGGAAGTTACCATATGTCTGTGAACCTCAGTTTCCTCATGTGTAAAATGAAAACAATAGCTGTCTCACAAGTGAATGTGAAAATTGAATTTAGCTATGATAAATGTGATTGAGGCTTTGTAAAAAGCTTTATAAAATTTTAGCATTTTTTATGATTACGAATTCTTATAATCAGTTAAAGGTGGCTGTTAAGATACAAATGATATGTGGGAGACATTGCACAATCATTTGTCAGCTTAATGGTACTAGTAAATATATTTAACTAGAAATTTCTTAGCAGGAAGTGAAAAAGAAACATTCAGCAGTTTCTAGTTTTCCCTGTCATTGCGCTATAGTGGGAAATTGAGCAGTTGGAGAGAACTGTTCTTCAAACTGTGTTGGATTGTTTACTAGTACACTTGAATTGCCGTTCCAAAATACCATAGACTGAAATTTATTATTACAGCAGAAATTCATTTTCTCACAGTTCTGAAGGCTAGAAGTCTGAAGTCAAGGTGCTGGAAAATCTGGTTTGTGGTGAAGCCTCTCTCTTCCTGGTTTGCAGATGGCCGCCTTCTCACTGTGTCCTCAAACAGCATCCAGCCTTTCCTCTGTGCACCTGCAGAAAAAGAGATCTCTGATGCCTCTTCCTCTTTTAAGGACATAAGTCCTATCAGATTCGAGCCCCACCCTTATGACCTCACTTAACCTCAGTTACTTCCTTAGAGGCCCTATCCCCAAATATAGTCACACTAAGAGGTCTTCAGTATATAAATTTGGGGGAGACACAATACAGTCCTTAACAAGTTATCTCTACTCTGTTGATTTAAAACAGAAATTCCTAGCATTATTTTTAAAAGGTATATATATATATTTTTTAGGTAGACCCACAACTTGTGGATGGACACCTTTCATACTTTCTTGGAGCTATAGGGATGCCTGGTTTGACCTCCTTGATTGGGATACAGGAAAAAGGTCATATAACTGCTGGATCTAATCAGACAATGGTTGTTAGTGGGGCTGCTGGTGCTTGTGGATCCTTGGCTGGGCAGGTAAACTTTTGGAGAATTATCTGATTTTCTGAAAAACTAGTCATAACTGAATCTCTGGATATATGTATAAATTTAAACTATAAAATTGAACAAATTCATAATATTATTTATACATTTTTGGTCGAAATGATATTGCATGTTTAGACTTCTTAACAATATGAAAAATGTTATAGATTTTTGTATTTTGTTCTCTTTTAAGCAAAAATGACATGGTAAATGTTGGAGCATTGCTGTAGTCAATACGAAGAAGAAAATAACAGAGTACCTGTCTGGAATTCCATGAATTAAAAAACAAACTTATTAAAAAAAAATCTTCTTCAACTAAGAAAGCACTTATTGGGTTCTAGAAATATAGTAAATATTATGATAGAACTTTACAAAGTACATTATTTTATGAATAATAGCCCTTATAGTGTGAAACCATTGAAACAAAACATTTTATCTTAGTAGTGATTTTAATTCCTAACAGACCTGAAAAATATTGAATTGCAAGATAGAGATGTTTTGGATCTGACCATTCCTTTTACGAGATCATCTTTAAATTGTGAGATTTTAACATTCAAACTAAGTCCAATTTTATTCAATCTTAATTTTTTAAAGAATGCCATTATATCTGTTTTCAGTTCTTTGGTTTCAAATTACTTTTAGCTAAAAGCCTTATAATCTAACCTAAATTGTGATGAACACTTTCATATACATACTTGTATTAACTTTCACACTTTCACATTTTTACATTTCAATTGTGACCATAGAAAGTTGTTTAATTTTCAAAAATTTCCACCCTAGATAGGCCATTTGATGGGCTGTTCCAGAGTTGTGGGAATTTGTGGAACACCTGAGAAGTGCCTCCTTTTGACCTCAGAACTGGGCTTTGATGCTGCAATTAACTATAAAGAGGGGAGTGTGGCAGAACAGCTTCGTGAATTATGCCCAGCTGGAGTGGATGTTTACTTTGACAATGTTGGTGGTGACATCAGTGATACAGTGATAAGTCAGGTGTTTGCTGATTTGTTTGTTATAAATTTTTAAAATTTTATTTATTTATTTATTTATTGGCTGCATTGGGTCTTCATTGCTGCACGCAGGCTTTCTCTCGTTGCAGAGAGCGGGGGCTACTCTTCATTGCAGTGCACAGGCTTCTCATTGCGCTGGCTTCTCTTGTTGCGGAGCACAGGCTCTAGGCGTGTGGGCTTCAGTAGTTGTGGCACTCGGGCTCAGTAGATGTGGCTCACGGGTTCTAGAGCACAGGCTCAGTAGTCGTGGTGCACGGGCTTAGTTGCTCCGCAGCACGTGGGATCATCCTGGACCAGGGCTCGAACCTGTGTCCCCTGCATTGGCAGGTGGATTCTTAACCACTGTGCCACCAGGGAAGTCCCATGTTTGTTATAAATTTGAATACTACATTTTATTTGATGTGATACCTTTTTACCTGATACTGAGAGAGAAAACTTTAAAAAATTGTAGGGTTTATGGTGAAAAACAACACGATGATCAGTACTGTAATTAAGTGATACAGAGAGCTTGCTGAAGCTACTTCCATTTGTTTGCAGATTTGCACTGAGTATCAATTTCAGTTCTTTGCTAGCAAGATTATATTTTCACCTGTAATTTATTTTTGTGAAAAATTACAGTTGTATTAGTCAAATGAAGTTCTCACCTCTAATCCACTTCTAACCATCAACCAACTCACAGCCATGGCTCTCTGACTTTGGGTAAGGAAAGGATTTTCATAGATTGCAGGTATTTACATATTTCAATTGACAGTGTTATAATTTATCAACATTAGCTGTTAACACTGCCTGTCCTTTACTATATGTAAAATTATTTTCAATTGAGGTTAAATTATTTAAATCCAAAGAAATACTCTATCAATAATAATAAAAGTAGCAACAATGACGGCAATAACTAATGAAATTCTTTTGCTGATTAGCGAACGCTTATCTACCTCTGTGTTCCTTTGGAGTAAACTTATTTTCTAGCCAATTAAAACTCTAATACATATAATGGTTAAGTCTTCAAAACAAAATCAGTTAATTGGCATTAAAAGATTAAATACTATAGGGAATTCCCTGGCAGTCCAGTGGTTAGGACTGCAAGCTTTCACTGCCCGGAGCGTGGGTTCATTCCCTGGTCAGGGAACTAACATCCCCCAAACCGCGCAGTGTGGCCATTTGAAAAAAAAAAAAAAAAAGGATTAAATACTATAGTCAAGGAGGCTTTCATTGAGGCAGCCATAAAATTAGTAAACATAGGGAAGGTGTATATCTTATCTTAGGGTATAATCATCAATTTTCCCTGAACAGATGAATCAGAACAGCTACATCATCCTATGTGGTCAAATTTCTCAGTACAACAAAGATGTGCCTTATCCTCCTCCGCTACCTCCTGCTGTAGAAGCAATCCAGAAAGAAAGAAACATCACAAGGTGTGTTCTACGCTCTCCCCTTATTACCACATTCAAGGGATTTAAAGATCATGGATGTATATGAAATATATTGTTCTTCATATATGTTTTTTTCTTATTAAATAAAACTTGAAAATGTACATTTTAAGATGGTTCAATATTTAGGTTTTGGTTAACTAGCTCCCTGGCAGAAAACATGAAAAATGCATCTATTCAATCAATCCTTTGCAAATCTTTTTTTGCCAGTGTTAGAAATTCAACTCATATTGGTTTAAGTGCAAAGGAAATTTATTAGCTTATGTATCTGAGAAGTTCAATATAGCACTGGCTTAGATTTGGGTGGATAAAAGGTTTGCATAGTGGTGTCCCGACTCAGTTTTTCTTCACCCCTGGGCTGTGCTTTCTTCTGGGTTGGCTTGGCTCCCTCAAAGGCTCTCCTCTTGTAGAAGCAAGAGGATGACTATTATCTTTACTCTTACATTTGACCAGGTTAGCAACCCAAGCAAAAAGAGAACAGCTCTCTTCTCGCAGTTTTATCAAGGCTCAAAGCTGATACTTATTGGCTCAGACTGGACTGGCTTTTGTCCTGTGAAGGTGGGGAAAGGACGTCACCCACAAAGTGAAATCACAGTGTTACTACCACATGGGATTGTAGATGCTGGGCCAAGAAAACAATAGAAGTCCACTGTACTTCCTTGTAACTACACCTAAAGCTATATCTGACCAGATTCTGTGCGATTAAGTCCTACTGTTTGAAAGATTAACAAATTTTAGAGTTCTGGAATGATTTGATTTGGGCTTTCTTACTCCCTCCCTAGTCTCTGATCACTCTCCTTTTCTTCCCCCTACAGAGAAAGATTTCTGGTATTAAATTACAAGGACAAATTTGAGTCTGGTATTCTCCAGCTGAGTCAGTGGTTTAAAGAAGGAAAGCTAAAGGTAGAACTTGCTCCTTTTCTTTATCGGTATTATTCTTCCTGCTACTTGATATACTTTTGTATTATTTGAATTTAATATTCGTTTCATAATAAACATTTCTCCAAAAGAAAAGTATACTGAATATTATAAATTAACTTTACCTCCTGGGTGAGTATAACACTCCTGATTGAGAAACCCTCTCATTATTCCCTTTATCTAAAATTTTATTAAACTTTACTTTTCTTAGACTGTATTACAAGATCAATAGGTTTTTGTTTTTTTCCAAATTGTAATATTCATTAACAAATATTTACGGACTGCTACTATGTGTTAGAAGTTGTGCTTTCTTGAAAATCTTATAAGTACCTTTCTGCCACATACATCTTTCCTGCCCTCCCTGGACATTCTGATAGATCTCTTGGTTGTGGTTGAAAATCAGGAGTTATTGATCTGGTGTCCAGAGACCCTGACCTAGGATGTTCCTGAAATGTGCAAATGATAGGCCAAGTTGTATGTGTGTGTGCTTATATACTTTGTTTTTTGAAAAGAGGGTGTATAGCATGTGATATTATGAACTGAAGATTAGACAATGGAAAAATAGGATTGTACTTTAAAAAATCAATTGATAGGAAACTTTTCTGGGCTACCTACACAAAATAAAGAATATCTCTTTTTAGAAAGTGCTAAATAGTATTGCTGCCTTTTGCAAAAATGAAAACTATTAAATAGAAACACTGAAGTCTAGAGATTATAAAATATACCTATTTTGATTTACAGATCAAAGAGACTGTGATAAATGGATTGGAAAACATGGGAGGTAAGATGAATATAGATTTATTTACTATACACATGAGTTCAGCACAAATACTCTCTTTTTTCTTTTAATTCTTCTCTGTTTTTCTCTTTTTAAATAATTTCTTTCCTGTAAAATCTTAACCAAACTTCTTGAAGTTCAACTTAGTGGTATTTAAGAGCTATAGTTTTCTCATTTCAAATTGTAAAATAAGTGTTTCTTTGGTTTTGTAAATAATTTATGAAAACAAAATGTAAGAATTGTGAAAGTCATTTAGCCTCTAGGTAACTATTTCAGATCGAATGGTTCTAAGCCATCATAAGATTATATATTTTGTTTTTTTTGCTAATATACACAGATTTCAACACTCATTTGTTTCAAATTAAGAGGATTAAATAAAACATAATTTTTCATTTTTGAGAAAAAAGTTTAATGTATTTGGAGACGTATATTTCACTTAGTAAAACTTTATGATTAGATTTCTAATATTTTTAACAGTTATTTAAAAATTGTTTTTTCTGAGATTTATCCTCATATTTGTTTGCCTCTAGTCTTCAGACTCTGTAACAGTGAGCCTGGATGTAGACACCAAGTAAACATTTCTAGTTTGGGTAAAAACACATTTTTAAGATGTTAATTGGGTTAGTTTGTCCTGCAGCTTTGCCAGTGTTTAACTTGAGGTTCTTTTCATGACAGTTTCCTTCTGTACTTAAAATCATTGAAGAAATTACTCAAATTAATTGTATCTGCCTGATCTACTGATAAACATGTATGATGGTGACATTTATGTTTTCAGATAACCTAAGTTTTTTTTTCTTTCCAGCTGCATTCCAGTCCATGATGACAGGAGGTAATATCGGAAAGCAGATAGTTTGCATTTCAGAAGAAACCTCTTCGTAATCTCTATAAACATCTTCATTAAGGAAATACATGGATTACTTTCCATTTTGCACAAAGATTTCAAGATATATTTTAAAAACTCCTTAAAAGCACAGATAGCTTTTGACTTAAATGTGATCATAGGTGATATTTTCTTAGTTGCACAATGTAATTCTTTTCTATATCTTTAATATCATATATGTACTCCTCAGCCAATATGATTATTTACAATAGATTGAAGTGAACATGACCTATTTTTCCTTCTTTTGCTGAAACTAATATCACATGAAGTTTATAAGTTTTATTTAAAATAGAGTGCTTGAGAAGGTGCTTAGTAAATACATATTAAACTGGAAATGCTTTACATTATTCTTGAACTGAAGCTTGGTGCAAGAATAGAATTGGGATGGTCTTTCCATATTGTACATGGACAAGGGACTTAATGGCAGGGTGTGTGTGTGTGTAGGGTTTTGGGGGAATTCAGAGTGTGGAACAGTTTATTGGGTAGGAGAGCAGAGGTTTTGTGTTGGGAGTAGTGTAAGTTAAATAACTGAGGTGGGTTAGGTTGATGGAGGGACTAGATTTACTACAGAAGATGATCTATATGTGTTTTGCCAAGTAGTTCACAGTATAGCCTAAAAACCCAAATATATATTGATAAAAGCCTATGTTTATTTTAGGTTAGCAGGCACATACTGTCAAATAGTTACAAAGATTTTGAGGGCAAACAGATAAGACACTTCGAGTTTTAAGTGATGAAATGATTTAAACAACAAATACAGCTTCAGAAAATGACAGAACTGACTGAGCAAACTAACGAATGGTCGTAAACATGAATGTTCAAGATCTATTAGTGTACTGCTAAATAAGAGCGTTTGGATGGCCAAGAGGCACATGAAAAACTGCTCAACATCACTAATTATTAAAGCAATGCAAATCAAAACTACAATGAGGTATCACCTCACACCGGTTAGAATGGGCATCATCAGAAAATTGACAAACAGTAAATGTTGGAGAGGGTGTGGAGAAAAGAGAACGCTCTTGCACTGTTGGTGGGAATGTAAATTGATACAGCCACTATGGAGAACAGTATGGAGGTTCCTTGCAAAACTAAAAATAGAGTTACCATATGACCCAGCAATCCCACTACTGGGCATATACCCAGAGGACACCATAATTCAAAAAGACATATGCACTCCAATGTTCATTGTAGCACTATTTACAATAGCCAGGACATGGGAGCAACCTAAATGTCCATCAACAGATGAATGGATAAAAAAGATGTGGTACATATATACAATGGAATATTACTCAGCTGTAAAAAGCAATGAAACTGGGACATTTGTAGAGACATGGATGGACCTAGAGACTCATGCAGAGTGAAGTGAGTCAGAAAGAGAAAAACAAATATCGTATATTAACACATATATGCGGAATATAGAAAAATGGTACACATCAAACGGTTTGCAAGGCAGAAATAGAGACACAGATGTAGAGAACAAACATATGGACACCAAGTGGGGAAAGTGGGGAGGGTTGGGGGGGAATGAATTGGGAGATTGGGACTGCCATATATACATTACTAATAAGAAAAAAAATACCAAATTGTACACTCTAAATATATGCAGTTTATTGTCTGTTAACTGTATCTCAAAAGTTCTAAAAAATCTCTAAGTATAAACGTAAAGAAAATGTTTGTCTTAGTTGTAATAACCCTTTAATACTGTAAAATTGAGGATATTTTCTGAGTGTTGTTTATAGTCCACTGTTTACAAACTGCAATGTACTTTTGTGTAGATTCGAACTGTGTTAGTAATCAGTCACTCCAGTTGACCTCAGTGGTCTTCACTTCTTTCTTGTTTTATATACTTTTCCATTTCATCTCCAGAGAGAGCTTCATCTTGTCTGTGTGTTGATAACTCCCAAATGTGTATCTTATTTCTGACCTCTTGAGCTAGGTAGGGACCTTTACCTCCAAGTAAATATCCCCGTAGGCACCTAGGATAAACTCGGCTTATCTAAAGAGGAATTTACTTCCCCTGAAACATGTTGCTTCCTCGTTTTCAAATCACCATCGTTTGTGTACTAATCTACTCCCCTGGTTTCTTCAACCTTGTCTCTATCCTTGGAAATGCCCTTCTTAGAAAGCGCCTTTAATTCCCACTGCCACTATCTTACTTGAGTCCTTCCCTCATCCTTTGGCACACAGCAAGTATTCAAAAATTAGTAATTTCAAAAAATCACTCAAACACATAAAGCCTTAACAAGTTGTGGCATCCAGTGTTCTGGCTCCCGTCTGGACATCCGAGAGCTCTTCACATCCTAATGTACTGACGGAACCCACACTTTAGGGACTTCACATTCCAAACAAAAGTTCTACAGTTCTACACCTGAGTCTCAATTCTTACTCCCACCCCCAACCCCGCCTGGTTCCCTTCTCAGGCGGTGAAGCTTCGAGGTCCTCTTCCCTAAGAACTTTGATACATGTTTAAGTAGTGATCTTTTCTTTCTCGCTTGCCTCCACTGCAACATGTACTGATCTCCACTGACAGGAAAAACTACCCCATCCTCTGCAGCAGGGAAGCAGTGACGTCACGGCTAGAATTGACTGACCCCGTTTTCGGGCTTAGCAGACCACGGAGCTACAAAGGCCGAGAGTGGGAGGCGGGAGACCGCAGTGCCTGCCCTCCCCGAGCCAAGCTCTGCGCCACCAGCCTGGCTCGCGCAGTCCCGCGGCCTGCGAGGCGGCCGCCGCCCAGCTCGGAGGCCAGCAAGTGGGTGTGCGCTTGGGGGGCGGCCAAACTTCCTGTCCCGCGCTCGAACTGCTTCCGGCAGGAGCCGGAAGACGCTCTGTGTGGACAGAATTCGGAACCGACGGACTGACGGCCGGCTGCCCCGGACGGAAAGGTGAGATCCGGGGTGGGCCCGACAGCACCCGCTCGGCTAGGTGGTCTCCGAGAGGGAGGGAGCCAGGGCCGGCTCCTCGGGGGCTCGAGCCGAGTTTGCCCCCGGAGAGGACAGGGAAACCGCCCCCGGGGCACCCCACCCGGATCTGGGGCGGCCGGGCAGAAGCCTTATGGCTTCGGCTCTTCTCCTCGCGGGCTTTTGGGGCCGATAGTTCGGCTCCTTTGCTGGTTTGGGGGCCAGGGGTATGGGGATAAATCAGACCGATCTGGAGAAAGCTAGAGTCAGCGAGTCCCCGGGGAGGGGGCTCCCGGACTGCACCCTCAGCGAGGCCTGTCCGCGGACCTTGGGGCCCTTCACTAGGCCGTTGTAATGGGGGAACGAGGATGCCAAGGCGACTCTGCCCTGGACATTTCAGCCAGATCTACGCTCTTCTTTCCTATGTCCACTTACTTTCTGGGTCGAGAAGAAGGAAGGCTGCCGACTCGGAGGGTTTGGGCCACTGGTTTCTTCTTCGCGTGTCATTTCAAGGCGAGGGTGTGGGCTGTGAGTGTTTACAGCCTTATGCATTTGGTAGGTTGAACTTATCCCCTGAAGTTTCTTCTGAGAAAAGAGCCAGTTTATTAGTTTGTCCCACTTGCTCATGAGGCTCTGAAATGCATTTAGGAACCTATGAAAGTTAAATATTATTAACTTGGAACTTAGCAATTTGTACTTCTTCCTCACTTTGGCACAAGGGTCAACGCAGCATATTTTCAGAAAGAATAAAAGAAACATTTTAAAATAAAGCCAGGGGCATTTTGTTATTGTTTAGGAGTGAGAAATTCCACTTTGTGTTATCTTCGTTTGAAACAAAGTCAACTTAACTCGAAGTCGAAAGATATAGATTCTAGTTTTTTAAGTTTTGCATCTAAGGTGAGGACTCATTTTTGGCAAGTTAACTTCATCTCTAGCTTTGGACTTCTTTTTCCCCCCTCTATAAATAAAGGGAGTTACTTATTCATTCAGCAAATATTTCCTGAATGCTTAGTTAATGGGAGTTAATGGGAGACGGATGAATACATTCAGTGAACTTTAACCAGTGAGAAAAATAGGCAGGTAGACAACTAACTCCCAAGACAGGATGAAATAATTGCTAAAGAGAGATTAAACTGTGTTGTGAGAAGCCCAAGGGCAGGACAGATTTATTTTGACTGGAGGGAAAGGATCAGAGTCTTCATGGAGGATGGCATATGAGTGGATTTTGAAGACTGGAAAGGATTTCAAAAGATCACAGCTGGATTGGAGGGTTTTATTACTGGAAGGTCTTATTATTGAAGAACTATGCCAAAGGAAAGACCTTGAACACTGAAATAGGTTGGATTGTTCATTTAGTAGCCAATCCAATGTGTACTGGAGAAAAGTGTTCATTGAGGAACATAGTGGATGCTGCAACTGGAACAGTATTTGAGGACATATTGTGAAATATTTCAAATGCTCTGCTTAGGGATTTGACTGTTAATCCTGAAGCACTGAACTTTGGATAAGGGGAATGGTGTAAGCATTTCTGTGTTTTGGAAAGATAACTCGAGTGACTGCATAAAAGATGGATTGGAAAGGGGAATTTTAAGGGCAAGGTGGCCAGTTAGAAGCCTGTTTTCATGGTGTAGTTGAAAGCTAATGAAAAACCTAAACAGGGTGTTATGGTAGGAATGAATTTGAAGGAATCAGAACCACTGGGACTATTTAAATATGGAGGATGAGAGAGATTGTTCAAGACCTAGACTTTGTAGCTGAGTGGGAGGAACATTGGGCAATAGCTGAAATGGATAGTACAGAAAGAAGAACAGGTTTGGTGGGGAAGGTGACTGGATTTTGGACATTGTTAAAATTGAGATAGATATCCACATGGGGATACCTAGCAAGCAGTTAGAAATGAAAGTTTGGAGTTCAGAGAGAGGTCAGAAATAGAGACAAAAATTGGGGTATTATTTGTGGTGTCATTCATTCATTTTACAAATGTTTACTCAGTGCCTACTAGCTGCTTACAGGGCAGCTTATATAAAAGCCCTTTAAACTCATAGTAAAGACAGTCTCAGAGCTTCACAGTATCAGAAATGACTCTTGGAGACCTAAATTCCTTATGAATTACATACAGTACTTTGCCAGGCACTAAGTGATGGGTTCTGGGTTCTGGGAGATACAGTAGTGAACAAGACAGGCTAGTTCTTCTTGCCCTTGTTTATAGCGCTTACAGTTTAGGGGGTAGCCAGACAAAAAGTGAATACTATATAAAAACAAAACAATTAGAAAATGTGAGAAGTGCTGTAATGGAGACAGTGGGCATAGAAAATAATAGTGGGGTATGGGGCTTCCTTGGATAAGGAGAGAAGGCAAAGCCTTTCTGCGTGAGTTGATAGTTAAACAGAGCCCTGAAGAATGAAAAAGAGCTAACCAATGGAAGAGAAAGGATTCCTAGGTAGAGGAAACAATGTGTGCAAATCCCCAACATAGGAAAGAGTTTAATGTGTTCAAGGAACTAAGGGAGAGTCATCTGGCTGGAGCATGGTGAGCAAGAAATAGAGAACAACTCTGGAATGTTTTTGGAGAGGGAGAAAATGGATCATATAGGTCCTTACAGGCCAGGATATGGAGTTTGGATTTTTTTTCTAGATGTATTGAGAAGCCACATGAAGAAAATGTGAAAATTCACATTTTAAAATGATGTTAAGTGATGTGAAGAGAACAGAATGGAGGGAGGCAAAGAGTAGAAGCAGGGAGACCAGTTAGGAAGCAGTAACAGTACTTGAAGGCAAGGTTGATGGTGGCCTGGAGGAGAATAGTGGCAGTGGAGATAGAAGTAGGTGAACTTGCGATCTCTTTTGGAGATTGAATCGAGTCCAAACTTGCAGCTGGACTGGATACTGGGAGCAAAGGAAAGAAAGTAATAAAAATGACTTCTAAATGGGGTGAATGGTGGTCCTCCCTTGAGTGGAGGCTTGTGGTCAGAGTGGCTGGCAGGGGATGATGGGAAACAGGCTTGGGAGAGAATTCATTTTGAAGAAGTTAAATTTGAGATATCAAAACATTAGGTAGAGATGTCAGATAAGCAATTGTGTATGTACAAGTTTGCAGCCCAGAGGAGATATCTGGGCTGTAGATAAAAATTTTGGAGACCGCATCATTTAAAGCCATGAGTTCACACTAGTATAGTAAGAGAAGAGGGCCTGCAAACTATCCTGAGGAACATTAATATTTAGAGGGTGAGTGGAGGAGGAATATAGGAGTTATCAAAGGAGACTAGAGGCCAGTGAGGTAGGATTAAAATAAGGAAGAAGTATCTTAGAAGGAAAAGAGAGTAAGTAGTGTTTGAGGAAGGAGGCAGTGCTTCTAAGGGAAAATATTAGTTATGACTCTGGTTGCAAATGGCCAATTTACTTGAGGAGAAGAAGAATTTATGACAAGGATGTGGGCAGCTGACAGGATCAAAGGAAATGCTGAAGGCCCTGGCTTTGAAAAGGACAGGAATCTGAGCAGCCCCTGGGGAAGGCTGCTAATTGCAGTACCAGAATGAATGGGCTGCTACAGCAGTTTTCACCTTACTTACTTTTAGAATTCACCTTCTGAGGAAAAGTATCTGATTTGTTCATCATGGGTTGAGTGTCCAACAGTTGGTCAGGGTAGAAAAGAACACCTTAATCTACAGTCCCACCAAGACTGTATCCAGTGGGGGAGAGAGAGATCCCCAAACAAAATGTGGATCCTGTCACCCAAACGGGGAATGAATGTGGAACAATCAAAAATAATAGTTGTCCCTTGCAAAGGTCAAGTAAGATGAGGACAGCAAAGTATCCATTAAATTTGGCAACGTGAAGATCATTGGCTTTAAATTTGTCTCTGAAGGATTGCAGAGAAATGGGGATGTGACTAGAATGAAAATCCCGGCTGTAGGAGTGGAGCACCCCAGAAGATCCTGGAAAGAGAAGAGGGAAGGCCCAGGATGAATGCTACAGTTTCTGAGTTTCATTCTGGCTTCATAATTCTGTATTCCAAATGCCTTTCATCAGTACCCATTTCCACTTAATCATTAGAATTTAACTCTCATGCTATATCATATACTAAACATGATATTAAAAGGTTACTTGACTTTTCTATTCCTTTCACTACCATTTTATACCAAAACTTAAACTGCTCTTTTTTAAATTTAATTTTTGGTCTTGGTAATACACTAACATTAGTAGAATTTTGTTTTCGTTTTTTAAATATTACTGAGTATTGTTCCGGTCTGTATCTGTGGTCAGCCACAGGTAGAAGTGGAGGGAGCTAAGAAGCAGATTGGCCCATGGTAAGAGAGACTAGTCCTCTTGGTTGAAATTATATGCTTTATTTTAACCTTTGTGAATGGTGACCAACTGAGGGAGCACAGTGTTTCACAGTTTCTTCCTTCTTCTTTCTCAGCCTCCCTCCCTCTTCCCCTTCTTTCCAAAACCAGGTCAAGGTCAAGGCATTTTCTACCTCCCTCGAGGTTGAGAGCAATACTGGTATTCTGAGCTTTGTATTATAGGGTGGAATCACTTTGCTTTTTGGAGGTTGACACAGTGATGTTCTGTTTCTTTCAAGATGCAGAATATTAAAAGCCTCTGGTCATCTTTCTGCTTGGAATACATGCATTTCTGTATGGCAGTCAGGACTAAGGCAAGAGACCTGTATCAGTTCTGTTCCCCTGTTGCTTACTTAGTTTACTTTGAATTGGTTTTTCCCTCCCAATATTTCTCCACATAGCCTGCACTGGTTTTAGGGCGATATCTACTCTAGGGAAATGGTGTTACCACTAATTCCTGTCTAGTATATGAGAGTTCTTCATTTAGGTGTGGGACCAAAGACTGGTTAATTATAAAGACTACTTTGTCTTTCTTTGCCTAGTGTGTACTATTGTCCTCTGTAGACCCCAAGGGAAGTTTGAGGATGGGAGTAAGTAATCTCAATTTCAATAATACTTTTATCAATGATAATTGCTGATTGTTTGTAATGTATATTTATACCAGGTTTATGTCTTTGGCTTTATATTTTATGACTGATTCTGTATTAAACATGTATTTTAGACACTTGAAAATACTGTATAGTGTTCTTCAATTTGTGGGACATAACCTGTTAATAGCTGTGAGATCATTTTAGTGGATCTTATCATTTAAAAAAAAATTCAGAGTGCATGAGATTATTATACATTAGTATTTTATTGTTTTATGAAAATATGTTATTTGTGTGTATCTCTTTGTGTGTTTTATATGGGTTATGATGGAAAATGTATCTTACTGTGGGTTGTAGTCAAAGTTGAAAACCACTGCTCTATAGGAAATTTGGACTCAGTGACAAAAAGTAGATTTCTTAACCTTTTATAGTATACTAAGCGTTTGATAGATTTACTTGTTTCTTAAGCACTTATGCAGAACTTTGTTTCTGAAGAATTTTATAATTATTTCTATTGACCAATATAAAAATAATCTTAGGTAAACCTATTTCATTTCTGTATTTCAGATAAGTTTCCCAGGGCCAAGAAGATGAATAGCTTGCCCAGGTCTCAACCAGCGAGTAAGAGGCAGAATTTAGATTCCTGCTCTAGAGACCTTGGGTTTGTTTTTTTTTTTAAACATATCTCAAGTCTTTATTAAACTTGTTCATCTCCCTAGTGTTAATGCATAATTTATTGGATCAGGTTGAATGTACTGCAAGAAAAGAATACAGTTTATCAAGCTTCAGTTCCCAGGATTTGTTTATTTGGCTGAAAACAGAAGGAGAGCTGTTCTCAGGACGGTCCTGATCATAGAGACTGCTGTTGTCCTAAATCTACTTTGCTGTTGTTATGAGTTCTCTCATTGCTTATTCCCAGAACTTTTCAGGGCTTCTTGTGTGGTTCATTGCAAAGGTTTGTGTTGCCTGCCTTCTTTTTAACCCTTAGGCTGACTATAGGATAATATATTCAGTAATAGCAGTGGCAGGGTCTGTGGATTTCTAAAAAATACAGTATATGCTAGACCAAGATTGTTTTCTTTAAGCAATCTAATATGCTTTCATGGCCATAGGGAACCATGCAGACAGTAAAGTTTAGTTGCTGCCAAAGGCAGAGGGAGAAAAGGGTCTGAACGGGTATTACTTAGACCAGTCCTTGGGTTTCTGAGATCAGTTTGTTTTGTTATGAACTCTTCATCCGGAGCCAAGTTTCCTTATTTATGATTTGTGGAAAATACAATTTGATGGGCCTGGCCTTTGTTGCTGATAGTTAAATACTGTTATGTCTTGTATTATTTATGGAGCTAAAAAAGTAATTTTTCTGTTTAAAAGGAAATAAGAATGCAAATTTTGCCTGTCTACCTGGTAAAGAAACGAAATGAAAATGAGCAAATATTACTGTCCACATTAAAGGACTTGGGTGATGTAGGTGACTGCTTGGTATTGCATCTCTAATCTCTTAATTAATATAAGAAAGCCTGGGAAGAAATTTCCTCTGAGACCCGTAATTACCTTGAAAATAGCTTCCCTTTAAGTAAAGCCGTCCCTTTCACTTTGGTGTCATGTAAATTGCATTTGAAGGAAAAACATTGCATTGGACACTCTCCCCACCCCATACTGGTAAATTATTTTTATTATACTTACTCTAAATATACTCAGACAGAAAGCTAGGTAATCCTTATCCCTGCTATATTGAACCCCTATACAAATAACTCAGTAATAGCAGTGGAATTTTTGAAAGTATATAATATATGCTGAAGCAAGATTGTTTTCTTTTATTATTTATTTATTTATTTATTTCTGCATTGTCTTCGTTGCTGCACATGGGCTTTCTCTAGTTGTGGTGAGCGGGGGCTACTCTTGGTTGTGGTGCACTGGTTTCTCACTGCAGTGGCTTCTCTTGTTGCGGCACACGGGCTCTAGGTGCAGGGGCTTCAATAGTTGCAGTGTGTGGGCTCAGTAGTTGTGGCTCGTGGGCTCTAGAGCACAGGCTCAATAGTTGTGGTGCAGGGACTTAGTTGCTGCATGGCATGTGGGATCTTCCCAGCCCAGGGATCAAACCCCTGTCCCCTGCATTGGCAGGCGGATTCTTAACAACTGCACCACCAAGGAAGCCCCAAGATTGTTTTCTGTTTTAAAAAAATATAAATTTATTCATTTATTTATTGGCTGCATTGGGTCTTCGTTGCTGTGCATGGGCTTTCTCTAGTTGTGGTGTGCGGGCTTCTCACTGCGGTGGCTTCTCTTGTTGCGGAGCATGGCTCTAGATGTCCGGGCTTCAGTAGTTGTGGCATGTGGGCTCAAGAGTTGTGGCTTGCTGGCTCTAGAGTGCAGGCTCAGTAGTTGTGGCACATGGGCTTAGTTACTCTGTGGCATGTGGGATCTTCCTGGCCCAGGGCTCAAACCCATGTCCCCTGCATTGGCAGGAGGATTCTGAACCACCACTGTGCCACCAGGGAAGCCCCAAGATTGTTTTCTTAAGCAATCTGTTTTGATGACCATAGGAACCATATATATATTACAGTTTAGGTTGAAGTGAGTGGACTGTGTGGTATGTGAATTACATCTCAGTAAAGCTGTTATGTAAAAAAATATTTGAAATTGTAGTTTTTGAAATCTGTTAATGGGGGCTTCCCTGGTTGCACAGTGGTTAAGAATCCACCTGCCAGTGCAGGGGACACAGGTTCGAGCCCTGGGCTGGGAAGATCCCATATGCTGCAGAGTGACTAAGCCCGTGAGCCACAGCTACTGAACCTACGTGCCGCAACTACTGAAGCCCGAGTGCCTAGAGCCCATGTTCCACAACAAGAGAAGCCACTGCACTGAGAGACCTGTGCATCACAACGAAGAGTAACCCCTGCTCGCCACAAGTAGAGAAAGCCCATGTGCGGCAATGAAGACCCAACACAGCCAAAAATAAATAAATAATAAAATCTTTTTTAAAAAAAAAGAAAGAAATCTGTTAATGTATAACTTGAATTGGGAATAGAAACAAATTTTTAATTGCATATTTGCCATCACACTTCCAGCTAATGTACATAGCAAGTTGCTGTGTTACGGGTGAAATCCACCCAATACACTCAGTATGGTACTGGGTGTTCCAATCTAGATTCTTTTGAGGTCGTCCTACCTTTTCTACTGTGTCCTACTCATCTCTCTTTTGTTTACACAGCAAACATACAACCACAAACTGGGCACCAAAATTGTATGGTAGAACTGAGTTATAATATGGATACCGATTTGTTCCAGAAAATGCATGTGTTAATTTTTTTAAAAATTATCATTGAAATGAAAACACTAAAATGAAATGTCACAGATAACCATGAACCCTTGAGAAATGGTGATCTAGAGGTAGCTCTTAAACTAAGAAAGGTGGCAGCTCCTTTCTCTAAGTGGTTGTTACCGATTTGCAAAAATGTCCAAAATCTAGTATATCTGATTTTTTCCCTTGTTTGGTACAGATATTTATTTACTTACTTTTTTAAAATTTTCATTAGGTAAGGATATCAGAAATGGAGCCAATGCCATTAGTTTCTAAGAAAAGTAACAAATATAAAGGATGGTAAATAGTTGTCTAGTTTCTTAGAGATTTTACAGTCCTGGAGGAACCCTAAAGATAACCTAAACAAACATTTGGTAGTTTCTTGGCTTCTTGAAATGAACTGGAATTGGGGAAAAGGAATTCTTAAACCCTGATGATTCAAGATCAGACATAGAGAGATGTAATTACTATTCATGCCAGCCTGCTTTGTGGGTGGGAATGCTGGCTCTGCAGCTTAATAACTTGAGCAAGTAATTGTACTAAGCCTTGGTTCCTTCCTATGTGAAAAGAGGGATGGGTAAACTACATTGAACAGTTATAGTGTTTGAATGAGAAAAACGTATGTGAAAGGAAAAGTCAGAGATTTATGACACTTAATTTTATGTGGTAAACTTAAAATGACCCTTTTCATTTACATCTTAAATACATTTTTTTATGATGAAAGTGAGGATTTCTGAAAGGTAGCAATGGGGAGAGGGTTGAACCAAGAGGACAATAAGTATTTATTCATGTACTCTTTTTTTTTTTTGGCTGTTTTGGGTCTTTGTTGCTGCGCATGGGCTTTCTCTAGTTGTGGTGAACGGGGGCTACTCTTTGTTGCAGTGCACAGTTTCTCATTGCGGTGGCTTCTTATTGTAGAGCGCAGGGCTCTAGGTGCTCAGGCTTCAGTATTTGTGGTGCACAGGCTCAGTAGTTGT
This sequence comes from Hippopotamus amphibius kiboko, assembly GCF_030028045.1. Classification (NCBI taxonomy): domain Eukaryota; kingdom Metazoa; phylum Chordata; class Mammalia; order Artiodactyla; family Hippopotamidae; genus Hippopotamus; species Hippopotamus amphibius. Next base: position 159,585,844 of record NC_080189.1, read on the forward strand.
GGCACTGGGGCCCCAGAGCACGTGGGCTTCAGTAGTTGTCATGCACGGGCTCAGCAGTTGCGGTGCGTGGGCCCTAGGGCACGAGGGCTTCAGTGTTGTGGTCCATGGGCTTAGTTGCTTCATGGCATGTGGTGTCTTCCTGGACCAGGGATCGAACCCATGTCCCCTGCATTGGCAGGCAAATTCTTAAGCACAGCGCCACCAGGGAAGTCCTATTCACATACTTCTAAATGCCCTTTCTGTAGAGTAAGACTTTCTTATTCTAACTTTCCACTCTACCTTGGTATGTATTGAAAACTCCCATCCTGGGTATATTTTATACTGTATACTTAGTTTGTATATAATTGTGCTCCCAATTTTAGCAAAAATTGTACGAAATAAAGGGGACTCATTTGCCAAAATCCTGAAAGAAAAGTTAAGCTTTAAGAAAGTAAGAATTTAGAGGATGGGAGACAAGATGGCAGAGTAGAAGGACCTTGAGCTCACCTCCTCTCATGAGCACACCAAAATGACAACTAACTGCTGAACAACCATCGATGAAAAAGACTGGAACCTACCAAAAAGATATTCTACATTCAAAGACATAAACAAGAAACCACAACGAGATGGTAGGAGGGACATACTCGCGATATAATCAAACCCCATACTCCCTGGGTGGGCACCGCACAAACTGGAGAATAGTTATATTGCAGAAGTTCTCCCATGGGAGTGAGAGTTCTGAGCCCCATGTCAGGCTTCCCAGTCTGGGGGTCTTGCATCTGGAGGAGGATCCCTTGGAGCATTTGGCTTTGATGGCCAGTGGGGCTTAATTATGGGAGTTCCACAGGACTGAGGGAAACAGATACTCCACTCTTGGAGGGTGCATACAAGGTCTCACATGCACTGGGACCCAGGGCAAAAACAGTGACTTCATAGGAGCCTGGGCCAGACCTACCTGCTGGTCTTGGAGGGTCTCCTGGGGGGGCGGTGGGGCAGGTGGCTGTGGCTCACCCTGAGAACATTGACACTGGTGGTGGAGATATTGGGGAGTATTCCTCTCTATGAACTCTTGCTGGAGGCTGACATCTTGCTTGGGTCATTACCATCAAGACCTGGCTCCATCCATCAGCAGACAGACTGCCTAAAGACTTCCTGATCCACAGCTGCCTCTAGGCATGTTCCATGACTCGGCCCTGCTCACTAGAAGGCCAAGACCCAGCCTCACCCACCAGGGGACAGACACCAGAAGCAAAAAAACTACTATCCTGTAGCCTATGGAACTGAGTCTGCAAACAGGTCAGAACCTACCTTGGGACCAGATGGTCCCTGGGCCTTGGTGACCACAGGGTAGAGCACTGCTAGGACACATAGGACATCCCCTACCAAAGGCTACTTCTCCAAGATTGAGAAATGTAACTAACATACCACATACATAAAAATACAAATAGAAATTTAGATGGAGGAATATGTCTAAATGAAATGAGATATTCAAAATGAGATGGCAGAGGAATATATTCCAGACAAAGCTACAAGATAAAACCCCAAAACAACAACCAAAGAAGTGGAGATAGGCAATCTACCCGAGAAAGAGTTCAGCGTAACAATCAATCTATTGTAAAGGTGGTCCAAGAGCTCAGGAAAAGAATGGATGCACATAGTGAGAAGTTACAAGAAGTTTTTAACAGAGAAAAAATATAAAAAGTAACCAGAGTTGAAGAATACCATAAGTGAAATGAAAAAATCCACTGGAAGGAATCAATAGCAAAATAAGTGAGGCATAACAGATCAGTGAGCTGGAAGAAAGGGGAGTGGAAATCACTGCGGTGGAACAGAATAAAGAAAAAAGAGTGAAAAGAAATGAGGACAAAGAGACCTCTGGGACAGCATCATACACACTAACATTTGCATGATAAGGGTCCCAGAAGGAGAAGAGAGGGAGAAAAGGCCTGAGAAAATATTTGAAGAGATAATAGCTGAAAACTTCCCTAACATAGGAAAGGAAACAGTCACTAAAGATAGTCATCAAGAAAGTAAGAGTTTAAATTAAGAGGGGGAAACAGCTTCACGATGATCCTGAAAGTACTACTTTTGGGAAACACTGTTCAAATTTTGACTGACTGTATAATTACCTTTTATAAAAAATGGGAAATTAAGGAAAGAAAAATATCACACCAGCCCACCCAATACAGCCACCCACCCAATACAGCGACTATCATGGCTATGTGAATTTCCTTTTACTTTTTTCCTGTGCTTATCTTAACTAGTTTTAATAACAGCAGGTGTATAATTTTGTATTTTGTTTTTGTAATTTAATGTCGTTAGCATTTTTTGTTGCATTGTTTTCATAACTGTATTTTTAAGTGACAGTGTCATACTATAATCAATCGTTACCTAATTGAATATATATGTGTATTTATATGTTGCTTACAGTTATTTGTTATCACAGATGATAAGGTGAAATTCTTTGGGCATATAGCTTTTCCCATACTTAAGACCTTTTCTTATTTTTTATTTTATTTATTTAATTATTTTAAAATTTATTTTGTTGAAGTATAGCTGATTTACAGTGTTGTGTTAGTTTCTGCTATACAGCAAAATGATTCAGTTATATCAATACATGTATATGTGTATATATATATACTTTTTCATATTCTTTTCCATTGTAGTTTGTTACAAGGTATGGAATATAGTTCCCTGTTATACAGTAGAAGCTTGTTGTTTATCCATTCTATATATAATAGTTCACAGCTGCTAGTCCCAAACTCCCAATCCATTTCTCCCCCACCCCCTTCCCCCTTGGCAACCACAAATCTATGTTCCTAGAATAGATTGTTAGAAATGCTACATTAAAGTACAGCTTTTTATGGGTTTTGATATCTGTTGGGCTTGTTCTATTTTAAAACAAGTGTTTTGGGCTGAATTCTTTATTTGCTTGCTTGTTGTGATTTTTGGATATGTAAAGAAGTGGCTTTGTTTTTTTTAGCTATATTTTCCTACTGCTCTGAATTCTCTCTCTCGCTCTCTTTTTTCCTTTTTTAGGCTAAATTGATTACCCACCCAGCACAGCATCTTACAGGAAAAGCATAGCACTCCCTAGAGGAATATGAGCATAACGGGAAGGTGTCATTGACTCCGAATTAAAATTTTAACCTGTCCCCTGAACAGCTACAGGATTTGGAAGCTGAATCAATGTTATCAGATGAGTTAGAATCCAAACCAGAGGTGAGCCCAGGCAACTGGTTTCCTTTTCTTTTGGTGAGCTATATTCCAGAGTTTGTCCTTAATTCAGGAGTCAGCAAACTTGTTCTGTAATGGTGCCAGGTAATAAAGATTATAGGCTTTGTGGGCCATATGGTTTTGGGTGTAACTACTAGTTTATTATTTTTCTATTACTAAGTACTTTCTCAAAAATGTAAAATTCAATTCTTACCTTTTATGACTTTTTATATTTGTTATTTAAATAAGTGTAAATTATTATACATTTACACGATTATATAATGACAAATTTTATTTTGTATATATGTCACGTGTATACATGTGTAAACATTTACTACAACAAACCATTTTTAAATTATGTTTATATATATCTAAAAGTGTTTTCTTTTTAAATGTGATGAGAGGATTTAAACATTTAAATTTTTTTATTCATTTTTCTCGCTTTAATTTTAGAACATTTGTATTGCTTAGTGGAAAGATCACTGAATTGGAATCATGTTACTTAAGTATGAAAACTGACATTGCTCCTACCTAGTGAGATGACCTTGGACTAGTCATTTAGTGTCTTCAGTTTGATTCCTTATCTTTAAAATACGTGTTCAGTTTTACTGAATTATAGTGAGGATTAAAAGCACCGATACACAGAACAGTACTTTATAAAATATAATCAGTATAATGCAGTTGAATTTATAATAGCCACCATTTAAAAATATAATTATCCTTTCTCTGTTTTTTGGAAAGTGATAGAAGTTAATTATACAATTCAGGTTTTATCTAGAACACTTAAAAATAATTTAAAATATAATTTTGTAGTTAATCTAGTTTTTCTATGAATAAGTTTGAGGTAGTGAGCAATCAAGACAATTACATCATTGCCTTTCGATAAGTTCGGAGGGTTAGACCCATTCATAACAACCTGTATGACTTGTTGTCTCCACATCCCCCCTTTCCCCTCCAGCTCCTGGTACAGTTTGTTCAGAATACATCCATCCCACTTGGACAGGGGCTAGTAGAATCAGAAGCTAAAGACATTACTTGCTTGTCCCTCCTTCCAGTGACTGAGGCCTCAGAATGCAGTCGGCTAATGTTACCAGGTAAAAGTTAAAATAACCATAGGTAAGATAAACAAGTCTTAAGAGCTTAGCCTCCTCTGTGGTACTGGTGGAATAGGATAACTGACTGTATAACTGACAGTGGAAACTGTAAAAATTAGGACCCATGGAGAAAAAGCAACCGTGGGAGTCCTAAGTGCATTAGTAGTTTATTTATTTATTAAAAAAAAAATTTTTTTTTTTTGGCCACACCATGTGACTTGTGGGATCTTAGTTCCCCAACCACAGATTGAACCCGGGCCCTCAGCGGTGAGAGTGTGGAGTCCTAACCAATGGACCACCAGGGAATTGCCTGCATTGGTAGTTTAAGTCATAGGAATGGATAAGAACACCCACAGAGTGAGAGTGAGAAGAAAAGGAGGCCAGGGCAGAACTGCATGGAACTCCCTGTAGGGTGAGGCAGGAGAGCCTGTGAAGGAGGGAAGGAAGAAAGGCTAGAACAATAGGAGGAAGACTGGCATAGAGTGCAGGCCTGGAACCCAAGGGAATAGTCAAGAGTGACAAATGCTTCTAAGAGGCCCAATGAGACAAGGACTGTCCCAGTGAGATAGGGTCAATGAGGTCATTGTTGACCTAGGCAGGACCTGTTCCTTGGATAGGGAGTGGAAAGCCAGGCTGTAGTGGGTTGAGGTATCAGTGCACAATAAGTGTAGTTGTGGAAGTAACTATGCTTTCTAAAGGCTGTCTTGCTATGGGAAGGAAAATGAGAAGGACATAAAGTAGATTAAAGAGTTCTTTTTTTAAGATCTGAAATATTAGAGAGTGGTTTTATGCTAGGAGGCAAGAGCCCATTAGAGAAGCTGAAAACAGAAAGAGTGGATAATTGGTGAGGAGGCTCCAGGTAGGAGGAAGTAGAATGCAGAGCATGGGTAGTGAGATTAACTTTGGATGAGAAGAAGGAGATCCTATCACTTGACTATTAGCAAGGAAAACATAATTTTTGGATGCAGTGAATTCTTTATTTTCCGGAAGTTGAAGTATTTAAAATTTGGAATATTAATATTAAATCAGGGGAGAGTCACCTGTTGGTGACAATTTATTTGTTATAAAGTCTTCTGGTTACTATCCTCTAGTGGTGTTCTTTTTTCTTTGATTTTTGAAGTGACTTAAGGGCAGATATATTCAACCAGTGCTGATTTAAGGTTTCTCTATCTAGCTCCTGTCTTTCCCACATCTTCCATCTCTCAACTCCCATTTTTCTACTGGTATGTTGGGAGTCTTTCCAAATCCTTGTGGATTTTCAATACGTGAAAATTTCTGTGTGTTAATATGGTCTTCATTAGGCTTTTTTTCCTAAATTTTCTCTCCCAATTTTTATTTATTGAATCAATATTTTAACAGTAATAAAGAAACTGAAAGCAGGAACACAAGCATCCATCTTCTTTTCTTCGTTACCTTCTTTTAGTTTTAATTTGGATTTATAATATTTTAGACAACCAGTTATAGATAATAGTGAATGAAAACCCATGTACTCACCTCCCAGCTCATGAAACACAGTATTACAAATACAAACGTATCTGTACATACTTCCCTAGCCTCATTCCCCTCCTTCCTAAATAGGTGTGGATCATTCCATGCATAGCCTACATATTTTCTTTTTAGCTGGGATGTGTGATAGACACAGAAAGGCACAAAACTATATGGATATATATATTTTGAAGAATTATTATAAAGGAGATAGCACCGCCCAATTGAGATGTAGAACATTGCCAGCTTCCAGGCCCTCCATGGGTTCCTCCCTGATAGAGACAATGTCTGTTCTTCCATAGGTTACCACTGTCCTCAATTTTTTGAAAATTAGTGCTTTATTTTCCAAGTTTAATCGCTGAAGTCTAATTTTAGCTGGTTTTGGACTTAAAGGGGGTGGAGTCCTGTGAATGTATCTTGTACCTTTCTTCTTTTACTCTGTGTTTGTGAGGTTCATCCTTGTGTATAGCTGTGATTGTTTAGTTTCATTACTGTCTAGTATTCTGCTATATGAATGTACCACAGCTTCTTTTTCCATGCCACTGCTGATGAATAGGTAGTTATTTTCCAGTGTTGTATTAATGACAAACAGTGGTGCTATGAACTTTATTTAAGAACAGTTTTTTTGTGGTAAAATGTATGTAAAATAAAATTTACGATTTTAATCAGTTAAATTTACCATTTAACCAGTTCTGTGGCATTAAATTCATTCACTTTGTTGTACAACTTCATTAGGCTTTGGAATGGCAGTGCTGTCCCTAGGCTTCCACTTTATTTCTATATTTTTACCTGTTATCTCCCTGAAAGAAGAAAAAAATGTAACCTGCCTTCTGTAAAGATGAATGAATCCCCTGAAAATATTGGATGCTTTAGCACTGTAGTGCAATTCCTCATTATATTGCAACTAAAACCTTTGGAAATTCATCCCCTCCCTTAGAATAAAGTTCTAGAAACAAGTCTTCTGAATTATTTCTTTACATCTGGTATAAACCCAGAATCATAATGAAACATACTAATGATTCTATACGATTTCAGTTATATCTCAGGCTGTGATTTTTCCCCTAATGACTCACCAGAACTGTCACATACATGTTATAAAAATGAAACAGAGGCATCTTTTCCCAAGAAAAATATTTTAAAATTTAGATCCAGTTCTTGAGTTAATATTCATTGTGTAAGTATATTTTTCAAGGGAAAATACTGATTTGGGGCCTCAAAAGGACAAAGGTCTAAAATGTTCAAATGTGGATGGTTCGTTATTAGTTACTACCAACCATCAGAGGGGTCTGCCCCTCACATTTTGGTTGACACCCTTTAGAGCTTTAGCTGCCTTTCACTCCCTGTTCTTTTCTGAGGCAGATTTTGTATTCATAAAATGAAAATACTGTCTGCTTCCGTAAGGGTGTTAGATACTAAGGGATGTTACCAAGGGTGTTAGGTGCTGTATATCAAAATGGTGAATTCCTTGGAGATAGGTGCTACATAAAGCTGTGGTATTTTCCCTTTACTAGATGATACTCCAAATCATACTAATTCCTCCAAGGAGGTTCCTTCCTCGGCTGTGTTGAGAAGCCTTCAGGTGAATGTGGGTCCAGACGGAGAAGAGACGAGGGCTCAGACTGTACAGAAGTCTCCGGAGTTTTTGTCCACTCCAGAGTCTCCTAGCTTGTTGCAAGATCTACAGCCAAGTGATAGCACTTCTTTTATTCTTCTTAACCTTACAAGAGCAGGTATTCTTTATCCTTTTCTGACCTCTGCTCATTGTTAAGGAAAAAAAATGGGGGAATGGGGGGGTGGGGAATAGTTAACTTATTCTTAAAATGAAAAGAAACTATTATTTTATTATTTTGGAGGATTGGTATAACTTAGTGATCAATTGGGTACGTAGAGGGAGAAGGCAAACTCTAAGATGACTCAGAAATTTCTTGTTTGGTGAATTAAGTGGTGTCATTCACCAAGATAGTACACACAGGAAGAATAGGGCTGGGGGAGAGTGATTAGTTCTAATTTGTGCCCGTCAATACTGAGATTTCACAGGGACATTTAAGAGGAGGTGTCCTTTAGACAGTTAAAAACAGGAATCCAGAGTTCTAGAGAGGTCTGGTGTGAGGTAAGTAGTTTTAGTGCTTATAAGTATTCAGGAAGTGTTTTGAAACAATGAGCATGGATTCTTTGATTCAGGAGTAGTCTGGAGCATAAATAGAAAAGACGGCAAATCTGGGACCCTGAAAAAACATTTTAAAGAGGGTAACAGAAGAATGGGAAGGAGCCACTAGAGAGCAGGATCTCAAGAAAACAGAATGAGAATGATGTGGGGGGAGCCAAGGGAGGAAACATATTAAAGAAGAAAAGGCACAAAATTATGCCAAATACCACATATTGGGCCAGCGAGGTGAGAACTAGGAAGTGTATGTCTGGTGAACTTAGCAAGAGCAGTTGTTATTGAGGTAGTAGAGATGGAGCCTAGGGTTAAAGAGATGGGGAATGGACAGCAGGTGAGAAAGTAGATACACAGGTTAGAAGTTAAGAAACTTCAAGAAACATGACTTTGAAGGAACAGGTGAGAAGCTGATATTTAGAGACATACCTGAGATTTTCTATTCTTAAAATAAAAGATGGAAGAGACTTGAGCTTGGACGTATTGAAAGGCTGAAAGGGAAGCTGTAAGGTGGCCATTAAGGAGGAATGGGTTGAAGTTGAGAGAGAGGAGGTAACTAAAAGATGGGATTGAGATTCTAGAGGTGAGGGTTAGTCTGGTTGCTAGGAAAGACAGTTTTGCCTCTGAAACGGGAGGAGGTAAGATAAAGACCAGCCTATCAGCTGGGAGTGGAAAGGTGATAATCTTGTATGAGACAGAAGCTTGAGGTGAGAGGTGAAAGTCTGGAATAGCTGATTAGGACACAGAGAGTTTCTGAGCCAGGGCCAATCAAAGGATTACTTGATGACTAACTTTCATATATCCTCTTGTTTCTTCCAGGTCTGGGCTCTTCAGCCGAACACTTAGTATTTGTACAAGATGAGGCAGAGGATTCAGGGAACGATTTCCTCTCCAGTGAGAGCACAGACAGTAGTATCCCATGGTTCCTCCGGGTGCAGGAGTTGGCCCATGACAGTTTGATTGCTGCTACCCGTGCACAACTGGCAAAGAATGCAAAAACCAGCAGCAATGGTGAGACCCCTGTGGTGTATTCCTTTCCAGTATTCTGTGCAGCGATTTTGGTAACACAGTGGCTATATTTTGAGTTGCCATAATCCATATTACTTTATTGGTAAGAGCACAAGGCTAGAAATGTGTAAATTATTCGTCTTATTTTCTATAAAATAACTCAGGCTTGCCAGATTCATGTGCAGAATCAACTAAACTAGCATTCTCAGTTGTCAGCTTTAAATAGTATACCAACCTTCTTTTATTTATTTGTTTATTTATTTATATATTTATTTATTTATTGGCTGCATTGGGTCTTCATTGCTGCTCCTGGGCTTTCTCTAGTTGCGGCGACTGTGGGCTACTCTTTGCTGCAGTGCGCGAGCTTCTCATTGTGGTAGCTTCTCTTGTTGTGAACACAGGCTCTAGGCATGTGGGCTCAGTACTTGTGGCTTGCGGGCTCTAGAACACAGGCTCAGTAGTTGTGGCTTATGGGCTTACTTGCTCTGCGGCATGTGGGATCTTCCTGGCCCAGGGCTGGAACCCGTGTCCCCTGCGTTGGCAGGTGGATTCTTAACCACTGCGCCACCAGGGAAGCCCCCCAAACCCCTTTTAAAGGAAAACATTTTGAAAAAAATTTTCTCAGGTCTTGGTGTTATCTTGAATTGTTTTTATTGTGATGTTCCTTATACTTAGCACTTTTACACCATTATGAAATCAAAAGTTTCATCAATTAATAGAAATAAAGTTACAAAACTAGTAAAATTAAGTCAATGTGGCAGTTGATAATGTTTTGCTGAAACTAAATTGCCGCTCATGATGATTTAGTGATTAGTAGCTACCACAGTGCTGCTTTTTGCGGGGGGGGCGGGGCAGGGAGGGTGGAACCAGTTCATCAGAAGACCTGTAAATATCTAAATAGGGTATAGTGTGGTTTCTTTTGAGTTCAGCATGCCTGTTCTGTTTACTCTGTGCCACTTTTTTTCTATCCAGTAATTTTCAAGATGTGGTCCCTGGATCATCAGCATCACCAGTAATTTAGAAAGACAAATTATCAGGTCTCAACTTACCGAATCAGAGACTTGACAGTTTTTAGTAAGCCCTCATTGTGGTAATGATGTATGTTAAAGCTTGAGGACCATGGCTCTATTGAGACCACTCCTAAACCACTGTAAAAGCTTTGCTTGTGTAGCATGCCATATTATTTTTTGTTTTAGATCTGTCTCTGTATTTTCTCATTAACCTGTGACGATTAAGGTAATACAACAGATTATTGAGATAAGGTACATGCTATCATTACCACAAGTATACTATCACTTTCATCTAAGTTGAGATACAGAACTATTTTAATTTTGTATATGATGCTGCATATCAGGAATCAGCAAAGAGCCAAATCACCACCTGTTTTGTAAATAAAGTTTTATTGGAACACAGTCATGCCCATTAATTACAAATTGTCTATGGCTGCTGCTGTGGCAAAGCTGAGTAGTTGTGACAGGCCATATGGCCCTCAAAGCCAAAAATATCTGCTGTCTGGCCCTTTACAGGAAAAGTTTACTGACCTGCTCTATACAGGACTACTTTCACTGGAAATTATATCCCAAGTGCAAAGACCTTGCCCACATAACTGTAGGCTCTTTAAAGTATTTACAGTGTTATTCAACATGTGCAATACAAGGTGTTGAATTTCTTTCTCTCTTGCTCTCTTTTTTTTTTTTTTGGTGGTGTCAGGGACCAGTTCATCAGGTGACCTCCAAAACTATTATTGGCTGAGGTCATTTTAAGCTAATCTGTCTTCTGTAAACAGTGCTTTGTTTTCAAAAGAAAAGTAACTTAGGGAGCACTTCTTTGAGAAATTTTATAATGACTCAAATACAAGACAACTCATTCTTTTCTTAAGGAGTTTTTCCCCCTGTTTTATTATTATATCAATGTTGTTATTATATTGGTATCTACAAAATTGAATGCATGAATCCCCAACTGTCACTGATTTAAATCTCTGGATTAGCATGAGTTTCTACAGACCTTTCATTAGAAATTAATTAGCCGGATTTAATTAGTGGGAATTAGTGTAATTAGTAATTAGTGGGAAATTTTCCTTACAGTGTATGTACTTCTGTGCTGTATAAAATTTACCCATGTTTCAATTAAACAAACAAAAAAACTATGTGGGGCAGTATTTTAAAAGAACAAGTTAATTAATATTAACTAGCAAAAGGCATCTTAGTTTCCGCTCTGACCTTTGGAGCAGTTTTGTGATTAGCATTTGGTGAAGTACAGCAAGGAGAACGTAGGGCAGGAAGACAATAAGATTAATAGATGGGGCAGAAACTGCCTTTGATCAACTCTCAGTTTCCAGGGAGAGTGATAGGTATAAAATATTGTCCTGCTCTTGGCTTTTGAGAGGGAAATTTGGAAATATGAATCTTATTCCTAAGATATGTGTAGTGGAAAGATAAACTGCATATGTTTATAGCAGAATTAAATGGTTGTGGATGTTTTTCTCTATTGATGTCCAACTATGAATTGAAGAAAATGAAAGAAAGGGTGTACCACCTGCTACTCTGGAATTTACTTAAAGGTTTAGTTAACTGATTTCACTTAAATTTAAGGAAGTCACTGCGCTGTATGCTCCTCTCCTCCCCTCCTTTTTTTCTGTTGAACAAAAAACTTGAGCAGGCGTTAAATCTAGCTTTTAAAAAATGTGGTTAGAAATTTTAAAATGAGCTGAGTTTTTGCATTCATAAATATTGTGTAACTAAGGAGAGGTGGTACAGGAAATTAGAAGGTGATTCTTATTCTCTAGGATGATAGAAACAGCCAAATTGACTTCAGAAGATAGAAATCTAAGGATGGCCATCTACAAAAGAAATTACTATTGTAAGTCCACAACTAAGCCAGACTGGCTGCTCCTCCTTAAAATACAAGTTTTTATTACCTAGATCTTTAAGTCATCTTCTGTAGGACCCCACTCCTGGTGCTGACATACCTGCTTCTTCAGCAATCTGTAATGCAAAGTCAGTTGAACTCTTTTTTGATATGAAACCATTTTGGACATTTCTTACATTTGCCAAAGAGGCGTGGTCTTGTGGCTTTTTGTAGTTCTGTGGAGTTAGTGGATGGGGATGTAGAGCACTCTCACTTCTGTTGTTGAATGCAGAGAGAGCTGGAGAAGATGAAAATCAGTATGTGACTAATGATTGCTAGGAGTAGCTTTATTGTTTGAACCAAAGTATCTGAGCGGAATCCTTCCCTAGATTACAAATATGTGACTCTGTTACAGGAGAAAATGTCCACCTTGGTTCTGGTGATGGGCAACCCAAAGATTCTGGGCCCCTTCCTCAAATGGAGAAGAAGCTCAAGTGTACAGTTGAAGGCTGTGACCGGACATTTGTGTGGCCAGCTCACTTTAAGTACCACCTCAAAACTCATCGGTGAGCAAACCCGAGATTCCGTACTTGGAGCTCAAGAATGTTGATGCTTCTGAAGGAACTTGACAGACATCCCCCCACATCACAGATTAAAGGAAAGCAGGGGCTCCAGCTCACTTGTGGTTAAGATGTCTTTTGTTCTTTAATAGAAACATTTGCATTGTCTCATTTACCTTGTTCTTGACAAATATTTAATAAAACATTTGGCACCTAAATGTCTTAGAGCAAGAGTTCTCAAATCTCTTCACAAAATATAATAATTTCTTGGAGAACTTAAAAATAATACATAAGCTTAAGCTCCACTCTAAGCCCATGAAATCAGTATTTCAAGAAGTGGGACATCTATAGTTTTAACAGACTTCAGGTGATTCTGATACATCTAGATTTGGGATTTACTGTCTACCTGGAGAGTCAATAGGAGCTTTGACTTGTCCTCTCTAGCAAAGAGAGTTTTCAGGCGTTGTTGCTTATGTGATATATTTTTCCCCCCAGAAACGACCGCTCCTTTATCTGCCCTGCAGCAGGTTGTGGGAAAAGCTTCTATGTACTGCAGAGGCTGAAGGTACACATGAGGACCCACAATGGGGAGAAGCCCTTTATGTGCCCTGAGTCTAACTGTGGTAAGCAGTTCACTACAGCTGGAAACCTGAAGAACCACCTGCGCATCCACACAGGTGTGTGCAACCCTGGCGTTCCTGCAGGCTGCCTACTGCTTGGCTCAGTGCTTGCTGGCTGTCCTTGGGAGATGAAGGTTGGGATGGTGCTAGAACTCTGAAGATGAAATTTCTTTTTTTCAAGTGCCTCATGGCACTTTTCAGTTCTTTCAGTAACGTGTATTGTCACCTCTGTGTGAGAATAGTTTCATTGCTGTCTCTAGTAACCTTAAGCAGGAAGGGATATAAGACCCTCTCTGATAACAATAATATGATGATAAATGGACAAAATGAGCCTTTCCAAATATCTTTGAACATTACACAATTGTAATTTTGGTCATTAACATATATTGAGTTACACAAACCACACAGATCCTGTTCTAGGCACTAAAATGGGATAAGGTGAGGGGAAACACAAACGCTGATCGTAATCCCTGACTTTGAGTTTACTTTGTTAGAGCCTCACAACCTGAGAAACAGAATGGAGAAGTGACTTGTTTTGGGTCAAACAGCATGTTAATTATCAAAGGAGCAAAATAAAAATATCCTGACTTCTTAATCTAAAAGTTTAAGGGTGACTTTCCAAGCCACTTGGCTCAGCTGTGCTAAGTCTCTTGCCAGAGCTTAATCACTGAACCCAGACTACTTCTGTAGAATGTGTAACTTTTCTTCCCACTTTCTTGCTACTTTCTCTTCCTTGTTTATTCGTGCATTGCTAAAATGACAGCAGGTACAAATAAACGGTATTTAAAAAGTGAAACCCAAGCTGAAGCCATATTTGTTCTGAGAATGTCCCTGTGGTTCCCTTTAGATTGACATTACTGCTGGATATGTTTTAGGGCAGGAGAGCTCTGTTCTCAGCTCTTTCTTGAAAAAGTAAACTATTCTTGCTCCAAGAAAGCAGTTTGAATAAAAGAACAAGAAAAACATCTAGCTGAATAGCTAAGGAAAGTAGTAGAATTCACTGTGTCTTATTCAATTCAGTAACCTTTTCATCCTTGTGCCAGTTGTCATCTTTGTAGCATTTGATAAAACTGAACATATTTTAAAATGCTTTCTTTTATTCAGAGTGTGACCTGATTTTCTGTCTTCATTCTGACTCTTGCTAGCTCTCCCTTGTTAATCTAATTGTTGATCGTTGGGTTTCTCCTATGTCATTCGATGTGCTCACTGCAATCTCAGGCTTCAATTTAATCATTTCTTCCTGGATGCTTCACAGGTCTGAATCTCAATAATTAATGTAATGATAAAAGTTAGCATTTATTGAGGTGATTTAGTATGTACCAAACACATACACATTATCTCATTTAATCTTCAAGGTACCTTTATGCTTTAGATACTGTTTATTGATGGAGAAACAGAAGGTTAGAGAGTTAAGTTACTTGCCCAACATTCTGCAGCCAGGAAATGGTAGAGCTGGGATTTGAATTCTGATCTGACTCCAAAGCTCTTCCCAGGATTTTATTTTCAAGTGTTGACAACTATTTTATCTCATATGTCAAAATTGACCTCAGACCTTTATTAGTAGTAACAGTAGTAATTAAAGCTGCCAATTTTAGTGGGTTACCATGAGGACTTACTGTGTGCCAGGCACTGTGCTTAATATATTTAACTTGTATCATTTCTTCTAATCCTCAAAATAATCTTCTGAGGTTATATTATGTTAATTTTATAGATAAAAAACTGATTCTCAGAGATTTTAAATATCTTCTCCATACTGATAAGTAGTAGTGCCAAGATTTGAACTCAGGGTTAAGTGGCTTATGCTGTTAACCATTATGTAGCATTGCCTCTTGAACCTCTTCTTTTTCATCTCAGCAAAATCACCATCCTCTCAGTTTCCAAACAGAAGGGCCATCTCACCTAATAAGCCAGCTTGATGAAGAGATTCCTGCCACTAGATTCTGATGAGTTTTTTTTGAAATCTTCTTTTTCTGAGGTTCTTGAGTTCATCTTGTTAAACATTTAACCTTAATTATTAACTCGAGTTTTCTGTTTTCCTGACGTTTATTCTGTCATACGTATGAGTATATTGTTCATTCATTCGGCACCGTTTTGAGTGCCCAGCATTCTGGGGTTACTGTGAGTATACAGATATACTTTCCCAAAAGTTACCACTGGAAGATCACAGACACTAAACTGTGGGATACAGTCTGGAAGAACAGTATAATCTAGAGCCGTGCTACTCCCTCTTTCAAGGCCCAGCTCCTATATTGTCACCATGCCAGCCTCACTTGCTGAGTTTCTTTGTTTCTCCTTTACTCTCTCACACTATCACACTCATAACAGTTCTGATACCAGATGTGTTTTCCCACACCAAGCAATTCTCTGTGACACCAGCTGGGTGTCTATAATTTGACTGAATTCTGAAACTATCTGGAAATAGCATCAGATCCCACAGGTTAAGGGCTCAGGCCAACAAGACTGCCACCTACTTCAGATGTCAGTTGCAAGTAGCAAGTCCCCACGTTACTCACAATCTCTGCCTGACTTGGCTACCAATTGGAGGTTCCCATGACCCCCCCACCCCTTTGGATTCAATTATTTGCTAGAACAGCTCACAGAACTCAGGGAAACACGTTTACCACTTTATTAGGTAATAAAGGATGTGATAAAGGATACAGGTGAGCAGTCAGACGAAGAGATACATAGGGTGAAGTCTGGAAGAGTCCCAAGCACAGGAGCTTCTGTCTCTGTGGAGTTGGGGTGTGCCACTTTCTTGGCACATAGACATGTTCACCAGCCCAGAGGCTCTCTGAACCCTGTACTTTTGGGATATTTATGGAGGTTTCATCACGTAGGCATGATTGATCATTAATCCATTTCCAGGCCCTCTCTCCTCTCTGGAAAGTGGGGGTTAGGGCTGAAAATCTCAAGCTTCTAATCATGGCTTGGTCTTTCTGCTGACCAGCCCCCATCCAGGAGCCCACCAAAAGTCACCTTATTAGAACAAGAGACACTGCTATCACCCAGAAAATTCTAAGGGGTTAGGAACTCTGTGTCAGGAATCAGTCAAAGACCAAATATTAGAACCACAGGTTATCCTAGTGCTCTTATCACTTAAAATTGAAAGGGGTTTAGGAGCTCTGCATCAGGAGCTAGGATCCAAGACTAAATGTTAGAGCAGAAAGTTCTCCTAGGACCCTTGTGTACAAGAGTTTTAAGAGCTCTGTATCAGGAACCAGGGGCAAAGACCAATATACATACTTATTTCACACTTGTCATTTTCTGAACTTGCTCTGGGTGATCTCAGTTTCAAGGCTGTGTTCATACTAGTCCTTGTGCCTGAAATTTCCTTTCATCCTTGTCATCTTTCAAGAGTAGCTTAAATTCAGCTTCTCTTTTAAAAAAAGTTATCACAATAAGAGTTCCTCCCCTTTATAAATGCATATATAGCACTTTTTTATACAGGAATTTATATTAAAGTTATTTACAAATACATTTATCTCTTACTAGGTTATGACCCTTGGAAGATACAGATTGCATCTCTGATTTTTTTCACTTTTTATTTTGAAATAATTATAGACTCATGAGAAGACACAAAAAGAGTAGAGAGTTTTGTATGTGCTTCACCCAGCTTCTGCCCAAAGTGACATCTTATATAGCCATAGTACAATATCAAAACCAGAAACTTAGCAGTACTGTCAGTTAGTCTACAGACCTTATTCAGTTTTCACCATGTATCTTTGATTTTTAAAATAACAAAGTAATACTGTAGAAAATGGAAATTACAGAAAAGCACAAATAAATCATAATACCACTATCAGGATATAGCTACTATTAACACATTGTGACAGATTTTTCTGTGTACCTCTAACTAAACAGCAGTTTTTATTTGTTTGCTTTTATAAGATGGGATTATGTAATATCTATTTTATAACCTTTAAAAATCTGTACTTTTAAATGGATCTAGAAACTGAATCTTAAAGATAATTGTAAAGTGAATCCTGAGGGCATATACACTGTTTTCTTGATATCCTCAGAAGGGATGGGATCACTGAAGAAGGTAGCTCAGTGCAGCTGGGGCTCAGCCCATGAGGAGGGAGAAGGAAGTATTATGCCCAGAGGCAGCCACTCTAAAGAAAAGGGCAGGGCTGTCTGGGGGGCTGTGTACTAGGAGATCACTGAGAGGTGACACCTGCTAGATGTCCCGGTTGAAATTATATAGCGTGAATTCAAGAAATCAGAGTAAGTCATTGGAAACAGGATAAGATTGATGGGAAAAGAGAATAATAGCCAATTCATCAGATGACTGAGTCTTTATCTCATTTTCTGTCTCTAGGAGAGAAGCCTTTCCTTTGTGAAGCCCAAGGATGTGGCCGTTCCTTTGCTGAGTATTCTAGTCTTCGAAAACATTTGGTGGTTCACTCAGGTACTAGAACCTGTGCCATTCATAGATTTCAGGGAAGATGGAGAGCCAAAGGGTGAAAAGTTAGGGCAGTGATAAAAGGAAATCTAAAGAGAAACAAACTTCACCATAACATTTCCTCCCTATCTTGACAGAATCAGAAATCAAGGCCCTTGATGCTTGCATTCAAAGGGTCATGTAATCAAGGGGGAAAAAATCTAATTATTATTATTTTCAGCTGAGCCATTGAACTGCTTTCTAATTGAGACCTTTTTCTGAGGAAATCAACAAATTTATTTGGCACTACACTGGGTACTTTATAAGTTACATCAGATATGGTCCAAGGAGTTATTCAGAGCAGAGACTTACCAAGGCAGACGTGAACTCGAAGTGGAGAAAGATTCTAGAATGGAATCAGGTAATTGTTAAAATGGCTAGCCATGGGAAGCGAAGGGAAGCCAGAATGGGAGGAATGGAGAGAAGGAGCTAGAAGTTATTTATGATGAAGACAGCAAAGCAGTTTAGTGGGAGCAAGGGAGTTGGAGAGGTATAATCAATAAGGGATATGCGTTTCAGAGCTGAGATCCCTGCGGTAGAGCAGTTTTTTAATATGATAAATTCTAAGCAGAGGTAGCAAACTGATAGCCTGTGGGCTAGATGTAGACCTCCAGATGTGTTTTGCTTGGCTTGTAGAGTGTTTTTATTTTACTGTTCTTTATTTGATTATGTAAAATTTTGTCACACATGCATAAAAGTAGAAAAAAATACTTTTTTATATAATAATAATGCTATTATCATATCTATCAAAATTAACAATAACTCCTTGGTTTTATCTTAGACCCAGTCCATTTTTAATTTTTTTTCCAATTGTGTCAAAAATGTCTTTTAAAAGTGGAAGTGTTTAAATCAGGATCCAAAAAGGTCCAGTCATTGCACTTGGCTAGTAAGTCTTGAATCTATATCTAAAGTTACTTTTTGTTTTTTATGCTATAGACTTATTGCACAACAGAGTCAGTCAGGTCCTATAGCTCATCCCACATTCTAGATTTGTTGGTTTGCCTCCTTTTGTGTCATTTAACTTGTTCCCCTATATTTCCTAGAAGCTTCAAAGGTTCAAAGATTTTGGCAAGGATATGTTTTTTTTGTTGTTTTTTTGTTTGTTGTTTTAAACCACACATTTTTAAAAAATAAATAAATTTATTTATTGGCTGTGTTGGGTGTTCGTTGCTGGGAGTGGACTTTCTCTAGTTGCGGCAAGCAGGGGCTACTCTCTTGTTGCGGAGCGTGGGCTCTAGGCGCTCAGGCTTCAGTAGTTGTGGCACGTGGGCTCAGTAGTTGTGGCTCGCGGGCTCTAAAGCACAGGCTCAGTATTTGGGACACGTGGACTTAGTTGCTCTGTGGCATGTGGCATGTGGGATCTTCCCAGCCCAGGGCTCGAACCCGTGTCCCCTGCATTGGCAGGCGGATTCTTAACCACTGTGCCAACAGGGAAGTCCCAAGGGTGTATTAGAGATGGTTGTATATGTTTCATTTTGCATTACATCAGGAGGCACACAGAGCTTGGTTGCCAAAAAAAAAACTGATTAGTTGGTTCAGGTGGTAACAGCCTGATCCCTACATTGTAACTTTCCCTAGCAACCTTTTGTGTTATGGTTTCATTTCTGAATGATGCCTGAATTTGTTATTTCATTAGGGTTGTAAAATGTTACTGTCTGATTCTATCATTCATTGACATTTGTTAGCTGGAATTCTGTATAATGGGGTCTCTATCAACTAGGGCTCTTTGGTAGTTTGTGCACGAAAGGCAGGATAAATGTGTAATTCAACTGTTTTCAGAATAAGAAGTTGGTGCTCTGGTTACTTCTAGTAGTGTCATTTTCACTGCTTTTTCTCTCTCTCTCATTAGTATTATTTTGAATTCATGTGTTTCTACATATTGACTGTATTTCAATCTATTATAGTTATCTTTTTTTTTAAATAAATAAATATTTATTTATTGGCTGTGTTGGGTCTTTGTTGCTGCACGCGGGCTTTCTTTAGTTGCGGTGAGCAGGGGCTACTCTTTGTTGTGGTGTGCGGGCTCCTCATTGCCGTGGCTTCTCTTGTTGTGGAGCGTGGGCTCTAGGTGCATGGGCTTCAGTAGTTGTGGCACATGGGCTCAATAGTTGTGGCTCACAGGCTCTAAAGCACAGGC
Organism: Hippopotamus amphibius kiboko; assembly: GCF_030028045.1. Taxonomy (NCBI): domain Eukaryota; kingdom Metazoa; phylum Chordata; class Mammalia; order Artiodactyla; family Hippopotamidae; genus Hippopotamus; species Hippopotamus amphibius. Next base: position 159,605,389 of record NC_080189.1, read on the forward strand.
TCAGTAGTTGTGGCGCACGGGCTTAGTTGCTCCGCGGCATGTGGGATCCTCCTGGAGCAGGGATCGGACCCGTGTCCCCTGCATTGGCAGGCGGATTCTCAACCACTGCGCCGCCTAGGAAGCCCCCCATTATAGTGATCTTTTAACAGCTTTTGGGCCTATAATGCATATACCTTAAAATTCACCTATTGTAAGTATACACATCAGTGATTTTTAGAAAATATATAGGATTGTACAGTCGTCACCACAATCCAGTTTTAGAACACTGTATCACATCAAAAATTCCTTTGTGCCCCTTTGCTGTCAGTTCCTGCTCCCACCCCCAGATCCATGCAATCATTGACCAGCTTTCTGGCTCTATAGATTTTGCCTCTTCTGGAAAATTTTCTGGTCATTTCACTTAATTTTGCTACTTACTAGTCCCCTGTAGGCATGAGTTTTTGACCCTGCTCTAAGTTGTCTGCGTAGGTGGGGTGGAAATTGAGGGATTCAGACTTGAGGACGTAGGGATTAGTTCAGATCATTGTGTAGAAGAACCACCAGTGTGAACGTTGAAGACTGAGAGTTGTGGCAGGAAATGGGATAAAGGTATATTATGAATCCAGGGTTGGAATCCTTGAGGATAGTGCATGTCCTCGAGGTCCATGGAAGACTCTATCTGAAAAGGGAAGTAAATATTCTGTGTGTCTACCATGATCTTATACCAGAGAGGCTGTTTTGTGGAAGCAGCAGTACAGTGGGTCTGGAGAGTACTGGAGGCTGGGAGCAGTGAGTGTGCTAAGCCCTCCTGGTGTACTCTTGCAGCCGTCCCCCGTGTACCAGAGGTTGAGAGGCTGTGGGAAGGTGCAGAATGGGAGAAGGAGCAGCCTCTCAATGTTTAGTTTAACATTCCTCTGGGCTTCTCCATCTAGGGTTTGAGTTCATTCTCTTGCTGTCAGGAAAGTACCCTGTCTTTTTGGCTCCCCCGTTTTAACCTGGTCTTTGTTTCAGGAGAGAAGCCACATCAGTGTCAAGTCTGTGGGAAGACCTTCTCTCAGAGTGGGAGCAGGAATGTGCACATGAGAAAGCATCACTTGCAAATGAGAGCAGCTGGGAGTCAAGAGCAGGAACAGACTGGTAAGGAGAAGAGGGGATAGTGGAGGGCTGTATCTTGGGGGTTCAGAAAGCCAGATAACTGGCCTGTCTGCTAGGGAAATTTTCTGATTCTATTTTGGGCAGAGAGACTGGTCTCATTTGGTGGACTCGTGGTTTCTAAATGTAGCTGTACAGTAAAATCATTTGCAAGCTTTCAAAACATATATTTTGTATCGCTTGTCCACCCCGCCCCCGCCAGCAAAACAAAACAGCCTGGTAGGTGAGATTACTTGGTGGGAAAATCCCGGAGTCTCTGGTTTTAAAAATTCCTCTAGTGAGTTTGATGGTAACTAGTGCTGACCCATGAACCAGCATTTGAGTGTCACTGTGACGAAGATTTCTGTATGACAGGGGTGTAAGCATTTTTTACTTATGAGTCATGACTCCCTTTTTACCCTAACTTAAATTTGATAATACTTTTTTTTATTATTATTCCTTTCTATGTCTTTCCTTAATCAATTATTTTATTCTAAATACTCCTTTCTAAGGATGCAGCCATCATTTCATACGTTAATTATCCAGATGCTGATCACAAGCAAGGGTGTTTATCCATGAGGCTCAACTCTTCCCTTCTAGGTTTATTTTTGCTTCCCAAAAGTAAGTGAAATAGGAGGTGGCATCCAAGATACAGGCTAACTTTTGGTTCTGAAAGAAAAGGCCAGCTTCCCATGGAGGAAAATGGGACCAGGCACAGCCTTGACTGCTGTATGTCTCTCACATCCTATTCTCTGTGCAGCTGAGCCACTAATGGGCAGTAGTTTGCTTGAAGAGGCTTCAGTAACCAGTAAAAACCTGGTGTCTATGAATTCTCAGTCCAGCCTTGGTGGAGAGTCCTTGAACCTACCAAATACCAATTCTATCCTAGGAGTTGATGATGGTAAGACTTTCAACTCTCCTTTATTGGGGGAAAATGGGCTGCAACTAGGGACTAAGGAATGGGGTTGTCTCCAAAATGGAGGTTTTACTTAATTTCATTTCTTTTGAGTAGAAATGGTATGATTGAATAGCATTTGTGTAATCTCTGGAATGAATAAGTGAATCTTTAAACTTTTTTTTCATTGAAAAGATAATGTAACAAAAGATAAAAAGTTTTAAGAAGAAAATTATCCATAATCCTAGCATCCTAGCCCAACTATTTCTATCTTTCCTATTGCAGTTATGGAAGAACTTAACTTTTAAAACATTTAAACAGCACATAACCAGGTTTTACAGAGGAGAATTAAAGCAATTTCTCCATACCTTCAAAAGCCATATCTTCTGGAGAAAAGAAAGGGCTCTCTAGGAAACAGTTGCTCCTCTCTGGTATAGAAATTTCACCCAAGTTACACAGGCCAGGCCCTCTTCTCTGAAAAACTTAACAGGTGAGGTCAGCATGCATATTTATTCAGTGCCTACTGTGTACCTGGCACCATGGGAGAGATAAAAGTAGAAGACAGGGACCTTAAAATCTAGTTGAGAAGTCAAAACTTACATATGGGAAGCAACATTGAGTGAGTAGAAGATAGTGTATAAGCAAACATTAAGTTATGTGGTATCCTGGAAGAGCAATATAAGGTAGAAAGCCCTTAGAAGATACTGTTAATTTATTTGAGAGCTAAGTGGTTTATATGTAAGCAGTTTCCAGAAGATCTTCATGGTGATTCTGCTGATGAACACTTAATAAGTCTGAGATCTGTTTTTGTTACTCATATCCCACTCAGTCAGTTTTGGGTACAAAGACCATGTTTGTGTAACTTATATATGGAGCCTACAAGGCCCAGAGTGTGCTTCCACAATAAACCTCTTCTGTTTCATAAATGATACTAAGGAAGAAAGTCTCCAGGGAGGAAGAGACAATGAGAAGGAACTTTGGAGCCAGGCTTAAGCTCTTGACTGGCAGGTATTGCTCTATTTCCATCAATGTGACCGCTTTAAGGGTTGGCTCTGGTTCCCTGAGTCATAGGTAATTTTAATCCAGTTAATAGTGCTAAAGCTATATTACTCTAAATTGACATTGAAAAATGGTCAACTGTTATATCGATTAGTCTTTTCTTCCCATCCCCCTTTTGTAATACTTTCCAAATTTACTGATAATGATTATCAGGCAGAAATTAATTTGGAAGAAACACAGGAACATGGGATTCAGTTTTTCGGGGAACAGTTTTAAGAGTTCTTAATGAGAGACGATAATGAAGGTAGGTAGATCTGTGGATTCACTTTGCATTGAAACATTTTTCTGCTGTTTCAGAGGTGCTCACTGAAGGATCCCCACGTCCTCTGTCTTCAGTGCCTGATGTGACACATCACTTGGTGACCATGCAGTCAGGGAGGCAGTCATATGAGGTTTCTGTCTTAACTGCCGTAAATCCACAGGAGGTAAAACTGTCTCTTGCCTTTACTTTGTTTTTGTGGAAATTAATGTGGAAAATGATTGGGAATCTAGTTCAGAAGATCTGAAAAAATTCTCCAGTTTCCCTCTCTTGGAAACTTTGACTAGACTATCTTCCCTTAAGCTAAGCATGAGTCCAGCTTTGAAAGGAACCTGAGTATTAGGGTCTCCCAAATTGGGAGATTGGTCATTCACAGCTGGGACTCTCAGCTCTAGTTTCCGTGATACACATGCCCTAATTAATGAGATCGGCTCCTCCTGTTCTTGCCTCACTTGTGATGAGGATGCTGCTTTTATTTTATAAAGAAAATAACATCCTGGGACAGTGGTCCTTCATCAAAAAAGGTAGTAACAAAAATCATTAAAAATAATTATCATTCATTTTGCTAGGGTCGGTTGTCTCAGAGATACCAGGCTGAACTAACTGGGCATATAGGAATGTGTCCAGTTGCTTGTTGAGTGAGAACCATCATCTAAATCAAAGAGGTTGATTGTAAGCACCCCTTACTGTATTTTTTGGCTCTGACCCAGAAAACAGAATGAAAACCAGTTGGGCTTCTAGAATCTTAGGATATTTTATTGGCCTTATGTCGTGCAGGTAGATGACTTCATCATGAGCTCATTTCATATGCATAAGCTTCTGCCAAAGCCTGTATATCCTGGCTTTGGTATTATAGTATCTTTCATTTTTCCTTTCATTATAACCTTTAGACCACAGTCTGCTGTTAGAGCATTCAAATGACTCTGCATCCTATATTGAATAGCCTCGATGTTTCTTTAATATTTCTGAGGATACCCAGGATCAGAAGGCTCTGGGCATGCACGTTAATGTTTCTGCCAGGACCTTTCCTTGTATTCATCATTTTCTCAGTCTTGCATATGATATATTGAAAGTTTTTGCTCTTTGGTGTCATTGGTTCTTTCCTAAGTCACCTTCTCCTGGTAACTGCTTTGGAACATGTCTCACCTGTAGAGCCTTCCTTTATTGTTTCCCCTCTTCATTTATCTATTTAAAAAGTTTTGTTAAGGAAGTTTTCAAAGAGTATACATACCGAGAATGAAAAGAGTATAATGAATCCATGTACCTATCACTCATCTTCAGCAATTAACTGTCTACTGTTCTTATTATTTCCTTCCTACTGCTTGCCGTTGGTTTTATTTGTACTGGAGTATTTTAAATCAAATCACACACATTTCATCTGTAAACATTTCAGTATATACCTCTAACAGATAAATATCTTTTCATAACTATATCTTTATCATACCCAACAAAATTAATAACTTATTGATATCCTCTGACTCTTAGCCTTTTAAATTTTTTCTCAAAAATATCTTTTTATGGTTGGTTGGTTTGAATTAGGATTCAAACAAAGCCTATACATTGCGTTTGGTGAATAAATCTCTCTATCCTTAATAGTCCCCCCCCCCCCTTTTTTTTTTCAGTATGGCTGTCTATTTAAGGAATTGGATTATTTATCCTGTAGAATTTCCCACATTCTGATTTTGGCTGATTGACTCCTGTTGTTGTTTGATATATTTCTCTATCCATAGCTTTCCTAAAAAGTGATAGTTACATTTAGAGGCTTGATTACATTCCTGTTTGTTTTTCCCCTTGGCAAGAATATTTCATAGGTGGTCCTCTTGCTTCCTACTACAGCTCATCAGGAGACACATGATACTTGGTTGTTCTCCTCTTACTGATCTCAAGATTGACCAGTGCGTTATGTAAAAGTTTTGGCAACCATTACTGATCATGGCCTAGATCTGTTTTTTCATTAGGGCTTGCAAATTTCTATAAAAGAAATACTTTAACTATTGGGTTGCTCTGAAATAGTTCAGGAAAATCATCCCTTTTTCTTTGTACCTAGTACAAATTATTATTCTGACATACCAGTCCACACCACTCAACATTTTCTTTTTTTATGTTTGAAACTTTGGAGGTTTTATCTCCCATACTGCTAAATACCTTTTTTAATTGAAGCATTCCTTATTACCCCAAATAAATGTGAGATGTGTAAAGACTTAATTCATTCAACAGATATTATGTACCTGATGTGTGCAAGGCACTCTGTTGGGTACTAAACACAGTAGTAAACAAAATACAATCTCTGCCTCAAAGAGCTTACAGTCAGAGTTAGGACTTCTACCTTTTATAACTCCATAGCTATGTAAATGGTGCCCCTGGAGTTGTGCTGTATAGAGAGTTTAGAATGGGAAAGGCAACAGGTCAATAAAACTGGCAATTTTTACACAGAGTGGTAGTGCTAGTCTTGAGGGGGAAGTCGGGGAATAAGTTTTAGAGTTTAAGTTGAGACCTGAGGGATGAATAGCAATCATCTTGATGGAGAAGTGGGAGGGATTGGAAGAAATTCAACAGGTGTAAAGGTAGCAATATGTACAAAGGCAGAAGGTGAGAGGGAGCACACCCAAATATGGAAACACAGAGGGTTGAGTGTGATGGACATGGAATGGAAAAATGAGAACAAGAAAGACAAGCTAGTTCCTCTCTTGAAGGGTGTTACAGGACATGATTTTATCCTGGGAGCACTGGGGAGCCACTGCATGGTTTTAAATGGGGTATGACATGGTCAGATTTGTGTATGTAGAAAGTCTGATAATAGCACATTTGTTCTCTTGAACCTGAAATTGGCTTCTGAGTATCCTTGTCTGGGCGATGCTCACTCACAGCCTCAGGCAGACACAATAACACAGACTGCCTTAAACAAAAAACAAAAATGAAGGAAAACTTGGCCTTCACCTCAGGAGAACACAAAGGGCTAAGTACCCAGTTTCATAATGGAAGCCTCAGACACAATAGAAAAATATTAACACCACAAGAGGAAAGTGCTGTCCTTAGATGTAGCTGAAAACCCTGCACTATCACTTTTTCCTCATGGATCCTTATGTATTTACAAATACAGCTTCTGTCTGAGCCCACTTCTTTTGTCTTTACTATACCATTATTATCTTCTTCTCATCAAGGCATTTCCACTGCTCATCCCTTCCTTTTCCTTCTCAGGGTAGGCTTATCACATCCTCCAATACCTTCATTTTTCTCAAGCTATAAGCCCCCAAATGCTCCAGGCTTCATCCTCTTCTTCATCCAGGGTCTAGGTACTAACTGCCCATTCCTGCAGTGAGTGAGGAATATTGATTCCTTAGGGATTATTCTCAGATGCCAGAGAAGGAGAAGGCAATAGCAACCCTTAAAACAACACATGCCCATTCCAAATTGTTTTTTAAAGATCACCATGCATTGTAGATCAGACCTGTAAGAATTTACTGATGCACTTCTAATTGGACTCCTGTAAATATGCTCTAAAAATAAAAATAACTTATCAAGAATATCAGAGAACAACCAAATCAAGTATCAGAAATTATCATGGAAAATATATGAAAAACTACAAGTTAACTCTCACTCAGATGGTTCAAATTGGACAATTTTGATTTTCCCTCAGTGTGGCCAGGTCTTCTGAGAATCAGACAGAGGACTCATTGTACAGGCCCAGCTGAGACCCCAGGGCTTTTGACCTCTTGTGACTAAAGGTCATCCCAAATGGGGTTCCATAGCCACACTGACTTCACATTCTTGAATTCAAGAACCAATATAAGTGATTGCCAGCTAGCTTTGACTGTATCTTAGAATATTTCCCAAATAAAACAAAGAGGAAAACAGAAACTACAAATTCTTTAACATTTCTCATAAAGTTCCACTGCTAAGTTTGAGTGCAAACATCTAGATTAAAAACATACCATTCTTAATCTCTACCACACAGCATTACATGAAATCTGTGGTTTCTTTCTCTTGTTTTAAATTTTTCTTTAAATTTCTTTAAATCCCATAGCATGAAATTCTACTATGTAAATTACCTTCATTTAAATTAAGATCACCAAATAAATATATCTCCAGCTCAAGAATTGAGCTGATTAGATCTTAATAAACTCAATGTTTATTCAGTTTTCACTCTATTATTCCCATCTCATTTTCTTTTTATAATAAAATGGAACCCCATTTCATCAATTATTATACAAAACCACTTTTCAACAGGAACCTTGAATGTAGAGTAGAATGTCCACAGTAGCTGCCACCCTGTTGGAGACTCTCAGGCTTGTCTTCCCTCATCACAGGAAAGGTATTTTAAGCCCAGGAAATCCCTGGATTTTTCATGAGTGGGTTGTAGCTCTCATGTAGAACTTCATTCCTTTTACTTCAACTTGAGCCTTCAGCTTGTACCTTGGCTAACTGACTGATGTAAGATTTTTGGTTTCACCAGTTCTGATTTCCCTGTGGTTATAGATTCCTCCATCACTGACTAGTGAGTATGTGATTACACAAATAATAGTTTGGCTTATAGGATATTATTATTATTATTATCATCAGGATATTTTACTGCCATAGTGGAAATACCAGCATCATCAGGTGGTCAGAGTGCTGTCCCAAGGCCAGTATATAAATGAGATCTATCAGTATGTGCACGTCTCTTGCTTTGGAACTAGCTGTCTCTGACTCACCTCTGTAGTGTATTCCCTAGCCCCAGCTGTAAACCTTTCACTTAGCATGAATTATTTTTCCTGTTATTCACTGGTAACTATTCCAGATTTGTTTCTAATCTCTTACAGTTACTAAACCAAGGAGATTTAACTGAAAGACAGACATGAGCATGGGTGCTGACTCCTGGAAGAGCAGCTCTGTCTGATCCCAGAGTGCATACAGTGGGAACAGGATGCTTATGGCCCACAATTTGCCAGAACCAAAATGAATCTGTGAAGGACAGGACCCCACTTTTGCCTCTGTTCATCTTTCCTGGCCTAGAAGATGAATGCAGGAGAGCTTCTCTTCAACTACCATCTGATTCAAACAAGGAAGAAAGCAGTGAATGTGGGCTGGGTAACTGTACCTACCTCTCTTCCCACTGCACAATTTTGGGATAGACTTCTCCCAAAAGTGAATTTGATTATGTGTTGGCTGAAGTTTCTCAGTAAGACTGTTGAGGGGAGGTTTTCCTTTGAAGAGTTTTCATCGCAGATGGAGCTGTCTTTTCACATGGGTGAACTAAATCCTGCCACCAACCATAAAACTTCACCAAGAAGTTGAGCTTTCAAGATGCCTTGTTGCTTTGGAGAAGGGAGTGATGTCAGTTCTGTTGTGACATTCTCCCTTTAGCAACCTGAGTAAGAGACTCTCCGCCACTGGGCTGCAAAAAAGTAAATTACTTGAATCCCTGCTTGGCCCAGGCTGAGGTAATGTCTTGTCCTGTACACCTCTACTTGGCCTCTTTGCTTTCTTTGTTTATGGAACATACAGTAGCATGTTAAGAGGTTGTTTGCTTTTTTGCCTTTTTTTTTTTTAAGTTAAAAATCACAAGATTCAGAGCTTCAATTGTTTTTCCTTTAAATAAACAAAATAGGCAGTCAGTTCTTTGGCTCCTTGTTTTAAACAAAATTTGAGTTTTTCTTTGAGAGGAGATTAAGAAAATAATTCAGTCTTTCCCTTTAAGGTGGGGCACTGATTTACCCTTCAGAGTCCATGCAGATAAAACTGAGCTCAGAAGTCCTGGGGAACATGACATGAGCATCTGCACCTCCAGCTAGCAGGCCCACATGGCAGTTAGAAGAGTGTCATTCTCATCACCACCAAAAGGACCATGTTTGAGTCTGGAAAAATGGCAATAATGACAGATATTTTTGAATATTTCCAGAAAGATAGTTTAAAAAACATGAGAAAGGTTCTTCCGTTAGAGTAGGCACTCTTGCTATCATCCTCCTGTCTTTAGAGTTACTGAGAGAGAACATCTATTATTGGTAAGAAGAAAAGTATCCAAAGATCACCTACTAGTAGAAAATCATGACTGTCAGAAGTTTCAAATTTATTAAAATGAACCTCATACTGACACAGCATACACATGCACACAGTGGCACAATCTAAGCAGATAACAGCAAAGAATTAACTGCTGTTTTAAATAAAGTAATTATAGTTCTTAATTTGTTAATGACATGCATAATTATCCCATGCTATATAGACTGAGTTCATATCGATTACTTGTATTCTTTTTTTTTTTATAAATTTATTTATTTATTTATTTTATTGGCTGTGTTGGGTCTTTGTTGCTGCACATGGGCCCTCTCTAGTTGTGGTGCACGGGCCCCTCACTGCGATGGCCTCTCCTATTGCAGAGCACGGGCTCCAGGCGTGTGGGCCTCAGTAGTTGCGGCACATGGGCTCAATAGTTGTGGCTCATGGGCTCTAGAGCACAGGCTCAATAGCCGTGGCACACAGGCCCAGTTGCTCCGCGGCATGTGGTATCCTCCTGGGGCAGGGCTCGAACACGTGTTCCCTGCATTGGCAGGCGGATTCCCACCCACTGTGCCACCTAGGAAGTCCTCGATTACTTGTATTCTTAAAATGCCAGTTTGGGCTTCCAGTAGCCTCACTTTTATATTAGAACAGTGGTTTTCAACTGAGGACATTTTGCCACCCAGGGGACTTTTCACAGTATCTGGAGACATTTTTGGTTGTCACAGCTGGGGAGAGGGGTGCTGTTGGCATCTAGTGAGTAGAGGCCAGGGGTACTGCTAACCATCCTACAATGTATAGCTCCCTCACCCAGCACAGACTCATTTGGCCCCAAAATGTCAATAGTGCTGAGGCTGAGAAACCCTATATTTGGGGTTGCAAACTTGTCACCCACCATGGGCTAACTCTGATACACAGATGTGTTTTGTTTTGCACACATTATTTCCAAGTAATTTTTTTTTTCTTTCTTTTCTTTTTGGCTGGGCCATGCTGCTTGTAGGATCTTAGTTCCCTGACCAGGGGTTGAACCCACGCCCTCAGCAGTGAGAGTGCAGAGTCCTAACCACCAGACTTCCAGGGAATTCCCATTAATTTTTAAATTAGTTTGCCAACATGCAGATTTCTAGTTTCTGTTGAAAATATGGTTTATCTGACAATTCTGGGCCCGTATTCTAGCAGGGTTGACATTCTCCAGTGTCTGCTATCTCCTACTATTCTTATAGCCAGCTCATTTGACCCATCTGTTTCCCAACTAGCCTCTGTAGGCATTTGGGCTTATGTCCTTTTTTCTGTACCTGTTCGCATAAGTGTGAGGCACAAAGCAGGAGCACTTCATGAGCTCTGATCCCTCTACCCTGAACTTCTCCACTTTGATTTACTTGGACCATTCTTTGTTACCTACTTTTCTTTCTCCCATTCTCCAAAAGTAACCATGACTCAAAACCCAAGGTTTGCGTGCCTTGACCCAACCCCAAGTTAGCTGCTTGATATTATTCAAAAGCAGTCATTTTAAGTATACTGATTAAGCAAGTGATCTGAGATTATCTGGTAATTCATAAGACAGCTCCTCCAGTTCTTTCTTGGGGCTTGTAGACAGTTCCAGAGATTCTTCGAAATCCTGCTGTGGATTCCTGAGGCTGAGTTTTGTAGTTTCATGAGTGCTGCAGGATAAATTAAAGCATTATAAAATTTTAAATTAAAGGAAGCATCATGTAAGGCTTAAGCATGGTTTCAACATTACCATTATTTTGTATGGGGTATAAAGGCAAATTTCTAGGGGAAAACTGATATAGGAATTAAGGGAAGGGCTACTAGGACTTTAAAAACAAAACAAGGGGCTTCCCAGGTGGCACAGTGGTTAAGAATCCGCCTGCCAATGCAGGGGACATGGGTTAGATCCCTGGTCCAGGAGGAGCCCACATGCTGTGGAGCAAATTAGGCCTGTGCTCATGCTCCATAACTACTGAGCTGCGCTTTACAGCCCACGAGTCTCAACTGTTGAGCCCATGTGCCACAACTACTGAAGCCTGCATGCCTAGAGCCCACGCTCCACAACAAGAGAAGCCACTGCAATGAGAAACCTGCGCACCACAATGGAAGAGTAGCTCCCGTTTGCTGCAACCAGAGAAAGCCCGTACAGCAGCAAAGACCCAATGCAGCCAATAAATTAATTAAAAAAAAAAATTGAGAGTAATGGAAATACTGTGCTTTTCTCCCTTTGACTTATATCAGTGGAGGAGGTGGTGCTAATGAGTTACTTTTAAAAAATGCTAGATTTGAACAAGCCATGGTGACCAAGCTGAGGAGAAAAGAAAGGCTTTGTTCTGGATATTACAGCTTTTACTCTGGCTTTATAATGGTTTTTACCTTCACTTATCCAATAAGTAAATAAATTAATTAAATAAAATAGAGTGTAGTTTATCATTTTATAGGAAGGAAAAATATACATGATTTTTCTTCAAATGTAAAGTAGAAGTACTTTCAATTGATGGCATTGGACTGGAATTGGAAAAATGATCTTTTTCAAATTGAAGGAATCTAGACCTAATATACAATGGCTATATTTTATTCACAGCTGCACTACTCACCAAATTTAAATGTGTTACTTGGTGATCTCCTCTAGATTATTATTCTATAAATACAGGATTGTGATCTCAAAATATGAGTGACTGTTCTAAAGCTTCCTCCCAGTGGCATTCCTAGAGATGCAACTTGAGAGCTGCAGGATGACGGCAGCATCCCTGATTACCTGGGACAGTCACGGACTTCTGACTGCTCCTTCCATTGTAAAGCCCTGTTGCCCTGACCCTTGTTCCTCACAAAGTCTTCATCCAGCCCAGCATGCTTCAGGGTGTCTTGATACCGTTTTTCTGCTTCCTTCCTGGCAAGGTCCTGTAGAATGGAAATTAATCTGCTGTAGCTGAGTTACCAGATAATTCTAAATTGTTTGCTCACTCTGTACACTTATAATACTGCTTCCCCACCCCCACTCCCCCGTTAGTGCTGGACACAGATTTGTATGAAAATTACTTAGAGACTTATTTTCAAGCTTTAAAGTACATAGGAGCTACCTGAACATTGGGTTTAAAATGCAGATTCTCATTTGGTAGTTCTCAGATGGGGCCTGCAATTCTGTATTTCTAATACGCTTAGGAGATGCCAACTGTTGTTTTGGGAACCAAACCTTTGTGAGGCATGGATTTAGATTTTTGGAAGACCAAGTGAGACCCAGATGAAAAAGATGGACTAAAAACATTTTTAAGATTTAAAAGCAACCAAACCATCATCAGGAACACTGAAATATAACAAACTGAAAATAAGCTGCACTAGTAACATTCTTAACAGGATGGATGGTCTGCATGTAGACCAGACAAAGGTTATTTTTTGTGTAAGTGTTCAAGAGCAAAGCCATATAGAGTACTCTGTATTTTTCCCAGAGTGGTGAAAGATCTTTTGAGATCTGAGAGTGAACTTGCTGGGAAAAAGCTAACATAAAGAGCAAAGGTCATTATCAGAGATTTTTACTTAGAAATGCAAGTGGCAAAGTAAATCCAAGACAGTCCAGTATGTGTATGAGTGTGTGTGTACCAGATGGGGGATTGGGGAGGACTGGACCCAGGAAATGCCTAAATAATGCACCGCCTATAAGACAGATAATGCCCAGCATTTGGAACCAGGTCACTAGGGAATGCCAACTTTTGTTTGAAACTCTGGAGAGGAGAGAGATCTACAGAACCTGATGCAGCTCAAAGCTGTCTGGGATGGTGGCCTTTCTCAGGCTATTCAAGTAGCTTTAGGGAGATTCCTTAGGGAGATCTCAGCTGAGTCCAACTTCCCTAAAAGTAGAGAACATCTTAAAGTGACCTCTTCCAGCTGGAAAGCCACTTACTCTGGAAGAGGCCTTGTGGGGTGCTTGCGAGCCTCTCAACCCCTTAAGGCCTATAAATGTGTCACAGCTCTAGAGGCTGGGGATGCCTGGGGCACCAGCACTATAGGAGGAGAGATGACATTAGCAAGTTGACACAGCCAGACTGTCAACTGTATGTCTGGGATCTAACCTCCACTCTGATTCAAACTGAAAACTATAGGGAAAACCCCAGGAAGTGAAATAACCCTTTATAGATAGATGCCTTTGGAATCCAGTCTTGGATGAAATCAGTCCAAACAACATTCACCAGTGCTCTCCTTACTTTGGAGAATGATGGTAGTAATAAAATGAGCCAAATTTAGACTCTTTCTGAGCCTAAGGAAGTGTTTAATACCCAGATAATAAACTGTTTCATAATTTCCAAGAGCCCTTTCATCCAAGACAGAAAGAAAATGGATGATGGTTTAGATTTACCTTGGTAACTTGTTCAAAGAGATAGGGCCTTATTTGTATTCTCTTCTTCATTTCCTCCAATTCTTTCTTATACTCTTTTGTTCTTTTACGATCATTGTTCCTGGAATTAACAAGATTTTTAGAATGAATTCCAAGGTTTTCGAATCCGAAATACCTTTAATTCCAGTTAAGCGGAATAACTCCCACAGACGTAAATTCCTAACTGTGCCTGGCAAAACCCTGGACTGTGATTACAGGAGCCTGCTGTCATAACCCCATTTTGCCGTTTTTAAGGCAAATGGCTCCCAAGAGAGTTATCCCTTTGACACACGGACACTGACCGATTCTCTTTCAGCTTTGCTTTGAACACCTCCTCCAGGCTTTTATGGGGATCCATGGCTTTTGCACGCAAGGTCACAGATTTAGATATCGCCTGACACTTCTTTTTGTGCATCTCCAACCACTGAGTACTTTCATCTGCTTTGTCCTTTTTCTCAAGTGAATTTCTAAAGGGAAGAGGCCAAAAAATTAAAAAAAAAAAAAAGAATATGAATGACCAACCTGGGTATATTTAAAAGCAATCTTAGTAACCTCTCTGGAAAGTCAGTTGGTTTCTTCTATGAATGGGTGAGTAATTTATCATACTGGCATTTCAGAAAGAATGATTCTGGGATTAAATGCCCTGGCAGATAAACCCTTCCTAGCACTATGGACAGTAAGTTTCTACCCCAGGAGAAGTTCATTAATTGAACTGAAAAGCATGAGTTAAAATATTCTTACACTCAGGCTTCGTGCCATCTGGAAACAAAATAATACTAATAGCTACCATTTGCTGAGCTACCTACACTGAACCAAGCACACCAATAGGTGCTTTATAGCCATTAGCTTTTGTAATTCTCACAGCTGCCCTATGAGGTAAGGACTGTAAGTGTCCCTTTTCACAGGCAACAAGACTGAGCCTTAGGGACGGTAAACCACTTGCTCAAAGCTACCCAGCATGCCAGTGGAAAAGCCAAGATTAGAACCAGGATGTCTGACTCCTAAGCCTTTGCCCTTGACTACTCTGCTGTAAATGGTGGGCTGGAAGGTGCCAGCGTTCATGGTCCTTTCGGAATACAAACCTGCATTTCCACAAAGAACTGGAAGTGGGCCTCCCTTAATGCACAAACAATTTGGGGTCAACCTGCAGCACTTTGTGTAAATATCATTCTACAAGGTACTATGGAGAGTTCTATCAAAAGTAAAAACAAATACGGGGAAATGTGTATAAAAACAGTTGACTGAACTTGGTGTACCCCCCAAAAAATAATAAATAAATAAATAAAATTAAAAAAAAAAAAAGTAAAAACAGTCAAGACTTGCAGTTGGGTGCTTATATTCAAATGGACATACTAGGAAGGGGGGTATGAATGTTTAATCTGCTAATATGTCAGACTCCCTGTTGCCAGAACGCAGATGTGGACATCCTCTGCAGTGGGCCACCCTCAGGTTCATGAGACCTATCATAGTGGGACCTCAGGATACGGATGCATTTAGCCTTGATTTAGTAGCTCTGACTCTGAAATTTGAGGAGGAAGGGAGTATCCCTTGGATTCTAAATACATTTCTAAAATCCCCATTGTGGGTCTTCAAGAGCCAAGTAGATTCCATGTACTCCTCTGTGAGCCCCATAGGAAGGCACTGAGATGCCAGTCCTCCCCCAGGGCTAAGCCACCTGTTATAGCATGACCTCTCCTGCTAACTTCAGCTCAGATGCCTAGTACAGGAACTCCTGCTGGGGCAGTGGCTGGATGAGACCAGCATGGCAGAGTCAGGTCAGTTAAAGAGTTAAAAACAAGGAGGCTCCTGCTTCCCAACCGACTTCTAATAGTTCCCCAAGATGAACATCAGAGAATCTCAAATCTGTGTGATGGATGCCTCATCTTCTTTGTGGCAGGGTTGCACACACAGGTTCAGGCTCTCTGAATTCCTGTTCCTAATGCTTCCTTCCTCTTTCATCAATGGGTCTTACCCATGTTATTCTCTCTGTTTGGAAACTTCTTTTTTTCCAGCCTTTGGCTGACTCCTCATTCTTCAGGTTTCACCTTAGACATCTATTACAAGAGACCCAGGCTGCCCAGTGCCCCCACAGTCCCCTGTATTCCCTCATCATTGTATTACTCACAAGATATGATAGTTGCTTCTTTGCCTTTCTGTATTTCAGACCAGATATTAAACTATAGGTTCCATAAGGTATCTCCAGCCTTAACACTGTTTCTGGCACAAAATTAGTCCCCCAAGAATACTGGCTGAGTGATGGCTAGGTGTTCTCCAGCACTAAGTGTGGAGGGTTACGTGAATTCCTGTCCTGATCAAGACTCCCCTTACACCCCTTTCAGTCTCTCTGATAACAGGAGAGAAGGCCCAGCAGCAGAGTGCTTTCCAGTATCTGAGCCCAGATCCCAGCACTGTGAGTCTCGTGCATCCTGACTGCTCACCTGACTGCAGATTCCCTCCTCCTGGTGGCATCTGTGATGTGCACAGGGAGGGTGTTGGCAGAGAGGGAAGCAAGGCCACTCAAAGAACGACTCCTTGGCAGGGGTGTGCCAGGTGGCTGTGGAGATTCCTAGAAGAAATGAAGGCTGATATTGGTGGGACAGCATGTGCAGTTACTTTCTATCTTAACTAGGATTCAATTTCAGTGAAAGACTAGTCAGAGAGAATCTTCAGTTCTTTCTTGGGATTAGGGCAAGGGTAAAGAGATGCTGAGGTTAGTAACAGGACCAAGAGTTGGATATCAATCCCAAAGTTTTTAATTAAATGAGAAGAGTTCTTTGGAATTGGTATTGGGACATGGTGATTGATCTCAACTCCCTGCCTTCCAGACTTGCTTGGACTTATTTCTGCAAAATCCCTCTACAGCAGCGGTTCCCAACCTCTCTGGCACCAGGGACCAGTTTCGTGGAAGACAGTTTTTCCATGCATGGGGTCGGGGGGATAGTTCAGGTGGTAATGGGAGCGAAGGGGAGCGAGAGATGAAGCTTCACTCGCTGGCCTGCCACTCACCTCCTGCTGTGCAGCCCGGTTTCTAATAGGCCAGGACGGGTACCGGTCCGTGGCCTGGGAGTTGGGGACCCCTGCTCTACAGGGAGGGAAGGAAAGGAAGTATTCTTGTGGTCTTAAATTTTTAGCAACTGTGGATCTGCTTACAGCTGAGCTGGTGTTTAAAAGAAATTAAGATAGAAAAAGGTCATGATAAGTGCCTTCCACCAAGACTGGCCCCTCCTGTATTTTGGGCCTCAGCCCTGACCCTCCTGCAGTGGCCTGCGCTCTCACCCTCTGCCCTTCAGAGGCGACGGTATCGCAGGGCCGCGGAGTCCGTCGCAGGCTGGCGGTTCTCAGCAAGAAGGGCTTGTTGCGCGTCACCTCCCTGGTGTCTCTTCTCTTGGAAGCTCTTTTCTGGAAGGCCTTGTAAAGTTCCTCATAGTCAGGGACCGCAGGATTCACCCGAGGTTGGAATCCAAAGTCAGTTTGCAGAAACCCAAGCTTTTCCTCCCGGGTCCGGGTGGCTGTTCGAGGCCGTGAGTCAGCCCGGCTGCTGGAGGAGGCAATGGGAGAGGTGGCCATCCGGAGCGTGTCCAGGGCTCTCATCTGGATGCGAATTTTCCTCAAGAGCTCAGCTTCTGTGGAGAGGAAGTCAGGGTGGTGATGGGTGAGAAGGGACCAAGCCTCATACCAAAAGGTTTGGAGAGCTTTCCCTTCTTAAATACTCGCAGTTAGTGTGCTGGGGCTGATCAGTAACTTTTCAGGAATTTTGCAAGCCAGTTGGCATCATGTGGACAGCTTGAAATAGGCCACAACAGGAGTATTTATACCATGAAAATGGCAAACACTACAAATCAACTTCCTTTTCTTTTTTCCTTTTTTTCTGGAGAGCACCTTAATGAATGCTGACTAGGACGCCACTGCTGTGTGCCAATCGGGCTGCAGAAGCCGCTCCCATTTACACTTACTGAGCACTTCCTACAGTTCCTTCTTCAGAGATGAAGCCGGAGGGATGGGCCAGTCGCCTGCCCCTCTCCCAGGTCTCCCTTCTCAGGCAGAGGCCCCACAGTCCACTCAGCTGCCCAAGCCCGCTGCCCACATCGTCCTCACCTCCTCCCCTCTCATCAGTCTTGCCGTTTCCTCCTCTTGAACCTCTCTCCGGTCTAGCCTCTTTTCATCCTCCCTGCTACCAATTTCATAATTTCTCAATTGAATCACTGAAATAGGCTCCTACAGATCAACATCCCTCTGGACTTGCCCATCCCCCTTTAATTATCTCCACAGCAGAGTGAGCTTTCTGAACTGCATATCTGGTCATGAGCCACCCTTAAAACCCTTCAGTGGCTCCCGCTGCCCCTGGGATGAAGTCCAAACTCCCTCTCATGCCCTACAAGGCCGCAGGCCTGGCCTGTGCCTGTCTGTCCCGCCCCCTCTCCTCTCCCCTCTCCCCTCTACCTTTCCATGCCTTGAATGCGCTCAGCTTTCTTACCTCCATGCTGTTATCTCTGCGTGCTACACTTTTCCTCCCTCTTGATTGAATTCACCACGGCTCCTCCTTCAGGGTCAGCCTCTGCGCTCAAGTTCCCTGGAGACCTTCCCTAACTGTTCCCACCCCTCACCACACTCTATGTCAGGTCCCTCTGTTATATGTGACATTGGACCCCCAGGCTTTTCCCTTTAACCCCTGCAAGTGACATCACATCTGTAATTATCTGGCTGTCTCCCTCCCATGTCCACACGCTCCACATGTTTATTCACACCTGGAATGTGGCACCTGTTACTGAATGAGCGAATAAAGCCAGAATCCTTTACCTGAGCTGTGCTTCTTGAAATAAATACCTCACAGGATGGGGAGGGGGGTGGGGCAGCTGGCTAGTGGTGGCACTGGCTTAGGCTGGTACTCGGATGTCTCACTGGTTCTCTGCTCTGGCACCTGTGCTGCTGCAGAGGCCTTCGTATCCACTCACTGAGCCAGGTGAGGTAAACAGGATGAACCTGGGGCCTCCCACTCCTCTCCCAACTAGATGCTTCCATTGTACGGACAGACCCAATCCTACCCCGTGGCCTGCACTGAGCAAGGCCTCTAACGGGTCCACCCGAACAGCCCATCTCCGAGCCAGGCTGACCCCTGAGCCTGACTAAATCCCCACAGCACCGCTCGGTACCCCCAGGCAGGAGGCAAGGATGTCTTTACCCTGGAGTTTGTCCCCGAGGGCTGGCTCCAGAATGGACTTGGGGATCCTCCTAGTGGCCTTCTGCTTGGGGACTTTGGCCTTAGCTGTGGCGACCAGGTCCCTCTGTTGAGCAGCTTTCTTTTGCTGCTCCTCCTTCTCCAGGAAGCTGAAGGGCTTCAAGGAAGAAAGGAGCAGTTCCTTCCTCTTCTCGATCCCTGCCCGCCTGCGTGCCTCGTTGCGCTCCATGATCTCCTGGTAGAGGGGCAGGTAGACGTGTGCGGGCACAGGCTGTGCCCGGAACTGCCGGTGGCACTCGGCCTCTTCCTGGCCCTGCTTCTGGGCCTGCTGCCTCTCATGCTCAAAGGAGGCAGGGGAGGCCAGCCACTCGGCCTTCTTTCTGGCCTCGCGCAGCGTCATATGGAACGGCTGAGGGACAGTGATGGATGATGCCCAGGAGCTGATGCTTCTGTGCCGGGAGGGAGGCCTGGAGCCATAGGGCAGCTGAGGCTGAGCCTTGGGAATATCGGAAGGCAGCTTGCTCAAGGAGCTGCAGCGCCTCGTGGAGCCACGCCTGGGGGGAGAGAGCATCTCTGTGCGTGGAGGGCAGGGCAGCCAGGAGGCCCGGCTCCTCCAAGATCCTCCTCCTTCACCCTCCCTGCCAGCAGGTCAGTTTCTCAGCCTCACATCACAGCCCCACAGGCCTCTAGGCCTGTACCTTTTTCAACCAGGCTTCTCTCCTTCCCACAGGCCATCCTAGCAGCGCTAGTGGGAAGTCTCTAAGCATTGACTGAAGAACTGCCATTTTGCACTCTAATCTTTTCATTCTGTAGAGAGAAGAGTGCAGTGGTGCAGAGGAGGGCTTTAGAGTCAGGCCCAGGTTTAAATCTGGCTGCAAACACTTACCAGCTGTGTGACCTTGAGCAAGGTTCTCTTGGAACCTCAATTTCCTCATCTGTAGAATGGCAAAAATGATATCTACTTACAGGGTTACTGGGAGGAGAAAATAAACGTTAAATGAGATAAAGTATATGTGCATATAGCAGGGCTTGGCCAAGGTAAATGGACCTTGTTGCCATTCTCGGGGAGGTAGTATATTTAGGAAAGGCATCTCCTTAACCAATTCCAAACCTTCTGGTTACTAAGGGTTACCTAAAATGATTTAGGACTGCTGGGTAGGAATCAGAACACGTTTGGCTGATTCTGAGCTGGAGCCTGGGTAAGTGGCACGTTGCAGAAGTGCTCTTTGTTTTACTGAGGAGGAAGATGAGGCCCACAGTCACGAGGTGACTTGGCCAGAGCTGTGCAGTGAGGCAGCTGTTGAACGGCAGTGCCTTACCTCGGAGACGGGGAGTACTGCACCTGCGGCTTCCCCCTGCCTTTGTCTTGAAAGAAACTCTCCAGGTCCTCATCGTCTTCAGAGAGGCTCTCATCACTCTCTGGGTCAGACAGGTACAGCGACTCCAACAGGCACCACCTGCCTTTCTGCCTTAGTGCCTGCAGGGTCTCATAAAAACTCCCAGTTGAGTCAGAAGTAGAATCTGTCTTCTCCTCTGGGCTGAGGAACTCACTGAGTCTGCCAGCCCTGGGCAAAACCAGCTCATCTCCACACAACTCCTCTTCTGCCTCTGTGTCTGAGGAGGATCTGGGGGGAAATGTCTAAAATGAAATATGACAACAGACTGTGGGTTAAACTATGATTTCAAAACGTAACTATTAATTTCACTTTAAATAAGTTTATATATATAAGGGACTGGGGCGGGAGACAAAGAAAAACATGTTCCTTGCTTTAAGGAAATTTCACATATTGGTATATTGGGTGTGCTTGGTTGAAGGGCAGGAAAGGGAAGCAGAGAGATGAAGTTGTTTCATGCAGTGTGGTGAGCATTTATGGAGAACTTCCCTTCACCATGCACCCCTGCACTCTAGCAATCCTACCTGTGACCTTGGCCACACTCTGGGACCTGGCCTACTTGGGTTTTTTACCCTTGTTGCCAGTCTTCCTTTTCCTGCTTCCCCTGTCTACACCTCTGCTTTCCTCATATTCTAGCTAATTCCCACCCTATTACTATGAATGAGTATTAGGAGAGACAGTGCAGTCTGGCTGAAAGAGTCTTAGAAAGTGGGAAATCCAACTGGGCTTAAATACTCCATTCATTCAGAAAATATTTATTGGGTGCCCAATGTGCATTGGACATTAGGCTGAGAACAAGACAAACAAGGTCCCTACTCTCGTGAGGCTTACATCCTAGTGAAGGGAGAAAGACAATGTAAGATGGTAATAAATTCAATAAAGGCTATAAAACTGAGATTATAGATGGATGGAGTGGCTATGGGATGCTTCTCTGTTGATAAAAGCCTATCAGATAAAGACCACTAGGAATGTACCTGTAATCAGCTAGGTTTATTAATTTGCTACAGTATACCATGGGAAATTATAGAGAACTTGGCAGGGGTTAGGGGCTTTTACTAGGGTTGAGGGCTTTTTCTAGGGTTGGCTTGTCCTGAATGATTCTGAGGAGGGTTAGGGGAAGCAGGGATCAACTCTGGATAGATGCTGTCATAAACAGGGCACAGTTTGGTAAGTGGGTAAATGAGCAATCTTTATTCAAAAGGTGACAAGAACAAAGTAGGGCTGGGTAAGTCATTGATAAGTAAGCATAATCATTTAGAAGTATGGGGTATTAGTCGGTTTGCAGGTACAGTGTGGCCCTGTGAGAAATACTGATTTCTGGGCTTCCTAGGTGGCGCAGTGGTTAAGAATCCGCCTGCCAATGCAGAGGTCATGGGTTCGATCCCAGCTCCAGGAAGATCCCACATGCTGCGGAGCAACTAAGCCCGTGTGCCAAAAAAGAAAAAGAAATACTGATTTCTGCTGATCTTGCTACCAGCCTTATCTGGGTCTATAACAGTCTGAGCTGTACTTTCCCAGTCCTGGGGTGATTTTCCTTTTTCACTGTGGAGAACTTTTAGACTGACACCCGACTGGTGAGAAAAATGCCAACCTGGCTAAGATCTGGGGTAAGAGGATTCGAGGTTCAGAGAAAAGCAAATGCAAAGGCTTTGAGGCAGGAACCTGAGGCAGGAACAAACTTGACTCTTGAAGAGGTAGAAAGAGGGCCAGTGTGGTTGGAGGATAGTAGCCAGAGATATCCTTAGAAAGGAAGGCTGGGGCCATGATGGGAGGGCACTGGATGACGGGCTGCAGCGGGAAACCAGTCGGAGGCAGTCCGCAGCAGGCCTCCAAGTGACGCTTGGTGATGGTTTAACTGGGTTCTCAAAGATCCAGCTCTTAATACTGAAAAGAACACTGGATTCTGAGTCAAAGGTATGTATGTACTCTGGCCCTCGCTCTGCTGCTGAAGAGCGTGTGATTTTAGGAAAATTTCTTTTTAATGGCTTTACTGATATAATTCACATATACCATACACTTCATAAAATTCACTTAAAGTGTACAATTCCGTGGGTTTCAGTAAATTCAGAGTTGTGCAACCACCACCACAATCAATTTTAGATCATTTTAGTCACCCCCAAAAGACCCCATTCTATTTAGCAGTCACTCCTGATCCTCCCTAACCCTCCCCCACTTCCCAAGGCCTAAACGACCATCAATTTACTTTCTGTCCCTATGAACTTGGGGGCAAATTTCGTAATCTCTCTGTGCCTCAGTTTTCTACAAAATGGAGACAACAATCCTACTATTAGTCCTGAGGGGGTTGAAAGGACAAACGAAAACTGAGGGTCACTGCTACGGTTCTACGAAGAGCCTGACGTTCACGCGGTTCAGGTCCCGGAGTCCGCCTCCGCGCCCGAAAACGGGGCCCGTTTTAATCCCACGCCCCTGTGACACGCCCCTGCCGTCTGTCTCCAAGGCAACGTCAAACAGCTTCCTCTCTTAGGGATTCCTTTCCGGGGCGCAGACCTGATCCCGCTCCTTCTTTTTCTCCCCTCACCTGACGGCTCCACTGAACGCCTCCAGAGGCTCCCGCGGGCCGCCCCACGGTCATCTTCTCGGCGGGTCAGAGACAGAAGCGGCGTAGACACCGGCGATGACAGCGGCGGTGGCGGCGCAAGCTACTGGGGTCAGGTTCCGCCCCTTTCTAGCTTGGGCCTCTGATTGGCTCCCAGGCGGATACACCAACCAGTCCTCTTCCCCGGCAACCTCTAAGCTATCCCGCCCAAGCAGGCAAGGATCGCTCTCTGATTGCCCTATTCTCTTTCCGCGTTATACTTCCGGTTTGGAGGCGGTGGCTCCAGCGGCCAGTGACTGTAGGGCTTTGCTCCGGAAGTGCTTCCCCGGGCGGCCTCAGCGGGGCGCCAAATACGGCGCGGGGTCAGCGCCATGGCGGCCCGGCTGCCTGGGGTCTGGCTGGGGACTGCTCTTGCGGCTGCCCGGAGAGCCCCGCTAGTGTCCTGTCGGAGGTGGGCCGGCACCTTGTCAGACACCGTGTACGATGTGGTGGTGTCAGGGGGAGGCCTGGTGGGCGCCGCTATGGCTTGTGCCTTGGGTAAGCGCATCTCCAGAACCGTAGTGGCGGGGAACGGGGCCGTGGAGGAACGATGAGAACCGTGGGAGCCCTGGCATTGTTTGCCCAAAGTCTGAGCGTTGCAGATCATGTGGTCCATTCCCTGCCCAGAGGAATCCCAGGACTCCGGGGGCAAACGTTTGTTCCTTCAGGATTTGCAAGGGTCAAAAGTGGGAGGGGCCTTAGGAGGCCTTCCAACGCTGTGGGGAAACAGATCCGCCCAGGGCTATTTAGTTCTGGACACGGTTGTGAGGAATCAGGCATTGTCTGTTGAGCTAGGCTAGGCGGTTTTTTGTTGATGTTGTTTTTTTAAACAGCTTGTTGAGATGTAATTTGCATACCATAAAGTTCACCCGTTTAAAGCATAGAACTTAGTGGGTTTTAGTATATTCAGAGTTGTGCAGACATTGCCACAGTAACTTTTAGAACATTTTTGTCACCCCTAAAAGAAACCCAAACCTATTAGTAATCCCTGCCCGTGGCCCTCCAATCTCCTCAGCCCTAGGCAAGCACTCATGTACTTCCTATTTCTATAGATTGACTTTTGCTGGACGTTTCCATATACGTGGAATCTGTTTAATGTTTTCAAGGTTCATCCAGGTGTTACTACTAAATTTGTTTTTATGGCTGAATAATATTTTGTGTGGATGTGTAACCAAGAGTGGAGTTGGGCTGCTTACCGCTCAGAAGCCAGTAAAGAGGCAAGATTGGTGGAAAGGAACGTTTGCCTTATTTTGGATGCCTGCAACCAGGGGGGAGGGTGAACACCTGTCCAAAGGTGGACTCTCCCCTCCCCCCAACCCCAGTCAGGGGGCAAGAGCTTTTATAGACAGAGGGAGGGGGCACAGTTAGCTCTGACAGTCATCTTGAAATTAGTCATGAGGTGTTCAGATCAGGGTCATCTTGTTTGTTTTTTTTTAAGTTTATTTTATTTTTGGCTGCATGGGTCTTAGTTGTGCGGGATACTTGTTGCAGTGTGAGGGCTCATTCGTTTTGGTGCACAGACTTCTGTCTAGTTGTGATGCGTGGGCTGCATAGTGCGTGGGCTCTGTAGTTGCAGCACTCAGGCTCTCTAGTTGTGGTTTGTGTACTCAGTAGTTGCAGCGCGAGGGCGTACTTGCCCCACAGCATGTGGGATCTTAGTTCCCCAACCAGGGATCAAACCTGCATCCCCTGCATTGGAAGGAGGATTCTTAACCACTGGACCACCAGGGAAGTCCCTTGCTTGCTTTAAGTACAGTTAGTCTTCATTTCCACAGTTGGTTTGTTCCCGTTTCCTTGAGGCCAGTTCTCAGAGTTGTGGCAGCTTATGCTGTGGCTTCAGTCTGGTCATCATGTAGTTAACTTCTTCCACCTGGTGGGTGTTTTAGTATCTATAAAAGAGCGCACAGAATACGCTCAGAATATTATCTGTTGCCCTTGAGAAGGAACTAAAGGTCCTTGACTATGCTTAATGACTAAACTGTTATTATTTGGTCTCCTCTGACTGTTTTCCTTTTTTTATGCATTTTCTCACTTCTCTGATTAAACTTATTCTTTGGCTAGTTTTTCCACAGACAAAAGGCAGGTAGAGGACATGGGTGGCAAGAACCCTAGGGTCCTGCTCCGTTTTAGATTAAGGACTTTATTTATTCATCAGGTGGTGGACTTTTTTTTTTTTTTTTTTTTTTTTTGGCACACGGGCTTAGTTGCTCCAAGGCATGTGGGATCTTCCTGGAGCAGGGATCGAACCCGTGTCCCCCACATTGGCAGGCGGATTCTCAACCACTGCGCCACCTAGGAAGCCCAGGTGGTGGACATTTAAGTCATTTTCACTTTGGGGCTATAACAAATAATGTTACTATCATTTTGTATACAAGCTTTTGTGTAAACATATATTTTTGGTTATCTTGGATATATTCCTAGGAGTGGATTTGCTGGGTCACATGGTAAACTCTGTGATTAACATTTTGAAGAACTGCCAGTGTTCCAAAGTGGCTGCACCATTTTACATTCCCACCAGCAGTAAATGAGAGGTCTAATTTCTCCACATTCTGGACAGCACTGTTATTGTCTTTTTATTACTAGTTATACTAGCAAGTGTGAGGTGATATCTCCTGGTTTTGATTTGCATTTCCCTAATGATTAATGATGTTAAATATTCTTACATATGCTTATTGGTCATTTGTATATCTTCTTTGGAGAAATGTCTATTCAGAACCTTTGCCCATTTTTAAATTGGGCTATTTGTCTTTTTATTATTGAGTTATAAGAGTTTTTTTTTATATATTCTGGGTACAAACTCCTTATCAGATACATGATTTGCAGATATGTTCTCTCAGTTTGTAGCTTGTTTTTTCAGTTTCTTGATGGTGTCTTTTGAAGCACAGAAGTTTTTAATTTTGGTGAAGTCCAGCTTATCAGTCTCTCACCACTTGTGCTTTTGGTATCATATCTAAGAAATCATTATGTAACCCAAAGTCATGAAAATTTGCCCTTGTGTATTCTTCTAGTTTTATACTTTTAGCTCTTACATTTAAGCCTGTGATCTACTTTGACTTAAAATTTGTATGCAAGGAAAGGTAAGGACTTTGCGTTTACAAATATAGTTTAGGCTGCTCTAGTACCTTGTAAGGTAGATATTTTCATCTTTTATGTGAAGGAGCTTCCTTAGCAAGATTAAGTAAGGACCAGAGTCTCACACCAGACAGAGCCAGAATTTGAACCCAGGCCACCAAATTCTTTTGCTTTTAACAACTGTACAGTGACTTTCAGAAATTGGATTTGAGTTTTCTGGCTTCACAAATTAAAGGTGGTTAACAGTGAGAAAGTCTTTGTTGATTTCAGTATTGGGATGATAGTCACATCTTCCCTAGAAAGTTCCTCTTGTAGGAAACTGGTGGGAAGCAGTGCTTTGAATGAGCTAATGGGCTTGAGTCTGAAAGTAATTTTATAAAACATAGCTGTCAGTTATTGAGCACTTGCTATAGATAGGCATCTTTTAAAGTATTTTACATATATATATATATATCTTAGATCCTGACCAGGGATTGAACCCAGGCCCGGCAGTGAGAGCACTGAGTCCTAACCACAGGACTGCCAGGGAATTCCCTATATTTTATTTAATTGTCATACTATTCTTGATTGTAGATTGTGCAGATAAGGAAGTTAAAGCTCAGAAAGTTTAAGTAATTTGCTCTCAAAATTTGGTAATTAGGGGATACGTAGCCTTTTTGAGACAGATAATACTTTCTGACGGATGTATATACCTGTCAGATTGCTCCCTGACAGCCATTTTGGTTGTACCTATTGGTAAAATAAACTTCCATTTTTTATAGTTAGCCATCCAGTTCTCCTCAAAGGCAATCGTTGTTACCACCTTGTGGGGCATAGTTTTAAAATGAGGATTCCAGGTTCCACTTCCAGTGACTCTGATTCAGTTTGTCCAGGTGGGGCCCAGGAGCCTGTATTTTTAACAAATACCTCCAGAGATGGATGCAGGAGATCTGAAGACCTCACTTTGAGAAGGAGGAACCCTGGGAAGAGCTTAATTGTCTTGTAGTGACTTTACCTCTTAACTTTTTATACAATTTTGTATGATATGTGCCTGAAAAATTTTTTAGTTTTACTAAATTTTTATTAATTTTGTTAATAGTTGGTGTTTTGCTATCTTTGTATAGCTTTTTTTCCTTCCTCTTTTGTTCTTTTTCTCACCCCCATTTACCCACATCCCAAGGAGGGAAAGCAGCAATTCTTTTATAAATTTAGAGAATTCTGTATTGTAATTGTTTGTTTGTCTTTTCCATAGAGGTATAAATTCTTAAAGTCAGGGCTGACTTTTTTCTCTCTCTTTTTTTAAACTTATTCATTTATTTATTTAGTGCCTACATTGGGTCTTGGTTGCTGCACGTGGGCTTTCTCTCTAGTTGCTGCGAGCGGGGGCCACTCTGCATTGTGGTGCGTGGGCTTCTCATTGCAGTGGCTTCTCTTGTTGTGGAACACAGGCTCTAGGCACGCGGGCTTCAGTAGTTGTGGCACATGAGCTCTAGAGCATAGGCTCAGTAGTTGTGGTGCACAGGCTTAACTGCTCCGAGGCATGTGGGAATCTTCCCAGAGCAGGGATTGAACCCACGCGGGCTTCAGTAGTTGTGGCACATGAGCTCTAGAGCATAGGCTCAGTAGTTGTGGTGCACAGGCTTAACTGCTCCGAGGCATGTGGGAATCTTCCCAGAGCAGGGATTGAACCCGAATTCCCTGCTTTGGCAGGCAAATTCTTAACCACTGTGCCACCTAGGACATCCCCAGGGCTGACTTTAAACAGATACTTGCAATACAGAATTCTCTGCGTAAGTTTACAAAAGAAAGGTCATGAGCTGAGTACACCAAGATGTAAGAATCACTGCCTCTAAGTAAGTCAAAACTACCAAGGATAGGTTTACGAAAAAAATTCACACACCAGCTAATGTCCTATTTAAAAATCTCAGAAAATACTGAATGTTAAAATATGAAATTTGAAGCTCTGGTGTGGGGGTGGTGGTGATGGAAATTTTCATGCAATTTATTCAGTGAGCAAGCCTGTGCTTTTTTTCCTGTGAAATAGATGGGGCTGAACAGTGTGAGGAGACTCTGCCCTTGGGCAGGTACCTGTTGAGTCAAGTAAACTACCTGCTTGGGATTTTGTGCATGCTAGTGTCTCCCCTTGATCTTCATGGCATGTATCCCAAGGAACATTCTTCATCAGTAGTTTATATGCTGATCAACCTTTATATTTCAACATCCACATAATTTTAAACAGCTGCTTTAAAAGTGAAAAATTTCTAGCAGGCTCTTCATATTTCCCTATAGGTCAGTTTATGTTTTCCTTGATTCATTTCTTCTTCAAACTCACATTAGTTTATGTTTGAGGCTTGAAATACGTATATTTCCCTCTCACATTGTTATTTGTAAGTGATATTCTCTAGAACTTTTTCTCCAAGTGAGCTTCCTAAAACATTATATTAAACAGGTAAAAAATAAAATATTGAACCTGGCTATGTTTTATGTGCTTGGAAATCTAATTTTTTTGACTAAAGGAAATTTATAAAATATGTTAAACATGCATTTGTAGGTGATGAACTGATAGTACTATGTCATAAACCTGGAAAAAGTGAGAACTGGGATGAAAACCCAGAGTTTCTGATTTTTGTTTTCAGGCCAGTGATTTTCTTAAATAAGAAGGAAATTCCCTTTAAAGGAAATTAAATGGTGAAGAGACAAGTCTCTATATAAGATTGCTTGTATTTGAATCCTTAGTCTTGTCTCCAATATATTCTATCTGGGTGGAATCATATAAATTACAATTTCTGTACATTGGCTTTTCTCATCTCTAAAATTAGGGCAAAATAGCTTTTCTTTCTTCATAAAATTGTGGTGTGGATTATATCAGATGATACTATAGTAAATCATGTATAATGGTACCTGGCACATAGGGGTTGATAAGCATTAGCAGTGAGGATGATAAGGATAATAGTGATTCTGTGAGACTTTGCTTTTAGATCTACAGGTACAGGTAAACATTATTAACATAATCTACTGTTATTTATAAAAGAGTGGCAGATTATTAATTTATGGCACTAGGTTGTCATTTGATAAGTCAGAATTAACTTGGATTCTATATAAAGTGAGATGATTTCAAGGTTAAAATTTAGAGGACTTCCTAGGTGGCACAGTGGTTAAGAATCCACCTGTCAATGCAGGGGACATGGGTTCGTTCAATCCCTGCTCCAGGAAGATCCCACATGCCGCGGAGCAACGAAGCTCGTGCGCCACAACTATTGAGCCTGTGCTCTAGAGCCCGTGAACCACAACTATTGAGCCCATGTGCCACAACTATTGAAGCCCACGCGCCTAGAGCCTGTGCTCCACAGCAAGAGAAGCCACTACAATGAGGAGCCCATGCACCGCAATGAAGAGTAGCCCCCGCTCGCCGCAACTAGAGAAAGCCCATGTGCAGCACCGAAGACCCAACACAGCCAATAAATAAATAAATAAATAAATAAATAAATAAATAAATAAATTTAGATATTCACCTATAATTTATAATTTCATTTAATTCAATCAATAGCTGTTATATATGTTTGTGTCTGTAACTAATGGTATTATAGCCTAAAATAGATATTTTTATGATTTTTCTATTTCTCCTCACCAGGGCAATATGGGATGGAAATCTAACTCTTCCTATATGTTTCCTGGTCTCTGATTTAACAAAAATGTCAGTTAAGACATTGAGTATCTACTTTATAGATTGAGGAGATAACAGCATTTGCTACTGGGGACATATAGCAATAAGTAATGATTTCTGGCTTCCAAGGAATTTAGAATCTAGCAAAAGAGAGATTTGTAAATAACTAACAGAAGGAAGAATGAAATGAAAGCTACCCCAGAGGAACAAGCAAGTGATGTATCCTGGGGGTGGAGGTGTGTGGGCATGGTATGAACACTGCTGGGGAGGTGAGGCTTCAGCGAGTAGGATACATTAGGGAGGAGGTGGCAGGGGGCGTTCGGGTGGAGCGCGTCCTGTTACATCAAAGCCTAGAGGTGTGAAGGACCAGAAAGTAGCCCCCTCGGCTCCCATCCTCCACATCCCAACTGCTGCTGTGGTGCTGCAGCACGACAGGGGGCGCCATGCCGACCTGGTGGGTTCAGGGCAACTCACTTCCTTTTTGACTGGCGCCGACCTTGATTTTAAGATTTTTCTCTGTTGTATAATAGTGCCTTTCTTCTCATTTAGATTCCAAATAAAAGAGGGGTCAAGGTTTGTGGGGTTTTTCTCACCATTACTAAGTAAAAGCCGCAGTGTTTCTTCTCTCTGGTACATTCCATCACATGTGTTTTCTACTTTCTTGGCAGTAGCAACTCCCCGCTATCTCTATCTGAGACATTGTGGAGAGACTTGTGTCTGTGCTACAGTGACCCAGTAATAGTCTTCAAGTCCTCTTTTTACTTCCCTATCCAGCTGTTTTAGGACCAGATTTTTAGGCACAGTTGATGTATTTTTTGGCCTCCTTTTCTTTCACAAGCTCTTTATCTTTGACTTAATCTTGAGGACACAATGAATTTTGGTTAACTCCATTTTTCTACTGAACAGGATTTGTAATTTTTAGTGACTTAATACTTTGAAGATTTTAAATATCTGGTGTCTAAATACTACAGCCTTCCTTTATTTTTCCTTCCTAGGACATTCTGTTCACTTGTTATGGGTTTTGCCATTATTTGCTTCTTTGCACATGGCAGGCGTTGGACTGTCTGGAGAGGCCTTACTGCCATGGGCAGGGTGGTTTGCATGACTGAAATGGTGGTATATATTATTGCTTAGGACTTCACATGGTGTTTCCTCTTTCATGCCCTGTAAGAAATTTGTATCCTAAGGGCTAAGGAGTTAGTTAATATGTTGCTCATTTCTCTTAGAAATGAGAAAGAAAATAAATTCTGATTTTCCTAAAATTATATAACATTTTGTTTCTTCTTCTTTTTTTTTTTTTTTTTTTTAGGATATGATATTCACTTTGGTGACAAGAAAATCCTGTTGCTAGAAGCAGGTCCAAAGAAAGTAGCAGAGAAATTGCCAGAAACATACAGCAACAGGGTCAGCTCCATTTCCCCTGGCTCTGCAACCCTTCTCAGTAGTGAGTAGAACCAATCTCCTCTCTCGTGACTTTCCAGTGTGTCCCATAGGGCTGGGTCAGCAGAGCATCTGGCAGGGAGGGAGCTCCCTGAGATGGGTGGGGAGAGGGGGGTGGGGTTGGTAAGTCTAGTATATAGTTGAAGATGAGGACCCCTGGAATTGTTCATGTGTCAGCTCCCAGTCTGAGGAAGACATCCTTGGGACATGTGGGTCCATGTAGACATCATTTGTGATGTTGGGTGATTATGAATTGGTGAGATTGAATTTGTATGAACTAATTATGACCATTCACTTCTAGTAACAGCATGCTTTTCATTTCCAGACTCCCCTCCAGGGGGCTGGGGAGCCTGAATGCTAAATGCTTATAGGGTATAGATGGATGTGTACACATGGAACCAGTTAGCAGATTGTCTTCAGGTCTCTATCAAATGTTACTCCCTCAAGCCATCCTGTCTAGAACCACCCCATGTAAAATTAGACTCCTGCATCACTCTCTAGCTCCTTATACTGCTTTATTTTTCTTTATAACACTTACTACCTGACATTTTATTATGAAATTTTAAAAATCCCTCTAGGCAGAGATTTGTCTGTTTGGTTTCCCATTTTATGCTCAGTACCTAGAATTGTATCTGGCACATAGTAGGTGCTCAGTAAATATTTCCTCAATGAGTGAATCGGCTAAGTGCTCTGAAGTTAAACAAAAAATAGTCTTTATCTAGGGAGTTTGTATCCTCAATAGGATGATGAAGGAAAAGAACAATATGGATTTGGTTTCCTTTATTATTTCCCCCACTTTAATGTGATTTGACCTTTGATCATGAAAGCTGGGTCTTTTTTCATGCTGCATAATCTGAACTGGGGAACAGAGTAGCTTAGCTCCTAGCATCAAACAGGGTAGAAGTGGAGAGTATTTCTCTATTATTGGAGAACACCAAAAACAACCTTTTACTTAACAGGAAGGAGAGACAAAGGGGAACCCAGGAGGAAATACAGGTCCCATGACGTTGCTCTGGTCTATATATAGCTCCTTTCTTTTGTAGGTTTTGGTGCCTGGGACCACATCTGCAACATGAGATACAGAGCCTTTCGGCGAATGCAGGTGCCTCCTTTATTACTTTTGGCAAGATATCTTGGTCTATCTTGAGTTAAGATATGCTTACAGAAAACCTGGAGTTCACATTCTCCAGGTTTTCTGTAAATGTGGGAAGAATTCAGACAGAGTTTGCACTGAGTCTAAGGAAGTAGGAGGGAAGCATTCACAAGAGAATTTTCTTCCCACCTTCTATCTTGTGCCAGAGGGACTGACACATTGTGGTTTTTCTGCTTCAGTCAGTGCTCACTTTGATTGGAGTAATACTTCCTTTTCCTCAGGTTGTAATACAGACTTTCCCTTTGTGTTTCCAGGTGTGGGATGCCTGCTCAGAGGCCCTGATAATGTTCGATAAGGATAATCTAGATGACATGGGTTATATAGTGGAGAACGATGTCATCATGCATGCTCTCACCAAGCAGCTGGAGGCTGTGTCAGGTGAGGCACCTATCCCTTCCATCTTCCAGTCACTCTCTGGAAGGTGAACTATCTTAAAATTATTCTGGGACTTACTGGAAGGATCCCATCTACAGATACCGATATCTACCATAAAGGAGCTCTCTGATGGTTGTCTCAGGGTTGTTCTCTCTCTCTCTCTCTTTTTTAAAACAGCTTTATTTACGTATAACTTACATACCAATAATTCACCCATTTTAAGTGTACAATTCAGTGATTTTTCAGTATATTTATAGAGTTGTGTCACCATCATCACCACAATATCGTTTTAGAACATTCCTGTCACTCAGAAGGAAACCTTGTGCCTTTTTACAGTTATTCTTCCCACCCCAGCCCCTGAGACCGTTAATCTACTTTCTGTTTTTTGGGATTTGCCTATTCTGGACATTTCATTTAAATAGAATCATACAATATATATTTTTGTGTGTCTGACTTCTCTCACTAACACATTCATTCATGTTGTAGCATGTGTCAGTACTCCAGAGTCTTTTTTACTGCGCAGTAGTAGTTCATTATGTGGATATATCACATTTTGTTTATCCCTTCATCAGCTGATGGACATTTGGGTTGTTTCCACTTTTTGGTGCCTGTGAATAAAGCTGTGAATATTTGTGTACACGTTTCTGTGTGGACATATGTTTCGTTTCTTCTGGGTGGATACTTAGGAGTAGAATTGCTGGGTCATGTAATAAATCTGTGTGGTTTTTTTGTTTGTTTATTTTTTAAAGCTCTTTATTGGAATATAATTGCTTTACACTCTTGTGCCAGTTTTTGAGGTACACCAAAGTCAATCAGCTGTGTTTATACACATATCCCCATATCCCCTCCCTCCCGCGACTCCCTCCCACCCTAAATCTATGTTTAACATTTTCATAAACTGCCAGACTTTAGAGAGGCTGCACTATGTCCCTTTCCCACCAACAACATATAAGGGTTCCAGTTTCTCCACACCCTTGCCAACACTTATTCACCTCAACCTTTTTTTTTTTTTTTAATAGCCATCCTAGTAACTGTGAAGTGGTATCTTGTTGTATTTTTTTTGTTTTGTTTTGTTTTTCCCTTTTGGTCATACCAGCAGCATACAAGATCTTAGTTCTCCGACCAGGGATTGAATCTGTGCTCCTTGCATTGGGAGCGCAGAGTCTTAACCACTGGACTGCCAGGGAAGTCCCATCTGGTTGTAGTTTTGATTGTATTTACCTGATGACTAATAATGTGTCTTTTCATGTGCTTGTTGGCTATTTGTATATCTTCTTTGGAGAAGTGTCTATTTAAAATCTTTTACCCATTTTAAAACTAGATTGTCTTCTAATTTTTTACTTATAAGGGTTCTTCATATATTCTGGGTATAAATTCCCTATATATATATGATTTGTAAGTATTTCAGGGTTCTGAAACATTGGAAGCAACTTCATTGCTTTTTGATATAGTTCATATCAAAAAAGAATAGTTCATTCATGGAATGAATTTCCATGTAGCTTTTAAAGATAATTTAGATCTAATAGTCTCGTAGAAACATGTCCCATAATATATTGGTGAAAAAAAGCGTGTCATGTGATCCCACTTATGTGGGGGGGGAGGGGTGTGCATAGACACACATAGGAAATTGTCGGGAAAGCTATACAGGAAAGCTTTCACTGTAGCTCTCTCTGAGTGGTATGATTAAAGGTGGTTTCCCCCACTTTTTAAACCTTTCTTTGTGGTTCAGACTTTTACACAAAGTAAAAGTAGTAAGCATATAATTTTTATGATCAGAAAAGTAAAATGACTTCCAGTGGGAAGAAAAATCTTATGACATCTAGAACTTGTTTGAGTCTGTGGTATTGCCCACGCTGTTTGAAAGCATATGTGGGTTCGTGTAGGCATAGAGTGAAACTAGAGGAGCAGGAGTGTGAAGATGGCAAGAAAGAGTGCCTGGTGCAGGTGACAAGTCAGTGAGAGCTTACCTTTTTTTTGTCCCTTTTTTTCTCACACTGATTCATCCCCGTAGCCTCTGTTATTTATTAGCTCTTAGACCATAGCATGATCACATGGGTTATTTCTAGATCTTTACTTTTCTTATTTGGGCATAAATAAGATAAAGATAAGCTGTCTTGGGACCTTGCTTTATTTAGCTTTTTCCTCAGCCTGTGGACCAACTGTCTAATGTTTTGTTTTTTCTCTTTTGACCTCCCTAGACCGAGTGACCGTTCTCTACAAGAGCAGAGCAGTCAGCTATACCTGGCCATATCCATTTTCCATGGCAGACTCCAGCCCTTGGGTTCATATTACCCTAGGTGATGGCAGCACCCTGCAGACCAAATTGTTGGTAGTTGAAGATTCTTATTTTGCCAGGGGTCTTGCATATTCACATCTTATTAGAGTCTGGGGTCTGTAGTTTTAGATCTAAGCTATAGTTAAAGTTAATTTTTAGGCAGAGTAGCTCCAGTTAAGATGGTCCTATTGTAAATCCTATACAGGAAGCAATCTCTTGTACCATCATAGGTCTCGAAGGATAGTGGCCTTACAGGGACAGGAATCAGAGGGTCAGAAATTGAGGCTGTTCCTTCCCTCTCAGGAGTCCCGTAGTCGCTTGCCTCCTTGCATCTCCCATTTTTTTCTCGTTCTGTTCATCAGCTTCCCGTTTTACGTGGCAGCCGTTCCCAACCTTATATCAGGACTGTTCGCCTCCAGCACCTGCCATATTGCTTTCTAATTCAAATATCAAGAGACTTTGGCTGAGTTTAACCTCTGGCTGGCACCTCTTGGGTCAGATGTCCAGCTCTGGTCTGTTCATTGAAGCTGGGATTGCATATGTAGGGCTGCCCCTCTAGGGGCTGGGAGTGA
Source organism: Hippopotamus amphibius kiboko (assembly GCF_030028045.1). Lineage (NCBI taxonomy): Eukaryota > Metazoa > Chordata > Mammalia > Artiodactyla > Hippopotamidae > Hippopotamus > Hippopotamus amphibius. The sequence goes on from NC_080189.1 coordinate 159,640,741, forward strand.
GGCAGGCATGATAAAGAGTTGCCTGCCAAGATGGGTCTGCCAACAGTTGGAACTAGAGAAAACCTGTAGGAGGCAGAGACAAACTTCTGGAATAGTTTTGTTAATTAAGAGGTTGTAAGACTCAGCAGGCTCTTGTCTCCATGCAGATTGGTGCAGATGGCCACAACTCAGGAGTACGGCAGGCCGCTGGGATCCAGACTGTTAGCTGGAACTATGACCAGTCAGCTGTGGTGGCTACTCTGCATTTATCAGAGGTAAGGTCCCGAGCCCACCACCTGGGGGCGCTGCTCATGTTTAACTGGTACCAGGTACTTCTCATAAGAACTATTCTCCTCTCTGTTGTAGGCCACAGAAAACAATGTAGCTTGGCAGAGATTTCTCCCCTCTGGGCCCATTGCTCTGCTTCCGGTAAGAAGTCCTTCTGGCTACTCTGCTTAAACATGTCAAGCCTTCCTCTTTTAGAACCTCACTTTCTCTCAGCGTTTTTCTGGTTTCAAGGGAATACGGCCAGGCTAGCTTTGTTACCCCTTCTTGTCTTCCTTTGTGCTTGAGAGCTCTTAAGAACAGAAGTTTTAGCCCTTGGTATTGATGTTCTTTTGGCACAGCTCTCTGACACTTTGAGTTCCTTGGTTTGGTCCACATCCCATGAACATGCAACAGAGCTGGTCAGCATGGACGAGGAAAAGTTTGTGGATGCCATTAACTCTGCCTTTGTGAGTATCACTAGCTGATATGTTGCAGGCATAGATACAGAAAGGTGGTTTTGGGTAATAAAAAAAAAAGAATAACCAATCAGCTGCCCCTTTGAACCTGTAGCACCTGATTTGGATTACATGGAGGAGGAGATTCAGAAAAATGTAAAACACAGAAATTAATTTGTGTGCTTTTCTGAAGGTTGTGGGCTGCTGCTGTACTGACTGAAACAGCTGCCTGGGTGGTGGTTACTTGGATAAATAAGTTTTTTTGAAGCTGTAATACTTTGATAATTTTTAACAGATGCCAAGTACCTGAACCGTTGAAGCCTGATTCATCAGAAGTGTTTCTGGGGAGGGGCTGAGCACATTTCAGTGGGGAGTTTAAGAGTAAGCTTTGTAGAGAGATGTGGGTTCTCTATTGGTTCTACCTGTTAATCTGAAAAATGGAAATAGTATCACCACCTCTGAGGGTTTAATAGTAATAAAATTCTAAAGACTCAGAAAGAGAGAATTTATGTAAAATGCTTGGAACATACCTAGTACATTATAGGGTACTCAACAAATGGTAATTATTCTGGAGTAGACATTGCCTTTAAAATAATATAGACACCAATACTTTTGGAGTTTAAATGTCACATTATCTAAATTCACTAATAATAATAATTGATAACATTTATCCAGCACTTACTGTGTGCCAGATACAGGTGAAGAGCTTTTTTTACATGCATTTCTATATTTAATTCAGGGAACCATTGAGGTAGGTACTATTATCCTGCTCATTTAGAGATAGGTAACTCGCCTGAAGTCATAGAGCTGACAGCAAAGCTGGGTTCTGAAATTAGGCTGGCCCTTGAACCTATGCTTTTTTTAAAAAAATTAATTAATTTATTGGCTACATTGGGTCTTCGTTGCTGTGAGTGGGCTTCCTCTAGTTGTGGTGAGCCGGGACTACTCTTCCTTGCGGTGCACAGGCTTCTCATTGTGGTGGCTTCTCTTGTTATGGAACATGTGCTTCTAGGAGCACGGGCTCTAGGCACACAGGCTTCAGTAGTTGTGGCACACAGGCTCAGTAGTTGTGGCTCATGGGCTCTAGAGCACAGGCTCAGTAGTTGTGGCACATGGGCCTAGTTGCTCCACAGCATGTGGGATTCTCCCGGACCAGGGCTCGAACCCCCGTCCCCAGCATTGGCAGGCCGATTCTTAACTACTGCACCACCAGGGAAGTCCCAGCCTATGCTCTTAACCACCAAACTCTACTGCCTTGCTAATGACGTCACACCGGTTTACAGTGAAGAACTTAAGCCCCACTGATCTGTAGTAACCACAAGAGGAAAAGGAACAGAACGTACTGAAGTGGCTTCCAAGATAAATGGTGACCCTTTCAGAGTCATTTAGAATATATTCCTGGCTTAGGCCTTTGCAGTGCATTCATTCAGCAGGAGTTATGAGTGCTTCTATGTAGAAGGCTCTGGAGTTCGACAAATGAGACATAGTCCCTGCTTTCAGAAAGCTCACAGGAAAGTAAGGGAGAAAGATACAGAAATGACAGTTTTGGTACAGTGGGAGAGTATGCATAGGATACGATGGGAGCATGGAGGTGAAAGACACACACAGAGGAAGGTTTAGAGGGAGGTTTACAAAAAGAGGTGACAGCATCTGGATTCTCTGAGGTGTTATCACGGTGAACTAAAAGTGGGAGGACATTGTAAGCAGAGGGGTGTGTGGCGGCAAGAGCATGCTGTAGAGTGAGCTGCTCTGTGGCTGGCGTGTGCGTCTTGAGGGTGGGCTAGTGGAAGGTGAAGCTCCGAGGCAGGCAGGGGCAGCTCGTGAGCAGTTTGGCTTGATCCTGTTGCCTGTGGGGAGTCACGGGGTATTGCATTGTGCGTTTGTTTGAGGGGCTTGTCATTTGTCTGAATCAGTTTAGGCGTGTTAGGTACCATTACCCATGGCTGTGGTTACAAAACGGTTGCCTTGTTGAATTTTTAATTCCCTGCTGGAGTCGCTGATGAAATTTCACTTTGTTTTGTGGCTGATGCTACTCAGTGGAGTGATGCCAACCACACAGACTTCATCGACTCAGCTGGCGCCATGCTGCAGTATGCGGTTGCCTTTCTGAAGCCCACTAAGATCTCCGCTCGCCAGCTGCCCCCAAGTGTAGCCAGGGTGGACGCCAAAAGCCGAGTACTGTTTCCTCTTGGGTTGGGACACGCTGCTGAGTACGTCCGGCCTCGGCTGGCACTCATTGGGTAAGATAATAATAGAGCAGGGCCACTCCCTTTTCACTCTGTGCTGGAGGCCGCACCTGAATCTGCTTTATTCCTAGGGATGCAGCCCACAGAGTCCATCCACTTGCAGGACAAGGTGTCAACATGGGCTTTGGGGATATCGCCAGCTTGCTCCATCACCTCAGTACTGCAGCCTTCAATGGGAAAGACTTAGGTAAGGATTCAGTTACCTTAGAGAGGTATCCTGAGGTCATATAACACGGGAAGATCAGGAAAGTGGCCCTCAGTAGCTAGATGTAGTGGACATAAATGCATCTGGTTTGCTGGGAAAGAAAACTTCACTACTGAATTAGGGATTTAACCTTTCCTTTTCCCTCCAGGCTCCATGAGCCACCTCACGGGTTATGAAACAGAGAGACAGCGTCACAACACTGCTCTTCTGGCTGCTACTGACCTCCTTAAACGGCTGTATTCCACCAGTGCCACCCCACTTGTGCTGCTCAGGACGTGGGGCTTGCAGGCTACAAATGCAGTATCTCCACTCAAAGTAAAAGAGTTCTCCCAGATCTCCAGGAGTCTTGCTTACTGAGGAATGACTTTGCCAATGACTCTCTTTGAATTAATTTTCTTGGCTGTAAAATTATCATCTTTATCTGAATACCTTCCCCAGTGGTTATGAGCAAAAATATCCCTGCTGGGCTTTTTGGTGCTAGGGCCCACCTCTAAGCAGTAACTTAATATAAGGGCTTAAAATAGTGAAGAGGGACTTGTAAAGATAAAGATGCTTTAGCTCCTTTTGCTGCTTGGCCGGCCAGCTTCTTTCCTGAGAAACTTCCATTAAAAGACACTTTTGAGGGACTCAGGAGGAGAGCCTATCTGGAACTTTTGCCAAATTTTTGCTTTAATCACTTTAGAAATTTTAAAGTATTATCTTCACCTGCCCACATACTTTACAGTGTCAGTGTCAGAGTATCACTCACTTTGTTTCATTTTTTCCCCCCAGGAAGAGATTATGGCCTTTGCAAGCAAATGAATGCTCCTCTTCTGGAGATTATGTCAATCAAAAATGAACATCTTTTCCCAGGACCATCACATATTTTCAAGATTTAATTTAATAAAATTTACTTTATATTAGAATTCTTGGTCTCTTTCTCCTCTGCTTAATGGACCTGTGGAGCTCAAATAATGAGTGATAATTTGCTGTGAGGAGGGCATATCAACCAAGCCAAGGAAAAAACCCCAAAGGTTGAAAAGAACTTTATTACTAGAATAAAAATTGCTAAGGTGCTGTCTCATTCATTTTACTTGTTAGCAATCCTTTCTAAAGAGATTTATACATTTTTTAAAAAATGCTGCCAGTAAATTTATACAATTGTTTTTTGATAAAGATAATTAGAAATAGTCATTTGATGGATTTTTGTTAGAACTGCTATTTTAAAATTAATAACACTAAAATGCAAAATAAACAAATTGCTTTAACCTTTGTTATAGGTATATTAGACTTTCTGAAAAGAAAACCAAATCTTAAAATGCTAATTATGTCCTCATCACAGCACCGTATTTCATTTATGGTTCCTCTGTGGGACACCATTCTATTCTGTAATAAAACAATAAATTTCATTGCACAGGTTTAAAGACCTCAGGAACCAGGTCAAAAGGAAAAATCTGATTAGCAGCAGAATTTGTTCATGTTTGGTCACAAAGTGGTGCCAACTTGGGTGGGGGTGGGTTGTTTTACTATACATTTTTGAAATGCCTACCTCACAGTACCAGGGATGCCTGTTGAAGAGCTTTGCGGATCCATTAGATTTGTATACCATAAGGAACATCTTGCCCAGAAGTCTGATTTGAAGATGAAAGGAGAAGATAACAGTCTGCTTTAGACCCAAGCTAAACTATTCTTGGGAAATATTTCTGAAGGAATGGGAAATTGGTTACCACAGGGGAGCTTTTCAGGTAAATGTGGAAAATTTATAAGATACTAGAGTAAAAAAGTGTGACTGTCACAAACCTTCCTGGAATCTCAGGAAAAATGTGCCCAGGATGAAAGATGGCAGCTACTGGGAAAAGCTGTGTGACTACTGGCAGAGTCCAGAAAGGTCACTATATGGAAAAAAGGTCATCTTTTATTAAAAAAAAAAAATGGAAGGGTAGCCCAGGTAAGAAGAACATGGACTCTACAAAAGTATCAAACAAAGTCAAGTGAGATGAAGAATATGAAGGCACACTTTGCAAGGCCCTCCATGACCCACAGATGATGTTTTTCATATGGAGACGACAAACCACCACCACGGTGGGCAAGGCCACGTCCTGAGTATCTGAGATACATAACCCATTTACAGAAAGGAAACCCAACCACCACCGTCAGACCCTGTAGGATGCTTAATTAATAAGAGGCCCAAAAGGTACACTAGGGGCAAAAAGGACATTATAGACAAATCCTTTTTTCTAAGAAATAAAAATTCTCATTCCAAATTGCTCCTATATTGGATAAACTGGTTAATTCTCCAGATATTCTAATCAAGATTATCAGAAAATATGTAGATACATTTCTGGAGTTATAATGCATCTACTCGTGTTCCGAAAGTACTGAGGATGACTGAAGGAGTCTGCTGAACAAGATGTGGCCTTTATAAGAAAAGCTTCAGACACAAGCTGTGATAAAGACCAGGAAATCTTACTGCTCTGAACCCACCCAGCTGGAAGAGTCTTTAGTGACACAGCTTATCTCACAAGAAAACACCTTGGTTTCTAACAGGAAATTGTCTCCCCCTAATCTTGTAGAACAACATTTTGTGTATGATGACTGGTTCTAATACCATACTCTTGACAAAGATAGGAAGCGGTCTAGAAGTCAAGTGGTATGTTAAAAAGAATGTCAAGGACTTGAGTTTTCTTCAGAAGACTGAAAGGCTGTGGAAGGAAGGATTAAAGCAGAACTAAGACTACTGAGAAGGAGGGATTTTTTAACATCAGTGCAATCCCAAAGTGGAATGAGTTTTCTGGAAACATGCCTAAACAAGCTGAATGGCAACCAGTTAGAAGTGTTAAGGGAATTCTGCAGTGAGTAGAAGACTGGATTATACCTTTAGGCTGTTTCCAACTCTTAAGATCCTATTATTTCATTCTGTCTTAGCATTTTTGTAGAAAGAGACAATAGGTATAAAGGTGACCTTAGCATAATTAAAAGTCAGTGTGAAGAATGAAAAAACTCCACATTGAATTGAAAAACTAAAATTTGCAGGGATGAGGATATAGAAATTTGCCAAGTTATTTGCACATTATCAGGTGTTAAATATTTATGGACTCAATGGAATACTTTAAAAACAAGGTTCCCCAGGAACTGGTGTGAGGGTCGGGTGTATATAACATCTTTTGTGAAAAAGCTGAACGTCTACTGTGAAAGCTACAAGCCTGGGGAGATAACAACTCTGCTGGAAAGAAGCTGGAGGTAAACAGCCAAGGTAAAGAAACCAGACTACAGGAAGACCTTTCAAGTCCAAGAGCAATTTCAGTGGGCAAAGAAGCAAATGGTGTTCATGCGGGGAAATACAAGATAATGAATTTTAGGGGACATAATTCACAAAATCAAGAACTCTGAACAAAGTGAGCATCCACTGTATGGATGTGGGCCAAAATGACCAACCAAATCTAACGTTAAGTATCATCAAGAAGAGTTCAGAAATCGTGGGACTAGACAAGTAATGTAGAGGATGCTAGCTAAAATGATCAGGGGTCAGGGCAGAAAGAGAAACTGCTATAAACAGAACAAAAGGGCAAACTGAGATTACCAAAATCTAGACCCTTGAAAAGCACAGCCACAGTCCGCTCTCACCACAGAGCAAAAACTAGGGTATAGGTGTACTTCTTAGAAATACAAAGAAAAGTTTAGGAGGACAAATTACTAAAAACACATTAGCCTGGGAAGAGTTACTAGCACGGAACACACACAGACACATTCCTATAAGGTTGGATATATTCATCAATCCCAAGGTTTACTGGTAAAAAGTTGATTAAAAGAAGGTGGTCTGTACAAGGCAGCCACACCCTCCCAGAACATGTCCCTAGAAACTGGATGGCCGCCCTTCTGCCCAATTAGGAGCTGCTTTCCATCCTGCTGAGATTTAGAATGGCTCTCAGCTGGCTGATTAGTGCTAACACAAAGCAGGATCACATAACTTCAGACATGGTAATTTTTTTTTTTTTTTTTTGGCCTCAGCACGCACGCAGCTTACAGGATCTTAGTTCTCTGACCAGGGATCTTAGTTCTCTGACCATGCCCTCGGCAGTGAAAGCTCGGAGTTCTAACCACTGGACCGCTGGGGAATTCCCCAGATACAGATTTTTTTTTTTTCCCCTTTGAATTACACATGGAAAGCAAAACCAGGTATTTTTTCCTTTCTTTTTTTTAGGGTAGGTCAGTGGAGATAAAGGTGGGAGAGGGCAATGTGTAGGGAAAAAAAAATACTGGTGTTTGACAGGTCATGGGATTGCCATCAGTCAGCTTAGTTTAACATGTAAGGAAAATGTTTAAAGGAATGAGGCACTAAAAGGGTTGAAATGAGATTTTTCTTTGGTTCCCAGGGTTCCATCCCTGGATTCCCCAAGGTTATTAAGTACCAAAGCTATTCCTTTTGGCTCTCTGTGACACATAAGGAACCTCAAAGATTTAGACTCTGGTACCACCTGTTCACAAAGAGTGGTTAGGAAACAGTTCACATTTGATGTGTAAAATTAATTAAACCCAAATCTCTAGACTCAAGGGCAACACCTGTCTACAAAAGCCCCTTCCTCCAGATGAAACCGGCTGCTGGCCTTCAATCTAGGATGTCTCCAGACTAGCTCAGAACACGACTGAGTCCTCGCCTCTCTTGTTTTCCCTTTAAAAAAGTTGTTGGCAAATGCAGGCCTCAGAGGAATGGCTTGGCCTCAGTGGGAGATGCCTAGAGACTGCAGCAGGTGAAAGGTGGCCCCCAAGGCCCAGCCTGTCTCTATGTTGTTCACTTTCTTTGTGAGCTGTTGGAAAGGAGAAAAAAAAGTCTTAATATTTTCATTCAATTTGCAACTCTAGCAAGGACAACAAGCAGAGAGTATCTGCAAAGATCATCCGCATGGCCAAACCAAGGCAGATATGGGAGTAGCCAGTCTCTGGAAGCTTCTCCTAATCCTCTCTGTGTTTCCCTCCTGCCACTGCCCACTCCCCTGCGCCTCCCAATCTGATCCCTGAATCTTTGGGCCTAGCAAGTGGTCTCAATCCAGGACTTCTAGAGAAGACCTTTTAGACAGGCTTCTGAACTCTTCCCCTAGTCCTGAAACTAAACCTAACAGGAGTTAGCAATAGATAGAGGGGTAGGAAAGAACATACTAAGCTTCTCAATTCATACTTCGTAAGCAAGTTTTCATCTTCTTAAGACTAGTTAATTACCAACCAAGGCATATGAGGCATTCTAGGCCAGGCTGTGACTCAATTAGTCCAATGACCTTGGGCAAAAGTTTAGACTCATTTCCTCAACTACATAACAAGGGGATTAGATTAGTGTTTACCAAATTGTTTTCTTCAGAATCCTAGGGCTTCCTTGACAGTGCTTCCAAGGAGAAAGGGAGGCAAAATGGTGAAGGAGTTTCAGGCCCCCCACCTCTGCTTCAACCAGAGAGCTTCATTTTTATCAGTTTTACTGGAATTGTGCATAAGCTATTGTTGAATAAAGATCCACCACCACACTCACACCCAGGTTTGTAAATCAGTAAACTGGTTTTAGTCTTTCCTTCTAGTACTAACTTCTTATGACATAATACTTCTGTGTTAACCTGATGAAATTTACTCTATAGTCACTGTGCCAAAAACTGAGAAGAATGACATGTAAATCATTATCCTGAGATTTACTCTGTGACACCTGAGTCAAACTGGGAGTGCCCTCCCCCTCCTTATCCCCTGAAATGTTCTTCCTCTGTCCTCAGGACCAACAGTCTAGGGATATAGATGCCAAAGTGAATCGATCTCTGGGACAGGGGACTACCCACCCCTGATACAAATTCTGCTGCCACTGAAATAAAGACTAAAAGGATGCCAGAAATGGAAATGGCAGAAAATTGTCCTTAAATGCTGTGGTTATTGTTGATGCTTAAGTAGAGAGAGTTGTTAATTTAATATGTATTGAGGGCTTAGGATGACCTCTCTTATCCACAAATCTATCTCCAACTGGTGTGAAATGCCTACACTAATGATTATACCAATATTAATGACTTATGTGCCAGGCACTGTGTTTTATCTCAATTTTCATAACAGCCCTAAGAATTAGGTACTCTAAGGATCCCCGTGTTTTGAATGAGGAACCTAAAAGTTAGAGAGAGGAAGTAAATCATCTAAGGTCACAGAGCTAGTAAGTTTGCAGAATCAGAACTTGAAATCAGATCTGATGGACAAAAGAGCATAGTGCTTTAAACACTAGGATATACTGACTCTACTGGCAAGTAACTCTTTAAATGCCAATATTCTCGGCAGGTAACACATTAAATCCAAATACCTTTGTACAAATGAATTTATGAAATCTGTATAAGACAAGAAATGGGGAAATATAAACTCATCTGGAAACCAAGAAACAGGAAAAGGAAGTGACACAAGAGGAGGGAGCTTCACAAACAAATTACAATCTCTACTTCCTTGACCCTGAAAGTTCAAAGTTGCTTTGTGCCATAGCTCCTCTAACAGACTGTATGCTATTTGAGGACAAAGATTTTTTGTCACATCTCCTCTAACAGACTGTATGCTATTTGAGGACAAAGATTAGATCTTAATCATCTTTGTAACTATAATGTGCAATTATTCAATTATTGTATAGAAGATAAGATAACATCAATATATGGGATGGATGAAACTCATAAGATGTGTTTGGAATAGATAAATAAGTTACTACAGATAAAGTCAGGAAGACAAAGAGGGACCCAAGACTCAAGAGGCACACACAAAAAACATACGACATACTGCACAAGGCATTCACTACTCGTGCGGCCTTAAATAAGCCACTCAGGGTGATGCTCTTTGGCAGTGGTCCCTCATATCCTCTGCCAAACAAAACCATTAAACCATCTAATGGGCTAATGAGTGAGCTAATGCTACCGGCCAGTGTACTTGCCCCTGTGTCCCTTTAAATAGAGCAAGTTTGTGTAATGGCCCCAGGAAACTTCTGTGCTTGTGCTCCCTTGATCAAACTTCAGCTACAATACTTGTAATCACACTATTGGCGGCAGAGAGAGGCAGGACATATGAACCTAGGACTCAGGAAGTACAGCACCTCCAACTTGCTTGCATCCTATCCTGTGTGTCCACCTATCCCATCTCTTTCCCCTTGCTTCTCACCCTGACTCTTGTGGGTTTTCTGTTCTTTTTTTTTTTTGGCCGCCCCACGCAGTAGGCAGGTTCTTAGTTCCCCAACCAGGGATCGAACCTGTGCCCCCTGCAGTGGAAGTGCAGAGTCCTAACCACTGGACCACCAGGGAAGTCCCTCATCCTGACTTTTGATGTTGATTTAAGAAACCATGTGACTTGGGCATCTTAACCTGGGCTGCAAGCCTTTCTGCTCTGTGACCTCTAGGATAGCTTACCTGGTAATATACAGTTGACCCTTGAACAACAAGGGGGTTATAGGTGCAGACCCCCGTGCAGTCGAAAATCCACATATAACTTTACAGTTGGCCCTCCATATCTGCAGATTCAACCAACCACAGATTGTGTAGTACTTATTATTGAAAAGAATCCATGTATAAGTGGACCCAGTTCAAATCTGTGTTATTCAAGGGTCAACTGTACTTGGAAGCTGCCATTGCATCAAGGTAATTTCCCACATCCATGGTGCCTTGTCCAAACCTTGAATAAAATTACCTCAAAATTCCACCTACAGCCACTCTGATTACTAAACAAGTTTTTAACTCTTTCTTCCCAACTCCCAAATAAGAGGACTGTTATGTGATGCCAGTGTCCTCTCTCTTACCTGTAAGATGGTGCTTCCTGCAAAGCCAAAGCCATCCTTCAACAAGGCTGTGATGTAACTGAGATCCATGCACAGGAAAGGACTGTCAGAGGTGAAGTTTTCCAGGTTATCACACACTGGAGGTGAGAGAAAGAGAAGAGTGGAATTCAAGTCTGCAGCCAACAAACTTGAGGTGTGTGATTTTCTCTCAATATAGACTGAGAATAAACAAAGCAGAATCCTCTATTCTCCTTCTACCAGATGCTTGGGAGCCTTGGAGGCTAGAACTGTGCACTGACAGCCTCTGCAAGACCCCAGCTCATCAAGAATCTGCACATTTCTGATGTGACATCTTATCTACTCAAAGGTACATGGTTCCTAGTTTATTTGCTATAACATATTTCTATGACTTCTTGTTGGGGCTTAATTCAACTAAGTCCTTTATATATTATTAGTGCTGAGGCCCAGAAGACAGGGAAATACCAGTTAGCCTACTTCAGGGCCACTGGATAAAAGCAATTATTTGCATTTTTGATGGACTCTTTCAAGGAAGCTTCTGTGGCTATTTTCCATATATTCTGGTGCTCAGTGTTTCATTACCACTGATAAAACTGTTTAATTTAAAAAAAAAAAAGGAAGAAAAAGAAATGTAGAAAGAAGAAAAGGTTTTCACCACTTCTCCAAAGTCTATTGTATTCTCATATTTTTCTTTGCCATTTAATGCTCTTAACTCCTGGCAAAGACCGGAAACCAGCATTCTGAGAGGCTTTCTGATGGGCTGAGGCCCATGAGGTCACTTTAAGGTCAGTGGGGTTGGCAGGCACAGCCTCACGGCCTCGCCTTCAGTGGTTTCCACTGACACTTACCTTCCCTTGCTTTTCTTTCAAAATCTTCAACTTTTAAAACACCTCCCTTTTCATAATCTGCAATGAAACAGAACAGTAGTTGAAGTCAAAAAGCCTTCCAAGAAACACAAGGAAATTTATCCTAGTGATACTTATAATAATGAAAAACTAAAAATAAAATCTCCAACATTAAAGAATGGGATAAGCAAACATGACAGATCCCTAAAATATAATCTATGCAGTTTATTTATTTATAATATATTTTATGTTATGTATATTTAACTACAGCTAAAAACCTGGTCCATTAAAAAGGGGCCATTAAACACATCAGAAAATAAGAAGTTAATTCACATCTTAGGCCACGACAGAGCACATATATACATGCTCATGGGTACACAAAATGTGTTACTATCATAAGAAAAAACGTTAAAAAGGGGAAAGAGGAAACTTTGGGGGTGAATATGTTCATTATCTTGAATTTGGTGACAGTTTCATGGATGTATATATGTCAAAACTTACCAAACTGTATACTTTAAGTATATGCATTTTATGTCAATTATATCTCCATAAAAATGTTTACAAAAGACTTCATGTATATTTGCGTAGGCCAACTTCTAGCTCCAAAAGATTCTAAATCATATTCACTCTTCCACTTTGGTGACTTGGAAGAAAAGTACGGTGACCACCTCAACAAAGCATTTCAAACACTCCTTTTGTCCCTTTCCTTTCCCCACCGCAGCCTTGCCCAGTTTCCCCCCCTGCATTGATACCTGGAGATAACTTACCAATCATGTCTGTGTCAACAGCTCGGTCGTAATAGTAAGAGAAAGCGTAGAAGGAGCTTCTCTGGACCTCATCTGGCTGATGAAGTTTTCCCTGGACCACCCTCAGCACTTCAGCATAGCAGGGCTCAAAGCCCACCTCCCCTGCTGGGGCAAAAGGTGCACAGGGACAAGGTGAGAGAGTGAGAGGCAAGCTGCTGACGCCAACAGAACAGCAGGAGGATCAAGGCGAGCTGAGGCTCAGGACCAAAGGGCTTACAGACAAAGCGCCAACTCCTGCAGCCTCATCCCTCTGGAGAGCCAGTACCGGCTTCTCCACACCGGCTCCCCTCCCTAGCCTGTGTTTAAAAAAGCCACAGTAGACCTCGACCTGCCACCTAGCATTATGTTTCATGGCATTTATGAGAAGTATGCAGAGGCTTATCTGCTTCCTTCACTGAAAAAATCAAGTTTTTTCCTTGAGTTTAAGGTCTATGCCTTTTATAATACCTAAGATCAATTATTCTTCCTATCGTCTCAATTCTGTAACTGAGATAGCTAAACATTAATTGAATCTGAAACAGTTTCACCCTGCTGAGGGCAGAGACCCTTAATACATCAGACCCAGGGTAAGAAGCGGTTTCTAATGGACCCACAAGACTTGGGCAGGGAAAGAGCTGAACAGAGTGACAGCTGCCTTGTTCTCTGTCACTTCACACTACTCCTTGGAGGCACACCAACATCTATTTGGAATTAGTTCTTGGAAAAGACTAGCTTCTCTTGAGCTCTGGAAAAAGTTTCCCATGGGACTTTTCCAGACTTCTACTCTAAAAGTAATTTCAACCAGTGAAAAAATGTCACTTGCCTTCTTGGTTACCACCATACTGGTACTTCACACCCCCAAAGATCCACTCTGCTTCCAACCACCTCGGTAGACAGGCACTTCGGAAAGTGTGTCCATCAATTCCTGAAAGAAACCAGACCACAAAGTAAGAGACAAGGGTGTGAGAGAGAAGGAGACAGGAAGGCAAGAAGAAGTCAGTAAAGTTGAAAGGAATTATCAAGGTGGCTGGGCCTTAAAATCGTATGAAATTAATTCCACGACTGCATCCTATAATGGGAATTCTTAACTCAGGGTTCACAGATGGGCTTTGTGGGGTTGATGAACCCCCTGAAACTACAGGCAAACTTTCATGCATATGTCCATTTGGCAGAGGGGTCAATGGCTTTCATCACATCTCAGATCTAAAACCTACAATGGAATAAGGTCCCTCCTTTCTAAAAAAAGGGAAAAACATACTGTTCTACTTTTCTCATTGGCTGTTGTGAGGCTTAAATAAAATACACTTAAAAATGTAAACTCGGAAATGCTATATAATCATCACAATAATAGTTTACTGTGAACCACGAGCCATACAAATTAAATTAAATGCAAAATCTCTTTAAGGTGAGGAAAGGGGCACAAAAAGGTTAGCTAACTGGCCCCGAATCACGAGACTGGGACTGACCCTAGTTCTGCCTGACCCCAAGAGCTGAGCTCTTTACCCCTCTACCGCCTATGAAGAAAGGAATGGAATTGTTCAGTTATTCCACCATGCAAGTGGACTGCTGCTGCCTGCACCTCCCACGTAAAACGAAGGGCTTGAGCAAGCTCCTGACAAATTTAATCCTTGAGTCTTGAATTTCTGCAGACACTTCAGCCTCCCAGCCACAGACCGTTCCCCCTATACCAAGAGACTTTATGCTGGAAATGGCTAATAATATACACCAAAACATCTGACCTCATAAAGTAGATAAGGGATTTGCCATTATTGTGTCTATTATACAAAATATGCCTCCTACTTCAGCATAACCCTTTCTGCCACAGAATCACTGCCAAGGTGGGGAAAAGGCAAGCTGAGTATTGGCGTCACTCTCACCATACCCCAACCAGCACAGGTACCCAGACGCACCTTCCGTTTCCAGGGCTCCCAGGGTGGCTAGTCTTGCAGCTTTCAATCCAAATCCCAAGTAACTGTAAAACACAGGATTGACTAATTTCATGTGGTCCTGAATTCTCTAGCCTACAACTCCCTCTTCCAAAAGTAACATGGTTTCTCTGTCTCCCTCTCGAGGGAGGAAAACCTTGTTCTCTGTGCTCCATTCATTTCATGTGGACAACAAGCAGCAATTCCTGCACAGTTCAGATCAAGGCCATGCAGTAAGAACTCTCCACAGCTATGATTTAAAGGCCAGAGACAGTGACACTTCTCAGGGTCCCAACCTGGGAACCATCCCCAGAAAAGCACTCATTATCTTACCAGCCCAACTGTGATCAAATTCTAGGCTGGATTTTGAACATCTGAAGGTCAGCTTAAAAGGAGCTGACACAAAGATTTAGCTGAAACTTCTCTGAGTATCCTCTCTCTGGAGAAAACTTGACTCATGTTACTTTTATATTACTTATCATTTACTCCTTTACATTACTTTTCAAAAATCTTATATTACTTTTTACTTTATTACTACTATATGTTTTTGAGGCCAAGAATGGAGAAACCTCTTGGGTCCCTTAGGCTTTGATAAGTGGCTTGGATTTCAGTTAACAGGCCTTCAGGGACCGGCAAAGACTTTGTAAGGCTGGTCAGATGCAATAATAGATGTGAAAATGCTTTGAAAAGTTAGGCGAATCATACAATGTGAAATATTATTATTCCTCCATGTCCCCCTCCTTACCTATGTGTATAGAGCTTGTAAGTGCTGTTAAACATCTCAAAGGAAGTGAGGTAGCCCCTAGGGGTTTGTTCCAGGGTTTTCTGCAAAACAGAAAAAGCAAAAAGACTATTCAGGATCCACAATTATCTGAAGATGCTATTACCAACATCCCCATCCCTTCTCGCAAAAAATCAGAGATGAAGGAGACAGATTAAAAACTGCTAATCTCACAAGGCTTGATGAATCAAAGGTACTCTGAACAGTAAGTTCAGTTGGTCATTAATTGACTCTACTCAGCCTTTGTGGTGGAGCTGCTGTCTGAAATGGGGCACCACTTTCTTAGCACCATGACATGCCTGCCAAGTGGGCTGGTAACCAGACCTTTGTATGCATCTGACTCACCTCAAACTGGGGCAGGAACGTGATTTGGGTGGAGGCCCCCCCCAGGTCCAGGGTCCCCACGGTCTCCTGGCTGTGGCCATGCAGCTGACCTGTGAATGAGAGTCAGCTCTGAACATCTTCTGCTTCCTGGACAGCCCAACACTCCTGTGTGTGCAATTTCTCTCTGGCTCTTGTCATATACAGGAGGAATTCTGTAAATACGACACCAGTCCCCAGCCCCAAAGGCTGCCCGCAAATGCTAACCTAAAAGGACCCTCGCTGCAACATCCTGTCTTTCCTCCCCACCCTCCTTTTTATTAAACCAAAGAAAGAACAATACAAACAAATAAAGGTATTTCTGCTCCCTGACCACGTGTGAAACCCAGGTAAGGTCTTAGATAAACTTGAGATTGTATTACCTGTCAGAAAATTCACAGTAACCCAAGCTAATATGCCTAAAAAAGGAGAGAAAGACAAAGATGAAATCCAGAGCATTTCTTCCCCTCTTCCCTGGCCCCATCTTTGTTCTTTTTCTCTCTAAATTTCGTGGCTAAAGCATACATTTCCCTCTCCCCATCTTTCCATTTCCTGCTATCACCTTCCTCTTGCTTATCTGTTCTCCTTATTTGTTCTCCTTAATTAGTTCCTTTTTCTTCAGCACCCCATCCCTGTTTCCAGTTCCCTTAATAAGATCTTTTAACCCTGACCCTCTCTCCCCCTATAACATACATCAACAACTCTCCCACCTTCATAGGATCCATCCATGATGCTAACACTGTCATCTGGTACCAGGAAAGGTGACTTCTTGAAGATCTCTTTTACCTGGCAAAAAAAGAAAGAAATCTGGACTCCCTAAGGCAATAAAACAAATTTCCATATTTTGACTGTATTCTATAACGCTTAGGAAACTACACTCTTCATCTTCCCCAGTCTAACAGAATTCACTCCTTTTCCCTAAGAAACTAGAGAAGGAACTAGGCAAGTCATTATTGGTTTCTTGCAAAAAACAAAAACTACCTCAAAGAGCAGAGCCTGGGATTTCTCTTCTGGCAGTAAGCGCAGTCCCGCTGTTGCCTTCAGGACCACTGGTGTTCTCTTCCAGTGACTTCGAGGGACTGAGTCTTTGGCCACCTCTAAGAGTTCTTGAACTGTCTCAGCACCCTTCAAAAGAGATGATTCACGTATCCGGTGAACTGTTCCTTTAGTGCAGCTTGTTTAATCCCTCAGCATGCTCTGGGAGAGAACCAAGAGTGAGGTGGCAGACGGCTCCAACCCTTCTCTGCTCTGTAGAGCAGAAACTTAGAGAAGCAGGCTTCTTTGAAGAAGAAGCAGCCATTTTCATTTTGATTAAGTTATAATAAAAATGACTCTTTTACAGTGTGGTCATTTAAATTATTATTTTGTGTCTCATATAAAAATTAGCTTCATGGGGGAGTTCCCTGGTTTTCTAGTGGTTAGGATTCGGCACTCTTGCTGCTGTGGCCCAGTTAGGGTTTCAGCTCCCCAGTCGGGTTTCAGCTCCCCAGTCGGGGAACCAAGATCCCGCAAGCCGTGTGGCGTGGCAAGAAAAAGAAAAAAAGGAAAAAGAAGGGACTTCCCAGGTGGCACAGTAGTTAAGCATTCCCCTGCCAATGCAGGGGACACAGGTTTGATCCCTACTCCAGGAAGATCCCACATACCTCGGAGCAACTAAGCATGTGAGCCACAACTACTGAGCCTGTGTGCCGCAACTACTGAAGCCCACATGCCTAGAGCCTGTGCTCCACAACAAGAGAAGCTACTGTAATGAGGAGCCCGTGCACCACAATGAAGAGAAGCCCCCTGCTCGCCACAACTAGAGAAAGCCCGTGTGCAGCAATGAAGACCTAACAGAGCCAATCAATCAATCAATCAATCTATAAAAAAAGAAAAATCATATCTGATATTAAAGACTTCCGTATTCATTCATTAATATAAACATATTTTTAAAAAATTAGCTTCAGGCCAGAAAGTTGGTACAGTGTAGAAAACAAGGCTTGGAGTTAGAAGACTTGCTCGCTAGCCCTGTGGCCTAACATAGGTCACCTGGCCCTCCTGGGGCTTGGTGTCCTCAGCTGTGAGATGAAGATACCGTCACACAAAACTGCTGTGTGCATTAGATGAGGCAGACTGTATGGAGCTGTCACACAAATGCCAGCTGCAGCTGTTATTATGCTACACCTTTTATGACTGCTGCAAGGACAGAACACATCAGGTTCATTTTTATATTACACCTACATGCATGGTACACAGCAGCTGTTCAAATTATAAGTTAAAAACCATTATTTTAAATCCACTGTTTCTCTGAGTAAACATCTGTTCTAACAACACACTGCCTCTTAATCATTATAATTATTAGCAACCACAATTTTATTCTCCAAATGTCAAATCTGTTTCTAATAATATAGTGCTTTCAACAGCTCCTGATGTTCTAGCACATTTGCCATTTCCTAACAGCAAGCTGAGAAAATAAACATCCTCTCAGTTCTTCAAGTTCAAGCCATTTTTAACATCAGGTTTTCCTTTGGTTAATGATTACACTTGTAACACTGAACAATACCTTTATATATGCTACCGAAATTCAACATACTGCCTTATTCCATTTTATATGAGTGGGCTCTGACACGGGGTGTTGTTTGCTGTGAGAGCTCAGATGTGAAATACAGTTATGACAGAACTCTACATTCATCTTCTATCACTGAAGATTTTTGTTGTGATTGGTTTTGCCCAATTTCTAGAATATAAGCATGGTTCTGTGCTGCATAAGGGCACTCTGAAATGGAGTTCACTGGATCTACATTCCCTCAATTGCCAAGGGTATACCTCCTACCTTATAGAACTTCACAGCCATTTTCTGCATCTACATTAATTGATGCAGTTGACGACTTCAAATCAAAATTTTAAACAGTAAATACAAAGAGCGCAATTGCTTGAAAGATGGTGTTATCCCTGCATGGCCACAATCTATTTTCACATCTCCTTCTACCTAAGCCCTGGTGAGCCCAGGGTGTACAATTACTGTTATCCAGGAGATTAGCTGAGGACAGAAAACTGATCTCACATATGACCTCAGTATCAGTAGTGAACAGCATGAGATATTTAACAGCAGCGGTGTGGTAAAGTTATCAAGGCATTTGAGAATCTAAACATCTCATTGTAAAAAACTCACCTGCTTAGGTTGATCTACAAAAGCAGAAAGTCCTGGCTTCACAGACTCAAAAATTTCCCCTTCCAGAACCGGAAGCTGCCCTATGTTGTCCATGGAGCAAAACAGAAGAGAGATGGCTGATTATCAAAAGTTAATCTGTTTCTGATTCTGGGGTCTGTATTACATTAACCTGCTATTTCCCCAAGCTATTCCAAGTCATCCCACCTGTGAGGAATGGCTTTGCAGGAGCACTGGGTAGAGGGATACAGGAGGACAAGTCATCACTGAGGGTCCCTCTGCCATTTCTCTGGTGGACACCAAGCTTCTACTCATCTCCTCAGACTCTGTGTGTAACTTGAGGATAGAACACTGAATATTCAGAAAACATTATCTTCAGGGTCCCCTCATCTCCCTTCCTAAGGATGGTAGTGATCTTTTTCTCAAAACCACTCTCAATATTCTGGACCCTGTGGTATTAACCACCTTTAGGGAAAAGGGGAGACAAACTACAGCTATACTTTTTGGACACGTGGGTTTCATATTACAGGCAGTTCAGATCTCTCTTAATTTCACATTGGATTAAAAAATATGTGTTCAGTTATAGCACAAAGCATTCTCTGAAGAAAGACATTCAGTCGCTGTAAGATTCTGTAATTGACACCCCACACTCTCAGCATATTTGTTTCTGGGAGGAGATGCTAAAGTATGGATTTACAGACTCTGGTGAGGGTACCAGGGGCACTTACCTGGTATTTTCTGCACAAAGGTGTAAACATGAATCCGAGTTCCAGTGCTCCCTGCATCAAACATAATTCCATACAAGATGCTGGCACTGACATTGATGGGGCACATGGAAGACAGGAAGACACCCTCAAACCAAGTCTGCTGGTCTCTGTGGAAGGCAGTGCTGCAAACACAGGATGCTACCAGCATGAAAAAGGCTGCCTTCTGGGAAATGGCCATTCTCTTCCAAGATGTAGTGAGTCTAGGCTTGTGTTACAGAAGCAGTGCTGCTAACACACCTGCAGTGGCTTTTAGGACAAAGACACACAAGGTTAGACCAGCTGGCCTTTTTGTTTACACTTGTAAAAGAAGAAATCCCACCCATTTCCCCAAGCTGCTCCTTCTCTATTCCTAATAACCAGCACAACAAGCTAGACTAGGGTGACATAGGCTCTTAGCACCTTTTCTGAAGGGTATCTGGTTACAAAAGGAAATTGGGATTTAAAATATATTTTCTCATGCTTTGCTTTTAATTGTAGGGTGGATCTCACATACTCAAAGGCTCTCTCTGCCACCCTGCTCCCAATGTTGAGTCTGATTTTTTCTTTCCATTTTGACAATTTTGTCTTTATATCATATACTAACACTCCCTCCCTCTTTCTCACGCTCTCTCTTTCTTTCTCTCTCTCTCTCTCTCTCTCTCTCTTTTGGCCGCACCATGGGACTTGTATGATCTTAGTTCCCTGACCAGGGATGGAACCCGTGCCCCCTGAAGTGGAAGCACAGAGTTCTAACCACTGGACGGCCACGGAATTCCCTATTTCTTCTTTTTGATTTATAAGACAGCAGCTTCAATTTCTGAATTAAAGTTGTAAAGTTACAAAAAAGTTACAAAGTTCCTGGTACTGGGGTGTTCACAGTCTTTAAAAATCAGGTCACCTGTGACCAACAATATTGCCAGTGGCTTGCACGTTCAAGTACATTTTCAAGAAATAAATCAACTTAATTCAAAAACACTTCCTCATTGCCGTGGCTTCTCTTGCTGCAGAGCACAGGCTCTAGGCGCGTGGGCTTCAGTAGTTGCAGCACATGGGCTCAACAGTTGTGCCTCACGGGCTCTAAAGTGCAGGCTCAGTAGTTGTGGCACATGGGCTTAGTTGCTCTGTGGCATGTGGGATCTTCATGGAGCAGGGATTGAACCCGTGTCCCCTGCATTGGCAGGCGGATTCTCAACCACTGCGCCACCTAGGAAGCCCCATTATGGTTTTTAAAACATCCTTCACAGGTTTAAGGCCATGTTATCTCCATAAGAACTTAGAGCAGATGGGCAAATTAAGACAGAAAGGCTCAATGACTTGTTGAAAGTCATAAAGCAGGTCAGTGGTGAGTTATGGCAAGTAACTGCCTGTATTTCTTCATGTGTCCTTAGCAAAGACAAAAAACTTACAGTGCTCAGCATTATTGGTTTTGGATTTGTGTATCATCGTAAGTTGGATACAAATAACGCAGAAAACCTAGAGTAAGGTGACACGGAAAAATGTCTCCTGCATAGGCTATATTTTCGCCTGGTATTAATGAAGAATGCCATATCTATCCTCTGACATTTAAGGCTTCCTTAACTGCCCCTACGTACTTTGCTCAAAACAGCTTTAGGTATTCTGATCCAGCTTTCACTTTTGAACTTCTTGTGTAAGTCATAGTTACTAGTTAAACAAGATCTAATTCCGAAGTCCTCATTTCCCAGTCCCTTTATCTCTAACAGAATACCAAGTATATCTATTAGGTATATTTGGAGTACAGACTGAGGATCCTTAATCATTCTCAGGTTTATTGATCTCCCAGAGTTTGTTTTATCAAATGCCTCCCTTCTCAGGTGACATATTACATAAAATAAAGCGAATTAAAGTTAATTGCATTTGGAATGTAAAACTATTTAAAATAACTAGAGTTGTTCTGAAGTACCTCAAAGGCAGAGTTAGAATTATTAAAAACACTTTTCAAGGCTGAACTTCTATCCTATAGCTAAGAATGAGAGCTATTGACTAAGGAAAGGAAAACTAAGAATCTCAAACAAAGGAAACTCAACTCAGGAAATCAACCACTGCAACAGGGCAGCTGCCTGGACAGATTCATACTCACATCTTAAATCACTCCCTTTGGCAGATTCTTCTTTTACAGAAACCAGGCTGGTCATGCAGATCAATCTAAAGAACTGAAAACAAAAACCACCTTTCAGATTCTGAGTATTAACAGATGGCTGCCTTGTCCAAAGTTCAAACCATATTCCATACTCTCAGGAAGTATGTTTAGGGGCTCTCCAGTCACCAGCCTGCTTCCACCACTGTGACTGACTCCACAGCAGCTTCTTCAGGGCTACTCATATTTTCTCTATTATTGTGGTTTCTGAAAAAAAACCTCTCCAGCTTCTATTTCCATTAAGCAAATATTTGTTTCTCTTTCAAAAGGAATTTCAAGGGGCAAAAAATGCATATGAGGTATCCGTTTTCAGGAAGTGAAAACTGCAGAGTCATACCAGGTGTTCAGTGTAAAACTAAACAGTAGATTCTAGAGAAAGCAAAGGATGAACACATAAAACAAACCTTCTGCTCTCAGCCCTTACCTTCTAATACCACTTCCAATCTCATTTTTCTTTAACATTAGCTACTTTAAGGATGGTATCAGAAAGCCTTACAACTTAGAGCATATAGAAAGGCGCCCTATTTTACATGACACCAGCCTATGTGGCTTGCTCATTCACTGTTAGTCTTTGCTCAAATGTCACCTTCTCAGAAAATCCTTCCTTGTCTACTATACTTAAAATTGCAACCCACCTGGTCACATGTACGTCTTCTATCTTCCTTCCCTGTTTATTTTTATCCACAGCACTTCTCACCTTCTAATACACTATATAATTTACTACTTCTGGTTGTTTTTTCCTCATACTTACCCTGCTCCCAACTGCCCTCACCCTTTGTGAGCTATATATGGGCAGGTATTTTTCTCTGTTCTTTTCACCGATGTGTTCCTGGCACTGGAACAATACTGGCACATAGTAGGTGCTGTATATATACTCTGAAGGGATGAACAGTGATCCAGTGACTCAGGGACTGGGTCTCATTTAATAAGAAAATAATAGCTGACTTCTTTCCAAAAGGAGATTAATTACCCACCCATTGGAAGATCATGATTCCAAACTTCCAAGGATGGACTGTTTCTCCAAATGTGTCAATTACATAAAAAGTTTTATACGCTACTCAAAATAACGTACATAGACTGGAGAGTACATAACAGTATATTGAAATCCACTCCTTTCAGAATTGGTCTCAATCTCTCTTGCCATCTCCTTATTCACTCCCAACAAAGTCCTCTCTTCAATTCTTTTGAGACTTTGGTACTAGCTAGGGTCGGTCACTGTGCCCGTCTCCTTCTAAGGTCTTTTCAGTGCATCTTTGTCTCTTTAGTAAATGCCAGTCCTCCTCACTCAGCCTCCCCAAAGCATCACACTCTGGGTTCCCTTCTTCCATGCCACCCAAAGCTTGACAGTCCACAACCCCACAGGACCTGGGTCCCCACCTGGGTGCTCACCTGCTCGTGTCCACCCGATCCCTGTGAATCCTTGCTTTCACTGCTGGTTGCCTTTCGCTCTTTGCTCCTATTTTAGCCTTTCTGAATCAAGCTGGCTTCGTGAGTCACATTCACCTTTGTGCTAGTTTGCAACTAACTATGTGGCAATTTGCTAACTCACTCCCTTCTGTATCCTTCACTCCTCTCTGATCCACCTTTTTTCTGAGTGTACATTGTCTGATTCATCCACTTTTATAATAGTTAAGTGCCAACTGGTAGAATTACTGCCTATAGGGCTGAAGTTGCTGAGGAACTGAATTCTGTGTGGTGGTTACATAAAAGATTATAATTAATGTTTTTACAACAATATTTAATAATGCTATGTTTACAATTATAAAATATGTAACTATGTAAGAATATTATTGGTGCATGTTTTTACAACATTAGCCCAATAGTAGAGAATTGAATAGCACTCCCCAACAGCTTCCATCCTTGAGATGAACTCAGAAGGCTGGCATTGAATTGTCTAATTAATAAGCATTACTGAGTGTCTAATATGTACCAGACACTGAGCTAGCTTCTAGATATAAAAGAGAATTCAAATACAGGCCCAGCTCTTCAGGAGATCTCATCTTACTAGAAGAAACAGACAAACCAAGAGCTATAATGTATTGTGGCAAGTTCTCTGACAGAACTATGCACAGGGTATGACAGGAATGGACATAAAGGACAAGTAACTCATTTTAGAAGGAAAAAGATGGAAGTGGGAAGGGAGTGGGAGGCTTTTTAAGGGATGAGAGGCATAAGCTGGGTCCTGAATCAGAGATATGAATTACCTTGGGGAAGTGACATAGGAGAATTCTGAGAACTTCAAACATTAAGAGTTCAGTATGGGGGACTTCCCTGGTGGCACCGTGGTTAAGAATCTGCTTGTCAAGGCAGGAGACACAGGTTTGATCCCTGGTCCAGGAAGATTCAACATGCCGCAGAGCAACTAAGCCTGTGCGCCACAACTACTGAGCCTGTACTCTAGAGCCTGAGAGCCACAACTACTGTGCCTGTGCACTGCAACTATTGAAGCCTACATGCTCCAGGGCCCATGTGCCACAACTACTGAGCCCACATGCAGCAACTACTGAAACCCGCGTGCCTAGAGCCTGTGCTGCTCAACAAGAGAAGCCTGCACCCTGCAACGAAGAGTAGCCCCCACTCGCCACAACTAGAGAAAGCCCCTGCGCAGCAACGAAGACCCAACATAGCCCCCCACCCCCGCGCAAAAAAAAAAAAAAATCAAGAATTGGATGTGTTGAATAAATTTAAAAAAAAGAGTTCAGAATGGCTGGAATGCAGACGTGTACCAGAACAAAAAGGACCCATGTGAGAAATAATTGTTTTGGAGGCATCACATCAGATTTCCAAATAAGTGGACTTGTTTTCCTTAAATAGTTCCATGGTGACACCTGACTGTTATTTCCGTCTTTCAATCTTAAGGAAATATCAATATTGAATGACCTGGATAAAATGACAGTTTATTTCCCAACAGTGTAAAATAATGGAATGACAGAGGTGACTAGAAACGTCTACCAAAAAGTCTGAAAACATTGAAATGTAAAAGCTCCCAGCACCAATTCTTCTGAGTTCCACAGCAAAGCTGGATTTAATGAAGTTAAAAATTAAACATAAAGCAAGTTTAAAATGTAACTAGAATGAAATTTTTAAACAATAAGCTGAACCATGGGAATTGATTGGCCAAAACACCCAGAGCACAAGTTAGCCAAGCAAAGTAAAACGAAGGTGGGTCTAATAAGGTAAGTCTGGGACAGATTTCAGCATGGTGAGCAATGCCTCGTTTGAGGATGTAACCTAGGACTTACATACCCAATACCAAGGGCCAGAGCCCTGGAACACCTTGCTATCTGAAGCATGAATAGGTGAAGGTACGTACTATCTTTTGTATTCCTAAAGCCACGTACTGAGCCTGGAACATGTCTGACATCAAGAAATACATCCTGAATGGACTTGGTACAATTGGGCTAATGGTATCTGCAGACGGGAGCACTGCTGTGTATCACATACCCACCTCCCATTTCTCCTCCAAAGCAGCCCATAGGACTGCTATTTAGGAAGTCCATTTATTCACATATTAATTCATTCATTTAGCCATTCCAGAAATTATCCATTGCTTAATGCTACTTCTAAGTACAGCATGCAAAGATGAGTCTTCTTAGACCTGCCATTTAAAAGACTGCAGTAAACAGGAAAAAATACATGTCTGTTTAATTACCTTTGTAAAGTTAAAATGTGACAAGCACCACAGTTCCATGCTCTGAGATTTCAAAGCAGGGAGAGATTACTTCCAGCTGGGATGATCAGAGAAGGCGTTGTGAAAGAGGTGGTATTTGAAGAGGGTACTGAAGAGGGGGAATTAGGCACAGGAGAGGAGTGTTTTTCAGGAAAAAGAAATAATATGAATCAAGACATGGATATAGAAAGGGGACGGGGGAACCTCAAGAGACAGTGAACAGATCACTGATTATAGTAGAAAATAAAATTGGAAAGGCAAACTGAGGACAGATAGTAGAACATACCAAATCCTCAGCTAAGGAATTTAGACTTTACTTTGCAGGCAATGGGAAGCCACTGAATATTCTGAGCAAGGGAGTGTCACAAATATGAATCTGGCAGTTACAGGCAAGCAGGAATAGGGTGGGGAGCCTTGGTAGGTTCCACTCGTCTAATTCTACAAATGTTTACTGGTACTTACTAAGCACTAGGTGCCATGGAATTAAAGGTGAATAAACAGACTTTTTAATTCAAGATGTTCAGTGTGTGGCAGAGGTGACAGATACATATACAAATAACCACATCTTTTTAAATTAGTAATAAAAATGAGAAAGGAGCCCAAAGCACAGATGACTAACTCTACCTAGAGGATTAGGAAAGGCATCATGAGATGACATTCGAACTGATTATGAAAAATGAACAGAAGGAACTACATAAATAATAGAGACACGTGGACAAGAGCAGAGGGCCTATAAAAAGATGAAAACAGATAGCAGGGAAATTATGGATAATCTGATTTCCAATCTGACTTTTAAATTTCCTCAAGAATTTTTTGTCATATAGATTTGAGAAACAAAACGAAAACAAAAAATAGAAGATTAGAGTGGAAGAGGGTATAGGAAGGTTAGCATTTAATGCAGAGGAAAGACTATGGCCAAAAGAACACAATATGAAGTAAAAAATAATAACAGTTGTTATTTATTGAGATCTTAACATCGGCCAAGCACTTGCCAAGCACTAAGTGAAGTATTTTACATGGGTTATCTCATGTAATCTCCGATTACCACTCTGTGAGGTAGATCCCATTATTAACACCCCCATTCTAGAAATAAGAAAACTGAGGCTGGGGCTTCCCTGGTGGCGCAGTGGTTAAGAATCCACCCACCAATGCAGGGGACACGGGTGCGATCCCTGGGCCGGGAAGATCCCACATGCCGCGGAGCAACTAAGTCCGTGCACCACAACTACTGAGCCTGTGCTCTAGAGCCCGTGAGCCACAACTATTGAGCCCACGTGCCACAATTACTGAAGCCCACGTGCCTCCGTGCTCCACAACTAGAGAAGCCACTGCAATGAGAAGCCCGAGCACCACAACAGAGAGTAGCCCCTGCTTGCAGCAACTAGAGAAAGCCCACGAGCAGCAACAAAGACCCAACGCAGCCAATAAATAAAATAAATAAATTTTAAAAAAAGGAAAGAAAACTGAGGCTTAAGTAATTTAAGACCACACAGTAGTTAAGTGAAAAGAGCCAGAAATCAAACCCAGATGGTCTAATTCCAGAGCCCACAGTTTTAACTGTTAGGTCACAGGAAGGGTCAGCCAGTATGGCACTAGGAAAAGGTAGCTATGGGGGTGGGGAAGAGAGTCCAGAGCAGAGAAGGATGGTCAGAGACTGGCATCAGGATGTGAAAGTCTTACAGTAACATGATCTCTTTCCTGTGCATGACCAAGAGCTTTTGATCTGTTTCTTGCTGGTCTACCTTTATTACATTTCCAGAATCTGACCATTTCTGACCGCTTCCACCACCACTGCCTTGGCCTGAGCCAACATCATCTGTCATTTGATTTATTCTAATATTGTCCTATCAGATCTCTGCTTTTACCTTGACTCTCTTAGAGTCTATTTTTTTTTTAATAAATTTATTTATTTGGCTGTGTTGGGTCTTAGTTGCTGCACATGGACTTTCTCTAGTTGCTGCAAGCAGGGGCTACTCTTCACTGTAGTGCGCGGGATCCTCATTGCCGTTGCTTCTCTTGTTGCCGAGCACGGGCTCTAGGCGCGTGGGCTTCAGTAGTTGCGGCACACGGGCTCAACAGTTGTGGCTCGAGGGCTCTAGAGCACAGGCTCAACAGTTGTGGCACACGGGCTTAGCTGCTCCACGGCATGTGGGATCTTCCTGGAGCAGGGATCAAACCCGTGTCCCCTGCATTGGCATGTGGATCCTTAACCACTGCGCAAACTAGGAAGCTCCTTAGAGTCTATTTTTAACAAGCTACTAAAGTCATCCTTTTAAAATATAAGTTAGAGCATGTCTCTCCTCTGCAAAGTCCAGCAATAACTTCCCATCTCCCTCAGAGTAGCAAGGTCCAAGCAGCAGCCTTCGTGGACCCACCCGCTCTGCCTTCCACCCTGTTACCTCTCTGACCTCATCTACTAACAGTTTTCACCTCACTCACTCCAGCCACACTCTGTGCTTAAATGTTACACATGCTCCTGCCTTACGGTCTTTGCTCTAGCTGTCCCCACTGTCTGAAACAATCTTTTCCCATATATCCACTTAATCAATTCCTGCAACTCCTTCAATTATTGTTCAGATGCCGCTTCCTTATAGAGGCCTACCTTTACTACTCTGACCACTCTCCCCCGTGTGTCCCCTACCTCCATCTGCTTTCTCAATCCCCCTTACACTGATCTACTTTTTTTCTCCATACCACTTCTCAATTCTAACATACTAGCTTATTTACTATGCTTACCATCTGTGTCTCTCCGATAGAATATGAGCTCCTTGAGAGCAGAAATCTTTGTTTTGATGTAGCCCAAGCACCTAGAAGAGTTTCCAAGAAGGTGCTCAATAAGAAGTGACAATAAGAATAAACTGCAAAGTGATAGAAAAAAACTTTCACAAATAGTTAAACAAATTTTTAAGAGAGCATGTAATGATTAATGAATACCTATTCAATTTGTTTTAGGAGATACTGATTTTCTTTTTCCGAATCTGTTAGTTCTATAGCTAAATTGAATTTCTTTAACCAAACACGTTCAACTGTTAAAACTGTGATAAAGTGACTTTCCAAAAAAAAATCTAAAAGATAGTAAACACTGTTTACATTGTCCAGATTCTCTTCTACATATCAAACCAATAAATATTTTAGGATACTGTACCTTAGTTATCTATTGCTACACAACAAATAACCCCCAAACTTAGTTGCTTAGAACGACAATAAACATTTATTATCTCATAGTTTCTGCAGTTCAGGAATCTGGGAGTGGCTTAATTGGGTAGTTCTGGCTCAAGGTCTCTCATGACCCTGTAGTCAAGATGCAGACTGGGGCTGTAGTCATCTGAAGGCTTGGCTAAGGCTGAGGACCCATCTCCAAGATGGCTCACTCGGTGGTTGGCAAGGTGATCTTGGCTGTTGGAAAAAAGCCTCAGTTGCTTCCCCCGTGGGCTCTCCAGGGCCTTAAATGTCTTCACAATGTGGCTGGCTTCCTCCAGAGTGGGCAATCCAAGAGAGAGCAATGCAGAAGCAGCAATGCTTTGCATGACCCTGCAAGTCATACACTATCACTTTCCACATATTCCACTGGTCATACAGACCAATGCCAATGAAATGTACAAGAGGACTATACAAGGGCATAAATACCAGGACATGAGCATCAATGGGGGCCATCTTGGAGGCTGGCTACTGCCAGTTATAACCAGTATTTGTATAATATTTTGTGTTCAGCTTTTTCTTCCCTGTATATATTTCTTTCTTTCTTTTTAAAATATTTATTTATTTATTTGGCTGCACTGGGTCTTAGTTGCGGCACATGGGATCTTAGTTGCAGCATGCGAATTCTTAGCTGCGGCATGCATGTAGGATCTAGTTCCCTGACCAGGGATCGAACCTGGGCCCTCTGCATTGCGAACATGGAATCTTAGCCACTGGACCACCAGGGAAGTCCCCTATATATATTTCTATTAACAATTTATATACTTCTTGCTTTAGAAACTATATGTTATTCCAATGATATTAACTCTTAAAAATTAAAAATGTCACAGACTTTTAACTGCTCTGAAAATATCATATCCCACCACTTGAAGCCATCCATTTTTTTCCGGTTATAGTCCCAATAGTTTACTTAAGAAAAGAATTAAAGTCAGAAAAACTACAACTCAATGTCCTGCTTGTTCCTAAGAGTGAAAATAAGTTTAAATACTTCAAATAAAAGTCCGATAATTTTAGAAAAGAGTAGGGAAAAATGAGACATCAGTTAATAAATGAATAATAAAAGTTAAATACTAAATCAAGGAAGATATAGAGTGAAAACAGTTATATTAACAGAAAAGCAACTTTCTTCATGCTACATTCAGAAAAAAAAATTCTAACACAATGGTAGCATTAATAATTAACACTTAGGTACTGAAGAGATATTTGGTAGAAAGGGAGAAGACTGACAAATGGCAAAGATTTGAAAACCACTGAAAAATTTTATAATAAGCATTTTTCAAATATTAACTAGATAAAAAGAGCTTTATTAAAAAACCAGCTTTTATTAGACCGTTGCCAAGGAGCTATAAGAAGACCTGTGAACGTATAAACTACAGGTGAGAGACTGAACAGGAAGAAGAATTTTCCAACAATATGAGTTGTCTCATCTCAGTGGAGAGAAAATTCTCGCCCCAAGGGCTCAGCCCAAATCGTATCACACTGTCCATGTAGATTCATAAATCAGAAGGCTGGTTGAATGAGATTTCTTTCAAGGTCTCTCCAACACTAAGATCAAATACTCTCTCAATAAAGAAACTGGAATTGGTAGTTACCAGCAAATATAAACTTACTTCCTATAAACAGATTCCTTCTTTCTGTACTTTCTTCCATTTTACTTAAAACATCATGAGACATGTGTCAAGAAGGCCCACTCTGTACAATGAACCATCTGAGTCTTATACTGAAATGAGGTCAGGCAGTGCATGCCTTCATTCTTCATTGTTTCAGCCTTGACTTAGCTACTATAATTACCGCCCAGGGAAAGCTGCGGCTATTGCTGCTTCACTTTCCTCAGAAGTCACAACCTTTTCTTATCCATTCATTAAAAGTAAAAAGTTCTTTACGTAAGAAGATACTATTAATCAAGAGGGGATTCATATTGTCCCAATGAGCAAAATGTAATGCAAATCTGAGGTGATAAACTATCTCTGCCTCCAAACCCATATCCACCATGGGAGACACTTATTTGCAGAAGAGTAATTGCAAGGAGCAGAGTCATTTGTCACTGTTTATACTGGAGTTTGTGGGAAGAGAAGTGAAAACATATTTTTCCTTTCTTGTTATCAACTGAAAAACAGTTACTCCTTCAAACATGCTGAATCAAAATGAAAAACTTGAGAAAGGCAAATATTACGACACCTCATGTATAAAACAAGGAATAGGGGCTCCATATAAGTACATTTCCTCAATGTCTTTTTAAAAAATATTTATTTATTTATTTAGGCTGCACCAGGTCTTAGTTGCGGCATGCAAACTCTTAGTTGTAGCATGAGAACTGTTATTAGTTGCGACATGCCTGCAGGATCTAGTTCCCCAATCAGGGATCAAACCTGGGCCCCCTGCACTAGGAGTGCAGAGTCTAACCTACTAGACCACGAGGCAAGTCCCTCAAATATGTCTTTAAGATGCTTCTTCTCTAAATACCATTACACATTCATTTTAATAGTGTTTGGTAAAAACGTTTCTAAAATGACGTATTTACGGTTCAGAGTTATGATTACGGTCTGAAGTTTTTTCTGTAAACCTGGGACGCCTTCAG
Organism: Hippopotamus amphibius kiboko; assembly: GCF_030028045.1. Taxonomy (NCBI): domain Eukaryota; kingdom Metazoa; phylum Chordata; class Mammalia; order Artiodactyla; family Hippopotamidae; genus Hippopotamus; species Hippopotamus amphibius. The sequence continues at coordinate 159,671,837 of NC_080189.1, forward strand.
GGGCTATAGGTCTATAGACTGTTTGCCCTTCTGCCAACAAATAGTCCCAGTTTACTATGCTTTTTGAGCTAGTTTTCCTTGACATCACGCTATCTATTATCGCTGATCAGTGTTGTCAGGTGTCTCACTCCTTCAATAAGCTGCCATTATCTACTTTAAAAAAAATCTTTTGTGGGATATGAATCAGAGAGCCGTAGTAATGAGACTTTTATGCCAACTTACACAAATGAGGGCCTCTCCAACAAATAAGGGTTGTGGAATTTGTGACAGCTCTTATTGGCTCATTGATCTCTTTCCATTTACTATCAGCTCTCAGCTGGGAGTAAGAAAGCAGAAATCTGACCTATGGAAAAGTAGGGTACTACTTTATACAGGTTACTTACCAATATTTTCTCTTCCTTCTGGGCTTTCTGCTTTGCTTCCTTCAACTAACATATCATTTTTTCAACCTGTAGAAGATGGACACGGATATTCATAAGAGCACTGTTCTCTTTATTTCCTCTCTTCTCAGTATGCCTATTTTTGATGCAATTATCTCTTTTTGCATTTCTGTTTCCAATCTATTCAGGCTTTGGCAAGCAGATCACCAAGTTAATCTCCTGACTTGCAGTCTAGTCCTCTTGGACTCTTTCCCCTTTTTCACAGTTTCTTTTAATTCAAACTACAAATGCAACCACTCTAATAAAATCACTTGTTTACAAAATCAGCAATAATAAGAAGACGCAAGTCACTCTCTAAGTGAGACTACGTTTTTGTGTAAATGTATGTGTGCACATGTATTGGGGGGCAGTGACTAAAAAGCTAATCCATAAACAAAGTGCATAAGTTTATAAGTTTGTGCACTTTGTGAGGACTTATTTTAGCTGTGAAGAACTCAAATATCAGTTGTGTGTTTCACAATGTGACTGAGAGTGGCACTCATATAGTGAGTATACGGTTAAAAGGGAGCAAGCCAATCCCAGTCCTAGATACACATCCACAAGACTGAAAATAGGGACTCATACAGATATTTCTATATCAATGTTCACTGCAGCATTATTCACAATAGCCAGAGTGGGAAAAGTGGGACCTCCCTGGTGGCCCTGTTGTTAAGAATCTGCCTGCCAATGCAGGGGACACCAGTTCTATCCCTGGTCCAGGAAGATCCCACATGCCATGAAGCAACTAAACCCATGTGCCACAAGTACTCAGCCTGTGCTATAGAGCTTGAGAACTCACAACTATTGAGCCCACATGCCATAACTACTGAAGCCTGAATGCCTAGAGCCCATGCTCCACAACAAGGGAAGCCACCACAATGAGAAGCCTGCACACAGAAATGAACACCCAGGACTTCCCTGGTGGTGCAGTGGTTAAGAATCTGCCTGCCAATGCAGGGGACACGGGCTCAATCCCTGGCCGGGGAAGATCCCACAGGCCACAGAGCAACTAAGCCTATGTGCCACAACTGCTGAGCCTGAGCTCTAGAGCCCACAAGCCACAACTACTGAGCCCATGTGCTGCAACTACTGAAGCCCGCATGCCTAGAGCCCATGGTCCACAACAAGAGGAGCCACCACACTGAGAAGCCCGTGCACCACAATAAAGAGTAGCCCCCGCTCTCTGCAACTAGAGAAAGCCTGCAAACAGCAACAAAGACCCAATGCAGCCAAAAATAAATAAATAAATTTATTTTTTTTAAAAGAAATGAACACCCAACACTGCCAATAAATAAATAAATAAATAAATAAATAAATAAGAAGTGGAAAACGCCCACGTGTCCATCAACAGATGCAAAATAAACAAAATAGCATACAAAAACACAATGGAATATTATCTTCCTATAAAAAGAAAAGTAGTTCGGATACATGCTACAACATGGATGAACCTTGAAAATGTTATGCTAAGACACACACTCACAAAGTGATTCCACTTACATGAAATATCTAGAATAAGCAAATTCACACAGAAAGTAGATTAGAGTTTACTAGGGGGTAGGATGAGAGGAGAATGGGAGTTATTGCTTAACAGGTCCAGAGTTTCTGTTTGGGGTGATAAAAAAGTTTTGCAAATAGATAGTAGTGATAGTCGTACAACACTGTGAATATAATACCACTGAATTCTACACTTTAAAAGGTTAAAATGAAAATTTTTATGTTGTATATATTTTACCACAGCTTAAAAAAAAAGTTCTTTAAAAGCTGAGGGAACCAAGCACTGCAAACATAGGATCATAAGAGGAAAAACTCTGGCTACTCTTTCAACAGAGCAACAGTTACGACAATGCTCATCCCTGAACTACCTCAAGAGCCAATTATGACTTAAGTTCTGAAGGGCGGAAGTGATACTCAAAAAATGTCTTTAAGCGTCTGAGTCTATACAGTATCTTCCATTCTCCCAGAAAGAGAAAGTTAAACTTACCAATGCAACATAAACTTGAAAATTATACATTTAAGAGAGGATGTGAACAATGTTATAAATTCTAACTACAGGGCCTCCAAAGCAAACATTTTCAAGAAAGGTCTTCTTACATTTTGTTTACAACTTCAACCTTCTCCAGGTATCCCCTTGGTATCCTAGGATGGAATGAGTGGTATCTACCCCTAAGCATGCAATCTTGACAACATTTCTATTAAGTTTTCCTTTTAAAAACACTCATTATGTATATGCCAATACACTGAACTCAAAACAAGAGACACCTCAAACTGGCATCTCCAAACATCCCCCTTCCTCCATGCCCCTGCCCACACAGAGAAGGTGAAATGGATTCTCTAATTTCCTGTCTATTAATGCCACCACCAACTGCCTAATTCACAACTCAAAATCTTCATCATCTTGGAACTCTCCTCTCTCATGCCCAATCTCTTACCAAGGACTGATGATTTTTTGCTTCACGATATCTTTCCCATCTCTTTCTTCCCTCCTAGCCCCTTGCTGATATCTAAAGTCTGACCTCTATTACCTCAGACTTGGACCATTATAGTCTCTTAATCTGTCCTCCGGTCACCAATGTCTCTCTTCTCAAATCCGTATGCTACTACCTTCCTAAAATGCTATTTTCATCATTTTTCCCACTAGACTGTAACCTGTATCATGGCAGGATTCATTCAGCTTTGAACAATGCACAACCTGGCTTGTAATATACGCCTAACTCATCAATGTGTGTTGAATGAATTAATGAATACATAAGTCACAATCACTTTCCTCCTGAAAACTTTCATCAATTTCCAACTGTCCATAACAGAAGTTACAAACTCAAATTCTGAAATACCTACTGGTGCCAGGCAGAAAATGTAAGTAAAGGTGTGTGTAATCAACAGGAAGTGGTGGGGACTGTGTCAACTGGAAAGCACATGTTCCATTTAAAGGGTAAGTTGCTTGCTGTGCCCACAAACTGCTGCCATGATAAAAGACAAGCTCAGTATTGCCAGGTCTTCTGATTTTTCAGGATAAGCTAAAAGCACAGATCTCTATGTAGAATCTGGTTTTTAAATAGTGACAACTAATTCTATTAAAAAAAAACAAACTCAAAAAACCACTGTGTAGACTAAATAAAACATATCTATGGGGACTCCCCTGGTGACGCAGTGGTTAAGAATCTGCCTGCCAATGCAGGGGTCACGAGTTTGATTCCTGGTCCAGGAAGATCCCACATACCTCGTAACAACTAAGCCTGCGTGCCACAACTACTGAGCCTACGTTCTTAGAGCCTGTGCTCCGCCAACAAGAGAAGTCACCACAATGAGAAGCCCTCGCCCTGCAACGAAGAGTAGCCCCTACTGGCCACAGCTAGAGAAAGCCAGCGCACAGCAACAAAGACCCAACGTAGCCAAAAAAATCCCCCCAAAACAAAAAACATATCTATGGGCCTAATCCAGCCCTCAAGTTACAAGTTGGTGACTCTGCTCTGTAGAATAAAAGACAAACTTCTTGCCTAACATTCTAAGTCCTTCTAAGTCCCAGGCTACCTAACCTAAGTTTTTTTGCCCACTGCTTTCATACAGAACCCTCTGCTCTAAGCACGCATCAGAACCCGCTGGAAGGCTTGCTAAAACATAGATTGCTGGGCTTCACTGCTAACATTTCCAATTCAATAGGTCTCAAGCGGGGGCTGAGAATTTGCATTTCTAACAAGTTACTAGATGATACCACTGGTACGTGGATCACACTTTGGGAACCACTGCTCTAGTTAAATTACTCCTTGTCTCAAGCACACACTGATTTTGCTTATTTGTTCTAACTTCCCAGAAAGCCTTCCCTTTTACTTTCAGCCTACCTCCTCCTGTAAACTTTCTCTATGACAGTCTTTCATGCCTCCAAATTCCTGTAGTACTTAGGGTCCATATCATCTCCCCTTCATCCATCACTGCTTGGTGATTTTTATTGTTCACTGTTTGTGCATAGCCTCCAATGAGGTTTTGTATTCTCAGACATCAAGGTCCAAGTCAGCACATTATATACCTGACTGTAAGCCACTTGAAGGCAGGGCCTTGTCTTGTCCCCCACTGTAACCCTCAAGCTGTCAGAGCCTGGTATTCAGTTGGTACTTACTAAACATTTCTTAAACGAATGAACATTTGACAGATCCATGAAATGAAAAGTGCAGATAACTGGGCCTAAAATTTGGGTATATAATTTTTTTTAAAGAACTGACTTTAAGTCTTGTTAATGGTTTTGTCAGAATGGACAACTAATAAAAATTGAATATTTTACAAATAAATTGCCAACAGATATAATTATCTGTGGCAATAGACTCTGTATATAAATAAAACAGTGACTGTTAAACTGATTTGAAAATTTATAAGACTAAATCCTTTATCTCCAGGATTCCTTATCCCCTGTAGGTATGTGAACTAGTCATAATATCACAAGATGATACCTAATTAACAGAATTCTACATTTGTACCACATGCAATGAAAAAGTAGGATGAAAGTAACTAACTCTCCATGATATTCAGAAATATTGATCAGTCTCCTTTAGATGACAATATATTTATCTGAGATTCTAAAGGCTGTGTGAAAACAAAACCAGAAACTGTTCACCTGGTCTCTTCTACTTATAGAACAGCATCAGCTATCAGGCAATTTCAAGGATGACTTATGAGTAGAAACTCGGTCTCCAAGCTAAATCAGAATAAAGCCACTCATGATGACCTTACAGAGTAAACTCAACTTTGGAACTACTGGAAGAAAAAATTTTGGTGGAAGAAATACTACGTATTTTGAGATACAGTCCGAAGTTCTTATTTGGCTTTTTGAGCAACTCCACACTTGATGGTATTACAATCAATGGGACAAGAGAAAAGTTAACATTATTTGGTAAAGACAGAAAATCCAATTCGGGGGAAAAAAAACCCCAAAAAACAAAAAAACCAACCAACCGGGGAACAAATGAAGTACATTTACAGCTTTAAGATATCAAAGATGTTACCTTACATCCAGATATTTTGCCCTACCTACCAGGACCATAATGATCTCGTCTGCATGGGGATTCAGCTGAGACACTCCACATTTCTCTGTTGACCAGGAATTATGTAAACTGGGCAAAAAAAAAAAAAAATTACAAAACCAAGTCAACAAAACACTAAGTGCTTATCCCATTTTAAAAGCATTAGCGTTCTAAACAATAAAGCAAAGCAAATTTATTCAGCAAAATAAACTTCATAGTAAAACTACCTACAAGAAAGTATGGAAGGAAATGCTACCAGATGAATTGCTAAATAGCAACTTCCTACTCTACCATCTGTACTATCAGATGTTTTTTACAAACAGATGATTGAATAATAACATCCAGTTCTTTGGAAGAGAATGTGGAGGTTCAGAAGACTGTAGATTCTAGAACTACATCTACTACAGCGTGAATCTGGGCATTTCTCTTAGCCATATTCAAGTTATAACAGTTTTAACTACAAAAGCAAACTTAAAGTCAATAAAAATATGTTGTATGCTAAAATAACTATAAAGCATTGCACGTAACTAAAGTATTACGCATGTATATTAAGAAATAATCTCATTACAGTCAAAGTTTCACGTTTATAAATGAATCTACAGACAACACAAGTCTTGGACTGACTTTCATATTCACAGCAACCTATTTAGAATGAATTCCAAATATGAAGCCTCTGACAGAAGATGCCCTACCCTCTGTTTTCTGCAAGTTATCAATAGGGTGCCTTTTCAGAACCTTAGACATATAAAATCAACCGTAACTTTATAGATTCTATACCAGAATAAACCCCTTCAGTGTATGGTGATTCCACCATGGACCCATGGAAGTGTGACATGCAAACAGAGGGAGAAAAGCACCAGGAACAGAGTAAGCCACTATCATGCCAGCAGATGGTATGGCTAAAAAGATTTTCAGTGCTCACTGACATTAACACCAATCAGCATGTTCCCTCTAACCACTCAACTCAGAAACAGAAACGACGTTAAGTGGGGGAAAAAAGGCGGGGGGGGGGCGGGGCGGGGGGTTGCATCAGAGACCTCTGGACAGGGTGCAGCGATTAAGCCCTCCTTAGAGAAATAGAGAAGGCAGATGTACAATGAAGTTTTAAAAGAAATTTTAAATTTATTTTGAAAGGGAGAATAACGCACAGCAGAGCTCCCATCACGTTTCGTAACTGTTGTCCTGGCACCCAAAATTCCCTATCTTCCTCAATGATTCACGGACTAACTCACTGAATGAAGGCATAATCACAGCGCTCCTGCTCTGAAAAAGGCGAACAATACTTTTGAGTACTACTCCTTTTCACAGGTGTGCTGTTGGGGGGTGGGGGTGGGAGGGACGACCCACCAAACAAAAACAAAAAACACACCAAAAGGCAGGAGCTTTCAGCTTTACGCGACTCGCAGAAAAGAGAGAGCTGCGGCCGCAGGAGGTTATCATTAGCAAACGGGAATCCGGGGTCGGCTCTAGGCAGGCAGCGCGGCCAGGGCAGGACAGAATGGGATCGAAGGTCTGACCCCAGGACACTCCTCTGCAAGGCCTCCTCCGAGGCCCCGGAGCCCCTCCTACCCCAGGTGGCAGCTCTTCTCTCTCCGCCCCGCTCCCCGACGCCCGGGCGCGCTGCCCGCCTCACCCCCAGCCACCACCCTCAGGGAAGTCCTCAACTGTCTCACCAAAAAATGTATGGCCTGGGAAGCCCGCCGGCTGCGCCATCCCTTACAGAATTAGCAAGAGTTAGAAGCCAGGAGAGGGAGAAGGAAACCAAAAAGGTCGGGGCAGCTTCGGGAGAGGCGGAGCAGGGACGAGAGCGAGGCGGCCACGGCCACGCTGGCTGTAGCGCGAGGGCAGAAGAGGGCGCGAGGGCAGAAGAGGACGCGAGGGCGAGACGCGAAACGCTGCAAACCAGGCGAGAGCGGCGCTCCGACGACCGCGGCGCGGGCCGCCCGGGTCTGGGCGGCCCCTTAGGAGAGGACGCCCCGACCATCTGCGCCGCCGCCCGGGGCTGGCCGGCTCCGGCCTCCCAGCCCGCCCAGTCCGGACCCCAGCCAGGTTCTGGCGCGCCCGCGCTCGCACACTCACCTCGCGCGCCGCCACGGCGCGGCCGCCCGCCGCCCTCGGCGCGATCGCCGCCCCGCCTCCTGCGCCGGGCGAGCGGACTGGGCCCCGTGGGGCGGTGTCGGCGCTACGTCACGCGCGCGTGCGCTCTCTGCGCGCTGGCAACGGTCCGCGCGGAGCGTTACCCCGTTCGGCGTGCTGGTGGCCTTGGAGACGAAGCCGGGCCTGGGCGGCGTAGAGAGAGGACAACGGCAGCGGGGCCCCTGGAGAAGCCAAGATGCCGTCGAAGGGAAAGGACCAAAAGAAAGGGAAGGGCAAAGACAAAGAGAAGAAGAAGAAGTAAGGAGAAGCCACCCTGGGGTCGTAGCTCCCTGGGCCTGCCCTCCAGGGATTCGCAGGGGCGGGCCAAGGGGCGCCCTCCCGCCTCGCCTCCTGGAGCCTCCTCTTGCTCTCCCTGCTCCTCAGAAGGACGGCTCCAATATTCCCCAAATGCACGCCAAACCATACCTCTTCAGCTGAGACAAGAGCGTGAGATTTGGGACCCTGAAGTAATTTAGACACAGCCCCTGCCTATATGTAATGCACTAACAAGGAGGCAGATAAGTTCTCAAAGAATAGGAGTAACATAGGACCGAATGAAAAAAAAAAAAAAGTGCTAGTGGAGGGAAAAAGAACTGAGAATGAGGAAGTGTTAAGTTCTGACACTAGAAATGAAGGTCAGGATAACATGTCTTGGCATATCGGAGGTCCTCTAGACCTGTGCTGTCCAATAGGGTAGTCACCGGTCGTGTGTGGCTATTAAAATTAGTTAAAATTAAAATTAAAAATTCAGATCCTCATTTGCACTGGCTACATTGCATGTACTCAGTAGGCACATGTGGCTAGTGGTGGCTGTATTGGACAGCCCAGATATAGAGCGTTAACATCATCACAGAAAGTTGTATTGGACAGCACTGCTCTAGACCAGTGGTTCTCAGCCAGGGTGATTTTGGTTCCCAGGGGACATTTGTCAATATCTGGAGACATTTTTGGTTGTCACATCTGGGGACCTCTAGTGGATAAGAGACCAAGGATGTTGTTAAATATCCTACAATGCACAGGACAACCCCCAGTCCCAGACCAAACAAAGAATCATTAGTAGTTGGGAAACCCTGCTCAAGGCTTTAAGCTTCTCAAGAATTAGGCACTAAGCATTATTCACTGTATTTCCAGCACCTAGAGGAGAGCCTGGATCATAACAGATGCTTACTATTTGTTAAATAAACAAATTAAGGTGTCTGCTTGTGTATGCCTCAACTTGAATCTTTTTTTTTTTTTTTCCTTTTCCCCCACAAATACTATGCTCTAGTGATCTGGTTTCATTAGTTTTTGCCTGTAGCCTGATGATCTCAGCTGTGTGGTTGAGATGATCTTGGGCATCCAAAGAACCTCTGCGTGATTGAAGTAGTTCCTTGGGCTTTTTCAAGGATTCCTTTTGGTTCAAAGGAAAACATAAAAGGTTTGCCCAATTTGGGTAATTATTCAGGTTTCCCCAGACTGGTCAGAATTTCTGAAGTGGATAGTATCGTACTAAATCTTTGCAGGCTTGGAGTTGCTGCTAGATTGCCACTAAACTTATTGGATGACCCTAGTGGTTCCTAGACACATTGGAGTCATACATGTTGTCCAGCGACACTATATATGGGACCACAACGGAATCCTTGTAAAGTTTATAAAGTAACTTATTTAGGAGAGTAATGCATGCTCAGTCCGGAAAGTTTAGGAAACGTGGAAAGTCAAACAGAAAACAAAACCACCTGTAATCCCATCATTCAAAGATAACCACTACTGTAATTTTGGAATATTTTTTTTCTTTATAAAATGATAGCCCAATATACAAATTTATTTTTAACTTCCCCCCCCCAATGTATTAATATAAGTATTCTTCCACAATGTGATTTTTTAAAAAATACAACTGTGTAGTTAGTCTAGCATTTTTCAGAAGTGCCAAGGGCTTATCACATTCCTGGAACTCACTGGCATATGTTTTCTATTTTTGACCATGCATCTACAGTGCACATATCAACACTCAGAAACACTGAGGGTAACAGACCACGTGTATTTCTTATTAACTCATTCTCCCAACAGTATTTGCTCATATATGCCAGGCAAATGCCAAACAAAACAAATAATAATAAAGAGAAAGTTGTAATACTAATATAGTAGAGAAATAGTTACATGCTGTCAATGTCCTCTTCCTGCAGGAAGATGATAAAAGTTGAGGAATCTGCCATGGAGAGAGCCAAGGCCAATGCCTCCCTTTGGGAGGCCAGGCTGGAAGTCACAGAACTCTCTAGAATTGAGTATCGTGATACTTCCCGGAGACTGGCAAAATGTAATGAAGAATTAAAGAAACAGCAGCATAGAATGGAGAAAGACACAATGTCTGTATTGAGCTACCTGAAGAAACAGGATCAGGAAAAAGATAATCTGGTAGGTAGGTAGAAACCCTTCCGAGCCTTAGTAACTACCTCTGTGGTTATACTGCTGTGTTACATATTTCAAGGATTTTAATTCCTTGAAATCTCATCACATAGTTAAGACATTTCAGTTGACTTTAACTCTCCTTGAAGCAACATGTTATTTCAGAATGGCTTTGCTGTCAGAATTGGCTCTCTCTTATTTTCAGCCTTGTCCGGTGTTTTCTTGGCTGAAACAAAGATTGATGATCCTAAGGGAACATTATGATCAACTTTAAGAACAAGAGTGTGGTATATGATCTCTCTATATTTTTTCTTATTGATAACTACTTAAGTAGCTAACGATCTGTAAAGCAATTCACTGATAATCCATGATCACATGGTTATGAACCCAGCAATTTGTATCTCTTCTTTTTGGCCTTTTGAATCTTGAATTTATCTTATTGAACCTTGTTGAAATGTTGGGAGTAGAGCTATCATTTTAGATCTGGGGAAAAAAGGGAAGGGAACTAACATTTTGGGGCCTCTGTGCCAGGCAATATGCTAGGTACTTTACCTCTGCTATGTCATTTAGTCCTTTTAATAACCCACTGTAGCTACAAATTGTCATTCCTATTTTACAGATAAAGAAATTGACTCTACAGACAGGTAACTTGCCTGAAGGCTCACAGCTAGTGGGTGTTAACGTGGAATTTAGGTGTGACTTAAATTCTTCTCTTTCCCTTTTGTCTCTATGAGTCCCATGGAGACCCAAGGAAATTTACACCAAGCTTCGTTCCCATGGACATTTCTGTATTTTTACTACTTATGTATTGTACATCCACAAATAATACATATTATAGTCTTGTTTTAAAATTTATGTGAGTTATGTCATATATACATATCTTTTGCAACTTTTTTTAAATAAAATGTTTTGTGGTATATTTACAAAAATCATGAATCAGTTCATTTTTTAAAAGTTGGTAATGAGCGTGCTTTATTTTTTGATTCATTATTAACTGCTTTCTAATATTCCATCAAATAAATAAGCCAAAATCTACTTGTTTATACCACCCTGTGGGTCAGTTAGACTCCATTTTTTCATTATTATAAATAGACTTTCAGTAAACATTCTTGTGTATGTCTGCTTGTGCCCATGTGTGAGAGTTTCTCTAGAGTAGACACTTAGAATTTAAATTACTATATTATGAGGTATGCATAGTTTCAACTTCACAAGGGTTAAAATTGAACTCCAAAGGGGTTATACCAATTTACACTTTCACAAGCAATATATTAAAGTGAGTTCCCGTTTATTCACATTTTTGTGAATACTTAATATTATACTTAATAATTTTTGTTCGATTTTATGGGTGTAAATTGGTATGTCACTTTTAATTTGTATTTTCCTATTAGTCACTTCAGCATCTTTTATATGTTTGTTCACCCTTTTTTTTTATTGTTTTTTATGTGTTTCCTTCAGTATACATATTGGAGTGATGCAAAGCATTTCTTCTACATAAGGATAACATGCAAATTCATGAGTCATTCCATAATTTTTTTCAAATGCCACATTTTCAGGGAGACCCTTGCTCACTACCCTCTTTAAAATTAAAACTATCTCCCTTGTTTTATTTTCTTTGTAATATTTATTACTTTCTGTCATACTATATGTATGTTTCTTATGCATGTATTTGTTTATTTTCTCTTTTCCTGATTAGAATGAAACCTCATAGAAATAAGAATTGGGCGCCTTTTTATTTTTTTTTAATTTTAAAAAAATTCTTTCTTTCTTTATTTATTTATTGCCTGTGTTGGGTCTTTGTTGTTACACACGGCTTTCTCAAGTTGCAGCGAGCGGGGGCTACTCTTTGTTGTGGTGCGTGGGCTCCTCATTGCCATGGCTTATCTTGTTTCGGAGCATGGGCTGTAGGCGCTTGGGCTTCAGTAGTTGCGGCACACAGGCTCAATAGTTATGGTGCATGTGCTTATTTGCTCTGCAGCATGTGGGATCTTCCTGGAACAGGAATCTAACCCATGTCCCCTGAATTGGCAGGCGGATTCTTAACCACTGTGCCACCTAGGAAGCCCCTGAGGGCCTTTTTAAGTTATTGTTGAGTGCTATATCTCCAGCACCTCGTATGGGCCTGGCATATAGTAGGCACTCATTAAAATATTTTTGCGTGCATGAATGAATGGCTTGTGATTGCACTGATGCTTTGAAAAAGTTAATAGCAATCAAAACTGAGTTCAAGATGATATTAGAAAAAAAAAAGATGATATTAGAGAAATTGGACAACTGAACATTTGTATGCGTTTTATGTGTTTTATTAAATAAAGTGTAATTTTTTTGTACATTTCTTTTTAACCTTCTTTCCTAGGCAACTTCCATTTTTAAAATTGCTCTTTGAATAGTATGCATTATTAAAATTGTCTGCTATAAAGTATTATTCTAAAATAAGCCTTTAGGCCAGCCGTGCAGATAATTTTCAAAATTCATTATATAGAAGCTTTGTGGTCTGCGTTAGCTAATTGATATTGGTCTGCATTTATCAGTATCACTTGTATTTCCTGATTTCCACCTTCTTCCATGTATCAAAGGCCAGCATCTGACTGTAGCAAATACATAATTTTCTCAACAATCATGGATACCCATTAAAACCAAAGAAATTACTTTGGGATGAAGAAGTAAAATAGATTCAATATACCCTGCTTAACTAGCTCTCTTCTAGTTTTGTTACTCATTCTGCCATATCCTAGAAGTGTGTTATTTGCTTAAACTTTATTTAAACTGTTTTTCTGTCTTACTTCATGTTATTATAGAAATATCAGAAATGAAGTATGTTTTGATAACTATTACATCTTGGACAAGATTAGGAGATTTTCCTTATGGGTTTTTGTATTTAAGGATTTGTTCAATCAACACAAAATAAATCTAATTATATTTTACACCTGTCCTGCATGACTTAGGACTGTCTCAATTTATTTTAAAACATTTTTAGGTTTTCCTTAAACTATTCTAAGATTATTTACAACAATATTTCACTTCTGTATCCTCTGATTCTATAACCATGTCAAGGAATTTTTAGTTTAAAAAGCTACTCAGATTTCCTACTAAAACATGCCAGCATCCTTGGAGAAACGATTGATTCTAAGACTGGATCACGGAGAGTAAAAAAATGAACTTGGAATATCTTATTGTGACAGGAAGTAAGTAAAAAAAAATTAAAGGACACAGCTGGTAGCTTAAAGGGGCTCCCACTGGCCAAATCTGGGATATTCAAAATAAATAATGACAGTAATAAATTATAACTCATTAAATAAAATGAGTCCATGAGTACATACAGCTAATAGATAAATATATGCATTAATAAATAAAGGAGAATAGAAAGCTTTTCCTTACAGTGGAATGCAGTAAATTATTAAACTTCCAAGGAATGGGACTTCCCTGGTGGAGAAGTGGTTAAGAATCTGCTGCTAGGGGACATGGGTTTGATCTCTGGTCCAGGAAGATCCCACATGCCATGGAGCAACTAAGCCCATGCGCCACAACTACTGAGCCTGTGCTCTAGAGCCGGTGAGCCACAACTACTGAGCCCATGTGCCACAACTACTGAAGCCCATGCACCTAGAGCCCATGCTCTGCAACAAGAGAAGCCACTGCAATGAGAAGCCCGTGCACTGCAATGAAGAGTAGCCCCTGCTCACCACAACTAGGGAAAGCCCATGCGCAACAAAGACCCTACACAGCCAAAAAAAAAATTCGAAGTAATGATGGGGTTAGAAAAATCACCATTTGGCTTCAGAGTAATAATTGATTCAGTCAAGAACAACAGTGAATACTAAAACTAGTGGCGGAAAGTTTGATGAGCAGGATATTTGCGTAGTCTCAGCATACCTTCCCCCCAATTACTTAATAATTACAAAAGGAAAAATAGTAACTTTTAAGTGGAGAAATATGGCAGACACAATCTCAGTCAGTCTTGATTACAGTTAATATTAGTCACCTCATGATGTGATGCAGTGACAAGGATACATCATCACTTAAGCAGTGTATGCTTGCCAAAAAGGCATAATGGAGTCTTCTCATGAAGAAACATCAGGCAACTCCAACCCTGGCCAGTATTCTTCAAAAACTTTGATATCGTAAAAGACAAAGACCAAGAGACTGCTACAGATTAAAGAGACTAGGATATATGACAACTAAGTATAATCATAATCAGGGATTATGTCCTGGACCAGAAAAATAAAAGTTACAATAAAAGGACACCATTGGGACAATTGATGGCAAAATTTGAATATGGACTATAGAGTAAATAATAGTATTTTATCAATGTTAAATTTCCCAATTTTGATCATTGTACTGTGCTTCTAAGAGATTGTCCTTTTTTTAAGGAAATACATACTAAAATATTTAGGGTTACAGGGGTATGATGTCCTAAACTTATTCTCACATGCTCCAGAAAAAACAATTTCAAAAGTCTATATCATGTGAATATAGATGCAAAAAATCCTCAACAAAATACTAGCAAACAGAATCCAATAGCACATTAAAAGGATCATACACCTTGATCAGGTGGGGTTTATCCCTGGAATGCAAGGATTCTTCAATATATGCAAGTCAATCAATGTGAACATCATATTAACAAATTGAAGGATAAAAACCATATGATCTCAATTGATGTGGAAAAAGCTTTTGACAAAATTCAACATCCATTTATAAGAACTCTCCAGAATCGGGCTTCCTAGGTGGCGCAGTGGTTAAGAATCTGCCTGCCAATGCAGGGGTCACGGGTTCGATCCCTGCTCTAGGAAGATCCCACATGCCACAGAGCAACTAAGCCCGTGTGTTGCAATTATTGACCCTGTGCTTTAGAGCCTGTGAGCCACAACTATTGAGCTCATGTGCTGCAACTACTGAAGCCCACGCGCCTAGAGCCTGTGCTCTGCAACAAGAGAAACCACGGCAACGAGGAGCCTGCGTACCACAATGAAGAGTAGCCCCCACTCACTGCAATTAAAGAAAGCCCACGCAAAGCAAAAAAGACCCAACACAGCCAATAAAATAAATAAATAAATAAATTTAAAAAAAAAAAAAGAACTCTCCAGAAAATGGGCATAGAAGGAAATTACCTCAACATAATAAAAGCCATATATGACAAATCAGCAACCAACATCATTCTAAATGGTGAAAAACTGAAAGCATTCCTCCAAGAAAAAACAAGACAAGGGTGTCCACTCTCACCACTATTATTCAACATAGTTTTGGAAGTTTTAGCCACAGCAATCAGAGAAGAAAAAGAAATAAAAAGAATCCAAATCGGAAAAGAAGTAAAATTATCACTCTTTGCAGATGACACGATATTATACATAGAAAACCCTAAAAATGCTACCAGAAAACTGCTAGCACTAATCGATGAATTTAGTAAAGTAGAAGGATACAAAATTAATGCACAGAAATCTCTTGCATTCCTATACACTAACAACGAAAGGGCAGAAAGAGAAATTAAGGAACACTCCCATTTACCATTGCAAGAAAAAGAATAAAATACCTAGGAATAAACCTGCCTAAGGAGGCAAAAGACCTGTATGCAGAAAACTATAAAGCACTGAGGAAAGAAATCAAAGATGATACAAACAGATGGAGGGACATACCATGTTCTTGGATTGGAAGAATCAACATTGTGAAAATGACTATACTACCCAGAGCAATTTACAGATTCAATACAATCCCTATCAAATTACCAATGGCATTTTTCGCAGAACTAGAACAAGAAATTTTACGATTTATATGGAAACACAAAAGACCCCGAATAGCCAAAGCAATCTTGAGAAGGAAAGACAGAGCTGGAGGAATCAGGCTCCCTGACTTCAAAACTATACTACAAGGTTACAGTATGGTACTGGCACAAAAATAGAAATAATGTAGATCAGTGGAACAGAATAGAGAGCCCAGAGATAAACCCACACACATATGGGCATCTTATCTTTGACAAAGGAGGCAAGAATATACAATGGAGAAAAGACAGCCTCTTCGATAAGTGGTGCTGGGAAAATTGGACAGCTACATGTAAAAGAATGAAATTAGAACACTTCCTAACACCATACACAAAAATAAACTCAAAATGGATTAAAGATCTAAATGTAAGGCCAGACACTAAAAACTCTTAGAGGAAAACACAGGCAGAATACTGTATGACATAAAGCAAGATCCTTTTTGACCCACCTCCTAGAATCATGGAACTAAAATAAAAAATAAACAAATGGGACCTAATGAATTTTTTAAGAACTTTTATTGAGATACAATTGACATACAATAAACTGCATATATTTAAAGTGTACAATTTGATATTTTTTCTGATTAGTAATGTATATATGGCAATCTCAATCTCCCAATTTATTCCCCCCCAACCCCCCCCACCCCGCTTTCCCCACTTGGTGTCCATATGTTTGTTCTCCATATCTGTGTCTCCATTTCCACCTTACAAACCTGTTGATTTGTACCATTTTTCTATATTCCGTGTGTATGTGTTAATATACAAAATTTGTTTTTCTCTTTCTGACTCACTTCACACTGTGACAGTCTCTAGGTCCATCCTTGTCTCTACAAATGTCAAATGGGATCTAATGAAATTTAAAAGCGTTTGCACAGCAAAAGAAACCGTAAACAAGACAAGAAGACAACCCTCAGAATGGGAGAAAATATTTGCCAATGAGGCAAGTGACAAAGGCTTAATCTCCAAAATATACAAGCAGCTCATGCAGCTTAATACCAAAAAAAGCAAATAACCCAATCCAAAAATGGGCAGAAGACCTAAATAGACATTTCTCCAAAGAAGACAAGCAGATGGCTAACAAACACATGAAGAGATGCTCAACATCACTAATCATTAGAGAAATACAAGTCAAAGCCACAATGAGGTATCACCTCACACTGGTCAGAATGGCCATCATCAAAAAAATCTAAAAACAATAAATGCTGGAAAGGGTGTGGAGAAAAGGGAACCCTCCTGCACTGTTGGTGGGAATGTAAACTGGTACGGCGACTATGGAAAACAGTATGGAGGCTCCTTAAAAAACTGAAAATAGAACTACCATATGATCCAGCAATCCCACTACTCCGCATATACCCAGAGAAAACCATAATCCAGAAAGAAACATGTACCACAATGTTCATTGCAGCACTATTTACAATAGCCAGGATATGGAAGGAACCTAAATGCCCATCAACAAATAAATGGATAAAGAAGATGTGGCACATATATACAGTGGAATATTACTCAGCCATGAAAAGGAATGAAATTGAGTTATTTGTAGTGAGGTGGATGGACCTAGAGACTGTTATACAGAGTGAAGTGAGCCAGGAAGAGAAAAACAAATACCATGTGCTAACTCATATATATAGAATCTAAAAAAAATGGTAATGATGAACGCAGGGACAAGGCAGGAATAAAGATGCAGATGTAGAGAACAGACTTGAGGAAACGGGGTGGGGGGCGAAGGGGAAGCTGGGACGAAGTGAGAGAGTAGCATTGACATATATACAGTAGCAAATGTAAAATAGATAGCTAGTGGGAAGCTGCTGCATAACACAGGGAGATCAACTCGATGATGGGTGATGACTTAGAGGGCTGAGATAGAGAGGGTGGGGAAGAGTCATGGGAGGGAGGGGATATAGGGATATATGTATAAATACAGCTGATTCACTTTGTTGTACAGCAAAAACTGGTACAACTGTGTAAAGAAATTATATTCCAATAAAGAGCTTTAAAAAAAAGTCTATATCATATATATATCTAGATAGACCTATCATAGAGGGAAACCAAATGCAGCAAAATTGGGTGGAGAGTATATGAGAATTCTTTGTACTGTTCTTGAAACTTTTCTTTTAAAAATTACTCATTTAAGAGAAATGCAAATGAAAACTCCATGTTATCACTTCACACCCATTAAGATGGCTACTCTCAGAAAATAGCAAGTGTTGGTGAAGATGCAGAAGAATTGGAATCCTTGTGCACTGTTGGTGGGAATGTGAAATGGTGTAGCCATTATGGAAAACAGTACAGAGGTTCCTCAAAAAATTAAAAATAGAATTATCATGTGATCCAACAATCCCACTTCTGGGTATATTTCCAAGAGAATTTAAAGCAGGATCTTGAAGAGATATTTGTACACCCATGTTCTTGAAACATTATTCATACAGTCAAGAGGTGGAAACAACTCAAATGTCTGTTGATGATTGAGTGAATAAAAGAAAATGTGGTATACACATACGATGCAGTTTTTAAAAAAAGAAGGAAATCCTGTCATATGCTACAACATAGATGAGCCTGAAGGCCATTATGCTAAGTGAAATAAGCCAGTTACAAAAGGACAAATACTGTATGATTCCACTCAAATGAAGCATCTGAGGACAGGGAATGTTGCCCGACATTCCAGTAAACAAAGAATGTTGCCCACCATTCCAGTTCTACAAGGATCAAGCCATCAGCCATTGCAGCCCTCCACCCCCAACCACCACCTGCCTCCCCCCACGGTGTATCCTGAGGAGAATTCAGGATGGAGAAAAACAGCATTCTGTGCTTTAGATACTAACCCTAGAGAGTTAAGATATAAGGAATAATTTCAACAAGCCCAGATTCTTGCATCTTCCCTTACATAGAAAAGCACTAAAATCATTAATTTGAAATGCCTGATCCTTGTGATTAGTAGTAATCTTTTGACATCTGACTGCATGTTTTTTTCCAGCAAGAAACTCCTGTATATCCTGGCTCCTCTCTTACCGCCTCTGAGCAGTTCCTCAGAGCTATCTGAGAGGCTGTTTCCCAGGCTATAGCCCTCAGTATAATCCTGGAATAAAACTTAATTCACGACTTTTAGGTTGTGTGGTTTTTCTTCAGTGGACATATCTGGAGTAGCCAAAATCACAGAAACAATGTAGAAAGGCTAGCAGGACGGAGGAGAAGGAATGAGTGTCTCATGAACATAGAGTTTCTGTTTTGCAAGACGAAAAAGTTCCAGAGATCTGCTGCACAGCAATATGAATATATCCTTAAAAATGGTGCAGATGGTAAATTTAATGTTGTGTTTTTTAACACACACACACACGTGTTACCCAGGGAAACGTGATAATAGCCAAGTTTTGGAAGCTGGAAATAGCAAGTTAACAGTATGGATTATGTCCTCTCTTCTTGTCTTCCCACCTTACTCCACCTCTGCGACCCTACTGGTTTTAATATCATGTGAAAACTAAGCAACTTAATTAAGTTAGGATGCAGAGCAATTTCTTTACCTTCCTCTGTATTTCCATTTTCTACAGATTGAAAAACTGAAACAGCAATTGAATGAAACAAAGGAAAAAGCCCAAGAAGAGAAGGAAAAATTGGTATGTACATTAATGCTTCACTTATTCGTGGTCAGGTTTCTGGCAAGTTCAGATATTTAAGACACAAGGAGAATAAGTGAGTAGGTCCTCTGAGCAGCTCCGTGACCTTAAAGCTCATACACTTTTGATTGTACAGAAGCTCAGAAATAACATAAAATTATGATATTGTAGAAAACCGTCTGGTAGTAGCAGTGCTTACTGATCTTGCGCCCTAGGGCTTTTCAGTGGACAGAGCTAGGAAGCATATAGTTTTTGAAGATTAAAATATATCATGAGCCCATATTAATACTTTAAATTCAGATGCAGGAGTACAGAATTTTTACTTAACTTTATCTGTATTTCTTTTCTCCCTCACCAAAACCCCTGGTTCTTAATGATACCAGTATAATTGTGTACTTTCTTCAAACCTTAATACACCAGTAGGCACAGAATACTAATATTAATACTACCACCAACATAAATTAGTGGATACAGTTTAAGATTTGGTGGGGGGGCACTTTTCCTCTTAGGGTATGTATTGATAGGGTCTACAATCAAATTAACAAGGTTTAAAAATAACTTGAGAGAGGGACTTCCCTGGTGGTCCAGTGGTAAAGAATCTGCCTTCCAGTGCAGGGAACTCGGTTTCAATCCCTGGTTGGGGAACTAAGATCCCACAGGACAACTAAGCCTGCATGCCACAACTACTGAGCTCACATGCCACAACTGAAGAGAAGCCTGTGCTGCCACTTAAGACCTGATGCAGCCAAAAATAAATAAGTACATTTTTAAAAAAAATGATTTGAAAAAATTCCTTTCTGTGAGGTTATGCTACCAATGCAACAACAACACATTTTGCTTTTGTTTTTTAGGAGTTGCTTTAAAAAATTAATTTAATGTAAAATTATGTAATTATATAATTATAATTATGTAAAATATTTATGTGGTTCCAAAGTAAAATCTATCAAACATGGTATATTCTGAGAAATCTAACATCTATCCAGGTCTCTACAATATACCAGAGTATATTATCAAAATGGAATTTTGTCAACATGATAGGTAAGAAATGATATTTCAGTGTACTTCAATTTGCATTTCTCTTATTATGAGCTAGGCTGAGCATTTTTTCACGTAGTTGAAGGTCATTTGCATTTCTTTTGATAGCTCTTCTTCATTTTTTAATTGTGTTATTGGCCCTTTTTTTACCCTCTATATCCCTCCCTTTTTTTCTCCTTACCCTCTCCTTCTCTTCCCTTTCTACTCCGCTCTCTTTTTTCTTCTCCTCCTCTGTCTTCCCCCTTCCCTCCTCGTTCTCCCACTTTCTTCTTTCTTTATTTATGAGAGATATTGGCCCTCCCTTTGTCTCTTATCTTACTAATTTTGACTTAGTATCAGGGATGTTATTTATCTTTCTTACAGATTAAAGATTTGTTTAGTCTTCTCATATACTTCTTTTAAATAAATATCTACATTTTCTATACAATATCCGCTCATTTTAGAATTTTTTCCTTATTCAAGGCACTTGATCTCTTTTAACAAAAATTAAAACTTTATGCAAAAATATAAAGGGAACATTTCTTCAAAGAAGATAGACAAATGGCTTAAGGCTTCAAACGGAACAGGACTCTGTGTGACCTCTGTTCTTTTTCCTAACTCATTTACCTGTTTTGTCTTGTTTTGTTTTGCATACAGGAACAAAAATATACTGTGCAAATAAGTAAGCTAGAGGGACAATTCCATCAAAAAGTCAAAGAAATTGGCATGATTCAGACAGAACTCAAAACAATAAAACAATTCCAGAAGAGAAAAATCCAAGTGGAGAAAGAATTAGATGATGTAAGTTTCTTTCTTCCTTCCTTTTTTTCTTTTTTTTAAAGGAGATTAGAATTAACTACTTATATCTGCAAAGGCCTTCACAGACATTTACTCCTGTGAGATGGTAAAGGATTCCCTCTGACATTTTAGAGATTATTTGAGAGAAGGAGGGAAGACATATGTGTAGTAGGACTGGATGCAAAAAGTCTTGATCATTAGACTTTTCTTTTTCTAAGCATTGATTTCTTTGCGAAGTCACCAGATCTTAGCCAACACACCTCTCACATTTATCAGCAGTTAAACCTTTGGAAATACAGCTCTAGAAAAACATTTGGGGCAAAGTAGCAGAGTCCTAAAGGAAAATATGTTTAGATGAATGATAATTTTAGAAAAATTTAAGACACTCTGGGTAGGGGTGAATGGGTTGAAGAAAACTGAGTACTTTCAGAAAGTTTCTCTGACCTTGCAGGCTCTTTCCATTCCCTCAGTTCAGAATATAGTTTTACTGCATTAATGACAATGCAAAAAGTGGCACAGATGAGGACTGGGCACAGGTAGCTGAAATCAGCTTTGTGGTTTTGGGCAAATTACCCTCTCTATACCTAGATTTCCTCATCTGTAAAAGGGAGGTGATGAGAGTTACTGGCTTATAGGGTTGTTGTAAGGATTAAATGAGTTCATATACGTAAAGTGCTTAAGTGAGAATTAACAGTGGTGTGTAGCTCTGTGAAAGAAAAGGTCCTCATTTGTAGCATTTGCTGATTTCCTTGGTGTAAATACTTATACTGTGGCCAATTTCAAGCTACCAATGCTTTTACAACGTGCTAGCAAAATTTCTGGTATGAGCCAGCTCCAACGCATAACTGCTGCTATTATTAGTAATAGTAATAGTAATAGAAATAGTATTGCCACCTAAATAGCCATACACCATGTAGAAAAGGGGCTAAAAGTTGGTGGTTTGAAGTCATACTGCTAGAGTATAAACATTGTCTTCACTACTTGGTTATCTCATTAAGTTTCCTCATCTGTATGGAGGTGAGAATAATAGTACCAATTTTAAAGGGTCGTTGTGCATAAATGAAATACAGGTTTCCCTCGCTATCTGAAAGCAGTTCCTATGAAACCTTTCCTAAGCTGAAGAAACAATTACCTTAAGACACACCTTGCTAACAGATGCACAAAATCAAGATTAAAGCACAGATGCTCACAGACATAGTTCAGAGCTATAGCAGCTTGACCCTGAGTGTAGTTCCCAGGGAAGGAGTTTGGTGATACCATCCCCTCATTGCTAAGGGTGCTCTTTGCCTCAATACACCCCTCGCTGCTGAACACTATTTTTGCTTTTTGTCTTTTTTCGTAAAAGTGAAAATCTTCTTTGGATTACTCTCAGTTAACGAAAACAGGTACTAATGTAGATTTTTTGTAAAAGCGGAGTAGTGTGAAGAGAACTTTCAAAAAGCGGGGAATACCTGTAATCTGTTTTACTGTAAATGCTTAGCACTGTGTGATAAAGATTACCTGTTGTTGCTGATCTTCCTACTATTATTCATGAACATTGGATTCCTAAGACCTTGTCAATCTTATAACTGGAAGTTTGTGCCCTTTGACCAACATCTCCCCATTTCCCCTCCCCAGCCCAGGTAACCACCACTCTGAGTTCAGTTTTTTTTTTTTTTTGGGGGGGGGGGATACGGGAGGGGAGGGTGGGCCTTGTGGGATCTTATTTCCCCAACCAGGGATTGAACCTGAGCCCTTAGCAGTGACAGCACGGAGTCCTAACCACTGGACTGCCAGGGAATTCCTAATGTAGATGTATATTAAATTCACCACACCACCAGTAAAAGTACACACTACTGCAGGAATAATCTTAAAATATCACAGTTCTGATGGTGTTCTGGTCAATTCCCTCAAGAATCTTCTTCAGTAATAAATAGACTCACAGACTTAGAAAACGAATTTATGGTTATGAGGGGTGGGGAAGGGTGGAGGGGGAGGGATAGTTAGGGAGTTTCAGATTGACATGTACACACTGCTATATTTAAAATAAATAACTAACAAGGGGGAAAAAAGAGAATCTTCTTTAGTAAAGAAAATTGTAAACAGTCTTCTCTGTTGTAAACAGAATATTGTCCGGATGCCTTAGCATGAAAATCAAGACCCTACACCTACTTTGGAACATATTATTTCCTTTTCCTATACCCTCCCATATACACCCCTTTTAATCCACCCAACTTGGATATTCCCTAAAGTCTTCTCTGCCTTTCTTACTTTGTTTACACTGTTTCTTCTACCTGGGATATACTCCTGATAGAACTCTGTCCTTTAAAATTTTACCTGTTCTTCAGAGGCTCAGCTCAAATGCATGTTCTCCATGAGGACTTCCGTGGAGTGCTGTTTAAAAGTAATAATTTTCTTCCTGCCATTTGTGGCAATTCAGATGGAACTTAAGGGCATTGTGCTAAGTGAAATAAGTCAGACAGAGAAAGACACATACTGTGCGATATAACTTATATGTAGAATCTAAAAAAAACTGAACTTTGGGAATTCCCTGGCAGTCCAGTGGATAGGTCTTGGTACTTTCACTGCAGTGGTCCAGGTTCAATCCCTGGTCTGTGGGGAACTGATCTGCAAGCAGCGCGGTGAGGCAAAAAAAAAAAAGCTGAACTCAGAGTGGACTAGGAGGAGGGGGAATGGGGAGATGTTGATCAAAGCGTACAAACTTCCAGTTATACGACTGACAAGTTCTTAGGAGTCTAATGTGCAGTATAGTGATTATAACTAATAATACTGAATTACATACTTGAAAGTTGATAAGAGAGTAGATCATAAATGTTCTTGCCACAAAAAAGAAATGTTAATTTTGTGACATGATGGAGGTGTTAGCTAATGCTATGGCAATAATCAATTTGCAATATAGTGTATCAAATTAACACATTGTACACCTTAAATTTACACAATGTTATATATCAATTATATTTCAATTAAGCTAGGAAAAAGAGAAAACATTTTTTAAAAGATGGTTAGCAAAACAGTAATTTTTATGTTTCCATAGCATTTTGTATTTCTTTCATACCACTTAGCCCATTCTATCTTGATATTGTTTTTATCATTTGTCTTATCCCCCTGCTAGATTGTAAATTTTTTGAGCCATGAACAATATTGTGCTTTGTATTCATTGAAGTGCAAGATACACAGTAATGCTCAATAAATCTATGTTAAATGCTGAGTGGGTCTTTTATTAAAAATATAATTGAAGGAATATCAAGTTTTCTACTAATTAGATGGGAAGAATCCTTTCACAGTATATATGTATATCAAATCATCATGATGTGCCCTTGAAATATCACATTATATTTGTCAACAATTCCTCAATGAAGTTGAAAAGTTTTCTAGAAGGAATATATAATTTTGTTTTATATGAAAATGCCACAGACTGCATCAGGTTAAGTTCCTAAACTTTACAGGAACTCTCAAAATAGCCATCCTAGGTGTAGGTGTACATTCTGAATCAAAGTGAATTAAGAACTAGTTGGGCATAGTCTATTGGGCCTTGGTGTGATTTTTTTTTTTTTAAAGAGCAATGTTACCACCTAGTGGAGAAATAGATTTCGGACTTTTCAAAGAGGGGTGGTGGGCCAGGAAAATTTAAAATTCAAAGGTAAAAGATACTGGCTAATAGGAAAAAATAAGGTGGTTCTGTGGAATCCCAAATATGGAAGAATTAAGATAGGTGTGGGGCCCATGAACTTAAAAAAGGGAGGAAAATTATTATACTGTGCGTATAGGATTCATTACACAAATTTAAAAGAGGCTAATGAAATTTAGATTATCAAAAGGTATTCAGGGCTTCCTAGGTGGCGCAGTGGTTAAGAATCCGCCTGCCAATGCAGAGGTCACGGGTTCGATCCCAGCTGCAGGAAGATCCCACATGCCACGGAGCAACTAAGCCCGTGTGCCAAAAAAAAAAAAAAAAAAAAAAAAGGTATTCAAAGCATAAATTTAAAGAAAAAAATTATTTCCATCTACCTGATTAACAAAAGGAGCATACATTGGTAGGTTGCAGTTAATATTTTTAAAATAATTTGTTTTATTCTTTCTTCTTTTGACAGTGATAATACCCATTTCAGCAAATTTAGGTG
Source organism: Hippopotamus amphibius kiboko (assembly GCF_030028045.1). Lineage (NCBI taxonomy): Eukaryota > Metazoa > Chordata > Mammalia > Artiodactyla > Hippopotamidae > Hippopotamus > Hippopotamus amphibius. Next base: position 159,697,073 of record NC_080189.1, read on the forward strand.
ATAAAAAAAGAAGAAAATGCAAAACCCTCCCCCCATAACTACACTACATAAAGATAACCATTGTTAATATTTTGGTTAATATTGTCTTTCCTTCTTCCCCCTCTGCTATGTATAAATATATCTTAAAATACCTACAGTGTATGCTATTTTTCCAAAAATGAGGTTATGATGTACAAATTGTTTGTTAACCTGATTTTTTCACTTTACATATTGTGAACATTTTTCAATGCCATTATGTATTTTTCTATAAAACCCTTTGACTAGATGCATGGAATTCCATTGGGTAGATATATCATGGTTTATTTATTGGTCCCTTGTTGTTGGACATTTGGGCTTTTTTCTAATTTTTCACTGTTATAAACCAAGGAACGTGTAACAAAGTGTCTATATTTTTAATTAGTTTTTAGGATAACTTCTTAGAAGTTATAGTGAAATTTATAGGTTAAACTAGAACATGAACTTGTAAGGTTTTTAATATGCATTGCCAAATTATCTTTCCAAAGATTTATTTATTAATTTATAGATTTTGGGGGAGCCCAATGGCAAATGAAAGGTCCACCCCACCCCACCCCACTGGGATGGTATACATTCCCACAAATTTATATATTGACATTAATTTTGAATGTCTTTGACAATGTAAGAAGCCTTTTTTAAAAAAAAATTATATAAAAAGTGCAGGAAGAAAGAAGGACATCTGAAAGAGATCATATGATATGGATCAAATAGAGATTTACTACTGGTAGGACAGCAATCACAGAAAGGAAAATTGTTACGTATAAGGAAGAACAATATTAGACATAATAATAACTAACCTCTATATGAAATGGTTACTATTCTAAGTACTTTATGTGTATTATTTGTTATTTAATCCTTGCCGCACCTCTATGAGATAGCTACTATTATTATCCTCTTTTTGTCCTGGAGACCTGAGACTTAGAGAAGATAAGTGATTTCCCCAAACAGCTGGTAAGTGAGAGAGGTAAGGGTTGAACTCTGGTCTGTCTGATGGAGAGCCCTTCTCTACTGCTTTTTTTTGTGGCATGAATATTAGATTGAATGTGCCTATTTCAACCTAATTGGTTCTTGCTAGTAAATATAGCCTTCAGGATCATAGCTTTAAGTTAGCTCAATTTTCTTTGCCTAGAAGAATTTTATATCCTTTTTATTCTATGTAGTTTTAGAGAATAGAAGGATCCATCTATGGGAATCATAGGGAGATACTTTTTAGATTAATACTAGGAAGAATTTTCTAAAAATGGGAACTCTCAAAGGGCAGCCTAGTGAATTAATACGATTTGAATTAGTGACACTTCTGTATCTAGATATTTTTCTCATAGAAGAGACTCCTATATTAAGTGGGAGATTTGTATAGTCTGACTCCTAAGATTCCTTCCAAGTCTAAAATATTATGATTCTATGAGTCCACGTGTTTCAAATAAAGATATTTGGGGGGAAAATTAGTATGATAATAACTTATCTGAATGTTCTGAGAACTGTTATTCATGAAAAGTTTAGAAACTCAATACTGATATTGTACATCTGTAGACAGTTATGAGAAATATGGTACTTAGAGGGAGGGCATGGAGTTTTTCTGTGTGTTCAGGATTAAGAGGTAAAGTATGACAGAAAATGAATCTTGATTGAGAATTTTCCAGGAATATGCCCCGATCCACCCCATTTCCTACTGACCATTCTTTGGCTTTTTTGTTATTTTAATTTTAGCTGAAGGAGGATTTAAGGAACACAGAACAGAAACATCAGGAGACTCTTAGAAGATTGGAAGGCAGGTTTTTTGAAGAAAAGGTACAGCATATTTGCATTAATTAATAAACATTTTGTGTACAAGAACAACATAAATGTATTTATATGTATTCTGAGACGTCTTTTCATTTGGTATCTTAGAAGATTATCTCTCCCCTCTCTTATTTAGAGATTCTTAAGTCCTCAAGAGGGATTTTCATCTGACCGAGGCTTTGGGACACATCCCCCCCACCATTCCAACAGCTGCCCTAGCTTGGTGTTCCCTGGTAGAACTAATGTACCACTTTTTGTAGGGGAGATGGGATTAGAGAGGTCCTTCTGGTACATGTGAAGTTCTTCCTTTATTCAAGCTAACGATGTTCATAAAAGGGGCTCAAAAGTGTTCCTTCCACATCACAAACTTCCACATTTCTCTGTGCTTCCGAAGTTAATTCTCCAAATTGTGGGAAGTGCATTGAAACATCTCTCTTCCACAGAATCTTCTCAGTGTCCCCGTGATTTTTCCTTAGTTTAATTCTTTTAATTTTTAAAAAATTTTTCATCCTTAGGAAAGAATTTAATAGATTTTTTTCACAAATTTGTGGGAATGTAGGGAAGTGAGGGTGAGGCAAATAAGTACTCACATCAGGTTTAAATAAAAGGATTTGCTTTAAAAAGTGGCTGTAGGTTTCCAGTTTGTGTATTGAATAACCCGGGAGTGGGGCAGGAGCAGCATCTGGATGCTTTCCCTCTCAGGCACTTCCTGGCATTGTTAGGAATGGAAGTCCTCAGGAAACGGGCTGCTCTCAGCTGTCTCTTTCCTCACACCACCCTACACTTGATCTCTCTCCTACTTGGTGTAACATTGCACAAACCAAGGTTAGAAGTGCTTAGTCAGTTTACAGATTACTTGAATGACGGTGCTTATATAAATAGGATTTTTATGTCTATAAGTAGGTGGCTGCTGGCCTTTCCCTCATAATTGCAAGATGATTAATGCAGCTCTAAGAGTCATCTGTTTTAGGGCAGGAAGAAGGGAGGCTCCATCTGTATCTGTCCCTTTTATCTGGAAACCGTAAAACGTTACCCAGAAGCTCCTGGCAGATTTCTTCTTACATCTCTCTGATTGTCCAGAACCATGTTATAATGGATGCCAGGAAGAAGGATGTTTTGTTTTTCTAGCCACTGGTGGAAACTGGGAAGAAAAAGGAGGATGGGAAGGAGCGTTGGGTTGTCCAGCCACAACAGTATCTGCCTTCCCATGTTAGGTACAAACTTCATAGTCAGATACAAACTGCTATGCTGATTTGAGCCCCCAGTGCTGCTGGTCCATGGCAGTGGGCTTGCTTGCTTTCTTTCTCTTTCTTCCTTCCTTCCTTTCTTTCTTTCTTTCTTTCTTTCTTTCTTTCTTTCTTTCTTTCTTTCTTTCTTTCTTTCTTTCTTTCTTTCTTCTTCTTTTTTTGTTTTTAATAAATAAATTTATTTGTTTGTTTATTTTTGGCTGTGTTGGGCCTTTGTTGCTGCACACAGGCTTTCTCTAGTTGTGGCGAGTGGGGGCTACTCTTCGTTGCAGTGTGCGAGCTTCTCATTGTGGTGGCTTCTCCTGTTGTGGAGCATGTGCTCTAGGCACGAGGACCTCAGTAGTTGTGGCTCATGGGCTCTAGAGCGCAGGCTCAGTAGTTGTGGTGCACAGGCTGCATTAGCAGGCAAATTCTTAACCACTGCGCCACCAGGGAAGTCCTGGGAGTGGGCTTTCTAGTAAGCCCTATTCATTCACCTTATACCTCAGCAGGTTCCACCTGATCATATAAAGGACTTCCGTCAGGTTATTAGTATTTTTTTGTGTTTTCCCATTTAATCCTTTCTGTTCCTTAAACCACCAAACCCTTCGCCACCTGCATATTTTTGTACTTGCTGTTCCCTCTTCCTCAAAAGTTCTTCTTGCAGCTCTGGCTTATTCTCATCCTCATTCTTCAGAGCTCAAATGTCATTCCTTCAAAGAGGTAGACCCTAAACCCAATCTAAAATTACCTCCCTCAGTTAATATCTATTTCATTACCCCATTTATTTCATTTACAGCATTTATCACAGTCTATTAATTCTCTTATTTGTTTACTTATTAGGGAGGCTGTATAGCATCAAATTGCCTGTATATGAATGCCTGCTCAGCCATTTACTAGCTATATGATTTTTGGACATGTCACTAACCTCTCTTTCTCTCAGTTTCCTCAGTCCTTGTCTTTGGGCTTAATAATAGTACCTAATTCATAGGTATCTAATTACATTGTTGTGAGAAGTAAATAATACATGTGTAGAATCATGCCTGGCACATGGTAAATGCTCAATGCATTTTATTTATTGTTATTGTTTGGATCTCATCCTAGAATGTAAGCTCCATGAGAACAGGAACCTTATCTGCTATGTTCACCACAGAATCTCTAGTATCTAAAAAATCTGGTACATTATTCATGCTCATTAGGAATTTGTTGAATGAATGGATACATGACTCTCATCACATTGTATTCAGCAGAGAAATTTCTCCCAGCTCTGCTTTCCAATACTGATGTGGATTTTTTTCTATTTATATGTCATTTTGCTTCTTTAATGGGGAAATTGGGATGTACCCTAAGGTTCCTGTGTTCACACTATCCTCTTGACTGGCTCCTCCACCAATACTTGGAGTACTTCACATCAGGTCATGTGGACAGGAGTTTATTATTAGACATTATAAAATAAATAATTTTTGATGTGTAAAATTTGTTAGAAATATAACTGTATTAAAATAGCCCATTTTCTTTTTCAGCACCGACTAGAAAAAGAGGCTGAAAAGAAGATAATAATGCTGGCAGACAGAGCCCACCATGAAGCTGTTGTGTAGGAGATCGCTGCCTCTTTTTCCTTTCTAATAGCCTCTCTTACCTCTTTCCTTGTTTTTTTTGTTCTTATCACGTTTTCTACCCCCTTTTCTCCTGGTTGCTTTCTTCAAATTTTCTGATTTACTTTCCTTCACTGTTTCTTTCTCTCTGTGTCTATCCACCCCTTTTCTGTTCACCCTTTTTGTAGCAGCATAGTGTGGAGGAAAGAACCTGGACTTTAAAGTTACACTTTGATTCTCAACATGTATACTAACTGACTGTAGGAAGATTTCTTAACTTTTTTGAAATTAAATTTCTTTATCTAAAAATGATGTTGATAATGGCAACTGTGAACAGTTGTCATGAGGTATATTAGTGAAAGTAACACTAAACTGCGTTGTGTTAATAAATAAGTCTCAGTGGTTTATTTTGAATCTAACGTGGGTCTGACAGCTCTACCCCAGGGGTGATTCAGGAACCTGGGCTGCTTCCATCTTATTCTTCCTGTCCATTCACATGGACAAAGAGAGATCATGGGAAACTCATACCTGCCCTTAATTGCCTTGGACTGGAAGTAACATGTCACTTTTTACTTTCCCATTGGTGAGAACTTCGTTCTTAAGATCCCTGCTTAACTACTGAGTACCCATTATAAGCTAAATAAGCGTTGGTCATGATTATTTTAAATAATTATTTATTATTATTATTTTTTGGTTGCCCCATGCAGCTTGCAGGATCTCAGTTCCCCGACCAGAGATTGCACCCGGGCCATGACAGTGAAAGCACCAAGTCCTAAGCACTGGACCTCCAGGGGATTCCTGATGATCATTATTATTAATGTTAGGGGATAAAGCAGCCATTGTTCTAGCTTGCTAATATTTAAAACAAGTCTGTATTTTGGAATCTTATATCTATTTCAGGCAATTGAACAATGCTGGAAGAACTGTTTTTAAAGAGAACGTTTATCTCCAGAGAGCTCTCACATACCACCTGAAGGAAGCTGATGCTCTACAAAAAAACTCCCAGAAGTTGCAAGAGACTCAGACTTTCCTTTTACAGCAAAAGGTTCCCAATCTGATTTAGATTTTTTTTCCTTTTTTGTTTTTTTAAAGATTGGGTTGGTGAATACTAAGAATTGAGTATGGTAGTGATACGTAAGGAAAATAGGAGCATTTTTCTTCTATCTGGATGATGTATTTTTCTTATCTGAAAAGTTAATTACTGAATGACTTATAAAAAACTTTAGACTTGGCTTTATGAAGAATATATCCAAAGCATAAATGTAACTCCTGTTCTTTACTACCTTACTATTCATTTTACTTTGCTTAGAGTTGGTCCCTGAATCACTTAGGAATAGGGTCTCAGCTGTGACAACAGTGGTTTTGCCATATAAGGTATATTCTCTCCCTAAAGGAAGTCTGGAGGTAAGCAATCCAGAGCTGGAATGGTAGTGCCACAAAGTCAGCAGACCCTAGGTCTCCTTAACTTTGTTCTGCATCGTGTGGCTTATTTTCTCAGCGTCACCTCATGCCCCCCAGTAGCTGCTGGAGCTCTCACAACAGGGAGCAAGAAGGACAAGAAGGAAAACAGTATGCCCGTACCTTTAGAGCTCTTCCTCTACAAATTTCTACTCACAGCTCTTTCATCAGAGCTTAGTCACATGGCTTTGCTGAACTACAAGGGAAACTGGGAATTTTCAGCTGGGGTTACTGCCACTCTGAATAAAGTTGGGGTTTTATTACGAAGGAGGAAATAGAAAATGAGCACTGGGATGGGCAACAAGCAGACTGCCACAGTTTGCCGTATGTAGTTGTGGAATTACTGTTTTACTGTACAGTCTTATTAATTTTGGAATAGTCTTTTGGTAATATAAAATATCGAACCTTTCATAATTTTAGAGGAAGAAACGTTTCTTAATTAGCAAAATTCGTGGCCTTCATAAGTCCAGACAAGGACTCATTTGTTTCTTACTCTTTATGCACAGAATACCAAAATATCATCGTTGCAACCTGGCCTCAAACTCAAATCTCCTGAAATAACGGAAATTAGTGAGAAACTTTTAAATTCTGAAATTAATTTAAAAAAAACCTCTCACCTCACTCATCTTTCTGTTTTAGGAGATCAATGATCTGTTGATTAAGGAAAAGATAATGCAACTTACCCAGCAGAGATTACAAATTCAAACTCTACAGAAGAAGGTAGTAAGCTTGGAGACTGCCCTCAGTTGCATGACCAAAGAGTTTGAGACTGAAGTTTTAAAACTGCAGCAACAGGCAATGGTAGAGAACCAAGCTGGTCAGATTGAAATTTTCAAGCTGCAGCAGCTTCTTCAGATGAAGGACAAGGAAATGAATCGAATAAAGAAGCTGGCCAAGAACATATTAGATGAGAGAACAGAAGTGGAAAGATTCTTTTTAGATGCTCTCTACCAAGTAAAGCAACAAATCCTATTTAGCAGAAAGCAATACAAACAGGTAGCACAAGCTGCTTTCAATTTTAAAATGAGAGAGGCCTGTGCAGGAAGAACAGAATATCCCCAAATCCGAACATTTGATGGCAGAGAGCACAGCACCAATAGTGTGAATCAGGATTTTATGGAGGCCGATAAATGGTACTAATAATGCTCTAATATTTTGTCTTTTGTACTGCTCTTTTTGTGCCCTTTAGAGAAATAAAAACCCTAAAAATTTCAGTTTGATAGTATGTAAGTATTGAATAGATTACCCAGTAAGTTACTTGACGAGAGGAACTTTCTCACTCATCTTTGTAACCCTTATGCTTAGCATAGTGTGTGGGGCTTTATAGGTATTCTTAGTAGATTGTCTGCCCTTTTGTAACAGAGGCTTGTTAAAGGGATTATTTGTTCCATTTTGAATGTCATTGTAATATCTTTTAACACGTTCCTTTATTTTGTTTCCTATAAATTTGTTATAAAGGTTTGATTAGATTCAGGTTAAACATTTTTGATAAATATACTTTCACAAATATTTTGTAATGTTCCCTTTTCTATTCTGAGATGAAATTCATAGGTAATAATATCTAACCAAACCTATACTTTAAAAAATCAATATAAAAATTCTTTGTAGCAGCTCTTTGTTGTACAGAACTGTCCTACAGATTAGAGGACACCAGTAGTGCCCCCTCGATCATTGTATTAACCAAAAGTCCCCACGAGGTTCTAAAATACTCTGTAGAGATTTACTGCCGCCATGATAAAGGTAGTAAAATGATTGAGACGGTTGTAGACTATATACAATGATTAATGTTTCCTGTTAGCATTTTTATCTGTTTGAATACTTTTCTCCCTGTAAACCATGGATTAAATTGTAGTGCATTTTAAAGATTATTCTGAAAAAAGAAGTTTTATATCCCAGCACAGTTAGATTCTTCAAAGGCCTTAAGAAACTTGACAGGACTCCCCACTACTGTGCACTTAATATCTTATTAAGAGGGCTTCCAAATGTGTTTTCTGTTTTAAATTATTTTTTAATGGGCTAATTTGTAGGTTCTTTTAAATTATGTAGCTGTCGGGAAGGTTGGACATGGCCAGTGGCTGTTCTTCAAAAATGTCTATACCATAGTTTTTTTTACCTTCTTGCCATATTCAGAAGTCTATTAATAACACTATTACTATTACTATATTATAATAATAGAGTTATTATAATAACCATTACCAAGAGATTCTCTGTAATTTTCTCTTTTTTATTTATCGTCAAGCAAGTTGAGTCCCCATCGTACATAAGGCAGTTTCTTTTACAGTTTTAAAATCTACTGTATATTAAGTGGCATATAAGTTTTCAGAGCAAAGTACATAAAATGATTCTCTACATTGTTATTGCAGAAACTGGGTACTTCCTATTCTGCCTTCTGAGCAATTTATCACCTTAATCCTAGTATTCTATTGCCTTTACCAGGAAGGCAGAAATTGCAGTTAAAATATTACATTACCTGCTTAAGAGGCAGATTGGCGAAGGACAATCGAAGCGTATGGTGATCATAAAGCAAAACCTAAACTTAAAGAAAACTAACCCAACTGATGTGTAGGCAAAAATATCTCTTACATTATAGATCAATATTCTATCTACACATCAGCCAGCTTTTGTAAATAGCAAGTAGACTGTGAATCCTTTAGAAAAGTTGTGGTATAGATAAATGCCTGCCTGGAAGGCTTCATTACAGCCTTATTTGGAGGTAAGAACTAGACTAGATTAAGTTACATGTTATTTTATGTATTTACCTCTCATCACTCTATTTTCATAGCAAAATATCTACTGAAGACGTGCTAAAAGGAAGTTATCAATAATTTCACCAAACAACTGTTTTTTTCTTGCCCTTTTGCCTTTGTGTTATCTGGATACATAATGTTGCATTACAACTTTCTATTAGGTTGGCCCAAAAGTTCATTTGGATTTTTCCTAACATTTTACAAAAAACCCGAACGAACTTATTGACCAACCCAATATTTTACTTATTTGTTTAATGTTTGAGCACATTTTTTCATGTTGTTACAGTTTTTCTTATTTTCATTTTATTGACAACATAACACTTCAGATTGCCTAGCATATTGATATGCTTTTCAACTTTATGATTTTGTAATAGACATAGTTTGCTTTGTAGTCACTACATTTGGAAACCTGATAATATTCAGTTATGATTTGGAAATTTTCTTTTCTCATGTTTACGTATTTTGTATTTTTTAAAAAGAAGAGACGCTAACTTTGACTTTTTTTTTCATTTTTTTTCTTTGAAATTGTTTAGCACAGATATTCAAGGAAATGTGGATATTGGAGATTTGACCTGGGAGCAGAAGGAGAAAGTCTTGAGGTTGCTCTTCGCAAAAATGAATGGCTTTGTTCCTAGGTAACTCTCTATTTCAGTAGTGAAATACCAGTACATTATCAAACCTAGAGACCATATAGGAACAGTGAACATATTCTTACTTAGAATTAAGGGAATGGGAAAGGACCAGAAAATATAAAAGGGTCATACACTTAGCTTCTGCAGCTCCCAGAGATAAATGGAAGATGCGTAAGTGAGCACAAAAATGAAAGAGGAGTAAGAATTAAAGGGGAAAGAAAATTGATTAATCTTAGGTGTTTAAGGTAATGCTTCCTAAGAAGGTATAACATTGCTCAGTTGAATGAGTGGTAACTAAAGAGAAGCATAACAATTGTTAAGGTTTTATTGGTCTGCAAGGATAAGTAAATGATTTTAAAGCTGATTATTAACCAAGGGAATCTCTAATACCAAGAAAACAACCTAGAAAGGGAAACAGAAATCCACAGGTACTCCAAATAATTATTTTTAATGATTAGTTTCACTCTCTTTCTTCACTATGTTTTATCAGTGACTAACCCTGGTAATGAACTATAAAGTGGCTAAAATAAATCAACCACTTATTGATTGCTTGTTAAATGCTTGGCACCATGGTACTGTGGGGATTCAAAATAATTAAGGGATTTTTTTTATCTCAAAGAGCTTACAATTTGGTTGCCAAACAAAAGCAAGTATAACAAGGGAAAAAATTAGGTGGTGCAATGAAGTATAGTTGGAATTCAGACAACATGTCAGTGGACTAGAGTAGTCAAGGAAGACTGAAAGAAGGTGACTCTGTGAGGTGCCTTGTAGAATAGTAGTAGAGAGAGCAGGGAGGGCACATCAGGCAAGGGGCTTAGCAGACAGCATAAGGAAAAGCCCAGAGGTAGGAATGGGTGTAGGGTATTTAGGCAACATTGAGGAGAAACTGCCTGGCTTGAGGAAATTTGGTGATGCTAGAGAGTAATTAGTAATTAGAAATGAGGTTTAATCTATGGATTAAATTATGATGAGCCTTAAAAAGCATGAAGAAAATCCTGAACTTTTGTGGATTCTAGAGTAATGTAACATACTTTTCTTCTCTGCCTTGAAGGAATACAAGGAGCAATAAGCCGTATTCTCATACTCTCTCACTGGAAGGGTTCACAGGTCGTTGTTCTCAGAGCTGACCTTAACCTAACACAGTGACATGTATGATGGACTGAAGGACAAAAATAGAGTTGGGACCAGTGGAAGCTACTGCACTGCTCTGGGCATGCAGCGGTGAGGCGTTTAGGCAAGAGTGGGGGCAGTCAGAATAAAGGGGAGAAACTGAGAGACACTAAGGAAGGAGAAACAGGACTTGGTGATCAAGGACAAAAGGAATAAAGAAAAGAAAGAGTAAATGTTTAAGATTTTTAGCTTAAGAAATGAAGGAATTGTGATATGAAAGGCAAATGAAAAATCTGGGAAGCCAGTGTGAGGGAAACATTTAAATTTCATTTAATCCATCCTTTAATTCATTTAACATGTACATATTGAGTGCCAACTATATACTGAGGATATAGTATTGAGCAAATAAATACATCATGCTTGATTTCAGGGAGTTTATGGTCTACATAGGAAGGAAAATATTGTTCAAATCATCACACACAAGATTATGACATAGGTTCAAAGGAGTGGGATACAGTGGTAAGAGAGCCTAGGCTAGGGGAATCTGACCTAATTGAGGAGATCAGGAAAGCCTCTAAGGAAGCAAAAGCTTGAGCTGATCTGTAAAGGTAAATAGGAACAACAATGGGGGGTTGGGGAGTGATGGAAAAAACATTCCAGACAGGAAAAATACAAGTAGTATTTTCAGTGTTGAACTGGAGATGATGGCAACAGATTGGAGTGAAAAACACTTAAGGCGTTTGTAAATAGTGATTGGAGTACTCATGAAAGTTTAGGAAGGGAGATTTGAGCATGTTTAGTGAAAATTGGTAGTTGAGTTTAGGAAAGTGGATGAAGGTACAAGAATAAAGGACTGAGGCTAGAACCTTTAGGAATAACCACAGTTAATAAACAGGAGAGTAAAAAAGAGTACAGCCAAAAGAAAAGAGTTTAAAGACCTATAGGTTAAATGGAAGATGGAGAATTTTGAAATGGCTTTTGTGTCTCTGGTAGACTTTCAAAGAGTTTAATTAAAAAGATAGGTAGGCACTGAATGTCTGTCTCATTGTGAGTTGATATTTCTGTACCCCAGGAAATACAGCCAGAGTACCAGGCCTCAAGTTCCACACTGTGTTGTTTTTAGCACTTAGAGAAACAAAGGAATTTGGGTGAAGTCTTTCACACCAAAGCAATGAACTTGAACTGGCCACAGTAGGATGATGTCTAAGCCCATTGGATGAAAAAAAAGATAAGATAGGTATAGGATGGTGAAATGTTGAGATAAAAAGAGAAAGCTCAAACCAGGGAGTGGGGAGGAATTAGAAGATAAAAGGTCTTCCAAGGCAAGTGGAGTATTTAGGAAGTTGGTAAGAGTTCACGCTTGGTTGTATATGATTGTGAATCCAACAGTACATTATTTTTCTTTGTGATTGAACTAAGTGAAAGGAGTATAATGAATGCACTGCACTCTTTAGTGCATCAGCAATCACTCTGGCTATAACTCAGGCACTAGTATTATCTAAAGTACATTTTTTTTCATGCATTATTTTTGGACTATTTAATATAGCCAGATTTTTAATGGGGTTATGCTGCTTTCATATGCACCTAATTGAGGACAAGTTTTAGGAGCAGGGTATGTCTTTATCTGCTGGCAAATAAACCTACTATACTTTTTGTAACTCTGTTAAGCTCACTTTCAAATTAGAATATTGAATGAATGATGTTGATTTCCTGGTCTTTTTTTTTTTTTTAGATTGAAAGCAGGATTTATTCAAGGTGATACACACTCAATAGACAGAATGTGAGCCATCTCAGAGGGCGAGAGGGCCTATTTTCCTGTTCTTAAACTAGACTTTCCAAAGTATAAGGAAACATTTTTATACTGTGCCTATCTCCATTGGGTAACTTTCCTGTGTTTTGAGATCCTTTTTGTGGGAAGAGAATTTTTTGGCCTTGCTTTTGGTCAGTACTCTGGTTCAACCTTGCCCCACCATTAATAGCTGTTGTATGAGTATCATTGTGATTATATTCATAAATATTTCCATTTCTTAAGTTCAACATGTCTCAACTTTAAGAGAATGTAAGTTTAAATTAACTTACCTAATATTATATTGCCTCTATGTGTGTATAAAAACTCATTTTTGAAAATAAGAAGCCCATCCAACTGAAGCGTTTCCCTTTAGCAGTTATTTATTTATTTATTTATTTTTCCTTTAGCACTTTTAAAGTGTAGTTGAAATACAGGGCATGTGAAGACACTGCTTCACTGTTAACTTATACCCACTACAGGAAATACAGCCAGAGTTCTAGACCTCCAGTTCCAGACTATATTGGTCCCAATGATGAAACAACAAAGGAGTTTGGGTAAGCTCTCTTGACAAAGCAGTGAACATGAGCCTGATCACATGGTGGTTGTGGACATCTTATACATACTAGAATTGAGTGAGAGTAACATAACAAGTCTATTGCTCTCAATCAAGTTCTGTATGTGTGGTTGTTGACAAGTCTTACTTTCTCATTACTGTAGGGATGAAGGTAAGCCTCAAGATCAAACCTTCATCACCCAGCAAGTGCCAATCTTAGACTCTACTGGTGAACTGGTGATACCCAATATTCAGAGAGGATCACAAGAGTCTGACATAGTAAGGAGTCTGTAATCTAACCAAACAATACACATAATTGTTCCCCTTCCTCATGCGGCTTCTTCTAAGTCACAGTTCTTTTCTCTACTAGCCAGGAGCTCTCAGGGATCAGTGAAATGAATAATAACATTAGTATGAGATTGTGGACATTTTAATAACAATATCCATACTAAGGCAGGCATATATTTAATGCAAATGCATATTTGTGCCTCTTTTAGTGTGGAAAACCTATAAATTGCCTTTTGAAATATATAGCCCAGCTAAAATATGTACTATCCTTTATGTAAGAATAAACATAATGACCATATAACTCTTGGCTTTGGACAGAGGTGGGAAGTCTGAGTCACTATAACCTAGTGGACAAAGGCATTATAGGGAAGTATGGTACCATAAAATAAAAGCCAGATTTTCTTTTAAAGAGCTTTTTACTTATAATTTGTGTACATAATCAATGAGTACAATGTAAAAATCTGAAAATTTTCAAATGAGGCCACATCAAAGCAAAAAGAAAATAAAATATTGAATTTTTTAGCTGCTACTACCATGAACACAGCTTTTTTTCCATCTAAGAAATAACTTCTGAGTAGCAAGTAGCTAACCAAATAAGTTGATTGCAATTAGAGCAAGACAATTCTGATTAGTTAGTATTTCTTAAAGAGTGATTTTCCTTAAATGTAAGGAAAATTTAGGAGTCTCTGTGATTATGTTTAATTCCACTTGGAATTTAGACAATCTGACCTTTTATTCAACCCAGCCTGTAGTTGTTGGACTGGATTAAATATTACTACCAGTTGCCAGCTGTGATAAGAGGTAAAACAAGGTGCATTCTATTATGAAATTATAAATTTCTATTGCCTCACACATAGGAAGGCAAAAAAAAAAAAAAAAAGGGGGGGGGCCAGTAGGGTCATAGATGTATTTTATTAAAGTTCAATCATCAATCACCTCAAGTGATTCAAGATTTTGACATTCTATCCAGCAGGTGGTAGTAATAAGCCTAAAATCCACAGAGTGCACAAACATTTTCAAGGTTTTTCCCATCCTTAATTCATTAAGTAACCCCCATGGAATAGGTTAGCATTATCTATGTAACTAATGAGGAAGCAGAAAAATAAATGACCTATGACCTCTGACTGAGGACCAGAGACTACTCTATTGGAAATGAGAAGCCTTCTCCTAGTTCAATGGGTGAAGACCATATCAGAAAGACAGGATTCAACTGGGATGGTAGAACAAAAAGACAGAATCTATTCTGTTTGGTACATAAATTTCTGTTCTGACTTAAAGTTGAGCTATAAGCAAAGAAACAAAAAGCAGAAAGACAGCTGAATTAATGGTAGCAGAAAAATCTGTCAAAGCATTTCTTCACTACTTCACACATGGGGAGCTTTGAAATTTCTTAGGCCCTAATCAATTACTTTACATTAAGGGTTCTTTCTTTAAGAAGTATCACAAATGAGAAATGCAGGCAAGAGAAAAGAATGATATAAAAAATTCAGCAAGCAATATCAAGTTAGACTTACTTCAGGCAAGAGTAAAGTGTTGCTCACACTTGGAGAACACCTGAGTTTGAAGGTTTTGGGCCTCCAACCCCAAAAGTAGGAATTTGGTTCTTCCCTTCCAAACTGGAAGAACATTTTTAAGAAGAATTTCTGTCTTGGAGAATTCAACAGTGTTACCCAAGCTTGTATCTTTGAGGGTGGTTCATTTTCTCTGACCCTTTGTTACTCAAAGTACTAGGAGCCCTAAGATATGTTCTGTTCTTGTACATTATACTGATCAAGTCAGGATTCATTTGATTTCAAAGCTAAGAACAGTGGTTAAAACTTGTTTATAGAAATGCATTTTGGAAGAGAAGAATACTGTAAAACGTGTAGTGAATGTTTCTTCAGTTTCTTATTCAGCCAGTAAATAATATTCTAGTGATTCATGACCACTAATTCTATCATTGTCACTGTTCCCGCTTCCTAAAACCACTTTCCAAGGATACCTCAGTATGTACTGGATAACTCAAGTTTTCGTCATGTGCGCCAAGTATTAAATTTCAGGGGCATTGCCTTTCTTTTTACCATTAATCACTTTTCAATAAATGTGAGATCCTGTTAAGCATTATTAAAAAAAAAAAAAGTCTTGCTCACTTTCATGTTTGGGACACCCCTTGATTGCTGGGCCTATTATAACTTTTGAATAGTTTTCTAAAAAAAACTTGTTGGCATCTGAATTAATGACTGAAGCATTAATTAATGACTGCTGAAGCAAACCCTGAAATTTAATACACATTTAATGCACATGACAAAGACTTGATTTATCCAATACATACTGAGGTATTCTTGGGAAGTGGTTTGAAGAAGCAGGAACAGTGACAATGATAGAATTAGTGGTCATGAATCACTAGAACAAAGTGGCATTCAGCAGAAAAGAAAGAAGCAGTTGTCACAACTGTGGGATAAGTAGAGATGTGTGTAGTGTGGGATAAATGAGAGGCTCAGCAAAGTTTGGCAGAGAGGTCTTGCCCACTGGCATTTATGTAGGGCTGTGTTTGAGGATCAACCAAAGGGTGAATTATTTTTGACCTATTTCCTCATCCAAGAGATCTCGTCCTTGGAAGCTCTTTACACACACTAACATTCTCTTCCTTCAAGTCATCAGAAAAGGGGCGAATTTTTAGAAAACAAGTCTACACTGTTATTCCAGAGAAGCATTTCATAGTTAAAACAGTGACCTCAAAAATAAAATTATGAAGAGCAAGTGAAAATATGGTTTCAGAATTACACTAAGAGTTTCCCTACTAGCAGCTTCACAGGAGTTAATGGTTCTGAGAAAGATTTTAGTTACAAGGTATTCCAATCCCAGGGATCTGATATGAGCAAAGTTGGCAGTTGGAGTTGGTCAAGAATAAAGGGCGATTACTCAGGATGGACTGAGTCTGGAACAACCTTGTCTCTAACGACCCATGGTAGGCATAACGACAGCAGGTGAGGAAAGAGAAGCATCTTCTTCTTTCCACTGAGAAGTGATAGTCTTTAGCTGAGTGTAGAACTGGATGCCCTAAAGAGCACAAAGAAAGAAAAAAAATGGTTATCATATATGCCCATGAAAAGAGGTTTCATGATTCCTCTTAATCAGCTTTTGAAGAAGGAGCCATGAAATGCTATTCGCGTTCCTACTTGAGGAATAGGTATAACCAAAATTCAATATATTGCTCCTGAGGTAATCTATGTACAACATTTAGCATATTACCTGGCATACAGTAAAGAGTCAAATCTTAGCTATCATTATGCTGAAACTAGCCAAGAGCATCTAAATGGAAAAACTGAACAATGTAAACTGTTAAACTTGTATTTATTTTATATGAATAGGCTTGAGTAAAAGAGAATAGACTGTGAAGATCTAACACATAAAATTACATAGCAAGCTAGAAGGATATTGTTAGAAAAAGCACACAGCTTGATTAAAATTTTCTAGAATTATTAGACAGATGATTGAACTTGGTGTACCTCAAAAAAAAATAAATAAAAAAAAGAAAAATAGAATTATTAGACAAAATCTGGGCCATGTTAATATAGTGAAAACAACTTTAGAGACTACTACATACTTTCAATATAAGATACAACTAAAGTTTACATTTTATTATGTAAGAATAATACTTTTATATCTTCTTTCCAGAATGCAAAATAGCAATTTAATTACCTAAGGATTTAAAACTTCAAACTGTGTATAAGGTCAGTCTTTTACTCTAAGAAACCTCACTTACCAGAGTAACTTACAGTAATTAAACAAAGACATAGGATAAAAAAAACCCCAAAACCGACAAACTATTTTAAGCAATAGTCTTACTCTGCTTCCCTTGAAAGAAATTTTTAATAGTATCAAACTAGTCAATTTTACAAAAGCTGTGACTAATGTACAAACTGGATAATCCACTGCCAAACCACCAGGGTTTTCTTAACCAGCTGGCCACACTGTCATAGTCTGCTATGTAATCCCACTGTTAACTTATTATCCTATAAAAGGGAGACCTGTATAGAAAACAAGTAATTTTTTTACTGAAGGTTCCAAAATGGCTGTATCTCTGTGGGACTACAAAGGACTTTCATTAGCCCATTTGTCCAACACATACTTGGGTACTTGCTCTGTGCCACGTTCTGCAGATAACTAAGTAATAATTACAGTGTGATGAGGGCTTCTTACCATGGCTTAGATAGTCCTACATGACTTGTCTCTGCCTAACTCTCTAACCTCATCTCTTACCACTCTCTTCCTCATTCACTCACTGTGCTCCAACCCATTTCTGCTGTTTAAAAATGCCATGCCTGTTCTTGCTTTAGGATATATGCACCAGTTGAAGGATGTGATAATAGTGGTAATTTGGTTCCAGATCTGTTTTATTTATTTATTTTTTGTTCAGTGCTGTATTTATAGCATTTTTATTATAGAATAGTGTTTAATATACAGAAGGTACTCAATAAAATTTTGAGTAAATAACTATTACAGAAGAAATGTGTACAGTGGGAGCACATATGAGGACATACCCAACCCAACACTGAAGGGAATGGTGGTGGTCAGAGGTGATTTTCTGGAGGAGTCCATACCTTACACTGATGGTTATGAGTCAGAAGAAAGGAGCGAAGAAAGGAGGGATGCAGGAAGAGAGGGTCACAGGCAGAGGAGAGGGCACATACAAAGGCTTGGGCTTACTCATGCTCTTTCCCCAAAATTCTGTTGCCTTGAGTTATTCAGGAATTGGCAAAATTTTGTTAACTTTGGTATCTTTTCTAGGGAACCTACTGACAAGCACTGCTGAACAACATATAACCTCACAGAAGCTGCTGGCCGGCCCTTTGTTGCAGTAACCTTGTTCCTGAATATGTTCAAGAAAGTTTCTTAGAGGAAAAGTATTTTTTTAAACTTAAAGTTACCTGTTTGCCATAGAAATTGGTGTCTCCCCTGAAGGAAGCTCGAGAGCCAGTGAATGAGAACATTGGCAAAGGCACTGGAATGGGCACATTCACCCCGACCTAAAGCAGAACAAATCCACGTCAAATACTAAGAAGAAGACTCAAACGAAGGAACTCCCCATTTAGAAGCACAAATGCTTGGCACCAGAGAGACCAATTTTAACAACCCACCTTCCACCCGATCATCCATCCCATGAGCTTTTATTCCTGAGAAAGAAATGGGGGGCATTGAGGGAAATCAGAGGGGCAGTGACTGATCACTGTTTACCTTCTCCCCTCACACAGGAAACAGTAAATGGCTATGAGAATCCCCTAAAAATTCTGTTCACAAACCTGTCCGACATCTACCAGGTGGGAATATTTCCGAGCAGTGGCTCCATTAGTGGTGAAAATGGCAGTTCCGTTTCCATATGGGTTGTCGTTTACAATCTTGATGGCTTCATCCAAAGTGTCTGTTTCCAGAACTACAAGAACTGGGCCAAAAATCTCCTCTTTGTAACAGGTCATATTTGGCTGCCAGGAGTGATGCATCAGAAAAGAAGTCAGTATTTTTTGCTTATTTGGTACTTTATTACCTACTTGCTTACACGAACAGCTTTTATGTTAGTAATCTCTTTTCATTTTAAATCATCTATAAAAAAGGTGCTTTCTTGTTATGTTCCATCTTCCAAGTTATTAATCATAAATAACCTGAAATTCCTATTACTATAACTATATAACTACACTCCTTTCCTTTAAGCACTGTATTTTTAGGTCTCATGACCCATCACTAGCTTCCTGTTTTAATGCCTGTACTACTTGTTTATACAATTGTTATGTTACTGAAAAGCTACTTGAAAATTCATTTTTTATAAATCAGATATATATTAAAAACACCACAGGAGAATTTTTCTATTTAAAGAAAGCCTGTGCTAAGTTTTCTGTAACATAAGTAATTCATTCTCATTCATTCCTTTGCCTCCCAGACAAGTCTGTACATTTTTATTGTGGTATCAGATCACATTACACATTCAAAACATCTTTCACCACTGTAGCTGGTCAGCTGTGTTTGTTGCTGATAAGTGGATTTTTCCTCAATGATTCTGTGGCAAGAAATCTCGTAATTTCTACTAAGATTCAACTCTTGATTATTCAAGCTTATAGAAGGATTATAAAAACCCCTCAATTTAGTCATTAATTTTAGCCGAGCAACTTTCAGAGTTTTGATAAATAAAAATTGACACCAGTTCTTTTTCTTTTGTCACTTTCTGGTGAAGATGCAGGTATTCAGTAAGTATTGGGTGGCTGATATATTGATGGAGACACTACATTAGCTATAAGCTAGGCAGCAAGAAGGAGAGGGAAGAAGAAATTAACATTAAACAAGTAACAAGCATAAGGTAAGATATGAATTGGCAAAATAATGATGTGTGGGCTGGAGTGGCTTGCTGCCTGTTTTTGTATAGCCCACAAGCAAAGAATGGTTTCTACATTTTTAAAATGATTGAAAAAAAAAAATCATGACACATAAAACTATATAAAATTCAAATTCCATTGTTCATGAATAAAGTTTTATTGGAATATAACCACACAATGTTAATGGCTGCATTAGCACTAAAATGTCACAGTTGAGTAGTTGTGACAGAGACTATTTATCCCTGCAAAGCCAAAAATATTTCCCCTTTAGCCCTTAATGGAAAGTTTTTCAACCATTGGTATATTGGAAAGAGGTTGGGAGTTAGGAGGGGAGAGTCATTCAGACTTGAGATAAAATAACTGAGTAATTCTGGCAAGAGATGAGGTCTCTAGTCATTAAATGCCTTCATTTATAAATTAAAGGAATGAGATGCCATTAGCTCTCATATTTTCAAAATAAATAACCCAATGGTGGGACTTCCCTGGTGGCACAGTGGTTAAGAATCCACCTGCCAATGTAGGGGACATGGGTTTGCCTGGGAAGATCCTACATGCTGCAGAGCAACTAAGCCCGTGCGCCACAACTACTGAGCCTGTGCTCTATAGCCAGCAAGCCACAACTGCTGAGCCTGCGCACCACAGCTACTGAAGCCCATGCAGCTAGAGCCTGTCTTCTGCAAGAAGAGAAGCCATCACAATGAGAAGCCCGTGCACCGCAAGAAAGAGTATGCCCCACTGGCCACAACTAGAGAAAAACCCACATGCGACAACAAAGACCCAATGCAGCCAATAAAAACATAAATAAATTTTTTTTTAAAAATTACAAAAGAAAAAGATAACCCAATGGTGCCTTTAGCTCTCATATTTGTGAAATAAATAATCCAGAGTTGTTCACCTTGACATTTGAGATGATGGTTGGCCCAACAAAGTTCCCATTTTCATAACCTTTGACTTTAATATTTCGCCCATCAAGAAGGATGGAAGCTCCTTCCTTTGTTCCAGTCTCAATCAGATTGCAGACTCTCTCTTTTGCCTGGGGGGTGATCAGAGGGCCAAGATCAGCTCCAGGCTGGTCTCCTGTAAAGCAACACACAAGTATTTAAGGTCTTCATTAACATAAATTATGAGTGCGAACTAAAGATCCAAATGACAAGTAGTACAGCACAAAGAGAGGCAATGGTAAGAATAAACATGATTGCTGCCATTGGACAAGGCCAATGCAAAAATCAAGAGCTTAGTACCACAGATGCAAAGTCTAAACAATCTAGGCAGAGAACCGGTTACCTGCATTGACTCTCAGTTTTTTGGCACGCTCCACCAGCTCTGGCAGCCACATCTTAGCTTCTCCCACAAGGATCGCTGTTGAAAGAGCCATGCAGCGCTGACCAGCAGCTCCAAATGCTGCCCCAACCAGCTGGTTCAGAGTATTTTCCTTACTGGCATCTGGCATAACTACCCCATGGTTTTTGGCTCCCTAAGGAAATATAGAAAGTACATGAATCTTCCCTGGCAAAATATAATTAGGCTAAGAAATTAAAGAATCTTAGATTTCAGATGAGAGTTTAAGGGAAGGACTCGAGAATTTATCCTGTGTTGCTTTGAAAATAGATATATTATTTTGATATTGCTGAAGTCCTGGTAACACTAAGTCTTCAGGTTACTTTTTCTTCACTCTCTCAGTTGAAAAGCTGATAGGTGTTTATTTAGATCAAAACCATTATCCAGCTCCCCCCCACCCACCCCCCAAACAAAAAAACACTGCCTCAATCACATTTGGTCAACTTGATAGGCTAAACACTGAATCCAGGAACCAAGGAGAACTCCCTTCTCTTTCCTAAGTTAGGTAGGAAAGAATTTGTTGTTTGTCAGGGTTTCCAGTTATATGAAGAGAAATGTAAACACAGAGCTACCAGTAGTCAGCTGAAAGGCAAAAGAGGAGGTAGACCTCCTGATACATGATTTCCAGAAAGAAATTCCCCCAATTGGCTTGCTGCCTGATACATAGCCTTATAAACTTCTATGCAGGATGACATATGGTTGTTTCCACACATTTCCAGATACAACTGTGTAGTTGACTACATGAATAGATACCTTGTCTGCTACTTAACTGTATCCCATTACACATAGTATAATGTTAGACACAGAATACATTCAAGAAATATGTAGTGGACTGGGAGGGGCATAAATCAAATTAGCCAAAACACATCCAGCCATGAAAAGAAAGAAACAGGCATATCATGAACAGTTTCCAAGCCTGTGCATAGGTGGCTACCCTTTCTGCAACATTAGCAGAAGGGTAAGAAAGTAGCAACTGGACATTATACTTAGTATCAAAGAATTGCAAAGTATTTGGCAAGGAGCTTGTCACTAAGGAACAGCAAAACTATGCAACCAAGTAAACCACACTCATATATCATACGGGGATATTTGGCTCTTTCCAGTGCCTTAAATAGCCTGCAACTCTTAGGGAAGAGCATATCCTTGACATTAGTAGTTAGGATATGCCTTAAAGCCACGAAGGACGAAGGACGAGGGCTAGCTGGAAGCATGGTATGAAGGAAGAAACAGGGCCAGAAACAGAATTTGGCAATTACTGCTGAAGCCTAAAGAATTTGAATATCATTTTTAAGGAGAAAAGTGACTTTATCACTGAGATTACCTGGATAAGATAAAAGGCAATTAAAGTGACTAAGAATAAAACTCATCACAAGGTTCCTGGTTACAGGGAAGACAATCAGGATGAATTGTGAATAAAAGAAACACTGGCATTAGAGTGGGATGAGTGGCCCCTCTGCTGAAGGGCTTTTTCTAGGTAATTTTATTACATATAACAGAATTTTGGGGAAAAAGGAATAAGAAGTCACCATATTGGCTTGAACTCTCTTGCCATGTCTTGACCCCCTCTCGAAGATGTACTCTCCTGCCTGGTTGGATCCCACAAAGCTGACTGCTTTGATATCCGGATGATCGCAAATAAAGTTTACAGCTTTAAGAAGAAAATAAATGATTACCGCAAAGGAAAAAAGGGCTATGGACTTAGCAGCACAGCAAATTTCCCCCTTTCTCACTGCTATGAATGAGAAGTTTTCATACATTTGTTTTTCTACCCTGGATTCCCATTTTGGAATTTGTCCTTGTTCTCTTAAATTCTTTTTTTGGGGCCATGCTGCACTGCTAGCAGGATCTTAGTTCCCTGACCAGGGATGGAACCTGTGCCCCCTGCAGTGGAAGCACAGAGTCTTAACCACTGAACCACCAGGGAAGTCCCTCTCTTAAATTCTTTAAACTACAAATTCTATTTAACCTCTTCTCTTTCATTATTTTTCCCACTTACTAGTCTAGAGTTTCTACTTTTAATCTAACTCTGAAGGCTACAACTCCTATTTTCCTCCAAAATAATAGCTTTTCAGTACTTGACTCTTCCTTTTGTCCTTTATGAGTGTGACATTTCCTCAACTGTCACTTATACTGGGACTCTCAGATACTACTGTGCCCTCATGTGAGAGACAACAGAGCATAGTGTTTAAAAGTAAAAACCAGGGTTGGCCTTCTTAGGTAATCACATCCCAACTTTGACGGCTTCTAGCAACGTGGCTTTGGGTAAATCACTTAATTTCACTATGCCTCAATTTTCTTATCTATAAAATGGGAAAATAATAGTACCTACCTCAAAGGGTTATTGTAAAGACTAAATGAGAGAATATATGGAAGGCATTAGGAACAGTGCTTGACACACAGAAGCACTTTTTAAGGATTAGGTATTATGAATCAGAAGGACTTTCAGTACATTTAAGGTCTATAAATTCCGAGTTAAATAACCTTATAAGTTTTCTCAATATTGAAATGAAAACTTTCTCTTTAATCTTAGCTGTCTTGCCCTAACCATATTTCTTTGTATTGTCTTGCCCTAACCATATTCCTAATGTATTCTGAAGGGCAAGAAGCACTGCTACTCCGCAGTTGGTTACCTTAGCACAGAGATGGCAAAACAGTCAGAAAACATTATCTTCAAACATGGAGGTTACTATTAGTAAATCCCTTCATCCCCAGGTTCTTCATCCTAAAACACCCCATCACTGACTCAACACCTTGATGTCTGGTAGCCAGATTAAGTGCCATGTACGGAGGGGGAGTTACCATCATGCTGTCCATGGATGACATTCAGTGTTCCGTCAGGGGCACCACAGTCCTGAAGCAACTTGGCAAGAAGCATAGTTGCTCCAGGGACTCGCTCTGATGGTTTCATTAGGAAGGTATTTCCACACACCATGGCCATGGGAAACATCCAAAGGGGGATCATGGCAGGAAAATTGAACGGAGCAATGCCTGCACACACCCCCAGAGGCAGACGGTAGGAATAAAGGTCCATGTCTTTGGTGATGGATGGCATGGTCTCTCCCAGCATGAGGGATGTCACACTGCAGGCATGCTCAACCACCTCTGGAACGGAGAAGAAGCAGTTGAGCCACCAGCTCTCCACACTGTGCACTATTTAGCTTTGTCATGCTCTAGGCAGCCCTGAGTGGCCAGGCCAACAACAGAGGGAAGAAACACTGGCTTGCCTTGTGAAGAGGTTGCGGAAAGTGAGGTTATCTGAGTGCGAAAAAGACAGTGAAATGCACGTACCAACTGGAAGGTCATTTGAGTAAAATAATGAGTGAAGTAAACCAATCCCATAGATACCTGAGTACTGTCGTTTCCCACAAGTATTAAAAAAGATATCATGGGATGTGGGGACTTCCCTGGTGGCGCAGTGGTTAAGAATCCACTTGCCAATATAGGGGACATGGGTTCGAGCCCTGGTCCGGGAAGATCCCACATGCCATGGAGCAACTAAGCCCGTGTGCCACAACTACTAAGCCTGTGCTCTAGAGCCTGTGAGCCACAGCTACTGAGCACATGTGCCACAACTACTGAAGCCTAGAGCCCATGCTCTGCAACAAGAGAAGCCACCGCAATTAGAAGCCCATGCACTGCAATGAAGAGTAGCCCCTGCCCACCACAACTAGAGAAAGCTTGCACGCAGCAACAAAGACCCAATGCAGCCTAAATAAATAAAATAAAATAAAATAAAATAAAATTTAAATTAAATTAAAATTAAATATTTTTTAAAAAGATATCATGGGATAGCAAAATCTACATAAAGGAAGAAGCAATCCCCTATTCTGGGGTCTTTGCCTCTCATCTTCCTTTGCTTCTTCCCAATGACCCTGAACTCTCCATGAGGGACTCTCTGCTTACGAAGGCCTCGAAATACATCTCCTTCAGCATCCGCTAGGGTCTTCCCTTGTTCCAGCGTGATTAACCTGGCAATTTCTTTCTAGAGAGAAAACACACAAATAGAAACTAATGCAAAGATATGACTCCTTTTACTTCTCAGGCAGCCAAAAAAGAATAAAAGTCAGGGAGAAGCAGTATGAGGGAGAGAGCCATGATCTATGTCTCTCTGGATTGTACAGTTAGGGAGGGCAGCCAAAAGGTCCTCTACGGGAGTGACAAGTAACCCCTAGGCAACAGTTTGGAAAATTATACCATTCAGATTTCTTACCAAGTTTTCTTTAATGAGTTGTTGATAGCGGAGCAGGACTTGCTGACGGCTTAATATTGAAGTCTCTGCCCATGCGGGAAAAGCACGTTTGCAGGAAGAAACTGCTGCATCCATTTCAGCCTTGGTGGCTTGAGGGACCCGACCAATAACCTCATTGGTGGCCTGATGGAAAAAGCAGCACATCATCCTTTGTCCCTGCCCCACGTTCTTCATTTTTCATATAGTCATAGGGGCAGCACTATGTGCTTCACAACAGACACCCAGGTCCCTATCTTCCCACCAGGTTCCCAGAATTCTAGGCTAGTAAGTTTAAGTCCCAAAGCAGCTTTGCTTACGGGGTTGTGGATGTCAATCCATTTGTCACTTTTGGATTCAATAAATTTCCCATCAATGAAGAGCTTTACATTTGGCTGGAGGAAAAACAAAACACCACAAAACTTTGTATTAGTTAATTGCTTTACTTCTCTCTTTCCCTTTCTCAAAGAGAAAAAGAATTGGGGTTGATAACTGAATTTTCTGCCCTCTAGAAATGCTATCACTAGGAAAGAGATACGCAATACACTTGTCTATGGTGCTGATTAAGATGGGGCAGAGCCTCTCAATACTGTGATCTCTCTGTAAATGGGAAATTCCCTGCTAATCACACAGTGGAACTTCATGAGTAAACATATGTCACTGAGAAGCATATACTAAAAAGCTCTGTGTTAACAAAGATTAGCTGTTATGACTTGCTGGCCCAGCTGACTTTCTGTCACATTACCATGAGCATGCATTACCTATGTGAGCAAAAGATTTTAAAAGACATTTCTATCTATGTAGTTTTTCTAAGAAGTAGCTTGTTTACATTAAATTTTTAAAGTGGTCTGTGGGCCCCAAAAGGTGAAAGACTACAATGTTACAGCATGTGCATGTTTCTATATAAACAGGATTTTGAGCACCAGTCCTTATATATCAGGTTTAGTTATTGCAAATGGCTGATAGTAGGTCTGTAAAAATAACTCTAGAGGTTGTAAAGAAGATAACCTTTCTGGCAGGGTCAAGAAAACCTCTAGAAGCCGTAAAAATGTTTGTATCTTTTGACACAGTAATCCTAATTCAGAACGGAAATAATATAAAAGACAGGAAAAAAAACCTACATAAATAAATGTTTGTTTTATAATACTGAAAAATAGAATAAATCTAAATGTTATTTGAGAAAGTTATTAGTTAATTCAGGCTGTATCTACCCGATAGATTATATAGCCATTAAAAGTCATAAAGACCCCCTTGCAATACTGGAAATACTTACAACGTAATAGACAAAATGTGAAATAAGAAAAGCAAGATAGAAAATTTCAAGTAAACTCTGACCACAATTATGTAAAGAAGATAAATGGGAACACCCCCAAATTATACCGGATTCCTTCTCCAAAGTCAACCTTTATTACCAAATAAACTCACCACTGAAGATGAAGAGAAGGAGGATGCTGGGTACCAACTGGAGTTCACCTTGGAAGAAACCTGGGAGGTAAAAGAATTATTTTGATAAATAAGAGCAGAAAATTATTAAAAATTTAGTGAATGGCTACTATATGCTTAACATTATACTAGTTACTATAGGTATATGAAAAAGGACTTGGTATTTGCTCTCAAGGATCATACAGTATTTAAAGAGAAAAGTTTTGGGACTATGAGACACAGCAAACTATGAGAGAACAATAAACCATAATGACCATGTGCTCAATCTCTAGGACAGTCCTGATTAAAAAATATTTTGTCATTAGACCATATTTTTCTAATTTTTGGCCTGGTAAATGAAGTCGCCATAAATCTAACAATAAGAAAACACTTAGGATGGTGTCTAACACAATAGGTGTTGAATATAAGATAGTATATAACCAAGTGTCGAATGTATGTATGATATGCCCATACAAATACTTAGACACGAATGTTCAAAGTAGCTTTATTGACAACAGCCTAAAATTTGGGAACAACTCAAATGTCCACGATTGGATGGGTGAATAGGGAAACTAGTATGGTATAGCCATATATTGGAATACTACTCAGCAATAAAAAGGAATTGACTATTGATATATGCAACATGGATAATTATAATAATTATACTGAGTGAAAGAAGTTAAGACTTTTAAAAAGAGTATACATAGTATAATTCCATTTATATAAAACTAGAAAATGTAAACTGTAGTGTCAGAAAGCAGATCGGTGGTTACCCAGAGATGACGGAGAAGGAAAAGAGGAGGGGGTAAGAGAGAAACTTTTGGGGGCAATTAATATGTTCACTATCTTGATTGTGATGTTTTCACAGGTGTATACAAATATCAAAACATCAAATTATACACTTTAAAATATGTACAGTTTATTTTAGGTTAATTTTACTTCAATAAAGCTGTTTTTAAAAATGCCACTGGGACTTCCTAGGTGGTGCAGTGGTTAAGAATCCTCCTGCCAATGCATGGGACAAGGGTTCGAGCCCTGATCCAGGAGGATCCCACATGCTGCGGAACAGCTAAGCCCGTGCACCACAGATATTAAGCCTGTGCTCTAGAGCCCGTGAGCCACAACTGTTGAGCCCATGTGCCACAACTGCTGATGCCCACGCACCTAGAGCCTGTGCTCTGCAACAAGAGAGGGCACCGCAATAGGGAGCCCATGCACCACAATGAAGAGTAGCCCCAGCCCTCGCTGCAACTAGAGAAAGCCTGTGTGCAGCAACAAAGACCCAATGCAGCCAATAAACAAATGAAATAAATAAATAAATTTATTTTTAAAAAAGTGCCACATGTACCTAACAGGAAAAGAATGTGTTATATAGGATTTAATCAGCAAATGGTGGGGGTGGGGGGGATCAGTTACAGTAAAGTCACTCTCTAAAAATAGTTTGTATACATGCTATGGAAGTTGATTTAAGAAATACTGAAGTCTAATCAAACTTAGCAAACTAAAATACTCAGACTGGGATGTAAAAGGAAGCTGTAATCTAACAATCTATTACCTTGTCTAAAGAGAGACCATGTTAACCAAAGAGTTTAGGGCTGCATAAAGTACAAGAATTTATGTGCCTGCAGCACTGTCCAGAGGAAAGGGTGCTGGTCCTTTGGGCCAGCAGACAGTCCTTCCAAATGCCTGGTCTGTTTCTTCTCCCTGTTCCCAGAAAAGCTATTTCAAACTATTATCACTCTCCTGGAGACCACCATGTCTTACTTATAGTCACATTCCCAATATTAATAGTACCTGGTATACAGTAGGTATTCAATAAATATCTACTGAACAAAGGAAAGGTCCACTGGGCAGCTATATTGCCTGTTCCCCACCCCAGACTTGGTCAGGTGTCCTTTTCTGTACTCCACAGTAGCCAGTATTTCCCCTATCAGGTTTATCTGTTTGTGTTGTAACGGCCTAATTACTTGTTTATTACCCCAAAGACTATAAATTCCATGAGGGCAGGCACTGAATCTTGTTTACCTACTTTACAGAGTTACTGTGATCAAGATTGTCCAGGTATGAACAATAGCTAGCAAGTAGTTCGTGCTCATTACATGTTGTTATCATTATAAATACTTATTTGCTCACACTCCTTGCTATTTCAAAACAACAATTCTCTTAAAATCTCCAACTCTGTTCCTTTCCCTCTCATTCTCAAGAACTGGTCTTGTGGATATAAACTACTGTATATAGGATGGATAAACAACAAGGTCCTACTGCATAACACAGGGAACTATATTCAATATCCTGTGATAAACCATAATGGAAATGAATATGAAAAAAAGAATGTCTATATATGTATAACTGAGTCACTTTGCTATACAGCAGAGATTGGCACAACGTTCTAAATCAATATACTTCAATTTTTGTTAAATTTTAACATAAAAAAAAAAGCTGATCTGATTTTTTTTCTACTTCAGAGGAAACAGAAACCACTGGATGGGAACTTCCTCAACTTCCTACTAGCAAGCCTACAAAACTGACCAATACCCATCATTTTTTCCTTTCTTCCTCTTATAGTGGAGAAGGTCGCTACCAAGGTTCATGGGGACAGAGTGACTGGGAGACAGAGGTGCACAGTCAATGTCTGTGGACTGACTGAAGAGGTGTCTGTCCTCCAATCTAAGGCTAATCTCTGCACCTGTGCCTGAAGTCAGCTGTTGCTCCTGCCTCAGACACTTCCATCAATTACCCTTTCTTTCCTGTACCTTAAACCTCTCTCCATCCAATAGCAAGGGTTCTTTACACAAATTACCTTTATTTCCTCATTTCCCACTAACTCTTCAATCAACTCTAGCCTTTATAATTGAACACTGGTGACTTCCTCCATACCATGGACTCTTCCTAGTCCTTCCTGTACTTGACCTCTTAGCAGAGGTGAAGAGTTAATCATGCCCTCTGTCCTAAATCCCCTTTCCACTTGAATTCTGTGATGCCCTGGTATCTTTTCTATCTCTTGGGCCACTTTTTCTCTGCCTTCTTTGCTGGTTCATTCTCCTATACCCAGCCTCTTAACTGCCTGGGTTCCCGAACCAGGAGAGGTCCCACCTCTCCTTGGGTGATTTCATCAACTCCAGTGGCTTAATTAGCTAGGTCCTGGTGATGCCCTAATCTGTAATTCTTCACCAGAAATCTTCTTCAGGTAATACCTACATTACTGTCTTTGACACATCTCTACTTGGAGGTTATTTAGGAACATGTGGAAAAATCTGACCTCCTCATCTTCCTCCCACCAACCAGCTCAATTTCCTATAGCCTTCTTTTCAGTGAATGGGGCTACCATCCACCTAGCTGCCTAAGCAGAAACCTGAATGTCACCCTACCTCCTCCCTCTCTCTCCTCAGTGAATCAAACAAGTCCTGGCAATCTGTCCTCCTAGAAGTCCTTGAAATGCACCCCCTTTTCTCTACCCCTCCCACCCTCACCCCAGTCTATACCATTATTGCCTCTCACCTGGACTTCAATAACGGTTTCAATCTTAAACCTTTTGAATCCAGTTTCCATTCCATAGCCAGAGGGTCTTTCTAAAACCAAACCTGGTTAGATCATTCCTTCATTTAAAACCCACCAATGGCTTTTCATTGTCCTTGGGATAAAGACTCACCTTGATATGCTTAGAAGACTATACATAGTACCTTTACTTCTCTAGTTTCCTACCTGGCCACTTTCCTCCTTGCTCTCTCTATGCTCCAGCCGTTCAGCACATGTTCTGTGCTCACACTGCCCTTGCACGTGCTGCTCTCACTTGCCTGGGATTGTTTCATCCCATTTGCTTGGCTCACATCTATTCCTTAGCTCCCTATCACTCTGGGTACAGGTACAGGTCAGTTCTATAGACTTGCTAGTAGGAAGCTGAGGATGTTCTCATCTAATGGTTTTTGTTTCCTCTGGAGTAGAAAAAACAAGGTTGACTCCTGTGAGTGAGAGGGGCAGTAGCAGAGTTGGAAGTTTTTAAGTCTCAGTTTCAGGTCTAGGCTAAGTACCTGATTATGGAGTTCATAAAACACCTGAATTCCTCTATTTCTCATATCACACTAAGGAACAGCAGCTTGTTTAATTACTATGTCTCTCTCCTCTTAGATCACTAGGCGGTTGTGTCTTCAGCCCCTGGCACCATTCCTGGACTGGAATAAGCACTCAATAATATTCTGCAGAATGAAAGAATGAGTACACACCAAGCAATTGTTGGATGTTAATTTTGTTTCATGTAAACTCTCTTATAGAGCAAAAAATGCACAGATCAGCCAACTAGAGTGTTCTAGGCCACTTAGTTTTATTTTGTCACTTGCACACAGCCTCCCTGCTGTCAAGAGGGCATAAAAGGCACTGCATCTGTATAACAAAACATTATCATATAGTTTTTGACAGGTTAGATCTCCTTTCTTTTCTTCATTTCTCAAGACACACTCATTAGTACTGTTGCTGAAAATACTATCCTATGTCCAGTCACACCAAACTTCTTGTTCTCTAGATGTTTATTTCATACTTGTTATTTCCTTTAGCAGGAACTCCCTTCTCCTCTGGCTAAAGGCCTCCTAGCCTTGCCGTACTCAAACACAGATCAACCCCTTTTAAAAGCTTTTCCTGAATTGCACAGGTTGAGTTTGGGGCTCTTTCCCTTAGATTCCTGCAGTACTGTGTGCACTCATTGTTTAGCACTTATTACTGGATTACAGTAGGGGGACTTTCAGTGAATATGTTACATATCTCTCCTTTCCCAAAGCTTGGGACAGCGTCTGACACAGAAAGAGATGCCAAGACTTAAGTCCTGAATTCTCAGCCCCATTGATTACTAGTTGGGAGACTCTGGATGACCTTTAGTGTCAGGAAACTTACTCCATTATGTTCATTAATTCTAATCTTCACAAATATTCTTAAAACTAGGAAGTGGTGAAGCTGGGATAGAATCCAAGTATGATTGTGAAGCCTTTGCTCTTTACACTGCATCACTGAAGAAAGTCACTGAGTCACTTTAAGACTAGTTTTCTTATCTTTAAATGGGGGTGATAATATCTTGACTGCCAGAATCTAGACTACTCTTTATCAGTGTCATGTTATAGTAACTCCTAGTTGACTTAGAATTACTATCTCTGTTCTTTTCCAGGCCAATTCTGAAGTTTCTTCAAATGAATCAGAAAATAATGTCTATAAAATAAAGTACTTGGGAAGGGAGATTCTTTTCCTTGATGCAAAGGACAAAACAGCTTCTTAAGGTTCTTAATGACTTGTGATGGCAGAGGAGGCAAAAGAAAAAAAAAGTCGATTTCAGTAAAAGATTTTGAGGAGAAGGTAGTAGAAAATATAGGGTGGAAACCGTGTTTCCTCATTACAAAACAAAACAAAACAAAAACCTAGAAAAACAGAACTAGGATCACATCAAGAAATATGAGTGAAGCCAGATCATCTGACAAACTCTTCCAACCCATTCTCCACACTGTCCCATTAAACAGCATATTTAAACAGGAACCTTTGCTGACTCTGCAAAGAATCTTAAAGGTGCATAGTCTCTGCAGTAGAACTCACCGAAACCTGGTAAATACTAATGTTATCTATAAGCCCAGCAATATAGAGGAAGAAGTTCCCAGGCTGGATATAATGAGTAAGAAAAGCAAAGTTGTTTCTTGCAGGTCCGATAATGTTGCCTGTAGTAAATCTTGCCTCATAGTCTAAGTCCTTGCTAGGCCATGAACAGTTGGAAATCACAGGCCTCAGACATGCAGCTCCTGTAGCTCTACCACCTATTCTCAGGCTGGCTTCAGAGAAAATCTAACCCCCTACCCCATCTCATCCCCACCCCCATGGGCAGAATTGAGTCACACTAAGAGCTGACTTTGGGGTGGGAACTTGGAACTTACACTTCTTATCTTCCTTGGCTCCCATTTTCTATCACCTGTTTCAGAGACTTTTTGTCCTTTGCATGTGCTTGAAACAAACTGGTAGCATTAGCTATGTGTTCTTATTCACCGCCAAGATAAACAGTGTAACTGCTGAGAGAAAGTTAAACTGAAAGTCTTGGCAAGCAAGGGCACAGCCCACAGCCTGTGGAAAATACAAAGGGCCATAGCTGGGGAAAACAGCTCAGCAAATGGCTGCTTGGGGGAAAACCTAGTGTATGCTTCTAGAAGGGGATTCAAAGTTCATTCACTGGACTTCCTAGGTGGCGCAGTGGTAAAGAACCCACCTGCCAATGCAGGGGACATGGGTTCGAGCATGGGAAGATTCTGCATACCACAGAGCAACTAAGCCCGTGCACCACAACTATTGATCCTGTGCTCTAGAGCCCGTAAGCCACAACTACTGAGCCCACGTGCCACAACTATTGAAGCCCACGCGCCTAGGGCCCATGCTCCATAACAAGAGAAGCCACTACAATGAGGAGCCTGTGCACCACAATGAAGGGTAGCCCCTGCTCGCAGCAACTAGAGAAAGCCCCTGTGCAGCAATGAAGACCCAACACAGCCAATAAATAAATATAAAAAAAGTTCATTCACTTACCTCGCCCCTCGTGTGCCTCCTTCCCCCCCCCCACCCCCCGCCTTTACCTCGCATTGCAGACGGTGAAGAAGAGTGGGGGAAGGGAACAATCTAGACGCTCCCGGCAGAATGCTAAGAAAGGTGATCACAAGGGGAGTTTCTGGGGCAGAGGTGAAAGGGGAAGACGTGCGCAGACCTACAGAAGTGAGGGCAAGAGAGCGTCGGCAGGGATGCGGCAGGGCTGGAGGAGGAGAGTGGGCCAGAGCCAGAAAGGGGGCGACTCAAGAATAAAAGGGCCAGGGGTGATAGTCCTGGGCTGGACCTAACGAAAGCAGATACTGAGTGAGGTGTGGGACAGGGCCGCACAGGGCCGGTGGGCACAGGAGGGTCAGCCAGGAAGCGGTTGGCTTGGAGAGCGGACGGAAAGGACCGAGTTTCTAGTTTCGCCACCCTTTGGCGCCGCCCTCACTCGCCTGCAGGATCCGGGCCCGCGCTGCCGCCGCCGCCGCCACCACCACCACCGCCGCCGCCATGGCTCTCGGTTGCCTCTTCTCAGCCCCCAGCGCCTCTACGGTCTGAGACTGTCCAGAGGCACGACAGCTGCCAGGCCTGGCCCCGCCATCCTGCTGCACCTCCTCATTGGTGGAAAGGAAAATTTCCCCTAGCCAATCACTCGCTCTAACACCTGACTCCGCCCCTGAGTCCCGAGGCCTGGGGGCATGCGATTGGTCAGAAGTGATAGAGCTCTCGCCTCTCTCCACCTCAACAATTCCGTTGGCGGAGGTAGGGACAACTCCCCGACTTGGGTACTCTATATTTGAGCACACAGGGAAGACGCCCCCGAACCTGGAACCGCGATTGGCCACAAGCACAACCGCGGCCACACCCACTCACTGAGGAACGTAAATAAGATCCTGCAAGAATTTTGCAGTAGCTCCGCCTCATCCACTGCGCGAGGGGGTGTGGCTAACACTGGGGGCGGGGCTATGGAAAGCGGGCCCTATGGGGCGGGGAAATGAGACCTGGCCGTGGGTTGGGGATAGGGTTTCTCTTTGGGGGCGTGGCTTATGAAGCCTAGCTTTCCCGCCGACGGTTGGCCACGTCACGTGACATGGTTTGGAAGATGGCGTCTCCCACAGACGGTAGGAGCCGGCTTAGAGACCCTTCACCTGCAACCTCCTTCTGTCTTTTCCTGGGAACTTCCACTCTTCGTCTGCCCCCTCGAACTTACATTTCTTTCGTGGGCTCCTCTCCTTTCCCTTCCACTTCTTTTCCATGGGATGTGGGTGCGTCTTCAAGCTCGCCGGTTTTTCACAGCGGCTCCGGAGGTGCCCAGTTTCTCTGCAGTATACCAGGCGGGTGGAGGAGGGCATCCGCTTGGGACCCTTTCCTGGCAAAAGGACGGGAGTCGCCTTGATCCTCCTTTAGCCCCATTTGCGTGAGGCTGAGGGCCGAGGAGGAGGTCTTGCTGGGGTAAGGAGGCGCCTTAGTGTAGCTTTCTCCTCCGGACGCCCCATTGAAGGGACGATTCTCTCGTTGAGCATCTGGAACGATTCTCTTAAGTGCTAGCTAGGGTTGGTGCCTGACCGCATCCCGGGATTGAACCACAAGAGAAACGCGATTCTCTCCTGTCTCCTTAGGTTGGGACCGTTGCCCTGGCAGCTAGGGAAGCAGGAGACCCTCTCGGTCCATCGGAATGAGAGTCCCGAAGAAAATGAGAATTGAGCTTTTCAGCGTAGTCGTGCACAGATCTCAGCCTCTCTTGCTTCTGCTTGATGTGTTGTTTCCTAAGGCTGAGTAAATCAGTGATTTCTGCTGTATGTTGTCTAAGATGCAAGTCATCTCAGATAGCAATTGAGTGGTTTCTGGTTATACTGACAGGGTTTTGCGCTCCGTGTGCTTTAGGGTTAGGGTCTTGCAGTTATTTCTGAACTCACTTAATTTCTCCTTCTACCACCCCATCCTTTATGTAGTTTTCTCTCAAAGTGCAGCATTTTAAGTTTGGAAGGAATCTTGGAAGTTCATTTCAGGAATGAGGAAATTGAGACCAGGAAAGCTATACTGAGATCCTACTGTGTAAAAGGCGTTATTCTAGGTGCTATGCGCGAGGAAAAGACTGATCAAACATGTAAACACTTTTGGAGTTTCAGGTCTCATTTAAATGTCACCTCCCAGAGAGTCTTTCCCAGAACACAGTATCTGGAGTTGCCCATCTTCATCATTATTCACTTTCTCAGCACCTTCATCCTCAGAATAGTTATTATGTTAACTTTGCCCCTTTCACACCAGATTGTAAACTCCACGTCTGTCTTGCTCATAGTTGGATCCCAGGGCTTAGCACAGTGCTTGGCAAGCAATAGGGCTTCAGTTCACTTTTATTGAAAGAATGATTAGATGTATGCATAAATAATATATTACCTAGTCTTAAGTTTTAAGTTTAACTGAGTCTTTAGTTTTTTGAGCACGAGTACATACTGTATAAGAAATTATGGGTGTTGAGAGTCAAAACAGTTTCTTTATCCTGCCTGGGTGCTCTCTTGTTAAAATGTCCTGTTTTTTCCTTTGCCAGGAAAAAAAAGGACATTTTAAAAAGTCAGCCAAGGGAATGGGGAGTTACTGTTTAATGTGTACAGACTTTCAGTTTGGGAAGATGAAAATGTTCTGGCAATGGATGGTGACAGTGGTTGCACAACAGTGTGAATGTACTTAATGCCGCTGAACTGTCCACTTAAAACTGGTTAAAATTGTAAATTTTATGTATATCTTACCATAGTTTTTTTAAAAAAATTAGCTAACTGATAGAAGTAGAAGTAATTGCTGTTAAAATTTTTAA
Source organism: Hippopotamus amphibius kiboko (assembly GCF_030028045.1). NCBI lineage: Eukaryota > Metazoa > Chordata > Mammalia > Artiodactyla > Hippopotamidae > Hippopotamus > Hippopotamus amphibius. Next base: position 159,732,946 of record NC_080189.1, read on the forward strand.
TTTATTACTAAGTTGTCTGTGTATTTTAAAGTTTTGTTCTTTATGTTTGACTTTTCCCTATCTTCTCTCGATTTATTTTCCTTTCTTTGGCCAGGAGGACATTGGAAATGTATTTTTTTCCTTTGGTCTTTTAGCCTTATCCACTCTCACTGTATCTGCACAGTTGTTGGTTTTTTGTTTTTTTTATGGTTGCGCCGGGTCTTGGTTGCAGCAGGCAGGCTCCTTAATTGTGGCTCATGGGCTCCTTAGTTGCGACATGTGGGCTCCTTAGTTGTGGCATGTGAATTCTTAGTTGTGGCGTGCATGTGGGATCTAGTTCCCTGACCAGGGATCAAACCCAGGCCCCCTGCATTGGGAGCTCAGAGTCTTAACCACTGTGCCACAAGGGGAGTCCCTTTGAACACTTGATTTTTAAAAATTTTCATGCTCATTTTTTACAGAGCTTCAGCCTTCTCCCCCTAACCTTTTTAATCTGACAAAATCAAGTTGAGCACTTTGAACTTAAATTTAGCTTCTAAGTAAGTATCTCATCCTAAAATATTCCACTGTCTAGCTCTCTCACTTCTATTTTTAGTGTTCCACCTGTTTCTGTCTTTAAGATTTAATTAAAAGTATCTTGTTATGAAAAAAAGTTTAGGTCATTTACTGTTTCTCTTTTTAATGCTAAATTTGCTGGGAAATCTTTGGAAAGGAGAAAATTGAAATCTGAGTAAAGTCATTAGTTACTTAATGTATGAGAGTAACACTCACAGTAGAGTCTGAGTTATGCCCCAGACTATGGTATCATAAGGTCACACTTGTTGGTTATTGGATCCTACCCTCAGTAAGTTTATTTTTGTTATGGTTAAACTTTCCATCAGTAACATTCCTTGGGAATTTGAAAATTGGCATTTTGTGTTTCACACAGCTTTTTTGTTGTTGTTGTTGTTTTGTTACCATTTTTGGATGCTTTAGTTAAGGCAATTTATTGGAGTTGAGTTCTTTACCAATTAGAATGCCATTGGAAATTCCCTTAGAGTAAATATATAGGTTCAGCTAACATCCATCTTCTCATAGTGATACAAGAAGAAGAAAAGAAAGAAGAATAAAGGAAAAATTTTGTTCTCCTTTTGACAAAAACTCTTAGGATTTACTCTCTTAACTTTCCTGTATATCACACAGCAGTGTTAGCTATACTTATCATTATACCCATAGTACTTATTTACCGTATAGCTAGAGATTTATACCTTTAGACCACTTTCCCCAGTTACCCCTTTTCTTACCCCCCACTTCTGGTAACCACAAGTGTGAACTCTTTTTTTATTAGTTTGTTTGTTTGCTTGTTTTACATTGTGTGTAGAAGTGAGATCATACAGTATTTGTCCATCCCTGTTTTGTTTCACTTAGCAAATTGCCTTCAAAGTCCATCCAGGTTGTCGCAAATGATAGAATTTCCTCATTTAAGAATGACTGAATAATATTCCATTTTGTGTGTGTGTGTGTACTTTCACAGTTTCTTCATTCATCAACAGATACTTAGGTTGTTCCCATGCCTTGGCTATTGTAAATAATCCTGCTATGAACACGGGGGTCCCTTAGAATATTTGGGGAAAATATTTAGTTTAGAGAAAAGCACGTGTTGAAAATTTTTATAAATATGTACATTTTCTGGGGAGTGAGTCCATAGCTTTTTTTTTCAGGTTTTCAAAAATGTGGCTTGCCCAGAAAATGTTAAGAACCACTGTTTATATCATTAAATCAACTAATTTATGCAGCTAATTAGCATATTGAGCACACAATAGGTACTCAACAAATGTTAACTGTTGTTGTTAATATTGAGCACCTATTGTGTGCCAGGGGAAGAGTGGAGAGGAAATGGTATTGAAGAATTAGGCAGGGGCTGAATTATGTAGGATTTTATAGGTCACAATAGATATGCATTCATGAATTTATCTGGGAAGAAGTCCTTTAAGCTGGAGACTGGTGTGAACTGATTGACATTTAAAAAGAAAAAAATCTGTCTGACTACTTTGTGGAGAGTAGATTTAGGGGTAGGGAAGGGGGAGGGGTAAGAATGGGAGCAGGAAAGCCTGTTAGGAGGCTCTTGCAGTCGTCCAGGAGAGAAGCGATGGTTCCTTGGTTAATTAATGCGATTTCAGGGTGTGTTTTGGAAATAGAAACTACTGGATTTACTAATGGATTGGTTATAGAAGGGTGAAGGAGAGGGAGGCATGAAGGATGACACCTGGGTTTTTGGTTTGAGAACTGGAGTTGATGGTGTTACTATTTATTGAGATGGAGAGGACTGGGGGATTATGGTTTTTCACACACGTTAATGGAGAGAGATGTCCAGTAGCCACTTAGATATATAACTCTGAAGTTCAGGGAAAGATTGGGGCTGGAAGTAGAATCGTGGAGTCATTGGCATGTAAATGATGGTAAAAGCTATAGGACTAGGTGAGGTTTCCTTGGGAGACTTTTGGTAGAGAGTGAAGCCAGCCTAGGGTGGGCCCTGAGTAGAAGAGGAGACTGAAGGAGTCAGTGAGGAAGGAGAAAAAACAGCATAGTGGTTTTATAGAAGCTGGAAGTGGAGTGTTTGAAGGAGAGTGGTCAGCAGGTGGATGCTACAAAAAGGTCACATAAGAGAGAACAGAGAAGTGACCACTTGATTTAGCAACATAGGTCATAGATGATCTTGACAACAGCCTTCTCCTCGCATGTAAGGGTAGATGCCTGATTGTCGTACATCTAAGGAGAGAGTGTGAGGTGAGGAAGTGGAGACAGCAGGATGGACAACTCAAGAACATTTGCAGTGAAGGAGGAGTGAGGAAGTCATGGGGTAAAGAAGGTAAATTTCAGAGCAGGCTTACTTGCTGTTGAGTATGAGCCAGTAGAGAAGGTAGAAACAGGTTGTGCAAGAGCTTATTCAAGATCATGTCTTTGACAAAGCAACAGAAGATGGAATCCAGGGCCCTAACAGAGGAGTTTGTTTTTCTTGGGAGTAGGGACATTTCACTGACTGGGAGGAAAGCCTAAGAGTATGAGTAAAGATGCAGGTAGGTTTGTTGACATTCATTTTTGCCAACATCCCACTAAAATATTGTTCTCGTTTTGATGAGGGAAAAGAGATGGCAAAAGTAAGGTTTGATAAGAGAAGTGATTTATTTGTGTAACGTCGTGGCTCAGTAGCATCAGTAGTCATAGAACGCAAATCTCTAGACTTCCAGGTGAGTGAGTGTTCCAGTTTGTTTGGTTCTTTGCGATTGATATGTCATAAAGTGTAAAATAATGTATTTTGTATCTTCTTGGCTCATCTGGGTGTTTTGTTCTAGGGGCAGATCTGGAAGCATCTTTGCTAAGTTTTGAAAAACTTGACCGGGCTTCACCAGATCTTTGGCCAGAACAATGTAAGTTTTTGGTTTCTTTATATCAAAATCAATAAAGGAAAACCAGTGCTACTTTGAAGGAGATTTTTGAAGAGTTATCATTTAGCTGTAATGATTAAAATTTTAATTTTACTTCAAAGGAAGAGACTGAATTCTGTGGTCTGGTGTTAAGAATAGCTGTTTGGTAGTTTAATTTTTTCAGAACACTGTGATTCAGGAAATGATAGAGAGCCTTTAAAAAATAATTATTTTTAAAAACTTCATCTGTAATAAGTCAGACAATATGAGATGCATAATGTAATTCCTTGCCTCTTTTAAGTACTCTGATAAAGTTAACTGCTGTTACAGTTTAGTGCAGATATTTTGGACATTTTTTTTTTTAATGCTTACACAGATAGGCAAATAAATATTTGTAAGTACATAGTGTTTTGTTATGTTATGATGGGGTCATATGTATAGTGATCAAAAGCTTAACTTATTCCACCTAGTAACTTATTAATGGATCTTTCCATGTTGACAGGTATAGTTTACTTCATTTTTTAAAAATATTTCATTGTATAGATCTACTACAGTTTATGTATTCATACCCTATTTGGAAACCTAAGTTATATCCAAATTTTGATATTGCAAACAATTTAACAATGTATATCCTTGCACATATATCTTTGTGCCCATGGAAGAGGATGACTGTGAATGGGAGTGCCCATTTCCTTACATGCTAGCCAGTATTGGATGTTACTGATCTTTATTATTTTTAGTTTATATATATCTATTAGTGAGGTTGAACCTTATTTTTAAATATCTGATTTTTATGTTTCTCTTTTTTAGTATGATTCTGTGAGATATTTAAATAAACAATTGGATTGACAGAATAGCATACCTACAAGAGGAAATTTAAACTTTTTTGTAAGAGATATTAGATCTTACCACCCTCTCATTCAGCTGACTCCTGATCCTTTGAAGTTAAGTTGGGGCATTATTTTCTCTGAGAAACTTTCCCTACCTCCTCAGTCTGATTTAGATTTTCATTTTTTGTCCTCCCATAGCACTTGGTATTTTTCTTGAAACACTTAAAAAGTGTTGTAGTTATTGATTTACTGTCTCTCTTCTTCCAGACTATAACCTCCTGGAAGACAAAGCTGTTTTCTCATTTGAATCCTCTATGTAAGAGACACTAAAATGTTTATTGAATGACTAATGTTGTGTTTTTTCTTTTTAGTACCAGGTGTTGCTGAATTTGCAGCGTCCTTCAAAAGTGTAAGTAATATCTTACCTAATGAAGTTTTTCCAACATTTTGCTTCTGGGTAAAATCTCAAATACCTCTTATTTCTTTATTTTCAAGAATAATGTCATAGCCTTCAAAGTATTTTGTAACTACAGCCCTGGAAATCTGTTTATATTATCATCATGTTAACTTTGGTATTAACATTAATATCATCATGTCTATTTTGGTATTTTTACCTTTGACTATTAGCCTCTTCTCTCAGCTTAAAAGGTTTTAAGGTAAGACAGTTGAAATATTTAATGTAATGCCAGTATTCTTTTTGCCCAAACTATAATTTTGAAGCTTTTCTCTTTTGTTTATGTGATGCATTATGACTTTTAACTTAAACCTCCCGAGAGGATTTTGAAATTTCTCAGTGGCTTGTCAGAAACTGAAGGAAGACGTTCATTAAAGCCACAACTTTTCCACTTCCAGGGCAACAGGCATTGTGCTAGATACTCTAAATATATCTCTTGTATAGTCCCACAACCAGGAAAATATGATGATTATAACATTAGCTATCATGTGCATGATGCGTGCCATATGCCAGGCGCTGTTCTAACACTTTACGTGCATTATTTAGTCTTTACGAAACCATGAGGGGGACTTCCCTGGCAGTCCAGTGGTTAGGTAGGACTCGGTGCTTTCACTGCCAGTGACCCCAGGTTCAATCCCTGGTCAGGGAACTAAGATCCCGCAAGCTGTGTGGTGCAGCCAGAAAAAAAAGAAGAAAAGAAAAGAAAACCATATGAGGTATGGTACTATTATTATCCCTATTTTACAGGCAAAGAAATAGGCACAAAGAGGCTAAGTGGGTTACCCAAGATTATAGGCTATAAATGGCAGAACCAGGCTTTGAACCCATAAGTCTAATTAGTAGTGTCCATATTCATCATACCATACTTAGAAGCATTTGTGCCCAAAGTTAAAAGCACTGACTGGCAGAGAAACTTGGAAGTTAAGTTACTTGCCCAAGTGACAGGCCAGGATGTGAGCATAGATCTGTCTGATTCCAAAGCTCATGCTCTTTCTATTAACAAATTGGGGATTTATAACGTAACTTTCTAGTACCTTACCGTACGCTTAGCATTCTCTACTCATTATTAGGGTTAAAGGTGCTGAGTTAAATATTAAGGCCCTTCTGGGCCTGTAGCTTTCAGATCCTATGAGCTTATTTGTTCAAAGGGAGTCTGACTTTGTAGCCTCTTTCATTTTTTCAGGAGCTAGGGTTGTATGACAGCTGGAGTGTGCTGCGTTAGCATACAGGAAGGCCTGAGCATGAGGTGTGCAGGATAGCATAGGGCTTTGGATTTGGACACGTTTGGATTTGAGCCTTGAATCTGCTACTTCACTATCTGTGACCTGAGCAAGTTTCCTAACAGTTTTGAGCCTTAGTTTTCTCATTTGAAACTACCTCATAGAATTCTTAGTATAAAATGACATAATACATGTAAAACACTTTGCATAATGCCAAGAACTAATAAATGATACATGGTAGCTTTTATTATTAGATCAGCTTTTGTCTGGTAGATTGAGTAGAAAATACCTGATTTAATTTTCTTCAATTCTCATTCATACTGAATTTTTAGTTTTGTTAATTACATTTGTTACAACTAAGTACTTTAAGTTGTAAACATAAATAAGTGGTTTCTTAAAAACACTTTTATTAGAGCATTTGAAAATCTGATTAGATATCTATACTTTTTCCCTAGAAGTATGCACATATATTTGAGTTTTGTTTCTAGGGGTTCAGGGCTGTCACAGGGCCCCAGATATAACCTAATTCCCTAATGGGGGGAAAATGGTGAATTTGACCTAGAGCCTTCAAGGGGAGGTAGTATAAGAGTAGTGGTTTTTGAATTCAGACTTCATGGGTTTTGAATCCTGGCTCCAATAGCTTTGTGACCTGAGGCAACTGATTTATAATTTTCCTATACATCTTTTTTTTTTCATTTGTAAAATGAGGAGGACAATAATACCTGTTTTATAGGGTTGATTTGGAAATAAAATGACATGATGCATGTAAAATGTTTTGCTTGTCACATAGTGCCAAATAAATGTTAATTTTTAAAAAAGGAAAAGGAAAAATAAGTCCTGGGGTTGTAATGTACAGCATGGTAACTATAGTTAATAATATGGTATTGCATATTTGAAAGTTGCTAAGAGAATAGATCTTAAGAGTTCTCATCACAAGAAAAGAAATTTTTGTAGCCATATATGGTGGTGGATGTTAACTAGATTTATTGTGGTAATCATTTCACAATATACACAGATATTGAATTTTTATGCTGTACACCCAAAACCAATATGTTATATGTCAGTTATACTTCAATTACAAAAAAGAAAAAGAAAAGAAAATGGGCTCAAAGTTGAAGTAAAATCTCATCAGAGTTGTTCACGTGCAGCTGTGGAGCTTTTAAAAAATACATATGTAATGTCCTTGCTCTATTCTTTCCACTGGACCCTATCCCAAACCCTGATATTCTAAATCAGTACATCTGGGTTATGGCCCAATCATTTGTTTTTTTTTTTTTTTTTTAAGTTACACAGATGATTCTCATGTGCAACCAGGATTGAAAACTGTTACCCCAAAGCTATTCCAAGAATGGGCTCTCTTTCATATTTTGTAAGTTCACTTTGAGAAATGAGAAGAAACTTAAAATTCTAAAGTTTTCTAAAATGTTTACAATAAAGTGAAATTTCAAGTGATGATCACTCCAGTCTTCTCCTGTTCAGATTGAAGATTTTCTCTTTCTTGGTTCTTCTTTGAATCGTCTCCTCTGCCAGAGAATGTTACTTCCTGATTATTGTTTCAAACAGTTCAGTTGGAGACTTTCACCAGTACTGAATTTCAAGTAATTTCTTTCACAACTATATCAATTTGTTATGCATACAACAGTAACAGTAGTCAGACCTAATTCTTCCAAGATCATTGCTCTAAAACCAGCCTTTAAAGATGAGCAGTATTATTTTGTAAGGGTTCTATTTGTAGGCAATATCTGAACCTGGAGAAATCTGGGTCTTTGAAATTATAATTTGTCAGTATTTTCAAATGACCTGAAGGCTATGTGAAAAGCTCCTTTTCTTATAAGAAAGAAGAGTAGGGTCTCCTCATACTTTGTATATATCTGAATGGATATATTCTTATTTTCTGACAGCCTATTACTAGCTCTCCACCCAAATGGATGGCTGAAATAGAACGGGATGACATTGATATGTTGAAAGGTAAGCAGTCCTGGTGACCTCTAACCTTTAACTTGACATTTAAGCTCCTCCACAAACTGCCTTTCCAGTTTTTCTCTCACTATTCCCTTACAAGTATTCTTGGCTTCAAATTGCCTATTTAACCATCCTTATTCATGGTTCTTCACGTCTGAATGCCTTTCTTTATTTTTCCATGTGTAGAAATCCTGTCAATTCAAGACTCAGTCAAAATGATTTCTTCTGCTGCTGAATTCCTTTAATATTAACTTTATTTTGTATGATGCTTAGAGTTTACTAAAAGCTCTCATGTAAATTTTCTCATTTAATTCTCATAATGGTCCTGTGAGTTAGGTATGATATCTAAGTTTCAGAGGTTAACCTAACCAAGGTTTATTATAGAAAGAGTTAAGATTTAAACCCTGATCTTTTTAAGACTAGTCTCTTACTGCTGTAACACAAGTGCCTTATTTAGGATTTACTGCCGTATGTTGTTGCCAGTACTATTAATTGACAACCCTTTAGTGAGTTAAGACCTGTCTTTTAGTTCTTTCTATCTCATCAATTTCTCCCATAAAGAATACTGTAAGTACTGAATATTGTTGTTTGATAAATGACTTGGAACTCAACCACAAAGTAGAAATTTAAATTAAAAAACATTAATTTTCCTTGATTTTGCTCTACTTTTAAAAATTTTTCTATCATCCTTCTGGTAATAAGATTCATGATGGTTGTGAAGTAATAGACTGAAGTTAAGGTAGAAAAAATCTGGGATTCTTAAGCTATTTAAGCAGCTGAACAGATCACAAAAATCTATGTATACCAGATATAGATAATAAGTGTGGCATGATAAGTTGCAGAAAATAACACCTCTATTTGATTTCAGAAATAATTCATTGTTCTGCATGAAATGCTTAAAAACAGATCCCCCTCCTCCAGCCATGGGAAAATTAAGTCTCAAGGGCATCTATTGTTCCAAACAGACATTTATATAATATCTCATCAGCATGTATTTTCTAAGGAAACTTAAAGTTTTAATAAGGGATAAGAGCATTATGTGTCATGCAAATTGACGTGTCATGCAAATTGACGTGTCATGCAAATTGACCTGTCTTAAACCTAAAAGGAATTGGATGCTGTTTAAATGAAAATCTGTGAAAGTAAGTTTTTAGTATACTATCTTCTTATCTGGTAGACTTAAATTTTTTTATAAGAATTTGATTTGAAGGTAAAATTTGGGTTAGTATTTAGTTTTTGTTCTCTAAACTTAGGGAAATAGGGAAGAGTAAGTGTTTCATTGCTATTTTTTTGTTAATTGGAATAATGAAGACTTATAAATGACAGTGGAGACAGTGTCCATATTACAAGACAGAGATCTGTCTGTAGGCTTTCTCAATGCTATGTCCAATCACAGCGTTTCATATTTTAATGGTGTATTCATTTTATATGATAGGCAAAATGAATGTTATAAAAGTATCTTCAGGATAAAGCATGTAATTTGCTATTGTATTTATGCTAACTCTCTTCTCATTAAGTGGGTAAGCTCATTTGAGACACTTTATAGTGGTGGAAAAATTCGCTGGGGGGGTGTGTGTGTGTGTAGGGGGGAATGATTGGATGAGAAGAGATATGGATCCATTTTCTATTTATTCTATAGGAATTAATGTTGAAAACGTTTGTAACAAGAATTTGCAATCCGAATGAGTTGCTACTAGAAAGCAGTGGAAAGAAATGGTATTGAAATAAATGATTCTGTTTCAGAACTGGGGAGCCTCACCACAGCTAATTTGATGGAGAAGGTACGAGGCCTTCAGAACCTGGCCTATCAGTTGGGGCTGGATGAATGTGAGTACCCAGATCACATTTATTCAGGGTTACATGTTGTATATTTCTTAATGAGTTCTGGCATAATTCAGAAAGTATCTTTATTAGGTGTTCTAAAGGTAAGAAGCCTTTTTATGGTGGAGTGTGCTGGAGTAATTACTGAGTTTAGTAGGTCACAAGTTATTTTTCTCTGAGATGGGCCAGGCCTGGGGCCTGGGTGCAGATGCAGATTGAAACGGTTAGTCTGACTCAAATCACATGGAATACAATTGGAAAGGATTGGTTCCCTAAAGGAAGGGTTATATAACAGACCAAGAACATAATCTGCTAGCATGAGGAATGCTTTTGAAGTTCTCATCTATTCCTGTCTGCTCTCCATTCTTTCAGTTTAAAATTATTTCTTTATAAACTATAAAAGTATAAAACTATAAACTATAAAACTTTATAAACTTTATAATAAGTTCTTTATAAACTTTCCATGCTGTATTCATTATAAAACTGGAAAAGCAATTGTAGAAAATTTTCACTTTGTAATTGAAAGAAACACTCAACATAGAGTGGTTAGTACTTTGTTCTCATTGGGTAGGTACCTCCTGAGACCTTCATAAATGCACAATTTTGAGAGGCTACTATAGCTTATAACTTCCTTCAAAACTGCAAGTTTTACACTGGTTAGCACAGTCCCAGCAACAGTTTCACAAATTGTTCTTCTTGTTCATAGAGCATATAGTGGATTTGTCCACATCATTGATTTTACCAAATTCAATATTTCACTTTAAAAGTTAATTTAAAACTTCTAATTTTTGACTAATAGACAACACTTCCTTAGTCTTCTTTATGTTTTCTTTATTTCCATTACTGTCATTAGCAGTTGATGTTCTTTTACCAAGAAGACATTTTTTAATCACTTCATGAATCAAGTAGCAGAGACAACAAACTGCTTTGAGATGTGGTTGCTAGGTGTCTGCTAGGTTCATTCATTGTTACCTACCTTCTCTGTGTACTAGTCATTTATTTCTCATGATTAAAGTTTATGTCTTGGCAAAATTACTAATTACCATGTATGTCATGGACCTCAGGAGTTTATGATGAAAACCCTGTGATTATTAAATTCATGAACGTGAGGCTTGTACAGTACAGAACTTGATTCTGTTTCTAGCTCTGGATAATACATGCTGTAATGATCACAGTGATCAATCCTTTATCTCTCTGTGTCAGTTTTTCTTATGTAATAAAGTTTTATGCTCTTTATGGTAAGATGCTATATTACCAAGCGTAGTTATCAATAGTGTTGTCTCTAGTTAGTTGTAGATGAAATTACTATATTTCCACTGATTAGTTTTTCTTTTTCTGTTTTCCTACTGAGAAAGATAATGAAGTATTTTTTCCCCCACTTTTTATTGTGGAAGATTTTAAACATATACCAAAGGAGAGAGAGTAGAATATTGACCTCAAATACTCATGATCTGGCTTCAATAGTTAGCACAGAGCCAATCTATTTCACTTATACAAAGCAAATCTCAGGCATCATGTTGTCTCACCACCAAATAACTTCACATGTGAGTCCAAAAGACAAGGACTCTCTTTTTCTCGTTCTCCATTTTTTTTTCTTTGATATAACTGCAAGTCCATTATTTTGCCTAAAACATTTTAATAGGCTTGCTTAATATCATCAGATAGCCAGTCAGGATTCAGATTTCCCTGGTTGACTCACACTTATCTTTATATATAGTTGGTTGGTTTGAATCAGGATTTAAATAATGTACTGTATTTGATTGATATGTCTCAAGTCTCTTTTCACCTCTCATAGTTCCACCTCCCTTTTATTTTCCTTTGCCATTTATTATTTGTTACTTGTTCTGTAGAATTTTCCACATTCTGGATTTTGTTGCTTACATCCCTGTGGTAGTGCTTAATATGTCCATCTGTCCCTTTTAATCTCCCAGTAGTTAGATCTAGAAGCTCACACAGATACAGGATGGATTTTTGTTTTTATTTTCAATTTGGCAAGAATATTTCATAAATGGTGTTGTATACATCCTATAGAGGGGTATATCACGTCTGCTTGTCTCTCTTTGTGAAGTTAAGATTAATTCATTGATAAAGGTATTGTTGGCCGCATCTATTATTCATTGTAAAATTCTCCATCAGCCTTACATCCAGAGTTTTAGCAGCCTTAGAAAATTGCCTAGATTCACTATTTTATTATAGGTTGTGAAATGGTAATACACTAATTCTGTCATTCCTTCTTTTTAGCTAGAATTTTTCTGTAAAGAACTTATCAACTATGTATTGTTACCTTGAATGCCATTCTTACTGGATGAATGATTCTCTTTATCAGTTTTTAGAATAAGAAGTCAGTTCTCTGAGCATCAATAAATCTATTTTAATGTCTTTCCATAGAATCAGAAACTTTGTTTCAGTTTCTAATTCACATAGTTAAAATCATTATTATTAAATATTTATATTTCTACAACATAAGGCTTTGGAGGTAGGGGTTTGCAGTTACCTAACTTAGTCGCCTTAAGCATGGAACCAAAATTCTGCAACAGAAATACTTGTTTCTGCCAGGTGAGCTCCATGAGCACAGCTGAGAGTTTTCAAAATTATTTTCTAGTTCAAAATTCAGCCTTCTTTCAACTTCTGTAGCAGTGCTTTGCTACTGACTGTTATTTTCCCTGATCATAGCAATTAGCGGACATACAGAAAATAGTTTTTTAATTTAGAATTGGAAAGAATCACATTGATATGTAGTGGACTTCTTGGATACAACCTCTCTTTGTTTTATTGTGTATAGTGTATTTGCATAAAAACATTTTTTTTTTGTCCTTACAGATTATTAATCTACTCTAGGGGTTGACATTTACTCTTCACCCTAATCTGGTGTTTCAGTGTCTCAGTCCTCTTTCCTGCATTAATTGAGAGGATGACATGGATGAAAAATAAGCAGTAGGAACTGATGAATCCCCAAGGACCAGTGATCCTGTTTCCATGCAAATATCTGCACTGATAAAGATGATGAAAAGAAAAAAATGCAAAAAATATTTGTCCTCAAAACATGATTATTTGTCACTTCCCTGGAGCATTGTTAAATGTTAGTATAGAGATAATGTAACCCTTTTAGGGCTAATAGTAACTAGATTGTGTCTTTTGGAAGATGAGCCCTGCCCTTTGATTTGGTACATTTTTATGTCTCAGATAACCCTTTTGGTGTGCAGATTTTGCAGTGTAATAATGTTATATATAGGTATTTATAGCTTTTCATGATTGGGGCCCTTAGACTTGATTTGGGCAGTTAATTTATGTGAAATTCCCATGAAATATACAGAAATATAAAAAACTGCCTTACCATATAAAGAATTCCATTTCTGTTACTTCCGAGTTCAGTGTCCTTCTTGTTTTGCTGAAACTATCGTAGTCACCTTTTAACTGCCCTCCCTGCCTCTCAACTACCTCTTATCAGTCCATCTTGTTTACCACTACCAGGATAATTTTTCTAAAGTACCATTCACTTCGTTTGTCCTTTGCTCTTAAGTCATTAGTAGTACTTCATTACCCACACTGGACCTCCAGGGAATTCCCTGGTACAACTTTCTTTTGCTATAGGACCAAAGAAAAACTTCTGCTTCCAGGCTAGCCTGTGGTAAAGTAGACTTCTCCACCCTCTATATTTGTGGTTTTTGAAAAGGTGACCATTTGTAGTAGTTAGAAATTGTTTCCCATCTAAATAAAATTCTAACGAACAGTTAGCTCTTTTAATTTCTTATTTTAATCTATGAAGGAGGGCAGGGAGAAAATAACTGGGATTCTTTGTGGCCTGACATCAGACTTCTTTGACTAGCTTACTTACTTAGTTACTTACTTTATTTATTTACTTATTTTTATTTTGTGTATATCATTCTTTTTTTAAAAAAACTTTTATTGAGATAAAATTGACATACAATAAACTGCATATATTTAAAGTGTACAATTTGATTTTTTCCCTTTTTTTGACATACAATAAACTGCATATATTTAAAGTGTACAATTTGATATTTTTTTTCTTATTAGTAAGGTATATATGGCAATCCCAATCTCCCAATTCATTCCACCCCCACCCCCTGCTTTCCCCACTTGGTGTCCATGTTTGTTCTCTAAATTTGTACCATTTTTCTATATTCCGCATATATGTGTTAATATACGATATTTGTTTTTCTCTTTCTGACTCACTTCACTCTGTATGACAGTCTCCAGGTCCATCCATGTCTCTACAAATGTCCCAATTTCGTTCCTTTTTACAGCTGAGTAATATTCCATTGTATATATGTACCACATCTTCTTTATCCATTCATCTGTTGATGGACATTTAGGTTGCTTCCATGACCTGGCTATTGTAAATAGTGTTGCAATGAACATTTGGGTGCATGTGTCTTTTTGAGTTATGGTTTTCTCTGGGTATGTGCCCAGTAGTGGGATTGCTGGGTCATATGGTAATTCTACTTTTAGTTTTTCAAGGAACCTCCATACTGTTCTCCATAGTGGCTGTATCAATTTACATTCCCACCTACAGTGTAAGATGGTTCCCTTTTCTCCACACTCTCTCCAGCATTTACTGTTTGTAGATTTTCTGATGATGCCCATTCTAACCAGTGTGAGGTGATACCTCATTGTTGTTTTGATTTGCATTTCTCTAATAGTTAGTGATGTTGAGCAGCTTTTCATGTGCCTCTTGGCCATCCATATGTCTTCTTTGGAGAAATGCCTATTTAGGTTTTCTGCCCATTTTTTGATTGGGTTGTTTGTTTTTTTGATATTGAGCTGCGTGAACTGTTCATATTTTGGAGATTAATCCTTTGTCTGTTGATTCATTTGCAAATATTTTCTCCCATTCTGAGGGTTGTGTTTTCGTCTTGCTTATCGTTTCCTTTGCTGTGCAGAAGCTTTGAAGTTTCATTAGGTCCCACTTACTTATTTTTGTTTTTATTTCCATTACTCTAGGAGTGGGTCAAAAAAGGTCTTGCTGTGGTTTATGTCAAAGAGTGTTCTTCCTATGTTTTCCTCTAGGAGTTTTATAGTGTCTGGCCTTACATTTAGGTCTTTAATCCATTTTGAGTTTATTTTTGTGTATGGTGTTAGGGAGTGTTCTAATTTCATTCTTTTACATGTAGCTGTCCAGTTTTCCCAGCACTACTTATTGAAGAGGCTGCTTTTTCTCCATTGTCTATCCTTGCCTCCTTTGTCATAGGTTAGGCGACTGTAGTTTATCTCTGGGCTTTTTATCCTGTTCCATTGATCTGTATTTCTCTTTTTGTATCAGTGCCATATTGTCTTGATTACTGTAGCTTTATAGTGTAGTCTGAAGTCAGGGAGTCTGATTCCTCCAGCTCCATTTTGTTTTATTTTTTCCCTCAAGATTGCTTTGGCTATTCAGGGTCTTTTGTGTTTCCATACAAATTTTAGGATTTTTTGTTCTAGTTCTGTGAAAAATGCCATTGGTAATTTGATAGGGATTGCATTGAATCTGTAAATTGCTTTGGGTACTATAGTCATTTTCACAGTGTTGATTCTTCCAATCCAAGAACATGGTATGTCTCTTCATCTGTTTGTGTCGTCTTTGATTTCTTTCATTAGTGTCTTATAGTTTTCTGAGTACAGGTCTTTTACCTCCTTAGTTAGGTTTATTCCTAGGTATTTTATTCTCTTTGTTGCAATGGTGAATGGGATTGTTTCTTTAATTTCTCTTGCTGACCTTTCACTGTCAGTGTATAGGAATGCAAGAGATTTCTGTGTGTTAATTTTGTATCCTGCAACTTTACCAAATTCATTGATTAGCTCAAGTAATTTTCTGGTGGCATCTTTAGGATTTTCTATGTATGGTATCATGTTGTCTGCAAACAGTGACGGTTTTACTTCCTCTTTTCCAATTTGGATTCCTTTTATTTCTTTTTCTTCTTTGATTGCTGTGGCAAGGACTTCCAAAACTATGTTGAATAGTAGTGGCAAGAGTGGACATCTTTGTCTTGTTCCTGATCTTAGAGGGAATGCTTTCAGTTTTTCACCATTGAGAATGATGTTTGCTGTGGGTTTGTCGTATATGGCCTTTATTATGTTGAGGTAGGTTCCCTCTATGCACACATTCTGGAGAGTTTTTATTATAAACGGGTGTTGAATTCTGTCAAAAGCTTTTTCTGCATCTATTGAGATGATCATGTGGTTTTTATCCTTCAGTTTGTTAATATGTTGTATGGCATTGATTGATTTGCGTATGTTGAAGAATCCTTGCATTCCAGGGATAAACCCCACTTGATCATGGTGTATGATCCTTTTAATGCGTTGTTGGATTCTGTTTGATAGTATTTTGTTGAGGATTTTTGCATCTATATTCATCAGTGATATTGACCTATAATTTTCTTTTTTTGTAGTATCTTTGTCTGGTTTTGGTATGAGGGTGATGGTGGCCTCATAGAATGAGTTTGAGAGTGTTCCTTCCTCTGAAAGTTTTTGGAAGAGTTTGAGAAGGATGGGTGTTAGCTCTTCTCTAAATGTTTGATAGAATTCACCTGTGAATCCATCTGGTCCTGGACTTTTGTTTGTTGGAAGATTTTTAATCACAGTTTCAATTTCATTACTTGTGATTGGTCTGTTCATATTTTCTGTTTCTTCCTGAGGCCATCTTGGAAGGTTATACCTTTCTAAGAATCTGTCCATTTCTTCCAGGTTGTAACTGGCTTACTTTATAAGGCCTGTACCTCTGTCTATAATAGTTAAAAGTTAAATTAACTGTACTTGATTGATTGGGGAGAAAAATGATTTTTCACTAGCCTTTAACCTCTAGATGGCAGCATAAGTCTTACTGTACTTCTGGCTTTTCCTCTATCCATATCTCTTGAACTGGGTTTCTGATTTGGGTACAAATTCTTATATCTTTAGTGGACTACTTGCCTAACTTTGTTGATGCCTTACTGGATTTTTAGCTTTTTGTTTTTCCTTTTCATCTCTCCACATTAAAAAAAAGAAAAGAAAAAAGCCCTTTTTTAAGCAATGTATATTTTTGATGTTCAGTTTCCCTATTGTCAGAAATAATTTTGCTTTTGATGAAAGAGATCAGTAGAAAAAACCAAAACTGTGGTAGTTTAATTCATCAGCTTCCATAGCTGGATATAAGACCCTAAGAATGGGTTCAGCTCTCTCCTCTCAGTTTATCTTGTTCTGTCCTTTCACTCTCCTGGTTATCAAGTGGTATCAGAAAATGCCTTATTGAATAAAAGTAGGAATGTTAGCTAAAATTGTTGAAATAAACTTAGATTTTCAAGAAGAAGTTAATTGTTTGGAAATAACGCTTTCAAATACTTAGCCATTTTGAGTGATGAGATAATAGCAAAAGAAAAGTGTTCAATTCAGCAACTGTTTGAGTGCCTACTTCCTGCAAGGCTCTGTAGGAGATATGAAGGTGAATAAGACATAATTACTGCCCTGTGTGCGGATTCAAATCTAGTAGGAAAGGGAGATGAGACAATTAAGTAAATGATTCTTAATGGAAGGTAGAGGAGATAAGCTCCAAGAATACTAAGAACTTTGGGGATGGAGGAGAAGAGGCAATTACATTAGATTGCTACAGGAATGGCAGATAAGTTTCATTCTGTATATCAACATAGATTGATTAATAAGGATTTCCTAGGGCTGTTGAATTGAGGATTTTGAAGAGTCTTGATTCAGGGAAGTCAATTAGTGTTGTCTGCTGTGGACCAGGGAAAGGGGTGTGGCAGTATTTGCTATTTCTGGATCATTGAAAATAGGCCTTAAAGAACACAGGTTTTCCATGGGTGGAAACGGAAAGGGGCCATATTCCAGGTGGAATGAGCATTTGGAACAAGCAGAGTTTGAAAGAACAGCTATATTCAAGGAACAGTGTGAGTGATTTAATCTGGTCTTTAAGGAGCCCAGGCTATATTAGGGATCATAAGAACTAAGAGGAGGGGGATGGGGCTACCTATAACTATTCAGGAGAGCCTTGAACTCTTGGGGGTGAGAAATTAGACTCATAGGTAATGGGGAGCATGTGAAATGTTCTTTAAAAAGTATTTTAATGACTATAACATTAACTATATTTTCATTATAGATGATTTGTAGAGATACTTTATTTGCTAAAAGACACTTCACGACAAATCTGTTTATTGTAAAGATAAAGAAGAAAGTAAAAATGACCATGGCCTCACCAGTAAGAGATGAGCAGTGTTAACATTTGGTGTGTTTCCTGGCCCTCCCTTTTCTCTTTATGTAGGGATGTGTGTGTTTACATTTCTACTTGTGCCCATTTGTATACACAGACATGCTTTTTAACATAACTGAGGCTATAGTGTGTGTATCTAGTTTTTGCCTATGCTTTTTTTCCCGTTCATTCTATCTTAAGCATTTTTCTGTCATTAAAAATTCTGCCACTGAAGATTTCTGAGTAGGGAAGTCACACACCTTTAAGAGGCATCATGCATAGGATAGAATGTAATGGTAAAGACAGGAGGCTGGAAGCTAGCAAGGACTGTGAGTCCAGCAAGAAGGATTGAGGGCTTGAATGAATGGTGGCAGTGATAATGGAAAGAAGCATACCAACAATAGATGTTTCAGGTGTATCATTTTCAGGACTAGGTGGGTAAACTGTCTGGATGAATCTTAGCAGGTAAACTGTAATTAGAGTTTACCATGATATTTTCAACCTGCTTAATGACAGGGAAGTCAGAAAGAGGAGAGAGATTTGGTTAAACTAAAAAAATCACTTAATTCTTTTACGTGTCCCTTAGTAGGCAGGCATCTTAATTGTTTTAGAAATAAGTAAAAGCCATTTGTATAGGTTGGTGTTATGAAAATGATGCTTTTATCTAGTTTAGTCACATCACCTAGGGAACAAGTAATGTTTTAGATAGTTGTTTTCTCAGGGAAATGAATGTATGAAATAGGATATACATAACTTCAGAAATGGATTTTTGGGGTCCCTGTAACCTTTGGTGGATCATTAAGCCTCTCAGTTGAATAAATTACTTTTGCATAGTTTTCCTCCATAGTAGTGCTTTTTCATTCAGTTAGCTAGCTATAGCTATCCAGGAAATTGTTATGGCCTTTGTGTATAGTAGACATCCAAATGTTTGTCAACTGGAAAAAAATTTCAGAAGTTTACACTTGAATAACAGTAATTGGCCCAGAATATTTGCTGTTGATGCATCTGTTAATTAACAGCAATGTTTGGATTATATCAGCACCAGGGTTAAGTCTTCCCATGAGTGAAAATTACATTTTACAAGTAGTTGGAGATTTGTGGGATCTCTAATTAAGAGGGAAGTATACTGCCACATTGTCTTCCAGAAAGGTACTTCCTATCCCTACATCCTTGCTAACACCAAGAAGTACTATAATTTTTTAAAGTCATTGCCAACTTGATAGGTACAATATTAATATTGTTTTAATAAAAATGAACTTTCTCGTGTTTCTCGATCATCTCCGTTAACATGGACTGGAAATTGAATAAAACATAAATTTATTATTTTAACCTGAAAAATAAAGCTAGCAAACTTGATTCAAAAGCACCTTTCGGACAGTGTTTGAATCTGCATTTCTCAAATACCAAACAAAACTTACCTTTGTTTTCTTTGTTTTACGCATTACGGTACCATCTCCCCATAGTCATTAGCATGGCGTCCTATTTAGGTAGTAATAGAGTATAAAATCTAGAAATCCCACTTTGAAGAGATCAGGGATATTTCTCATAATTAGAAATTGTGAATTTAGCTTTAAGTATTTTGTTTTTAAAAATGTATTATGATAATGGGGGAAAACATGCCATTATTTCTTGTTTTTCCCTTGTTTAACAAATTAGGATACACAAAGCTTCAAATTACCTTTAAGGCTTATAAGCATTCATATCTTTTATCCATTAGTCAAGTTATTTCATAAACCCAACATTGCCTCTGAAATGGTTTTTACACACAAAGAGGATTTTACCGTAAAATGCTTGTGGTGTTTTATTCTCTTCTGATTTTGGGGTGGGGAGGGGAGGGGAGGGGTAGAGGTAAGCAGGCCAAGGCTTAAATTAATTTGTTTGGGGTTGGTTTCAATGTAGTGTTCTGCATAGTTCTGCAAAATGTATGATAGGTAAGAGGATGTACATAGTGAAAGAATATAAAGTTCAACATTGAATAACCAAGTGATTTATAGTATATTTATACAGTAGAAGACAATGTAGCCATTAAAAATCATTAAAGCAATAAAGAGCATTTAAGGACAGAAAAATGCTCATTATATGTAAGGATGATTGCAAGTGAAAATGCAAGTGAAAAACTGCAGAACACAGAGTCAGCAGTTTTTTCCCTTTTCTTTTTTCTCTTTTGTTTTTTTGTTTGTTTGTTTGTTTGTTTTTTGAATGCAAGAACCTCTATTTATTGATATTTTTATATGTATTTTTTAAATTTTATTTATTTATTTATTATTTTTGGGGGGGTACACCAAGTTCAATCATCTGTTTTTATACACATATCCCCGTATTCCCTCCTCTCTCTTTTGTTTTGTTTTGAGAGCATGGGCATAGACATATGACTGGAAGGAAAAATACCAGTATGTTTTAATGGCTATCTTGAGTGATATTTTAAAAAATTTTTCTGAAATTTCTAAATCATCAACAATGACCACATTCTATTCTGAGTAGTGGAAAACTATCTAAAAAAATAAAAATTATGTACCATTCTAGAAACAAAATTATAGTTACTTGAAAGATCTGTCTTCTAATGTCTTGCACAGTTAAAATTTTAAACTCTTTTATGGACTGTTTCTAAATAAAAATGACTAGATCCGTTAACAGCAATTGATCGTTTTAAGCAGGTAATGAATAGCAAAGTGAAAGTTAATGATACTCCATTTCCCATCCTTAGCATGTCCTTCCAGAAGTTTGGTAACAAAAGGCATGGTAAGCTGTTGAGTCGGGGCAAAAGATGATTTAGTTAGTAAAAGCGGCATCTTTTCATAAACAAACATTGGCCAGTATTTTGTCCAGCTTTATGTTTTCAGCCTTTCTTCCCTGTAGCTGTCAAACTGAACTCCAGTATTAACTACTCAGTAGGTGCAAAGAACCATTTAGAATGTATGTTAGTCTTAAATGGAATTGCAGCTGTTTGGTTGGGAAGTATAATAGACCTAATAATTTTTTTCCTTTTGGCTTGGAATATATAGTTTTGTTATGACAAAGAATGGAATAATTGCAATAGGTGTGCATATGAGTTGAGTTTCTTTCCAGGCTTTGGGTATAGAATGTTTCTGCTCCTAGCGGAGTAAACTGACATTTTCTGATTTTTTTTTGGTTATCTATTCGTTTAGTTTTTGATACTGTAGAGATTTCAGCAAAATGAGGAGTGTTTTTTTCTTTTAAATGTAATATCAGTTTCTTTTTTTCTTAGTTCTTAACACTGTTTTGTGTTGGAATTATGATCTGAGAGGGTGGTGATATTGCATGAGAATTTATAGCTGATGACAGAGCACTTTGCTATAGGAAATCTAGAAAAATAATGACTTTTTGTATCTAGAAGGGAAGTATCTCTAACCGTTAAGTCTAAATTAAAAGCTTGACAAAGCTACCAATGTTTGGTATAACTGAAAAAGACTTGAGAAATATAGTGTAAAAAAAGAATGACATTTTTAAAGGAAGAACTGTTACATTTGATTGACTCTAGTGTAGGAGAATACATTTAAAATTGGTTGGATAATAGTGAAGAAATCCTTTGAGAGAATAGTTGAATTTGACAGTTTGAAGTTTTAGATACAGAATACAAAGAGAAAAGAACCAAAATGAGACCAGATTCAGCATATAAAAATACTCTACTGTTCTGTCATTCTTTTGTTCTTTAATGCATTTTTTAAAGTGGAAGTATAACATACGTAGAGAAAAGTACACAGATTATAATGTACAGCTCAGTGAATTTTCATAAAAACACTCCCATATAACCATGACCCAGAATAGATCAAGAAATAGAACTTTTCCAATATATATAACACCTCCTTCATACCCCTCTCAGTTACTACCTGGACTTTCCCCAAAGGTAAGCACTATTGTGACTTATAATATCATAAAAGAATTTTGCTTGTTTTTAAACTTTCTGTAAATGGAATCACAAACTATATACTCTTTTGTGTCCGGCTTCTTTTGCTCAACATTTTTTTAAAAAATTAATTAATTTACTTATTTATTGGCTGCGTTGGATCTTTGTTGCTGCACGTGGGCTTTTCTCTAGTTGTGTTGAGTGGGAGCGGCTCTTTGCTGAGGTGTGCGGGCTTCTCATTGTGGTGGGCTTGTTGTGGAGCATGGGCTTCTAGGCACATGGGCTTCAATAGTTGTGGCATATGGGCTCAGTAGTTGTGGCTAGCAGGCTCTAGAGCTCAGGCTTGATAGTTGTGGCGCACGGGCTTAGTTGCTCCGTGGCATGGGGGATCTTCCCAGACCAGGGCTCGAACCCATGTCCCCTGTATTGGCAAGTGGATTCTTAACCTCTGCGCCACCAGGGAAGTCCTGCTCAACATTTTGATTATAACATTCATCCATGTCATTGTCTTTAGCAGTCATTTGCTTACTTTCATTGCTATGTAGTATATCATTGTAAGAATATGACGGGATTAATTTTTTCATTCTGCTAACAATGGACATTTGGACTGTTCCCAGCTTTTGCCTATTACAAATAAATACTGTGAGCATTCTTGGTATATGTCTTTTTTTGGTACATGCATTTTTGTTGTATATATAACTAGGAGTAGAATTTGCTAAGTTGAAATATATATACATATATATATTTAGCTTTAGGAAATTGCTCCATACAGTTTTCCAAAGTAGTTATACCAATTTACAAGCCCATGGGCAATTTCAATTATTCTGTGTTGCTACCAACAGATACATTCTCAGTATTTTAATATCTAGCTATTATAATAGGTAGAATGGTATCTCAGTGTAGCTTTAATTTTCATTTCCTTAATAATTGATGAGATTGAGTGCTTTTTTCATGTATTTATTGAACCTCTTTTGTGGCGTGCTTGTTTATATCTCTCGCCCTTCTTTAAAAAACTGGATTGTCAATTTAAAAATTGATTTGCACGTGTTCTTTATATATTTCTGATATGCATCCTTTGTCAGTTACATAAACTGCAAATATCTTATCCCACTCTGTGGCTCACCTTTTCATTTTCTTAATGGTGTATTTTAATGAACCAAAATTGGTTTTTTTTCTCTTAAATTTATATTTTGTCAAGTTTTAAATTTCTCTAAAAAGTTTCAAGAACAGTCCAATAAATACTTGTATACCCTCCACCTGTTTACCAGTTGTTAACATTTTTCACATTTGCTTTATCTATAAAATATATAAAACTTTAAATTTTATTGTTTTATTCTTGAGCTATTTGAGAACTAGCTGCAGCTACCATGACACTTCATAAATACTTTAGCATTATTTCTTTTTTTAAAAAAATAAATTTATTTGTTTATTTTTGGCTGCGTGGGGTCTTTATTGCTGTGCACGGGCTTCCTCTAGTAGCGTGGGCTACTCTTCATTGAGGTGCGTGGGCTTCTCATTGTGGTGGCTTCTCTTGTTGTGGAGCACTGGCTCTAGGCACGTGGGATTCAGTAGTTACAGCACATGGGCTCAGTAGTTGTGGGGACACGGGCTTTAGAGCACAGGCTCAGTAGTTGTGGCACACAGGCTTAGTTGCTCTGCGGCATGTGGGGTCTTCCCAGACCAGGAATTGAACCTGTGTCCAGGTGGATTCTTAACCACTGCGCCACCAGGGAAGGCCCTGGGAGACTTTTTTTTTTCTTCTGGCTGTGCTGGGTCTCAGTTACAGCACATGGGATCTTTAGTTGCAGCACGTGGGATCTTTTAGTTGTAGCATGTGGGATCTAGTTCACGGACCAGGGATTGAACCTGAGCCCCCAGCACTGGGAGCACAGAGTCTTAACCGCTGGATCACCAGGGAAGTCCTATGAAGAGACTTTTTTTTTTTTTTTTTGGCCACACAGCGCAGCTTGACAGCTTGTGGGATCTTAGTTCTCTGACCAGGGTTTAAACCCAGTTCCAGGCAGTGAAAGCACCGAGTTCTAACCACTAGACCGCCAGGGAAAAAAAGAGACTCTTCAGAGGCCAGAACGGAGAAATTATATCTTATCTATAATTGGTAGGTCGCAAAGCTTAAGCTTGTTTAAACTTAAAGAAAGCTTTGGAAGAGTATACTATCTTATTGTAGTACACTAACTTACAGGAATTGCATTTTCAAAATTTAGCTTAAGAAATACCTCTGAGGAAACTAAGGCTAGTGAAGAGAAGTGATGACCTGAATATAACATAAGGTTTATGTAATTATCTGAAGATAAGTCAGTAGGAGCCAAGTAATAAATAGCAAGTAGGAAAGGACAAAATAGTGATTAAGAGCTTGGGTTCTAGAGTCATACAGCTTTATTATGAATCTCAGTCTACCACTTAGGCAAGTAACTTAATTTTCTAAGCCCTAGTTTCTTCATTTGTGAAATGGAGATGAAAACATTAGAACAGTAATTCTCAGACTTTTTGGTGTCAGGAGTTCTTTACATTCTTGAAATTAATGGTGAATGAATTGGGAGATTAGGATTGCCATATATACATTACTAATAAAAAAATATCAAATTGTACACTTTAAATATATGCAGTTTATTGTATGTCAATTGTATCTCAATAAAAGTTCTTAAAGAAAAAAAAAATTAATGGTGACCCCAAAGAGCTCTTTATATGGGTTATGTGTATATTTACTATTTCAGAAATTAAAACAGAAAAATTTTAAATATTAATTTAAAATTGGAATAAATCCATTACATGTTAACATGAATATTTTTATGAAGAATAACTATTTTCCAAACAAAAAAATATTGAGAAGAGTGGCAATTTTTACATTTTTCAAATGTCCTTAATGTTTGGATTGATTAAAAAGTTAGATTTTCATATCTGCTACTTCTTTCAGTATGTTATGATTATCTTTTGTTAGGTAGTTACTAATTCACTGTTCACTGGTGAGAGAACGAGTGAAAAAGACATCTTAGTATCATATGTATAGTTTTGAACTCATGGACCCTCTGAAGGGAGCTTAATGATCCCTAGGGTCCCCAGAGGTTTCCAGACCATTCACTTTGAGATGTTACCTTAGAGTATTGTTTTGATGATTTAATACAATATTATTTATAAAATCTTAGCATTGTGTTGGCACTTAATAGGTGCTTGAAAACTATTAACTGTTGTTATCATCATGGGCAGCATATGAGAAATTTTAAGCATAGTAGGCATGTAATCATATTTACTTTCTTAAAAGGCTCACTTTGCCAACATGGTAGAAGATGCATTGGTAGTAAAGAATAGTGGTAACACGGAGACAAATTATATTTCTTTTAACTTCTCAGTGGAAATGGAGAATAAGGGATGGGTTCTAGAAATCTGAGTGGTAGAATGGAAATGCTTAGTGACTGATTGGATATATTGGGGTCAGAGAGTTCTGGGCAGTAAGAGTGAGGAATCAAAAGTGACCCATAGGTTTCTGGCTTGGGTAAATATAGGAAGAAGAGCACTTTTGAAAAGATAGATTGGGAGGTTCAGTTGTAAGTGTAACTGTAGGCTATCTAGGTGGATATACCCAGGAGATAGTTGAGTGTATGAATCTAGAGCGCAGGAAGTAGAGTTTTGGACATCATTAATTTGTAGATTCTAGTTAAAGCCACAGGTGGGAAGGAGATCAGCCAGGGAGGATGTGTAACATTAAAACAGAACCCTCGTATGGTAGGAAGCCTCTGTTTATGCCCTTGTGTGATCTTCTCCTGAGTGTGGGCTGGATCAGTGACAGCAAAAGCAATGGAATGCTACTTCTGAGATTTAGTTACAAGAAAACCATGACTTCTGTTTTGTCTCCCATCATGCCCCTTTTGGGGAAACAAGCTGCCATGTTGTGAGTGTGCAGAGAAAAACTGGCTTGGAAATTATAAGATCCTCGTCGTTGGAAACAGACCTATTTCTGCGTACTAACTTGACAGGTTACCTCTTTCTGAGCCTCATTTTCCTTGTCTGTAAAATGAAGGTAATAATAATACTTACTGGGTTGTTGAGAGGATTAAACTGAATAATGATTATAAAATGCCTAGTATGAATCCTCATGACTTTGGATATAGCCATGTATTCTTACATGTGACACTGAAAACACAGCAACAAAAGAAAAAATAGGTAAATTGGATTTCATTAACGTTTACAACTTTTGTGCATCAAAGAGCATTGTCAAGAAAGTGGAAAGACAACCATTGAGTTGGAGAAAACTTTTTAAAAATTGAGATGTAGTTGACATATAACAATTTCATCTTATAATAATCACCACAGTAAGTCCGTTATCACACATTGTTACACATTTTTTCTTGTGGTGAGAACTTTTAAGACCTACTTTCTTAGCAAGTTTCAAATATGCAGTACAGGAGTGGGAGAATGCTTTTGCACATCATATCAGATAAGGGTCTAGTATCTAGAATATATAAAGAACTCATATAGCTCAGCAACAGAAAGGCAAACAACCCAATTTTAAAATGGGCAAAGGACTTGAGTGGACATTTCTCCAAAGAAAATATACAGATGGCCAATAAGCACATAAAAAGATACTAAACATCATTAGTCATTAGGGAAATGTAAATCAAAACCACAATGGGATACCACTTCACACCCACTAAGATGGTAATAATAATAATAATGATAATAGTAATAATAATAATAATAGAAAATAACAAGTATTTGCAAGGATATGGTGAAATTGGAACTCTCATATACAGCTGGTAGGAATGTAAAAATGGTGTGGCTACTGTGAAAGTTTGGCAGTTCTTCAAAAGGTTAAACATAGAATTATCATATGATCCAGCAATTCCACTACTAGGTATATATACCGGAAAGAATTTAAGACGAGTACTCTAACAGATGCTTGTACACAAATGTTGATTTCAGTACTATTCATGAATGCCAGAAGATGGAAACAAACTCAGATGTCCATTAACAGATGAATGGGTAAACAAAATGTGGTATATACATACAATAGAATATTATTTAGCCATAAAAATGAAGTACTGATACATGCTACAACATGGGTGAATCTCAAAAAGCCATACTAAATAACGGAAGCTAGACACAAAAGATCACATATTCCATTTATATGAAATATCCTGAGTATGTAAATTCATAGAGACAGAAACCAGATTGGTGGTTGCCTGCGGCAAGAGAGAGTGGGAAATGGGGAGTGACTGCTTAATGGGTATAGGATTTTTGGAGGGGGGGGTGATGGAAATGTTTTGTAACTTGTTATAGGTGGTGGTTGCACAATATTGTGAATATACTAAATGCCATTGAATCGTACACTTTAAAAACACTTTTAAAAATGTGAATTTACCTCAGTAAACAAGAAAGCATAGTATGGTATGTGACACCTAGTAAGTGTTGAGGCTCTAGCATGGGTTGGAAAAGAATTTCCAGACACAAGGCAGAATGTAAGGAAGATAGAGTTTATTAGAGAAAAGAGGCTCTGTAAAGACAGCGGGACTACTTCCTGGCAGACCAGGGAGAACTGACCCTTTCATGGGCTTGTAGCCAGTTTTTATACCCTCAAGGCAAAGAAAATTCCTACTAGGAAAATGGCATTAATCGATTGGTCAGTATACCATAAGGCAAAGGGTGTCACTAGGTGACAGGTCAGGTTGCTAAATGTTGGACACTTTACCTAGTAGGGAGTGAAGGGATGTGCTCTATTCAGCCAAGGTCTTGGGTTGGGGGGATGCTGTTCGGCCAAGGTCAAGAGAGCCCTTGCCAACAGCTGCTATTGGACTCAGTCCAGGGGCTTCCTTTGTTCTGTGTCTTTGACGTAGGGCTCTATAGTAAGCTACCGATAAATTTTAGATTTTACTATTGCCTAGTGCGCCTTTATCAGGAATTTAGCTGTGTGACGTTGGGCATCAGTTTTCTCAGTTGAAAAATGAAGTTGTTGGACTGAAAGACTTTTCAGTTCTTTTCAGCATTACAATTCTATATTTTAAGACATAGTATTTAATTCTTGCATAGGAGAAACCCACTCTACTCCTTCCATGTGTTTCTCCTTTACTCTCACATTACTGTCATACTCACAACACGACTCCAAATGTGTGGGAGTTTTTTTCCCCACACCAAGCAATTCTGTGACACCAGCTAGGTGTTCTACAGTTTAACTCAATTCTGACACTGTCTACCTGGAGATCATATCAGAATCCACAGGTTGAGAGCTGGATCTCTCAGGACTCCCCTCTGCCCCCCTTCAGATGCCAGTTGTAAGTCCAGGTTGTCACCTGTGCTTTGGTTGTAAATTGGGCGTTCCCACAGTCCCCTCCTCAGGTTCAGTTAATTTGCTAGAGCAGCTTCCAGAACTCAGCTTACTTACTGTTTACCAGTTTATTATAAAAGGATATGATAAAGGATGCAGATGGACATCCAGGTGTGTGGGGTGGGGCATGGAGCTTTTGTGCCCTCTCCAGATGTATCACTTTCCCAGCAACTCTACATGTTCAACCTGGAAGCTTCAATCATGTAGGCATGATCCATTATTAACTCCATTTCCAACCTCTCTCCTCTCTAGAGAGTGGAGGTTGGGGTTGAAAATCCCAAGCTTCTAATCATGACTCGGTCTATCTGCTGACCAGCCCCCATCCTGGAGTCCACCAAGAGTCACCTCATTAGAACAAAGACACTGCTGTCACCCAGGAAATTTAAAGGGGTTTAGGAACTGTGTCGGAAATCGAGTCAAAGACCAAATATTAAAATAAAAGCTGCTTCTAACACTCTTAGGAAATTGTAAGGATTTTAGGAGCTTTGTGCCAGGAACGAGGGGCAGAGACCAATATACTGTATATTTATTCTATTATCTCACATTCATACTGCAGATATTTGTTGTGTATCTTAAGGATACTGTGCTAGGCACCAAGGACTTGACAGAGATGGTTCCTGCTGTCATAGAGCTAACATTCTAGTAGATAAGGCGTTACACAAATAATTACACGTATTTGCCACTAAATTGTTCTAAGTACAATGTGGGGCAGGAATAGTCTCCTGAGAAAAAAGATATTTAGGTATGAAGAATGAGTAGAAATTAACTGAGTGAAGAGAAGGGAGATGAGCTTTCTAGAGGGAATATCGAAATCTGGTAGTGGGAAGGAGCGTGGTGCCTTTGAAGAACTGAAAGAAGGCAAATGTGACTGGAACTCAGACAGTGACTGCTGAGATAGACAAAGGCTGGATCATGTAAGACTTCTCAGTTGTGTTAAGGATGTTGGACATTATTCTAAGAGCGCTGGCAAGTCCGTTAAGGGCCTGGGCAAGCAATGTTCAGGTTTTGGCCACGAAGAGCATGGTTTGGAGGGGGCATGAGAAGAACTACAGAGACCAAGTAGGAGGTCATTGCAGTAGCCAAGACTGATGCCTAGAACTAGGGTGCTGATAGTAGACAGGGAGAGAAGTCCTTGAATTTGAGAGAGATATAGGACAAAGAATAAGTCTTGATTGATTGGCTGTGGAATATTGGAAGGAAGGTGTCAAGGGTGACTCCAAGATTTCTCCCCTGGGCATGTAAGTTAGAGGCATGCAGACAACAATGGAAGAACTTCTGCTTTTGGCTGAGATGGAATAATCAGGGACTAGATTCACCTTCCCACCTGAAACAGTTTTTTTAATTGCAAAATATACAAACAGTGATTTTTAGGACACTGGACATCAGGCAACAAAGGCTAGTGATCCCTGAGAGTTAGCAAGTAAATGAGAAGAGCGCTGTGATTGTCTCAGCTTACTACTTTGAGAGAGTTTCCAGGCTGCAGTGCAGCAAGGGGAAACCCAGGCAGAGACCAGCAGATTCCCTAGTTGAAGAAATAGAGCTAGGAGTCTGGAGAGACCAAGGCACCTAGATGTCAGAGGGCAGAACACCAAAGGGGAGAGGGCTACACAGAGAGAACCCTGGAGATCTGCACAGGGTCCTCCAAAAGTAATCAGCTGAGTACTGATCAGCGCAGTCTTGTGAGGAAACTACTTGAGGCTGAATGAGAACCATTTGAAAAGATTACAGGGAAAAGTGGCTGGCACCACAAGGCCAGTAATAGTGCCTACTTCTGCCAGCCAGACTGGAAAATTCTCATGAGTCACAGGACTCAGAAGGGTTTGTCTCAGTAGTGGTGAAAACACTTGTCAAAACTTACCAGGCTGGACACTTCAAACATGTGCAGTTCATCGTATGTGAATTATACCTCACTAAGGATTGATCCATCCATCAATCATTTAATTGATTTAATTTTTTTTCCTCTCCCCTCAAGGATTTATTCAAGTTAACAAACATTTATTTATTTATTTATTTATTTATTTATTTATTTATTTATTAATTTTATTGGCTGTGTTGGGTCTTTTTTTGCTGTGCGCAGGCTTTCTTTAGTTGCGGAGAGTGGGGGCTACTCTTCATTGTGGTGCACGGGCTCCTCATTGCCGTGGCTTCTCTTGTCGTGGAGCACGGGCTCTAAGCATGTGGGCTTCAGTAGTTGCAGCACATGGGCTCAATAGTTGTGGCACACGGGCTTAGTTGCTCTGTGGCATATGGGATCTTCCTGGAGCAGGGATTGAACCCATGTCCCCTGCATTGGCAGGCGGATTCTCAACCACTGCGCCACCTAGGAAGCCCTATTTTTTAAATTTTATTGGAGTATAGTTGATTTACAATGTTATGTTAATTTCAGGTATACAGCAAAGTGACTTTGTTGTGCATATACATATATCCATTCTTTTTCAGATTCTTTCCCCATATAGATCATTACAGACTACTGAGCAGAGTTCCCTGTGCTGGAACTAAAATGAACCAATCAACCATGGTAAAAGTTGAGGCTGCATTGGTAAGCAAGGCAATCATGTGGAAGACACACATCAGATACTTACAAAAATCATCTGTAGTGAGGGTTGTGATGTGTGCTGTGAAGGAGAAGTGTAAGATTCCATAACAGCAGATATCTGTGAGACCTCTTCTGATCTGTAAGGGGTGACCAGAGAAGCAAGGCTTTTCTGAGGAAGAGACGAAAAGATTCTATAATCTGACTGTCTACAAAGCTTCTTTAGAAAGAACAGTAGTGGAGGAACAGATTTGTAAGGAAAGACAATGAGTTTGTTTTTTTAAATTGAAGTACAGTTGATTTACAATGTTGTGTTAGTTTCAGGTGTATAGCACAGTGATTCAGGTTTTGTTTTTTGGGTTTTTTTTTTTTTGCAGATTATATTTCATTATAGGTTATTATAGGCTATTGGGTCTAATTTTATGTGCTATACAGTAAATCCTTATTGCTTGTCTATTTTATGTATAGTAGTTTGTTAATCCCATACTTCTAAATTTCCCCCTCCCTCCCTCCCCATTGGTAACCATAAGTTTGTTTTCTATTTCTGAGTCTGTTTGTTTTATATATAGATTCATTTGCATTATTTTTTACACTTGATCTTAGCCAAAAGGCTGAGAAGCGATGCATTATTTTTTAGATTCCACATATAAGTGATATCAAACAGTATTTGTCTTTCTCTGTCTGACTTATTTCACTAGGCATAGTGTTCTCTAGGTCCATCCATGTTGATGCAAATGACAATATTTCATTTTTTATGGCTGATTAATATTCCATTATATATAGATATACATACATATATTATGGACACTGATTTTGCTTCCATGTCTTGACTATTGTAAATAATCCTGCTATGAACATAAGGATGCATGTATCTTTTCTAATTAGTTTTTGGTTTTTTTGGATATATACCCAGGAATGGGATTGCTGGATCATATGGTAGCTCTATTTTTAGTTTTTTAAGTAACCTTCATGCTGTTTTCCATAGTGGCTGCACCAATTTACATTCGCACCAGTAGTATAAAGGGATCTCTTTTCTCCACACCCTCTCTAGCATTTATTATTTGTAGACTTTTTTTTTGAAAAGTTTACACATTTAAAAAAATATTTAATTAATTAATTTTGGTTGTGCCAGGTCTTAGTTGTGGCATGTGGGATCTTTAGTTGTGGCATGCATGTAGGATCTAGTTTCCTGATCAGGGATGGAACCCGGGCCCCCTGCATTGGGAGCGTGGAGTCTTAACCCACTGGGCCACCAGGGAAGTCCCTATTTGTAGACTTTTTGACAATAGCCATTCTGACTGGTGTGAGGTGATACTTCATTTTAGTTTTGATTTGCATTTCTCTAATAATTAGCAGTGTTGAGCATCTTTTCATGTGCCTGTTTTCCATCTGTATGTCTTTTTTTGGGAAAATGTCTATTTAGGTCCTCTGCCCATTTTTTGACTGGGTTGTTTGTTTCTTTGCTATTGAGTTGTATGAGCTGTTTGTATATTTTGGAAATTAAGCCCTTGTCAGTTGTATCATTTGCAGATATTTTTCCCATTTCATAAGTTATCTTTTCATTTTGTTGATAGTTTCCTTCACTCTGCAAAAGTTTTTAAGTTTGATTAAGTCCCATTTGTTTATTTTTGCTTTTATTTCTTTTGCCCTGGGAGAGTGATCTAAGAAAATACTGCTACAACTTATGTCAAAGAATGTTTTACCTGTGCTCTTTTCTAAGAGTTTTATGGTGTCATGTCTTACATTTAGGTCTTTAATGAATTTGATTTTTGACATGGGGTTTGGCTTTGAATGTGAATTCTCCATTGTGTAGGTAGTTGAATGCATGGATGAATGAGGAACAAGTGAAAGGTAGGACACGGAAATAGAAGTTTGACTGTTAAGAGGGAGAAAGGGTGTTAGCAAGAGGTAGGAGAGGAGTCAAAGTTTCTTGTTTGCTTTAGGACAGTAGACTTATGTTTGTTTAAATTCTGGTGGCAAAGATGAAAGACAGAGAGATGAAAAAGATTAAAGTGTAAGTAAGATTTCTGAGAGGGCTTGAAGGGTTAGGGTTTAGAGCACACATGCACGGGCCTTAGATTGAAGAGACCTACTGGGTGGTAAAAGAGGAAAGAGAGAGTAGATGAAAGTACAGGTTTGTGAGTTGGTGGGAAGATGAGAGAGTGCCTCTGTGTTAGATCACAGATTTTGCTTTTCTGTATCTCTGCACTTTAAGTTATATGAATGTATGTCAGGAAATGAAGAATAATTAAATATGCTTTTAATGCATAATTCCAAACATGTTAATATGATTTAGAAATTAAGTTTTTTATTCTTCAGTGCTCCAGTTTCTTGTTTGCCTGTGCAGGCCATCCTGCAACAAATAACCAGCCCAAATCTCACACCCCATCATGCAATGTGCTTTGTTACATACCACAATGGTGCCTTGCCTAGGTTTCAGCAATCCTGAGTATATTCCTGGTGTCAGCTTAGAATTCCTAATTGCAGGAGTGCTTCTGATTGATATTTAAAGGATACCAAGAGTGAAATTTGTTTGTATTTACACAATGACTTTTTTTTTTAAGTAAAGAGAGTTTTCTGGCCTTAAATATCTCAGTTTGGAATGTCTGACTCTTTTCAAAATAACATCTAGTGTGAGGAAAAACAGCTTCTAAAATATAAAAGCCCTAAGTAAAGCAGCTAGATTGTAGTGCAAATGATGTAACTTTATATGTAGTTTGTGTCAAAGACTGTAGGAACAAGAGATATTGCTTATCTAACTGAAAAGAATTGTTCAAGTCATAGAATATTTTTTGTAATATGTATTTTAAAAGTTAAATATGAACTTTATTTTTTTGCTACTATAGAACAATATATATTCATTGTAGAAAATACAAAGAAAGCAAAGATCACCCCAAATCACAGCATCCTAAAATAGTAATTACTGTTAACTTTTTGGTGAACACTCTTCCAAGTCCTCCAAACATTTCGTTCTAAGAGGTATTATACACACACACACACACATATTTTTTTACATACGTGGCATCATGCTATTCCTATTCTACAACCTGCATTTTTGACTTAGTACATTGTGAACATGTTTCAATACCCATAAAAACATAGCAAAATCATCATTCTCTCTTTTTTAAATTTTTTTGTATCAGCAAAGTGTCAACAATTGTTTTCATTTATTTATTTATTGGCTGCATTGGGTCTTCATTGCTGTGCGTGGGCCTTCTCTAGTTGCGGTGAGCCAGGGCTCTTCATTGTGGTGTACAGGCTTCTCTTGTTGCGTTGCTCAGGCTCTAGGCATGTGGGCTTCAGTAGTTGTGGCACGTGGGCTCAGTAGTTGTGGCTCACAGGCTCTAGAGCGCAGGCTCAGTAGTTGTGGTGCATGGGCTTAGTTGCTCCACAGCATGTGGGATCTTCCTGGAGCAGGGATCAAACCCGTGTCCCCTGCATTGGCAGGTGGATTCTTAACCACTGCACCACCAGGGAAGTCCCTTCATTAATTCTCTCTTAATGGACATTTAGGTTGTTTCCAGTATTTCACTAAAGTAAATCATGCTGTAATAAGCATCCTTTACAAGGTGAATGGCACATTAAAAATTTTTACACATTGCCAAAGTGACCTAAAGAAAGACTAGTCCAAATTATATTTCTAAGAACAGTAAATGAAAGTACTTGTATTCCTACATCTTATAGCCAACTCTAGATGTTGTTAAACTCTTTAGTACTTACCCATTTTATAGGTGAAAAATTATGTTTCAGTATTTTTTATATGTATTTCTTTGGTTACTAATAAAGTTATGTTTACTGGCCACTTGTTTTTCCTCCTTTTATGAATTTCCCATTATAGTCCTTGTTTACTTTTCTGTTGGTTCAGCTTCCAGTATTTAAAGGTGAGGAAACTGAGGTCTAAAGAAATGAAGTGACTTAGGCCTCAGTCACCCAGTAATTTAGTGACAGAATTGGTAATCATAGCATGTTAGAGCTGGAAGGGAACCTTAGAGATCATCAAGTCCCAACCCTCTAAAGTTACAAATGCAGAAACAAAGGCCTAAAGATATTAGGTGGCTTGCCTAAGGAC
Source organism: Hippopotamus amphibius kiboko (assembly GCF_030028045.1). Lineage (NCBI taxonomy): Eukaryota > Metazoa > Chordata > Mammalia > Artiodactyla > Hippopotamidae > Hippopotamus > Hippopotamus amphibius. Next base: position 159,767,590 of record NC_080189.1, read on the forward strand.
AGCCATACAGCTCATTAGTGACAGAACCAGGAATCTGAATCATGTCTCATAAAGAGGGAAAGGCAAGTAACATTTTTGAGCTTGCTTTGTTTCTTACATGTACTTTTTCAAATAATTCTGTCTGCTATTCTGCTGTTATTCCTGTTTGAACAGATGAGGTACGAGGTTCAGAGAACTTCAGTGATCTGCCTAGTCACACACCTAGTTATTTGCAAAACTGGGCCTAGGATCCAAGTCTTCTGATTCTTAATCCAGGAGTAATATTGCATCTTAGAGTAGTAACACTAGACATGTTTCTTGGCTTCATTTAAATACTCACTTGATAAAATATGATTTGCTCCTTAGGAGCTTGTAAATAAAACTCTGTCTCTATTTAGTAGTTCTTATTTGATACTGGACACCAATCTGACAATGATCTAAAGGAACTTGTCATTGTAAGCAAAAGCTGATCAGAAGCCATGTCTAATGCTTATTGAGTGAATAGAATTGAGATCCATGAGCTAGATATGACCTAAGTTTTATGTGGTGGTGATGTCTGGGTTGAAACTCTTTGTATCATCTTAGAATTATTTTTATTCCATAGAGAATAAAATCTTAATATATAAATTGAAAATGACATTTGGGTTCTCTGAAGTGTAAAATGGATCTCAAATCATCAAGGGGTCAAGTAGGAACAAAATCGAAACCATGTCAATTGCATCCTCCATATCTCTAAAAAAACCTGCTAACCTTCATTTCTTGACAGGGCTCAGAACTTCACAATCCTATTAGCTAATTTGGTTAGGGCTCCATTCTATAGAGATGCACAAGGATGAGTATTGACTTGTGTATAACTTTGTTGACACTCTTGGTGCAGTTATGTGGAAGTTAGTTGGTAAACTCTATGTTCTTCGTTTCTGCTTTCCAGATAGATCTTGTGTTTGGGTTGATGTTTTTTAAACCTGCCAGATTCATGTAAGTAAGTTGGGGAAAGTGGAAGAGTGCAACATGTGGTAGAATCATCTTTTCCTTCACAGAGAATTTTATAGGCTTATTGAATAGAGGGGCCAACAATTAACTCACATTATTCTAGTCTTCAGTAGTAGGCATCTGTTAAGCTTATTATTTAAGAAATAGATATTATTTCTTATCTTTGGTATTTTTCTGATTTGCTTTATTGGAATAAGAGTTAAACTTTAAGACTTCTAGATTCTGGTAAAGTTTGAAGGTTTTGTTTTGTTTCACCTTTTTTTGTTTTTGTTTTCCCCTCCCTTCTTGTAGCCATTGTCACTAGAAGAATGTAAAAAAACAAAGAGTCGGGTTAGTTGAGGGAAATGGTGTAGCTAAAACTATACCACTTTTAAGCTCATGCCGAGGTGGTTACATAAGGAGAATAGAGCATTAATTCAGTCTATTAACAAACAAGTATCACCAGAGTAATTCCTATTTTAGTATCAAACATAATAGTCCTTTAAAATCTCCTTTGGAATGTTGAAAAGAGATCAAATGAAACCTTCAGAATGGTTATTTATAGGGGAAGAAGAAACCTCCAATTTCATTCACCCATTGTAGCTCCACCGTCTCATTTTAATGCTCAGTCCACAGTGGCGATAGTAAAAGATGTCCTGCACCTACAGAGATGGCAGTGAGAGAGGGGCCATCACCTTTCTGCTTATTGCTTGTTGCAATTTGGGCTGTTTACAGACAGAATTGCTGTGTGGGTGCTTCTAGTGGAGAGCAAAGGAAATCAAGGTAGCAGCAAGAAATCAGCATTTACATACGACCTGTGAATTAGCTAATTTTTAACATGCAGTTAGTTAAGAAATGATTACAGCCTGAGGAGTCATGACCTCAACTTTTCATCAGCTCCATTGGATTGTGCCTCAGTTTGGAAATGAAGGAGGTATGCAGGAAGTTTTAATTGTACCTGTGTGATTTATCCCTAGTCAGCTCTTTAATTTCTTCTGGCTGTCTGAGGTTTCCGACATGCTGTAAATTTCCCCAACTTTTTCATTATCTGCAATTTCTTTATGACTCGTGAATCGGAGTGGAGAGAGAGTGTGGATTTACAGCGGAGATAAACATGTCCATAAAGTCTGTATCTGTGTCAGTAATTGTACTGCTGTCAGTGACTGTCCTGTTTTACAGGCCTCTCTTGGGAAAGGAACCAGCTTCACTACCAGCAGCAGTGAAGTGCTTGCTTTGATTTGCATTAACTTGCTGGGAGATTAGGTAGGAATGGTGGGGTAGGAATTGATACTGGACCTTGGCTTCTGTTGTTTGTTTGTCTGTCTGTCTGTTTGTTTGTTTAAGGTCAAATGACTTCAGATAACTGTGTGTTTAAAATAGAACATGGACAATATTCGTTTCCTAAGTGAAAATGCAGCTTATTTTTTGATAAGGCAGATATGAAAAATCCTTTTTAACTTCATTTTACACAATGCATTTAAGATGATTTTCCTTTTCTATCACTATTGATAATTAAACTTGAGTCTTTTTTCATCTTTCCATGGGATTTCTCTTTAGGACATCAATTCCTCTTCAGGACATCCATTCCTCTTCAAAAGTGGGGCCAGCCAGAGTCTTGATGATGGTAGTCTGCTATGTCTTAATTCTCAACTATTAATGGCTCTTTCCTGACGGACTGAAGGGTGTGCCCTTGACCATTTGCCGTGAGAAAGGAAGCCTTAAAATAGAGAGAAATTCTTCATATTCCTGTCTTTAAAGACCCTTCAGGAATTCTCTAGTGTTTTCTTTTTTTATAGCAGTTGTGAAAAGAAACTGAAGTTAAGAGAAGCCCTTTTAAAATAGATGGAGAAGCAAACACATACTTAACTTCTTTACATTTGATATTTGAGCAAATCCTTCAAGAACCAAAACTGTCCTTGCGTATCCTAAACCTTCTGCAAAGTAGTTTAAAAGAGTAGTAGGTGGCAGTACAGTTTAACAAAGAAAGGATAAGATGCATGATAAATCTCAACCTTTAGTCAGCCTGTGAGTCCAAATAATATGGAGAGTTATCTAGTTGATAACTTCTATCACCTTTAACTTCTCTTCCTTCTTCTGCTTGCTTCTTTTTGCCATCTTTCTACCAGTAGATTGGAGAGGGAAGATTGGAGGAGATGATATAACACATAGTTGTTTGGCTTTTTTTCAGAAGCTGTGGTGAAAAGTATGATTAGAGAAAACTATGGCTAAAATGAAATTTGACACTGTCTGTGGTTTTAATTCTTTATCTCTCCTATTGCCATGATAGAGTTTCTTCTTACTCAACAAGGGATAAACTATTTTCTTTGAGTGAGAAGAATAAGCTACGCAGATCCCTTTAGTTACTGTTAGTGAACTTGCCCTCCTTTAGAACAGGGACCCTTTTCTACTCATTTTCTTCTTTCCCATCATGCCAAGCAATGTTCTTCATGGAGTAAGTTTGTGATGTTACATTGTTACCTAATTCTAGTTGGGAAAACTTCTGGTATATGGCTTACTAGGTCCAATTTAACATACACAGTAACCTAAAACAATCAACCAAACAAAACCTTAAGTTATCCTCTTAACTTGGTACTGCAACATCCTATTTTGTTTTATGAACTTAAAAAATTATTTTCTTGGGCTTCCTAGGTGGCGCAGTGGTTAAGAATCCGCCTGCCAATGCAGAGGTCACGGGTTCGATCCCAGCTCCAGGAAGATCCCACATGCCACGGAGCAACTAAGCCCGTGTGCCCCAAAAAAAAAAAAAAAAAAAAAAAATTATTTTCTTTAGTGAATGCCACATTGGAAGTGCTTGACATCCATTTTGCTGTAGACCTTTATTTTTTCTTTTGTCTTTTATCCATTTTATACAGTCTGACTATAAACACATTAAGTTTAGGCTAAGATAAGGAGTTTCATCTGTATGCCTGCTCATTTAGTTAAAAGAAGAATGAGATGTCTAGCTAGGTCTGACTATAGAAATAAGCTTTTTGATTGCTCAGGTTGAAAGGCTTGTTATTACTAAGACTATCTCCTCCCCCCAAAAAAGCTTTATAGGTGGGGAAAGTGTAGTATTCTAGCTTTACAGGGGAAGCATTTTTCTCCTGGTTGAAGAGAAAATAGTTTATGGTCCTCTGCTTCTGTTTCTGCTGCCATCAGCTGTCAAATTCAGTAAAAACAAGGGTTTAATTAGCCAACAGTCTCAAGGGGTGGGATAGGGAGGTTGGGAGGGAGGCTCAAGAGGGAGGGGATATGGGGATATGTATACATGTGGCTCTTTCACTTTGTTGTACAGCAGAAACTGACACAATACTGTAAAGCAGTTATACTCTAATAAAGATTAAAAACAAAAAAAAAGATTATTTGAATACTAAGTTGTATACCTGCTATTCTCTGAAATGGCTCCACAGCAGGGATTGGTAACATTGTGTTAAAGGTTTAATAAACATAGGCACTGGAGAGCGATTCCCTAACATGTCAGGATTCAGTAACATGCATCACACTTGAAAAAGCACAGGCAGTGTCTTCCTCCCTCTCCTTAATCAGGCTGAGAATGGAATCTAAGTGTAGCCAGGCTTGAAACTAAAGGGACGGCTGGAGTATTAATCTCTTAACTATTTGTAGAAAGGATAATTGTTGGGTGAAAAGTCTCCTGTGGTGGTTTACTTTTTAAGATCCCAGACTTGCTTGGAGCTATTGGTTAAAAATAACATTTCACATTACCAAGTAAGTGAATATCAGTGCCACGAGTACATCAGAAAAGAAGCCCCTCTCCACTAGCTTAAGAAGAAATCCCATCGTCTTCTTTTCCTCCACTAGTTCATTATGAAAAAAAATTTAAATATCCAGTGAGCGCCCCATATTTATTTATGATGGGGAGATATATATATATATTTATTTTCCCCCCTCCTTAAACTATTTTGAAGTAAGTTTCTGACATCAGGCTCTTTACCCCTAAAAACTTCAGGATACATCTCCTAAGAATAAGGACCATTTCCTTAATAATAATGCTATTATTACATCCAAGAAAAAGTAATTGTAATTGCAACATACCTAATATCCTTCCACATTCAAAATTTCTTAATTGTCCCTAAATTTTGTGTAGCTTTCTTTTTTTTAACCAAGATTCAATCAAAGTTAAGGCACTGGTAAATGCCAATACATTCTTGATATGAGAACATTTAGTACTAAATTGTGCACACCAGCTTTTTAAAATAAGTATTTACTAGATTTTTCCTGTGGTGAACATATATTTACTCAAATGACTGTCCTTTTCCTCTAGATACTGAGTTTCAAGTTCTTCCTCTACACCAAGGCTGCTTTATCCAGCTTCTTTAATCTATTTTTGGTATTCTCCCCTTCTCCTAGCAGAATTAGGTGTAGAATCGATCTTTTCTCCAATAACTACTCTACTTCACAGTCAGAGTAATATTTTTGAAACACAAATTGACATGTGACCTTGTTCCCTTCTTAAAACCCAGCAATGGCTTCCTATTGCTCTTAAGATAAAATAAAAAACCTTTAACTTGGCCTTACAAGCTCTGCATGACCTGGCCTTTGTCACACTATGTTCATCTCACCCCATGCTTCCCTCTCTGAGGGAAACTCCTAAAGAGGAAAAAGTGAGGTAAGAGTTCAAGGAACACTTCTTGGAAGAGATGAAACTTAAGTAAGAATGGCTACTTATTTGGCTTCCAAACATTAATGGCTAATATTTGTATATGGGAGGAAAGAAGACACTTCCAACTGGGAAGCAATTTGGGGTATGAGTTGGTTAGAGTACTAGAAAATGTGGTTGGAAAAGTTGGAAAAGGAGGAGCTAATTGTGGAAAGCCTGAGGAATCATTTTCAAAAGTCTGGGAGCCACCCCCAGAGAGAATTGAAGTGATAGGTCTGAGAGACCAGCTAGGAAGCTGTTGCAGGCCAAGAATGCAGTAACTGCTTGTACTAGATAGGACAGTATGAATGCAAAGGAGGGGACAGTTGAGAGATATTTGCTGAGGTGGGGGGTGGGGAATGATATGAAACTGTAATAGAGTAGAGACATAAGAGTCAAAACAATTTCAAGATTTTAAGCCCTTGTGACTAGGAGAATGCAATTTAAGGTGGAAGTGGGGTATGCATTATAAAACTTCAGTTTTGTTTGCCAAAGTGTCATTAAGGCATCATTGAAATGAATAACTTAACTATCAGTGTTATAGGATAAAAGATTCTGGATATAAGTCTATTAGTTAGGATGAGGTTCAACTACATATAATAAGAAATCCAAAATAATTGTGGCTTACACAAAGTAGAATTTTTTTCCCCACAAAAAGGAAGGCTGGAGGTAGTCAGGTACAGGCTGGAAAGGCAGCTCCATCGTGTCATCAAGAACGGAGGCTTCTTGCTTTTCACTCCACTTTCTTGGTGCCTGGCTTCCATCTTAAAGGATACCTCATGGTCCAAGATGTCTATTAGAGATCTAGCCAGTGGGCCTGAGTTGTAGGCCAGAAGAACATGAGAAGGGAGAAAGACAAAAAGGGATACCACACAACTGACTCCTTTCCCTTTAAGCAACCTTCCTGGAAATCCCACAGAACTCAATCATCTGGATTGACTGACCTGGCTGCAAAAGAATGTAATCTTTTATCCTGAGCTGTAATTTTGCTGGGTAAGAATTGGAGTTCTTTTAATAAGGAGGAAAGGGAGAATAGGTATTCGAATAAGCAACCAACATTCTCTGCCGCAGGGAACAAGAGACCTGTGCAGAGCAGTGATTGGTCAGTAGAAGCAGAAGAATGTGAGGTGATGGTTATGTTGAAAAAGCTCAAGATTCGTGATTTTTGTGTGGATGGATGTTAATCTGTGAATTGGACTTCATTCTTATAATTTGTTGATTGTCTTGTGCAAATTATAAACAAAAGAAAGGGACTGATTCTGTTTTCTATACTGTATGTTTGGTATTCCAAAAGTGAGTGAATGCATGCCCAACAAGTCCTTTTAAGAGAACTTGCAGACCTTTGTCTTTTGGGGGATTGGTTTCCAGGGAAATAAATAGAAGATACCAGCTTTTTTTTTAATCTTTAGAGGCAAACCACTCAAGACATGGTCATCTTTTAATATTGACCGTTTTTAATAGCTTGTGAATACATATGTTTATTCAGCAGGTTCTGAGTAGATATTTCTAGTTATGAAGTGAAACACTTGGTTCTCTGATTTCCACATATTTATCAAGATACAAAAAGAATAAGAAGATTGTTTAAGTAAAATTTTGTTTTATGCAATTAGCCTGAACTAAGGAATCCAAGGACTAATTTTTATTTTCACTGTCTCACATAGCCTTGATTATAATAGGCTATCAATATTGTTGAATGAGTGATTGAATTATTTCTAAAGCCTGATATTTTGTAGGCTCTGGTGATATTACTGTTTAACATAGTAAGATTTTCTTTATAGCTAGTAAAAGAAAAACCTATAATATCCTTTATTAATATATTACATAATATAATTATTAATATAATTACATATATTATAAGCTATTTTTATAATGACTATATTGATAGTTAAAAAATAAATCTAACTCCTAAGAATACTTTTCAGCAAAATACATAAATAGATTCATTTAGAAGCACTTTTTGAAAATTTGGCCACAAATGCCAGATAAAGCTATCCGGTTTGTGCTGCTTAAAATGGTGAAAGTCATCATTTTACTCCTCGTGTTTAGAGACGACTCCTTACTTTCCTTGCAGCACTTTGTCTGCTGCAGAACGTGCATGATTTTGCCCTACTTCTGGTGACTGGATTCTCATCCTCTCAATAGCGTCAATATTAAGCCAGCCTTCTTTACCTCCTCCATCCATATTAAGCCTGTCTTGGAAAGAGTCTGTTTATTGGATAATATAGCTACACCGGGGCTCTATGACAATATCTTTTGCTGCCTCATTAACTCTGGAGCATTAGAACAAGATAAAAATGTCCTAAAGCCTCTTATCTGATGTCTGGTGTAACCTGCTGAAAGCAGGAGTGCCATTAGTTTATGTTAGAAATCAAATGGCCCTCTCCAGTGCAGGAAGTACTGATTAAACCTGAAGTGTCCCTGGAGGACTCTACAGCTGTCACAGGGGTGGTGGCTTGTCCCTCACCAAAAAGGAAATCTGGGCCAGAGGTCCCAGTGGGGGGGTGCTTTAAGAACACGCACGTGGCTGCCCCAGCTGTTCTGCTTTGCCTAATGAATTGTTTTACTAGAAGAGGCTGGGTATTGTCATCACAAGCTGCCTTCCTTAGGGAATGGAGCAGGCCAAATAATAAGTAATGTTAGTGATGGTAATTGAAATGTGATGGCTCTCCTGGGATCTTTATAGCCTGGAGCTAGTCGGCACTTGTGGATTGTCTTGTCCTACCAAGGCCCTTTTTGAAGTGTGCGTTTTTTTTTCTCTTTCTTTTTTTCCAGTTTCATAATAATATTGTAATTTTTTTTTCTCTTCTTCCCACTGCAGAAGTTTATTGACAGAGGCAGTCTTAGGAACATGATAGTGACTTTAAGTACAAAAGGAACAGCTTTGGCTTTTTCATTTAAATTATCAACACTACAGTAGTGAATAAAGGCCACTACATCTTCTTAGTCTCTTGGGGAACCGCTGCAGAGATCTCTCCAGACTTTTTTTTTTTTTTTTTTTAATTTTTTTAACTTATTGGCTGTGTTGGGTCTTTGTTGCTGCGTGTGGGCTTTCTCTAGTTGCGGAGAGAGGGGGCTACTCTTCGTTGTGGTGAGAGGGCTTCTCATTGCAATGGCTCCTCTTGTTGCGGAGTACGGGCTCTAGGCACGTGGGCTTCAGTAGTTGCAGCACGTGGGCTCAGTAGTTGTGATTCACAGGCTCTAAAGTGTAGGCTCAATAGTTGTGGCGCACGGGCTTAGTTGCTCCGTGGCATGTGGGATCTTCCTGGAGCAGGGATCAAACCCGTATCCCCTGCATTGGCAGGCAGATTCTTAACCACTTCGCCACCTAGGAAGCCCTCCAGACTTTTAAAAGAACATTTTAAACGTATACAAATAATTCAAGCTCTTGATTTAAAAAAAAAAAATTTTTAATAGTATGGAAGGATATAAAGTGAAAAGTAAAAACCTTACTTGCTAAACTTATCCAAGATAACCACCAACAGTTTCTTCATGAACATTTCCAGACATTTTCTATGCATTCATGAAGTTTATATATGTTACCACACACGAATGAGATCATAATATGTATACGTAATGTCTTGTAACTTGTTTTTTCCTCCCCCACAATGTATCTTGGATATCTTTCCCCAGCAGTGCAGATAGATCTACCTCATTGTTTCTCAGTTGCTGCATAGAATTTCATAGTATGGATATACCAATGCTAGTCTCTTTGTAGACAGTTTGACTGGGACCTATGGGTGAATATGTACTGTCTCAATTGGTTGCGATTACTGATTTGCATTCCATGGTTCAACCTATGATTTTACACAAAGTGATTTCCTTTTTTCAGGAATGTTGCCTTTAGTTCCAGGACTGTAAAATAGAAAGTAATGGAAGCAAAACTTTTTTGGAGGGATGGTGTGAGTCTTGTCATGGATCATCAGCTGGACATATGTGGTGATCTGCACCCTGCTGTGTGTTTTCAATTCTTTGTTTAGTTAAATGGGAAGTGTTCTGTCCCAGATAGGTGGGGAAAACAAATAGCCTTTAATAGTTGTTGTCTAAGGCTTTGGCTGGAAGCTTCCTCTAAAGTTGAATGAGTGTTTTCTCCCCTAATTTTCTACTTCACAAGTTCCAAGAACCAAGTTATGAATGCATTGCTGGACTTCGGAAATGATTTGTCAGCACGTGAACATGAGGACTTAGGTTTCTTGTGTAACAGCTTGGCTAACAAAGCAAGTTTGTGCCTCGTGGACTTTAGGGCCCTTGCTAGGAGTGGCAGTGTAATGAATGAAGCAAAGCAATTTTCCAGGAGCATTTCAGGTCAGTGATGGGAGACATCAGTTGTCTTCTCAGGCAAACAGAAACCTAATTTTAGTTGCATCTGTCTTCAGTAGAATCTATGCCAATTGAGTGGTAAAAATTTTCACTTCCATCAAAAGTAGGAACATTGTAGGTCTTTTTTAAACTTTTTTTAACTAAAGCCCCTTAGACTAATTCTCTCAACACTTCAAAGTTCTGATTTGCCCAAGTGTTGAAGAGATGTCATTCTAATAAATTGTGAAATGCCAACTAGTTTTGTTTCAAGTTTCTTGCACGGTGTTTTCCTTCTCCTTGATGTTAGTCATTTGAATTGTTATACAATGCTTAACTTAATACTTGGAGGCTATTATTAATAACAATTACTGTTTATACCCAACTTACTTCTTGTCCAAGCCTTCAGAAGATTCTTGGGAGACATAGGTATACAGAAATTTTCAGGCGCTCTTGCAAGCTGTTGGAAGTCCTCTAGACCTGCACTGTTCATAACAGTAGCCTCTAGCCACATGTAGCTATTTAAAGTTAAATTAATTAAAGTTAAATGAAATTTAGAATGTAACTCCTCAGTTGCAGTCCTCAGTAAATGCTCTCAGTAGGCACATACGGCTGGTGTCTACTGTTTTGGACAGCACAGACAGAACACTTCCATTGGATGGCACTACTCTAAACTAAAGGTTGGCTAACTATGGTTCACAACCCATTTTTATATTTCCTATAAACTAAGAATGGTTTTTATATTTTTAAAGGGTTATAAAAATAAAATAAAAACTGGAAGACTATGAGACAGACTGAATGTGGGCCACGAAACCTAACATATTAACTGTCTAGCCCTTTACACGAAGAGTTTCCTGACACTTGGACTTGTGTCCACTTCTCTTGATGACATTTCAGCTTTCTGATCAAGTTAGGTTAGGGGTTTCCCTAAGCCATCAGAAGATTGTGAATCTATTAAGCAAATTAGGCAAATTTAGAGCAAAGTTTCTTACTATACAGACTATGGAATGAGTCCAGAGCTCATACAAATCAGTTCTATGGAGCTAGCACAAGTGGGATGAGCTTTGAAATAGGTAAAATTCTTTGCAGTATAAATGATCGATTTGCAACAGTTTTATGAATAATACCTACAGTGTAACAGAACATGGTTCTGATTTTGTACACTGTTTTGTGTCTTTTAAATACTACATTCTCTCATCTTACTCTGAAAGAAATAGAATGAGTACATTTCAGCAGATGTACTTGACCTTTCAACAAAGAATTTACCATGAAGATTTTTAACTGTTCAATTTATTTTTTTATTTCTTTTTTTCTTTTTTTAAATTTCTTGTTCAATTTATTTATTTTATTTTATTTTTTTTTATTTTGGCACACGGGCTTAGTTGCTCCGTGGCATGTGGGATCTTCCTGGAGCTGGGATCGAACCTGTGACCTCTGCATTGTCAGGCGGATTCTTAACCACTGCGCCACCTAGGAAGCCCTCAATTTATTTTTTACTGTCAAATTATTTCAGTCAATCTCTCCTAGGAAAGATGAAGCAAAAAGATTCTTCTGCTGATATTCTCAACATCTGAGAGAATCTTCCCTTGCCAAATGTAGCTGTAACAATTTCTCATTAAATATAAAGCTTATGAAATCTGCCTATAAGATGAGCATCTGGCATTTCTGTGGTAAATTAGAGAGTCAACTTGTTGCTTTCAAGATAGGACCTTGACATTCATGAGGGAACTATGTGAATTCCCAGGTCTGTGATAACCTATAGCATATCATTTTTGCCGTAAAATGCAGTAAGATGTGGTTGAAAAAAATTCGGTTTACCCCTTTTGGCTTTTGATGTAAATTATTCCATAATTAGAAGTAACTAAAGTAATTCTCCCTCTAAAACAAATGATACACTACAATATATTGAATTGTTAGTAGAAGCATTAATTTGAACTTGTCTGAATCTTCATATTCAAGGTAGTGATATCAGATAATTATGGACTGTATGGTGAGATCATGAAATGTACTGAATTATAGAAGAAGTCACATTTCAACATTAGCTTTGGAGAAAGAGGCAAATGATAGAGGAAATGAGGGAGATAATTGTGAGATAGTATTCTGAGGGGGAACCTTCCTGAAGTGATAACTTTTTTCTAAAGAACCCTGTGAATAGTAGCTGGGTGTAGCTTATATTCCCTGGTACAGAATCAGTGCAAATTTTATTACTTAAAGCTCTCTTCACTGATCATAACTTGTTTTGGTGTTAGTTAGAAGTTTTCCATGTTAGAACTTTGACTAAATTTATGAAAACCCCCAAAGTTTCTTCTAAATCTTCAGTGTCATCCTCTTTGTCATTCTTTGCCAAATCATCTGTAAGTCTTCTCGCTCTTCTGATTCTTCCATGTCACTTTTAGGTGTGCCCTCCAAACCTTTGCCACCCTGTTGTCTTGTCAGTATTAATGGTATACTCTTCATTACCTGTGAAAATAATCTCCTTGAAATCATGCATTGCCTTCTTTCACGAGTTATGCCAATGAACATCTGCCCTTTTGGATCACCCAGTCTCCAGTAAGAGATTCCATAGTATTTCTTATATAATCAAGAATGTACCTCTTCTAAAGCTGACAGTTACCAAATCTGAGATCTTTGTCCACAGCACTTTACGATGCCAGTGAAAGAATAGCAAAATTGTATACCTTGAGCTTGTGTTTTATACTCCACTTGAAAAGTCAGAAGCCTTAAGGGGAAGGAACATCACCTTGATATAGTTGCAAACTATAGTCATTATAAGGATAGCCTTGCACATTGTCCATGATGAGGAGACCTGAAATTCAAGCTTTTGAGAAATTAGATATTTCTCTTTTTCGGGCATATTTATAAAACTAGTCCAAAAAACCTTGCCCTGTATCTGAGATTTCTTATTGGCTTGTCAGTACTTGGAAAGGAGTTCTTTTTATGTCCTGAGGATCTCAGACTTGTAAGACAAATACAAGTTTTTCATAAAACTGCACAATTACTACAAAGTAGATAAGTCAGTCTGATCTTAAACTCTATAAGCTCTATAAGGGTAGGTGAGCATCTGGGTTTTTTTTAACCACTGAATTCCCAACCCTTATACAATTTGTACATGATAAATATCTAATTGTCTAATAGGAACTTACCTTTCCTCTTTCATTATGCATGTTTACAAAGGTGTTTTCTGTTAGTACGAGTCAGTTTTATCTATGTTAAACAATTTCTTGTTATGACTTATAGTCCTTCCTTTTTATGAATCCTTTAACTTTATGTTTTCTCCCAAATCACATTGTGGTCATGAGCCCCATGTTTCCTGTATCATTTTCACTGCCTTTTCAGCTTTCATTAAAGTTTCTCTCTGTCTCTCTGTTTTGATGAATGTTTTGATAAAAGCTGGTGCACTTGCTGCAACATTCCCACACATTTCTGGATATGTGGTGGAACTATTTATGTCACGGATCTGAGCCAGCCCCAAGAAAAGTATTCCACCATCTATTCCAAATTTGTAAAAACTTTTAGTCCTTTCTAGTTTCCATAGTGTTATTTTTACTGTGTAAATGAGTACCACCAGGGAATATCAGAGTCACAGTGAGATGCAGATGGTGAGTGGACTGCTGGGCTCACTCACTAGCTGAATAACTTGCTCCTTCAGTGTGTGTTGTTGAGATTAGTTCCTCAGCAAAATTGCAAGTAAACTTCTGTGTTATATTGACTTTTTTTAAAATTTATCTTTGGCTGCATTGGGTCTTCGTTGTTGCTCACAGGCTTTTCTCTAGTTGTGATGAGCAGGGGCTACTCTTTGTTGCGTTGTGTAGGCTTTTCATTACAGTAGCTTCTCTTGTTGCAGAGCGCATGCTCTAGGTATGTGGGCTTCAGTAGTTGCAGCACATGGGTTCAGTAGTTGTGGCACACGGGCTCTAGGGTGCTTGGGCTTCAGTAGCTGTGGCTTATGGGCTTAGTTGCTCCACGGCATGTGGGATCTTCCCGGACCAGGGATTGAACCCACGTCCCCTGCATTGGCAGGCACATTCTTAACCACTGTGCCACCAGGGAAGTCCATATGTTGACTTTCATGCTTTCATGGTTGAAATCTCATGGATATTAAAGACTTGAATTTGGATACTACAACTTTTACATTTACGAGTTGTTCGGAATAACTTATCTTCCTCCTTAAGTATAAAGTATAGAAAAATTTGATTCTTTTGTAATGGCATTATTTAACATTGTATGTAATATTGCAGTCTAATTTTCTCTGGAGTTTTTGTGACACTGTTAGAAGAAAATACATGGTTTTTGCCACAAACGAGATCTAATAATTATTTGCTTTAAATTAAGAATTCTACCCTTAGAAGTTACATTGGATTCTGTTTTTATTGTTCAGCACGGCTGTGTGAAATGAGCATGTGCCAATATGGGCTGCTCCCACCTACATTAGCTTTGGTGTTAGATGGGTATTAAGCAGTGAGGAGATCCCAGTTTGCATGGTTAACCTTGTAAGGACTCTGGATCCTTCCATAGGTAGGAACTACCCCAGTACTTTATTTAGGCCAAGAATAAAGCTGGTTTTGCAGAAATTAACAAATAAATCCTAAAATTCACGTGGAAATACAAGAGACCGAGAAGAGCTAAACAATCTTGAAAAAGAACAAAAGTGAAGTCTCACATTTACCACTCTCAAAACTTAATACAAAGCTACAAGTAATCAAGATAGTATAGTACTGGCATAAGGATAGCCATATAGATCAATGGAATAGAATTGAGAATCCAGAAATAAACCCTCACATTTTATAGTCAGTTAATTTTTGACAAGCATGCCAGATCTTTCAAAGGGGAAAATACGTAGTCTCATTAACAAATGGTGCTGGGAAAATGGAATATCTACATGCAGAAACCCAAAATTTAACCCCCTACCTTACACCAGATACAAACATTAATTCAAAATGGATTATAGATCTAATTATAAGAGCTAAAACTATAATACCCTTAAAAGAAAACATAGACATAAATCTTTGTGGCCTTAGATTAGGCAGTGTTTCTTAGATATGATACCAAAAGCAAAAGCAGGAAAAGAAAATAATAAATAAGACTTCATCAAAATGTAGAACTTTTATGTTTCAAAGATACCATCAAGAAAGTAAAAAAGCAACCCACAGAATGGGAGGAGACTTTTGCAAATCATTTCTGTATTGTTTGATATCTAGAATATGGAAAGAACTCTTACAGCTCAACAGTGAAAAGACAGCCCCATTTTTAAAGTGGGCGAAGAATTTAAAAAGACATTTCTCCGAAGAAGATATATAGATGGCCAATAAGCAGATACAGAGAAGCTCAACATCATTAATCATTAGGGAAATGCAAATCAAAACCATGAGATACTGCTTCACACCCACTAGGATGACTGTAATAAAAAAAGACGGACAGTAACAAGTGTTGACAGGGATGTGGAAAAATTGGAACCCTTGTGCACTATTGGTGGGAATGTAAAAATGATGCAGCCATTATGGAAAACAGTATGGTGGTTCCTCAAAAAATTAAAAATAGAATTACTGTATGATCCAGCAATTCCAATTCTGGGCATATACCCAAAAGAATTGAAAGCAGGGACTGGAAGAGATATTTGTATTCCCATGTTCACAGCAGCATTATTTGTAATTGCCAAAAGGTGGAAACAACCCAAGTATCTATTGATGGATGAATGGATAAACAAAATGTAGTATATTCATACAGTGGAATATTATTCAACCTTAAAAAGGAAGGAAATTTTGATATATGCTACAACACAGATAAGTTTGAGGATATGCTACGTGAGATGAGTCACAAAAAGACAAATACTGCATGATTCTACTTATATGAAGTGCCAAGAGTAGCCAAATTCATAGAGATAGAAAGTAGAACCATGATTGCCAGGGACTGGGGGAAGGGAAAATGGGGAGCTATTATTTAATGGGTACAGAGTTTCAGTTTTACAAGATGAGAAAGGTCTAGACATTGATTGCACAACAATATGAATATACTTAATGCCACTGAAATGTACACTTAAAAATGGTTAGAATGGTAAAATATATATTATCAATGTTTTACCGCAATTTAAGGAAGGGTGAATTTAATGGTATGGGATTATATATCCATTTTAAATTAAATTATGTGAGAAAAAGAAGAAAACAAAGAAATGAAACCTGTCTAGGAAGCCAAAAAGGATGTGAAGAAGTCTATTTTAGGCCTGCTCCTAACTGAAGGGTCTTTTCTGATGTACACTTGGCCCTTGAACAGCACAGGTTTGAACTGTGTGGGTCCACTTATATGTGGGTTTTTTTTTTCCCCCCAATAAATATGTACTACAGTACTACACAACCCATAGTTGGTTGAATGCAGGTACTGATGGCCAACTGTGAAGTTATATACAGATTTTCGACTCTACAGGGGGTCAGTGCCCCTAACCCCCACGTTGTTCAAGGGTTCAACTGCATCCTAATTTTGTATTCCACTTCCTTCAATTCATGAATGAGTCCCTTCTACCTCTCCTCTTCCCTTTATTTTCCAAAGTAGATTTGAAATATCCTGATCATCCTTGGTACTTATTTTAACATCTGACCCTACCAAGGGGTTCACATCTATTTCTTGTGATTTAGATATTAGCATAATAAATAAACTATGACAGGCTTCCCAGGCGGTGCAGTGGTTAAGAATCCACCTGCCAGTGGAGGGGACATGGGTTCAAGCCATGGGCCAGAAGATCCCACATGCTGCGTTGCACCACAACTACTGAAGCCCATGCGCCTAGAGCTCATGCTCCGCAACAGGAGAAGCCACTGCAATGAGAAGCCCCTGCTCTGCAATGAAGAGTAGCCCATGTTCTCTGCAACTAGAGAAAGCTCTCGCGCAGCAACTAGAGAAAGCCCTCGCGCAGAAACGAAGACCCAATGCAGCCAAAAGCAAAATAAATAAAATAAAATAAATTAATTAAAAAAATTAGTAAACTGGCCCACTATGAAAAGCAGTGTTCTAGATCTTGGATGTCAAAAACATAAACTCCTCTCAGGGCACTTATAATCTGATTAGGATGGCAAGGCAAAATGTCTACAAGAGAGCATGTACTAAGTGCCACTTGAGTACCACAGGAGTTCAGAAATGAGGGATCATAGTGGGCTGAAGGTGGTTGGGCAGAGTCTCTATTAAAAAGTGATATTTAAACTGGAGTGAAAGAAACACTCTTTATCATCATTGGCAAATTGGTTTCCTTCTCACTGTAAGCTTTCATGTAAAATGTAGCATTCCATGCAGCAGTTACTATTTGATTAATCTGCACAGATCCTTTCTTCTCATATCCATTTCCCTTGCTGGCAGTTTGCTGGTATAGTAAAAGGCATCGCTTGTTTGTCTATTTGTCCAGTAGTTAAATAGGCAAGGGAGGCAGAGTAACCTTACATTGTAATTTGGCCACCGAGCCATGCAGCAGCCTCTCTGGGTCTACCCTTTTAAGCCTGTAAGTGGCAACAGAGATAAGAAAGTAGCCACCATCAAGCATTTCTGTCATGAGCTGAGTTTGACCTGCACCTTGACAATGATTTTGATTGTTTCTGCTTTCTATGCTGAATGGATTTACTACCCATCAGAGTCTCAAAGATCCTTACTTTTTTAAAAAAATATTTGTTTTTTAGTCTTCTGCATGTTAAATGTTTACCTCTTTATGACATTCAGTGATGATTTCTAAGTTTTCACTAGGTACAACTCATTGCTGAAGCACTGAAGCAGTTGGTTACTGTTGCAGCTAATTCTTATTTAAATAAACAAACAAGAGTCCTTTAAAAGATTAGCCAGAACAGTTTTAAAATTCACAGCAGCGCTGATGTACATCAGCTCTGGTTTGGCAGACTGTGACCCAGGGCTGTGCAGTGTTTTATTACCCTCAGCTACATAAGGACACATCCTTATAGCACCACTTTTGTAGCAGATATTTTTATAACTCTGCAAAATGATTAAACTGACGTAGAGCAATTCTCTAAATTCATAGGTATTAAAATATTCTGGCAGCTGTCTCCTTTTTGCCTTTAAGTTGAGACATCATGATGAGATAAGACTGCACCAGGACTGATCGGTACATGAATGAAGTTAGGCATGGGATTCTTACGTTATTGACAAGAGTCTTTGTCACTATAAATAGGAGAAATCTTGGTGGAGGAATTCCCATTATAGTAATCCCAATTCAATCCCAGTAATATTGTTGGCTTTTGTTTGTTTTATTTTCTCAAACCCCTTTGCTTCACAATGCATTCCATGTAATCAGTAAGGAAACATGTTTTTGAATTCTGACTGAAACAGCTTGTACTCAAAAACATGCAATGTCTTTATCTGGGAGTTTGAGGTGTTGATTGGAGTTTAGAGAGTATTTGGGAGAACCTGGATGGAAGAAACCTGCTGGTAAATTGATATTGGGGTACAGTGACATGGGAGACAGACTCTTCTGTTCTCAAAATAGGCTTCTAGGGACCTCTGAACTCTGGGTCGTAGTCCTCCAGGAGAAACCGAGAATCTGGGAAGGTCTCAGATTATGATCTCAGCAACTCTGACCTCTCCAAAGTACTCCCTACCTGCTTCCAAGTGTCTCAGATTCTTCTACCCGGGGACAGTTTACAATGGAAAGATTGGCCCTTTGCTGAGAAGTGTATGAGACTGTAAATGGCACGTGGCTGTTGGTGCAGCCATTTTGGAAAACTGTTAGGCAGTATCTACTAAGGCTGATCATGCTTATACCCTATGAGCCAGTGATTCCAGTGCTAGATATATACCCTAGAAATAGAATTGCGAATATTTATATACCAAAAGATGCATACAGAAGTACTCAGAATGGCACTATTCCTGATGGACCCAAGCTAGAAGAGTCCAGAAGTTCTGTGACAGGAGAATGAGTAAATAAATTATGGTATATTTATACAATAGGCTACTACACAGCCGTGAAAATGAACAAACTATTGCTACGTGCAACAACATGAATGAGTCTCAGGAATGTAACCTTAAGTAAATAAAACTAGACACAAGAGTACATATTGTACTATATCACTTATATAAAGTTCAAAAATAAGCAAAGCTAATCTAGCATGATATAAATAAAAATCATGGTTACATTTGGGGTATGGTAGTGGCTGGAATGGGGCATGAGGAAGGAGTTTTCTGGAGTCCTGGCAATGGTTCTCTATATAGATGTTTGTGGTTGCTACACAGATGTGTTCATTTTGTGAAATTCCTCATATGTACATTTATGATTTGTTCTTTTTTCTGTATATATGTTATGCTTTAAAAAAACTTTTTAATTTTAAATTAGTAGCTAAGGTAAAAATTGAGACTAATTCACTCTGAAGTCTTATTGCCAGTCTGTCCTTAAATTGAAATCATAGCTCTCACAGCCTTCCTGGTTTAATATGGGAAGCTCATGAAAGAAGGTTATCAAGCGTTAGTACACAGGTGAGTCAAAAATTATCTGCATTCTGTTTATATTAAAATTTCTGTTGGCTGCACTGTCTTATCAGTGCTTTCTGTTCAAGGCTACTGTCTCTCCAGTCACTGCTGTGCAGGTGTGAACATGTTATATCAGTTCACTTGTAACTGCAATGTGAGCAAAAATGGATGCCCCACTTGTGATTTGCACAGAAGAAGAACAGCGTGCAGTGATTCATGTTTTGTGGTCTGGTGCCATTATTTGTTGAAGATTTTGTGCGCAGTATAGAGAAAGTGTTTTGTCGTGAAGAAGTGTGTATGAATGGATAGAGAAGTTCAAGGGAGGTCCCACGAGTGTTAGCCATCAAGAAGGAGCCAGACACCCATCCACGTCCATAGCTGATGACAACATTGAGCGTATACGTGAAATGATTCTGTCGAATAGACGAGTGACAGTGGATTATGTGGCAAATCATTTGCGTATCAGCCATGGCTCTGCCTATGAAATAATCCATGACAGACTTAGATTTTGAAAAGTTTGTGCTGAAGCCTAAACTTCGGATTAAACTCAGAGGACTACTCTCCAAGGGATCTTTCATGACAATGAAACATCCGCACACTTCTGCCCACACTGTCGACACTCTGCAAAAACTTTGTTTTGAAATGTTAAAACATCCTCCCTATAGTCCTGATCTTGCTCCATCAGACTTTCACCTGTTTGGTCCCCTGAAAGCAGCCCTAGGAGGACAAAGACACTTCTGATGAAGAAGTGAAGACAGGTGCATTTGTGGCTTGCAGCTCAGCCTAAAACATTTTTTAATGAGAGAGTAGGAAAGCTTGTTGACAGATGGACAAAGTGTATTGAAAAGCAAGGATATTATGTCAGAAAACGATGTATTTGTCTTTTCTAAAAGTTAAAGTAAATTCTACAGCCAGAGTGTGGATAATTTTTGATTCACTGTCATAGTTTTCCAGCCAGTCAGGAAAGAGGATGTTGTAGATGAAGGGAACCAAACCCCTAGATTTCAAAATATTGCTTGGAGCAGGCCTTATATATTAGATAAGAAAAATAGGAATTATTTCTTGGGGTATTTTTGTCACGGGTAGCTGTGAATGTACGCAACTTTTTGTGCCTTAAAAGTTTACTTTTAACATAAACATCCCTAGTATTAAAATTTTTGTTCTGAGGGAGTCATTAAATGAGGTATCACTGCAGTAGAGAATAGTGATGAATGTGATTCAGTAGATGGCAGTGTTCCCTTTGAAGTTTTTAGCTGAAATGTGGGTACGTGGGGTGGTAACTCTTGGCAACTTATTTTAGTAGGACTGATGAAGGGTCACATGCTGGGACAAACAGAACAGAAGGAACATTTTAATATATATTTTTTCCATTTGTTGTTTCGTGTGTTACTATTTTGATTGAACCAACAAGGTTTAGAGTCCACAAATCTAGAGAGCATATTTTCCCACATAAAACGCTAGAATGATAGCTTGCAAGAGAAAGTTTGTTTAATGCAGTAATGCTTTTTGTGGGCTTTAATGCATAGAATATTCAGGAAGGATTTGAGCATGTCTTTTTTCTATTCTGTCTTGTATTTGTGAATATGTATATCTCAAGAGTGAGATAACATACTGCTTTGGACAAAGATGTCAGTGAAATTTATCGATGAGGAAATTAGGTTGTACTTGAGCATAAATTGAAAGAAAAATTAAGGTAATTGACTGGTCTGTTTTTGTTGGTAATTTTAATACAAATAAAATGCTATTTGAATAGTCTATTTTTTCATATTGAAATTTCCTTAAAATGGTAATGCCTGAAGAAAGCATTGGGGTTTAAGAAATCTTGTGGCTTTATAGGGGTTTTTGCTGTAAGGAATTGGACATGGGTTGGGGTAACATGCCAGAGAAGTCGAGAGTTATCAGCCAAACGACAAAACATGATTGTCGTTCAGAATGGGAGACCAATGCAGTTTAGTCAGAACTAGTCAAGTCCTGACTTTGCTCGTTACTAGCTATCGACCTTGGGTGAATCACTTAACCTGCCTAATTTTTCTTTTTCTCATCTGTGCAATACCTGCCTTGCCTTCCATTTAGGTTATTAAGTGGATCAAGTAGGAGCATTGTCTTCAAGGGTGCTATGTTAATGTTAATGGATTCAACAGATGGGCTCTGTTGTTTTTATACTGTTCAATTAACTTTCCGTTTCCTCGGGTTTTCTGCCTATAGTCATCAGGTACCTGCTGAGAAACACTGATAAGCATAGCTTCAACAGCCGTAATTATATGAATACCTATTAATTGGTACTGTGCTAAGTGATTTAAGTGCATAGTTTCCAAAGCCTCACAATTGTGCTTGGATAAGTCGGACCATTGACCTCATTTTATAGTTCACAAAGGTCTGGGCTAGCCCAAGAGCTGTGACTCAAATCCTCTGACTCCACAGCAGTTTCTTAGAATCATGCCTGCCATGATGCGTTTCGTTTTTTACTTTTCTACAGCTAGTATTGTAGAAGCCAGAGTCATACATAGTATTTTTATGTATTGGACAATTCAAATAGATATTGGACCTTAGAAAAAAATTTCATTATGTTTCACTTTGGAATTATTAACAGAATCCTTAATGCATGCAGTTATTTATTTGATAGTGGGGAGAGTTGGTGCTCCTGACTTGACCCTGTGTTTCGTCTTTAGCCAAAGCACATGCAAGTCGTTTCTTGGTGATTCAGACTCAGGGAGAGGAATAGTAACATTAATACAGTCTGAAGAGTATTAATATTGGTTTGAGGATATATTGATTTTCTTTACAAATACTCCTCCCAATTATATTTTAGTTTAATATTACAACTGGTTTACCTTTTTATTTTTTTGCATATTTGTGTGTGTGTGTGTGTGTGTGTGTTTTAGGGGGTTTCCCATTCATTGTAATTATAATAGTCAGTAACATCTTACATGGAAGAGACATTTTCTGGAGAATATGTTTAAAACTGATAACTAAATATATACTGGTAACTAAATATATTTTTGCTATTCCTGTCAGGTAGAAACAAATAAATATATATGAAAATTTTCATTTATTAGTGTTTTAATATTTCAAAAATAATGTTAATGAAAAATGATTTTTCAAAAGCTTCTCTTGTAAAAATATAAGTTACTTATGTTTTGGCCACCTTCTAATGTAGTTTGTAAATTGTTACTTTCTGTTTTTTAAGTTAATTTTAAATTTTAGAACAGTTTTAGATACGAAAATCATGAAAGAGAGTTTCCATATAACCCATGCCCAGTTTCCCCTATTATTGTAGTCATGGTACATTTGTTACAACTAATGAATTTTACCTTTTTTTCCCCGCTTTTCACTTTTTCCCATACTTTATTCACATTTCCCTAGTTTTCCTCTAATGTTCTTTTTCTGCTCCAGGTTCCCTCCAGGATACCATAATTACATTTAGTAGTCATATCTCCTCGTAGGCTCCTCTTGGCTGTGACAGTTTCTTAGGTTTTTGTTGTCGTTGTTGTTGATGACCTTGACTGTTTTAGGGAGTACTGGTCAGGTACATTGTAGAAAGTCTGTCAGTTGGGATTTGATGTTTTTCCTGTGATTATCATTTGCTTTTCACTTCATACAGTAGGTTATATGGGGAGGTTGCTCTTAATCATAGTGAACTGTATGAGGAAGGCATATTAGGATTTGAAAACACTGGCTGTGGATAACAGATACAAAGATAGCATTAACAGCATTCTTTGTTGGCATTGAAACATTGGCTACATTTTTTGTATTTTTAATTTTTTATCATTTTCCAGAAGAAACAGTCCTAATTCTAGCTGAAAACAAGAGTCTAGGTTATATGATCTGCTCATGTCCCTTAAACAAGTATCTTTTCTAATTGCACCTATTGGGGCAGTTAGCATGGGTTTTAATGCTACTCTTAAGAGCTTTATTTAATCTGTATTGGCCTTTTAATTAGTAATGGGCAATTTTGTGTGAATCTTAATTGCTTGGAATTGTGGAAATTAAACGCAAAGCTGTTTTATCACTGCAGCCTAGAACAGTGTAAGATTAAAACCGCCCTGTTTAGTTATTAATCTAAAATGAATGCTTGAGAAGTATTATTTTAGTGGTTTTGTTTTGTATTCCAGTCTGGTGTTGGTTTTAACTCTGCTAAGAATGATTGTCTTTTAACTCACTGAGGTCCTCAATTCTACTCCATTAAGGGCCACTTTTCTGCCAGTCAAAAAGTAGCATCCCTGAGATTGATTTCTGTTACAGTGGATAGTAATGGCTGCCTAGTGACAACATTTCAAACTCTTTTATGTAAACAGAAAGCAATCAAATAAGTACTAATCCAAGGATTATGTGGACCCAAATCCTGTGGCCAAGAGAAGATTCTCTGCAGTGTATGTCCCTGGCTCTTTGCCTTCTGGTGGCAAGCAGCCCCTCTTCTTCCTGGAAAGCTTGCTTGCTTGTGCTGCCTGTGAGATTTCTGTATGCTAAGACTACAACACTCCTGCAGCTCCTGAATGGAATTCAAAAAGACACTTACATTTCCATAAATAAATTAGGAATTCAGTGGTTTCTTCGGGCTAATCAGGGCAGGCTGATAAACCTTGCTTGCTGTTTAATAAATGAATTGTGACTGATTACCTATTAATATGGACGCCTCAGGAATTCACCCAGGGGGAAGCAGAGCAGTGAAATAGAGAGGGGCATGGCCCCCTGGGAAATCAGGGCTTCATGTTTGCAGCTTAAATATCTCTGTGAAGTATCAATAAGGAGGTAATTGAATTTTGAACACAAACATGAGCGCCGGGTGGATGAAAGGGGGAGGGGGGTCTGATCATCTCTTTTCTGCCCCTTCATTCTCCCCTCCCCTTTTCCTTAGAGACCACTCTAGTAAAGATAGATGCTAAATCCATTAAATAAAGATTAGACTCTGTCGTAGTAGAAAATGGCAGCTTAGCTAGATCCCCGGGCAAATTGGGACCTCTTGCAATACAGAAAATTAAAATATACATTTTTAACAAGTGTGCTATCTTCCTAGCAATAGTGCCAAGCTAGCTTGTGGGGCTTGCTCCTCCTTCAGATTGGCTTTTGTTTGGGCAGATCACTTTCTCTTGTATTAATGCCAATCTTTTCTGTATTCCTGGAGCAGAAGGGGCTGGGTTTATTTATTTATTTTTAAAGCTTCTGTTGAGGCCTTTCCTCTAGCATCCTGCTTGCTTGTAATCAGAGGAATGGGAAGGAGATTAGTGTCCCGTGAATTGACGGTAGATAAATGTTCCCTCCCCTTAACTGGTGGGTCCAGAAGAGCCCAATCGCTTGTATTTCAGGAATGATTGGAGACTGTACAGGCAAGCAAAAAAAGGGCTTACAGACTGAAATAAACATTGATGTTTTAGATGTGATTTTACTTGGCTTTATTTCCTCTAGATAAGGTTATTGATTTGCTTTGTCCTCCCATTTTAAGCCAGATAAAGTCATATCAATGTAGAAAAAGAAGAACTGGCATTATTTGGTTACAGATCATAATACTTACCTCTTTTGGGGCAATAACAAAACACAAGCATTAAGCCTTAAATACTGCTGTTTCTTTATGTGAATACCCAGGATTGTCTTTTTGGACTAACCCGTGTTTGTGTGTCAGTCTACAGTTCTAATAACCCTTTCCTAAGGCTTCAGTCAGTCAATCAACAAGTATTAACTGAGCATCTGTTAGGTGTGTGGCCTTGTTAGTTGCCATGGTCAATGGTGAAAAAGTCTATCCTCCGCTACCACAGATACTTAAAAAACAAAGCTAGTTATGTCATAATCCTTATTAAAGTTCTTTGGTTCCTTGGGTCATACAAGATAGAATTAACATTCCTCAGGCCTTCACAAAACCAGCCTAGCCTTTCCAGTCTTATCTGGAAAACTTCTAGGATTCTTCAAGGCCATTTCAAATCCCACTCTCTCCTTGTAATGACTCCGTGTTCCCTCAAGCAGAGTTTATTTTTGTTATCGCTCAGTGTGAGTTCTGTGACTCAGAATTTCCCATAGAAGAATAAATATATAACTTCTTAGCCTCAGTAATTAAGGATTTTGTGTATCATTTGCCAGGTGGTTTTTGCAAACATTCCCAATTCTTTGTTTCAACTTCAGAGGTATCTTAATGATCAAATTTTCAATAATTTGTTCTTATGAGACTTGGCTTTATAATTTAACTTCGTTTTGCAGCAATTTTTTTTTAAGATTAAAAAAAATTTTTTTTTAATTTTTGGCTGCATTGGGTCTTCGTTGCTGCACACAGGCTTTCTCTAGTTGTGGCAAGCAGGGGCTACCCTTCATTGCGGTGCGTGGGCTTCTCACTGCGGTGGCTTCTCTTGTTTCAGAGCACAGGCTCTAGGCACGCACGGGCTTCAGTAGTTGCATCACATGGGCTCAGTGGTTGTGGCATGCAAGCCCTAGAGCACAGACTCAGTAGTTGTGGTGCACCGGCTTAATTACTCCGCAGCATGTGGAATCTTCCTGGACCAGGGCTCGAACCTGTGTTCCCTGCTTTGGCAGGCAAATTCTTGACCACTGCGCCACCAGGGAAGTCCTTTGCAGCAATTTTTAATCCTAAGGAGGAAGGAAAATATCTGTTTGCTCTTCTTATCATTACTACTAACATCTCTAGAGAGGAGAAACCAAACTTATTTAACCTGATTGCCACAGACAAATGACTCTTAATGATTTTGAATGCTATTCCTCAAAGCCAAATAACACAAAGTTTCAGAATTTTCTAGTTCTTCATGTGTTGGAAGTTACATTGATGTTGTACCCAGATGGTAACGGTTTTCCTCCCAGAGTTCTTTCCAACCTTACTGACAACATGGGTTTGCTGGGGCTGTGGAAGTGAGCATTTAAAGGCTCTGCATTCCTGGTGGTTAGATCTCAACTATTTTAAGTTTTAAGGCTTGCTTAATATTAACAGATTAATGCAAATAAAGTGTATTTTCTCTTTATACTAATAATTTTCAGTGTGGATTATATATTTTCACTTAATTATAAGAAACATTTAATGCTAGGTATTCTGAGGTAAAATAGTCTCACCCAAATTATCCCTAAAACTTGTAAATAAAATAAAGAATATTATTGACTTTATCCCTTTAAGAGAAGACTCTTGGTAACTCACTTTTCTAAAGCTTTCTGGTGATCTTAGCATAACCTTCTTTAATAAATTCTCTCTTTCCTGCCTATATATATACAGTCAGTTCTCCATATCTATGGGTTCCATATCTCCAGATTCAACCAACCACAGATTGAAAATATTTTTTAAAATTTTTTTCTAGGAAGTTCTAGAAGAGCAAAACTTGAATCTGCTGCAACTGTTTTCATAGCATTTATATTGCTTTAGACATTATATCTAGAGATGACTAAGTATATGAGAGAATGTGCATGCAGATACTACGCTATTTTATGTAAAAGACTTGAGCATCCATGGATTTTGGTATCCTAAAGGGGTCCTGGAACCAATTCCCCACTGAGTGACGACTGTACATAACACAGTACCCTGAGAATTACCTGCAATGTAATTTTGCTACTTAGGCAATTACCGGTTTAAGCTTCTATATGTGTGTAGTGCTCAAGTGTCTGTCTTGTTCAGGAAGATACTATAGCTGTGGTTCTTAACCTAAGATTCCATGAATCTCCTGAAATTAAAAACAAAATTGGGTTTGTGTACATATATATGTATATTTTTCTCCACAGAGTATCTGTGACTTTCATTAGAGTTTTTTAATAAATTTATTTATTTATTTATTTATTTATTTTATTTATTGACTGTGCTGGGTCTTCGTTCCTGCACACGGGCTTTCTCTAGTTGCTGAGAGCGGGGACTACTCTTCATTGTGGTGCGCAGGCTCCTCATTGCCGTGGCTTCTCTTGTTGTGGAGCACGGGCCCTAGGCGCATGGGCTTCAATAGTTGCGGCACATGGGCTCAGTAGTTGTGGCTCACGGGCTCTAGAGCACAGGCTCGATAGTTGTGGCGCACGGGCTTAATTGCTCCGTGGCATGTGGAATCTTCCCAGGGCAGGGCTCGAACCCGTGTGCCCTGCATTGGGAGGCAGATTCTTTACCACTGCGCCACCTAGGAAGTCCTCATTAGAGTTTTTAAAAGGTCTCTGTTATGGGCTGAACTGTGTCCCCCGGAAAAAGATACATTAGAGTCCCAACCTCTAGTACCTCAGAATGTGAACTTATTTGGACATGGGATCTTTATAGAGGGAATCAAGTTAAAATGAGGTCCTTATGGTGGGTTGTAATCCAATATGACTGGTGTCCTTATGAAAGGGCGACATTTAAACAGAGACAGACATATATAGAGGGAAGATGATGTGAAGAGACACAGGGAGATGACAGTCATCTAAAAGCTAAGGAGAAAGGCCTGGAGAAGATCCTTTCCTCACAGCCCTCAGAAGGCAGCAACCCTGCCAATGCCTTGATGTCAGACTTCTAGCCTTTAGAACTGTGACACAATAGTTTCTGATGTTTAAGGCACTCAGTGTGTGATAGTTTGTTACCACAACCCCAGCAAACCTGTACATTATCAGTCAGGACACCTTTGTCTCAAATTACAGAAAGCCCAGCTAAGATGGCTTAAAGGATAAGGGTGTTCTGTAGAACAAGGAGTCTAGAGATACTTCATTTTTAGGGTTGGTTAATTCAGTGACTCAACATTATCATCAGAGACCACTGTTAGGTACATCTTTCTGCTGTGCCACCTTCCATGTGTTGGAGTCCTTCTTAGTTTGGCTTCCATCATATTTCCAAGGTGGCTACTATAGTTTTTGACATATACCGACAGTAGTATCCTAAGATAGCAAAGGGAATTGTGTCAGAATTGTGTCCTCCCTCCCCCAACCTTCTCATCAGTGAGAAAAAACCCTAGAAGCTCTGAAGCCAATTTCCCCTCACATGCTGCTGAATGGTGTTGGTCACATTCCTATGCCTAAACTAATCCCTTTCAAGAGAAATAAGACTACCAGGATTGGTTTAGATGGACCAATCATGGTTCTCCCTCTGGGACTGGGAAGGAGCCCAGTCTCCCCTAAGCACATGATTACCCTATACCTGAATAAAACCGGGATTTTATTAACAAAGATGGAGGGAAACAGGGTTATAGAGAAGAGCGTTCTTGTCTTTGAGATTACAATTTATTAACACTAGGGAAAGTCACTTATCTCAGACAGGGTCAGAGAAGGTCATCCTAAACAGTCTTTAAGGACGAACAGTGAGTAGGCGGGGGAGAGGGAGGTGATTGCTGCATAAGGTGGGTAAGGAGTAGTCTGGGCCTGAGCAGCAGCAAATGCAAAGGCCCGAAGCACACTGTGTTTGGGAAACTGCTGAGTAAACAGGAGGTTAAGATAGAAAACTAAGAAGGAGCCTGATTGTGCATATGAGCCAAGGTGTTGTCTGAAGACTGTGTGTGGCCACTGAAGAATGGTAAGCGGGAGGTGGCATGGATCAGCCTCTTGGTAGGAAGAGCACTCTGACAGATGAGGGCAGAGGCTGTTGACTCACTCTGCTGTATTTCTCTCCCTCTTTTTAGTGCCTGGAACATTATAGGTGTTCATGACTGGTGGACCACTAGAGGCAGGGAGACCAGTTTTAGAGGATGCAGTGATGCAGGAGTTATGAATGACTCTGTTTCTAACTTGAGTAGCTTTTAATTGGTTTAATTAATCAGAATAGAGAATGTAAGAAAAAGTACTGCTTGGGGCTGGGGATATTTGTTTTCAACTTGTGTCTTGTTTGCCTGTGGGACATTCTAAGACATCATTTTTAACTTAGCTAAATATGGGTTTAATAAATAATTTAACTGTATACAAATAAACATGTATACACTCCTTCAGCTACTTACAGATATGGTCCATCATATTCTTGTTTATAATTACCATTCACAGCTAACGTGTCCTGCTATGTGCCTGGCCCTATGCCCAGATCCTTATCCATATCCTGATACCACTCCTGTGGGGGTAGCTACTGTTATTATCCTCATTGTACAGATGGAGAAAGAGGGGATCACTTGCCCAAGGTATTGAATGACAGAGCCAGGACTAGAACTCAGGCCTGTGTGATTCCAAAGCCTCTGCTCCTAAACTTGCTTGCTCAGCGCGGCCTAAATCCGCTGACCATGGCAGCTGGGGAAGGCTTTCGGTCCTGGCCCCGGGCACTCTCCTGAGGCCTTCTTAGCACTGCTGTGAAGTAGTCACTTCTTAAGGCCGGTACTTGTCTTCTTCTTACCCAGCTAACTACTAGAAAGAAACGTGAAACACAATGTATCTGTATGGTATGGGTGGGGGAGGAGCTTAATCCAGCCCTTTCCTAAATTGTGACTTGCAGACATTTCCCCCTCAATTTCTCAAGGAAAACAGACACAAGGGCTCCTTTGGACTGGATGAAGGCAATTTGAGAACAAGCCCCAGACCATCTCCTGTCCCACAGCAAGAAATTACCATTGATAACTCATTCCCTTAAGAAGGAGCCCACACAGGAAGTAGAGCAAACTCCAGGCTTAAATATCGATTCCTTTGCAGTGCCATGCCTGACTCCTAGACGAGGTTATTCCTGCCTTCATTCCCATGCCCACGATACATGCCTGGCCAGCACCATCTGCTTCCTCCTACCCTAACCCAGTATTGCAGTTATTCAGTACTTGTTAGAGTGTCTGCTTTGCTCTCCACTGGGTCCCCAGTGCCTAACACACACATAGGTGCTAGGAAGGTGCAGGAGAGGAGGGAGCAGGCCAGACAGCTTCTGGGTTTAGGCAATCTCTTTATTAAGGCACAGGTGATATCTTTATAAAAAATTCAGTTTGGCAGTTGATGTTACTACTGCTTTTACTTACTCTGTTTTGTCTCTGCCTTTATGTATTTGTAAATCTACAAATCCACATGAAAAGGAAATTCTGGTATTAACTCAACTGCTGTATGATGTAGCTGTGCAAAGGATTATTTATAGATCCAAACACTCTTCTCTGAGTTTATAATCTCTGTAGACAGAAAGGAATTAGGTCCCCCAAGGTGGCTGCTGTTCTTATTTCGCCCAGATAAAAACCTTTGATTCTTCCCTGACAACTTTATGGAGTCCATATGCATATGGAGGTCTTGAGATCACTAGATAAAATTTACTTTTTATATTACTGATAGTAAAGAAAAAGTTTACCTTTTGTACCTCTTTTTCACTTTTCTAAATCTTTTGTACTTTAGACCACACTGGTTTTCACTAATCCCTTCTAGTTAATGTCTACTAAATATTAATTAACTTACTCTTTACTTTCCCAAGCACTAATGGAAATCCTGGATTATAACCAATCTAATACTCTCTGGACATTCTACCAGACACTTTTCCTCAATGTGATTTAAAGCAGTTTATAATCACTCCTTGCGGTCTTGAGGCCAGTTTTCAATTCATGAGACTCATATATCCTGGCTAGTTTTAATTAATTTTGCAAGGAAGATGCCAGGAGAAGCAGTATTAAATGCTTTCTTATAATCAGGTTCTTTCATCTATTGGGCTCTTGTCAGCCACTAACCTTGTGATTCTATCACAGCAAAATCCAAAAGTTTCTCTGCAATAGTTTTTCACTCTTGCTCTTCAGTGCTTGGTGTTCATGGTTGGGGTGACCTTATATTTATGGTTGTCTTATTCAGAATTGATGTTGGGCAGTGTCTTTAGGTTTATGACAGTAATTGCTAGAATTCATTTTTTAACGTTAAGATTTGGTAATCTGTTTTACTTGGTATCACATGCATTCTGTTTAGTTGGTCTTTTAGGGTGATTGCTATCAGCCAGAATCTAGTCAGAAGTAATTTGAATAGGGAAAATTTTAAATAAATAATTGTTAACTGAGGCCTGCTCAGTTCACCGTGAAGGTGAAAGGTGGTTAACTTATAAAGGAGTAAGAAAACTCTAAGGTGTGCAGAGGTAGCAACGAGGAAAGCGCCTACCCCCGCCCCCACCCCCCCCTTACCCCAGGTGAAAGGAAGGTGAACACAGAGGAACTTAGAAACTTAGAAGAGATCTCCATGGCAGAGATTCAGACCTCTGAAGAGAGGACATGCTGCCCATTGCCAGAGGGTACCCTGCTAGTGAATGCAGGAGCATTTTTTTTTTTTTTAAAAGATGTAAACTCTCAAGGAGAAAACAGAAGAGGTCAACAGCAGCAAAATTTTGGAAGCTAGCAGGCATGTAAACTTAGGAGACCTAAGAAAAGCAGTCTTAAAGTGACGAAAGCCAAGAACCAAGCCAGTTCACACCTCACAATACTCCAAGAGGCTAAAGATTGGTACCAGGTGGAGAGGGGACATAGTCTAAATAGGGGGATTAATTAAAGTCTGTTTAAGAAGGAGTCAGGGGACTTCCCTGGTGGCGCAGTGGTTAAGAATCCACTTGCCAATGTAGGGGACACAGGTTTGATCCCTGGTCCAGGAATATCCCACATGCCGAGGAGCGACTAAACCCGTGTGCCACAACTACTGAGCCTGCACTCTAGAGCCCATGTACATACCACAACTACTGAGCCTGCATGCTGCAACTACTGAAGCCCACGAGCCTAGAGCCCATGCTCTGCAGCAAAAGAAGCCACCGCACTGAGAAGCCCACACACCACAATGGAGTAGCCCCTGCTCACCACAACTAGAGAAAGCCTGTGCACAGCAATGAAGACTCAATGCAGCCAAAATTTTAAAAAATTAAAAAAAAAATAAAGGAGTCAGATGCCTCGATCACTTGCTTTATTCTACCCCACAAAAGACTGGAGCTTTATTCTCTAGACACAATAAAACGAAGTGGTTCCTCAACTGGAACCAACCAAGGATGGAAGTTCTGTACCACAAATGTAGTGAACTATGCCCACTGTATGCTGAGACCACCCCTCCCTCCACAGCTAGGGTTTCACCCTTCAGTCAGAGGTTGGAAGAGACTTCTGGGGAATCTGACTAGTCCAAGTAGCATAAAGGCACTGATACTGAAAGTTCTAAAACTAAAAAGGCTGGTCACACTGCAGTGAAACTCACAGTCAACATGCCCATCTCCTACAGTCAGACTTTTCAAGCAGCTTTTTAGTCTTTTGTTCTTACATAAGAGAAAACAATGAAAGATTATCAACATCTGAGAAAACCTCCTAACATAAAAAATAAAGACAAAAGCTAAAAAATGGAAAAAATCAACCAAGAGAAAACAGACTTTGCAAATCTGTCTCATTAATATCCTCAGACAGATAAGGTATTGCAAGCATAATAAGAACAGATGCTATTAAAAGGACCATACAGAGAACAGGAAAGAGCTCATGGGAATTTATTTATCTTTGGCTGTGTTGGGTCTTTTTTTTGCGCACGGGCTTTTCTCTAGTTGTGGCGAGCAGGGTTACTCTTCATTGCAGTGTGCGGGCTTTTCAGTGAGGTGACTTCTCTTGTTGTGGAGCATGGGCTCTAGAGCACAGGCTCAGTAGCTGTAGCGTGTGGACTCAGTTGCTCCGCAGCATGTGGAATCTTCCCAGACCAAGGATCAAACGCTTGTCCCCTACATTGGCAGGTGGTTTCTTAACCACTGTGCCACCAGGGAAGTCCCTGGAAATTTAAAAATATGATAGATATGAAAAACTCAAAAATTTTCAGAGTTGAAGTTAAGGAAATCTTCCAGAAATAGAACAAAAAGACATAAACAAAAGAGAAGAGAAAAGAGAACCAATCTGTGAGAGCAAAAATGTGAATAATAGGAATTCCAGAAAGAGAGAAAAGGGGAAACAGAAAGGAAATCAATAATGAAATACTGCAAAAAATCTTCCCAAGGACTTCCCCATTGGCACAGTGGTTAAGGATCCACCTGCCAGTTTATTGTATGTCAATTGTATCTCAATAAAAATTCTTAAAGAAGGAAAAAAAAAAAACAGAATCTGCCTGCCACTGCAGGGGACACAGGTTTGATCCCTGGACCGGGAAGATCCCACATGCTGTGGAGCAACTAAGCCCATACACTACAACTACTGAGCCTGTACTCTAGAGCCTGTGTACCACAACTACTTAGCCCACGTACCTAGAACCCATGCTCTGCAACAAGAGAAGCCTGCGCACCACAACAAAGAGTAGCCCCCGCTCGCTGCAACTAGAGGAAGCCTGTGCACACCAATGAAGACCCAATGCAGCCAAAAATAAATAAATTAATTAATTAATTAAAAAAATTAAAAATATCTTCCCAAAATTGAAGGGCATACATTTCCAGTCTGAAAGGTCCTGACAGGTACCACCACAATAGATGAAAACAGACCTAATTGAAGGCACATCATTTCATGGTCTCAGAACTCTGAGGAAAAAGATCCTGGAAGCTTCTAGAGAAGACAAAAAGTAGGTTTCAGGGACTGCCCTGGTGGTCCAGTGGTTAAGACTCCATGCTTCCACTGCAAGGGGCACAAGTGTTTGATCCTTGGTTGGGGAACTAAGATCCCACATGCTATGCAGCGTGGCCAAAAATAATAAAAATACTAAAAAGCAGATTTCATATAAAGAGTGGGAATCAGAATGTCTTCAACATTGGAGACCACTGGAACAATATCTTTAAAATTCTGAGGGAAAATTATTCTCAGCTTAGAGGGCCAAATCAAGTGAAAAGATGAAATAAGGATATTTTAAGACAGAGAAGATCTCAAAAAATTGACATCCCATAAACTTTTATGCACTATTGAAAGTCGTGCACCACCCAAATGAGGGAATAAGCCAAGAAAAAAGGTGACATGGGATACAGAAAACAGGTGAGAGAGGAGGAAGCCAGGGTGATTGCTGTGCACTAGGCACAAAGGATAGACCATCTTGGAGCCTTCTTCTGGAAGATGAAACTGATAAATTACATGATACATCTCAATATCTTAAGATTTCGGCAACAGGCTGAACTGGAGAGGAATACACAGAAAACTAAGCAACCTAAACAACTCAGGGAAAACAAAAAAATATGCAAGAAAGGAAAGGTAACCATAGTTTATTATGTGGTTTAGCTGTAAATAGCATTTATATAATCATAATAATATAGAAAGTGAGTAGGTAAAGATCTAGGTAAAGTTATAGTATATAACTCTGAGAAGATAGGAGATGGAATGCTTGCACATGTATTGTGAGGAGTTAAGGTGGAGGGATAGGAAAAGGAGCTAAATCATCACTTTCTATACTGGGGGAAGTCAATAGATAATGCCACAAATTGAAAAATCGAGAAATAGTAATACAAGCATATTATTTAGTCATTTAGAGACATAGAGGTAATACAGAATAATCAGCTAAACAAGGTAAAAGTGCTTCCCACTGAGGAGTTAAAGGTGAACTGTAATTTTTCATAACAAATCTTATAGAATTATTTGATTTTTGCTACATGTACATGTATGCCTTTAATTTTTGAAAAAATAATTGTTTAAAAACAGGTGAAAGAGGTAGTAGAAAGGACAGAGACTAGATGTTGTAACATTTAGAGGGACAAAGCTAAATAATGTTTAATAGGAAAATAAATGGAAACCAAAACAGGAAATTTATATGAATAGACCAAAAAAAAAGATGTATACCTCTCTTTGTTGATGAAAAGGAAGCTAATTACTTTGAATTAAAATGCAGTTGCCTACATATTTTCAGTTTTTGTGTTATAAAATCTGCATGCTCAAACTTACTATTTTGGATTACTATAATCCAAAATAAGTAATTCACATTTTTGGGGTGGGAAGCAACTGTATTTCCACCCCATGATGAGAAATAGAACCCAGAACTCAAGCCCTTAGCAGTATATTGGTGACACAATTTGATTAAGGAGTTTTACTCCTTTCCATCTTTTCCCCCTTGATATAAGTGGTACTTTTCTGAGTATTTAGTTGGATTACAGTCCAGTTGGGAAAAAAATTAAATTTTGTGCTAATTTCCATTATTAGGGTCTTCTAAATATTGACCTCTGGTAACTGGTAGGTTTTGGTGGATGGGATTTTACTTTTTAACATGTCATTGACCTGTACACTTAACACTGGGTCTGGGTGATCTCTCTGGGGAGGATGGAATTGATGGATCCTTTTTCTTTCGGTCCCCGGTGACCTGTCAGGAGAGCAGGTGTTGCTGGGATGGCTCATGCATTCAGGAGTCATAGTGCAAATCTGATCAAGGCGTATATTCCCAAAACCACTCAGGCTAGTGCCTCTCATGGGGAAGAAGCCAACATTGGCTTCCTATGCTTTTTTTTTTTTTTTTAATGAAAAAGAAAGAAAGAAAAACTAATTATCAACCTACAGCAAATGTCATTCAACTCAAATCCCTGAAGGATAAAGGCATAGGTGACAAATGTTCCTGGAGAGAGGGTTGAGCTGTCACTTGTCTTCTTAAAGGATCATCCACGTTTGGCTGTAGAATCACATGCTATTTCTCCTTACTGCGTGTTTCATCTGAAGAATTGCTGAATATCTGCAAGTACAAAAGAATTGTACAATTTCTATAAACCTCTTGGGTTTGAACAGAATGCTAGTGTCAAGAAAGATGGTAAGGGGTTAGAAAGTATTCAAGGAGCAGCTGTCTATTGACTTAGTTGTCCGTAGTACTCACCTATTTTTCCTTACTTTTGATTAGATTCATTACATCCCATTTGGTCTGCATTGACTAAACAAGGGCATTTATCCATGTCCTGTTCCAGAGGACAGAGTTAGGGACAATGGGGAGAAAGAGGTTTGTTTGTTTTGTTTTTGCCATATTATTAAGGGTGCGCTTTCCAAATGTCCAGAAATTAAATGGACTTTCAAAAAGCACCAAGTTTTCCATCATGCAGAACTCTAAGGCAGAGATCTGTAGCAGCTCTAGAATGTTACCAGATACTGTGTAGGATTAGGTAGGAGCTTAGATTAGGTGATCACTGTTCTTTTCAACTATTAAGAATTAAGGATTCTAGGACTTTCCTGGTGACACAGTGGTTAAGAATCCACCTGCCAATGCAGGGGACATGGGTTCAATCCCTGGTCTGGGAAGATCCCACATCACAGAGCAACTAAGCCCATGCACCACAATTACTGAGCCCAAGTGCCACAACTACTGAAGCCCATGCACCTGGAGCCCATGACCCGCAGCAACAGAAGCCACTGCAGTGAGAAGCCCATGCACCACAAGGAAGAGTAGCCCTGCTCGCCACAACTAGAGAAAGCCTGCATGCAGCAATGAAGACCCAATGCAGCCAATAAATAAATAAATTTATTTTTTAAAATAAGGATTATATTCTTTTTTTAAAATTAATTAATTAATTAATTGGCTGCATTGGGTCTTTGTTGCTGTGTGCAGGCTTTCTCTAGTTGCAGCAAGCAGGGGCTACTCTTCATTGCAGTGCTTGGGCTTCTCATTGTGGTGGCTTCTCATGTTTTGGAGTGCGGGCTCAGTAGTTGTGGCTCGCAGGCTCTAGAGCGCAGCCTCAGTAGTTGTGGTGCATGGGTTTCGTTGTTCCGCAGCATGTGGGATCTTCCCAGACCAGGGATCGAACCAGTGTCCCCTGCGTTGGCAGGTGGATTCTTAACCACTGTGCCACCAGGAAAGACTGGAGTCTCTTCTTTTTGCTTTTGACAGAAGATCTACAAAATAAACAGCTAGTCTCCATGTTGGATTGCTCCATTTTTACAGTATTTTTATTTGTTCCTAATCTTATGGTCCTCCCTATTGTAACAGTTATTATTTGGTAATAGAGATAGCAGTGCCATTGGTACTTGCCTTGAATTAGTAAATGTTCTGATAGAAAAACTAACCAGTTTTTCAAATATCATTTAGAGTAAAAGGAAATATATTTAATCCAAAGTCTGAATGACTTGGGTTAGGTAATAGGAAGAATTTCTGAACAGAGAGGGATGTTAAAATTTGAACAGAAGTATGAAATTGCCTGTTCTACTGACCTTTTATTTTTATTTTTTAAATTTATTTATTTTATTGGCTGTGTTGGGTCTTTTTGGCTGTGTGCAGGCTTTCTTTTTTTTAGTTGCGGTGAGTGGGGGCTACTCTTCGTTGTGGTGCGCGGGCTCCTCATTGCTGTGGCTCCTCTTGTTGCAGAGCACGGGCTCTAGGCGCGTGGTCTTCAGTAGCTGCAGTACATGGGCTCAATAGTTTTGGTTCACAGGCTCTAAAGCGCAGGCTCAATAGTTGTGGCAAACGGGCTTAGTTGCTCTGCAGCATGTGGGATCCTCGTGGAGCAGGGATCGAACCTGTGTCCCCTGCATTGACAGGCGGATTCTTAACCACTCCACCACCTAGGAAGCCCCTCTACTGACCTTTGAAAGTAAAACAGATTTTCAAATCTGAGATGTCTCATGACTTAAGCCTTACGTCAGTGACTGATTCTAAAATGTCTTTTCCTACGTTCTCAGTACAATTCTTTTTCTTTCCTTTCAAGAGAAATTCCTATTTTACTAGGAATAGATAGATTATCTTAAGTGGACCTTCTTCTCTACCTTCCGCCTAATACCTAAGTTCTTTGTCTTTGTTTTCTCGTTCTTTTTCCTATTTCTGAATAGTGACCTTTTCTGAGGATTGTCCCGTTTTCTGTGTGTTCTACTTTCTGTTTTCTGATTAATTCCTAAGGAACCTTCAACCTTTTCATGTTTATTTCCCCTCTCTCCAGCATCATCAGTCTATTCCTCCTACAACATCCAATTCAACATGTCCAGTGGAAGGGAGCTTATTTCCATTGCTAGACAAAATTATCCCACAGAATTCTCCCTTCTCTCCTGCTTCTCTTAATTTATAGCCATAGTTGTTACTTAAGATGTTAGTAGCAACATTTTAAAGAGCAAATTTCTCTCACATGTAAATAGTTCAATGTATTTGAAGAAGTCTATCATAGTGCCTTTTCAGTAAATTCATTCCTGTAGCCAACCATGTAATTCAGTTGTCTCACAGTTATTAATTGAGCTTATCCTATGTCTCGGACACTGTTAGATTCTAGGGCCTCAAAAATAAAGAGAGAGGGAGGGAGGGAGAGAAGGATCCAGCATGATCTTCCCAGGTTTCTAATGTGGGTGACTTGGTAGATTTGCTCCCATTGCCTAGAATTGGGATACAAAATATAAAGGATGTTTGAAGGGGAAAGATAAAAGTAAATAAAACAAGTCTTTAACTTCCTGTTGTGGCAGTTTTCAGATACTATTCTGGTTATCTTTCTTTGGATATAGCTTCTAGTTCACCAACATTTTTCTTACAATATGACAATGAAAATTGAATACAGCACTCTGATTGTGGGCTGATCCCTGAGCAATCCAATATTGTTTCCTTTGATCTGGAACCTGCATCTAATAATAGAAACTAAGATTTTTGTTTCTTTGTTAGCACTTATATCTCCCAGCGTTAGCTCCATATGAACTTGAAAAATCAACCAAAACCCCAAGGTTTTTCAGTTATCAAATCATGTGTCCCCTCCTATCCTGCACAGTTTTTTTAAATTAAATATCAGGTTTTACATTTATCCAGTAGCTTTTTCTAGCCTCATTACTCTTTGCACACTTCTCTGACTTCTGGGAACCTGTACTTCTAGGCTGTATGCTTTCCTCTGAATCTTTAGCTGTGAGTATTTCTGAAGATTGTACCTCATTTCTCTTTCCCAAAGCACCCTATGTCTTTTTCCTTTTCATGACTGCCATCTGGAATGCCTTGGCCCCTCCTTTCCACTTGTCCACATTTCATTCACACTTGAGGCCCAACTCAAGCTTAATGCTCTGAATTTTTGATCCTTACTAGTGCTCTTTCCATCTTTGGGTGCCTATAGCACTTACTCTTTCCTGTCTTGTGGCCCTTATCATATTTTGTCTTAATGGTTGTTTTGGTCTACTATAGACATTCTTAGAATATCTTCTATGTTATCAAAATATAGTCTTTGTAGGAGAGAATCGTTTTTATGTTATAGGTTATTTGCCTTGATAACTTAATAACTTCTTATAAAGGTAGGTGAATGAGTTATAAAACCTCCTGAAATCTTTATCAGCTGTGTGTTCATAAGATTTTAATAGATTGCCCCAGTCTATAAAATATCAATATATGATAGCTTGTAGATATGTATATATAAAAAATATATATATAATAGCTTGAAATTCCATCACACCTTTCAAATAGGATTTTCATTGCATTAGAAAGCTTCTTGCTGCCCTCTTGTGAAAAGCTAGGTAATACAGCCAGTTAACAATGCTCAGAAAATTTAAGTAATTTCATCTAAATTCCACTAAGATTAGCCTTTTTCACATTTTTAGAATTTTTATATCTTCTACAGCATCTCAAGCATAATTACTGATGAGCATTTCTTTTCTTTCTGTGTATATCTGAGGTGATATGAAGTATAATTTATTTGATTACCTGCCAAAATTTATAGTACTTATTTTGCCAAATTACCAACCTCAAAGCAAAAGAAAATAAAAGTAATTCTTGGTGAGATAAACTTTACAGTATCCTATTTAACATTTAAGAAGTTGCTTTGGGGTTTAAATGTTCCATTCTCTTTTTGATTAAAAAGTTATATAGTAGTGAGTTTTTTTTTTTAAACATAAGACTTGATAATAAAAGGGAAATAATGAATAGTGTATACTGTAAGCTCCCCTTTTCTTCCTTCCTCTTCTAAGGTTGAATAATCTTCTGTCCTTTTCCTTTTCTGAAAATCCAGTCATTTTTCTACAAACCATAGGAAAGATAATAAGCATTCTGGATTTATGCCTGCTGTTAAAATCTGTATGATGTACATAAAATCAGATAAACTTCACTTACTTAAGAATGAATTAGTTTAGCAATTCTGCCCAACTTGAATAGCAATAGAAGCCATAGAAATGGATATAAACTATCTAAAATGGAGCACCAAGAGAAAAATATTGAAACAAAATTATATAACCTCAGTAAATCAATATCAAGCAGTCTAACATACATGTAATTGGAGTCCCAGAGAAAAGTCAGGTGGTGAAAAAGTGTTTAAAGAAATAAATGGCCAAAAATTTTCCAAGTATGATACAAAGAAGCTCAATGAAACACAAACACAAACAGTAAGGAAACTGTAACAAGACATGTCATAAATTATTGAGTGATAAAGAGAAAAATCTTAAAAGCAGAGAAAAAAAGACATATAGTGGAACAATGAACGAAAGCAGACTTTTCATCAGAAAATAGGCAAACCAGTGGTAATGGAATGAAATCTTTAAAATGCTGAAAGGGAAAAACCTGTCAACCTAGAAATCTCTATCCTGAAAAAACATTTTTTCATTAAAGGCAAGATAAAGACATTTTCTAGACAATTGAAAGCGAAGATAATTTGCCTCCAGGAAACGTATACTACAGGAAATGTTTAAGGGCATTCAAGGCATAGCTAATAAACCAATAGTAGAAATACAATGGAACACTAAAGAATACTTTGTTGATCCAAAAAGAGGCTGGGAAAAAAGTAACAAACAACATTATGGGACAAATAGAATAACTAGCAAGATGATGAAATCATATCAATAATTAACTATAAATGATCAAATATACTTGAAAGCTGTTAAAAGAGTAGGTCTGAAATGTTATTGCCACACACAGTCGCAATTATATGAGGAGATAGAGGTGCTAACTAGCCTTACCGTCGTAATCGTTTTGCAATATATACATGTATCTAATTATCACGTTGCATACGTTAAACTTACATATATGCCAATAATATTTCAGTAACTGAGGAAAAAATATAAATGGTCTAAACATATCAAAAGACAGGGATTATCATATTAGATAGAAAAATGACTCAACTATATGCTATATACAAACTTAAATATAAAAACATGGCTACACTGAAAATAAAAGGATAGAAAAAGATATTCTATGCAAACATTAATAAAAAGTAAGCTGGAGTGACTGTATCACTATCAAAGTAGAATTCAGAACTAGCAGTATTACCAGGGAGAAAGAGCAGCATTTCATAATGATAAAGGGGTCAATGCATCAAAAGGTAAGAGCAGAATCCATGAATCCAAAAAACCCATTCTTTGAAAAGATAAATAAAATGGATAACTCTCTGATCAAGGAAAAAAAGAAAGAAGGCACAAATTACCAATATCAGAAATGAAAGGAGGGAGTATCTTATACATCTTATAGACAGTAGAAGGATAATAAGGTAACTTTATTCCAAAAAGTTTGATAGCTTGAGTGAAATGGACAGATTCTTTGAAAGATGCAAATTCTCAAAGTTGACTCAGGAAGATATGGAAAACTTGCATAGCTCTATATCTAATAAAGAAATTGCATTTGTAATAAAAACCTTCTCACAAACAAAACTTTAGCCCAGATGGCTTCCCTGAGAAATTTTGTTAAATGTTTATTTTTCTCTTCCAGTTTTATTAAGATATGGTTAACATAGAGCACTGTATAAGTTTAAGGTACAGCATAATGATTTGACTTACGTACATCATGAAATGATTACCACAATAAGTTTAGTGAACATCCATCATCTCATATAGATATAAAATTATATTAAACATTTAATGAAGAATTAGTATAAAATAGAGGAGGGAGAAAGCATTTCCCAGCTCATATTATGAGGCCAACACTATCTTAACAGTAAAATTAAAGATTAGAAAATCAAATTACAGATATTACCTCATGAACATAGATGCAAAAATCCTTAGCAAAATATTAGCAAGTCCATTCCAGCTATATACAAAATAAAATATCATGATTGAATAACTAGTAAAATAAGGAAAGACAAAGAAATTAAAGGCATACATATTGGAAAGGAAAAAGTAAGACTGTCTTTATTCACAGAGGACATGATGGTTTACCTAGAAATCTAACGAATCTACCCAAAAGCTACTAAAGCAGGCAATAAGTGAATTAAAGCAAGATTTTATTTCTATATACCAACAATGAACAATTGGTGAGTTTTTTTAAAAACAACAAATACAACATGAAATTCTTAGGAATAAGTTTAGCCAAGTGTGTGTAAAATAAGTATACTGAAACCTACAAAGCATTGCTGAGATAAATTAAAAATCTAAGTAAATGGAGGCCTGTACCATGTTTATGGATCAGAGGCTGAGTATTGCTATCGCGTTAGTTCTCTCTAGGTTTATCTGTTGTATATTCAATGCAATTCCAGTCAAAATCCCACCAGGCCCTCTTGAGAAATTGAAAGCTGAATGATTCTAAAGTATATATGGAAATGCAGAGGACCTAATAACCAGAACAACTTTGAAAACAAAAAAAACACGATGTTGGAGGATTTATACAACCTGCTTTCAAGTGTTACTATAAAACTACAGTTATCAAGACAGTGTGGCTTTGACATAAAGACAGGCATAGAGATGAATAAAACAGGATAGAGTCTAGAAATAACACCCATATATAGGTATTCAATTGGTTTTTGATACAAGTGCCAAAACAATTCAAGGATAATCTTTTCAACAAATAGTGCTGGAACAACTGAATATCTATGTGGGAAGAAACGGACCTAGACTCTTACCTCACATCATAAAAAAAAAAAAATGAACTCAAAATAGATCGTGGGTGTAAATGTAAAAGCTGAAACTGAAACTTGTAGTAGAAAACATAAGAGAAAATCTTCGCATCCTTAGGATAATTATAAAGACTTCTTAGATAACAGAAGGGGCATAAACTGTAAAACAAAAGCTTGATAAATTGTACTTTATCAAAATAGAAAACTTTAGCTCTTCAGAAGATGTTAGGAAAATGAAAACACAAATCACAGACTGTGATAAAATATTTGCAGTACATATGCGGTTGATCCTTTTTCACAGATTCTATATTTGCAGATTCACCTGCTTACTAAAATTTATAACCCCCAAAGCATTTGCAGTGCTTTTATGTTCATTTGTGGTTATGCACAGGGTGGCAAAAATTTGAGTTGCTCAACATGTGCATTCCCAGCTGATGTCAAACAAAATGGTGCTCTGACTTCTTGTTTAAGTTTTCAAGTTACAAACAGGTGTCCTTTTCATGGCCTCTTTAGTGCCACATATTTTGCATTTTTATTATTTTTGTTGATAATTTTGCAATTTAAAATGGTCTCCAAGCATAATGCTGAAGTACTGTCTAGTGTTCCGAAGTTCAAGAAGGCTATGATGTGCCTTACAGAGAAAATACATGCGTTAGATAAGCTTTATGCAGGCATGAGTTAGAGCGCCATTGGCTGTGAGTTTAATGTTAATGAATCAACAATATATGTTAAACATATTACATAAGGTGTCTTTAAACATAAATACACATAAAACAAGAGTTTGTATTGATTGATTGACTAAAATGTTGTGACCAGAGGCTCTTAGGAGCCTAACCCTAAGGTATTTTCCCTAGGAGCAATGGTTCCATTTACCATTCATGGTGACTTTATAGAACGTAACTACCTCAAGTAATGAGAATCAACTGTACCTGATGAAGAGCTGTATCCAGAATATGTTTTGTTGTTTTTTTTAATTTTATTTATTTATTTATTATTTTTTGGGGGGGGTACACCAAGTTCAATCATCTGTTTTTATACACATATCCCCGTATTCCCTCCCTCCCTCGACTCCCCCCCACCCCAGAATATGTTTTTAGATGAACAATCTAAGAAATGAGTGAGATATTTGAACTGATACTTTACAAGAGAAGATAAATGAATGGCCAAAAATTGTGAAAGTGTCCTTAACATCACTGGCCATCAGTGAAGTCATGAAAATTAAAAACCACAATGGGATACCGCTACATACTAAAATTAAAGACAGCAAGTGCTAAGGAGGATGTGGAACAATGGGAACTCATACACTGCTGGTGGGACAGCCACTTTGGAAAAGTTTGGCAAGTACAATATTAGACGTATATTTACAATATAACCTACCAATTACACTCCCAACTTTTTACTCAGAATAAAAAAAACCATACATCTACACAAAGACTATACCAAATGTTCGTGACAGTTTTATTCATGAACCATTAAGTTGGAAACATCCCAAACAACTATCAACCAGTGAATGAAAGAACAAACAATTTGTGGTATACCCATATGATGGAATACTACACAGTACTAAAAGCAACAAGCTACTGATACTGGTAGCAGTATGGACGGATAGAAAAAATGTTATGCTGAAGAGTACCTAGTATATGATTTTATTCATATCAAATTCTAGAAAAGAAATCCTATCTTTAGTGACAAAGTAAATCACTGGTTACCTAGGACTAGGGTAATGTTGGGGTTGATAGAAATATTCTGTATCTTGATTATGATGGCAGTTACACAGTTTTAAACATCTGTGAAAACTCATTAAACTATAATTGAAAATAGGTGCAATTTATTGTATGTAAATTATACATCAAGAAAGTTGCTTTTCAAAGAATGAGACAGTTGAAGTTTGGTTTGAATTTTAGGAGGAGGATTTTGAATCTTGAGGGGAGGCGTCACACATTTTCTGAAGGGACATGTTTCATAGAAACAGTACTTGAATACCCATATCTTTCTATTTAATATGTTTCTGAGAAATTCTACCATTAAATGAAAAAG
Source organism: Hippopotamus amphibius kiboko (assembly GCF_030028045.1). Taxonomy (NCBI): domain Eukaryota; kingdom Metazoa; phylum Chordata; class Mammalia; order Artiodactyla; family Hippopotamidae; genus Hippopotamus; species Hippopotamus amphibius. The sequence continues at coordinate 159,812,400 of NC_080189.1, forward strand.
ATTTTTATTAATTTTAGTAGGAAAAACTATGATGCATTTTACCCCAACCTAAGATACCCAAACAAATTTCATAGGTAGAAAAATGTATCAACTGAACAATGAAAACAAATGTAAGTAATAAGCATTTGAAAGTAAATAAATGCAGATTGTATAACAAACATAGTGTAATGAAGCTTTATTGTGTTTATCAAAGGAAGAAAAGAAGATTTTGAGTGGGTGGTAGTTGTAGAGGTGGAGTGTGAGAGAATCGGTTTTTGGAAGGAGCATTCTTCTGCCCTTTATTTTTCACTAATTTTTCAAGCTTTAGTGGGCTCAAATTATCTTGTACTCAAACTGCACTGAGAAGTAAACATAACATTACTTTCGATCATGTGGAAATTTTAAAGAATTATAGATGCGATGTTATCCCTTCATCCCTCTTGATTGGCATATATTCACAAAGCAAGTGTTTGGGGCTTCATTCAAATGCGGTACACAATACATATTTGGTCCATGTGATGTTCTCTGGAGAATGATAGTGTTGAATAGAATGTTGAAACAGCACTTTTTATAAAACTATTATGTAAAACAAATGTCTATTTGTTTTATACACCAGAAGCAATTAGACTATAACATGTTGTGGGGTTTTGTTTTTTTGGCTGCATTGGGTCTTAGTTGAGGCATGCAGGATCTTTTGTTGTTGCATGCAGACTTCTCTCTAGTTGTGACATGGGGGTTTTCTCTCTCTAGTTGTGACATACGAGTTTTCTCTTCTCTAGTTGTGGCACACAGGCTCCAGAGTGTGTGGCTTCTGTAGTGTGCAGCACATGGGCTCAGTAGTTGTGGCACGCGGGCTTTGTTGCCCTGCTGCATGTGAGATCTTAGTTCCCTGACCAGGGATCGAACCCACGTCCCATGCATTGCAAGGCGGATTCTTTACCACTGGGCCACCAGGGAAGTCCCAACATGTTTTAAAAAGATAACCTTCCCAATGGTACTTAAGGGTTTAATCTCTCAAAAATTTTGTAAAACCTTTATGGAGAAAATTGTAAACTTTATTGATAGACATTAAAGAAAACCTAAATAAATGTCATGAATTAGAAGGAAAACAAAAGCCATTATACTAAAAAGTTTTTTTTTAAGTTTTCTAAAAAGTAATGAATAGTCATAATGTGAGTAAAGTCTGCATTGAGATAGACCTGAAATTTGGAAAGTGAATTTAGACACAGTATTCTCATATGTCTTTCATTTTAATTCTTAAAACAAACTTAAATCACATTTCTTGGGAAGTTTATGCCTGGAACCTTCAAAGATGCAAATGTGCATTTGCATATCCAATCATGAAAGTTAGTTCACGTGTCTGGTGTACATTGTGTCACGTGTGTGCATCCTCTACAAGTGGTTGTGCTTTTGTGTATTTTACTGTACAGTACTTTATAGAGTACAGTAGTACAGTATTTCAAGCCCGGAAGTCTGGAAGCAAGTGTAAAAGCAGCGGTGATGTAGCTGGTACTGCTAAGAATTACCAAGTGATAACGATGGAAACAAAAACAAAAGTGAAAATAATTGAGAGAGTGGAGCGAGGTGAAAAGATGGAAGTCTGCTATGCTGATGATGTTGACAGTAATAACTGAAGAAGTGTGGAAAAGTGATGGAGGATATGGAGAGACTTCTCAGTGTGTGGATGCAGGATCAGCATCAGTATCAAGTCCTGCTCAGCTTAATGCTGATTCAAGAGAAAGCTATAAGCCTTTATATGAAGACTTGAAGAAGAAACATGGCGAAGAATCAGAGGGCGCATCTTTTAATGCCAGCCATGGCTGGTTTCATTGGTCCAAGGCTAGAGACGGCCTTCACAACTTAAAAGTGGCAAGGCAGCAAGTGCAGATATTGTAGCTGCCCAGGAATTTCCTGGAATGCTTTGAGAAATTATTGATGAAGGCGCGTATTTACCTGAGCAGGTTTTTAATGTGGATGAGACAGGGCTGTACTGGAAGAGCGTGCCAGACCAAAGTTACATCTGTACGTAAAAACAGCCAAGGGCTCTCTTCCTGTTGTGTGGAAGAGTAACCCCAAAGCCTGGGTTACACAGACCATTTTCGAGGACTGTTTTTTCCACCACTTTATCCCAGACGTAGAGAAATATTGCCTGGAGAAAGACATCCCATTCAACCTTCTTTTGCTACGTGAGAATGCTCTGGGCCACCCCCCATTCATGGGCGACTTTCATCCCAGTGTCAGAGTAGTAGTGCATCTGCCATTGAATACTACATCATTCATCAACCTATGGACCAGGAGTTATAGTGACTTTCGAGAAATACTATGTCACACTCTTCATTAGGCAGTAAAGGTGAGTGATTAATCAGAAGGAACTTTGTGACAATTTTGGAAGGACTATAACATCTACAAGGTCATAAAAAACATTGACTTTGCTTGGCGTGAGGTTATGGCTGTCATCATGAATGGGGTTTGGAAGAACCTTTGTCCACAGTTTGTTCACGATTTTTGTGGATTTGAGAAGGTGGGTGAGGAGTCCAAGAGGTCTTCAGCAACTTAGTGACCCTCAGTGAGACGCAAGAGGATGACTTCATTGAACTCCTTGCTGTGCAACACGAGGAGCTTACTAATGAAGACCTGATGGAACTAGAGGCCCAGAGAGAAAGGACAAAGAGAGACAAGAGGAAGAAGTAGCTGAAGAACAGAAGCGATCACGGCTCAGGGAATGGCAAGGGGATTTTTTTTATTTGAGGAGGCGCTGTTAGTTTTTGAGGCACAGGACCCGAATGTAGAATGGTATACAAAGGTTGCAGCAGCCGTTCAGAATGCAACCCAGTGCTACCATGTCATCTATGACAAGAGAAAAAGAGCTACTACCCACACATCACTGGATCGTTTTTTCAAGAGGGTAGGTAGAATTGAATCTGGCAAGGAACCAACACCTGTGCCATCAAGGTCAGGCGCGAGTGAAATTGCAGCTTGCCTTCCGTCTCCTATTGCTGATGATCCTTCAGCTCTACCATCTCCCACCCCGCCTCCCTCCTCCAGTCAGTAACTCCTCTTGCCTCTTCACTTGATGTCAGCCCCATATGCCAGTTGTTGTACTGTACTACTGTACCTTTCAATGTACTGTAATGTAAGATTAGAAGTGTTTTATTTTTTGTTTGCTTTTTATGTATTATTTGTGTGAAAGATATTATAAACCTATTACAGTACAGTACTATATAGCCAATTGTATTAGTTGGGTACCTAGGCTAATAACTTTGTTGGACTTACAAACAAATTGGACTTCTGAACACGCTCTTGGAACAGAACTCATTCATATGGAGGGGACTTACTGAACAGAATGCTGTTTCTACTCCCTGGAAAGCTTTGTCCATTGTCTTAGCCCTTTTTCTGTGCTTCTGTTCATCCCTCGATAGCCAATATCAACTTATATTATTAATGATGTATATATCTCTATGTGAACTCTCTTAGGTCAGGGACCATTGGGAAAAAACTGTAGTAATGTGGTTAAGAGCACAGCTCTGGAGTTAAGGCCGCTTGGAGTCTAATCCTCCCTCAACAACTTATTAGCTGTTTAAACTTGAGGAAATTATATAACCTCTGTACCTCATTTGTAAAATGGGAATGATAAATGACACCTACTTAAAGGATAGTGTGATGATTTTAAATAATAATGTGTTAAGTGTTTTGAATAGTACCCAACATATAATCACCATTCAGAAATGTTAGCCATTGTGGTTCTTAGCCATTCAGCAGCACAGACTCATCACTGAGTGTGCTCTAAATTTTGAACAATGTGTAATAAACATCTTAACATTACAATGATGCCAATTAGGTGGAATTTAGGATTAAGCAGGTCTTATGTAAATGTGTGGAGCAGGTTACAATTTGTTTTGAGTAAAAGGTAAGAAGCGTAATGTCAAGTCAGCACCAAGGAGAGGTGTCACGAATTAGAACAAGTGAGAACTTTGCTTCACAGATATTAAGAATGTAAGGGAACTTCCTAGGTGGCGCAGTGGTTAAGATTCTGCCTGCCAATGCAGGGGATACAGATTCAAGCCATGCTCTGGGAAGATCCCACATGCTGCGGAGCAACTAAGCCCGTGCGCCACAACTATTGAGCCTGCGCTCTAGAGCCTGTGAGCCACAACTACTGAGCCCATGTGCTGCAACTACTGAAGCCCACACTCCTAGAGCCTGTGCTCCACAACAAGAGAAGCCACCGCACTAAGAAGCCTGTGCACTGCAATGAAGAGTAGCCCCCACTTGCCGCAACTAGAGAAAGCCCATGTGCAGCAGCGAAGACCCAACACAGCCAATAAACAAATTAAATAAATAAATTAAAAAAAAAAAAGAATGTATTCGAATCAGAAAATGATCCTACTCAAATAGCCACACAGGACTGAAGGGCAACTAAGTAACTAGTGTGACAATTATAGTGGCTTTTATCCCCTTGTGAGAAATTATACTATACATATAACTTGTGTACTGATTTTCTGAATCTTTTAATCTCTTCAAAGTGTGAATGCAGAAACGTAAGCATTACTAATCATTTATGAAATTATGATTATCTATATACACATGATCATATATATGAGTATATGTAATAAGTATATATTGAATGAACCAATTTTTTAAAAAAGTATTATTCTCATCTTCAGAGACTAGCACAATAGTGAGCACATGGAAAGTCTACAATTAAATGCTTTTGTGTAAATAAAAGTATCTACATTGCTTGTGATCTGAGTTAGGATTTAACCAATTATTTACATGTACTGAGGATTACTCAGTTTTCACAGAAATCTTAATCTTTCATTTCATGGATTTTTATATGTTTAAATATATAGCTTTGTTAAATGTTTTTGCATTTAATACATTTGCATTAATCTAATCTACTTATGTTAAGTTTAATTGCATTCTGACTTCCTGGGGTGAATATTTAGTCATTAAACAAAAGGAACATTTTTCAAATAATTATTCATAGTATCTAAGTAATCCAAATCCTATACTTATTTTAATTCAAAATATAGTATCTTTGCTTTCAAAAAGTACATAAATACAAATTCTGATATTAATCTGAATTTAAACAATTGAATTTACAAAGTATATTTTCTCTTGAAATATATTGGCGGTAATGTCCCAACACCCAGATTTTTTATCAGGAATGTTGATTGGTTAGATTTTCAGTTAGTTCTTTAGCAAGAATAAAGTCAAGAGGAAAGGGCTGTTTTTCTTTGTGCCTCTGGATAGAGGTAAGAACTGGCTACTTTTGTCTTTAGTGGAGAAGCCCGGGTTCTGTTACCTTGTCTCTTCCCTGTGCCAAGTGTCTTTATCAAGGGTTTCACTTGAGTCCAAGGAACTTTTTATACTTCTGCATTTAATTTTTGCACAGCTCTACACATCACCCATTTTTTATAAAAACAGCATTATTGAGATATTTTACACATACTATAAAATTCATCCATTTAAAGTGTACCATGCGTCTATAGTATATTCACAGAAATGTGCATCCGCCATGACAATCTAATTTTGGAATATTTCCATCACCCCAAAGGGAAACGCCATACCCGTTAGCAGTCACTCCCATTCCCCTGACTCCACTTCTTGCTCTCCAGTCAGCCCTAAGTAATCACTAACCTACTTTTTGTCTCTGGATTTCATTCCTTTTAATTGCCAGATAATATTCCATTATATGGAAATACCACACTATTCATCAGTTGATGGACATTTGGGTATTTCAACTTTTTGGCTGTTAGGAAAATGCTGCTATGAACATTCATGTGCAAGTTTTTGTGTCGTTATCATTTTAAACTTCCTTTTGATGTGGGGGTGTGTTTGTATATTATAGGTGTTGCATTGGAATACCCTGGATATAGTTTTAACTTAGTATAAGTACAATATATATCACCCAATGATCTAAATACAGTTTGCTAAACTTAGAGGTAACTTAACCATTTATTGGTCTCTCCTTTGTCTTTTTGAGTCACTCAGAAACTGACTGGATAAGCAAAAACAAAAGCCTTTTTTGCTTTCATCACTCTCAGTATTGGATTCCATTACAAAGGACTCCAGAGTTTGATATTTCATATCTTGATCTAGAATGGAGACGACGGCTTATTGTGAATTCATTTACAGTTGGCTGACTATCATGGCTAAATGACAAAAATAGGTCTTACCCTCTCTGCTTTTGTTGTTATTTTTAATCTCGGTCATATATTCTTGTTTTGTTTTTGCATAGAGTGAAACTTTGAAAGAATATAATGCTTCTGGCACACAGAAATTCATCTATGTATTGACATTTAGCCTCAAAGACACATCATTGATTATACAGATGAAGTGAATGTACCCAGTAACTCAAGCTGAACTTGGGTAATCATTAAGAAAGTAGTTCGAAGAATGTGATTAACGGTAGGAATATTTAAGTGTTTTATTCACATTGTCTTCTGGCCTTTGACTCAACTCTGGATTTATTAGAAATAGTACCCCTTAATCAAATCAGAGCTACATTACTGGGACTTAATAAATAAACTTTTTAGCAGATTATGAAAACTAGCCTTTATAGTCTCTCTACCTTCCAAAAAAAATGAGTGTTAGGTGTGTTTGGTTACAGGAATGCTAGTTTATTAGAATCAACGTGAATAGAGAGGAAAAAGCTGATTTAAAATGTGGTTTTTAGATGGAATTAGTTCCGGTTGATCTCACAAGCACAGGATTTTTAACTCATTAAGATAGTATCCTCCACTTTAGACTTTGTAAATTATTTCTTCTTAATAAGAAATAAAAGCATTTAAATAAAGCCTTTAAAATAAAAGCATGGTAGATGTCTCCATTTAAAAAAAAATCTTGTGAAAACATCAGTTTTGAAAGGAAACTAGACAGGAGCAAGTCATTTGACTTAATTGTGGTTTGGTTGTTGACTGTCATGGCTTTTTACTTAACTAAATATGGTGAATAGTTATAATTGGCTTAGTTTCTGCCAAGTTTCAGATAGATCAAATTTGTTATTTGTAGTTTAATTTCTTAAAGCACAGCCATTTCTTATACTCCTTTGGTATCCACAAGAAGTGCCAAAATGTGCTGGAAATTAAGAGGGTACTTAGAGCTTATTTTAAGATCTATTTCATAATGTTCACTTGCATTTTACACAGTGGCCTAGTGGAAAGCATTTAAAAAGGAGCTGGGGGCTTCCTAGGTGGCGCAGTGGTTAAGAATCCGCCTGCCAATGCAGAGGTCACGGGTTCTATCCCAGCTCCAGGAAGATCCCACATGCCGCGGAGCAACTAAGCCCGTGTGCCAAAAAAAAATAAAATAAAAATAAAATAAAAAGGAGCTGTCCTTAGCTTGCCAGGTAGTATATTCCTGAAGGGCCAGTTCAAATATCACTCCTTTTCTAAAGCTTTTCCTGTCCATCCAACCCAAATCTTGTGCAGAATTAATTATCCCCGTGTCTGTCTTCATAATGTGTTGAATACTCCTCTTATAGCTTAGATGACATTACTTGGTATTTATTTTCCAGTCTGCCTTCTCCCAGATTTTCAAGGTTAAGCATTGTATTATAACCTTAACACTAAGCATAATGCATGGCACTAGAGATAGAGCTGAAGTTTTGGTAAAAATTCTAATCCTTGGCTGAATTTTAGTTTCTCTCTTTGTTGCTTCAAGAAGATAGTCTTTCTCTTCTACTTTTAGCTTTATGGTAAGAAATATGCTTTATGATCATAATTAAGAAAATTAAAATTTTATTAGTAATTCTTTTAGTAATGAATTAAAACTGCCTCTGGAGTATCTGAGATGGAGACCTGAGAATGTATATGTCTAATGTGTTTGCGAAGTGATGTTAATGTGGTTGGTCTAGGGACCACACCTTAAGAACCACTGATACAGGTAATAAATGCTAACTAACCTACCTGAAAACCTCTACTGTATTGAAATGGGATCTGTTCCTAATTTCCCCACCTAACTCTTTTTAAGGTCTTAGGGGGGAAAAGCACTCCATAATTGCAAAGCTCTCTACAAGTATCTACACAGAGCGCAATTAAGCCGTTGATAAGCAAATGTTAGTGCCCAAAGTAGGAGGGGAGGGTTTTTCTAAGGAAGATTGGTTGATCCTTTTGGGGTCTCATTATCTGCCAAGTATAAGAGGAGTAGCAAGACTTGTTAACTAGCTGATGAAACTAGTGTAGAACTCTGACCTTTGATTTTGAGGCCAGTGGTCTAGCATCTATAAAATGCTTCTTTTTATTTTCACTTCTTTATTGGTTTGAATGCAAATAAAATTAAAGAAAAAGATATTTTAAATTTAATTGGTAAGCATTATAGTAAATGTTTATATAGTCACTAACCAGATTTCCCCTTCTATTATATTTTGCCATATTGATTACACGTAAGTTATCTTTAAGATCCTAAATTATGACCCGTACTGTTAATGAAAGAGTGTTTTTTCATTTGGTACATGAAATTATTATGCTTATTATTATGTTAACTATGTATAGGTTAAACTCTGGAGTTTCAGTGAAGCAGACTACTATACAAAGTATAATATAATTTTCTGGCTAAGGATATTTTTGTGTTCTAATTCTTTTATGTTAATAATTCACAAATGTTGTAAATAAGATTTACATTTTATTTATTTTGAAACATCAAAACTGGATATTTGGAAAAAAAAACAGAAGGTTAACTAGCTGTAATTCCTACTCACAAGGAAAATAACCACTACCATATTGTTACAGACCTGGGCCCTTAGACTCTTTAATCAATAGAAATTGATGAGAGGCCAGATGAGAATTCCAGTCAAGGCGTTATAGGGGCTTGTGCTGCAGCACCAGGGAGTGAAAACAAAAAACAGGTACTCTTGCTTTCTTCCCGAGAGGAGCTGCTTGGGTCCTTAAAGGGGTAGCAACTGGATAGATACTATATATTGGATATTTTTTCCAAGTCTGTTAAGGAAAATATCTTTAAAAGTCTCTACCATTGATGAATTTATTGCCTGGTCAAGTTGAGAACATGAACCATAAATATGTGAAACCACAGTGCAAACAATTAAAAATCAAATGATCAGAATAAGTAATTTGTTTTAAATTGGATAAATCGTTATCTATGAAGTAAAAGAGTGATCAAAGTGAAGTAGGATTAGTGAGGTCATGATTTATATTCACAGTTGTTGATAGTATGAGGAAAAACTAGCTGAAATTTAGCTGGACTAGTGAACGTTTAGATTAAGCTATTTATTTTTGTAACTTGTTAGCTATTGGACTGGCCTCCACATTAAAGTTAGTCTTGCTACCAACCTGAAAGCTTTTTTTTTTTTTAATTTTATTGAAGTATAGTTGATTTACAATGTTGTGTTAATTTCTGCTGTAGCAACCCTAAAGCTTTTTCTGAGAAGATTCAATAAATGAGTAACCAAGGACTCATTCTCTCCACCTCCCAAAGAATTTTGTAGAAGCGAAATGTTGATCCGGAGAGCTTCCCTCTTAGCTATTTCATGAATAAATTGAAAAGTGTGCTCTTAGATTTGTCAGTATGATTTCTTAAATAATTAAGAAAGGTTGGAAGGCAGCAGCTTTTTATTATTAGGCTTAACCTGAGTTAGATTTGGTAGACTTTAAAAAATATGTAATCTGCTTTTGATTGTTTGGTCATGTGTAATTTGTTCCTCATCCAAAGAATTTAACGATGGAAATAAACATTCATGACATGAAAAGTCGCCGCCTTTCTAAAGTGTTTCCTGTCCATCCATTTCCAAGCCCTCTGCAGAATTAATTATCCCCATTTCTGTTTCCTGGCCTACTCTTCATTGTATTATGATATGTAGTAATAATGAGAAAAAGCTATATTTCCTGAGAAGCATTTGGTGAAGTTCTCTTTTTATCATGGAGATTTTTCAAGCATACACTAACTAAAGTAGGGAGAATGCTATAATGAACTCCACATAGTCATCCCCAGCTTCAATAATTGTCAGCTTTCTGCCATTCTTGTTTTATCTCCACCCCCTTATAGCGGTTGTGGTTATGTTGTTGGCTGGAGTATTTTAAAACAAATCCTAGTACCATGTCATTCATGAATACTTTAGTATGTATCTCTAGGCAAGAAGGCTTTTAAAAACACACACACAGTTGTTACACCAAACAAAATAAAGTAATAATTCCTTAGTAATGTCTTACAGTGCATGTCCAGTTTGGCTAAAAATTGTGTTTTTCACAATTGGTTTGTATGCCTCGGGATCTGGACAAAGTCCACACATCACATGGTTGACATCAGTCTTCAGTCTCTTAATCTTCTCTATAAGCACACTCTCTTCTTCTAGGGTTCCCCACCCCCGCCACCCCGTGCAATTTAATTGTTGCTGGTTGTTTGTCCTGGAGGATCTCCCACATTTTAAATTTGGATGATTTTTATGCTGATGGTAGCATTCCACATGTTCCTCTTTTCCCCCAAATTTCCTGTAATCTAGTAGAGTTAAAGTGGGTTTGGAGTCAGTCTTTTTGGCAAGAAATAAGTATACTATTGCTACATATCAGGAAGCACAGGACCTTCATTTGTTCCAGTTTCAGTGAAGATCAGTGGGTTTAGGTGGCATCAGTCTGATCCTTTTCATAATAATGATGATTATAATTATTATTATTATTCTAATAATCAGCAACTATTTGGTTTCCCTGAAATATAGTCCAAAGAGGAAAGGCAGGAAAAAATACTTGATTTTTTTTTCCCCTTTTATTTACCAATTTTTAGAACATGGAAGGAGTTGAATTGACTGAGGGCTTTTAAGAAATATTATGGGTGTATATATTTAATGTATTTCTAACTACTATAATTATTATTCTTTTGACACTCAAACTTGTCCCATCTTTAGTTAGTGGACGCCCCTTTATGTTGACTTCTGTGTCATTTGACTTGACCCTAGTAATTTTTGGTAAGTTCCTTCCTTTCTGCATGTCAGGATATCCCTTGTTTATTTACTTCTTCAGACTTAGAATCTCATCCATTTCTCCAAGGAACCCTGGTTCCTTTTAGTAGAAATCTAAGTACTAAGAATATTTATTGCTACCAGACTGTCATTGCTTCTAGGCCTTTTCCATGGACAGGGTTGGTAAATGAGTTGTTTTGTTTTTTAAGAGGAAAAGAAATTGTGTTCCTACCAATATGCCCAGTTCAAATTAAAGATGTTTAAGGGTTTTAATTTAATGTATTTGATTTTTTTAAATTTTAATTTTATTGGGGTATAGTTGATTTACAATGTTGTGTTAGTTTCAGGTGTACAACAAAGTGATTCAGTTATACATATACATGTATTCATTCTTTTTTAGATTCTTTTCTCATATATAATATATTTGATTTTTCTCTTATGCTGGAAATCTTGATTTCTAATAACTAACATAATTATTTATATTTTAACCCCCAGTGAAACTAGCATCAAAAGAACTAACTACATATAACAAGACTGCTGAATGCAATTTAAGATTTCTCTCTGCCTCATTTATATCCCTGTATGCATGTAGGGATATATGGTCAGAATATGTCTTTCAGAATTATTTATACTTTTGTACTGTGTGGTTATGACAAATTTTAGAGATTCAAGTTATTTTCCATTTATTTCCATTTTTAGAGTTTGCTTTTTTCTATTTAATGAATTTTTTAATGTATAAAATATTTATATGGTGTCCCAAAGTAAAATGTATAAGATAAAGTGTACTCAAAGTGTCTACCTTCCACCTCTATCCTATCCCCTTCTTTTTTCCTCTTCTAGATAACCATCTTTATTAGTAAAAACTAATATTAAGCTTTATCCTTCCATTATTTCTTTTGAAAATATAAGTAAATATACCTGTGTATTTCTCCATGTCCTAGTTTTTCACATAAGGTAATATACTATACATAGTGTTCTGCACTTTGCTTTTTTTCCACTCAGCAGTATGTCTGGAGATCACTCCATAGCGATATATAGGTCTCTTCTTCATTCCTTCTCACAGCTGCACAGTACTCTATAATACGGAATCCCCTCCCTAAAAATGGACATTTGGGTTGTTTCCAGTCTTCAGTTATTACAGATAGTGCTGAAATGAATAGGAATATGAATACCCTATTTAATATTTTTGCGGGTGTGTCTTTGGGTAGCTACCTAGAAGTAAAACTGCTGGCTAAAAAACATAGGTGATTTTACTAGGACAGAAATTTCTTATGCACAATGTTGAATTAAGGATTGAAAAGGAAGCAGAGTTCCTCTTTCCTCATATATGAATAAATTGTTTCAATAGATATATGGTTGACCATCTACCATGTGCCTGGTATTGTTCTAGTTGCTGGAGATAGAGCAGGAGGCTTTGTAGAACTTCATGGAACATGAAGATAAGTAAACAAAGTTAATTTCAGATTGTGGTAAGTGCTGTAAAGAAAATAATAGGGTTGATATGGAAGAGCATAACCGAGAGGACTCACTTTGGATAGGGTGGCCACGGAAGCCTTCTTCGAAAAGGTGACATTCGAGCTGAGATTTGACAGATTAAAGAAATGGTTAATGCTGCCATTGATAGACTTTCCTACTATATGCCAGGCAATGTAAAGGATTTTCATACCTCATTTTATCTCACAAGACTCTGCAAAGTCTATTTTATAATTCCCATGTTATGAATGAGAAAACTGATACACATAAAAATAATTTGCTCAAGGGGGTCTGGGATTTGAATCATTTAATTCCAAAGCCAGATAAGAGAAATCCTTAGACAATCCTTAGACATTGCCTCTGTTAACCGGAAAGAAAGCAGAGAGTACCGAGTTAACACAGTAAATGGTTTGGACTCTTGTTTTAACCTGGCAGAAATACAGTGTTTTGTTTTTTTCTTTTAAGGTACTGTTCACATTTACTACTGAATGATTACAAATTTAGAATACATATGTTTGTTTTCTTTGGGAATATTTGTTATTTAACAAAATAGAAAAACATGTCTTCTTGTCCAACCTGAGTAAAACAATTTCAGTGTCTGTTTTTATTGTTTTTGATTTAATGATGGTTCTCTGTTTAAAATACCATAGCAAAAATATCCCCCAGATATTTCTAGCCTATTAAAATGATGCACCTTCTAAATATCCTATTTATTTATATATTTCACAAATATTTTTTAAAATCTATATTCAAGGTACTTTACAGTGTCTGTTTGAAATAAACTTCATTAAATGAAATAACCAAAATGTTCAAGGGACTTCCCTGGCGGTCCAGTGGTTAAGACTCCATGCTTCCACTGCAGGGGACACAGGTTCAATCCCTGGTCAGGGAACTAAGGTCCTGCATGCCTCTCAGCACGGCCCAAAAAAAAACCCCAAAACATTCAAGGTTTTGTAAATAGCCATAAAATTAATCTTAGGGGGAAATTTTTTTCTTGTACCAGCACTTACTGGGTACTTAAATGTAGTATCTTAAGTCTCATAACAACCCACTCAGGTAGATACTAATCCCCCATTTTACAGATGAAGGAACTGAGGCACAGAGAGGCTATATAATTTACCTGAGATCACCATCTAATAAGTGATAGATTTAGACCTAAAGTTCAAATCCTATGCGATCGTAGGTTTTTCTAAATCATATATATTAGAAAGGTCATATCAAACAATAAGAAAGTAGGGAAATATATTCTTCCTTGCTGGTGAGTGAAGTCCATACTACTGTCCAATGAACGATGCGTGAAGATTCACAGAAATTTTCTTTGGTGTCTTAAACTGGAACTACCTGCAGTTAAAACTCAGATTCTAGTTTTACAAACAAGGCCACCTCTAACAAAATTAAAATAAAATGAGATTATTCCCTGGCTTAAAGAAAAATTCTCCAGTAACTATAGGAGTGCTTGTGGTATGGAGACAGCATCTTAAATCTCCGTGTAAGTCATACACAAAGTGTTATTGCAGTGAAAAAATAGTGGTGTGAATAATACCTGCTCACAGCCCAAGACACTTGATGTATCTTGGGCCTCAGTGTTTGTTGGATTTTGCAATTTCATGAGCAAGAATTGTATTTTTTCAAAGTTCTATATTTCTGTGTGTTCCACTTGATGTCAAATCTGTATTCTTAGATTGTAGTGTTCCATTAAAAAAAATAAATAATCTCAGTCCCTCCTCCCTCCCCTCCCCCTCCCCCCCACGCTCATTTCGTATAATATGGTAATGATATCACCGTAGCAGTAATTACGGGTCATCTTCATTTCTTTCATCTCTGCCTGTTCTGATGGCTTCATTCCTTTGACAGAAACGATTTGGCTCTGGGTGCTATGATTATTTTGTTAAGCGTTATTCGAATAGACAGGAGTGAGAGAAATTAATCAATCCCAATGCAATTAGCATCATGTTTAACCCAGTGATGGACGTCTCAAGGTGAAACAGCCAGGGGAGTTTCAGACGTTATTATTCAATCCAGTGGTTCTTATCTAAATTATAATCAAGAGAGGTTTTTATTGGCTTCGCAGTGTGAAGATGTAACTCTTTCCCTGCCCTGGGGGTCAAGAAGACTGGGGCCTGCATCCTCTGCAGATGTTAGCTACTGCCAGCATCTTGAGGTGGGGATGTTCCCAGCAGGAAGCTTGTCTTAATATCCAAGTCCTTTGGAATTTATCTATACTGTGATCTTGGTCTGATTTTCCTAGGAGTAGGATATTGCCTGTGAATAAATTACTTTAACTTGGGGCACAATATTTTGTGTCCTGATGAAGTCTCTTTGACTAGTTGTTTTTCTTTCTTAACCTTACATGATAGATTATTAGTGCTGTACTCACTTTATGAATGAGGAAATTAAGACTGTGTGAAGCTGCTAGCCTTTGGTCACAATACGTGTTTCACGACGAAGTATTACTACATATAGGCCCTGAAGTGTGAATGTTCTGCAGAAATTTATGAGTATTTAATAAAAGTTTCCCCCGAGTGTATTAATCCATTGCTTTGATCTCATTGCCTTCCATTCAGTTGAGTTTACCCTTGGAAATGGAACCAAGTGAAATAGACCTGTGAGGGCCTCTGAAGAAGAAACAAAATACAAATAAATTGTTAGGTCTCATTTCTTGAACACAGATCTTTATTTGGGGTTTGTTGTTGTTGCTTTGGTTTGTTTTTTAGTAGGGAGAAGGCTGATAAAAAAAGGATTGAGTATTTGAAATCTAGTCTTGTTTTGCTCTGGAAAGAGGGCAGGGCAAGGAGAGTTGATGGAGAAACACAGGCTTTCACCTGAATACAACATTTTTCAAATACCTGACAATTAAGATTCTTCTACTTCTGCTTTCAATCTTCAGGCATCATGGCTGACATTTCCCATATTTTATGTTCCTGCTGGATGTTTTATATTCTGAGAATAAATCTGTTCACTGGATATTTCTGTCCTTTATCCCCCCGTGTTGTGAAAAGCCATTAAAATTACTTTCCATATTGGAACTGTCCAAACGCGTTTCCCTGTACATTGAGTCCTGGCTTTTCTTTTTTATATTACTGCTTTGTTAAAACAGTCTCTGGAAATGGCCCTTGCTGTGAATTGAAGAAAAAATTTTTGATATAAAATTATCTTTTTCTGAGTTCACTGGAGAGAACACTGTTCTTAGCCATCCCTCTCTTTTGGAAGAAAAAGTCTTGTCAGAGAGACAGGACACTCAATAGAAGGGGAAAGTGTGCCCCAAAAAGGATTTTCTGAGAATTCTTAGGATGAAGATTTTCATAGTCAATGATAGTTTGGTCACAAATGTAGCATCTAGACTGTTCCTATCTTCGTTTCATTCTCAAAGAATTTGGGGCAAAAGTCTAAGGCTGTTCTGTTTGCCTTCAAATGCTGCTTTTATGTATTTTAGAGAAAAGTGAGATTTCTACCATAAACTCTTAACTTGGGTGGACTCTCCCACACGAGTTGATTGAGAATGGTCAGTAGACCATATTACAGTTACACCATTTTCTGAGGGCCACCAAGTGTTCTTATGAGGTCCCAAGAGAGCCCTTCTCATCCGGGGACCCCATGCTCAGTTCATAGCACCTTCTGCTCTTGATAGTGGCCCCAGCCCCAGCTGCTCTCATATCAGAGGCATGATAAAGAGCTTAGTCCTTGACTTGAATTATAAATCACTTAGTGGTAGGTTTTATGTGGAGGTCTGAACTGGAGCCTGATAAAGAATCTCGGTCTGGCAGCCTGCCTGGAACTGCTCTGCTGTACACCAAACCCTATGCCAGAGTGACAGGAAAACTGCCCCATTTCTGTGAGAGAGAAATCAGCACTATAAATCTCATAGGTTTCCTTTGTTCTCCTCTAATGCACCAAGATACCTGTAACAGCTTGCTAGCTCCATCTCAAAGGCCACTTCTTGTTTATTTGAGTTTTCCCTAATACCTAGTAGTACATAGTAAGTAGGCTCTCTGTGTGACTGACTTACCTATTCATCCACCCCCTTCATGCCTCTCTGCTGCATAGCACACTGCTGACTAGGAGGTCCCTCACTGTTATTAGAATGCATTCAATCAAAAAATAATTGTTAAAGAAAAGCCATATCTGTAATCATAACAAATGGCATCATTTCTATAAAACATCTTCTATAAATCTAGTTAAATAGATAACTTTTAGCTTTTGGTTTGATTTTAACCAAACTAACTAGGGCTTTATGTGCTCCTTTTTGCTAGAAGAAGCTGCTGGTATAGTTAAGGAAGGTCGCTGCCTCTAACTACTACCCAGGTTTGAACCTCCAGAGAGTACATGTTACACACATGCAAGTCAGGCATGTTTCCCTTTGTTTTGCATTTGAGATCTTTTAAAAAATAAATAGTTCATCCTCTTTTTGCCACTCCTGGTGCTGCTTACACATTCATTTAGTACTGACCTGGTACCTCTTTGGTGAAGTGGCAGCTGAGGAGACCCCATTGTTTCCCATGGCTGACAGAAAACCCAAGGAAGGAGTCAAGACTGAGAACAAGCACCATATTCACTTGAAGGTGGCTGGGCAGCACAGTTCTGTGGCGCACAGATTAAGGTTAAGCATACGCCACTTCATAAACTAATGAAGGCTCACTGCGAATGACAGGGTTTGTCAATGAGCTAGATCAGATTCCAGTTTAATGGGCACCCATTTAATTCATGAAACAGACACACTGTGAGAGCAGAATAACTTACGGGAATATGAAAGACAAGGGCTGAAAGAGCACGCCACTAATGGAGGAAGGGGAGACTGTCACAGAACCAGAATTCTGCCCCATTTGTCATTCGATCAAAACGTAACATTGGTCATTTCGTTTAAAAAGAGAGAGAGAGGATGTGCTCATGTACATCACCAGTTACTTCAAGTACAGTAAAGGCGTGAGGAAGGGGTACATGGAAGAACAGAGAAATCTATGCTGCAGTAGCCAAGGTGCAGCCAGTGTGTTCCAGCAGCAGACAGGAGGCGTCTGCTCCGAAGGGAACTTGCTCTTTACTCCAGAACTCAGTTCCCACACACCAAGAAGACATTCGCAGTTAGAAGACTGCAGTTTGGTTCTCCCACATCCTGATTACTACAGTATGGCTTTCTCTATCCTTTCAGGTATCCCTTCCTCATGCCTTTATTGTACTTAAAGTAACTAGTGATGTACCCAAGCATTATTGACTTTTTTTTTTTTTAAAGCTAAACGACTAATGCTAGGTTTTGCTTGACAACAACTGGGACAGAATTCTGCTTCTGTGACAGTCCCCCCTTTCTCCATTAGTGGTGTACTCATTCAGCTCTTGTCTTTCCTATTCCAGGAAGTTATTTTGCTCTAGCTGTTTAACAGAAATCAAAGAAACAGAAATCCTCGTATACCTTGTTCAGTTGGAGAATTTTAATGTTTTTCACTTTATCACTGTAAAACCCAGGACAGTTTTATAACTTTTTTGTACATAGCTGTTACATGTAAGGCATTCCATCTTTAAGCAGGGATAAATTACTCAAAAAGAAATGAATTCTAGATAATTTTCCCATCAAGTATCTTATTGCTTAAATAAACTTGTTTGACATGAAAGAAAGAGTTATACAGTAGCTAGCATTTACAGAATGCCTGTGTGACTTTTGTATTAATCGCACCTTGAGCAATGGAAGAGACTGAAATGCAGAGAGATGACCTGGGTGACTTGCCTGCAGCGGTTCAGGCTCAGTGTAGGAGCTGGGTTTTAAACCCAAGCCTGTCTAGTGCTAAAAGCCGTGCTCTTGGGAATTCCCTGGAGGTCTAATGGTTAGGACTTCCATTTCTGGGAGCCCGGGTTCAATCCCTGGTTGGGGAACTAGGGTCCCGCAAGCTGCACAGCGCAGCCAAAATACACACAAAAAATAAAAGCCCTGCTCTTTTCACAGCGTTATGCTGTCTCCTTTGTTTCCTGGCCACTCATATTAGTCTCCTAAACAGCCTGTTGTTGCTTTTCACCTCACTAATGTTTTTAATCACATTGAGGCACAGGAATATTTAAAGTAGTTTGCATTGGAACTGAAAACCAAATGCTGTGAGTTTCTTCCATTTCATTAAAAGTTACTTAATCTTTACATTGTTCCCTATATTAAAGCCAAGCAGAATTTTATCAGGCAATTGCCTCAAAGTTATAATCTGGAAAATCTTTCTCTAATGAAACCCATATGTCATGGGCGAAAGGTGCAAAGCCCTGGCATAGAGGGCTGGTCTCGTGAGAGATTCTGCACCCAATCTCGTTAACCAGGGTGCCTCTGGTAATCCCTCATCCTCTCACCGGTGAGAAATCAATCTGTACCACTGAATCTTTTTCAACTGGCCACCAGAAAATTTACTGCAGAGAAGGCAGTTTGGGCATAGTCATTGTGGAAAGGGAGCCAGAGGCAAGGCTAAATGTAGGATGGAAGAATTGGAGAATCTTAAGAAGAGATTACATTAAAGCACATACCACCTTCAAAGCAAGCAGGATGGGGTCCTCCCTTCAGCCCTGACCTCTCTAAAGTATGCCCAGGTGTTTACAGCTGCCATGAACCTGACAGCCCTAGAGAAACTATGATGGGGTAATAGAAAATGCACCAACCTGGAGGTTGATTATAGTTTATCCATTTGCTGCCTTTGAATGTGTGCACGTTGTCCCCTGTCTCACACTCTGCAGCAGTTCACATGTTCACCCTTTGGTGACAGGCTTAATGGTGGCTTTCTCAGTTTATGGTCTGTGCCCAGCATAGGAGGGCCTGTAAATCATGACGACATGGAGGTCGTGCAGCTCTTCTGCACAGGATCCACTGTGGTGGCTGATGACCAGTGGGTCCCTGTTAGCGTAGTGATTAGACTGTGGTAGCAGTGTTGCCTTCCCGTTGAATCTTGTAATCCTAGAGGATTAATCCAGAACTAGAAAATAGTTAAGAAATGGTGTTGACTCCACATAAAACTCTCTCTAGCTGTTTTATTGTCCCTAGGATGGTCTTGTAACACATTGTGGGAAAAAAGAACTGGGAGAGAAGGCAGGAACTGGAAGTGCCAAGCTGAAGAGCATGTACTCTTACCCTGGCCATTAGTGCAAGAATTATACCAAGCGGTAGTTGTTGGGAAGAAGAAGGGATGGAACTAGGCAGGAGGACATAGAAATACCTTCCTCTCTTCTGTCAGCAAGCCATAGACTTCTCTAAAGGTTTTTTCCCAAAGAGATTTGAAATCCTTGGTGGGAGTTTTTTAGTAAAATACATTTACATATAAACCCTACTGGAAGGGGTGTGTGTGTGTGTGTGTGTGTGTGTGTGTGTGTGTGTGTGTGTGTGTGGAGGAGGGATACAGAATAGTAGCAGAAGGCTGTCTCCCTACTCCTAATGGGATTTTGTAGCAGCATGTGCGAGTTTGTTTCAGAAGTCAAAAATGAACAGATGTTGGTATAAATTACCTCTGTGTCTGATGTCTTGCAAATTAAAAGCGCGGTTGGCATCGCTAAACAATTTCACTAGGTTTGGGGGGGTGCAGTTAGCAGGCGGTGATTACTGTAGCAGGTCGGTAAGAATCTTCACTGCAGTAGAACGGGAGAGCCAAGGATAAAGAGCCAAGGAATAAAATAAGGGGTATATGAATTAATCAGAGATGTTAACATCTCTGATGACAAGTGAACAGGAGGGCATGTGCTCTGGAGCAGCCCCTGACCCACAGCAATTTCTCTGTGCACAAGAAGGGGTTGGTGCTTAGGATGTGATTTATAGGGCACGGCCCTCTTTTAGGGAGCAGCTATGTCACCAATTCGTATATCTCCTATACAGGACCAGCGAGTAGGAAAACTTTCTCCCCTCCCACGTAGAAGATGATGTCTTTTGAATTACTTCTACTTTTACGGTGGTTTGCTGCAGCTCTGTGTACTTAGATTAGGTTGAAGGGGGAGGAATGATTGAGTGGAAAGGGGGTTGTTAAAAAGGATTGGTTAAATTCAAGGAGAGCTTGCCGCTGAGAGACTGGAATATCCATTTATCTTTGCTTTTAAATCCTTGTGGCCCCTCAAATAGACAGGGTCTTGTAAAATTTTAAGTCTTGGAATATTGGTCATTCTCCCATTTGGGGAAAAAAAGAGCAAAGAATTGGGGGACATGAAGGGCAGTAGGCAGAAATAATGAGTAAGATCAGTACAGTGCTTCTGGCCCAGGATTTTTGGAACAGGACTCTATTCTATCCCGCTGACTTTTGTATTACCCAAGTCCCATTTCCAGAGCACCTGCTTCTAGTCATGTTGCAGGATCGTTTGATACTGTGTATAAATTCATTAATAAACACTGGAGAGTAGGCAGAAAACCTATCCAAGGAGGAATAAATGATGAGACCCACTCTGGTCAAAAATGTAAGTCGATTCCTATAGGATCAGGCTGAGGGAAGAGATTCCAAGGAAGGGGATTTTTGAGGTTGCCAGCCTCCCGTATCACCATTCATTCACTTACTCACTCAGGACATACCGCATGCAAGAGAAGCAGCAGACTACCTACCCTCCGCCGAAAGGTGCTGTGTGAATAATACCACTATACCAAGCTTGATCATGGCTGAATACCCAAGAGGGCAGGGCAGGTGGCATTAATATGCTACTCATTTTACAGAAGAAGAAACTGAGGCTCAGAGATCCTATCCAACTCAAGGTGTCACCCAGCTGATAAATACTGGAGTTGAAACGTAAACTGAATTCTGGTCCTGTGTTGTCTGAAAGAGGTCCATGCTGCCTCCCCTGGGCAACACCATACTTGTTTGGATTTCTTCTAGAGTAGTCAGTCCTTGTCCCTGGATCTCTCCATGAATCTGGCACTACTTCCATCAAGGGAAATGGCTTTCCTGCCAAATAAGCAAGGTAAATTTTAAAAGAATCCCACAGTGTAGAGACTGGAGCAACAAGGGTCTGCAACAACGAATCTTATTGTCTGTCTGTGAAAGGGAAGGAAACTAACTTTACTGTGTTCCTACTTGGTTCTAGTTCTTTTGTATATTATCATTCATCCAGCCAGCATTTATTCAGCAGATACTGGGTCCAGTGCTGGTGATTTAAAGAGTAATAAAACACAATCTCTGCCCTCAGTTCTTACTCTTCCAAGGAAGAAGACAAGTATATCGACAAGTAATTGCAAGTCTTATAGGAAGTTTGTATGTTTGGCATAAACCCACTAAGGAAAGAATGGTCAGTTTGATTTGGGCCAGGGTACAGCTGTGGGCACATGAGACAAGGCCCAACACTGGGGCTTCCATTCCTAGTTAATGGAATATCTTTTCCCTTTGTTGGATCTTTGGAATTTGTGAAAGATGGGGGCTGTATAGTCTGCAGTTACCAGAAGCTTTCCTGTAGTTACAAAGTGTATTGTTTTATTTCTTCGTTGTACAAATAAACCAAGAACTATTAAATGTAAATGGTGAGGGGTGGGGAGTGAGAGCCCATTCATGTAGCACCATTTGCTCTGCACTTGGGAAAGGAAGCAGGGCGCCTAGCGGGGAGGTCTTTCTTATCCCTGCAGGTGCCTCCCTAGCCACCTCACATCCTTGGGAGGCCACAGAGCACTACAGCCTGCTGTGTGTCCACTGCATGGTTCCAGAAGACTTCTGGCCTCCAGAGCCAGCCATTGGAAACTTTCAGCACTGTTATATCCATTTAAGAGACATAAAAAGATGATCTTGTGGGGATGAGGATGAAGGGGGTGTTATGCCACATACGAGTCTTGAGGATTTGCTTGACAGAGCTAATGCAGGGGGCTTCTGGAGTAGGTCTTGTAATTGAGAAATGTTTTACTTTCGTTTTCAGAGCCTCATATGTAGGAAAGTAGCCGTATAAACCCTCTTGTAACTACAGCATTCTAAGATTGATGGTGCTGAAAGTCAGAGAAAGACACATAAACCTTGCCTGGCTGTATTAAATATCTAAGGACTGACAATGCCAAGAGAGAGAAGACCAAAGCTCTATAAACCCTACTTTATTACTCCATCCACAGATGAACTGCACTGAGGGAATATAAACCCTGTTATATTACAGTATCCAGGGACCACCACTGCTGAGAGATGGGGTAAATGATTTCTAATTTTGATTTGAGATTATAAATGTCCAGAGACCAACAATCCAGAAAAGACTCTAATCTCCGTTAGATTTTAGCCTCCAAGACCAAACCCCCCTGGGATAGTGAACATGAGTATTAGGTTACATTCTTGAGAGGGAGAGAGAGGTTTTGGGGGCATTCCCTGGTGATTTTTTTTAAGGGTAAATGATAAAGATTTCCTCAGTTGGCCTGTGCTTTATAGTAATTACCATCTTCAGAACAGTTTGTACAGATTTAGTTGTCAGTAGTGGGGTTTTTTTCCCCCTTTTTGAAGGTTAGTAATGATTGAATCTGTTATGGTAGCAACTTTGTATACAATTTAAATTAATCTGCATTCTTAAATTAAGTCTTCCTGTGAACGCTTTTCCAGATTTTAGGTCTTCATTGATCTTTCATTTGCCTTGTGATTCCAGCCAGAGAGATGACACGGGGGAAATTCCTCAACATTCTGGAAAAGCCCAAGAAGTAGCAGCGGCTTGTGGACAGGACGTCCTGGGGACTGGAACCGTGCTTCCCTCCCAGTGCAGCTCTGATGATGCGCACCTCACTGCTTCCTGACCAGAGGCCGGAGGGTGCACCTCCAGGACTGACCCTCTCCCCTGCTTCGGGCACTCTGCGCCTCCGAGGACATTCGGCGGCAAGAGAAGAATCTGCGCTACCCAGTGATCAGTGTAGTTATTCAATCAGCTTGCAGACTGTCCATCTCAGCCTTGGATGTTGGTAACACCAGAGGGTATATCATTCTTGAAGATCAAAGTCCTGCTTTCTCGTTTCTGCAAGTGATTCTGGAGCTCCAGGATCTTACAGTTGATTTGATTCAGTGATAGAAAAGTCAGTTGAGACATGTTGGACAAGTTCTTTTGAATTGTACTTGATCTCTCAGAAAGTATTTATGATGCCAGGAAACCAGAGACCAATTAGATTCTGGACCAGACCATGCAGCTTGACTTGCAAGCTCACCACTGTATACTAGGTTCCAGGAATCCTCAGCTGGAGGAATGCTTTTAAAGTTCTGTACCTCCCACAATAGTCCCATCCCCCAATGCCTTCCATTCCCCACCTCCCAGCCCCCACCATCAGTCTGACTCCTGGGAGGGGGTCCCTGTGTATCAAGTCCCTCCTGGGATTAGCTTGTACAGGGAAAGGCACATGCAAGGTTGCATTGGGTTCTAGACCTCAAGACCAACTTAAAGGTGACAGAAAGGACTTCTGAGTTCTAGTTAATCTGTTACAGATTCAAGCGGAAAAGTCAGTATGGCTTGAAAGATAGGAGAAGGGGATCGATTGTAGGAGTTCCCATTTGATTAAAAACTAGAAACTCTAATTGACCTTAAAGAAATGTGCTGTGGAACGGTGGCACTGTTTTGCACCTGCCTTGTCCTATCTCACAGCACAGATAGATATTTCACCCACATGACAGAAACATACACACACAAGAAAAAGACAATTTCCTGACTTTACAACCCTTATGGAGCTCCTTGCCAGTTATCTGTCTCTATGTTAAAACCTGAAAATCTAGCCCACGGGTAAAACTGATTATACGTATTCTCCTTATTTTGTGTTATAAGCCAGCCCCTGGCTTCTGTTATTTTGAGAAGCACATGGGGTTTCCTAAACTTTATGAAAAGAACTTCCATGTGGCAGTAGTTTGTTGGTGTTTGGACACAAGGAATGTTGTGGTCAAGGTTTTGGTCCTAAGTGTCTGCTAGGACACAGCGCTATTTAATTTAATAACTGGCTCATTAACCATTTTTTGACACTTCTGCCTTATTTCCCATGCTAGAATTAACATTGGATTTTTCTCTCATTTGCGCTAGTTGACTATCCATGTAATTTTACTTGTTCATAAAGTGGGGTGGAATTTAACACAAGACATAAAGGAGAGTAAGAGAAGGAAAACATTCTGCTTGGGTGATACATAGAAGGTTAGGCTATAGAGGCTTTGATTTTAAGTAAAGCTTATCATTGACATTCCTTTATCTTAAAAATGCGGTTAAAGAGTGTGAAAGATGGGAAGGGAGAGAGAAAGGGAGGGCGTGCAAAAAATAGTGCCATAATGTCAAATTCTAACTTTGCTCTGTTTTTGAGAGTTGATGACGTCAGGCACTTGTAAGTGCTTGGGGAAATTGAGAAACATATGGAGAACATTGGCATACCTCCCCCAAACCAACTCCAGTCTGTAAACTGAAGCTATGTAGTTGGTTTTTTGGTCTGCTTTGGCCTCTTCCTTTTACTGTCATCTTATTCACCAGCACTTAATGTAAGTAGATATTTTAGAATTGCGATATTTATTGGTTTTGTATTTGCCGTCCTTAGAGATGTTAATGATGTATTTTTATATTGATAATATAAATTTATGTACGGTGTGTGCATGTGTGTATTTCAGGGTGTTAGAGGATTGTACTTTGTATATGGTGGTTTCTGTGTCGTCATAATAAATATGTCCCTTTTATAGGAGAGTGAGTTTTTCCTCAAAAGGCCAGCTTGCATATTTACAGCATAGACCTCATCAGAAAGCACAACTATAATAGCAGATGACTCACTATCATCCCTCTAATATCACAGTGGGTGGTTTGGGGCTTGATGGTCATCTACTACGTGGTCTCTAGCTGCCAGTCTGTCCTACCAGGCACCCCGCTCATTTACTGCTCAACTCCCTAAAGTAGTACTTAAAAATCTTTAATACCGCCTCCCTTTACTAATAAAGTCTAAATCCGTCATCCTGGCATTTAAAACTCTCTACATGTAATCCTAATCAACCCTGCAGGTTGGTTTCCTTTCTTTCCAATATATGAAGTCTCTGTTCCAGCTAATCCAAACCGTTCTCGATTCCTCACTTACAAGCCTTTGTTCGTGCCATTGAGTTCCTAGGAAGCTTTGCATCCTTTTCTGACACATCAACCTATCCTTCCTATAAACCCCTGATGATCCAGCTGGACATAATCCTTCCCCCTGCATTCCTACAGTGTTTATATGTAGACTATCCTTATGACTCTTATTACTATAATCCACCTTATATTTAAATGATCTGAGTACTTATCTTATTACCGCACTAAATCATCTGCTCCCCGAGATTGTGGCTGTCTCCCACACATCTAGGTCTTCAGTGTCTTCTTTCAACTGGGGGTTCATGACCTATCTGTTTGCATGTTTCCAGTTAAACATGACAGATCAAAAACAAATATTTCTCTGCCACCTGCTAAAACTCTTAGTATGCATTCCTTTACAACTCTGTTCAGGAACTAAAGAGGAAGTACTAATCAGTACTACTGCTGTCACCCACTGCTAGTTTACGTGCTCCAGACCAGAGCATGCCCTTTTAGAAGAAACTTTCCCTTTTAAGGAAAGCAAATTGCTTAGCATCACTGGTTCATCATTGATTCCCAAGAAAACATGTGCGTGGACAGTACATTTCTCTGATCTAGAAAAGCATGGCTGGTTGATTGACTGAAAAGGTACAGCATGGCAAATCTGCTGCTCTAAATCTTTAGAGGTTATTTTTCTCATAAATAATTATTTTTTTTATTAAGAAAAATATGTTCATTCATTTCACAATGAAAGAGTCCATAAATCTATTGAATATTTTATAGTTTAAAATGACATTTAAAAATTAAATTTCTCAAACATGTAAGCCCCTATGTAATTCTTGAGATTGTATTGATCATTTATCTCTGTGTCATTTGTAAATAGGTTAGATTAAATAATTTCAACTTAATTATACTCACAGATTACAAATTAGTAATTATTATTTGGGACTTCCCTGGTGGTCCAGTGAGTAGGACTCTGCACTCCCAATGCAGGGGGCTCAGGTTCGATCCCTGGTCAGGGAACTAGATCCCATGTGCAGGCCACAACTAAGAGTATGCATGCTGCAACTAAGAAATCCACCTGCCATAACTAAGAAGCCTGCATACCACAACTAAGTCCACATGCCGTAACTAAAAGATCTCGCATGCCACAACTAAGACCTGGAGCAGCCTTAATTAATTAATTAATTTTAAAAATTTTTAGAGAAAAAAAATTGGAGAATTCATTTATAAACAAATTACTGTTATTATTTGCCTACAGGTTTGCTTTCCCTTCTCTTTGCCATTCCAAATACTACATGTCTCGCATCTGCTGGCTGTGAGCAGCACTGTTCCTGAGAAGCATAGCACTGGTGCCTGGAGGCACCTTTTCAAATTCTTATTCTACGCTTTTCTCACCAGCAGTCTCATTGCTTGTTGCTGTCTTCAGTCTCTCAGGTTTTAGGCCTCAGCTGATTTGCTTGGCTTTCTTTTCATTGTTGGAGCAGTAGAAGTTCACAGGATATCAATTGCATTGATATCAAAATCCTGTCATTAATTTTTCTTTATCTTTTTGTTACATATTTCTTGTATTTTTTTAAATGGACAACTGCTAACTGCTTCTTGTTTGGGGTCCTCTAGCTGCGGGTTATGGGAGCTCCTCTTTCTTCTGAACTCACCCAAATCAGAGCTGTGGAAACGGAGCTGGTGAAAGTCATTCCATTGCCCCCATGGCTTCTGAAGTGTGTTTGGACTTCCATCGGGGCTTTATAATAAAGCCAAGAAATTTCATTCCCAATAGGGTGCCCTGGTCCCTTCTGTTTCCTCCAG
This sequence comes from Hippopotamus amphibius kiboko, assembly GCF_030028045.1. Lineage (NCBI taxonomy): Eukaryota > Metazoa > Chordata > Mammalia > Artiodactyla > Hippopotamidae > Hippopotamus > Hippopotamus amphibius. The sequence continues at coordinate 159,839,488 of NC_080189.1, forward strand.
GATTAAGGCTTCACGGGAAGGTAAATGCAGAGCAGGAAGGGAGGAAATGGGCAATGGGCCAGGCGGATGGTCCCAGGGATCAGACAACAGGGCTTCAGACCATCTCTCAACCTCCGCACCAACTCCATCTCCAAGCATTTGGTTATGTTCTTCAGTGTCTGCTGTCTTCATCCTTTGAGACCTGCAGGACTACATGCCCTTGCATGGGCTTCATTTCACCAGAGGACCTTGCACCCCCCCCATCCCCAAAGAGTGGGCAATCAGTGGCCTCTCCCAGTGCATGAAGTTCTGACTGGCCGCTGACTTTCCCTATTTAGGCTTTGGGGCACTTTGGGGATGTGCCCCTGACTCTGCTTCAAGAGGCCACCGGCATTCCCACGCTTTACCCCACACTTTCTTCCCGAGCAGGAGTGGTTGCGGGCTTCAGGTGGCACCAGGTGCAGCGGGAGGCTCCCGAGTGCTGGCAGAGCCTGTTAATTAGCACATGAACACCCCAATGCGCCATCAGCCGGGCCAGGCATTCGGAACCTTCCCCTCCTGTGGGCCCCTTCCTCCTAATGAGAGCTGGAAGAAGGGCCCTCACAAAACACTGCCTCAGAATAATATTCCGCTTTGTCCCCACCAGTAACCAGGACTGACAGGATCACTCTGTCCATTTCTCTTCTAATTAGCACAATTCCAGCATAGCCTGAGCCAGCAAATGGAGAAAAGCGATCAAAAGCGATCGGACAACCGTACCGAATCACAAACACAAAGAGGGCCATTCCCCGTAATTAGGTGAGACAATTCCTCAGTCTTTTCTCGGCTGGAGTTTGCCGCTAAGACTCTTGCTGTTTGGGTCCCAGCAACACAAGTTCCATGTCTCCCTGGGACACTAATAAGCCCCAAATTGTCTTCCGCTTCACACAACTCTAACCAGAAGACAGATGCAAGGGGGAGGGGGCACAGTCAGGGGACAGAGTCTCTAAACAAGCAGCTGTTGCAGTGTTTCCCAAACTCCAAGAAGAAGACACTGGGGCTGAGGGCAGAGAGGGAAGAGGTAGTTGGCTTGAGAGAACCACTTTGGGTGCCACCTGGTCCCTGAGCTGGAGCTAAAGCACTGAGAATTCCTGACCCTCAGGGGATGCCCACTCTGCCTTGTTCATTACCCACCCACCTTCTGCCTTTTGTCCCCATTTGATCTCCTCATCCCTCCTCAGTGGTCCACAGTGGTGGCATCACGGGCAGCTGTAACTATGGTACCATCCCTGGAACTACGTCAAAGCCCTATACAACTGCAGTTATGATCTCAAGGACAGCAAACCCGCAGCGCACGTGAATCCTGCTCTCAAAGAGCTCATGGCCTGGAAGGGGCCCTTACTTCTGGTACCATCACCTCTTTCCCACCGCTTGCCTGCTGTCTCCACTCTCTATCCTGGAAGATTCCTGGGCGTTTTTGTGTGTTTCTCTTTTTTTAGATTCCTGGGTTTTAAAACAGAAAAGTGGCCCATCAGCTGCCGGGGCAGGAAGCCACAACTGGCCCATACTCCATGCGGCTCAGAGGCTGGCCGTTTAATAAACAGAAACAGCTCCCCTAGGATTGCAGCCCATTACAGGGATTACTGGGGGTGATATGGCCATGAGCGTGGTCAGGGACAAAGGAATGCAGGGGAGAGTGGCAGCTGGAATCTCAATTAAACTCAAGCTCTGAGCTGAGTTGGACTCATATGCATTTTCATCTTTATCCTGCCCTCTGCTTTCTGTTTTGATCTATACTTGATGCTTCTGAAAGTGACCTCCAAAACCAGAAAACACTCAATTATTTAGAATCCAAGGAGCCAGAAAACTCAAGTAATCAAAGTTGCTTTGTTGTTTTTGCATCTTCTGTACCCGAGACACAGAGACGGTAATAAGATTTGACTATTTAAATAACTTTTGAGAGATGTCAAAGAATTGATCCAAATTCTTCAGTCTCCTATAGTTTCTTTGGTTATAAACAGAACTTAGAAGAGTATCTGGTGCATAATAGGTGCTTAACAAGGATTTGTTGAAAGAAAGAATGAACTGCCACGATACTCAGTGTTCATAGCCTTGTTGCCGGTCTAAGGTATAGAAGAGCTTGGATTTGAGAGAGAGGAAGGATGGGCTTGTGTAAGTCACTTCTCTCTCAGCCTCAGTTTCCTCAGGACCGCTTCTGTTTTAAAGAAGAAGTCTAGCATCATGGATGAGAACAAGACCCTGATGTCAGTCTCCCTGGGTCCAAATCTTGTTATGTGACTTTGGGTAAATTGCTTAACCTCTCTGTGCCTTAGTTTACCCATTTATGGAATGGGTCCAATGCACCTAACTCCTAGGGTTATTGTGGAGATTAAATTAGTACTTGCAAATGTTTAGAACAAGGCGTGGCATATCTTACCCATATTTAATTTTTTATTATACTCATAGGTGTTAAAAATTGATAATCCTTACAGGGAAAATATGATAACTTTTGATCACCTTGAATAGTCAATTAAGTCGAAAACCTATTTCTCAACTCTTTGGGAGAATGGACAGTTTACTGACTGCTTCTCCTGCCCCCGTCCCTCCGCCCTCTGAGGCAGCCTGTGCCAGTATGGACACACAGCAAATACCACTGTTGACTGTACAGACAATGGCCATTGAAGACCATTTGCTGCTGATAAGCAAGGGAAGGAAAGATATTCTTTGTGACATTGGCAGGTTTCTGAGCTGATGTTGAGCTTGGCATAAGCCTGGAGTCATTGTGCCTCGCTAGTCTTGGTGGTCCTAATATATTCTAAGCACTGCACAGGAATGTCCCTCCCTGTTTTGCTCTGTCCTTCCCACTCCTGTCCCCAACCCTCCACCCTTCTTCCAGATGCTCCCTTTCCAGGGCTCAGCGAAGTCCACTTGGGCCTGGGCTCCCCGGGCAGCCTCCTCTCAGCTTTTTCCTCTCTGAGGCTCCAGCCTGGCCTGACTCCACAGCCCAAGGCCTCAGGGTCAAGCAGGGCTAAAGGTCACATCCCAGGGCCTTCCCGGGTGCAGCTGAGCCGGCCCAAGCCAGCGGCTCCACACAAAGGAGAAGCTGAGAAGAGTCAAGTTGGAAAAGTCAGTGACTTGAGACTGAGTGGAAATGAGAAGCATTGACTGTGGCTGCTGGCAAAGCCCTGCGCAGGCCCAGGAGGGTACACAAGGGTCAGAACCAGAAGTGGTCTCTGAGGAATAGGGTGGCTCGTGGGAAAGCAAGCTCCCGAGAACTTCTTACTTGGCTCCTGATCCCCTCCATCTGTCTCTGCTGCTGTGCCTCCATCATCTGAGTGCTGACTGTCACCAGCCCTGCTCACCCAACCAACTGGCCCAAAGGTCCTTCAAATCTGTAACTATCCAGTATATTACGGTATGTTCACATAGTGAACTATTGTGCAGCCACTTAGTAGCTTTGCAAAGTTACAGGATCATGGGAGAAATGATTTGCCATAAGAATAAGTGAAAATAGCAAGATTATAAAAACAGCAAGATTATTGGACTTCCCTGGTGGTGCCGTGGTTAAGAATCCACCTGCCAGTGCAGGAGACATGGGTTCGATCTCCGGTCCGGAAAGATCCCACATGCCGAGGAGCAGCTAAGCCCGTGTGTCACAACTACTGAGTTCATGTGCCACAACTGCTGAAGCCCGCACACCTACAGCCCATGCTCCACAACAAGAGAAGCCACCGTAATGAGAAGCCCGTGCACCCCAACGAAGAGTAGCCCCTGCTCGCTGCAACTAGAGAAAGCCTGTGTGCAGCAAAGACCCAACACAGCCAATAAATAAATAAATAAATAAATAAATAAACAAAAACAATTGCTAAAAAATAGCAAGATTATTAAAAATTACAAATGCAGCATGATCTCCAGTACGCGGGGAAGGAAATAGACCAAGGTGGTAACAGTGCTTGCTGCCTAGTTGGGGGATTATGGGTAATTTTCCTTTTCCTTTGCATTTTCCTTACAAACTCCTTACAGAAGCATGTGTTGCTTCCATAATATAGGAAGCAAAAACCTCTGGAGCTGGCTATATACGTATACAAGGCTTAAAATGTCCTAACAGCCTAGCCTATTAACATACATGTGCGTGCACACACACACACACACACACACTCAGTTTATTGATGACATTTGTTTATCCGTAATGACATTAGATCTTGTGTTTGAAAATGTCAATCTGTAAACCTCTAAGTTTTTACTGAGCACCTACTAAGCATCCAGCCCTGCCCTAGACTCTCTACTCGCATCACATGTAATGTGCATAAAAACAACTTGTTTCCTAACCATACCCAGTCCCGTGGCCCATCCCTCCTCATTACGCCATAGAGCCTTTGCTCTGGAACAGAAAAATCTTCACTCAGTAGGTGTTTGGTCAGAGTTGCAAAATAACTTTGTCCTCAGTCCATCCCTACACTGAGAAAAATATATCTCACCTAATTTTGCTGTAGACCCTTTAGGATGAATTTCCCCATCTCTGAGGCATGCAAAACACTACTTCAGATATTGTGTTTGTGAGAGTTTCATTCGCTGCTTTCTTCCTGCTCCCTTTCCCCTTCCCAACTGGGAGAGAAGGGAAAAAAGATAACTTAGAGGTGAGAGGAGTAGGCATGAATCAGGACGGAGCCTGGAGTGACACCCACATTTTCATCACAGACAGCCAGACAGAGGTACTGCACCACTGAGGAAGGGAATGAAGTGTCTTCCCCGGAAGCCGAGATCTGAGGGACTCAAGGGATATGTAGGAGGTGGTTCTCACACTTGTGAACAGACAAGTGTGTATATAAAGTCAGTTTCTCTGCGAGATGAGATGTAGAGTCATGGAATTGATATAGAAAAGGTGAAAGCATCAGGGCCAGAGGACATACAAAAATCATGGAGAAGAATGGACTTTGTCCCCAAGGAATGACTCATTCATCCCAGCCTCAGGCAGCTGGAATATACAAGCCCAGGCATCTGACTAGGCCTTGGAGGGTCCAAAGGAGTCTCACTCCTCATTTTCCTTCAGCAGAAATAGATGTCATGATGAGAAAAAAATTTTGTGCCTGCCACACCCACTCCCTCCTCCACTTCGCCAGCATGCGCACTTGTCCATCCTGTTTCCCAAAGCGGTGCTACTTTCTGTCCAGCTCAGGATGCAAAACAAAGGGAAAATGTCAGCCACGTGCAGTCTTGAATCCTGCCTAACCCTTCCGTTAGCTCTGGGGTTTTCAGCCTGAAGAGCTGCGTCGGGCAGAGCAGATCAGATCAGCCCTCTGAAGGAGACGAGGAGCCCTCCAGAACAGACAGCTGAAGCCGTTGTTGCAACATGAGGATTGCAGGGCAGGCGACGCTTCACAACAGCACCAAAGATTGATGCAAATTGGTTTGGTTCTGACCCTGTCACACCAGGAAGGATAATGATCATAGCAGCGCCGGGCATGGGAGGGGGCACGCGGTGGGGGTCGGGAAAATTGGTGTCTCACTTTGCATCTTCATTAATGATCTGAAACACAGGGGTAAACAGCATGCTAATGAAACCTGCAGATGATTGGTGTTACACACCCCGGAGAGGACAGAGAAATAGCGCGGCAAGACCCAGAGAGCTTAGAAATATGGGCAGGAGATTGTCAAATGAGATTCGCCCTAGGAAAATGAAAGTCGACGTGTCGGGAAGGGATGATGGAGGTGCCTCTGGGTGGGGGACCGCAAACCTGGAAAGCAGAGATGGGTGGCAGGGTCAGGCAGCTGAGTGAGGGGATGAGGTTTGGGGTGTGTCGGGGAGACAGAGGAGCTGGCCTTGAGGACCCAGGGTACAAATACCCCAGTGTGGTCCTGGTAGGACTGACTACAGCAAGAAGACTGAGGCCAACGGTATGCGCAGCCTGGGGGCCAGGCATGTTGCTCTGGCCCGTTGACCTGTGTCAGCTCCTGTGCCTCCTGCAAGGCTGGGCTCTGACTCCACAGCCACAAGCTGTGCCTATTTGACTCGTCATTGAGGCTAAAAATGCCATTTTGACCTGAATGACTAAAATGAAACAAGCCAAAACATAGTTTTAAACTTTGCCCAAAATTATTGGAAATAGGATATTCCAGAGCAGAGGAAAGAAAAATTTCCCCCATCGTCAGTGGTTTCCCATTCAATAAACATGGCTTGGATGTATCTCATATTAAGTACAAAAAACTTAAGGATACATACATACAATTCAATGATTTTTTTCCTCTTGAGCAAATCACTTAACCTCACCAAGCCTTCCTCTCCTTGTCTCAAGTGGGTATAACTGCAGTATGTGTCTCAGCTGTATTGTGAGGATAAAATGAGATAGAATATGTAAGGCCTCTGGCACATAGTAAACACTCAGGCGTGGGTGATTATTATTACTGTCTGTTACCCTCTAATTTTATTCCCTAAGTTTTACTCAACTCCCCAGTTATAAACTTCTTCAAATCAGGGACTGTCTTAAAATTCTTTTTCAGTGCATGTATGTTGGTAAAAACAAACAAACATACAAACAAACAAAACCTTCTTTGGTGGATCGATGTGCTAGAATTTTCTCTTTTTTTAAAAAATAAATTTATTTATTTATTTATTTATTGGCTGTGTTGGGTCTTTGTTGCTGCACACGGGCTTTGTCTAGTTGCAGCAAGCAGGGGCTACTCTTCGTTGTGGTGCGCAGGCTCCTCATTGCCGTGGCTTCTCTTATTGCGGAGCACGGGCTCTAGTTGCATGGGCTCCAGTAGTTGCAGCACATGGGCTCGATAATTGTGGCTCACAGGCTCTAGAGTGCAGGCTCAATAGTTTTGGCACACTGGCTTAGTTGCTCCACGGCATGTGGGATGTTCCTGGAGCAGGGATCGAACCCGTGTCCCCTGCATTGGCAGGCGGATTCTTAACCACTGCGCCACCTAGGAAGTCCAAGAATTCTCTTTTAATATGAATAATTTTGTTTTACCCAACTCAGATTTATTCTTTTTTTTTAAATTTTATTTGTTTATTTTTTATTTATTTGCTTCATTGGGTCTTCATTGCTGCACATGAGCTTTCTGTAGTTGCAGAGATCGGGGGCTACTCTTCATTGCAATGGGCAGGTTTCTTATTGTGGTGGCTTCTCTTGTTGCAGAGCACCGGCTCTAGGCACTTGGGCTTCAGTAGTTGTGGTGCATGGGCTCAACAGTTGTGGCTCACGTGCTCTAGAGCACAGGCTCAGTAGTTGTGGTGCACGGGCTTAGTTGTTCCATGGCATGTGGGATCTTCCCGGACCAGGGCTCAAACCCGTGTCCCCTGCATTGGCAGATGGATTCTTAAGCACTGCATCACCAGGGAAGCCCTCGGGTTTACTTTCAATGAAATCTCTTTCTTCAAAATGCAAAAAAAAAAAAAAAAAGAAACAAACAAGACTAGGTAAAATCCTGATATCACAGAGGTTTTTTGAGACAAACATTCCCCATGAGATTGTGCTAACAACACATGCACTCTCTGGTGAAATCTTAAGCCAAAGGAAGAGAGCCCTGCGTAATGATTAAGACTCCAATTAGGTTTGAACCAGGGTGGCTAACTGTCCAGTTCACTTGGGGCTCAGGGGTTTCCCAGGACAAGGGACAGTTCAGCTAATGTGTTGGTTGGTCACTCTAGTTTGAATCCAGGCTCTGCTACTTGATAGCTTTGTGGCCTCGGGTAGGATTCTTAGCCTTGTTGAACTTGCTTTTCTCTCCTGTTAAAGGGGGACATATTGACTTTACCAAGTTGCTGGAAGGATCAAATGAGGTATTAGCAATGTGTTTGACACATAATGAATACCCAGTAAATGTTGTTAGAGTCCATGTAAATAGAGTTTAAAAATAGGCACAAATGAGTTTATGACGATAGAAATCAAATCCTGCTTGTGTCAGGAGATGTGCTAGGAAGGAACTAGAGGGAGCTTTCTGCCAGCTGGAAATGTTCTGGCGGGCAAATACCGAGCTTTATAGTCTGTTTGAGGCATACATGATATTTGCATTGCCAAGGAGAGGAGAAAGTAAAAGAAATTTATTTTCTCTGTGGTAAATTAAAATAAACAAAAATCTGCTGGGGTCTTCAGTTGTTCCTGCCTCTTCCTTACCCCTGCTCCACCTTGCAAAACAAAGACTTCTTTTTTCCTAGGCTCACCTGTCCTCCCAGTCTCCATTCATGTAGACACACTTTTGATGTCATTGTCATATGGTCTTGATTTGCAAACCATGTTGCGATTCTTTGCTTGGCTCTGTCCCTGTCTCCTTTTCTGATATGAACTACTCTCCCCTCCACAGCTAGTGGGGGCACACAGTTTCCCATGAGGACGCTCAAAGCTGACTCCCTACCCTACCTCAAAAGCCTCATTGCTGGAAAAGTAGAGTCACCAAGTCCTTGTGACCTTCAGAAATACACAGGCTTTGTTAATTCCACTCCCAGGGATATACCCACAAGAAGGGAGTGCTGTCTGCCACCAAAAGATGGGCAAGAATGTTGGCAGTGACTTTATTCATGTGAGTCAAAAATTAGCAAAAGCCCAAATGTCCATCAATAGGAGAATGAATAAATGGTCATGTATTCCTGCAATGGAATGCCATTGGCAATAAAGAACAAACTACTTGCTTCCCTGGTGGTGCAGTGGTTAAGAATCTGCCTGCCAATGCAGGGGACACAGGTTCAATCCCTGGTCCGGGAAGATCCCACATGCCACAGAGCAACTAAGCCCGTGTGCCACAACTACTGAACCAGTGCTCTAGAGCCCGTGAGCCACAACTATTGAGCCCATGTGCCACAACTACTGAAGCCCGCCCACCTAGAGCCCGAGCTCTGCAACAAGAGACGCCACCACAATGAGAAGCCTGCACACCACAACAAAGAGCCCTGGCTCACTGCAACTAGAGAAGGCCCACGCACAGCAATGAAGACCCAACGCAGCCAATAAATAAAAATAAATAAATTTATTAAAAATAAAAAAAGAACAAACTACTGTATTGCCTCTCCCAATAGATAAATCTCATAAACAAGATTGAGGAGCCAATTAAGGCAGGCACAGAAGTGCATACTGTCTGATTCCACTTGTATGAAATTATAGAACAGGTAAAGCTAACCTACTGTTGGGGAGGTCAGAATAGTGGTTACCTTGGGTATTGACTGGGAAGGGGCACAAGGAACCTTCTAGGGTGTTAGAAATACTCTCTGTCTTGATCTGAGCAGTGGTTACACAGGAGTAGGTGTGTGTGAGAATGTGTGTGTGTGTGTGTGTGTACGTGCACGAACATTCATCAAGCTGTACATTTATTTAGCACTTATGTGCTTTGCTGTGTGTAAACTATGCCTCAATTTAAACAAATGAATTTAGTGTCCTCTGAGCCTCTAAAGGGAAATTGATGGAAACTACCACAGCCCCATGGAGGTGATTTGGAGAAGCATAAGAGCCTTGGCGTTGTGGTCTGGGGCCTCACTCTGTGATTTTGATATGGGGAAGGGCTGTCAGTCAAGCTCCAAGGGTCCCTGATACCTCGACGCTTGGGCTCTACACCCCTCTCTGTGAATTCAGTCCTGAGACTGGGCTGCTCTAGGGCCAGAAACTGGTCTGTTCTTCCCTGTTGCTCCAGAGCCTGACACGTTGTAGGCTGTCAGTGCACTGTTGCCAAATGGATGCCTGACTCCATGGCCTCCTGTCTCCTACAGCATTATTAAATTCTTCCCAGCTGGAACTGACCACTGTGCTCAAAGCCAAAGATGTGCTTTTTAACACATGGTTATTCAGGTGATCTTTCCTAAAAGAATTGGCATTCCAGGTAAGTTACTGGCATCCCTGACTTCCTTCCGTCCAGTGCAGTTCCAATGCTGCTAGAAAAGACCTCCAGTTCGCTCTATAACCAAGTTTCCCAGCACCATCCACTCCTAGCAAAGAGGCTGTGTCTGTACTGTAGGTAACTGAAGTTTTATCAGTGATGCTGATGGTAGTCTCTCTGGGTTTGGTATTCCCTTGGGTGGAGGCTGGGATGTCTGGGTTGTTTGGTTCCTCAAAGAGATTTCTGCGCTACCCAAATAGGTAGGCATTAGCCACATGTAGCTATTCCATTTAAGCTAAATATAAATAAAATTTAAAATTCGGTTCATTACTCTAGCCACATTTCAAGAGCTCAGTAGCCACTCATGCCTACGGACTACCATATTGGACAGTGCAGAACTACATACATTTCCATCATCAGAGAAAGTTCTATTGGACACTAGACTCTACTCATCTTCAAACCCTTTTGGAAACTTTGCAGGAACTAAGGAAGGAACCAAGTGGGTAGGGTTGGACTCCTACCCCCAGTTCAACCAGTCACTCTGCCTATGAATTCAGAGTTCAAGTTAGAATTTACTTGGAAAAAAAGTTCTATTGCTTTTTAATTTTACAACGCTTTTTGAAAAGATAATAAATACAAACCATATTTAAAATAAGCACATTGTAAAAATAAATAATTTTAAAATAAATAAAATAAAATAAGCACATCGTGAAAAACACATCTTCTTCCCATCCTCTGACTCTCAGGCTACTGGCTACCAGCCTGTGGGAGCTACACCCTGTCCTACATCTTGTTTCCCCACTTAATTTTTCTTGGATCTTGTTCAGATTGGTACATACAGATTTCACAGCTTCATATTATCCCACTGTATGGATGTACCATAATTTACTTAGGCAGGGTCTATGATGGACATTGAGGTCGCTTCGAATCTTCTGCTACTGCAAACTGTGTTGTGGTGAACAAATATCCTTATGTTTAAATCTTTGTGAATGTACAGCTATAAGCTTAGAACAGATGCCTCGTGAGGGAACTGCTTGCTCAAAGGCCATGTGCATTTTTAATCCTAATATTATATGTATATAAATAACATATTGCTGAATTGCCCCCCCTAAAATGGTCTTTTCCCCACCTGCTCAACAATGCTGTTATCAGGCATGCAGGTTTCCTGCAGAATAGCAGTGGCTCGTCTTGGGAGGGGGCTCCATTGCCTCCCCACAGCCCAGCCCACCACTTACCTTGCCTTCTTGTCACTCCTTCTTGCTGCCAAGAGGGGCTGGCATTCACTCAAGCGTGCACCAGGCCCCCAGGTGCTCGCCTAAATCCTCTACTTCAATGTCTCATGCCTCATGGACTCTTTGCAACATTCTTGTGACATAGCTACTATTATTCCCATTTTACAGCTGAGAAACCTGAGACTTAGAGATTAACTCACTCGCTCATGGTCACCAGCTGGTTCGTAGCAGAGCTTGGATTTAACCCCAGGTCTCTGTCACTTCACAGCCTGGGCTTCTTGGGGAACCAACAGGCTTCCTCATACACCCCTTCCTTGGCCCACCTCCCTGCATGGGCACCAGGTGCTCCCCTCTCCCTGTGAAGAGCCGTCACCTGTCTTCAGTGCCTTTGCCTGTGTGCCTGTGAGCCCTCCAGTCCTGCTCGCTGCCTCCTTCCTGTGGTCAAGGCCCAGGCCTATCTCTGTGACCCTTCCTTCTTCACCAGGAACCCAGGGCCTTGGTTTCCCCTTGACCTTGGGACTGCCTCACCTGACCTGCTGGGTCCGCCCGGCCCGCCCTCAGGTGATCCCCTTGGCCTACGGGGCTGAGGAGGGAGGAAGCAACGGCTTCCGTCACCTGACCCTGCTCAGCCAATTCACGAAGACAAGATGTCAAGTTAATGAGCCTGTGGGCCTCTAATTAGCCGTCAATTACCTCAAATTAATCAACTCCTCGCCTAATTAAGCATTATCGGCAGGTGGGCACAAAGCAGACCATTGTGTGGGAGCCCTGAGAAAAGCCGGGCTGGCAAACTTGGTTAGGATCAGAGCTGTGCACCGCGCCCGCCTGCGGCACTGGGGCCCTCCGCCCACCGCTGGCCCCGGGCACCGGGGACCGCCTGGGCAGCGGGGTGGACCGCGCTTCGTGAAAGGGACGTGTGGAGCTTGGAGGCAGGTGGGACGTCTGTGGGGAAGTGGGGCAGCGGGAGAGGTCTGGCCGGGCAGAGGAAGGCCATGGCGAAGGGGACGGGGCAGGTCCGAGGGGCCCCCTCCTGGCGCTCATTGGAGCCGGGGCGGGGGCTGGGCTCAGAGCTCGGCGGAGCGGAGGCCGGGTCGTGGCCGGGAGTTCAGGCCTGTATGGACGGACGGCCTGGCTTCCAATCCTGGCCCCCCACTTGTGAGCTCTGTGACCCCGGGAAGTGACTTCGCTTCTGTGAGCCACACTTTCTAGCATTCACAAAAATGAGAATAACTTTTTAAGAGATCTTGTCGGGTCTTTCTTTGTGAGGATTAAATGAGATTGTGCCTGTGAAGCACCTGCCGCGTGGTCAGTGTCCAGTGGATTTGGTCGTAGTGACAGTGGACGTGGGGGACCCACTCAAGCTATGTACTGTGTCCTTGAATTCTGAGCCCCCAGGCTGCAGGGCACCCTTGATAAATGTGAGTATGCTGCTGAGGACATGCTGAGATGTCCTGGCTACAACCTCCTCTCTACCCCTCCCCATCTCCCAGCACCTTTGAAGGCGCATCCAAAGAGCCCTGGGTGCCATATGGAGCTCAGATGAGGTGACCAGAAGTCTCTGACTAGCGGTCAGGAGGAAGAGAACACATAAGGGCCCCTCTTCCCTTGGGTCTTGGGCCTGCAGAGCCTAGAGAAGGGGGTATCTCCAGGCAGCCCCCAGGCATGGAACTCATGCCCAGACCATGGTCCTGGAGGCCAAACTGGTACCCACTTTGCTTAGCACAGGGCTGGGTGAGGCTGGGGCCGGCTGGGTTGATCCGTGCCCCCGCTCATGGTCAAATGGCTCCACACCCAGGCCAGTTCTGTCCCCTCCCCCATGCCAACCATTCCTTGTATTCAATCCACCAAATTTCTCATCTGTACCCCCACCTTGATCCTGGCACAGGACACACCCTCCCTGCCTCCTGGGCCAATGGTGGTCCTCAGTCTTATGTCTGAAAACTTGGAAATATCTTCCCCCTCCTTGTTTAAATCACTCAGTCATTTAGCAAACACTTATTGTGCCTACTAATTAAATCTCGCAGTGTAAAGGGGAGATGGTTGGATAAACACAAATCATTAATGCATGCACTAGAGATGTGAGGAACAGAAGGAAGCTAGGATTTATTTTTATCCAGAAGTACTGGATGCCAGTATCTCTGACTCCTGTCCACCAGGAGAGAGCAGGTCTGTGCCCTGGGGTGGGGGTGGGGATGGGGGGAGGCAGGTGTATGCTACCTCCATCTGGGCCTAGGCAGGTGAGGCCTCCCAGGGAAAGGGAAACTGGAGCTGAGGCTTGAAAGAGGCGCTGTGTTCCAGATGAAGGGAACAGCATATGTGAAGGTCCAGAGGCATGCAAAGGACATGGAGAGCTCAGCAAATAGAGAAGATTTCCTGAGTTCTCGAGACCAACCACAGCAGATGCTCCCTGCATGGTGAGGAAGAGCGGGTTCTCAGAGGGCCTTCAAATAGGGCCTTCCTCGTAGGGATTTGGGGAGCCCTGGGAAGACTTACCTAAACTCTGACCCCTCCTAGGGGAGCTGAATTCCACAGGGATTGAATCCATAATTTAACCAAATGAAGCTGCTTGTGTGGCTCCAGAAGGAAAGGGAAGTATTGGCAGGTGAGTGGGCCTTCCTAAAACCAGTGAAATCACACCATTCTGTGGTCTGCCTCCCGGGAGAAAGGCCTGCCTCTCTCCCTTCTGTACCCCAAAGCACCCAAGACTGGAGCAAGTGCCCAGCAAGGCTTGTGAAATAGTGCAGGACGTAATTCGTTTCTCCCTACCGCATACTGACATGTACATGGATGCAGGAACTTGCTTTAAGCCCATCCATGTTTACCACTCTGGAAATTTTGTGTTTGAGATCAAGAGTTCCATCTGGGCTTGAGTGGAAGAGACACAAGTTTGGGAGCTGAAGGGCGGCTGTGGGACTGAAGACCATAGCCAGGCTGCAGGGAAGAGAAGGAAGCAGCAGCTGTGGTTCCCATCTGTCTCGGGCCCGTCCTATCCCAGATCCCACAAGGCCCCCACATCCTTGTGGTCCTCTCTTGCTGAAGCAAGTTCAAGTATCTGTACCTGCATCCCACCTAGAATTCCCCACCCCAGAGCACCCTGGCACATACTGGCCTGGAACAGCCAGAGGAGCCCCAGCCCCCAGGTGGAAGGGCATCTTACAGACCAGCCAAGGCAGTGGTTCCGATGCAGCCAGGGACACCCCCACAGAGCTGGGGGCTGGTAGATGGCTTTATTACACACAGAGCAGGAGCCCAGTAGGTGAGAGAGATGATGCATACATTACACCTGTATGTACTGTTAGGTCTAATGTTTACATTCTTGTTTATCAAGCTAGATAATATACAAACATGGTTTTAAAAACCAAACGGGGCTTCCTAGGTGGCGCAGTGCTTAAGAATCTGCCTGCCAATGCAGGGGACATGGGTTTGATCCCTGGTCCGGGAAGATTCCACATGCCACGGAGCAACTAAGCCCGTGCGCCACAACTACTGAGCCTGCGCATTACAGCTGGTGAGCCACAACTATTGAGCTCATGTGCTGCAACTACTGAAGCACACGTGCTAGAGCCCTGTGCTCCACAGCAAGAGAAGCCACGGCAATAAGGAGCCTGCACAGCACAATGAAGAGGAGCCCCCACTCACTGCAACTAAAGAAAAACTGCACGCAGAAAAAAAAAACAACACAAAAAACAAACAGAAAAAACAAACGAATACAGAGGGGTATAGAATAAAATGTAGGCCTCCTTCACACCCCTGTTCTCCAGCTTTCTGATTTCCTTTCCCATAATCAACCAGCAACCAGTTTTTCAGATACCCTTCCAGAAATTAAAAAATAGTTTTATATAAACATCTTTTCTCATTCACAGTGGCAATAAAATATACTGTCCTGCAGCTTCCTTTTCACACTAATATTGTCTTGGAGATGGTTTCAGCTCAGAATGTGTAACAACAGCCCCAGAGTATTCCACTGCCTGAATGTGTACTTTTTTTTTTCTTTCTAAAGTTATACCAAATCATCACAGCCAAGAGGAGGCTAAGGAGACATGATGATTAGATGTCCTGAGATCTGGGACGGAAAAAAGGCTATAAAGGGAAAACTAAGGAAATATGAATAAAGCACAGACTTTAGGTAGTGAAGTGTCAATCTTGGCTCATTAACAAGTTTACCATATTAGCGAGTTCCCTGGTGGCCTAGTGGTTAGGATTCCAGGCTTTTAATGACAGGCCAGGTTCAATCCCTGGGCAGGGAACTGAGAGTCCCCCAAGCCGTGCAGCGGGGCAAAAAAAAAAAAAAAAATATATATATATATATATATATATATGTATATATATATATACATACTAATGTCAGATGTTGATAATGGGGGCATTTGGATGTGGGGTTTATAAGAACTCTGTACAATCGTCACAACTTTTCTGCATGTTTAAAACTGTTTTAAAATTTTTATTTTAAAATAATTTTAAAACATATAGATGTTAAGATTAATAAAGTATCACTTCATGTAAAAGCCTTACCAACTGCCTAATAGTGCTGGGTCATTATGTAGGTTCCTTAGTCAAACAGGGAAGTAAGAGTACTTCCCTGAGGGAATATGTGAATTGTTTTACATTTTCAAAGGGTTGTTTGGGATTAAAATTGTGGAACCACTAGCCTAGTCCCACCCTGTCGTTTACCACAGGGAAACGGAGGCCAGAAAAGCTGTGACTCGGTCACAGACTATCACTTCAGATTGTTCCAAGCCCCGCGCAGGCACCGGGCTGGTTGGCACTCGCTGCCCACACTGGGCGAATGCCTCCCGGGTCTGCTGGGTCAGCAGTGGGTAAGACGTCCAGCCATGTCCTCCCTCCTGGGAGGTAATTTCATTTTAAGAGGCTGACATACAAGCTGAAGGAAAAGATGCTCTAACGATCGATGGATGTCTGGTTAGCAGAAGAAGCCCCTTAGGACCCTTGGCATCCCTCCCCATGATGCCTTCGAGGAAGGCGGACTGGGCTCGGCCGTGGGACCCTGCGGCCCCCGCCCCGCCTCCTGGGTCGCCGCCCTGCCCGCAGGGCTATCCGCGCCTTCACCACTAGAGGGAGCCGCGAGCGGCCCCCACGGCGCCCGGCGGCTCCTGCCAGGCCCCGCCCTTCACCACCACGCAGGCTTCGCCAGGCGAGGCTCCGGCAAGACCGGGCCCCTTCCAGTCCTTAGGCCTCGGGCTCGCTGCCCTCTGCCGTCCCCATCTCGGGGAGGTGCCCAGCACCCTGGACTTCACCGACAGGCCCACGCTCAGCCCCCCTACCCAACCCTCCCATCTGAAGACCTTCCCGTGCTTCGGCTCCCATTTTATAAATTAGGAGCCAGAGAGGGTGACAGTGATGCCCAGGGTGACACAGCTAGCGTTTGGCAGAACCAGATGCCCAGGGAGCCTGGTTCTGACCTCCTTGTCTCAGGGGTTCTCCCTCAAAGGGTCTCAAGCGTCCACACTGTAGCCTTCTATCCAGATGGGGAAACCGAGGCACAGGGCAGGGCTAGGTAGGGTATGCATACTGTGTGTGGGTGGCCCAGTCTGTCAAGGGTAGGCACCAGGCTAAGACTGGGAGGCCAACCCCCTGACAGATGATCACAGCAGGAGAGCCTGTGGGGAGCAGAGGGTGCAGCCTGCCCCAAGGTGGGGGTGGGGGAGACGCTGGTGACCCTCTCCTGGGGCCGGGTGACAGCTGCAGCCTCGGGTGGGAGGCCAGAGGCCCCACACACTAATAACTTTCACTCACTGCCTGAGGGCTAATCCCATTACTCTCCTGGACCCTCTGGGACCACCCTCCCTCACCCTCCCTAATCCCCTGCCTCCCTCTGGGAATGGTCCAAGGCCCTACCATGGGCCCCGGCCAACCTCAGTCACATGCAGACCTCACCCCCTCAGGCCCTATCAGCCACCTGTGCCCACCCGTGCCCGATTCCTGTGGAGGTCCAACCTTCTCCAGCTGCCTCCCCTGCCAGCCCTGCCACAGTCTGCCAGTCCCCACGCCACCTTCCCAAAGTGGCCTCCAGCTGGGCTCAGGCTTCTTTTAGTTTCTGTTGAAGGAAGCATCAGGCGAGAGCGCGGGTCCGCAGTAGTCTCATTTGTAAAATGGAGACAGCAGTGCCCACTTCATGCTGTTGATCTGGTGAGTTGCCGCATAGCAAGTGTTTAGGGCCGCACCTGGCACAAGGGAAACCCCCAAGGTGTCAGTCGCTGACGTAATTACCATCAGTGGGACGGGTATGTCAGCTAGGCAAGGGGGGTGGAGGTATTCTGTTACCAGAAGGCAGCTCCATGGCCCGGGGATGTTGTTAGAGGGAGGTAGATATGACTCGGGTCCTCACACTAGTGTTAGGAGCCACTATGTACACTGGGTATGGGGCTCTTCCTGTGTGCTAAGTTGAGCCTCTCCATCCCTTCATGGGGTAGGTACTACCCATACCCCGTTTTGCAGGTTGTAAACGAACGTAAGAGACAGCTGGGAATTCCCCGGCTGTCCAGTGGTTAGGACTCTGCACGTTCACTGCCCAGGAAACCGGTTTGATCCTTGGTTGGGGAAATAAGATCCCACAAGCTGTGTGGGGTGGCCAAAAAAAAAAAAAAAAAAAAAAAAGAGAGAGAGAGAGACAGCTATGAAGTGGTGGAGCTGGCATCAAACACAGCTCTGACTCCAGAATTCTTTGTGGCATTCTACTGCTTCTCAAGATCCAGTTCCGTGAGAGCTGATGTTTGAGAGATGCCTGCCCCTCAAAAAGTAGTGGGCTCCCCATTTGCCAGAAGAATTCAAGGTGATGCTAAGGGACAACGCGTCAGGAACCCTGAGGTCCCATGACAGGCTCCAATCCCCCCAGTGTCCCCAGCCACCTGGTTCCAGGCCAGGCCAGGCGAGGCCACTGCCCCCTTCCTAGCCTGGGCACAGGAGGGGCCCCCCTTGGCCCTCGGCCTCCCTCTCCCCTACCTTCTGCTGCTCCTCATTTACATAAATTATCTCTCCCCAATGATCCATCCAGCTGTCCCAACTGTGATCTGTGAATGAATTAAAAACGGAATATAATTTAATAATGGCTGATTAGAAGGAGATTAGTTGTTATATAAAAAGGAAAAGCCAAGAGCCAGCTAGTTGCCCTTAATCTGAGCCAATACCATCGTTATTCAGGAAAGGCTCCCCTGGCCGTCATCAGGCAAGACAGGCATGAGGGTGAGGGTTAGGGGAGAGCCCAGGCGAGGCCAGACCACCCCGGAGAGAAGAGCAGGGACCTGCGAGCTGGAAATCTGAGTCCCAGGCAACTCCTGTTACTTCCCTGGGCCTTTCTCCATCTTTCCAAGTGGGCTTGGGTAGTTTCTGGGGTCCCTTCTTGCTCGAAAGTCTAGATGCCCTCAAATCAAACCGCTGGGCTTTCCCAAGGCAGCCACTGCCCCCATAACAGCCCCTGCCCAGCCCCTGCTGGCATAAAACCTGGGAGTTCAGATGTCTGATGCCTCCTAGGAACACGTAGGAGTTAGGGATGCAGACCTCTCCAGGAGGGGACCCGCCTGTCTGGGGTGTGGTAGAGAAGGGACTGGGATTGATTGCACCAGGAAGGCTCCATGAAGGAGAGACTGGCTGAGACAAAGAGGGTGTGAGTGCCTGGCAGGATCTCTGCACCCTTGCCCTCAGCTTAATGACTGGATGTAGTGATGAGGATGTATCTCTGAGATAGATTCCCATTCATCCTTTCAGTCTCAGCTCATGTACACCTCCTGCAGGAAGCCTGCCCTGATCTCCCCAGATTTGTGGTCTCCTCAGTGCTCCCATATTTGTCCATCAGTGCCTTTAGCACATCAGCTTATAGGGCACTTGTGTCCCCATTTGTGAGTTCCTCAAGGGCAGGGACCAGCTTTTTATCTCTACATCACCAGTGACAGGTACACAATTGTTGCTTAACATTATTGAATAAATAAAGATACCTCCTCCAGAAAGCCTTCTGTGATTGCCCTAGTGTGGGTTCTGTGCTCTCAAGGTACACTGTGATTATGCCTTTAAAAATAAGGTAAGAAAAAAAAAAAAGCTTGCTAAATAAAAAAAAATTAAAATATTAAAAAATAAAAATAAGGTAAGTCACAGGATTTCCCTGGTGGCCTAGTGGTTAGGATTCTGGGCTTTCACTGCCATGGCCGGGGTTCAATCCCTGGTCAGAGAACTGAGATTCTGCAAGCAATGCAGTGCAGCCAATAAATAAATAAATAAATAAAGGCAAGTCACTTATGGAGAAGTAATATACATAGACAAATAGTTTAGATAAAGATGGATGGAGAGAGAGCTCAGCGGCAGACTATCTGGATATGAACCCCAGGTCTACCCAAGGTCTCTTGTACTACGCCTCAGTTTTCTCATATATACAATGGATGTATTTAATATTTCCTACCTCATAGGGTTTTTTTTTTTTTAATTTGGCTGCACCACACGGCATGTAGGATCGTAGTTCCCTGACCAGGGATCAAACCCGCACCTCTTGCATTGTAAGCGTGGAGTCTTAACCACTGGACCACCAGGGATGTCCCCCTAATAGGGTTATTGTGAAGACAACATGGGTGAACAGAGAAAAGCACTTACAACTGTGCAGAGTACATGGTGAGCACTTACTTATTAAGCACTCATGGTGTCACACTGTTTAGTTTTCTCACCAGTGGTGGGATCTCTGAGAACAGGACTGGACTTTTCATTTCCGTCGACAGGGTCGGATGGACAGATGGGCTTGCATGGGGCTATCTCAGCAGTCCTGGCTGCTGCTTTCACACTGGAAGTTCCAGGGGGGCACTCGCTGGGCAGGAGCAGCGCGTTTCTCCCGCCACTGATGGAGGGTCTGCTCAGCGTCAGACCCGGAGTCCCAGCCCTTCCCGAAGAGGCTTACAGCTTTGTGGGGGAGCACCATGCCCACGAGAGGGGTCTGACCTGTGTTCCAGGTCTGGGCCATGTGTCCCATATAGTCGACATCAGAGGATGTCTGCCAGGCCTGAGCTTGCGTGGATGGGCCAGGCCCCCGGAGGAAACGGGCATGCTGACCAGGGAGGGGAGGCTCTGTAGCAACTGACTCAGGGCCATCAAGGAGCAGACGACAAAGAGAGCATGGTCTGCAGTGCCAGAGGCTGGGAACGGATGTGGTGGATGCCAGAAAATGTTGATTGTCTCAGAACATGAGGAGGCGCAAAGTGTATGCACAGTGAGTGTTTGCCGATTGACTAACTGATTGACTAACTGAGCTGCTCCAGAAATTTTCGAACATTCCCAGTTATGAGCATCTTTATCCCTTATGTGTGGGGAGGGACCTTGGAATCTGTGTACTTGACAAGACCTTAGGTCAGTCTCATCAACAGGCGATTTCCTCCCTCATCCCATCCTCCGGGACCAGGAGTTGCAGTGCCCTCCGAGAACAGGGGCTGACTATGACCTCACCTCCCCCAGCACCCTCTGACGTCTCATCAAGCCCCTACTCCACGCATACTCTGCCCACAACACTCTCCCTGCTGGAGCCCAGAGCACAGTCGTCCATATTGTGGCAGGAGGCCTCCCAGGCCAGCCTGGGCTGTGGGATAATTTGATATTCAAATCCTGGCAAAGACCTGCTTCAAATTGCTGCAAATTAAGCTGATTTTGTCCCTCCGAATGAGGGATTTGCTCCTGTGGATCAACCCTTCCCAGGACTTGATGAGGTGAGGATTAGAGTTGGAGGGCCGGGGAGAAAAGCCTGAGGCGGAAGGCTGGAGGGCTGGTTGTGGGTGGCAGGGGGATCCTGGCCCCTGTGTGCCTCTCCCCAGCCCTGGAGTTAGGGAAGTTTCCCAAGGTCTCAAAACTCAGCTCTTCCCAGTGATGCAGGGCCTCTGGGCCCCTGAGGTGCCAGCATTCCCCCCGCCCCATCCTCAAGAGAGCCCAGCCCTGTACCATCCCCAAAGTGGACTGCATCTCATCTTTCCAAGCATCTGAGAGCCAGGGCCCAACTGATCACCCCCATATCACTGATGAGGAAACGGAGGCTCCAAGATGTGAGATGAGGCTCCACTGGCCAAAGACAACCTCTGCCACCGACTTGCTGTGTGACCTTGAGCAAAGGGCCTCTGTGAGCCTCCGCATAAGATTAGACAACACAGGCACAGCACCAGGCACGTGGCAAGCACTCCGTTAAGCATCGGCCAAGGTTCCTACCCACACAGCAAGCACTGGCCAAGGCCCTGAAGCTAGGAAGTGACAGAACAGGGATCGGGACCCGGGCCTCTCCAGGGCTCAGGCAGAGTCATTCCCTGCCTTCTCCTGGAGGTCTGTGCCTGCTCCTGACTCTGCCCCTCCCGACAGGCCCCCTCCCTGGCAGAACCTCATTTCCATCTGTTTTATCAAGGCCTGTACTGTATATTGCAGCCATTTCGAATTGCACCATTAAAGATTTTATGCTGGAGACGTTAAAATTAAAAAGATCTATGTGCAAAGAGTCACAACGAATTTAATCAACTTGATTTAATAGAAAACAGCAAATGGAATTTATGATGCTCCAAAAGACAAGGGAATTTTTTTTTCAACAAAAAAATAATAAAAAGCACTTTGTGGAAAACAGAAAGTGGAGTGGGGGGGGGTTCCCCATCTGAGAGTTTATCAGAACCTAATCCGCGGCGAACAACCCCCGTCAGGGCTGTTTGCCCGCTAATCCCAGCTGCCATTAAAATATTAAAGATAAATCTAATCGTCTCTTTATCCAAAATAAGCGACTTTTGTGTGGGGAGAAAACATCTAACCCTTTGGGAGGAGAATTAGTCCTAATGCATCAAATGGAATTCGGTCCAGGCTGGGGCGGAATAGGGTTTAGAGGCAAATGAGATGGTAATAGAAATAAAACCCAGAATAACAAATTAAAAACCCTCATTTACACGAATTAAAAGGGCGCACAAAAGGGCTGGAAGCCCAGGCCCACGCTCCTCATCCCCCAGGCCCACTCCCCCTCCCCTGATCTCGCCCTCCCAGCTCTTCACCTACACACAGGCCCCCAGGAGAGGAGCCACGGCCTGACCTCATCCTCTCCACTTGCGCCCTGCACCTTCCTGCAGACTCCCCAGCTTCTCCCTCTGAGCCCAAGTCCAGGCTGGGTTCCTGAAGGCTCTGACTGAGGCTTTAGGCATCTTTCCACATCCCTGGGGTGGGCTCTGGGGTCAGACAGAACTGGGCTCCTGTCCCAGTGCCGCCCCTCACTATGTGAGATCTTGGTTTAATTTCTTAAACTCCCCAGGCCCCGGCTAAATTCATGGGAAAATGAGAATAAAGCTAGTCCCCACCCTTACGCAGTCCCTCTCCACAGCCTTGATCTCAGTGCTGCCCCCTTCCCTAGCTGCCCTGGGTTCAACAAGATGACATCAGGACAGGCCCCAGCTCTGTCTGTTTGGACTGCAGAGGGGAGAGGGTGAGGAGGGGCCTCTCGTGCCTGAGGCCCCCCCTACACACACACATAGGAGGGCCGGAATACCCCTCTGACCTCCCCCAGCCTTCTTAACAAATCCACTTGAACAGGAAACTCATGTTGACAGCATTTTATTATGGGATATTAAGTGGAATTGGATTGTGGGGCTAAACCTTTCCTTGGCTGACTTTCTCGGTCCTGTTGGCCTCCTCCCCTCTGTGCCCATCACAGTCCCTCCTCCCTCTAGGGAGTGCTGGGAGGGGGTCTCTCTCTCACCTTCTTCAACACCTACCTGACCCCCCACCCTTGGACTATGTCAAGTGGTAATTCTGGGAAACTGGGACGGGCTGGAAGATATCCCTGGCCATGTGGGAGTGGGTAACCTTCTCCCTAAGACGGCTGACCGTAAACAGGAGGAGGTGCTGGATGGGATGGGATTTTTCCAGAAGGGCATCCTCAGGCTAAGGTTTGCTGGGCAAGTGTTGAGGGAAGGTGGCCACCGGTCAAGGAATTGGGGGATCCGTTGCTGCAAGCTAGCTTAGCATGTGGGGAAGGGGATGGATTCCCCAAATAACACACAATGCTGGGTTAGCAAACAGCACCATTACACAGGTTGTTGCAAGGGTGAGAAGTAAACATAACACTTATGAGTGCCTACTGTGTACCAGGCACCACGGCAAGGGTTTTACACACCTTTCCTCATTTAATCCTTGCAACCCTTTAATGTGGATTCTTTAATTATCCCCATTTTACAAAAGAGGAAATGGAGGGACTTCCTAGGTGGCGCAGTGGTTAAGAATCCGCCTGCCAATGCAGGGGACACGGGTTCAAGCCCTGCTCCAGGAAGATTCCACATGCCGCGGAGCAACTAAGCCGGCGTGCCAGAACTATTGAGCTTGCACTCTGGAGCCTGTGAGCCACAACTGTTGAGCCTGTATGCCACAACTACTGAAGCCCATGCGCCTAGAACCTGTGCTCCACAAGAGAAGGCATTGCATGAGAAGCCCACGCACCACAATGAAGAGTAGCCCCTGCTTGCCGCAACTACAGAAAGCCCATGTGCAGCAACGAAGACCCAACACAGCCAATAAATAAATAAAAATAAATAAATTTCTTTAAAAAAAAAAAGAGGAAATTGAGGCTCCCAGAGGTCAAGTAAATGCCTGAGTTGGCATAGCTTGAGAGTGTTACAGCTATGGCGGGGTGTCCCAGCCATCTGACTCCAGAGCTGTGTTCTTAGCCATTGCACCATAATAGCTCATATTGGGTGCTGCACTAGCCACTTAGGACAAAGTGGTCAAGGTGTGGGCTTTGGTGCCAGATGGCTGGCCAGGTAGCATATATGTTTGCCCAAAACTCTTCCCTCCCTCTCTACCCTTGCTGTGCCTTCCCTGGTGGGGGGAGTTTATTGCCCCACTCCATTGCCTTTGGTCTTGGCTATGTGACTAGTGTTAGCCAATGGGATGTGAGCAGATATGACCCAAACAGAGGCTTTAAATGGGTTTGTGTGGTTTGGCTGCCTCTGCTAGAAAAGCATGACTTGGTAGCCATAGTCCCAGAGTGAGATGTATGAAGCAGACCCAGGATCAACCCTCAGGTCACAACCAAGCCTGGCTGTGCCTGGACCCTGGGACCCAGAGTGAGAGAGAAAATGTCTGAGATGTGGACATTGTCGTTACACCTTATTTGTTGAAGCCATGGAGTTGCCCTGCTCAGATACCCCTTCAGGAAAGAACTTGCAATTCAGGTGCAAGAGTGCAGTTAGCAGACAGCCTCCAGCTGCAGCCTCTTGCAGATCCACTGCAGTGCTGTTTGGTTTTTTTTCCCCAGCTTTATTGAGATATAACTGACACATAACACTGTCTAAGTTTGAGGTGTATAGCATGTTGATTTGATACATTTATAATCTACAAAATGATTACCACTGTGGTATTAGTTACCCCCTCCATCCTGTCACATAGTTACCATTTCTTTTTTGTGATGAGAATATCTGAGATCTACTTTCTTCGTGACATTCAAGTGTATGATCCAGAATTACTAGTTATAATCACTCACCACAGTGTTTGAGTGACTGGGCATGGTGGGAGTCCTAGGGCCTGGCCGTTTCTGCCCAACTCAAGGCTTCATTATTTTATTTTTTATTATTATTTTTTAATTTACTGTTTTTTTGGTTTTTTTTTTTTTTTATAAATGATCCCTTTTATTGTAAGTAATGCACGACACTGGCCTGGCTTTGCACTGCAAGCCCTCGGTCAAGATATAGTCAAAATAACTATGGCTGCAGGTTCTTCTGCATGATCCACAATTCAGACACAGACACAGAGCTGGGGCGGGGGGGTGGGATGGAGCAGGAGGGGCAGGAGGGCGGTGGAGTGTGGACTGTCCCCAGCCCTGGCCTCTCTGTTTTGGGCTGGCCGAGGCCGGCACACCCCACAGAAATGATGAGAAAATGGTGGCATGGCCCTTCCCAGAGCCAGCCTGGGGGCTGCTAGGAGACTGCCTCCAGATCCTTTGGGCCAGGCCATCCCAGGCCCCACAACTTTTCATCTGGATTATTTAATAAAAAAAACAATAAGTTAAAATTAAGCAACAGCTTGGTCCTGAGGATGCTGAGCCAGCATGTCCACAGTTTTTGGCACAAAAAAAACCAGGGTCTTGTTTTTTGGAATGTAGGATTTGTTGGTTTGTTTGCAAATTCATTTTGAAAAACATTCCCTGTGAGGCAAGACCCCGGGGGGGTGGGGCTCTGTGAGAGCCTGAACCTGGGACAGAGTCGTCCTGTCTCATCAGCGCCACCACCACGCTGTTTCCTGTTGGGGGTTGGGGACGGGGGTGTGGGCCCAAGAAGAGGGCTGCAGCCATCAGGACGGGGTCGTGGGGAGGCCGAGCTGCCACCCGGCAGCTTTGGTCGAGGCAAGGGCCCGGTCCCCACCCTGAGCAAGAGCCAGGGTGGAGGCGGGAGCACGTGCTCACTTGAGAGGGCCCGGCTGGGCGCGCCTGACAGAGGCCCCAGGGGAAAAGGATGGAGATAGGGGCCCAGGCCCAAGTGGCACTGTGCAACACACATTCCTGCAAAACCAGCTGCTTTCATTTTCTCTTCTCTCTCTTGAGGCGTCCATCACCTGTAACAGTCTAGAATTGATATATATAAAAACCATCAAATATGATCTGAGATATAAATTAACAAGTACAAGGCCTCACATTACATGATGTGAAAAGGCTAAAAACAGCGATAGAAACTACATTCATAAAAGTGCATCGTCAACATACAACGAAGGCTTTGGCTTGTGCTGGTGCCCGTGGGGAAGTGGGCAAGGCTGGCAACGAGCTGCCTGGCACTAATCCCCAGCTCCTTGGAGACACCCATCCCTGGGCACTGGCTTTTTTTTTTTTTTCCTTTAATGACAACTCCCAAGGAAACTGGGTGTTGAGAGGGAGGAGCTCTAGCAATAGGCACATTTTGGAGGGGAGGGGCCGGAAGAAAGGACCAGCGCCCAGGCTGAGGTAAATAAGGCCAACTCTAAGCTGCTTGGAGATACTGGCTCCCTGACCCCTGCTGCCATTCTGCCCCCAGAGGAGCGAGAAGGGAAAGAGGCTGAGGCCTCACGGGGATGAGCAAGGCTGGCCAAGGAGGAACAGAGCTGGCAGTTTTGGACACAGTTGGTGGCATCGCAGAGAGCTGTGGCCTAGCAGGTCACGACCCACAGAGAGCCTGATACAACTCCCCTGGCCGTCCTGAACGTCAGCTCAGATGCCTCCACTGTGTTGTCCATCTTCCTTTCTGCTCCGGGGGGAACACGTGCCAGGCCAGGAGCGCAAAGGCTACGACCTTCAGCTCTTTCCAATCTGGCCCAAGGCCCAAGCCCACAGCAGGGGTACTCAGAGCCCAGGGGGCACACAGTCTCCAGTCTGGAACTGGGTACAGCATAAGAGTGACTCCAGCTTGTAAAACAGAGACAACTGCATTGACAAAACTGGGTCTCCCCCTCAGTGGGGGCAGTTCCACATCTCGGGCCCCTGCTGGAGGGTGGGAGGGGTCAGGGTCACGGGGCGGGCAGGACAGGCTCCTCCTTCCCTGAATAAGGCAGCATAACATTTGCTTCACTCATCTTTGGTAAAGGACGGGGACTGGCAAAGCTGGCCTGGGGCTCCAGGGAGAGTGCAGCCCAGGCCTCTGCTTTCCATTGGCTGTGGGATGCTGGGCTTTACCTCCGGCTTCGGTGGGCTCATCCAACCCAGAGATGCCCTGGTGGTCTCCAGACATGGGGAGGAGAAACACGATAACACTCTGAATGAAAGTAACACTATTCAGACCCTCATGTCCATCCTGTGCCCCCAGCCTCTCTGGGGTCTGGTGCTGACTGCAGTGTCAGGACACAGCCCCAAGGGTGGGGCCCACGGTGCCTCGCGCACTGTTCCTAGCGCCTTCCCCTCCAGGCTGAGCTTAGGACGCTGGCGCTTCGGGTCTGGCGGGCTGGGGGCTCCCAGTCCGTGAGGCTGCAGCCACCCTACCTGGCTCTGAGCCCCAGCAGCGGAAGGGCACAGACAACGCTGGCCAGACTGCAGCTGCGTGGTCCACAGCCTTGCCTGGGAGAAGCGGCAACTTTGCTGAGCCCCACAGCAGCCCCTCGCCCGTGCAGCAGGGGCAGCCGGCAACACGTGGGCTTGAGAGCTCAGTACACGAGCTGTGCAAAGTGGTGTGTGAGCAGCTCCTCCACCGAAGGTCTCTGGCGGGCCTCCACAAAAATGCGCCTCAGGAAGTCCCGGTCGTGCTCAGAGAAATTTACAATTTCTGATTCCCCTTCCCCCCATTTTATGACTTTAAAAAAATTAATCAATTAATTTATTTACTGGCTGTGTTGGGTCTTTGTTGCTGCATGCGGGCTTTCTCTAGTTGCAGAGAAATGGGGGCTATTCTTCATTGTGGTGTGCAGGCTCCTCATTGTGGTGGCTTCTCCTGTTGTGGAGCATGGACTCTAGGTGCACAGGCTTCAGTAGTTGTGGCACACAGCCTTCAGTAGTTGTGGCTTGCGGGCTCTAGAGTGCAGGCTAAACAGCTGTGGCGCATGGGCTTAGTGGCTCCCGCGGCATGTGGGATCTTCCCAGATCAGGGATTGAACCCATGTCCCTGGCATTAGCAGGTGGATTCTTAACCACTGCACCACCAGGGAAGTCCCAAGGCTCCTTTTATATGCAGTCCTTGCTCTGGAGCTCCCCGTTAGATTGGCTGAGACTATGCCAAAGCTGCACTGTAGTTTGAGGCTCTCTTTGTCCAATCCTGCTCCGCCTCCCCTTTACCTTTCACAGTGTTACCCCACCCACACCCCCAATAAACCACTTGCATTCCTAACCGTGTCTCAGCATCTGCTTTCTTAGAGTACTTGAACTGACACGGCCTTATTGACACAAAACCTGACTACACAATCCATTAGCCACCTGACTGTAACCATACAATGACTCAGTTTCCTCATCTGTAAAAAGAAGATAACAGAAACACCCATCTCAAAGGCTGTTTGTGAGTATTGAACAAGATAAGCCATGTACAGTGCTGAGCACTCGATAAATGTTAACTGAGATGCCAGAAGTAGCTGTAAATCTCAATAGATAAATGCTAGCTGTATATGAATGATATATGGTAAAATATCAAGTCAACAGACATAAATCTAGGACAGATCTTAAAAGACTGAAGAGTGAGAAAGGTGGGCAGATGAGTTGCAATTGTGGACAAGTATAAAGTAGAAAACATAACGAAAGCTGCAAATGAGATGGACGATATATTCTGAGCCATCAGAAAGAAGATGACCAGACTTCTATATGATCCTTCACCATCGTCTAAATACTTTCCTGCATGTTTTCCTCCAAGAGCTCTCCAAGAAAGCCAGGACTGGCATCACCATCTCCATTTTACACGTAAAGGAACTGAGGCACAGAGACACTAAAAGACTCACCCCATAGCACACAAGTAAGAACTGGAGGCAGAAGTGGAACCATGTTTGTAGCTCTTCCTGAGCAGAGAATACTGGGCATCATGGAAAAGCACCAACACAAAAAACAAAGGGGCTTCCCTGCATAAAAGTCAGGGTGGTGCTACCTAGACCATGACAGAAGCTATTCTAGGGGGCACTGGAGACAAGCTCTAGGTAGCACAGAAAAGAAGAGAATCAAGTGAGCATCAAAGTCTATGAGGCTGGAGAGGAGAGACAGATCCAAGAGAGATTTCTAGCTGTCAGGACCTGGGGATAAACCAGATCTCTGCTGCGATAGCAAGCCCTTCAATTTTCCCCCAGGTCAAACATTTGATTGCAAATGCTTCTCCAAGGTATCAGTGAAGAATCACTTATGGCTTCTAGTAACAGAGACCAGAGACCAGTGGCTTAAACACTGGCAGGGGCAAAAAAAGGATGGAAATTTCTTTCTCTCGGTATAAAAACAGCTCTTTGGGACAGAGCAGGGCGAATATGGTGGCTCCTGGGTCTTCAGGTACCCAGACTCCTGTTCTTCACTCCGCTTTCCTAATATTGGTTTCATCCTCAAGGTTACTTCATAGCCCAAAACAACTGCTGAAGCACTAGCCATCATGTCTATGTTGCAGATAGGAAGCTGGCGGAAAGACAGAAAGAGCAAAAGGGTGTGTGCTAAATGTCTTAAGATTTCTGCTCATATTTCATTGGCTACAACTTTATCAAATGGACACTTTTAGCTGAAAAGAAGATTGGGAAATGTAGTCTTTTATCTATGGACATCACCATTCTGAATTAAATTAATTAGAGTTCTGATACTAAGGCAGAGGAGAAAATAGAAATTTAGTAGGCAACCATCAGTCTCAGCTATGCCCATAGACATAGATTTTATTAAGACATCTCTCTCCAAAATCCTTTTCTTTATTACTCCATATTATACATAGCTCAAATTTGGCCCAAATTAGATTATTAAGGGAAATTAAGGTTCCCAGGTTGGATTGTATTGGGGAGTCAAGTTAGGTACTATACCCACAACTTTAATAATTTGATTTCAGTTGGTTTATAAACAACTTTGTTTGATTTGACCCAAAAAGGAATTTACTAGAATGATACTGAGTAATGCAAAGATTCTCCAGGAGGTTTGGAGACTAGAATCAATGCCTAAAAGCTTGTCACAGTACTGGTCGGGTGAAGAAGCCATGGTAGTTACTGTTCCCTTTACTGGATCCTAGGTGCTGGAGCTTCCACTGCTACCACCACTAACCCTGGGCAAGAAATTCTGCTGCTAACCTGTCACTCTGCAACTTGGGTCTTTTTTTTAATTAATCAATTAATTAATTGGCTGTGTTGGGTCTTCGTTGCTGCATGCAGGCTTTCTCTAGTTGCAGCAAGTGGGGGCTGCTCTTCGTTTTGGTGTGCAGACTTCTCATTGAGGGCTTTAGTAGTTGTGGCTCATGGGCTCAGTAGTTGTGGTGCACTGGCCTAATTGCACCATGGCATGTGGGATCAAACCAATGTCCCCTGCAATGGCAGGCAGATTCTTAACAACTGCGCTACTGGGGAAGTCCTCGCAACTTGGGTCTTGCTGCAACCACGCTGCTACCAGAGAAGGTTCTCCCAACAGTTTTTGCTTCATTGTCTCACTGGCTCCTGATTCAAAGTCCAGGGTGTTTGCTTCTGATTGGTGGAGCCCAGGTTACTGGCCATGTTCTAGCTGCAAGGGAAGCTGGGAAAGCAAGTGTCTGGCATTTCCAGTTTTGTTACAGAATTGGGGCTCTGTCTTTCAGAGTCTTGGGACTTATAAGTTGGGGAATTCTCCCAAGTAGGAATCAGGTTCAGATGTTGAACAATCCACAAAATAATAAATGACTATTATAGGACTTTGTAGATGTTCTTTCATGTAAACCTCACGACAACTCATTTTATGCATGATAAAACTGAAGTTCAGAGAAGTGAAGTAACTTGCCTAAGGTCATGCAGCTAGTAAGGACAAAGCTGCCCACCCCAGAGGGCCAATAAGTAAGGAATGTGGAAATTTCTTTGTGGGATCAGACCCTGGTGGTGCCTCTGCACTTCCACCCCATCTCCTTCCTTGACTGGATGCAGCATTGCCACGGTTCCCTTACTCCCATCTGCCTCCTGGTAAAGTCACCGTCTAGGACATATGCCTATTGCCGTCCTTTTGTGATCCTCCTCCAGGCCTTCCTGACTTTCCTCCCATTTACAATAGCTTAATATTAATGGCTTCTGCAGGCAGCTCTACTGATCACCAGGACCTGCCTGAATCTGAGCCTCCCTCTGCATTCTGATAAATAGATGAAGGCTGAACTTCTGAGCACAGGGAGATGCCCTTGAGCCAGATCAAGATCCCATGGGAAAATCTCTGGGCCTGATGAGAGGGCTGCTGGGACTCTAAGGATAACATAGCCATCAGAGAGACTTCTGGGCTCCAAGATCTCTGAGCTTTAAAAATTGCACTCTGCCTTGGCATAGTGCTTGCTGCTTTCAATTTTCTTTCTTTCTTTTTTTTTTTTTAATTTTTTGTATTAATCTCCAATCCACCCTCTTATCTCCCTCTCCACTACCACCTTCAACTCTGAAATCGACCAATGCTGTCTCTGGCCTGGACCAGAGTCCACCTCCCAACTGGCCTCTTTGTTTCATAACTGCCAGCAGCTTCCCTTCACTCTGGGGGTAACATCCAAAGTCCCACGAGCCCCTGCAGGCCCAGACCCCTGCTCACCCATGGAGATCCCCTTGAAGGCTCACCCGACCTCAGCTCTCCCCTCTAGCCTCCCTTGCCTCCTCTCTGTTCCTCAGAAACACCCACTGGTTCTTCTCCAGAACATGGACACTTGCTGTCCCCCCAACCCTGCCTCAGCCCCCCAACATGGCTGGCCTCTGACCCCTCAGGTCTCTGCCCAAATGTTGACTCCCTAGAAACCCCTTCATGTCCTGCATCCAAAAGAGGCCCCTCCTGCTGTCAGACTCAACCCCCCCACCTTGCTGTGTTTTCTCCTTAGCACTTTTGATTCTTAAACCATCTTGTTTGTTTACATACTTTCCTCTTTGTTAACTGTCTCTCAAACTAGAATCTAAATTACATGAAAGCAGGAGGCTTTGTGTTCTTTTACCCCACAGTACTCCCATTAACAGTATCTTGCATATAGTAGGTGCTCAGTAAATACCTGTTGAAGGTTCTTGACTAAATTGTCTTGCAACATTCCTGTGGGACAAAACAAAACAACATCCTCTCAGGGCATCAGGGATGTGGTTGCTGTGTCACTGGCTCCAGATTCAAAGTCCAGTGTGGTTGCTTCTGATTGGTGGAGCCCAGGTCACATGATCATGTTCTAGCTGCAAGGGAAGCTGGGAAAGCACATGTCTGGCCTCTCTAGTTTAATTGCAGAATTAGGACTCTGAGACTCATCACTTAAGACTGCAGGGAGGGACTTCCTAGGTGGCACAGTGGTTAAGAATCCACCTGCCAATGCAGGGGACATGGGTTCAATCCCTGCTCTGGGAAGATCCCACATGCTGTGGAGCAACTAAGCCCATGCACCACAACTGTTGAGCCTGTGCTCTAGAGCCTGTGAGCTACAAATACTGAGCCCATGTGCTGCAACTACTGAAGCCCACACGCCTGCAGCCCATGCTCTGCAACAAGAGGGAAGCCGCTGCAATGAGGAGCCCGTGCATCACAATGAAGAGTAGCCCGTGCTCACCGTAACTAGAGAAAGCCCGTGTGCAGCAATGAAGGCACAATGTGGCCAATAAATAATTAACAATTTTTAAAAATTAAAAATTTTTAAAAAAAGTGTTAAAAAAAAAAGACCGTAGGGAGACTGGATGCAGCCCAGAGGCATGCAACAAGCTGGTAGTGGAGCAAGTCCGCTAAACCTTGCTGTTCTCCATTGTTCCATGCTGCCCATACATGAACACTGGGGAAGAGACAAGGGGGATACAGGTGGGATGTTCTTCTTTTCCCTTGAGAGGCTAAGTAATGGTTACTGCTGAGGGAGGGAGGGGACAGGGAGTTGTGGTCACCTGAAACCTGGTGGGTGGTGTTCTGCTGGGGTAAGATCCTGGGGGAGATGCAGGTGGCACCTAGAACACCTACCTAGTGACAAGGTCTATAAGACTAGCTTGAAGGCAGTGCCAAGAGTCTTTTCCTTCCTTCCCACTCCCTGCCCCCCCCCCCCAAGAAAAGTCCAAAGGGTATAGGTTATTCCTTGGAGAACTAGGAGAAGGAAACAAGCCCAGATGTTTGAGGTAAGATGCTCTTAGTAGACTGAGGTTCTGAGGATTCACCAGCCTTGACCTTAGTAGCCCTTCTCAACCCCTTCTGGTGTCCCTTCCCTTTCTCTCTGCAGTTCTCAGCCGGGCAGGATGGTTGCTCAAGCATTGCTGGGGCATCATTTGCCTCCCTATACCCAAAGTCCCTTCCTCTGCTTGAGGCTTTAGTTCTATCTTCAAGAAAACAAGAATGCAGTGGATTTGGACTCTGATTGGCTCTTGGCAGCTGCATGTTCCTGGGGAGGCCACCTAGCCTCTCTGAGGTTGTGTCTTCATTTGAAAAATGATACACATCTTTCAGGATAGTTGGGAGGATTTGTTGAGACAGTGTGAAAAAGTCCAGAACTTAATAAATGTTCACTGTGTGTAACTTAAATGTGAATCAAAATTGCTCCTGTTTTTCTCCTAGCATCAGCCCCTTACTAAACAGAAGGGATGGGATATCTGGTCCAATGTCTGATGACAGGAGGATGAGAGAGCTGGAGCTCAGGGACTCTGTCAAGACACTCTCTCAGGACAACTACCCAGCACAACAAAAGACGAGGTTTTCTCTCAAGGGGTAAGCTCAAAATACACAAGAGCATTAAAAAAAAAAAGTAAAACACATTCATGGGTGACAGATTCATAATGGGATTATTGATTCAAACACAGATCCTCTCTCTTCCTTGCATTTTCCACCCTCTTCCCTCCAAAAATTGTTGCTGATGGCTTGGTAGTGACTCAGGGAGGCAGCTAGCAAGGGACAATGACGTAGCTGCAGCTGGTGCTAAAAATGACCAGCATCACAGCAAAGGAGGGAGCTGGCATCGTCCCGCATCCCTAATCTCCCTCCCTGAACCTTGGTATCTTATCTGTAACAAGGGGGAAAG
The DNA here is from genome assembly GCF_030028045.1 of Hippopotamus amphibius kiboko. Classification (NCBI taxonomy): domain Eukaryota; kingdom Metazoa; phylum Chordata; class Mammalia; order Artiodactyla; family Hippopotamidae; genus Hippopotamus; species Hippopotamus amphibius. The sequence goes on from NC_080189.1 coordinate 159,873,029, forward strand.
AACTTGAGAAGCTGAGTGGATTAAATGCCATAAGGGGTCTGACACCCATTAATAATAGTAGTAAGAATCATGATGTATGGAGTCCCCAGGACCAGACACCACGTTAAATGCTTTAAAAATAGCACCTCCTTCAATCTCTGGCCCAAACTCCATGAAGGCTGGGACTAGGTTTGTCTTGCTTCCCGCCATCTTGTCAGTCCCAGGTATAGTATCCTTCTGCATCATGTAATAACCAAGACTCCCTTATTTTGTAGCCTTATTTTGTGTATTCACAGTATAGCCTTTAAAAAAAATAGTATTTGATGCAAATTTCCTGAGTTTTTTAAAAAAATACTATTATAAATTTATGTATTTATATATTTATTGGGTGCATTGGGTCTTCGTTGCTGCACATGGGCTTTCTCTAGTTGAGGCGAGTGGGGGCTAATCTTCATTGTGGTAGGTGAGCTTCTCATTGCAGTGCGCTTCTTGCAGAGCACAGACTCACAGGCCTCAGTAATTGTAGCGTGCAGGCTCAATAATTGCAGCTCACAGGCTCCAGGGCGCAGGCTCAGTAGTTGTGGCACACCACTTAGTTGCTCCGCAGCATATGGGATCTTCCCAGACCAGGGCTCGAACCCATGTCCCCTGCATTGGCAGGTGGATTCTTAACCACTGCACCACCAGGGAAGTCCCAGCAGGATATAGCCTTATTCCCCCTTTCCAGCGCTGTGCATTTCTAATCTTCCTGACAGTTCTAAGGGGTAGTTGCTATCTTTATCCTCATTTTATGGATGAAAAAACTGAGGCACAGAAGGAAAAGAGAAGCTGGGTAATTTTCCCAAGGTCACCAAGCAAGTGATAGAGCTAGAGTCTGAACCTAGGAGATCTGGCTCTGGACCCCACGCCCTTGACCCCTATGCTAACTCAGGGGGGTCAGGATATGCTCACAAGTCCAGTGTCAGGCTGTTTTATAGGTAAAGCAATGAAAGCTAAGGGGGAAGTTAAATGATTGGCTCTAAGCCACAGAGCTATTAAGCGACAGACCCTGGATGTGGATCCAGGGTGACCAAGCTAAATGCCTCTGAAATGGTACAATTTACTCCTTCAGCCCAAGCTGTGGGTGCCAGCCTTTCCCTGTAGCCCCAGGACCCCCTCCCTGCCCCCAAGTCCACAAATGTCCTAAGTTTGGGTCTGGCCTCAGTTGGGCAGCTCAGAGACAGCCCTCCAACCAGGAGTCCAGTTCTGAGGGTGGGACTGGCTACAGGCTGACGTTGTGCCCTCCCTTCACCTGTAGCCTGTGGCAAGTGTGCCTCTCAGAGGACCTGGGGTTGCCCCTGTTCCCAAACTCTTAGGGCAGGATGGAGATTGTCTCGCTGGGAGTGGGAACTGGCAGCTCTGGATACAGGGTTTGCTCAAGAGATTTTTCATCCTCCTCTCCTGGCAAAAGCTGGGTTTCCATCACTCACATGCTTGTTTTCCATCACTCACGTCCTTGCCTATAGGCTGGCATCTGGCTCATCATGGATGTCCCATGATAAGTCAGGGATATGACAACTGCCATTAACAAAACATCCCATTCATCCTCCTAGGGTAGGCTGGCATGAAGAGGAGACTGAGAAAGGGATGGAGTCAAAAGAAAACAGCCTTTGACACCAGACACATTTGAGGTCGCGTCTAGCCTCTGCTTACAAGCTAGGTAGCTTGGGACAAGTCACCTAACCTCCCTGGGAACTTAAGTTTCCATATTCATAAAATGGGGATAGAAATTCTTATCTGGAAGGCAAAGCCACTGCTCTGCACAACTCTAGGGGACACCATTCACATGACTGACTGTGTGAGTGGTGTCCTATGGAACCCACCTCCATAGAATAAAGGTGAAGGATACCTCAAGATTGCACATCCCTGAGTCTGCACCTTGCAAGTAAGAACAGCTATGCCAACTTTTGGATGTGGAACCAAGGTGCTAACAGGGTCCTTGTGAAGACCTGATATTATGCTGTGTAAAAGGACTGAGGAATGTGGGTGCACAGCAGGCATGACATTATTATGGGATAAGGAGGCAGCCCTCGGAGGGAACAGTGCCCCTCTCCCAGTTACCTCCTGCACTGAGGGATGTCCCTGCCTAGTTCTGGCTCTTGTGTGGACCAGGCCAGAGCGAATGAAGACTCCCTTCCCAACAGCCCTTTTAGCAAGGCTCAGCTTCCATGTCCTATAGGGTTTCCTCTTATTTCTCAGTTTGGACTCCTGGCGACCACAGAGGACACTCGATACCCTGGCAGTGGGCTGGGAGAGTTAGGGGGTTTCAATCTGTTTGGGGGTTTGCAGTTGACTGGTCCAGAAATCTTGAATGGAATTTCTCCCCAGCCTTGTTTTCCAGTCTCTGCCTAAAACAACTCACCTCGTCTTTATTTCCCTTCATAGGATGCCTTCAAGTCAAGACGCCCTTATTAAAAACCTACCTTATGCTATGCTAGGCACAGTAAAGAGGGAAGTGCCAAGGTAGATAGACAGTCCTTAGCCCCAAAAATCTCACAGAAGAATTAGCTGAGGTGGTGGAGTGCAGGGACTCCAGGGACCATGGTGCACAGACGCACGTGTGTGTGTGTGTGTGTGTGTGTGTGTAGAATCACCTTCACTTAACTCTTGGACCCAAGGGAGCCATCCTCCCTGAAAGCAAGGAACCAGTAGCTCCACTGCCCACCTTTGGAATTCAGGCTTTTCTTGTTTTTCCAGGTGAGGGTCCTGCCTGCCGCAAACAGGTTTTCTGCTGCTTCTCACCACTTTTCAACTGGCCCAGTTGGCTGCAATTCCACAGCTTCCAACACAGGAGTTAGTCAAAGGATGGTCTTTGGGGACAGAAGCTCACCTTTTAATTGCCTCTCACACTCTTCTTCCTCCCTCCCCTTTCCCGCCACATCAACAATGCCATCCTCTTTATTTGTTTGCTCAGTGAACTCTGAGGTACAGCAGACCCCTGACTTGTCTATCTGATTTACTGGGAACCCCTAGCTCCTAGCTCAGAGCTAGTAAGGACTCAATACATATTAGTTGAGTGAATGGATAGAAGAATAAATGAAATCTTTCCATGGAAGTTGGGCACCCTTCATGCTTATCTTAGAAAGATGTTCAGATGTCCACTGTTGTTCTCCAAAAGAAGTCACCACCGCTCTTCTTTCCCTCCAGGACCCCTACTCCTGACCCTATTATTCATTCATTCATTCATTGGGCGATATTTATTGAGTAGCTCTTCTGAACTAGGCATTGTATCCTGTGCTGGAGAGACAAGCCTTGAGCTCCTCCACTCCCACATCTCCCTTTTCAAACCCCAGCCCCTTCTCTCTCTCTCAATTGCTACCACACACCATGCCCAGGACACTTGCCCCTTCCTTGTTCTATCTTTTATGGAGTGGTCCCACATTTGGGCTTCTTTGATCCTGCCAAACCTGTATAGGAGTTGAGGGAGGGAGGGAGCAAAACTCCCAGTCTCTAGCACCTGCCCTCAGCCCATCCTCCCACCCCACCCCAGGGACAGTCCAAGCCGGCTCTGCCCAGAATCCCTAGCCATCCTGAAACGGCCCTGAACCTTGCTGTCTCATCTCAGCCTCTGGCGGCCCTGCCCATGGGCGTCCTGCAGAGCCCAGTCCGTGCCCGGACCCCAGCACCCTGGCCCCTCAGTGCTGCCTTCGGCGGGAGCTGCCAGCTTTTTGGAATTCCTAATCGCTCCTGGCCCCGGTGATTGGCTGCTCAGCTCTGACCCCACTTGGGCTGCCGCCTGGTTGGATAAAAGGGGAATCTCCTTGGGGCTCCAGAGCATTAGACATCGGAGGGGGCACCTGGGACCAACTTCGTGAAGCGGGGAGCCCGGCGGGGGGGTGGGGGGAGCCAAAGACCTGCGGCCTCGGCCCCTCCACAGAGCCGAGAGATGACGGGGAAAGCGGGGGAAGCGCTGAGCAAGCCCAAAGCCGAGTCAGTGGCCAAGAGTACCTCGGGGGGCGCCCCGGCCAGGTGCACCGGGTTTGGCATCCAGGAGATCCTGGGTTTGAACAAGGAGCCCCCCAGCTCCCACCCGCGGGCTGCCCTCGACGGTCTGGCCCCCGGGCACTTGCTGGCCGCGCGCTCCGTGCTCAGTCCCGCAGGAGTGGGCGGCATGGGGCTACTGGGGCCCGGGGGGCTCCCCGGCTTCTACGCACAGCCCACCTTCCTGGAAGTGCTGTCCGACCCGCAGAGCGTCCACTTGCAGCCGCTGGGCAGAGCATCGGGGCCGCTGGACACCAGCCAGACGGCCAGCTCCGGTAGGTGAGGGCGAGGCTTGTGTGGCTGCCTGACTGGGGTGAGAACCGGGAACCCCACGCCGTCGGCTCTCGCTAGCACCGCAAGGCCTCCTCCTGGCGCAAAAGTTCGTGCCAGGCCGAGGGGTCGCAGAGCGGGCCCGGGGCCGGCGCGCCCGGGGCGGGGGCCCGGGAGGATGCTCCCGGAGGCGGCCCCCGCGTTTCCGGCGGCCGAGCTGTTCTCCCGTCCCCGCATCGGGCCCGGCTCTGCCGCGGCGCCCGGTTGGGGCCCCACTGGAAACATGGCTTAGGGTGTCGGAGCTCGTGGGGCATTTGGAGGTTCCCCTCCGCTGCTCCGCTTCGGCCCCGGCCTCTCGGAGGACCCGCGCTCCTAGAGCCCGATTCCATTCCGGGCGTTGGCGGCCCAGGAAACGGGTGCCAGCTTCGGGCCCCAGCCCTGGTGTCCAAAGTTGTCTTTTCCTTCCTCCTTCCCTCCGTTCCAAGCCTCCCGCGTTGGTCAGCTGGGTTTTATTTTTCACCTCGCGAGCTTAGACAACCCGGCCACCGCGGCCCGAGATCCCACCTAAACGGCACAATATCTCGGATGCCAGCGCCTCGCGGGCTCGGGGCCCCTGGACGACCCCGCTGCACCCTTCCCGGGCCGGTTTCCCGGCCGCACGTCTCCGCCAGCTTGGCCCTCCGGCTCCGGTTCGCGCTCTGCGATTTCCCCGATTTTTCGCTGTCGTTTTATGTATTTCTATTTATTTGGAGGGGCAACGAAAAGCGGTGCGTCCCAGTCTCTCCAGTCCCGAGCGGGGGCGCATGGTGCGGGCACTGCAAAGGGGGCTGTGCCCGGGCGCCCCCAGGCCTTCCCGGTGTCCAGCTCTCCGCGCCCGGGCTCCGCTCCTGGGGGGCCACCTTCTGGACCCCCGCGCCGGGGCTGCAAGCGCAGGGCAGGGCGCCGAGCCCGGGGCACCGCCGGGGGGCCCTGCGACCCGCCGGGGCTGTCTCGCTCCCCGGCCGTGCCTGCTCCAGGCGTGCCGGGGCCTTTGCTTCTCTTACAACGAAATCTGTTCCCAACCTCCGGATTCCAGCGCCGGCGTGGGTAGAAACGGCCGCGGCTTAGGGATGGGGTCGACCTCGCGGAGGGCTTCCCGGGGAGACAGAGCAGGCCCGGCTGCTCCTGGAGGCCGCCGGGGGTGGGGCCCTCGCGGGCTTCGGGAGCCTGACGCGCCTGGGTGCTGCGGGGCGCGCCCCCCATTCTGCCGCGTGTGCCTCCGCCCGCTTTTCAGATTCTGAAGATGTTTCCTCCAGCGACCGAAAAATGTCCAAATCCGCTTTAAATCAGACCAAGAAAAGGAAGAAGCGGCGACACAGGTAAGGCCCTATTCAGCGCTTTCTGTCACCTTCCTGCTCACCCACCCACTGTCGTCCCCTGTTCGGGGGTCAGGTCGCTCGGACCCTAATTTCGCCGGCTCTAGATCGGAGGTCCGAGGTTGTGCCGGGACGGGGAGACCGGGCGTCGTTTGGGGACACCCGTCTGGGGCCCTGGCTTCCGGCCGTGCCGGGTGAGGATCTTGAGCGGCCGCCGGGGAAGTGGCACCGTTTCAGGCTTTCTCCTGCTTCTCCGGGAGAAAGGAAAGGCCCCAGCTAGGGCTAAAGCCGGCCAGAGAGGAGCTGGCGGCCCCCAGATGCCATCCCTGCATCGGCACATTCGGAGAGCCACGCACACCTCTCGGCTGGCAGATCGGCTCTCACCTCCGGCCGGAGCCGGTTCCTCTGCCCTCTGCCCCGGCCCCTATTCCTCTCCCGCCATCCCTGTCAGCGCCGCCAACCCCCTATCTTTCTGCGCCCACCGTTCGCAAAATCTTGAGCGTGATACCCGCATGGATGGCAGATTTTCCTTTGGCTTCTGCTCCTTTGTGGTCCGTAAGCCTCAGTTTCCTTGTCTGTAAAATGGGGAGGGAAGAGTGTGTGGTCTGGATGACCCCACCAGCCCTTGCTGGAGTGGAATGGGCTGCACTGGAGGATACAGACTAAAGAGATAGCTTTTTTGTTTTTGTTTTTCTTTAAATATTTTAAACATAGACATCACTTGCACAAAGTTAAAATACAATAGGTGCCGAAAGCTATATTCTGAAATTCCGCCACCCCAGACCGCATCCGCAGCGTCACCATCCGCAGCCTCACCAGCGCTCCCGATTCCTTGTGTAAATTTATAAGGAGGTTTCCAAGAACTAAAGGAGTGAGAACAAAAAATTGACCTGACTCTCTGTGGGTGCTGCTTGCAGGCGCTGGCCCTGCGCCCACTCCGGCTCTGTTTTCCCAAATCTCTCTCCGCCCCAGTGCGGGGGGGGGGGGGGGGGCGCCCGTAGGGTTCCCGCTGGCTCTGTGGACTTTTCCCCCTGGGGTGTTCTCCATCTCCCCATCCCACCTCCTCCTCTTCTTCCCAATTTCTTCTCAGCCTCTTTGCACCCATTTTCTGGGTGCTTTTCTGCGCTTCTCTCTTCCTTCACCCCCGGAAACGATCCCCACATTTTAAAACTGCTCTTCCTGACCTCGCGGGCCCCAACAGGTTAGGGCTCGAATGAGAGTGAACTTTGACTTGGTTTCTTGTGACCTCGGTGTGTTCCTTTCAGGCAGCTGTTTGTTTTTGTTTTGTTTGTTTTGTTTTATTGTAAATGGAAACGTCGTTTTCAGTCCTGATCCTGGGTCATTTTTTACATTCATCCTTCCAACAAATATTCATTAAAACACCTCCTGGGCACCCGTATCCTGCTGGTCCCAGGGTGGGGGTAATCCTGTCAGCCCCTGGAGCCTAGACAGGGACCTCCAGCAGAGACAGGGCCCTGGAGGGCAGGTCGGAGTCCGGCTGACCGGCTTCTGTGCTGCTGCCTGAATCGGGGTGGGGGAGGGTTCCCATAGCCAGGAGAGCCCTGGACAAAGCACCCTCAGGAGCAGTGTTTCTGCATGGGGGCATCTCCTTGTGTGGCACTTGGAACTGGCTGACCACAGCCGAAAGTCCACGCTTAAGGTTCCTGATCCTCTATCCTCACCTGATACCCTCTCCATCAGCGAAAACTTTGGGTGCTTCAGAGGGTTCCCCCAGGAGACGGGACAACAGCCCTAGGCTTCGGGCTATTTTTGGTGCATGAAGGGAACAGATGTTTGGAGGGAGGAGAATGGTTGATGCAGTTTTTAATTAGTAAAAAAATATGTTTTTCTGAGCTTCCCGCATTTGGGGATTTCAGGTAAGAGACCCTGGAATCTGGTGATGAGAGATGAGCATCTCTTGATCTCCCAGAAACACATGGAGCTTAGCCGGGGTTAGAGAGGGGAGTGGGGATGCAGCATCAGCCTTTGGATTCTCTTTGATTTTTCTCTTCTCTTTACCTGGGAGGCTCAGCTCCTGTAGACCGGTTACAATGGGAAAGCGAAGGGTCTGGGGTTCTGCGTAAAGCCAGGAGCAGGGTTTGGGTCACATTGTGCAGGGCACGGGGGACGCTCCCTGGAGAGCACGTCGGCGTAAACGCGTGGATTAGCTCTGAGACAGGAACGAGGGGGAGGCTGGGGGATTGGAGGCTTTGTCTCATTTCATTTCTTTCTTAATTCCTTTCTTTCTTATTTTTGTTTTTTGTTTGGTTTGGTTTGGTTTGGTTTTATTTTTGTGTTTTTGTTTTTCTCTAATGAGAGCTCTCCCAAGTAGAGGCTGGCACTTGAACGGTCCTGAATGACCTGCCATCACCTTTCCTCTTTGGCTTGGCCAGGCCACAGTAGTCGTGTGCCTCAGTTTTCCTAGTTTTGAAAAAGACTTGCATGTTTCGATTGTTTATTTTGACTGTCTGTTCAGGGGCCCTTCAGTAAGTGGCAGCAGAGAAATAGAAAGCAGCAGATCTTCAGAATTCTGAAGAATTAACTTTCTGTATACATAAGCATTCTGTTCCCCCCAAGAGAATAGGAGCAACGATTTAGAATCAAACCAGTCATTTTCTATAAAGAGCAGAATCGTTCTCACACATCCCCTGCATCATTCTTCAAGATGTTAAAGCCCTGACACCAGCACGAGGAGTATATAGGGGTTACATTGAGACTTTTTTCTTGTGTTGGGTGAGGGCGAGGGCAGCAGTGAGGGATTTTAACACACACCCCCCACCCGCCGCCCCATGCTGGCCCCAGGGTCCAAATCCCAGAGGCTCAAGCAAGGAATGTACCATCGTACAAGTTGAGTCTGTGAAATCCTGACTGTATTGCCCCTCCAGCTTGTTGATGAAGTTTCAGGATAAAGGTCACCTAGAACTTGGTGAAATTCAGGTCTGAAGCGAGAAGAATTTGTGCCTGTAAGTCAGTGTGTAGTGTATTCAAGAAAGGGGGACTATGAACCCCTTAATATTGGAGGTGGAAAAATTGTATGTGGTAGAGCATTCCATTTGCTAGGGTGAGAGGATGTAGCTTTTACTGGATTCTTAAAGCAGTTTATGACTCAAAATAGGTCCATGTGAACTGCCCTGTGGGGGGTGGGGGGCTCCCGCTGGGTGAGTGGCTGAGGCTGTGTGTGGGATGGTGGGGAGGTGGCCCTTGCCTTCTGAGCACAGGAAGGGACAGAACACCCCCTCCCCCTCTCCCCGCCCCCAAGACTCTGAGGGCAGCTCTAAGGAGGCTTTAGGTCTGGGCAGGTGAGGCGGGCGGCAGGGTGCTGAGGTGGGGTGAGGGGCTGGTAGATTCCGTTCTCCGCTGTACAAACACTGGGGCTGGGGCAGCTGCTGCATTTGACCTTCTGGTGAATCTTCGAACTTTGAGTACAGTTTAAAAGATCAACCCTCTTGTCTGTGAGAGCAGCCCAGGAGGCAGGCCCCAATGGGGCTGAGGTACTTATTTACCTGGTGAGCCCTTCACACTGTGCCTGGGAGGAGGAAGAGGGGCTTTCTGCAGTTTTCTAAAATTTGTGTCTTAACACCCTTTCCCCCAAAGCACGTCCAAGAAGATTCCCAGTACGAAATGTCACTGAGGGCTGAAATAATGCCCCAACCGCCAGAAGCGAAGTGTGGGCCCTCAGACTTGAATGAAGAAGAGTCCAAAGCGGGGGTGGGGGTGGGGGTGGCTGGGGAGGGTGGGGTGGGGGGGAGAGAGAGAGAGGGAGATTGCATCCGATTGTGCTGGCTGAGCCTGGGTTTGGGGTCTGTCCAGGAGCCATAGGTGAGGGCCATTCTATCCTCTCTGGGACACGTTCTTTCCATTTTGGGGGTCCTGACTACTGGTTTTGCTCCCTTCAGGACAATCTTTACCTCCTACCAGCTAGAGGAGCTGGAGAAGGCATTCAATGAGGCCCACTACCCAGATGTCTATGCCCGGGAGATGCTGGCCATGAAAACGGAGCTGCCCGAGGACAGGATACAGGTAACAGCCCTGAGTCCCTCTCTCACACTTTCCTCACCCTCAGGGACATCGACTGCCCCAGCCTCCCAGATACCCATCTCCCACCCCCCTGCTACCGTGTGCACTGGCCTGTAATCATGTCCTCAGGCAGAACAGTTCGCTTAAGCAGACAGGTATTTGCTGAATACCTACCATGTGAGGTGGGCACCACTGGGGGAACAAGACACTTGCCAGACGAGGTGTGGCCTGCTGCTGCAGACTGTGGGCTTCCTGGGGGGTATGTCAGACAGACCGTGAGGGCGCCCGTGGTGGCAGAAGGAGTTCTGGGTGGGTCCTGGGTTCTGAGCAGGGTCTCTGTTGTGGCAGGTGTCTCCCAGGTAGTACATGTCTGCTTCAAGGCCTGAGGTGGCTCCAGGCCTCTCTGGGTGCCTGGGCGGGGGGAGCGTCTGTTTCCCTTCCTCCCACTGCCCTCCCCATGAGGAAGAGGTTGCCCCCTACCTTCCTACATACCTCCACCCACTTGAGGCTCCTTGCTGCTCACAGCCCAACAGCTGGCCCTGCCCAGGGCTCCTGTTCCTCGACGTCTCCCAGCTCTGGCCCAGGATGTGCTGATGAAGCGCCCCCACTCCCCTTGCCAGAGAGTTTCGTGGCAGAACCAGCCCTGACCTGGACTGGGCCGTGCCCAGCTGTGCTGGGCGCCAGGCCACCTTTCATCAGTAGCAGGATCCTCCCAAGTCCAGGACGCCCCTAGCTGGGCAGGAGCAGGCTTCTTAATCATTTCTCTGGGAGGAGAGGAAGTCTGATGATTCTCCAGACAGGGCCTCCATGAGGAGGAAGAAGTGATGGGGTGGAGGAACATTTCCAGAAAGTTTGGGGTTGCCTTAGTTGGATCCAGACCTTGAGTCAAAGCTGCTCCTATCAGGACTCCTGAGTAGCCTGGAGTAGTTGATTGCCGAGGCTGGGAAAGGGCGGGAAGGGGCCCACCTTCCTGAAACACCTTCTGCTCCAAACCTCCTCCTCCTTCGTGTCTCCAGGTGTGATGTATGTTGGGGGGGTAGGGGACAAGTCCAGAGAAGGAACCAAATAAGGTATGTAGGTTCTTTGAGCTCTCTCACTGGAGAACCAGAGAACGGGTAATGAGCTGTGAGCTGCTTTTCCCAAAGAGCCTTCCTCTCCCCTGGAAGTCTGTTGGGAATTTCAGCCAATGGCTTTAGACAGCGACACTATCAATAAGCTCAATTATTCATAAGCAGATTATCTGTTCTGTGCATTATCCGTGGTGGCCTGGATCCATCACCCCCATCCAATTGGGGAAAGGCTGGGTGTTGATTCTGAATTGTGTGTGTGTGTGTGTGCGCGTGCGCGCACGCGCGCGTGCAAGCCAAGGCCCAATCCAGTTGATACGTGGTAGTAACCCCTGCCTGGCCTTCAGTAGCACAGAGTTGGCCATTACAAGTGGCTGGGGTGGGGTGGGGCTGCCAGATTTCCCCGCTGGTCGGCCCCACATTTGCACTATTGACCAGTAGGAAGGAGCAGCTTGTCTCTTGCAGTGGGTTGTCCTAAAATCCATTTGGCTGTAGTGCTGGTGGGTGGGAGTGTCTGAAGGATTTGGGGAAAGCTTGCCCTCTGCTGTAACTGCATTGCTACAAATGCCCATCCGGCGGACTCTAGGCTTTTTTTTTTTTTTTTTTTTTTTTTTTTATTATTATTTTATTTTATTTTTTTGGGGGGTACACCAGGTTCAATCAACTGTTTTTATACACATATCCCCAGACTCTAGGCTTTTTTAACTTGAGTGGGGAGTTGTCCACAGGGTGGTGTCTGAACCTGCCAGAACCAGCATGGAGGAGCCAAGGCTGTAGAGCATGTTGATTTCCTGGGCTGCAAGGATTGGCTGTGAAATCTGTGGTTACAGGAGAACCAAGCCAAGGATGTCTCCAACTCTTGGAGCACCGCCTGGTTCTTTGGCTAAACGCTGCCCCCGGAAGGTATTTGTGAGTTATCAAATAGCCCTGTCCCCAAATGTGTTACCAAGTGGCCTGGGAAAGGTCTGTCACATCTGTTAGTGACTCACAGCTCTAACCCACAGAGCAGTTCCCATGTGCCCGGTGTTCTAACTACACGACGTGCACAGCAGAGGCAGGGCTGTGCCGTGGTTAGGGACACCGACTCCAGAGCTGGACCATCTTCACCAGTTCACAGCCGAGTGGCTGTGGACAAGTTACTTCACCAGCTTGAGCCTCCCAGTGCTCATCTATAAAGTGGGGGTGACAGTGGCAGCTCCAGGTGTGACGGGCCGTGTGGGTAGTCTGTTCCAGGCGGGCCCGGCACCGGCCCAGCTCACTCGGTTTCGACTCTGATCTCATTAAATCCTGGCAACAACTGGCAGGGGAGAGAACACTAGCCTCCTCTTATAACTGAGGAAACTGAGGCACAGCAACTGCTCAAGGCCACACAGCTAGTAAGTGGGGGACACAGGGACCCCCCTGAGGTCCCTTTAGGCTGCACCTAAAGCCCACTCATTAACCACCTGCCTCTTGGGTTTGAAGGCTTTGCTTTGACTTGAAGTTGGGGGAACAGAGATGATTTGAGGTCAGTTGGGAAGCCTGTATCAAATCTTCTTTATAAAAAAACAACAACCCAGTATATATTGAGTACCAGGCACTGTTCTAAAAACCCCCCAAAACTCACTTATAAAAAAAATTAATTTTTAAATGGGCAAATTCATGTACATGAGTTCAAAAGGGTGAAAGATGAGTCTCCCTTCCCACTAGGCACCAGCAGCCCCTCCAGGGGTTACCAGTTTCCTTTGGTTCCTTCCAGAGATAGTTTATGTATATTCTATTCCCAAAAAATCCTCAGAACGCCCGATGGACTAGCTGCTATTACTATTCCCACGTTACAGGTGGGGAACCTGAGGCCCAAAGCTCAGACCTGAGTCCCTTTAGACTCCAGAACATGTGTTTCACTACACTGGCCCCTTCCTCCCCATTCCCTCTCCGCATGTGTGGGACCAGTGCATCTAAGGACAGACCCTACCACTCAGAGCCAGTCCCCTCCCCGCCCCCAGCTTCCAGGCCTTTGTCTGTGTGTTGGGGGTGAAGCAGGGGCAGTTATTAGAGGCTCCAAGTCTGAAGTTAGACATTCTCAGGTGGAATGGAAAGGTTATTGGACTGGATATCCAGTCAGGGACCCAGATCTTAGTTCTGGCTCTGACACCCACCAGGCATGGCAGAGGCCAAGTCATCTGTAAAAGGAAGAGGGGGAATCCCTCCCAGAGAGCAGCCTGCTTAGGGTCACCTCTTCCACTGGGCCCCTGGGCCGCTGTTGGTGGAATGGAGGTGTGGGACAGCCCCAGGTGGACAGCTGAGACCCACACTTTTTTTTTTTTTTAAATTTTAAAGTTTTTATTTATTTATTTGGCTGCGCTAGGTCTTAGTTGTGGGCTTCTTAGTTGCAGCATGTCGGGATCTAGTTCCTCCACCAGGGAGGGAACCTGGGCCCCCTGCACTGGGAGCACAGTCTTAACAACTGGACCACCAGGGAAGTCCCTGGGACACACACTTTTGCTGGGCCAACCCGGGTAAGCTCCTGGATGTGTCTGAGACATACTGTCTAATGTCTAATGAGAACCCAGTGTAGATGTGAAAAGTCAGACACACCTACTTCTAATCTTTGTTTCACTGCCAGCAAGTTATACTCCCAGCCTCAGACTACTCGTTTGTGAACTAATAATAATAAAAATTATCTAAAATAACTTAACAAAAGTATTATTATTATTGGCATTATTAGTACATAACGTTGTCCCAGATATTAAGTGCTTTCCATGCCGTTTTTCATTACATCCTCACAACAACTAGATGAGTTAGATGCTATTCTTATCTCCATTTTCTGGATGAGGAAACTGAAGGGCTGAGAGGTGAAGTAAGTGGCGGACTGGGACTCAAACCCGGTACTCGAGTACAATCGTAGGAGAGCACAGCAGGGAAATGGGAGCACCTATCCACAGAAACTGGCATAATTAATGCAAATTGCAGTGACGAGGGGTCAGGCCCCTCAGTAGTGGCCGATTTCCTCCGCCTTTGTGCTTTGAGGGCAAGCACTTCCTCCCTATACATCTCTCTGGGTTGGAGTGAAGCAATAAGGTGCATTGTTGGGGAAAAAAGAGATTTCCAGTCTTCACATCAGACTCAGACATGAAGTCCTATTTGTGTCTCTGAGAAACGCTGGGATATGGCATTCTGGAAGCCGCTGCCAGATGTCAGCCCTAGAGGAGAGGAAATGGGTTTCAAGACTGACTTTATTTCCTCTGTGGGGTCATTGATTCTCAGAGTTGTTAGACAGGAGTATATTAATATAGTCACTGATGTGTTTACTGTATTTTTTTCTGACAAAAGTTGTGCTAATTTAAAATGCCTACATTACAGAGATATGCACGTGCAAAACGAACAGCGCCATCTCACCTCCACTCTTAGCCCGGTGTGTTTGGAGGGATGAGATTTGGATTCTCTGACTAGCACTGTTCCATTCTGCCTCTTTTAAAGTGGTCCCCTCCCAAGGGTAGGGAACAAAGTTAGAAGTTAGAAGATAGCTGCCTGGATGGGAAAAGGGTTGCAGTGTGTCTCAGTCCAGGACATTTATTAGACTCACAGGGCAGCTTTTTAAAATGACCCATGCCAGCCTCCCACAATGCTGGGTTTGATTTGGTGTGGAGCCTTGGCATCTGTACATTTTTTTAAATTAATTAATTAATTTATTTATTTATTTTATTGGCTGTGTTGGGTCTTCGTTGCTGCACACGGCCTTTCTCTAGTTGCAGTGAGCGGGGGCTACTCATCGTTGTGGTGCGCAGGCTTCTCACTGCGGTGGCCTCTTGTTGCAGAGCACGGCCTCTAGGCGTGTGGGCTTCAGTAGTTGTGGCACACGGGCTCAATAGTTGTGGCTCACAGGCTCTAGAGTGCAGGCTCAATAGTTGTGGCGCATGGGCTTAGTTGCTCCACGGCATAGTGGGATCTTCCTGGAGCAGGGATCGAACCCATGTCCCCTGAATTGGCAAGCGGATTCCTACTCACTGCGCCACCTAGGAAGTCCATCTGTACATTTTTAAAGCTCTCCAGGTGATTGTGTGCAGCCAGTGTAAAAATGCTGGGTCAGAGGCTCAGGAAAAGGGTTTCTCTGTTTTAAATGGGTTAATAAGAGTAGAAGAAAGTGCACTATTGGGGGACATGGTGGGATGACCTGTCCAGAGGTTCTGGGAAGGATGCTGTCTGGGGCTGCCAGGAAACATGAGCAGAGCTGCCCCCTAGTGGACATCAGAGGGTACAGCAAGGCCAGGCTTCTCCCAGCCTGAAGATGGGACTGGAAAGGGTGTGCTGAAATATGTTGTCAGAAGTGCTGAGTGGATGTGGAGTGTGAGGTCGTTAAATCACACCAGCAATGAGCCCAGATTAATCAGCTTCCAGTCAGAGGAGAGGAGAGAAGGTAGGTGAATGTGATGGAAACTGCCACATGGCAGAAAAAGCTGGGCCTGATGGCCTGAAGCAAGATTGGAGGGCAGGGCCTGGAGTAGCCAAGGGGCCAGAGTGTGCAGAGCAGCGAGCACGCACGATGTCTCCTTTAGGGGCCGATCCTGGAGGGACCGCAGAGGGAAGGAGGCCCGGGCGTGTAGTCCTGTGGGAATATAAGGCTGGGAGCTTGTGACAACAAGAGAAGCCCTGGTTACCCACAAGGGAGAGAGGCAGAGCCGACAGTGTTGCCTGGCCAGCTTGATAGGTGCCCTGTAGCAGAAGCATTTGGCAAGAAGCCCTTTCCTGGGTCCAGTCCATCCTTGCAGGCGGGAGCTCTTGGGACCTTCTCTGCCAGGTGTAACAGCCAGGTGTCAGACCAGCTGTTGACAGCCAGAGGCCTCCTACCTGGACTCTCTAAGTGCACCTGGGGCACCACCTGTGAGGGGAAGTGCACCAGGAAATCCAGGCTCTTTCCTGAGCTGGAAGATCTTCCCTGCTCTCCTTTCCCTGGGACTCCCAAATTGGTGATACTTGATGTCCCTTTTGGGCCCCTTCTCAGGCACTCGGAGGCCTGAAGTGGAAGGCAGAGCTCTGGTTCTTGCCAGGGCCTGGGACGCAGGCTCTCCTGAAGTGTTCCAGACCCAATTTCCTTGGGAGTGGAGCAGTGTCTTCTACAAAGCGCACAGTCAGGAAAGTGAGAGAGGGATTGAAGGAGTGTTGTGGGCTTGACAGAACCAAGAGATCAAGCAGGAAAGGGGGCCTAAATGCTGAGAAGGAATGGGAGGTGGGAGATGGGAGGCCCTGGCTTTATGTGAAAAGTGTCACTGAGCATTTGCTGAAAAGCAAATCCTCGTCTTGTTGCACATCTGTCCACGGAATTCACCCAGCATCGGGCCAACATATTTTAGTTCTTACAACATGCCAGGCATTTCCCATGCACTATTCTGTTGAATTTTTACAACAAACTTGCGAAATAACACAGAGCAGATGAAGAATCAGAAGCTCAGAAAGGTTAAGAAATGCAGCCAAGGTCACAAAGGCAGTTGGAGGCAGAGCAGGGATCTCCAACCCAGTTCTTCTAGCTCCTGATCATAGCTGAGTGCGTGGATGGTCTCTTGCATTTGCACCTCAAGTGTCTGGAATACACTGGAAATGTGGGGAGAGCTGCAGGGGCATCTCTTTGGCCTCTAGAGGGGAAATCAGAGGCTATGTTACAATCTTACAACCTGGAGATTAGTTCTGTCCCCCCACTGCACCTCCTAGAGTTGTTGTTTTTGTTGTTTTATTATTACTATTTGTCAGTCCAGGCTTGCATCAGGGCACGTGGAGGAGGCCAGAGGGGCAGGTAATGCCATTGATTAACCTGCCCCCTGCACAGACTCCCTCTGACTTTCTGTGCCTCCACTGAAATAATAAGTAGCGTTTATTGAGCACCTTCTGTGTGGCAAACGCTGATTTTAGGCACTTTCACTTATTTCATTAATCCCCAAAACAACCCAGAAAAGTAGGTATTCTTATTTTATGCTTGAAGAGACTGAGACTAAGGGAGGGCAAGGAACTTGCCCAGGATCACACAGCAATTTTTGTCACCGTTGGGAATTCCAGTTCAGGACTGGCTGCTTTCAATGCTTCTTGCAAATGTTTAAGTTCTGCACTCATGCTGGTTGCTTCCAGGAAGGGAAGAGAAAGGCAAATGTGAAGAGTGGTTAGGGTTAATTCTAATTCCTTGTCCTCTTTTCTCCAAGGCACCAATGCCACAGCTTCCCTGCCAACTGTCCTAAAAAAGAAATTGTTCTGGCTGTCCAGGTTTCCTCCATAAATTGGAGTAGCATCTGGTCTTCAAAGAGAGCCAGGCATTCCAGGAGCCCACAACCAAGGGTCCGGATGACTCCTGGTTTGAGCGACCAGCTGGCACCAACTCCCCTGGGAGTGTCTGTGTGCAAAGTCTGATCTGCAGACCAGTTATTCATTTGTCCAAATTAGGAGACCGGAGAAAACTATGTGCATCTCAAGTCTGCGCCCCCTTCTTCAGTGTTCCAGGAAAGATGATGTTTCCATCTGAGAGCCCCGCCCCCTCTCAAGCTTCTGAATAAGAGGGAAGCCAGGGCAATGCACCTTTCTGGACATCCACGCTTGGGGGGTGGGGGGAAGTGAGCACCTCTGCTTTTGTTGTCTCCACAATCCCTTCTCCAGAATACCTGATTCTAAACCATGCCGAAAGCAGGCACTTCTTTCATCAGTTTGTCATCAAAACTCATTCTTGGCAAAAACCGGATCTGACCTGAGGCTCTTTATTTGTCCCTTATGAATATGTGTACCTTTTGCTGCAGAAATGAAAGCTGATTTGACTATGGGGTGCTGCTGCTGCTGCTGCAGGATGTTGCATAATATGTAGTATATGCATCACATATTTTTTCTAAAATCCAAAACATTCTGGAGTATGGCCCCAATGGGTTCCTGCTAAGGGCTTGTGGCCTTGTTGTGTTATAAAGCACTATTTTCAAGTAGGAAGGTCATCTCCTGCCCAGGAGGCAGATGGCTTACTTAGATTCATAAAGATAGCCTTCCCAAGCCTCTGGGGTTGGACTTGGAATTCCACCTTGGAATTCCATCACCAAGAGGTTCATTCTTTGCTGTTCTTCTCTGTGAGGTGGATGAAACCGGAAGTCACACCTCTCTGTGGCTTAGGCCTTTTAGGTTGTTCCTCTGTGCGGAAAAGCAGCTTGAGACAAGTGAGTACTTGTAGACGACGACCAAGTGCTAATGGGAAGAAAGATGGGACAGGACAGAGGTCTCAGGCAAACCACAGGCCTTAGGTATGGCAGAGGGCCTGCAGGACAGAGGGCCGCTGGGGAGAGATCTAAACACAGCGCAGAGCCGGGCCAGGCCCATGCGCTGCGCACCGCGCTCCACTCTTCAGTGCGTGCTCGGAGCACATCTATCCAACAGCCCTCAGGTTGCACAAGCCCGTTCCTTGGCCGGGTTCACTCAGCGCGGCTTGGGTGCAGACCCGGGGGAGGCCTTGCATTGGCTCCACGGCTCTCCAGCAGGGACGGCACGTGCCAAAGCCAGGGATGGCAAAGGTGCGGCTCACCGGGGACCGCGCCACTCGGGGTGGGACGGACGGCGCGGGCGCGGGCTCGGCGTGCGGATGGAGAGGCCCGGGGTGTCCGAGGCCGCCTCTCTCCCGCTTTTAGAGGCTCCCAGTTATTTACAAAGGAAGAAATGCCAAGAACAGGTCACACACGTTTGGGTCAACTTAACAGTGTGCTCGGACGGTGCGGTCCTTCCGCAGCCCCGCAGCGCGTCTGCGCCCCCGGGGCTCTCTGGGGGCCTTTGGGGGTGCGAGGCGGGGCGGCCTGGGCGCCCCCTGCTGGATGCGGCCGGCCGCGCTCGGCCCCAGACGCGCGGCTGCCGGGAGCCGCCGAGGCGCTCCCTCCGCCCCCTGGCGGCGGCGGCGGGAACCGCAGGGGCGCGCGGATTCTGAGCCCCGGCCCCGGGCCTCCCCGGCGGCCGAGGCAGCAAAGGGTTAAGCTGTCAGCGGCGCGACGTTAAACAGGTGTCAAAGGCGCCCCATATATCTGCAGATTGAAATCAAATTCTTTGCCGTATAAAAAGATAAATTACCCAGGCGCTGCCGCGCGTCCCACTCATCACGCCAGCGCCAGACGGCAAGCAATTTTTTTTTTTTTAATGTGCTAACGACCTAATCAAGCAATCAAGTCGGAGAAGATTGCAGAGTGACCGGGGCAGCCATCTGCCGGCGAGCCCCGCATTCATTTCCCGCGCCCCTGCGTGGGGCGGGGGCCGGGGAGCGAGCTGCCGGGGGAAGAGGGGGAAAAAAACCCTAAACAAATTAACACCCAATTTTCCCCGTCTAATTAGTTAAATGAGAAGTGTTTGGGGTCCCCCGAGGAGGGGGAGCGGCTCGCGGCGCGGCTCGCGCTGCCTCCCCAGCATTAATTAGTGCGGGTCAATGCCACGGCTCCCGGGAGATCAGCCGCTTTAATTTCCCGTGATATTTCAGTGCCTGAGGCCCATCGATTCAAACAGAAATTAACTTATTTTTCAATCAGCCCAGGGCTGCCCCTGGGGGTGACTCTTCTTTTGCCGCCTCCTGAATAGAGCTGGAGCAATTTTTCATCAAAAGCTGAAACCACAGCCGCCGGAGGCGGGGAGGGGGCCCGGAGGGGAGGGCGGGGACCTGGCCGAGGCGAGGGAATGGAAATCGCCCAGGAAACTAATAGATTTTTCAGAATCCGCCTCTGCCCTCCCCTCATCCCCCACTTCCTGGGGCGCCTGGGCGTCTCGCCGCCCCGGGGGTCAGGGCCTGGAAGGCCTGTGGGGGGGCAAGAGAGGGCCAGCAGGCCTCGGGTCCTTGCAGCGCCCACCCGTCTCCCCAGGGCGTCTCACCTGCTCGAAGGTCAGTGCAGCTGTCCCGGGTCCTGGCTCCTGTTAACTGCGGGAAGCCTCAGGAAAGCTGCTTGGGGGGGGGACCAAGAAAATCCCCCCTCCTCTAACACAGCAGGGACCCTGGGGTCTCGTTCAAAAACCTGGCTGGAGTGTTGCTGATATGCGCAGCGCACCCCGTGCTCGTTCAGACCCTGCACCAGTCAGCTTTGGAGCCAGAGAAGCATCCCCTAGCATGCCCACGGCACTGTCCTAGGTCCCCACCTTCATGTGCTCCTCACACCAGAAGAATTTTGTCTTCCCTCCCTGAATGAAGGATGGCTGTCCAGCTCCCCCAAATGTCATTCAAAGTTAGGTCCAAAATTGTGGAGAGTGGGTGAATGGAGGCCACCAGGCATGGCAGGGCTTGGCCAAGACTGGGCAGAGAAGGGAGGCTGATTCAGGCCTTCTGGGAGTGTCCTCTGCCCAGCTTTGGAGTAGTTCCCAGGCTTCCTGACACCTGGATGAAATGCCCTTTGTTTCCTGAGTCCACACTCACCTTGCCTGCCCTGGACTGCTCTGGCCTCTGGAGTTCTGGTGGAGACAGAGCCCTGAATCAAAGGCACTGGTCAGAAAAGGGATTCTGTTTGTATGCTGGAGGTGTGAACACTTGCAAGAGAGCTATGAAGGTCAGGCTTCTCAGCTGCAAACTGAGGACCCCATGGGGAACTAACTGCCCACCTGCAAGACCCTGTCAAGGAAGCGTCCCTACCCCATCACCCTAAACCGCTTTGATTAAAAAAAAAAAGAAAAGAAAAAGACCATTTGCCTATCATATTGTCACAGGACTTGTGTCTCATTCTGGATGCCCTGAGGCTGGAGGAACCCCAGGGGTTTCATGGGGTGGGTGAGCTTAAGGAAGGATGTCCTGCTGGAGAAACCAAAGTCACAAGGGAATGGGGCCACTGGCAGTCAAAGAGGTCAGGCCCTTAACTGCTCACAGACACAACGGGGTAGGGGCCTGGCCTCTGCCTCATAGAGGATGCCCCTGACCTATGTGTCTGCACTTGTAGGTCTGGTTCCAGAACCGCAGAGCCAAGTGGAGGAAGCGGGAGAAGTGCTGGGGCCGGAGCAGTGTCATGGCAGAGTACGGGCTCTACGGGGCCATGGTGCGCCACTCCATCCCCCTACCGGAGTCCATCCTCAAGTCCGCCAAGGATGGCATCATGGACTCCTGCGCCCCGTGGCTGCTGGGTAAGAGCCCGCACTCTCCCTGGGGCCCTGCCCCTGTGGTGAGGGGAGCGGGCTCCCTGGAGGAGGGGACAGAGCCCTGGAGCAGGGACACCTGGCCCCAACAACCTGGCAGGAGAGAGGCCCTCCAAAGCTGGCCTCCCAGGTCTCCCTTGGGGGGCTCAGAGGGCAGGCTGCTCCCAGGGCTTGTGTCTGTCCCTTGCACACACCTACTGGGTGCCCAGGCCTCTCATCCTGGGTGGGTCGCTTCCTGCGGGTTCTTTTGTCTTGTGAGAAGAGGGTGGCTGTTGCCCCAGGGTCTGTATCCTCCTCTTCTTTTGGTCGGAGATGGGGTTGTGGTGAATGAAACAGGCCCTCTTGGGGGTTGAGGGGACCCCTGGGTCCCTTTGGCCACCATTCTGGCTTTGTCCGAAGGACTTCTTCCCCCTGAATCTCTCCACCTGCCATCCTCCCCCACCTGCCATCTGGACCTGTGTCTGACAGCAGCACCAGCTTATCTTGGGGTTCTGAGATCTGGAACCCCAAAAGGAAGGGCTGGGGGAGCAAGTGCTGTGCTCAGGAAGGGACAGACAGGATGCCCGGGGGCCAGGTGCCCAGGGACTTGGCTTGGAGAAACCCTCTGCAGGCCCGGTGCTCCGCTGCTGGTCCGCAGCCTCCTCCCCGGCCACCCTCCCGCTGCCCCGGCCCCGGCCCCGGCCCCGGCCCCTGGGACTCGCGTGACTGCGGTGTATGAAGTAAGGCTTTCTGCTCGTCCTTAATTCTGGCCTCTCTCTATCTTTGCCGTTTTCAGTTCAAGATGGCTTTCCCAGGCGCTTTTCTAAACCCGAATACCAACAATTCTTTTTAGGGATGCACAAAAAGTCGCTGGAGGCGGCAGCTGAGTCGGGGAGGAAGCCCGAGGCGGAGCGCCAGGCGCTGCCCAAGCTCGACAAGATGGAGCCGGAGGAGCGGGGCCCCGACCCCCCGGCCGCCATGTCCCAGGAGGAACTGAGGGAGAACAGCATTGCGGCACTCCGAGCCAGAGCGCAGGAGCACAGCACCAAAGTGCTGGGGACTGTGGCCGGGCCCGACAGCCTGGCCCGGAACGCCGACGAGCCGGGACAGGAGGAGGCCACGGATGAAGACAGGCCAGCGGAGAAGCTGAGTCCGCCGCAGCTTGAGGACATGGCTTAGGTCGAGGGCACGCAGACACCGGAGCCCTAGGACTCTGCTCTCCTGTGGTGTTGGGAGGTGTTCTCCCAGGCGGGGCCCAGGCCTGGCCTCTGCCACCCTCCCTGCCCCACGGGCCCTCTGTGACCCCCGGGTGACTTCAGGCACAGCTCAGTCCTGGCCGAGGCGCTGGGCTACGCTGAGACATCCCTACCTGGCCCTGACCTGTCCAGCACCCTCCTCCTCATCCTAACAGCCCTGCCTCAGAAGCCTTCTTGCTGCCCCAAACCACCCCCTCAAGCTGCTTTCACTCAGTCCTTTGGCGACTCTCATTGTCCAAATCCACCCCGCCCTCTCTGTTCTCTTGCTCAAAAGCGCCCTCCTTCCCAGCTCTACACCCACTGTGGATTCTGCTCTGCCCAGACCCAAAGCCCATGGCTGCAAACACACTGCCTGCCATGGCGGCGACAGGGATGGAGGCCTGCCAAGCTCCGGTGTCCTGAGCGCCCCAGCCCCCAGCGACACTCTGCTGCCCTGCCTGTTCCCTCCGCGGTGTAGATGTACTGTCTTGCCGGCCCAAGCACAGCCTCTGCCCACCCCCATCACTGGGGCCCAGATCCCACATTCAGCTTGGGAAGTCTCAGCCTGGGCCCCTCGGCCAGCCTCCATGTCATGCCCTCCACGGTCAGCCTCAGGAACCTGTCCTCCACACCCAGCCTGTCCCACCATTCCTCCCCGCACAGGTGCCAGTGCCGCAGGGGGCAGCGTACAGTACCTGCAGTGAAGCCAGGGTCTGCCCTGCAGCCAGGGGCACGTCTCACAGATGCTGTGGCTCACTGCACCTTTGGGACGCCAGATCCTCCCCCCGGGGCCCTTGGGTGTGTGTCATGGAGCATCCTGACCCCTACCCCACCCCTACATGCTGCCTGTGACCCTGACGTGCTGTGCAAGGCATCCTTCTCCTAGAGCTTCTTGCAAATTACTGGTTTGCATGTGCCCTGCCTTGGAGCAACCCAATTCAGCTGTAAAATGAACACACAAGAAACAACAGATCCTGACTCAGCGTGATTCAGGCCATTCATGGAGGGAGCCTGAGGCTGTAAATAGGCATCACGGTTGATCACAAGAAGGGCAGGAGAAAAGGCTCGAAGGACAGCAGGAAAGGAGCCGGTGTCAGACCGAAACTAAGCTACAGGCACACATACCTTCACTCCAGGTGTGAGCTGTGGTGCATGTTCTCCAGAGTCAGACGGTGATGGTGCTGGAATAGGGGGCGGGGCTTCTTCCCCGTCTGCTGACGGGAGGACCTGTCCATGCTGACGGCCTCTCTGCAGCTGCCCCTTCCGCGCCCCGGCCAGGCACATGTCCCCCTCACCCCCATGGCATTTTCCTCTGCCGTCCCACCCACCTTTGCAGGGAATTCCTTCCAAGAGAAAGGCCTGAGACAGTGAGTTGGGATTTTAACTTCATATCAAAAGTTGCTTTCTTCTTCATTCCATTCATGAACCTTCCCCCCAGTTCTTCTTGTCTTTGTCTCCCATTGGTTTGAAGTGTTAGACTGTAGCCCCTGGTGTGTAAATAATGTATATAGAGTCAGAAGAAAGAAACTTGATATTGAAGTGTTTGAAATATGGAACTGTAATAACTTCTAGGTATTCGAAACCTGTGATTTCTGTGCCATTTTCTGTAAAGATACAAGTAAGAATAAAATTGATGTAAAAACGGCAGGAGAGGGATCCAGGAGTCCTCTGTGGGTGAGCATAGCATGTGTTTGTGTGTATGCGTAGCATAAGAAGTAAATCCATGAAGTCATGTTTAGGTCAAAATTACTAGATTCCTATTTTAAAATTACTCCAACTGTAGAGGCACAGTGGCCTGGCTTTCTCCACTAAGCTGACATCACCATTGGTCCCTGCAGTATGGGACCCTCCTCCAGTACAGGCGTAACTGAAATATCCCAGCTATCGAGCCCCTAAATTATTACCTCTAACTCCTTCCTGCTCCCTACACAACAGATTACATTGACCTTTCCCTCTGGTCCTTATAAACAACCCTAGTTCCTTCACATCTCAGGTGAAGCCCACAGCCCACCTAAGCCTCCAAGAGTACTGACATGCTTTCTTTTGCATATACATGTGCACTCAGATATCTCACCTCCAACTCAGACACAACAGCAGGTGGAAAAGGCAGAGGCATCTGGAGCTGAAAGTCAGGTAAACCTGTGCTAAATCCCTGGGAAAGAGGAGGATAAACAAGAGAAACAGCCTGAGGGAGACCGCCTGAGCGTGCTTGCGGACAGCTGTGCCCCTCTAACTTGATGATGTGTTGGGTGGAATTACAAGCTGAAAGAGCAGACAGAGTGGACTTGGATAGCTTCGAGTTGAGCTTTGGGCTCACGAAATCTCATAAGACTGTTTCAAATTGGCTCAGATGTGGAACTCCCTCCCAGAAGAGGTTTTTCTGGCAGCCTGTCATCAAACAAGAATGACAGGGGGTCGGCGGTCCCTGTATGCCAGATTGGGCCTGGCTACAACCCTCCTGGACCCGGGGCCTGGGGGGCACGTGTGGAAGATCTCTAACTTCTACGTGCTGAAGGGAAAGGCCCAAGAGCCTGGCTTCAGGTTCTGCCCACACAAGGCTCCCCGCTGCAGGTCTCACTGCCGCCCTGGCTCTAGGAGTGCCTCGTCCTCACCCCGCCCACCCCCCAACACTCCAGCAAATGCGCTGCCTCTCATCCTTCATGCCCCTGCCTCCCTGGAGCCTTCCTGACCCTCCAGGCAGAGTCTACAACTGCTGTTCTCTCATATGGCACTTGGGACATTCCTCCAGTAAGGCATTCTATGCACTGTGTTGTAATTTTTTACTTACAAGCGTATCTTCCCCACAAGACTAATGTCTTCAAGGGTGGGGTTGGCGTCTTATTCACCTTTTATCCCCAGGACCCATCAGAGCGTCACTCAACCCACTGTTGAATGAATAAATGAATGGAAGAATGAATGAATGTTTTCTCTGATCCATTTATTTAACAATTTTAAAACATTTATTGAGCATCTACTGTGTACCAGGTAGGGGGGCAAGGCACTGGGGACAGAGTGTGGGCACAGCAGTCCTATTTGGAGGGAAGTAAGATAGAAAATCGCAAGTGTCCTAAGGCTTCAGAGGCTCTAGATGAGGGACCATAAACGTGTATCCATGGGACTTGGGTCAAGGTGTTTAGCCTCTGAGCCTCCCCTGCGTTCTAAATTGAAATAGTAACATTGGCTCCTTCAGTCCCATACTGTCCCGAGGAAGAAGCAAGGACAGCGGCAAAGGTATCACCTGAGCATGAGAGGAGAGTGGCCTCACCCCGGCAGCCTCCTCAAGCTGGAGGTAGGGTGGTGGGAGAGGGGCTTGTCAGCTGCCCCAGCCCCAGTTAGATCTCAGGGACAAGTGGGACACTCAGAGGCTTGGGAGCTGCCAGAAATCCTCCTGGGCAACCACCCTAGGGGAGTTACCCTGGGAAGAGGCGTGCACTCTCTGCGGAGGGACATGCAAACAGGCCTCCTGTAATCAATAAGGGGAGAGGTTGTGATGCCGCAAAGGGGAAGACAGGACAGGAAAGGAAGGGCCTGAACAGCTGGGGCCCTGGGGTGTAGAACTAAGAGAAACCCTACTAGGTGCTGACTGCACCCCAGGAGGGCCTTCTGCCAGAGGATGCTGTGGAGCCTGGAGGGGAGATTTTATGCCATGCGCTGCAGGCCCAACGGGCTGCCGATAGGTGGCTGCGTGCGCCAAGAACAGCCAGAGAGTGATAAAAGGGCAGGAGGGACTGATTTATGAGGGCTGCCTGCAGCCGAGGAGCAGGTCTGGTGGGGATAATAGATGAGGAGTCTGGCTGGCCCGAGGGTGGCAGGTGGGGGTGGGGGGCTCCTGAGGCCCAGTCCTGTGGCCTGCAAATAAGGGGGCCATGATCTGGGGGGGGTCTCTGGGACCTGGTCCATCCAGCCTCCTGCACTCCCAGCTCACGGCGGGGCCTGGGGGTCTTCCCTCTGCTCCCACCAGAGTTGCAACACCTTGTTCCCTCAGGGTGTGGCTGGTTCATCAATTGTAGCGAAGGTACCATACTAGTGTAAGATGAAACTGGGTGAGGGCTTTACGAGAACTCTCTGTACTATTTTCATTGTTTTTCTATCCATCTAAAAATGTTGCGTAAATAATTTATTTTTAAAAAAATAACTAGTTTCTTTCCTTGAGGGAAAAAAACAGATGGCTCCTTTGGGTAAGAACAAGCTCCGAGGCTGCTCCTTTCCCTTCTCTTACCCCAGGGCTCTGCTTGCTGGGTGTCACAGTTCACGGCTCCCCAAGATCACAGTCTGGGGAGCTGAGACTGGATCAAGAGCGCTGGCCTCAACTGCTTCCGTCTCCTGGTGGTTCCTTGCCCCCTGTTTCTCCCTTGGGTCTCCCCCTTGTCCCCTCCTCCTGCCTGGCTGCTCCTGACTCGGCCACAGTGAAGTCTCTGTTTAGTCATGGCCGATCGGGCCCAGCCTGGTCTGCTGCAATAATTTCCCACTCGGACCAGCACCCCCAATACTAACTCTTCTCTGCGGTGGATGGCCTCCTCCCCTCCTTGACTCCTCACCTCTGAGCCAGGGCTCCCTGATTTATCTCCATGGCTCTGCTCCCAATACGTCCATCACAGGAAGGGGTCAGGAGCATGAGAGGCCTTCCACTGAAAAGAAGAATGGCACAAGCTGTCCTATGTGTCCACCGGGCGGATATTCCCCTCCCAGCCTCGCTTGGTCCTCGGGAGGCCAGAGAAAAAGTGGTGGACCACAGCGACCACAGTGGGTTCAGAGGTGAGAGGGAAGACGAGGAAAAGTTCTCCTGTTTCCGCCACACAGCCCAAGTGAGGGTAGACCGGGGCAGTTTTTACCTGCCCAGAAGTAGGAACAAATGAGGAAAAGCCAAATCCAGGCTCAACCAACAAAGCTTTGCAGTTAAGATGATAACACAAGAATTAAATATTTGGATACATTTATGAACAGGAAAATGTTAAGTGCTGTGCTGAATGGCAGTAGACACAGGAGAATGTTCAGAGGACAAGCGCATTCTCTCACAAAAATGCCTCTTTCTCCTCCTCTACTTGTTTGTCTTCACAATGCCCTCTGTTCAGGAGTCAATCCACCTATGGATTCCATGCAAGAGGAGCAAGAGCCCAGGAGGGGGTCAGACAGCACAAAATGTGGGAATAGACTCAGGAGCCAGGCAGATGGCCCTCCTTTATCTGGGGACCACTCCTATCTGACCACGAGGCCCTATTACCCAGGTATGACAGTTCCTGATGAGAAGAGTGCAGCCTGAAAGTGGGAAGAACATCGAAGTGGATCTGGAAGACCTGGTTTTAGATGCAGACTCGGCTACTTTCTTAACTTCCTCAAACATTGGTACAATTCATCGAAATAATTGCAACCGTGACAATGCCACACAGGAAATGATGAGGTGGTTTGCACTAAACTCTACTTCTTCTTGTCAGCTTTATTAAGTTTTTGCTGTTATATAAAAAAATTTCCCACCTTCTGCTAACTTCTTGAGTTAAATACATCTCATCATCTCTTTGTGTTTTTATTTTTTTATTTTTTAATATTTATTTATTTGATTGTGCTGGGTCTTAGTTGCAGCAGGCAGGCTCCTTAGTTGCGGTTTTCAGGCTCCTTAGTTGTGGCATGTGAACCCTTAGTTGTGGCATGTGAACTCTTAGTTGTGGCATGTGAACTCTTAGTTGTGGCATGCATGTGGCATCTAGTTCCCTAACCAGGGATTGAACCCAGACCTCCTGCCTTGGGAGCATGGAGTCTTAACAACTGTACCACTGGGGAAGTTCCTCACTCATTTTTTTCAAACTGAAGTAGAGTTAATTTACTGTGTATCTCATTCATTTTTAATCTTTCTTCTTTACTAAATACTTAAAATACTTAATATACTTAAGTATACTTAATACCCAAAATATTTTACTTAAAATATATTTCTAAATTTTACTACAGTTGCATTATAAAAGACTTACATGTAGAGTTTTTATTTTCAATTTTGCATATTTACAAAATTCCACTTTTTTACTCCTGAATATTTTGTGTTTTAAAATTTCCAAGTATATGGGATTATTGAGGAGGAAGAAATTATTGACTTCTAACTTTATTATATTATGATCAGAGGTCATTACTTTCATCCTCTGGATCTTTTGGTATACAGTGATACTTGGTTTAGACTAATATGTGGTTAATTTTTGTAAATATTCCATGTATGATTAAACATAATGCATGTGTTCTACATAACTATTAGTTGAGCAGTTCAAATATTTTATACTCTTCTGTTTTACTTAGTGACAGTGATATGTTAAAAAACCTTCCACACTGGTTGTGGATTTGCCAATTTCTCCTTGAAGTTCTACCTTTTGTTTTTGCTTTTGCTGACTTGTGGTATGTTATCTGCCTGTACATTTTGTAAGTTAATTTGACAAGCTTCTCTCTCTTTTTTCTGTAAGAATACTTGGATTTCTTAAGTGTTCTTTCTGGTCCTCACCTGGGCCTGGCCTTCTGTCCCTGCCTGGGCGTGTAACATGTGACTTCCTCATCTGCAGTCCCCTGCTGCTCCCACACCCCACTGCTGTTCTGGCCCTCACACCTGGGATTTCTCCTTCTGGCTTCCTAGTTCAGTCATGCATTAAACTTGTGTGTTGTAATTTATTCAGCTCTAGGTATCCTTAATCAGAATTTCTTCACAAGCCTAGTCCACCATTTTCCCAGAAGTTCCTTGTAAATTGTAAAGGGCTGTAAAATGTGAATAACATGATTACCTCTCAAGCCTTTGGCTTTTGTGCATCCTTCCCCACAGCTAATGGTCTCTGCCCCACCTGGTTCCCCATTCGGATACTTCCCCCAATCCTGACATCGGGTTATCTGCTCGCATTTGTTTCACTTGGTTCTTGTCAGCCCCCTCCAACCACTGGCACCTTCCTCTCCATTTCTGTCCTCTTTATCCAGAAATGTCAAGCAAGCAGTGGAAGAGGGAAGGATATGTGATGTGTGTTTGGTTAGGCAGAGAGCCAAGGAAACTTTAAATGGATTTTCTTCCAGTCCTTTGTTCTAGCTGGCTGCAGTTATGGCTGGAAGAATGGAGTTCTCTAGCGGGAGTGTAGGCCATATACCTGGCAGTCAGGTAGCAGTGGGAAGGACTTACTCTTTTACTAGTTACTTTTTTAACAACTATTAATTTTAAATTGTTAATTGTGATTTAAAAATTTTAAAATGAAGAGTTGACCACTTTGACTTAATTTTTTAAAATTAATTAATTAATTTATTTATTAGCTGAGTTGTGTGTTCATTGCTGTGCGCAGGCTTTCTCTAGCTGCATCTAAGCTGGGGCTACTCTTCATTGCGGTGCACAGGCTCCTTATTGCGGTGGCTTCTCTTGTTGCATGCGGGCTTCAGTAGTTGTGGCACACAGGCTTAGTTGCTTCGTGGCATGTGGGATCTTCCTGGAGCAGGGATCAAACCCATGTCCCCTGCATTGGCAGGCGGATTCTTAACTACTGCGCCACCTAGGAAGTCCCTGACTTAATTTTATTTATTTGTTTATTTATTGGCTGTGTTGGGTCTTCGTTGCTGTGCAGGAGTTTTCTCTAGTTGTGGCGAGCAGGGGCTACTCTTCATTGTGCTGCATGGGCTTCTCTTTATGGTGGCTTCTCTTGTTGCAGAGCATGAGTTCTAAGCATGTGGGCTTCAGTAATTGCGGCTCACGGGCTCTAGAGCACAGGCTCAGTAGTTGTGGTGCATGGGCTTAGTTGCTCCCCAACATGTGGGACCTTGCTGGACCAGGGCTTGAACCCGTGTCCCCTGCGTTGGCAGGAGGATTCTTAATCACTGTGCCACCAGGTCAATCCTGACCACTTTGACTTATTATTCTCTCTCCCTCTCAAACCACTTGAGAGTAAATTGAAGACATGCTGACCCATCACTCCTTAATACTTCTGTATTTGTTTTTTTTTAATGAGGCGACTCTCCCACATAGCCACTATACAACCAATAAAATGAAGAAATTGACACTGATTCAGTACCTCCATCTAATCCACAGAATGCTATTTGTGAACTGAAAAAGAAACACACAACCTGAAAGTGGAGAGTTACGTTTTATTCGGCATCCTTACTGAGGACTACAGCCCAGGAGACAGATAGCTCTGAGGACACGTGGCAAAGAGGTAAGGGAGCAGCCAGAATATATAGGAGTCTTTGCTGAAAAAACAAACAAACACGCACATAGTTGAACATCAAAAGATTACTGTTAATCGCAAAAACAGACATCTCAAGTTAATGATTTTAGTGATTTTCTGTGTACGGGAAGAGTCTTGGCTCATTGAAATTATTCCTTTGATGTGTATCTTAACTATCTAGAGCCAGTACCCTGTTTTTATCCATTTTGAATTCCCCTAAGGACACACCATGGGGTGGGGAGGTGGCAGGGTGGGGGGGGTTTGTGTGGCGTGGACCCCTGCAGTGATAGATGGCTCGATGATGGGCAACATTCTTTGTCCACAGCATTTCCCCTTGGCCATAAATTTGACAAAGGTTTGGGAGGCATTTCATGACCAATTTGTCCCAATGACCTAGGCTCATTCCTAGATCAGGTGAGAATTCTGTTGATAAGCTACTCAATGTGCTAATTTTTGGATTAGTCCCTGTTGATAACATAAAATCCTCTAGATCACCTGTCTTACTAGTCTATTATGATCCAGGAAATGTTTTTCCCTTGTTCCTTTTTTCTGTATCGAGTTGCACTATTACAATTATTCTATTTAGAGTTATATACATGATCAACTGCCTCAAGATGTTTAGCCATCATTAATTTTGCCAGAGGCCTGGCTACACACTGGGTAGTGTAAGAGAAAACAGTCTTACAAAATAGGGGAATTCCCTGGTGGTCCAGTGGTTAGGACTCTGAGATTCCACTGCAGCGGGTATAGGTTCGATCCCTGGTCTGGGAACCAAGATCCCTCAAGCCGCGCAGCAGGGGCCATAAATAAATAAATAAACAGAGTATAAATAATCTAAAAACGAGAGAGAACACATTTAAACAATAATTAGCATAACTAGTTGTAATCTGGTCTCAAGAAGCTATCAAGTCCACATGGGAGCCAGCTAGAGAAGCCAAATCCTGGAGGGATCAGGTAGAGAGAAAAAATTAAGTGTTTTGTCTTTCTTTACAAAAGTATACTTTATCAACTGATTGTAGGTCATAGTTAATGTAAGAGGAAAGGTATTCTGGAAAACAAAGATTAAAGGCCAGTGTGTTTCAGAAAAAAGTCATAAAATTATAAATCACATTTATCATTCAGCCCCACGTTCTTGTTGATCTGGATGAAGGCATAAAGTTTTCCTTCAGAGTTTTATAATTTCTTACCTAGTTCAGAGGTATGATCTAAAAGTCATCAGAGGACTTCCTAGGCGGCACAGTGGTTAAGAATTCACCTGCCAATGCAGCGGACACGGGTTCAAGCCCTGTTGTGGGAAGATTCCACATGCCATGGAGCAATTAAGCCCGTGTGCCACAACTATTGAGCCTGTGCTCTAGAGCCTGTGAGTCACAACTATTGAGCCCATGTGCCACAACTATTGAAGCCCACGTGCCTAGAGCCCGTGCTCCCCAACAAGAGAAGCCACTACAATGAGGAGCCTGTGTGCCGCAATGAAGAGTAGCCCCTGCTCTCAGCAACTAGAGAAAGCCTGTGTGCAGCAATGAAGACCCAGCACAGTCAATACAAAAATAAAAAAAATAATAAATTTAAATAAATAAATAAATAAATAAATAAATAAATAAAAGTCATCAGAAACTTAAATGGACAAAAAGTCCTTTTTATGAATCTTCTTAAAGATCTTCATTTTATAAAAGCAAAGTAAAATAATAATTGTCTATAAATGACAAAAGACTTAAAATGGCATGGTAACAATGCAACTCACAAGAAACTCGGATATTTCTGTGATATACAACATTTTTAGGTAATAACTAGAATTATGACTGATAACATTATACCAGGACATATTAGCATTTTAGGAATTCCATATAAATTTTGGAATATCTATATTAATGACCTTTACCCATACAGTATAACCTAAAAAGTTTAGGGCCATGTATTTGACAATGTTTTCCATGTATTTTGACATACTAAATAAACCTAATTAGTTAAATATCTCTCTTCAGGATGTTTCAAGGGCCCTTGGAAGTATCCCAAAGTTAGCTAGAGAGCAGAAGAATTTTATTTCGAATTTGACTTGGGGAAGTCTGTCAAAGATATCAGCAGGTTTTAAAACACTTGGTCAAATAGGATCTTTGGTCGCTGTGAAACAATACTTATTCATTCAACCTAAGTGACAATAAAAGATTTTTAAGGAAAATACAGATCATTTAGAAGGCAAAGAAACTCACAATCTGTTTTCAAAACTAGCTCAACATTCTAAGAAAACTTTGTTCTCTTAACATAAAAAACCAAACTCCAGTCCTGCACCAGCCCACCCTCAATAACAAAATTCATTTACCTAATTTAAGTTCAATCCAATCCAATCTCAGCCTGACCATGCATAAAATTCTTTCCTTAGGGTTCCCTTTCTACAAACCTTCCACAACTTTCTGTACCTATATTAGTTTATCCCTTATTTTTCTTTCCCATTTAGAAATAACCAGCTTTGGGACAAAACCACTTTTTTTCCCCTTAACAAAATGCATTTCCATTCCTCATACCTTCTTTTGCTGAAAACACACACCCTACTTTCCCTGCGTACTAAAATGTTTCTCTTAGTATCCCAGTAGCTTTAATTCATATATTACAATTTTAACCCTTAAAGACCTTAATCTCAGGGCTTCCCTGGTGGCACAGTGGCTAAGAATCCGCCTGCCAATGCAGGGGACACGGGTTCAATCCCTGGTCTGGGAAGATCCCACATGCCACGGAGCACCTAAGCCCATGTGCCACAACTACTGAGCCTGCGCTCTAGAGCCTGTGAGCCACAACTAATGAGCCCATATGCAACAACTACTGAAGTCCATGTGCCTAGAGCCTGTGCTCCGCAACTAGAGAAGCCACTGCAATGAGAAGCTCGTGCACCTCAATGAAGAGTAGCCCCCAATCACTGCAACTAGAGAAAGCCTGTATGTAGCAATGAACGCCCAACACAGCCAATAAATAAAAATAAATTAAAAAAAGGGAAAAAAAGAGCCAAAAAACAAACAAACAACAACAAAAAAGAAACCTTCATCTCTAGGGAAAACTGAAAAGCGAGTAATTGTGAACTCTTTGTCACCCCAGCATTTCCTGATGGGCAAACTCAGGAACATTCCATAACCTCTAGAAACATACGTCTTTCTCATAGCATAATTTCTTTCCTCATGTGGTACATGTGCCTAGTAAACCCAAACATCTTTAGTTTCCTTCTGGTAAGAAGACAAAAGTAGGCAAACTGTTTAGCAGTCAATTCGCCTGTATTTTATCTTATTTGAAATGATCTGAATAGTCAATGAATTCCATAATTTAACTTAGAAAAACTCTAAAGTTTCAAGTTACCAAAAATTTGAAGAAACTATTTTTTTTTTGGCTGGCTGTGAGGCATGCAGCTTATTAGTTCCCTGACCAGAGATTGAACCCCTGCCCCTGCAGTGGAAGTGCAGAGTCTTAATCACTCAACCACTAGCAAAGTCCCTTAAGAAATTATTTTTGGTAGACACACTGAAAACATAATTATTCCTAAATAAATAACTCATCTCACTTACCTGTATTTTATAATTTATGAAAATGTCATCATACCAAGTCAATTTTTCTTGCTGACAAATTCTACAAGAGAAATAACATGAATATATTGACCTTCAATAAACCAAGGTATAATAAAGGTATCATACTTAATGTTGATGTCTCCAAAGACAATTGAAACAAGTCTAAACTAACTTTAATACCACGTATTAATTTAATACTGAATATTTCCCAGATCACACGAACCTGAAATTCATTTTGGCCAGTTTCCTTTATATTTAGAAATATTTAATTTGTAAGCACTTACTTGTAAGTCAAATAGAGCTCTTTTATACTTTAATTTTCATAATACTATCTGGAGCACACATCATATGTGTAATGTACACACAGATATATAAATAGAAATAACTAGAGATTTCATAGCTTCACTTTAAAACTTAGTTATGAATCAGGTATTACAATATAAACTTCCTAGTTTATAAATAACAGTTGGAATACATTCAATTTATTTGTTCAGATGACAGACTTTACTATTTGTGGAAAAGACTTTTAAGATTTTTATTTGTCTTTGATAAATCTTTAAGGAGGCTATGAGGAGCCATTGCAACAGTTTGAGTTTAAAAAGTCCTTTTTCCCTTTTTTCCCTCTTTGGTTTTGGGTTCTATCTGGTAGACCTAATTAGTCTCAGTCTCAAGTTATTGTGGGCTGTATTTACATTTCTGATTTGTAGAGATTTGCAAGACAAAAACAGTTGCTTTTAATTCCCCAAAGAACAGGTCTGCCACCTAAAAGATATTAAAAGACCGATTTGCCCAACTACATTTTATTTAATTTGCTTTTTTTATGTCAGTGTGAAGATTCCAACTCAACTGAAAATCAAGAGATCTATGTTCTAGAACTTTAGGATTCAATTTATCATGTCTTCAAAAGTCTGTACAAAGCATTCAACAACGGCCCTCTTTCTGAGTGTACAAGTTAAACCCAGAGCAAAAAACCCTTTATTATTGTTTTTATTAGTCCCTGAATATTAGCTCCTAGTTTTTACTTCATATTGTGTGGACTCAGGTAACCCTATTGGTTTCCTTCAGTATGCTTAATATTGCTTGAGGGGCAGATTTATTTTGTGCCCTGTCTTATAATATCAGGCAGGGGAAGTATTCCCCACAGAGACACAACGTCTATCCCACAAAATAATTAGATGAAAGAGATGTAACCATCTTACATAAAGCCCATTTAAGTATACCAATTTTTAAAAATTTTCATCTCAACTGTATCAATTTTTTTTTTTTTTTTTTTTTTTTTTTGACACACGGGCTTAGTTGCTCCGTGGCATGTGGGATCTTCCTGGAGCAGGGCTTGAACCTGTGTCCTCTGCATTGGCAGGTGGATTCTCAACCACTGCACCACCTAGGAAGCCCCTCAACTGTATCAATTTTAATACCTTTAACTTTAGTTTACATTGGGACCCCATTAACCTGTCTTGGTTTTACAAAGAGTCCAGAAACCTTCTTTTTATCCTCCAGCCATTTTATCTATTTTTGTATAAAAGGCTTTCGGGTCCCCAGTGAGAGGTTGAGCCAAGGAACTCAGGCCTTTTTAGTCCCTCTTTTAACCTGATTAATTGGTCTAACTGTTGTCCCAAGCAATTGCTGGTCAAGTATCTCATTGTAATTTTCTTCCAGCATATATATATATGGGGTCCCTTTGGGTCATCCAACCTTAGGTAATGTTGTATCAAACTTCTGCTTTAATCCCATTAATGTCCATTTTATTTATCCATTTTTTTTTTGTCTGTGCCTCGAGGTACGCAGGAACTTAAGGTCTGCAACCAGGGATCGAACCCTCACCCCCTGCAGTGGAAGTTCAGGGTCTTAACCACTGGACCACTGGACTTCCACGGAAGTCCCCTATTTATCCTTTTTCTTAATAACCACCTAAAGATTTCTATCCTATGGGGATGAGTCCCTTTAAAATTTCCATCCTGTTGGGAAGAAGTCTCTTGACTTTCTCCTCAGCATTTTTTTTTTGCCTGTTAATCAACCAAATTAACATTAATTAACCTAATGTTTTTATTAGCTTCTGTAAGACCCACTGAAGGGAAGCTAAGACACAAATAAGGTTTCCCATTTAAACCGGTTTTTGTTTGTTTGTTTTAAACTAAGAGAGTTCTTAGGTTAGCTGCTTTAAACATATATTTTTTAATCCACTTTCTAACTTGTTTTTTCCATAGGTACCAATGAAATGGAGAGGTGTGGTTTCAGGGGGCTCTGAGCAGCCTGGTCCTTTATGTCTCAGTGCAGAAAGGATTCAGCGAGAGGCAAAGTAATAGATAAGAAGTGATTTATTAGAATAGGACGCTTGTAAGGCTTACAAGCCGGTGGGCAAGAGGGTGCCACCCCCAGAACTTAGTGGGCTACGGTTTTATAATGAAAGGAAAAGTGGGGAGGGGGAAAGGACCTTCTTTGTCTTTCTTGAGTTGATGTCATGCTTCCATCATCAGCTCTTCCTCCAGGTTGCACCGGGGAGTTTCTTGTCCCTACATGGTCAAGCCAGGACTGTAAAAATTACTTCAGGTCTCTGTACGATGAGCACCTTTCCATAAATTATTGTTTTCTCATGTGTGCAGAGAGCATGCCCTAGGGATCATTAACTTACTGAGCTCACTGGGCAGGATGTGGGTCTCATGCCACCATTGTTCTATTGTTTTGGGGCACATCTTGTGCTTGTGTCACATGGTTTTGTTGCTAAGCAAGGCTGCTTGGTTTTGTGGTTAAGCAGACCTGCTTTCTTGAGTGATCATTAGCTTACAGGGGTGCCCCATACTTTTTTCTATTTACAATCCCTTAGTGGGATTAACTATTTAACCACCTACTTTGTCCCTTTACTCTGTCCCTATCACCAATAAAACAGCCATTTATAATAATTGCTGTCTAAAAATTTACTAGTTTAGAAGTTTTTCCAACTTAGCGGATCCATTATCTGCCCATTGACGAGTAGTATCTTAGTAGGTACTCAAACCAATAAGATGCAAGAGGTGTCCCCACAAGAGAGTGCAGAGGGTGCAGCCTTCACAAGATTTAGGAAGCTTACTCCCCGAAATAGTCTAAGAAAGTGAAGGCCTTTGTTGTACAGGACACAGTGAAGGTTAAAATGACAACAGCCCCTGATAGTTGGTACCATCAGAAAAAGACTACTCAAAATCCCAGCCTATTTGACTGGCTGCCAAGTGTACTCCTTATGTGTACCTTCCAGATGGGAGAGAGCAAGCTCTTAAAACACAGGGGGGGAAATGCCTAAGATCAGGTAGAATATTTACGTCTCAAAAACACATGGAGAGAAATGCAAGTTTCCCTCCAGAAGTGCTTTTGTTCTTTTAAGGTCAGAGTTCTGAAAAGATATTTTATCAAGCCTTTTCTAGCTATGCACGCAAACAAATAAGAAAGGAATGTCAAAAGAACCCCCATTTGGCCATTTTTAGGGTGAGATTTCCTTTAATTCCAATTAATAAGCAAGAAACCTCTATGCATACATAATAAAGTCTTCCCAGTGTCTTTCAACTGAGGATAATCAGGTATCGCTTCTTGAAATTGTTTCAGGGAAAACCTACTTCCCCGTAAGGAGTTTAACACCAGTGAATAAAACTTAGGATCATTGGCCAATAATGGTAGATTCCAAACCCAGGAGAGACTCACCTAGATTTGTCTGGACTCTCTGAGGAGGCAGACGGGCTCGAGGTCTCTGCTGGTACCAAAGCTCTGGTTCCTCATAGAGTTCAGGCGAAGGACAGACGCTGAAACCAAGCAGGACCCTGTGGGGTCCTCTGGGTAGAAAAGCCTTTCTGTGTCCCCTGTTTCTTATCTGTAGGAAAAAAGGCTTCGGCCTCCTAGACCTTCACGGAGTTCAAAAGGCAGATTCAAACAGTTTCTAATTAGGGAAGTAAGGAAATGCAGAAACAAAGGAGGAGCAGTCAAGAAACAGTAGTGCTGGGGACTGACCTGGAAGTCCAGAGGTTAAGACTCTGTGCTCCCAGTGCAGGGGGCCCAGGTTGGATACCTGGTCAGGGAACTAGATCCCACAGACTGCAACTAAAAAGACCCCTCATGCCCCAACTGAAAAAAAAAAGAAGATCCCGCATGCCGCCATGAAGATCCTGTGTGCCACAACTAAGACCTGGTGCAGCCAAATAAATAAATAAGTAAATATTAAGAATAAATAACTAAAAAAAAAGAAAGAGACAATAGAGCAGCAATTAAAGCAGGATGCTGGTTCCTCCTCAAGGGATACATATAACAGTATCTTTGAGTTTTTCTGCCAGAACTAATGCCGCCACCCAGGTGGAGGATGGTAACTTCAGGCTGAGCACAAGATTCCTGGGACATCGCTCTGTTACCTCACCACAAACCAATCAGAAGAAAGTTGCACACCCTGCAGCCCTCAACCCACATTTTGCCTATAAAAACTTTTCCCTGAAAGTCATCAAGGAGTTTGGGGTTTTGAGCGTGAGCCGCCTGCCCTCCTTGCTTGGCCCTGTAATAACCTTTCTCTGCTCCAGACTCTGATGTTTTGGTTTGTTTAGTCTCATTGTGTGTTGGGCACATGAACTTGCATTTAGCAACAAAGTCTGCTCTGGATCCCTTTGTTGGTTTCCCAAACTGTCAATTGAAGGGAAAAAAGAAAAAAAGGCACAACTTAATAGTTGAGAGAAATGTTTTATTTGGGAACTTTACTGAGGACCAGGAGAAAGCCTCTCAGATAGCTGTGGAACTGTTCACAAAAAGTAAGGGAAGAGACAGGATACAAAGGAGTTTTGCTTAAAAGAAAAAAAGAGAAAAGAAAAAATGTAATCAAACATCAAAAGACTACTGCTAATTGCAAAAAACAGACATCTCAGGTTTTAGTGACTTTCTATGTATGGGAAGATGCAAGAGGAGCCTGGGCTCATTGAAATTATTCCTTTGATATGCATCTTAACTATCGAGGGCCAGCATCCTGTTTTTCTCTGCCCTGAATTTCTCTCAGGGTGCACTGCTGGGGGCGCTGCAGTGGCGACTGGCTTGATGGCGGGCAACATTTGTTGTTTCCTGAAATGGCAGACAACATTCTTTGTCCACGTGATCATTCCAATAATGTTCTTTATAAGCAGTGGATCCAATCCAGAACAATGCCTTTTTTTTTTCTTTTTGGCTGCATTGAGTCTTAGTTGCAGCATGTGGGATCTTTGTGGCAGTATGTGGGAGTTTTTTGTTGCAGTGCAAGGGCTCCACAGGGCACAGGCTCAGTAGTTCTGGCAAATGGGCTTAGCTGCCCCATGGTGTGTGGGATCTTAGTTCCCTGACCAGGGGTTGAGCCCTTGCATTGGAGGGCAGATTCTTAACCACTGGACCACCAGGGAAGTCCCCAGAACCACACATTGAATTTAGTTACTAAATCACTGTTATCTCTTCAATTGGGAACAGTCCTCAGTCTTTCCTGGCCTCCCATGAAACTTGATACTTTTGAATATTTCAGGCTAGTTTCTTTATAGAATGTCCTTGAGTTTTTCTGGTTGTATAACCTGAATCTAATCATGAGGAAATATCAGACACAGACGCACTACAACCCCATCCCAGCTCGGCCTGGCCTCCTGCTCCCTTCACCTGCAGGGGGTGGGGTGGGGGTCCCAGAACAGGAGGTGTGGTGGCAACCTGCACACGAGTCTGCCTTGAACTTCGGTCACGTGTGCTCAGCTGCACATGGGCCTAGGGCAGACTGCTCCCCTGCCCCTCAGGTACACAGTGTCATTGGGAAGATGTGACCACATGCGGCGTACAGAGAGTAAGGCAGCACCTCAGCACACAAGCTACAGGTTTAGGTGCCATGAGAGCCCTGGGAGTGTTACCCCAAAAACTGGGTTTGCCTCTTGGTGGGTGTCAGTCAAAACACACAACCAAGCTGAAGTGCAGGAGAAGTAAGGATTTATTACTTACAGCAGGTAAGCAGAACACCAGGGATCTTTCCCAAAGCAGTGTCTCCAGAAATAGCAAAATTGGGGAAATTTCAAGCTAAGGGTACATGCGTACTCATGAAAAAGCTTGGGTGGTTGACAGAGTCCAAGCTTTGGTTGAAGTCAGGAGAGTGAGGAAAGGTCAGCGTCATTCCTTAGGTTCCAGTTGATCTGGTGGTTAAGCACTGCAGGCTAATCTTTAGTACTGAAACAGAACTGGGAGTCTTTACAACTGATATGTCATCTTTGCTATTGTTACTTTTCTTGCCTGGTAACAGTCATTTGTTTCTGCGTTAAACATTTTTTTGTATTGAAGTATAGTTGATTTACAACGTTGTGTTAGTTTTAGGTGTAAAGTGATTCAGTTATCTATATATCTGTATCTGTATCTTCCTTTTCAGATTCCTTTCCATTATAGGCTGTTGCATGTTTCTTCATTCTTTTGTTCCCTTAAGATTATTAATTATTGAGACCTTTCAAGGACAAGCGTTGTGGTCAGGCTTAGATCACAAAATGGCTTAGGCCAAAAATGGCTTCTCATGTCAAAAAAGCCATGCTGGTTATTTCTCCAGGGACCCCTACACTATCAGGGTACAGGAAGACTGGGGCAGGAGGAGACTCCACGTGATTTCTCATCCATTAGATATTTACGGAGCCCCTACTGTGTGCCAGTTCTGTGTAATGAACAGAGCAGACACAACCCCTCCTGGCCCTTGTGGAGTTTACATTCCAGTGGGCAGGGGGGCCAGGGAAGACAGAGAAGTATGTCAGGCTTTCCTGAAGAAGCGGAGAGTTGGTCAATTATTTATTGAGAGCACCCTATGACTGAGGCTCTTAGCTAGCCCCCTGCTTGGTGACCAGGCCTGCTGTTGCCAGGACGGCCAGAGCTGGGTTAGGGATGGGATGGGGCAGGTCTTTGGAAGGGCAGAGCCAGGTATAGGAGCCCAGCTCCCTGCAAAGGAGCCATAGGAGGCAGTGTGGAAGGAAAGGCCAGGGCTCTGACTCTGCTGCCTGCCCTTCTACCCGAATGTCCTCTCCTCCATCTTAGGTAGCTGGCTGGACAGTACTCAGAGGATTCTGGTCAGCCTCCAGATTTGCCCTGCATGAAGCAGCTGGTGGCCTCCGTATATCATCTCAACCCACCCAACGTGGATCTGGAGTGTTGTGCTCATCTTGTCCAGAGCCAGCCCCAGTGCCAGCTGTAACACCAGATGCAGAGCTAGACATGGCTGTGGCACCAGCTCCAGCTGTAAACGTACAGCCAGAGCCAACTCTAGAGCTAAAACAAGTTCCAGTACCAGCTCCAGAGCTAGAGTCAGCTCCAAAGCTAGAGGCTGCACCAGCTCCAGGACAAACGTCAGCCATAGCACCAGTCCTAGTTCCAGCTTCAGAGCTAGAAACAGCTGTGGCACCTACTCCAACACCAGTTCTAGAGCTAGAGCCAGTGCTAGCTCCAGAGCAAGAGCTAAATGCATTATCAGCTCTAGCACCTGCCCCCAACTGAGAGCCATATTGAGTGGCAGCTCCAGAGCTAGAGCATCTCCTCACCAGAGCCAGAACCAGCTCTAGGACTACAGCCAGCTCCAGTGCTAGCTACCAGTACTAGCTCTAGCACTAGCTCCAGAGCCAGAACCAATGATAGAGCTGTTGGCATGTCCAGAGCTAGTACCAGCTCCAGCCCCAGCTCTAATACCAAAGCCAGAGCTAGGGGCAGCTATATGGCCAGAGCTAGTTCAGAGGTACAGCCAATTCCTGGACCAAATTTCACACCAGTTGCAGGGCCACATCCAGCTGTAGCTCCAGGTCAAAAACCAGTGCCAGTGTTAGCTGCCAGCTCTAGCACCAGAGCCAAAGCTAGAACCAGCTCTATAGTTTCCTTTAGCTATTTGAGCATATTTAAGACAGTTGATTTAAAGCCTTTGTCTAGAAAGCCCAACATTTGGGCTTCCTCAGGGATGATTTCTGTCCATTTTTTCCCCTTTGAATGGACCACAATCCTATTTCTTTGCATGATTTTTTGTTGCTGTTATTGTTGAAAACTGAACATTTGAATATTATAATATCGTAACTCTGGAAATCAGTTTCTCTCCCTTCCCCAGAGTTTGCTGGTTTTAAATTATTGAAGACAGCAGTCATCTGTTTGATAACTTTCCCACTATTTTTGTAAAGACTGTCATCCTTGTCGTGTGTGTTCATTTGAAGTCTCTGTTCAACTAGTATTTTTGCAGATTTCCTTGAATACCAGGAGCTAAAAACAAACATACACCCCATCCCTTCCAGTCTTTGCAGACTGGCTCTTTGCCGGCCACTACTTTGACACTTAGCCGGGCAGTTTATAACTCTGCCTTCGCATTTACTTCCTGCTTGGTCCATGCCCAGAGACCTGTCAGAGGTGAAAGCTTAAGGTCCTCTCAAGTCTTTTCCAAATACGTGTCCTGTCCTGGCCATGCATTTGGGTTTCTAAATTCCCTAGTACACAGGGTACCTTAGAATACCCCAATTTCCCAAAGAGACTCCCCAGTATTTCTTCCCAGGCTTTAGGTGGTCTGTTGTATGCCAAGCATAATCTTTGCTTGAGGTGGCTACAGGTTTTTGTTCACCTTACAAATATTTTTTTGATTTTTGTTGCTTTTGTTTTTTTGGCCATGCCACACGGCACGTGGGATCTTAGCTCCCCAAACAGGGACAGAACCCATGTGCCCTGCAGTGGAAGCATGGAGTCTTAACCACTGGACCGCTAGGGAAGTCCCCCACCTTACAAAGTTTTTGAGCAATGCCTACTGTTTTTCTGCCGAGTGAGTTCCAAGTCAGGCAAAACAAAGAGCACCTGTCAGTCTTTCTAGGCCCTGATAGGTTAGAACAGACAAGCAATAATTTGTGAATAAGGTCTGCTCTGCTTTCTCTGGAACCAGGGACCAGGGTCCCACACTGAGAACATGGGCTGCCTTCTTCAAGACTGCCACCAAGCTGGTGAAGAGATAAGAGGCAAGGGCAAGGAAAAACACCACACAGCTCTCCTACCATGTTGAAGTTGTCTTGATGCAGTCTTTGCTTGGTTGCTACAAATCTGTGACTGTGGTCCAGTTTGGACAAAGTTGGTTCTGACAGTTTCTGCTTGTTTTCAATGTTTCTTTTGAGGAATGGGTGTTTGGAGCTGCCTACTTCATTATTTTGCTCTCTCTTGCTAGTGTCCTTTGATGCACAGAAGTTTTAATTCAGTGAAGTCCAATGTATCAATTTTTCTTTGGTTGCTTGTGCTTTTGGCCTCATATTTAAGAAACAATTGCCAAATTAAAGAAGATTTGCTCTATGTTTCTTCTAAGAGTTGTTTAGCTTAGCTCTGAAATTTAGTTCTTTGAGCCATTTTGAATTAATTTTTGTATCTGCTGTGTGAGGTAAGGGTCTACTTGCATTCTTTTGCAAATGGATATCAAGTTTTCCAGCGCCATTTGTTGAAGACACTATCCCCATTGAATGGTCTTGGCACCCTTGACAAAAATCATTTGACCATAGACATATGGGTTTTATGCTGGTCTATTTTCATGCTAATACTGCACTGTTTTGATTACTGAAGCTTTGAAGTAAATTTTGAAATCTGGAAGTGTGAGTCCTTCACCTTTGTTCTTTTTCAAGGTTGTTTTGCCTATTTGTGATCCTTTGTAATTCCATACAAATTTTAGGATCAGCTTTTCAATTTCTGGAAAAAAAGAAAAAGCCATTGGAATTTTGACAGGGGTTACATTTAATCTGTAGAACACTCCTTCCCTCCCTCCCTTCCATCCTCCCTTCTTTGGCTGCATTGGGTCTTCATTGCTGCGCACGGGTTCTCTAGTTGTGGCAAGTGGGGGCTACTCTTCGTTGTGGTGTGCAGGCTTCTCATTGCAGTGGCTTCTTTTTTTGTTGCAGAGCATGGGCTCTAGGCTTGCAGGCTTCAGTAGTTGTGGCACATGGGCTCAGTAGTTGTGGCACACAGGCTTAGTTGCTCTGTGGCATGTGGGATCTTCCTGGAGCAGGGATCGAACCCGTGTCCCCTGCATTGGCAGGCGGGTTCTTAACCACTGCGCCACCAGGGAAATCCTCTGTAGATCACTTTAGGAAATACTGCCATTTTATCAACACTGTCTTCCAACCCATGAACATGGGATGCCTTTCCATTTATTTAGGTCTTTAATTTCCTTCAGCAATGTTTTGTATTTTCAGAGTACAAGCCTTGCACCTCCTTGGCAAATTTTATTCTTTCTGATGTTACTGTAAATATTGATAGAATTGTTTTCTTAGTTCTTTTTCACTTTGTCCATTGCCAGTATATAGAAATACAGCTGATTTTTGCATATGTATCCTGCAACTTTGTTGACTTTGTCATATCTTGTGGGGTTTTTTTGTCTTTTTTTCTTTAGGATTTTCTAGATACACGATCATGTCATTTGCAAATAGTTTTATTTCTTCCTTTCCAATTTTGATACCTTTTATTTCTTTTTCTTGGCTAACTGCTCTGGCCAGAACTTCCAGTACGATGTTGAATAAAAGTGGTAAAAGCAGTCATCCTTGTCTTGTTCCTGATCTTAGTGGGAAAGCTTTTGGTCTTTCACTGAGTATGATGTAGGGTTTTTATATATGTCTTTTCTCATGTTTAGGAAATTTCCTTTCCTTCTAGTCTGTTTATTGAGTGCTTTTCTCATAAAAGGGGGTTGGATTTTATCAAATGCTTTTTCTGCACAGAGATGCTCACGTGGTTTTGCCCCTTCATTCCACTTATGTGATGTATTACACTGACAGATATTCATATGAGCTACCCTTGCATTCCTGGGCTAAATCTCACTTGATCATGATGTATAATGCTTTCAATATACTATTGGATTCTGTCCACTGGTATTTTGTTGAGAATCTTTACATCTATATTTATAAACGATACTTGTCTGCAGTTTTCCTATAATGTCTTTATATGACTCTGGTGCAGGGCAATGCTGACCTAATAGAATGAGTGAGG
The DNA here is from genome assembly GCF_030028045.1 of Hippopotamus amphibius kiboko. Taxonomy (NCBI): domain Eukaryota; kingdom Metazoa; phylum Chordata; class Mammalia; order Artiodactyla; family Hippopotamidae; genus Hippopotamus; species Hippopotamus amphibius. The sequence continues at coordinate 159,917,685 of NC_080189.1, forward strand.
AAATGTTCTGTTTCTGCTTTCTGGAATATCTTGAGAAGGACTGATATGAAACATTCTTTAAATGTTTGGTAGAATTCACTAGTAAAGCCATCTGGTCCTCAGGTTATTTGATTGCTGATTCAATTACCTTTTATAGATTTATTCAGATTATGTTTCTCCTTGAGTCCGTCTTGGTAGTTTGTGTGCTTCCAGGAACACATGCTTTCAGCAGGACCAGCTTGGCCCATCCCTGACAGCAGAGGTCAATGGGCTTGAGGCGAGGGATGGCAGTGCAGCCTTGCAGGCCCACTATTTTGGACTTTAATGTACTGCACAGCTAATTTGCATTTTTAAGGCCCCTTAGGCTGTTCTGTGGAGGATGCGAGGGGTTGAGAGAAGCAGCTGGAAGACCAGGGACAAGGCTACCACAGCTGTCTGGGTGAACTTGGTGGTGGCCTTGAGAGAGGGCAGGGGTGGACTTCATATGTATTTTGGAAGCAGAACCCATGGGATGTAGGGAAAGGTGGTCCGGAGGGCCTCAGCTCTCTAGCCTGAGCCCAGGGTGGACGGTGGAAGCACCATTCCCTGAGACGGGCAACATGAATGCAGCAGGTGGGGGTGGGGCAGAGGCTGAAGAGTTCTGTTTTGAACTTGAGATTTCTAAGCAAGTCACTTCAGGTCCTAGAGCTCAGACTCCTCAACTTGGGTAAAAAGGAAAGAAAAGGAAGCATCTTCCTCACAGGGTTCTTAAGAGAATGTGGCAGAAGCTGGGCTTCCCTTAAGCATACAAGCTCTGCACAAATATCTTTGTCAGTTTGAGACTGAGACTTGCCTTTGTTCCCCCTTCACTCCTTTGGGGTCTGGCAGTTCTGGGCCTGGGGGCAGGGCCTGATCTCATGTTAGGTAAAAGTCTTTGCCCTGTCTTTGGACTTTCCCAGGGAAACCTCCCCCCAGAAGCAACTGACCCTTAGAACCCTTAACTACCTACAGATGGGCAGATCCCCTGACCAGCTGTCCAGCCTCACTCTGTCAGAGGCTTGAGGACAGTGCTCCCCAGCACGTCCCCTGCCTTATGCCTGTCCACACTTCACCCTACCTCCTTGGAGGACGGTCTCTGCAGCTCCCCAGTCCTGGGCTCCCTTTCAGCTGGCTTGTTCTCCAGGCACTGGTTGTCCTGACACCTCCCTGTGCCTCCAGGGGTTCCTTCCTGGCCCAGAGTTTAGCACAGGGCCACTCATCACTCTGACACCTGGATAGATGTCAGAAGAAAATGGCACCAACAAGACAATGTTTCTGGAAAGGCAGTCTTTACAGAGGGCAGCAGGCATTGCTCTTCTCTGGCTTCCTGGGAGACTGTCCTGGGTGCAGAACACAGAGCACAGCTCCCTGTGGGCTGTGGCAGAACAGAGACTAGTTTGTTATTCTCCACCCCAAAATGACTGGGGTGGAACACACGTTGTTATGGTAGGTAAGTGGACACCTGATGGAGATGACAAAAGATTGCTTTTCTGCCCTGTCCCACGGCTCCAGGCTTCCTCACAAGAGAGAGGAGAGGGATATAAGTTAACATTTTAATATATCATCCACGTGGGTCTGCGTAGATTCCTGGGTGGCAGAATGAGACTTAAGCTTGGAAAACTATTTGCTTGGCTCATTTTAAAGCATTTAAATATGTTCATCCTTGTCATACACTAAGGACACATAACCTGACTTTTCCTCATACGGTATCGATTCACCTAAAACTCTCAAGTAGCCACCATCTCTGAGATGAGTGATGGATAAGGGTACAGTTTGCCCTTAAGAACAGTTTTCCTTTGGCAGAGTTTCTGCAAGGGAGGACACTGAATATTTGAGTATTAAGAACAGAAACAGCACTGGGAGCATGTTTGAAGCAGAGGAAAAAGCAAGAGCAAAGACCTTGAGTTAGGAATGAACTTGGTCTCTATAATAATCTGCTAGCAGCCACACTTGTGAAAAAGGCTTAGGAGTTGAAGGAGCTTGCAAGGATGAAGCGAGTCAGTGAGGCAACACCGGAAAGGATGAGGGGAGCTTCCTCTACACTGATGAAAGAAGTTAAGCCAGAGAGGGAATACTTCGACACTTGAACCTCACAATCTAAAACATGTCCAGCGGGTGGGAGTCACAGGTATCCTGAGGGGAACAGGTTTCTCCTTGGCCTAAGGAAGACTTTCCTCAGGTAGAGGGGTTCGAGGATGGACAGCCCCCAGCGCTAGAGGTGTCTGAACGGAGGCCAGAAGAGCACTTGGCAGTTGGGAGATTCAAGTATGGGAAGGCTTCTAAAGCAGATGCCAACCCTGATGGTCCCTCTCAGCCCCATGAGAAGGGCTCCACGGGCCTTTCAATGCTGACATCTGTTGGTCCCTAAGGAGGCTTCCCTGGGGACTGGACACACCATCAGACCTGGTCAGGGGTCCACCCCAGAGTTCTCTCAGCTTGGCACCTGGACACACTGCTTTACCACCCCTATGGGGCAGAGCTGAGAATAGGCTTGAGGCCTCCGTGCCAGCCAAGCCATGATGGGAGGGGGGAAGACGTGTTAACCAGGGCAGCATCTCCCCAAGTCTGGGACTCCACCCCGCATCTGGGATCATTTTCAGCGGTATCAGCAGGCATTAAATACCTTTGTCTTAGAGACAGAAAATCATTTCCCTTGCAGTTCCCATTCCATCTCTCCAAATCCATCCAGAAGAAGATTCTCAGTTGGGTGCGCGTATGTCTAACTCCTCTGTAATATCCCTTAACCTCCCTTTGTACAGAGAGCAAGCCTCAGGTGTAGAGTCTTTGCAGGCACAGTACTGAGCTGCCATTTCATAACACTATTTGTTTTAATTTTTACAGTTACTTTCTATTTATATAAAGTGTAAACTTTCCTTTAACAATGCACGTAAGTTAAAGAAATGAATTAACTTAAAAATATGAAGGGATTTATTTTCATCTGGGTTAAGATAAGAAAAGCAGAAGGGCCCTCGCGGTGAGTGGCTGAGGGACAACTGGCAGTTGGGAAGCGGGGAGCTGTTGGTGAAGTGAGGACCCACGGGCAGAAGGTTCCAGCACAATGCAGAGCGCTGCTCCTGCCCCCCGGCTCTCAAAGATCAGCCTGGAGAGTCAATTTAAAAGATCATCTTATGGGGAAGAAGAAAGAGAAAAGCGAAAGCTGCAAGTTTAAAAAAAACTTTATCTTTTAAAAAAAGTTATAAAATTTAAATAGTTAATTAAAGTTAAAAATCTACTGTTGCAAAACGGATGTGATCTAAAAGATTTCTGGATCTCTCGACTCCAAGTCCAATACACTCTCCATTTTGACCCTTCATTTCTTAAAGATCCCACACTTCCAGGTTTTCTTTAAAAAACACGATCTGAGGTTATATGTAAGTAACTAGCACTTCAAGTGTACGCACCTCTGGCTGAGGCAGTACGAGGCACCCTGGCAGAATGAGGGTCCCGTGGAAGGACATGTGTGGGCTGAGCCCACTGCTGCAGGCGCTCCCTGCACAGGACCTGTGAGGCAAACCTGGAGCTCCTTCCTCGCCACATCAGCCCTCCCAGTCTCTCCTGGGGACTCGGCCTCCCGGGCTCGGCTCTCCTTCCGGTGGCCAGCCTTGGCTTCACTCCACTTTGATGCTGGTCAGCTCCCACCTTCCTCCTCCACAGAGTTTCAGAACCAAGGAGTGAAACTACAAGAGACCACCACCACGCGGCGGTCAGGCTGCCCTGGCCGTGATCGATCCCCTGCCCTCCCTGCCATCCTCACTCCCCATTTTGAGGGGCCTCTGGCCCCGGCCAGGCCCAGCCTTGGGGTTCTTTCTCCTCCTCAGGCCACACCCTGCGGGCACGGGTACCTTCTCAAGGCTGCGCCGATGGCCCACGCTGATGAATGTCATGCCCAGCTGCTGGCCGATGCGGTAGAGCTCGCTCTCCACCTCCTCGGTCAGGGCACTGGTGGCTTCATCAAGCACTGAGGACAGAACCCAGTGGGAAGAGATGGAGTCCTGCACCCGATCCACCTCTGCTGCTCCTCCAACTGACACCCACCTCTGGCTGGAACGTGGCGGGAGGCTGAAAGCTGCTCTGGGTTACGGGAGCCCTGCTTTAGGGAGACCACTGGCCAAAGGAATGGAAGGCTAGGCTCCATCTGGGAAGCCTTCTGCCAGTGGCAGGACAACATCCCTCAGCTTCCTATCCTATTCCTAATCCACAGCCACTGCCTAGGAGCACTCAATCCAGGGAATCCTAGTTCCCCCAAGGATGTCAGTAGCTGGAAAAGTTCACACCTCTGCCAGGCATGGCAGAGGGATGCCCATTCACTGACGGCAGGGCCTGAGGACCATAACATCAGAAGCCCTCTCAAGGCTGGCTCCAGCTGCTGGACTGGCAGATAGCTTAAGAACTGGTCGTTTAACACACACTTGAGGATGCTCTGAGGATGCCAAGCACTGCTGCCTCATGGGTAGAGCCCTGCCCTCCTCTCCTGCAGGGACACAGATGCCTGGCCAGGCACAGGTGTGCTCTCCTACTCATACCAATGCCTCTCCAGGTACACACGAACACACACTGCTACACCTGTGAGCGCACAAGGTATGTGGCTGGCATGTGTACCTACAGGGCGAACCTCACCTGCGTACTTCGGCTGCAGGTAGAAGAGCCGGGCAAAGGAGAGCCTCTGCATCTCTCCAGGAGACAGAACATCATACCTGAGAAAAGGGAACAGGAGAGGCCTGCTGGAGGAAGGATATAGCTTGGCTTTTGCACAGAATGGTCTGGGCAGGAAGAGGTTCTTGCTGCAGACAGGATGCCCTAGGATGAATGGACGTCTCCCCACTTTCCACCACAGCCTCGCGCGGCCCACACAAGGCAAGGCCAAAACTGTACCCAAGGACATGAACCAGGCCCCAAGTGGGCCAGCAAACCCAAGGAATTTGGGATCAGGAGTCATTTCATCCCTTGCCCAGGCCTCTGGGGCCCACTGTCTTTGGGGGAGCTGGCTCTGGAGCACCCCAACCTCCTTCTTACCAATTCCAATCGACCTGCTGGTCCAGACCCTCTGTCCTTGCCACCAAGCTGGACTGTAACACACCCAGAGGGAACGATGTCCATGAAAGGGCCCATCCCTGCTTCCTGCCATCCTGAGGACCTCCTCAGGCCCACCACACACCCCCCGAGACAGATCTCCTCCCAGTAGTGCACCAAGATGGGGCTGGGGGAGCGGTCTACCCCAGGCAGAGAGAAGCAGTTCATCAGCTACACTGTTTAGACCTGCTGGAACATGGTGACCAGAAAACACAGGCTGATGTAGTCTTATTATTGTTTTAAAATTCGCTAGAGTGGACACTGCTTGTTGCCCGCGCCTGGCCAACAGCTCTCACTGCCGATTTATACACCCACCACCCCGCCCCAGGCTCAGACTTCCAGTCCTGGGCCAGGGACAGCACCTGTGGTTGGTGCTACCAGGTGGGCGTGGACCTCAGGGTCCCTGCCCTCACTTACCAGGCCTGCCAACTCCAGGGACCTCATGATCCTCTCATCATCAGTAGAACCTGCAAAACACAGAAGCCTTCTTCAAGAAGTCAGCTCCTCTAGGTGGCCAGCATAGATGGGGCACAGCAAGGCAGGGGGCAGGGGTGGGGGCCCCAGAATGTGGGCCAAGGCTCCGAAGCAACAGGTTACAGCACTTAATAAACAAGGGAAGGGCCAGGTGAAGGGAATAATCCTTTCCTTTTCTCCAATGGGTGTCTCTCCTCTAGGAGGGGGAAGACAGAACAAGGTGAGGTCAGGGTACAGACCCCAAAAGAGTAGACAGTCAAAGGAGGAAGAGTCCCAACCGGAAACCAGCAGCCTGGCTGGGGCCTCTCCCAAAAGGTACAAGTGAGGCCACAGTCAGGCAGAGAAGAGACAGTGGGATGGGAGGATGTGTCCTGAAGAGGCTCAGCTCACCTGAGTCCGGGTAGATCTCCTTCAAGGGATATATCACCTGACAGAACAAAAACCATGAGGGCCTAAGGCAAAGGCCAAGGAGAGGTGGGGCTGCACACAGCCACCCTCCCTCAGAAACAGCCCCAGGAGCCGCCAGAGGCCAGGCTCCTCTCCACCCAAGGAGAGTCAGGAGACCCTGGCTGAGGGTCCCGTGGCAGAGGCTGGGCTGGCAGACAGCAAGGCAGGGCCCCCAGAACCCAAGCTGGTGCTCAACAAACACTTGTGACATTTGGCTTATGGCCTCCACAGGTTAACTTGCCCCCAGGAGTTGCTCTGAGTACATGGCCTGATCCACAGACGTGAATAAAAAGTCCTTAGAGCCAGGCAGTTCCTGGCATGGTTCATTGTATACCCCACCTGCTGTCCCATAGCTCTCTAGGGCTGAGACCTACCACACCAGCAGGGTCTAGGCTGGCGGGGAGGAGTGGGAGGCGTGCACCCTGGGCTAACCTGCTCTCGAAGGGTCCCGTCAGTGAAGAACGGCTTTTGTGGCAGGAACAGCACCCCATGGGGTCCAAAGTCCGTCAGCATCTGCACTGAGCCTACAAAGCACATAGAAGACTCCACTGTAAGATCTCCCAGAAAGGTAACTGCCCTCCACTCCCCTCCCCAACAAAAGGCTTGCTTCTTAGACACCCCCCACCCCCACCACAGCCCAAGGCTGGCTCAGAGCAGGGCAGGCTGGTTCTCACCCTGTGTGCTCGCCCAGAGGCCACCCAGAGCCCGGAGCAAGGAGGTCTTGCCAGTGCCCGTGTTGCCCGTGATGAGCAGGCTCTGCCCCTCAGAGATCTTCAGGCTCAGATCCTTGATTAAGGGTTTGTTAGAGGAGGGGGCACAGATGCAGGCCCGCTTGAGGCAAAAAGCTGTATCTGTGCGCTCTGCTGCTGGCCATCCCGGGGCCCTAGGGTCCGAGAAGGGAAGAGATGTGGGGAAAATAAGCAGTGTCAGTATTGCTGGGGGCGGGGGGCAGTTCCTTCTCCCTTGGGGGCATCACCTCTGGACTGGGGGGTTGTCATGGGCTAAATTATGGCCTCAAAAATCATATGCTGAAGTCCCAACCCCTAGTACCTCAGAAGGTAACTGCATTTGGAGACACAGTCTTTAAAGAGGTGGTCACATTAAAATGAGGCCATTAGGGTAGGGCCCTGATCCAGTGTGACTGGTGTCCTTTTAAGAAGAGGGACAGACACCAGGGGTGCACAAACACAGAGAAAAGGCCGTGTAAGGACACTGAGAAAGCGGCCATCTGCAAGCCAAGGAGCAAGGCCTCAGGAGAAACCAACCCTGCTAATACCTTGACCTTGGACTTCTAACTTCCAGAACTATAAGAAAATAAACTTCTGTTCTTTAAGCTGCCCAGTTTATGGTACTTTGTTATGGCAGCCCTAGCAAACTGATAGAGATGGACTGGGCACGTGGTCTGTGGCAGGCCGGGCAAAGTCCTGCCCATGACTGATCTTATCAGCCGTGAACCACAGCTATTATCTCCACTTGGCAGATGAGGAAACTGAGTCAGGTGACTAAGTACCTTGCTCGGGGGCACAGAGCTGCATCTCTCCAGCTCTAGTGCTGCTGGCATCAGATGCATTTTTATGGCATCACAGTGCGACTGGTGCTAAGAGGGGGAGTGGAGATACTAACACACTTTTGGAGTTTCTGGCTCTCCACGGGAGCCCATCTCCCCCACAGATCAGCAACTCCAGTCTCCTACAGTCCCTGCACCAGCGCCCATCCCGCCTCTGGGCTCAGAGCTGCACGAAGCTTTAATTCTGAACAGAGGCAACAGTTAAGGTATTCGCTCATAAGAAGAGAGTTGAGTGCAGACCCTGAAATTCAGCCTGTTTCCATTACTGAAAGCTTACTCTGTGGCCTCCGTCCAAACACTTTCTATAAACTGTGATATCTAATCCCCACAATAACCCTAAAACGAAGCGTCCATTAACATCATCTTCATAGAGACGAAAAAACTGACACAGAACAGTTCAGTAATTTCCCTAAGGAAAGTGAGGACATGAAGAAATCCTCGATGTACAGAAAGGTCAGAAACATCAAAGATACACAAATAAAGACACCTCTGGGCCTGAGGGGCACAAAGAACAGACATGCCCCAAGGAAAGGGGCAGGAGGCAGTGCTCAGTGAGAGGAGGAGGGAATAAAGGAAGAAGAGCGACGCTATTCAGATTTTTGTTTTGTTATCTCAGGCCCAGGCAGGTGTGTGCACTTTGCCTCCACCAGCTGGGGGATGGTGTAAATTAACACAGGTGCCAGAACAGCAATATTGATGGTGAAGCGTTACAGTGTGCCTGCCATAAGACAGAGCTTTCTTTCATCTGCTCTGCCTAACTCTGCTGCCCAGGTGGGGGACGGCCGGGCTCTGGGGCGGTTCCGGCGCCTGCAATCTCCACCACCGCGCTGCACCGCCAGCAGGGTGCTCACCTGGCCACGTCCCACTCACTCTCGTCCAGGATCTCCCCATCCCGCGACTTCAGGGTCATGTCCAGCAGGGTCTCCTGAAGCTCCCCGATCCTGGGCAAGAAGTGAAAACCTGAGGAGGGTCTGGGGGCCCAGGTGAAGGCTTCCTCCCTTTACTCTCTCACGCCCACTAGTACGAATTTTTCTGCTCCTCTTTCACTCGGCTACTTCTCCCTGCGACACACACTTTGCTCAGGACCTAGAGGGGCTGGACGCAGCCTCACCTGTGTGTGTAGCCCGCCACATCGGAGAGCGTGGTGGAGAGGTCGATGAGCCGGGTGAAGCAGCTGATGAGGTACATGCACACAAAGGCGTTCTGGACCGGACGGAGGGCAGTGAGCGCGGGCCTTGACTCCAAGGCCCTGGGTGCTGGGCCGAAAGGCAGGGAGACGGCATGAGGGGGTCCCCAGAAGGGATTCTCACCTTGCTGACCAGGGTGCTGAGCTCTGTGGGGCTCAGGTCTCCATAGACACCACTGAAAATGGGGATTGCGATCACGACGTAACTCAGGATGCTGCCTAGATAGTCAAACATGTTGACACCGACTGCGGAAGACAGAGAGGCCCAGGATGAGAGACCCAGGAAGCCATCCTGTGCTCCAAGGGGAACAGGAAGCCAAGCAGGGTCAAGTTATTCTGGGGCTCATCACTCTCCTGAAGTCATTCACGGCAAAGGCAAACTGATCAGCTCAGAGGTGGAGGGGGAGTTGTGGGGAGGGAAGCGGACCATCCCCACCCTGTGGCTCCTGCCTCCCGGGGCTCCCTGCACCTACTGTACAGCCAGAGCTCCTTAGACATCAGCTCCCTCTGGGTCTGAAGGAGTCTCTGCAGCCTGCGGTCTGTCCTCATGTGCTCCACGTGCCCAGCTCTGATGAGAAAGGCTGGGATGTCCACGGGGCCTGGAGAGCCTGAGCCCAGCTCCTCACACTCCCCTTTAGGGACCAAGCCCACCCAAGTGACCTTCCCCTCAGACCCCTTCGGCCACTAGCAGCCAGACATTGCCTCATTCATTCAACATGGTACTGTCTGCAGAAGGACCATGAACTCTAGATTGGTTAGACCTGGTTCAAATCCTGGCTCTGGCCAGTTACTAGCTGGGTAGCACTGACAGGTTATTAAGCCTGAGTCTCAGTTTGCTCATCTATAAAATGGAGCTTATGATACCTACATAACAGGCTAGAGTGAGAATTTCTGAATTTAACATGCCAGGCACATGAGGGGCTCCCATTAAAAAATAGCTCCTATTATTAAACAAATATACATGGAGCAGTCACTAGGTGGCAGGCTCGGTGCTCGCTAGCCAGTGAGATGGGGTGGGTAAAACAGCCCCTGTCCTCGAGGAGCTCCCAGTTCAGGGGGGCAGGCAGATGCACTGCATTCTTCACCTGAAACATGGAAAGTGTTATATAAGCCACGTGTCTTCAGGGCTATGGAAGCAAACAGGCTTGACCACTAAGGGAGTCTGGAAAGGCGCCCAGGAGGAGGTGATTTGGAGCTTCAAGGATGGGCAGAAATTCTTCAGGCAGAAGGGTTGGGGGAGGACAGAGGAAACATTTCAGATTTTGCATCAAGGACAGAGAGGCTGCAGAACACACTCAGAGCTCCAAGAACCAACCTGCTTTCCCCAGGGCCCAAAGCTTCATGAGCAGTGATTGCAGAATCCAAAAAAACTTAGCACAGGCCCAGCCCTACCTGCCTCCCACAACCAGCCCCACTCATAGATTCCTGGTATTCCTGATGCCCCCAAGTGGTGGCAGCTACAAACTACAGCAGAGATGAACAGAAGCGCAAAGTCCCAGGGCTATTAGATCCAGGTGATCCAAGGAGTAACTTCCATGCCTTAAACACAAACCTCTGGGCCCTTACTGTCAATCCAAACACTGAGTCCAGAGTCCTTATAGGAGGCAGAGTCCAGGGACCTGCCCTGGCCCCGGGGGAAGGAACGGATTTCACAATGCTGCAGTCAGGAGACCACTTTGCTCCATCTGGACAGTGTCTGTGTGGGGAGCAGGTCTTCTGACCTGAGAGGCTCCATTTCCTCCCATGCTACAGAGACAGAGGATCAGCCTTGGATGTCAGGCACTGTCCATTTTACAGACAGAAAAGCAGAAGCAGAGGCCATGCCTTGCAGTTATCAGCAAGAAAATGAAGCATTCACTTATTTCATTCTTAGAACAAATTTAGGCCCCAGACTAGGCCATCAAAAGGAACGACCAGTTTTAGAAGCAAATCCATGGACCTAAGGATGAGGCAGACGAGGACAGTGGGAGATACGGGGACAGGATCACAGCCAAGTGTAAGGACACCTGGCCCCTGGGCTCGGTGATGGTGGGAGGGTTGCTTCCTTCTCTGCCATCTCCACTATCAGGTCTGACAAAACAAAAGGGGAACTATTCCCACTAGACTCACCTGAAAAACGCAGCAGGCTCCGCATTCACCCGGATCTGCATGTGCTTGAACCTGGGCAGATCAAAGGCAAATGTGTGCTGACAGTGGGCAGGACTGGCCCCGCTCCTTTCAGAGTCCTGGATCAAGAAGACCTCCAGACAAGGAGGAGCTTGGCTCTGCTTCAAAACTGGCTGCCTCAGCCTAACCCTTCCCTGGGCTGTCACAGGGTGGGAAATTCCAGGCCTGGATGGGGTGGCAGGAGCCCTGCAGACAGGGCAGCCCCTCGACTCTCTCCAAAGAGGACAGGTGCATGCCTGCCACAGCCCCTCCTCCTCCCAGGGCTGGGTCTGAAGGAGGTGGCTAAGAAGCACAGAGTAGGGACTGGACCCATCGGCTGACCTGAATAAGGGTGGCTGGAACAGAAGCACGAGAAGGCCAAAGGATGATGATATGATGACGGCCAACCAGTCATCGTTCTCAGTGCTTCTCATGTATAATCTCATTAATTCTCCTTACAGTTCTGTCGGTAACAGTACCATCCCCATTTTAGAGATGGGAAAACTAAAGTTTAGAGAGGTTAAAGACCCCTCCCAAGAGCATATGGGTAGTGACTGGCATAACTGGCATTTAAACTTAGGCAGCCTTTCTCCAGATCCCATTCCTTAACCATTATGCCCAGCCCAGATACCTCAAGCAAGGGAGACACACCTGAAATCCCCCTCCAGCTTCTCCTGCTGCACCAGCTTCACCACAATGGGGCCCATCAACATTTTGTTTACCATGGTTCCCAGGATGAAGTACCCGAAGATGCTCACAGGCCCGAGCCAGCCAGTGCTGAAAGGCAGAGAGAGGGAGGATGGGGGGAGCGACATTTCCTCGCAGGCCTCAGTTCTGACTCCTGCCCCCTTTGGGGCAGCCCCTGTCCCAGCTCAGAGCCCCAGGGGGCCTCTGCTCCTGTGTGGGAGCATCTGGTACCTTGACACTGACACACCACAGGGCCAAAGGGAGTGCAAGGCAGGAAGACTTCCTGGGGTGCAAGTGGGAGGGAGAGAAGACCAGCCTCTCGTGGACTCTGACCCAGGAGAGCTGACTCCTGCCCAACGGGTGAGTGAAGGACTCTAGGGAACCACCAGGCAGGGGAGGAGGAGGGGCTGTGGCGAGAGGAGAGGCTTCACCTCTGGAAGCACTGATAGGTGTAGTAGACGAGGGTGAAGGGGGAGATGATCAGCTTGCTGGCCATGCTGCTGAGCTGCCGGCAGAACCGCTCCACATCCTGGCTGATGCGCTGGTCCCTGGCACCAAAGACACAGAGCGACTGGACCCAAGGCGCTGGGCTCGAGGGTGGAGAGAGCTAAGACACTTCCAGGTTACCTCTTATTCTGACCTTGCCTTTCAGTGCTGTCAGCAACAACCCCGTGGGAAGATGGACCCAGACAAGGGCTGGTTTCTTAGAGGCAAACGAAACCCTTAGGACCTTCAAACAGGGTTCTGCAGAGTTGCTTCCTACGGTGCCTCAGTTTACCCTCAGAAAAAAATGGCAACCGAAAGGTGCAGCACCCAAGGGTCCTGAGCCAGCTCCAAGCAGAGCCAAAGGAAAACCTGAAGGCAGATGCCCTGAGTTTCCGGAAGATCAGGAGAGCTATCCCCTTTATCTCACTCCTCCCAACCTCTCTCTCACGAGCCTGAGCCTGCCCCCGTTTCAGCTACCTGGCCGCGGAAGTGTTGTACAGGCTGAGCCATAGAGAAGAGGCCTAGAGGAGAAAGCTGAGAAGCAGCAGCCTCCTAAGGGTCTTTGCTGCAAAGCTCCACTTGAGCTGAGGAAAGGTTACCTCAGGCAACAAAGTGCTTGGGAGGGTGCTGAGTGGGGAGGAGAGGAGTATGAAGAGGGACCCCATATGTCCCAGCTCACCACCAAGGCCACAGTGATCCTATTCCCAGTGAGACATGAGCTTGGGCAAGTCACCTGCATTCTCTGGGCCTCAGTTTCCTCACCTGTAAGGGAACCTGGGGCTTACTGAACCTAAGAGAGGTGACAGAATGGGGACTGGAATCCCGGACCAAGTCCTAGACAGCAGTAATTTTTTACTGCAGAAGATCAGTGTTGCTTTTCTAGCTTTTTCTAGCAAGGACACTGTCTTCAGAGGGTGCCTTACTTGGAAGCCCAGCACATGAAATGGACAAAAGGGAGCTGCTCTTGGCCTCTTCCTTTTAGCTCCCTGTCCTCAGCCCTGCAGCCTCTCCGGGGTCCTCTGCAGGGCACCCTTCCCCCACGGCTCTGGGCAGCACCATTTGCAGATAACTCTAAATGACCTCATGGGTCACGCCGCAGGGGCTCTCCAGGGCTGAGTCAGCCCAGATGGATGAACCACATGGAGGGTGGCAAGGACTGAGAGGGGGCGCCTACGGGTTATCGATGTCATCCTGCAGCACGTTGAGGGTGTAGTACACGCGGCCCCGGAAGTAGAGGTGGTGGAGGTGCTCGGTGAGGTCCTTCCTCCAGCTCACATACAGCAGGTTGCAGGTGAACTGGTCAAAGCTCTTCAGCTGTACAGGGGGGGAGACAAGGGGAAGGGAGGGATGCAAGTCTCTTCCTGCAAGTCTCAGCTCGAGCTCAGGCTGGCGGAAAACCTCTGCAGACCAGTCCCAGCCCATGCGACTGTCCACTCAGCACAAAGGCCTGTTCAAGCGTCAAGTCATGGGATTTCTCCCTTCCTCATTCACTCATGTGTTCGCTGCCTTCACCAAATACTGAAGGACTTATCAAAGGCGAGGCCCTCTAGCCCGCCTCTACACTGTACTATCTTCCTCTGAGAGCACATGAGCTTCTGGAGATTGGGGACAATATCTTCTATTCCATTTATGTTCTTACTTTTCTGTCCCCCAAAACTTGGAACAGGGTTCTGCATACAGAGGTGCTTACTGACCGAAGGCCCATCAAAAGGGCCAAGGTGTGATGAGAAGTGGCTTCCCCAAGAAAACAGGTAGTGCAGCCTGACAGAGAGCATCAGGCTGGAGTCCTAGCAGAGCCCTGACTCTCCTCACTCCGCTTACGGAGCCCCTGTACACTAAGCACGACGGAGGTGACGATGAGCTCACAGCCTAGGGAGGCACAGACAGTCACAAGGGGGTAAGGAGTGATAGAGCAGAGGCGAACTCAAAGGACTGGTATTCGAAGGGGCAGAGTTTGGTGGAGGAAACGTAAAGGAAAAGTTGAGGAGGACTTGGAGGTGATAGCGGAGGAATCGTGACCAGGCGTTAAGCAAGTGAACGAGGGGTACGGGAAGGAGGCCATTCTGCACGAAAGCAGCAGGTGCAAAGGCTGGGAGATGTGACACGTGCCAGGCTCAGTCACAGCCTCAGCCTCCCAGAGGAAAGCAGCAGCTCTGGCTGCCAAGCCCAGTTTCCAAGTGCTCTGAGCTCACTGAAGCAAGAGTTCTGGGAATGGAAGGGACAGTGATCATTTCCACTAAATGCTGAACTAAACCAGAGCCCTGTGGCCAAGCCCTAGGAGCTGCAAACACTCTGGGAATTGGTCCCACGCGGGCCAAGAGCAAGATCAATGCCCTGCCTAGAATTCTGACCCCACATTCCCGGAAGAGGGAGGGAACACACACCCACAGCTTGGTTCCTGCTTCCTGGTGGCTAAGTCCCACTGGGCACTGGAGAGGCATCACACCAGGCTGGAGAGGAAGACAGACGCGGGGAGAAGGCCTTACCATGGCGTTGAGGATGATGAGCACAACAGCCAGGAACGTCAGGGTCTTAAACCCCTTTAAGTCTTTGTTTCCTAGGACCCCAAAGTACTGACTGGGGATCAAGCCGACCCGGTAGATCACCAGCTGTTCTGGGGGGAGGGAAAGGAATCAGGAATCAGTGATGAGGGGTGAGAAAGGACAGAGGGAGGCTTCCCCTTGAGTCCTTGCCTCATCAACACCCCACAGAAGGAAAAGGACCCCAGACCAGGGCTGCCCTCCCCCCACTAGCCTGGGCTCATTCACTCACCCAGTAGGGCCACACACAAAAGGGTCAGGAACATCAAGGCATTCTGTGATGACCAAGAGGGAAACAAAACCTTCTGTATCTGTAGGAACCGCTGGAGAAACTGCAGATCTAACCTGGGCCTGAAGAAGAGAAGCAGGAGAAGCAGAGAGAAGCCTAAGAGGACAATGGTCCAGGCTACGCAGAAAGAATGGCTTACAGATGCTGAAGCTGGTAGGCTAGGGACAGACTAGGGGTAAAAAGGAATTTCTTTAAGTTGATAAATGCTATAAAAGGTTATTTACCAAAAAACTATAGATAAATTAATGAAGAAGCTTTAGCCACCCTCTCTTTTTGGTCACAAACAAGACAAGGAAACCCACTCATCAAGAATTTTAAGATCCTGGCTAAAGCAATAAAGCAATTTTAAAAAATGAGGTAAAAGGAATGAAAGAAGAGATTAAATTGTCACTACTTGCAGATGATGTGATCATTTACACAGGAAACAGAAAATCAATAGACAAAATGTTAGAAATAAAAGGAATTAACTTTAAAAAATAATGTATAAGGCATTTTGGAGGAAAAACCGAAAGCTCTATATTGTAGGATGTGAAAGAAGACTTAAATAGAAAGACTTCATTTCTAATAGAAGTCTATAACTGCAATGCAATACCAATCAAAACCAGATCTCCACAACTACTGAAGCTTGTGCACCCTAGAGCCTGCGTGCCACAACTACTGAGCCCACGCCACAACTACTGAAACCTGCTTGCTCGAGGGCCTGTGTACCACAACTATTGAGCCCTCATGCTGCAACTACTGAAGCGGATGTACCTAGAGCTCGTGCTTCGCAACAAGAGAAGCCACTGTACTGAGAAGCTTGCACGGCAAGGAAGAGTAGCCCCTGCTCACTGCAACTAGAGAAAGCCCATGCAGCAACTAAGATCCAACACAACCAAAACAAACAAACCAAAAGAAACTCAGGAGTTCTTTAAGGAACTTTATATGGAAATACATATAAAGGTCCATGGATAGGTTAGGACAACTCAGGAGGAGGAAGAGACCCACCCAAACCATCAGCTTATTCAAACATATATTACAGGGTTGGAGTAATAAAGACGTGTGGTATACATACAGGAACAAAAAGACCATGGAACAAAAAGCCCCAAAAGAAAAATTTCACCTATGTTTACATGGGCACATAATAGAGGTTATATCACAAGAAAGGGCATATTAAACAAACATTATATGCAAGGGGAAACAGGAACTTTTACAGCAATGCTACTGGGAAGTTGGGTGTGATCATTCCAGAGAACAAATTTAGCAGAATTAACTGTGACCTAGCATCCTACCCTGGGGTGGATAATCCAAAGAAAATCACCCATAACCACAAAGGACGCAAGTGGTAGTTAAAAACTGGAAGCAATCTTAAGTGTCCATCACTAGGTGAATGTGTAAGTAAACTAGGGTCTAATGCACGTAGGCAGCACCATGCAGCATCTCAGAAGTGAAAACTAAATTACTATAGCATGGATGATCTAAAAATACAATGTTGAGTAAAGATTTTTTTTTCAAGTTTTTTTTGATGTGGACCACTTTTTTAAAAAAGTCTTTATTGAATTTGTTGCAACATTGCTTCTCTTCTGTTTTGATTTTTTGGCCATGTGGCATGTGGGATCGTAGCTCCCCCGCACTGGAAGGCCGAGCCTTAACCGCTGGACCACCCGGGAAGTCCCAGGAGTTTTAAAAAAAAAAAAATCACAGCATGTTATGAAGGCGGAAGGCAGCGGTGCCCCTTCCCCAAACAGCCCCGAGTACGACGCCCCGAGGCCCGGCCCTCCTCCCCAGTCGCCCTGCTCACCTGGCGCCAGCCCGCTGCGCAGGCCCCCGCACCGCCATGATCCGGGATCCAACCGACGCGGGAGCCCGGCAGCCCCGGGGTCCGCTTCGGGCAGCGTCCGAAGAACTCGCGGCCGGCCGAAGAGGGGCGGGGCCTCGCCACCCGGTTACCACAGAGACGGGGCGGAGACGGGGCGGATAGAGAGGAAGGAGCAGGGCGACGCAGCGGCTCCCGGAAGCGACCGACTTCTCTAAAAGAACCGGTGTGCTGTCTGTCGACCCGGCGCCTACAGCGCCCCCTCCTGGACAGGCGAAGTTTCCCCTTGCCCCTCCTGGACAGGCAAAGTTTCCCCTTTGGCAAGGGGTAGCCGAGAATGTGACCGAGGTATTTCATGAGAAGTATTTTGTTTGTGGCACACGGCCTTAGTTGGTCCGTGGCATGTGGGATCTTTCTGGAGCAGGGATCGAACCTATGTCCCCAGGAGGATTCTTAACCACTGCGCCACCTAGGAAGTCCAGCAAAGCATTTCTTTTTCTTTCGTTTTAGCTGTACCACACAGCGTGCAGGATCTTCATTCCCCCACCAGGGATTGAACCCGTGCCCCATGCAGTGGTAGCACAGAGTCTTACCCACTGGACCACCAGGGAAGTCTATGAGTATTTTTAACTCTGGATATAGATGTTCCATACATTCTCCCAAAGAAGCCAGAGTGATCTTCTAACAACATAAATCAGACTTCCAATTTAATTTAGAATAAAATGCAAACATTTCCATGGCACGAGCGATCCGCCCGTCTCTCCTTGGTCTTCATTGAATGACCACTTGATTTTGGTCTCAGAGTCTTTGTCCGGATCACCCTTCTGCCTAGACTAGATCTTTCCGGGGCTGGCTCATTCTCATCATTCCTTCAAATGTCAGCTGCTCACTCTGCCTAGAATACTCTGTCCTTGCCCCATCATTCACTATTGCATCCCACGTTTATTGTCTTCATAATATTTTTCCCCCTCTGAAATCATCTTGTTTCTTTGCTTATTGTTTTTCTTCCTTTATAAGAATAAATTTCATTGAGCAGGGACTCTGTCCTGCTCACTGTTGTATTCCCAGTGCCTCCAACGCTGCTAGTACGTAGTAAGTGCTCAATAAATATTTGTTAAATGTTGAATGAATGAAATGCTTGTCAACTGGCTGATTACAAGCAGCATGACCTCACACGGCCCTAAGTCTGAATCTGGAGGTACCTTCCCTCCTTCTTTCAATCCCTATTAAGTGTCAGCTATATTCCAAACACTCAACAAGAGACATGTATCACCTGTCTTCTTGGAGTTGACAGTCTAGCTGGGAAGGCCAACCAGCTGACAATTTCAATTGTCTTTATGAAGTGCTGTGACAAAGGTACCACACAGCAGGGTTTCTCAACCTTGGCACTATTGACTTTGGGCCTAATAATTCTTTCTTGGGAGAGTGGAGAGACTGTCCTGGGTATGATAGGATGTTGAGCAGTATCCCTGGCTTCTACCCACCAGATTCCAGCAGCACTACCCCAGATTCAGTTGTGCCAACCAAAAATGTCTCCAGACATTGCCAAATGTCCCTTGGTGGGTGGGGGTGGGGAGGAGCAAAATCCTAGCCTTGTCCCACCCCCCAGCACTGAAAACCAATGTCCCAGAGCCGTAGAGAGGGCCATTCAACTCAGGATGAGGGAAAGGGAAGAGAAGATAACTGAGTGATTCCTAGGCTTGGCAAGAGCTTAACTTATTCCCAAGTGTGATTTCCTAAGTATGTCCTTGTTACTTTGAGAATCAAACAAATAAATGTCAGGATACAATTTCTGAAAAATTAATAAGGCTACCAAAGTATCCAGGCAAACAATCTCACCTTTCTAGGGAAATCCAGGTTTGCAGCTCTTGTTGCCTTTCACTTTCAAAAGTGTCCTGCTTTGGTGTTTGTCCAAAAGACCCAGTGTTAAGGGCCATTACCTTAAACTTTACAAAATGCTATCTATATCATATCATTCACTCATAGACCCAGTGTTAAGGGCCATTACCTTAAACTTTACAAAATGCTATCTATATCATATCATTCACTCTAAATTATCTTTTAAATAATCTCCAACACTTTAAGCCTGACATGGGATAGTGGGAAACCTAATCAAACACCTAAAAAAAAAATTTTTTTTTGGCCGTGCCACACAGCCTGTGGGATCTCAGTTCCCGAACCAGGGATTGAACCTGGGCCCTTGACAGTGGGAGTGCAGAATCCTAACCACTGGACCACCAGGGAATTCCCCAAACACCTAAATTAAAAAAAAAAAAATCTCAGTATCAAATAATCTCTTAAATTTTCCAGTTGTAAATGTGATATTTCCTTTTTTTTTTCTTTTTACTGTTTTTCTTTTTTTTTAAAATTAGGATCCAAAAATTTGTTGAACAAAGATGAGCAAGACAAGCTCTAACCTCACAAAACACACAGGCCATGGTGTCTGCTCATACTGTTCACCACTAGGACGGAAATTCCTCTTTTCCAGCTACCAGACTTGTGGCTACTTCCTTACTCTCATATGTCTTCACTCTCCCTTCAAAGGGAGAACAATTGGTTAAAGAGGAAAAAAAAAAAAAGGAAGGTAATTTGGTAATAACTATCAAGCTTCAGATGATGTCATAGTTTCACTTCCAGGACATGAGAGCACAAAGGGTTAATCAGGGGTATGTTTTCGCAGTGTGGTAGGTGATAGCAAAACCCTAGAAACAACCAGAATTCCTATCAGAGGAGGAAAGGGTAAAAAAATATAACATAACCACTTTATGGAATACACTTTGCAGCCCTTAATAAGGTTGAGAGAGGCTGCATGGCCATAGTGGTGCAGAGCATGGATTTCAGAGCCAGATTGCATGGGTTCCAATCCCTGCTCTCCCACTTAATATCTGTGTGACCTTGGGCAAGCTGCCTCAGTTTTCTTATCTGTGAAGTGGAATAATAATCATTCTTACATCAGGGACTTCCCTGGTGGTGTAGTGGTTAAAACTCAACTCTCCGAATGCAGGGGGCCCAGGTTCGATCCCTGGCCAGGGAACTAGATCTCACATGCATGCCACAACTAAGAGTTCACATGCCACAACTAAGGAGCCCACCTGCCACAACTAAGACCTGGTGCAACCAAATAAATATTTAAAAATAAATATTTTAAAAAAAATCATTCTTACATCAGAGAGCTGTGGGGAAGTATCTAAACAGCACCTGGCAATGATCAGAGCTAAATGCTGTATTATATAGTAACATGGGAGAAATACCCATGTTGTATGGTCTCATTCATTTTAAAAAATAATTAATTAATTAATTAATTAATTTATTGGCTGCATTGAGTCTTCATTGCTGCACATGGGATTTCTCTAGTTGTGCAGACCAGGGGCTACGCTTCATTGTGGTGCACGGGGTCCTCATTTTGGTGGTTTCTCTTATTGCGGAGTATGGGCCCTAGGCATGTGGGCTTCAGTAGTTACAGTACATGGGCTCAACAGTTGTGGCACACGGGCTTAGTTGCTCCATGGCATGTGGGATCTTCCTGGAGCAGGGATTGAACCCATGTCCCCTGCACTGGCAGGCAGATTCTTAACCACTGCGGCACCTAGGAAGTCCATCTCATTCATTTTTTTTAATTAATTATTTTATTGCCTGTGTTGGGGTTTTTTTGCTGTGTGCGGGCTTTCTTTAGTTGCAGTGAGTGGGGGCTACTCTTCGTTGTGGTGCGCGGGCTCCTCATTACTGTGGCTTCTCTTGTTGTGGAGCACGGGCTCTAGGCACGTGGGCTTCAGTAGTTGCAGCACATGGGCTCAATAGTTGTGGCTCACGGGCTCTAAAGCGCAGGCTCAATAGTTGTGGTGCACGGGCTTAGTTGCTCCATGGCATGTGGGATCTTCCTGGAGCAGGGCTCGGACCCGTGTCCTCTGCATTGGCAGGCAGATTCTTAACCACTGTGGCACCTAGGAAGTCCATCTCATTCATTTTTAATTAACTAGTTTAACTGAAAATTTAAAAACATATGACAGCCGGTGCTCTGCAACAAGAGAAGCCACCTCAATGAGAAGCCCGTGCACCACAATGAAGAGTAGCCCCCATTTACCACAACTAGAGAAAGCCTGCACATAGCAACAAAGACCCAATGCAGCCAATAAATAAATTTATCAAGAAAAAAAAATATGACAAAAAATTCACACAGGATGATAGGGCATATAGTGAAAAATAAGTCTGTCTCCTGCTCCAGAGGTAACTACTATTCACAGTTTCTTAGGAATCTTTACAAAAATGTTTCATGTGTAATTGCTTTTCACACATGCACACACCCCTCCCTAAATTTTCCTTTTAAACACTCTGCCTTAAAGCTTGCTTTTTAGATGCTATAGTATATCTTGAAGATGCTTCCATTATCGCACAGACCCACCTCATTTCTTCCCACTGCATAGTATTCCACTGTATAAAGAAACTTTTCTCTTTTTTTGGCTGAACAGCACGTGGGATTTTAATTCCCCAACCAGGGCTTGAACCCGCACCCCCTGTAGTGGAAGTGCAGACTCTTAACCACTGGACCACCAGGGAAGTCCTTAGAGAAACTCTTTATCCAGTTCCCTATTGCTGGACATTTTAGTGGTTTATAGTCTCTTGCTATTACATAGAATGTTGCAATGAATATCCTTGGATATGGCCAAAATATGATTAATTTTAACAGATGGCATACTCCATATTTTGTTTGAGAAAAGCATGTTTGTGTGTGCATGAGCATATACCTATCTAAAATGATTGGAATCCGTAGGAATTAGGAATGCAAGGAATGGAGAGAGCATAAGACAGTTTGAACGGAAGAGCATACAGCATACATTAAAATACAGTTTAATTTTTTTTTTTTTTAATGTGACCGGCACAGTAAAACCTTCCCAGAGGTTGTCTCTCAATACAGAAAAAACTACTTCATCTTCTGGCCCTCCCAGCTCCTGGTTCACACCTCAGTAACAGAGTTCTTCCTTCCTATCTCCCCTGATAGCCTGCTTAGTCATCCTCACGTCCTGCAATACTGAGCCCCGTGCCAGGCTCATTAAACAGTTCTGGAATGAATGAAGCTATTCCTCTGACCCCAGTTTGCCTGTATATAAAATTAGGATGGTAAAGTGGACCCACAACTCATGGCCGTCATGGGAAATCACTGAGCAATGTGAACGCTCTTGAAAAAGATGAAACACTGTGTAAAAATACTCAAGCATAGCCATTTAATCTGAAATTTATCCTATGGGCTGACCAGGTCAAAACGCCTGCAGTGTAGCTGGTTCAAAGGCTTGAGGCAGCTTCCCCATGAGACCAGCCTGTTAAATGTGTTTCCAGACAAAAGGGGGACAGAGCAGGAGGGATAAAGTTGTTAGCCAAGCAGAGCCCTGCTGTCAAGTCTTTTAGATCTGAAAACATCTGGGCCTGTTCCCCCTCCAGAAGTAAATCATTTTGAAAAGATTTGCCTCCCGAGCTGTACGTCTGTTAAAATGTTGAAGCTTTCATATTAGAAATCATCCAAGGACTCCCTGAACGTAGAGTAATCTTAGAGTGAGGAGCTGAGGCTGATGAAAATTCATTCAATATCCAATAAATGTTTACTGAGCACCTACTCTGTACGTGCCAGGCATTGTTCTAGGTGCTAGAGGTACAGCAATTTCAAAACAAAGTCCCTGTCTTCAAGACCTTAAGCAGGGCTTCCCTGGCAGCACAGTGGTTAAGAATCTGCCGGCCAATGCATGGGACATGGGTTCAAGCCCTGGTCTGGGAAGATGCCACATGCTGTGGAGCAACTAATCCCATGAGCCACAACTACTGAGCCCATGTGCCACAACTACTGAAGCCCGCACGTGTGCTTAGAGCCCGTGCTCTGCAACAAGAGAAGCCACTGCAATGAGAAACCTGCACACTGCAACGAAGAGTACCTCCTGCTCTCTGCAACCACAGAAAGCCTGCGCGCAGCAATGAAGATCCAAAGCAGCCAATAAATTAAAAAAATAAATTAATGAATCAACCTTAAAAAAAGACCTTAAACAGATATATATGATAAAAATGATTAAAAACATGATATTAAATATGTCATAATGTTAATAAAACTGCAGCAGCTGTCACAGGTTGAATCCTTTGGGACACACACCCTGAGATGTTTAGCACCTCAATGTCCATAGAGAATGTTCTAGCATCACATCTGAGGAAGGGAGAGGAAGGGAGCAGGATTGGGCAGAGGTGGAAATTAAGCTGAGCGGCAGCTAGGATGACAGCCTCAGCCGACTCCATGGGGAGCTCCAGAGCTAAAATGGCCCATCTGAGTTGCCTCCTTTCTGCTTGGCCCCATTCAGTTCTTGGATGTGGGCTACCTAGGGAAGGTCATGACCTTGGGCAAGCCCATTCTGTGGCTGAGGCAACCCTTGAAAGGTCTGACAACTGAAGGCTGTCTGCTGACTACCCTCCGAGCAGCTGGGGTGACAGTCTTTCCTCAAGGAAGGAACTCTGGGCCTCGCATCTCCATGTCCATCACACAGGGTGTGGAGAGAGAGAGGGACTGGGGTGGCAGTGCTCCTTGGGAGAGCATGGTCCAGGAAGGCCTCTCTGGGTTTAAACAGCAACTCTGAGTGAAGTGCAGGAAGGAGCCATGCAGACTCTGAGGGAGCTGGAATGGCAGTAGGGAAACCAGTGTGGAGGCAATTCTGGTATTTCAGGTAAGACATAGTAACTGGGGACATTACAGAGTAGAAGCTGTAGAGAAGTGGTTCCCAGCTAGGGTGGCTTTGTCCCACCTTCTCCAGCCCGCACTACCCAGGCCAGGGACATTTGGCAATATCTGGAGATATGTTTGGTTGTCACAGCCAGGGCTACGCTACCAGCATCTACTGGGTAGAGGCTAGGGATGTTGCTAAGTATCTACAATAATGCACAGGACAGCCCCACAACAAAGAATTACCTGCTCCAAAAGGTGCGCGGTGCCGAAGCTGAGAGATCTTGCCTCAGAGAAAGTGACAAGGGCTGAGTTGGGGATGTATTTTGAAAGTAGAGCCGATAGGACTTTCATTTGGATGTGAGGAATGAGAGAAAGAGGAATAGAGCGATTCTAAGGCTTTTGGTCTGAGCCACGGAGTGAATGATGGTAGCATTTACTGAGATGGGGAACTCTGGGCAAAGAACAGTTTCTGGGTGGGGAGCAGGTGGTTAGGTCAAGAGTTTGTTTAGGACCAGGTTGAATCTGAGATGCCCGTTGGATAATCAATGGTGACGGTAAGGCAATGGGCTGTTTGGATCTGGAGCTCAGGGGAGATGTCTGAGCTGGAGCTGTGGATGTGTGGTCAACAAAAGAAAGGCGGGACTTGAAATCAGCAGATGACAAGAGATCACCTAAGGAGTGAATGCGTAGCTAGAAAGGAGAAGAGGTCAGAGGACTGAGCCCTGCAGGAATCCAACATTTAGTCTTAGAACCTGAAGGGGAAAAGGGAGAGCCAGCAAAGCAGATGGAGAAGGAGCAACAGGGAGGTAGGAGGAGAACCAGGTGAGCGTGGTGTCCTGGCAGCCAAGGAAAGCAAGCACTGCAAGAAGCAGGGCAGGATCAGCTGTGCTGAATACTGCTGAGGGGATGCAGGTGAGATGAGAAGTGCCCGCTGGGATTGCATCCTGGAGCTTGTCGGTGACCTTGAGAAGAGGAGGCTCCTTGGAGTGGGTTCAGGAGAGAGAAGGCGGTGATAAAATGGAAGTATGGTTATAGGCAATTCTTTCAAAGAGTTATGCCATAAAAAGGGAACAGATAATACTCCAGTAGTTGAAGATATGGGGTTACAGGAAGATACTACAACACATTTGTAGGCTGAAGGGATGATCTAGTGGAGAGGGGAAAATTGCTGTTGTTAACCTCCGTTGCATACTTACTGCATCTCAGGAGCTGCATTAGGTGTTTTATATGGATTTTTTTTTTTTTAGCTGTGCCATGTGGCTTGTGGGATCTTAGTTCCCTGACCAGGGATTGAACCCAGTCCTTGGCAGTGAAAGCACTGAGTCCTAATCACTGGACAGCCAAGAAATTCCCTGTATGAATTATTTAAGTTAACCTGTACATCAAACTGATGAGGTAGACTATATTGTTTTGCCCATTTCACAGAAGTCAAAACTGAGGCCTGGAGAGGATTGGTTGGTTACACGGCCATAGTCACATGGCTAGTAAGTGGGGGAACTTGGATGTAAGCAGGATATCTGGCCCTGGAGCCCATGTTCTCACTTTCTTCTTCATCTGAATGCATCTCTCATTGCAGATTGTAACCACTGGCTAAAGTTTATTATCATTAGTTTCTCCCTTCAGAGGAAACCAAAACTATTGACCCTTCAATACTCAGCTGAAGCTGATCTCCTGGGTTTTATATCCGATTGTTCCCACCCTGAGCCACTCTGCTTTTGGAGCAAACCTCGATCTATCACAGTCTCTATCACAGCCCACCCATCACGCACCTAATTGTGTCTGTTTACTTGTCAGTCTCCTGCAGTGGAGCAGGAGCTGCTCAAAGACAGGGGCTGTGTCTAATTTGTCTAATTCATCTTTCTATTCTTGGTTGGCAGGACAAGCCCTCAAACAATAAGCATTTGTCAAGGAGTTGAATGGGTGGATGATTGAACGTAAAAACTTATTAAGAATATTGGAAGCCAGGGAATTACCTGGTTGTCCAGTGGTTAGGGCTCTGTGCTTCCACTGCAGGGAGCATGGGTTTGATCCCTGGTTGGGGAACTAAAATTCTGCGTGTCTCACTGTGCTGCCAATATATATTTATATATGTGTATATATATATATGAAGCCATAAGACAGCTGAATACAGGCATCTAAATTTAGAAGCTGGATACATACAGAAGTGCTCTCAAAATTCAGAGAAATGGGAGTTTGAAGATGAGGGTGCTTGTTAAGAAGGCTCCACTCTCATACTGGTCAGTATGTCGAGATGGAGTCCAGGAGTTAGTACAG
Organism: Hippopotamus amphibius kiboko; assembly: GCF_030028045.1. Taxonomy (NCBI): domain Eukaryota; kingdom Metazoa; phylum Chordata; class Mammalia; order Artiodactyla; family Hippopotamidae; genus Hippopotamus; species Hippopotamus amphibius. Next base: position 159,943,333 of record NC_080189.1, read on the forward strand.
GAGGTTTCTTCCCTTTCCAAACAATTCCATGGTCTTACCACTGGAAGGCCAGAGAATCAGGAAACTTGGATTGCAGTCCACAGTCCCATCTTACCATCTGGATGGGATTGCCAGATAAAATGTTGCATGAAATATTTTATATTTGCCATAAAAATTCATTATTTATATGAATTTAACCGGGCTCCTATATGTTTATTTGCTCAATCTGGCAACCTTCCAGCTGGTGACCTTGGCCAAGCTGCATAAAAACCCCTTGAGCTTAGGTCTCTATAACCATAAAATGGAGAAATTTGAGCTTTCCTTATTGTCATGAGAATTAAATAAGATCTTTGAGTAGAGTACTTAACACAGCAAATGGCACATGGTAAGTGCCCAATAAATGAGCTTGTTGAGTTCATAACATTTATTTTAATTTCCTTCTCTTCTAGAGCGTTAAAATATCCATCAAATCAGATTACGCACAGCTTCTCAGAAATGCATCAGTTAAGTGGTCAGTTAATGTGAGTTTGGGCAGCTGGCTGGGATGGTGAGGTATGGAGAGTTTGAGACTTAGTCCTGGGCCCCAAAGAGGGTTAACGGAGGATCCAAGTTCTCATTCAGCCAAGTTCTCATTCAGCCACTCAGTCAGATCTTGGAGTTTCCCCACATCAGCAGGAAAAGAAAAGATGTGATCCTTCCAGAAACCAGCAGAGGGGGGAATGTGTGCATTTGGGGATAGAACTGGATACAGTAGCATTGGTCAAGCAGCACCAGTGGCAGGTTTTCACATTCCTTTAGAGGACAATGGAGGGCCCGAGAAAGCCCTGCGGAGAATACTGGCCAAAAGGAGTCAGTGAGGCCCCCAAACCCCCAAGTAAATCAGCCTGTAGAGGACCAGCCCCTAAGGGCAGATTTGGGCATACACTCCATAGAAAGAAAAAGAGACTCTGCATGTTGAAAGATACAAAAAGCCAAAAGCAGCTAACAACCAGGAGAGAAAAATTGCAGATTGTATACAAAGAATTCCAGGGACTTCCTAAGTGGTGCAGTGGTTAGGAGTCCGCCTGCCAATGCAGGGGACAAGGGTTCGATCCCTGCTCCAGGAAGATCCCATGTGCCGCGGAGCAGCTAGGCCCATGTGCCACAACTGTTGAGCCCGTGTGCTGCAACTGCTGAGGCCCACGTACCTAGAGCCGTGCTCCACAACAAGAGAAGACACTTCAGTGAGGAGCCTGCGCACCGAAATGAAGAGTGGCCCCCGCTCGCTGCAACTAGAGAGAGCCCATGTGTAGCAACGAAGACATAACGCAGCCAATAAATAAATAAATAAATAAATAAATAAATAAATAAATACATTTATATTAAAAAAAAAACTATGAAAAAAAGAATTCCAGACTGCATAAAGATGTCCCATCAATTGTTAAACCAAAGATTAAAAAAAAAAGGAAAAATGGATAAGAGATATGAACAGACAAATGGCCAATAAATGTATGAAAAATGATTCATCTCTCTAGTAGCTGGGAAATACAAATTGAAACAACATTGCAGGGAGTTTCTGCCTTATTTTCCTATGGTTATTAAGGGGAATAACCTAATATACATTGAATACCTATTCTGTGCCATGTATTGTGCTAAAAGCTTCCTAAACAGTAACTCAGCACTTAATTTGTACAGAAACCTTGAGAAGCAGAAACAAATATTGATCTATTCCCATTTTTACCTCTGGAAAACTGCGGCTCAGAAAGTTTAGTAAGTTGCCTGGAATGGACTCCGCTGGGGAGGGCAGAGCAGGGTTCAGACCCGGGTTTCCGTAATTCCAAGTCCTTCCTCTCCCCACACTGGTCTTTCCAGGACTTCAGTCCAAGCAACATCTAATGCTTGAATATGGTGATTTGGGGAAGGCCCTGGAAGCTGTGAACCCCAAGCAGCCGAAGAGGAATGGAAAAGTAGAGACAGACAAAAACCGAAGAAAAGCCAGCAGCCTTATGAGTAGGCCTGGGGAAGCAGATTGGAAAGGGGGGATTTGGGGGATGGAGGAGATGGGAGTTCGGAAGGCCAGCTGGGGGGCAAGGAGCCAGTTGACGGGCCTCAATTTTAAACGGGATGGAGTCTGGCTGGCCTGAAGGTTCACAGCCTCAGAGGCTGGAACCCAAGGAATCCGTTTGTCGTCCACTGCATGCTGAGTTGTAAATTCTCATTTCTAAACCTTCCAGGCCGGAGTCCTCTGCAACTACCTCCCCCCATTCTCGCACCTGCTGGCAGCGGGGGGGCTCCAAAGAATGGACAAGTTCCACGAATTCTTGCCCCTTCCCCCACCTTTTACATAGCCAAGCCCTGGGACAAAAGGCGCCCGGGGCCTGGGGCTCCTTCCCCGGGCTCTTGCCAGCTCCAGGGAGTGTCAGACGGCTGGAGCCACTCCACACCGCACCATTTACATTTTTTACAGCCTCTCCTCCCCCCCACACTCCCTACTGCCCTCTCCCTCAGGGCCACGGCCAGGGCCGCAGGTCCCCCAGGCCCCAGGAGCCTCCCCACAGTTCGCTGGAAGTTGAGGGCAGTTGTCTGTGAAACACAGAGCCGGGGCAGCAGGAGTACAGATGCGGCTCCACGCTGGACCCGCATCCTAGACTCCAGGGCTGAGGATGCAGGCCCTTTGTTCGACAATTCATCCCACCCGCCCAGCAGCAGTTCCCGGAATTTGCTTCCCTGTTCCTTGTAAGCCCAATTCCAGGTCCCACACAGTGACTTTCCTGGAGGATATTGGTCCCTATCTTTCTGGCATGGTTCCCTAATCGACTGATAAACGCAGCTATTATTTATTGAGCACCTACTGCGTGCCAGGGACAGTGCGGAAATGCCTTTACAACTGTTCCTTCATTTAATTCTCACAAAAACCCAAGGTAAACTAAGTGTGGACCCTATTTTCCAGATGAGGAAAGGTTCGGAGGGAAGAGGCGTGTGACCTCAGGCCTCCACACAGTCAGCTGCCTATCAGCTGTCAGCAGGACGGCCAGGATGTGAACCCAGGTCTCCTCACATCCTGCCCCCCCCCACCGTGACTGTGAGTCTATGGGCTGATGGGGCACCTTCTTCCTCAAACTCTCTTGCACGATCCCTCAGTCCCTGCTGTTGACCTGTTTACTAACCAGCTCTAAAATCAGACAGGCCATCATCCTGATCTTTCCTGATCCTTCGGGCTGGCCCTACCTGGGCTCCCCTTGCCCTCCTAGGTAGCCTCCTACAGAAGCCCACATTCTGTTTCCAATAGTGGTTCAGTAGGGCAGGCCAGGAAAAGGGACAGTGACTTTGTGAAAAGCCCTGTGGAGATTCAGGCCTGGCTCAGACCCGCTGCTCCCTGGTCCTCCTCCGCCTCTTACGGGCCCTGCCCTTGTGGATTGAGCCAAGCTTCAGACAAAATGCGGGATGGTTGATTCGAATCGGCACGTTCCACGTCTTCCGATAGCTCCCGAAGCGCCTCCAGCTTCCTAGGATATGGGCCAACATGTCCAAAGACACCCTGTGGGGAGAGCAATGAAAACTCGGAACCCTGGCCACCTCCTGCCTTCGATAGAAAAGCTGAAATATAGCCATGGAAGTGGTCATGGTTCCAGTCAGCCCAGCTAGCCCTCGTCCTCAAAGGACCCAGTGGTCCGATCCCTTAAAGGACTCGGAAGCCACTGCAGCCGCAGTGATTCTATGCGCATATGCAGCAAATGACCACACAAAGTGCTTCCTTCGTTCACGTATCAAAACACACAAATAAATACCTTAAGTATATAAATACTTCTCTACATATCACGTTCTTTGACGAAGTGATTCTACTTTGTGAATCTTACAGAAATGTTTGTACAATATGTGCAACTATGTCTCTTACACATTGTTTGTAATAGTGAAACAGTGGAAACAACCTAAATGTCCAAGTGCAAAGAATTGATTAAATACATTATTGTACATCCCTACAATCAAATATCCTGCAGCTGCTAAAAGTGTGAGGTAATTTTAAATGTACCGACAGGGAACGTGATCCATGACATATTGTTGGGTGAAAAGAAGCAAGTAGCAGAACAATATATAAATGTCATTCCATTTCTGTTACAAAATGTATTTATTAAGGTGGAAGGTAGACAGATCATTTTTTAACCTGAGGATTTCGGACAGTGGTTCTTACCTTAACTGCACATTGGAATACCCAGGAATTAAAAAAAAATCCAGAGGCCCAGGCTCACTCCAGACCACGTATATCACAGTCTCTTGGGGTGGGGGGGCTGGGGGGGGGTTTCTTAACCTCCCCAGGTGATTCCAATGAGCAGCCAACTAGGAAACAGGACCTTAAAAAAAGAGAAGGACGGAAAGGTTGACTCAGAAAGGAAAATGAAGTTGTATCCTCTTTACATGAAATCTAACCAGATATTACCTACTCTGCTTTTTCTGGGAAAAGAAAGGGGCTGGATCGCTTTGAATTATCACTAGACTTTTGTAAGCACAGAGTTAGTTGAGTTCGGCCCTGAGCAATAACAAACTTTTTGACGACACCTGAGGGGTTCTAGAAGTTGACCACTTGACTTCAGGAGATGAAGTCTCCAAGGGCAGGAGGAAGGCAAAGAGCCTGCATTGCTGCGCCTTCTGGAGGACGTGGGCCGCCACCTCGCTAGTGAACGGGAGCACAAATGAAGCGCTTTGCATAGTACCTGACCCAGTGGAGGTGCTTAATAAGTGGTAAGTTATTTATTTTTCAGGAATGGAAAGAGCTCAGAGATGATCTTAGTGCCTGCTGAGTTCCGTTACTGTGTCCTGTAATCCAAACTAGCCTCCGAGGCCAACATTCATATCCCCATTTTACAGATGAGGAACTGGGGCTTACCTGATTGCTATCTTGTCAGAAACTAGAATTAAAAGCCAATTCTGTCTAACTCTATATTGCGTACTTTGCTTTCCACACCCTGTCCCTTCTTAGGGACCTTTGGGGCAGGGATTTAACTCTGATTAGACCTCTTATTTTTAGACTCACTTTTCAGTTACCTCCAAAGGAAGGGAGCGTGTGGCTGAAGTTACCTGGGATCACTCTGCTTCGAGATGATAGGGCACCTTAATAGACTGTGCCCAAAAGTGGTTCTGGAAGGCCTGAAGTTGAAGCCACACCATGGAAGAAAAGGAAAGTTCTATCTCTGAGCCCAAAAGAAAATGTTAGGGGCTGTGGGCATTTGTTCTGCACTGCAGACGGATCCAGGCAGAAGACCCCTCCCATCTCCCACCCCAAATCTAACATTCCCTCCTCCTTCAAGGCAACTGCTTGAGCCTGGTTTTCACGCCTGTGTTTCCTGGCCTGGCAGGCAAGTTTATCTTCCCACCTCAGAGGATTTGGTTCTGCTCTTGTTCTTTTCCACTTCCTTGAAAAAGGGAGATGCTCTTGGGTTTTGTCCTGTTGTCTCTTCCTCCCCCTTTTCACGCCGCTTGAATCAAATACTCAAAAACAGGGATTTATTGACTATCCACCATAACCAGCAGTGTGGGTAGCACATCAGTCCTAGAGAGTCTGCCTTAGATCATCCAGTGCTCCCTCCACCTGGAATCTCTGCTATATCATCCTTGTTTCCTGCACAGTGCAACTCCCATGCCACCTCCTCCAGGAAGCCTTCAGGGATCTCAGCTGCTCTGTGTCCTTATGACATTTGGACACCTCTCCTCTTCTGCATAGCTTCCCATGTCCTGTACTTGGTTTATATCTATTTGTATGTATGACTTCTCTGCTGGACTGAGAATTTCCTTGAAAGCAGAAACAATCTTTTCTGTTTTTTCCTTTCTTTCCTTTTTGGCCACATTGCATCCTCAGCTGTGAGAGCACGGAGTCCTAGCCACTGGAACACCAGGGAATTCCCACAATCTTTTCTTTATCTTTGTATTCTTTAAGCAACTAACTCAGTGCCTGGCATATTAAGAAGAAAAAATGCATACGGTTGTTTGCTTATACTCTTTCCAAAAAAGGATTTTAAGTGCCTTACTGAACTGTATAACGAGAAGAGGAAAGGGTGCTTAAGAAAAGCAAGAGTAAAGAAATTGTGGAATGAGAGTCAATAAGAACAACAACAAAAATAATACTCGAGTGCTTACCAATGCTGAGCACCTGTTCTAATTGATTTACATGCATCACTTCATTTAATCTTTAGAAGAGGCCTACAAAGTGATTACTATTATAATTATTTTACATTTGAGGAAACAGGCACAGAGAGGTTGAGTCACTTGCCCAAGTTCACACAGTGGGATGTGAAGACAGGCAGTGTGGTTCCAGAAGCTGTGCTCATAACCACAGCCCTCAGGATACCAACCACAGGCATTCTGTACATAGAGCTGGGTTGTGAATCTGTCCCTGAGGTTTCTAGCAACCAAAGCGAAGAAGGAAAGGCATTCAATGACAGGAGTGATTGTATTTCTTAGAAACAACAAACCAGGGGCTTCCCTGGTGGTACAGTGGTTAAGAATCCTCCTGCCAATGCAGGGTACATGGTCTGGGAAGATCCCACATGCCGCGGAGCAACTAAGCCCGTGCGCCACAACTATTGAGTCTGTACTCTAGAGCCCGTGAGCCACAGCTATTGAGCCCATGTGCCACAACTACTGAAGCCTGTGCTGCAATGAAGACCCAATATAGCAAATAAATAAATAAGTTTATTAAAAATGAAAACAAAAAAACAAAAACAACAAACCAAATGCTTGGGAAAAATGCAGTTTTTTGACACCTTGAATCTGAGAGAACTCATCAAGACACTGCTCCTGGTCTGGAAGATTCCACATGTCTCGCAGCAAGTAAGCCAGTGCATCACAACTACTGAGCCTGTGCGCCACAACTACTGAAGCCCGCAAACCCTAGAGCCCACATGCCACAACTCCTGAGCCCGTGTGCTGCAACTACTGAAGCCTGTGTGCCTAGAGCCCATGCTCTGCAACAAGAGAAGCCACCGCAATGAGAAGCCCAAGCACTGCATCGAAGAGTTTCCCCTGCTTGCCACAACTAGAGAAAGCCTGTGTGCAGCAATGAAGACCCAACACAGCCACACACACACACACACACAAAGACACTGCTTTTCAAACTTTATAATTTAACCTTCCTTGGGTAAAAATTCTTAAACTTCCCTATATGGGTATATTTGTTTATATTTATACATATGCATGGATGAACTAATATGGGCTTTGTAAAACACAAAAATAGAAATTGTAAAGAATGAGAGAAAATATAAAAACACATGGAAATTCTGCTGAGGATCAGCTTGCACGCTCCCTGGTTAGATGTAGGCCCCTCCTGAGTTCCCTGGTACAGTAGGTGGTTCTAGGGGACGGATCCTGGCAAGAGATAACAGTAGCTGACTTTGCACCATCATTTCTTATAATGACCAAAGCAAGACACAGAAAATGCATTTCAGTGACAGCAGTTCTGGAGGGACCAAAATAATGTGGTCCAAGTTAGTACATCTCTGATTGGCTGGGTTGATCTAGTAATAGCTATTTTATTATGTATATAACTAGTATTATATAACAGTTATATATACTATAGATAACAAATACTAATTGAGTCTTTTCTGTATGACAGTCATTGTACTAAATGCTCTACTCATGTTTCCCCATTTTATCCTTATTACAGTCCTTGGAGGTAATTATCATTAAAACCACCATTTTACAGATGAGGAAACTTGAGGCTGAGAGAGGTTAATTTGTTCATGGTGTAGAGCTGGGGGTTAAACTCATGTTTATTAGATTCTGAAGCCAATGCTCATAATCACCTTCTCTACAGCCTAAGAAAATTGGAATATAGGTGATTTTAAACAGTAGTCTCCCCCTTTCACAAATCTTTTTTATTTACAGAAAGAGTGCATTCTTGTGGTAAAAAATGCAAACCAAACTGAAGTGTGCAAAGTCAAAAAGCCACCTCTTCCCACAAACAAGCTCTCTAGGGTTTCCCCTGTTAGTCTGCTGTTTTTAGTCTCCTTCACTTCTTTCTACTCACCGAAGGTATGTGTATACATATCAATTTTGCAAAAGTGGGATCATAACATATATTTTACTCTGAACTCCTTCTTTAATGTGGCTGACTTTCCAGGGCGGTGCATGCAGATCTAGTCACATATTCAGAGCAGGTAAGTAAGACTAGTTACTCTTCTCTTCAATATTCTCACTGGGTTTTTCCTTCAGTCTCTTTGTTCTTTTCCTCCAGCCTCCTCTAAAGGGTCATCTCTTTTCTTTCTCCCCTCTTCTTCCTCTTCTTCTTCCTCCGTTATCTCTTCTGGTTCTATAGCTTATCCATATACTAACAACTCCCAGATTCCCTTCATTCTTTACCTAGAACACCGTAATTTTCTTTATTTTCAATTTGCTTTGTTGTTAGTTTTAAGCCTATTGGAGAACGTATATTTGCATTTGCTTCTTCTTACAAAAAGAAACTAATGAAAGGGGCTACCTGTGTGTGGTGGAGGGGAGGGGAGGGAATTGAGAATAAACGAACCAAGATCTAGGGCACCAGGCCTGAGATTACGAACAGAGTGATTGAGAGACCTCAGATTTGGCCGATGGTCTTGTCTCCTCTTTATGGATGAAATAGAGGTGACAGAAGAAATGTAATGAACTTGGTGGGAGAGGACCATAGGCCCTTAAAACCTTGTCTGAGACCTAGCTGTTCCAGTGAGGTACTTGTGCCTTTTTCCTTGGGACAGGAGAGGGGTAAGTTATCCCCAAGCCTTCTTCCCTATCCAGGTAGATTCCCCAAGGGCACCTAGCAAAGGCCTATAAATAAAGCAGGTATTAATCTCATGACTTAGCCTACCCTTTGCAAGCTCTTCTCCTGCCTAAAGACAGGGTTGCCTGCACTCTGCCCAAATGGGGATGCCGCACACAGGTAAATTTTTCCTTTCCCTTTGCTTCCATAAAGTGATACTTCCATTCATCAAAAATAGATATTCAAACTTATTATAAAACTTTATTAAACACATCAAAACTGAGACAATGGCATAATGAACCACCTTGAATGGATGGTAAAACGAACCCCTAATTCAATAATTACTGACATTTTGCCATAGATGATTTACCCTTTCTTTTTTTTTTAATCAGGTAACAAAAGATCAGTGTTTAATGGCAAATAGTGTGTGTTGGGGGTGGGGGGGGACCCTTCTTCTTTTCCTCTGACTTTTAAAGGGCAAATAAAGTCCTACCATTTCATTCCTAAATTCTTACATACATATCTGAAAATTTAGAACTTTTTTTTACTATTATCACCTCTAACAATTTTTTTTTTAATAAATTTATTTATTGGCTGTGTTGGGCCTTCGTTGCTGCACACGGGCTTTCTCTAGTTGTGGTGAGCGGGGGATACTCTTTGTTGTGGTACTCGGGCTTCTCATTGCCGTGGCTTCTCTTGTTGCGGAGCACGGGCTCTAGGCACGTGGGCTTCAGTAGGTTTGGCACACAGTAGCTTAGTTGCTCCCCAGCATGTGGGATCTTCCTGGAGCAGGGATCAAACCCATGTCCCCTGCATTGGCAGGTGGATTCTTAACCACTGTGCCACCTAGGAAGCCCACCTCTAACAAATTTAAACATTAATTCCTTAGAATATTATTAATTCTTTAGAATATGCTAATACCCAGTCTATATTCAAATTTAGCACAAAATTAAATGACTTTAAAGCCATAAAGAATGCCAGATTGGAGTGGCCAATGAAACCAGAGAAGCTAGCATCAGCCCGACAGCCCTCTCAGCACAGGTCTCCGAGAAATGCTAGTGTCCAGGAGTGAGGGGCTTTCCTTGGGAAAAGCAAGTAATAGTAGCTCTTATTGAGCACTTACTGTGGACCCCCCTGGGCTACGGCTTCTGACCAGCAGAGACGACCTTAGCTCTTTGTGTATCTTCGTGGTACTGAACATAATGCCCATGTAGTCAATGCTCAACTAATTGTAGAGTCGATGCTCAACTAATTGTGATTTGAATTAATCACCTTATCTCCTTGGTGTTAAATGTCTCTTCGCAGCCAAGGGGCGACATCACTGTTTAATTCAAGCATTTGAACAAAGTGGATATTATTATCCCTATTTCACAGAGGAGGAAACTGAGGGTCAGATTTGTTTAAGTTCCCTAAACTAGGAAGTAGAGGAGCTGAGCTTCAACTCAGGTTGGTCCGACTCCGGAGTCTGAGTGGTCGTCTGTCTTGGTAATTACCAAGAGACTCTGGTAGGGGTTGTAAAGGCCTGAGCCCTGGCAGTCCTGGGCAAAGAGAGGGTAAAAGAGAAGAGTGGAGGAGTGGGGAAAGAAGAAAAAGGAACAAAGAAATGAAGCCAGGGATTATGATGTCATGGAATTAAAACTAGCAGCCATTGGATAAAGAGCCATGGTATACGGTGAACACAAGTGTTTGTTCTGCTGTGGAATGAATGAGAAGTTTTGAACCTCAACCCTCAAACTCTTGAGTAAGGTCGATGGACGTCACTGTGTCCTCTGAGCTAGCCCAGGATCTGGCCCATACTAGGAGCTCAAATATCTGTTGAATGAATGATAGTGCATGAGTGAATGTGTGAGTAAATGAATAACTGAATAAATGATGGAATTAATGATGGACTAATATGTAAATTATTTAATAAAGCTTTGAGCGGCTGAGTTAATTGAATGACAGATGGATGAATTCTTTCTGTCTCTATAGAAGGAGAATGAGAGGGAAGACAGCCAAATCTAACAGCTGCATCATGTCCAAAGCACTTTATCGTGAGACCTGTGCTAAGAATTTCTTAAGCTGTTTTTCATTTGATCCCCAGAGAAAAACTCTCCAATATTATCATTTTTTAAGTGAGGAATTAGGTCTGGAGACAAGAGCACCCAGGGACAGAGCTGGAATTTCAACCCTGCCATTACACTCCAAAGCTCAGGCTTTTCACTATACTGTGTTCAATCAATATTACTCCATTCAATACAGGATTTGTTTTTTGTAGCTGATGCAAATACAGGTGAACCCTCTCTTATACAACCCCTGGAAAGCTGTAAATTTAAACACAGTTAATTACTTAGTTCATTATGTAAAGGAAGCTTTTCTATTGTATGACTCTTTATAAGTGAAGGATTATCCCAAACTCATCCGCTTCCTAAATCTGAATTTTCTTCAAAACAAGGTATATATTAACTAAAGATATCTACTTGTAAGAGTTGGTTTAATTATTGCTGGGAATCTGGGATTTTTGGTGTTTGGACAGCTTACGTCCAGGCCCTTAATTTTGTGACACCTCATCTTAATGGTTTAAATAAAGGTAAACTAAAATGTACCAAATCCAGATCCATTAAAGACATAGTCAATGTATATAAAAACAGATTTCTTCAGTATAAAAAACCACCATAAGCCAAGTCCAATTATAAACCACAAACTCAGAAAAAAAATATTTCTAGTTCCTATCATAGACCAAAGGCTGTCTTTATACAAAACTCTCTTTAATCAATAAGAAAAGGTCTGTAACCAAATAGCAAAATGGGCAAAGGATATTCACAGGAAAGGAAATATAAACGGCTCTTACATGTATGAAAAATGCTCTCCTTTACTTATAATGAAAAAATGTAAATTAAAGCCGTACTGAGGGACTAATTTTTCACCTGTTAGATTGACAAAGATAAAAAAAAAAAAGTGATAACACACTATGCTGGCTTAGGGGTAGGAAGACTACACTCTTTGTTTCTGGGGGAATAAACTGGTACAACTTCTACGAAGAGAAATTTGGCAAAATCTATCTAAATCACTATACATGTACACTTTGAAAGTATAGTTACACCTACACATGTGCAAAATTCTGTATGTGCAAGGTTACATTGTAGCATGGTTTAAGAGTAAATGAAGGAAATGAACTTTAGGTTCATCAATAGAGGACTGGCTAGTACACTATGCTCACTTATAAAATGGAGTTCATGCTACATCTAGATATGTGCTAATATATTTGCCACCAACCACATGAGTCTATAGAACATTTGAAATGTGTCTAGTTGTAATTGAGACATGCTTTAAATGGAAAAGGCACGCTGGATTTTGAAGACTTGGTACAAAAAATTGAATGAGATATCTCATTAATAATCTTTTACATTGATTTCCTGTCAAAATGATAATATTTCAAATATATTGGTTTAAATAAAATCTCTTGTTAAAATTAATTTCACCTGCTCCTTTTCTTTTTAATAAATGTATTGATTGGTTTATTGATTGATTGATTGGCTGTGTTGGGTCTTTGTTGCTGCATGCAGGCTTTCTCTAGTTGTGGCAAGTAGGGGCTACTCTTTATTGTGGTGCATGGGCTTCTCATTGCGGTGGCTTCTCTTGTTGTAGAACACGGGCTCTAGGCACATGGGCTTCAGTAGTTGTGCCACACGGGCTTAGTTGCTCCCCTGCATATGGGATCCTCAGACCAGGGCTCAAACCCATGTCCCTTGCATTGGCAGGCGGATTCTTAACCACTGTGCCACCAGGGAAGTCCCTCACCTGCTCCTTTCTTCAAATGTAGCTACGAGAAAGTTTAAAAGTAAAGTGTGCCTGTCATTACATTTTATTGAACAGTGGTGGCTCTGGGTAAAAAATTAAAGTGAAAAAAGCAAGGTGCATGAGAGTATTTAGTATATTCCATTTATGCTTTAAAGAAAGGACAAAAGTGCTCTCTGAAAGATTTGCTTCTGTATACATAACAGGTCTCTGGCGTGATACCTTAGAAATGATATTGACTGCTTCTGAAAAGAAACTGTAGGAAGAGAAAAGGGCTGATATTTGAATCTTGAATCCTTTAGTAAATTCCTGGACCAATATATACAATCATTTTGAATAATATACCACTGTATATTATTATATAGTGGTCCTCCCCTACTTTTAGCACCCCCCCACCCAACCCCTTTCCAAGACCTCCAGTGGGTGTCTGAAACTAAGGATAGTACCAAAGCCTATATATACTATGTTTATCCCTATACTAACTAGGTGGGGAGTGTATACAACATGGATAGGCTGATGGGAGGGATGATTCACTCACTTCCCAGGTGGGACAGAGAGGGGTGATAAGAGATTTCATCATGCTACTCAGAACAGTTCTCAATTTAAAACTCATAAATGTTTGCTTCTGGAATTTTTCATTTAATATTTTTGCACTGCAGTTGACCACAGGTAACTGAAACCAAAGAAAGCAAAACTGCAGATAAGGAAGGACTACTGTAGTATCATTTACATATCATTTATGTATATAATACATTATGTACATATATTATATATTAATAAAAAGTTAAATATTAAAAATATTTAACAGAATAAAAATATACACAGAGAGACTAGAAAAATACGCACATGTATATGCACAGAAGAACTGGGCATTCTTTTAGTTCTCATAATGAGGAGAATGTGTCAGGGACGAAAAGGGAGGACTTGCTCAATTTACCCTATTTTTTTACTCTGTACCATTTGGGTCTTTTGTAAAGACAAAGTTTAATTTGTGTATGTCTAAGAAAAAGAAACTAGATTAGAAAGAAATGTAACAAGATGTTCACAATAGCTGTCTTTAGATAATGAGATTATAGATAATTTTTCCTTCCTCCTACTTTACTTTTAAAATTCTCCCAATTATTCTACATTTTCCCAATTAGTCTACAAATGAGACTCTTACTTTGGTAATGGAAAGGCCAACAAACCTTTTTTATCACTATAATTTCTTTTTATAAAATACTTTTAAAGATTCTATTAGCCTTTTAAATAATTTTAAATTACTTAAATTATTTAAATTTAAATCATTGCCTTTTTAAATGATAGCAAGTAATGTGGACTTTTTATAAAAATGTCAAACGACACAGAAAGAAAAAGTATCTTGTAGTTCCATCTCCTTCTACAAAATCACCACTATTGTCTGAAACTTTTAAAATACTGCATTTACATAAAGAACTTAAAAATAATTTCAAATTCACTGGATATTCTGGGAACAGGAATATACTTGCTTCGTGCCAAGCACAACTCTAAGGGTAAGCAAACTCTCTGGGGTAAAAGTTATGCCCCAGTAACCACTAAATCAGGGCCCTGAGGTTTAAACAATTTGCGTAAAGCCATACTCTAGTATGGGGCAGGGTTGGCATTCAAATCCAAGTACAGGAGGCGTCTAAACCACTGCCTCAGGCGACTGCCATCACCGTGGGTGGGGCTGGTGTGATTAAGATGTAGGGACTGGATTTGAGTTCACTTCTGAGGGCCCCTTCATCCAGCATTCCTGAGGATGGATGTTTGATAAAGGATTTTTGACTTAGGTGATAAGTGCAGGGTTCGTGATCGGCAGAGGAGAAAATGATCATCGTGGAGCTGGGGCGTAACCGGCAGGGGAAGGGGGCATTTTACAGTGAGGGTGAAGGCAGTAGAGAGAGGTGGGTAGAACTGAAGCCTGGGAGGAGCTGTCAGCCCCAGCACTGCAAAGGGTTAAGCCTGGGCAGGAAAGCCCCTGGGGGGAGCTACCACCAAAGGCGGCGGTCGGGCAGCCCTCACCTCCCCCACCAGCGGGGAACTGGACGGGCGGATAGGACTAGTTCCTCCGGGATTATCTGAGGCCTCTGGGCTGAGGTGAGCTGCGGGGAGGGACCGAAGCCCCAGGTACCACATGCCCTTACCTTCTTGAGGGGGTCAGAAAACCAGGTGTCCTGGGATAGGTGCCCTGGCCCCGGACAGAAGAATCTTTGGCCCAGGCACGCTTTGGGAGTGAGAGGTGTTGAGACTCAAGCCTGGGGGATGCTCAGAGAAAGGTGGGGATGGAGGCCTTCCTGGAAGGGAAGGGGGCAGTGAGCTCTCCAGCCTTCCTGTCTCGCGGGGCCAGGAATGGGGGAGCTGCCTGAGGAAGAGATGCATCTTGGGGGGTTCAGAGAGCCCCAAGTCCTCTAACCAGTCACCCAAGGCTAGTTTCCTGGCTATACCTTTGCTCTCACCCCCCCTCCCCCTCTTATCCTGGCCACAGACTTTCCTTCGGTCTTTCTATCTAAACCTTCTCCTCCCCTCCCTTCCCCTCCCCCCAAACTCTTTGGAAATCTTTCAACTTTCTTTCAAGTTTTCCCTGGGGGGTTTGGGGTCTGCTTCAGAGCTAGGTCAGGGCGCTTTAACACCCCCAGCTGGGCAGAGCGGACGAGACAATAGCTGCTATCACTTTACCATTGGAAGTGACCCCCGAATTTGCACTTCTTTCATCTTGGGACCAGAGCACTTGAGGGTGGGCGATTTCCTGGGAGGAGTGGCTTAAGCCGCTTCTCCACCGGCCAGTTGGCTGTAGACGTCCATGCTCAATGGTCCACCACAGATATGAAACCATTTCTGGAGTGAGAGTGGCGCTCAGCTGGGGACGCTGCCCGCAGGGTGACTTAAATGTCCCAAGCTGGAAGGTGGAGAGAGAAGTGGACGCCCCCTGGGCTCTGGGCCACCCTCGAGGTCAGTAAACTAGGCAGTTTCCTCAAAATTAGGAAGGGTGGGTGCCTTGTGCAGTTTGGAGGCCCCAGGGGAACGAGGGGGTGGCCTTGGGACACTAAAGGGCCCAAGGGTCAGAGTGACTCTGAAGATGCTGCTCGTGTGTGCGTGCGTGCATGTGTGCGTGCGTGCGTGTGCGTGTGTGTGTGTGTGTGTGTGTGTGTGTGTATGTGTGTGTAGAGGGGAGGTGAGGCATTGTTTCAAGTTCTCTTTCTCCCCACCCCCACCTCCAGCCCCTTCCCCATCCCCACCCCCACTGGCCTGCCTATCTCCCCTCCCCACCCTACACAATGGTCTGGCCTTAGCCCCTCCCCAGACTCCTGGTGCTTCCCCAGTTGGGTCCCTTGTCTCAGGTGCCCCCAGCTAGCCAGCTCTCTCTCTCCCCAGCCACCCAGGGCCTCCCGGCGGCTCGCACAGCCTCCCCTTGTGGGCCACACTGCTCATCCTTCTCTTTCAGACACGTGGTCCACTAGAGCTCCTCAACTTGGGAGTTCCCGAGGTGTGATTGACTGGGCGGCCTCAGGCCCACCCTGGTGCCCCCAGGCGCTCCTGCTGCCCGGGGTGGTGGGAGGTTCCTTGAGAATTCACAGCCAAGGGACTTGCCTGCCACCAGGCACGCCCTGTGGCCGCCTGTGCCCAACGGGGCCTCCTGGCCACTGGGGAAGAAGCCAAGATGGCTGGTGCTCCCTTGAGCCAGGGGTGCAGCTTGGGCGGCTCGGCCAGCGTGACTAGGGGGCTGGAGGGCAGGCCAGAGAGACTGGGTGGAGTGCCAGCCGATCTACCACGGTCGTAGCCAGTCTTACTGAGGACTGAGGCCTGTGTGGCCCTCCCCAAGGCTTGTAGGGCCTGGCCAGCTATTGAGACTGCAGGGCCTGCTTTATGAGGAATGGGGAGAACACGGGGTCCTTGGTGAGCGAATGCGGAGCCCAGGATGAGGCTGGCAGGGAGGGTGTCTGCCCTAGAGGCCAGAGGCTTACCAGCACTGTCAGCGGATCCCTTGGCCCTTTCCTCCTTTGCCCTGCCCAGAGCACTGGCTCACCACTTTTAAAATGCAAAGGACAGAGCCCAGACCTGCGCTCCGAGACCCCATCTGCTTGAAATGAGACTGGGGGAGGAGGAAAGTGCACCTTGCTAAAGGCGAGGCTTTGAATTGCCTGCAGAGTTGCCCATGTCCATTCATTCATTCCTGGGCTCCAGAGCCCTTCTTAGGTGCCAAGATGCTGGCTGGATGCTTTCTGGATGTCCTATTTCCTCCTTCCTTCCAACCTCAAGCCAGGGGAGCCTGTGTAGCCTGAGGGGCCTTGCCTCCTTGGTTTCATGCCTTTTCAGGTCCCTTCTAAGAGTGGTGGGGCCGGAGGAGGCCAGCTAGACAAAGCCCCTAGTTTAGCTCACTTTCTGCACCTTGTTCCGTGAAAGCACCTGGTAATCGCCAGACCTGCTTTGCATTGCGTTTCCAGGGAGCTATCACTAAAAAGACTGTTGCACCTGAACCCCATCAACCAATTGTCTACTTAAGTACGATTAGCTTCCCCATACGGCCTCTAGCCTTTCCCCATTGCCCCGTTCTCTCCTGGTCCAGACCCACCTGAGTTGCCGGGAGGTGCAGAGCCTCTCCAGAGAGCTACTTTTTCTCAGCAAGCTTTTGAGGAAAAAAGAAGTAGAGTATTACCTACTCACACCTCCTCTTACCTCTTTGGGGAAGAGGAAGGAATGAGATAGGGTGGAGTGGGGTGGGACTGGGGAAGAAAGAGGAGGTAGGGTGGGACAGGGAGGGGAGGGAGGGGAGGGAGGGGGTGGGGTTTGCGCAGGAAGAAGTGTGGTATATCTGGACGTGTTGGAAGGTATCTGGACACTGCTGCAGAAATTCAGGCAAGTCACCTTTACCTTTCTGGACCTCAATTTCCTTATCTGTAAAATGGCCAGGTTTGTCTCAAAGCCCCAAGAATCCATGTGTTTCCTCATCCTTTGGATAATGAGCTTTTGGGGTCCTGTATTTCCCTGGATGGTGGAATTACAGGGGTTAGGAGGGGAGCTCTGGAGTCAGATTGCTTAGATTTTGTAGCTTTAATAGCTTGTGATCTTGGGAAAGTTATTTAATTTAACCTCCAAGCCGCCTTTTCTCCTAGTGTGAACTAGGAGTTGCTATCCTAGGAAGGTGCAGGCATGATGGAGTTGTAGTTCACATAGAAAGTGAGAACCACATATAAATAAAATTACCTCTGAAAAGCCTGAAATCCAAATACTCACCCTATGTAAAACCCACAGAAACTTGTAATCTTTCAAGGGAACATCATGCCCTCTTTTTTTTTTTTTTAAGATTTTGGTTGAATTACCTAAATGCACATAGTAAGCAGTAGGTAAATGGTGGTTATTTTCATAATTTTGTTTGCAAAGTATCTAGCAGAGCGGAGCTCTCATTTATATGAGTCTGTATAGCAGCGTTTACAAGTGACACTCAAGAAAAACAAAATCCCCAGCATCTTTGTTGTCTGCCAGAATGAAAAAAGCTCTTTTGTGTGTACAGTTTGTTCCTCAGGGCTCAGTTTTTTATCGCATATGAAAGTGCTGTCAGTGAAGTTTATCTCCTGAGTCCAAAAAAAACGAACAGTTTTTAAAAAAGTAAATATAAAGTATATGAAAGGTGAACAGATTAAAAGCCCAATTCCAGGGTTAGATAATGTGGTACAAATAGAAATTGGTGAGAGGTTAGACCAGATTTGTCACAATAAACACATTTTAAAAAATCTACAGGCAAGAAATTTTATCCAAAGGTGATTCTGATTACTAGTTTTTAAAAAGCTTTCTTTTTTATGGTTACCAAGTAAAATTCTGGTGGTAGGCCTTCGGTTCTTTAAAAACTTTTTTTCAACTTTATTGACCCATAATTTATACCCAAACACATCCCTCATAAGTGTGCAAAACACTTTCCATTTTATGTGTGCAGTTTGATGAGTTGACAAATGTATACACCCAAACACAATTTTTAAATCTAAGGCTAATCTAAAGGAATTTATTAAACTCTGAGAAAGGATAATGGTCTCTTTTTTAATTTAAAAACAGTGTCCACAAAGAAATATTACTCTGCTTTGCAACACAACACAGAAAACCTACCAGTAATTAGGATGATTAGTTTGTATTCAAAGGTGGTTGGCATGTTAAACTGGAGTAGATGAATCACAGGCCCTAAAGAGCATCTGGTTTCAACTACTGGCTGCACCACTTATGTGGCCTGGGGCAAATTGGGCAAATGAGCCTAACTTTGATTGTCTCAGTTTTTTCACCTGTAAACTGGGGATAATAGTACCCCGCCCCCCCCCCCCCCCCCCTTAAAGTTAAGCTGCCAGTATTGGGACAGTGCTTGGCAAATAGTAAGCCTTAGTTTTTAGATCTATGTCAGCCCAGTGGCTAGGCTGCTGCTACCACTTTGGAAAGATTAATTTTGTCCCAGGGCAGCAGTTCTCAAACATTTTGGTCTTGAGACACCTCTATGCTCTTAAAAATTGAAGACTCTGAAGAGCTTTTGTTTATAAAGGTTACATCTGTCAACGTATGTTACATTCAAAATTAAAACTTCGACATTTAGAAAAGATTATTAAAAAAAAAACCTGCTACATACTAACAAATAATAGTTTTTGTGAGAAATAACTTTTCCAGAACACAATTTTGAGAACAGTGCATCTTTAAAATTTTTCAAATCTCTGTAATATCTGGTTATCAGAAGATTAGATTCTCCTCTGTCTCTATGTTCAATCTGTTGCGATACATTATTTTGGTAGAAGTATATGAAGAAAATCCAACTTCATCCAGACACATAGATGGACACAGGAAGAGGTGCTTTTTGGTTTTTGTTTTGGCCACACCATCATAAAGCTTGTAGGATCTTAGTTCCCCAACCAGGGATAAAACCCGGGCGATGGCAGTAAAAGCACCAAGTCCTAACCACTGGACCAGCAAAGAATTCCCAGAGGAAGAGTATTTTGATAGCTACACCAAAACTCGACAGGTGGCAGTTCCTCAAAGCTTAGTTATAATGCAGAATTTGAAACCATATCCAGGAACTTTTGTACCCTAGTATATTAAAATCCATTGCTTTCTTTTCTACTTTAAATGGATCTTTTGCCCATGCCATCCCATTGGTTATTTGGGAAATGGTTCACTGGGTGATGCAAATCTTCAAATGTTGAACATGCCATTATAAAAAGTTACATGTGTTAGTGTCACCACTGGTTGCATTAGAAAAATCTTTAGGTATTGGGAAGCTGTCAAGCTCACTGAGTGGATACAGGTTTTCCAAAATTCTAATTTTCAAATGAAAGCTCAAAAATTTTCACTGGCCATAAATAATAGCATTCCTTGAAGTGACAGGCTCACCTTATTCATTTCTGAGAAAATGTCTGTCAAATATATCCAAGTCTAAGTGATTAATACCACTCAATTTTTCTCAATTTTTCTTTCAAGTAAAAATGGTATTCCATGAAAAAGCAGCTAGTTCATCGTACAACCCGAACAATTCACCCATCCATTATCCTCCAGTGTGCAGCAGAAATTCTCTATGAGTACTTCCCATTTTGTCATTCCCAATATTGAAAAGTCTTGTAAGGGTTTAAGGGTTGTGATTCAAAAAAAATAATGATCTTTGTTGCTGCATCAAGGACATTTTGGAGTGATGCTAGCTTTCTTTTTCCCTGACTGTGGCTACATGGTGGTGTAGAACACAGTGATTTCTAGTTTGATTCATGCTGAGGTACTACAGTTTTACTCCAATGTTAACACAACGAAAACAGCAAATGATATCTTAGTGTTGTTATTTTAGTATATGTTAGTATTATTATGAAAACAGTTGAACTTGCAGCCCCTCTGAAAGTCTCAGGGAACCCCAAGCGTCCATGAACCATACTTTGAGAATCATTATTCTAGGAAAAAGCAGACCAATTTTGGCTATGTGGGATTGTTGGTCTTTAACAGGTATAGAGGTACAGCTTTTATACCTGCACTATATAATATGTGTAGTGCTAGATAATACTCTAATGTATAATAGCTAACGCTTCTTTAGTACTTTACTATGTGACAGGCACTTTTCTGAGGATGGAGACATATATATATATATATATACACTTATATATCTCCATCCTTTACTTTCATTGTCTTATTTATACCCACAATAATCCTATAAGGTAGATACTTTTATTATTGTCCCCATTTTAACAGAAAAGGAACCAGAAGCATAGAGAGGTTGAGTGACTTGCTCAAGCTAATATCAGAACCAGGATTCAAAGCCATTCTCCAAGACCAAGCTCTTTCTTTGTACCACTGAGTAATTAAACAAACCCCAGGAGGCACTCAGCCATTATCTGCTCTGGGGGAATGGGAGTAGATAGGCATTACCTCGAGGAAGAAGGTGCAGGAGTGGATAAGGCATCATTGCTGGGTATCATCTGGGTACCTTTCCTGACCTCTGCCCTCTATCCTTTGCCTTGGAAGGATGACATCTCGGGAGCAGCTGGTGCAGCAGGTGCTGCAAGAGCTGCAGGAGGCGGTGGAGTCCGAGGGCCTGGAGGGTCTTGTTGGTGCTGCTCTGGAGGCCAAGCAGGTCCTGTCTTCCTTCGCTCTTCCCACCGGCCGGGAGGGAGGCCCCGGCCCCCAGGTGCTGGAGGTGGACTCAGTGGCCCTGAGCCTGTACCCAGAGGACGCGCCCCGGAACATGTTGCCGCTGGTGTGCAAGGGCGAGGGCAGCCTGCTGTTTGAGGCAGCCAGCATGCTTCTGTGGGGCGACGCGGGCCTCAGCCTGGAGCTGCGGGCCCGCACGGTGGTGGAGATGCTGTTGCACCGGCACTACTACCTCCAGGGCATGATAGACTCCAAGGTGATGCTGCAGGCCGTGCGCTACTCCCTGTGTTCTGAGGAGTCCCCGGAGATGACCAGCCTGCCGTCTGCCACACTAGAGGCCATCTTTGACGCGGATGTCAAGGCCACCTGCTTTCCTAGCAGCTTCTCCAACGTGTGGCACTTGTATGCCCTCGCCTCCGTCCTTCAGCGCAACATCTACTCCATCTACCCCATGCGCAACCTTAAGATCCGGCCCTATTTTAACCGCGTCATCCGGCCCCGCCGCTGCGACCACACGCCCGCCACGCTGCACATCATGTGGGCTGGCCAGCCCCTCACCAGCCACCTCTTCCGCCACCAGTACTTTGCCCCCGTGGTGGGACTGGAGGAGGTGGAGGCTGAAAGTACCACCCCCGGCCTGGTCCCGACTCCTGCAGCCCTGGCCCGGCTGCCCCCGCCCGCCAAGACCCTGGAGCTGCTCAACCGGGAACCTGGCCTTAGCTACTCCCACCTCGGTGAGCGCTACAGCGTCACCAAGAGCACCTTCTACCGCTGGCGGCGGCAGTCCCAGGAGCATCGGCAGAAGGTGGCCACCCGCTTCTCGGCCAAGCACTTCCTGCAGGACAGCTTCCACCGCGGGGGCGTTGTGCCCCTGCAGCAGTTCCTCCAGAGGTTCCCCGAGATTTCTCGGTCCACCTATTACGCCTGGAAGCATGAGCTCTTGGGCTCAGGTGCCTGCCGGGCCCTGGCCTCCAAGGAGGAGCTGGCCATGGTGGAGCTGGAGAAGCTGCCGGAGGAGCAGGTTGCCGAGGGGCTGGGATGCTCCTCGCTGGCCATGTCAAGCCCTGGAATGGTCTTAATGCAGAGGGCCAAGTTGTACCTGGAGCACTGCATCTCCCTGAATATGCTGGTACCCTACCGCTGCTTCAAACGCAGGTTCCCCGGCATCTCCCGGTCCACCTACTACAATTGGCGCCGCAAGGCTCTCCGAAGGAACCCCAGCTTCAAGCCGACACCAGCCCTCTCGGTGGTTGGGACTCCCCAGCCAGCATCTGTTGGGGAAAAGGCCTTGCTCCCTTGGAAGGGTGAGGCGGGAGATGGGGCAGGGAAAGCCGCGGGTGGGGGATCCCCCGCCCCCCGGGAGTTCCTCCCCCTGAGGATGCCCCTGTCCCGCTGGCAGAGGCGTCTGCGCCGGGCAGCGCGCAAGCAGGTGCTCCGCGGGCACCTCCCCTTCTGTCGCTTCCGCCTCCGCTATCCGAGCCTCTCGCCCTCCACCTTTTGGGTCTGGAAGAGTCTTGCCCGGGGCTGGCCTAGAAGCCTGTCCAAGCTCCAGATGCAGGCCCCCACCTTGGGCAAAGGGAGCATGAAGGAGGCGGAGGAGAAACGGGAGAAAGAAGCTGGCAGGCATGTGACAGCTGCCTTGGCCCCACCTGCAGGGACCCTGCAGATGGCGGCTTCTCCAGGAGAGGATCCGGGGAAGGCTCAAGGAGGGCCTTCCAGAGAGGGGGCCCTGCAAGAGGGGTCCATGGCCCAGGGCGGGCCCCCCAGTGGGTCCCTGTCCAACCACCCTGTGGTGGCAGCAGCAGCAGCGGCGGCGGCAGGTGGCAGGGACGGCCAGGTGCTGGTGATGGACATGCTCGCCACTACAAAGTTCAAGGCCCAGGCCAAGCTGTTCCTGCAGAAGCGCTTCCAGTCCAAGAGCTTCCCCTCCTACAAGGAGTTCAGTGCCCTCTTCCCCCTCACTGCCCGCTCTACCTACTACATGTGGAAGCGCGCCCTCTACGACGGCCTCACCCTGGTGGACGGCTGACCGGGAGGTGTGAAAGGGGCTGGGAGGAAGGAGGACCACTTTGGAGAAGGTCAGAGACCTGAACTGCCCCCCTGGCTTGGCCAGGATCCCTTTTGCTCCTATGGTGTCTACCCTGAATCCAAGGGCATATTCGTGTTGTTTCCCAGCTCCAGGGCAGAGAGAGCCAGAGACCAGCCATCTGGCCTCCTGCAGAGAGCTACAGGACCAGAGATGTTCTTTTCAGTTGTTTACCATTCTTATTTTTATTGTGTCTTGGTTTTAGTCTTTTATTTTGATTTAAGTGGGTTGGCTGGGCCCCCTTGCTAGTGCTGGAAGCTGGATGTGTGTGGAGACCCGAAGCGGGGTTGGTTAGCTAAATCTGCTTTCAACTTTTCCCAGGGACAAAGGGAGTATTGTAGCATGGCCATCTGTCCCATTGGGCAGAATATATATCTTCAGTTCCTTTGGGGGTTGGCACCCTCTTTACTCAAAGATGTTTCCCAAAGGAATATTAGAGATCAAATGTGGAGCAGGTCATGGCTCTGCCTGGTGCCCCTAAGGGAGAGGGTGCCAGGCTCCGTGTGGGCAGAAGCAGGGATGTGGAGGAAAAACCAAGGTTGGCCTCCATGGGAAGGTCCCGAGCTGGATCACTGAGTGCTGGCCTGTCCATTTCAAGGCGTGTGGTGAGGGACTCGGGGAGAGGGCCTTGGGTCTCTGCTTGCTGGTGCTTGGTGCATTTACGTGGACCCCGCAGTCCTCGGCCAGCCTGGCTGGCTCTTGGGGTCCCCCGTTTTTCTGTTGAGCTCCTCCTCAGAGCCTGTGCCCCATCTCCAGTGAGAGACCACACAGTGGCCAGGCTGGCGAGAGACTGAATTTGCATTGTCCAAGAGTGAAGTTGGAAAACCAAAGAAATAAAGTGATGTGGCGCTCAGAGCCCTTGGTCTCTGGTATTTGTTTTGCATTTGTGACTGCCCGTTTCCATGTTCCCTTTTGGTTTAAGGGGACTGAGAGCAACCATTTCTCTCCCTTGATGCTTCCAGGCCCAGGACTTGGAGGATGGAGGGTATTACTCTGGGGTTTCTGCTTAGAATTGGATGTTGACCTTGGGTGTTCTTCCAGCTGGGGGCGGGGCTATGGCTACCTGGAAAGATACTTCCCAACAATGGGAGAAAACTGGCCAACTCACTGTGCTCAGAGGCCAGGCCAGCATGAAGGTCAAGTCTGTGTCAGGCTTCTATTTAGTCCTTGCAATGCACTCAGGCAGGCTAGACCCACTTACAGGTGAGGAAACTGAGCCTCAGCATGGTTCACGTGCATGCCCCCTCCAGCAGGGCTGAGCATTAAGGCCAGGCCTTTGCTTGTTGGGATGCCACATCCTTGGGGAAGGAGTTCCCTGAGGCCCTTTCTCCCTGTGTCTAGGTACTCTGCAGTAGCTGTCATCCTCATGGTCTTGGGGAGTCATTCTTGGTTCTATTTTTTCTCCCCCACATCCAATCCTATTGACTCTGACTTTAAAGTATGCCCAGAATCCTCCCCTTCACACTGCTGCCACCACCATCTCTCCTGGCCCACATCTCAGGTCCCTTCCTGCCTCCTCCTTCCACTTTTTCATAAACTGGCCTCCCACCCCCCGCCCCCCAATGATCTCTCTTCCCTCTGGTCCCTCTGTTGCCCTTACCTACCACGTCCGGCCACATTGGCTGCCTCTCATCTTGAAAGTGCTGTGCTTACTCTCGCTTTAAGGGCATTTGCATCTGTTCCTTTGTCCTAGAGTGCTTTCCGCTGTCTTCTTTACAGGGCGGGGCAGGCTCCCTAACATTCAGATCTGAGTCACTGCCACATATCCCTTCTACATTCTCCACGTGGGGCTTATTCCCATCTGTTTTTGTTGTTTATTTGCTTATTTGTCCACCTCCCCCCCACCTCCTTAGGGCATAAACTCCATGAAAAGCAGGGCTTTTCCCTCACCAGCTTACACCCCTGTATTCCCAGCAGGTAGATTAGTTTCCGACACGGTAGGTGCTACAATTTGTTGAAAGAAGGAATGAATGAAAGGGGGCCACTGTGATGTCCTGCTGTTACCCTTTGGCATTTGTTTTTTATCAGACCTAATCCTGAATATTTCTTGTCCATTTTTCCCCATTCCTGCAGCTACTGCCGCATCTAGTCCAGCAGCTGCTCTCATCTCTGATACTTGAATGGTTTCCAAATGGACTCTGCCTCCACTCAAACTATGCCATACGAGCCCTCCGACAAAGTCCAGGATGCTCTCACTAAAACCTAAATCTGACTTGTTACTAGATTTCCCGTTGCCCTTCGCACAGAATCCACCAGCGTGATCCCTACCAACCTCTAGGCTTATTTTTCCCCACTGACCCCTCATGCTGTAGCTCTCATCTAGACTGACCTTGCCTCCCACCTGCTTTTCCAGGAACCATGTAGCATTGTCATGGCGTTGTCTTTGCCCGTCTTTCTCTGTGGGATCTCCACTGAACCCCCAGCACCAATGTAGTCGCTCGGTAGTCCCTTAACATTTAGTGACGGGATTGGACCAGCAAGGGTCCTGCCTGGCCTGCGATGGCCACTTATAGCCAGCAGGTGGCACTCTGGTGCAGCAGGAGACAAAGTCTCTGGGTTCCCAGTAGGCATAGACCTATCTGGCTGTTTCCAACCCCAGCCTACTGCCCTTACAGCCTTAGCTGTCAAAGGGTGGCACCAACTGCTGTCCTAAGAATTGCCCTGGTTGGGGCTCTGGATTCTCCTGTTTGCTCCCTCCCTGCACCCTCAGACCCAGAGCAGATCTGATGTCTGGAGCAGTGTCTCACAATGGAGTTTAAAAATCACCAGGATCTCAGCCCCTGGGGGAGCTTGTTAGGAGTGTGGATTCTAGGGCCCCACCCAGACCTACCAACTCTAACTTTAGACATTGGAGAGGCAGTATATGCACAGGAACAAGCTATTCAACCTTGCCGTGCCTCACTTTCTCCATCTATAAAATGGGGATTATAGTAATGCCTATAGTATATAGTACATTGCACATAATAACACCGGGTGAGGACTTGCTATTGGTAACAATGATGTCCAGTTTGCAAACCCCTGGGAGTCTAATTCCTGTTGTCTAAGGAGATTCTTGCTCAAGGTTATGCTCTAGATTAAAGACACTCCTGTCCGAAGGCAGAAAATTCCTTTTGTCAGAGGCCAGGACTGAGCTGAAATCCATAGGGAGATACTTTAGCTTCTGTTAGAAAAAAATTAAGAAAAATGATATGTCAATATTTATTGATTTGGAAAATGTTTTATAAGTATGGTTATTCTTCTGTAGAAAAGCTGTTTCCTTTATAATCCGCTTAGAAAGGCAGAAATACCTAAGCAGTGACCATATTTGCTAAGAATACTTCACGCTGATTTTGAAGCTGACTTTTGTTGAAATTATTTGTATTTTTTTGCACCACTTTCTATCTCAGATACAAATGTGGAAAGAAATTCCAGTGAAGTGAACAATGTTTGAATAAGGGGAGAAAACAGAATATGTGAGGTTAGCTTTGCACATTCTGTACTGTTGTAAGGTAACAAGGGGTTCTAAAACTTTGACTATAAAAGCTTCACCAAAAGCAGTAGGTGAAACATGATAATTAAAAAAATTTAAGTATCCATATATTTATCCCCTGGGGGCAGGGATCCTGTATTTTGGTGGAGATCATCTTGTCTACCTTGATAACATAGGGTTGCTCCTCAAATGTTTCTGAAGTCCAGCATTCAGACCTTGGGTGGCTCTTGGGCCCTGAGCATCACTTCTTACCTCAACTGCCTCTCCTGGCTGTTCCACCCTTATCTCAGTCTCACCAACCACCAATCTGGGCTCATTCTCACATCCCCCATCAACCTGTTCTTCTCTCAGTATTTTTTTTTACTGTGGTTGCTGCCAGAGTCAGATTATCAGATGAACTGGCCAGAAAGCTGGGTGTCATCCTAGAATTTTCTCTCCCCCACGTCTCCATCTCAGCAGGACCGTAGGGACATTGCAGGCTTCGCATGTTTCCACATCACCAGATTATCACAAGAAAGAGAATTTGATTGGTCCAGGCCATTCTCATCCTTTGAGCACAGCTCTCATGCCAGGTCACATCTGAGGCCGCTCAAGTCTGGTCCAATCATCTGTGGCGAGATGCTGGATCAGCCTTGCTCACCAAAGGGGTCTGGCAGATGTAACAGGCTCCTGTCCAGCAACCCATGACAGGCTGAGCTCTGTGCTCTAAGCTGAGGATACAGAACTCTTGTCCTTGCAAAGGCCTTGGTTTACTGGCAGCTGAGGTCTGATTCCATATGATAGAGGCTTTCAAACGGAATGCCCAAAAAGTGCAGTGGGGTCACGAGGAAGTATATGCATCTTGTAGCTCATCCTGACCCCCGCTCCCGACTTGTAGCTTCCTAGGGCCACCTTTTCTCTGAGAAATGTAGGCTGCCTGAGGGTCTTAGAAATGCCTCAACTGCTCCTCAAACGACTCTAGATGTTTGTTGCAAAAACTCACCCCCATTTGCTGGCTGTCACAGGCGGATGGGAAGCTGAGGGGCAGGTGCTCTGACACAAGGCCGTTAAGGTGGGGCTGGAAGGCTCAGGGGTGTGGGCGAGGGGACCCTGCCCTGGCCCTGGGTGCTGTCTGTTCATCTCACGGGTCTGACTTCCAGCAGGAAGGTTCTAGTGTGATTTCCCCTCCTCAACCCAGGAGGCCTGTGAGTTGTCACTAGCAGGTTCCTAAATATTCCCATTACTGGTTTATCTCATGGAAGGGGAGGAGGAAGCTTTCAGGGAGTTGAGAAGCAGCAGAAAGTAGGTTTAACGGTATAAAAAAAAATTTCCATGGAAAATGACTTTGAAAATAGCATGAAATCCGCTTAACTCTAGCAGCTCCTCCCTGCCAGGCAGAGAGAGCTGGAAGGGGACCTAGATCGGAGGGCAGCCAAGAAGAGATGGGGCAGACAGCTGCTCACGGATGGCCCTCCACCTGAGGACACCACGGGGATGGGGATGGTGGAGGGCAGGAGGCTGCAGGCCATCCTCCCCATGCCTCGCCTGGGCTGGACTGCAGCTCCCAGGATGCAGGCTGGTGGGAGGCCAGCGTCAGGGAGGAAGGAAAGCACAGGCTGTGGGGAGTCAGAGAGGTACTTGGAGAGCCCCTGAGTGCCTTTGTGTCCTGCCTGCCCCCAGCTCAGTCTGGCTCAGAAGGGTCAATGCAGTTTTTTGGCTTCTGCCTGTTGACAGTCAGCCAAGCTCAGTTTCTAGGCCCCCGGACTTTGGGCAGAGTTATCTGCTGTCATTTAAGACATAACTTGGAGGATAGCAAGGGCTGCATCTAGGCTGCATTGCAGTACCCAGGACAGGTGTTGGTGGTGTGGCGTCTCTCCCTTCTCAGACCTCATCTTCGTGGGGACAGGAGGGAGACTGTTATCTTTGGGATATTCAATACTTCATTCATTCATTCATTCCACATTTGGTGAGGCCTGAAGGTGAGGGAGAGGAAGGATACAAAGCTTGGTAAGACCTAGCACCCCTTGGAGTTGTTTAGAAACATTGACTGTATAACTGGTTCTCAATTCTAAGTTCAAAGGTTCTCAGGGGTCCAGTAAATGTAGTTGGAAATTTTATATTTTTGTTCAGGATCTTAGATGATAATCTTAATTCATTCTATTAGAGAGATAAAGACAGAGGCCATTTACAATGATATTTGCCATTGAAAGACATCTCAATGCAATAAGGCTTGGTGTTTAAAGTCAGTCTCTCGAACCAGGGACTTGTTACATGTTATGAGCTGTACCAGAGGGAGGCAGTGATACTATGGGGTACAAGAGAGCAAGCCTGCCACTGCTCAAGGATTGGGAAAAGATATCTGGAAAAGCCTTGTAAAAGGCTCATAGGAGCACCTCATGGGGGTGAGTGAGGGAGGAAAGAACTGAGGATAATGAAAGGCCTGGAGCTGGGAAAACCCCCAAGAGAGCTGGATTTTGAGAGCCATTTGGCCCTGGCAACTTGATGAGGCCCCAAATCGTCTAAAATATCAGCTTCTTAAAAATTACCATGTCGGGACTTCCCTGATGGTGCAATGGTTAAGACGCCACACTCCCAATGCAGGGGGCCGGGGTTCGATCCCTGGTCAGAGAACTAGATCCCACATGCTGCAACTAAGACCTGGCGCAATCAAAAAAAAAAAAAATTACTGTGTCACATTGGTAGCTTGAAACTGGCCACAGTGGAGTATTTCCAACAGACAGACATTGGCAGATCCTACAAATCAGCAAGATGTAATCCCTTGCAGTCTTTCCTCTCCCTGGAACACCCTTCCCTAGATCTTTACAAAACTGGCTCTTGTCAGTCCTTCAAGCCAAAGTCATGTCACCTACTCAGAGAGGTCCTCTCTGACCCCCACCACCCCTGGGCCTGGGTCACTATGACCACATCCCTTCACGGCTTTCATCACCATCTGAATCAGTCGTTTTCTGGATTACTGTCCATCTCCCCCACTGGAATGCAAGCCCCCAGAGAGCAGGAGCTCATCTGATTTGTTCATTCCTTTATCCCTCTGACCAGAACAGGGCCTGGCAAGTGGTAGGTGCACAAAAATATTTATTGAATTAAGGAATGAGCGGGTTTGGAATGGGAGGCTGTTTCCTCCTGGGCCCTGTGCCAGGGACCCCCTGTGGCTTGCAGTGGAAAGACTGGTGCTGGGTACTGGTCTGCTCTTGGCCAGGCCACACTGGGGATGGGAGGTGGGGGAGGGGACAGGGAGGGGGAGGAGGAGAAGGAAAGTCTCTGTTGCTTTAGAAGCTCCTGCACTAGATGGGAATGGGGCAGACCCATCAGATCCCTGTCTTGGGGACAGGGTTGCCAGATTTAGCAAATAAAAATAAGAGATTCCCAATTAAATGTTAATTTCAGATGAACAAATAATGATTTAGTATAAGTATGTTCTATGCAACATTTGAGACATAACTTACACTAAAAAATTATTCATTGTTTATCTGAAATTAAGATTGAGGGACTTTCTAGGTGGTGCAGTGGTTAAGAATCCACCTGCTAATGCAGGGGACATGGATTCTGTGCCTGCTCCAGGAAGATCCCACATGCCACAGGGCAACTAAGCCCGTGCGCCACAACTATTGAGCCTGCTCTCTAGAGCCCGTGAGCCACAACTATTGAGCCTGTGTGCCACAACTACTGAAGTCCGAGCACCTAGAGCCCGTGCTCCACAGGAGAAACCACCACAGTGAGAAGCCCCCACACCATAATGAAGAGTAGCCCCCGCTTGCCACAACTAGAGAAAGCCCATGTGTAGCAACGAAGACACAACGCAGCCAATAAATAAATTAATTAAAAAAAAAAAAGATTGAACTGGGTGTCCTGTAGTTTATCTGACAGCCCTGCAGTGATGTGCTGGCGAGTGCTCCCTGAGCCCTCTGGTCTCATTCACGTCCTCTCCCCTCCCTGCCAAGAGCCGTTGTCAGCTCTCTCTGGGCTCTGGGAGGATGACAGGGGACCACCACCTCAGTCTTTCTTCCCATGTAACCAGACACTGAGCAGCTTGAATCTGACCACTCTGAGTGGCTTTCACCTGAAGCCCATCTGGGGCAAGGCTTGGGCTGGCCGTGGACCTCCATGTGGCTGAATATTACAATCACTTGGGTGCTTTTAAACGGGCTTTGCCCAAGTCCCATTGCAGTCCGGTCCTACCAGGACCTCTGCGTGGTCTCATTAACCTGCCTTATGATTTTCCCTTCTGAATATCTCTGAAATCTGCCTACTTCTCCCCACTTCCATTATCATATATTGGACTGTATTATACCCTGAACCAACCAAGGGGTACATTCTAGCCCCTTCTAATCTGTTCTTTTTTTTTTAATTAATTATTTTTTTATTTATTGGCTGTGTTGGGTCTTTGCTACTGCACGAGGGCATTCTCTAGTTGTGGCAAGTGGGGGCTACTCTTTGTTGCGGTGCATAGGCTTCTCAGTGCGGTGGCTTCTCTTGTTGTGGAGCACGGGCTCGTAGTTGTGTCACACGGGCTTAGCTGCTCTGTGGCATGTGGGATCTTCCTGGACTAGGGCTTGAACCCTTGACCCCTGCATTGGCAGGCGGATTCCCAACCACTGCACCACCAGGGAAGCCCCTAATCTGTTCTTCATGCTGCAACAAAGAGGGCATTTTTGAAAGACACGTCATTAAACACGTCACTTCCCTTGCTTAAAATCCTTCAATGCCATCCTTTTTTCTTAGGAAAAAGATCAAAACAGTAACTTTACAGTGGAGAAACGTGACAGACACCAATGAAATCAAGTGATTAAGGTTAACAATATCAGTAATAAGACATACAACTTCTATGGAATTCTTGCCAGAAATTCATAACCTTGATCTAACCCTGAGAAAACATCAGACAAGCTGAAATTGAGAGACATTCTACATAATAAATAATGAGTCCTCTTCAAAAGTCTGAAGAATAAAACTGGAACTGTTACAGATTGGAGAAGACTGAGGAGACACAACGAAAAGATGTAATGTGGACTCTGGCTTGGATCCTGGAACAGAAAAAGATTAGGGGAAACATGGGTGAAATTTGAATAAGTGCTATAGGTGAGTTAGTGGTACCGTACCAATGTTATTTTCCTGGTTGTTGGTAACTATACACACTCATGTGGGCTGTTAATCTTAGGGGGAGTTAGGTGAAGGGTAGATGGGAATTCTCTGTACTATTTTTGCAACTTTCCTATAGATTTAAAATGATTTCAAATATGGATCCTATAATAGGACTTTCTCCTCCTCTTGAGTTTTCTAAATTGTGTTGATAGTTTAAACAAAAATTATAATACTGAAAAAAAAATGATTTCAAAATAAAAAGTTAAAAAGAAAATCCTTAATGTGGCCTCAAGGGCTCAGCATTGTCTAGACCTGGTCTGCCTCTTCCACAGTCCCAGATCATTCCCCCTGACATACAAACCTTTCACACTTTCACATTCTCTGGCCTTTCAGAGGAAACCTTTTCTCTACCTGAATTGTTTCCACATCCCCACTTTTCTGCTCAGTCATCAGAGTTCAACAAATCCCCCCTTCCTGGTCTTTCTCTTTTTTATTTTCTATTCATTTATTTATTAAAAAAAAAATTTTTTTTTTGGTGGCTCACTGGCTCCTTAGTTGTGGCCTGCAAACGCTTAGTTGTGGCAGGCATGTGGGATCTAGTTCCCTGACCAGGGATTGAACCCTGGCTCACCTGGATTGGGAGCGAGGAGTCTTATCCACTACACCACCAGGGAAGTCCCTCTTTCTCTTTTTAAAACTGAGCTATAGTTGATTTACAATGTTGTATTAGTTTCAGGTGTACAGCAAAGTGATTCTGTTTTACATATACATATTCTTTTCATACATATATATGTATACATACACATATATTCTTTTTCAGATTATTTTCCCTTCTAGATTATTGCAAGATATTGAGTACAGTTTCCTGTGCTATACAGTAGATCCTGTTACTTACCTGTTTTATATATAGTAGTGTGTATATGTTAATCCCAAACTCCTAATTTATCCCTCCCTTGCTTCCCCCTTTGGTAAACATAAGTTTGTGTTCTATGTCTGTGAGTCTGTTTATGTTTTGCAAATAAGTTCATTTGTATAATTTTTTAAGATTCCACATATAAACATTATCATATGATATTTGTCTTTCTGTTTGGTTTACTTCACTTAGTATGATAATCTCTAGGTCCATCCATGTTGCTGCAAATGGCATTATTTCATTCTTTTTTATGGCTGAGTAATATTCCATTGAATACATATACCACATCTTCCCCCTCCTGGTCTCTTATGAGCCTTGTCATTCCCGGTTCTCATGGGCTCTGTGTTGGAGCCCTCACTGCAGTTTCTCACCAGCACTGTAAGGCAGTGGTTCTTGTCCTTAGAATCACTTGGGGAATGGTGAAAACTTCTGGTGCCTTTGATGGGAGTGTGAATAGATTTACTCTCTTAGGGAAACTGTATGACAATATCTATTAAAGATTTAATAGATGAACATATACATCCCCTATGACCTGGGAATTCTACTCCTAAGTATATACCTAAGAGAATGTAAATATATGTTTAGCAGAAACATCAAGCATACATTTAAAACAGCACTTTTGTAATATCAAACACCTGGATATAACCTGAATACCCACCATCACTAGAATGGATAAATTGTGGTAGAGTAACTCAATGGAACACCATGCAATAATGAGAATGAATGATGTACACTGTACCCAACAATACAGATCAAGCTCAAAATCAATGCTGTGAGGAAGCCATATACAAAAGAGGATGATTCCACTTACATAAAGTACAAAATACGCAAAATTAATCTATGCTTTTAGACGTCAGGATAACGGTTATCTTTGTGGGGAGGTAATGATCGAAAGGAGGCATGAAGGGAATTTCTGGGGTGTTGGAAATGCTATTTCTTAAATCGAATTCTGGGTGTGTTCACCTTGTGAAAATCAGTCAAACGGTACACTGAAGTTTGTGTACTTTTGTGTATGTATATTTCAGTTAAAAGTTAGTAAAATACTGATGCTTGAGTTGAAAAATACCTCTAGGGAAACCAATAGGCAAGCTACAGATTGAGAGAAAGATATTCATAAAACATCTGACAAAAAACTGATATCCAGGACATCTCATAAATAGTTGATGAGAAAGGTCTGGCGGTTTCTTAAAGCAACTAAATATATACCTATCTTACGACCCAACATTTTCACTTCAAGGTATTTACCCAAAAGAAATGAAAACATATGTCCAAAAAAGATTTGTGCAAGAATGTTCATAGAAGTGTAACAACTCCAAACTGGAAACAACCCAAATGCCAATTAAGGAAATGGATAAATAAACTGTTGTTTATACAAA
The DNA here is from genome assembly GCF_030028045.1 of Hippopotamus amphibius kiboko. Taxonomy (NCBI): domain Eukaryota; kingdom Metazoa; phylum Chordata; class Mammalia; order Artiodactyla; family Hippopotamidae; genus Hippopotamus; species Hippopotamus amphibius. The sequence continues at coordinate 159,977,302 of NC_080189.1, forward strand.
GGACACTTTTCAACAATGAAAATAGACTACAGACACACACGACACAGATAAACATCAAAACACTATGCTGAGTGAAAGAAGCCTAACATAAGCAAGTTTATAATGTATGATTCCATTTTTGTGAAGTTCTAGAACAGGCAAATCCAATCTATTTTAGGGGGGAAAAGAAACCCAGCAAAGAGATTGCCTCTGCAAGGGGTGGGGATGGGATAGGGTGGGGATTAGCAGGGAAGGAGAATAAGGGAACTTTCTAGCATGACAGTAATGTTCTATATCTTGATAGTGGTTCAGGTTACACAGGTGTATGCCATTTGTCAAAACAACAAACGTACACTTAAGATTTTTGCAGTTCATTGTAATATAAATTTTATGTAGAAAGTAAAAAAAAAAATACTGGAACCAAATATTGAACTCTAGCTGATAATATGCATGCTGAAGTGTTTAGGGAGAAGTGGAGTGGATAGATGTCTATGATTTATTTTGAAATACATTAAAAATTAGGAGGGATTGATAGATGGGTAGAGTAATAATAGATTCTAGGCGGGTGTTCACTGTAAAATTCTTTTATTTTTTTCTGTATGTTTGAAAACTTTTCCTATAATGAAATGTTGGGAGACATAAAATGTCCCGATGAAGTCTCTTCCAAGAAGTACTGGGTCTTGCTTAAAATATACCACTTTTAAACAGTTAATGCTAAAGATAGTGTTGAAATGTCAAAGATTACTGCTCTGTCCTATTTCGCCCTGCTAGCTATGGCATTGTCTATGTTGATATGTAGGAAATAAGTGGCAAATGAAACAACAGATCAACCTAGCGACAGAAAATACACTGATGTGTTGGTCCTACCCCCCAAAATCCTAATCATTCACTTGGGGCATGGCTGGGAATCAGGATTTAAAAAACTTCTCTAGGTGGTCATAACGTGTAGCCAGGGCTGAGAGCCACTGCTGGAAGGCCAGTGTTTTGGCTTAGTTACAGGGCTCAACCTAGTCCCCGGCACATAGAAGGTGCTCAAGAAATACAACAAATATTAGTTGAATGAATGGTTGAATGATTGTATGAGAGAATGGATGTAAATGTGCTGCAAGCAAGGTGTGGATCTTGCACCATCAATAATAATGATGCTACGATATAAAAAATAAAAATAATAAAATAGGCATCACTAGTGTTTGGCGATGAGGAGGGAGGCAAAACGAGAGGCCCTGGAAGTGGAGGGTAGGTAATCTGGATTACTGGTGGGAGGTGGAGAGCGGGGCACAGGTAATGCGGCTCATTTTCCAGTTAGATGCAAGTGGATTTTGCTCTGCCTCCCCAGTCACCCCAGAACTGAGGGTGAAGAGGTGGATGGGGTGCACTGGGGAGCCTGGCAGGCCCTGTGATGCGGGAATGGGTTTGATATGGTCCAAAGCAAGTTGAGGGGGTTGGTTTTCCTGCAGCTCTGTGGTTATTAGGCTTGGGAGTCAAAGTCCCACTCTGTTCCACCCTGGAGGACACTGAGCTTGGTGCGTCTCAGAGGCCTGGCACAGACCTTGCTCCCTGGAGGACTGATCAGCTGTGTGGCTTTGGGCAGTCATTTCAGTTCTCGGTACACAATCTTCCCAGTCATTAACCTGGGGCAATAGTAGCTGCCCTACTTTCCTCGGAGAGTGTTGGGAAAATCAAAGAGAAAAACATGTGGGAACGTCTTTCAGGAGTTGGAAAGTCCTAGGCACTTACTCTGTCCTTAAGACCCTTGCATCCCAACCTAAACCTCTGGACTCAGCTTAAATACCTTTCTCCTCAGGGTCCCAGCATCTGGCAATACTGTAATGGTGGCTTAGGCTTTGTCTTCCAACTTATTCCAAAGCCTGACGCACACCTCTGCTGGCTGAGAGCAGGAGGGAAAAGAAAGTAGTTATTTTGATCCACCCTCTTAGTGCCCAGCACAGTGGGGATCAGAGTTGGGGCTTAGACAAAGCTGTTCCTGGCATCCAGGCTTCCAGAAGGGCAGGGCAAGCGCGTCAAGAGGCTTGGAGGTCATGGGAAAGGGGGAGGATTGGCAGGCAGTACAGGCACTTGTGGGGCCATTTCCTGGAGAAAATTCAGGACATCCAGTTAAATTTAAATTTCAGATAGACAGTGAATAATTGTTTAGTATAAGTATGTCCCAATTATTGTATGGGAGTCCTGTATTTTCACTTGCTAAACCTGGCAACGCTGTTGCTGCTATGCAACAATGTACTGGAAATCTTAGTCAGAGAAATTAGGCAAGGAAAAAAAAGGCATCCAAACTGGAAAGGAAGGAGTAAGTTTATCTTTATTTGCAGATGACATGATTTGTATATAGAAAATGCCAAAGAATCCACACACACACACACACACAAACTATTAGGGCTGATGAACAAATTTAGCAAAGTTTCAGGGTATAATATCAACCACAAAAACCAGTTTGGTTTCTATAAACCAGCAATGAAATTAAGATTTCAGATTTAGCAATCTGAAAAGGAAATTAAGAAAATAATTCCATTTATGATAGCATCCAAAAGAGTAAAATACCACGGAGTAAATTCAACTAGGGAGTGAAAGACTTGCACACTGGAAACTATAAAACATTGCTGAAGGAAATTAAGAAGACCTAAATAAATAGAAAGATATACTGTATTCATGGATTAGAAAACTTAATATTAAGATAGCAATATTCCCCAAAGTGATCTACAGAGTCAATGCAATCCCTATCAAAATTCCAATGGACTTTTTTTTTCTTTTCAGAAGTGGAAAAGCTGATTCTCACATTCATATGGAATTTCAAGGGACCCTGAATAGCTACAATAACACTGAGAAGGAAAAACAAAGTTGGAGGACTCATATTTCCAAATTTCAAACTTATTACACAGTTACTGTAATTAAAACAGTGTGGTACTGGAATAAGGATAGACAGACCAATAGAGTAGAACTGAGATTCCAGAAATAAACCCCAAATACCTATGGCCAGTTGACTTTCAACAAATGTGCCAAGACCTTCAATGGGGAAAGAATAGTCTCTTCAAAAAATAGTGCCTCACTCTACACACAAAAATTAACTCAAAATGGATCAACAATTTAAGTATATGGGCTAAAACTATAAAACTACTGGAAGGAAACATAGGGGTAAATCTTTATGACCTCAGACTGGCAATGGATTCTTAAATTTGTCATCAAAAGCAGGAGCAACAAAAGAAAAAATAGATGTGTTGTTCTTCACAAAAATTAAAAACTTGTGCATCAGGACTTCCCTGGTGGTGCAGTGGTTGAGACTCCGAGCTCCCAATGCAGGAGGCCTGGTCAGGGAACTAGATGCCACATGCATGCTGCAACTAAGAGTTCACATGCCACAACTAAGGAGCTCATTGGCTGCAACTAAGAAGCACATGTGCCACAGCTAAAGGAGCTGGCGAACCTCAACTAAGGAGCCTGCAGGCCACAACTAAGACCCGGTGAAACCAAATAAATAAATTAAAACAAATTACCACAACAACAAAACAAAACTTGTACATCAAAGACCATTATCAAGAAAGTGAAAAGACAAACAGAGTAGGGGAAATATTTTAAAATCATATATCTAAAAACATTCAGTATCTGGAATACATAAAGAACTCTTACAACTTAACAACAAAGAGACAACTGAATTTAAAAAAGGGGCATTTGGGTAGACATCTTCCCAAAGAAGAAATACAAACGGCCAATAAGCACATGAAAACATGTTCAACATCATTGGCCATTAAGGAAGTGCAAATCAAAGGCCACAATGAAGTATCACTTCACATCCACTAGGATAGCTATAAATAAGAAGAAGAAAACAAACAAAAAATAACATGTTGAGGGTGTGAAGAAACAGGAAACCTTGTACATTGCTGGTGGGAACATAAAATGGTGCAGCCACCATGGAAAACAGCTTGGTGGTTCTTCAAAAAGTTAACAAAGAACTACCATACGTCTTAGTCAGTTTAGGTTGCCGTAACAAATAGCCACAGACTGAGTGGCTTAAACAATACACATTTATTTCTGCCGGTTCTGGAGGCTGAGAAGTCTGAGATCAGGGAGTAGCATGGCCGAATTCTGGTGAGAAACCTCTTTCTGGCTGGCCTTCTTGTTGTACTCTACTTAGCAGAGAGAGGAGAGAGAGCTTTCCCAAGTTTCCTCTTATAGGGGTACCAATCCCATCCTGGGAACTCCAACCTCATGACCTAGTTACTTCCCAAAGGCCCCACCTTCAAATGCTATCACAGTGGGGGTTCAACACAGGAATTTGGTGGGGGGGACTATTCAGTCCCTAGTACCCCATGACCCCCCAAATTCACTTCCAGGTATAATCTCCCCAAATTGAAAATACACTAAAGCAGATACTTGCATGTGAAGATTCACAGCAGTATTATTCACAATAGCCAAATGGTGGAAGCAATCCAGATAGCTATCAACAAGTGAACGCACAAACAAAATGTGGTCATTCTGTACAATATTCATCAGTGAAAAGGAACGAAGTTCTGACACATGCAACATGGTTGAACCTTGAAAACGTGCTAAGTGAAATAAGCCAGTCACAAAAGGACAAATATGGTGTGACTCCACTTCTATGAAGTATCCAGAACAGGCAAATTCATAGAGACAGCAAGTAGATTAGAAGTTACCAAGGGGCTGGGTAGGTGGGGATAATGGGGAGTTATTGCTTAATGGTTACAGAGTTTCTGTTTGGGGAGAGGAAGAAATTTTGGAAACAGTGGTGATGGTTGTATGACACTGTGAGTGCAGTTAATGCCATTGAAATGTACACTTAAAATGGTTAAAATGGCAAATATTGCATTCTATACATTTTACCAGTAATAAATAAATAATCTTTGTAAAAAAAAGAAATTAAGTACTGATACATGCTACAACTTGGATGTACCCCAAAAACATTATGCTAAGTGACAAAAGCCATACACAAAAGGTTATATATTGTGTGATTCCTTTTATATGAAATATCCAGAATAGCTAAATCCATAGAGACAGAAACCAGTTGGATGGTTGCCAGGGGAGAGGAGGAGGGGGAAACAGGGAGTGATTGCTTAGAGGGTACTGGGTGTTCTTCTAGAGGCACGACAACGTTTTGAACCTAGAAAGAGGTGGTGGCTGCACAACACTGTGAAGGCACTACATGCCACTAAATTGGACACTTTAAAATGGTCAGTTGTAGAAAGCGGGGGGTGGGGGGGGATGAATTGGGAGATTGGGATTGCTATACATACGTTACTAATAAGAAAAAAATCAAATTGTACGCTTTAAATATAGGCAGTCTATTGTAGGTCAATTGTATCTCAATAAAAGTTCTTAAAGAAAAAAATAAAATAAAATGGGCAGTTGTATGTTGTGTGAATTTCACCTCAATTGATAAAGATATCTGGCAACTCTTCCTAACCCTGTGCCACTTCCTCCCTGGGTTCACAGACTTCTGTACGGGAACTATGGAATCAGATTCAATTCCTATTCCTAAGAATATGGCCCATAACCACCACAGCCCTTAAAAACCCTTCTCTGGGTCTTTAGGGGCTGCTGGGAAAAGGACTTCCTGGCTGCTCTTCCCTAGTTCAGTGATATTTGGGTTCATTCATTTATTACATACCTACTGTGGATCAGATTACTTCCTGGCCCTCTGGGTGCACAAAACCTGCGTGGGTGAGGAGATGGGAACAAGATCAGATACACAAACAGACAATAATGACATGCAACATTGACCCTGGGAGATTGTGCTAAGTGGGAGATGAGATTAAACGTGCCTGGAGGAGAGAACGTGCCTGGAGGAGAGAACGTGCCTGGAGGAGAGAGGCGGCTTCTGTGTGGTGAGGAAGAGGAGAAGGAGGAGGAGGAGGAAAAGTTCCTGAGGGGGAAAGAATATCCTAGGATCAAAAGCACCTGGAACAGAGAGCTGTTGCACAGGGCTCTTGAAAATGGGGGTGTTGTGGGCAGAGGATAAGGCCAGAGCAGGTGTGGGGCCAGCCTGTGAGGGGTGGTGAGGGGTTTGGGCACATCTTGGGGGCCACAGTGGACTGTTACAGCAGGTTTTGTGGTCCGGGGTGGCCCTTAGGGGCTCCAGGTATGCCTGAAGTTGTGTATAAAATTGCGTGGGTAGGTGTGTATCTTTCTGGGGGCAAGTCTTCAGCTGTCATCACATCCTCAAAGGGGTCTGTGTCTCCAAGGAGGTTAAGAAGTTAACTGTTAGCCAAGCTGACTATTGTCACTCTGCTCCGGCCCCCTGCGTTCCAGCCAGGCCTGACTCCTCTGCACTCCCCAGCGTGCTGCTGGTTCCAGGCCCTGTTTGCTGCCTGAACCACCTGTTCTTCACCTGCCTCCCATCACACCCTCTCCCCTCATGGCTTCCAGGAGCCGTCTCCAGCTGCCTTTACCCCCGGGCCACCTCTAAGGCGGTCACTGTTGTTTGGCTCCCATGTTGGAGTCTGTGGGTCTCTCTCCATAGAGGGCCTCACCTATTGCCTCCCCCTCCTAACCACCTGCTTCGGTCCTGTTCCACCCCTTCCCTCTCCTGACACAGCTCTCAGATGTCACCAATGAGTGACGAGCGATGTCCCAGATGCCAAATCAGAAGTCATCTCAGGGTACCACTTTTTCTTCCACCTCCTCCTCCTCCTCATCTCCTGAAAAGTTCCCCTCTCTTGACCTCCCTGACATTGCATCTGCCTGTCTGGAATCTCCTCCTACTTCTGAGATCACTGCTTTTCCATTTCTCCAGCTTTCCTGTGTTCTTCCTTACCTTTAAAACTGTGAGTTAAAAAATAGAGCTAGTTCACACACTTGGGGGAAAAAAGTCAAAACAGAACAAAGGAACATATAGTGAAAGTAACTTCTTCCGTGATTTTCAATTCTCCAAAATCTCTCTCCAGGGGCAAATTTGAAGTCCTTCCAAAACTGTGCCATCCCATGGAATAGCCACCGGCTATACATGACCATTGAGCACTTAAAATGTAGCTAATTTAAATTGAGATATGTTGCATTAAATATGATACATGCCTGATTCCAAAGACTTAGTACAAAAAAATATATAAAATATCTTGTCAATAATTTAAAAACATAATTGTAATTCAATAAAGCTGGAAAATTTTTAAAATATTGATTAAATGTTAAAATGATACAATCTAGGCTATATTGGGTTAAAAATATATTAAAATTAATTTCACCTGTTTCTTTTTTATCTTCTAATGGGGGTACTGAAAAATTGTAAATACCATACACTGCTTGCACTTGCAGCTAACATTATAATTTATTGGGCAGCACTGTTCTAGAGCTAGACTCTGGATTTGTAAGTAAACATGTATCTATGTATTCCTTTAAAAACACAATATGTTCACAAATAGCACAGTTTGCAGACTTCTATAAATTTCTTTTTGCCCTCAGCCATCTTTCCAGAGATTATGACCTATCAGTTGAAGCAGGCATTACACAGTTATTCTTTGTAATGCCTGCAGGGCATCCATGAGATGACTGTACCAGCGTTTAGGTACCCAGCTCTCTACTGATGGGGATTTAGCCTGTTTGTAATCTTTTAATGCGTCCGTAACACGAGTCACTGAGTATCCTTGAACCTACACATTTGGGCATATGGGCAAGGATATCTGTAGTGTGAACTCCTAAGAACGGATTCGCTAAAAGTGAATGTTCTTGGAGTGCTGTTGATGGCTAACCTCTGTGTGTTCTGCCGTGTGTACTGAGTGTACTGTTCCCAGGCCAGGACACAGTAGATTATTATTAGTTGAACAGAAATCTCAGATGTGAGGAAGTTCTGAGCGAGAAAGGGCCTCAGGGTTCACTATTTATTATTTCACAAATGTCTGTGGTGGGTCCCCAGATGAGCAGATGAGGTCTCTACCCTTGAGGAACTCACAGAAGAGTAAGGAGGCATGTGTGCAAACAAATGATTCAAGCCAGTCAGGTGATTTTATAGATGATGAAACTGAAGCTCACAAGCCCGGGCGACTTTACCGCGCTCTCTGGTATGGATCTCTTTCCCCCTTTAGAGCGCACGCGTTTGAGCGTCAGGCTCCATCACATCTGTTTTACGTCTGTTGTGAGCTTGAGTTCCCCTCCCTCTGCAGTCAATGTATATCAGTCATTATGACATAACAGCCTTGAGACGTGCATTTTCACACTTGATCTCATTTAAATATCCTAACAGCCCTTAAGGTAGTTTGCTGCACTTGACGTCAACATTCTCCCTGCCCTAGTGCTTCCCCTTGGAGCCCACGCCTGCTCCACTCTGGCCCTGAGCTGGCAGTACTGCTTGGTGAGGTGTGACCAGGAAGGCTACCTGAGTTCCCCCGGCAGACCACGTACCAGGTGGTTAAGGGTTCATCCTCTAGTTCCAGGATCAGAGCTCCGATGCCAACTCCACCACGCTTACCTGTGTGACACTGAGCAGTGGATTTTGCCTCATCTGAATGAGTCATCATGACTGTCCCTACCGCAGAGAGCTTGAGGGTGAGGGTGAAAGAAAGCCGTCAGTGCTTAGACTGGTCCGGAGATGGAGGCTGTGGTTGTGGGCCCAGCTACATTACTTTATGTGGTGCTGTGGAATCAGGGCTGGAAACGGCAAGCACCTCTTTTGTTGTACTGCCCATATTTTATGAGCTTTTATCTACCAAGCATGTTTTAGTAAGATGGTATGGTCTTATCACAGATTTGGAAAAGCGTTTAAAAATAGCTAATGGTATCAATGGACAAATGGATAAACAAGTCGTATATCCACGCAATGGAATATTATTCAGCCATAAAAAAGAAATAAGCACTGATAAATGCTACAGTGTGGATGCCCCTCGAAAACATTATGCTAAGTGAAGGAAGCCAGACACAAAAGGTCACGTATTGTATGATTCCATTTATGTGAAATATTCATAATAGGTAAATCCATAGAGACAAAACTCAGATTGGTGTGTGCCAGGGACTGGAGGGAGGGGGAATGGAGAACAGCTACTTAATGGATATAAGGGTATCAGGTTCATTTTGGGGGTGATAATGTTTTGAAACTAGATAGAGGTGGTGGTTGCACAATATTATAAATGCATTAATTGCCACTGAATTATTCACTTCAAATGGTTAATTTTATAACAAATGCTAGAGAGGGTGTGGCGAAAAGGGAATCCTCCTACACTGTTGGTGGGAATGTAAGTTTGTGCAGCCACTGTGGAAAACAGTATGGAGGTTCCTCAGAAAACTAAAAGTAAATTTACCATATGATCCAGCAATCCCACTCTTGGGCATATATTCAGACAAAACTGTAATTCAACAAAATACATGCACTCCTATGTTCATAGCAGCACTATTCCCAATAGCCAAGGCATGGAAACAACTTAAATGTCCACTGACAGATGAATGGATAAAGAAGATGTGGTATGTATATACAATGGAATATTACTCAGCCATAAAAACAATGAAATAATGCCATTTGCAGCAACATGGATGCAACTGGAGATTATCATATTAAGTGAAGTAAGTCAGAAAGAGAAAAACAAACACCATATGACATCACATATGTGGATTCTAAGATATGACACAAATGAACCTATCTATGAAACAGAAACAGAATCGTGGACGTGGAGAACAGACTGGTGGTTACCAAGGGGGAGGGGGTTGGGGGAGGGATGGAGTGGGAGGTTGGGGTTAGCAGATGTAAGCTTTTATATATAGGATGGATAAACAACAAGGTCCTACTGTATAGTGCAGAGAACTATACTCAGTATTCTATGATAAACCATAATGGAAAAAATATTTAAAAAAGAGTGTGTGCGTATATATACATACATACATATATATATATATATATATATATATATATATATATATATATGAATCACTTTGTTGTACAGCAGTATCTAACGTAACATTGTAAATCAACTATACTTCAATAAAAATAAAAATAAATGGTTAATTTTATGTTGTGAGAATTTCACCTCAATAAAAAAGTAGTCCACCCCCATTCTCCCTTTGATGCCATTAGGGACTCCAATTAAGACTGCAGTTGGAAACCACCAATCCTTTTCACATTATAAAGGAGAAGCCTTGGGAGGGGGGTGGGGAGCGGCTCCCCAGGGATCACAGAGCTGGTCCCAGCTGGAATAGAGCCAGAACCCAGGTTCCATTCACAGAACAGATCTTTACTGAGAACCTTTCCCTGTTCTAAGCACTGAGGATTCAGCCAGCCATGAATGAGACCCAGGAGTCCCTTTTCATGGAGTTTGCATTCTGATGTGGGAAGGCTGACAAACACACGGATGATAAAATATCAAGCAGGGAGAGAGCTGTGAAGGAAAAAAAGCAGATAAATGGTAGGCGGGAGGCAGCTAGCGAGGGCCTCTAAGATGAGGTGACATTTGAGCAAGCAGTGCAGAGCAGATATCTGGAGAAGGCGGTTTCTAGCGGAAGGACCAGGACCAACATGCTTGGTGTTTTCAAGGACCAGCAAGAAGGCTGTCTCTATTTGCCTCGCTTCTTAGAAAGAAAGGTTCATTCTGCCCTGGAGAACATGGTAGCCCATTTCATGCTTCATAGCTACTTAGTATTTAATCGGTGCTCAAGGATGGAGGAAGTTGAGAGGCTGACCAGAGTCAGGGGTGGGGGTTGAAGCTACTACCCAGGTTTCTGGCTGGTGGAGAGGTCAGGGCAGCTGCCATCTACCCAGCCTGGCCGCTGGCCCCTGGCCCCTGCGAGGGGAGCTCCCCGAGGCTTCCTGGGTGGACTCCTGGGGGCAGTGGTGTTCAAGCAGCTCTGCGTCAGGCAGCTCTGCCAGAATGACGGTCCTTAATTGCTTTCTCTGAGTGTGGAATCCTCCACCTACCACCCCAGGGAGGTGGTGCAGCTGGAGAGAGCTGCTCATCAGCTCTCCACCTGCAGGCTTTGTCAGGGGCAGGGCGGAAAGAGGGGGACTGGAGCTGATGGGGGCGCTGGAGGGAGCTCTGAGTTCAGGTGGGGTGTCCGTGCTGGGCAAAGGATGTTTTCTAGCTTGAATAACCAGACACAACTCCTGCCCAAATTGGGGTAAAGAAGAAGACTTGTTTCAGGCAAGAGTGGAAGCTGACCCCTGCTCCCCCATTTTTATTTCTCTTTCTGACTCACCCTTGCTGGGTCAGTGGGGTTTGAGGTACAGACGGTTAATTTAAAGACTTAAAGCTTGGCAATTAATTTTAAGGCTTCCCAACTTCCCAGCCAGTTGGGCAATTTACCTTATTTCTCTGAGCCTCAGTTTTCCTGTCTATAAAATAAGGGTTAATACAAAAAGGAAGGAGCCCAGTGGCTGGCATACGGTAGCACTCGACAATCCAAGCCTAGAACCCTGAAGTTGCTTCTCAGTTTCTGTCTAAGGTGGAGAAGATGCCGGCTTCACCTCACCTGAGCAGGCAGCTCTCCATGTGGACTTCTGATTCCAGTGCCATCCATCCCAGCTCTCTTTGGCAACACGTAGGTCACCAGCATGGTCAGGGTGGCAGCTGACCTGTTCCCTGGGCATGGGTCAGCATTTGGGGGAAGGGTATGGAAACAAGGACCTGCCGTCACGCCACAGAGGCATGCTTCTTGCATCCCTGGCTGGATACCAGCCACACCCTCACTCATGCACGACCCCCCTCCCCAGGTCCTGGTGGTCTTGTTTCCCAAGATTCCTGCTCCTCCTCTGGGGATCTATCCTGGATCCCACCTAAATGGGCCGTGGATGCCTATGGTTCTGTCCTCGCCTCTCCTTGGCCACTCGGAAGAGGGCCAGAGGCTATTCTTGGTCTTCGCCATCCACCAGGTGTCTTGACAGGTGCTGGGCAAGTTTGCTGGGCTTCTTGGGTTATAGGGAACGAATATTCTTTAAAAAAAAAAACGCTGGGGATAAAACATGTGGCCCTCTCTCCATGACCCTAACCCCTGCTCAGTATCATCTGGGGAAGGGAAGAGGAAAGAATCAATGGGAGCAGTTTGGGGGGGGGGGCAGAGATATATATATCTATGATTCTGGTGGCATCAGACTTGGGCAAGATGGGGTAACGGCTCAGGCATTCGGACAGTGGAGCCAGATCGCCTGGGTTCAAATTCCAGGTACTATCTTACTAGCTGTGTGACCAAGGGCAGGTTACTTTACCTCTCTGGACCTCAGTTTCTTTATCCCTAAAATAGGGATAAAATACTAATATGATTAGCCTTTAGGGTTGTTGTAAGGTTTCACTGATTAATATTTGTAAAGTGCTTAGTATAGGCTTGGCCCAGAGTAAGTACTCAATATCTTTTTATTATTTTGCTCCAACTTATGTAGTTGATTTTATATATCTTTGACAGTGAATTTTTAAAATTGAAATACAGTTGGTTTACAATATTATATTAGTTTCAGGTGTATAACATAGTGATCCAATATTTTAATAGATTATACTCCATCTAAATTTATTGTATAATATTATGCTGTACAATATATCCTTGTAGCTTATTTATTTTATACATAGTAGTTTGTACCTCTTAATCCCATACCCTACCTGGCTTCCCTCTCCCCACTGGTAACCACTAGTTTGTTCTCTATATCTGTAAGTCTGTTTCTGTTTTGTTATATTCATTCATTTTATTTTTTAGATTCTACCTATGTGATAACATAAAGTGTTTTTCTTTCTTTGTCTGACTTATTTCACAGACATAATACCCTCCAGTTCCATTGATGTTGTTCCAATGGCAAAATTTCATTTCTTTTTATGGCTTAGTGATATTCCATTGTGTATATATACCACATCTTCTTCATTCATCTGTTGATAGACACGTAGGTAGGTTACTTCCATATCTTGGCTATTGGTAAGCAATGCTGCTATAAACATTGGGGTGCATGTATCTTTTCCAATTATTGTTTTCATTTTCTTTGGGTAAATACCCAGGAGTAGAATTGCTGGATCATATGGTATTTCTTTTTTTAGTTTTTTGAGGTACCTCCACACTGTTTTCCATAGTGGCTGCACCAACTTACATTCCCACCAACAGTGTACTAGGGTTCCATTTTCTCTACATCCTTGCCAATATTTGTTATTTGTGGTCTTTTTGATGGTAGCCATTCTGACAGGTGTGAGCTGATATTTCATTGTGGTTTTGATTTGCATGACAGTGAATTTGTTTTTGTTTGCTTAAGTTGTCATCTATCTGGGCATTGGGGTTACAACGGAGGGAGACAGACATTAATCCAATATTCAGAAATAAATGTACAGTTGCTGTGGGGATCTGGGCTTTGAAAAGGGGAACGTGGGTCTCAGAGAATGCACAGTGATGGGAATAGACACAGCCAGGCTGGTGAGGGAGGACTTCTTGGAAGAAGTGACTTTAGAACCAAGATTTGAAGGGTGAATAGGAGTTAATTAGTCCAAGAAGGGAAGGAAAAGTATTTTAGGCAGAGGAAATAGCAAAGACCCTGCAAGTGTGAAGGGCTGACTCGACCAGATTTGCGTTTAGAAAAGTTCACTTTAGCTAAAGGGAGGCCATTTAGGAAGTTTTGTTTGTTTGTTTTTCATTAAAATCATCTTTGAAAAGAGATTGAATAGATTTATAATAGTATTATAATATTTCTTTACAATAATAATTATTACTTTCCCCAGTCTTTTAAAAAATTATGGTAAAAAAACAATATAAAATTTACCATTTTATCCATTTTTAAGTACAGTTCAGAAGTAATGATGTAGTGCAACTGATCTCCAGAACATTTTCATCTTACAAAACTGAAACTCTGTCCCATTAAATAATGTGTCCCCATTTCCCCTTCCCCCCAGCCCCTGGGAACCACCACTGTACTTTCTGTTTCTGTGAATTTGACTCTTCTAGGTAACTCCCAGAAGTGGAATCAGACAGCGCTTGTCTTTTTGTGACTGGCTTATTTCACTCAGCATAATGTCCTCAAGGTTCATCCATTGTAGCCGGTGACAGGATGTCTAGGAGGCTTTTGTAGGAGTCTGAGTGAGAGCTGACAGGGGCTAGGACCAGGGCTGGGCAACAGAGGATGGAAAAGTAGATGGGATCAGGGAGATTTGGGGGAGGCAGAGTCACAGGATTTGGTGAAGGATGGGAAGGTGGCAAGTTCAGGTGAGGCAGTGCTCCTGCTTCTGGCCTTGGCCTCCCGAGGGGGCTGTGGACAGGCCAGTGTCACTCAGACTTGCAGGCTCCTTTGGAAGATGTGGGTGACCCAGGGGCTGAGTTGTGAGCAGAGGAAACAGAAAAAACCTCTTCTCTGTCTTCAGCCCAGAGTCTCCTGGAGATCAGAGAGGACAAGGAGCGAGCAGCTGCTCTGGCTTTTTTGCCCCTCTGTATGTATCTTCCTGCAGAGCACAGACCTCACAGCACCAGAAAGATGGGTCTTTATGGCAACCCAGATGAAAAGTAGGAGGAGGCTCCTAAGAGTTCTGCCCTCTGTCCTTCCCTGTTCAGATAACACCCGGCTGGGCTCCGCAAGGGTCCACCCTGCTGTTTCTGGTCTGTTTCATCCTCCTTGGAATTGTAAAGCCCCTCCCACCTAGAGACTGCATCCCCAGCTCCCATCTCCCCAAAGAAGTGGATGATTCTCCCCTCTGCGAGAGAAATCACGGAGGTAAGAATCCTAACCCCGACCCTCTCCAGCTGTGTGGCAAGTCACTTCTTTCCCACCTATGTGCCCAGAGAGCCCATGTTGAACATCTACAGAAAGCAGGCCCTGCACCAGACCTAGCAAGGCTGAGACAGACACGGGCCCCACCATTGGAGGAGCAAAGTGTTGTAGATGTGGCCACAATATCAGTATGAATAGGTGTGGTGGTGGCTCGTGAAAGAAGGTGGTTAGTTCCACTTGGTTTTCGGTGGGGCAGTAGGGAAGAGTTGTCAGAAAGCACTGAGAAGATGTGATTTTCTAGAACTGTGTCTTGGAGGATTTCTATCAGCTTGGAGGAAAAGGTCAGGGAGTGGGGCTGACAAGCAGATTCTCGGCAGAGGGACAGGAGAAACAGGCTCGTGCCTTCAGCTTGTCATCAGCGGACTTCTGCCGAGAGAGATCAGCAGGGTCTCCACACACCAGGATCTGGTTTTAGTCTCTCTGGCTGTAGAAAGTGTGGGAGTGCGGGGAGGTGAGGAGCTTCTGGCAGGGAAGCCATTTAGGGTGGTAGTCAACTGGAGATAATTAAAAACATTCTCCAGGGAATTCCCTGGCGGTCCAGTGGTTAAGACTCCGTGCGTTCACTGCTGAGGGCCCAGGTTCGATCCCTGGTTGGGGAACTAAGATCCCACAAGCTGTGTGGCGCAGCCAAAAAATAAAAAAAATTTCCACATAGCACTTTCTAGACACCTAATGCTGTTGCAGAAGCCATGCAAGTATTGATTTATGTAATAGCCGCACTAACCCTTGCAGTAGTCACCATCATGGCGCCCATTTTCCAGATGGGAAAACACCCAGGCTTGCACGGAGCAGGGGATAGGATTTGAACCAGGCAGTCTGGCTGCAGACTCTGTATTTTCAACCATTGTGTTAGGCTGCTTCTCCCAGCCAGCTCTGAGCAGAAGTGTCAGGATGGGGCTAGAGGAGATGAAGGAGGGAAAATGACCGGGAGATGGGCTCAGATGGGGCGTGGGTGGGGGGCGAGGGTGGAGCCATGGCAGCTGCTCAGATGCGGTGATGGTACCATTCACTGAGCTGTGGAACCAGGAGGAAAGAGAGCCTTGCTGGCCTCGTTCTCCCAGTCTGTAAAATGGGGACAGGAACACTTGCCTCAGTGATAGAGGAAGCCCGAGTGGAGGTCCTTTGTGCACTGAAGGTGCTCTGTCAGCGTGGCCTGCTCCTGTCGCCTCACCCCTGGCCCAGCCCTCTGCTGCCAACCTGCCTGCTGTCCCTCCTGTCCCCCCCTCCCCAGTCGCCTCTGGGGGCACCGTGAGAGTTTCTTTCTCTCTCATTTCCTCCTGGAGCTGGAAGTGGCTTTGAAGCCTGCCCAGCTCTTTAGAGGGATAGAGGTGAGAGCAGTTCAAGGGATGCAGGTTGGACGTGTTTGGAAATGCAGATGGGCCCCACGAGTACCCCTTATTTTTGTTCAGCACATCGGAGTGTCTCTGTGGCCCCCCCCCCATACCAGGGTAGTGCCTCCCCCGCGTTGCAGAGAGGATGCGAGCGCACCCGAGGGGGTGGTCGGGGCGGCTGTGAGCTTGGGGCAGGCAAGGCGAGGCAAAGCTCTCACCCTCCTGCCCGACCCGGCCCCGCCACCAAAATAGAAGGGCCAAGGTGTCAGCCCCAGGGAGGGGCCGGCCGGGCCAGGCTTTGAAGCAGGAAACAGCCAGGGCGGAAGGCTGAGGGAAGCAGTTTGTTAATATTCACAGCGGAGGCAGCAGTCTTCCCTGGGTTTTCAGTGTTTCCACAGCAGGCAGAGATCTCACCAGCCTAGCTCAGCAGCTCCAAGGCCTGGGATGCGAGGCCTGGGTTTGGCTCATACATCGCTTGGGGACCTGGGCATTTCTCCTCCCTCTCTGGGCCTTGGTTGTCTCTTCTGTAGCCTCTGGACTGTGATTAGATCACCTCCCAGTTTCCCTCCCGCTGCAGCATTCCGGATTCACATCCTTAGCAACTTGGCCATAGACCCCGGCCACAGCACACCCCCTTCCTGTCCTCCGGGTGGGGCTCAGGCCTGGCTAGACCCAGGCAATGTGCTGGGACTGTCCTCTGGGAAGCAGCAGGGATGCAAGGGCAGGCTGAGGAGTGCTGGGTTTACCTAGAGCCCGCTCCCCAGATGGTGTCTTTGTGGGCAGGGGTGACATCTGAGATATTTAACAGTCAGGGCAGCTCAGGCTGCCTGGGCACTTGGGGGAGGGGGCTGCTGTTAACCCTTTTGTTCCTGAGGGGTGGCTGGGGGTCCTGGGCAAGGGACCAGCGAGGCAGGAAAGGGAAATATTTGGGGGGCTTGGGGCAGGGCCTGTGTCTCAACTGGTAAGGAAGTGTTTCAGCATTTTAACAACCCGTGTGACTGTATCAGCGACCTGCTGTCTGTCAACCCTGTGTGTGGGGAGGGAGGGACAGGGAAGGCTGCTGGGCTCCCCGGGGAGCTGGTCTCTAGCCATTTCCACTATCAAAAAAATTCCTTTCATTCTGAGTGGGTGGCAGGTCACTGTTCCCACTTGGCCCCGCGTCCCAAGGCCCCTGGCCTGCCACCTGAGGGTACCCCTCCTCCCCCTGCCACTGGGCACAGTGCAGGGAGGCTTCCTCCCCCCACTTCTTTCCACACAGCGTTTTAGCGCAGCAGCTGCTCTGGACCGCGGGCTTCTGCTTCCTTTGTGGCTGCCCCTCTCAGCCATCCTCCCTCCCCTGCACACGGCCTGTCGGCTGCTCGCCCCCCCCCCCCCCCCCCCCCCCCGCCGCCGCATGCACCCCATCCCCCAGGCGACGACCTTTGCCATCTCATTCTGCCTGGCCAGTGGAGGAGAAAGTTGAGGTGGGGTTGCAGGGTGGGGGTAGGGGGAGCAGGTGCGCTTTAAGGGCCGCTGGTGGGGGAGGCCCCAGATTCCTGGTACAGGGCCCCGGCTCTGCTGGCTGCCCTGACTTCCCTGTGCAGCAATTTCGGTTTCTATTTTGAACAGTTTGGGTTGGTTGCCTCCCTGCCTTCCTGCTGGGTGTTTATAGTGAGGAAAATAATTGGTAATACTTGCACAGATGTGCTGGCACTGCAGCTCATCACAGGCACCTAGACCCAGGGGACCCCCCCCCCCGCCCGCCCCTAGCTTCTCTGCCAGCCTGAGGAACCAGCCGGAAGCGGGGTAACAGGCAGTGAGACACAGGCAGAGCTGGGAAGCAGGAGGCCTAAAGTGCCGCAGGCATGCCCAGAGACTCGGCTTGACAGGGGAGGGGGCCCTGCCGGAGTGGCAGGGACTGAGCAGGAGGAGGCCAGGCTCCACAGGATGGGCCCTTCTGAGGGGCGGGAGGGAAGTCCCTAGGGGCTTTGTTTCTGATTCCATTTTCTCTTGCGGAGCCTGAATTTGTAGCCGCAGGTAGGGGATGGGGTGAGGACGGTGGGAGCAGGACCAAGATTGAACATAGGAAATCGTTTGACTGCCTCTCCCTTTTCTCCAGGCCTGGGGCCGCATCCTGGAGGGTTGGGAAGGAGGTGGGAGCTGTCGGGGCTGTGAGGCAGGCTGCCCAGCCGGAGCAGGGCCTGGACCAGAGTGCGTGCTGCCCACTGCCCGTTCCAGGGCCCAGCGGGGCTGGGGACAGGGACACTGCAGATCAGACGGGGCCAGGTCGGGTCCTCAGCCCCCGTGTCTCCTGCTTCCCCCCAGCATGTGCGCGTGCTGTATGTGTGGGCACATGCGAGTGTGTGCATACAGTATTTGTGCCTGTGCAGGCTGTACCCGTGTGCGCGTGTGCACGAAGACGTGCATGGCTGCATGTCTGCACCTGTGTGTATGTGTGTAGGTGCGGGCACATACATTCTGTGTGTATTTGTGCATGTGGGTGTGCATGTCTGTGTCTTGGTTTGGTTCCCCTGGGTTCCTCTGAGACAAAGATTCGATTGTAGGTAGTGGGGAAGAAGGTGCAGAGAGGAAGGCGAGGGACCCGCTTTTAAGCAAATCGCCAGTGTGGGCAACTGAAACTCAGTCCTGCTGGGGAATCCTGAGAGCGTGTAGAACACGACTCGTGTCCTTCCACGCAGTTGCTGGGAAATCTGGGGACATTTGTCCACCAGCTTCCATCCATCAGTGGTTGAAGGCACTTTAGGCTTAACCTGCCTGTGGACCCAGGGTCGCAGAGTTCCCAGGAGGCAGCCTTCGGTGCGGGGAGGTAAATCCGAGGGGATCTCAGTGGCACCACCGGGTCTGCTGCTGCGTGGTGGGCATGGTGATGTGCTGCTCAGGATCCTGCGGGAATGACAGGCTTAGACTTCCAGCTGTTGCAGGTATTGGCAGCAAACAGCCTTCAGGGCAAACCCCTCTTTGGGAGCAGCCCCAGCTAAAGAGAGCCACCTCGCCCGAGGGCCACAGCCCTTTTCTGGGTGGCCCACATCCAATGACTGATTGATAAGCAGATATAAAGGCCTGGCCCTTCATCCTACCTTGGGACAACTCTGAAGGGCACCTGGCTTCTGACCCTGCCTTGGGGTGGCCCAGACAGTCATTTGGGTCAGCATCGCAGCCTGGCCTGCCCGCTGTTCAGATCTGCCTTCTTCTGCTCCTTCCTCAAATGTTATCCCAAGAGCATCTCCTAATGTATATCATGCACTAGTCTATGTTTCAGGGGTACCCAGCCCGTGCAGCATGTGTGCGTGTGCACAGCTGTGTCTTGCAAGCGGGCACATGTGGGTACGGGTGTGAGCGTGCCGGCACCCTCCTTTCAGTGACCTAGAGCCCAGGCTGGTCCCTCTGCCAGTTCAGGCAGGTTCTGGGGGGCCCAGAACTGAGAGGATATTGGGGTTTGGTGCTGAGGCTGGGGTCTGAGGCAGACAGAGATGCTTTCCTCCCCATACCACCCATGAGCAGCCCCCGGTAGGGAGATATGGGGGACTCAAGAGAGGGCATCAGGGGAGTGAGGCTCCTTGGTTGACCCCATAACTGTGTCCATCTTTGATAGATAGCTCCAGGCAGCTCAGCGGAGCCTCAGTCACCCTGGCTCACAGCCCTTCCTCCTGACCTCCAAGGGTCTCGAGTCTCAAAGGGATTTTTTTTCAGCATGGACCTTGCCTTGTCTTGCAGAGTCAAACGCATGCCATAATCCTGCATCCAGGTACTCCAGGCAGAGAAGTCCTCCAAGCCAGAGCGCCTCCCCCTTCTCCTAAGGCCCAGATGTGGGCAGCTCCTCTCAAGAACATGCTGCTTGCTAGGGGCCAGGAGCAGTAGACTTGGGGATGGAGTTCGGTCTTAGGGAAGAAACAGACGCAGGCAAAAGGGGAGGCAGGCGAGGACAGTAAGAGGCCCAGAGGGCACCAGGTGTAACAGAAATGTTTATTACAAGGATAAATATGTACAATAATGGGATATTAAAACTGCTGATCCTGGGCCTGTGAGACTTCAGGGGATGCAGGGAGTAGAGGGCTGGGTAACACCTGGAATTCGGGAGGGTGGTGGGACAAGTTGGTGGATTCATAGCCCCGGGCTCTGGATGGGGCACGGGAATGACCAGGTCCGCAGATCGTGCACAATGAGGTCTATAGCTTGAACCGTCCAGACCTGCCCTCCCAATGTGCTCCTCCTGCCTCTCTGGATGTCTCTAGAATTCTGGATGTTTCCTAGTGGCTGAGTTTGTTAAGAGCAGCTCTGAGCAGGGGTGCCAGTGAAGAAGCTCCAAGGCTGACCAGGGGTCCACCACTGATCCCCAGCATTCAGAGATGGGAAAGCATCACTGGCCTTTGAGACACAGGCCTGAACCTTCTTCTTCTCTGAGTTGGTGGAACCCTCAGTTTGGCCCCAGCTGGATGTTCGAGGCATAATCCAAACAGCTTTGAACCCCCTTTGGGAGGCTCCTGCTACATCCCAGCCCACAGATACTAAGGATCATCCCTTAGATACATTCTTCTCATCCATCGAGACCTTGCTCACCTCCTCTAGGAAGCCTTCCTGGGCTGCTCAGCTGCTGTGCCAGGCCTGTGTCCTTCCCCCCATCTACACTCTCTACTTGGGGTCTTCTACATTTCCACAGGGCTGGATCCAGGGCCCTGCGCTCAGTGGCTGCTGGGCTGATGGCACTCTCTCTCTGTCTACCTGGGATGACGCCAGCTCAGAGCCCCCCAGGAGGAGCCCAGAAAAGGGTGATGCGGGCAGGGAACAGGGGCAACACTATTCCAGGGCCCTCCAGGCTCTCTGTTATCTCATCTGCCTTTCATTCCTGCCCAGAGATGTCCCAAGAATCTGCCCTCAGTACAGAGTTTATACACCTAAGACGCCCCTCCTCTACCTAGAATCCACACTGTCTTACAGGCCCACAGGAGAGGTTAGCGCCCTCCAGAACCAGGAAGACCAAGGAGTCCCTATGTCTCTGTGTATTTCCATCTTGGCTGGCCGAGGTCTGGGCATCATGCGCCAGAGAGTGGAGTTGGGGAAGCTCAGGGAGTCCCCAGGTGGAGACTCCTGTGGGCTGCAGGGACTGGGTCTGCTCCTCTGCCTCCCAGGCATCCCTTTCCCTCCCTATTATTTGCTGTTTTTCTGTGGAGAGGTTAGCAGAGTAGGGTAGTGGGCTGCTTGCAGGGCAGGAGACCCTTTAGGAAATGAGCAGAACGGGGAGAGCTGCCAGCCAGAGGTAGCCCTGCCTGGATGGCTGGGTGGGCAGACCTACCCTCTCCTGCTTCCCAGCATAGCCTGGGCTGGAGCATGCTGCCCGCAGCCCTACTCTGGGCTGGTTGCAATGGGCAGGAAGAAGTGAAGGTTCCCCCCACAGGCTGCAGCCTGGGAGGCCTCCTCCCACCATGCCACCCTCATGAGCTGTCTTCAGGGGCCAGGACTCCCCAGAGAGTCTGCTACCCCAAGTCCCTCTGCCTCCTCAGGCGGAGCAGGGGAGTCAGGAAGCCAGGCCTTCTTGGCCCCTAGCTGTGGCCATTCTGGGACATGTAAGCCGCCAGGGCCACCACCACGGCCACATAGAGACCAGCCCCCACAGCGATGGAGAGTGTGGCCAGGAAGAGGGCCCGGCGGGAGGTGGTGCTGGCCAGGCGGAAGTCCCCCTTGGAGATGGCCTTGCTGGTCTAGGGAGAGAGAGGCGCTGATGAAAGGGAGAAACCCCACACCCAGCAAAACAACCCCAGCCCTCCAGGCCCTGACCCCAGGCCCCCAGGGGAGAGAGGTAGCCAGAACAGAAGCCCTGGGCCCCATGGGCTCTTACCCCCTGGGAGAAGTAGAAGGCGGCGATGCCCAGTGGCCAGAAGCAGCAGAGCATGGAGAAGATCGTGAGACCCAGGTGGTCCCTGGGAGGCAGCGTAAGGAAGTTGTCTTCACTTTCACTCTCTGTCGAGGTTGCATCACTCTGTAAAACACGAGTGGGCACCGGTGACCTGGCCCAGGACCACCCGTTGGCAGTGACGTGGGGCAGTGGGCAGACTCATCTGTTGTTAGTGGGAGTGTGGGTGGGGCTCGGCACGCTCTACCAAAAGCCTCGACAATGGCTCAGTGATTCCACCCTTAGGGAGTTATCACTAGGAAAAAATACAATTACACCTGTACCAGGATGTTCATCTTAGGATAGTAATTGTGAAAGATTAGAAACAATCTCAGTGCCCAATGACCAGGAGATTGGGTTAATAAGTGATGGAATAACTTACAATGGGACACCACGTAAGCCTTAAAAATCACCTTGTAGAAAATATTAGGTTATGTGGAGCAAAACTGAAATAGGTTGCTTAGAGAGGAAAATTTCGTTATAGAACTGTGTATAGCAAGAGCTCTTTTGGGGAGTAGGGTAGGGGAGAAACATACAGTGAAAAAGACAGGGAGATCATGCACTGAAATAATAGTTACCCTGAGTGGTTTTCTGTATTGACTTTTTTTTTAATGGGTATACTATTTTATTAACATTTAAATTTCACCAGGAGTTCAAGTATATGCTAGCCATATGTTCAGATTTTTGAAAATAAAGATAAATTGGACAAACAGCTTTAAGGGTGCAATGTATTTAACACTGCACAATATATTCACCAACTAGACAATCTAGGGGTTCGTATAACTATACACTCAGGGGCACAAGTATAGGAACAAGCCCTGGAATTGGAGGAAAAACCGCCCATTCAGGACTGAACAAAGGTCCTTGGTTGCTGACAGAATCTCCCCTTGACTTCAGACTTGAGACAAACCTAGGGAGTCTGTCGGTATACAAAAACCACTGAATTCAGGACAAACAGTAACAGGATAGGTTGGCCAGAGCCAATTCAGATTGTGGGCGCCAGTCTGAAGTGAGCAGGGCTGGCTGAAGTCTAGAAATTTTGCAGCTGAATCCAGGACCCGCAGATGAGATCAGCCATCTTCTAAAAATCGCGGATTTCTACACAAGTTCCTAAGATGCTTTTCCCAAACAGGATGTGTTGACTTTAAGTTACTTGTATAATTAAGAAAACAAGAACAAAGTGAACTTTCCTCAAAGACTAAAAGTCCATAAATGGATGGATGAATGGATAAAGACAATGTTATCTATCTCTCTATCATCTATCATCTATCTATCATCTATCTATCTATCTATCATCTATCATCTATCTATCATCTATCTATCTATCATCTATCATCATCTATCATCTATCTATCTATCATCTATCATCATCTATCATCTATCTATACCTATACATACAATGGAATATTATTCAGCCATAAAAAGAAGGAAACCCTGCAACCTGGAACAACATGAATCTTGATGCATTGTGCTAAGTAAAATAAGTCTGACAGAGAAAGACAAATACCATATGATTTCACTTATATGTAGGATCTAAAAAAGCTGAACTCATAGAAACAATGAGTAGATTGGTGGTTGCCAGGGGCTGGGGAGTGGGAGAAATGAGGAGATGTTCGTTAAAGAGTATAATCTTCTAGTTGTAAGAGGAATAAGTTCTGAGGATCTAATACAGCGTGGTGACTGTAGGTAACAATAGCATATTGTACACTTGAAAGTTTCTAAGGGAGTAGATTTTAAATGTTCTCACAATAACAACAGCAAAATGGTAACTATGTGAGCTGAAGTGTGTGTGAACTACCCTTATTGTGGTGGACATTCTGTATATGAACATGAATCAAATCATGGCATTATACACTTTAAACTTAAATAATGTTATATGTCAATTATATTTTGATTGAGCAGGAAAAAAAACAAGAACAAAAAATGCTATTAAAAACTTAAATAGTCATAATGTTTAAAAATTGTGGGACTTCCCTGGTGGTGCAGTGGTTGAGAAACCGCCTGCCAATGCAGAGGACACGGGTTTGATCCCTGGTCTGGGAAGATCCCACATACTGCGGAGCAACTAGGCCCATGCGCTATAGCTACTGAACCTGCACGCTAGAGCCTGTGAGCCATGACTACTGAGCCTGTGCACCACAACTATTGAACCCTGTGTGCCCTAGAGCCCATGAGCCGCAACTACTGAGCCCATGCACCACAACTACTGAAGCTCACACACCCAGAGCCCGTGCTCTGCAACAAGAGAAGCAACCACCATGAGAAGCCTGCACACCGCAACAAAGAGTAGCCCCCTGCTCGCTGCAGCTAGAGAAAGCCCACGTGCAGCAGTAAAGACCCAAAATGCAGCCAAACATTAAAAAAAAGAAAAGTGAATCGCTGTGTTGTACACCTGAAACTTATATAATATTGTAAATCAACTCTACTTCAATAATAAAGATACCCTAATGCAATAAATATAAACAAAAAAATAGTTAGCCCAAGCTAGTGTTTCTCAAAGTGTGGACAGCACCTGTATCAGAAGTGCCTTTTCTTTGGTAACATACAGATTCCTGGGCCCCAAGCCAGGCCTACAGAATCTCAACTCCTGGAGGTGGGCCCGAGAATCTGTATTTTAAACACACGAACCCACCTCCTCCTCCTCCTCCTCCTGGTCATCCTCTTGGCCTTGGAGCTCCTCTTGAACCCCGTAGGACACAGTCTGGATGGTGACATCCTCTTCCGCTTGGCCGGATTCTGTGGACCGCTCTGTAGGCCCAGCCGGGGGCTCCCTGCTCTCTGTGAAGCTGGTCTCACAGCTGCCTGCTCTGGACTCCTTGACCTTGTCCCTCCCCAGGAGGCAATTGGGCCTGTACCAGGCCTCCACGGCCAGCTGCAGCGAGCCTGGGTCCAGGAGCTGGTGGGCGTGAGCAGGGCCAGCACCACCCAGGAGGTAGGAGTAGATCTTCTCCCGGCACGGCCAGGCGGGAGAAGACTCGGGGTAGGGGTAGGGGCCATGGAGGTGCGCGGGGTTCCGAGGCAGCAGCGGGTTCTGTAGCTCACTCAGACTCTCCATGGTTCTGGGGGCAGCTCCGGGGAGGGGAGCCCCAGAGCCCCAGAACTTGGTGGCCAGCTGAGCAGTCCTCAGAGAGCCTGCTGGGAGAGCAAGACAGACAGACACTGAGGCCGGTGTTCTGGATGCGGGACCGGAAGCGGTGAAGAGCAGACTCTACGGTCTGATTTGCCCTGGATCCTTCCTGTACCACCGGCCAGCTGCGGGATCTTGAGCTGGCTACTCAACTTCTCAGAGCCTCTGTTTCTTTATCTGCAGGTGGGGGATAGCAGTGGTACTTACCTCATAGAGTTGGTTCATTCATTTATCCATTCGACACGTAGTTATTGAGCATCGGTGATGGCCAGGCACTGTACAGACGCTAGGGATGTGATGGTGAGAAGCGGGGGAAGCAGAGAGAGGAAGGAAGATGCACACTTTGTCTTCCGGAGCTTACAGTCTGGTGGAGAAGACGCCTGCCCTGAAGGAGAAGTACAGCAGAGTGTGTAAGACTGTACGATGGCTAGAACTGACACGGAGGTGCAGGGGAGGCTTTGGAGCTGAGATTTGAAGGAAGAAGATGAGCTGACAAGGTGAAGGGAGGGCGGACACATTTCACGCAGAGGTCGAATAGAGGATGGTGGGCCTGAGAGCTTGGGGGAGGCTGGTGTGGCTCAAGGTGCAGAGGAAGGTGTGAGATGGAGAGCAGGACCAGATTGTGCTGCCCCATTTAGAATCTAAGGGGGCTTCAGGGGTCTTGGCAGGGGTGATAGGATAAGATTTGGGTCCTGAAGCCTTCCTCTTGTCTGTATGTGTGGGGTGGCTTGGAGAGGGCTGACTGTGATCCTAATGGGAGGATTTTGCCATGGCTTCGGGTGAGCTGAGGACAACTTGGACTCAACGGTGAGGAGATGGGGGAAAGGGCGTCGGCCTTGGGAGATCTGACAGGACTTGGTGGCAGGTGGGGTATTGGGTTGAGGGAGGATTTGTTCTAGGGTGGGTGGGACCATGCTTAGCTCAGAGCTCACCACATGCCACATGCTCACAGAGGTCAGTTCTTCCTGGGGGAGGATGCTTCTCCCTAGGTATGGTCTTAGGGGGATGAATCTTAGGCTAACCTCCCTTCTAAGGCAAATTGTGGGATCCAGGGCAGGGCTTCCTGGGGCCTGAGGTCTGGACTTGCCAGACACACTCAAGGGCTGCCTCTTCCTCCTTCAGCCAGCCCTGAGCACCTACTGTGCATTTGGGAAGGGTGCATAGTAGGTGTTCAGAACTGGCTGAAGGAGGAAGAGGCAGACTTTCAGTGTGTCTACAACAAATCCACACACCCTGGGGTGTGGCATGTGGAAGCGGGGTCTAGAGAGAGAGGAGGGGCAGGCCAGGTGGCCTCAGGAGCCCTACTATCCCCCTCCCACAGGGTCATGCCTTGCCCTGGATTTATAATGCAGAGGTTGGAGACTCAGTCCTGGCCTTGATACTTTGGGCAAGTTTTCATGTCCTTCTGGGTTTTCTCATCTGTAGAGTGCAGATGGTAATTCCTGCCCACCAAGAATATGGTTTGAGGGTCCAAAGTAATGCCTGAGATGCAAGTGTGTTGTAGATTATAAGTGGGAGGGGCTGCGGTGCTTATTTCTGGGCTTCAGAACTTGTCTCTGCCCTGTCCCTGGCCCGGGCCATTTCTGGCCTTCCAGCAATTAGCTCTGCTAATGGTAAAGGGACAAGTCGGGGAGATATTTTGGTCCTCAGGGATGGATTTATCCTCCCCAGACCAACTTCCCACCAAAAATTCACAGCCGAAGCCTGGCAAAGGATATTTCTTCTGCCCCAAGAGAAGTGGCTGGATTCTAGAAAGCTGGTTCTTGGGGAAACCTGAAGACACAGCATGACCCCAGAAATAATGCCCAGGGAGTGGGACAGAGCGAAGGGAGGAGGAGGGCCAGGCAAGATGGGGGGAGGGCAGCAAGGGAGGTCCGTGGGGGTCTGTGCAGGGACAGGCTCTCCTGGTTGGATTGCTATAAGGGCAGAGGGTGGGCTGTTGCCTGCCTGGGGGCAAAGGATCAAGGAGAGACTGCCCATGGCTTGGAGGCTCTGAGCCCCTGAGAGGCGTGGCATTGTGGCTGGGGCTCCAAGAACGTCTAACAAAGAATCCTGGAGGGACACGAAGAAGAGCCAAGGGCGGGCACAGATGCTGCTGGGCTGCCGTGTGCCTGGAGGCCCTGTGGGTGCATTAAGCAGCTGTGGCAGAAGCGTCTCTACATGCAGACTGGGGAGGGCTTGGGGACTCAGGTCACTGCTCTTAGGGCTGCTCACAAATGCGGGAGCCTCACTACCTCTCTCTCCTCCTTCCTCTCCAGCTCCAGAGGTCAACCATGCAGGGAAGAAGGCTTATAGTGACGTGGAGGGGCTCCTTCCTGCCAGAGGGGAGGTGGGCACCCAAGGCAGAGGCCAGGCTCATGCCAGGGCTCCTCTGCACAGATTCCCAGCAGGGCTGGTCTGTCTAACACCCAAGGGCAGCTTCAGAGCCCCTGTCACAGCCTTCCCCTTCCAGCAGATGTGACCCACAGATGTGGAGCTGAAGGACATGCGGCCGTAGGCTCATGGGTTTGGGAGCCAGGTACATTGAGTGTCTGTTCTTCATCCACCCCCATTAGCTTTTTGGCCTGGCACAGTGGCAGTCAGTTTCCCCAAACAACAGTCAGTTTCCCTGTAACAAGAAGGGTGGGATTAAATGGGGACTGATGTCGATGGTAGCACGAATACACCACGACCCCACAGCTTCATGGAGCTCCCCCAGAACTGAAATACCCCCACTGCCTGCCCCCTTTCAGGAGTCAGGAGTAGATGAGCACTCTCAGTGCCCAGTGAGTGCAGTCGTCACCTTCCCCACCACGGCCCCTCCAGCAGGTCGAGGGAGGCAAAAGAAAGGCAAGACGTCTATCTGCCAGATGGGCCGTGGAGCCGAGGAGTCATTGCCCAGCTTCCCAACTCCCCCTGTGCTGTCCCTTCCCAGCCCTGCCCCTACCCCTGGCTCCTGCCCCTGCTCACCTCCTCCACCCTCTGCGCTTCTGTTCCTGTGGGCAGAGGTATGCAGAGGCCTTTCTGAGGGAGTAGGGTCAGGGAGACCAGCCCTAGGGCCCTCAGAACAGATTAATGCATCAAATTCACCCCTGCCCTATGCCCTGCCTCACCAAGAGCCCGAGCTCTAATCTCCCAGAAGCAAAGGAGGGATACTTGTGTCCGGGCCCTGGAGCTCTGAAGGTGAAGGGGCATTTGTGGGGCATGTGTCCAGGGCAGACAGGGGTGGCTGTGTCCCACCTCATCCCCTGCTCCTGCCGGCCGCCCCCTCTTGGTCAAAGGACACCTAGCGGAGACTCTGAAACCCAAGCCACACAACCTTTCCTGGATCACTGCTCTCCGCATGCCCCCCAACACACCTATATCCTGATGGTGCCTTTAAGCAGAACTTCTCAGCACTGTATGCACAAAGCTGTATCCTGGGTTTTCTGCAATAGGGACAAACTGGCAGCTACCTGAATGTCCAACAATCGGGGACAAGTTAAATAAATTATGGTGCAGCAGCGCAATGGTACAGGGCCTTCAAACAGGTTTGCAAAGAGGAATAATGTGAGAAAATGCTCTCTGCAGATTCAGTGAGAAGGGAGAAAAGAACACTGTAGGTGCGTGCAATCTCAACTCTGCCCAAATGTCAACAGTGATTATCTCCAGGGGTAGGAGCGCAGGTGCTTTTCATTTTTTTTTTTCCACCATATTTTCTTCTGTTTTCATATTCATTTTTTACGATGAGCAGGCACTACTTTTAAACCAGAAAAAAATCAATGGATTTCTTCTAAGCCAAATTATCTAAAATCAGTTTAAAACCTCCCCAGGCTGGGGCATTCCTTCTGAGTTTGGAGGCTGAGCACAGGATCAAAACTTGCGCCCGCCTCCCAATATGTAGAGAGAGGCACACAGCATGCACGCACACACACGCACACACACACACGCATGCATGCACATACTCACACCCACACCTCCACTTCCATAATGTAACCGAATCAGGGGCTGAAGCACCTGGTCACCCTTGGCTGTAGCCAAGGGCCACTGTTCCCTAACAGGTCGTGTTCTTTCCAGAAACTGCTAGGCCACGCAGGAGTTCACTGAGCTAACCGCAGGGACCCAGCACCAAGTCCTGGCCAGCAAGAGGTGGTGGCTGGGTTCCAGGCCCAGCCTTCTCTGCCCTTGGCCTGGCCTGACCCTTTGGCCTGTTGCTTAGGGCGGCCTCTCTCTGTTTCCTGGAATAAGGCACCAGCATTCAATGCAGAGCAATGTTCATTTCCACCTCTGCTGCCTGGTCTCACCTGGACTGTGTGTCCTTCCAAACCGTGTATGGTACTGTGTACAAGCACACTTACTGGTGAACATGTTTCTGTGTGTGTGTGTGTGTGTGAGTGTGCGTGTGTGTGTGTGCGCGTGCATGTGTACATTCAGCTCCAGAGGAAAGACATATGTCTGGGATTCTGAATGTAAGAAGATTGCTTCAAACATGTGATAGTGGCTGGAGGTCTGGGCCCGGCAAGAGGAGAGGGAGAGAGGTAGGTCTATGAAGTCACAGTCCCTGGCTTGTTTTCTTTTGAGCTGAGAACAGAGCTGGGCCCTAAGGTTTCCCACATCCTGATCTGGGGAAGGATAGCACACTGCCACCTCCCAGACTAGGGACGGAAACCATCCAGGAACCCGCTGGAGTCCAAATACAGCCTCCCGCCGGAGTCTGACTGCACTGGAATCCAGTCACGTGGTGTGACATCAGTTCGCTTATCTATAAAATGCATGGAAAGGGTAGGAGTAGAAGGGGTTGATTTTTCACCGTTCAGCTCAACATGACCGTAGGATTCTACTGGAAGAGGAAGAAGAAGAACTTATACTTATTGAGTTTTTGCCACATGCCAGGAACTGAACTGTTCTAAGTACTCATTTTGACTCCATAATTCTAGTGGGAGAATAACAATAGGACAGAGGGCTTCCTTTCCAGCAGTTGCAGACTAACTTGTGTCACACCAAACCTGCCAATGATAGCTAGAAAAGCTAGAGGAAAATATGAAGGCATTGAAGAATCACCAAGGGAGCAAGAACTTGAGGGATTAAGGTGCCAAGATTCCAGAGGAGAGAAACAGGGTAGCGGTTACGTGACTGCAGGTATTTCACAAAACTTGCTGAATTGTACACTTAAAATTAGCGACCATTATCATATTATATTATATCTCAAAGCTGATTTTTTAAAAAAGACGACTAGATTTTTAGAACAACACAATCCAACTATATGCTACTTATAATCAATGTATGCTAAATATAAAAATACAAAAAGTTCAAAGTTAAAGGATGAAATAATAATAATACCTCAACACTTACTGAGTTCTTACCATGTTCCAGTGTTCTAAATGTGATGTATTATCTCATTTAATCCTTACAGTAACTCTATGAATCATTTTCTCCATCTTAACAGATAAAGACATTGAGGCATAAGAAAGTTGTAAGTGTCCACAGGCACACAGCTGGTGAGTGGTGAGCTGGACATGACCCTGGAAGTCTGACTCCAGAGTCACTGTGCTCTGGTGTCACTGTGTGTTGACTGCCATCTATTGAGCACTTGCTTTGTTTGAACACCATGCCAAGTGCTTCAAATGCAGTATCTCATTTAATCCGTCCTCTTTCATGGGGTGGGGAAGGGGGGGACTGCGCCTCAGAGAGGTTAAATAGGTTTCCTGAGATCGCACAGCTGGAGAGTGGGACAGCCCCCTTTGACACAGGTCTACCTGGTCAGAGCTCATGCTGGCCTGAACAGCATCAAGTTCAGGGTTAGCTGTAGGGGTGGGCTTTAGAGGAGATTTTTTGCACGCACTGCCTAGTGGGCTCTGAAATGCCTGGGAAGAGGTACCGTGAGCACTGTGAAAAAGAGACTGCAGGGAGAGTGTGATGTGGGACCAGGAGTTGCGTCATTATTCTTGGGATGGGGCCAGTCCTTATCAGAAGCCTGTAAAATTATAACAGCTACTATCTACTGCATCCTCACACGAGCCCCGTGTTTCACATACTTTATCTCAAAACTGTACAACAACTGATGAAATTGGCCATTATTATTTCTCATTTTTCAGATGAGGAAACTGAGGCTCAGAAAGGTTAAGTAACTTGCCCAAGATTAAACAGTGACAGACCCTAGATTTGAACCTAGGTTTAACTGAGTCCAAAGCCTGGCCTTTCATTTACCCGTGTGTAGAGGGTTGTGATAAATGGTGTGGGTGTGAGAATGGTGAGGACTTGGTCTTGAATGGGTTAAAAGCAGAGGCCTTAGTGAAGGGAAAGGGAAATGGGAGCTTTAAGAAAAGATTAAGAGATTTGAGGTGATTTAGCAGCCCAGGGATGGCTGCCTAGATAACCTTAAGGTCTGGATTCAAATAAATACAGAGCGATCTGAGGAAGCTCAACCTCTGACCACTATCTCTCAGTGCAACAAGAGATTGCTTCTAAACTATAAGATAAAAACCAGAACTTCCTAGCAGGGCAGAGGATTAAATAGAAATGATTACAATCCAGGGAAAAGGTGCTGTCTTTAAGAATAGGTGCTAGACCATCTTCTAGGCAGATAATACGTAAACTGTTCTGTAAACTGTGAAGTGCTGTGATTTTGGTGGCTGTTTGTAGATGACTTGGGGCTGGATTTGATGATTTCTGGCCTGTAAGCAAGAAAGCCACCAAGCCAGCTTTGGAGTCATGGTTGCAGCTTGTTGCATTTGGCAATAAAGAGAGAAAGAGTCAGGGGTAGGGATGGCGGAGGGGAGGCAGTAGAGTTGAGGGAAAACGGGGAAATTCGCTTTCTTTGCTTCAGTTGCCTCCTCAGGAAGCTAACACAAGTGATTATCCTTTTTGTCTCCTCTGTCTTCAGATGCTCTTAACTCCTGATCCTCCCTAATGGTGCTTAAACATGTTTTCGGTTCCCTGGCTTAAAAAAGAAGTCATGATGATTGTAAAACCCGACTGCCAGTCCTTTGACATTCCTCCCATCAAGAGATAGGGGTCTATGTCCTTCCTCTCTAATCTGAGCAGGCTTGTGACTGCTTCTGCCACGGGGTACAGCAATGGTGATGCTATGAGGCTTCAGAGGCTGGGTTATAAAATGCCAGGTATCTTTCACCTTGCTCACTGGAACACTCACTCTTGGGACCCTGAGCTGCTCTGGATTACTCTGTGGCCGTCACGCTGGGGAGGCCGTGTGTGTGATGCTCTGGTTGGTAGAACCTGCTGAGCCCAGCCTTCTGGTCATCCCCAAGATGCCAGACATGTGAGTGAAGCCATCTTGGACTCTTCAAACCAGCCCATCTGTCCACTGAATACCACTGGGTGACCTCTGTCCATGCCACATGGAATGGAATAATCACATAGATCCAACCTGCATGAATTTCTGACCTTCAATGTCAGGAGATATAATAAAATGCCCATTTTTAGAGCCACTAAGTTTTGAGGTAGTTAGGTAGGAACAGGTAACTGGAACACCGTCCTCGATGCCACTGCCCCCCTTCAGCTCCTGTCCTCTCCCTCTCCTTCACCTCACAGCAGTGCTGCTCAGAAGCATTGTCTCCACGCACATCAGAATCCTTCAGCTCTCAGCTCAAAGGTCACCTCCTTAGGGAGATCATCCCTACATCCTCAGCCTAGGTTTAGGTTGCCTGGTTGTCTGTTCTCCAGGCTCCAGCTCTTCCTCTCCAAGAGCTTATCACAGTCTCTATTTATATATGTGTGATTCCTTGATTAGCGTCTTTCGCCCTCACCAGATCTTGTGAGCTTCAAGAGGGTGAGAACTGTGTCTGCGTCCTCTTACTTGCAGCCCCTTGCCTGGCATATAGTAGGCATTCCATAAACAGTTGATTTCATGAATGAGTAAATGAATTAGTGAATGAGTGAGCTAGGTGTGCTGAGTCGCCTCCTTGAGAAAGTACTTATCAGGACCTGGGATGGATGCAGCACATCTGGCTGAGGCACATTAAGTTCGGCACAATAAACATTTATTGAGCAATTCAGACCAGTTCTTGGAATGCAAAAATAAACCAGAAGTGATTCCTGTTTTGAGGAGGAGTGGAGAATACAGACTAGCAAATACAGAGTTTTCAGTGCCATGGAGTAAGTTGTGCTAGCAGTACATGGAGTGTTATGCATGCACTGATACAGGACTCCTGTCCTGAGATGGGAGTGGAGGTGATGGAGCAAACTAGGAAAAGGCTTTCACAACAGGTGGCAGCTGAACAGAGTCTTGAAGAAAAAAGATGAGTCATAAGGTGAGGCCTGTCAGGGAAAAAAACTCACTTAACTTCAGAGGATGATGAAAACCAGCTACATGAAACTAAAAGAGAAAGATTAAATAAACAAATAGAAAAGTGACCCAATAAGATTCCCAAATCATTCAAGTTATTGAAAAGCTATTTAAAAGTTGTTTTTAATGCATATCCTCAGAGAGATGTAAGAGGAGGTTTCATCCATAAAACAAGAACAGGCTGCTGTGAAAAAGGAGCAGTCAAAGAACAAAAAAGTATTTTGGAAATTGAAAATAATTGTCTAATTTTTCAAAAATTCGGTGGAGAAACTGGATAACAGAATGGACACAAAGACTAAATTTTTAATGTAAAAGAAAAAGGTAATGAAATTTCTCAAGACATAGAGCAAAAAGACAAAAAGATGGAAGATATGCAAGTTAAGAGACATGGAGGAGAGTCCCAGATCAAACATCCATCTAACAGGAGTGTCAGAAAGACAGAACAGAGAGACTGGAGGAGAAAAATAATAATTAAAGAAGCAAAAGCAGAACATGTTTCCTGAGCTGAAAAAAAAAAAAGACTATTTAGATTGAAATGGGTCACCAAGTACCAAGCTGGAAAAGCAAAACACACACACACACACACACACACACAAGAGCAAAATGAGAATGAGAAGCGGAAGAATTTGGTTTTAAAGTGTCTTTGGGATGCAAGGGTAGAAAGCCCACCTGGCAACTGATGTATTGAGTTGAAGCCCTGAGTGCTGATCAGGGCTGGAGAGAGATTTGAGAATGACTGAAGCACCTATGGAGAGTGAGGGGAAGACGGCTGAGGGGGAAACGCAGGAAAGAGAGATAAACAGCTGGAACACTTCTCAGCTCCCATGGGAGGCTCCTCAGTTGCTCCTTTCCCGGGAATATCAGTCCAGCCTCTTTTTTATCCATTGCCACCATGGGCTCCCATAGGCTGGACTGGCCTCTCTTTCAGAGCAAAATCCACTTGCCTGGGGGGCTGGGTTTGTGGCTGACAAAGGTGAAAATTGCTGGGAGGAATGGGATAGTGACACCACTACTCAAATGAGTCCATTTTCAGGTGGAAATCAAATCTTTATTCTCGCTGAAACAACCTGTCTCCCCACTGAAGCAGCTCATTCCCAACCACTTAGAAGCAAATAGTGCATCTAATGGTGGAAGATAACACATCTAATGGAGAGGGAGAGCATCAGGACTTCACTCCCTGCTTGGTTTGCTTGGGGCAGGGGGTGGGGGTGAGGTTGCAAGCGGCCAGGGTGGTAGAGAAGCTGTAGGGAGGAGGAAGAGAGAACAAAAGAGGAGGCAAGAGAAGAAAGGACTTGGATACAAAGAGCAGGGATGAGATCAGTCTTTAGTGTCCCCTGGCTTGTGGGGGGGCGTTGCTCCAAGCAGGCTGTCCGCCGAGCCCCTAAGAAGGGAAGGGGGTTTGTAAAGTGCCAAAGGTTTAGAGACCTAGGATGTTTCTTCTTCCCAAAGTGAGGCCTGTTCCTTCTGCTTTTTTGTCCCTGGAGTGGTGTACTTTAGGGCTGGAAGTCCCTCTAGGATGCACAGATGAATTGGCCTTTAGAACTTGGAAGTAATTAATAATGTACAGATTTCTCCAGATATTCTCTGCCTCTGTCATTTTCTATGTGCCACCAGGGAAAGGGGCCTGCATGTGAGTATTATGTGAGTATTTCAGTTTCAGTCTCTTTCTTCACACACACACACACACACACACACACACACACACACAGAGCCATTTCTTAGTGACCATGTCACATTGATCTTTTCCTCTCCCTCAGATCTCCCCACCCCCACCCCCTCTCCACACCCAGCCCCAGATAACTGAGATCAACCAGTCATGTGCCAGGGTTGACTCTTCTTCCCTTTGAGGCTTTGTGAAGGGGGTCAGAACGGGAGCCTCAGTAGGGAGGGGGCTGGAGGGGAAGATAAGAAGTAGCTGATGGGTAGTTTTCCCTGACTGGGAGAGGAGCCAGATGTGTCTGCCTGGGTGGCCAGGCGTGCCCTGCACCCTGACAGCTCTGGGGGTGGGAAGTCTACCCAGACAGCAGCAGAAGAGGGGTGGTGCATTGTTCTAGCCCCAGCAGCAGGCCAGCACCCCCACAGACCAGTCTTGCAGAAAATAAAGCCCCTTTCTATGCTTTCTGCTGCCACTGTTGCCGTCACTTTGTTATGAGGGTTAGTGACTGTCCATTAACTCCTGAGAGCTGATTCTTGCCAGTGCTGCACCAACAGCTGGGAGCCAGAAAGTGCTGACATGGGGGAGGGGCTGACTCCCCCACCCTGGCTGGGTGCTCACAGGGTAAGTCGGGGAGGTCACTGGCATGGCTTATTCAGCTCTACCCAAGTGCCAATTAGCTAAGGTTTTTCTGAACATCGCTGGGCCTGCCACAGTTGAGGAAAATTATTGTCAGAGAAGCTCATTTTGTTTTTAAATTAAAAAACTCTCCCCAGGGATAGATTTTTCCTGACTGTCCCCTCCTCTAGTCTTTTTAGGAGGGGGACGCCAGCCAGGAAGTGTCCCTGGGAGGAAATGGCCTAGGACTGGGTCCCTGGCCCTTGGCTACTCACAGGGGTGTTTTGGGGGGAGTGCTTTTTTGGCCTCTTGGCTTGGAAGCAGGGACCCTCCAAGCTCAGCAAACTCTGTACACCCGCATGGCCTTCTCAGGGAAATAAGAAAGAGAGGGAAATCTTAAGAAAACACCAACAATATAAATGGCCTTTTCTGGTTCCTTTGCTCCTTTCTACTCCATTAATAAAATCCAATTCTTTACTGAGAGGACATAACTTACTCTCCAAACCAGGTTAATGAAGCTGGTATTCTGTGTTCAAGGAGAACTGAGGGATTTGTGGGCTCAGGACAGCCCTCAGAGGGCCCCACAGAACATCAGGACTCAGAAGCTTAAAATTCATCTAGCTCAACCCTTTTCTTTTACAGATGAGAAAATTGAAGCCCACAGAAGGAAAGGGAGCTGCTTGAGACAATCAGTGGCAGATCTGGGACCAGAACACAGGGCTCCT
This sequence comes from Hippopotamus amphibius kiboko, assembly GCF_030028045.1. Taxonomy (NCBI): domain Eukaryota; kingdom Metazoa; phylum Chordata; class Mammalia; order Artiodactyla; family Hippopotamidae; genus Hippopotamus; species Hippopotamus amphibius. The sequence goes on from NC_080189.1 coordinate 160,013,545, forward strand.
GACTTCCAGTCAAATGCTTTTATTCTGAGATATTTTAAAACTTCATTCTCTTATTTTACACCCAATTACTGAGTCCTTACTATCTTCCAGGTGCTATGGGGGAGGGGAGGTGTGGAGGAAAGCAAAGAGATTAAAACAACACAATCCTTGCCTTCAAGGAGCTGTTTCCCTAGATCTGTGATTCTTGGGAAAAAAAACAAAACAAAACTGTGAGTCAGACTCTCACCCTATATTGTCTTCTATAGGTGATGATGAAAGAGAAGAAGGGGAGGGAACTCTTTGGGCTCCTCAAGATTTATAAGTTGAGATTCATTGACTCTGGGGCCCCAGGAATGCCAAGGACAAAGAGAACCGTGGCTGGGCTGGGAGAAAATGGGTGACAATGATCAGGTCGCTGCCAGCAGGCCTGACTGGTGGATGGGCACAGTGACAGCAGCTCACACTTGTATGGTGGCATACAGTTGACAAGCCTTCAATCACGGGTGTTGTTTCATTGATTCCTAAGGCAGTTCCCTGAGTGAATGGAGCAGCTACCTTATCTCCACTTTAGGTATGAGGAAACTGAGGTTCAGAGAGCTCAGGTAACTGGCCTAAAGCTGGTAAATGCCAGAGCCCAGCTAGAAACTCCTAGCCAAATGCTCTTTCTACAACTGGCAATGGAGAAGTTGTGCTGGGTTGAGAAGATGGGGAGAAAGCAGTGGTCAGCCACAGTGATAGGCCAGTCTTCCTCTACGCAGTTTTATTTTGATCACTACATCCTGCCACTCAGAGAACTCTGTCCTGAAGAACTGGAAGCACTTTGCAGGCCTGAATGAGCTCATTCAGCATGCTCTTGCCAGAAAGAGGGAGAACTCCAAATGGAGGCTCTGTCTAGGGTCACCAGTGTTCAGTCATGTAATAGAAAATAGGACTCAGGTACCCCTGCTCTGCCCTCATGCACCAAGCAGTGTGTTGCAAAACCAGCCTCCTTCCATGAGAGTCAAGAGGGCCATGGGAAAAAAAATTGAGGTATCTTCTGGTACCTTCCTCCTTCTCTGGGGAAATGGGCCTGGCCCATCCTTTGGCCCAGGGACCATTTCCAGGGCAAAGAAGTCTTAAGGCAGGGGGACCACAGCCACTGCAGTCACCCCGATGAGCAGGCTTGGAGGAGGAGAGGGGAGCTTAGTGAAGCTGGCTCAGATTACCCTAGTGTCGCAGAGCCCTGGTGGGGACTGGGGTACCTGGAGTCCCAGAGACTCTCATCAGTTCCTTGTGAGCCGGGTGTCTCAGAGCTGCCTGAGGTCGGGGTCAGGGCCTGGTGGTGTAGGGTCAGGGTACCCAGGTGCCTGTCTGGGCCCCAGTCCCTCAGGCACCTCCCAGCATCTCCAGTCTGTAGGCGGAGGGGGAGGGATGGACTTGGCGCGATCTCGGGCTGCCAGCAGGAAGTCAGAGCTCCCATCCCTGAGAGGGGTCCCACGGCCCTCGGCTCAGTCCCGGCTAGGCGCCTAGCTCTGCGCTCCTGCTGCGCCCCCAGACGGCTCCTTACCTGTCCCGCCGAGGACAGTCCCACCTCCTCCGCGGGGCTTGGGGGGCTCGGCATGAGCCGGTGAGCGACGGCGCCCCCGCCTCGAGGCTTCGGTGAAGCTCCCAGAAGGGCGCCTCTCTCCTGGCCCCGGGTCCCTGCCGCCGCCGCCGCCGCTTCAGCACCGCGGACAGCTCCCGTCTGCCACCCGCCGCCGCCGCCGCCGCCCGCCCAGCCCGGCGCGGTCCCCGGAGCCCCGCATCCTGACCCGGCCCCGCTGCCGCCGCCGCCGCCGCCGCCGCCGCGCAGCCCTCAGCCCGGCCCGAGGCGGCTCCGCGCCGACTTGGGAGAGCAGCGAGGAGGGTCCCCCGCCTCCCCGCCTCCCGCTGCCGCCGCCGCCGCCTCCCTCTTGCCTCTGTGCTCCGTGCTCCCTTCTACGCTCCGGAATCAGCCCACCAGGCACTCCGGACCCGCTCCGGGGCGGGGCGGGGCGGGGCGGGAAGTCGGGGGAGCCCAGAGGAGGCGGCGGAGCGAGGGGCGCGCAGCTGGAATCGGCTTCTCTGGTTCCTGGAGCCGAGCCCCCCTTCCCAGCCCTTTTCCTCACCCTGCTCCCGCATTTCCCCAGGAGCGATGGGCGGTGCTCGCATTTTGGAGCCCCTAGGCTTCCAAGCCCTGAGTTTTAATATTGATCTGCTCTGGAAAGAAAAACAAGCCATCAGAAACCACTTATTGAGCATCTACTATATACCAGACACCATGCCGGGTTTTAATGTTTTTAACTAATATTATCTCATTTAATGTTCTTAACAACTCTACGAGGCAATATAATTTTTTTTTCTTTCTGTTTTACACATGAAGATGCCTGGCTCATAGAGATTAAATCTCTTGATTTAGAGTTAACAGTGCTGTGCTGGGAGTGCACAGGCTTTTGAAGACTGTGGGCCTGAGATTTGGTCCCATTGTCTCTCTGATAAACTATGGAACTTTGAGTAAGTTACCCTCTCAAAGCCTTGAGTTTCTCCTTAGCAAAATGGGGGAGCTGAATAACCTCCTAGGGGTCATACGAGGACAAAGTGAGATGGCATGTGTGACACACTGGCCCCAAATAGGCCCTCTGTGGGTGAGTGTTCCCCTCAGTTCTCACTGGGGGGACCTGATATCCTCAGCTATCAGCCAGGGTTTCCTGCTGCTTTGTCTCCGACTGTGAGGCTCTTCATGGCCCCACCCCCACCCAGTATCCTTTTTTGAAGCATGGGGGGTATCCTCATCTTGAGTATTATGAGTGGATGAAGCTATTTTTTTTACAAGGTCTTGAGTCTTACCATAGTACCAGGAGTTTGGGAGAAGAGAGGATTCTCTCTTTTTTTTTTCTTAATTAAAAAAAAATTTTTATGTTTTGGCTGCGTTGGGTCTTCGTTGCTGCGTGAGGGCTTTTCTGTAGTTGTGACAAGCGGGGGCTACTCTTTGTTGCAGTACGCAGTCTTCTCATGGCAGTGGTTTCTCTTGTGCAGCACATGTTCTAAGCGGGAGGGCTTCAGTATTTGCAGCACGCTGGCTGTTGTGGCTCGTGGGCCTAGTTGCTCCGTGACATGTGGGATTTTCCCAGACCAGGGATCAAACTCATGTCCCCTGCGTTGGCAGGTGAATTTTTAACCACTGCTCCACCAGGGAAGTCCCGGATTCTCATTTTCTGAAGGTAAATAGGCACCTGCACAGTAAACCCCAGAGCAAGCTGAAGCTGGGGCTGGGGATGGAAGGAGGCATTGAGAATCAGGATCTGGCAGCGGGAGTCCTCCCGCCTGCATCCAAGGATACCACAGCACGCTGAATGGTGGTCTCCGGGATGCCCGCACATGACATGGAGTATCTGGACCAGTTCCATTTAGCTCCTGGCATGCACTGTAGGAGCCAAGAACACTGTCGTGGAGCTTGGGTCTCTTTTTCTTCAGGGCTGGGCAGAGAACTCCCTAAGGTTTGTGGGCGGTCTCAGAGCTGGTACTGGTGTTTAACCTGTTGGATGTTAAGTACATTCTTGCTCTTCTTGCCCCTGCCCCATCAGAGTGGAAGCCTCAAGACTAGGAAGGCTCTTAGACCACTCAACCTGAGGCCCATATAGCATCTGTGTTGACATCCCTCACCTCCCACCCCCACAGAAGATACTCTCCCTTGTGTCTATTTGCCCTCTTGCAACTTTTCTCCCCTCCGGCCTCCCTGCCACAGGGGATCATGGTCCCCTACTTGGCCTTGGCCTCCCCCTGCTTCTCCCCTCCCTACCCTGGCTCTGCTCCACGTCTGGGCTGCATGCAGAATTACTAATCAAAAGGATAATAAAAAAGCCAGTGAAGCAAAAGCCGCATATAAATTCGAAATACTAATGTTGATAATTATATGCTGCCGCCTGGTGGGAAAACCAGAAGTGAGGCCATTGGTGTTGTGTCAAAGGCCCTGGTCCCTAGCCCACCAAGAGCCCTGAGTTCTAGTCTGCTCTTTGTCATGAATTGGCTGTGGGACCTTAGGCAATTGCCTAATCTTGTGGGCCTTTACTTCTTTAGGATTGCAAGCCTCTTCAGCAGCTTTGAGGAGACTGTAAGGGCAATGAGCGCCATGTGAAACTTGTGACAGAGAATGGTGGGCCAATGCAGCAGTACGAGTTTATTTTAGGGAAATTACCTTTTATCCTTCACAAGATATAAGAGGCAGCTCAGGAATGGAAGAATCTACAATGGTGCAATATTTCCATTCCATTTGCCATTCCCTTCCTTTCTTTCTCCCTTCTTTCTCCATTGAGCATTTCCTGCTATGAAATGAAAGTCAGCTCCCCCTCTAGACCCTGAAAATATAAAGTAAAAGCTAAAGTCTGGGTCCTTGGAGGAGCTTCCCTGAAGGGTGGTGGGGTAGCTAGACATGTTAACCAGCAATTCCAACACATCGAGATAAATGCTATCATAGGGTAAGTGAAAAGTACACAGAGAAGGAAATGATTAACTCTACTGGGGGAAGTCCCAGGAGGCTTCCTGGAGGAGGTGACATTTGAGCTGAGTTTTATTAAAGGATGAGACATTCATTAGGCAGGCTAGACAAAGAGGAAATTCTTGGTAGAAAGCCTGGATTGAAGAGATGAGGATGGAGGACCAGTGGGGAAGCTAGAGCAAAGTCCAGAAAAGAAATGGTGAAAACATGAATAAGGCAGAGTCAACAGGATGGGGAGCAGGGGATGGGTTTGAGACACTTCTGGGGGAGAACAGAGTGGAGAGATTGGTTGTGGGAAAGAGGGTAGGGCATCAAGGGTAATGTTGAGGCCTCCTGCTTCTGGGAAGCTGATGCTACCTGCAAGAGGGCACTGGAAGGGAAGAAAGCAAACTCTGCTTACCTTGGGTAATGCTACTGAATGTCATAAATCCCTCAGTTTCTAGGCTTTTACACTGCCTGTTTCAATTTTATTCTTTTTTTAACTCCTAGGAAATTTTCTTAACTTCCTTCTCTCCTCCCCCACCCACCCCCCCATCCCGTCTTATCTTGATTGTCTTAGTGGAAAACGGAAAGGTCCAGGCTTGAAACAGGAGAGTTCAGTGGGGCAGAGCAGCCCTGGGACCCTTCCTGGAGGAAGCAACAGATAACCTAGCTGGGACCAAAGCAAGATACACAGATAAGGGATAGAGTAGGCACTGGGTGAAAACCTTGGAAGAGATGTCTTCATGTCCTGTTCTGCTCCCACCTCTCTGATGTTCCCCAGACAGAATAACATGATGGGATCCATTTCTGTTGGAATTAGCTTTGGTTGCTAATCTCTTTCTACCTGGGAACTTTTCCTTCATAAGCTCTTTCATGCACAAACTCTTAGCTCTTTCTACAAGGAGTTGATTTGCTCACAGCATTCCCTAAGGAATGTAAATCAGCACTAAGTGTGGGGAGGTCTGTTTTGCTCGTTACATCAATAGGCCTCATATTGGAAGAGATGCTCCCCATAAGAAAGAAGGCAAACCCCACCCCCATCCCAGTGGGCTCAATCCAAGTCAAGCTCATGTTCAAGGCCACATGGCTGAGACCCACAAAGCCCTGGGTCAGGGTGGGGTGGTGGTGGGGGGACAAGCTGGCAGAGTACAGGGACAAGTAGGTCTTTGGGCTGCTCATCAGCCAAATCCTGTTCCCATGGGCATGGCTCCAAGGAACGGTTCATTTCTGGGTATAAGCATAACTCTGAACTCAGGAGAGAACATTGGAGATCTTCACTGCTTCTGAGTCAGACCCTCTGGTTAGAGGCAGACCTTCTTCCTCCTCCCTTACCAGCAACAGGGTCTGTAGTCTGTTTCTTAAATTTTTTCTTTTTTTGGGGGGGTAGTGCTTTGGAAGTTCCTTACCATGGCTGCCCACTTCTCTCCCTAGGAGATTACAAAACTGAATTGCAAAGGCTTTTTTCTTTTCTTTTTTTTTTTTTAGCAACACAGCAATTCACGCCAAAGAAAGAAGATGAGGCGAGTTCTCAGCGCTACTCCTGTGGAACTCCCTGCTCTCCTGCCAGGCACAGGCTCACTCAAGTCTGGGAAGGAGAATGGGTGAGTTACTGCACCTTTGAGAGGCAGAACCAGAGCATAACCGGGAGGCACACAGCAACTGCAGACTGCACAGCTCAGAACTGCTTCGGCATCGACTCTGGCATCTGCCTGCTGCCTCAGGGGCACGTGAGCATTGGCACATTGGCAGAGGAACCTGCACCGTTGGCACTTCCGCACTTTTCTGGAGCAGGGATGTGAGAGTGTTTATGTGTGAGGGTCTGGGGGGGTACGTGGGGGGGTGGAATTATCAGCAACAGCAGCAAGTAGACTGACTGGGTTTTTCACCTGATGCAATAATGACAATGAAAATGTGTGGAAGAATAAGCATGCTTGATATTTGTCTTGCACGCTATAGTTTCTGAAGCTCAGAAATCTGCTCACCCAATCCTCCTGCCGATACAGGGAACATGGGTTCGATCCCTGGTCCGGAAAGATCCCGCACGCCGCAGAGTACCTAAGCCCATGTGCCACAACTGCTGAGCCTGAGCGCTGCAAATACTGAAGCCCTGGAGCCTAGAGCCCGTGCTCTAGGAGAAGCCACCACAATGAGAAGCCAGCACACCGCAACAAAGAGTAGCCCCCGCTCGCCGCAAGTAGAGAAAGCCTGCGCCCAGCAGTGAAGACCCAGCACAGCCAAAACCAACCAACCAAACAAATAAATAAATAATAAATAAATCTTAAAAAAAAAAAAAATCTGCTCAGCCATTATGTCACGTGTTCCTCATAAATGTGTATCCTTCCCAGGTTACAGATGGGAAAAACGAGTTCTAGAGAAGTTAAGCAACTTCCAAATTGGAAAAAGGTGTCAGAGTTCAATAGCAGGGCAAAGGAAAGTTGTGTTGCCAATGCTCCTTCTCCCCACTCCCACCCATTCCCTCTTGGGTCCCCTTACCCAGCTGAGTCAGGCCGGGATCTTCAAAAGGAACATCAGAAAAATTAAGGAAAAACAAAAGGGAAATAACCTCCCCCCACCAGAAAAAAAAAAAATCACATGAAAATCCTTAGCCTTTAAGTTTGGCAAGTACAGGTTCCTGTCCCAGCAGAAAATGTGGGGCCTTGTGCCATTCTAATTCCACCTGAGAGGGAACTATTACCTTTTTTGCGGAGATAAACCAATTTTGTGGTCTTTCATTACGTTATACAGAAGATCTAGAAATAACAGATTTGTATAAAAGAAATAAATGAATGGTAAATAGGAGGCAACAGAAATAAGTTAAAATTGAATTATTTGCCATGATATTGGGATGAAAAGCATTTCAAAGCATGTAGGTCTGGCTTTAGAGTAGGTTTTGTCCACTGGCCAAAGCCTGTCATAAAATTAAGGTGTTCAGCACCTTCTCTGTTCTGGCTTTTGACAAAACTGAGGCATGATGTTTCCTTTCCCCTGCCCTGGAAGCTACAGTCAGCCAGGTGGGGTCTGTATGGGGAGGCCTTTTATGCCTTCACCCTGAACTGAGACAGTGTGGAGTGGGCTTCAAACTCCTGCCAGGTCCTGCCCTCAAGGAATCCTCTGAAGGGCTACATCCAGGACCTGGTACTGCTCCCATCTGCGCGCGCGCGTGTGTGTGTGTGTGTGTGTGTGTGTGTGTGTGTGTGTGTGTGTGTTACTGTGTGCTTGCCCCAGGGATGAATTTCTAAGCTGGGAAAGGAAAGACTTTTTTCCTCTGTGTATAGGAAAACACTTTCTTATGCCTCCCTGGTGCATGTGTCTGTGTGTCTAATGTGCTGATGAGAGAAATGACCCTTCAACTCCCTGCCAGATCAGGGTCTGGGAAGGCAGGGAGCTGAAAGGCGAAAGAGCTACTGATGCTAAGAAAATGTTCTTAGAGAAGCTAAGTACTTGTTACATCCTTCAGCTCACGGTGAGCAAGACAGATCCATTCTGGGTCCCTACTCTGTGTTAAATGTTTTTATCTTTTAATCCTCAGAATAATTTAAATCAAGGCTCATGGAGGTTAAGTTAATGTGCCAGATTCACACATTCAGTAAACGACAGGCAAGATAGGAAGCCAGGTCTGTCTGATGCCAAAGCTGACTCTTTTTCACTCTCTTCCCCAGCAACCCTACTCATCTCCATCACAGTCCAAGGGATTGGGATCTTTAATGAGGGAGCAGAAAAAAAAAAAAACAGCCAAGTGGAAACAACCTCAAAACATAAAAAGAGCCTCTCTGGATGCACATTCACTCTCAGGTGGGCTTGGGATGCCACGGGTCCCCACCGTCTCTGCTGGGGCAGGAACCTGTGCTTGCCAAACTCAAAGGCTAAGGATTTTCATGTGATTCGGGGGGGTTTATTTCCCTTTTGTTTTTCTTTGATTTTTCTGACACTCCTTTTGAAGATCCCGGCCTGACTCAGCTGGGCTAAGAGGACCCAAGAGGGAATGGGGGCGGAGGAAGAAGGAGCAGTGGCAACACAATACTGGGGGTGAGTAGGGTGTGCCAGCTGAGAGGAAAGTGACAAGTTCCAGAATGAAACACTCAGGCTGCTGTTTCCCTCTTCCAGAACACCCACTCCCAAGAACTCTTCTCTTCGCCTGTCTTAGAAGAGATGTGTGTATGTGTGTGTGTGTGTGTGTGTGTGTATGAAAGGGACAAGGGATAAGTCCTCAGAGATCAAGCTACTTGCCATTGTCAGCTTCTTGATTCCTGGTGCCCCATGGTCCCAGCAGCATTTGGAGCACCCACATAAGCCCTACTTCTTCGTGAGCACATATTTGGTTCCACTGCAGCCTATGTCCCGTCTCTCATCCAATCCTGATATTCGATCCTTTCCCTCTGGCTCCCAAACCTATTATTCCTGTACAAACCTTGGGCCCTGACTATACCACCACTGCAGGGTTCTGCTGTCCCAATGACATTTAACAGTGAGGGTAGTGAAGGCACACCTAGCCAGGTTGCACACTGGAGAACTAAGGAGAGCAAGGTACAATAGACAACAGAGAGATGGACAGATGGATGGATGGATAGATAGATGATAGACTTTTTTCTTTTTGCTGTGTTGGGTCTTGGTTGCTGCATGGGCTTTCTCTAGTTGTGGCGAGTGGGGACTACTCTTTGTTGCAGTGCACAGGCTCCTCATTGTGGTGGCTTCTCTTGTTGTGGTACATGGACTCAGTAGTTGCGGCATATGGGCCCTAGAGTGCAGGCTCAGTAGTTGTGGCACACAGGCTTAGTTGCTCTGCAGCATGTGGGATCTTCCTGGACCAGGGCTTGAACCCATGTCCCCTGCATTGGCAGGCGGGTTCTTAACCACTTCGCCACCAGAGAAGTCTAAATGATAGACTTCTGAGTGCCTTCCATGTGCCAGGAACTGGGCTAAGAGCTTAACGAGTATTATCTCAATGAATCATCTATTAAATCTGTGAAGTAAAAATTCCCTCTACAATATAAGTTGTGTTCATTCTTAAATAATTTAATAAATGCCAGACATTGTGCTGAATGTTTCACTTAGTCTTAACAATAATCCGTTTCTTCTGCATTAAAGAAAAATTAATATAGGAATTCCTAGCCCTTGCCTGAGGAGGTACTGAAGGGGTGTGGCAAGTAGAAAAAACAGGAACCTTGGCATCAGGCAGGCCTGAGTTCAAATCATAATAGGTTTGTCAATACAGGTGTGTTCTTTTTTGAAAAGCAATTTGGCACTATGTATCAAGGGCCAAAGTAAATCCACTCCTGGGAATCCATCCTAAGGCAACACTAATAGGTAACATTTATAACTATTCATGCCAGGCACTGTTCTAACTGCTTTAGATGAGTCATCTTATTTAATTCTTATCATCCCTATTGTAAAGATGTGAAAACTGAGACCCGTAATTCACCCAAGGTTATATGCCTTGTAAGGGTAGAGCCCAGATTCCAAACTAGGCAGCCAGGCTCCAAGGCCTCACTCTTCAGCTCTATACCACACTGACTGTATGAACTTTGCACATAAAACTGGCTATCACAGTATTGATTATTCTTATAGAAAATTTGGAACACATATAAATGTGCAAAAAATCAGGGCACAGTGTAACCACATTTAAATAATATTTTTAAAGAGTTCACAATACTGTGAGAGAAATGCTTATGTTATAATATGAATTGGGAAAAAGTAGGTTACAAAATTGTACATACAGTATAACCGCAAGTATGCAAAAAAAAAAAAAAAAAGCCCAGAAAAACACCCTAGAAGGAATTAAAGAAAAGTGCTATTAAGGGTTGTCTCTGGATGGAGGCAACCATGGTTCATTTAAATGTCCCTCATTTTTCTTTTCTGTATTTTCTAAATTCTCTGCAATGTACGTACTTTACCTTAAAATTATTTTAAAACAAATAAAAACAGATATTTACTGAATTGTATGATAGGTATGTTGGGTGCCCTTTGAAGACTCATCTCCTCTCTCAATTTCATCACTTCCAGCAGGGATAATGGGGGGATTGGGGAGGGGGTGACCTCTCCCCCTGGTCTGCTCAGTGGGAGAATTATAGTGAATGAGGTCACATTTCTAAAGGGTTATGTTCTCCTTACAGCTGGGTGAACTAAAGCCCTAGTGATTCTCACAGAAAAAAAGGAAGGCAAAGAAGAAAGCAGCAGGGAGGATGCAGAGAGTCAGCTTGGGGAGGAAAGGGGATGTGAGGAAGGAGAGCTGGAGCCCCAAGATGGGTCAGAGAGCTGCCAGGGAGAAAGTGGATGAGCAATGAGGCAAAATAAAGAGTGGGCAGAAAAGAGGACAAGAGAGAGATTTAGAAAGAGAGAGAGAGAAAGAGAGAACACAGCAACCTGTAAGAGATTTAATTCTTTTCAATGCCAAGGTTCTCGTTAAGCTGCAGTGGATTGCCCCAATGTTACAGAACCCATTTTCTGCAGTTAAATGATGCTTATATCTAGGGGAAGACTTTCCTTGGGCTTGCAACTTGAATATCTCTCCCAGCTGCCTGGCCACTCCCCAGTCCTCAAATCTCCAGCCAAAAAGACCTTTCTGGACTGTAGCCACTGCAGTTTACCAGGGACAACTAGACTTACACCTGCTGCAATTCATCCAGCCAATGCTGGGAGCCTTGATACCGAAAGACATGAGTTATGACATGAAAATGGGATTAACACCCAGCTGTCCTAAAACACAGTTTGCAAAGACTGCCTAAGGATTTTAGTTTATAGGCACTAAAAAAAATTTTTTTTAAAAATCATGGAATGATGTGAGATCTGCAAGGGTCGTTTGTAGAATCTACCACAGGGAAGGAAATGAGGTCCAGAGAGAGAAGAAGAATTAGCTAAGACCAACAGCTGGTTGTCAGCAGGGGTGTCTGGGCTTTCTAATTTCTTATGAGTGGAACAATTGTTATAATATGAGTGAGTGATGTTTTGTGTTTTCAAAGGGGTCGCTGTGAATCTAACTACCCTTCTTTTACCCTCATAATATGCCCCTGAGATAGGTAACCCAGGAAGAAGCTTGATATTTGTGGGTAGAAAAGCAGCAGCTCAGAGAGGCCATGGAATTCTCCCAGTGTCAATGGGCTGATTAATAGGGTGCTGGGGCTGAAAACGAAATCTTCTTGAGAATGAGAGGGTGGGACCACACACTTTGCTGAGGAAATTTCAGCCTCAGGAAGTCAGGAGCAGTTTCAATTTCTGCAGTTTGTTGGAGACTTCAGGTCAAACTTCCTGCTCGGGGAGGCTTATCAAGGGTTAGAGCCATAGAGTGAGCATGTCCAAGTTTCTGCTGTCACATTCTGGTTTCCACTGTGACATCATCTGCCTGGCTACAGCTCTGATATGTGTGGCCTTAAAGCCATTATCACTGATAACCATTGATAGAGCACTTGTTGTATACAGGGAATGGAACAGGTTCCAGGGATACAGGGAAATATAAGACATGGCCTTTGTCATCAGAGACAAGATGATCTTAGCTGTGGAATAAGGCCAAATACATACAAAGAGGTGACGAGTCTGAGTTCTTGAGCAGTGCCCCTCCTTTGCTTGTGCTGTTGTACTTCCCTGAAATCTTCCACTGCACATCCCTAAAACCTCAGCTCAGGTGTTTCTTCCTCAGGCATCTTTTCCCAGACTCCTCAGCCTGGGTTGGACTCCCCGCCACTGGCTGCCTGTAAGTTCCTTCATGTTCCCCTACTATAGCGCTCAGCACTCTGTACTTCTAAATCTTCCTTGTCTCTCTTTCCCACCTGATTCTGATTTCGGGGAGGAAAGTGGGGCTGTATTTTTCATCCCTGGTAACTAGACTGTGCCTGATATAACTAGACAATTAATAGATATTTATTGACTAGACAAAAGCAACCATTCTGCTTCTCTTGCCTCCAGCATAGACTCTCTGAAGACCGTTGTGGCTCTAACATGCTATGGTTCTACACTTTCCAGTTAAGGCATTGTTTTCTTTGAGGCTGGATGTGACTGCATTTAGTAGTGATGGAAACCACCTCACTGTTGCCCCTCTCTTCCTCCTCAGGGACCTAATGATAATCTGAGCATGGACAACACTGGGAACTTGTGGCCCACTTCACCTCCCCTATATTAGAGTGGCCAGAGCTGGCAGTAGTCCACTAGGAACTTCCTGTCCATGTCTAACAAGGTCTCCACCTAGTCACCTGGTTGCTGTGCAGATGAGGCTGGGAAAATCCAGTGGCTGAGCAACACAGAACACCCAGAAAAGGACACCAGCCAGAAGTATTTGCAGATTAGAAAAGCAAGGAAACTTGATGGAAACAAACATTCAAAGTACCTGCCAGGCTTTTAATAATGTCAGAGGAGAAGAGCCTGGCACCGGCTGGAGGAAAAAGATAAGAAACACACTTATTTCCTCTGCCCAGACCACATCAACTGTCCCCCACCCCCAACCCTATACCTTGTGTTTTACTGTTAGATAACAGTGGTTGCTTTTCTCTGGCATGCTGCATTGCACCAATCTCTCTCTACATGTAGGAAAACCAAGTCCAAGATGTTAGCAAATTTGTTTGGCAGCAACCATGGACTATGTTACTGTCCATGGTGCTGAGTTCCCAGTAGGGTCCTGAGGTCTCTGAGTCTTAGCCAGGTTTGTCTACCCTAACAGATGACCCAGCTGATGAATGATAGGAAGCAATTGGGCTGTGGACAAGGAAGACTTGAGAGCCTGTCTGGAAAGACAGGCCCACAATAAATTATCTGAAACCCTTAGAGCCAGATGTTTTTCAGAATTTAGAATTTTTTGTGTTTTAACAGGGTAATATGGTGGTGCATCTACTGCCTATTATGTAAAATCTTTAGTGAGGTCCGGAGCAGCACCACTTAATCAAGCACATCAATATTTCCTCAGAAAAATGTATGCCTAATCATCCCAAGTGTGATCAATAAAGATGTAAAATAGCCTCATGGCAGTTCAGGGTCTTCCTTCAGATGAGTTTCTTTGCCTTAGACTTATGAAAAAGCTTTTGGTCTTAGAGTGTTTTGAATTTCAGAATTTTGGTTAAGGGATTGCGGTCCCAGCCTTGGATCCCACCTGGGGTCAAATTGCCCTGCAAACATTCCTATGGTTGATGAAATTTTCTAAGCTTGTAAATGTCCTGACTGGGGGTTAGAGGCAGGGGGTGGGTGAGGAATGAAACTAAACCAAAGAAAAGCAGCTTGAAATATAATGTTCAAACCTCCCCACCCACAAAGATTCACTAGCAAAATTTTCTCCTGAGGACAAATGGCTAATAATTCTTAAAGTATAGCTAGAGATCCCGAAAGAACACAGATTGAAAAAACAAAAGGCCATTAGCACGTTTTCCTACCCACAAGCCTGTCTGCCCCTTGACTCTAGGCAACCTCTCATCTCCTATTACACAAGTGCGAGAATAGCTGGAATTCCTGTGATGGGGAAAGAATGCTTTGTTATCAGTGCATAATAATGGCTACCAGCCCTATTGACTGCTGACTACCTGCCAAGGTCTGTAGTTCATTATCTCTCTTATCCTTATCACTATCCTTGAGGCAGGACTGTCCCCATTTCACAGATGAGGAAACTGAGGTTCATAGAGGTTAAATAACCTACCTGAAATCATAAGCAAGTAAATGGTGGAAACAGGGATTTGAATTCTGATCAGATTCCAGTGCCTGCATTGCTTTACCATTCTTGCCTTCTTTATCTGAATGTTTGAATGTGAAAAGTGGGATACATTACAGCTAATATTAAACCACTTTAGTTTCTGGTGGGTTTTTAGTTAGGTATACTGTGCAATGATGCTTATTTTCATTTACAGTATATGTTTCAAGTTTAAAAAATTATACAAATAATAATTGCTCATGAAGTAGAGGGGTAAAAAGTAAAAGGCTGCTTCCTTATGGCCTCCCCAGGCCCACTCCTAAGAGATTAATAGTTTGCTGTGTATCCTTCCAGAAGTGTGTGTATATATATGTATACTATATATATAGTTTTTAGTATATATAGGAGACCCTACATAGTCTACCATGGCTTTTTTTTTTTTTTGCCTTAATAATGTATCTTTCCATATCTGAGGATATAGGACACCTCATGTTTGTTATTATTAAACTAGTTTTTAGAATGAAATGATAAATGTACTAGACAAACAGTAGTGAAAGGCATGAATTTTCAATTACTAGACTTTAAGACATGTATGCATGGCTGTTTGTTTTTGAAGGAGCTTAGTAAGGTGGTTAAGAGCCTAGACCTAGAACATTTGGATTCAAGTCCCCACTCTGTCCCTCAAAATCTCTGTAATTTTGGATAAAGTCTCTACAGTCGGATAAAGTCTCTGAAGTCTCTAAACTTCGATTTCTTTATCTGTGAAGTGGGCTTAATCATGGCACCTCCCTCACGGAGTTGTATACACTAGAGCAGATAATGCAGTTAATGGGTTTAGTGGTTTAGTACAGTGTCTAGGGAAGAACAAGTAATGTAGTTCATATCTGAAGCAGCCACACTGCTACTGCTGGAGCAGATGTATAGGGATCGCCCTAAATTTGCTTGTAGGATAGCCCCTAATTGACAGCACTGAGTTCTTTTATCTTGGAAAGTGAGAATAGGTGGATCCGGGAATCTCTTGCTTTCCGCTCCCCTCTCCCCCATCACAAGGTGACCACAATCAAAAAAGTTTGGAGGCCATTGCTCTTGGCAGATTGAACTTTGGACCTTGGACATTAAGCTCCTGCCCTGTGAAAAGAGGCAGGTTTGGATATACATAAGTCAGGGTGTAAAACACTGGGTTTGGCATTAGAAGTTCTAACCCTAAATCTGCCACCATCTTGCTGTGTGACTTTGAACAGATTGCATCTTCTCACCAGAGGATTTCTAAATCCCTTCCAACTCCAGGATTCTAGGATTTTGTTCTCATTTGCAGGATTCTGCTTTTGATGTCCAGGACTGTGCAGAGGAGGCTACAGGGAACTGGTGTCCTTGGAAAGCTGCTGGTTAGCCTGGTTTGGGTGCTTGGTCCACTTGGGAAAGCAGAGTGCTGCTTAAGCATTGTGTGCTCTGGAATCAGAAAGACAGGCTCAAATTTTGACTCAGCCACTTCTTAGCTTAGTAATGTACTTAAGCTATCTGAGCCTCAGTTTCTTCATTATGTAACACGAGGTTAATAATAGCGCCTATCCTGAAAACATTACCTATCTTTTTTGATCTTTCACCCTACAAATATTTGTTGAGGTCTCACTGTGAGCCAGGCACACTCTTAGGCACTGGGATATAATTATGAGAAATACCACATGGAACACAGACAATAACTAGTTAATCATTCTAACAAATACAAAATTCTTTTTTAAAAAAATATTTATTGGTGTATTTATTGGCTGCATTGAGTCTTTGTTGCTGCACACAGGCTTTCTCTATAATGGCGAGTGAGGGCTGCTCTTCATTGTAGTGCATGGGCTCCTCATTGTGGTGGCTTCTCTTGTTGCAGGGGCTCTAGGTGCGTGGGCTTCAGTAGTTGAGGCACACAGGCTCCATAGTTGTGGCATACAGGCTCTAGAGCGCAGGCTCAGTAGTTGTGGCTCACGGGCTTAGTTGCTCCGCTGCATGTGGGATCTTCCGGGGGCAGGGATCGAACCCATGTCCCCTGCATTGGCAGGCAGATTCTTAACCACTGCTCCACCTAGGAAGTCCACGAATATAAAATTCTAACTGTGAAAAGTACAGCTAAGAATGGCAACAGTTATAAGAACCCATAACTGAGGGATCTGATGTGATAAGAAATTTTGGGTAAGGTTTTCCTGGGAAGGTGATACTCGCACTGAACACTTAGAATGAGGATAGCTCACTGGGTAAGAAGGGAAACAGGATATGCAAAAGTCCTGTGGTGGCAGATAAGGAAGAAGGCCAGTGAGGCTGGAAGGAAGAGAATAAAAGGGAACTAGGTAAGGGTGAATAGAAAAGCAGGGTCTCACAATGTTTTGTTTTAATCCTAAAATCAGTGGGAGGCTATTGAGGGTTTAAGCAGGTAGCTGCTATTATCAGATTAAGAGATCTCTAAGAATACATTTGGAGGAAGGTGTTTAAATTAGTTTACGCACACCAGCTAGGAGGCCATTACTGTGGTCCAGGTGAAATAAGATGGTAGCTTAGAAAGGGGAAGGAATAAAGGGAGTTAGAGTGAAGTAAACAGATTAGAGAGCTATTTAGGAGATAAAGTAACTGGACTAGGTAATAGATTAGACAGGATGGAGTACGAGGGGGATAGTGAGGGAGAGGAATTTGTCACAGGTGATGCTCAGGTTTCTGCTTTGGATGGCTAATGGTGCTGCCAATCTCTATGAGAGGGACTCTTAAGGGAGCAGCAGGTGTTTGGGAAAGAGCCTGCGTGATTTTGGACCTGTTGGCTTGTGGCGCCCTTGAGACATTCAAGGTTAGTTGTCCACCAGGCAGCTGGATCTGTGGGCCTGAACTGGAAATACAATTTGGGAAAAATTGGCAGAGACAGCAATTGACACTGCATGTGAATGAGATGCCCCAGGAATCAAGTATAATGTAAAGAGAAGAGAGGGCCTGGGTCTCAACCTTAAAGAAACCCAACATTTATTTTTGGGTAAGAAGAATGAGCCTGAAAAGGTGACAAGGGGGTAGGGGAGGTGAAACCAAGCTTAAAAATCGCGGGTCACAGAAGTGAAGGCAAGAGTGATTCATGAAAGAAGGAGTGCTCAGCCATGTGGAAAGATGCCGAAAGATCAAGTAAAATAGGACTGAAGGATGCTCACTGCATTTAACAACACAGAAATCACTGGTGACCTTAGAGCAGTAGATGTGGAGTGATGGGGTGGCTGCCAGGGCTGCAGGGAGGGTGGGAAGTGAGGAAATGATCACGGTGAATACAGAACAGGGTTTCACAACTATGAAGAGGAGGAGAGAGACTGGATAGTAGCATGAGATTCTTGGAAGGTGTAAATTATACGATGGTTATAAAATACTTAGTACAGTGCCTCACCCAGAGTAAACTGGCAACTGAGGGTGTCTGCCTTAGAGAAAAAGATATGAGTTGTTTGAAAGACCCAGGACCCTGACTTTAATGCTTCCACGTGTCATTAGTGAAACTTGCGTTCTAGAACTACAAAGTGGACTCAGCCCTCTTGAAAGGGAGACCTGGAGGACAGCTGGGATAGGAAGAGATTAAAGCTGCTTTCTTCAGGAATCATATGGTCCCAAGGTCAGGGAGGGCAAGCAGAATCAATAACTGTGGTTAGGGGTGAGGCATGGGGAGGGACGATTTCCCTCTGAAGGTCCAAACCTCTGGAGCATCTCTCCTTCAGTGTAATTCAGTCAAAATCCACGAAGCTTTCATCAACTACTTCAACTCACTGGTGTCTCTCAACTGCTGTAGCACTGAGAACACTAAACGATTTATCAATTGTTTATATGAGGCTCTAAGAAATCAAACAGATAAAAATGATATTTATTATAAGGAACTTATTTTATAAGTTCAATATTTATTATAAGATCATAAATGAGAAAAATGAGGATGTTCTGATAATGTTAAGAAAAAAAAGAAAAAAAGAAAATTAGGATTTCTCTTGGCTTCAGAAACCAACTTGTTCCTTTGTTTTGTTTTGACTGTAAAAGAACCTTCAAATTCTGATTCATTCAGATCAGTAGTTGCAAATGATAACAGCTTTACCTAACAATGTCAGGATATTCTCTAATTAATCAAAGATGACAGAAGGGGCCTTTCTCACCTTCTGAGATGGCCCACACTCTGTCTGCAGAGTGTGTTTCTCTCTAAACTTCTTACCTATCACTTAGTCTCTCATTGATTTCTTTCTATGATGGGACATCAAGAACCTGAGCTTCATTAAGTCCTGAAACCAGGTGTGTGATCTCAGTTGGAAGATCTTGGATTTTGGCCGGGTTTGAGTCCCGGCACGTGGGTCCACGTCACAATCTGAAGTGCACTATGTCAGCTGGTGACCACGAAGTGCACAGTGATGAGCTAGACCAACTCCTGCTCATCGTCAGCACCACTGGGGGCATCTTCTGTGCCCTTTCTTTGCAACAACTTTTGGGGCACTAACACTCAGTTGGGAGACTGCCTCAGAAGGGATAGCATCTAAAATCTCGTTTGTCATTTATATCTGGAGACCTGTTACAAAAAGTGCTTCATCATCAAGGAGGTTCACAGAAAAACTATGGAAGCAGTTACAACAGTTCCACACCAAGATGATGGCTATGTGAGGATTCTAGCCCATACAGACTTAAAACAAGGAGCTGTCCTGCCCCTGGAGCCCATAGATCAGGCATCCAGAGATTTTTTACTCCTTGACGGGCAGGGTTGATGCCCCTATTCAGCCTTGAAGCAGTTACAGAAGATGGACCATCTTCTGCTTCCCATTAGAATATGGGAGTAAAATCTTTGAGGGGGGAATGAAACAGGAGGGAAGGCGGCAGGGCACAACCTTTGAAAGAATGATATAGCCTGAGCACATAACATAAACTGATTAGAACCAAATGGGTCCAAAATGGCGGACAAATTGACTTCCAGGCGCCATGACAGTTCCAAGGCTGGACCATAAGGATCAAAAAGTGGGCAGTGGCCCGATTGCTGGAAGTCCCCACTCCTTCCTGAAATAGCTGGAATACTCCACCCACTCATTAGCCCATGAAATTACACACCCTTGCAAAAACTGACCACCCCCATACCCTGGTGCCTTTCTCACCTTCTGAGATGGCCCACCCTCTGTCTGCAGAGTGTGTTTCTCTCTAAATAAACTTCTTACCAAAAAAAAAAAAAAAAAGATGACAGAAGATATTTATTCTAAGGTTTGCACAAAAATGAGCTGGTCCAGAGAACAAGAAGCTTCCAATGTTTAAAAAATACTTATGTATACATACACACATACATGTTATATACATATAAACTTGACAAATTACTTTTTGAATACTGTATCAGCTGCTTTATTATATTTTTTATTTACTCCTCAAAACAGCCCTATAAGGTTATTATTATTATTATCCCCATCTAATGTAAGGCTCAGAGAGATTAGGCAGACTTCTATTTCTAAAAATATGGAAGTCTAGATATACTAAACAACCCTTCCACTAAAAATAACTAAACATCCTGGATAAAATATTTTTAATGCTTCAATGATGTGGCATTAAGAGAGGAAGTAAGGAATCTACAGACTGAAAGAAGGAATCCCTAAGGATGTCTTCTCAACCTTAGTAAACTTAGGCTTGACATTTTATAGACTCCCAGGACTCAGAAGACAGAGCCTACGTGTTCGAAATTCTTGCAATGTTTGAGAACAGGGTTAAAATAATAATTTACTTTAGATTTCAATAATTTAAGCATGTAGACTTTTTCTAAGATAATCACCAAAAGAATAATATCTTTCAAACTAGTACCAGAAACAGAGTGACAAAAATTCAATTAATGCAGAAAGAAATCGGGGGGGGGGGGGGGGGAAGGAATATGAAAGGATAAAACAAATGAAATGTACAAAATACAGTGTACAAATTAATCCAAATATTGTTTTTTGCAATTAAAATAGATACACATGGGTTAAATGCTACTGTAAAAAATTCTCAAACTAGATTAAAAAACAAAATTCAGCTATATTCTATTTAAAAGGGACACATCCAAAACATAAAAATACAAAAACAAATGGCTAATGATATACTAGGAAAACATTCACTTAAAAAACTCTGCTGTAGTTCTATTAGTAACAGTCAAAATAAAATTTAAGGCAAAAAGAAAAAGCATAATCATAAAGGGTTAATCATAATAATTAAAAGTTTACTAGTCAAACAATAGAAAAAATTCCAAACTTATACGTTCCTAATAACATATCCTCAAAGAAAGAAAAAAATTTCAGAGAAAAACTAGACAAATCCACTCTCACAGTGGGAGATTTTAACACTTTTTTTCAATAGTTAATAAATGAAGCAGACAAAAAGTCAGAAGAATACAGGAAATTTGAAAAACGCAAGTAACCAGCTTGGTCTAATGGTAAATACAGACAATTTTATCCAAAAGTGGAGAATAAAACCATAATAAAAATATATTGTGCAATTTATAACATATGTATAAGTAAAATGTATGATAATAATAGTATAAAGGCTAGGAGTTGGGAAGTACAAGTATATATATATATACTACATACTGTAAGGTTCTTATAGTCTATGTGAAGTGGTAAAATATCACTTGGAGGTAGACTAGGATAAGTTTAAAATGTAAAGTATAAACCCTAGAACAAGCAGTAAAGTAACAAAAGAAATACTTATAAGGACTTCCTGGTGGTCCAGTGGTTGAGAATCCGCCTTCCAATGTGGGAGAAGTGGGTTTGATTCCTGGCTGGTGAGCTAGGATCCCATATGCCACAGGGCAACTGGGCCCATGCAAGTTGTGGGCAACTGAGAGCATGAACCACAACTACAGAGCCCACGTGCTGCAACTACTGAAGCCCGCGCACCTAGAGCCCATGCTCCGCAACAAGAGAAGCCACCGCCATGGAAGACTGTGCACCAAAACGACGAGTAGCTCGCTACAACTAGGGAAAGCCCGTGTGCAGCAATGAAGACCCAACACAGCCAAGAAAAAAAAAATGATAAACTTCTAATGAGACTGATCAGGATAAAAAGAGAGAAGACACAAATGACTAACATTGGGAATGAAAGAGGTGACATCACTACAAAGTCTACACGTATTAAAAAGATAGCTAGGAAATATTATGAATAATGTTGTGTCAATAATTTTGACAACTTAGATGAAATGGACAATTTCCTTAAAAGATACAGCTACCAAAGCTCACATGAGAAGAAATAGATAAAATGAATATCCTTATATCTATTAGAGAAATTGAATTTGTAGTTAAAAAATCTTCCTCCAAAGAAAATTCCAGATCCAGAAGTCTTCACTGGTGAGGTTTTTCAAATATTTAATGAAGAAACAATACTGATTCTACACAAACAAACTCTTCCAGAACATGAAAGAGGAGGAAACACTTACCTATTCATTTTATGAAGCCAATACTACCCTGATACCAAAACCAGACAAAGATATCATAAGAAAAGAAAACTAAAGGTCAACGTCCTACATGAATACAGATGCAAAAATTCTAAATAAGCCAAGACACGGAAGCAATCTAAATGTCCATTGACAGAGTAATGGATAAAGAAGATGTGCTACATATATACAATGGAATATCACTTAGCCAAAAAAAAGAACGAAAAAATGCCATTTGTAGCAACATGGATGGACCTAGAGATTATCCTACTAAGTGAAGTAAATCAGACAAAGACAAATACTATATGATATCATGGATATGTGGAATCTAATTTCAAAAAATGATAAAAATGAACTTATTTACAAAACAGAAACAGACTCACAGATTTCAAAAACAAACTTATGGTTACCAAAGGGGAAACATGGGGCAGGGGGAGGGATAAATTAGGAGCTTGGGATTAACATACACACGCTACTATATACAAAATAGATAAGCAACAAGGACCTACTGTAGAGCACAGGGAACTCTATCCAATATTCTGTAATAACCTATATGGGTAAAGAATATGAAAATGAATGAATATATGTATATGTATAACTGAATCACTTTGCTATGCACCTGAAAATAACACAACATTGTAAATCAGCTCTACTCCAATAAAATTTTTTAAAAAAGAAAAGGCCAGTAACATACCAAAAAATTCTAAATAAATTTTAGCAAATCAAGTCCAACAATATATAAACAGCGTAGCACATCACAACCAAGTAGAGTTTATCCTAAAAATACAAAATGTGTTTAACTTTCAAAAATCAACCAATGCAATCCATCATATTAATAATGTAAAAAAGAAAAACCATAAGATATTCTTAATAAATGCAGAAAAATATTTAACAAAACCCAACACCCATTTCTGATAAAAACTCTCAGCAAACTAGAAATAGAAGGGAACTCCCTCAACTGGGGAAAAAAAAAAAGCACCTATGGAAAACCTATGGCAGTATCAACCTTAGAGAATGAACGATTTTCCCCAAAGATCAGGAGTAAGAGGAAAATGTCTGCTCTTACCACTTCTATTCAGCATTGCATAAGCTTCTAGCCAGTGAAATATAGCAAGAAAAAAAGATATAAAAAACATTTACTTATATTGGAAAAGAAGCAATAAAACTATCTTTATTTACAGACAACATGACTGTGTAAAAAATCTGATGGAATCCACAAAAATGTACAAGTGGTCTTAGAAAGAGTATAAGATACAAGATACAAAAAGCAATGGTATTTTTATTACCACCAATGAAAATTAGAAACTGAAATTTTAAAAATCTTTACCATTTATAATAGCACTAAAAAAAAAAATGAAGTTCTTAGGGGTAAATCTGACTAAAACTGTGCAAGACCTGTACACCAGAAACTATAAAATGTTACTTAGGGAAGTTAAAGAAAACCTAAATAAATGGGAAGTTATTCCTTGTTCATGGGTCAGAAGACTGTTTAGATGTCAATTCTTTGCAAAACAATCTGTAGATTCATTGGCTTTCCAATGAAAACCCCTGCCTGTTTCCCCCACTTTTGGTGGAAATCAACATATGATCTAGAGACTCTAATTCCAGGTATTTACCCATGAGAAAAGAAAGCATAAGCCCACACAAAGACTTGTACATTAATGTTCAAAGCAACTTTATTTGTAATAGCCCCAAACCAGAAATGACCCCAAATCCATCATCTGATGAATGGATGAATGAAATGTGATATACCCATATGATGGTGCACTACCCAGCAATAAGATGGAATGAAGTATAGATACACATGGATGAATTTCAAAATAATTATGCTAAGTGAAAGAACCAGATGAAAAAAAGAGTATATACTGTATTACTCCACTTACATAAAATGTTACAGGATGCAAACCATAGTGACAGGGAGCAGATCAGTTGTTGCCTGGGTGGAGAGGGAAGGGTGGGGAAAAACAGAAAGAAAGGTTTACAAAGGAATAGGAGGTAACTTTTAGTAGTGATTGGTGTGTACATTATTTTGAATATGGTGATCAAGAAAATGTCAAATTGTACATTTTAAATATACGCAGTTTATTGTATGTCAATTATATCTCAATAAAACCCTTTTTTAAAAGAAGAAAGAGAACTTAAAAAACACAAAGAAGGAAATAACAAATAATTTAGTGAAATAAATAACTTGGATCCAAGGTCACACAGTTAGAGGAACTGGTCCAGACTCAGATTTGTCTAACTCCAAAACCTGTGTTCTTTTTGGCTGCACCACGTGGCTTGCAGGATCTTAGTTCCCCGACCAGGAATTGGACCAGGAATTGCAGTGAAAGTGCTGAGTTCTAACCACTGGACCACCAGGGAATTCCCAAAAACCTGTGTCCTTTTTTTTTTTTAACTGTTGAATTCTAACTTTATTTTTAATAAATTTATTTATTTTTGGCTGTGTTGGGTCTTTGTTGCTGTGCGCGTGGGCTTTCTCTATTTGCAGAGAGCAGGGGCTACTCTTCGTTGTGGTGCGAGGGCTTTTCATTGCTGTGGCTTCTCTTGTTGCAGAGCACGGGCTCTAGGCACACGCACTTCAGTAGTTGTGGCTCCAGAGCTTATTTGCTCCGCAGCATGTGGGATCTTCCTGGACCAGGGCTTGAACCTGTGTCCCCTGCATTGACAGGTGGATTCTTAACCACTGTGCCACCAGGGAAGTCCCAAATCCAGGGTTCTTAACATGAGTAAAACAGCATCATTGTTTTCCCAATTTGGGTCATGAGGTATCACTGTCAAGATTTTTGTCAAGTACCACCTACTATGGTTAACTTAGTATTTTTCTTTAAATTGACTCACTTTTTAAACTTAGCCTAATTCTGGGCAATAATAGCTGTGAAATCAAGGTTTTCATAAGCAGTTGTTATTTTCCTCATACACATTAGAATAAATACATATCAATTCAAAGGAAAAAAATTCATCCATTGTGATGGTTGGTTTTAAGTGTCCACATGGCTAGGCTATAGAATCTAGTTACTCAATCAAATACTAACCTATGGGGACTTCCCTGGTGGCCCAGTGGTTAAATTTAGCTGTGAATCTTCTCTGTGCTCCAATCAGGGATCCTGGAGATGTCTACAGTGACACTCCACCCACTCTTGTGGTCCCTGTGGGAGGCCACATCAGGGACCGACAGATACAAAGGACCCATCTGTCCCTCACATCCTCTCTCAGCTCTGGCTGCATATTAGAATCCTCTGGGGAGTTTTTAAGAAATTCTAGTATCTGAGGTCTACCCCAAACCACTCCCATCAGGATCTCTGGGGGACGAGCTTGAGCATCAGTACTTTTTGAAAGTGCCCCTAAGGTGATTCTCATGTGCAGTTGGGCTGAGAGCTGCTGGTCTTGACAGAGCCCAGGGATCACCCAACTGCTGTATTTCACTTCCCATTTTTCAGCTCACATTATACTCCCCCGCATCCCTACTTGCGGGCTGTCCACTCTCATTATTTTTTGTGCTCTGCCTGGGAGGGGAGAACCAGGGAGAAGGCTGGCCCGGCTGAGAACACACTCTCTGTCCCTGCACTGCCCTGGAGTCTGGCACACCTCACCCTGCTCAGTGCTGTCCCATCCGGAGCTGTTGCCCCACCAAAGCAGAAAATGCTAGTGTCCCTCCCTCTTCCCCAATCCTACGGGACCTCTGAGACTTCCTGCTTTCTCTTCAGCCTCTCCCCTCTTCAGACCTCCAAACCCCCTCTTCCTTTCTCAGCCCTTCTTTACCAGAAGCTCTGAGCCGCCTTCCTGTCTACCATCCCCCCCAACCCTGCTGTTCTCCCTCCAGTGTCAGTGGCTGATCTGAGTCCCTGTGTGGTGCCTTTCTCCGGGAGAGGGTGCGCCTCCCTTCAGCAGATGCCCTGGCTGCCCCAACGACACGTCTGCAGGGGATGCCTCACTGATGCCCATTGTGGCCGTGCCGTTGACTTCAGACTGCAAGCAGGACTGCATCTGCCTCATGCCCTGTAACTGCAGCAAGAGCTGCCCAGACAGACAAAGGACTGCTTTGCCGTGTTTTCCCAGTATTGCAGAATCTTCTCTTGAGGCCTTACTATGTGCCAGACACCAGGATTACAAAGCATGAATAAAGCAGTCCTTTTCCTCAAGGAATTTATAATTAACTAAAAGGTAGAATTTCTTACAGAACAGGGGAGAAAGGAGGGCAGGAGAGGGATGTGGGGAAAAATGAATATTAGTACCTGTTATGTGCTGGGAAATATGCCTTCTTCTCATGTGATCACCAAACTCCATTTAAAAGGTACTGTTTCCCCCATGATTTAGATGAGGGTACTGAGGCAAATAAGGTTAAATAACTTACCAAGAGTTATGTAGCTATTAAGGGACAAGGTCAGAGTTTGGACCCAGGTCTTTGGACTAGTGTTCCAGCACTTTCTAGAAGTCTGATGGTTATTCCATATCCAACCCAGTGCTCTTCAACAGACTGAGCCATGGGGAGAGCAGAAGCCCTGGAGCTGCAGGTCTAGCTTCTTGTCCTGGCTTTACTGCTAACTAGCTGTGTGACACTGGGCAGTCACCTCCCCTCTCTGGGCCTTGTTTTCTTTTTTTACATATAAAGTGAGGGAGATAGAGTAGGCAATTTTAAAGATGCTTTTCAACTCTGTGATTTTCTTGATTGTATTTCCTTTTCCAGTCAGTCATATATTCGCTTCATTTCCATCTTAAAAGAAGGGTCACTGGAGCTTGGGGGAGGGGAGGGTCACGCAGTCACTCCTGCTGAGTCGGAGCTGGCACCCACAGTCCAGCAGCCTGGCACACTGCAGTGGCCATCAGTCAGGGCTGGATGCGTGCAATTAGACTTCCCAGGGAGGCACTGAGAGTGCCCACGAGGGTTTCAGGAGTCTCGGCCGTGCCCCTGCAAAGCCACCGAGAGACACCACTCAGTCCATGGAATCAGGCCGAGGGGGAGGAGAGGACAGCCCAGAACCAGTCACTGTGAAGCCTCCCCAGGCATTTCACGCTTTTGAAAATGGCCCTGAGAGAGATGCTATCAGGAGGCGTATTTAATGGGTTTTGGAAATTGGCTAATTTTGTCGCAATCGTCTGCATGTTGTCTGATGCATGCTAAGCATCTAGGACCAGTGTGGGCTTGTGAGTGGGGCCACAGTGTCCAAGGGAGAGATGTGGCATGGGGAGGGCAGGGCAGAGTGGCTGGTTGTTTGTAGTTGCCCAAAAAACCCTGCTGACCTCAGGTCACCAAGCTGGGTGTTGCGTCAAGGCCCTCTCTTGCTCCACAAGGAGTCAGCCCCGCCCACCTCCTCCACCCCTCCCTCTTGCACATGGGTCCTCCCTCTCCTCTCACCCTGGGCCTCATTTCCCCACCTCCCCCAGCCAGCCCCGAGCAGAGTTCTTCCTGAAACCATCCTTCTCCCATGCCTCAGGTCAATAAGTCATCAACATCCTGTGCTGAGAAGGGACACACAGCCCCTTGCACGCCTGATTCACCAAGAACTGCTCTTGTAGTCCCTCCTGGGGCCTCTGGCACGCTCCCTCCATCCTCTGGGCCCTGCTTCTCCTCCTCCAGGGACATTGCTATCCATCAGCTCTCTGCCTCACTGGTCACAGTTACTTTCGCTGGCTGTCTTTAGCTTGGTTGTTTATTTTCTCCCTCTCCCCTCCTCCTACTCCCTCTTCCTCCACTTGTTCCTGGATGTGGGTTTGCTGTGGGTTGCTTCTCAGGGCTGTCCTGAAGAGGGAGGCAGAAAAGATGCCCAAAGCAGTGCACTCATGTCCCCTTCCGGGTGATTCTCCCCTCCAAAGTTTCAGATCTTTGAGGAAAGAGGGCTGCAGGCTTCCGCAGAGGCAGGCACGCAGAGGCTTGACGTTTAAAGGGCCCAAGGTTTGGAATCAGAGGACTGATTCCAACTAATTCTGAGAGAACTCCGGGTAGGTTCGTTAACCTCTCTAAGCCTCAGTTTTCTCATTTATAAAATGGAGCTGTGATGACTGAGCGAGAAAATCACAGCTATCATTTATTGAGTAAATTCTGTATGTCAGGCTCCATGCTAGGCACTTTTGAATAGGATTGCCTTTAAGCATGTTTGTGAAAGTGCTTTGTAAATTAGAAAGTGCTGTGCAAATTATAGAGAAACTGAAAGCTACCGTTGACATCTACACAGCTCTCCTTTGTACCCAGAAAATAATTCAATGGGCACTTTTGACTAGTCTGTTCATGCAAAATTTCATACATACATCATCTCATTGACTTTCCCATGGCTGCTCTGAAGTAAGTAACCAAGTACGATCAGCTCTACCCTATGGATAAGGAGGCCAAGACCCAGAAAATGGAGTCTGGGGAATTCTGCCTGTTTTCCTCACCTCCCCCTGCGCCCTCCTGACCTCCCTGCCCTCCATCACCCTGCAGTGTGCTGGGATGTATACCTGTTCCATCTTATCTGATGGAATGCAGGGCTGGGGGTCTGTGGGGCAATGAGTGTCTGTGGCATAGGCAGCATCTAGAAAGATAGAGAGAAGTTATTTGGAACAGTCAGGGTGGAGCTCTGAGAGCAGCAGAGTGCCCTAGCTGGCCAGGATGGCACAAGCGGCACTGTCTCCAGAGGGAAGGGGCATGGTGGGGCCAGAAACCAGCAGGAAATGGGGCTGCCTAAGAGAAGGTATGGTGTGTCATGTGGTGTCATGTGACTAAGAGTCTGAACACGGGGCTCTGAGCCCAAGAGTCTAGCAAGGATTTGTTCTTATTCTCTGCTAACTTTGGGCCAGTCAGATCACCTCCCAAACGATACCTGGTACCCCACATCCTCAGGCCACGGGGCCAGACTCTGGTCCAGGAGCTTGTGACTGAAACTGGAGGCCCTTCCAGGCAGCCAATGTAATTATCCAGGCCTTGGCTACCTCTTACCTCCAGCCACCAGAGGCCACGGCTCCTTCCCACACAAGCTGAGTCATGGTACCAGCCTGCGCATGCGGACCAGGGCTCCCTCAGAGCCTTGAAGAGTAATCGGGGAGGCTGCTGACTCCTTCAGAGAGGCTCCAGTTCTCCCAGCCCCAATAACTCACTGCCTGGGCAGATTCCTTAAAAACTGCAGCCAGTTAAAGACATCAGGCCTGAGGATGCAGCCCCTTCTGCCAGCTAGACTCTTCCTTACACTCACCCACTCATTCTTTGAGCTGCCCTTTCTCACCTCCCATGGGCCCCTCTCCTCCAAAATTCTCCTTGGGCCTCTGGGCTCTCCCTCCCCCACCTCTCCATGGACCCATGTGCTGTGGCTCTCCCCTAAGAGCACGGTTTCCCTTTGGGCCATCTCAGGTGGAAGCTGCCCTTCTTTCTCAGACCTTGGGCTCAGGAGGTAGGATGGTGACTCTGATTCAACCCTCAAGCCCTGCCCTCCATGGCGACAACCGGCCCCAGTGTGTTCCTGCTGCCTGCTTTGCACTCCTCTCTTCCTTGGTGCTGTCAGGGGGCCGCCACTTTCTTCTAGGACAACTTTACCAGCTGCAAGCCTAAATGTCACCGTCATGTGGGATGATGTCAAATCTGCATGGGCTACTCCCCCAAAAGCTTCGTCTCTCAGATGCAGCTCCCTACTCCACAGCCGCCCCCTGGACCTCGTTGTCTTGGAACTAGCCCACCTCTGGAGTGTTAAGTGCAAACGTCCTGCAGGCAGACCGTAACCCCACACCCTTTGTGCTCTCCACAACCTTTCTTCCTGCTGATCTGTGATGTCATTTGTCCTTCTATTCCTTGGCTTTTAATTTTCTTGCTGTATCAGCTCCTCCTGTTTTCCCTTCCATCCTGAGCCAGCCTGGGGTCCGTATCCCTTTTTTCTTAAAATCACTCTTACGTTCATTGTCCCCTTGTCTTTTTTTTTTTCTTTCTTTTTTTTTTTTTTTTTGGCTGCGCCAGGTCTTAGTTGCGGCATGTGGGATCTTTACTTGTGGCATGCAGAATCTTAACTGTGGCATGTGGGATCTAGTTCCCTGACCAGGGATCGAACCTGGGCTCCCCTGCACTGGGAGCAAGGAATCTTAGCCACTGGACCACCAGGGACGTCCCCCCTGGTCTTTTCATGACACCTCTTTGGCAAAGCCCCGGCCCAAAGTTAATTCAATTATTGTACTTCTCCACCGCTAACTAGGATACTGGGTGCTGTGGGAGAAAAGTCACACAGCTGCAGAGTGAGGGGACTTCACAACCACAGCCTGCATCACAACCAGGCCTTCAATGTGGCCCAGAATCTTCTTTCTTTTCCTTAGTCAGTTCTCTCTAGAGCTCATGATCCGCTGTGTCAGACCTTCTCCACTCTCTTCAAGACACCACCTTTCCCAGCATCTCCCTCCACATCTTCAGCAGATAAGCTTCAGAGAAAGTAAGAGTCATTTGGCAGAAATTTCATCAACCTCCTACCGTCAAACAGACTTTATTCTTTCCTTCTTTGCTCTCTGGTCACAATGGACGAGGTAGGGGTCCAGATATCCCGCCTAAGAATTTAGGCTAATCCCTTCAAATGCCTAAATTGGACCCTCTCCAGTTCCACTCCCTTTTGAAATCTCCTTTGGTTGGTTTTCCATGCACTTCTCTCTCATCTTGTGTTTCTTCCTCTCTACCGGCCTCTTCTTAGCATTTAAACCTGTTTGAGATCCCCTGTTAAAACAAAACAAAACAAAACAAAACAAAACAAATCCTCTCCCTTAAACCCACCTTCTTATCTCAATACCCGTGTTAATTATTGCGTGTGTAACAATTTCACCCCAATATTTTGAAGCCTTAAAACAACAACACAAAACAATAAACATTTACTACCCCATTCAGTTTCGGAGGGTCTGGAACCTGGATTCAGCTCAGCAAGAGAGCGTGCACGTCTCCTGAGGTTGCAGTCAAGATGAGGCACCAATTATGTGAAAGTTAGACCAAGGCTGGAGGACCTGCTCCCATATGGCTCAAATATGGCTGTTGGCCGGTGGCCTCTGTTTCTCATCACGTTGGCCTCGTGATGTGGGAGCTATCTTCGCACAGAGCGCGTGGTCCGAGAGAAAGTGGCTAAAATGGAAGTTGCAATATCTCTTGTGAAAGGAAAATCAAAATGGCGTTGGTATTGCTCACAGAGCTCTCGAAAACGGAGCCGGGAGGCCAGTGAGGAAGTGTGACTCATGCACATCTGAGCCTGGAAGGAATCTGAACTTTTGACCACTGTCTTAACAAAAACGTGCAGGACATCTGCCAGAAACTCAAGATACTTACCGGATTCTTACTTAAAAACACCTCATGGCAATCGGTCTACTTATCGGACCCTTACCGTAAAACCACTCATGAGAAGCCTGTCCCTTAAGGAAAAATAATTCTCTTCTTACATCAGAGTACAGCTTTTGCCTTTCTATGAGCCCCTGACTCATTCTTTTCCCTGGAACATGCTTTTGGTTTTACCTGAATCTGTATCTCCTAAATTGTAATTCTTAAGACCCCCCCCCAAACAAAACAAAGCTCTTTGTTCTTTGCAGCCTCGAATTGATTATTGTTCGACACTTTTGAAATGTCGACATTCATCACTTCTGCTATATTCCTTTGGCCACACAGGACAACCCTGATATGATGTGGGAGGTGAGAATCCCAGGAGGCGGGGATCATTGGGGGCCATCGCGGAGGCTGGCTACCACACCCCACATCGTAGCGAGACCAATTCAAAGAGGGGTGCACCTCGGCGGTCTCCAGATCTTGCTCTTCACTCAGACTGTTCTCACTGAGTCCCCAGTGACTTCCTTATTTTGAAATCTAAATGCTACTTCTCAGTCCTTATCTCAGGTGGCTTCTCTGCAGCATTCCATCCTGTTGAGTCCTCCTTTACAAGCACTTCACCCTTTTTTTTTTTTTTTAACCCTTCCTTCTTCGGTGCCTGTGATAGCACAGGCTCATGGACTTCCTTTACCTTTCTGCCCTTCCTTGGTTTCAGTCGCAAGCTTCTTTCCTCTCATCTCTCTGTCTCTTAGGGCTGCTGCTCCTCTGGGTTCCGATCTCAGGGTTCCCTTCTGTGAACATCATCTGGCCTCTGCTAACCTGACCTCCTGGCGCTCCCTGCACCCCTGCAGACTGTCCCGTGCCTCTTCCCATTGCCCTCAGCTCAGATCAGCACCTTGGGGCCACTCTTTGTCCAGTGGTGAATTCCTCAACCAGAGGAGGAGGGAAGAGGCCTAAAGGAAGTAAGGATAAAGGCGTAAATTAATGCAGGGAGTAACTGAAACTCATCAACCTCAGATGGAGAAGCCTGCGGGGTGGTTTGATTATTGTTTTCAAGTCTACAGAGGCCCCTTGCTTTGAGAAATATGACCGATTGCCCTGTCTCTTCCAAAAACCAAACAGGGAAAGGTAAAGTTTTAGTAATGACAGAAGTGATAGAGCCGGGTTACAATGGAGAAGCTTTAAATGTCAGGAATTAGCTAGAGCAATGTGGAGTCCGATCAGCAGATTTTTGAAAGTAGGTTAGGTTTTTGCACGTCTAAGATAATTCCTGGGTAGACTGAGCTAAGGGTGGCCAGGTGGATGGAGTAACTCTTCACACCTTCCATGGCTGCGTGAGGGGAGGTCCAGGATGACACTGAGCTCAGAAGACAATCTCTTGTCCATTTCCAGCTGTGGAGTGTGACCGTGGCAATGCCTCAGCTGCAGAATGGGTTCATTCTGGTCTGCAGGGTCAGGGCAGTCTAGCCACTCTGCTTGGCTGCATCAGTCCTGAAACTGGCCAGAGCCTGGGGTTATAGGTAGGGAGGAGTGGTGTGACGACAAGTATGAATTGGTATTGATAAGAGGAGCACAGAGAGAATAACCTTGGCTAAGGAGCTCGTTGGTGCCATCACCTCCTCCAGGAAGCCCTCTCTGATACCAGATAGGCTTAGAGCTTCACCTCTGTGCTCTCACACACCCTGTGATACCTTGGTCCTCAAATGGACCCTGTGGCACTGAGAAGGTCTAAGGGTTTTTTTCTCTACTCATCAAGCCGTGAGCTCCTTGATGGCAAGAACCGTGTACTGTTGATGGCTGTCTCTGGGATCTGGCACAGGGTGTAGACTATGCGAAGCACTGGGTAAATCAGTCTTAACTAATTGACCTAGGGGACAAAGGCCTTGGAGGACTTTGTATCACATCCACCCCAGAGGTAAATTCAGTATAGCCCAACAGAAAGCCCTGGTTTTTTGGAAACACATTCCAATGGGACAGTTGAAGAGATGACCCAAGGAAATCTGGGTTCTGGTCTCTGCTCCTCCACTTGTTAGCAGAATGATCTGGTTAGCACATGGCAATCCCTTCCCCGTGCCTCAGTTTCCTCATCTATGAAATGGGGGTGATGACCCTACAGATTCACAGAGTTGCCTTGAAAATCAAATGAGATAATGGGTGTGCAGGCGGTGAAAACATCTAGAGAAAGGTCTTTAAGGCTTATACAGAGGTAAGAAGATATTAATAGCCTTATTAATATTCTTACCCAGAATGCCCATGGAGAAGCAGTATGTGGCAGCCCCAGCCCCCGCACCCCACCCTTCCATACTATTTCTGTCCCTGGAAAGCAGGGAATGGTAGTCCCCGTTCTGCCACTGTGGGGGAGGGGTGAACGTCGAGCAGAGATGCCCCCTCCAGCTCTCCAGCCTGGCCTTCCCTGGGGGCTCTCAGCAAGCCCTTTGATTCAGAAAGCACGGCCGACACCAGCACATCGGCCACCTGGAGGATGGCCGATGGCATCATGTCTCTGTCACTTCATCTGATGCTGATGTGCTGAGGTGTCTCCCCAGTCAGGCCCAGGTACAAGAGGAAGAAGCCTTCCCTCCTCTCCTGCTTTTCTGGGGAGGCGTGAGCTGCTCCAGGTGGCTGGCCCTTCCTCTCTTCCTGCTTTTCTTCCAGGGCTCCTCAGCTGCCCGGAGCCCACCTTGCCTGCAGAGCAGAGCGCTGTGGCTGGCGGGGGTGGGGGGGGGGGGGGGGGGGGAACAAATCCAGGATTTCCCCTCCCCCGCGCTACTCACTTCTCTACCCGGTGAGTGGGACACTTGCCGGCATCAGCCGGCCCATCGCTAGGGAGCAGCAAAGAGAAGCAGGCGGCCTGAAGACAGGAAGAGGAAATCCAGACGGGTGGGGTCTGGTGGTGACCTCATCCTCCAGAAAGTTCTGGAGATGACATCCAGGTTCTGCCAGCCAGCAGAATCCCCCAGGAGGTAAGCTCTGCAGGCTCCCGGCAGAGCGCCTGGCCTCCCCAGCCCTGGGCCTCATCGCCCAGTTTCCTCCTGATCACACCCTAACCTGTGAACATCAGCGTGACGGCAGAGCAGATCTGTAGAAGCGGGATCCACACTGGCTTTGCGAATGATCAAAGCCCAGGGTCAGCAAAACAGTGGGTACAGAAGAGAGAAAGCCAGGAGAATATATCTGAGGTCCAGGGAAGGCTGGCATCTGGAGTGAGGGGTCAGTCGGAGGCTCTGCCAGCCCCGCCCAGGGCTCTGTCCACAGGGGGAAGAAGACCTGCAGTGGTTGTTGCCAGTCTCGTGGGAATGGGCGACTACTAGAAGTGCAGCCGGCTGCTCAGAGGAGGTCTCCTGACTTGGCCTAGCTTCCCCTCTCCACCGGGCCAGCCAGGTCTGCCGCTGCTGGTTTAAAACGCTGCCCTCAATTCTATCTTTAGCTCTGGCTGCTGGGAGCCTGAGTGACAGGCAGGGTGGGGGCTTGTGCTAGGGTGGGAAAAATTTGCAGCTACCTGGTTTGCTAAGGTGGCACGATTGCAAGGAGCAGGGCCCGTGTGGTGTTCATTGCTACATTTGTGGCCGGTGCGGTGATAGGCACAGAGCTCCACCATTACTGGTTGAATGGATGGGTGGACGCAACCACGCACGGATGGAGCAGAGGCCCCCAGAGGAGAAGATGAGAGCAGGGCCAACTGGTCCATAGACCAAGTCACGGGCCTGGAAGGAACTCTGCATGGTCTTGGGCAAGCGACATCCCCTCCTGGCCTCAGTTTCTTTATTTGTAAAAGAGGACTAGAAAAGCAGATTTCAGACTACCTCCATGGACCATCGCCACTGCATCCACCTCTACCTCTCATCCCCCACCCCACCCCCATAAACAAGGCACTGCTGCTGGGCGCTTGAGTTGGAAGGAAGGGAAATGATGGATTGACAGGGCTGTCCTACCTCTTCCATCACAATTGAGTCACTTGTATCAGTTCTGGATATGGAGCTTCCTGGAAAGAATTCTTTTAGACAAAGGGCAGCCCAGTTCCCCCAGCACACCCAGACTTGAGGAAGCAGAATGAAATCGCCTCTTGCAGCAGGTGGCAAGATAGCCCCACCACTGTCTCTCATCAGGACTGATATGAAAACCCCTTATCTTAGCAATAAAACACTGGCAAGCTCCCATCCAGCCAATTATCTTTTCCAATAAGAGAAAGTGAAGTCCCCAAGAAAGGTTGAGGAGGGGCCGAGGAGAGACCCTTGCAGGGCAGTAGAAGGGTGGATAGGAAGGGGCTGATCAGGGGTTGATCCAAAGCTGCAGCTGGACCTGGAGGAGAAGCAAGCTGGCAGGGAGACTTGAGGCAGCAAGCGTTCTGAGGAGAGGGCCAGGAGAGGGACGTGGAGTCGGGACCCAGCCTCCCCCGACTGTGCTGAGGTGGGAAGCCTTGGCAGGCCTTTGAGGTCCCAGGGGGGATCCAGCGGCATGGTGTCCTGGGACCTGGATGCCAGCTTGGGGTGCTGACTCCGTGGAGCCCAGGGAACAAGGTTACTGGCAAGGCAAGAAGACTCCCAAGGAAGGGGAAGCCTGGCCCAGGGAACTCCTTGCCCTTCCTCTTGGCCTGCCTTTGAAAGGAATGAGGTGTGACCAGGATGATGGGCAAGTTATATTAATTATATGTGCCTCCATTTCTTACCTTGTTGTAGGGAGATGACCTCTGACCCTAACTACATCACAGAGATATTCTGATCAAAACAGATTATAGATGTGAAAGTCTTTCTTAATATCGAAACTGCTTTACAGGTATTACTCAATGGGCAGAAGGCTGGGGTCTAGTCGAGAGGACTCTGCTTCTTCCAGGCTCTTCTTCCTCCTGTTCTTATAAACTTGCTCCAGTGAAACCCAGGGCCTACTTCTCTTTCTCTTTTGAACTTCCTTCTGCTTTCCTTCTTAAAGGCATTCTCCTGCCATCCCCTTTCTTTCCCCACCTTTACACTGGTCCAGCCTCTGGTGCTCAGTTCCCAATAAGGCAAAGTTCCTGTTTGGACCCCTTGCTCCAACCTCTGGCTCCAGCTCATCTCACATACTCGGGCTGGCTTCATTATCCCCCCCACAACCCCCCCGCTTGGAAACCTGCTGTGTGTTCAGATGTGCAACCCACATCGAGCCCTAGTTATTCATCAAGCAAGTCACCTGGGCCACTCACGTCTTACTGACCCGACCCCCCAGCCCAGACACCACCTGACATGGCCCCCTCCAGACAATCAGCTTTCTACTTCCTCCTGCCTCCAGACCATCCCCTCACCCACCACCTGAAAGGCCCTTCCCCTTTTCTCTCCTAAATCAAGAAGAAAATACCTCGTGAATAAGTGGTAGAATATCTCCTCCCCTCCAGGAAACCTTTCCCAAATAACCTCACTGAAGTCTTGCCTTCCCTTCACTTTATTATTTTTTCTAATTAAAAAAAATTTTTTTAAAGTTTTTATTTTATCTTTTTGGCCCCGCAGTGTGGCATGTGGGATCTTATTTCCCCCGACCAGGGACTGAACCCAAGCCCACCGCAGTGGAAGTGCGGAGCCTCAACCACTGGACTGCCAGGGAGGTCCCTTCCCTTCACTTGAATACTTTCTAGACTAGAACAGGATCGTACATGTGAGGTCTGTGTCTGTGGGTTCTGGTAAGTCCTGTGACAGTCATCATTCCCAAAGGCACCACGCCCACTGTTCCCCACGATGGGATTAGTACAGACGGCCGACCAACTGGCAGACTCAACGCCCAGGAAGATGAGCAGGTCAGGTCTGGTGTTGGGGAGCATGGCAGGACAGCCTCACATGCAGAGGCCGCAGTGACCTTTATGACACTGAGACTTCCCAGAGCCTTTTCACTAAGACGTGGCCACAGGATGCCCTTCTCTCATGCCACTCTGAAGCACTCATCACCTGTGGCGGGGATTGTAGATGAGGCGCAGACATTGTCCCCTGTCCCCAGGATGGCAGGGTGCCTGTACATTGCTAAGGGGTGAAGCCTCCAGGGCTACTTGTGGGCACACATCAGGCTCAGCACACAGTCCTGGCCTAGTTTGTGGTTTTAAATCCAGAGATGCCAAGGACAGTACATGTTTGCTGCTTGGGCTGGTGATTTAACCCAGGGTACCCTTTTGGTGCTTTCCAACCCTGCAGTATCTTTTTGTATCGTTTGGGTTGGAAAATTAAAAGCCCCCTCTGCCAGCAATTAATTTACCAAAATAAACAAGCGTTCTGCTTTTTGTGACAAAGACAGTCCCTGAATGCCAATC
Source organism: Hippopotamus amphibius kiboko (assembly GCF_030028045.1). NCBI lineage: Eukaryota > Metazoa > Chordata > Mammalia > Artiodactyla > Hippopotamidae > Hippopotamus > Hippopotamus amphibius. The sequence goes on from NC_080189.1 coordinate 160,050,510, forward strand.
TGAGGGCTGCCAGATTGCAATTTCAAGTGGGTGCAGCTAGCACGGTTACAATTTACAGGTAACTTACCGCGGAGATTACGAGAAAAGGAGAAAACGCAGTCAGGAAGCAGAGGAGAAATGTGTCGCCCAGCTCTTGTCCTCACCCTCAACTTCTCTGGCAACAAGTCTCATGTCCTTGACTCTAGCTTCCCTTTTTTTTTCTTAACCGCAGATCATTCTTTCCATTCTATTCTATTTGGCTAATTTCCAACCCTTTCCTGACAAGGGTGCAGCCTGGCCCCCTGCTTCCAAACCACATCACTGGCTGCTGGTACCTCCCATGCATTCGCCATCTAGGACCCTTGGCTCGCTACATTTTACCGGAGGGTCTGGTCCCTTCATCAGAAAGCTGCTTCTGAGTTGATTTGATATGCTCTAGAAACAGTATCCGGACTGCAGAGATGCTAACTCCTTCCCCTTCCCTGATCGCTGAATGAATAGAGACTGGGATGCGATGCATTGGAAAGGGAGGTGGCAGACATGGATGTGAGATACAGAGTTGCTGAGAAGCTGGGAAGAATTTGCTCAGGTAGGCAGAGTACGGAGGTAGGGGGGTGGGTCTGGGGGCGGAGGCTCAGTGTGGCACCAGCCAGGGACCGTTAGAGATTCTGTTGGGGGAATTAAAAGCAATGATTAAGTCTGAGAATATTGTCTCCTTCCTCTCAGCCCCTGCTGAGAATCAGTCCCAGGAATCACCACTCCCATCCCCACTGCTGCCCTCCGAGGCCCAGCTCACTCGTAAGGACCCACCAGGTTTCCTCACACATCTACTCTACCAACTTCCTGCTTCCTACCACCTACCACTGAGAACATTGCTCTTCGTGGCTTTGCAATCTGGGTGGTTATCTTTGCCAAGATTCTATGGACTCTGATCCTGGAGATTCCCTGGGCCGGATTGTGGACACGTATTCGTTACTCATAGTTTCCAGGTGCTTTGTGTGTAAAACAGACACAGCCTTGACTTTAAAAAGCTCAGTTTCTCCTGGAGTCAAGGTAAACACAGAAAACAATGGAAACATGCAGAGAGCTAGAGACTACTTTCCTTATAGGCACTTTTCTGCTTGCAAGAGATCACTCTTGTTGCCTCTCCATTGTGTCCCCCACAGTTCCATCCTGGAAGAGCTTGGACACAACATTGCACGGAGCCTCTCTATTTAGCTCCTCTCCGGAGAGACACAGAAGTGGCCCCGGCTCTCTCTGGATGAGCGGGTCGGCAGAGCAATCTTGATAATAAATTCCAGTGAACAATTGACAGACCAGACTAAGAGTGAGTGGTTTGCATGGATTCAGTTCAACACTTCATGCACAACTACTGTTGTATTAGATCTTCGAGGGAGGGGTGAGCGGTACAAAAATGAACAAGAAAAATCTTGCCTCAAAAGAGCATGTTCTTCATGCATGTCTAATATTATTTGATTTATAAAACTGTAACCATATGGAATCCTTTGGAATATAGTACTTCGAGGTATTAATGCTTTTCAGACTCTTTCACTGAACTACCACTGAAGTCATAGCGTTCATGTCTTTAAAATCTTGTGAGTTTTTAATAATCGTATGAAATTTACATTCCGCTCTATATCAGTATGGGTTTTAATATAAAATGATCTTGTCCCCCCTTAATCCCACACTCCTCAAAGTCTAGTTATAACTGAAGCAGTAGGAAAGTGGGACACTTATCCTGTCTTTTGTACCCCAGCATATTAACTTACTCCTGAGGAGCGCAGGTACCCTATGAGATTCAGGGTAATAGCTCAATACCTACCTATTGATTCTCCCTCCTTCCCAACCCACCTCCTAGGTCTGACTTTGCCAGGGGGCTCCAGACTCGTCATTTTTCCTGCCTTGGCCCCCCACTCCTACAAGCCCGGGGCCTCCTAGTTCTGGGACAGGCTCATCTTCTTTGCGTGCCTCTCTTAGAGGAGGCTCCCTATTCAGTTCTGGTCCTTGTTTTTAGGTTTGGTGTTGTTTTTGATTTTGGACACACAGCCATTTAGGCCCAAGGCAAATAGTAGCAAAAAAGTCATGACTCATTCCATTAATTAATACTTTCAAAAAATATTTATTGGGCACTTGCTCCTCAGACTAACAGCTATGCTAGACACTGTGAATATGGTGATACGCAAAACAGAAATATTTTCTACCCTGATGACGGTTACAAGTTATTGGGAGAGATGACATTAATCAAATAATCCTATCAGCATGTAATTTTGAACTGTGCCAGGAAGGGAGGAAATAGGGGGCTCTGAGAATGTAGAGCAAAGTACGGACTTGATCTGACCTTGGGGAGCTGGTCGAGGAAGGCTTCCTTGAGGAAGAGAGATTTCAGCAGAAATGTGGAGGATGAGTAAGAGTTAACTGAATGAATGTTAACTAAGTTGGGGGCGCATCCCAGGCAGAGGGAACAGCATGTGTCATAGTCCCATGGCTGGGGGAGGGGAGCACAGCCAACTTGAGGAAATGAAAGGAGACCCGTGTGGCTGGAGCAAAGACAGGGAAAGGAGAAGTGGGTCAGATGGGGGCCAGAAGTCTAAAATCAAAACTGATCATTTTATCTGGAGATACATATGTATATACTGGGTACATAGGACATAACTAAATACGCTTACTTAGTTCCAGAGTAAAGAGAGGAGGAGGAACTTTAAGCGAAAACAAATTAACCAAGACCAGAAGTTCAGGAGAAGGTAAATGCACGACAACAAACATTCCAAAAAAAACAAAAACAAAACCAAACCCAGAAGACAAAGAGCAGGGACATGTTTGTTGAATGAAGGAAAGAAGAATAAGTGATGGATGAATAAAGATCCAGTACCGTATTAGACATCGCCATTTGCAGCCATGCTCCTAGCAGAAGCCTGACCTGGCTCCTGCCTCTTGCAGGCCAAATCGCCCTCAATGCTCTTTCCTCTGGATGCCATGGTGTTCTGTACCTGTGACTGTCATGGCATCGGCCCACTGTATTTCCGTGATGCTTTGCCGCTTGCCTCTACCACTAGACTCTGAGCTCCTGGAAGGCAGGGACCTTGCTCTACTCATTTTTCCATCTCCAGAGTCCAGCAGAGCGCCTGACACGCACTAGGTGCTCAGTAAGTGTTGGTTGAAGAAACGCGCAGTGTCCTGCTCATATAAATTCTGCAAGGGAGTGAGGATGACAGAAGTGAGCAGTTGCCTTAACCGCATATACCCTCAGGACTAACAGCAAACATTTCAGAAAAGCCAGCTGCCTTAGACATCTGTTTTATTTTTAAACTAACTCTTAGAGGGATCAAATCCAGGACTTTGTTTTTCTTGTGGGTTTTTCTGTGGATATGTCCAGTTCATCAAGTCAACAGGAACTAAGGAGGAAAATCCACAGGATGAATTGCCAGTCCTCACCATGAGCCTATGAAATTAATATTCTGAGTAGGAGTAGCCTTTGTATTTCCAAGCTACGTGTATGTACCCATTGTTTCCTTTTGTCCATACAACACCTCTGTGAAGTAAACTAAAAGAGGTTGATTTGTCCAAAGGTCCTGCAGCAAATTGGCCCTAGAGTCTTTTCTCTTACATCCATTCCTCTGCCTTACTCCCTACCCCAGCGCTTTCCTTTACCCACCTTGAAAGGGGATGGTTCTCAGCAGTCACTGTCCAGGAGATGTTCCGGATAGCTCTGTGGGCCTTGTTCCCGTCTCCGAGCAGAGCGCTGGCAAGCTCTGGAGGGGAGCCGAGGGGGTGCAGAGATTCAGGTACCAGAGAGGCGAGAGAGTTGGATGAGCCAGACCCACTTTCTCTCGTACTCTCAGAGGCAACCTGATACAACATGCAGCTACAGAGCCAGCGTTGTGACCCAGGCCGGGAGGCTGGGGGAACAGAACTGAAGACAGACAGCTGCCAGGAGGGGAGGGGGAACCATTTCCTCCTGAGCTCAAGGCCAGGGAGCCTGCAGGCTGGAGACAAGCTAGTGTTGTCAATGAGCCCTGGACACAGATGCCAGTGGCTTCTGTAAGGTGGGAGCCTGAGTCCTGCTCTCTAGAGCTACCCACCCGGGATAGGGCACTATCAGACCCTTCTTCCAGAGAATGAAACCAAATCAACTGTTACTCTCCAGCCATTTGGAGACCAAGGCTACTGTAGGGTTAAATGGTCAGCTGCAAAACCGAAAGAATCATGACATTTTTTTCCCTGCATTAAAAAAATTTGCTAAATGGGAACTTCCTGGCAGTCCAGTGGTTTGGACTTGGTGCTTTTACTGCAGTGACCTGGGTTCAGTCCCTGATCGGGGAACTAAGATCCCACAAGCTGCATGGCACACTAAATAAATAAATAAATAAGTAAATAAAATAAACATAAACATAAACATTTTTTTAAAAATCGCTAAATAATTGCTGAGTGCTAAGTTTTAGGCATTTACTTAAAGAGGAAAGGACAATCTCTATTCGCAAGATGTTTACAGTCTAGCAGGAAGGTAAGCTGACACAAAAAATTACACGTGAAAAAGAATGTGTTTAAGTGTCATAAAGAGAGGATCAGAATCTGCCTTCATGAAGCCGAACCACAGGGGGCCATCAGGAGGCCACCGGTCTTGCATGGCACCTGAATTGAAGTCTGGAAGACAAATCCACGGCAAATGCCTGCGATTCTAGGCCACTGAGCAGTTTCCATGGATGCAACCTTCTTTTCTTATCTAGGAGGATAATAATAATCAGGTAGTTATACGAGTCAGGCACGGCGCTGTGTGCTTTGCATACGCCACCTCGGGTCATCCTGAGAACCACCCCCAGGTGGACACTCTTATCTTCCTATTTTACAGCTGAGGACATTGAGGCCTCAAGCGTACGTTAAATAACTCATCCAAAGGCAGTCAGCTGGGAAAAGAGTTGGAGCTGGGATAGAAACCCAGTACGTATTTAAAACTTTAACCAGCACAGAAATCTATAAACAACTACTGTGTTCGAAAAGTGAAAACCCCCCCCAACAGATCCTGGGGAAACGCTCGGTGGTCCTGTGGAGCAGTTCAGATTGCGGTGGCATCTCTCTCTGGTGCAGGCTCCTCTGGTGCTAAAGTTCCCCAGGAGGGGCCGAGGCAGGAGAAGGCAAGATGAGGAGCGATCAAGACCACAGGTCTCAGAACTCAGGAGAATCCAGGGACAGTCCCCTGGGCCAAACCTATCTGAGGTGGTCTCTAAATCAAATATCTTGGCCTTAGTCTCTGTCCTAAGCCCCTCTGGACTCCAGGAAGTGTCCTCCCTCTCACAACTGTGACCAGTCTGCATCCGCGTGCCCATGGCGCTTGAACGTCCCTTCAGTGTCTCAGTGAACCATAAGCAGTCAATTCTGACAGAGACATGAGAGATTATCCTGCCCAATCCCTTCCATTTTTATATGACACACTGACAGTAATTAATGGCAGAGCCACCAGGATGTTTTGTCTTTGTTTCAGTAAAAGGTCAGCTTACCACTTAAACACTGATGTAAGCTATTTCCCTTGATGGCAAAATCCAGAAAAGAATCTCATGACTGTTGTGCACATCCACTGAGAATCTCTGTGAAACCCCATTTTTAATATTTTGCTCCACCTGCAGTACCCCTTTCGTGGTAGACGCCTGTGGGTGGGTAGGGGAGTAGAGAGCAGAATGATACATTTCTCTAACGCTGAGAACAGAAGCCCTTCTGCTTCCTCACCCGGAATCCCAGGCATCTCTGCCATGTTCAAGGCCAGCAGCCATCCATCTTGTCTGCCAGGCTCCTTATCGGCTTGACCCACTGGCAGGCGGAACTAAGCTCACCCTTTCACCTGCTGGCTGCATACCTGGCACACGTGATGTGCGGAGAACAGCCCGCCAGGCAGAGAGGAGCCGAGACCTTTCCTCTCAGAGCCGCAGCAGATGGGGGGAGCAGTGCTGAAAGGCTAGGTCCGCCCCAGGGTCTCATGCCTCTACTCTCCGTTTGGGACAGCAAACACCTGCACTCTCTGGCCCATGGGGCAAGGAGCAGAGAACAGGCGGGGAATACCTGCAGCAAGTGGGAGACGCCACTGCTCCTCTTCCACCCTGGTCACAGGGAGCTAGCCATGCACGCTCACTACTTCGCTCACCTCCTCCGAGGACCCTCAAGCCACCTCTGCAGCCCATCTCCTGGACTCCACCCTCCACCCTCTCCTCCACTCCTTTTTACGAACCAAACCCCTGGTTTGGAGAGCATGGTAGGTTCCCATAGCAATGGGCCGCTTAGCTGTTTCTATGGCAACCAACACCCAGACCATTTAGTTGCGAGTCAACTGACAGCTGTAAGTGAATAGGATTCAGTTTAGAATCAGAGGGATAGGCCAGGGGATGCTCTTCATAGAAGAAAACACAACCACCCAAAATGACTCAACTCTTCTAAAGATGTTTTTAGGCAACATCTGTGGAGATCCAGTGCCACTTTCTACCGCAGGTCACACAAGACAGCCTCTCCCATTCCCAACACACACAGACACACACACACACACACACACACACACACACACCCTCCTCAACCGAGTACCTCAGGCCTTTAAATCCCCCAAGTTCTATTCCCTATTCCGTCTCCTTGGAAAACACTTGTTCAAGGTAACTGTCACCTTGATGACATTTTTCACACATAACCCCTTCCTCTGTATCAATGCTCTTCTTATGTACCATGACCCTGTCCTCACACCAACCCAGTCCTTTAAGCAATATTTCCTTTTGGAGTATCTGATGTGAATGGCCAATCCCAGATCACCTTCCCTTAGCCCGGACCTCACCTATGTCAAGCCACTTTCCTATGTCTGTGGGTGTTCTTAGAGAACAGATTGTTTTGTCAACTGCATAGTTAAGATCAATCTGTTTCTTTTAAAAAGTCAACTAAAATTTCAAAACCAAACATAGGGCATTAGAAATTACACCATGCTTATTGCTTTTCATTAGCCTGAAGATGTGACTAAATGCCCGGCCTCCCAGCTAATACTCTCCCACACTGGGGATACTAGGTATTGGATTCCCTTTACTCTGTAAGCAGGGGTCCCCATCATGTTTTGTTTTTTTTTTTATAAATTTATTTATTTGTTTTATTGGTTGTATTGGGTCTTTTCTGCTGTGCGGGCTTTCTTTTTAGGTGTGGTGAGTGGGGGCTACTCTTCCTTGTGGTGCGCGGGCTCCCCATTGCCTTGGCTTCTTTTGTTGCGGAGCACAGGCTCTAGGCGCATGGGCTTCAGTAGTTGCAGCACATGGGCTCAATAGTTGTGGCTCACGAGCTCTAAACCGCAGGCTCAATAGTTGTGGTGCATGGGCTTAGTTGCTCCGCGGCATGTGGGATCTTCCTGGAGCAGGGATGGAACCCGTGTCCCCTGCATTGGCAGGCAGATTCTCAACCACTGCGCAGCCTAGGAAGCCCCCCATCATGTTTTTTTAACCATTGGGTCTGGGGTTTCTCTACCCTGGAATTCATGCACGAGAGGAGCTGTCTAAGCCTCTGTGACTTGCTCAGTGGACTCGAAAAGTGTGAGAATGTCACTGGAAAGAGCATGACCTTTTTGATTGGGGCGCCTGCGAATCCTCTGTACAGAAGACGACCTTTCAAACTAATCCCCCCACGGGAGTCCTACCCGGCTCACTGCTGCCGGCTCCATGTAGCCTCACAATGGCAGGTAAACAGTTCTAAGCTGTCGTGTGACCCCTCTGCTCTGACCCAAGGATATACACTAGTGGAACTGCTTTTCTTTTGTCTTCTTTCGACACATGAGAGCAGGAGTGTAATATGCAGCGCAGGCACTTGTTAGCCTCAAAGGAGCTCAGTGACATGAGAGTCTTCTGGGATTAGGGAAGCGCAGACACAGATGAGAACAGCGTTTCCAGGCACATGAGAAAGTTCCTATGCACGGAGGATTGCCTCATTTTTAAAAAAAATATTTATTTGGTTGCGCCAGGTCTTAGTTGAGGCTATCGGGGTCCTTATTTGCGGCTCACCAGCTCTTTAGCTGCAGCACACAGGCTCATTAGTTGTGGCATGTACATGCGACCCAGTTCCCTGACAGGGATCAAACCTGGGCCCCCTGCACGGGGAGCGTGGAGTCTTATCCACTGCACCACCAGAGAAGTCCCAGGATTGCTTCATTTTTGAGGTGATGTATCATCACACATCAGGTTGAACCTTCTGATTTTCCTATACCTAGATGAGGGACAGTGTCTGTCTCTTGGAATAACAGCTGACTGTTTACTGATTGTGTGCTATGTGCCAGGGGTCATTCTAAGTGCTTTACATGCATCATCTCATTTAATCCTCACAGCTCTACTGTTATTATCGCTAGTTAACAGATAAGGAAGCTGAAGCACAGAAAGCTTAAGGGATTTAAAGATCATCCTGGTTATCCTACTGATGGTGAAGCCAGGATCCAACCATGGGCAGTTTGAAGCCAGAAACCACAGGAGTTAACTACCTTTGGAATCCATATAAGCCAGATATACCCAGGGTCCAGCACGGGGAGACAGAGTGGGCTGTCCCTCCAGACACAATGTGATAGGATACACAAAATATCTTAGCTAGAGTACAGTGGTCGAATGGCTCCAGGAATTAGCTAGGAAATCTTGGCCATGGATAACTTTATTCCCAATCTATGGCTGTCCCCTGGTGGTTTTCCTGGGAAACTCACAAGCCAAAGAAATTCAAGAAATCTAGTGCAATTAGCAAGATGAAGAGAACTAGACCAAATGACTTATTTGCTGCATAAGCACCCCAACCTAAAAAAGATGACCTTCCAATGTCCACGTTATCCAACTCCTTTGTGAATAGGGTTGTAATCCCTGTGATGGCTAAAAGCTGATTGATAGTATGTTGATTCAGAACAGCAGAATATATACCCCATGATTATACTTGTACTTCAAGAGCAGAACACTCCAAGATTTAAATAATTCAGCCATTACTTGCTGCAACTTCACATTTCACCTTTAAGTTTCTGGGCTTTCTTCATGGCAGAAGGTTCCCAAAGATTGCTATGCTTATGCCAACTGGTAACTTCTTACTTTCTGCCCCAGCCCCAAATTCAGTTCCCTTGACCTTGGTGATGTTTGCTTTCACTGTTTCTTTCAAGCACGCTTGGTGGTATGACTATGCAAAGTGGTGCAAACAAGGTCACTCTGTGTAAGAGAAGTGAGGCCAAACTGTGCGAAAGGGAGAAATGGCAGTTTCTGAAAGTCACGTCTTTACTCATGTCCCAGGACTGCACTCTGGGACCATGGGAACATACTGTGTGAAAGAAGCAGGTGTCCACAGCCCAAACGCAGAAGAAGAGATTGCCGAGTTTTTATTTTTTCAAAGGGACATTTCCCAGTGCATAAAGAGGCCACAAGTTAGTCTCATTAAAAAAAAAAAAAAATCAAACATCTGCTAATCAAATGATGCATTTAATAAAACCACCTAAGACAGAAAAAGAGACACGAGCTGACGGCAGAGAATTTCTGTCGTAGAACACCTCCCCTCCACTGCCATGCTGGACACCACCATAGAGCAAGTCATGGCTGGTGAAGCAGTGGGGGTAGAGGTGAGGAATCTCATTGGCCAGATGCACTGAACTCAATGAGGCATGTGGAGATGAGGAACATGCAGATATAATATCCAAGCTAGATGGTTGTAGTTTGGAATCTTTCCTTTGCTGCAAGGGGCGCTAACCCTAGGGCAGGTTATCCAATATCCCCCAAGCAGCCTCCTTTGGATCCTGTCTGGTTAGACCCTCTTTATTCCAAAAGCAAAAAACAAAACAAAACAAATCCAAAAACCCCCTGAAGACAATTAAATCAATCCCTACAGTCTCACTTTCTCTTCTTCCTTGCAACCCTTTTACAAAGGCTAATACAAGGGTAACAGTTCTGGGCTCTCAGGAAGTAGGGTCTTGGATGCTTTCGGAGGTTGAGAGGCATAAAACGGCAGTCTAGAAATTCCTTTCACCTTATGGCACTGATTTAGTTTAGACTTGATTTCTCCTCCCCTCCCTCCACCCATGCTCTCACACCCCCAGATGGACATATTGGCATCGAGTAGCTCTAGCCTGCAATCTGTACTGGGATTTGCCAGCAGAAGAGACGTTGGTCTTTGTCATCCTTAAGTTCCCACTCCACCACCAGTTTTATCTGGAGAAAGAGAAAAAGAATTGGGAAAAAATGAAACTAGGACCTCACCTCAATCCAGAATGGGTTTAATTATGAATCCTAGATGTAAATTGTAACATATTGCCTAATTCCTCATACGTCTTCTTAAATCATGCCATCACGAAGGCTGCTTGGGATGTGGGCACAGCCTGTGTCCTTAAGCTTAGAAGGGCAAACCAAGTTACACCCAGGATTTGGTGTTAGTAGCACCACATCCTATAGTCTAGTTAGCTTCTCAAATACAATTTCTAAAGCATTCTTTTCCCTCTTAGATCAATGGTATATAAATGAAGCCATCTAGGAAAAATAATTTTACATTTAAACAATATCACACGCATTGTCACAACCTGATTCAGCTTTTTCCAACTTCAATTATGAAGAGCGAGGAGTAAAAAGTTAGATTCCTAGGTCTCAGGAAACTTACTTGTTAGCTGGAAAAGGAAATGTCAAAGCACAAAGGATGTCCAAAGAAGTTTAGGGTTGTATGAATCCTTTCAGGGACAATGAACTTTGTGGTAATATAGTTTTGATTGATACCCTTAAACTGTTTTTTTTGTTGTTGTTGTTAATATACCCCCTTAGAGATCTCTGCCTTGACTTGTTACACTCATACTATGAGTGTCTCTTATAATTCTTAATAAATCACTGACACTTTGCCAGTCCTTTCTTAAGCTTACTTGCTTTTAGTTACAACCTCTCTTTTGTACTCAAAATATTTCTTCAGAAAGCAATATTTGAATAACAGTCACACCCAGCTTCTCGAAACTTGTTTGATAAGTTTTTTGAGACTAGTACGCGTTAACTACTGTCTCACTTAGTGCACACATTAACATAGTTTAATCTGGTTTTCAAATGAGATGTCACTTAAGCTGTGCGGCATGGCAAAACAGACACAAAAGCAGAGAACAAATGAAATGTCACTTAACAATAACTACCATATATTAAGTGCCTACTTAATGTGTGGTATCTGACCCTAACCAGACACTCTGTTTAAGTTATGGAGGCTCAGATATGCCCACAGTTCCATGGCTGCTCTGCAAATTAATCTACAAACCTGTTGCTGATCTTTAGGGTCTCTGATAGCTCTTAAGCATAGATTCCCTATATTTGAGTATCTTTTTAGAATGTTCTTTAATTACTCGCTGTTTCCAGGAAATAAATGTCCAGATTGCTCCTGGTTCTACTTGATCTCCTTTTAAGAAATGCAGCTCTTTTTCTTCATGGAAAAAAATAATCCCTTTACTTCCTCCATTCTTATCAAGATTCCTTAACACAGGCTCATTCCAGCAGGCTCTATCTCACAAGCGTTTGGTAGAAAAAGAAGTAGGTATAGCAGGGCGAGTCACAGGTGAAGGTGGGGGGAGGCGGGGTGGAAGAGAGAAAGCAGAGATGAAAAAGCTACCACTCTGCTATGGCCCTAACAGACTACTGCTTTCTTGTTAAGAGATTAATGGAGAAACCAGGTTTTTCTGATGACAATGCTATGACTACTTGAAATCTTGAATTATTTGATACCTAGCTAATATCTTGTAACATTGCACAGGTTTTGGAATCACAAGACCTGGCTCTAAATCTAGGCTGTAATTCTTGGCAGAATGGACTCTGTTCATATTGCATAGCATTGGAGGCTAAAATCTCTTCATCTGTAAAATGGGGATAATAACACCTCCATGTAGGTGGTCACAAGAATCCAGTGAAATACTGTATATAAAAAGGGCATCGGTAGGCCCAGGCTAACCATTAGGCAAAAGACAAAGAACAAAGGGACACAGTGAAAACTCTCTGCCCCATCTCACGACTCCTACACTCCTTTCTCCCAGGCGTCTGATTCTTCCTCGTAGAGAAGGATTCCTATTCTAATCTTTTCTTCCTGCCCCCTCTCCTCAGATTTCCAATCCAGTCACAGGACCTTCGACTGCAATGTCACTTACAGATGGGTATTCACTCTTCACGGGCAGTTTATTTAGGTAGCTGTAGGTCTTGTCTTTTTCGATGGGGCAGCTGATTCCACTCTTACAACCATCAGGCTCAGGAATGGGAAAGGGAATTGAGACACCCATCACGATGCCATGCACCACGGCTTTGCTACCTTGAGACTGAGTATCTAAGAGAAAAAAAAAGAGAATCAGACAGTGAAGGAAACAGCCTGTTTCCAAACTCTAAATAAAAAAGTCAGACATATTCTCAAGCAACGGCATTGCTGTGATAGCAAATCAAAGTCTGTAGCTCTTAATTCCTAGGGTCCATTTCTCTCTGCAGTTATACTTACTACCTCCATGAATGCCATACAGCAAGCATTCACTCTGAAACTTGAAAAATTACTGAATTATACAAAAATAAAAATTTTTTAAAAAGCAATCAGTGGGGGCTGTTTTCTTTGCTCTTAACCCCACTCTGCTCTTCACTGCCTTTCATGGTTTCTCAGGAGAATCAGAGCTACCTGAATAAATAACCTTATTGAACAAGCTAACTGATTTTTTTTTTTTCATTTTTATTTATTTATTTATTTTTTGGCACACGGGCTTAGTTGCTCTGCGGCATGTGGGATCTTCCTGGAGCTGGGATCGAACCCGTGACCTCTGCATTGGCAGGCAGATTCCCAACCACTGCGTCACCTAGGAAGCCCCAAGCTAACTGATTTTTGGCAGTAAACTTTGTTTCCTATTTACATCAGATTCTGTCAAAGTGTATTGCGTTTATCTTAAAGAGTTTGGGGAAACTGATCTCTGAATTCTCAAATACCCCGTCCAAAGGATTTCAATAGAAATTAAAAATAAAATGGAGAGACAATATGGAAAGAGAGAGTAGGATTCGCTGTAGAAACGCCACAGGCTGTAACAGTAGTGAAAGCGGTAACCCTTTAGAAACTGGGTAAGAGAAAGAGGTACAGTTGTTGCTAACCTCTACCCTCCGTATCACAAGATGGGCAGGAGGAATAAATATAATACAATTAGGGCGCCAGAATTATGAGCCATTAGGTTCTTCTGGAGATCCAGAGTACTGGCTCTGTTTCTGTCTGGGTTGGGAATTACTTTTGTTTAGAAGGTCCTTTTTTGGTTTGGAACAATAGACGGGACAGGGTACTGTCCAAGAGAGATAACTCTCTGACTTAGAGCTGTCTTTAGGCTTATGAACAAGAGATGATAGGAACTTTGAGATTTCTAATTAATCTGTCTAGTCTAGTTCCATAGGATAGACAATATGAGGGAAAGACTCAACATAGACACCCTTTCTAGAAACAGAGATTTTACATTTGTCTAGATTCCTGGGAATCTGAAGGAGATGAATGTGGGACCAGAAAGAAACAAGTTCCAATAACATTTCTTCAAGTTGAAGAAGAAAGCTCAGACTTCTTGATTGTTTCTTGGGTCACCAGTTGAGTTCCCCAAACCTAACAGAGGCTAAATATTAATTGTTCCAATATTTTCGGACAGAATAGAGACTTAATAGCTGGAAGATATATTGCTTGAAATAACATTTTGGAGGCATTCCAGAGTCTACAGAGTTGGGGTTTGTACTAACACTCTGCAGTCTGTAGCTAAACAGAGTTGACATTCCCAAGAAATCTGCTGTGCAATATGGACCAAAATAGGGCATAGAGAAGCCAAGCTGTCTTCTCTGACCTGTGAACACGTGGAAATCCCCCTTTGCTCAAACGGAGCATGGCAACGATGGACTCTGAGAAACAGGCATATGGGAACCCAGTATGAGAAGGGTGTGTGAGAGCATAGCTTTGCCCATTGAGAGGGAGGTCACAGAAATCCTGACTGCAATTCCCCTCCCTCACATTCCCACGCTCATGCCAATACTTGAGATTGATGTTATGCTTTAAGATGAATGTGAAGGTAAGAGACACTTTTACTCACTACTGGTGAACGTGACATTGACACTGTAAGACTGTCCTTTGTGCAGCTGGCAGGGCTGGGTGGAACATGGGTTCACATTTACTTCCTTTATAACTCCGACCCCAGAACCTGCAAGAGAAGAAAAATTTATTGCAATGGGAGAGAAAACAAACCACCTAAGCTGTCTCCTACCTAATGGGAAGGCGCTCTGCCTTCCCAATGAGCATGAGCCCTTTCTCCTCCGACCATCAGTGGTCTCCAGGAAACTGTTCATATTTGAAGGTGAAAGGGAATTAAGGAAATTTCTCAGTATACATAGCCAGCTCCCCTGCTCTATATCCTGGGAGGGCTACACCAGGGAAAATCATCCCCACCCTTCCTTCCACCCTGACACAGGATTTTAAAGCAGCACACACGGCATAAGTGACGGCTCAAGTCGCATGGCTACTGTTTCCATTTGGAATCTTGAGACTGGCTGCTCCCTAACCGCCCTTCCCTACACCCTTTCAATCCTGTCCTGGTAGCTCTCCAAATCAGTGGTCTCTGAGCTTTGTATACCCCTATCGATGAGGACAATTTTAAGCACGCATCTGTAATACACAGTTATACACTCTACTCTGGAACCTGTGTTCTTCAAAATAAGTGTCTTTGAGGCAGGGTATGTGTGTGTGTGTGTGTGTGTGTGTGTGTGTTTTTTCCCAGTCTAAATAAGGACAAAAATATCCTGGCCAAAAAGGGTTAAGTACAAAACTTTAAGAATCTCCTTACTTCATTCAGGCCCCTGAAACCAGACAGCAGAATGGGAGAGAATGCAAGTAAACAACCGGGTAAGCTTCAGCTGCACCACTCATATACCATTGCTGAGAGCTAGACTCTGGGATCCAACATCTGGCTTTGAAACCTCACTGGCTCCATTACTTACTGTGGAACCTGAAGGTGAGATACTTAGCCTCTCTGGGGCTAATAATAGTACCTACCTCCTAGGGTAGGTGAGCTAATACACATATAGCTCTTACATAAGTGCTTGGAACATAGCAATGCTATACAGAGATTCTCTATTACTATTAACATATAGGGATTTAGTCCACGAATTCAATCTAGAGTAGCTGCTCCTGGATGGGTTAGCAAGTTTCCCTTTGACACAAAAGGTGAGCCTCTCACCTCAAATTTACTTTGTGGGTAGAAATTATGGATCTAGACAATAGATTGGACTCTGTCTCAAAAGTGCAACACATGAAGACAGAAAGGAAATGGCAGGTTGAGAGCACACTATCTGCCTGCTCTTGGGTGGAACAGTTTCATCGCGTTGACCAACACTGCTCCAGCTAGGTCTGTAAACCGTACTTTGCAGTCCCCTATCCTCAACTTGCTTCTCCATCGTGGCAAAGTTCTCCAGCAATAAATACAAGATTCTCTTCTCTAAGCACTCTCTTCCACTTGGTCCTATCTTCTACGGCCAGGAAAAAAATATCCGGAGCTTTAGTCAACAACTTATTGAAAATCAGTGCTTATGCTGAAGCTTTCAACTTCTAGTTTCTTTCAAGGCTGGGTCACATGATCTAGTAGGAACTGAGTAGAGGGTAGTACTTGTAGCTGTTTCATCCAGTTTTTTTTTGCCAACAAGAGGTTCCTGGATTTCGAGTGTCAACAGAGCAAACTTCTCAGTCCTAACCTGCCAAAACTGCAAAACTAGTTTGCTTGGCCCCATTTCTTACTTGAGGAAATACCACTTCAGGGGAAAGGGGGCACAGAGTGAGACTCAAAAAACCTTTTGATGTGGGCACTGAAGTTTTTATACTGTATTTCCCAATTCAAAAGTAAACTGAAAGGCTGTAACTGAAACTCTCCTTCCTTTAAGAAGTTCTTGCCATAGGTGTACACCTGTTTTTTTTTCACATGAGCAGAACAATGTCAGGATTTAGGTTCCTTAGTTTGGGGGGTGGGGGTGGGGGTGTTCCTTAATTTAAAAAAATTTTTTGACTGTGCTGTGTGGCTTGCCAGACTTTAGTTTTCTGACCAGGGATGGTACCTGTGCCCTCTGCAGTGGAAGTGCAGAGTCCTAACCACTGGACTGCCAGGGAAGCCCCCCTCCCCCTTTTTTTTTTTTTTTTTTTTTTTTTTTTTTAGGCGCACGGGCTTAGTTGCTCCATGGCATGTGGAATCTTCCCAGGGCAGGGCTCAAACCCGTGTCCCCTGCATTGGCAGGCAGATTCTTTACCACTGCGCCACCTAGGAAGTCCCCCCCTCCCCCTTTTTTAATGTTAATGTTGAAACCCAGAGTGACTCACAAACACCCGACTAGTTTCCTACTGCTCACTAGCTGTAAGAACTTGGGCAAGTTATTTTATGTGCCTGTTTCCTCATCTGTAAAACAGATTGTGAGAGTTGAATGAATGAATAAAGTTAACAGTGTCTTCATCCAAATGTTGGCCACTAAGTTTAATGGAGGGAAAAGCAGTAATTTGAGGTGATAATAGCATCTTTCAAATGCCAGACTCTTAGTTCAGTGGAACAGCATCTGTTAAGTATTCACAGGCCAGCAATTTTTATCCCTTAATCACTCATGTCTCCTAGCCCCCAACTTTGCTTTTGCTTCAATATGAATTTTGGAGATACAGTGGAAAGGGTACTTATTCCCTCATTTACTTTTCCAACAAATATTTATTGAGCAGTTACTATTACCTGGGCACTGGATATAAAGGAGAAAATTTACTCTGGTTGCCATTCTGCTGTGTGACTGCGTAAGTAACCGAACATCTCTGGAATTCAAGGACTGACTGTAAGATCTTCAAGTTTCCTTCCGGTTCACAAATTTTATAAAATCAGTTTATGCCTCTTTCGTTTCTCATTACACCTCTTCACTTCAGAAAAGTTCTGCTCAATTTGAGAGCCTTAACAGAGGCACTCACAATTTCTAACCCCTGTTGTGGTTTCTCAACAAAGATTCCGACCGCAGCTGCACGAGAGGGTTATGCATCACAAGTTGTGACCAGAAACATGAGTTTTATAAAAAGGAGGGGAAAACTGTTAAGAACCACAAAATTCCATAGCCCAAAGGAAGCCCTAATGGAATAACTCATGAAAAGAAGGATTGATTTTTGACTTGTCAGCAAGAGAAATTTTAAAGAAAAGCAAAAGGAGTGGGGAGGGAGAGGTCATCCGAGACACGAGGCATAAAGTTTTGAGCCTCACCCCTTACGTCCCACGCTGCATATGCACCTTCGGTTGCTTGCCCTACAAACTTTAGGAAACTTCAGCAAAAGGCCCACCTCCAGGAATGTGCTGGGACCCCAAACACGCGTTCCAAGGGAAGAGAAAAGTTGTGAGTGGTCGGGTTTCATCCAGGCTAGCACCCTGTCCCCTACCCAAACCCACTCCGGCCCACTCCACGAGGGGTCCGAGGCTGAGCCTGGCCGCCCGCGGGATCCGCCCAACCTAGCCCGGAGGTCTTAGCACCGGGTTCTGTCAGGGGGCTCCGCAGAGGGCGCGGGAACCTCAGGCTGGCCCCGGGGCTCACCGCAGTCCTTGAAATGCACTGGCTCGGCGAGGGCGGAGGCGCTGAGTGCCAGGAACAGGAACGCGGCGGCCAAGAAATGCATCGTTGATAAGGGTCCAAACTCAAGGAAGGAAGAACCAGCTGCGGCGGTCACAAGATAAACCTTCAGGGGCGGGCGGGGGAGGAGCCCAGTCATGCGACCGGTCACCAGCAAGCCGTGCCGAGGCCTGCCTGCGCCCCGCCCCCGGCTCCAGGGAGCCAGACACGGGGTCCCAGACACTCGCAAACTCCGCCCATCCGGTCCGCTCGGGAGGCAGTGCAGGCCGGATCCATCTCCATCCCGCCTGGCTCCTCTCTCCAGCGCTCCGCCTGGGCTTTGTGGGTGCGTCCCCGCTTCCGCAACGGGAACACTGCTAGCCAATCATATCCCTCCTCCTCCCGCACCACCCAATAGGTGTGGCTCAGAGGCGGGGTCTCTGTGGATCTCGCCTCCCGAGGCCCAGGCGCGGAAGGGGATTGGGGCAACGGGAGGGGCGGAGCTTCGAAGAAAATGGCGGCCGTCCGAAGGTTATCCCTAACCGCTGCGGTCCTGCGGGCGGCCACTCCCTGGCAAGGGGGCAGGTACCAAGCTTAGAAAAGCACCCGGGAAAGGTGTTCGGTTCTCTGCCTCCAGGATTAAGGGGAAACTAAGGCTCGCGGGGGAGGTGAAGGTTCGGCTGTCCAGGTGGAGGGCTTCAGGCTTGGCGTAAGGTTGTCCAGGTGGAGGGCGCCAGGTGCCTCTCTGCTCCCAGGCTCACCCTCCTCCCTTGCGCAGCAGGCTTCTCGCGGCCTCCCGTGTACCTCGGGCGCTTAGGGAAGTGTCGTCCACCAGCCCCGAAGCTGGCGAAGGGCAGATCCACCTCACCGACAGCTGCGTCCAGGTAAAAGGCCGGACGCGGGGCAGCGGTGGAGGGCGAGGGCCTCCGGGCGTGGTGGGACCTCCTCTTGGCCCACCTCTCTCTCTCTCGCCTTGCCTGGCATTCTTGACCACCCCCCACCCCGCCTCTTTCCTGCATTTCAGAGGCTTCTGGAAATCACCGAAGGATCAGAGTTCCTCAGGCTGGAGGTGGAGGGAGGTGGATGCTCCGGATTCCAATACAAATTTTCACTGGATACAGTTATCAACCCCGACGACAGGCAAGCAGAAAGGGGTGGGTCCCCAGAGGATGTGCAGAGGGATAAAAGTGTCTCCAGTTGAAGGTGCACTTTTATATCACGTTTAAAGCGTTTGCTAAGGATAGCTAACACCACCCTTCTCACACAGTGGGGGTACAATAAAGATTTGTTGACTCAATTCAAAATGACTAAGTCATAGGAGGAAAACTGGCCTGTCGAGGTGCATAGGGTAGTTGGTAGAGAGGCTGGACTAGAAAGTTTCCAGGCCTAAATCTCTAAACGTTTCCTAGTATTCATTCCATTGAATCTTTTTGCCTCAAAGAAAATCAGCACCTGTTAGAGGTAATGAGGGACGCTTCCTCTGTATTTCAGAAAACAGAGGATGTGCACCTCTGGGCTCAGAGGATGTTATTTATGTTTTGGGTGTTTATGGTATTCATTGATGCCTTCCTCCTGTCTTTTAGGATATTTGAACAGGGTGGGGCAAGAGTGGTGGTTGACTCTGATAGCTTGGCCTTCGTGAAAGGGGCCCATGTGGACTTCAGCCAAGAACTGATCCGAAGCTCATTTCAAGTGTTGAACAATCCTCAAGCACAGCAAGGCTGCTCCTGTGGGTCATCCTTCTCTGTGAAACTTTGATGTGATGACAGATGACCCAGAGATTGCTGTCATCTGTACCAATTCAAGGAACCTGGGATTAGAAGAATTCTAATCCTTCCAATCATGTCCCTCTCTCACTTTGATTTCCCACAATTTAGGAATGCTGTGTTCTGCCACTATTTATTTTCAGAATGTGAAGCTTTTACCCTTGAGTTAGTTTCTCCCACACAGGCTTGTAAGGCCAAGCCTGTAGGTGCTGTTAGCTAAGATTTAGTAACTGGTTGAAACCAGTATCATCTGTGGAGCCTCCAGGGTTCCAGAATTTGGAGTTACTTCTCTGGCCTTCAAAGATGCTTGTACATATGTGTATAGCTATGTATAAAAGCTTCATTTTAAAGAAAGTCCTTAATTACTTATGTTGTGGATAAGGGTCACAGATTGGGTAGCTTGAAACACTGGTTACTAGGCCAGAGAGGATGAGAAGGGCAAATTAAATGTTATCTTTTCATCTCACCCTTCCTGAATGTGCTAGTTGACTTACCCTTATTTTCTGTGCAGCCCATTCTCCAGTTTCCATTTGTCACAGCAAATACATTTTCCTCTCATACTCGAATCTGCTAGATTCACAAAACCAGTAGCCCATCACGCAGAAAACTTGGACCTAAACCTCACTAATACTTGAGTCGTTTGAAAAATAGCCTCCATATTCCACATTCCCACAGACATTTCAAGATTCTTTGATCATTTAGTGACTGAATCTTTTCAGAATATGTTGCTTCACTTACCTTATGGTGTAAAATGGTCTTATTGCATAGCAGGAAGTGATCCCTTTGTTGATATAGGTAATAGATACTTGGGAATTTTTTTTTTTTAAGTTTGGGCTACCAGATAAAATGCAGGATGCCCATTTAAATTTGAATTCCAGATAAATAGCAAATAATTTTTAGCGTGCGTCTAAGTGAATACTAAAAATTATTTGTTGTTTATCTGAAATTCAAATTTAATTGGCTGTCCTATATTTTTATTTGTTAAACTTGGTAACCTTACTTCAGAGTCACTGAAAAAAGAGCTTTTAGCCACAAAATCCAATGAATTTTAAAGTACTTGTTTGGGTATAGCACTTAAATAGGCTAAGGAGCTAGAAATAATTGTGGTGTGTGTGACGGTGCTGGGGCAGCCAGAACTGCGTGGACAGACAACTAAAAAAAGATAAAAGCACCACCACCACAACAAATGATTAATGAATGCTAATGTTGGGGAAACCACAACCACGTTGATTCTGTAAGGATTATTGGTTAAACCCATCTTTTCCTCGAGAGCCTGAAAGTTCATGTCATCACATCTTTCATTTTTGGACTGGATTGAAGCTTTTCTAGACTGGATTGGAATTAAGGTCATTCAATAAAAGAATTTACCATTAGAAAAACAGAAATACAGAATTTAGAGACAAAGTATCTGAGACAGAAACTTAGATACTTACATTTTCAATATGAGAAAACCTTAGCACAAGCATAATAGCTTTAGTTGTTCAACAGACAAATTTCAATTGTCAGGCAGGAACAGGGTCTCTTTGATTGACTGTGTAAATACCTCCTATTAATGGAATAATTGGAATTTTGTGTTTAGAAAGGGTGGGTTTGGGAGGAATCACCTTACTTTATCATGGTTTGTACACTCACATCACATGTGTGCAGTGTGTACAAAGACGAAAGAAGGGGACACTCAGAAACCTGAGCATTTTTTTTTAAAGCAGATTTCCATGGAAGGAGGCAGAAAGCAGCATACCCAGGAAAAGTCTATGTAACTTTACTAAGCCATTGAAAGTTGCTGCCAATACCTCAGCCTAATAAGATTTTCAGCTCACTCTAAGTCCTTTCATCCTTCTTAAAAAGAGATTTTGTTATTTTAAGTGTTAAACCTCTTCCACGAACAATATTTTTGTGGGTTATTTATTGATATGGTGATCTTAGCACAAGCATAATAGCTTTAGTTGTTCAATAAACAATTAAATTTCAGTTGTCACGCAGGAAGAGGGTCTCTTTGATTGACTGTGTAAATACCTCCTATTAATGGAATAATTGGAATTTTGTGTTTAGAAAAGGTGGGTTTGGGAGGAATCACCTTACTTTATCACACTGGGAAAGCTTCATAGGGGAACCTGAGGTGGTGACAAGAGGTCTCCATTGGAGGAGGGTGATGTGGAAGTTTTAAGAACACAGGGCAGGGACTTCCCTGGTGGTGCAGTGGTTAAGAATCCACTTGCTATTGCAGGGGACATGGGTTCGATCCCTGGTCAGGGAAGATCCCACATGCCGCGGAGCAACTAAACCCATGCTCCACAACTACTGAGCCTGCATACCATGACTACTGAAGCCCGCACGCCTAGAGCCTGTGCTTTGCAAGGAGAAGCCACTGCAATGAGAAGGCTGCATACCGCAACGAAGCGTAGCCCCCGCTCACCGAAACTAGAGAAAGCCCACATGCAGCAATGAAGACCCAACGCAGCCAAAAATTAAAAAAAAAACAAACAAACACACAAGGCAGGGGGAGATGATAGCGTCAAGGGGACAGAGGGCAGTTGGCTTGGAATAACAGTAAATGGTGGTAAAATCGGTTTAGGATCTTCTGCAGGCCTTTCTGACCAGATGCCCTCTTCCTGGCAGGCTGTAAAATCCAGCAGAGGTTTTCACAGATTTTGCTTAGTGTGCAGTTCATTTAGAAAAACGTTACACTCTTCCAGTATCAATTGGAAGGTTTTTTTGCCTCTCGGTTACTTTGAGGAGAGGTTATGAAGACCTTATTTATTGCGGTATTGGTTTTATCTAACTTTATAAACTGCCTGGGGCAGCATGCCCCACCTTTGCTATAGCCAAACATAGTTGTGCAAGAGCTGAAGGCACAGGATCCCTCCCTCTGCTTTATGTTGTGAATCTTTGTTCGTGGCTCAAAAGAGGGGGCCTCTTGGTCAACATCCAGATCTTTCCTTGTTGTGGAATCATACTCTTCAGTTACATAATTGCTAGTGACCAGTGGTATATAAACTATAGGTGTCCCACCCATAGTGACCAGTGGTATATAAACTATAGGTGTCCCACTTAGTTTCTTTGTGTGGGAATGCCGATCAGTTACAAGGGATTCAGAAGTAAGAGATTAGGAATGACTATTAAAGTAGATGTCCAAGGAGATACTCGCCTTCCTCTAACTTTTCTTCTGAGAATTGAGCCCCATTCTTTTGGTCTTTTGTTGTAAAGCATGAGCATTTGGCAGGAGCATCCTATATGGAGAAGTGGGCAGCACTGATATGGGGTAGCCCTCCTGTGGACTCTGGCCCTGAACTGACACCCTGCAGTGGACAGGACCTAACACTATCCCCTGCACCATTATTCTGGCCTTGCATATTTGTCTCAAAAGCAGGAAACTCCTCTGCTTTTCTAGGCATCTAGCACTGATGTTTTATGATTGCTCTTTTAAAATCCTTGTTTGCCATTTCTCCACAGAAATGCAGCTGTTTAGAGGAAGTTTGCTTTAAGAAGTTTTGAAATAATTATCATCTGGCTTTAATTGGAAAATATAGTCAGATAAATATATAAAGAGAGGGAGCATTTAAGCAGTCTATATCCAGCAGGTGTATTTAAAAATATTTTATTTTTGAATAGGTAAGACATATGGTACAAAATTCAAAAAGACAAGAGGGAATACAGTAAAAGTCTCCCAATCCTGTGCCCATCCACCCTGTTGCCCTCCCCATCAACTACCATTGTTTCTAAGAATTTACCCCACAGGCATAATCCCATAGATTTGATGTGAAATAACATATGCACAACAGTTCATTACAGCATTATTTATAATAGCAAGAGATAGGAAACTGGAAATACCCATTAATAGGGGACTGATTAAATAAATTATGATTTATCCATTCAATGGAGAAGTATACAGTTATAAAATAGAATGAGACAGCCCTTTATGTGCAAATAATGTATTAAGTAAAAAAAAGCGAAGGGCAGAAGAGCATGCACAGTATGCTATTTGTGCTTCTAACAGGAGGAAGTATGCGTATATGCAGAAACATCTTGGGAAGGGCGAACAGGAAGGTGAGGGGTGGGAGGAGGAGCAGTGCCCGAAGGGTAAATTGAGTAATGGTGAGTTCTCTGAAATACGAGGTGTGAGGTTGAGTGGCAAGGATGGGGTTAGCAGATACCCAATTCTTTTCCCCCCTCTTTAGACAAATAGCAATAGCAGCATATGTTTCACTTTGTTGTACAACCTTCCTTTTTCCCTTAATCTATTTTGGAAATCTTATCCAGGCACTTAGAGCCACTTTTTTTTTTTTTTTTTTTAAATTAGGGCTCCATAGGAATTGATTGCTTCTAAACTTTTGCTATTACAAATAAAGCTATAATAAATAACTTTTATTTATGTCATTTTATATTTGATGAGAATGTATCTGAAGATTCAATTCCAAGAAGTGGAATTACTGATTTAAAGAGTGCTTTTATTTTTATAATTTTGAAAGACATTGCCATGTTATCCTCTTCAGTTGTGTCCGTATGTACTCCTGTCAGCTGTGTTCTGTGAGTACCTCTTTCCCCAGATGCTTGCCAACTAGGCGTTTTAATGAACTTTTACATCTTTGCCAATCTGACAGTTTAAAAAAGTGTCTTCATTGTAGTTTTAACTTGCATTTCTTTTTATTATGAATGAAGGTCAGAATATTTTCATATGTTTAAGAACTATATATTTTTGTCTGCTGAAAACATCTGAACTAGTGTAGTGACCTAGAGCAAATTACTTAAGCTTTGTAAGTCCAAGTTCCTCATTTGTAAATTAGGAATAAAAATAGTAAGTAGGATTGTGGATGAGTAAATGAAATGTGTGTACAGCATTCAGCACAGGCCTGGCACATAGCAAGCATTCAATAAGTTATTTTGTGATGGCTGACGGTCAGAGCAGCAGGTAGGACAGGGCGGATTAAATTAAGAAAAGAGCATTCATCTCCACGTCTTCAGGCACGTGCTGCCTTGTTCATTTACATTGCCGTTCATCAGAGAAATGCAGTCAGAGCTTTCCTTGTCTTAGAAGAGGAAAGAACCTTTTCCTGTTGGATACTGGCAGCCCATCATAGGCTATAGGCAGAGCTGGCGAGGGGGTAGCACAGCCTCATCTCTTTTAGACTCAGCCAATGTGGTAACGAAATTTGGTTTAATATGAAATAAAAACAAAAACAGAAGAGCCCAGATGTACATTTCTTTATTCCACCGTGGTTCTAAACTCCCAGCTAGCCAAGGTTGGAGTGAGTCTCTACTTGTAAACTCAGTGGGATGCCAGCCACCCATTTCATGAAGAGGAAGAGGGCAGAGGCCTCTGAGTAGAGAGAAGAAACAACATAGGAAATCTGGCTTCCCCAAACCAACATTACACATTTCACAAGCTAGAAAACAGACCTCTTTATTTTTAGCACATCAAACTGGTGTCCACAAAAGGAGAGCCCAGGAGAGATTTGTCTCCTGTAAGAAGCAGTATGTATTTACTAGAGGTCTTCGGACATGGGCACCGTGTCTGGTGGCAGCCCCTGCTGTGGTGCACAGGAGCTATCGCCGGGTAGATTTTGAGTGCTTATTTACCCGAAGCTACTGAATATGTTCTTTAGACTTGTATAAAGCCCTGGCTCCCCTTATCAACTCCCCGTATTTTTTTACATTGCCTTTTTGCTGCTTTTTCAGGCTCTTGCTCCCCTTCATGTCTCTTACTAGCAAGCTAGTATCAGTCTTGCTTCTCTGAGATGAGGGGATCTTCTGTCCCTCCCTGTGGCCACAGAACTGGCAACAGGGTGGAGATGTGGCCCAGACCAGATTGGCTGAGTGGCGGTGATGGTTCTTGGGAGGAGGCATAGGTCACTCCCCAAACTCCCCCAATCCTTTTTTGCTTGATAGATTTGAAGGTCCATCCCAGGGCAGATGTAGCCTCTGATCCAGGTGTGGAATTATCAGGGTGATATGTGGATCATGGCTGAAAAAGGGTGTGTGCAGTGTGAGGCCAAAGGACCTTGCATGTTTGCACGGCTTGAGGGGCTGGTTCAGGGCCATCCTTTGGTAAGCATCCCATAGCAAGGTCAGGACAGATGGCAGACTGGGCCTCATGGCCAGTGGTTGAAGCACTAAAGCATTTGGTGGTGTCTGAGCCAAGGAAGGGCATGGCGGTGTGGAGGTGGTGACAGAAGCTCACAGCCAGAGCCGAAGCTGGGGGAGATGAAAAGCAGGCGAGCCTGGCTGGGAGCTGGGCTGCAGGGCCTCCTGCCTGGTGTCTTCACGGCATCTCCCCAGCTAGGAAAGCTTCCTCAAGGCCCCGCTTGCGGCTGGGACCCATTTCCAGGTAACTGCCTGCACTGAGCCCTCACTGCTACTCCTTGGCAGTGCAGCGTGGCGGGCCTGCCTCGGCCACATAACCTGGGGAGCAGTGGCAGCGGTAGGAGCCCTCCGTGTTCTCGCAGTGACCGTGGACGCAGAGTGCTGCAGGCCCGTGCAAGTCATCACACTCGTTCACATCTAAGAGGGGGAGAGGGAGGAGAAAGCTGTAGGGAGCCTACATGCCTCTGGCATTCTGCCTCTGCCCCTCTGCTCACTGGCCCCGACCCCTGCCCTGCAATGGAATCCTAGATGTGGTGGCTAGAAGATAAAGTCACTGCCCCAAAGGAAGCAACTCACAGACACTGAGCAGGTGGTAGTGAGCCCATACTGTGACCATGCTGTCTTGTCCCTGCCTTTCTTCTATCTAGGAACCTCCACGGAAAGGGCTTTCTAAACAGCGTTAGACCTTTGGAACTCTCACCACTCGGCCTGGGGCCCAGCAGGCCCGCCAGGGGGCAGCAGCGGATCTTCCAGCTAGGCTAAGTCCTGTATTCCTCAGTGAGCAGTGGGCCAGCCGGACTCTTCCAGACGGAGCCAGCAGGGGCCATCCTGCTCCCTGGGCACTGCCACTCTGATTCCAAACCTACCCACACAGGCCATGTGGGCCGTGTCCAGCTGGAAGCCCTCGAAGCAGTCACAGGTGTAGCCCTCCCGCACGCGCACACAGCGGCCATTTTCACAGCCATTCAGGATGCCGCACTCCTCTGCCTGAAGCCCTTCGAAGCCGGCCTGGTGCTCTGCTAGGACGGGGTCAGAGAGAGAAGGGGGCTAAGGCATTGTCCCCCACCCTGGGGCCCTCACCCTTCGCTCAGAGGGTTTCCCCTAATGAACTCCTGGGGTTGGGGTGGGGAGGGCCATAACACTCTCACAGAAAGATGCTAAAACAAAAAGCAATACTCTTAAAAAATAAGTATGTGTCATTTTAGATGGGGAGACGTGCTTACTTTAAATGAGGGCTCTGGGGACGTTGGGACTCGCTGCTTTCACAGCACCAGGGCTCCTGAGCACTTGGGTGTCTCTCTACAGTTTTGATTTTGTTGTGCTTGGTGGCAGGGTATTTTGTTAAAATATTTACATAGTTTTTTGGGGGGCAGACAAGACTTGGGGGCAAAAGTGGATTACCCTCACTCACCACAAAACAAAACTCCTCCAAGATCTGCCTAACCCTTTTCTTTCTCTAAGGAACCCCTCTCCCCAGAAAAGACACTGCCGCTAATCTCAGTGCAGTTTTGATCCGTCTGATATGGTGGCTGTGCCCATGGCAGGTACCACGTCCACTGCACAGATGCCAGGCCCGACTTCCTCATTAGAATCCACATCCTGAGTGCTAGGGTCGTTGCCACTTACAAATCGGGTCACCACAGTGGACCTTTAAAGTGACTGGAAATCCTCAATTCCCATTTCAGGGCACAGGGGCATTCTGCACACTGTAAGTGGTGGGGGGGGAGTGTGCTGCTCTCTCCCTCCCTCAACTCCCACAGGCGGCTTTTGAGGTTGGGACGATGCCCTCCACCTCTTTGTGTCTCCTGTGCTAGTCCATCGGAGGGAATTGTTAGGGTCTAACCCGGGCATTTGGAGTGGTCCCTTGAGTGACCCGTGAGAGGGCTTGGTGGTCTTTCCCCTTCCCTGTCCTCACCCTGCTGACAGTGATGAGCAGGTGGAGGAGATGGAAGTGAGACAGCTTCAGAGCCCACCTGGTCCCCATTTTTGCAGCAACACAGACCTGGATGGCTGGCCACGTAGTGGGGCTGGAGTTCTGAGGGCTGCAGGGGAGGCTCAAGGACCGGTGTGCGGTCCCCTGGGCGGCTGGCCGTGTTGGGGAAGAGTGGCTCGGGGATGGTGTCCTCGGGGCCCAGGTAGTTGTAGAAGGGGACCCCATCTGGCCCATAGAGGCTGTAGTGCAGGTCCTCGGGCCCAGGGCCATACTCATAGCCAGGCCGGAAGTGGACCCCGGCCTCCCGCTCCGCTTCAATCCGGGCCACGTTGCACAGCTGAGCGTAGACCTCTGTCAGGGAGGAGGGCGAGAGGAAGCTGGGCTCCTGGCACCTGCAGCCTGCAGGGCCGTTTCCCTGGTTCAGGATCACCGCCCCAAGGAGAGAGGGAGCGTGCTGGGACTGCTGCCCTCTCCCCACCGCTCCCTGCCCCGCTACGTCCCCAGCAACAGGATGGAAGACAGGCCCTTCTCCTTTCTAAATCCCCCCAGCCCAGCTGTGCAGGTGTTCCCCCGTCCCTCCTGCAGGTACAGGCCGCCCTTCTCACCAGAGCTCCTAGGGGGGCACAGAGCACACTGCTGGCTCCAGGCCTCGCCGTCCTGGCAGCAGCACTCCGTGTAGGTGGTGCGGCGCCCGTGCAGGGGGTGGCTGCACACGTAATTGGTGACTTTTTTCCAGCAGATGTCCGTGTGGATGTCGTGGTCAGGCAGGTCCTCTGGTGGCACAGGGCACGGAGGCGTGTGAGCCCCCAGCCCAGGTCCGCTCCCCCTACTGCCCCCCCACCCATGCCCCCCCCCCCCCACGGACCCACGCCACTGGTGCTGTTCACGCAGCGCTGCTGGCTGAGGTCCAGGGTGAGCGGTGGGCTGCAGAAGCAGTGGAAAGAGCCCTCCGTGTTCACACACTCGCCATTCTCACAGGCCAGGTCCTGGCACTCGTCGTGATCTGGGAGGGCAAGAAGATGGGGGGAGCGTGGTGGGCAGGGCCAGCGCGGCGCGCCCGCAGACCACCTTCAGGGACGAGGGTTATCGTGTAACTGCTTCCCCCTCCTCACCCACCCCTGCCCCGTCTGGGAGGCCCCTCCCCAGGGATGCCTTTCCAGTAGGTTCCCTCACCTCAAACCTGCCTGCTGCAGTGGGCGTCTTCCCCACGAAGGGGAGCTCCCAGCAAGAACTGGGCTGCTGGCAGGGGTGGGTGAGCATGCAGCTGAGGGCCCCGGGGTGGGGAGGGGTGGCCGGTGTCCTCACCCTCACACTTCCTGCGGGCGGCGTCGTAGTGGTAGCCAGGATTGCACAGGCAGATGTAGCCAGGCACCGTGTTGAGGCACCGGCCGTTCCGGCAGAGACCAGGCCCAAACATCACACACTCGTCGGCATCTGTCGGGGGGCAGAGCGGAGGTGAGGGGGAGGTGAGAAGCAGGATGAGGCGGTTCTGAGGACCAGGGATTCCAAAGCCAGACTGGCTGGGGTCAAATCCCGGCCTTGCCACCTGCTGGGTGGGTGACTTCGGGCAAGTTGCTCAAGTTCTCCTTGCCTCCGTTTCCTACCTAGGAAATGTGGGTACCACTGCTTAGCCTCTTAGAGTTCTTATGAGGGTTAAAAGGTTAGTACAGGTAAGGTGCTTAAAAGTGGTGCTTGGCACATAGCAAGCGTCGGAGGGGAACTACTTCTGTTTCTGTTATTTCCTTTCCCAGTTTCAGGTATGAGCTCACACCTGAATCACGCTCTCTGAGTATGAGTTCCCCCACGTGTCTGGCTTTGTAAGTGGAGCCAGGGAGCTCAGCAGCCGCCTCTGGCCTCGGTCCCTGCGCCCTGTGGCTGGGTGAGTCGAGGCATCACAGTGTGTTCCTTGGAGGCTCAGCCTCGGGTGAGCAGAAAAACCGAAGCAGGTTGTAGGGACCCTCCGGGAGGAGCTCAGGGCAGAACTTGCAGCTAAAAATCGGCAGCCCTGGGACAGGAGCATTGGAAGCACCCTGGAGGGGGTGGGTGTGCACGCAGAGCTTCGCTGGGGGCCTCCTGGAGGACCAGGCTGGGCCCACTCAGGTGAGTGGCATCTGGGGAGGAGGGTCTGTAGGGAGGTTACCTGTGTATATGGTCTGTCCAAACATCCAGGCTCCTTCCACAGGGATGTAGCCTTTCCCACTAGGGCAGATCTCACTGAATTCGACTGTGGAGGGAGGCACCCAAGCTCAGAGAGAGAAGGGCTCTGCCACCCCCCTTTCCTCTGTCCCCTTCTTTCAGCATCACCCTGCAGGGCTGACCTGAGAGGATTTGGGACCCTTGGGGGCCTCACCTGAGTCCTCAGCTGGGCACAGGTCACAGGCATCTCCCCAGCCGGTGCCCTGGGTGCAGCAGCACTCGGCCTGCGTGGTGTTCCGGCCCAGAAGGCTGGAGCAGGGCAGCTGGTCCTTCTGCCCAGAGTAGCATTCCATGCGGATGGGGCCTGGGGGGTGTTCCCCTTGCGGGGCCTCAGGGATACTCTGACCTACGTGTGATAGAAGCCCCTTATTGTCTATTCATGGACCCCTAGCCTTTGAATTTATTTTAGAATTTAAACATTTATATAGCACTTTACAGGGAGCAAAATGCTTATATTATCTCACTTTGATGCTCTTCCCAGCCTTAAGAAGAGCTTATTATCATCAGTTGATATCTGTTGATATCTTCTATCTCTTTTATAGAAGAGGCAGTTGAGGCGTAGAGAAGCTAGTGACTTGCCACAGCCACCTAGTGGCATCACAGCCACCTAGTGGCATATCAGGGAGTTGACCCCAGTTCCTCTGGTGCCAAACCCCTGCTCTTCCCAGTGTACCATCCTGCCTTCCTCCACTGCAGTGGGGTGCCCCCCGTCCCTGACATACCATATGGGCAGCCCTCTCTGCCCATTTCTCTGCTTCACACTGTACCCCTGCCCCCCCCCCCCCCCCCCCCGCCCCTTGTTCTAAGTCCTGCTTGCTTTTCCCCAGGTCGGAGAAGGCCAGCTGAGGGCTCGTCCAGCCTGGGCTGAGAGGCTGAACCCAGCAGCAGCTCTGGGGTGGAGTGGGACGGGCAGAGCTGAGGTTAAGTCAGCTTCAGGGCCTCCCTCCCCTAAGAGCTCCCTGGGTTTGGATGGAGGGTCCCTCCAAGGCTCAATCTGAGATCCCTGGGCCTCCCCCTCCCAAGTTGGCATTAGAGCTTCTTGAGCCTCCCGTAGGGTCGTCACAGCCCTGCAGCCTCCGGGAAGTTCCCGGCCTGGAGCAGACTCCCCCCACACTCCCAGACCCCTCACCCCTCCGCACCGCATCCCTAAGCTGCGGCCCTGCCCACGCTGCTGCGTCCCGGCCCAGTCCCTCGCAAGAGCTGGAGCAGTGGGCGCGCTCCGCAAGCCACAGAGGGGTGGGGCGCAGTGACGGGGCGGGCACGGGGCTCACCTCCAGCCGCCCGCGGGCGGCAGCGCCCCTCCTGAGCATCGTACTCCTCCAGGTCGCTGGCGCAGAGGCACAGGAAGGAGCCCTCCACGTTCTCACAGAGCGCCGCCCCGCACACCGCCAGCATGAGCTCGCACTCATTCACGTCTGCCAGGCAGGAGGACAGGCTCGCGGGCGCAGGAGAGGCAGCCCAGGCCCCTGCCCCTGCCTCCAGTCCCTCGTCTCACCCCCCTCCGCCCCCCAAAGAAACAGGCTAGGCCTCGGGGGAAGAGCGGAGGGGGGGATGAGTTAGCAGGAAGCAGGAACAGGTGAACAGAGGGCATGGGAAGGGAGAAAAAGAGGGAGAAGGGTGCCAGAAAAGGGTCTGTAAACGGACAGCGAGGAAGGGTTCCTGCCTCTGCACGGTCCCCAAATGTGCCCCTTGAGACCCTGAGGTCTCTGGGGAAGGGTGATGCCTTCACTCGTGTGCCGGCTCCCCTGATGGGAGAAGGTGGCCTCGTGTCCCTGACCACCCTGGCCACGGTGCCCCTGGAGGGTGGAGCTGAAATCTCCCTTCCTTGCCGCTCCAGGAGGACCCGTTACGGAGCCGTGTGACCCTGAACGTTTCGGGAGGAGGGCCTCCTCTATCCAGGGCACCCTAGCTCTGTGGAGATGGGATGAAGGGCCCACAGGCCTTCCCTCCCCTGGCGCAGAGCCGGCTGGCCCACACGCTTCTCACCAACGCAGTCCCAGCCGGAGGCCGAGGCCTCGAAGCCCTGGTCACAGAGGCAGCGGAAGGAGCCGTCAGTGTTGTCGCAGAAGCCGTGGCTCCCACACGCGGTGTCGTTGGCACACTCGTCAATGTCTGTGGGACAGTGGGGGCCACAGTGGAGGGTGTGCTCTCTATCCGCTGGGAGTGCTTATTTATTTGGTCTATTAACACCAAGATCTCTGAAAACTCACTTCTAAACACAACACAAGGAAACTCTAACATTAATATTCCTCTTCAATTCTTGTGTCAGCACTGCCGTATGGAAAAATATTCAAACTTCAAGCAACTGCGAACAATAGTTTCTAGCCCGAGACATGAAAAATGGGTGTCCTCAGGCCTCTCACCCTGGACGTCCCCTTTCTACTCACCAATGCAGTCTCCAGTCGGGGCCATGTGGAAGCCAGGTTGGCAGCCCAGGACACAGCGGTAGGAGCCAGGGCTGTTCTCACACCTCTGGGCCCCACACACCGAGTCTCCGACGTCCTCACACTCATCGATGTCTGTCCCCAGAGCCATGAGAGGGGACAGAAGTGGCCAGGTCACTGCTCTGACCTCACCTTTCTGGCATTACAAGGTCACGCCCCACAACCTCTGGGGTCCTTGATCTGTTCCAAACGACTGTGTTCATTTCAACCCCAAAACATTACGTTCAGGATCATTTCCCCTGACCCGCAGGGCTGAGCGTCTAGGAGGTGAGCTCTCTGCTGTTTAGGAGAGCACTGAGCTCTCAGCCGCTGTGACACTCCTTTCCCCCACACCCTTCTCTCTACAGCAGAGCACTTTCTACTTCTCTTTATATAAACCCTTCCCCAAAGGGTATTATGGAGAGCTGTCTTCATATCTGTCTCCCTTGCTCAATTTCAAATTGTCCATAACTGTCTATTTGTTCCAGCAAAAGACATTGAACCTAGGTGGTGTTTAATAAATATCTATTGCATCAATTTGGCTTTAAAAACTAGATTGTGTGCCCTGCTAGCACAAGGACATCCTGAGACAGTCCCTGAATCAGCAGAGGCTCAGTAAATGTGTCATCCAGAGACCTATCCTGCGGAAAGTTCTCTGCTTCCTGGAATCTGGGGTTCCTGGTCCCAGGGAGCCGAGGAGCAGGCTGGATGGAGGTGACAGACGTGGGGCAGAGCCCTGTCTTCTCCCCTCCAGAGCCCTTACCTACACACTCCCCGCTCTCTGGGGAAGGCTGGAAGCCAGTCTCGCACAGACAGTTGAAGGAGCCCTCGGTGTTGACACATTTGCCCCCAAGACACCGGTCAGTGACTGCACACTCGTCCATATCTAGAATAGAGACATCTGTCAGCAGGACCAGCCGTGGGTCACCAGGGCCCTGTGCAGCTTCCTCTGGGCCCTGAGGAGCTCATAGGAGGGCCAGGGAGTGGCTCAAAGTAGGAAATGGCTGGAAGGTCCAGAGCTGGAGGCCAGAAGCCCAGCTTGGGGGCGGGGCCCTGGAACTGAGGCTGTGTCGAGGGGAGAAGGGTGAGGGCACCTCCATAGACATCATGGAGAGGAAGACTCTGAGTGCTTCCCTGACATCTGGTTCCCACCTCATCACTCAGCCTCCTGTCTTCCCATCCCTGGTGGGACCACGATTGGTTTATGTCACTTCTCTAGATGGCCTCTAGCACCCCCTGCTGCTGGCTTCTCACCCTGGCAGCTGGTGCCCCCCTCCGCAC
This sequence comes from Hippopotamus amphibius kiboko, assembly GCF_030028045.1. NCBI lineage: Eukaryota > Metazoa > Chordata > Mammalia > Artiodactyla > Hippopotamidae > Hippopotamus > Hippopotamus amphibius. The sequence continues at coordinate 160,083,721 of NC_080189.1, forward strand.
TGGCAAAGCCAGGGGCGCAGAGACAGAAAAAGGAGCCGTGGCTGTTGAGGCACTCGCCGCGTGGTGCACAGTACTCCTCTCCCACGCACTCGTCCACGTCTGCAGAGAGAGGACGGTCCTTGGTGTCTCCCGGGGATGCTCCGGCCTCCCCACGCACCCCGCTCCCCATTCCCCCCGGGGAGGCCTGAGCCACTCACCCTCACACACGGTGCCATTGGCCAGCTGGAAGCCCGGGGGACAGAGGCACTGGTAGGAGCCCGCGGTGTTCTTACACTCGCCTCCCAGGCAGCTGCTCTGGGGGTCTTCACACTCATCTACATCTGCAGGGTCACACAGGGAGGAGGGCAGCCGGTGGCAGCACCTCCCAAGGGCAGGGACCAACGGGGAGGTCTCCAGAGGGGCTGTCACCCACCTGAGGATCCTGGACCCACAGGGGCATCATCCCCTTGAAAAGCAGCACAGCTGGGAGAATCTGGCCAGGGAGCCTTTGGGGGGCAGGATGACTGCAGCTGCCTCCATCTTGCCCCCGCCCAGCAGGCCCCCCCCCCGGCCCCCCCACCCCCACCCCCCGCCTCTGGCTGCGCTTCTCCGTCTGCGCACACAGTGGCCACCTTGGGGACACTTGGTCTCCCCCAGCAACCCTGGCCTAGGGTGGCCAAACCCCGCTGCCCTCATCTTGGCCGAGATGGCTGAGATTTTACGGAGAAACAGTGGGAAGGCAAATGAGAAATAAGCCAAGGAAGCAGATACGGAGAACCTGAGAATGTAACGGAAACTAGATTGTTTAAATTGACCTAAGGATTGCCCGGTACAGGCTAAGCGTTTTCAGAATATGGTCCCAGCACCCACCCTTACAAAGAACCCTTGAGGAGCTGGTTAGACAACAGATCCCAAGGCCCCCCAGCAGAGGCAGATTCAGCAGGTCTGGGACAAGGCCCGGGAAGCTGCATGTCGAACAAACTCCCCCAGCAATTCTGCCACGCCGACAAGCCGAAGCTTGAGACCCAGGGGCTCATTGGTCCCCTAGACCCAGTCGCCTTTCCAACTCCTGCTGGGACAGAGCTGAGAACAGCTAGCCCACCGTGGAGGGGAACTCCCTCCTCTAAGGGTGATGGCTCAGCTCCCATTCCCCGTCTCTGCTCTCCTCCCCCGCGGGGGGCCTCTCACCTTCACAGGTGCGGCCCAGGGCGCTGGGCCGGTAGCCCTCCTCGCAGTCCCTGCAGGAGAAGGAGCCGGCAGTGTTGGTGCAGACTCCCGAGGGGCAGGCTCCCGGAAAGGCACACTCGTCTAGGTCTGGGGCAGACAGACAGCCGGTCACCCGGGGGCCGGGGAGGCCTCCCTGCCCCTGGTGAGGCAGGAGCCACCGCACGCCTCTGGCCTCCTCTCTGGGTTGTAGGACTCCCTGCGGGCCCCTGGGGAAGGGGAGGCCCCGGCTGTGGGCCTTCCGTAGTCAACCCCAGCACCCGCCGCACAGGATGCTCCCGGGGCAGCCCTGCCGTGAGCATCTCTCTTGTCTCTGTGACTTCCTTTTCCTCCTGTCCCCATGGGGGACACAGAAGCTTTCTTTGGGGTCAAGTCCACTCACAGGGTCCTCTAGCCTCGCCTGGAGACCCTCGGCATTAGCCCCAAGCTGGGGGACAAATGGAGTGTTCTTTGAGAGGGACGAGGGCCTGTATCCTCAGCCCCCCTCTGCCAACCCCCTCCCCAGGGGTACCTTCGCAGGCGGTGCCGTCCTCATTCACCCGGTACCCACTCTCGCAGGCCGAGCAGGTGAAGGAGCCCTCCGTGTTGAGGCAGAGGCCCATGGGGCACGAGGCCCGGCGGGCACACTCGTCAACATCTGAAACAGGCCATTGAGCTCTGTGTGGGGCTCTGCAGGACAGACATGCCAGGCTAGCCGGAGACTGTCGGGGGGCGGGGGCGGGGGCAGGGTGGGGGGAAGGACGGGTCTCGGGAGCGATGCGTTGGGTCAGCATGCTGAGGGATGCGGGGCCAGAGGGAAGGAGCTGCAGGCTGATTCGCTGTGGACAAAGGGTGCTTCAGATCTCGGTACCTTGACAGCCCTTCTCGTCTGAGGCGACCTCGTAGCCCTGCTCACAAGAGCATCTATAGGAGCCCTCCAGGTTGATGCACGTTCCATGGGTGCAGACCCCGGGGGTCAGACACTCATTCACATCTGTGGGAGAGAAGTCCAAGACGGCGGGCTGGCCTCCTCTCGCTCCCGCGGCCCCCATCATCAGGCTGACAGCATCTCAGTTACGAGGCCAGGGAATCAGCCTTCAGAGGCGCCACAGGCACCCTGGGGAGGACAGGCGGTCATTCCTGCTCCTCGACCCACCTACCTAGGCAGCGTGCTCTTCCCCCCTGAGCTCACTTCGGCTCTATCTAGCGACACAGAGCACCCTGCAAATTCCTAAGAAAGGGGGCCAGGTCCCCCAGCCTTGGGACTGGTTTGGCCCATCTGAGGACACCTAGAGTCAAGTGCTTAAGACCGCTGACTCACCTTATAGTGAGTCTAAAGCCCTCTGGTGTCCTACCTGACCACCAGACTGGTACGATCCCATGTTCTCAGCCTACCCACCAGCTTCAATAGGTGAGTAGGCAACGCAGACATAGGCCAGGTTATGCCTGGGCGGCTGAGTGGCAGTCTCAAGGGCCTGGGACATGTCTGCCCTCTCCAGAGCCTCAAAGCAACTATTCACAACTCAGTCCCTCCTGGCATTCTCAACCCTGAGCCCTTCCTCCTGCGGGGGCTGAGGGGAAAGAGCATTCCTCCTGCAGCTGACACGCAGCTCCCCCTTGGAGGAAGAAGAGCACCCACCGTTCCGTTAGACATCGCTCTTGAGATGCAGAAGAGCAGAAGACCCCTCCTCCCTGGGAACCACACCACCAGTGTCAGCCTCTTCCAAAGACACTTGCCACCTCGCTCTACCGAGCAGGATGGAGCTACAGAAGCCACTGGGACCCTGGGCTGTAGCTCCTGGATGGATGTGGCTGAGGAGCCGGAGGGGCCCCCATCCTGGCTGATTCAGAGGGCAGAGCACCGGTCACTGAAGCACACCCATCTCATCCCCAGCGTCTTCTGGGAACCCAGCCAGGTCACGAAGGACAATAGCCTCCAAGACATTTCCCTCTGCCCACCCCTTCCCCTCCCTGTGCGTGGGCTCAACCAGCGGTCCCAAGGCCAAACAGCCCCCTCAGTGCCTTGGCAAGCAGCCCTCACCTCCACAGCTCCCGTTCCGGCCCCTGTAGCCCTCCTCGCAGGGCAGGCAAGCGTAGGAGCCGGGGGAGTTGACGCATCTCCCATCAGGGCAGGTGCCAGGATGACGGCATTCATCGATATCTGCAAAATAACAGCCCCTCCCTTGGTCATCTCTGGGGACCACAGCACATGGATGGGCTGTGAAGAAGCAAATCCTCGACCCTACCCTTGGTCGGGGAGAAGGAGGGATGTCAGTTTCCATACAGGTGGAAACGAGGAAAAAGTGAATGCTGTCCAGTGTTCCCAACCCCACCTCCTACCCACTATCCTGGACAAAAGAGGAAAGAAAGGAAGACCTTTAGGAAGGGAGACTCCCTGGTGCAGGAGGCTGTGCTTACACTAGCTGGGGTGGGGGAGGTGGTGGGAGAGCGTGACGTCGTGGGCTGGACTCTTGGGAAGGGCCTTCGTATCTCCCTTGCTCCTTTACAAAGGGTGACAATGACGAGATGGGATGTGCTCGGCACAGCAGGTCCCAGAATAGATCCTAACTGAGCAATGAAGGCAAAACCGGCCTCCCTATAGCAGGAAACGAGGACTGAGGATGACAGCACCGCTGCCCCCAATCTTAGCTGTGACCCAGACCAGCCCTGAGGCTGATGCAGAGTGAACAGTGGAGGCTACAAAGCTTCTCTGCTGGAGAGGAGGCTTTTCCTCTAGCCAAGAACCACACAGGGCTCCAGTGCCCACTCTGGTGAGATCCAGGAAAGTCAGCCAGAAAGGAAGAGCCTGAGCACCAACCAGACAAGCAGGGCAGGGATGACCCATGGAGGGAGAGGTGCAGCCAGTTCCGGGGGAGTGAGAACAAGGAGGGGGGTGGTGAGCTTGCTCCCAGAAACTGCACGCAGGGCTCTTCCTGATGTGAAACTTGCGTATTGGGGAGTCCATCATCCAAGGCACCCAGGCGACCTGGGCTGAGATAGGGAGGTTGTAACACAGGGGCTGAACGCTGGGTCGGGACTGCAGGAGGATATTCTGCTCCTCTGGCCCTGTGTCGAGGCTCCCAGGCATTATTTAGGACAGACAGATTGACGGAGCTCCAGAGGAAACTGGAGGATCAACCCTCCCTACGTGGGTAATTGTCATTCTCCTGTAGGAAGTCCACCAGTTCATGTAGATTCAGAGGCCCTACTGCCCAGGAGGAAGACCTACTCAGCACCCATGGAGGAAAGAAAGGTGGAGGCAGGGCCAAGCATCAGAGCACACGCTTTCTGCAAAGGGACTCCAGCCAGCAGCTGTCATTAGAGAACAGGACACGGGCCGGGAAGTGGAGGGTGAAACTGAATCTCCTCTGAGGTTGTTTGGTTTGCAGAAGACCGGGTACCTCGCAAGGCCCTCTGTCCCAGGGAACCGGGTAACTCTCAAGGCCAAAACTTCACCCTGAGGGTCCACGTGAGGAAGACACACACAGGGCAGGTGGTTTTTCAGGTGGTGTGTGCAAGGAGATACCCAGAACTCCTGGACAATCTTGGAGACACTGAGATAAGGCTCATTTCTGGAAAGAGGGCAGGCCAGAGCCCCTAGCTGGGCTGAGGTGACATGAAGCTAAGCTATTCTAAGGGCTTCTGTAAAGACAGAAATGGAGAGAATGAGACAGAGGTGGAGGAAATGAAAGTTCTAGGGCCATCAACTTTGGCCAGCACCATGGCCCGCTGGCCTTGGCTGAGGTACCGGAAGGAAGATGGGCAAAGCCATTGGGAATGACCCACAATCCCTGCTTCAGGGATGCGAGACTCGGGGATGAAGAGAAAGCAAATGAGGCAAGGATCCTCCTCTAAGACCACACAGAGGAAAAATGGAGTCTTTGGACCTCTTCTGCAGGGATCAGGCAGTAAAGGAAGGAGATTAGGCTTACCAGGAGCATAAGGGCCCTGAGGTCTGCCCTGCCCCAAGTGTTCTGGGCACATCTGTGGAGACGGTGCCCAAAGTGTTTCACACTGGGCATTAGGATACTTGCAGGATGAACACTGTCCACTGAGAAATCCAGCTCTCCATTTCTGGGCCATGGTGGGCTTGTGCCTCCTAGTCCCTTGGGGTTGGGCGGGGCCAGGGGACTAGTGCTGGCCAGTAGCTATGAGTGGATATGACGCGTGTAATTTATGGGCCCAAACATTTATTTGTGTGCAACCCTGCAGAGTGCTCTTTCTTTCTTCCATGGACACTGGCCACACTCAAGATGCTGGCTATCCCTTTAGCCTGGTTCTAGGGTGAGGAAATGTGGGGCGGGTTTCCTCATGGTGGACATGTGGTCTGCGATGTTCTAAGTCACTAAGGTTGGGGTTGGTTGTTAATGCAGCATAACCTGGCCTATCCTGGCACACCTGGCACACCTTCCTCAGACCAGAGTCCCAGCAAGCGATGATCACGCGTGAGAGGTCTGTCAGCAGGTGAGAGAGGGAGTGAAGAGCGTCAAAGCAGCCCCCAGTCTCCACCTAAGCCAGGGCTGACATCTTCTAAATGGGGGTGGATATAACAGAGCCACTAGCCAAGCCAATTAAAGGGGCCGGATAAAAATTCTGGATGAAGTGGATTCCAGGTTAAAGGCATAAGCTCTGATGTCATCAGGTATCTTGAGGCTGTTCCGCCAACCTCTTAGTGCCTGGACTGCAGCCAGATCTTTCTGCCTAGTCTAGGGTTTGAATTTTTTTAAATTAATTAATTAATTAATTTATTTATTTTTGGCTGTGTTGGTTCTTTGTAGCTGCGTACGGACTTTTTCTAGTTGCTGCTAGTGGGGGATACTCTTCATTGCGGTGCAGGGGCTTCTCATTGCGGTGGCCTCTCTTGTTGTGGAGCACGGGCTCTAGGTGCGTGGGCTTCAGTAGTTGTGGCTCATGGGCTCTAGAGCGCAGGTTCAGTAGTTGTGGTGCATGGGCTTAGTTGCTCCTTGGCATGTGGGATCTCCCTGGACCAGGGATCGAACCCGTGTTCCCTGCACTGGCAGGTGGATTCTTAACCACTGCGCCATCAGGGAAGTCCCTAGGGCTTGAATTTTAATCTAAGATTATGGTATGTTTTGGTACGTTTTACCCTGGTCGTCGGGGGCAGGAGCTATCTCTCTTTTTTATTGCTCTATTCCTAGCCCATGGCTGGGACACAGCTGGCACTCAACAAATGTTTGCCGATCAAAGAATGAGACCATGTGACTAACTAAACCTTCACATCCTCTTGGTATGAGGCTGCTGAAGAGACCCTAGAAGACCCATGGAAAGAGTCACCGCAGGGACCAGCTTGCCAGCCTGCTGTCTGTACCCTGGGAGGATCCTGGAGCTGCTCTAATCCGCGCTGCAGCCTCTATGTGAGGGAATGTAAGGGCACTCTCTCTGTTCCTTGTGAGAGCGCAGGGTGGGGAGGGTGTGCACTCAGGGGCCAGGCGCTCAGGTGACCTTGGACGTGGGTGGGGGACAGCAGAGCCCTGGCAGTCTGCAGGGGAAGCTAACCCCTTTCCGTGGGAACCCAGAGTCCTGGTACGACGGAAATGCCATCGAGACTTTGGATGGGCTGCTGTCCAGACCGCTCGGGCCTTTCACCAGAGACATTGAGTTTAAGTGGAGAGAGTGGTTTCTTAGCTGGAGGAAGAAGAAAGAGGGAGAGGAAATTGACTGGGCTCCCAGGGTGATGGGCCGAGTCTGTGGTTACGGATGGAAACCTGGAGAAGTGTGCAGCCTACATCAGTCTTTCTTTCAACAGACTCAGAGTGTCTGCCCTGGGCCAGGAACTCAGCCTGACCTCCCCGCCGAGGTGTGTCAGGAACCCTTCCTCCGGGAGGGCAGGGCACAATCCAGGGGCCCAGACTTGGGCGCTGGGGGGAAAGTAGACGTGAGAGAGAATGGGCCCACAGATAGGAGTGCCACCCCCTTCTCGCTGAGGGGCTGCATATGCACTTTGCATGCAGCAGTTATTCGGTCTTCACAAGAAACCCTGAGATGGGCATTATGGTTTCCATCTTCAGACACTGAGACAAGAGCCAAACCCAGGCCTGACTCCATCCGAGCCTGTGCCCTTAATACGGACTGGTTAGTATAAATTTGATATTTTAAATGTCCTGGTATTTCTTAGTTCATTTCCTTTGGTTCTGCTTTGCTTTTTAGTAAAGTCTAATGCCAAATTAATAATGTTTGATGTCTAAACGAGGCATCTATCAAGCCCCTAGCACAGCACCTGGCACATAGCAGGCACCCAGCAAAACTAACTCCCTTCACTCTCCGTTCTCCAGGGAAATGCCAGGCTGTCTGTCTCCAGCACATTAATGAAGACAAGGGGAGTGGGTTCTGGCTTTGATCATAAGTGGGCCTGAGTTTAAAGGGGGAGGCATTGAGAGGGGAAGGTGACACGCCAGGGGTGCAGACAGAGAGGTGTCTGTCCTACGCCCCTAGCAGCCTCTCCCCTTTGCCAAGACCTGCCAGGGCTCTGGACTCTGCTTCCACGGTAGTGGCATTGGAAAGCTGGGGGCAATCTCCCTTCACCAGACACACAAGCTCATCTCTCACCTCTAGGACCATCTGAATCCAGGCAAGTCCTGGCCCAGGGAAACCTGGAGGCCGGGAAGTGTCTGGGCCTCACCTTGGATCCAGGGCAGGACTGCTTTCCAGAGGGAGCCTTGATTTACCCTCACCCAGTCCTGTCTCAGCCAGTCTTGGGAGCACATGACCCAGGCCTCTTGCAAGCATTTGACACCCTAGCCTGACAGGGAGGTGGAGGTGGCAGGCCTGCCAGGAGCTGGCATGATGGTGGCAGGTTCAAGCCAGTCCGTGAGGACATCCATTGGAAACGTCACAGCCAACGTGTGGCAGGGCCTGGCAAGGGGGGCCGGGATTAGGGCTCATTTGTTCATTTCTTTAACTAGCATCTGTTGGGGTGTCCAACACTTGGGCATTTGTCAGGTGTCCATTTGCATGTCATCTAAGGGTGTGGTCCAGCTCTGAGGAGCTCACAGCCTAAAATGCTTTAGCAAGTAGGTCAAGCCCAAGGCTCCAGGCACCTCCCAGATAGGTCAACCTTCCCTCTGTTGCATGACTCAAGGTGAGGGGCAGAGGTGCACGGAGGAGCGCTCCCAGGATCTCCTGTACATAAAGTTACTGTGCTCTTCTGCCGTGGGGGCAGATGGGATGCCAAAATCCCACTGAGGGGACAGAAGGGCTCCAGAATCCCCAGACAGGTCTCTCTGTGCACAGGAGTGGGCTCGAGGATAAGCTGGAAGGGGAGCTGGTGGTGGGCAGTGCATGGGGAGGGGCCAGGAGAGGGTGAAGGGCACCCCATTTCTTACCTTGGCAATGTCCCTTCCTGACCATGATGTAGCCCTGGTCACACTCGCAGTGGTAGGAACCCTCTGTGTTGGTGCACCGCCCCCCACTGCACACCGCTGGCTGCTCACACTCGTCTATGTCTGTGAACACACAGAAAAATCCTGAGTTGGGGCCAGCCCTACCGGGGGTCCTGGGACATCCCTTCAGAGGCCAAGGTCAAGGACACCCATGCTGAGGCCCAGGCAGGGAAGACGTCTTTGCTGCAGCCATGAACGGCAGGGGACTCCTCGGCCAGGTCTGAGACTGATCTAGCTCAGACTCTTGCAAACTCCTGAGTTCCTTTCTCCAAGGGGAGGCTACTTTGGGGGCCCATGGGGACCCTCGATGCTGTCACCTCACCCCGAGGTAAGGGCTGGTCAAGAGGTCAGGCGGCAATGCATATAGCACTATCTGAGGAGGCCAACAAAGTCCCCCTCCTGACCCCAGCACACCCCCAGAGCTCTGCTCCTAGAGTTCTTAGGGGCCTTCTTAAAGGTTAGGGGTTAAGCAGCCAGTGAGAGACAGCACCTTCAGCAGCTGGGGGTCTGTCCATGTGGTTTCTCCCATAGTCTCCCACCAAAGCATGATGGTGCCCTGTGATGGCACGAAAGCCCAAGCCTGGTCATGCCCCTCCCCTGCTTAAGGCCCTACCAGGGCTCCCCACTGCTCAGCCTGCCTCACAAGGCCTTACCCCAGCCTTGCTGTGTTTGCCGATCCCCACTGGTCCAACCTTCAAGCCTTCATTCACACAAATGCCTTTGCTTGGTTTGATGGCCAGCAGAGCCCTACTCCCATTTCAAGGATGGGTGCAACGTATCAACTCTAGGTCGCTCTGGGCACTCCCCATTCCCTGCCCCCCACCAGTCAAATTAATGGAGGACTCACCACTGCCCCCCCCGCCCCCCCCACCGCTGCACACACACCCAGCAACGGTTCAAACACTTCACAGAGGCTTTGTGCAGGTATAATGAGATAATCCAGGTGAAGGGCTTAGCACAATGGCTGTCTGGCACAAGGTAAGCACTGGAGAAACGTTAGTTATTATTATTTTTATTCTAGCATTAAACCTACTCCATAAAAATCCAAGCTCCTCAGCCTGGCATGTGAGATCTTTCATGATTTGGCCCCTGCCTGCTTCTCTCACCTTGGTTCCTGCCTCCCACATGCCTCCCTTTTCTTTTTTCTTAATGGTCAATATTTTAATGTCAAAAACTTACAAATATTTGGTATTAGTCCACATACAGTTCAGTTTTTTGTAAAGTTCTTTGGCTGCAAGAAAGAACATTTGGTTTACTTCACTAATAGGAATATCTCTTAATGCTGGGATGGCTTCTTCTTGGTATTTCTTCTGCTGTTGATGTTGGCATATTTATCTGTGATTGTATGAATGGAGCTGAGTGAAAAGGTACTATTTATGCTTATTCCAAATAAGAGTGCATAACCAATTACTACAATAATGAGGAAGTACACAGGCAATGCAACAGCCTGATATTTTTGAGGCCAATAGGGTAAGCTTAAGAAGTTTAGCCTAAGGAGCTTCTGCACGTGCTGTTCCTGTTGCCTGAAATGGCTTCACACCCACCAGCTTGGCTGTTTCTGTCTCATCTCTCAGTGAGAAGGCCCTTGCCCATATAACTGTATGGCCCTTCCAAGGGTCCCCTGAGGAATCAGCCCATAGGGTAACTGCTTTTTCTCCCTGACTGCTCAGAATGTGCTTTATTGTCCTAGTGCTCTTAGTGCCCAGCTCAGAACCCCTCAAAGTACTTATTACATAAACGGAATAACAAGCAATTGTTTATAGACAGGGTTATCACCTGAGCAATACTTCCTAACACTTTAGTGCACAGTGGAGTCACTGGCAGAAGGTATAAAATGTACACTCCCAGGCCTACGTCCAGAGATTCTGACCCAGCAGTGCTGGGTGGGCCCAGGAACCTACATTTTAATAACTCTCCAGGCAATTCTGAAATAACTGGTCCTCACTTTGGGAAGCTCTAATCCCAATGGAAGAGAAAAGGAGAACTTGATAAAGGACCCACAAACTGATTGGGCCAGGATGACTGCCTGATAAATAAGGCTGGGAAAACTGACTTGTTCTGTGCAGAAAAATGGAAATGGAGATGGAAAAGACCCGACCTTAACACCCATACAGGAATGGACTCCAGATGGATTAAAACATGTCGTGAAAGGCAAAACTGTAGCTTTAGGGAAAGAAGGTGTAGGAAAACACCGTTGTGACTTAAGAGTGGGGAAGGACTTGTTAAATAAAACCCTAAAAGCATAAAAAATAAGGTAAAAAGGTGAATTTCAATACATCAGAATTAAGGAATTCTGTGAAAAGAAGGACACGTGGATAAGCTCAATGGACAGAGGACAAGATGGAGGAGTTGCCGCATCTAAACCCAGGCAAGTATCTGGAATACATAAGGAACTCCTAAAGAGGCACAAAAAGAACCGGCAGTGACCACTGGAAAGGCGAGCGAAAGATAAGAAGAAGCAGCCTCTAGATAAGGAAACTCAAAGGCTAATATACGAAAAGATGCTCATACTTACTAGTAAAGTAAATGTTATTTTAAATATTAAATATTCAAAGAATGTATCTTAATCAATATTTATGTTAATTTCAATTCTAGAAATTATAATGCTTTCTATTAATTAATTATATAAGTCAATGAAATAATTTGTAAATAAAAATAAATACTTAAAATGAGATATTGTTTTATGAGAGCAGCACAATGTAGAAAGTGGATGTTATCCTGGATGAAGACTTATCATGCAGCAGCCAAGCCCCATTGGGAGAAGTTCTGACAGCTGACCTTCCTGCCTCCTGCCCCAGCTGTCGGGCTGGCAGAGACATCCGGATACCCAGGCTGGCATGCGGCAGGACCCCTCGTCTGGGACAGTCCTGGTGACACCCTTCCCTGCAGCAGCCACTGCTTGTCCCGGGCCAGCACCACGGGCTGGACCTGCAGGGAGCAGGGCCCCTGGCCCACCACACTTGCCAAGGCTGTGACGTCCAGAGAAGCCCCTTACCCCCAGCCTCTGCCCTCGATAATTCCAGACTGTTCTGAGCACCTCCTCGCAAGCTGGCTGACCCCATTGCCGCCCTCTGCTTACAAACCTCTACTGGCTGCCCCTGGCTGCGGGACAGCGACCAAGCACTTCAGCCTGGCACTCGAGACGCTTTGCAAACTGGTGTCGGCCCCTGTCACTTCCTCTGCCGGCCCCGCGCTCCCATCACGCTGGATTTATTCTTCTTCCCAGAGCAGGCCAGGCTTGTTCATCGCTCTGCCCTCTGCAGAAATGGTTTCCTTTCCCTGAAATGCCCTCTGCTCCCTCCTTTCCTTCACCGTGTGTGTAAGGGAGGGTGTTGGAAGCAAACCATGCTTTGGGGCCAGGATGACTGATCCTGTTTCCAGCTCTGCCACAGCTCTAGTTGTGAGGTCTCTGGGTGTTTCACTTCACCTCTCTGAGCCTCAGTTTGCTAAACTGTGAAACGGGGGTAAGGATTTCTACTGCATGGGGTTGGGATGACGAGCTTCATACAATAAGGGGCGGAGGACACTGCTGGCATGTGAGAAGTGCTCATTAAATGGGAACAGTTATCCTTGTAGCCCCACTCAAACGCCCCTTTGGGAAAACTTCCCACACTCTTCATGCAGAACCAGGGCTTCCTCGTCCCACAGTGCCACCATGCACTCCTTGCTCATTCCAGTATCCCTAGAGCTCACACAGCACCCAGGCCAGAACCAGCAATGTGAGCCCCAAGAACAGCAGTGCCAGTCTCTAGGTGAAGGATTCCAGCTGGGTCATGAATCTTACGGCACTGCTTGGAAAGCACTGCATCCTATTCTCTGTAAACGAGTTCATGAAAAAGTATGTGGGGTGTTTCATACGCAGTATAAATGCTGCATATTAAAGAGCCTTTGTTGGAAGCCTCTTTGTCCAGTGGCCCCATGCAGAGCTTCCCAGGGAAGCTTAAAGCCTTGCAGGCATTTCCCAACAAAGGCATACCTGCTCCCCAGGCTGCCCGGAGTCTCAGTTGGTGTCCTCAGGGGTCACCCGCTTTATCCAAGAGGAAAGAAGTTCCTTGTCACTCAGAATCTGGGGACCTGGCTCTTTGTCTTCATCTTCAGCTGTGTCCCCAGACCCCCTCACACTCTTGGCTCCAGTCACAGTTCCTTGGAGCATTGGTGAATGTTGCTGCCTTTCAGATTCGTACTCCTCCACCTGGTCTCAGCGACCTCAGCCTCAGTGTAGGGTCTGCTGCCTCCCAGGTCCAGGTTAGAGCCCTGGTCTTGGTTCCTGCGGCCTCCACCCTTCCCACACTCTGCAACTCTGTGATCAGGTACTGCAAATGCCTGAGTCCTCTTCCACCCCAACACTACCTGTGGGGCCCTGTTCCCCTCCCAGGGGCAAGGGTGGCTCAGCTTACCTTGGCACTCCTGTGTGGCCCCCGAGGTGGCCAGCGTGTAGCCAGGGTAGCAGAAGCAGGAGTAGGAGCCCACGCGGTTGACACAGCGCCCCCTTCCTTTGCAGGGGTCCCTCAGACATTCATTGTCATCTGAGCAGAGGGAGGTGAGGAGGGCAGTCAGGGAGGCCTTCCTTTGGGCACCTGCCAGCAACCTGCCATGCTAAGGGCTGGACCGGAAATGGTGCTGTGGGGCAAGGAGGGGATAAGGGAGCAGAGGAGCCTGAGGAGATGAAAAATCCCTAAGTCTGGGGGCCATGAAGTTGATTCATTGGACCCATTCAGCAACCAAGGGCCTGGGGCAGTGGTCCCGCACCTCCTGCCTGCCCCATGTCTCCCTCCCCCAGTGGCCTGGTGATAACGTCCTTTCTCCTTCAAGTCACAGTGGACATGTCTCCCTTGTATAAAAATATTGGGAGAGTGGATCAGGCCCACACTGGATGATCTATGTGTTGTGCCTCCAAACCTCTCCCCCAGGGATGGCTGTGGTGGAGACATTTACAACTAGGGCAGGCTTCAGTCTGCTATGCAGACAGCAAGATGGCCAGTTGGAGGGGTGGGCTGATCTCAGAGCTGAAGTCTCCAAGTACCAGTCAGGGGGCCCTGGGGTAGCTTCCCACTCTCCTAAAGTCCTGGGGACTCATCAGATGCTGCTCCCGGAGACCAGTCTCCCCAAGGTTAAGGTTAGCTTTGTCCACAGGGACTGCTCTCTTCAGCCCATCAACCACACAGCACTGATTGGACTTTTGGCTGCCTGGACTCTGGACTGTCCTCCAGACCTGCCGCCACCCACCCCTGCCACGGAGTGAAGCCAGGCCGCCCACGTGGGTACCTGTGCAGTAGGCCTGGCTGGGGTGCAGCCGGTAGCCAGGGCTGCAGATGCATCTGTATCCACCAGGGAGGTTCACGCAGGTTCCAGTGCCACAGATGTTGGTGGCTCCAGCAGCACACCTGTCAATGCCTGTGGGAGACGGAGCAAAGCAGAGGTGATGGTGGGGTGCAGATGCGCGAAGGCAGCGGAGTGGGGTGCGGGAGTGTGGGGGCGGGGCACACGGGCCTCTGAGGACCCACGGAAGCCTCACCCCAGCCTTAGCTGGGCCCTCCCACATCCATGTATAGTGTGGCCTTGTATAAGACCCCATGGCACCTCCTCCCAGGGCCCTGAGCCCTACCAGGATGGAGCTTGCAGTAGCGCATCCCTCTGGCCGAGACCCAGGGGGTTCCAGTAACCTGTGTCCCACGTCCCAGCAAAGGGCCTCCCCTGCTGAGGCCTCCAGCCTGACCGTACCCTGAACACAGGGACAGCTCTCACCCACAGCGAGTGCTTCCCTTCCCTGGCAACTCCTGCCCAGTCTTTCTTAGACAGACAGACAGATCTGGTGTGTAGGGTCTTGGGAGAACTGCCAAGGGAAGAGGGGAGAGGTGGGCTCAAGCTAGCTGAGCAGAGCCTTGAATGCCACGTAGAGATAGGCCTGTAAGCAAGGGGTCATGGGAGGTGGGGTGTGATCAGAGCTGTCTCAGAAAGACCAGGCATCTTGCACGCCACCTTGGTCAGAAAGGCGGCAAGATGGCAGATGGACGGGGGTGGGAGGGGAGGCACAGGGGGCCCCTAGAAACCTGTTGCAATGAATTAAACAGGGACTGCCTTGGGTGGTGGCAATGGGTAAAAAATGGGGGATGCATACTGAATTCAGAAACAGTTTGGGGACTCACCAGGACTCAGCACTGAGGCTGCACAGAGGGCAGAGATTATAGCTCTTTTGAACTGTGTCCTGAATAGTAGAAAAGTACCTGGCACTTAAAACATGCTGAATGAACAAATGACTGAATGCATGAGTGATGCCTTCCCTCTGGGTCTTAGCCGGGAGCCCACACACCCAGGCTCCCGGCCCTGCCCCACAGCACTGAGGAAACCCTGAAGACCCACGGGAATGGGTTGGGATGTGGCCTGCATTGGTGCAAAGTGGGGCTTCACAGCATTTGCTAAATTGCACTGAACTGAATGCACACACCAGCCTGTTTGTAAGGCTACCCTGCCCCTGGCCTGGCTCCAAGCTTGTGTCAGCCTGTGGGCTCAGGAGAACCTCCAGCCAGGTTCTAAATGTCCTCCCAGAGGGGTGAGGGTGGAGGATGGCGAGGGGGACGAGGGATCAGGTGAAAGGCTACAGATTGTGGGGGGATTCTGTCCCCACGTAGCTGAATCCCCAGCTGAGTCCCGTAACCCGGCTCATCTTGCCTGCCAAGTGGAGGGGGGCCTAGGACACTCCCTGGAGCACTGCACAAAGAAGAGGGGTCCTGGGAGAGGGCCGCAGGGATGCCCTGGTTCAGGTTGAGGAAGGCCAAACCCCTGGCCCCACCCACACTCTCGGCACTGTTCCACCAACCTGCAGGGTCTCTCCCTTTGCTGGAGGAAATCTGGAAATACCCCTCACCCCAAGGTGACCTCAGCCACAAGGTTAAGAGCAGCGAGGCCCTGATGAGGGCACTCGTGGGGGTACACACGTGAGCACACACACGTGAGCACACACGTGAGCAGGGAGCAGCTGCGGCACCACCGGCCCCACTTCTCTTGAACCAAGTGCCCAGACAACGAGCCTTTGAGGAGGGCGCATTCCAGAGCGAGGCGGATGTGCCAGGGATTTCCGCCCCCTCCCGCCCCCCCACTGCAGCGGCCAGAGCCCAGGGAACGCAGGCTCCCAGGCAGCTAAACAACCTTGAGAAACAGAACCACTTTCCTTCCCAAAAGTCGGCCCTCCCCGTGGGCAGGAGGCTGCCCACGGCCAGGGCACTCGGCTGACTCAGGGTCAACAGCCTGGAAGAGCCAGGCTCCCGAAGGCCCCACGTGCTCCCCTTCCTCGAGAGGGCCCCCTGGACTCTCCTGGAAGGCATCCCTTCTCTTTCTCCTGCCTGGCTTGACCGGTGCTCCAGTCAGGACGCGTCCAGTCACTAGGGGTACCCTGTGCTCTCTGTGGGAAGCAGCTGGGGGTGCGGATGCCGGCTGGAGTTCATTGGACACTGCGCATCTGGCCGGGGGGCCCTGGAGCCGGCTCTGGCTGCCCACACCTTGAGGGGCTGCTGCAGGTACCTGAGGGGGCGGGGGTCACCAGCACGTCCATAGGGGCAGTCACTTGCTCTTCTTCCCGGGTCTCTGGGACCCCCTGTCCCGGCAGTGGTGGCGTTGGTCTTCCTATGGCATCTCCTGCGGAAGGGAGAGGGGTGGCGAGAGCGAGTGGGCCTCAGCCCCTGGGCTGCCTGCTTCTGCACCCCCTGGACAGCATTCCCCCCAGAGGTGCACGCCCTTCCTTCCTCCCTGCCATCCGTCTGGCTCCAAGAACCAGAGGTGGCGCCTGGGGCAGGTCATCCCCTCTGCCCCCTCTGCCTCCTAGTCTCCTGAAACTTAACCTGGCCCCAAACAGAGTCAGAGGATCTGAGCCCTAACAGAGCTAGAGCATGTCATGTCTACTTCGCAGGGGAGGAAGTGGAGGCTTGTGGGAATGGCCACTTGTCCAAGGCCGCTAGCTTGTCGGAGATGGAGCCGAAACCCGGATCTCCTGATTCGTACTTCAGCATTCTTCTCCTGTTTGCAAAGTGCTTTGCAGTTTACAGAGCTCTGCCTCGAACACCAACATCTCATCTGCCTTAAGAGGCAGCAGGGCAGGCATTAGTGTCCACATCATAGGAGAGGAAACTGAAGCCAACTTCCGAACGGTGCCCTGTCCCAGCCCCAGGGACTGGCCAGCTGGGCTCTGCAGAGCTCTAACCATTTCCTGAGGGAACACAGGCCTGGGGCAGGGCTCTGGGGACCTGACCCACCCCTGCTTCAGCCAGCCCTTCCTCGTTGGTCTTATTTATTTGCTGAGTGGCACCATGAAGGGCAGAAAGAGTGCTGTGGCTGGGGAGATATTTGCAAGGCATCACAGTGTCCTTCACTGACCTTACAACACTTCAGGTATACAGAGCTCCCAGGAAGAGCATTCACATGTCACATCATCCACAACCTCATCTGATCTAAACCTCATGCATCAGCTCATGTGTGCTATCTCCTCTCCTAGATTAAGATCTCTCCTTCCCGGGGGGAGTCAAGGAAGGGAGGGAATACGGGGATATGTGTATAAAAACAGATGATTGAACCTGGTGTACCCCCAAAAAAATAAAAAATAAAAAAAAAAAGATCTCTCCTTCCCTCCCTTTGTTTCTTGGGCACCACCAGGAGGAGGCACTCACCTGGGACCCAGGTGGGTACCTGGGTAACACTGGTTGTAACCTGCACAGAAATAGGAGAAGGTCACTGTTGGCTTCTCTGTCACCCCTACGATGTGCTTCCCTCCTCCACACTCACCCCTGCCTCCAGGCTCCCCATCCAACTAACTCTCTCGTTCTCTCTTTCATTCATTCCAGATGTTGATGAGTCCTTACTACACCCTGAGCATTCTGCTGGGCATCTCATGTCCACTGTCAATGAATCTTCTCAACTATCCTCTGATAGTAGGCTGTGATGATCAAATGAGCCAATGTACGTAATGTGTGAGCTCAGTGTTACAGCAACAAATATTATATCAGTGCTATGATCTCCATGTCTCAGATAGAGCAACAGAAGCTCTAGAGGTTAACCAGTCTACCTAGGGTCACAGGGCCAGTGTGGTGAAGCTGTGGGGAACCGGGGGAGAATAGGCAGGGGAGGCAGAAGGCCAGGAGCATGGCTAGGGGCTGTGAGGACACAGAAGAACTTTGGTCTGGGAGGACAACATGCGCTTCTCCAGGAACAGAAGAAGCTCACCAGAGAAACAATATTTGGGGAGAGTCAGGGATGCAGGTTGAAGGGGCAGGGGACAGGGTAGGGACTGGCAGACTGACAAGGGGAGAAGCAGCTTCCCTCTTCTGGAATGTTTTTCTAGGAGGACACTCAGTTCTTTACAGGGAAATACTGGGCTCAGGAAAGGAGGTGGGATTCCCCTCTCTCAGTGAAGTGGTTTGAGGCTATTCACAGCTCTGTCTCTACTTCCCCACGAGCCACTCGCAGAGGAGACCTGAGACCTTAAGCAAGTCAGGCTCAGAACGTGCCAAATCCAGAATGAATCTGGAACCACTTCTAGACCTCATCTGCTGTGCTTAAAGCCTGAGTGAGAGCCAGGACTAACAGGACATATTCCTACTTCCTTTCTGAAGGGGGACCCAGACCTTCCCAAATGAGAGAACTTGCACAGTAGCTGCTGGAAAAACAGGAGCTGCTGTTATTACCTCCTTTAGGGTAAAACTGGGTCTTTGGATCCACTCTCCCACTTTGGCTTCTCTGCAAGTAAAATCCTACATACACTCTATCTTTCTCTCTTTCTTCCCTCACGGGATCCGGCCCTGTGGCCTCAGGGCTACCAGGTCCTGCTCTCTGCCACCCTTGCCCGACTCCCTGGTGGGAGGACTCGCTTACCTGGCCAGCCTGAGCGCCACCTGGGAAGGAAAGGTGAGAGTGTGAGCTCAGGCAGGAGGGTCTGGCCGCCTTCTCTCTCCCACCCACGGCCAGGGCTGGTTCAGTCTGTGACCTCCTGACCTTGTCCCCAGCAGGCTCAGCGGCAGAGAGAGCTCAGACTCTTCTTGTCTGCCTCTGCGCCTGCCACCCTTCTGGCACTGGCCAGCCCAGATTCCGGAATCCCAGGTCTGGAAGGCCTACAAGGTGGTCAGTTGGTGAGAGGAAACCTCCGGCTCTCCTTTGATGCCTCCGGTGACAGGAGTCCCACCCACTCCAGGCCAGTCCACTCCCTTGGTCCTCGCTGTAGCCCTCCTTGCACTGCCACCTCCTCCCTCCCAAGCCTCCCAGGAACACGGGGTCACTCCGCCCCCACCCCCAGGGTACAGGCCAGTTCTAGGAAGGGGAGGAGTTGCTCCTGGCCAGGCCAGTGTCCAGTTACTATGATGACTGGGGCTCTGCCTGACGTTCCTGTCTGTTCCCAATTCCTGGAGCACTTTTGACCATCACATAGTTCTCCTGGTCCTAACATGTCTTTGGCCTCCTGCACTCCATGCTACCAGTAACCCAGGTGTGCCTTCCGTGTGGTTTCCCAGGGCACCTGCCGGGGGTGCCTCAAGCCCAGTCTTTTTCCAGCACCATGCCTCCTGGGCCCAAGGCAGTTGACCTAGAGCCAGGGCTCTGACTCTAAGGCCAAGGGAGGGCATCTGAAGCCCCCAGATTCCCCAGGATCCACCTGCCGGCTCTTCAGGCTTTGCAACAGCACCAGCCCCAGGAGCTGCATGGCTGGCAGCAGGGGAAGGAAAGGCCTGATCAGCTGGCGTGGGGGATGCTGTGGACCTCTCCCACTCCCACCAGCAACTCCCTGGGACACGGGCACCTCTTGACCCCGAAGGAGGTGAGGCCATTCCATGCGGCCAGGCCTTGAGAGCAGGTTCCCAGGGCGGTGCTGCTTCTCCAAACTCCCTTTCCTAATGCCCCAGAGACTGGAGGCCATGGGTCCAGGGTCAACACCCAGTGGCTCTTTGAGGCGCTGTAGCCTGACAGGGCAGCGGAGGAATCTCTCAGGCATCTTCCCCAGCCCAGGTACCCTTGTCAGGGATGGTCTCAGCCTCCATCCAGGTGCCGGTGGCCGCCCGGAGTGGCTGCCTCTCTGCTGGCCCAGGCAGGGTCTCATTGCTCTTCCGCCCGTGCTCCCTCGAGGGTCTGGCCAGCTCCTCCTCCTCGGCTTTCCTCATGGACAGGCGGATGTCTGAGCTCGAGTAGGTGTAGCCGTGGCCGGCTGGGCAGATCTCCCGGAAGGCCTCTGCAAGTTCGATGGTCAGAGGACAAGCTGAGGGATGCTGTTCCTGCAAGAACCCAGGGCCCTCCTTTCCCTCCCTTTCGGGGGACAAGACAATTGTGGCAGGAATGAGGAAGGGGCCCCAGGTTGGATTAAGGAGTTGAACAGGAAGGAAGACTGAGGGTCTTCTGGCCTGAGGTTAGGTTCAGGCGGGGGAAAATGGCCACTGGTTTGCAGGAAGCCCCTCGGTGGCCGGTGCTGAGATGGGGACAGAGGGTTACCTGTGCCAGGCACGGGGCATTTCTCACACTTGCTGCCCCAGGCTTTGCCCACTCGGCTGCAGCAACATATCTGCTTGGTGATCCGCTGGGCCAAAGGCAGAGCGCAGGTGCCGGGCCCCAGCAGCCGGTAGCACAGCCCCTGCTGCATGGAGACGGCCTTGTCCGCTGCAACAGACACGGCAGGTGGGGATGGGCAGGTGGCCAGCAGGAGGGGAGAGGCAGTGGACGGAGGAGTGGCTGGCCACGTGTGTTCAGATTGGCCTGGCCTGCGTCTCAGTGTAGAAGTTGGGGCCCTGAAAATGCTCACGGAACATTCAGAAGAGTAGCTGCGGGAATGCTTTTAGCACCTCCTCATGTTCCCTGTTTGAGGGGACTCTTGACTCTCACCCTCACGTGGGGAAGCAGAGAGCAGGAAATAGGGATGGCTCTGCTGGTCTCCAGATTCTGAGTCTACAAGTGTTTACAGAAGCCCATCCTGGGGAGCGCAAGGGGGGAGCAGTGTGCTCTGAGGGCCACAGTCTCCCTGGGAGACAAGGTGAGAACCACAGGCCTGATGGGGAGCTTTGAGGACAGGGGCCCTGTCTCGGTCATCTTGCAGCCCAGGCACCCTGGGCAGCGTCTGGTGCATGTAGATACTCAGTAAATGCTCGTTGGATTGATGGCTGGCTGGCTCGAGCCATGAATCAAAATCCCGTGGTCTGCAGTGAGGGTGAGCCACGCTGGGTTTAGAGAATAACACCACCAAAGGCCATCTCTCACTTCCTGCACGAGGGGTCTCTTCCCAACACTAATAAATAAGTCACCACGAGCTCTTCCTGACAGTGGCCCCACGTGTTCTCCCCACTCTGGGCCCCCTCATTCTCTGCTGTCTCCTCTTAAGGCTCTTACTATCTCCATGCCCTGGGGACACTGGGTCCAGCCTCTTCCGCACATGGGTGTCCCCTCCGGGTGGTGCTGGAGTCTGTCCATCTCGTGGCCTCCCCAGACCCAGTACCTGGTGGTTTATAGAGCAAGGACTTGGCTGTCCACAGGGAGCTCTGCGGAGCCTTGGGCGGCCCACCTGACCTCGGTTGCTACTTTGCAGAGTCCAGTCAGGACTGGTTTTATTCAGTACTGGCCAGGCCTCCCTGGTCTGGGCTGCGGCATCAGCTCCGCCATGGGGTGTGGCGGGAGGCGAGGGGCACTGCCAGCCTGGGCCTCTCCCAGCTGGAAACCACAGAGGTCACTGGAAACAGCTGCCTGGGTGTACACGCATGTGCACACACACAGACACAGTACAGATACGACTCGTGACAGGTACGTGTTCGTGGACACAGAGCACATCCAGAGGGACCACAGGATTATGGGAAGGCCCTGGGGCTGGCAGCAGTGCCATTCCTGCTGTGGGCAGGCTCTTTAAGAAAGGTCTGCAGCAAAGGGGCCAGGCTGCTAAGCTCAGGCGCTAGAAGAGGCAGCCACAGCTCAGCCAGACATCACAGCAGAGGCAACACACATCCCCCCAGAGCAGATGAGATAACAGATGGGACAGCAATGATTAGACAAAAAAACAGAGGAGGTGGAAAGTCCCAAACTGAAAAGCCCTCAAAGAAACGCCTGAACATAAAAGAGAAACAGTGATTGTCTCCATCCCAGCAGGATGGGGTAGATCAGATTTGGTACTTGGGGTCCAATTCCAAGTGGAGTAGCAGCCCCTGGGCCCCGCAGTGGGGTCTGGGGGCATTTCTGCTCTCGTTCTGGCCCGTGGACCCTGAGGGTCCCATCTCGCCTCCCAGCATCCGCACCCTGGTCCCGCCTGCACTCACACACACAGCGGCTCCTGGACGGATCCAGCAGGAGGCCGGGTCTGCAGGTGCACAGGTAGCTGCCCCTGGTGTTCACGCACTCTGAGTCCTGGCACAGGCCCAGCGTCAAGCACTCGTTGACATCTGCAGGATTGGAGGAGATGACCAAGCGCCTACCCTTCCCAGGCCTGGGGGAGGGGAGGGGCTGGGGCAGAGCTCTCCTATGATTCTCCAAATAGATGGACAGCAGTAAGAGAGCTGCTGTTTACTAAATGCGATCCCTCTCTCTGGGCCTCAGTTTCTCACTTGTAATGTGGGGATCAGGATAGCAATGACCATGTCGTCCTATTAGGGGGATAAAATGAGATGAAAATTGCAAATCACTGGGTCCAGGGACTTATAATAAAGGTCATAATATTAAGAGCTAATGTTTGCTGAGTGCCTCGTATGTGCCAGGTAGCACGCCAGGTGGTCTGCATATGATACCTGTTTCATTCTCACAGTTTTATCAAGTAGGTCCACAGGGCCTCATTTTATAAGTGAGGAAACTGGGGCTTCAGGAGTAACTTGCCCAAAGTCCCTCAGCTAGTGAGCGGTGTCCTGGGAAGTAACAGGGGGAGCAGACGAGGGGAGAGTTACAGTTGGAGGGTGGAGAATGGGCTGCCCAGTCCCTCCTGTTCAGTCTTCCTTGAGAGACTGCACAGCATCTCTGCCGGACCCAAGATCCAGGGACCACGTCCACAGTGAGAGGCTGTAGGATGGAGGCCCCCCTCCGGGAAGGAAGGAGAGGCAAGAGGTTGGAGGCAGGTGCTGGGAGTGGGGCAGAGGGTTAAGAGGGCAGGGGAAACCCCAGTCCTCACACTCTGAGCTCCAAGAAGTCAGGGGCGCTTTTGGTGATGGCACCTTTGTAGATGACAGTGAGCACGGAAGATGTGTGATGGTCACCCACCTCCAGTGCCAGGAGGTAACACACGGCATCCCAGTGTCATCAGAGCCGCCTGCTCACTCACAGGCTTTGGGGAAATTGGCACTGAGCACAGGAATAAAGGGGCTGAAAGATGACCCAGCTTGGGCACCAATGGGAACTGCTGCTTGGCAGGAGGTTCTGTAGGGAGGGAGAGCTGGGAAGGGGAACCGGTCCATTTGCCTCCAGTCTATGGCCAGAGTGATGTCTAAACACAAATCTGACTTGCCTCTTGTCTGCTGAGAAGCTTGTGGGCTCCCCATCACCTCCAAGAGGGAACCTCTACACCCTCACCTGGTATCCAATGCCCTCCACCATTTTCCAAAAGCCTGTGGCTGAGTCGGTGGCTCTGATGAGACCCTAGGATGACTGTGTTATCTCCTGTGGGTGCACTGGCTGTACTCCAGTCAGCCCAAACTGTTCCTTTGTTCAGGCTGGTCCCTCAGCCTGGAAACCCTGCATCCCTTTTAGCTGGCCAACTCTACTCATTTTTAAAGCCTAGGTCAGGTATCACCTGAAGACTTCCTTGATCCTCCAGTCTGGGAAGGGGCCCCACCATAGGATTCCATAGCACCCAATGTCTCTTTCTCTCGAGAGCATTTCTCTCATTGTGTGTAACTGTTAAGGCATCTGTCTTCACCTGGGGCAGCGGCTGTGTCTTATCCATCACTATGAACTAACACCTAGCACAATGGATGCAGCTCATAGCAATATCCCAAAATTGGCCTGTGGAAGTAGGAGAGAAGGATGGAGAGAGGAGGGATGGTACCTGCCAGTGCAAAGATGAGCAGGTCCCATCCCAGACAGGGAGAACACAGCCACAGATATGGAAAGGGGGAGGTTTCAGGGGGCAAGGCCTACTGGGGAGGGTCCCTTGTCATCCTGTATTCTGGGGGCTTGGTGGAGGGAGGGCAGAGAGCACATTTGAGATCCTGGCAATAACTTTAGCACTGCAGACTGGGAAACCTGCCAGGCGGAGAGGCCACCGAGGAGAGTTTAGATATGAGCAGCTCCATTGTGCTAAAGGCAAAAATACTGACTTCTCTCCATACCCAGTTACGAGGTACTTGCTTCATTGACCAGGAGGGAGGCTGAGTCTGGGCTGGGCTGGGTCAGAGGCATGCCCTTTTGCCTGGTCCAACTATCTGTTCTCATCTACGGGCCAGAAATCCCCACAGGCAGATAGCCAGCCACTCCAGACTCCTCTCTCCTGAAGCCTCCAGGGAGGGGGACCTAGGAGGCCGAGTCAATCCCCTGTCTCTAAACTAGCTTCACCCAAAGCAAACTGTACAGACAGCAATTTGTCCAGTTCTTAAAGCTCTCCAAAGGGGCAGCTCAACCCCAGGAGCCTGCCACTGGCTGGAAGGCCCAACTCATATCACACCTATCTCCAGGTGCACAGCCAGCAAGGGCTCCCTGCTCAGAGGCATGGCTGAGCCCCCCTTCCAGCTCTTCAATCCCGAGGTGCCCCTGGGCCTTGCCTCTCTGGGGGTCTCTAATGCAGAGCACCTATTCCTCAGCTGGCCTTATAGAGCCTACTAGCCAGGCCAGCAAGGCGGAGCACTGTGCTTTATGGTGCCCCTCCCCCTGCGCCCCCAGCCCCTCCACCTGTGCCCTCTCCCCTCCAGGCTGTGGGAAGGACACCTGAGCAGCTAAAGGTGCTTTGCTGGGAAAAGTCCAGAGGTCCCCACCAACTCAGGCTGACTTGATCTCCCACCCTGGAGTCAAAAGTCCTCCCATTCCAAGGAGAGCAGCCAGGAGGTGAGTGGATGTGCGAGGACTGGGGCGGCACCTTGAGGTACAGCACAACGCAGCCCTAGAGAGGCACCTGCTCAGATCTGAGTGGGGGTGGGTGGAGATGAGGAGGAGGGGACGGCTTGGCGCCCAGGCCCTTTCTCAGCTTGCACTATCACTATCTTCTGGCTTCCTTAGGCCCCTGGAAGCAGCAGCCCCCACAGATCCCTCAAGCGGGGGCTTAGAGGTGCCCAGTGGAGACCACTCAGACAGTGGCAGCCACTCCTTCTATCTGGGGGTGGGGTGTCTCCCTGTATCATCAAGCCTCTGTCATTTCCACTCCCCAAGCCCAGCCCTGGCCCTGGTCATCCTTACCTTGGCAGTGAGTCAGGTTCAGTCTCTTGTACCCCTGCGGACACTCCAGCTGGCCATTTTCAATCACTGGGGAAGCTAAGGAGTGAAGATACGGACAGTTTCACTGGGGCACCCTCGGCGTCCTCTGGTACCCATGCTGGGAAGCGGGGTGCAGTCTGGATATCCAGCACACTTTGCAGCGGCGAGGCCCCATCCCCCCAGGCCGTCGCGCTGGGTAGCTGCGCCTACTTGGACGAAATCTCTTCCCTGGCTCTCACCAGGCTACTCTCAGCCCACCTTGCTATTACTAAAAATGATACTAAGTGACTCTATGTCTTGTATACACAGTCATAATAATATAGTCATATAGTTCTTACATGCAGTATGTTATCTATGTTATACAATATAACATGTGATTGAACAAGTTTTATGTTTATTTTTTTACCTTTTGTTTTTGAAGTAATTATGGATTTGCAGAAAGTTGCAAAAAAAATAGTACAGTGAGGTCCTATGTATTCATCACCCACTTTCTCCCAATGGCTGCGTCTTACACAACTCTAGTAGTTTTGTTAGTTTTTAAACATCTGAATATGACAATTCACAGTCTGGTTCAAAGTTCAGTTTATTCTGATACTTGGTTTCAATGCCAACTTAGCTAACAAAGAATCCCACCAATCCCGGAAGAGTCTCACCATTGAGGGCACTTATAAAACCATGAGATTCATTCACTCACATTCACCTACCATGAGATGCTGTTGTTGAAATTTGGTGAGTAGATTTTCACATTCCCTGAGGTCAGTTAGTTGTTTTTACAAATTCAAAAAAAGTTAGAAAATTCCAGTTTTCGAGTTTTTCAAGTATGCAAGTGGAGAGGATTTACAGCAACAAATCACAGGATGATGAAATTATTTCCAAACATTCATCTTCAAAAGGTTCTCTCCCACCACAACTTCTTTGAAAAGCAGTCTTGCTTGACATTTATAACAAAATGGGAGAGGTCTGAGTCCAGATGGACCAACAAGGCAATAACTCTCAGTATTTTGGTACTGATACATATCTATCTCGATTTCACAACATTCCTCCTTACTTTAAAGATAGAGAGAAAAAAGTGTGGAAAACACACACACACACACACAGACCCCAACTGACATTCAATAAAAACAGGGAAAAGATCTCCACCACCTTGGAGGGGCAGATTTATATGTCAACCTCCAAAGACGTGCTTTAAAGATTTTTTTAAATTAATTAATTTATTTTATTTTTTATTTATTGCCTGCATTGGGTCTTTGTTGCTGCGCACAAGCTTTCTCTAGTTGTGGTGAGCGGGGTCTATTCTTCATTGCAGTGCGCAGGCTTCTTATTGCGGTGGCTTCTCTTGTTGTGGAGCATGGGCTCTAGGCACACTAGCTTCAGTAGTTGCAGCACGTGAGCTCAATAGTTGTGGCTCTTGGGCTCTAGAGCACAGGTTCACGGGTCTAGTTGTGGCACACAGGCTTAGCTGCTCCGCGGCATGTGGGATTTTCCCAGACGAGGGCTCAAACCCGTGTCCCCTGCATTGGCAGGAGGATTCTTAACCACTGTGCCACTAGGGAAGCCCAAGATTTTTTTTTTTTTTTTGAAGATTTTTTTTCTTGAAAAGCACTAGCAGATAGTATACTATAGCTGTCATCACAGAAAAATGCAGCAAATGTGGACCACCCATCCTTTTGTTTAAAAAAAATAAAGAACTCAAAATAAAGAACTCATCTTTCAGTTTGATGATTCCTTTGCTGAGACATAGCCAGTAATTCTCAAGGGGTACAGAGATTTCCACAGACACTATTCCAATACGAAGTTTGGTAAAGATACTATTATAATTTAAAGGTCTTTTTTTTTTTTAATAAAGTTAACCGCCTAATGACTTCCTATGGTAGCCTGTCTTCTCCTGGCTTTGACTTCTTTGTGGCAATAGCTTGCCTATGAAGGCTGTGGTGAGGTGACTTTACATACAGCATTCCCCAGCTGCATTACCTTGCTGGTCCTAGCATCAGCCACTGCACTTGTAGAGTTATTGGATAAACCTTATTTTTATTCAAGAAGTCATTTACTGTTGAGAATATAGGTATTCTATCTTCTGTATAGGTTTCGCCTTTAGTGGCTTAACAATAGATAGTTCTTCATATATATATTGTTGAAATAGATTCTTGCAAATACCAAGAAACATGTTAGGAGTACCTATACCTTCATCCAATTATACAGCAAAATGGGGGTGTCTCAGTGTTTTAAATTGTTTTTCTTTTTCTTTTTTTAATTAAATTTATTTATTTATTTATTTATTTATGTATTTATTTATTTAAGGCTGCCTTGTTGTCTTCGCTGCTGCCAGCGCGCTTTCCCTAGTTGCAGTGAGCAGGGCTACTCTTCGTTGTGGCACTCAGGCTTCTCATTGTGGTGACTTCTTGTTGCAGAGCATGGGCTCTAGGCGCGAGGGCTTCAGTAGTTGCAGTGCATGGGCTCAGTAGTTGTGGCTCGTGGGCTCTAGAGCGCAGGTTCAGTAGTTGTAGTGCACCGGCTAAGTTGCTCCACGGCATGTGGGATCTTCCCGGACCAGGGATCAAACCTGTGTCCCCTGCGTTGGCAGGCAGATTCTTAACCACTGCGCCACCAGGGAAGTCCGTAAAACATTTTTCTAATCAAGATAGCTTTTACTCTAGCATTAGCCGTTATCTCTGTGCACATTATACTCTGAAGGCAAGACTTGCTATTAATGACACTAGATATGAGCTGTATTTCATATTGCCTTCTTGATCATTTGGCTCCTGGGGTCCACGTTGGGTCCCATCTGAGAAGCGAACATTATTTTTACCTTGGAATTTGACTGATTACCTATCAGAGAAGTGTCAGCATTGCATTTTTAAATGATCACTTATGGTTATTCATATTATTTTAAATCCTGTTTCTTTGAAAGAATGTTTTAGAGTCATTTCTCCAGTTGGTGAGGGTTGCTTGAGTTAAAATTAGACAAACTAACCGAGAAACCCACAAGCGGGGCATTTGTCACGCATTACGTGTTGTGATACCAAAGACAAACATGAGCAGGCGCCGTATTTCCCTGGAAGCCCCACTCTTCCCTGAGGAAGCTTGCGACAGTCTGACGTAGGGACCAAGTAAGGACATAAATTAGTAAACCTTAATTTTTTTTTCCTTCAGATTAAAGAATTGTAGGACTTCCTAGGTGGCGCAGTGGTTAAGAATCCGCCTGCCAATGCAGGGGACACGGGTTCGAGCCCTGCTCTGGGAAGATTCCACGTGCCACGGAGCAACTAAGCCCGTGTGCCACAACTATTGAGCCTGTGCTCTAGAGCCCGTGAGCCACAACTATTGAGCCCAGGTGCCACAACTATTAAAGCCCATGCGTCTAGGGCCCTTGCTCCACAACAAGAGAAGCCACTACCATGAGGAGCCCGCGCACTACCATGAAGAATAGCCCCGCTGGCAACGACTAGAGAAAGCCCATGTGCAGCAACAAAGACCCAACGCAGCCAATAAATAAATTAAAAAAAAAGAATTGTACATTGAAGTTGTAGTTTGTTGGTTTTTGCCATGGATGGTCTTCCCCAGGGTTTGTGTGTTCTTCCACACGGGGACTAGGCTTCAGCCTAAAAGGCTGCAATGTGGAGATAAGTGAGGATTCTGAAAACGCTGACACTGAGAAGAAGGATAGGCGTGAGGCCGGAAAATGTGAGCGCCTGGCCTGGGGCCTGGTGGCATGAACTGAGGACAGGGAGGAGGAAAGAAAGAGGGGAAGTTGTTTGGAGAAACTCAGAAAGCAAGCTGATTAGTTGCAGCCTGAGAACATTATGAGGAGCAGAAGGTGGGAAGGAAGAATGTGAGGCTGACGCCCGGGGGCCGGAGAACCGAGACAAGGCGACATCCGGACAGCGCTTTGGAGGCGGGAGGCCTTTGGTGCATGTTGTCCTCTTTGTTTCTCACAATAACCCGACAAGGCAGGGCTCGTTACCCTCATTTAACAGATTAGGAAGGTAGGTGAAGCTCAGAGGGGGCTGAGTCGGGGCTGCAGCCAAGCTTCTGGCTGGGAAGTGCACATCCCGTCCCACACCCAGAGAGGAAGGGAGTGGGGAGCCAGAAGGCCAGGGCAGCAAGGCGGTGTCGGGAGGGAGAAGTCAGGCAGAAGGACCTCGCTTCTTTAGTGAGCAGGAAAGGGGTGGCAGAGAGCTGGGATCAGAGTAAGGGCGGGAACCAGCTGTGGCACCTGCAGGAAACCCCCGAGAAGCTGAGCAATGTGTGAACTGAGAGGAGCTGCGCTTATGCTTTCCTCTGCAAACATGTGCTTTTTCTGTAAAGTGATTTCCTCCTGAGAGGACACTGCCCTCTCACTGGCCTGAAGAGAAACTGTTGACTGGACAACTCTTGGTGAGGTCAGGCTTCTGGAGAGAAAGATGTGTCAAAGCCAGCATTCCTGGTGAAATGCCCATTTTTGCCAGCAAACCCCACCCCACCCACCTAGAACCAGGGCCCTCAGTGCCCTTCCTCACACCTCACAGAGGCCATCTATAAGGGGCTGGTTCCTCGTTTCTGTGAGACCAAGAGCAAGCAGTCAGTCCAGAAGACTCTGCTTATATCTCTTTGGGGGAAAGAAAGCTGAAGTGCAGGTGACCACGTGGAAGGGAGAAACCTTGGCTTGGGGTGAGAACTCAGCACCCACCCCCAGCTCTGGGTGAGATTTCGGCAGTGATGGAGGAGGATGGGTACCACCAGGGGTACCTCGCAAGTGCTCCCAACACACGCAGGCCTTCCCTTGTCACAGCGCTTAATGGGCTGTGCCATGGCTGCCTGTGTACTTGTCCATCTCTCCTGCTAAAGCGTAAGCTCTGCGAGGACAGGGACCTTGCCTTCTTTGTCGTTGCTATGTCTCTGGCGTCAAGCACAGCATGTGGAATAGTATAGGCACTCAGTCAAAAGGGAATGAATAATGGTAGCAAACACTAAAATAGCTCGTACTAGGGGTTAGGCCCTATTATAAAGGCTTTACAGGTAATAACTTATTTAATCCTCATAACAGGCCTTGGAGATACTTACTAATATTATCTCCAATTTACAGATGAGCAAACTGAGGCACAGAGAGGTTAGGAAATATGTTCAATGTCACCCAGCTGGTGGATGGAGCTGGGATTATGGGTCTGCCCCCAGAGGATAAATTCTGACCCCTTCCTCTCTACTGCCTGCAAGTGAATGAATCAATGAACTCGTGACAAGTCTTAGGAGTTGTCTGGGCCAAGAATCTTAGGATCCAGAGGCCACAGGGCAATGTCTGCCCAGCAGGAAGCATATCACCCTTCCTGGGAACTCCTCCTCTCCCTTTATAAAACAAGGGATCAGGAAGTGAATGGGGAAAAAAAAAGGCAGGGACATCCAGAAGGAGGTCAGAGGAACTAATCAGATGCTGGGCAAGTGCTCCACAATGTGTACAGCCAACGCAGCACGTAGGATCAGCAAGGGAAATAGTGAAGCACCTGTACTCCTCCCATGGCCCCTCAGCCAGATCAGGGATAAATCAAGGGTCAGAGAGCAGAGGACTTGTGGATCTGGAAGGAGAGACTGGCTGAGCTGGGATTCCCATGGGTGCTTCAAAGAGGCTCTTGGGGAGTGGCCTTGCACTTGACCTGAGAGGCCAAAGCAGTTGCTGAGGGGTCACCTGGACTCAACCTGAACTCCAAGGAGTCTGAACATCACCAAATGCCCGTGAAGCATGTACATCAGACACGCATAACTTTCCTGGTCAGGAAGCCTGGGCCCCGCAGGCCTGGAATTCAGGTCTTCTGGCCCGAACCCCGGCCCTGTCCACTCACCGCTGCACCGTGGCTGCTCACAGACGCGGAAGGAAGCAGAGGGGCACCCTGGCTGCAGCTGCCCCTGCCCTGCTGATTCTCACCCTTGGCTGCAGGAGTTCTCAAGGAGGCCTCAATAAGGGCAAACTAATTGCTGGAGATGGTTTTGGCCCTGACTGTGACAGCGCTCGGGGAGGAGATGGTGGAGACATATGTCTGGCCACAGGGCTGTTTACAAGCCACGCCAATCTCAGTCTGCAATGACAGTTGGCTGCAGCAGGGAGATGTGGAGGGTGCCCCGCCACACCTCCTTCTGCCCAGAGGACACACACACACACACACACACACACACACACACCACAAGGCTAAGCTTGACGCACAGCGGCATGGAGCTGAACCCCTCAGGCGGGTAAGCTGGAGAGAAACTTTGACTCCCCTGGAGCAGTGGAAAGAGTGTGAGTGCTGGGACAGCCAGACTCGCATCTAATTCCAGGCTCCACTCTGACCAGCTGTGTGACCTGGGGCACATTTCTTAACCTCCTTCAGTTTTAATTTTTTCATCTGTAGAAGTGGGGACAGAAACTTGGTTCATCGGTTGTAGTGAGGATTAACTTTACTGAAACAACCAATGTCAGACCGAAACTAGCACAATGCCTGGCACAGTCTCTGTAGGTGTTCTTCAAGGCTTCCTCACTCCCTCCCTGCCTCCATCCCTTCTTTCTTCCTTCCTTCCAGGAACACAGTTTCAAGGAAAGCAAGCTGGCCTGCTGCCCTCTCACTGGTTGGAGAGACTTGGGCAAGTTACTCTCTGAGCCTTGGTTTTCTTATCAGTTAAGTATAAGAAATTGTCTTATCAGACAATTCCTTTCTCAGGGGGTTTATTGTGAACATTAAACAGGCATGCAAAACTCTGAGCACGATACTTGCCACGTATTGGTCATTATAACAATGTCTGTTACTTCAGATATTCCTTCTTGGTGAAGTCTTAATGGATCCCTCCAAGGACTGTGGAAATTCCACCCAAAGATGGGCTCTGACTGCTTCCTCAGGGCAGCTCCAGAGCCCACGTGGGTGTCTTGGTCACCATGAACAGTGAGGAGGAGAGGGGTCTGGTCAGAACCCTGGCCCAGACAGGTGCCACTCCAGCCACCCCAACTCCATCCCTCCCTAGGGCTCTCTGAGCCAGGGATATCACATGTCAGTGACACCCCTGCTGCGGTAGGAAGGGCGCTAACTGGAGCTGAGGCACATTTTGCAGGAGGCTTCGAGTCCCCTGGAAGATCTCAAAACAACCCTGAGCCAAAGAGTCAACGCTTTTTTCAGTCCAACAACTGGAATTCTGAAAGTCTCATTTCTTCAGGGCAGGAGACTGGGCGTCCGACCCAGAGTCACAGGGAACAGGAGCCCCACCCAAGCACAGCTCTTCCCCCAGCCGGGGTCCTCTAGTTCGGCGAACGCCCAAGCCAAGAAGCAGAGAAAGCAGATCACAGAGTGATTAGAAGCAGGGGTCTGGGGTCACATAGACCTGGAGTTTCAGGCCCAATTTCCTCATGTGTAAAATGAAGATAGTAGCACCCACCTAGAGATGTTGTTAGGATGCAAAGAAACGAAAACGAACTCAGCGTGGTGCCTGGTGCATATGACATCCTCTGAATAAAGGGCTGCTAATGAGGGCGTGATGAGAGTGATGAGTGGTGCTGCTGTGTGTGCCCTAGGACTCTCTGCCCCAGCCTCAGACATCACCTTCACATGCCCCCTCTCCCCAGGGGCTGGCATCACAGACCCACACCTGGAATACCCCTTGCGGGCAAGGACCATGGCGAAACCCAGCCAAACCAAGGCTTTCCGTCTACGGAGAGTTTCAAATACATTTTCAGACGTATGTGTAAACCTCCATTCCCTCAAAAGTCAATTTGCTTCCCCCACTCCTTCCAAACACATGCTCTTGGTAGGCACGTTCCTCATGGTGGGGAGCTCAGTACTTTTGGAAACATCCCATCACATCGCTGGGCAGCGGCCGTTTTTAATAAGTTGTCCCTACTGCTCAGTTTCCAGTTGAGCTCTGCCTCCTAAAAACATCCACACATAAGCTTTTGCCCACCCCCCACCCCCAAACCACAGGGAACAAGCCTACCCAATCCCCCCCACTCCCCCGGGTATTTCTTTCAACACATCTCTGTTAACTCAGGCCTGCGTTGCCGGTTGCTGCCCTGCCTGTCTGTTCAATCCAGTCCTCTGGCGGGATGCTGTCCTTTACATACACACAGAATAAAATCCTGGGATGCACCCTCTTGACCGTGAAATCCTGGTCTAGCATCCTGATCTGTGTTGCCTTCAGGCAGCGCCCCCGCCACACACACACACCCCCCGCCCCTGCCCCCGCTGAATGATTAGGGAGGTCCTGTTCAGCTAAGAATCAGACGCAGTTGATTTGAATCCTAGCTCTCCTGTCCTAGCTGGGCGACCTTGAACAAGTTCCTCAGCCCTCTTGGAGCTACAGTTTTCTCCTCTGTCAAATGGGGATAGTTTCTCAGCTTGCAGGTGGCTGCGATGATGAAATGAGATAACGGAGGTGAAAAGCACAGCACAGTGTAAAAATTCAGTAACTGGCGGCTGTTGTTGTTTTCACGAGGGAAAGATACAGAATTCCTTGAAGGGGCAGAGCAGGAGAATCAGCTCTCCCCGGAGATACAGGGAGGGGCCTGGCTTCTGAGGCGAACTCGTCCCACGCCAGGCGGACGGGCAGATGGTCTTGCGGCAAAGAGCAGGGCCCCGTGCGCACTCTGTGTGCCGGCCCCGCCTGCCCCAGCAAAGGGGCCTTGGGGCTGACGCAGCCAGTGCCAAGCCAGATGGGGCAGCGGCCAACTTTCCAGTCAACCCAGATGTCTGTCTTTCTCGGATGAAAACTCAAAAATGTGGCCTCAATCAAAGTGGCTTCTGAGAGCTGTGTTCCCTCCAGACCCTGGCTGGGGGACTGCAGAAGCTCTGAGCCAGGGCCTTTGATAACTCCCCAGAGGTCAGGAAGATGTGGCTCAGGCCAGGTCCTGACAGGTCCGCTGCATCTGTCACTCAGAGTGAAGGGAGAGGAGGTGGGGGACCAGAGGCTGGCCGAGATCCACTCCCTCAGCCATTTCCCCGAGAAAGAAGGCACTGAGGAATTTTTCTGGAAGAAGAGGGATTTGTCTGTGCTATGTAACTGAGACTTCAGGGCAGTCCTTTTCCACGTTAGAAATAGCAGCATTCTGTAGGGACCGTCTTCCACAGTCCTGCACAGCCTCAGAAGCCAAAGATGACTGCGGGGAACTCCCCCTCCCACGGCCGCTGCTGGCTTTACTACGTCTCTCACTCCCTGATTCTACTAGACCACCTTCAAGGGATGACAGGGCCCTTCCGCGAGGGGCACAGCCTGACTTTATCAGACTAGAAATAGAGATTCAGAGACAGGGGCAAAGCCACCAGGGCTGAGAATGTTCTAGAACTCAGGAGTATGACCGTCTTGCCAACCATTCCCAACCCACGCCAGCAGCCCGCCTTTTTTTTTTCCTGAGTCTTGCACAGTAGCTTGCCTGTCTTGCCTACTTAAAGAAACATTCCCCACCCCGGCCCCAGGCTCGGGCGTGGAGCTAAGTGTCTGGCACCCTGTCAACACAAACAAGGTTCCCTAGCATCTTGCCCCTTCTCTCTACAATGCCCAGCTGCACTTTAATGCATTTCAAATGTTTACATTGTCCTGTCTTTGTAATTTCTTGCTTGGTGCGGGGGAATGCTTAACATCTCAGGGTCTACCCCCTGGTGCCCAGCTTGCTGAGATGTGCTGAACACAGTGAGGGAGCAGTGCTAGGAGGCACTGCCTCGGACAGGGAGGGGGTGAGGGCTCAGCCTTGGACATGTTCTCCAGGAAATGTTCTCACTCTCTTGATATCACCCGCTTGTGCAATTTCCTTGAGTTGTGAAGCCCTTTCCCACCTCTTTGGCCTACTCTAATAATTCTTCAGATCTCATCCTGGATGTCTCCTCCTATAAGAAGCTTTCCCTGATCCACCAGTTTGAGGAAGGGTCTCCTACCCCACAGTGTACAGACGGGCCGATTGCGCACTGCACCAAAGCACCACATCTAACAGGATCATTGGCATCCTGGATTCGTCTAATTATAAAGACTATTTTGAACACATGGAGGGGGCCCCCTTCTCTGATTTGCACAAAGGTGCTACAGGAGCTATCAGTGGCCCCAGTTCTGCTGTCTGCACCTCCCTCCCCAACCAGATTGTAAGCTTGGAGAGGCAAGGCACTGTTTCTATCTGTTAAGGGCTGCACACTGTTCTCCACTGTTAAGGGCTGCACACTATGGGTACTTCAAGTGGGTACTTCATCAGTGTAAATATTTGTTGGCTGAATGGAGTGTGGGATACAGAAGTCTCAAGGGTGGGTCTGACCAGGAGGAAGAAAAGTGATGAAAACATCTTTGACCTGCAGGGGGAGATGCTGAGCAGTTCCACACACTCCTCCCTGTGGGGCAATGAGTCCAATCCCTTTTCCCTTCTTGGAGGGATACTTTCTAACAGTAACTATAACAGCTACCACTTACTGACTTAATGCTAAGTACAGGCACCATCTCATTTACCCTCCACAGCAACCCTACGAGGATGGCACTATTACTGTCTCCATTTCACAGATGGGAGATGGAGCAGTGAGAGGCCAGCAGGCAGAGCAGGGACTGGTACCTGCCAGGTATTGGATGCTCAAGCCTGGAAACTTAATACTACCCTTGTTGCGTCACCAAAAATTCTATCACACCATGAAACTGTCCACATTTATTTTTAGTTTGGAAAATATGGTCACAGCTTCACAGCTGAGCCTGAAGTTAGGAACAGCCCTGCCACTCCCACCTTTGGGCTCTGGGCCAGGCCCCCCACAAAGCTGACTCACCAAGTCAACTGCTGACAGGCAGAAGAAATACATGCCAGGCCCGGGTCCAGGCCCAGGAGTGAGGCCTGTGGGGAGGAAGCCAGGCCGAGCGGGCAGGAGCCACACTCAGGCACAGGCACCTTGTCAGCCGCCTCCCAGCTTTAGGTTCAATGCCTATGAGAGCGGCATCTACTCACTCCTGAATTCTCAGTGCTCAGTATACACAAGGCACCTGGTGAGTACTTGCTGAATGAACGAGTGAGTGAAAGAGTTAGGTTTTCCCACCATCCAGAAGAGGGCTGGGTGCTGAGCGTCCCACACCCCAAGGCCGAAGACATTCTGGGATGGATGCCCAACCCTGATTCAAAGATTGGGAGGCAGGAAACAGGAGGTGAGGAGCGGGCCTAGGGGCGCCTCCAGGGAGAGAATGAGGGAAACACTGCGTCACTAAATCAGGATCTCTGGGCCCCTGGTACCTGGGCAGGGGGTATGTGGAAGGGGGTTGAGAGGTAGCAGAGGGCTCAGCATGGGATGGGATTCCTAAAATCTGAGCAAGAACAACTGGCCAAAGGGAGTAACCCATTCCAGGCCATCAGATGGAGCCGACAGGCTACGATGCCCTTGGCGGAGGGTCTGAGCCGTTGGGAGCCTCCGCCACCAGCCAAAGGCACACTCTAGGCAGATTTGGAAAGCTGCCTAGTTTACCAGCCTTATCTACCTGCCTGGCCTCTGAGACCCTGTTGGGAGATGCGGGTGGGAGGGTGCCTGCAGCAGAGGCTGGGCCCTGGGAGAGCTTTGCTCACAACCCTGGACCCTGGCACCCAGCACTCACCTGGTCTGGGTGGACACGGGGCACAGGAGG
Source organism: Hippopotamus amphibius kiboko (assembly GCF_030028045.1). Classification (NCBI taxonomy): domain Eukaryota; kingdom Metazoa; phylum Chordata; class Mammalia; order Artiodactyla; family Hippopotamidae; genus Hippopotamus; species Hippopotamus amphibius. The sequence goes on from NC_080189.1 coordinate 160,120,188, forward strand.
TCACCCCCCAGAATGCTCCCACACTGCCACAGCAGTCATCTTGGGCAGTCAGCTCCAGCAGGGGGTTGGCACACTGGAAAAAAAGCCATGGACACTCGTCACCTGCTTCCCTTCCCTGCTGTGCACAGAGATGTCCCAGGAAAGCCTGAGACATGAGCTCACCCCTCACATCCTGCCAGAGAATGCCCCCACCCAAGGGAGGGGAGGAGAAGGGAGGAGTTGTCCCGGGAGGAAGCAGAGAAACCCAAGGTTCACTCTGCCAGACCCTAAACTTGGGGGGGGGGGGTGACAGGGACACATCCAGACAAGATCTTCTCTGTGAAGTCTGCAAACTGCCCCCATCCATGTTTCCAGCACACAAACAGAAGGGTCCCAAAGGATGGGCTTTCCTCCCTCAAACTGCAGGGAATGCCAGGGCCACCTCCCAAGAGCAGCGTCCATGCTCAGCGACACCACAGCTGAGAGGTGAGGAGGATCTGGGGTCCCTGTCCCTTGGCTACTCCCCACCTCCTCCAGCTCCCTAACCTCAGGAGGGGTTTCTGGAAATGCCAAACTGCAACCCTAGGAAAAACCATCCTAAGTCTCGCTGCCCGGTCTCAGAAAGATCCTTAGCTGCCTGGACTCAGAAAAGCTCGCTTGATTTCCCATCACTGACTGAGGATGTCACCAGGGGTAGGGGGGATGGAGTGTCTTTTATTTTTGCACCCCCAAGGCTTTGGGATTTAACCTACATTTGCAAATTTCACATCTCTGTGACTCCACTCTTAACGGAAGACCAAACTCCTCATCAGATCTAATAGACCCACTGTCCGCGCAGCGGGGGTCCTACACTCAGCTCCAGGAGAGCCCAAAATTTGCTGGGACATGAGGACATTGGTTCCCCTCCAAAGGGGACCTCTCTTGGGACCTCTTTTGTATGCCTGGCACTGATAGGAACCCAGTGGAGCCCAGGTAGGAGGTCCAACCTCTCTATACTCAGGCAATTTTAATGCCCTGAGTTTTCCCATTTGGGGAAGGGGTGACCCTGTAGACTCACATTCCCTAAGAGCAAGGAGGAGAGAGAGAAGGGGAGGGGCCCTGCAGGGAGCAGTTGCTGTCTCAGAAGCCCCCGGGGCTGAGGCAGAAGCTACATTCTCACCTGTCCATTCACAGTGCTCAGGTAGCACCGGCCCAGCAGTGCTGGAGGCCTGGGCACCACTAGGGGTGGTGGCCGAGGAGCCTCTCTGGACCGAGCGGGGATGCTGTTGCTGTCCCAGTGGCTGTGGCCAGGCCTGGCCGGGAGCCGGAGAGAGGGTCTGGTCTCCACGCTGTTCTCCTCCGGGGCCTCCTCGGCCTCGCCCCGCACCCGAGCCACCTGGTGGACCTGCACAGAGGCCTCGGGCGGGTGGCGGATGTGCACCTTCACCAAGGAGGGGTTCACGGAGGCTGGGCACAGGGGCTGGGGTCAGAGGTGGGGAAACAGGGCCCCACCCTCCGAGGAGTGCCAGCAGCCCTGGGCCAGGCGGGCCACCGGCTGTGTGTCTCCCCCAAACTCTCCTCCATTTCTTTACTCTCTACTCAAAACCCAGAACGATTCCCCACGGAGGACAGAACAGAGCACAAACTCCTTCACTCCACACCTTCCCATGAAGAACCTTCATTACTAACTTCCAAACCACCTTCCTGATTCTACCTCCCGCCACGATCCTATACAGCACTCGAACTCCAGCCCAACCAACCCTGCTTGGCCCCCACTCCATGCCTTTGTTCACACCAGTCCCTCTGCCCAGGAAGCCCTCGCACTCCCCTCTGCTTAACCAAAGCCTACCCATTATTTAAGGCCTAACCAAAGTCTACCTCCTCCAGGCAGCCTTCCCTGAACACCCCAGGCTTGGGGCTCTCTATCCCCTGATCTCCTACAAAATTCTGTATTTGTCGTGTCCTTTATTTGGCACCTAATAACGGAAGGCAGAGGAAAGGAAATGTTTTATGATGCTATTCTTTCTCATCCCTCTCTTGTCCAGGACCATGGGTTCCTTGAAGGGAGGACCCTATGTTTATACCCTTTTGTCTCCCCCATAGCACCCAGTAGGGGGTAAGAGCAAAACAAAAATTGATAAACTCAGATGGAAGGGCAGAGGAAAACTTAGGGACTGAAACTGAGCCCTGAGGGTGGAGGAGAAGGGAGGGCTGGAGACAGCTTCCCATCCCCTCCATCAAGATGCCAGTACGCACCCTACGTGGTTACCTAGCATGCCTCTCAGCCCCATACTCACCCAGCTGGTTGGAGAGAGGCAGTGTGAAGGTGGACTGCTTCAAGGGGCTCTCCAGGGGGGCCCTGTGGCGGGGGCCCCTCTCTGGAGGCTCCCTGTCCAGCTTGGGGATGGGCAAGTGGCAGAACTTGCCGGTGGAGTTGGTGGGGCACCAGCATTCGTCCCTGCCGATGCAGCGGCCTCCGTTCAGGCAGGGGATCTGGCAGAAATCTACAACATCGACCTTAAGGTGACTGGCGGTGGAAGAACACAGCAGCACCTACTATGTGGCCAGTGGGTGACAACAGGGAATCAGGGGGAACAGGACCCACAAATCTGGATGGCTTTGGGAACCGGGCACCCCCTGAAATGCAGGGACTTTCCAGGAGGCCTGGGAGTGAAGGAGGATGGATAATAACCAGGCCTTCCCTTTCCTCGACCCCACAATAACTTGGGGGACAGGACGCGGTTGGGGGAGTGGCGCTGTTAACTCCTTCCCTTTTCTGTGGAGGAAACTTGGCTTCGGAGAGGTTACATGACTTGCTCAGAGTCACATGTGACAGAGCTGGGTGAGGACTCGGCACTGTGTGATTGGAGACAACTCACAGGAGCCACAGTAGGAGATCACTGGGCTTCCTTCCTGCAGAAGAGCTGGGCTCCAGCCCAAGGCAGGCCTGTCCCTCCGGCCACCCCCGCACCCACCCCCAGGGCCAGGTGGGAAGTGTCTGAGTGGGGAATGGACTCACAGATGCGGAAGCCAGACTTGGGGTCGTGCCCTTGGCCGCTCTGGCTATACAGGGTGGTGGTGTCACCACGCTCACAGCTGTTGGCACAGCGCCCTTGGGCACAGGTCTGCTTGCAGATGGTGGGAGTGAAGATGATCTTGATCTTCTTGATTTTCTCTGTGAGATTCACCCCTGCAGAGAGAGGGCTTGGGTCCAGGGGGCAGGGCTGAGAGGCACAGCTGTGACCTCCAGGGGCTGGTTAGAAAGGCCCACGGGACTGGGTTGAGTCCATCCCAAGGGCATTTGCTAAGTACCTCCTGGATGCGGGTCCCACAGTGGGGGCAGAGTAACAGCTCACAGAGTAATAGCTCACAGTCCAACACCTACCGAGGGATGCGACAGGCCAGCAAATGAGTTCATGCTTTGTGCACAGTAACTCTCAAACTTCTTGAGTATTATTTTAGGTGGAACCATTAGAAATTGCCATCTTTGTAGGTTAAAATGCTTGAATATTGGCAATGTTCCTCTATCCAAGCTAACATTCCCATTTGACAGTTAAGGAAACTGAGGCTCGGAGAAGGCCGGGTTGCATCCCAAGTCACACAGCTAGTGAGGGCTGCAGCTGGGCTTTGAACCAAAGGGCAGAGAACAGAATGTAGCTCAGACTTGCCAGAATAAAGAGTTTTCCAAGAGAATGCCTGAAAGAATGATTAGAGTCAGGTTTTGGAGGCCCTAATGGCCAGAACAAGGATAGGGCACTTTATTTGGTTGATGGTAGGAAATCGTTGACAATTTTCAGTGAGAGATCAAAGAGGAAATGGGGGCCAGGTAATGCCCTCCCAGCTGGGGTGGGCAGATGGATGGGGAGGCAGGGTGACCGGTTGGGAGGTCATCGCAGCAGTATGAACTGAGGTCACTTCATTTAACACGAGTGGTGGCAGTAGAAATACAAAGGAGGGGTATTCATTCGTACAGGGGGCCCAGGGAGGGAAGCCAGGAGGCGGAGGGGTTGAGAAGGGAAGTATAAAAGGTCCACGTAGACTTGACTGTGAAGGGAGTAGAGATAGAAAGGAAGGCAGTGGGAAGTGGAGAAATGGCTGTGTGTGTGTGTGTGTGTGTGTGTGCATGTGTGTGTGAATGGGAGAGCTGTAAGCAACTGTATACGCTGTAGGAAAAGGGCTGAGGGGGGACAAATTGAAGGGGGAGGAGAGCCAGGGTGGGGGCGGGCAAATGACAGCCTAGGGTCCCAGAGGAGTCAAGAAACAGTGGGATGTGCCTTAGATAAGAAGAGGGGCACTTCCTTTCCAAGATGCCAAGAAAGGTCATCAGCTATAAAAAGGACACTGATGCATGTTGTTTACAACATGGATAAACCTTGAAAACGTTATACTAAGTGAAAGGGCCAGACACAAAGGCCACATGTTGTATGATTCCATTTATATGAAATGTCCAGGATATGCAAATCTGTAAGGACAGGAAGTAGATTGGTGGGACCAAGGGCCAAGGTGAGAGCGGGGGTGGGGAAGGGAGTGACTGCTTAATGGGCATGGGGCTTCTTTTTGGAGTGACGGCAATGTTCTGTAATTAGATAGTGGTGGTGGTTGCATAAAATTGTGGATATACTGAACACCACTGATGTGTACACTTTTAAAAATAATTAATTTTTGGCTGCCATGGGTCTTAGTTGCGGCATGCAGACTCTTAGCTGTAGCATGTGGACTCTTAGCTGCGGCATGCAGACTGAGTTGTGGCATGCACGCAGGATCTAGTTCCCCAACCAGAGATCGAACCCGGGCCCTCTGAATTGGGAGCACAGAGTCTTACTGACTGGTCCACCAGGGAAGTCCCTGGTGTGTACACTTTAAAATGGTTAACTTTATATTATGTGAATTTCACCTCAATTTTAAAAATGGGAAACAAAAAAAGGCAGTCAGCTCAGGCACAGGTTTAGGTAAGGGAGTGACTGATGTGTGTGTGTGTCGGGGGCAGATGGGCAGGAAGTTGAGGACTCTGGGGACCCGAAATCATGGCCCTGGAATGGGGCTGGGGAAGGTGGGGGCAGCTTGGAGTAGCTGCTCTGAGGAATGAGAGAGAGAAAGTGTCCAGGCACACCGGGAAGGATTGCTGGGCAACGACCAAGAACGTGCGGAGGCGTGAATCTTCAGGGATGCTCAGCTCTCCCCTCTGGGAAGCAGAGGCCCTGCTGTAGGTGCTAAGGAAGCAACTGGTTGGGTTGGTGCAGGAGGGTTGGGGTTTGCAGGAAGGATGAGGTGGAAGGACCAGGGCCAGGGAGGTGATATGAAAGAAGCAAAGGCAGGACAGGTGACAGACAGGGCAGAAATGGAGAAATCAATGTCTAGGTTGTCTCAAAGAGGCAAAGTCTCCAACAGCTGGTTTGGGACCCCTGGAGCCTGACACAAAGCAGGTGCTGGACAACTGTTTGTTCATTGGCTGAAAAGGTGAGGGACAGGGTGACAACTCAGCCCTTCTGAGAGGGTGAAGGGGGAAGCCAATTTGGGGAGAAGAAGGTCCAAGATTTAGATGCCCTGCTCTTTGAGGACCCAGAGAGAGGGCGTCCTTACCCCAGGAGGGTGACGAGTGGTCCAGATATGCTGCCTGCTGGGCCCCATCCCTCCGCTCAGGGCCTGGTCCCATGGGCAGGGCATTGGAAGTCAGCTGGCCGCTGGCCGCCGTAGCCGGATAAAGTCGGACGGTCTGGGACAGCCCCACCTGCTGCTGGGAGGGCTGGGTCTGGCTGAGCCCACTCAGGGTCCTGTGGAGACAACCGGGACACAGGGTTCGCATCCAGGAGCAGCGTCTCGGTGCCCTTCCTGTTCAGGGCACCCCCCCTCCCGCCTCTGCACTAGAAGAGCGTTCTCTGTTTGGCTGCCTTCTTGCCAACTCCAGGAAAATGGAGGTGCCCTGAGACAGGGAGCCTGGGCTAAGCCCAGCCAGCTAGTTCGGCGGGAATGCCTACCGCTGTGCGGAATTGCCAGGCTTTGGCTGGGTATTCTGGGCAAGTCACTTAGCTTCCCTGGGCCTCGGGGCCCTTGACTGCAGAAGGAAGGTGTTAGACGGGTCCCATGTAGCTCCGACATTTGAAGAGTGTGAGACTGTTACAGACCAGCACTTGCCCGAAAACCAAGTCCTGTGCCTGTCACTGGCCACTTAATACAACCTTTCATACAAATTGCCTGTGGAATAGGGGCCCAGCAAATACACGTTCACAGACTGATTCAGGAGCAGAGCCCCGAATTTCCCTCTGGTTAATTTTATCGTAAAAATAATATAACAACAATATTCAAGGAGAAAAAGATGAAAGCATCCTCTCCCACCCCAATACAGCAAATACTTTGGCATATTTCCTTTCAGCCTTTGCTCAAGTATATGTTCTCACACTATTGTCATCGCCTGCAGATACCACCTAAATTCTGATGTTTCACTTAATATTAGATCTTACCTTATGCAGTTCCTCAGTTTTCATATTTATTATCTTAATTGCTACACGATCGTCTATCTGAAGATGAATCACAATTTATTGACATTCTCCTGTTACATATTTAGATTATTTTTAATTTTTAATTGTGGACATCCTGACTCATGTGGCTTTTTTTCTTCTGTTAAAATATTCCTGTAGTATAGGGGGATTCACTCAACTACTTTTTATTCTGTATATTTAAAAAATGCTTATAAGAAATATTTTGAAAAAGATTATTTTAGGATTAATTCTGTGGACTAGAATGACAGTATCAAAGGTTACAAACATTTATGGCTCTAGGTATACCCTGGAGGATTGCTCTCTGAATAGGCTGCATCGAAATGGATAAATGTACCACTCAGAGTGCGGGCTCATAAGCATAGCGATTATTAATTTTGTGTAAATCAATAATAATCATAAATGATACTGCAATGTTGCTTTATCTCCCTTTTCTATTATTTCTGAGGTTGAATTTTTTTCATACATCTATTTACCACTTGAGAAACTTTTCTGCTCGTGTCCTTTGATATCTTAGCTATTTGAGTTTTTGTCTCATAAATTTGAACATGTTTTTATGTATGTCATTAGGCAGGCCATTCCACAAAGCAGTCTTGTAAATACTCTGTCACTGTCACAATGTATCAATATGTGAACTATGGTATACATGACTGTCTGGACTGTGGTGGGTGGGAGCACACTGTAGACATTGAAGCTGAGAGAGTAATTACTTGTCCAGGGTTATACAACAGGTAAATCAGGGCCCCAGGATTCCAGCCCAGGGAAGTGTGACTCCTGTGCCACCCAACAAAGCAGTCCAGACTATGACAGAAGCTCAGTCTAGAAGCCTCTGCTCAGGCCTGTGGTGGTGCTCTTTCCTCCAGTAGGTACCCCTGTAGCCGCTCCACTGGATTCTTTGCCCAAGATAATCTCCTGGGACCCCCTGCCTCCATCATCCCTGCTCCAGTGCTGTTGGCCCCAGGTGTCCGGGCCATGAGCAATCTCCCGCTCATCCTTTCCTGGCAGAAGCCAGACCAGGAAAGGTGTTAGAATCCAGCACCTTCCAGCCCTTCCTTGTTGGCCTGAGACTTGGCTCCTGTGAGTTTCAACACTGCCCTCCTTCCAGTGCAACCGGTCACAAATCCTCACCCCGACAGCCCCAACCATGCCTCAGCCTGCTTCCCAAGTTTGAGGGCTGGAGTGAAGAGGCCCCATTAGACACCCCAGAAGATCTGGGAGTTGTGATGGACCAGAATTGGGAGCCCCGTCCTCAGGCCCCTGCTCCTCACTCCCAGAAGGTCAGCACAACCAGCTGCAGCAGAAAACACAATGCTTCCAATGGCTTCCGAGAGTTCACCGAGGAGCGAGAGGTAAGTGAGCTGGTGGGCCTGTGGGAGTCTCCTCCTGGTGGCACCAGGCTGGTGCCAAGGCTCAGCTTGGTGTCAGCATCACAGAGCACCACGGGAGGTGAAGGGAGTAGTTCAGGTTCTACCCAGAGCACCTGGGACATTTCTGAACTTGACACTGACAAAGAGCTCTCCAATCCGGTCGAGGTGGAAACTCAAAGGCTTCTTTCTCCGCAGTTTGCTGTCACCGTTGTTATCGTTGCCGTCACTTGTTTCTTGCACTGGAACTCCATGCTAATGGCCCCAAGATTCCTGAGTTCAAATCCCTTGAGGGCCAATGGTTTAACTTTGCAGAGAAGAAAAAAAATGTATTCCCTAGTTGTAGAAAGGACCTGTCTGTACAAAAAAGAGAGGACAGGACGTGGGCCAGGCAGGTGTCAGTTCTGCCTCCTACTTGAGCAGTCACTGAGCGCCCCTGAACCTCAGATTCCTAATCAGTAGGATGGGGATAGGGACCCCCACCTCACTGGGTTGTGGTGAGGACCAAGAGGAACAGTGAGACCATGTGCTCATTTTGCAAATATAAATAAGTGGCCACAAGTTGAAAACTATGTCAGAATTTTAAAATCACATGAACAAAGAAAAAAAAGCTCAAGTTACAGTTTAGATCTCTCCCTGAACCACTAAAAATTCTTCTTCATCAAAGGGGAATAAAAGACACTCCAAATATCTTGTTATACTGTCCAAGCAGCCTTACGTATAAAGGGCCAAATGACTAATCTGGTGTCAACACATTTTTAATGACCACAGCCTTCTGAGCTCAATCCATTGTCATATACTGCTGTGATGGGGACTTCAGTTTAAATGACAGAAATCAAAAAGTCCTGCCTTTTAAGAGGCTCACAGCCAAGAAAAAAGGTAGCCTTGGTTCTTTGATAGGTCTTATGCTGAAACCACCCCTTTAAAGAGACAGCTATCTCCCTTCATACACCCCAGCCCAGTCCTTGAAGGTGGGCAGGGAGCGAGGAGGCCCTGCCACGTGTGGAGGGTTGTGGGCTCTCAGCTCAACTCTGGCTACCAGAGAGTGGTGACAACAGAGGCAAGTGAGGGCTTCACTGGGAAGGAGACTTTCTTTTACTACAGAAGTACAAGAGGACTTGTACTTGGGGGCTTAGAAGAGGGCTCTGTCCCCTCTCAGTCTTGGAAGAGCTGCTGCGATTTCGTCAAAGGATAGTGGTTCTCAGACTCGCCTGGCACAAGTTTATCTCTCAGGATTGCTCCAGGGAGGACCTGGCAGAGATGCCATGGTGGACAGGAACAGCTCTCTCTAGACTTCAGGATTTCATGGCTCAGTAAAGTTTTGAAACAAATTTAGGGGACCAACATAAAGTTGCCAAGTTTTTATCTAGGTAACACATTGAAACACACACACACACCCTTACCAATTATTACCACCATAATTTCATGAAAGTAAAGATACTTCAGTGCCAGTAAAAAATATTTGAATAAGCTTCACTTCATGGAAATCTCACCTCATTGACTTTACTTTTTTATTTCTTCAGGGACTGATGAAAACTCCATCACAGACCAGCATGGAGCCGGGGGGGAGCCACTAGGCTATGTGATCCACCAAGATTTGCTCCGGCCCGAGGACTCTCGGGCTCTTTCAACCAATTTGGGAAGAAAACCTTCCCATCCCAGCTGGTGGGATCTTCAGACCTGAGGCAAAACTCCCAGGACAGTGCGTGCCCATAATAATGCCACTCAGTTAAACATGGTGCGCCCACATCCTGCCCGACACACTAAGGTTTTCAAACAGTGATGGGGAGACCAGTGGGTGAGCGGCTCCGTGCCCTCCACCCCACCCACTTTCACCCTAGTCTGATGGCTCCGCTCTATCTAGTTTACAAATGGGCTTCCACATACTATTTTGTCTGCTAAGTGTTCTGCTGACAAAAAAAAGTTTAAAAACATCACTACAAGGTGCACAGAATAGTTATAGCTCTCATGGATAGAGCACTGAAACAGGTGCTTTAAATGCATCATCTTATTCATGATACTTTATTGAATGAAAAAAGTAAGTTGCAGAATAATAGGGACAGTAACACTTCCAGGTTTTCGTTTGAATAAAAACTCTCTCCCCTATAGATATTTACATAGACATGGGAAAGGTCTGAAAGGATCTGTAAACAGTGGCTGCCCCTTGGGGATGAGAGTGACTGTGTATGTGTAACTACTGTTTTACAATTTATGTTTCTATATTTTTAGATTTTTTTCAGTAAAAAAAAAACTTTTAGTTTTACAGTAAACGTGTTATTTTGTAATAAAAATAAATCTCTATTTTTCCCAGCAACTCCGATTTATAGGTAAGGAAACTGAGGGTCAGGAAAAGCATGATAAGTGTGGGCATATTACTAGGATCCAAGGTGGGCTCTGATGGCTAACAGAGGTACAAGAGTTCAGCTGTAAGAAAGACCATGACATTTGAGCTGGGGCTTAAGAGGTGGGTAGAATTTTCACAGTTCAAAGTGAGGAGGAAGACATTCCAGATAAGAAAAGTAACATAAGAAAATGCGTAAAGGTGTGAAACATGGACCATATCTGAGGAAGGATAATGAGTACAGTTGGATAAAGCACAGAATGGAAGGCGGGGGGCCGGAAAATAACATCCACTCAGTGCCTACCAGGTAACAGACATCATTCTAGGTGCATTACATATCATTCACTTGTCCAAACAACTCTCTGACCAAAAACCTCTGCTTAGCCAAAAGCACTTTTAAATAAAGTAAAAAGACAAATGACAAAATGGGGAAAACGTGCAATTCATATCACAAAGAACCAATCTCCATAACATTCAAAGAACTCCTAGAAAAAGAAAAGACAAATAGCCCTAGAAGAAAAGTCAGCAAAGGAATCTAAACAGTTCACAGAAAAAGAAAAAAACCCAAATGTTTCTTAAACACATGAAAATAGGCTCAACTTTTCTCACTCTAGGAGATGCGCAAATGAAAACTACTTTGAGATAGCATTTTTCAATCTATCAGATTAGCAAAAAATGCAAAAATTTAATAACAGACTAATTTGGTGAGATTGTGCAGAACGTCACTCTCAGATGTTGCTGGTAGGCATGTAAGTCGACACAGCCTACATGGAGAACAATTTAGCAATGTCCATCCTCGCCGCAGTGCATCGATGCTTTGCCCCTGCAGGCCCACCTCCGAGGCTGTGCTGCAGATACACCTGCTGTGGCAGGCGCTGCTGCCGCCCTGGCCAGTCCCCTTTGTGGCTGGTGCACCCTACAGAGGTTTCTGCGGAGTTGTGCTCCGGGCAGAAGGCAACCACCTGACAAGCTCCTCCCACCAACGTGACGACGAAGCCAATGACTGCCTGAACCGGAAGTTTAAAAGGCCCGCCCCCTTGCCTTAAGGCGGGACGACTCTCCAAGCTCCACCCTCAGTTAGGCCTTGGCTTGATTTCCCCGCGACCAATCCTTGCTTGGCTCTTTGCACCTTTCCGTTCGGCTTCCGTCCCGCCCTTAGCCCGCCCCCAATAAATCGCACACACCTGAGTTCACATCCCAGCTCCATCTCTAGGGGAATCTGACCTAAGACACTTGTCAACGTCCACCGTGATGGAGGAACAAGATTATCCATGGTAGCACTGCTCTGTAATAGCAAAATACTTTGTAAAGAATAGAAACAATTTAAGTGTCCCTTAGTAGGGGATTGGTTAAACAAACGAAGACACATCCAAAGGATGGAGTCTTACGTCCTCAAAACAGAAAGACGCTGCTCTTTTACATCCACAGGAAAAGCTCTCCAAGATATATAGAAAAGTGAAAAAACAGTCCAAATCTGGCCCACCGACTGTTTTTGTACAGACCGTGACCTAACAATGGTTTTTTTTAATATTTTTTAACGGTTGGAAAAAATCAAAAGAAGAATAATATATCATCGACATGAGAAAGCCATATGAAATTCAAATTCGTTTCCATAAATACAGTTTAGTTGGAACACGGCCACACTTGTCTACAACTGCTTTTGCTCTACAATGGCAGAGCTGAGTAGTTGCAGACATCATAGGTTGTACAAAGCCTAAAATATTTATTCTCTGGCTTTTTATGGAAGACATTTACTGACTCCAGGTGTGGAGCATGTAAACTTTTGTGTAAAAATAGAGAAAATTAAGGATACATGTTGAATTTATGTGCATATTCATAAAGCAATCTTGGAAGGGTACTCTGGGAATTAATAAGTGGTTTCCCGTGTGTGTGTGTGTGTGTGTGTGTGTGTGTGTGTGTGTGTGTGTGTTGTGGGGGGGGGGTAGTGGGAAGTGGGTAGATGGGGAATAAACTGGTGCTACAATTTAATGAATACTTGCTCCGCGCCAGGCTGTGTGCCAACAATACACGTCACACGCATTATCTCATGAAAGCCTCTTCATAAGCCTAAGAGTTAGATACTCACTATCCCCTATTTTACAGTCAAGAAAACAGAGGGAAGGGAGGTTCTATGCCTTGCTGAAGGTCGCAGAACTCCTACACGCACAAGCCAGGTTACCAACCCAGGTAAGTTCATCCTCAAGCCACCCCACCATTTGTCACTTCCCTATCACCATTTCACTTAGGCTGTGAGGGATTAAAGAAGAATGCGTTTGGGTCCATACAGTGGAGGACTTGAAACATCAGGGAGGTGTCTGGGCTGTACTGAATGGGTAAGGGGGAGTCCCTAGAGATTTTGGAGCAGCCCACCCTCTTTCACTCATTTAAGAAGCACTTACTGAATGCCTGCCACGTGCCAGGCATCCAGGTCCAAGGGTGGCAAAGACTCTCTTACCCTCTCTGCTCCAATGGAAACTGAGCAAAGGAACCAGCATGCACCCAGCACAGGTGTGGGGGCACAGGGGAGCCATATATTAGTCTTGAGATGCTAGTGGTCTTCAGGCAGTCTAAAATATGATGGGATGGGGCTTTTCAAATGCTTATTACTCTAATGAAAGATTACCTGGTGGTGGATAGACCAGAGAGGGGAGGGCTGGAGGCCCGCTGGAAGGCTTTGGCTGTGGTCTAGGCTAGCAGGGACCAAGGATGGGAGCAAGAAGAGGGCATGGATTCAATGATTCAATGGATATTTAATACATAGAGAGCTCCCAGATGTGCTTAGACAAGTGGGTGAAGGGGGTTCCAAGAGCCAAGATCTCAAGGAGAGATCCAAGAAGTGGCTCAGTTTGGGACATGGTGAGTGCTGGTGCCTCAGGGTGGATCTCCAGATGGAAACACCCAGGAGGCAGCACTCAGGAGAGAGGCTGGGGCTGCAGACACAGTCAAGGGAGTCCTGATGGAGAGGTGGGGCTGCAGGGACGCTATCACTCGGAGGGAGTATGCATAACAAACTGCCACTCCGAGTCCCGTTGCTGGACTGAGACATTGACTCTGCTTACACGTCCCGGTTTCAAAGAAGGAAATGTGATAAGGAACAGACCGGTCTTAGTGTTAGGCTTTCCTCCCATAAATTTGTCTCTAACCTTTGGCGCCTGCTACCGCTTGCCTGCTAGCACATGATAAAGCAAATGAACAAGCCGTGAAGAAATACTGTTGGAAAAATGTGGCAACGGCCCATCATACTTCACTTGACAGCTTGCTCTTTACCTGGCTACGTGCATGTGCCTATAGTGAGTTCTTATTTTGTACACACATGCGATCATCTTAGTTTCTGCTAATAAAACTGTTCCCGGCTCTAATGATGGAATTAGTTACATTGATAGTTCACGGTATTCCTCATGACTGCCAGGTGCTCTGACACCGAAGCACTTTGAGAAATACAGGAGTAAAGAGAGAATAAATGGGGCAGAGGACGGGGCCTGGGGAGTAACAACGCTCGAGGGGCAGACTGAGGAAGAGGCAGTGGAGGGGACAGAGAGGTAGGAGGGGACAGAGAGAGAGCACCAAGACAGGAGGGCGTTCCTTGGACCCCATCCCTGCTCCTGGCCTTCCCGTGACTGTCGGCCCACCTCCTTAGAGGTGGACATGCTTTGGTGCCTCCCAAGTGGCTCAGTCTCCCCTGAGAATCTGGGTTCTTGCGAGGCAGGGCGAAGCCCTTGCAGAGCTCTGCTCCCTCTCTCCTCCTTGCTGGCCAGGCAGGCCTCACGCCCAGGCCACCGTCAGATAGCCCTTGTGCCGAACGCCCAAGGACCCAAGGTAGTGTTTCCAGACATTACGCTCCAGCCACTGCCGCAAACCTGCCCTGGCCCAGCAGCGAACAAGGGGGCACCCAGCTCTGGTGGGCAAAGTGGAGGGAACACTGCGGCCTCGGCCAGAGCCAGCAGCCTGCTGATTCTAGGTGATGCGTAGTTTGGGGGCTGCGCAGGTGTGGCCCAGGCTGGGCTAAGACAGCAGACATCACTCCTCAGCCTCTGGGTGTCAGAGGTGTCACCATATGGCGGGGAGGACTTGAACTCTACCCTACTTGTCCTAGACATTAATAATCAACATTCATCAAGCACTAACTCTGTGCTGTGTATTAATTGTTCTATAGGCATAATGTTATCTAATCTTCACAGCCACCTTAGGGGCTAGGTACTGTTATTAACCCCATTTTCTCAGCAAATGAAACTGAGGCACAGAGAGGTTAAGGACTTGTCCAAGGTCATTCATCTAGAATCACACTGTCCAACAGAACTTGCTGTGATGATGGGAATGCTCTATAGTCTGTGCCATCCAAGATGCTAGCTACCAGCCGCTTGTGGCTTTGAAGCACCTGGAAATGCAGCTGGTGTGACTGAGTAACTGAGTTTTACATTAAATTAAATTTAAATAGTCCCTCTGTGGCTGATGGCTACCGCTTTGGACAGCAGAGCATAGTAAATGGAGGAATCGGGATCTGAACCCAGAAAGTCTATCTTGGCTATGTGGTTAATAGTTTCTCTTGGCTACCCTCACTGCACTCTTCGTGCCCAGGCACTTGGGTTCCCTGACTGTCCTGGCCTGGGGGAATCAGCACCCTCTTCAACCTTGCTGTCCTGCCTCCACGCTGTGTCATCTGTCATCCGATGTCAGGATGTGGCAGGAAAGAGGCTGGGTTTCCAGAAGACGTGGACCTAGGACCATGTCCCAGGAGACCAGATTTCAGCATGGCATGAGGAAGGATGTCTGAAAAGCAAAGGTTGCCCAGCGACATGGTGGTCCCTGGAGAGGCAGGAGCACCTTGTCCCAATCGAGGATCTGGGTCCCTGCCCCCACCCCTATGCCAGAAAGGAAGCAGCAGTCATTCCTGCTCAGGGCGGGGCTCCAGGCCCATGACATATGAGAGACAAGGGAGGTGGCATGCTCCGTGGGGTGGTCCCAGGGGACCGAGCCCCACCTGCTGCCTAGCACGCAGATGCAGCATCGCCAAGACTGGGACCCTCACACGCTTCTGCCCCCCAGGGGGGCTGAGATCTGGCCTCCCCCACAAGCCTCAAGACCTCTCCCGCTGCCGGTCCTGCTGTGCCCACTCACCCGACCCCTTTGGCCTCACTGGTCAGCCCGAGGCCCCCACCCAGCCCCACCCAGCTGCCTGTGAGTCACATCCCCCTGCTCTGAGGTCTGCGCCTTTAGCTTTTTTCTGTGGCCACACCCAGGTTTGAGAGGTCTGGAGCTCGGGCTCACAGACCCCAGGCGATGCCCCTGCCAGGCAGAAGGGTGGAGAAGGGGCAAAACCCAGGGGAGCCTCCCCTGCCCAGAACCGCACCCTACTCTGCTCGCCCGGCAGCTGGGGAGAGAACACAGCACCCTGCTTCCCTGCAGGCAGAGAAGAGGTGGAGGCTGGTGGAGCTGCGCACATCCGGGGGATTGTCTGTGGGCCACCGAGCCCAGGCCCGAGGCCTGGCCCCTGCTGCTGGAGCAGCATTACAGAGGTGCTGCCTCAGTCCCCCAGGGGTCCAGAGACCCCTCGGAGCCTCATCACACCCTCCACCCTCCAGACCCCTCATGCCTTGGTCAACTGTGAACACTGTTCCAGAGGGGCCTGCCTCACAGGTTTGCCAAGCCCTTGCTCCTGGAGGCTCTGCATTGCCTTTTTTCTCTCCTGGATGGACCAGGAAGCTGGGCAGGAAGCCGGAGTGCACTGCCCAGGCCCTGGAATCACACCTAGGGCACTTCAGGGGGCAGAGCAGGGAAGAGAAAGTGCCCCAAGGGGCTGCCCAGGGCGCCAGGAAATGCCCCTCATTTTCTACACAAGTGTCATTTTGCCCAAGTGTCAAACTGCCTGGCAATCACCCTTTCCCTGCAGCCAGGAAGAGGAAAAAGAAAGGGGCCCTCCAAGAGCTCCTCCGCCTCCTTCTGGGCCCAGTAGGACCACCCAAAGGGCTGCAGCATGGCCAGGGACACAGACCCCCCAGAGGGGAAAAGAGGGTACTGGATCTTACCCTCTTTGTATCCTTCACAGAGTCATCACAGCGCTGGGCACACAGCCACCCCCCCCCCACCCCCGACAAATAGTCATCACATTGAACTCTGAACTTCTCTGTGGCTCGCAGCTCTCTGGAGCATCTCCCCAGGCCAGGCTGGGTCCCATCCAAGGCCAGTGAGCAGTCCGAGGGCTTTGGCTCCAGGGTCCCCCAGGAAGACTTGTCAGCTCATGGGGGACCTGGATGTCATGAACTCATCATCCAACCACTTCCAAGGTCCACTTGTGAGCCCCTCAGAAGGTGCCTGGTCCCATGTGGGCATGAGAGAAAAGCATCTTGCCCACGGAGGGTTTACACTCCAGGCAGGGAGGCAGGAGGCAGGGGAGGGCTAGCTCACCTGGTGCCTTTGTGTGGATTAGAAAAGGGACCCCTGGGCAGCCAGTTTACAGAGGCTGCCCTGCTTCCTTCAGGATGATGTGGCATGGTGCCACGGCTGGGTGAGCAGAATGCAGGCTAGATTTTAGCCCCATTCATCCCCTGACCTTTGTATAGGTGCAACACACACACCCAGGCACAGTGGTCCTGGGAGAAGACCCTGCACATGAATGTTTCATGCAACCCACGAATGGAAAAAGCAGCAGGTGGCCAGGTGAACTGGGCAGGTGTAGCTCTGGGTCTGGAGGCCTGGGGAAGACTTTCTAGAAGTTGTGTGATGTGAGCTGGAGGAAGGTGTGGGAGGGTAAATTCCACCCAAGGCAAAGAGGACCATGAGCAGAGAGGGACATGTCCAGGTGTTCTAGGGGTAAGGAGGCCTGTCTGGCTAAAGGGAAAGTGGGAGGGGCCAAGGGTGACAATAAATAACAGCAAATAGCTACATAGTGCTTCTATTTGCCAGGAACTATTCTAAACACTTTATGTATACAAGTGAATTTAATCATCATTATATGAAGAAGTAGGTGTTATTATCCCCATCTTACAGGTGAGGCACAGAGTTGCTGGGTAACTTGCGTCAGGTCACACAGCCAATGACTAATAGAGCTGGGAATCAGACACAGATGGCCTGCAGCTACATCTGGTTTCTGAACCTTTACTCTAAACCTCTACACCAGGGGTCCCCAACCCCCCCGGGCTGCAGGAGGTGACTGGAGGGTTAGTGAAGCTTCGAAGCTTCGTCTGCAGCTCCCCATCACTCCCCATCGCTCGCGTTACTGCCTGAACCGTATCTGCTCCACTCCCCCAGCCCCACCCCACCCAGTCCATGGAAAAACTGTCTTCCACGAAACTGGTGCCTGGTGCCAAAAAGATTGGGGGCCACTGCTTTACACTTTATCGTGGCTCGAGAGCTATGCTTTGGGACTGAGCTGTAGAGCCAAGAATCCGGGCCTTATCCTTCAGATCTCATGTACAAAAGGGAAGCCTTGAAGGAAGGTGTTTTTACCAGGAAGGAACAAGATTAAAAATGGTCTCTTAGGAAAGTGATCACGGACAACTCCTCCCTGGATCCCCCGTCCGCCCCTGCTGCCCACACCACCTGGCCAAGAGTGCTCTCCTCCTCAACACCCAACTCCCAGACGTTTTTCTCAGGGGCGGTTGTGGTCCCCAGGGGGTGGCAGGGGGGACGTGGGGACGTCTCTGGAGCCACAGTACTCCACACAGACCTACTGGATCAAGTAACTGCTCTGCTTGTGGAGCTCCAGGCACGAAACAAACATCACCTTAGAAAGGCCCCCAGCGCCCTGCGAGGCAGCTCTCACTATCCCCACCGCACCTGTGAGACACCTGCGGTGCGGAGACGGTAAATCTCTGGCCCTAGCTCACATGTCTCACGAAGGGCAAAACCCAGGATTCGAACCAGGCCTGTCACACTTCTCTCAGCACTGCGTCCCCACTCTCGCCACAAGCTGGAGCTGTATGAGTTTACAAAGAAGCGCATGAAAAAAGGAAGTGGTTGGAGAGGTAAAGAGGTGAAGGGAAAGAAAACACGTTTCAGGGCCTCCGGGCACCTGGCAAGTGCTACAGATCAGAGGAGGAGGAGGAGTGGGAAGAGAGAGAGGAGAGACCTTTAGGCTGAGGGGACTGAGACTGGATCACTTCCCAAAGCCATGAAGAACTCGGTCTATGGACCTCTCACCATCACCAGATTGGCCATGAGAAACCCACCTCCTGAACCCCAAGTTCCCAGACCGTGGTCTTTGGGACCCATCTACCTTCCATGTATACCCCCTCCTCAGATGTGCGTGCACACACACACACACTCACACACCCACACACCCCTTAGCCGGCCTGCCTTATCGGACGGCAAACACAGGCCTGTGACTTCAGATGAGTTTGCCCCACTCTGGACCTGCCCGGACAGGCCCATTGTAGACAAAGGCAGCTGGTGCCTGGGTCTAGGTTATACTTCTCACGGGCTTGTCAAAGTCTTGGCAGCTTTCAGCCAGCCTGTTCTTTATGATCCCCAGGATCATAAACAAAAGGAGATTTCTAAAAGACCTGGGGGCCCAACCTGAGAAGGCTTTGCTCTTCCCAAACCTACCAACCGATTGTACGCCAGACATCTGCTACAGGCACTTCATCTCAAAATTTCTACTATGCTCTTTAGGCTTGAGAGATACTTGGTTAGTGCAATCCTATGCTATAAAAACTATCATCCCCCATTTTACAGAAGAGAAAACTGAGGCACAGAGAGGCTGTTTACTTGCCCACTATCACCGCCAGCAGGGAGGTGCATGGGGTGGGGTCTCAAGGCCTGAGCTCTGTACCTTTGGTGGAATGACTTTGACCAACCTGCTGCTCACCCTTGACTATACAGGAAACATCACCAGGACTGGAAAAAGCTTCAGGTAGTCTGAGCAAGCTCTCAAAGTGTCCAGTTACTGCTGTTGCTGTAAACAAAAGGCTTAGTAACCCCAAAGTCTAGGGACAAATAAGATGAATGCCATTCACAGAACACCTAAAAGTTGCCTGAAGCATTTACACATAGTAGTAAATCCTCCTGACAATTCTGTTAGCGGCGGGCATCCCCATCTGACAGATGAGAAAACTGAGGCCCGTGAGGTTAAATCACTTGCTCTGGGCAGCATAACTGTCAAGTGGCAGAGCTGAGATTCACACCCAGACTTATATAACTGTAAGACATAAATTATGTCACAATTCTTCTCTCACACACTGTTGCCTGCTGTAGGAGCTCTGACCTTGACCCAAGAACCTCGAAAGAAAGAAAGAAGAAAGAAAGAAAGAAAGAAAGAAAGAAAGAAAGAAAGAAAGAAAGAAAGAAAGGAAGAAAGAGAGAGAGAAAGAGAGAGAGAGAGAAAGAGAGAGAGAAAGAGAGAAAGAGAAAAAGAAAGAGAGAAAGAAAGAAAGAAAGAAAGAAAGAAAGAAAGGGAAAGAAAGGGAAAGAAAGAAAGAAGAGAAAGAAAGAAAGAAAGAAAGAAAGAAAGAAAGAAAGAAAGAAAGAAAGAAAGGGAAAGAAAGGGAAAGAAAGGGAAAGAAAGAAAGAAAGAAGAGAAAGAAAGAAAGAAAGAAAGAAAGAAAAGAAAGAAAGAAAGAAAGAAAGAAAGAAAGAAAGAAAGAAAGAAAGAAAGAAAGAAAAAGAAAAAGAAAGGAGAGAAAGAAAGAAAAGAGAAAGAAAAATGTGGAATCAGTTTGTTCTCTGAGGGTGTGGCTTGGCTGGGGTCTCAAAAGGATGCCCCTGCCCCTTGGAGTACCAGATTTCCTTCCCAGAGGCCTCAGATTCAACCCCTCCTCCGCTGGCTGGGTGCACCCTTGGGTGGACATGTTAGGTGGCACTGAGCAGACAAGGCTCGGGAAGGAAACCGCGGTGTGGGCAACTGGCTGGAGGCAGGAATATGGTAGCTCCAGAGGTTTTGATTTGTGATCTTCATTTTGCAAGGAATGGAGATTTTTTTTTCTTTTCAAAAGGCACTGGACTTCCTTGAATTTTAGACTTTTCACAAATATTTTTTTAGGAGAAAAAAGAAGAAAAAAAACCCCCACAAAATGCCTGTCGCAACTACTCACTTCCACAGTGAATCACGGACACAAAACCACAGCTATGTGGCTAACAAAGGGACTATGTGTTTTCACTTCTCGTTATTGGAAGTCATTTAGCAATCTTCACTATGTCATCTGCAGACAGACAAGACAGACGCACAGGCACACCCCTCTGGGTCCTAAGCTGCCAATCTTACAACTGCGGTCATCCGATGACTTTGCATTTTACCCATTTTCCCTTTCTAATTCTTTTCTGGGAAATCAGAAAATTCAAGCCCTTGTAAGGCTTAAATCTTCCTCCTTAGTCCCTCTCCAGAGGTGGGGTGTGTGTGTGCACGTGTGTGCATGCAAGTGATTGGAGGAGGAATGCTGAGACACTGATTCAGTTAATTCCACAAGTGGAAACAAGTATACATTTCAGAGTCCATTTTTTATTACTGTTATCATAATAGCACTTTACTTTGGTAAAGTGATTTTCACCTGGGAAGCTGGAAAAACTACTGGACCCATAAATCAGAAACTTCCTCTGCGTCCTGGACAAGGGGTGAAATCTGATATATATTTGAAAACCTTGAGCTCTAAAGGAGAAATCACAGGGCCTGAAAAATCTCCGTTATGATTTCTGAGGTTTGTTCTCTCTGCACAGCTTTCCACCCACTCTCTCTCTCTCTCTCTCTCTCTCTCTCACACACACACACACACACACACACACACACACACACACACACACACACCCCCCACCCTAGAGGGCTACATTCACTGAGCAGCCACAGTTCCGTACAAAGCAACCAGATGGGATAGACATTCCCCTGGGGCATCTGAAAAAGAGAATTGACTGTCTTTCTGTTCCCTCTGGCTTCATCTCTCCCTAACCTTTCCTTTCAAACAAAAATCTTAGAGGATTTAGGTCAGCTAAATGCTATGAATATAGCCACAAGCTCAAAATGTTTGCTGTTACTACTTTTTTTAAGTCAGATGCTGGAAACTGTATACATTAACATTTTGATGCCCCAACAAGCTCCTCCAGGCTCTCGCCAGCTTTCTGGAGCTTTCTGAAAAGACACAAGATGCCTCGCCTGACCCAGTCCTCGGCAGCTCCCACACCACGCTTGCTGCTCTGCACTGGCCTGAGCTCACCTGCTCTCCGGGCTATTTAGCAAAATGGCTATGAGGACGGGTTCCGGAGTCTTGAGTGGAGCTGGGCTGGAATGGCGCCTCCTGTCAGTTTCCTCCTGGAGGAGTATGCTCCTCA
Organism: Hippopotamus amphibius kiboko; assembly: GCF_030028045.1. NCBI lineage: Eukaryota > Metazoa > Chordata > Mammalia > Artiodactyla > Hippopotamidae > Hippopotamus > Hippopotamus amphibius. The sequence goes on from NC_080189.1 coordinate 160,141,595, forward strand.
TAGGGTCATTGTGAGGATGGGTTAAGGTGCTGGAGATCTTCCACTTGGCCCTGTGGACCTTTCTCTACCCCACTCTGGGCCCTAGAAGGCTCCTTCACCCTCTGTCTTCCAGTCCCGTTCAGCCCACAAGGGACCCCAGCAAGAGGGCAGAGGGCAGCAGAGGGAGTGGAGGTATTGATCCTCCAGTTCCCTCCTGATGGGCCACTGTGCATGGTGATGGCTCTATTCCGCTACTGGAGGCCACAGCCCTGTTGTGGTCCTCTCCTGTGGCTGGAGCTACTCTGGGTTCCAGTAACCACTTGACCCGTGGTTCTGCAGGGTTAAGGGCTTCCCTATACTCTGCTGCCCTTGTGGTTTCCTCTGACTTTGTCCACGCCTTTGCAAATAGACCCTTTCTCAAACTGTCTTCACTGAATGTGCCATCTGTTTCCTGCTGGAACTCTGATTGATGCAGAAAAGAAAGTCTCAGCTATCAAGTATTGAGCCCTTACTGTGTGACTCAGCACTTTTTCCACTTTGACTCAGGAGGTGAAGAGATTCACACAACATCAAATGGCTGGTGAGCAACAAAATCAGATGAAGCTAGGGGCTTCCTGGTGGTGCACTGGTTAAGAATCCGCCTGCCAATGCAGGGGACATGGGTTTGAGCCCTGGTCCGGGAAGATCCCACAGGCCGCGAAGCGTCTAAGCCTGTACGCCACAACTACTGAGCCTGCACTCTAGAGCCCTTGAGCCACAACTATGGAGCTCATGTGCCACAACTACTGAAGCCTGCAGGCCTAGAGCCCGTGCACCACAACAAAAGAAGCCACTGCAATGAGAAGCCTGTGCAGCGCAACGAAGAGTAGCCCCTGCTCATAGCAACTAGAGAAAGCCCGTGGGCAGCAACGAAGACCCAACACAGCCAATAAATAAATAAATAAATAAATTTATTAAAAAAAAATCAGATAAAACGGAGGTCTGACTCATGATCCGTGTTCTTAACCACCATGCCATACGGTCCCCAGTATTAAGTGAGGTGGTGCCTACAAAGTGCTTTGCACAGGAGGGCCAGCTGACTCAAGGCTCCATCAATGATAGGTTAAAATAGCAATCGTACCACACTCAGAAAACCCACAGTCCTAAATTCTACTCCAGCGTAACACGAGCCCCACCCTAACCACAACCCTAAAGTTGAAACCTCATTCTAATACCACACTAAAGTTACAGGCTAATCGAACCTAACCACCACCCTGTTGTGAACTAGAACATCACCTCAACCACAGCCTTTGTCCCACCAATCCTAACCCAAACATTCCTCCCTGTAACCGCAGGGTGAGGCTAGGATCAGGGCTGTGAGGAGCACTGGGGAGTCTCCCTGCCCCTCTGCACCTGGGTGCTTGCCCACATCCCAGCGGCAGGTGCACCCTGCAGCCCACTCCATCCGTACTCCCCCCCGTTGGACTCAGTACAGTTGGCCAAAAGACACCTGTGCAACATCCACTTCCCTCGTGTCACTGAGCTGGTGACTTTGGTGTGGGGAGAACCGGGAGAGGAGGGTAGACTGCCTACACAATGCCTGGAACAGAGCAGAGGCCAATAAATCTTGGTGGCGGTGATGAAGATGAAGGAGAATTAGAAAAGGAAGATGCTCCTGGCTTTCTCCATCACGTAGCTGCAGGCTCTGGGCAAATAGGAGGTGAACAGCTCCTATCTCAGAGCTCTGTAGAGGGCGGGAGCCACGGCTGGGCTGGGAGGAAGTCCCCCTCTGGAACCCAAGCTAGGGAGGGTCCTGCTAATCCTCAACTCTGGGAAAATCCTAGAAAAGGGAGTCATGCAGTCTTCACCAGAGATTTTAGGGCCACTTAGGCCAAATGTCTGCCTTCGAGCTTCAATACAAGAGGGAGGAAGATAAGAGAAGTGTGTAGAAAGCAGACACCATTTCCCCTGAATCTGCCCACTTGCCCTGGATGGAGAGCGGGAGCTGTTAAAAGGCCCCGGGCCCCCTTCTCCCTGGAGCATGAAGAGGCCAGAACTTGGCCTCTTCATCAACCCAGAAGTGTCTGCCCTGGGCCAAGCATGGCAGAAAGAGGAAGCTTGCAGGCTCTGCTGCCTGGAGAGAAGGCACACGGGCCCCACCCTCCTCATGACCTCTGTCAGGCTCCCTCGGCCTAGAGCGAAAGCATTGCAAGACCGCGTCCACCCGGAGCCTGTGTCTTTTTGTTTTCACACACGGGTACCCTAAGGCCAGCCGAAGACCTGAGCTCCGTGGGCCTCTGGTATTTGTGTGGGTTGGAGCAGTATATGTTAACATCCTACAAAGCCCAGAGGTCTACCTCCCTTTCAGAGAAACCTAGGAGGGGCCTCAGGGGTCAAACCCAGCTGGAGAGGACTGCCTTGATGCAACATGCTTTATGGGGGAAATGGGAGACACTTGCCTCTTGGGAATAAGCCAGATCCAGGTCACCACATACAGCTGCACAGGCTGTGCACTGCACAATTCTCGGAGTACCTGTCATAGAGACTATGATGTAACAGACATCTGGTGTGTGTCCAGGGACTGGAAAGTCCAGCACATGCAGCCTGCCTCCCTCCCCTCCTCAGTGGGAATGGAGTGCTTCAGACCCACCCTGTTACTCCAGGCAGTCTCTGCTGGGCAGGGATGGGTGCAGCTGGCAGAGGTTGAGTGCGAAGGGACCCTGCACAAACCTTTAAGGGGCCTATGTTTCCAGAACCCTCTGCAAACAGCAGGGAGGGGGACAGGGTGGTGAAGGAAGCTCTCAGCTGAGGCACAGTTCTCTTCTACTCTCTTCAAAAAGCAGCAGCAGGGCTTCTGTGACTTCAGACTTGGGAAAATAAAACCCTTTCCATTTGTTCTGGCTGGAGGCCCATGAGTGAGCATCTCCCTCTGACTACTCTCCTCTGAGCACTCCCTCTTCCAAACCCACAGCCCCAGGGAAGAGTATTCATGGGACTCTTCTAAAGCCTAAGAGATAGAAGAAACTGGGAGAAGACCCCTTTATAGCTACTGCAGCCCCTACCAGACTCCTGGCACTCTAAGGGTCTGCTAAGCCCTGCTCTGGCTATGCTCCCGTCACGCTTAGGAGAGAAGCATTGCCCTCCGCCTCCCTGGCTCCAGACACCCGAGGCCAAGGGGCACAGGGTAAGCAGGTACCCACCTGTCAGGGGGATTGGGAGAGCCCCTTCCTGATCAACAATGTGCCAGGGGATGGGCTGAGTGTCAGCTCAGAAGGGAAGGGACCTGAGACCAACTTTCTTTGCTCCAGGCAGCAACAGAGGTTACATGGTGACAGGGATGTTCATTCAGCAGACATTTATTTATTTATTTAGTGCTCACTAATATGCCAGGTACTGTTCTAGGAGCTGGGGGTATATCAGTGAACAAAACAGTCCACAGTGTACTTGGGGGAAAAAAGAGACAATACGCAATAAACATAGTAAGTAAATTATATGTTATGTTAGAAAGTGGAAAATAAAAAGTACTGTGGAAATTAAAAAGTGAACCAGATGAGGGGGCCCTCAAGTTGGGGGTTTACAATATTAAATAATAGGAAAATAGGAGACATCTCCCTCCTGGGAAAGAGCAAGGTTCAGGGTCACCACATACAGTGGCACGGGTTGTGCACTGCACAACTCTGGGGTAGCTGGCACAGAGACTATGATGTGAAGCACATTTCCTACTGTTGTGTCCAGTGGCTTGGGCTAATTCTAAGGTTAAAACCTTAAAAAGGTGGCCAGGGAGGGCCTCAATGAGGACCTGCTCCTGAAAGTGACCCAAGCAGGTACAGGAAGCATAAGCAAGTACCCCAGCCCACTGTCAAGACTGCTAAATAACAGCAATAACCAGCATTTACAAGGCACAGTACATTTCACAAAGCGATCTTTCACTCACATTGTTTTAGCCAATCCTCATAACCTCCCAGGGAGGAAAGAATGATCCTTCCCTTTTAACAAATAGAGACATAAAGGCTTAGTGAAGTTAAGTGGTTTGCCCAAGGTCACGAGGCTAGTTAGTGGTCTAGCTTGGAAGCAAAAGTTGGGTATCCTGATTGTAAATCTTTCCAAAATAATATAGTCAAGATCCTGAGGGTTGGGGACTTCCAGAAAAACCCCAGGGGGTAAGCCTGGGGCTCAGAGTTATAAAAACAAATCAGAAAAAAAAAATAAGATTAAAAAAAGAAAGAAAAGAAAAGGAAGGAAGGCATTCAATCTCCGGAGATTCTGAAAGCTTGACTCAGTCAGGACTGTAGGGCTGAATCAACCCAGCAGAGATGCACCACTTGGTGGCCCTGAGGAAGGGGGTGATGCAGCAAGAGAGATGCAGGCTGATTAACCCCACTGCAGACTTAATGTCAGGGAGAGCTAAGGTCTGCCCTCATGAAAGGCATCGCATGTCCTTGTCATGACCTTGGAAGTGAGTAAAGGGGGAGTAAACACATTTCACCATCGGGGATGGAAAACAGCCAAGCTGGAGGCCAGAGCCTGAGACCATTAACTTTTGACCTCAAAGAAGATCCACTTGATGCTTCTGATGTACAAATACGGAAACTGAGGCCCAGGGAGGACGAGGCAATTTTCCGAGCTATCCAATCATGAGTTGGTCTCTCATCAGGTCCCAGGTGTATCAGAGATTAGTCTTGGGTCTGAGGGGCTGAAAGGAGGAGGAGGGAGGACCAGAGGGAGTCACATTGCCGAGAGGAGCGAGCACAGGCACGTGGCAGCATCCTGGAGCCCAGAGCAGAGGAGGGGAGTGGGAGGGAGGTGGCTGCAGCCGGAGCCAGGCTCGGAGGACCCTGGCAAGCCTTCAGACTGGCCCAGAGTCAGGATCTCCCGAGTTCCCAGGACAGGCACACCACCTAGCTGCCAACCTGCCTCAGTTTTCCCATCTATAAGCCCAGACTGTAGGTTGGAGAAAAACCCCTGCTGGCAAACGGCATGTCTCACTGATTTGTCACAGGCATGGGGGAGCAGGCAGGTACTGTAAGAGATTTCGCATTTTTTGGACACCGACTAATCATTCTATGTGCATCATTGCAAGGAATTCTCACAGCCACCCTCTGAGATGGGCACCAGTGTTCCCACTTCAAAGAACCTGAGTTTCAGTGAGGTGAAACGACTAATTTGTGAGGACACTAGGGTTTAAATGCTGCCTGACTGCAAAGCCCAGTGCTTCCTCGGCCCACACACCAGGGTTGCCTCCTTGCACTTGCTGCCGTCTCCCCAGGCACCTTGTTTGATTCTAGGTCATCGATCTCCTGGGCAAATGCCTTGCCATTCTGTCAGGAAGGATACCTAGGTCCCCTCTGCAGCAGCTCCGGGTTCAGACTGGCAGAGACCAGCCCTTGGGGCCGAATCCCTGCACCCCCTGCAGGAGGCTAGGCAAGGCCTGGGGGTGAGGGGAGGCCGCGCTCCCTCGGGAAACCTGCTCACTCTCAGCCACAGTAGGTTAAAGGTCACCTGTCAAGAAGCCCACAAAAGGGGCGCAGAGGCTGAACGAGGTTGGCAAGTCGGAGCCTTGTCAGCAGAACGGGGACACTGGGAACCTGCTGCAGGTGTTGCAAGAAGGAAAGGAGAGACTGCCGGGAGAGGGCAGAGTGGCCCTCAGCCAGGTTCCCTCAGCCAGGTTGACTCCACTCTACTCTGGGCCAGTCGTGTTCGAGGTGCTGGAGATACGTTGGCAAAGAAAACAGATAAAACCCCTGTCCTCCTGGGCCTGACATTTTGCTGAGGTAAGAAAAAGAGTAAGTCAAATAAATAAGTAAAATACATAAGATGTTAGTGCGACCGAGGAAAATAGTTGGGTAGGGGGTAGGGAGTGTTTGGGGGAATGCGGTTTAAAATCAGGTTCCACTGCAAAGGCAGGACCCGGAGGGGGAAGCAAGCAAGCAGTGTGTGTCTGGGAAGAAGGTGCGATGGAGGCTGAATTGGGTTCCCCGCCCCCGAAGAGACGTTGCAGTCCTAGCCTCCAACCTATGAATATGACCTTATTCGGGTATAGGGTCTTTGCAGGTGTAATTAGTTAGGGTTAGATGACATCATACCGGATTAGACCCTAAATCCAATGATTTATAAGAAGAATACCCCCTGGGGGGTTGGGGTGGGATGAATTGGGAGATTGGGATTGCCATATATACATTACTAATAATAAGAAAAAAAAATCAAATTGTACACTTTAAATATATGTAGTTTATTGTATGCCAATTATATCTCAATAAAAGTTCTTAAAAAAAACAAAAAAAGAATACCCTCCAACACACACACACACACACACACACACACGCACGCACGCACATGCACACACACAAAATACAGCCACGTGACGACAGAGGCAGAGATTAGGGTCATGCAGCTACGAGCCAGGGGGCACCAAGGGTTGCTGGGAGCCATGAGATGCTGGCGGGGAGGCATGGGACAGATCCTCCCTCAGAGTTTCCAGAAGGAACAACCCTACCAACACTTTAATTTTGGGCTCTGCCTCTATGAACTGTGAGAGAATACATTTCTGTTGTTTTATGCCATTCTGCTTGTGGTCATTCGTTATGGCAGCCCTAGGAAAGGCACACAGTGCTCCAGGGAGGGGGGGCCAGCAAGTACAAAGGCCCTGAGGTACCTCTGATGCCTGAGCATCTCTGGCATATCTGAGGAAAAACCAGTTGGCCCGTGTGGCCAAAGCAGAGTGAATGAGGGGAGTGAGTAGTGAGAGCTGGTGTTGGAGATGCCAGAAAGGTCTGGGGGGCCAGGTCATTCATGTAGGGCTGCCCTGCGGCAAGCCCTTGATAAGAGGAGCTGTTACACGGCAGACGGAGGGTCCCAGCCGGAAGGGGCTGCTGTGCGGGGGTGTGGCCGGCCCCCACGATCTTTGTCCCCTGGTGTCATGCCTTTGAATATGTTACATTAAATGGCAAAAGGAAATTAAGGTTGCAGGTGGAATCACGGTTGCTAATTAGCTGACCTTACAGTAGGGAGAGTGTCCTGGGTTACCCAGGGGGGGCCCATGTAATCACATAGGCCCTTGAAAGTGAAAGAAGAAGGCAGAAGAGCCAGTGAGAGATTCAGCTGAAGAGGCGGGCAGAGGGGAGAGCTGAAACATGAAGAGTTCACCCGCTGCTGCTGGCTTCCAAGATAGGAAGGTGGCCACGAGCCAAGGAATGCGGGCGGCTTCTAGATGTGATGGCCCGCAAGTGACAGCCAGCAAGGAAGCAAGGACCTCAGTCCTGCCACTGCAAGGAAATGAATTCTGCCAACAAATAACCTGAGTGAGCAAGAAAACAGATTCTCCCTAGAGCCTTTGGAAACAGCCCTGCCAACACCCTGACTTTAGCCTGGTGAGCACCGTGTCAGACGTTTGACTTACAGAACTGTGGGATAATACATGTGCATTGTTTTCAGCAGCTAAATTTGTGGGATGTGCAGAGAGGAGGAGATCAAGAAGGAGAGGGAGAGACTGACAGGGACAGTGAAAAGGCTGACCCCAGCTGCCTTCTCAGGGCACAGCCTGCTACGATCCACCACCATGGGGCCCACAGCTTCCCAGACAGCAGGCCCTGCCTGTCCTTCTCAACACTGCCTTCCAGGCCCCTTGTTGCCCACGTGCTGACCAAGCCCTCTGAGGATGGCCCCAGGGCCCTGCCTCTAGGTCCTCGGGCCAGACTAAGGAGTAAACCCAGCGGAGGTCCCTCCCACTCTGAGAATGTTCTGATACCTCTCCTCCCTCCCTCCCTCCCCCGTAGGGCTGGCGAGAACGGTCTTGGTGGAAGAGCCAAGCCAGCCAGTACTGGTTCTACTGCTGGATCACACCAGCCCTGAGGCTGGGGCTGGGCTCTGACTTCTCCGCAGAGCAGGTCTGTACACATACACACACACATATGTACACACCCACAGGCACCCCAGTTTTTTGTCTGCTTTTTGCCATCCGAGTCCCCATGGCAAAGAGAACCAGCCTGCTGATGGCTAACATGTATTGAGCACTAACCCTTATCAGGCATCAGATTAGGTGTTCTGCTCACATGGTCTCATTTCATCCTCTCTGCAGTCCTATCAGGTGGAGACTATTGACTCAGAGAGGTTGGGATATTGGCCTGATGTCACACAGCTGGTAAATCCAGAATTGGACTCCAGGATTCTCTGAATCCAAAGCCCAGGCTCAGACCCTCGCTCCTCCAGGGGTGGTCCACGGACCAGCAGCAACAGCACCACCTGAGACCATGTTAGAGATGCTCACCCCGGACCTCCCAAGTCAGAAGCTGTACATTAACACGTTCCCAGGTGATTCACACGCCCGTTGCAGTCTGAGAAGCACGGGTGTAAAGCACTGTTTTCCAAGGCCCGCTGGTCCGAGATTGTTGTAACCACCTCTCCCCCCAATCTCTCAAGGCCCTTCCCCAGCTGCCTGGCTCTTGCTCCGCAGGTGGGGTAGGCTCTCTGCCCAGCTTGGGGAAGAAGCCTGAACCTGGAACTTGGAGGGAGGCTGCAGGCCCCCGCAGCCAGCCCAGGCCACAGCTGGACAACATCAGCCCACGTCTGGCTCTCTGTTGTGCATGCTGCCTGCTGCCTGAGACCCTCCTGGCCCCTCCCTCTCATCTTCCTTCTGAGACACAAGTCTCTTGGCCTCTGTCTAGTGCTCTCCTGAAGGTGGCCTCCGGCCATCACCGGTCCCTGCAGCGTCTCCCCTCCCTGGCCATTTTGCACACACTTCCGCCCGCAAGAATGCCCTCTGCATTCATGTCACTCCCCTCATCTGGACACCAAGGGCCTGTCCAAGTTGCCATCAGGAGAGAGGCCAGCGGCTGCTTGGGAAAGCTGGCCAAGCTCACAGGAAATATCTGACAGCACCAGGCAAGTGGGACTTGGCCTCCTAAAGCAAAACACAGCTGGGCCGACAGCGGGCCGCTCGGACTTTCCCAGATTTCATGGCATTGAGGCGCCAGGGCAGAAAGAGAGAGAGAGAGAGACTGGGCTGGCCTGGAGGCTGTAGCTCATTAAAAACATCACAGTAGCCCCTGGCCAGGGAGCCTGTGAAGCTCAAAAAGGACAGCCCTGCTGTGGGCCGGAGACCTCACCCTGGGCCTTTGTCCTCCACTGCCTCTCGCACATGGGGGACATTCACCGGGGGGCCGAAGCTTCACAGAGCTTGTCCTCCTTCCCTCCCAGCCTCCTCCTCTCCCCGGCATCGAGCCTCATCCATTTCTTCATTCAACTTGTGTTGACTGAGCACCTACAGGGTGCCAGGCGTGGTGTTAGGCACCAGGGACACGTTCACGAAAAAGGACACAGTAGTCCCTGCTCTCAGGGAGCTCCTGGTCCAGTGAGCAAGTGTACAGACTCTCAAGGCTGAGTGAAAAGTGTGGCACTGGGGATGCGTGGAGCCTCCTCTCCTCCCGCGCTCTGAGCAGCACCGGATGTGGTGCCCTTGGTTGCAGGGCAGGGTGAGGGTTCAGGGCCAAGTGGGCCCTTTGTTAGGAAACTCTTCAATTGGGACCGAGCGACAGAAAGCGATGCAGATTGAGCACTTCCTGCAAGGTGGGGCTGCAGGAGGCGCTATGGGGAAACCCAGTGTGAGGTGGAGGCGCTGCCTTCAAGGGCACAGGCCACGCAGTCTGATTGCAAACACAGGGCACAGACTCACAGGGATGTGTGCCAAGTGTGAGCTGCAGGGGGTCCGAGCTTGATGGATATGATGGAGGCGGTACTTTTTGGAGGAAGCTGGACTGGGCCTTGAAAAATAGGAGGAGCGGGATAGGCTGGGACGCTGGGGCAGGGGATGTCCAACAGTTCTGGCTCAAGGGTACAAGGGACACAATGACCTGCCAAGCAACCACCCCCAACACTCACTTGGGCTCGCACACAGGGGATAAATGCACTATAAAATGAATGTATCCCACAAGCCAAAAAAGAGTTTGCAGGGGGAAAGCCAGGCTGGAAGGACTCTGCTCCTACCCTGCCCCAGGGCTGGCCCTGGAGCGGCCACCTCTGGGGCTCCTCCACGTGCCGTCACACCAGGCCCACCCACCTTGGACCCAGAGCCAGGACCAATTAGAACAAGACTCAGGCCCTGCCCAACTGGTCACAGCCAATCCCAGGCGGTTCGCCCTGCCCCCTGCATTGTCCACCTGGCCCTTAGCTCTGCCCCCCTCTCTGCCCCAGCATCCTAAGGCCTTAGCCAAAGAGTTTGGCTCTTCTGGTTTTGACTTTGGGGCTCCCTAGGTCTTGGCCCAAGTTCATCCTTCTGCTCTTTCTGCTCCTGGCTGCTCTCAGAAACCACCTGCTTGCTTGGGTGGCCAGGGCCCTGAAAACCCCCTTACCAAAACCCTAGTCTGCCCCCGCCCCCATCGCCCCTCCGCTTTCAGAGTTGCTAGACAACCTCAATCTCCTTTCCTTTCTCTCCTGAGATTTCCCCACTAGAGACCTGGCCTCGAGGTCAGCCTCTTCTCCCTGGTTCTCCCGGACTCCTCTGGGAGGGCAAATCCTTTTTTTTCCTGAGTTCAGCAAGACAAGGTTCAAACATTTTCAGAAAGAACTTTCTAAGTAGAAAGCGAATGGAAAAACTAACCTGAAAAACCAAAAGGAAAACACAGCCCCCAGAACTGGACCAGTTTACAAAGTTCAGATTTCCTGTCCTGAGCTAGGAAATGTCTAGCCAGGCTGGCTGGCAAGCAGGCCAGGGAAACCTGCCTGTGAACATGCCCCTCCCCACTTTCTATTCTTCTCCCTTCCCCTGCGTGCTCCTGCTGGCCCCTCCAGGGAGACCGGTTAGCGCTGGAGGTGAGTGAACTGAGGGGGCTTTTTCTGGCAGAGGAGTCCTTCCTGCATCACAGGGACCACAGGCAGAGAAGGAGGAGGTGGGGGAGAAACATTCATAGAGTTTACTGTGTGCCGGGCACTGTTCTAAGCATTTTTCTCCCATTAACTAACTTAATCCTTACCATACATGCTAGTCACTGTCACCACCGTCGTCCGCACCTTACTGATGAGGAATCAGAAGGATAAGTCACTTGCCCAGGGTCAACTGACAATCAAAACGAGAGAGCCTGGTCCTGGGGATGTGCCCTGCTCGGCTTCCTCCCAGGACCTGGAGGGTAACGATTTCCCCGCCCACCTCGCGGTGCGCCCCAGCCTGCGGCAGCCACCCCCAACACCTGCTCCCCTGCTCACCACCCCTCTGGCGGGGCCAGGGGAAGGGGAGGAGAGTAGGAGGAGGGAAGGAAGGACTCTCTGGCCTTCTCCACCAAGGTCTTCACCAAACGGGCCGAAGGAAGGAGCTCCTCCGGAGAGGCTGTGCGCCCAGGACGGAGGTCCCACGGAGAAGGGGACTTACCTGGCCAGTGACAGCTGTGGTGCTGGTGGCCGCGCTCTGGCCGTGGTGCTTTCTCTGGCCGCACTGCTCCTGCGAAGGTTGGGGGACCCCTCGGCTGAGCGTCGGGGTGCCGGCCTGGAGTTCCGGGGGTCGAATTCCTCCTCGGGAATGACCTCTTCGCAGCGGGCTCCGCGGAAGCCGGAGCGGCACACGCAGAGCTGGGGCCGGCTGCAGGAGCCCCTGTTCTGGCAGGGCGGCTGGCACACGGCTGGGGAGACAGGGAGAGGGTGCGGGTCGCCCGTCAGCGTTGGACAACCTGTCCAAGGCTGAGTGACCAGTCACACCAGCACCCCCAGCAGAACATCCGACGTCGTGCTGTGCACTTAAGCGCTCCCATTTCATTGTCTGTCCAGCGAAGGGGGACGTGACCTGCCGGTGTGGCTTCCTCTTCTCTCCACCTTTGTGTGTGCTGCGTCCCCTCGCTGGAGCTCTTTCCTCTCCTCTCCACTTACCTAAGTCCTACTGTTCCCTCAAGACCCCCTCCTCATCCCAGACGACCTGCCTCTAGCACCTGCTCCCCGCTCTGAACAACCGCTCAGAGGACAAGCGCTCCCCCTGCACAGCTCTCATGCCCCACAGGCCCCCATCAGTGTGATGGCTTTTTTGTGTATGTATCTCAACTCCCTAATGAGTATGGTCAGCACCTCCAAGTGCAGCGACTGTCCCTTACACCTCGTTGCCTCCTTAGCTCCTAGCATATGCCTAACAACGACACGATCAATATTAGTTTTATCACGGCAGCTACGGTCTATGCAGTGCTTACGACATGCGGGAACTGTGCTTTGCATACACTGTCTCATTTAAGCCTAACACAATCCTGTACAGGAAGTGTGACTATGAGTCTCGTTTTATAAATAATACCTCTGAAGCTCAGAGAGGTAAAAAGATGTGCCTGAGGTCACCCAGCTAGTCCTCAAGGTGGGATCAAGGATCCAATCCAGGTCTGTTTGACTGAAAAGCCCAGGTTCTTTCCACCCCACCACCTCCCAGCAGGGCTGAACCCTCTCTAAACCTTGGCCTGGAGCTGATGATGAAACAAAAGGGATCTACTGGCTTCAAGTCAGCCACCGAAAGTATACTCGGGAGCCCTGCCTTGGGAAGCTGCATGTTCCAGGTTGACCTCAGACCCTCAGACCCATCCCTCTCCAAAGCCCACACAGTCCATCTGAGATTGAGGGAGGATGTTTACCAGCTCCTGCATTCATTCAGTGAACGTTCACCGAGCACACACTAGGTGTGAGGCTTGTGGTAAAGAGGATCGCTCTCTCAAGGAATGTCCTGTCTTACATGGAAGCCAGGACATAGGTCATGTGGTAAGTGTCGGCCAGAGCCTTTATCCCAGGCTGAGGCAAGAAGGGAAAGTCAGGGAAGGCTTCCTGGAGGTGGTGATGCTGACCAGAGACAGAAAGGGTGAGTAGATTGGGCATCGTGTCAACCAAGGGCATCCTGTCTACTCATGGGACAGTGGAGAAATATTAGGTCTTACTGCAGGATTCCAACCATGAGCTACATCCTGAGGCGAAAGCATTTTCCACAATGCTTAGGCATGCCTTCCTGGCAGCCCCAGGCCTCCAGGTAGGCAGACTGCGTGAGAGCATTGTAACCCTGAGCACCTCCCCAAACACAAACTGCCACCTCAGCAGGATTTTGGCCTATCACCTGGCTGTCCCTCTACCTGCTCAAGCAGAGTGAGCCCTCACCTGACCATTCTCCAGGTCCTTGTCACCACCACCATCAGAGACACAGTCTTCTGGGGCTAGCCCTATAGCCAAACCAGGGCCAGTGAACACTGAGGAAGCAGGTTTACCCAAGGCAGGTGTCAACCTTGGTTTATTTCGAGAGGGAGTAGATAGAGAGGGCCTGAGTGGTTTCCCATGTGGACCATGGATGCTACATCACTCCTAGCCCCTCAGATCCACATCTCAATGCCGGCAGAATCTGGCATGGGTGAGGGGAAGGTCACACAGCCCCTCCCAGTCTCCGTTTCTCTTCCACCTCTGTGTGGGTGGTCCTTGCCCTTAAGAGAGCCTTTGAAACCAGTCTAGCTTCTGTCCTTCCCTGCCTGGGTCCCAAGGACGGCACATCCTTGACTTTAACAGTAAGATCTTTCACTCTTTAGAAACCCAAGACCCCAAATCCTGCAGGCTGAGCCTATGTCTCCCTGTGACTCGCTTACTTCTGGTTGTACCTTATTTGCCAATACATCTGCAAATACATCATTTGGTGAGCACACTCTCTCTTGGTCAGACTGGGTGCCGGGGGTACAAAGACAACAAGACAGGTCCCTGTGTGGAGGTAGCTCTGCCTGGTCGGGGGTTCTCAAAATCATGGAAGCCCCTTGCCACCAGGCACTTAGGTCCTCAGTGAGGACCAGGGTTGGCAAACTTTGATTGGGATGATAAATAGCTCATGGAAAATGGGTGGTTGGGGGGAAACTATAAAACTGGCCTTTATATATGCATGTAATATCTTGATCGATAAAAGTTCTAAAATGCTTCCAAAGCAGCCCGACTTGTTGGCAGAAAAAAACTGTTGGGAAGATAACCTTTCTGAACCAATCGTTTATGAAACTGCACAGAGGCCAAATCTGCTAAGAAAGGTCCTCCAACAAGTGCTGCATTTTCAGTTTCAAAGCCAGCTTTCACCGACTTCATTCACATCATCCTCTGTGTTGTCTTCGTAAGTCTCAGCAGGAAGTGATTTCCTCACTACAGTCTTCAAGCATTTTGTTCTGAGCTGAGCATCTGCATTAAAGGATTGGAGCATAAACTCCTCTCCTCTCTCTCCACTCCCCCAAAAGCCACCCCCACCCCCACAAATGGCCCCAAGTAGTGGCTCCAAGTGCCTTTCTGTGAAAAGGGCCATTCTTAGGACAGTTTTTACTGGTCTGCCATAAAACAAGAAAAATAAAAACAGTTTCCTGTGTTTCTTGTAATGCTATCTTTTCCCGCTTGAAAAGTGTCTTTTATTTTCAGATTACGTCTTGCCTACTTTTTTGGTGTTAAAATGTTCTTTTTAAATTAAAGGTGATGGTAAATTGTAGTTTGTGTTTCTAATATCCTCACTCAGCAAAATGAAAAGCTGGCTACTGTACTTTAGTACCTAAGATGTTTTTGGATATTTACTGGTGTGTGAAATCCAAAAGTTTGGAACCTTTGGGAAGGAGGGGGTGATAGTGGTCACGTGCCTTTTGTTTAAAGGAAACTGAAGCAAAACATTCCTAAGTCAAACGAGCACAGATTTCAAGACTGAGTATCAGAGAGGAGATTAGCCATGGCAGAATCACAGAATCGCCTGTGGCAGGGGCTATTGCATAAAGCAAGGAAGGAAATGCCAACACACCCCGGAGAGGCAATTTCATGCAGCGCTGTGGGAATTTTAAGAGAGAAAATTCCCAACCATGGCAGGCTGGGCCGTCTTCATGTTTTGCTCTTGGAGCCTCTTTCCTCTCATTTTCCCACAAGAGCAGAGGGCATGCCTTATGCTTGAGAAATCAACCCAGGATGGGGATACATGGCTTTAATGAGTCTTCACTGATTGATTATTGGTGACAGGTTATCAAGCATGTTGCCCCAAGCTCCATGTTTAGCCATCAAGGACACACGCAGTCCCTCCCTGGCAGGGGCCAGCATCCTCAGAGCCTGGAGGTGGTGCTGCTTCCCGCATCCCTGGGCCCACTCATGAATGCCAGCCTTTAGCCATTCATAATTTGGGCTCCTCCTGAACCCTGGCTTCTCCACACTCCCCTGGCATTCTCTTTCTCACTGATGATTGGACATGTGGAAAGTTTCAGCTTTGGGAGTTCAGCTCTGTGGAGTTAGCAGGATGCCAAGAGAGAGGGGAATAAAAAGAAAACTCCTAAAATTGCTTTGAGAGTAAGACATAGAAGGCATCATTCTCCCCAGCCCCTCATTCCTGGCTGTGCCCCTTCTCCCTTCACTCTGCTCCAGAATGGTCAAGCAGAGGTTTGCTCAGATTTTCCACACAAAACCCCCACCTTTGGGAGGAGACCAAATTCAGAATGGGTAGGCCTGGGGCGGGCGGTGTCTGGAAACAGCTCCCACCGTGCAGGCTGCTCCTACCATCCACTCGGAGCCTCTGTGACCAGTGACTTGGTAGCAAAAAGAACACGCAGTTGGGAATCAGAAAGCTTTGGTTTGACCCCCGCTCAGCCATGCCCCAGTTGCGTGATCTTGGGCTCATCTCATCTCACTGAGATGCCTCAATCAGTGCCTCAGCTGTCTCATCCATAAAATGGGTCCAACAATTCCTGCCTCAGTGTTGTATAAGTCTCAATAGAGACCTTGGATGTGGAAGTACTTTGTATTCTCTAAAACTGCGCTGCCCAAGGTTGTCTAATACTGTAGCCATGAGCTATATATGGCTATTGAAATAGAAATTGATTAAATAAAATTTAAACTTCAGTTCCTCAGTTGCACTGGCCACATTTCAAGTGCTCAATAGCCACATGTGGGCTCATGGCTACCATGTTGGATGGCAAGATATAGAGCATTCCCACAGAAAGTTTCCACAGAAAGTTCTGTTGGACAGTATTGTTAAGTTTAAAAACAGACAAACAAAAGACAAAACACACACCCCTAGTGGCAGAAGCAAGAGGGCTTCTGGAATTCTCTGCCAGGAACTTTTTTTCCCAGGAAAAGGCAATGACCACGTGGGCCCTGGTTAGAGAGGTGCGCCAAGCACGGGGGCGGGCAGAGGCAGGGCTGCTCCTCGGGTGTTAAACACAGTCCGCTCCACCTCCTCCCATCCCAGCCAGGTAGGGCTTTTGTCATCCGCTCTCTCTCCCGGAACCTAGAGATGACGTCTCCCTCCGTCAATTATCCATCAGGTGAGGCACTGACTTCAGGGTGGGCCCCTTAAGCCTGTGCCCTCCTCCAAGGCCTCTAGAACCACACCCTCTTGTCTGGGAGATGAGCCTCGCTTCAGATTGGATGCTGGGCCAGCACCCCCACACCTGAGGCTCAGCTGCTCCCCAGATTAAACCTCCATCTTTCCCAACTCTGTGCCAGGGGGACACTAAGCCCTCCCCACTGAGTACCTGATCCTTCCCTCAGGATGAGGCCCTGTCACTTCTACACCCAGAGGCCTTTGCAGGCAGGACAGTCTCCTACCACCCTCAATACTGCCCTTCCCTTGGCACCGCACCTTAGACCCTTACCTGGAGGCCTCCGTTTGCCCTTGGAATTCACTTAACTGGGGGTCTACCTGTGACCCTGAGCTGTTTCTCCACAGCCTGACCTTTGGTTTCCACAGAAAGGGGACCCTGATGTCAGAGCCCCCCGAGGCCAGGAAATCCCTCACGGGCCTTCACACACCCTCAGAATCCACCAGGGACTTGTCCTCCCACAGCCAAGCTCTGCTCAGGGGCTGTGTCCCCCAAGCTCCGACCTCAGCCCCGAGCCCGCAGGCTGCGGGCGACGTCAAGTCCTCAAGGACTCGGCTGGTTCCCACCGCAGCTGTGCCGGGGCCGCAGCTCAGGATGGCTGGAAAGAGCACTGGGGCTCAGGGGCCAGCCAAGCGCCCGGCTCCAGAATAGCAGTTGTGTTCACATAAAAGCCTCTAATGAGAGAAAGATGCCGTGCTTGGCCCCTTGCGCGCGCTATGCAGACACCGTCTGGCAGTCCAAGCGGGCCTCTACCGTTTGGCGGCAGGAGGGGAGGAAGGGGAGGTGTGAGTCAGACCTTGGCCCCCGTCCCCTCAGCATGGACCGCCCTGCTAATAACATTAACAAACGCCGAGGTTCTGGGCCAGTTGGGGGCCAGGGGCTGCGGCAGAGAGCAGCCCCGATTCCCACCGGCTCCAGCAGGCATGAGGAGGGGACCGCTGGGCAGGGCTCGTGGCCCAGGGCAGAGGCCTGGGTTTGCCTCTAGCTCCTGCCCCAGAGCAGAAGAGTTACCTGTCCACCATCACAGCCCCGAGGGCTTTGTCTGGGAGAAGGCAGGGATTTAAAGGCCTCAAGTGCCAGAGAGGCCCCTGGAGATGAAAGAAGATGGGGTCCCAGAGCAGCCCCCATCAGGGATAAGCCCGGGGACCCAGTCTTTTCCAGGGGAGCAGCTGCAAGGTCTGGAAGACAGTTCTGTGGCTGACATAGAGCCATCCAAGCCCTTCTGCAGCTGCACCAGCTCCGTGCCCAGGACCTGTGAAGGTTGAGAGGGAAGGAGTACAGCATTCCCATTCACAACTCAGCCAAGGCCAGGGCAGAAGCGGGGAGGAGAGACCAGCCTCAGTCAGAGACCTGCACTTGAATTCCAACCCCACAACTTCAGGCAAGTTTCTTCCCCTCTGTGAGTCCCACTAGAAAATGGTCATGTGTGCAACATTTACGGTTTGCCTAGGATGGTAAGAGAGACACTGTCTCTTTCTTCATGGAGCCTCCAACTTAGAGACTCATAAAACAAGTAAACAAACAAGAGAAACTGGATATGAATGATGGCGGAAACAATCAAGGGGCTGGGATCTAGCACAACAAGGCTGCTGGGGGCAGCTCTAGACAGAGGGTTAGCAGGAGCTGGAAAGGAGCACAAGGAGCTCATAAAGAGACATGGAAAAGCAAACAGAGCACAGCATGTGCAACAGCCCGGAGGCGGCACATTCCAGGAACCCAGGCTGGATTCGGTGAGAGAGGGGCTGACAGATGAGGCTGGACACACAGCCGCAGGATGGTTTCTGTAGGCATGTGCTATAATCTAATTTATGGAGAAAGAACTGGAGAGTAAGGGGGGCAGTGGGAGCAGCCAGCCAGCTGCAGCAGTCACCCAGAAGAGAGTAGAGAAGCAGCCGGGGTGGGTGGGGGGGGGCGCCGGGAGCAGGCCGCAGGGGGCGGGGGTGGAGCAGACAGACTCCCAAGAGATTTAGGAAGGAAGCAAAGCAAATAGGCCTTGACGATGGATTGGATAAAAGCCTGAGCAAGAGGAAGGTGTCCTGCATGGTCTGGCTGGAGCACTCAGATAGATGGAAATGCCTTTTAACAGCATGGGTAACACCTGGGCAGGGATACTGGCTCAGCGGGAGGGAGACCGTGAGCGAACTTGGGACAAGCTGGGGTGGGGGCATCTGGGAGGCATCAAGAGCAGAGGTCGAGGAGGCGGCCGGACGAGAGGAGCCTGGAGGCTGGAGGAGAGGTCTGGCTGAAGGTGTATATGAATCTGGGCGTCATCTGCCCAGAGACGATGTTTACATCCACGGGAGTGCATTAGATCATTGCAGGAGCAGTACAGTGAGGGAGAAAAGAAGAGGACCCAGAACTCAGTCCTGGGAAACCCCGTGTTTAGTGGCTGGGTAGAGCAGAAGCAGCAGCCAGGGACGCAGGAAGGGACCGGGACAGAGAGTGACGTAACGGCCGCTCACAGGGTGAAGGGAGTTGAAGGGTTCAGCGTGGTCCCTGGCACAGAGTGAGCATTGCCACTCATTATTGTTGCGCATTAACTGTCTGGCACAGTCCACTGGTACTCAATAAGGGGGGCAATTAATGCTGGACTTGCTTCACATGGACTCTGCTCTTTGAGTGGCGGATTTGGAAGATCTGGGGAAAGTCCTGAGACAGCCCAACATTAAGATGTAGAAAAGCAGAAGCCAGCCAAGGAGGTGAGAAGAGGCAGCTGGGGATGGCAAAAGAACACCTCCAGGTCACCTGTGTAATCATTCACCCACTCAGTCCTTTAACAAACATGCACCAAATAGGCACTCCACTGGTATCAAGGACATAGCCCCCGGCTTCAGGACCCCCTGGATAAAAGCATCCCCTAAATACTCCTTCAAGCAAAAAGCCTTGGGGGCATACACCTGCTCACCAGCAAGATGTAAGTGACCCTTACGTGGTCGGCGGAGAGATGGGCAGCGTCTCTTGCTAGGACTGTACCCTTCATGTTAGCTGGGTCTCCGCTGAGGTCACGGGATTATTCCTCTTAACGCCTTCCACTCTCCTCTCCACCACTCCCTCCAACTACTGAGTTTCATCGGATGGTTCATCCAGAGATGAGCCACATGCAGACTCAAGCCTCTGGCTCTGGCAGTTCCTAACCAGTCAGTAAAGAACCTGCAAATCTCGCCCCTGCCCTGACCCTTTTCCCTCACATTTGTTGAGCACTTACCATTATGAGGCCCTAGGATCGATTTCTTTGCATATAACCCTCTGAAGATTCTTATAACTACTACAGGTACTATTCTGATCCTCGTTTGACATATGGAGAAACTGAGGCCTAGAGCAGTCCAGCAACATGCCTGAGATCACCATGCCAGTAAGTGATGGAGCAAGGGTTTGAACTCAGGGAGTCTGGCTCCAAAGTTGGGGCTCTTCCCCACCTGGCTATAGTCTTGCCTTTAGGGATGGGGTCATTTACAGGGCTGGGATGGGTGGGCTGGAGAGCTCCCTCAGGGAAGCCCAGGAGAAGCCCAGATCAGGAGGCATGAGGGTCTTCACAGCACTGAGATGCAGCCCAGAGGGCATGTGGTTCTAATGGCCCCACGCACACACAGGCTTGGGACTAAAAGGAAAGAGCAAACGCCTAGGTCATTCCAGGGTCTCCTGAGCACCGTGGGGAATTCTCCGAAATGGCTGATGAACCCGGGGCAGCAGGAGGGGACCTCTCTGCACAGGCCTGGGAAAGGCCCCGTGTTATTCAGTACATTCTTGTTGAGCCTTTACCTTGTATCCAATGAACACTTGCCATTGTGCTGCACGTCGGGGGTTGTTAGGCACAGTCCCTCCTCTCAACATCAAGGCCAGACATGTATAAAAGACACAGAACATGCCAGGCCTTGAACTAAACACTTGCCCTAAGTTATCTTATTTGTTTCTTAGAATTCTGTGAGGCAGGGACTAATATTAGTCATATTTTACAGAAAAAGAAACTGAGGCACAGAAAGCTTAAGCATCTAGCCCAGGGTCCTGTAACTAAGTGATGGAGTTGGCATTTAAACCCAGGCAGGCAGCACAGCCTCCTGGATCTAAATTAAAATAACAGCTAGACTTACGACGTGCCAGGCTCTCTACACACACTTGCTCGTTTCCCAGGCGCGTGGTGTTAAGCCCTGTCCTCTGGAGCAGGCTACCTGGATTCACACCCAGGCTCTACTGAGTCCCAGCTGCATGACTTGGACAAACAGTTAACCTCACCCGTAAATGGGGATAAAGATCGAATCTAGTTTATAGGGTTGTTGTGAGAATAAAAAATTAATAATAAAGTTCTGACCCACAGTAAGAGCTACGGTGTGTTATTATTATTAGTCCTCAAAAACAGCTCTGTAGAGATTGTTATACTCAATGGGTGAGGCTCTACGGCTGGAAGAGGGCCAGGCACTTGCCGGGGGACACAGAGCTGGGATTCAAACCCATGACTCCTTGAATATGGCACCAGAATCTAAAGCACACACTCTTAACTTTGGGCCTTACTGCTGGGATTGGGGGGTCGGGGGCAGAGATGGTAATCCACGCAGCCCCCTCCTCGACAGCCTTCTCCCCACAACAGCCCGAGCCCCTGCGCATCTAGCTTGAGATAAAATGAGAAGCCAAAGAATTCTTCAAATCCTCTTCCCCAGTGTAAGCCTTCAGAAGCCCCCCTAAGGCTGTGGGTGTGTTGGGGGGAGCCAGTCTGGGAAGACTGGACAGGCTTCCAAAAGCCCTAACTATAAACAGGATCCAGCCACCCCACACCCTGCAGTCCTTCTCTTCAGCTGAGCCGGCCGCCAGGCCCCAGTCAGCTGCCTGCACAAATACATAAACACGTAAACTGTGCGGCAGAGCTGGCAAAGCCGCAGAAGGAAAGGCAGATACCGAGACCAGAGGAGGAGATGACGGCCCAGCTCCAGACTCTGCCAGGGTACAGAGAGCACCTGGCCTTCCAGTAATGGACACCTGCAGACCCAGTGGCTCCCTGAGGTCCAGTGACTGGACGGGGATGAAGAAAGGGGCCTGCCAGGGAGATGGCCAGTATGCTATGCAACCTGGGAGTCTGTGAGAGGAGGCAAGTGGGGGTTGGGTGTGGCCCAGGAGACAAAGGCTGTCACTCCCTATGCGTGGGCAATGGGTTGGACCTACAGATATCTGGTGGAAACCAGGGGACAGGTTGAGTCCCCACACTGTTCTGGGACTAAACTTCATCCTTGGCAGTTGGGGGGATGTCACACACCCCTTCCTGTTATATTTCCCTAGTGCCGCTGTCGCCAGGCCAGGAGACGCACCCCACACGTGTGCAACCTCTAGGCCAGAGTCATGGGCATTCCCTGGCGTCGGCAGCCTCTGCTCCAGCCGGGAGGGCGGCTGTGGGGAGGGCGCTGGGAGACGCAAACCTTGGGAGAAGCAGGAGAGCCAGCTGACAGGGCACGGAACCAAGAGCCCCGTACTCGACAGAGCTCCAGACCCAGCCGTCGGGGCCCACGCCCCGCCGCCCACGTGGCTCTTGTCAGGCTCATTGGCAGCAAAATAGCAATGAACAAACAGTGCCGGGCCCAGCTCATCAGCACACAGCCCTTCAGTGGGCGAGTAGACTTGGACCTCGAGTGGGAGAGGCTAACGCCTGCTGGCAGTTCCTGCAGAAGCGCCGCCAGCTCTGTGGTGGGGTCACAGGGACGGCCGGGGGAGCCACGGGGGGCCGGGGAGGGAAACGATGGGGCTGAGCAACCCCGGGGTGGAGTGGATGCTGACTGCACGCTGGAGCAGCCCCCCTGCCCGGGGCACGGGGGCGCCCACCCACGTAGATTCTGACAATCCGCAGACTCACCCACCCTCGAGCGTCCAGTGTGGAAAGTCCAGATGGGCAGAGAATGATGCTGGAAAGTCATGAGCAAGCCGGGCGACTGAGACCCTTCAGGGCTGAAGGGCCGGAGCGAGGCCCATATCCAGACCCCTGGGGCAGCTGGGGAGAAGCCCACCAGCTCTGAAGCCACCCTCCCCAACTTCAGCTCAAACCTCAGCAACACGCTCTGCTAAGCCCACTAGAACTTACGAGCCCTCCTCATCGCTAGCCCCAAATCCCTCCCCTCCGCCTCCAGAGGCCCCCACCCCCACCCAGGGCCCTGCTACTCAAAGTGTGGTTCGAGGACCATGGGCATCAGCACCCGCTGGGAGCTCGTTAGAAACACAGACTCTGCAGCCCCACCCCAGACCTGCGGAATCACAATCTGCACTTTAATAAGATCCCAGAGGATGCTCAGGACCATCTGAATTTGAGTAGGGCCCCCCAAGGCCGATCTTCCTGTGATTGACCCCAAACTCTGCTCAGCGGTCTTCAGCCCTGGCAAGAATCACCTACGGAACTTTAAAAACATAGCAGTGCCCAGCTCCCAGCCCCAGAGCTTCTCCTGACCACAAACTTCCTGGGCTACCCACATCTTTGGCTTCTCTGCCTGGGGAGTCACTGATTTTGAGTCCCAGATCCTCCTCTAATGAGCTGTGTGGCCTTGAGCAAGTCATCTGAGGCTCACTGTCCTCATCTTTAAAATTATGAAGAGGGGTCCCTCCCCCAACTTTGCCCCTGGCTGCAGAGTGCCTGTCCTCTGAGAACCCCAATAATCCAGGTTCCCTGAAAAGGAAAGAGTTTTCAGGCAGAGATCTGCTTTGCTGTCTGTTCATGAGTTTGGGTTTTGCCTTCTTGATCTGGAGATCCTCAGAGAGATCTACGATTCTGCCCAGGCTTCATCACCGGACTGGGAGAGGGTCAGGGCCATGAGGTCTGAGGCAGGACTGCAAGCTTGGGGAGCCAGCGTGCCCAGCCCCACAGGAATGGACGCATCCCCATCGCGTCCCTGTCTTACCCCCACCTCAGGAGGCATCAGGAGAACTAGAAATGAAGGCATCCATCAGGGATGGGAACACCATAGGTTTTGTCAGGCGCTTGGACCATTAGCTGTGAAACCCTCACACCAAAAAAGGATCCGGGGCTTGTCCTCGGGCGGGAAGGGGTGCTGGTGAGACTGAGACTTTGCAGCCAGGCTTGGGGCAGAGGGTAGAGGCAGCTCCAGGAGGAACAGCTGGGCAGAGCCCCTGGCACTGCCACAAAGAACTGGGAGGCTGATGAGGGCTCAAGAGGGGCTCTGGGGTGTGAGGGAGGAAAATCCAAGGGGCTCCCTGAAACCGCCCTATTTGTCATCACCTGTAGGGGTCCCAGACTCCAGAAGCCCCCAGCCTCAGTTGGTGTTGTGTGGGAACAAAGTCCCATAGATAAGAGTATGGGGTTCTGGGTCAGACTGCTCAGAGCCAGCCCCAGCCCCAGGACTCGGAGCACGGTCTCCTCGGGCATGTTCCCTAGCCAATCAGTTTCCTCCACTGGAAGTAGGATGATCAGTAAATACTCACACCATAGAATGGAGAGACCTAACTAAGGTGATGTATTTGAAGAGCTTCGCAGTGTTGGGCATATAGGAAATCCTCGGCTGTTAGCTAGTAGTAACCGTCATTGTTGTAGTCGTAAGGGTGGTGGCGGCGGTGGTCGTAGAAATGGTAATAGCAGTAGTGGTAGTAGTCGCAGTGATGGTGGTAGTGGAGGTGGTATCAGTAGGGTAGAAATGGTAGTAGTGATGGCGGTGGCAGTAATGGGAGGTAGCAGAGGAGTCAGGATGGTGAGAGTAGTACAGTGCCATCCCCAGTTCACAGATGCAGAACGTGGGACCCAGAAAGATGAGGTAAGATGTCTGGCAGCAGGGTGTAGAGATAAAAAGAAGAGGGATCTTGAAGTCAGGTTACCTGAGTTCGAATCCTGCCATTTTCAGGCCATGTGATCTTGAGCAAGGACCTGCCTGTGCCTCAGTTTCCTCACCTGCCAAATGGTGAGTGGCCCTTCCCACCCCACAGGACATGTGACGTGCGTCTCACAGAGTGAGTGCTGCATAGCTATTGGCTCTCGTGTTGCTGTTACCGCCTCCGAGGACGCCATCCGTGGAGGCGTGGGCACAGAGCCAGGCTCTTCCGGCCTCCCTCCTTGGTCTCCGCATAATTAAGAGGACTTCTCTCTTTTCTCTCATCTGGGCCAGCCATCCAGGCTTCGGAGCAAAGGAAGACCAAAGGAAGATGGCCCCAGACGTGGGATCAGACCTCATCTGACCGTCCTAGAAGGATGCCTGCCAAGGGCCAGGGGCCAGAGCAGAGGTGGATTTGCACAGCGCGTGCTGTGAGTGGCCCCCCCAGGAACGTGCGATGCAGAAGCTCGGGGGCCAGGTGCCTTCCGCAGACCACAGGGATGTGTGGGCACCACAGGGCAAGCTGAGGGTGAGCCCCAACACCGCGGGGCAGCAGGAGGGGAACACTGGAAGTTTTACAAACACAAGCAGGGATTTTATTTGAGAAGCTGTTCTCAGTTGGAGGCTTTTCTTCCCCCCGGCTGCATCACGTCACTCGTGGGATCTTAGTTCTCCAACCAGGGATTGAACCTGGGCCCCTGGCAGTGAAAGCGGGAGTCCTAACCACCGGACGGCCAGGGAGTTCTCCGGAGGCCTTTTTTAACCTCTTCCTTTCCACTGCCTCTGCCCCCGGAGAGGGGCTGCCTGCTCCGGAGGCAGACTGGGGAAGACACTTGTGCTCCAGGTTCTGGAGTCCCCACGCGCTGCCCAGCTCAAGGGCGAGAGAGGGCGGGGGTGTCTGGGGTGGGGGCACTCACGTTTGATACAGTGCTTGGTGCTGTTTGCCGTTGTCCATCCTGGGCAGCACTGTCCCCCGCAGACATTCCTCCTGTGGGGCCACCAACACGGGGTCAGCATAGGGCGCTCAGAGCGGGATGATTCCCAGAGCCCCTCGGACGGTCCCGCCCTCTACAGGCACTGCCCCCCTTCTCTAGGGAGGCCCCACGGCCCAGGGGCGGGCCCTTTGGGATCCTTCACATCGAAGATTGAATCCTGACTCTGCCATTCTCTGCGTGACCTTGGGAAGCCTCACGCTTTCCATCTGTACGATGGACATAACAATACCTGCCTCATGGGGTCGTTGTTGAGGATTAAATGAGATAGGATAGACAGCCCCTGACATGAAGAAGGCACTCCACTGGCACAGGGATCACGAAGATGATCAAAAAGTAAGTTCAGAGTGGCTCAGTCGTCACTTGCCAAGGCTAAACAATAAGTAAATGCCAGAGCCCAATTCAAACCTGAGTTGGCCCAACTCTAAGTCATGCTCCAACTCCACATGGCCTCACATCAAAAAATAATCACCATGGCCCTTGCCAACAAATGCTGATAATCCAAGGGAAACTGGAAAATACACACAAAACAGCCTGAAGGACATACATATGCATCACCTGCCAACAAATGCACACTGGGAGGGGCCTTAGCCCTCAGGCAGACCGGTGCTCGGGTGAGACGACGGAGCACTGGGCGGGAGATGGAAGGAGCGGGGCTCCAGAATTTCTCAAGAGGAGCTAAGGAGGTGGCAAGCTGGTAGGGAGATGGGGCTGGGGACTCAGAGTAAGCTGCTCTGCTCTGCATAGCGAGCACACTTTTTATTTGGGCAGGCGGATGGAACTTACTAGATGGGGGACAGTCCTTCCCCCAGCTACTCCTTGATGCTGGTACCGAGACACCCACAGGAGACAGTGACCAGCAGTTGCCACCGGGGCCGCTCCCAGCTCACCCAAACTCTGCCCTCAGGTGTCGAGTGAGGCCCCTGCAGCACCAGTAGCTTTCACCCACCTTGACTGTCCATCTAAAGACCCACATACCCGGACCCAGGTGACTTTCCAAGAAGGGCTCTTCTTGGAGAAGACCTCTGGGGCCCTGACTCCTCGGCCCAGGCTGGGCCTGGCTTTGGCTTCACAGACCCTATCATCACCATCAGAAATTATCTACTGAGCACTCACTGAAACTCAGGGTGAGTGGGGCCACAGAGGTACGGAGCCCAAGAGTCAGGGTGAAGGACAGACCAGGGGGCCGTTCCTGTGACCTCTGTGGCCAGCATGGCAGGCATCTGGTCCCACTTAGGAGTTTGTTTGACATTTGTGTGGACCCCAAAGCTTGTGTGGTTTTTGAAACCTCATGAAACATTCAAAATAAATTCCTGCAGCTTGAAAAAGCAGAGGCCCATTCCTGGCCCTTTGGTCCAAAGCTGAGGGGAGCTGCCTCCCGGGGGCTCCCAGAATGTCCTCCCGGTCAAGGGCTGTGCCATTCTGGCTACCTCAAAGCCTCTTTGGACCGCTGCCTTCAGCAGCTTCCTGCTTCCCTGAAGGCCTCCTCCCCATCAGGGCCCAAGTCACTGGGTTCTGGGGAGGGGGCTGGTCCTCATACCCAGGGCTTCTGAGTGTGCGCCCTGGCGGGAGGGGGCAATTACCCACCCCCATTTGTAAGTCATTACCCCTTGTGGTGGTGACAAGGCCTCTTTGAGGCCTGGGAGGTCTTTGAGAGGAAACAGCATGCCCCGGGAGTTTTCTAAAAATTAGTGTTTGTGGGAGCCCAGAGAGCACAGGCTGAGAGGTCATGGTGTGGATCCCAGCTCAAGGAGGCCCCCTGAGCCTGCTGTCACCCTAGATGCCCTCAGGATGGCTACAGAGCTGACTGTAGGAGGGCAGCAGCTTGGCCTGCCCTGCGTGACCACGGTAGAGCCCTCAAGGCCATCAGGGCCACAGTGAGAACGGGTCAGAATCAAAGCTGCCAAGCAGGGGGGCTGGGCTTGGCTGAGAGGGCACTCAAGAGGGATACAGGAGCCCAGCCAGAGTCTTAGGCACAGGCTCAGGGAGGTGCCTGATGGGAGATGACCCTCTGTGGGCTCTGGCTAGCTGGAGGGAACAAATGCGCCTGACTAGTTGGGGCAAATGACTCAGTGGTTCTGAGTCTCTGGAAGATACCACTCAGAGATTATATAAGCCCAGCCTTCCAGTCAACACCACTCAGCAAACAGCCCAATATCCAGCAACATTTCCGAACCCCTGGGGACACATCTGGCTAACAGCCTAGGACAGCGGCTGTTCCACCTGGAACAAATCTGGTCATACTGGTCCTTTGTTAAAGACGCCTCGAGGCTCTCCACTGGCCTCCACAAAGCCAACCAGACCCCACCACCCCTCCCTTATCTCCCTGGCCACCCACAACCAAAGCTATGACCCTCCAAGGATACGAAGTTTGTTGTCCCCCAGCTGTATTATACGCGGGCACATTTTGATGTTTTGGCTAGACTGCCTAGACTGCCTTCCTTCTCTTCTTTGCCGACTGAAGTCCTCGGCCTACTCCAAGACTTCCAGATCAAACGTCATCTCCTCCGTGTAAAGCCTCCCCTGACATTTACCCAGCCCTCCCCATTCTCCAGCCACCATACGATTTAGCACTGATTGTCTCAGGTTGTGAGTGTTTGCGTCTCCATCTTGAGTAACTTCAGAGTTCTTTCTTATTCCTCTTTGTGCCCCTAGAGTCTAACATAGTGCCTGACATGCGGTGTACTTTTAATACCTCTTTATTTCACTTAATCCAGTGTTTCCCAACACACCTCAGGTGGGAAAGGGGGTTTGAAATGTCCATAATCACAACATGCAACAATACGGAATCACACAGTGAGAAAGTGATTCCCTTTTAAGAGATCTTTAGAGTCTGATTAGATCAGTGGGAAAAAATCTCTGTCCGAGGGGCTGGGTCTTCATGCCAGGTCCTCTCCCCAGTATTTGCCAATCACCCTTTCCAGCAGGGAGAACATACCACAGGGCTGAACTGCCTATAATAATGGTATCTGACTAGACACTTTGAGAACGTTTTGTTTTCATTTCAGTTTTCCTACAGTTACCTTCTCTTTTATAAGTGGTACTATTTTCACTGATAGTGATACAAAGTGTCCTTGGAAACTGATTTATTTACATAGAAAAATGAGTCAAGCACTGTTTGTAATACCAAAATGTAACTCATCTAAATGTCCAAAAACAGAAGGATGGATAAATAAACTGTGGTATATTCAGACAATGGCATAATATCCACCACTTAAAATGAATAAATTTGGGCTGATTATATTAATGTAGTTAAATCTCAAAAATATAATGAGGATAGGAGAAAGCAAATTGTAGAAGGACAATGCAGCATGGTATCACTTAGCTACGTTTAAAATATGCAAAACAATATTGTGTATGTTACGGTTGCGTGCAGTAATAGTGTAAAAACATAGACTGAAATTGTGGGTAAATTCAAGGTAGTGGTTAAGTCTGGGGAGAGAGGGAAACAAATTTATAGAAGATATTTCAACTAAAAAATCAGAAGTATGGGGCTTCCTAGGTGGCGCAGTGGTTAGGAGTCCACCTGCCAATGCAAGGGTCATGGGTTCAATCCCAGCTCCAGGAAGATCCCACATGCCGTGGAGCAACTAAGCCCATGTGCCACAAAAAAAAAAAAAAAAAAAAAATCAGAAGTAAAATATGCCAAAATATTAAGGTTTGGAAAAGTTGGATTGTTAGTTGTATTATTTCCAATACCTTTTGTAGTTTTCTATAAAACTTCATAATGTAAAATACTTGAAAATAAATAAAATACAAAATCCTGTTATTTTAACAATTTATAAAGTTAAAGAAAATAATAGAACAAGAAGGAAAAGACCGAGGAAAATATTATGAAGGTGGTATGCTGTGAGGCTAAGTTTAAGAAACACTGTATATTGAGAAACAATGGCTTAAAAAGTTCCCTGTGGACTGTAAATTTCAATAGTGCAGGAACTGTTTCTGCTCTGGTTACACTGTGTCCCAGACATCTAGCTCTGTGCCTGGCACATACTTAAAATCTTCATTGTGTGCAATAAACCCCCACTACATTGCAAGTTCCACGAAGACAGAGGCTGTCTTGACCACTGCTGTATCCCCATGGTCCAGCAGAGTGTCTGGCATATAGGAGAACTTCCAAAGATTTGTCGAATGAATGAAGAATCCCCAGTACTAGTGATGCAATTCCAGGCTTTACCAGCAGGTGGCATTTAGTCCTTGGCCCTGAGCAATTCACAAGGCAATTGTCAGAGAGGCCAGCCTGGCCAGAAGCCATTAGCCAGAATGGACTTGGGGAGGGGAAGCTGATGGACAAGACTGCCACTCAGCCCCTCCCCAGCTGTCTTGGAGTGGCTAGCTGGAGTGCCAGAGGAACCCACCCTTTATCAAAGCTGCAGAGAATAATCTGGGGGAGGAGCCAAACCCAGCATGTTGATAGGATGTGTGCACCTGTGTATAGCAGGTGCTTGTGGGTGGCACTTAGCCCAGGTCCCTACATTCCTGTGCACATCTACCAACCTTATCGTTTATCATGGTGACAATCTGCTTTGCTTATCACCCCCTCATTTCACAGCTGCTAAGAGTGCACCCTCTCACCCCTACTCCACTGTCCCACCTCCCCCGGCTCCCACCCGAATGTTGACAGCATAATCTCCTCCATGATCCGGCCCAACCTATGCCTCCAGCCTCGGCCCTGTGGCTCCCCTATACCAGGGTGCAGTGCCGCCCCTAGGCCAGTGCCGACAGTGAAAAACCCTTGTCCTGGGGCAGTGCTACACCTCAGGGCCCCACTCCTGCCACCTCCCCTCTGCTTCCCCACATGGATACCCATTGAACCCCAGGGGCTCCAGCTCGCAGGGCCTCCTTCTCCTCTGGGCTCCTCGGCCACAACCGTCCGTTCCTTTATGCTTAACGTGAAGCTTGTGGTACGAGAAAGCATGTTCTCCAGTGCATATCTGTTCATTTCTCCAATTTGATTTGAAGTAATTGAGTTGCTCTCTTGGCAGGAACAATGCCCGTGTCTCAGGGCTCCAGCCCCTATCCTATGCCCCGCACTCTTGCTCTTAGGAAGCATGTATTCACTTGCACAGGCCATTACCACTCGCTGACTGATCCTCTGTGGAAGTGACTTGGCAGTGTGCGGATCTACTCTCTGCCTTAAGCTGGGCCTTCCACAGGCAGTGGGGAATTCATTCACTCACTCAGTAGATACCTACCAAACATCAACTATACACCAGCACTGTTCTAGGCACTGGTGACACAGCAGTGCACAAAACAAAGCCTCTCTTTTCATAGAGCTTACATTAGTGTGGGCTGGGAGACCAGCCCCTAAAGCAGAAACAGAAACATAATATGTCAGATGGGAATAAGTGCTACAAAGAAACATAGAGCAGGTTGACGGGAGAGAGAGGGTGGGGCAGCAGTCAAGGAAGGCCTCTCTAGGCAGAGATTTGAACGAAGGGAGGGAATCCTGCTGAAATATAGAAGAGCGAGGAAGCCAAGGAAAACAGGGAGTGGAGAGGCAGTAAGAACATCCTCGGGAGTAGGACTGGGGGTGCAGTGTCCTCCATGCTGTGCACAGAGCGACTGAACGCAACTGGCAAATCGGGCCCAGGCCAAGAAGGGCTGCCAGGTTCCTTCCCAGCCTCCCCGATGGTGCCCCCACGCAGCCTCGCACTGCACGGGGCTCCCGTGCCCTCCATTCTAGAGACACCTGTCACCCAGGCAAGGCGGAGCGCCTCGCAGCCGCAGCCGCAAGGATCTCCAACCGGGGTGGGGACTGCTGCGAGGGAGCCCCCCGGCAGGCAGCGGGTGGTGCAGCCGGAGAGAGTGGGAAAAAGTAAATCGCAGGGTTAAGGGGAGACTTAGCCCGCAAAATGCGCTGACACCTAGCTGCACAGGCGCAGACCCACTCCTCCACGGAGCCACAGTGCAGCAGCCACGTCGCGGGCAGGCTTCCAGCCCAAAGTGCCCCGAGCCTACGCCCACTTCCACGTCCAGCCATCGCGGGCCCAGGCCGAGCTGTGCCCCAACCCACAGACTTGTCCCCACGCGCAGGCTTCGCTGCCAGCTTCCTTCCTGGAGATGCATCTGCCCTCGCACTCTGGAGCCCCCGACATCCTCCACCTACCCGCGCTCTAAGCCCGCTCAACTTCCCCTGGGCCTCAATCTCTGGAACGCCCACCCCGCCGCCCCCTCCCGGATCCCTTTCGGATCCACGCACCGCTGCGGGAGTCAGCAGGCACCGGTGAGAGGCGGGAGGGAAGAGGGCGGGCGAATTGCAAGGGCGCCTTGGGAGAGGATTAACGTCGGGCCTGGGCGAGCTGGTACGAAAGGTGTTTCTCTTCCCTCTCAACTTTGAAAGCGGGTCAGATTGAGCTCCAGCTTTGGGACCTCGGTCTGTTTCCCCGCAGTACTGAGGACACAGGGACGAAAGGCAGAGCCCGGCGCCCTCTCTTCTCGCCTGCACATCCCTCCACGAACGAGCGTACAGGAGACCGGCCCTCGCTCCCCCAGCCCCCATACTTCCCTTGCCAATGCTCACCCTGTAAGCCGCCCTCGCACAGCCTGCGGCCGCTGCACAGTCCCGAGGCGCGGGAGAGCCGGGGCGGCCCGGGCCCGGGGTGCGGGCTGCTGCTGGCCCAAGGGCCGGCTGCTCCAGGTCTGCACAGGTGGCTGGACTCTCCGCGGCTGCTGCGCGCGAGGCGGCCTCCTGGCCTCCGCCTCGGCGGGCCTCCTGGGGCTTCCCCAGCCAGGTTGGGGCCGCTCCGCTGCCAGCAAACCCGGGACGGGCGCGTCCTGCTCCCGGAACAGACTATACACATTGGCTGTAGCCGCTACGGGGTGGCTGCCCCCGGGGCGCCGCAGCCGACTCGCGTCCCTTCCAGCCGGCTCGTATCTTCCCACCGGGTCCCTCTGAGCATGACCCAAGCCCACAAAGAGAGCCAGGGCGAGCGGCAAGAAGCTCCTCCAGGGGTTCCGCAGGGCGCGCCCGGGGCCGCGGGCGATGGCGGGGGGCCTCATGGCGCCGGACCGCCTGGAAAGCGGCGCGCGCGGGGAACTGCCCCGGGGCTCGCAGTCGGTGCGCCCGGCCGCCCGCTGGCTGCGCTCCGGTCCCCTCCCGGTGGCCCGCCTCTCCCCGTCTAGGGGGGCCCGAGTCAGACTGCGGGCCAGGCTCTCCCTGGAGCGAGGGCCAGACGGCGGGAGCGGCCCGGGGCTGCGCGCACGGAGCCCGGCGGCCGCGCTGCTTCTCCAACTGGGCGCGCACCGCTGTTGCACCTTCGCGCCTTCTCCTCGTCACCGCAGACTTCTGAAGGGGAACCGGAGGGTTTTATTTTTGGAAACCTCCCCCTGATTTTTCGTCTCTTTTATCCGCACCATGCCCCCTCCTCGGAGGGACAGCTCAGCCCCCTCATTACGGGAGAGGGAGAGAGGAATTCCAGCAACACCCACTTTGGCACCGGGAAGCGAGCGGGCGGCGAGGGGGGTTAACCCGTGAGGAGCTGGGGGCGGCTCAGGGCCGACCCGAGGGCTGGTGGGCGAGCTGACGCCTGCCGGGACAGGGACGCCCGAGCCACCCTTCTCCTGCCTTGGGAAAGCTGAACAGCTGACCTGTCCAGAACTTATCTCCCGCCCCTGACCTCAGGGAGAAGCTCCCGGTTGGATGACCAAGGCTGCAGCCTCGAAGGTCCGAAGGTGGTCAGGAGAGGTACCAAGAACGGCGTGACAGAGACAGGACCCGAAGGACGGGCCGCGGACCCTTCGCTTCCCGCCCGAGCCACTGGGGGCGTCGGCCGGGGGTGCGCCTGGATCTGGGGCAGCGCAGGGCGGCTCGCCTCCCTCCGCCGCTGTGGGATGCGGGAGCGCTGGAAGGTCGCCTGGGGGCGCGCGCCCTCTAGTGGACTTGGCCGCGTCCTCGGCTATCCTGCGGCTTGTAGAGACCTGCTCGCCGCCAGCCGCCTTCGCTCCTTGATCTTAATCCCTTCCTGTTGTGCCAGGGTCGAGCCTAGGCCTGAGGCCGGGATGGCGGCGGATCCTGCAAGAGGTGTCCTCTTTTCCACGGGGGAATACACATGGAGGGATCTGGAATAAGGTCACTCAAGGAGAAGCGTGTGTCCAAGAGGTGAATGAAATCCAGTCCTCCAACCTGGGTCTCAGATCCATTCCCTAGACTCGCATCCAGCCCCTCACTCCCTCGGGATTCCATTGGCTTCTGATTGAGGCACTGTGTGCTCACATCTTCTTGTGTGGGCAGGGAGAGGGCAGGGGTGCTAGAATACCAACCCACCACCCAGCTTAGTACCCCCAACAATCGGCTCATCACTCACACCCATGGTCCCCTGCCCTAAAGTCCAAGGGCCTGGCAGCCATGGCTGCCCCTGTCCCCCTGCATTCTGCAGCCTACTGCTTCCTAGAGAGGTAGAGGGACCCAGCAGGCAGGAAGCTACCAGTTTATAACGTCCCACACCATGCAATAGACAGACCCAGTCAATACCTAATGTTGAAATACTGCTTCAAATCCTAACCTGGGCCTCCAAAGTCCTGCAGGACTTGACCCCTCCCTGCTCTATCTCACTTCTTGCTGGGGCACTCACCACACTGCAGCTGCATTGGCCTCCTCCCTGCTCCTTGAACAAGCTAAGTTAATGCCCACTTCCCTCTCCCTGAAACACTCATCTCCAGATGTGGTATAGGACAAGATCCTCATCATTTCACCTCTCAGCTCAAACATCACCTCCTGGAGTGGCCATCTCTGACCCTCTAACCTAGAGCAGTCTTCCCACTCCCAAGTCGTCACTTTCTAATACATCACCCTGGTTCACCTTCATTGCTCTAGACTAGTTGAAATTACTTATTTGTTTACCTGTATAACTGATTTGTTGAATGGGCTGAACCTGAAGAGGGACAATCAGGAAACAGCTCTGTTTTTCTTCCCTCACTGCCTTCAACCATATTATGGTGAATTTCTTTTCTCCACCCTAATGACATCTCAAGCAGAGTCCTTGGCTTGCCCATCCCCATCGGTCACAAGAACAGTTTCATTTCTATAATTAAGACCAATTTCCAGGCACTAAAAAGTCTGGTCCTGTCCAAATCAAAACCTCATCCAATTTAATCAATCTTGTATCCAATTTAATACCCCTCCTCTCCCGCCATGGGCCTCTCCCCTGGCTCAAGATCCTGTAGTGGGGAGAGTGGGGTGTGGTCTGATTTTCTGACCTCCCTTTTCTGCAGTGGCTCCTCCATGTCAGGGTTGGGGGAGAGGTGTTAGGGGAAAAGTGGTTAAGTCCTGTAACAGGTGCCCTTGGCTGGCAGGTGCCAAGTTCTTGCTTTTTCATGGGCACATTTATGGGTTCTTGGGAAGTTCTCTTCAGGATCTCCACCCTGCACTACCACAGAAAAGCACTCTCTGGACAACTTCCCTGTGTCCCCTACCCACCATGGGACTTTCCTCTCCATGCCAACAAACCAGTGGTGAGTTGGCTGCATCTCATTCTGCTATAAAGGCCTCTCCAGCGAGGCTCCACAGTCAGAATACCCCAGAAAGAAAATGCACACAAGTCTCTTCATTTATGTACATCCACAATTCCTAAAGACATGGGTTGGGTTCTCCCAAGAACATCTTTGGGGTGCTTGCAGCTTCTAGCATCTCAGCTAGCATCAGTGGAGGCAGAGTTATGGGGACTCATGCTAGTTTCCTCTTCTTTGGAGGCCCCCCAATCTCTGCGACTGGTTTTCTTAGGGCCCTGTTCACTTGGTTTGTCTGGGGAGTACCCTCAGGGGAAATCTCAGCCCTGCTTACTAATGCAACTGTTCTCTAACTCAATGACTTTCTTCATTCCCTTTTTATTTGTAGATTGGAATCCAGGGATGTGTCTTGATCGTTGCTGAACTGGTTCTGTCTTTAGTAAGATGTCTAGTATATACTTCTCTTTGGCATGTGAGAATATTTAGTCCTTATTGTTCTAGCCTTTCCAGCTTCAGTAGAAATTCAAAGACCACAGGAAAAATCCTGTTCAACAATCTATAAAATTATTGTCTGGCTACCCAAGCCACAATGATAGCTCTAA
This sequence comes from Hippopotamus amphibius kiboko, assembly GCF_030028045.1. Classification (NCBI taxonomy): domain Eukaryota; kingdom Metazoa; phylum Chordata; class Mammalia; order Artiodactyla; family Hippopotamidae; genus Hippopotamus; species Hippopotamus amphibius. Next base: position 160,176,682 of record NC_080189.1, read on the forward strand.
AGGAATAGATCTCTTGCCTGCCTGGCTCACCACTGTTTCCCCAGAACCGAGAACAGCGCTTGCCTCCAATAGACAGCCAAGAAATACGTGTTTAATGGATGGCTAACTGAAGGAACGACAGGATAATCCCATCAGGTAGGGAGTGCTGGTATCATTAGACCCATTTTCAGAGAGAAAAACTGAGTTCCTGCTGGGAGTTACTGGTCCAAGTTCAAGGATCTCCTTGAATTCTGCACCTTGCGTTTTGGGATGGATGCCATCTCAATTCCCAGAATGCACAGCTGTCTCTTGGAGACACTGCTCCTTTGCAGCTATGGCAACGCCTCAACGCCACACTTCCCCCTCCTCACCCTGGTATCCACCCAACTCTTTAGTTCCGGGCTCCCTTCCTTACCCCACTACCTGCCCAGTTCCTTTAAGATCTCCCCACTCCTCATCCTTCAACGCTCACCTCAGATCCACATGAGCCTCCCAAGACCAGAAACCTTGGCATCATCTTCGTCCCTGAGCTGTTTTTTCCTCCCATGTGTCCAAGTCATTATTACTGCTCCGTCTCCTCCGTCTGCACTTCTGGAAGTCTGCCGCCCATTCAGCCTCTCACTGCTCCACCTCAGCCAAAACCCTGGCACAGACACAATTCCCTCACCACTAGGCACCCCTCCCACTCTTTGGTGAGTACAAGTGGTCCTTGGAAATTCCCATCCTGTTCTCCTGCGTGCCCACAGCCAGGCTAATCTACTATAAAGACTGGCATCTCCTACTCCCCCATCCCAGGACCCTTCTCCTGTCCTGCATCCCACTTACTGCCCATCACTTCCTTTCCCTGTAATTGTTGGGATCCATGGATGCAGCTCTTCAGAATCTCCAGCCCCATAAACAGTTGGGTTTTTTGTTTGTTTTTCCTCTTTGAAGCTGCCAACATTTATGGAGTCTACTATGATCCAAGCAGTGTGCTAAGCACGCTACATAAATGGGCTCATTTAACCAAAGAAAAAGAGGTGATCTCCACTTACACAGAGGAGGAAACTGAGGCTGGGAAGAGCTACTGGCTTGCCCACGATCACACAGCTAATACGCACGAGCAGAGGAAGGTTTCCAGCCTTGGTCATCTGTCACCTGAGCCCAAGCTTTTAAGACTGCACCATCATGCCTTCACCCTGGGCTTGAGCCTCGCAAGCCCTCTTGACAATTGAAATGGTACCTTTCCCAGCCATCTCCGCAGCTGTCACCACCTAAGATCCTCCACTGCACACTCCCCAGCCTCTTCCCTGGCAGCTAGCCCACCAGTCCATTCCCAGGGGATGTGGAGGTAGCAGAACTTTCTGTCCTCTGTACCCTCCCTGCTCGGTGAAAGAAGGGGAGCTAACTGTTTCCAGCATGGCCCTGACTCACCATGTGTCACTTCCTTACCACTAATTCCCGCTTCCTCCCTGAAGAGGCACAAAATGTTGCTAAGCCTACTAAGCCATCTCTTGGGTCTGGGGAGGGAAATCACCTCTGGAAAGCCCTGCAAAGAGAGTCCCAAGGGGCTGATAAAAAAGATTCCAGTGGGGAAAGGTTTGCTGGGACACGTGCACCACGAGAGGAGATGGCAGTCTGCTAAGACACCCGGGGCAACCTAATTGCTTTCCCATGTCTTGGAATAATGCTGGCGGCCAGAGAGCTACCAGAACCTGAACTAATTTGGTAAATAAGGACCAAAAACAAGGACCACATTTCTGCTCCCTTTGCTGAGACCCAGACTCCCAACAGAATTCCAGGGATTTTTCTTCCTTGGAAGTGACTGGACCTCCAGTCCTGAATTCCTCTCCCCAGGAGAGCTTGTTCCCCTGCTCAGAACAAATAACACATTTCCTGGTTAATCAGTGGGCGGAACAGCTGAGGGAAGGTTGATTGGGCCCCCAGCCTTCCAGATGGGAGCAACGCAAGGGCTCAGATGTCCTTGTCCAGGGACTGGGCAGCTGGGACCTTGCCCTGTAGCCTCAGCCTCCAGTCTGGAAGGTGGAGGCGGTATGAAAAGGGCCCAGCTCCCTCCTGCGAGAGGCCTCCAAGGCCCGCAGGGGCTGCCAAGACCACGCCACCTCAGACGCCGTGGCCTGGCAACCCCCCAGGACTCACAACTGCCCTGCTCTGGTCTGCCAATGCTGTCCCCTCCGGGTGCACGTGAATGTTTCCGTCTTCAGTGAGCTCAGTTCTCAGCTATGCTTGGCTTCTATTTTCCCATCTAAAAGTAGAGATGATGATGCTTTTCTTGCCACCCCCACCTTCAGGGCAAATAAGATAACCAGGCCTATCTACCCTGTGATGGGAGTGGATCAATTACTGCTATTTCATTTGCCAACTGATATTTCTGGAGCTTTTAAAAGGTACACTGTGCTAAGTGTTTGACAGCCATTCTCCTTTAATCCTTGTAGTAACCTCTGAAGGAAGTACTATTATTTCATTATGCAGCAGATGAGGAAATAAAGGCTCAGAGAGGTAAAGTGACTTACCCACAATCACAAAGCTAGTACTTGGCTACACTAGGATTCTCTCCTGGTTCTTCTGGTTCCAGACACTACGCACACACCAGCTTCCAGGGGAGCACTTCTCTGGAATCGCACCTCCGGCTGCAGTTCTCTGGGAACCGGAAGCATTCACAGCTGTTTGTGGGGAGGGGTGGGTGGGTGGTGGCGCTTCTCAGGCCTGTTTACAGCTAGGGGTCTATTTTAGGTCAAGGGCAGACCAAAGTTATCATGGTGAGTTTCAGTGAATCTGATTCCCGCTCTCCAAGGAGAAGGAAGAAAATAAGCTTACCCTACATCAAGCTGTTTTCCATTGCTGAGTAAAGCTTATCTCAACCCTCAGCTTTTCTCTTTAGCAAAGAGAAGTGACATAGATAGAGCGTCTACGTGGCCCTACATGCCCTGTGAGGTAGGCATTGTAATTCTCATTTCACAAAGCCAGAGGGGTGAAGTCTCTTGCTCAAGGTCATACAGCCAGGAGTTGAGCCAGAATTCAACTAAAAAGTCTGACTGGCTCCAAAGTCCATGCTGTTTCCACTACAACGCACTGCACTCACTCCAGGGTGTCCTGCAATCTCTTCAAAATAACTGATTTCACTCCGTTTCCCTTCATTTCCAATCCCTGATACAAGGGTAGGCTGATCTGAACGCTCTGTGCATTTAGCTAAAGTTCAGACCACACTTTCTATTTACCTGCATAAATCCCTTCAGACGCTGGCTGGGGTAGAATCTTCTAGAACTCCTGGGGGCTGAAGCATAACTTCTCCCCAAGTATAGTCTCTGAAGACCTGAGCAAGAAAACGATGTGAGCCACCTGGAAGACCTCCTTCTTTTAATTCTCCCCAGTAAGACCACAGGGGCTTCAGGTGCTCTCCTGGGGGTGAGGGGGTTCTTCAGGTGGAGACAGATCACACACTGTATTAGCCTTTCCAAATCCCCAGGGAGAAAGCCCTCTGGGCTGAAGGACGATGCCGCCCTATCCTGGATTTGGGAAGAACTGGCCAGGAATTCGAGGACAGGTTGAGCAGGAAGCATTTTCCTTGGCTGTTGTTGGGGTCTCCCAGCCTGTCCCCATCTTGGCTTTCTGCTTGGACACAGTGGCATCCCTCACACCCCAAGGGATAGGGATTTGGGGGGACAGAGAACAGGGGCTGCTGTAGGGTCTTTCCCAGAATAAACTCATAAGCAGCTCACTCTTCATGATCAAGATAAAGAAGGAGGGATGACACCTTATGCCACCGTCGTGTGATGTCCATTTCCCCCCGGATTGTATGTTGAGAATGGAGACACGCAGTGAGGTCTTCCCGGGGCCCTCGATCCTCTCTCTAGGACCCCAAGCCCTTAGGGACAGGCCCAAATCCCCAAACTCCTCAGGACAGGGTACAGACACCAGGCTGGGGGGTGCAAGAGGAGACACAGCCAGATCCCAGTGGGCCCCAGCCGGTCTGCATGACTCATTCCTTGTTTCCGTCCACTCTGGTCTGAGTGCCTTGGCCCAGGGGCCTCCGGGAGGTTGTAACACAGGCTGGCCCCTTGCCCATCAGGACTCAGCAGACAAAAATTAAAGATCTCACTCCTCAGGAACTCACACAGACAGCAGAGGCATGCTCTGTGCTCTGCCTCACCAGACCAGACCTCAGGCCAGAGGAGGCTGATGGCCAACGGAGGAAGAAAAGGCGTCTCCAGCTCCTCCCTGTCCTCTTCACCCTCCACCTCCAGCCATGGAGCCCCAGCCGCTACCCACTCTCTTCTCACTGCTCCTCAGGTCCTGGTCTGAAGATGCTGGTGCCACCAGCACCTCCTCAGCTCCACTCCACTCCTCCCCACATCTGCCCGAAGACGGCAGTGAGGGAGAAACAGACTTGTAAACAACTAATCATACATTTTCTGGTCACACAGTTCTGATGAGGCCAAAACCTGCTCAGCAATCTTCAATGGCTCCCCACTACCTCACAAATCAAGCCCAAACTTCTCACTGGGCACCGCACACAAACTGGTTTCATACCCCGCCCCTCCTGTCTGCCAATACTCAACACAGTCCCACTCCCCCAGAATTCCCCCCAGTTTCCCAAATTCCTCAGCTCACACCATTTTCTTCTCCTGGAATGTTCTTCCCACCCCTGCCTTCCTGTCCTTTAACTCCCATCTCAAAACTCCCACTTCTTCCAAGAAGACTTCCCAGAACCCCACCGCCAAGTCCGGAAAGCTGGCTCCCTCTACTCAACTCCTGGGCCTCACTCTGCCCTGCGTGGCTAGTCCACCGCTGTCAGTCCCAGAGTAATGGGAAACACACAGGGCTTGAGTGCCACTCAGCACGATCGTTCACTAGCTGTGTGTCCTTGGCTAGAGTGCTTTACCCTCTTTGAGCCCGTTTCCTCACCAACAAGAGATTGGAATAGAAGTCCTTTAGGGGCTTCCCTGGTGGCACAGAGGTTAAGAATCCGCCTGCCAATACAATGGACACAGGTTCGATCCCTGGTCCAGGAAGATCCCACATGCCACAGAGCAACTAAGCCCGTGAGCCACAACTACTGAGCCTGCGTGCCACAGCTACTGAAGCCCGTGTGCCTATAGCCTGTTCTCTGCAGCAAGAGAAGCCACTGCAGTGAGAAGCCCGTGCAACACAATGAAAAGTAGACTCCACTCGCCACAACTAGAGAAAGCCTGCATGCAGCAATGAAGACCCAATGCAGCCAAAAATAAATATATTAATCAATTAATTAAAAAAAAAAAGAAGTCCTTTAAAGCACAGTGCCTAGATAGAGCAACTGTATTTACCAACACAACACTCCAGGCCACAGCCAGTTTGGCTAGGGATGAACACATGACCCAAGGGCAGCCTTTTCATTGGTTGGTCAGTGACCTAAGACTTCTGTGGTCTGATTTGAAGGCATAGGTCATTGGTTACTGGACAAATAAGGTTGTCTCTTGAAAATTTGAACTAAGTGACTTGACTTTGAAAGCCAAGTCCTGGGATTAAAACAATAGATAAGTCCTCATTCTTGAGAGCTCACAGTCCAAGGGGTCCCTATAACCATAAAACAATAAAGCTAAAGAGGTGTAGTGACTTGCCTGAGGTCACGCAGCCGGTCATAACACAGAGAGGGCTGGAGCTCAGGTCTCTGGACCTCTCTTTGGTCCAGGGTTGTGGGCCTCTGCGACAGGCTCAAAAGGCAGTGGATCTAAGCTGATTGCCTGAAAAAGACCAAGGCCCCACCGTGCCCTACATCAAACTGTTCTGGGCAGCTTGGAAACAAGGCAGCCTTAAAGGACAAGGTTGGGTCACAGCAGGGAGCACAGACCCTGGTTCTGGTCCTGTATATGCCCCCAGTGTCTCCCTGTCACGCCCCTAGCTCTCCCCAGACTTCAGTTTCTTCATGTATAAAAGAAAGGGTTTTACTGGATGAACTCAAATTCCTTGTCAACACTGAGCTTTGATTTGAGGAGCAGACAGACGAGGGGTGGGCGTGGATCCAAGAACTGCAAGAGCCAACAGAATGTGAGCTCTGGAGGGGACCTCCCTAGGAGATCAGCCAGCCCATTCCTTCAATCTACGGTTGAGGAAACTGAGGCCCAAAGCGGGAGAGATGATGCTTGTTCAGGGTCACATCACTGGCTACTGGCACCATCAGCACTTGAACCAGGGTCTCCTGACTCCCAGGCCTCTCAACTCTCTTTCAACTCCCGCAAGAAGCTGGGAGCTATTTGGCCGTCTGGGCCAGGGAAGCCAAGAGTGGCTATGCATGTCAGCAGCGGGGCCTCAGAGCCTGGGAACATCTGTGACAGGGTAGGTGCAAGTGCCAAAGCTGCTGGTAGGGAGGAATGGGGCTAGGGGCCAGGGAGGATGTATTGGAGATAAACTGTCAGCATCGTCCTTCTTCCAGATGGCAAGAAGAAACATAGAAGGTCCATGATGATTGAGGGGAAACAGTCCCCATCGCTGATTGAGCCATTGCTCCACAGAGGACTGCCCTCCCTCTCTGGCCCCTCTTCTCTCTCTCTCTCTCTCTCTCTCACACACACACACACACACACACACTCACACTCACACACATATATACCCTATTTAGCTGCTGCATTCTGCCATCTGCAGCTTCCGTCTCAAGATGTGTACTAATGTTCTCAGACGCACTGTTTGGTGGGGCCTGGAATTCCTTTTGCTGCCTGAGCTGCTTCTAAGCTCCTGCCTACCTTCTAATACTTAGTCTGTTTGGCTGGGATCATGAGGCCCTCCCTTTCCACAACCGTTTTTTGAGCACCTAGTATGTGCCAGGCATTGTTTTAGGCACTGGGGTGGGTTGTACATCCTCACTGCCTGTGGGATGGGAATGAGTCTGGAGGGCTCACTGAAGAAAAACCACTAACCATGCAGGTGAGGGTTGGCTAGGGAGCATTTCTCAGAGAGCCCTGACTTGGACTTGAATCTTGAAGGCTAAGGGAGAATTTACCATATTGGAGGAGGGACATGCAAGAAGAAGCACGGCTTAGGGAAAGGCATGGATGTAAGACAAAGCCTGGGTTATTGGGGGGCGTTACAAGTAACTTATGTGGCTAGAGTTTGGTTAGGAATGGGGTTATGGAAGGAGATGAGGCTGGAGGGGTAGGCTGAGGTCAATTAATGGCGCACTTAGCTCTAGTCAGCTCCTTTTCCCAGAAACATGGACCCATTCCCCACATCTAAACCACTAGCTGGCCTTGGAGGAGACAGACTACTTATCTTGAATTTCTGAAACTGATGCCCCTGGTGAATTGCAAGGAGTCATTTCTGTGAGGAGGAAGTGGCATGGTCTTAATCTCCATCAACCCACGCAAAGTCATCCCAAATAAACACCCATCGACATGACGCCAGCGAATGCTTTGCTATGCTTAAGGACCATCCCCAGCCTGCTTCCAACCAGTCTGTCCCCCCACAGGGCTCCTCTTTTACAGAAATTGTGGAACTACCAATACAGCAAATCTGGCCTGGTCGCCAGCCTCCTGATGCCATGACCCACCAACCTGACTGTGTGCCTTCTTTGCCAACTCTTTCCCCAGGTACCTCTCCTGTCTGAGATTCCCCACTCTCTCCAGACCCCTGGAGACTCAGCCCTCCAGTCCAGCTCCTGTTCCCCAGTCTCGCTCTTCCTTGGCCTCGGATCCCTCTGTGATCCCACAAGCTCGTGTTGCTGAAGCTGTGTCATGCCTAAGGGTCATAATATACATAGCCAAGCCCATCCACTCTGCAGCCTCCTGTATAGCTTTGCCACATAGAGAGGTAAGCCATGTGGGCTTGACGTCAGGCAGGTAGCCCCATGCAATTCAGCCACCATTTATTGAGCACCTTTTTGTCAGGTATCAGCATTGCCAAGAAGAATAAAGCTTAGTCCCTATCCTCAAGGAGCTTCCAGTGTAGTAGGAAAGGCAGCAACCCCTGTCGTGGTAAGTGCTGTGATTGAGATGATCTCAGGGGGCAATGTGAACACAAGGACAGAGCACTCCAGGCTGGGAATATGGGACAATTGGTCAGGGAAGTTCCCAGAAAGGATTCTCTCAGAGCAGGGTCTATAAGGCAGGACAGTAGGCCAGAGAAGGTGGAAAGGATGGTGAGGAAGAGGCATAGTGATGATTACCAGAGCCAAGTTTGCAAAAATCAAACCACACTGGAGTCTACTGCATTTCCTTTTTCAATGGGGTTCCTGATCAGAGAAATTTTACCAGATTTTTGAATGATAGTCACATGAAATGCAAGTGATATTCAATGTGGATAGGCTGGGAAAAATATGGACCCTACAGTAAGGCATTTATGTGGGGAAAAAATTATTCCCCACATTGAAGAACGGGTGGAGGTCATTGAGATCTGCAGCAGCACATGAGACATAGCTGGGACCTGTACAAGACTTCTCACAATTTGGATGAAGTAAAAAAAAAAAAAAAAAAAAGGATTTTTATCAAATTATCAATTTATGACGTAAAACTGGAGGAATAAATGATAAAACTGGAGATTAGAAGCAAGATTTATACTGATACAGATAAGTTGAGATTTAATAGAGATAAGTGAAAAAGTCTTGTATCTTAGTCCAAAAAAGGCAATAATTAAGGAATGAGAGATACTTGCTTTGAAAACAATTCATGTGAAATGACCTTATTATGGGGGTGGCAGCGGGCAGAGACTGTTGAAAAGGAAGGTCTTAGTTAACCATTGCTTTGAAATAAACCAACAATGTAAACTTCTTAAAAGCCTAGTGCCATCTCGGGTAGAATCCAGGGCTCAGTGCAGGGAGAGTAACAGTGTACTCCAAGCTGTTATAACACAATGGCAGTTTTGTGCTTAATTCTGCTGCCATGCCTTAAATGGCTTATTACAACCCGGAAGTATGTCTAGGAGAAGGTGACCTGAATGAAGATAAAAATAACCCAGGAGGAATAGTTGAGATACAGCAGAAGAGAAATCCTGTTGGAGGAGAGTCTGGCAGTCTTCAACTGTTGCAGGATTATCAGGTAAGAGAGGGATTCAGTTGTTCTATGTTTGCATTAGTCATAACAGGTTGACTGCAGTAACAAACAATCCTGAAAGAGCAAGTTTATTTTTGTTCACAGCAAGTGGGGCTCTGATCCACACAGTCATACAGGGCCCTAGGATCCTTCCATCATGGAGTGCCAATACAGAGATTCTTCCTTTTTGTCATGCAGCCAATAAATGAAGGGAGAGAAGAAAATGCGGAGGACAGCACAGGTTTTCTAAGGGCAGTGTCTGGAAGAGGCAAACATCTGCCAACATTTCATTGACTAGAACTCAGTCACATGGCCGTACCTTACAACAAGGATGGCTGGAATGTGCCCAAGAGGAAAAGGCTGTGGCTGTGGGCTTTAGAACTCTGGATTTGGAAGAGACTGCCTTAGGAATAAGGAGTTAAGAGTTATAATATATCTACACAAAGACTTACACACGAATAGTACAGACCTAACAGCATTATTCATAAAAACCAAAGGTTAGCTGTTGTCTAAATGCCCATAGACTGGTGAGTGGACAGATAAAATCTGGCATATCTGTACAAAGAAATACTATTCAGCAATAGAAAGGAGAGATACGTGGATGAACTTCAACCACATTATGCTCAGTGAAAGAAGCCAGTCACAACACTATATATTGTATCATTGCATTTACATGAAATATCCAAAAAAGGCAAGGCTAGAGAGACAGAAAATAGATTCAAGGGACAGGGGTGGGAGTGGGGGGAGGGGTATCAACAGTAAATGAGCACAGGAGGTCTCATGGGGTGATAAAAATGTTCTAAACCTGATTTATGGTAACGGTTGCACAACTTGGTAAATTTACTAAAAAAAAAAAACTGAATTGTAAACTTGAACATGGTGAATTACATGATTCCAAAATATACCTCAATAACGTTACTTTTTTTAAGAGTTAAGGGCTTAGTATTTTGAGGTTGGGGGAAAAGAATAATCCTGCAAGGGAACTCATAAAGGATTATACAAAGTGGAAGGAGGAAGTGGCACAGAACCCAAGGAAAGAGAAGATTTAAAGAAGGAAAGCATGGTCAGCTCTAGTCAAAGCTACTGAGATGTCACATAAAACGGAAGGTTGATAGTCTTATCTCTGTCACAGCAGGGCTCACAGTGTTGTTCCAGATCCAGAGGCAGGAACAAGAGAAGACACAGGAACACAGATTCCCACTTACAGCAGGTGCAACTTTTAGAGTTAGAGTTGTCTAACAACAGGACAGATCCGCTTGCTGAGTGAGTGAAGAGCCCTCTGACAGTGGAAGTGTTCAGAGAGAGGCTAGATGGATTTAGAAAGGATTTCTACATGGGAGGAAGACCTCTAAACAGCATTTCAGTCTAGGAAAAGCCCAGGGTTTTCCTAAGATTTCATTACCTCTCTTTGCCCAAGGCCTCCTCTCCACTCATGGCCTTGGGCTCCTTATCTCAGACTTTGGGAAGGCAGAGTGGCTCTGACTCTTGAAACCTCAGGAACCCCACTACTGTTGTCTGGGAGTCCTTCAGCCACTGAGTTTCCTTGAGCCATGGAGTCAGTTGTCACACAACAGCAGGTTTCACCAATGTCAGTGCAAAGAACTGAGTAATCCTGGCAGACCAGGGGAAGTCGGCTGAACTGCCAGAGAAATGGCATGAGAGGACCAGTGCTCATTTTAAAATATGGGCCAAAAGGCCAATCCCACATCTGCCTTTGTGTCTCTGCCTCACACTCATCCAACGACCCCCAGAGGTAAGATATGGGAAGGAGAGGATGCAAGGTGAAGTTCATAGTAAACATGTGGAGGGTTCCTGAGGGAGGAAGAAGAGGAGGAGATGAAACACAGATATATCTGCACATCTCCTGAGGGGCAAAAGGGAGCCAGGGGCTCATCGTGTGAGTGACTTCAAGAAGAATTGAATGCAACTTTCTTTCCGGGCTTTGTTTATTTGATGCCCTGTCTTAGTCACCCACCAGGAATGGCCACCATGATGTAGAAATAAAAACCAGCATCTAGAAGTTGGAAGTGTCTTATTTTCAAGGACTCGGAAGCCGTGAGGAGCTTCTGCACAACCCCAGTTTCCAATGGTTATGACTGTACTGCTGGCATTGCTCCAGCATGAACTCTGATTCCATTGCAAAGGGGAAGGAATCCTTCTTAACAGCCTCTAGAATGGATGTGACAAGCTATGATGCAGCTTGCTCACCAAAACAGACACTCAAGAAGTGATTCATTCATCCAGAAGATATTCGTGGGGCATCTTCTACAGCCAGGTCCCCTCACAGAGTCTGCAGTCTGTCCATTCTAAGGTACAAGGAGAACTGCCCCAAAGTGCCAAGGAATCAGGAGGGTTTTAATGTTTTTTTCCAGAAGGCAGGGGAAGGGCCCCATGGCTTGAGGTGGTCTCATCCAGCCCTGAGAGTCATGACATCTTAAGTTTACCCCAACAACTGGTGGACTTTCAGACTGGTTCCGTGTTGGCTAAAGAAGTTTGGGCTAGATCTGTAGGATCCCCAAGCAGAAAGGCTTCCCCATTTCCAGACCCTGGAAAGAGCCGGGCCAAGGAAAACCAGAGATAGAGAGAGAGAGAGGACCTGCAGGGGTAGCGGAAGGGAGGAGGGACACCATGTGCCAAGTGCTCCAGACTAGGTGGGAAACCCAGGGCTCAGGGTCAGGGAAGGAGGAAAGGGCAGCCCAGGCAGGAGCAGAGCCGTGAGCTCAAGGGTGAGCAGGAGACAGGTCTGGCTCCCGGTGTACCTGCGCTAATGAGCTGGAAGCAGGCGGAAACGGCCCAGCATGTGAAGGCCAGCAAAGGGAAGGGCCTCCCCATGCCAGCTGGACAGGAGAGGACCAAACGGGGTGGGAACAGGGCCTGTCCCCTCCCCACACCCTGAATTCTCAAGCTGGAGGCTGGAACTTCCAGGGGAAGGGACTTGGGAGGTGAGGGCAGATCGGCTGAGGCTGAAATGAGACCTCCTGGGGAAAAGGGGATTAGAAAGATGCCAAGCGTTGTGGCATCAGGGGAGAGAGAGCCAAGGGGCTGCGGAGGCACCCTGCCAACCTGGGGAGGGAAAAGGCCCCGGGGCGGTCAACAGCTGTAGCCGAACAGAGGCAAATCTGGACGGCCGACTGACTTAATAAGGGCAGGCAGGATGGATGAGCCCTTCCAGCCCCGCCGGGGCGGCAAAAATGGCCACAAGTATTCGCAGACTGTAAACACCAAGAGGGACAGGCCTCGTCTGAGTCTGCAGGGACCTGGCAAGGCTGAGCTGGGACGGGCAGGGCCAAGATCGCGGCCTGGCATTCTCTGCAGCGGTCCGCCCCGAGACCCTGGACGAAGGGTCACTTGGGAGCCCCAGCACCAGCTCGGAAAGCCCCACCAGAGCCAGGAGCTGGGCACAGCCCCAGACAGGTCCCTTTGGCAGGGGTCCAGGATCCGGAGACTCGATGCTGGCATGTCTCTTTGGAGCCTGGGCGTGGCACTAGAAGTGTAGGCCAGCCCACTTTGCCTCCCAGCACCAGGGCGGGGCCCGGGCAGTCGGACAATTATTTATGGAGCATCACATTAACCCTTCCCGTGCAGGGTGCTAGGACCCCTCCCAATGGCGTCTAGAGGGCCCCTCACCCCTACCACATTGCTGGTGTCGAAAATCTCTACCAGAGGCAGAAGCCTGTGAGTCTAGTCTAACTTTCGATGTGCTCCTCATTCAGCACTAGCTGCAGGTTAGAACCGAAGCTATGACCAGGGACAAGTCACCTCCTGTCTCGGACCTTGGTTTATCCACCTGCAACATGAAGAGACTGAGTCTGCTCTATACAACGTGATTTTCATTGGTTATAGCCTTTTGCTTGGCGTGTGGTTGCCATGGGTACATTCCACGTCAAAGGTGGATCCAGTAGACTGGGTATCACCCTCTAGCCTGTGACTAAGGAGAGCTTTCTCATTTTGTCTGCCCAGCATCCCTCCTCTCTCTTATTCTGATATCAGCATTCCTTTTCCTTTAGGTAACTGTCCTTCCATTTTCTAGATCATTGGGATGGGACAGCCAATTACAATACCTGCCACGGAGCACGTGACCCAAACTGGCCAATCAGATTCTCTCAGATGATTTGACCCAGAGACACACAATTATAACTGGAATACCTAATTAATGGCAACTCCCAAAACAGACATACTCCAAGGAGTTTCTGGCCTGAGAGCTGCGTTGCTGCCTAGATTCCTGAACTTCTTGATACTTAACCTGTTCAATTCTTATTTCTGTTCTGTATGCTCCTAAAATCTTTCTGGTAACCCCATTCTTCTTCTCCTTCTCCTTCTCCTTCTTCTTCCTCTTCTTTTTCTTCTTCCTTCTTCTTTCTTCTTCTTTCTCTACTTCTCCTTCTCCTCCTCCTCCTGCTCCTCTTCCTCTTCTTCTTTTTTAAATGTACAAATTAGTCACAGTCCTTGTTGTTGCTTGCAACCAAAGAATCCTAATTTATACACAAGCCAAAAGAGAGAAGCCAGGTGGATTAGATGATGGGCCCCTCCTCTCTGCAATCCTCCCCTCTTTGCAGTCCAAGGGCAATTGGCTCAGCTCTCCAGTAGCACTCATGTAGGAGACATGGTGGGGTAGAGTCTGTTTATTCAACAAGACTGCCAACATCATCAACTAAGTACATTTGTACACTGTAGGTGCTCAATTGCATTGAATCAAGATCTTACAGCTTAAAGCAGGTAACTCCAGTGGGAACAAAACTTAACAAGTATCAGGGGACAATATGTGGAGAGCAGATAAAAGCAGCTACTAGAGAAGGCAGTACCCACTTCATGCAAGTGATGAATGCCAGGGAGAAGTAGTCAGGACCCATTTCAGGGTGTTTGGGGGAAGGCCCACTCTGTCCCCCAAATATCTCTTCCACCCCTTCACAAATACCTCTCATTCCTGAAACAAGAGACAAAGGCACTCAGTGAACAATTTGATACAGGTCTGGAAACCCATCTGCCCCCTAGAAGAGTAAGACAACATTTTCATTCACTCTGAAGTGTAATGATGGGTGTAGAGCCTTTCCTGAGAGCAGACCTGGACAAGAGAAGGGTTAGGAGCATAACGGTGTTCAGGGTGTGGAAAGTGAAAACAGGTCTTGCAGGTGGGTCAAGAGGAAGAGGAGGGGCTAGAAAAGCAGGGGGTACAGGCATATGGGCTACACATCAGCTTTGACTGCAAGTTCTAGAAGCTGACTCTAGTAAACTTAAGTGGGGAAGAAGAATTTATTGCAAAGATACAGGGTTCTGAAGGAGATGTTCAACGGCCAAGCCTGGGAAGCCAGGGACCATGGCGGCTGTGGGAGCCTGAGGGTAGGAACCCATGGGTTGGCTGCCTTTGGATGATTCTAAGCCAACTGCCTTCTGTGGTCAGGAGCAACTCCATCCCAGATTCAGATTCCCTAGGAGAGTCTGATGGATGCTCCTGGGGTCCTGTGTCCACCCTTTGGGGTAGATGGGTGGGAGGATCCCCATGGTTGACAGCCTCACCAGCAATGCCTAGAATTGGGGAGGCAGAGTTCCCCAAAGGAAAATTGAGCTTCCGTTATCCAAGGAAGGAGAAGGAGCACTGGGCATATGCATACAACAGATGTTCACTACACATGGCATGTCGATTTACAGAGGAGGGAGATGTGTGGGGTGGGGTATGGGAAATTGCAGGACACTCCAGAATCTGCCATGCGGGCCAAGGCTCTTGCTCCAGCCCTGGATTCCATCTCCCTCTCCCCATATAAAAAGCAAGCTCAGAGAAAGAACGCTGTTTTTCTGTTCTTTACAGCTCGATAGAATTGTCTCCTTAGCTTCCAGTCACGCTTGGCTCCTGCTAGAGTAATTACCACCCACCTGTTCTCCATGCAAGAATTCACAGCCAGTGGACACACATCTGGCCTGCAAAAGACTTGCTTGGAAGTCTCCCCAGCTACTTGGAACAGGCTGGGGACAGCATGGGGTCAGCCACTGATTCAAAGGCAAGCAAACAGCTGGCCTGAGAGCCGTGGTCATTGTGGCCTGAGGGGCTGCCCACCCGTCTTCCACCAGGTAGCTTGATGGACATGGGACAGGTGTGCCCTGGGACAAGCAAAACCCCCGGGACTCAATAGTGGGTCCTGCACATGGCTGTCCTCCCCACCCCTACCTGCTTCTCCAATGTTGGGGGAGAGGGGCTCTTGCCCTGCCTTTCTTGGGACTCCATTCTTTTTTTTCCCCATTACTGTCCACATCACTCCCTTCTGAGCACCCTGGAAGTTAAGAAGAGGCCAGGTAAGGGCTTCCCTGGTGGTACAGTGGTTAAGAACCCACCTGCCAATGCGGGGGACACAGGGTTGAGCCTGGGCAGGGAAGATCCCATATGCTGCAGAGCAACTAAGCCCATGAGCCACAACTACTGAGCCTGCACTCTAGAGCCTGCGAGCCACAACTGTTGAGCCCACGTGCCACAACTATTGAAGCCCGCACACCTAGAGCCCGTGCTCTGCAGCAAGAGAAGCCACCGCAGTGAGAAGCCTGCTCAGCACAATGAAGAGTAGCTCCCACTCACTGCAACTAGAGAAAGCCTGTGTGCAGCAAAGAAGACCCAATGCAACCAATTAATTAATTAATTAATTTAAAAAAATGAAAAGGCCAGGTAAGGTTTTAATGGGGAGGGCCCATTAAATATTTTGGTAGTAAAAGTAACTGCATCCAAGTTTTAAAGATATAAATACAAAACTGGACAGGGTCTAACAAGCCTGTAGGTCAGTGCTTCTCAAACTTTTTCAAAAACTAGCAAGAACGTTTGTGTAGTATTTCAGCATTCAACACATATTTACTGAGTGGCTACTATGTGCCAGGTGCTGTGCTAGGGGACACAGCAGCAGCAACATAGACCTGATTCCTGCCCTTGTGCATTTACAGTCTAGTGGGGGAGGCAGACACTGAACAAATAACTGTAACTCAATAATGAGCTACAATTGGAGAAGAGGTCTGAAAAAGATGTATGCAGCTAGGTGGCCTAACATAGACTTGAGAGACTTTGGAGAAGGCAACCCCAAAGAAGTGACATTTGAGCTGCGATCCGAAGGGTGCATATGAAACAAGCAAAGAGATAAAGAGAAGAGGGTCCGGACAAGACATATAAGAAAAATCCCAGAGGCAAGAAAGCACTTGTGTTGGAGGAAACTGCAGATCGCTGTGGTGAAGCCAAGCAAGCAGGGTAGCTCAGATGAAGATGAAGGATGCAGGGCCTCATGGGACAGCTCAGGGATGAAAATGAAACTGGGGAGCTGCACCTCTGACTTCTCACCCCCAACACACACTCATCCCCTTGAATTGTGGCCTCTGAGGCATCTCAGAGGAACCACACAGCTTATCAGAACACAGCTTGGAAACCACTAACTCAGCCCTACTTGCCATTTTCAGGTGAGAAGAGGGAGACTTGACAGACATCCATCCCCTGTGTCCTCTCTGTTAACTCTGGACAACTATCCCAGCCTCCCTGGAGAGAAGGCTGGCCGGGTGTGATCTAGGGACAGACTCTGAGAACACTGAACATCTTAATGTTTCAAGAAGGAGCCTCAAGAGCCAGTCCAGCATCTGGCATGGGGGATGGGCCCCAAGGATGGGATTTTGTCCCTTGTCTGCTTGGGGCTCTCAGACTATCCCCGGTGCTGCCAGAGTCCCTGACCCCCTGGGCCCCCTCCATCACTCATCCCCAAGCAGGGGAAGGCTGCCTGCCAGGACAGTAGATCCCACTCAAGCTCCGGCTTCAACATTCCTCTCCACCCGGGGGTCAGGGTCAGATGTGGGGTATTTTCCCAAGCCCTGGGGAACAGAGGCGCCTCCTGACATGTACAGCTACTGCCCTGGCCTAGAAGGGCAGCAACCAGGCTGGAGAGGAAAGCGGTCAGCTGGCTCTTGGGGCAGAGCTGCAAAGGGGAAGGGGTTTGGGGAGGAGGGGCCTGAAAGGAAGCAGAAGTAGAAGCTGGTGGTAGGAAAGGGGGTGCATGGCAGGGATCTGAGCTGAGGTGGGGATTTTCCTGCCCTCAGCCAGCCGGTCCTCATCTCATTAACCCTGGAGTCTGGCCTCTCTGGAGATCCTTGCTGGCCTCCACAGTTCTGGGGACAGAATCCAAAGGCCGCCACCAGTCTGGAGACAGCAGCTGGACCAGGAACCCCCCAGCAGGGCCCTGGCAGCACAGGCATTGCCGAGCCCACTGCAGCCCTACAAGGGGCCAAAGGCCAAACAGGTCAGGCCGGTGAGAAGGGTCTGAAGATGAAGGAGGAGCCACAGGCAGTGGCACCCAGGCCAGATCAGGAGGAGCCATGGAGTGAGAAGTCCCTTGGGACCTGGAAGGTGGTTTTATCAGCCAAGGCTGGCCCGAGGCAGAACTGCGCCACATCCGCCTCCTTCCTTCCCACTTCTCCCTCCTGCTCTGTGAGCATCGGGCACCTTCCACGCTGCCGTTGTCCTCCAGAGGGGGGCAGGCATAGGGGAACGAGGGAGCAGGTGTCAGAGGCCTGACTTCAAGTCCTAGCTGCTCCCCCTTCCTGCTGGGTGATCTTTAGGAAAGATCACAACCTCTCTGAGGCTTCACTTCCCGTTTTGTAAAGATGGGATGAATGTTTCTAGACTATTACATGCTAGTGTGACATCCAAGGGGTGGTGTCCAGGAGGCAGAATAAGAAGAATAAATAAATAAATAAGAACTACGTCGTAAAACTGTAGAGATGACTGAATGAGAAAACAAAGGGAAAGATCTTCGTTAGCTATCATTTAGTTAGTCGTGGTTTTAAACCCCATTTCCAAGCTAGAGTCTTGGCTGGATAGTGGGTGATGAGGGCCTAAGGTAGGGAAAGTTATTCTCTATTAAAAAGAAAACGGAAAAGAGGGAAGTCAGATCTCACAACACACCTCAGCCAAAACCCCGGGCAGACAGCGTCTCCCCCGGAGGAAGGGCTGGTGTTCTCCACTCCTTTGCCCTCTGGCAGGCACTTAGCTCCTGTTTTCCTCGTTAAGTGTGGCTGTAACCTGGCTCCCTTAATACTGCCGACTCAAGGTCCAGAAACAATTCAGAGTCCTCAAACAGACAGCATCACCTGCTTTCAACATCACTTCCCAGTTGGATCAACAAGGTGGGGCTGAACTTAGGGCAGACTGCAGGGAGTCAGGGCAGACAACACCGATTCCTGGGAGTGGAAGCCAGGACTCAGGGACCTCACTGTATACCCAGCAATGCTCAGCACCACCACGCCATAAAAGAAGAAAACAATATTTTTGAGCACACACAATTTGCCAGGCTCTAAGCACTTGTGTGTGTTGTCTCATTTAATCCCCATAACAAGCCTATGTAGTTGATGTCATTATTGTTCCTATTTTACAGATGGAGAAACCAAGGTAATTAAGAATTTTAACCGGGTCTTCCCTGGTGGTCCAGTGGTTAAGACTTCACCTTCCAATGCACGGGGTGCAGGTTCGATCCCTGGTCAGGGAGCTAAGATCCCACATGCCTCGCAGCCAAAGAAAAAACAAAACATAAAACAGAAGCAAATTTGTAACAAATTCAATAAAGACTTAAAAAAATGGTCCACATCAAAAAAATAAAACAAAATCTTAAAAAAACCCACGAATTTTAACCAAGGAGCTTATCATTTGTTGGGGAGGCAAGACTATAGGTTCATATCTCCATAAGAGAAGAGAACAGAATCTGAAATGTTTTCACCATCCCAAGTTGCCCACTTCTCAGTTTCCCATCACCACCTGCCTCAGTTTCCACAAGTTTCCAGCTGCCACCATGGTGCCTGGGCTCAAAGAGCAACCCTCACACACTGTTCCAGGGGGAGACGTGTTCATTTTCCCAAAGTTCAGCCAAGGCAGAGTCAGAATTTTTCAAGAGGAGCTTATCTAGAAAACTCAGAAGAAAACAGAAAGAAATTAAAATATAAAAAGCCAAGAATCTGGGAAGAGAGGCGTTTATAAAGCAGTTTTCATGTTCAGAGATAAAGAAAGTGAGGATAGCTACTGGTTGTGCCAAGTATCAGACACGATGCTCTTGATATATGTTATTTTGTTTTATCTTCAAGGGTTCCCAAGAGATGAGTATTATTATCCTCATTTCACAAATAAGGAAACAGATGGTCAGAAAGGTTAAGCAGCTTGTCCATGTCACACAGCTTATAAGCAGTGGAGCCAGGAGCCAAACTAGCCTTTGCTTTTTTTTTTCTTTTAATTTATTTAATTTTATTTATTTATTAGCTGCATTGGGTCTGTGTGGCTGCACGTGGGCTTTCTCTAGTTGCAGTGAGCGGGGGCTACTCTTCATGGCGGTGGGCTGGCTTCTCAGTGTGGTGGCTTCTCTTGTTGAGGAGCATGGGCTCTAGGAGCATGGGCTTCAGTAGTTGTGGCACACTGGCTCAGTAGTTGTGGCTCTCGGGCTCTAGAATGCAGGCTCAGTAGGCTTAGTTGCTCTGTGGCACGTGGGATCTTCCCCGCCCAGGGATCAAACCTGTGTTCCCTGCATTGGCAGGTGGATTCTCATCCACTGTGCCACCAGGGAAGTCTCTAGCCTTTGCTTTTAACCACCTAAATGTAGAGAATGCGCCTGGTGGGCATGAGTCCCTAGCTGACGGGCCTCTAGCTTCCGAACCTCATTTAGGTGTGATGCAGGGATTTGATGAAGCTACCCAGATTCTACACCAGAGGATTTCAGGTTGGCCCTGATAGATTTGCAGCTCTTGCTCAGGAGAGAATCATAACACTTTTCCTCCTGGACAAGGATGGAAAAACTTTGGCAAACCTGTACCTTTTAGTTCTCTGTTTTCTAGTTCCAACTTATGTCGACCAAAACAAGACAAAGCAGAACAAAAAGCAAGCCAATACATGAAAACCTTTGTATCTGCACCTGTCCTTCATTTCAAATTACTCTCATGATACATTATGGTTTCCACAGTATTTCATTGGTTAATCGTTGGACTGATGGTTCCTGAAGCCCAGAGATAATGTGAGTGAAGCTCTTAACCCAGTGCCAGGCACAGAATCAGCATTAGACATGCGGTTGTTGTGATTATTATTATTGAAAGACCTCTTCCTGTGATCATATCAGGAGGTTACCCCTGACTCCCTTGATAGAAAACAGTATAAAATTGGATACTGATTGAATAGTTGATACCAATAGCTATTAGTGAGTAATATTTACTGAGCAGTTACTGCATGCCAGGTTTTAGTCTGGGTAGCTTATCTCTTTTAATCTTCTTGACATAATAATGAGATAACATAATGAGATAGGAATAATTTTATTATTTTTATCTGTTTTGTATTTATTTTATTTTTATATATATTTTTATTTCCCTTTTACAGATGATAAAACCAAGGCCTGGAATATTTAAGCAACTTGCCCAAGGTCACACAACTCCCAAATGGCAGGACTGAGATCTGAACCCAGACAGCTAAGTCCAGAACCTGCCCTGGAAACCTCTACACTCTATATCTCTGATGATGCGTCTGACAATAAGATGACATTCCAGGGGGGTAGAAAGAAGATGTTGTGTGCTGGGGTAGTCAGGGAAAGCTTCCTCGAGGCCGTGGGTCCTACTGGACCGCAAAGGAAGGACAAGATGGGTAAAGGAAAAACAAGACATATTTTAGAAAACAAACTTACAGTTACCGAAAGGGAAAGGGGTGGGGGGATAAATTAGAAGTTTGGGATTAGCAGATACACACTCCCATATATAAAATAGATAAACAACAAGGTCCTGCTGTATAGCATAGGGAACTGTACTGAATATATTGTAATAAGCTATAATGGAAAAGAATATGAAAAAGAATAGATATATATACACACAGACATATGTATAACTGAATCACTTTGCTGTACACCAGAAACGAACACAACATTGTTAATTAACCATATTTCCTTAAAAAAAAAGAGAGAGAGAGATGTTTTAGGTTGTAAGATGATCCCTGAAGTCTCATGGGACTCAAAAATGGGACATCAGGAGGTTCCCCCATCCTTAGAACACAGGGGGTTGCTTCCCCTCTGAAGTAGCGTCATTTGGCCAACTTGGCTGTCCAAGAAAGGACTCAGCGTATGAACAGGAAGCTGTGAGGTCTGCCTGGAGAGTCCAGCATCAGAATGGAGAGAAAGGATGGCAACAGATCCCTGGGGGGCCCTGGCAGAGGCCTGGCCAGAGTCAGATTGACCACCCCTCCCCCGCCCCCGCCATCTCCACTCTGACCACCGGTTTGCTTTGAGGAAGTCGTTTTGTTTTGCTAAGACTGTGGTAGGGTTGCCCCAGCAGGTATGAACACAGAAGGGCCTGTGGGTCACGAGTCTGTAGGAGTTCACAGAAATTTTAGGGAGAAGCTCGAACTTCACTTAAGCCATAAAAATGGTGGGGCTGGGGTGGGGGTGGGGTGGTATTTAATCCAGTGTGTCACACAGCACTTCCTCGCCTAGGGGCTGGTCGGAGGGATGGCTCCAGGGAAAGCAAGGTGGGTGCTGGCCAGCAGACCCGCAGAGGTCTAGACGGGGACATGTGTGTAGCCCCAGGCCCAGGCCTGGCTCTCACGGCACTGATGGAACTTCCGAGTGCGTCAGTAACTCTGCACCTGTCCCTTCTCACCGAGCTCCAGCCTGGCCCGGCCCAGAAAGGCTGCAGCCAGAGGCAGCCTTGGAAAGAAGTGGCCAACACGTCTGAGAAGCAGGCTAAGGCCAGAAGGAGCGAATAGCCTGGAGGATACTTCTCCGCACAGGCACCCACGTGAGAAGCACGTCCTCCTGTCCCGTGTGCCCTGCAGCTCTCACCACACAGGGCACTCTCCGGCTCTCATTGTGGCCACGTGTGTGCGTGCTTTGCCTCCTATTATACTTCAAGTTGTTGTCACTCAAAGTGTGGTCCATGGACCAGCAGCAACAGCATCACCTGGGAGCTCATTAGAAATGTAGACTCTCATCACAGACACAGTGGATCAGAATATGTTTATTAAAAAATTCCTCAGGGATTTGAATGCACATTGAAGTTTGAGAAACTGCTATTTGGAAGCAGGAGTTATCCCTGGCAGAGTTATCTTTGTGCAAGTTAGCTTTTCTGTCCCTGGTGCTTGGCAGTAAGTAGGTGCTCAACAAATATATGTTTTAACTTTTTATTTTGAAACTATTTTAGACAGAGAAAAGTTGCAAAAATAGTGCAGTGTTCACACAACCTACGCCAGCTTCCCCTAATGGTCACAGTTCATGTAGCCATAGCACAATGACCAAATTAACACGGGCAAACTAACAGAGTTATAAGACTATTAACAGAACCACAGAGCCTTTTCAAATTCATCAGTTTGTCCCCTAATGTCCTTCTTCTGTTCCTGAATCCTTCGTGGCATTTCGTTGTTGAGTGTCTTTCATCTCCTCCAATCTGCAATAGTTCTTTAGTCTTGTTTTTCATGACCTTGACTCTTTTAATGAGCACTCCTCAGTTATTTTTTTAGTCTGTCTCTCATTTTGGTTATGTCTGATGTTTTCTTGTGACTATATTGAGGTTATGCACTTTGGGTAAGAAAACCACAGAAGTGATGCTGGGCGTTCCTCATCAGAAAGACATGTCTATTTCTGATGATGTTAAACTTGATCACTTGGTGAAGCTTGTGTCTTCTAGGTTTCTCCACTGTTTCTCTACTGTAAAATTACTATTCTCCTTCCCTTTGTAATTAATAAGTATCTCAATGGGAGGAGATTTCTGGAAACGATGCAAATATCCTGATTCTCCGCAAGCTTTTCCCCACTGATGTTAGCATCCATCGCTGGTGGATCTTGCCCACAGTTGTTACTAGTGTGTTTACCTGATGGTGACTTTGTATTTCCTTCATTACTTCTATATTTATTAATTGGAATTCTTCTATAAAGAAGAGCTGTTCTTTCTTCCTCATTTTTTTTCAATATTTTTTTTAACTTCAGTAGGGACTCATGGCTATTTATTTTATTCTATGGGTTATAATCCAGTGCTATGTTTATTTTAATTTGTTGTTCAAATTGCTCCACCCAATGGAAGCCCCCACAAGTTGGCTTCTTGTCTTTCTGCCATGCCCTATCCTGTTCCAAACACTTCCTTATTTTCTAGCACCACAAGATGTTCCAGTCTCATTTGATTCAGTAAATACTTTTGAATGACTGAATGACAGACTGAAAAGGAAGGTGCATGTATAGAAACTCAGCCCCTCTGTGATTCTCCAACTAGGAAGCTATATCCAATTCAATTTTCAGCTGGGAGGAGGAACAGGAGCTCTTCCCAGGTCCCACAGAATCACTCACTTCTACTGCCCTATGAGGGTCAAGGAAAGCTGGAGGAACTTTTAACCTGAGGACAAAAGAAATCATATCTGTAGAAATTACGGTCTGGGAAATTTGTCTGCCCCGAAAATGCAAGTCGCGGACTTTCCACGTCTCCCAAGCAGATGAGGCAGTGCTTACAAACACATGTGCTGGAGCCAGATGGCTGGGTCCGAACCCCTAGGTCTGCTACTTGCTGTATAACTTCGCTGTGCCTCTATTTACCCACGTAAAAGGCAGGTGGTGATAACAGTACTTGCCATGGAATTGTGTAATGGCTAAATGAGTTTAAATGTTTAAACTGCTTAGAACAGTCGATGGTACATTAAACATTAAATAATCATTAGCCAGGAGTCTGGTGTTTCCAGCAATTAACTCAGCCTGCTGAATTCATTCAGCAATTATTTAGTGAGCATTGCAGCATGCACTATTGTGCTGGGTTTCCATCACTGAACAAAAGTGACAAAGTCTCTGTTCTCATGAAGCTTACATTCTCCTGGAATAAAAATAGTCCCACCCTACAAGAGACTGCAGTACCTTTTAAAGACAGTAGTGGGCGGACGGGAATAACTGTGTTTCAAAACCATTCACACTTTTCTGGTGAAAGTAATTTTCCCCTGGGAATGGGGAAATGGGAGGGAGGTCTTAGCCAATCAAAGCATTGTATTGTCTTAGCCACAGGGATGGGTTGAGGCAAGGACACATCCAATCAGCACCAGAGAGACATCTGCACTGGGGCTCCTAATGGTCAGAACCCATGCGTAAAGAGCCGTGGGGCAGGGCACTTGGCCTGAGAATAAGCCACTGCCATTGAGGGCGGAGCCAAGAGTGGAGGGAAACCAAGTCCTGATGATGGGCCTGAAGTCTGTCCCATTCTGCATGTTCCAGGTACACAGCCAACACATTCTCTTTTACTACTCATTGCTGAGGACGTCCTGAACTTGCTTCAATCTCCGAGAAAGCCGACACCTAAGCAGGAAGTTGGCCGCTGTTCTGAACCCCAGCTCTTACTCTGAGCACTTCTTCATTTCCTGCCTTGCCCCCAAGTGTAAACCACCCCCACCCACCCCCACCCCTCCCACACACATCTGCACTCCATCCCAGTTCCCACCTCTGGACCACGCCTGCTTCCTCCCCAGGGAGCCCTCCCCCAGGACAGTAATCCGCCTCCCCTCCCCCATCCTCCAGAGCTGGGGCCTCTCCCCCTTGCTCACCTAGACCCTCCCACCCCCAAACCCTTCTGCCCAAGCCTCTCCTTGGGGGCAAGTCTGGCTGAATTCCCAGCCTTCAGTCTTACCTTTTGTGGCCCTGCCTCCTCCTCTCCGGCATGACGGAGGGAGCCCTGCGCAGTCCCCAATGGTCCGTGGGAGAGAGCCACAGGTGACTTCAGGAGTCACACTGAGGCTCACACCCTAGAAGGCCCCCCTTTCATTCCCTAATCTGTCCCTGGGGTCTTCCTGTAACTCTAGGCTTGGGCAGCTTCAGGGCTGCCTCAAGGATGTTGGAGCTCCCCCGCCTCCATGCGCTGGTAGAAGCCATAACTTGAGGGCAGACCAGGGGAACCCAAACTTCCCCTTCCTTTGAGAAACTTTCCCTCTCCCTTCTCCAAAATTCTAGGGAACTTGCTGTCTAAACTACTTCATCATCATATCTTAACGTATGACATTTCTTGTGCTGTCCTAACCCCTCTCAGTATATGATTTGCCTCTCTGATTGACCGGTGTCTTGGTCAGCTCAGGCTGCCATAACAAAATACCACAGTCTGGGTGGCTCAAACAATGGAAATTTATTTCTCACAGTCTGGAGGCTGGGAAGTCCGAGATCAAGGGACCAGCAGATTCAACGTCTGGTGAGAGCCCTCTCCCCGGTTTGCAGATGGCCATCTTCTTGCTGTGTCCTCACATGGCAGAGATAGACAATGAGCGACCTCTGGTCTCTTCTTCTTATAAGGACACTAATTCCATCATAGGACCTCCACTTTCGTGACCTTATCTAAACCTAACTACCTCTCAAACCCACCTCCAAGTACCATCGCGCTGGGGATTAGGGTTCCAACATAGGAATTCTGGGGGGACATAAACATTCAGTCCACAGCAACTAGGGACTAGTTGCCTAGGGCACTAAAACCTAGGGCAGTGCTCAGGGGACACTGAATGAAGAAATCAGTGGTCGAATATGTGAATTATTGAATGCATGGTGAAATAAGTGGGTGAATGACAAAATGAGTGGGCTAATGAGGAGGGGCAGTGGTAGGACTGGGCTGCTGTGATAGAAGAATCGGAAAGCCCTAGAAGGGGTGGGGCTTGGGCCAGGAAAGAGAGGAGCAGAAAAAGGAGACAGGAGAGGATGGGTAGCTACCATGGCAGAATGGCAGGAGGGAGACAGACACTGGGATTTGGGCCTGGACTTTTTTACAGAGCCCTTTCGTTAGCTTAAAAAAAATTTTTTTTTGTTTAAATATGTGTCATTTGTCAAAAACATTGTGCATCTTGCTTTGACAAAGCCAGTCTTGACAGCTGAGGGCTCTGCTCTGGCGTACCTCTCCCCTAGATGCAGGAAGGACAGCTGGCCAAGTTACCAGCACAGCAGGTACAGCCTCTGGGGAGGGGCCTGGGAGGTCTGGTGGTCTTGCGATGCCTCCCAAAAGCCTTTCAGCGCTGACGCCAAGTCCTCTCCGGGTCAGAGCCAGGGGGCCATTCTCTCTCCTCGCCTTCTCCACCCTCTCCTCCCCTTCCCTGGTTCTGCACTGGCACTGCCAGAACCTGCTGGGGGCCCCCCACAACTCAAGAGAGCCACAGACGTCTGCATGGATTTGCAGCTACAAATGAAAAGCCGAGGTTTGTTTTGAATGGATTGTGGCTCTGGAGAAAAAGCCTGGGGATGCAAATCCACCATGAGTGGGATGCAGATGGGAAGCAGATGTGGGGATGTGGGAAGTCCCTGCCCCACCCCGTAAGGCCCACCTTAGAGAACTCGTTCCTGTCCCTGCTGATGGACAAGGCTGCGCTCGGATGTGCGAGCCCCAGCTCAGGGCCCAGTTCGTCTACTCAGCCTTTGTCCCATCTTCTCTCCTGTATTTGCATTTCTCTTTCTCTGGCATTCCTATGTGATATGTCTATTTCCCCACCTCTCCTCTGCCTCTCTCTGCTTCTGTCTCTCTCTCTCTCTTTCAGTCTCTCTCCGTTTCTCTCACTCCATCTCTTTGTCTTCATGTCACTGCCTGTCTTACCCTGTGTCTTACTCTCAGACAGTCTCTGACTCCATGTCTGTCCTCTGTCTCTGGCTCTCACCCCCTCCCTCTTCCTGGCTGCTTCCCAAGGCCAGTGCCCCTACCCTCCATGCTTGGATAAGTCTGCCAATCAGCTTGAGCCCCTGGAGTGAGGAACAGGAAGAACAGGCCAAGGGCAGACGGCAGCCCCTGTTCCATGAAGGAAAGCGATTTTAAGCCAGGGAGGCCTGGGCAGTCTGAGGCCAAGAATGTCTCACTTACCCGCAGGGCTGGATATTTAGTCTGAGTTGGGGAGGGCAGGTGGCAACCAGCCTGGAGCTTCCGAGCCTGCAAGAGCAGCTTGGCTGCAGCCCCTCCCCAGCTTGAGGTCCCCTTCAGTGTAACATCTCTCTCCCTCCTGGCCCAGACTCTGCCCACTCCAGCAGCGAGGAGAGGCCACACAGCTGGGCACCACGGTCACTGTCTCCCCCAGGGACACAGGCCCAGGTGAAGGGCAGGCAGGACGTGATGGGGTGTGTTTCGTATCCCTCATTGCTCTCCCAAGAGCTGGGAGCAGCCCTTCTCTTTCAACCCCTGCATGGCCTCAGACAGTCTCCAAAGGCAAATGTGATTTTTCATTGGCTTGTGTACAGTCTAAATACTTTATCCAATTGATATGGGCTCCACCTCCAGTTGCCTTATTTTCCTTTATTAGGCTGTCCACAGCCCTCTAAGCTCTCAGGGACCACTTTTTGGCACGTTCCAGAGACCACTAGTGATCTCACGTACCAACATTAAACTCATGTACAGGCTGAGAATGCTACACAACTTCTGGGGGGAGCTCGAGGGCCACACTGAAAACCATCCCCAAATACGCTGCTGTGGTTCCCAGGAGAGTGGCCTCTTTTAGAGGGCAAGTCCACAAACACTGCTGCAGGTGCGAGTGAGGGTGCTGTCAGAATACAGCTGGCGCCCGGCAGCCTGGCACGCTCCCCGCCTCTGCTCAGGGCTGTCTTCGCCCAGCAGGCATTTGCTCCAGGCCCCGGGGCACCCTGTAGTCCCTG
Organism: Hippopotamus amphibius kiboko; assembly: GCF_030028045.1. Lineage (NCBI taxonomy): Eukaryota > Metazoa > Chordata > Mammalia > Artiodactyla > Hippopotamidae > Hippopotamus > Hippopotamus amphibius. The sequence goes on from NC_080189.1 coordinate 160,204,244, forward strand.
GCACCGGGCCGGCACCAAGGGGGCATCACCACAGTGCCGTGTCATGAGGCATGGTCCCCAGAGGTGTGGCACTTAGTGTGATGGCTGAGCCCTTGGTTCCGTAACCCTTTATGCACTGAGCACCCATTTCACGCCGACGCCGCGCTAGGCAGCGTGTAGGAGTGGTGGGCAAAGCAGACCGGGTGCCTCGGCTCCTGAGGGGTGGTGAGACCCGGGGTGATGGTCAGGAAGGGCCTGGGTCAGGTCACAGCAGCTGTCTCTGACCTCAGTTGCTTCAACCGTGAAGTGGGGGTGATGATGGGGCTGTTTCGAGGAGTCACCGAGATCCTCTGTACATGGTAACTAGTAGTGATACCAGACCACGAGTAAGGACCAGGCAGCTAAAGCCGTGGGCAGTGGCAGACGGGGCACGGGCTTAACATATGCTGTCGGTTCTCTGTCCACGTGTCCCGTGTCATTTCAGGACCACCCCCACCCCCCACCAGCACCTGTCCCCGGCTGCTGGAACCTGCTTCGGCTGCCTGCATGGAGGTCAGGGAAGTGCCTGGGAAGTTGCTTCCCTCAGCCCCCACCGGCAGCCCCTAACCTACAGATCTGGGTGAGGGGTATAAACACCTCCAGCTCCGAAGCTCCTAGCACACTGAGCCACTCCCCTCCCCTACCCCGGCCCGACCTCTTGCTTGACATGGCATCCTCACTTGGCCTCTCTCCCTTCTCACTCTCCCTCCCCTACTCCTGGGAAGATTCCTAAGAATTTCTCTTTCACACAAGTCCTTGCTGCAGGGTCTGCGTCTGGGGAACACAATGTAAGACACAGGGAAGCGTCAAGTAAACATTAGGAGGTGTCCCCTAAGCTGTGTGACCGCAGAGCCACCCTCTGGCCAAGGCGGGTCCTCCCGATTTCCTAAGGAATCCGTCGCAGTAGCCTGCTAACTCTCAGGAAGTCTCTGCTCCCTGTATTTGAACATGGCAAAGGCCAGTACCGTGGGAAGCTGGCGTGCAGCTCTCGGCTCTCAATTCAGGAAACCGTCGGGGCCGCTGGCTTTGGGAGTATCTGTCCTCCCTGCAGGGGCCTGCACAGAGTGCCAAAAGATGGTGTAAAATTCATATTTAATTTTCACCACCTTTCTCTATTCCCGGGAACCCCAAATGGCTAAGCTGAAGTTAAATCTTTATGGTCCCTCTGCCCACATCCCATCAGAGGAGAAACGGCAGATCTACACACGGTGCTGGCAGGGGCAGACAAGACGCCGGTCTGCATTATTTTCTGGACTTTGTTTTGTTTGTGGTATTTGCTAGCTTTTTAAAATTTTGTAACTTGTGATTTTTTAATTCTAAATAAATATTCTCCTTCATACCTAATTTTGTACTTTTTCTTAAAGTGTGCTCCCCAAATTTTATAAGCTGCAGACAACAGAAAACCTCAAGATGCTTTGACCATCTGGGTGGAAAAATTTCTCACAGAATGGCTTCTGGCTCCATCCATCTCAACGTGTGTTTCTCTTCTCCCACCTGCAGACTTCTGGTGCCAGATGTGATAAGGCTCTGGTCCTGCACCTGTCACTGCATCAGGTGAGTCCCCAGAGTGTGCGGTGGAAACATTCCAGAATGCCATTTCTAACCAGATTTGCTAGCAATAAATATATTACACGACATAGATGTATCACACACGACCCAAATGGATGTTTTCCCAACAAAACCAATGACTCTATGGCAGTAAACCCAACTGAATACATTCCCAACTCAAATTCCCTTTGTCACACTTCCAAATGCCACAGCCACCTCCCCCTAGCTGACACGAAGGGAGCTGTGACAGAGGAGAAACTGGGGTGGAGACAGTGGTCTAAGTCTACTACAGTTTAAAAATCTTACAAGTATTATAAAATCTACGACCTTGAAAAAAATACATAACTTTGGAAGGGACTTGTGTGAGTGTGGGGCCCTAAGTGTCAGCCTTGTTAGTGTCTCAGGGTATCAGCGTTTGGTGGCCAGACTCACTTGCGGCTCAGACACATAACATTGTAAGTTCTGTGGGTTTCAGCCCCCTCCCGTGTGTGTGTGAGGGAGGGAGGGAGAGAGGAGCGTGGCTCGCTGTCGTTCTGGGCTCTCGTTTTCTTTGGTGCTTCTCAACCCCAAATCCACCAGGCAAGGCTGAGGCCCGTGGTCAGGGCTCACAATGAATTTGGCCCCCGAGGTTGAACTTCATAGCAGAAGACATCCGTGTTCATGAGTCCACTTGCTCCTCTTCTTTTGCATTTTCTTGGTTTCATTTATCTCCTGAATTTTTAAATCAAAGTTTCTTCTGAAATAATTCCACGCTTGTTTTTGTTGACGAGAAGGACAAAGGGATTTAGCCACCCCCAGGCTAGGCCAGTGGCAGGGATGAGATCATCCCAAGGGGCAGGCGTGGCTGCGGGCAAGAGGTTCACCAGCGCCAGAGCCCCCATGACCCAGTGGAGGTAGAAAAGGCCATGCCAGCACTTGTAGCGGGTTCTGTGACTTACAAACTATTGTTCACATCCTTTATCTCGTTTGAGCTTCACACTGCCTCTGTGGGGGTACACTGTGTGGGTGTTAGAATCCATCTTTTCTAGTTGGGAGAGATGGCGCAAGTTATCCAAAGAGTATTCAACCAGGAATGGCAAGGTCAGGATTTGAACCCAGATCTTCCCAATTCAAGTCTACAACAAAGCCTAAGACAGCTGTGGGTGTGGGTTGACCATGGTTGATAGTGATGATGACACCCCAGTTTTCAAGGCCTCATGTGTCAGACTGTGCGAGCACGTTTCAGAAATTTGCACGAACCTTCACGTTCTCTGACATGAGCTGGGTTTGAAGGGTGGGGATGGGATGAGAAGGGAAGCCGCCCTCGTGGAGACACAATAGAAGCGAAGGCTGGAAGGCAGGAGGACTGAGCCCGGTCAGACCCCCCTCACCACGGCTGCAGAGCGGAGGTGCTCAGGCCTCCGGCCCCGTCAGGCGGACCTCCTGGGACCTCTCAGCCGTGCACTGCTCTCCTGGTGGAGAGGGGCTGCTCCCACCTGAAGTGGAAAGTGGGCTCTGGCATCGCCCTGGCTGAGGCAGCTAGAAGAGGCCTGCAGCCTGCCACTGCACAGACAGAGGCCTACCAGGGCGAGCTGGATGTCAGTGAGGCCTCGGACTCGGCAGCCAAGGGGTGGGCTTGGCTCCCACCGCAGCTTTGAAGTTGGATGGGACTCCTGGTCTGCGGGCCTTGGCCAGCTCCTGCCCTTTAGCTCCTCTTCCACTCCCCACTAGGGACCGGGAGCCCAGGCAACTCCCTGAGGAACCTCCTCCAGCTGATTTGGGTCTGGAGATGGAGGGGTACCGCCTGCCCTGCAGGCGGAGGCGGAAAGCGAAGGCTCAAAGGGGAGCAGAAGCCTGAGGAGGCACCGGACGGTGGGAATGCATGAAGAAGTGCCTGCCAGACAGGCCCCACGTGGTGCCAGAAGTCAGAGGCTCGCACAATCTGTTTCTCGTGTGGAGGATGAACAGAACACTCCGGAGTTAACTGTCCTGGCCCCAAACTCCACTTGCTTTGACCTTGTGTGATATGAGGTGTCAGGGCCTGCTCGACATCTAGACGTCACTGGACGTGTAACCGTGGTGAGCTGCTTCTCTGTGCCTCAGTTTCCTCAACGTTAAAGTGGGGATAGTAATTGTCTTTACCTGGTAGACCAGTGCGAAGATTAAATGTTAATCCAGGCAGTGCTTCGAACAGGGCCAGGCACAGTGTTAGGTGCTGGCTATTGTTATTTTTACAAGAGTTTTGAGGTTATTCCCTTAGATGCCCCAGCGTTTTCTCTTGGGGTGTTTCAGGCACTTAAAATGGATTGGGATTTCAGGGCAAATGCTTGAGAAACTTAAATTCCTTCGAGCGAGACTTTTGAGGCTGCTGTGACTGACTGCTAGCACTGGCTTCCTTCTCCTTTCCTGCCACCTCCAGTCCTAGGCTCGTTCCACTGCGCTGGCTCACGGGGTGTCATCCGCAGCCGCTAGCCCTGCTAGCTGGAGGAGGGCTTAATACCTCATCGGCACCTTTCCACGGCTCCTCGTGGGGCACGAATCACTTGCTCCCTCTGGAGTGACTCTGAGCTGCCTTTGAAAAGCAGGCCATGGGATGCCCCGGAGCCCTGCCCAGCTGGTCCCAATTCCCTCCCTTGGTTGCTCCATCTACCCTGAGAGGGAAACAACCTACTGGTTAGATCTTGGTGATACATAAGCACATAAAAAAAAAAAAAGGCAGACCCCGCTGCCGCACCTGAAACAAACCCTTTCAGCAGCTTCTCCCAGAGTCTTCCTCCTCTTCTTTTCCATCCCACACCTGCAGACCTGCCCCCTCACCCTTGCCACCCGCAGTTTGGTACAGGAATCAGGGAGAAGTCAAGGGCCCAAATCTGAAGCAGATGTTTGGGACGAGGAGCGAGGCTGGGGTGGAGACAATAGGAAGGATGTGGACCCTGCTAGAACTGCTTGTTGCCCTGACCTACTGCCAAGGCTGAGAAAAATAGAGCGACTGTTCCTGGTTACATACCCAACGTTTACTCGTGCCAGACTTTCCTGGGCCTCAATCCTCAGAGTCTCTGGCTCTGCTTCCAAAGTTCTCCATATCCTTGTGCCAACCACCATCTTGGCCCCCTTTTCCCACCACACCGAGCCCCTAAGCCCAGCCTGACCCCCCAAAAGTCAGGACTGGAGTTTTGCTTTTTTTTTTTCATCCTCCCGTAGTGAATCCCCAGTGATATTTTTGGAGCCAAAAATCAAGATATGATCTGACACAAGAGGTTTGCGCTGCTTCCGGGTGTGAGAGGCTGTCTGGAAGACGCAGCTTGGATGCCAAAACAATAGAACTTTCAAGGTGTAGCGGGATCTCAGTCAGAACTGTTGAAACCAGACCTTTATGGGGCAGACTGATGCATGGCTGTGGTATCCACACCCACCTCCAGACAACTCCAAGAGCAGCACGTGGGAGCCTGCCAGGATCCGACATGTTTGTCTACCCTGACTGGGAGAGCGAGTGTCAGATCTGTAGGAGAACACCCAAGTGTAATTCTGTTGCTTTGACTTGTTGAGGAGACACAGGCTGGCATTATCATGACAAGGAATCAGAGAACTCCCTCTGGGAAAAGAAGCCTGAACGTTATCCTCGAGGCAATGGCCCATCCAGCTGCGATCCAACCCAGACGCTTGGGGCATCAACTTTAAGATCTGCCCGAACCCCAGAGAGGGCTAAGCATCAGGCTGCAGCACACTACAGAGATGACCAAGGACTCCAGTTTTTGTGGGTTGGATAAACGTCAGGGGAAACTGGAGTGAGGCTGTGTTTTCCCCCTATCGTGGCCACAACCAACGTCATGGCTACTCATGAAATTGATTTGCCTCTTCACGCCTCTGGGTTCCTGGAAATAACATTACTTTGTCTTTCCTCTGCCACCCCCTAGTTTTTCTGACCATAGTAGGAACCCTCTGATTGCTGTTCGTGTTGGAGATACATCCCTCTCCACATTCACTCAAGATTTTAATTTCCTTCATTGATCTGCACGGTACGAGCCAGTCCCCGGCTGCCAAAGTCAACACCTCAGGTCTGCTTTGTTTGGGAGGGTAGGTTAAAGGGGGAGTGGGTCCTAAGAGGACGGACGTCCCCTTCCCAGCCTTTCCCAGGAACTGCTCAGGTGTGGTGGCCTATCTATGGCACAACGAGGGGTTTGCTCCTTGGGTCTCGGTTTGGAATCCATCTTTGCAAGGGTTCTTGCTTCTCTGAAAATCAACAGGGAGACGCACTTCCCTCCCTTTGTATATGTGTAAGGAGCTCGACAAATTTCACTTGCAGCTGTTACTCTATACTTTGGAAAATCTCCAAATGCATAAGCAGAAATGTTGCCCCCCAAATTAAATGAGAATGAAAGAAACTATGGGGGTGGGGGTGATGGCTTTGGGTGCTCAAGCCTTGGGGGAAGGAAACTCTAAGGAAAATGGATTGTTTATATGTCTGTCTCCCCCCATGAGACTGTGAGCTGTTCAGAAGCACACAGTCTATCTTGTGTGTCCCTAGCTCCCTGCACAGTGCCTGATCCACAGATGTTTGCTGAAATGCAGATGCAAAGAACTAAAGGGAAAAAGGAGCCCATAAACCCAGCAATGGAACAGAAACATCAGATTTTTTTTTGGTAGTGGGGGCAAGTGAGGTACATTTATAGCAAATGAAATGACAACTTGAGAGTAGGATTAGACACAGGATTTATGAGAACTAGCACAAAACCATGACACACACACATAATCTCCCTCTTACACAATAACACAACATTTTGTTTTCAACATAACATAAAAGCCATCAAAGGCTTTCCAGCTGGCTTGCGAAGACAGACATCCCTGACTCTGCTAATGGACAAACAGAAGAATGTCTTGGCAACTCCTTCAAGTGGGAGTTCTGAGCAGAAACGGAACATTGTCGGTCCGTCAAAACATGGGAAAATTCAGAAAGACCCCTCCCTGTGCAAATCCATAATGCAGGTGAAGTGGGGGTGGTAGAAGCTGTGACCTTGCCCTAGAGAGGTATAGGATCCCTCACCCTGCAGAAGATACTATGTTTATAGTTCCAATAGAATCAGTCTTTTTTGAGGTGTGTCTCCCTTTAGCTCTGGCATTCTTGAAAATGTTAATTTCCTCAGCGAGATAACCACCAGAGATTTGGCCTTTGCCAAACGGTGCTGTTTCATGTAAGGAGAGTTTAGAGCCAAAAGATTTATTTAAATGAGTCTTTTTCTGCAGACTTAGTTACCAGAGATAAACATCAGGGTATTATTGTGTAGCATGTCTGACCTCATTTTAGTATTTCATTTGCATGCAGCCTATGAATTTTCAACCAAAGTGGGGATAATGAAGATGTCAGGATATTCTTCCTCAGTTATACCCTCAGGGGTGTCTTGTACACTCTAGACAGGATTCATTTAAACTTGGAAGTCACTTCACTCAAGCTATTAGTTGGTATTTTATGGAACTTTCTACACACAAAAATTTTAAAGCTATTGCCAACAACTGTATCTCTTAAAAGCTCTCTATGCTGAAGCAATAGAGCCTTCTCTTCATATATCCCAAATCCTCGACTGACAGGTAAACAAAGGTAAAGTGTTCATCTGTCACACTGTGTCACCAAGTGAATGTGAGACAGAGTCAGTGAACACAGGTGGCCCAGTGCCTGCGTTGTTTCTTAGTCTAACCTAACCTGCTAGAGACCAACCAGCAACGTGGAGAGTTCGGGCTGTGACATAAAACAGACCCACATTCAAATACTGCTCTGCCACTTACCACCTAAGGAACCCTGGCAGCTGCTTATCCTCTCTGAGCCTCAACTGTGTCTTGTATAGAACAGAGAAAACAAGAGTTACCTTGCAGGGTCATTGTCAACATGAGACAATATATTATTAATGCTCTTAGCATAAGGGAAGAACTCAAAAAATGGTAGCTACTATTATGATTCAGTAATCAGGTAGGTTAAGGAAAGTCAAGGGTATTAGGTTGCCTACCACCTGACATGACTTGAGATGCAGTCCCCTCAAATACTTCCTCTGGCCTTTGGAGGGTCATATGAAGGAGAGAGAGGTGTTCTCTTCTGACCTGGGGTCTTCTTCACAGGTGTTTGGACTAGGTGTCCTGAACACCCATTCCCTCTGGCCTGCCTGGACATGGCAAGGTGGGAAAAGAGCCCCACCCCATACCAGTCATCCACTCTAGCAGCCCCTACTGCCCCCAGGTCCATGTAGTCTCCTGCTGTAGAAGTTACCAGGGCCCTACACCATAATCAACATGGTATCACGCACACTATATACACAGCAAACCTTTTCCAAGGGCTCCAAGTTATTAGTCAATTTTATTTAGTTAACAGCATCATTTTGCCGGTCAGAGAACTAATACTGAAAGATTGTCCTGCTCAAGGTTGAACCATGGGAGTTAAAAAAAAAATATGAATGTTCAAGCTCATCAATTCATGGCTCTCTACCCTTTGAGGGTTCCATTCTGCACACTTGATGCAAAAGCATTCAAGGGCAACTTCTTCGAGAAAAGGCCAAATGACAGGCGATGCCTGTCCCACAGGGGAGGCTGGAGGCCCAGGGGCCCTGGAGTTAGAAACATAGGATACAAGTAGGTTCCTGTCATCAGGAGGAGCCACCTGGTCTAGGACACAGTGAAGTTTATAAAAGAAATGTATATCCTCACCTAGCTCCTTGAGTAATCCAAGACTGACTTCTTCCTAGAGTCACCCCGAAGAGATGAGGTCCTAAGACCTTGCTCACTCAGAAAGTTGCCTTGTTGGCCAGCCAAACATGGTTTAAGGCATCTGTGGCCATCAAAGACTACAAAGGCCACACTGGCCTGCTAACTGGGGGCTCCAAGTAGCAACCACACCCACAGGCTTCACCCTGGATAAATCATCCATCATCTCCCTGAAAGAAGACTACAAGGGGAGCGAGCCCCTCACTGTTCTTACAAGGTGACTAGATACTATGGTTCTGTGCTAGTGTGTTTGATCCCTGCCCCTAGACATATCAACATTGTCTCCACCTTGTGTTTAAGAAGCTGTGGCAGGGGCTTCCTAGGTGGCGCAGTGGTTAAGAATCCGCCTGACAATGCAGAGGTCACGGGTTCGATCCCAGCTCCAGGAAGATCCCGCCGAAGAAAAAAAAAAAAAAAAAAGAAGCTGTGGCTGCTGGCTTGTATTAACAAGCCAGGACCCTACTGACAACCTGGACAACTTTGCTAAAGCCACCTTTGATGCCGTATCAAAAGAACTATAGCAGAGGAGTCTCTGACTTCTGGAAAGAGGCTGTGTCCTCTGTATCACCTCACCAGGAATTCACTGAGCATCTTGTAGAGACCACACCCGAGTTCACCACAGAGAACCAGGTCCCTGCGGTGGCCACCACGAAGTGTTCGTATGCAAGAAACATTAGTTAATTGAATCTGGAGGGTGAGGAAGGTATTCATAGCAAGGCATATCCCAACTAGCAGCACCTCTCTACCACATGTGGACCAAGAACGTCACCACAGCCCCTGCAGATTTCTAAATGCCCTCCCTTTGCACTCCAAACAAAAACCTAACCCCTCCAAGAACTTTGGGGTGGCTTTCTGTTAGAATCTGCACAGATTCAGTTCTCTGAATCAGAATACTAGCCCATCCCACGATTTTGGGTACCGTTTAGTACCAAGTCATTTTCAATACTACTTCACTTATATGCTACTCGAGAACCTGCTGCTGCCCAGCGGGGAGAACCATGATCACGGGAGATCAGCCCACAAAACCTCTTCAGGGTATCAAGGCAAAGGGGTATCCGATTTAGAATATCTGGGGGAAAACCTCTGCAGAGAGATCTGGTGGTCTCTGAATATGATTCATCAGACTCGGCATCAGGAATTGGAACTGGATTCTCATGGGGCAACAATGGTTCCAGAAGACTTTTTAAACTAATTGTGAGGGACAGTAATCACCACGGAGAAACTGCCCTTCGCAAACATTGTATCAAGAGACCACATAGGCTCTTTTCCCCCGTCCCCACTGTGATTTCTAGGACAGGCTGTTTGAAAAGGGAATTGATGAAACAATTACCTTAAAAGTCCGGAAGAGTTACCTCTAGAAGGGTAGGAGACCTGCTCGGCAGTGCTGTCACGTTTTCTTTCTTTCCTGGATGGTGGTTACAGGTGCGTTTCCCTTGTAATTGTTAAACTGTACATGCCTGTATGCCTTTTTTAAGTGTGTATATATAATGTGTATATATATTCATCTCAAAATAAAAGAAGGAATTATTCATTTTTAAATGGAAGAACTACAGGATACCCAGAGCCGGCCTTATTATGTCTGAGAGTCTAAGAGTGAAGCCAAAGCAGAGGTAAGGAGCTCTCTCTGGTCAAGCCACCTGCTGGAGAACCTCTACTGTGTCCTAAGAGAAGTGTGGTCAGGCAGAGGTCTCAGAGTTCGAGCTGCAGTGGCTCAGAGGTAACAGTGCATGAGAAGCTGAAGGCAGTGTTTTATTGTGTTAATTCAAGAACAATTCTTGAGTCTTAAGAATAACTTCACAATGGGATGAAATCACTCAGTGGTGAATGTTCATAGTGACCCATTCAAAGCCACAAGAGCAGCAAGTATAAAAAATTTAAGACTGTTAAATAACCTAAAAGTGTAAAGTTGGAGGGGCAGAATTTTGTTTTCTGTGTTTTAGACATCTCATACCACTCAGGAGAACTTGATGAGCTGGGAGTAGACTGAATGCGCTCTAAAGGAGTAATTTTTAAGTTAAGATTCCAATTCACTGGGTCTGGGAGGTGGGGGTGGGGAGAAAAAAAATCTATACTTTAAAAATTATTACAGGGGAATTCCCTGGTGGTCCAGTGGTTAGGAGATGCTTTCACTGCCAGGTCCTGGTTCGATCCCTGCTTGGGGAACTAATACCCCACAGGGCATGTGGTGTGGCCAAAACAAAAAAGACAAACAAACTAAACAAAAACAAACAAAAAAATGACAAAAAAGAAAACCAAAAAAAAAAAAAAAAACAGTTATAAAGGAGATTTCATTTTGATTCCCAGAATGGGAACCAATGTACAAAGACATCATGATTACTTCCCCAAGAAAGCCAGGGTCCCTAACACTTTTCCTACAAGCCCCAAATCAGAGGTCTGGTTTTTTCCTTCTGCCAAGCTTATCTGTGGTTGGAAAAGAATTGTTCCCACCTGCCACCAAAAAACTTTTGAGGAGCAGGGTTTTTGTTTGCCACACCTAAAGCACTTGTGGGAGGGTCGAGGGCACACTGAGAAATACATGTGTGATTACGTGAAAGTAAGAGGGCCATCCACCAAAGTGTTATTCCCTCTAGATGGCAAGTAACACTTCCTTGTACTTTTTTTTAATTTCCAAATTTTCTACACTGAGTTTCTTATGTAGTAAAACAACAACTAATTAATGTTCAAAAGACTGATGTGAACAAACATCCTCTGTTTTTGCCAAACTTGTTTCTTCTTCTGCAGCTGAGCACAAGCACTTGTCCCAGCCGTTGGCGCTCTGTGCAAGCAAGCACCACGGCCCTGCCTGGCACCATGGACAGCAATCAGGGAAGGGTGAAAGGGCAAGAAGGACCAGGCCAGGCCAGGTCTCTGGGAGTACATTTAACCCCAAGCAGACTGCTTCTGAAGGGATTACTGAGGAAATGCAAAAACATCCCTAAATTTTTCTTTTCCTTCCCCACCTCCAATTTAAGCCCTGAATCATCACGTAAAGCAGTCACTTGCTCCTTAGTCCTTTTAAACATTCATTTATTTACTGTACAAAATATTTACACTATTGCTGCAACTGTCTGGTCCTTTTGTCTGGCCTGACAAATTTGCAGCAGGGCTTGGTCTCTGCTGAAGTTCTAGAAACATGCCAACAACTTCCTTGGTGTTCACTTGGTGCCTGGTCTCCTTTGAAGAGACTAAAAGGCCAGGAGGTTAGCTGACTCCCCAGGTACCTGGGCCACAAGGGCATAAATAAAAGAACTGGCCAAAATAAGAAACGTGAATAGAAAACGGCTCAAGAAGGAACAGACGCTTTTCCTTCTCTCAGACATGGTGTACCTCTCCCCACAATGGCTAGTTTCAAAGCAGGATTAGAAAAAAAGGTCAAAGGAAAAGCCAAAAGAGCAAAGATACTTTTGAATAGTTAGGAGAGAATAAACTGGAAGAATAGAAAACCACAACAGTACCAAAGGGTTTTGTTAAACGAAGACCCTGGGGCTAGGGACCACAGCAAGATGAAGCTGCACTGCAATGGTACCCAGGATGCTCTGAAAAGTGCTATGACTAGAGCTTAAAAGGACATATCTAGCCAAGAAAATCAACTCGAACTCCAGCAACAGTCTCTGGAGGGGAGAATGCAGAATCCAGAAGAAGAACAATGGCCAAAGACAGCAGAACCAGCCCATGTGCCCCAGCTGGAAACCCTCTCTGGGCCCAAGGGGCAGCATCGTGTTTCCCTGGGATGATGAAACTTGCCTGTGCATATCCCATGGGAAAACACCGGGGCAGGCAGCAGCACCCTGTCCTGGTCCCTGAGGAGAGCAGTGACCATGTGGCATGGAGGACCCTGGGGTACAGAGGCCCTGATGCTGGATCCTAGACCCCAAGGATGAGTGAGGTCAGCACCCATGCCAAGGAGGACAAATGACAACTGCGAAGAAGTGAGGTCAGGCAGGAACTGTAGCAGCTCAGGAAGGCTTGTTTCTCATGATCCCTGGGAACAGGAGGGCTCAGACGTGCTTCCAGGAGGCCAAGGCATTGCCACAAGTCCCGCCTCATCTCTGGACTCTTTGTACTTGCTGGTTTTGGCAATAAAGATGGCTTGTTAATATTCTCAGAGTCAAATGCCCCACTGGGAATGGTAGCTTACAGCAAAGCCTTCTTAGCAACAGAAATTTGGGAATTCAATGAGATTTTGAGTCTTGAAAATGTCTTCATTCAAATCGTAATGAAAAAGGTTGCTGTCATCTTCCAAGAAACAGCTGCAGGTTCTCTTCAATCATCACGTAACAGTGAACCTAATATATCTTCCTCCCTCCTTAGTTGCCCTTGCTGGTAAACTGATGGAGTGACAGGAAGTAACTGGGACAGCTAGGTGTTTTTCATCTGACGTATCTCATCTATGCGTGTTCCCTGCATCCTGGCCCTAAGGACCTGTGAGAAGCAATTAAATTACTGACCCCTTTTCCCTTGCCTTAGCGCTGCCAGGGAACACCAAGCAAAGAGAAGACCAGGGATCAGTGGCATGCTGTCCCAATCTCTGGCTCCAAAATTTTCTTTCAGTAAAAATCTAAAGAATCCCCAGCTCTTAGCAGACTGCATAAGTTGGAGGTGAGTAGCCAGGCTGAGACACACCTCAGTGTAAAGAACAAACTCAGGGACAAGCTTCAGTAGTCTTCGAGCCAGCCACGTGCCTAGACATGCCCTATAGCCCTAAAGGAGAGTCACATTCAGCACTGGAGGCAACAGCCCAGCTCTCTTTCACATTCTTAGGTCTGTCTGTCTCATGGGCTTATATCCAAGAAAAAGCTTATTAGGGAGTTCTTCTTTATGGATTAATGATCATTTCCAGAAACGCTTGCAAGGAAAGCGCCTTTTCCAGTTCTAACACCACAAAAAAAGATCCTTTCATGCCATTAGTCACCATGAGAGGTAGTCCAGTGCCACTCCCACTACTGAGATCTTCTAAGAACCAAGTGCAAGCACAGCAGCACAGCCCTCCTCTCGTGACTGAGCGAATCGCTCAGATTATGTACCTGCCAAAGTGGCCTGGGGGTTGGGGGGGGGGGGATGGGAAAGGAGGGGGCAAGGGAATGACAAGGTTTGTAGGTGACTGAATACTCCAGACACTGGAGAGCATGCAGCAGCTTCTGGCTGATGGTTTGTGTATGTCAGGCTCAGTGGTTATGTCTGTTACGTGTACCCAGATGCTCTACAAGGCACGGGGGCCAAGAGGATGGCAGGAGAGTGGTCAGAGCATGCCAAAGCCCTCGCAGCCCTCGCTGATGGCCAGCTGCAGCATCCTGTGCACCTCTTCATATGAGTCGTACGTAGGGAGGCACAGCTGGTTGAAACTGGAAGGCCAAGGGGAGAGAAGTGATTAACTCACACCACCAGAAACGCTGGAAAGACAGTCCCCTGTGACAGCATGCGCCAGGCAGTCAGATACCCACCATGTGTGTGCAGTTGGTAGCGTGCTATGGGTCGGAGCAGCAATAATCTGGAATGAGGGACAGAGGGCAGCAAAGCCTCCGGGTGGTAGCTGAGACGAGCCTGTTGTGAACTGAAGCAGCCGAGCCAACTCCTCCTGCGTCAAACTGGATACCACGGTCCAAAACCACCTCATGACCTGGCAGGGAGGACACAAGGCTGGGGTCACACCTGTGTGCAGCCTAGGATTTGACCCCTGGGGGAAGGAACAGGATATCCTGAAGCGGGGGTGGGCCCCAGTTACTGCACGCAGGTAGGAACAGCTAGAGTCAACAACCTCTTTAAAGGGAACTGATACTGTCACACAGTCAGGAGGGTAGTCGCTGATTACTTGGTTCTATTTCTCTGCCTTTCCAACGTACTGCCTCTGTGGCAGCAGCATGACAGCCCTTAGGGACCAGGGTTCCCTTCCGCCTGGACCAACACCTGCCCTTCCCACATATATGGCTTTTTCCCAGTTGACATGTCTGCTTCTCTGATTCCTTGACTTCTTCCTTCTGAAACTTTTTCCTTACAATATGGCACAAATTTGACTAAAAGAAATTTGGCCCACTTACTTTTTCTCTGAAATGCCATGAGCCACCAACGACCACTGCATGGGCTTTGAAGTCAGACACACTGATATCTCCAGTCCCACACATCAGCAGCTGGAGAAGACAGTCAGGTGTTACTAGGATAGTCAGAGGGGCAAAGTCCCACCATAAGGTCAAAATACGTTAACATGTAAAATGTGGAATACAGAAAACATCAAGAAAAAGACACAAGGTGAGGTCATAATGCCAGAATGCTGCTTTCGGAAAATCAATTCTAATAGGCCAATGGTTCCTAATCAGTGTGGCAAAAATCACACAGCTTTAACAAATATACAGATAGGTAAGTAGATAGACAGACAGACAGACAGACAGACGGATGGATGATGCCTGTGGCCTTACCTCAGACCTACTGAATCAGAATCTCTAGGGCTAGGCTGCAAGCTTGTGTACTGTGAAAGTTTCCCAAGCGTTGCTGATGCACACCCCTAATTAGGAACTGCTCCTATACATTATATATTTTGAATTGAAACAAAGGACAAAAACGGAACCAAGGTTTACTGACAGTCTGCTGCGGACGTGGCCTGGGAATACCAGGGGAAAAAGCAGACCCTATCCTTTTCATGAATTTGTTAGATGGCCTTCTCTTTTTCCCAGGATCCATCCTTCTTTTATGGATTGAACTTCTACTACCGTCCCTTCAGCCCTGCCTCTACTTGATCAGATAAATGAAAAAGAATGCCAAAAAATGAGAACATTAATGGCATCAGAGCCCTAAACACCTTGTTGATGTCCTAATTTGGTTCAGGGTCCAGCAAGTTACTTAGCAGACTGTAAGTACTCATCCAATAGCTATAAAGAATGAAACATCCTAATCAAGAGACAAGAAAAGTCCAAACTAAGCTTGAGAAGCTTGGCTCCTTCAAAAAGAACTTGCTAAGCTAACCAGTAACTAAGAGCAGGATGGCGAACAACCCTAAGGGACTGTGTCCTTCCTCCTACACACTTGATGAATTATTACAAATGCTTTGCTTCAGGATAAAACAATTGACACCAGAAGCTGTTCCTCAGCCCAGAAAATGACAGCACTAGGTGACAGGTCTGTCAGAAACTTCAGGCTGGGAGAGAGTTCATTATTCGGACTTCATATCTAAAGGTACAAAACGTGTTGAAAATTTCTAAGACTTTTCTTGTTCTCAAAGCCAATTCAGTTAATAAGAATAAAAATTGTGCAACACTACCTGAAACTACTTTTTGTTTCCCTATTTTTAAAGAGGAACCTCCTCCCAATAGGAAGCAGTTTATAGAAACATGCCCCTCATAAAGGCTATGGGAGGTTAAAGCTAATAACTTGCAGTGCGCGTATCATCTGTGAGCAGCAGGTAAAAGCAAACAGGTTTTATTTTTTGCCTACACCTGAAGTTCATGGAACTTCAATTTTGCTAATTATAGCAGGGTATTTACCACCTTACAGCCACATTTTGGTTGTTACAGGATCTCAAATAATAACTATATGGCGTTGTAGCACGAAGCTGTGAAATGCATCACATCTTTGGTTTGTCTCTTTCACCAGAATGTAGCTCCACAAGGGCAGGAACTTTGTCTTATTCATTCCTAGCTCCCCAGTTCCTCAAAAGCACATGGCATATAGAGGCACTCAATACACAGTCTCTGAACAAATAAATTCTATTATTTCCTTAAATCAACTTTAAAGGTCATAGGATTTACAAAGACTGTACAGGATGCCAACATTCTTTACCACTCAACCAGTATCAATAATATTTGTGAATAAATATTAATTATTACTATTCATAAATAATTAGTAATTTGCTAATTCTTAATTTTCACATTCAAATTTTTTAAAAGTTGGAGAAAGGGTCCACGCATGGAAGAGTGACAAAAGTGAAACCAACTCCTAAAGGGCTTTCCTACCACATCTCATAAAAGAAGGTGCAGAAAGCTGGTTCCTGTGGGCATAATAAAATAGCAAGCCAAGAACCAAGGTTCCAATTGTAAGCACTTACCTCAAGCTCATTCTCATCAAAAATAGCCAAAAGGTTCTCAGGGACCAACTCATTCAGGCCTGAAACAAAGTAGCCAAGTTAAAGCCATATCCACACCATGGATCCAAGTATTTTCACCTCAAAGCCAAGAATAGACACGATCCCACCTTTTAGGAAATGTTCCACCTCCTCTTTCACTTGACTGGCCAGCCGATACTGGGCCAGCAAGTTTAAATAGAAGATTTTATTTGCGTTGGTGACTGGGGTTTGAGCTCCACCGGTCATAAGTTCTACAACCTGAAAGAGGCAAAAGACAGGAAAAGGATGTGGTTTGGAGTTTATAAGATGGTATCTGCCCAGTATGCCCCACAAACACAGCATTACTGAACTCCACCATGGTCACAAGGTCCTGATGTGCATTCAGGTTTTCAACACTGGTTTTCTTTAGCTTCAGGGTTCCTACCGCTATTGCTCTATTCTGCTCACTGCTATTTCTGAAGTGGGTCTCTCAGTGGGTTTTCTCTGACCTGGTCAAATAGTGGTGACACAGCGA
Organism: Hippopotamus amphibius kiboko; assembly: GCF_030028045.1. Classification (NCBI taxonomy): domain Eukaryota; kingdom Metazoa; phylum Chordata; class Mammalia; order Artiodactyla; family Hippopotamidae; genus Hippopotamus; species Hippopotamus amphibius. Next base: position 160,221,097 of record NC_080189.1, read on the forward strand.
GAAGATGCTATGCTTCCTCGTTAGCAACACTTTAACATTTCCATGATCCAAAATCACACCATTACTGACCTCTTCTCTCAAACCCCTGAACCAACTGAGAACAAATAAAACCAGATAAGTACTGAAGAAGTCTTTTCAGGCCTCAGAAATTCTGAGATGGGCACAGATGTTCTCCTACATTCTCCTATTTCCAATCTGAGTCAATGGAAAAAGCCACAGCGTGATACTTGGAGACTAACTCACTACAGGATTTCAGTCACTTAGATGTTTGGGCTCCCAATTTTTCTATCTGCAAAGAAAAAGCTGAACTGCATGACTCTCAAAAAGAATTGGCACCCTCCTCCCAATGAACAACTCCTAAGGGAACTTTCAGGAAGCCCTGAAGCACAGTTTAACGCCACCACCCCAGAAAACCTGTGTACTATGACCATGGTTGTCTTCTTAGGTGAGTGAAGGCCTCCATTTAGTTATAAGATCAGATTTTAAGGCCCTGACGACAGTATGGTAGGGATGGAACTTTGCTCCAGAGCAAGGATTTTCAATGGATCTAAACATGTAAGACTTTTTTTCTGTTATTGTACACAATTCTGGATATTTTTATGTTATGTATGTAAGCATTTCTAACCAGTAGCCTAAGTAGTAAATTACTAAGATTTAGTATTCATATTAAATCCAATTAAAATCAGTACTCCCTTAGGCCTGCAGATCCTAATTCGGTATTCCATTGACTCCAGATGCCTTGCAGTTGCTGCATCAGGAGGATAGGCTCCGCCCACACATGTGCAAAGGCCGACAGCTGGGATCCCCACAATGTTCGCGAAGGTATCTGATTATCAGTTCAGTGCTATCAGTGATCACAGATTTTCAGTCACTGCTATTTTGCTTTCAATTACTTATGACTGCAACTTCATTTTTTTTAATTAATTTATTTATTGGCTGTGTTGGGTCTTCGTTGCTGCACATGGGCTTTCTCTAGTTGTGGTGAGTGGGGGCTACTCTTCGTTGCAGTGCGTGGGCTTCTCATTGTGGTGGCTTCTCTTGTTGCAGAGCACGGGCTCTAGGCTTCAGTAGTTGTGGCACGTGGGCTCAACAGCTGTGGCTTGCAGGCTCTAGAGCACAGGCTCAGTCCCTGTGGCGCATGGGCTTAGTTGCCCCACAGCATATGGGACCTTCCCAGATCAGGGCTCGAACCCGTGTCCCCTGCACTGGCAGGCGGATTCCCAACCACTGTGCCACCAGGGAGGCCCTGTGACTGCAAGGTTAGCTCGATCATTATCATTTGATATTTAACCCCAGGATGTAAACAAAACCACATTTGCATCAGAAATACTTTGGGCTATTAATTTTCTAATAAAAAGAATTAAAATATATATGCACAGTGTTAAAATAGGAGTCATTTACATCCCTTCCCCTAATGTTAAGAAAGACACTGCCATCCCTTCCAAAGCTGCTTGAGCAGTGACACTTCACTCTCACTTAGCTCTTTTTCTACTGAAAAGCAGGAATGGGTGGGATGGATGGGTACATGTGTCTTTGGTTCCACTTAAATAGGCCAAGACCCTACAGTGTGGGATGCAGTGCCCCAAAGGTGTGCTGTCCGATATGGTTGTCAGTAGTCACATGTGGTTATTTAGAAATTCAGTTACTTGGTCACACCAGCCACATTTTGGGTGCTCAAAAGCACAAATAGAGAACACTTCCGTCATTGCAGAAAGTTCTACTAGAGAGCCCTGCTCTAGAGGAGGCTGAGAAATGGGACCCACAAGCTTCAGTTCTCTTTCTCACCTTGTCCAATTGACCTGATTTGTTATATTTCTCTTCTGCAAAGACCAGCTCCATCTCACTCATGTCATTGTTGAGGATGAAACAAACTTTAGATTTGTAGAATTCTGGGTCATCCGTTTCAAAGTACTGAGGAGACAGAAAGACACAGAATAGAATATGACTACTCTTACCCAGAAACGAAATCTGTAACTGCTTGGAACACTTACATCTTCAACCTTAAGAATAATAAGCTGAGGGTGGAGAGATCCCAGAGTTAATGGCCAGGGGCCTTAGAAGAAAATGCACACATAAGAGTTACCTTGTAATGCATACGTAGTCCTATGATCTGGGCCAAGAAAGAACGGGTGAAGCGAGCTCGGACCAACTGCTTGTAGGCTCCTCCTAGAGAGGACTCATAGAGACACTTGCCCACCAGGCGCCCTGCAAACTCATACATCTTTAGGCGCAGATGAGTGGGGCGATTAGGGTTGGGATGCACCTGTCAAGGAGAGAGATTAAATGGCCCTGGGCCATTTTTCTTCAAGCCTAGTTCTGGGAAAATCCTCCCTCCCCAACTCTATCCCAAGGGAGCAAGAATTTCAGTGCTCAGATCAAAGAGCCCATCCAAATGGCATTAGTTGTTTGGTAGGCACCACTGAGGAATTCAAAGTGATTGGAGGATAAAGGGCAAAAATGGACTTACATTAAATTGAAGAATCTTATATTGATTTTGTGGTCCCTGGCTGCAAACGGAAGTTAATCAGTGGATGATATGATGCCTTTTCCCTAAACCAGAACGTCTTTCAGCCAAAGTCTACTTCTCTACTCTGCCTAGTCAAAGATCTGGTGCAGAGTTCAATTGCTTCAGGTATATTTTGAGAAAAATGGCTTAATTATTAAAATACTAAGGAGTAGAATAGCCACTGTATTATAACGCTTTTAAGTTAAATATTCATCTGTCTGCATTTTCTCTTATTTTACAGATGAAATAATGAAGGCAAAGAGGAGGGAGGCAATCTGATTAATTCAAACTATTATTAGTCTCTCCATTATAACACAATCCACATTTTCCTCCCACCCACGGGGAAGTCACAGACTCACTAATGCCTGGTTGGTGTCACTGAATCGGGTGAAGAGCTGATTGGTGGTGTCAAATAGTGCTTTGCAGATTAGCTCAAACCATTCCCGGCGAGGCCCTCCCCAGTCCAGAGCTGCAAAGTAAAATAATAAAAATAAAAAGTGACTCTGATCTACTACCTCTCATCACTTTTGTTCATTTATTCATCATTTTACACTCTCCGATCCTTACTCCCTCCAGTCCACCACTTTGGTATCCCCCATTCCATCCCACCTCAGCTGTGGACTTTTTTGAAATCCCACGTCTTTCTTTAGGATTACAGGTATTCTGATCACTAAGCTAATGACCCCTAGTGTGGGGATACTGAGCAGAGATCCTAGGAAACTGGCATTTCTCTTGGTTCTACAAAAGTTACTTTGCCTTTCTGCTTCAAACTCTTAAGAGCTCTTCCTCCAAGTCCCTATATGTATGTGCTTTACAAGGTCTACCAAGCTATTAGCCAGTAAACATCACCCTTTTTGTCTTGACTCACGACTTCTTTTTCCCAGGGAAAAACAAGTTAGGGCAGGGTGGTGAGTATGTGTAGGGGGGTTGTTTTTGTTTTCCGTGGATTCAGGGTAAGGAGGCAGGGAGGGGTGGGAAGGAGAATCTAAAAAGATGAATGTGAAATTTCAAAACTGACCTTCTTCATCCTGGAAAACCACTTCAAAGTTCTTGCTCCAATCTGAGATGGAGAAATTCCGAGTGGCTTTCAGAGACTGAAAAGCAGTGAAAGAAAGGAAACTGTCAGAACACTGGCCAGTATCTCTTGGGTGTTACAGAAAAAAACACAAGAACATTGCCATTGTCCATTTAATAACCACAAGTACTTGGAGGCAATACATTACTCATAAATAAGCTTTAACACTACCATCTTATATTTAAAATGTACATATCTCCAGAAGAAATCTAAAAAAAAAATCTAATTCATATTTACACCATTGCCTTACTGGAAAGTTGAAACATTTTTTTAAAACAATCCTCATTTTATTAACAAGAAAACTCTTAAATAAAGAAGTAAAAATGGCTCAAATCAGTAAGCTATCAGCAAGAGAACCAAGGAGTCTTGGTTTTCAGTAAAGTACGGTCTATCCACTAGACATTTTCAGCCACAGGCTAGGTTCAGACAGGGAGCCATGCCACAAGGAGAATGTGGCTGAGAAAAGGAGTTTCCAGTCGCACCTACTAGAGCCAAACATCACAAACACTTTCTGGACAGGGACCAAAGCCTTCTCATTCTCAAGGAATGTAAGAACTAGGCCAGTGTCTGTGTAGTGGAGACAGACACACATCAGGTGCTCCTATTCCATCAGACCAGAGTGACAACAAAAATTGTTTCCTTTTAATCCCACGAGAGCTCTTCTATTCCTGGGATTCAAAAACAGGAACTTTCTTCTATAACAACAACTTAACACCTGCCCTACATAGGAGTCCCATGAGATTGTCAGGGAACTAGTTTGGTGCAGATTTTAAAGCCAATTGTCAACTAGTCTCTCTCTTCAGTAACATACCTCCAACAAATGTGCCCCAAATTCAGTATAATCAAACACACAGAACAGTATTTAATATGTCTAAAGAAGAAACAGAGATGTGGGTTTCATAAAAAAGATAACCTGCAGACTATAACCAAATATCACAGAGGGTTCTAGTTGGAAAATTTTGACAACTGTTGACGGGGATGAAACTTTACGCACCGATTCCAACAAGGCATGTCTGCTGACCTTCAGGGTGACTTTGGTATGTGGTCTTTTCATATGTACCTGCCGAAGCTCTCGCTGGAAAAAGTTCACCTTGTCCTGAAAGGTCTCAGAGCCTCCTAAGGAGCAGCAAGATCCATCACAATTACAGCCTCACTGTAAGACATCTGTGCCCGCCGCCTCTACACCCTCAGGCATCCAGGGCATCTGGGCTCACCGCCTTCCCCATCTGAATCGCTGTCCAACCTCACCTATGTTCTTATGCAGTGAGCGGATGAACGTGGCCGCTAGGATGTTCCTCTCCTTACAGCTTAGCTCCACAGGAGGCTGAATGCCATCATCCACCACCAGTGTGAGCAGCTTATGGACAGGGTCAGGGCCAAGGTATGAAAACTAACAAAAAAGAAAAGGAGTTAATCTATAACGCCTTCAAATCCAGCAAAAAACCTTCACATCCTTACCCTTCTGCACTAACCAACAAAAACAAGTTAAGCCTGTTTTCTCTAAGTAAGTACCTACCAGGAGTACATCTCCTTGTTTTTCACCTCAGTACTCTGTGATTCAGATTTCATTTTAAATTATTTGAGTTGCAGAGACCACCTTTAGTAAGGATCATGGGCAACACTACAGACTTCCCAACATAAAATATAAGAAGGGTGAAAGCAGTAAGAATATGTAAATAGCAAATGAGTATGTGAATAGGTTGGGCTGGAGGAAAATGATTTGCCTTTCGATTCCAAAAACTCAGAAAAGTTAAAAAAAACAAAAACCCCCTTTATTTATTTATTTATCTATCTAATACACGAGACTGCTGGTGCTTAAAGAGTTAGCTTTGGCAAACTGGGAAGCCAAGCTCGGGTCACAGTTACCAACACCGTCGCCATTAACTTCTCAGGGGCAAAAGATAACTGTGAAGTATTCTGACTTGCTACCAATTGCTGTTTCTGTTGGCATGTGTCCTCCTATATCCTTCACAAGGAGGTAACAACTCCTTTATTTGGCAATAAATCCTGTGTGCACAATGAGAACTTCCCAAAACACCAAAAGCCCTTCTAGGAAAAAAGAAAAGGTTGACACACTGGAGGCTGAAGTCTGCTTTACATGAACCGGATACAAGGTTCAACTTACTTTTGTTCCTGGGCACACTCGGAAGGTATAAAGGCGCCAGGGAATGATTTTCAGGTAGAACTCCTTCACTGAGAATTGCTGGAGGACCAATATATAGAAAATGAAGTGAATGATAAATAAAGAGGTTCTATTTGGGTATAGTAATTCAACTATCAGTCCCCATCTATATTTTTCATGATAACCCTTTTCCTCTCTGAGCAAAGAAGATGTTTACTCAGGACTGATCAAATAGAAAACATCAACTCTATCTTAAAATAGGCAAATTTAAAATATTACTCTCACAATGCAATTTCACACAGATATTTTATAATCTTAATACTCAAGTGGTAATACCATTTCCAAATATCTGAGATCGGTTTTCACTTTGTAAGTAGAGAACATTTCACCTAGAAACAATCAAAATCTCCTGCTTAGCCGGATGCCACTCAGAGAGACTTCTTCCAAGTCAGTGGACAGGGAGCACCAGTGGCCCACGCCCGCTGCTTTATCCCTATTTGAATGGCGCCAAGGATTTGCTGGGGAAGGGGGGGGATGGGAGGAGTCGCATACAAAAAAGTTCATAAAAATCCTTTATGTGAGAATAAAAAGAGGTCTCTTGCCATTTACAAAAAAGGAAAAGACAATACAGTAACTTCTTAATCTAAAAAATCCCACTATCTGAACATGTAATAGGTCAGATTTTTTTCTTGATTTTTAAAAAACTCTTCATTAAAGAAAATTTGAAACACATACTAAAAACAGTACAATGAAGTCATCACCAGCTTCAACAATTATCAGTTCATAGCCAATGTGTTTTATCTCTACCTACTCACTTCCCTTTTTGCCATTCCCCCAGGCCAAATTAAGGCTAGATTTTTAAATGATGAATGGTACATAGCGAAGTGTTCTGAAGTAGAATAGAATTAGAACTCAGTTTTGGTTATGCAATTAAAGGAATTGTAATGGGATGTTTCAAGAGTCTCATTTTTCTGAGGTCTGTATGAATAAGCAAAATTCAAATACTAAAAAAGAAAATCCCTAACACAAAGCGCCTCTTAGCTCAGGGGCTTGGGAAGTTCACCTCCTTGTCTCTGCCAAAATTTCTCTATTCCAATCCTGTACCCCAATGATGACATCTATTGTGGTTTCACAAATCACAGAATGAAAGATCAAATTGTTCTGAAACAGCACAAGGGGCCAACAGTAATTTTTACACTACTGAGAAATTGTTAATGGTTAAAAGTAGCTTTCTTTAAAACTCTGAGAGCCATGCCTTGAAAAATCTTCCCAGAAGCAATCAAACAGCAGAATGCCACAGGTGCTCCAAAGTACCAACGCACAGACTCTCTAGACAGAGATGCAATCCAGTTCAAAACAGACATGCGCAGCAGAAGAGGAGGCACAGCTTCTGCTCAACTTGAATCAGCCTCTCTTAGCATCCCTGAACCCCATGAGGCAATGATCTCGCCCTGATTTTCAGACTGTTGCTCTGTGGGTTTTGTTACCAAATACCAATTGCAAGCTGGCTCAGGCGGGGGCAAGAATGGGGGTCCCCACCTTTGGTGACACGTAGCAGTACACCTTCTTCGGTTTCTTCACCTTCTCAGGGGTGTGACACTCAGAGGGCGAGTCTTCATCTTCCTCCTCCAGAGCCGTAGAGGGCCGGCGCTGGGCAGAGCTCGTGTGCATGGGCGGGAGGTGCCACGGCGTGCTGGTGCAGTTGGCAGCGTTATACAGATAAGCTTCAAAGTAAATACTCACTCCTGAGGTGGACACGTTGCGTTCCACAATATTCCTCTCGTTCTCTGAAGTATAACAGGGAATAGGTTTAAAGTGCAAGACAAGGGAGAAAACTGCCTATCACTAGACCTTCAGTCCACAGGACTCTAAACCAAGTTTGACACAAATATCAAATATTTGTGGGGTTGGTCAGGAGACTGCAGACGTGCAAAGAACAAGTGGCTTGGGAAGGGGACTAAATTACAGCTCTTCTCTCAACTCACCACTGAGGACAATAATGTCAAATTCGCCATTATTGATTGGCTGGTTTTGGTATGAAATGCAGGCATGGAAGCAGCCTCGAGAATGCAGGGTGAGCCGCAAGAACACCTGGCAGGTCTGGCGGTTGGATGTCACTGACTTCTCGAATGAGACACCAGTGCTCTCTTCTTCCTGAGGACCGAGCTACAGGAGGAAAACGAAGCATCACCAACCACACATAATCTTCCCTGTTTGCACAGTAATGTACTCCTTACAAAAACTTTCCTATCTGCAAGCTAATCGAAGTCTCACAGTTACTAATGAGATAGGTATGGTCAGATGAAGGAAGGCTGGCATAACAGTCAGGGAGGAGGAGATGGATGGCAGTGAACTAGAAAGGGTGAGAGTGACGGAAGGGAGCACACCGGGCAGGATGGCACCCGCCTACCTCGTGAATGGACAGACTGTAACTGCGCTCATCTCTCAGGGACGTGGAATTGTTGGTAGGGTTGTCATATTCATCTCGGGGCACTATTTGAAGAGTGTGTGGCTGCCCACAGGTCAACACGAGAGTAGAAAAATGGCACACGATTTTGGTCTTGGAAGGAACCACCATTCCTAGAACAGAGACAATGGAACGCAACCATCAGAGAGGCAATTTTTAGGGCACAAAGATCTACTTGGTCAGTGAGTCCTAGAAAGCTGGGTGCCCACCCAGTTCCCAGGGATAAACAATACCATTATGAGGCAGACAGAGAGAAAGAAAACAAAGAGATTAATTCAAATGAACTTTTGGGAACTCATTTTCATAAATTCCTAACCACTGTAAGCACTAAACAAAATGACAAAAAAATTGGAGAAAACAGAACTGAGAGTTACAGATGTAGTGCCTAGAATCCCACTGGGAACCTATGAGTGAAATAGGCCTTAAAAATAAGTGAATAATTGCAAAACAAACAAACTCGAATATTTAGGTGCAAATCTAACAAAACACATATAAGACTTGTATGCTGAAAACTACAAAATGCTGATTCAAGAAATAAATTCAGAGGCATATGATGTTTATGAATTCAAAGACTCAACATAGCAAAGATGTTAATTTTCCCCAAATGATATATAGGTTTAACACAATTCTTACCAAAATCTCAGCAAGATTTTTTGGTAGATTTAGAAAGTATTATTCTAAAATTTATATGGAAAGGCAAAGGATCTAGAATAGCTAAAACAATTCTAAAAAAGAAGAGTAAAATGGAGTCAGTTTACCCAATTTCAAGATTTACTACACAGATACATAACTAAGACTGGTATTGGTGGAAGGATAGACACATAGATCAATGGAATAGAACAGAGAACCCAGAAATAGATCCCCACATATATGCCCAACTGATCCCTGACAAAAGCAATGTAATAGGGGAACAGACTTCTCAACAAAAGATGCTAAAGCAACTGGACATCTATAAGAAAAAAAAAAAAAAAAACCTTGACCTAGTACACAAAAGCTAACTAAAAATGGATCACGACCTTAAATATTAAATGTAAAACTAGGAAACTTTTCAAAAAAAAAAGAATATCTTTGGAATCTAGGACTAGTCAAAGAGTTCTTAGATACCAAAAACATAACCCATAAAAGGAAAAATTAATAAACTGACTTCATCAAAATGAAAAGCTCTTGCTCTGTGAAAGACCTTGTTAAAGGGATGAAAAGAAAAGCTAAAGATTGAAAGAAAATATCTGCAAACCACATTTCTAACAAAGGCCTTAAAGAACTCTCAAAACTCAATAGTAAAAACCAAAAAATACATTTAGGAAAAAGGCAAAAGACATGAAAAGACATTTCATTGAAAAGGACACACAGATGGCAAACAAGCACATGAAAAGATGTTCAACACTGTTAACCGCTAGGGATATGCAAATTAAAACCACCATTCATAATGGCCAAAAATTGGAAACAACCCAGATGTTTTCTACCTGGTGAATGGTTAAACAAAGTATGGTATGTTCACACCAAGCAATACTACCCAGCTACAAAAAGGAACCAACTATTGATATACTCAACCTGGGTTAATCTCCAGAGAAATATGCTGAGTAATAAAAAGTATGTTAACAAAAAGGTTACATATTGTTATGATCCCATTTATATAACATTCTTGAAATGGCAAAATTACAGAAATGGAGAACAGATTAGTGGGCTGCCGGGGATTTAAAAAACAGGTGGGTGAGGGGGCTTCCTAGGTGGTGCAGTGGTTTAGAATCCGCCTGCCAATTCAGGGGACACGGGTTCGATCCCTGCTCCAGGAAGATCCCACAAAAAAAAAAACAAAAACAGGTGGGTGAGGGAGGGAAAATGGGTGTGGCTGTCAAAAGGCAACATGAAGGATCTTTGTGGTCATGGAGATGTTCCATGTCTTGACTGTATCCATGTCAATAACCTGGCTGTGATAATGTACTTTAGTTCTGTAAGATATCACCACTGGGGAAAACTGGGTCAAGGTACAAGGTATCTCTCTGCATTATCTCTTACAACTGTAGGAGCATCTACAATCATCTCAAAATAAATAGTTCAATTTTAGTTTAAAAAGAAAAGGGCTGGTACACATTATAAGGATATGAACTGTTCTCCACTGGCAGCAAGGAGGTGGTGGGGGTGGCGGTGGGGTGATGCTAATTCACATGGAAAGGAATTTGTGAGTGAGTCACTGAAACAAAGGAGGAAACACCTGGAGAGAGAGAAGGCTTGGGAGCCACCTTGTCCGAAGGCTTCCTCTGTTATAAGAGAAAGAAAACTGAGGACCAGTTAAGCAAAGATATGCAAACCTTCTGAAGCCCCCTCTTGTCATGCTTTGCGTTTCAAAGTGGACACCAACCTGGCTGGTATCTAACGACACCCTCAAAAGGAAGCCAAGGCAGGGCACAAGGGCGGCCAAGGTCTCAGCTCACTGAACGGTATGTTGCAGAACCAGGAGTCAGAGATTATATTTTTAGGCTTTAAAGCCCATGAACATCTATTATCTGGCACAAAGGACATGAGGGGGTAAAAAAGTTGAGATAGAGGCCTCCATTCTTAAGATATCAGAAGCTTGGGCAGACACTCTTCAGTAAGAAGTAAAACACATACTGGCAGCAAGGATAGGATTAGAGTCAAGGTGCTTTCACTTGCAAAGGTTTCAAAAATCAGAAGACTTTACCTTCGGTCTATTCTGGCACCCTTACCCCTTAAGAACTTACCAGGCTGAGGATGCAGCAATTCTACTCCTAGAGAAATGAAAACATATGTGCACACAAAAACCATACACAAATGTTCATATCAGCACTATTCATGGTAGTCAAAAGCGAAAACAACCTCATGTCCATCCACTGATGAATGGAGAAATAAAATGTGGTATATCCGTATAATGTAATATTATTTAGCAATAAAGAAACAAGGTACTGGTACATGCTATAGCATGGACAAACATCAAAAACACTATGCTAAGTGAAACAAGCCAGTCACAAATGGCCACATAGGCTATGATCACACTTTTATGTGATGTAAATAGTAGAGCAGTACCCAGAGTATGCAAATCCAGAGAGGCAGTAGATGAGTGGTTACCTAGGGCTAAGGGATTTGGGGAAAATATGGAGTGACCTGGGTACAGGGTGATGGGGTGATGAAAACGCTCCAAAATTGACTGTGGTGATGGTTACACAAGTCTATAAATTTTTAAAACCATTAAATTGTGTATTTTAAATGAATGAATTAAAAAAATAAAATGAATGAACGAATTATATAGCATGTGAATTAAATCTCAATAAAGGCATTGTTTAAAAAAAGAAGAAGAAAAAAGAAAAAGGAAGGAAAGAATGGAGGGAGGGAAAGAAAGAAAGAAAAAACAACCTACCAGGCTGAAAAATCTTGTAGTAGGGACTATAGGCCACGTTTAATCCACCAAGCTTCACTGAGATTTCGTACCGGCCGGCCCTGCGCACAGTGAAGGCCACCTTGACCACGTTGGAACTGGGCTCCTGGAGGACTTCCTGGGTCACTGGAATTTCCACAGCTAGCTCAACGTGAGAGATGTGAACTCTTAGTCCTACAGGCCGATGTGCGGGGAAGGGCTGCCCATTCTTATAGAATAACTGATGGGGAGAAGAGGGACACCCATTATTGAGCAGGGGGAGAAAATCATTTCCTGTGTAACTTGAGAGAGTATGGGGAGGGAGGAGGTGACTGGTAAATCCCCGGATCCACCCACTCCTAGTTCTGCTCACACAAGGAGAAACAAATCCTCTCAATGCTTCAAAGAAAACCACTAAATCACGAACAAATTCTTAACCTATTCAGAAGAAAGGTTGAGGCCATTGAGTCCATTTCACCTTGACACTTCCAAACCACAAGTGCTGCGTCCTCTGTCTTACGGGGGCAGCAAACTTTCTGCAAAGGGCCAGAGAGTAACACTGTTGGTTTGCAGGTCATGCACAGTTACTCAACTGTGGTTAACTCCTCAAATGTGAAAGCATCCACAGGCAGTATAGGAAGATGAATGGGTGTGGCTGTGTTCCAATAAGACTGTATTTATAGAAGCAGGAAGTGGGCCTGACTGGGCCCTCGGGCCATGGTTTGCCAACCCCTAATCTACAACACCTACTCTTTTCAGTAATATTTTTCTCATTTTGAAAATGTAACGTTAAGCTTTACACTTCTAAGCTAAGCACCTATTAAACCAAAATGATAGAGAAATTTGTGACTCTTCAGATGTTAACAATTCCCAAATTCTTGGGGGTGGGAGTGGGGGTGAGGGAGAGGGTTGAAAAACAAGGGGGAACATTAACATTCCAGGCCAGCACCACCAACAGACTGAACTGGGCTCTGGAAGACAACTGACTCAGAAACCCTAGTGGGTACGGAGACAGAAACATTCCCTTACATGCACTCGGAAGGCCATGCTGTGGCCCACCTCATAGGGGTCCTTCCAATCCCAGGAGACTTTGCAAGACCGGGGATCCAGGTAATTTCCCCGCACGTAGTCATATATAGTCCGGTCCCCTCGGCGTTCACGGTCCTCATTCTGGAGGAAGCTGACTACACGTGCGGCAAGCTCAAAGAGGAACTTAATTGTGAAGAAGAATGCAACCACAGACACTGTGATGCCACCTATGTAAAAGAGAGAACACACACACCACCTACCAGTTACACATTACAGCTTCTCATTGTGGAACAGGCCAGTCATCTGTCAAGTGAGAATTCCAAACACACACTCTACTGGATCACTACCTCTGTGGATGAAGAGAGGAACCTCCATACCAGGGTCAGAAACTACAGTCCTTGGACCAAATTCCACCCACTGCCTGTTTTTATAAATAAAATTCTACTGAAACACAGCCCCACCCACTCATTTACTATTGTCTAGGGCTGCTTTTGCCCTAAAGCCGCAGAGTTCAGCAGCTGTGACAGACTATATGGCCTGGGAAGCTGAAAATACTTACTCTTTCTTTAGCCCTTTACAGAAAAAATTAGCCAACCCTTGTTCTATACCATGGACCAGATGCTATGCCTGCCGTCAACCCTCCTGCACGTGCTAGGCCCTGACAGAGTAGTAAAAAGAATGTGCATTCTACTCTCTCCATTTAGAAGCCTTCCACTTCCTCATCCACTTGGCAAAAGCCCTCCCCAATCCCTGCCACAGTTAGGAGTTCCTTCTTCTGGGCTCCCTCAAACTCCCATACATTCATTCAACTATTATAACTTTTCTCCCCCTTCATGTTCATGTTATAAACTTCATGGAGGCAGATTTTTGCCTTATTTGACTTTGACTCGACAGGAAACAGTGTCTGGCACTGGCCATAATTACTCAATAAATATTTCCCAAATGAATGAATTCCACTGCCAACTCTGTGAAGGTACATTCTGGCACAACTGGAAATATTTCTAAATCTATTTTCAAGGAGAAAGGGGGAGGCAAGGAGGCAAAAAGGACATAAGCAACCCTAACAAAAAAATAATAGAGAGCTCTTTCCATAACGTACCAATAACGTAAAACATCAGGTCCCTTCAATGCCAACAGACAGCCGAGGATCACAGCTGCAGCTGCAAAAGAAAGCTTGTTCAGTTTTTCCTTTAACTCTTCCTTATAGCTGTCTCAGAGAGAGACAAAGCAGAGCATGTGACCTGAGCCAACCATCTCCAGCCTTACTATCCCTGCTCTCTCTCTAGCTTGACAGGTGCCCTATGACATTTCAGAGAAACAGAGACTGCATCGTTCCCCCTAAAGACTTCCAATCTACCGACCACCCTAGGAATACCACAAACAGCCACTTCTAATTACAAAATGCAGTAACATGGCTTTCATCTTCTTGGATCCAGGGCCCCAAGACAGTTTCCCTCCCCCATGCAAAGTGCTGCTAATTAACACAAGCAAAGAGGATAATGGAGTCACTTTCCCCTTATGCTTGCCTTCTGGAAGTAATTCATCTGAGTAGAAATAGTTATATAAAATGTGGATTTTTAAAAACAAGGATTATTATCATCATGTTGGCATTATGTAATTAAAATGAACTCTGGGTCATCCCAATAATAAGCAGTGGGCATGTAAGAGAAGCCGGGTTTTTTTGCTGTTACCAATCAGACAAACTAATGGGCCCTGTGGAGGATGAGCTCACCAGAGAGGCCAAGGAGAGGAACCAAAGGAGGAGACTGTACTTCTCATCCTAAGTGATGCTTGCCATGGTCAGAACAATTCAAACATGGGCTAGAGTCTGAGGGGAAACTTTCACTGTTATTAGACTTACTTCCAGAATAAGACTTCAGTCTTATTACTCATTTGAACCACCCAAGGTACTGCCAAGGAAAAATGCAATGCACACTGACATTCCTATCTTATCACTGAGTTCTGCCCTTTGCATAGACAGTACATGGTCTCCAATCCACAATGCACTGAATTCATTCTTTCTTTTCAAGTCAACATACATTAAGGTTATCAATGTTATCTCAACCCAGCACCTTTTATCTACACTAATATGTAACTTAGAGATAAGACAGCTGAAAATTTCTATGCTCAGATTTGGGAGGGACCAAAACAACATTTTTTTGTTTTTTAACCAAGCGTGCTTTTATGTCTAATTGTGCTGGGAAAATTTAAGAGACAGTGACCAAAAATGGCCATTAGACCCTTTGATAACAATATACCCAATGGCATCCATAAGGAGTAGGTAATTTGATGAATGACCATGTCAATTTTCATCGAAATCCCTATTTAGACTGGTGTCTAAAGTTCTACCAGAAAAAAAATCCACACAGGGGACATTAACATTGTCAATACATATGGATTAAGCTGCTCTCCAAAGGGTCTATTGTAGAGACAATATACTAACTCAAAATTTGAGATCACAGCTTGTGAGCCTCCTTCCCAAATAAGTATCTCATCTCATCTCCTGGGACCCTACACTGAAAAGCTGCTATCATCTCTCAAAAAGCATCTGTATGTGCCTTACAGGCTATACTAGGTGACTTGGTGGAACCAAAACCAGCAGTTTAATTGTCTTAGATACTCCCACAGTTGGCTGTCATTCAGTCTGATCCTGGATGTGAACACTTAGTCCTCAGCAAAGTTATAGCACTCAGGAGAAAATGAAGTATATGTAGGTGATGTTACAGACACGTGGTCCTAAGTCTCCTATTCCTCAGAGGAATAAGAGCAATGCTGAATTTGTGGCATACAGCATGACGGCTGGGAAAATTCCTATGTACTATCTCTGACAACTGAGAGGCAGCTGACAAGCAGTAAGTCAGAGCCTGGACACCAGTTCCAGGGCTGCAATGGTGTGACCTGCCTAAGCTTCAGAATTCTCATTGCTGTAAAAACAGCTGAGGTTTAATCATTTCTATAGCATCATCTCCTTTAGTGTGATAGGACTTCAATACAACTCTCCACAGCCGTCAAGACTCTCAAACAGCGCAGCCAAGAGAATAATATAGAGGGTGAGGGCATGACTAGACTAGAGCTGCACTACCTGGGTTCAAATCCATTCTCTGCCACTCACAGGGTGACCATGGACAACTTATTTAATCTCTCTACAATCTGCCAGTTTCCTTATCCATCAAATGGGGCTACTATCTGTGTGTACCTCACAGGGGTGTTGTGAGGATGAAAAGAGTTAACACATGTAGACAGCCTGGAATGGTGCCTGGCACACAGTGAGTTCTCAGTTTTAATTATTATTATAATTATCACCAATAGTAGTAGCAGCATCACTACTCCTTTGCTTCAGAGCCAATAAGAAACTACGGGAACCTCTCTATTGACCCACACTTCATTCAATGAGAAATGCATCAGAACTACAGAAAGCAAGGCTTCTCTTACCATGCTTAAAATCTCTGCCTACATGGGAGCTGTTTATACTATTCTAATTTTATGTCTGAAAATTTTTATAATGAAGAGTTTTAAAAAATTCATACTTAAATAATTGATCCAACAAATACTGAGTACCTACTTAATATGCCGGATACTGGGGGAACGGTGTAGAACAACCGTAGTCTCAGTCCTCATGGCTGATAACAATGAACTTGACCTTGTTAAGTCCTTGTCCATTTTTCCCCCATTCACTTATCGCTCAATCAAATCAACACCACTGATTTAGATCACCTAGACCTTTTCCAATAGGTCAACTCTACATTTCTACTCCAATTCCCTTCATTATTTAAAATTCAGCATACCAATTATTCCTTTTTTCCAAACTCTCTCCTCTCTTCTCCATGAAGCCTCCTTGTGACCAGGTAGTTAGCTCTGTTAATTCATCACTCATTGATGTGATCTTTTTAAACTATCCCACTCCTCTACAATACCTCCCAAAGAAACTCCCCAACAAAATGTACTTATCTCTTAATTTTACCCCTGGTCACATTCTAAACTTGCCTTCCTTCTGCATTCTCCCCCTTTCTGGATGCTGTCCCAAAGCCTCCATGCCTTTGGGTACAGGGTTTCCTTTTAGGGTGACCCCTCAAATCACTTTTTTTTTTCTCAAATCACTTTTATTCCAGATTCACCTCTTCTGTAGGCATTTTCTGTCCTCTTACTGTACCTGTCGTGCCTTCTCTGCCCTGTCTCTGCTCCCACCCCCCCTCATAGTAGTAAACCCATAACTTACAACCCCCTTATTGAGCCACTTATCACAGGCCAAACAATGTACTAAGTGTTTTACATGTTAGCCTAAGTAACTGTCACCAATACAACTTGGTAAAATGAGCATATTATTATTCTCATTTTACAGACTTGGAAAAAAAAAAAAGGAAAAAAAAAGCTAGGGTTAGAAAACAGGACTTGCTGAACATAATCCAGCAGGATAAGTGACTCAAGCCCATGTCTAACTCTGAAGCCCAATGTTCTTAACCTCGTGTAACAATGAAAAAGAGCGGAATGTGAAGGGATAGGGATAGTGATAGGGATAGTGAAG
Organism: Hippopotamus amphibius kiboko; assembly: GCF_030028045.1. Lineage (NCBI taxonomy): Eukaryota > Metazoa > Chordata > Mammalia > Artiodactyla > Hippopotamidae > Hippopotamus > Hippopotamus amphibius. The sequence goes on from NC_080189.1 coordinate 160,238,188, forward strand.
TATTTGGGAAAAGATTTAAGAAAACAGGTAAAAGAAAGTATGAAAAACATTACCCAATCCTACTGAGGCTAAAATTAGAAAGACAAATGTTTACGGCCCCCTTTTTAATCTTTTGAAATAAAAATAAAGCATTACAAAGGAAAAATGGAATGCAGTGCCAATTATCTAATGCAGAAATATCACTTGCTTACTAAAAGATCCTGGGCAAGTTGCTTAATACTAAAGCACTTTGGCTCACATTACCTACAAAAGAGGGAAAGGGGAAATACTTGAAGCTGTCTCAAGGGAATGTTAGAAAGTTGATTAACATACGTATTCTAAAACTCTTTGCCTTTTTTTTTTTTTTAGTATAAAGATTTATAATTACAATATCAAATAAATTTTAGCCCTAACATTGAAGATTGGTAGAAAAGTCAATTTCCAGAAATGGAGAACTGATTTCTTCATACCTAAATTTGCCCTGCTGGGAGCAAAGTCAATTCTAACTGCAACTGTGCACGTCAATGCTATCCCCTGCTGAGAGGGTTTAGAAACTGGCCACTGCGTCCATGTTCTACATCCCAATAATAAGTGAATCTTAACTAGTCTATCACCTTACCTTTAAACGAGGGCCCATGTTCTGAGAACCAAGGGGAGCACGTCTATTCACCAAAGCAGATAACTTTTAGCTACTTTGTCTTCCAACTTCCACATGAAATAAAACAGCTGCAAAGTTGAAAGTGTCTGTCCAGCAGACCTTCAGTGAGGGTATGTCATGGAAGCAGAGGGTCAATGTTTCTGGAATGAACTGCATGAATTCCAGAGTGGAGAAATACAATCCTAAAATATATCATCCCTGGACTTCTCTCTAGTGCAGAGAGCGATCAGCTGTCAACGGGTGCATCTGTTCTGCTGTCTCAGGATCCTACCCTACAAAGGAAAAAGAGTCAGTGGAATAGGTGTTCATTTCTCAAAGAGAACCCCCAGAAAACAACAAAGAGAAGGTACAGAATAGGCAATGGAAACCCTGTGGCACTAAAAATAACCAAGGGCAGGTAAACTCTGACCAAGTTTTCCCAATTAGAAGTCCACAAGAAAAGCCAAGTGGCGATCTCACCAGCTTAGCTGTGTCACTCCCCAGAAGGGAGCTCCAGCACTTCCGTTGATCCCAACCCTTCAGTAGAAGCAAAGTGGAGCACAGATTTAGAGTGAGCCTCATCACAACCCACACCCAGTTTCACTTTAATGGGGCTGGGAACAAGGTGAAGAGAAATGAAAGGAGACAGTAGGCTGGGCCGGGTTGCAGAGGGCCTTGGATGCCGTGGTAAGGAATCAAGGTAATACTCAGCTGGAAAGGGGAAACCACCAAAGAGCTTTAAAACCTAATCAATCAGCCTGTGCAGTCTGCTCCCTTTGTGCCCACGTATGCATTTCCAAGACAAGGCTGACTTTATCTTTAAAACAGTAAAATTTGCTACTATGAGTGAGGGGAAAATGTTTTTGAACATTCAAGATAAAGTCACTGAGTAATAAAGTTCAGTAAAGTCAGTGTGTAACTCAAAGATATTCATGAACTAAATGTAGCAGAAAGGGGGTTTTAGCAAGAACAGCCACCACACAACACATGAGAAGAAACTACTGATCACTAAGTGAAAAGAGACAGTCCCTTTCCACATCAGGAACTGTCCTCAGTGCTTCATATGTGTTAACTCACAACCCTAAGACATAGATACAATTATCCCTATTTTATGGATAAGGAAACTGAGGCATTTTCTCAAGGTACTTTCTCAAGATTACACACAGTACATAGTAGAGCTGAGTCAAACCCAGATAACCTGGACTCACACTCCATGCTTTTGATGACCACTCTACTGCCTCTCTATCATGGGAAATCAAGAAAGAAAACAAAAATGCTAACAAAAGCAGAACAGAATGGGTGAAAGCCACCAGATCAAACAAGTTGGCAAACTTTTATAATTAAAAATAAATATGTGTAATTATTTTAAAATATGGTGATAGACTTGCCAAGTACATCAGCCAAAACCTGGGTCAGCTAGCAACTGGAATCGGTTTAAAGCAGCCACAAACAAGAGAAGAATTACATAAACTATAAGTGACCCATTAGAATGCTATATAAGCATTAAAAAAAATAACACTTGTAAGGAATAATAACACAGTAAATCACAAATAAAACGTTAAATGAAAAAACAAGCACAAAATTATTTATATATCATGAGCCCAATTTTTAAAATATTCTACTACATGAAGAAGCCTGGAAGGAGCAACGTAAAAATGTTCGCAGCAGTCCTCTCTAGGTGTTTGGAATTATAGACAATTTTTATTTGCTACCAGTACCTTTCAGTGTTTTCCAAATTTTTTTTTTTTGGCCGCACCACACAGCACATGGGATGGATCTAACCTGTGCCCCCTGCAGTGGAAGCATGGAGTCTTAACCACTGGACTGCCAGGAAAGTCCCCCAAATTCTTAATGATGCAAGAACTTCTAAAAAGTTTCTATTTCTGAAAAACAAAAACTCCTTTTTTTTTTTTTTCTAAAAAAGGGAGAGAACAGGCAAGTTATCCTTTTTTTTTTTCAAATAAGGAAACAGTATTTTAAAATTAGCTAAATATAATAGAATGTACTGAACTTTTATTTCTATTCATAATGATATCAATGGGTCGCCAAGCTTTGATCAGCTATTTGATTATAAAATCAAATAACTCCTAGATCTAATATCATCTTTACTGTGCCCCACCATGAACTACCATGCTTACCCCTGTCCCCCATGCTTCAGAGCCTCCAGTGAGCTTCAAGACTCAACTCAAGCACCACCCCCAGGACTTCCCTGATGGTGCAGTGGATAAGACTCCACACTCCCAATGCAGGGGGCCCAGGTTTGATCCCTGGTCAGGCAACTAGACCCCACAGGCATGCTGCAACTAAAAGTTCGCATGCCACAACTAAGGAGCCTGCCTGCTGCAGCTAAGACCGGGTGCAACCAAATAAATAAATATTTTTTTAAAAAAGCACCGCCCCCTTTCCTGGTCCAACTGCCAAGACCCTCTGAGGACTCCCCTCACCAGGCAGAACCAATCACTTCCTCCTCTGTGATACTCCTATGCTGAAGATACCTCTATTATAGCATTTATTAGTCTGTATTATAATTATTTGTTTATACAGTAGCTTCTCCTAATGAACTATAGACTTCCTGAGGACATGTACTGGGTCTTACTCATCTTTGCCTCCCAGTGGCTAACATGGTGTTCAAAGTCATCTCAGAGTCCATACTTGTACAATTGTGTTCCCCAGGTGATTGCTATGCATGTTACACTTCAGGAAGCACGGTCTAGACTCTAGAGCAGTCAGCCTGAGAAGGGACCTAATATTCTGCATCTCTAACAGGTTCACAGGTAATGCGGATGCTGCTGGTTTGCAGACCATGCTTTCAGGAGCAAGGGTCTACTGCAGAAGGAGCTGGCAAACTACAGTCTGCAGGCCAAATCCAGTCAGCTGCCGGGTTTTGTTTAAAAAAAAAAAAAGTTTTGTAAAAAAAAAAAAAACCAACACAGCCAAGTTTGTTCGTTTACATTTTGTCTGTGACTGCCTCTGAACTACAACACAGAGCTGAGTAGTTGCAGCGGAGATGTATGGCCCACAAAGCTTTCCTATCTGACCGTCTACAAAAAAAAGTTTACCAATCTCTGGTATAGATGACTTAGTCTTAAAGCTACACAAAAGCACTGTATAAATGAACTCATTTTTATATATCAAAAAAAGCATAAAAATCACTTTCTTCCAGTTCTACTATCCCCTCTTAGGAAAAGAGCTATAAAACTGGCAACATTATGCAAATGTTTCTCCTGGCTAATTTCAACTGTTATTTAAAAATTTTATGCCTCCCATACCCCAAATAGGAATTTTATACAACTGTTTCCCAAGGTACGTGTTTCATACACTCATGCTTGTACTTCATCAAGGCTATAATTTCCTAAAACCAACCAGTACCTCAAGGACCAAATATTATATCTGGGTTTCTAAAATTACTACAATACATACTGACTCAGTCTCCACTTTTAAAGTGCTATTCTAAAAAGCTGTGACCTACTGTATAGCACAGGGAACTCTACTCAGTACTCTGTAATGACCTATATGGGAAAAGAATCTAAAAAAGAGTGGATATATGTATATGTATAATTGATTCACTTTGCTGTACAGCAGAAACTAACACAACACTGTAAATCAACTATACTCCAATAAAAAATTAATTAAAAAAAGAAAACTATGTGAAAGTCCACTTCAGAATTCTGGTGCATAAAGAGATAGTGGCAGCACATAGGAGTTCCAAATATCAACCACTGAGTCCCACAAAACAAGACAGGACAAAAGAAAGCTGTCTGCTTTGTAAGATGTAGTCTCCAGCATTCCCTACAGAGAAGTGCCAGCCCCAAGTCCACAGAAGTCAAATTAAAAAACAAATCTTCAATTAGCAAAAGGCCCACAAGTTAGAGTGGTCCAACTAAGGAGGTTCTAAGAAATAAAGTGCACCATCAGACACTTTGGATTATTAGTTTACATTTTCCTTTGCTTAATTTCACCCTTGGTTTATTCTCCCCACCCCAAAATCCCACCATAAAAGACTGCCCTCCGCACCAAGTTTATTCTCTTGAGATATTTATACAGTTGTCTATTCCTGCTACCTTGATTCAGCCAAGTTATACAGTTTTCATTTATATTCTTTTCTCATCTGTCAGCCCCTCCAGTCTCTTAATCACTCCTGTGGGTCTTCTGTGAACTCTCTCCAGCTGGTCCCCAGTGATTTGGTAATGAGGTGCCTCCAACTGACTGCAGCCTTCCAGGAACAGCCTTGTTAGTCAGAACGAGATGAGCTCACCCTCCTCGGTTATGTGACATAATACTCCTGATTAGACAATCCCCAAAAACAGAAAACGAGAATGCTGCCATATTAGACTATAACCCCATTCCATGCTCCCCAGATTTGGGCACTGGGGCAGAATGTGTTAGAAGAAAAAAAATAAACGGACACAGTCTCACTGCATCCAGTTATTAGAGGATGAAGCGGGTAGGGAGAAAAGAGTATTTTCATATTAGAACAAACTCGTAGATAATAAAACAGAATGCAAAATATGCATGAATTGCTAAAGAAAAAACATGGGTATGTTTAAAACATTCGTATATATTTTGTAGTTGAGGCAGGAAGGCTACTCGGGGCTCTGTTCCCAGGCCCCAAAGGGTTATATACCCCCTTATCCTCTACCATTAGAGGTACCCGAGCTGAAAATTTGGAAAAGCACTACAACCCCCACTCGACTGCTGGTTTACTACCCCATTACCACTCATTTCATATACTCACATTTTATTTTTTCTGCTGTGTTCCTCCATCCCTAAATATCTGTATTTTCTCTTAGTTTAAAATTATTTGCTAAAACTTTGTGTTTTAGCAAATTCACTATCAACATCTTTAGGTTCTTCTGTATCATTCACTCTTCAATCATTTCATATTTATTGGGCATCTGTGGCATGCCAGTGTGTGCTAAAAGCTAAGGTCACAAGAATGAATAAGACAGGATCTTTTCTTAACTCAGTGAACACTGTCCAATGTGGGAGATGGACAATACAATGTAGCAAGTACCACAAAAAAGGAGAAAGCAATGTGTGGAGGGCAAAGAAAGGAGAAAGGTAACTTTGCCTGAGTGGGGAAGTCTTCACAGGAGTGGCAATGGGACTGTTACTTAAGAATGAGTAAACAGGGACTTCCTTGGTGGTGCACTGGTTAAGAATCCACCTGCCAGGCTTCCTGACTTCAGGCTATACTACAAGGCTACAGTGATCAAGACAGTATGGTACTGGCACAAAAACAGAAATATAGATCAATGGAACAGGACAGAAAACCCAGAGATAAACTATGGTCAACTAATCTGTGACAAAGGAGGCAAGGATATACAATGGAGAAAAGGCAGCCTCTTCAATAAGTGGTGCTACATGTAAAACTGGACAGCTACATGTAAAAGAATGAAATTAGAACACTCTTTAACACCATACACAAAAATAAACTCAAAATGGATTAAAGACCTAAATGTAAGGCCAGACACTATAAAACTCCTAGAGGAAAACATAGGAAGAACATGCTTCGACATAAATAACAGCAAGATCTTTTTTGATCCACCCCCTAGAGTAATGGAAATAAAAACAAAAATAAATAAGTGGGACCTAATGAAACTTCAAAGCTTCTGCACAGCAAAGGAAACGATAAGCAAGACGAACACACAACCCTCAGAATGGGAGAAAATATTTGCAAACGAATCAACAGACAAAGGATTAATCTTCAAAATATATAAACAATTCATCCAGCTCAACATCAGAAAAACAAACAACCCAATCAAAAAATGGGCAGAAGACCTAAATAGGCATTTCTCCAAAGAAGACATACGGATGGCCAAGAGGCACATGAAAAGCTGCTCAACATCACTAATTATTAGAGAAATGCAAATCAAAACAACAATGAGGTATCACCTCCCACCGGTTAGAATGGGCATCATCAGAAAATCTACAAACAGTAAATGCTGGAGAGGGTGTGGAGAAAAGGGAACACTTTTGCACTGCTGGTGGGAATGTAAATTGATACAGCCACTATGCAGAACAGCATGGAGGTTCCTTGCAAAACTAAAAATAGAACTACTGTATGACCCAGCAATCCCACTACTGGGCATATACCCAGAGAACACCATGATTCAAAAAGACAAATGCACTCCAATGTTCACTGCAGCACTATTTACAACAGCCAGGACATGGAAGCAACCTAAATGTCCATCAACAGATGAATGGATAAAGAAGATGTGGTCCATATATGCAATGGAATATTACTCAGCTGTAAAAAGCAATGAAACTGGGACATTTGTAGAGACATGGATGGACCTAGAGACTGTCATACAGAGTGAAGTGAGTCAGAACGAGAAAAACAAACATCGTATATTAACACATATATGTCGACTATAGAAAAATGGTACAAATCAACCAGTTTGCAAGGCAGAAACAGAGACCCAGATGTAGAGAATAAACATATGCTCACCAAGTGGGGAAAGCAGGGAGGGCTGGGGAGGGAATGAATTGGGAGACTGGGATACCAAATTGTACACTCTAAATATATGCAGTTAATTGTAAAAAAAAAAAAGAAAGAGAAAAGAATCCGCCTGCCAATGCAGGGGACACGGGTTCGAGCCCTGGGTCAGGAAGATCCCACGTGCTGCGGACCAACTAAGCCCATGCGCCACAACTACTGAGCCTGCACTCTAGAGCCTAAGTCACAACCACTGAGCCCTTGCGCCGCAACTACTGAAGCCTGTGCACCTAGAGCTCCACAACAAGAGAAGCCACAGCACCGAGAAGCCCGCGCACTGCAATGAAGAGTAGCCCCCACTCACCACAACTAGAGAAAGCCCACACACAGCAACAAAGATGCAACGCAGCCAAAAATAAAAATAAATAAATAAATAAAACTTTTTAAAAAAAAAGAGTAAGCATTTGCAAGGCAGAAAGAAAGGAGGGGGGTAGAAAGTACCAGTATCCTAGGTAGAAGGAACAGTATAAGTAAAAGTACTGAGTTGAGAGAGTGATGAAAGGCAAGCAAAGTGTTTAGAAACCCTAGGGTGACTGATTCTAAGTACAGTACAGTGTAGGGCAGTGGTCAAGAGCATGAATCTTACACCTAAGCGATCCTAGACAAGCTTAGCTTATCTTCAGTTGCCTCATATATAAAATGGAGAGGCACTGAGAAAAGGAAGGAATTCAGCTGCTCTTGGGAAGCAAGACTTGGAATATAAGGGAAGGGAGGAACGTTTGAGACTGGAAACTAGACGCAAGTGACTTGGCACCACAGGAGAGCCCTGGGGGATACAGCTCTATGTGCAAACCAGGATGCAGGGTTGCCAGGTTGCCAGGTTATGATGGCGGTTTGTGCCCAAGCAGCCCAACCTAAATAAATGAGGAAGATGACACTGAGTGTACTTGAGGGAACTTGGTTCAGCCAAGTTATACAGTTTTCATTTGTAGTCTTTCTTCATCAGGAAAGATGAGAGATCCAGAAAAATCTCATTTGGAAACAACCACAGCAGCAAACTAAAATACTAAGTTTTCTGGATTTTTTCTTCCAAGTATAATGATAAAAACTAGAATCCACCTGTATTGAGAACTTACTCTATGCCAACGGTCTGAAGTGTTTCATGTATTATCTCATTTAACTCTCACAACAACCATGTAAGGTAACCATATTACTATGCGTATTTTATAGATTAGGAAACAGACATGTAGAGAGCTAAAATAATTTGTGTGTAGTCACTAAGTTGATAACTGAAGGAACCAGGCAATGTGATTGCAGAGCCCACCCTCTGAACCAGGAATACTGACGCATCAAGAAGAACCTCCAAAAAAAAAAAAAAGAGGGGACTGGTGGCGCAGTGGTTAAGAATCTGCCTGCCAGTGCAGGGGACACGGGTTCGAGCCCTGCTCCAGGAAGATCCCACATGCCAGGGAGCACCTAAGCCCGTGTGCCACAACTACTAAGCCTGTGCTCTACAGCCTGCAAGCCACAACTAATGAGCCTACGGGCTGCAACTACTGAAGCCCGTGTGCCTAGAGCCTGTGCTCCGCAACAAGAGAAGCCACCACAATGAGAAGCCTGTGCACCGCAATGAAGAGTAGCCCCTGCTCTCCGCAACTAGAGAAAGCCGGCATGCAGCAACAAAGACCCAATGCAGCTGAAAATAAATTAACTTAATTAATTAATTAATTATTTTTAAAAATACATTCTTGGGATAGGAAGAATGAGAGCTCAGAAATATTTAATTTGGAATTTTAAAGGAACATGACTTCATTTTCTTAGACTCTAAGCAACAACAACATAACCACAAGAGATGTTTTTTAACTAAGGGAGTAAGAGGATCACATATTTAAAAAGAAGTAACTCTGGGGGCAATTTGAAAGAGACCCTGAAGAGAAAGATAGATCACTGGCTGAGAGACAAGAGGATACTGATGCAAGGGAGCTACTAGGCACTGGCTGTGATGTAGAGGGGGAGAGACTGGTATATGCTTTATTTCTGTTACAAGCAACAGCATCAGTGATCTGTGAGGCCGAAAAGATCAAGGAGAGCAAGGAGCCAAGGACAACTCAGGATTTCCTATGCTTGGGAGCCTGGATGAATAATGGTAGAGAATTAAGGAGGCAGAGCAAATATGTAGGGAAAGTAATGAGTGCAGAACTGAACATGTTAAGTTTAAGTGTCTACAGGATACCCAGGTGAGTATATCCACAAGACAAGTGCAAATCAGCATCTGAAGCTACACATACCAGGATCCTGAGGGCAGTTAAAAGACATGGGGAATGGGAAAAGACTGCCAGAGAAAGCAGGCAGACCAAGAAAAAGACTAACCATAGAACCCTGAGGGGATCAACTAAATATACCCTGCCCTTGCCCCCAAAAAGGAGCTAGCAAATCAAAATGAGAAGAAACTTAGAGGAGAAAAACTGTAAAAGTAATTTATTGGAGGCAAAAAGAAGTGACCATTTCTAGTAATCTCTTGTCAAAATCAGTTTCACTTAAGTGTAACTTATACCTAGTAAGTCACCAATTTAAAGCATACAATTAAGAGTTCTGACAACTGTATAAGGTTTTGATATAAAATACAAGCATGATACACTTCATCGTCCCCCAAAATTCCCTCACGATCCTTTGCAGTCAGCGCCCCCCCTCCACCCTCCTGCACAACCCATGATGTACTTTCTTTGCTACAGTTTTGCCTTTTACAGAATGTCACATAAATGACATCACATAGAATGGACATAACGCTTTTGAGCTCCACACATGCTGTTACTTGTATCAGTTGTTCATTCCCCTTTACTGCTGGTAGTTTTCGTCCATTATGTGGACATACAACAATTTGTTTACCCACTCACCAGTAAAGGACATTTGGGTTCTGCCCAGGTTGGGGCTATTATAGGTACATATTCAAGTAGAAGTATAATGTGGACACACGTTTTCATTTCTCTTGGGTAAATAGCCAAGAGTGGCATTGCTAGGTCATGTGGTAAGTCTATATTTAATTTACAAGAAACTGGCAAACTGTTTTCCAAAGTGGCTGTACCACCTTGCGCTTCCACCAGCAATGTATGAGAGCTCCAGTAACTAAACCCACCTATGCTTGGTATTATCAATCTTTTAAATTTTACCCATTCTAATAGATGTGAAGTTGTATCTCACTGTGGTTTTAATTTCCCTAAGGACTAACAATACTGAATATCTTTTCATGGGCCTGTTGGCTATTTATAAAGCTTCTCTGGTATCCAAATCTTCTGCCATTCTTAAAAATTGAGCTGTCTTCTTACTATTGAGTTGTTAAGAGTTCTTTATAAATTCTCAATACAAGTTCTTTATTAGATATACATTCAACAAATATTTCCTGTGGCTTGCTTTTTCATTTCCTTAACAGTGCTGTTTAAAGAGTAAAAGTTTCTAACTTTTCTAACTTAATGAAATCCAACTTATCAATCTTTTTCTTCCTGTTATAGTTTGTGCTTCTTTGGGTCTTATTTCTTCAAAAATCTTTGTCTAACTCAAGGGCACAAAGATTTTCTTCTGTTTTCTCCTAGAAGTTTTATCTAAAAGTTTCATATAAGAAAATCTCTTGTCAAAGTTTTCAACAAGATTTTTTTAAAGCACCTGCATTCCATTTATCTCATAATTAGTCACACAGTTTTATTATCCCTTAGTTTCTTTCAAAATCAACTTCCCACATTACCAAGCACTATTTAAGTTACAGTCTATTTCAGAATTGGAAAGATTTTTATCTTTTTAACAGATGTTCCCCTTCTTCAATCTAATAAACGGCATTTCTAAATGTAGGAAAGATTTTAGTCCCTCGGTTCTCCTCAAATTGACATAAAACTTCTGGACCCCTGATGCTGGTTCTTAAAAGTAATACTGCATTTCCTAATTCAAGCTGGATTCCATTACATCAGTCTCTTTGAAATAAACCAGAGTTCTTCAGACTCAAAATTAAATGAATAGTATATAAGAAACTCTATTCTATGCCCCCGGGAATAGAACACAGTTCAGAGAAAGTAGAAAAAAAGGTATATAAAGCTAATGTGAGTAAAACAGGGAGAAATGAAATGAGAAATTATCATTGCTCACTTTGTCACTTCATGGGAAGTCCAGAGAAAAACAAAATAGAAAACTGGCTCACCTATGTCCCTGTCAGTCTTTACTCTAAACCAAGAAAACAGCAGCTTCGATTTACAATTCCCTCCTACCCTGATGTTTCTTCTGTTTACTAAACTGACGCTACTGTGCCCGACCCACAGACTTGGAACAGGCCCCTGTGTTCCCATACCGTGGCAGCTTTTATGCTTAGGTGACTCTGGGCCACCAAATCTTGGCTATAACAGGAAAAATTTTAAACTAATTCTCTGAATCTGACAAGCCGTCTCCCTCAATAAGTCTAGGAAGTTGTTATTTCATTAACTGTGCATGAAGTGGCAGGCAAAAAGCCAGATCTACAGCCCAGTGGAATTGACACACATATACTCAAAAGCTAACACAATTTTCTACCATCCAGTACTTTCAATTCTACTCTTTATTTTTTAAGGAAAATAAATTATTTATATAATCAGAAGAAAGAGCAACCTTAAATGATTATTTTCTAGTTTTTTAAAGAATTGTTTTATTTATTTATTTAGTTAGTTAGTTATTTAATTTATTGGCTGCATTGGGTCTTCGTTGCTACGTGTGGGCTTTCTGTAGTTGTGGAGAGCAGGGGCTACTCTTGACTGCAGTGCACAGGCTTTTTATTGCGGTGGCTTCTTTTGTTGTGGAGCACGGGCTCTAGGTGCATGGGCTTCAATAGTTGCAGCTCGTGGGCTCAGCGGCTCGCAGGCTCTAGAGCTCAGGCTCAGTAGTTTTGGCGCATGGGCTTAGTTGCTCTGTGGCATGTGGGATCTTCCTGGACCAGGACTCGAACCCGTGTCCCCTGCATTGGCAGGCAGATTCTTAACCACTGCGCCACCAGGGAAGACCCTATAGTTCTTTATTTAAGATTCTGGGAAGGAAAATTCAACTAGCCACAGAAATAGCAACTTAAGATGGCTCGACTTGGAAGAGAAATTCAACACTATGGTACTCAAAACAAAACTTCTATTGACCTAATAATCAATGTTACCAAACAAAGGTTTATTAATTTCTTCAAATGTGTATTAAGCACCTATTACATGCCAAGTAATATGTTGGATGCTTAGGATTCCAAAATAAGATAATCCCTGACCCCTTAGAAACATACAATTTAGTAAAGAAGACAGGCAGTGGTGGGTGTGAGGTCTGGTCTGGGCTCCCTGAGTCCATGACCGGGGAAGCCAGTGGGTTTGGGATTCTTTTTGAGCTCTTTTGGTCCCCTTACCACCTTGGGTTTTTCTGTGGAGGCCAAGTCCTCCTGCTGTCTTTGGGGAGAGTCAGGGTGACAGTCTTGGTCATATTCATGAGCACAAGGGCTTGTTAAGAGGTGCTGCCTCCCTCAAGGCCAAACCTGCTTGATTTAGGGCTCCTGATATAAAACTTATACAGTGATACAGACCCAGACCGGAAAATGGAAACGTCTGGCGGCCGAGCAGTCCGCAGAACAAGGAAAAAACAGCTTTGCTTTGCTTGGCCCATTGCTTCAATATCTTATAGTTGGTTTTTTATTTCTTGGAAACAACCAACTTTTCATTGTTGTTTGCCTTCTGTGTCTTCTCTTTAGCCGTTACAGAGTTTAGTTTCATGCAGTAAAATCTATGAGGTGAACACACAGTGTTAGTGGAAGCCAGGAAGGGACCCTTCATCAGGATCGGCTCTTAAGCTTCTCAGGAAACTTCACACCACCCTCCTGGGAGCAAAGCCAAGTCTTCCACTGAGTTAACAGTGTTTTGGGAATCAAAGGCTACAAAACACTACCTATGTGGTATTGTTTACTCTCATGGTCAATGACTCTCTCTCCTCAGTACTGGTCAGAGGGGATTTTTGGACCACATACAGGGCACAGAAAAAGCTCACTGTAAACCCCAATCTATTTATCAAAATTACACATGATCTAAATGCAGTGCAGTATCCTAGAACAGAGAAAGGATATTCATGGAAAATTTTGTGAAAAATCTAAATAAAGTCTGTAGTTCAATGTCATACCAATGTTAATTTCTTGGGTGTGACAAAATGTACCACGATTATGTAAGACATCAACATTAGGGGGAGAGCTGGGTGAAAGGTATACAGGAACTCGCTGTACTATTTTGCATCTTTTCTATAACCTTAAAATGATTCTAAAGTAAAATTTGCTTTTAAAAAAAAGTACATATGGTTCCCCACTGTATAGTCTCACTCCCTCTTAGAATTCTGATCATGCCTCCCAAATCACTGCCCCAATTCAGGTAATGCTTGATTAAAACATTTTTTTTCAAAACCTTTTCAAATCCTTTCTATCGATATAAAACATTAATGCAGCCCAGCTGGGTTTCCTTCTTCACCAAGACATGAAAAACTAGATCACACTTGGGAGGTTTTAGCTGTTTTCCTAATAGTTTCACCACATACACCAAGGGGTATCCTTGGAGTTAAACTTCCCTAAGTGGACAAGACAGGGGTTTAAAATATCCTGGGCTGGATCTCTGGATAAAAACAAAGAGACACAACAGAAAATCTATGTTGTATATCATTAGATTATCCTTACCTGATCTCTCACCAAAAAGAATAATGAATAGAAAATACAACAAAAGCATGAGGAAGTACTTTTCTAGAAGCCTACAGCAAACTTAATCTCTCATTTCATTGATCAAAATTGAATTACATTTCCTTTCCTAAATTAGAGACTGGTAAAGACAGATGGAATTATTTTTAGCCAACCAGGCCCATCCTTTGGCATGAAGATGTGGTTGGCTTCCCCTGAAGCACGTGGCTGCAAGAGAGGAGAGTGAATACATGGAAGAAAATCTGTTAGGAGGAAGAAGGAAATGGATGCTATGGGTAGGGAGGTGGGGAGATCAACCAAAAGAATCCTCTGCACTTTATATCCACAGTATGCTAGCAACTGAGGAACTCTAAAATGTAAACGCAACTTTTACTACGCAATTACTAGCACTTGTGTTTTCTGTTGCTTTGTCAAAGTTCTTGGGGTGGACATGGGAGCTTATACAAGTGCAAAAAAAAATTAAGTATGGCTAGTAGGTTTCTATGAGTAGTGGGCTTAGTGTCTGGTGGGTGGGATATGTGGGATACAAGGAAATTCATGTCCCTTGTATGGTTCAAGCGGAATCAGATGGCCTTGCAGACAGACAGAAGCATAAAGACAGGTCATCTAGTTAAGCCAATCTCAATTTTTCAAAATAGAAATGTATTTTAAATGCTTTTTAAAGTGTTTTATTTCATTCTTTGTCTTTAAGGCTAGTCTAAAAGGAACTAGCATTTGTTGAAGGATAAAAACAGAGGGATATGCACTGGGAAGAGAAAGTAAAAACTACACAGGAGACAAGAGGGCAGACAGCAGAATCAAGCAGTATCAGCAGTATTTTGTCTTGTGGAACTGAAAACCACAGTCACAGAAAGATAGAGAAAATGAAAAAACAGAGGACTCTGTACCAGATGAAGGGACGGGATAAAATCCCAGGAAAACAACTAAATGAAGAGGAGATAGGCACCGTTACAGAAAAAGAATTCAGAATAATGATGGTGAAGATGATCCAGGACTTTGAAAATAGACTGGATGCAAAGATCGAAAAGTTTACCAAAGACCTAGAAGAATTAAAGAGCAAACAAACAGAGATATGCAACACAATAACTAAAATGAAAAATACACTAGAAGGAACCAATAGCAGATTAACTGAGGCAGAAGCTCGAATAAGTGACCTCAAAGACAGAATGGTGATAATCACTGATGTGGAAAAGAATAAAGAAAAAAGAATGAAAAGAACTGAAGACAGCCTAAGAGACCTCTGGGTCAATGTTAAACGCACCAACATTCTCATTATAAGGGTCCCATTAGGAGAAGAGAGAGAGAAAGGACCTGAGAAAATATTGGAAGAGATTATAGTTGAAAACTTCCCTAACATGGGAAAGGAAATAGCTACCCAAGTCCAGGAAGCACAGAGTCCCAGGCAGGCTAAACCCACGGAGAAACACACCAAGACATATAGTAGTCAAATTGACAAAAATTAGACAGAGACATGTTATTAAAAGCAACAAGGGAAAAACGACAAATAACATACAAGGGCACTCCCATGAGGTTAACAGCTGACTTCTCAGCAGAAACTCTGCAAGCCAGAAGGGAGTGGCATGATATATTTCAAGTGATGAAAGGGAAGAATCTACAACCAAGAATACTCTACCCAGCAAGGATCTCATTCAGATTCGACGGAGAAATCAAAAGCTTTACAGACAAGCAACAGCTAAGAGAACTCAGCACCACCAAACCAGCCCTACAACAAATGCTAAAGCAACTTCTCTAAGCGGGAAACAGAAGAGAAGAAAAGGACCTACAAAAACAAAAACAAAACAATTAAGAAAATGGTAATAGCGGGCTTCCTAGGTGGCACAGTGGTTAAGAATCCGCCTGCCAATGCAGAGGACGTGGGTTTGATCCCTGTTCCAGGAAGATCCCACACGCCGCAAAGCAACTAAGCCCGTGCGCCACAACTATTGAGCCTGCGCTTTAGAGCCCATGAGCCACACTATTGAGCCCATGTGCTGCAACTACTGAAGCCCATGCACCTAGAGCCCGTGCTGCACAACAAGAGAAGCCATGGCAATGAAGAGCCCGTGCACCACAACGAAGAGTAGCCCCCACTCACAACTAAAGAAAGCCCACGCACAGCAAAAAAGACCCAACACAGGCAATAAAAATAAATAAACAAATAACTTATTAAAAAAAAGAAAAAGAAAATGGTAATAGGAACATACATGTCAATAATTACCTTGAATGTAAATGGACTAAATGCACCAACCAAAAGACACAGACTGGCTGACTGGATACAAAAATAAGACCCATATATATGCTGTCTGCAAGAGACCCACTTCAGACCTAGAGAAACATACAGACTGAAAAAGCTATTCCATGCAAATGGAAATCAAAAGAAAGCTGGAGTAGCGATACTCATATCAGATAAAATAGACTTTAAAATAAAAAATGTTACAAGAGACAAGAAAGGACACTACATAATGATCAAGGGATCAATCCAAGAAGAGGAGATAACAATTATAAATATATACGCACCCAATATAGGAACGCCTCCATACATAAGGCAAATGCTAACAATTATGAAAGAGGAAATGCAAGGCAGAAATAGAGACACAGATGTAGAGAACAAACATATGGACACCAAGTGGGGAAAGTGGGGAGGGTTGGGGGGGAATGAATTGAGAGATTGGGATACCAAATTGTACACTCTAAATATATTCTGTTTATTGTCCGTTAACTGTATCTCAATAAAAGTTCTTTAAAAAAATAAAAAAACTACACAGGAACATTGTATAAGATCTTAGAGTACCTAAGCAGGAAGGGATCTCAAAACCATTAGTTGAGTGAATATACTAAAGCATTCAATCTTTTAATAAAATTTATTGTGGGACCTCCATGGTGGTCCAGTGGCTAAGACTCGGTGCTCCCAATGCAGGAGTTCAATCCCTGGCTGGGGAACCAGATCCCGTGTGCCACAACTAAAAGATCCCGCACAAAGCAACGAAGATCCTGCATGCCACAATTAAAGACCCGGCGCAGCCAAATAAATAAATAAATATTTTTTAAAAAAAATTATTGTGTCAGTATTTTAAAAAATACAGTGAACAGATGTTGACAATTAGCATCTCAACACCAACAGGCAAACTGCTCTGAAATGAATGGTTCAGCTAAAAGCTCTGAAAAATATGATATAAATTCCTCAACTATTCAAGGTAACAAAAATTCATATGGTACTGTTCCAATTCAGGCTAAATGACAAGATGTATAGCTACCATAACTGTTTGGTTTCTAATAACTAAATGAACACTTATCTCTTTCTATTAAACCACAATTTGTAGCACAGGCTTCAAGACTCTCATCAGGAAAACGTCATGGTGACATAACACCATATCAAGTCTCAGGCATGCTCACACCTACACACACACGGCAATAAGATTAAACAACCTCAAAACTTTGGAAACTACTATACAAGAGAATATTAGTGAAGGCTAAACATTCATAAACCCTTCAGAAAACAAAGAAACCAAAGAAAGATAACTGAAATTTACACCTAAGCTATTTAATGACTAAAGTTATATAAAAGGTAAATTTATATATTAAAATCCATTAAGGTCACAAAATTTGATCTGTTATATGGCATGTTATAGTGTTAAATAAATATTACACAGCACCACTCTGACCTGGACCAGTGCCAGAAAGATGAACAGGTAGAATATTTCAATTTGCATACCTCTGTTCAACCACCTACCATAATTTATCTGTTCACAAGTCTTTCTCCAATACAGGCATAAGCTCTTGAAGAGTAACCAGCACATTGCCTGGAGCAGACTGGGCTCCCAATAAATGCCTCCTGAATGAATGAACATGACACGGTAATGTACTTCTGAGGTATCCTTACAAACCAAATCAATACAATACCTTAGGAGCAGGGAATACTGTACACATACCATACTACCATATTTAGAAGCAGTTAAGCTAATTGAAAAATAACTAACAGCAACTAACATTGGTTGGGAAAAAAACTCATATCACATGAGACATAAAAATAACTGTAAAAACTGTAACTTGAAAAGGAAGTTACTGTGAATTTTTTTTTCTCTTAATGGCCACAAAGTGAATCTACCTCTAACTTCCTAACATTGAAATACAAGATGGTCTTTAAGGAATCTTTCATCACCCAAAAATTTTATAAAGAAATTTAACAACTTACATTAGTTGGTTAGACCAACTAGTGAATGGAATGAAGTCCAAGCTCAACTATGTGTTCAAACTGTGGGCCGAATGTCTTGAGCAATTGTTTCTCTTCAAGACTAAAGAAAAGTACAAAACAGCCCTCTTGACTGCTGGGAAGGACTAAAATTATTTCTTTTTCTCACAAGGATGTAATCAAAAGCAATTACTTTCTGCTCCCACTCAACACAAAGCAACACTATCCCCCCACCCCATAGCACACTTTGATGCTATACAATATCCATCAAAATATGATGGAGGTTCCAAATACGCTATAGAATATCCGAGTACTTTCATCTTAGACCATAAGAATCTCAGACTGCAACAAAATTACAATGCAACAAAAACATACTTTTCTAAGTATGTTCTCATCCCCCATAGTGTTCCTACACTAATTTAGCTCCCTATCAAGTTTTAACAATCAAGGAAATCAGAAAAGTTTCAGAATAGATACTACAAACTGCTTGCTTTTTTTATTCTGTTATTGTTCATGGATTCCAAAATCCAGGGTACACATTACCAAGAGAGTGTCTTCTGTCGATGCCTGAATTTAAATGCAAATTACTATTTAATTATATGCAATTTTCCCTCTGAACCTATATATAACACTAATCAGTCTCCAAATGTTTAAAATAAACACACTGATCATGTTTACTTAAAAAGCTTATTGCCTAATCACAAAGAGGTTCTAATGCATCAAAAAAGTGGCACATATCAGGTCACCATGACAGCTTGGCAGAATGGCTGGTCCCAAAAGATTAGGAACTTCTAGTAACCACAAATGGGGTAAAGCAGGAGACACATACAGTATCTGTAGATGCTTCCATAATAAAATTATTTCAATATCAAAAATTCAGAGCCTACAAAGTCAGATATGTGCCCTACAAAGCTATCTAAATGCATGCATGCTGAAAAGGGAAAGGAGAAGTAAGAAGAAAAGCATCTACTCAAATCAACACAAGAAATCACCCCACAACTGAGCTTTCCAAGAACTGAAAACATAAAGTTTTTGAGGTTATCAACACATTCGAGTTCCAAAATTGGGCAACTATATTAAAACACCATTGGCATACTCTGACAGAAGACACACAACAGTAACAGAAAACACTTTAATAGGGTTTACTCGCGGTGAGCACTATTCTAGGGACTTCATACATTAATTTAGTCCTGATTACATCCCTGTAAGACAGATACTATTCATTTTACAGATAAAGAAACTGCAGCACTGATAAAATCACCCAATTACATACAACTAGTAAGAGGCAGAACAGAGATTTTTAACCGCATCCGTCAGACCCCAAAGTTCATGTTAATACACTATATTTCATAGTAAGTCTTATGCTGCAATGGTCGGCTTTTTTTTTTTTCTTTTCCTTAAACCTCATAACCTTTTCGGATTTCAAACACTAGGGCAGTTTTGTGCAATAAATACAGACTTTGGAATCAAACAGAGCCGAACAAACCCCTGAACAAAGTCTGAGCCTCAGCTTCCTCATATGTAAAATGAGGGTACTGAAGTTATTGTCAAGGTCAAATAAGGTAATATAATTAAAGTGCCAAATACAGTACATAAGATTGGGGTTCTTAACTTTAAGCGCAGACACCTACAGGGTTCACGGGGGGGGGGGGGTTCAGAGTCCACGAATCTCATAATTGTATGACAAAGTTGTATGTGTACCCATTTATTAAAGAACCGTCCATGGATCTCCGAAAGGTTAAGAACCACCAGAGTACCCAGAAGGCACTCAAAAAATGAAAGCTATTTTTCCCTTCTTGGTCTCAAAAACTCTACCTTTTCCATTAAAGATGACACATAAGCCTTCACAATACATGTTAATTTTTTCCCAATAGTTTCCTGGCTTGGTCACTAGTAACATATACAAGCCTATGCCTCAATTTTCTAGAGACAGTCTAAAAAAGGCCCTCAAACGCTGCTCCATCCCTCGCTTCACCGAGACGAATACACAGTATGCATTCGGGGAGAATCACTGAGAATCGTCCACCTGGCTACACCAAACACAATGCCGGCTGGGAGAACAAAATAGGAACCCGACCCTTTGAGCAGCACGATAAAGACCTGATGCCCCAGAGCTGAAGGATGAGGAGAATGTGTTTCCCCAAACTACTGGGCAACCCAGAATTTCGTCCCCCCTACCCTTGTCCTCCCTCTCCCTGGGACTCTGGTGCAGGCAGGTCCTCTGGGCTCTGCCCTGCGCTGGAGTGATGCAAGAGAGAAACATTACCCGAGCAGGGGATGCAGCACGGCGAAGTCCCAGCTCTGCTACCCTGAGAGGAGGCGGCAGCACCAGCAGAAAACCGACCCTCGACCCTCCCCCTCAAGAGAACCCAGCACAGATCCCGGCCAGGGCTGGGAACCGGCTTGGGGCTTTTCCGTTTCCCAAAGCGGCTTCCGCTTCCGGGCTATCCTTTGTCGGAGGCGCTATACGGCTGACGCAAAAGTGTCGCGCCGGTGGTGGTTCCAGCAGAAACAAAAAGTGCGGCGTGAACATGGTGAGACAGTAGGGTCCGAGAAGGGGCATTGTCAGACCAGGTTTGGGACAGAGATTGGGGAAGTGGCCCTTGACCAAGTTTCCACAACATTCACCTTGCTTATTTTCATTCTGATCTTAGCTTTTAAACTGCTTGGAGTGGTGCCTGTTATGCTCTAGAGAGTGGGGAGAGCACTGAGTTGAGGCAGATAAAATAAGAGGAGTTGGGTATTTAAGGGAAGAAGGGTGTGGACAAACGAGAAGGAATTCAAGAAGATTCAATGTATTTCCAACTCTTTTAACTCTAAAATTTTTGTTTCAAGGGGAAGCAAAAGAAAACACGGAAGTATGCGACCATGAAGCGAATGCTTAGTCTCAGAGATCAGAGACTGTGAGTGTCTGGAATGAACTGGGTTCGTAGGCTGCCCGGAGATGTAGAAGTCACGAGGGGATAAGTAGTAAAAGTTTTTGTTGTTATTTTGTGTTTACTTTTGATGTTATCGTGTCTTGGATTTATATAGCATAGGGTGATAAAGCGTAACGGTCACATAGCTGCTGAGCAGGTACACTGGTGAATGGGATGGGAATTCAGCATCTCTTAAGTGTTCCATTTGTACTACCGTTTTTATATACTGGATCTGCCATATCACATTTAAGCCTCCTAACAATTCTGTGAGGTAAGTAGGATTATCTTTCTGTTCTTCCATTACACTGCCACATTCCCCAGGAAAAAAGATGTGTTGTAATTTTTGAAAGACGGTGAGGTCAGAGACCATGGTTGTCTTGTGTATGGGCACCTGATAACTCAAGTATTTTTGAAAGAAAAAATGGGAAAATACCTAGATGTCGCCACTTTATAAATCTTATAAGAAGATTTATGACTGTGGAAGAAGAGAGTAGAATGATATTCCCTATTATAAGGAGCTTGCCTGCTTCAGTGAAGCGTGGACTGAGGTATTAAATAAGGGCTAGACTTCATTGTGTTTAAGAGCCTCAGAACAAAGGAATGGACGTTAGAGCTTTCGTTGTTGTTACATTGTATTCTTGGCCTTTAGTGTGTATTTATTATGTAATTTTAAGGAAATTTGCCCACTAATAACATTTTGTTTCTAGTTAAGGTTAAATTTTGTATATGTATTGTCATTGTTTTAGTCCTTTGTTAAGAGGCTTGTAGGGGAACCTTTTTCGTCCTGCTGTTGAAGCGTCTGAGTCTTCGGAAGATAAATGTCAGTTTACTTACCCACTGCTTGGAAGTGGATTTTGAGCCTTGATATGAGATCTTCTGACCAAGAAAGAAATAATAATATAACCAACATTTATCCATTAACAGTTTTTATGGGTTATTAGGTAATGGTTTTAAAATTTAATTATGTTGTACTGATTAATTGTGTTAATTCCAGTCTACTTCCCACACAGTTATTTGTGCTCAAAAAGTGTATGCTGCTATTTTAATATAATGAAGTCACAAAGTAGGATTTCCTTTGTAGACCAAAAAAAAAGAAGAAACTTTTAATTTTGATGAGGTTATAATTGCTGTGGTTTTTCTTGTGCCCTACATTGAATTTACTTATTTTTTTTTCCTAGTAAAGAAAAGGATAGATTAAAACCGAAAAAGAAAGAAAAGAAAGACCCCAGTGCACTCAAGGAGAGAGAAGTGTGAGTAATCAAAATTTTCAAGTTTTCCTTTAAAACTAGAAGAAAGATTATAAAACTGTAGCCCTCATAGAAATTCAGGCATTCCCTGAACTGATTTGCTCAGTCATTTGTAAGTCTGGCACAATGCAAATAAAACTATGCAAATGAAAGTGATATTGATGAGTGTATACCATTTCTAATGGTTTGAAGGTTTTTGGACTTCACGGAGCAGTAAAAATTTCCCTAAAATTGTGCAGATTAAATCTAAGATCATTTTTTTTTTCTTTGCCAAGAATCTTTCGAAAGAAATAATTGCCATTGTTTTAACACCCCAGCGTTTCATAAAAGAGAGCACATGTCACCAAAAAAGTAGTAAGGGCTTATTTTCAGGATAAAGGTCATTTCTTCTAAATTAATACATTTAACTTTATGAAACCTCATCACATTTTTTTTTATTTTTCTCATTTGCCCTAGATTGGTGATAGATATATCATCACAGTATTTATTTCCAACGAACAAGGAAAAGGGAGCAAACTGTTCCAAGCAGAAACTTCTTTTTTTTGTTTATACCAAATATCAGTGTAGACATTACTTTGTGTTTTGTTTCTTTTTCCTTCAGCCCCCAACACCCTTCCTGCTTATTCTTCCAATATAACACACAGCTGGGCCCACCTTACCACATCCTGGTCGATACCAACTTTATCAACTTTTCCATTAAAGCCAAACTGGACTTAGTGCAGTCAATGATGGACTGTCTGTATGCCAAGTGTAAGTATCAGACTTTTCATTTCTGTGACATTTGTACAGAATAATCATACTTATCCAAATATATGAAAAGAGGGGAATGGGGTTCTAGTTAACCAAACTGCTGGCCATTTAATTTGCTCACATCACAATGAACATTTTCTTTTTTTTTTTAACCCACTGAATTTTTTATTTTTTATTTATTTGGCTGCGTTGGGTCTTAGTTGTGGCACATGGGATCTTTGGTTGCTGTGCGCGGGCTCCAGAATGTTCAGGCTCAGTAATTGCAGTGCATGGGCTTTCTAGTTATGGCACACATGCTCCAGAGTGCATGGGCTCAGTAGTTGCGGCACGGCAGTGAGATCTTAGTTCCCTGACCAGGGATTGAACCTGCATCCCCTGCATTGTAAGGCAGATTCTTTACCACTGGACCACCAGGGAAGTCCCTCCTTTTTTAATATTTAAAAGATACTACATAATGAACATTTACAGAGTGATAGTAATGTAAATGTTGTTTATTGATTTATTAAAATTAGCAAGATGGGAAGATGGGATAGTGATGTGTGATGAGTAAGAGAGGTAAATTCTTTAAATGCCTATAATTAATAAATATAAAAAGTAACTGTATAAGTTTATTATAACAAGTTATGAAGATAACTACCAAGTGAGAAAAACAGCCAATGAATTAAAATAGTCATCTCTAAGGATCAGAATTGGTGGGGTGGGGAAAGATCAGGTGATGAATGTTTTTTTCATATAGGCCTTTTTGTATTTTTTTTAAAGCTATGCACATGTAATACTTTAATTTTTTTTTTAAGTTTCTGAGGAATAATAAAGAGTAGTCTGAAGTTGGAGCACTACCATGTCTGTAAAAGTGGGCTAGGGTGGCTTGTATGAAGGAAGACACTAATCTTGGTAGACTTCTTGTACTCCCATGGAATATGTATCCCATAGAATATAGTTGTCTTAGCTGCTACTCCAGAAATGCTGTGACCTATTTATAAATGAAATGGATGGAGGGTTCAAGCATGGCCCCTTGGAGGTGAATTGCTTCCCTGACTCTATAGCTTCACCACTGTTATCTAAATGGTAATTGTTTAGGGAAATTCCCTGGCAGTCCAGTGGTTAGGACTTGGCGTTTTCACTGCCAAGGGTTCAAGTTCTATCTCTAATGGGGGAACTAAGATCCCACAAGTTGAGTAGCATGGCCAAAAAAAAAAAAAAAAGTTGTTTAGGATAGCTTTAGTCCTATAGTTAGGTTTTTCTGCAGATGTGGGTACCATAGAGTATAGCTATAATGCATACAGCTAAATGCTCTCGTGGTGCCTTTTCTAAAAACACGATTATTGAGGAAAATACCAATTTGTGTGTAGCATGACACCTTAAAGCAAAAGCTGAGAAAACATTCAAGTACAGTACAAATTCATTTACCTAGACTATTCCTTAACTGTTTTAAGCTCTACTTATTTTATTTTTCTTCACTTGCCTTTATTCATAAAAGAAGGTCTTTATCTTCTTCTTGCCTTGGAGATGTCCCATTGAACTTTTCATAGCTCCTGGTCCCTTCCATTTCCCTTTGATATTCCAACACAGGAGCATCGTTAGCTACCCATATTCCAACAAAGGAGGATGGTATTTCTTTTCTGCTCATGAGTCCTTTTTGTAGTAAACTTCCTGAGCCTGCTTCCCTGCTCCAAATGCAAGCCCTCGCTTCAGTGCAACATGGCTCTGAAATTGATGCTTTTTAGGCATGTATTACCCTGTGATTCCATGACTGTCTACTCTTCTTGGCTTCTTTTCTCCATTTTACAACTGCTTCTTCTTCTGGGCATTATATATTTTTTATATAAATTTATTTATTTATTTATTGGCTGTGTTCGGTCTTCGTTGCTGCACACGGGCTTTGGCTAGTTGCAGGCGAGCGGGGGCTACTCTTTGTTGTGGTGCGCAGCCTCCTCATTGCTGTGGTTTCTCTTGTTGTGGAGCACGGACTCTAGGCATGAGGACTTCAGTAGTTGTGGCACACGGGCTCAATAGTTGTGGCTCACGGGCTCTAAAGCGCAAGCTCGGTAGTTGTGGCGCATGGGCGTAGTTGCTCCGCGGCATGTGGGATCTCCCTGGAGGAATTGAACCCGTGTCCCCTGCATTGGCAGGCAGATTCTTACCCACTGCGCCACCTAGGAAGTCCCTGGGCATTATATTTTAGTTTAAGATTTCTTAACTTTGTCTGCTTTCAAGAGTGTTAATGTACTTGTGAAAAAAAAACAATTTAGCATAAAGAAAATGAAAGTTCCATATAATGCCTTTCCTCAGAAAGGGACAGTTTTTAAAAATTCATATACAATTTCTGTGGAGTAGGGCTTATTTTGTTTATTAATGAGAATGGATCATGCATTATTTACTTTTTATCTTCATGCTTTTTTTTGGTAACAGCTTTAAGATTTAACTCACACACCATGTAAGTCACTCATTTAAAGTATATGATGATTAGGACTCTGCTCTCACTGCCAAGGGCCCAGGTTCAATCCCTGATTGGGGAACTAAAATCCCACAAGCCACACAGTACAGCCAAAAATAAATAAAGTGTATGATTCAGTGGCTTTTAGTGTATTCATAGTCACTTTTAGAACATTTTCATTACCTGAAATGAAATGCTCCTTAGCCATAATCCCCCAACCATTCCCATTCCCCCCACACGTACACATACACAGGCAACCATTAATTTGCTTTCTGTCTCTAAAGATTTGCCTATTTTGGACATTGCATTAAAGTGGAATCATATATATTTGGTCCTCTTTCATTTTAGCAAAATGTTTTCAAGGGTCATTCATGTTAAAGCACATATATCAGTATATCATTTCTTTTTGCTACCAAATAATATTCCATTGTATGGATAGATCACATCTAGTTATCCATTTCTCCTTGCTTTTTACATTGAACAAATACATCTTGAACATTTTTCTGTGTCAATATATATAAATGGGCCTTATTCTTTTTTTATTTATAGTATTCTTTTTTAAAATGTTTTTATTAAAGTATAGTTGACTTATAATGTTGTATTAATTCCACTGTACAGCAAAGTGACTCAGTTATACCCCATATGTGCATTCTTTTTTATATTCTTTTCCATTATGGTTTATCATAGGATATTGAATATAGTTCTCTGTGCTATACAGTAGGACCTTGTTGTTTATCCATTCTCTGAGTAATAGTTTGCATCTACTAACCCCAAACTCCCAGTCCATTCCTCCCCCAACCCCACTACAAGTATTCTATTGTTTAAATATGTCATTTTTAAAGACTAGACATTTGGATTATTTCCAGTTTTTACCCTATTATAAATGAAGCTGTAGTGAATATCTTTGTGAATATGTCTCTGTGTTAGGGTAGAATAATTCTTTTGAATACATTTTCTAGAAGCCGTATTGTAATACGAGGTGAGTACATATTTTTTAATTTTAATAGATATTGCAAAATTGCCCTCAAATAGTTGCACAAATTTATACATCTACTAACTTAGTGTGAGGATACCTGTTTCTTCAATATTGGGTATTTTCATCTGTTTAATTTTTGCCATGCTAATAGGTAGAAAGTATAATCTTGTTTCAATTTATATCTTTTTAACTATGAATGAAATTGAGCATTTTTATGTCTTCTTCTATGAACTGAAATGTACCCTGGTGGTTAAGAACCCACTCTAAACAGATGATTGAATCTGGTGTACCCCCCCAAAAAATAATAAATAAATAAATAAATAAATAAAAAATAAAAATAAAAATACTAAGGTCATGAAAGAGCAAAAAAAAAAAAAAAAGAACCCACTCTGAAGCCTGACAGTCTCAGTTCAAACCTTGGCTTCACTTTTTGCTGTCTAGTTACTTCATTGTGCCTCAGATTCCTCATCTATAAAATAGGAATAATAATAACAATGCTACCTGACAGGAAATGTTCTTAAGATTAAATGAGGGACTTCCCTGGTGGCACAGTGGTTAAGAATCCACCTGCCAATGCAGGGGACATGGGTTTGATCCCTGGTCCAGGAAGATCCCACATGCCATGGAGCAACTAAGCCCATGTGCCACAACTACTGAGCCTGCACTCTAGAGCCTGAGAGCCACAGCTGCTGAGCCCATGTGCCACAACTACTGAAGCCTGCATACCTAGAGCCCATGCTCCACAACAAGAGAAGCCACTGCAATGAGAAGCCCACACACCACAATGAAGTGTAGCCCCCACCTACCTCAACTAGAAAAAGCCCACATGCAGCAGTGAAGACCCAACACAGCCAATAAAAAACAAATAAATTTTTAAAAACATTTAGAAAAAAGATTAAATGAGATAATCCTTATGCTTAGCACAGTGTCGAGCAAATAATGCATAATTCCAAGCTATTATTATAAAGCTCTTTTGCATATTAAGAAAATTTACCCTTTGACAAATGTGTAGAAATATTTTTCCCAGTTTATTTTTTTTACTTTAGTATGACTTTTTGTTTGATAGTTATCAAACAGAAGTTTTATATTTTTATGTGATCAAATTTACATTCTCTGGTTAATTTCATGGTTTCTTTTGGTTCACATTTAAATATTTTGATTCACATTTAAATTTTTTTCCATTGAGAATTTATTTTAATATATAAACAATGACAGGGATCCAGCTCAATTCTTTCCCCAGATCTGTTTATGACAGAAACTTTATAGAATCTGTGATGTGGGATTGGAACAGTTCCCTGGTTTCTTTATAGATAGGGATTTTATTCTTCTCTAGTTCTTACTGTTCATTGTACTGTGCTTATTTTGCTGTCCTTCTAGAAGTCTCATGGCTCTTTTAAAGACTCTCAACAGGGGAATTCCCTGGCGGTCCAGTGGTTTGGACTCCACACTTCCACTGCTGGGGGCCCCGGGTTCAGGGAACTAAGATCCTGTAAGCCGTGTGGCACAGCAACCAAATACATACATATATACTCTCAACAGAATATAATGCAGAGAGAGTAAAATCAGTTCCTTCCCAAGTTCTGTTACTAATTATTTTTTCCTGGCAGGTATCCCTTGTATAACTGATTGCGTAATGGCAGAAATTGAGAAATTGGGGCAGAAGTATCGAGTGGCTCTAAGGTAGGAAGGAGCTGGTCTAGATTTGTTCTAGATTGGTATACTGAAGATTCTTTTGACCCTCCTTCATCTGTTTGCTATCCAAAGATTTCTTGTTTGGTTAGTTTAAATAAAAATCATACAAAACTTGTTAACTGTGATTAAGAAAGTAAACAATTTTAGGTTAGAGGTTTTCAAGCTGAGCTGAAGCTTTTTGAACTAAGATACTTACTCATATTGGTCTCATGGACCTCCTTTTAAGTTCCTCTAGATTTTCAATTAGAAAGTGTCTTTCTGTTAGTTTGTTATCTAGTTATTTTCTTCAGAATCTCACACTTAAAGCATTTTGAGTTTACTTAAAGAGGTTTTGAGTTTACTCTAGAAAGTACCCTTGAGTTTACAGCAGTGGTTCCCAAAATGTGGTTCATGGAACCTTCCCCCACTCCAGGAGTCCCAGAGACTTTTGCAGGGAGTTTGCAAAACTTGTTTTCATGATCATACCAAGATATTGCCTTTGTCACTGTGCTGATATTTGCACTGAATGCAAAAAATGCCAGTGCCTTAGTACAAATCAAGGCAGGGACCCCAAATAATGCTAGTAGTTTTTGTATTCTTCACTTCCACCGAGTGGCAGTTTAAAACAAATGCCAGAGTGACTTACAAATATCCTTAATAGAGCAGTAAAATTGGTTCACTTTGTTAAAGCTCAACCCTGGAGTACACATCAGTATTCCTTGTGGTGAATGTGAAGTACACATAAAGCATTTCTGCCGATGGATGCTCACTAACCTTTCTGTGGTCATCACTTCATGATGCATGTAAGTTAAATCATGACACTGCATACCTTAAACTTATATAGTGCTGTATGTCAATTATATCTCGTTAAAACTGGAAAAAGAAGACAAACATACCAAAGGATGAACGTTGTCTCAATGAAAAGCATTTTGTGTGCTTGAGTTGTGAGCTGAACCAGCTTCTTTTTCATGAAATACCGTTTTTATGTGAAGAACAGCTGAAAAACACTGATTTTTCAGACTTTGGTGTTTAGCAGATATTTTCTCAAAAATTAATGCAATGAACCTGTAACTTCAAGGAAAACAACTTACTCTCTTAGTTACCAATGATAAAAATTGAGCTTTCAAGTAAAATTGAGTTTTGGAAAATCATAAGCTTATCACGTTCACAATACTAAAGACCTTTCTGTTGAGACCAATGAAGACATTAATGAATATGATTTTTTGATGTTCTGTACATACGTGTGTGTGTATGTGTGTGTGTGTATGGTTTGCTTTGTTTATTTAACAATTTATCGTATGTCCTTCCACATTGGTGCATACAGCTCTACCTCATTTTTTAAAATAGGATGGGGTACCAAAATGTATTTGACTTTTACCTTGCTGATGGATATTCAGATTATCTCTATTATAAACTGTGTTGTAGTGACCATCCTTGCGCCTATATTCTCATACATTTGTGTATGACAAAACTTCCTAAAAGTAAAATGTCTAGGTTAAAATTGATTTGGTTTTGAATTCTGGCTTTTCCCAGCTGTGTAGCTTTGAACAAATTAATCAATATCTCTGAATCTGCTTCTTTATCTGTAAAATGGAAATATAATTATTCAGAGTTTTTGTGACAAGTACATGATGTAAGGCACAGCAGCTGTCAGTAAGTTTTAATTCTCTATAAATTGTCTTTCAATTAGAAGATAAGCTTCAGGAGGAGAGGGGTGTCTTAAAATCTCCACATAGATCATATTACTCTTATTTCACTGATTGAGAGTCATAAAGTTATTCAGTTGCTTGAATGTTTTCATTAATCCACTTCTATAACCATATAGGATTGCCAAGGATCCAAGATTTGAACGATTACCATGCACACACAAAGGAACCTATGCAGATGACTGTTTAGTACAAAGAGTAACTCAGGTATCGTCAATTTTTAATATTTACTTTGTGCTTTTAAAAAAAAAAGATAAACTATTATTTCCTAAATGTTCATGTAAAGTATTTAGGAATATAAGTGATTAAAAAATTATATAAACTCCCTTCATGGGAAGTGTAGGTGTCCTCATTTACTTGAGAAAATGGATTAGAAGTGTATATATAACCATAATGGAAAGATCACGGGCTTAGGGAGGAGGCATGGGTTTCAAATCTTAGCACCTGCATTTACTGGGTGAGTAATTTGGAGCATTTATTGATCTATTTTCCACTAATCTCCTCTATAAGATGGTTTAAGTGAGTAACTGTAAACATAATACATCAGATTCCACCTCCCTGTGAATCTAAAGTAAGGTTCCATTTATTCCCTATGGAGGAATTTTGTTACATCTGAGTCTCCCAGGATGCTGTTTTACACATATGCTAGAATAAATAGGTTTTTGATTCTTCTGTTCCAGCTTCCTTGTCAAACACTGCAAGAGCTTCTGCTACTGATTGCCCTTAAAGAGCCTCTCTCTGCTGAGGATAATCTTCTTCATCTAGTGATCACACTGCCAACCCTTTAGCTACTTCATCCCGTGGGCGGGGCCAGCATTTCCCTTAGTTTCCCACAGCATGGCTGGCACCAATTGCAACTCTTTATAAAACTGAGCAAGAGATTTGGATAGGATGGAAGCAAAGTACAATACAAATTAGTTCCAAACTGGTAGCTAAATGTTAGTGCTTTCGGAGCTGTTTGACTCAGACTTGTCCTGGAGATCCTCCTATTCTGGCTTCAGGGCCAAGGAGGTAGCCTACCTCCATCACTAGGAGGCCTTAGAGTAGGCCCAGCACCAGAGATCCCACGAAAGGCAAAAGTTGTATCCTGGGATTTAAGGCACTTATTCTGCCTTTGTGTAGCATCTCTAAGAGTGTTTTCCCCAAATCAAGGAATTGTCTGTCCCAGATAAGAAAATCATTTCCCCTTATAAGACAAAAAACAATTTGCAGCTTTAGAATAGTTTTTCTATCCTCCCCCCCTTAAGATTCTTAGAGCTACATTCAGCCCAGGCAACTTATAAATATGAGCTCCTAGATCATAATAGCTACTCAACAAATTGGTTTAGCCTTTCCTTTCCTATTTACTGTGAAAATGAATACTTCTTCAGACTAGCCAGTGATTGTATCCAGTATCACTCAGTGAGCTCTATGTGAACACTCAATCCTGTCTCTTCCAGCACAAGTGTTACATTGTGGCCACAGTTGACAGGGACCTTAAACGAAGAATCCGGAAGATCCCTGGAGTTCCCATCATGTACATTTCTAACCATAGGTGAGAACTTTCTCTTAGGGAAGTGATTCAAAGTGAGGTCAAGTTATAGAAAGATTAAAATGAGGTCAAGTTATGGAAGGATTTATAAGAGGTTGATGTATCAAATGTTTACATAGTTCTATTTGAAGAAATGAGACAAAGTAACAAGAACAGAGGGGAAAGATAAAGCTAGGATTTAGTAATGAGGCAGACATTCACATTGTTACAATAAAATCACTAGAAGTAGGGAAATGTGTGGCTTTAAATACAAACCAGTAATTTAAATCAAGCTAATCTTTTTGGCTAGAAATATCTTTTTTTTGAAAACCTAGTGCATGTGATTAACACCTCATCTGGGAAACTAAAAGTTTATTAAAAAAAAAAAACGAAAGCTGTGGACACCCAGTGCCAGCTGAATCCCAGCTGTTGGCAGACCTGTGAGGGAGTCCAGGGAGGCTAGCAACAAAACCTCCTAATCAGCTCTCATAACTGTACTAAATAATAAATAAGTGACTGCTGTTTTAAGTCAAAACAAACAAACAAAAGCTGCTTTTTCTCCCTCTTGTATGTTCCTTTGTCAGTCCTCAGACTGTTACTGGTCAGCTTTTCATCCTGGGACAAATACAACAGAATGAGAATATGGGTGAGAGGCTTGGACTTACCTGGACTCAGTGCCTGGCTCCCCAGCTTGTTAACTTTCTCACTTTGGAGAATCAAGATAACATAGTCAGCATTTTTCTGTATATCATTCATTATGATAGGCCTTTAAAATGTTCCCACTGACAGAAAGGATTCACAAGAGGTGAGAGTGATAGAATCAGTAAAGGATGGGTTTTTAAGGTGGGTTCTGGACTCACATTTCTTACCAGTGTTAATTTTTTGTCCTCATCAGGTACAACATTGAGAGGATGCCAGATGATTATGGAGCCCCTCGGTTCTAATTATTAAAAGACAAAGTTCCTCTACCCTCCTTCAACCAACTTTCTCTTTTGCCAGTTCATTAAACATGCTGTAGCATGAATTATTATTCCACTCACCCATTTGCTCTGTAATGAGGTGAGCATGGTTAAATATACTCTCTTTTTAATGTTGTTTTGAAAGTTATATTTTATGTCATTTTAAAATTTGTTGCATCTTTTTATAAATTAGATAATTGCTTACATAATTTGATGGTCATTTTATTGATTTATTCAACAAATATTTACTAAGGTTGTACTAGGTATTTCATAAGATATGGTCTCATCCTCAAGATACTCATGGTGGAAAAGAGAAACGTAGATGAACAATTACAGTAAAGTAACGATGCTAGAATAACAGTATGAGGGAGCAGACATACAAGTGGACAGAATGATTTCTTTCTGCTTGGGTGGGATGGGGAGGGAAGAAAGACTAGAGGCAGTTATGTTTGAGTTCATCTTTAAGAATAACTAGAACATAGGCAGCAGGGGCTGTACCCGCATCTGAGACTCCAGAGGTAGGAGGTGAGAAGGAGCGGGCTTTATATGACATGCTAAAGGGTTTGGACTTAATCCTGAGGTCAGTGGGGAGTTATTAAAACTTTAGGGTGGATAACATGATCAGATTAGATGTTTTACATGATCACAGCATAGTGTAAGAATGGACAAACAGGTCATTGAAACAGACTAGAAAGTCCATAAGTAGACCTACATATTTATGGCAGTTTGGTATGTTATAAAGCTGGTATTTCAAATCTATGGGAAAAGGAAATTGCATTAGAACGCCAAATATTGTGGAGACATTCCACTGGAGTTGGAATCCTGATTTCACCAGTTAATATCTTTATGAATTGGGCAAACCACATAGCCATTTGATGGCTTCTTTGCTTCCCTTTTAAAATGTTTTGTTTAATCCTCAAAACAACCCCAAGTTCCTGGTACAAGTAAGTGTTATTCAATAAATGTTAGTGATTATCATATTATAATGACAAGCTCGCTATCAAGTGGATCAAAGTCTAAATATTTTTAAGCTATGGAAGTATTAGAAAAAAAACAAGAAAAGTGTGTATAAGCTCTGAGTAGAATTCTTTTTTTTTTTTTTTATGGGTTTATTTGTTTATTCCTTTGTTTAATCTTTTCAATATTTTTGTGTTTTCATGTCAGAATTTTAAAATATATTTTAGGGGAGGGAAATTTGTTTATATAAAGGGCACTCCTTAAACCCCATCCAACCAGTACCCGCCATACAGGCTGACGCTGGGCTCCTGGCTCACCTCTTCGGTGTGTGGCAGCTGTGAGTCCACTGGCCCTCTTTCTCCAGCCCAGTCTTCTCCTTTTGCTTCTCCAAATCCTGGGCCAGCTGTGTGTGTGGCTCTGCGGGTCACCAACTAATCCTGCAGGTCACCTGCGTCACCTTGTTATCTTATAATTCTGGAGGTCACTGAGTAGAATTCTTAAAGAAGATGAAGAATGTAAAAGCCATAAAGAAAAGATTGATAAGTGTGGATAATTAAAATTAGATTTCTCTGCAAAATAGCTTCCCCCAAAATTAAGACAAATGACTGACCAGAAGATTTTCCAAGATATACATAACAAGGGTGTGAGGAAATGGATAGTCATGTAGTGCTGACAAGAATGCAAATAAGTATAATCATTTCAGACAGCAGCTAGGCAGGATCCATTAAAATAAAAATTGCAGGTATTGTGGGAGCCCAATTCTATTTTTTGGTGGTTTATAGGTATCATATAGGTGGTTTCCTTTAAAATACATGATCAGTATGATGTAAATGCATAATAAGTGTGTAAAAAAAATTCACATGTGTACAAGGAAGTGTATAGAAGGAAGTTTACTGCACCACTATTTATAACAGAGAAAAATTGAAAAGAATGTAAATATCCAGAAAGCTTTTAACTTTGTTATGTCTATACTATGGAATGTCACAAGCATTTGAAAACAATGAGGTAGATTTAAAAATAGGCAAAGGGGACTTCCCTGGTAGCGCAGTGGTTAAGAATCCCCCTGCCAATGCAGGGGACATGGGTTCTATCCTTGGTCTGTAAAGATCCCACATACTGCAGAGCAACTAAGCCCGTGCACGGCAACTACTGAGCCTGCACTGTAGAGCCTATGAGCCACAACTACTGAAGCCTGTGCACTTAGAGCCCGTGCTCCTCAACAAGAGAAGCCACTGCAATGAGAAGCCTGCACACAGCAACAGAGAGTAGCCCCTGCTCTGTGCAACTAGAGAAAGCCCATGTATAGCAACAAAGACCCAATGCAGGCAAAAAATAAATAAATAAATAAAGTAAAAAATAAAAAAACAGTATACACCACCGGAGATCTGTATGCTTTATGTAAATTTTAGGGCTTCCCTGGTGCCGTAAAGGTTAAGAATCCTCCTTCCAATGCGGGGGACATGGGTTCAATCCCTGGTCTCTGCAACGAGAGAAGCCACTGCAATGAGAAGCCTGTGCACCACAACAAAGAGTAGCCCCTGCTCGCCACAACTAGAGAAAGCCCAACGAAGCAGCAACAAAGACCCAACACAGCCAGTTAACTAATTATTTTAAAAGAGAAAAAATAATAAATTTTAAAAGAAAAAGGAAAAAGAAATGCAGAAGGGGAGGGAAGAAGAAATAATGGTAAATAGAAAACAAAGTAAGTTGGTAGAGAAAAGTCCAAACACAGTAGTCATGATTAATGTGAGTAGGTTAAGTTCCCTTATTAGAAGACAAATGCTCAAATTGGCTATTTTTAAAATCTTGTGCCTTTGTGGTATTTATAAGATGTGCCTAAATCAGAATGACACAAAACTGTTGGAAATAATTGCAAAATACACTTTCCATGCAACCCAGTATCTCCCCTCCTAGGAAATCTACCCAAGAGAAATGAAAACTTACATCTGCACAGAGACTTACACCAATGTTCATATTAACTTTATTCATAATAGATAAGAACTGGAAACAACCCAAGTGTCCATTAACAAGTAAATGGATAAACAGATTGTGCTTTCATATAATAGCATACTATTTGGCAATAAAAAGAATAAACTACTGATACAACAACATAGATGAATCTTAAAACTGTTAAGCTGAGCAAAAGAAGCCAGACACAAAAGAATATATACTGTATGATTCTGTTCATGTGAAACTCTGGGAAGCACAAACCCAATCTATAGTGATGGAAAATAAATTGATTGCCTGATGCAGGGGTAGAGGATTGGCTCTTGTAGAGGTACAAAGGAATTTGGGGGGATGTTGGAAATTTTCTGTATTTTAATTGTTGTGATGGCTGCTTGGATATATTGATTTGTCAAAAAGCATTGAAATGTACACCAAATGGGTGCATTTTATTATTTGTAAATTACACCTCAGTAAATTGAAAGATGGGAAAACGCATGCAAAAATAATATGCTGTTTGAATATGCAATATGGAAAATATTGAGGTTTTCTTTGTAGCCTAACATGGTCAATTTCATGAAAGTTCCATGTACACCTGAAAAGGGGGTACTTTCTGTATTATCTGGTATTATCAGGGTAAAAGGTTTGATATTTATGCATAAGATCTACCTGATTGCTTAGGTCTTCTGTATCCTCACATTTATTTTTGACTCTTTGATCTGTCTCATACTGAGAGAAATAGATTAGAGTTTTCTAATATTAGTATATTTTGTCTTCTTCTTGAACTTTGAGTTTCCGCTTGACAAAAGTTGCTACTGTGTTGTTTTGTGCATGGATACTCACAACAGATATTTTTGTGTGTGAATTGTAGCCTTTAGCATTATAATGTATCCTTCTTGTCTCATTTAATTCTCTTTAGCCTGAATTCTACTTTTTCTGATATTAAGAACAGGATCTTTGCTTTCTTTTTCTGTTTTGTAATGCATTTGCCTTATGTACTTTTACCTGTCCTTTTATTTTTAGCTTTTCTGAATTCCTTACCCCCAAGTAAGGTGCCCTTGCATGGTTCATCTTGTAGACAGAATTGCTTGAGTCTAGTCACTTCTATGTGTTTTGTTTTGTTTCTTTTTCTGAATAGGAGTGCTCACTCTTCCTATTCCACCAATTGTATATTTGGTGTTATGAGGGCAGATAATTTGCCCTCTCGGTGCATAGGTCTCTAGATCAAACAAAGCCATACCTCCTGAGACTGATACTACTAAATACACCCTTTGCTGTAGAGACTGCTGTGCTCCACCTAGATATCCTGGACTTTGAGCATGATGTCCTGATTGGACAGGACTTTGAGAATGTCTTGTGGGAGAGGGGGTTGTGTAGTGTACACTTGGCCTGTGGTAGAGAAAGTGAGATCAGCATCTGGTAACTAACTGGAGAGGTAGAGTGTAGCAGTTGTTTGTGCTGTTCACCAAATATTTCTGGCTGTCTGCTTTATGGACCCACAGTAGAATGGCTCTTCTCTACCACCTTTGAAGTTAGGTGTGGCAATGTGAGTGAAGATATCATATGTCATTTCTAGGCAGAAGTTTTAAAAGCCATTATGTGATGAGCTGTGCTCCCTTTGGCCTGCCTTGACAGTCATGAAAACATAGAGCTGGAACCTTGCTTTGCCTGGATCCCACAGAACATCCCAACCTAATGATGGGAACACTGGGGTAAATGATAAATAAGCGTTTGCTGTTTTAGCCACTGACAATTGGGTTGGGTTTTTGTTTGTTTCTTCATTTGTTTTTTTACAATAGCATAACTTAGCCTATACCAACTGATAAAGCACATGATGAAAAGTCTGGGTTAGAACAGTTGGACAAGAAAAAGAAATTAAAGGCATCCAAATTGGAAAAGAAGAGGTAAAATTATCTTTGTTCACACATGACTTGATCTTATATGTAGAAAACCCTAAAGAATCCATTTGTAAAATCTGTTACAACTAATTAATGATTTCAGCAAAGTTTCAGGATACAAAATCGATGTGGAAAAATCAGTTGCATTTCAGTACACTAACAATGACCAAGGAAGGAAGGAAGAGAAAGAAAGGGAAAGAAAGGAAGGAAGGAAGGTGGAAGGGAGGGAAGGAAGGAAGGAAGGAAGGAAGGAAGGAAGGAAGGAAGGAAGGAAGGAAGGGAAAGAAAGAAGAAAGAAAGAGAAAGAAAGAGAAAGAAAGAAAGAAAGAGAGAGAGAGAAAGAGAAAGAAAGAAAGAAAGAAAGAAAGAAAGAAAGAAAGAAAGAAAGAAAGAAAGAAAGAAAGAAAGAAAGAAAGAAAGAAAGGGAGAGAGAGAGGGAGGGAGGGAGAGAAAGAAACTAAGGAAACAATCCAATTTGCTATAGCATCAAAAAGAATAAAATACTTAGGAGTAAACCTAGCTAAGGAGGTGAAAGACTTGTACACTGAAAATTACAAAATGTTACTAAAAGAAATCAAAGAAGATACAAGGGAATGGGAAGACATTCTGTGCTGGTGGATTGGAAGACTCAATAGCAATAAAATATCCATACTATCCAATGGCAATAAAATATCCATACTTCCCAAAGTGATCTACAGATTTGATACAATCTCTTAACAAAATACCAGTGACATTTGTTTGTAGAAATAGAAAGGAAAAAATGCTAAAACTGGTATGGAATCTCAAGCGATCCCAAATAGCCAAAACAATCTTGGAAAAGAAGAGCAAAGTTGGAGGCCTCATGCTTCCTGATTTCAAAATATTCTACAAAGCAAAATAGTAATCAAGACAGTGTTGTACTGACATAAAGACAGCTATATAGACTAATGCAACAATACAGAGCCCAGAAATAAACCCATACATATACAGCCCTTCCTCCATATTAGCAGAGCATTGGTTTATTAGCAGGGGTCCTAATTACCAGCACCCTCAGAGACACCAAAATCTGTGGATGCTCATGTCCTCTATGTAAAACGGTGAAGTGTTCACATATAGCCTATGCACATGCTCCCATATATGAGGGTGAGTCAAAAATTATCTGCACTCTGGCTGTAGAATGTATTTTAACTAACTTTTAGAAAAGGCAAATACATCATTTTTCAACATAGTGTCCTTGCTTTTCAATATACTTTGTCTATCTGTCAACAAGCTTTTGTATTCCCTCATTAAAAAATATTTTAGGCTGAGCTGTGAGCCACAAATGCACCACTGTCTTCACTTCTTCAGCGGAAGTGAATCTTCATCCTCGTAGGGCTGCTTTCTGGGGACCAAACAGGTGAAAGTCCGATGGAGTAAGAACAGGACTATAGGGAGGATGGTTTAACACCTCAAAACGAAGTTTTTGCAGTGTCGACAGTGTGGGCAGAAGTGTGAAGATGTGCATTGTCATGAAAGATCACAACACCCTTGGATAGCAGTCCTCTGCACTTAATCCGAAGTTTAGGCCTCAGCTCTTCAATAGGCATCTCATTGTAACAAGCACTGATGATTGTTGAACATTTTTCCTGATAATGTTGCAATACTGGCCCTTGAGAATCCCAGAAAACAGAATCATTTCACGTGTACACTCAATGTTGTCATCAGCCTTGGACATGGAGGGACATTTGGCTCCTTCTTGATGGCTAACACGTGTGCAACATTCCTTGAACTTCTCTATCCATTCATAACACACTTCTTCACCACAAAACACTTTCTCCATACTGTGCACAAAGTCTTCAATAAATAACGGCACCAGGTATGCCCTCAGACCACAAAAAAACAAATCACTGTACGCTGCTCTTCTTTCATGCAAATCACAAATGGGGCATCCATTTTTGCTCACACCACAGTTACAAATGAACTGATGTAAGATGTTCCCCTCTGCACAGCAGTGACTGGGGAGACAGTAGCCCTGAACAGAAAGCGCTGATAAGACAGTGTGGCCAACAGAAGTTTTAATACAACCGGGAGTGCAAATAATTTTTGATTCACCCTCGTACTTTGTTTTTTGTTTTTGTTGTGTTGGGTCTTTGTTCCTGTCCTCAGGCTTTTCTCTAGTTGCGGCGAGTGGGGGCTACTCTTCGTTCCATGCTCGGACATCTCATTGCGGTGGCTTCTCTAGTAGCAGAGCACTGGCTCTAGGCGTGAGGGCTTCAGTAGTTGCAGCACATGGGCTCAGTAGTTGTGGCTCATGGACATAGTTGCTGCTCGGCATGTGGGATCTTCCGGGACCAGGGATTGAACCAGTGTCCCATGCATTGGCAGGCAGATTCTTAACTACTGCACCACCAGGGAAGTCCCTAGGACATTGGTTTTAACAGTGATTTATTGGGTATGACATCAAAAGCATAGACAACAAAAGCAAAACTGGATTAATAGTACTACATCAAACTTAAAACCTTTTGTGTATCAAAGGAAACAATCAAGAGAGTGAAAGGCAGGGAGCTTCTCTGGTGGCACAGTGGTTAAGAACCCACCTGCCAATGCAAGGGACACAGGTCCAAGCCCTGGTCCGGGAAGATCCCACATGCTGCGGAGAAGCTAAGCACGTGTGCCACAACTACTGAGCCTGCGTTCTAGAGCCCATGTGCCACAACTACTGAAGCCCATGCGCCTATAGCCCATGCTCTGTAACAAGAGAAGCCACCACAATGAGAAGCCCGAGCACCTCAATGAAAAGCAGCCCCCTGTTCGCCGCAACTAGAGGAAGCCCACGTGCAGCAACGAAGACCCAATGCAGCCAATAAATAAATAAATAAATTTATTAAGAAAAAAATGCAAGGAAGTGCTCAAAAATTGATGGGGACTTGCCAAAAGAAACAGGAACCAGCTTGAAAAGGCTCACATTGGCCAAATTTGAGACATTTTAAGGATCAAAATTAATAATGACAGTAATGAACTATCACATGATTATTTTTAATTTTTATTGATATATATTTGATGTATAACATTGTATAAATGTAAGGTGTACAACATGTTGATATTTAATACAGAATCCACATGTCCATAAAATATTAAGAATAAACAAAGAAAATGTGAGGGGGGGGAGCTTTTTCATATAGGAATATTACAAGTGATAAGTGTAGAGAGAAGGATAGAAATATAAAATCATTTATACTCACCATTGTAATAACTGATTCGGGCAAGAATCATCAGTGGATGCCAGAACCATTGGTGAAAAGCTGTAGGGAACAAGATATTTTCCGAACTTCAAAGTATTATCCCATAGATTATTATACATATCTTTACAATAGAGAAATTTGGCAAACACTGCCTTACCCAAATGACCAAACTTGACGTCACTACTGATGGGACAGACTGACATAATGTACATCATAGTGTGAGGGATAGAAGGATACATTAATTATGTCGTATTTTTGTCCCCCCAAATTAAAAAAAAAGAAAAAACCTAAATCTAATTATGAGAAAACTGTGAAATCCAACATTGAGGGATATTCTACAAAACCGTTGGCTTGGAGTCTTAAAAAATGTCAATGTCATGAAAGAAAAAAAAAGCTAGAGAACTATTTTCATATGAAAGGAGACTAACTTGGTGTGAAAACTAAATGCAATATGTGATCCTTGATTGTACTCAAAAAAATAAGAAGAAACTGTAAAGGATATTATTGGGACAATTGAGGAAGTTTAAATAATGGGCTGATTGTTAGATAATGTATTTATGTTAAATTTCCTCAGCATGAATATTATAGTGTAGTTACGTGTAAGGATAACTTTGTTCCTAGGAAATACATGCTGAATGTTTAGGTGTGACGGATCACAATATCTTCAAGTAACTGTTTAATGGTTCGGGGAAAAATGGATGGATAGATAGGTAGATAGATAGATAGATAGATAGATAGATAGATAGATAGATAGATAGATAGATAGATAGGCAGATAAATAGATAGTTGAAAGAGGGAGGGAGAGAGGGAATGTAGCAAAACATTAACAAATGATATGCCTAGATGAAGGGTATAGAAGGGTATAGGGTTAGGGTGTTTATTTACTTACTCTTTTTTTTTTTTTTTTTTTTGGCTGCATCATGCAACTTGCTGGTTCCCCTACCTGGGATCAAACCCGTGCCCCCTGCAGTGGAAGCACGGAGTCCTAACCACTGGACCGCCAGGGAATTCCCATTTTTACTTATTTTTACAACTTTCCCATAGGTTTGGCATTTTTTCTAATAAAAAATTTGGTGAAAAAATAAGTGAAACATACAGTAGAGAGAAAAGATAATGACAGAGTAGGGTCAAGAGATAGGATCTAGAGCATGAAGGCCACGATTAACTTGGGACAGAAGAGCCACTTTGAAATTGGAGGCTAGGAGACAGGGGTGGCTGCCAGTAAAGATTAGTGTGTGGGTGTATGTGCAGAAGTTGAAGGAGTTTGTGCCTATACTGACCTCAACTCTCTCTGTGATGTTGAAAGCAAGGCCACTTATTGAGTGAAAAGGTTTGGGGTAGTGGCGAAGGATTGAAATAGCTACATAGTGGGGACTTCCCTCGTGGTCCAGTGGGTAAGACTCCGTGCTTCCAACGCAGGGGGCCCGGGTTTGATCCCTGGTCGGGGAACTAGATCATGCATGCATGCCACAGCTAAGAGTTTGCATACTGCAACCAAGAAGTCCACATGCTGCAACTAAGACCCGGTGCAGAAAGGAAGGAAGGAAGAAAATAGCTACATAGTGAATGGGAGAGGACATTGACATATAAATACTAAAGTGATGTCGAAAACCCAGTCAGGATTGCAGAACCTGAATTAGTAGTGGCACCAATTGTGTGTTACGTAGTTTCTACAGAAGTATTCAACAAAAGAAAGCGTATGTGTGGGACGAGCTGCAGTTGGGAACTTACAGGGCAAGTAGGACAGTAGAACAGAGAGCTGAGGATACATACACGAGAAGCTGAATTGATATAACATAGGTTCCAGAATTGATAGGAAAGTGAAATTATGAAAGGAGTGTTGACTGGGAAAAAGGAATCAGTCAAGGGACAGGAGGCTCAAGAAGGTTGATTAACAGATATATTAAAAATTAGGAAATGAAAGCGCTCTATAAATAAAAGATTGAGATAGGTAATTAGGATAAGATAGCAGAAGTGGAACTATTCCAGCAAAGATAAGGGCTAATGTTGCATTATGGGTACCAATTGTGGATATAGATTTTGAGATTGACATGATGAAAGAACTTTGAGCCTAAATTGTTCAGTGATTTATCCCTCTGTGTACTGAACAGAAATCTAGCATGAATAGCACACCCACAGGCAATTGCCTTCCATATAAATTGCCAAATTGGTGCTTCATAATCAGCAAACTTGACTACTGTTAACTGAGTCAAAGGTAGGGCATCTTACCCACAAACAGCTAATCTGTAGATTGGCGGGGATTCATGAAATGGACTGTCTTAAGGAAATAGATCCTATCTCTGGGGAATTTAGATCTCAAGACATGGAGAGTCGAACAGCTATAGCAAGGTTAGAAATCATACATAAAGAAAAGGAGGGATGCAACTGACACAAGAGTAGCAAGATGGCAGAGCCCTGGGATAAGAATTGATGGAGAACTTATGCTCCCTTAATGCTGAGGGAGTGACAGCTAGGTCTACACTGGGTCCTAAGGGCCACCCAGTTCCTGAACTACATTCCAATTTCTGTGAGACCTAGTGCCAAGTAGGGTTCCTGAACTTCCATGCGGCCCAACTGTGTGTCGAGACTCCTGTGTCTCTAAGTATCCTTAGAATGTATCTCCAGGTTTCAGTTAGGGGGCTTCCAATGCAAGTTGCCGGAATCCTAACTCAGTCTACCTTAAACAATAAGGAAATACATCTCAAATAACAGGAGTTTCAAAGGTAGTGCAACTCTATGAACAGCACTATCAGGGCTGAAGCTCCGTATCTCTCAGTTCTGACCTTCTCCCTCTGTTGGCTTTGTCATCAAAGCCCCCAGTTACCTATAAACAGCAGTTGGAACAACATGTTTCTTGTTCGTATCTATTAAAGAGAAATAGGGTCTCCTCCGAAAACCATGTAATAAAAATCCTGCTCTTCAGCATGATTGTGCCAACTTTGGGCAGATGCCAATCTTTGAATGGCCTAAGAAATGCCACATGCGGCACCTCCTAGGTGGCTCAGTGGTTAAGAATCTGCCTGCCAATGCAGGGGACACGGGTTCAAGCCCTGCTGCAGGAAGATCCCACGTGCCACGGAGCAACTAAGCCCGTGTGCCACAACTACTAAGCCTGCACTCTAGAGCTCTAGAGCCCATGAGCCACAACTATTGAGCTCATGTGCTGCAACTATTGAAGGCCATGCATGTGCCTAGAGCCCATGCTCCGCAGCAAGAGAAGCCACCAAAATAAGTCTGTGCACCACAACAAAGAGTAGCCCCCGCTCTCTGCAACTAGAGAAAATCCGTGTGCAGCATCAAAGATCCAGTGCAGCCAATAAATAAATAAATAAAATTAATTAATTAATTAATTTTTTTTAAAAAAAGAAATGCCACACGAAGGAAATTCCCTGGCAGTCCAGTGGTTAGGACTCCGAGCTCTCATTGCCAAGGACCTGGGGTTCAATCCCTGGTCGGGGAAATAAAGTCCCACAAGCTTCGTAGCAGAGCCAAACAAAACAAAACGAAACAAAACAAAAAAGAAATGCCACATGCTGATTAGGTTAAGCCAGAATCTCTGAACCAATAAAAGGCAAGGGGATGATGTCAGCTGATTGACTTAAACTAAT
Source organism: Hippopotamus amphibius kiboko (assembly GCF_030028045.1). Lineage (NCBI taxonomy): Eukaryota > Metazoa > Chordata > Mammalia > Artiodactyla > Hippopotamidae > Hippopotamus > Hippopotamus amphibius. Next base: position 160,281,919 of record NC_080189.1, read on the forward strand.
TGCAGCGACCCACTCTTGGAGTTGGAGGTAGTCAGCTTTTTCTCAGCGACAAGGGATATGTAAGGGGAGGTGTGAACTCCTGAACAAAACTGGGATGTTATCAAGAAGGAAGAAGGAAGGAAATGGATGTCCTAAGGCAAACAATAGTATTCACTACACCTCATTCTCAAAAACTCAAACCTGTTGTTTGAGGTGGAACTATACAAGTTGGAGCTGTTTCAGCCTAGAAGGAGTTTCTAAAGTTTTCTAAGTTTTTTTTAAGCTTTTCTAACTTTTCCTCAAGTAACCCACTTTAATATTTCTTAATTCTCCTTTATTTTTCCCACGTAAAAATATGTAATACTTCATACATTCCAAAGCATACATTTATGTTAAGTATATATGGTATGTGTATTTAAATGTATACCTTTGAATGTATGAAATATTGTATAACATATATAGATACTATAAAATATTACGTATAGAGTATATTTAAGGTATAAATAATATTACTAAAATGAACACCCTTGTACCCATAACTTGATTTAAGAAAAAGAATATTACCCATAACTTTGAAACTTTCTTTGTGATCCCGATTTCATTCCCTTCTCTCACCTCCACCCCACCTCTGAGAGAACCACTCTCCTGGATTTGGTATTTGTCATCCTCTTGGTTTTCTTTATAGTTTTACCCATTACTTGTATATCTTAACAATATGTTTGTAATGTGTATGAAAACATGCTGTCTATAGTAATTTTTTTGTGGTAAAATATACACAATGTAAAATTTACCATGTTAACCGTTTTCAAGTGTACAGTTCAATGTCATTAACATTGTCAAAGTTCATTGACATTGTTGTGCAACCATCACTACCCTCCAACTCCAAACGTTTTTATTTTCTAAAATTGAAACTCTGTATCCATTAAACAATAACTTCTAGTTCCTCCCTTCCCCAGCCCCTATCAATCATGAATGTGACTATTCTTGGTACCTCATATAAGTGGAATCATACAGTATTTGTTCTTTTGTGACTGGCTTATCTCACTTAGCATAATGTTCAAGATTCATTCATGTTGTAACATGTATCAGAATTTCCTTCCTTTTAAGGTTGAATAATATTCCACTGTATGTATATGCCACAGTTTGTTTATCCATTTATCTGTGGATGAGGCACTTGGGTTGCTTCCCCCTTTTGGCCATTGTGAATAATACTGCTATGAATGTTGGTATACAAAATCTGTTCAAGTTTCTGCTTTCAATTCTTTGGGGCATATATCCAGTGTATATAGGTTTTAGCAACTTTGTTTTTTTGAGTTGTTTGTGAGATTTATCCTTGTTAATTTTGGCTTTAGTTCACTCACTTTGATTGCTGTATGATATTTCATTGTATGAATATTAAACAATTTGTTTATTCATGCTCGTATAGATGATCATTTGTTTTTTGCAATTTTTAATACTACAGCCAGAGTGTGGATAATTTTAGACTCACCCTTGTACAGAGTTTGTTCTTTTACATGCCTCCTTGTACATATGTACAAAAGTATCTCTAGTCCAAGATATATACTTAGAAGTGAAATTGTGTCATAAGGCATTGTATATCTTCAAATTATTCTTTAAGTATTATTTAACTAATTATTTTCAAATTACTCTTTAAGTACTGTACACATTTGTACTCCCATAAACAGTATGAGAGTTTCTGTTGCTCCACAGCCTGATTAGAACTTGTCATTGTCAGTGTGACAGATATTGCCAGTTGTCCCAGCATTCACTCTTCTTTTCTTCCTTTAAATACTTCTCATGAGTTTTATTTGGGTTGCCCAAGTAGAAATTTTATTTCCCAGCCTTTCTTGCAGTTAGGCATGGCCTACCAATTTAAGTTGTAGCCAACAGGGTGTAACTGAAAGTGATAAATATCTCTTCTGGGTTATGACCTTAAAAGGCATGCTCCTTGGGACTTTCCTGGCAGTCCAGTGGTTAAGGCTTCATGCTTCCACTGCAGGGGGCCCAGGTCGGGGAACAAAGATCCCACATGTTGTGGGGCAACTAAGCCTGCCCGCCACAATGAAGAGCCCGCATGCTGCAACCAAGACCCAATGCAACCAAAAATAAATAAGTAATGATGCCTCAGAGGACTGGGATGGGGAGTGTGGGGGGGAGTCGAGGGAGGGAGGGAATACGGGAAGATGTGCATAAATACATATAAAGAAAAAAAGGAGTAGGGTAGTAGTACAGAACAGGAACACTTCATACGTACTGGTAACATGAAAGTGTTTTATTCATGGCAAATTACATTCCTAGAAAAGTATTTCATTAGGAATAATTATTCTGACTGTGATTTTTTGTAGAAACAATGTTATATGATGAATAATACTGCATATTTCTTATTTTAAAATGTTTCAGTGACATATTTATGTGCAGCTAACATATTGAGGCTGGAATTTGACTTTTACTCTTTTGTGATTGTCTAAGCACCTGCACACTCTTAAAATAATTACATATGAGTCTGTCTCCCTAATTAAAGAACTGTCTTTGAAGGCATGGGTTATCTTTTAGTCATCTTCATATCCCAGTTCTTTTGTGTCCCTCAATCATGATGCCTGGCATACGATAGTTATGCAATACTTGTCTGTTAAATAAAAAGCCCAGGAAATAAAAAAAAAAAGGTATTTTCCCCTAACCCATTCTACCTCCCCACTGACTAAATGCAGATTTGATGGCAGGAGCCACAGCAGCCACCTTGAACCCAGAGATGGTATCTTTATTGTTGAAGATGACAACTTTGGACTGCTTACCTCTGAATTGCTCTCTGAGTGAAAATGAACTTTTATTTTGTTTAATCCACTGTACTTCAGTGTCTCATTGCTATAGCAGCTTAGACTACTTCCTAATTAATATATTTATTCTTTGTTTTTAAAATCATTCCCAATTTATCCTTGTTCAGAAAGCCTGTTTATTCTCTCTCAAAATCTTTTTGGTGGTGTTCTTTTTGCATTTGATTGATAATGCTAATCTGTTTTTTGTGCCCAGGTCTTTGAGTACATTTGCCTGAAAATGGAGGCCTTTCCCCCAGGGGAGTGCATGTTTGTTGCTTTTGTTTGCTCACATCCACTCCTCCTTTCTAACAGTACCCAGACTTTTTTCTTGATGTGTTACACATTCCCAAATTGTTTGCAACTGTATTAGGATTTAATCAGAATGACCAGCCTTTTCACTATAGAAGCTGAAGGGAGAACTGGAGGATCCTTCCTCTTGTTAGGGGAAACACTGAATGAAACAGCCAGCCCTGACGAGGCAACATTAACCAATTGCCTGAGTTATCTTAAACAGGAGGTCTTGGTAAGGAGCATGGAACTAACAAGCAACCACCAACTAGAAGAATTCGGGAAAGGTCAAAAGGAGAGAGGAGACGCCAGTCCATATGTCCTTCCAATCTCCCAGAATCCTCACAGGAATCCATCTTGGCTGAGTGATATGCACACCACCAGAAAGGCAACCCGAAAACCAACCCCATTCCCATAAAACCCAAGACTGGGAGCCATGTGGCAGAGCAGTCCTCCTGGGTTCCCTTACCCTCCTGCTCTCTACCCAGGTGCCCCTTCCCAATAAAGTCTCTTGCTTCATTAGCACATGTATCTCCTCGGACAGTTCACTTCCAAATGTTAGACAAGAGCTCAATCTCAGGCCCTGGAAGGGGGTCCCACTTCTTGCAACACTCTCACCATCCCATATATCTGAGAAAGCACTGAGTGGCTGAAGGGGAAAAAAAAAAAAGACGACTTTAATTTTGTTTCATACAGCATCCAGAGCTTTGATAGTAGAATAGCTCCTGGCTTGGCTTTTTCTTGCTCCTAGACCTAGTTATGTCCTTCTTGTCTATTTTGTGACTTCCACAATATCTTTCCGAATACATTTCTCTTAAAGTTTTAGCTGCTGCTGTGGATAAGATCCAAAGAACTGTAAGAGATACAACCACTCTCAAGTTATAGGCTCTCCTAAACGGTGCAGATCCATCAGGAATGAAGGACTGACCGCATGCAATCGAGATTACTTATGGACACCTATTGGGGTTTTTTAGGATAAAATGAAAGCGTGACAACATGGTGATAAGAAGGGAAAGAAGTACTCACACTGCCAAAGTTATATATGACCAGGTTACCCTGAGCCTAGACACTATCCATCCCAAATCTTAAGGGAGCATAGGTCCAATAGCAGATAATCTGCGTCTAGATCCTGTTGTTTAGAATGGTACAAGCTGCAAGAGATAGCAGGGATTTTTAATCCACAAAATAATATGCAAGCCACCAGCCAATCAGAATGTGGCTTCAAACCACTAATCAATCAAATGCCACCCCCTCGTCCAAGCCCTAACCCAAGTCCCCCTAGCAACAGCAAGAATGAAACATAAGGAGAGAAGTGCAGCTGGATTATAAACCTAATCCAGAGGAGACTCACGCTGAGTTGATTTCGACAGCATTGACAATTAACAGCTGACTCTATAGTCTCCCACACAAAACCTTCCGTGTGATTTGTGCTTTAATTCCTTATTTCATTTCGAATAAGAGCACTTAATGTTTTCGTTGTTCTTTACTTTTTGCATTGTAGATTAGTAAAATTAGTCTCTGAAAAATGGGCTTGGGGTTGGTCATATAAAGTGAAATTAATGTTAACTATAATGTCATGAGGCGAGTATTACACAAACAATGAGGCTTCTTTTAAAGAATTTTCTGGAGAAGGCTTCTGTATAATGAAGATGGCTGGGACTTTTTTTTAAATATTTATTTATTTGGCTGCAACGGGTCTTAGTTGCGGCATGAGGGCTCTAGAGCACACAGGTTCAGTAGTTGTGGCGACAGGCTTATTTGCCCTGAGGCATGTGGGATCTTAGTTTTCTGACTAGGGATGGAATCTGTGTCCCCTGAATTGGAAGGCGCGGTTTTTAACCACTGGACCACCAGGGAAGTCTCAGATGGCTGTGACCTTTGAAAATTAATTGTGCAGGCTACAAAATTTGAATGGCCAACCATATGTTAGTACCTTAAGAGTAAGAATGTAGTGGATAGGATTTCCTATAGGATCTAGAACAATGCTGAAATTTATCTTGAAACCATGAAGGGAATGTGGAAGGGCCTGTTTTAAACAGTGGCGCTGTTTCCCTGTTAGGTGCTGAAAGACTCCTTGTTGAGGGAGGGGTTATGGATAGAGGGCTTGGGGCCTGACAGCTAGAACCTACCATGCCAGGTAGGAAAGGAAAATGCAAAGAGAAAGCTTTCCACCTTCCTCCACCTAATCTCATCTTTCTTTGTCTTCCACTACCATCACTTTTCTTCTCCTTCCCACTCTTTTAAAAACTTAAAACAAAATTGTGAGGTACAAAACACAGACAAGAGAGCCCAAAGAATAAATGTTTACAGCTCAGTAAGTTTTAACAGAGCAAATATTTGTGTAATTACCAGTTGGTTCAGTACCTCAAAACCCTACTTGTGACCCTTCCCGGTCACTACCCTTTTCCTTCTTCCCGAAGGCAATGACTACCTTTCCTTTTTTTTTCTTTGTTTTAGGCCATGCTGTGCAGCATGAGTGATCTTAGTTCCCCAATCAGGGAGTGAACTCAGGCCCCTGCATTGGGAGCGCAGAGCCCTAAAGCCGGACTGCCAGGGAAGTCCCTACCTTCACTTTTAAAATTCTGATTTAATTTTGTCTATTTTTGAACTATACGTAAAGTCAATTTTACAGTAAATATTCTTTTGAACTTCCATCTTTCACAATTTTCTTGGAGGTACATTACTGAACTATACAAACAGGAAAGTGCACAGATCAAAAGTGGTATACTTGGAGTTCCCACTTGGAGTTCTCACTATTTAGGGACTTTGAGCATCCTGGGCGAAAAGCCTTCACAGAAACAGAACACAGAACCTGACCGAGCAGATAACATAAGGGCAGATGTTTATCAGGAGTGGTTAGAAAAGAAAAATGTTTATTTACATGAAATGCACAAAATTAAAAGAATTGAAAGTGAAAACTTAAGGATTCAAAATGAACAGAAAAGAGCTGCTAAGAAAAGAAGAAGCCTTAGCATCATTTGAGGCCTGGAAAGCCATGAAAGAAAAGGAAGCAAAGAAGGTAGCTGCAAAAAAAAAAGGCTTGAGGAAAAAAACAAGAAGAAAACTGAAGAAGAAAATGCTGTGAAAAAAGGAGAAGCACTACAAGCTTTTGAAAAATGGAAAGAGAAAAAGATGGAATATCTTAAAGACAAAAATAAAAAAGAGAAAGAATATGAAAGAGCAAAGAAAGAGAGAGAGGAGGAAACTGCTGCCAAGAAAAGGAAAGATAACTGCTATTGAAAAATGGAATGAAAAAAAGGAAGCTTTTTTCAAGGAAAAGGAAAAAGAGAAAATAAGAAAAGAAGAGCTGAAAAAAGCTGAGAAAAAAGATAAAGAGAAACAAACTCTTGATGAATATGAAACATGGCTGGAAAAAAAAGGAAAGGAAGGAAAGAATTGAACGAAAACAAAAGAAACATCATCCCTTTCTTGAAAATGAGGCACTTCCTCCATGGAGCCCTCCAAGCAGAACTGTGTTCTTGAAAGTGTTTTGATAATTCTTATTCTTGCATTATTTAGTTACTTATCAATTCACCAACTTTAGCCAAACTAAATTTAAAACTATTCATTCAATTCTTTATAGTTAGAAGAGTCTATTTTAATTAAAGAGACTGGTCACTTCTGCTGACAATGAAAAAGATGCTTTCGAGTTTAATCAGTGAAAGCATTGAAAGCATTTTTTGAACTGTAGATAAACTGCCTCAAATGAAGAGCTAATAATCAGATTGCTTTTACCATTGAAGTACATAACCCTTTATCATGTCTTGATAATTCTTGTAGTCTGATAATCCATGATCACTTTCCCTAACCTGTGCATGTTATTTAAGTATGTTTATTCCACAATATAAAAAGAAAACCATCCAGGTACGATAATCATAGAAATAATTGAATCTGTGAATGATTGCACATGTGGATTCAGGTTTTAAAATGAATGGTCGCTGGGGAGGATGCATATGTTATTTCTTCTAAAACTAATCTTTAGCTCAAAGTAGTTTCATTTGCACTGTGCAAATTAGAATTTTGGTCAATTGAGGCAGTAGTTCAGTAGAATCATCTAATCCTCAAGGCATTTTATTCAATAATGTCATGTTTTAATATGAGTATAGTTTATCTGTTCCTGCTTAAGTGACAATCATAGGCACTTTATAATGAGCGGACCTTTGAAATGTGTCTTCCTAAATTCTATCTCACTTTATTATTTCATTGGTATCCAAAAAATGTCCATTTCATGGTAGTGATATACATTAGTTATGGTAGTTCCACAAGAGTCCAAGGTCATTAGCACTATTATGATTTTCCAGACTAGAGCTATAAAGATGATAAAGGCAATTTTTGTCCTCTTAGCTAATCCACAGTCATGTAGTTTATATTTAGAAGACAGCTGTATGGGAAGGTAATTTGTAGAAAATGTCCAAAGAATCTATTTATTTGATCTCTGCATATCCTCATTCATTGGACTCATACTTGAATTGGTCCACTAGTTTCTCACAGACCAAATGTATGCTCTCAGAGTTGAAATGCTACTTTAGCCAATGAAGCAATGCAATGATAGATGAGAATAAAGTTACTATTTATTAAAAAAAAGTTAAAAAAAAAAGTGGTATACTTGGGCTTCCCTGGTGGCGCAGTGGTTGAGAGTCTGCCTGCTGATGCAGGGGACATGGGTTTGATCCCTGGCCTGGAAGGATAGCACGTGCGGTGGAGCAACTAAGCCTGTGTACCACAACTACTGAGCCTGTGCTCTGGAGCCCACAAGCCACAACTACTGAGTCTATGTGCCACAGCTACTGAAGCCCGAGAGCCTAGAGGCCATGCTCTGCAATGAGAGAAGCCACCACAATGAAAAGCCCGAGCACCAAAACGAAGTGTAGCCCCCACTCACCACAATTAGAGAGGGCCCGTGCACAGCAACAAAGACCCAACATAGTCAATACATAAATTAAAAAAAAAATGAATAAATTTTTTAAAAAGTGGTATACTTGATGAACTTTTCATAAACTGACCATACCTATGTGACCAGCACCCAGATCAAGAAACAGCCTCAGCAGCTCTCTTTCTGCCCCCTTTCAGTCACTATCCCTCCACTGTCCTGAATTCTAACCCTACACATCAATTTTGTCTGTTTTTGAACTTAAATATGTGAAAACGTACAGTATATATTCTCTTCTGTCTAGCTTCTTTCACTCAATGTTTTTTTGTGAGATTCATCTGATTTGTTTCACATATAGATCACTCATTTTCTTTGGTGTTTTATATTCCATTGTATAAATATACCACAATTGGATTATCTGTTCTAATGTAGGTGGACATTTGTGTTGTTTTCCAGTTTTCAGCCATTACGAATAGTGTTGCTATTAACATTCTTGTATATGTCTTCTGGTGAACATATATATGCATTTCTGTTAGTTATATGCTTAGGAGTGGGGTTATAGGCTCTGCGGCTGTTCAGCCTTAGTAGATAGTGCCAAATAGTATTTTAGAGTGGTCATTCCAATTTACATTCCCACCAGCAGCATATGAGAATTCCATTTGTTCCATTTTTTGGCTTGCAGCTGCATAACCCCATTTCTGCCTTCACCATCACATGGTATTCTCTCTGTGTGCTTTAAATGACCATATTATAAGGGGATTAGTCACATTGGATTGGGGCCCATCCTACTCCAGAATGACTTCATGTTAATTAATTACACTTGGGACAACCCAATTTCCAAATAAAGTCACATTCTGAGGTGCTGGGGGTTAGGACTTAAACATCCTTTTCTGGGGCAGGGGGACACAATTCAACCCCTAACAGACATAATAGTAGTTGACATCTGTTCTTGATCTCAGTGGGAAAACTAACTTTTCAGCATTAAGTGTGATGTTTGCTGTAGTTTTCTTAGTAAATACTCTGTATAAGATTAAGGAAGTTTCCTTTTATTTCTGGCTTGCAAATCTTTTTAAAAATCATAAGTAGATGTTGAAATTTATGACATCAAAGAAAACATTCTTTTTCTGCATATAATGAGATGATCATCTGATTTTCTCCTTAAGTCTGTTCTATAGTAAATTACATTTTTAAAACACTTTTCAAAGAGAATTTCAATTGAAAATATTAAAATTACAAGTAAGTGGGATTTCTGAGTTGGGTAAATGTTCGGTTTCTTGATCTGTAAACAGTGTGATTGGTTTGTGAAAATTCACTAAGCTGTATACACTAATGCTCTGCAATTTTATGTGTATACTTTATATTTCAATAAAAGTTAAAAGAAACACAACTAAATTCCTATTTGAGAATGAAAAGTTCTTTCTTCTGAAGGATACTTAGCTGCCCCACTTTCCACTCACATCCACCTCCTAAGAGAGGTGAGGATCTGGGTTGTTAAGATGGAAGCAAGGTCAAATCTTTAAGTGGTGCATACCTGACACACTGACACACTTAATAGTCTCAGAGTTAGGTAGGTTTTTGTTTTGTTTTATTTTGTTTCAGAATTCAGTGTGTATCAGCTTTGTTTTTCACTGATTCACTCAAGCCAAAGGAGTTCATGTTTAGTATTAGATGAGATTGGATTATTTTCTAAATCCAATCTAGCCTTCTCTAGACAATCTTGTTACCTGGCTTTTGCTATCTTTCCTTTGGCTGATATTCTCCAACGTAAATTTTTCTGCGTTGAATTATTCTAAAGAATTCCCTTTCTCCCCTTTTACAATACCTGCGGGAATTGATGTAGTCTTACATTCAGCCTTCAGAATACCTGTTCACAGATTTGTTCCCAATTGGATTTTTTTGTTAGAACTGAATTGAGTCTATTCAGTTAAATTGAGAAGAACTGACATCTTTATAGAACCATGGTAAACCTTTCCATTATTTCAAGTCTAGTTTTATTGAACTAGGATATAATTCTGTATAGTTCCGTAGTTTCCTTCATATAGTTTCTACATATTTCTTATTAGTGTTATTCCTACCTGCTTCATGGTTTTTTGTTGTTGTTGTTGCGATTGTTGCTATTGTGAATGGAACCTTTTTTTTTCCCCATTCAAAAATGAACCCGTAGAGCGATAGGATCTCTACCACCGCTTTCAGCTGTGAGACTCTATGGTTCCTCGGCTATATGGAAACATTCTACGCGCCCCTACATTATCCGAACCGGAAGGAAGATGGCAACCGAGAGTCGCCAAGCATAGGGCCGCTCTATCTTGCCTTTGTTCTCCTCTCGGTGGCTACTGCGCAGGCGTAATCGCCCTAGTACGGTCCCCGCCTTCCCGGTCGTGGGCCCAGCTCGGTAGCGCCGGCGCACTGGCGCGCTCCGTTTACACGCTGCGGGGCCTATAGGCGCCGCGAGTTCCGGCTGTCGCCGTCGCCGCCGCAGCTCCTGGAGGTCGGTTGCGACGAGTAACGGCGCCGGGACGAGCGCTGCGCCTTCTTCTCCGATATGTACCCGAATTGGGGCCGGTATGGCGGGAGCAGCCACTATCCGCCGCCGCCGGTCCCGCCGCCACCGCCGGTGGCGCTTCCTGAGGCCTCGCAGGGGCCCGGGTACTCGAGCTCGACGACTCCCGCGGCCCCCTCCTCCTCTGGCTTCATGAGCTTCCGCGAGCAGCACCTGGCGCAGCTCCAGCAGCTGCAGCAGATGCACCAGAAGCAAATGCAGTGCGTGCTCCAGCCCCATCACCTTCCTCCTCCCCCCCTGCCGCCCCCACCGGTGATGCCGGGGGGCGGCTACGGGGACTGGCAGCCACCGCCGCCACCGATGCCCCCGCCACCTGCGCCGGCTCTCAGCTATCAGAAGCAGCAGCAGTACAAACACCAGATGCTCCACCACCAACGAGACGGGCCTCCTGGTTTGGTTCCCATGGAGCTGGATTCCCCTCCTGAATCTCCCCCAGTACCGCCGGGGTCCTATATGCCCCCGTCGCAATCTTACATGCCCCCACCTCAGCCGCCACCTTCGTACTACCCCCCGACCTCGTCTCAGCCCTACCTGCCTCCCGCTCAGCCGTCCCCTTCTCAGTCCCCACCTTCCCAGTCCTACCTGGCTCCCACCCCATCTTACTCTTCCTCTTCTTCCTCCTCGCAGTCCTATTTGAGCCATTCCCAGTCCTACTTGCCCTCTTCTCAGGCATCTCCTTCCCGCCCCTCCCAAGGCCATTCTAAATCCCAGCTGCTAGCTCCGCCACCGCCGTCCGCCCCTTCTGGGAATAAGACAACTGCCCAGCAAGAGCCTTTGGAGAGTGGGGCCAAGAACAAGAGTGCTGAACAGCAGCAAGCTGCCCCTGAGCCAGATCCCTCTACGATGACTCCACAGGTAAGAAAGCATCTGCCTAAGCTGCGCCTCTCACCTAGAGGGCCCTAAGTGAGCAGGCCTGGGGGCTTTACCCAGTGCTTAGCCTAATTCCAACACACAATAACTAGCTAATTTACACTCCAAAGGATTCCATAAAAGCCAAAGGTCTGACATCCCAGCTTCTTAATTAGCTAAATGTGGGTTATTAAAAGAACAGTGTTTGAAGATATTTCTAGGCACCAGAGTAATGGGGTAGCTCAAGAGTTACTTCTCAGATATAGTCCTTGCTTTCCGTTGATCAAACTTCTAGGTTTTGTTGCTTTTGCAGAAGGCTTTTTTTTTTAATTGTAACTTAAACTAAAATTTTGTTTGAGAGGCAGCATAAAAAAGAAGCTTCTCAAAGGGCTGACACTTGAAATGCATATAAATCTTATGACAAGTTGGCTTCTTTAAAAGAAAATTAAGGGCCAGTGATAGCTGTCAGCTTCCTGAATTAAGAAGCCTCAGCAAATGAAGGATGGAAATCTTGTTCTAATCAGGAACATCCTAATTATGTTTATAGATATATATGCAATACCTATGGAAATCTACATACTTGACCTTTTTGGGAGTCTGTTGGTCATTTAAGGAACTGACCTATACATCCTTTTCTCACATCACTTAAAGATAGTTTTAAGGCATGACCAATTTGCTGCATTGCATTGTTGTTACCATTTACTCCAGAGTAACAGCCTTGGAATTTGGCCAAGTTTTAAAAAAATTTTCGTGACATCTCTTCATTCATGAGAGAGTCATTCTTCTAAACTTCTGTATCAAGTGATGCTTCCCTGTCAAAGATTGATAGGGTAGCAGTAATAAATGAATTCTCTTCTGAAGAAAGTAGATAAAATTGAAGTAGAAGAAATAATTTGTTTTGGTTTCTTAAAATAGACACTTTTAGCAATTACTAATCTACCTAGATTCCCTAATGAAAAAAGAGAATCTTTTAATCTAGAAGCTCAGATTTACATATAAAAGATATTATTCTAATTTTACAGTGGTTTGGCATTAGAAATTAAGAAAAGAAACAAGTTATTTTAAGTAAGCAAGATGTTGTACTTGGCACATCATCAGGAGAAAGCACTTGAGATGTTGGGGTAAAACAGTAGAATGCGAGATTCTGTTAGCTTACACCAAATTAGTACTATACTCAGGTTGTTTCCCTAGAGTCCTGTATTAAAATAGAGACAGAGTTTCTGCCCCTTTACTACCCCACTCTGAAATTTCCAGTGCTTTCAGAGTTAGTCCAAGCCAAAATATGACATTTATATCCTCATCTCTACTGGACTTTTTGTGGCCTTTTAGAGAGACAAATGAATTTTTTTTTTTTGGTGGGGTGGGGGGAATCAGACTGGCCCTTAATGTAAATACTTAGCACAAACACTGCTTTTGCTTTTCTGCCTTTGTACCCTTGTCTATAGTGAACTTCTTTTAGTGCTTTGAATATTCACTGCCTCGAATTCTTTTGAGAGCTGGAAAGAAAGTGGTGGAAGATGAGATCTGAGACATGTAAATGGGCCAGATCAAGAAGGCCCTTGCTAAGCCTCTTTAGGCTTTTTTACCTGTATCTAGAATTTGTCCCAACTTCCTCAACCCTCTCTGCCCCCTTATAGTTGTATTGCTTTCAAGGCACATCTCAAATATCAGGGTCTCTATGAAGCCCTGCCTCAGCTTACCCATGTGGTTTGGTTCTGTTCTTCAGATTGTAAGTCCCTTGCAGACAGAGACTGTCTCACTTATCTTTTTATCCTCTGCAGCACCTAGGACAGTGCCTTGCAAATTGTCAGCTCTCCACAAAGATTTGTTGAATAAGATACTGGAGGTGTCATGTTCTAGACTTAGGATACTTTGGTTTATTAGATAATAAACTTTTTCTTCATGCCAGTGCCAGTCTCTGACAATTGACCCTTCTTCATTGATTCATATTTTATTTTTGGAATATTTCATTTAAATTTTTTTTATGGTGAAAGATTTTAAACATGCACAAAAGTAGAGAAAATGGTATGAGTCCCCCTGCCCCGTATACCAATCACTCAGATTCAGTAACTCTCAAGATTTTACCATGTATGCTTCACCTAGGCCTTTATTGTTCTTGCTGAAATATTTTTAAATGAATCTTAGATCTCACATCATTTCATTCCTTCATTCTTAGACTTCTTTTTTTTAAAAAGAACTTTTTCTGAGCTAACACATTATAACATCTAACAAAATTAACAAGTTTCTTTCTATCATCTAATACCTAATGTATTCAGATTTCCCCTACTGTCTCATCATACTGATAAAAATAATTCCTTGATATTATCCATGTTAAAATTACCCAGTGGATTCAATAATGTTTTGATGGTTTGTTTAAATTGGGATTCAATATAGTCATTTTGGGGCAGAATAATTTTGTTGTGAGGCTGTCTTGTGCATTGTAGGATGTTTAGCAGCATCTCTGGCCTCTACCTGCTAGATGCCAGTAGCAGCCCACAGTTGTGACAACCAAAAATGTTTCCAGATATTGCCAAATATCCCCTGGGGGGCAAAATCACTCCCTTGAGAACCGCTGATTTAGGTTAGTCTCTCCTGTTCTCTTTCTCTACCCCTGCCATTGAGCTTGATGAAAAATCTGTGTTAGTTGTCCTATAGAATGTCCCACTTTCTGGATTTGTCTGCTGTCTCATGGTGTCATTTGACTTGTTCCTCTCTCTCCCATGTTTTTTATAGACTAGGCATTAACTGTGCAACCTTCTTAGATTTTTTTTTTTTTTATTTATTGGCTGTGCTGGGTCTTCATTGCTGCACACGGGCTTTCTCTAATTGCTGCGAGCGGGGGCTACTCTTCATTGTGGTGCGCAGGCTCCTCATTGTAGTGGCTTCTCTTGTTGTGGAGCACAGGCCCTAGGTGCATGGGCTTCAACAGTTGAGGCACATGGGCTCAGTAGTTGTGGCTCACGGGCTCTAGAGCACAGGCTCAACAGTTGTGGTGCATGGGCTTAGTTGCTCCGTGGCATGTGGAATCTTCCCAGGGCAGGGCTCGAACCCGTGTCCCCTGCATTGGCAGGCGGACTCCCCACCACTGCGCCACCTAGGAAGTCCCAACCTTCTTAGATTTAAGCTGACTTTTCTTTTGGCAAGTGTACTTCATAGCCCAGGTAGTGCTGTGTACTTCATTTGCATCCCATCAGGAGTCACTCCATGCCTGCTTGTCCCATAGTTAGTGGTGCCAGGATTGATCAGGGGTTTACAGTCTGGTTTCTCTACTGTAAAGCTTCCCATCAGTCTTGCATCTAATGTTTCATCTAGTGGTGCATCCATTGATGGTCTTTGCTTGAGTAAATTATTTCTTTGTTAGAGGTTTCAGTATGGTGATTTTTTCCTGCCGTTTCTTCTACATTTAGCATAGGAATTCTATAAAGAAAAACTTCCACTCATGAACTAGGGCTTTTTGATTGGAAATATAGTTAGCATATAAAAGGCAGGATAAATGCTTGATATTCTTCTGCTTCTTTTCTTTTCTTTTTAATAAATTTATTTTATTTATTTATTGGCTGCGTTGGGTCTTCATTGCTGCACATGGGCTTTCTCTAGTTGCGGTGAGCGGGAGCTACTTTTCGTTGTGGTGCACAGGCTCCTGATTGTAGTGGCTTCTCTTGTGGCGGAGCACGGGCTCTAGGCGCACGGGCTTCAGTAGTGGAGGCACACGGGCTCAGTAGTTGTGGCTCACGGGCTCTAGAGCACAGGCTCAACAGTTGTGCCGCACAGACCTAATTGCTCCGTGGCATGTGGGATCTTCCCAGAGCAGGGCTCGAACCCATGTCCCCTGCATTGGCAGGCGGGTTCTTTTTTTTTTTTTTTTTTTAATTTATTTACTTATTTTTGGCTGTGTTGGGTCTTAGTTGCTGTGCACGGGCTTTCTTTAGTTGTGGCAAGCAGGGGCAACTCTTCATTGAGATGAGTTGCGGTGGCTTCTCTTGTTGTGGAGCATGGGCTCTAGGCACGCAGGCTTCAGCAGTTGTGGCTCGCGGGCTCTAGAGCACAGGCTCAGTAGCTCCGCGGCATGTAGGATCTTCCTGGACCAGGGCTCGAACCCATGTCCCCTGCACTGGCAGGCGGATTCTTAACCACTGTACCACCAGGGAAGCCCGGCAGGCGGGTTCTTAACCACTGCACCACCTAGAAGTCCTCTTCCACTTATTTTCTAGTTTTCAGAGTAAAGTGGTGATATAATGGAATGTGTCTTTTTTGAAGAATTAACTTTTTCTGTGTGTTTAAAGGACTGGCTAGGTAAAATGCATACTTGTCTTTTTTGTCATGAATTGTGATTTATTCTTTTATTCTCTGAACTTATTTAGGTAAAGCTGTTGGCTTTGATTTCAGTTTTTAGTCATTATTTAATATTCAAATATTTATTGAGTAACAACTGTATGCCAAGAACCATGCTTAGTATGGGAGATGAAATGGTGAACAAAATAGACAAGGTACCTGCCCTCAATGACTTGTTCCAATGAGGGGAAAAGACATTTAAAGAGTAATTAAAGAAGTGTAAGGTGCTGTGGAATTATAAAATAGAAAATATTCTTAGACTGTCCCATAAGGAATAGGAAAAGCTGAGCTTTTTTAAGCTCACCATTGTATTCACAGTGCATTGCTCGGGGTCTAGCACATAGTAGGTGAAGAATAAATATTTTTCAAATGGTTGAATATAGCTGGGAGCTCTAACCTAATTGAAGAGACCTCCCTTTGCAAGTAATATTTAAATGAAACCTGAAGAATGGGTAGGAAATAACCAGATAGAGTTCAAAGAATTAAGTTCAATATGGCTTACTGAAAACTCAAGGTGAGAATGGTAGGTACAAACCAGGCCAGGGAGGACCTATGAGGACTTTATCCTAAGAGCATTAGGAAGCCATTGAAGGATTTTGTATAGGCAAATGTGACAGATTGGCTTTTTTGAAAGTTGACTCTGCTTTGGAGAGAATGGAATTGAAGGGAGTAAGAGTGATTTAGAGAGAATAGTTAATCGAATGATCCAGGCAAGAGTTAATAGTGGCTTGGATTTGGATGGTGTTGGAGGATATGGAGAGAAGTGGAAAGACTGGAGAAATATTTAGGTGTTAGAATCCAATTGGAGATTGAGTAGTAATGGAGAGGAAGGCGTCAAGGATGTTTCCTGGGTTTCTGGGATAGGAAACTGGGTGATGGTGGTTCCAGGTACTAATAACCTACAGGAGGAGGAAGAGCAGGTCTGAGGATGAAGGGAAAGTGAAGAGTTAAGTTTTAGGCTTACTGAGTTTAAGATCCTTGAGACATAAGATTCCAAATGGAGATGTCCGGTTGGAAGTTAGATATAGGTGTAGAGTCTAGAAGTGAGATCTGGGAGACATGATAGACTTGTGAGTCATCAGCATAAAAATGGTATTTGAAGGAACAGAAATAGATGAGGTCTCCTGAGGAGTGCGTGTAGAGTAAGAATAAACTTTAAAGGACATTGAGCCTAGCCCTGCAGAACCACAGTATCTAAGGGAACCAATGGGAAGAAAGGCCAAATAGGTAGATGAAAAATCAGGACAATGCAGTGCCACAGAAGTGGAGGGAAGACTTTCTAGGAGGAGGGAGTAGTCAGCTGTGTCACTGCTGAGAGGTCAAGCAAGAGGAAGACTGTGAGTTATCTTTTGCATTTACTGACATGTAGATTATTGTTGACCTTGGCAGGAGCAGTTTCATAGTGACTGAAGCCATATTGCATTGATTTGAGGAGTGATGGAAGGTGAGGAATGGGGATGGTGAGTATAGACAACTCTTTCAAGAAGTTTGACTGAAGGAGAGTGAGAGAATGTGGGCAGCAGGTGGAGGAAGAGGCAAAGTAAAGGAGTTTTTTTGAGATGGGAATAAGATTATCTGGTGACCTTAATTCCTGGAATAGAGTGTGAACTTCAAAAATGTTGAAAATAAATATATTTTAAGTAAATTTTAAAAATGGAAATCATTTTATTGTTTTACCAAGTCCCCCCTCTCCATCCCACTTTCTTTAGGATATGACATTGAACATTTAATGTTACAGGCATTTATCCTAATCAACCTGGATAAGGCAACTTTCAAAATTATCCTTTAAAACATCACACGCATATACACATGTATTCATTAATTCATCCATTCATTCATCCTCTCTCTGTCTCTCTTTCTTTTTCTCCCCCTGTCCCTCCTTCTTTATATTTCCCTGTTGGGAGAATCATTTAGTACCTAGTTCTCTACTGTACTGGTAGCAAGTGGTCAGTAAGTGCTTGCTAAATTAATTTGCATCTTTTTTGGTAATGATATTTGTGACAAATACATCTTTACTTTTTAACTCCATTCAATCTCATTTTGAATGTGACATATACTGTGATTTTCCTCTACCTATGAACTAACATCCCATATGAGATGGAGTTGTCTGTTATAATGGGACATTCAGAAGAACTGGCTACTATTTCAGCTTCATTAGCGAATCCAGGCAGGTTTTATTCCTTTTTAAAATAGTGATAAAGCAACCTTCTCTGGGGTCACTGAGGACATTTCAGAATGATTTCATCATTATTCATTTGTAGAGCTTTAAAAATGTGCCAAAGCCTCATCCTAGGATTGAATTAGATCTGGTTTCTGCTTATCAGGTTCATATTAGATAGAAATTGACCTGCAGTGCTTACTGTCAGTAAATCAACAAGTACTTGAGCTCCTAACAAGGTTTTTAACCTTGGACTAGGTCTAAGACAAAGATAGAAAGCACGAGAATAAGGTGGGTGCAAACTGTTAAAGAATCTAGACCTGAATAATCTTTGTATCTGTAGCCACCGGCTTCTAGTTTATGAAAGATAGTTTGCATCTTTGTATCTTTTGATGAGCCTTTCAAAGCAACTTTAAAAAAAAGGAAACTTTTAATTTCTGCTTGAAAGAGTTTATTAATTTTTTAAAGCTAAGAGATAAGCCTGTTGCTGTTTTCAGTATTTTCATACAATAATGGAAGAAAGTTGAAAACGTTTTAATACCACATTATTGTTGACTGTCATGGTCCGTGTGCTGGTTTTTTTTTCATGTTGAATAGTAAAAGTAATTATATTCTAGGAGCTGATGATTATCTGCATGATAATTAAAAAAAGGAAAACCAGTCATGAGCCAAACTTCAAGATGGCCTTAGTGAGATGGAATTTATTCTTCCAAATGGATTGCAGCAAGTTTCAGGCCATAGAAGTTAGCAGCCTAGAAGGGAAGTCTGTAGCTGATGAGCAGCCATTTATTGACATTCTGCTGTGTGTTCCAGCACCCTGCTTAAGCACCAGATGGGATATGAGAAAAGCATGAGACATCTCTCTCCCAAGAAACTTACATGCTGTGAATGAAAAAACAGATAACAAGACAGTATGTTTCGTGAGAAAAGACTTAGTGTATATCTACATGTGGAAAATTGGAGAGGATATACAATAAAATAGTAACAATATAGGAAATCCTGGTTATCCAGAGATAATGAGTCCCAACGAAAGCAAGTAAAATGAATCAAGGACCAAAAGTTGATTGTAAAAAGTAAACAGTTTGATTTGGGACACAATCTTGAAAAATAAAGCTCAAAAATCATAAAGAATAGCCGAGTCTTAGAGTTTACAAAGAATAGAATAAAGTATAGATTAGGTTTCTGTACAATAATTTTTGTGACAAAATTGTATAACAATGTTATCATCATTTATTTCATTTTTGAATACGTTGAAAAAATATTTTAAGGATTTACACGTGTTTCCAGGGGCTGTTTTTCAACAGTTGATATTCACGTCCTTCTCTTTTGCAGTTCCTGTTGTAAACATTCTTTTTGGTTGTTAACTGGGAATGCCTCTGCTAGATCCTCAGCTGTCACTGAGTTCTGAAGTTCTCCAGCATCACTTCCATAAAATCCTGCATCTTTATAACTGCAGTAGAAATATATGCCGTTGTTTTTCTTTATGTGCTGTGGTTAATTACAGAAGTATATAGGGCGGTTCATTAGTGAATGTTTTACTTTTTTTTCCTTATGCAACCTGGTAACCATGGGGAATTATATAGTGAGCACTGGGATGATGAAGATCCTTTAGTTATTTCTGAGCGTGAGATTTTTATAAATTGATTTCAATTATTACTTACTTATTTGTAGTCAGATCTCTTTATTTGAGGTATTTATATTTTATAAAATTGTCAAGAACACTGAATTAGTGAATACTGAACCATTGCTCCTAGGGGAAATACAGGGTTAGGTTCCTGTGGGCCTTTGGTCACATCTTCATCAACCAATCAATACATGTTTTGTGTGTTTCTGTTTAAAGATGCCGTATTTAATGTATATTGTTGATTCATTAACATTGAACTCAGAGCCAGCAGTACTATAACACATGCCTAAAGGAAGCTTGTCCAACAGAAGTATTTTCTCCTTACGGCACGTCACAGTTCTTGCACTTAGAAACACTAGATAGCACTTCAGCACTATACTTGGGGGCCATTTTAAACAGCAAAATCTTCAACAAAAAAGTACAGAAGGGCTTCCCTGGTGGCGCAGTGGTTAGGAATCCACCTGCCAATGCAGGGGACACGGGCTCGAGCCCTGGTCTGGGAAGATCCAACATGCCGAGGAGCAAGTAAGCCCGTGCGCCACAACTACTGAGCCTGCGCTCTAGAGCCTGAGAGCCACAACTACTGAAGCGTGCATGCCTAGACCCTGTGCTCTGCAACAAGAGAACCCACCACAATGAGAAGCCCACACACTGCAACAAAGACCCAACACAGCCAAAAATAAAATAATAAAATAAATAAATTAAAAAAAAAACTACAGAAATGTGAAAAATGTAGCCCTAAATACACCTTGAAAGGAATGCTTATTTACAATATAAGACTGTACCTTCCAATTTTTTTCCACATTAAACTTATTATTGTTGTAATTTTTAGAAAGTGGAAGCACAGAATAAGCTTCCATAAAATCAAATTACAGTATAATTTGGGAGACAAAGTGAAACTTTTAAAATAAATAGAAAACATTCTAAAACACAGTGTATTTTCATTTATGCATATATACCTGGGTATGGCAAGATTAATGATGCAGCAGGTATTTAAAAGAGGGAAGGGCACTGCAGAAGAGAAGACAGAGAGAAGAGGTAGGACTGTTTGGTTATATTCATTAATCATGAAACCCCCGTGGATAAAACTGAACCAACTAAAGGCAAGTTAAAAACAAGTAGCTGTGAATACTGAAAGGATTTACTCTGTTTATCAGAAAGACTGCTCTCACCTCCAGAAGCATGTTCTTTGGTTTTGTTTTTTTGTGTGAGAATAGGGAAGTATGTTGAATTAATATGTGTGGTTTAACTTACATAAATTTGGGGAAGGAATTAAAAGATTGTGTTTATTTGCCTTTCTCAGTTCAGCTTTGCCTTTTCTTATGTATAAATACATGAACATAGACACAAATGTAGCTCTCTGTCAAAACCAAATTGCAGATATACAGAATTGTCAATTAAAATTCTTAAAAATGGTTTCTGTTGTAGGAACAGCAGCAGTATTGGTATCGACAGCACTTGCTTAGTTTGCAGCAGAGGACAAAAGTGCATTTGCCGGGGCACAAAAAGGGTCCTGTTGTAGCAAAGGATGTAACTGAGCCAGTAAAAGAAGAAGTTACTGTACCTGCCACCAGCCAAGTCTCAGAACCCCCTTCATCTGAGGAGCCCCCATTACCACCCCCTAATGAGGATGTACCACCTCCTCTCCCACCTGAGGAACCCCAGGTAACCATGAAATTAATTACTTGGTATTTCTTAAATTGTTCAGCTTTTTTTCTGATTCGTGTATATGTACCTTTGTTATAAATGGATATATATTTTCATATATTTCATTTGCATGTAAAATTTCATTTGTGGAATAATCAGATGTAGGCCTTATTGGGTTTAGAAAAGGCATTTTTCCATGGTTTAAATCAGAGTGAAGAATTAGAGACTCTCCTGAATTGAATGTCTCTAAGCACTAAAGAGATGCCAGGGTGGGTATTTTCATATTGGCAGCACCGGGCAATAATTAAGAGATTCAACTTTTTTTGTCAAACTGCCCGGGCTGTAGTCCAGGCACTGCTACTTGCTGGTGGTGACTCTGAGAAGGTAGTTAACCATTCTGTGCTTCAATTTCCTCATCTACAAAATGGGCATATTCAAGTAGTATCTTTCTTATAGAGCTATTAAAGCATTAAATGTGATAATCCTTGTTGCTTAGCATACTGACTAGCACATAGAAAGTTCTCAGGTTGGTCCAAAGGTCAGTGTTCTCCCAAGAGCCTTATGTGGAAACATTAATGAAACATGATGATTACACTGTAGTCAGCTGGTGAAAAGTGACTAAGGTGAAAAAGAGATTTCTCATATAGTGAAAAGGATAGTAACTGTGGATTGACTTTCTGCTGGGGAAATGGTTATCCTGTTTAGGAGCAGTGAGATGATTATTCTAGTAAAGACTGTGGGATTTATAAATTCCTTTGTATTAGTATCCATGATCACACTATAGATAGAACTAGGTATTTTATCTAAAGATAGAATAGCTTTTCTCAGCCAGAGTTGCAGGGATTCTGGACTTTATAACACAGTACAATTAGAACACAAAAATATTCAGGTTTCTTATTAATTTGTTTGCTGTTTATGACTTACCAAAAAATGTATCCTCTCTTTTAACTTTTTAGTCTGAGGACCCGGAAGAAGATGCCAGGTTAAAACAATTGCAGGCTGCAGCAGCACACTGGCAGCAGCACCAGCAACATCGAGTTGGCTTCCAGTATCAGGGAATAATGCAGAAGCACACTCAGTTACAGCAGATCCTACAACAGTACCAGCAGATTATACAGCATCCACCACATATACAGGTGAGTGCTTCCTCAGTTGACACATGGGAGATTGCTCCAGGATGTTTAAGGGATTTATTTCTCATGAAAGAGATTTAAATGTAAAGAAGGAACAGTATCAGATGTTTCCCCTGGAGTGCCCAAGTACTTATTTGTCACATTACCTGGGGGCTTGGGAAATGTGGTATTATGAAAATGCTCTTGGGGAGGGGCAGGTATAGTAGAGTCTTCTGATCATGTTAACCCAGGAAGATGTTAGAGTACTGTTCCTAACAGATTTAAGAACCAGGGCTTCTTACAGACTCACAGACATAGAAACAAACTTATGGTTATCAAAGGGGAAAGTGTGTGTGTGGGGGGGGTGTAAATTAGGAGTTTGGGATTAACAGATGCAAACTACTGTATATAAAATAAACAACAAGGACTTAACTGTGTAGCACAGGAAACTATATTCACTATCTTGTAATAACCTATAATGGAAAAGAATCTGAAAAATTGTAAGTTTTGTAAATCAACTATACTTCAATTTTAAAAGAAAAAGGAATTCCCTGGCAGTCCAGTAGTTAGGACTCTGCGCTTTCACTGCCAGGAGTGCGGGTTCAGTCCCTGGTCGGGGAAATAAGCTCCTGCAAGCCTCACAGAGTGGCCAAAAAAAAAAAGAAGAAGAACCAGGGCTTATGTCACTTCAAGTTCACCTGTGTTTTGCCTGAAAAGCATTATAGTAACGACAAGCAAAAACTCACCAGCAAGATCAAAGCAACCACCACAAAAAACCTAAGCAGATGCACCACCAAAGATGAAGTGACATAGATACTTGTTTGTCTTATATCAGTGAGGTACAAACTTGTGTCTGTATGTCTATGACATATCATTTTCAATAGTAATATTTAAAATGACCCATAGTAGTGTTAAAAACTTGAAAAATATTGATTGTTGAGATAGGTATCTGCTTTAGTGTTTGGTTGATTTTTTCCAACTCTGTGGTAACTTATATAAATAAGTCAAAGGGAGAAAGGCGAATGATCCTCATTGAAAGGATTTAACGAGCTTGTCCTTAGCCTCCCAAAGTCTTATGGTCTCATTTCTTAAGGCTTCAGATGCCCTTGATCCGTTAAAGTTTAACTTTTGGTTAATTCTCTTATATGAATGTCTTGAAATAATTTTTATCCCTTTACTTGTAGACCATGTCTGTAGATTTGCAGATGCGGCATTACGAGATGCAGCAGCAGCAGTTTCAACATCTCTACCAAGAATGGGAGCGAGAGTTTCAGCTGTGGGAGGAACAACTTCATTCCTATCCTCATAAGGATCAGCTTCAGGAGTACGAGAAGCAGTGGAAAACATGGCAGGGACATATGAAAGCCACTCAGACCTATCTCCAGGAGAAAGTCAATTCATTTCAGAACATGAAGAACCAGTATATGGGGAACATGTCCATGCCACCACCTTTTGTCCCATATTCTCAGATGCCTCCACCTCTACCAACAATGCCTCCTCCGGTACTGCCTCCATCACTGCCACCACCAGTGATGCCCCCCGCCCTGCCTGCTTCAGTGCCACCACCTGGCATGCCCCCGCCTGTGATGCCACCTTCTCTACCAACCTCTGTGCCCCCACCTGTGATGCCTCCATCTCTCTCTTCAACAGGGCCCCCACCAGTTCTACCCCCACCTTCCCTCTCTTCTGCAGGGCCCCCACCAGTTCTTCCCCCACCATCTCTCTCTTCAACAGCACCTCCGCCTGTCATGCCCCTCCCACCATTGTCTTCAGCCACACCTCCCCCAGGAATGCCTCCGCCTGGAGTGCCACAAGGGATACCTCCCCAGTTAACAACAACCCCAGTTCCACCAGCCTCCAGTTCTCAGAACTCACAAGTTCCAGAGAAACCTAGGCCAGCACTGCTTCCTACTCCTGTGTCTTTTGGTTCAGCCCCACCCTCAACTTACCATCCTCCATTGCAATCAGCCATTGGCCCATCAGAACAAGTGAATTCTAAAGCACCTCTCAGCACGTCTGCTCTGCCATACAGTTCATTCTCATCTGAGCAAGGACTTGGGGAGTCTTCAGGTGCTCCATCTCAGCCAATCACTACAGTCAAGGACATGCCAGGGAGGTCAGGTGGACTGCTTCCAGATCCTCCTAGAAGCAGTTACTTGGAAGGTCCAAGAGGCCCAAGGTAGGTCTGCCTTTTTTTTGGAAAGGGGTGGGAAGTGGCGGGGGGGCGGGGTTGGTTTGCTGATATAGGTTGAGTACTTCTCTTTGTACTTTTATATACATTCTTGGTTTACAATTAATAATATTAGTATTGTTCACTTATTAGGCATGACATAATGAAATCTAGAAATGGCAACGTGCCCTCCTTTCTTTGATGTCACCACTTTTATCCTGTATGTAGGATTATAGTTCAGGATAAATGTAGTGGATTAGAGTAACGCTTATCAATTCCTTAGTGACTTTCAATTTCAAAAGCAATATTTGTTCAACGTATTGATCTTTCTGCTTTTTGTTTATTTGACAACTGGATTGGTAACTTCTTTTTGTGAGATGATATGCTAGCTGTTGGAGATAAAAATGAATAAGCATCTAGTGAAATAAGGCAATGAAATTTAGTATAAGGATACATAGGACTTTTATTTTATCTATTTGTTCAGCAAATATTTATTAAGTTCCTGCTCTGTGCTTCCAACAGTGAATATAACATAACAGGCACAATCCCTGCATCCCTGCCCCCATGGAACTTTTATCCTGTATATTTTCCTCAGTTTAGGAGATGTTTTTCTTTTGCCTGAACCACATTTTTATTTAGAAAAGCACACAAAACCTTTGCTAGTAGTTTCTAAATTTTTTTTGACCTTTTAAAAGGTGTTAAATATATTTTCCCAAGTTTGTAAAAATATTTTTTCCCCAAGTTGGCATAAATGATAATTTTCTTATAGAAAAACATTTTCAATCATATTTTTTTCCAGTTGGAAATTGTACTGGAAATAGCCCTATACAAAATTTAGACAGGACAGGAAAGTATTGAAAAAAGTAAAAGTCACCTAATTCTACTATCTGGAGATAATAATTTTTAAAACATATGTCATAAAAAATTGAATCATACTAAGTGTATTATTTTGTAACTTGGTTTTCCACTTAACAGTATGGGTTAGTTTTCCATCTCAGTGTTGATGGATCTATAATACATCATTTTAAATTTAAACCTAATTTTAGTGTTTGAAAACAAAATATATCTTTTATTCTCCAGGTTTATATTCAGAAAATAGAACTCCATCCAAAAATGAAAGCTAATTAGAGGCAATTAACACGAATTCCTCTGAGTACCAGAAGGCTTGTCAGCTTTACATACATTATCCCAGGTTCATACCTCACATTTACCCTTTACAAACCGGGGCTGAAAAGATTGGGTAACTTGCTCAGGATCGTTGTAGGTGGGAGAGTAGAGCCTGAGTTCGCATAGTGGGAGCTGAGTCCAGAGGGTCCCCAGAGCAAGAGCGCTAGTTAAGCACTGTGTTTAATGCTGTGGTTCAGTGATGTTCATCCTGTCAGTGATTACAAGTGTGTGTATGTAGTCTTGGTTTATTTGGCATATGTTTCATCTTGGTTTGAATTCCTACTTATATCCTGGATTGAGCATTACCTTTTAGATATGGTAACTGATTTGCTATATGAGAAGTATGTTTTTATAACCTCATAAAACATAGATTTCCTGCTCCTTTTTTTCTGTCACAATAATGTTTTCTCTCCTTTGCCTACCAAATCTTGACTTGGTAAATTTAGGACCTATTTTAAGTTTTTTCTTGCCTCAAGGTACAGTTAATAATTTCAGTGCTAGGAGGGTCTTAGCAGTGATGTAGTGCAGCTTTTCCTTGATAGCGACTCACCTTTCTGTTGCATTTTAGTTTGTCATCCTAGGTCTTGCACATATTACCTTATTTATTCCTCTCAGTGATCTCATGAAGTAAATGGATAAAGGGAGCTGAGATTTGGAGACGTTATAGATAAATTGCCCTGGATGACATAACAAATAAATGGTTGAGATGGGGTTAGAATCCGAGGCCTTCTTAAGTACACTGTGCTTCCTGTGACAAGCAGTTGATGGACTCTGCTTAAACATTGGCACTGTGATAAGGAACACTGCTCTATAGGGTGTTGACAGTTTTCTAGAAATTTTATTTCTTACATTGAACATAAATGTGTTTCCTTGACTTCTACCTGTTGATTCTAGATCTGCCTATGTGGTGCAACACATAATGAATTATCCGATCCCTCTTCTACAAGTGTGTTCCTACCGTTATTCAAAGACCATCCTCTTGTCTCCTGCCACTCACCTTATGCATTCTGCTCTGCCATTACATAAACTGAAGTTCTATTTTTTTTCACACTAACATTGGTTCTAGCCTTCTGCTATATTTTTCACTGTCCTTTTTTTAGAAAAATATTTGTTTATTTATTTGGCTGCACTGGGTCTTAGTTTTAGCACTCAGGATCTTCATTGTGGTGTGCGGGATCTTTTTAGTTGCAGCATGCAGGATCTAGTTCCCTGACCAGGGAGCAAACCTGGGTCCTCTGCATTGGAAGCGCAGAGTCTTAACTACTGGACCACCAGGGAAGTCCTTGTTCACTGTCCTTTGAAGGGCCTTTGATTTGTCCGTCTCCTTCAGAATGAACATTTACTTCAGATGGAGAG
Organism: Hippopotamus amphibius kiboko; assembly: GCF_030028045.1. Lineage (NCBI taxonomy): Eukaryota > Metazoa > Chordata > Mammalia > Artiodactyla > Hippopotamidae > Hippopotamus > Hippopotamus amphibius. The sequence goes on from NC_080189.1 coordinate 160,308,844, forward strand.
GACCATAGGCCTGTTACTAACTTTGTTATAAAAAATGTACTTACATAGCTGAACAAATTGCTTTTTTTTTTGGTCAGTACTCTCACAGTGTTGACTCATGTTGGGCTTAACATCAGTTTGGCCTCCCAGGTCCTTTTCACCTTATTGTTATTAAGCCAGTTCTCTGTCACCCTGAACTTGTACAGTTTTTTGTCTTTTGTTTTTTTCTTTTTCTAATCTTTACATTTCGTCTAGTTAGGCTTGGGCATTCTAGTCTGCTGAATCTTGAATGGAGATTATGCTGTTTTTAGATATGAGCTATCCCTTCCTGGCTTTTTCCACCTGCAACTTTGATAAGGATGGCCTTTTTTGTCCTTGAATTAGATCCTGATCACATTTTCTACCTTGTTTTTAAAACCTTTTCCTGCTCGAACTGTGTCATTTTTTACCCTTCTACTTCTTTTGTTCACTTAGTCCATGTAAAGTATAGTTTGTGACTATTGCCCAGGCATAGTTGTTTTTTTTACCTAGTTACATGGGAGAAAAAAGATCAGTGGGAACCTGGTTAGTGAGTGAAAGAGACTGAGGTAAGAATAATCCACACTGTTAAGGAAAGTTGTGACTTTCCTGTATTAGCTGAATTCAGAGTTTGCTATATATATAACTTGTATGGTCAGCCACTGTGGTTTTGTGTGTGTGTTTTGCTTCTTAAACAAAGCCGGATAGGAAAACAAGAACTGAGAACGCAGTTAACTGATCTACCAATAACGCACTGTTAAATAAAGTTCTGGAAATTATTTTGAGTTTTTTTAAAAATTCAGATTTAGGCTGCTTTCTGAAAACTGAAGGTTTACAAAAAGTCAAGTGACATAGCTGCATCATATGTAACTAGCACACCACGCTGTTGAGCCTCCGCGGGGGCAGCTTTCTGAAACTGTGTATATGTGTGCGTACCATTGGATTCATCAGGTCTTGTGGAAGACGACTACTGCTCCCATAAACTGGTATATTAGTGCATGTTGGTTTCCAAGAATCTTTCATTTTCAACAGTAACACTTTTTTATTGAAGAATAACATACAGAGGTGTGCACCATCATAAGTGTATAGCTTAGTAAATTTTCACAAAGTAGATACACCTGTGTTATCACGACTCAGATCAAGAAATAGAAATTGTTAGTGTCTGAGAAGTCCCGCTTATGCCCCTTGCCATTTTTCCTCATCCCAAAGATGACCTCTATACCAACTTTTTACACGATAGATTAGTTTTGCCTATTTTTGAGCTTATATATAAATGGACTCATGCTGTATGTACTCTTTTGAGTCTGACATCTTTCCCTTGACATTATATTATTGTGAGAGTCATCCATGTTGTGTGTAGCTGTAATTTGTTCATTCTCATTTCTTTACAGTATTTTATTGTATGAATATACCAGTCTTGTTTATCCATTCCAAATTGATGGTCATTTAAGATTTTGATTATTAAGAAAAACGCTGCTTTGTATCTTTGTGCTATATATGTCCCTTTAAGGGTGTGTGTGTGTATGTGTGTTTGCATTTAATTTTGTTTAGATATATACCAAGGATTGGAATTGCTTGATCATAAGGGTACGAATATGTTCTGTTTTGATATTGTCAAACAGTTTTCCAAAGTGGTTGTGTCAGTTTACACTCTCACCGCCAGTGTTTCTGTATTCCGGTTTTTTGGTATCCTCATCAACACTTGGTGTTATTAAACTTTAAAATTTTAGCACTCTTGGTGAATGTCTAGTGGTATCGTAATATAACTTTATGTTTCCCTGATGACAAACGAGATTGACTTCCATTCCATTTGATTATCATTCTGTTGGATTTCCTCTTTTATGAAATGCTAATTCAAGTCTTTTGCCTATTTTTCTGTTGTGTTATGTTTTTTTCTTATTGGTTTGTAGGAGTTCTTTGTATATACTAGATATCAGTTCTTTGTACATCATGTGTCTAGATTGTCTTGACTATCTCACTCTGCAGGACTTGTTGCATTCTTATCCTTTAGTATACTACAAAAGTAGTCTTCACTTTACCATCTATATGGTCCAATGGAACCCTTTTTTAAAAAATATTATTTATGTATGTATTTATTTATTTTGGCTATGCTGGGTCTTAGCTGCAGCATGAGGGATCTTTAGTTGCAACATGTGGGCTTCTTAGTTGTGGCATGCATGTGGGATCTAGTTTCCTGACCAGGTATTGAGCCCCTGGGCTCCCTGCATAGGGAATGCGGAGTCTTACCCACTGGACCACCAGGGAAGTTCCAGAACCTTTTTATTTTTTTAATTTAAAAGTGATTTTACAAATAACTTACGGAAGTAAGAATAAAGGGGTAATGAAAACAACTTACTAGAAATTTCAATAAAAGATTTTAAAAGTGTAAAACTCTTCACATCAAGTAAATTTTGGCACACAAGCATTATAGAAGATGAAATAATTCTGTCACATTCTTTTAGCAAAGCAGAATGGTCCAGATTCTTGCCAAAAATATGTGATGAAGTCTTTCCTGTTTAATAACTAACTGGATGACAATAGTACATTTCCTTTCTGTCCTTAGAAATATATTGTTTACTCATCATATCTTGAATTAGAATATTCATCTAGGCTATTTTCATCTGAGGACTCATAGTCAGAGATTTTGCTTGTATAATTAATTTCACATCTTTATTAGAGCCTAAAGTGTAGCTGTCTCTGCCTTTATCTTTTGATTCATCTAATAATTTTGACACAACTTTCTCTGTCACTTTTCTTTGTCAGGAAATGAAAATTTCCAAGTTCTCACTTGTGCTCAATGAAGCCTAAAAGCAGGCTGCGATATTTTGGGCCGTGCAAGGAGGGGTGACAGCTTACTTCACAATTCCATCATTCTTTTGTTGTCTTCATATTTTAATCTTTAGCATAGGTGGGGATAATTGATAATTAATGATGAGTAATAATGAATTCTAGGATAAGAAAAATCACAAAATGTTTCAATATATAGAAAAAAAGTCACTTAAGATCCCATAATGTATCTTAGATTTATGAAAGAATTCAGTGGACCTATATGGTAATTGTAAGATAATGTAAGCTTCATTCTATTTTTCAAAAAGGAAATTTTCTTTTTGTTCTTAGTAAGGTCTGTAAGAAAAAAAAAGCCATGAAATATCAATCCTTACAAATAGAACTGTTTAAAAAATTCAAAAACTATAATTGGATTCAGTGAACCTAAATGAACCCCAAAGTATCTTTTGAGTAATAGAAATTCTTAATTTTTTAAATTTAGTAGTCTAATATATTGTTCTTTATGGTTAGTGCTTTTTCGTGTCCTATTTAAGAAATCTTTGCTTACTCCAAGGCCATAAATACATGATTGTATTTTGTTTTCTTTCATTGTTTTACCTTTCTATTTTAAAATCAACAATCCATATAGAGTTGATTTTTTTTGTTAATGCGTAGTGTGAGGTCGGGTAAAGTTCATTGTTTTCCATATGGCCATCAGGTTGACCCCAGTACCATTTACTGAAAAAGTCATCCTTTTCTTACTACTTTACAGTGTCTCCTTCATCATAAGTCAAGTGACTATATGTGTGGATTTGTCTGTGGACTCTATTCCTTTGGTTTATTTATCTTTCCTTGCACCAGTGTCGTATAGTTTTAATTACTGTCGCTTCATAATAAATCTTGATATCTCGTAGTGTAAGTCCTCCAATTCCATGTTTCTAGATCAGGGATTTTCTGTGAAGGGCCAGGTGGTAAATATTTTTGGGCTTTGTGGGACATATTTGGTCTCTGTCAGATATTTTTCTTTCTTCCTTTCCTTTTTCTTTCTTTCTTCTTTTAACCTATAAAAATATTTTAAAAAATCACTCTTAACTGGGTTTGGCCCGTGGGCCAGTTTGCTGACCCCTGATCTAGATTGTCTTGTCTATTCTTGGTCCTTTCTATTTCCCATATAATGCTTAGAAGCATTGCCGGTTTTCAAAAAACCGCTGGAATTTTGATGCACATTGCATAAACTCTATTAACTAAGTTGAGGAAGAACTGACATTTTAATAATATCAAGACTTCTGATCAGTTATACCTACTTTTGATTAGTTTTAGGATTGGAATTGTGACCTCTTCCATTCTGTAGCTGTCTTACTAGGTTTAGTAAGGTACTGTGAACACCATAATTTTTCTTAATGCTTCCATTTGTCATGGCTGTTTCTGTTTATAGTGATTATTTCTCTTTGGAATTTTGATTTTAGGATTTTGGTTATACATATTAGAAAATAGCATTATTTCACATGAAAACTAAAAGGGCGGGAATTTGATTCCAGAATTTAACATCTTGTAATTATCATGATCTGCTGATATGTGTTTATATAAGTATTGTGATAATCAGACATAACCTTGTTTATGGGGATTTGTATTTCTGCATCCCTCTTAACTTTTTGTACCCAACTTGGAGTATATTTTTTATATCAAGTTTTGAAATTTTTATACCTAGTTCTAATGGTTTCATACCTAGTTTTAGGGGTTTTATTTTTTTAGAAGTTTATGAAATACCTAACTGTACAAGCAAAAATTTTCAAAATATTTAAATACCAGACATTTGTCTTTTTTCTTTTCATCTAACCAATGTACAATGTATGTGTTTTTGTGTGATTGTATTTAGTGAATGTATACTATGTTTGTACTTTATTTCCAGTACATTTTTATATGTTAAAAAGGTCATAGCATTTCATTGTGTTGATGTAAAGATGGCTTATTTTTGTACATGTGTTTAATATGAGTATCTTTTAATATATTTATTCCAAAGGCCTAAAAGCTCTTTACTTTTATAAATCAAAAAGTTTTTCATGATCTGACTTTTTGTAACATCCTTGAACTTTGAAAGATTTGAAGTGCAGTATTGATAACTAATTGCCATTTATATGTAGTGTTGAAAGTATATTTCAATTGGTTTAACATATTCTGACCCCCCCAAATAAAAATAAAATGATGACCCTTGGCTCCTGGTCAACAATTTAATCCGAAAGCAAAGCACCCTGCCCTTTCACGGACACTGCATATTATATATGCAGGCATGAGGCTTACAGAAGTGAGTTCATTACCTTTTACAACTTTTCCGCCGTGTTCACATCTTTATCTTCACATCTTTTAGTGCCTCCTGCTTCCTTTATCCTTTCCTCTGGCCTTTGCACATGCTCTTCTCCTTGTTTGGAATCCTCTTTCAGTCATTTTTTGCTTTATCAATTTCTATGTTTCGTGCCCTGCAGATGGCACTTCTACAATTATGTGTCGTGATCCTTCAGTGAGTCAGACATTGGGGGTGCTTCAGTGAGCAAGACCAGCATGCCCTATATTTATCAAATTCTGTTCTAATTGTTGATTTACTTGTCTCATTCTTCTTGTGGACTGTGAACTCCTTGTGATTAGGTATCAGTTTATTTCCAGCACTAACATAGTACTTGACAATTAGTAGGTATTCAATAAATGTTGCTTATGCCAAAATGTCTCAGTTATGGGTAAAGTTCTCAAGACATTCACAGTTTAGTTAGAAAGCAGTTCATTCATATTCGGAATTTGATTATAATACTAGCTAACATGTTGAAAATGTTCTTATACTGACTTGTGTATTACATACAGTCTTCTCTCCCATCACGTATATGAACTAATAATTACTGAATTGAATACAAAACAGATGACTTTACACATCTTTAATGACCTAAGGTGTTATTCCAGGCACTTTGAATTAATAAATGTAACTTCAAGAAAAGGAAACAAATCATCACAAACCCTGAAATGGCATGCTTTTTTTTCCTTCATAAATATGTGGTGCCCATCCTTAGCCCTTAGCATCGCAACGTACCTTTTTTTTTTTTTTTTTTTGGGCCACGTCACTTGACTTGTGGGTTCTTAGTTCCCTGAACAAGGATAGAAGTGGAAGCGTGGAGTCCTAACTGGGAACTCCCTGCGACGTACCTTTGACAAGTGTCTGGTCAGCTTCTTTCCCCTTTGTCCAACAATAGCTGTGTCCGGCCTTCACTGTTTTGCATAGACCATCTGTGCTAATGCTGCTTTCTCTGTCTTAGCAAACATTATTATTTCTCTTTGTATTTAACTTAGCTTCCTGCCTCACAGAGAGTCAAGGCTTTCAGGCCCACTGTAACTCACTTTCCGGCCTTAGTGTTACTTAAGTTGCCATCGTCATCTTTCTTGTAGTCTCAGAAGAAGCCCTTTTCCTGGTTAGGGCTAACATCTCTGTGTGTCTTTTAAAGAAATACATTTTACATTTTTATCAAAGTGCTACATACACATAATTTTTAAAAAATCAAGAGAAACAGCCAACCACTGCCCAAGACCACCCTAGACGTGTTTCCTAATGACATCTTTTAATTCTTTAGCTGTTTCTTTTGGTAGTTATCTTCATATCACTAAATAATGTGCTGCTACTTTCTTGACTTATGTATTTTGGATACTATATATTTTCTTCCTGTTCTGATAGATAAGAGTTTAGTTTTTATACTGTTCTCTAACCCCATCTGCCCAATATGTTTATATCATTATTTTTAGATAAGTCAGTAAATAATGTTGTTCATAGAGGCAAGCAGTGTGCTGTGGTTACATTTTCTTTAGTGTAATAACGTATTTTTTTAGAATTTCCAGTTGCCTTTCTTCTTGCAACATCTTTAAAATAATCCTCCAACTCCAGTCCCAAAAGCAGCATCTTTTTCTTGAGATCTCTGCCCCAAATTCATGCATCCTCTTGCTTTTGCCTGGGCTGGTTGGCCGGCTGGCTGCTCTCAAGATCTGTGTCATATGGCTGTTTCTCCAGCATTTCCATCGACTATCCTTCTAGATTGGATTTACTGTTTATTGACTCTCATGGCTTCCTGCTTGTGGTCTAGTGCCTCTTCCTGGAGTGCATACTCAACTAACTAAGAAATTGTGGGTTAGAGGTAAGTTTCCTGAGCCTTTGCCTGCCTGAAAATGTTTTAATCTAACCTTACACTTGATTAATAATTTGGATATACAATTTGAGGTTGAATATATTTTTATTATAATTTATTTAAACTAAAAAACAAAAGAAAACAAAAAGTTTACCCATTTTCCCCACCTCCCACACCCTGCCTCTGGCAACCACCATCAATCTATTCTCTGTATCTATGAGCTTGGTTTTTTTAATTAATTAAAAAATTTTTTAAGATTCCACATGTAAGAGAGATCATATAGTATGTCTTTCTCTGACTTATTTCACTTAGCATAATGCCCTGGAGGTCCATTGATATTGTTGCAAATGGCAAGATTTCATTCTTTTTTATGGCTGAAGAATATTTCATTGAATGTATATACCACATCTTCTTTGTCCATTCATCCATCAGTGGACACATAGGTTGTTTCCATATCTTGGCTACTGTAAATAATGCTGCAGTGAACATGGGGGATGGGGGGTGCATATATCTTTTTGAGTTAGTTTTTTGGTTTTCTTCTGATAAATACCCGGAAGTGGAATTGCTGGGTCATATGATAGTTCTGTTTTTAATTTTTTGAAGAGCCTCCATACTGTTTTCCATAGTGGCTGTACCAGTTTACATTCCCACCAACAGTGCACAAAGGTTCCCTTTTCTCTGTATCCTTACCAACACTTGTTATGTCTAGTCTTTTTGATAATAGCCTTTCTAACAAATGTAAAGTAGTATCTCGTGGGGTTTTTTTGTTTGTTTTAATTTATTTTTGGCTGCGTTGGGTCTTTGTTGCTGCACATGGGCTTTCTCTAGTTGCGGTTAATGGGGGCTACTCTTTGTTGCGGTGCGCTGGCTTCTCATTGCGGTGGCTTCTCATTGCGGAGCACGAGCCCTAGAGCGTGCAGGCTTCAGTAGTTGTGGTGCAGGTGCTTAGTTGCTCAGGGGCATGTGGGATCTTCCTGGACCAGGGATTGAACCCATGTCCCCTGCATTGGAAGGTGGATTCTTAATCACTGTGCCACCAGGCAAGTCCCCGCTTATTGTGGTTTTGATTTGCATTTCCCTGATGATTAGTGATGTTGGGCACCTTTTCATCATGTCTTCTTTGGAAAGACATCTGTGTGTCTTATTTGGAAAAATGTTCAGATCTTTTGCTTATTTTAAAATCAGATTATTTCTTTTCTTTTGCTACTGAGTTGTACAAGTTCTCTATATATTTTGGGATTAGCCCCTTATCAGATATGATTTGCAAATATATTCTCTCATTCAGTAGGCTGCATTTTCATTTTATTGATGGATTGCTTCGCTGTGGGGAAGCTTTCTAGTTTGATGTAGTCCCACTTTATTTTTGCTTTTGTTGCTTTGCTTTTGATCTCAGAATCAAAAAAATCATTGCCAAGACCTATGTCAAGAAGCCTACTGTCTGTGTTTTTTCTAGAACTTTTATGGTTTCAGGCCTTACACTCAAGTCTTTCATCTGTTTTGAGTTAATTTTTGTGTATAGTGTAAGGTAGTAGTCCAGTTTCATTGTTTTGCATGTGGCTGTCCAGTTTTCCCAGTACCATATATTGAAGAGACTATCCTTTCTCCATTGTATTTATATTCTTGGCTCCTTTGTCATGAATTAGTTGACTGTATAAGCATGGGTTTATTTTTGGGCTGTCTATTCTTTTCCATCGATATGTGTGTCTGTTTTTCTACCATGCTATTTAATGCTGTTTCTATACTATTTACTGAAGCTGAACATAATTTAGGTCAGCATTTAGGGTCAAGGTTTCAGGGTTAGCAAGCATTCTCTTTTCTTCTGTTACCTAGTATAACTGTTGCGCTGTTATTCTTTTCCTTTTTAGATGGTTTCTCCCTACTGCCAGAAACTTTTTTATTTAATCCCCATTGTTTTAATATTTTATAGTGGTTTCTGTTTGTTTAGTTTTATTAACTGTACTGAATACTTAGTGAGCTGGGCCCTTTCCATCTGGAGCTTAGAGTCTCTTAACTCTGGGAAATTTCTTTGTCCTATTTCTTCATTTATTTATTTTCTGTTTTTCTCTTTTTGGAACTCCTCATTTGTAGGATTTTGAACCTGCTGGATTGATTGTATTTGTCTCTGTTGTCTCTCATTTTGTTGTACTTTCTGAGATATTTCCTTTTATTGCATTTTAAAATTTTTTGAGAATTATAAAACAATTTCTACTGTTCTTCTGGTTCTGATCCTTTATATATAGCAAATTCTTCTTGATTTACTGATACAGTATCTTTAAGAATCTTCTGAGGATACTAACTTGAGGGTTGTTTTGTTTTTCTAAGTTCTCTTCTGTTTTATTTTTTATTTTTTGCATTATCTCTGTTTCCTTCAGATCCATGTTCTTTTTAGCCTTTGATTTTGGAGACATTCCTCAGATATATTGTGATCTTTAGTTATCCATTTATATTTGAGTGGGAGACACTGAAGCTGATTGGGAGCTCTGTGTATATGTGGGGGGCTAACCAATTGTCAGACTTTGCTTTAGGTGATAGGGCAAAGAACTGTCTGCTAATGCTAGGGGACCCTCAAATTCAGGAATTTAGGGACATTCAAACCCAGGGAAAAGCTGATTGATGGTTCTGAATATAGATTTTAATTTACATAATTTTAGCCCCAAGTCTTACCTTGTCTTTCCCCAGCATCGCTGAATTCTGAGACTCCTGAGCCTCTCTGGGTTTCTGTGGGCAAGCCAGCCCCGCTTTGATTGTATCCTCCTCTACTACCAGTACTCTAAACTGCAGCCTCTTCCTGCTCCACATGTTACCACTCATGTTTATTCTTTGTCTTCCAGCATTTAAGAACAAAACTCTCATCTGCTGGTAGCCCCTTCTCTCTGCTTATAGTGAGTTTATGTATTTTTAAATTCCTTGTGGTGACTCTATAAAGTGTCAGCTTGGCTGGGCTGAAGTACATTTCCTAGAGTTCTCTTTCTTCTATATTTCTGATTAGGGTGGGTCACAGGGGAGATTTTTTTTTTTTGTAACTAGCGTGAAACATTTATCCTTGGACAACCAAACATTTTCTAACCCTTTCCGCAGAAAAGATTATAAAGTCCCTTTTCTGTCTTTGGGGAAATCTTCATGCTCCCTAGCTGGTTCACATCTGCTCTTTGATATTCTGTAACTTAAATTCTGAGATATAAAGCTAGCTAGTACTACTACATCTTATATTAGCTGATAAGAAAAATCAATCAAAAATATTTGACTAGTAAATAGGTATATATTTAAACATGTACTATCAAATGTTAAGGAAGGAATACACATAACTATCACAGCTCTTATTTCTGCAACTGGTCATGTAATTACGGTTGGTATTTATAACTCCCTCCTTCCTCTACTTAATCCATATTTCCTTTGCTGTCGGTGGGGTGAACATGACTGAATGAAGGTTTTGGGTCATGAAGACTCAGACATGAAAGGTCTGAGCTATTCTCAATCCTGCCTGAATTGAGTTATTGTAGTTTTCTATTGACTTTAATCACAGGGCAGAAGTACTAAGGGATGTCCTAGAGGATCTCCTCCATTCCAGACATACGCCTCACCTCATTGTGTAGAAATAACCCAATTTCCCCTTGAAAGACAAGATTAATCACCCCTAGCCAGTAGAGTAACTCCCTTCTTTGCCTGTTGATTCAGAACCCAAAGTGGCCAGATGGCAGTCTGAACTGGAGTTTAATAGAGTCGTTGTTGTGTACCCTGATAGAAGCATTCCTCCCTTTGAAACTAAGACTTCTAGATCAGCCAGGCCTAACATCACAGGGAGAGGAAGTAAATATTTTGCTGAATCTGAATTTATTACTCTCATTTATTTCCCTAACAAATGCAAGAAAAACCCTTCTGTTTCTCATTAGAGGCATGAAAGGCATCACCATCACCGAAGCCAAAAACCTTGGAACGATCCTAAATTCTTCCTTTCCTATTATTTTAATCCCACCTGTTAGAAAATTTATCAGTTTTACCTTCCTTCATATCTCTCACTTTTATCTCCTCCTTTACATCCTCACATCGGTCACTGCCTTAGAACAGACTTCACCGTCAGTTACTCAGATTGTAGAGACAGTCCACAATAAACTTTTCCCACTTATTCATCTGCTACTTTTCTGCTCGGGAAATCTTTTAAAAATCAGATCATATTTAGTGGCTCTACATGCTTAAGGTAATTTCCAACTCCTTACCCAGCCGAATTAATTCATCTGTTGTGACAGAGATCAAAGTCACATGGCTTTAACTAGTTAGAAGTTTATTCTCTCTCAGGACTTGTGTGGTGGCTCTAAGTGTCAAGAATCCAGGTTCCATCTGATTTGTTACTTTACCATCTCTTAGCATGTTGCCCTTGTCTACATGGTTCAGGATGCCTCACCACCATGTCAGAGCCGGCATGAAAGAGGAAATGGTGAAGAGAAGGATGTTTTCTTCCCTTTAAGTTTACCACCTGGAAGGATGTGTAAATCATTTTCACTCTCAGCTCATTGGCCAGAATATGGCTACAAGTTCCAGTTGCAAGAGAATTTGGGAAAGAGAGTCTTTAGTCTGGCTATCCTTATGTCTAGCTAAAAATGGAGAGGCTCAATTACTGTAGAAAAAGGGGGAATGAATATTGGAGGAGTACCAGTAGTCCATGCCACTGAGGGATGCAAGGTTGTCTGGAGGTTGACCCTTGCCTGCCTCTTTATCTCTTAGTGTGCTGCTTTTCTACTCCCTCTCCTTTCCTAGCTGTGCTGGGCTTTGTCTCCTCTTTCCTTCAGCCATGCTAAACTGTTTGCACTTCCAAACATGCTATGCTGGTTTGTGTTTCTCTGCCTTTCCTCCTAATGCTTCCTTAGCCTGAGATGTCCTTACCACCCACTCCCATCCTCTCCAATAGTCTGTTAACCTGATCTCTGAGAATTTGTTTTTCAAGAGTTAACTTAAGCATCTTCTATTATGTAAAGTCTTTATTGGACAGCACCACCTTCACCCTGGTAGAATTGACCATTGTCTCCTCTGTCGCCCTTATTATATGCAGATAGACTTTAGTCATTGCACCTTTTGGCAGTTATTCACACTTAGATTCTTTCTCTTGCATTGTAAACCTTTTGAGGGCAAAGGAGACATTTTATTCATGTATCCCTTGGATGTAGCCTAGCGCCTGACAGAGGATATACACTAAATACTTAGCAAATGAGCAAGTGCGTCCACAGCAAAAATATCTCTGTCCAGATTTTTAAATGTCAGGCATGCTCTTAAAACATAGCTGGCTGCTGTTTTTTCAGCTATTATCAGTTAGTCAAGATGATAATGTTAGCTCCAACAATATCTATAATCATCCTATATTATCTCGTTAATTGTTTCATATTTAGTTTTTAGTTATAATTTAACTCTAAAAGTACGTTTAGAATTAGCTATGGGACTTTTTTTTTTCTGTTTGAAATGAGTGGACTTTTCTGTCTACTAAGGCACAATATTTATATTGCTTTTTAATAATTCAGTATATCAGTGACTTGCTGCGGGAGATTTGTCCTGAGACCTTCTGAGCTCTGCCACCTTAATATACTGGTTCTAAGATACAGATATCTCAGGATTTGTTTAATGACTAAGAGTCTTTTTTGTAAACAGATTCTAAGGCAAGATTGCCTTAAATATTTTTACATGGAGAATTTTTTTTTTCTGCTTTACTGTCTTGAGTAATATCTTTTGTTTTACTTGTAGATTTGATGGTCCTCGAAGATTTGAGGATTTAGGGTCAAGGTGTGAAGGACCGAGACCCAAAGGGCCTCGTTTTGAAGGAAATCGCCCCGATGGGCCAAGACCCAGATATGAAGGTCACCCAACAGAGGGCACTAAAAGCAAATGGGGAGTGATTCCCCGGGGGCCAGCATCTCAATTCTATATTACCCCCAATACCTCCCTCAGTCCTCGACAGAGTGGACCACAGTGGAAAGGCCCCAAACCAGCTTTTGGACAGCAACATCAGCAGCAACCTAAGTCACAAGCAGAACCAGGAAACAAAGAACAATTAGCAGACACCAGTAGTAACCAGCAGAAGAATTTTAAAATGCAATCAGCTGCATTTTCCATTGCTGCAGATGTAAAGGATGCCAAGGCGGCTCAGTCAAATGAGAATCTAAGCGACTCTCAACAAGAGCCACCTAAAAGCGAAGTCTCGGAAGGGCCCATAGAGCCTTCCAGTTGGGACCAGAATTCTCAAAGTATGGAGACTCAAATGGACAAAGCCCAAGCTGTTACTCAGCCTGTACCCCTTGCAAATAAACCTGTACCTTCTCAATCTACTTTTCCCTCAAAAACAGGGGGGATAGAGGGAGGAACAGCAGTAGCAACATCATCATCACTAACTGCAGATAATGATTTTAAACCTTTGGGTATTGGTCTGCCCCATTCAGAAAACAACCAAGATAAAGGGCTGCCTCGTCCAGATAACAGAGATAGTAGGTTAGAAGGCAATCGAGGCAGCAGCTCATCTTACAGAGGTCCTGGGCAAAGCAGAATGGAAGACACACGGGACAAAGGACTAGTAAATAGAGGTCGAGGCCAGGCAATCAGCCGTGGCCCAGGGTTGGTCAAGCAAGAAGACTTTCGTGATAAAATGATGGGTAGACGAGAAGACAGTCGGGAGAAGATGAGTAGAGGAGAAGGCAGCCGGGACAGAGGGTTGGTGAGGCCAGGAAGCAGTCGGGAGAAAGTGCCAGGTGGTCTGCAAGGCAGCCAGGACAGGGGTAGAGCTGGCAGCAGAGAAAGGGGACCACCTCGGAGGGCTGGCAGTCAGGAGAGAGGACCCCCTCGAAGACCTGGGAGTAGAGAGAGAGTACCACCCCGAAGAGCTGGGAGCAGGGAGAGGGGACCACCTCGAGGGCCTGGCAGTCGAGAAAGGGGTCTGGGAAGACCAGATTTTGGTCGTGACAGAGGTCCATTTAGACCAGAACCAGGAGATGGTGGGGAAAAAATGTATCCATATCACCGAGATGAGCCTCCTAGGGCTCCATGGAATCATGGGGAGGAGAGAGGGCATGAAGAGTTCCCATTAGATGGTAGAAATGCTCCAGTGGAACGAGAAAGACTTGACGATTGGGATAGAGAGAGATACTGGAGAGAATGTGAACATGACTATCAAGATGATACACTAGATCCATATAACAGAGAGGACAGGTTTTCAGCACCATCTCGATCTCATGATGGAGACAGACGAGGCCCTTGGTGGGATGATTGGGAGAGAGATCAGGATATGGATGAGGACTACAACAGGGAAATGGACAGGGACTTGGACAGGGATGTGGATCGGATTGGAAGACCTATGGATATGTATGATAGAAATTTGGATAATGAGTGGGACAGAGATTATGGGAGACCACTGGATGAACAAGAATCACAGTTTCGTGAACGAGATATTCCATCTCTTCCACCTTTACCACCCCTCCCACCTCTTCCACCTGTGGATAGATATCGGGATGATAGATGGAGAGAAGAAAGAAATCGAGACCATGGGTATGATCGAGATTTCCGTGATAGGGGTGAGTTGAGGATCCGAGAGTATCCAGAAAGAGGAGATACATGGCGGGATAAGCGAGATTATATTCCTGACAGAATGGACTGGGAAAGAGAACGATTGTCAGACAGATGGTACCCATCTGATGTGGATAGACATTCCCCCATGGCGGAACATATGCCCTCCTCACATCATTCTTCTGAAATGATGGGGTCGGATGCAAACTTAGACTCTGACCAAGGCCTTGGAGGGGTAATGGTTCTCAGTCAGAGGCAGCATGAAATCATTTTGAAAGCTGCACAAGAACTGAAAATGCTTCGGTAAGTTGACTGCTTAAGATCATTTCTTTTAGTCAAAACCACATTCACACTGTTCTTTTTAAAATGATGTGATATATTTGAATGGAATCATTTTACTTCAGGGTCTTACTACATAATTTAAATTTTAATTTCTAGTCATTGAGTGCTGTTTTAGGATAGGATGGATATTCAGAAACTGTATTAATTATAAACTTATGTCCTGAAATGTGAAAATTTGATAGCCATTCTTGGCTTTTATAGCTATGTTGCTGACATGCCATGCCTGTGGTTGTTTCAAGTTCAAACTTCAACTTTCCAATGCTCTGGGTTTCACAGAGCTCATACGGAAAATCCTTTTTTTCTTTTGGTATTAGATCTGATAGACTTCATATTCACTAATCTTTGGTATAACTTTGGAAAGTGCTGGAAGGATATATATTTTTCTCTGTTGAAGCTAAGAATGATTTACCTGGAAGCAGCCTCAGATTTGTCTAACCATTGGTTCTTTCTTTTGGGGATGTTTTATCTTTCGTTAAAACTAGAAGCATGTATCTCTACTTGAGGAGGTTACTTGTTTCTACATAATAAAATATTTTCTTTGTGAGATGGAGAACAAGACTTGGATTTCTTGATTTACAGTCACCTAACTTTGTATAGGTATCTACACAATGCTTCCCATTAGTAGCAGTAATAATAAAAGCTAACATTTATTGCATGCTCACTCTGTACCAGGAACTCTACGAAGTGCTTTGTATGTATTAATTCATGTAATCCTTATACCAACAATATCCTGAGATAAGAATTTAGGAGTCACTGGCAGATCACAATGACAAATTACTTTTTGAGTAATTTCTTAGGAATTAGCAATGTTTTGCGAAAATAATAGTTTTTGATGTATTCCAATGTATTGTGTTTCTTTCATTTTTCAATTCTGGTCTACATTTGTGGATTTTGCCAATTGAAATTATAACTCAAGCTTTATGACTAGAAAAGTATAATGAGGAAAAATACCTATAAGTAAAAATGAAGGATCAGATGCCTGAGGGAACAAAAGATTTCTGTGGTCTATAGAAGAGACACTCTAAGAGATTTGACTTTTCCAGAATACTCATGAAGAGGTGGAAAGCATGCTATAGAACATTTAGCCACTACTCTATTCACTTTTCAGTTATGGACACCTTTAATTTAATACCTCCTGTGTGCTGGCACTGTGCTGATAACTTAGCATGTATTGTCTCACTCCTATCTCAAATCCTTATGTCAAAGGCCTGCAAAGATAAGTAGTGTTATTCCCGCTTCAGGAAGGACACTAACGGTTCAGAGAGTACCACTTGGCTATTAGAATTGGTAACCTAGAATTTGAGCCCAGTCTGTCCAACTCTAAAATCTATTTTGTTTGTGGAAAACACCAAACTGATTGGTGTTACTAAGATACCAAGGTTTCTTTCCTTTCCTTTTTGAAATTTCCTTTTCATCCATTATTGCTTTGTATAGAAATGCTGGATAAAAGGTGCTTCATCATCCTTTTTTTAAAGCTCTTTCTAGGCCACATAATAAAACAAAATATGTGAAGTGATGGATGAGAGTGGTCATAGTTGAATACAAGTCAGCCACGTTGTATTGTGAAAATCATAATATGATTTACATGAGGCAGAAAGTAATCTTTTTTTATACTTGACCCTTACTTTGTGTCCATTTGGGTCATTACGCTTTACAAAATGGTAGGGGGAAAACTGTAAAAGGTCTGAAGAGGTTGTGGTAGATCTTGTATGTGTTTACCATGGGCATTGTAAGGAAAAGTAAGAGGAATTTGACCAGGATTTAAAGAAAAACTTGAAGAGTTGCATAATTACTCTTTAGGAGTTTGAAGTGTTGTTTTTAAAGGGATAGACTGATAATTGTTCTCACCATATACAGCAGGAGCCATAAACTAAAATGCTCACAAGAACCAGACAGGTAACTAAAACGAGTGAAAATGGGCCAGTATAACTCTACTGAGTGTGGTGAGGGTTGTGGCAAACTGCTTCATCTGAAGCGGACGGCCACTACTCCACTGAGCGGATTGTTGGCATGTGGGAATGTAGGCCCAGTGTTTCCAAATCTCTTTTAAATTGGAATTTATGTTAAAAAATGTATTATTTTGCTCTGTAAGTAATGGCAACTAGCTCAGAATTTAAAACTGATATGAAAGCTAAATTTTAAAAAACCTTTTTATGTATTCATATGTATCCAAATATATTGATATTTGGCCCATGTGCCACCATTTTGCAACCTCTTATCTAAAGACTATTGAACAACAACAACAACAGAAAAAATAGCAAGAGAGATTTTGGTTGGATGAATGAAAAACATGACAAGTGGGTGAGATATTAAAATAGACTAAAGAGGCAGGTTCTAGAATCGGTCCTTGAAGATCTTCAGTAATTTATCATTATTTATAGGTCATAGATGACTGATCAATTAGCTCATAAAGGCGAGAGAGTATTACCCTGGAGATGCTTTATGAGTACTGTAGAAGGTTTAAAAAAAGGGTTTTAATTTCCTTTTTTGTTCTTCGATATTAGTTATAGTTATTTAGGAATGGAGAACACATGCCTTATGTACAATGGCAATTTTATTTGTTTACAGAGAACAGAAAGAACAGCTTCAAAAGATGAAAGACTATGGGTCTGAGCCACAGATGCCTGACCATCTACCACCCCAGGATTCAAGATTGCAGAATGCATCTTCAAGACCTGGAATGTATCCGGTATGGGAAAATATGTGCTCAGAAAATGAAATGGTTCTTGCTTTGTATGTTTGTATGTCATTTGAATTTTTTTATATTATAGTAAGTCTAAATTTCCTCTATACAAAATGTAAATTTTGGAAAAGTAAAAAGCTAGTGGTAATGGACCTTTGAAAATCTTATGAGTATGGTCAGAAGTGTGACAGAAATACTTCTTCCCCCAGGGTTTGATAAGTACACCAAGCACACCTGAACTATATATATGGCTTTGTGTTCTCAAAATTTTAGAATTTTCCTTGTAATCCTTTTTGTTCAGATAGTCCTGTTTTCCATCTGGACAGGGCAAGGACTCCCTGGGAGCTTCATAATCTCCCTACCTCTTCAGGCTGCTAGTCCTTAGCTAGGTAAGGGATCGAACATCATGCCCCAGTTCAGGCAGCGAAGTTATGTTAAGGACTTGTGTGATTAAGTTCTCCCCTTGTTTTGCTTTCATTTTGTTGTCGTTGTTTTACCTTTAAGCCAGTGATGGGCTTTAAAAATGTTATCATGCAAATGTAAGTGAGGGAGAGAAAAAACCACTGTTGAACCATTTCATCAGATTAACTCTTCATTTCTCAGTGTTCCCTTCCATCCTGATCTCACACACGACACTCAGGTGAAATTGTTGACGTCAACATCCACCCTGTTGTTGACTCCCCAGATCATATCTCCTGGCCAGAGTATGCGTCCATCTGCCTACAGGGTTTCTCTCTGGATGTGTCTCCTGTCAAACTCAACATATTTAAAATGGAGCTCCTTATCGTCCTCCATTAAACTTGTTCTTCCTCCTTACCATCACTTGGTCACCTGAACTCGAAACCTGAAGTCAGCCATAACCCTTTTCTCTGTCCTAATAACCTTCTGTGTCCAATCATTCTGTTGATTACTTTTACTACCTTTTTAATATTGTTCAAGTATTCTATCCTCCACTTCCCCACAACCTCAGTTCTAGTCTTTGTCAGTTCTTGCCTAGATTATTTCAGAAACATCCTAATTGATCTTTCTCCATCTTATTCCCCTCTGATCCATTCTTCATTCTGCTTCCAGAGTGATTATTTTTTTCATATTTTTTGAATCAAATTTTGAGTTATAATTTACATACATTTTCAGCCCACAGTTTGAGTTTTGACAAATACATACCAAAAGATTTAAAAAATTTCCATTACTCCCAAATATTCTCTCATGCTACTTTGTGGTAAGGACTAGCTACACTCTACTTTAGGCAGCACTGATGTGACTGCTGGCCAAAATGGACATTTTAAAACATAAATCTCACCATGTTGTGCCTTGGCTTTAGAATGCTTCAGTATTCCTGTGTTCCTTTCAGGATAAAATGTAGATTCTTTTGCATGCCTTTTGTGCTCTTCATGAGCTGGCTTGAGCTCTGCTTACCATTGCTTGCTACTCCCTCTCTTTACTTTCCCTCCACATGGAGCTTCTGACAATTCTGTGAGTGTGGCTGGCTCTTACTTCTCCACGCTTTTGCATATGCATGTTGTTCTCTAAACCTAGAGTTTCTTTTTTTTTCTCTTCCTATCCCCTCCTCCAACTAGTTCATTCTTGTTCATTTTTTAGAACTCAGCTCTGTATCTTTTCTTCCACTTGTGTAAGAGAGTTGCCCTCACATGTATGCCTGTAACATCTTATGGGCCTCTGTCAGAACGCTTATCATGCTGTATTTTGATTATCGGTTTTCTTGTCTGCCTTGTCTTCTGTCTTATCTTGCCTATCCTTCATAAGGATAGGAACTACGTCTTTGTATCTCTTAGCAGATAGTCGGAGCTCTAGATTATAGATCCACATTTCTTTTTTTTTTCTTTCAATATTTAGATATTTATTGGCTGTCGGGTGCTAGTTGCAGCATGTGGGATCTTTCGTTGCGGCACGTGGGCTTATGAGTTGCAGCACACCCTGCGCACCAGCTGCAGAGCGTGTGGACTCTGTAGTTGTGGCTCAGGCTCCAGAGCACATGAGCTCAGTAGTTGGGGCACATGGGCTTAGTTGCCCCGCAGCATGTGGGACCTTAATTCCTCGACCAGGGATCGAACCGGTGTTCCCTGCATTGCAAGACGGATTCTTAACCACTAGACCACCAGGGAAGTCCCTAGATCTACATTTCTGCTTTATTCACTTGATAAATTATAAACATTTTAACATTGCTACATGCTTCATTTTTTTGAGGTATAATTTATTAAAACTATTCCATTTCTATTAAACCTTTGTTTCTAATCTTTTATTATTAATACAGTGTTAATGAATGTCTGTATAAAATTCTTATTTTTTTTAGTTTTAATTTTTTTATTAAAGCATACTTATTTACAATGTTGTGTTAATTTCTGCTGAACAGCAAGGTGATTCAGTTATACATACATATACATTTTTAATATTCTTTTCCATTATGGTTTATCCCAGGATATTGACTATCATTCTCTGTGCAATGCAGTAGGATCTTTTTGTTTACCCATTCTGTATATAAAAGCTTACATCTGCATTATTTTCTACAAACCACAATGCATTATGCTTCAAATTCTTATTTTAGGTAACTACTTTTTTTGGGGGGGGAGGGGGTAACTTCTTAAAAGGATACTTTAGTTAAAGAACATTTTTAATGATTCCTGTAATATAGCCAACAGCTCTCTAAATAAAATAGTTGTGTAACAACTATACTATAGCCTTGCAAGCATTAGCTACTTAATATTTTTGGTAGATTTAATAGTTTTTTTTAAAATTAATTAATTAATTAATTAATTTATTGGCTGTGTTGGGTCTTCGTTGCACACCAGCTTTGGTTATGGAGAGCGGGGGCTACTCTTCGTTGCGGTCCGCTGGCTTCTCATCTCTTGTTGTGGAGCATGGGCTCTAGGCATGAGGGCTTCAGTAGTTGTGGCTCTTGGGCTCTAGAGTGCAGGCTCAGTAGTTGTGGCACATGGGCTTAGTTGTTCCGAGGCACATGGGATCTTCCCGGACCAGGGCTCGAACCCATGTCGATTCTTAACCACTGTGCCACCAGGGAAGTCCCAATTTAATAGTTTAATAAAATGTTTTAAAATGTTTGGTAGTGGGACTTCCCTGGTGGTCCAGTGGTTAAGACTCTGGTTAAGGCCCCCCAGTGCAGGGGGCCCAGGTTTGATCCCTGGTCAGGAAACTAGATCCCACATGCCGCAACTAAGAGTTCACATGCCTCAATTAAAGATCCCACACACCTCAACAAAGATCCCATGTGCCTCAGCTAAAACGCAGCACAGCCAAATAAATAAATAAAATGTTTGTTAGTTTTGATAATTAGTGAACATGAATATTTTCTGATAATTGTTAATTACATTTCTTGTAAAAATCCTGTTTTTTATTACCTGACTCTTAAGGTTTTTCTTACGAATTTGTATTATCCTTAGTATGGTATACATATCAATCCTTTCTCATATAACTACTATAGCCGTGTTTTGTTTTTCACAAATGTATGTGTTGTTTTCACTATATAATATGAAGAAAACAGTTTTTATTTGTAGGCATTGTCCAGAGTTCTTAAGATATTTAAAACATGTCTGGATAGCTGTGCTTCAGACATAGTAGCTTTGTCATTTATAGGCTTTTCCTTAAGTAAGTTTAAAGTGCAGTAACCTAAAGTTTACCTTATGTCATTTTCCTAATACTCATTTGTCTTTAACCCTATAGAGGCCCCTTGTTAATATAATTTTCCTTACATATTAGCTAAAATGTAATTTTGTTACTCAAAAAGTTTGTTTTTAATACACAGCCTGCGTATGAGTAAATATATAAGTAAGGTGTACTGTTTAGGCTCTCCAAGGTCTAAAGTAGCTGTCAGTGTGTCAATGAACAAACCAGAAACACAGAACTAAGAGAAATGGGTAAGGGTGTTTGAATCAGAGATTAAAATAATCTCTCATTGCAAAGATTAAAATAAAATTTGACAGTTGGGTTTCAGTATTAAGTGAATAGGACCTATCTGCCAAGAGATTCTACTTTTTCTTTTGATATACATTTCTTTTGACATCTTGGTGCTTGTCAGAGAGATTACTAAATGTCCCATTTGGTTTCTTCATTTTGTTGTTTCCTGGTGCTAATGTTGTGTGTTGGTACCAGCCTTGCCACAAACTACTGTGGTCAATCAGACAGCTAGATACAAGTGAGGGAGGCTAGGTAGAGTTTGTTTCTCTCACTGGAAATTCACTATTTTTATGGAGGAGATAAGTTACCAGAGTGGAGAGAGAGGTTATAGCAGAGATTCTTAACCAAGTGGTGAATGTCAGACTTACACACAGAGGTTTTGTCTTGTTTTGTTTTGTTTGTTTTAAAGTAATGCCAGGACCTTACTCAAAGAAATTCAGTAGGTTTGAGGTGGACCTGGGATTTTTGTAGCAAATTGGCTAGCACCCTAATTTTTCTGGAAGGAGGAGAAGAGGGTGGTTCATTGCGGGGAAGGGAGGTGGTGATAGTGTTGAGGGCAGTTTTTTTTTTTTAATTTAAACCAACCTAATTGAGGTATAATTTATATACATCTAATTTGCCCATTTTAAGTGTGTAATTCAATGACTTTTAGTAAATGTACTGAGTTGTGCAACCATCACCATAATCCAGTTGTAGAACATTTTCATCACCCCAGTAAAGATCCCTTGTGCCCATTTGCAGTTAATCCTCATTCCTACCCAAGTCGAGGCAACAACTAATCCACCTTCTGTCCCTATAGATTTGCCTTTCCGGGGATTTCATTTAAGTGGAATCATATAATATGTGGTCTTTTGTGTCTGGCTTCTTTCACTTAGCATAATGTTTTCAAGATTCATCCATGTTGTAGCATGAATCAGTATTTCATTTCTTTTTATTGCCAAGTAACAGTCGGTTGTTTGACTATACCATATTTTGTTTATCCATTTACCAGTTGATGGACATTTGGGTTATTGAATAATGCTGTTGTGAATATTTGTGTGCAAGTCTTTGGGTGGGCATGTTTTTCTTGGTTAGAGACCTAGGAATGGAACTGCTGAGTTATTTGGTAAATTGATGTTTAACTTTTTGATAAATTGTTAGACCATTTTCCAAAGTGGCTGCAGCATTTATATTCTTACTAGCAGTCTAAGAGTCTTCGTGTTTCTCTATATTCTTGGCCATCGTTTGTTATTGTCTGTTTTATCAATTATAGCCATTCTACTAGGTATGAAATGGTACCTCATTGTGGTTTTAATTTGCATTTCCCTAATGACTAGTGATGTTGAGCATATTTTCATGGGCATATTAGCCATTCATATATCTTCTTTGGAAAAATATATGCAGGTCTTTTGCCCATATTTTTTTTGACTGTCTTATAAGAGTTTTTATATTCTGAATATGTCCTTTATCAGATATGTGATTTGCACATATTTTCTCCCTAATGGTGTATTTTAAAGTACAGAAAATTTTGAATTTTGAATAAGTTCAATTTGTCAAATTTTTCTTCTATGGATTGAGAACCAGACTTTAATTTCTACTGATATGTGAAAACATGATGGTGTGCTCTGTTCTCCAGCCTCCAGGGTCCTATAGACCACCCCCTCCTATGGGTAAACCACCAGGTTCAATTGTAAGACCCTCCGCTCCACCAGCAAGATCATCTGTTCCTGTGACCAGGCCACCTATCCCAATACCACCACCGCCACCGCCTCCTCCTCCTCCTCCACCTCCTCCTCCGGTGATAAAGCCACAAACTTC
Source organism: Hippopotamus amphibius kiboko (assembly GCF_030028045.1). NCBI lineage: Eukaryota > Metazoa > Chordata > Mammalia > Artiodactyla > Hippopotamidae > Hippopotamus > Hippopotamus amphibius. The sequence continues at coordinate 160,332,049 of NC_080189.1, forward strand.
AGCTATGGAACAAGAACGCTGGGATGAAGATTCTTTCTATGGCCTCTGGGATACAAATGATGAACAAGGACTGAATTCAGAATTTAAATCCGAAACTGCAACAATTCCGTCTGCTCCAATTTTACCACCCCCACCTGTTCACCCTTCCATCCCTCCTCCATGCCCAGTGCCTATGGGTATGCCACCAATGTCCAAACCACCACCAGTGCAGCAGACTGTTGATTATGGCCATGGCCGAGGTGAGTAAAAGTGGCAAATTTGTATCTGGGATTCTAAAGAAATTGTAGCTTCAGTTTTGGCTTCCTTAAGCTTCACTCTTACAGTGTTATTTATCCCTGATTTTGTTTGCCAGACATATCCACTAATAAAGTTGAACAGATACCCTATGGAGAAAGAATAACTTTGCGTCCAGATCCACTGCCCGAAAGATCAGCTTTTGAAACAGGTAGGAGTCCCAGAGAGATCAGTGTTTTTAAACCTCTTAGGACCTAAGTATCATATGATTTTTCTTTTGGTAAGGTTCCTTGGGCTCCCCCCACCCCTTTTTTTTCCCCAGTGTTCAGAAATAAAATTTTGATAGAACACAGACACATTCGCATTAGGTATTGTCTCCAGCTGCTTTTATGCTAACAAACCAGAGCTGTGGTAGTTGTGACAAAGAGTGAAGGTCCTACAAAACATTTACTGTCTGGCCCTTTACAGAAAAAGTTTGCTGATCCCTGTTCTAGACACTGAGAACTCAACACAAGAAAAATAAGAAGTTTCTGCCCTTACGATATTACATTCTAACAGGAAAACAAACAAAAAGTATAAATGAACAAAGTTGTTTCACCTTTGGATGTATTATAACAACAATGAAACATTTGATGTGATGAATAGTGAACGTGGTTAATTTAGCCAGGGTGGTCAGAGGAGGCCCTTGTGACAGTGAAGCTAAGAACTGAGTGACGAGGAGTCAACCATGAAGCATCTGGAAACAGAGGGTCGCAGTCGGAGGGAACAGCAAGCGGTACGTCTTAGGGACAGGAAAGCGTGGTTGGATTACAGAGAGATGAGAGAGTGGTAGGAGGTGAGATCAGAGAGGGAGCTAGGGTTAGGCAGGGGCCAGCTCCCAGACGGCCTCTTAGGATGTGGGCCTCCCTTTACCCTTTAATATAGCTAAAAGATTCGTAAGTTGAATTTAGGGCAACAATTATGCTAGTTCTAAATTTGTACTTTTCTGCTTTTTTTTTTTTTTCCTTTTCTCTTGTTTTTTTCTTTTTCCTTTTTCTTTTTTTCTTTTAAGAGATCTTCCCAGACCAGGGATCGAACCTGCTTTGGCAGGTGGATTCTTAACCACTGCGCCACCAGTGAAGCCCTGTGCTTTTCTGCTTTTATTTCAGAAAAAAAGGGATATAGTTCTTATTTTATATTAATTGTTTTTGTAGAGCATGCAGGCCAACGAGATCGTTATGATAGAGACAGAGATCGTGAGCCTTATTTTGATCGTCAGAGTAATGTCATGGCAGATCATCGAGATTTCAAAAGGGATCGGGAGACACATAGAGATCGAGACCGGGATCGTGGTGTTATTGACTATGAGCGGGATCGATTTGACAGAGAACGCCGGCCTCGAGATGACAGGTATGCTACGAGAAATATCTTTGCCGGGTGTGCAGATTACCATATACTGAAGTTCAGCAAAAGTCAGTGTAGTTAAAGGAAATATGGGAAATGATGTATTCTTCTCATGTATGTGTGTGTATAATTTGAAGAAGAGTATCAGTTTTCAGGAAACTAGATGCTTGAGTTTTGCAGGCTTGAATTCCAGGGAGTTAAACAGGAGATGGAGATAGCCAGAAAGGAAAGGAAAGAGTATTGTCAACAAAGTTGTAGTCATTGCTTAATTAATAGGCAGAAAATTTATTTTTGCTATTTGTGAGCTCTGTGGTTTTGTGTAGGCAAGGCAGATCTAAATGGGAAAGCAAAATAAAAATATAAATATTGACTATATGTATAGTAACTACCCATAGAGAAAATTGGGCAGATAATGGTGTTGCATTACAAGAGACCTCCATATATTTTTTATTTACCAAAGCACTTCCTGTTAAACCTTCTAGGACTCAGTCATATCGAGACAAAAAAGACCATTCCTCATCCAGAAGAGGGGGATTTGATAGGCCATCCTATGATCGGAAGTCTGACCGACCAGCCTATGAAGGACCGTCCATGTTTGGAGGTAGATTAGTGCCTTATTAACTATAAAGATGCTGAGAATTGAAAACCACATGAGATGCTTTCCATTGTAGTTATGGATTTAAACTTTCAGAGTAAAATGCACTCACAGATAGCCATGTAATTGTTTAAATAAAATGTAAACTGCTTTTTTTTACATTATTAAAGAAATTTTGGAAGCTAGAAACAAAATCAGTTATAATCCCACCACTTACCATACCACAACTATTGTAATCTTGTATATTTCCTGTCCTTCTCTCTTCACATACATATTAATGAAGTTGAAATCAAAGTATAAATACAGTTTCTTTATCATGCTTATTCCCATTGAGGTTGGACTGTATACATTTTTCCGTATGTAAACCTATTATATTAATGGCTCTATGATAGTCCATCAAGTAGATAAGATATAAGACTCTTATTTTTGGACATTTAGGTTGCTTTTAGTTTTTCACTGTTATAAGTTACACTTAAACTAGAAATTCATACTTATTTATAATGAACAAGCTTTCCTAAGCTGGTGACTCATTTTCAAAGCTGTAAAGCAGAAGTTACATGCAGACAGACTATAATCATACTCAGGACTGTTCAGGAGTATATGTTATTCTTCTGTATTCTGTTACTTAACTTTTTTCCTAAGTTTAATACAAACAAGGGTGAATTCATTATTTTTCAGAACATTCTTTTTGCCTGAAATCATACCTACATGTTTTCATTTTTTTGATTTCAGTAGATTTACATTATCTTAAACTATCTCTAATTCAGGATAAAAGTGGCCCCCAAATCACCATAAGTGGTATTATCTTAGGAGTGGAGAGGGTTAAAATTTTAGATAATTACTATATAGTTAGTAATTTTGTTCAACTGCTGGAATCCTAGGGGAACGAAGAACTTACCCGGAGGAGCGAATGCCCCTGCCAGCTCCTTCACTAAGCCACCAGCCACCTCCAGCCCCACGGGTTGAGAAGAAACCTGAATCTAAGAATGTGGATGATATTTTGAAACCACCTGGTCGAGAAAGCAGACCTGAGAGAGTGAGTTCTATGTAGCTGACTAGTTTTCTTGCAAATTAGAAGCTGATAAGAGATCTTTTTAGTATCCTGAACAGAATTTCTGTGCTTTTCTGTGACATATTTTTTTAATTTTTAAACAATTTAAAATTTATTTTATTAAAGTATAGTTGATTTGCAATGTTGTATTAATTTCTACTGTACAGCAAAGTGATTCAGTTGCACATATATACATTCTTTTTCATATTCTTTTCCTTTATGGTTTAATCACAGGATACTGAATATATATAGTTCCCTGTGCTATACAGTAGGACTTTGTTGTTTAATCCATTCTATATATAATAGTTTGCATGTGCTAATCCCAAACTCCCAATCCATGCCCCCCTCCCCCCTCCCCCTTGGCAACTACAAATCTATTCTCTATGTCTGTGAGTCTGTTTCTGTGTCATAGTTAAGTTCGTGTCATACTTTAGATTTCACATACAAGTGATATCATATGGTATTTGTCTTTCTCTTTCCAACTTACTTCACTTAATATGATAATCTCTGAATCCATCCATGTTGCTGCAAATGGCATTATTTCATTCCTTTTTTCTGGCTGAGTAGTATTCCGTTGTGTATGTGTACTATATCTTCTTTATCCATTCATCTGTCAATGGACATTTAGGTTGTTTCCATGTGTGATACAGTATTCACATCAGATTTAAGGCATCTTACCATCTCCAAATCATCATAAAATCTTATAAACTGCCTACCCTGTAGAATCTAAGAAACTAGAGCTTAATTGCTTGGCAAAAAAAAAATGTTGAAAATTTTAGAAAATAATTCATGAGAGCTCATTTAGTTGCACTTTGAAGAAGGGAAAAGAGGATTTGATTTTATGGCATGTGGAACTAAAAGAGGGAGAATTAGGAGATTTGATTAGTTTAGACTTACTTTCCTAGTGACCTCCATATGTATACATTCTTAAATTTATCTTATATTGCAAAATAATTAGATTTCGTTTAAATAAACTGGTACTGGAGATTTCCATTAGAAGTTTGACTCTGTATATGTATGTCTGTCACTGTTTAAAAGTCTATTTCATTTATTATTAGTATAGTTACTCCAGCTTTCCTGTGGTTGCTGATATATCTTTTTCCCTCCTTTTAATTTCAATCTATTCATGTCCTTCAATCTAAAGTATGATTCCTATAGACAGCATGTAGTTGGATCATGTTTTTTTAAGCAGTCTGATAATTTTTGCCTTTTAATTGGATAGTTTAAATCCATTCACATGTAATGTTATTATTTATATAGATGGCTTAAGTTCTCTGGGTGGTGCTTTGACTACTGTGGCCTGGGTTCAGTCCCTGGTCAGGGAACAGATCCCAGAAGTCACACACTGCAGCCAAAAAAAATATAGAAAAGAAGAAGGTATAGATGGCTTAATTCCATTCCTGGATTGTTCAGTTGTATTGAAATACAACTGATTTTTGTGTATTAGTTGTATATCCTTCAACATTGCTGAACTTATTTATTGGTTCTAATAGATTTTTAGTGAATTCCTTAGGATTTTTCCTGTCTCTAAGATCATGTAATTTGCAGATGAAGATGGTTTTACTTCTTACTTTCCAACCTGTATGCCTTTTTTCTTTTTCTTGCCTCATTGCTCTGACTGGACCTCCAGTACAGTGTTGAATAGACGTGGTGAGAGTGGACATCCTTGTCTTATTCCTGGTCATAGAAAGAAAACTTTCAGTCTTCACCATTAAGTACTACATTAGCTTGGGTTTTCATCAGATGTCCTTTATCAAGTTGAGGAGGTTCCCCTCTATTCCTAGTTTGTTGAATGTTTTTATCATGAGACGATGTTGGATTTTGTTAAATGCTTTTTCTGCATTGAGATTTTTCTGTTTTTTATTATATTAGTATAATTATATTGATATATAATATTGATATAATTTTTTATTATATTGTTATAATTGATTTTCAGATATTAATATGTATCTCTGGGATAAACCCTACTTGGTCATGTTGTGTAATTTTTTTTTTAAATATACTTTAAAAAAATATCTATTTTTATTTTTGGTTGCATTGGGTCTCAGTTGCAGCACACAGGATCTTTTGTTGTCGTGCTTGGGCTCTTCGTTGTGGAGTGTGGGCTTCTCTCTAGTTGTGGCACTTGGGCTCAGTAGTTGCAGCACACAGTCTCTCTAGTTGTGGTGCACAGGCTCAGTAGTTGCAGTGCATGTGCTTAGTTGCCCTGTGGTATGTGGGATCTTAGTTGCCCAACCAGGGATCAAACCCTCATCCCCTGCACTGGAAGGCAGATTCTTAACCACTGGACCACCAGGAAAGTCCCCATGTAATTCCTTTCACGTTGCTGAATTCAATATGATAGTATTTTGTTGAGAATTTTTGTATCCATCATTTTCTTGTGATGTCTTTGTCTGGTTTTGGTATCAGATTATATGCTTGATTTGAAATGCTGGCCTCATAAAATAAGTTGGGTATTGTTCCTTCCTCTTCTATTTTTTGGAAAAGTTTGTGAAGAGTTGGTATTCTTTAAATGCTTGTTAGGATTCAGTGATGAAGGCGTCTGGGCCTGGACTTTTCTTTGTTGGCAGTTTTTTGACTGCTAATTAAATCTTTTCACTTGTCATAGGTCTATTCAGGTTATCTATTTCTTCTTGAGTCAGTTTCAGTAGGCTGTGTCTTTCTAGGAATTTGTCCATTTGTGTAAGCTATCTTATTTGTTGGTATACAGTTGTTCATAGTATTCCTTTATAACCCTTTTAAAATTTCTGTAAGGCTGGCATTCATGTCCCTCTTTTTTTGTGATTCTAGTAATTTGAATCATCTCTCTTTTTTCTTAGTCTAACTAAGGGTTTGTCAATTTTGTTGCTCTTTTCAAAGAGCTAGCTTTTGGTTTCATTGATTTTTCTTTGTTTTTCTGTTCTCTATTTTATTAACCTGTTCTAATATTTATTATTTCTTTCCTTCTGCTTGCTTTAGGTTTGGTTTGTTCTCCCAGTATCCTATGTTGTATCTTCATTTTTATTTATCTCAAAGTATTTTCTGATTTTTCTTTTGATTTCTTCTTTGACTCATTGGTTATTTAGGAGTATGGTGTTTAATTTCTACATACGTTTGCATTTCCCAAATTTTAAATTTTATTCCATTGTGATCAGAGACATGCTTTGTATTATTCCCGTGTGTTAAGGTTTGTTTCACAGCCTATCATATGGTCTGTCCTGGAGAATGTTAGGTCATTGTTAACTCTAAGATCTCATTGTGAAAAAAAAAATCTCTGAGTGATTTTTTTTTCATTGTGTTTCAGATTGTTGTTATAATGAGAGGATTGCCTGGCAGTGGAAAGACACATGTTGCAAAACTTATTCGAGTGAGTATGGGAAAGTGAAAGAATCAGTTGCTTTTGTTTGTCACTTGCCTTCTTAGCAAGCAACATGGTATTGACACAGATATTTCTCATTTGATCCATTCTAGTTGGCCCATCTGGTAGATGCTGTCTCATAAATTTTGATCTGCTTATTAGACAGATACTTTTGCCCCTGCTTGATTTGAAATCGCAAGAAGATTGCATGGTATTTAGCCACAAGAAAAAACTTTGTGCACATTTACTAATTTGTTCCGTAAATTCTCTTTAACTTTCTTGAATATATGATTCTTAGGATAAGGAGGTAGAATTTGGAGGACCTGCACCCAGAGTTCTAAGCCTAGATGATTACTTCATCACCGAAGTGGAAAAAGAAGAAAAAGATCCAGATTCTGGAAAGAAAGTGAAAAAAAAGGTATGGTATATTCCTCTCAGATTACATCCTCATTCATAAATAGTGTTGAAAGGAAAATGTGTTCAGAGAGAAATGTGGCTTTTTTGAACACAAACTTTAGTACTCAGGTGTGAAGGAAAGACTGTAAAGTTTTCTCTGTCCAAATGGTAACCAGGGAAGAGATTTAAGATGATTCTTTGCTTTTGCTAACTCTGTATCGCTTTGGGGGGGTCTTAGGTAATGGAATATGAATATGAAGCTGAGATGGAGGAAACCTACCGCACCAGCATGTTCAAAACTTTCAAAAAGACTCTGGATGATGGCTTTTTCCCTTTCATCATCCTGGATGCCATCAACGACAGAGTTAGACATTTTGACCAATTTTGGAGTGCAGCAAAAACCAAGGGATTTGAGGTAGAGATTTAAAAGAACTTTAGAGTACTTTGTGTTATCATGTAAGCGCTGCATTGGTTTGCCTAATCATTATCCATTCTTTCTTAGGTGTATTTGGCTGAAATGAGTGCAGATAACCAAACTTGTAGCAAGAGGAATATTCATGGACGAAAGCTTAAAGAAATAAATAAGGTGATTTTTTTGAAGCATAGAGGGTGTAGTATTCTAAACTTCATTTTGCCTGTTTCATCACTGTTGTCTTCTTGTTTATCCCCTTTCAGAATATCTTTTCTACCTGCTTTAGTAAATGTTTCTTACGCTTTGAATCTAAGTGAAAGAGGTAGCCTAGCTCTTCCTGGAACTAGCCTGATAGACTTCACAGTATTAGTTAAATTTGTCTTAGATGTTCTCTTAGTCTTTCTTTGAGTAGTTTCCAGAGATAACTTGACCTCCTGAATCTCTCCATTAGATGGCCGATCACTGGGAAACTGCACCTCGTCATATGATGCGCCTGGACATTCGTTCTTTGCTGCAGGATGCTGCTATTGAAGAGGTGAGTGTCCTTTGGCTTGAAAGCAATGCACAAAAGCAACCTTTCTCCCCCACCTTTTTTACTTTGAAAAAAATTTAAATTACAGAAAAGTTGCATGACTAGTATTAATATAAGAACACCTGCATGACTTTCGTCGATTTACCAGTTGTTAATATTTTGTCACATTTTTCTCTATTTAGATTTCTTCTATTTCTTCTTTTTCTTGTTACTCCTCCTCCTCTTACTGTGGAACCATTTGAGAGTTAAAATGCAGACCTCATAAACCCTTTACTCCTAGATATTTCAGTAGCTATCTCCCAAGAACAAGGGCATTCTCTTACAAAACTAGAAGTCTCAATTATCAAATTTAAGAGATTTAACACTGATAAGATACTGTATTAGGTAATATAAATTTTCTGCCTTCTTTCATATACAATCCATATTCATATTTCACCAGTTGTTCCCATAATGTGCTTTATAACAATTTCTTAAAATCCAGGATCCAATCCTTTAATATAAAAAACATTTTTCAGCTATGTCACGATCATGAAAGACAAAGAATTTTTGAAGCGTATAGGCCAGTTAGCTGTTTTGTAGAATGCCCCTCGATTTGAATTTGTCATGATCAGCTTCAGGTTAAACATTAGCAGGAATGCTGCGTAAGTGACATTGTGTTCTCAGGGCATCAGTCGTACCAGGAGTCACATGATGTCAGCTTATTTCATTATTGGTGACTTAAATTTTGATCCCTTGGTTCAGGTGATATCTATCAAATTTTTCTACATTTTTTTCTTTGTAAAAAGTAATCTGTAGGGAGGTACTTTGAAACTGTTAACAACCTGTTCCCTGACAGATTTTCACAGATTGCTAATTCTTGTCTAAATCAGTTATTCGTTTGAAATAAATAAATCTTTTTCATGGAAAAGGAGAGCTTTTTCTCTTTTAATCAGTTATATACTTTTTTAAAATTTGACCTCTTCCTGTGAATGAGAGTTATCTATACTCAATGTTATTGCTGTATTTTTATGTGTTTTTCCCTCCCCTGCCACTCCTCAAGCCATTTCCTTCTGGCTTCTGCCCCAGCCATTCTCTAGAGACTTTCTCACCAAAGATTTCCATGGCAATGGACAATTTTCATTTCTGTTGCTTAATTTTGCAGCCACATATGATGTGGTTGACCCTGTCCACTTTCTTGAAGACATTTTTCTCTTGGCTTCTGTGAGTCTACCTTTTCCTGGTTTTCCTCTTTCTTCTCTGGCCATCCCTTTTCAGTCTCCTTTGCTGGCTTCTCTTGCTACCCAATCCTTAAATAGAGCCCTTTAGGGCTCTATCCTGGGCTCTATTTTCAATCTGCACATTCTGTAGAGATAATCAGTCTTTTTGGTACCTTGGATTGCCACTTACATGCCCTAAATATTAAATTGTAAAGGCTGGAATGAATTTTATCAATATCTTAACAGTAGTTATATCTGAGTGGAGGGGTTATGGGTGATTTTTATAATTCTACCATTATTTTCCAAATTCTCTACCAAAAAATATGTATTACCTTAGTACACCTGAAACTCAACCTATTCAATATGTAATTCATCCAAACCTGTTCCTTTTCTAACATTCTCTATTTTAGTAATTAGACCCATCAATCACTTGGTTGCTGAAATCCTGCCTCTTTACTCTCCATTATCCTTGACTCTTTGCTCTCCCTTATGCCAGTGTTTGACTCTATCCCTCCATCACGTAGTCAGTCTACAAGTTTTGTCAGTTTTACCTTATAAATACTTCTCTAATCTATCTACTCTCTGTTTGCATTACTACTATTCTGAGCCAAGCTATTATCATCTGACTTTTCATTTTACCCTTTCTAACATTTTGTAATTTGAATCATACATGTTTTACTTGATTGAAAAGATACTAGCTAAAGGTTTCAGAAAGAAATCCCAGTAATCCATAATCATTCAAAACAGATAACCATCAACTTAGAACAGATCATTATACTCAACTTCCTAGGGAATTATAAAGACGGATATCCCAGGAAAATGAAAGGCAGGAATATCATCCTGTCTCTCAGTTCTGCTTCAAAGTTTAGGGTGTTAGAAATTACTTAGTAAGTAACAGTGAGTCTGTGTGTCTTGCTGTGGGCAACTGTGCTCATTTCATATCTCAGTGAGGAGCTCAACATTTTCCTAAATGTTAACTCAGTCTTTTTTGTGTGTGATTATTGCGGTGTTGTAGGTGGAGATGGAAGATTTTGATGCAAATATTGAAGAACAGAAGGACGAAAAGAAAGATGCAGAGGAAGAGGAAAGCGAACTGGTAGGAGACAGAACAACCACTTTGAACAAAGTGTCTCTTTATTAAAATTCTTAAGGGTTTAAATTCAGCTCTGTGATCAGATTACTATTGTTGATATACACCTTAATGGTAAAAGTTTCCATAATCATCTTCAAGGAGACTTTTGGATACTTTCTATTTTTCCCCTGACCAGAGGAAAAGAACCATCTACTGTGTTGTTACAAGAAAATACTAAGAATGCTAAGAAACTTACCCTTGTACTCACTCATCTATTTGTGGATGGCTTTAGGGGAATATACTTTTTAAGAAAATTAATTACATATGAAAGGGTATTCTTACATTCCAGCAAATATGTGGTACAGCCTACCCACTGTATACATAATTGTCTCTTCTTTGCTATAAGAGCTCAAAATTGAGTTTCTATAAACTGAGGCAGAAGAACTTATTGAATGAGGAGGCAGAGGGTTGCCACTGACTGCTGGATTTGTTCTTCCATGTTTTATCATATTAAGTGATGGGGAAAATGATTTGACTGTGTAGGCAATGAATTTTGCTTAGGCTGATTAAAGGCTTACGTAGTGTGAATTCAAAGTTCCCGTGTACCTACTGTAAATGCTTTTGATCACACCTCTGTAGTGATGTCTGCCTTACCTTGTCATTCAAGAATATGCGACCTATAGACTTATGTTATTTTCAGTGTTTGCTAATGGGGTGCAGAGATTAGCAATGCCTTGGAATAGTGTTGCTTTTTAAATTCAAAATATTATGTTTTATTTAATACTTCAGCCCTTGCTAAAGCTGCTTTTCATATTCTTCTGAAAATGTACAAAGCGAGAACCCTGATTCCTACCCCCTAGAGAATACATTCTCTCTAAGGTGTGGTCCCATCAACCCATGTGTGTTATAGAGGACTCTGGATAGAAACTGTGTGTTTGCAAAGAGATGGTGTCAACCTCTACATTCCTAGATTTCATATGTGGATTAAAAAATAAGCTTTAAAGTTAATGGCATTTGAGTCTCCTATTTTTTTTTCTTCAAAGTATTTTTATTAATTAGGTTGTATTTTGACATACATGATCTAAGATGTAGGCAGGAAGTTCACTTAAAGGTCCACGCTGTCCTGGAATATGGCTAATGACTAGTTTAGCTACTTGCAGCGTGCGTACTAGAAATCAATCTTGTGAGAAGTCTATAATGTTAGCTCTCTGAAGCTCTGTCTTCTTTTTGTGGACATTTCAGTTCAAGATATGGTTCATAACACCTGACTTACTTAGGTGTAGGTCAAAACTTGGAACTTTTAATTGAATGTACTATTAGTTTTAAAAGTGAAACACACTGTAATACTATATTTTTTCATCAGAAACACAGCAATGAAGCTTTAGAACGCTACCCTGCTGAACTATCTCTTTTATTTCCAAGTAGCCTAACATTTCATACAGTGAGAAGATGATTTTAAGTTTTAAGGAAGAAAAGGGTGGTTCCAGCAGGGGGAAATTAATGTACTCATTTTGCTTTATGTTATAAAACTTCTCTTAACCTTTTTTCAAAATGCAGAATCCAGATCTTCTACTGTTGGATTCTATGCCAAGAGTAAAAGATTCTTGGAAAATTTTAATCAAAGGGTTAAGAGCAAGACTCGTGTCATTCAGACCATTTTAATGGAATTTTCACTAAACTTTACATTTTCTACTCTGTACTGATTACTACAGCTGGGTGAAATCCAAACTTTTCTTGGTTAAGAGACTCATTTGTGGAGGGGGGATCATTGGTATAATATTTTGTCTTCTTTAGTACTTCAGTGAACCTCATAGATCTGACTCAGAATTTATAAATATATTATTCTAGTGATGTTTAAGGTTTTCAGATGATTTTTGAGGTATAACTGTACAAATTACATCAGTAGTAAACTTTTAGCACCATCACTTCAGCCTTTGTCTTGGTTTGTTCTAAACATGTATTTGGAAAAGATGGTATAATTTATAATCTGAAATACTACCTAATTAGTCGAAATTGAATTATTAGTCTGGCTTAAAGACTAAAAATGCATAAAACCTGTAGATTTCCTGGAAGAATGATGATGCTTTAGTAAACTCTTACACAGAAGCTATTGTCATGAAATGTTCAACATACTTTCCAACTTTACCTGTGTGTCAGTCTGTTCTATGAACTTGAACATTCCCAGTAGTAGAAAGAGATATTGATTCTTAAAAGAAGATGCTGACACCTTTGATAAATCTGTCCTATATGAAAAGTCCTAATAGCAAAGTTCTATATGTTAAGATCTAATAGAGAACAGAGTCCAAATGAAGGAAAAGGGGAATCAGTGAATTATGTGGAAAAAGCATACACTTGGTAGGCGAATAAACTGAAAGGCTTACTATATAGCTAAATAGGTACATTGGGAAATTTGAAAATCTTATGTAGGACTTTGAAATAAACCACCCAGTTATTTTATTAAATAAGATATAAATTGCCTGTGGAGATTTATGATTTTTCATATAATAGAAAAATGGGATTTTTAAAAGACATCAGAAATAATAATCTAGTTTCCAACTGGTGAAAAAGTAATGCTCTGAAATTGATTCCGTAAAATTAGTCTTTGTAAGATCTAACTGGTAAATGGATTGAGTCATTTTAAAATGAAGTTCAGCTTCATAATTGTGTTCAGTAATACCAAGTTTTCTCCTTTCTTTTGAGTATCTAAAAGTACACTGGAATATAAAGAAACTGTCTTGAAGAACACTCTTTGGACCTCATGACTACTATCACTTGATAATAGCAGTTGTATTTAGAAAATAACCTAGCTAGTATTATAAATCCTCTGCTACTCTGAATGATATTAATTTAGCACAGTAACTACCATACATTCTTACCATATAGCTATATAGCTGTTGTTCAGACTGCAGTGGTGTGTCCTGAACTGTAGTTGCCTCAAAGCGCCTTCATGATACTATTCTAAAGTGACTATTCTGAAATCTGGGCAGTGAAGTTTGGTGAATTTGGTAATTCAGTTTCTTCAAAGATAATGAGACTGTGTTTTCCCTAAGGATATATTTATAAATAGTGAGTGGAAACTGAATCCATTCCCAGTTTTAATGCTTTTCCAATTCAAAAGTGATATGCATGTATGTGTCTCTTTCTAACCCTTCGAGCTTCTCTCTGTGTACAATTTAGGGTTACATTCCGAAAAGCAAATGGGAGATGGACACATCTGAGGCAAAGCTAGGTGGGTATTTCCTTTTTCCTGTTTTTATATGTGATACCTGATGGTAATGGTCATAGATCTTTCTGCTGTAAGAAGAATAAATTTCCCAAAATTTCTGCGTAAACGAAGATTTTTGGCCTACCTTACATCCCCAGTCTATGTTGCTGGCTTTCATTTATGTCTTGTGACAGAGTGAAAGAAGAGTATTTTAAAAGAACTACCTTCAGTATCACTTAAAGTTTTTAGAGTAAATGGAAATATTTGATAAATTTAGTAATAAAATACTGTCACTTCTAAAATCCATTCATTTGTATTAATCAGAAATGTTGGTGTAGGTGAGATTTCTACTTTTTTAAAAGAATATTTAACTGCAGTCCAAAGATGACCTGATTATGAATACTTTGGGTAATGGTAGTGATAGTAATAATAAATATTGAAGTTTAAAAATTAATTAAAAGACAGTTATTCTCCTTGTATAATAAATTAGTTTCTAGTCAGGGAGGTAGATACATAACTCAGGTTTTTGAGGAGCCTGCTTTGCAAGATTCCATTTAAATTTTCCAACTTGTATTTAGTGTGAGATTACAAGGTAAACTGGTGAAAATTATTGTCTAAATCAAAAATTGGAGTTGCTTAACGTGGGGTTCTTTGTCAAGCAGAAAATTATACATATCCAATGGATTTTCCTCCAATAATTCATGGTAATATCGCAGAACTATTTTTTTTAACCTCACCTGAAGAGAACCATTTAACATGCTGATTAAAGTGTGTTAGTAAATAATTTAAGATAATGGTATAAGATTTTAGAAAGATGGACCTTACTAATGTATTAAGTATGACTGTTGGTCTGTGCATTCCTCCTTCTGGAATTATGCTGCAACTCCAAAGCTGAAGTAACCATAGAAATATATCTTAAATTTATAGAACAAATTTGAGTCATTTAGCTGCTTCACTGTTTGGAACATATTATCTGTGTTTCTGACATCAGAGGGATGCATTTTACACACAATTGCATAGGCTATGCTTTTTATTTTGCCCAGCTGATAATGTGAGCCATTGATGTTGACCAGGTCCCATTTTAAAAGATAATTCGGTAAACTGTAGTATTGCCTTATTGTTGGGATGGGTGCTTTGTTGCAAAGTCTAGAATATTTTTCTAGTGTATGGCATGTGAAAATTATGTGTTTACTGACATGTTCTTGCATTCGTCCTCCCTCTGTGGGAAATCTTAATAATAACCAACTGTCTCCTTCCCTAAACTTTTAAAGCATTCATCACAAATTACTTTTTTAATAATAATGCTTTGGATATGTTTATTTTAAGATTAGATTAAATCTGAAGTTCTATACTTATAGAATAACCTATAAGACTATAAGGTCATTTCTCTCTTTTCTGGTGCTCTAAATGGTGATTATCTTTTGGGGCAAAGAGAAATTGTAATTAAAGAGACATGGGGATTATAAAATATTTTAGCTAAGTATATAATCTTTAGAGGCCTCATGTAATGTATTATCTAGGATAATGCTTTATTTTTAAACTTGAGCCAGTCCACTTTCTATTTTCCTTTCTAATTTCTAAAGAGGAAGGAGAATGGAATTTAGTTATGGTGATTATTCAAGATAATATGACATTAATCTTAGTATCAATTTCCAGGAAAAATTCTGGCCTGTCTACTCTTTGCTTCTCAGAAAATATATTTTATACAAATTCAGTCCATTTTAAAGACAGAATGTTAGACAGTGAATTCCAGAAATAGAATTGTTAAATAAACTATTTCAATTAAAGGCACTAAAGATCTAGTAATGAATCTAGGAAATAGATTCTTACACGTTTGCAGTTGGGTTTTTGTTTGTGACAGTGATGTTTCATATTATGACTTGCCTCTTGCACCACCGTGTTGTCTTGAGAGCTAAATCATGTGTAGAGGAAGGCTGATGGAGTGTGAGCATTCCTGAAAGTGCTTGCTTCTTTGAGATTGGTCCATGGAGCCAATTGAGAAGAAGAAGAAAAGCCTAAAACGTGAGGCTCTTCATTTGAGAATTAGCCTATTTATGTTGCCTTTCTTATCATAACAAATTCAATACATTTGATTACCAGGTACAGTTTATTTTTTTGAATATTTTACCAACATTTCTTAAATTACTCTTGGTAATGTGATTATGCTGGGTGGAAGCATATTAAGCTTTAGCAGTGTCATACTTTGAGCCAGACAAGCTGAATCTGTAACTGAGGAATTTTGACTACAAATGAGTCTGCCAGTGAGAAAATGCTCACTTACCGATAATCTTTCAAAGAGCTGTTAAATCTCGTTGTAGAGTCTTGATCTGTGTTCATTTAAGTACAGTATAGAGTTCAGCCTGTGTGTGAGTGTTAAATTGGAAGTGATGTAATTTTAGAAAAATTCAGAACTGGCCTGAGCTGCATCTGGGATGGGTGTCATGGAGTTGTTGAAGACTGCCTGTGGCCCACCTTCAGTAGCACCTGACTGGCTCCTTTCCAGCTAGGACACAGGCACCCAAATGCAAGGGTGGGTGTTACATGCCACATCAAATGCTGGGATTCAGCATTCAAGCTACTTAAATTCCACTGACATGATTTTGGTTTCTCAAACTGTGAAAAACCAAAAGAATATTTGAGACTGTTGTCATCCTAATTTAGGTTTTTTCATATCGAGTACTTTTGCTTTTCTCATCTCAGTGTCATTTGTCTCTGCTTATGAGTTATTGTGTACTGGCCTTCTACATGTCAGGCGGTTTCATCTCTTCACAGTTGGTATGTAATTATCATTTGTATAGGCACATAACCCTTGTGTGTTCACCATGAACAAATTTTCAGAAGTATCATTTATGTTAAGAAAATATGTAGATGTATCTAAAATTTTTTTCTGTTCTATAATGATAATAATAATTATAATAATAATAATAATATACTGTTTTGAAGATGTGGTAAAATTCTGTGACCTGCCAAGTTGGATGTTTAAACTTTCATCTTCATCTTAAAACTTCACCCTTTGAAATTCAAACCTCTGAAAATCATTAGTATGAGTGTAATGGACACCAGTCGTCTTCTGTAACTAACAGATACCCCAGATTCCTCTTCCTTCACCTTATGCCATACATCTGTGTGTTTGGGTTTCCAGGATGCCATGTGGAAGAGGTATGAACCTTTCTTCAGCCCCAAGAAGGAAACGTTAAACATGTTGTGCACAATAAAATTTCAAATTAAACATTACAAACAAGGGTGTTCAGACTAGAAATACATGCTCTTCTGAACTTCCATGTTGCCAGTGTGGGACTCCTGGTGTGTAACTCCTGTCATACACCCAGTGTATGAGGAAAAGTTCTTGCAGTTTTCACACTGCCCTTCTGTATTGCTGCCTGGCCATGTTCTATTTTTGGAATTGAAATATGAAATTTTCCTTCGAAGTATGTTAATGTGGAAGCTGATCTTACTGATTGGAAATCCTTTGAGGTTTATTCAATAAGTGTGTTGGAGCTGCCTACTCTTCTGCTAATACTGTACACTGTTGAACTGAGAATAGTTTTACTGTTTGTGGGACTTTGTTGGTTTCCTAATACCATATTCTATGTCCCTGTGTAATCAAGGTGTCACTTCTTTAAGATCTTGTATAATATGGCCTGTCATACACATGTAGGTCAGAGCCATTTGGTACAGCATGTGATTTACAGAGGAGATTAGAAGACTGTTTCTGTTGAACTCATCCATGTGAAAAATTTTCCAAAGTGATATGATAAAAATTTCTTGAGTTTTGTAAAATGTTGTAGTTTGCCTTGCTAATTTTTCAATATTATTGCTTTTATGGGAGGAGGGGCTTAGGAAATAAAAGCTTTGCCAAGTATGCAAAATCTTACTGGTTTTTGAGGCCTGTGTGGTATGCACAGTTAGTTGTGTGTGTAACTTATACATTTGAAGCATAAACTCACCTTGCCTCCTGCTTGCATTGTACTTTTCATGTCAAGTTCTCTCCATCTTGATGCCTAAAAGGTTTCTATTATACACACTCTGCACCATTTATGGAGTTAAATGAAGTGTGGTTATTGTGTGTTTCTGAATGGTTAGGTTTTCCTTTATTGACCTGCTTAATAATAGTGTGTTTATAAAAACAGATGACCCAAAAGTTTAGTGCTTCAATGTATCATATATATATATGTATGTATATGTATATATATAAAACATAATATTTCACGTGTAGATTCAAAATCAGAATTAACAACCAATAAAAAAGACCCCACACATTTTCATCGCATGTTCTCGAAGACACCTGAACTCACATCTTGTAATTTCTGAATCAGCAATCCCTGTTCATTTAATTGATTACAGTTTGGGGCCTTCGGAAAGCCTCTCAGATTGCGGATTCAGAAAGAAAATTCAGATCCAACCACTTTGGCTGACTAGCCCTTAGCCTCAGAAGGGTCAACAGCACTTCATAGTATAACCAAAGAAAGTGGTGATTTGTATAATCAACTTAGCCATAAACATTAACTCATGGCGAATCTTCTCACAATGGTCAAAATCCCAAGAAACTGTTAATCTAAGACCTTTCTAAGCATTAGCTTGGCTCATTAAGTTCTTGTACTACTTGCTTTTCATGTAACACAATATCACACATGATTGCAGATCTAATGGGTGGTGTTAATATTATGTTAAAGAAAAAAAAAGAATAGAAGAGATTGCTTTTAGAAAAACCCAACGTTGCATTTTCATCAGAACATGAGAGCTGAGGTATTGTGATTTTAGGTGGGGTGGGAGGATAAGAAGGCCGGGAAACAAGTGCCTTCTCTTGCTCTGCCCATATTTATTACTTAAACCAACATGGTAATCTAAAGGCTGCCTATATGAACACCAGATAAACAATGGAAATTGCACAGAATTTGATATTAACCCAGCCAAGAAGATAGTTTGGATCTGCAAGTGATGCTGCTCTCACAAATGCGGCTGTGCCCTCTGACAGTGTTCCAGCCTTCTTTTCCCTTGTTTGTGTGTCGTGTGCAAACTCACACTCTTCGTTAATGCTGCGGCTCTGTGTTTGTCCCTCAGACAAGTTGGATGGCTTGAGAACTGGTACTAAAAGGAAACGTGACTGGGAGGCTATTGCCAGCAGAATGGAGGATTACCTTCAGCTCCCTGATGATTACGACACGCGTGCTTCTGAGCCCGGGAAGAAGAGGGTAAGAGACTGTCAATAACTACCAACAGATAAAGGGCCCATTTAGGCATCTGGTTTTCGAAAGTTATAGGCAGATAATCATATGAATGCTGTTTTTTTAGAGTGGTTTGGTTTATACTGTATCATATTACACATTAAAAAGAGTCAGACCTTGCAAATTATCAGATCAAAATGTACAAATAACTTAAAAAATGGAGAACAGAACCTCACATGGCTAGTATGTTGTCAACCTTAAAGGAGTTTGGAGTGTGCCATTTTGTCCTGAGGCAGAAGAGCCAGGTGCAGAGTAGAGTATTGAAGAGAACCTGGGACTTCTTAATGGGTTAGATGTAGGGGGTCCAGGATGGATGGAACCAAAAGTGACTCTTCAAGGTTCTGGCCATAAGCATTCCATGTATGTGGTGCCATTTACTGAGTTATCGAAAAATAGGGGAGACCTAAGTTTGAGAGTGAAAAATCAGAAGTTCAGTGAGGTACTAGTTAAGTTAGAAGTGATAATAGGACTCAGGACTCCAAAATTTAGAAATTCAGATAGCGGTAAATGTTTTAAGAAGTAAAGAGTAGTCTATTGTTAAATGATGCATAGAAGACAAGTAAATTGAGGAAAGAGAAATAGCCGTTGGATTTGGCAATGTGGAGATTGTTGATGTTTGATCAAAAACAAAAAAAAGTCAAGCTTTCTTAGAGAGTTGAAGGACAGAAGCCAACTTGGAGCAGATGGAAGAAGAATAGGGAATCAGGAAGTACAGAACAGTAAATATAAATAACTTTCTGAAGAAGCTTTGCTATGATAGGGAGCAGAGTAATGAAGCCAGGATGTTGGGTAGGTCTTCCACATAGATATCAAATTCAATAGAAGTGATATTTGTATATATCCTTTAAAACAAAATAAAGTAAGAGGGATCATATTATATATGATCTGCATAAACCTTTTCCAGCTAGTCTGTCTTGATCTTTCTATTTAAGTATATACAAACCTACTGTTCTTTTTTATTTATTTGTTTATTTATTTTGGCTGCACCACATGGCTTGCAGGATCTTAGTTTCCTGACCAGGGATTGAACCCAGGCCCTCGGCAGTGAAAGCATGGAGTCCTAACCACTGGACCGCCAGGGAATTCCCTACCATTCTTCTTAAATGGCTGCCAAGTGTGCCATTGTTTGAGTGAATAATCAGTTATTTATCCAGTGCCTTATCAGTGGATGCTTATGCTGTTTTCATTTTATTGCTAATATAATACTATGGTGACAGTCGTATGCGTATGTCTTGGCATCTTTTTGACAGTATTTCTCTAGGGTATATTCTTAGCCTTAAAGCTGCAAGCTCATAGAATATGATTTATCATTCTGACAGATATTGTGTGATTGTTTTCCGAAAAAGTTGCACGTATTTATACACCCGCATGTAAGTAAATAAATGGCTCTTTTCCCACACTTGCACCAGCAGTGCTGTTACTGAACTTTTTAGTTTTTGACAGTCTGATAGGTGAAAAAAAAAATGGTATCTCATTTTGCATTTCTCTGAGTAAGAATGAAGTTGCTTATCATTTCTTTGTCTTTACACATCATTTCTTTTTTATGAATTCCCTTAGTACTTTAATATTAAAAGGATATTTATTATAACAATAAAAATGCCAGTAAAACTTCATTACAGTGGATACCATTAAAAAGGACTCCAGGTTTCAAAGCTCTTTTAAATATTGCATTGCAGACAGTCCCTAGACCTGCCCTCTTATTCTAGTTTTGTTTTTTTTTTGTTTGTTTGTTTTTTTTATTTTTATTATTTTTATTTTTTTATTTTTTTGGCACACGGGCTTAGTTGCTCCGTGGCATGTGGGATCTTCCTGGAGCTGGGATCGAACTCATGACCTCTGCATTGTCAGGCGGATTCTTAACCACTGCGCCACCTAGGAAGCCCTTCTTATTCTAGTTTTAAGGTTGGGGCAACAGAGGTAGAAATAGCTCTTCCTTCATACGGATGGCCCAGAGGCACATGAAAAGCTGCTCAACATCACTAACTATTAGGGAAATGCAAATCAAAACTACAATGAGGTATCACCTCCCACCGGTTAGAATGGGCATCATCAGAAAATCTACAAACAGTACATGCTGGAGAGGGTTTGGAGAAAAGGGAACGCTCTTGCACTGCTGGTGGGAATGTAAATTGATACAGCCACTATGGAGAACAGTATGGAGGTTCCTTGAAAAACTAAAAATAAAGTTACCATATGACCCAGCAATCCTGCTGCTGGGCATATACCCAGAGAAAACCATAACGCAAAAAGACACATGCACTCCAGTGTTCACTGCAGCACTATTTACAATAGCCAGGACATGGAAGCAACCTAAATGCCCATCAGCAGTTGAATGGATAAAGATGTGGTACATATATACAATGGAATATTACTCAGCTGTAAAAAGGAATGAAATTGGGACATTTGTAGAGACATGAGGATGGACCTAGAGGCTGTCATACAGAGTGAAGTGAGTCAGAAAGAGAAAAACAAATATCGTATATTAACACATATATGCGGAATATAGAAAAATGGTACAAATCAACCAGTTTGCAAGGCAGAAATAGAGACCCAGATGTAGAGAACAAACATATGGACACCAAGTGGGGAGGGGAGGGGAGGTTGGGGGGGATGAATTGGGAGATTGGGATTGCCATATATACATTATTAATAAGAAATAAAATATCAAATTGTACACTTCAAATATATGCAATTTATTGTATGTCAATTTTATCTCAATAAAAGTTCTTAAAAAAAGGAAATAGCTCTTCCTTGGGAATAATAATTTGGTGTAACAGTGAATAATCTCAAATGAGAAATGTGTTTCTCTAGTTCATTTTTAGTCAGGAAAATATTACTCTCTTCAGATAAGGAATGTGTGATCCCAGGTAATTTACTTTGTAAGCTGGGTGGACAAAGAGGGTGAGCTGTACGCATCCTCATTCTTTAAAGTGGCTCCTCTTTTCGCTCTCCTCCCTGCTTCCCACCCTCATCTCAAATACTTGTTGACCCGGAAACCACTTACCAAAATCAGCATCAGAACACAAGGAAATCCTACAGGTAGCAAGGAATATAGGACTCACGACTCATTCCTTTCCTGGGGTCTCTCTTTTTTATTTATTTATTTATTTACTTATTTATTTATCCACTTATTTTATGGTCTGTTGGGTCTCTGTTGCCGCACACGGGCCCTCTCTACTTGCGGCGAGCAGGGGCTACTCTTCATTGCGGTGCTCGGGCCTCTCATTGTGGTGGCTTCTCTTGTTTTGGAGCATGGGCTCTAGGTGCGCAGGCTTCAGTAGTTGTAGCATGTGGGCTCAGTAGTTGTGGTGCATGGACTTAGTTGCTCTGTGGCATGTGGGATCTTCCCGGGCCAGGGATTGAAACTGTGTCCCCTGCATTGACAGGCGGATTCTTAACCACTGCGTCACCAGGGAAGTCCCTCCTGGGGTCTCTTGATTCCTATAATTCAGCTTTTTTATAAATATTGGGCAGGTTCCTGGGATTAATTTACACTGCAACGCAAAGGTAGTTCTGTAGAGTTGATCATATTAGAATTTTACCAAAATGGCGAGGTTTTAAAATATAATTTATTTTTTTTATTTCCACTTGCTTAGTTGGATATAAAATGGACTTTAATTTGTGTTTCTTTAATAACTGTGGAAAAGTGAACATTCTTTTGTCTGCTGAACTCATACATTTTAGAAATATTTTTGGTGACAATGGATAAAATATACATACCTGAAATTTTGAGTATTGATCAAGAGTTTTCTTTATTATAACTTATTAAAAATCTAAAAAAAATTTTAAATGCACACTTTTACTTTTAAAAAAATTTTTGGGGAGTTTTTGTTGCTGTGCGCGGGCTTTTCTCTAGTTGTGGCGAGTCGGGGCTACTCTTTGTTGCGGTGTGCTGGCTTCTTAGTGCGGTAGCTTCTCTTGTTGCAGAGCACAGGCTCTAGGCGTGCGGGCTTTAGTAGTTGCAGTGTGAGGGCTCAGTATTTGCAGCGTGAGGGCTCAGTAGTTGTGGCTCGCAGGCTTAGTTGCTCCACAGCATGTAGGATCTTCCCGGACCAGGGATCGAACCCTTAGATTCTTAACCACTGCACCACCAAGGAGGTCCCAACTTTTTTTTTTTTAAGTTAAGATAAATGGCAAAAAATTGAAATTGTAAATCTCAATAAATGTACCTCTAGGAAGATTAGGAGGGACACTGACATTTAAGAAGTCATTTCTAGTTGAAAGTTATTGTTCTGCTCCTTATGTTTTTAGTGTTTTGGTAAATTATTCATTCCTTCTACAGCATTGTATGTCTGTGTGTCAGGTCTGTGCAATTGGAGGCTTTTTAAGGAGTGGACCTCCGCTGGAGGATTCCAACATGTAAATAAATAATGTTAATATAGCATCAGTTTTGAAGACTTAGACTTCAAACTGCATATTTAAAAATTAGCTCTTAGTTTACTCAGGGCAAGATTAACTAGTGTGTTTAACCCTGTGCTAAGGGTATACTGTGGACTGGTTACCGTTTCTTTGTTCAGTGGCCACAATCCATCTGTCCATCCGTCCATCCATTCTTCACCCGTCTTAACCATAGTCATCTTTTGCTAAAATGTGTACCCTTGATCGCAAGGAGAACTGAGAGAGGGTGCATGAATCTGTCAAAATAAATACATCAGCATTAATGAGCAGAAGGCCCAGAGACCTTGGTAGATAGAAGCCCATATTATTTGTTAGGCTTTTTACTAAGGCCCATGAAGGAAATCGAGCCATAGGTTTTCTACCCACAAAAACTCTACTTCGAAAAGAGTCAGGTGTTGTCAGTTTTTCCCCATGCTGTTACTATGTATCTTATCTTTAGCCAAGTGGTTGCTGAAAGCAACCCTCAGGGTAAAAAGCAAAAGAAGCCTAGTCATTTGATTACCATTCTTATAAATGATCATAGGGAGGGTCAGTGTACCTCTAAGAACGACTACACGTTTCCAGGTGCAGCGTGGATGAACCTGCTCTGGTTCCCTTTCCTTGTCGCCGATCAGTCACAGTAAATCACAAGCCATATTTAAAATACGGTCTCTGCAGACTTTGGTACTAGGCGCTGCAAACCACAGTTTCATAGTCTCTCTATAAGTATTTCATTTTTTACAGGATATATCTGCTTATATTTTTGAAATTAGTACTATAATATGTAACAATCCATATTTTAAAAATATCAGAATACCAATAGAAAATATCCCTTATCTACATATTTGTAGTTCTAATCTTGCCATAAATGATATCAGCTGAGTCTATCTCTTGGTCTCTCTATCTCATAAATGAAAGTAATAATACCAGCTCCATGTTTTCTAAGAATAAATTTCAAAAAAAATGTATTATGTGGAGATACATAAAACTCAGTCTTTGATCTAGGGTGTTTATTGTATGTTAGGGAAGAGAGATCAGTAAGTGGATAATTGTAATATAGTGTGGAAGTTCAAAACTAGACATGTCAAGATCCGGAAGTAACTCCAGGGACGCAGTGATTAATTATTTGATTGGCAAAGGACAAGAGGGATAAAGCAGGGGTTGATGACTAGACTCATGCCAGGTGGACCAGGTTAGAGCAGAGACGGTTCAGAAAGAGCGTCTAGTTTATGTAGGGTTACAGAGGTGAGAAATGGCCCAGTGTGCTCTGCGAGCTGGAAGTAATTTTGTATTGCTGTATAAAATGCCATGGTACTGCCCAGGGATGCTGCTGGAGAATAGACAGGGCCAGATCCAGAGGGACCTGTGCGCTTGGATTTTATTCTATAGGTAGGGCAAGGATTTAAAGCTGTGTGTATTTTAGGACGATTCCTCTGGCAGAGTGGATCAGAGGGAGTGAAAATGAAGATAGGAAGACTAGGTGGAGGTTAGTGCTTTACTTCAGGTAAAAAATAAAGCCAGTAAAAAAAAATTAAAAAAAAATAAAGCCAGTAGACTAAAAAGGAGTGACAGAGGAGTGGGAGAGGACAGGACTGAACTGAGGGCTGAACCGTTGGGAGCTGGAGTGGTTAGGACTTGGTGATTGACTAGAGAGTTTTCTTTCTGTAACTTAAGATACATGACTTTCTTCAATTCTCCACAGTTAACTTCTAATTTTTTAAACTCCTGGCTTCAAATTAATTATCCTACCCCTTAGACTATTCAGAAAGCTAAGAGGCTCTTTTGCATACTTATATTTTCTAAAGCCCAGCCTAATACTGTGTTCTTTTTAGGTGAGATGGGCAGACCTGGAAGAAAAGAAGGATGCAGATAGGAAAAGGGCCATAGGTTTTGTGGTCGGACAGACTGATTGGGAGAAGATCACAGATGAAAGTGGTCACCTGGCTGAAAAAGCCCTCAATCGAACCAAATATATATGAGACTTAGTTTTTGAATGGAGTCATTACTCCTCTAAGGTAAGGGTACACAGTCATATAAATAGCTTACTGTGTGTTGTTTTTGAAGAGTTTGAGATAAAGAAGACAGCATGCTTTGCTAAAAATGCTTCTCTTCCTATATTATTTTCTGGTTCTAAAAGAGTAAGTATATGCTAGTTGCATTTGCAATACAGGGTATTAGAAAAGGAAGCAATTTTCTGCAACCTGGCTTACTTATAAAAATACAAGACTTAAGAAAAGCTTGGATTCTGTATATTTGGGAAGGAGTGGAGTGATAAGAGACTAAGGTCTGCTGAATTTTCTGTTCCTGCTGTGACAGCCTTTTCTTTTCTTTCCAGGTGATTCGCGTTGAGGTGAACTGAAGCCAAGGCCTCACGGAGCTTCGTTGTGTGTCACTTTGCTTCCACGTTTCAGTTTTTGTTTTGTTTCTACTGCTTTAGTTTTTTAAAGTTCTCCAGTGTCCCCAAGAGGTATTAGAATCTTGCTCTACCTAAGCAAGACATTAATTTCTCTTTTTAACTACTTTGGGGAGGGAGGGGTTGATAGCTTAACTGCAAAAGCCAGGTGGCGATCTGCTGGAGGACTCCAACAGACAATGTTTCCTCCACTGTACAGGGTCACTATCTCTATCATCATTGCTTTGTGGCTGTTTTTGTTTTTTACTGTATGTAACTGGTAGCTGATTGTACTAGGATTAAAAAAAATAAACTTTCATGATAAAGCCGATGAGATTCATGGGCTATACAGCATGAGCCCCTTTCTCTTGTTTTCTTAGTTTTATTTTTATTGCTTTTTTAATATGGTGTGTTACATGCTAATTGAACATCCCAAAACCTCTTTCCCATTGACTATTATGTATCGCGATGATTCCATAACGTATGTTGTAAACACAAGGCTCAGTGATGTTCACAACACTTATCTTTGTTTTATAAGTGATTTCTTTCTCTATCTTTGTGTCTTGAAGACTAGTAGAGACAATTTCAAATATTCATCGGTTCCCTGGAGCACATCGGTTCTGTATCATGATGTTTTATTGTTTGGATCCTTCCTCTGCTCCTCCCTCTTCTTTCCTTCCTCTTTTTACTTTCTCTCTTCGTGTTCTGTTATGTTTTGATTTTTCCCTGATCTGGCTTTGACTCCTGGTGGACAAAACTTATGTACTCCATGAAGCTTGGGAGCTTGTTGCCTTACTGCTGAACTTGAATTGTTGATTTTTTAAGTCAAGATTGCAGGGCAGGAGTATGGCGATGCAGAGCACTCTGGCAGGCAGCCTTTAAGCCTGTCAGGTGTTTAGGTTCTTGCCAGATTGCTCATTATTGGGAAGCATGGCCTTCTGCATAGAATTTCTTCTCTTGTGAATGGTACCAGGTGGAGCCTAGAAATATACAGAGCTAAAACCTGAATATCGATCCTATTTAAAAACAGAAAAGGAGCTCTTTTCCCTTTTTCATTCTGCAAAGAAAAAAAAAAACAGTTATTTCCAGCTTGAGAGAAGACAGAGAAGAGACTTCTTTCTCAAATATCATTCCCACTATGTAATCTAACTCAGTAAGCTGTAAGTTTGTTTACAAAAGGCTTGAATATGTTGAAATGTTTACTTTTGGGCTGCAGATAAAAACCTTTTAGTTTCATGACCTACATTAAATACTGTATGAATAGAGATAAATATTTATTACCATTCAAATAGTATCATTTTGGGTTCAAGAACTTGAAATTATACTACTGAAGACTAACGGGCAATTCTGATGACTCTGTACTTTTTATCTTTCCTGCAATTCTGAATGTTTACATGTAAGAGGCTTTACGTTATTAACAAGTTAATATTGAATGTATAACTTGCTACATTAAGTAACTTCTGGTGATTGTAGTATTTGACAAGCAGCTTTGTTTATTGGCCGACAAGACATTTCTATGTAGAGATTTCTCAGCCGCCTTTATTGTGTTGAATGAAGGTACGTCACAAAATAATCAATAGAATTATCGTTTATACAAAGACCAACTTACTGATTACTGAATCTACCACATGTTTGTTCTCATCAAAAAACAAAACTTCCAGAATGTGTTCTTTAGTTCAGGAGGTATATGTGTTCTCATAGAGAATGTTTTACTTCAGTTTTCGTAACTTTTTTACGTTCTGACTGACAGTATTCAGAATGCCAATGAAATGAGAAGTGTCAATCACCCACAGATCACTTTAAATCTGTCATGTTTTTGCCCTGCAGCTGTGGTTTTGTGTCTGCAATCTTATGCTAAGAGTAGGTAGGGAAAAGTGAACAGGGTCAGAAATAGCCTCTGCTGATTTTTAGAAGATAACAGTTTAACATGACCTTAGGTGATGAACATAGAATGCTGCCTACTTTAGGAAACTGGTATAACGCGTAACCTCGATGAAAGGATATTAATGGAAAACAAAAAACAAAAAAACAGGCACCTAAAAGAAACTAATAGACAGTCAGTTGATATTTGACTTTGCTAGTCGGATATGGAACTGTTAAGAAATTCTTACGTTTGCATTATCGCTAGAAGCAGAATAGAAGAGAAAGATCAGGAATGTCTTGGAGAAATTCGGTGTGGGTAGAAATTGCCTTGATAACACAGATATTTTAAGTTTCTGAAGAGATGTCCATGGCATACAGAGGACCAAACTTGGGTTGCCTTTATTTGGTAGCATTTTACTGTTATTTATTAACATTGGTTTCCTTATCTCAGAAAGCTGCTTGGTACGTGTTTTTTAATTTTTATTTTAAACATATTAAGTTTATTTAAAATCTTTCAGGGTATCTGTGTCTCAGTGTTGAATTGGCCAAAAAGTTCTTTCAGGCTTTTCCATAAAATGTTGTGGTAAAACCTGAACAAACTTTGTGGCCAACCCAATACAAAATAGTCTGATATTGGGGAAAGTTCCGGTTATCTTTAACGTTTCAGATCTTTTAAACTAACTGTAAAACCTCTCACTTCAGCATTTCAATTCTACATGTAAACTCCCTGTGCAAGTAATGTGGTAGATGAGATGCAGGAGTTGTTTGGAAGTCATTTATTTAGGGTTAAGCTGGCATATTCAAAATACATTGTGACTGATTATAGAAATCAAAAGCCATTAATAATACCCGGTAGTCCGCTTGTTGACACTGATTTGATTCACATAATTTTCTAGAAGTTCAAATTTGATTAAAATATCAGTGGTTACTTCAGAAGTTTTTTTGGATAAAGATAAAATCTTGAATTTTCTGGTTGGATTAATTTCCCTTGTGAAAGAATTCTGATTGATGACTGGACAGATCAAAGTAAGTGCCATCTCATCTGGAGACCAAGTATTAAATTCTGAGTTGGGTTGACCAAAAATTTGTTACTTTGAAGTCACCTCAGCTTTTTTGTTTAGTATTTTATCTTCCTAACCACACAAGGTGCAGGTATTTTGGTAATAACAGACGTCATACTATTATTACCAAAATAATAATTTCCTAGAGCTGGCTTACTGCTAGGACTGTAAAAGCGGCTGGTTGTCAGCTACAAAGAGACCATACAGCTGTTGCAGATGGATTTCAGAGTTCAGAGTTACCAAAACTGAGATGAATTTTACTAGGCTATAGAAGAATGATTCCTCATTTCTAGTATTGACAGACCCTAGTATAAGTTCAGGTTCCTTTCTTAGAAGCTGTGTGACCTTAATCAAATTATTTACCCTATTTGAGCTCCAGTTTCCTCATCTATACAGTAAAAAAACCAAAAGTCGCCTATTAAAGGTTTCTGTGAGGAATAAATTGAGAAAAAGCTTGTAAAGCTGCTTGGCACAGTACCAAGCTCAAAAATTGGTAGCTGTCATCATCATCATTATTTTTTGACTTGTTCTTATATGTGCTTTTAAAATTGTCACCTTTTATAGTCAGCTACTATAAGTGAGGTAGGCCATATGAAATAGTGCAGTGAGTATAGGTTGAAAGAGTAGTGATTTAGAAGCATTTTCAGGTAACCAGTGAAACTGATCTTCGGAACCAATATGAAGGCTTAAGAGAATCACTTAGGTACAAAGGCTAATTAATAAGTACCCAGGAGAAGATGAGTAGTAATGGAAAGCTGTTGCCAGACCACATGTATGAACAACAGTGAAGGCACTGAAGCATTGATTTGCCTTGTCACATATTCAAAAAGAAAAACAGTAATTTCTGTGACTAAGGAGTACATTCATATGGTATAAAATTCAGAAGGTTCAGGAGTATGTATAGTAACAACTCCCTTCCATCCCAGTCCTCAGCCTCCCACTATCCCATCTATAGAGGCAACCAGTGTTGACTGTTTCTTTTGTGTCCCTTCAGAAAAATTCTCTGGTTAGCATTAACATTTTTGTTTCGGTTTACCCAAATGGTAGCGTGCTACACACGCTGCCAGGGTATTTTTTGTTTTATAGTATGTCTTAGAGGTCATTCTGGTCATATATAGAACATTCCCATTCTCATTCCCCCCCTACTCCCTTCTCCCCCTTCCCCCCCCCCTTCAGTTTTCCAGAAGTACCTTCTTATTATAAGGAGCTTTCCTGAACAATTTTAGAAATTTATCTGTATTTCTGTTCTTTCATGGCATGGAATATATACTGTGTCACAGGGTCTGTTTCTGTACAGTTTTCTCACATGTGTGGGTTTCTGCATCCACCCCCATCTTCTTCCCACTCCCACCTCCTATCTCTAACCCTAGACAACCACTGCTCTGTTCTCCATGTCTGTAATTTTATCATTTAAAGAATGTTATATAAGTGAAATCATATAGTGTGTAACCTTTGGGGATTGGTTTTTTGGCTTTTTTTCACTTGGTGTCATTCCCTTGACATTTATCCAAGTTGTCATGTGTATCAGTAGTTTGTTCCTTTTTATTCCTCAATAGCCTTCCATCCCATTCTCTTTTACAGCTGTAGAATGTTTTATTTTATGTCTTTACCATAATTTAACTTACCTTAAATTATGGTCTCTATTGATGGTTATTTAGGCTGTCTTTTGCTGTTATAAATTGTGAATTTCACATATTGTCATCATTCCACCACTTCTATACTTGCCTGATTTCTAGCAATGAAGGAGCACTACGAATGGCATCCTTTACATAGACATTCTCAGAGGGTGACAGGTGCTTAAGAGCCAGCACAACACACCACAGCGATGAACTGTCAAGGGAGATGACATTAATGAAATGAAAAAGGCAAATCTTGTTTCCTGGAAAACCCTGCGTGATAGAATTCTGACAAAGTAAAGAACCATGGTGTGTCTTAGAGGGCTAGAGTGGCCAGAGTGATGGTTCATGGTCCACACATGACTGAGAGTTAACACCCTGGTCCACTGTCCTCTGTACCTAGATATTTATACTTCTGCACCTCAGTGGCTGATCTGATCTCAGTTCTCAGGCTCTATTGCTGTCACATCAGACTGTAGTCAAGGAGCATTCTCATGACAGAGGCTGAGCTTCTGCAGTTATGGACAGCCTTCAGCTGCCAGCAGGAATTTGCATTTGTGATCTTACGAAGACCTGTGGACCTAATGGTTTACTACGTAGGGAGAAACTTGACTTTGAAGCGTCTACTTAAGAAGCTTGAACTTTCTACCAAATATTCACATCCTTGTTTTTGACAATAGTGATCTAGATTATAGATCCCTTTCCTATGATATTTGAAGAATTAAAATAATTTCTTCCACCATAACTTGAAATCACACTCTCAGATCTATTGTTTCTGACAGTGAGTTCCTGTTTCTTGACTGGGCGTGTCTAATTTTTTTTTTCTTTTACAGCATCTAGCTCAGTGCATGGCTCATATATCTGTAGAGTGAATAAATAGAGGGGATGCCTCCTATGTGATGGCAGTGGTCACTCATTCAGAGTCGGACAGGTGACACATGTGTGAGGCAGAGGGTGGAGACTATGGCAAACTGGAGAACAAGGTAGGTCCTGTTAAAGGGGAAGCAGCCCCTGCTCAGCCACAGCAGGTTTTGGCCATCTGGGGAATTGGATCGTGTGTTGCCAGATTTTCTGGGGTTTCAAGAGAAGTGAGAAAACTGGATTTTTATGTGAGATCTTCAGTATTTCAGCACCAGGATCTTTGCTGTTTTTTGTTTGGTTTATTTGGCTTTTTTGTAAGCGCTTCAGCCCACACAGGCTGCCTGCCTGTCATTTCACACTTGAAGGCTGTCAAGTTTAAATTGTTGTTTTTTAGGTAAGAGGTTGAAGAGACCTTTAGAGCTTATTCCTGTCAAGTTCCTTCGTTTTACAGGTGAAGTTTCTGAGGCTGAAAGAAGAAAAATGACTTGCTCAGTTACTTGATGGCAAAACAAGGCTAAAACTTGATTTTCCAGGTCTATAACCTGGCACTTTCTTTTTCCTTAACTACAACACCTCCTTCATGAGGGCCTTCATCAGGTCTAGGATGGCACATTCTCCGGTATTGAGCGTGTAGTGTGTGCGTGTGCACGTGTGTGTGTTTACTAGATTCTGTGGTCCTGGAACAGTGTGACTCAATTCAGTTGCCTCTGAAACCATCTTCCTTGAACTCTCAGAAGCAAAATGTAGCAGTACACATAGGTTCTCATTTATTAGTTAGATTGGTTGACACTTTTTAATCACAGAAGCTTAACAATTTGACTAAAGTATTGAAATGATTATTGTACAGGAGCAGTGGGGTTTTCCCTAGAAAACCACTCATGTATCTGTGCTTATAGAAGCAGCTAGCTTATAGAAGATTATACCCCTTATGTAGAAGCTTATATCTGAGCTATGAGCTCGGGTAGCTTATAGGAGTAATTTTGTCTTCTATTATGTATAGTTTCTTAATGTTTTATAATGTAACTAGCCTATTTGCTTTGGCTCCAATGACGTGTTATTTGTACTTCCCTTGAAAGTTCCCTTCTACCCACCTTATTAAGGACAAATGCATCAACTTGGCGGTGAAGTCTGTCAATAACATGATCCCAACTGCTTTTCCAGCTTCCTCTTCTACTTTTCTTACCACATGTACACTACACTGCAGGTGCACTGTGTGACTTACTGTTCCCTCAACACTCCCTAAAATTTCTTGGTTTACCGCTTCCTTTTTATCTTATCCTGTAGAAATTGTAACAATCTTAAGGCCCAGGGTACGTGCTACCTTCTCCCTGAAGCTTTCCCACCTTGCTCCCTCCTGCAGCTCTCACAGGGCTTTGCTTCTGTTTCTTCCATGATCTTTTAATGTGCCTTTCTAGGAGAGTAACTTACATACCTCTCTATTCTTTCTTCCCCATCCCTTCCCAAATGCAGGCATCTAGAGAGTAAGAACTGTTCTATTCGCCTTCACCCATGTGACACTGAGTATGCAGTACCTATTATGTGCAGCTGGTGCTCAGCAAGTGTATTTATTTATTTATTTATTTATTTATGCTTTCCTTCCTTTTTTTTTTTTTCCTTTTCTGTTTTTTTGTTTTTTTCAACAAGCATATTTAGAATTGATGGCATGGTATATTTTAAATATGAAGTTAATTCATATAGGTAGAAATATATGTAATTCACAAAACTCCAATTTTTGTTTGCTTCTTCACTGCCTCTACCTTTTGGTTGGTGGCATATCCGGAAGAGTTATGTAGATCAGGCATCAGAAACTGAAATGCCTGCTATGGACAGGAAGACACCGTAAGTGAGAGAATTGGCCAGTAGTCTCATAATAGCATGCTAAGTTATATTCTTTCATCAAAAACATACTTTTTGCAACTGGACATGTAGAAATATCCTTCATTCTCATAGAAAAATATCCTCTTTTCTATTTTTCTTAAAACATCTGACATTCTGTATCTTTAGCTGTCCCACTTTTGATAGGAGGGTAAGTACAAGTATTAATTTTCTTCCTAATTCTACTGTGAGAAAAACAGCAGTGGAAGCAGAATAATATTGGCAGCTGACTCTCAGCCTCAGTATTGGGGAGGCAGTAGGGTATGGTGGGGACTGGGATGTTGCAGAGTACTTGGCCTATCTCAATGAGACAATTCTTCTCCAGCCGGTGGTTGCTGTGAAGCAAGGTAGACTCAGCGTTACAGATGAAGATAAAGTGGAAATCTGGATTTTTGTGTGAAATAGCCTTTTCAAAAATACCTTGGAGACAATACAGTAGAGGTAAAATAAGTCACATCTGGAAGTCACATATTTCCGCCATCATTTTGGGACTTCTGATATATACCATAAAGGATGGTGAATCTTGAAAGACAGTTATTGCAAAGAAGATAGCTGTAGGAAAGGAGACATCAGGTTCTATCACATAGGTGGTATAAAAATATTTTGACCAACATCTTTTAAGTGATATTTTGGAGTGAGCAGTTCTGTTTTCATTGATCCAGATGGTAATACATACATAATGTACTGATGCTGCGTTTGCAATGAGTTGATTTTTGTCCATTGCTTGCTTTGACATGGAAGCAGGTGTATAGCCCCCCTCCTTGGCTAACATCCTTCCAGTGCCTCCATTTATCAAGATGCAGGTAAGCACCTTATATGTGCACAATTAAATAGTGGGCACACACCTGTCCCACAGAAAGAAGACAGCAAGAATTCACTTTGGTTCAGTGGAACAGCTCAGCAGCCATACCCGGATGTAAATTTGACCAGAATGTTCTCTTAACTCTCCATTGCTTTCTACTGTGTCCACTGGGGGAAGAGGCTGTGTGTCATTCAGCTTCTTTGTTGGCACCTACCAGTGTCAAGGTGGGTATACTTTTGATATGTTTGATTTCATAAAGTGTGTTTTGGGGCATTATCTTTTTCAAATTCATTTCAGCCATAAAATATAAACTCACTCTCATTATTTAAAAAAATATATTACAGATAATACTAAAACCCCCCATTGAGCAACAAACACCTTAAAATCTTAAGAGGTAGTTACTGTTATCATGTTGTAGTGTGGCTTTCCAAACCATTTTCTGCGCGTTTATATACATATACATGTATCTATGATATAGTTTTATTTTTTTCCATGAGTAATATTCTCTACATGTTGTTTTGCAGACCCACTATATCATATACATATACATGTATACATAGGTGTATGTGTATATTCTATGATAGGTATATAACGTAGCTTATTTTCCCTTATTTGTGATAATTTTTCACTGTCATAACAATGTTGCTTTGAACATCCTTGTAGATGCCCTTTTCGGGGTATATTTTCACATTTTCCAGGGAAGATACAGAAGAATTGAATTACTGGGCCACAGGGAAACAATTTTTTTATGTCCTCCTAATAATTATCTATACATGTGTTTTAGAGAGAGTCTGAACTTAACATCCAGGGTTTCAAAAGAAATGCTTTTTTTGGTATTTTAGAATTCTAGTTTTATATGCTGCTCTCATTTGAAGTCTGCCTTTTCAGTCAATTTGGAATTGATATGGGTAAACAAAATAGGTTCTAAGTTCTAGCCATGGTTCAAAATCAGTAAGCTTTTGGGTGATGTGTTTCAATGGTGGGGAAATTAAATTTTCAATTGAGAAGATAATCTCCCTTAGTCATGAAGTACCTTTTTTCTAAGTCTTTGTCAGCTCCCTTTGGAGTTGTAACAGCTGGATCCACAGGAGCTATGAAAATATTTTCTCACATCACATTTTTTAAAATACTAGTTTGAGTAATCCTGAAAAGTGTAGGTTTTGATATTGTGCCCTTACTTTTCAGAAAAAAAAAAAAAACTGTTTTAGTGAAGTTCACTTTTCTTAAGAGAATCTAGTTCATTTATTTAGGTATTAAGACTTTTATTAAAAGAATATTCCTTACATAAATTACTGATATTGGAAATGAAAGAGAAGATGTCACTACAGATTCCATGAACGTTAAAAGGAATACTATGAACAACTCTTTGCCCAAAAATTTGATAACCTAAATGAAACAGACCAATTACTTGAAAGACACAATCAGCCAGAACTCACAGAAGAAGAAATAGACAATTTAAATAGGACTAGGGACTTCCCTGGTGGCGCAGTGGTTAAGACTCTACCTGCCAATGCAGGGGACACAGGTTCGATCCCTGGTCCAGGAGGATCCCACATGCTGCAGAGCAACTAAGCCTGTGCACCACAGCTACTGAGCCTGTGCTGTAGAGCCTGTGCTCTACAACAAGAGAAGCCGCCTCAATGAGAAGCCTGCACACCACAGTGAAGGAGTAGCCCCTGCTGGCTGCAATTAGAGAAAGCCTGTGTGCAGCAACAAAGACCCAATGCAGCAAATAAATAAACTAATAAAAATAATAAAAATTAAAATAAATAGGCCTATATCTATTGAATAAATCAATAATTATTAACCTTCCAAAACAGAAGACACCAGGCCCAGATGGGTTCACTGGGAATTCTATCAAACACTTAAGAAAGAAATTGTACCAATTCCCTATGATCTCTTCCAGAAGATGGAAACAGAGGAAATACTTCCTAACTTATACTATGATGCCAACATCATCCTAATATCAAAACTAAAGCCGTTACAAGAAAACTACAGACTACAAATCTGTTTCATGAAATGCAGAAATCCTCAACAAAATATTGGCAAGTCAAATCCAACAATGTAGAAAAGGAATTATATACCATGGCCAAGTGGGAAATATACCAGGTGTGCAAGGCTGGTTCAACATTCAAAAATCAGTGAATATTATCCACCTCAGCAGGCCAAAGAACAAAAATCACATCATATCAATAGATGTAGAAGAAGCATTTAACAGAATCTAACCTCTATGCATGATAAAACCTGTTAACCAGGGATAGAGGGGAACTTCCTTAACTTGATGAGGAACATCTATGTGAGAGACGAAGCTTTCCCACTAAGATCAGGAACAAGGCAAGGATGTCCCCTCAGACCACTGCTTTTCAACATTGTATCAGATGTCCTAGTTAAGGCAGTGCGCAAGTAAAGAAAACAAAATGTATATTGATTGGGAAGGAAGAAATAAAACATTGTTCGCAGAAGATGTGGTTGTCTATGTAGAAAATCTGGAAGAATCAACAAACTCCTGGAACTGAGGAGCAATTATAGCAAGGTTGCAGAATACACGAGATTAATATATAAAAGTCAATTGCTTTCCTATGTAGCAACAATAAACAAGTGGAATTTGAAATTTAAAACAATGCCATTTACATTAGCACCCCCCAAAATGATATACTTAGGTATAAATCTAGCAAGATATGTACAACATCTATATGAGGAGAACTACAAAACTCTGATGAAAGAAACGAAAGAACCAAATAAATGCAAATGTTCCACGTTCATGGATAGGAAGACTCAATATTGTCAAGAATGTCAGTTCTTCCCAGCTCTATAGATTCAATGCAATCCCAATCAAAATTAAGCAAATTTTTTTTGTGGACGTCAACAAACTGATTCTAAAGTTTATAGGGAGAGGCAAAAGACATTGAATAGCTAACAATACTGAAGAACAAAATTGAAGGACTGATATTACTTACTTGAAGTTGGATTCCAAGACTTACTATACAACTACAGTAATCAAGACAGCATGGTGGGGACTTCCCTGGTGGCGCAGTGGTTAAGAATCCACCTGCCAATGCAGGGGACATGGGTTCGATCCCCAGCCTGGGAAGATCCCACAAGCTGCGGAGCAGCCAAGCCTGTGCGCCACAACTACTGAGCCTGCGCTCTAGAGCCCGCGAGCCACAACTACTGAGCCCACATGCCACAACTACTGAAACCAGCATGCCTAGAGCCTGTGCTCTGCAACTAGAGAAGCCACCACGATGAGAGGCCCATGCACCACAGTAGCCCTCACCACAGCTAGAGAAAGCCCATGTCCAGCAATGAAGACCCAATGCAGCAAAAAATAATAATAATAAAATAAAATATTGAAAAAAAAAGTAAACATGTTCTTGCCATACAATCTAGCAATCACACTCCTTGGTATTTACCCAAAGGAGTTGGAAACCATGGGCACATAATAATCTGCACATGGATGTTTACAGCAGCTCTATTCTATAATTGTCAAAATTTGGAAGTAACCAAGATATCCTTCAGTAGGTGAGGGGGTGAATTAACTGTGGTACATCCAGACAATGGAATATTATTTGGCACTAAAAAGAATTGAACTATCAAGTCATCAAAAGACATGGAGGAGACTTAAATGCATATTACTAAATGAAAGAAGCCAGTTTAAAATGCTACATGAGTCCAACTATATGACATTCCGGAAAAGGCAAAACTATGGGGACAGTAAAGATTAATATGATTGCTAGGGGTTGATGGGAAGGGAGGGATTTTTAGGGCAGTGAAACTATTTTGTATGATACAGTAATGGTGGATATATGTCATTATACATTTGTCCAAACCCATAGGATGTACAACACCAAGAAAGCTCTAATGAAGACTTTGGACTTTGGGTGATGCTGATATATCAACATAGATTCATCATTTGTAACAAATGTACCACTCTGGTGGGGATATTGATGATGGAGGCAGGGAGTGTATATGGGAAATCTCTGTACCTTCTGCTCCATTTTGCTGTGAACCCAAAATGGCTCTAAAAATTAAAGTATTTTTTAAAAATATAGGACTTCCTAGGTGGTGCAGTGATTAAGAATCCACCTGCCAATGCAGGGGACACAGGTTCAATCCCTGCTCCAGGAAGATTCCACATACCACGGAGCAACTAAGTCCATGCACGACAACTATTGAGCCTGTGTGCCGCAACTTCTGAAGCCCATGTGCCTAGGGCCCGTGCTCCACAACAAGAAGAGCCAGCGCAACGAGGAGCCTGCACACCACAATGAAGAGTAGCCCCTGCTCGCCACAACTAGAGAAAGCCCGTGTGCCGCATCGAAGACCCAACACAGCCAATAAATTAATTAATCAAAAAAT
The DNA here is from genome assembly GCF_030028045.1 of Hippopotamus amphibius kiboko. Lineage (NCBI taxonomy): Eukaryota > Metazoa > Chordata > Mammalia > Artiodactyla > Hippopotamidae > Hippopotamus > Hippopotamus amphibius. Next base: position 160,369,893 of record NC_080189.1, read on the forward strand.
ATATATATGGGGGGTGGGGGAGAGAGAAAAAGAGAGGATTTCCTGTTTTTCATATGAACCTCCTGCTTTCATTAGATATGAACCTGAGTGTGTCGGTAGGGCCTCTACAAGGCATTCCCAACCATTTATTGTCAGGGAAGGGTATTGACAATGGAGGTCCTAACCCAAGAATTGACATGGTTCGAGTTGAATAATTGTTTATATTCCATGAGCACTCAAGCATATGATTATTATTTTCTTCATGTGTGTTTGGAAGAATGATGAAATATGAAGTGTTCCATAGGAAGAGTTGTGTGCTAAAGCAGTAGTTATCAAACTTTGCATATAAGAATTACCTAGGATCTGTTAAAATTCCTAAAGTTCAGGCTACACCTCATAGCAATCAAATGAGAATCTGGAGGTGGGACTCAGACATCGGTAGTTTTTAAAGTCCATTGGGTAGTTCCAATGTATAGCCAAGTTTGAGAACTGATAGGCTAAAGGAGATTTAAAATTTTATTTTATCTCTGTCTGAAGATAGGTTCATTAATCACAATTTCCAAAGGCCCTGGTCTGTCAGTAACTTTGCAGATGTGGAAGAATTTGTAGATGTAGGAAGGCTATTTGTTAATAACAAACTCCTAAAGTGAAAAAATAAAATCCACCTAGCCTGAAAGAGTTCATGTAGTTTCTGAAGGTGCTTGATAGCCAAGGAACAGCTTAGGCACAGGAAGAATCTGGCTTATTGGGAGCAAATAAAACCAAGATTTAAAATGTCTTTTAATTTAAAACACATATTTGCCCCTGAGCCTGAAAACAAGCCAAGGTATTCACAGTTGTGGTGAAGCTTCCTAAAAACACATAGAAATGAGTTGTTGTACAATGTTACTTAAACTTGAAAGTTTAGAGGGGAAATGTGATTTGTGAGGGAGGTTGTAGATAGGCGTGCAGTGAGCAGGTAGGACGGGTTATTTTTCTGTGACTTCTTTCTGATCCCAGAGAGAGCAGAACTAGCTGATAGTTCTGATTGTCTTTGTGCGCAGAAAGAAAACCAAACGAACCCTAACAAAATGAAAATTGTGTCCTTACAGAAGCACTCCAGTCTATGCTGGTATGGACTTTTATATGCTTCTTCCTTAGAGTACCTCAATCCTTCAATAGAACCCTTTCTTAAAGATTCTGATTCTATGTGGGTTATGTTGTGTGTGTGTGTGTGTGTGTGTGTGTGTGTGTTTTAACTTATTTTGAAATAATTATAGATTCATAGGAAATTTTTAAAAATGTACAGGGGAGTCATCCTGCATCCTTCACCCAGCCTCCCCTATGGTAGCATCTGATATAAGTAGACTTTATGTATCAGAACCGAGAAATTAGCATTGGTGTACTCCACAGAGCTTGTTCAGATTTCACCCGTTTTACCAGCACTCAAATGTGTACGTGTGTATAATTCTATGCCATTTTATCATGTGTAGCTTTGTGTAACCACTACCATAATCATGATACAGTACTTCGCATGAGATTTTGAAGAACTGTTAAAGCATATGGAATGAGGCACTTTGCTTGTAGTCCCATCCCTAACTTGAGTTCAGGACTTTGTATTGCTAGGGGCTGCCACATAACTTTTGCAACCTCAAGTGGCTTTTGGTCTTTTTTTTCATGGGATTATCAATACAGGTATTTTCTCAGTAACTATGCTTTGAGGAGGTAAACTGTGGTCACTTTACTTAAAGGAAGTGAATTGATAAGTATATACCCCAAAGCAAAGAAATCTGTTATTGATCTTCATTTTGGGGGCAAATTCACCAATTCTGGCACAACAGCAATTGACTGAATGCTTGGAAGTTCTTTTTCTGCCAAGTTTTAGAACATTTTAGGTTTGCTCAATAAATACTGTGTCTTTCTAGTTCCTGAGACAGAAGACTGTCCACCTCCCAGAGAAATGCTCTGATACGTTTGACGTGAATAGGCATGATTCTATAGTAAAGAAGTGAAAACTGTCACTTAATAGCATATTCTCAGCATTGTCAACATTTTAAACTCTGCCTCCCTAAAGTTGTTTAGGTAATTACTGCCTCCAGACCCAAAAGATACATAATCATATCTACCATTCACATAGTATGAGGATTTTAATTATCTTTGCATCTAGTATAGCAAAACTAAGGTGTTTAGGAATATAAGTTCAGTGTTGTTAAGCTTTCTGTTACCAGGATTTGCTACAATCTAGCAATCATATATCTAGTTTGTGTGTGTGTTCTATTCTAATACCTGCACCGCATTCTCTTCTGTAAAAACTCTTATTTCTGACACTATTTTTGGCAAGAGTTCCATAGGAGAGGAGTTCTGGAGTTTGTTCTGGTTGGTACAGAGTGGGTAAGCTCAGCCTTGATGAAGTAGGGGATATACGATGAGGAATGAAATATCTAAACACCAAGATAGTAATCTTTTTTTTTAAGAACTTTTATTGAGATACAGTTAACATACAATAAACTGCATATATGTAGAGTGTACTATTTCGTATCCCAATCTCCCAGTTCATTCCCCCCCAAGCCTCCCCGCTTTCCCCACTTGGTGTCCATATGTTTGTTCTCTACATCTGTGTCTCTATTTCTGCCTTGCAAACCGGTTGATTTGTACCATTTTTCTATAGTCGACATATATGTGTTAATATACGATGTTTGTTTTTCTCGTTCTGACTCACTTCACTCTGTATGACAGTCTCTAGGTCCATCCATGTCTCTACAAATGTCCCAGTTTCATTCCTTTTTACAGCTGAGTAATATTCCATTGTATATATGTACCACATCTTCTTTATCCATTCATCTGTTGATGGACATTTAGGTTGCTTCCATGACCTGGCTATTGTAAATAGTGCTGCAGTGAACATTGGAGTGCATGTGTCTTTTTGAATTATGGTGTTCTCTGGGTATATGCCCAGGAGTGGGATTGCTGGGTCATATGGTAGTTCTGTTTTTAGTTTTGCAAGGAACCTCCATACTGTTCTCCATAGTGGCTGTATCAATTTACATTCCCACCAGCAGTGCAAGAGCGTTCCCTTTTCTCCACACCGTCTCCAGCATGTACTGTTTGTAGATTTTCTGATGATGCCCATTCTAACCGGTGGGAGGTGATACCTCATTGTTGTTTTGATTTGCATTTCTCTAATAATTAGTGATGTTGAGCAGCTTTTCATGTGCCTCTTGGCCATCCGTATGTCTTCTTTGGAGAAATGCCTGCTCAGGTCTTCTGCCCATTTTTTGATTGGGTTGTTTGTTTTTCTGATGTTGAGCTGGATGAATTGTTTATATATTTTGGAGATTAATCCTTTGTCTGTTGATTCGTTTGCAAATATTTTCTCCCATTCTGAGGGTTGTCTTTGGGTCTTGCTTATCGCTTCCTTTGCTGTGCAGAAGCTTTGAAGTTTCATTAGGTCCCATTTATTTATTTTTGTTTTTATTTCCATTACTCGAGGGGGTGGGTCAAAAAAGATCTTGCTGTTATTTATGTCGAAGTGTGTTCTTCCTATGTTTTCCTCTAGGAGTTTTATAGTGTCTGGCCTTACGTTTAGGTCTTTAATCCATCTTGAGTTTATTTTTGTGTATGGTGTTAAAGAGTGTTTTAATATCATTCTTCTACATGTAGCTGACCAGTTTTCCCAGCACTGCTTATTGAAGAGGCTGCCTTTTCTCCATTGTATATCCTTGCCTCCTTTGTCACAGATTAGTTGACCATAGTTTATCTCTGGGCTTTCTATCCTGTTCCATTGATCTATATTTCTGGTTTTGTGCCAGTACCATACTGGCTTGATCACTGTAGCCTTGTAGTGTAGCCTGAAGTCAGGAAGCCTGATTCCACCAACTCCATCTTTCCTTCTCAAGATTGCTTTGGCTATTCGGGGTCTTTTGCGTTTCCATACAAATCGTAAAATTTCTTGTTCTAGTTCTGTGAAGAATGCCGTTGGTAATTTGATCGGGATTGCATTGAATCTGTAAATTGCTTTTGGTAATATAGTCATTTTCACAATGTTGATTCTTCCAATCCAAGGACATGGTATGTCCCTCCATCTGTGTCTTCTTTGATTTCTTTTTTTTTTTTTATTATTTTTTTTGGGGGGGTACACCAGGTTCAATCATCTGTTTTTATACACATATCCCCATATTCCCTCCCTTCCTTGACTCCCCCCACCTTGAGTCCCCCCCACCCTCCCCGCCCCAGTCCTCTAAGACATCTTCCATCCTCGAGTTGGACTCCCTTTGTTACACAACAACTTCCCACTGACTATTTTACAGTTGGTAGTATATATATGTCTGTGCTACTCTCTCGCTTCGTCTCAGTTTCCCCTTCACCCCCCCGCCCCCTCCCATACCTCTAGTTCTCCAGTCCATTCTCTGTATCTGCATCCTTGTTCTTGTCACTGAGTTCATCAGTACCATTTTTAGATTCTGTATATGTGAGTTAGCATACAATATTTGTCTTTCTCTTTCTGACTTACTTCACTCTGTATGACAGATTGTAGTTCTATCCACCTCATTACATATAGCTCCATCTCATCCCTTTTTATAGCTGAGTAATATTCCATTGTATATATATGCCACATCTTCTGTATCCATTCATTTGTTGATGGGCATTTAGGTTGCTTCCATGTCCTGGCTATTGTAAATAGTGCTGCAATAAACATGATGATACAAGTTTCTTTTGGGATTATGGTTTTCTTTGGGTATATGCCCAGTAGTGGGATTACTGGATCATATGGTAGTTCTATTTGTAGTTTTTGAAGGAACCTCCAAATTGTTTTCCATAGTGGCTGTACCAACTTACAGTCCCACCAACAGTGCAGGAGAGTTCCCTTTTCTCCACACCCTCTCCAACATTTGTTGTTTCCAGATTTTGTGATGATGGCCATTCTGACTGGTGTGAGGTGATACCTCATTGTGGCTTTGACTTGCATTTCTTGATGATTAGTGATGTTGAGCATCTTTTCATGTGTGTGTTGGCCATCTGTATGTCTTCTTTGGAGAAATGTCTATTTATCTTCTTTGATTTCTTTCATTAGTGTCTTATATTATAGCTTTCTGAGTCCAGGTCGTTTACCTCCCTGATTAGGTTTATTCCTAGGTATTTTATTCTTTTTGTTGCAGTGGTGAATGGGATTGTTTCCTTAATTTCTCTTAGTGATCTTTCATTGTTAGTGCATAGAAATGCAAGAGATTTCTGTGTGGTAATTTTGTATCCTGCAACTTTACCGAATTCATTGATTAGCTCAAGTATTTTTCTGGTGGCATCTTTAGCATTTTCTATTATAGTATCTTGTCACCTGCGAACAGTGACAGTTTTACTTCTTTTCCAATTTGGATTCCTTTTTTTTCTTTTTCTTTGATTGCTGTGGCAAGGACTTCCAAAACTATGTTGAATAGTAGTGGCGAGAGTGGACATCCTTGTCCTGTTCCTGATCTTAGAGGGAATGCTTTCTGTTTTTCACCATTGAGAATGATGTTTGCTGTGGGTTTGTCATATCCAAGATAGTTATCTTGAATAAAAGCAGCTTTGGGGTATTTCTAAAGAATATATTCTACCAAATGTAATTGTGGGTTTTTGTTGTTGTTGTTAGGGATTTAATAGAGTGAGAATTTGGCAAAGCATCAAATTGATAATCCTGTTGTCTCATAAAGCTTGATTTGAAAAAGTCAGTTTATTTAGAAACAGTAGCCAAAAAACATTCAGAGTCTTAAATATTCTGAAAAAAGGTAATCACCAACCCACATTCATGAAAGAGCAGAGGAAGAAAATAATCAACTTCAATGACTATAAAATGAAAAGAACCAGAAAAGAGGTCAGATTATTTTCAATAAGAAAAAGAGGTCATTATTTTCAATAAGAAAGCAAGCTTATCTTTGTGGAAATATAAATAGATTTTCAATGTTAAGAGAGGAAAATCAGGATTGTGTCAGTAAATGTTCCCCCTACCCACCCACCCAATCAAGAAAGCAATGAAACAGCCTCTCTAACAAGTGGAACAACTACAAAGATGTTCTGAATAACTGTGCAGAAATTAATTCAGAAAATACTCAGGCCAAGAACAGTCTATTCAGTAGACACTGATACAGCCTCAAAAAGCAGTTGCCAAAGACAGCAAGTTGAATAATTTAAGAAATACTACATCAGTTACAAAGCTTATAAGTAAAAGGGTGTCAAAAAGGCAATGTATTGGCCTATAGAAAAGAAAAGCAGGTTGATGTCTTAGCAACCAACTAGCAAACAGCAATAATAGTTATGTGTCAAGTAAGCAGCACATCAACATAGGATTGTTATAAAGAGTAAATGAGGGACGCATGTAGAGTTTATAGCACAAGGCTTTTTTTTAAAGCCAGTTTTGTTTACCTCTCAGAAAGTATTAACATATCACTTCAAAGCTATTTTATGCTATCTTCACAGATATTAGTGTATATTACTGCATGGTTATAGTAAAAATTAAATTCAGAATGTGTTTTATATTGGTGATGTCACCCATCAGTGCCATTCTTAAGAAATAATTCGGTTTCACTGTTAGGAGTACGAATTTATGATTTTGCTAATAGTTTATGACTGCTGAGTAATAATGTAGCTAATATTTACTGAGCACCTGCTGTACACTAGGAGTGTGCTGAGAATTTCATGTATATGATTTTACCTAAAGCTTAGTACTATGAGGTAGGTACTATTTTATTATCTCTGTTTTACAAATGGGAAAGCTGAGGCCAAGGGAATAAGTAACTTGCAGAGATCAGAGCTGGTAGGTGCTGGAGCCAGAGTGAAGAGACACTCCAGAACTCATGCGCCTAGCCACAGCACTCTACTTAGGAAAGGTGTTGGTTGCAGGGAAAAGTGAAGGTGGGGGGCCAGCAGATCAGATAACTGAGGATAAAGCTGGGGAGGTGAGGGGAAGGAAGGGGAGAGACAACATTTTTGCCTAAGGCTACCTTTCTTGCCTAAGGTACTCAGTGCTTGCTTACTTTCCAAACTTAGTTAAGGAGAAGCAGCTATCCAGGAGACAAGAGTCTGAGCCACAGATATTGGTAAGTCTGGGGAGAAAAGAGGTTTTCTAAGGAAGAATAGGACCTGATATTTGAGGAGTGATGCTGGAGAATTTGGAAGTGACAGAACAAGAGTTTGTGAGTGTGAAGGTTAAGACTGTGAGAAACAAATAACCCCAAGAGACTCTTGGAGAAAGAGAAGGCAGGCTCCTCAGTGTGAGCAGATGGACGTGTGACACTGGTGGGGTTTGGAGTGGGTGTTCCTGTACTGTTTTCATTGTCTGTACCCGCCCTCAGTATTTCACCAGACGTTCCCTTCTTCCTCTGGGGCCTAGCATCTAGTTTTCTAAAACAATATGATTGAGCATTCAACTCCTGGGCGCTTGCTTATATGATTTAGGTTTATATAGTCTGAAAGAGCTTCTTCTGGTGTATAGGAATTGTCTACCCCTGAAAAATACCCTTTTCGTGAATTGTCTGTTTCCACAAGTGAGCACTTAGTACATATTTTTAAGTGTGGGTACCATGATCTACCTCAGAGATACAGCATGCATTATTAATGCTTTCAAATAGGTAACCAGAGCTCATTCTTTAGAGTGCGTGTTGTATATACTTAAATCTGACCAAGAATATTTTTATACTTTCATGAGAAGTATTATATATTTGCCATATTGTCCCAAGGATCAGCCTGAAAGAACTATAACTTTAGCTCCCCACTCCCCATCACTTTATTTCCTTATCTTTTCTGATTTTCTCAGTCCTGAGAAAACAATCTTATGTGAAATCTATACAAGTACCTAATAGAGTCTGTGTAAAATATCAACGGATTTTTAAGTTTTCTATTTTGTTTTGAATGTATGCATCATCAAACTATGTTTGACCTGCTTTACAGAGCAAAGGTTCAAAATAAAGAAATAAAGAAAAAATCAATAAAGAAAAAAATAGAATCAAAGATTATGAACATTTACACTTTGCTGTACACCAGAAGCTAACACAACATCAACTTTAAAAAAAAAAAAAAGATTATGAACATTTAGAATATATACTTCATCCAGGAAACCGGTTACCAAAATTTCAGGATTATAAGGATTTTAAAGGAAATATTTTCTTAAAAGCACATGTAAAATTATGTTATAGAAGCCTTATTTTAAATTACTATTTTTTCTGCACATTCTACATTTCATCATTGAAAACAGAGACAATTTTAGAAAAGTGGACCAGTGTACCTCCATGGGTCTGGGGTGCAGAACTTTATTAAAGAGTCCTGTGCTACCTCTACCAGGTATGCCTTTTCTCTGATGGAAAGAAAATGGTTCAAGTATCCCTTACATACCTAGGAGATGCCTTTGGCCTCTTCACTAGATGAATCTGGTTTCTAGCTGTGTATATTAAATACAACCATGTTTGATATAAAGGGTCCTAATGAACCTTTTGCTGCATGGAATGCCAATTAACTTGCTTTTAATTGATAACTGGACATTAACTCCTCAATAGTGCCATCATCTTAAACCACAGTCCAGTCCCTACTATCCAACAATGAAGGATTGGACAATTATGCTGTATTTGACCAGACACCGAGCGTGTCTAATTTGGGAAAGAATAGTACCCACATACACCTTGATGGAAAGAATAAGCAGACCTTTGGCTGTATTATGGCTGCTAAAAGAACACAATAACCGGCTCAGCTTACACTCAAATGTGTTCCCACCATACTTGGTAGAAACAGAAAAATATAATAAAATAGAATTCTTCTGTTGGCAGAGCATATATATTTATACATTCTTATGTGTTTAGCTCAGTGGTTAGAGAACACTTCCTGGAAAGACTTCAGGACACAAATGTTTTCAATTTGAGCTTGTACATTTCATCTAATTGGTCCATGGGACAAGGTTCACTGCCCTGGAGGTGGCTTGGCTCAGTGTTTAAAACACACGCTAATGAATTTCAGCTTTGGGACAGAAAGTGGCTGTTCCATGTTGAACAATCATGTGAACTTGGAATTGTTTCCCATGAATGTCTTAAGTAACTATGGAATGTCACTCTGGACAGCGGGTTCTTCTCCTGTCTCCAGACACACAAAACTGATTGCCCTTGCTCAGAATACTCAGTGCTTGCTTTCCTTTAAAGCTTAGATTTGGCAGAGTCCTTCATTTTTGTAAAGGGAACATTGTGGGGGGAAATGGGGCAAAGATCATCTGAGTGCAGTTGGATGTTCTGAAGGACACTTACATAATCTTAAAACAACCCCAAAAGACTTGTTTGGGCTGAGTATGTTTGTTTTCTTTTTTCCTCTTAGCTGTTTGGAGTAGGAGAAAATTTTTTTAAAAAGTAATCTTTCCTACCTTTTTATGTGGATACATCTAGCAATAATTTAGGGATTTTATCTTATCTGATCGGCTGACCCAAAAAGTCAAGGAAGTGGAGTAGTTGAATATGGAAACTTGTGTAGAGGCGAAAGAAGTAAGCTAACGAAGTCACAGACACCCCTTAATCAGAACACAGAGCTTGAGCTCTGAGACGCCCACCCTGGCCTGCGCATCTTTGGCACGCTTTCAAAGACTTGATTCTGACTAGCTGGGAAGCTGGATACAGTTACTCAGCTTTTCAGATGTCTTGCCTATACACTCAGAGCAAGTCACAATTTGTGTTGGGCCGGTAGGAGAAAAAAATGTTGATTTCATGAATTCCTTAATCTGAAGGATTGACCATGGGCTGTAATGTCCTTATGGAGCAGCAGAATTTCCATTTCTAGGTGCCACTGTCCCAGTTATGACGTTCAGCATCTGTGAGGCTGTGCACAAGCTGTGCAAAGCCTCCCATCTGGGCTTCAGTTTCCTCCTTCCTCTTTTAAGCAGAGTGAGTCAGAAAGCTAGAAAGGCCCTTTCTAGCTTTCATGGTCTGAAGTTCAGTTTCTTGCACACATAGAAGGTTGGGCCATTAATTGCATTGGTCAACTGGAGACTGTGGCTTATTCAGCTCATAAGCTCTTCCAGCAGACGAATGCGAATGTCCAGCAACATTCAAGTCCTGCAGAAAGTTTGTGTTGGCTTTGCTGGAATGATCAGTGGACATCCAGGTGATGAAGCACTCCTAAATGCTAGCACGGGCTGTCAGAAGACAGTGCCACATCAGTGCTGGATACTCACCAGGGATGGCGGCCTGTGTGACAGCACAGGCGGCCGCATGAGGTGGTCCAAGGGCAGCCTGGGATCGGAAAGTCACGGGTTCCTCCACACTCCTGACCGCCTCTACCAGCCCAAATGCCCTAGCCTCATAGCCTTTGGCAACTTATCTTACAGTTCTAAAACTTCTGTTTGGTTATTTTTAAAATGAAGATAATATCTGCTTTTCAGGGTAAAAAGGCTTAAAGGTAATGTATTTGAAAGTGTCTTGCAAATAAGAGGAGTTTGTTCAATAAGTAACTCAAAACATCAATTTGTAAAAACCCCAAGTAAGATAACCTTATCTGAAAGGTGAAGGGGAAAATAATAACATTTGTGTAGTGAGTAACATTTCACAGAGCACTTTAGGACATATCTTTTCATCCTTACAAGCTCATTTTACAGATGCAGAGACACCTGCAAGTTCCCAGGGTCATGATACCTGAAAACAGTAGAGTGGAGATTATTCTGGTTCCAAACTCTTGTGTTCCTTTTACAATATTTTATAGTTAATGTTAAACCTCTGGTAATTCTGGAAAAGGAAATAAATGATCAAAAATGATAGTAGTACCTACTTGAGGCGTTTCTCCTTATGCTCTTTTTATATGACTACAGCGGTACTGACTGCCATTTAAGATAAACCCAGGAAACCCAGGCCAGTCACCCCTCACTTTGTGGGCTCTTAATTCCGAAACAGCTCCTGGGGATAGCTGGAAGATTTGAATATCTCTGGGATGTCACTGTCCAGTTTTGAAATAATTTTATAAATGGGTTTCTTCCAGGAAGGATCTGAGTCTTTGCCTGCGGAGACAGCCCTGAAGAACTCCTGTAATGTCAAGCTGGCGATTTCCAAGAAGCACCCTGGGACCTGCACTCCCAAAGAGACCCACAAGAAAGAGAAGACGTGAGGCTGTGAAGCACTGGCGCCAGACAGACCGCCCTGCCTGATGCTGCCCGTTCCTTGGGTTGTGGGCTGATCAGAGCATCCTTGCTCTACTGGCCCCTGACTTTTGCGGCCCCAGGAATCCCTCGCTCCCTCATCAAATACGAACCTTAAAATGACGGTACTGATGAGACAGCCCTGGGAGAAAGCGTATTAGGGACACTCCCTTTGTAGGAGTAGCTGATTCCACTAATGGGGGACATTTTTAGTAAGTGGGAAACTCTGACTCTGACTGAAATTAAATCTGTGGTTCGAAAGAGGTTTTTAGTATTCTTTTCCTTAGTGCCTCATGTGGAAAGAACTGCCCCTAAGCTTACAACTGTTGCACCTCATCCCACCATCTTTTGGGACTGGATTCAAAGGACTTGGAATCATTCCTGTTTCCAAAGCCAACCATGAGGCTTGGGAGGTGGCGGGGGGGCTCCGGAATATCTTCCAGGACCTCACCCGGACTGGCACCGTTAACGATGGGACATCCCCCAGGGCCTCCAGAGCCAGCCTGGCCCGGGGCTTCCACCCTGCATGCAGATGACCTCCCGCACATGGAAGGATGTGGCAGTGCTGCCCGCCACCCACATGCCTTGACCCCCACAAACTTCACAGAGGAGGCATGGTCCATTTTCCCCACAGGTAGGCTTAGGTTTCCAAACAGATTCTGATGGAGCACCTGACCAGTGGATGCCAGCAGTTCTGCCCTTTCTTGGAGATATCAATACACGGCTCTTTGTGAGCACAGTCAAGTGAGAAATGCTAGAAGAGGGAAATGTAGTCAGTGACCAGACACACCCGGCACTTGCAGAACAAGATGCCAGCCTAACAGAGCTGTCAGCCACACACAAGGAAGATTACGAGTTCTCACCAATGATACTTAGGCCACTTGCTCACCCTTTACTGATGCTTTACCTCTAAGGTGCCACCAGTGTGCCTTCATAGAGATCCCAAAAGGACTGAGAAGCTTGAGTATTGTTTATTATTTCCAGAAAGGGTTTGAGGTGACTTGCCATGGAAGGCTGACAGATAAAACTGTTCAAGGGAGAACAAAGATAAGAACTGAATGATGGAAAGAACAGAAACTGTTGTAACGAAAACCTTGGCCAAGACTAGGTGTTGCAACTGAGCCTGGCATTCAGTCCTGGGCCTCCCGGCACGAAGGTGAGAAGGTCAACAAGTTGTGTAACTCAGTCATTACAGAGTATTGTCTAAAATAGCGTAACACCTGACCTCTGCCCAAGTTTCTGAAGGAAGACTGGCTGTACATTCAATTTGCAGCATCCACCTGTTGCCTAAGAGAAGATGTGTACGCTGTAATCTCTGTGAACGGTACAGAGACTGGCCCCAGGCTGCCCTGCCCTCAGTGATGTAAGGACAGACACGGAAGGGGATCTTTTCTAAAACTTCAGTCACAAGGGAAGGCACTCATCAGACCTCCTGAGACCCAAGTACATGGTCTTACCTCAAAGTCATTTCCCTTGTTATAGTGCATATTAAGAGCGCGAAAAAGCTCTGAGTCGCGGAGAACCACCAGCGTTTTGGGATTTGTGACACCATCTGAAATTGCTTGCCGGGCAGATTTCTCCATTTGGATATAATAAAACTCACGGAAGTTGCTGAACCACTTGATCATCTGGGAAGTAATGCAGCGGTTGAACTGTACAAACAACAGGGTCCGTGAAGTCAGACGTTTGCCACGAGGTGCTCGGAGTCAGAACTGTCAGCTTCCAGTTCAACACAGGGGTTAACAAGAATGGCTTCAACCAACACTAAAAAGGGCTTTCTTTAAAAAAAAGAAGCCACAGCTATTTTCTAAGCCTATACAGTTATACACAGAAAAATCTGAATTAGCCATAATGCCCATTAAAAAATAAGTGTATTTTAGAGCCTAGATTTATAAAGGTTTTTCACTCTTTAAGTGTGACTTTGGGAGGGTCCAGGGTCAAGACCAGTGTGGTCCCAGCTTCTGCTGCACCCAGGGGGATTGCATGGCAGCCCCAGAGCCCTCTGCCAGGTGTACAGCCAAGGGAAGGAGTAAAGGTGTAGATCAGAGAGCAGTTGCAGAATGAATCAAAATGAGAACTTGGTGCAGGGATCAACTAAACAACTGGATATGCGGGCAAGAGCTCAAATAAAGCAAAGGGATGCTATAGATACAAAGTATTAACAGCCCCTAACCCCACACACCAGGTGAAGGAGGCCCTCAGAAACCTCATGGAAACAGGCAAAGCCTGGTTCCAACTATCAGAGCTTGATTTTTCTTATTGTCACATTGATCTATATGCATCTTCTGTCGGTTTTGAAACACAGCAGTTTGAATGTAACTTTGACAGGGACAGTGTCTTACTCTTGATGTATTTTTTCTTTTTCACAGTGTCCCCAGCAAAGACAGAACACTAGGCCAAAAACACCATATCCTAACAGTTCTCTCTACCCCCACCTCCCTCTCCATGTGTTTCTGGGTATTTCTACAGCTCAAAAGCTTAAATTCAGATATCCAACCTTCCTACCCAAAAGTTACCCCTGACTGTTCAGGCAGTTTCTCAGCCCAGACCAAAAATACCACCAATTCCATCCACAACAGGAAGGGGGGACCTAAGGTGCATGTGTGATGACATAGGACTTGCCTCACACGGGAAAAACCTGCTGCCACTTGGAAGTTTTGCAGAGGCTAAAACACAGTTGAAGGACTTTACCTGAACGTCAGGGAAATAAGCCTTCAGGAGGTTGGAACTGGGATAACGTGTGAAGAAAAACATTAGCTTGGCCTTCTTCAAGTGACCAGGATTGAGGCCCTCCTGGATTTATCCCAGGGTCAAGGAAAACTAATAGCAGTTCATCAAATAATTTTGTCAAATTATCCAAATAGTAAATTGCCCTAGTCCTTATGGTTCCTATCTTATTTTATTTTTTTCTTGTTGGACGATGTTTTTGCTCCATTTTTCTGCCTCTAGCAAATACGGTCAGATAAGCTTTTTCTTTCCAGATGCTGAATGCCACATATGTACCATAAAGTTTCAGAATTTAAAAGACATTTTGATGTGTACAAGTTCTGTGGCATATGTGATAGCAAACATAATTTGTTGTACTGTGTGCGTGTGTGTGCATGTGTGTGCGCTTTCACAATAGGATAGGAAGAGACGCCTCTCTCAGACAAACCACTTCAAAACCCCAGGTAGAGATTTACTTCTCTCTGCCTCAGTTTCCTCATCGGTAAAACGAGAGGCGTCGACTAGATGGCCCGTCCGCATTCTGGCTCTCATCATTGCCTTTGCAGTGCTGACGCCAACAAGCATCTAACCAGACTGAGCACCAGATCACAGTTTGCTTTGGCCCAAGAAGCTTGAACTGCTGGGCTGCACCTGCTCCCCATTTGCCTGGCAGAACTTTCCCTCATCCTTCCCGTCTCAACTCAGATGCTCCCTCTGCTGTGAAACATTTTCTTGCCGAATTAGGCCTTCCTTTCCCTGGGCTGCCAACACTCTTTGTATAAACCTTTTTCTGTAACAATGACATTATTGGAATTTTTATTGCATGTTTGTCTCCCCATTTAGACTGTGAGCTCCTTGAGAGCAAGGACCTTATCCTTTCATCTTTGTATTCCATGTGCCTAGCCTGGTGCTAGGAACATTGTAGGTGCTCAATAAATGTTTGTTGGATGAAGGAATGAGTGAGTGATTAAATGGTCAGCTTCAGTCCACACACAAATACGGCAATTCTGTTCCAACCCATTCCTCCCTCTGGGAACAGATTCCTTCCCCTTTAATAAGAGCAGGGGGCTGTGGTGTGAAAACCTAGCACCAGGGTGGAAGGGAAATAAAAGATTCCTACACAAGAACACTCAGCATTGCCAGGAACAATCCTAGGGCTGAGTGAGAAGCATACAGAGTAACCTTAGAGCTCAGGCCTGTGAGCTGTAGCTTTATGACAATTAAGACTTCTCAGTAGCATATGTCAGTTTACTCGAAGGATACCAAACAACTGATCACAGTTACAGCTGGCCCAGGCGCCCAGGCTGCTGCCCAGGAGGCCCCTGCCTGCTGCCTCATTGGCCCTACTTCTCATCCTTCATAAGTGCTGTGGAAAGGATTCTGGACTGGAGTCCAAAGACCCAGCTTCAGAGACAGATTTTGCCACCAATACCCTGTGTGACCCACTTGCCTACTCTGGGCCTCATTTCTAAACTGTGGAGCGTAGTGGCTGAAGCTTGTGCTTGGCAGTCAGCCACTGGGTTTGAATCCTGCCTCTGCATGTGTCTGTCTTTGACTTTGGGCAAGTTATTTTGCTTCTCTGTCCCTGCCTTCTTGATACTCATCTAGAGCGGATGCTTGATGAGGGTGAGATAACACAGGCCCACAACCCCTCATCTGAAACCCTGGGCCAAATGGAGGCCAGATTTCAGAATCCCTATTATTTTAGAAAGGTAATATGGTGCATGTACGATGTGTTAGTTAACACCCGCAGCAGGATCTGTGGCAGGAGTCTAATCCAATAGTTTAATGTTCCCAGAGCAAAATCAATAACGAATTATCCTAAGTGAGATAGTCTATAGATAGCCTCCTATCAGTGCAGGTCACGTTTTGCAGCCAAGAGTTCCCATCAACCTTAGGGGAAAGAAATCATAGAGATTTTCAGAGCATTTTCAGTTACAGAGTTGTGGCTAAGTGGTGGTGAACAGGGGAACTGCCAGTCGCAGTGCCCGCCACAGAGAAGGTGTGCAGTAAATCATTCATTGTCTCCTCATCCTACCTGCTCACCTGTTTCACAGGGGTGTCACGTGAATGTGAAGGTCATTGAGAGCAAGGACCTTATACTTTGTATTCCACGTGCCACGTGAAGAACTTCAAAGCATCTTGCTCTTAGGTGGCTTTCATGGCCCACAGGAATAAGTCTCTAATTCTGGAATGAGGAAATAATTGGGGCCAGGATGCTGCCTGGGGGCCCCAAAGCATTCCAAAGGTTGCCAAGTACCTGACCCGGGCAGCGAGCCCCTGTGGATGGCCCCTGAAACCTCCTGAGGCTCTCGGAGCCCAATCCTCATCCCATGAGGCAGGGCCAGGCACACAGGAGGTGCCTGAGAAGTAGCAACACGCCGCTCACGTGGAAGGACAGCAGACTCTTTGGGGACTGAGTTCTTGAGGTTCTTCTACCACCTGACTTTGGCACAGAGTCTTTTTTTTTTTTAAGCTCTTTATTGGAATATAATTGCTTTACACTCTTGTGCCAGTTTTTGAGGTACACCAAAGTGAATCAGCTGTATTTATACATATATCCCCATATTCCCTCCCTCCCACAACTCCTTCCCACCCTTCCTATCCTGACCCTCTAAGGCATCTCCCATCATCGAGTTTACTGCACAGAGTCTTAAGCAGTGTCCTCTTATCAAAGGCCCAGACAGGTAGGTTTTTTCACACAGGGCTATCACCTGACAAGAAAACCTGTCTATGTTGATATCTCTATGCCTACTGCTGGAAGGGGCAGTGGTAGCTGGTGAGGTGCTCTCAGCTTTGGTTTTGTAACTGCTCACTGCCTGCCAGGAAAGCAAGCAGAGGTGCCAGAGCTTCAGGAGTGTTGCCAACATCTGTGACCAGCAGGGGGCGCTCATAGTATTTAGGCCCCAAGAGCTGACCTGGTGTGGCAGTGAGCTGGTTCCACCCCAACCTGCTGCCCTCACCACAGCTTGCCAGGTAGAGAGCACGACTGTTCACACCTGCTTGTGCCACTCCACAGACACGAGGAGATTCGATTGAAGGCTGTCCCTGAGAAGCAGCAGCGTGAGCTAGGCCCACTAAAATAGCAACATCCAAAATATGTTCTCAGGAAATTTAGTTCTATAAGATGCTTATTGGAAAAGGGTCCTTTGGTCATATGAGTTTGGGGCTGCATACAGTCTCCTTTTAGAGCTTTTCATTGGACTTCAGCATGTTAAAGGCTCTGAGAAGTCCCGCAGTAATGGAACTAATCCAGTGTTTACCCAAGCTACTTTTTCTCCTACTTCAACAACTATTAACATCCTGAGGGAGGGTTACTCTGGAGAAAAGCCAATTTAAGAGTGGGGTCCAGGGCTTCCTAGGTGGCGCAGTGGTTAAGAATCCGCCTGCCAATGCAGAGGACATGGGTTCGATCCCTGCTCCAGGAAGATCCCACATGCCACGGAGCAACTAAGCCCGTGTGCCAAAAAAAATAAAAAAAAAAATTAAAAAAAAAGAGTGGGGTCTGCCTAAGGGTTGCAAAGATGATGCGGTAAGATTCAGACCTTTGCAGACCAGCCTGGGCCCCGTGGCCTTCCCCATGGGGGCCTCCTCTCCCTCCACATGCGTGCAGCCCCAATCTCTCTTCTTAGCTGCAGCTTAGAAGCTAGTCCTTAAACTGAAGACTTCTTACCCCTTTCAGCTGCCTCAGGTTTAGTCCCTGAAGAAAACTTCCCCATTCCCATCTGCCCCAGAACTTTCTGGTCCCTCATGTCTTCCCCATGTATTATCTAGTCGGTGCAGGCCTTTTGCCTGTAGAGCCAAGAGGTTCCAGGAGCCGTGCCTCAGGTGAGGCCATTCCTTTGACCTGTTCTGCCAAGATACGTGCACAGCTGACAACCAAATGATGGGGTTCTTCCTTCCATAGGGTATTTTGGGAGCCCATCTGGGTTTAAAACAGAAAAGACTTCATCCCAGCTTCCTCTTTGCCGCCCCTGCCCCGGCCCCCATGTCCTCAAGTCCATTCTCTACATCTGCATCTTTATTCTTGCCCTGCCGCTGGGTTCATCAGTACCACTGATATATACACACTACACACAAATGTAAAACAGCTAGCTAGTGGGAGGCTGCTGCATGACACAGGGGGATCAACTCGCTGACGGGTGATGACTTAGAGGGCTGGGACAGGGAGGGTGGGAGGGAGTCGCGGGAGGGAGGGGATACGGGGATATATGTATAAATACAGCTGATTCACTTTGTTGCACAGCAGAAACTGGCACAGCAGTGTAAAGCAATTATACTCCAATAAAGAGTAAAACAAAAACAAAAAACAGACGAAACCCTTTCAGACCCAAAGGACTAAGTCAGTAGTGGTGGAATCTGATGTGTCACAGAAGAAGCTGAAGGACCCCTCCCAGCATCCTTAGATCCCTGAATGTGAGCACTGCTTTCTCAGGAGCCTAACAAATACGAGCCACAGGCGAGGAAGGCCCAGAAGCCACATGAAGAAGACCACCGGGAAAGCAGAGCTCTTCCCTATGCCAGGGAGTTAATTGTCCCCACCTCCCCTCATCGTCCGGAGCACCTGCCTCTCGGGGCTGTGACGACGAGGATGTCGATCACTAGTAAAGGATATGTAGGCTGAAGGGAAAGGAAGTGCGTCCGTGGCAGTCGGCAGGCCACCCTGCTCCGCTTTCACGGGGGGACCGAGGGGCAGCCTTTCCAAACAGGTGGGCGTGAAGGGCCAGGGGCACCGCTGCTGGCTCAAAGCCAGTGGTCGCACTTTGGCAGCTCCCCAAGGTCGCAGGGCCACCTCTGAGGAGGGGTGACTCTGGGGAGAGGAGTCCTGGGGAAGGCTGCCACTCCAGCGGCCACTGGGTCCGTGGCCCAGCAGCTGGCTGAGAATCTGATCTTCCTGGATGTGGGCAGGCACAGGCAAGGGCCCGTTGGCTGGGGGAGCCTGATAGGGTTTGGGGATCATTCTTGGAGAGACAGGGAACCTGGGAGAATCTAGAGGCTGGGCCAGAGCTAAGCTTCCTGTCTGCGGCTGGGCCCTCCTGAGCAAAGCAGCCAGAGGAAGCGGATCTTTACAGGCACCTCCCTCAGGAGGCGGGGGCTCGCTTCTCCCGTCTGGCACCAGCCCCTGGGAGCTTCTGCCCAGCTGAGTCAGGTGGCCTGGTGGATCCAATAGCACCTTTTGTAACACTGAGTCCACAGCCTGGGATATGGCCCCCGTCAATTCTTTCTTCAGCATCTCCAGCAAAGCCCGTGCTCCAGAAGGAAGGAACCTGGGTTCCTCAGACTGGTGTTTGACCTCAGATGCTCTGTGTTTCTCCGCCCTGGAGAGGTCCCCGCTGGGACCCTGCTGGTGGTCACTGTCCACAGCCCAGGGCCTAGACCCAGAGCCATTCCTCTGCTTTACGCTCAGAGGGCCCCTCCCCGCCTCTGAGCCTCCTGGACCCTGAGCTGCGGCCTTGGGCTCAGCAGCCTGCAGGATGTGCTCCTGCAGGTGTCTTAGCTGTTGCTTCAGCAGGTGAAGCTGTTCTCTCACCCGAGGGCCCCCCTTCCTGCTGCCCCGGTCCCTGGCAGGGCCTGGCTTCAGGGGGCCTTGCTGCACGGGAAGGCTCTGCTTCCTCTTCCGCTCCCGGGCCTTCTCCGGGCAGCACGGGCTGTCCCCAGCTGGGGCACTGCCTGGCACTGGAAGGTTAGGGGAGAGGCACATGCCTCGGATGATGGTCTCTACTCGGGCTCTCTTTGCCTGGATGTGCTCATCCCAAAACCAGTCAGGGTCAGCGAGGCTGGAGCTGGGGACCTGGCTCCAGGGAAAGGGAGAGTCTCTGCCCTGCTCTCTGGGGGACGGGCTTCTTCCATTTTCGGTACAAGGTTCTTCCGGGTACCAGCAGGCCTGGGGTGGACGAGAAAGCAAGCTGAAGTTTGGATCCATCCCTTGGCTCCACAGAGGCTATTAGTCAGGGTTCCGTGAGAGAATTATTCCTCCTAAGGTTCTCAGCTGGAGGTGCGCCTACAGTGAGCTGGGGGGTTCTCCTCTTCACTTAGAGGAAGGATTCAGACTCTGGGATGCCGGGGCTTACCCACCTCCTGGGCAGACTCTGAAATTAGAGACAGGAGAAAACAGTACATGTGACTTTGAGTGGTGCTTTTCAAACCTGTGTGTGCAAACAAATCACCTTGGAATCATGTCAAAATGCAGATTCTGAGTCTGCAGATCTGGGGTGGGGCAGAGATTCTGCATCCCTAACCCGCTCCCGGGTGATGCCATTGGTCCAGACCACGCTTTGAGGAGATTCCCAAGAGCAATCCTCGAAGGAGAAAGTTCTTCTCCTGCCAGGGGATAACAATAAAACAATCCATAATAATGATGATAATGGCAGCTAACTGCATACTTGGCATTGTGCCACAAACTTTACATCCATTACCTCACTTAATCCTCATAACAGCTCTGTGGGAATGTTGTCTGTCCTATTTTACAGATAAGGAAACAGGCTCAGAGGAGTTAAGAAGTAACCTCCCTAAGGTCATACAGTTAGTGTCAGGCTGGAGTCAGAACAAGATTTATCTTGATTCAGAGTAACTATCTGCAACTGAATTGCCCTGGGCGCTTGTTAAAAATAGCAAACTCGGGTAGGCCTGACAGTCCTATTTAATCAGAATCCCTCTGTGCTGGGCAGGGCACCTGTCTTTGAAACAAGCAAACTGAAGTTTGAGAACCCGCTGTTTGAGCGCTATGCTGTCTTGCTCCTGGAAGAGTCAGATTATGCATTTATCTTTCAACATCTTACAGCTACAGGCCTTCTGGGCACTTGGAGCATTGATGGCAAACAAGACAGCAGAGTCTTGCTCTCACGGAGCTGGGCGTGTAGCAGGGGAAGAGAGAATAAATAAGTACATTTTCAGGTCGTGATAACTGCTGTGAAGAAAAAGCACAGCGGTCTCAAAATGGAGGTAAAACCGCCACCCAGTCGCCCCCAGCCCGACTCCGGCCGTCGTCGCAGCCACCAGCGGGAGGAGGGCCATGATCCAAAGGAACCAGAACAGTTGAGAAAACTGTTTATTGGTGGTCTGAGCTTTGAAACTACAGATGATAGCTTAAGAGAACATTTTGAGAAATGGGGCACACTGACAGATTGTGTGGTGATGAGAGACCCCCAAACAAAACGTTCCAGGGGCTTTGGTTTTGTGACTTACTCTTGTGTTGAAGAGATGGATGCAGCAATGTGCGCTCGACCACACAAGGTGGATGGGCGTGTAGTGGAACCAAAGAGAGCTGTTTCTAGAGAGGATTCTGTAAAGCCTGGAGCCCATCTAACAGTGAAGAAAATTTTTGTTGGTGGTATTAAAGAAGATACAGAAGAATATAATTTGAGAGACTACTTTGAAAAGTATGGCAAGATTGAAACCATAGAAGTTATGGAAGACAGGCAGAGTGGAAAAAAGAGAGGATTTGCTTTTGTAACTTTTGATGATCATGATACAGTTGATGAAATTGTTGTTCAGAAATACCACACTATTAATGGGCATAATTGTGACGTGAAAAAGGCCCTTTCTAAACAAGAGATGCAATCTTCTGGATCACAGAGAGGTCGTGGAGGTGCATCTGGCAACTTTACGGGTCGTGGAGGAAACTTTGGAGGTGGAGGAGGTAACTTTGGCCGTGGTGGAAACTTTGGTGGGAGAGGAGGCTATGGTGGTAGGGGTGGTGGCAGTAGAGGTAGTTATGGAGGAGGTGATAGTGGATATAATGGATTTGGAGGTGATGGTGGCAACTGTGGCAGTGGACCTGGTTATAATAGTAGAGGATGCTGTGGTGGTGGTGGACCAGGGTATGGAAACCAAGGTAACTATGGTGGTGGTGGGAACTATAATGATTTTGGAAATTATAGTGAACAACAGCAATCAAATTATGGACCCATGAAGGGGGGCAGTTTTGGTGGAAGAAGCTTGGGCAGTCCCTATGGTGGTGGTTATGGATCTGGTGGTGGAAGTGGTGGATATGGTAGCAGAAGGTTCTAAAAACTCAGAAGAAAAGGGCTACAGTTCTTAGCAGGAGAGAGAGAGAGGAGTTGTCAGGAAAGCTGCAGGTTACTTTGAGACAGTCGTCCCAAATGCATTAGAGGAACTGTAAAAATCTGCCACAGGAGGAACGATGATCCATAGTCAGAAAAGTTACTGCAGCTTAAACAAGAAACCCTTCTTGTTCAGGACTGTCATAGCCACAGTTTGCAAAAAGTGCAGCTACTGATTAATGCAATGTAGTGTCAATTAGATGTACATTCCTGAGGTCTTTTATCTGTTGTAGCTTTGTCTTTTTCTTTTCATTACATCAGGTATATTGCCCTGTAAATTGTGGTAGCGGTACCAGGAATAAAAAATTAAGGAATTTTTAACTTTTCAAAAAAAAAAGAAAGCACAATAAGGGATCAGAAGTTGGGATGAAGGTATGGGGACAAGGAGGGAGCTATGTTAGAAAGACTGTGGAAAGCTGTTTTATTCCCATGAATATCAAAGTACCCTGCACTTGAACCAGGAGGCTTCTGGTAGCAGGTATAAGGCTCTTTGAGTTTATGAAATATTCATTCATGTAACATCATAGTGTCTCACAGCAACCTTGAGAGTCAGTGTAATTCTCCCATTTTATAGATGAGGAAACTGAAGCTCAGTGAGGCTACAAGTGGCTCTCAGTTACAAAGATTGCAAGTCCTCTGATGCAACCACATTTCAGCTCCCTCCCTGAAAAGACCTGCATAAGAGACCAACTTCTCTGTCTGTTGAAAACTTTCACCCTTTCCTAGAAAAGGTAAGTGAATTTCTTTTTTCTCAACAAATGTCCACTGTCGACTGCTTTTCTAGTCCAAATGCTGGCAGGAGAGAGCTTGCTTTCTTCTCTCCACTTTTATCTTGAAGCTTACTTGGAATTCTTCACTTCAGGAAATCTCAGCTCTTCCACAGCCAGTGGGTTCTAGTCAGTAGATCTGACCACAGCCTCCACTTGGAGCTGGCAGGTGACTGGCAGACGCACAGCACAAGCTCTCCGTGAGCAACGTCATGCCAAGCGCCGGGGCAGAGGGTGGGAGGCGGTGGCAACTGCAGTGCCATCGTGGGGGAAATGCCACCGAAAAAAGGCTCGGTTCTCAGCTCAGAGTAATTAGGAGACTCTGGCTTTGAATAAATAATATATTTGTAAATTACTAAAATAAAGTGACTTGCCAAATTAATATAAATTAAAGAATTGGTTTTCCCCAAGTTTTACCAACAGTTTGGATGGTTTACCACCTCTTGGAGAGAGAAACATTTCACTTCCTGTGATCATTTGGCAATAAATATATATATGTGTATAATGTGAAAACATTATTTTAAAGTCATGTCATCTAATAAGCATAACTGGATCATTTAGCATACGTTAGCTGCTTTCTAACTAATAATGATCGCTACACTGGCAGAATGGATATTTTAACCAAGAGGGACTATACAAGAATAATACAAACCAGGTATATTTTCAGTGAAGTAGCTTCCAAAAAGAAGAGGGATTTGGTTATATTTATTCTCACTACTTAGTGAACATTTCCTAAACTCAGCACTTTCAAACCCAAACTCTGTAGCTGCCCCTCTGCCTCACCTCTCTGCTACCTCTCTTATTGTTCAAGAGAAGCTGGAGAGCCTCTTTGACCCCTACCCACCTCTTTTCCTCAACATTGACCTGGTCACCATGGCTAGTAAATTTTGGGCAAAAATGGCTCTGAACTACATTCTGCCATGCTTTTCCCATTATGCTTTCCTGATTCCGCATCTCTCAACTTTTCACCTGGAAAATTCCAATACCTCATGACTGTTCCCCATCCTCTAGCCTCTCTTCACTCTGGTCCTTCTACATTCATTCATTTATTCATCCACCAAACATGGACTGAGTGCTGACAACAGACAAAATCCTCTGCCCATGTGGAGCTAACGTTCATGCAAAGGGAGAGAGATGTAATGATATACTAAGTAGTGGAAGGCCATCATATAGAGCCTTGTTGGTCACTGTGAAAACGTTGGCCTTTACTCTGAGATAAACGAAACCCGTTGGAAGATTATGAGCAATGTGACCTGACTCAGTTTTAAAAGGCTCATTCTTTTTTATTTTTCTTTTGATCTTTATTGGAGTGTAATAGCTTTACACTGTTGTGCCAATTTCTGCTGTACAACAAAGCGAGTCAGCTGTATTTATACACATATCCCCATATCCCCTCCCTCTTGAGCCTCCCTCCCACCCTCCCTATCCCACCCCTCTAGGTCATCACCAATCATCAAGTTGGTCTCCCTGTGTTATGCAGTTGCTTCCCACTAGCCATCTATTTTACATTTGGTAGTGTATAAGTGTCAATATTACTCTTTCACTTTGTCCCAGCTTTTTCTTCCCTCCCTCCCTGTGTCCTCAAGTCTCCTCTACATCTGCATCTTTATTCTTCCTCTAAAAGGCTCATTCTTTACTGGGTGGGGAATAAACTAGGGGGTGGGGAGCAAGGGTTGAAACAGGGAGACTAATTAGGAGGCTCTTGTGATAATCTAGATGATAGTAACTCAGATGAGATGGCTTGCACCAGGGTGGCAGTAATGGAAGTGAGAAGTTTGAGAAGTTACGTCGGATCTTGGGTATATGTTGAAGTTGGAGCCAATGGGATTTACTAGCATATTGGATGTGAGGCCCAAGAGAAAAAGAAGCATTACTGATGATGACACTGAAGTGTTTGGCCTGGAAGGGTGGAGTTGCATGAACTGAGATGGGGAGGGCTGCAGAAGGACGTGGGGAGGAATATCAGGAGCCCAGTTTTGGACATGATAAATTTGAGGTGATTATTAGATATCTAAATGCGGATATTGAGAAAGCAGTTGTATAACTAAGCCTCAGGTTCAGTGGGGAGATCTGGGCTAGAAATATAAAATTGAGAGTTGCTGGTGTGTAGATGGATGAACTCATCAAGGAGTGAATGTAGATAGAGAGGAGCGGGGGCTGAGGTCTGAGTCCTGGGACTTTACAGCATGAAGAGGCTGGGGCAAGAGGGGACCCAAACAGGAAACACAAGGAGCAATCAGTGAGGTAGGAAGAAGTCTCGTCTAGTCTAGCGGTGTGTGAGGCCCTGGGAGCCGAGTGAAGAAAGTGTTTCTAGGAGGGGGGATAGGTCAAGTCACATAAGGATTGTGAGTTGACAGTTCAAGTTAGTCATTTCAGATGTTAGTCAGAGTCATTTGGGATCTTGAGCAGAGCAGTTTTGGTGGAGTGGAGGTGGGGAAAGCCTGGTTGGATTGAACTTTAGGGAGAGAACAAGAAGAGGAATTGGTGACATTGACCATGACAAGGTGTTTTGTAAAGAACAGAGAAATGGACAGTAGCTGGAAGGAGAAGTGGGGCCAAGAGAGGCTTTCTCAAAGGAACCCTCCCACACTGTTGGTGGGAATGTGAATTGGTGCAGCCACTATGGAGAACAGTATGGAGGTTCCTAAAAAACTAAAAATAGAGTTACCATATGATCCAGCAATCCCCCTCCTGGGCATATATCAGGAGAAAACTAGGAATTCCCTAGCGGTCTAGTGTTTAGGGCTCTGTGCTTCCACTGCAGGGGGCATGGGTCTGATCCCTGGTTAGAGAAATAAGATCCCACATGTTGGACGAAAGAAAGGAAAAAAAAAAAAAAGATACACTCACCCTAGTGTTCATAGCAGCACTATTTACAATAGCCAAGACATGGAAGCAACCTAAATGTCCATCAACAGATGGATGGATAAAGAAGATGTGGTACATATATACAATGGAATATTACTCAGACATAAAGAATGAAATAGTGCCATTTTCAGCAACATGGATGGACCTAGAGATTATCATCTAAGTGAAATAAACCAAAGACAGATATCATATAATATCACCTATATGTGGAATCTAGAAAAATGATACAAATGAACTTATTCACAAAGCAGAAATAGACTCACAGACAGAGAAAACAAATTTATGATTACCAAAGGGGAGATGGGGGGAGGGATGAATTAGGAGTCTGGGATTAATATACACATATTAATATACTATTAATATACGGTTATATAATAGTATATTATATAATAGTATATTAATACACTAATATAATATACTATTAATATACATATTAATGTACTGTTAATATATAAATATATAATATACTATATATAAAACAGATAAACAACAAGAACCTACTGTATAGCACAGGGAAGTATTCAGTATCTTATAATCTATAATGGAAAAGAATCTGAAAAAGAATATATATATGTATAACTGTACCCCCCAAACTAATACAACACCATAAATCAACTCTACGTCAATATAAAATAAATTTTTAAAAAAAGAGAGGATTTCTCAAGACAGGAAAAACAGGACGTTTGTAGGTTGATAGCAATGGTGTCACAGAAAGATAGTATTTGTTAATACAGGCAAGAGGGGGAGAATTTCTGGAGCCTTGTCCTTGGGTAGGAAGGAGGGGGTGTGATGTGGTGCATACGAGGAAGGCTGACTTTAGAGGGGAGAACCCTCAAGTTCATTGGTGGTGGCAGGAGAAAGGCAGGTACGTGGGCAGGTGCTGGCAGGTGGGTAGATATGGTGATGGGAGTTGGAGGAAGTCCCTTTTGATTGTTTCAGTTTTCTCAGCAACATTGTCATTGACATGAATTTTCTAACCTGTAGGTCTGCTTATGCCCATCCATGGAATCAAAGCCTTTGCTAGCTTCCTGTTGACCATAAGGTTCCGATCTGTCAGCTCCTCATAACCATGGTCTTACTCTAACCCCTCTGGAGCCACTACTCTCAACAGTTACCTGCCTTGCGCTGTCCTGGGCTGTTTCCTGAGCTCACCAAACTCCTTCATGCCTCTGGGTCTTTGCACCTACTCTTCCCTCCACCTAGAAGGGCTTTCTCCTGCTTTTCCAACTGAGAAAGCTTTACTCCTGTTTTGAAAGCCAACTGAGATGTCAGCTCCTCTCTGAAGCAATCAGTGCATCTCCCCTCAGACTCTGAGCTCCCCTCTCATGACCCCAAGTAGTGCATGATCACCAATTGTCACCAGATTTGTGCTGACCCAGTTAAATAAATTATTCTCTCAGCACTTTAGACTGACTTTTGTCTCCTCATTAGAGGTACGTTATTTCAGATCCCTCTAGCACTTAGCACAGAGCCTTGTGCATGAAACAAAATCAATACAGACAGACAGATACAAACAGACAGACAGACAGAAGAGTATAGAACCACCAACTGCCAGATCTCCCTTGTGAGTTATTGAAGGTATTGTTTCTGGTGCTCCGTGTAGTGTGTGTGCTCCGGAAGGCACAACTACTAGAGTAAAAGACAGGACTCAGTGTGTTCAATGAAGCAAAAAATCAGCAAGAATGTCTTGAGGTCAGAAACTGGAAGCCCAGCCAGACCCCGCTGTGGTTGGGTGCCCAGAGACGTGTACGCCCATCTCTGTAGGACAATCATGGAAACTCTGTATCTGGGCAGCTAAGAAACAGGAAACCTCTGTGCTGGGGCCAGCCTGCTGCCCAGAGCCCTTGATCTGGGTGTGGCCTGCAGCAGCAATGCTTTCTCTTTGAAAATTAACTAGCAGCACTCTCACATTCACTGATGGAAGCAGCCATTGTCACGACCCTTTAAAAGGTTTACCGCTTTTCTTAGGTTATGAAAGTAATACAGAATTATTTACTCCCCAGACATAGAAATGTATTAATAGGAGAAGAAAGTCACTTATAATGCTGCCTTGCAGAAAAAAAAAAACACAGCTAACATTCTGGTGTTCGTCATTTTTTTCCAAATTTTTTCTCTGTGTGCAGATTAATTTCCATAATTACATTCATTAAAAAAATGGAATCATAAATACATAGTTCTATAGCTTCACATTTTTTCCCTCTTCTGTGTCAATGGATATTAATCTACAGCAACGTTGTGAAAGCTAATTAGTCCATTGTATGAATGTACCATAACTTATTTAATAAATTCCCTTTCTAGGGACAGTTCAATTCATTCTTTTCTCTAATATAGCCGTAGAGAGGAGTTGAGAGCATGGACCTTGGAGTCTGATTGCCTAGATTTTTTTATTTTTTAATTTTTTTTTTTTTTGCTAGCTGTTTGGAGTTGGTTTTCCACTTGGTGCAAGCCACACGGCTATGAAGTGTGAGGAAGGCTCTCTTGTGGCTTGAATAGTAAAGAACAAGATTTCCTCAACTTCCTTTTTGGTCTTTTGCTGTTTTGGTATTAAAGAACCCAGCTGCTTCTGCTGGCTACAGCCTGTGTAGTTGGTCTCAGGGTGGGGAGCTGAGGGAAGGGGAGGGGTGGAAGCTCAGTGCCTTGGAAGGAAGCCTGGCGGCTGGTGGTAGCTACTCCAGATGGGGGCCTGCTGTTGGTTTTGCCGGGCTGGCTGCCAGGCTGCTGTTTCCCCATGGTTTCCCAAGACAGGTCACAGGTGACTGTGCTGGTGGATGCTGGGGGAGATTCCAAGTGCTCTGGGGACTCCAACACTGTGGCCATGAATGGGCGTGTGGACTTCCTGAAAAAGAAGTTGGCCCACCAGTGCCCAGGTCAGCACTGGGGAGACCACGGTGGCAGGGGAGGGCTTCCCCAGGGTACCGGGCTCTTCCACAGGAGCTGTTGCTGGAAGTGGAACCCAGGCGGCGCTAGTGGTAGTCATGGTTGGCCACCAGCTGAGCCACTGGAGGGGATGGCTGCCTTGCTCTTGCTTGTGGGCTGATGGGAATCTCAGCGGTGACCCTTCTCAGGCCTTGGCATGCGATTGCAGGTGGCACGGATGGGGGCACTTGGCCAGGAGCCCATTTGAAGAGGAGACCATGGGTGGCCACTCCACGACCCAGACATGGGGCTGACTGCCTAGATTTGAATCCCTAGATCCACTTACTAGCTTTGTGACCTCTCTGTACTCAGCCTTCCCATCAATAAAATGGGAATAACCATAGCACCTACTACTGCTGTCATAGGGTTGTTGTGAGGATCCAATGAATTAACATATGTCATGTGTTGAGAGCAGTTCCTGGCACATGGTAAGTTGCTGATGTGTTAGCTGTTGTTATGATGAGTAGTATTGGGGTGAACACTCCTGTCTATATCCTTGGGAGCCTAGCCTATTATTTTCTTATGTTACATTTCTAGAAGTGGAAATTCTGGGTGACTTTCATACTTGTCACCCAGCTGCCCTCCAGAAATGTACCAGCTGATTGGGAGTAAAGATGAGGGTCTGAAGGAGAATTTTCAATTTTGACTGTATATTTCTGTATTAACTGAATTTTCAGAAGAAGGTACTCATGCATTACTTGTATATATACTTTTAAATATCCAGTTTGCTCTCTTACCAACATATCTTTATAAGAACACATATCCCCTTATCCTCACCCACACTGAGCATGTCAATCCTTTGTCAGTGACAGTCTTTTAAATTTTTGCCAATATGATGGTTGAAAATGTTATCTCATCATCTGTACCTCTCGCTCATTTTTCATATATTTTGGGAGAAATAGTTATGTTGTATGTATTACAAAACAAATGTGTTTATATCATTTGTCAATGATAAACTCTGCACCTAAGAAGTAAAATCAAGATGCTATTAAAAAATAAAATACATTTTTAAAAATTAAAAAAGGAAAATGATGTGATACCCACAGATTTATATGAAAATGATTACCTTAATATTATTTATAAGACGAGACTGGCTAAATAAATTATAAAGTACGGTACCATCTATGTGTTGCTATGTTATGCAGCCATTTAAAAAAATCATCTTTGAGAAGAGTTTGTAGAACATCATTTGATAATAAGTAGAGGGAAGAGAAAATCACACATTAAAAATACAAAAAAGAAAAGGATGAGAAAGAAATACATTAAAATGTTAGCGGTAGTTCTTTAAGGGTGATAGAACCATAGGTCATTTTTTTCTCTACCTTTTCTTTTTAATTTTCTGTATTTTCCATATTTTCAATGGGTATGTTCTCACTCTTGTAATTAAAGAAAAAGGCATCATTTGCCTTGGGTAATTAAAAACTTGCATTTATAGGAGAGACTATGCATGTTTGGGGACAGAAAATACATGGGAAATCTCTGTACTTTCTGCTTAATTTTACAATGAACCTAAAACTGCTCTTAAAAATAAGGCCTATTAAAACAAACAAACAAAACTGGCATTTTTCTCTTATTGACTCTTTCCCAGACATACATTTCTGGGTACCAGACAGGAAAAGCCCCACTGGAGAAGCAAATTCAGCTACAAACACAAGCACAGAACACGAGGCTTGTAAGATAACTCCAAAGGTATGTTGGATTTTATAGCTAGAAAGTGTAAAATGAGGGCGAGGTTGAATTTCAAGTAAATAATAGACATAAGAAAGAAGCTGTGTGATGTCTCTTTTCAGCTGAAGTGTTTGAAGCTACGGGCATGAGCTGAAAAGGCAGTCAGTATCTGGGGCCTTTCTCCCTGCAAGTCTGTACCCTTCCATGCAATCTCCCTTGAGATCTCCTAAAAGCTCTGCCCAAGAGGGCAAAGGGGAAGAGCTGCCCCCAGGGCCAGCTGGGGTGAGACCGGCAGCTCACAGGCTGTCTCCCCTTCTGTGGTGTGTCCACATTTAGGAAACTGCAAACTCCAGCAGGGCCACTGCGAACCAGTCAATAAAACAAGGTGGGCTATGGGGAGATCTTAGATAAGAGGCACCATGTGAGGCCCAAGAGATGCTAACTCATTCTCATCCCTGTGATTGACACTCAGCCCAGATTTATACCAGGTTTACTGCTATTTCCTTGATAATGTTCCTGCAAGGTTTTTGTTGGGAAAATTTAGTGTTTGTCTTTGCGGGATTTGTTCATTCATTTCCTAGACTCAGTTGGATTCCGATTGGACCAGCCTAGTAGATCACCATCCCAGTACGTTTGGAGAAATGTGGACTAAAATGCCTTATCCTGAAACAGCCTCTCCTGTGCAGATGTCACAGGACCTAAGGGCCTACCACTGGTGACTCATAAAAGCGATCGCTTAACCACACATTTATATATGAATACACTTTTGCCTGACCCATAGTATCTCTGAATAGCTTCCCATCCTAGTACTTAGCAGGCTCAGCAAACTCTAGCTGCCACCTAAGACTTGTTCAAGGTGGCACATCTCAAGGGCATACAGCATTCCTATGCTTTACTAAGGTGTTTTCATATGACCTCACCTCTGCTTCATTTTCTGAGGGTCCCCGCATCATCCCATGTGACTGTGGATGGGAGCGGGGCACCCATTCATCTCTGGTCCAGCCCTGAGTAGCTCTCCTTGCTGCACTGGCTGATGGTGGAAATGGTGAGAGGAGGTCAGACTGACGGCCCAGTGTGCACAGCCCTGACCATCCGCAGACACAGATACAACCAAGTCAGAAGCCCTGGTTGTCTGCGTGACTAGTGCCCATGAATTATATGGCATCATCTACTGGTGTTGGACCTGGGTCAGACTTGCCAGCTCTTAGGTGACCTCACACAAGTTAACTTTGCCTCTTCCCTCCCTCAGTTTCTCCGTCTGTAAAATGGGGTTGATAACAATGCCGTTTTCTTGGGGTTCGGTGAGGCTCACAGGTGTTAACATGTGCCCAGTGCCTGTACTCTCCAGCACTGGTAACAGGTGCTCCTTAGGTTGCAGCTTCCTTTCCTCCTAGGGCAGGTGTGGGAGGCCCCATCGCCCTGGAACTTGAGCACTGGAATGGGCTTAGGGATCACCTGGTACGGTGGGTGGTTTCCAGACTTTTAGATATCAATCAGTAATAAAATGAGAAAAAAAAAAAAGGATCAGCTTGAGCGTTGCTGACACTTTATTGGCAGTTAAGGGCACAAAAAATAAGTATAAAAGACTGCAGTCGGGACTTCCTAGGTGGCGCAGCAGATAAGAATCCACCTGCCAACGCAGGAGACATGGGTTTGATCCCTGCCCCAGGGAGATACCACATGCCGCGGAGCAACTAAGCCCATGCACCACAACTACTGAGCTGTGCTCTAGGGCCCATGAGCCACAACTATTGAGCCCATGTGCCACAACTACTGAAGCTCATGCGCCTAGACCCCGTGCTCCACAACAAGAGAAGCCACTGTAATGAGAAGCCCGCGCACTGCAGCAAAGAGTAGCCCCTGCTCACCGCAACTAGAGAAAGCCCATGTGCAGCAATGAAGACCCAACGTAGCCAATAAATAAATAAATAAATTTATATAAAAAAAGACTGCAATCTACTATCGTTTTTATTTCATAAAAAAAGAATCTTAACCACCGTGTCTAAAAAAAAACAGGAAGGGCATAATATCTAAATAAATTTAGCTTCATTAAAAAACTCTTTACATTGTCTTTTCTGAAAATCAGTGAAAACATCACAGACCAGTGTTAAGGAACCTCTGATCATCAAGCCATGCCTTCGCTTTATGGATGAGGCAACCGAAGCCCAGAGAGGTAGAGTGACATGCCCAAGGTCACACAGCAGCTGCCATGTCTCACTGCTATCTAGGACAATACCCCTGGACATGAGCATTTCTTTCATGTGGCTGAGACAGGTGCTCTGAGCTGAGAGTTAGAGGTCTGGGCTCTACTCCCAGCCATTTGACCCCAAGCCACACTTTATGCCTCACCTGCTTTTCTAAGATGGGGATGACAATCGCCCCCTCACTCAAGACTGTCTGAGAACCTAATGAAAGAAGAACTTCAAAAGTGCTCGGAGATGCATACCAGGGTATTATAGAGTGAGGTATTAGCAGTGAAAAGTCTCACCGTCTGTGATTTACTCGACAGTATTTCTGCCAACAGAAATAGATGAAGCAAGTATGGCAACATAGGAACAATGGTTAAATCTAGGCGATGGGTGTATAGATGGGTATTGTTATGCTAGTCTCTGCACTTTTCTGCATACTTGAAATTTTTTTGAATAAACATTCCGTCATCATAAAAAGTGCTCTGGCAAGGTAAATGGAAGGGATGGTGTTACTCACAGAGAAGACGCCCTCAGGGAGGTCCGGTCTTGGGCTCTTCAGCAGGTGGGGCTCGCCACCCCAGGAGCTGGAGCAGCCTTCACCAGCCTTGGGTACACAAAGCCACGGTCAGGAAGTGATTTTGGTTTCTGTGCTTCCTCCCCAGGCAGGCCTGATGCCTGTGGCTTGGTAAGGGAAGCCTCCCAGCTCTTCTCAGTACAAGGCACCATCTGACAGACCCAGCCCTGCTGCAGCCGCTGGCACGGGGGACAGTGGGGGCTGCCTAGCGCAGCCAACCACTGTGGGGGGGCTTATGAATATGCAGATAGAGGCTGGAGCTGGTTGGCTGCCCCCTGCCATCTCCCACCCCTATCCCATCTCAGTTGCCCAGAAGAATCAGCTTAGAGAGGACCTTCCTGAAATGCCATCTCTTCTGTTGTTGCCTAAGGATCCACGGAGCCCCTTGAAATTTTAAGACTGAATTACCCAGCTTCTCCCATTACACTGGCCTCTAGCAGGGAGCTCCTGACCTCTGCTTCCAGATTCTCCAGAGGGTCAGCTTCAAAGTGAACATCTTTCTCACTGCCCCTCAAGCATCCTGAGGATATGGAAACCAGCCCAGCACCAAAAATATGGCATCTCAGCTCTGCAGGAAGGCTATGTGGCTTCTCCCTCCAGCAGAGGTCTGAACACTGTTGGGGAGGCTGTTGGCTGGGCCAAAAGCCCCCTTCTCTGGCAGAGCTGAGGAGAACTCACTGGCCAAATCACTTCCCCTGAACATCACTAGAATTTTAGCAACTTCTCCTTCAGTTTGGAAAGTGGAGTGAATGTTGTGAAATACAGCAATGAAAATCGATGAGCTAAAGCTCAATTCAACATGGGTAAATCCTCAAAACATAATGTTGAGTGAAAGATGTAAGCTACAGAATGACAGTGATTCCACGTATATTACATTTAAAAATAGGACAAAATGTCTAGATTTTTGCTAAGTACTCATCTGTCCATCATTTTTAATTACAACTGAATGAAGAGATAGATGGATGGAATCTAGGTGTCATGAGTCATACAAAGTGAATAGGGTATAGTCTCTATTTTATGGACCCCAGGCTCTAGCCCCATCTACCATCTGGTCAATAATATTAGAAAAAAATATAAGTAAGGATGTGAGTGTATGTTCAGACCACACATGAATATTGGGGAATTTCAATTAAAGGAAAAGAATGCTATGTGTATTATTTAAGCTGAGCTGCCCTCTCTGTGGGGGTTTTTTTTTTTCATTAACTGAGCCATTTATTCTTCCTAGAAACACATTTTTTTAATATAATTTGAAAGTAAATACATCTTTTCCTCAATTTAAAGAATAGACAAAAACATGTGTACAGTTTAGGACACATGCATATTGAAGCTGCAATGAAGGCAAGGGGATGGTTAATATGTAATTCAGTGTAGCAGTGGTCAACTCTGGGATGACCAGCAAGGAGGGTAACATGGGGCTTTGCCATTTCTTTAGCTGCGTGGTGAGTGTGGGTATTCCTTTTATTACTTTTCTTTAAATCATACACATGTATTTATACATCCTTTTGAATATATATTTTGCTATAAAATTTTTAAAATTTTATTTTGAATCCTGCCATAAACACAAGTTTATGAGCTTGTATTCATCAACTCCTGCTGATGACGCTGTGTCCTGAAAGGCTTTAAATACAGAAGAAGGTGTGAGGTTATTGGGTTGGACCTTGGGCTCCACGGAAGCTCCTATGTGACTCTCAAGGAAATTAGTTTCAACCTTTATCCTGTGATAAAGGTTAACATTAGTTTTAACCTTTATCTTGTGAGAGAAATTTTGCATGCTGCTGTGTGTGCACGCCTACACGTGTGGTATCTAAGACTGTAACATCTAATTAACTTGGGCGATCACTGAAACGCCAGGAGAAATGCTTTGCTACCTTATCCAGGCCTGAGCTTCTAAAGTCTCAATAAGAATCTCAAAAATTAATGATTTAAAACTGAGAAAACTAAGTAGCTATCTAAGAAATATTAACAGCCACCCCTGCAAAGGATGGCCACAACTCCTGATGGCTGTTTTGGGACTCTTTAGCTGCATCCAATAGTGTGGTCAGCATGGCAGTATTTAGTCATTCCACTTGTATTTACTGAGTACCTATGGAGTACCAGCCACTGTGCCCTGTGCAGGGGGTTCAGGAAAATAGAGTCATCTCTTTCCTTCTGCCGCTCTGCCCAGTAGAGGAGACAGATGGGTAAAAACGACATCACAATGCAATGTAGAGATACGATGCTTTGGAAAAACAGAAAAGATATCTGTTAACTCTGCTAGAGGGAATTCGGAAGGGATTCGAAAGGTAGAGGATGATTAGGAGTCCCGAGGCAAATAGGAGTTGGGAGCAGCCTGGTGAAGGAGTGAAATAGCACTAAAATGCAGCACCTGTGAGAATAGGGATGGGGAGGTAGGAACAGGATCATAATATAGCCAGAGGCCAGGTTATCAAGTGCCTGGTCAAGTTGAAGAGTTTGGACTTTATCCTACTGACAGGGAGAAGCCATTGAAGGACTTTAAGCAGGTGAGTGACAGGATTAGATTTGCATTGCAAAGGCATCTTTGACACAGGTGTGGAGGATGAGTTAGAGAAAGTGAGTGGAGGCCAAGGTCTTTCAGGAAGCTTTTTTTTTTTTAAATTAATTAATCTGTTAGTTGCGTTGGGTCTTCGTTGCTGAGCACGGACTTTCTCTAGTTGTGGAGAGTGGGAGCTACTCTTCGTTGCGGTGCACAGGCTTCTCATTGTGGTGGCTTCTCTTGTTGAGGAGCATGGGCTCAATAGTTGTGGCACACGGGCTTAGTTGCTCCGCAGCATGTGGGATCTTCCCGGACCAGGGCTCAAACCCGTGTCCCCTGTATTGGCAGGCAGATCCTCAACCACTGCGCCACCAGGGAAGTCCCTCAGGAAGCTTTTAAAATAATCCAGGTGAAGGATGCTGAGGACTTGATCAGGGCAGCTGCAGGGCAAAAATGTTTTCTCTATTTCAAGTTAGGGCTTCTGCTCATCCCTTCAGTTTTGCAGTGGAAGTGCTTTCATGGTTTGGTGAGTGAAGGCACCATAAACTTCCTAAGGAGCAGGCAAGACGACTCAGCTAAAGAAACCAACATGAGTACTCAGGAACCAAGGGGCTCATTCATTCATTCATTCATTCTTAATTCAAACTGAAGCTTATAGTACACCCTTTCTATTAGGAAGGTGAACTATAAAAGTGAATACTTACGGGCCTGGGGCTTAAAGGGGAGGGGAAACTAAAGAGTAGAGGCAGTGCTATGTGCTTTCACTTTGAAGCATGGTCTGTCCAAAGCTGGAAGGCCCAAATTCAGCCCACAGATATTTACTGCACACCTAAACTATGACAATCTCTGTTCTAAGTGCTGGGGATACATTATATTTCAAAAACAAACAAGCTCATAGAGAAAGAAATCTGATTTGTGGTTGCCAGAGGTGGGGGAGGAGGGGGAATTGGATGAAGGTATAAACTTCCAGTTATAAGTACTAGGGATGTAATGTACAACATGATAAATTAACACTGCTATATGATATATGAAAGTTTTTAAGAGCGTAAATGCCAAGTTCTCATCGCAAGAGAAAATTTTTTTAAAACTTATTTAATTTTGTACCTATATGAGATGACGGATGTTCACTAAACTTTTTTTACGATAATAATTTCATGATATATGTAAATCAAATCATTATGCTGTATATTTTAACTTATACTGTACTACATGTCAATTATATCTCAACAAAACTGTAATTAAAAAAAAATTGCTGGGGCTATATCAGTGAACAAGACAGACAAGGTGCCTAATCTAATAGTTTATATTCTAGGGGTAGAGTGACAACTGAACAGCCTCCAAAATGCACAGGGTGTATGAGGAACAATTAGCTTGGCTGGAGAGTTTGAGTAGGCACTATGGAAGATCAGGAGATGTGGATGCAGAAGTAAGGCTACTTGGTGATGATCTTCGGCTCCGTTAAAGGGCAGTGGGAGCCCTTTAGAGGTTTCTTGGGGTTCTGTTTCTTTGTTCCAGGGTTAGGAAGCGAGGGAAACGATCACCGCTTTTTCCCAATATCTGAGGAATCTGAGGCTTAGGGAGGCTATGTCACCTGCCCGAGGCCACGCAAGTGTAAGATCAGACAGGCATGTCAGCCAAGGTCCGAGTTCGAAGCCCATGCTGCCTGCCGCTCTTTTCCGGTGGTGCGGACGGAGAACCGCGCGGTGCACCGAGGTCCGAGGAGAGATGGGCGCCACACTCATCCGAAAGCTCTGCGGAAAGATAGGGGTGGGCAGGACCGCGTGCGGGGCGACCTGCTCACCGGACGGTCGTAGGCACCTTTGGGGGGGATCGGCCCCGGCCGGCAGGCAGCGCGGCAGGCTCACCAGCGGGCTGAGGCGGGAGCGCTGCCTGTCGGTTCCCCCTCCCGCCAGTGGTTCGCTCCGAACACCCCTCCCCGCGGGGCGGGTGCCGCGGCCCGCCCCGCTTCCGGTTGTTGCCGGGCCCTATATCCGGTGTCCGCCCGCCCTCCCCTCCGCCGCCGCCGCCGCCGCGATGCTATCCCGGTCCCGCTGCGTGTCCCGGGCGTTCAGCCGCTCACTCTCCGCCTTCCAGAAGGTATGGTCCGGGCGGGCCGGGGCCCCGGCGGGTGAGAAACTCGCCGGCGGGCAGACGGGCGGCTTGGGGTCAGGGGCGTGGCGCGCCGGCCAGGCCCGGCACCAAGGGCACCGGGACGCGGAGGCCGCGGGCTGGGCGGCCCGGAGTCGCTGTTGCCCTCGGGGCCTTCTTGCGGAGCCCGGCGGCCCGTCGCCTTCCCGAGGCAGCCGGCGGCCGGTCCCCAGCTGGACCCCACTCTCCGCGCAGGCGGAGGAGCAGCCCAGAGCCGCGCCCGCCCCGGCACGAGACTCAGAGTTCGGGAGGAGGCGCCGCGGAAGCCCCCGACGGCCCCCGGGGCCAGTTTCCTCTCTGTTATAGTCAGTGGACGTCAGTCCCGTTGGGAAGTTGATAGTGTGTGCTGACGGACTTAGCGCCCCCCCAGGCTGTTGCCTTTACCTCTTGGAGTCGTGAGATTGACCTGTCACCAGCACCTGGGCAGCTTTGAGTCTATACTTGAAAGCGAAAGTGTTTCTTCCCTCCTTTCGTCTTGGGTGACGTCGATAATGTCTTCTTTCTCAACAGGGGAACTGCCCTCTAGGGAGACGTTCCCTGCCTGGTAAGTTCTGCCCTTGCCGTCACCTGAAATGCTCTCCTCCTGGGCAGAGCAGTATGTGAGGAAATCGGGGTGCCCGTGTTTCTCCGCAGCGTGTTCAGATAGATAGGAGTGAAACAGAATGCTCTTTACTGACAGCTGCCGCTGATTCACTTAGCACATAGTTACTCAGTGTCTATTGAGTGTCAGGCACGGTGCTAGGCGCTCACAAGGGATGCAGCAGTGAACGGTTCTCGCCCTCCTGGAGCTTACAGTCTAGTGGGAAAAGCAGACTGTAAATTGCGAAACAAATGAACTATCAGGAACCTTGGTTAAATGCTGAGAAGGAAACAAATGAAGCTGGACACTAAAGCTGTGACCCAGAGGATGTGACAGAGACCAGCTGGCTCAAGAGCAGGAGGAGGAAAGGGAAGAGCATGTACAAGGTCCCTGAGGAAGGGAAGAGCTTGGTATATTTTGGAACTGAGAAAAGGGTGATTTGGCCAGAGCATTTTGATTGAGGGAGAGAGTGGCATGAAATAGAAGATGGTGTAGAGGCCAGTGGGAGGAATTTAGGTTTTATCCCCACAGTTTTTTATATGCTTGGTATAAGTATTTGTTGAATGAGTTGATCTTATTGTGAGCATTCTTTGTGCCAAGCATCATTCTGAGTGCTTTGTGTGCATTTTTTCAGTTAATCATCAAGAAACAGTGCAAGAGGTATTTTCTCTATTTTACAAATGTATAACTCAAGACTAAGAGAGGTTAAGTGCCTTGACCAAAGTCACTCAGCCAACTATTGGTCAAGCCAGGTCTGCCTACTCCTCAGCCCGAACTCCTAACCCATGCTATCATTTATTCAAATAATCAACAGATTATTGAATTCTTACTACATGCCAGGCAGTGTGCTAGGTGACAGGGATAGAGATGGTCTCTACCCTCCAGGATCTTAGGGAGGAAGCAAAGTATGTATTTATGCATACATAAGGACATAAGTGCATTATGATTACTATAAAAGAGAAGTGGAGTGCAATGAGAGGGTGGGATGATGTAGCCAGGCTTGGGAGGGTGGAGAGTGTGGTGGCAACGTCAGTAAAGGCTTCCCCAAAGAAGTGACATTTAAGCCAAGTTTTGAAGGATACATAGGAGTTGGCCAAGAGAATGATATTCTAGGCAAAGGGAATTGCTTGTGCAAAGTTTTCAGGCAGGAAGAGACTTGACCCAGTTGTAGAAATGGAAAGGAAGCCTGTCTGGGAGGGCTGGACAGGAATATATAAAGTTTTTGGACTGTGTCCTAAGAGTCATGGGATCATAGGCACCTAGCACAGTGTTAGCTCATAGTGGACTCTGAGTAATACACTTTTTAACTTGGAATTTTGAAAAATGTCAGTAAACATTTTCTCCATTTTATAGACTGGTAGGACAATGCAAAGAGCCTTGTACTTGGGGTTTGCACTGTGGTTCAGGGCTTCTCCTAGGCCTTGTCACTTAACCTCCAGAACCCCTACTTAATGGGAATAATGGCAGATGGTCGTTCCACTTCAGGGAATTGTGAGACATGAAAATCAAAATGAGGTCATTATGTGAAAGCTTTTTATAAACTCTAAAGCACTGTACAAATGAAACTTGCTATAGGATGAACTCTAAATTGGACTTACATTTCCAAAAATCAGTATGGGCTGCTGTTCTAGCTGAAATACATGCTATGTTTGGAATTTGTACTGCAAAGTCATTGGCTACTGGACATAGAGGTGACTTACTAGACTCTGAAACCTTGGGGATGTTTGTAAGGAGGTGGGCGTAAGAAAGAATTGTCTCCCATTTGGTGTTTCCTGTGCCAGTGGTTCAGAGAGAATTGTTAATAGATCTAAAAAATAAGACACATAAAAGAGTATAATCAGGTGAAGCAAGATGTAGTAATTAGTTGTCAGTTGAGGAAGTGCAGTTATCTGTGATAAGGACAGTTGGTGGGGCAGAAAAGAGCTCCCACCCTGTTGAGTGTGACCAGAGTGGAAAGTCTCAGTAAGAGTGTGGAAAGACAGTAAACTGAAAGGAGGGATAATGATTTGCTCAGTCCGAGAGCAAGCTGGAGACCTTGGGCCTGAAGTAGCCTAGTCTTTGCTGCTGGGGTTGAGGCAACAAGACTTCCAGCTCAGTGCATTTTAAGTAACCAGGGAAATAAATTCAGACCAAACATTCCCACTGCTTCTCTAATTAGCCTATGTGTAGTCACGGGATAAGCTATCATGTCTTTTTTAAGCTTCAATTGTATTTGAAGATTTGGGAAGTAGAGGCATTTTATTGTGAAAACATACAGGGATAGTGAAAGTTTCTCAATTTGAAGATAAATAAGATTGTAGAACGCTCCCCTTTCTTCCTCAAACCCATTCCCACCCACAGGCCCACATACCTGTTTTCCTCTGCCATTATGATTACTACGGTGGAAGAGTTGAAGAAGCAGGACTCTGTGAGATAAAGATTATATTGTTGCCTGCCGTCGATCCTGCTCTATCTCAGAGTGAGGGGGTGAACAGACTTTTTTCCCATTCTAGCAGGTATCCTGTATAAAGAGTTGTTGGTTAAGAGCTGTTTTATTTCTTGCAGGGATCTCCTTATGTCAGGGACCAGGTTACCCTGACAGCAGGAAGATCATGTAAGTATCACTGGGGAGCACAGATAATGTGGACTTGGGGTATTTAAGACACCAGTTTGACCATCTGCTTTCTTCACTGTCTTTCAAGCCTAGTTATCAGGCTGGTTATGTTAAGTCCCTTGACCCAAGCTTGATGTTAATTCATGACGTGCTTGAGCTTCAGCCGCATATTAAGTGCTGGACCAGGAATGTGTCTGTCTCAGGTGTTTATAATGAAAGTGAAGCTGGAATCCTCTTTTTATGGGAATAGATATAGAAGGGTGCTCCTAAATATTCTGGTTGGATACAAGTGAAGCTGAAAGACTGGAGGTTACATTTATTGTGGCGATTAAGAGCCTCCTTTTGGTTGCATGCTTTTTATTTTAGAGACAGTAAAAGCAAAAGACTAGTCAGTTGACTAGTTCGGAGGGAATGCTATTATTGCATAATGCAAAGTTTGGAGATAGGCCACCCATGTGTGTTTCAGATTAACTTCTGCTTATGATTGTTGCTTAATGCTACTTTGCTTTCCAAGTATTTTCAGGGTGGTGGTAAGAGGATGCTCTTTAGTTACCTGTTGAGCAGCTGTCAAGGTATTTTCTCTACAGGTAGACTCTTCAAAATGAAGGGTCAGCAGATTAGCTCCTTCTTCCCTGTGCATTACAATGACAATTTGGCATTCATAAGTCTTTGAACTGTGTGTACATTTTGATCTAGCAATTCCATTTCTAGGAATCTATACTGAAGAACTTATAGTGTACCCATATTTGTCTCAAAATTGCCAAACAACAGGGGATTGATTAGGCTATGCCATGTTAATGTGTTCATTCTATAAGTGGGAAAAAGCAGGTTATTAAATGATTCCATTTTCTAGCGTATGGTGTAATCCCATTGTAAATGTTCTTTTTGCTGTTTTTAAGTATTCTACTGTTAACATCTAATACTTTTTTAATTTAAAAATTAGGAAAATTCAAAATGTGTTACTCATCTGCAGTTTAAATGAAAATTGGAGCAACCACAAATGCTCTCCAATGAATACAACAAATAACTGTTTGAAAGTATATTTTAAAAAACCCTAAACTTTGAGGCATGAGGATCACACACGAGATTAGGGTATTACTCTAATAACTGTTTTTGTACTGTGTATTGTCTTTTTTTGTGATAAAGCACTCATTTTACTTAAAAATCTTTTATTGTAAAACTATTTTTGGTTTTATGTTTTTTATTTAATAGGTTATACATTTACATGGTTCAAAAGTAAAAAGAGTGTCCATGAGGAGATTTTATCTTGTTCTCCGGTTCTACCAAGTTCCTCTTCCCAGGGCCAGCCAGTTCTCCAGGTTTCCTGGTGTCTTCAAAGAGCAGTCTCTGCATTTACACATTACCCATTCGTTTTTGCCCATGAACATGTACCTGTACATGGTTATAAACTACGCAGAACGCTTTGTGTTCTGTATTTTTTTAATATACATTTTCCTCTTGATTTTACATAGGCCTTATAGTTATTTGATATTATAAAAATAAAAAAATCAAAAGGCACCTTAAATCTGTTTTACTTTTCTATTATGAAGGAGCTTGTGCTTGAAGTGTAAAAGTGAAACTCCCCATCAGTCCAAATCACTCTTCTAAAATGTGTGTGTATGTAGCAGATAACCATAGACACCATATATATCTACATTTCCCACTCTCCAGTGGTAACCAGTATTAATGGTTTTGTGCATACAAGGTAATATTATTCTCCAGTTTACATTATTTAAAGTTAGTGTGTATCAGAGAATACCTTGCGCTTTTGAGGTTACTCTTGAATGAGTCCAGAATGGACTGATGTGCTGCCTCCTGGCAAGAGAACAGATTAGGAGATACTGTATGAGTTTTTTGGTGTTTTGTTTGTTTGTTTATGGGTTTTTTGTTTGTTTTGTATATAACACCTGTTTTACTGTTTAACTGTCTCATCTTGCTGTCTTATCTAAATCTGTAATCACGTGGACAGAACTTCTGTGGTATGTGGCACAGAGGCATGGACCCTGAGGGCACAGAAGTAATCTTACTTGGATTTAGTTAAGAAAAAACCTAATCAGGAAGCTGAGTCCTTTTAATGGGTATGCAAAGGACCAAGATACTATCTTTTCCTTCAAAGACCCAAATGTAAGTCTGTTCTGGGAGAGTTGGCATTTCACTGCAGCACAT
This sequence comes from Hippopotamus amphibius kiboko, assembly GCF_030028045.1. Lineage (NCBI taxonomy): Eukaryota > Metazoa > Chordata > Mammalia > Artiodactyla > Hippopotamidae > Hippopotamus > Hippopotamus amphibius. The sequence goes on from NC_080189.1 coordinate 160,412,711, forward strand.
TTCACTCACCCAAGGGACTCACTGTTTAAGGCACCCAAGTCATCCAGGCTTTGCTCTAGACCTGCCAAGTCAGAATCTCTGGGAGTGGGGCCTAGACATGTATGCTTCAAAAAAGTCCCCCCAGGTAACGCTGATGGGCACTCCTGGTCAAGAATCACTGATTTCAATGGAAGGTGGAAGAATCTAAAAAAAGAGTGGATACAGGTATATGTATAACTGAAAATAAAAAATAAAGGGAAGCTGATCCATGGTGTCTTATCTAAATGTGACTAAAATGCGAGTGATTCATCTGTTAAAGGAGTTACTTTTATGTTTGTTTTGTAGCATTAACAGCAGTAGTGTCTTCAGCATTCGCTTCTTCAGAACAACAGCTGTGTGCAGTAAGTCCCTTCATCTCTCTGCCTTATTGGGAATGGAGTTTTATAAATTTATTTATTTATTTATTGGCTGCGTTGGGTCTTTGTTGCTGCACACGGGCTTTCTCTAGTTGATGCGAGTGGGGGCTACTCTTCATTGTGGTACATGGGCTCCTCATTGTAGTGGCTTTGCTCTTGTTGCAGAGCACGGGCTCTAAACATGTGGGCTTTGGTAGTTGCAGCACACGGGCTCAATAGTTGTGGCTTATGGGCTCTAGAGCACATGCTCAGCAGTTGTGGTGCACGGGCTTAGTTGCTCCGTGGCATGTGGAACCTTCCCAGAGCAGGGCTCGAACCCGTGTCCCCTCTATTGGCAGGCAGATTCTTAACCACTGTGCCACCTAGGAAGTCTGGGAATGGAGTTTTAATGGGAAGAACAATTGACTGAATTTAATTTAAAAAATTAAATTAAAGTTCTCTTTTAAAAGGAGAAATATGGACTATGTTTGATTTTTTTTTTTCTCTCTCTTTTCCCAGAGGACGATGTGATTACAGTCAAAACCCCAGCATTTGCGGAATCTGTCACAGAGGGGGATGTCAGGTGGGAGAAAGGTAAGATTTAGTGCTTTCTCACTTCTTAAGTTTAAATACTTTTGAAAAGTCCCCTTTACTCCCCTTAGCTCCATGATAATCAGTGTAACCTATGGCTCCACCCTTTTCTTTGCATGCAGTGTACTTTCCCCAGGCCTGTAGAAAAGGAGTCTTGTAACACACCTGCCAAAGGGGATTTTGTGGCTACTAGAGGGTAGCCACCTCCTGCCCTAACAGGTAGCCTTTGACTATCTTTTCAGCTGTTGGAGACACAGTTGCAGAAGATGAAGTGGTTTGTGAGATTGAAACTGACAAGGTAGGCTTGTCCTATTAGTACCAACTTTTCAATGTCTCCCCTTGGTTTCTTACCCTAATGAAAACAGCAGGGACTTAACTGTTGTTTAAAGATAATTTTTAACTGCCTCAGTTATAAAATTGTTGGAATAGCTCCAAAGAAAATATTAAAAGTTTAATTTTAGATTGTTCTAGGTGTATGTACTATGTACTTCAGTAGCTTTAGTTTTATAGCTTTTGTGTGCGTGTGCATGAGCTGTTTCCAGTTGTTTTTTATATATCACTTGGAAACACACTAACTGAATCTTGCTTTAATGTTTTGAGAAAGAACAGAAAGGGTGAATCTTCACAGTAGCATTGATTACTCTTACTCTGAAAGTGTGGCCTTGGTGTTTCTATATACAGGGTCTTGTGTATCTGTGTTGCAACTCTTGTGACTCATTTGAGATTCGATACAATTAATTTTCTAATGCTGAGTAAAAATTTGGACTTTCTCCATCTGTCTTCCTTTTCAAGACATCTGTGCAGGTTCCATCACCAGCAAATGGCGTGATTGAAGCTCTTTTGGTACCTGATGGGGGAAAAGTAGAAGGAGGCACTCCTCTTTTCACACTCAGGAAAACTGGCGGTAAAGAAGTTCTCCTGGTTGTAAAGGTCTCCAGTGTTCCCCCCTTGGAATTGGGGCTGAGCATAGTATACTAATTCCTTGATACCTCAAAGACCATTTGGCATTCCCTCTGCCCTTAGTGAGGCAGTAGGAGTGTAGAGGTTTTTATAGTGTGAACTTTAAATGTCAAATTTTAGAAAAGGGTATTAAAAAATAAACCTCATAATACTCTGTTCTTTCTTGTGCTGGACCTTTTCTTAAGTAGGAATGAAGAAGATTATAAAGACAATGATTTCCTCCCCCAACCCTGGCATCAGAGTCGCATGTATTAAAAATAATACAAATGCCTAGATTCTGAGTCTCAGGGATTCTGATACGTTGAATGTGAAGTTCTCAGAGCCTGGGTACCTGTCATGGTTTTTGTTGTTGTTGATGCTCTCCGGGTGATCCTGATACACAGCCGGGGCTGGGAGCCACTGTTCTAAAGTGAGAAGAAGTAGTATTTCATCATGTCTGTTAGGGAGAGTTTGGTGTAGTTTTTTCACATCTATTCTCGCATAACATTTTTTAGGGAGGGTTGGATTTCTTTTGGGAAGAAATGAGAAATAAGGAAATGAATCTGTACTGGATTGTACAGTCAGTATTAGAGATTAGAAAAGAACTTTCTGATTAATTAAATGCCATAACTACTAAAGTCTGTTTTTTTCATTGTTAAGATAGTTAACCAGAAAGATGCTAGGTTGCATCATTATTGATCAGGGCAAACCCAGAAGCCCAGAATGGAAAGTACGTACAGTAGAAGGCTAGGGAATAAGATTCTCGTCTACTTGGAGAATTTCATCTTCTGGTCATCCCTTAAGAGAATGTCCTTCTGATTTAAATATAAACCCAGATATGATGTTAAATGAGTAAAATAAAAAATACTTACAGTTGTGAATTTATTGCTTGTCTACCTCATTGGTTTAGGAGAGTTACCCCAGATAAAATGCTTTGAAGTCTTAAGTCTAGATGTTCCCTTGGTTAAACTTTTATTTTTTAATAGTTAAGAGTATTCTTCCACATGTGATATTAAAATAGAAGAGGAGACGATCAGTATTACCATAACTAGAAAGGTGTTGCTTTTATGTGTGTGTTTCAACATCTTAAATTTCCTGGGTTTCTTTTGCTTTGAAGTTTATATTACCATGGATTTAGTAGGTGTTTTGAAGGTACTGGCTGAATTTGATGATCGATAGATGTTTGTGAAATCAGGAAGGCAGCTGAATTAAGTCAGTTATCTAATGTAGGACATCTAGGAGCCCTGGGGAATAGAGTAGTGCCTTAAATCATTCTGTGTATCTCATAGCCTTACTTGTATAGCAAATACTCAGGAAGCATTTGTTGATTGATTGGAGATAGAGCTTTTGCTGCTAAATTCTACTTAGTATGTGCAATTTGGTTGCTTTCCATTCCAGATAGTGCCAATGGCATCTATTTTTCTTGTTTTCCAGCTACTCCTACTAAGGCCAAGCCAGCTGAAGCTCCTGCTGCGGCAGCCCCTAAAGCAGAACCTGCAGCATCAGCAGTTCCTCCTCCCCCTGCAGCATCTGTACCCACTCAGATGCCACCCGTGCCCTCACCCTCACAACCTCTCACTAGCAAACCAGGTAAGCCTCCGCCTCCCATGTGTCTTTATGTGTCATCTGATGTCATGTTCCCTCACAGGACAAAGTCTAAGACTAATTATGGCTCTGAACAGGCTCCATTGGCTGCTTTGTAGGAAGAACTCTAGACTTTGTATCGGAAGGCCTGGGTTTGCATATCAGCTTTCTGTGTATAGCGATGTGACTTTAGGCTAGTTATTTAACTGCTCTGAGCAGATTGTTCATTTGTGAAGTAGGAATGATACTAACATACCTCAGCATATCTTGAAGATTAAGTGACAGCACAGTATGAAAGCACTGGCATGTACTCAAGTAAATGTTTCTCATTTTCTGATTCAGTGTACCCGCTCTTCATTTTCAGTGTCTGCCGTAAAGCCCACTGCTGCCCCTCCAGTAGCTGAGCCAGGAGTTGGCACAGGTCTGCGTTCAGAACATCGGGTAAGCCTCTGAAGACCACTTCCAAGAAAGAAGCTAAGGGGCAGTGTTAAGATGAATGGAGTGGCTATGCTCTGCCTACCTTTGAATGGCCGGCAGCTGATTCCCTTGGCCTTGACAAGGAAATTAAGTTTAGGAAGCGACTTGTTGAGTCACATGACTGTCAGATGATAGGACCAGAACCAGAGGTGTTCTGAACAATTGTCCATTAGTTTTTCCCACTGCGTTATGTTACCACTGAAATGCTGTGGGTGTGTAAGATACATGCAGGGGATGGTAGTAATGCATCCTGTCTCTCCCATAACACACACTTCAGAGAGGTGGTTCACTGAGCTCTGCTCCTGTACTTCTGGGATACTTAGCTCATGGCTACCCAGTGGCAGTCAGGGGCAGACATAAAACCTATGGTCAAAAGTGTGGGTTCCTCCTGAGAATACCTCCTAAAAATACTATAGCCTCAAAAGTTTGTTGCTTCTGAGTTTCCATTCCACAAGTAACTATTCTCTTGCAAGTCTTTATCACCAGAAATTGCTCTTTCTGTAATGACTCTTGGGCTGGCCAGCCCTACACCACACTCTTCCTTTTCATAAATTGGTTTTGGTTTCTAAATCAGACTATTTCCTGGGTCTCTATTCTTGGTCAAACTGCAGGCACATCTGAGTGAGTAGTTTTTGTCTGTTTCTTGTTCTTGCTCGGAGGAGCAAGGCCACCACAGGAAAGAGGAACCCTGGATCTCCGTGTATTTAGATACTGCCGTCCTTCATTATCCACTCCTAGCAAGCCCAGTGCTCCCTCAGACTAAGTGTGAAGGGCTAGGCCCAAAGAGACCAGGGTGTCCATACTTGTCCCACTTTCCCTTTCAGGAGAAAATGAATAGGATGCGGCAGCGCATTGCTCAGCGTCTGAAGGAGGCTCAGAATACCTGCGCGATGCTTACCACCTTCAATGAGATTGACATGAGGTGAGAGCTCTAGTCCTCTTCCTGTGCTCATTTTCTTGGAGAACACTTGAACTTGCCCAAGTCCCTACCTAGTGCTGATTCCAAAACTAACAACAGGGAAGAAGTACTTCTTTGCACTGCTTGTTGACTTATTCAGAGTGACCCACTGGTTTCATTCTCTAATTGACTTTCCTAATACTGTGCCTGCCTCCTCTGTGACCTAAAAAACTTAGCCTTTTAGACTTTTGTACCTGAATCTTGTGATTTCTGATAAATGAGGCTGGTAATAGTCTTAAACTCTAATGACTACTGTCGAGTTGACAAGTAGAGACAGGGCATCCAGGCCAGCAAGGCTTCCCCTAGGGATGGAGGATCACTTGACAGCATGCCGGGAGTGAAGGTGTGGTGGTGTCACCGTGACTGCTCCTTATGTGTGTTCCTAAGCGACTCAGAATTGAGTGGGTGGAAAGGCATAGGCTTGTCGTGTCTCTCACCTTTCCCAGCTTTGATAATGAAATGGGAAGCAAGTTGTACTTTTGAAGAAAAACCTCAGAATATTAACCAAAGGGGCTAATTCAGTATACCCATTTCTGTAGTGAGCTGATTGTTGACTCACTTATCTTCAAGACTTTGATGCTTACAGGTGTCAGGACTGTAGGGAAGAGAATGTAGTTAAAGTCAGCAGTCTTGGAGTGCTTACTGTGCACAAGATGTTATACTGTATTCTGAGGGGGATGCAAAGGTGAGTGAAAAAGAGCCCCTACCCCCCTAGAGCTACCATCTTGTTTGGATAAGTACAAAGTAAAATCTAGAAAAAATAAATATCAGAAGGATACAAAAAGTATGAAGTAGAGAAGAGAATGAGATTATTTTTGAGGTGGTGAGGTGGAGGTGTAAAAGAGAGATTTTTAATAGGCCTTAAAGAACAACTAGCATTTTGACATAGTGGAGGAAGGTCATTCCAGAAGACATTAACAATACGGACCTGGCAGACAGGAACGTACAAGACACATGTGAGAGACAATCACTGTGAGGAGTATGTGGAGGAAAGAATGGTAAAGAAAGTTGGATCCATATTTCAGAATGTTTTAAGTGCCAGGGTAAGAGTTCATAGTTCATACAGGAGGTAAAATCATCAAGTCTTCAGGTCATCTCTTCTTTTTGTCCCAAGTGTTTAGTGTGCTAATCTGTGTTTCATTAGTGAAATTGGTTTCTTTTGGAAGGGGTCTGAAAAGCATAAAGGGGGGAATGGTTTAGTGACAGTGTGCTGTGGCATTGTTCACAGAGTAGGGCTCTGTGGCCTGTTTCACTAGATGTCATACATTCTATTATGAAGCTTCCCAAAAAGACTGGATGTTATCCAAGCCAGAGAGTTCTCTCCTATCCATAGGATGTAGGGAAGAACCTTGACTAATGCATCACAAAGGCTGCAGCTTATGTTTCAGTGCATTAGGGCCAAATTGTACACAAATCGAATTGGGCTTTGAAATTCTACCCAATTCTTTAAGACAAAACATGTAAATATTTGTGGCCTTGAAAGATGCAGTTGGCCCAACAGCTTTGATTGAAGGTAAGTACAATAGCTGGATCTCCTTTCAGCAGCTAATCGAGGTGTCACTTAATGATGGCCTGGGGTCTTACTGCAGTCAGTAATCTGGTTTCGATTGAGTGCCCTTTGGGTCTTGTGCTGATCAGCTAACCCATAAGGGGCCTTTCTGAGACCTTCTCCTCTCCCCTGTTGTCCCAGCCTCTGCCTCCAAGGGCAGAGCTCTGAAATAGAAACTACTTAATGACCAGACAATAGCATTTGGGCAGTTTTGAGAGCAGAGATGTTTATCACTTCTCTTTCCCTCTTCTGCAGCTCTTGTGTCTTGGGAACCAGTAATGTCTTTAGGGTGGTAATCCTAGCACTAAATGAGGTTAGACTCAGGAAAACAAACATTTTAAACCCAATCAGTTCCCCTAGGAAAACTTCCATTTTAAAAAACAAAAGGTCTGAAGGGGGAGTTAAAGTTATACCATCTTATCTTTCGTGCTAATGTCAAATTAAGCCGTAATAGGGAGAAAGGGAGAACTGAGCATTTGGGCCTGAGATAAAGTTAAATTCAGTTTCCATCACGGAACCATATTCCCATAAATATAGAGATTTTTGCAGCAAAATGATGGGAAAGCCATTTCCCACTAACTCTGTAGTATGTATGTTGTATGTATGTGAGAAACCAGCCCTGAAGGAACAAAGACTGGTCATGTTGCAAAGGCTTCTCAGTGGCCTAACTGCTTGTACTTTAAAAAGCTTGGGTCCACATATGGTCACTTTTCCAAATACCAAGGAAAACACGTCCATCAAACTAATTTTAAGGGCAAGAACCATGTCTTTATTATCTTTATATCTTGGTGTTAGTATCTACTTAAAGGAACAAGCAGATGGAACTGCTAACTCTGGGGGGCTGAATGACTCTACTGACTTTCTCCTGAGCCTGAAACAACACTGGATTATACCCATCCATAGATAGTCATGACTGCTTTTGCTCACATGAAACCTGTGCACCTGTGGGGTTTTGGGGGTGTTTTTTGTCTTCACCAGTTAGGATACAGGAGGACTGTCACAAGGAAGCCATAATCAGGTTTGGTGGTATTTTGAAAATAAGCAAGAAATAGAAAGAATGGTTCTTATTTTGTGGACTTTGCTTATGCTTAAAAAAGCTTTTTTCAGGGTAGATGGCTCATGATTTTAGTGTAGCTAGAAGTCACTCTCATCCAAGGTGAGGATGTTGGTGTGCTGTATGAACTCTCGTTCATATTTTCTGTCACTAAAATCTTTGACTTCTGGAACATGAAGGAGCCCCGTAAAGGGCTCAATCTACCTTAAAGACAGATTGGATCTGATTCCTTTGGATCCAGGTTTTGTAAAGAAATAAAGTTATTGTGTTGACCTCTAGTGGACTATTTCAAAACTTGAACTTAGGTAGATGGTCCGCAGTAAGGGAAAAAAGCTTACCTGATTGTGTACACAGAGTTAGAAACCAGTTTGAAAGTCAGAATTGAGGCTTCTCTTGTGGTCAGTTTGTTTTGTAATGTGTTTTTGCAGTAACATCCAGGAGATGAGGGCTCGTCACAAAGATGCTTTTCTGAAGAAACATAACCTCAAACTAGGCTTCATGTCGGCATTCGTGAAGGCCTCAGCCTTTGCCTTGCAGGAGCAGCCTGTTGTAAATGCAGGTGAGTTTGTGGTGGCCAGAATCACAGAGGTCCTGGGAGGTGTGTATGTGATCACAGACCTGCCCCCACACACACAGACAAACTACTTAATGACCAGCCAATAGCATTTGGGCAGTTTTGAGAGCAGAGATGTTTATCACTTCTCTTTCCCTCTTCTGCAGCTCTTGTGTCTTGGGAACCAGTAATGTCTTTAGGGTGAAAACTTGAGTACGGTCCCTAGGGATTTCTTGACTCAGCTTCCTGAATGGGCATCATAATGGCATCCTCACCACTAGCTGGACAGAACAGTTCTCTTCCCAGTGCATAGCCTGGCAGCTGCTCTGGCAACAGGCAGTTCTGAGCCAGCCCAGCTCCCCAGGCTTCTCATGTCAGTGTGGCAACTCATGTTCTGGCTGTGCCCACCCTCCCACAAGCCCTGTTATCTTGGGACCTACTTTTACACTTGGCATAGCTCCATGGTGACCTTTGATTTCTGGTCAGTGGACCTCATTGGGAGGCCTTGTGCTTGGCCCCTCTTTCATGGACTTGGTGCTCATTTTCCTTACCTTTTGCTTACCTGTGTCATTCAAGTGTTGACCTAACAAGCAGGTCTCTTTCCCATTGACACAATTCTGTTTCCTGGAAGATTAGCGAGAAGACAGTAGCACATTTGCAACCCTCAGCAGTGCAAGGTCCCTAAAGATGTAGAAATAGAAGTCCTAGTCACTTCTGCCAAGTGGTGTGCCCTCAGGTAGTGGAAGAGCTTTGTCTCACCTGAAAGTGTACCTCTTTATTTCTTCCATTCTTCGTAACTTCCTGATGGCTTTCTCCATCTCTTCTGCCTGCCCATATATGTACTCATTTCTGAGAGTTCCCTTGGCCTCTGTCTCACTTTACATGCTTTTCTGGGCTGTCTTATCTGCAATACAGTGTAGACTTTCTGTGGGAAAAATTCCCAAGCCTGTATTTCTCATGAGCACCAGACCTAAATTTTTAGCTGCTGGTTTGCTCTCAGGCTAGCATATTAAAGCAAGACCATCCTGCTTCCTGCCGCGTCGCCTAGAAAGAGGCTTCCCTCCCTCCTGTTGAGGGTGGGCAGCAGAATGGGCGGCATCCCCCACTTCCACCTCCTTTACTGACTTGCCCCTCTTGGGGAGCACTTTTTAAACCTGCTGCTAGCTAAGGGCTGGAGCAGAGCTGGTTGACAAGAACTTTGGCACATGCTTATCCTGTGTGAGCTGTGGGTTGCTCCTTCCAAGGGCTGCCAAAGAAATGGATGCTCCTGTGCTCGTGCTTTGTCAGGACACTTGGCAGAAGTTTCACCTGGTTGGCATAGGAGTGCGAGGAGTGCCACCTGCCAGTTGTAATGCAGTGGTTTTTATGCTAGTTGGTCAGCCCACACTATACCAAGCACCAAGGATTTTTACTCTATTAATGCAAATGTTTCCTCACTAACCTAGGCCTGGGGGGTTGTATGTAATGTATGTTTTCTCTCTCATAGTGATTGACGATACAACCAAAGAGGTGGTGTATAGGGATTATATTGACATCAGCGTTGCGGTGGCCACCCCTCGGGTATGTTGGGGGTGCTCTGATCTTTGACTCTCACCTTACCCATGTGAAGAAGCAGACCCCTGGGAGAGATCTTTTCTGTAATTCTGTCTTTTTAGAGGGGAGTTACTAGAAGAATAACCTATTTTTGACCATACCACATTCTTTTATCTTTGGCAAGCCTAAAATGTTAGAGATTGTTAATCACGTTGAATAATTAAGATATTCTGGGGAAGGGAGACCGCTGGCTTGGATCAAGAGTTATAACTATAAAGGGCACTATTAATTTGCACCTGAGAAGAGCTTTTCACTCTTACTAGGGTCTGGTGGTTCCCGTCATCAGGAATGTGGAAAGTATGAATTACGCCGATATTGAACGAACCATCAGTGAACTGGGAGAGAAGGTAAAGTAGAAGGATGGTATGAGCTGCTGGGCAGGTCAGGGGAGAGAGCCTGGGGAGTGCTGGGCCAGTGAGTAGTGCTCAGGGAGCTGGAGCCTCACTTCGTTCTCAAGGGAGTGCGTGGCCCCTTCAGTGCGAGCGAGAGCTGAAGTACAGCTGTCTGGTGGAGCTTATCTTGCTCTTGTGACTGAAGATCTCATCAGATGAAACCTGCTCAGAAAAGAAAAGGTTCTGGAATCCTGTGCTGTGGTGGAGCACTAGTCACAGGCCTCTCAGCTGAATACTTCTGTGTTAAAGCTAGAACTTGGACTGTTGATGTCAGATATGAGCCTTCTGGACTTCCTATAGGTGAAGAAAGCTGGGTTGATCTTATCTTTCAATTATAAAATCTGTTTTTAGGCCCGGAAGAATGAACTTGCCATTGAGGATATGGATGGTGGTACTTTTACCATCAGCAATGGCGGCGTTTTCGGCTCGCTCTTTGGAACGCCCATCATCAACCCCCCTCAGTCTGCCATCCTGGGCATGCATGCCATCGTTGATAGGCCAGTGGTCGTGGGAGGCAAGGTAGGTCATCACCATTCATGTCCTGGCAGCTAGGTGATGAGGAGAGGGAAGTCTTAACTAAATGCTCATTGTAAAAGATTTGCTATAATTTCAGGTGTAAGTTGCATCTCCTAGTTTCTAGTTAATAGCTAAGGTACTGGTTCTCAAATTGTGGATGGAGCAGCAGCACCTGGGAACTTGCTGGAAATGCAAATTCTTGGACCCCTTCCCAGAGCTTGTGAAGCAGAAAGTACAGATGATTCTGATGCACATTAAAGTTTTGGAACCATTGAGCTGAGAAAGCTTGCTCCTTCATTTGGGACTAGTCAACAGGCTTCATTCTCTAGGTGCTGTAGGGAGTGTGGGGATACAGCTGAAGACATGGTCCTTGCCCCTGGGAAACAGAGGACAGCAGTGCAGAGCCATATGCAGGCTGCCAAGGTGTAATGATAAGGCTGAGAGGTTTGCTGGGAGTTCAGGGAATGAGGTCAAAGGGTCTTGAGCTGGCCCTGGAAGATATGTTGTTGGTAGGAAGATATTTCCTGGAACTCCTGTGTTTAGAACCTTTTTGGGTCACTAACTCCTTTTTGAATCTAAAAATCATTTATCTCCCCTGAAAATGCACATACACCCAACTTTGCATAGAGTTTCAGAGAATTTGTGGACCCCAGGTTAAAAAAATTTCTTGTCATTGTTATTATATCCCTAAAGAAGAAACTGCAGGCAACCAGAACTGAATAGGAACGTTCCTGTAGATAGCAGACAAGTGAGAGGGCAGAGCATGGTTTTTTTGGCCTTTTTTTTTTTTAAGGCAGTTGTAAGGAGATTCCTATTTTCTTGGGTTAAGCTTTGTTTTTGAGTGCAGGAACTTTGCACTCAGGGTAGGGCTTGGTCTTTGAATGTATTTAAGTATCCAGAAGCAACAAAGCAAAGTAGGAAAGGCTCTGCAGCTCTGAACTTACCTGTGGGCTGTGCTTTGTCATCTCCCCTCTTCATCAGGGTGTTCTCTGCCTCGCTGCAGACAAACCTGTCCACGTCTCTTCTCTGTAGGTGGAGGTACGGCCCATGATGTACGTGGCACTGACGTATGATCACCGGCTGATCGACGGCAGAGAGGCTGTGACTTTCCTCCGCAAAATCAAGGCAGCGGTAGAGGATCCCAGAATCCTTCTACTGGACCTTTAGGAGGAAGCCATGCACCCTACACATCAACCATGCAGGAACTGAAAACCAGTCTTCTCCCTGTCCCCTCATGGGCCCCAGGTTAGCCTGGTGACGGGCATATGCTGTTGGCCTCAAGCAAGGAAACCAGGGCACTACGTAACCAGCAGTCACAGGTCTCTTCTTGGTGTTGCTGCCAGGCTCTCTCCCTCTCTGCACCCTTCTCTTACACTCGAATATCTGATTTCCTTAGGCTGGAGGGAGAGAGAGAGCGCCTCACTGGATGCTCGTTAATATTCCTGTCTTTCCTCCATTAGTCCTCCACAGAGATGATTTTGCTTCTCCCCTGTCCGGTATGCTATAGGGAAACCGCCGGGGACCATGTGATTAAGCTTCTATCTTTTGAAAGTTTGTTCTCCAGAGACGCCTAGGAGGGTGCTGTGCCTCCCAGGCGCGGAGCAGCCTCTGTGCTGGCTGTGCACATCCTCACTCGATTCCACCCGTGTGGAAGTGCAGAGCACAGGCCAAGAGGCGCTGCTTTGCTTCTTAAATGGCACTTTGATTCTCAGCTGTCATCGACTTCAGGCCGCCTCTTCTACCTCTTCCAGGAAGCACAGGCTAGGGGGTCTGGAGGGGCAGGGGGTTGGGTAGTGTTGGGAGGGGGCAGATTCTGAGGTCATACGCTATAAATGAGACAGGAGTAGAACCCAGGCGTGCCCTCACGCTCTCCGTCATAACTCTGCACCAGGAAGGCCCATTTTGGCACAAGTACACATAGCTGTGGTTGTGCCAGCCTCCCCAGACTGCCAGGAACCATTCCACCACACTGTTCTCACGTAGAGCAGATTCTAGCACATCTTGGCAGTGAGACAGAACGTGTCACAACCAAGGGCTGGGTGGCGCCTGGTAGAGATTGGAGTGAAGGAGGCTTCCTGTGGACTGGCTCAGATTGTCTTGAGCTTTTAAATTCCATTGGTATAAGCCTGTGGGCTGAAGAGGCGGTTCTGTTCCTTCCTGTATCATGGCCCTTAGTGAGCGGAGCCTTAGCTCTTCCTCTACAGAACACAGGTCCAAGAGAGGAGGGATTGTGGTGGAAACCAGCCCAGGATGCTAGTACACAGTGGGAAAATGGCCGATGTCACCTCTGAGGTGCTGCCTTGGGTCTGGGAACAGTCATTGGAATTCTTCGGAACATGGATAAATGTACACATCTTGTCACGAAAGCTACTGGGCTTCATTGCTTTGTATCCGAGTGCATCCAGGCCTGAGGCTGCTGGCACTTGACGTCGGGAGCCATTTATTTAGTGCAGAGTGCCCCTTTGTATCTTGAGCAAGAAACAAGGCCTGGGGGTTGGGGTTGGGGGAAGGGGTGGGAGCCAGTACTGAGTGCCTGCAGCATCTACTATGTCTTCACTATACAGAACTTGTAACTAAAATATTTAAAGAAACTGATTTTAAATGCAAATTAAAGGGCAGATGTTCGCAAACAGGGTTCCTGCTTCTGTACTTCTTTTGGTTGCTGAGGTTGTACAAGTCTCCAGCACTGTAACTGTCATTAGCGTTGAAAGCCATGTAATGTCCCTGCCAGCCAGGAAAGTGCCCTGACTTCCTTCCAAGGCACGTCCTTCCTTCCTCGACCCTGGTGAGCCTGGCAGGGTGCCCTGCTAAAGAGAAACTGGTTCCCACCTGCATGAAGCCCCTTGAGACACCAGCAGACATTTACATTTTGGTGGGGCCTTGTGTTATTTCTGGGATGGATTGGGGAGAAGGTGGGATGACTCTTACAATTTCGCATCTTGCCCTTACCATGTGTGTACCTGGATGCTCAAGGTTGATAAGAGCAAATGAGGGTAGATCACCTCCTAGGAGCAGTGGTCTCTGAGGGCCAGTGGACAGGGTTGAGGGCTAATCTGTGCTGAGTATGTGTTCAGGCTTAAACTCAGCTTGGCTTTTCCGCACACAGTCCCTACCCGATGATCTTGCTTGCAGTGATACCATCTCTATATGAAGGTCTGTCACAGGAACAAAGTGGCTCTTAGAGGGTAGTACTAGAGCTAGTAAGTAGAAAAAACTTGGGTAATGAAAGGAAGAATTTTAGATCAGATTTGGGGCATGGAGCTAGACGTTTTAATTAGTAAACCTACAAAGGAGATATATTTAGCCCCATTTTTATCAAATGGAGGTAGACTGTAAGCCCCTTAAGGGCTTGGGACCACAGTGTTCTAAACTCAGGGCTAGCAAAATGCCAGGTGTGCAGTGTTTATTACGTGAATGAGGCCCAGAAGTTCCAGAAGCAGCTTGCACGTCGCACAGTAGTTGGAGGTGGTCTGGCCTGACTTGAGTGTAGCAGAAGCAACAGACTTGTGAGCAGGCTCTGGCCAGGTGCTGTCGTTTTCCACTTTGAATTCCAGCTTTCTCAGAAGCCACCATCTGTTCAAGGGGTCACTGTGAGGATTAGTCCGTCCATGACCGCACACCCCACACCCTGCTAAGCACCATGACCCTCATCCTAGACTTCTTTTCCTGTTTTACTTCCCAGAGCCCAGTGTCCCCTACATGCCTGCACTTTCCTGTGGGCTCACAGCTGCTCTGCGGGGTACCAGCTGGCATGCTGCTCACGTCCATCCCTGCTCCCTCCTTCCTAGCAGGCTCCAAGCGCATTTTTGGTTATGGAGCTTCCTCTGGGGGAACCCTCCCATCTCCCCATTCTGACAGGGCCCCCTCATTGCGTTAATGAGGCAGGGACACCAGAGGCAACAGCAGGCTTTATTGGAGTGGGGGTGGAGGGATGTAGGCATGCCCCAGGGAGAGCCAGGACCTTACAAAGGCTGCACCTCCCCGCATCCTCTTCGCCCCAGACTCGTCCGGAGGACCTGAGGAGCACCGTGGCCTCCCCACAACACAGGCCCCGACCCCGGAGTTAGAGCTGGGCCTTCACAGACTGGAGGGTGGTGTCGGGGTGCCACCTGGTGGTGGTGGAGACGCAGGAGGGGAGCAGTTGGGGCAGAGCCTGTGGAAGTTTGTCTTAGATGCCACAGCTCAGTGACACGGTGAGTCCTGAGAGGAAGAAGAGAGCCCCCCAATCTGGGGAGGGAATTGTCTTTGGGGGTAACTACTTACCCCAGTTCTTCAGAGACCAGAAACATTTTGCTTCCGGCTAAAAGGTTGGGCAGTTATCCCACGTGTTTTGTGGTTTCATTTCAAAAGGAGATGAAGTCACAGTGGGCAGTGGATTGAGTGGACCCTCAAGACTAGAATGCAAAATGGTAAACAGGACAAACGTCCGAGAAGGGAATCCTAACGGGTACAACTTTTCTTCAAGCGGCTTCAGCCTGAAGACTGAGTGGTGGTCTCCCCTCAGACCCATGGGACAGGTTTTTCTTTCTCTCCACATGGGTGGGCTAACTGGGGAAGGGGGCTCTTTATTCTGTTTCCAAAATTTCTCTTAAGTGACAGAGCTGTGCCTTCCTCGCTCCCCCCATTCTCCCTTATCCTTGGGTTGCTTCCCTCCTTTGGCCTCCAAAGTCTCATCACAAGACAAGGGGCATGGTCAGGAGAGGGGAACGGGTTGTCCTGTCCCTCGGCCCACCCCACGCCACCCCATGCCCAGTACAGACTTCTTCCCTGCTTCCCCAGCCTCCCGACCCCCTGCAGAAGTAGCCTCTGGTGGAAGAGGCCCACTAGCTGCATGGTTAAGGTGACCAGTCAGGGCGGCCCTGGTTTGGGACCAGTAAACCAGTGGACTAGTATCCTGAGATGATCTCCAGAAACATCCTGAGTGGGGCACATGGCAGATGATGAGTCACAAAACTTCACGGCTCAGCAGGTGCTCAATAGCTCAGAGCTAACGCAGAGAAAGGCACCTTTCAACATGGTAGGTTCGAGTTCAAGTACAGAGTGTGCACTCAGCAGGTGACTGTTGACGGATGGGTGGAGGATGGATGAGTGGAGGGGTTCAAGCTGCCTAACAGGCTGAGATCCCTGTCCCTCCCCCTCAGCACTAACGAGGAAAGGTTTCTCCCAGAGGTGGCCGGGGCCCTCCATGGGCCCCTCCTGCTCAGTGGCAATGAGTCAAGGGAGGGGCCTGACCAGGAAAGGCAAGCTGCCTTGCATCCTTTGCCCGAGGGCCACTGATTGGCGGGGACAGCTCTGGGTGGCAGGCAAAGAGAAGAGAGGCGATCCGGGCCAGTCCAGCTGTTTCCATCGCCAGTCCACCGCCTTCTACCCCACCAGTTTGCTCCACTGGATGGCACTGAAAAATGGGTGGGACTTGAGTTTGTGGACGCCACCTCCTCCAGTGCCCAGGCGCCGGGTGGGATCAAACTGCAGCAGCTGCGGAGAAAGGCCCAGTCAGCACTGGGCAGGCCTTCCCAGCCCCGTTTCTCCCTGCCAGCCCGGCCCACAGAACCCCCAGTGTTACTCTGGGGGACACTGGTGTTTGGCCACCAATATATAGAAATCTGTCATCCCTATTACCCTCTTGCACCCAAATCAGACACCTAATACACGGGGCGGCTTGTTCACACACAGGGCTCTGTCCTCCCTTCTGTCCACCCGCAGGCCAAGAAACCGCCTCCCTTGTGCCAGCAGCAACTCACCTCAGTCAGCAGGGAGGCCGCGGGGCGACTGAGCCACTCAGGCAGCTGAAGCTGGGTGTGGGGCTGGATTCCTGAGGGGTGGCTCTGGGACAGTGCCTGCAAAGACACAGGGAGAACAGTGGTGGCCAGGATTTTATCCCCGCACCCCGTGTCACCTCCAATGTGGATGATGACAGCGCTGATTGTTGCCTTTTGCTTTGGATCTATTGCATGCCAGGCTGCGGAAGATGCCTGAGACCCAGTGTCCATACTTTCCTCAACGACCTTCAAAGTAAGTATTAGCACCGCCATTTTAAAGACGAGAAGCAGGCTCAGAGAGGTCAAGGGATCTGTGTTGAGTTCAGGGTTTGAACCCAGGTCCTTCTGGCTCTAAGCTTGCTAGAAGCATCGGTCTTGGGTTGCAGTCAGGGCCCGAACTCTATCAGGAATAGCACTGAAGCTTGTCTCCTTACAGAAAAAATGCCTACGGCCGACTCATTCATGTGGCATGCTACTGCCAGGGCCAAGGCAGGGCTGTGGCGAGGGAAGAAAGCAGGACCTCTCTGTGCTCCATAAGGGTGTGGCTGCAGGGAGCAGCGAGGTGTGTCTGGAGGTTGGGAAGAGAGGCAAAAAGCCACCAGGAGGAAGGCCAGGAGCCCTGGGCTGGAGAGGTGGTGGGAGGCCACTCTGGGGGGCTGTTTGCAGCCAGAGCTCTCAGGGGCCTTGGCTACGGGACCAAAGCAGGAGGGAGCCAGGAGGGACGGGTCAGATCTGGACTTCCAGTCACACTGCATCCACGTGGGGCATTTCCTGCTCAAATGCAGTTTGGCCTCTCCCTGCTGCCTGACCTAACCAGCCCCAGGTGCAGCGCTGAGCCCACGGGGGAGAATGGAGGGCTGAGGCCACCATCCTGAGCGAGGGTGCTTGCCAGGGGAACTTTAAGTTCTGGGCTGACGCAGGCTGGACGGGGCAGCTGCCGGCCTGGGATGAAGGAGGCCCTCTCTCTGGTCTTCCAGCCAAAGTCTGCGGGTTGTGGCTCTGAAGGGTGTGGATGGTAGGAGTGAGCAGTGGGGAGAGGAGACTCAGGGGATGACCCATTGGCCTTCTAAGTAAAAGGGTTGTGTAAAACTTCAAGTAAAAACTCCACCCTCCCTCCAGATCTAGGCCCAGGTGCTCTCTTCCAGAAACCTTCCTGGACCACCCCAACTCAACTCTCATCTAAGCTGACAGTCTCACTAGCTATAGCCACTCGTGTGGCAGGGATGCTGAGTGTGGCCACGGCCTGGGTGGGAGTGGCTTCCTCGGTCTCTCACGGCCTTGGGGGTGGAGGCGGGAGCTGTGCTGGCAGAACATCGGGCCCAATGGCCAGGTCTTGGGGAAGCAGGCAGGCTCAGCCCCAACACTGACTGGCTGGACTAACCCCAGCCCCTCCTACATTCAGTGACACCCACCAGGCTCCACACCCTGCCCACACACTACGCACCGTTCCAGTCAGCAGTTCATACAGGAGAGACCCAAAGCTCCACCAGTCACAGGCTTCGGTCAACTCAGAAATCCCACCCACCTCTGTGGGAACAAGAACATATAGGTATGTGTCAGTCTCGCCCAAGAGGGCGGGTCTCCTCTCTATCTACCCCACCCAGATGCGCCCGTTCCCTCTGTCATCCTCAGTCCCCTGGCTCAACGCACACAAAGACACCCAAGGGCTACCCCCATTCCTTCCCTTCTTGCCTGGGGCGCTGTACAGGTTGTCCAAAGCCTCCCTGCAGCACTGAGGCTCCACCTCTGACCACTGGCCAAAATACGTGAGCCGTATGTGGCCTTGTCATCCGGTGCACGCAGGGAGGAATAAGAGGGGAAAAAATTGCGATCGGTCATCTTGAAGCTGCTGGCCTGGGGCAGGGGACTCTAGCACGTCTCCCAACAGCCACAAGGCAGAGCAGCTGTGCTGGGCAGAGGCTCCCTAGGGGCATGGCCCCCTGAGGCCCTGAGACAACCTGATTTTCATAGGAGCCTTGCCCTGAGCTCATGGGGGGAAAGGGTTTGTTTCCAAGTTCAACCTTGACCAAGCAGGCTCAGCGGAGTCCTTCCTGAAAAGGCTCGGGGGAGGCAGGGAAGAAGCAGATCATCTCTGCATCCTCTTGACTTTGGGGAACTTCCCTTCTCTGTCTTGAGGCTTCAGGGGCTTCCCACCCGAGGGGCGGGGTAGGGTGAGGGCCCACTCCTCTCCCCCTGGGCCCGCGGCTCCTACCTGCCTGGTCCAGGAGCAGGTTCCGGGGATTGAGGTCCCGACACAGCACCCCCTGCTCGTGCAGCGCCTCCAGGGCCACCAGCATCTCGGCTGCCCACTGCCTCACCTGCTCCTCCTTCACACTCCAGGCGCCCCTGCTGGACACCGGGCTGGCCCCACTGGCCGAGGGGCGGCTCTGACCTCTGCCTCGGCCGCAGCCCCCCAGCACTCGGCCAGCCCCTGCGCGAACCCAAGGGAGACACCAAGGGGGCCCCGGGTCTGAGCTCTGGCCAGGCCCCCGCCGGGCTTGGGGGTGCAGGTGGCCACTTGGAGCCTTTGGAAGGTCCCAGGAGCAGGAAGTGCTGGTCCTGGCTGAGGGTTCACCTTCAGCCTCTCTCTGGGCTCTGATGGATGTGGCCCCCCTGGCGGGGGTAAGCCTCTGAGAAGTCCGTGAAGCATCCAGGGGGATTCCATCCTGCAGGTGGGTGTGGCCCAAGGGGAACCGAGCTGGGTTCCCAAGGCTGAGGCGGGAGTTGAGTTGAGCCTTCATCCTCTCCAGGCTGGAGCCAGACCTGGTCCCAGACTGTTGGGAGCACGGCTGGGAGAGCAGGTGGGACCAGAGAGTGCCTCCTGGGCCGTACAGAGGGAGCAGCAAGCATGGGGACAGCGAGGAAAAGAGCATGGCCACCAGGTCCCTGTCCCAACCCCCCCCCACCCTGGTCTTGGGCAAGGACCCAAGGACCCTCTGCCTTTCAGGTCCTCACCTCTGCTCCCTTTCCTCCCTCAGCCTAGGATGCCTTCTCCTCTCCTCTCCACCCACCTAAGGTGGCCCCAGCCTCACAAGCTGGAAGAAAATAGGTGTTTAACCCCTAAGGAGATGTAAATTATTGTTAATGTCTTTGGTCTAGGTGGTGGGTTTGCCAGTGTTCAATATATTCTAATTTTTTTAAGGGAGAAAAGTGTAATGACGTTTAAGTAAGTAAAATAAAACAAGGCCAGGCATGGACCTGTGATGACTGTGTCATGACTCAGAGATGTGTACCTCATTTAAAAAAAATCATAGTTGGTCAATAAATATCTGCTCCGTGACTCAGTTCCTGTCCTTACAGCTTCAGCACCATCACCCCATGTGGCCACTCCAAGGGGTGGGCACAGATCAAAAAAGTGAAAAGAGCCAAGACTGGAGGAGATGGTGACGAAGGGAACATCTGCGTAAATGCCCCCTCACCCACCCAAGGTGTGAACATCCTCCCGGGACACCCCCTGCCCCATTGGCACCGCAATGAAGCCCACAGCTGCCTGGTCCTGCCATCATCCTCCAGGAAGGCTGGGTCCCCTGGTCTGTGCTGGGCCTCTGGGCTCGGCAGTTTAAGGGGGTGAGACAGGACGGCATCCCAAAGGCCTGAGGAACTGACGGGGCCCCTCACCTTGCACATGCTCCAGGTGCAGGAAGATGGAGTCTTCGCTCACAAAATACCGCAGCAGCTTGGTCATGTAGGGGACGCCGTGTGGGATGATGGTCAATCGCTCCTGGCTCGCCATGTGGCACCTGGACAGGCTCTGGGGAGGTGGCAGTGCAGGCAGATTCACTGGGGACTGGCCAGAGGCTGCTCTGCTCTTCAGGGACAACCGGATGAAGGGTGGGAGCCATCCTGAAGAGCAGCTGCCTCCCCCCAGTTCCTGATCCGACCCGCAACCCTCTTTCTACCATGGAAGGCAGGCCCTCCCCTCTCTGGTCCAAGGGTGAGGCAGTGGGCACATGCTGGGGGCAGAACAAACAGCTGTTGGATTTGGAGGGAGTGTAGGCTTCAGATACAGGTTCTGGGTAGAGGTTCCCCAGGGTAGGGGTTTCCAAGAGCTCTGAAAAATTCCCAAGAGGAATGCTGAATGGAAGGGGGTTGGGCAGCACCTGCCTTCACCACGAAGGTCCCTCCAGTCGCTGGGTCCTGGACCAGCTGCACCTGCCAAGGTCCAGGAGGCACTAGTCAAGGCACATGCTAGTTCCCAGGGCTCCATGACCCCAGCCCCAGGCCCTGTGTCCTCCACCAAGACTGGGCAAGGAGGCCAGGACTTGTGGTGCAGAGTATAACCCCTCACCGCCAAACTGACATCAAACCTGTCCTGCTCATCTACCCTTGTTAGACCTGCAGGTCTCAGCTCAGGTACCACCTCCTCCAGGAAGCCTTCCTAACCCTTATGTTAGGCTGGGGCTCCTAATCTGTCTCCAGTGCTCTCTGGGCTCACCTATCACACTGCGTCTATTTCCTGTCTCCCCACTGGGCTGTGAGCTCTGATAGGGCAGGGACCACACTGTCCAGCTCGGTATTCCCAGAGCCCTGCACAGCACAAGAAGGTAGCTGGTGCTTCACACATGCACGTTGAGCGGTCCATCCTGCAGGTCTGAGGGTGTCATGGCTGGAAGGGACCTCAGAACCAGTCACCTTCTCTGATCTCTTATTTTACAGGTTAGGAAGTCAAGGCTGAGAGTGTGGCCCCAGTGGTACCCAAGAACACTTGGGCTTGGCATGCTTCTTCAGGTCTCATCCCCTGCCCCCTCAACTCCTTCTTTTAAATGGCCTTTCTCTCCGGAGGCTGTCTTTGGAGAGCAGCCCACTCCTTCTCCCACTGGTTTTGCTTGGAGGCAATGGTCTGCCAATTGCTGGGGCAGAGCCTTGTTTGGAGTTGGGTCCTAGACTTAACTCCTGATGGGCAGGGGTGGACCCCAGCCATAAGAGAGGACACGTTGGGGCAGGAAGACAGAAGATTCAGCCCAGATGAGGGGCATGTGGGGGCAAGACCAGCACCCTGGTGTTGTGACTTCTTAGCTGTCAGCCTGCCCTGCACACGGTCCCCCACGGTGGCAGGTGGGAACCAGGCCCTGAGGCCAGGCCACTGGGCAGTGACGAAGGCTGCAGCATAGGATTGGGGGTCAGATCTTGGGTGAGTGGACTGATTTTCTCATCTACCAGACAGGAATTACAAACGCCCACCCTCCCTTATCACTGGTTTGTTGAGGCCACAAACGGGAAAACGCTTTTGTTAATGTAAAGGCGGTGGGAATGTCAGTTACCACATTTGTCAAGTCACATGGCCTCTGTGAACCTTGGTCTTCTTCACTGCAAAATGGATCATAGCAGCACCTCCTCCAGAAGGCTATTAGGACTTCCCTAGTGGTGCAGGGGACATGGGTTCGAGCCCTGGTCCGGGAAGATCCCACATTCCACGGAGAAACTAAGCCCATGTGCCACAACTACTGAAGCCTGTGCACCTAGAGCCCCTGCTTCACAACAAGAAGCCATCGCCATGAGAAGCCCGCGCACCACAATGAAGAGTAGCCCCTGCTCTCCGCAACTGGAGAAAGTCTGCGCGCAGAAATGAAGACCCAACACAGCCAATAAATACATACATACATACATACATACATAAATAAACATTTTTAAAAAAAGAAGAAGAAGGCCATTAGGAGGATTCTGTTAAAGCAGACAACTCAAGGACAGCACAGCCTGTGCCTGCCACATAACATGCTCTCAATAGCCTACACTAACGATTACTAATATTATCACAGGGAAACCCCATGCTGGGGTAAATACAGTATTTACTCTGTGCTAAGGGCTTTATGTAGGTCATTTAGTTTTATTCCTCCAGCCCTACCAGGTGAGTATCACTAGCAACTCATTTCATTGATGAAGAAATTGAGGTCCAGAGAGGTTATGTTGTCTACAGTTCCCCTGCTAAAAAGTGGTAGAGCCAAGATGTGGATCCAGACAGGCTGATCCCACAGCCCTGGAGACATAACTGAAAACAGGGGCACAACCAGGTGACCTGGCACACGCCGTCCTCTCTGGGCCTCAGTCTCCCCACCATCAGTGAGATGAAGCTGGTGGACTCAGTGCCGGGGCCATAGGAGGAGCGAGGCCTCCCTTCTGACCACTAGAGGTCTCTCCTCCAACAGCCAGAGATGGAGTCCACCCTGGTCCCAGCTCCTTGGCCAAATTTACGCAAAGTTTGAAAAAGAAAGAAAGAGAACTCCGGGGTCATTTAGGATAATACATTTCCCACAAGTACTGACACCCCGGATAATTCCCCACTGCCTCTTGCCAAGTGGGATTCCCCACCACCTTGTCTTGGGCAAGGCTTCTCGTTGTACAAAAAAACAGCAGTGAAGGTCGGGGAGGCCAGAGATAAAACTTGATCAGTACATTGAAACAAGCGTATTAAAAAAGAAAAGAAAAAATACATATATACACACACATCTATCAAGAAAAAATGAGACCAAATCATTAACAGTGATTATCTTGGAATTAGCTAGGATGGTGGGGAGTATTTTTGTTTGCTTGTTTTTTGTTTCAAACTCTTTTCTCTTCCATCATATTTCAAAAGGGTAGCAAAGGGGACATTTCCCATTAAACCAAGCAAATAAAAAAATCCCCTTCCTCTTTTGCTCTGTGCTAGACACTAGTTTGTCACTTGACCTCTATGAACCTTAGTTACATTCTCTGTAAGAAAATAATTAAAATGTAGCACGGTCCAGTAGGACTTTCTGCTGTGACGGGAATATTATATATCTGCACTGTCCAATACAGAAGCCATCAGCCACATGTGGCTATCAAGCCCTTGAAATGTGGCTGTGCCACTGAGAAACAGAATACTTAATTTTAATTAAAATAGTCTTATGTGGCTGGTGACTACTGTATCAGACTGCACGGTATAACCCCGTTTTCCCCCCAGCAGGTTTAATGCAACAGCTTTGCAAATTAGAATGGTCCTTACGAATGTCAGGGTGAGTATTGCTATCGGGAAGCTGGAAGGCAGTTCTGGTGCAAGGGTGCCTGCTCTCATCTTTTTAAAAAGGGAACTCTCTTTTTTAAAAACAAAACCCACTGAGTTCTTGGGATGCGGGGACAATGAAAGCTTCGGTGAAACACATTAACCCTTTCTTTTAAAACGTCCACAGCATCATGGAGAAAAGACAGCCTCTTCAATAAGCGGTGCTGGGAAAACTGGACAGCTACATGTAAAAGAATGAAATTAGAACATTACCTAACACCATACACAAAAATAAACTCAACATGGATTAAAGACCTAAATGTAAGACCGAACACTATAAAACTCTTAGAGGAAAACATAGGCAGAACACTTGATGACATACATCAAAGCAAGATCCTTTTTGACCCATCTCCCAGAATAATGGGAATAAAAGCAAACAAATGGGACCTAATGAAACTTAAAAGCTTTTGCACAGCAAAGGAAACCATAAACAAGACGAAAAGACAACCCTCAGAATGGGAGAAAATATTTGTAAATGAAGCAACTGACTAAGGATTAATCTCCAAAATACACAAGCAGTTCATGCAGCTCAATATCAAAAAAACAAACAACCCAATCCAAAAATGGGTGGAAGACCTAAATAGACATTTCTCCAAGGAAGACATGCAGATGGCCAACAGACACATGAAAAGATGCTCAACATCACTAATCATTAGAGAAATGCAAATCAAAATCACAATGAGGTATCACCTCACACTAGTCAGAATGGCCATCATCAAAAAATCTAGAAACAATAAATGCTGGAGAGGGTGCGGAGAAAAGGGAACCCTGCTGCACTGTTGGAGGGAATGTAAATTGATACAGCCACTATGGAAAACAGTACGGAGGTTCCTTAAAAGACTAAAAATAGAACTACCATATGACCCAGCAATCCTACTACTGGGCATATACCCAGAGAAAACCGTAATCCAAAAAGATACATGTACCACAATGTTCTTGCAGCACTATTTACAATAGCCATGACATGGAAGCAACCTAGATGTCCATCGACAGATGAATGGATAAAGAAGATGTGGCACATATATACAATGGAATATTACTCAGCCATAAAAAGGGATGAAATTGAGCTATTCATAGTGAGGTGGATGGACCTAGAGTCTGCCATACAGAGTGAAGTAAGCCAGAAAGAGAAAAACAAATACCGTATGCTAACACATGTTTATGGAATCTAGAAAAATGGTACTGATGAACCTAGTGGCAGGGTAGGACTAGAGATGCAGATGTAGAGAATGGACTTGAAGACACCAGGGGGAGGGGAAGCTGGGACATACAGAGAGAGTAGCATCGACATATACATACAACCAAATGTAAATAGATGGCTAGTGGGAAGCTGCTACAGAGCACAGGGAGACCAGCTTGATGCTTTGTGAAGACTTAAAGGGGTGGGATAGGGAGGTTGGGAGGGAGGCTCAAGAGGGAGGGGATATGGGGATATATGTATACATGTGGCTCTTTCACTTTGTTGTACAGCAGAAACTGACACAATAGTGTAAAGCAATTATACTCCAATAAAGATTAAATAAAATAGAATAAAATGTCCCCAGTATCAAGGCCAGGAGGACTCTCGCCTGGAGCAAACAAATCCAGGAGTTTCAAACAGGTTCTCAAGCACTAAGGTCCACAGGGGCTGGCCACGTGAGCCAGTGGGCAGGACGTGAAGGGGGCAGACGGAGGGCAGGTGCCCCATTAAATCGGGCAACCCATCCTCTGCTCCGCTGACAGGAGGGAATGTGAGCAGGCACTTCCAGATCTGATTTCTCAGGATAAGTTGGAAATCCGGACTTCTCTATGAAACCTGCCAGTTTTTAAATGCTGATGACTAATAATAGTTTAAAAAAACACCCCTGTGTTTGAGCCAAAAACACAGAAGTGACTTGGCTGGTCTTCTCTTTCTTCCCCATCCCTGACTCAGGGCCTGGCTCCTGGACGAAGCTCAGCAAATAGGCAGTGTTGTCTCCCAAGCCCCCCCAGGCTCCCTGAGAGCAGACCCTGGGTATCCCGGCCAGCTGCCTACCTAGTCCTTGACCCACTCACTTTGCAGGGGGTTCCCTGCCACCCCCTACCCTGCCAGTATCTCTTTGGCCCCAAGAGACCCCCTCCCCAGCCCCTTTAACCCTCATGACGGGGTGTCTCTGGGGGCACTCAAGGCTTCCTGAGTGGGCCCTTTGCTCCCCTGAGTCTGCGAGCTGCTGCAGGCTGGCACTGCCCTTCCACTCACCTGCCCGGATCGGCCTGGGCAGAGCTGCGGAATGGAACGCGGTGACATGCACCCAGGCCTGCCTGCAGGGACCTGGACCCAGTGGCCCTAACACCTCTCCTAACTTGGAGAGACTGGTATTCCTGGCTCGGGAATGACATAGGAAGAGGAAGCAGGATTTTAGGAGGCAGGTGGAGTAGGTAAGTTGAGTGCCCCAGAAAGTGTAAAAAAGGAAAGACAAGAGAGCACCCTCAAGACAGAATGGTTGGGCTTGGCCTGAATTTGCATCTCCCATATGCACAGGCCTCAGAATACGGGATTCCAGAAATGCTTTGCACATGCGTGTGCGGGGTTAAACAAATTCAAATTCGGGGAATTCTGTCGCAGACCTCCCTCTTGGAGATTCACTGTGTACATTTGCATCCTAAAAGCTTGAAACTTCCTATAATTAAAAAAAAATGAAGTAAGTACTGTAACTTTAACTCACTGTTTCCAGAACTTATTTGACCCAGAACCCCTCTCTCCATTATACCTCTGGGTCCGTGGGATCCCACACCGGGAGACAGTGGTGGCTGTCACCTCCACGGCCTGCCTGTGGAAGTGGCCGAGCCACGTGGACTAGCCCAGTGGGAGGGAAGGGCCGGGCAGACGGAGGCTGGCTAGGCCGTGGCTGACAGACTGGGGCCTGGTCCAGGGACCTGGGAGCAGCAGCTGGAGCAAGGCTGGGACGGGAAGGCTGCTCACCGACCCGCTCCTGTCATTAGCCTTCACAGCCATCAAACTTGTATCAAACGCTTTAGCATCTGCCAGGCCTTTCCCCAAAATTACTGCACTCCAGTTCCCACATCCCCCTGGGTGGCGGGGAGGATCCTCACCCCACTTCCAGATGAGGAAACCAGCGCCCAGAGAGGGAAAGGAGCTTGTCTGCGGCCACGTGGTGCCAGCCCGGCCAGCACATCGCCCTCGGCGTGTAGGGGAGCACACGCCGGCCCCCGTTTCTCTGCGGGCTCCCAGACCCGGCCAAATGCCCCGTGAGTGTTTTAAATTACAGGTGCCTGGGCTCAAGCCTAGACATTCCGACTCAGTGGGTCTGGGATGGGGCCTGGGCATCCGTATTGTTCGGAAGCTCCCCCAGGTGATACTGATAAACAGCCAGTTTGAGGAAAAAAACGCTTTCGCGAACACTCAGGTGTCCCTGGGTTGCGGCGAAGGGCAATCGAATATTGGTTCCAATCTCATTTGATCCAACTGCCTGTCCTTCTGATGCGTGTCCCAGGTTCCGGCTGGGTTGTCAGCTCCTGTCTTCCTGTCAGCCCTGAATCAAGGGGAAGAAGCCCAGACGGGGTCGGGATGGGAGGTGGCGGGAGAAGCCAGGAGAGAAAGGGCAGAGCGGCCAAGGCCCTGGACAAGGCAGCCGCCCGCGTGGGCCGGCCACAGAGCAGGTTTCTGGAGGGAGAAGCACATGCCCGCCACAGGCACCTCTGGGCTAGGTGGGGAGGCTCCTGGCTGCAGCCCTGGGGCCGCGGGAGGCGGGGGCGCACACAGCCGCCCGGGGTTGGCCGGGGGGCCCCCGCGGCCTCCGTCCTGAGCGGCCGAAGGAGCGGCTTCCTGCGTCTGAGCTGCAGGGCTGTGCAGAGGAGCTGTCTGCCTCTGCCTCTTCCTCACATTTTCCTTTCCAGAACTGACTGGTGTGGGTCGGGGTGGCGGAAGGGTGGGGAACGGCTGGACACAGCTGCGCTCCTCCCCTGGGACCCCCGACCCCTTTCCAACACCCGCCGCGGCCAATTACACACACCGTCTCCTCCCACACCTCGGGCGCTCTTCACTCACCTTCTCCAGGACCCCGACCACCTTGCAGCCCCTCAGCTGCTCCAGGGCAGAGCTCAGCGTGCGGATGGGCCGCAGCCTCAGGCTGCTGAAACCCTGCGGAGGGGGAGGGGGAGGGGGAGGGCGAGGCGGGAAAGGGCCCCGCAGCAGCCTCAGCGAGGGTCCTCCTCAGCCACCGCCTTCCCGCCAGGCAGTGGGCGGGGCCCTGGGCCGCCAGGAGAGCAGTGGCCACAGAGGCCAGGACCGGGGTCCAGGCAGACCCCACCTCACAGGGACGCACTGAGCAGAGAAGCTGGCCTTGGACCAGGGTGGCCAGGCCACCTTCTCAGCTCGACCCCCACCCAGCCCTCCTCCCAGGCCCAGGGAGTTCTCAGGGCTTCAGAAATCCCCTCTCAAAAGCCCCATCCACAGGTGGAGATGCTCCTGGGGGTGGGGAAATAACCTGAGAACACGTGCATTTCGGCGAACAGGCCTCGAAGACCAAGGCATGCGGCCCAGGCACCTGCTCTGGGGGAAGCAGCTTCCAAGGTGCAGCGAGCCTAGAGAGGGTGTGTATGTGCACACCTGGGGGCTTGAGAAGCGTGCGTGCATTTTCAACCCTCTCTCAGGGCCACTGGGTCAGGAGAAGCCGTGTGGGGAGAGGATTTGTGCACGTTTATACTATGCACGTGTTCCTGTGTACGTATATGCGCGTGGGTGTTCGTGTCTGCTCTAAATACTGCCGTCCAGCCAAACACAAAGAGATCTGGGAACCTGAGTGTGCTCCCAGGCGAGCACATGTATGGGCCGTGTGTGAGGGCGGGGAGGGGTGTGTGTGTGTACTCTGCGAGGGCGCGAGACTGGACCAGAGATGACTCACTAAGTGTCTGAAAATGAATGACTTATGGAGAGTGTGGGAGAGAGAGGAAGCCGGGAGGAGGAGGGCAGGGGGGCAGCCCGGGCACACGCACCAGGCACCAGCCGACCTGTGCTCTCCTCCCGCTGCCCTGCCGCTCCGGATGACAGGCGAGGGCTCCCTGGCCTGTGGGGGTGGGGCCTCAGCTCCCTCCCCGCAGAGCCCTCGGGCCTTTGGGCTCTCCTCACCGTGCCAGGGCTGGTTCCGCTGCCCAGCGCCCTCTGAAGGTGGCAATTAAAGATCTCCTCTGCTCGCTGCAGGTACTTGGTAATTTTCAGCTTCACAGCCTCACATCTCTCCTTGTTGGGGTCAACTGTGGGGAGAAGGGGTCAGCAGGACCCACCCCAGCCTTGTGAGGAGGCTGGGATCTGGGCTCCTCTTGCCTGCCCTCTGCCCCCCACAGGAGGTAGTGCCTATTTCCAAGGCTGGTCAGTGGGTCCTGACCCCACATCTGCTCTTGGGTTCCTCTCTGGGTGGGAGACCAGCAGGGGCGGAGGAGGAAGGATGGTGGCAGGAGCGGTTGGGGACCACGGTCACCCCTCGGCCTGCAGCACCTCGCAGTCGGCATCCACCACCTCACCGGTCACTGTTACACCCTGGGAAAGGGCAGACCGGATTTCCATGACTGCTTTTCAGAGGAGGAGACAGAAGCCCCCAGAGAGCACACCTTCTTCTATCTCTGATGCCCAGTGTGAAAGAGACCAGAACGGGGATCAGGATTGGAGGGTAAAGGACTTCACTGGACAGGCACGAAGCTCAGGTGTTGAGAGGTCTCATTGGCGGGAGGGCAGGAAGCATGCACTGGGGCCTGACTCCTCTCCCCAGCTTGGCCACCAAGCGGTCTCCAATTGGCCTCAGGGCCAGCCTCTCCCCCAAATTAGAAATGCCCCCCTTTGCCCTGAACAGGCCTCCCCTCTCACCTCCAGGCCTTAGCTGTTCTCTCTCTGGAGTCCCATGTGGCCCTTCAGCTGGACAACACACCTACCATTCTTCAGTGCTCAGATGAAGGTTTTGACTTCTAGAAAATGCCCTATGCCAGCCTAGCCTGGCCTCAGTTTCCCTCTTTCCTCCCTTCACTTCCTCCTCATAGTTCTTGCCACCTGAGACTATAATTGTCTATCACAACTCGTCAATCTCCCCCCATTAAAGTGCAAGCCCTGGGGGGGCAGGACCCCAGCCCAGCTCCAGGGGCAGGTAAGCTTCGTGGGCCAAGCACACAGTCTCTGGAGCCCAAACTGTTCAAACCCCAGCTTTGCCACTTGATAGCTATGGAGTCTTAAGCAAGCTATTTAACTCCCCTGTGCCTCAGTTTCCTCATCTGGAAAATAGCAATAAAAATCATTCTTATATATTTGGAAGTACATGCAAGAACATATACAGTGGTCTGTATTCCTGTGAATCGGAAACGCGTTGGTACAGGTAAAGCCTTTAGACCAGCGCCTGGTGTATAGGAACTGTTTGATAAATGAGAGCTATTATTATTGTCCTCCTTGGAGGCCCTGCAGGACCCGCACAGAGCCCTGCTCACCCAGCTCAGGTGGACGGATGATGCGATGAGCCCTTCCCCACCGGCCTCGGTCCAGCCCAGCCCCAGCCTCACCGTGTACGCCTCGGAGCAGAACGTCCACGCCATTCTGGTAGTGGTTGAAGGCTGCCTCGTAGTCCTCGCTGACCTCGCACTCCAGGGCCAGCCGGATCTGCGTGGCGGCGTCCACCAGGTAGTCGCGCTTAGTCATGTCAGGAGCCCCCGGAGCCACCCGGTTGTGAATCTGCTCCAGGTACACGTGGGCCTGGGACCGCGCTCGTGAGCAAGGCTCGGGCTCCAGGCCAGGGACAGGGGGGCACTCACAGGCCACCAGGCTCATGGCTGCCCTGGGGCAGGGACCTGGAATGAGCAGAGGCATTAGAAGAACCCAGCTGGGCGCATCCCTCCATCTGCACCCTGGTTTCCTCCACTGAGTATTGGGGAGACTAATACTCACCTCCAAGGGCTGGGGGGAATCACAGCTAATGTGGGTGACACCCCTCACTGAGCCAGATCTTTCCTAAGTGGTGGTAATAATAGAATCAAAACATGCTTTTGGGCTCTGGGTTTTTTGTTTTCAATTCAAATTCAGTTCAACGAGTATTTCTTGAGCACCTACTACGTGCTGAGCACTGGAGAGAGCTGAGGATACTTATGATCTAGAGCCGCCTTCAAAGGGCCTCTGTACGCATTAAACATAAGGAAGCCACACACTCTGAGGCTGAAGCCAGGGCCCGGGGCCCAAAGGCCATTCCTCACGCTGTTCCCTCCTTTCTGCCTGTCCTCCCCTCCATGCTCCTCCCATGGGAATCTCATTTATCCTTCAGGGCTCGGCTCCATGGCATCCCCTCCCGAACAGGATGCATTGCCCCTGCTTTATTTCATTTCCCTTGGTCCTGAAGTCAGTGTGGCCAGGGAGTGAGGATGCCCAGGGAGCCAGGCAGAGAGCCTGGCACAGCGCTTGGCTTTAAACCTGCGGGCAAATGAAATGACTGAGTGGCAGATTCAGTGCCACTCTGGATGGACTTAGAGGAATGAGGTCAGAGCCCAACCAGCCCCAGGGAGGGGACGCCTCTGTCCTCCTAGCTCTGTCTCTGAGAAGGCCAGGAGGCCACGTGGCCTCCAAGGACCGCACAGCAGCTCCTTCCTAGCAGTGTGTGATACAAGTGTCCAAAGGATAAGAGTAGTGGCTGCAGTAAAGGAAAGGGCTCAGAGAGAGGCCAGCAGAGCTGCCTTTGCCCCTCACTGCGGCCTCTGCACCTTTGCTCTCTCGGGCCCCATTGGGAAGGGGCAGGGCCCAAACGGCCAACTCCAGGTCATTTTTGCCTCTGTGGAGAGAGGGAGGAGACAACAGGACAGGGAGTGGGGCGGGCAGGAAAATCCACGACGTCAAGCCAGCGAGCTGAACCCTGGCCAGGATGCGCCAGGAGGTGGAGGGAGGAGGAAGGGAAACCGCGCCCTCCCACTCGGCCCAGTCACCAGGGACGTGCAGCTCTGGGGCCTGTGCTCAGGGGCATCAAGACCGACAGGGTGGGCTGCTCTGCGTCAGGGCCCGGCTTCAGGGGCCACCCGCTGGGCCGGGTCCCCCCCCCCCCCCAACCCTGGGCAGAGCCGCGCCTGGACCCAGAAAGCAGCGCGTCCAGCCCGCGAGTCCCTAGAACCAAGGTGCACCGCCCCGCGGGGGTCTCTGAGGAAGGCGGCTGAGGGAGCGAGAGGAAGGGGCATCCTTTCCTGGGGGTGGGGGGATGGAGGAGGAGCCGGGCAAACACCGTACCTGCCCGAGCCAGGAGCTCGGTCCGCGTGGCCAGAACCGGCCCTGCGGCCACCGCCCTTTCGCCCCCGCGGGGGACCCTGCACAGCGCGCGGCTGCCTTCAGCCCTCCACCCAGGTGCAGGGATCCGGCCCGGTGCAGCCTGGTCATTGGTTGCGGATGAGCTCATCCTCTAGCCGTTAGAATAAACCACCAATCAGCGCCCGGCTCGGCTTCGGAGGGCCCTTAAAGCAGCAGCTCCCGCGAAGCCGAGAGCTGAGGGAGGGGAAGGGGGTGAGGATGCGGCTGGGGCTGGGGCACAGGTGGGGGTAGGAGCTGCGGAGAGAGGATGTCCAGAGTCTCTCAGGGATGCGGAAGAAGTTGCTTCGGAATCTAGGCCGACTAAAAGCACACAGGCCACTTCCAGGACTTTTCTCATTCATTATTTCATTCATTTATTCAACTATTTAAGTATTGTGTGTTGAGAGACTGCTATACAGGACGAGCTAAATGCGAGATACAGCGACTAGGTAGACAGTCTTTGCTCATGTCTTCATGGGCTTATGGTCTAGTGAGGGATACAGGGATTAAAGAACTAAAGAATAGTGTTGATATTTCATTCCAGTTGGGATCAGAGTTGTGAGAGAAAGAAGCATCACAGGGGCTGTGAGACTTATAACAAGGTGAGTGGCCTAGTCTGGGGGTCAGAAGACTTTGGGGAGGGGCTGATATCTGAACTGAGCACACAGACCTCACCTGCACCTTCATGCTGCCTGGACTCACACTGTCCTTCCCTAGTGCACTTGCTCTCCCCTGGATACCTTATCATTCCATTCTCTTCTGATTCCCAACAGCTCCTCCCCCATTCTCACTCTCAGCCAAAGACCATGCTTCTTCCATCCCTTGAAAACTTGGGAACACAGACTCCTACTCTGCCTGCTACCTGCCTGCTATCTGCCTGCTGACCAGGTCTTCACCCACAATACCGTCTCCCCAACTCTTTCCATAGGTGACCTGTCTGTGCTCCATCAAAGTCCAACCATCCCCTTGGGATCAATCTTGTCCTGTCCCCTACTCAAGGAACCCACTCCAGCAATTCTCTCCTCTCTCTCCTACATCATTAATTTTTGGCTCCTACTGCATCATTCATTCCCATCTGAAACAAACATCATGCTGATTCTTCCATCTTGAAAACAAAACAAAACATACTCTTGGCCTCACTTCTCCCCTATCTACCACCCCAGGTTTGCAGCAAAACTTCTCAAAAGAGATGTCTCTGCTTGCTGTGCCCAGTTTCTCTTCTCCCACACTTTTTTCAACCTGCTCTGATGAGGCTTTCTTCCCCAACATTGCTCTGAATTAGCTCTTGGTCCAGTTATCATGACCTCCTGGTTGCTAAACCCAAGGGTCATTTCTCGGTCCTCATCTTACTTGACCTCTCAGGAGCATCTGATGCAGGCGATCACAGCCTTCTCTCCACGCACTTTCTCCCCAGGCTTCCAGGACCCCCGCTTTCGGTTGCCTCCTCTCTCACCAGCAGCCCCTTCTCTGTCCCCTGTGATGCCTTATTCCCTGCCAGATTTTCGAGTGTCCTAGTGTTTGGCATCTTCCTTCTCTCTGTCCTTACTCGCTTGATGAAGGATTGCACCTAGTCTCATGACTTTAAGTAGTATTCTTCCATATATTGCTGGTGCTGTTTATCTATTTACAGATATCTTATATCTCCTGTGTCCCTTAGCCCTCATCTCTCTACCAGACTTAAATATTTAACAGTCCAATAAAATATCTCAAATTCAGCAAGTCCAGAACCTTGAAAAGATTATGCTGTGTGAAAGAAGCCAGACACAAAAGGCCACATATTGTATGATTTCATCTATATATAATTTCCAGAATAGGCAAATTCATAGAGACAGAAAGTAGATGTCAAGGAGGGGGAACTGGGGAGTGAATAAAGGGTATATGGGTTTCTTTGCGGGGGTGGGGGTCAACAGATGTTCTGGAATTAGATAGTGTGGTGGTTGCGCA
Organism: Hippopotamus amphibius kiboko; assembly: GCF_030028045.1. Taxonomy (NCBI): domain Eukaryota; kingdom Metazoa; phylum Chordata; class Mammalia; order Artiodactyla; family Hippopotamidae; genus Hippopotamus; species Hippopotamus amphibius. Next base: position 160,446,287 of record NC_080189.1, read on the forward strand.
ACTCATGATATACTAAGAACCATCAAAGTCACATTTTAAAGAGATGAATTTTATGATATGTGAATTAGATCTCAATAAAAAATTATCGTAATGAAAAAGAAAAAAAAAACTGAACTCTTGATCCTCCCCCACCTGAAACCTTCTCCATCTAAAGCCCTTTCCACTCTTTCAGCTCCATCCTTCCCATTGCTCATGCCAAAATTTTGGAGCCATCCTGGTTTCTCTTATTTTCTCACACTCCACATCTAATCCATTAAAATGTCATCGTGGTTTTTCCTGCAAAATATATCCAGAATCTGAGCACTTCCCACAACCTCCACTGCCATGCCTCTTGTAGAAGCATCTTCACCTCATACCTGATTTACTATAGGCGATTCCGCCTGTCTTCCTGTTTCTACCCTTGCCACCCTAAAGGCGGTTCTCAACACTGCATCGGGGGATCCTTGCGAAGCACAGTCAGATTCTGTCCCTCTTCTCAAAACTCTTCAAGGGCTCCCATCTTAGTCCAAGAAAAACTCAAAGTCCCTGCTATGACCTCCAAGGTCATCCTCCTCCCCTATTTCTTCAGCTTCATCCCTTACCGGGCTAACTCACTCAGCTTTGGCCCCTGAGCTTCCTCACTGCTTCTAGAACCCACATGACAACGCCTACCCCAGGGCCTTTGCCCCACAACTGCCCTCTGCCTGGAACAGTCTGCCTTTGGATACCTATCTAGTAAACTCTGCCCCTGCTTTGAGTCATTGCCCTGATGTCACCTCCTTGAGAGACCTACTCTGACTACACCCTCCCAACACCTCCATTTCTCCCTTGTCCCGCTCTGCTTCTTTTCTGTTGTACTCAAGACTACTGGTATGCTATCTAATTTACTTATTTATTTTATATGTTAATTCCACCCCCCCCCCCGCCATGTAAGATCCACATGGGTAAGGCCTTTATCTGCTTTGTTCACTGATGCATCCCAAGTGCCTAGAACAACATCTGGCACATAGCATTGCTTAATCAATATTGGCTGGATGAATGAATGAGCTTTAAAGAATGAGAAAGAATTAACCAGGAAAAGTGTTTGAAGAGGGCAGTGGAGGAGAATGTTCTGGGCAGAGAAACAGCATTTATAAATGCCTTAACAAATTAAAGGAGAAAAATAACATTTACACATCAAACAGATGACATAAAACCAGCTGATAAAATTTAACACTCATTCATGATAAGGACAAACTCTTTACTTAACAAATTCTAAACAAACTCATGAACTTACTTCTAAACTTGATAAAGGGTTATCTACCAGAAACTTAGAGCAAACACCATATGTAACAGGGAGGCCTGAGAAGCATTCCCACAGTCCAGCTGTTCTTTTGCCATATGGCAGGATCACACTTCCCTACCCTGTTGGAGGTTAGGCTTGGCCATGGGACTTGCTTTGAAATGTTAGTGGATGGAACAGGAGTTACTTCAGGGTAGAAGCTTCAAAAGCCAGTGCATAATTCCTCCTGTCATAGTGACTGTGGAAGCACACGCCCTTGGAGGCACAGAGCCTCCATCAGCCTGAGTCTCTGAGAAGCAACAATAAGGAAATCCTCCCTGACCCGTGACTTGTGCTGAATATGAGGTGTAAGTGAGAAATAAATTTTGATTGTGTTGAGCCATTAGATTTTGGGACTGTTTGTTACTGCAGCAAACCTTGACCTATCTTGAATGATACCCCAATGCAGTCAGAAATGAGCCAATACCTCTACTCATCAGCAATATACTGGAAGTTACAACTAACACAATAAGAAATTAAAAACAACAAGGAAGTTTAAAGATTGGAAAGGAAGAGGCCAAATTGCCGTTATTTGTGATACTGTGATTACCCACCTAGAAAACCCAGAGTAACAATTAGTGAATTTAACAGATCGATATTTACAAATCAAGAGAGCTTCTCTATACATCAATAGTAACAATTTGAGGGGACTTCTCTGGTGGCACAGTGGCTAAGAATCTGCCTGCCAATGCAAGGGACATAGGTTCGATCCTAGGCCAGGAAGATCCCACATGCCACGGAGCAACAAAGCTCATGAACCACAACTACTGAGCCTGTGCGCCTAGAGCCCGTGTTCCGCAACAAGAGAAGCCACTGCAATGAGAAGCCTGCGCACCACAATGAAGAGTAACCCCAGCTGGCCGCAACTAGAGAAAGCCGTGGGCAGCAAGGAAGACCCAACGCAGCCAATAAATAAATAAATAAACAGTAACAATTTGAAAATGTAATAGTAATTTTAAAATCCCACTCATCACAGTAACAAAAACTATGAAATACTTAGGAATAAACTAATTAGAAGTATATAAGACTTTCATGGAGAAAATAATAAAATTGAAAGTCACAAAAAATGGATAAAGACTGTCATCATAAAGATGTCGATTCCCCCAAATGAATTTAAAACTTCAATGTAATCCCAATCAAAGTACTAAAAAGACTCTTTGTAGTACTCAACAGGATGTTTCTAAAATCCATGTTTATTCATTCCCTTAACAAAAACTTATGGAGGGTCTACTATGGGCCTAACCCTGTTCTAGGTAGTGAGGATATGGTGGTAAATAAAACAAAACAAAAAAGCTTTCCTGGAGCTCTTTTTCTAATGGAGAAAAACAATAGTAAACACATAGACGTACCGATACATAATATCTCATGATGATTTTACACAGTATATAAAAATGTGCAACAATAGCCCCTTGGAAAAGAACAAATGGTAGGGGTTAGGACCTCGCCTTACCAGATCTAAAGACTTATCGCAAAGCTGCAGTTTTTAAAACAGGTGGCATTGGTGCACATAAATAGTTGATAAGAATAGAGTCCAAAAAAAAAATTTATATATCTAGGGGATTTGACTTAGGATAAAGAAGGCATTTCGAACCAGTGGGTTAAGGATGAATTCTTTATGAGAGGTGTGGGGACAATTGACTTAAGGAAAAAAAAAATCGATCCCTTCCTCATAGTGTATACAAAAATAAATTTGTGTTTAAAATGCTAAATTGAAAAAAAAGGGACAACCTCAAAATTTTAGAAGAAAGTATTATCTGCGAGCAAGATCTTCAGGTAGAAAATACTTCTTAAATATTCCTGGTGGGAAGGTATATGTAAATTAATACATTTTGGAGGGTGATTTATCAGAACTACTTAAAGTGGAAATATTCACCCATAACCCATAACCTATCAATTCCACGTCTAGATATTTAATCTAAAAAAACCCAAAAAACAAAACCAAAAACCCCCCAAAAACCATCTGCCCAGATTTGTAAGGATATACATGGATATTCATTGCAGCACTGCCTGCAATATTAAAAAAATTGTGTGACCCCTGCTGTGGAAGCATGGAGTCTTAACCACTGGACCACCAAGAAAGTCCCTATATTTATATTTTTAAACTACACACACAAAACAATACTATATACAATCTCTATGTTATAGAGTATTAGGGTTCTTCAGAGAAAAAGAACCAATAGGATAGATAGATAGATAGATAGATAGATAGATAGATAGATAGATGACAGGTGATTGATAGATTTTTTTACTGTAAGAAATTAATTCTTGCCATTATGGAGGCTGAGATGTCCCATGATCTGTTGATCTGATGTCTGCAACCTGCAGACCTAGGAAACCCTGGCACAGTTCCAGTTTGAGTCTGAAGGCCTGAGAACCAGGAGCACTGATGGCACAAGTCTCAGATCATTTCCCAGCTCAGTCAGGCAGAGAGAGTGAATCCTCCCCTCCTCCACTTTTTTGTTCTATTCAGGCCCTCAGTGGATCGAATGAAGTTCACCACATTAGGGAGGGCAGTCGGCTCTACTCAGTTTACCAATTCAAATGCTATTCTCATCGGGAAACACTCTCACAGACAGATCCAGAAATAATGCTTAACCAAGTATCTGGGCACCCCGTGGCACATAAGGTTAACTATCACTGAGAGTAATAGCTAACATCTTTTCTGCACTTACCGTGAGCCTGGTACTATCCCAGTCACTTAACACGGAACATCTCATATAAATCCTAATCCTATACTGTTACTGTTGTTAATCCTTACTTTACAGATGATAGAACTGAGGCAGAGAGAGGTTAAGTAACTTGCTTAGGCTTACGCAGTTAGGAAGTAGGAGCACTGGGAATCACATTTTAGCAGTCTGGCTCCAGAACCCAAGCTCTGAACCACTACGCTGATCATATTAAGCTCCTAGCAGCGATGTTATCCAGGAAGGGGGGGAAGGCAGGGACCGAGACTTGGGCAAGGAGGTGGGCAGTGGTCAAATAAAGCTCTACAATACCTGTAATGTTCTATGTTTTTAAAGGGCAAAGTGAACTGGTTTATTACTTGTGATTATAAATTAATTTAAAAAAATTACGCATCGAATATATATACACAAAATGATCTAATTATTTTTCAGGATATAGTGATTAATACTACAAGGAAGTAGACAGTGCCCCATAAGCCTCTCATGGTGGCCTAGACCAGTTGGGAAACTTTCCCGAGGAAGTGTCTTTGAGCTGAGTTGTGGATGATGTGTGTGTGTTAGTCAGTAAGGGTGAGGAGTTGGGTGTTGGGGGGAAAGATTTCCTGGCAGAGGAAACAGCATAAGCAAAGGCCCTGAGGAGACACCACAAATTCCCAGAACTAAGAAAAGGCAAGCGTGTTGGGCTTTAGAGAAAAAGGGGACATGGCTTGAGACGAGTCTGGGCAGGGGTCTGTCCTCACGGAGGCTTGTAGGCTGAGGAAAGGACTGGGAGTTTAATTCTCAGAATATTGTGTGCTGTTGGGTAAGATGAAAACTGGACACTCTGATTGGAACCATGGAAATCCCTGGAGTCGCTTTCACAGGGCTGTGTTATGGTAGTGAGTAGAAATGCCAAGAAAGAGACTGAAAATGTAGACAATTCTCAAAACACGTGGGTCTGAACCACAAGACTGGGACAGGGAGTCACCCAGGGGGTGAATGTACCGTTGAAGGCTGGGTTTAATTTTGGCTGCTGTGGTTATTTTTATGATGGGAAAGACTTTTACACACAAAGACATATCCACAAGGATGTTCATCATCGCACTGCTTATTACAACAACAACAAAATGAGAACCTAAACATCCAACAACACATCAAGTAATCAAATTATGGTATATCCAAGAGACGCCAAGAAATTCAGTGCTTAAAAAATTATATTGTAGAAGAATATCTATCGTCGTGGGGGAATGTCTACAATATATTAAGTTTAAGAAGCAAGTTATAACATAATGAGCATATTATGATCTCATTTTGGATGACTCCTTCACCGCTTCCTTCCTCTGTCTTCATGCCTGGTGTGGGGGAGGAGGAGGTCTTTTTGACATAATGCAACATGACAAAAATTATGCGGAGGGAAGTTATCCACTTTATCAAAAGAGGGGTTTATTCGTCCTGTGGATACTCCACACGCGTCCAGGACGGAGCTGGAATGTTGGGGGAGGGCAGAGGGATAAGAAGGAAGGCACTTCTGGCCTCAGCTTAGGCCAACTTTATACCAAAGCTGGAAAAAAACTGTATTACTCACTCTCTGGATTTTGGAGGAATTTGTGGTAGGTTATAGGAAACATTTGGTGGGGGGCAGTTTTAAAGGAAGATATGACCGCTCACTATCTAAAACAAGAGTCTGAGTGCGCTGCTTCCTTAAGGGAGCTGTGCTAGCAAGGCCGTCTCTGAGCAAGGCAGAGAGGTCATCTCATGTAGACTTTGGGCAAGCGTGGAGTTCAGCGATGGGTCAACTTTTAGAGTATTTAGGAATGGTTGACCTTTGGCTCTAGAAGCATGGTCCATGGAGTGAGGCTGCTGCTGACTGTTCTCAGAAGGGGGGTGGCTCTTACTGACTGAACCCGCTGTCCCAGAAGCATGGTTACTGAAACACGTGGTCACAGAAGCCAGGCTTATACTGGTGCAAAGAGTTACTTGTTACTATAGCCATATAGCAATGCATTTTTTCCTAAGAGGATGGGAATGTTTGCTTCTCAGGGGAGGAGGGGGAAGATAGATGGAGGGTCTCAGGGACACAGCCCAGGTGGAGCCTTTGTGCTGGAGCTCATCCTGATTGGCCAGGACTGGTTTCTAAAGAGGATCCCAAAGGCACCCAGAATTCCCTGGATTTGGATTTGGGCCTTGGTTGTGAGAGAGGAGTCCTACCTGCTGCTTGCCTCCCCGCGTCTGGTGAGAAGTTGTATTTCCAGTTTATCGGGGGGTGGGATGGGGAGGCATAGGCCCTGGGCTCCCCCCCATCCTCAGGTTCTGTCTGGGCCCTCCCTCCTGCCGTGATGACCTCCATGACCCCACAGGGCTGGTCCCGGGTCCACACGCGGATCAGAGCCCGCAAGGCCTCAGCTCTGCCTCGCTGTGTGGCAGCCGCGGCCAGCTGTCAGCCCCTTGACCCTCCAGAGACTCTGGGGCTGGAATTCCTGGGGCAGATTTCTCACCCTCTCAGTACTTCCTTCCAACGCGTCTGGCAAATGAGAAGACATCACAGGCTTCCGAAGAGGACTGCGGCAGAGACAGCTCTGAGAGGGATAAAGAGCTCAAGGAGGGGAGGATATCACCATTACAGTCTAAACCTCAGACCCCCGCTGGGGGCGTCAGGCGGTTACACGTCTGTAAACAACCAGCCTTGCCGGCCTGGCTGTGTGAGCACAGAGGCTCCCGTTACAAGTGGCCTACACGGTGACTCATGGGGGGCCCCCAGGCTGATTGCCGAGGAGCCGGGTGGGCAGGGGCCTTAGAGGGGAGAGAAGAAGGGGGAGACGTAGAGATGCGGGGTGGGGGTGGGGGTGGGGATGGAGGGCTCTCCTATTCGAGTCCGGCGAGGACAGGGGCTGATTCTCCAGAGTGCCTCCGTGAGAGGTCAGCATGGCCGCAGGACCCTCTGCCTGTCACCCAGGTGACACCCTCTCAGTGAGAGAGATGGGGTGAGGGGCTGCCCAACTCTGTGGGGAAGCCCTCACCCTCCTCTCTGCCAGATTGCCCTGCTTTGTGGTCTCCCTGGTAAAAAGTTACCTCGGGGACTAGAAACACACTGTCCTTTTGGTCTGGAGTCCCATGGCCTGTGAGGTGGGGCCCACAGATGGTCAGCTGGGACCAGGCTCTCATCTGCCTCAGTCACAGCCAATGTCAGGGGGTGGGGGCCCTCCAGGCGTCCCTCAGGGAAGGGAAGGGTCAGCCTTCTCTAGGAAAACAGCTGCTGGGCTCTGGTGCTGACAGAGCCATCTTTCCACACCAAGGCTCGGTCCTGTCACCACCCCGTCTGGAGCCGTGGTTTCCCACCAGAGCACGCCTGTTCTGTGGGGCCTGCTCTGTGCACCCACCTTGCAGATGTCTGGCCCGCGTCTCACGTTTGGAGCAGACACAGTTCTCCCCTCCTCTCCTCTGTGCTCCATCCTGAGAAGAGATGATGTGGTGAGGGGTAGGGATTCAGATCTGGATTCAATTCCATTCCAGTCACTTACTGGTCAATTGTGAAATTCTAGCTGACTCAACTTCCATGGCTTCGGACGCACCTGGCCCTCAGCTTCTTCATTTGAAAAATGAGGATGTGGAAATAGATAATTTGTAAATTTTTTTTCAGCCTTGAATTCCAAGATCACATCACCCTCCTGCTTAAAACATTTCAGGGCCTCCCACTGCTTCACAAAGTCCTGACTCCTGAGGATGGCATCCGGGACCCAGCCCACCGTCCGGCCTTATCCATCATTCCTCTGCTGCACCTACCTTAAGCATTGGCCATGCTGAACCACTTGAGAACCCCTGGGTTTTCCACCTTTGGGTCTTTGTTAATGGGTTGCCTCCACCTAGAACACTTTCCCCAGCCATCTCCCCACACTCAATCTTGCCTATTCTTCAATGTCACTGACTTGGCAAAGCTGACCCTGGCTTTCCCCCTGTGTAAATCAGCTCAGATAGCTCAGATTTCTTTAGTGGCACTTCATCTGCATTTGCTGAAGCTGCGTGGCCTTCTTTCCTTCTATTGTGATCACCTGTACATATCTGAGTTCTTTGACTAGCTTTTTAGGATCAGAGACAGTGTCTTAGCTATCTCTATGTAATCCAGGCATCTCACTGGGCTTGGTCTCTGCCTAAGAACATTAGGGCCTTCAACATTAGGGAAATGTAGCAACAGTCCCCAAACTCTTCATTCCCTCCCCATACTGTCATTTTTAAGAATTAATTAATTAATTAATTATTGGCTGCATTGGGTCTTCACTGCTGCGCACGGGCTTTCTATAGTTGCGCTGAGTGGGGGTTACTCTTCATTGCGGTGCGTGGGCTTCTCATTGCCGTGGCCTCTCTTGCTGGGAGCACAGGCTTTAGGTGCACGGGCTTCAATAGTTGTGGCACTCAGACTCAATAGTTGTGGCTCACAGGCTCTAGGGCGTAGGCTCAGTAGTTGTGGCGCACGGGCTTAGTTGCTCCGCGGCATGTGGGATCTTCCCGGCCCAGGGATCAAATCCATGTTCCCTGCATTGGCAGGCAAATTCTTTTTTTTTTTTTTTTAACTTTTATTGAGATACAATTGACATACAATAAACGGCAGGCAGATTCTTAACCACTGTGCCACCAGGGAAGCCCCCCAATACTGTCTTAAACCATCAGAAGCTCCAAACAGAACACCAAGCTCCTTCTCTAGCTCTGGCCCTGATGTCTTTTATTTCTCTCGTAGAATTGTGCCTCCTGTCTCTTAGATCTTAGGTAGACAACTTAGCCTTTCCAGCTAAGACCTCTCTCTTTATCCTTACCTCTTCCAGAATGAAATTTTCTTTAGTAAGCGGGGAAACTAGAAAGACTTTCACATGCTAATATGTTTTGCCCCTTCATACGTGTATCCACTACAAAACGCCTGGTCTTAGTAGACGCAAGAAATGTTCATGAACGAATGAATGATCAGAGTAACCCAGCCCACATGTATAATTAAGACAAAACTCTCTACTTCTCTCCATCCCCTATGCTTCTTTGTAGATCAAGCCACCATAATCGGTTGGCTGGATTTGCTATAGCCTTCTAAGGGGTATTTGTACCTCTGGTCTTGGGTCCTTAGGACCCATTCTCCACACGGAAGGCAGAGTCATCTTTCAAAAATGTACCTAGTATCACTTCATCCCCTGCTGGAAACCCTCCAATGGTTTCCCTCCACATTATAACAAAATTCAAACTCCTTACCCTGCAAAACCCTTCCCCATCTGCCTGCCTCTAACGTCACGTCTCATGGCCCTTCCTCCCTTGGCCATCACACTCCAGCCATGCTGGGAGTCCTTCTAGGCCTTTGCGGCAGCTGCGTTTTCTGTTTGAAGGGCTCTTGTCCTGTTTTGGAGTGATCTTCACATGACCCACTCTGTCTTGTCTTTCAAACATCAGCATAAATGCCACCTCCCCGGAGAGGCCTTCTGTGACCGCCTGGTCTAGAGAACCTTCTCCAAACACGATCACATCACCTTACCTTTATCTTCCATTCAGACCCGATTGCTGCATAATAAACGGCTCCCAAACACTTTGTCATTATTATATCTCATAATTCTATAGATTAGGAAATTAAACTGGGCACAGTGGGTGGTTTCTCTCTCTCTTCTCTATGGGGTCTGGGGCTTCAGCTGTAATGCCTGGGAGCTGGAGCGACTGGAGGCTGGCTGATCCCCCGCCTCCCCTCCACACACCCATGTAGCTAGCTTGTGCTTTCTTCCAACTTGGTGACCTCACAATAGTTGGACTTCTTACATGGAAGCCCAGGGTTCCAAGAGGCCAAGGCAGAAGCTGCCAGTCCTCTTTAAAGGACTTGGAACCATTATAGGGTCCCTTCTGCCACACTCTACTGATCAAAGCAGACCCAGGTCAGCTCAGATTCAAAGGAAAGGCCATCTCTAATATGCCAGAACCTTATTCTGGCAATAAGACACTTTCTCATTAATTTCTCTGTTTACATGTATAAATTGCTTATTGAACAAACTGCGGGAGGACAAACAAACCAGTTTCTTTCTCTCATCATTGCTTCTAGATGAACTATGTTGATTCTCCTTTTCCTGTTTCTTAATAGCATCCTGGGCAGATCTTCTAATATTCCTGTCACTTTAATTTATTAAACGTCCAGCCCGGTTCACCCAGTTTAAGACTAACCCCTTTCTCTCCCCCCAGGGCAGGGCATGGATTTGGCTCAAGGGAGCAGGAAGAGGCATGGTATGCCCTGTACTCCTCCCCGCTTTCCTTGCCAAAGTCCCTTTCTCTTTATTCACAGGATCAGGAAGGAGAAATTAGGGGAAAGTTTCCCTTAGCTGTGGCCATTTCTTCTCTAGCTGCGAATGTGCCCGGTACAACAGGCATTCAGATGCCAACTCTTCTGTGGGTGCACAACAGGGGCTACCCCACAGCACTGTTCTCTAATGCGTTCCATTTCCAGATCTACACCTGACACCCCCACTCAGCTATTGCCCCAACCCTATGCCCACAGCGTATAGCCTCTGGCGTCTCCTCACCTGCATATCTCCCTCCTGGCAGAACATGGGCAAGGCAGCTCATGGCCATTCACCTTCCCCCATGTCCCCCTGGCCTGTGGGAAACTCCTGCTGGATGCTCCAAGGTGTCCCCTCTCCCCGTCCTCTGTCACTAGTCAGTTCTCCATCCCTCCAGCTCCCAGCCAGATCGCACATGGGCTAACCTGAGAGGGAGAGGAAGGGAAGGAGCCAGCAACCCAGGTCCTCCCTGCCCCAGGTCCTCCACTTATGGAGACTGAGGAAGGGGGTGCTGGGTGATGTTTGAGCCTTGGCAGGATTACTTCAGCCCTCTCTTAATAAATCCTATAGGTGGATGTGTCCAGCCCCAGATTGCTTCTTCTTTGTTTTAGAGTGTAGGATACTCAAGACCCCTTTTCCCTAAGCACTGGGCCAGTCTCCTGATTTGAAAAACAATAAAGTCCACTCAAAATCCTTAACCCATGGTCCTTAACCCTTAACCATGATTATGGTCTGTCTCTCCACTCAAATACAAAATCTGTGAGCGCAGGTCCTGGGAGTTTTATTCCCCACCAGCTCCTTGGTGCCTAAGACAGTGTCAGGTATGCAGGTGGGGCTCCACAAGTATATAAAGAGCAAAAGAAAAGGGTTCTAGGTCCTCAATGATCTGAAAGGACAGCCAGTGTGGTCAGAGGGACCAGTCAGCTCCATTCCCACTGACTCCTGCTGTGAGACTCTGGCCACGGATGCAGATTTTTGCTTCTGGCCTCTGGATGCTCCCCTGGTCTCCATCTAGTTCTCTACAGAAGTGGCTGGTCTGGGTGGGGAGGTGGACTTCCATGCCGGTGACTTATGAAGCAGAGAGCCTTGGAGATGCTACAAGGGCTGCGGTAGGGTCCCTGGGGCCGCATCAGAGCCTGATTAAGGGGGAGGGGTGCTCTCAGCTCTCAGTCCCTCAGAGGCAACAGCTCAGAACTGGTGCAGCCCAAGAGCGGAGAAGTTGGAGAGAAAGCGCATTTCTTCTGCAAAGCACGTCCCCTGGGGCTGGCACACCCCTACTCTGTGATCAACAGCCAGAAGCACATTCTGACCGGAGTGTCCTCCAGGGGGGCCCGGCCTCAGTGAACAGACCACCAAGGGCAGCTGTCTCAGCAGGGCCACCCCACCCCACCCACCCCGATGGACTGTCCATGGCTTCCCTCCAAAGCCTCGGGTGGGCCCCTGCCCACGGGCCCTGTGGCTTTGTCTGAGGAGCCTGCAATGAGAGAGAACATGGAGCGCCCCTTCTCAAAACACAACAGGAAAACAAACACATCTTGCGGGTCAGAGGCAGAAGGGAGTCAGATAGTAAGTGGTTTGGATCAAAAAAAGAAAAAAAAAAGCATCTTTTTCTCATTTCATGCCAAGGCGTTCAGGAGGAAGACGGAGGAAGATGGGAGGCCAAAGTCCCTGCATTCAGCAGCCTGAGGGGGTTGGAGGTGGTGCAGTTCAGTCCCCTGGGCCAGGATCTGTGGCACCTGGGAGCCCCCATTCACCCAGGGTCCAGAGGGCCAGGCACTGGGCTGGGAGTAGGGTGACCCTGGAGGGAGGGGAAGCGGACTGTGCTCTTGAATTTGAGAGTGTTCAGGGGTGGCTGGGGCCAGGGCCCCCCACGTTTGGGGCCAAGCCTCCATCCTGGGAGCCCCCCATTATGGGAGGTGTGAGCCTCGGGGTTTTGCCTAAAGTATCTGGGAGAAGACACCCCAGGGAGCTGCAGAAGCAGGATGGAGCTACCCTCCGGGCAGCCTCGGAGCCCACGGTCCCTTTTTTTCTGTCCTGCTTCCATGTCCTGCTGTTGCCCACTGCTCTGGCAGAAACACTCCCCTGGAAGGCTGTTTCCAGACTAGAATACTTTATTCAAGAGAATCTGGCTGGGTGGTCAGGCAGCCACGCAGGGGCAGCTTGCTCCATGTCCAGCCTGGGGCCACTCTTTGCCTGTGTCCCTGAGAGGGACAGGATGGTGACACCTTGGCCGTAAAGAACAACGTCCCAGCACAAGCAGTGGCAAGACGTGAGGCGAGACCCAGCGGACAAGGCGTGGCAAAGGCCCCTGGCAACCACTGTTCTCCAGAGTTGAAGGTTCTGATCTCCAGGCTGCAGAGCTGCTGCGCACCTGCCCTCCCTCCCAGCAGGATCACAGTGGCCAGAGCAGCATTCTCCACCCCCACCCCGGCCAGGAGCTCCCCCAGCAAGGGATGCCGGTCTGTGCAGAGCCCAAGGCCCGGGGGCAGGCGGTGGGTCTCCAGGTCTTCCCTCTCCAGCCTCCTGGAGGCCCCCGGGGCCTCCGGGGCCTGGCCTGCCCCTCACAAAGCCACACATCTTGCTTCTTCCCAAGCTGGAGCCACATGGGTCTGTCTTCTTTCTTTCTCTCACGTTCTGTTTAAGGTACTGAATTCCTGAGGGTCCTGTCCCTCCCTGCCCCTCCTCCGGGAGGGAATGAGTCATTCAGCAGGGATATGATTGGCTAATAAATAGAGGGCAGGTGCCAGCAGGGAGGTAACTGAGAGTGTGACGGTAATAAATACACGAGCCAGTGTGGGTCTCTCTCCTCCGAGGGGCTGGTTACCTCCGGGGAACAGTATCACCGCACCTGCCAGAGACCACACACAGAAAGGGGGTATCAGCCGAGTGCGGAGGGTGGGGCCCCTCCTATGGGATGGGGGGGAGCAAACCCAGAGGGGAAGCTTGGACAGGCAGCATGGGGAGCCTGCAGTGCTTCTGGGTCTCTGCTTGCACAAGGCCGAGAAGCAGCTAGGAGCTACCCTTCGCCAAGCACTTAGCCAGGTGCCCGGCCCGGCGCTAAGCACTCTCTCACTTACCCTCAACCATATCCCATGAGGATGGCACTATCATCCTTTTGCAGATGAGAAAACAAGCTCAGAGAGGTTAAAAAGCTTGCCCAAGGTCACACAGCTAGTCAGTGACAAAGCCTGCTTTGAAGCCAGTCTAGCTCCATGCACCAATGCCTTTGCTTAGTCTGGGGCAGCAGTCTTCAAACGAGGATATGGGAACCCCTAGGTGTACATGAAGATTGTCCAAGGTGTATGTATTGATGGTTTTAAAGGAATTCGTGTTCAGCCTCCACGTGTACCCTGCCTGAAAACTGCGAGAGAGGTCCGCTTCCCCACCGTCTTCCCCACCTGAGGTCTGCTTCCCACCATCTTGTTCCCAACTGCCCTTCTCCCTTAGGAAGGAAGGAAGCATCTTGTCCATTCTAAATCCTGTTACTGTACTTTGCTCCAAGGGAAAAAGGATTCGGGGGGACACTGAATGAAAGAAGCATTTGAGATACTGGTGTAGGTGTTGAGAAAGGAAATATGGTGAGTGACTGGGTAAGCAAGGCTTTTGCCACTGGGGTGGTTTCCAAGTGTGCTTTCAACAAAATTGAACAGCTTGACTGGACTGTCAGCTAGTATGTCATGAGAAGTAATTTTTGTAGCAGATCACCTCGATGTTTTCGGCAAATAACTTGGAAGGAGTTCAAGTGATTGAGTGACATCCGGTCCCATTTACTTGTTTATATGAACATGGTTTTTCAATCTTTTCATCTATAAAAAATGATGAACAGTAATGGAATTACTGCAGAATCCTGTCTCAGTCTGGCAGGAGGTAACATTCATTACCGGTTTCATTAACTAATTGAAAAGAAGTAGCTGCATCCATCTTATTGAGATGCACTCCCAATAAGATTGATTGTACTTTTGTGTTTAGCATCTAGTAAAATACGATGTGTTTGTGCTGTTTTGATCAATTGGTACTACTAGTAATTATTGTGATAATTCATTCCAAGAGAAAATTTAATTTTGAGTTTTCTGCTCACAGGAAATTGAAAATAACTCAAACTTATATACCATTGTTGTGGCAGATAAATATGACAAGGGGATACATAAAAGACGTTTGGATATAAAAAAATATTACATTAGGCTGAAATTCTGTGGGGAAAGTAGAAGGGGAAAAGTTCAAGGAAAAAAGAAGCAATGGAAATATTCAGCTATTAAAAGAGAGGAAGCATATGTTTTTTTTTGTTGCTGTTGTTCATTTTTTTTAAAAGTGGATGGTGGTGAGTATTAAATTACGATGGCTTATTCCATGGGATACATTTGGAGAGTGATGTAATGGCTTCATACTAAAATATTAATATTCATGATAGGCCAGAAATTACATCCTTTGCAACTGTTTATAATTTTGATGAAAAAGTTCAGTGTCAGCTTCAAAATGAACAAGGGAGTGCGTGGGTTTTTGAAGTTTTTTCAATAGATTCCTGAATGAAACGTTTGAAAATGCTACCCTAGCAGACAGAGGACAGGACGCTTTCCATCTGGGGCCGCCCAGATGGGGAGCCCTGCGCTGACTACACTGCCAGCTCCTCCCCAGTCCCTGCTTGGACCTGGGTGGCGCCGGGGGTCGGGAATTAGGGCCATGTGCCTGCCGGGGTCCAACCGAGAATCCTCCCCAGCATCCCTGTCTTCAAGGAGCAGGGTGGAAGTCTCCACTCACGCAGGGGCAGGCTCACGGGGTAGGACTTGGTCAGCCCCAGTGCCACAGCATGAAATGATTTCCTGAGTCCTGCTGCTGAGAGGAGACAGGCCCTGCAGGAGAACCGTGGTGTGGCTGAGTTACTGTGCATGTGAAATACTTTATTTTTACTATTTACTCTCACAGAGAAGGTTTTTCCTTCTCTCAGCCTGCTCTTCCAGCACTCAAGCCTGGACTCCAGCCTAGTCCTCCAGATGTGAAACCAAATGGGCAGGTAACATGGAGAGGGAAAGGGAAGCGAGTGGACCCCAAGCCTCCTTGGGAGCGTGTAAGAAATACTGGCTTGGGAGCCAGTGGGGGAGGTAACCCTGGCTGAGTTTTGGGACGTTTTAGCACTAGAATGTCAGCCTTGTAAGAGCAGGAATCTTGTTGGTGTGCCCACTGATGTTCCTGGCACACAGTAAGTGCTTGCTAAATGTCTGTAGAACGACTGAATGCTTGGTGGACCCCCGGACCCCTCATTCTACACACAGAGAAAAACTAAGCTTAGAGAGGTGACATGATTTGCTCAAGGCCACATAGAGACTTAGAGCTAAGCCAGGATGAGAAGCAAGGCTTCCTGGTGCTTGTCCTGGTTCACCTGAGGCTTCCTAGGCCCTCGAATGTCTAGGTTCTGGCTCCCGACCACTGGCTTTGCCCCTCCCCGACCACTGACCCTGCCGGCAGGGCTGGGCTCCCCTCTGGCCCAGCCTCCTTTGCATCCCTGGGCCCCCCCGCCGCCCCGCGCACTCACAGGTGGCAGTCTGTGTGTCTCTGCTTCTCTCTCTTCCTCTTCCCCCTGCCCTTGGGTCTCCTCCTGCAATAAGCCAAAAGCGTCAGGACAGAGTGGCTGGGGGGCCCCCATGCTAGGACAGGGGCTGGCAGGCTGGAGAACAGCCCGGTGCCCCAGCCAGGCTGCTTACCTTTCTGGCTTCATCTTCTCCCGCAGAGGCCTGGGAAGACAGAGAGAGGAGCAGGGGAGGATCAGGAAAGCAGTAAGTGGGGACTCCCTGTCCCCCCAAGCCCGCTTCAGCCATCACTAGTGCTGGTCCTGTAGTTGGCGCTGAAGCCACTAGGGGGTAGCATGGAGTTAGCGAGGGAGAGATGCCCAGAGGCCTGGGGGCTTCTGCTCCCACTCAAATGCCCTCTTGGGGGTGCTCTCCACACCCTTCTGCTCTCCTCGGCCTCTTGGCATCAAATGTGAGGACCACCTCCTTCCCTTGCACCTGCCCTTCCTGCCAGGGGGCCCTCTGGGAGTTTCCTCACCGACAGCGAAGGAGGGACAAGGCCACCTGTCAGGGCACAATTGCCACTCCCGCCCTGGGGGGGTGTGACAGCACAGGCAACAGCAGCGGGCCAGAGTGAGGGGGCGGGGTGAGGGGAGGTGACTGAAAGCCCCCCAGTCACCAGGCCTGTCCTGGCTCTGCCTCCTGGGGCTGTGGCTATTGGCCCAGCCGAGAGAAGGAAGGTGGCCCTGTTGCCCAGCCCTCTGGAAGGGGACAGGGCCTCCGTCTTCCCTGGGAACCAGGGTGGGGGCGTGGGGCAGCATGGTGACGGCTTTGGGGCCACGGAAGGCTGCCCTAGGCTGGCCACCTCCCTTGGGAGCCAGGGCAGGATATCAGCGTCTCCTGGGACGGCCTGGTCCTGTCTCTGCCATCTGGGACCAGTCAGAGACACTGTTGGACCCTCAGTCTCCTCATCTGCCTGCCCCAACAGAGATGCTGTGAGGGCATATGTGATGTGGAAGGTGAAAGGTCACTGTCCATCACTGTGCCTAGGAGGGTTTGTAATTGAACTGTTGTTATATGGCCAAGCCCTGGCAAGGGGTACGGGAGGAAACAGATCGAGGCAGGCCCTCTAACAGCGGTACAGGCCCAAGAGGGGTGGCCAGCACCCTGGACACTAGGCAGGACCAAGACCAGGGCAGCACTGGGGCTCCTGGAGAGTGTGGTAACAGCCATGAGAGGTAGCATGAAAAAGGGCAGGCTTAGGGGTTAAACAGGCTGGGGTCCACTCACTGGCTGTGGCAAATTATGTAACCACAGCAAGCCTTGGTTTGCTCATCTGTAAAATGGGATGACAATAGTACCTATCTCCTAGGTTTGTTAGGAGAGTAAGGACCTGGTCTATCTTGCTCACCACTGTATTCTAAGCATGCGGGACAGTGCCTAGCATACAGTAGGTGCTCAAATGATGTTTACTTAATAAATGAGAAAACACAGTTAGGTGCCCAGTGTGCGGCGAGGCAGAAAGTGGATGCATCATAAATGGTGGTCCTCCCCCTCTTCCTGCCCCAGGATAGGGCTCAGGACCTCTAGTCTGGTGCCTCCATCCATGGCCCAGGGATACCAGGAGAGCACCTGAGCCTATTTCTCTTTTCCCTGAGCCTGGCTGGCAGTGCCAGGCCTGCACTCCAGGTAACTAATGTTCAGAATACCCTCGTCACTGGCAGCTAGATGTGCTGGTGAGAGGCTCTGCCAGGTGGGGCGCGGCTTTAAAGAAAGCCCGTGCCCTTTCCCTCTGTCCCTTCCCTCCCACCAGGGCTTGTCCCTCTCTGTGCTCCTCAGCCCAGTTGCCCTCTCTTGTGGGCACCAGCCTGGCCTAGAACTAAGTCCAGGTGCTTCTTCCAGGGCCTGGCGGCTGCCTTCCAGCTTGAGAAGGGAGATGGTGTGCCCCAAGCCCGGCAAGTTTGGGAGGGACCCTGGCTCCCTCTGTCCCTGTGGCTTCTCAGCAGCTGTACTTCAGCTGCTGGGACCAGCTCCCTGGGCAAAACCAGCTCATAGGGACACAAGGCAGCTGCCACTGGTCCCCGATTTCCCTGGCCTCCCTCAACAAGGAAGGAGGCACAGCCCGCAGCAGGGACGGGCAGCCTCTGGCTGAAGCTGCCAGGTGCACGGGGGCTGTCCCTGCCCCACCTGAGGACCCACCTGCACTCGCAGCGCACGTGCTGAGAGAACATCAGCTCCACATAGGAGGGCCGGTCCCCAGAGCGGATCTTCAGGAGCTGCGGGGAGAGAAAGGTTGGATGACTGGATTGGGGGTGGCCTGTGGGTTTCCAATACTCCCTCCAGCCTCCCCTTGGATGAGGACCAGGCTCCCTATTTCCCACCAGCCTTGGGACTACACACCCATATTCTGCTTTGAGTGTGGGGCAAACAGCCCTCTCACCTGTATGTGGAGCTGAGGGAGTCCCCTGTCCCTCCCTTCCCAGGGCCACCAGCATAGTAATAGTATAGGAACAGGGCCCATGGACTGGAGGCAGTGAGACCAATGTTCAAACCTTGGCTTTTCCACCTGCTGAGCAAGTGAAATAACATCTCTGAACCTCAAATTCCTCATCTGTGAAATGGGAATGTCACAGGGCTCCAAGGATTGAATGTTGAGGTAGCATTTCTGAAGCACCTAGCACAGTGCTTGGCATTAGTCAACAAGTGCTCAAAAAACCATTGTGGGGGCTTCCTAGGTGGTGCAGTGGTTGAAAATCTGCCTGCCAATGCAGGGGACACAGGTTCGATCCCTGCTCCTGGAAGATCCCACATGCCGTGGAGCAACTAAGCCCATGGGCCACAACAATTGAGCTTGCTCTTTAGAGCCCGTGAGCCACAACTACTGAGCCCACATGCTGCAGCTACTGAAGCCCACTCTCCTAGAGCCCATGCTCCACAACAAGAGAAGCCACGGCAATGAGGAGCCCACGCACCACAACAGAGAGTAGCCCTCCGCTCGCTGAAACTAGAGAAAGCCCACGTGGAGCAACGAAGACCCAACACAGCCAATAAAAATAAAAATTAATTAATTAATTAAAAAAAACATTGTGGGTGCGAGTGTATAAGCAAAACTCAGGGCACCAAGTGTTCCTGGTACATACAGGGATATCTTGCATCTGAACAGATTTCTTTTCCAACCTCAACCAGATATCCTGGGTCCTGGGGGTAGGGCTAAGCCAGAGCCTGAGAAAGCTGGTAAGAGAGGAGGCGAGGGGGCTCAAAGAGGGGCCAGGGGCTCAGGAAGGAGAGGTGCCGTGCTAAGAACATGGGTCTGACATCAGTTCCGGTCCTGTGACCCTGGCCTGCCCTCCTTCCCTCTCCGGGTCCCCTCTCAGGGGCAGGTTCCGTGGCCCTCTGAGAAGTGTGTGGACGGCGGGACAGGCCAGGACACGAGGAGGAGAACCTCCCTACCTGCATGGTGACATTGACCGTCTCCACCGGCACACAGTGCAGGTTCTCATCACCACAGCAGCCGGTACAGCGCAGCAGGGAGACGCAGGACGGGCTGAACATGTGCTCCACCTCGCTGGGGTACTCAGACACGATGTCCACCAGCCTCTCCAGCGCCCGGCAGTAGCTGCGGCCCCACACTTCCTGGAAGGGCACCACTGCGAGGAGGCACAGACAGCTGGGTCAGGTCAGGAGGGGCCAGGCCCTGCAGGGCCTCCCAGGTTCAGCCCATACCACCTCCTCCAGGAAGCCCCCAGCCTATGTGAGTTCCCCCTGCCCTGAACTCCTGATGCGATCCCTCTGGGATGACAGCTGGACCTCCAGCTCATCTGCTGGATGGAAATCCCAGTGGAATGGAATTTATGTGTCTTGAGCTCTCGGCTTTATTCTCAGCTCAGGGACCTGCATCTGCCTTGGTGCCTTGGAGCTTGGAGGAGCACGCCCAGGCAGCTCCGCAGGCCCTCTGGGTCTTTCTCAGGCCTGACCTGGTGCTTCCTCGGTCTTGGGAAATTGGCAGAAAACAGTTAATTCTGCAAGTTCTGCAAGACTGGCTTGCAGAGTCCCACAGGGGGGGTTAGCCTTCCCCTTAGTCCTTATTCCCTGCCCCACTGGGCCAGCTCCTCTGCCTGGTGGCCAAGACCAGCAACGTGCCCCATCGCCGTGCTCCATTTCGGTCAGACCACCCTCATGAGAGCCTGGGGCCACATCACCCTAATTCCCACTTTTGGTCCATACTCCTTGCCCTCTTCTCGTTTCTAACCAAATAAAGCCCACCACCCACTTCTCCAGGCCTGCCTCCTCTCCGAAGTCATCTCCAACTTGTCCAGCGTGAACAGATGTTCCTCTTTTGAGCGTAACTCAGCCCCAAGGGCTCGCCTTATCTCCATCACTGGTGGCTCTTATCTTTTTTACAAGCAAGTTGAGGCTCCTTGAAGACATGGACCCATGCACCCAGTAAACACAGGCTAAGTAATTACTGATGATCAGATCACAGTTCACTGAAGATTATCAGGGACATCCCCGACCCCCACGATGTCCTGGTGGTCATGACCGGGATCTTTTGGGGGCTGATCTGGAGTCTCTCAAAAGATGCTGCTCCTTCAGGGGAGGGCCTGGGGCCTAGCCTCAAACAGAGGTTCATGGGAAAGGAATAGCCAGAGCCAGGAGACCAGATCCTGGTCCTACCTGTACACTGGCTTTGTGACCTTGGGGAGGTCACTTCACCTTTCTGGGTATATCAGTTTCCTCAGCTGGGGAAAAAGAAGAAGGCTGGGAGTAGATGGTTGCTAAGGGCTCTCCCAGCTCTGACAGGCGGTCTGTGATTCTGTGCACATGACCCAGCCCAGCCTTGAGACCATGGGCAGAGACATCTCCCGTCCTGGGTCATCCCGCCCTGCACCTGATGGTCATCCTCAGCCGGTGGGGGAGGACAGGGAAGCTGGACTGCCTGGAGACCCTGCAGCCTCTGCCCTGGAGCCATGGTCTCTCTTAGCCGCCCCTCACTTCTTTCCATGGCCCTTCCTAGGAGGTAAAAGGGGCTGAAGTCCATTCTACTGAGCCTATGAAGACGTGAGTCTCAGGGTAATCTCAGAGGAAAAATAAACTTCAGCCCTAGCAGAGGCCCTCGGGAAAGGCTGCAAGCGGGCGGAAAATACCCAAGAGGCGGTGTGTCCACGTGGAGCTGGCTGAGGTGGCCACAGAGCAATAAACTGTGCTTATCTGGGCGTCTGCTGCTCCATTCTGCCCCGTCTGCTTAGGGGACACGGGGGCTGGGCCCGGGGATGGGAGGGGGACAGAGGCCTCCCTGATCCTACCTCTCCAGGCCACTGGGTCACTCTCCCTGGACCCAAGTGGGAAGAAAGGCCCTCTCCTCCAGGCAGCCCAAAGCCCCAGGGAAACCAGCCTTTGCAAGGAGAGGTCAGGGGTGCATCTCCCTATTGTAACTCTGTGAGTGAGTGTTTAGTCTAAAATCTTCATAAGCACTACATAAGTCTGAACGTTTAATCTCTGCCTTGGAAAACATAAATCACGGCAGAGGGATAGCCAGCTGCCAAAGTGCCACAGAAGGGTCAGGCTCCTGCCCCGGAACCAGCCATCAGGGAGGGGGACAGCAGTGGAGAAGGGGCACCCTCGCCCCCCACCATCTCGCACGCAGACTCCCACCCAGCTGGGCTGCGGGGCCACAGCCAGGTTAAGCAGAGCCGCAGGGCCTAGCAGGCAGAAGGGATTTCCTTTCCCCCACACCCACCATGCAGACAGCATCAATAGGACCTAAGCTTCAGGGCCCTGAAGCCCGCCGCTTTCTGGGCCACGTGGCCAGATGGTGTTGGGAGAGGGCTGAGAAGGAGGTGAGCTGGGGGTGGTTTACCTGGCAGCCACCAGGAAAGAGGGCAGCTCACCCCTGGGGGCTACGGTCTGGGTGTGCGGGAGAACCAGAGGAGGCTGCTGAGCGGCCCGCGAAGGGGGTGCGGAGACTGCTCCCCGGTGTGGGCTGAGCCCCTCAGCAAAGAGCTCTGTTCAGCCGCTCCTCAGAGCACTTCCTCTGGCCCCAGACCTGCTCAGAGGCCAGGGCAGGGAAAGGAACAGGAGGCTGTGGCCCAGGCAGGCGCCTGGCTGCCCTCGGGGCCGAAAGTAGGTTCTCGGCTCTCTGGTCGGCCCTTGGGCGAGCCTCCTGGGTGGCTCCAGCTGCTCCCACCCAGGGCGGAGGAGACCGCAGATGGGAAGCGTTTCGTCCTGAGCGCAAGCTCCTGGGGAGGCCACTGGGGGTGGGGGGACAGGGCTGGGGAGGCCACCAGCCAGAGTCCAGCAGGCATCCCCTCAGTGGTCACTGGCAGGGCACCCAGCCAGCCTGCCGCAGGGGACACCCTGCTCAAGGCCTGCTCAGCCGTGAGTGTGGGGAGGCGCGGTGCCACGCTCTCCAGCTCTGCCACATGTACGGAGGAGCATCCGAGGCTTTAGGAGACTCTAAGGCCTCTCTGAACCTCAGAGCCTTAACCTATAAAACATGGAGAATATGAGTGCCTCCCTAGGTCACAGCCAGCGGTCAGCACAGAGTTAGAGTAAACGCCTAATACTATTACCATGAATAGTAACAGCAAAAAATCAACATCTGTGGCTGCAAAGTACAAACCATTCCGTCTTTTCTCTGGTGTTTGGAGGGAATGGCATGTTTAGGATTTTGATAACTGGGGTCCAAGCTCTTTCCCTGGTCATGATACAGGCTCCCTGATTGATCAGGATGACAGGTGAGCTGCCCTAATGGATTGACCTTCCTGGGTCCCTCCTCACCCGCGTCCCTGGGAGATATATACTTCTGTGTCTCCTCCACGGAGTCAGAGAATCCTACAATCTGAGAAAAAGAACCTTAGATATCATGTAGTTTAATGCTCCCGTTTTACAGATGATGAAACTGAGGCTCAGACTTCTTTGATAGCTATTGTCTGAAATATACTAAAAGCATCAAAAATGTCATGGGGTGGAGATAGGTGATGGGTTCCTCTCCAAATCCCAGAGAGCAAAATATTGTGCCAATCCCAGAGGGCAAGCAGGGGGAGGGAGAAAGTATCAATGAAATCAACGGCTGCTACTGCCCCCACCTTCTCAGTGCCCAAGGGGCCTGAGACTCAGCCATCAGAACATGGCCAGGCCCAGGAGAGTCTGGCTACTAGGCAGTAGAGGAAGGGTGTTCCCAGCTCACAGAGGCCACCACGCGTGTGCATGTGCACGTCCCTACACGCTCCCTTTCTTCCGTGGGAAGTGGTGTGTGGCCTGGCTGCACGTCTTGGAGAGGCAGGGAGGGAGGAGCAAGGCAGGGGGCCTGGCATGGGCCTCGAGCCTTCTGCACGTATGTCTCTTTGGCAAACATCTCGCCCTTTGAAGATTGCCTCTTGATGCACCCCCGGGTGGGGAGTGGAGGGGCTGGCAGGGCACGACTCATTCTGTCTGTTTGTAATCAATGGAAAGGCCTCGTCAGATCCCTGCAGCTCCTCCAGGGCTGGCTGCCGGGAAAGTCCTCTTGCCCCTCCCTGGTCCTCTTGACTGCTGGCCCACTTCATCCAGCTCCTAGACCCCCAGTCTGGCCCTTGGCACTCATTGCCTGCACTGCCCTGCAAGACCCCATCTGCCCCCTTACGTCTTGCTGGGAAGGGGCTCGGAGCCAACCTGACAAACCCTGGGTATACGGGCCCCAGTCCGGCTCTCTTCGTGCCGGGTGACCCTGGACCAGGAAGACACCTCTCTAGGCCTCTGGGTCACAATGGGGGTGATCTCTCAGGCCCTGCCAATTCTGTCGGCCAGGGCATCGGCCAGGGCATCAGCCAGCTTGCAGAATCTTCCCAATTTCATATCAGCCTGCACCCACCCTTCACGCCAACCCTTCCCATCCTCTACAGAGGCCTGGAAGGTGAGGACTTGGTGAGCCGTGCATGACACCCCTCCACCCCTCAACCCAGCCAGCTTACCTTCCACCTCTGATGAGCTGTTCCCAGCAGACAAGGCCCACTGCTGTGGACAGAAAGTGCAGAGGTGAGGGGGACCACCTTGGGCGTCTGCGCTCTGGGGCCCAGTGTGTTGGCAAGAGCATAGAAGCCCCTCTGACTCTGAGCTCCTTCCCACCCGTTGCACACGCTCTCTGCCCTGTCTCAAAGCTGGCCCTTTCCAGGTGCAACTAAAAACTCAAAGGACCCTGGGTGGGTGGGTCCCACCCCTCTCTGGCCTCAGTTTCCTCATTTGGAAAGGGGGGGGAGGCTGGAAGCTTTTGGAGACCCTCTGCCTGCTATATCCTAAAGATCTGGTGACCCTTTGGGGTCTCCCTTCTACCCAGCTCCCAGGCAGCCCTGCTGGGCCCTGTGCAGCTCGCCTTGGCTGGGTGCCAGAGCCCAGGGGGAGGTGATCAGCTGGTGAGAGCCGAGGCGCTGGAGCGGGTGGCGCCAGGAGCTGGTGCTGCTGGTAAAGTTACACCTCCGACCAGCCTGCAGCAGGCGGGCGGGCGGCAGGCGGTGCAGCCCTTCCGCCCTTGCGGAACTGCCCAACCCACCCACTTCTGGGCTGGGGCCGGGGACTCCCAGGGCAGTGGGACAGTGCAGTGGGAAGGGAGCTCATTGGCTTTGTCAGGATTTCACTGCCCAAGCTGGCCCGCAGCCAGACTCACCCAGATCCTGGGAAAAGTGCCTTGCTCACTTCCCCAGGCCCTGCACTCAGGACCTCCAGCTGCCCACCCGGGAAAGAGGGCACAGTGGGACCCTTGTCTTGCCCCCGGCCCACCCAGGAGCCCTAGGCTCAGCCCGGAGCCTCGGTGGGGGCAGGGCCCAGCCTCCCCACCAATGGCCTCTTCAGCTGGCTTCCCTTCCACCAGGCCAGGTCAGAGGTCTTGGGGCCTGCCTGCCTGGTCACAGGGCCTCGACCCTGACCACAAGGCCAGGGACCCGCCTGGGATTAGCGGAGAGATGCTTTTAGCAAAGCCACCAGGGCTCCAGGGGCCAGACAGGAAACCTCCCTCCCTTCCCTGTGGCTTCCCTGCCCCCGCCAAGACAGACCCCGGAGCTGGAGTCTGGGACAGCCCAGCCTGAGGTCTCCTCCCAGACGATGCGGTCCAGCCTGGCTCCTGGGAAGTGTGTGGACATCCTTGGAGGTGCTGCTCCCGGGAGTGGGTCTGTGATTTCAGAGCCCCCTGTTCCCAGCGCTGGGGTGGGAAGATCAGGGAAGCCAGGCTGGGGGTGGGGGTCTTACCTGGGGGGGCACAGCAGGCAGCGCCAGCCCAGCCAGGAGCTGCAGGAAGCAAGTGAACAGCCTCATGGCAGGCATCTTCTCAGACGGACCACGTCAGGGGGCTCCAAGGGAAAACCACCATGCTCGTTACCCGGGGGAGCCCCTGGCACAGGAGGACAGGAGCGGAATGGGGGGCTTGATGCCCCCCTCACTGCTGCCCCGAGGTCCCCGTCGGTGGCCCAAGCATCCTCTGGAAGCCCTGGGGATTCTGGAGCCCGCAGGTAAGGCTGCGGCTGGGGAACCTGACACGGAGGGCCTGGCACGGCCCGGCGGTGTGGGGCAGGCGGGTCCCTGGGGAGGGTCCGTCGGGCGCCCAGCGCGACCCCAGGTCCTCTCGTGGCTGCCGAGGGAAGATGCAGTTTCTTCCTCAGACAGCAGCTCCCTTCTGGGACTGAAGCTTGTTGGCCGCTGGATTTCAGGGGCCGCGGTGGGGGCGGGGCTGCAGGCCCGCCCCGCCCACCGCCGAAGAGGCTCCAAACCCAAGTCCCAGGGAGCCGCGGAGCGCCGAGCCCGGCCCGAGGGCGGCCCGGGCGGCGCGGACCTGAGCGCGCTCGGCTCGCGGTGCGTGGAAGGGGCGCGCCCGACGCGGACTTCCCTGCCCGGCGGAGCCCAGCCCGCAGCCTCCCCGGGGGCGCTCGGAGCCTGCTGCCCCGGGCGCCGGTTAAGCCCGGCAGCAGCCAGTGCCGGCCGCGGAGAGCGGCCCACAGCGCGGCTCCGGCTCTTTCAGGCCGGCCGCCTTGGGTGGGCGAGGCCGAGTGTGGAGCCCAACGCCTGCGAACGCGGCTCCTGACGTTAGCCGTCTCTGCAGAGATGCGGCTCCAGACCCCCAGGAAGGCAGCGATTTGGTCTGGCACTTCACAGTGCCACCTTACGCCATCCCCAGAATCCTCAAGGGTGACAGAACTAAAAACCCCATTCTATAGATGAAGACACTGAGGTTCCAAGAGTGCCCCTGCCTGTATATGTTGTACCTACGTGTGTACTCTTGAAAAGCGTGTGTGTGTGTGTGTGTGTGTGTGTAACTAGCAGAGACAAAACCCATGCCATGTGGCTGTCTCTTCAGCCCATGCACCATCCTCCTGGCCAGGCACTTGGGTGGCAGGCACCTGGCTGGGAGCTTCAGCACTATTTCCTCTTGTGGCAAGCAGTTTTCCCAGGCCCTGTCTGCAAGCCGGCCACATGTGGGTTGGAGAGTGGCCTAGTGCAGCATTTCCTCCTGGTCCCAGGAGGAGGAGGAAGTGCTCCAACACGGCAGGGGTCTGCCTTGAAGGGGTTTGTGTGTTCGTGTCTCTGCGCACGTGTGTGGGTGTTTGTGTGCGGTTGTGAAGAGCCACGTGTGCTGTCTAGCCTCTGTGTGGTCTGAATGTCTGTGTGCATCCGCTGTGTGCAAATGTTGCTTTGTGAGGGTCTGGCTTCTCGGTATCTCTGTATACCTGTGTGATTATGTGTGTATGTGTGTGATTTTTCTGCTGTGTTTCAAAGTGTGTCTGAATGTGCATTTCAGTGGGATTGTGAATTTGTATGCCTGCCTGTATCTTTGTGTGTGTGTTTCCTTGTGTGTGAATATCTGGACCAGCTTCTGTGTGTGACTGTGCATCTCTCTGTGTACTTGTGTGTGCTTCCCATGGTCCTCAAGTGTTCATCACCACCACCACCCTCTGCGCACAGCTTCCTGGCTGCAAGAACCTGGCAGCATTTGGGGGCATGGGTTGGCCTGGGCCTGGGGCTGGTGAGCGGCTGTGGGAAAGGAGGGAGGCCTGAGAGGCAGCCCCTACAGCTCACATTCCAGCCAGGAAAAGAGAGGCCAGGACAGCCCCAGCTATCACCCCAGTGACCTCTGCGGCCGTTGCCTGCCCGCCCACCCACGCTGGGCTGCCAGAGACGCTGCCTCCTGCCTGGCCAGCCCCAAACCTGGAGGTCCAGGAGCCAGGGGCCAGTCACCAGCCAGCTAAGTGGGGGCTGCAAAGAACGTGCTGACGCGCTCCAACATGCTAAGGCTCATGGAGCAGACAGATTCCTTCCCGGGCCCAGGGTCTTGGTAGAGGATGTCTGGGCATCGCTGGGGTGAGTAGGTCTGGACCATGTATGCTTGCCCATAATATCTGCGTATACATATGCATGTGTTTCTGTGTGTCTTTATTTTGGATTGGGATTTGTGAGTGTGGGCACAGGTGTGTTTTGTGCATGAGTGTGTGTAAGTATCTGTGTTTATGCTTGTCTATAACTGAGTGTTATGCGTTGGGCACCTTTGCCTATAACTGTGTATGTATAAGGGTGCATATATTGTGTGTGCGTGTGTGTGTGTGTGTGTTTTCATTCATCTGTTCTTTCATTCAGCATGTATTGCTTCAGCCCTACTATGCTCCAGGCACTGGGCATGTGGTGTGGTGGTTCCCTTCAAGTTTACATTCACAGCCAGGGCCTCGGGGGGGTGGGGGGTGGGGTGGGTACAGACAGCTGGGAATGCTGCAGTTCCCTTTCTACTCTCTGGAGTGAGCTCGATGCCTGGGCAGTATCTGCAATTCCTGCAAGTGCACCTCCGTCTTTTTGTCACTGAATCGGAGCCCATATCCTTCTAAACTTGGCTTCTTGGGCTGTGGATTAGCTAGGGTAGGCTAGGGGAAAGCAATTAGACTTCAAAATGTCCATGGGTCAGATAGAGGTTTACTCCTGCTCACATCCAGTTCAGGGCAGGTGTGCTGGAGGCTCTGCTCCCCTGGATTGTGACTCCAATCCTTACCAGCTGTATAACTTCAAGTAACTTCCTTTACTTCTCAGAGCCCAGACTTCCTCCATCTAAAGTGCAAATAATAACAAGTGCTTACCTCATAGGTGAGGACTGCTAAAGCACCTGGGGTACAGGAAATGGTAGCTGTTAGGCATGATTTCTAATTCAACTTTTGATTGTTATTAGAGATATAAAGACACGGCAGCGTAGAGTCCTCACCATCCTGGACATGAGACAGAAAATGAAGACTCTTATGCTTCTGCCAGTTGCAGAGGAGCAAAAGGATGCAGGGATTTGAGTGCACTTGGATGTGCACGTGCGCACACACGCAAACGCACATGCACACGCACAACTTCTCACCATCACCATCCAGGCGATCAGTCCCCAGCTACAGCTAAATACACTGCAGTCATTTGTTGTTTCAGGAAAAGAATGAGTATTTTTTGAGCGCTTATTGTGTGTTAAGCAGTGTGCCTGGTGCTTTTAACACTTCAGCTCATTGAATTCTCACAACCACCCTGTGAGGTAGGTTTTAATTATTCCCATTTTGAAGAAGGGAAAATGGTGGTGCAGGGAGTTTAGGTAATCGGCCCATAGACGTTTAGCTACCAGGGAAGGAACAGAGATGGGGATCAAGCTTAGGTCTTTCTCCAGAGCTCTTGCCAGTGAGCACAAGCTCTCTCTGCAAGCAGATTGCAAATACCTTGAAGGCAGGTGTCCCGAAGCTTTTCTGGATCTTCTCTTTGCTGGAGCAGAGTGGCTGCCTGACAAACTCTGAAGGCTGATGTGTGGGAGGGAGAAACCGTCCTCCCAGGCCTGGAATTGACCTGTCACAGGTAAATACAGGTAAATACAAGGGTCTAGGCCATAGAAACGTTGATTGGGTCATGACAGTAGTCACCCTGAGCAGCCATGGGTTCTAGTCCTGCAAGCTGGGCTGCCTTCCGAGGCTGCCCTAAAACACAGGGCTTCCCACACCTTGCATTAGTCATGGTCTTAGCCTGAAACACCTGCCTCAACCCATCCCTATTTTTTGGCTTTTGGCTTCCTGACTCATTTTCTCATTTTGGCCTGGCCTCTTCATAGTCTTGACCCTCTGATCTATTTTCCAAGTATGATCTCTTCCTTCTCCCTTTATGACACCGAGCATCAGCCTGTGGACTGGTGTCTCAGGTGGCCCTAGGGAAACACACTCTCTCAGGGCCTGGTCCTTGAGCCCCAGACCTGGGTGTGGCCCGAGGTGGGTGAGAAGCAGAGCATCCAAAGACTAGAATCTCCTGCTGCCTGCCTGGCAGGGAGAGTGGCAGCGGGCAGCGCAGGCTGAAGGCCTTTCCACGTTACAGGCTGGACATGCTGCAGCCACCAGCTAGCCAAAGTCACCAGCAAGGAGATGGCTGGTTGGCCTCTCTGCCTTCTCCTCCCGCCTCCTGGGATTTCCAGTGGACCCACCCCAGCCTCAACCCTGAGCCCCTCTCCTTCTCTCCATGCACTTTATCTAGGCTCCAATGGCCTCCCTGGCCACCACCACTGGGTGAGACACTCCTCACCTTGGGTCGCCCAGCACTTTGAACTTCCCTTCCATCATGGCCCTCAGCATCATCACTGCCCAGATGCTGGTCTGTCTTCCCTCAGCCTGTAAGATCTGAGAGGGCAGACACTTGTTCACCCTTGGATCCGCAGTACCTTGAGCAGGGCCTGGGGCTTCCTTGATGTTTGCTGAGGTGGGCCCATCCTCAGAGCACTGTCTCCTCCCTCCACAGGGAAAACGTCCCAAGCCTGCTCATTCCTTACCCAATGTCCTTCAGCCTTCAGAGGTAGCCCTCCTAGACCCCATGCTCAAGACAGCTTGGGTGGGCCTCTCTGGTGGGGTAAGTGTGGGAAAACAACCTCCCGTTGCTATGTAATCATGCCCTGGCTTGGTCACCACAGCCTGGCCAGCCCCTGGGGAACAAGATTCATGCCTCGGGCCAGAGACCAGAACCTGGTGGGAGGCCGAGGGTGGGTCTGAGTTGGAGGGGAGACAAGAGCAGAGCCCATGGGGGACCAAGTGGTTCCTAGGGGTGGAAGACAAGATGGCACCCGCCACAAGGCTGTGAACAAGGGAAGCCAGGCGAGGTGCCCACGGCCTTGTCCCAGGCCTTTGGGGCGACGTGTCGTCACCAAAGGATCGGAAACCTGTACTTTGGGAACTTGGCAGCCGGGGCTGGGTTTTTCGTGTTTTCTGTAATTATTTCCCTTTTGTTCTCCCTTAGTATTTAGTAAAGCCTTTTGTGAAAATGCCAGCTGGTCTCAGCTGTGCTAAGCGGAATGACAAAGGGGTGCTCTGTGCATGCTTGGCCCTCCGCTTTAACAGAGGGACCTAGCTTAGTGGCGGCAGCAAAGTCAAGGAACACTGGGGGCACAGGGAGGCTCTGGGGCCACAGCCAGCACCTTGTGTCCAGGAGCCTCACTGACACTGAACTTCCTTCCAGGCTCTTCCAGGTTCCAGGCTGGCTTTCAGAGGGGCTGCAGGGCCAGCCGGCTGCTCTGAGGGAGGGCACTTGTTCAGATCCCAGTGTGTCCAAAGCTCTCAAGATCCAGAGGCCGGGCACCTGCTGTGCTCCGGCTACCCAATCAGGGGCCGTCCTCCCAAGCTGGGGGTCCTTGGCAAGCTGCTGTCCAGGAACTGGGCCCCTGAGCTGGCGCCATAGCTGCCTCCCCTTCCAGCCATCACAACTCAGGGCCCTTGCTAAGCCTTGGTCCCCTGCCTCCCTGCTGCCTACCAGCGTGGACACAGTGAGTCCCTTCCCCACTGCTGGGACCCTCCACATCCTATTTCTTGTGACTACACCCGCCCCCTTTCTCCTCCTAGCCCCTCCTCTCTTTCCCATTGTCTCTCCCAGCTGCCCTGGTGAGAGGGGCCAGGGAGACTGTCCTCCTCGAGAACAATCTCCCCTTTCTCTCTGTTGTGTAAGTGATACACGAAGAGAGGAAGCAATTTGTAACTAATCGGCTGTGATGTGGAACAGAGCTTTCTGAGAACTGGAGGGCCTGTGACAGCTCAGCTCGGGGCTGTCCTGCTTCTGCAACAGCTGGGTGGCTGGGGTGGCAGGTCAACCTTCTCCTCCCCCACTCCACCAAAGAGGCCTGAAGGGTGATGGTGGGTAGTAGCTCCTGCCTGGGTAGCACCTTTTGTGTGCCAGACAAGCAGCAGAAGGGAGAGGGGTGGGCAAGGACGAGCTGGGGCTGTGCGAGGAGGCAGCATCGGGCAGGGATTACGAGCCTGTCTCTTTCTAGCTGTGTGACCTCGGGCAAGTCTTTTCAGCTTTCTAACCCCATCTCAGAGGGTTGTGTGGTTTAAGTGAGAAAGTGCGAGTGGATCACCCAGCAGAGTGTCTGGTACACTGTGAGTGTTCAATAACTTCAGCCGCTATAATCATTTCCTGGGGAGAGGGGAACGAGATGGGCCAGATGACCCTCATTAAGCTTCAAGCAGACCTCGCCATGGTCACCATGGTTACCACGGGTGGCAGGAAAGCCATCCCAGAGGAGGCAAGGCTTCTGAGTTATTCTTCTGCCCTCCAAGGGGTGGAGCCAACCCTAGAGACCTCCTTCTCCACAGAGTGGGAATGTAGGGAGAGGATGGGAGAGGAGAGGGCACCCGCATCCATCGGTCCCCTTCTCCCAGGTGATAGACAGAGGTGCTCCCAGGTCATAGACAATCACAGATAATTATGAATCTGCCTCTGAAGAACCAGAGTCAAGGTACGAAGTGCTAGGGGAGCATAAAGAGCCGGGGAGGAAGATGCTGGTGTGTGTGTGTGTGTGTGTGTGTGTGTGTGTGTGTGGGTGTAGGGATGAGGGATTGAAATCAACATTGGATCTCCCTGGCCTGGGAATGCCAGGGCAGGCACCTGGATTCCAGGAGCTGGAAGGGGAAGAGGGATGGGCCCTAGAACCAGGCTGATGCTTCTCAGGGAAAGAGGTCTTAATTCCCCAGTCATGTCTTCAAGGTGGCAGTGTGACAAAAGTCTTCTGCAGGGATTTCCCCCAAAGGAAAAAAAGTCCTGCCTGCTTTCTGGGTAGTAACTGAAGGACTTCCTGGAGCCTGGTGGGGGTGGGGGACTTGGGGAGAGGTAGAAGAAAATAGCAACCAAAAGACCCATCCCGCCCCTCACCCTCAGAGCACTATGTCCAGAGGCTGCGGAGTCTGGGGAGGCAGCCAGTCTGTCGTCTGTTCGGCCTCCCGGAGCTGGCAGGGGACTAAGGACCTGGAGTCTCGGCTCAGTGTGCCCCCAACGTCGGGAGCCCAGGGGGCGGCAAGGGGCTTCTGTTCTCGTCAGTAATGATGTTGTCTCTGTTATGGGTCGAAAGGTTAGTGGAGACAGTATAGACTAAACATCTCATAATTGGAACGGCGTGGATCTGGGTGAGGATTGCTGTGAGGGCCCGTATCTGTTCCATTTTAATGTCATCTCGTGGAGTGTTAGTCCCTGGTCAAGCTGTCATTCCGCACTTCGGAGGGAGGGGGCAAGGCCGGTGAATCGGCAGGGCTCTGAGCTACCACAGGGGAGAGAAGGAGCTGCATCTTCTGTGGGTCCTTTGCTCCTTCAGCCCTACTCAGTGCCAGTCCCTGGGCTCACTGCTGGGGACACCAACACAACCATGGCGCTGGAGGAGCTTCCGGTCCAGTGGGAAGGGCTTAATGCTGTCTTAAATAATACCAAGTCTGTGTAAAACAAAGCCCTCCAAGGCCTATGGTAGCATGTGGGTGAGTGGCTCTGAACCTTAGATGGCCTTCTTCTCGAGGGCATTCAGACATGTAAGAGTGTTCCAGAGACTTCCCAGGAGGTCCACAGAGGAGGCAAGGAAGGTTTCACATGGAGAAAATAATACTGGTGCAGCATCTCACAGGATGAATGGAAGTTTATCCGGAATTGAAGTGTAGAAAGAGCATTGCAGGCAAGGGGAATAGCTTGGTGAGGTGTGGATTATTTGAGGGACGTAGAGGAAGCTCGGTGGGGCTGGGCTGTGTGCAGGGTGGGGAGGGGGTGCATCTGTACCTGGTGATGAGGCTGGAGTCAGATTGTAAAGATCTTTGAAGGACATACTGGGAGTTTGTAGTTTATTCCAAGGGCTCCAGGGAGCCCCTGCAGGTTCTTGAGCAAAGGAACGATATGGCCAGAGGTGGAGGGTTGGCCTGGAGGCAGGAAGTCCAGGTCTGTGCTTATCATAGAACTGAGAGAGGCCTGGATCAGGACAGTGGCTGTGTGAGGAGATGGGATGGGACCCAATGCCACCCAGATGAAAGAGTTCACTTCCCAGCCATCTCTGAAGCTGGCAATGACCTTATGATTAAGTTCTGGCCAATCCTTGCCCTTTAGGGCTTCTTAGAGTTTTGGGTGTATGTGGAAGTTTGGGGTTTAACCTTTGGACAGTCTACTTAAAGGAAGAAGCAAGTCTTACTTCTCTATTTGCCAAGCTGTTGCCTGGAACTCAAATACGATGGTAGGAGCTCTTGCAGTGACCTTGCACCTTGAAGATGACTTGGAAGGAAACTGGATCCCTGAAAACTTTGCAGGGTCTTCATACCAGCCCTGGCCTATTTATATCCAAAATTATTTTACGGGAGGAGAAAATAAATTTCCATCTTATTTAACTCATCATTATTTTGGAGTTTTATGTTAACACATGTGCTATTCCACATTTTGCCTTATAAAGGTGAGAACATGAGTTCCACGGTTCTATATGAGTTTTATAGAAAAGAAAGCTGCATTCTTCCATGGCTTATCCTGGAGAGTGAGTCAGATCACTGCTTCCTGGGGACAACTGGTGCTCTCCCATCCCCTCTCAGTTTGAAGCAGGGATGGGGAGGCCACAGTTAAGCATACAGATGTTGTATATAGCTAAGCTGGACCTGCCTCCCCAGCCGCATCCCTCTTTTCCCAGCTCTCATCTTCTCCCAGAAAGCACAGGAAGCGAACTGTGTTGGGGGCAAGGGGTGCAGAGGGGAGCCAGATTAGTTCCTCTTATGGTTGGATTCCCAGGGGTGGAGGAGACAGAAAGTCTAGCACAGCTTTCAGCAGACAGACAGTGGACCTCCAGCTGGCCCCTCCGGCCCCTCTATGAGTCAAAGAACACTTGGCTGCTTCTCCAAAGATCCTCCTCTTCCTCTGGCTCCCCTCATTTTGGAAAATAACAGGGACCTCGAATCTATAGCCCAAGAGACCCTAAGGGGTGGCATTGGCTACTGCCTTGGGTATTATGGGGTGGAGATGGGAGATGGGAGTGGAGGTGGAGCTGACAGCTGTACTTTTACTCTCTAACTTTCCAGCTCTAGCTTTAGACCAGGAGAGCTTTGGGGAGTCCGATTCTCCCCAATTATGAATCGCATGTTCCAGTTGACATCATATACTGTGAATCACTTCCTTATCTTTCTTCCAGGAGCCTGCAGGAATTCTCTGGAACCCACATTTACTGAGCACTTGCTATGTGTCGGGTCTCTTGTACACATGTGTGATCTCACTCCATCCTCACAATAGCCCCAAGAATTGGCATCGCCCCATTTTAGCAATGAGAATGATGATGCACTGACAGGTTAATTAACTTGCCTTAGGTCACTTAGCCAGTAAGCAACCAAGCTAGAACTTGTCATGTGATACTAGACACGTGACTCCAAAGACCAGGCTTTATGTGCTGGACAGCGCTGGGGAGCCCCAGTGGCAGGGGAGGCCTATACTCGAAGTCACAGAGCACAGTTTCCAGGTATTCCCAGACGTAGATCAAGTTTGAGGGAAGGTCTTGGCATCCTCCCTTTCCAGCCCTCCTGCCTCTCACCCCATCTTGCCACCCTTTTTCCCTCCAGCCTCGTCTTCACTTCTTTATGCAAAAGGTTTTGTATGACACTGGATTTGTGATTTGACTAATAATAATACTAATGAACCTTATGGAGATTTCCTGACTTCAAACCCCTTTCACATATTTTGTGTGCTGAAAACACCCATGGAGCAGTCGGAGGAGGCGATGGAAGGGCCTTCTCCAGGGCCACACAGCTATGAGCATAGGGGCCAGCACCAGAACTCAGTTTCCTAGCTCCCAGTTGGTACTTGGATATGGCAAATACTGTACGCTGCATGGAGTCTGACCTCTGACCTCAGGCCTCTTAGCCCTTTTTGA
The DNA here is from genome assembly GCF_030028045.1 of Hippopotamus amphibius kiboko. Classification (NCBI taxonomy): domain Eukaryota; kingdom Metazoa; phylum Chordata; class Mammalia; order Artiodactyla; family Hippopotamidae; genus Hippopotamus; species Hippopotamus amphibius. The sequence continues at coordinate 160,481,176 of NC_080189.1, forward strand.
ATGACATCTATCCTATTCCAGGCCCCGTACTGGGTAGTACTGGGGAAAATTCCGAGAACTAAGACACTTTCAGCCCTTGAGATGTTCAAAACCTGGCAGTTCTAGGAGGAAAAGCTGAGTAGTCACCCTAAGACCAGAGCCAGTGTAAGCAGCAATGGGTGAGGGGGTCTCAGAAGAGTCAGTTGGAGGGATCACTCCCCACAAGGATGCCTGCATCCCTCCAGGGACCAAAAATCTCCATGACCATGTGCCACATTCACGAACCCTGCCATCTCCGAATACCACCTACACTATTATTTGTTTTTTTAGATTGATTTTTTAACTTAAAATATTTTTAAAGGAAACTTTATATCACTACCTTAAATAGCAAAGTAACTGTAAAAATAATTTATAACTGGATAATGCCAGTGAAGACTCTGAGCCCAAGGTCTGCTCTTTTTTGTTTTTGTTAAAAAGGGCATTTAGCAAGTGTTAATGAGGTGAGACATATTAGCCCCTAACTGAGGCTTTCTTTTTAACTCATTAGAAGGATGGAAAGAGAATTGGAAAGGGGACAGTTTTCTCGCTCCATGACTCAATACTATTAAAGGCTAGCTAAAATCATCTCAAACACACCCCAAATCATCTCATATGCTGTCCATATTTTGAGAACCAGTGGCAGAGAAAAATGTACGTTCCAATCCCATAGTTAGGGTAGGTGTAATATCTGGGGAGCTGACCCTCATTGGCAAGCCCCACTGCATAATATGGAAGGCTCAAGTCATTTTTCCTCTGAAAAAGAACAAAAAGGATAGGCAGGCTTCTCAGCTTTCGTACATGTTTTCACAACTTGCAAAGAGTTTTTTGTTTTTGTTTTTTCCAAGCATATGAAGTTCATAGCCTTATGCAGCCCAAAAGATCTCTGGGTAATTTTCCTCTCTATTATGGCTGAGAAAGCTCACCTAGAGAAGGTCACAGGGCCCATGCAAGGTCATCCAGCAGGTTACCCCACAAAATACTTTGCAAATGCTTGATGGTCCTCTCTAGTCACCCCATCCTCAGTAGGTGAACACGGCATCACTGTATGTGGGAAGCCTGTTCCTCATTGAGCAAACCCAGACCATCAGAGGCTAGTCCTGGAAGAAGAGCTTCTGGAAGAGCCCAGCTGTGAGTCTGATCTCTGCCCTGAAACAGGTTTCACCTTCCCATGGGGGTCTCTCTGTTCCTGATGCCCACTGCTCCCACCTTGTTGGTCCCAGTGGGTACTCAGGGGAAGGAAGGACAAAAGAGGTAAGGGGACACTCAGGGAAGGGGAATGGGTCACTGTCCAGAGCCTGAGATGTCTGCCCTCCAGTGTTGAGGGCCTGGGATGGGGGCCTCAGTTCCTGGCCTGCACCTGCCTCCATGAGGACAGCTCATCTGCAAGCCTACCAGCTAGGGTTCCTCCTACACTTTGCAGCCTCTTCCTGGTCCCAGTCCAAAGAACCCCATTCCCAGGCCTCTGCCTGGCCAGGCCTTTCAGCTCAGGGTTGGCTCTTGTACCAAGGGACGCACTTTTCATAACTCATCTCAGCAATGCTTTCCTTTCCATTGAGACTCACCTCTTACATTCAGGGTGTGGCCTAGCAGCATAAACAGTCACTTTGTTTTAATTGAACAATTTACAGTCAGCCCTCTGCGTCTGAGGGTTCTGAATCCAAGGATTCACATCAACCATGGATTGAAATTAATCAGGAAAAAAAAATTCCAGAAAGTTCCAAAAAGCAAACTTGGATTTGCTGCACACTGACAACTATTTACATAGTGTTTACATTGTATTAGGTATTAGAAGTAATCTAGAGATGATTTAAAGTATCCAGGAGGATGTGCATAGGTTACATGCAAATACTACGCCATCTCATATAAGGAACTTGAGCACCTGTGGGGTTCCTGGAACCAATCCCCGGCAGATACCAAGAGCTGACCATATATCCACTGTAGAAAATACGAATTAACATAAAAAATAAAATAAAAACCACCCAACCTCATCATCCAGAGGAAACCTCTGTTAATATTTTGTTTTATATTCCTCTAGATTTTTTTCTATGCACGTATATCTTTTCTTATAAAAACAGCATTATATTGTTTGTAGCACGCTATTCTTCATTGTATCATATTTTGGTAACATCTTTTCATATCAGTAGTAAAAATTCTACAGCCTTGCTGCTCGAAGCGTGGTTCAGGGACCAGCAGCCTTGGCATCCCCTGGGAGCTTGGTAGACATGCAGAATTTCAGGTACCACCCCAGACCTGTTGAATCAAAATATGCTTTTTAACAAGATCCCAGGGATATTCTTGTGCACATTAAAGTCTGAGAGTGCTGTTATTTGGCGTCATTTTTAATAGTTGTAGTCCCAGGGAAGACTATCACTGCATGATTAAATTTTTTTCAAATCTACCTATAATTGGGCATTTAGGTTATATCTAATGTTTTCTCCATTATTAATAGTGCTACAATGAGAATGTCTACACAGATTTGTTGCTTATATCCCTTAAATTCCTAGAAGTAGAATTTCGGGGTCAAAGGCTTCCCCTACAGCAAAGCTGTTCCATTCCTCCCTGCAATGTCCAGGATGATGAGATGCCTACACTTGGCAGTCCTTAGTATCGTCATTCTCTTACATCTTTGCCATCAGATCTGGGAAAGTCATGTCTCAGGTTTGTTCCGGATACATTTCTTTGGTTACCGGGCAGTTGAGCATTTCTCCAAGTGAGTATTGGCCGTTTGCATTTGCTCTGGCTGACTGTCTGCTGCGGTTTTTTTATACCCCAAACCCACCGAGAGAGTGAGAGATGTTGCCAGTAAGGGCTGCAGGGACGGTGGCCCAAGTCCAGTCCTGGTGTAAAGTCTTGTGCGGACACTCCTGTTGCCGCTGCTGGAGGGCACAGTGGGCTGGGGCCAAACTCAGACCCCACCGGGGTCTTTTGTGCCAGGCAGGATCTCTCTCATGTTGCGTCCAGACCCCAGAGCAAGTGCCCAGCCAAGTCCCCGCCTCCTGGCCTGGTGGGGGCTGGGGGCTGGCCACCACCCAGCATGATGTTCTCAGGCCTGGCTGGGCACCCCCCAGTTCTCCAGGCAGGCAGCCCTGCCAGGTGTGCTGGGGGGGGAGCCAGCGGCCAGGACAATTCAAGGAAGTGACCCTGCCCCGTTGCTGAGCGCCTGCCCTAGCAAGCATTGTGAGCCGCCCACTGGCCACTGCTGCTGAAGCTGCTGACGATGGCAGCAGGAAACGGTGCTTACTCAGCCCCGGCTGCACGTTTGCTGCCTCCCTCCACCCAGCCTTCCTCCCAGGCACAGCTTGCCCAGCCAGCAGCTGGGGGAAGCTGTGTGTGGGGAGGAAACAGGAGGGACCCCCCCCCCCACATCCCCCGCAAGGCTGCACCTGCGCTCTGCCGGCTCTGCCACCTGTTGCCTGGCTGGGCATGAGGCCTGCTTGGGGGCCTCCGAGGCCAGTCAGGCACAGTGATGAGACATAGGGTGGGTCCTGGCCCCCAGGCAGGCAAGCGTAGTGTGTGACCCCGCTGTGACATCTACGCACTCGCTCCCCACAGCCACTGGGACATATGTGTTATCCTCTTCCTCTGGCAAGCAAGGAAATCCAGGCTCAGAAAAGGAGAGTAATAATAGCCTAACCTAGAGCTCGCTTGTTAGGTGCCAGAAACTTTGCTGAACACTTTGCAAATGTGAACTCATCCAAGTCCTGTAAGAATCATGGGTGCAACAGCAGAAACCATTTTCACCAAGGAAACCGAGGCTTGGAGAGGTGAAGGCACTTGCTCTAGGTCATATAGCCTGTGAGTGGCAGATCTAAGTGTCTCACTCCAAAGCTCACAGCCTTCCTTAACCACCCCAACCACCCACTCACCAGGTGATCCTTCCAAAGCCCCAGATCTGGCAGCCAGCAGTGGTAGGGAAACTGGGAGGGGCCAGCCCTTCTTAGACTGTCTTCGCACTGGCCCCATCCCCACAGGAGCACCCACAATGACCCACACATGGGCTGCTTAGTGGGAGTCGCCTGACCCTGGGCCTCTGTCTCACTCTCCTTTTCTGTGTCTCCTTCTGTGACCAGATGTCTTAGGGGCGCGTCTCAGAGGTGTGTCCTCTGGCTGTCTCTGTCCTGTTGCTTGACCAGGACTCCGGGTTCCCCTGGCTCTTCTCTCTGCAAAAGGGGCAGAGAGGGAATATGCATGGAATGTGACAGACCAGTTGTGGCACCAGATGCCACGGGCAGCAGAAAAGTGTCTCCTGGCTGGGAGCTGAATAGATGGAGGATAAAGCAGAGAGAAGGGAGCAAGGAGCCCGCTCAGGGGCTGAGGGCCCATGGGGCAGGTGTCTGGAGAATGAGAGGTGCCTGCTCCCCAGAACTAGGGAGGATGCAGCAGCCCTGCACCCCCACACGGCCAGCCTCCTCTCACCTTCCACAGAGGTGGTGGTGGGTGGTGGCCCCAGGCTGCCCCAAGGGCTGTGGCAGCTGTTGGCTGCAGGGGGTGGGGGGCGGGAGTGGGGGGTGAAATATGGGAGGGCTGGGGGAAGAAGGGAGTTGTTTTCAGAGGGAGGGTCTCTGCGTAAGCCTGTTGGCAGCTTTCAGATCTGCAGTATGGCACTTCAGGTTCTCAACAAGATTCACTTCTGTCCCAAGTGGGGCTCAAGGCCAGACCTCCAGGTCTTTGACAATCAGGGTGGGGTCCAACCGCAGTCATGGCAACCTGTATCACTTAGGACTGCACAGAAAGGCCTAGAGCCTGCAGCCCAGGGGACCAGTGGCTCAGAAGGACGTGGCAGTGGGCAAGCCCATGGGCATGCCAGGGGGAACCCTACGGGGTAGGGGCCAGAAGGGGTTTGGCCCGGCCGCTTCCTTCCAGCTCTTGCCTCTTCCCGGCAGTGTCTCCTGGATCTGGGCTGTGTTGGACTTCAGCCAAGCTGGCTGGCCTCCAGGTGGATTTGGGTCAGACAGCTGGGATGTGGTGTTTCCCGCTCTAAAGAGATGGAGGCTGGAAATGGGGCCGCGGTGGGGTTGCAGCCTGGAGCGCTGGGCCTCTCAGCCACAGATCTCAGCAGGATGGTGGGGTCACGGGTGGGTGGAGGTTGGCTAGAGTGTCTTTAGTGAGATTTCCAAGGGAGGGGATGTGTTAAAGGATCAGAGCCAGGTGGTCCCCATAACACCACCCATTCTTTATCTGGGTGACCCTGAGACATGAGTGGTCCCTCGGGAAGGCCAGCCAGCTGGCCCTGAAGGCTCCTCCTGTGTCCTCACCCCATGGTTCTCGTTCATTCAGGAGAATAGTTCCTCTCCTCTCTGAGGTCAGGTCAGCCTGCCCCAGGGTAGCTAGCATCAGGCACTGTTCGCTGGCCTCATTTTCCATGTCCCTGTGGACTTGGTCTTAGCTGCCTGGACTCCTGATGCTGTGTTCAGCTCCTTGAGACAGCCTGTGATTGGCTCTACGGGGTGCACGTGAATAATAACAAAGTCCTTCCCCCCCAGCCCGCAGCTGCCAGGTTCAGCTTCAGGCCTTCTTCCTATCCTTCCTTGTCTGGACGACCGCCGTCCATCCTCGGAGGCCCATGTCAGATGTGAAGTTGCTCCTGCTCCTCCACATCGGTTTCAGGCAGAATGGCTCATTTCCACGCTCTGGGCTTCGGTAGCACAAAGCACTGAGTGCATGAAGCTTCCTAAGGAGCCATTCTGATGTCGACACTCTCCAGCTCAAACATTTGCCATGGCTTCCCATTGCAAAAGGCCTTTTGCACTTTTTGGCTGCATCATCCCCTAAGATGAACCCTGCAGAGAACCCTCCACTCCAACCATGCTGTCCCCAAGCCTTGCCCCACACTTAGCCTGAAACTCCCCCTTCTCTACTCCCCTGCTCAGGCCAGACCCTCTTCCCAGAACACACCCCCATGCCTACCTGTTGAAACTCTACCCACTCTGCAAGGCCCTGGTGGGGTCTCCTGGTGCCCTGGGAGGCTGCTGGCTCCCAAAAGGGCATGAGAGAAACTTCCCTTGGGGGCCCAGCGTTCCTCTTACACCCCCTCCTGTGTTCTCTAGAGCTTTTGAACGATGTCCATCATATGTTCCATAATGTGAATCAAGCAGCAGCTGAAAACCTTCCATTCATGTCCCGTGTGAATACACATGAAGCATGTCATAGAATGCAGACGAGTACACACACGTTATGGGAAGATGTAAGGCAGAGCTTGTGCACGGGGAGCTGTGTGTGGGTTTGGAAACGTGTGGGAATGAGTGTGCCCCTGCTTGTGTGAAAGTGGGTGTGTGCACGTGCGTGAACGTGTGTGCACATGAGCCTGTGCAGGCGACCCCGTGCTCCTGGGCCAAAGCATGTGCTTTGGGGGTGTGCGTGTGTAGAAGGCGTGTGCTTGTACCTGTGGGAGAATCTGTCTGTGCACGCAGGTGCCTGTGTGCTGGTGTGCTTCCTTCTGCCCTGCCCACGGGTACTGGAGAAGGCCAAGGCCAGGCAGTCTGCCTTGCACGCGTCACCCACCCCCAGCCTCCAGGCGCGTGAGGAGGGGGCTGCACACCTCATCCTGACTTTTGACAGAGATCAATGAAGCATTCCTTCACGGCTGCCCTGCTGTGGTGATGAGCAGCTGGGAGTGGCAGGGGTCTGGCAACATAGTGACTTGGACCCTGGCCTCCAGCCCTCAGGACCCCCTGCCCCCCACATAGCCAGTAAAGAGGACTAGGAGGGCTCAGGAAGGTCCATCAAGAATGTCTCTGTCCTTGTCCCAGGCAACGGGAACCCTGTGTGGGCCTGTGAGGAGCTGCATATACCGGATACGGGAGGTGGGGACCGTGATGTGGCCAGAATACCCAGAGAATGCCAGGGCTGTGGTCCTCTTTCCTCTGAGGAGTGAACTTTAGAGGAACAAAGCAACAGGTTACTAATGCTGAGGGAAGGTCCATTTGCGTGAGCCCACTTTAGGTGGAACGAGGAGCTACAGGTTTAAAGTGCAAGCAGGAAGCTTAGGGTAGACCAAAGGAAGGAGCATCCTTCATTGACCAAGGCCACAAAATCTACGTCTGCAAAAATTCCCAAACCGGATCCACATCCATCCACGAGATGGTGGAGGGGTCAGAGGCAGGACACCGGCCGGGTGTCCTCTGCAGCTCGGAGGGGACCCAGAGGGGAGTCTAGGGAGAGGATAAGCCAGGCACACTTCTGGACACTGCCCTCAAGATCCCTCCTTCCACTCCTCCCGCCAAAACCTTCTTATCCTCCACTTCCTGCCTCCCTCCTCTCACCTCCAAGTGGCTGCCCCAGCCTTGCCCCCAGAGTGGCTTCCTCACTCCCCTCCCTGCTGCTCCAGAATTTGGGAAAGAAGCCATAGATTCTCCCAGCAGACCACCCCCAGAGGCCCAGCCCTGTCCCGCCTGGTCCCTGTAGGGCAGCCCTGGGCCTCCCACCCACAGGAAGAGTGCCTAGAGGCCCAAACTGGGAGGGGTGCCTCGGGAAGGCAGGGCGCCTTGGGAGGGTAGGGAGAGGGCAGGCCTCTGTGGGCACAGGCCCCCACTAGAGTGGTCCTGAGGGAGCCAAAGCCAACTGAATGTGAGAGTGTGCCCTGGGCCACCACCTCTGTGCTGGGTTCCCCTCCTCTGGGGGGCTTTGGGGCCCCTGCCTTGCCTTTCCTGGTGGCTTCCTCTTGCTCCTGAGGGAGTGGCTGTGGGAGAGGACACGCAGAGGTGCTGGGGAGGGTGTGGAAGGAGGGTGGGTGCCCCCTACACCCTGGGCTCTCCCCTACTCCTTCTGGAGCCCCCCTGCCTTCCCTGGGAGGTCTGACCCAGGCGAGCTCAGGGATGTGGGGAGGAGGTCATTAATCATCATTATTTATTATTTCTTATGTAATGGGTGTTATGAAACATGGGACTTTGTACCAGGCACGACTGGGAATATAAGAAAGATGGTCCCTACCAGTAAGAGCTCCCCATAGGAATGACCAGGTGGGCCAGGAGCCACTGAGCAACCTTCAGACCAGCCTGGAATGAGGGGTGCAGGCTGGGCTGGCCTCTGGCAGGAGGTGGTCAGCTTGCTGGGATTGCCTGCTACCTCTGGGAACCTTGAGGCAGGAAGGGAGCTGGGTTTGGGGCCCCCTGCACCACAGCAGGCTCAGATCAGCTCTGGCTCCAGGGTGGCCTGGGTCACAGCTGGAGTTGTCACAATATTGACCCAGGAGGAGATAACATCCAAAGGGCTTGGAGTCCCAGTCGGATAAGGAGGGGGATGTCGCCGGAAAAGATCCCTAGCCCCCAGGGGGATCAAACTAAATGGGGCTTTAATAGGTTTCTTCCAGCTCAGATTTCACGGGTAATTGGAAGCAGGTCTTGAGCTGAGCAGAGTGGGCTGTCCTAGTGGCCTGCTGGGCTGGTGCCGCCTCCATGTCACCCCACACATCCCACTGAGGCCTCACTGGGGGCTTCTGGACTCCCTTTACTCTGCTTCGGAAGTGCTGCTGTTTTAACTCCTTCAGGAACAGAAGGTGGATAAAGTGGGGAGTCAGAGTAAGCTTGGTGGGGGGTGGGGGTGGGAGAAGCATGTCCTCAGCCAGACATGCACAGGGCCTTCATCCATCACCCATTCATTCAACACATGCACGTTAACATGTAAAGCTGGCAACAGCCCTTTAAGTTAGAACCCCTGCATTTTTTAATTACAAAAGAGGAACATACTTGGGAACTTCCCTGGTGGTCCAGTGGTTAAGACTCCATGCTTCTACTGCAGGGGACACGGGTTGGAGTCCTGGTCGGGGAACTAAGATCCTACAAGCCATGCAGTGTGGCCAGGAAAAAAGAAAAAAGAAAAGAAAGAGGTACATACTCGTAGAAATAAAATTCAAGTAATATCAAGGTATATTAAGTAAAAATTCTCCTCTTGCACACTCACTGCTCTGTACCTCCCTTAACTCCCATACTCCTGGGATAACCTCTGTCTACAATTTATCAGATATCCTTCCAGACCATTTTCAATGTATTCTGTGCTATATCCTGCTTTCATTCAATAATGCATCATCAGTATCCTTCTAAGGCAGTAAATAGAGTGTGGATATTCCTCACTTCCATTTTAAAGATGAGAAAACTGAGGTTCAGAAAAGTTTAATGGCTGTCCCAGGCTGCACAGCCAGGCCTTATTCTCACTCTTCCACAGCTTCCAGCCCCTTCCCTGCAGAGAATGGATATGATAGAGCAGAGAGGCTGGAAAACCCCTGAGGGTGTGTTGGAATGGGAGAGGGGCTGGAGAATGAGAAGAAAGCAGCAGGCTAGGGAGGGGTATGGGGTCAGCTTGGAGTGCTGTGGTGCCTCTTCTCCAGTGTCCCCAAGGAGCCCATGATCCACTCATGCCCACGGGCCTGGGGCCCTGGAGGCCTGGGCTGGGTAGGGCTGGTCCCCTGGCAGGGAAGGGGTTTCCAAACCAAACCTAGCAAGGGGAAAGGAAGGATTGCATGTCAGCCCCCAGTGTGCCTGGGGCACATACATTCCTAGGCCTGAAGGGGCATTTCTCACCTAACGCAACTGGTGGGTGCTAGCCACTGCCCCTGCCCACCAGTGCTGACCTAATGGGCCTCTGTTCTCCCTCTAGGCCTCCAGCTACCCGGCCTCTAGCATATCCTCCCATAGAGAGGGGGCTGTCCCTTATCCCAGCCAAGGCCCTGAGCAGCCAGGACCAGCTCCTACTCACAGATGGCTTGGGGTACCCCTCAGGGAGGGGACTGAGGGGACAGGTAGGTGGGAGGCCAGCCCAGCCTGTGCCTCAGGCTGAAGTGTAAATAAGACAGGCTCTGAAAAGGTCATGACCCAGAGGCCTCCACACCAGACACCTAACTTTCCTCCTCCCTGCCTGAGACCTCCAAGGGAGGGAACACAGAGGACGGACAGGAAAGAAAACAGCCAGTGTTCCTTCAGGGCAGCACATGAACTCTCCCCCAGCCATATGCTTGGACATGCACACTCGTGCACACACACACTAATGCAGAAAGGAGGAACTTGGCTGAAGTGTAGCACAACTGCCTGTCAGAGATGGCTTAAGGGATGCTGCCTGTAGAAGCAGGGGCGGGGCCGCTGGCCCAGGAGCTCTCTATTCCCAAGGCTGTCTGAAAAAATACTCCCACAAGGACCACCCAGACCTCGAAGGGGATCACAGAGATTTTCCCACAAGGCACTCAGAACAACTGGAGAAGAGGACACTGATCCACTCACTTTGCCAACCAATATCCTTGGCAAACTGACTCTGTGCCAGGCACCATGCTGGGCCTGGGAGTACAGAATGCACCTGCAAGGCTCGACTGGTACCAGGCACCGGTGGATATATGGGAACACGGGGCCCTACGGAGCAAGAGACAAGCAGATCCCTCCACATGGGGTTGGCTGAGCAGTCACTGAGGGGCTGCAGAGTGGTCTTTGGCCAAGCTGAGGCCATACCTAGGTTGCAGCCTCTCGCCCTAGACCCTGCCTCAGCTAACACCCAGGTAAAAAGAGCCCTGGAAGACCCATGTCTCTCCCTGCCCACAACTCCCCCCCCCACCCCCAGTTCTGGCCCTGGCTGGGGCCCCAGAAAGAAAATCACTGAGGAGGATTGAATGTCAATTCACAAACTAATCCGATCAGCGCAAACAGCTATAGCACATGCTGTTCCCTGGGCCGCGGCCCCCTCCCCTGCTCCACAGATCCTGGAGGCCGCAGGCCGACAGGCCCGGCCCCTGCCTGGCTGCAAGGCAAATTACAGCAGCCTTAATCACCATGGTGGCGGCGGCCTTAACAACTGTCTGCCCATGTCTCCTTCCCAGGGCGTCGAGGAGGGGATGACCCCTCACAGCTCTCCTCGAAGGAGCAGGAGTGTGAAACTGGATCCCAACAACAAGCCGGTGGCCGCCGTCCAGGGCAACGCCTGACTCCTCTCTCCGCCTGCTGGTCTCCTGTGTGTTTCTGGCTCCTCTTGGCCCAGGGGTGGAGGGCCCACCAGGACAGGCCTGAAGACTGTGCATCCCCTGAGCACTAACGCCATCACTCCCTCCCAGTCCCAGTGGTGCTGGGGAGGCGGGTGCTCCCTGCCCGCCAGCGCAAATTAGGTGCCCGGACATTGAGGTCTGCTTGGCATTTCCTGTGTTGGCTTTGGCTGGTGAGGCCAGGCCAGTGGGCCGCCCTCTTGACCCGAGCCGAGTCAAACAGGCATGTCCGGGACTCTAGAGCCTACTGACTTCTGCTCTGCACCCCACAGGGAATCCTGTTCCAGAAAAAAAGATCACCCCTCCCCTCCTGGGTTCCCACTGAGCTCCCTTCCCTTGCCTTGTAGGGTGCTGTGACCGCCGAGGTCTGGCCAGCCCCCAACCTGTCTCATTTCAATGCACGTTCCTCAGGGTGAGGAATGGAGCCCAGGGAATTCACAGATCTCTGAGCCTTCCAGTGCCTCCTGGATGTGATGAGGGCCCTCTGCCTATAGGCCAAGGTTGGTGTCCGGGGGGAGGGGCAGGGGCTCTGAGCACCTTAGATCTCCTGCTCCCATCTGTCTGTGGAATAATTAATTTCCTTAGCTCAAGGCTTGTCCTTTGACAGGACCCCAAGGAGCCGCAGGCAAGCAGCCTGCCCTGGGCATCAGCACCTGGCTTCCAGCTTGAGAACCCGCAGGGGCTCCCTTGCCCAACCCCGGAAGGGCTGGCTTCACCTGCAGGCTTCAGCATTGCTGGCTCGGCTTCTTCAGTCATGTTTTCTTTGGCTTTGGGTCTCTGGGACACCAGATTGTCCAAAACAAGATGATGTTGAGATACTCATTTTCCCAAAGAGCAGAAGCTGGGACACAATCAGGCTCTTTGTGTGCAGTGCAGTCCCCAGCCGCTCCCTCTCCAGTTGCCCCCATCCCTGCCCCACCCAGGTCCCCTTGGGGCATAGAGCACTCCGCATCCTCAGTGGTCAGGCGTCTCTGGTCTAGGATTCGACCAGGCTGAGCAGAGAGGGCTGACCCAAACCCACCCCCGTAGATCATCACTGGTCCACAGCCCTTCCCTCTCTCCTCCTTGGGGTGCCAGCAGAGCCCCTGTGAGAAGAAGCAGGAAATGGGAACAGTCTAGAGCACAGGGTCTAGAGCTGGAGACATCTGAGTATGAATCCCAGCTGTACTACATACCAGCTGTGTGCCCTTAACAAGGTACCAAATGACTGTGGAACTCAGTTGCCTTGTCAGTAAAATGGAGACAATAGAGGTACCTATGGCCTAGGGTTTGTGAGAGGAGTCACTGGGTCCAGCCTATAGTAATCCCTCAATAAATGGCTATCCTTTTGCATGGGACTGGCTGAGCAGTCACTAAGGGGTCTGCCAAGTGGTCCTGGGCCAAACTTAGGCCACATCTAGGATGGAGACCCTGCTCCCCTACCCCATAGATGCTTCCTGGTTCCCAGCCTGGCTCTGCATTACAGTCTCTCTGAGTAGGCTCCAGGCCTAGGCTGGCTCTCTCCTGAGCCACTCTGCTGCATGGCCATCAAGGACCTGTCACCTCAACTGGACAGACCACCCCAGGGGGCACTCCAAGATGGTTGGGTACATGAATCCCTGCTAGTGGAGGCCTCCACCTTTCTCTGGGGAAAGAGAAGTCATAGCACAAGCATCCTTGGCTCCTCAGGGCCAGGCATATGAGCACTTAGAAATGTGCTAAACGTGTGGTGAAGGAAGGAAAAGCCTCCGGATTTCCTACACTGCTTATGGGAGGAATAATAGACAATTTTTCTAGAAAGTCTGGGGTGATATTTATCAAGAAGACTGAGGAGTGTTTATCACCTTCATGAGCAATTCCACTTCTGGTACTCTCTCTTGGGAAATAATCTGAAATGCCAGAAGTCTGGAAGGGCTGCAGGAGGGCCCAGAAAAATTTCTACAAAAATGTTCTTCTCAGTGTCATTTATAATAGCAAACAAACAAGACAAACAAACAAACAAACAAGGAAGAGACTTCTACTGAAGTCCAATGGTAGGAGACTGGTTAAGCATATTATGCTATATCATCCACATAAGGAATTAAAGAGTGAGCGCTAAAATTTGTGTCTAGGAAAAAATTTTAATGACATGGCAAGATCTGAGTAAAAACATCAGGATATCTAACTGCTGACAACGTATAATCTTAATTATATGAAAAATGGGTTATGAATGGATAACAAAACATGAAAATTATTATTATTATTATTATTCAGTCTTAAAAAGGAATGAATTCTGACACATGCTACAACATGGACGAAACTTGAGGACATCATGCTAAGTGAAATAAGCCAGGCAGAAAAAGACAATTACTGTATGATTTATATGAGGTATTTAGAGTAGTCAAATTCTTAGAGACAGAAAATAGAATGGTTGCCAGAGGCTGGCGGGAGTGGAGAGTTATTGTTTAATGGTGCAGAGTTTCAGTGTAAGAAGATGAAAAGTTCTGAAGATGGTGACGGTTGCACAAGAATATGAATATATATTTAAAAACAAACTATACTTTAAAAAATGGTTAAAATGGTAAATTTTACATTATGTATATTTTACCACAATTTAAAAAGAAAAGAGGTCATGGGGAAATACATCAAAATGTTCTTACTGTGTTTTTTGAGTGACGGGATTATGGGTTGATCTTTATTCTTTTTAGTTTCTGACATTTTGCCCCTAGTAAATGAGATTATTTTGTTTGTTTGTTGTTTGTTTTAAGGAAGCTTGCTCCAGCATCTCCCAGATGTGTGCGGGGGTGGGGTGGGGGGAGAGGCTTGGTCCAGCTGCAGATGGAAATGAGGGGAGAAGCACAGCCTGCTGGGGAAGGGCTGGCTCAGAGAAGGCCCGAGGTCTCCCCTAAGCTCTCACTCCCCACTGGCTGGCCTCTTTCTCTGACTTCCCTTCACATTCTGAGCCTTGCCCAGGGGCCTCTCTGTAGAAACGTACAGTTGCTAGCCTGAAGGGGCTGTCCCAACCCTAGTGGGAATGCGGGCTCGGGGCTTTCTCAGATGGTCAGTACCCACGACGCCTTCCCCGCTGCTGCTCCGCCCCAGCCCAGCTGCAAAAACAACAGCCCATACCCAAAGCCCTGTTATTGCAGCCCGGAGAGGAGCCTCAGTGTGCAGCAGGAGGAGTGGGGATGGGGCCTGCCTGCCCTAAAGAGACCTAGGGAGATTGGAGGGGCCCCTCCTGCTCCCCTGGGGGAAACCTGGCTCCAAGGTATAGGGGGAAAGGGCTTTGGGAGGCCTGGGGGACTGAGAGCCAAGTCTGCCAGAGGCCTCCCTGGCTCCCTGGGGACTGTGGGGGGGTGGGGTGGGGGGGCAGGAAGTCAAGCCACTTGGGAACCCGCTGAGCCAAGCCGTGGGCAGGAGGCGGCACCACCGTGGCTCCCAGGCAGGCCAGGGCCAAGGCTTTCCCACGGGGTGCAACTGGCCACTGGGCTCCACGGATCCATCCGTCCCAGGCTAGGGCTTGTGAGCCCTGGGAGGTTTCCATGCAGGTTTCCCTTTGGGGGTAGGGGCTGGCAGGGAGATTCCCCTATTCACCTCCCGCCCCAGTGCCCTCAGGTGTGTTCAGGGCATCCTAGCAAGGCCAGGGCACAGCTCTCAGAGGACTGCCACTCAGCTTTCTCAGCATCAGCTCCGGTCTCATCCTTCTGTGCCTTACATGTGACAGGATAGGGAGAGACACAGAGCTTTATATTCACAAGATCCAGAAGACCTCAGAGACTGGTGGGAGCCTGGCCCATTTGACCCCTAAAGACCATTCCTCCCACACTAACATGAAGGGTATAGGTATTGTGGAATTAGGAGGCAGTGTGGAAATCTCTGGAGAAAACAAAACCTGGGTTAGAACCTAAGCTCTGCCTCACTGGCTATATGCCTGGGCATGGCATTTAACCTCTCTCAGCCTCGGCATCCTCCACTGTAAAATGAAGACGTTAACATTTACCGTAGAGTCTTGGACGGTTTCGATGTAATTGATACACAGTCTTTGGCACAATGTAGGTGCTTAGTAAGTGGAGGACACTGTGATTCTTATTACTCAGCCCTAAGAAGTGAAATCAGCTGAGATTAGAAAGAACTTTCTGATCTCAGTACTCAGTTCAGTTCTCCCCATCCGCCACGTTCTGCACAATGTAGACAGCATGCTTGAGAAGCTCCTTCACCTCTCCTTTTTCCACTCTGGTCAGGAACCAGTTAATCAAACTACCCTCTGCAGCAGACAATGACTGTCTGTTGTTAAGGATGTTCCTGGCCACAGGCATCAAACTAGGGATAGAAACTATTTCAGGGAAAGAAGCAGGGGAGCCTTGGGAGAGGGTTGGCTTGGGCCCCTGCAAGCCACCAGCAGCCTCTGTCTGCAGGTTAGTTGCTCAGTGTCACTTATGCACCAAGAGTGGTAGGAAGTGCTGGGACTCAGGCCCTAGGCTTCCTGACTGGGCTGCACCATCATGCAAGGTCTGTAGCTGTTCTGAAATACTCTCAGGTATTTACACTAACTGATTCATTCTTGAAAGAAAAATAAAAGCTGGGACTTCCCTGGTGGCACAGTGGTTAAGAATCTGCCTGCCCATGCAGGGGACACGGGTTTGATCCCTGGGTCTGGGAAGATCCCACGTGCCACGGAACAACTAAGCCCCCGCACCACAACTACTGAAGCTCGTGCGCCTAGAGCCCATGCTGCGCAACAAAAGAAGCCACCGCAATGAGAAGCACATGCACTGCAAAAAAGAGTAGTCCCTGCTCTCTGCAACTAGAGAAAACCTGCGTGCAGCAACGAAGACCCAACACAGCCAAAAAGTAAATAAATAAATAAATTAAAAAAAAAAAGAAATAAAAACTAGTATTATTTTTGTCTGGACTGTCTGGTCTTAAAAATTCTAAGTACATTAGAATCATCTTTTATTGGAGATTTTAAAAAATTCTCTTGATTATGGGTATGGGTATCCAGACCTCCTGCTTTAAGGATCAAGAGCAGTACAATGTCTCTAAATCTTTAATCTTTATCAAACATCACTTATCATCTCCACTGACAGATAACATCACTCAGTTTCTGAGGGGCAGAACTAAGATTTAAACTGAGATTTACATGACTTTCAAACCCAAGTGTTTAACATTCTATTACACTGCTACCATAGCTAAGAGGATAACTGTGGGCCTTGGTCTCCACATTTTTTTCCTCTAGGATCACAGACTATTTGTTTTGGTCTACCTACATGCTTCGTACAATTCTTACTTAGGATAGACCTATCAATTGTGGAATAACTGATCTCTTGACCAGAGCCAGCCCACTTCATAAAGCTCTTTAGAGACCAAAGGAGATAAGGACTATGAATATCTTTAACTAAAAGGCAAGATCCTCTAAGTGTAAGAGATGATGCTATTATTATTGAATCTCCCCTACTACAGGGGCTATTTTCCAATAGGCAGTATGGTGCTTATATTTATTTATATGCTCAATAAATATGTTACATATTGAATACGCTGCTCTATGAAGAGCAACTGTTAATACACAGTCCTAATAACAATAGAGGTTGTATTTTTTTCTCATCACATGCCCTGGGACTACTACTGTGTCTGTCATTAGAATTTTCCTCCAAATTCCTAGCAATGAACCACGTTTAAGTGCCAGGGAATCTTATAAACAGAGCCAGTTTCCACAAAAATATAAATCCACATTTAGACCAAGATTAGCTTCTAGCCTAGCAGAATCAATCAAACAATAATAAACTCCTACCTTAGCTGAGAATAGGCTTGGGCCCATTGGAGAACAAAAGAGAAACTTAGTCAAGGCTCTAGCAACTCAAAAACTTAAGCCAAAGGGGAATTTGAGAAGTCCAAGGGTGGCTCCACCTTCAGGCTTCCTTTGCTCCCTCCCCTCTTGCTCGAGGCCTTGGTTCTGCTTGCTTCTGCTTCTCTTGGAGCAGTTGCCTGACTTTCTCCTCAAGACAAGCTTTTCTCCATGAGGCAGGAACGCTGGGCACTGATAGTCCAAGCCAACTTCCCTACAGCAGATGAGGAGGTTTCTCTACTCTCCCAGGTCTGTATAGCAAATCACAGGGAAGAACTGAATGGCTTTGCACAACCAGTCAGGATGGAAGTGGGTGACTGACCAGACCTGGGTGGTGTGCCATCCCTGTGGTGAGGGGCCATGCTGGGCACCAGAAGGCCTTGGGATTGACAGTTCCACCTGAATGACATGGAATGAGGAGGGGCAGTTCCCAAAGGAAAGGGGGTGCGGGGCAGACAAAAACAACAGGTGTCCACTACAATAGCACTTGTTCTCAGGTTGCGTAGAGACATGACTTATCCACCAAAACAATCAAAGAAGGATAAAAACAGTAGTGCATTCACATGCCCAAGTGCTGAGTCAAAGCCCTTCAGGAAAAGGAAGTGATCTGATGGAGATTCTTTAGACTGGGAGGAGAAGGACACAAATATTTTGGTCGGCTTCCCTCCCCCTAGTTAAGAAATATCATCACAATCACCGTATTCTCCAAATTAAGTTTGGAAACCGTGATTTGATAATTATGCAGACAATTAGCCAGAATGTTTGAAATTGGGATCCTTTGTACCCAACAAGGACCTACTGTATAGCACAGGGAAACCTGCTCAAGGTTATGTCGCAGTCTAAATGGGAGAGGAGTCCGAGGGGGCGTGGATACATGTATGTGTATGGCTAAGTCGCTTTTCTGTGCACCTGAAACTATCATGACATTGTTAACCGGATATACTCCAATATAAAATAAAAAGTTAAAAAAAAAAAAAAGAAATTGGGATCCTTTGGGAAAACCTGGAAGATTTGGTCAACATAATCACACTCCTTGTTGAGAGAATGGGCCTGATGAAGTATCTTTTTCTTTTTCTTACAAATAGCTTTTCTTTCTGATTATAAATGGGATATGTTTATTGTAGCAATTTTGGAAAATACAGAATAGTACATAAATGAAAATAAACACCACTCTTGTATTTGTTAGGATTGGATGTGACGGTAAGAGATAGGAACCCCAAGATAACAATAGGTTAAATGGAACTGAAGTTTATTTTGCTCGAAGCTACATCAAGTCCAAAAGTCCAGGCTGGCATGGGAGTTCTGCTCTACAGAGGCCTCAGGATGCCCAGGCTCTTCCAGATCACTACTCTGCCATCCCTGCAGTGAGGCCTGCATCCTCATAACCTAAGCTAGCAGAGCAGAAAGGCAGCAAGACAGAGAAAAGAATAAAGAGGCCAAGGACCCATGATGGCTATCTCCTAGGGAAGGTTCTCAGAAGTAGCAACACAACACGTCCAAACCATCCTATTGATAAGAATGTAGTCACATGGCCACACCTACCTGCTGGGGAGACTGGGAAATGTAGTCTTTTTTCTGGGTGGCTATTTGCCCAGGTAAAACTCTATTACTATAGAAGAATGGCTTCTGAGGCAATTAAGGGTCTCTGATAAACCTGTAACCATAACATCCAGAGATAACCACTGATAACGTCTTGGTATATGTCACTTATACACACATACAAAAATACACACACACCTGCATATAGAAAAATAGATATACGTATATGTAGATATGTAGATAATACATGGTACATATGTGTTTGTGTGTGTACAGGTGTGTGTGTAAGTATATATGTGTATATATTTTATATATGTAATTTATATGAATAACATATATAAATATTTTAAATGAAATTGAGATCCCATCAAATACACTATTTTCTCATCCTGCCTTTTTGAAAAATTGCAGACCTTAAATAAAGTCTATTTTATTATCTACTTTAGCACTGAGTCATTTAACAATTATAGTTAATGTAATGCGTTATGATTTTCTTTTAAAAGATGTTTTTATTTTATAAATTCTGGTTTATGAAGTTTTAGTTTATTTATTTTGAAATAATTATAGATTCAGAGGAGGTTGAAAGCAGTGTATACCAAGGCCCAGGCATTCTTCCCCTGCTTCCTCCAATGGTAACATCTCATACAACTGTGGTACAGTATCAAAACCAAGATATTGACATTGGTACAGTCCATAGAGCTTGTTTAGATTTCAACAGTTATACACAGACTCATGCGTGGCCTTACATAACCATCACCACAATCAACAAACTCAGTTCTACTATCCTTTGTGTCACTCCTTCAGAGCCACACCCATCCCATCCCCTACCCATCCCTAACTTCTGGCTACCATCACTCCACTCTTTATCTCCATAAATTATGTTTTTTCATGAATGTTACACAAATGGAATTAGGTACTTATGTATACTTTTCATGGTTTTTTTTTTTTTTTTTGGCACACAGGCTTAGTTGCTCTGTGGCATGTGGGATCTTCCTGGAGCAGGGA
Organism: Hippopotamus amphibius kiboko; assembly: GCF_030028045.1. Lineage (NCBI taxonomy): Eukaryota > Metazoa > Chordata > Mammalia > Artiodactyla > Hippopotamidae > Hippopotamus > Hippopotamus amphibius. Next base: position 160,500,492 of record NC_080189.1, read on the forward strand.
TCGAACCCATGTCCTTTGCATTGGCAGGCGGATTCTTAACCACTGCGCCACCTAGGAAGCCCTTATGTATACTTTTGAGATTGGTTTTTTTCACTCAGTGTAATTGCCTTGAGGTTCATCTAAGTTGTTGCATATACCAATAGTTTGTTCCTTTTTACTGCTGAGCTGTATTCCATGGTATGGATGTACCAGTTTGTTTAAACATTAACCAATCTGAGAACATCTGGAGAGTTTTCAGTTTGGGGCTATCATGAATAAAGCTGCTATGAACATTCATGTACAACTTCCTATTTGGATATAACTGCTCATTTCTCTGGGATAAATGACCAAGAGTGTAATTGCTGGGTTGCATATTATAAGTGCATTTTCAGTTTTGAAAGAAACTGCCAAACTATCTTCCAAAGTGACTGTATGCAATCTGCTTTTTCAAATTTAACAATATGTTGTCAACAATTCTCCTTATCATTAAGTGCTTCCTATGTCATTAAATATTCTTCTAAAGCATGATATTCTATTGTATGGCTGTACTATAATATCTAAACAATTTCCTAATTTTGAATTTTAGGAATATTCTTATTTTTGTGTTATATATAATAAAGTGAAAAATACTGTGGATAAATCTTTGTGCCTATTTCTGATTAGTTCCTTAGGATAAATTTTTGACATAGACATGCTGGTTTAAAGGATATAAATGAACATTTTAAAGTCTTTTGCTTTTTTTTTCTTTTCAAATTGTCTTACTGAAGGTTTCAATTTACAATCCCACAGCAATATATGAGAATTGGGCAAAGTTTCTAAAAATACTAATATTTCAACACAAAGTGCAGTCAAACAGTTGGTATCCTTGATATATAAATAGATCTTATAAGTCAACTAGAAAAATAAATATCCCAAATCAAGATGCTTTGGGCTGCAAATGACAGAGAATTCCAATTAAAATTACATAAACAATAGAGAAATGTATCACTTCATATAATAAGAAGTCTAAAGGTAGGGCAACTTCTGCTTTTGTTGATTTCACACAACTTTTAAAAAAAGGCACCATGGTACACAGACTTACTGGTGCAGGCTCTGAAGCTAGAAGTTGGGTTTACATCCCAGCCCTTCCATTTACTGAGTGTGTGACACTGAGTCAGTTACTTATCCTATTTATGCCTTAGGTTCCTCTTTTGAAAATAGTTATATTAATAGTATCTATCTCATGGGATTGTTTTAAGGATGAGTTAATATATGTAAAATATCCATTAAGTGTTGACATCATCAAGAGTCTAGGTTCTTTCATTTTTCTGTTCTGAAATCCCCAGCATATTAACATTATCCTCAGTCTTGAGACCTCATGATCACAAGATAGCTGCATTAACTCTAGGAATCTCATCCAAGAAGTCCAGAAATAGAAGAGACTAAGTAGCCTTCTCTGTTTCTTTCTTAAGAACAGGGAAACCTTTCCAGGAAGTCCATAACAGATTTCCCTCATATTCCACTGACTAGAAAATGGGTTACTCTACACCAATCTGTTAAAAAAAAAAGTAGAATGGAATTACTATGATTGGCTTAGACCAACCAGGATTTACTCATAAGCTAAAACCACCTTCCCTGTGGGTAGATAACAAACAAAATCAGTTCTTTTTAACAAGGAAGAATAGAAAAATGGATACTGAATGAACAACCAGAATGTCTGCTATACATCATATTAGAAAAAATGGGCAAACCACATGCACAGTAATTCATAAGAGAAGAAATGCAAATGGTAAATAAACATGAAAAAATGCTCATCTTGATTAATGAGAAGAGGAATGCAAATTAAAAGGAGTTTCTGTATTTTCTCTATCAATTTGGCAATGTGAAAAAGAATGATAATCATCTACAATAGTGACAAATATATAGTATGCCTAGGAATAAACTTTATACACAAGATGTGCAAGACCTAAATGAAGAAAATTATAAAATATTACTGGACAACATTAAAGAAGACCTAAATAAGAAGAGATATATACCATGTTCATGGATAGTAAGACTCAGTATCTTAAAGATGTTGACTGCCTTCAAATTGATTTAGAGATTTAAAGCAATGCCAATCAAAATCTCAAGAGTGGATCTTTTTGGAGAAATAGACAATTTATTTCTAAAATATATATGCAAGAGCAAAGACCCAAAACTTCAAGACACTCTTAAAGAAAGGAATATGGTAAGGGAATTTTTCTTACCAGATAGCAAGACAAACAAAAATAAGACAGTAGTAATTAAGATAATGTAATATTGGTTTAGAGATAAGCAAATTTAGCAATGGAACAAAATAGAGGGCCCCCAAACAGACTCACACAGTATAGAAACTTCACATATTACAATGGTAACATTGAAAATCACTGAAGAAAGAATGGAAAAAGAAAATAAAATTGGATCCCAGCTCTCACCCTACATAAAAAGTAATTCAAAATTATGTGTAAAGACAATTTTTAAAATTATTCAGATGAAAATACAGGAGATTATCTTTATGCCTTTAGTTAGGGAAGGATTTTATAAATAAAAGACAAAAAGCATTAACTATTAAAGACAAGATTGATATGTTTAATCATACTAAACTCAAGAACTCTGTTCAAAGACATCTCAAAGTGAGTAAAAAAACAAGCAATAAACTAAGAAAAAATTACTATTCAGAATACATAAGGGACTCCTAGAAATCTCTTAGAAAAAGACTTTTTTTTTAACCAGAAGAAAGTAAGTAAAAGACCCAAATAGATATTTCACAAAGGAGAAAAATCACACAGCCAATAAACATATGAAAAAAAGAACAACCTCATTAGTAATCAGGAAAACAAATTAAGATTCCAATGATATATCCTTTTATATCCACCTGATTTCCCCCACCCCCTAAAATAGCTGATAATACCAAGTGTTAGTAAACTAGAACTCTTTAAGCCCTATTGGAGGGAACATACGTTGATTTCACCACTTTGGAATACTAGCACTATTTGTAAAGTTGAATATTCACATAGCCTATGACCCAGCTGTTCCATTTGTAGGTATGCCAAGATATACACAAGAATATTTATAGTTTATATTCTCTCACCCCCCAAAAAGATTGGAAACAACCCAAATATCTGTTGAAGGAAAATGAATACATAAATTGTGGTATAGTCACATGATGGAACATTACACAGCGGCACAAACAAAAGAACTACAGATACATGTAACCACATGGATGAATTTTAGGAATGTCATACTGAGCAAAAAAAAGCAACTTGTAGAAGATTACGTTATAATACCACTTGTAAAAAAAAAAACTCCAAAATAAGCAAAATTAAGTATATATTGTTTAGGGACTATAAATATATAATGTTATTTTTTCATAAAGCAAAGGAATATCAATCAAAATTTAGTTTAGTGGTTATCCTTGGGTGTGGTAGAAGGCAGGGAAACAGGTTAGGAGAAGAGCACACACATTGACATGATGGTACTGGCGGTATTTTAGGTGGGTTTTTTGTTTTTTTGTTTTTAAATATCACGTATTTATTTTTTTAAATTGTGGTAAAATACACAACATAAAATTTACCATTTTAACCCTTAAGTGTGCAGTTCAGTGGCATTAAATGCACTTACACTGTTGTACAATATAAATGCACATCCATCATCCACTATCCATTTCTAGCATTCACGTTGTAAAACTGAAACTCTGTACATTAAACAATGAATAATCTCTCCCTCAAGCCTCTGACAACCGCCATTCTACTTTCTGTGTCTATGAATTTGAGATTTTTAGTTTTCAAGTTGATAGACAGGCTCAAGTGTGTTCATTTTGTTGTCACGTTTCATAACTTGCATATATATATTATATATACACATGCATATATATTCTTTTGTATGTATAAAACAATATGTACCTTATTTTTTAATGGCTTTATACCTGGAAAAATAATGACAATATCCAAAATTGGCCAGAACATAAGTGCTAGCAAGCGTGTAAATTGATACAATTTTTTGGACATTTTAAACTCAACATACAGTAAAATTGACAAATATTTTATGGCTTTTGGGAGCCACTATTTTTCAGTTTTGGTTTTGGATTATTCATTAATAGTATATAGAAATATGATTGATTTTTGTGTGTTGAACTTGTTTCCTTGCTAAATTCACTTATTAGTTCCAGGAGGTTTTTCCTTATTATTGTTGATTCTTTGGGATTTTCTATGTAGACAATAATGTTTTCTATCACTAGGGACAGTTTTCTTTCTTTCTAGTCTGTATGTTTTTAAATTTTCTTTTTCTTGCTTTATTGTACTGGCTAGATTTTTGAGTATAATGTTAAACAGGAGTAGTGAGAGTGGACATCCTTGCCTTGTTCCTGATCTTAGAGAGAAAGCAGTCTTTCAGCAACAAGTATGATGTTAGGTATAGGACTTTATAGATGCCTCTTATCATGCTGATGAAGTTCCTTCCTATTTCTAGTTTTGTGAGAGGTTTTTTTGTTTGTGTGTTTAAATTCAATGGCTGTTGATTTCTGTCAAATGCTTCTTGCATTAATTGATATGATCATGTGGTTTTACTTTTTAGAAGGTTAATATGGTTTCTCAAATTGGATTTTCAAATATTTAAACAGCTTTATATTCCAGGTTTAAATTCTACTTGATAATTATACATTAATCTTTTATGTATTGATGGATTTGGTTTGCTAATAATTTGCTGCAGATCTTTGTATCTGCATTCATGAGGGACATTGGTCTGTAATTTTCTTTTCTTGTACTATCTTTGTCTGATTTTGGTCTATTTTTTTGAAGGGCAATTTATCAATTGTAACAACAATCTTAGAAATGTGTGTGCCCAAGGATTCCACTTCAAAGAAATTATCTTAAGGAAATAATTAGAGATTCTCATTACACACAGACTTTAGGTTCAGACACACCTGGATGTAAATACAAACGCATCCCCTTACTGACTGCTTAAGTTCTGTGGCTCTGTTTCCTGATCTGTAAAATGAGGATAAAAGGACCTACCTCACAGGAATGCTTAGATGAGACAATTCACACACAGTGTCCAACACCTAGTAAGCTTTAAGTAAATGGTAGCTCTTGGTATACTCTCCAGTCTCTGTAGTCTGTCCAGATGGAAGGACATCATCTTTGCTCCTATATTAACTCCGGCTTTGAATCTCCTTATTGGTGGGTATTTGGTCTCCTCATCCCTGATACCTCCGTCTTATATTAGGCGTTGCTAGACGTTGAAAAGGCAAAAAACAAACAAACACACACACACACACACATATACATGGTCTCTGCCTTCAGGAAGCTCAATCTATTAGAGAGAGGCGCCAAAGAACCAGTATCATGCAAGGTAACAGCATTATGATGGGGCGTCTGCCCATGGGGTAGCAGACCCTGGACACGCACTTTAAGCTTGTGTCAGGACGCTGGGCCGTCACCAGAGCTGAGGGACCGGGAAAGAGGGCGTCAACTTCTCCAGCGTAGCCTCGGGTAATGGTGGGGGACATTCAGACTGGCTGTTTCCACAACAAAGTGACTAGCCATCCACCTGAAGCCTCACCCGTCAGATCTTCGGCGTCTGAAGAGCCAGAAAAGGCCACTTCCGGTCCTTTAACCACGGAGGCGGGCGAACGCTCTGCCGTAACTGAACAAATCGAGCTCCAAGTCTCTGATTGGCTCTGGCAGGTGGGGGCGGGATGTGGCAGCGAGGGGCGTGGCTCTGCCGTCTCCCAAACTGGAGTTTAATCTCGCGGAGCGGAAGCCGACCTCTGTTGCCCCGGAAGTGGAAGGTGGGAGGTCGCGCTGGTGTGGATTCCGCCGGCAAGGCGGCTCCTTTCGAGATGCCAGGGGCCGGGGCCGGGGCCGAGGCCAAGGGCTCGGAGTTGTCCGAGAGGATCGAGAGTTTCGTGGAGGCACTGAAGCGAGGCGGCGGGCGGCACAGGTCGGAGGACATGGCCCGGGAGACCCTGGGGCTTCTGCGCCGGATCATCACGGACCACCGCTGGAGCAATGCAGGTGAGGCAGGCCTAGCTCCATCGCCTCTCTTGCCACTTTACGTTCCCGATCCCCGGGCAGAAAGTCGCCCAGGCCCCACAGCGCCCTTGCCGCTCTTACCCTCTCTCTTTGGACGGCAGGGGAGCTGATGGAACTGATCCGCAGAGAAGGCCGGAGGATGACGGCCGCGCAACCCTCAGAAACCACTGTGGGCAACATGGTGCGGAGAGTGCTCAGGATCATCCGGGAGGAGTATGGCAGGTCAGGCCCACGTCCTGGGCCGGGGGTTGGACCCGGTGACCCTTTGTGCATGGGCCCCTCTCCCTGCTTGCAGCCTGTATTGGAGCTGAGCAGCTGTTGCCTAAACGACCACACCTCTTCCCCACCTCCCTCTTTGGGTCTTGTTGCCTCCATAGACTCCACGGACGCAGCGACGAGAGCGATCAGCAGGAGTCTCTGCACAAACTCTTGACATCTGGGGGCCTGAGTGAGGATTTCCGCTCCCATTATGCTCAGCTCCAGTCCAACATCATTGAGGCGATTAATGAGCTGCTTGTGGAACTGGGTGAGTCCTGACCCCCAGGTGGACAGGACAGGTTGCAGGCAGATGAGGGAACCGAAGACTGGAAGTTGTTCATCAGCAGAGATGGGAGATGACCAGTCCTCTGGTTCTTGGAAATTTGCCCTTATTCTTATCAGGAGGGGTTGGAATAGGTGGCAAGACTAAGATAACCCTCTACATTTCCTTACAGACTAACCCCTTGTTGACTGCAAATCTGCGGTGGCAGAGACTCTATTTGGGAAGAGCTTTATTTTAAAGATGATGAACCCCCGAAAACCTTTCAAAAAGTTGATAGATGATCTTTCACTAAACTTCCTCTTCAATTTTTATACATACACACACACACACACACACACACACACACACACACAGGCCACCTCCATCCCCCTTATTTTTGTGACCTAGGAGACCTGCAGTTATTTATTACAATCAGCATTTCCAGGGGAGGAAGAAGCCGGGTCTGTCTGTGCACTGAGCTGCTGCTTCCAAATTCCTCCCCTATTTTTCTACCGTGCTCTCCCTGTCAGGTTGAGGTGTTGTGGCCACCTTTTGGAGTAGTTCTTTTGGGGGGAAGCTCTGTTTACCCCACTCTCAGAACTTTAGCATTTCCCAAATTGGACCATTTCTTGCCTAAGTTCAAAGTCAATTATAAAGAGCAGGTGTTGGTGCGGGGCAGGGGCGAGGGGAGTAAACTGATGAGTAGGAGTGCTGCTGGGCAAGAGGGTAGGCTGAGAACATGGGAGGCAGAAGATCCCAAAGGGGGAGGGCTTTTAAGGAAATGTGACCTGTCATTAACTATGTGTTATCAGGGTCTGCTAGGTGGGCTGCCTATAGAAGGGCACACATCCCTTTCTGTTTTCTGTCATGTCTCTCTGTGTTGTAGCATGGCAGTGTCATATTTTCCTTGAAAAACTGGCTTCTTGCAGAAGGGACAACGGAGAACATCGCAGCCCAGGCTCTGGAGCACATCCACTCCAATGAGGTGATTATGACCATTGGCTTCTCCCGGACAGTGGAGGCCTTCCTCAAAGAGGCTGCCCGCAAGAGGAAGTTCCACGTCATCGTGGCAGAGTGCGCGCCTTTCTGTCAGGTACAGGGACTGCTGGAGTTGGTAAGAAAAATTTAAAATGAGGAGAGAATGAAGGAGGAATAGGTGGGCTCCATGCCATCTTTGAATTGATGAGCAAGACACACTGAGACAGAGGAGAACACTAAGGGAATTTTCAAGTTGTTCATCCTGTGAACATTCTTAAACATTGGTTTCAGAAGGTTGGGTGAGCTGCTAGGCCCAAGAAAAGATAAATATTGGTTCTTTTAGGAGTCAGAATAGGGTAAATTACCTTGGGGATGACTGATGCTCGGTCTAACCTCACTCAGTCTTTAGGTAAAGAATAGATCTCCGGAAAGGAAATATGTAAGGATGCAAGGATGTTGTAAAATAATGAGCTAGGAGCTAACTTGTCAGTTCTGCCCCATTATGCAAGCAAGTCATATTTCCAGTTTTGTGGCTGTCCTAGTGTTGCTGGGGAGTAATAAACATTTATTAGCTTCCCCTGGGCTGCCTGCCACTTCCCAGAGAATACCTACCAGATGAGTTAGTTATCTGTTGGAAATTGCGTGTTGAATGTGCCCAGTATCACAGAATCCTCAGATCCAGTTACATTTGAGAGCTCTCATTCTCTCTCACTCTTCCTCCCCGCATCAGCCTCTCTCTCCTATTGCAGGGTCATGAGATGGCTGTCAATTTGTCCAAAGCAGGTATTGAGACAACTGTCATGACTGATGCTGCCATTTTTGCTGTTATGTCAAGAGTCAACAAGGTGGGTGTATTTGGGTTATATTATGTCAAATTTGTGAAGATTATACTTCTAAAATGTTGATGTCTCCCCCACCCCCCATATCCATGAGAAGAGAGGAAAGTTTCTAGCACCTTTTAAAAATACATACATGGGCCTTTTTAATCTATTAACTGATTTTGTTTTCCCTTTTATCTGAATCATTGTTCCTCACTTGGAGGAGCCTCATTTTGGTTAAAGCATTGTAAAGAATGAAGTGGGACTAAGCTAAGTGTGTCAGCTGCTAGGGATCTGGTAAAGGGCTGCGCACTTCTTCTCAGAGAGCTTGGCGGTGGTGGATGGTGGTAGAAGGGCTCCCCGCTTCTCAAGAGGTGTGGCAGATAGATTTCCAGGAAAGACAGGGCTACCAACTGTAGATATTGTAGTTTCCCGTCTTGTACTACATTCATTCTTCCCTTGTGAACCCACTTTTATGCTAGAGCTTGTGCTCTGAATCTAGAATCCCTTTCCCTCTTGGTGTATCAGTGTGTGACCCCCCAGTACACCAAGACCAAGGCTGAGCATTCAGGCTCTTGTGCCCAATGGCCTGTTTAAGGCTCTGCTCCCAGGGTGGCTCACGTATTCCTTCCTGTCCCAAAGGTGATCATTGGCACAAAGACCATCCTGGCCAACGGTGCCCTGAGAGCTGTGACAGGAACTCACACTCTAGCACTAGCAGCAAAACACCATTCCACCCCACTGATCGTGTGTGCGCCTATGTTCAAGCTTTCCCCACAGGTATGTCTGTCTGTCTCCAGCTGGTCTCTAGTCTTGTCTCTAGCCAACAGAAGGAAGTCAAAGTGTAGGTTTGAGCTCTGGGCCTTCAACCTTCTCACTCTGGGGCTTGTCTTTATCTGCATTTACTCATGGATTAGATCCAGTGGAGGCTGGAAAAAGCCACAGCAGTCTTGAGCCAGGAAAAGCCATGGATAGTTACAACCTGTCAGCTTCAGGAAATCAAAATTGTAAGGCTGGGACAGTATGTAGTTGTGGAAGGCCCTTTGTTTATATTGCCACCACTCCCTGTCACCATTTCTGAAAATGCCAAGCAAGTTGAAACTAGAAACATAGAATTGGTTTTATTTGTCATAGTTCCAGGGACTGTCCTCTGTGGCCTGAATACAAGCAGTTACTAAGTGAAGAGCCATTTCGCCAGTGATAGAAACTACTTGCTTTGAAAATATCAACCTGTCGATGTGTCTACTTTTTTAAAAATTGAGGTGAAACTCACATAACATACATTTAACCATTTAAAAATGTATAATTCGGTGGTATTTACTACATTCACAGCATTGTGCAGCTACCACTCTCTAGTTTCACAACTTCTTCATCATCCCGGAAAACACTCAGTACCTATTAAGTAATCACTCCCTATTCCTCCTTGTCCCCAGCTCCCAGTAATTGCTAATCTGCTTTCTGTCTCTGTGGATTTGCCTACTTTTGATATTTCACATAAAAGGAGTCAGACAATCTGGACCCTTTTGTTTCTGCTTTCTTTCTCTTAGCATAATGCTTTGGGGATTCATCCAAGTTGTAGCACAGTACTTTGTTCCTTTTTGTGGCTGAATAATATTCCATTGTGTGGATATACCACAATCTAATTATTCATTCATCTCTTGAGCATCTGGGTTATTTCTACCTTCTAGCTTTTGTGAATGATGGTGCTATAAACCTTTGTAGTCACGTGTCTGTGGATGTATGTTTTTCATTTTTCTTGGTTGTATACCTAAAAGTGGAAGTGTCACATCTCTCTCTTTTTTTTTTTCCCCTAATTTTTTTCCTAATTTTTTCTTTTCCAGTTCCCCAATGAAGAAGATTCATTTCACAAGTTCGTGGCTCCTGAAGAAGTCCTGCCTTTCACAGAAGGTACAGAAGTTGCTTGAATATGTGTGGCATACACGCTTGTGTGTTTGCGTTTTTGTGTGTGTGTGTGTTTTGGTCTTTTGGTTTTGGTTTTGGTGGTCAATGGGATTGAATGCCATGAGGTTGTGTGTTTTTTTTATCATACTTCTTATGGGGACTGTTGTCTGTAGCAGCTTACAGTGCTTGGGGATCTGATCTAATCCATATTTGTTTTCTTCTAAAACTAATATATTTTAGCTGAGTTATTGGGGCCTTGGTCACGGAGCCATGGATCACCCTGCATTGACTGGGTTTGGCTTTGCAAGCTGTTTGAGACACAGGAAGCAACCCAATGGGAAAATGGGGTTGCTGCAGGGAGTCATTTTGGTGACGTGACTGCAAAAGGAAGCAGGGTCTGAAACGTTACTTATAAAACTTGCCTGTAGCCTGGACACCTTTGTGTGTTGGGGTCCTTTTCAGCAGCTTTGCTCAGTGAGCCTGCTGCCTCATCAACAGTTCGCATGGCCTTTATGTACATGGCTATGCTCTGGGAGCAAAGCATAGTGCTTGGGGTGCTGATGCTTCTTGGAAATTGAACAACTTCACCATTTGTCCAAACAGTCCTTCTTTCAAGAAATATTTATGATTGTCAAGCACCCACTGTGTATCCAACACTATTTCAGGCACAAGGGATATAGCAGTGAATAATGCAGACAGGCCCTGCTTCCTCAGAGTTTACATTATGTTGCAAAAGACAGACAAGAGTATGTCAAGTCATGGGATGTTTCAGGAAGAAAACAAATACGGTTGACGTGATGGAAATGACTGCCTTAGGCTGGGGAAGGGACTTAAGGAGTTGGCATTTCAGCTGAGTCCTGAAGAAATAGACCCTGCCATGTGAAGATGAAGGAAAGAGTTTTTCAGGCGTTGGTGCAAAGGGCGTGAGTTAGGTGTTTGCTTAGCCAATTGGAAAAAGATGGCCATGTGGCTGGAGCATACTGAACACGAGGGAGAGTAATAGGAACTGTAATTAGTGCAGTGCGGTGGGGAGGGGCCAGCTGCAGGTTGCAACCCCACATTGGAATTTTATTTTAAGGGTCATCTGTGGAAAGGCGTTGGAGAGTTATAAGCAGAGGGCGTCTCATGATCTGACATCCTCTCTTCTGTCTTGCATTTTGCTGCCGCTTCCCTTCCTTGGAGTGGCGAGTATGCTTGCATTCCTGAGCCTAGCACCTGTAAGACACTTAATGATTAGAACCAGAGCCGCGTGTGATTGCCTTTCAGGGGACATCTTGGAGAAGGTCAGCGTTCACTGCCCTGTGTTTGACTACGTCCCCCCGGAGCTCATTACCCTCTTTATCTCCAACATTGGTGGGAATGCACCTTCCTACATCTACCGCCTGATGAGTGAACTCTACCATCCTGACGATCATGTCCTATGACCACCACCCGTCCTAAGCAGAAGCTGCTTAGGCAGACACAGAATGGAGAGGAGACTTCCGTGCCACGGCTAAAACACATCTTCTTTGTAATGGCTGGAGTCAACCTGAGAAAACTTGATGTTGTTCCCCGCTGTTTCAGTCATCCCATAACTGGGACACACATCCAGGACTATTTTTTGCCTTTCAGGTCTCAACAGAGCAGCAGGGCTTGACCTGTTGATTTTGAAGCCTCTTAGTGACTTGGGGCATCTGTTTCAGGTACTTAAACTTTCTAGTTCAGTGGTGTGTTAAACACAACACTGAAGACCTTGCTGAGCTACAGGTTTTTGCTCAGAAATGACTGCCACACCTTTTCTGAGGCTGTGCCAATAAACGCTGCTTAAAGGTTCCTGAGTTGGTTTATTTGTCCTGCTCTGGACTGAACTGCCTGAAACAGCAGCAGCGGAGCCCTTTGGTGTTTTCATAGAGGGCAGTAAATAGAGGTAACAGTCTAAAACAGAAATTCAGATGAAAGTATTTACGATTTCCTTTATAATTCACTGGAAATGGTCCCAAACAACGTGTTAATAATCCAAGACAGTGGTTCCAAAATCAGTGATCATCAGAATCATCTGGGAGCTTAAGAAAATATACAATCTCGGGCTCCATCCCAGACCTGCTGCATCTGATCTCTGGGATGGCACCTGGGAAACTACTTAGAGCACCCCAGAAAAGGACCCCCCTCATGCACTGTTAATAGTATTGTAAATTGGTACAACATTTTCCAGGGAAATTTTGAACCTTCTAGAATTATTTTTACAAGCACACAAAGGCATAGACAAGAATGTCCATTGTAGCAGCTGTAATGTCACAGCCTAAGTGTCTAGCAATATGGCATTTTGTGTTCTATTAGTTAAAAACAAGAAAGGTTTTTAAATAAGTATGACATACCGTGGAACATTGTGTGTACACTGCGACAGAGGTTTCAGAGGGTGGCTTGAGATCACTGTCTGGATTAAAGACGTACTGGCTGGTTCATCCAGTGTTTAATTTGAATTATTTACCATATTTTAAAATCTGGTAGATAATTTAAAATCTGGAGATTACAAATTAAACAAATTCATGTTTCTTGCTTCTCCTGAAGATTTGGCCACTCTGGGCCCACATTCCCAAATGGCAGCATTTGGCTGTAGTTGGGTAGCTTCTAATTCCATCAAATGGAAAACCCCCAGTTTTCTGCACTTCCAAGCCAGGTCCACTAAACTCATTTATGTTGTCTGCCGAACCCTTCTAGGCATCTGAGTTTTGACCCTAGTGTTAATGAATGGGACAGATTTGTAAGCAATTCTATTTTATATTGTGTATAAAACAAAAAATCTAGGGAAAAAATCAAGCTGCAGAGCAATCTGCATGATATGATCCTTACGGCCTTAAAACAAAATATGTGCATGTGTTGGATAAAAGTCTGGAAGAATAACACTACAGTGGCAAGCAGGAGGAGAGCTTCTAATTTTTAGTTGTTTGTATATTGTTTCTATTTTTTATGTGTACTACTTTAGTAATTATGTTTTCAAAAAGTCTTCCCGGGTTATCCAGATGATCTGGATGCCATGTTTGGGAAGTTTGGTCCAAAATAGGGGTCCAAGGTCCACTGAGAGTGTGCAGGGGAACCTCCTGGGATGCTTGTCACAAAGCCAGCCTCCTGCCTCCTGCAGCAGTGTCTGTGCGGTAGAGTCTAGGAATCTGCATGTTTAACAAGCATCCTAAGGGATTTTAACAGATAATTTGATAACCTTGTTTTGATAAACATTGGCCAGAGGTAGACTATGAGGGAAAGGCCTCCACTCTGATAGCTACTTGACATGGACAGACTTTGCCTTAGGACTCTTGTCTTCGCTGAGAGAGGGAGAAAGCAAGACTGAAGAGAGTCAGTCTGAAGGACTGACCTAAAAGCTCTCTGACTTAGAAGAGCTGCATTTGGTCTTTGTTGCTGTGCGCGGGCTTTCTCTAGTTGTGGCGAGCGGGGGCTACTCTTCGTTGCAGTGTGCGGACTTCTCATTGCAGTGGCTTCTCTTGTTGCCGAGCATGGGCAGTAGTTGCGGTGCGTGGCTCAGTAGTTGTGCTCAGGCTCCAGAGCACAGGCTCAGTATTTGTGGTGCATGGGCTTAGTTGCTCCTCAGCATATGGGATCTTCCTAGACCAGGGATTGAACCCATGTCCCCTGCATTGGCAGGCGGATTCTTAAACACTGCACCACCAGGGAAGTCCATGTCAATTATTTCTTTCTTTTTTTTTTTTAAATTTATTTATTAATTATTTTTTTGGGGGGGTACACCAAGTTCAATCATCTGTTTTTATACACATATCCCCATCTTGTCAATTATTTCTTAAAGCATCTAAGACCCGACACTTTCTCAGTGAAGTGGCTTATAGCTACAAATTTCAAGCAATTGTCTCCTCTGAAGGCACCAATTCTAACAGCAGTTCACTTGGGTACAACTGTGTGCTCTGGAGTAAGAGCAGCAGTGAGTCAAGGAACTTAAATCTGTTTCTTGCTCCAAAAGTGCTTTGTGATACTTGTCCTTTGTGCATCTTAGTCTCTGGGTCTAAAATTAGCACCAATATCCTTCCCAAGCATAACTGAGATGGGCAAAGGTTACCAGGGTAGAGGCTGTCTCTTTGGTCAACCCTTACACTACCTAGAACAGAACTGCACAAATGTGTACTCTTTAGAACCTCAATTAAGTAAATCCCATAAAGTTATTTATATGCCTTGTTTTTCTATTTCCCTCTCTCCCTTTTCCTATTTGAGGGAGAGTAAATATTGGAAAGGGAGATCTGAACAGGGGGAAGCTGAGGCGTTTGTGTCAGCTTATCAGCCTTTGTTTGGGCTTGCCTCCCACCCCTGCCTTTGCAGCAGAACCCAGAAGCTCATTTAAAAACTGTTGTAGCTTGGAGAATTAGTAGAGGATTCCATGAACATGGAAGTCTTCCTGAATATGCTAAATAAACCAAGTTAGATCACTTACTCAGTACAGTTTGTAAAGACACTTTTTCCCACGGTTTATATCTTCCAATTTGGACGGAGGGCAGGAAAGGCACAATTCCTGGAACTCAAATAAGGAACAGAAATTCCCAATATAGCCTCATAAGAGAAGTCTCTAAAAAATACTCTACCAAAAAAAACTGAAGTGTAAAGTGATACCTCAAAGAAAGAAATGCCATTACTTATAAGATCGTAAGTTTCACAGATGTGCTTCAAAACCACTTCTCAGAGTAATCTGTTGTAGCAGTCTTTGGGTTCATGAAGGCTGCCAGGCTCACAGTTCCACCATTGAACTCCGTGACTCTAATACCACATATGTAGAACTTGGTACATCAGAATGCTTTGCCATGTAGTACCAGATGGTGATGTAATTATTGTAAACGCCCCACACTAGCCACGTGTCCTTGCAAAAACTCCTGCTGCAGACATGCACCTAGTTGACATAAAGGACCTATTTTGAAATGTGGTTTGGAAAGGTTTTTTCTCTGGTCTACTTTGCTTTGAATTATCCTTTCATTCAGCAAACAATTGTTCCAGGATGTTGTGCAATGGCTAAGCAATTACTATTAATAAAGAGCTATAGTCTAAGCTTTCAGTCTTCACGACACACAGCGGAGGGCCGCCTTCAAGCCTAACCGCACTTGAAAACGATGATCGCCTGATGTTTATATTAATAATATGCTGACGAAAAGGGTCCTTTTGGTAGTGTTTTTGCAGGCATATTGTTTACATTTAGAGTTAAGATCTACCTAGAGAAGAAGGAAGCTGCTTAAAAACTTGACAAGATTCCAAAGATTCATAATTTATATGTAAAATTCTGCTAACTACTATAAAAGAGAAGTGATGAAATAAGTAATGATAAACTAGTAGCAGTAGCTAACTCCAAACTACCTTTTTTTCCCTGCTTGTGATTGGATACTCCTTGCTCTTAAAGTAAATAAGAGGTAAGTTGTACAGGGAAAGTCTGGCCAAATCCAGCTTCTTCGCACCACTACTTGAGTCACCCTAGCTTGCTGCCTCGATAGATTGCAATAGGTAAGACACTCAGATTCCTGAAGGCTTTGATCAGGTTGCTGGAACTTTATCAAATGTTTCTGGATAAGATTGAGTGCGCTGTGACAAATGGGCATGGGATGAAAGTGATTCAAGGGCTTAAAAATTCCTAAACCATAAGATAACTTCTTTTTTCTTTATCTCTTCCACAATTTCTTTTTTTTTTTTTTTTTACTTATTTATGTATTTATGTATGTACGTATGTATGTGCTTATTGGCTGTGTTGGGTCTTCGTTGCTGCATACAGGCTTCTCTTATTGTGGAGCATGGGCTCTAGGTGCGCAAGCTTTAGTAGTCGTGGCACGCATGCTCAGTAGTTGTGGCGCACAGGCCTAGTTGCTCCGAGGCATGTGGGATCTTCCCGGACCAGGACTCGAACCCATGTCCCGTGCATTGGCAGATGGATCCTTAACCACTGCACCACCAGAGAAACTCTCTTCCACAATTTCTGCTGCAATACATTTAGAAGAGACTCACTAAATGTTACTGAATGATAAATAAATGAATACATGGAGAGATAGAAGGAAGGAAGTGTTTATTTGGTGCAGATTATCCAAATTTTTGGTTTCCTAGGCTTTCTTTTCCTCTCTTCTGAGCCCACCTTTTTGCCATCTCACTGTTGGTGAGCAACTTCAGCTGAGAAGCGGTGAAAATAGGCATGAAATATAGTGGCAGACATACCAGTCAGTTCTCATTGTTAGCTTGCTTTTGTAAAGGGTTTTGATGGAAGGAGGTGCACTTCAGTGGAAAACAGGTAGGGAGAGTCTGGTTCTTTGTGCCAGAAACTGCTCTTCCCTTCCTTCACACGTGCAGGTATTAGCCCCCACCTGAAGCTTTGGCTGAGCCTGGTTGTCAGTGCTGTCCAGAAACTGATGGGCTGCATCTGTTCTCACTTGGCTTGGCTTCCTCAGCCCCCTGCACATCTCTAGAACTTGGCCTTGGGCCTCTTCCTGCTCTGACCTGTTTTGGTTGCCTTGTTGTTTTTACTATCCGTTAGGCTCAGATCCCAGCTGTTCATTTGTGTCTGACCTTTTGCCTTGCTCTGATGTCTGATTGCTATACCCTTTCCTTTCTCAACTACTCATGGAGTTTCAGATCCCCAGCTGGGTTCTGGCCCTATCCACCCCCCGCCCCGGCTCTCCTTTCCCATCTAGCCTACACTCTAAGCTTTGCCTTGAGCTTTTCTGATACTAGCTCCTGTTGCCATCTATAATCTTAATCCTGACTGCAGAATTTATTTCCTTTTATTTCAATAAGAAAGACATAGCTGTAACTCAGGGTGATCCTTACACCTAGAGGAAGTTACCATAGTCTGTCATTAGTTTCCTTGTCTCTCTCCCTCACAGAAGCCAGCTTCTTGAAGGTATGCACCTTTATTTCTCAGTACAATTCTGATGAGTGTTACTAACAAAGGAACCCTTAAGAATGACTTCGTTGCACATCTCATCTCTCAAGTTTTACTTTCAAGTTAACAAAACCTCCACCAACCAGAATCAAGCACAGTTAAACCACTAAGTTTGCAAACTGATAAATCTCTAATAAATTAAAAATACATAGGGCGGGGACTTCCCTGGTGGTGCAGTGGTTAAGAATCCACCTGCCAATGCAGGGGACACGGGTTCGAGCCCTGGTCCGGGAAGATCCCACATGCCTCGGAGCAACTAGATCCATGCGCCACAACTACTGAGCCTGCGTGCTGCAGCTACTGAAGCCCGCGCATCTAGAGCCTGTGCTCCGCAACAGAGAAACCACCGCAATGAGAAGCAGATGCACCACAATGAAGAGTAGCCCCGGATCATCACAACTAGAGAAAGCCTGCATACAGCAACGAAGATCCAATGCAGCCAATAAAGAAATACATATTTAAAAAAAACAAAAAAGCAAAACAGAAAACAGAAGCAATATTGTAACAAATTCAATAAAAGACTTTATATATATATATAGGGCAGTGTGGGTAATAATGGGAAGGAGTGTGCGGTATGAAGTCGTACGGACCTGGGCTGGAATTCTCGCTCTCAGCAAACCGGTTAACATCTCTGAGGTTTAGTAGTCTCACTGCAAGAGAGATACTAGCTTCCTAAGAGGACTGTTGTAAGGATTAGAGATCATGTATACAACACATCTGGTATGTAGTGAGCCCTCAATAAATCGTAGCTAGTATTCTTGTTCATGGAGCCAGAAAACTTGGACACCATACTTATTAGCTGTATGATCTTAGACAATATTTTTCAGCCTTAGTTTCCTGCTTTGTAAAATGGGGAGAATAATACCACCTTTTCTCATGGGTTGCCAAGAAATTCAAATAAGTTATGCAAATATTATTTGTAAACCATAAAACATCAAACAGGTGTTAATGGTTACCATCATATGTTTGAAAATTAAATGTATCTCTGCTCTTAGGGCACCTGAGTTAAAAAACAAACCAGAACAAAACCCTAACAGGCAACAAAAGTAATGTTAGATTTTTTTGGCTAATTGGTTTTATGCTGATGCATGCTACTGATCATTAGGATAGGATAATTATCTCTTGCATTGCTAGAGTCAGGCTGGCCAGGACGATTGGTTATGGTATTTTTGGAGAACTTTTTCTAGTTCTCTGCTCTTCTCAAGAACACAGGGGTTTGGGATTATTAGCAAAACCTTGTGAAACCGCACCCCATCATCCTAATATAAAAGATATCGTAACACTTTTTTTTTAATCCTACAGAGTGGTCTGACCTAAAAAGATTTTTAAAACCCCCAGGACAGCTGACCTCCATGTAGCTCTGGAGCGTGGAGGCAGAGGTCCAGAGGCCACAGCATCCCACTGGGCCTGGGGGCTGAGCCCCTGAAAACACCATCTTTTCTAAGGTCATACCTCCCAGTCTATGAAACCATTTATACGTACTTAGAAGGATAAAGGCCATTTTGAGACAGTGGTGCCTATTCTTCAGGGTCCTAATTACGTAATTCTACAAGGATCTACAAGGATCCCCTTGAAAACCAGTGAAGGCTTTCCCCAAACCTTCTGTGAATGCACTACTTCATCGTTCCTGTAAGATTCACTGCAGGGCTGCTGGCAAACGAATTTTTCTTCCATGAGCACAAATTTGTTTCCTGTATTAAAAAATGAAGAAAATCATTCCATTTGCTACCAAGGCCAGTATGAGCAGGCTGGTCAGGAAATACAAAAGTAGAAATTCTCATCGCAACATCTTTCTCATTTTATGACATCCCAGTTGCAAAAAACGTTACCAGCTGTTTTTTGCTTTTTTCTTTCTTTTATAGGAGTTTAGTCTCTTGACTCTTATTAACCAGAAATCAAGTCATTTAAAAAGGTGGGGGAAGTACAGATTAAGAGTGGCATAACAAGCATTTGCAGAAAGGTCCCAAATGAAATTAAGAGGCCATTAGATAGGCATACTGTAATAAAACCAAGATCCAATTTGAAAGGGACTAAAATAACACTTGAAAAAGTGTAGAGAATATATCTGGTTAGGTGGAAAGAATAAATGCATTTTTGATATGAAAATTGCTTTCATATAAAGAGAGATACGTTTTAAGTACAAAAAAATGTTTTCTAAAACAAGCTCATAGTACTTTCACCATTTTACTGGTTTGGGAGATGAACAATATCAGTTTCTGAAACTAGGGGGGTTTATTTTTTGTCTGACATTCTTTTATATATATGCAGATATGTTTTATGTACAATAATTGGTTCATCAAATAATCAGACCAAGACATTCTATTGGTAATCTTCCCCAAAATAGATTCATGTGAAGTTAGATATTTGTGTACCTCGTGGACTACCAAAACTTGAGACTTCATTATTGATTTCAGTTTTGAGCTCATATACACAATTCAGAATATACATGAACTGGGTTAAGGTGATAAACATGGGCTGGAAGAAACCCCAGGATTCAGAACAATCAAATTGTTTATTTTGCTGGCATTTGAGCCACACCGTGAACAGCAAATGTTGTGTGTATCTCATAGCTCTTTTACTGTGGGGGAGGGGGAGTAAACAGCTGATACAGCCAGGCAGAGGCTTCTTCGCCAAGGGCTCCTTTCTTCTCCGCCTCTGCTTTCTTGAGTTCTTGTTTCCCTGTGTCGTTAGCCAGAGCGGCGTGGACTGCACCTTCAGCCAGCAGGGAACAGTGCAGCCAGAGGAGGAAGGAGAGTTCCTTGGCTATATCCGTGTTTTTGATGGTGAAGTCTTCCTCTACTATTTTCCCTTTTACCCACTGGGTGGCTAACCAGCTGGAGGCAACTGGAGAACCACAGCCAAATCTTCAACCTGGCATCCACGATCTTCCCCTTTTCATCCACTTGAATCTGTAATTTCATTACGTCACCACAAGCTACAGCCCCCACCAATCTAGTCCCAACATTTTTAAATGTCTTGTCAAAGGACCCGTTTCTAGAATTTTCAAACGATCAGCAAGCTTGTGACAGAGCGGGGGCTGGAGCTGACAGCTCCGCGCGGGCGGGCAGGCGGAGGCTCTGGAGCTGAGGGCCCACGCCCGCCTGGGGCGCCAGCTTCAGCCTCTGCCCTTTGTGGGCTTGCGCCTGCCTGATGGGTTTTAAGGAGGCAATAAAACAGACAAAAAACCAGGAGCAGGGCTTTACAGTTTCTTTCTTCCATCCTCGTCCTTGCTTCTCTTTATCAACCCTTTTTATCCTTAAAATAATCTAACTATGGGCCTGGTGGAAGACTGCCGGGCACTTTTTTAATGAGCGTGGAGAAACTCTTTAAGGCTGAGATGCAGAATGTAACACAGCAACAGAGGGAAAGTGGAGGAGGCTGGAGAGGAAGGAGGGGCTGAGGGAGCAGGCTGTGGGCGGTCTAGGAAGGCAGGCTTGATCCCTGGAGTTCAGCATCAGGTAGATCACATCAGTCCAAACTATGAGGCTACAAAAAAATTGCAAAACAAAACCCAGAACCCCATCCCATCACCCCAAAATCCCACAAACAAAACAACTAGACAATAAGACAATTAATCATTAAATTTTATCCCCAAATAAATTACAAAAAGTAGCTACTATAGGACAACCTCCAGTGTCCAATGAATGAACTGTCTTTAGGCTTGAATTCCATCTGGCTACTCAAGTGGAGGGATCATCTGCTCAGGGAAGGTGGAGATGCTGATCGGTGCCCTGGGCCCATTCAGTCAAGACCCTGCCAGTGCCAGCTGCTCACGCTCTCTGCCCAGAGGCCTACAGTCAGCATCCCTTTGGTTCCTTAGAGACAATAATTCTGTTCTCATGGCGGCTCACAAGGAGGCACGGATGTCTGCAGGCTTTGCCCAGTATCACATCCTGCTGCTTTTCCAAAGAGATGCCAGGCCTGAGCCATTCTGCGAAGTTTAGCAAGATTGGGTTTAATCTATGGGAAGAAAGAGAATAACGCCAGTTAGCAGTATGAAAAGCCAAGGAGCATATAAGTATTTCCTAATTATGGCTATTCAAATCAGTTTCAATTTCTTATTTCTGGATTCAGAAAAGAGTACAGATTTCCTTAGGATAAGTGGGACTGAAAACAGTCTAGAGGCACATCTCTTCAGGAATGGGGACAAAACTTTTCTCATTTTTTTTTTCTTTGTTATATGAAACAAAAAGTTCTTAATGGCGTAAAATGTACTAGATGAGTCAGAAAACATTAGTACCTGAAAACTCCATGCAAGAAAAGACTTTATACCCCTTGGCAGGAAAGGTAAGCAAAATAAAAGATTTTGGAAAGCAGCAACATGGACATTCCTACTGTGCTCTCATGTTATGTTTCATTTAAGATTATAACAAGGACAGGAAATGCTCTTTAATTTAAACCACTCAGTGCCTTTATTGCATTATCCACGTCCTCGTTCCTGGACTGCTGAGTAATCGGGGCCAAAGCATAATGTGAAACTGTCCTAAGCTTGGTTACCTGCCTGAAGGTCCTCAGATCATTACTCTAGAGATCCTTGGAGATGGCTACCATTTCCAGCAGGTACTATCAAACAACTGGCTATTTAGGCTACATTTGCCAGCAGTGAATATGCTGTGTTTCTACCAACCTCCTGTGGCCCCAGAGAGAACTTGTGCATCTTATCAAACCTAGAGCCGGGAGGCAACAGGTGTTCAACATACATCAGTCTGTACATGTGTTAAGCTTAAAAAATACAAAGGCATCATATGTACAATGAGATAGCTCAGTCTAAACTCCATTTTGAATTTGAGCTAGAAGATGAAATGCTGAGACTTCCAAGAAAACTTCCAATGAATATTTTTCAAAACTCTCATAGTTGGGAAAGGATTAAGGAAGATTACATTTGGATAATAGGAGCCAGTCTCCTGTTAGTCATTACTCCACCTGTTTTTCCTGCTCCAAGTGGTCAACGTCAGCTAACGGCAGCATGGAGGGCCTGCCGTGAGCACACTGGAACGGCAGCTGGCAGCAGGACAGAGCTTCAATAAGGCGACAGCTCTCCTCAAAGCTCAGGCTGTCATTAAACTTAATGGCCCCTAAACAAAAGACAGAAACAAGAGGGTATGGTGTGTATGGTGGGAAACTGGTGCTGGCCCTGGGTCAGAGCCAAATATCTGGAAAGCGCAACATGGTTCTTAGGCTTCTTTCTTTTTTTTTTTTTTTTTTTTTTCTTTTTTTTTTTTTTTAATTTTTTTTTTTTTAATCTTTTTGGCACACAGGCTTAGTTGCTCTGTGGCATGTGGGATCTTCCTGGAGCTGGGATTGAACCCGTGACCTCTGCATTGCCAGGCGGATTCTTAACCACTGCGCCACCTAGGAAAGCCCTTAGGCTTCTTTCATGTGACTTTAATACTGCTTGCAATTGGCTTCAGGACTCACCTGTCTCTCAGCTTTTCTTTATGGAGTCGCTGTCTTTCTAATCCCTGTAGCAGGCATTCCTAAACTTGTTAGGATTTTGCTTTCAGAGTTTTTCAAAGAGGCAAGAGAAATATTTTTGCCTACTTCTTAGGTTTGTGAAATCCAGGTCATCTTTTGACCAGAGCGAATGTATCACCAAGATCTCTGTTTCCCTACAGTGTCCATTTTATTTGCTGCTTTTTTCTATTTCATAATCTTCCTACTCGAACTCTCATATTGTCAGCAACGGCCTTTATGCATACATTAATTCACTCAATCAACAAATATTTATTAAGTATATTCTCTGTGTTGGAGCTGTGCCAGGCAGTGAACAAGATGGATGATCTCCACCCTCAGGAAGCTTACTACCCAACAGGTGAGACAAACATTAAACAAAGTTACAAAATAGTTTAAATTATAAATGTAAGTACTATAAAAATATAGAATACCAAAGAATATATAACCAGAAGACCAAACGCAGTTTAGGAGGGTCAGGGAAGGCTTTCCTGACAAAATGATATTTAATCTGAGACCTTAGGTTAAGAAAAACATGGCTAATTGACGAATGATCAGAAGGGCATTTCAGACAGAGGAGAAAGGCAAGCGCAGAATTTAGCACACAAGACCAAGACCAAGGAAGCAGGCTGGAATGTGAAGGGCAAGGTGGAGAGTGATGTGAGAAGAAACTGGAGAGGCAGGCCAGGGCGGGACCGTGCAGACCCCCACAGGCCGCGGTAAAGAATAAAATGTTCATCCTAAGAGCAATGGGTAGTCATCACCATGCTTCTGTTAGAAGGATGACATGCTCAGAGGAATGTTTCAAAAAGATTCCTCTGGGTGTTGAGGGAAGAATTGCTAGATGGGGAGCCAGAATAGATGTGGGGAGACTAAATCAGAGGACTCAAAAGTGGCAAGAACTAAGGAGGCAGCAGTGGAAACTGATCACATTGGAGATATTTAAGATACACTTTGAAGGTATCAAAGATGATGAAATTGGGGATGGAGTAAAGACAGGGTAAAGGGGGGAAGGAGTTTGTGTGATATTTGCAGGAGACAGACTAATGAGGGACTGAGGTTACCAAGCCAGGAAAGACAAAAAGTGAAGAGAGGAGAAGGTTGATGGGGAGAGATCAAATGGAGGGAGGGTGTCTGGAGTGGAGACCCCGCCGTGGTCAAATGATAGTTGCAGGGGATTCTGTGGCTTTCATGATCCCTAAAGTAAGTTCCTTCAATACTATTTTCTATATTTTATCATATCACCCTACTCAAGAACCCTCAGTGATTTGTGCCTTCTGTATAAAGTCTAAAGGCTTTGTTGTGACCTTCTAGGCTTCTATGCGTCCTCACCAGCCTAATTTCCTAATATTCTTTGCTGCTTCTCACATAACTAATTTGTTTCTGCCTTTGGATCTCTGCACAGGCTATTTTCTCCCCTGTAGTAAACTTTCCCTTCCTCTGAATCCATGTCTCTCAGCTCATTCAAAACAACTCAAAATGCGTCTCCTCGGGGACTTCCCTGGTGGCACAGTAGTTAAGAATCTGCCTGTCAATGCAGAGGACTCGGGTTCCATCCCTGGTCCAGGAAGATTACACATGCCGTGGAGCAACTAAGCCCGTGAGCCGCAACTACTGCTGAACCCTGCCAGCGCTTAGCATGCAAAGGCACTCAACAGCTGGTGTGTTGAGAGTCTTACCATGGCAGGCTTGGGATGCCAGCACCTTCTGGACAGTCAGTGGCAAGGTCCCTTGGATGCCTCCTGTGGTCTGGAGTAGCTAAAGTATAAACACATCCTTTATTAATGGAAAAGCAAATGGGACAGTGGAGCCTTCTGTGTGCGGTGCCTCTGTGTGAAACTCCAATATAAGGAAAAAGCTTACCTCCACTTGTTCTCGAATAAATTCCTACAAAGAGAAAAGGAAAACAAGCATTAACCTATTGCTATGTTATAACTGCCCTTTGATAATTTACAAAATATCCCAATTTTCTTCTTTAAAATATGCCTCTTGAACCTTCTTGGTGGTGCAGTGGGTTAAGAATCCGCCTGCCAATGCAGGGGACATGGGTTCGAGCCCTGGTCCCAGCGGGTCCCACGTGCCTCGGAAGCAACTAAGCCCATGTGCCACAACTACTGAGCCCACGTGCTGCAACTATGGAAGCCTAGAGCCTGTGCTCCACAACAAGAGAAGCCACTGCAGTGAGAAGCCAATGCACCACAACGAGTAGCCCCCACTTGCCTCAACTAGCCTGTGCAACAACAAAGACCCAACACAAATACATAAATACATAAATAAAATTTTAACCAAAAAAAAAAAAAAATGCCTCTTGAAGAAAAGAGTTTCAGCAATATAGCACTTAGGTGCAAATAATTTATCTGTTGTAAAGCACTTTGAATATGAAATACCAAGACAACTGAAAGAACTCTTACTGAATGAAGAATATATTTAGCCTCTGAAGCTTTCTCCAGAGA
Source organism: Hippopotamus amphibius kiboko (assembly GCF_030028045.1). NCBI lineage: Eukaryota > Metazoa > Chordata > Mammalia > Artiodactyla > Hippopotamidae > Hippopotamus > Hippopotamus amphibius. Next base: position 160,525,529 of record NC_080189.1, read on the forward strand.
TAGCTCATCAACTCATGAGGTTATGTAACTGGTAGCCTAATGACTCAACTAAATATCAGGGAGGTTTCTCACTAAGAGGCTGTCTGTTTGCATTTATAATCTTAGCTAGAACACATTTAACACTGCACATAAACAGAATAAGCACACAAGAAGCATGAGTACAACTATGTACTCAGTATAACACTTGCTTAAATATCATAAACATAAGTAGTCACTTAGTTCCTGCAGGCATTTTTTTATGTGTGACAATTCCCTTCAGGTCAAAAACCGTGCTCTCTGAGGCATTTTGTTGAGCAATTTCTCCTCCTTTGCGTATCTCTGTCCCTAGGGTAGCCTTTTCATTAGTAATATCCCTGCAGATGTTAAATTTACAAAAGGACTAAAGAAATTTAAAGCAGACACTATTTCATGCTGCTAATTTGTTTAACCTCTGGAGGCTAGAAGCTGTTTTGAGATATGGCACATTTAATAATTTCTTTATAAGGAAACACAGGATTTCTTTACTCCCAGAAATGGCTATGTATAAATTAGCTTCCTGGGAATTCCCTGGTCAGCACTTTCACTGCTGGGGCCCAGGTTCAATCCCTGCTTGGGGAACTAAGATCCCATAAGCCAAGTGGTGTGACCAAAAAAAAAGAAAGAAAGAAAAAAGCTTCCTAGGATTGTAACATGATAGACTTCTTTTTAAACCAGACTCAGAAAATTCTCTTCCCTCTCTCCTTTACACACTAGTCCACCATACTTATAAATGAACACAGTTACCAAGAGCTAGGTGATAGATACTATGTATTTTTAATAAGCCACATATTTTCCCAAGCTAACCTAAATAGAAAGATGTCTCATAATACCTGACCCACTAACAAAGTTTAGTGTGGATATAGATCAAACCTAACTTCTTTGCTATTCTCTCTTGTGCTTATATATCTGGGACTTGTAAAACATCAGTCTGTAAGCATAGAGAAAGGGGAAATGGATCTTATTCTCTGTTCATTTCATATTTCAATGGTTCAATTAATGCTAGATAATTTAAATAATATTTAAAAGACTCGTTCATTAGGCTAGAGGATAGAACTTTACAGAAAGATGTCGTAGTGATCTTTCAACTGCTAGGATCCAAGTAACTACCTCTTCTTCAAGATACCAGAACTGGGACTTCCCTGGTGGTGCAGTGGGTAAGAATCTGCCTGCCAATGCAGGGGACATGGGTTTGATCCCTGGTCCAGGAAGATCCCACATGCCGAGGAGCAACTAAGCCCAAGCACCACAACTACTGAGCCCGCGCACCACACCAACAACTACTGAGCCCGTGTGCTGCAACTATTGAAGCCCGAGTGCCTAGAGCCCATGCTCTGTAACAAAAGAAGCTACTGCAATGAGAAGCTTGCACACTGCAGCGAAGAGTAGCCCCAGCTTGCCACAACTAGAGAAAGCCCGCGGGCAGCAATGAAGACGTAATGCAGCCAAAAAAGTAAATTAAATAAACAGATGTTACTGTGTTGCTCAGACTTAAGAAAAAAAAAAAAAGAGGGATACCAGAACTGTTCCAGTTTCTTTCAGAATCAACAAAATCTCTCCTGATCAGCCTGACTTAACATAATCAAGATTTGCTGAAACCATAAGCCTTGTTTCAGTTTAAGATAAACTTTTTACCAATAGTCTTTGAAGTCACTTTAGGAAAAGTTTTCATTATAATTTTCTCGTTAAATACTTAAGGATTGAGTTACAATAAAAGATTCTAACAGATCCTATCTCTTGGATTTAAGACAATTTGGAGGAGGAGCCTTGGAGAAAATAAGCTCTGTTGGGAGAAAAGAGCGCTGCTGAAAGCCAAGCAGAGGTGGTCTGATCAAACGGCAATTCTGGGAAGGGTAAAGTCAAGATGATCCCAAAGCTGGCACTTTAGCTGCCTCTTCCTCTCAAATGTCTTCTCGTGCTTAGTCTACAAACATGCTCAAGTCTCTCCTGTCTGAAAAGAAACAAAAATCTTTCCTCTACCTGTGTCCTGACCCATACTTCCTGACACCCCTAACCTTCAGCTGTCGCCCCATCTCTTCTGTATGTAGCCAAAGTCCCTGAAAGAGAGGCCTCCTTAGCTCCCCTTTCTCCCTTCCCTCACTCCTGACGCCGTGCCACCGGTCTTCCTCCCACCCACCCCCAGGACCAGATTCCACAAGGCAGGCAGCGTTCCCTGACGGCCAAACCCAACTCCCCAGGCTTCACCCTCTGGCCACTTTACCATTCCCTCCTTGCTTACAGCTTCCCTGGGCTGTGGCAATATTACTTTTCCCTGCTTTTCTTCCTCCTTCTCTGACCAAATATTTTCAATCATCCTCTACAGCCTCTTCTTTTCAGCAGTGGCCTTCCAGACCTCAGCCAGAACACGCATACCCTGGATGCTGGGCTTCCGCCGGCTCCACGCTTGGCTCTCTTTTTTTCTTCACGTTCTCCCAGCACACTCTCATGTGCTTTAGATCCTTCTCCAGCTTCTGATATTATCAGAAGATATACAGCTGACCCCTGAACAACACAGGAGTTCGGGGCACCAACGTTCCTCACGGTAGAAAATCTTCGTAAAACCTTACAGTCAGCCCTCCGCAGACGTGGTTCTGCATCTGGGAACTAAAGCAACTGCAGATCCTGTAGTAGTATAGTGTGTGTTTTTTGAAGAAAATGTGAGTATAAGTGGACCCGCACAGTCCAAACCCATGTTGTTCAAGGGCCAACTGTATACTATTAACTCCCAAATAGATACTACAGGCCTGACTTCTTTCCCAAGTGCTAGGTCTGGAAGTCTGTCTATCCGCTGGACATCTCCATTTGGAGGCGCAGTCAGTGCAGCTAAACTGAGGCTCATGATCTCACTCCCCAGCGAGGTGTACTTCTCCTCTATTTCCTTCTTCTGTCAATGGCACCATCCCTCCAGTCGTCCAAGTGAGAAGCCTCAGAATCATTACTTATCTTTCCTCCTTTATCTCTTTTATATTCTCTTGCCCACCAGGTCCTCCCGACTCTACCTTCCAGATTATGTTTCAAATGTGTCCCTCCTCTCCATTCCCACTGCTACTGACTTGGTCAAATCTTCATCCTGTCTTATCTGCACCAGTGCACCAGCCCCTCCACGGCTCTCTACCTCAGATCTTTCCTATATCCATGTATCCCACAACTTACCCACTAAATCTATCTTCTACTTTTTATTTGTAGATATTACCAAAGTAGTTCAGATTTCTGGGAAAAAATGACAGACTGAGTTGATGTGGATTTGCCTGCGCTCCAAACAGAAAAAGCTAGAGGAGGAGTTAAGAAACCATGATGAATAAGAAAGAACACCATGAAAAAAGAACAGATAGATGTGAGAAAAAACAAATAAAAATTCTGGAAAAAAATAACAGTCACGAAAATAAAAAACCCAGTGGACAAGTTAACCATCTAATTAAACAGTAGATGAAGAGACAACTTACTGGAAGTTTACTGGAAAGTAAGTGAGGAAATTTCCCAGAATACATCACAGGTAAAACCATGGGAAATATGAAACTTAAAAGACATGGAGAATAGAATGATAAGGTCCAGGAGACATCTGATAGTATTTCTAGGAGGCAAGCGAGAAAAGGGGGGAGGAAGCAATGTTTGAAGTGATAGTAACTATATTTTCCAAACTGAATATGTAAGCTGAATCTCAAGAAGGAAATAAAAATAAATCCACACAAAGACATATCATAGGGAAATGGCAGGACACCAAAGACAGAGAAAATCTTAAAAGCAACCACAGACAAAATCAGGTTACCTGCAAAGTAATGATAAGATTGACAATGGACTTCAGTGGCAAAAACAGAATGTCAAAAGTAATGGAATATTTTTGAAATGTTTGAGGGATCAATAAGAATATGGAATTCTATTTTTAGCTAGACAGTCATGCACATGTGAAGGTGGAATAAAGATGTTTTCAAAGATATTTTATTCCCGGACTCTTCGTAAAAGAACTTTTAAGAGATTTACTTCAGTAAAATGAAAAATGAACACAAAGAATAAGTAGGATGCAAGAAGTCATAGTGAACAAAGACTGGGAAACATTTTGGTTAAGCTAAATAAACATCTACTATAAAATTAATGTCTACCAGCGGGATTAAAGACAAGGTGGAATTAAAATAGGCAACAAAATGGAAGATGGGAGAAGAGTGGTAGAAGACAAAGGGTTGTAAGGTTTGTGTACAGTTTAGGAAGAGACAGAAGAACAAACTACTTTAAACTGTGTTACGTATGCAAGCTAAAATTCCCCTCCTAAACTCGTAGAGGGAAAAAAAAAAGATAAAGAAAACGCTAACAGAAAACAGGAAAGGAAGAAATAAAAGACATACAAAATAAATTATGTTTGTTTTAAAAAAATGAAACACGTAAGTATTTAAAGTGCAATGCTAAAGTGTATTACACTCTTCCTCATTGGCTGCCTATAGGATGAAATGCAAACTATTATGCTAAATCCCTTTATAAGCTGGCCTTAACAACCTATCTAGCCTCATCTAGGCCCACCACTACCCTATGTATATCTTAATTCAAGCCATGTGTATTTGTAGTTCCCTAAGCATGGGATCTGCCTCAAGTCTCTGATATCTGTTATTCTGTCTAGAAGGACCTCCCCTCTTCTGTACTTGGCAGGCTCCTACTGTTCTACTTCTCCTAAAATAAGCATTAACAAACAAACAAACAAATGCTTTTCTGTGACAGTTTCCTTGACCTCCGCCCCCCTGGGCACAGTAAATATTCTGAATTTCCACAGCACTTTTGAACTGGTGGCCAAATTTCACTGTAGTATAATTATTTAAATATCCTCCTTCCTCACCTTGAGCTAATTCATCTTTGGATCTCTGGCACCTGGTACACAGCAGGTATTTCATAAATGCTTGTTGAATAAAAGATGAATATAGAGAATTTCTAAACAAAGTAGGAGGTTATTAGCACTCAGCAGCTTTTTCAGCATCTGCAGCTGTGACTTACCTCCACAATGCTCTTGGTCACAGTAGATCTTCCTCTTCGAAGTTCATTGGCTTCTCTTTCTACAAAACAGAGTGGTACTTTTCCTACAAGGACCAGAGAATCACTAGTGTCTGGAAATATAATTTCAAGGCCCAGATCTTCCAGATTTTTGTGGTAACACCTAAAGAGATAACCTCAAATGTAAAAGAATTACTTCATTCATGTTTCAGTTCTGGTTCCAAATACTTGATAGTATCTCAAAAGCTGCCACAAGCTTTAAAACCTGCACTGTTTTGCTCACACTTATGGTTATTTATTTATGATTTTATTATCAAATTTCCTTTCTGAATTATAGTAACCATCATTTTTTCCCCTCTTTTCCACTGAAAGAATCAATTTGTTTCTATGTCTTGTTCCTAAATTTTTATTCTTCACTGAGGAATTGCTAACTTCTTGCTGGCACTTAAAGAAGTCTGGCACAAGTAAAAGGGCTAAGAATGTTTTGAATCAGCATTAAAGCAGGAAGGTAATTAACAGCCCGAGGAACTGAGAAGTCCTGATTAACGCGATGTAAATAAATGGATCTACCTCTAATATAAATTATGCCCCAGGGAAAAAGATTTATTGGCAGTGGCATAGTCCCAAACCTTAAATAAATTGAGACAATTCTCTCTTTTTCATTTCCAATAATTTGTGCCGCCCCAAAGCAGGAAAATGTCCTATCTTGTGACTCATTATATGATTTGCCCCTTCCTCGTGGCCCGGTGTTTTACTTTCTTCCCAGTATGATTATGGTAATGAAAACTAAGAATCTAGAATGCACCAAGGCAAAGCAGAATGGAAGCAATTACTGCAGTAACTTTGCTTTCAGAAACAGCACAGCATAAGTACTGACTGTTCCAAGAAATGGTAAGAGTACTCTAAGCCAACTGCTGGAAAAAATTATCAGGGAAACTCTATCCTATACTCAACAGCTGTGATATAGTGGAAAGAACTGCATTTGGAGCCAGACGACCTGCATCTGAGTGCCTGTTCCACCACTTAAAATTTGTTATGCCCTTGAACAAGTCATGTAACCTCTCTTGGCCTCAGTGCCTCATCTGAGAAAAGGAACAACAGTTATGCTTATACCGCCCGGAATTACTGTGAGAATGTACATTAGCAACATCACAGCCTCATGGTGGTACTAACCGCAAGAGTCTCCTTTGTTCCTCTGTCACTGTTATCTCTAGTGGAGGACTTATAGTGGAAGACAGTAATTTTTTTCGACCAGAGCCTTGTGGCCGTTGCTTCTCATAGGAATCTATTGAGAGAAAGATGAATTGGGTTAAGAACAGGAAGTGAAGTCTTTCAGATTCAGATAAAAATGAAGACACAGTCACGGAATTATCATAGTGCTTAGCAGCATGTTCAATGCTCAGTTTTAAGCTTTGAATTTCCTTTATTAAAGCCAAACTAGTAAACATCGTTTATTCATTCATTTTAGCAGTATTTTCTTAAATAAGAAATACAAGACTTAAATCTTACATTCAAATGAACAAAGCAATGTTCCTGTAGACAGTCAACAAATGTGGTTTCAATAACAGAGGTTGACTAATATGGATTACTGGAGAGATAAAAGGGATTTACTACACAACCCAGTGGCTCAAGAAGGCCCCCTCATTTCTCCAGAAGGATTTCCCAGTCTCTGAAGAGAATTAGTCAGTACTATTCTCAAATGGCCCAGGGCCTATAGCAAGCAAGTTTTTCGAACACTGTTTTTATTGTATCTTTCCCAGCTCTTAGGTCTTCATTTTATAAGGAAAAGTGAACATGGAAGTAACATCATTGCCATTCTAGTCCATGAAATACCTCCCTAGGTCCTCACCTAACTCTACGACATTTGTATTTTTTATTACTTGACCACAGGAGTAAAGATTTTCCTGGTATTTTACATCTTGGGGAACACACTGCCTCATGATGAGAAAAATGTGTAGCAAAGATTAAACAGCACATATTGACTTTGGAAGAATCCATAACAAATTAGTGATACAGGTTGCCTCTGGGGAGAGAAACTAGATCGGATGAAGGCCAAAGGTGGAAAAGAGACTTTATTGCCTTTTGTACCTTTCAGATTTGAACCTATTTGATTATACTACCTGTTCAAAAATAAATTAAATTTTAAAATAAAAACAACATCTTGGGCCTTCTGAGCTGCTGGTGGTCTTTGCCTGATGAACTGTGAAGGTAAACCAAGATCACATGGACATGTGGAGGGGCATACCTTTGCGCTGAATGTTGTAACAGAGTAGCCTAATCTTTAGGGTTGATGAGAAGTATATGGCAAATATGCCTTTGACCATGTAAGTAAGACCCACCTTTGAATTAGTAAAGTGAACTATTAAACCTTCTTTGTTACAAAAGAAGCCATACCAGCAGGCTTCAGCTTAATTTTTTTTTAAAGTTTCTTTTTTTTTTTCAGCTTCATTTTTTAAAACATACAACTCATCTTTTTTTCACAACAGTCACAGTTAGAAAAACTCTTTTAGGTACATTAATTCTGCTGGGGAGTCTTGAATCTTTCCTAGTCCTCAGTAGATCCTTACCAATAATCAGCTGCTCTAATCGGATGCGCTCGTGGGCGGCATGCTGGTCCACCAAGACTAGCAGGTTTCCACCTAGAAGACCAGCAAAGACCACCAGGTTCAAATCCTCAGGTCAAGATTAAAATAATCATGTTGTGTTGAGGGAGAAAAAGGTTAATTCAAACTATTTAACAACATAAGCACAAGAGAAGCATACAAACTGAGCAGTAACAACTGTATCTTTTCTGTCCTAAAATGTTAAAATTATGGGAAAACTATAACAAGTGTATCCCTGATGAAAAACTCTCTAGTTCATTAGTATTTCATTTCTAAAACATGGTGAAAGCGCTACCTTCTTAATGTTTAAATATTGATTTTGCTTTATTAATTCAAATTTGATACAATGAAGGATCATTAAACCACACATTTTATAATCAGTTGACCTTGATTCGCAAGCTACTCCAGAACCCATGAAGAATGTAATTCTACTACACCTTAGATCAGAGGTCAGTAATTTTTTTCTGTGAAAGGCCAGACAGTAAATATTTTAGGCTTTTGGGACACATGGTTTCTGTCACAACTACTCAAATATTCATTCTGAACCAGAGCCAATATGTGAATATTGTAGCTGTGTTCCAATAAACTTTTTACAGACACTGAAATATTAATTTCATACAATTTTAATGTGTCAAAAATATAACTTCCTTTGCTTTTTTCTCAACTATTTAAAAATGTAGTACACCTGAAACTAATGTAACACTGTAACTTAACTACACATCATTTAAAAAAAAAGTAAAAACCATTCTTATCTGCCTGGCTGTACAAAAACAGGTGATGGCTAGATCTGGCCCTCAAGCTACAGTTGGCCTTGCTTTAGACTCAGGCTTACAAACTTTGAACAGCAGACAAATCACAGGGGGATCTTATTAAGATGAAGATTCTGATTCAGTAGGTTAGGGGTGGGACACAAGATTGTGCAAGTCTAACAAACTCCCAGGTGATGTTATTTACAGATCTTGATTTTGAGTAGCCAGGCTTCATACTCTTAAGTGCAAGAGAGGAAGCAGAATGTCCTGACCCCAAAGCCAAACCTACAGGGAAATCCCTTTCTCACTGACAGGAGGACTGATTCTCAGTTACATTAGTACATCTTTTTAGCTTGTAATTTTATTACTTTTGGCCAGAGGGTTGAGGTTTATTGTTACCGATTATACTGAAATAAAAGTTCTCTTCTTGAATTTGATCAAACTAGATAATGCCTGTTTTTCTTATTTCTACTAAAGATTAAAAAAATTGTTTCTATGATACCATCAAATTCAAGGCATAAGAGCTTCAGAGTTAAAAAAATAAAAAGATTATAATATTTCTGACAGCATGTTCAACCACAGAACAGGCCCCAAAATGTTGAATTTTAAACTCCTTTGAGGATAGGAGTTGCAGCTGGTTGTGATGAATACTGAACATCGTGTATTGGGCAGAACAATGGAATAAATAATAAATTATGAGGGAGTAACCTCAAAATCAAAACCTGAGCCAATGTGAATTACCAAGAGTCAGGGACCCTAAGAAATCAATCCCGCACCTGACTCTGGAGGAATGATTCATAGTCTACAAAATGTTCATGACATTTTCCATTCCTTGAATGAAGCAGAATGTATGAAGGTACTTTACTCATGTCAGAGCTGTATTTTTGATATTCCAAAATAACAGAAGTTTCATAAGTACAAGGATTTTTGTCTGTTATATTCCCATCATGTATAAAGTACCAGGCACATAACAGGAGCTCAATAAATATTTATTTACTGAATTGAATAAATGAATAAATCCTTATTCTTTAGAGTATTATAACTGAACAACTGTATTTTATTATAGGTGGAAACATGCAATAACAATGCCATTATATGGCATTAATTTCGCTATAATTTAAGACAATAATATATTTACCCATTACAAAAATATGTGCCAATATTAAAATAAAAGTAAGTCAATTATAGGAATAGGTTGCTTTTGGTCTTCGTGAGCAACAATAAAAATACTTACATTTTGAGTTAGAAAAATTTTTTATATAAAAGTACTCCTTCGTGGCAGCTAACCAATACAGTGACAATCTAGAATCTCAAGAGAAATGTAAATATCTAGAGATTTTCTGCCTACACCCATCTCAGGTGCCATTAGTAGAGATTTTGGTACTAAACAACAAAGAATTCCACGTAATTAAAACTTCAGAAAAAATCTATTCACTTTCTAGAAATAGTGAGATTACTAGAATTTGACCTTCACTAATTCTATATTTATGATAATTATGACAGAACTTTTGGTTACTTTACCTCTGATCTATGATGACATTTACTAAATAAATCTATTCTGTAAACAAGATAAAAGAGAATATTTTGAAATACAAAGAGAATGAACCGTTTTCAAACTTTAGAAGCTCTTGCCTGGGGCTTCCTTGGTGGAGCAGTGGTTAAGAATCTGCCTGCCAATGCAGGGGACACGGGTTCGATTCCTGGCCTGGGAAGACCCCACATGCCACGAAGCAACTAAGCCTGTGCACCACAACTACTGAGCCTGCGCTCTAGGGCCTGTAAGCTACAACTACTGAGCCCATGCACCACAACTACTGAAGCCCGAGCGTCTAGAGCCCGTGCTCCACCACATGAGAAGCCACCGCAATGAGAAACCCGAGCACCGAAACGAAGAGTAGTCCCTGGTCTCCACAACTACAGAAAGCCCGTGTGCAGCAACGAAGGCCCAATGCAGCCAAAAATTAAATAAATAAATAAATAATAAATCTTAAAAGAAAAAAAAAAGAAGGTCTCTCCTGCAGGTCTACCCATCAGGAGTCAACTCCTCCAGTGGTGCTTGGGACTCTCAGCCACTGGGGCCTTTTCCAGAACCTGACAGGATCAAGTATTCCTTGTAAATGGATAAACAGTCTCCCAGTTTAAAAAAAAAAGCCTTCTCGCACCCTCACTCTCCTTAGTCCCTCTTCCATGTCACAGATGTTGGAGCCTTTCTGTCTTGTCTTCTCTGAAACACCTCTCATCTGAAGTCCCTGACCTCCACTGTCTGGAAATCTAACAGATATTTTTGGTCCTCATCTTAACCTCCCAGCAGCACTTACTATAAAGTCTTGGCTTTGCAACACAACTTTTGCTTTTCTTCCTATTTCTCTGTTCCTTCATAATCTCTCTTGCTGGTTCACCCTTTACTTCCCAGCTATTAAATGGCGGAATTACTCTAGATTCAGAATCTCTCTCCTCCTCACTCTTCAATCTTCTTCTAAGTGATAAAATTTATACACATGACATCAGTGACTGACTTTATGCTGACAACTCAGATTTAGACCTGCATGTCAGAATGCTTCTCGGGTCCTAGACCTGTAATGTCCAACCACATTCCTGACACACGTTCTTGAACATTTCAAAGGGATTTCAGACCGAACTCATGATTTTCACCCTTCTTGCCTGCTTCTTCTCCAACCTGGTCCTGCAACATCATCCACTCAGCTACAGGGGTCAGAAAACCAGGAGTCATCTCTGAGGACTTCCCCATATCCAATCCATCACCAAGTCCTGCTGACTTTATCTCCTAAATATCTTTCTCCAGGCCACCCTGGTCCCAGCTAACCATCCTTTCTTAGGTACTGCAACATCCTCCTAACAGTCTCTCTGCAGTTACTGGGACTCCATCTCCACACCCGCTCCATGCTCTACACTGCAGCCAGAGCAGTATTTTCAAAATGCAAAACGCCACTGTGAAAACAAACAATAGAAAAGCAAACAAAAAGCCTTCAATTGTTTCCAGTTGGCTTTGGGACGAAGACAAAGCTTATAATTGGTCTTTAACATCTGACTGCAACCTACTTGTCCAGCCCGTCTCCTTGCTCTCACACAAGGAAGGGCTTGCCCTGCTTCCTCTCACTGAAGGAGAGGAAAACACAAATCGCATATTATTCCCTCTGCCCAGAATACTCCTCCCTTCCTTCTTTACCTAATTAACTTATACTTCAGATCTCACTTTACCAACAAAACCTTCCCTGACTGCCCTACTAAATCAAATCTCCCAATACAGGTTCTTACAGCATCTGATTTCTTTCCTCCATAACACCAGAGTTAAAATTTTAATGTTTGTGTAACTATTTCTCTTGCATGTATATTTTCTTCCGCCGTTGTATCCCTAGCACAGTCCCTGGCATGCAGTAGGCACTCAAGCAATATCGCTGAATGAGTTAATGTTATCATTTACAAATTATTGTTTTATTAAAGCAAATCACCAAGAGATTATATGTAACTCTTGATATACCTAGCAGAGTTCATCATATAAACTTTCTATTATGATAAAGGGAACACATTAAAACATTATTAAAAAGTCAGAGAACATAAAGTATTTTAAAGAGTAAAAGATGAAATTTCCCCTTTGCCCATTTCCATTCTCACTCCCAAGGTAACCACTCTTAATAGTTTAACATGTATTAACATATATGTATGTGTGTATACAAAACATATATATGTATGTATATAAAACATAATGTACTTTAAAACTGTTGTTTCATAATATTAATTTAGATTGGTTTTCCCTAATCTGTCCAAATCGTTGAAACTGTATCGTATATAAAAAAATAACCTTAAAAGAAGACTGTCAGAAGACCAGCTGGTTACAAGGCTAAACCCCATTCTTACCTGCCTCACCATTCTCTTCAGTCTTAGTGCTCATTAAACAGGCAATAAACTTGTTATCCACTTGCTGAAGAACCTGTCATACATTCAAATAAGTGGTACAATACTGAATAAAAATGATCAAAGTCTTATCTGCACAGAGACAAAACTGTACTTAATTTAAAATTGTTTGCATTATAACATTCATATCTAAGACTAAGGACAGGTGCTGATGAACCTGGGGGAGTCATTAGGAAGGAAAAAAGAATAGGCAAGTAGAGTGATCAGAAGACAAGGAAAGACTACAAAGGAACAGACGGAGGCATCTAAGAGGGTTATGCTAATAAAACTTCAGAGTAGACTGCAAACGTTCCCAACAGAATGACTCTTATTAACAGGTAATATGACCAGAGAATCATTAACGTGACCAGAGATTACTAAAAAATAGGACTGAAAAAAATTTGGAAAATACATGCAAAAGCAAGGAAACCCATTTTGTAGCAGCTAGTCCATTAAAGTAAGTTAAAAGCCACTGGTGGCTTCAGACCTTGGTGGCTTTGCTCTACCTAGATCGGTCTAACCTGGTTGTTTGTTTCCATACTGAAAATAAGGAGATGAATACAGCCTGAGTGGTGCAGAGGGGGGACAAACTAGAAAAGCAGATGAGAGAAGGGGTCCCTTCTGTTAACGGAACTCCTCAACCTGGGGTCTCTTAAGCCATGTCATATTTTGCCTCATACAATAGAGGGTCATTTAAAAAGGGGTACTGTTGCACATTTAAGGACAATGTCTCTACATTACTTAGTTGATTTACAAATTATCGTCAATATAGAAAGTCAACACATAATCCTTGAAACTGTGAGCCTGAATCTATAATTCATCCATCCAAACCTGCTCACACTACTAAGGATACTTTCTTCTTTGTAATTATAATTAATCCTTTGCTTTTTCTTCAGATGATAAAAGTTTCAGTAAGATTAAAAAGAACACGTGTCTTGACCAAGATGGTCTATATCATCAAATAAATCCAATTTCACAAGAGTTAGTCTAGCTTAGGTCTTAAATACATATATATTTTAAGGAGGTTTCAAAGTCAATCTTTTACCTGCATCGAGTGAATCATTTCTTTGGTGAAACGATAAGGATACAAGATGTTGTGAATTTTAACTGCTAGGCTCTCAGCCTGGCCACTGCTAACGTCAACAGCAACCTACAAAGACCCAGAACAAATGTCATTTACATTGTAATCTTTTATGTCCGCAGAACTGTTTTACCAAAGATTTCAAAGTGCTTTAAAAACATTCATTTTCACAGAACCTATCAGAGGTGGGTTGAATTCAGGGAACTTATAAAAATTCAAAAGGCTCTATGAATTATTACTCTTAAATAATAATTTTTGTTTATACACAAAATTACTGACAAAAACCAATACTTTCAGAATAACAATTTGCCTGTGCTTCATGAGCAGGTCCTTAAAGACATCTTAACCAATTAATCAGCAACAAATGTTCAGCTACTCTACCCCCTCATTACAACACACAAAGCACACTGTGTGATAACCCACTGAGGAGAGGATGCACACTGGGGTCCAATGATGAACTGTTCCTCTAGCAGAAGAGTCACTGCTTTATCTAATGATGACAGTTTTTACTACCACCACCCTAAATATTGGGCCAACCCAATACCTTGCCAAAGCTGCAAGTGAGGGTTTCTGAGAGTGGTAAACACATTCACTATTCACACAGTGATTACACGTCTAATCCAAAGTGTCAAAGCTTCCAAACTGCTACAAATTCTGATTGCACCTCTCTACATTAAATATTAATTTCCAAATAAATTATTTGGAAACATGCTCACTTTCCAGTCATAATTATAAATCAATATAGTCATTCATGCCCATACCCAATTTAAATGAAATTCAAAATTTTAAATAACAAGCAAAGAAAAATTGCTGCTGACCTACCTCTGGAAAATGGCCAAATACTGGATTGTCCCATTCTGAGAACAAAGACTGAAGTGATTCAGGACCAACAGTATCGTCCCCAGCAGCTAGAGCAAAAGGGGACAAGTAAAATTGGCATCAAGAGCCCCAGATAAGAGAGTGAATGGTGTCTCATGCTTGGTGTGGTGCAGCCTCAAGATCAAAGATCAGACAAATTTTTCTGACATTCTGCAAATGTGCAGTGTTTGCTGTGTCTCTAAATTGTTCTGATCTGTTATTTTTTAAACTAGACTTGATGACTATCTTCTGGCATTACAGCTTTTTCTCCAAACTATTTTCACGAGATATTTCAGAATACAAGTCCAGGAGAAACCAGTTCAAATTAGTAGCCTCACTTTTTTTAGGTAAAAACATATCTATTTTTAGAAACAAAGAAAAGAAAAATACGTCTGTAGCTTTTTTTTGAAGATAAGCATTTTGCTTATATATAACTAATGCAACATGGAGTCAACTCCAATCTTTAAAAATAAGAAACATTTTCTCCATCACAAGACACCACAGACTGTGCATAATCACCCAGTACTGACCTCGTCTGGAAAAGTAATTTCTGATCTAAGCACATGCACTGAATTACTTAGTTCTGCTGTTAAATAGGACCATGGGGAATTCCTGGTTCCAAGAAGGCACAGCTGGCACTGATCAAGCTTAGTAACACAGCCCTGCTTTGTCTTCTTTGAGCTAGGTGGCACAGTATGTACTAGGTGTTCTGGCAATCTCTGTTAATGCCCCTACCTTTGTTATTCTGTCTCATCACGGTCCTCTCTTCCCGAGCTCTAGGAAGGAAAGGAAGAACAAGGTCGCTTCTAAAAGGATGACACCTGTACTGAGATCCTAAATATAAAAAAGAAAAATCTAGACATTTGAACTCAAAAAATAAACTATTAAAAAATTAAGTTACATAAAATCTCTTTCTGCACAAAATGAATTAAGACATAAGCCAGACTACTAAATAACAGATTGAGTCAGAATTTCTTTAATGAAATTTTTCTGCTAATTTGGGAATCTGCATTAATGCTTAGTCCTATTACCCATCTATACCAGACAAAAGGAAGACCTAGAATAGATCACCAACTTACATGCCTCTTATTCCCAATACATGTGTCTCTCTATATGTGTGTGCGCCCAATATGTGTCTATTGTAACATTTACCTCATCATATTATAATTATGCTTAGATGGCTGTCCTCCCTAAGAGGACATCTTTGAAAAGCAAAGCCAGCTAATCTGCAGTGTGGCAGCCCCAAGCACACTGTGAATGATCAACGAATGAGTGAATAAATGAATAGACGAATGAACGAAAAGTTCTCAATTTAAATTCCAAAGTCCAGTAAAATCTAGCCCAAATTCCACCCTCCTCTCTGAAGGATGATCAGATTTGAGTTTTAGGAGCAATGCTGAATTTGACAGTTTTGAACAGGGGCAAAACATGATGAAAATATAATTTCAAAAAGATAAATCTGTTGGACAAAACCTGGAGAGAGATTAATTTAGAATGATAAAAGTAAAGTGTGAGGTGAAACAAGCTTGTGTTACTATTAATAGAAAGGACAGAGTTAAAGACATTTTAAAGAAAAAAACTACCAGGGCTTGTAGACTTGACACTACTCCTTAAAATTACCTTTATAGATCCTCTCTTCTGTGCAATTAAATTGACCTCTTAACAGTTCATCTCATGTGACGTTTTATGTGTGGTTCAACAATGTCCTAATGTTCTGCTACGCACCAGCCATTTCCAGAAAGGTAACCCTCCCTTATGAATGGAGGGTGCTCAGAAGCCATCTCTTCTTGGAACTAGTTTCTAGACCTCAAATACTTAATTTTTCATTATGCATCTATGACTTAACATGACCCTCAAAAGTTCACTACAAGACTTGCTAATCCAGAAGTTAAGTAGGTGGAAGTGTTTTAAACTTCTAGATTTATTGAACAGGAGCAGATGTTTATGTTGAGTATGGCAGCCAAGATCTTTCCCCTTTGTTTTAGCAACAACCACCGCAGTTTTATTTTTTTGTCACCATAGCAGAAGCAGTTGCATTTCAGGAAGACGAGGTGCCAGTGCCTTAGATTTACCTCCGATAAGCATTCGGTATAAATCAGGACACAAAACTACATACACTGAAAAACACGTGTGTCTTTAAGAGCCGCCTGATAGCCTCAGGAGCAGTATTAAAGAAAAGCGTTTTCTTCTATTTAATATTTTGGAAGTTACTACAGTGATTATTTTTTTCCACAAGGAAAAAAACTGGAAACCATTGAAAAATAAAAGTCTTATTGAACCTTAAATAAATCAGAGCCTCCTGTTAAGAGATACTTATCCTAGGGAGAAATTAGAAGTTAATTTGCAATTACCTTCATACGACTTACATTCTTTTGCAACATTCAAAACTGCTAATACAGACGAACATTTAATGTTTATTATCCTGATGCAAAACCAAGATTATTGCCAGATGGAAATCAGTTTTACCATATCCCAACATCTGGCTCTCAACATGCTGCCAAAACAATGTCACTTTTAATGTTGACTGAGACCTGGGAACTCAGGGTCCTAGCCTAGGCTCTGATGTGGCCTTGTGGGCTGATCTAAAAGCCACATTACTGTCTTTCTGAATAGCAGACACTTATACAGATCAAGATTATTAGCATATGTATGATAATAAGGTACATTTGAAAAGTATGATTATAAAAATACATACTTAAACTATTTTCCAAAAAATTTATGGTCAAGTCCTATTTTCTTAAAAAAAAAAAAGTTTATAAATATACTGCTGTACTGAGCCATAGATTTTACTGGGAAACCTAGGATGATTACAGGATCATTCTGGCCCTATACCTGACAGCTGCAGAGAGCAACTTCCAGAAAGATATCACACTGACATTGCAGGTGCCTTTAAAGACAAATTTCTTGGGGAGTTGTGTGTTTGGAAGAGAGGGGAGAGGGGGGTAGGGAAGCACTGTAGATCTTCTCAACTATCAATAGCACCATTTTCAGTAAAAACTGTCTCGCCCTCTT
The DNA here is from genome assembly GCF_030028045.1 of Hippopotamus amphibius kiboko. Taxonomy (NCBI): domain Eukaryota; kingdom Metazoa; phylum Chordata; class Mammalia; order Artiodactyla; family Hippopotamidae; genus Hippopotamus; species Hippopotamus amphibius. The sequence goes on from NC_080189.1 coordinate 160,542,730, forward strand.
GCACATACACACACCCACAGACACATATACATACACTTCCATTCTATATCATTCTTTCACTGTATTTTTATGTTTAAGTAATATTGGACCTAGAGAATTTTCATATACAATAAAACACATTTTATCACTAAACTTCAAAATGTTCCATCTACTGAGATAATCTCTTTGAATATGATTATCTTACTCCTCAGCCATCCTTCCCACTTTCCAAAGCATTCATGCCAGCGAACGCCATATACTTACCATTCTCAAGGAGAACATCCACAGCCATAGTTGTCAGGTCTTTAGTACAAGCAGCCCGAATGTCCTCAGTAGGAGCGGTGAATGTGCTAAGTCCTGTTAGTTTGTTGATGTAAACCATTCTTCCCAGGGCTACATCAAAATGCTGCTGCCAATCCAAAGAACATGTGTTGGACTCCCCATTTTCAGAACAAGTTCTCGCTATAGATTCCTCATTCTGAAAGTAAGTTCCATTTTGGTCAGTCGTGGAATCTTCTACGTGACTCATTAACACTCTACTTGGAGGGTCGGGACTTCCAGTCTGTTGTCCTGAAGCTATTAGAACATCCGAACCCTTACTGATAACTGCCGAATGATCATAAGGCAGTACCAAAGGAGTTTCTGATATCACAGAGTTCTCTGTTGTATTGTTACTAGAATATGTTTCATTGTCTTTATTGAAGGGATTACGCTTTGTAACAAAGTCTGACACTGGGATGTTGCCACTTTCTGTTTTTTTATGCTCATTTTTAAACAACTTACAAGAATCTAGGGTTAACCCACTGGGCAAGTCGCTGTCTTTCCTACTGGAATCTGATTGTGGAAGTTCATTAAGGTGACTCGTCATCTCCGTTGTTTGAGTCTCTCCTTCGGAGCCCTTCAATCTGGATAATTTAGAGGCTAGTGATTCAGGTGACTTCTCAACTTCCAAAGGCTTTCTGTTAAAATGAGATAACTCCTGTAGAGTTACAGGACTTTCTCTTAAGCAAGGCATCTGTTGTTCCAAACAATCATTTTCCTTGGAGAATGGTAACTTTTCTGAATAAAGCATGTGATGTGCTGGTTGACAACTACTATTTGAATCATTATGTTTCACAGTAGTGATTTTACAAATACCAGAGTTTTCTAAGTGGTTTTTGTCTTTCCATGGAATGTCTGGTTCAACCTGAGGACTAAGACTGGTAGTGACTTCTAATGTATTACTTTCCTCCACTTCTGTATTCAGATTTTTAACCTTCCCATATTGCCTCTTAAACTTCTCTAAAGATCCTACTTGTGAACTTAAGCTTAGCTTCTTATGAGCTATGGGTTTGGTGGAACCAATCAACTTATCTGTTTTCTTCCTACCATTTGAAACATGTCTACTGCAAGAGAAAGAGGATGCGTCAGGTAATAAGCAACCTGTGTGTGATTCTGTACTACTTTCCTGAAAAACAGCAACATTTTTATAAGTTGCTATAGGTTTGTTCTCTAGCCCATAACTTATATTTGTTGTGCACAATTTTTTGTTGGGCAGTTGAGTAAATTCTTTACTTAAAGTGCTGGTTAAATCTTTGGTGTTTGGAGTCTCAACTGAATGGTGTGTTCTATTTCCAAATGTTTCTTTGGCACTCACAGGACCAGGCTGAACATAATTTTTAAATAAGTGTTCTGTTTCAGTTGATTTAGTTTGCTCATTTTGTACCACATGAGTTATGAAGCCAGTGGAACATAATTTAACTTGTCCATAACTAAAAACATTTATTCTTCCACAATTACTAGGTTCTTTTTCCCTTTTCTCTTTCTCTCTCTGAGCACCATGTGCTCCTGATAATGTTGTCTCAAAAGGCAGAGGCTGGCATCCCATTTCAGTAGCATCTTTAAATCTCTCTGGTTGATTCTGAATTCTATTATTTTTCAGGATGTTGGCAGCCATGCTATTAACAGTAGTACTTACTTTCTGTATTTCTAGATCTTCTCCACTCCCGTCAAAGTGATATAATGTCTGAAAACGGCTTGCAAACATTTCTGAACTGGTTCCACATGGATTTTCTGAAGACTTAAGTTCCAAGCAAGATTTTTTATGTTTCTCATTTTCTCCTGATTCTGATGCTTCAGCTGTCTCTTGTTCTAAGATCCTTGACTCTGAGCAAGTGCTATCTTCATTTTGTAAAGATGACTCTGTCATTTTACTATTGACTGGACCATTGGATTTGTAAGTGTACAAAAATGAATCATTTGTCTTTTTTCTGATGGCTTCCGAATCCTTAGAATGTTGTGTGTTTATGTTTTCTACAGGAGCTTTTCTTTTCACAGCTTTTGAGTGCAAATTAAACATTTCATAGGAATCCAAAATATTATTACATGCTTCTTGGAAGTTGACCTGGCCACACTGCTCATCAGAGGACACATGCTTCTGAAGAGTGGCACTAAATAAACTAAAATCATCATCTTCACCAAATTCCTTAATGTCCTCACTCGATAATTCCACAAATAATTTTTCTTTCTTTAAAAACATTTTTACTCCTTCTTGAACGCAAACCAAAACAGTATCCCAGTTCTGAAACTCAATCAGAGTTTTTGCTGGCTCCAGGCACACGTCATACTCACAGAACTGGCACTGTATATTGATTACATATATACCATGGAGTTCTGGGTTAGACCGATGCCGAGGACTTGAATTCATCTGCCTACTGGCAGAGCCATTCTTTGGCTTGCATATAATACTTTCTTTCCTTAATAGAAAGTCGATGAGTTTATGCAACTTTGTCCTTAAAACTAGCCTCTTGTTCACAAACAAAAACTGCATATTCTTATTATAATGTGCTTCAGAGCTGATATAGCCACTAAGCTCAAACTCCTTATATTTAAAATTTATTTCTCTCAACTTTTGGGACTTACCCAGTCCATAAATTTGACAAAATCGAGAACACATGTCTTTGGTTTTAGGGAGCTGAAGAACCATGGAACCAGAAACATCATTTCTCAAAGAGAAAGAAATGGAAGAGTGCATGAGTGAGAGAGCTTCTATCCTCTGCCTGACCTTCTCAAACTCCAGTCTAGGATCCATGCATTTCCTCCTTACAGGTAACTGATAAAATAGGTTATATACGGTGACTGTTGTCCCAGCACTTGGTCGAGTCAAATCCGCTTCACAAGCTTTCAGGGCTTTTCCATTCTGAAACAGTTTCACAAAAGTTTTCATTGATTTGTTTTTCTTGGATGAAATTTCCACAGCACTGGCCATGTTAGCTATACTGGCCAAGGCCTCTCCTCGGAAACCATAAAACCTTGGGTTCTCCAAATCCTGTACAGAGGTACATTTACTAGTGAAATAACGATTTCCCACCTTGTCTACATCATCACTCCCCATCCCAAATCCATTGTCTATCACTTGAACTTGGAAGGTTTCCATGTTCACCCTGACAGCCACACATTTTGCTTCAGCATCAATACTGTTGAGGGCAAGCTCCTCAACACACTGGCCTAAGGAGCAGATAGCCAAACCAGAACGCAACCTGGCTTGTACTTCAACTGACAAGCACTTGATCATGGCAGGTAGAAAACTGGTGAGAATGCCAGGCACTGGTTCACTTTTTTGACTGGAAATAATTGCCTATGGGAGGAAAAACAAAACAAAACACACACGCACACAATTAAAGCTTCAGAGTTACGTGGCATTAACCATTTCTCTCAAGCATTATAAAGAAATATTTGAGGTAAATGAAATCTCTCATTAAACCACATTGTAAAACAAAACAAAAGAAATTATAGCTCTAATCTCTAGGCAGTCACACAGCTCACGCCTGCCGCAGCGGATTTAACATCCAAAACAGCATTCATAATTTCATAATTTTTACTGCTCCTCTCTAAATCCCATATGCCCTAAAGTGAAATCATAATCACACTTGAAGTTGACTCGTAAAGACAGTGTTCAAAATATTAATCATTTCACCAAAAACAGATGCCTAAATTCCACTAAGAAACATTAGCTAGAAATTATTCATGAAAAAAATGTCCAAGCTAGCTTCACAACATTTATACATTACACAATAACCATGACTTTTAGAAAAAACTTACAATGAAGTGCTAAGACACTGTAATAACAGGGTGAAGGAACAGGAGGAAGTAAAATCAAATTGTTATATTAAGAAGAGATTAATAATAATTATTATTATTACTGGTTAAACATAGTTATCTCAGGGGAAAGAGACTAAAAATAGGAAGGGATAGGGACGTAAAATTCCTTTTCATTATAAGCCTTTCTGTATCATTTGATTTTTAAATCTTGCTCATGTATTACTTTGATAACTTTTCAGAAGGTCCTTACTGTTATTCTGTATTTTGGTCTTTACAGATGGTTTCAAACTACCTCGGCAATAATAATGATGGCAAGGGGCTGTTTAAACTTGATTTTAAGTTCTCTTGCAGGTTAAAAAAAAAAAAAAAAGCTTATAGTGCAATTAAAGGTCCCCTTCCCTTTATAGCTGAGAACAGCATGGGCTGGACCTCTCAGAAATGGTAGGGCTAGGTTTTCAAACCCCGGAAAATCAGAGCTGTAACTGCAGATCTGATGATTTCTAAGGTAATGAACTTTGCAGCCGGCAAAAAATGACAGGTAAACGTTTAATAAGTATTTCGGTTGGTACCCAACTCAACGATTTCCTGATTACCTCCCCGTCCTTTCAGGGCTCCTGGGACAAATGTGACGATTCCATCCGGGTTCTGAGCTAAGGAAACCTGGGGAGCAGGGCCGCGGCCGCAGAAGCCCCCTGCCAGGCTCAAGCTCCGCCCCCATCCCCTCCCCCAGCTGGCAACCAGAAACCCCCCCGCCTGCCCAGGCTCCGGCGTCCCGCTGAAGGCAGGCCAGCGGGCCTCCCGGAGCCCTTGAGCAGCGGGCCCGTAACGGTGGCCCGCAGCGGTCGCCAGGGCCCTTCCAGTGGTAGAAGAACTCCCGAAATCATCCTCGCGTCGCGTGCTTTCCCCCGAGTCACCTCGAAAGGCGCCTCACCTACTCCCGGACACCCACCGCCTCGGACGCCGGACGCGCGCACGTTGGCTCGCGAGGCTCATGCACGCGCGAGCCCGCGAGCATGCGCTTCTGAGCCGCCCCGCCGAGAATACCCTCTGGTCCGCGACACCCCAGTGCGCATGCGCTTCAGGCGTTCTCGGCTTGGTAACTCACGTGTCCCGCGGTCTCTTTTCACTGGTACCCCGAGTTCCCAATCCTTATCCTGTTTTAGCTTGGCGTGAAAAGCTGTTTCTAGCAATTGTTACTTTTTTCCTCTTTCCCTCGTATTTCTCCTTTGCACGTACTACCATTTAATTCAATATATATTTAATTTGCTTATCGTCTGTCTTCTCTCACTAGGGTGTAAGCTATTTGGGGGTATGGATTTTGTCTATTTTTGTTTGCCGCTGTATCCCCATGGCAAGAACGGTGCCTGGCTTATGTTAGGTACTCAATTAATAAATCCAGAGCTTTCAGCCTTAGAGATCTATGGTATTCTTTTCAGAGCTGGAAAAGACTGAGGAACTATATAGCTCTATTCTTAATTTACAGATCAGAATAACAAGACTCCCTTCGTTGACTTTTTTGTTATCTTTCCCATACCACCGCACTTCTTTTCCAATGGTATGAGAATGGAAGTCTAAGGGCATTGTGAGAATAGGTGTTTGGGGAATTGCTAACCAACCTTCAATGTTTGCTTGGTCCCGTTTTCATTGAAACCTTGTATTTTTAAAAATTGGAATTTATGACAGACTTTTCAAACCCAGTAAGCATTTTTTTGATATACACTTTTTTTTTATGGCACACGGGCTTAGTTGCTCCGTGGCATGTGGAATCTTCCCAGAGCAGGGCTCGAACCCATGTCTTCTGCCTTGGCAGGCAGATTCTTTACCACTGCGCCACCTAGGAGGTCCCTGATATACACTTTTTAATGGTTAACAAAACCAAATCAGGAGATTATCTAAGTCTGATGAAGCAAAATGCTTATTGCTTGTATTGGTTTGCTAAGGCTGCCATAACAAAATACCAGACTGGGGTGGCTTAAGGAACAGAAATTTTTTTTGTCACAGTTCTGGAGGCTAGAAAGCTGAGATCAAAGTGTTGAAACTGATGATTCCTTCTGGGGCCTCTGTCCTTGGCTGGTAAATTGCTGTCTTCTCCCTCTGTCTTCACAAGTTCTGTGGCCAAATTTCCTCCTCTTATAAGGACACTTGGAGGTATTGGATTAGGGCCCACTCTAATGACCTCATTTAACCTTAATTACTTCTATAAAGGCCCCATCTCCAAGTGTAGTCACATACTGAGCTATTGAGAGTTAGGAATAATTTAGCCCATAACATCAATTTATGTGAATTCCTTACCCAGAAGACAGGAGTGACAGCAGAAACCCCAGAAGATGAAAAATAAATAGTCCAAAATATCATCTGAACAGCTAACAAATTGAACTTGTGGTATTTGTTCTTATTAGGTGCAATTTCCTGAAGAAATTTCATGGAAATTATTAAAAAGAAATGGTTAAAAGTAACTGCTAACTTTTTCTGAATTCGGACTTCCTTAAATTACCTCAAAATTCTCTTCCCAAAGATGTTTACTAAGTAAATGCCTCTTATTTTACTGAAAATGAAGTTTACCAAAAAGAAAAGAAGTATCCTACACAGAAGGTTCTGTGTTTTTATTGATTAGAATTGTGTACAGTTGTAATCCTTCCATCATACACATGATATACAGTAACTATCAAATATCTGATGCTAAAATAACTTATTGACAAATTCTAATATTGAACATAGAATAACAGTTCTATTTCTATTAACAATAAAAACAAAACCACTGAGTATCTTGGAAAATTTAAATTCAGACCATTATTTCACAATTTGGAAATCTGAGTAATCCAACTTTGAGATGACTTTCTCATTGTTGAAGCTTGCTCTGTCGATGTGCGATTTGGGACTTCCTTTTGTCTCAAGCCATTCCTGCATATGACGTACTTTGGAGGTGGGACCTTGCAATTGTCCTTGCACTGTGCCCTGGTCAGTGTTCTGGACCCAGCCTACTAATCCGAGCTTTTTACCCTCAGCCTAAGGGAAAGAAAAAGACAAGAGAGAGAAATCCAGTGAGATTGCACAAAACAAAATGAGACTATAATCTCTTGCCAGAATCTTGGCCTAGAATCAAGCCACTGAAACTAATTTGATATTGTCCAGAACAGTCAAAACAGAACTACAGTAAGAGAATTTCATTGCTGATCTTAACGTGAAGTGTTGACCACTTGACTCCATTTCCTTCTTCCACCCTATAAAACCCAGGCACCAGAGTTTTTCACTTATGTAGTCAATTTGGTTAGGTACTAAAGATTTAAGACCAAATCAGATGCTTTCAAAATGATTCCCTAGGTTGTTAGGATACTGGACTATAACTTGTTCATTTTCCTTCTCCTAATCAAGAGTCTATTGGGTATATTAAATAGAAAAAGCATTAAGTTATCTGATCCTTCTCTTTTTCTTTAACCAAGACCATACCTAAACAAATCCAAATGATTATGTGTCCAATATATCTTCAAAGATCATTACAGAGTATTTCACAATTTCCTGGGCAACTCATTCGGTTGTTCTCACTGTAGTGAAACTGTCTAACCCAAAGTCTTTATGCTGGATCCAAAGCCCACTTTCTCTCATTCTCCTAGAGAAAGAAAAAGCAGCTGCTGATCAGCCTCTGAACACCAAAGGTTCATGAGACTACGTTAACTATTTTCACTTGACTTTCTTCTGTTTAAATAATCACAATGCCTTTAATGTCGAATAAGCTTATGAAAACCATCTAACCACTGTAGTTGCTCTTTTCTTAGCCTTGTAATGTTCTTTCCTTTAAATCATTAACTGTGAAATGACTGAAAATTGGGGAAAGGTAGCAATGTTTTAGAGGCAATTTTATTTTTGTAAAATTTCCAGCTAAGGATATTATAAAAGTTATTGATTGTTACATTCTATCTAAATAGAAGGGGTTGGATTACAAAAGAAAATGGGAGTTAACATGATTGCACATCCAAATACCAGACTAGTGACCTAGTAAATATGGGAAATTGCTGGAATTGGACAAAGAAAACGTTATGCATAGCAAAACTATGTTTGATGAGGAACTGAAGTATTCATCAAATCAGTTATGTTCAAAGCAAAGACGTTTGCATAATGAACAAAAAAGACTCTGGTCAAATAAATAACAGTTTGAAGTATATGGAGCATATTAAGGAATGAAGAAAAATAAGAGTTACCTACAGCATGACTGAGTGTTGTAGACTGCAGCATTAAAAAAGAATGCAGAGAATGGATTTGAATAAGATTCCACATCCAGCTGACTTTATGTAACAACTGCACTCTTCTACTTCACATTAACCTAGGGGAGTGCGCTATCCCTAGTTCTTAGTTACCTTATATGGTAATTAGCTATAAGAATGATTGTGTTGAAGGACTTCCCAGGTGGTGCAGTGGTTAAGAACCGGCCTGCCAATGCAGGGGACATGGGTTCGATCCCCGGTCCAGGAAGATCCCACACACCGAGGAGCAACTAAGCCCGTGTACCACAACTACTGAGCCTGTGCTCCAGAGCCTGTGAGCCACAACTATTGAGCCCATGTGCCACAACTGCTGAAGCCCATACGCCTAGAGCCCATGCTCCACACAAGAGAAGCTACTGCACTGAGAAGCCCATACACTGCAATGAAGAGTAGCCCCCACTTGCCACAACTAGAGAAAGCCTGAGCATAGCAACAAAGACCCAACACAGCCAATAAATAAATAAATAAATAACCGAGAAAAGAATAAAAATGATTGTGTTGAGTTTTGAGCAGGAGGTTATAACAGTCCAATAAATTTTAAATTGCAGTGTGATTTATCTGAACTCCTGAGAGTGAAGAAAACACTCTCAACTTGGAGTGGTGTTGAGACTGGGGATTTCCTATGGATTTTAATTGTACACTCAATTCTGTTCTTATTTTTAAATGATAACATATTGTTGCTGAGTCATGTTTAGTTTTGAATATATACCTAAACAAATAAGCAGTGGTTTTTCTTAAGAAAATTCCAAAAAACTAATTCTCCCTCATAACCATATTTCTGCTTGGACAGTCATCTGGAAACATTTTAAGGAATACAATCACCAACTGTAATCTCAATCTAAAAAGAAAGTACCCTCAAACCAATAACCTAGACTTCTACCTTAGCAAACTAGAAAGAGAGGAGCAAATCAAACCCAAAACAAGCAGAAAAAAGGAAATAATAAAGATTAGAGCAGGAGTTAATAAAATAGAGATAGAAAAAAAGAAAAAGAAAGAAATAAAACTAAAAGTTGATTCTTTGAAAAGATCAACAAAGTTGTCAAACCTTAAGCTAGCCTGATCAATAAAAAAAGAGAGAAGGCTCAGAGTATTAAAATCAGAAATGAAAACTTACGAAAATAAAAAGGATAATAAGGGAATACTATGAACAATTGTATTCCAACAAATTATATAACTTAGATTAAAAGAGCAGATACCTAGAAGGACTCAAAAACTATAGAAACTGAATCAAGAAGAAATGACCTATAACTAGAGATTGAATTAGTAATCAATAACTTCTCACAAAGAAGAACCCAGAACTAGATGGCTTTGCAGGTGAATTCTACCAAATGTTTAAAGTAAAATGCTTCATCAGTCCTTCACAAACTCTTCCAAAAGACAAAAGAGGAGGAAACACTTCCCAAACCATTCTTTTAGGCCAGTATTACTCTCATGTCAAAAACAAAGGCATCACAAGAAAAGTACAGTACAGATGAATATCCCTTATGAATACTAAAGTAAAACTCCTCAACAAAATATGAGCAAAACAAATCCAGCAACATACAGAGATTATACACTATGAAAAACTGGAATTTATTCCAGGAATGCAAGGTTGATTCAACAAACAAAAACAATACAGACATACCTTGGAGGTATTGCAGTTGCAGTTCCCAGACCACTGCAATAAAGCGAGTCACACAAATTTTTTGGTTTCTCAGTGCATATAAGAGCTATGTGCAATAGCATTATGTCTAAAAAAAAGTACATATCTTAATTTAGATTTTTGTTAGTTTAAAAATACAAACAAAAATATTACAATAGTAACATCAAAGATCATTGATCACACATCACCATAACAAAAATAATAATAATGAAAAAGTTTGAAATATTGAAAGAATTACCAAAATGTGACATAGGCATAAAGTAAGGAAATGCCGTTGGAAAAATGGCACTGATGGATTTGCTTGATGCAGGGCTGCTGCAAGCCTTCAACTTGTAAAAGAAAAAAGACAAAAAAAAGCAGTATCTTCGAAGTACAATAAAGTGAAGTACAATAAAATGAGGTATGCTTGTACACCATATTAATAAGTAAAATATCATATTAACAAATAAAACAATGTAATATACCACATTAATGAACAAAACATGATCATCTCAATAGATGAAGAAAAGGCACTGGACAAAAATCCATCATCTCTTTATGATAAAACACTCAACACGCTAGGAACAGAAAGGCACTTCCTCAACCTGATAAAAGGCATCTGGGAAAAACTCACAGCTAACATCATACCTAATGTTGAAAACTAAGAGCTTTCTGCCTAAGATCAGGAACAAGATAAGGATATCTGCTCTTGCCACTTCTACTCAATATTATACTGGAAGTTCTAGTTGGGGCAGGGAAAAAGAAATAAAAGGCATTCAGAATAGAAAAGAAGAAGGAGAACCATCTCTACTCACTGATGATGGATTTTGTATACAGAAAAATCCTAAAGAATACACACACACACTAGAACTAAGGTTACAAGACAGAAGATTAATATACAAAAATCAACTGGATTTCTATACACTAGCAATGAACAATCAAAGGAAACAATTCCATTTATAATAGCATCAGAAATAATAAAATTCTTAGGAAAAATGTTAATAAAAATAGTGCAAGACTTCTATTACCATATGACCCAGCAATCCCACTACTGGGCATATACCCAGAGAAAACCATAATTCAAAAAGACACATGCTCTGTGAACAAAGTAAACTAATAAGTTTTAACAGTATTAGTACTAGGAGCTGATTCCACGAATGATTTGCCAGCCTTACTTCATTTTGCCCCCTATTTTGGTAATCTAAACTTTACTTTTTCTAGTAGGACGGATATAGCATTTGCCAACTATGACAGAAGAACACTGTAACCTTGAAAGGCATCCAAGCAGTTTTACAGAATTAGGTCCTAATGTCTGTAAATCTCAGGTTGAAGAAACCACAGAAAGAATACCTGGATTGCTAATGAAAAAGCTGTCTGTTTACAGGAGGGTAAGATGACAATAAAAGCAGAGAGCAAGCCTCTAAAAAGTCTTGAGTATATGTATACATCTGAAATAAACCAGAAATTTGTTACCTTAAAAAAAAAAAACACACATGCAGCCCAGTGTTCACTGCAGCACTATTTACAATAGCCAGGTCTTGGAAGCAACCTAAATGTCCATCAACAGATGAACGGATAAAGAAGATGTGGTACATATATACAATGGAGTATTAGCAAACGAAAATGGGACATTTGTAGAGACATGGATGGACCTAGAGACTTTCATACAGAGTGAAGTAAGTCAGAAAGAGAAAAACAAATATTGTATATTAACGCATAAATGTGAAATATAGAAAAATGGTACAGATCAACCGGTTTGCAAGGCAGAAATAGAACAAACATATGGACACCAAGGGGGGGAAGTGGGGGGTGGGGGGTTTGGGAGGATGAACTGGGAGATTGGGATTGCTATATATACATTACTAATAAGAAAAAAATATCAAATTGTATACTTTAAATATATGCAGTTTATTGTATGTCAATTATATCTCAATAAAAGTTCTTAAAAAAAGAAAAAGAAAAAATAAAAACAGTGCAAGACTTCTATATGTAAAACTATATAACACTGGTGCAAGAAATTAAAGAAGATCTAAATAAATGGAAAGACATTCATGGACTGGAAGATGATATTGTTAAAATAACAAAACTCCCTAAATTGATTTATAGATTCTACACAATCTCTATCAAAAACCTAGCTGCCTTCTTTGCAGAAGTTGACAAATTGATCCTGAAATTCACCTGGAAACATAAGGGACCCAGAATAGCTAAAAATAATCTTGAAAAGGAAGAACAAAGTTGAAGGACTCATTTTTTTTCACTACAAAGCTATGGTAATTAAGACAGACATAAGGACAGACATATAGACCTGGCATAAGGACGGACATATAGATCAATAGAATAGAAATGGAGTCCAGAAATACTTACATTTATCATCAACTGATTTTTGACAAGGGTGCCCTGATAATTCAATGGGGGAAATAATAGTCTTTTTAACAAACGGTACTGGGACAAGTGGATATCCACATGCAAAAGAGTAAAGTTGGACCCCCTGTCTCAGACACATAAAAAATTAACTCAAACTGGATTAAAGACTAAAGCTAGGGACTTCCCTGGTGGTGCAGTGGTTAACAATCAGCCTGCCAATGCAGGGGACACAGGTTTGGTCCCTGGTCTGGGAAGATACCACATGCCGTGGAGCAACTAAGCCCGTGTGCCACAACTACTGAGCCTGCATGCTGCAACTACTGAAGCCCTTGTGCCTAGAGCCCATGCTCTGCAACAAAGAGAGGCTACCACAATGAGAAGCCCTCGCACTGCAACAAAGAGTAGCCCCTGCTCACCACAACTAGAAAAAGCCCACACGCAGCAACAAAGACCTAACACATAAATAAGTAAAGTTAAAAAGAAAAGAGAGAGACTAAAGCTAAGTGCTTAAACTATAAAACTCTTAGAAGAACCTTTCAGAAGAAAACACTGGCGTGAACCTTCATGACCTTGGATTAGGCAAAGCTTTCTTAGATATAACACTAAAAGCACAAGCAATAAAAGAAAAAATAGATAAATTAGATTTCATCAACATTTAAAAACTTCTGTGGGACTTCCCTGATGGCTCAGTGGTTAAGAATCCACCTGTCAATGCAGGTGACATGGGTTCGACCCCTGTTCCAGGAAGATCCCACATGCTGCAGAGCAACTAAGCCTGTGTGCCACAACTACTGAGACTGTGTGCTGCAACTCCTGAAGCCTAGAGCCTGTGCTCCACAACAAGAGAAGCCACCGCACTGAGAAGTCTGTGCACTGCAGGGATGAGTAGCCCCTGCTCGCTGCAACTAGAGAAAGCCTGCATGCAGCAATGAAGACTCAACACAGCCAATAAATAAATAAATAAATAAATAAATATTTTTGTGCTTCAAAGTTTTCATCAATAAAATGAAAAGAAAACCTGCAGAATAGGAGAAATATTTGCAAATCATACAAGTGATAAGGGCCTAGTATCCAGAATATATAAAAGTTCTTACTATTCAAAAACCCCACAAAGAGCTCAATTTAAAACATGAGCAAAGGATTTAGAGACATTTCTCCAAAGAAGAAATATCTTCTTTCATGTGCCAATAAGCACATGAAAAGATGTTCAACATCATTAATCATTAGAAGGCAAACAAAACCACAATGACAGTATATACATATACCAGAATATTACAGAGCCTTAAAAAGGAAGGAAATTTGAACATATGCTACAACATGGATGATTCTTAAGGATATTATGCTAGTAAAATAAGCAAGTCAGAAAAAAAATACTGTCTGATTCTACTTATATGAGGTACCTAGAGCAGTCAAATTCATAGAGACAGAAAGCAGAACTGTGACTGCCAGGTGCTAGGGAAGGAAGAATTAGGAGTTATTGTTTAATGAGTACAGAGCTTCAGTTTTGCAAGATGAAAAGAGTTGGATGGATGGATGATGGTGGTAGTAGCATAATAATATGAATGTACTTTAAGGTCACTGAACTGTATACTCAAAATGGCTAAGATGGCAGATTTTACATTATGTATAGTTTACCACAATTTGAAAAAAGTGTTATATAGTTGCCAAATATTTGGGAATTTTCCAGTTATCTTTCAGTTATTGATGGTAGTTTAGTTTCATTATGGTCACAGGAGATACATGCTTTATATGACTTAAATCCTTTAAAATTCACTGATACCTCAAAACAAAAGAAAACAACAAAAAAACAAGAGATACCACTTCACACTCACCAGGATGGCTATAAGAAAAAAGACACACAAGGGACTTCTCCGGTGTTCCAGTGGTAAAGAATGCAGGGGACTTGGGTTTGATGCCTGGTCGGGCAACTAAGTGCATGTGCCACACCTACTGAGCTCGCATGCCTCAACTAGAGAGAGAAAAAAACCTGCACCTCACAACGAGAGAGAAGCCCACGCCACACAATGAAGCCTGCACCTCAACAAAAGATCCCAAATGCCTCAATGAAGATCCCATGTGCTGCAACTAAGACCTGATGCAGCCAAAAAAAAAAAAAAAGACAATGAGTTGTTGACAACATATGGAGAAATTGGAATTCTCCCATATTGATAGTGGGAATGTAAAATGGTGCATCTGGAAAACTGCTTTGGCAGTTTCTCAAAAGTTATTCATGGAGTTATCATGTGACCCAGCAATTTACTGCTAGGTATATAATACCCAAGGGAATTGAAAACAATGTTTACATAAAAACAGGTACATAAATGTTCACAGCATCATTATTTATAACAGCTAAAAAGTAGAAACCACCTAAATGTTCATGAATTGATGATTGGATATATACAATGTGTTATATCCATACAATGGAATTTTTTTTAAACAATTATTATTTATTTTTTTGGCCACGCTGCGAGGCTTGTGGGATCTTAGTTCCCTGACCAGGGATTGAACCTGGGCCCTGGCAGTGAAAGCACAGAGTCCTAACAATTGGACCACCAGGGAATTCCCCATACAATGGAATATTACTCAGCCATAAAAAGGAATGAAGTACTGATATAAGCTACAATACGGATAAATCTTAAAAACATGTCAAGTGAAAGCCAAACACAAAAGGCCACGTATTGTATGATTCTATTTACATTAAATGTCCATAAGAGGCAAATCCATAGAGATAGAAATGAGGTCAGTGGTTGCCAGGGGCTGGGGGGATGAAGACTGAAATGTTCTGGAATTAGTGTACATCTTTATGAATATACTAAAAACCACTGTATTACATGCTTTAAAGGGTGAATTTTACAGAATGTGAATTATATTCCACTTTTTTTTAATAAATTTATTTATTTACTTATTTTATTGGCTGTGTTGGGTCTCTTTTGCTGCACGTGGGCTTTCTTTTAGCTGCTGTGAGTGGGGGCTACTCTTCGTTGTGGTGTGCGGGCTCCTCATTGCCATGGCTTCTCTTGTTGTGGAGCATGGGCTCTAGGCACATGGGCTTCAGTAGATGCAGCACATGAGCTCAATAGCTGTGGTGCATGGGCTTAGTTGCTCTGCAGCATGTGGGATCCTCCTGGAGCAGGGATAGAACCCATGTCCCCTGCATTGGCAGGCGGACTCCCAACCACTGCGCCACCCAGGAAGCCCTATATTCCAACTTTTTAAAAAAATCCCTTCAAGTATTCTCATCACTCATTCTAGGAGTGATGGAATTTAATTTAGAGGCTAGATGATATCAACACATAAAAAGACTAGCAAAACAAAATAATTGTTAAAAAGAACATATATAATAAAATGATTATTAGTCATCAAGAATAAGCTACAAGTCTAATTAAGGGGAAAACATGATGGCATTTTCCTTGCAGTTTTCCAAATCAATATTTGTTTTTCTGCATTCTTTTATTCTCTCTTTAAATTGAGGGGTGGGAGGCACAGTAGAGAAAGATGAGCTATACTGCCATCTGATCCTTTTCCCTCAATAAGGTTAATTAATCTTTGAGGCTGCCACCTCCATTTACTAAATCGGAGGAACTTACCCTACATAACTGGTAGCAAAGCTAATTGGAACATAGCTCTTGCTATGACTTGCAATAATTCTTTTTTTTCCAACAGGCACTTCATATATGAGCATGAAACAGGAGGAAATGACTTGCAAGTAATTAGAAAAAGAGGTAGTGACACTTAACATTCATATTTTAAAGATTTAAGTTTGAATTTTAAGTACCAGAGTCTCAGGAGTGTGACACTTGGCAAGTTCTGCAGTCAACTCATTATCTTTGGGGTTGGAGATACATTGGGAAGGCAATAGCCTGATACCCCCTATGGAAGACAGAAGGCAAACTGAGATTGCATCTGTGTGTGCCTATTGAGGGAATATTAGTGATGTTAAGGCAGAGGCTGTCAATAGTTTGTTCATCCCCTCAACTACTCCCTAAATATCTAATAGGAATACCAGGCTCCATGTTCAATGTTATCATTACTTACCCCAGAATGGATAAAGTATTTTCATTAGAAAAGCTTCACCTGGAAAAGGTAATTGTTCTTTAAAAGCTAAAATGAGCAGAAAGGAATTAAGTAGGGGAATGGGAGAGGTTGAAGAGAGAAAGAGGTTTGAAGAAAATGCAGCAGCTATAGAAGAAGTAATTACGTAAATTACATAAACGTCACAAGTTCATTTAAATGTGATCTCTTTGATCAATGTTAACTTTCCTACAAGAACTATGACTTGGTTTGACAATGCCACAACAGGGAGAACTCGGGAAGCCCTCTATTCCCCTTTGGAAAAGAGAAGCTCGTCCTTATGTGTCTAGGTACTCAAGTACCACTGTTAGAAAAGACCAATGATAACAGCAGACAAATCTTCCACTTGTATTATTTTACCCACTGCAAAGCATTTTCATGTCCATTGTTTTACAAACCACCTCTTTGCCATCCAGCTACCAAATAGCCAGCTCTCCCAATGCATATTTTTCAGGAAAATGTCCCTTGTTCCCATGCTCATAACCTTGGTATGTCCCCAAAGCCTGTAGCCACATACCTGAGTGTACTTGCGGAAAAACACCCCTTGCACCTTCCCAAAAACTTCATAATCCACTGATATCAGGGTGTCCCCTTCTGCCATGTTCATGGTCAGATCTGTCAGAGACCAGCAAAGCAGAAAAATAAAGACTCATTATCCTACTCCCGGGCTCCCAATCCTGAGGCAGACACATTCATACCTCTCCATCCTTAACCACTGCGACTTCTCCCTGACCTTAAGGTACCCGCACTTCGGGGTAAGTAGGCGGTTACGTGTAAGGGCAGGTGTGTGAGGTAACAGGAAGACATCTGGGCTAGGGAGTCCACAGAGACCTCTTTTGGGGCAATCACCTGCTTAATCAGTTACCTCCCTACACCCAACCCCGGTCCCGCTCCCTCTCCATCCCTCTGTCTTCCCACGGACCTGGCTTCCTCGTCCCCGCCAGAATCCCCTCCTATTAATATTTTAGGGCTAACTGAACTGATAGGCACCCACCCCACCCCCGCTCCAGGCCCCGTCCTAGGCTCACCCTCCTGCTCTTCCTCTCAAGGGGCCGGGACCACTGCCGAGACCACCAGGCCAACTGTCCCCCCCAAGCCGCGCAACCGCCGCGCCCGGAAGCTTAGAACGCGGCTCCTCCTTCGCTGTCTCTCATGCCCGTCACCTCTATCGGCCAATCACGTACGACGTCCTCGGCCCAGAGCCCGCCCAAAGGCTGGGATTTCGGGACGCGAGTGTCTAGGAGCCCCAGAGACGCCGGGTCCAGGGTGTCGGCAGCGGTTCTACAGACCGAGCCCTTAACCCACCTCAGTCACGAAGCGCATGCCTTTTTAAAAAATTTTCTCGTGGGGAAAGACAAAGACGAAGAAGCACTTGAGGTAAATCCAGTATATTCTGTAAATATTTACGGAGAGCCTTTGTGTTCCACGCACAGTTCTAGGTGGTTGACGTACATTAATGAACAAAAAGGATCCCTGGACCGGAGGAGCTTAAATTCTGGAGACAGACTAAACACCATAAACAAACGAACAAACAAGTAGAAGACATACAGCTTTTCTGTCCCTTTTCTCAGTTCTCCAATTCTAGGTCATGGCTAAGTCTGGAATTGGTAGCAGCGGAGATAAGTGTATACGAGGTCCCAGTGGAGGTTATTTCTCCCTCTGTGATTCTGGAAGCTGCCCGCCAGAGTCTACCTTACTAAGAAAACTCCAAACAATGCTTATTTAAAGCAATCAATTAATCATAACCACAAGAAAAATAACCCAGGGCTCCAGAATCACAACGGAATCAGTCAATCTAGGCCAAGTGACCAAGCGGCATGAATTTCTTTTGGGAGAAGGGAATTGTCAGGGAAAGTTGTGGGTGATGATTGTTAAAAGTGGGGTCACCTTATAGAGAACTAATGAGAACAAACTGTATAGCACAGGGAACTCTACTTAATGCACTGTGGTGACCTAAATGGGAAAGAAATCCAAAAAAGAGGGGATATATGTATATGTATAGGTATAGCTGATTAATTTTGCTGTAGAAACACAACATTGTAAAGCAACTATACTCCAATAAGGATTAATTAAAAAAAAAAGTAGGGTCACCTTGCAGGCATTTGAATCCAGAGACCCTTATGATTAAGAATATGTATGGGGCTTCCCTGGTGGCACAGTAGTTAAGAATCTGCCTACCAATGCAGGGAACATGGGTTCAATTCCTGGTCCAGGAAGATCCCACATGCCTCGGAGCAACTAAGCCTGTGCACCACAACTACTGAGCCTGTGCCGTAGAGCCCGTGAGTCACAACTTTTGAGCCCATATGCCACAACTACTGAAGCCTGCATGCCTAGAGCCCAAGCTCCACAACAAGAGAAGCCACAATGAGAAGCCCATGCAGCGCAATGAAGAGTAGCCCCGCTCACCACAACTAGAGAAAGCCCGCACACAGCAACAAAGACCCAACGCAGCCAAATAGAAAATAAATTTATTAAAAAAAAAGAAGAATGTGTATGAAGAAAAACTGTGGTGTTTATCGTTGCTCTTTGGAGCGCTTGTCCTTCATAAGGTCCCATGTGTGAATATGCCAGGTTGGCAGACATGACAAGGTGGGATGGATTTGCATTGGAAGCCATGGAGATTCATTATTCCATTAGTTCCCTACTAGGAAGTGAGGATCCAGATCCTGGAGAACCATATAACCTCAGTGCTGGCATGGGGGTGGGAGTGGGTGGGAAGCTGGATTGAATTGTTATGCTTGGCAATATTTGAAAATAACACTGCACAGAGTAATTGGCTGATGTTAAAATTTATGTTTAAAAAACTAGTTTCTCTGTAGAATTAACCTATTGAGTATCTGCTATGTATATACCCTGTAGGATATACAAAGATGGATGGTATATAATCTTTGTCCTCAAAGAGTTTTTTATTTAGTGTAAGGGACAAATACACTTGCAAATGATGACAATACAATGCACAACATGCTAATTCATTTCCATGAGCATCCATTGAGAGCTCCTCAAGAGCCAGCCCTGTGCTATAACAAGGACAGAAAATATTATGAGAGCACAAAGGGGCAACGAGATTCATTCTAGCTGGGAAGACTGGGAAAGCGTTCTTGGAGGAAACAGCATATTATCCAAGGTTACACAACCAGAAACAGTAAGTGATGGAGTTAGGATTTAGTTCCAAGCAGTCTGAGTACAGAGCCTACTCCCATGAATGTTATGCTCTACCACCTCCTAGTACGTGGAGCTGGGAGTAAGGCCACTGAGGTAAGAAAGTGCAAGTAGTCAGGTGTGGTTGGACCAGGGTTTCTCAACCCTGGTTGCACATTAGGACCTTGGGGGAAGCTTTGCAAAACACTGATACTCAGGCCTTACTTCCAGAAATTGCTTTCCAGGGAGTCCTAAAGCACAGCCAGGGTTCAGATCCCCTGGGCTAGACTCTGGAGAGGCAAGACTGGACAGGTAGGCTGGACCTAATCTGGCAAGTTGAAATACCATGCTAAGTTACACATTTCAACTTTATCCTTTAGGTAAAGAAGAAGCCACTGGGTAGGAGAATTATGGGGTCAGAAGTATTTAGGATAATTATTCTGGCAGCAGCAAGAAGGACGGGCTTGGAGAGCAGATGAATAGCTGTTAGGAGAGTGGTGCCGTCCCAATGAGAAGTGAGGAAGAAACTCACCTACGGTAGTAGAAATGTAAGGGAGGGGACATATGTAAGAGACATTGTAGAATAACTTCAACAAAGCCCACTGACCAGTTAGAGAGAGGGGGTGACCAAGAGGAAAGAGTGGAAGATGACATGCTTTCAGCATGAGAGGGAACACTGGAGAAGTAGATTGGGGAATGGGGAGGTGATCACAAGTTCTTTTTCTGTGATATTGAGTTTGAGGTTTCTGAGGAACATTCATGTGGAAATTTGGGAGTTTGAGTCAGTAACTAAGGAGAGAGAACTAAGCTATCATTTAAACATAGGTGAGACCTGAAATTTCAGCATTTGGTTGAAATCATTAAGGAAGAGAATGTTCGAAACTGCATTTATGTGAGAAATGAGGCAGCCTTGGAGAACAACTACATTTGGGGCAGGTAGGGAAAAGACATAAGTGCAAAGACATGAAAGAAGAAACCAAGAAGGCACACAGGAGCAAGAGAGAAGAGAGCTCCAACAGAGAGAAAAGTCAATAATGTCAAATGAGTAAGCTGACGAAATAGCAGCTTTTTGTCTTTAGGGTCACGAGAAGGTCACTCGGTAGCCTGGCAGTTACATAAAGTGGAAAGTGGGGGAACCAGACCACAGTGAACTGGACAATGAGGGGGAGTCAAGGAAGTGGGAGCAGCAAATGTAGAGTTTTCTATTAAGAAGTCTTGTGGAGAAGAGGAGAAGGGAATGGGATCCTAGGGTGAGAGGTCAGGTCAAGAGAAATGAGGCTTTTTTTTGCAGGGCAAAGTTAAGCATATTTTAAAACCAAAGAAGAGTGTGTGGATAGGTACAACTTGAAGTTACAAGATGGAGGGGTAAAGTGAGTCAATTCCTCAAGGATACTATAGGGGACAAGTCAAGAGAACTCAAGGAAAGACAAAGATTCTTCTTCCTCAGAAAAAAGAGGGAAAGAAGTCAAGATGGAGTGAGGCACCCTGGGAAATTCTGCCAGGCTGGAAGGGAGCTTCTGGAGTTGATGACAGGCGAGCCCCATGCTGAGATAATTGGGACCTTGAGAAGAGTGGGAAATGTCTGGAAATGCATACATGGAGAAGGCAGTGGAGAGTCAACTAGGAAAGAAAACAAGGCTTAAAAGGACGGCCTTGGAGCGCCACCAAGGAATTTCCTTGTAACATGTAAAAGCTGTAATATGACATGTTGAAGTATTAACACCGACCACTGCTGTCTATATTATTTTCCATGTGCATAAATCTTTTAAGTAGTTACAGAGAAAAAAGTAAGCTGCCTGTTCCAAACAGCTTACACAAATGAAGTATGAACACAAATAAACTCTTCTGATGCTAACAATTTATGAAGTATCTTCGGTGCTAAAACCAGGTTAAACTGAGTATTTTTGATCTGATAGTTAACTTTATTATCATTACACTTGTCTGAGTCATTCTTGGGCCCTAAGAAGAGAGGGCTAGGGTTACCACGTGAGAGTAAAACATTATATCAAAATAATTAGATTGGCTACAAAAACTTCCCCGGAAAGATACTGCGTAGCAAAACCTAGCCGAGTTGCTAAAATCGGACGCAAGCTCCAGACTAATTGCAAGGAAAAGCATGGAGAGATAGTATACAGCCGTACCTGGGGCCCGTACAAAGCAGCCGCGCGTGCTAAGAAAGGCTATCAGCAGGCCCACACCCGCTAAGAAGGCCGACACCGGAATCCTGCGGCAGAATGACTTGAGGGCACACCTAGGCGCTCCTACTGTCGCCAGAGGAGGGCACACCCCAGGATCTGAGAGCATCGCTCCGAGAAAAATACAAGCTCTTTGACGGAGTCCCAGAAAAGTCTCTCCCACCCCCTTCCTCCGTTCCCTAAGGGCAGGGCAGGATGAAGCTGCAGAGCTGGCGGGACACCAGGTCAAGTGACACTCTGGTTGACCGCACCCGCGCCCGGGGCTGCTCCCGGTGGCGCGCAGACTGCGCTTGCGCACGCTCCCCCTCCCCTCCCCCGCGGAATTCACCGCGAGGCGGGGCTGGGCGCGCACGCGCTCCTGTCTCTAGGCAACGGGAATAACGGAGGCCAGCTGAGAGCGCCTGCGCGGCCGGCTGTTGCGGGAGGGTGTGTAGTCGCCAAAACTAAGTCTTGGGGTTTCCCCTGAGCAGGAGCGGTCCCTGAGAGCCTCAGGTACGCGGAAGGGCGGGAAGACATGGGGTCAGCACCTCGATGTCCCAAGGGCCCGACAGACTGAAGAGCGAGGGCTTGTCCCCAAAGCGGAGTCTCCAGTGGGGGCTCCCCGGCTGAGCCCTCCGGGGCCGAACGCGACTTCCGCATTCCGGATCTGAAACCGGCGGCAGCCAGATCAGGTGGTCCCCGCCTCTTAGGTTACAGACCCTCCGCCGTCTGTGCTGCGGGAACTCCTAGGGTGAGGGTCTGCCAGCCAGGCACCTGCTACAGGCCCTGAGCCGTCTTTGTGCTTTTTGGGGTCAAGCATGGTTCTAGCAGGCGTGAAGTCCTGAGACATCCTTGTGCCAGTCACTTACCAATGGGCCGCAGTTTTCTCACCTGTAAAATGATGGGGCTGGACTCTGAATCCTAAGGTCCCTCAATTCCAGTCCTGTAACTCTGAGCGAACCCCTCAGTTTATGGGTGAAGAAACGAGCCAGCGAGGGGAGGCTGCTTGTCCTGTGTCACAGGCCTAAAAACTGACTTTCAATCCAACACCTTTCCGCGTACTAGGGAGTATACTGTGTATGACAGAGGCGGATATTGATATAAAGGAAAGCTAGGTGACAGGAACACCTGCATCATATTCCTTTTTCTGTCCTCAGGACCTAATAAACACCCACAGCACATGATAAGTGTTCGCCAAATGCTTATTTTTTAAATTAATTAATTAATTTATTTATTTATTTATGTATTGGCTGCTGTTGGGTCTTTGTTGCTGCACATGGGCTTTCTCTAGTTGCTGAGAGCAGGGGCTCCTCATTGTGGTGGCTTCTCTTGTGGAGCATGGGCTCTAGGCACGTGGGCTTCAGTAGTTGTTGCACACGGGCTCAATTGTTGTGGCTTACGGGCTCTAGAGCACAGGCTCAATAGTTGTGGCACATGGGCTTAGTTGCTCCGCAGCATGTGGAATCTTCCCAGAGCAGGGCTCGAACCCGTGTCCCCTGCATTAGCAGGTGGATTCTTAACCACTGTGCCACCTAGGAAGTCCCCAAATGCTTATTGAATGAAAGCTCTGGCAGATCCAGCACCACTGTCCCTAAAGAGTCTAAGGGAAAATGTGGGTAGGACAAATGTAGAAACAGTTTACTTCAGCAGTCGAGGTGAACCTCAGACAAACTCCTCACATATGTCTGGTTTAAATCTCCTCTAGGTTTCAGTCCAAGCTCCGAATGGCTGGTCTCCAGTTGGCGCTGCCTCTGCCTGTGGGCATTATGCTCCCACATAATAAAGCGGAAGCTCCAGAGCTCCACTCAACGAAACAAGATCCCCATGAAAAAGGTGACTCTTCCCAGCAGTCCTCTATGAGGCACCTGAGGAACAATTTCCAGCAGAAGCTTTTGAGCAATGAGGAGCTGATGCTGGATAATCTCTACACTCACCCCAAATGGAACACCTGCACAAAAGCCCGGAGCTACTCTTATCCCCATTGTGCTGGAATCAGCCCGCAAGATGCAAGGAGCAATCCTCAGGGCCAAGCAAAGGGTTCGTTTTACTTATCAGGGCCCCAGTCCTGGTACCCCAAAGCAAATCACCAGGAGCTCATCCCCTTTACAAAGAAGCGAGTTGGGGTGGACCGGGCATACCCACTGAAACCTGTGTTTCACCGGAAGTCCCATAGTACAGGTGAGGCTGGCACTGATGGGAACCAGAACATCTCTCCAAGACCCCCTGGGCAAAGAAAGTTTTCATATAGTGGCTTCAGTTCAAGGAACTGGGTGAATTCATCTGTAGCTGGTACCGTTGCTGCCACGCAGGAGGAAAGGGTCATTGCAGACCCCAACAGGACAGAGTGGATGCAGATCCAAAGACTGGAAGCTGCAGGGGAGAGTTTAGAGGAGGAAATCCGCAGAAAAGAGACTCTACTGAGGGAAAAGCTGAAGAAGACAGAGGAGGAACTCAGAAGGATCCAGAAGGAGAAAGAACAGGCTGAGGAAAACGAAAAGAGAGAGCTGCACAGAATGGTCCTCTCCGGGAGGAGAGTTACAGGCAGTAGCAACACCACATACAAACCTGTCTTCTCCCCAGAATTCATGTCCGAGGACGTCTTCAGTAGAGACAAGGGAGAGGATGAAACTTGGGGACGATTTCAAGAAAGTTCTAGTCCATTCCAGTTCTCTGATTATGAAATTCAGAAGCTCAAAAGAGAAAGACTGGTGGCAAGCAATAACAAAATCCGAGACCGAGTCTCAGGGCCATTGAAGGGGAAGTTTTGTCAAGCTTCAGAAGCACCACTCAGGGCTTTGTGGAGATCCACCAGCAATTCTAGCTTGCCTAGGGCACCAGACTCCTTGGGCTCCAGCTGTTCCACTGAAGAGCCAGAACTGGGTGAGTGCAGCCACTGTGGCCGAAAGTTTCTCTTGCTTAGGCTGGAGAGACACTCCAACATCTGCTGCAGGATGCAGGGTTCCAAGAGAAAAGTGTTCGACTCCTCCAGGGCCCGGGCAAAGGGCACAGAACTAGAGCAGTACTTGAACTGGAAGGGACCAGTCTCAGTCAAGGTAACAAGGGCCTTATGGATTTGCCTTTGAGTGGGAATCATTTTAAGAGCCTGTTATATCCTCATCCATTTTCTTTAGAAAAATGTCATGTGTCTTTTGGGGAGAACGTGAGAATTATCATTTGATTTATTGATTACTACTGTGTGCCACTCACAGTGGTGGGAGCTTTTCATATGATCCTCACCACAACCCTGTGAAGATTTCATTATCTCTTATCAGTTCAGAAATCAAGCCTCAGAGAGGTTAATGTGCTTGAGATCACAAACAGCTTTAAATGGCAGTCAGCATAGCATATAAATCTGGGTCAGAATGACTCTAAAAATCTAGACTTTAAAAATATATGTGCTTTTGATTATGAAGTAATAAACTGTAGAAAATCTAAAAGAATGAAAAATATAAAGGAAAATATTATGAAGCATTTCACTACCCTGAGAGAATTCCTCACTCTTTGCAATATATTCTGCCACCCCCCAAGATTAGGACTTGTTACCACTCCTATAACTGTATCTACTTTTTCAAGACTGGCTAATTTTGATATACCTTCTTAGTAGATATATGAAACACAATTAAGTTGGGAATTCTTTTTCTCCCCGTTTAGAGTGTAAACACCTTAAAGGTAGAGGACTTTATTTTCTTTTTAATAATTTTTATTGGAATATAGTTGATTTATAATTTTGTGTTAGTTTCTACTGTACAGCAAAGTGAATCAGTTATACATATGCATATATTCACTCTTTTTAGATTCTTTTCCCATATAGGTCATTACAGAGTATTGAGTAGAGTTCCCTGTGCTCTACAGTAGGTCCTTATTAGTTATCTATTTTATATATTGTAGTGTATATATCTTGATCCCAATCTCCCAATTTATTTCCACCCCCACTCCCCCCGGCAACCATAAGTCCGTTCCCTACGTCTGTGACTCTATTTCTGTTCTGCAGACAAGCTCACTGTACCATTTTTTTTTAGATTCCACATATAAGTGATATGATATTTGTCTTTGTCTGACTTACTTCATTTAGTATAATAATCTCTAGTTGCATCCATGTTGCTGCAAATGGCATTATTTCATTCTTTTTCATAGCTGAGTAATATTCCACTGTGTATATGTACCACATATTCTTTGTCCACTCCTCTGTTGATGGACATTTAGGTTGCTCCTATGTCTTGGCTATTGTAAATAGTGCTGCTATAAACACTGGGGTGCATGTATCTTTTAGAATTATGGTTTTCTCCGGATATATGCCCAGGAGTAGGATTGCTGGATTAGAGGACTTTATCTAGGACAGAACATTCCTAGCTGCAGAAAAAAGTTGTAAAAAGTAACATCAAGATACTTCCATACATTTGGGGGAACTTCATAGGCACACTTGGACAGTCAGATCTGGAGAAGATTGTCTGGTAAATAAGTCTACCACCCTGTCAAGGTTATAACACTGGGGTTGTAAATGAGTGTTTCTCAAAGTGTGGCATGCTGACAAACATTTTTTATTTCAATTTTAATGTGTATTAGAAAAAAAATACCGTATGGTAACTCATATATATGGAATCTAAAAACAAGGTACTGATGAACCAAGTGACAGGGCAAGAATAAAGATGCAGATGTAGAGAACGGACTTGAGGACATGAGGTAGGGGGTGAAGGAGAAGCTGGGATGAAGTGAGAGAGTAGCATTGACATATATACACTACCAAATGCAAAATAGATAGCTAGTGGGAAGCTGCTGCATAACACAGGGAGATCAACTCGATGATGGGTGATAACTTAGAGAGGTGGAATAGGGAGGGTGGGAAGGAGCCATGGAAGGGAGAGGATATGGGGATATATGTATAAATACAGCTAATTCACTTTGTTGTACAGCAGAAACTGGCACAACAGTGTAAAGCAATTATACTCCAATAAAGAGCTTAAAAAAAAGAAGAAAACATAGTCCTTGATTTCTAGAAATCATGAATTTAAAGAAAAATAGTAAGGGGGATAAAGTGAAAGTGGTATGCAAATAATCAAAATGTGGGAAAGCCTAGACCATATGATCTCAAAGCCCTGTCCAGCTCTAAGAGTCTTGTAAACTATGAGAGCATTATTCTATTTTCATTTCCTTCCAACCCTCCCCCTGCTGCGCTAGCACCTCTTGTCTGTTAGCACTTTACAGTTTATGTGTGTATTTGCGGGGCCTTTAAAAACGCACATTTATGTGATGATTGTTAAGAGAAGTCTTTTGCAGTTAGAGTTATTTCTTTCAGTACAATATGGGAGGTCACTACAAGAAAGTTCTTTCCATGTTTAGCAATGATCTCCCTGAAATCCGGTTTCCAACGAAAAGTCAACATTTTGCTCTTGCAGATAATGATATGATCACCAGTTTCTGTTCTTTCCTGTTTTCTTTCTGGTCAACACAGTAGTCCACTGGGGTATTCTCTGTCCCACTATAGTGGTTTATTTCTGGCCAGAAGTTAAAAGAATCTTGTGTTTCTTAAATTCCCAAATGCAGTAGTAATAAAGCAAAAGAAATTGGGTTTCTGAGATCAGATGCCCTAGCTTTGTGGAAACTAATTTGAGGAAATATGTTGCATTGAGGACATCAAGGCAGAAAGGATCTGGATTGAGATGCACTCCCCTCCGTGGACGGTCCCAAGTCTTAAACAAAGCTTTGTGCCTTTGTAAGCTGAGTGGTTTATGTCTCTCTGGCATTCCTTCAGTACTCACAAGGACAGATGATTTTTCTTTTATCCTTTAATATTCACATAACTTCCAGCAGACTTATACTTCTGGTCTCTCTACTGGACCTTACACATTTGAGCATAGAGGCTACATCTTTATGCTTTTGATTAATAAGTGTTAACTGAATAAACTTCAATATAATGAAGAATTAAAGTATAAGCTGAGGAACTTTCCCCTAATTCAGTTCTAAAGGTTCCTAGATACCATCTCTCACACTCTGATTCCCTTGCGTTGTCAGTTTCAGTAAGACTGTCCAGATGGAACCTTCCTTTTCCTCTGGTAACATCTCTTCCTATATTCACCCCCAAGCAGCTACTTGCCTTCTTTCTTCTTCTTTTTAAAATTAATTTTATTTTCATCTAAGTCATATTTGAATACATTTAAACAATCATGTAGTACTAAGTGACCTATAATGCAGATCAACAGTACTTTGCCTCATCTGTCTCTGGCCCCTCATCTAGTCCCTACAGGCAGTTCTGATAGATGACTCTTCTGGTGTGCATTTCCATATTTCTAAATAATATACTTATTTTCTTGATTTATCAATTTGGCACATTATCAGTTGACCTCCTCTTACGGACACTGTGGGTTCATATCCCATCTCCTCCCACTTTCCTCCTTCCATTGTAGTGAAATCACAGTTTTGTTTTGTTGACTACAAATTACTGTTAAACCAGTAGTCAGCTATTTATATGATAATAAGTACATAAATTGTGTTCACCACTGAGTGAACAGATTCTGCCCCTGCCCACATGCACCCAGAGTTAATAATTAACTCATGGTTTAATTTGCTTGGTTTCCTACATACCTTCCTCTCACCATTCTTTTTCTTCCTGCTCCAGTCCAGACTGGTTCTTCTCTAGGCCTGGTGCAGACCCGTCGTCTTGGAACTTCTCTTTGGTTCTCTCCTGTTTCCAGCATCCTGTGGCTTCCTTTTTCTTGCTTTACTCCTTGCTTTGCTGACGCTTACTAAGAAAGGTGCATGGGAGGCATCGTTTTTGTCTTGGGAGGAATGAAAATATCTATATGATAGCCTTATTTTTGATTGATGAATTGGCCAGGTAAAGAATTCTAGGTGGAAAATTATTTTCTGTTAGAACTTTTATGGTATTTTTCCACTAGCTTTTAGCATCCAATGTTACTGTTGAAACATCTGATGCCATTTTGATTCCTGCTCCATTGTATGAAACCTGTATGTATTTTTCTTTTTCTTAAAGCTTTTAGGATTCTCTCTTTATTCTGAAATTCTACAATGATTATGTTGGATAGTGGGTAAGCCATTTCAGTCTCAAGAGTAGTGATCTTTATTTCTAGGGCATGTTTATTGTCTTGTTTCTTTAATAATTTCCTCCTTGTGCTTTCTGTTTCTGAAACTCCTGTTGGTCAGTGTTAGACTTTCTGGGTTGACTTTCTAATTTTATAATCTTTTCTACCTTCTATCTTGATCCTTCTTCCTGTTGTAATTTTTCTGACAGTATTTTATAACAGTTCTATTTTTATTTTTAGCTATTGCAGAATTAATTTATAATAGTTCTTTCTGGTTCTCTCATTCCTTTTTCATAGTATATATATTCTTTTTTCATAGATAAAATCTCTAGTACTTCTTTGTTGATAGTATGATTTTTCTGTAAAAAAAAAAAATTTCTTCTGCTACCAGCCTTGTTGCTACTTCCTGAGTGTGTATGCATGTCTGTTCATGCACTTGTTTGGTCTCTCCCTTGTTAGAGCTTTACAGACTGTCCATTCATATTTAAGCTTAAGTGGGGCTTGTTGACTGAGGACTTTCATAATTAGTGTTATCAAACAGTGAGCCTTTTAACTGCAGTCCCTCAGAGTCAGCATCTCAACTTTTCTCCAACTGCTCTGTGCATCCAGAGGACTCTTGTCTCCTGTGAAGGTGCCACTGTGCCTGGTACTCTGGGAGCTAGGTGAGGGAAGGAAGCTGACAGTTAATTCTACAATACATCATGTATACTTGTCCTTAATCCTCATTTTCAGCCCCTAGATTAATCCTGTTCTCCACTGTGCCTGGATGTCCTGAGTCTGAAACCTGTCTGGTTCAGTTTCTCCAGAGAGGGTGCTGGAAGTGTTGGACACATGGATGTGCAAGGTGGAGGGGAGCCCTGTACATCCCCCTTCCACGACCTGTATTTCCAAGCACTGAGCCTCTCAGAGGTTCTGCTGGGAAAACTGGTTTGCCTCTTGGTAATATACACCTCTGCAGGCCCTTAGTTTAAGTGCCTCCACTCGGGCAAGTAGGTTATCATTGTTGCTCCTTTCCTGTTCTCTTTGACCTTGTGTATTAATACCCTTTTAATTTTCCTTACTGTCATTCTAATGGAGACTCAGGAAGGGGATGAGATAGACACCAAGTTAAATGATAAGTCTTACTTCAACTTACAGGCTGAACCTCCTCACAAGAGCAACTGGAGACAGAAGCATGAATCTTTTATCCGTACCCTCCGTCAGGCTCGAGAGGTCCAGGAGGTAATTGCCAAAGGTGGAAACCCCTCAGACCTGCCTCCCATCCTGCCTACAGAAAATCCAGACTACATTCAGTGTCCTCACTGTAGCCGCCACTTTGCTCCCAAGGTGGCAGAGCGGCACATTCCCAAGTGTAAGACCATCAAGAATCGTCCTCCGCCTCCAAGGAAGCATTACAGTTGAGCAGACAACAGTGGAAACCTCCTCAGTAGTCCAGAAGGCTCTGCTTCTCTTTAGCAGTAAAATGGAAGTAGGATAATTTGATTCAGAGCAGGAAGAACTAAAACTTTTACGTAAATCTCCCAGGTCTGCCTGCAGAGCTGAACTTGGTGAAGAGAGACCCATTACTAAGCAGCAGGAGGCAAAAGAAAGCCTCAGCTTTCCACTAAATCACCGCCTCTGGCTCGTGTGCTTTATGTTATTGCCCTTAAGAAATGTTGGGTGAAGACATGTAAGAGTAGCAAGTAGGCTACATTAAAGCTCTCTTCTGGCAAGCCTGATTATGGTTTGTGCTGGATAAGTGCCTGCGTTTGCTGTGCTTTCTTGCCACTGCCTCTGCATATAGTCTGTGGTTCCTGTTAACTCTTCTTGTTCTTGAAAGAAGTTGGCTCACTGGTTTCAGAGGATCATGGTATCTCTTATAAAAAATACAATTTTGCTACGAGGCAAATCCTCCCTGGTACGTGGTCCTGGCCAAAAGTCAATACAAGTATGGAAGGCTCGGGCGCCAGTATGTCCTAAACCCTCCCCACGTTGTACTGTGTGATAAAGGGAACCTCATCTTTATGTATGATACTTTACAGGGTAGGGATGGGGGAAAGCACACTATGTCTCTGTAGTTGCTCTTTTCTAATGGATTTCATATGTCAAAAAAAAAAAAAAAAAAGGAACAAACTTGTTTCAGCTATTGGTAGCACTCTGCTTGCAAATCAGGTTGCTTTGATGACTTTTAAAATGAGGCAGCAAAATGTACCATCAAAGCAAGCTAGGACATTCCAGTGTCACATGTCCCTGCTGATTACATCACAGTAAACTTCTACTCTAGAAAGTAAACTCTGAAGGAAAAGGTACCAGATCTCAAATTTTCTCTGGCCAGAAGCATGCCTACTGCAAGTAACCTTCATAATTAGGCCCTCAATAAATGAGTTTGGGGAATTTAAAATCAAATAATAAAATGAATGAGTCCTAGACTTGCCAAATGGGAGAAGTGATAAGGTCATGTCTGGTGGGAGAAATATCAGTTCAGGTAGGATGAAGCTAGCACAACCAATCTGAAATACTAGTAAGATTACTGTCTTGAGAGCATCACTCAAATTGTTAGTTTAAAATACTGGAGGAAAAAAAAATACTGGAGAAAAATCACCCAACCTGACCTGAGCAAAGGCGACTGTGCAGACCACAAAACCACATTTATTAAACTACAGATGGCCACTCACGCTTGTTCCATTTCCTCTGCAGCTTCTTGCCAAGTGGCTGGGGCTGAAAGATCAGACCAACTGATATGTGAGTTTAAGGCTTTAGCTGTGAAACTGCTGGACCCTAGGCTGAAAAACAATCATATATTAAAAAAAAAACAGCACATATTGCTTTATGCTCTTCTTAGCTGTTACAAAGAAAAAGAGATACCACATAATGGGGCTTTTGGTTGGTCATTTATAGAAACCTCACAGAGAGACACTGGATATTTAACCCAATATTTACATTCCCCAGTCAAGTTTAATGAGGTACCCACTTTAAGTTTCACAGTTGATGGTAAAAGCAATAGATGACTAGAATGAGGGGTGGTGAAGGTCACAAAGTGGTACCCTATGGACTGCTTTGCCCCACAGGTGTGTTTTGACTGACATAGCATTAAAAATATAACCTGACATTAAAAAGTTGAGATATGGAGCATCTTTTGAAAAAATGGAAGTTCTGGAAACCCTGGGCCTGCAAGCTTACATAGCATGAACTGAGTGGGGTTTAGAATCAGCTGTTCCTACCAGACGGGGTGGAGCACGCAGATCACCACAGCCCCGCCTGGTGTGCTTGACGCATTTGCCTTGTCTGCCTGGTCTGGAACCCCCAGATGATGTTATAAAGGTCACGGACCAGGGGCCTCCAGGAAGAACAAATGTGTGTGTGGGGAGTGCTTTCTTACGCTGCTAGAGAAATAAACAATGGTCAATACCAGAGTGTTCCCTTCGATCTCAACGTGTGTAGGCCTTGATTATGTCAGGAATATCTATTAGCCTTTTAAATTTAGCTTGATTGGATCTTTGGGAAGAAGTAAGAGCCCTTTTTCTATCTAAGTCTCTTCCTGTATAGCAGAGGATGACAGTGGATAAATAAATGCTGCTTGTTAATGTCTGTGTGTTATACCACTTTATCCAAGAAACTTTAGTGCAAGCAGATGCTATAAATCTTAAAGTTCAAAAGGTTAAGCAATGGGAAAAAAATCTCATGGTGAGACTCACTTTGTTGAGAAGTATACACCGACACGCTGAGACAGTATTTCTTAACAGCAGTGTATTGAATGCAGTATAGCACCTTTGGCCAACATTTGCTTTAGGTCATCAATTTGTCACTTTTCACAACTGCACAGGAGGTGGCAGAGATGTGATACAGTGTTTTTTTCCCTAATGTTCATGATTCTGTGAGGTTTAGTGATCAGCATGTTTATTTCCATAGTTAATCACTGAAGCAATAAATGATTTTTTTTGTTTTGTGGCAGGCAGGAGCATGTTTTGTAGTCCTGACTACAGCCCCCTCTGCCCTGACACTATCCTGAATAATACTTTAGAGGCCCAGTGATGCTCATTTGAAATAATTCATTTACAATATATCCTTGCACCAGAGTTGTTCTATTATGAATGTTTCCAAATATATGGCAAAATCAAGTGAAATGTGAGTTAAGTCTGCTCTTGCTTTAAACTTTAGTGAAATGTTCAGCCAAGAGAAGTTATAACTTGGCTGTGCTATATGCCAGGGAGACCAAATGCAGTTCAGCCTTTTTAAGGGAAAACAGTTTTACAAACATAAACTGGCAGTATCACTTGGAAAAGCCCACTGTGATTGAGGACATAAGTACAAGACATGACCCTTCCTCTTTTAATGGCTCATGTTTTTCTCCTTCTGCATTTTAAGCACTATATTTTAGAAGTTTGGGGGGAAAATTGTAGTAGCAAAAATGTTTCTATTAGCAAGAAAAAGAAACTGGAAAGAAGCAAAGATTATTTCTGTGCAAATTTCTCTTGCATTGTTTCTGTTACAAAACCATTTATTTATTTATATAAAGACTCACTGAATTAAAGATTCACGCAGGCCTAGAGTCTGTGTGTTTTATCCCCAGTGACTAAGGTCCATGCGCAGGCTCACTGAGGCACAGCACTGACTGAGAGTTTAAATGTTTATTTAAAACAGAAATGCCAAACCACTCCACCCTCAACCTTTCAAACATCTGGCTAACAATAAGCTAATTCTTCAGCAACAATGTCAGAGCAGAGGAGTAACTCAGATTATACTATAACTCAAAAGCAATACTACTGGAAAACTTAAAACACCTAGCACTACATAAAGAAGAGTAGGACACAATTTAAGAGAATTAGCTACAGAAAACCATTCAAAGGCATTTCTGCTGCCTCACCTTTCACTTTTTATCTGATGCATGGCTGCCACCTTTGAACTGGTTTCTGTTTGCATAGCTTTTTGGTGGGAAAAATCATATGGCTGTCCCAGGCACAATTTGGGAAAGTACAAATTGTCTCTAAGGCACAGAACTTAGATTTTTCAGCCAGATTAACAGCAAACCTAGACTTCCCAAGGGAACATGCTAGAGAAAACGACCCCGGCGTTCCACTTGCTACAGAGTGATTCCCCCTCCGGAGCAAGAGCCAGGCTCTCGCCCTCCCTTCAGTGCTCACTTTCATCCCACAGTCTCAGCAACGTGCCCATGTTCTTCGGTTTCATGAATAACACCCAAACTGACCCTGCCTCTCAGGCCTGCTGAGATGGTGAGCATGAGGGATACAGGAACGTGAAAGGCCAGTCAGTCCTTAAAAAAAAAAATCAAAGTTGCATTTACATGATGAACCAAAACCCACTGTTAGGGTTTGTTGCAAACCCCCAAGTCCTCAGAACTTGTAACTTTAATCCAGGTTTGGCCCCTTCCCTTATTTTAAGAAAAGGCTTCAGTGATTACATTAGTACCATTGTACTAGGCTTCCCAGAATTGAGAAAACAATGGGAATATTAAACCAAAGAAGATCCCATTGAATAGAGTTGCCCATCCCCAGCTGTGGGGTTTTCCCGGAGCAGCAGCCTTTACACAAGCAGTTTTAGGGAAATGGCAAAATTTCCATTGCACAAGTCCTTCCAAAATATTAAGCAGATATCAAACATTCATTTTTTGGTTGGGGAAAATGAAACAAGAATTAATTTAGCTCTTCCTAGGTGGGCAGGATGTGAAACTCATCAAGGCAGCTCCTGTGACTCAAAATACTGAAGGCTAGGTGGAAACACAAAGCTCACATCCTTAAGTAAAACCATCAAACGTCTCTAGGACACTTTCTCTCTTTGGGAAAGCTAGCTTCCTCCTGTCTACAAGCACACAAAGACACAGGGATTAGAAGGGAGCTCTCAGCCAAATTCCTCTCACTTGGCAGGCTCCTCCTGTTCTATTAGGCTTCAGGGACTACCAGGTTTGGGGGCTGGCTTTGGGCCACTCAAGTAGGAAAGATGATACAGATTCACTGATATGGCTTCATAATAAAACACCAAAAGGGGAAAAATACTGACTAGACATACAGAAAGGGAGTGGCTGGGCTGCTGATGTCAAGATTAGAACCCTAAGAGCCACGAAGGCAGAGGCACAAGAAGCCTTCTCAGGGGAGGAAGACTCAGTCACTCGAGGCCTTCTCAAAGATGCCAAGTAGAGGCAGCTGAAGGAGGACCTCCCCTCTTGGTTTCCTCTAAAGTCCATTCCACTGCCTCACGGACTCAATTCTCTACGAGATGCCTCATCTCTCAGAGGAATCTTCCAAAGCTAGGAAATCCCACCCTGCGTCGGCCACAGCCTGACACTCCTGCTGTGTGACGAGGGACCTGCCCTTCTTTCTCTACTCCTCAATGGAGAAGTTTCACTCAACCCTCAGAGGAAAAGCAATCTAAGCCCACTGTTCCTCCGCAAGCATTTAGCTGCACAAAGTAATTGAACTTTCTGAAAACAAGCCAGAGCTTGACTCCACCAGACATACTTTCCTGGACTAAGGCTCGTGAGAGGGCTTAGAACACTTCACTACTCTCCAGATGACCCTGGATGGGCCACACCCGGTTCCAGCCCACTCCAGCGTTACACTTTAACCTCCTCCACCCAGAGGTGCAATGCCTGGTGTCGAATTCCCAAGGCAGCTTCCAATTAATGGTGAAAATGATAAGTGGGATATAAGCTGCTACCAGTAAAATTAAGGTGAGCATTGTGTCTCCTCTTCAAAGGTGGGATCACCACATGAGGTACAGAGCTGCTGTTGCTATGGCAGTCACTGAGGACAAAGCCAGGGCCATGGGGCCCTTCCATTCTCCAACACAAAACCACTCCTAGATCCTATCTAATAGGCAATGCTACTCTCCAAGTGTACATGGAAAGTGCTTCAGAGCCTCCGCCTTGCACTCCTTGTCTGCAAGTGAACGAAGCCAGGAAAGCGCTCTCTGCATTCAGTAAGTGTGCTGTGAAGGTCTTTGGATCCCAGTTTCCTGGAGGCTATACAGGCTCAGAAGACTAGAGGCTGGGTCTACAGGAGTCTGTTCCCAGGAGGCACCAGGAATCTGAATCTAAGTCAGGCTTTGGATCCATTTCCATCTCTTCCTTTGCTGTCTGAGTTCCTTTGGAATGCATCCCCACCTGTCCAGATAAAACACAGTTCCAGGTTAACACTGCCACCTAGTTACAGCATACAGCATTTCAGGACTAGATTTTCAACGCCAACCTTAGCCACAGGTTTTTTTTTGTTTTTTTTTTTTAATTTATTTATTTTTTTGGCACACGGGCTTAGTTGCTCCGCGGCATGTGGGATCTTCCTGGAGCTGGGATCGAACCCGTGACCTCTGCATTGGTAGGCAGATTCTTAACCACCGCGCCACCTAGGAAGCCCTTAGCCACAGTTTTGTGAGAAGCTCATAATACTATCTCAATAATAGGACCCTAGATAAAGCCCACACCTGTACATTTGTTGCAAAGTAGGGTGACCAAGTGGTTTGCCCAGGACTGCAGGATTTTCTGAGATGCAGAACTTTCAGTTTTAAAACTCAAACAGCCCTAGGCAAAACAATCCTCCTGCCTGCTACAGCTGCCAATCACTCCATGCTTACCTCAAGTGTGTGTTTAACTTTCCAAAGTACTTTCATAGACATTATTTCATTTAATCCTCAAAACAACCATACAAGGTGGGTGGCAGTATTTTCTACTTTCAGGTGAGAACCAGGGCTCAGAGAAACAAAGCAATTTGGCCAAACACATGAACCTGGTACATGGCAAAGCCAAGGGTTGACAGTATTTCCCTAGCCTAGTTCACTCTATATAGAGCAATACTGTGGCCCTTTAAAAACGATGCAAGCAGCATCACTGGTGAAGTATTTTTACCAAAAAATGTTTAACTTGAATCTAACCAAGCCTTAAGTCTAACTTCTAGTTTACAGAAATGACAGGGTGACAAAAGAGCAAGTTAAGCAATGTCTCAAGAAAATAAGACAAATCCAAAATGTAACACATTCTGTTAAACAACTGACCCCATTTCTTCAACAAACCAATGCCATGAAAATTTTTTTTAAAAAAGGGGGTAGGAGTGGTGATAGAGGGAATTGTTCTAGATTAAAAGAAATGAGGGGACTTCCCTGGTGGTCCAGTGGCTAAGACTCCACACTCCCAATGCAGGGGGCCCGGGTTTGATCTCTGGTCAGGGAGCTAGATCCCACATGCCACAACTAAGAGTTCCCAAGCTGCAACTAAAGATCCTGCATGCCACAACGAAGACCCGATGCAGCTAAATAAATAAATAAATATTTTTAAAAAGAATAAAAGAAATGAGAAATATAACAGTGTAAAAGGGGGTTCCTGACTGGTTTCTGGTCTAATAAAAACAGTTATAAAGGACATTTGGTGGGAAAACTGGGAAAATTAGAGTATCAACTGGGTACTACATGAGAAATGAGAATATTAGTGTTATTTTTGTTAAGTGTGATAACAGTACCCTGGTTCTCCAGCAGAATGAATGCCTTTATTTTTGTCTTTATTTTTAGATATGTGTAATAAAGTATTTAGAGGGGCTATGTCATGACTTTCATAATTTACTTGAAAATAGTTTAGCAGAAAAAAGAAAAAGAAAAAAAATACACATACACACACACATATTTCAAATACACAGATAAATACCTACACATATTTTAAACATACACAGACACAAACACATCTGAAACAATTACAGCAACATGTTAACAAATGGTGAACCTAGATGGTGGATATGTGGGTGTACACTGAACTGTAATGTTTATAGTTTTTCATAAGTAAAAGAAAAAACAAAGGTAATAAAAAAACATTGGCAGTTAGGTGATGAAATGATTCAATCCAGGTGCCTGAAGAAGGACCAAGCATCTGGGATTAATTACAAAAGTTACATCATCAAAAGGTACGTACTTACAAAGGAATAAGTCTCTTTCAGTCATTGGTGTTTTGTTTCTGTGATTCTTCAAAACAGAATTAGAAATTGAATTATTCTTTTAATGCTCTCACCTGCTGCCCTCCTTCTAATTTCTTGTTCAGCTTCTGTAGCTGGGTAAAAATCTGAAGGTTTTCTTGCTGTAACTTCTGTTGTTCAGCCAGACACTTCAACACCAGACCCTGCAATCTCTCAACCTCCACCTGCAGAGTGCTGCATGCACAGGTAGGAGTCAAGGGTGTTCCCTTCCCAGCGCATGTTCCTGCAGGACTCAGCCGAGGTGGCTAGAGAGACAGGAGAGAAGGGTCATAGGGGGTTCTGCCCAGAGGCTATAGCTCCCTGGTCCAAATGTCCTCTAAGAGCTACCAGATTTTACTTTTAAAGTAACAAGATAAAACACATACACATGAAGTAAATGCAAGAGAAACAGAAAACTGCTGGGATTACAACAGAACTTGGCTCTTAACATAACAGAGCAAGAGAACTCTCAGTGCCTCAGTCTCCATTACGGTAAGGTAAAAGAATAATCATCTATTTTGGAGGAATTTGTGAAAAATTTTAGTCATTGATATCTTCCAATTTAAAATGCTGAAGTGGGAGAATGCACAATTTGGTTTGGAACAAGTCTTTCTAATCATACTGAGGACACCCTGATTCCAAGCATCAATATTCATGAAATGTAGTGGATCACACTTTAGAAGAGATTTAAAAGGTGTTCAGTAAACAGGATCACCAAAACAATTCAAGACGGCTGACGGAGGAATTAAAATGTTTACCTTGAAATCTCAAAGGCTTTACTTCCTCTTCTGGGAAGCTTTTCAATTATCCTAGCCTGGATTTTTCTCCCTTCTTCTACTGTACTTTGTTTATAGGAAGGGTCAACAAAT
The DNA here is from genome assembly GCF_030028045.1 of Hippopotamus amphibius kiboko. Classification (NCBI taxonomy): domain Eukaryota; kingdom Metazoa; phylum Chordata; class Mammalia; order Artiodactyla; family Hippopotamidae; genus Hippopotamus; species Hippopotamus amphibius. The sequence continues at coordinate 160,581,249 of NC_080189.1, forward strand.
GATAGCCCATGGGCCAAATCCAGTCTACTGCCTATTTTTGTAAATAAAGTTTTATTGGAACATAAGCATGCCCATTCATTATGCATTATTTTTGGCTGCTTTTGTGCTACAATGTCAGTGTTGAGTGGTTGCAAGAGACTGTATGGTCCGCAAAGCCTAAAATAATTACTATGTAGCCCTTTAGAAAAAGTTTGACGATCCCTGGTTTATAGTTTTATTGAGATATTTGCCACAATTTTATTTCTACCAAAGTTAGGTATATGTGCATTGCTCCCCCAATAGACTACAAGTATTATTTCTTACTTACATTTAGAACCTCCAACCTACCCTAGCAGTGTCATGAAAAACTGGATTTGAATTTTGGAATTTCAGTTTTGTTACTTCTGAGGCAGAGAGAAAAGAAAGACAATCATCTGGTGTAGAAAGGTGCGGGCCTGTCAGAAACGTGAAAGGTAAATACTTTCCCACAGAAATCGCTTTAGCCTTGCGTAGAGGCTTTAAGCACTACTGGACAGACAGTATGAGCTGATGCTGGGCAGCTGGGAAACCAACGAAGCTAGAGGGGGAGACAGTGAGGCTAGGAGAACTGGGCAGAGCTTGCCGCCACTGTTTACCCAGCATGAGTTAAAGGCAAAAGCTCAGTTACCCAGGCTCCCGCTGGGGGCTTGTGTTCCAAAGGAGCTTCAGAAGCCACCTTGAGTCCTTGTAGCTCTTCATAGGGCAGAGTATCTTTCTCAGATTCTGAAAAAGCTGCACTTAGCGGGGATGGGCTGTCAGGCATAGGGATGAATTCTGCGTTTTCCAGCTCCTATGTATAACAGAAAGAATCTCATCAGTTCTGTTTGAGCCATTTACTTTCGCCCATATTCCCCTCTCGCTATAGCTTTCACTCTGTCATGACATCAGCACCCTCTAGTGGAGCAGGACAGCTGTGGTTACAACGTAACTCTCGCTACTTGTCAACATCCTGCCATTCCTTCCTCTGAGGAGTTAATAGTGAAGCGAATTCAAACTCAAATTCAAGAACAGTTTGGAGTGTCTGGCATGATTCTCCAACACACTCAATCTACACAGGCTGTTCAGTAAGTTGGGAAGCTCTAAGGTGATGGCAGTGAAGGCAACTGCCAGGCTGCTAAAAGACTGAGGCTGAAGCGTTAGATAGAAGTGTCTGCTGCTTCCTCCATTCATACTCCTAAGTAGCTATCAAGTTTAATCTTATTATAGAAGGAGCTTTAAATCTACAGGTTCTCTTTTTTTTGGTGGGGGGAGTAAAAAACTCAAAATTTCTCTAACTATAAATGTTGACTGTAGAAAATGTGAAAATACAGATGGGCAAAGGGAGACAATAAAAATTACCAGTAATTCCAACACCCATAGATAACCACTGTTAAAGCATTTCTCTATTGTAAGGCATTCCAACTGCCCCAATATTCTACAAAATCTATAAGCTTAATCTTTGCACACATGCTTTACAAAAAGTGCCTTCAAGGAAGGCTGCACTAATTTCCATCCATTTAAGGAATTTAGGTTTGAGAACATCTTATATCTTTTCTTGTCAGGAAGAAAAAGGATTAGAGATTTGGTGATATTGGTTCAGGCAGAAATCAGAAACCTAGATGCCTGCTGCAAAGCACTTGAATAGGACACGGGAAACAGATCCTTTCTAGACCCTACAGAGGGACCTCTACCAAAGGAATTACCTTTCGAAGCCAGCCAGGACAGGAGCTGCTTGCCCCACTACTGATCCTCATGGCCTCCGTGGGACTGACTAAACCTTCCATTCCTCGGTCTGCTTCCATTGTTCCTCGGAAGCCTCCACTTGGATCAGGAGTTTCAGATTCCTGCTGACTGTCCTCTTCTTCTCCCCTACCGCCACCGCTGCCACCTCCTGGGCTAGAGCTCTGAACTACTGACAGATACACAACACAAAACAGAGAGCTTTGCTATGCAGCAACATTTACCTTCTGATAGTCCCACCCACCCCTGGAGAGGTTCCTAGAGTTTCATGAAGCAGAACAGCAACAGTGTAAGTCAGATATTTGGGACTAAATTTTTAGTTTTTATACAAGCAATTGTGCATCAGTATCTTTATAACAATATTCACTTCTACTTTCCAAACTTGCTTATCCTTATGTCCACAACAGATTATCAATGTTCTACAGCATTACTGAATACTCACCCCAACCACAGCACCCATGCCTTAACAGATATAATCCAGACCCCAGCATCCTCCATGGAGGTTCATCTTATATACAAAACTTTTTCACATTTGAGCCAAACACCTCTTAAAGTTGCCAGATAAACTCACCATTAACTCCCTGTCTGGGGAAACACCCAAATGGAGACATCCTCAACCACTAAATTCATCAAATTCTTTAATAACTATTCGCAAGAATTTTAAAAATATGATGGCTGGTTCTTAAAACAACAAGCAGCATATTCCAAGTTATCTTTAATGAAGATGGGCTGATGTATAGTCAGGAAATGAGACAATTTTAATATGGGCCAAAAAAAATATAACTAAAAGTAATTTGCCAAAGTTAAAAAAAAAAATTAAGAAAAAGAATTGCATGGTATATTCTAAAGTTAAATGTAAAAGATTATTTATGATCACCAGCTAACTTAGCTTGAGGACTGACTGTGTCACACTGTGATCCTACCCAAGCAGAACTGTAGATACCAAAATAACCCGTGAAGCTTGCTTTTTTTGTTCTAAATGGCTTTTAAAGGTTATGTTACATTTGACATATACATTAAGAATATTTTTGACATATGTGTAGGTTTTGATGCCTAACAAAATATACATGAATCTACTATGTGAAAGTACAATTACTTTCCAACATGATAGCCATTAGCCATAAATGGTTATTTAAACAGAATTAAAAATTCAGTTCCTCAGTCACAAGAACCACTTTTCAAGTGCACAACAGCCACATGTGGCTGGTGGCTATTATACTGGACAGCACAGATACAGAACATTTCCATTGTTGCAGAAAAAGCCACGGGACAGGGCTGAACAAGGATATTACCTATATTGGTCCGTCTGCCTTGTGAATTCCTTCCTTCTGGCCTCCTATCCAGATATAACTACTCTAATTAATTTTGTATTTTTAATTTCTTCTTGGAAAAAGAAAATTTTACTACATACTTACATATCCTTAAAGCAACATATTATTTATTTTGCTTGTATTAGAACTTTATAAAAAGGCATGTAGTCTGCTGCAACTTGCTTTTTACATTTCACACTATAGAAATATTTGTAGATGTTGCTCATTTTAACACACATAACATTCCACTGGATGGTTATAACATATTCAACCAACAAATATTTATTGAGCACTCACCATTTGCCAGGCACTCTTCTAGGCAATGTGGATAAAATTATTGAATAAAAAAGACAAAAATCGGACTTCCCTGGTGGCACGGTGGTTAAGAATCTGCCTGCCAATGCAGGGGACACGGGTTCGAGCCCTGGCCCGGGAAGATCCCATGTGCCTCAGAGCAACTAAGCCTATGTGCCACAACTACTGAGCCCAAGTGCCGCAACTACTGAAGCCCATGCACTCTAGGGCCTGTGCTCCACAACAAGAGAAGCCACCTCAATGAGAAGCCCACACACCACAAGGAAGAGTAGTCACCCTTGCCACAATTAAAGAAAGCCTATGCACAGCAACAAAGACCCAACACAGGCAAAAAATAAATTAAAAAAAATTGCTACCATCATAGAGTTTACATTTTCCAGACAACAGACATGTGCTTTTAATCTTATGTTTTTTCTTTAAATACTGTTCCAGTAAAACAAAGCTGTGCTTAACAAAAAGGTATTTTATCATTTGTGACATATTAACATGCACAAATAGATGCTGAGCAACAGATTACTAAAGGAAACTAATAAAAGGTATGCTGTGTGTTTGTGTAAACTAGAGTTCAACAAGTCTAGTTCAGATTTTCAACTGTCTTTCTGGAGGATTAACCTGCTTTCATTCTGGGTCTTCATCTGTTTTGATTCCACAAAATATCAGAATCCAGTTCTGAGACATCAAAGACTACAGGTACTCTAGCAAATGGAAAACCAAAAGGAACACAGCTTTGATTTCCTCACATGGCCCCAAATAAGAGAATCATGAAGAGAGCAGTCAAAGGAAAAGTATTAGACAGCTTTGGGCTGATTTTCCCAACTACACTGAAAGTTTAGGCAACTTTTAACTCTAAGGACCTGGTGGAAGGACTATGTCTATAGACTGGAATACCCCTGGGAACACCATGGAAGTAAAGGGTAGGCAGAACCCATACCCCCTAGCATTGTAAGGAAAGGAACAGTACATAAGTGACATTACAGTGTCAGGCAAGCCACATAATTACTCCCACATGTGTGGTGGCAAAGATGTACTCTCCCTCTGATCACAATGTAACAGTCATAACTTATTGTGAAATCTACCAAACTAAGATCTTCCCTCTTGATCGCTATGTTCCTTGTTTCCCAAAGATATTTCCTATTTCCTTTTTGGGGAGACTGCACGGAATTCAACCCAAAGACTCACACCTCAGAAAGCCACTGGTACCTGAGATACTACTACTTACCAGTTCCGATGGATAAGCCGCTGCTATTGGAACGGATGGTCTTAGAATTCAATACTTTCTCTGAGGAAAGATATTCGGTAAGTAAGCATTGTTTACAGCTAGAGGCAGGAAAAGTGACAAGACTAGCATAGGGAGTTAATACCAGATATAATTAATTACGGTTTTACATATAAATATCACAAGCCAAGCACCACTAGCTGCTCTATGTTCAACTATGTAAAGTAGCAATTCTCTACCTTAACTATTCTTTGGAATCACCTGGGAAGTTTTAGAAAGTAGCAATGCCTAGGTCCCACCCCAGAGGTTCTGATTTAATTGGTCAGGACAACGGGATTTCTAAAAACTCCTCAAGGGAGTCTAATGTGCAGCCAAGGTTGTGAACCACTGACCTAAAAGAATGAATTTGTAAACCTTCACACAGGCCTTTATAATTTAGTTCATAACAAAGGAATCTTTATGCAGAAAGCAGTTATGACTTAGTTTCTTTTTAAAGGTGTACTGAATGTTTCTCACAAAAGCATGAGCACGGATAAACTAATCAGTGGATGCCTAGAAGTAACAAATTCTATGGCAACAGGGGCAGAGCCCAAAGTTATAAGACAGCAAATGACAAAGCTCAGGAAATGACAATGTTCTGTTCCTACCACTAGATAGGGTATCATGACCATTATAAGACTTACAGAAGTAGCTTCTTTTCTTTAGGACACTTCTGTTTGCAAGAATGTGACCATCAGTAACTTAGGTGTGGGTCTATCCTCTGTCAAAGCCATCCTAACCAACACATACGGAACCCTTACCAACAATAAGAATGGTGTGCCAGCCTCGGCAAGACAGGTCTGGGACGTGATGCAGAGATCCAAAGATAGGCCGAGGCCATGAAGTGCAGATATCAGAGCCGTGCGGTCTCTCTGTGGGGGTCATTGCCAGGCGACCATTACCACCATTGCCCCAGGCAAAGATGTGATTATCTAGACAAAAAATTAAACAGCAGACAGTTGAACAGAATACTGGCTTCCCAACTCTTTTGGGTTTCCCATCTTTATGCCTTAGAGCTAAAAAGATTTTCCACCATGTATAGAACAACAGAAAGCTATTTATTCCCCTATATAAAGCCTAAACAATTCTTGATGCCACCCAGGTAAAAATGACCACCACTCCTACATACTGCCATCCATCCATTCATTCATTCATTCATTCATTCAACATTTTTGGTCATTCATTCAAATATTTATTGGGCATCTACTTCATGACAGGCACTACTTGAAGTGCTAGGAAGAGAGCAGTGAACAAAATAAAGTTGCTGCCCTTGTGGAACTGACATTCTAGTGGGGACAGACTGATAAATAAACAAATTACTTCAGGTAGCATTAAGTGCTATGAAGGAAGATAAACAATAAAGAAAGTGAAAATAGGAACTTCGCTGGTGGCACAGTGGTTGACTGCACTCCCAATGCAGGGGGCCTGTGTTCGATCCCTGGTCAGGGAACTAGATCCCACATGCATGCCACAACTAAGGAGGCCATGTGCTGCAACTAAGGAGGCCGCCTGCCGCAACTAAGACCTGGTGCAACCAAGTAAATAAATAAATATTTTTAAAAAAAGTGGGAACAAACAGTAATGGTTGGGTATCATTATTTTAGATAGGGTAGTCACAGAAGTACTTCTTGATACTTGAGCAGAGATCTGATTAAGTGAGAGAGAGCCAGGTGGATATCTAGGGGAAGAGCTTGCCAGGCAGAGGGGATAGCAAAGCGCAAAGGTCCTATGTAGGTAATGTGAGTATCACAAACACAGAGTAAGAAGTCCTCTGCAGCTGAAGCAAAGTAAAGGAGGGGACAGTGGCCACATAAGAGGTTAGGAGGCGACTGAAGTCTGGGTCATGCAGGCCATTGCAATGACTTCGATTTTTACTGTTTGAGAAATGAAACCAGTAGAGATTCTGAACAGTAGGTATTTAAAAGGGTGTCCCAGGCTACCATGAGAAGAACTGATTGCAGGGGCCCAAAGGTGGAAGCAGGGAGATCAGCTGTAGCAGTGAAGATGGTAAAAAGTGGCTGGATATATTCTGAAGATTGTCTATAGAATTTGCTAATGGATGGGATGTGGGGTGTAGGATAGAGTTGCCATTTTCTGAAACAGGAAGGCTGCAGGAGGAATAGGTTTGAACAGAAAATCAGAAATTTGACTTTGAATACAGTAAGTTTGTTTGAGATGCCCTTTACCTCTTATCCAAATCAGGACATTTTTTAATGAAAAGAGTGTGCTATTAATGATTAAGCCTGGACAATAAGCATGAATCAGAACCAACCTGGGAAGACCAGGCTATAAAGCTACCTTATCTTTAGACATCCAAGTCAAGGGGCTGTTGAATTAGTCATTCTGTAAGTCAGGTATGGTAATATAAAGCTATCAGTGTACAGGGAGGATTTAAGGTAATAAGCTCACTTAAAAAATGAAGGGAGAGGGGCTTCCCTAGTGGCTCAGCGGTTAAGAATCCACCTGCCAATGAAGGGGACACAGGTTTGATCTCTGGTCCGGGAAGATTCCACATGCCGCACAACAACTTAAGCTTGTGTGCCACAATTACTGAGACTGCGAGCCACAGCTATTGAGCCCACTCGCCACAATTACTGAAGCCCTCGTACCTAGAGCCCGTGCTCCGCAACAAGACAAGCCACAGCAATGAGAAACCCATGCAATGTAAAGAAGAGTAGCCCCACTTGCCACAACTAGAGAAAGCCCTTGTGTGGCAATGAAGACCTGACGCAGCCAATAAATAAATAAATGAATAAAATTGTACACTCTAAATATATGCAGTTTATTGTATGTTAACTGTATCTCAATAAAAATAAAAAAAAAATTTTTTAAAAATGAGAGGAGAGAAGGATTGAGTCCCAGATACTCCAGGTTTTAGAGCTGGATACTGCAATCATGGCACTGGACCTACCTGACTGCACTAATCTGTTTATATGTACGTCTCCCCTAAGCTACTTGACTGTGAGTTCCCTGAGGACATGCGCCTTCTGAGACTCACTTTTTTTTCTTTTTAATTCAAGTCTAGTTGATTTATTTATTTTTAAATTTATTTATTTATTTATTTAATTGGCTGTGTTGGGTCTTTTTTTGCTGTGCACAGGCTTTCTTTAGTTGCGGTGAGTGGGGGCTACTCTTCGTTGTGGTGCGTGGGCTCCTCATTGCCATGGCTTCTCTTGTGCAGCACGGGCTCTAGGCGTGTGGGCTTCAGTAGTTGTAGCACATGGGCTCAACAGTTGTGGCTCATGGGCTCTAAAGCACAGGCTCAATAGTTGTGGCGCATGGGCTTAGTTGCTCCACGGCATGTGGGATCTTCCTGGAGCAGGGATCGAACCCGTGTCCCCTGCACTGGCAGGCAGATTCTTAACCACTGTGCCACCTAGGAAGCCCTAGTTGATTTATAATATTATATTAGTTTCAGATATACAACACAGTGACTCAATATTTTTATAGATTATATTCCATTTAAAGTTATTATAAAATAATGGCTATATTTTCCTGTGCTGTTCAATGCATCCTTGGTGCTTATTTATTTTATACACAGTAGTTTGTATCTCTTAATCCCATACACCTATCCTGCCCTTCCCCACTGCTCCCTCCCCACTGGTAACTACTATTTTGTTCTCACTCTCTCTGTGAGTCTGTTTCTGTTTTGTTATACTCATCCATTTGTTTTATTTTTTAGATTCCACATATAAGTGAAAACATCAAGTATTTGTCTTCCTCTGACTCATTTCACTAAACATAATACCCTCAAGGTCCACACACATTGTTGCAAATGGCAGAATTTCATTCTTTTTAATGGCTAATATCTCATTCATTGTATATGTATACCACATGGCAGACATAAATTGAGTGCCTACTATGCTCCAGGTCCGCTGCTATGAACACTGGAGTGCGTGTGTCTTTTTGAATTACTGTTTTCGTTTTCTTCGAGTATATGCCCAGGAGTGGAACTGCTAGATCATACAGTAGTTCTATTTTTACCGAGACTCACTTTTATATTTCCAGAGCCTAAAAGAGGACCTGGAGCACAGTAGGCACTCAGTTTATGTCTGCCATGTGAATGAGGCGACCAAGTACAGTTCAGAGGAGTAGAGGAACATTTACCAACAGGCAACATGCCCAGCCACAGAATCTAATTCTACACTCGTCATTCTGAAGTTCAACTTGAGAAGCACACAGATCTACTGAAGAAACATCCCCTCTCTGAGGCCTTGTCACAAAGTGCTACTGAACTTGCTATACTCTTTTTAATCATCAGTGACATCCTGATACTGTCTTTCTAGGTAACATTTCCATTTATCTAGCCTGAACTAACCAGTCTGTTCCCTAAAACCACTTGTTCTGGGACAAGCAGGCAAGGTTAATGTGCTACTCAGAAGGCTGGTTCACTTAATTAAATATGGTAACAGATCACCTATCTGACACTGTGACTGGACCGCTCATGTAAATCATAGGCACAGACTGAAAGAAAACAAGGACCCCAGAGTATGAGCAAAAACAAAAAAAGCCAAAACAAGTCAAAAGATAAGAAGATGAAATGTGTTTTTTTGTTGTTCACCAGTCACAAGAAAGAAGTGGCTACAAAAATCAAGAAAATTTAGAAGGTGATACAGGAAGAGAGAAAAAGAAAAAAAAGAAAGCACAAGAAAGAGGAAAGGGAGTGAAGGCCAGCAGAAGTGGCAGTGAAGAAGTGGTAATAGGAGCAGGACGCTAAGGAGAAGAAAGAGCTGAGAGGAAAGAGAGAAGAAAATTCCATTAGACCAATTCAGAAAGTTGAGAAACACATGGTATGTAGCCCTTCAAGCCTTAGCAGTCCCTAAAGACATCACTGCAGTGCAGCTGACCCCAACCAAGGAGCAAGGTTAAATTATGTTGTTCTCCTCTCCAGCCACCCAGCCAACATTTATTGGAACAAACATGGTGCTGGGCAAGATATATAAAGTATTTAATAATTCTCAAAACACTGTAGCAAAAAAGTTAAAGTAAAAAAAGTAGGGATTTAAGAGTACTAACTTGCCATTTTCTAGACATCTGACCTTCTTACAACAATCACTATGTTGGACACGTGAAAAGTTAAAGAAGCTCCATATGCATAAAAACTGGCCACCCATCTAACACAAATAAAAAAGCAAGGATGTGGCCCAGCTACACAAATAGCCAGTCCACCTCCTTCACAACCAAAAATTAAAATATAGCCATCCATCCAGAAAGCCTGAAATAACGTGTACAGACTCACCATCGGTGGCAGCAATGGTAAACTCATCACCGCAGGAGACTCTGATCACTTGCTTTCCACCTAGGGGTCCTCCCAACAGGTTGATTCCTAGACGCTTCTTATAATTTCCAACGCCCAGCTGTCCACACTTGTTGCAGCCAAAGGTCAGCAGCCGGCCTCGCTCTGAGACAGAAGCAAAAATAAATAACCAGGTACAAATGGATCATCAAACAGAGGGAAATGCAGATAGCGCAGAGTCCCATAGACTAGCTTCTGGTTGTTAGAGTATACAAATTTAAAGCTAGCCACACAGTCCTGGACCTAGGGCAGCTAGGGTATCTAGAACTATGACCAGTTAGACCCAGGAAGTGACTCAATATTATATATTCTATTTAATTTTTTATTTTATTTTTTTAATAAATTTTATTTATTTACTTATTGGCTGCATTGGATTTTGTTGCTGTGTGCGGGCTTTCTCTAGTTGCAGGGGATGGGGGGCTACTCTTTCTTGCAGTGTGTGGGCTTCTCATTGCTGTGCTTCTCTTGTTGTGGAGCACAGGCTCTAGGCATGAGGGCCTCAGTGGTTGTGGCTCTAGGGCTCCAGAGCACAGACTCAGTAGCTGTGGCGCACGGGCTTATTTGCTTCGTAGCATGTGGGATCTTCCTGGACCAGGGATCGAACCCATGTCTCCTGCACTGGCAGGCAGATTCTTAACCACTGCGCCACCAGGGAAGCACCCTATATATTCTATTTTAAATGTGGAAAATGGGTACTATTTAACTTAGAAAACTTATAGATCGTGCTAATTAGAGACAGTAGTTGCCAGAAATTACAGGTGTGGCATTCTCATTAAGGAATGTATTGATTATACATTTATGATGATTACCAACAAAACATTTACTTGAATGCCCATTTGTTAATAAGATAATACTGGATGATGGAGGCAATTAGGAGAATGTACATATAGTTAAGAGCTACTACTTGACAGAATAAAAGAGCCTGAAATACTAAGGCCTATGTACACAGTTGTAAATCAACTCACCATCAATAGCAGCAGTGTGAGTCTTGCCTGGGGCAACTGTACGGATCTTATAAAAGGACAACTGTTTGGCCAAGGTAAAGGAAGTGGTGTAGGGAACTTCGTGGTATGCCTGAAACAAGGTAAAACACAAAGCAAAGACTCATGAGGTAAAAAATGGAGGGGGAACAGGCTGAAAATGTTGTCATGGTGACCAGAAAGCCCTTCAAGCAAATCGTGTTATTAAGAAGGTTGCCAGGTAGCTTTTTATCTCTAATAGAATAAAAGGAGAAATAAGCTCAATATGTAATCAGACAATTTAGTACGAGGCAGGACTTTCTGACAACAAAAGTTTTAGATTCCTACATTAGGGTATGCAAAACATGAACTCTTCCTCCCAGAAGGCATCTATATAAGGATGGAATCATTAGCTTTTGCCTTAGTTATACACTCTGCATATCTAACAAAAGCAGGGCAAGGAATTAAAATCCTGAAGATCATCCCCAGCCCATAAAGCAATCAGTTTACTGTGATCTAACTTTACCTACAATGTTCTCAACTTGTTAAAACCCAAGTTCCCTTTAGATTAGCATAAAAATAAACCTTCTCCTGTAAGTTTAAAATTTCACAACAAATACATTATAACAAAATCTACATCAAGTAATGGTAATTTCTGAATATGTCTTTTCAAACTACACAGACACCCTCCCCAGACCTGCTCCAAATTTGCACTCTTCCATTTCAGAATCACTACTTTGGAGATTGCTTAAAAATTAATTCTTACATTTTTCATTGAGTTAGCAAACTTGTCTCAATATAATTATTTAGAAAATGACAAAAACTCATCATACTAACACAAAGAGGAGACTAGCACTTAATATCAATGGCAAATTTTATGACATCCTTGAAGGAGGTGAATGGTAATTACATTTAGTAAGCCCGTATAGGATCAGTGATTTGAGAGGAATCATAAAAACTCCCCAGGGAGGTGATACATGGAAAAATGTTTCTTTACATAATGTTAATTATCATTATGAATAGTATCTATTTCAGTGATAAGGTAAAATCTGAATTCCATCACTTGACCGTTTGTAATCAATTTATTGAGGTATAACATACTATACAATATTGCACAGCTTGATACACTTTTCTATACGTATATAAATGTAAAACTACCACTCAGATCAAGATATAGACCAGGATCCCTCTTACCCTTTCTGTTAATACCTATGCCCCTCCTCCCAGAAGTAACCACTATTTTGACTTCTGCTTCATTTTGCCTGTTCTTAAACTTCATATAATGGGCATCATATAGTATGTACTCTTTTGTGGCTGGCTACTTTACTGGACACAATGTGTGTGAGATCCTTACTTTATTCTTAAGTCAAATTCCACAGTCACAACCAGTAATAGCATTTCCGAAGAAATTCCAACCTAGAGAAGTTCTGATGATGTATTTAGGATCCCAAACGGGGTACTCACTTCATGATTGATGATTCCAGACATGCACTGATTCAGACCCAGTTTGTTGAACTCATTGAGTCCACAGGCCAGCACTTTGCCTGACTGGGTCAGCAGAAATGTCCCATCACAGCCACACTGAACTGCGACAATAATCAAGGCCTTGGGAACATCCACCTGCAAGGAAAAAAAAAAATCCCCCAAACATAACTTGTATTAGGAAAAACCCCTCAAATTCTTTCAAAAATGATGTCTGCATTTAGCAGAATGACTACAGGGAAGTAACAGTTGCTCTATTCTCTTCAGATGTGCCTAGCAGGGATTTCCCTGGTGGTCCAGTGGTAAAGAATCGTCCTGTAATGCAGGGAACGTGGGCTTGATCCCTGGTAGGGGGAACTAAGATCCCACATGCCATGGGTCAACTAAGCCCACACGCCACAACTACAGAGCCCACGCGCCGTGGAGCCTGAGCGCCACAACTAGAGAAGAGAAAACCCACACATCACAACTAGAGAGAAGCCCATGCGCCGCATCAAAGAGCCCACGCGCCGCAATGAAAGATCTTGTGTACTGTAATGAAGACCCGATGCAACCAAAAATAAATTAATTAAAACAAAAAAAGATTTGCCCAGAAGCTTAGAGGCTACTGTTTTAACAAGAAGCTCAAGTTTTATAATAAAGTAAAAGAAAGCAACTCCAGGTCAGCTAAAAGTTTTAGCAATAGATCCAACTTAGGAAGACTTCTCAGAAAACACTGGGAAAGGAGAAGCTTTGATCTATTACTGATTTAGTCCTCTGCGGTGCAGAGATCCCACGACAGTTACAGAAGAAACTCAGTAGTCCAGCCCTCTGTGGGGTCCCAGTCTGGTCATATAATAAGTGAGGTGACCAAGGATTGAGGCAGCAGCCAAGACTTCTGAAGGTTCACCCTGTGCAGCTAACTAGACAGGGCTGCGGAATGGTGGGGGGACATGATGGATGTCTGTGAAACCTGAAAACTCAAACCTCAAACCTTTTTACTATAGTCTTTTCAGAAGAGGAACAGCTGTGCATTCTATTGAGTGAGAATGGTCCCACAGATATATGTTAATTTTTAAAATGTAAATAAGCATTGTTAATAGTGAATGGTGTAGTCAATTATAGTCAACCTTCCAGTGGGTGAGCCGTGTCCTGGGCTGGATGTGACCAGGCCCTCTCTCAGTTTGTTTCAGCTCCTGTGCCAGCTCTTGCAGTGCTGAGAGGAATTAGATATCATGTTTCATACAATATGACCCCTAAATACAAACAACTACTTCATCTGGTGTCCAACTGTGGAAAGAGGAAGGGAAATGGCTGTACTGGGTTAAGGGATAGTATATTGCTTTCCAACATCTTGCCACCCAGGGAGTGTTAGCTCGACGTGACCTTTTTGCTGCACACGCTGATTTTAGTGCTTGTCCTGAGCAAGATATGACTCCAGAGTGTCCACAGTGGCTGTATCTTCCTTCTCAACTTTTTATGATTTAGAAGACAAGACCACATAATGTAAACTGGGAATCCTGGGTTGTCAGTCTCCCAGATAGGCAGGAATAAACACCTTGATATGAGGAGTCAGGGAAACAGGACATATTACTGGAGTCTTTGTGACCTAGATAGCCTCTAGGAAGAAGTTGATTTTACCTTTTGTGGTGTATAATAATCCTCTTCTGAATCCAAACCCAATCGTCCTGAGACACACATAAGAAAGAAAATCATTAAAATGAGGGCTTCCTTCCCAATGAAGATGTTCCATAAGATTCTCTTTTACTGAATTAACACTTCTCAAACAGAGGCTGCATGATGTGTTTAGAGGCACACAAGTCTGATGTCAGGTTGCGCGCCTGGGAATAAGTGGACAGAGTTAAGGCTACACCTACCATATTCACCACAGCCCCAAGAGTAGACTTCTTTGTTTCGTGTCAAAACTACCACATGATTATCTCCACAGGAGACCTGCTCCACTGGATTGTTCAGGAAGAAGTCCAGCTGCATGGGTTCTAATACTTCAGAGCCAGCAACCTTGTCCACCCCCATGCAGCCATAATAGTCAGATCCAAAGGCATAGAGCTGACCTTCATCTGTGGAAGGAAGGAAAGCAGACCCCATCAAAGGAATGACTTATTTTGTCTAATCAAAAAGCTGGGCAGGGGCTTCCTAGGTGGTGCAGTGGTTAAGAATCCGCCTGCCAATGCAGAGGTCACGGGTTCGATCCCTGCTCCAGGAAGATCCCACATGCCGCGGAGCAACTAAGCCCGTGTGCCACAAAAAAAAAAAAAAAAAAAAAAAAAAAAGCTGGGCAAGGCTGGAATGAGGATGACCTCAGCCAGTGAGCTCACATGGGATGATTATATCAGAGAAATCTGATAGACTATCAAATCTAGAGTTGTTTGTATTTAAGGGGTCATGTGTACTATTACAGTAACAGTTAAAAAAAGAATGGTGGGATGATCATGTTAAAAAGGATGAAAATTTTACCACAGCCATCTCTATTTTACAGAGAAAAAAGGAAGCACCAAGGAATCATAAAGTGAGTAATGGCAAGACCATAACTAAATTTTAGCTCCTGAGTCCTGACTTACTGACTTAGTGTTATCTACACCCCCCCACACACTGGGACATACAATATATTTCTCCTAATCCCACCTCTTCTCTGTTATCCACTTGCCTTCTCCTTGCTCTATCTACCCTAATGCTATAGCAACTTGGGCATGCTGTTATTAATGTGTATATTTGCTCACTGTCTTTGGTTCTTTGGATATGTCTTTTGTAAAATTCCTAAAAAACTAAAACTGTATAGCATTAAGTACAATACCCCACATTAAACGCACCTGGGTGCTTTCTGCTGCTGGCTTACCTGTTACACAGACAGTGAAATCATCACCACATGACACCTGACGGATAGCTTTGCCTTGCAACTTTTCCACGTGCTTTGGCTGTCGGTAGGAGGCTTTGTCTCCATGGCCCAGCTGACCATGGAGTTTAGTACCCCCCTGCATATTCTGTGAAATAAATAGGTCTTGTGAAGTTTTAAACTTTTCATGCCATATCTTTAATCTAATCTTTGATACCACTTCTTATTAAGAAAAACAGTAGGAAAAGAATTAGCTGGAAATTCAGAAATGGGAAAAAAAAAAAAGGTAAGAGGATTAAATCTTTTAATGGTAAATAGTAAAAAAAAACCCTGACAACAGATAAAGATTTTTAAAGTATCCAGACCGATATCCATTGGGCCTTAAAAGGACACATTCTCAATTTTGTCTTTCTCCTTCAAGTCTAAGGTGAACTGTCTATTTAATTACAGGTATAGTCTAATTTGATTGTTTTCTACAGGAGTACAGCCTTTTGGAAATCCTTATAAAAGTTTTACAAATTTTGGTCACAGTTTCCCTGAAACACAAAAACAGTCCTAAGGAATCTGGCTATATTAAAGAGGCTGCTATAAAGCACTGAGAATAGTCCTAAATGACTTTTCAACAGTTTTATAGAGATGAGTAATTCTTCCCATTCAATAACTCAACTGTAAGTCCTTATACAAATGTTTTTTAAGACACTAATTTCAGTCCACCTCTGGTAGCCCCCCAGAAGCTAGTTCTTTAGAAGTGAGAGGATTTTAGGAAATAATGGCAAGTTAAAACTCTATAACAGAGGCCAAATCACTCATTCTTTTTCTCAATCAATCAATAGTTGAGTGTCTACTCTGTCACACACTGGGGATAAAGCCTGTCCTCATGGAACAGTTATCTAAAACTACTGGAAAAAATGAGCTCCCTCAGGAAGGAGGAAGAGTGGGAAGAACCAAGGACCTAAGACAAGGTCGGGTAAAGAAAAAGCAGCCTGAAGTGAGCCTCAGAAGGCACAGCCGAAGAGATAGGAGGAAAGCCAAGAGAACATACTCTCGTGGAAGCCAAGGGAAGACAGGGCTTCAAGAAGGAGGGAGTGGCCAACTATGTCAAATACTACAGGAGGTCAAGCAAGGACTTAGGTGTATCTATCCATTTTATTTTCACAATTTATAGGTCATTCTGTCAAGAATAGTTTCAACTGAGCGGCAGGGATGGAAGCTGCACTGTAGGTGAATGAGGAATGACTGGGAGACAAGAAAAGAGACAGCAAATATAGGCAGTTTGTTCAAGGTGAGAGAGAGGGTAAAATCTAGAGGGGAACAAAAGAAAATTCTACTCAAGATATACCATCTTCAATCACTGATGGAGGTCTTAGAATTTTCCTGACATGGTACACTGCTTCATTGTTTACAAAGCTTTTCACAGATATGAGTTGCTCTGAAATGCATGGTAATAGAACACAGTAATTAACTGACTTTCTGAAATCAACCAGCTGTAAATGAGAATCCAGTCTCATGAGTCCAAGCCTTTTAATTCTTTCTTTCCTTCTTTCTCTCTCTCTCATTATTCATTCAAAAAACATTTAAAAGTGACGTAGCATGTACCAGGCATTGGGGATACATCAGTGAACTAAACAGACAAAATTCCTACTCTCCAAAGAGCTTATATTCCACCATCTGCCACTTCTGCAGTACATGTTCAACCAACAAAATTCTTAGACATCCTGGGCCCAGTAAACAATGAGGCGCATGTCACTGTTCTAAAGTACGGAGCTTTCACTTACCACCCAGGTGTATAGTTCCTTCTCCACTGTGACCACAGCAAAGTGGGTATTCCCTGCACACACCTGCCGGGCACTACAGCCACTCTTGATGACATCCAGTTTCTGGGGAGTGGATTTCCCACCACCCCAAACATAGACTTCACTGGTTCGGGATGTTACCACAGCAATGGGTGCTTCAGTCACAGTGCTTGACCTGCCAACAACCCCCAGAACAAAGGCACATTTAACATAAAAATTATATCAAAGAAAAATGCTTCCAGCCTGTTCCCTGAGAGCTGCCAATTATGGTATGAGAAAGTATGTTCTTTCTTGACAACTTATTTCAACCCTCTATCATAGCAGGCATTGCAATTCCTGAGTCAGGGCTTCATCACAGCCCAGCCAGATCAGATACCCGTCTGGTCCATAACACCTACACTTTTCAAGTTTTCAACATTCCTCATGATAATGATGTCCACTTTAGCATAAGGGTGAAATTATAGCTTTCTTTTTCTCTGAAATGACTATTTGACATTTAAGCAGATGTTGGCTTATGAAAGGATGCCAAAGGCTTCTTACGGGACCAATGTCCAGACCCAAGAAAGAATGACTCCCTGGTGATAATTTAAGATTTACTACTTTTCAAGAGTCTCTTGAGCATTACCTTGGTCTCTTTGTAGGTGCATTAAGCAGTGTGACTTTTTCCTCCATCTCTCTACCAAAAGAAAAGCAAAGATACATGAGAGAAATAATAGGTTCCTAAATTGCACCAGTGTCTCTTTAAAACCTTTCACAGACAATCTTCTATAAACCATATGCCTCCTACAACACCACAATACTTTTAGGAAAGTATTTCGATACAACTGAAACAGTTATACAGGCCTAGCATTAGACAATTCATTAAATACAAGGGGGCCAGCAGTCTGGGGCCATTTTCTACCTCTGAGGAATGTTCCAGGCTGGACCAGAAAGCCTCGAGAACCTCTGATATGCATTTTAGAAACCTGCTGACATCCATCTAGTCTACCCACTGACTCCTAAACTCAACATCTCTAAAGCTCAGCTCATTACCTTTCTCTAATACAGCTTTTCTTTCTGACTTTTCTAATTCTATAACTGGCACCCTCTGTTCTCCCAGTGAACTAGGCTTAAAATTTCAGTGATTCTGGACTCAGCTGTCTTCCTCTCTTCAATATTCAAGTTCTACAGATTCTACTTATACAATGCTCATTATATTCACCTCTCCTTTCCAGTCTCAACACCTGAGTTCTGGGCAGCTTTACTTCCCAACTGGGCTGTGGCAGCACCTAATCGGTCTCACCACAGTTTCAACCCACTTTAATCAGTCCTATCCTGATTTAACACTGATATTAGTATTGCTAAATAACTCTTCCTACGGTGCATCTCTCATCACATGAACTGCCCTCTCATAAATATCCAACACTTCCATACTATTCCTTGAATAAAACAGCAATTCCTTTACCTGGCATTTAAGATTCTCTACCTACCTTTCCAGGCTTTTTTCCCTGTATCCACTCCCATGTTCTTTCTAGTCAAGGTTTCTCATTCTGCCTAAATCAATTATAGCTGAAGACCTGGGGTGGTACTTAAACATCAGTACGTTTTTAAAGTTCCTGAGGTGTTGCTATTGAGAATGCCAGGTCTAGAATCTCTACTCTAGCCAAACAGGACTTAGTGCTTCCTGAATATTTCCACAATTCCCTGTGTCTGTGCTTTATCCGGAAAGCTCTGTCTTAACGTTTTTCCATCAAAGAACAAAGTTCTAACAAAGTACTACATGTAAATCTCCAATTATCTCAATAAAAATTGCAATTAAAAATTATCAATGGAAATATTTAAGTAAGAAATTTAAACAGTGATTACATTGTTGGAAAATAAGCCAGATAAAGAATTTAAATATGCTTAACCAGACCTAAAGGGTGATATTGCCTGAATATGACTAGAACATAAATGGAAGGTTACAGTGCTACATCTGGATTATTATACAACACCTGGCTTATTATACATAATTCTAGGCACTAAAACACTGGCTAGAGATCAACTGGAGAACCAGAAAAGATTAATTTAATACAACAGAATAAAGGTACTGACCAAACAGCAGAGATTATGGAATCAGGTATACACAATGCACCTAAGGGCAACACTTGAAAAAGAGCACAGTACATGTCTGAATACTGGGAAGATTCAGAAACAAAGAACTGGTAGAGGAGGAAGAAGGGTAGTTAGGCAAAAATAGTATAACAGGATGAAACAGACTGGAACATTTAAGAAGGATAAAGAACACCTCTTCCTTTGAGTTAGGGTTTGAAGCCTCCTACAAAAAAGTGAGGGATAAAGGACCCTCTTCCTACCTCTAGAGACCTCTAACACTGAATGAATCTCAGGAAATAACCTGGAATCAATCAAATTCGACTATGGGAAATGGGCAAAAGGTATCTGAAGAGGACCCCTCCAATTGCAAGCTACCATCTAAACAAATGCACTAAAAAGCAAAGCCCCAGTCCAAACCCGCACTACTATCCAACAATTGTTGCACACCTTGTGCCAGGCCCTGGGCTGAGCACTTTACATGCATTACCTCCTTTAATCCTCACCCTACCTCACTTTACAGAGGAGAACTTGACAAAGATAATGATAGAACTCAGATACAAACATAAGGATGCCTGGGTCCAGAGCCCTCCTCTCTTAATTATTACACTCTAGTGCCCAAACTCTAGATTAGAAATCACAGAAGATGAGGGGGAGTGAAGGGCTCTAGGGTCTCATCAGTATCAACTTAGAACAAAGTAGCACAGGTTAAGGAGGTGAAAGTCAGGAGCTACATCAAGCAATGAAAGCAGAGATGTTGGAAGAAAACAGTACCAGAGTGGCCAAGTCAGGAAACACCACCCCCTCTTTGTAATACTCAGTCAGGCCTCTAATAGTCAGTCAACCATCTACTGAAAGACAATGAAGCGACTTCTCTGTTCTTTACCTTCTGCGTTTCCTGAGAAGGGGGCGATCAAGAAGTTCATCTGCAGTGGGTCTCTGCTCAGGATCCTAAAAAGTATCAACAGGTTAGTTTTAACTTAAAGGGAATGGGCAAGGGACTTCCCTGGTGGTCCAGTGGGTAAGACTCCAAGCTCCCAATGCAGGGGGGCCCATCAGGGAACTAGATCCCACATGCATGCTGCAACTAAAAAGTCTGAATGCCGCAACTAAGAAGTCCACAGGCCGCAACGAAGATCCCGCATATCTCAACTAAGACTCAGAGCAGCCTAAATAAATGAATATTTAAAAAATAAGTAGATAAATAAAGGGAATGGGCAAAATGGGATCTAAGGAGGCATTTTACTTCATTTTAGAAGGCTGTAGATTTGTTATTCAAAGACCACTGTATATCACCCTTTTGTTTCAAAAAACCTGTTTCTCATGTCACATTCTATGCTTCATGTTCATTATCATCTGCACTTAAATGTGAACTATAATGCACACTCCTCACTTGTTTTAATGATTAGGGCAGTGCTTCTCAAATGTCAATATATATAGCACATTAAGAATCTCCTCGAGTGCCTGCTACAAATAAAGATTTCTGGGCTTTATCCACAGAGATTCTGATCCAGTTGCTCTGGGGTGGGCCCAGAAATCTTCATTTTCTTCTTGTAAAAATCCCCCATCCCCTGGCGATTCTAATGCATGTGGTTCCTGGACCACCTCTGAATAATACTGACCTAGAGCAACACCACAAGACATTTAGAACTACATACATTCTGCACATTAGGAATTCTAAATTACCTCTATTATTTTATAAAATCAATTTACAAAAATTAATCTTGATCATAAAAAATGGAGCACAATTTAGATGGTAAATTCATTTCACAAATTAATAAAGGAAGAATGTGTTGGCTGAAGCATACAACTATCATGAATTGCCAATGCCTAACTTCCTGGATATAGCCACAAATACATCCTACCCCGGGGAAGTGGATGCAGTTTTGTGCAGGTTCATCTATGCCGTACTCCAAACACAAAGGCTGGAAAGGAAAACACTGAACTGAAATCAATATGCAAATCATGCTTACCTGGTCGAGGCACGCATGGACCATTTGGATCAGTTCCAAAGAGTACTGGCTAGAATCAACTTCCATGGCCCGGATTCCTTGTACAATCTTCACACACAAGTTGAGGGGATTCTATGAGAAAATGATTATTGTCCTTGGTTAGATAAAGATGACATAATAATCTACCAGTAGGGGCTTAGAGATGTCTGTGACTATCATATAAAGAAATGGCAGTAGTTCTGAATTAGATCTGACATCTCTTTTACAACTGTTAGTATATATCAGCAAGAAATGGTTAGGGATGCACTACTGCTATCAGAGAGAATGAAACCAAGTGGCCAACATGGAGGTATGACTATATGATCAATAGAATAATACTCAGAGTATATTATAATCTGACCCTTCAACTGAATCCCAAGAAAAAGGAAAGGAAGGTTAGCTATGCTTCTTGGCTTTAAGTATCTCCTTTGCCAAGCATAATTTGCTTCCTAATTTATACATCCTAATAAATGGTTATACAGGTGATATTCTGCTGCAACAGACAAGGCAATGAATAGTAATAATAAGTTGATAATAAGAAATTATAACAACACCACCACCATCTTTACTGAAAGATCACTATGCAATGTAAGTTGCACATATGTTTTTAACCCTTGCAAATACCATGCAAGATTATCATTACCAATTCAGAGAGGTAAAGTAACTTGCCGAAGACTACCCAGATAGTAAAAAAATGGAAGCATAATTCCAACCAAAGTCTGTCTGACTCCAAAACTCATTTTCCTTCCACTATATTATTTAAGAGAATTATATGACAGATCAGAATAAACTTCAGGACTCAGAAAAATAAATAGGTCTCATAAAAGGCCAAAGAATTTTGCATTACCTTACATTTGCAATTTCATATACATTCGCAGAACATCTCTATGAGAGGAGTATGTATTTTTTCCCGTGTTATAGATAATGAAACATAGGATTAAAGAGATGAAGTGATTTGCCTAAGTTCTCACAGCTGGTTTGTAGAGGATATTGGATGTGAATCTACTTGTGCTACTCAAATTGTGGTCCATGGACATCGGCATTATCTGGGAGTTTGTCAGAAATGCAGAATATCAGGCCTAGCTCCAGACACACTAAAATAGAGTCTGCATTTTAACAAGATGCCCAGGTGATTTCCTATATATATTAAAGCTTAAGAAGCACTGCTTTACACTGGGCTTTACTTAAGAAGAAAAGAGACAAAGGGATTTGTTGTTTATAAAACAGTAACCATCTTTAGTAAGAGACAGTGTGTAATTTTTCATAAAAAAGATCAAAACGCTTTAATGAATTATATAATTTGCCTTAGCTTTTACAAAATGACATAGCTGAAGCATGAGAAATGAAATGGCTTATCTAAATTGCTGCATCACAGAGTGGATCCCAGAGACAGTTTTAAAATTATAGTCAACAGATTCAAGGATCGTGCTCAAACTACTTGATTATGATTATTTCAATGGAAATTCAAGTTGGAAATAAATCTCGTCTTTAGCATTTTAGTAATACGCTACTAAGCCAGTGCCTGAATACTGGTGGTTATTTTGCTTACAGCTGATTTCTGATCAAGAAATCAGAAGCTCAGGGAGAAATGAATTTGATTCTCTCCACCAAGCTGTACCATTTGCAAGGACAATGTAGGGATAAATCATCAACTTACTGTAGCATCAAACGTTCTCTTTAGCGTAAGCAGTTCAAAAATGACACAGCCCACTGCCCAGATATCAGACTTGAAATTGTATTTAACTCCTTGGCAGAGCTCTGGAGACATGTAATACGGAGTTCCCACAAGCTGAACAACAAAGAAAGCAATCAAAGAATAACTTCTTTTCTGAGGTAACTATATTAATATTTCAACAACTAAATTAAATTTCCCAGGAACTATTGACAACAACTATAAAACATTCATCAGCATATCCAAAAATGGTTTTTATGAGATGATGCCACTATGGGGAGAAATCTTATTCATATCAAATCTCTTGGGCCAATTATAAAGGGCCAATCTCTGTGGTAAAGACGTGTGGTAATCTGGGAAGCAGAACAGCTCTGTGATTCCTGGATCACAGAGGCATTAGGCATTCAAGGCCCACTGAAGATTTCACAGACTTGGTAAAAAGCATACTTGGTAAAAGTTCACCAACGGGAAAAAAACAAAAACAAAAACAAACTGGTAGTGGGGAGATAGTAACTGAATAAAGGGGTTAAAAGTTCTAACTGAATCGCACAGTAATGAAACTTTGTAAAGGGCTCAATTTAACATGTGTAATACTAACACGGCAAGTGAATTTCTTCCAAATTTAAAAAGATCTTCTGAGCTCAAGAATGTGTTGGAAGGAAAAAAGTGTCCTAAATGGAGGTCATGCCTCTCCCAATATGAGAGACAATGAGTACCCCAGAAATTCTAATAAAACTGATAGCTATCTTTAATCAGCAAAGCAAAGCAATTTTTCAGATGGCTTACATGGCATTTATAAATTTTCATATCATTCCTTCTTTGCATTTAATTGGTTTAAAAAAGTTAAATCTTGGTTTTATTGGATTACTCTTGATGAGAAAAATCCATACAAGGACATGACTACTTCCTCAGAAACTCATCATATGAGCAGACTGAGTACCTGAAGCAGACTCGCAATCCTAGCTATCAGTATCCTTGGATGTTTCTAGATTGCTTGCAGGCATATATCAACATTACCAAAAAACTTCATCAGGACAAAATTAATTTTATTAACTTACATTTTCAAGTTTTTTTAAAGACAGAGCATTGTGAAACCAGAAGAGTAATAACTGGATTTTATAAGTCCTAAAAGGATCAGATCACTGTTTTTAAAGATCAACTTTTGTCTACTCTTCACAAATGGTCTTTCATAGGATCAGGTGAGAACAGAGCCATGCAGTTCAGGCTGTATATATTAAATATGAGATTGTTCTCTGGGCATCAGCATTTACTTGTAATATAGGGTTTCTGAACCAGAAAAAATTCAAAGGAAACACAACAAGAGATGTCTAACATCCTAAGCCCAAACATTAAATGAGAGATAAAGTGAAATCTACTAAAGATCCTAGGCTAGAAAAAATGGTAAAATATTTTATTGCTTTTAGAAAAGTCTCTAGTCAGTGTTGGTGAGGCAATGATGTCAGAGCTGTTACGTGGACAGTGGCTCTTGAAAAAACACCTGAGCATGTAAATGCCTGTTAGTGGGTCTAGGAAAAAGACTTCTGAAGACTTGTTTTAAAGGATGGAGAACTTGCAAAAATATTGAGAAAAGTGTGCAAGATTTAGGCGGTATACTTATATCTCATGGTGCAGGAAAGGAAAAGAAAAAAAAAACCAAGTCAAAGGGGAATTCCCTGGTGGTCCAGCTGTTAGGACTTCGCTTAAGATCCCACATGCCTTCAAAAAAAACCCCAAAACCAAAACCAAAACACTCAACTAAGTCAAGGATAACACATACTTACCGTCTCAGCCATGGAATACTCAGAATTAAGTTTCTTTGCTAGGCCATAATCTCCAAGTTTTATCAGGTTTGCTTTGGTCAGAAAAATATTTAATGTCTTTATATCTCTGAAAAAAAGATGCTGTATATTAAACCTATATACTCAGCTATTTTGTCTCATCCCCTCTTCCTGCCCAAAATTAGTACAAAATAAGAGTGTGTTACCACTGCTCAGGCTGTTATGGGATCCCAAAGAGTGGTCATCATTTTCTCATACATTTTAACTTTGAGAAGGGGACTTGGGGGAGTGGAGGCAGAGAATTAACTTCATCCTCCAGGGCTTTGTAGCATGTCCCCCAGAATGACTTGCTAGGAAAAGTTAAGAGGGTCAAACCAACAGAAAAAACCCGAAAAAAACAAAAAACAAACTGGTGCCCTAGGTAATCATAATTCCTATAAGGTGTACCGCCTCTTCAATTACCACTTGTGCCTTGAATTAAGTGATATCAAGGCAATTTTAACACTTGGTTGGTGTCAAAGTTTCAAATCTGTTAAGGCAAGAAAAGAGATAGCACATCCCAGCAGCAAAATGATTAGGCTATGTAGATCACCTAAATAAAATCACTGTCTATCTTTCTAAAGATGAATTGACCATAAGTAACACAAATAAAGTGTACCTGGTTCACATTCTGGCTTCCTTTATTGAAAGATGTGAAAAAAACCACAACATATTCTTTGTAATTTTTGAAAAGAAAATAACAATACACAACTATAGCCACTCAACAGCTATCAAGAAATAATATATGTTAACTGAATGGACAAACAATAAAAAGAGAAACGCTAATGTATAACACTAATCTCTAGCAATGGTCCATCACTCATTTAAGAAGGGCACAATGATGTGGAAATGTTCTTATAATGGTTCTCTCCTATAGCTAAAGTGAATAGAAAGCCGTTTCCCCCGGCCAAAGATCTGGTAAAACTGTGTAACTAATTGTACAAAATGAGTAAGTTTTTTACTTAAAAGACTTAATTATAAAATTAAAAACAATTGCCCATTTTGTTGCTCAGAGAAAACATTTGTGAGTTCCAACCAACCTAATACCACTTTTTTTGTGGCTTTCTAGGCTTTACTGATGAGTTAATGAACTCACCTCTAAAATATTTCTTAAAGAGATGACTGAGCAGTACTTAGCTATTGAGGAGATTCTTCCTAGATCACAAACAGTTTAACTTCAGGAAGTGAAGATAACACCCCTCATTACTCACTCTTTCCTTCCTATATATCAACGGAAAAGCTTTGACTGCTTAATCGAGAAAATAATAGTGCTGATGGGAGGTACCCAAGGTGGGGGTTGGATTGGTGGAAAGGAATCCATCCCATATTCTTTCACTCATTACCTATGAAGGATTCCAGCTTTATGGATACAGCTCACTGCTGAAACAATCTGAAATAGGTACCAAACCACCATCTGCAGAGAAAAAATAAATTATACTTGGACTGAAAACAAACAAAATACCATTTAAATACACACAAGTGCGCGCACACACACGCTCGAACACACAACAAAGGAAGCTGCAACCAGAGGGTATGATTCAACATGACTTGACATTTCTCGCTTGTAGGTTGAGTAGGCAAAGAAAAGTGGTAGGGGTATTAAAAAAAAAAAAAAAAAAGCAGATCATCATAAAATAGTTCCAATGTTGTTATAAAATATAGTATGGTAAAGCAGACTTGTGGAAAGAAATCCAGGAAGAATGCAAAGGTATAGAAAACTGGGCATACCAGTATGCAGTAATAGAATTGGGAAAGAAAGCCCATAGAGAATCAGGATGTGGAGGTAAACTGTTTAGGAAGCAGCTATAGATAGCTTCCTTGTTAGAGGTTTCCTTTCTCATGAATATCAATCAGAGCCTGGAAGGAGTCTGAACAAAAGGAAAAAAAACACTCTTCACTGTTGGAAGAGTAAATACAGAACTAGAATGCACGAATCACATTACAATTCCAGCTTCCTTCCACAGAAATATGAATTACCTCTTCCTCAAACAACTTGTCCTTCTGACGAAGGATTTTGTCATACAGGTTCCCACCTGCAATTAAACAAGAAACAGGTTTAAATTGCTTAATAGAGATCAAAGCTACAAGGGTTTCAACAGGTGACACAGGAAGTGAAGGATTCTGCTTCCTCTTAAAAGATACCTCCCTTCTTCCTTCTCGGCTCTTGGGTACATGGGTACAAAACTATTCCCATCTGCCAAGGACTATATCTGAAATATTCTTCAGAAATTCCCCTCCCTAACAGAAGAGACTCAATATAAAAATAGGAAGTACAGCATTTTCAGAAAAGATGAGAGTAAAGACCATTTCTACAGTACCCTAATTTATTAAATTACTTTGAAAGTCTTCAAAATCAGATGATTTTCTTCTCCAAAACTCCTTTTAAAGGAATCTGCAATATTTTGGTAACAACTCTCTCAGTGTGACTACTAGAACATTCGGGTTATACCTGTGATGCGCTGTTTTGTATATGTAGGTGTATATCATCATCAACTTCTTTTTCTTTCCACTTCACACTGAAAAGGTTTCCCAAAATTTAGGGTAGACTCTAGATTGTTTCCAGTCATTACTCCCTTTACTAACTCCTTCCTGCAGAGTAAGTCTGAATTTGCTTCTCCCTTTCACTATCAAGTAATACAGACTGCAAATGATGATGGTTCATTTTATTTCCTACCTGCAACTATAACTTATATTGTAGTCCTAGTTAAGTTTCACAACTTCTTTCCCCCTGCAATTTAGTAACTCAGAGTTTCAATAAATATACCATTCGTTCTAGTTCCTCCTAAGCACAAAGGAAGTTACTACTTGAGGCTTCTGCTACTTCAAAAATTTCTAATATACTCTCATATATTTAGGGTTGAACACAGGAACAACCATGACACACAAGAGTCTGGTAAGAAAGAAGTCTAGGAGCTTTCTCTTAGGAGATTTAAGTGAAGAATATGCTGGGATGTCTTTAGCATGCAGCTCAATAAAGGGCTTTGCAGGTTCTCTTATGTAATAAGGCTAATAGCTTGTACAGTATTTATCAAAAATTTGCCACATATCAAGCATTATGCTAGGGACACAGAGAGCTTAAGGTGCTTGTGCAAGATTACAGAGCTAAAAAGTAGTGAAGCTTAGGACACGGGTTCAGGGTCTATTTTCTTAACAAACAGGCTATACTGTTATCTTACAAGCAAAAGGGTTCAAAGAAATAATTTTCATTTTCAGTCAGCTATGATCTTTGGACCACTTTTCAACAGGATAGCTTTAGCTGAAGTCAATATAAATAAATATTACCTATAAGATTTCATTATGTATTATATTAATGTCAAACCATGCTATGTCTCTAATGCTTGTCTAATGTCATTTCATAAGAAAAAAAACCTTGAAAAATGAATGTGAAATTCAAATGAACAAGTAATCTGAAGATGGAATTATCATCACAAAGGAGAATTTGAGTATGCAGGGGAAAAATCCCTCCCCTCATTTCGTAGATCATTTCCAAACTCTCCAGGGTCTGAACTATTTCTCTTAAACTCTAGAAATCCATTTAAAGTTCTTATCCTTTGTATGTGTATCTTCTTTTTCTCTGCCTCTCAAGGTAAATATAAGCACAAGCGTGTCTCACTGGAGGAAGTTCCACTGACTTCTTCCTTACCATTACAATACTCCAGCTCAATCAGCAGCGTGGTATTGTCCATGAAGTGATTGTAGTAGGCAATAATGTTGTCATGCTGCAGCAGCGCCAGAATAACAATCTCATTCAAGGCATCACGACGTTCCTTCTCAGACAGTCGGGTCAAATCAACTTCCTTCCACACGACCAATGAGTCATCCTATAACACAGTAATAGAGCTATCGTGCTTTCCCCGCGCCTGGCAGAGAATGAATCCACACCCGGATCTGTAAGCCTAGAAAGAAAACTTCCTAGACTGACTCCTTTTTTTCCTTTAAACAAAACATGAAAGCACTTTAAAGGTTCTGCATACAATTAAGCATCACAATTTACTGCAGGACTGAGGAAAGATTAAGAGGCTGTTACATTGTTTCTCCACTTAATTTACATGATGTCAATTCCAGGTTAAAAATATGATACAGAGGTAGATCTCAAAGATTCTATTGAGGGACATTATGAAAGACTGCTTGTCATGATGAGGACTGTGGTATGATTAGATTATTGGAGAAACAGAGAACTGGAGAGTGGTTATCTATGGCTGACCACTGTAAAACAGAAATGTTAAAGTTGCCTCTAATTTTATAAATTTAGATTTCTCTAGTAATGTTCATTTATCCTTTCTGGATAAGAATAAGTCATGTCTAAGGGCTCTGAGGTCACTTTCCTCACCCTGTCCCATTCTGTGACTCTGTTTCTCCTGTCACTTTTATGTTATCATGTGTTTTCTGCTATTCATGAAGACTTACCTGCAGCTCCCAATATTCATCTCTAATTCTTTACCAATACTGCTCCCCAACCCAGAAGCATCCCCACCTAAATAACGTTCCCTATCCTCTAGAACGGCTCTGCTAGGCCTTTGAAACTTTGGTGGAAAATCAATGCAACTTCTACTGTGCTCTTAATTTTCAGAGCTCATACACTGAAATATTTGTCCATTCTTTTCCACTTACATACACTCACAACGTAAATGCTATTTCTTACTAACAAGACTAACATGTCTTCCCACTGAAATATATGCCTCTTGAGGGAAAGGGCTGCTTCTAACTAGACCCTTGTAAATTCACAGATGTAATAAACATTTGGTGTTACAGATAATAGTATGCAATTTTGGGGAAAGTGTAATCAAACTTAAAACAACCTTGGTAATCAATTTCAACATGATAATAATGGAAAGGCATGGACAAGGAGATGTGAAACTCCATTCTAGCCCAGGATCTGCTTCTAATTTAAGTGGGCAAGTCACTTAAATATACTGTCTTAGTTTCTTTAGCTATAAAACAGGAATACCACAGCTCATCTCCTCATTCTCACATTTTAAGTACAAATAAGAAAAAAGAATACAAACAATAACTCTAACATTATACATTAATCTTGCAACCACTACTCTCTTCCTCCATCTTTCAGCCTTAAAAGTACCTTGGAACACACCCGAGAACTGCAGGACAGATTATTGATGTAT
This sequence comes from Hippopotamus amphibius kiboko, assembly GCF_030028045.1. Lineage (NCBI taxonomy): Eukaryota > Metazoa > Chordata > Mammalia > Artiodactyla > Hippopotamidae > Hippopotamus > Hippopotamus amphibius. The sequence goes on from NC_080189.1 coordinate 160,610,896, forward strand.
CAGGCACTTTCAGCAACCCCAGCAAGTTCTCTTGATACTTAACTATTCTAAAATTAGAGTTTTAAAACTTTAGTGATCAAACCCAGTTTATGATTCGTTTTTGGAAGCAGACGCCCCTCTATAGCGTTTTAATCAGTATACATTATGAATCTGGGGGTCAGTAATCCACGAATCTCTTCGAAGGATTTGTATGTGTGCAATAGTGGATTGGGGGAGGGTATGTTTACATTAGATTCTCAAAGGAGTCCTTATCCCTTCCAAAGTTAAGAATTAATGGCTTAGAATATACCCCCCAAAAAAGTATTTCCCAAGCATAGACGCTGCTGAATAATCACTGAAGAAACTAACATGCTACAATCTTCCCAGTGAGCGTCAAGAAAAATCTTCAACTGAGTGTTCATATCTGAAGTTAAAAATATGGCAAAAAGTGGGTAGCTGCCACGGATGTGGGAATTTTGAGGCTATCCCCTCCTCTCCACCTCGACCTTGGAGAGCTGTACAGCATGATACGAAGGAAGTTTTGACAATACCTCACGTTCATATACTACTTTAATTTACAGACTGCAAAGAATCTTCGCTCAATTCTCAAACTACCTTAAAAAAATATTACTTTCAAGGTACCTAGCTATCACTAACTCCAATTTACAGATGGGTAAACTGAGGCTCAGAGAAGGTTCAATGACTTGCTCGGTTCCTAGGTTTAAACAAAAACGACGTCAGTAAAACCAGTGCTCTAACTCCCAGTGCAGGAGAGTTGAACGAGTAGTGAAGACCCCGAGACAGATACCCTGCGGCACCCTAACACTAAAGTGAGGACGCGGCGCGGGCAGAGCGCAGCCGCGCAGGCGGGGCGGGGACGGCCGGAGCCAGGGACCGCTACCTCGGTGCGGCGGTACAGCGTGGCCTCCCCGAAGGCGCCGCGGCCCAGGACGCGGATGGGGATGTAGTGCAGCTCTTCCTGCTCCGCCACGCCGCCTCCGGCTCGCGGCCCAGGACCCGCGCTGGGCCCCGGGCCCGAGTCTCCGCCACCCCCGGACTCGCTCCCAAAGTCCGAGTTGAGGGAATCGCAGTGTCGCTCGTACTCGCCCAGCACCGACATGGCGGCGGCCGCGGGACCGGCCTGCGTGTCCCCGGCGGCGCTGGCGGCGCTGGGCCTCTCCCGCCTCAAACGCCGGCCCGCGGCCCCGTCAGCCCAGCCACCCCGCGAGGCTCCATGGTGGCTCCTTCCCCCCTGACCCGGAAGCAGTTGTGGGTGCTTCCGGCCCGGCGGGGTTTCCTCCGCCTTCGTAGGCTGCTCGCTTAGCCTGGGGGCAAGGCTTCTGTTCCTTCAGGCCGGCTGGGAAAGCGAGGCCTCGGGCGGGGTTGGCGGCGCCTGGTGGAGACCACGTGGAGCCGAAAGGCTCCGGCAGGGGTAAGGGCGTCACCAACGGGTCTGCAGACCCTCCTCTGATTCCTGGCAAGGTCCCCAGAGAGTTTTGAAGTCCAGAGGTCGTCCAGGCTCATCTTGGCGCCAGGCCTATCTCAAGGGCTGTGACTGGGGAAGCCGTCCCTTCCAACGTCGCGCAGCGCCCATCGTTCAGAGACCAAGTTATACCTTTTTACCCTCGGCGGAAATACTTGCCTCCTTTCACCTCAGTCAGTGGGCCGGCCCAGTTATTTCTTCCGGAACTACCCTGGGTCTCTCCGTCTTCCACACAACTTCAAGAATATTTTAAGTCAACTCTCCCCACACTCTCCACTTCCCTCTTTCCAGATTTCACATTCTCCTTCCAGATTTCACATTCTTCTTCCACATGTCTTTCCAAATCTTTGACCATCTCATCTCATGCAACATTCTTTGAACACTCAGTGCCAGATACTGTATTTGGAGGTGGGGAATCTGCAGAGTGCTCTCTGCCCCGAAGTCACTAAGAGAATTGCAATACAGTGGAAAAACATGTTCCATCAGTTATGTGACCTTGGGCAACTTTACATCTCCGCGGTTACTTTTTAATCGTAAAGTTGTGGGAATATGACCTACAGAGATAACAACTAAGGTTTATTATTATGTTCCTGGCACTATGCTAAAGGTTTTCTTGGGACTTCCCTGGTGGTTCAGTGGGTGTGACTCCTCCCTCCCAATGCTGGGCCCTGGGGGGTTGATCTCTGGTGGGGGAACAAGATCCCACATGCATGTCACAACTAAGATCCTGCATTCTGCAACTGAAACATGCCACAATGAAGATCCTATATGCTGCAACTAAGACCCAGTGCAGTCAAAATAAATAACTAAATATTTTTTAAAAATACGTTTTCTTTCCATGCATAATCCCATTTAATCTTCTTGCTTTTCCTGTTCTATAGAAGGAACTGAGATAGAAGGGTTAAGTAACTTGCTCTATGTTACATAGCTAGTGAGGGGAGCTGGGAGTCAAAGCCAGCAATGTGACTCCAGATCTCTTTCAGAGAGCAGGATGTCTGGGGACTAAAAGAAGGTCATGTGGCCAGAGGCCATGGCATATGTGGGTTAGAAGCAGAAGACAAGGCCTCAGATGTTTGTAGAATTTAGCTTTTCCTGTGGGCAAGGGAAAATATTGGAGATTTTTAAGCAGGGGAGTATATGATTTGTGTGACTATATGTCCTGATTTGCTGGGGGAAGTCCCAGTTTATACCTTCCCCACCTCCCCAGCATAATTAATGAGTCTTAACTTTTGCTCATGTGCCCAGCAAAGACAAAAAACAATATGATCACCTTACATAAAACCAAAGCTATACTTTACAAAGAACTCTGATGACAATATAGAAGACAAAAACTGGAGGCTGGGAGACAAGCATTGAGGTACTATCAGTGTGAGTGGAGAGGGGGCCCAGGTTTAAGGAATCTGAGGAACATTTAGAACTTTGTCATCAGTTGGGGTATGGCTGGTGAGACAAACCTGAGTCCAGGAGACTCACTTAGGCTTTTAAGTAGGCGGATAGTGACAGCAAATATAGGAGGTAGAGAATTGGTAGAATGGGGTAAAGGGTATGAGAGCTAATATTCCTCTGACCTTTCTAGAGTTCATCAATGTTCCTTTTAAAGTATGATATCCTAAACTCTGCATAACATTCAACATTGGGTCTGAATAGGAGGGTACAAGGGACTTCTGTCTTCCTTGATCTGGATCCATTTTTTCTGTTAGTGTGCCAGACTTCATGATCTGCTTATACTGTGCTTGTACTTAACCAAACCTCTCTTTTTCACATCCAAACTGATGCAAAGTAACACAGCTCTCCCACCAGATCACATCACTCCTTATTTTCTTAACAATGTTTATCTATAAAATTGATGTCTTGTTTATTGTTTACTTTATTAACTGTGTCCATTAGAATATAAGCTCCATGAGAGCGTGGATTTTGCCCTCTTGTTCACAACTGCGTATCATCAGTGTCTAGAAAAGTGCTTGGTATTACAGGCCTAAAATTTTTTTGTTGAAACAATATCAGGTTGTTATTATCTCATATATATATAACATCTTTTAAACCAAAATGTAAGGCTGACTGACTGATAACTCCTGTTAAATTTTTTGTTGGTTTCATTCCAGGGTTCTAGATTGTAGAGACAGTTTTCAATTTTCAATTCATTCATCCAACAAACACTGAGTACCAACTTGTGCCAGGTGCTGTGTTACAACAGAGAACAAAATAAACATGGTTTCTACTCTCCTGGAGCTCACAGTCCATATAACAGACAAATAACCAGGCAATTACCAACAGTGTATAAGTGCTATTATAAGGAAAGTACAGTCTTCTAGAAAGTCATTTAGGAGGGGCACCTTTCCAAGCCAAACTAGCTGGGTTAGTAAAGGCTTCCTGGAGGAATATCCGAAATGTTAAGTCAATGATGGTTAAAGAAAGTGAGGAGATCATGCTGGAGAGAGGCCATTCCATCTACTTCCTCCTCCTAATTAGAAGGCACTTTGAGGATAGGTATTGCTTCTTATTTATCTGGGTCTACTCCAGAGTTTAGTTCAGCACATTAAACAGAATAGATGATCAATAAATGTTTCTTTGAGTTGAATGGAAAAAACAGTTACTATAGCTAGAAGTGTTGACTTTCATACAGAGGAGCTAAGTAGGTTTCAGCCAAAGCTTAAAAATTCACTTTTCTGGCATCTTTGCAATATGGAACTAGACAGTTTTCTATAACTTGGTTTAGTCTGGTATTGTGAATTGTCCTAATGCATAGATAAAAGCGTAACAAATGTCCTGTTCCACCTTAGAGAATATAAAACAGAAAATCAAGCTCAGTGCTTCATTATACCAAATATAAATGAAACTAAATATCTGACTTTCATAAGTCCAGAAATACTCACCATTTTAAAGGTATAACTGATTTTAAAGTGCTTTTGGTAAAAAACAGTATTTCTATTTTATATTTTAACAAGTGAATAGTTAGGATGCTATATAGCAGAAGTCCTCACTTGTGAATGGCTGGTCCCCAGGGTCCACAGAGTTACTGGTAATATTAAAGAAACTATCAAAGTACTTAGCAAAGTCTATAGCTTCACTGTCCAATATGGTAGCCACTAGCTACACCAAACTATTGAGCACTTGAATTATGGCTAGTTTGACTGAAGACATGTTGTAGCTGTAAAATACACACTGGATTTCAAAGACTTTATATGGAAAAAAGAATGTTAGATATCTCAGTCATTTTTACATTCTTATATTGAATTTTATGTTGAAATTCTACTTTGGATATATTAGACCATGTATTATTAAAATTAATTTCACAGTATTTACAATAGCAAGGACATGGCTATTGTAATGTCCATCAACAGATGAATGGATAAAGAAGGTGTGGTACATATATACAGTGGAATGTTAGCCATCAAAAAGAACAAACTAATACCACTTGCAGTGACATGCATGGACCTAGAGATTGTCATACTTTAAAAAAAAATTATTTGTTTATTTTGGCTGCACCGGGTGTTAGTTGCAGCACATGGGATCTTTTGGTTGCGGCATGGCGGGCTTCTTAGTTGCGGCATGGCGGGCTTCTTAGTTGCGGCATGCATGCAGGATCTAGTTCCCTGATCAGGGATCAAACCTGGGCCCCTTGAATTGGGAGCTCAGAGTCTTACCCACTGGACCACAAGGGAAGTCCCAAGATTGTCATACTGAGTGACATACGTCAGACAGAGAAAGACAAATATATGATTTTGCTTATATGTGGAATCTAAAAAAAAATAAAGGTACAAATGAACCAATTTACAAAACAGAAATAGAGTCACAGATGTAGAAAACAAACTTATGGTTACCGAGGGGGAAAGGGGCGAGGGATAAATTGGGAGACTGAGATTGACATAAACACACTACTATATATAAAATATCAATAGATAATTAATAAGAACTTACTGTATAGCACAGGGAACTCTACTCAGTACTCTGTAATGACCTATATGGGAATAGAATCTAAAAAAGAACAGATATATATATGTGTATAACTGATTCACTTTGCTGTACAGCAGAAAAACATGACATTGTAAATCAACTATACTCCAATAAAAATTAATTAAAATACCAAATCAAATTAATTTCAATTTTTTTTTTTTACTTTTTAAATGTGGTACTAGAAAAATTCATATTATTCATGGGGCTCATGCTATATGAGATACCACAGTAGCAGACTGAATAGCTAATAAGTTGCAGAACATGTACAACCATTTAATATATATGATACTGCTGAGACAAATTTAAATTCACTTATACGTTTTACTGAATTCATTCATTATTTATGTTCTCTAGAATACCAGTGAGAAATAAGACACTTTTTATGTTAAAGTATTTATACTCAAATATTGGGAACCACTACTTTATAAACTACAGATTTACTGACATAATTTATTCACTGTTTTTTTGGGAAATGGAGGTAGAGGGTAAAAAAGAGGCTAGCTAGTCATGTGTAAAGCACTTCAGGTTGACTCTTAAAAAGAAGCTTTATGCAGACTTCCGAGGTGGCGCAGTGGACACGGGTTCAACCCCTGCCCCAGGAAGATACCACATGCCATGGAGCAACTAAGCCCGTGAGCCACAACTATTGAGCCTGCGCTCTAGAGCCCATGAGCCACAACTACTGAGCCTGTGTGCCGCAACTACTGAAGCCCACGCACCTAGAGCCCGTGCTCTACAACAAGAGAAGCCACCACAATGAGGAGCCCTTGCACCACAATGAAGAGCAGCCCCCTGCTCACTACAACTAGAGAAAGCCCAAAACACCCAATAGCAACAAAAACCCAACACACCCAATAAATAAGTAAATTAATGAAAGGAAAAAAAAAAAAAAAAAGAAGCTTTATGGAAAATATTCAACCGCGAGTAAAAGGAAAGGAGAAAATGGCCTTTACCTGCTGGAGTGGGGTTTTGCATAGATATGATAGGCCAAAAAAGCAAATCCTGGGGGATTCTAAATTGGGAGGGGTATTTTAAGAATGGAGGAAAAGGGAGAAGACTCTCCGTAGAAATAATTTCAATAGCAGTTTCTAAAACAGAGAAACTACAGAGAATTCCTGGCTTACCAAATGCTATTTGGTCTTTCTGAAGATGTATGATTAAGTATTATTATTTTAATATACATATTATATACAGTTTATAAATTTATATATAAAGTATAACCTTTTACTAGCTCACATAAACTATATCCATCTGGAGTAAATTACAAACACTTTTTCTCTAATCCATCACATATAATTTGCCAAACTTTAATACTAAGGAATATGAATTATTGCCAATCCAGACAAAGAGATACTCAAGAGTAACAGAAAAATAACATCTCAAATGGTTTCTGCTAGCCTTTATTTGAGAAAATTTACACAAAAATCCCCAATCCAACATTTACAGGTGAATCTGTATAAATCCCACGTCTCTTTCTCTTAAACAAACAGAAAAACAGCTTAAGACAGGGGTTTATGACAATGGTATAACAAAGCTTACTGATTTTAAATCAATCATTTAAGTCGTTCTCATCAATAATTTACAGACTGTGTTCAATAACAGGTTCAAAAATGGAGGGAAGCAGATGACATCCTCATTTTCAAAGCTGATTTGCTCTTGTACTAGTCTTTTATCAAAAGCAAATAATTTTACTTTTTAGGTAAAATCAAAGTGTAATATCAATGAACTTTAAACCAAAAGCACAAATGTCCAAGCTGGTAGTCTTGGCATGAGTAAAAGGAAAGGACATGAAAGAATTTCATAAAGTTACATTTGAGAAAAAAATATCAGCAAAATAAAATATTTTCCTCTCCTATCTTCTTCTTTGACATTTTGTCAACACAGAAGACTATAACCAACTGAGCAGCTTTCATTGCTTCTAAAAAGGGGAAAGGCACCAGTCAGAAATACCAAAGAGTATCTTGTTAGGCTAATGGTACAGAACAGAATTTCACCTTTAAACGTCTAAGGATGGATCTTAACTCACAAATTTGGTTATTCTCTTCCCTGCTTGGATGTATCCTCTGTTGTTTAGTATATGTAATACCACAGATAGACTTTCTCAACATCTGCTGCCCTTATGGTGAGATTTGGCTGCCAGGTTCTCAGAAACAGTACCTATCAATTCTTAACAGCAGATGGCAATGTTGCACAAATTAATGAAAGAACCGCTTTTATGCCACACCAGAGGAATTCACATAGGGAGTCAAAAGAGGGGGGAAAAAGGCTTTTGGGTTCACAATAGCTGGAGCATTAAGAGAACAGAACAGATTTTAACAACATAACTCACCCCCTCTTCCCTCTTTGTACTTTATTCAGGTCATCACAGCAGCATTCTCTGTTAATTCTAACATGCTGCTTCTTAACTGCAAGCTGCACAGCCCTAAGTCCTGTGATTCTTGTCGTTGTGATGGGACAAGCCCTGTAACAGTCAGCACGGTTTAAAAAAAGGAGATTACAGAAAGAACAAATTCCCACCCACTTTACTGGGAGAAGTGGGGAAAATGTCAAGTGATAGTATTTTTTACTGTTGTTTATGAACATGGTCATTTGTGTCCACACTGTCTCTTATTTATATTAGTACTCGCCTTTAGACACCTTGTATTCTCAAAGTGATCCTTGGCTCTGCTTTTACAACATATATTTTCAAGTATTCACTCGATTCATGATCCTTCCAGATGTGTTACTTTTTAATACTTCACATGTCTTAATTCTCTAGATGGAACACATAAGAACAGAAATTAAGGCAGTGACTTGCCATGTAAGAAGACTCAGTAAATTTTACTTATTTTTTTCCTTTGTAGAAGTTACGTTAAAAATTTAAACAACCACATAACTGACAAAGGACTTATATCTAGGATATATAAGGAATTCTCAAACTCAACAGTATAAATTGACTATACTTCAATTAAAAAAAAAACCTCAGTAGTAAAAAGAACACACAATCTAATCATAAAATGGGCAAAAGGAACAGATATTTCACTGAGGAAGATACACAGATGGCAAATAAACACGTGAAAAGATGTTCAACACCATTTACTAATAGGAAAATGCAACTTAAAACCACAATGAATATCATTACACACACTTCTAAGAATGACTAAAACAAATTAAAAAAGAAATAACAGCAAATACTGGTGAGGATGTGGAGAAACCAGATTGGTCATACATTGCTGGTGGGAACGTAAAATGACACAGTCACTCTGGAAAAAGAGGACAGTTTCTTACAAAAATAAACATGTTTATCATACAACCCAGCAACTGCTCTTTGGGGCACTTATCCCAGAGAAATGAAAATTTATGTTCACATAAAAACCTGTATATGAATGTTCACATCAGCTTTATTAGTAATGGCCCAAAACTGAAAACAACACTGACGTCCTTCAATGGGTGACTGGTTAAACAGTGGTACATCCACACCATGAAATAGTACTGAGCAATGAAGAGGAACAAACTAGTGGCATATGCAACAACTTGGATGGATTTCAAGGGCATTATGCTAAGTGAAAAAAGTCAATCTCAAAAGGTTATATACTGTGATTCCATTTATATAACATTCTTGAAATGACAAAATTAGAGAGATAGAGAAGAGATTAGTGGTTGCCAGAGGCTGGGGCTTGGGGTTAAGGAAGGAGGTGACTGTGGCTATAAAAGGGTACCACATGAGATCCATGTGATGAAACGGTTCTGCATCTTGTGGTGGTGGTCACACATCCACACATGTGATAAAACTGCATGGAACTAAACACACATAAATACACAAAAAGAAAAAAGTTCAAGCAGCTGAGCACACATATTTTAATTCTCTAAAGTGAAATTTTCTTTAAGAGTTATCTACAGTTCAGAGCTCATTTCTATGAGGTGCCACATCCACCACACTTTTAAGACGTAAAATTATGAAAGGGTATCACCAGAAGCTACCTAAATATTTCAGCTAAGGGTCAAGAGAAAGTTAACAGTGTTGTCACACAGAAATCTAAAGAGGACAATCAGAATGAACCAAGTTCAACACGGTCATACAAATGTTGGTAAAAGAACTAGAGTGGAAGCCCAAGCTGGTGAGCAAGTGGGAAAAGGAAAGAAAACATGGTTCAAACAGATCATACGAGGAAACCCAGTATGAATGCTGGCTTTGGCATTATCTAGGTAACCCCTATTTTTTGCCATAGGTGACTCTAATAATAGTCTTATTGTTACAAAACCAGTCCAAATCCTACCAAGTTAAAAAGTCCTTCTTGGACTTATTGTGTGTAGGTGGTAACCCGCGTCCTCCCACACCAAAGAGATCAGTTCTAGAAAGAAAGCTCCAACGTGCCTTGATGGTGCTGTTGGTAGGGTGCTTTAGTAAGGCCAGGCACATTCCAGCGATGTTCTGCTGGCTAAGATACAAGGTGGGAGGAGACTGGGCTTTATTACTCAATCAACTTCTTGGCCTTGAAGAAGCGCCGCAGGTAGAAGACCTGCCAGGTGGCGAGACCAATGAGGCAGAACATTGAAAAGATGCTGAAGTACAGGACCCGAGTGTTTGTGGATTCTGAAAAAAAGAAAAGCAGTGTAAATGTAATGAAGGGAGGCTCCGGAGGCTAAACAGCCAGAGGGAAAAGGCAACTAATTAGCTTCACTCTGCCCCTAGGCCTCACAGTAGGATTTCATATAGTTTTTTTCTTAAACCTTCATTATCCTATATATAAATGTTAAAAATTACAAAGATTAGTACTATCAATTTGATACACTATAAGCTGACTGAGAATATGGTCAATTGCTTATCACAGAAAAAACTGCTATTCCCTTGAAAATCTAACAAGGCTCATTTACCTGCAGCAGCAACAACACTGAAGTAACTAATTATCCTTCTATACAACCCCTTTTGGCAAAACTGAGAAAGGGTACACCAGAATTTAAAGTCTGGGGACCTATCTCCTTTATGGTGCACTTATTAGAAACAAGAGTTGCCCTCCCCTCACCATTGGTATCACGCATCTCTTCCTCTCGCTTCTTCATATAGGCAAAGTCATTAACAATAGATTCTGAAAGGTCTTCTAGGCGTCGTAGCTCCACCTCCAAAGGTTTCAGCTTCTCAACTTTTGCAATCTGAAAAAGAAAGGAATTATGAACCCATACCCTGAAAAAATTGCCCCGGTCAAGAATACAATGTAACAGAGGAGTCTTTTTTAAAAGTTTCACCTAACTTAAAATTTCTTCTGTCATCATTCTAACACACTTTAAAATCTGGGTTTCTTCCCTTTCCTACTGTCTATATGTTTCCACCTCAGACTTTTCTTATACTTTAATTTTGATTAAAACCTCCACAGAAGTACTATAATATGGTAGGCTATAAAATAAGATATACTGTTTTTCCAAGATTTCTGACTTTAATAAAATTTTACTCTGCTCTTCCACTTTTGTCTAAGAAATAGCAGTATTATCAGCATAAGTGTGAGCGTCATAGTATTAGTCAAATGTGGTTTCAAGAAGAAAACACACCAAATTCCCAACAGGGAATGCACAGGAATGAGAAAGTACATGTAACCACAGCATTAAGATAATAACTCAAACTGCAAAATTAGAGAATTTTGGTTTGCTCATTTAAATCCCACAATAGCTTTAAGGTTTGTATCAGAGCTTTAGAACCCAGATGAATCCTAGGTATATTAAAAAAAAATGCACTGTGTGCTTTGTTTTTAATTACATAGCCAGTTATCAAAATAAATCTCCAAGGACAGCCCTGTGTGCTAAAGAGAAGGAAGGGTGTGAAAAATAAACTGTCTTCCTTTTTCAATCCAGAGCACTTTGAAACCTCCAAGAGTATCTAGTAACTAAAGGCATATATGACCAGCACGAGGATTTCATTATTCTATTTGTTTTTTCTTATCGATCTTGGATTATGATTTGCTTTAAAATGGGGACATAGCATGAGAGCTTTCCAGATCTTAAAACTCATATACCAGTTGCTCTTAAATTTTTTCCAGGGTCTTCCCTGGTAGTCCAGTGGTTAAGAATCCATCTTGCAATGCAGGTGATGCCAGTTCAATCCCTGGTCAGGGAACTAAGATTTCACATGCCACAGGGAAACTAAGCCCATGAGTCACAACTAGAGAGCCCACGTGCCCCAACTAGAGAGCCCACGTGCCACAACTACAGAGCCCATGTGCTCTGGAGCCCAGGCACCACAACTACTGAGCTCATACACCACAACTACAGAGCCCACGCACTCTGGAGCCCATGCGCTCTGGAGTCTGCATGCCACAACTAGAGAGTCTGTGCACCGCAAGTACTGAGCCCACACACTGCAACCAGAGAGAAGCCTGCACACTGCAACAAAGAGCCTGTGCGCTGCAACGAAGGCTCCCACGTGCCACAACTAAGACCTGACACAGCCAAAAAAATATAAATATTAAAAAAAAATTTTTCCACAGAGAACTCTTCAAAAATATTTCTACATCTGCTTCTTTACTCCCTATACATTCTCTATACAATGCCCTACTTTTTCTTCTCTTATGTTCAATTTACCTTTCCTGCTCGTTTTCTCTGTTAAATGTTAACAACAGTTAATGTGGGATGAATGGGAATAGTTTAAGGGTGTTCTTGTATTCGCTTCACTAAACTATATTCTTCATTGAACATGTGAAGAACAAGACAAAGTTATTTAAAATAAAATATTTAAAATAAAAAAATATAGAAACTGTTGTTAAGATAGGGATATAAAAATTGAGTTTATATTTAAGGTACCTAAAGCATGGTGATAGATTTGTAATGATCCACCTGAGTTTTCTTTCACTGGATGTACATTTTCTTACAATTGTCAAATGTTGGGTAGAGTTAACAGCATGACTGATAGCTAGCACAGAAGAGAATAAAGCGAGTTGGGTATAAGATTTGCAATGGTTAGTTAATATATTGAGCTAATACTCCTAGCTGAATACCCAAACGTCAGGTTTCCCATTAACCTACAATATATATCTGTTAATTGATTTCATACAGAGGTGCAGAGCAAAGAAACCCACACAGGAAAAAGATCCAAGACATATATAATAAGCTGAACCTTAGGCTGTTTAACATTTTCTCTCCTGGTATATGCTTTCCCCTCCAAAGCTTCTTGAATGAGACAGTATAAAGGCAACAGTATGATACATCTTTAGAGATAAGTGATTTAAAGCTCCTTAAATAGAAACTTACAAAAGGAACTGCAAGTGGAACAATGGCGGTACCTCTCTCTCCCAGCTGAAAATAATATTCTTAAAAATTACTTTGAAGACTACTTCTAACTCCCCACCCTTTTTTTGGTTAAATGACAATAGCCCAAAGGCCTAAAACCCAAAAAAAGGAGGATGGAGTGAAAATAAATTCGGTACTGAGAATAGCCTTTGTAGATTATAGTTCCCCCAAAGCTGTTTCCAATTCTTTTCCTTTCTGTTGTTTCATTTATATTTTAGTTGTACAAGAAACACATAAATATGTCCTCCTACTAAAGAATTTAAATTATTCAGAAGCAAAGGAAACAAAAACAAAAGGCCCATCTTAATAGCTCCTCAATCCCCACATCCACACATTCCTTCCTGAGGTAACCTTGGTTATGAACTTGGTGTATATCTTTCTAGACCTTGTTAAAAGATAACACACTATTTATGCCTTTGGCATGTATATAAATGTACATAGGAAAATATAATTTAAAACATATTTATAAATGTGATTATAATGTATATGCTGTTCTATGGCTTCTTTTCATTCAAAAAAATCTTTGCAAAAACTTCAGTGCTTGTAGATTCACCTCATTCTTCTTAACTGCTGTATAGTCTTCCATATGGGTCACGGTTTACTTAATCATTCAATTTCCTAACCCCTTTTCTAGTATAGATCCTATTGTAGACTCTATACTTCTATTTATAACATATCATCCAAGCTGATTTCATTTCCTCAGTGAAATCCCTACTCAATCCAGTCCTTAATTCTGTAAGTTATTTCCAGACTTCCTGAGTGGGATGAAAGTCTCTTCCCCTAAAAAACACCTCTAATAACTACCTTTATTCTTTTTTTAAAAATATATTTATTTATTTAGTCAGGTCTTAGGTGCGTCACGTGGGATCCTTAGTTGCGGCATGCGGACTTCTTAGCTGCAGCATGCACGTGGGATCCAGTTCCCCTACCAGGGATCAAACCCAGGCCCCCTGTATTGGGAGCACAGAGTCTTACCCACTGGACCACGAGGCAAGGTCCCCTTTATTCTCGATATTAATTTAAAACCTAGCAAACTTAAAAGAATTGCCAAAAAACTAAAACAATATTGAAAACCAACTTGATATTTCAACCATCTAACACATCAATGGATACTCAGTGGAAATAACAAAAATAATGAATATATTTCTACATTTAATCTAACCTAGACATCAAAACAAATGTAAAAAGTTTTTTGTTTTGTTTTTAAACATTTTAATACCCTAACAATGCTTTTTTGAGTGCTCACTCTGTGCAAGGCACCAAGATAAATTATGATCTCTGCTCCTAAGAAACTCACAGTCTGGTGGAGAGGCTCACCTAAAAAGCTACAACCATAGTATATAAAGCATTATGTATCAACTTTTACAACAAAAGTACACATTGAAAGTGGAATAGAAAGAAAGCAGCACAGAGCTTAATTACACTTGGAAGAATAAGGGAAAGCTTAACAGGAAGTGGGGGAGTTGGGTCTCAGAAGTTCTACAGAATTTTGCAAGAGACAGATATTTAAGGCTGAGGGGAATCTGAAAACCAAAACATGGAGGGAGGAAAGTGCAGGCCCTGTTTAGGAGGTCAAGAGTAGTCTAGTTATAAGCAGGCAGATGTGCGTGTGCACTTGTGTGCACTTCAGGGTGGGTGGTGGGTAACAGCAAATATAAGACTCAAAAGTTAGGCTGAAGCTAAACTGAGGAGGAGGATGAAGAAGGTAATATAATGAATTAGACCTATGAGTTCGCGGAGAACTGTGATCCGTATTTTATACCTTATACTCTGACTTAATCCTCACAATCCTATATAGGGTGAATATTATTATTCCTAAATTTCTCAGCTGAGGAAATTAAGGCTCAGAGTGTTAAATAACTTGTCCAAGGTCTCAGAGCTTGGTTGAGCTAGCACTGCAATACAAGTCTAAGTTCATATTTTATCCTGTAGGTATAAAAATTTGATGAAGAAAACCAGATGACTAGACTAAGTTTTATCTGGATCAAAAGTGAAGTGAATGAGCTATATTAGGCCACGAGGATCTGGGTAAATTGTCCAGTTTATCAATCAAACTTCCTAGGTTTCATACTGTATTACTCTAATTTTTACAACAAATAGAATAAAATTTTAAAACAAATTATCCTAGGTATCTTAAAGTAGACCCTCTTCGCTTACCCAGGACTAATCTAAGCATTCAAAGAGTATCATCAAGGGACTTTCTTGGTGGTCCAGTGGCCAAAAATCCGCCTTCCAATGCAGGGGACGTAGGTTCAATCCCTGGTGAGGAAACTAAGATCCCACATGAAGAGGGGCAACTAAATCTGTGCGCCGCCAACTACTGAGCCTGTGCGCTCTGGAGCCCACACGCCACAACTAGAGAGAAGGCTGCACAACATAACAAAGCATCTGCGTGCCGCAATGAAAGATCCCACATGTTGCAACGAAAATCCTGTGTGCCGGGACGTCCCTGGTGGTGCAGTGGTTAAGAATCTGTCTGTCAATGCAGGAGACACGAGTTCGATCCTTGGTCCAAGAAGATCCCACATGCCACGGAACAACTAAGCCTGTGCGCCTCAACTACTGAGCCTGTGTTCTAGGGCCCTCAAGCCACAACTACTGAGCCTGTGTGCTGGACTACTGAAGCCTGCGCACCTAGAGCCCATGCTCCACAACAAGAGAAGCCACCACACTGAGAAGCTTGCTCACCACAATGAAGAGTAGCCCCTGCTTGCTGCAACTAGAGAGAAATAACCTGCGGGCAGCAATGAAGACCCAACGCAGCCAAAAAATAATAATAAATACTTAAAAAACAAAAAAAACAAAAACCAAACACTTAAGAACAAGATAACCTGCACTTTGGGGTCTTGTTTAAAGAAAAACAAATCCCTCATGCCACAACTAAGACCTGACGCAGTCAAATAAATAAATTAATAAAAGCAAACAAAAAACAGTATCAAGACTTTATATCAGTTAGTACAAAAAGCTAACAAGAAAACCTCTATCAACATTCCCACTGACTACTGTTCTGCTATTCTAAACATTTGATTTAATGTTCAAAGTGTCTGTAAGAATGTGAAATTATACGTTTCATGAAAATCATTATTCTCTAGTCTACTTTTCTCTTCCATGATTGGAAGGATGACGTGTATTTTGCCAACAGTTTCATAAAAGCAAACCCTACTTGACAATGTGTACTACAGGTTCTCCACTAGGAGGTAGCATTCCCCTTGTAGGATGCATTTAACCATTAAATAATCAAAAATATCAGAGCTACAAGAGACTTCATTTTACACATGAGGAAACTAATGATTCCATAAAGTTATTCAGTCCTTTGAGTGGAAGACCAAGACTAGCAGTACAATGGTCTCCTGACTCCCTACCCAGGGTCACCAAAGCAATTAGCATCAAAACTACAAAGCTCTGCTGTAGAAAATGTAAGCACAAACGAATCCCTGACTTCCAAAAGCACACACATTCAGTGTACCCAAATCCTACCCATCTTTCCAGCCTTAACCATGAAGCCTCCTTTAACCACTACTGTCCACACTGATTCCCCCTTCCCTTTAAGCCCTACAACTGTGTTACACAATTAACACTCAATCATACATTGTCATATTCACATTGTTTTGCTTTTTATCCTTTTCCCCCACACTAGTCTGGATCTTGAACTCAAGAGAATTAGAGTGTTGTATCCTTTGTGTAGTCCCACATGCCTGGTACATGGTACACACTTGTAGTTGACCTATTATGTCCAGTCTATGCCTTCTTTAAGGAGCCAGCATTCTCACAGCAGATATTAAGTGCTGCTGGTCCCCTGAAGCAAGTGCTCCCTGTATGTTAAGAGCACTCTATATCTACTTTCACTCAGCATTCATCTTCACCAGACCCACTTCCTAGGAGAAAGTTCTCTCTACCACAATATCTATCACTCTTATCTGTGCCGTAGGTACTGTTTGCAAAAACTTTCCCTGCATATCAACAACACCTCCAAAATAACATAAAATTACTCTTCTTAAACCATATCCAAATCTTCCAATCCTCTAATGATGATCTGAATCTAAAGAGTTCAGAGTTCTATGTAATTGTACCCAGAAAAGGATTAAATCTGAAAGACTGCTTCTTAAAACACACATGTGAAACCAGTCTCTAGAGATTTCTTTCTCTAGAGATCCTTTCCCTTGGTGCAACACTGAGAAACTCAAGAGAGAAGCTTCTTGAGGAGAGCCAGATCCAGACTGATTCTGCTACCTCCACACCCCGCTCCACAGCCCCTGCAAATTTTAGAAGCATAGCAATAAAAGTAGAGACCATCCAGTCTAACATGATCAAGATAATGAAGACAGTTGTACACCCAAAGACAAGTCTACTTATGCACGGAGGCATGTGAATCACAGGCTTCTTCAAAGAATGGCAAAAGGTCAACAACGTGCGAAAATAAGTCCAGATAATACTGCCAATCTTAGGGCTAAATGAATGAAATTTAGAAAGATCCTATTTACTCTGTCATAGCCATTTGGCAGTTTCTAGACAGGGCAGGAGAAAGGAACTAAAAACTATTGAACTGATCACCTATGTGTCAGGTGCCTTACTTATGTTATTTCATTTAACTTATGTCAAGAAAGGGATTTTGGATCTAGTATGTAGAACCAGAGCTCTTCCGTCGTGAGGGCATTCAGAGAAACAGAACTTTTGGAAAGCCTTCAGCTGCTGCTCCAACAAGTGCAACTGTGTTTTTGGTGTATCTAGCAAACGGCATACTCATAGAACCCCCAGGCAAAACATGAGTTTAACTGTGTTGAAAATGCTGACATCCAAGCAAGAAGGGACATACATGGCCCAAGAGCTAGAGGATATGTCAGACATCTCCTTCGTAGTGGGATAATTGCCTTCATTCCCACAACTGTAAGATTAGACAGTAAGTCCCTGCAAACAGCTGTTCTAGTTCACAGACCACAAACTAAAAAAGAAATGGCTCAATTCACATACTGATTCTACAAAAATGCCACCCTCTGCAGGGCAAAAGACAGTGGCGAGAAGTCCTTAAAATACAAAGGAGGGAATCAAAAGTGCTTTATTTCTGAGGAAATACGCATTCTTTCTCTTTAAAGAATTCAAACTACAAGACCATGCTTCTTTACAAAATGGCAACCATTCTGCCTTCAGGTAATGTCACCTTACATTTGTACTGTGTTTACATAGCAGTTCACATGCATTAACTAATCCTCCATAACGATTTAGTAGGTAGTGTGGTACTCTGTCCAGCTACTGAGACAATGATTACTACCGAATTTCACAGAACCACATGGGATTTCAGAATTATGATTCCACAAATGTAAGGGAGAGATGTGATGTGAAAAAACATTAAAAGTAATGTGCCACCCTCCTGATCGAAATGCTGATGCTGAAGGGCCACAATCCTCTGGAGATAAAGGGCTGCAATCCTCTCCCTTGCCTCAAGGGCCTGAAATTAAATGCCTTGAAACATCTACAAATGCTCAGCCTCTCTGGTAATTAGCCATGCAACGAGTGCTTCTATTACCCATGTCCTTGTCACAGGCATTAGCCCAGAGACAAGTAATAGCTATTTTTGAGCAAGGTTTAAGGGAGCCTAGCCACAGACTGAGAAAAGGGCTGGTCTTTGACCTGCGTCATAACCACTTGTCCTTCTCTGTCTCAGTTTGATCTGCTTTTTGGGGGCTGGGGGAATGGGGAGGTAGATCACTGAAGAAAGTAGTGGGAGGAGTTTCTTAGTTAAGAAAAAGAATTTAGAGTTGTGTTGTAACCATGTGCGTAAAGAAAGGCTTAGGACATGCTAGACTTCCGAAGCAGGAAGCAGGCAAAGGAAGCACTGTGGTTTCCTTTCTGCTAGGGATTCCCCTCTTGGGTTAAGTAAAAGGTCAGGAAAGATAAAAGCCCTTTCCCAGTATCAACAAAATCCAAGGATGATGAAAATTCCAGGAGGTATAGGGGTTCTAAAATGCTATACAATAGTGACGTCCATGTCATTCTATATGTAAACTCACAATTATACCATCTGCTTTAGAGAACAAGTTATGTCTAATATCCAATCTGAGGTTGAGAATATAGCAGCAGTGCTCAAAAACTGAAAATCATTTTACCTATTCTTCTACCTCATAATAATACAACACTTTTCTTAGTTTTATACCATACAACAGCACTTTATTTTTTTATTTTTTATTTTTTTTATTTTTGGGGGGTACACCAGGTTCAATCATCTGTTTTTATACACATATCCCCGTATTCCCTCCCTTCCTTGACTCCCCCCCCTCGAGTCCCCCCCACCCTCCCCGCCCCAGTCCTCTAAGGCATCTTCCATCCTCGAGTTGGACTCCCTTTGTTATACAACAACTTCCCACTGACTATTTTACAGTTGGTAGTATATATATGTCTGTACAACAGCACTTTAATTCACATGATCTGATTTAAATATAATTAGGATTCTTTTGAATCATAAAAGTTTAAAAGGATTTTTCAATTTACTCTTAAGTTCATCAAACAAAGAAGCTATTTTATTTCTTTTAATTAAAATAGCCTGAAGACAGAAACAAGCAAATCAAAGTCTCTACCAGGAGTTGTCTTCCATTTACAACTGTATCACTTGCTCCTGTCTATTCCCTACAAGTAAGTCAATCTAGTTTTGTTCAACTGAACACATGAACTAGCAAAAAGAGGAAAGACCTGGAGAGCTGCAATCATTGTAGTACTACTTCCTGTTGTAAAACCAGTCAGTAGCTTCCAATCTTCTGTTTTAGGATATTTCCCTTCCAAGTTCTGACCAAAGATAGAATAACTTCTCCTGTTCCATCATTCCTAGAAAATTCTCTTAAATCACTTAAAACAATTTTCTTTTGTTTATTCAATTTACATTCTTCAAAAGCCATTTACATTTCCTGTACCCCACTTCTTCATGCCTTCGGGTACTGTCGTAAAAAGACTGATCTCGGTTAAAAACCCTCTTATCTTTCTGTAAAGATCAATCCTCCAGTCTTAAATAGTTCTTGTGGTTTTTCAAAGGTGCTCTTCACTTGAAGAACCATTTTGTGCTGCCCCAGGAGTCTCTCACATTAGACATTAAAAGGGCTCCGTCCCCCCTCCTCTAATTCTAAGCACATTTCCATCTCCCTACCACCCAAATAAATGCCTATTTTTATTCTCTACAATACTTTCTGTCAGCAAAATTCCTAGTCTCTTGCAGTTTTTATTTCCATCTTGCTCTCTTTCTAAAAAATTTGAAATTATTTTAACTAAAAGCTACTTTTTTTGATTATTGTGTTTCTCAAAGACAGCACAACTGTTCAAGTCTAAACAGCACTGAATCTATGCCCTAGCTATACATATAGCTGTCAGTCTGGGAATAAAAGCCATAGCCATAAAAAAAGAAATCACTTTTCTTAACCTTGAACATTACCATAAATGAATTCCCGCTTTTAAAAATTATAATATATATCTGGTTTCTGAATCAAGAGCACTAATGGCATATGCTTGAGTGTTTTATCACACCAACATTTCCATGGGACAGCTGGTCCAGTCATTTGGCTGACAACACAGCCAGAATTATTGTTCAAGGCTGTTAACACAACTTTTTATATCAAGCTGGTTGTCACATGACTGCTGAGAAAACCACAGCCTTCTGGGCAAAGCACAGCCTGTTGGCCTGACTAGGTCACAGAAACCTCACAGAACAGCAAGCTACTGCCTCCACTGGCTGTTGCAGCAGGACATACCTCTTCGTAATTTTTCGCCTCCACTCCATGCTTCATGTCTAGGATCACGAGTTGGTCAGGTACCCGCCCTGTTCCTGAGAAAGAAATCAAAGGATTCATTGTGCGGAATATTTAAAATTCCGGGAAATCACCCACCCACCCTCCCTCTCCCTAACCCCTACCCTCTCAATAGAGGGAAATAGCCACAACTCCTCCCCCTAACTCAGCTGCAGAAAATTCCTGGCTCTGGCTAAAAATCACAAGCATTCCAGACAAAGCCTCTATCTGTGTGGGGCGCCGGAAAGTGACAAGAACATGCTGCTGGCAAACATCTCTGAGGGAGCAGGACACAAGATACTGCAGCTGGGACTACAGAGGAACAGAACAGGAGAAGAGAAAACACACAGGCTCACTGGGTGAGGAAATAAAAGTCAAAACAGTACACAGCTGAGTGGCTTACAGACCAATAGGTAATGGGCACCAACTCGGGCTGAAAAGGCACATTTCCACATCTGAAAAGGTTGCCCTATGAAATTTTGAGAGGATTACTGGGTATATGCTAAGCTTGAATTTACTTCTTACAAATATGAGTACTGAAAAGTACACAGCATTTGTCTACTATTCCACTTATTTCAAACATTTTGGTCAATGTAAGGTAATAAAAAATGTTTCAATAGGTTAAAAAAAATGTTATAGGACTATTCCCACAAAGCCCTTAGAAAAGCCCAAGAAGAAACTTAACAGTAAGAGTACAATTCTCAGGGATACTTCTCACAAACAAAAAAGTCTATTTGGGATAGTAGGACTAACAGACCAAAGTCCATATTAGAAAAGGTAATCTGATTCAGCTTGATCAAAAAGAAGTCTAATCTTAAATCATCAAGTAGGAGAAAGGGGTAGATTCTACAAAGCCCCAGAAAATTGCTCAGTCCCAATCCCCTGGAATTCACCCAATTACTTCTATAATTAGAAACTGCCTGCATGGCTCAATATCAAAATAACCCAATCAAAAAATGGGCAGAAGACCTGAGCAGGCATTTCTCCAAAGAAGACATACGGATGGCCAAGAGACACACGAGAAGCTGCTCAACATCACTAATTATTAGAGAAATGCAAATCAAAACTACAATGAGGTATCACCCCACACCGGTAAGACTGGGCATCTTCAGAAAATCTACAAACAGTAAATGCTGGAGACGGTGTGGAGAAAAGGGAACGCTCTTGCACTGCTGGTGGGAATGTAAACTGATACAGCCACTATGGAGAACAGTATGGAGGTTCCTTGAAAAACTAAAAATAGAGTTATCACATGACCCAGCAATCCCACTGCTGGGCATATACCCAGAGAAAACCATAATGCAAAAAGACACATGCACTCCAATGTTCACTGCAGCACTATTTACAATAGCCAGGTCATGGAAGCAACCTAAATGCCCATCAACAGATGAATGGATAGAGAAGATGTGGTACATATATACAATGGAATATCACTCAGCTGTAAAAAGGAACGAAATTGCGACATTTGTAGAGACATGGATGGACCCAGAGACTGTCATACAGAGTGAAGTGACTCAGAAAGAGAAAAACAATTATCATATATTAACACATACATGCGGAATATAGAAAAATGGTACAAATCAACTGGTTTCCAAGGTGGGAATAGAGACAGATGGAGAGAACAAACATATGAACACCAAGTGGGGAATGTGGGGAGGGTTGGGTGGGATGAACTGGGAGACTGGGATTGCCATATATACATTACTAATAAGAAAAAAAATCAAATTGTACACTTTAAATATATGCAGTTTATTGTATGCCAACTGTATCTCAATAAAAGTTCTTAAAGAAAACAAAAACAAAAACAAACCTGCCTGCCTGAAATTAGGAGTTTTGGGAAACAGTGCAAAATAAGCATTGTGGTTCCTAAGACCATAAGCCATAGAGAATGGTACTGTACCCTGAGAAACACTGGAGACTTCTAAAATGTCAATTCAAAAACTACTCATTGAGAACTCACAAGGTGCTAGAACCATGCTGGAGATTGCAATCTCTGCCTTCAAATAATTCAATGAGCATTCTAAGACATAAATATGCATAACAGCTACAGTGAAAATGCAAAGCAATATAAAACTTTAAGGAAAAAACAAAAACGGTTCAGATAATCTCAGATACAGAGCAAAGGTTAGAAGAAGGAAGAAATTAGTTGTGGACAGACTTCATTTGAGAGGTAGCACCTGATGGCAGACAAAGTACCTAGGCAGAAGGGAACACCTGTGCAAAGACTCAGCCATTGAAAAGATTGTGGCATGTTTAAAACACAGTAAAGAAGCTCTTTTGGATAGACTAGAAAAGTCAACTTGAAAGCAATAAAATAAGACTGAATAGCTAGGATCAATAAACTAAGCCAAATCACAGATACCTTCTGAGCATTAAACCAATTAGGTTTCCAAAACAAAAGAAAGCAAAACAAAAAGTGACACCCAGAGAGGTCTCTTCTCCCAAATCCAACGTGCAATCCTGATCACAGCACTGCCCATAAGAGATTTAATGCAAATTTTTGCTTCTCCTCCCTCATTTAAAAAGTTATGAACTCCAAGCAGCTCACACCTCCACCTGGTCTGAATGATCAAGATATTCTCTTCCTAACATACTCTTCCCACTACCTCTCTGTTTGCCCCAGCACAGCTTTAGCATTATTCAAACACAGATGAAACCACAAAACCACAGACCAAGTCCAGATCATACAGTTTCTTGCATAGAACAGCCAGCCTATCCCCTTAGCTGACACCATGGCCATAAAGGGTCTCCTTTGTAAAAAGACCCTTTAGTAATTTCTCTCTGCATTTGCCTGGCAAATAGACAATCTTTTAAAGCTGTTCCAGGGACTTCCCTGGTGGCACAGTGGTTAAGAATCCGCCTGCCAATGCAGGGGACACAGGTTCGATCCCTGGTCTGGGAAGATCCCACATGACGTGGAGCAGCTAAGCCCATGTGCCACAACTACTGAGCCTGCGTTCTAGAGCCTGTGAGCCACAACTGCTGAGCCTGTGTGCCACAACTACTGAAGCCCATGCACCTAGAGCCCGTGCTCTACAACAAGAGAAGCCACCGCAGTGAAAAGCCTGAGCATCGCAACGAAGAGTAGCCCCCACTCACCGCAACTAGAGAAAGCCCATGCGCAGCAACGAAGACCCAATACAGCCAATAAATACATTGATTAATTAAAAAAAAAAAGTGCTCCAAAGACTACAAGGTATTAGCTCTTCACATCAGAAAAAACTGATGAATAAACACAAGTGAAACTAGAAATTGAGTGCTGGCTATAACGTGTGTGTGTATCATACATTTATACATATATATACACACATGCATTTTTAAACTAGTTCCTAGGCATTTACATGCACAGCATCAGCATATAAGAAATTCAGAACAAAAGATAATCTCTGCTTTCAAAGAGTTCAAAATTGGGAACGTAAGATATACACAAGACATTTAAACAACACAAGGCTATGTGAGTGAGAGAGATATATATTCAAATACCTAAATAAACAATCCAATCAGTCAGTGATACACTATTCAGAGGAAGTCACACTGACCTCCTTGCTGTTTCTGAGACATATTCAGCATCTTGAGGTGTTTCCTTTTTCTCCAAAGCCCTCATTACCATCTGACTTACATTGGTCTATTATCTTTTTGCTCCAATGAAAACGTAAGCTCCATTGAGAGCAGAGACCTCTGTTTTATTCACTGCTATATCCCCAACACCTAGAACAGTGATGGATGAATCAACTGACTGAGATATTAAGAGACTAGAATGGCTGAGGCATGTATTCTAAAAGAACTAAAGGTAGGGACTTCTCTGGTGGTCCAGTGGGTAAGACTCCACGCTCCCAATGCAAGGGGCCCAGGTTTGATCCCTGGTTGGGAAACTAGATTCCACACGCATGCCACAGCTAAGAGTCTGCATGCTGCAACTAAGATTCCTGCAAGTCGCAACTAAACATGCTGCAACGAAGATCCCATGTGGGGCAACTAAGATCCGGTGCAGCCGAAATAAATATTAAGAAAAAAAAAAAAAAGAACTAAAGGTAAACTTATGTTCATATGGGAAGAGAACATTCCAGCAAATGAATAAATGTGACATGTTTAGAGGGCAGAGCAAACCAAAATGACTGGGACCTGATGGGCAGAGGAAGATAAGGTTGGATGGAGCAAGAGTATAAAGACTATTGAAAGCCACAATGCCTACAATCTCTTCCAGCTTGAAAATTTCATAATTCTGGGTTTCATTCAATGGAATAGGAACATTACTGCCACTATAAAGAAGGGAAAGCTTTTGAAAAAGGACTGACATAATGAAAGATGTGTTTTACGAGATAAATCTGGCGGCAGTATTTGGCTATATTAAAAGCAGGGATATCAATTAGAAGGCTAATGACATAATCCATGATTTGAAAGATTAGAGTTCAGATTTGTGTGGTGGCAGATATAGGAGACATCTTGAAAGAAGTATAACTTGATCACAGACTGGAAAAGACCAAAGTATGTAACTTCAAAAATATGAGCCCAAGTAACAAAGGATGGTGGTAATACTGATGAGTGAAGGGAACTAGTTTAAAAGAGAAGGTCATGAATACAGTCTTAGATGCCTGAGTTTTGAGGTAAGAATAGCACAACCATGTGTGAATGTCTAGAATACTGTTGAGACATCCTGGAGCTGGCAGGGGTGGGGGAAGGGAGAAGGGTATTAGTCATGAAATCACTATTAGAGTCTTTTAATTTTCTATTCTTAATCTATTGTTCCATTTACTTCGGGCAAACTCCCTTAGCTTTTAGGCTAAATTGACCCACCTTAGATCAAGGGGTCAATTTTTGGTTAACTATTAAATGCAGCTAGTTCTTTTGCTATTCCTGGGAATCTACTGGTGTTGCTGGCAAAGGTGCTTGCTCCTCTTCTAGGATCATATGTTCTGAACATTCTATAAATGTAAAATTGCCAGGAGTCCTTTTGCGACCATACAGAGAAAGCCTGAGAATAAAATCAGATGAAGGCAAAAAGAGGAAACACTAAAAAAGAGGTAAGGTTCCAATGATACCGTTAAAACCCCGTGCCTGAAGTCAGAACCACACTGTAGTCTTCCTAGTTGAGAGAATTACATGGTCTTTCTCTTATTCCTCTTTAAGCCAGTTTTTTTTGTTGTTTTTTTTAAATAATTTTATTTATTTATTTTTGGCTGTATTGGGTCTTCGTTGCTGCGCACAAGCTTTCTCTATTTGCGGCAAGTGGGGGCCACTCTTAGTTGTGGTGTGCGGGCTTCTCATTGCAGTGGATTCTCTTGTTGTGGAGCACAAGCTTTAGGTGCTTGGGCTTCAGCAGTTGCGGCACACGGGCTTAGCTGCTCCTCGGCATGTGGAATCTTCCTGGACCAGCGCTCGAACCCATGTGCCCTGCATTGACAGGCGGATTCTTAACCACTGTGCCACCAGGGAAGTCCCTTTAAGCCAGTTTTGAGTTATGTTTTTGTGTCCTGCAGTCCCAAAGGGTCCCAAGTAATATCACAGGTATAAATGCATACAGCTTTTAAAGCCTGGTGTCCTTGAAGCTGAAGATTAGAAAGTGAAAATGCATCTGCTTTTTCACCAACCACTGAGCACAGAAGCCATCAGGTAATCAATCAGCCTAAAAGTTACTAAGGACTCTTGGCCTTGAGATGCACAGAAGTCACAGCAAGATATCAGGACTAAGAAATAGCAAATGCCCTGGAGATCAAAATTGCTTCTGACGATACATTATTTGTCAGACAAGCCTTACTTCTAATCCCAAAGAAAACATGAAGCTAGCATATAAATGCACTATTTTCTAGCCTCTATACCAAATTCAACTCTATCATTCAAGCCAAGTATATCACAGCTTTCAAGAAATGCCTACTCCTGCACATGAAGA
Source organism: Hippopotamus amphibius kiboko (assembly GCF_030028045.1). Lineage (NCBI taxonomy): Eukaryota > Metazoa > Chordata > Mammalia > Artiodactyla > Hippopotamidae > Hippopotamus > Hippopotamus amphibius. The sequence goes on from NC_080189.1 coordinate 160,637,216, forward strand.
ACTCTACTGATTTGCCAACTTTCACTTATGTGTGCACCCCAGCAAATGTAGTTTTCCCTTCCTCTTCCTGCCCAGACCAAGACGGAAAGTTCATGTTCTAACTTGCTTAGAAGATGATGCTTCATTCAGGGAAAACACTCTGATTTACTTACCCTTGCTCTCAAAACACACTTCGAACATGTCATAATCTTCAGTGGTAAAGGCAAATTTCCCCTTGGTTGCATCCTCCTTGGAGTACAGAATATGGCCAGCAGAATCTGTAATCTAAAAGTAAAAAGTAGGTAAGAACAGGCAGCAAATAATACTCGGGAACAGAACTTATAGAAACTAGAGAAATGGAAAGAAATACTGTCTATGAAAGACAGTCTATTGGGACTTCCCTGGTGGTCAAGTGCATAAGACTCCATGCTCCCAATGCAGGGGGCCCAAGGTTTGATCCTTGGTCAGGGAACTAGATCCCGCATGCATGCCATAACTAAGAGTTCACATACCACAACTAAAGATTCTGCATGCCACAATGAAGATAACTGTGTGCCACAACGAAGACCCGGCGCAACCATACATACATAAATAGAAAAAGACAGTCTATTATGATGACTATGGTCCAGCCATCCCCAAAGACAGGAATTGGTTTAGAAGGTGAAACCCAAATATAGCAAATTTCACACAAACAGTTGATATAAAGTGAGTTTATTAGCAAAGTTCACTGTATAGAATGTAGACCAGTATCATTTCCTAGAAAGGAAAAACGGAAGCGGACAATTACTAAAAGAATATACTACAAAAAGAAGAAAGATATATAAGAACACATTTCTTGTATAAAATAAACAAATCTTGACGTGGTGGGGGTGGACAGAGGAAACGGGGCACCTGATACAAGGAGAGAAGGAAAAGAAGGCATGCCTAAAGGAAAAATCTGGGAGATCTATTCCTGAAAATTTCATGTTAATTATGTCAATGGCTACAAGGGGTGGGGGGAGGCAGGGGGATAAACAAGAAGTTACTCCTAAAAAAAGACATCTTTGGCTTCCACAAATGATAATTCCTATCTTCTAGGTTGTTGGCTCTAGTTTTCTAAACTTAAACTGCTCCATTCCTACAGAATGGCCTGTAAGCACAGTTGAAGCGGCATATATTGGTAAGTGAATGGTCACATATAAAGCAAGGGCCTAATAGTAATATGACAGACTGTGTCTCAGGCTTCTTTTCTAGAGCACATGGCTGTCTTGGCAGAAGGCATATTTCATGACCTAAGACAGGAAGCTACTTGCAATGTGGGCCACAAAAGCAGTGGATTCATTAAATTAAACTGGATGTTCTAATGCTGTTTGTAAAACAAGATTCAATTATAGGTGAGATTTTAAATATGAAAAACCAGTAGCATACCTATATATTTAAAGCACTTCAATAACACTAGTGGGGACTTAGCTGGTGGCACAGTGGTTAAGAATCCACCTGCCAATGCAGGGGACACGGATTCAACCCCTGGTCTGGGAGGATTCCACATGCCACAGAGCAACTAAGCCCTCACGCCTGGGGCCTGTGCTCCGCAACAAGAGAAGCCACTGTAATGAGAAACCCGAGCACCAGAACGAAGAGTAGCCCCCGCTTGCCGCAACTAGACAAAAGCCTGCACATAGGAACAAAGACCCAACCCAGCCAAAAAAATAAAATAAATAAAATAAAATAAAATAAACTGGAACATTAGTTAAAAAAATAACACTGGCTATTTCTGAGTAGTGAGATTTCTTTATTAATTTTTTTTCCTATAAAGGCATGTTATCACTTACGGTCAGAAATAAAGTTATTTCAGTTTTGGGAAGAAAAACATAACGAAAGAATAGTTATCACTGCTAGACAATTCTGAAACAAAGGGTTAATAAAAAAAGTTTATGGCATATCTTCTAAATTCCCTAAGAGTAACAGCAGTAATATTAACCAAGTATCTTCTGCCATGAATGATGCTGATCATTCATGAATTTATCAAGCATTTTAAGGTACCTGGATCAGCACTGGTCACTGGAGAAACAGGATGTGTAAGGTGGTTCCCATCTTCAAAGGGCTTAAGAGTATAAATAAGGAAAGGAATAAGAAATGAGACAACTTCGAACTGATATTTATGCAGTTGAAGCTTTTTAATGCTCAGTTCACCAAAATTTGTTTTACAAAGTCATTATAGGTATGTTAACAGGTAATAAAACCTTGATAAAGGAAAAGGGGGAAAAAAAAGAAAAAAAAAAAGAAATGAGACAACTTCGCTGCAGCATGGAGGGTGTATGCATGCCATGGGATTAAGGAGGGTCACAGAGTGTATAGTGGAGGAGGTGACACAGGAGCTGAGTTATGAAGGATGAGCTGCAATCAAGGGAAGAATAGGGGTAAAGACATTCAAGGTGGAAGAGACAGCAAATACGAAGGCCCAGGTCCAGAAAAACAAAACAGAACAAAAACATGGTATCATCATAATACTAATAGCTAATATTTATTAAGCATTTACTAAATGTTGAGTACTGGGCCAAGTGCTTTATATGTATTTTTAATTTAATCTTCACTATAACCCTATAGGTAAGAAATATTATTTCACCCATGTCCCACAGGAGGAAACTGAGGGGCACAGTGAGGTTAAGTGGCTGGAGAGATACTAGCCAGATCATGTAGAACTACACACAACATCATGCTAAGGAGTTCACTTCACACAATGTGGAAAGGCAATGAAGAATTTGAAACGAGTGATGTGATTCAACATGCAATTTAGAAAGATAAATCTGATAACACTGTGAAGACAGACTCAAGAGGAACAACACTAGAAATAAGATGGGTTAGAACACAAACCTAGCACTCCAGGTTAGAAATGATGAAGGCTTTGTGTAAGGAGAGAAGAGGCCAGATTTGAGGAATTTTAAAAATGGAGAGCTCGGTGACTTCCCTGGTGGACCAGTGGGTAAGACTCTGCACTCCCAAGGCAGGGGGTCCGGATTCGATCCCTGGTCGGGGAACTAGATACTGCATGCATGCCACAACTAAGAGTCAACATGCTGCAACTAAGAAGTCTGTATGCCACAACTAAGAAGTCTGCATGCTGCAACAAAGATCCCACGTGCCACAACTAAGACCCACCACAAGCTAAATAAATAAATATTTAAAAAAACAAAAACCAACCAACCAAACAAAAAAAACTGGAGAGCCCACAGGGCAAGACCAGAAAGTGAAGGCCCACAAGGATCAAGCAGGCAACATAAACTGACTTGAACGGGCCAGTACAAGTCCACAGGGTATGGTGAACAATGTGGCAAATAGGAGAAGATAGGCCTGTCTTAAGGGAGAACCAATTACTACCACAGCATACCAGCTTTTCAGATGATCTAATTTTCCAAAAGAACCTAAACATTTTAACTTTCATTTGGAATCTCCTAGTTTTAAAATCCTTGCAACCAATCCCAACATTTGAAAAACTATCTCAAGGCCAAACAAAAAAGTCTACAGAACCAACTTCTGGGCCACCAGTATCTGACCTCTGCATAGGACAGGAAGAAAACTGACTAAAATCACACAAAAGAACTGCTGGGTAGCACTGAGGTCAGAGTTGAGATGAGGGACCGTGGATTTCTAGTGGCCACACCTAGCAGCCAGGATGCAGGAGCAAAGAAAAGTATTATTGTGATTTAGGTCTGGGGTTCTGCAACTGAGTGGTTTGGAAGGGAAAGGGGATTAAGGAATTACGTCAGAAACTTTACCTACATAGTCTTTAATCCTCACAACAATCCCAGAGAGGTCAGTCTTATTATCCCCAGCAAAGACTAACAGAATCTGTTGGATTCTTTGGGTTGGTGCAGGTCAGAGTTTGAGAGTCCTCTTGAGTGGGACATGGCATTGTTCAGTCTGCATTCTCCACCTTAGAGGGATTAGCAGGTGGCCACAAGGTAGAAGCCTTGAAGTTAGCAATAAATAAACAATCTGCATGGCAATATTTAGCCCTGAAAATTCCCAAAGGCCTCTTGTTCATGTGATACTTTTCCTGAATTATCAACTAAAAAGAAAAAGCCAAACAAAGGCATATGGGACTTCCCTCGTGGCGCAGTGTTTAAGAACCTGCCTGCCAATGCAGGGGACACAGGTTCGATCCCTGGTCCAGGAAGATCCCACGTGCCAGGGAGCAACTAAGCCTGTTCACCACAGCTACTAAGCCTGGGCTCTAGAAGCTGCACACTGCAACTACTGAAGCCTGCGAGCCTAGAGCCCATGCTCTGCAACAAGAGAAGCCATCGCAATGAGAAGCCTGCGCACTGCAACAAAGAGTAGTCCCTGCTCACCGCAACTAGAGAAAGCCTGCGTGCAGCAACAAAGACCTAACAGCCAAATAAATAAATAAACAAAACAAAACAAAAACAAAAAAAACAAAGCAAGACTTGGCATAAATTTGTAGAACCAGGTTATTGCTCTAGAGAGTAGCTTATGATCTCTGTATTCTCCTAAGATATTAAAAGGGTTTTTCAAAAAATAATATTTAAGGACAGGAGCCTCTTTAGATGACAAAGGAGCCTAGACACAGGTCAGAAAACTCTTATTAAGGCACTGGCAAAAATCCTTCATCGAGTACTTTGCAAAATGAATTAAGAAGTCTGCCATGTTCTTCTGAAAGACTCGAATACAATCCACACTTACAACTGGTACTGAGAAGAGGTAAAAATTATTTAGATTGTCTTCTTCTACATTGCACTGAGGAACTACAATCATGGTAGAACACTGGCATTGTTGGTTCTTTATATGACATCTTAAAATGTATTAAAGACTCAGATATTTTACAAGAGGCTGAAGGCAAAGCACCCATCACTGCCTGTACCATTTATTAACATGAAATTTACCTCCTAGGAATAGTGGGTGACAGTGATCACAATTCCATCAGTCTCCACATTTCTATACTCCCTATGACCGTCAGTTGACACAGCTATATAAGGGTATCTATCCAGATATTTGGGAATCCAGACAGGCAACTTGACAATTTAATCTTCATTATAGGCTCCTATAGACTGTTGGGGATTCTAACAGATCCCAGAATTTTTCTGAAAATCAGTAGGTTTCCCATGTAGTTCATAACTTTGCAGCTATTTAGGAGCCAAGCCATTGAGCTTAAGAAAAAAAAAAAAATCACATGCCCTAACCCTAGCAAAATTACATAAATCAGCAGCTAGCTAAAATCAGGGAATAGAAAACTGGGCCAATCTCAGTGATTAGCCAAAGCTGGCAAAGTCTAATGGGCCGAAACGATTGTTTTAAATTTCTTTAATTAAAATACTCTGATTACAGATCATTTTAAAAAAACATCTGGTTTCCCAAAAATTGAGAGATTTTAGTTTTTCTTCTTAAATTCTAGAGAACCACCTTGGTAATCTAATAAATAACTACCACTTTCACCTACTGTAACAGCAAACCCTTAAAGGATTCCCTCTTAACAATAAAAAACACATAAAATTTACTGTAAAGTTCTTAATTAAGCAAAGGTAACATCAAGCCATAAAATTTGCCCATATGACATCAAGGAATGGGAAGTAATAAAGATTTGTTTCTAGATAACTCTTCTGAAGAAAAGCAAACCAAAGTTCACAACTTATAAAGTAGGGAAGAAACTGTTAATTGTAGATACACAGTAGCTGATGTCAAGAATATGCGAATACTCACACCAAAACTATCAAATAAGTGAGAACACAGGTCCACTGGGAAAAACAGACTCATTCAGAATTGGATTTTCTTGGACGATTCTAGGCAGTGCCAGAGAAAACAGGTTTGTGAGCAGGTCCTGCTCCTGAAGCCTGCCTCCCTTCCTTTACCATACATTCAAGATAATACCTTGCCTACTTCAAAAGGAACTTTAAGTAGCTTAGGCCCAAACACTAGGCAAATAAAGCAATTTGGAATTAAGGAATAGAGTTCACCTGGAGGAAGAAACAAATAGGCACTATCAAGAACCTGAACTAAGTCAAATGGTATCTGCACAATAAACTTGGCTCTCAGTTTTCTGAAAGCCAAGATTAAGAGAGGAACAAGCTGGGTTACACATCATGTTTTCTGATGAAAGCTCACAAATTTATCTTCAGAGATAATTTCCCTGGAACTACGAAGAACAATTTATCAGGAAGGTCCTTGTGAAAGGACTGTGACCACTCTCCACTTTCAACTATGGCCTTGCTAAAGATACAAATACAATTCAGATGAATACTTTTAGTGACTCTCCATAACGATCTGCCTGACCTAATAATGCAGAGGTGGGACCTGAAGGAACTGGATGAAAGCTCCCTTGCCCTGGGCCTCTGCTATAGCAGCACCACTTCTCTCTCTATCCTAGCTTCTCTTGCTGCTCAGGGAATTCTCAGCCTTACTGTAGGCTGTAAAGTTGCAAGAAGGCTGGGACTACTTTTGGCCACTTGCTACTACCACAAATATGTTTGAAAAAAAAAAAAGTGTCGGGAAAAGATATCTTAAAAATAATACTACCCAGACTTCCCTGATGGCGCAGTGGTTAAGAATCTGCCTGCCAATGCAGGGGACATGGATTCGATCCCTGGCCTGGGAAGATCCCACATGCTGTGGAGCAACTAAGCCCGTGAGCCACAACTACTGAGCCCATATGCCACAACTACTGAAGCCTGTGCGCACACAGAGCCTGTGCTACGCAACAAGAGAAACCACTGCAATGAGAAGCCCATGCACCACAATGAAGAGAAGCCCCTGCTCACTAGGGAAAGCCCGCATGGAGCAATGAAGACCCAATACAGCCAATCAATCAATCAATCAATAATACTGCCCAACCAGATCTTGGTTTCTAATACCATTCTCCAATAAAAGGGAACCAGCACTCCTAGGAGAAATGACTGACCCCAGGACTGTGGCAAGAAATATACAAGATGAGCCTGGAGCATCTTGTAGTGCCAGAAAGTAAACAAGTGCTCAAAAACAAAATAAGACAAAAAACAACAACAGGGGTATGTCAAAGGGACACAGGAGCCAAATGAAAGAGCTCCCTACAGCCAAAGCTGAAACAATTTTAGCAAAAAAATAAAGCAGTACTGGATTGTAATCAAAATATAAAACAAACACCCATGAATCCATACTGATATAAATGACTAAACAAGCAAACAAACAACTGGGGGAGAAGAGAAAAATCTCCCATGCAGAACACTCAAATATTTATGTAGAAACAGCACCCTCAAGGAGGTCAAGCATAACTCCCCACTCAAGTGTGGGCTGCACATAGCGACTTCCTTCCAAAGAGCACAGCATAGAAAGCAGGGGAAAAAGTAACTCTGCAGTGGAGAAACCTGACAAACACTACCTCTGCCAGATGATCAAGGTCAATATAACAGTGATAATTCATGTTGACAATATGCTCCCTTGATGTGATAAAAATCACACTTTACCTTTGTGGTCTTCCTCCCCAAAACCCATAATCCTAGTTTCACCATGAGGAAAACATCAGACGAATCCAATAGAGGGGTATCCTACAAAATACTTGACCAGTACTCCTCAAAACTCAAATGGCTGTCAAAAACAAGGAAAATCTGAGAAATGGTCATACTCTAGAGGAGCCCAAAGAAATATGACTAAATGTAATCTATCCAGGATGGGATCCTGGAACAGGAAAAAAGCACATTAGGTAAAAACTAAGGAAATCTGAACAAAGTATAGACTTTAGTTAATAACATTGTATAAATACTTGTCCATTCATTATGACCATTGTACCATACTAATGTAAGATGTTAACAACAGGGAAAACTAGGTGTGGGGTATATGGGAACTGCATTATCTTCACTGTTTTTCTGTAAATTTAAAACTGTTCTAAGGTAAAAAGCTTATTTAAAAAACATACTATTCAAATAAGAAAAAAGAAAAAAAGAAAAAAAAAACATACTATTCAGAAGGATGAAGTCAAACACACACATATACACATACACACACACACACACACACACACACACACACACACACACACACACACACACACACACACACCCCTTCAGATTTTCAAGAAATTTATGATCAAAGCCAAGCAACCAAACAAACATTTTCATATACTTTTCATGTTGTAAATACAAATAGTTAATTTGGACAAGTCTATATCTACTCTTGTAAAATGACACATGATCCATGGGGGAGGTGGCGAGTCTGTGTCTTTCTAAAGGCACAGGTCACACATTGCTTTCATTTGCTGGATCAGTTCCATATCCCATCAGGCAAAGAATATGTTAAAAACCAAAAGCCAAATCCCTGTCTTTCCAGGCATGCTACCATAGCAGCAGAGGTCAATCAGCTTGCAGCTTTAGTATAGTTGGTGAAACTCCGAAGACGTAATTTTCTTCATACAGGCTCCGACCTGCACTCTATCTTCCTCAGGTTTATGATCAGTCTGTGGTATAATACTGAGCATACAATGTGTACATATTATTTTAAGGATAACCATCAACCTGTAGCTCCTGAATGACTAACTCAGAAACAGCCAAGTCCCTTGGAGAAGCTCTATACGTTGAACAAAAATGAACCAAAACAGAAACACCTACACTTTTCTCCCTTTGAGAGACAATACAGCATAGCAGTTAGACTGAAGGTTCTAGAGTCAGATCTCAGGTTGGTATTCAAAATCACAGTTGTGCCACTTACGAGCTGTAGAGCCTTGGGTATGTTCCTTAACCTCTCTGTGCCTCATTTGTAAAATACGGACAAGAGTATGTACTTTATGAGATTATTGTGAGAATTAAATTTAATATAGGTAAAGTGCCTAGAACAGTGCCTGGCAGCTGGCAAGCACTCAGTAAGTGTTACTATTATTGTTAATGTTACTGTTAGCATTATTGCTATTATGGTAACTGCTTGTTAGTGATAACTCAGAACTCCATAAACATTTAGGTCACTAACTATACTTCCAATCTAAAAGTGCTAATGGATAGCAAACTAGATAAAGTAGTCTATATTGACTAAAGCCAGGGATGCCTAGGGCCTAAATGGTTGTTGCTAAAACAGACAGGTAAACCTCAAGGAAGCAGCACTAAGATTTAGAAACTGAAGGGATACAAAATGCCTAACAAAGCGGGTATTCAATGAATTGTTTTAGCTGCTAACAGGGGATAGTAAGAAATACCAGATGATTTCAGCAATTCCTGCATATTTTACCTGATAAGTAATAAACTACATGAAGGACCTAACAACATTAAGTGTGGGGGGAGGAGAAGAGAGGACTGGGGGTGCATATATAATGATCAGGTGTTGCGGGTCTATACAATTCATTTGGTAAGAGTTCACGATGAATCAAACTGTGGGGTCTATTACTCTACTAAGAAAGAACACCAAATCATTGAAGATGCTGTAGTTTTACACTAGAAAAACAGTATCAGAAATACTTTTTAGAGGCTACCACAAGTTCTATACACAAAGAACATGGACGACTCTGATTGCTGTATTTCATGGGCATGAAACAAATTTACTCTGATCTTTCAAACAAGAGCAAGTATCAAGTCTACCAATGGCATCCCTGAAGTCAAAGGACCACATCTAGATTTTACCCAGAACAAAGTCAAACTTAGAGAGGCCGTAAGCAGCATTTAGCAACACTAAATTCTTTCAAATTGCCAACACAATTCAGCAATGGCATAGCATAGCACAGAAGTACTGTTTAAGGAGGCTTGCAGAAGTACTGAAAACTAGACATGGAAAATTTCCAGGCACTGGTATGATAATGGATAGATGCTCTCTTTCTGCTTCTATTAGCATTTACTACATTAACTCAACATAGGCAATGCGTCATAACTTGACTGGGGGGGTAGGAATGGGGGGGTGGGGAGAGGGAGAGAAAGCTGGATAAAGAGAAGGAGGAAGGGAGGGGAATGAGAAGGAAAGACCAGTTGCTGCCCTAACAATACTCCTGTGGGGGTGAAGCCAGATCAAATGTTTTTTTTCACACTGTTCCAAAGTTATTTACCGTAAAAACCTCCAGCGTGACCCTTTCAGGCACAAACAAAGCCTTGTTCTTTCTTAACAACTAGTCCCTTGATTTCCCACACGTTGTGCTGAACAATGAGGTTGGGGGAACAGGATAAAGCAGATGACATCAACCTCCCTCAAGTCAGAGGCTTGTTTGGGAGCCCAAATTCTGGTCTGTGGCCAGCTGGCTGATTTCACAGAGGGCTTTACTGTCCAGGCTGCCAGGCTGCGTATGCATTTGGGGGCCATGGCTCAGGATCAACCACCAGTCAGCAATTCACACAAGAAACAGCACAGAAGTCACTGCACCCCACTAGATTATCTTTATAAATCTGTTCCCCTTTCCTAGAAACTAGACTCAGTCTTCAGAAGTCATCATAAAGACGTGGCATAGCAATTTCAAATTCTAAGCAGCCCCCTTCTCTAGACCAGTTGAAAAGAGAGAAGGCTGTAGACAACTGTTGAACAAGAGAGATTTAAATGAAGTAACATATTGTTTAACTTTTATGGAGAAGGAAGCACACAGGTTTTAATTTAAAGCTAGAAATTTGTATATAATACAAAAATAAACTAGATTTTAATACTACTAAATTTTAATGTAGGGACTTCACCGGTGGCACATGCCAGTGGTTAAGAATCTGCCTGCCAATTGCAGGGGACACGGGTTTGATCCCTGGCCTGGGAGGATCCCACATGCCGCAGAGCAACTAAACCCATCCACCATTAACTACTGAGCCTGCGCTCTAAAACCCTCGAGCCACAACTACTGAGCCCACGTGCCACAACTACTGAAGCCTGAGCACCCAGAGCCCATGTTCCACAATAAGAGATGCCACCACAATGAGAAGCTCTCGCACTGCAATGAAGAGCAGCCCCTGCTCACTGCAACTAGAGAAAGCCTGTGCACAGCAACGAAGACCCAACACAGCCAACTAAAAAAATTAATGTACCAATTAGCCTTCTGTACTAAACCTTCTATTTATTGACCTGTTTCTAACCCATTGGACAACAGTCACGTCATATGTAAATCTGAAAAAGAAATATTTTTCCTAACAGAAAAAGATCAGCCCTCAGTACAGACAACAGTAAACATGAGTTGAAGTGTAACTGTTCCAAATAAAATCAATTAAAGCTACAGCATACACACACACACACACACACACACACACACACCCCTCTTTCATACAGCTTTCAGTGGGGAAAAAAGTTATAAGCCAATGGTTTCCCAACTGCCTAGATGCTTCTTGATAATTTTTAGGCTTAAATTGTGACAGGCCGATGACTCAAGGCTGAACGCTATAAATGATCTTGTTTGGCTTTCTCATCTGTAAGCTAGTTGGGAAACACTGAGACCATAACTGAGTGTAATATCCAAATAAAAGATAATCTCATTTAGCAAAATGAATTATTAATAGCAACAGCACTCTTGAAGAATGACAATGAAAAAAAAAGTTGAACCAATTAGTTTATTTAGAAGAAGCTAAAAATGTATGAGGCTTACATTATTACCAGTAGGCTTTTCTTTCCTTTCCAGTGATGATTATGACATCTCCTCACAATTGCTTTCTCTCTTTCTGTAATGTATTTCCAAAGTATGTCACCCTTAGGCAATAACTCATCTCATCCCCTAAAATTAATTCACCCTCTAGTTTTCACCATTAACAAGCATTCTAAATAATAAATGGTACTGGATCCTATTAAATTATTACGGTATCATCTAGTCTTTATGCAAATGTGGTTTTCAATTCACAGATTCTGAGTCCCTACAACAGGCTTTTATTATGGACCTGAAGTAATGAGGAAACTTCTACATTCACTATGAATGATGAGTTGGTACTTCCTACTTCAATTCTGTGCAGCACTCTTCAAATCTGAAACTATTTAGCCTGGTTTAGCCTTATTTTATGAAACAAGTAGGGAAGAATAACTTCAACTGGAAGTCTCAACACAAAACACACCCCAATATGGGCTTGAAGGAGAAATCTTTGCAACAGAGTCCCACCTATCATTTCAATCCATTTCTCTCTCCATTCAGCAAGGCCTTTGCTGGCCACTCAAATACTCTTGACCGCATTAATCACTCCTTACCAACTACTGCTTGATTTGTCATTATAGTACTTACACTACCTGACACTGTGTGTATTTTTTTTAACTTGTATTTTGTCTTTTTTCTCCACTAGAGCTCAAGGATCTTGTCTGCTACTCATTCTTATAACCCTAGCTATGTCTGGCATATACTTAGTATCAAATAAATATTTATTGAATGAATGGGAGAATCACAAAAACTCAAATTCCTCTCATTAAAATATTCTTTATCTGGTCACTGCAATGACAAAGGACGGGGGAGTCAGATAAGCAAATCAATTTTCATTCACTAGAGAGGAAAGAAGAGTGCTAACATCTATGGCCCACCACAATGAGCCCTGCGCAATAAAACAACCCATCTCCATTAGCCCTTCTAACAATTCTATGAAGTCTATCATCCCCATCTTACATATAAGAGACCCAAAGAGAAAGGTTAAGTAATTCCGCTAAGACCATACACCCTTTAAATGGTGGAGCTGATGGGATGTGAACTCAAATCTGAATGACTCCAGATCCAGGCTCAATAAGACTGAGATAACTTAACTCAGCTGTACAACAATGCCAACATAGTACATTAAACTGCAGACACAAAGATGAATAAGACATTAAGGAGTTCATGAAGTAAGCCATGCCAAAGAGGATGTAAGAGAAGCATACAGGAAGGGTGTACAGGCAAAGGCTGGTCCAGGTTAAGAGAGCACTGTGTTCAAAAATCTGCAAGGTATTCAGAGGGGCTACAGTCAGGAGTAGGAGGAGAGACATGAAAAGGAAGGAAGAGGTAAAGTTCAGAGATGAGGCTAGGACAGTGCCAATTCATTTGTTCATTCATTTCTTAGGTTGAAGTTCTACTACGTACCAGGCACTGTATTAGACACAGGCATTTCAATGATGATTGAGACACAGTTTCTACCCAAAGGGCTTAAAGTCTACCTGAGGAGATGGGTAAACACAAAACTACAACACAGAATGATACATGATAACACTGATGTATTATTCACTGGACATTAAGGTGCTCCTTGACAGGAAGATGATGAACAAGGCAGGTCTATCAAGGCACTACATTCACAAAGATCCTTCTAAGAGAGACTCCCTCAATCAGAGCAATAACTAAATGCCAAGCCCAGCTAGCCAAGTTTTGCACTACAAAGGTATCCAGCTCTCCAAACCTCAACTCCAACCATGACTGCTTAAACCAGGGCTGCATATATGACCAAAGAGAAGATAATCAACAGGCTATTGGGAGACCTAGAATGTGGCCTGGGATATAAAAAGGAGCTGAACCAATCAGATCCTTGCACTCTAAACTTGCACTTCAGAAGCTGGGCCATGAGTGGTCAAAATTTAAGAGAAAGCAGAACTAAGTGGACAGAGGCTATGAAAAAGGTTGCAAACTGTGCTGAGGAGCGGGATCAAACCACAAATCGCCCGCACAATACAGTAAACTGTTAAAAATGACACCCAACTTACAGTCTCTAAAATACCATTTCTCACAAAAAGGAACCACAACTTCTTGGAGGAAAAGCTGCACCCAGGTCAGGGGTTCAACATACAAAAGATGAGCCTAGGGCACCTAGTTGTTCCACAAAACAGGGAAGCTATCAAAGTCTAACAGGATTGTGTCAAAAGGATACAGGACCCAAAATGACAAGTGAGCATAAAGAATGAATGCAACTGACTAAAACAAGGACTCCAAAAATTGAAATAAACAACAATAAAAAAATGATCTCAGTATAATACCTAAAACAACAACAAGCTTCTTCAGACTACACTGGAAATGACAAGGGCAATTTCCTTACTCTGAAAACTGTCAATAAGAAGGAATGAACTCTGCACTTACCCCAACTTGCCTTCCTGAATTATAACTTTTAGGGTAACCAAATGGCCTTAAGTGATGAATTCTTTAAGAATAATTCCAGGGGCTTCCTGGTGGCGCAGTGGTTAAGAATCCACCCACCAAGGCAGGGGACATGGGTTCGATCCCTAGTCCAGGAAGGTCACGCATGCTGCAGAGCAACTAAGCCTGTGTGCCACAACTACTGAGCCTGAGCTCTAGAGCCCGCAAGCCACAACTACTGAGTCCACACGCCACAACTACTGAAGCTTGTGCACCCACAGCCCATTCTCCACAACAACAGAAGCCACCGCAATGAGAAGCCTGTGCACCGCAACCAAGAGTAGCCCTGTTCTCCATAGTTAAGAGAAAACCCATGCGCAGCAACAAAGATCCAATGCAACCAAAAATAAATACATAAAAAATAAAATTGTTTAAAAAAGAGAATAATTCCAGCTAATAAATATGAAAGGAACAATTAGAAAACTACCATTTCACAAGCTTAATGAAACAATAAATTCATATAAGTCATCAATGGCTTCATAAATGACAGATTAATTGGAAGCTTTACATTGGAGGCTCTGGGCTGTTACCATCTTGGTAGGCAGGATAACGTCTCCACGCCTCATGAGATGTCCATATCCTAATCCCCAGAACCTGTGAATATGTTATCCTATGTGGCAAAAGGGGTTTTGCAGATGCGGATTAAATTAAGGGTCCTTATAAGGGAAAGAGGGAAGCAGTAGTCAGAGGAGATGAGATGATGGAAGCTGAGGAGGGAGAAAGGTTTGGGTGGAAGAAAGGAAGAGAAAGTTTTGGAGTTACTATGCTATTGGCTTTCAAGATGGAGGAATGGGTCACCAGCCAAAGAATGCAGGTGGTCTCTAGAAGCTGGAAAAGGCAAGTAAATGGATTTTCCCCTAGAACCTCCAGAAGGAACACAGTCCTGCTGACACCTTGATTTTATGGCTTCTGACCTCTAGTATTGTAAGATAAACGTGTGTCGTCAGCCACTAAGTTCATGGTAATTTGTTATAGCAGCAGTTGGACACTAACGCACACAAATGAACCCACTGATCTATCTTAGCAGCACTAAGGGGCACAAAAAGTACTGGGTGCTCTGCCAAGATGCTACATGAAGTACACAATACCACCCTTAAAATAACCTCACCAAAAAGGTAAACCTGAATCTAGTTATATCTTTAGAGCTGATTCCTTTTACAAGAAATATGGGGGATAGAACTAATTAAATGACACCTCAAGAAAAGAGAGACAAATTCAAAATGTAGGACATGATTTAAGGACTATTGACTCCAGCAATACAATTTCAAGCATATAAAAAGGGGGAAGAGCAGGGAGAGAAAGTGGACTGCTACAGATTAAAGAGACCTGAGAAAGATGACAAATTAATTTTAAATAGATATTTTTGAGACAAGTGGAGAAATTTGAATGAGTTGGGCATTATTAGATAGCATCAAGGAATTATTGTTAACTTTGTGAGGTACAATTATAGCCATGTAACACTGTGAATAAGTTCATATTTTTTAAGAGATTCATCCTGAAGTATGAAGGACTGAAATACCATATCTAGGATTTCCTTTAAAAACAATTCAGCATAAAATGAGAAGGCAGAAACAGTTAAGATGAAACAAGTGTGACAACATCCTGATAACTGTTAAATCTGGGTAATGTATACACAGTGGACTGGCTGTACTCTTCTCTATAAAACGGAAAATAAACACATGCCAAAACCAATTTGAATTAGTTGGTGACATTTTAAAAATCAGGAGCTTTCATACGAAAATCTGGATTTCTGACTTCATTTGAAAAATTAGATGTGGCAACAGGCCCACATCAAGAGATGAGTACTGGCTACTCCAAACTGACAGTTTCCATTACTTCCAATTATGCCCCATTTATCATCACTGCTGCTGTTTTTCTTATAGCTGGCCCAATTCATTCATTTCTGTTACCTACTTGGCATTTGGGTTAAGGACCCTAATTAAGTAGTCCAATTAAGCTGGCTAGTAGCAAGAGAACAGAGCAGACATGGGGAAAGCAACTATGTGATGGTAAAATGATAGTGTGTAGATGCATAGACTCCTGCTGTCCAAGTCCCTTCAGCAGCCATGGATACAGATGTAATTCCCATGAGACCATGCCACACTATATGCTTCCTGTATTAAGTGCTTACTAGAAGCAAGGCAGTATGCTTGACATTCTGAAAAAACACAAACATGAAAATAATTCCTGGGGGGTGGTGTGGAGGGGAACTAGGTTCCTACACCCTTCCGAATTGCTAGAAGCTGGCCGCAATTTTGGCTCAGAGCTTCTGGTGGCCAAAGCAAAATGAAAAACCCAATCTTATGGACATAAGATTCACTGTTAGCAAAAGAAGAAATGTACATTTAAAAATAAGTAAAAATCAGGACATCCCTGGTGGCACAGTGGTTAAGAATCTGCCTGCCAAAGCAGGGAACACGGGTTCGATCCCTGGTCCGGGAAGATCCCACATGCCTTGGAGGAACTAAGCCCACGCGCCACAACTACCAAGCCTGTGCTCTAGAGCCCATGAGCCACAGCTATTGAGCCTGCGTGCTGCGACTACTGAAGCCCATGCGCCTAGAGCCTGTGCTCTGCAACAAAAGAAGCCACCGCAATGAGAAGCCCGAGCACTGCAACAAAGAGCAGCCCCAGCTCTCGGCAACTGGAGAAGGCCCTCACAAGCGACAAAGACCCAACACAGCCAATAAATAAATAAATAAATAAATTTATTTATTAAAAAAAATAAGTAAAAATCTTTTAGTTTGAAAAGGGAAACATAAGCAAAATCTGATGCTAAGATTCGGAAAGTGGGACTTCCCTGGTGGTGCGTGGTTAAGAATCCACCTGCCAATGCAGGTACGGGTTCAATTCCTGATCCAGGAAGATCCCATGTGCCTCGGAGCAACTAAGCCCGTGTGCCACAACTACTGAGCCTGTGGTCTAGAGCCCAAGAGCCACAACCACTTAGTCTCTGTGCCACAGCTACTGAAGCCCATGTGCACTAGAGCAACAAGAGAAGCCACAGCATGAGAAGCCTGCGCACCAAAACAAAGAGTAGCTCCCACATGCCACAACTAGGGAAAGCCCCTGCACAGCAGTGAAGACCCAACGCAGCCAAAAATAAAATAAATTAAAAAAAAAAAAAAAAGATTCGGAAACCAAGGGGGGAGAAAAAGTAAATAATTCCTGCCCTCAGCATACGAACAGTCTAATGAAGAAGACAGGATATAAATATATATATGTAAGAAATTACAATATACGATGAAAATAAGTGAATTTAGGGTACTGTTAAGGTAAAATGCAAAGTGCGGAGTGACAAAGCATATAAAGCTTCAGGAACAGACCATGAAGAGTGCTAGAGTTATGTTGGGAAATTTAAATTTTACCAGATGAAGAACAGTGAGTCATGGGAAAGTTTTTAAATATTAAGACTCCACCTGCCAATGCAGGGTATACGGGTTCTATCCCTGGTCCAAGAAGATCCCACCCACACACTGTGGAGCAACTAAGCCCATGCACCACAACTACTGAGCCTTCACTCTAGAGCCCGTGAGCCACAACGACTGAAGCCCACTCACCTAGAGCCCGTGCTCGGCAACAAGAGAAGCCACCGCAGTGAGAAGCCTGTGCATGGCAACGAAGAGTAGCTCCCAATCATCTCAACCAGAGAAAGCCCATGTGCAGCAACAAAGACCCAATGCAGGCAATTAAAAAAAAACCCAACCTTCAATAAAATATAAGTACAAATCAGAGGGGGCAACACTAGAGTTGAGAGTAAACTCTCATTGTTCAAATTTTCTGATTCTATGCACTACATCCTTTGAAGAGCCAGAAGCACGACCCCCAGAATGTTGTATCTAAGACTATAAAATTACGCTATCACATCTTTCTTGGCCAGAGAGAAGTTTGGTACCTGAAGAGAATAACAAAAGGCTCGCTCATCATGCAGTAGCACTGAAAATAGTTTATATTTCTCAAATAAAGTTTAAATAAACTGCATCTGTTACCACTATTGGGTTTCAATACCTTAAAAATAAACTATGGTCTTTTTATACGTGAAGCTCTATTAAAATGTAAAATGTTTCTTCCTGTTTAGTTCAAGACCCATTCTGTTAAAAACAAAAACCACCTGCTTATAGTGAATGAATAAAATTACCTAAAATACAATCAAATCTTGACAGATGTTAAATTATATTAATGTTTCAAAGATCAGGCCCGGTCATCCTCAGTGCAATATGGGACCAAATTGGCACTACAGTAGTAGCTGTCACCACCTAAGAGTATTACTAAAACTTACTGAAAACTTAGCCAAGTCCAGACTCTGGGGTACGAGAATGGAAAGGACTAGAGACTGCGGCCGTTTTGTGACCAATAATCGACTTTAATCAATCACAGCAATTACAAATACAAAACAAAGAAAGAATAAGATTGCAGCACTTTTTTGTCACCTTACTTAACTCCCAAGCTAAGAATCAATTCCAGCTCTGACATTAGTATGTTCTACTACCTCTCTGAGCCACAGTTTCCTCACGTGTAAAACGAGGCTAACAGCACCTACTTCATAGGGTAGTGTACGAACTAAATGGTAATACGTGTACAATAGCACAGAACCTGACACACAGCTGATGCTCAGAAAATGACAGCTTTTTATTATTCGCAGTACGCTTCGGTGCTTCCGTTATTTTCCTGCAGGTATCAATGTGTCTTATGATGCCGGTCCCCACAAATAATCAGCATCCAAACTTCTCTGGAGACCCTCGTTACAGTTCAAGGTACCTAAGACCAACACAGGTATAGCACCGCGACAAGGACCCGAAATCAAGGCTGCCGCCGCTCAGCTGTCACCACATCCGCCAAGGCCGAGCCGCCCTTCAGTGGGTTCCCGGCTTCGGGGCCCAGCCCCGCCCCGCGACCGCCAAAGAGCGGGGTGAGGGGGCGGTCTCGACGGCTCGCCCTTCGCGCTCTGGGAAGCCAGGCCTCCGCCCGCTGGCCTCCCCCACCCTCGGCCACCTCGCTGACGCCTGCGACCCTGCCTACCCGCCGCACCCCGTACCGCACCTTGAGATGGGTGCGCAGGCCGCCGGAGCCCCCAGACTGGTCGGTGATCTCGTACGCGCCCGTCACCAGCAGGTCCTTGTGGATCTCCTCGCGGAGGCACTTGCGGGAGTTAACGGGCAGATGGAAGGAGATGGCGAGGACCGCGCTGGGGCCGAGCAGGAGTAAAAGCAGCAACGCTAACGGGCAAGGGCCACGCTGGGCTTGTGGGCCAGAGAAACCAGACATGGTGCCAGAGACTGTTCACTGCTCTCGGCCTCTGTCGCGCCGGAACCGGGAGGGCCCACGTAACTCACCTCTGACCTCCTAATGCCGCCGGCGCCATTTTGGAGGCTGGCAAATAAGTGAAAAATGTATAGTAAATCTCTTTAAAGGGAAGAAATGATATGATACCACGTAATACCCTCAAGTTAAAGTGGTTAAATGAGTTTTTCTAGAACCTTCCCCCAAAAGTTTCATTTTTGTTAAGCTCAGTGACAGCTCAGTCGGCCATCGCAACTATGGGCAGCCCAGGAAGTAATTCTCCTTTAACTTCCGGAAGTAGCGCCTGCGCGTTTTGTGGTCGATGATACCATAGCAACCAAGCCCCAATAAGAAACAGCCACAAGGCCCTTCGCTGGGCCCGCCCACCAACCTCCCAGGCGCTGCGGGCTTGGGGCAGAGGCAGAGGGTGTGCAGTTCCAGCACCTTGGTGATAATTGGGACATTGAGCACTTGAGAGGAAGATTTCGGGAGGCTGAGGAAAGATTCTAATTTGGCTACTAAGGGAGCGGGAGCCAGAACCTCAGAGAAGGCATAGAGGTCACGTGGTGGATGTGAGCTGAAGGTGTCCAGTTCATGGTCCTGAGCAGGGTATTTGGGCTGGAGTAACTGATTTCTGAATGTGCATCTTATTTAGCAAACATTGAGCACCCACTCTGCTAGGTAGTATTCAGGATAAATTTGGATTCTGTATTTAAATTGAATAAAACATTGTTTTAGCCCAGTATGGGAGATGGACCTAATGTGGTTTACCAGATAAAGCGTTGTACAGGGAAGGCAAATATTGGTGTGTTTTAAATGTTTAAATGCTTTAGGGATCAAATTGGCTAGTCTATAGTAAGAAAATTTACATAGTAATCATTCATGCTTTCAGTTAACAGATATTTATTGACTACCTAATGTGTGCCAAACACTATACCATGCATGCATACTGACATGTTTATTGATTTAACAAACCATTATGGGGATGCTATCAAATATTAGGGCTGAAGAAAATTGGAAGATGAAAAAGGAGTACTCCACAGCCTATATTTAGAATTATCTACTTTGATTCATGTTTATGGAGCATCTACAGAAATATCCAGAAGATGGACTGTCTGCTCTTAGCAAATTAAATAATTGTTCTGTATTTATAACTTCTTTCAGTCTACCTAGTTCTTTTCCTAAAACTGAAGTCCCACAAACAAAACAAGAACAAACATAAAGGAGCTGTAAAGCATTTTAAAATTTAACAAATGTCATATAATAATTATTTTATGAGGTGTCTACTTAGGAACACTTAGTTTGATTATTTTATCCCTGATCTAAGATATGATTGCTAATCTACTCAATGCATCCTGATAATTTGCATTGGCCTTTCCCCAGCCAGTGCAGGAAATCAGTGCCAAGACGTTATCTAATTCATTGCTTACTCTCAGTCCTGAGGCTCTGCTGACCATCAGCAAGAGTTTGAAACCCATAAAATACATGTGTGTGTGTTTTCTTTAAATTTCTTACATTTAAATAATAGCTTATAGGTTTTTAAATATTTTCACAAATAATGATCTCATGTGGCATTTTCAAAAACCATGTGACATAGGCTGGGCAAATCTGTAGATTTTACAGATGAGGAAACTGAGGTTCTGAGAGGCAAAAGAACTTTTGTACCCAAAGTCCTGTAGTTTAAAAGTGACAAAGTCAGTCTAAGGGCCTGAACCGTCTTCAGGAAGGCGCTATTATGTATTATTTTACAGGTGAAGAAACTGAGACTTAAAGAAATTGAGTTACTTTCTTCAGTCAGAGCTCTCAAGTCCTTTCCTGTCCTATATTCTCCCTTATCCTGGCCCCTAACTCTTTCCTGTTCCCCCTTCCGTCCTTTATGTTTTTCTCCTTAGTACTCATCACTATCTACTGCCGCATACATTTTGCTTATTTATTACACTTATCAATCTGTCTCCCTAACTAGGATATCTGTTTTGTCAGGGGCAGAAATTTTTGTCTGTTTTGTTCATTGCTTTATTTTCTGAATCTAAAATACTGCCTGGCACGTAGAAGGCACAATAAATAATGGTTCAATAAATGCAAGATTAATTCCTTAGCTCCTAGCTGAAGGTCTAACAGCAAATTTCTTCCATTATTCCTTAGTTGTTTTCACACGGATTTATTTAATCCATAGTGTATCCAAAATGTAGGTACTATTTCAGTTTCACCAACAATGTGCATATTTTTTTAATTGAAAAATGTGATCTTGTTTCCATATAAGAACAGAGAAAAAAAAATCTACCCTCTGTACTGTGTAACTAGAGGGCAGATTAGATACTTCTAGGGAACTAGAATTTTTAAACTCTGCATCTGCATTAAACAAGGTACCATTTTACATCTGTTTGGGGAAAGGCCTCTTTCTGAATTGGAAAGCAAATGGAAAGTGTGCCACAACTAGAGAAAATGTTTTTTCCTGGCTTAACAGTTCTCTGCCCTCCCATCAATCTGAAACTTCCCCATCTGGTCTTACCTAAGATTCCTGAAGCCCGCTGGAGACTCTGGAGGTGAAGAGATGTCACCAGGACACACCCTCCACCCAATCTATCCTTAAGCCACAGGTTTCACAAACTTTCATTTGTATGAGATGGAGTTTGTTTAAAACACACCTCACTCCAGACAGTAAATCAGAAGCTCTTATTAAAAATCTGCATTTGTAATAAACTTGCTGGGCAATTCTGTGGTTGGAAGTACCTGGAAGAGCTATGGCCCCTTGATGCCTCCTTTAACCAGCCTAATCCTCTGGTGTGGCTTGAGGCTCCCCAGCTCCAACACGAAAGCAGTCAAGGATTCCTAACTCCAGTGCCCCCACCCATTCATGTGTACAGTCCCACTCACAGGGTGTATTTAAATAGCTAAAACAAGATGGGTTCTGTGAAGAGACAAAAGACCCTTTTGGAAAGCAATTTGTCATGTGTCATACTCTTTGACCTAGAGAGTGATTCCAAGGACCTTTTCCATGGGTCCTCTAAGTTCTAGAGTCCCCCAAGAGCTGGTCCTGGAACCTCTGCACTGCACTCTGGGTGTTCTCACCCAGTCCATGACTTTAAATGCATCCATAGACAGATAACTCCCAAATGTGAATATCCAGCCCTGACCTCTCCCCTAAACTCCCTACTTGACATCTGCACCTGAATGACCAACAGGCAACTCATACTTAATTCTTGATTTCCTCTCTGCCCCTACTCCCACATCTGCTTCTTCCCCATCTCAGTAAATGACACCACTTTCTACTTCTTCACTGAGGCCATCCTTGTTTCCTGTTTCTCTTACCCCCACCCCACACAGAGCCAGTTCATCAGCAAGTCCTACCAGTTCTGTGTCCTAAATATACGCTGATTAGTTTCTACTTCTCTCTAAGCTAGGGGTTGGCAAACTACTGCCCAGGTAGGCAGGCCAAATCCATCAGGCAACCTCCTGTTTTTGTATCACCCAAGAGCTAAGAATGATTTCCACATTTGTAGAGGGTTGTAAAGGAGAAGGAGGAGGAGGATCAGGAGAGAGAAGGGGAAAAATAGAATGTGTGCAAGAGAACTTATATTTACTATCTGACCCTTTACAGAAAAGTTTTCTTCTCTCACCTGGATAAGACGACAGCCTCCCTACTGTTGTTTCTGCTTCCATTCTTGTACCACTATAATCATGCTCGTTAATACACCTCACGTGATTTTCTTTAAAAAATGTAAATCAGGCCAATCAGAATAAAGCCCAAATACTTTACCACAGCCCCAAAGCCACTGCAATCAGACTCCTGCCTACCTCTGTAATCTCATCTTACCCAATGATCACTTCCTCCTACCACACACCCATTCAGTCTCCTACAGTCACCTGGCCTTCCAAACACTTTAAACTTCTACCTGCATCGGGGCCTTTGCACTTAATGCCTACCTGGAACTCTCTTCTCCACATCTTGTCCCATGGACTCTGGACTCTGCAGCCTTCTCCTGCTGTCCAGGTCCCAATTCCAGTGTCACCTCCCAGAGAGCCCACTTTACATAAGTAACCCTGTCCCCAGGTTACTTTCTATCATATGATCTGGTTTTATTATCTATATAGCACTTGCCACTATTTGAGAGTATCTTGTTCTTCCTTTCTTTTTCTTTCTTTCTTTCTTTCTTTCGTTTATTATCACACAACCCAACTGGAACTTAAGCTCTAAGAGATCAAGGTCCTTGCTTTGTGCCTAATGTATTTGTATCCCTGAGGCCAGGCACAATATCCTGTACACACTGGGTGGTCCACGAATATTTGCTGAATGAAATACTACAACATAATATAAAGCATTTAGTATGTTGTCATAGAGCTGTTGCTCCATAAATGCTAGTTCCTCTATCTAGTATTTTAATTGCCATTTTTCATATGGAGAAGCTGAGGCCCAAAGTTGTTTAGTGACTTGATTCAAGCCGTAAGATGAGTCAGTGTTAGAGCTGAGAATAGCAATTAGACCTCCTAACTGCAGACCAGATTTCAGACATAATTGTCATTACATTTGATAAAACATGATATTTACTGTTTAGTTCCCACTCTACTAAGAAGTTTTAGATTCTTCTGGGTTCTCTTTTTCTATCCTCACCTATATTCAAAATACAACTTTTGTGGGGTTTAAGTAAATTTGTCTTTCAGAACATCCATAAAGACATTAATGGTTGCTGTGAAACTTGTAGCATCAACTAGCATCGCCCCTTAATTCACTTTGCTTGAAAAAACAAGATGTATCTTCCTCTCCAGATTCCCATGATGATGAATTTTTATCTTCCTAATAGGAAGCATGACCTTCTCACCAATCCTCCATCACAATTAATGCCCTTCATCTGTGTTGTCTCTAGTATATTGTCGAGTTAAACTATCAGGACCCAGCTTATGTTACAGCCTGTAAATCCTTATTGCCGGGATTAAAGTTCTTCTGTGATATATGTGAGCTGAGAACACTAAGAAGTCTGGATTTAACAAAAAATTATTAGGAAGAATTTTAGAAGTGATGCAAGCAAATGTCCCCAAAGATGAAGTTTCAGAAAACATAAGAACCATGACATGAACTGTCACCACTACCCATACGCCTTGAGAGCAAATGAAAGCTGAAAAGGACAGGAGTAGAAGGGAGGTGTCACCTCTGCGCCATCAACACTGTTTGCTTATGGAGAACACCAGCCCCAGAGCCCAGGGCAGAGAGATGGAGTCCTGGAGGCCAGGAAGGAAGAATTCCAAGGCAGGAATGAGATGAAAAGAAATCCACTGGAGTAGTTGGAGTGGAAGAACCAAGGGACAAAAAAAGAAGAGTTGTGAAGATGAGATTCTAGGGGAGGACTTCCCTGGTGGGTCAGTTGTTAAGAATCTGCCTGCCAATGCAGGGGACATGGGTTTGATCCCTAATCCAGGAAGATCCCACATGCTGTGGAGCAGCTAAGCCCCTGCACCACAACTACTGAGCCCTCATGCTGCAACTACTGAAGCCCTCATGCCTAGAGCCCATGCTCTGCAAGAAGAGAACCCATGAGCCTACACAATGAGATAAAGAGTAGCCCCCGCTAACCACAACTAGAGAAAGCCCGCACACAGCAATGAAGACCCAATGTAGCCAAAAAAAAAACAAAAAAAGGAACTGCAGAGGCCCAGTGTTTACCTTATGTCTGTAGCTACTTATGCTTCTGAGAAGAAAAAAAAGTATTGAGAAGAAAAGAAAGAAATGGGGAAATTGCTCAGTGCTTTGTGAAGTAGCCCCAGTGTTAAGGTGCTCCAAAGGAGGATTAATAGACAGCTAAATGGCATCTACCCCCAAACCCCTGGAAACAGCCATGCCTGAAGCCTGTATACATGCAGATCTTAAGAGCACTTGGATTACTTCAAAACTGCTCTGAGACTTTAAAGCTTGGTGACCTAGAGCAGAGGATTACACTATTTTTGGCCTTTACTCCTGGTTCTAGGAAAGTTTTGTTTTCTCTCCAATGCATTTTCCTTGATAGGCCACTAAGCATTCAGCATCTGGTGTCCACCATCACCAGCTGTCTCTGAAATCCACCAAAACTCATTCTCCTTCCACAAAAGCTCCATGTTGTGAGCAATACAGACCATACAGATGGGAAAAGACCACCAGCTGTGGGCACCTTGATAATGCCCACATGCCTTTCCCTTTATTATTTACTTGAATCACTTCTGCACACTGAAATCATCTGCAGCTTTTTAAAGAATGCCAATGCCTAGGACCCGATGTAGGCCACTGAAAACAGAATTATCTGGGTCTTGTCTGGGGGAATAGCATATTTCAGTGGTTCCCGAATTTGCTGCACGCTGCAACCATCTGGGGATCTTTAATAAACACTGATATGACTTCCTAGGGGGTACAGTGGTTAAGACTCTGCTTGCCAATGCAGGGGACACAGGTTTGATTCCTGCTCCAGGAAGATCCCACATGACCTGGAGCAACTAAGCCCATGTGCCATAACTGTTGAGCCTGCGCTCTAGAGCCCGTGAGCCACAGCTATTGAGCCCATGTGACACAACTACTGAAGCCCACATGCCTAGAGCCCATGCTCCACAACAAGCAATGAGAAGCCTGTGCACCACAACAAAGAGTAGCCCCCACTCGCTGCAACCAGAGAAAGCCCATGCGCAGCAATGAAGACCCAATGCAGCCAATAAATAAATAAATAAATAAAATTAAAAACAAAATTCCAATCAGACCTCCCTTTATAAAACAAACAAATAAAAAACAAACAAACAAAAAAACTGATGTCTGACTACCTGCACTACACCCCCCCAGACATTCTGATGTAAATGGTATGGGCCCAGCCTGGGCATTTGGATTTTTTAAAACTTCCCTGTGATCCACTATGGATCGAGAGTTGAAAACTAATGCTCCACCTAACCCTTGGCCGTTCCTATGTCAATACCTAACCTTTCCACGCCTTCCAAGTAGCACGCTCTCAATAAATATTTCTCAGTCTGATTTACATCCCTGTTTTTCCTGCTCAACCACTGTTGCCCTTTCTCCTGGAACACGACACGAAATTAGACCTCTGGTAAGAAGAGGATCTGGAACACCAACTTGGGGACAAGGTTCATTCCTGGGCAGGCCACGTTCTGCCAGCTCAAGTGTTAGCAAAGAGGGAGGAATGAGAAGCCAGGGCTTCAGATGAGAAGGAAGCTCTCTCTGCAGGCACATGAGGGAGGCTTTTTTTTCTTTCTTGCAGAAAATCATTGTGGCACGTGGGCAAAGGAAGTATTAATAACTTTTCCAAAGAGGTACTTCTCCAAGATTTGGTGTTTCACAGACCACAGCCAGTGCTGTCAGTTCTACAGATGGCCAACTTCTGCATTTCAGATAGCAGCTTCCGAAGATAGCTCAACTTGCATCCCTAAAGCAGAAGACCCAGCTGTGTGGAAGGGAACCATCAGAGTTTCAAAGCTAGAAGTCAAAAGCCACTACCCACATGTTGATCAGGGGCAAGGAGACTGACTACCAAGCAAAATCATTAAAGAGAATCGGCTCTTTTGGAGTGAAATTAAAGTAACAACATTCCAGCATTACAATAACCAAGGCTTCATGGCCACAGCTCACGCTGAGAGCCGTGGGCTGGGCTTCCCACAGGAGATGTGTGCTCTAGACAGGGGTCCTGGCTCTGCCCTGCCACCCATTCACTGGGTGGCCTTGGGCTAGAACTTACACCGTCTGGGTGTTGACTTCATCCTTTGTAAAATGTGAAGCCAGAGACTGAGAACAGAGCCTTTCTTTGACTTCTTATAAGCATGCATCCAAAACATAGTGGAGAAGTCGCAGGCTTGCAAAGGTGATGCCACAGGTGAACTCCACTACCCTCCTTCCAGGCCTGGTGTCCTGGCTGGCAGTTCAGCAAGCACAGCTGAGCTGTCTCTGGAACAGGACCCCCCCACCCCCCACCGATCAGCAGCTAATTGCAAAGACCTCCCCGGGGCAGATGATGTGACGAAGATGAAAGCCTCTGTGTTACTAGTTTCCTAGTGCTGCCAATAACACTTTTACCACAAACTTGGTGGCTTAAAACGAGTTTTGTCACAGTTTTGGAGGCCAGAAATCTGAAATCAAGGTGTCAGCAGGGATGTGCTCCATCTGAAATCTCTTTCCTTGCCTCTTTCAGTTTTTGGTGGCTGCAGGCATTCTTTGGTTTGTGGCCACATAACTCCAATCTCTGCCTCTGCATGGGCTTCTCTTCTGTGTCTCTTCTCTGTTTCCTTTTTTTTTTTTTTTTATAAAGTAAATCATCTTTTTTATTTTTGTACTTTATTTTATTTTTATTTATTTATTTTTTTTGGCTGCATCAGGTCTTCATTGCTGCACGTGGGCTTTCTCTAGTTGGCAGCGAGCGGGGGCTACTCTTCATCATGGTGCACGGGCCCTAGAGAGTGCGGGCTTAAGTAGTTGCACCTCATGGCTCAGTAGTTGTGGCATTCAGGCTCTAGAGCACAGGCTCAGTAGTTTTGGCGCACGGGCTTAGTTGCTCTGAGGCACGTGGGATCTACCCAGACCAGGGATCGAACCTGTGTGCCCTGCATTGGCAGGCGGATTCTTAACCACTGTGCTACCAGGGAAGTCCTCCTCCGATTGTCTATGATAGGACAGTTGATACTGGATTTAGGATCCACCCAGATAATCCAGGATGATCTCATCTCAAGATACTTAACTTGATTACATTGGCAGAGACCCTTTTTCTAGTTAAGGTCACACTCACAGGTTCCAGGGATTAGGACTTCAACATCTTTTGGGGGGGGACACAATTCAATCCAACATAGCCTCCAAATGGAGAAGGATAGAAGGATGTACAAAATCCTATCCACCCTTAAAGCCCAGGTCATCATTTTGCAATATATATGAATACTGTCATTATGTTGCACACCTGAAATGAATACAATGTTGGCGGGGGAGGGATAAATTAGGAGTTTGGGATTAACATATACACACTGCTATGCATAAAATAGATAACCAAGAAGGACGTACTGTATAGCACAGGGAACTCTTCTCAATATCTTATGATAACTTATAAGGGAAAATAATCTGAAAAAGAATATGTTTATATTTATATTTATATTTATATAACTGAATCACTTCGCTGTACACCTGAAACTAGCATAACATAGTAAATCAACTATATGTCAATTTGAAAAAAGAAACTGGGACTTCCCTGGTGGCGCAGTGGTTAACCATCTGCCTGCCAATGCAGGGGACACAGATTCGATCCTTGGCCACGGAAGATCCCACACGCTGCAGAGCAACTAAGCCCCGTGTGCCACAACTACTATGACTGCTCTCTAGAGCCTGTATGCCACAACTACTGAACCCAAGTGCCATGACTCTTGAAGCCCACGCTCTCTAGGGCCCGTGCTCCGTGACAAGAGAAGCCACTTCAATGAGAAGCCTGTGCATGACGAAGAGTGGCCCCTGCTCACTGCAACTAGAGAAAGCCCACATGCAGCAATGAAGACCCAACACAGCTAAAAATAAATAAATAAATATTTTTTAAAAATGTAAAAAGAAACTAATGTTATATACCAGTTATACCTCATTTGGAAAAGAAAAAAAAAAAAAAGCCCAGGTCAAATGCCACCTTATCCAGGAAAACTTGCCTCTTCACACCACCTGGATGTTATCCCCATTAGGTCACCTAGTAATTCCTGCACTGTCTGTGTGCTCCCCTCCTGCCTCTAGATCCCCTGCATCAGAATCACCTACGGAGCTGATGAAAAATACACATTTCTGTCCTCCCTTGCCCCCGCCCTCCAACTGTCACTGCTGCCAGAGTCAGGCTTTCTGGGCATGGCGCCCCAGTGTGTGAATTTTAGATCACCTCCCTGGGAGATTCTGGCACAGCAGAGGTTTGAGAAGCCCTATGCCATGCTGTGTACTCCATGACCAGTTCTCTGCTATATCTCTAGATGCCTTACATTTATTTAAGCTGATGAGAGGCAGGATGTAAGTATGTGGTCCTGGAGGTAGAATTCCCGAGTTCTATTATGCACCAACTGTGTGACTTCAGTCTAGTTACCTAACCTCTCTGTGCTTCTGCTTCCTCATATAAATGAGGAAAATTATAGTGTCTACCTCTTAAGCCTGTGGTGAGGATTAAATGAAATAAAATATTGACAATGTTGAAAATAGTTTCTGGCACATAGTGTGCACTCAGTAAATTTAGTTTGTCATGAAACAGAACAGGCTGGCAGTGGCTTATTTTTTCACTGTATTCCTAGATCTCCCAGGGTCAGGCACGTTAAGTAATTTGCCCGAAGTGCCACAGTCAGTGAAGGCTGGGATGCGCCGTATCAGCGTGGGTCCCCACTCCCTCTGCTCCCCCCCACTTCTACTTCTGTGATCCCCCTGAAGGCACTCCCTGTGCCCTCATCAGGCCCAGACATCTTTCTGAACTAGCTTCCCCACATCAAGCTCTGCCTTTTCTTCTTTTCCACGCTTTGCCTCCTTAGTCGGGGGCCCTCCAAGAAAATGTCCTCTTCTCAGAGGTGTTGAATGAAACCATATTTCTCCTCCATCTTCCTGGGGAGTGCTTCAAATCCCGCATCTGCCCCCAGGGTGCTTTCAAACCCAAATCCATTGCCTCACACACAGGCTGCTCTGGCTGGTTTCTCCCTCAACCCCCAGGTGGCCCTGGTGTCCACTGAGAGCCTGCCTGCCTCTTCCTTCCCTGTCTCTGTAGCCCTTTCAGGTGGTCGAAACCTGTAGGCCTGGATGCCAGGGAAGCAAAGCCAGTCAACTTTCAGGATGCTGATCCCATCCTGCACTAAATCCCACATCTCCGGCCTCCCCTCAGCCACTGTGAGGGAGGGGTCTGTCGTCCAGTGCCACTCTGCTGCCCACCCGCCAGCCCACGTCTCGTTTCCTGGCCCAGGGCCTGGGGCCACCATCAGGCACACAGGCCTTATCACTACACAAACACTTCCTCTTTCCCCCAATACTGTTTCTCACACAATAGGTGATCAGGGTAAACTTCCTCTGACAGTTTACTGAGCAAACACTCACTATGCTCCTGCCCTCTGCTAAGGCTTGTGGGGAACCCCAACCTGGTCTCCACCTTGAGGACCTTGAATCTGGTGAAGATGAAGCACACACAGGCGTGTCGGGTGCCCTGATGCTTTGTGGCCCAGCACACCTGGGTTCTGATCCCATTTCTGCTCTTTACGAGCTGCCTGTACCTTGGAGCAAGCTACCTTTTCTGATCCCAAGTTTTCTTAGCTGTGAAATGGGAATAATACTGCCTAGATTGGCTGTGGAAATTAACTCAGATAAGATTTGTAAAGGGCCTGGCAGAGTCCCTGAGATAGTGATATTAGCTCCTGAGTTCCTGGGGGGGTGGGGGAGGGTCTGCCTGGAGCTGGAGGAGGCTTCCTTCAGGTGGGAAAGGATCATGGTTATAGGAATGGCTTCCTGCAGGGACTGAGTTCTGCTTTGAAAGCAAAGCATCATAAAGAATGGCTTCTTTTCTAGTCCCTGCTCTTTTGAGGTCTAGGAGTAGGTGTGGTGCCACATTTCAAGTTAAAATTGAGTGGTCCCAGCATGCGGGACAGCCAATCAGTTAGTCAACAAGATCTGGTTAGTAACTCTGATGTTGGGGAACACAGATGGAGTACAGAACAGAACCCCTCAGTCTAACATGAGGTGGTGACAGTGGTTGGTCATAACATGGCCATATGCAACAACAAGAGAACATTACAGGATAAGCTGATTTCCTAGGTAAGTGCTAAGACTGTGGTCACAGCCTTTAAAGGAGAGATCACCAGAGGCCTGGAGTTGGGAAATTTCTCACGGCTGAGGAATCAGTATGCAAAATCACAGTAACGCAGGCTAAGCGATCAGCTACATGTCAAAACAGGAGTGAAAGCGGTTCCCTCCCTACGCCCTCCCATCAAAACACGTAAGCAAAATGGACAACCTTTCAACCTCCACATTTGGATTTTTCTGAATGCTTTAGGGTTTCTTTGTACTCTGGAAACATGGTTGAGGAAGAGGAGAGAGGAGCCAGAAGAGGCTGCTTACAGGTAGAGGGCACCCATGGGGCAAGGGGCCACAGAGTGATGGGCGATGGGTAGCAGGCATTGGAGAGCTGGCTCCTGGCCTCAGGTGGGGTGACTTGGGGAAAAGGTGATGCTGATTATCCCTCTACTGAAGGAAGGTTCTAGAGAAGGACACCAAGAGGCAGCATGGTACAGTGGTAGACGAAGGCTGAACTGTGGTGAGAGGCTGACTCAGTTTTCACTGAGCCCTGGGCACTGATCTGCCGTGTGACCTTGGCTAAGTTACTTTACCTTTTTGAACCTCAGTTGCCTAATCTCTCAGTGAGAAGAACAATGTCTGTTCCATGGAGCTTTGGTGAGGACGGTAAATGACAGAGCACAAAGCCTGCGCGAATGTAGTTGATCAAATTCCCTTCCCCCTTCTCAGGCTTCTAGGAATGCCCCAGAAATACAAGACTGACTGTATTTAGTGGCTCCCTCCCACCCATAGTTAAGTTAGAATTAAACTACTTATGCTAAAGCCCTTCCAGTTCTGAAATTCTCTGTTAGCACGCGTGGACTGGGTGGGAGGAGACAGACATCAATTCACCTCCTGGGGATGTGTTGGCCACGGCTGCCACAAAGCTGGTCTCTGAGCAGCCCACACAGTGCCCCTGGGTGCATGAGCCTGTTAGGTGGGGCCCTGGCAGGGGGTGCGAAGGATGCCCAGAAGCCTGACAACTCCTTTTCTATCTAAGTTTCCCTTCACTCCCTTTTGCCAAAATTTGCCTTGGGTAATTGTGGGTGTGGTGTGTGACAACGGGGGTGAAGGAGGGGGTTAGGTAAAAGAGAGCTGCTGACTGGCCCCATAAGAGTGCGTGTGTAGGGAAGCTACCCAGAGGCTGATTTTTAGCCCACTCTGAAAAAAGAACATTGTAGTAATGGGATGTCCAACACTGGAAAGCTGTCTCAGGCAGCAGAGAGAGCTTGGGCCCTGGGGAGTTCACCCAGACACAATGATTCTTGACTCTGAATACATCCCAGGGAGTTCTGTTTAAAAAAAAAAAAAAAAAAAAAAAAAAAATCCCTTTAGCCAGGCCCCATCTATGAGATTCTGATTCTCTTGGCCCGTGGTGGTGGCTGTGGATCCTTGGAATTTGGTTAGTAATGCCCCCAGGTGGTTGCGCTGTGCAGGTGGGGTGAGGACCAGTGTTCTCCAGGCTGGTGACCCCCCAGGCATTCCTGCATATGTGTCTCTGGGCCAGAGCTTCTCCGCATTCCTTTCTAACTCTGGGAGTCCATGGGTCTGGGGTGATGTGTTGTAGTCACGTGGACTTGCTTCCATCCTGGCTTCTGGTAATTTACTGAGACACATCTACCAGAGTGATACTTTTTAAACAAAAAATTGGATCCCATTCCTTTCCCACTTCAAAATTTCTGCCCTCTGCTGGAGATGCTCTTCCCTGATCTGGTTCCTGGTTGGCTCCTCCTCGTCCTCTGGCTCTCATAGGCCCCCTCTTCAGAGGTGTCTTCCCTCACCTGCCCAGTCCATGTGGCACTCCTCCCCCACACCTATGCTTCCTTGTCACATCACTCCCCTACTAGAAAGTAGGACCCATGAGAACAGGGAACTTATCTAACTGGTTTAATCACAGTGCCTGGTGCAAATGGATTCTCAACAATTTGTTGAACAAATGAATGAACATGTACATAGAATATGTTTATATTTTAAAACCACATGTTTTTACGTATATATACCTTATATAATGTGATTAGAGGTCTGGAGAGGACATGAACAGGTGTTACTAGGGAAAAGGGCGTTGGAGGAGAAGGGAAAGGAACGTTTATTGAAGGCTCAGAACCAGGCACTAGGCTAGCCTTTTCTTACATGTGATCCTCACAGCAAACTTCCAATGAGCCACAGCCACCATGGACCAACAGAATCAGAATCTTGGAGATGGGGGACAGTGTTATTGCCCCATCCCACAGATAAAGAAACTGAGACTTAGAGAGGAAAGATAACTTGCTTGAAGTTAAACTACTAACAAGTGCCAGAGTAGGATATAAACCCCAGTTTATTGGACTCCAAGGTTGTCTTGTTCATTGCATCATTCTTGAAGGAGAAATTACCTTAAGCATTACCTCTGTCCACTATCAGGGAATATAAAACCTCTGGTGATTGTGGCCTCAGATAGCAATGGCTAGTTGGTGACTGGAGCTAATAATGTTAACAGAGGGAGCAGGACAGATAAGGAAGGGAAAGAGAATTTACTAATAGTCTTGCCACCAGATCCATTTAAAATCCACCTTGTTTCTTAATTTTATTTGTGATCAGTTAAGAATTTGTAATCCTTTCTTTTCATTAAAAAAAAAAAAACTTAGGGACCTCCCTGGTGGTGCAGTGGTTAAGACTCTGAGCTCCCGATGCCGGGGGTCTGGGTTCGATTCCTGGTCAGGGAACTAGATCCCACATGCCTCAACTAAGGAGCCTGCCTGCCGCAACTAACACCCAGCATAACCAAATAAATAATAAAATAAATATTTTAAAAAATTATAAACTTCTTGATTTAAGTTCCCAGAACTGAGCATTTGCGAGTAAGATTTCTTGGGTCATTGGGATGTCCCAAGGGTACAAATAACCTTTCTGAACACCCAAATGCATAACTCAGAGGTTCATAATATATAAATCCAGGAGCATCTGGCCTCTTTGAGCATCAGTTGGGCCCTCTATCTTAAACTTCCAAATCTGACTTCTAGCCAAAAGAATAGGATATATCCTTTAGAATATACTTTTAAAAATATCCCCAGGGCTTGGTTGATACCCAGATTCTCTATAATCTTAGTCTCTGGGAAACATTTCTGCTCTGAGCCACAGGATGACTTTTCTTACTTTTAAATGTCAGAGCTAGTTCTCAATTAAATCTGATCGAAATACATTGAGCCATCTGGCAGGCATAGGACACAACTGAGTCAGACCTCCTTCTTGCCCATAAAATGCCAACAGTCACATAGCTAGCTCCCAGGCGTTGTTATAAAGGGGCTTAAGCTTAGTTAGGGAAGGGCCATTAAGTGAGATATAAACACAAGGTAGAGAATCTGTAACACAGGATGAGAAATTTGCTTGCTTCATTCTGTAGATGATGGGGAGCTGTATCATTTAGGGCTCTTTAGTTTCAGAAGACAGGAATCAATTCTAGGTTAGCTGAAATGAAAAAGAGGACAATCTGTTGGAAGGACATTGGGGAGTTTACAGAATTGAAGGAAGAACTGACTGAGCAAGAGGGGATCTCCACAGGATGAATCCATGACTCAAACCTCTCATCCCTGAATCCCCACTCAAAATTCTAATTCCCAGGACAGAATTTGATTGGCTTAGCTTGGGTCATGTACTCACCACAGAAGCTTTGGGACTGACTCTCCTGCAGGATCCTGCAGAACAGGGAAAGGGAGAGTGTTCCCGAAGGAAAAGATGCCAGCCTGACAGACCTGACAAGACATGTCAGCTCCAGTAGCCATTGAGTGCTGAGCACAGAAATAATGTGATTAACTTGATCACATGTCACTAGGCGCTTGAATCACAGTTTGTTTTTTTTTTTTATTCTTTTTTTTTTAATTATTTTTTTTTGGGGGGGTACACCAGGTTCAATCAACTGTTTTTATACACATATCCCCATATTCCCTCCCTTCCTTGACGCCCCCCCCCTTGAGTCCCCCCCACCCTCCCTGCCTCAGTCCTCTAAGGCATCTTCCATCCTCGATTGAATCACAGTTTTATTTGATCCTTACAACAACCCAGTAATGTGGGCACGTTTGTTAACCCATATTTTTAAAGAGGAGGAGAAGTGCAGTTTTGAGAGGTTACATGATGACTTTTCCCAAGAAGGAAAGCTCTTTTTGGACACTAAATCCTATTTCTCTTTACTGTATGATTTTCCTGTCCTTTGGTTTGGCTCTAAAGTGTTTAAAGATAAGAGAGAGGCAGGAGATGGGTTAGCAAGCTTTCAGTGACAACTAACATGGAAGAAATGTACCAGGCTGGACCCGTGAGGAATGGAACGAAGCAATAAGACACAAGAGTCACAAGGGCTCAAAAAAAAGTTTGAAAACTTGACTGAACATCAGAACTGTCAGGGCAGCTTGTTAAAAACACCAGTCCTGAGAGTCTATCTCTGACCTGAACCAGAATGCTCTCTGGGTGGTGACTGGGAATCTACAGTTTTAAAACACACACCCATCCTATGGTGATAATCATTTTGCAATATATAAGTATGTAAATGAACACGTTGTACATCTTCAATATACACAATGTTATACATCAATTATATCTCAGTAAAGCTGGAGAAAAATTTTGAAACACACACCCATCCCCCATTTAGGTGATTATTCTATAGCCAGCTGGACACTGGTCTATAGTTCAGCATTTGGAAATCATTGACCTATGAGACCCTTTTTTCTAAATGTCCTTTAGTCCAGTTTCTTGTCTTATCTCTCTGCTGCTGCAGTTAAGATTTATCAAGGTATAGCTTTCGAGTAGTTGCAATTTGTACTCATTACATTTAGCAACATATATATCTGCAGTATCTGAGGTCTGAGGAATGAAAACAAGGGCAGAGAGGTAGGGTGGCTCCTGGCTGTCCCCTGATTTTGTTAGTGTGTCTGGGGTTTGTGGCTTTTGACAGGGACTCTTGGGAGATGACTTTGCTAGCTTTCTCTTTGAGAATAATCGTGGGTTCTTACCCTCCCTCTCGCTATAGTAAGTCTCCATAACAAACACACCCAAGTCTGGTATTTCTGAACTTATGGCTCTGTGCTGAATACACGCTGTTCCTAGAGATGGGCTCATTCTGCAGTCTTTCCTCCCCACCCCACCCTTTGGTCCCACCAATGGGCTGATCCAGCCTTGGCACATGATAACCCGAAGGTTCTGAGTGTTCTCTCTGTGACATTCCAGAGAAATATAGACTTTCTGTCATATCTGGAGTGAAAAAGATTGGTGATCTCTGGGATGGGGTCTAGTACAGGTTGGAGTAGAGGATTTACGATCTCAAGCTACCTCCCCTCATTGGTACACTGAGGGGACTCAAGAAGGAGCTACTAGGAAAGGGTTTTCCAAACCTCAGTCACTTGAATACCGTCTCCATGGTTTTTGCCAAATCTGTGTGCCATTTATCTGTTATTTCTTTCATATTTTTCATTAAATTAATTAACGTATTTTGCTGGAGTGCTCACAACCCACTCTAGCTTCCCCATAAACAATAATACTCATGAAGTCACTGATTCACAAAGTCAGGTCTGATATGCTACCCATCAATTTTCTTCCAGAATGTTTTAAAATAAATATGCATCCATTAAATGTGCAAATGTTCACCTGTGGACTATCTAAAATCCTCATGCAGAGGCAGCTATATTGTATCATCAGAGGTATGTGCATCACACCTTGGGAACATTACCCTAGAAAAGCCCATGTGCTAAGAGGCATGTAGTTCCAGACCCCTCCATTTACCTTAAGAATGTTTTTTTGAGAGTCTATTTAGTTAAAAACTATGCTTTTATATCCTCTTGCCACAAAAGCAAAGATTCAGAGCAAGAAACAGAAGTCACTCAAGGTATTTTAAGCCAGTAGAAAATTAATAATTTTATAATTATCTGAAGTTTTGGAGGACTGAGCTCCCTCTTGGAATGAAAACCAGAGCACTGCAGCACTGACCTGCCGGGGGAACCATGACTCCTCCATAATCAGGGGTTACTAATGAGACTGCTCAATTTAAGAATTCACCACTATGGGGCTTCCCTGGTGGCGCAGTGGTTAAGAATCTGCCTGCTAATGAAAGGGACACAGGTTCGAGCCCTGGTCTGGGAAGATCCCTCATGCCATGGAGCAACTAAGCCCATGCACCACAACTAGTGAGCCTGTGCTCTAGAGCCTGGGAGCCACAACTACTGGGCCCACATGCCACAATTAATGAAGCCCACATGCCTAAAGCCTGTGCTCTGCAACAAGAGAAGCCACCGCAATAAGAAGCCTGCGCACTGCAATGAAGAGTAGCCACCACTCCCCGCAACTACAGAGAGCCCACGCACAGCAGTAAAGATCCAAAACAGCCAATAAATAAAATTAAAAAAAAAAAGAATTCACCACCATAGTTCCACTTGACACTCATGGACCTGAAATTGAACACTGACTGCTGCTGTAGAGGTCCATGTGGCTTTGACATTGCTCTTCAGCAGACATAGCCAAAGCATCAGAAAGGTGCCCCCTGACTCTTTTCTGCCATTTAAATCTCTCATGAATGCATTTAATTGATGGAGCCTAAATTTGCATCATCCAGAAACCTAGCCACAAGGGATTCTGAGAAACAAAGTTTACAGCTCTCTAGTTCTTAAGAAGACCCAGTAAAATGTGCGACTGGATGCTGAAAGCCAATTAATCTCATGTAACACATTGCCTGTCAGTGTCAGCTCTGTTGATGATTCCCAGTGAACTAAGGAATCACTGAGCCAAAGGAAAAAAAACCAAGATCAATGCAGGTTGTTAAGAAACAGTTGCTCTTTTGTGAATTGGAGGGGTGTGTGTGTGTGTGTGTGTCTGTGTGTCTGTGTGTCTGTGTGTACAGGTGGGTTTTGTATAATCTGAAAGTATGCACTTGCAAACATATTGGCTAAGTCAATAAAAAGTGATCTTGGTAGCACAAATTGACATGCCATGCCGAAAACCTCCATGGCTCCTCGCCGCCTGTGGAAGGGAAGTCCAGTAATTGTCTCAGGTTCTATGCCTTTTATCAGTTGGCCTTGACACCCAGCATATTCTGTGACTCTAGTCAAAATGGTCTGGTAATGGACAAGAAGTCACAGATTGTGTTCCCTGCCTTTCCTGTCAACAGGGCCCTTTTTGGAAAGCAGTTTCTTTTCCTCCTCTACTTACCTGAATCTTAATCTTCCTTCAAGGTTCAATTCTCTGCTTCTTCACTTTCTAAAACAGGTTTTGCTCTCTTTCTCTGTGCTCCCTCTTTAGTAAAAACTATTCCCCTCAGTTGTGACCTGATTTGTACCCTCCTAGTCACCCTTTCAAGTCTTCCCTTCCCTGTAACCCACTAGGGGAGGTGCTGCAACCCTGTGCTCCTTCCACCCACAGCATGTGAAACCACCTCCCCCCTCACTCTCCTGGAAAGAAAAAGAATTGGGCGGAGGGTAGTTTTGACTTAAGGACTGAATCTGGTAGATCCTTACAAGGGGTGACACCAAAGCTTTAGCCAAATCATCAGCTGTGCAAAAGAAAATCTGGAGATGGGGAAAATGGAGTTGCTCTGCATATGATAAAGAGAGAAATGGGGTTGGCTTCTGAGAGGCAGGAAGAGGTACAGTAGTGCAGGATGGGAAGCTCGAGAGAGGAGGGAGAGCCAATCATCACGAAGGACCTCTAAGGAGTGAGATGCTTAGGGCCCTTGGGGGGATGATAGGGTGCACGTCTCAAACCTCGGTAAGGTCTGCTGCTCCCACCAAGGCCACAGGGAGTGGCTTTTAGGGCCAAAACTGAAATAGGTCTGAGCCCAAGATCTGAGCTGTCATGGAACAGAAAGAGACCCTTCACGGGGATGGCGAGAAGATTCACAGACTGACCTAATCCAGGGGAAGAAGGAGCTTGGCCCTAGAAGTAACCATGATCACCAGAATCCTGCAAGAGATCAGACAAACCACGGGGTTTATCTGTGTGCAATCAGAATGGTGCAATGGGGACTTCCCTGTGGTCCAGTGGTTAACAATCCTCCTTCCAATGCAGGGGATGCAGGTTCGATCCCTGGTCAGCTCTAAAATCCGAGTGCCACAACTGCTGAGCCTGTGTGCTGCAACTAGAGAGCCCGTGCACTGCAACTACTGAGCCTGCACACTCTGGAGCCCATGAACCACAGCTAGACAGAAGCCCGTGTGCCTCAACAAAGAGCCCACATGCAGCAACTAAGACCCTACATAGCCAAAAATAAATAAATAAATATTAAAAAGAAAAGAATGGTGCAAAGGCACACTTCCCAGAGCTCATCAGAGGGCAGACTCCACTTCCACCCTCAACATAAGCCTCATGTGGAACCAAGACCTGCCAGTTAGGATTACGAAACTCCATTTGATTCCTAGCTCCTCTAGTAAACTGAATTTCTAAAATGGTCTCTGGCCCCCATCCCCACCACTAGCCTAATCCCAGAACCTCTGCATATGATGAGACGTGACTCCCATGATTATGGCATGTTACACGGCACAGCTGACCTTAAGAAAGGGAGATTATCCAGGTGGGCCTGATGTGATCACATGGTCCCTTCAGAGCAGAGGGCTTTATCGGCTGGCTGCAGAAGAGGAAGTTGGAGATTCAGGGCATGAGGGAGATTTGATAACACTGGGTTTTTTTTAAAACTTATTTTGTTTATTTTTAATTTTTAAAAATTTTTTAAAAAAATTTATTGGCTGTGTTGGGTCTTCGTTGCTGTGTGCAGGCTTTTCTGTATCTGCAGAGAGTTGGGGCTACCCTTCATTGCCGTGCACTGGCTTCTCATTGCAGTGGCTTATTTTGTTGCGGAGCATGGGCTCTAGGTGCGCAGGCTTCAGTAGTTGTAGCACATGGTCTCAGTAGTTGTGGCTTGCAGGCTCCAGAGCGCACGCTCAGCAGCTGAGGTGGACGGGCTTAGCTGCTCCGGGGCATGTGGGATCTTCCCGGACCAAGGCTTGAACCCACGTCCCCTGCATTGGCAGGTGGACTCCCAACCACTGCACCACCAGGGAAGCCCTGGTAATACTATTGATGGTGTTGAAGATACAAGGGGCCACTTGAGAAAGAATGTGGCTGATGTCTAGGAGCAGACAGTGGTGGACCCTGGCTGGCAGCCAGCCAGGAAACAGGGACCTTATTTCTATAGCCACAAGGACCTGGATTTTGCCAATACCTGGATGAATTTAGAAGTGGTGTCTCCCCCAGGGCCTCCAGATAAGTACCCAGCCTGGTTGATACTTTGACTTCAGCCTTGCGAGAACCTAAGCAGAGAGCCCAACCGAGCCTGCTGGGCTTCTGACCTACAGAACTGTCAGCTAATATATGGGTTTCATTTTGAGCCACTGAGTTTGTGGTGGTTTGTTATGCAGCAATAAAAAACGAATACATGTCCTGTTCCCTGCCTAGTGTTGACCTCGGCATCTCCTTCTGGCCCTAAGAGACTTATGCCTCCTCTTATTATAGGATGACTTTGTTGGGGACCCCTTTCCTTAGCCCTTCAATATTTGTCACACTCTACTGACCCTATGTGAACACAGGCCTAGCCTCCCTTGGACTATTCCATTGCAGGGAAGCCTTGAGCTGTACCTGTAAGACCTCTGGTGTATTGTGCACATTTACTCTCCAGTTGTTTGGGTAATTACAACATTTAATTGACCTGGACCAGAGTCCCATATCTAATGGGACCATGGTATTTACTACCCATCTCCTCAACACCAAGCACGGTGCCTAGCACATAGTTTGTGCTCAGTAATATATGTTGATGATGCTGGTGAATACAGAGAGAAGGAGATCTCTGGACCATCCCCATCATACATCCCCAGTGTGGGCATTTGATGCTCCAGCCATGTTGCATAATGTGCAGTTCCCAGGGGACACCATGGTCTCCCTTGCCTCTGAGTTCCTCCACCCCTAACCTGCTTTTCCTCTACCCTCACCCCCTGTACCTTCCTCCCTCTTTCAACTGGCTCAATCTTCTTATTCTTCAGCTCTCAGCTTACATATGACATTGTTATTTGGCTTGTCTGGAATCCCTACTAGGTGGTTGTATGTTCTATGGTGGTGAGATATGCTTACTTTCTTCTTCTGTGACTTCAGCACCTTTACAGGGTAGGTTCTCAATAAACATGTGTGGAATGGCCATGCTTCTTCATCCCCTGGGAATCCTGTTAAAGGGCAGATTCTGATTCTTATATCTGGATGGCGCCAGAGAGTCTGTATTTCTAACAAGCTCCAGGTGATGCTGATGCCGCTGGGCCATGAACCACACTTTGAGCAGCAGGGTAACAGGGTAGAGACTCCCACCATTACCCATTGCGGCAAGAAGTCTGCATTTCAGAGAAGCTGAACAAGGTTTAGGGTGAAACTAATGGCCACAGGACAAAATTTCCCCTGTCATTGCTAAGCCGGCTGACTCATTTACAGAGATGGAGCCAATAACCTTGGCCTTATTAACAACCGAGCTAACAGCCACAAACCAATAAATAACAACATTTGGCTGATTTGCATTTCAGGATTGTTTCCTTCCCTTGTTCACACTCTACAGCAGGTGCTAATGAACCATGAAATGTCTGAAGCATTGGCAGCAGGAGGAAAAGAGACAGAGTTGAGCCATGTCTGACGAATAATGAGCCTTAAAAATCGAGAGCTACAAAATACATTGTGGTACCCTGGATGGGATTCTGGAACAGAAAAAGGATATTAGCAGAAAAACTGGTGAAATCAGAATAAAGTAGGAGTTTAGTTAAAGTAACGTACCAACGTTGGTTTCTTAGTTTTGACAAATGTACTATTAGGAGAAACTGGGTTAGCGGTATATAGAAACTCCTTGTATCATCTTTGCAATTTTTGTGTAAATCAAAAATTAGTCAAAATTAAAAAATTTATTGAAAGAATCAAGAACTAGACTGTGTAGGTTTCCTTTAATTTGTGTAATGATATTAGAAGTTTCTGAAAATGTAAAACAATTGCCATTGACTTAACAATAAAAAATTGGAAATGTGTGTTCATGGGAAAAAATCTCCAACTAAAACTCAGTAGCAATCAAGGAGGGAGTTAGAGGATGGCTGGTCCCAAGGACATACATGCAAGGTAGCATACCAGTGACTTACGCTCCAAATTGCTTTGTCATACATCATGACTCAAAGATATTTTGACTGCTACTTGCTCCTGATTCCTTCCTTCATTTATTCAGCACATCAGGAATTTCTTCCATTCTTGAGAATCTCTTCATTCTATACTCAGGATTCTTTTGTTTGTTTGTTTGTGTAACAATATTATCTTAGAGACTTGGTCATGGTATCACATTTTACCTCAACTGTGTTTGCTTATTATCAAAGAGTCTAAGCCTGGTGAGGCCATGAACTTGAACTTATCCGTTATTGCATGTCCAGCACCTGACTCCTAACTGGGCACATTACAGAGTCTTACTAATTATTTGTTGGATGGTGGAATAAAAGAGATGTTTCAGCATTTGAAGTGAATTCCTGCCTGAAAAACAGAAATTTTCCAACGATATTTCATTATGTGAATATATCCCTTTGATGGAACTTGATGGAACTTACAAGGCCTTTTCCAACTCTGGTGAATTCATGGAAGGTCATGAAGATCCTAT
Source organism: Hippopotamus amphibius kiboko (assembly GCF_030028045.1). NCBI lineage: Eukaryota > Metazoa > Chordata > Mammalia > Artiodactyla > Hippopotamidae > Hippopotamus > Hippopotamus amphibius. Next base: position 160,679,813 of record NC_080189.1, read on the forward strand.
TAACTCTTATGGAAACTATGGCTTTAACTGAAACAGCGGAGAGTGAGTGTGCTCTGGTCTCAGGGCACTGCTCCCTGGGACCTGCACAAGGCCTGGGGTCTGGGCTGGCCATAGAGGTATGGTCAGAGGCTGTGTGGCCAAAGGTTCATGTGTGTATTGCTTTGTCTGTCCTGCAGTATCTGCCTCCCTAAGGAAGCTGCTCCTTTCCCACTCCAATGTGCTAGGAAAGGAATTCACAGTTTATCTACTTCCCTGGTAGGCCTGTGGCCCCTGCCAGGTCAATCAGAGCCTTCTCTGTGGTTTTTAAAACTTGAAGCTGGAGGAGAAGTGCCCTTTGCCTTTTAGACCATGGAATTGGGAGGATGTGATGCCAGGGCAGGCATCAGCCTCCTTCCCTGCCACATGGAGAAAATATACAGGATAGAGGGGCCTCAGTCAAGATATAGAAATGCAGAGAGAAAGAGAGAAACCTAACATCCATGGTTAAGGGTCTGGGTCCAATTGCACTTTGTGTCACCTCAGTCCCTCACTTCCCAGTTATGAGAGCCAACAAATGCCCTTTTTTCTTAGGCTGATTTGGGTTTTTGTCAGTTGCCATGGAGAGTTCTGACATGGAGAGTTCTATAATCCTGGAGAAAAATGTGCAATTTTCTACCCACACTTAATGGGGATTAGTACCAGCTCAGCCAGGGAAACAGCTCTGTGGGCCTCTGCTTGGACAGGGTGCTGTGGCAAAGAAGGCCAGCTGCCCTCCCCCAAACTGAGGCTCTCCATTCGCTTGCAGACACTGTAACTGGGAGATGGCGCCTTCCCACCTGGACTACATTTCCCATCTCCTCCTATGTTTAGGTGGGAACGCATGGTAAGCTCTTACCAAGGAATGTGAGTGGAAATGACATGTGTCAATTCCAGGCTGGAAGGCAGCAAAGAAACAGGGGTTCCTCACCATTCTCTCCTTTTTTCTGCCCATTAGCTAGATAAAGAGGATTCTGAGACCTTCAAGGATAGCAGAGCCACCTTTGGAAGGAGCCTGGGTCTTGCCTTAAGGCCAGGAAAACTCCCATTTGACTGTTATGTGAGTGAGAATTAAACTTTTATGGTGTTAAGCCACTGAAATGTTGGGGATTTGTTTGTTATAGCAGCTAGCACTACTCTAACTAATACATTTCCAAGAGCTAAAGCTGGGTCCAGTTGAAGATTTTGTAAGTAGGAAGAGTCACAAGCAAAGCTTAAGAGAGAAAGGCCCAGAGCTGAAACAAGAGCTGAACTCTATGGTCAAGTCCAAGGGATGATTTCAAGGAAGGAAACAGGAGACAAAATCAGAGGGTCAGCCACCAAGTGGGCCCTGAAAGAAGCAGTGAGTGGGGAATCAGAGTAGGGACAGATACGAGGTGAGAGCCAACCAGGTGGGGTGCCTCTGGCTTGGTTTTCATGGCTGCCAGCAACATGGAACATGGGTGGGTCTTCCTGGTGTAGAGGGCCAGAGGCACGGTGGGCAGGAAGCACAGGTAGCCTGAGGGAACGATGCCAGGTGTCAAACCAGGGGCATGAGTCAAATCCACAAACTGGAAGTCGGTCATAACATCAGAACCTCCAAGTCCTGGGAACATGTTGGGATGTAAAACAGGAAGCAGGTCAAGGCAAGTGGTTTAGAACTAATGACCGAAGTATTTTGGAAGCCTCCTTCTCTGTGGAGTCTTGGGATGGACCCGGTAGGTAAAGGAAAGGGAGGTAGCAGGCCAGGTGGGGATGGGGCCAAGGGACGAGCACACACCCTGTCCAAAGGGGCAGCTGTTGCTCAGGTCCTGCAGATCATGGCAACGTGCACTTGCAACCCAATGTCTTCAGATCCTCCAATTTTCAAGAAAAGCAGGAAATCCGGATTTTTTTTTTTTTGGTGGGGGAGGGGAGAGTGAAATCTCCCAACTTAAATGCTGGCAACTAATTCAAAAATTTGAAAAACAGCCTGGAGGCCAAAGAAAACACATTCACTGTCTGAATTGGCTCACAGGCTGCCAGCTTTTGGCCTCCGGCTTAAAGGAAATGGCCGGAAATAGAAACATGTAAAAAACAAAACCAGAAAACATGAAAATCATTCATAGTTTCCCTGATTTCTAAACACCACAAGATACTACTAGAAAAAGAGCTTTAGGACAGTCACTCACAAAACCACAATATGTCTTATTTTCAGAAAAGCTATGGGCTTCTGGAAGTTGCCAAAGGTGTACCTTGTAGTTCCCCCAATCTGCTGCAGTTTTCTCAAAATTGGACCTATAGCTTCAATGGAGTGAGTTGATTTTCTTTCATTTTTGTCTCTGGCACACCAGGTTTTTTTTGTTGTTGTTTGTTTGTTTGTTTTGGTATATCAATTTTTAGGTTTACTTTCTTTTCTGAAAGGCCATCAACTCCATCTTGACAGCTGTTTCCAGTAAAGGCAATTACTTGAGTGAAGGCAATTTAGAGAAACAGTACTTAAGCCAAATAAGAGTTTGGCTAACTAAATTTTATGATGGGAAATGCTTCCAGGCCAAAAACCTCAAAAAGTGATCAAAGGTTTTCAAAGACTGGATCCAACTAGTTCAGTTTATTAACCTTGGCCTGGGTCCGAGCCAGGGTCATGCTCAGAGGATGTGGCAAATACAGAATCTGATTTTTTTAAAAAGTGGTCTCTTAGAGGGTATGTGTCTACATGACTGACTGCTGAACTATTCATTTTTGGTGTCCCAACTTAGTATCTAGCTTAAGGCTTTGCACATCCCAACTGTCCTATTTGCCTAGCACTGAGATGTTTCCTGGGATGTAGAACTTTCAGTATGAAAACTGGGACAGCCTTGGGCAAACTAGGACAGCTGGTCACCCTACATCCCAAGATCCTTTCCTCAGGGTTCATGCTATGAAGTTTTGACACCTTTTGACTCTCCCTTAAAAAAACAAAACAAAAAATAAAAACCAAAAACCAATTAAACCAATTACAACAGTGCTGTACTCTCCTGGGTTTCTTCCTATTTCTCTAACTGCTCTTATTTGTCTCCTCTGCTGGATTCCTTTCCCCCTCCTCCCCCTCAACTATGAATTGCACCTCAAGGTCCAGCCCTTGGGCTTCTGTTCTATTTTCTGCCCATCTCAGTGGATTCATCTTTAAGTGGAAGATTTCCAGATTTAGATCTTGAGCTCATAGTCCTACCTGAGATCCAACCCTCCAGCTCCAACAATTTTACGAACATTTACCACTGGGATGTCCTTGATCATCTGACGCCCAGTCATTGTCTTCTAGCCCCATCCAGCTCTCATTCACTCACCTAGTATCCTCTTCTATTAGAAGCAACAGAGTCCTTTGCTGGGTGATTTTCATGTGCTGTATATGTTTGAAAGTGTCCACAATAAATTGTTTTTAACAACCAAAAAGAAGACGAAGAAGAAGAAGCAGGAGAAGAAACAGCAGCAGCAGCAATAGCGTCTTTTCAAGCCTTCAGTCTCAAACCCTAAAGATGCTAATCCCAAATTAGCATCATATGCATTGTATTATGTATCCTATCCACAGCAGCTACTATACTGCCAGGCACATTGGAAGGACTCAATAAACGCTTGGTGAATCAAATCAGATCTTGGGAAAGGAGTCCAGGAAGAGGACATGTCCCAGCATCCTACCAGAGGCTCAAGACATCCAAGGAAGTACCCAAGGTTTCCAGGGAGAAGCCAAGCCAGGATCTGGCAGATGTGAGCCCTGCAGACATAGTAAATTCAAATCTTCACTGATGCAACTTCAACCACAGACATTTGACCACCTATTAGTTATATTAACTCAGGTGTTATTAAATTTCTAGTTCACTTTGTATTATGTTGATATATTTTTCAGGGGTATTCAAAGATATTTCCAAGATTCCAGACAATGATAAAAGTTACTATGACAAATATGGATTCCATTCTTTTGCTTTATTTGCTGGGTTCCTGACAAAGAAATCTGTCTTAGTTACCAAATGCTCAGAACCAGAGCAAGCTAGAGGCTAGAATCTAGGTCTTTCTCTTTTGTTCTATGCCCTTTCCCACACTCTTTATTTTTCTTAAAAAAAAAAAAAGTATTTGTAAGGCAATAATTTATTTTTTGTTATAATTTGATGTTTTTTGATAATGTTTTTTATTGAAGTATAGTTGATTTACAATGCTGTGTTAATTTCTGCTGTACAGCGAAATGATTCAGGTATATGTATATTCTCAACCATGGGCAATATATATACATTCTTTTTTTTAATATTCTTTTCCATACTCGTTTATCACAGGATATTGAATATAGTTCCCTGTGCTATATAGTAGGACCTTGTTGTTTATCCATTCTGTATACAATAGATTGCGTCTGTTAACCCCAAATTCCCAATCTATCCTTCCCCTACCCCTCCTCCCCTTGGCAACCACAAGTCTATTCTTTATGTCTGTGAGTCTGTTTCTGTTTCATAGATAAATTCCTTTGTGTCATATTTTAAGTCATATCTATCACTTATATTTCCACATATAAGTGATATCATATAGTATTTGTCTTTCTCTTCCATCTCTGGGTTCACCCATGATGCTACAAAAGGTAATAGTTCATTCTTTTTTATGACTGAGTAGTATTCCACTCTATACATGTACCACATTTTCTTTATCCATTCATCAAGACAATCATTTATTTAAAATATACTTTTGAAATAGAGCTATACCACATTTTGAGGGAGGCCAACAGCTTGGAAACATTGCTCTTATCTTTAGGAAAAATCCTCATCGCAGTGGATCTTCATTTTCCCCAAGTCTGGGGATTCCCCAGAGTCCTTTTTTTTTTTTTTTTAAATTTATGTATGTATGTATGTGTTTATTTTATTGGCTGTGTTGGGTCTCCTTTTGCTGTGCACGGGCTTTCTTTAGTTGCGGCGAGTGGGGGCTACTCTTCATTGTGGTGTGCAGGCTCCTCATTGCCGTGGCTTCTCTTGTTGTGGAGCATGGGCTCTAGGCATGTGGGCTTCAGTAGTTGCAGCACACGGGCTCAATAGTTGTGGCTCACGGGCTCCAAAGCGCAGGCTCAATCGTTGTGGTGCACAGGCTTAGTTGCTCTGCGGCATGTGGGATCTTCCTGGAGCAGGGATTGAACCTGTGTCCTCTGCGTTGGCAGGCAGATTCTTAACCACTGCGCCACCTAGGAAGCCCCCCCTTTCTTTTTTGCATCTATAAAGCAGAGCACACCCCTTAGACCAGAGTTTCCCAAGCTTGGCACTATTGACATTTGAGGCTGTTAATTCTTTGATGGGGGAGGGTGCTATTCTGTGCATTCTGAGATGCTCAGCAGCATCCAGGCCTCTACCCTCAGGATGCCAGCAACACGCACACACACACCCCCTCCAATTGTGACAACCAAAACTGTCACCAGATATTGCCAAATGTCTCCTGAGGGCAATCTGCCCACGGTTAAGAATCACTTTCCTTAATTCTTTTTACTCAGAAATGAAAGTGGGGCCTGTAGCCTACACTCCCGCAATGTCTCTTTCTTCTCTGAGTCCCTTCGGACCAGGCCCCAGCCAGTTGTGTTCCCAGAGCTAGGAGGAGAGGATTTTCTGGAGGCAAAGCTCAAGGCTAGACTTGACAGGCCCATCCATCTAGGAGGCTCTAACTGGACTCGTTACCTTATCTGAGCAAATTCTCCTTTGGAAGATCACCCCACTCCACGTGCCCCTTTCCTTAGGGGGATGGGATGGAGTGGGGTGCTGGAGAAGGGCTGGGATCTGAGGCACCATCAGAATGGGTGACCTGAGTCAGCAGAGCTGCTCTGGGCCTTGGGGATTTCCAGGGGGAACTGTGTGGACAGAATTCCCCCTGGATGATGGTCTAGACAGGGCTCACCCCTCCATCTGCTCATCAGGGGCTTCTGCTTCCCCTTTAGGAAGAGGAAACACCCTGGCTGTTTATTTTGGGACTGAGGATCTGCTGTGAATAAGCCCAGGATGGGCAGCAGGACAAGTCTTCCCGCACGTGGGGCTTCTCAGGAAACAGACAGCCTTGTCACAGCGCTCGAGCGAGACCATTGATCAACTAGGAAAATAGAGGAAGGACAATGCCTGAGATTAAATCCAGTAAAGGAGAAAAAGTAATTGAAAGCAGATTAGAATTCTTGCTAATTTTCCCCACCTAAAGCCAATCTATTTTTATATATTGAAAAAAAAAATCCCCCAGCCATTGACAGCCATTACTGAAGTATATTCCATGTGCAAACATAAAGAGCTGGGCTCACATTATATATACTATTACCTAATTTTTTCCCACTGAAAAATATGTCTTCTAAACACTATTTCATGTTAATAATTAGGTATGTTCTTTATCATTTTTTAAAGAATAAAAAGATTTTCTATGGTACAAATATGCCATAAATATTTTAAGTAAAATCTGTACCGAAACATTTCAGTTGCTCACGTTTTTGCCATTATAATGTATGCCTGCAACACAAACATTTTTCCATACATTCTTATGCTTTTCCCAACTGCCTTCTGTAAAACTTTTTTTTTTTTTAATTTTTTGGCCACACCACTTGGCATGTGCGATCTTAGTTCCCTAATCGGGGGTGGAACCCGTGCCCCTTGCTTTGGAAGCGTGGAGCCTTAACCACTGGACGGTGGATAAGTCCCTACCTCCCATAAAACGTTTAATTCATTTTCTTTCTCCTTTTTTCCACCTTCCTTCTCTCTTTCCTGCACCCCCCTCCACCCAAATGAATGTTGACAACATGGCATATATTTTTCTACCTCTTTTTCTATGAACAAGAAATGATGTACAGCCTATATACACAGAGAAGGCTGGTTTGGCCATTTATTTATGAGTAATGGAATGCTGCTCTGTATTCTTAGGGACTTGGTTTGTCTCTTGATGAGAAACCCTGTATCTCTATCCACAGGTTGTTTCCCAGATGTAAGCACCCATGGGGTCAGGAGATCTTTCCTTATCTTCCACTGCTACTTGGAGGCCTTGGATAGAAGCCATTATCTCAGACTTGTAGTCTCCCTGCCTGTGAGATGGGAGCTGCTACTGCCCATTTACTTCACAGGATTACTCTGAGCAAAACTCTCAAGGGTATAAAATAAACCTGTACTTGTGAGCCACTAGTGGTCAAGACACAGTGTGCTTCATTTGCTACTTTTTAAACATCCCTGATCCTTTCCTGCCTCTGTGCCTTTGCTTATGCCATTCACCTTGCCTGGAATACCCTTCCACCTGCTCCCCTTATCGAAGTCTGATCCACGGTTTCAACCCCGTTTCTCGCATTGCCTCCAATGCCTCCAGCTGCAAGACAGCTCATCCTCCTCAGGACGCTTTATTTTCTGTATTACTCACTCATTTCCTCGTAGCATTCTGCTTTAAGTTTTTAAAACCTGAATTTAAAATCTCCCGAGGACAGGAATTGTATCTTATATATTTGTTATTACCCTAAGGTCCAGCAATCACGCCCATTATGCACTCAAATATCTGTCAAGTCAAAGAATGAATGAATTGAATGAGTGAGTGAATGACTGTTCTCTGTCATTCATGCACAAACATTCCCCTTGGCCAGGGTTTCAGGAACAGATTAGAATCGTGGAAGATATTTTAGAGGTCCTTTGTAATATTTTGCCCTCGTTGGAAAACACTGTTGAAATACACTGCATGTATTTCCCTCGTTGGAAAATACAAAAAAGCACAAAGATAAAAATGAAAATCAGGGACTTCCCTGGGGGCACAGTGGTTAACAATCCACCTGCCAATGCAGGGGACACAGGTTCGAGCCCTGGTCCGGGAAGATCCCGCGTGCCGAAAAACAACTAACCCCATGCGCTACAGCTACTAAAGCCCGTGCGCCTAGAGCCCAGGCTCCGCAACCAGAGAAGCCACCTCAATGAGAAGCCCGCGCACCACGGACGAAGAGTGGCCCCACTCGCCCCAACTAGAGAAAGCCTGCACGCCGCAATGAAAACCCAACACAGCCAAAAATAAAGTAAAATAAATAAATAAATTTAAAAAAAAAGAAAAAAAAGAAAATCACTCATAGTTTAGCAACCCAGAAAAAATTCACCTTTAATATTTTAATATATATCTTGTTAGTCTTTCTATGCACATACATACTTATAAAATATGGCACATGCATTTATGTGTATATACCCCCACACATACCTATAACTTTAAAAAAAATTAGCACTTGTGCTTTGTGGAGGAGGGAGAGAGATGGGAGGAGCAAGTCTCTGATGACTTGGGCACTGCTCAAGGGTTCTGGTTATGGGAGGTCCAGAAGCATTTCCAGTAAAGGCAAGTTGAGGCAAGTTCTTGGGGCCCTTCGTGCTCATTGAGTCATTGATGGGGGGGAGGGACCCTGAGCAGAGAATTATGAGTCCCTGGGGGTCCTGAGACCCTGGGTTCCACAGAGGACAGAGGAGCAGTGCCTACAGTCTCCCCCTCTTTTTCCTCCCCCTCATTCTTTCCCCTCTAGGGGGATGTCCAGGTCCCCCAGGACTTCTGGGTCTCACTCATCCGAGACGACCTTAGCCCTGGGGCGATGATTTCCCTGCTGTTTGCCCCAGCACTTCCTACTGGAAGCACAAAAAATATAAGAATTACCCAAGAAGTGAGTGGGTGAATCAGTTCTCCCTGGAAACTGGGACATTCCCAGAGGAGAGAGAGCTGTACACCCAGAGGAGGGAAGGATGTATATCCACTCCCCAGGTTGGAGCCTCAGACACACTGTGGCTGGTGGGTTGAGGGTGTGTCAGGGGTGGGGCAGTAGATAAGAACTCTCATTCATGGTGCCTTGACTCTGTGCCAGACACTGCTGGCTCTTTATATACTTTCTCATTTAATCTTCAAAAGAAACCCTCAAGATGGTATCATTGTGCCCATATGACGGAAGAGGAAACTGAGGCTGATGCTGAAGCTTCTAAAATAAAACTGTGTAAGCCTAGCTGACTCCACCTGGTGTCACATATGAACACACTGCTGTTCACCTGCTGGCACTTCCTGACCACCTCCTCCCCTGCTGCAGCCTCCCTCGTTCAGTAAGAGTGACCTTTCTCCTCCCAGGAATGTCCCTGACTCCCTCACCTCCACATCCAGGCCTTCAGCAAGACCTGTGGACTCTGGCTGCAAAGCACCCCTTGCATCTTCTGCATCCCTCCATCTTCACTGCTCCCACTCTGGCCTAAAACACCCCCATTCTCTCCTAAACAATTGCAGTAGCCCTGCTGCCTGATGGTTTATTTTCCACACCACAGCAAAAATGATCTTTCAAACAGGTCGTATCATCCCACTTAAAAGCCTCTTAACAAACTTAACAAACCTTCAACAAAATCCAAACTCCTTGCCTTGGCTTATAAAGCCCAACAGGATGTAGCTTGCTTGCTCCTGCCACACCGCCCATCTCCCGGTTCTTCCAGCAGCTTAGCCGGTTTCCTCCTCAGGGACATTACAGTTGCTTTTGTTCACATTTGGACCTCTGGACTCTTTCTCTCCTCAGCTGCCCACGCAACTGGTTCCTTCTTGTCATTCAGGACTCAGTTTAAAGGTCACTTCCTCCGAGAGGTTTTCCCCAACCACCTGTTCTAAGTAGCTGTTTAATCATCTGCTGTCACATCATTCGTTTTTTGTGTGTGCTTTTTTAATAAATGTATTTATTTATTTATTTATTGGCTGTGTTGGGTTTTCGTTGCTGCACGTGGGCTTTCTCTAGTTGCTGCCAGTGGGGGCTACTCTTCATTGTGATGCCCAGGCTCCTCATTGCGGTGGCTTCCCTTATTGCAGAGCACAGGCTCTAGGCACGTGGGCTTCAGTAGCTGCAGCATGTGGGCTTCAGTAGCTGCAGCATGTGGGCTCAATAGCTGTGGTGCACAGGCTTAGTTGCTCTGCGGCATGTGGGACCTTCCCGTAGCAGGGATCGAACCTGTGTCCCCTGCATTGGCAGGTGGATTCTTAACCACTGTGCCAGCAGGGAATTCCCCATCATTCTGTTTTAATGATCTTCATAGTACTCACCACTATGAGGTATTTTAAATTTTTATTCATTCATTCATTCATTCCCTGTGCCCTCCCAATTAGAATCTATCCCCAGTGCCAACAGTGCCTGGCATATAGTGGCTGCTCAATAAGTCTTTTTCAATACATTTGTGAATGAGTGAATGACATTTTCCTCTAATTAATTAAGTAAATGAGCATTTATCGTCTATTAGGGGCCAGATGCTAAGCTAAAGGAGATGTGAAAAGTAAAGATGAACAAGATACATCAACCCTCAAGAAGTGTTTGATTTATGATGTGTGTCTGAGATGTACTTTCAAATAATTTAGGGGGGAAAAACAAGAAATAACAAATGAAACAAAGCTGGCCAAATGCTGATGACTGTTGAGGCCGCATGATGGGAAAAGAGGCGTTAGTATATTATTCTCTTGACTTTTGTTTACTTTTGAAAATGTCCACAGTAAGAAAGGTTTGGTTTGGTTTTGTTTTTTAAAGAAACTATGATCAAGATGGGGAGAAGCGTAAACAAATAACTACTTTGCGGCAGACTGCTGAGAATTGGATACATGAGGGAGTTTGTTAGCAGATGAACACTTATTACACTGACCGAGCATCTAGCGTGTGCCGGGCCCTGTGCTAAGTGCCAGGGATGTAATAACAAATGAGATGCACGCGAGGTCTGCTTTCATGCAGCACACAGTCTAGTGTATAGACATGGGGACAGGAGCCGCATAAAAGGACAAACACAGTGTGCAGGGAGAGTGTGTAATGGGGAGCACTCACTCGGTCTGGGGTTCGGGAAAGTGATGGCAGGGACAGCCTCACAGGCAGAGGGAACTGTTTACATGATGGCTCAGCAATGTGAGAGCGTGGCTCATCCCAGGAACCAGGGAAAACCAGCATCCTAGGGCAGAGCATGGAAGCAAGTGGAAAGAGATAAGTCTGGACTAGTGAGTAGGGGCCAGACCCCAGAGGGATATGAGGGTCCTGCTGAACATTTGGGACTCTATCTTTCACTACCGAAGGAGGAGGCAGGAAAGTTTCTTGAAGTAGGCGACCTACAGACTAGGCTTTGAAGGTTGCGGACAATTGCAACAGGCAAAGGTATTCCCAAAAGGCATTCTTGGCGAAGGCAGCAGAGTGAACTCTGATCTGGAGGGAAAGAGTTCAAGGTATTGAGGAAGCCTGGTATGGGAGGGGCACAGGTACGGGCAGGGGTGTAGAGGGCAATAAGCCTAGACAGGAAGGTCAGAGACAAGTGCCAGACGTGGTATATGAAGGAGTTTGGACTTCAGCCCTCAGACAATGGGGAGCCACTGAAGATTTTTTTGATCATCGGACAGATATGATGAGAGCTGCCCTTGGGAAGGATGGATTTGATGGGGAAAGCAGGCTGGAGATAATTGATATGAAAGGCAATATGGGTCCAGCTTTAACGCTCAACAATTTATTGAGCACGTACTACATGCCAGGCATCGGCTTGAAAGCTGGAAGATGCAAGAGGATGCCTCCGTCCTGCCCCACAGAGTTCATAGATGGGTAAAGTGACAATGATAGTACTTAGTGATACAGTGACCTGACCAGCATGTGACAGGACCCCTGAAGAAAGGGGAGCACTGAACTCTGCCTGAAGTGGGGGCAGTGATCAGAAATGGCTCTCAGAACCACACGAAGCCCTGCTGAGACTTTCTAGAAGGATGAGTTGCTGGAAAAGTATGGAGAGCAGTGTTTCAGGCAGCAGCAGCCGCACAGCTTGGAGGTTTAAGAGCTGAATGACTGCAGACTTGGGCTGAGGATGGGGAAACTGGTCCTGGATCTAGAGAGAAGCCCAGGGAGATGAGTGGAAGAGAGTGAGGGCTTTGAATACCAAACTAGTTTGTTTCTTATCATTAAGATAAAGGAAATTGATTATCCCAAATTCTTCCCTTTGTTCCCACAGCCCTGGGGGTGGGCGCTAGCTCCTCCCTATCCTTGCTGCCTCAGTGATACCTTGGCCTTCATTCTGTCTTTTCAGTTGACAACTTTAGACTTAGGAAACAATTGATCTGAAATTAATCTTAAGTCTTACATGAGCTCTGTTAGAATAGCTGGTGTGATTTCAGTTCCCTGGCTGGACCCTGACTGATAGAGAGGGCTTGAGGGATTTTAAGAGTAGATTTACACTTTAGAGAGATCTCTCTAGGGGCAATTATGGAGAATGAAGCCTGAAGCAGGGGGCCCGATCAGGCAGCCGCTGCTGTATTGCAAGGGAGATAGACTTAGGCTGCCGAGTGCAGGTGGAAAGGAGGGGGTACAGTCAAGAGAGACTGAGGAAACAGAATTAACAGAAGATGGAGATGAATTAGGAGATTTGCTTAGGCTTCTGGCTTTGCATGGTGTGCCATTCACTGGGGCACAAAATCTAGAAGAGTTAGGTGGGTGTTGAGGAGATTGATTCTGGGGGCCTGTGGAACCACGTGGTGGAAATTGTCCACAGGTAGCTGTATATACAGATCTGTAGTCAGGAGAGGAGCCTGAGCCAAACAGATGGATTAGGAAATCGACAAGGTACACCATGGTTGAGATCCTGGATAAGATCATGCAGGGAGCATGTGGAGGAGGATGGGAGAAGAGGGCTGAGGGTGGAACCCTTGGCATCCCAACACTTAAGAAATGAACTGAGGAAGAGGGCTTCCTAGGTGGCGCAGTGGTTGAGAATCTGCCTGCCAACGCAGGGGACACGGGTTTGATCCCTGCTCCAGGAAGATCCCACATGCCGTGGAGCAACTAAGCCCATGCGCCACAACTATTGAGCCTGTGCTTTAGAGCCCGTAAGCCACAACTATTGGACCCATGTGCTGCAACTACTGAAGCCCACGCTCCTAGAGCCTGTGCTCTGCAACAAGAGAAGCCACGGCAATGAGGAGCCCACGAACCACAATGAAGAGTAGCCCCCACTCACCTCAACTAAAAAGAAAGCCTGCACACAGCAAAAAAGACCCAACGCAGCCAATAAAATAAATTAATTAATTAAAAAAAAAAGAAAGAAATGAACTGAGGAAGAGAAACCCACAGAAAATCCTGAAGACTGGGAGCCACAAAGATGGTGGAGGGAGGACCAGGTGGGGCACTCATAAGGAGGATGGAGCCTGGGCACCCTAAGGAGGTAGGCTTGGCAATGGGTGAGTGCTATAGGCACACAGACACATACACATTTTTAAAATTAATTAATTAATTATTTGGCTGCATTGGGTCTTCATTGCTGCACACAGGCTTTCTCTAGTTGTGGCAAGTGGGGTCTACTCTTCATTGTGGTGTACGGGCTCCTCATTGCAGTGGCTTCTCTTGTTGCAGAGCACAGCCTCTAGGTGCGTGGGCTTCAGTAGTTGAGGCACCCGGGCTCAATAGTTGGGCTCTGGGGTGCAGGCTCAGTAGTTGTGGTGCAGGGGCTTAGATGCTCTGCGGCATGTGGGATCTTCCTGGGGCAGGGATTGAACCTGTGTCCCCTGCATTGGCAGGCATATTCTTAACCACAGTGCCACCTAGGAAGTCTCCATATACATTTAAAAAAATTTTTTAATTTATTTTTTAATTTATTGGCTGCGTTGGGTCCTCGTTGCTGCGTGTGGGCTTTCTCTAGTAGTGGTGAGTGAGGGCTACTCTTTGTTCCGTGCTTGGGCTTCTCATTGCGGTGGCTTCTCTTGTTGCGGAGCACGGGCTCTACGCGCACAGGCTTCAGTAGTTGCAGAGAGTGGGCTCATCATTAGTTGTGGCTCTTGGGCTCTAGAACACAGGCTTAGTAGTTGTGGTGCACGGGCTTAGTTGCTCCGCAGCATGTGGGGTCTTCCTGGACCAGGGATCAAATCCGTGTCCTCTGCATTGGCAGGCGGATTCTTAACCACTGTGCTATCAGGGAAGCCCCCCATATGCATTTTTAAAGTAATTCTTTCCCATACATTTGGAATATTAAGCAGAAAGTTTTTCACATCAACCTTGAGGCCACCGGTGACCTGGCCCAACCCTTCACCATTGTCCACGTGCCTCAGGAGAAGCCACCTGGCAGGAAGGAGCCAGGTGGAGCAGAGAGTCTTACAGTCAATAACCTGGTGATAAGGCCAAATGTGTGGCAATATCAAACAATCAAGAACTGTTGGCGTCATCCCAGGTAGCAGGTAGTGGTCAGCTGTCTTCAGCCAGGAGACAGGAAGGGGCGGAGGGGTGTCCCAGACGCCTGGGCAGGGAAGTGGGAGGGATCCGGGGGCAGGCGCTGTGCTAGGCTCTTTGGATGTTATCTCACTTAACCCTCCCAGAGCCCTACCCCTTTCAAAGATAAGGAAGCTGAGGCTCAGAGAGGCTGAATAATCTGCCCAAGGTCACTTAATAACTGGGCGATCTAAGATTTGAAGCCCAAAGGCCAAAGCCTGTGCTTTCTCAAATGAGCCCCTGGTCTCCAGCTAAATCTATTTCTCTGGTGACCTGAAGGGTCATGTTCTTTCATTTTGGGGCCACTGATACAAACCTTCCCGTTGAAGCTTGAGCTGAATGATGGCTCAGCGCCCAATCAGCAGCCCAAGGTTGGTGTTCTACATGAGTGGTTCACTGTTGGCACTTGCTTCCAAACCAGACTTCCTGTTTCATCATTCACACCTATTGTCTCACTCCTGGGTTTCTTGCCAAATGCCTTCCTTGCCACGCCCAGTTTGGGGGTGAGGTGACTGGGGAACAGGATGTAATGAGGAGTCTGTCAGACCTACTTACCTTCCAGAGACCTGCTGAGCAACCTGCATCTCTGGGGGTAGACCTTCCACCCGATTTTTGAGACCCTAAAAGACTCCCTTTGAGCTTGATTACCAGTCAAATCATGATACTAGCTAAAGGGCACAGGGTGGCTTTCTGTGTGCCAAGATGTGAGCTGTGTGCCTTTCATGCATTGTTTCATGTAATCCTTAAAAAGAACCCCATGAGGTAAGTGTGGTCATTACACCCATTTTGCACGCAAGGAAACAGGCTCAGAGAAAGGTGTGTGCATCCAGTAAGCATCAGAAATGTCTGAATCAAAGGCACAGAGAGGTGCGTGCCCCGCCACCCTCACTTCCTCTTCTGTCCCTGCCCCCAAGGCCCCCGGCTTAGATTCCCTCATCCGTGAGAAATCCCTCCTCCTTCTTTTTCTAAGGCCAAGGAATTCTGGCCAGGGGTGCAAAATGGTGGCAAAGGAAATGTGTACCTTGGGTGTACCCAGAGTCCTGTGCAGGACATTTTACTCCATAAATCTTTTTACACAGAGAGAAATAAAAAGCTCTGTGCCTTGCTACAGGTATTTTATGTTATTAGTGGAGCCAATAAAGAAGGGGTGTGTGTGCGTGCAGGTCTGTGTTTGTACATGTACACACACGTATATGAGGGTTGGGTAGCATTTAGGCAAACCAACGTCACAGAACTGTCTCCTGTCCCTTTAGTCATATGTGGCTTCAGTGACTGCATTTTCTAAACCAAAAGTCACGACATATGGACTGGCTGGTATAATTGTCTTTGAGGGGACAACACAGCAACAATGAAACTGATACCATCTTCATGACACATAGAGGCTGTTGGCTAACAGTTCAGCAGAGATCCTCTGGTGTGTTTTGGGGGATGTCCTAGAGGCCTCTGGGAGAGACCAGATTTGGCTAAAAGTTGAGACCTGGATATATGTAAGTATAGGCTCTCCAGTGGCTCACAGCCCACTAAGGATCAGCATTATTATATGTGATTTTAAAGATGCTGTTACGGAGGATCTGATATTCCCAGAACATTCAAGAGAAACATTATAGCCTAAAGCTGGAGGGGAGATCTGAAACTATCTCTTGTTTTAGGGGCTATTATGGGATGCATCCCATTAATAACTGCATCTATTTATATACATACAACATGTCATGGAGAGGGCTTCTCTGGTGGCTCAGTGGTTAAGAATCTGCCTGGTAATGCAGGGGACATGGGTTCAAGCCCTGGTCTGGGAAGATCCCACTTGCCGCGGAGGAACTAAACCCACGAGCCACAACTACTGAAGCTCGCACACATACAGCCCGAGCTCCACAACAAGAGAAGCCACTGCAGTGAGACGCACGCACACCACAATGAAGAGCAGCCCCCCCTCACCACAACTAGAGAAAGCCTGCCCACAGCAACGAAGACCCAACACAGCCAAAAGTAAATAAATTAATTTTTTAGAAAACCAACCAACCAAACAAAAATGTCATGGAGAATTGAGCCAGCTTTGTCCACAATGAGGCAGAAAAAAGATTACTTCTACTTAAAATACCCAGTGAGCAGAGATAAAAGTGATTTTTGGTTTTGTATGACAGGAATTCAAAAAACACGTATTACTTCCTATTAGTACTACCAGTTGGCTTCCAGACACTGGGTGCCAGGCCCAGAGAAGACTGGGACTAGGATTGCAATGATATTGGGATGACAGATGTGCCGGGGATAATTAAAATATGATATGAGGAGGGTTATGATACTGGCAAGTACAATATGCTGTGCCGTCTGGAGGAGGATTATTTAGTTCTTGGGAAGGGGCTGGTATTAGTTTTTTATTGTCACATAAAAAATTACCACAAACTTAGTGGCTTAAAACGACAAATGTTTATTACCTCACAGTTTCTGTGCATCTGTAGTCCAGGCATGGCTTGGCTGCATTCTCTGCTCAGGGTCTCACCAGGCTGTAATCCAGGGGTCTTTTGGCTGCATTCCTTCCTGGAGATTGCATCCTCTTCCAAGCACACATGCTTGTTGGCAGAATTTAGTTCCTGTGTCTGCATGATTGAAGGCCCTGTTTTCTTTGTCGCTGTCATTGAGGACCATTCTCAGCAATCAGAAGCTACTCTTAAGTCCTTGTCACATGGCTCCTTCCACAGCTCTCTCCCAACATGGCAGCTTACTTCTTGAAGGTCAGCAGGAGAATCGCTCTAATTTCAGGGAGGGTCCCAATCCCTCTTCTGAAGGACTCACCTGATTAGGTCACCTGCCCAGGAGACACTCTACTTTGATTAACTCAAAGTCAACTGATTAGGGACCTTAATGACATCAGCAAAATCACTTTGATGTAATCAAGGAAGTGATACTACATCATCTTTATAGAGCCTACCCACACTCAAGGGTGTACAAAGTTATACAAGGTATGTATGTGCACCACAGGGTGGGAATCTTGGGGGTTATATTAGAATTCTGCCTACCAAGGGTGGAGGAGGGGGAGGGAAGAGGAAAGTGCCAGGATGGATAACCTTAGAGCTGAGTGTTGAAGAATGAATTTGAGTGTTCCAGGCTGCCAAGGAAGGGAGAGTGTTGGAGAGAGAAGCAGGAAGGGTGGAAAGGGCATTATGGAAAGACAGAAGATCACAAACGAGGATACGAGGGCTTAAAAAACCTGCTCAGTGGGTGGAATTGTTCAGTGGGGCCATAGGTTGGGGTGGGGGTGTTGGAGATCGAGAAGAGGTGGACAGAATATTGAGTCATGGAGACCCTATTCTTTCAATGAGTTCTTGGCCTCAATGCCTGGTGACCGTACAGGGTAGGTGAGATACAAAACTGTCAAACAACAAAAATTTCACTTTGAAGCTGCCTCCACTTGCATTTCTCCATCTCCACCATCCCCTATCCTTTAAAAAAGTCCTTTCCCCAGAGGCCTCTCTCCAGGGATTCCTGATCTCCCCAATCAGTGCACCACAGTTCTATTGGCCTAATAAGATGAATACCCACACTCTTCTTGGGCCCTTATGCCAGGGCTTCCAAGGGGGAACAGACTCTTGCTTACTGAATCAGCTTCTGGATGCTCCTTTTTGTGTGTGTGGAGAAGCCAAATTGTGGGCAGACTGGAGAGGTCTAGAAGAAGCCAGAGATGGTAGTCAGTCTACACCAAAAAAAAAGAGCTAAGAGAGAAGAAGCTGGGAGATGGCGAGAAATATCCATGAGGGCTGGGTGTCTGGAAGTTTTATGGGGCTCAGAGCAGCCATACATTTAAAGAGGAGAAGAAAATTTCAGAAGGGTGGCTCTGTTTACTGATCAGATCCTTTTTTTTTTTTTTTTTTTTTGCCTTCTCAGTATTTAAATAAAATGGAAATTAATTTTAAAATTAGGTTTTAATTAGTTTAGATTATTTCTCCTGTGTATGTGTGGTTTTGTTTTGTTTTTTGTTTTGGAAGATGGTACTGTGCAGAGCCTGGACCACATGGGAGCTCAGGATTTATTTGGGTTACCTTAAAAGGAAAGGGATTTGGGAATTCCGTGCTTCCACTGCAGGGGGACACAGTTTCGATCCAGTGGGGATCCAAGATCCCGCAAGCTGCATGGTGCAGCCAAAAAAAGGAAAGGAAGCGGGTCTGATAAATCATTGATACCTCCTTGTGAAAGAGTTTAATATGTTACCACTCTCTGAAGTATTTACTTAAAAGAGAACTCCAAGGACAGAAACCTCCCCTCTCCTCCACTTAGAAATGAATGTGTGCTAGTAGAATTTCAGAGGTAATAGTATAGGATGATGACTCTTTCTTCAAAAAAATACAACACTGTTTCATGCTATCTTATCTGTACTATCCATGTAATTTCTCTTGTTTGTAGTTCCTGGGGTCTGCTGTGCTTCCTCCTTTGGAGTGTATGTCTGGTACCCATTGGTCAAGACAACAAACTTGTAACTAAGTGTTGTTGTTGTTGTGTTGGTTTTGAAAAAAACTTTTGCCCTGCCTTCCCTCAAGCAGAAAAAGAAAACAAATCACCCAGCTGCCTCCGCTGGACAGCATTTCTGCCCACTGCACCTGTGAGCAGTGATCACGGCTTCCATACAAGGTCAAGGCCCTGAGGTCTACAGAACAGTCAACCAGATGTACCCAGACTTGTCCCTCCTTTGATTTCTTGGCACAGCCTTTTAATATCCAGTGGAGTGTGTGTGTGTGTGTGTGTGTGTGTGTGTGTGTGTTTGACTGGGCTTAAATAAACCCAGTAGGATTTTGTTTTTGTTTTTGTTTGTTTTGAAGAGTGGGGTCCTCAAGGGGGGTAGGGGGCATTCCAGTCAACCTTGACCCCATATAGGCCAGAGAGAAGTGGTATGGAAGGAAATGAAGAGGAACTGGGAGGTAAAATGGGGTCCGGCGTGGGAACTGACTTCCTCTGGAAAAACCTGGGACCTCCTCCTCGGAGCCCAGTGCAGCCAAGCTCCTTGCACTAGCTCTCTGCCATTCCTTTGAAACGTTCTTCTCAGATCAGGGCTCCACATGGTGCACACCTACAACCCGTGCACGGGAGTGCGCGCGCACACACACACACACACACACAGCCCTGTCTGATGACAGATTGGGCCCGAAGAATCTGGCAGTCTGCGTGGCCGATGGCAGAGCGTTGAGCCTGTTCTCACTGTCTCCCTGGAGTCCCAGTGCAGACGCAGGTGCGCGTCAGTGCCTGCTCTAATTTTATCCCTGGTTGATGGAGGAGACTAACTGAGCAGCAGGGAGGCTGCTATTTTGGGTCTCTCCGTGGCTCTGGGTTATATAAAGCCTATTGCTGTGACCTGCATTGCTGTGCCTCATTCTTGTGCGTTCTGTCACAATATGTCATCAGTTCAGACATTCACACACACCCGCCCTAAGCTCTTGGGGAATAAGAAGGGAGGTGTGTGCTGGAGGAGTGTGTGTGTGTGTGTGTGCACGCTCGCGCTCGCGCTCCTGACAGTTTGCTGGGGGAGGAGGCCTGCTTATACGCCAGGGAGGGGGGATTGTACGTGAAGCAGGTTTGTTTTTGAAGGAAATGGAAAGATCTCTCTGATGGAGGAACGTGAGTGCTCGTGCTTCGGGCTTTAGGACAGAGCGTGTTTGTGAGATGATGTTGTGGGTCTGCTGTTGGCATGGCGATAAGAATAACTTCTATTTCAGTAAATCTTTTCATTTTGAAGGAACCCAAGAGTTTCATAAATTATACACAAACGGTTCTGCCTCTGAATGGCAGGGATTTTTTTCCTCTGGAATTAGGAGCAGGCAGCTAGATGAACAAACGTGAAAGCCCAAGTTTAGGGATAGGTTGATGGCAGAAGATGGCATTTCTTGCAACATTGGGTACAAATCTTACCGGGAAAATTTTCCTTATAGATCAAAAAACACGTGTAGTGCCAGTCTTGGGACTACTGTGTAAAGATAGGCGCTTGCTAATTGAGTCACATATGATATCTAACTTATCTTTGTATCCCTCAGTATTGAATCTTAATAAATATTTTTAAATATGTAAATTTGGATAGATGAACACACTACAGAATCTAAATATAACACAGCTCATTAGTCCATGGATATGAAAGAACCGGGTTTCCCCAAATATTAATTATCCACCCAGAGCAAGCCTGACAGAGCCTGATGAGCTTGTCACACGGGTATTTGTCCTGTGCCCCAATATAAACAGGGGAAAGGAGATGTCCTGTACTTGGTGAGCTGCGTGTTTCCCGTAGATAATCTCAGGGTATATTCTGGCCGACATGATGGAACTCATAAGGCATCCACTCCCTGGGGGAATGAAGATTTGACATGGACACAGCTTGGCTCTTGGAGCCTGACAGAATGTGAGGCCTCTGGTGCTCATTTCTCTGATTTGGGTTTTCCCGTCCCTGGCAGCTACCACAGCAGGTGGGGCTCCCATTACTAGTAACTTGAATGGGGCCCTGTTTCTTAGCTGCTCTTTGAAAGGCATCGAAGACCCTACTCTTTCACTGGCCAAAGCCCTTCTAAGGGACTGTAGAGAGGAAAACTTGGGAGCTTTCCATGAAGAAAACCAGAAGATTCTGGAAGCCTGCTACCACGGGTGGAAGAGAACCAGCACCTCAGAACCTTCCAGAGAAGGGAGCTGCTAAGGGAAGCAGGAAAGGGAACCCGACCAGAATCAAAGGCAGGGCTTGTAGGGGCCGGATGGGGAAATGAAGCTAGGAATGGGGAAGGTATAAATGAATCACTGTGTGTCGAGTTTATTAATAATTGACTTAAGCAGAATCTCACCACTCATGCCCCATCCCCCACCGCTGGCTGGGGGCAGGAGCTTACTACCCTGGTTCCTTGGTGGTCTCCTCCATGACCTCCAACTCCCCCGACCCACCCCCACCCCCACTGGTACCAAAGTGACCTTTCTAAAATACAAATCTGATCACTCAACTGCATAAACTTCTTCGAAGATTCTTTATTTCTCTTTCCAGAGAAAACCCAAATGCATGAGAGGACCAACCTGGGGCCTGGTTATCTCCCTGGCTTAGGTCACCTAGCAACTCTCTCAACCCCCCTGAGTGGTCCTCCGCCTACCCACCTCATTCCACTCCCTGACCCCCTAAACCTTACTGAAACACTTCCAGTCCCCTGCATGTGCTAAACCCTTTTG
Organism: Hippopotamus amphibius kiboko; assembly: GCF_030028045.1. NCBI lineage: Eukaryota > Metazoa > Chordata > Mammalia > Artiodactyla > Hippopotamidae > Hippopotamus > Hippopotamus amphibius. The sequence goes on from NC_080189.1 coordinate 160,701,156, forward strand.
CCTTCTAAGCACTGGCAGGGACTGTTCCATCTACCCGAATGCCCTTCCAGTCATTTTTCTTCCCCTGAGCGTCCCTCAGGCCTCAACTCAAGCGCTTCTCCTCCAGGAAGTTGTGTTAACCCCTCCATGCCTGCATCACGTTCCTCTCCTCTGGTATTTTGCTCACTTCTGCCCTAGCACTTAAATGCTCTGCAGTCTATCCTGCCTAGACTGTGGGTTCCTAGAGGACAAGGACTCTGCAGCTCCCAACCTGGCCTGCTGCTCAGTCTGCAACAGTGTTTACTGAATGAACTACTGAATTTGAGCAGAAGCCACATTTCAGAACTAGAAGTTCCTCAAACTTCATGAGAGATAGGGTTGGTGGGAAATGCTGATGAAGTTGAAGAGGAGAGGCTAGGTCCTGGGAAATCTGACCGTGAACAATACCAGTGAGCCCACAGTTGTCTCCGAAGCCTAAGACAGAGGCCTGCCTGCCCCTCTGCTGTGCCAGGCAGGTAAGAGTGTTGCTCGGGGTAGGCCAGTTAGTGTGATGCCAGTGCCCCCATGGTGCTCAGCCATCACTGACCAGCATCTCTCCCGCGGTCTACACAGGGTCTGCCTTTACTGCCATGCATCTGTGGGGTGGGGGGAGGGGACTTGCTTACGGACCTCAGGGACCCACATGGAGGGACACAGGCCTCCAGCCACACCCTCCCCGCGGTCACACCAAGAACGATCAAGGCAGCTGTGATTCCATCACAACCACCGGAACCTCACAGCTCTATCCCACTGGGCTGGCTGCTCCTTGTGCTATGTCACACCCTGGAGGGGCTGGCCTGGGGCACAGGAGAGAAGCCAGCATGCTGAACACCTCTCAAGTGATCAAAGTATCAAGAGATTATGCCACCTTGGGTCGGGGAATTCAGCTCAGCAATTCTGGTGGTAGCTGACACTTGGTATTTCTGAGGAAGCAGAGACAGGGTTGGGGGAGGCCCCATAGTATTGATATAAATCAGACCTCAAATGCGCTGAGACAGGCTTTTTAATTAAATCCCTGATTCAGCCTTCACATACAAAGTAGTTTTTAAAAAGGTGGTTAATCACCACTTAATTCATCTGTTTCAATCATTCCGTTTTCATTTATTGAGCTTTAGTAGAGTCTACCTTTTCTATACTCTCAAGGTATTGCTGCCTCAAATATTTCTACTTAACACTGTGTTAGAAGCTGCCTACTGGTCTTCCAAAGACAATTCTGCAAGTGCGTGCACATGCGTTGTCCTGAGTCCTTTGTCCTTGTTTTCAGAGTTGCCTCATGATAACAGAATAATACCCAGGAAGAAACTGGTGATGGGGAGGGGGGAACAGAACCGGCATTTTCTCGGAAACTTTCAGAATTTTAAACAGTGCCTTTTTTTAGGCTCCTGAATCCTGACAGTCACCCTGCTGTGACAGAGCAGGAGCGGAGGGAGCCTGCGTGAATGGGAGCGGGGAGAGTAGGGAGGAAAGGAGGGTGGCTGTGGGCACGCTCACAATTTTAGAACAGCTGCGGTGGTCAGAGTAGCTCCCCCTGAATGAGATGACGCTGGGCCACTCAGGGGAAAGGAAGAGAAAGAAGATTCTGCTGCTGACGACCGTGATGAGAAGAAGAGGGGACTCAGTTTACACAGTGGGTGGGTATTCAAGGATTATGTATATTAAGCACTATTCCCATCACCCAGAAAGGCATGTGTCTTAACTGCCAAGAAACCAATAATGAATTGGAACACCTTCCAGGGATGAGAACAAGCTAAAACAATGTATTCTGTGCTCAAGAAGAAAGGTACTTAGAAATCAGAGGCACATTTGGCCTCATGGGGCATTCTGAGGGAGAAATTGTAGAGGATCTCATGTTTGTCATTTATGTATTTATGTATTTATTGGCCTTCCCTGACCAGGGATTGAACCTGGGCCCTCGGAAGCAAGAGCACCGAGCCCTAACCACTGGACTGCCCAGGAATTCCCTGTCATTTCTTTTAGTTTCTATTTAAAAGTCACATAAGAGGGCTCTCCCTAGTGAGGATATTAGCTAATGTTTATTAAGTGCCAACTGCACGCTTGTTGCTCTTCTAAATGTTCTACATCCATCAACTCAGGTAATCCTCACAACTTTATGAGCTGAGTACTCCTAATCTTCCCATTTTACAGATGGGGAAATAAAGCCACAGAGAGATAAAGTAACATGCCCAAGACCACAAAGCTAGTCAATGGAAGAGCTAAGATTTGGACTTAGGCAGTCTGGCTCCAGATCCCAAACTTATAACCACTCTTCTATATCATCTTTGTAACAGCTCATGTGCCCTTTTAAAGCTGTCGATGGTATGCAAGGTGTGTGTTTTAGCTCAATGCAAAAGAATGCAAGAGACTGTGTGGAAATCCTGTATGGATGACAGCATGACATCAGTATTAATAAATGCTTATGAGTCCAGGTCAGTCATGTCATCTTCAGGGCTCAGCAGCAACTCCACAGAGGACTCAAAGTGAATCTTATTTCTAGATGCCCTGCCCCAAAGCATTCAACAAGTGATCCTTTTATCTATTCACTTAATAAATGTTTATTGAGCACTGTGGCAGGCATTCCAGGCACACTGTACTAGGCTCTGGAAGTAAAACTGGGACTAAGGCACAGTCCTTGCCCTCAAGGAGCATGTAATACATAAACATCTCTCAACCAATGGCCAACAGGTTAGAAGTGCAGCAGTATCCTCAGGGCTAATGACCACCTGTTGTCCATTTGTTACTTGCCTCAGATGCGTGGATAATTCTTGTTTGCTGGAGGCCTTAGGGGCCGCTCAACCACCAGCCAAGTGGGCTGCCATCCCTGAAAGTCATGTCCAGAAATGTTTCCCCAGCCTTCTGCCAAGAACTTGAAGTTCCCATCAGGGAACTGACAGGGAGTGATGTCAAAGATGGTAGTTAAGACAGACAACTGTGTACAGAAGGTATGACATGAATCCACTGTGGTTTAAATAAAATATATAGACTAAATCTACAAAAAGGTTTAGGACTAGTTTCTAGGGAGCAGCTCGTGGAACTGAAAAGTCCGGAGAAGTCTGTGTCAGGCAAGGCTTCATCAGGGAGCTCTAGGACTCACCTGTGGAGTGAGAGGTAGAGTCAACTCCACTTAAAGCACAGGGATTGGGAGTAGGGAGGGGCGATTCTCCAGGGGAAAATGAGAGTTCAGTTGTCAGGAGAAGCAGGAATCAGTGTTGGGCAGCAAAATAAGAGGTCTACCACATCAACCGAGGAAGATGTACAGTTCAGAGGAAGATCTGATTGGGCCATATCGCCTCAATTGACTTGTTTCCTTGAAAGTTTCCTTGTTGATACCCCTCACATCCAGACCTGCCCTGGAGTGGAGCAAGGAAATAACATACTTGCCTTCTGTTCAGGCAAATTATGAACAACTGTCTAGTCTGGAGTAGCCAGCACTAGTGACCTGGAAATTAGGAGACTCGGGCAGGGAGAAATAGGTGAAAGTGAAGCCTTGAATATACAGAAGGCCAAACTCACGGTGTCAGGAACCTATACCTGTCTCCTTGGAGTGCCAGCGTTTTGACTGCCGTTCAGATACACAGAATATAAGCCTGGAATCTCAAATACTCCCAGGGCAGGTAGGTAAAGCAAACCAGTGTGGTGGGCTGCTGTTCGGAACCAAAGACACGTGAGCCCCTGAAAGGGGCAGCTGTCACCCACTATCACCATTTTCCTCTCAAGGGGGGCTGTAAACCCAGACTGGACATGCGTGTGCACATGTGTGAGATCTCTCTATTTCCAAACATTGGCAAGGAAGAAAGTTTAAAAATACATGATGTGAGGGACCTCCCTGGTGGCACAGTCATTAAGAATCCACCTGCCAATGCAGGGGACACGGGTTCAATCCCTGGTCCAAGAAGATCCCATGTGCCCTGGGGCAACTAAGCCTGTGCACCACAACTACTGAGCCCTCAAGCCACAACTACTGAGCCTGCGTGCCACAACTACTGAAACCCATGCATCTAAAGCCTGTGCTCCCCAACAAGAGAAGCCACTGCAATGAGAAGCCCACGCACCTCAGTGAAGAGTAGCCCCCGCTTACCACAACCAGAGAAGGTCCATGCAGCAACAAAGACCCAACGCAGCCAAGAAAAAAACACACAACACAACACAACAAAAGAAAAACCACTACGTGGGCTGGAACAGAAAACATGTCCAGAGGTCAGAATCTGCCTGTGGACCCCCAATTTATGACATCTGACAGAGCCATACTGTCATAGAGCGAGTGAAAATCCCTTCTCTGTGCAATACTGAATCTGTGTGTAGGCCTAAGCCCAAGTCAACAAACACCCAATAACAGCCCACTGCCCACAGCTCAGCCCTTTCATCTACACTATCTAACTAAAATCTGAAAAACACCGTGTGAGCCACGAAAGGAGAGGGAACATTGCTGTGAGAACTGTACTTTCATTTCCTGGCGGGGGTGTGGTTAAGTTCACAACTTCAATGTGATACTAACCATCGGAGGGTTTTACATTTGATTTCCTGTTTCCTTTTCTTAATAAAGAAAGGAAAAGCGGCCCCCGCAGCAACGGTAGGCTGAGTTCCATAGGAAGACACCATGGGGGTTCCGACTTGGCCACAAGCAAAAACAAAACGTAACCCCCGAAACCCAGTAAAGAGCAATATGCAGAAGAAGAGTGGTTGCTGAGGACTGTTTTGATCACCTGCAGCAACTTTCCACCTCACACTCATTAGACCAATGACCAAAGTCCTCTATGTTCTATTTGCTGGAACCATTTCGAAAGGTTTCGAAAATAATAACGTTGATAATGATATAGTAGCTACCCACGTGAGAGGTGCCTCATGTCTCTAATCTCATATAAAACTCTCCCAAAGTTACCCTCTTTATCCCCAAGAAAACCTGAAGGAGACTTGGAGGAGTTAAGATAATTTGCCCAAGTCACTCATCAGTGATGCAGCTGGAGTTTCATTCTTTCTTTCATTTCTTGAATATTAATTCGTCACCTATTTATTGAGCCAGGCGCGGCAGAAATATTTATGGCTGAAAGCAGCTAAGCTCAAAATGATTCTCACCTGCAGAAAATGACCTCTGCGTAGAGGCCACATTTGGAATATTTATCTTGAGTGTTCTTTCATTTGTTCAGACCCTTCATGAGTATCTACTGTGTTCAGAGTTCTAGGCTGAGTGCTGGGGGGAATACACTGTTCTTGACTTTTGGCTTGTAGTTTAGTTGGGGGAGACAGAGCCTATGCAATAAAATGTTTGGATAATAATATAATGCATAATTAAGTGCCAAAGTAGATGGTCCAGATGAAAAACCTCAGAGGGATGAAAAACTACTTTGGGCTGGGATGGTTGGGACATCAGAACAGAGGAGAAGGTCTTTGAGGGATGGATAGAGTGGAGACAGATACAGCAGGTGTGCAGGAGAAAAGGACAAAGCACAACATAAGCAAAGGAGGAAAGAATGTGGTGTTGCTGCATAATTTGGTTTGTAAGTGCTCAGTTTTGGCAGTCACATGATATGGTCTCGCGTGTGAAATCCAGAATTGACACCTTTCTACTTGTGTGGTCCTGGATCAATTACTTTACCTGTATTGAGCTTCAGTTTCCTGACCTGTGAAGTGGGCATCGTGAATAAAGGAGGCAGATAAAGCAGTGCCTGGCACGTGGCAAGCCCTCAGGGGCAGCTACTGTTATGAATATGGTCTTTTGGTGGGGGTACCTTGTGGCTGTTCCATCTGAATAGTGGAGAGAGCTGTGTGGCCAACCCGAAACCATAACGTAAGAGCCGAAAGGAGGACTGGAAACTCTACAGCCATGAACTAAAAGCAGCATGTATCAGCCCCAGAATCAGATAACACAACCAAACCACAAATGTGCTGCTCAGGGCTTTAAAGTGCTACAGCAGGGCAAGACCCACTGTAACTTACCCTGTGTGATGGAGGCAAACCACATTTTTTTTTCTTCTTTTTCTCATCAGACTTCACAGGAAATACACTCCTTTATTCAGATTTGAGATAAGGTATCCCTCCACCCTGACTCTCCTTTGTGGCATTAACTCACGCATTAAGTAGCTCACTTTCTATCCTGGGCCCGTATCATCATTAGCTTATATTTAGTAGGCATGTGGGTTTGTATTGCCCTTATGTTAGAAGTTAAATCTGTTAAGACATGGTTTGTAGTCACACTGAGATGATAATCTAAGGAAGGTGAGAGTCTCCAGGGGACACAGCCGGGGGCGGGGGGGGGGTAGATTTTTTTAAAAATTATTCTTCCATCAGTAATCCCCCATGTTGCTATTACTCAACAATTATTTTAGGTTTCATGACTTTTAGCCTAACTTCTGTGCCCAACAGGGAGGATCTATACTGAGGTGTTGACAACAATTTCTCAGCAGCTGTTACAAATTAATAGCGTTGGCTGCCTTCCCAAGTTGACCCACTAAAATTCGCAAGAAAATTGGCTTTGAAGAATTTCCCAAAGACCCCTAACCTAGTCTAAAGGGATTTTTCCCCTCATTCTAAGAGTACCCGTTCCTGGGTCTCTTCAGGAAGAACTACAAAAAGATTGACAGCCAGAGGACAGGGGAGGAGGGGTATAAACAACAGCTCAGTGAGTAACAGTTTAGAGTCAGTTTTTAACAAACATATATTCAGAGAAAGGAGGATGCAAATAAATAAACTGTCACAACAATAATAATGCCTAACATTTAGTGAGCATCTGTCACACACATATATTATCTCAGCGTCCTCCCAACAGCACTATAAGGAAGATACTCTTGCTATGCCCATTTTACAGATAAGGAAACTGAGGCACAGAAAAATTAAGTAATTTGGAAGATAAATACTTTGCAAATGAGTGGCAGAGCTAGGATTAGAACCCAGGATGTCTGGCTCCAGGGCTGGTGTTGTTAAACACTACCAAGGTGTGTGTGTTTTCTTGGGAGGAGGGAGAGGGAGAGGAGGTGCTATAAAAGGGCCAGGAATAGAAGGGTGCCTGGGGGGTTTTGGCTTTGGCCTGGCATGATGCTGTCCCAGTCACTGAACAGATGGACAAAATACCCAGAGATGTGACATAGTTGTGTACCTAGTCTCTGCTCCTGCCTTTTCTGTTCTTGTAGGGTCAGCCAATTTCCAGCCCGGTTTTACCTTCTAGCACGGGACCTCGTTAGCCCAAGGGAGTTAATGGCACCAGCTCTGGCTCATGGAGCTCCAGAGTGGTTAGTGAAAGCCTGGGAGGCAGAATCAGATGACACTTCTGGAGGTGTGGACCTAGAGGTCCCAGGGATCCCCAGTAAACTGAACTCTGGGGCTTTGAACCCTCTGGTCCAATATGGAAACGTCTCAGGATTTCACCCTGGTCCCAGGTCTCCACTGATTCTGAGGGAAGGGCCTCCTCTTTGCTTTGGGTAATTAAGAGCACAGTCTCACGGGACTTCCCTGGTGGCACAGTGGTTAAGAATCTGCCTGCCAATGCAGGGGACATGGGTTCGATCTGGTCTGGGAAGATCTCACATGCCACGGAGCAACTAAGCCCGTGAGCCACAGCTACTAAGACCACGTGTTGCCACGACACAAAGCCTGTGCACAGCAACAAAGACCCAATGCAGGACCCCCCCCCCGCCCCCCCCAAATAAACCTTAGGTTTCATTTAAAAAAAAAAAAAAGAATGAAAGAGCACAGTCTCAGAAATCAGCTAACCCTGGGTCTGAATTTTACTCATTGCCTGTGCAGACTTGAGGAAGTCAACTTCTCTGTGCCTGCATTCTTTCATCTATCAATTAGGGATAATAATAGAACCTACTTCATAGGGTTGTTACAAGGATTAAATAAATGAATCCATATCAGCCACATAAAACATGCTAAGCGCTCAACAAATGTGGGCGATGATAATTATCTACACCTTGTCTCCATTTAAGAAGTAATTCTAACTGTCTGGAGCCCACAGTATACATTATTACATCCGGTAGGGAGCGGCCTGGTGAACAAAGCCTGTGGCCTTGCTAGGCCCTGCAGCCACGTGCTTGGGCCTCTCTTGAAGAGGAAATGGTTTCGTCACCAGCTGTCTAGGTCAGAGCCACTTTCTTTAGGGAAGGGCTCTGTGGCCTTGTCTGCTGGACAGGCTTGGTTACACCCAGCACCCTAGCCTGGCTCTGCCACCCCCCAGCCTGCGGAGGGGCACACACCCACCTGCCCAGGCCCTCTGGGGCAGGTGAGGATCCCATGGAAGCTAGTGCACTTCTGCAGGTCCTTCTATTGATCTGGCTGGATGACCATGACTGTCACCTTCGCCTAGGAAATATTCCACAAAAGGCTATCTGAGGGTCCAGGGCAACCCTCAGATAGCCTTTTGGTAGAAAGGCCCTTTTCAAGTTGACTTTGGAGCCTCGGAAGTAAAGTGTGGCAATGACAGGGTGGGGATTGGGGACTGTGACTGTGTCTGTTCCCCATGGCATCTCTAGTCCCTGGTACGGTGTTGGCTCTCTAGGAATGGCACTACCACATAGTGGTTAAGCACGTGGGTTCTGGAGCCAGACTACCTGGGGTGGAATCCTTGCACTGTCTTATTAGCTGGGTGACCTCTGGCAATTTCCTTAACCTCTCTGTGCCTCTGTTTCTCCTCTGTAAAAAAGAATGTTAATAACAATACTTACCTCCTCACCTCTTTACATTGTTTTGAAGCTTATATGAGTTTTCATAAAAGTGCTTAGAACAGTGCCTGGCATGTAGTAGCATAAGTGTTAGCTGTTATTTCCCACATGCTAGAGATTTTAGTTCTAGATAGAGGTTCAGATAAGTAAGGGGGCAAATTCAGAGTTCTAGATTAAGTCTATTTGATCTTGACGTCTGCTCTCTTTGAATGCTACCACCGTGTATGAAAAGAATCCCTACTTTAGATGCTTTAAGAAAGTTCAGATTTCAACTTCAAGAACATGAGTCCCCCAGGGTAGAACACAATTGAAAGACCTTGGATTTTTGTTTTAGATCCAGAAGTTAAAGTGCCTATGGGTTGTAGGGATTTAGGATAACCCAGCCCAAAGGGATGTGATAAACCACCCCCAGTCCCGGATCCCAGGGCGATGGAAGTCTGGTAAGCCTGCCCTTTGACCTGAATCTGGGTGACGGTAGTAATACAGGAATAGGTGAAATGCCAGCCACACTTGGCTGGCCCATAAAAAGGAAATACTTCCCACACCTTGCTTTTGCACACCGAAGGCCCCCAGGTAAAGGCATCCTCGCTGCAAGCCTCCGGCTTTAATATCTGGGTGTGGCTGCAGGAACCACCCAGTACAAACTGGAGTGAACCTGCTGCCCTTTCCCTTCCCAGCTGCCAAGTCAAACAGAACACAGAGAACACAAATAGAATCGTCACAATAAACTGGTTGTTGGAGGCAGACACAGGAGCACCCACTCCCTGGCACAGCCGCCCCCTTTGCGGGTCCAGACGCGAGGTGATCCGAGGGCTGAAGAAGGCGTGACCCACGGGCATTCCTGCTCAGCAAGAAACCTTCCAGCTTGTCTGTACTCACTGCCACCCACATGGATCCCTCCAGGAGCTGCTTGCCAAGATGGGAGGGAGGAGGGTCTCCCCCAAGCCCTGGATCGGGAAATGCCCTTCCCACCCACTCAACTTGACTAATGTCAAGGAAGGAACTCTTTAGACACTTTAAAATCCTAAAAGCATCTGAGGTTTGGAGGAGTTCGTGCTGGACGTGCTTCTCTGAAGGGTCAGGCAAGGGGGAGGAGAGAGGAGAAGAAGGAGGGGCCAGGCCTAAGCGACAGCTTCAGATAAATCTAGGCAGAGCTCTTCAGGTAGCCGGTGAACTCAGGCGGTGCCCTCCCTAGCCTGGGGCTGGTCAGAGTCTCCCAGAACGCGCCCGAATCTTTCTGCTGCATGTGCTCTGGGGCATGTCTCTCTTTGCCTCTCGGATCTTGGGCCAATGAGGAAATATAGCTTAGTTCCAGGAGGCAAGGTTGGAGCCATGTTCTCACTTTGTGGTGTCAGCACCTTTTCATGAAGTTCTAGCAGATCTCACAAAAGATCTTCAATCTCCCCTCTGCCTTTCTAAAAGAATAAATTCTGTTAAAAAGGGGCTACAGTCTTCCCATGGAGAGGTAAACTTTAGAAGTGACCCAGGTAGAGGTTTTCTGTGCACTACACCTCATCTCATGGGGATGCAGGAAGAGCAGATACTCTGAGAATGGACACCTGAGTTGAAAGCCTGGCTCTGTACCACATCCTTGGGCAAGTTGCTTAACTGCTTGAGCCTCAGTTTCTTTGGTTGTCAAAATGGGCACAAGAAGATCTAGTTCACAGAGATGTTGGGAGGATACAATGAAATCACATATATGAAAGCAAAGAACATTCTATACAGCTTGGCACAGCAAAGGACTAGATCAGTCTTGCCTTCAGTTATTTTCTTCCCTCATACTCTCTGTCAGTGGCTTGCTGGGTTGTTGATGGGCCTGAAGAATCGGAAAAGAGACGGAGATAGAATCTTACAGTAAACAAAACTGTCTTATTCTAACTTAACTCTGTGGGAAGATAAGAAGGACTGCTACTCCACTTTTTTTCTAAATGGTAAGATAGATTCTTTACGCGTCTGGGGGCAAATCATATCAATGCTTTACTTTCCCATCTGAAACAAAACACAAACCACTTCATCCCCAGGCCCAAACTGATTCAATCTAATCTACCCTCAAGTTGGGCCTTCCCATTAACCTCACTTGAGGTCTCTCCCTTTTCCATACGCTTTATGCTGTAGGGGGAGTATTGTGGGAAGGGGGAGGGGAGTACAACTGACACCCACAAAGGGGTCTAGTTTGACCCCCGGTTGACAGAAAAAAATAGAAACTATCATTCCATCCCTGAAAATGTCAGAATTAGTAAATGGCTGCCTTGCCCACAGTCCTGTGATAATCAGAATCTGCGTAATGCTTCAACATGGGTCACAGATCTCAACTATTATCTGGGAATTTTTTTTTTTAAAGTGCAGATGATGGCTTTGTTCAGCTCACTATGCCCTTCCTCCTGTATTTGGCCTACATTTGCAAAAAGCTGCAGTCTTTTATTAAGTAAGAACCAGACAGGAAAAACATTACGGTGGGAGATGGGTGGATGGGGCAAAGTTTTGGGGAGTGCTGGTTAACTGGGTACACACCTGGGGAGTGGCAACAGAGTGGGAAGGGAGTTGAGGGAGAACTGTTTAGAGAAGGGTGTCAGGGAAGTGAGTAATAGGTAGGTCAGAGGATGGAGCAAGGGAATGTTGAAAGGGAACGGATATGCTCTGTGGGCAGGTAGTAAATATCTGAATGGGAGCACAGGGAGGGAACCCTGAGGTGCTGATTTGTCACAGATGGAAACGGGACTGGATGTGTGCTGGTGGAGGAATGGACAGATCCCAGACCAGCTCCAGACGCCCTACATTTTGATGAAATCCTTCTTCTTTATGCTTCTGCCATCAGAAACAGATGCTGTGCACTCACCACCACGGCTTACTTTTAATTCCAGCAACTAATATCCCTTTTGCTTTCCCTCAAAAACAAAAGACATACTTGGTGTACCCCCCCCCCAAAAAATAAATAAATTAAAAAAAAAAAAAAAAGACACAGTTTAAATTCAGCTAAGCTTAAAGATGATGATATTTGGAGAAAATTCAACATCTTGGGCCCTTCAGCTGTGCCATGTCGTTCAGATGTTACTTTCTGTTCAGAGTGGTTGCCTTCACATGGTCATCTCAACCCTTCACTCCTCTGTTAGTTCATCTGGTTTTATTAACAATCTGTTGCGGCAACATTTCTGTAACTGTTTCCAGAACTGTGTGAAGAAAAAAGAGGCTGGCACAGTATTTCTCACACTCAGCTAGCTTCTATAGTCAAGATAAAATTAAGCAATGTAGAAATCAAAGCTTCACTTCCTATTGATCTAGGTTTTTCAGGCCTTCCCATCTTTCAGTATTACAGTCCTCGGGGGCTTCTAAATGTTATCTCCCTTTCAGAACTCTTCGTGAACAGGCACCCCTCCCTCAAGTCTTCAACAAAACTCTAACGTCTGAAGTTCCGCTGCTGTTAAAGTATAAAAGATAAATCCAAACTTCTCTATGATTCCCCTTGATTCGGGGGTTTACTCCAAGAGCGGGAAAGTTTTCTGCGCTGGGTTTTGCTCCTGTCTCCTGGGTAAGGCAGTTTGGTCAGTGGCTGCTCTGTGGGCTGCCGTCTGGAGGAGATGGCGGCTCCGGAGGTCACCCTGACAATTACGGCCGACTAAGGGCGGAGGGAGTGGTCTGGGTTTGGCGCTGAGTCTGAAGTCACAGGCAGCACAGAGAGATCTTGGCTCAGGACCTGGGGCTGAGGCGTGCTGGGACAGCCTAGGGGGTGTCCTGGCTTTCCACGGGCTGGGGAACCCTCTCTGGCCCGGGGGCGGGAGACGCTGTCCCAGAATCAGCGCTGGCTCCACGGCCGCCTCAGCACTTTCTAATTCCAGCCCCAAACAACGACTGCTGCAGCTGCAGCCATAGCAACAGGCCCCGCCCACTCGGCCTGGCTCCCAGCATGCAGCACGTGACGGGCGACGCCTGCGTCGCTCCCTCCGCCCCTGGCGCTGCGGGAGGGCGGGGAGACGGGGAGGGGGGATGACGTTTACACAGTCGTCTCCATGGATATAATGCATAGACGTCAACGTCGCCCAGTGTTTAGTGTGTAATGTTCCTCCGTCTCCATGGGAACGTCAGGCGGCCAAACACCGACCCCAGCAACAGGCTTCTGATTGGCCCGGAGCCTCCAAAGGCGGAGCTTCATCTCCCGCGCCCGTTCTGCTGTGTTGCTGTTTTGGTTGTTTGTCTCCCACTTGTTTATTTCTCTAACAGATCCTGGAGGCTGAGGTCCGAATCTGTCGCCAAGGATGGGCTCCATAAGGAAACGGGTTCAAAGTGCAGCTTGCGCCTACCGATTACAACCCAGCAGATGACATAGTTCCCTTGTGACCAAGTCCCTTCTGGAAGTCACGGCCCTCAGGCCCAGCGTCAGTCACAGCCCAATACTTGGTGTTTCACCCTCTGACCCCCACCAGCATCACATCTGAAACTATTGCCCTTTCAGCCTCATCCCAGAAACTGTTGCCTTCACACAGACTTGTTTATGCTCGCAAACCCAGGCGATGGGCCTTTCGTGCATAACGCCAGGATTCAGTACTAATCCCTGCAGGATTTGGCTACATTTTTCCGTCTGGTGTTAATTTTCTGTTGAATGACATCATTTATCCGTATTCCCACCCATAGATGCCCAGATTTCCTGTAGCCTGAGCAGATACCAAAGGATTCCCCAAGACCTGGGTGGGTGCTTCAATTCGTGGGCTAGTTGAATATTATGCTTTCCTCCCTGACTGTTTTAACTCAAAAGAGGGGCCATTTGACTTCTCCAAAAGAGAGAAATAAATTGAGGACAGAGATGGGGGCAGGGGTGGGGGAGAATTCTGGTCTTAAAATCCCGGGTTTCTTGATATATATTACCCATATACTGATGGAGTTAAACATTCTGAAGCACAAATGTCTCCAGAAACATTTTTAACCTACCCTGGGCTCCCATCAGTGAAACCAAGTTAACATCTGGCAAGAGATAGTGATCTAGCCTCAGGGTGTTCAGTCAAGTTGTGCCTAAAAGAATGCTTTAAAATCTTGTTATGGTGTCAAATATAAGAAATCTTCACCAGCTCATGCACATACAAGTCTGAGATGTTTCATAAAAGGTTTAGATGACCCAATAATATGTTACCAAAACCCAGAGAGAGAAAGAAAGAGAGATGCTGATGCAAACCTCAAGTTAAAAGCAAGAAAGTAAAATTACTTTCATAGATTGGAATTGATAAGGAGTAAGGAGGGTATCTATTCTCTCTCTTCTAATCTTAACCTACTACCTCCTTTTCTCCTTTATCTACTCTGGTGAATAGCCTTGCTAACTTCCTCCCCCTACCCCTAGGCCAGCCTCTTAGCCTATAATTTCCTTCAGAGATGTGAGTGAAATTAAATGAAATTGGGAGCCTGCTTAATGCAAATAGGACCAAAGGGCACAGCTCTTTATCGTAATGAACTTCATTCTGATTAAGTCACAGAGACTGCAAGTGCTTACTATTTACCCAGTAAATATATTAAATTGCCAGGCAAGTCTCCCTCATGTCCTGACACTGCCAGGGAATATTTGTAAGTCTGATATAAGATCATTTTTAAATGATCAAACATCCCTTTCTAATTCTATCATCTCTCTTTACGTTTCCAGGAATACAGAGTATCTTGGTCTCTGAGAGCCAATATATCTGGGTTACACCAAAAGAGGGATAATGAGGCAATCTTTGCATTGTACATTGAAAATGACCTGAAAAGCTGGAAGAGGTGGCTGAGGACATTTTCTCTGTATAGATGAGGAAGAGGGGAGGAAGATGGAAGATGACTGTCTCCAAGTGCCTAGAGCTGACTCCAGCACATGTACTGGATTTTATGATTCTATCCAAGGGCATCAGTTATAACCTTAGAACTTCCACGTCTTTTTCCATCTCCTAGACTTAGTTCCTTTTTTCTTAGTTCTTTCTCTTTGTTCTTTCGACCATGACCCAAACATGGTCGTGGGCCATGGTGTGTGGCCCAGGGAGTGTTTATTCCAGGAAATACCAAATAGATTATAGTTTTGATGGTCCTGAAAGCAGCAGTTTGTTTCATATGTGCTTACATGCACACACACACGCACAGACCCTTCCTGCCCAGTGGTTTGGCTGAGCCGCTGCATTTCGCTGACCAAGTTCAACCTAAGGACCGTGGTGTCCTGCTATGCTACTGATTTCTTCAAACCACAAGACAATTAATCTCCCCAGCCTACTTCCTCATCTATAAAATGGGGTCCGGAGAACTCATTGACCCCACATGTTGGCTTTGACCTAAGAGCATTGTAATGATATGGTGATTATTAGTTGGCACTGTGGAAATGCCAAATGGTATATAAATGCTTGATTATTATTAATGGGTACAATTTCCCCCAACACCTCCTGCCTTAGTGCTGAGTGGAGCCTCCACCCACCAGGTTTCCACAGCAAAGAGGCCTTGACCCAGGCCAGGAGACGTAGGAGCAATCACCTACATGGCCTTCCAAGGCCTGAGTGCACACCGGGCCTCTTCCACACCCCAGCCATGACTGATTTCAGCTCTGCACTTCACATTCCTCAAGTCTGGCTTTCCTCAGTTGTAAAAATGAAGATATGACTATCTGCCCTGCTTACCTCTTAGGAGCCTGTTATGAGGCTCACTCTAGGTAATTCTTGTGAAAGGGCTGTGAAAACCGTAAAGCGGAAGGCATTTTCAAGTTTAAAAATGTCTTATAAGATGAGGTGACTTGTAAATGGACCAGTGTCAAGGTGGGCTTGAGGGGTGTAATTCACAGACAGGCTGGATGAATCCCCACCTGTGTGATTTGATATGTCCTCTATCAAGGCATATTTCCTTACCATCCCTAAAATTATCCATTTTCAGCACTACATGCCTTTGGAGTAAGCATTTGCCTCTCTCCTCAAGTCTTAGTTTTGGAATACAGATTCTTTTATGAGCAGCAAGTTCCTAAGGTTGAACATAAATGAGGTTCTCAGATGATACCACACAGGAGCACTGGGCTCTTGGGTGAGTCTGCGAAACAGGATGCTGGGAGCCTAGACAAGATTATTCATCTTACTCAAAGCCAGCCATCACAGTTGTACAGGTTGCTGACAGAGGATTCTCAGAGCCCCCACCTCCCCACCCCCCAGCAGACCTGTAGCTCTACTCACACATGCTTGGGAGACTCTTCTCCCCATCCTCACCCAAAGCCTTGGAGGACACTGCTGCACAATAACCCAGGGCTTCGCACACTGCGGGATGTCAGAGGCCAGCAAAGTTTTTAAAAGGTGATGAACTGACATAGGTTGCCAACTTTTAATGTTACCAAATGACAACAATTGCCACTTATCACCATCATTTCATAAATGAGAGGGCATTTTAACATCCAAATAGTCAAAAGGACGTAGACTGAAGGATTGACTATATTGAATAATTCATAGCTTTATGAAAACTCCTTTGCTTTGTCTTTATTTCGCCTATCTTCCTTTGACAGTTCTACTCACTCTTCATTCTCCATGGGGTGGTATTGATAGTGGTGAAGAGCAGACAGAGAGACCAAGGAGAGGTAAAAATCTGATTCAGGAACCATTTGAGTTTCCTGATCAAACTGACTCCTTCTGGCATTATGCATCTTTGGGTCACCGGTTTCTTTGGTGAAGGAGGGTACCATAATCTCACCACATGAGCTCCTGGTAATGGGAAGATAATGTATTGAGTGATTTCCTTGGAATTATTTACACTCTGGGGCAGGTCATTTTGTTTCTAGTTGGTCTGATCCTTGCTTGGACCATGCCGCACCCACTCAATAACTTCTGGTTTTACCTGGGGAAGTGGGATTGTGACTGCCTTGTACCTGATTCAGCCAGGTCAGATGGAGCTGAATGGTGGAGACTGGCAAAGTTCCCAGAGGAGGGAACAAGCCTGCCTTCCAACTGGCATACCAGGCAGATGCAGGAGATACTGGCAGAGCCAGTTTAACCAGCATCTTGGGCAAGATTTGGCCAGTACTTTTTTCCTGTTTCCAATTTCCTCTGGCAGAAGTGGAAACTCTCCATGTTCTGTGGTTGTATGTGAATCTAATGCAACCAACACTCTATCTGTCTATCATCTGTCTGTCTGTCTATCTATCTATCTATCTATCTATCTATCTATCTATCTATCATCTATCATCTATCTATCTATCATCTATCATCTATCTATCATCTATCTATGAATGGTATATAATATATATATATATTTCTCTCAAGAGCCTAATGTGAATAGAAGCTAAGGCTACAATTTAATTCTAAGCAATTTAAGCATAATTAAGGCCTCTGAAACTGAGTTTCTCTCTCATCAACCACCAGCTACCACAGAGTAGACACCTAGGGAAATAAATGCACTTAGGTCACCAAGGCACTACTTACTACACTGGGGAGAAAATTTAGTCCAATTATCTATTGCAGATTAGAAAATTATAAGATCATTATTTTAAAACAATTATTGAACCTATTCAACCAAAATGGCATAATACACCTATATTACTGAATTTGGTGAATATTAAATAATAGAACAATATCTGTAAAGCACTGAACATAATCCTTGAGCAAGCACTCAGTAAATATTAGCTATTGTTATTTCCATGCATTCAAGAAGTACTTTTTGAGCAGTCTTTACTTAGTCAGATGCTGTGTCAGGGGCTAGAGAGTCAATGACAAGTAAAACAGGCAAGATTTCTGTCCTCCTCAAATGGGGAGCTAGACACCAAACAAATTCAATCAACAGTTAACAGCTACTGGGCTTCCCTGGTAGCACAGTGGTTAAGAATCCGCCTGCCGGGCTTCCTAGGTGGCGCAGTGGTTAAGAATCCGCCTGCCAATGTAGAGGTCACGGGTTCGATCCCAGCTCCAGGAAGATCCCACATGCCGCGGAGCAACTAAGCCTGTGTGCCAAAAAAAAAAAAGAATCCGCCTGCCAATGCAGGGGACACGGGTTTGATCCCTGGTCCAGGAAGATCCCACATGCCTTGGAACAACTAAGCCCTTGCGCCACAACTACTGAGCCTGAGCTCTAGAGCCCTCGAGCCACAACTACCGAAGCCTGCACGCCTAGAGCCCGTGCTCTGCAACAAGAGAAGGCACCACAATAAGAAGCCCACACACCACAACGAAAAGGAGCCCCTCGCTCTCCACAACGACAGAAAGCCCGCACGCAGCAATGAAGACTCAACGCAGCCAATAAAAAAACAAAGACAAAACAAAACAAAAAGCAGTTAACAGCTACTAACACCAGGGCTTCGCTAGATGCTTGAGGGTCCATCAGTGAACAAAACAAAAATCCCTATCCTTGTGGAACTTATCTTTTTTTATTAATTAATTTTTTGGCCACACCATGGGGTATGCAGGATCTTAGTTCCCTTATCAGGGATCGAACCTGTGCCCCCTGCAATGGAAGCGCAGAGTCTTAACCACTGGACCGCCAGGGAAGACCCAGAACTTCTCTCTTAGATATTAACCCAATTGCTTTGTAAACGAGTATATATTATTACAAATGGTGTTTTGTGCTATATATGTAAAGTCTAGGGTGGAACGAGGGCTTCCGAAGGGTTCCTAATTCAGCCTGAATGCTCAAGGCAATTCTCTATGAGGATATGACATTTTAAGTTTGAGATCTGGATAAGAGTAGATTCAGTTGAGAAGCAGAGCAGGAGATGGGGGAGAACATATGTGTAATACTAGTAACTTATATTTAGTTCATGCTTTCCACGTTATGATGCCTTTTCCCAAATGTTCTAGAGGCTGAGACTGCCAAAATTGGGAGACAGTCCCTGCATGAGAAGTTCACATCCAGATTGAATTTAGCCCTCAGCTCCAGAATGCACAGCAGCAACTTCCTATACTTTGCTCCTTCCCAGGAATCACGAACAGTTGACAGTCACTGCCTCAACTTCTCTCGGTCTCATTGCTGGAACAATGAGTACCAACTACGACAGGAAGGACCTCTGAGAACTGAACTCCCCTTCTTTTTCTTTTTCTTATTATTTTTTCTTTGAACTCCCCTTCTTTTACTTGTTGTAATGAAAGTCATTTCTAGTGCCCCCAGGAATGTGTCAGCATACATTTGCTGCTGGATTTAAATAATCAAGCATGGGCTGAATAACAACTCTCTGAGGGCTGAGCTACCGTCTTCCCCCCGACACACACCGAATCCTTTAGCCCACTTTTCCCTTTGCTACTGAATTTTCTCCCTTTTAAGTTTTAATGCTCTTCTTCTGTCGTTCCCATTAGCAAGTTTTCACAGCCTGGTTCATATTCCAGCTCTGAAATAGTTCACATAGTTCTGTGTAGACATAATATTTACGGGAACTGAAGATGGGTGGATTCTGATAATGGCTTGTGGAAAGTCTCCAGTGCAGTGAAAATAACAAAGAATTCAAGAAACTAATACTATGAGAGTTTAGTCCCCCATAAACTTCCCTAATGTACTTGCTTAAACCCTGTGTAAGTATTCGCAGAATACAAGGAAGTGTCACCCGGGGTGAAAAAGCTTGGTTTGTTCAGTGTTCTGTTTTACAGCACAAATTCTAAGTTGAACTCTGTTTATTGTCAATAGCGCTCTAACAAAGAGCAAAATGGAATGTGCCTGTTTTCAAATTCCTGTAAAAAAGGGCCCTGGAAGACCTCACAGCCTGACAGGGCAATTTGCATCACTACTTTTCAGTGCTTTCATTTAAGACTCTCTAAGCTATTGAGAGAGAGCTTACCAACCATGGCTTTTAGTGTGTAGCCATCTATAAGAAGGATCTATATGGGTTGTGAGTGTGTGAGAATGAAATAGAGCCATCCATGTGCTGTTTGAAGTATAGTGACAGCTAGGGAGGAAACTAAACTGGGAATAGTTGGCACATTTCCAAATTTGGTAGCACTGATCCAAAAGTTGGTGTTTACGGTCTGCGGGAGGGAGAGATGATTTTTGGTAACTCAGACACTAGGGCTTGAAAAGCAGCTTACAAAGACAGAGGGTTGCTGTGCTCAGTGACGTTTCTCAATACTTTACATTGGGAAGCATTTCCTCTACCCAGAATGCTCTGCTCCCTGTCCTTCTGTGGCTGGTTCCTTCTTGCCATTCACTTCTCATGACAAATGTCACCTCCTTCCACCTAATCCAAAGGAGTAACAGAGTCACTCACAACATATCCCTCCATTTTAATTACCTGCCTGGCACTTACTTTTATCTGACATTTTGTTTAATTGTTTTCCTGTTTATTACATTACTAGATTGTGAGCTTCATGTCAGCAGGAAGCTTGTCTGTTTACTACGGATTCCAGTGACTGGCACGTAGCAGGTGTTCAATAAAGGTACTGAATGAAGAATAAGGAATAGGATAGTTGCCACTGTACAGTTTGAGTGATGAAAAGATTAACTTTGTAGAGGCCATATCCTAGTACCTGTAGGTGATTGTTTTTTCTTATGCAAGATAATAATAATTTGAGGTCTGTGAAATCTGTTTCTTTCCTGGAGGGAATTCTGAAACCAAAGGAAAAATGAAAAGCAGGATGGAGATATCCGAAAAGAATATAAATTAATCTCAAACCAGATGTGTGAAATTAACACCTTAGGGCTGCTTTTATCTAAATATACAATCTAAAATCATTTAATTTGAAACACTTCCTTTTTCTCATTCTTCTTCTTGTTATTATTTTAATGTGTCTCTGGTCCTTTTAGCATATGGGCCAGAAATGGATAAGAAGTGTGGAAATATTCACTGTTCATGACTTGGAGCTGTAGTTCTGTGAACTTGTGGATTTGGGGGCCAATGAATGGAGTGCTATTCGTATAAAATCAGGTTTTCTCCATTTCCTCAGCCTATTCACAACCCCTTGCC
The DNA here is from genome assembly GCF_030028045.1 of Hippopotamus amphibius kiboko. Lineage (NCBI taxonomy): Eukaryota > Metazoa > Chordata > Mammalia > Artiodactyla > Hippopotamidae > Hippopotamus > Hippopotamus amphibius. Next base: position 160,721,670 of record NC_080189.1, read on the forward strand.
TCTCTCTTTTCCAAGTTCCAAAGCTCAGGCAGACACCAGCTGGATGAAGCCCTGGATTCAAATAAACTTGACTTGGATGGGGAAATATTAATAGCAAAAGAAGCCCCAAATTCTCACCTATTGTGAAGTCTCCCATTCCTGGCAAACAGAGACTAGGGAAAAGCGAAGATTCCTAACCTACAGACACCCCTCTGGGGAGCTGACCCGTGATTTATTCCAAACCATTTGATTAATCTGGAGAAAGGAAGAGAATGTTTCTGTCAAAGATTGAAATTAAGAATCCTGAGGGCTGATCCCATCCCTTGGTGCAAAGCGATCTGAACGGAGCAGGAGCACATGGTGCTCTGTTTATAACCGCAGAGATCAACTCCAGCCCAGATGGGGCTGACGTAGGCACTGCCTCCAGGCCTCAAGTGATCCTGTGGTACGTGATACTCCAGTCCTGTCCAGTGCATGCCAAACAATCAGCAAATACTGACCTGGTCGCAGCCACATTCTAAGCCATGGCTTGGGGTTGCCCAAGAAGCCAAGGTAGCATGCGCTGGGGGCAGAGGTGTGGGTGGAGAGAAATTCAAAGAAGAATTAGGAAAACTGTATTCATCATTCTATTTATTGAGTGCTTGCTATTGTTCCAGGCCCTGTTCCAGGCACTGGGGAACCAGCAATTTTTCCATCCCTTATGGCACTTACATCCTGGCATTATGTTGGCATACTTGTAAGTTTGTTTTTAATTTTTATTTTTTAAAGGCTTAAAAAAAATTTTATTTGTTTACTTATTTTTTGTCTGTGTCGGGTCTTAGTTGCAGCATGTGGGCTCTCTAGTCATGGCTCCGGGGCTTAGTTGCCCTGCAGCATGTGGGATCTTAGTTCCCCGAGCAGGGATTTAACTGCGTCCCCTGCATTGCAAGATGGACTCATAACTATTGGACGACGAAGGAAATCGCAGTGTTTTATTTTTTTAAGTAAAAATTTATTTTGCAATTCAGTGTTTTTAAAAATTGTTTATTTATTTATTTACTTGGCTGCACTGAGTCAGTTGCAGTAAGCGGGATCTTCATTGTGGTGTGTGGGATCTTTTTTCTTAGTTTCAGCGTGTGGGATCTTTAGTTGTGGCATGTGAACTCTTAGTTGTGGCATGCACGTGGGGTCTAGTTCCCTGACCAGGCATCAAACCTGGGCCCCCTGCATTGGGAGCACGGAGTCTTACCCGCTGGACCACCAGGGAAGTCCCAATATTGTTTTTATTTTGAATTACTTGGCAGGATATCATAATCGTTTTAGTACTGGTGCCATGAAAATTTTATTATGGCCATATTCCCCGGGCTTTTAAACTAAAAAATTGGTTAGGTTTTTATCTCTATATCCAAGTACTTTCTAAAAAGTTGCTCGTGGTATTAGGCTGAGTTTGTGAAAAAGAAAGGATTAGGGGGATAACCCATCCTGTGTGAAATTTCTTCTTGTGCTGATCACTGTGTCTGGGTGGAATGGCTATGGGTTTAAAACTATAGCACCCATACCTTCTTGAATGGCAGCTAGTGGAAGCATTAATATGCAGATATGACGTGTCCATACAGTTCTAAGGATGGGTGTACCCCTTGGGTTTATAAGCATCTAGATTACTATGCCTGATAAAGAAAGTACTGATCAGGATTTTGATTCCCCTCACCTGAGAAGGATACAGGTAAGAAGTCACCCATCGAGCCCCTTTATCCAAAGAGAGAATCCATGCTGCCTTCTCAGCCACATGGACAATAGCTGATGAGCTTTCTGTTTAACGTTCATTCATTCCACAAACACTTATTGAGTGCCTACTAGTGTCAACAAGCTAGGCCCTGAGGATAGATACCTATTGAATGAGACAGATAAGGTCCCTGCTTTGGTGGAGCTTGTGGCTTATTACGAGAGGAAGACAGACAATGAAAAAGTATGTAAATAAACAAGCAAGGTAACCTAGTGATAAGTCCTTGGTAGGAAATAAAACCAAGTAATGTGACAGAATGACTGAGGGCAAGGAGGACGGTTGCAACATTGGATGGGGGATAGGCTTCCTGGAGAACGTGAAATTTGAGCAGACGTTGATTATGAGGATAAGTCAGCGTGTCCACATCAGGGGGAAAGAGGGAAAGAGGAGCAAGGGCTCAGCTCTTGTTTGGCATATCTAAGGAACAGAAAGAAGGGCAATGTGGCTCAAGAAGAGCGAAGGAGGGAAAATTGTTCAAGATGAAGTTGGAGGGTGAGGCCGGGGCTGGGTGGCACAGACGTGGTAGACCTCTGTAGGGAGTATAGGTTTTTTTCTAAGTGTAATTCTGTATATTGGCCACTAAACAGGTTTGGAGGGATTTGTGATTTAGTGTTTAGCGTTAGAATTTAATTCAGAGCCCCGCTAAGTGGGAGAGGAGACTTTCACTGTATGATCTATCCTTATTCTTAATTGAGTACCTTAATCTTGGGTGGGTCAGAGTCTAAAGGTGGAATTCTTCAGTAGAGTCAATTTTGGGATTTTCACAAGGGATCATTGACACTCCAGTGGAGGAAATCAGAACTCATTTGGGGGTTGCAACTAGAAGTTTTCTAGTAGAACATAAATCAGACACTCAACTAAGACACAAAGTGTCCACATATGAGGATGAAACTATGATATGTAGATCAGAAGGTAGCATAATCTGAATTCCTTCACACGGGTCAGGATTCTCCCGGTTGGGGAAAGGGGATTTTTTTTTCTTTTTTTGCATTACAATTATTAATGTCTCTTGTTTTTCAATTAATTAATTAATTTTTGGCTGTGTTGGATCTTTGTTGCTGCACACAGGCTTTCTCTAGCTGCTGCCCGTGGGGGCTACTATTCGTTGCCCTGTACGGGCTTCTCAGTGTGGTGGCTTCTCTTGCTGTTGCGGGGCACAGGCTCTAGACACATGGGCTTTGGTAGCTGTGGCACATGGGCTCAATAGTTGTGGCTCGCAGGCTCTAGAGTGCAGGCTCAGTAGTTGTGGCACATGCGCTTAGTTGCTCCGCGGCATGTGGGATCTTCCCGGAGCAGGGATTGAACTGGTGTCCCCTGCATTGGCAGGCGGATTCTTAACCACTGCGCCACCAGGGAAGCCCTAACATGTCTTTTAAAGATCTTTCTTGCTGTTCTTATTGAGTAAGGTGATGGATAAAATGGTGTAAGCGATGCTTGAGATGTCTTAACACCCTGAAGCTCATCATGTGCCAGCCCATTTGAGCCATCCCCAGCCCTGCCCATGCCGATCGTGAGATTTCCCCATTGGATGGGAGGTTTCTTAGTCAGGGTGTGTTGTTGTCCTATAGGTTTAGTGACGTAGATGGGATGCCTGCGGAATTCCAGCAGCTAAATCCACCAGAACCAAAGAAGGTCAGCTCAGGACATCTGGAGAGCTGACAGCCTGGACAAGACTTGCTTGTCTGAAGATGGGGAATACTTGTTTCTGTAGCAAGGTTTGGCATTGCTGACTGAATAGGGGTCCAATGCTGCCGGTGTGGTGAAAGATGCCATGAGCTTGGGCTAAAATGTTTCCTTCTTAGGCACCATAGCTGTTTCCCAGTTTCCTCAGCTCCAGATGGAGTGTGTCCCAGGGATCACACAGAGCTTTGTTTAAATGCTTGCATTAGCAGAAGGACGGGGATCCCATTGAATCATCATCTCCTGTCAAAAAGCCAAGAGTTGTTCAGAATGAAAAGATTTTTCTGAAGAGGCGAAATCTCTAGTACTAATTAGTGGTGGTGGTGATGGTTGTGTGTGTGTGTGTGTGTGTGTGTGTGTGTGTGTGTGTGTATCTGGTGATGGTGGTGGTAATTCTGTGTGCCTCCCACTGTTTAAAATGGGGACAGTCTTTTCACTCACTGTCTGAGCCATAGGGTGAGTAACCTTGACCCCTAAGCTCCTTGACTGGCCTCACGTGAGTGTGTGAGTCCTGCGGGAATTGTGGAATACTTCTCCCCCTTGGGTCCAGACATTTACAATGAATAAATTAGAGGGTGGTGGTAACATGGTCATTGTCATTGCAGACAATGTGGCATTTATGTATGGGCGTTGGCTGTCTTTTTCATGGGGCTCAGTAACAAGGGTAAGTTCAATCTTTCATCACGAGCCACTGGGGTGTTCTTTATTGACAGAGGCTGCACCAACTGAAAATAGCCAAAACATCTTGTTATTTTCTCTTTCCCAATTTTTGCCTATTCATACCCAAGAATAAAGCACTCAGCCTGTTCAGCCTTTTCAAAGAGTTAGAGAACATTCTCTATTTGATTTCTTAGTACTCAGAAAGGACAATAATGTATATTCGCCTTGCTTGGCTGAGGGCATTCATTCATCTGTTCAATACTTATTTATCAAACACCTACTATGGGTCAGGCTCTGGGCTGGGTGCTAAGTGAATATTTGTATGTGAAAAAGACAAAGGCCAATATTATGTAGACGCTAAACAAGTCTTAGAAGCGACTTCCCCAAGTCCCTGAAGCAGTTGAATTTGCTATACGCATCTTCCTGACTTCTGGTCCCGTGCTCTGACCACAATCCTTTACCACTAGACCACACTTCCCCAAATAAATAACTACTTCTGCATGCTGGGGATGGGTTGTGTGCGGCAGCATTTACGTAGGCGGCACAGACAGTAGCCTTTCACTTACTGTTGCAATAACACCAGGCTAAACAATGTGCATTGACCTCTGGAGTTACTGAACAAAAGCTTGCTGTGGGTCAGGTCTCAACTCAAATGCCAGAGAAGTGCAAAATAGGAAAAGTCTCTGTCTGATAAGAAACAACTGCCGAGAAAGAATGAATTTGTGTTAAATCTGGGTTAAAATCAGATGTGGGAGGCTACCCTCCTGCTCACTTTTGGATCCTCAGATAGGAGGAACTTAGCACATAGATAATCACAAACTATGTAAGTTTTAGTTTGCCATGCTCAGGCTTGTCCAGAACATGGAATCCCTGCCCTGCTGGAAGGCAGCACTGTGCTCACAGAGGCACACACACATCTGTCTCAAAGTTACCCTGACCTTGGCAAATGGCAAAGATAATTTCACAGGCTGGGTCAGAATTCCCTTTATTTTAAGGCTACATCATCTGAGCTCCATATTAAAAATGTGATTTGGCAGTGCTGAAATGGATACTATGGGTAGATTGAGATGTGAGAGTATGTTAGAATGATTGCAGTTTCAGATATTAGTTGGGCAGGAGAGGAATTCTGAGATTATATCATCTGATACTTCTGCTTTGGGTTGAACACTTGCTTCCTAGATGATGGTCTGGCCCCTTTCAATCTTTATTATGTCATTTCCCAGAGGATGGTGGATTCAGATCCCATCTCTGTATTGTAGTCACTTCCTCTGATACCTGTCCCCAAATCCTCTTCTGTGTTCAATAGCACCCTGTTATTAGCTCTTTCGAACCACTTACTGCTGTCCTGCAATTCTCTAATGAGTTGTCCATCCACGAGGCTGGAATCTCTCTGACAGTAGGGACAGGTCTACCCTGTTCATTACAGGAAGTGCCAGCCCCCAGCAAATGCCAGGCCATGGGAGGCTCTCAATAAGTAAATTCTTTGTTAAATAAGTAAAAGAATGAGTGAATGCGTGGTTCTGTCCTTTTCAGAGGATGGATTTATTGTCTCCAACTCTCTAGTCATAATGGTGCCAGGAAAGAAAGAGTTAAGTTATGTGGAGGCTTATCCAAAGATCTTTTTCCTTTTTTTATTGGCATGGGCAGGATAAATGATACATGAGATAAATCCTGGATATAAAACCTTGACACATCCTTCAAGTGTTCGGCTGAGGTGCTTCAAGACTCTGAAGGGGAAGTAAATGAAATCATTCTAGGTTTTCTCTTAAGTGGCCTGAGATCCAGTTATGAATGGAAGGCAAGGCCAGACCCAGGAATTCAAAGCTTGACCTACTTTGCCTGAAGCTAATAAGAAGAGACATGAATTTGCTTTCTTCTTCTTTTTTTTTTTTTTTTAAAGAATCAAGTACAGTGAAGTAGCCTGACAGATGACAGAACTAGGTGAATGGAAGGCAGCAGAATTGCTTTAGGATTCAGAACGGCTCCGATAAGTCTGTTTATGTATTATGTGTTTTTCCTTTTCTCTCCCCTTTTTTCAAGTGAGGGGGGGAAAAAAAAGCGCCTAAATTCCCACCAACATAAACCAATAACATACAATGATGAAACTCTGTTTTCACCTCTGCTTGTGACAGGGAATGCAAAAATAGCAAGTGGCCCAGTTCCACGAATCCCCGCCTCTCTGCCCTCCCAGCTCTCGCCGCGTTCGCATCTCTAAGAATGGAGGTTAGCGCCCAGCCGCGCGCAAGCCGCGCTCAGCCCCGGGACCGGGTAGATGATGTCAGGCGGCGGGAGTGGCCGCAGCCGGCCCGGGGAGGCCGAGGCCCCCGGGGAGCGAGGAGGGAGGGCGGTCTCGCCAGGCCGACGGCGCGCCCGGCCGCGCGGCGTCGCCTGGAGACGGCCCTGGCGGCGCAGTGTTGCTGTAAACAGCCGCTTCCCTGTTACTATCTATAGCAGGATCGCCTGGCCCCGGGTGCGGCGGCGGCAGGCAGGTCCGCGGTCTCGCTCCCCGCGCGTCTCGAAGGATCCGCCCGCTGCCCTAATCCCGCCTCGTCCCTCTCCAGGTGCCCACCGTGACCCCCGGGCCCGCAGAGTGGGGGAAGGGACACAGGGACCTGTGTCTCTGCGGGGACCTGCGGCTTCGCGTCCCGGAGGTGGCCGGCGCGCTAGGACAGAGCCGGGGCAGTGTGACCCTGCCTGTCCTTTGCGTCTCAGCAGGAGGCTGGGGGCGTCTGGGGGCGCAGCGCACTCTAGAGCACCTTGCCACCCCAAAGCCCTGTTTTCCAGGCCACCGTGCGGTGCCTGAGGTCCCAGCCGCCGAGGATTCCGGCCTGGGCGCTGCTGGGCACGGTCCTTCCAAGCGCCCCCGGTCCTCCCCCCTTCAAGTCCGTGCTGGAAAATCACTGGCTGCGGGCTCCCAATCACCAGCTTCCTGGGGCACCAGAACCACCCCCACCTCCCCAGAAAGGACTTGCTCTCCCCCAAGGGCCCTCTCCATCCGGTACCCTGAACTGACGACCTTGTCCACATAACACCCCCATGCCCCGGGTCCGAGCTCAGAACCAGGCAAAAGAACCCTTCGGACATCCCTGCATGGAGGTTCTGCAAAGTGTTTATTGGAGTTTCTCAGGGGTTTGACAGTAACACTAACATCTCATATATGGCCAAGAAAAAAAATGCGCTTTTTTCCCCAAAAAAAATAAAAATTAAAATACCCAGCATCGTAGATAAAGTAGGTTATCGTATTCTCTTGTTTTGGATCCCCCGACTATCTGCTTCCAAACGCAGTAACAATCCTAGTAGTGCTGGAGTCCGGGGGCTTGAGGCGAGGGGGTGAGGGTCTGCTTCCACAGTTTGCACTAAATTAGGGCTAGAATGGGGAATGGGGGTGGAGGCGCATTCCTTTGGGGGCCAAGGTTTAAGCCCTGGGGCTGTGTACCTGTTTCGCCTATACCTGAGCCTCAGAAGTGTTCCCCGGTTTCTGTATACGGGTGAAAGGGCGCCCCCACCCCATCCCCCCACCCCGGGAACAAGGGTCCGCATTGAACCAGGTGCGAAGGTTCACCCGCCCTCTCCGCCTTTCCCGCCTCCCCTCCCCCAGGCCGCGGCCCCCGCCTCCCGCCGCTCTGCACCCTCGGTGTTGGCTGCAGCCGGCGAGCAGTTCCCGTCAATCCCTCCCTCCCCTTTACACAGGATGTCCATATTAGGACATCTGCGTCAGCAGGTTTCCACGGCCGTTCCCTGCGGCCGTGGGGGGAGCCTCCCCAGCGGTCCCCCACCTCTGAGGTTCCGCGCGACCCCAAGACCCAGATTGCGAAATGCTCACAAGATAAAGAAACACGGCAAGTTGGGGGGCAGGGGTCTGCGAGGGCCGCGGAGGCGGCGAGGAGGCCGTAGATGTGGCCAGGCCCGCGCGCCACCCCTCGGGAGCCACGATGGTTGCGCCCCGTGACGTGTTGGGCTCATTCACAAAATGCTGTATAAAAGCGGTGGCTGCGGCGCCTAGTACTTCAACCGCATCTGCAGCGAGCAGCTAAGAAGCTGAGACAGAGCCCGCGGCGGCGCAGCGAGCGAGCAGCGACCGCGCTTCTACCCGGCTCTGCCCCGCAGCTCCCACCTGCCTCCGCCCCTCCGCCCCTCGCCCGGCTCTGAACACCCGCGGTCATGATGTTCTCTGGCTTCAACGCCGACTACGAGGCGTCATCCTCCCGTTGCAGCAGCGCCTCCCCGGCCGGGGACAGTCTCTCCTACTACCACTCACCGGCCGACTCCTTCTCCAGTATGGGCTCTCCCGTCAATGCGCAGGTAAGGCTGGCTTCGCGCCGCCGCGGGGCCTGGGGCTCGGGGTCGAGACACCGGGGCGGGACGCTCGGGAAGACCAGTCGAGGACCCCTTTCGCCGGGGAGGGAGGCTTGCCCCGGCCAGAGCAGCCCTATCTCGGGAGCCCCGAACTTGTTAGGAGCGCATGCATGCTTGTCATGAGAAGAATTGGTTCTCCGTTCCCGCGGCAGGCTGGTTCTGAGTCGCACTCTCCGACTGATCTCTGACATTAGCTGGGACAAAAGTGTCCCCAGCAAAGACTCGCTAACTAGAGCCCGGCGCCTCCAGGCAGGCGGCAAAAAGCGGCAATCCCCCCTCCCCTCGTAGCCTGGAGCAAGGAGGAGGGGTGGGGGAGGAGGGTGAAGCAGGCGGGTGTGTAAAGCAGTTTCATTGATAAAAAGCGAGTTCATTCAGGAGACTCCGGAGCGGCGCCTGCGTCAGCGCAGACGTCAGAGATATTTATAACAAACCCCCTTTCAAGCGAGTGATGCCGAAGGGATAACGGGAAGGCAGCAGCAGGATGGAGGAAAAAGGCACTGCGCTGCGGAATGCTTGGGAAGAAAAGGGGAGGCCTTTCAGCCAGGATGAGGGGCATGTAAAAAGACATGAGCAGCCCATGGCAGGACAGGTTCTCCTCTCTCTCTCCCTGCTGCATGCGGCACTGGGAACTCTGCTCACCCCACCTGTGTCCAGAACCTGCTCACTCACGTCAGCTTTCTCCTTCTGTTTCATTCTAGGACTTCTGCACCGATCTGGCCGTCTCCAGTGCCAACTTCATCCCAACAGTGACTGCCATCTCTACAAGCCCAGACCTGCAGTGGCTAGTGCAGCCCACCCTGGTCTCCTCCGTGGCCCCATCCCAGACCAGAGCCCCCCACCCCTATGGAGTCCCCACCCCCTCTGCTGGGGCTTACCCCAGGGCTGGACTCATGAAGACCATGACCGGAGGCAGAGCTCAGAGCATTGGCAGGAGGGGCAAGGTGGAACAGGTGAGTTCTCAGCACCTTCGGTGGGGGGGGGGAGGGGGGCGGGGGGTGGCATTGGTGGAGATGGGGAGCACAGAGGACAGGGTGAAGCCATTGATGGAATTGATTGGACATCCGGAACAGGGAACCCTGGCTCCAAGCCCTTTCCATCTCGAGTTAGACTCTGATAGTCTCACTCTACCAAATACCCTAATGTGTAGTTTCTTCCCTAATAGATTCCTATCCTATGTTTTTAGAGTCTGGCTCTTCTTTGGCTCTTGCTGAGGTTCTTATTTTAAATGCAAGTCACACCCAGCTTGCAACTGCAGGTTAGAAATGGCTTCACAGAAGAGGTGCCAGGAGCTGGAAAGCTGCAGGAGCCAGTTTCACTGGTATGGGTGAATGGAGCTGGTGGCAGACAATGTTACTGAATGCTGCTCTTTTTTCCCCCCAGCTGTCCCCAGAAGAAGAAGAGAAAAGGAGAATCCGAAGGGAAAGGAATAAGATGGCTGCAGCCAAATGCCGGAACCGGAGGAGGGAGCTGACTGACACACTCCAAGCGGTAGGTAGATCCTGTGGGTCATTTCTTTTTAAAACTTAAGGGGAAAGTGGGAGATTGGACGTAAGGGAGCAGTGTCCTTGAGTAAGACCTTGTCTTACACTTTGCTTTGTCTTCTCTATCCAGGAGACAGATCAACTAGAAGATGAGAAGTCTGCTCTGCAGACTGAGATTGCCAACCTGCTAAAGGAGAAGGAAAAACTAGAGTTCATCCTGGCAGCTCACCGACCTGCCTGCAAGATCCCTGATGACCTGGGCTTCCCAGAAGAGATGTCTGTGGCTTCCCTTGATCTGAGTGGGGGCCTGCCTGAAGCGGCGACCCCCGAGTCCGAGGAGGCCTTCAGCCTGCCTCTCCTGAATGACCCTGAGCCCAAACCCTCAGTGGAGCCCATCAAGAGCGCCAGCAGCATGGAGCTGAAGGCTGAGCCCTTTGATGACTTCCTGTTCCCAGCATCGTCCAGGCCCAGCGGCTCTGAGACCGCCCGCTCTGTGCCAGACATGGACCTGTCTGGTTCCTTCTATGCAGCAGACTGGGAGCCCCTGCATGGTGGCTCTCTGGGGATGGGGCCCATGGCTACAGAGCTGGAGCCCCTGTGCACCCCGGTGGTCACCTGTACTCCCAGCTGCACTACTTACACGTCTTCCTTCGTCTTCACCTACCCTGAGGCTGACTCCTTCCCCAGCTGTGCAGCTGCCCACCGCAAGGGCAGCAGCAGCAACGAGCCTTCCTCTGACTCGCTCAGCTCACCCACGCTGCTGGCCCTGTGAGCAGGCAGAGAGGGGAGGCAGCAGGCACGCACGTGCCACTGCCTGAGTCGGTGCATCACAGAGAGGAGAAACATGTCTTCCCTCGAGGGTTCCTGTAGACCTAGGGAGGACGTTATCTGTGCGTGAAACACACCAGGCTGTGGGCCTCAAGGACTTGAAAGCATCCACGTGTGGACTCAAGTCCTTACCTCTTCCGGAGATGTAGCAAAACGCATGGAGTGTGTATTGTTCCCAGTGACACATCTGAGAGCTGGTAGTTAGTAGCATGTTGAGCCAGGCCTGGGTCTGTGTCTCTTTTCTCTTTCTCTTTAGTCTTCTCATAGCATTAACTAATCTATTGGGTTCGTTATTGGAATTAACCTGGTGCTGGATATTTTCAAATTGTATCTAGTGCAGCTGATTTTAACAATAACTACTGTGTTCCTGGCAATAGTGTGTTCTGATTAGCAATGGCCAATATTAAACTGAGAAAAGATATGACTTTATTTTCTAGTAGGTAGAAATAAATAGCTATATCCATGTACTGTAGTTTTCCTTCAACATCAATGTTCATTGTAATGTTACTGATCATGCATTGTTGAGGTGGTCTGAATGTTCTGACATTAACAGTTTTCCATGAAAACGTTTTATTGTGTTTTTAATTTATTTATTAAGATGGATTCTCAGATATTTATATTTTTATTTTATTTTTTTCTACCTTGAGGTCTTTTGACATGTGGAAAGTGAATTTGAATGAAAAATTTAAGCATTGTTTGCTTATTGTTCAAAGACATTGTCAATAAAAGCATTTAAGTTGAATGCGACCCCCCTCGTGCTCTTCTCATTCTGGAAGTTTTGTAAGATTCTGGAAGGTATTATCGGAGACCAGTTTGTCAAGAAGGGTATCTCCTGAAGGGGACACACCCCTCTCTTTGATCCCTTATCAAAGAGAGAGAAACCCTGGAACTGACGTTGGAAAATTGTACAAACGCGCGTTTTCCCCTTGCAGTGCCAAGTCTCTCCTTACAGATTCTGGGAATGGGAAACTGCTTTGCAATAGCTTTTGTGGGAACATGTCTTCCCGCTTCTTTTTCTGTTTTAAAAGTCAAAGGGGGGAATATTTATATCTAGTCATGCTAAGACTAAACTTAAATGTCTTGGTCTTCTAGGAATCCTTTTAGCAAACAATTAAGCTTTGCACAAACCACTTTAACTTTTTATTGCCACGAAACCATGTGAAGGCTATTCCTGCCTTAAAGGAGAGCAAATTGAAGAATGGTTAGAAGGATGGCTTTCTCAATATTCCACTATTGGGATTGGAGTCTTAACTTCCTCACTTACCCTGATCATCAGGCTGAACTTCTTCTTAACACTTGGTTTAAAAAAAAAAGTTTTTGGACTTCCCCCGTGGTCCAGTGGTTAAGACTCTGCCCTTCCAATGCAGGGGGCACGAGTTTGATCCCTGATGGGGGAACTAAGGTCCCACATGCCTCACAGTGCAGCCAAAAAAAAAAAAGAAGTTTTCACCTGGTTAGGAAAAAAACAAACCTACAACTTTTCAGTCCCTAACTCTTCAGTCAAACAGACATACATTTAGTTGAATTCTTTTTATTCTCAGAAAGGAACGTTCAAACGCATTGTAATTTCTGAAGTTTCTTTAACATATGCCTGACATTCACTGCGGGAAGAAAAAGCTGGCTCTGAGAATTTGAAAGAGATCTCAACAGTACAAACAATGGTTGATCATTCAGTAAATAAAAAGTTACATAATAGCTTGAGAAGCAGAAGTCAATATGACTGAATAAGCTTTAACTTAGAAACTTTATCATCTTAATGAAGAACATGACCTTTGTCTGGCACGCCTCTGGTAACGGGGCGCTTACACGCACAGGTACCAACCACAAAGAAGGGAGCCCTGCTCTCTGCTATTGCATGGGCGCCAAACTCAGAAGCCAGAGCCCAGGTTTGCACCCATGCTAGGTGGAAGAGGAGCTTCAGGGCCAGACTTCTAATGCTTTGGTGATAATGAAAATCACTGGGTGGTTATGGGATGTCATAATCAGCCAAGTTGAAAGTTTTAATTTAAAATGACAGTTCCATCGAGGGTGGTGTTCTCACCTATGATCTCCCAGCTCCTCACATAACAATTGACATTTGAAAGCAACTTGCTTTAGGCTCTTAAGAGCACTGATCTCTCACACATCACTTGCATATTATTTTTGCCTGTCCAGCAATAATGAAAATGGCCTTAGACTCCCTGTTTTCTGTTCAGACGGTAAATTTTCTGTAGCCTTTAGCTAGATACAGAATTACAGTAACTAACACTGAGATCTGAAGTAACCAGAAGAGATCTGAAGGAAACTAGCTGGCTTCCCTATATGTACAGTAATAACAACCCATGGAAGGAGATTTCTCAGATGGGGAAGGGAGGCTGAACCTCTAGCCCTGGACACTGAACTCCTGGAGACCTGACTAATGGCCTCTGCCAGCCCCATGCTGATTAGAGAGAGAGCCTTGCTTTCCACTTGACCGCCTTGGCCTTGGCCTGGATGCAAACCCTTCCTCTAGTTCACCATAGCCCAGCTGAGACCAGCCTGCTCTGTCAACAAGCCTGCATTAAAGGTCCAGGAGAGGGCCTTGCACACAGAGAATCTCTTTAACAAGCTTCTCAGAGGACCTATAGTGTCCCCATAGGTGGGCTGACATCCCACCAAGCTCTCTGTCCACTGTTCTCACGGGATCAAGAGAAGAAAGGAATTCCCTCTCTTTCTAGCTAAAGGGCTCCTTCCAAATCCTCTTTTCCTGACTCAGGATTCAACAACAACCAGGGATGAACACTGGGGATGTCAACTTCCTTTTGGGAAAGACTCTGATCTCTACCCACATGCTATGGCCTTATGGTCTCAACAAAATGACTATCTTAGGGCACCATTGTTCACTGATACAGAAGATACTCGTACAGTAGCAAAGGAAGGGAATAAGGATGTGAGGGGGTCATTTCTTTATGGGGAGAATGGGATTCCCAGATCTGGCTCAGTGCCTGGCACATAGTACAAGGTTAACAAATGTTTGCTGGGTGGATAAATGAGTAAATTCTGCACTATTTCCACAAGCAAATATATTCCACACATACTCTCTAAATTCTCCTATTCCAGGCCCTGTTATGATATTAAGCAATGGGGATTTCATATCTCTTATATCTGACTTCAAACACATACCTCACTTCCATCTTTGACTCCTGGAATTCCTCCACTGCCTCTCCTGGGTTACTTCTGCCAATTCAACTTCAAAGTGAATGCACTGCTGTTCACTGCGTTGCGCTTCCAGCTCCAAAGTAATTTTCGATGGATAAAGGGTAGAAGAAAACAAATTTATCTTTTTATTATAGTGGATTGTAGATTCTGCATCATCTTTGCACATCCCTGCATTTTGTGTAATTATCAAAATTAAAGGGTAGCATTTAACAATTTGTTCTAATAACAGTAATTTTGTATCAACAACAACTTTCCATGCATGAATGAAAGTAAATCAATTACGCTATCTTTAATTAATGGACAAAGTAGAGAAAGAGGCAATGTAAAAGTTTTCAGATGATCACTCTAAAGAAATCAGCTGAAGTTTTTATGTTTTTCAAGGAAAAAAAAAAGTAAAACAAAAATTCAATCTTTAAACTGTGTGTGAGACTTCCTCTAAACACAATAATCAAATTCTTCACAAACTAAATGAGATATGTGTCACTTGAACACTGAATATCAGAGTGTTTTTAAGCTGTGCTGTTTTGCTATAAATATTAAAGAGCTGACTCTTGACTCCTCTCCACCTCCATTTCCTGTCCTTCTTCCCTGCAGGAACTGGGCTTCCTGGCCTTCCTTCCATGCCTGACACATAGCGGGCATGTCCCTGCTGCAGGACCTTTGCACTTGCTGCCCCTCTACCTGGGCTTCTCTTCCCAGGCTGGTTCCTTCCTGTCAGTCAGGACTCAGCTCAAAGAACATCCCCTCTGGGGCTTCCTAGGTGGCGCAGTGGTTAAGAATCCACCTGCCAATACAGGGAACATGGGTTTGATCCCTGCTCCAGGAAGATCCCACATGCCGCAGAGCAACTAAGCCCGTGCGCCACAACTATTGGGCCTGTGCTTTAGAACCCGTGAGCCACAACTATTGAACCCATGTGCTGCAACTACTTAAGCCCATGTGCCTAGAACCGTGCTCCACAACAAGAGAAGCCACAGCAATGGGGAGCCTGCGCACCACAACAGAGAGTAGCCCCCACTCGCCGCAACTAAAAGAAAGCCCGCACACAGCAAAAAAGACCCAAAACAGACAATCAAATAAATAAATAAATTTATAAAAAAAAAAAAAGAACATCCCCTCCAAGAAGCCTTCCCAGGTTGTTCTATCACTCTCTGCAACACCTTATTTATGTTTTCTTTCCATTTTAAACAAATTTCTACCCTTCACCACTGTTTCTAAGTTCCATGTGAGCAGGGACCTTTTCTGTTTTGATCACCTCTCTAGCTCCAAGGTCTACTAGGGACACAAATGCTTGTTAAATGAATAGAGATAGATGAATGAATGAAGGCAGATAAAACTGACAAAAACGTCTAAAGGAAGATAATTAGAACTTAATGAAAATGAGCTGTGTTCTTCATAGATTTCTTCCTGAGTGAAAGAGCATGCCTCCTTGTTTTAAAAAAAACTTATTATCAAGAGTTTAAGTATTAAGATGAGGAACTAGCTGTCTTGGGAAGGAATTTTGAGGGGTACCAAAAAATATAAGTTATACTGCAGGTCAGTGACACCTCTCGACCAATTACAAATTGAGAAATTTGTTTCAATATCAAATGAAAAGTAGATGCATATGTAAATTTAAGTATCATCATCTTCAAAGAAACAAACAAAAATGTGTTTTTCACTCTCATCGATACAAAATTTTCAAGCTATCACACACATCCATTTGAGTTTTGGATCCTAGCAACTAGTGTGCTAAATTATAAAACTTACAATTTAGTCTGCGTGAGAGTAGAGGAATAGGGTTAGCTGCTATCACGATCATTACCAATATCAACATCATCATCACAATCAGCATTTACAAGAATATTCCCAGAGCTGAGCAAAAGCAGATGGAAATAAAGTGTATTGACTCCTGATGAATGAGTTCAAAGTCCCTGAAGGGTGCTGGCTGGACAGAGGTCCACTTTGCAGACTGGTGAACACAACAGAGGCATAAACGGGTTTAGTTGTAATGCAATTCATTTCATTGGCTCCACACACCCATTCATAGACTGATCTAAGCTACCTTTTCTTTGCTCTTCTTGAGCGCTGCTTAGCTGTCCAGAGGACAAACAGCAGAAGGGGGCTCTGGCCATTGTCCTAAGGAGGCTGCCTGGCCTGATGGTCATCAGCTCTTCTTAACTAATAAGCTGTTGTAACTTTCAGCTCAAACTGACATGATGTTGAGGTTTGAGTGGATTAGTTGGTGAGAATAAGAACCCAGTGGGGTTTGATCATCAGCTACACTAGAAGCAGGCACATAGGAAGGGGACCCTGCTGAAGCATGGAGCAAAAGGCAGCACCTCCATCACAAGGGTAAATGGCGCAGGCCCCAGCCACTGCCATGTTTACTTTGGGGAGCAATTTGTGGTCAGAACTACAGAAACAATGATTTACTTTCATGCTTTTTAGTCAATCGTGAGACTGTCATTGCAGCTAAACTTATAAAAGCAAAATGATAAGTTAATCTGGATTTGAGGAATTGGATCCAATACAGCAGAGTGGTCAGGACATGGACTCAGCTTTGAATTCTGGCTTCTTGACCTTGGGCAATTTACCTCTCCTCTCTGCACCTTAGTTTCCTCATCTGTGAAAGGGAGATCATAATTGTATCCACCTCTTGGGGTTGCTGTGAGCATTAAATAAGTTAGTATATATGGAGCTGATTACAGTGCCTGGGCACACAGGAGTATTATAGAAGGGCACGCTATTATTTATTATGTTATAGTTTAGGGTGATGGGAGTCAAGGGAGAAAATATCCTCTGGAGCAAGCATGGACTTCATTTCATTCAATAAAAAGTTTCTGGGTGTCTACTCTGTATCAGGTGCTGGATTCGGATGTGAAGAAGACATAGTCCTGTCTTCAGGGAGTTCCTGGTCTTGAAAGGGAGAAAGACACAAGCATATTACATACACTGTAATAATGAAAATTAACAAGAGATGTGCAGGGGATATGAGAAAGAGGGAGCGATGAACTTTATCTGGAGGAGTCTCTGGGAAGGTGACCTCTGAACTGGACTTCAAGGATGGATGGAATTTGCTAGATGAGCAAGTGGCAGATGGAGGATTCCAGGAGGCAGAGGGATATACATTGTAAAGGCACAGACTCAGAAGACAATGCACTTAGTTTTGCTGGACTATAAAATTCGGGGCTGGAGGAAGAGAGGGTGAGAGATGTAAATTATAGAGCATCATATAAATACAGTTGATTTCATTTACATCAATATTGCAGCATCAAAGTGGAGGGGGCTGGAGACAGGTCAAGAAGAGGTAACTGTGGCCAGATCATGAAAAGCCTGGTATGTACTTAGTTCAGTTGTGTGTAGGCTGGACCCAGGCAGTGGTGGTGGGAATGGGGAGGGCACAAGAGGTAATTAGAGGGTAGGACTGCCTGGACTTGGTGACTGAGTGGATGTGGGAGGTGAGGGACAGGGAGGAATCCAAGCTCACCCTCAGCTTTACAAGGCTTGACCCACAAGGAGGCTTGTGGGTCCCCCAATGACTTTGTGACTCTAGAAAGAAGAGCAGGTTTGGGGGATTAGAAGGTAAGTTCTGTGTTGGACACATTGAGTTCAAGACGCCTGTGGAATATGGCGGGGAGGGGGGGTTTGGAAGGGATGTACGCGGTTGCAATTACATGGCAGAGGTTCTATGATGTCAATTTATAGAGCTTGTCTGGAAGCATGTGGTTGGAATAGAACCTAGGATATAATATTGCTAATGGCGAGCATTTCACATGTGCTTGCTATGTGCCAAGCTGTGCCACGTGCTTTACAGGCAATGCTAAATCAGAGGCCAGATTTGCTTCGCTAATCATTTTGCCTCTAGCAACTAGCACATAATGGGCACACAATAATTGTTTTGTTGAATGGATGCTCTCATTTAGTTCTCACCACAAATCTATGAGGCAGATACGATTAGGAGCCTCATTTTACCAATAGGAAGCTGATTTGGGAAAAGTTAACCAAGTTAACCAAGGTCACACAACTGCTAGTAACAGAGCTGAGATTTGAAATCGGCGCTTTGTGACTTTAAAGTCCAAAGTGCTTAACTGCTTTGCTAGAATGTTAAATCTGCCTCCAAATATGTACTTCTATGACCTGGGGTGAGCCTCTAACCCCTCCGAGACTGTTTCCTCTACCAAATCAGGAGAGCGTTTCAAAAATCTCAAACTCCCCTCCAGCTTCGAAACATTGATGACATCAATGACAACTGTGGCACTGATGTGTTAAAGAGGCCCACACCACATTATTCAGGGTAGAAAGCCTAAGCAGTGTATGCAGTGCTACAGTGGGACACCAAGCACATGCCAGGTACAGGCAAAGAGGGTGGGTTAGTGTTCTACTTCTGTATAACAAATTACCACAAACAAGCAGCTTAAAACAACACGGATTCATTATCTCACAGTCTCTGTGGTTCAGGAGCCCAGGCACAGCCAAGTTTAGTTCTCTGTTCAGGGTCTCACAAGGTGGCAATCGGGTGTCAGCCAACCTCTTTCTCAGCTGGATGCTTGAATGGGGAAGAGTCTGCTTCTGGGCTCATCCGGGTTGCTGGCAGACTTTATTTCCTTGTGATTTTATAACGAAGGCCCAGCTCTTTGCTGGCTGTTGGCTGGAAGCCGCCCTCCAGCCCTAGAGGCTGCTCACAGTTCCTTGCCGTGTGAGCTTCCTCAGCATGGCTGCTCACTCCATCAAGCCCAGCGGGAAAATCTACTAGCAAGGAAAACCTACTAAACGTCGGAAATACATATAATCATGATGTAATCTAGGGGTGACATCCCATTACCTTTGCCACATATTCTTCTTCTTTTTTTTTTTAATTATTATTTTTTTGGGGGTACACCAAGTTCAATCATCTGTTTTTATACACATATCCCCGTATTCCCTCCGTTCCTTGACTCCCCCCTCCTCGAGTCCCCCCCACCCTCCCCACCCCAGTCCTCTAAGGCATCTTCCATCCTCGAGCTGGACTCCCTTTGTTATACAACAACTTCCCACTGACTATCTGTTTTACAGTTGGTAGTCTATATATGTCTGTGCTACTCTCTCGCTTCGTCTCAGCTTCCCCTTCACCCCCCGCCCCCTCCCATACCTCGAGTTCTCCAGTCCATTCTCTGTATCTGCGTCCTTGTTCTTGTCACTGAGTTCATCAGTACCATTTTTAGATTCCGTATATGTGAGTTAGCATACAATATTTGTCTTTCTCTTTCTGACTTACTTCACTCTGTATGACAGACTGTAGTTCTATCCACCTCATTACATATAGCTCCATCTCATCCCTTTTTATAGCTGAGTAATATTCCATTGTATATATATGCCACATCTTCTTTATCCATTCATTTGTTGATGGGCATTTAGGTTGCTTCCATGTCCTGTTTGCCACATATTCTATTGCTTAGAAGCAAGTCTCAGGTTCCACCTCAAGGGGAGGGGATCACACAAATTCCCAACATGGACACCAGGAGGCAGGAATTAGTGGGAATCACACTAGAGTCTGGGATCCACAAGGCACATACCATGTGTATCATCCACAGTAGCCGCTAAGAATTTAAAAGTAATAATAAAACCAGTTCAAGTTGGTCCGCTTTTTAGTTAACATCACGAACTGGCACTTATAGACATCATCAGTCACAAAATATTCTTTCCTGAAAAAATCTTTTGTTGTTTTAAGTTCCAAACAGTTGCTGGGATTACTGTCAAGTTTTCATAATGCATATGTAAGCTTCATTTAAGAAATTACTTATCCTTTAATGCAATGTATTCTACATGGAAGTAAACTCCCAGTTAGACTAACAGGTGGTCTCCAACACCTGGACTTAGCTACAGGCCTTCATTTTATTTATTTATTTATTTATTATTTATAATACATTTATTTATTTATTTATTTACTTTTGGCTGCATTGGCTCTTCATTGCTGTGCACGGGCTTTCTCTAGTTGTGGCAAGCGGGGGCTACTCTTTGTTGTGGTGCATGGGCTTCTCATTGCAGTAGCTTCTCTTGTTGTGGCTCACGGGCTCTAGGTACTTGGGCTTCAGTAGTTGTGGCGCACAGGCTTAGTTGCTCCCTGGCATGTGGGATCTTCCTGGACCAGGGCTCAAACCCATGTCCCCTGCATTGGCAGGTGGATTCATAACCACTGTGCCACCAGGGAAGTCCCCAGACCTTCATTTTAAGAGTAAGATTGTAATGGTGCACAATCATTTGAAATGAGATCGTTTTGGGTGCAGTGTGTGTCTCCAACCCTATGGTAGTACACAATACTGTGTTTAAACAGCAGATTCGAAATAAAGATAACACAGTGATGGTAAAAACAAAGAAACTGACCATGAGTTACTTCAGTTCTGTTACTCTGTATGACCACCTAGAGGTTTTGTGTTTAAAATTTAAAACTGTGAAGCAGTGCAAACTGAAACTTGTAATGTTTTTATTTCGTAAATGCACATTTCAGTTAATACATGAAATATTTTACTAAATGTTAGTATCAACTTTATTTTTTTTGATGGAGCTGAGATAAACCCTTTTATTTATTTATGCTTCTCTATTTTGTTTAAAACAAGAACAACCACTTTAATATAACTGACAGCCCTTCCCCCTCACCCTTCCTTGGGCTGAGGAAATGGCCCCAGGGATGGGGCTGACCATAAGAGCCCCTTGGGGAGGTAATGGAGCCTAATCCCCTGTCCAGGGGATGGGGCACCTGTAGAGTATGAACTGGGGAGTTAACAGGGCTTTTGAACGTTTTCGTACCAACATATATGCCCTTGGCCGTCAAGGGTCAGGAAGGTATCAACTTTAAAACGGAAAATTCTTCTTATTTATTTTAAAACTAAAAAACGAATAAAGAAAAAACCTATTACATCAGTAGTATAATTTAGTAGTTGACTAAACTACTAACGTACTATTGTGTTGCTTAGGGATAAAAATTAACAGTTAGCACTAACTGCGGCTCACAGTGTGCTAGACACTGTTCCAAACACACACACACACACACACACACTCATGAATACAGGTAAGTCCTGTTATCATCCTTATTTTATAGATCATATAGTCCGGGGGCACAGAAGATTGTGATCTGCTCAAGATTAGCCAACTAGAGTGGCGGAGCTGCAATCTGAGTCCGGATAGTATGGTTCCAATGTGTGAATTCTCAGACGCTAGTAAGGAAAAACAAAGAAAAACCAATATCCCCAACCACCTTGCAGGCCGAGGAAGCCCTTCAAAAAGGACAGGAAGGATTCTTTCCATCCAGGAGGGCTTCTTTCTGTTCCTGACCTGCCCCTGCTGGATCCTGGGCTGAGGGAGAGCCGGCTTCCCAAGGACCTGCCAGAGGGGGTGGTCTCTCCGCGTCCCCTCTCCGCCCTCTGAGCACCGTCGCCGCGCCCCTCCCGGCCCTTCCCAGCTTCCGGCCCTTCGCTCCAGGCCAGGTCGCTGGGTAGGGCCGCGCCTCCAGCTTGCAAGTCCTCTATTTACTGTTTGGTTTCCATGGTGACACGCAGGCGCCGTCAGCGCCTCCCGTCATCAGCCCCGCAGCGCGGCCCCCACCCGGCGCCGTGACGTCCGCCCGCCGCTTCCGCTCTGCCCATATTTGGCTCAGCCACTGCGCCGCCCGTCTGGAGAAGGCTGGGAGCAGGACTCCCGCCTCCCCCCGCCCTCTGTCCCCGGCCACGCCCCCGTGGGGGTGCTGCGGGCAGCTCTGTTCCACGCGACCCCTGACCCATCCCCGAGACCCGAGCGGAGGCGAGGGGCAGGGGCGATGGAGACCCAGAGGGATGGCGTGGATGATTGATGGATAAGCGATCCCTCCCCCCCCCCCCCGACATTTCTTGTCTCGTTGAGGCTGCAGCCAAGATTTGGGCTGTCTCGTCTGTTTGGGGGTGGTGGGGTGAGCTGGGATCACGATTTTCTCACTCTGTGCCCAGAAATCATGGAAACAGCCATCCTTCGCCTCACTTTTACATTTTATAGGCTTGAACTTAAAATTCTCGTCCATGGCGCAGTGAAAAGCTTTGAAGACTTAAGGTTCTAGGATCAGTGTTGCCCCTTGGGGGATAAGTGACCTTGGGAAGGTCACTTCCCTTTACCTAGCCTGGAAAAATGAACTTTGGGGGTGGGGCGCAGTGTCGTCACGCTCGTAAGGGGGGGGGGCATCGTCCATCACCTTTTAGTTACAGGCGTGGGGACGGGGGGCGCATTACATAATTGGAATATCTGTGAAGTTCTTCGGGAACCCCTACAATGCTGACCCCCATAGTAACTGGATCCGTGCGTCCCTTTGAGTCTTACTCCTATTAGGCGCTTAATTAACTGCTGCTAGCTGATTACTGAATGAATCCCTGGCAACTACTTTCGGATTTCACCTTCATAAATTCAGACCCCCGCAATTCCTCTTCCAGGCGGAAGGAGGAATATTGCCGCGATGATTAACAATCGCGCAGTAGGGTTGCTGATGTAAAGCGATTTGCAGATGTAAAGGGCAATAAACATTCCTGAGAGGAATCCAGCGAGATTCCAGAAGTCTCGGAGGGAGCCGTGGGTGTGCGCCGCCCGGCCACGAGGGCGGGGGTGGGGCGGGCAGTGCCGCAGTGGCTCCTGCCAGGGAGCCGACTGTGGGTGTGGGGTCAACTCTTCAAGCTACTGGGTCGCGGCTACCTCCCCCCGCCCAACAGCCGCCTGTTCCCCAGTTCCTCTGGCCAAAGGAGTGTGTGTTTTTCAGAATTTCAGAGCTAGAACGCACATCAGATACTATTGCTCTAATTCAGCCTTTCAGTTTTACAAATGGGGAAACTGAGGCTCAGAAAAGTTGGTTCACTCCTGTAAGTTGCACAGCTAGTTAGAGGCAGATAAAAGCCAAGATTTCTGGCTTCAAACTAGTGTCCCTTCCACCTCCCATCTAACCCCCTCTGCTCTTGTGGCTTCGGGACCCCGTTGCCTGGCTCAAATGGTGGAATGTACAGTGACGCTAAATCCTGGCTTCAGGGCTCCCCTAAAGGGTGCCAGTGGCATGCCTCCTGCCCTACACAGCCCACAGCATGACACCAGGGGGGGTGCCGCTTTAATGTCTCTCTTCCCTTTCAGTTTCACCCAACTTCCTCTTACATTCTATATTCTATTTCTTCCCTGATTCTAAGCAGCTCAGAGTGAGAAGACTGATGCCCACCCCTGGCCTGGGGCCAGGCCAACCTGCTGATTTGAGGAGGAGTCTGGGATCCTTCACCTTTCTTGTGGTATTGGCTGTACTTGGAGCTCTAGCACAGAAGTAGCAGCTCTGCCTCCTGGTGGACATGTGAGGCAGGGTACCCTTCTCCAATTCCAGAAGCAGCATCATGGCTAGCGGAAGAGATTTTCTTTGTTCACTCTCACGGAAATAGCAAAACTTGACAGAAAAAAAAAAATCCCCGTTTTTTCTCTCTTTAGTTTATTTCTGAGGCTCTGATTGATTTGGACATAGAAAACACTTCTGTTGTCTCTCTCGCCTGGACTGCTTTTTTTCCTTCTGGCAAGTTTTGCTGTTTCCATCAGAGTGAACAAGTCTTCCTTGCCCCTTCTCTCAAACCCTATTTCAAATTCTACGTTCTTCATAACAACTGTTCTAACTCCTCTCCTATATATCTATGAAATACAGCTGTGCACAGACCCAGCACACGGCACACCCTCACATGCTGTCTTTACTGTTGCTTCCTTGAGAGCCGAGGCCAGGTCCTGGATGTCTTTTGTGTTCATAGACTCCCTAATTTCCAGCACAGGGCTGGGGACAAAACCTGCTCTCAAGCCCTTGCTGATTAATTGATTAATTTCTTCAGAAGCAACTCTAAGCCCTTCCTCTCAGTTCTTTGGGGAAATCTAGATAATGATCTAATCAGAGATAGCCTTGCACAAGAAGTAGTTTCACAAAACAGTTTCACAAGAGAACACGACTACCACCCAAAGAGGGATGAGGAAGTGAGAAGTGGACTCTCCAAAAGATGAGGAGGGTGGTGACTTGGGAAGGTCAAAGAACAAAGAACTGGGGGGTTGGGGGGTGGGGTGGGCTTTGCTCCTGGGATCAGAGAGGTGGCATAGCCTCTAGAGCTGGGTTTCTGTCCAGACTCCACCACTTGCTGTGTGGCCTTAGGCAAGTTTACTCACTTCTCTGTGCCTCGGTTTTCTCATCTGTAAAAAGAACTACTCATCCCCTAGTGATATGATGAGGATAGATTGAGCTGACATATGCAAGGTGCTAGAACAGTGCCTGGCACATAGTAAGTAAAGTGTAACAGTTTGTCAATCTGTTTTCCAATGTAGCTGTCTTGTAAATGGATTGGGGGAAGGTTACGTGATCTCTTTGTTCCCTTCTGCACTGAACTTCCTGGGCAGTGCATGAGCTATGTGGTCATGCAGGTCTGGGTGGATTCTTGTCTCTGTGACTAGCTGTTTGATCTTGGGAGATCACTCTACCTTTTGGAGCCTCAGTTTTTTCATCTGTGAAGTGGGGATAATTGTGTCTATCTCAAAAGACTGTGGATACATTACATGATTATAAAAAGTCTGACATATCAGGAGTTTAATAAATAGAAGTTACAGTTATTATTATCTATGAGAGGAGCCATATATAAAGGAGAATAGAGTCTCCAAAATCTTTGAGGTTCCAAGAAAGATGGAACTTATTGAATAGCAATGAGACCAGATCAACTGGAGCTTGGGGGTAGGCCCTGGGTCTGGGCCATGACTGGATATCACAACGTCTGAAGAAACCAGGAATGGTTTGGCTTGCGTATCAGCATTAGGAACACTTTCTGCCTGAGGGCTGTGCTGAGGGTGTGGACCTAGTGGGGCCAGGTGCCAGCCGTGGGGGCCCCTCCTTCCCACGAGGGGGGACTTTAGTAAAAGAGGGCATGGGCAGGGTGGGCCTTGGAAACCTGTTGTTGTTGAGTGTGTGTGTGTGTGTGTGTGTGTGTGTGTGTGTGTGTGTGTGTGGCAGAGCCATCCTGCCCTGGAACTGGCCTCCCAGGCCTGGCATGGCCACCCTCATGGCAGAACCTGCCTGCACAGCTCCTCAAAGCTGCCATTCCCAGCCCTGACCTGCAACATCCCAGAGAGATTGTCTACAGTTATCCGACGGGCGGAGGGGAAGGCGGGTTTTCATGGTCTTATAGCCAAAGTAACCTTAATTCCCTTCAGCTGCACGTATGGAAAAATACTAAACGGAATATACAAATGCTGTGATGCTGTCCTTTGGGTTCTTTTAGAAGGGGGAAGGAGGGTTGCAAAATCCAACGATGATAGAGTGTTGCAATCCCAGACATGTTGGGAATCACTCCTACGACCCTCAGCCTTGACGGCTGCTGGCCCCTGTGACCCACAAGGAGTGGTGTGCCCGACAGGCCAGGCTCTGCACTAAGTCAGTCGTCCGTCGGGGATCCCAGGCGGTCTTAGGAGCTGTTTGGGGGTCATGGAGGAAACTGTAAGCCTCATTCCAAACTCATGTTTCCAGCCATGGCAGCGGGGGTGGGGGGGTGGGGATGGGTGGGGGGCGCCCAACGTCTAGTACCTGGAAGCAGAACTCAAACGTGGCCTGAAGAGTCACGAAGATGCGAATATTGGTTGTCCCTGGGGAGAAAGGAATGTGTTTTTCATTTTCTTCCCTTTGCTTGTTTGTACTCTCTGATTTTTTGTTTTTGGCCAGCACACATATTGCTTTTGTAATAAAAATGTTGTTTAAATGTTCCCAGAAGAACAGTATGTTTGTTTTTCTTAATAGGTAACAATAATAAATGGAAAGGCTCAGAACTCAAACACCTCCTGGTTTTTTTCTCCCCCCTCTCCTTTCCCAAAGAAATAGTTGCTCCTGTTGAAACCTTTGAAAATTCGGATAAGCAAAATAAAGAAAATAAAAATCACCTGTAATCCTATTACAGCGGTAACCACTGCCAACAGTTTTGATTCTCCCTTTCCAATATACACTTTAGTTTTATACTTTTTAATTTATACATTGTATTTATTTTTGGCGGCTTTTGGGTCTTCCATGCTGTGCAGGGGCTTTTTCTAGTTGCAGCGAGTGGGGGCTACTCTTTGTTGCACAGGCTTCTTATTGCCGTGGCTTCTCTTGTTGTGGAGCACGAGCTCTAGGCGCGTGGGCTCAGTAGTTGAGGCACAGGGGCTCAGTTGCTCCTTGGCATGTGGAATCTTCCTGGACCAGGGCTCGAACCCATATCCCCTGCATTGGCAGGCGGATTCTTAACCACTGCGCCATCAGGGAAGTCCCAAGAATACTGTTTTATAATCTTGTATTTCTATACCATAGATCATGAACACAGATAATTTTTTCAACATGATGACTTTAATAGCTAGGCACATGGGATGCTAAACATCCAACAATTTAACCAATCCTGTTAGCAGTCAGCACCTTCGGTCCAGTTGTTGTACCTTTGGGTTGTTTCTAAATTTTTTGCTATTATAGACAAGGATGCAAATATCTTTGTGGCTAAATTTTTGTACACATCTGAGATTATTTCATTCAAGGTGGGCCAAGGGTGTACTTCTTTTTAAGGCTTTTGAAGCATAGCTGTGCAGTCAGTACAGTGTCGCATAGGACAGTGTGTAGCCCCTATTACAAATGGGAAGAGAGTATTGGTTTAACTAGTTTCTAGCTGTGCAATCTTGAGGAAATGACTTACCCTCTCTGTGCTTCAATTTCCTCAAATGTAAAACTGGAATGATAGTATCTATGGAATGAGATTGCTGTGAGGACTGGGTGAAAGAAAGTGTGTCAAGTGGTACCTGGCACAACACATGATGGGCCCTCAATAGATGGTGACTGTTTCTGATTTATACATTGTCTGTTCTTCAGGGGAAGAAGTTGTCTTGAAATTGAGGTCTGGGGACTTCCCTGGTGGTCCAGTGGTGAATAAGGCTCTGTGCTCCCAAAGCAGGGGGCCCAGGTTCGATCCCTGGTCAGGGAACTAGATCCCACATGTATGCCACAACTAAGAGTTCACATGCCACAATTAAGGAGCCAGCGAGCCACAATTAAGAGCCGGTGCAAACAAAATAAGTAAGTAAATAAATAAATAAAATTAAAAAAAAAAAAAGAAACTGAGGTCTGGTTGCCTGGGAAAGTTGGGGGGAGAACTCGAGCAGGTTTAAATGGTGAAGGAGGAAGATGCTGGGGAGCGGAAGGCAGAAGCGGACAGGTGATAGGGAAGAGGATGGTGGGGGGTAGGCTGAGGAAAGGTTAGCAGAGGAGAGTGTGGGCTTGAGCGAGAACGGGAACCCAATAGACAGGGGTGAGATGTCCACATGGGCCACTTGGAGAAGGGACCCTTGGAAACAGAGCCAGGTGCCAGTCCCTGTGCAGCCTGGGCGGCCACCTCTGTAAGATCCTAGATGCAGCCGGTGTCCTTTGGTCCCTGGCCCCTCGAGGCTGCTTTCTGCCTTCCTCTCAGTCCCACGTTGCATCACTGTGAGCCAGGCTTCTTTCAGTTCCTTGAGTGCACCATGTTCCTCCCTGTTGCGTGACCTTTGTACATTCTGTTTCCCCTGCCAGGAATGCCTACGCTTCCTGCCTAATTCCTAGGCACCCTTCAGATCTCAAGCTTAAAGCTCACTTCCTCACAGAGGCCTTCCGTGACCATGTGGTATAAAGCAGCCCCCTTCCTCCTGTCATGCTCTCATGGCCCTCTGTGCCGAGTAGCCGTGTCAAAGGTTGTAGTTATGTGTGTTTGTGGTTATTCCCCCTTGATGTCCTCACTAGGCTGAAAGCAGGAGGGCAGGAGCAGGGTCTGTTCTTTGTGTGTGTGTGTGTGTGTGTGTGTGGTTTTGCTTATTTATTTATTTTTTCTTGAAGAACTTTTATTGAGATACAATTGACATACAATAATCTGCATATATTTAATGTGTACAATTTGATTTTTTTTCTTATTAGTAATGTATGTATGGCAATCCCAATCTCCCAGTTCATCCCCCCCCAACCCCAATTTCCCCACTCGGTGTCCGTATGTTTGTTCTCTACATCTGTGTCTATTTCTGCCTTGCAAACCAGTGGATTTGTACTATTTTCCTATAGTCCGCATATATGCGTTAATATACGATATTTGTTTTCCTCTTTCTGACTCACTTCACTCTGTATGACAGTCTCTAGGTCCATCCATATCTCTACAAATGTCCCAATTTCGTTCCTTTGTTCAGCTGAGTAATATTACATTGTATATATGTACCACATCTTTATCCATTCATCTGTTGATGGACATTTAGGTTGCTTCCATGTCCTGGCTATTGTCAATAGTGCTGCAATGAACACTGGAGTGCATGTGTCTTTTTGAATTATGGTGTTCTCTGGGTATATGCCCAGCAGTGGGATTGCTGGGTCATATGGTAGTTCTATTTTTAGTTTTGCAAGGAACCTCCATACTGTTCTCCATAGTGGCTGTATCAATTTACATTCCCACCAGCAGTGCAAGAACGTTCCCTTTTCTCCACACCCTCTCCAGCATTTACTGTTTGTAGATTTTCTGATGATGCCCATTCTGACCAGTGTGAGGTGATACCTCATTGTAGTTTTGATTTGCATTTCTCTAGTAATTAGTGACAATGAGCAGCTTTTCGTGTGCCTCTTGGCCATCTGTATGTCTTCTTGGGAGAAATGCCTATTGAGGTCTGCCCAATTTTTGATTGGGTTGTTTGTTTTTTTGATATTGAGCTGGCTGAACTGTTTATATATTTTGGAGGTTCGTTTGCAAATATTTTCTCCCATTCTGAGGGTTGTCTTTTCGTCTTGCTTATAGTTTCCTTTGCTGTGCAGCTTTTAAGTTTCATTAGGTCCCACTTATTTATTTCTGTTTTTATTTCCATTACTCTAGGAGGTGGATCAAAAAAGATCTTGCTGTGATTTATGTCAAAGAGTGTTCTTCCTATGTTTTCCTCTAGGAGTTTTATAGTGTCTGGCCTTACATGTTCTTTTTTTAAAAAATTTATTTATTTATTTTACTTTTTATTTATTGGCTGCATTGGGTCTTTGTTGCTGTGTGCGGGCTTTCTGTAGTTGTGGAGAGTGGGGGCTACTCTTCCTTGAGGTGGTGCGCAGGCTTCTTATTGTGGTGGCTTCTTTTCTTGCAGAGCACGGACTCTAGGCTAGCGGGCTTCAGTAGTTGCAGAGCATGGGCTCAATAGTTGTGGCTTGTGGGCTCTAGAGCACAGGCTCAGTAGTTGTGGCGCACGGGCTTAGCTGCTCCGTGGCATGTGGGATCTTCCCGGACCAGGGCTCAAACCCGTGTACCCTGCATTGGTAGGCAGATTCTTAACCACTGCGCAAACTGGAAGCCCCCAGGGTCTGTTTTTTTACTCACTCTTATACCTCTGATGCCCAGCACATAGTAGACACTCAACAGTTACTGAAGGGGAAGAAGAATAAGCCAATTCATCTGTGACCTGTAAAACGCCTTTACATCCCCTCTTGTGGCTTTAATCCCAACCTAATTGATGTTAGCTGCTTGGCTGAAGGAACAGGAGATTTGGGGGCTGCGAGGAATACCTTAGCCAGCTCCTCTCCCATCCTTCTCTCCCTTGAGGAAGCAGGATTCCCTTTCCAAGACTAGAAACTTTAAACCAGTGCTTCTCAAACTTAAATGTGTATATAAATTACCTGGGTATCTTCTCAACATGAAAATTCTGATTCTGGGGGTCTAGGGTCCACCTTAGGGTCAGGTCCAAGACTCTGCATCTCTAACAAGCTTCCAAGTCAAACCCATGTTGTTGGTCCCAGGACCACTCTGACCAGCAAGTCTTTCAGTCTACAGCCTCTGTTTTACAGGCCACTGATTCCCCATGCCCAAGGTTGAGTCGCTGCTCCCTCTGCCGGCCACTGGGGGGCATGGCAATCATTGACCAAGTATTAGATAAAGACCACAGGCATGAATTTTAAAACTCATGCAAAATTCATGGGGAACAAGATCTTCTGCTAAAAGGAAAAGGGCACACAGATTCTATTAGCATTAGGAAAATGTACTCTTAAGAATACACTCTGGGGCTCCCTAGGTGGAGCAGTGGTTAAGAATCCGTCTGCCATAGCAGGGGACACGGGGTCGATCCCTGCTCCAGGAAGATCCCACATGCCGCAGAGCAGTTAATCCTGTGCGCCACAACTATTGAGGCTGTGCTTTAGAGCCTGTGAGCCACAACTATTGAGCCCATGTGCTGCAACTACTGAAGCCCACGCTCCTAGAGCCCATGCTATGCAACAAGAGAAACCACAGCAATGAGGAGCCTGTGCACCACAACAAAGAGGAGCCCCCGCTCACCACAACTAGACAAAGACAAAGCCTGCACACAGCAACAAAGACTCCACACAGCCAATAAACAAATAAATAATTAATTTTTTAAAAAAAAGAATGCACTCTGTAGGGACTTCCCTGTTGGTCCAGTGGTTAAGACTCCATGCTTCCACTGCAGGGGGACTGGGTTCGATGCATGCCAAAAAAAACAAAAAACAAAAAAACACTCTGTAAAGTTCCTGGAGTTTCTTTGCCATGCTAAGGCAAAGAAACTCCAGGAACTGAAGGATGTTAAGACTGGGAGATATCCTTACATTCATCTATGCAGCGATTTTCTTCTTTTGCCACTGTTGGCTTTTCCCGTTTTTTTTTTTTGTTTGTTGTTGTTGTTTTTTCCTTTATCAGGGCTGCATTATGACTTTCATGGGCCCTGGGCACTTTGAAGGCCCCTCTCTCTATAAAAATTAATTAAAAATTTCATTTTATGACTGCATTGTTATAAAGATGAATAGTCTGAGGAAGATGAATGTATAACATATCGTCCTTTTGGAAATAAAAGTTAATTTTTCCTTCTGATTTTTAAACAAAATTAAAACATTTTTGTGGGTTTCTAAAAATATCATGAGCTCCTAGCTGTGTCCTCTTGTATCAGTCCTGTTCTCCACGAGGTGGCAGAGAGTGTATTCTTAATGCTATTCGAATCTGTGTACCTACCTGTTTTTAGTGGAAGATCTTGTTCCCCAAGAATTTGTGTGAGTTTTAAAGTCCTTTCGTGCTGTCTCTCTATGTACACCCAAGACTGTACTAGATGCCTTGAGGGCCATTGTGCTGTTCAAGTAGGTGACCAGATTGAACATGTTAAATGACTTAGGCATATAATGTGTGGTGTGTTTACAATGTGCCAAGTGACTTAAACATATCACGCAAGTGTCAGAACAGCTACTATGCATGTTGGTGCCCAGGAGAGCACCAGAGTTGAGAAGGTTCTCACATCCCAGGTGAGTAGTTGGCAGATCTGGGATTTGAACCCCAGGTCTGTCTGATCCTCTCCACAGGCTGTGACAGGATATAAGATGAGGTGCCTGCTTGGATGTATATTCCCAAATGTATGTTGCATTATCAGGGCTACCCGGGGCAAGATGCCAGGGAGGACTGGAAGGTCTTAGGGAGGAGGGAGACTAGAGGCCGGCTTTGGAGCAAGGGTCACTGCAGAGATGAAATGGCAGGGAAAGACATGTGAGGCCACAGAGGTGTGGAGGTGGGGTCCCCTGGTTCAGGGGTCCATGAGGAGACTTCTCAAGTGAGAGGGAACTTAAGGTTAGGAAGCAGAGGGTGATGAGGCAGGGTGTGGCTATAAGGGGTGAGGAATTTGGGCTCAGTTTAACGCTCAGTGGGAGGTTCTTTGTTCCCTCAAGTCCTAAAACTTAGTCCTGAATTATCAATAACTAGCAAAGTTTTATCCATCTTCCCTGTCTCAGTTCCTCATGTGTCAAATGGGAGTTATGAAGCCCACCCTACTCTCTCAGAGATGCCAGGAAATTCAAATGACTGTCAGCCCCACAAGGATGGGGAGCATGTTGTCTGATTCAGGCTGTATCCCCAGGGCCTTGGCGCTCAGCACACATCTGGTGAAGGAATGGGCATCATATTCCACAAATCCCTTGAGAAGCAGCAGCAGGAAGACCCCATGGCTGGAGGAAGCGCCCCAAGCCAGAAGAGGGCGCTCTTTGGTGAAGCAAAGTTTGACGCAAGACGCCACCAGGATCTTTCTGCAGGACAGTGGATTGAGAATTTGCGTCCCTAGGCTTTGCTTTTAGCTTTGGGATGTAGGAGGTCAAATCATTCCATTCTAAATTCTTATATCTAAATCTACCTTAACTCTAGTATCCTCACTAGGAAAAGAGGCTAAAATGTAGTTTATTTTCTCTATTTCATGTTCTCTTAATGCTTTAGGCACTTAGTACAGATGTAATTATTTGTATTTGGGCGGGGGGGTGGAGCTTAAAACAGCAACCGATCTATTATATCTCATGATTTTGTGGGTCAGGAATTAAGACAGGAATTGGCTGGGAAATCCTTCTGCTCAACAAGGCAAGGGCTGATGTCTTCCATGGTATTCAGCTGGGGGAGGGGCTAGTCTGGAGGGTCTGAGATGGCTTCACTCACATGACAAGATGTCATTTAACATTTTGGGTGATTATTTGATTAATAACTGTCTTCTTCACTGGCCCAGAAGCTACCAGAGGACCGGAACTGTGTTTGTTTTTGTCTATCATTTTATCCCTAGCAGCTAGCACAGGGCCTGGCCCACTGAGGCTTAGTAAATAGTATTTGTTAAATGAATCAGTGATGTAATTCTTTTCTTTTTTTTTCTGCCGTGCCGCATGGCTTGTGGGATCTTAGTTCCTGACTGGGCATCAAACCTGGAGCCCTGGCAGTGAGAGCATGGAGTCCTAACCACTGGACTGTCAGGGAATTCCCAATTGTGTAATTCTTGTAAAAAGTGTCAGTATCCTCAGAAAAAAGGCAAAGGTAGGAGTGAATGATGATGATAGCAGCTCAGTAAGTGCCAGGACTAAGCGAAATACTGGACCACCTGGCTGGTTGGCATTCGTTACCCCCATTTACAGATGAGTTGCTGAGGCAGCCCTGATACGGCTTCAAAGGGTAGTGCAAGAGAATTGCCTTTTATGTCCCAAATCAGAGGATCTGTGGTTAACTCAGGAGACCTGGAGGCCAAGCAAGTTATTGAAATGAGTTATTTGAGAGATAAAAACCTGATGAAATGACAAAAGGCTGGAAGGGATGTTTTCAGATTAGTCACAACGTTCCAGATTCCTGCTTTTACATTATCCAAACAAACTATCCCCAATGATGAGGTGAAGATTCACTGGGATGTCTGTCACCACATTCACTTAAACTGCTCCTCAAAATCCACATCATTGTTTCTTCTTCATCCCGCGTTTATTTATTTTTGATGCTTCTGCACAGCTGGACTGTTCTGCCAACATGTTGTAATGCTTCCTTCGTTTCATCAAACAACAGGCTGGCCTGTCGTCATGAGCGTAGCATTGCAAAGCCAACGTGGGTTAGTATAGTGCCCTTGGTTGAAGTTGCTTGCGGGGTCAGAGTATTTGCCGATTATCTGATGCCCAGGCTTCCTGTGGTCTCTGCCTTGCGTGAAGAGCTCTTCTCGATCTTGTTACTGTGATGGGGGGATACCCCATGGTGCCAGGAAATTCCTGCCCAGGCAGGGAGCTGACTTCCCGGAACCCAAGGGATTCCAAGCCCAGCCCCCTGCAGCCAATCAGCAGCAGAGCTGCCTCAAACTGACAAGCAAAATGAAGCCCAACAAAAGCAGTTGGAACCCAAACAAACAGACTTGGGTGAAGCTGGGAGGGGAGTCAGGCCTGGTGTCATCCAGGCTCTGAGCCAGGCCACTGTCATGGCAACAGCCAGTCAGTTTACCAGCAGGCAGCAGAGCCAGTTCTCTGCGGGGGAAGCCCGAGTTGGGGGCCGGAGTGCCCGGGGGCGGGGGTGGGGTGGGGTGCTGTGCTCCTCCAGGTAATAGAAACCCACAGAGAAGGCACAGTCACTTGCAGAGAGTGGTTTCTTCTCTCTAGAGCCAGGCAGGCTGCCTGGGGGGCAGTGGGCTCAGAGATGCTGGCTGGCCTGAGACGGGGGGAAGGAGCCACTGAACCAGCAAAGAGGCCCCTGGAAAGGCTGGAAGGCTTTCCGGGCAGAAAGGATTTGCAGCTGTGATAGCTTTCTGGGCAAAACATGAATTGGAGTGGATCACAGAGTTCTTTAAAACAAAAAAACAAAAACAATACATACACACAGAAGCCAGTGGAGGAGAGAGAGGCCTTGGGGAACCTTAGAGGCGGCACATGAAAATGTTTTATGTCCTTCTCCAGGAGCTTGTCCTTTCCCTTCCCTTCCCCCTTCCCTCCCCCCCTTCCCCCCTCCCCTTCCTTCTTTTCTTTCTCTTTTTCTTTCTCTCTCTCTTTCTTTCTTTCTTTCTTTCTTTCTTTCTTTTCCTCTCTCTCTCTTTCTTTCTTTCTTTCTTTCTTTCTTTCTTTCTTTCTTTCTTTCTTTCTTTCTTTCTGTCTTTCTTTCTTTCTTTCCTTCCTTCCTTCTTTCTTTCTCTCTTCCTGTCTGTGGTCTTTCTTTCTTTCTTTTTCTTTCTTTCCTTCCTTCCTTCTTTCTCTCTCTTTCTTTCTTTCTTTCTTTCTTTCTTTCTTTCTTTCTTTCTTTCTTTCTTTCTTTCTTTCTTTCTTTCCTTCCTTCCTTCCTTCCTTCCTTCTTTCTTTCTGTCTTCCTGTCTGTGGTCTTTCTTTCTTTCTTTCTTTTTCTTTCTTTCCTTCCTTCCTTCTTTCTCTCTCCCTTTCTTTCTTCCTTCCTTCCTTCCTTCCTTTCTTTCTTTCTTTCTTTCTTTCTTTCTTTCTTTCTTTCTTTCTTTCTTTCTTTTTCTTTCTTTCTTTCTTTCTTTCTTCCTGTCTGTCACCTTTCTTTCTGTCTTTCTTTCTTTCTCTCTTTCTTTCTTTCTTTCCTTCTTCCTGTCTGTCACCTTTCTTTCTGTCTTTCTGTCTCTCTTTCTTTCTTATGATGACCACAATTGAAGTCATTATTTGGAGCAATGCACAGCATGCAGTGAAAACAAAACATTAGAAAACCTCTGTTTTGCAGGGCAGGGCCTAAAAGTTGTTCATGTCCACGAGAGCAGGTTACTTTAAGCTAAAGAGGAGACTCCCTTTCTGGCTAAAGTGCAACATTAGCCAAAATAAATGCAGTGGAGGAAAGAAACTTGGTACCTTCCTCCAGAAATCTTGCTGCAGAAGTGTCTGTCATACAAAAGGACAAATACTGTATGATTCCTTTCACATGAGGTTTCTATTTTTTTTAATTAATTAATTTATTTGGTTGCACTGGGTCTTAGTTGTGGCAGGAAGGCTCCTTAGTTGTGGCATGCAAACTCTTAGTTGCAGCATGCATGTGGGATCTAGTTCCCTGACCAGGGATCAAACCCAGGTGGCCTGCACTGGGAGCTTGGAGTCTTTTTTTTTTTTTTTAAAAGAGCTTGGAGTCTTAACCATGCGCCACTAGGGAAGTCCTCCACATGAGGTTTCTAGAGTGGTCACCTCATAGAGACAGAGAGTAGAACGGTGGTAGCCAGGGGCTGGGGGAGGGGAGGATGCGGCATTATTGTTTAATGAGGATGGAGCAGCAGTTTGGGAAGATGAAAGAGCGCTGGAGATGGGCGGTGGTGGCATTTGCCCAATGATGTGAGTATACTTAATGCCATTGAACTGTACACTTAAAAATGGCTAAAATGGTAAATTCTACATCATACATATTTGACCATATATACATATTTTTTATATATATGTGTGTGTGTGTATATATATATATATTTTTAAGTGTCTGTCAGTTAAAGACTGTCTTCTTGTTGTACCAGGAGACAGAGGCATTTGCTTGGATGTTGACCCCCAGGGCTTATTGGCTCAGCTCTCTGAGCCTCTGCTGTGCCATTCATTAAAGAGACATATCTACCTTTGGCCAATAAGAAAGAATGGACGTGAAGGCATTTAGTGAACAGAAGTGCACCACAAGAACGTGAAATGTGATTAAGATATTTTTTCAAAATTCATTTTTTTAAATTTATATTTTATTTTATTTTATTTATTTTTTTATTTTTGGCTGCATTGGGTCTTCGCTTTTGCACACAGGCTTTCTCTATTTGTGACAAGCAGGGGCTACTCTTCGTTGCGGTGTGTGGGCTTCTCATTGCCGTGGCTTCTCTCTCTTTTTTTTCTAAAGCTCTTTATTGGAATATAATTGCTTTACACTGTTGTGCCAGTTTTTGCTGTACCACAGAGTGAATCAGCTGTATTTATACATATATCCCCATATCCCCTCCCTCCCGCAACTCCTTCCCATCTTCCCTATCCCAGCCCTTTAAGTCCTCACCCCTCCTCGAGTGGATCTCCCTGTGTTATGCAGCAGCTTCCCGCTAGCTATCTATTTTACATTTGGTAGTGTATATATGTCAAAGCTACTCTCTCACTTGTGGTGGCTTCTCTTGTTGTGGAGCATGGGTTCTAGGCACATTGGCTTCAGTAGTTGTGGCGCATGGGCTCAGTAGTTGTGGCTCATGGGCTCTAGAGTGCAGGCTCAGTAGTTGTGGTGCACGGGCTTAGTTGCTCTGCGTCGTGGGGAATCTTCCCGGACCAGAAATCAAACCCATGTCCCCTGCATTGGCAGGCAGATTTTTATCCACTGTACCACCAGGAAAGTCCCCAAATTCATTTTTAATGTATCCAAATGCCAAGGGGCAAGTTGAGAGGGGAAAGGGGGAGCTTTGAGGAAACTAAGGAAAGGATTATATTTGGCAGTGAAGGGAACTGGAAAAAGCCCACATGTTTTAGGAGAGTAGAGGAGAATTTGGGGCTCATTCTCAGAGGCCAGGAGGTATGACCAACTTGGACTGTCACAGCAATTTAAAATACTTCTCCCTTTTGCTCTGCCTAAATTGAGAAACCAGTTAAGCATACCCATCAGGAGGAAATGAAATGAAATGAAACAATGTCAAAACATCACCTCTCAAATTTCATGAAGGGAAATGGTACAGTTACAACACGATGCTGGGTCGAAGTTTATGGGATCTCGAACCCAAATGCATGGTGGAACTCAAGTTACCATCAGAAAGTCCCATTAACTGTCAACAATCTATTTAAAGCAACTTTTTTTTTTCCGTTTAAAGATATACACCATTCACCACCACTACCACTTACCAAGCATCTGTTCCATTAATTAGCATAAATTAGCATGTGCCAAGCACTTGTAAAGTATATACCACTCTAAACGTGGTATATACCTTATCTTTTCCTTCCTCATAAGATCCATGCAAGGTGAATCTTTTTTTTTTAATTTTTTAACAACTTTTATTGAGATACAATTGACATACAATAAACTGCATATATTTAAAGTGTACAATTTGATATTTTTTTCTTATTAGTAATGTGTATATGGCAATCCCAATCTCCCAATTCATCCCCTCCACCCCTGCTTTCCCCGTGTGGTGTCCGTATGTTTGTTCTCTATAACGGTTAATCTTTTTTATAGATAACAACCTGAGGCTTGTGTTTGAAATTTTTTTTTTATAAATGAATTATTGTTAATATTTTAATTGACTCAGCTATTTAATTCGACTATATTTTTGGAATAAATTTTGTTGTTTTCTAAAATGTTCTCAATTAGATACTTTTCTAGATTCTCCAATATTTTTTTTTTCAATTTTTTATTTTTTATTTTTTGCAATAAACTGCATGTATTTATAGTGTACACTTTGGTATCCCAGTCTCCTAATTCATTCCCCCTCCAACCCTCCCCACTTTCCCCACTTGGTGTCCGTATGTTTGTTCTCTACATCTGTGTCTCTATTTCTGTGGAATTTTTTTTTAAGTATGTATTTATTTATTTTGGCTGTGCCAGGTCTTACTTGCAGCATGTGGGATCTTCGTTGCAGCATGCGGACACTTAGTTGTGGCATGCATGAGGGATCTAGTTCCCTGACCAGGGATCAAACCCGGGACCCCTGCATTGGGAGCTCAGAGTCTCACCCACTGGACCGCCGGGGAAGTCCTTCATGTTTGAAATTTGTTCTTTCTGGTTCTTTATTTCCTTATCCATAAAATGAGAATAACGTTACAGCTAGAGAACTGAAGAAGCTCGCCCCAAACCACACAGCTGTAAGTAGTAATGTCAGGATTTGAACTCATGTCCATCTGACTTCAAAGCTCTGCCCTGGAACACAACACTACACTGGAGAAGACACTATCGCTGAGAAGCTTATGAAACAAAATTGGTAATGAATATTCTGCTCTGAGAGCAACTGGAACGAGCAAGCAGTAAACTGCTTTACTGTGACGTTGTGTGATGTCACAATGGCATGTGATGAGGAAGCCATGAGCATCATGTGTTAGCAGGGATCTGGCTCTAACACTGGTTGAAACCCATGGGTACGGAATATGAAATCATGCTTGGCTGTGTTGTGCATGTGTGTGTTGTGTGTCTTGTATGTTTTGTTCTGTGTGTATTATATGTTGCATGTGTTGTAGATGTGTTGTGAGTTTAATTAATTAATTAATTTAATTTGTTGGCTGCTTTGGGTCTTTGTTGCTGCGCACAGGCTTTCTGTATTTGCGGAGAGTGGGGGCTACTCTTTGTTGCGGTGTGTGGGCTTCTCATTGCAGTGCCTTCTCTTGTTGCAGAGCACAGGCTCTAGGCGTGTGGGCTTCGGTAGTTGCAGTGCATGGGCTCAGTAGTTGTAGCTCACGGGCTTAGTTGCTCCGTGGCATGTGGGATCTCCCTGGACCAGGGCTGGAACCCATGTTCCCTGCATTAGCAGGCAGATTCTTAACCACTGAGCCACCAGGGAAGCCCTTGTGTTGTGTGTTTAGTTGTTTGTGGTTTTTTTGTGTGTATGTGTGTATTAAGTGTACATGGGTGGTTTGTGTAAGTGAGGGAGACTTGCATGTAGGCCGACTTCTTCAACAACAGAGACCAGATGTTGCCACAGCCAGCACTCACGCAGTGCTCCCTATGAGCCTGGTGCTCCTCGCAGTGCTGTGCGTATAATAACTCACTCATCTTCACAACAGTCCTGTGCAGTCACTGGCAACAGTATCCTCATTTTTTGTATGATGATATGAGGCACAGAAAGATCAATCAATTTGCCCTCGGAACCACCCCCCCCGGCCCCCCCCTCCTCCCCCCGCCTGGCTTGGATTGTAAGAGATAGAGCTGGGATTTGAACCCAGGGAAATTGGCTTCAAATTCTGTGGTCTTTTATTCTTAATTGGCACCCCCTGATCACCACGTGAGATTGGGTGGAATTAGTCTCCTCATCCTGCGGCTGGAGAGCCTGTGGACACACGTGGCTAAGACAATCAGCACTCAGTCAAACGTTAGCCGAGGTGAGCTGACCATTGCTGGCCTTGTAGTGGGTGTGCGATTTCTACCAATGTAATAATTATTAAGAAGTGAAAAGATTGCTGAAAAAATCTTGCAAATGTGAAATGTGTATAGACAAAGTGGTTTCATTGATTTGTTCCCTCTAAAACTAGGGACTGCCTACTGATGACCAGTATATATGGATCAGATGTTCTCTAGGGCAGAGGTCCCCTACCCAGGGACTGTGGACCAGTACCGGTCCTCAGCCTGTTAGGAACCGTGCCACACAGCAGGAGGTGAGCGGCAGGCCAGTGAGCTGAAGCTTCATCTCCCGCTTCCCATCACTCCCCGTCAGTCGCATTACTGCCTGAACCATCCCCCCACCCCATCCCCCCTCCACCATCCGTGGAAAAATTGTCTTCTATGAAACCAGTCCCTGGTGCCCAAAAGGTTGGGGATCGCTGCTTCAGGGCATGAGGACAGTCTGATTTCTTTGAGATAGGATGGCATTTCCCTTCTTGCCTTTCTCCAAATGCCTTCCTGGGGCCTGTCACCTTGCAGCTGTGGATAGCAGAAGGAGGTCTTTGGTAATGCCGTTCAAGGTGGAGGAGGAGTGTGAGCCTGTTACTATAGCAACACAAAGGAGATGGTTATCATCCATTATCCATCCATTCACCCCTTGAACAAATGTTTATTGAGCACCTTTTATGTGGCAGGCACTGTTTTAGGCATCAAAAACTCAGTGATGAATGAGATAAAGTAGTTCCTCTTGTGGAACATTTATTCCAGTGGAGAAAAGAGACATCAAATAAATCAATAAACAAATATAAAAACAATAGAAGTCCAGATAGAGATAAGGCTATGAAGAAAATAAAGCAGGAAAAGAGGAGAGAGAGTGACTGGAGTGGAAGTGGAGGCATATTTTAGACAGTGTGGCCATAGAGGGTCATCTGAGGCTCTGCAAAGAGGTTAATCTAATTTCACAAAAAATCTGATTATCTTACACATACTCCATCCCAAGGCCAGACTGCACTCTAAGTAGGGCTGCTTTCTTCTTGTTCACCTTTTCCCACAGGATTTGAGGGGGACCCATTTTCTTAAACCCTCAGCAGCAGAATGGAGGTGGAACACGGACATTTTCAGAAGGGGAAAAGGGAAAGGTGAAGCCAGACCCTGGGGAGGGAACAAAAAGTTCAAGGGATTGGAGACCCATGAGATGAAGCATGTAGTGAGTGTTCATTGATTACCTACTCAATATCCATTCCACTCTCCCCACTTCCAAACAGCGCCCAGATTCTCCTCCTGGGTTTGGGTGGGATGTCAAGAGGGCTCTTGACTGTTCTAAGCCAATCAGGAAAATATCAATCCTTTTGACTCTGTGATTGGTTCAGATGGAAATGTGAAGTGTGATGCTTGAGTCTTCTGATGGATGTGGAAGTGAAATTCTCTCCTCTCCTGGTGTAGACACGGATACAGGTGGCCATAG
This sequence comes from Hippopotamus amphibius kiboko, assembly GCF_030028045.1. NCBI lineage: Eukaryota > Metazoa > Chordata > Mammalia > Artiodactyla > Hippopotamidae > Hippopotamus > Hippopotamus amphibius. The sequence continues at coordinate 160,762,296 of NC_080189.1, forward strand.
GTCCACTTGTGACCTTGATGGAAGCCATCCTGAGGATGAAGCCACCACATGGAAGAAGGCAGAGGGCAGAGAAGCGGAGCTAGACTCTGAGTTGCTCTTGAAACCCATAGCACTGGATTTTTCCCTTTGTGAACCAATTCATTCATTCAAAACATTCCACATGCTTGTTATTTGCTAGATATTTTCCATATGCTTGGGAAAACCCCCCTTCCAGTTTTCGTTGGCTTTTCTTTTACTAGCATGGGAGGAGTGGTGGGCCGACGGTCATTAGAGTTGGACTGCTTGGGTTTAAATCCTGGTTCCGCCACTCCCTGGCTGTGTGACATCAGGCAAGTTATTTAACCTTTCTGTGCATCAGTTAACACATGCAAAAGGAGATAATTCTGGTGTCTATCTCATCAGATTGTTGTGAGAATTAAGTGAGACAAGGTGAAAGGTGTAGAACAATACGTCTGTGACATGCCACCCAGATCACATTTTGAGAACAGAGGACTTACTTATCCAGTTACTGGGGGTGCTCAGTTGCCAGTCCTTTACAAGGATTGCCCCAGTTGAAGGTGATCACTTTACTCAAGGCCATGGCCTTTTTAGGGGAATAGTTTGCATCCGATGACTCATCTGTGAGGAGCTATAAAGGCCTGGACCCCTTGCCTCCACTCAGGACAACTCTGAGAGGACACCCCTGTTCTAGAGCTCTCAGGGGTTGATGGAGGCTTTTGTTGGGCCTCCATCTCAGCTCTTTCTCCCTCTGTCCAGTCCTGCTTCTTTTCCCTCCCTTCCTGCAGGTGTTGGTCCAAATAGCATATCCTGCATGCTGGCCTCAGAGTTTGCTTCCTGGTACCCAGACTATGACTCAGTAAATGTTAGCTGCCATCATCATCATCCAAAAGCATCCGAAGTGAGAGAGAAAATAAGAGAGAGAGGGCAAAGCGGAGAGGTGTTCCTACTAACTGGGAAAGGCTGGCCATATATGTGGTTTTAAAGTCGCATGGCAGCAGGATTTTGCTTTCTCAGATCTGGAGAGATACCAGGACCCTGGTGTTCACAGCCTGACTCTGGCAAATAAAAACCGGGATTTAGCTCTAAATCCTGTTCTGAGTTTGCTGGAGGAGGAAGCTTGCTTCTGTCCTCCAGCTTTCTAAGTCAAGTGATGGTCATGCAGAAAAGCAGACTGGCTGTGCTCCTCCTTAAATGTTAATAGATTCAATTGAACCCCACAAGCATCATTCGGGGGCCCACCATGGGCAAGCACTGTGTTTGTGCGTGTGCACGTGGGGGGATGGGGAGAGAGACAGAGGTAGCATAAAATATAGAGATAAGAAAGGCAGGCTCCCTACCATTTGGAGGGGAGATAAACCATGTTGCCAAATAACACGTTGCATGGCACGATGGTGTGTGCATCAGATTTAGAACCAGATGGACCAGTGCTCAAATCCTAAGTTGAATCCTCGTTCTCTTACTGAAGAACATAGTTTTTTATTAGGAGAAATACAAAGAGTGATGGGCACCAGTGTGTAGGAGGTGGTAATTCTGAAAAAGGGAACTGTCTTGGGTTTGCTGTGTAATTTAAGAATATTCAACTTTGCCATAGAAAATGAGAGAAGTTATATACAGAAGGAAGTCGCTTATGAGCTTACATACAGATAGAATAAAGAGAAGGTGTATGTGTTGAATAGAGATAAAATGATGGAAGAAATGAGAATGTTACTTATCGACAGAGGAGTGAAAAGACCAAGTAAACCTTAAATATTCACGAGGCTCGGATTGTGTCTTCTCATATGGAAGCAATGTCACTCCCCAGATGGCCACCTAATGGTGACATGGGTAGAAACTATGTCCAGGAAACCTAGATAAAATCCATAACTGCTCAGCAGATTAACTGGGGTGCTGCAATGTGACCAGGGGTACCTCCCCCTGAATCTTCCCAATAGAGGCAGTTTTTGCCTGGGCTCCAGGCGCCGTATTCCAGCTGATCCTCTTGTCTTGGCTTCACCTCTGAGCCCTGTAGCCACACCAGTAGGAGGGAAGGCTGCCATGGCAGAGAGAGAATGAGATATGTGAATGTGTGTAATCCAGGATTTAGGTAGGTGACCCTTCTACCTGCTTGCATGTATCCCAGTGTGTTTACCTGTTCCTTGCTTCTCACTGTTTTGAATTGATTAAATAAATTGTGTGATTCAAGCATCATAATTTGACCTGCAAGCCTTTCTGCTCTGTGACCTCTGGGACAGCCTGCGTGGAGGTATAGTTGGAGTCTACCATTGCCTTAAGGTAATTTCCCAGATGAGAGGGGAGACTTAGGTGATGTTTCCTGGAAGACAAGGCTGAGCAAGAGATTCTTGTGGGAGTGGGAGGGAGTTTCTTGTGGGATTTTTGAGGGAGTTCTCTCCAGAGAAAAAGTCTGTGAGAAAGTGAGGAAAACAGGAGAGGAGATGGGAAGAGGCCACATGAAGATGAAGTTTTGCTAAAGTGTAACCTCAGCTCGGTCACATGGGGAGCTCTGGATTGTGGGTGGCACCACAGATTTGGCCTCCCTAAAGGCAAGAGCCCCAGTCTTTTGTACCTTGTACTTGGGGATGATGCGCCAGCTTAGAAAAGGGGTCTGGGTGGGGTACCAACAGCATCTGCTACAGGTGATCAGCCCAGGTAAGTCACAGGGGCAAGGGAGGGAAGAGAGAACTTAGTAGGTTGGGAAAGTAGTGAACAGGGATTGGAAAGGCAAGGTGCAATGACTTGGCAGGATCTGAAAGCCAGAGCAAGAAATTAAGACCTGATTCCACAGGTAGGGAGTCATAGGGAGCCACATGTGTGTTCTTGAGCACGTGTGTGATTTGGAGCAGAGCTTCGGAAGAGCTGTATGGTGGTGTCACATGTTAGGAGGAAGCTGCTGGCAAAGAGAGCAGCTGGGCCTGGCTGGGCAGTAGCTTAGAGCATCTTCCTCCTCTGTGGCCTGTGGGTAACTCTATATACTCAGACGGCTACTTCCCAGGGTCCCAGATTTGCAGTCATCTCCCTGGCCTCAATCTTACAGAGCCTCTGTTCTCTTAAGAATCAGCCTTGGGACATCCCTGGTGGCCCAGTGGTAAAGAATCCGTCCTGCAATGCAGGGGAGAGTGTTCAGTCCCTGGTCAGGGAACTAGGATCCCACATGCCACGGGGCAACTAAGCCTGTGCTTCACAACTACAGAGCCCACATGCCCTGGTGCCCACGTGCCACAACTAGAGATAAGCCCATGAGCCTCAGTGAAGAGCCAGCGTGCCGCAGCAAAAGATCCCACATGTTGCAAGGAAAACCTGACGCAGCCCAAAAAAATATAATAATAATAAAATAAATAAATAGATAAAATAAAGTAAATACTAAAAAAAAAAAAAAAAAAGAATCAGCCTTGTCTGGAAAGAAAAGGAACTGGTACCAAACGCCCAAGAGGTAAGCCTCCCTTAGCCAGATGGGGGGTAGGCAAGGATGGGGAGAGCTACACTGCTGAAGGCTCTCCCTCAGAAAGGACACCTCATAAAAAGCTCAGCAGCACATCCAGGTTGGCTGCGGAGGGCTGACTAATGCCGGAGTTGTACAAATGGGTCTCGCTCCAAGTGGGGTTACCTGATCTCTAAGTAATATAGAGCTTTTAAGACTTTGGCTTTTATCCGAGGCACTGTGGCCACCTGGTCTGAAGGCTAAAGATTCTTGGCCTCAGACCAAGCCACCCTCTATACAATGATCCTTCCTCTGTGCAGAAGTTTTGACTGTCCATCAAGGCCTTAAGGACAGTGGTTCTTAAAATCCAGCCTTAGAAACACTCCCCGAAATGCTTCCTAAATGCACAGGTGTCTGGGTCCCACCTGCAAAGATTTGAACTCAGTAGGTGTGAGGTGTGGTGAGGGATTTACATTTTAAATAATTACCCTGGTGACCAGGAATAGGTGGTCTTAACAATTTAATTGGGGGTAGGGAAAAAGACCCAGCATTTATTTACTCAGGAAACACAACAGCCCTGTGAAGTAGGTAATATTATTTTCATTATTCTCAATTTACAGATGGATAAACTTAGGTTCAAAGGGTTTCACTAAACTGCTCAAGGATCAGAACTAGCAAATGACAAATCTAGAATTCTCACCCACTGAACTCTGCCGCTATGTGAGATCTGGAAAAAGAGCAATAGGAGATCTAGCTGACTGCACACATATACAGGCTTATGCCCTGACGCCCTCCAATATAAGCCCACTGTAACCAGGCCAATGGTATCAGTTAGGAGCAGGCTGGGTTATGCTGCAATAACAAGTGAGCCACCAAGTGCATTTCTTGCTCACATTACATGGCCATTCAGGCCAGCAGGGGGCTCTGTTCTTTACAGTCACTCAGGGATCCAGGCTGATGGTCTTGACACGTGCTTCCACTGACACACCAGTAGGGAGAGAGGACACTGGCTCTTGAGCTGTACATTTCTGTCTGGAAATGACACGGGTGTCACCTCAGCTCAAATTTCATTGGCCAAGTAAGTCCCACAGCCTAAGTTCATCAGGGTGTAGAAATGTAAACAAGAGTGTAGTTCACCAGGCCAACCTGCTCATCAGACCCTGATAGGCCTTCTTTCTCATGTCTCTGCTGTTGCATCTGTCTGAACTGTCCTGGCCCTGCTTCTCGGTCAGGCTAACTGGACTCAGGTGTCTAATTCTAGACTCACTTGCCACCAGCTCTAGGCAGCCTTTCCCAAACTACCCAGGCTGGTTTATGTGCCCCAGTGTCCGGGCCCCCAGAGGACCCCGGGTTGATCCCCATTAGGGCATATTTTATTGCATTGCAGTTGTCACTCATCTGTCCCCCAGCCCACTGGGCTGAGGGCTCCAGGGTAATGGGGATGTGTAGTCGTGACAGGCCTTGCCGCTTCAGCCCCTGGAAGGCAGGAGATGTGCAGGAGCTCAGGGGCAGAAGATCAGAGAGATGAAGAGCTGGGTTCTGGCTTGCGGGAGCTGCCTTCCTTCCCCCCTAGGAACAGGAGTGCAAGGGGCTTTAGAAAATGGGGAAGAGGAAGGCATGAAATCTATGACTTCGGGATGAGCCAACTGCAGATGGGGAAGAAAACCCCCTGCAGAGGGAGTGGGCTTTTTCCAAGGCTTTACTGCCCATCATGGAAAGACTTGCCTCAAACCCAGGTTAGTCACTGCCCGGAGCTGGCTGTGTCACCATAGGGTGAACTTTGAGTCCGAGGGGAGGGCATGCTGCAGCTGGGGGAAAATCCTTGCTGTCCTCTGGGGCCGCTGATGCCCATTAAAGGTCATTGTTAGCAAAGGTCCAGGTGTTAGTGGTCCCTTCAGAGGGAGCTGCCTGAGTCCTCTCCTGTCACAGCCTCTGGGGCTTGGGGAAGGCTAACTGGGGTCGAGAACAGGGATGGAGGCCTGTCTAGCATGAGCATTGGACGGACTCTGATACAGGCCTCTGCAAGGTCTGGGTCACTGCTGGGTGCTCACGCCTGGAGGAACCACAGAAGAGAGGAAAGGGGCCAGGGCTGTGCATGGGGGTGAAGCACGTGGCCTCCAGCTGTACAAGGCTGGGTCCGCCACCGCCACCCACCCTCATGGGCCCTCTTCCTCCTGCTTCTCACCTCACACTTTGGGCTCCGGGGGATGAACCATCTTTTAGTTCTCAGAGTACTTCCCACTTCTCTCACTTCTGGGCCTCTGTGTGCTTTCACCACGACACAGATCTCGGCCTCTTCACTTATTTTTCCATAAGAAATTCAACTCTTCAAGTGTTTTGTCTCTTTGTGGTGTGGCTTTCCCTAAAGTTTGAGGGAGGGGGCTGTTCCAGGGTGGGTCCCATTGTGTGGTGACCAGCACTCACCTCACCCCTTCCTTTCCATCCTCCCACCTTCCCACCTGGATCCCCTGGGAGCCCACATCTCCCTTCCTCCACCATGCACATAATTCTCCCCCCTTCCTCTAAAGCCTCAGGGCTACCAGACGTCCTGGACTCAGAGATGCCCCTTGACAAGAGTGCCGGGCTTCCTCACCCTGCTGTGCTTTCCCCCCCAGGGATCATGCACTTGGTATTTTCTGCCTCCTCCCCCTCGACTGTAAACTCTTTGAGCATAGGATTCTTTCTGAGTCCTCTCATGTCACAGCCTCTGGGGGCCTGGGGAAGGCTAACTGGGGTCAAGAACAGGGATCAAGGCCTGTCTAGCAGGGGCATTGACCTGACTCTATCCCCGGGACCCAGAACAGTGTAAGTGGACGCAGAGTCATCACTTAAGGAATGTCTGTTGACTGACTTACAGCCTGAAAGAATAAAAGCTCTGTTGTCAGAGAGACCCAGGTACCACATCCAGCTCTCTAGTCTCCTAAATCTAATTTAATCTAGTCCCAGCCCATGTTTTTCCCTTTCTGATAATCTGGAAACCTGACTATTTTTTCTTTTCTTTTCTTTTCTTTTCTTTTCTTTTTTTCTTCTCTTTTCTTTTCTCTTCTTTTCTTTTTGTTATCAGGGATCCTATTTATTTATTTTTATTGAAATATATATTAAAATACATTTATTTTTATTGAAATATATATATATTCTTTTAAAGATTCTTTTCCACTATGGTTCCCTGTGCTATACAGTAGGTCCTTGTTGTTTATTTTATATATAGTAGTGTGTATATGTGACTCCCAAACTCCTAATTTATTCCCCACTTTGGTGACCATAAATTTGTTTTCTATGTCTGTGAATCTATTTCTGTTCATTTGTATCCTTTTTTTAGATTCTACATGTTAGTGATATCATATGGTGATATTTGTCTTTGTCTGACTTACTTCATTTAGTGTGATAATCTCTAGGTCCATCCATGCTGCTGCAAATGGCATGATTCCATTCTTTTTTTCATTTTTTTCATTATATATATGCATGTCACATCTTATTTATTCAGTCATCTGTCTTGGCTTTTGTAAATAGTGCTGCTAGGAACATTGGGGTGCATGCATCTTTTCAAATTAGAGTTTTCTCTGGATATATGCCCAAGAGTGGGATTGCAGGATCATGTGGTATGTATATCTTTTCTTATTTCTCTGGAATTAGTTCCCTAGCCCAATGGGAAGTGTCATCTCTTCTCCAAAGGAGTAGCAAACTCCGTAACCATTGCCAAGCCACTTACACAAGCCCACTACTGGATAAGTGGCAACGGGGATGGTCAGATTCAGGCTGTCCCGAGGCCAAGGGCACTGGTTCGTCAGTCACACTCAACCTGCAGGGGTTCTGTCTGGCCTGCGGATGCCTTTATTTTATTTAAAAAAATTCAGCCAACATTCAGAAACTGAGACATTTTGCAGAACAGCTCAGTAGGTCTGGCCACAGTGGGCCTGTGTTCCAGCACAGCACGGCCCCTGAGCTGAGACACTGCCCTGTGTTAGTTCAGCTCTCTGATTTGCCAAGGCCCTCACCACTCCTGTAACATTTGTTTTGGTGCCGCCTGAAATAGAGCACACACGTGGTAGCTTGTCTCCTCACACTAGCTGTGGGATTAGAGCAAGGCTCTCAACTTCCCTGAGACCCCTCCATCTTCAAGATGGAGTTCCCCATTGCTCCCCTGAGTCTGGGGTGAGGACTGGATGAGAAGGTCCTTGGGAAGCAGAAGGAACTCTGCTCTGTTCCCCATGTGCTGCTCTTCCACTTCCTCTCCTCTTCTCCAGCCTTCCCAGACCCAACTGCTTCCATTTTTGGAAGCTGCTCTCTAATGGGCCCAGGTGGGTCTTTGCGTGGCAGCTGGATCTGCCTTGCTAGGTTGGGAGGGCTGGGGGAAACCATTTGCTGCTGTTGCCCCTGCATCAGTATGAGGTCACTAGCTGGGAAGGATGCGTATGTCACGGGGAAGGCATGACTGGGGTGCAGGAGGGGCTGGGCTTGGCCTCAGAACGACTAAAAATGAGGTTTGAAAGGTGGCCAACCACCTCCCTCAGGTGACCACCAGATGGGTGGTTGCCACTGAAAAGTCTTTCCTTTCTAATCCTGAGGTTCCTTGTTCGAGAACCAGGTGTGACAGCCACTCTCGGTGAAGTCAGCTGGGTTTGCTCAGCTTTGCTGGGAAATAGCTACTTCTTTCCTTCTGGGGCTATTAAGCTAGTGCACCTTTTAAAAGATCTCAAACTTTTAGTGCTTTCTTTTTTTTTTATTTTTTATTTATTTTTATTTTTTTGGGGGTACACCAGGTAGTGCTTTCTTGAAATAGAGTATTCCTCCCATTCCAAAATGAATTGTGCTTCAAATGGATTTCCCCAAATTTTCTTTGTTTTGCTTATAAAAGTAATCCTTTCGTGTTAATTTAGAGAAAAATTTGGGAGATGCATAAAGACACAGAAGGAAATGAAAACCTCTCATAATCACTTGTTAATATTTTGGTTTACGTCATTCCAGATTTTTTTCTTTGTACTGCCAATCATATTTATGTATATCCATATATGTACTTTCTACATGTACTTGCTGGGTCTTATTTTACATACTATTTTATAATACACAACATAAGTCCCGGCAAATAGTAGGCAATAAATATCACCAAGGCTAATAAGTATCACTTATCGAGTGCTTACAATACGCCAGGCACGATGTGAGGTGTTTTACGTGCATTATCTCATTTAGTCCTAATAACAATCCTATGATTGTTTACTCATGTTTTACAGATGGGAAACTCAGAGAAGCTCAGAGGGACCAGAGAGGTTATGTCACTTGTTACAAATGTAGTCAGTGAGATGGACAATTACTGATTTTTGTATTTTGGTATGAACGAAATGCACACTTGCTTGTTTAAAGCTTTCTCAAAAACGATTTAAGCAGTGCCTTACTGCCTACTCAGGTGAGATCTTTTACTGAGAAATATATAAAACGTGTTCTGGTCTTAGAGGCAAGAAGTCTGGTTCTGCAACTGACTGGTTGTATGGTCTGGGGCAAGTACCTTAACCTCCCTGACCCTCAGTTTTCTGGTCTACAAAATGGGATTTGTGTGGGCAGAAGGGTTAGTATTGTGCCTGGCATATTGGAGCGTTTGGTATGACTGAAAAATATTGACGGCAATTGGAAAAACATCAAGAAGTCAAAGGCACATAACATGAGCCTTTAAAAGGCTCGCCCATGGCATTTCAGGGCGAGATCAGCCAGTGTGGGGCTGATGGGGTTATGATTTTGGTTGGTGGTAAGTGTCTCCCTGCCCCCCTTCACAAGGCCATGTTCACTTTCTAGGAAAGACTTCTGAACTGCAGCAGTAAGACTACTTATCAATTTCTCTTTTAGAAAGAGGTAATATCTCAATATGTCCAATTCCTAAAGTAGCCATTTGCATCTCTAAAATTTTTGTGGTTTAAATAAAAATCAATGGCAGGGGAAAATGAAAAAGCACAGGATAGCTGAATTTGAATAAATTTGAATTGTATTGCAATTAGGGGTCTCCCAATTTCCCTCCTTACTGTGGCTGGTTAACTTCTCTGAGTCTCAGTTTTTCCAAGTGTCAGTACCTCCTTCTTCAAGATAGTGTGGGGCAAAAAACAATATGTGTGAAGGTTTTAGCTCAGGGTCTTGGTCATAATAAATAATACCCTTTATGAGGCTGTATATATGAGGTGGTGTAGAACACAGGCTTTGAGGTTAGATCTGGGTTAGAATCCTAGCTCTGCCTTTCACTGGCTCTGTCACTTTGGACAAGTTATTTTGCCTCTCTGAGCCTCCCTCATGGGGTTTGTATAGCCAAGCACTAATGTATGTAATATCTGACCCAGAGCAGACATCCAACATCAAATACTGTAATGAGGTCCTCCTTGCTGTCTCCTGGTCACATCACTCTTTGCCTTTTTGATCCTTGTAAAGCCTGAACTACATAACATAGCACTTGATTATATACTGCCTGTGTTGTCCTCTCGTTTTTTTCTCATGTGCTTAACTCTGGCTCTTTTCACGAGGCTCAGACCCTTGAAGGTGCCATCTGGGACATAGACTTCTTTAGTATTCCTTCCAGGGACTCATATATGTGCAGGCACAATAAATCTTTGCTGTCTTGAATTGCATCTGACTGATGACTCTTTCTCTTGTTGATTTCTCAAGGTTTCTCCCAGATTGAGCTAAAACCCTTGGGAAAAATTGCAGCAGCCTGCCCGAGTCCCCAGCGACCTGAGCTCTTGGTTATGCTGAAAATGACAAATGGAGAAGCTGAAGGGTCTGAGTGCCACCGCAAGCATCTGACAGCTAAGGAGAGGGGCCACTCAGCCTCCCTCCCTGGCCCTCCCAGCCACCTGACTCAACAGCGGTGCCTGTGGCTTTGTGGGACAGCTGTGGCCTTAAATGCCACCAGAGCTTAAGATGCTTCCCTTATTTACATAGCTACTGTTTTAATGACTAGAGCAGGTCATTCTGTGGCCCCAGTAGGTAATGGGAAGGAAAAGTTAAACAAACATGAAAGAAGTGAGGGAGGAGTAGAGTAAGGACCTGGCTATAGATTTTCAACATTTGTATTTTGTTTCCTCGACTGAGTATAAGTCATTAAAAAGGGGAACTTCCCATCCTCCCAATTCCTCAATTATTTCTAATAGTTTACCACTAGAAGAGGGACTAAAGACTCACTAAAGTAAAATAGTTGATGCTTGGTGTCAGGGCAGAGCTGAGGGGTGGGTATGCTAATTTGTGTATCTAAAACTCCTTGTGAGTGTAGTTCCATCATTCAAGGCTGTTTATGAGTATTGGGCTACTTTGTAGAACCCAAAACTTTTTTTTTTTTTGGTCTGATTTTAGGGATTGTGAAGTCATTCGTTCATTCATTTGACAAATGTTTGTTGAGCTAGGGGATAGATTCCGTGAATACAAAGTTTATTCATTGGGCAAATATTTGCTAAATCCCCTATATGCAGGCCCTCTGTCAGGTGCTGGGGTCGGAGCCGTGAAAGAGACAGGCATGGGCTCTAGCTTTGCAGACCCAGTGGGAAATAAGAGGCAAATGAATGGCCAGTATAATATACAATGCAAAGTGCTAAGAGGGATTTCACAGGGTGCTAAGGAAGTTCTCAGTAAGAATCCCGGACCCAGACTTGGGGGTTCAGGAGAAAGTGACAGCTAAGCTAAACCTGATAGAAAAATAGGAGTCACCCAGGTGTGGAGGTAGGTGTAGAGAGATAGGAGGGAATATCATTACAGGCAGTGGAGAGACCAAGTGCAAAGGAACTGGAGGAGATAGGCAAGGTTACACTGCAGTAAAAACAAAACAAAACAAAACAAAAAACAACAAAAAAACTCAACACCTCAACCTCTAAGTAGCTTAACACAGGAAAAGCTTCTTACTCAAGAGAAACCTGATGTGAGATCAAGGCAACTGTGTTCCATGGGGTGACTCAGTGATCCAGGATGCTTGCAACTGAAGAGTCCACCATTTCAACATATGGCCGAGAAAGAAGGCGGTGGGGGGGGGGGCGGGGGGGGAGAGAAAGAAAGGGAGGGAGAGGGAGAGAGAGGTGCACTGGAGATTCAATGCTTTAGCCTGGGAGTAATCACATGACTTCTGCTCACAACCCATTGGCCAGAACTAGTCACATGGCGTCATCTAATTGCTACAGGATGAGAAATGCAGGTGAGCATATGTAATATTTGGTGAGTGACCTTGCCTGTGCCAAACAGAGAGTGTATATAGCACACTGGGAAACAGCACATCATTCTGAATGGCTGGAGCTTATCGTGTGTGTGTGTGTGTGTGTGTGTGTGTGTGTGTGTGTGTGTGTGTGTGTGTGTGTGTGTGTTGGGGGCTGGTGGGCAGGGTTGGGAGAGAAATTATAAACAGTGACATAAACTGAGGCTAGTCACCAAGGGTCTTGTAATCCATTTTAATGTTGAGGACTCTGGACTTTATGGAGACATGGAAGAATTTTATTAGGATCATACTGGCATTCCAGAAAGATCATCTTGGAAAGATCAGTCTTTCTTATAGAGATTGAGAGGGAGGGGGCAAGACTGGGGAACAGTTAAGAAGTTTTTGCAGTTGATTGGGTGAGAGATGATGGTGTTTGAACAAGGAAAGGGGTGTGAGGATGATAGAGGTGGGTGCATTCTCAAGAACTATGTAAGATGTGGAATCAACAGATGGAATGAAGGAGAAGGGGGGTAAAGGTGAAGCTCAGATGTGTGGGTTGAGCAACTGGATGGAGAGTGGTCCTCTTCACCTACTCAGGAAGGGCAGAAGGAGTAAATCTAGGGAAAGACAATGTGTTCAGTTTTTGAGTCACTGAATTTTAGGCTCTGTAGAATATCTAAGGGCAGAAGTTCAGGGAACATTTGATGTGGACCTATGGCTCCAGTGCTCAGGAGAGTCTGGCTGGTGGTGTTAATTGGGGGGGGTCACGAATATATAGATTTTATTTGAAGTCATGACTATGGCAAGTTGAATTAAAAAAAAAAACTTGCACTTGAGTAGCTAAAAGTCTAGCGTGGGGTGGGGGCCACGCATGAAAACAAATATTAGAATCCCAGGTGAATGACATAACACTGAGGAATATACAAGGTTCAGTGGTGGCACAAAGCCTGGAGGATCAGAGGAGGCTTGACAGCAGAGGGCAAGACTGAGTGAGAGTCAGGTAGGTGGGTCGGGGAAGGGCAGTCCCTGTGGAAGGCATGTGCAAAGGCATGGAGGTATAAACACAGCCTTGACCAGCCAAGGCAAGTGTCAGTTCTGGAGCATTTCAGTGTGCTCATCTAAGAGGAGAGGCACCAGCTGCACTGGAGGCCTCGAGGAAACACCTGTCCATCAGCATCTAAGCAGCACACCCTGAGCAGGAGAGCAGCTTTACATGGTTGAAGAGTTCAGGATAAGGTGGCATCTTTAAAATTTTTTAAACATTTTATTTTATCATGGAAGTTTTCAAACATATAAAAGTAGCGAAAATAATACAGTGAACCCACGTGTATTTATCACCCAGTTTCAGTAACTATGAGCATTCTCCCACCCTTCGTTCACTTACTTATTTCTCTCTCTTTTGATTCCTGGAGTATTATCTTGAACTTTCTACTCTGGAGAAAGGCAGTGGAGGAGAGGGTAATGTAGCCTCATGTACCCATTACCTAATCTGAGGAGACATCAACCCAAGGCCATGCCCCCTTCTGATTACTCTCCTACCATCACGTCATTGCACCTGTAAATATTTAGAAGAATATGTATCTGATAAGGACTTCAAAATATACCTGCAATATCATTATCACACCCAACAAAATGAAAACTACTTCATAAGGTAGCATTTAAAAAACTTTGGGGAGGTGTTTGGTAAAGCCAGAAAACCTGATGACTGCGCATTCATGTACTTCAGGCAGCAATTCTGGATGTTCAGGTTGGTATAGATCTGATTCCTTCAACCAGATCACACCGGATAAGCCAGGGTCGGATTGGGGGTGGGGTGAGGGAAAAGTCAGAGTGAATTTAAGGAAGTGCAGGGCTGTGGGTAGGAGACTAGTTCGGAGGTCAGCAGCCTGTGGCGCAGGAGAAGCTCTGAGCAGGCCCAGGGAGCCCCTCAGCCCTACTGGGTGTCCTTGGCAGGCAGGAGGCATCTATCCGAAGGAGAGAAAGTGGGAGAAGGGATGGAGCAGGAAAGAGAAGAGAGAAGGGGGTGGGGGGTGGGGGGGTGCTGATACCGAGAAAGAGAAAGAGGAAAGGGAGAGCAAAACTAAACAATGAGGGAGCACCCACAGCACGCCAGGTGTCGGGGTGCTGCCTCTGCCCGCTCCAGGCTTCCAGGAGGGAGGCTCCCCCAAACCTGCCTGGTCCCTTGCTTATCCTCTTAGTGAGTTACTCTATCGGTGGAGGGAGGTTCGGAGCAGGTATGTATGTATCTGTAAGGAAACAGGGTTCTGTGTCTTTGGCAGAAGAGGGGAAGGGCTCCACCAGCCCTGGCGGGGGAACCTCCATCTGGGCCTTGGCAGAGCGGGGGAGGTGCTGTCTGCAGGATGGCATCTGCCAAAGCAGGGGGAAAGAAGGCTGCGAAAACGAAGGGTTTGGTCCTCCCATCGGAGGGAGGCCGCGAGGCAGCGGTCTCCCCTGTCTTGGTGGGCGCGGGGCTTGAGGGCCAGAGGGTGCGGTTGAAAGCCCGCCCCTGCGCCCCGCAGCGGGTGGAGAGCGGCCTACTTGGTTTTGACCGTGAGCGCCCCTTCTGGCGGACAGAAGCAGCGCAGGGTGTGGGGAGGGTGACCTGGGTAAAAAAGAGGGCCTCCGGGTTGGTTAAATCCGCTGGTAGAGCCTCCGGATCTAGTCCTTCAACCCCTACCTCCCGCGCGGGCGCGGGGGCAGGGGTGGCCCCGGACGCGGCTGTGGCCGGTGCGGTCCCATCCGACTATCTCCCAGCTGGAATCGGTGAGGGTGCTACCACGGGGAGAGAGGCAAAATTTGAGGCCAGAGTGTGCCTTCCTCGACAACTTTGGGGGAAAGGGTGATGGGGGCTGTGCAAGCCGGTACCCTGGCTGCCCCAAGGGCTCCAAGCACCCCACCGCCCCTAGTTCCTGATGAAGTCCTGCGCCCGTGCTTCCCAGAGCTTTCTAGCTCTATCTCAGCCAGGTGTTCATCTTCCAAACCCGGTGGAAGTGCCCCCAGGAGCACAGAGTCGGCAGTCCCTTAATGACCAGTCCTCTTCCGCTGGTTGGCTCCACAGAGAGTGCACATTTGCAGAGCGCTTCCTTCTGGGACGTGTGGGATGGATTGCGAGAGGCGCCTGGTCCATGAGGAGCCTGACCCAGGGAAATCTCTTTGTGCCCTTTCTTACTAGGCAAGGTACAGGCAGCCTGGAGGTGAGTCGCGCTGATTAGAAACTGCGGAATGGGCTGGTGGCCACATGAGACCCAGGGGATGAAGTCACCAGTGGTGTGGCTTCCCAGATAACGATGTTGGTGAATACGTAGTGAAAGGAAGTAGACCAAATCAATCTGATCTGGGGGCTTGTCCTCATCTGGGAATAGTAATACTTAACACATTGAGTTCTTGTTATGTGGTGGGCACTGTTCTGCTAAGCATTGTTGTAATACATCTCGTGCATGTTCTAAACATGCATTATCTAATTCCATAACATTTTTCTTGATTTTACAGATAAAGAATCTGAGCCACTAAGAGATGACATCACTTGGCCAAGGTCACGCAGCTTCTGGGGCCAGTGCTCTGTTTCGCCTTTGTCAAGAAGGAACATGCATTGCACTTTTCTGAAGGAAAAACAAGCTGATGTCAGGGATTCTTCCAAGAAAGCAAATTTCAGGGCCGTTGCTGAGATCACTACCCATTCAGCAAATGTCTCAAATGCTGAATGCTCTTCTGTGTCAAAGCACTTGGCATAACTGCTGTTCACCATAATGACCTGCAACCACCCAGCAAAGGTTAATTTGTGTTCTCCAGCTCTGTTTAATAAGGGGGGGGGGGGGGGGGCGGAGAGCTAGTAACAAGCTTTGAAAAGGTCTCCATCAAAACCAATTACCAAAGTTAAACACTTAATGGAATTAACCCCCCCTCTTTGAAAAGCTTGGCTACTCTGGTAACTCATTCTAGAGGATGCTTAGTTTTAAACGTTGTCCCCTCTGGAGGGGCTCTGCTCTGATGTCACCAGTGTAGGTGTTGCATCTGTGGAACAGGAACAGTGTCTCTCAACTATTTCCCTGACAAGGACTCCTAGAAGATGGCGAGGACCACGTGGTGAAGTTCTCTTTCTTCCACCCGTCTCAGTCTGAAATTCCCCAAAAGCTCGGGGCCCTGCCATGCAGCCAGCAGTTTCCCCAGCAGTTGCCCTGGCATCTTGCCCCCTTTACACAAAGCAATCACTGTTGCAGAAAATGAGGGTCCTGTGACCATTTGGCAACATCCCCTGCCTGGCATTTGCGTGGGAGAAGGAACTTTTTCTCCCTGACAATAGATTCTGATCACAAACCAGGCCCCTTTCAGAGAAACAGCTTCCATAGAATGACTTTGCCTGGAGGTAAGAACTAAGTGGTAGAACAGAAGTGATTTCCTGTGGGAGCCTGTTCATGTCACTGAGACAGGAGTGAAGGCTGGGAAGGCTCCATACAGCTTTCCACCTCCCACCCTGACTGCTATCAACTCTCACTCAAGCTGCTCTCTCTCTCTCTCTTTTTTAAATTAATTAATTAATTTATTGGCTGCGTTGGGTCTTCGTTGGTGCAGGCGAACTTCCTTTAGTTGCAGTGAGCGGGGGCTATTCTTAGTTGCAGTGCTCAGGTGTCTCATTGCAGAGGCCTCTCTTGTTGTGGAGCATGGGCTCTAGGTGCACAGGCTTCAGTAGTTGTGGCACGAGGGCTCAGTAGTTGTAGCTCGTGGGCTCTAGAGTGCAGGCTCCGTATTTGTGGCACACTGGCTTAATTGCTCTGAGGCATGTGGGATCTTCCGGGACTAGTGATCGAACCCATGTCCCCTGCATTGGCAGGTGGATTCTTTTTTTTTAATTAATTAATTAATTTAATTTATTTATTGGCTGTGCTAGGTCTTCGTTGCTGCACACGGGCTTTCTCTAGTTGCTGAGAGTGGGGGCTACTTTTCATTGTGGTACGCAGGCTCCTCATTGTAGTGGCTTCTCTTGTTGTGGAGCATGGGCCCAGGTGTGTAGGCTTCAGTAGTTGCGGCACATGGACTCAGTAGTTGTGGCTCACAGGCTCTAGAGCACAGGCTCAATAGTTGTGGCGCATGGACTTAGTTGCTCCGTGGCATGTGGGATCTTCCTGCAGCAGGGCTCGAACCCGTGTCCCCTGCATTGGCAGGCAGGTTCTTTACCACTGCGCCACCTAGGAAGTCTGGCAGGTGGATTCTTAACCACTGTGCCACCAGCAAAGTCCCCAAGCTGCTCTCTCTTAACTGTGGTCCTTTCCTAGAATTTGTTTCAAACTGTGGCATATCTGGTCCCTGGCCACTGTGATGGGCATCCTGTAGTTAGTGGTCTAGGAGTCTAGCCTTAACTTTAAATGCAAGTGTAACGATCCTTTCTTACAGGCAGCATTTCCCTGGGTTGCTTTACTAAGAAATTAACATTGGTATAATACCAATGTTTTGGATTTCCCTAGTTTTCCCACTAATGTCTGTTTTCTGTTCCAGGATACCGTATTGCATTTAGTTGTCAAGTCTCTTCTGATCTGTGAAAGTTTCTCAGTTGTTCCTTATTTTTCATGACCTTGATGCTTTCAGGTGTTTTACTGAATGTCCCTCAATTTGGGTTTGTCTGAGGTTTTCTCATGATTAGACCAGGGTTATGGATTTTCTGGAAGAATACCACAGAGGTGAACTGCCCTTGCTTTTCACACCATATCAGGAAGTACATGACACCAACAGGACTAATCAGTGGTGAGGTTAACCTTGATCACAGGGGTAAGGTTGCTTTGCCAGTTTTCTCCACTGAAAAGTTACTGTTTTTCCGTATCTCGACTCTACTTATTGGAAGTGAATCACCATGTCTGGCCCATTTTCAGAGGGAGGGAAATGAAGCTCCACTCCCTTCAAGAGGGAGAATCCACATGTATACTTTGGAATTCTTCTATAAAGAAGATTTGTCTCAAAAGAAGATTTATCTCTTCTCCATAACTTATTTATTCAATTATTTATGTTAGCATGCACGCATGGATATTTATTTTATTCTCTGAGTTATAACCAATACTTTCTCAAATTGTTGCAGCTTTGGTCATTGGGAACTTTCAGGTTGGCTCCTGTGTCCTTTTGACGTGTCCCCCATTTTTTTCCATTTCTTTACTTTCTGGTACTATAAGATACTCCAGGCTCACCATGTATTTTCCATGTTCCAGCTTTCAGTTCTTTCTCTGAGGAGCCCTGGTTCCTTTTACTGGACAATGGTATTTAGAAACCAAGTTCTGAGCTCCTGGTGTACTTTTTGCTACTGGGGTGTCATTGCTTCTATACCCTCTCGGTAGACAGAGTTACGAAATATATATATATACACACACACACACACACACACACACACACACACACACACACTTACCCATGTATATGCACATATCTCTATTTATTTCTTTGTCTGTCTATCTGCATATATATCTAAATAAAAATGAGTTCATACTGATATTTCCAACTCTGATCCAGCACTGCAGGAGTCATTCTAGCATTTCTCCTCTCTTCACTGTCACTTCTTTCTCTGACAGTAAGAAACCTTGTTCCCATTGTGTGTATATTATGTACTTATTTGTTCAACCCTATTATACATGTAGTTTCAGAATTGTTAATCCATATCTCTATGAAACACAAAATTTTGACTAGAATACTGTGTTTTTGTAGAGTTCTTTTTGTCTTTAGCCTTATGGATTCCAGTCAAGACATCATTTTCCAAAGTTACTGAGGTCAGCTCTTTTTTTCCCTTTGTGATCCCATCTTAATATTTTCAAAGCATTTCTTCATCTGGCTTCACCTTTGATAATATCATTACTGTTGTGTAAGGGAGGAAGAAATCATGACATGGGTTGATTGCCTCTGGTCATGTGATCAGTTGTATCCATGAGTAGAATTTGGTACTTTGGGCTTTGCTGGACCACACTACTTTCCCCAGAGCTGCTGCTTCCAGGATGGGCCTGGGCTGCAAAGACAGCTGTTACATGGAATGTCTGGTCAAAGGAGAAGGTCAAGTATGGCTGAACAGCTTGTCTCTTCGTTGGTCATGCAGAGTAATCAGGTGTCAGGGGAAAGGAAGCTTAGAGATCTCATGGCTCAAACTACTTCCCTGACAGATGGGGAAACTGAGACCTAGAGGGTGCTGTGACTTGTCCAAAATGAACTTGCTGGTGAGAGACATAAGTGGGAACAGGAACCAAGACTCTGCATTCCTGTATCTGTGCTTTTCTCACCACTCTGTGGGAAGAAGTCTGCAGAAAAAAAGCCCTTTGAAATGGTTTAAACAGATTGGGAGAATTCACCACTATTTCCTGAATAGAGGGGTAGATCCAGGGAGATTCCTTCATATCTTGTGCATCCAGTAATGGGGACAGAGTTGGTTAACAAATGACTGGAGGGTCTGGACATTTGATCCCTACATGTCACACAGTAGTGACTACATCCAAAAGTGGCGATTTGAGAGATCTTGTAAATTCCAGAGCTACCTTTTTTATTAGTGTCATATCCTCTCTTAATTGTCATCCCCAGTACCTAAAATGCTCAGAAGAGTAGTGTCTGTCCTGCCCAGGTCATGAGGTTATGTTAAGGCTCCCTAGCTAACTGGAAGGAAGATATCAAACCTTTTTCTTTTTTGTTACTGATTGCTGATTTCCTAATCTACAGCACAGTATGTGGAACACAGTAGGAATTCAATAAATATTTATTGAATGAATGGATGAATGATCATACTTGGGGTAAAAGTACTTTGTTATCTCTAAAGCACTGTACAAACGTGAGGGAATATTAAAGGCATAAACTAATGCCCTGACATTGGGCAAGTTGCTCAACCTCTCCGGAAATCACGGTCCCCATTTGCAATACAAGATGCTTCAGGCTCATCTTGTATTTTGAATTAAACTAGATGATCTCTAAGATCCCTTTCAGATCTGTAATTCTGTAATTTCTGTGTTCACTGTTATAAAGAGTATTGTGCGATTTCCAGATTGCTTTGGGTTCCCAAAGTATCACATACTGTCATGGGCTAGAGCAAGGATGACAAGTTGATTTCTTTTCCTGTATGAATCCCATTTGACTGGTAGTGGCTGCCTGGAATGCAATGTTGGGAAAGACTCTGAAGGTCCGTGATATAGCATTATGATTGATTAGTGATGTCTGTCATGGGCACAGAATATAAAGCAGTAGCAAACATGTCAAATATCTGCTATCTCGAGTCTGATGTTCAAAACAACAGCTGCCCTGATATTTCGGGGAGCAATGCTATTTTTCTTTGATTTTGCATAATAATGGAGAGACCACTTGGGTGAAGCCTGGATTTTCTAGAGATAAACCCAGAGCTCTACAGACTTGTAGTAAATCACCCTTCTGCCTTTCATTGCCTTTTATTTATTAGGCAAATAAAGAAAATTAACATGATTGACTAATTCATTGTTGAGAAGTAAAATCCAGACTCAAGAGTCTCTACCACCCTGAGACTCAAACAGCTGCATGGTCTCTGTTCTTGAGGAAAATGAGAATATAGAATAACATAAAAATTCTGCACATAAACCCATTCACCCAATAAGTATGAACACCTACATAACCGCATTCACCCAATAAGTATTGAACACCTACAATGTGCCAGGCAGGCCCAGGTAATGCATTATGCTGAAAACACAGATGATCTCTCCAGGAATAAGGCCTTTCCCCCATCTCTTGTTTCCTTAAGAGTGGTGGCCAAACCATTGACTGGTCACTATATGTGGGTCCATGAGTTTTCTGAATGTAGCTCTTATTTCTCCCAGTCTATCCTAGTGATGCGGAAATAAGTTTTGGATCTGACTCCAGAATTCCTGAAGGAAATATACAAATAAGGCTCCTTAACTTTTTCATTGCACATGGGGGACCCTAGCAGTCCAAGGAGGAACCTTCACAGCCCTCAGGTACCATTCTGCTGCTCAATGTGCTTTTGAAATGCAAGGGTGCTGTGAACTTGAGGATGTTCCCGTTCTTCCCTGCCTACATGGAAGTGTGGAGAGGCCTCTGCATCTTGATTTGGGGTTCATGTGTATTGATCCCCACCTGTCATCATTTCATGGCTGTGCAGAAATGCATTACATGAAGGAGTGACATGGCAACCCCTTTCCCCTCTTCTCCCTCCAGGGTGGCCCGTGTTTGCTGTGGCAATAATGGCTTCTAGTTACCCGCCCTTAAGATTGCTTTTTCTGTACTGTCCAGGCAGTTCCTGAAAAGGCTGCATTAACTGAGTGAGTGATTACTTCAAGACTTGAAATAGCTTTTTTCCTGTCCCAGATATGACACAGTCACTTCCCCAATAGAGCCATCACTCCAAGAGGAACAGGATGTCCTTGTAATGGAGCCAAGAGGGTCACATGATCAGACAGTCGGGGGCCTCCTGGACCTTGTTTCCCCTTAAGCTGTTGGCCAGGACTTGTCCACAAAATCCTCTTTGTGACAGGCCCTGGCAAGCCACCCTGAACCTGTCCTCTTATAGGATATCAGTCCAGAGCACTTCTCTAGGGAATAAGAGTTTGATGAACGAACACTAGAAGGGTGGTAGTGGAGAATTCCTGTGGAGCATCTGTGGTGGCCACATGCATGTGTTTCTGCATTAGAAGAATTAGGGAATCTCAATAACTTGGTATCCTTGTCCCCCATGGCACCCTTTAAGGAGACCATGAAGTTTGCACAGGCAGCCAAACTTGCTGATGGGGGAATTCTTGGCCTAGTCTGGAGCCGCTGGAGTAGAGTGAGAAGCAGAGGGAGGAAAGGGTTACCTTAATATTCAGGATCAGTCAGAAGAGGAAAGGCATTTATGAAGGTTGGCCCCCAACCTTAACCTCAGCTTCAGACCCCCAGACCTTGCAGACATACAGTCAAGTTTTATTGGGAAGTCACCAGGCGCTCCAGGGGAAAATATGATTTAAGCAGCTGTGCAGGAGCAGGGCTGGGGGAGCTTAGAAAGGTCTTCAAGAGGCCCCAAAAGGGGAAAATTAGCTGAGTCAGAAGCCAACAAGAGGAACCTGAACTAGAGGAACTTGGTCTGTAGAGTCACACTGGGAGAGAGAGTTGGGTTTTTGCTCTTATTTTTTTTAAATCTTGAATTTCTGGTGCCATAAAAATCTTTAAGAGATAAAAAGTGATTTTATGTTTATTTAGGAAAACCTTCTAATCAACTAAAAGTCACCTTTGGGGTAAATGGGAGAATCCCCAGTCCGACCAGGAAAGAATTCCAGAATGCCAGGAACACGTGCAAACTTTTCAGGGCTTCCTGGTCTTGCTGCTTGACCCCATCTCTTCTCTTCAAGAGTGAAATAGTAGATAAGTCCAAAAGCTCCAGGGCTTTTGACCTCTAGAAGAATTGAGGCTGGCCATTAGCCAGGAGAGGTCACATAACTTTGATTATTACCTGAGATGTGGGGAAAGCCACTGTGTCATGCAGCAGGCATTAGGATTGCACGGGTCGGAACACACAGTTGCAGACAACAGAGTTCACTCTAGCTGGGTTAAGCAGGAAGGAGTTTATTTGGGGACATTGGGAAGCTCACAGAATTGTCAGAAGGGCTGGAGGAGCAGGTTCTAAGCTGAACCTCTAGGAACAGCTCCCAGAACTACCCTTCAGGGTTAGGTTGGTAGACAGCGGCTGCCACTCGCAACCATGGACCCGTGCTGGCCTCTGCTGCAGGCAGGGCATGGCCACTCTACTCCCAGACACCTGCCACCAGTTGGGCGCCCAAAATGTATGCCCGCACCCCTCCTGTTTCCTCAGCTGACTTCCAAATCAAAGTCTCTTGTGGGTGCATCTAAGTGACAAGATCTAAGCCACATGTCTGTACCTAGGAAGGTGAGAAATGTCTACACACACACACACACACACACACACTCAAAGTGAATATCCTTAAAATGTGGAGAGGTTATGCAAAGCCTTTTGAGAAGTCAGGAATGGCAGATATCTGCTACCAGGGGGCTGTGAGCTGCAGCCTGGGATGCTCAGGAAGGGGTGGTGCCCCGCTGTGTGGGAGAAGTGATAGATGCCCTGGTGGGCCTCACTCAGCAGCATTCCGCTCAACTGGTCTTAGGTGAAACGGAGAAGTAAGAAGTGCTTGCCTTCTAGGTGCTTCACATGACCAACCCAAACTGTCATCACCATTTATTTAGTTTTAAGACACTTTCAAAAGAGATTTGAGTCAACCTGGGTGTTGTTTTGCATACTGCAATACTAGTCCATTCTGGGCATTGTGCAAGACGCAGTTACACACATGGGTTCTAGTCTTGATGGGGAGCCAGGAGAACATACTTGTACCAACATTACAGAAATAACTACGTTATGAAAAGCACCACATGAATGGTGCAGAGCTGTGGTTTGGGCTGGTCAGTATGGCTTTTTGGAGGAGATGGGACTGGAGATGGTCCTTGAACGGTGGGTAAGATTTAGATAGGTAGTCTTGGAGGATGGGAAGGAGGAGAGTGATGTTCAGAGGGGGTGGGGCGTGTGTATATAAAGGAGATCCAGTCAGTTACAAGTCTGGAAGCAGTGCAGGGTGTGAGTAGAAGAATTGTAGAAGATAACAATAGATACTTGAATTGGGACTGTGTTTTGGTGAATCTTGATTGCCCCACATATTAGTCAGGACTATTTTAGTTTTAAATGATAGAAATACAACTCAGGTTACCTTAAGATAAAAGGGAATTTACTGTTCCATCTAATTAAAAAGTCCAAGAGCATGAGTTTGAGACATGGCTAGATCCGGGTCTTTAGATAATCTCATCAGGACTCAGGAGCTCTCAGCTCTGGATTCATCTGTGCTGGTTTCATTTTCCAGCAGGCTTTCTTCTTGTGGTGGTCCCTGGCAAGCCCGGGCTTACATCATCTCAGTTTAGAAATCTCTTGCCCAATATTTCTAGAAGAGCTCTCAGAATTCTCAGGGCTGAGGTTTGTTGACTGGCTGAGCCTGGGTCACGAGCAATCACTCCCTATCCCTACCAGAACTCTAACCTTGACCAGGGGAATGTGGGGTCTCTCATTGACTAGATCTGGGACATGGCCCATGAGGGCAAGTTCACCTCCACCCCAACCACATGGAGGGATGGTCACTTCAGCAGATGCTGTAGATTCCTCATCCTTATCCCCTTGGTCCTTTCCCATTTCAAGGGATGCTGGCTCAGGTTCCAGCTTGGTCACCTGCATCTCTTTACCTGAAGCCTTTCACTGACCACTAGAGACCACTTGCACACATTCAAGACAGGCCAGAGTGCCAGGGAATAAACATCTCCTAGGAGCAGTCCTCAACCAATGGTTGATGGGATTGGTGTGTAAATGCCACGTTTATATTTAAATTATATTTAAAATTCACACAGTGGTAGAGGCATGCTCATTTTAAGGTGGAAGACACCTGTAGCGGTTCTAACTCACGTCTTTGGAGACCCAACTCAGCAGAAAAGAGAGCACATCCTCCTCCACCCCAAGGTCCAGGCTGATGCGCATAGGTTTATATGGGGCCCCATCTGCCCTTGGACCAATAGCTCTGGTGAGGAGAATGGAGTGTGCTGATGGGTTGAGAAGCCAGATCCCATGCTCCACTCTGGAGCCAGGAGACGACTCCATCTGAGGTGATGGCACTGAGAGTGGGGGAGCAGGTTCTCCAGGGGAAATCAGGGAACCGTTCCTGAAAAGAGCATGAACAGAAGCGAGATGGCAAAAGCAGTAGATGTTCCCGAGAGTCAGCGCTCTTCCAGAAGGACAAGGATCTCCATCAGGTTCTCCAATATGTTTTCCTGTTCCTCTAGTACAGGAATGTACTATTAGTGGCCTTCAGTTCTCAGCTCCTTGGGTAGGAGTACAGCCACCTCGGCACCAGAGAGGTGAAGAGGTGAAGAGTCTGGTACACAGTGAGATAAAGGATGCGACCTGCGGTCTGTAGCAAAGATTTTTGAGGCAACTGTGTGTGCCAGGCCCTGTGCTAAGTGCTTTCCTGGGTTATCACATTTTATTATCCTCACGGCCACCCCGAGGAAGGTGCCATTACTAATCTCCCCACAGCAAAAGAGGAAACGGAGGCTCACAGAGGTTACGTAACGTTCCCACTCAGGGACACATGACGGTAAGTGCCAGATCAAGCACTTGATCTGAATGGTTTGGTTTTAGACTTCCAAAGGCTGATCACCCTGGGGAAACTCACGTAGCACCTGGTTGACTCTGGCTGTTGGGGCAGCAGCCACCCCTCCCACGCCCACCCCCAGCCCATAGGGGACTGCACGGGTTTGAAGCGCTGGAGACAGTCTTTAATAGGCAGCTCTTCAGGACAATGATTCCTTTGCAGCAGGTGAGGGAAGGGCTTCTGGAAAGTTCATTGAAATGATACCAAACTCTCTGTAAGGGAGAAGGATGGATAATGATAGCCCACTTCCTCCTCCCCTCCGTGTCACCCCCAACTCTGCGTTAAGGCACAGCCTTGCGTCCTAATGAACGTCCTACTCTAGACTCAGCCCCCTCACCTCTGGGAGTGCTGGTGGCTCTTGTTCTGTGGCCTCCTTCAAGGAGGCCTTACCTGACACTCCAGTCTGGATGCAAGCCTCCCATCCCCTCACCCTACTTTATTTTTTTCATGGCATATGGTGTATTATTTACATATTGTCTGCCTCCCTCAGTGGAATGGAAGCTCCAGAGGACCAGGGTTTATTTTGTTCAGGGCTGTCTCCCTAATGCCTAGAACAGTACTTGGCCCAGAGGAACTGTTAATAAATATTTGTTGAATGCACGCCTGTTTCCCTGGCAGTGTGCTAATTCGACCCGTGCATTATCTTCTTGAATCCTCAAAAGCCTATGAGTTTGCCCACACTGGGCCTTAGAACCAATTTCAGCAGATAGAGAAGTAGCTATGTCTCCCCACACCCCTGCCTGCCTTCTCCTGCCAGGACCTGGGTGTCAGGAGCCCTCAGGATAGGCCAACCAGACTTAATAGGCGGTGAAATTCACAAGGCCAGGGGCTCGGGGGTTTGGGGGTTCCACCCTGGCTGCTGTTACTGGCACCGTCTGATCCCAGCACTTTCACACCGCCCTTGGTGTGAAAGTCTTTGGGGGTATAGGACAATCACAGCTCCCAGAACCTTCTTTTCAGAAATCAGCAACAAACCAAAGAGGAGAGAGCTCTCCTTGGAAGAGCTAGAGGGACTGTGCTGTCTGTTGATGCTGGGGAGGAAGAGCGCAAGACAGTGGGGGTGGGGAGCGGCTTGGAGTACAGAAAGGGAGGCTCTCTTGGCCTCGTCTCTTCTCCTCTACTCTTGCTGCGGGC
Source organism: Hippopotamus amphibius kiboko (assembly GCF_030028045.1). Taxonomy (NCBI): domain Eukaryota; kingdom Metazoa; phylum Chordata; class Mammalia; order Artiodactyla; family Hippopotamidae; genus Hippopotamus; species Hippopotamus amphibius. The sequence continues at coordinate 160,788,160 of NC_080189.1, forward strand.
TGCCCCCTCCCCCCAGGATCAGGGCTTTGGCCTGTTCTGAGTTGCCCCACAGAGGGCCCCCTTCTCAGCTTATGAGGGGTTCCTTTGCAAGGCTGGGCCTTTTGAGACAAATAGAAAACGTCACCATGTCACCCCCCAAGAGCTAATAGCCTCCCTGTATACGTAATGTATTTAAAGCTTTGGGGGCAAACACCAGCTTAGGGTGGCTCACAAGATTTCTGGGCGGCATGTTTATGGTTCTGGAAAGGCTACAGCACTGCCCTGCTCTGCAAAGCGGCCCCTTCCCACTCCCTTAATTTTGACTGTAGTCGCCTTTTTTCTGGCCTGCCCCTCCATTCACTGTTTGTTTAAAATAAACTTCCTCTCACTCAACGGCTGCCTGCTTTTTGGTTAATTGACAAGCATGCAACAAATACTTATGGAAGACGTCCTGGAGGCGAAGCTACGCCCACAACCGAGGGCAAGACAGACAAAACCCCGGCCTTCCTGGGGCTTCCAATCCAGTGGCAGAATAATTCACTCAGCCCACCACGCAGGCCTAGTGCTGGGTTCTTGGCATATCCCGGTTTAGCCTCTAGAGGCGTGTGGCAAAAACTCATCCGTAACTTGTAGAATTATAAAAACGTAACTCAGCCCCCCAGAGGACCCCTGCCGTACACGGCACCTCACTCAGCTCTCCTCTCTTCCCCTCTAATCCTGGAGGCTGCTCTTCTGTGCTAGGAACACCAGGACTTAGGAGGGGCTTTCTCTGACTCCTTTGTGGCCAAGACTGCAGCTGGCGAACATCCTCAGGGGCTGTCCAGCGTGAGTGGCTCCAGGAGGTTGGAAGCCAGAGGAAGAATCCATCCTCACCCTCGCTCCAGGCTTGCTGTCTGGGCCTCCAGGGGTCAGACTGGCAGGTGAGAAAAGGGAGAATCGTCAGCCTCAGGAAACACCCCCAGCTCCTCCCGCAGTGGGTCAGCATCACGCCATGCATCTGCTGTGTGGTTTGGACTAGCTTGCCGAATTCTCTGCCTTTTGTTATGATACCATCAGCTGTTCCCTCATAGTTCCAGGCTATGAACATTGCTCTGTTTATACGCAGCAGCACGAAGCCCTGTGAGTTTGTGCACACAGGCGGCCACCAAATGTCTGGAGAAAGAGGAGGGAGGCGAGAGCGTGCAGACATTCACCGAAGTGCCAACGGGATTCGGTTCTTACCTAGGAAGTTGGTCAGAAGTTCCCAGGTTTGGCACTGGTGCCCCAGGGCCTGTGTGAACATGACAGTGACAGCCCCAAGTGACTCGGTGCTGGTCAAGGGGGAAAATCCTGGACGTTCAGCATGGAAGGACTCTTCGATGTGACTCAGGCCTGACCCTGCCCTTTCAGAGCAGAACAGACTGAGGTTCAGACACGTGAGATGACTTACCCAGGATCACACAGTCAGTAGAAGAGCTGATCTGGAAGGATGCCTGTCTTTTAATTCGCTGCTTTTTCACCCCCCATTTTAAACTTAACCCATTAACAGTAATTTAGTTTCATACAGACACATGTCTACATTTTCATGTGCAAAAGCATGAGCGGTATGTTTTTGGTAAGAGGTTTAAATATTCCCAGTATCCTGCAAAGAAAAGAATACAGCTCTCCCCAGTGTCTGCATCACTTTCCCGGAGAGACGGTGCAAGCCCAGGCCCCCAAGTACAAGTCTTAATATAATGAACCTGGACCTGTGGTCATTTTCAGTGCCTTAATGCCTGATGCAGCCCTCACAGCCTGGAAATCTCTGTACGGTATGTGTGTATCCCTGCGTGGGTGCGTTGTGTGAACACGTGTACACACTATCAGAGGATTTTTGTTGTAATTGTTTTTGTTGCACTGATATCTCAAATGAATTTCTGGAAGAATTCACTGCTTCCAGAAGTGACTGCTTCTGGAAGAATCTGTCCTTCTTCAGATGCTCAGGCATGATTCATTGCTAGTGGTGGACTGTGTTCCTAATTTGCGCTTTTCACGTGTGTAGGTGACACTGGATAAGAAGTACCCAACTTTCTAAAGCAGAAGTTCAATTATAAAGTGATTATGGGAACTGGGAATACATTTTCCCATAAAAACAATGTGATATATGGCTATGTGGTTTAGTTAATCCTTGAAACTTGTTTAACTTTATATATATTTGAAATACTGCCCGTTTGGAATTAATGCAAGTATGAAACACTATTTTTTCACCAACCGTGCTTAAATAGAACTATAAAACCAAATAAGAACTCATTTTTAATTATCATGAATGTTGGTGGTGAGAGGGAGCAGTTTTATTAGAAATGCAGGTAGGTGCAGGCGTGGTGAGAATCGTGGGCGGGACCTTTAGATATTCTAAGGGTTTGGGGTGTTGATGACTGTCCTGGTTTTTGAATATGGTTAATTTGACTTTTACACGTATAGCTTTCTCTTTCATCTGTAAGGCATTGTTAGCCACCCTGTTTAAGGTGATCAGATGTGATTAGGGCTTGGGCTTTTGCTGGCAAATGGGATAAAGTGAAGGAAGAGAGAAAGAGGGAAACATTGTTCCTCCTGAGATCCCTAGGTAGGAGTTGGAAGAAAGTGGACAAATAAACCGCCTGTGTACATCAGCAGCAACACCCTATTATGCGTGGGTCCCCTGGCCCTGACTTTTTTTTTCGGCAGGGGCCAAGGGAAGGAGCAGAAGAGACCTGACGCCCAGCCCCCCGCCCCACCCCCGCCCCCCGCCACAGCTCAAACCTAATGGTCAGTGGTGATCCCTGAGAGCCCAGAGCCCTGTATCCTCCCTGTGTCTGATGTGAGTGAGTTATCCCCAATCAGCATGTCAGCGCCATTCTGGAAGCCCAGTCCCATGCAATCCCATGAAAGAAATATCCTGCTACCCAGCAGGAGTTATCAGCTTTCACTGATGTCCTCCTGAAACCTGGACCCAGCCAGAACCCCAGGACAGCTCCATAGACATGAATTCTGGAACCCCTCAGGATATCTGGTCAGTCTCATATATTTGGGGAGTGGGAAGAGGATACGGTGGGCAAAGGGACTGGAGAACACCCCAAAGAGAAGATATGGGGTCTGGGGCAAAAAGAGCGGGGCATGAGCTCTACTTGCCTGAAAGCAGTACTGTATGAGAAAGCTATCCTGAGATGGGCCCAATGAGACCTTGAATGGTCAAGGGGGCAAAGGAGAGAACTTGGCTTTGTAACTCTTCCCCATAAGAGAAGAAAAGGGATGGTGGGGATGAGGTGTGGTCACTTCCCCGCACTATGCACCAGGGACATTGACCCTACTCCTGGGTTGGCTCAAGTTAAAGCAAATAGAGTGATGTTTAACTAGCATCACAAGTGCTGGTTAGAAAGCACCCATAACTCATTGTGCTTACGATGCTTGCAAATGCTTGGTTGAGAGAAATAAAATTTGATGAGGATGGTCTGAAGGTTATACAGTCTACGTATTCTTTCAGTTCTTAAAATCCCTCCTTGAATCACGCCAGCTGTGGATCTGAACCATGTGCTTTTGGTCTCCAGTGGAAATGCTTTTTAACAAACTCAGATTTCTTAAGAAGTCATCAGCCTACATTCAGAGGTTTTAAGAGCAACATTTATGGAACTCCTGTCATATCTATGGTAAGAATGTTGTTTTCTTTACGAGGATCAAGGGAAGAAACTTCTCTTAGGTCTTTGTTCCAGGAATAGTTGTTTTTCTCCTAAACACCTGGCTTTTATTTTATGGACACTATAGATCATGTAAGTGACCACGTCTCCCCCTTTTATTCCGCTTGTATTCAAATATGAAGCCATCTTGAGCCGGTGTACAGACCCTCGTAACCTGCAGAACTGAAATTTCAGCCTTAGCGTCTTCATCTTCTGGTTTTTTTTTTTCTCGTTTTCCCCTTTAAAATTTTTCTTGTGTACCTATTGTTTTGCTTTCATTCTATTGCATGAAATAGATTTTAAAAGTCATCTTAATTTATTCTGAGAGCAAGGTGGTTAAATAAATACAAAGGTGGTGAAGGGGTGCTCGCTCACGGGAGTCCATTTGCCGACTGTGGTTGGGTGGCTCGAACAACAGGCTATTCATAAGTACAGGAAATTTGCAAGACTGATGTTAGAAACTGGAAGTACCTGCACTATTTATAGTCGCATTTTTAAACAAATTCTTGAATCTGAGCAGTGAATATGTGCTATTCTAACTGGAAAGGTAATTATCAAATTCCTTAGTAGTCACTTGGTCATGGTGTAGAAGTAACTCAACGCTCTGCTCAGGGGAGCAAGGTGCTGGTGATTTCTTTCATCTAAGCAGCACTGTTTTCTTTTTAAGGTTAATTCCATTCAAAGATCAAAGTCCAAATACTTAATCAAAACCACAGATTTTGCAAATCCACAGCAATCTTGGACTAGATTTGCAACCACCAAATACTGAAGAAAGCAAAGCAAAATGGAACCAGGTCCTGACAAAATACATAGTGTGTTGAACATGTTTTTTTTTTCCTCGTTGGCACTCAACATTGAACCCTGTTGCTCTTCAAATTCTCTCCCTGCCCCCTTCTTTTAGGAATAAAAAAAAAAGACCTTGATACCCCATCCTTTGCATTACAGCTATTAGGACAATGGAGAGAGAGGCGAGAGTAGGAGCGGGATGTAGTATTAGGAGGGGTTTGATGGCTGCGCGTCTAGTCCACTTAGTCTTTGTACGGGGTGGGCTCATTGCCAGTTTTGTTGGGAATACATGTGCAATGAGAGTTTCTGTCACTGAAAAGGGGTCAGAGTTGGCAATGGAGTGGCAGTCTTCACAGTAACCCTTCTGGCAGACAGTTCAGGGGACGTGGAGGCTAGCACCACTGTTGGCCACGCTGCAGAAAAGTCATTGATATTGAAGGTTTCGTGGGGTTGAGTTTGGTGCCGGGTATTATCCAGATCCCCCTTGGGATCACAGGCTCAGATGCAGGTACCACTTGCTCAGTTTCTCAATGGCCTCCTCAAGGTGCTTCAGACCATTCTCCTCTCTCATGGCCTTGGTGCTGAAGTTGGTATGGCAGCCTGCACCATTACAGGTCCAGGGATGCGCTTAGGATCAACGTGTGCTATCACTCCAAAGTCTTCAAATACACGACGCATGATGAAACAGGCCACCCAGAGATGAGGTCCCATGTCCATTCCTTCACAGAGTCCTATCTGGAATTTCCCCTGGGCAGGAATGACCTTGGCATCCCGTCCCCGGTGGTGAGCCTGCACAACATACCTGCCACAGGCTTTGTCTGCTCCCACATCGCAGTCATGTGGACCTCCGGGTCCAGGGAAGCAGTTGGAAATCCAATCAAGGGGTGCTCATCTCTGCCCATGAGAATATATTTCTGCTCTGTCCCGACCTGGGGGTGCCTGTTGCTCACCATGTCTGTGATCCGTTTACAGGCGTGCCTTCCATTGGTCTCTGCGGGCTTTCTGTCGTCCTTGAAGACGTCACAGAAGCAGCTTGGGGTCCTTGCAGAAAAGGTCCTGAAACATGGCAGCAAGGGGATGAGATACACGTCACCGGGGGAGCTTCAGACTGAAAAGTACTAGAGCCATCAAATGCCACCTGGGCAGCTCATCCAGCACTGTCAGTCCAGATAGGCCTAGCTTGGGCTTTCTCACCCTGCGGCAGGGACACACCCACCTGCTGGACACCTTTGTTCAGGTGGGAAGTCGCTGAGGTGGTTGTGGCGGGAGGTGTCCTGGGTGGCGGGCAGGTAGGCAGCGAGGACGAGGTACAGGAGGAGAGGTGAGGAGGCTGGGGGTGCCATGCAGATGCTCCGCTCTTCTCCCATCCTCAGCTCTGCCAAAATTAGCCCTTCCTTCTCGACTGGGAAAAGAAACAAGCTGAGACTAGAAATGGTTCGAATGGGGCAAAGGAAGGGTGTTTATTTTCCAAATCTCTCTCAGAGTCTAAGTGTTCCTTCCACTTCTCCCTGTGTCATCTGGTCTCAGGAGGAAATGGTGATGAGCCTACCTGTTTCCAGATGGCATGAGTATTGGGTACCATCTGGACCCAATGGTACGTGGTATCCTCTGTACCACGGTGGTGATGGCTCAGCGTCAGGGGATGGGGGAGACAGAGCGTAGGTGTGATTTATGGATGTGATTCAGTCTTCTTGGGCCTGCTTCCCTACAGGACTCACTGGAGGCCAAATTCGGAAGAAGGAAAAGAGTCATCCTGGTTCCTTTGGCCCCTTTTCCACTGGGAGTGATTCTGACTCTCACCTGCTTAGAATTGAGGATGCCAAGGAGTTTTCTGGTACAAATATTAACAGTGTAGAAAATTGGCTCGGAGTATAAAGAGGAGTTTGAAAAGGAAAGAATCAAGCCCATTGTATTCTTAAAGAAAAGACTTTGAAAAGAAAATCACAACTTGTAGATTTCAAAAGACCATCTTCTTTCCAGTTTTCCATTTAGAAAATATGGATATAATAAATACGCATTTGTACCCACTTGTCTTGAGAAAAGCCCCTCAGAAACACATAGTGGTTATCCCTGAGTGGTGAAATTCCAGGGGATTGTATTTTCTTGTTTGGATCTATGGTCTGATTTCCCCACAATGAATGTGAATGGCAATATTGCTGGGTGCAAAGTGAAGGTCAGGTTCTACAGTCAGTAGGTAAAGAAGAAAATCATGTCCTGTGAAATGACCCCTTGACGATAACTTCCCTACTAAAATGGGATATATCTGGCTTTCTGTATCACAAAGTAGTTGCCTTGACTTTAGGGGCCAAGATATATGAAAAGATACACATCTTCATACATTAGAATCCAGTCAAGGTGCCGCAGAGGTGCTAAGCATTGTGGGAACTGAAGCCGGCTGCTGAGGGAGAGTCTGCCATCTTGGTCATCATTCCTTGGAGCCTCTGCTCACTGAGTGGAATGGCCTGAGGAAACATCTTCACTCTTCAGATCGCTTTCCCTCTGTCTCTCTCACTGTTTCTTTCTCTCTCCTCCAAGGATGCAGTGTGGGGGCTTGTCTTAGCGCTGGGTTTGCAAGGCAAACCATTATATTCACTTAGATTGCGTATTCTAGATCAATAAAATTAGCATTTTATTCTAAGGTGGGTTAATTAATTAATTGAATTGAACTTATTAAATTCTAAGGCGAATTTATTCCTGCTTCCCATGAAATTAAGAAAGCTTTGCGTACGGTGTGGGGTGGTTGGAATGGAGTAGGTCTGGGTATAAAAGCAGGACCTTTGAGGAGGCCAGGAGGGGCCTGCCCACCTTTGCTTGGAAACCCAGCCTGGAGGCCCTCAGCTGGCACAGCAGGTTGTCGGTGAGGATGGCTCTTAACTCTGGGTCATTTTCCTCTCTGGGGTCCTGCTCTGGTTAGGTTGGGGTGGTGGGCAGGAAGAGAGATCAGTTGGCGGATGGAGTAGAATCAATTTTATATGTCCCTCTCCCTCCCTCTCTCATCTCTAAATAGAAACAGGTCCCCACAAGACTGGTATGCCCCTGGGAGCTGTCTGGGGGTCCCTGGCAGAGGGAGCAGTCACCCAATACTTCCTTATTGAGCACCTACTGTATGTGAGGCACTGGGATAAGTATTGAGTCTTCTTGGGGGCAGCCCGTATACCCTCCTTGCTCCCTGCCATGGGGGCAGGAAGAAAGTGACAGAGAAGACACAACTATGGCTGCTCCATGCCCTCTCATTTGGTGACTTGTCCAGCCCTGTGAATCACGTGGAGCAGGACAGTGGAGTTAAGACCTGGGTTTTGGAATCAGACAGACCTGGGTTCAAATCTCACTTCTGGCACTTGTGAGCTGCATAACCTTGGACAAGTGATTTGGCTTTTCTAAGTCTCAAGCAAGTTATTAAGTCATTCTGTAAATGGAAAAGATACTTATTGAGCACGTACTATGTGCAAGGTACTGGGGATAAGTACTGAGCAACGTTCTCTGTCCAAGAGACTTACAGCCAATGGGAAAGACTGACCTTCATATCTGTAAGTACAAACTGTGGTAAGTTCTCCAAAGGGAAAAGGAAGAATCTTTGGAGACTGGATAGCCGAGGCCCTCATTCGGGTCATTTTCAGAGGAGGGCTTTAAGAGAAGGGCTCTCTGAAGGGCTGCTTTGAGAACGGTGAGATGAGAAGGTGCCAGAACACGAGTGTGGGAGAGAGATTCCAGCAGAGAGCAAAGCGTTTGTTCCACCTCCAGCCGATGAGACCCACCCCCCAATCTCCTTAGGGCAGAGGAAGCCCTTCTTAGCTAAAAATAAACTTGCTGAGCCTCAGAAAATCCTGTCACTGCCCAGAGCCCCCCAGAGAGACAATTCTGTGTCTCTAACCCTCCGGGCCGTGCCCCACAGGATGTGAGGGGCTGGTGGTCCTCCAACTGCAGCCCCTGACTCTCCCTGCTAATTTTGCCTCCCTGAGAGCATGTCTCCAGCAAGGCTGGGCTCCCAAGCTGGGCGCCCGCCAGTCAGTCTGGACAGGGAAGGAGCTATTTTGGGAATTTTTATGATGGAACAATATTTTTTTGGTAAACAAACGGAAAGCTGTTAAACAGGGACGGTCACCCCCTAGCTTCTGGTTCACCTTTCTCCATGTGGCGCTGTCACAGAGGAAGCACTGTCCGGTGGGGAGAACGTCCCCAGGGCTACCCACCGTCAGCGCACACCTCATCATTTCTCGTAGATTAAATAGCTACGGAAACTGGGGAGGCTGCTCCCTCCCCACGCCCTACCTTGGATGCTTTGGAAACAAAAGCCTTTGGTGTGGTCTCAAGCAGTGGGGGCCTGGCCCAGCCAGATTAACCCCTTAGGGCTTGGGGATGGTCTGTTAGCTTTGGAAGGGACTTTAGAGAAAATCTGCCACCTCCTCAGCTGGTGAAAGAACCAAGGCCCAGAGAAGGGAAACTGCTTTCCCAAGGTCACAGAGCTCACCAACTGCAAATGAGGTTGGAGTCCCAGACAGCAGACTCCTCGTCCTGTTCTCTTCCTTCAGGAACAATCAGCCAGTCCAGTGGTCAAGAAAAGGAAAGGGTAGACTCCAAGTCTGGTATTTTGCAGAGAGCCTACAAGGTATACATGCAGAGCAAGTCATGAATGTACTAAGTTCCTAAGCCTGACCATACCCTCAACGTCTGCTGGGAGAGGATTCTCCTTATTTCTGAGGACCAGTCCTTTATCCCAGTCCCGACCTCACCTGGCTTGGCCTCTTCAGGCACTTGCCTCTGATTGGCTGCTTGGCGTCTGGGACTTCGTTACTGAGGGCCCCTCTGCTTGATGCTGAGAGACTATCCCTGCCCATGTGTCATTCTTCCAGCAGCTCTATCATCTCTTGTTCTACCCCAGTGGCTCCCATGCATCCACAACTGCCTGGGCCCCCTTTCCTCAGACTGAACTATGGCCATATTTTAATGTCTGAGCTCAGAGAAAGGTAATCAAGGCCCCCAACTGCAAACAGGATCAATAAATTGCCTTCCCCCTACGGACAGAGCTAGGAAGCTACTATACAGTTATGGCAATAATAACTGCCTCGTTTTGAGCCTCCACCAGGCCCTAATAGATATCTTTTCATTTCATACTCACAGCAGCCATGCATATTAGGGTTATTCATCCCACTTCACAGAGGAAAATGCTGAGGGCCAGAGAAGCCCAAGATCACATGACTGATGAGTAATGATTCACTCCAGCTCTGTCTGGCTCTAATTCCTCAACTCTCCCCACCAGGCCACTCCTTGGTATGAGACAAAGAGAGTCTGGCCAGGATGGTGGCAGAACTATGTAGCAGAAAGGACTCTGTTTACAAGCTTCAATAGATCACATGTTGCAGCTGAACAAACTGAACAGATAGAACATATCACCTAAGTTTTGAGTCTCGAATTGGTCGGGAGTCTTTCATTTTTGAGTGATAGAAACCCAACTCAGTCAGCTTATAGAAAAGAGAGCATACCTTCATTTGTGTGCCTGGGAAATCTGGGGTTACATCTGGCTTTAGGAACAGCTTGATCCAGGATAGTCTTTCTCTGCTTGGCTTATTCTTCAGACAAGCTTTCTCAACATGATGGTATCAGTGGTTACTGGAGTCCCAGAATCAGATCCTCTCAGCAGAAAGGGACCGTTTCTTTCACAGCTTGATGAGAACATCCCAGAAGGATTCCTGTTGGTTGGCTTGGATCATGTGCCCATTCTCTGAGCCAATCACTGTAGCCAGGGAGATGGAGGAAGAATGCACTCCTCACTGGAACCCAGCTAAGTTTCGGTGTCTGATGAAGGGGAGAAAATGTTTGGGGAGACAGAAGCAACAGATAACCTTAGCCAAGGGGACTGGGAGAATGCCGGCACCCCTGACGATCAGAGGGAAAAATCAGGAGGAAGGGTTACTTGGGAATAATAATACTAATTATAACAACAGTAATAAGCAACATTTATTACAGCTTAGAAAGCCCTTTCACATACCTTATTTAGTCCTCATCTAACCCTGAAAGGAAGGCAGAACAGGTGTTGTTACTGACCTCATTTTACAGATGAGAGGACAGGTTTGGGGAGGATAAGGGAGGTGCTCTTGGCTGGCAAGTGGCAGGTCTGGGACTCCAAGGGCGGACTCTCACTCATGTTCTCTGAATCCCAGTTCAGGAGGGAAGACATGCTGAGTGTAACGTGCCTGGTGTCTTGAAAGCAGATGCTACTCTCAAGATGACAGGCACACCTGACCATGCCACTTTGGGTCATTTAGCTTAGTGTGAGCCCTTGCTAGGTGTTACATGCCATGTGGGCAGGGATCTTATCTGTCTAGTTCACTGCTCTACCTTGGTGCTGAGCCTTGTACTTGGCACCCAAGAAGCACTGAATACAAAGTGATCCCTTAGTGCCCTGTTGATGACCCGAGTCTCTCTGGAAATGGAGGATGGGGACCAGAGCTGCAGGCTAAGGACTGAGCCTTGGGGAGTGAGCATGGGGAGAGAAAGGAGTGGGAGCCTAAAGCGCAGCATGGTTGGCCTGAGCTCCAGACAACCTTTGCCAAATGCGCCACGCGCTTCGCGTCTGCTAGGCAGACCAAGCTGGACATATGGGACCTACAGACTCCAAAAATCCCATTGGTACAACGAGACTGGGTTGGCAACCGTATGAGTTGTGCCTTCTGGGGCTGTCTCTGTTGTGTCTGATTGCACTTCTTTTTAATTATGTTCAAATTAAGTCAATCAAACTCCACTTTTTGAGCACCAACTGTATGCCAGGCATTGTGCATATATTGTGCACCAGGTGCATGGTGATAAGTAAGACACAATTTTAAGGGTCATTTTAAGGGTCATTCATTTGTTTAATCCCCATTATTTCTGTGTTAAATACTGGGTGTACAAGATTTGGTGAAATTCATATTCTAGCTACAGTAGAGTGACACATGTATGCCCAACTGATTACAATACATACTTTGTTGTGATAAGTGATTTGATCTGCCAATAAAAAGTGCTTTGGGATTATAGAGATAAAAGTGACTAATTTCTGTTTGAGAGATTCGGAGAACTCTTGATAAGGAGATGCTTTCTGAGCTAGACTAGCAGAGCAAAGGGGAAAGGTAAGTGCAGGGCGTGCTTAGAGGATGAATGGTGAGCTGCTTAGAGTGGAGAGTGTCAGTGCACAGCGGGAGATGGCGGGAAATGGAAGGTGAGAAGGAGGTGAAGCTTGAGGACTGGTTCAGTTCAGGGATTTCCACTTTATCCTTAGATGCCCTGGTCGCTTGGCACGAAACCCTTGCCTGGTGTGTGTTCATGTTTTGCCATTCAGTCATCAATTGGTTTCACACTTTGTTCTCTGGTCAGCATGTCCTGTTTATGTTTGTTGCCACTTAAAATGTGAGCTCCTAGTGGGCAAGGCCAGTTTCCATGCATTTTTTAAAATAAATTTGTGTATGTATGTATGTATGTATTGACTGCATTGGGTCTTTGTTGCTGCACACGGGCTTTCTCTAGTTATGGCGAGCGGGGGCTACTCTTCATTGTGGTGCACTGGCTCTTCATTGCAGTGGCTTCTCTTGTTGCGGAGCATGGGCTCTAGGCACGTGGGCTTCAGTAGTTGCGGCACATGGGCTCAGTAGTTGTGGTGCACAGGCTTAGTTGCTCCCTGGTATGTGGGATCTTCCTGGAGCAGAGATCGAACCCATGTCCCCTGCATTGGCAGGCAGATTCTTAACCACTGCGCCACCAGGGAAGTCCCTCCATGCATCTGTGTGTGGGCTGAGCCCAGTATAGTATGGATCGTAACCAGATCCCCTGGCCAGGAGAGGCTAGCCACAAGCTCTACTGAGTGACCAGGGAGCAAACTCCAGGATAATCAGAGCTGCTGAAACTGAACCCTCCCTGAGCTTCCCTCATCTACCACTTTTGAGGTGGCCCATAATTTGAGGTCACTCCATGCTGGAATGTACCGATTGCCCACTGATATCTGATCCCTTTTATTCAATAACAGAACTGAGTTTGAACCAGGCACATGCCATCCAGCCTCGCTTGCTGCTTGGTATGTGCATACAACTGTGTTCCAGCCACTGGGATGTGAGTAGACGTGAATTGGCTGTAAAAGGAACGTATGACCCTAAAAGGAAAGCGTGACCACTCCCCTGCCCTTTCCCCTTCCTACAGCAGGGGGTGAGGACCCCTGCAGAAGCCGTCTTGGACACAGCAATGGAAGCTGTGTGTTGGGGATGGTAGAGTCACCTAATGGCCTGGACCACCTGTCTGTGCACTGGGGCATTTTTAAGCATCTTTATTATAGCAGCTTAATCTGTACCTAAATATGTTTGGTAGAAGGAACCTTGGACAACGAGTTCTTTGTTTTGTGATCTTGCACAAGTCACCTTCTCTTTCTAGGCCTCAGTTGCCACATCTGTCAAATGGAAATGTTAAGAACTCTCGCCTTGCTCCCTGGCAAGCATCTAAGAGCCGCAAGTATGGTTGTGATTGGAAAAGCACAGGAACAAGGCAAAGGTGAGTGGGGAGCATCCTCAGGGTGAGTGACTGATGGTCTCTGATCACGGTTTATCACTCAGTCATTTCCTCTTCAGGAGTTCTTGAGAAGCTCAGTTAAACTGCTGGTCCAGCTAAGCAGAGCCGAGGAGGGCCCTGTGGGTGTTCACCATCTGCCCAGAATAATTCTTCCCAAACTTTAAAGTGCTCAGAAAACACAAAGTTTGTCTTGGCTGTAGTGGGCCAGACCGAAGGAAGTGATCTGGGGCGAAAAGCTTTTACACAATTGTAAGTAATGGGACGTGCTGAACCCAGTTGAACCTCATTAAAATGCCACGGCGGGTTGAATGTTTATGTTTCATGCTCATGATGTTTGAATGTTTAAATTCATATGAAAAACGTAAGCACCGAGATGAAATAACTGGCAGGGCCTGGGCCACTATTTCAGGACGAAGGGTACTTGATGGTGACAGCAGTGTTGACAGAACATGCTGCCTCTGAAGTACACGGAGGGCCCCAGCTCAGATGGGCCCCATGCCTCCCTCTCCACTAACCCACCCGTTAACACGATTTGCTTTTTCTCATGTAACCCATTGCCGGGCACTGGTGCTTGTTCCACACACCCTGGTTGATTTATGGTAAATGAAGGACAGAGTCTGTATGATTTGCGAGAGGCAGGCAAAGAGCAGAGTGTAGGGCTTTGTTGGGGAAATTGATTGAAAAAGGAAGGCTGTCCAAGAGAGAAATAGACAATGTGTTTGAAAAACTGGAAACAAATTCCTTAAATACCTCACAGTAAGAGAATAGTAAAACAGATTATGGCCTGATCACGATTCTGCTCATTAAAAAAAAATGTATGGGACTTCGCTGGTGGTGCAGTGGTTAGGAATCCACCTGCCAATGCGGGGGACACGGGTTCGATCCCTGGTCTGGGAAGATCCCACATGTTGCAGAGCAACTAAGCCTTTGTGCCACAACTGCTGAGCCTGTGCTCTGGAGCCCACGCACTGTAACTACTGAAGCTCACATGCCCTAGAGCCCACATGCCACAACTACTGAGCCCATGTGCCACAATTACAGAAGCCCATGCTCTCTGGGACCCTCGTGCCACAACTACTGAGCTCGTGTGCTGCAACTACTGAAGCCTGCCTGCCTAGAGCCCGTGCTCCGCAACGAGAGAGGTCACCACAATGAGAAGGCCGCACGCCGCAACAAAGACCCAACACAGTCAAAAAAATAAAAATAAAAATAATAAAATGTATTAATTATCTGCTGTGCACCAAGGTCCTGTGTTATGAGATCCTGGGACAAAATCTCTGGCCTCATTTTAGGCAGCTATTTAAAATGATAGTTATAAAGCTTAGGTAACAACATGAAAAATGCTTATGATGCAAGTTTAGCAAAAGATGCAAGTGCCCAGATTCATGCACAGCGTGATGACCACTAGATTAAAAAAAAAGATAGATGTAGAGGAGAATGAAGTGAGAGAAAATATAGCAAGGAAGTAATGACTGAGTTGGGAGGAGGTGGAGTTATGGACAACCTGTCTTTATTTTCCTAACTTCCTATACAGTAGTTGTATCCCATTAGTAATTTAAAAAAAAAGTTTTTTTAAAAATAAGAAGGGACATCATCTGACCAAGTTATCCTCCTGCGTTAGCCATTGGGTCTAGCCAGGCTTCGAGGGGTACTTCACACTGGGCCAGCCTGTCTTCCCATGCCAACCGACTGCTGACCTCCTCCAGGTGTCAGGCTTGGCCCCTCAGATTCTGAATCATAGAAGTGAAAGTTTGGGAGGGGCCCAGATATGCAAAAGAGCACCCCACTTCTCCATGATGGCGAATTCAGCAGTTCTCCAGTGGAAATGGAGAAGCCCCTGATCAAGCACAATGTGGGGGCTGGTATTTCCCCCACTCTCAGGGCCTGGGCGCCCATCCATTTAGGGCATGAGATGAAGGACTTGGCCAGCTTCCCACCTTGGGAATGCATGGGCCAGGCACCGCCTGCCAAGCAACAGCCAGGCACTCACAGCTGTGCCTGCCCCACCAAGAGAAAGTGAAGGTTCCGTGTGCTCACTCCAAATAGGCCTGCCTGGGGTGTGACTCTGGGATGTGGTGTGGAATCAGACAACCCAAAATTTAAAAAAGAATTTACAAATATTTAATCAACGAACTACATGCACATGGTTAGGAAAATAAAATGGTACAGAAGGGCTTATAGTTAAAAGCAGACCTCCGTTCCACGGCTCCTTGGATTCAGTCTTGTCTCCCAGAGGCAACGGCTTTTAACTGTTGCGGTTCTTGGTTCTGCCGCTTTCTTTCTAGCTCTAACTAATATAATATGCTAATCCTGCTGTGTCCTGGTGGTTCCTTAGGGGACTTTATCTATCATCTCCATGCTTGGATGAAGCAGGATTTAGCTCATACGTACACTTGTGTAGACGTGGAAAAGTGCCATCCAGATGCTCTCTTCAAAAACTGACTTGCGACCCAGCCATGTGAGTAGTGGTCAGCAGACGGCCGCCAGCTGCCGGCTCCTTTAGGGTCCGCCTCAGAGGTACACCGCTGCCTCGCCCAGGCCACACCCTTTCCGGGGCAGCCTGTATCCAGTGCATCGCTTGAGAGAATGAGGCCAGGCCATTTCCGCTCAGTGCAGGACTCTAATGGTGAATGCTCACTGCAGCGCTCTGGGCTGGTGGGAGGAGGCTCTGTAGGGTCTGCATCGCAGTTTGACTTGTCCCTCTGTCCAACCTGCTTCCTTCCCATTCAGTTAGCAGACTTTCCGTCCACACCAAAAGGTCCTTCATATTTGATCCTATCTAAAGTGTCCATGGAGACATTTGGTCTATGCCAAAAAGTCCTTGAAATTTGGTCCTGTCAAAAACCCTATGACATGGATCAAATACATACATGGACGTTTTGGCTCAGATCAAATTTCAAGGACCTTTTGGCATGGACCAAATGTCTGTGGACCAAATGTCCTATGGACGTTTTGGAGAAGACCAAAGTCCTGTAAGGTCCCACTCTTTTCACAGGTGTCCATCCTAATAAACACCATGTGTCCCTAACTATCTCAGTGTCTGTTTCCAGGGTCCCCATCCTGTAACAATTGTCCTTGTTCCTCTCCCAGTTTTTCAGAGCGTATCAATTCGTATATACACTGCCAACTTAGCAGGAACTACCTTTCCCCAAATTCCCTCCCCATCATGGTTGCAAGTTGGAGTTAGCCATTAAGGACATTTGTGCAAGTGAGGCAACAGCCATTTTTACTCTCTAAAATCTGGCACAGTGCCAGGTGCCATTGCAGCTCACATCTGTCACCTGGTTGGCCTGCTGCCTGAGGCTCCTCCACTCCTTCCATCTCTCCTTCTGCTCTTCTGTGTCCTGGGCTGATTGAATGTGCAGTTCCATGACGGTGGCATCTACTTATTCAGAAAGTCACCCACATCATGGCAGTTGGAGGTGGAGACAGATACAGGTTCCAGGTTGTCCTTGTGGCTTCTGAGGTTGTCTTTCTGTTTCCCATCTTTTCTTCTCCACTGCTGGTTCTGCTGACCACAGGTCCAACACCAGACACAGAGGCAGTAGGCTTACATAGACTATTTAATCGGGTCCCATGACTGTGTAATCCTCATAACAATTCCTTTTTTCTTGATTTTTAATTAATGCAGTCACTATTTCTAGTTCCTCTATTGATAACTTTGTTTCATTAACTCTCAATTGTATTTGACATCTTACCCTATGAGGTGGGATATTAGCATCACCTTCCTAGTCTTCCCCTCTCACCTCTTCTATCAGCCTTTTAAAATTTCTACATTGTCAAGTGTGGTAACATTACATCCTGTCCTAAAATCATACTGACCCGTTTCCTTTTTTGTTCGTGGTCCATTCTAAAAATGGAAGACCAATAAACAGCAACTGGAATAGTGTATTTCGTGTGGATAAATAGGCATAGGGCCTGGTGACTGTCAATGATCACATTTCTTTTCCTGTATATCCAAGGGCAGACACCTGTGCCCCTCCAAGGACAATATTCTTAGCCCCAAGATAAAATAGATTTTCCTATTTTATGTGCCACCATTTGCTCAAATGCATCTTACCTCTTACGTTGTTTCATTTTTGGACCATGGCTTTCTTGTTTAGTGGTTTGTTTTTCCCTGAGTTTTTCGTTTGTTTGTTTTTGTTTTCTAAGGAGATCACTGAAGATTTTGATTATTTATTTATTTATTTATTTCCTTATGGCTGCATCAGGTCTTATTTGCAGCAGGTGGGATCTTCGTTGAGGCATGCAGGATCTTTCGTTGTGGCACGTGGTGTTCTCTCTAGTTGAGGTGACAAGGGGGCTTTCTAGTTGTAACATGTGGCTTTTCTCTTCTCTAATTGTGGCACACAGGATCCAGGGTGCGTGGGCTCTGTAGTTTGCGGCACACAGGCTCTCTAGTTGAGGCACGCAAGCTCAATAGTTGTGGTGTGCGGTCTTAGCTGCCCCATGGCATGTGGGATCATAGTTCCCTGACCAGGGATGGAACCACGTTGCCTACATCGGAAGGCAGATTCTTTACCACTGGACCACCAGGGAGGTCCCCTTTCCCTGAGTTTTTGATTGCTTCCTTTTTTCTCTTTGGGCAAATAAAGCTAGGTCTTTCCTATCATGTCCCAATTTTATCATCTAGATTTATACTTATTTTATGTGTGTCTTGGATCCATTATATTCTTCTAGAAGTCTTTCTCCTTGGGACTTACTGATGTTTTATTGGACACCAGTTTCTTTTGAGGCTGGCTAAACAGCTGACCTCTGGGTTAATTCCACCATTTCTTGTATTCTCACGTTATCCTCTTGTTGCCTTGATGTTCACTCCACTTTTCCGGGAGTACATTCTCATTTAGTTTATTCATAAAGCACACACAAGCAGGATATACCAAGTATAGTTGACTCTTGGACAACGTGGGGGATAGGGGCACCAACCTTCCCTGTGGTTGAAAATCCACATATAACTTTACAGTCAGCACCCCGCATCCACAGATTCAGCCAACAATTGTGTAATACTGTAGTATGCAGTCAGTGAAAGAAATTTGCATTTAAGTTGGACCTGCACAGTTCAAATCCGTGTTGTTCAAGGGTCAGCTGTACCTATGTGAGGATTTAGCTGTGTGACTTGGACAAGTTTCTAACCTCTTTGTACTTCAATTTCCTCAACGACAACAAGGGGATTATGTCACCTACCTCATGGGATCACTGTGGGATTATATGTGATAGCATTGGTAGAGTGCCTGATCCTTGGTGCTGAGCACATTTTGGTTTATTTGCCTAATTAAGCCACTTTTTGGCTAACATCTTAAAATGCTCCCATTGCCTGTGGAATACAGTCCAAATCTTTTCAGCATGGTCCAAGGCCCTCCCTCCATAATTGGATCCCAATTGACCTTTTCAAATTTATTTCTTATTCCTCCCTTCATGCACCTTGCACCCTGCCAAACTCTTCCCCAGCACCTGTGTCTTCCAGCTTTTGAACCTTGATCCTCTGCGTTCCCTCTGCCTGAAAAGCCTTTCCCATAATGTCTGTGTGTCCAAACCCATTTCCCTTCTCAAGTAACCCCCTCCACCATACATCCTCCTCTGATCTCCAGGT
This sequence comes from Hippopotamus amphibius kiboko, assembly GCF_030028045.1. NCBI lineage: Eukaryota > Metazoa > Chordata > Mammalia > Artiodactyla > Hippopotamidae > Hippopotamus > Hippopotamus amphibius. Next base: position 160,806,709 of record NC_080189.1, read on the forward strand.
ACAAGCAATCCAGCACTCTCCTCTTGCTTTTATCCCTTTCTACTGGATATTAGTTATTATGGCCACACACTTGGCCGACTGCCTGTGGCAGACCAAACCCTTTCAATACTTCTCTGCAGCTGGGGCAGCCACAGCGGTGAATGACCCTCTTTTTGCAGGCTGGGCAGAATCCAGGATGCCTCCAGGCAACATTTTCAGAGAGCCAAAAAACTACTGCTTCCTTCCTCTCTCCTGCCGGTGCAGCTTTCCTCCCCCATAAACAGCCGCTCCGCATCTGTACCCCATGGAAGGGCCAACTTACTTCCAGGGAAACCACCTATTTGGTGAAGTCTTATGGCCCCCGGGAAAGTACTCTGCCATCAAATATCTCTTCCACTGAGACTTAATTCCACCAAAGAGGTGGATTCCCTAAAAGTAAAGGGCTTGGGTGAAAGAGGATCCACAGAGTAGGGGAGTACCAGACGCAGGGTTTCCTCTATTTCACAGTTTATCTCTTAGGTATGATGGAGCCCAACTGGTCACCAGCTGAGGCAGGAAGCTGTGGAGAGGGTGGAAGTGAAGGTGATGCAGCCTCTGAATATAGGGTTTTACCCATCCCATTCATGCACCCTACTCTCTCCTGACCCAGGTGAGACCCTGGACAGCTCCTTGTAATATTACCTTTGACGGAACCACAGAGAAAGGGAAATCCCTTAACTCAACCAGCCATTTCTGCTGGGTGCAATCTCCAGCCATTTTTGTCCATCTTCAGGATAGGCATTGGAAACATGGGAAAAGAAGGGTGGCCCAAGCTGGTGTTCATCCCAGGCTCTTCCCTTCAGAGCCAGACCAGACCCAGTCTCCATCACCTGGATCGATGCAGAGGCCATCCAGCACTGGAGGTGCAGAAGCTTGGAGTTGTGTGTTTCTGAGCAGACGTTGCAGCCTAGTAAAGTTTGAATTCCGTCTGGTGGTCACATCCTGGACTGGCTGCCCCATGGCAGACAAAGCTCCTTTTGTAGCCAGTGGGACCAAGGGAAGGGGGAAGCTGAGTTCTTAATGTGGCCAACCAACTTCCAGCTTATATCAATAAATTTCTCCTTGGACCTTTCCAAAACAAAGCTTTGCTAATGTGGAGCTCTGGGCCTGCGGGAGCTGGCTGAGGCCTGGCAGTGTCCACAGGCCCAGTTCTCCTTGGCCAGATCCAGCTCTGGGGCAAACTAGGGCTCAGGCAACAGAGTCTTGGGATTCCAGCCTTCTAAGTAGGCTTTTGTGCTATGTGCCCTATCCCAGAGGAAGGCTGTCCAGGGAGCCCACCCACACCAGAACCAAAGAACACAATTTCTCGTAGCTGGAAGGATCCTCAGTGATAGAAAGTTTCACAGGGGATAGGGTGTGTGGATATTGGATCTCTGTTACCTACAGAGATAGTGACTGGGTTGGGGCTAGACTCCATGTCTCCCTACTCCACATCAAGATATCCTTTTGCTTACACCATGCATGATTTTTCTTCTGGAAATGTGTACACTTCAACAAAAGGACAAAAGGAACAGGGCAATGAGCTCTAAAGAACCAGTGATGATGGTGGGAGCTAAAACAAAGCCATTGGCCTATAGGCCAGGGCAGTCCCCGTTCTCCCCTACATCACGCTATAGACCACTATCTGGAGACCCAAGGGAGCTGTAATTCCAGTAGGAGTCCAAAGGCCTGAGAACCAGGGGAGCTGATGTTGTAAATCCCAGTCTGAGGGCAGGAGGAGACAACATCAAGGGGTGTTTACCAGCTCAAACAGGCAGGTGGGAAGGAAAAGGGGCAAATTCCTCTTTCCTTCACCTTTTGTTCTATTCAAGCTTTTGGGGTGAGGCCTGCCCGCACTGGGGAGAGCAACCTACTTTAACGAGTTCACTGATTCAAATGCTAATCTCATGCGGAAACACCTTCACAGACACACCCAAAAATAATGGTTAACCAGCTCTCTGGGCATCTCCTGGCCCAGGCAAGTTGACACAGAAAATTAACCATCTCAGTGCTCTTGCTTTTCATTAGTGTCATAAGTTTAAAATAAAATAAAATAAAATATTTATTTATTTATTGGCTATGTTGGGTCTTTGTTGCTGTGCACGCGGGCTTTCTCTAGTTGCGGCGAGTGAGGGCTACTCTTCATTGCGGTGCATGGGCTTCTCATTGCTGTGGCTTCTATCGTTGCAGAGCACAGGCTCTGTAGTTGTTTCACTCGGGCTCAGTAGTTGTGGCTCGTGGGCTTAGTTCCTCCGTGGCATGAGGGCTCTTCCTGGACCAGGACTCGAGCCCATGTCCCCTGCATTGGCAGGCAGATTCTTAACCACTGCACCACTAGGGAAGTCCCTTTTTTAAACAAACAAACAAACAAACAAGCAAACAAACCTGAAAGTCAGATTTGAAAAGGAGTCAATTACAGTTCTTCTCCCCTTTGTACCTTCCACACATACCTAGGGTTTCCCAGTTATGCAGACTGCTTGGGTGGGAGCAAAATCATGGAGCTTATTTATGATGCAATTACAATTACCCATTGGAAAGTTAAGCCCCAGCCAGTTGTTCTGTTGCTATGACAGCAAAGGGGGACTAAATTGATAAATTATTTCAGGGACTTATGCACAATGGTGGAGGCAACATAGCCAAGTCAATGGAGCCAGATACAGACCTGGGTTCAAATCTCAGCTCTGCCATGATTTACTGGCTCTGTGACCTGTGGACAATTACTTAGCCAGATTGTGCACCAGTTCCCGTATATGTCAAATGGGGATAATATTAAGGTTGTTTAGAGGGATCATGTGAATTCATCCACGTGAAGTACCTAGAATGATGTCTGGTACGATGGTAAGTGCTCAGTATGTGTTAGCTATTATTATAATTGGAGTGAGTTAAAACAATAAACATTTGAGTGTTTGGGTGAGGTATTGTGGATGCCAGGAGCTTTGGAAGATACAAGAGTTAGTAAGAAGAATGGGATGTGGACCCAGCTCTTGAGCTTTCAGTCAACAAGAAAGAGAAGACACTAACATGTCAAGCAGAAGGAATGCCATGCAAGTGAGACCAATAGCAACAACTGAGTTTTGAGGAAGGGGATTGGATTTCAGAAGAGGAAGAACAGAAATCAGGCCAGAACCTGAACATTCTGAGATCTCAGAGATGGGAAAATTACCTTGAGTAATTTGGGGCAGCTGGAAAGTGAAAGTTATTTTTCAGGTTAGAGGCCTGGCGTGTGTGTGTGTGTGTGTGTGTGTGTGTGTGTGTGTGTGTGTGTACACCCACTCACAAAAAGAAGGACCTTTTTTATTTTAAAAGAAAAGAGAGAAAGGAACATTTCCAACACCTCCCTGTAACCTCATTCCACTAGGCAGCTTCAAGAATTTATTAGCACATTGTCTATGGCACTTTTGTTTCAGCCACCCCAGCTCCCAGGATACCTGGGGGAATTCTGAGAGGCCTTCTTTGCCTGTCAGAGAGAGAAGGAGCCAAGCAGAGATTTCCAGGTCAGAGTAGAACTGGACACCTATCCCTAAGGGAGTAGACTGGGGACCCAACCTCCTGACACCAGGAGGAATAAGGTCCAGGGGGCTTTCACATGGAGCCTGATTTATCTATAAATTTCTATACAATGCTTGTTTTCTTAAGTAATAACTAAGAAAAGGAAGGGAGGACTTCAACCTGATTTAGAATCACTTCACTCAGTTACTTTCAGCCTTTGTAACCTCAGCTGTTTGGAACCCCAGAGGGATAAGTTGTTCTAAAGTGTTAAAACTTGGGTGCCCAAATTTAAGTCATTTTGATGGGCTTTGTAAATGTATGCACATTCCTTTGCTTTGTTTAGTAGAGTATTTGGAATAGGATTTATCCTTTTCTTGATGACTTAGTATGCCTACCAGAGTACTCTGTCACCCTTATGATCCTGTGTATCAGGCAACTTGACCCACACTAAGTAGGCCCAGACTACTATGTATTTTGAATTTTATATAGTTTTATTGAAAAAAAAAAAGACCTAATAGACTTTTGGGATCAGCTCTGGCATGTAAAAAGTTTCGAAGTTGTCATTCCCGTCTTTACAACAAAAAAAGCTACACAAATTGAAAACCAATGACTTTTTTGAAATCATCAGAGAATTAGGGTTGCAGGGCAAATCATCACCCTGAAATCTGTAGAGAGACTTGAATATAGAGGAACACAGCTGTGATAAGTTTACCTGGAGCAGATGGTGTTAGAGGCATAAACTGGTGGGAACACTTAAGTGATATTTTGACAAATTGCTGGAGATTGAATGTGGACTATTGTGAGAATGAGAAATTCTTGAAGGCCATAGACTTAGGGACCCCCACACTCTTGTGGGTTTTACCTCCAGGAACTCTACCAGGTTCTCACAGTGAAGAGCCAAGAAGGAGCTCCTTGTGACTCTGGCAGGGAGAGGGGAAAAGTAATCATTTTGAAATACATTCAGAGCATTCTCCATAACAAACGACTGCTCTCCTGGGAAAATACTTTGCCAGAGTCTTAGCCCACCTGAGGGAAGTGCATTTACACAACTCCAGCCTTCTTTAGTCTTCCTGTCTCACCTAAAGGGAAGAGGGAAGCTAAGAAATATTTGTGAAGGCACAGCTCAGAGACACAGGTCCACTAAAAGACTGAGCATAAATCATCGGAATATATGACACTTCATCTCCTTACACTTTACCATCATATCAGCAGGGCTCCTGTATGATGACAGTGGATTACAGTTGAAAGAGCTGCAAGGTGCAGACTCTGTTTAAGGAGGAATTCTTAGGGAAACCCAGAGACAATGGAAGAGACAAAAACAAGGACAGTAAAGAAATCTGAAGCCTCTGGCACCTACGGTTATAGCCCAACATTAAACACAGCCCAACTCTTAGCTAGATTAACATAAAACCTCACACTAAAGACTTTTTACTCAGTTCCTATTACTGTGTATATCATGTGTGACTTTCAACAAAAAAATTATAAGGTATGCTAAAAGACAATAAAAAACAGAATGAAAAAACAAATCAAGCATCAGAGTCAGACTCAGATATGACACAGATTCTGAAATTATCAGGCAGGGAATTTAAAATAACTAACATGTTAGGGGCTTTAATGGAAAAATTAGACAACATGTAAGAACTGATGGAAAATATAAGCAGCAATTTGGAAACTCTAAGAAAGAATCAAAAGGAAATTCTAGAAAAAAAATATTGCAACAGAAATGAAGAATGCTTCTGATGGACTCATCAGCAGAGTGATGATGACTGATTGAGGAAAGAATCAGTAAGCTTGAAGATATGTTAATAGAAATTTCCCAGATTGAAATAGTCAAATGCAGAGTCAAGAATGGAATTGTGGTTGCTATTGGCTGGGAGGAGGGAAAAATGAGGAGTTACTGACCAGAGAGCATAAAGTTTCAGTCAAGCAAGATGAACTAGCTCTGGAGATCTGCTGCACAACATTGTACTTTTAATCAACAGTAATATATTGTACACTTAAAATTTTGTTAGGAAGTGGATCTCATGTTGTGTTCTTTTTTTAAAATTAATTAATTGTATTTATTTTATTGGCTGCATTGGGTTTTCATTGCTGCACGTGGACTTTCACTAGTTGCGGTGAGCAGGGGCTGCTCTTCATTGTGGTGTGCAGGCTTCTCATTGCAGTGGGTTCTCTTGTTGTGGAGTATGGACTCTAGGTGCGAGGGCTTCAGTAGTTGTGGCACATGGGCTCAACAGTTGTGGCTCACGGGCTCTAGAGCTCAGGCTCAGTACTTGTGGCACATGGGCTTAGTTGCTCCTTGGCATGTGGGATCTTCCCGGACCAGGGCTTGAACCTGTGTTCCCTGCATTGGCAGGTGGATTCTTAACCACTGTGCCACTAGGGAAGCCCTCATGTTGTGTTCTTAAATAAACAAAACAAAACAAATTTCCCAAAGTGAAATGCAAAGAGAAATAAACAAACAAACAAAAAGAACAAAAGAAACCAAAACAACACTCAAGAATTGTGGAAAAATTTCAAAAGGTATAACGTACATATAATTGGAATGCCAGAAGGACAAGAAAGAACAGGGAAGAAGAAATATTTTAAGTACTAGTGGCCAAGATTTTTCCAAAATTAATGACAGTCTTCAAACTGCAGATCAAGGGAGCTCAGAGAACACCAAGCAGGATAAACACTAAACATATCTACACTTAGGCAAATCAGTATTCAAGCTGGAAAAAACCAAAGACACAGAAAATCTTGAAAGAAGCTGGAGGAAATACACACTTTACCTATAGAGGAACAAGGATAATAATTATGGAATATTTCTTGTCAGAAACCACACAAGCAAGAGAGAGTGGAGTGAAATATTTAGAGTATCAGAAACCACCCCCCCACCACCAATTTAGAATTCTATATTCAGAGAAATTATCCTTCAAAAGTGAGAAAGAACGACTTTTTTGACAAACAAAAACACAGAGAAAATACTTCCGGCAGGTCAATCCTGCAAGAAATGTTAAAAGTTTTACAGAGAGACAGGGAAATAATGTATGATTAAATGTACATAAAGAAAGGAAGGGCCCCGGAGAAGGAATTAATGGATGTAAAATAAAATTTTATTTTTCTTATTATTCATTGATATAAAATATAACTGGGCGACTATGGCATATGGTAAGTGAAATGAATAACAATAATGTTATAAGGGATGGGAGAAGAAATTGGAAACTCTGTTTTAAGGATTCTGTACTATATGTGAAGTACTATAGTGTTATTTGAAGGTGGACTTAAATTAGCTATAATTGTATATTGTAAACTCTAGGGCAACCACTAAAATTTTTTTAAAAGAAGAGTGATTGATATACTAAGAGAAGAGATAAGATGGAATCATATAAAATGTTCATCTAAACATTCAGTGAAGACAGAAAAGAGGGGAAAGAAAAAGAAAGAAAGATCAAAGGTAACAAGTAGAAAGCAGTTATAAGCATAGTAGATTTAATCCAACTATATCAATAATCACTTTAAGTGTAAATGCTATAAATATGTAAATTAAAAGGCAGAGGTTGTCAGAATGGATAAAAAAAACACAAAAATAAAACAAGACCAAATATCTATTGTTAACAAACAACTGGCCTTAAGTATCATGACTCAAAGTAAAAGGAAGGAGAAATCAAAGAAAGCTGGAATAATTTCAGGCAAAGCTGACGTCAGAACAAAAAATATATACATATGTCAGGAATAAAGAGATGAACTGATTAAGGAGTCAATTGTCTGAGAAGACATAATCTTTAATGTGTGTGCACCTAAAACAGAGCTTCAAAATACATGCCACAAAATTGATAGACCTACAAGGAGAAATAGATGAATCCACTATTACAATTGGAGACGTTAGGACTTTTCTTTCAGTAACTGATAGATCAAGCAGGGAGAATATCTGTAAGGATATAGTTACCTGAATAGCACTACCAACCAACTTGATTTAGTCGACATTTATAAATACTCAATCCAACAACAACAGAATACACGTTCTTCTCAAGATGACATGGAACATTCATCAAGACAGACCACATTGTGAGCCATAAAACACACCTTAATACATTTAACAGAGTATAAATCATACAAAGTATGTTCTCAGATCACAGTGGAATTAAAGTAGAAATCAACAGAATGACAGCTGGAAAATCCACATTTGGAGATTATGCAACACACTTCTAGAGACCAAAGAAGTCTCAAGAGAAATTTGGAAATATTTGAAAATGGAAATACTTCTTATTAAAATGTGTTCAGTGCAGTGAAAGTAGTGCTTGGAGAGCAATTTATAGCATTAAATGCATATATTAGAAGAGAAGAAATATCTAAAATCATTAATCTAAATTTTCATTTTAGGAAACTAGAGTAAGAAGAGCAAATTAAGCCTAAAGCAAGTAGCAGAAAAAAATAATAAAAACGATAGAAGAGGGCTTCCCTAATGGCACAGTGGTTAAGAATCTGCCCATCAATGCAGGGGACACGGGTTTGAGCCCTGGTCTGGGAAGACCCCACATGCCGCAGAGCAACTAAGCCTGTGCGCCACAACTACTGAGCCTGTGCTCTAGAGCCCATGAGCCACAACTATTGAGCCCATGTGCCACAACTACTGAAGCCTGCGTGCCTAGAGCTGGTGCTCTGCAACAAGAGAAGTCACCACAATAAGAAGCCTGCGCACCGCAATGAAGAGTAGCCCCCACTCTCCGCAACTAGAGAAAGCACGCACACAGCAACGAAGACCCAATGCAGCCAATAAATTAAATTAAAAGAGAAAAAAAATGATAGAAGAAATCAAGGAAATAGAAAAACAGGAAAATAATATAGAAAAATCAATGAAACCAAAAACTGGTTCCTTGAGATCATAAAATTGATAAACTTTTAGCCAGGTTAAATAAGAAAAAAAGGGAGAAGACACAAATGATTTAGAAATGAAAGAGGTGCCATCTCTACTGATCCCATGGACATTAGCGGGATAATAAAGGAACATTATGAACAACGCTATGCTCACAAATCTGGTAACTTTGATAAAATGGATCAATTCCTTGAAAGACACAAACTACCAAAACCCACATAAGGAAAAATAGATAGTTTGAGCAGGTATAGCTATTAAGGAAGGAAGCACTAGATTCAGATGGTTTTTCCTGGTGAACTCTACCAAACAGTCAAGGAAGAATAGATACTGCTCTTCACAATCCCTTCCAGAAAAATGCAGACAGAGAGAACATTTCCTAACTCATTCTATGAGGCCATCATTACCCTAATGCCAAAATGAGAAAAGACACTACAAGAAAGGACAAGGCAATACTATTATCCTTCTTGTACATAAATGTAAAAATCCTCAACAAAATATTAGTAAATCAAATCCAACAATGTATAAAAAGAATTACATAGTATGAACAAGTGGGATTTATTCCAGGTTTGTAAGGCTGATTCAACATTCCAAAATCAATTCATGTAATTCGTCACATCAGTAGACTAAAGAAGAAAAATTATACCATTATATCTACTGATACAGTAAAAGCATTTGACAAATTCCAACAACCATTCATGATAAAAACTCTCAGCAAACTAGGAATAGAGGGAAACTTCCGCAACTTAATAAACAGCATCTACAAAAAGCCTACAACTAACATTACATGTAATGGTGAGAAAAAGGATGCTTTTCTCTTAAAAGCAGGAACAAGGCAAGGATACCCCCTACCACCACTCTTATTAACATTGTACTGGGAGTCCTAGCTAGCACAATCAGAGAAGAAAAGAAAAGAAAGTTTATACAGACTAGAAAGGAAAAAATAAAACGTTATTCACAAATGACATGATTGCCTATGTAGAAAAAAATTTAAAAAATTGACAAAAAAAAAAATCCCACAAGAACTCCTGGAGCTACTTAGCAAGTACAGCAAGATTGTAGGCTATAAGGTTAATATACAAAAGTCAATTGCTTTCCTATATACCAGCAAAAAATAATTGAAATTTTAAAAATGTATCATTTACAACAGTATGAAAAAACTGATATACTCAGGTATAAATCTAACAAAATATGTTCAGGAGCTATATGTGGAAACTACAAAACTTTGATGAAAGAAATCAAAGAAGATCTAAATAAATGGAGAGAGAGCCTATGTTCGCGAATTGGAAGACTCAATATTGTTAAGATGTCAATTATTCCTAAATTGATTTATAGATTTTATAAAATCCCAATCAAAATCCCAGAATGATTTTATAGATATCAACAAGTTCTAAAGTTTATATGTAAAGTCAAAAGACCTAGACAAGTCAACACAATACTGAAGAACTAAATTGGAGGGTTCACACCACTGGATTTCAAGACTTACTATAAAGCTACAGTAATCAAGACTGTGTCATGTTGGTCAAAGAATAGACACATAGATCAATGGGACAAAATAGAGATCCAAGAAATAGAATTAGATAAATATAGTCAAACTATCTTTGGCAAAGGAGTAAAGGCAATTCAATGGAGAAAGGGTAGTCTTTTCAACAAATGGTGCTGGAACAATTGGATGTCTATCAGCAAAAAAAGAATCTAGACACAGACCTTACACCCTTCACAAAAATTAGTTCAAAAATGGATCATAGACCTAAATATGAAATGCAAAACCATAGAACTTCTAGAAGAAAAAAGGAGAAAGTCTAGGTGATGTTGAGTTTGATAATAAGAAAACAACCAACAATCGGATTCTCAGGATTTGGGAGACAGACAGACAGCCAATTAGTTTGACTTGGTCCCTCGAATTGAGGAGATAGGAAGGTGTGTGTATGTGTATCTGTGTGTGTGTGTGTGTGTGTGTGTGTGTGTGATGTGTGCGTATGTGTGTATGTCTGTTGGAGCTGGGAGGGCAGAGAAACAAGGAGGTTGGTTTGCAGAGAGAGGAGAATGAAACTAAAGCTCAGAGAGAAGTGCAGATGAAACATGCAAGGAGAGACACTGCCTGGGGTTCCTGGTGGCTTTCTAGTCCTTTGGCTTCTAACCCCTGAGAAGACTTGCTATGGCTTCCATGATACTCCAGGATTCTTCTAGCAGGTTTTCTTTTTTTATTTATTTTTTAAAATTAATTAATTAATTAATTTATTGGCTGCATTGGGTCTTCATTGCTGCACACGGGCTTTCTCTAGTGGTGGCTAGTGGGGGCTATTCTCTGTTGTGGTGCGCTGGCTTCTCTTGTTGCAGACCACGGGCTCTAGGCGTGTGGGCTTCAGTAGTTGTGGCTCGTGGGCTCTAGAGCACAGGCTCAATAGTTGTGTTGCACGGGCTTCGTTGCTCCGCAGCATGTGGAATCTTCCCAGGCCAAGGCTCAAACCAATGTCCCCTGCATTGGCAGGTGGATTCTTAACAACTGTGCCACCAGGGAAGTCCCAGGAAGTTTTCTTGTTATTGCCTATGCAAGTTCAAGGTAGATTCTACTGACTAAGACTCATGTTAATAGGGTAATAGGGTCCTACATGAAAATGTTCATGTAGATTTGTGCCTCAAGCTCCTCTGTCTCCCTCAGATCAATAGACAATTAGATGTATACAGATCACTGTATTTCTCCTCAGGTCCAAATATAAAATCCCTTTCTGAAACTTTCCAAGATGGCTGAAATTTGGTTCTCTGCCACTGATATAAGTGGTCCATGTATGTGTGACCGATCTGGTACCATAGCCTGGATTCCAGAGCTGTGCCTTTTAAACTTCCTGATCGCCTCCCGTTTTCTCGTCTCATTTTTTCTAAGTGTAGCTATGCTCTGTGCCAAGCTTTGCAGCTATTCTTGCTGCAGATAAAGTAGCTTAGCAAGTAGGGTGAAGGGTTGCAGTGAGCAAAAGACAGACGGAAAGAGCCAGAGGCAAAGTTAGAGTTTGGGCCTTGGTGAGTAAGCCTGGGCCCAGTTTCCGATTATCTCTCAGCTTCACATGGTTCAATAGTTTGATATTATCAGTTCAGACAAAAGTGACAAGGCCCAGGGAAGCACTGTCCGATAGAAATATGGTGTGAGCCATAATGTAATTAAAAATCTCTAGTGGTAATATTTTATTTATTTATTTAAATTTTATTGAAGTATAGTTGACTTACAATGTTGTGTTAATTTCTGCTGTACAGCAAAGTGATTTAGTTATACATATATATATTCTTTTTCATATTCCTTTCCATTATGATTTATCACAGGATATAGTTCCCTGTGCTATACAGTAGGACCTTATTGTTTATCCATTCTATGTATACTAGTATACATCTGCTAATCCCAAACTCCCAGTCCTTCTCTCCCCCATCCCGCCATCCCTTGGCAACCTCTAGTGGTAATATTTTAAAAAGCAAAAAGAATAATAGGTTTACCCAATATATCTAAAATGTTACATTTAAATATATACTCAATATGAAAATTATTCAAGAAATACTTTACATTCCTTTTTGAGGGTACTAAATCAAAATTCAGTGTGGATTTCTCAATTTGCACCAGCCACATTTCAAGTGCTTAATAGTCACATGTACGGAACAGTATAGCTGTTAGGCTAGAATTAGGTTTGGCTGCTAGTGTCAAAAGTGGCTTAAAGAAGAGAGAAGTACATTTTCTCTCATATAAATGCCCAGGCAGGCATTGAGGCCTATCTGAGATGGTGCTGTGGCAATGTTCGACCCAGGCTCCTTCTATCTTGTTGCTTCTGTCTTCTACAATGTTGTTCCACCCTGCATTGACTTCATTTCCAAATTCCTCAGCAGTCTAATATGACTGCTTCAGCTCTAGCCAGTGCATCCACATTCCAGCCAGCAGAAAGGGGAAAAGGAAGAAGGAAACACTACCCTCTTATAATGGTACTTCTCAGAAGTTACATATTACTTTGACTTACATGCCATTGGCCATAATTTATTCACATGGCCCTACCTAGCTGCAGCGGAAGCTGAGAAATGTAGTCTATGTTTAGGTGACCATGTGACCATCTAAAATTTGGGGAGTTCTGTGACTAAGGAAGAAAAAGAGAAAAGATATTGGGAATGAACTGGTAGCGTTAGTCTCAGACCAATCCACACTAAAGAAATGTAGATTAGAATGATAAACCAGGGCATTATGAGACTGTAATTGCCAGCAAGGTGGGTGTGCCTGGTCTGCTGTTGCACTCTCTACCCAGTAGGATAATTTAAATGGTTGGAAGATTAATGGATCAGGCTATGATGGCCTGATAGACCCCTTTCCATTTAGGGGTATACTGACCTGCCAAGTGCACTAAATCATCCCTGCCAGCCTGAGAGGAAGCTTGTCTCTCTGGGATGATGCTGGAGACACTTGGACAAACTCCTGCCCTTCAGTGTTCCTTTATCTGAACTTCTGGGGGCTCCATCCTTTCCTCCTCATAGTTTTACACATTACAACTCTGCTTAGATAGTCACATTTTTGACTTTGGGAGGAGATTTCGAAGAGACACTAGCTCCTTGCTACAGGCTTTGGAAATACTGTTGTCTCATCAGCAACATTCATTCACTGGACAAGCATTTATTGAGCACCTACTTTGTGCCAGGTATTGCATTATGCTGAGAGTGAATAAGAACCTATTTTCTGTCCTTGCTGTGGTCACAATATCTAAAGAATAGGAAAGGTGATGCTGGGCAAAGGCTTGAAAAATGAATAGGTGTACACCGAGTACCAGCAATGAAAAGACATCTGTGATACTACGATACAAATCTGTATTTGGTCTCTGTCCATTTCTGGCACAGAGCTCCCAAAACCCTTGGAATTTCCTAAGTGATGAGAGTGACAAAGGTTTTTTGTTATGTTAATGAGGTGACTTTTGGACGAACCTAAGGATGGAAGCTGGCTGCCAGGAGAGCCAACCTTGTGATTGGAGAGTTGGAAATTTCCATCCCACTCCCTGAGCTCCAGGGAAAGGAGAGGGGCTGGAGGTTGAATCAATCACCAATAGCCTATAAAATGAAGCTTCCATAAACACCCAAGAGGACGGGGTTTGGAGAGCTTCCAGGTTGGTGAACATGTAGAGATGTGGGGAGAATTGTGCATCTGGAGAGGGCATGGAAGTTCTGTGCGCATTCCCACATACCTTGCCCTGTGCATCTCTTCCATCTGGCTGTTCCTGAGTTACAGCCTTTTAAAACAAACCAGTTATCTAGCGAGTACGTGGTTTCCTGAGTTCTGTGAGCCACTCTAGCAAATTAATGGAACCTGAGAAGGAACCTCCTGAATTGTAGGACACCCAGCTGGTTATTGTTTTGTGGGAACCCACCCCTGCCCCAGCATGCCCTCCTCCCAAACACACACATTGGAATTGGTGGCAGAAAATGTAGCACCCCAGGTGGAAAGGACAGCAGGTACAAAAGTTTAGAGACATCAAAGCACATGACAATTTTGGGAACAGGAAGTAGCTGGGTGGGACTTGAGGGGAGGAGGTGCTGGAAGGGTGCTGCAGTGGACACTGTGGTGGCCTCCTTAACATCCATTCTCTTTTGGTAACTACCCCATTTTCCTGTGGGTATCCACCCTCCCTCCACTTCCCATGTACTCTGAAGGAAGTTGACTCCACCCTAGCACTAGGGGTGGGGCAAATAGCCCCAATATAGGCTCATTAGTAAAATCCCTTCTTGCCTGAGAATGAGCAAGTGACCCAGTTCGGACCAGAGAGATTGGAGAAGACTTGGCTGGCAGCTTCAGGAAGAGAAGCTCTCTGTATTTCTGCTTCTACATGGCACAGAGTGTGGGTGTGAGGCCAGGAATTACTGCAGCCATTTTGTCACCATGAGAGAAGCCTGCCCAAGGTTAAATACAACACCATGGATGGCAGAGAGGACATCCAGAAAGAGGCAGGGGTGTTGATGACATATCGAGCCACGAAGTCAAAACTACCCTGAAGCCTACTGTACCCTTAGGTTTTAGGCAGGTTTGGGCCACAGTGTGAGGGACCTTGGTGCTCAGCCTTTACTCTGGGGGCAAACAATGGAAGATTTTCAAGCAGGAGAGTGAGCTGATTGGACCTGAGCTGTAGGAAGCTGCCTCAGGGAGCTGAGTGCAAAGAGCCTGGACCAAGGCCAGAAGTGAGAACCTGAACCAAGACAGGAGAAGGGGGCAGTGTGAGGGTCACTCAGGTGACCGAAGCAGACTGACTGGATAAGAAGGTGTGAGGACAAGGGCGTGTTTGGGGAAGACTCTAAAACTCTCAGCCTGAATCCATGAATGGAGAAGCTCTCTTTCTTCCTCCTGCCTCCATCACTTTACCCCCTTGAAATCATTTCCACTGCCAGACTCTTCTAGGCACATGGGCTTCAGTAGTTGCAGCACATGGGCTCAATATTTGTGGCTCACGGGCGCTTTAGCGCAGGCTCAATAATTGTGGCACACGGGCTTAGTTGCTCCACAGCATGTGGGATCTTCCTGGACTAGGGGTCGAACCCATGTCGCCTGCATTGGCAGGCGGATTCTTAACCACTGTGCCACCTAGGAAGCCCAACGGCCAGACTCTTTATTCTCCTTTTTGGTGGATTCATGTGTCTGATTACAGTTCCTCATGGGCATGCCTGGTCCACTAGAGGACCAGCCTCTAGAGGATCACACCTCTCATCTTCACATCCCCAGGGACCAGCCTGACACGGTTGGCACCTGGTCAACCCTGAACTGGGCTGAGTTGATAGCCTACCATTTCTTGCTGAGCTAGGCATTAACTGCACCCTCCTCCTGCCCCCCGGGGCTTAGTCATCTCTTTCGTAAGTAGCCTCCAAAAGCTGCAGCCACGATACCCAGCTTCCTTGTTGTTGGCAGGTGTCCGCAGCCCGAGTGCCAGAACACTGGGCAGCCAGCCACTGGGAAGAGCTAGGGTGGTGAGAGGGAGTGAGTGATCAGGACTTATACACATTCACACGCAGCATGTGTGCTCCCCGGGAGATCTGTAGCAACACCTCCTCTCCAGGAAGCAGAAACCAGGCCCCCTTCCTTTCTTTTTTCTCACCTGTCATGTCTTGTGGCCAGAAGTACATTCACTGGTTTTCCATGCTTCTAAAATAAATCAGTTTCAGGACCACACCCTTCCAAGCTACCCCAGGTTTGCTCTCTGGGAGCGTTAACCCCTTCCCATCCCTCCAAGCCTAAAATGCTCCACTTCACAAAAATATTAACCCTTTAGCTCCTTGGAGAAGAGGGATCTTGGTTTTCCTGAGTATCTGCTCCCCACTATTTCCCCCTCTGCTAATAGTTCATCCCATAGGATACTGACTATATTTTGAGACGGTCACGGGCTGTGGGGCATTGGGGAGAATCACATTAACCTTTTGCCAGCTTTGCAGGGCACCCTTCCTTATGCCTTTTATGTCAACCTCTGATGAGTTTTTGAGACACCCCTTGTTCTTCCAACCCCGAAGTTTTCCTCATCAGCTCTACAAGGTTTCAAGCTTTCCCCTGGTCTGTTTCACCATGGAAATTCTGGCCCTCCCCACCGCCCCCCCCCGCCCCCAGCCTGTGCTTCACAGAAGGGCTCTGAAATTCAGCTCTCATCTGCCCCAGTGTTATGTTGTTTTCCCTGTCGCTATGGCAGGGATTAAGACATGCCAGGGAAGGAGGGCGGAGGGAAGAAAGTGAGCAGGGAAAAGCAGGATGGGAGAGAGAGCCTGATGGGATGAGAGGAGACAGAGAAATAGGCTGAGTGCATCACGGACGCAAGAGGGATTCCTGCTTTGTTTTGTTCTATTTTGGTTTTAGCTTTTTAGTTTGGGTTTGCTTCTGGAGGTGAGGAGACATATATTTACTGCTGAATCCTGCCCCCAATGCAGTCACAGCGAAAGAAATCCTCTCCTATATTCTGCAATCCAGAAGCAATCCCCAGACCCCAGATCTAGTAGGAAAAACTCTCAAAAGAGCTTCCAGTTTTCTCAATTCACTATACGGACAAGGCTGCTGGGTCAGTGTGACAATGTGACCCAGTGCCACCCCAAGACCCAGGCAAACAGGACCTGACCTTTGGAGATCCCTGCCCTGGCCTCCCTGCATTCCGGGGGTGAGAGTCCTCAGGACCAAGGGAGAAGCCCAACCAGAGCCTATGCCCATGTCCATGCTTATCCTTGTCTACACCTTGCTCCCGGGACCCAGGACCCCAGACTCTCTGCCCAAATGGCCCAAGCCTGCTGCCAGGGCCCATGAGGGTGTTTCTCTGGTCCAGGGTGCCCAGTGCAGCCTGTGGCCAAGCGGTAGCTGCTTGGGGCACAGGCAGTGGACAGAATGTGGAGGTACAGGCTGGCGTTAGGGACACACAGGTGGGCAAGACCCCCTGCTGAGGGTCAGAACAAAAGCGGGGCAGGCCCTGACCTGGGACTGCCTGTCCCTGTGCTGCCACATTTTGGCCTGAGGAGCCTGAGCATTCTAACTTCAAGCTTGGCCTTCCAAAAATGTTAGGAAGGTATGTTTGTGAAGGTAGGAGGAGAAGGCATACTTTATTTAACAAGTTGTTAGTTTGACTAATACCTTCTAAATATTTAGGTACATGGTATGTGGGTCTTTATTTGAAGTCTTGCCCTGGCCCCCCAAACCCTTGAAAAAACAAAGATTTGCCTGGTCATGGATACCTCTATTTTCAGCTGTGCCTCCAAATCTTTTTTTCCCTCATGTCTCAGTTCTCCTCTGGCAAATGCCCTCGTTCAAAAACTCCATACTTTGTGAATCAGTTAATAACTTGCCGTAGTTATAGTGAGGGCAGCAGTAGCGGAATAGTGGCTATTTTGTGTTCTCTGTGTATTCTTTTTGGTTATCTAGCTTCAGAACTCCCTTTCTGAGTCTGGGAAATATCCCATCCTGCACACAAACACACACTTTTATGAGCCTTGGTAGGGAAGAGCTCTCACATCCTGGTATGAAAGGCAAAAATGCTAAGAACTTGCTATGGCAGAGAACACCAGTCATCTCTCCTGATGCCTACTCTCTCCTTCTTTAGTAAGAGAACACCCAGTTTTTAGCGCGGTACATGGTTACCTGGATCAGACTACATTTCCCAGACTCTTTTACATTAGATTTGGCCAAATGATCAAGTTTCAGTCATTGAGCTATGAGTAATGTGTATGAATTTCAGGAAGTGGTAGTAAAGGAAGAGGTCATCCTTTTTGGCCCCTTTCTCTTTCTTGATGGCTGGGATGTGGAGTTGATGGCAGACACTTAAGCAGCCATATTGGTCCATAAGGCAGCATGCAAAATCAGAGTTGAAGAAGCTTCAGAGCACCCTGCATGCACTCTTTGCCTTGAACTTTTTTTTACATAGGGAGAAATAAATTTCTATTTTGTTTTGTGGTTTATGTAAAACCAGAAGTATTTTGAGTTTTCTATTATGTGGTGTGGAACCCAAGCCTGAGTAATACATTTGTCTTCCCAACCTCTCTTGCAGCTAGGGTGCAGCATGTGACAAGACTCTACCAGGTCAGGCTCTCTGGTTAAGGCAGCCTCAGCAGGGAGCTCGAATTCCTGCAGTAGTGGTTGCACCCAGGGTCCAGTGCTGGGGGTGGGGACAAAGCAGGATGAAATGCCCAGAACTTGGTGGTGGCAGCAAGTCCTTACTAGGCCAGTTTTGCCTCATGATTTTGGTTACCATGCTTGGCTGCATGGTCTCAAACCTAGTCTGCCAGCCCACTTAATGAGTCTGTATGTTATCCAATATTGTGTCAATAAATCCCCTATAACCCACAGTAAAAATACATTTTAACAATAAGATTTCACCAAGATGGTTGGTTTTTGCCATCAAATGAGTGGAACTCAGACTCAACATGAGGCACGATTCCCATCTAATAAAAGTCGGAATTTTCCAATACCCTTGTTTCTAAAGATGCTTCTGGTGGGGGCTGAATTAGGCTCTTTGGAATACTTGGTGTCTCTTGTTACAGGGATTTGTGCCATCTGCTAGTTGAAGCTATGGTATTTTGGGAGGATACCAGCAACCAAAATTAAATAGGAATTTAATTACATTTAATACAAAATTAAATTATACTCAAAGAACAGCAACACTTCACTTATCCAGAGGCAATTTACACAGAAACCTCAGTTATTTGGGACACTGTCAGGAACCAGAAAAGAAGCAAAAATAAACAAAACCCCCAAACGGGTAAGGGAACAACCAACCACTCTCAAAACAAAACACAGGAAAAAAGACCATTCACAGCCAAAATAAATGTCATAGGATTCATCCACCACAGTTTATGTATTTACTCACAGCCAAGCCATTCGGACCCTTCCCCAGGGTCCATTTACTCTTTGTGCAGACACAATTCAATGGAAAATTTGGATAAAAAATTTCCCATTCCACAGCAGATTTGGAAGAGCATCTTGGGCAGGGGCGGGGAAGGCTGCTGGAGACTTGACACTATGATAGGAATGACAAGATGGTTGTTAGCTTGTGTTAAAGGTAGAGACCAACCTAAAATAAGAAGTAGACAGGAGAGCACAGTATGGCCTCTGAGCCCATTTAGTATAATGGAATAGCCCTGTGTTACAGTCCTGTCCAAGAATGGAGTTGGGGGGGTGGGTAGTGGGTGCTATGTTCTGAACATTTATGTCCCCCCAAAATTTATATGTTAAATCTTAACCCCCAAGGTGATGTATTAGGAGGCGGGGACTTTGGGAGGTGATTAGGTGACATGAGAACAGAGCGCTCAAGAATGAGATGAATGCCCTTAGGAGATAGGCTCCAGAGCGATCCCTGACCCTTCCACCATATGTGAGGCTACGATGAGGAGTCTGCAACCTGGAAGACGGCCCTCACCTGACCATAATCATACCTTGATCTTGGGCTTCCAGCCTCCAGAACTGAGAAGTAGCTTTCTGTTGTTTATAAACCATCCAGTCTGTGGCATTCGGCCTGAATGGACTAACAGCTCCTTTCATGGAAGCACTGGGCGTCATGAAGAGTCAGGGAAAATTACAAGTGGGTCAGTATCCAGTGTTGGTGAACATGTGGAGCAATGGGGAGTTCCCCACTGCTGGTGGGAGAACGACCACTTTGGAAACTGCTTTGGCGGCACCGTGTAAAGCCAAGCACATGCAGAATCCTTGACTCAGCAGTTCCTCTCCTGAGTAGGTATACAGAGAACCCTGGCCCATGGTCGTGGGAGACACATCCTGGAAAATTCATGGCAGCACCGTTTGTAATAGTATTCAAAATCCTTCAGATGCCCCATCAAACAGTACAGGGAGTAAATGCATCATGGTGTCATCTGAGATGGAATATTATGCAGCAGAAAAAAGGAACAAACTGCAGATGGCAATACGGATGAATCTAAAAAACACAACGTTCAGCATAAGAACTACCCACAACATAACACATAAGTAGGATTCAATTAATATGAAGTTCAAAAACAGGCAACACTAATTATATTGTTTGGGGCTACATTCATATGTGGTAAAACAAGAAAAGCAAGGACATGATTCAACCACATCTTGTGGTAGTGGTTACCTCTGATGGGGAAAAGGGGCTCCTAAGGTACTGTAGTGTACAGTAAGTCCCCTACTTACAAACGAGTTCTGTTCTGAGATTGCCTTTGTAAGTCCAATTTGTTCATAAGTCCAACAACTTTAGCCTAGGTACCCAGCTAACACAATTGGCTATATAGTACTGTACTGTAATAGGTTTATAATACTTTTTGCACAAAGAATACGTAAAAAACAAACAACACAAAAAATAAAGAAAACATTTTAAATCTCACAGTACAGTACCTTGAAAAGTACAGTAGTACAATGTAACAGCTGGCATACAGGGGCCAGCATTGAGTGAAGAGGCAAGAAGAGTTCCTGACTGGCGGAGGGAGGGGGGGTGGGAGATGGTAGAGCTGAAGGATCATCAGCAACAGGAGACGGAAGGTCAGCTGCAAGTTCACTCACACCTGGTGCTGATGGCACAAGTTTTGGTTCCTTGTTGGGTTCAATTCTAACTACCCTCTTGAAAAAATGATCCAGTGATGTGTGGGTAGTAGCTCTTTTTCTCTTGTCATAGATGACATGGTAGCACTGGATTGCATTCTGAACGGCTGCTGCAACCTTTGTATACCATTCTACATTCGGGTCCTGTGCCTCAAAAACTAACAGCGCCTCCTCAAATAAAAAAAATCCCCTTGCCATTTCCTGCACCGTGAATCTCTTCGGTTCTTCAACTACTTCTTCTTCCTCTTGTCTCTCTCCGTCCTTTCTCTGGGCCGCCAATTCCATCAGGTCTTCGTGAGTAAGCTCCACGTTCACATCACTGAAGGTTCAAAACTTGAAGTTTCGTATCTTCAAGTACATAGGGGACTTACTGTATTCCTTTTCTTATTGTGGTGGGTCTATCAGTATTCACTTGATTTATATTCTTTAAACTGTACATGTGTGCTTTACTCACATGTGTGATATATTTCACCAACTTTTTTAAAACCGAAGTAAGAAAAAAAACAACCAAGAGTCAGGTTCTGTCCAATTTACTCTGTTGAAGAAGGCAAGATAGCATCTAATAACATTAGAAACATTTCCACCAATAACTATTAAAAGAAAAACAGTCAGGGGCCCTTGGAAGGCTACGTTTCAGTGATCTGAAAAGTTCATTTATGCGTGACAGCTGATCAGCTTCTTTTCCATACAGTGAGGTACTCTGGTAATGACCTGGAGTCCCATCTCTTTTCAAATGACTTTCTGATTTCTTATTGGCTGAGAAAGAAAAGAGAGGACAGCCTTAGTGAGAGCTCCTTAGTGGCACAGAGACCCTTCACCAATCTACTTTAAGGCTGCATTTTGGCCTCCTTCCCTCTGGCCACCTTTCCATGGCATCACCTGGGAGCCTGTTACAAATGCAGAATCTCAGGCCCCACCCCAGACCCACTGAATCAGAATCTGCGTGTGAACAAGATCCCCAGGGGCTCCCAACACACACTGAAGTATGAGAATCACTGCTCAGGTCAAGACCATGACCAGGGACCAGATACTCAGCTCTTTATAATTTTAGGAAAACCTGCTCTTTGAGCAGTCCCAGCATGGACCCTCCTTGTACTGAATTTCATGCAGTAAATAGTGTTCAGAAAAATTAGAATTTATTCATTCATTCCATTAACATTAGGATGAATCGTATGAAATTGTCATTCAAAAATGGTTGAATATTGTCAGTTTGATATGGTCTAGCTCTTAATATTTATTGAGCTCCTGTTATGTGCCAGGCACAATGACAGGTATTGGGGAAATAGCTTCTGGCAAAACTAGCCTTGGTCGCTGCCCTCATAGAGCCTACAGTCGACTGGGAGAGATGGTCTTTAATTTTTAAAAAATCCACACAAATAGATGTAAAATCACAATCACCTTGTAACAGTTACACGATGGAGGTCCCTCGAGCAGGCACTCTTACGAGTTGATGTATTTCAGGAGGAGGGGGTCAGTCAGAAGAAGAAGTGAAATTTGAAGGGTGACAAGGGGGTGAAAGTGAGGAGCGTGCAGACTCAGGGAAGAGAAGGTGCGAAGGCCTTCTGTGTAAACACATCAATGGAAGGCGGAGAGCCCACCCAGCGGCCAGGTCTGGAGTTTCTGCTCTTCTAAGTGATCTTGCCAGCAAGGTAGCCAAGTTTGTCCACAGCAGCTCCCCAGGCTTTCTGCTTTCTCCTGCAGCCTCTGTGTTTAAAGAAGCTGTCAGTGCTTTCTCTTCCCCAGGGGAGGGGACTGGCAGACCACGCTTTAATGGTCTTGCTAGTCAAATTTACTCACTCACATCTGTGTGGCTTGCTTTTGATCCTTCTTGTTTGAATAATCTTCGGTGGCCTCAGGGAACTTCTTTCAGTTCCCTGAATGCCGGTGGTGATCTGTCTTGCTGCTAGGACTTGGCACATGCTGGTTCCTCTGCCTGGAACTCTGCATAGGCAGTCGGCCTGCCTCCCTCCTCTCCAAATACCTGGCTTTCTCCCACTCCTTGTCAGCACCCATCCAGGAAGTCTTCTTCACCCCCTCCCCGCCACACCTGGTGCTACTCCCACAACCCCCTGCACATAGATGTGTCAAGGACTTATCACCCCCAGCACCAAGTCTGATATGACTCATTAATCCTCTCCAGCACCCAACTCAGGGCATAGTAGATGCTCAGTACTCACTTGTTGAATGAATAAATGGAAACATTGTATTTAACTTGATGTACAGCTGTGGCCCACACTGTGGGTTGGCTGCCTCAACTGCCATTTCTTCATTTCTTTCCTTCTTCCTTGCCGGCCTCTCCTCTAGAGGCTGGTTTGCTTTCCCAGCCTCCCTAGTTCATAGAAGTGATCATGGGACACAGTCATGCCAATAAGATATCTGCTGGGGATTTCTGGGACATTTTTTCTTTATTTATAAAAGGAACTCACAGCTGGTGCTGTCTCCTTCTTCCTGCCTGGAACTGAGCTGTGATGCTTGGAGCCACAGTAGCCATGTTTTAACCATGAAGGGAAGGTCAATAGAATCAAAGAGACAATAGTTTGGAAGTTGCTGAACCACACAACCAGAACAGTGGCTACTGGTCTCTAGATTTCTCCTTATCTGAGGAAAATGAATGCCTATTTAGTCCATTGTTAGACAGATTTTCTGTTATTTGCAGCTGATAGCATGCCTGATAAAGTGTGTCTCGATGGCTACCATCAGGGATGTAGGGAGAAGGAGAAAACAGTGGGGAGAGAGTACTCTTTAGCTTGTCAAAGAAGGAAGTTAACATTTGTTGAGTGCCAATCTGTCCCTGGTTATTACACTAGTTGTTTCATATATATGACATTTAACCTCACAGCTCATCCAAGTAGAAGTATCCTGTCATTACATACACAAGGCAACGAAGGCTCAACACCTGCATGAATCGCCTTGGTGGGCAGTGGCAAAGCTGGGATGGGACCAGGTACTCTCTGCTCCATCCCATTTCTGCCCAGAAGAGGAGGGTGGTGGCCTTAGCAAAGTCAGCCAAGTGCTATGGGGTGGGAGCACCCAGGGGGTTGTCTCAAATCCAGACAATCAACTAGGGTTCTTCTCACTCAACATCTTTTGTGCCTAGCAGCTACACTACCTTTATAAATCCCAATCCATTTACAGTAGAGATGGTCATACATCACTAATCTTAAAATGGCCACTGCCACTGCCAGAAACATCCTGCAGAGAAACAAGTCCTTTGCCTTCAGCTCAAGCATTTTATTCAGCAGACCTTGTGTCTTGGAGGTCCCCAGTGCTTGAGCAGGTGGTCCTCACTATTTTCCATTCTCTGCCCGCATAAGCACCTCCTCTCTCTCTTCCCTGCGCTAAGGTCCTCGTGCTTTCATGCTTTCTTAGTCTCTCCTCCTGAGAAAAACAAACTTACAAACATAATTGCATCAGCGTGTTGGCCATTTAACTTGTTCCTTCTTTTGGGTCCCTCTTACCCCACTATCTACCCCCTGGTAGCTGGACATAGCACTACTAATAAACACCCCAGGCCAGGCCCAGACTGTCAGAACCAATCCTGGGCTTTGGCTGGGCTGCACAACAGTCTTCTTCTCTGGTCCTGCTTCGGGGCTCGAGACATTGTGCCAGTCACTGTGCTAACAGCCATATGACTAAAGCATTATGACCCCATTTTACAGATGTGGGAACTGAGGCTCCTACCCAAGGTCATATAGCGAGGACTCAGATCCAAACCTGTTGGACATTAAAACCTAACTGTAGTCTTCTCAGTAAGGATGTTTCTCACCTGGTCCCTCAACTATCTCCTCCTCAACTTTCTGCTTCCTACTCCCCACCACCATTTCCAGGGAGCCTGAAGATTCCTCATTAAGAGATTTATTCCTTGAAGATGAAAGTATTTTGATTTTCAGGAGTCTCCATTAAAATTCAAAAGCCCCTGGGGAGTATAGTCACCTACACCTTTCTTTGATAGCTCTGGAGTAGGGAGAGTTTCATAGACAGGTCCTGTGGGAGGACAACTAAGGGAGGGCCTGAGGACGGCGAGGAGGGGACAGAATCAAAGTGTCTAATTGGCCCAGGGCCCCTTTCTCCTGGGGCCTTGATGAACCCAAGGTTAGCTTCCTACATAAGACCCGGGAGCCCCAAGGCTGATCATTTCCAGCAAGCTTCTGAAGGAGACCAGTTATCCTGAGAATCTTCATCTTCTTCTAGTAGTCTCATGTGGCTTCCAGGAGCCCTGAGCTTGGAGTGCTGCGTGGAGAGGTGGAGCTGAAGGGCTATACGCTCTCTCCTAACTATGGGACCCAACTTCTGTGGCTCAGAGAGGGTCCCTCCAAGGTGTGTGTCAGCCTGTGGTGTGTGCACATGCGTGTGGGGGAGGGGTTCAAATGCTACCAGCCCACCTGGCCCCTGAGTTGTCATGGCAACCTCTCCTTGAGCCAATTTCATGTTGGTCTGGGTGTTTCTGAAGGCAAGCCTTCCTGGCTGACAGCTCTGATTCAGGCTGGGCTGCGAGCCCCTCCAGATGAAGGGACCGTTGCCTTTCTGACTTTGACACCTCAGGCTTCCAGGACTGAACCTCAAGAATCAATATTTTTATTTCTGGCTCAGCGCGGAAGTCTCTTTGCTGACCTGCAGGAATAAACCTGCCCCTCGGGGATTCTGAGTCAGGGCCTGAAGGCCGATGACAAATGTCCCCTGAACTCAGAACACCCCCTGGACTCCCCTTTACTGTCTCCCTCCCCTCGCTGCTTTGGTACTGGATCCACAGCTTTCTTTTCCTGCATATTTTCAGAAAACAGGATGCAGGTTATTCTAATAAGGACTGAGGACTAGTTCATCAACATGCCAGGCATGATGATCGCACTTTACACGCCTCATTTACCCTCACTACGGTCACAGAAGGTGCAGACGAGGACTCATTTTACATGTGAGGGCATTGGTGTTTGAGAAGAGCAAGCGGCTTGCCTGGGGTCACGAAGCCAGGCTGTGGCAGAGCCTGGATCAGAGCCCAGTTTGTCTGATTGTCAAGCCCGTGCTAGAACCACTAGCACACTGCCTCTCAGTCTCAGTTCTGAGAGCACATGGCCGGGAAGCACAGTCTATGGTGAGATGTATATATGTAGCTGCAAGAAATAAACATTCGGCCCAAGATAGAGGGTCTCTCCCTGTCACTGTCATTGGAAACCAACGTGTCTATGTGTAAAAGGACCCCTCCCAGGATTTAATGATCTGGAAGAAATATCAATCTGCCTCCTAGATAAAAAATTCACATTTTGTTTTAAATAGCAACACAGTGATTTCCAAGCTTTTCAGACTTGCAGTGCTCTGTTGCTTTTGGTTATTCATTTGTTTTATTTTTTTAAAATTTAATTTAATTTAATTTTTATTTTCCTGCAAAAAGCCCTCCTAGAACATCGAATCTGGGAGCTTTGCGAGTTTTTTTCTTTGTTGGCATCCCTCACAAGATGCAAAAGGAAGGGAAAAACTACCCACATTTTCCTTCTGAAGAGGGGAGGGAAAAAGGAGAAATTCATGCCGGGTGCACGCAGCTGGAGGAAGAGGAAAACCCAAGTGAGCCTTGCGCCTTACTGGGGACTGCATTTGCTGCCTCACTGCAGAGTGCCTGCCCCAGAGCACAGGCGGTGTCCCCATCCCTGTCCCCACTCCCGCCCAGAGCCCAGCAAATGCTTGGCTTCTGAAACACACCGCCCACCACCCTGCCCCACAGCCGCTGCTGCCACCAGCTTTATTATTGTAAATATCCCTTTGTAAAAGAGCATTTATCATTAACTATGATATTAGATTCAATTTTAAAATGTTTGCTTTGAAGTCTTTGATGAAACCCTTAAGATAACCAGAGATGCCTAAAGACGTTACCTAAGTGGAGCACCCGATGTGTCCGCTTTATGAACATTGGTTGAGCCGTACACTTAAGATTTGTGTGCTTTTTTTGGTTAGTATGTTATAGTTCAATAAAAAATTCCCTTAAGTATCAGAAAAATAGAGTGAGGACTCTGTCTGAATGGTGTGCAAATCAGAACGTGTGTGGGTGTCTGTGATCTCTGGTTTTTGGTGGAGCTGATGGGCTCTAATTCAGGGCCTCACATATAGTCTCAGGGCCCCTACATGGGCTGTTGTACCGTCTCACCCCTGTGAAGAGCTTTCTCTTAGCAGCCTTATGGGGGTCCCACGTCCCTGCCTTTCAGCTTCCAGGGGCCCAAAACATGGGATTTGTACAGGGTCGAGCATAAAGACCTCAGTGCCTTTGCATACACCCCCACGTGCAGGACATAGGTTGGCCAACAGCTCTGACAGCAGTTACATGGACAGCAGTGGTAGCTCCAGCACATACTAGCTGTGTGACCTTGGGTGAGTTCCTTAACCTTTCTGAACCATAGTTTCTTCATTTGCAGATGGAAGAGGATAATACTGCCCACATCGTAGGACTGCATAAGGAAAGATTAAATAGGAAGCTGCATGTGAAGGGCTTAGCCCAGGACCTGGTATACAGTAAACACTGAAACCATGTATGGAATCCAAATGTCTGGGGAGGTTCAGGCATCCAGATTTTCACAAGCCCTGGAGGTGATGCTGATGCACAGCCGAGGTTAAGAATTACACTCTGACCTGGCCTCCGCCCCCATCCTTTTCCACTAGGAAAGATCTAAAATGTTAATTCTCCTTGCTCCCTCTCTCACAGATTAGAGCAGAGGGGTCTGCCCTTTGGAAACGGTGCATAGACACCAGAGGAAAGTTATTCCTTCCTCTCTCCCACAGACATTCACTGAATGTGTGCCAGGTGAGGTGTGAGGGAAAGACAGACAGATGGCCAGGTGTGACTCCTGTCCTTAGGGAGCTACCTGCTCACAGAGGAAATTGCCTGATGGCACACACTGTGGTGAAGGGCCACTGAACTCTGGGGCTCTGGTTCCAGCTTTGCCCCATCTGAGTGTCTCTGGGCTTTATTTTTCACATCTGTAAAATGAGAGGGATGGACTGGGTGATCTCTGAGGTTTTTCCATCCCTGACATTCTATGAATCCATAATTTTATCCTTAAAAATGCTGCACTATAAAACTCAACAATAAGAAAACAAACAACCCAATTAAAAAATAGGGAAAAGCTCTGAAGAGACACTTCCTAAAGAAGATATACAATAATTAAAATAACAAGATATCACTACACACCTATTAGAATGGGCAAAATCCAAAACACTGGCAACACCAAATGCTGGTCACCATGTAGAGCAAAGGAATGCTCATTTATTGCTGGTGGGAATCAAAATGGTACAATTACTTTGGAAGATAGTTTGGCGATTTCCTACAAAGGTAAACATACTTTGTGTGTGTGTTGGCAGGGGGAGGGAAATAAAGGAAAGTACAGCATTTATTGCAGGGTGCCCAAGCAAGGAGAATGGGCAGCTAATGCTCAAAAGACCCAAAATCCTGGATGGCTTTCAGGCAAGTGTATTTAAAGACAGTGTCTTTAAATAGGGAGAGGGTCTCAGGGTGCCTGATCAGCTCCAGCACAACTGCAGAAGGCTGATGGTGAGGTCACAAGGTGAAGTTTCAGGAATCAGCATCATCAATGGTAAAGATACTTTTACCATATGATCCAGCAACTGTGCTCGTTGGTATTTACCCAAATGAGTTGAAAACATGTCTACATAAAAGCCTGCAAGGGAATGTTTATAGCAGCTTTAATCATAACTGTCAAAATTAGGAAGCAACCAAGATGTCCTTCAGTAGGTAAATGGATAAACTGTGGTATATCCAGACAATGGAATATTATTCAGCATGCAAAAGAAATGAGCTATCAAGCCATGAGATGACATAAAGGAAACTTAAATGTGTATGACTAAGTGAAAGAAGCCAGTCTGAAAAGGCTACACACGGTGTAATTCCAACTATATGACGTTCTAGAAAAGGCAAAATTATGGATGCAGTAAACAGATTAGTGGTTTTTGGTGGTTAGTAGGGAGGGAGGAATGAATAGGTGGTGCACAGAGACTTTTTAGGACAGTGAAATTACTCTGTATGGTACTATAATGATTGGTATATGCCATTATATGTTTGTCCAAATCCATAGAATGTACAACATTAAGAGTGAACCCTAGTGTAAATGATGGACTTTGCGCAACAATGATGTGTCGATGAGGGTTCATCAACTGTAATGTACCACTCTGCTGGGGATGTTGGTAACGGAGGAGGCTGTGCTTGTGTGGGGGAGAGAAAGTATATGGGAATCTCTATACCTTCTGTTCCACTTTACTATGACCCTAAAAATGGTCTAGAAAATAAAGTCTATTGAAATACAAAAACAAATAAACACCATATTGTGTGTGGCTAGGAGCACGTGCTTTGGAGTCCGTCTGTCTGAGTTTGAGTCCTAGCTCTGCCCCTAACTAGCTGTGATCTGCAGCAAATTAGCTAAACACTCTGTGCCTTTGTTTCCTCATCAGTAACATGGGGATAATTATTACACCTGTTTCATGGTTTTTTGTGAGGATTAAAGGAATCAATAAATCTAAAGTATTTAGCACAGCGGTTGGCATATAGTAAGTACTCAATCAATATTCGCTACTATTAAAAATGTGAACCTCTTTAAGAGCTGATTCCATTCGATCGGCTGTTGCTACCATTTGGCTACAGCAATCCCTTGCACTCAGGAGAGACATTCAGATGCCTGACAGAATGGAACTTCTCTCCACCGTATGTTGGGGTAGAAGATCTTTTTCAGAGCCAGAGCTTTCAAGCCCATGCATGCTTGAGGCCCAGAGAAGATGCCTCTTGATGGGACCATGCCAATGCGTCAGGCAGGGAAAACAGCAATGTACCTATATCTCATTTACCCGAGTGACCCGGTAGATCCTCCAGTCCCCGTTCTTTCCTTCATCAACCAAACTCTTCTGTTTCTGATGTCACTCTGGGGAAGAAAGCTCAAAAATTAACAAAGATTGGTGTTCAAGCCTGAGGTGATCTTATCATCTTTGACCACAGCAAACACCCTTGAGCAGACGTGATCTTTGAGAGATTAGTTACGAACCACTGATGAACTTTGATATTTTGTCACATGCTTATGATGCTTTTACTGCTTATTGGGCATTCGCCCCAATAGCTCTAATGGCATAATTGTATTTGGAATTTATACAATTAGGAATTTACGCACTTCAACACAAGTAGTTTGCATTGCAATTTAGGATTTTTTTTTAAAGGACCTAAGAACCTTAAATGATATATATTGCTTTCAGATAAACAATGAGCCAAGTATTAATGTAATTAAGAACAGGTACTATACAGTAATTGAGCTTGGCCAAAAAGGATCAGTTGGCCACAGCCTGTGGAGACCAAGAAGTGAGTGCCCCTAACAACCAATTCCAGACACTTTCCCTTCCATAGAAGACCAGTTTGCGCCCCCATTTCATTGATAATGATAACTGTGATGGAGGACATCCTATCTCACACGATGTTAACGTCTGCCAGGGTCTTGCACGAACATTAATTTACCTCATTTGATCCTTGCAACAGCCTTGTTAGAGGAATCTGAGGCTCTCAGCAACCAAGGATCCCACCCAAGGTTTTTCACTTGGTAAGAGGCACAATTTAGACCTAGCTCTTTGGCTTCAAAGCCATGCTCAATCCCTTAAGTTTTAACACTTTCTCCCCTTGCTGGTTGTGAACTGGTGGCTGGAGTTGTGTGTCTAACACCTCACTTCTGCCTTTGCAGCTGCTAGAGCTTCAACTTATTTAGTTCCGCTACCCATGCTTCCTCCAGGTGACAAGGTCAATCACGATCAACCCAGCACTCTGGCCAGGGATTGGTCTAGAGATGAGCATGTGACTAAATTTGGCCAATGAGATGTGAAACACTGTCTAAGGAAGGATTTTTTTCTGACCTTAAAAATTGAGTGTGGAAGAAACCATCTTCTTCCCCTGATGGGCAGAGCTCTGTCTTTCCACCCTTTTGTTTTGATTCCTGTTTTACTGACCATGATGTCTTTTAACGAGCACCTGGCTAACTTCCTCTGCCTCGGCCTGTGGGCCTTGGTTTATCTCTGATGACACCGAGACTGGGTCTGCGGTTCGATGGCACTTGGCTGCAGTTCCACACTGGCCCAAGGCAGGGAGCCTCCCCCAGGGAGAGGGTGCAGCTGTCCCTGCCGGATGAGCCTGAGCGGCTGGTCCAATGGGAGTATTTGTGGACCCAGGCCCCCCAGTTCCTCTCAGAGGAGGCTGGCAGCCAAGCCCCCGACCACACATGCGCTTTACTCTCACGCTTCAGGAATAGCGAGGGGAGGGGTGACTGGCAATGATGCCTCCTTCAGCGAGCTCTCTCTGTGAGACCGTAATTACTAAGCACTGTGGCTTGGAAAAGCCCTTTCTTCTTTGAGAGGCCAAGTCCAAAGTGAGAAACCTCCAAGAACCAGAAATTAAGTTTTTACACATGGACATTAACCGTTTAGCTTCTAGTACCTTGGCCAGCTTCCTGAATGGGTTTAGTAAATCTTAATTGGATGGGTAACATTAACAGCACAGAATGATTACGGTGGCTTTTCTATTTTCAGAGTGAGTCTTCTATTGCTTCCTTTATTCTTCTGTCAACCCAGTGGAGAAGGTGAGGAAGGGATTACCAAACAGTCACATGACCCTGGGAAATACCTTTATGCATACCTACTCGATCATACCATACCAACTCTGGGTTAGGTGCATCCTATGTGGTCTTGCTTAGTCCTGACAGCGACTCTGTTCAGCAGGAAGGCCTACCTTTACTTCACCTTGGGGTAGAATGAATTTCAGAGAAGAGCGTAAGTCCTGGGGCTGGGATTTGAATCTAGCCCCTGCCATGCATGTCACATGATATTTCTGGGTGTCAGTTTCCTTCGATGGAAAATAAAAGGGCTGTAATATGAACTCTCTAAGGTCACTTTTAGTTCAGATTCTATGATTCTATGAATATTGTCTTCTGCCTTTGAAAAATGGAAGCCAAGCATAGAAATTATCTTTGTTTGGGGCCACATAAGAAGCTGCAGGTAGGTGAGCCCTGCTCAAAACCAGGTCTCTGGGCTCCCTTCTCATTGCTCGAGCAACAGACAGTTGGAGTGGCTCCCGGTAGTAGGGAGTTGAGATCACCATGCCCCACATCCAGCTGGCGTCACTGTCCTTGTCTGTTTAGCTTCCAGGCAGTCTTCATTGCTGTCAGCATCTCGTCTCTTTAAAAGAGGTCCAGGGACTTCCCTGGTGGCGCAGTGGTTAAGAATCCGCCTGCCAGCGCAAGGGACATGGGTTCAATCCCTGGTCCAGGAAGATCCCACATGCTGCAGAGCAACTAAGCCCGTGCACCACAACTACTGAGCCTGCACTCTAGAGCCTGTGAGCCACAGCTATTGAGCCCATGTGCCACAACTACTGAAGCCCGCACACCTAGAGCCTGTGCTCTAGGACAAGACAGACCACTGCAATGAGAAGCCCACACACCACAATGAAAAGCAGCCCCCGCTCGCCGCAACTAGAGAAAGCCTGCGTGCAGCAACGAAGACCCAATTCAGCCAATAAACAGATAAATAAATAAATTTATTTAAAAGAAGAGAAAGAGGTCCAGCCTCTACTCCCAGGCAAGCAGCAGCCTGAGCCTCTGACCCGGCCTGTGTTCAGACCAAGGCTGGACACCTTTGTCGGGGGAGATTCAAACTATAGCATCCAAGAACTCCCTTGCTGAGCCCTTACTTGTGCTAAGCACTGTTCCAAGCACTTTACAGGCAGTAACTCTTTGTATATTTATAAATTTAAATCTTTATAATACCTCTATGGTTGGGTATTATCACACACACACACACACACCCTGTTTTAATGATAATGAAATGTAGCACAGAGCCGTTAATTAATTTGCCCAAGGCCACACAGTTAGTATGTCTCAGAGACAGGGACAGTCTGGTTCCAGAGTCCACACTCTTTGTCACCACACTCTCCTGCTCTGTATGGTGCATTAACCTTAGAAGACCAGGTAACTAGATGAAAACCGTGTAAATGGATGGCCACAGATGATAGCCGGAGACCCCAAGAGGATGAAGAAGTCTGGGAGAGTTAGGGCTGGTCAGTGAGCCTGAGGAGACCCCCCTGGAGCACTGAAATGTTGACCTATGGCAAGAGGGAACAAGTTCCTAGGAGAGCTTTCTATAGGACACCTGCTCCTGTGCATGAGAGGAAGAGGCCTAGGGCACCAAGCCGATTTGGATGAGTCTCTGACAAGTAAAGAGAGGTTGATCCGATGGTCTCTCCCCTTAATTCTCCTTTGCACAGTTGTAATTATTTAGTTAATTAGCTAATTATTCACTCGCCGAAGAACTGGGCCAGCCTTGTTCAGGTCTGTAGTGCCACGACGCTGCACATATAATCAGATATTTGTTGAGTGAATGAATGAATGAAGAAATGAATGAAAATCCGGCCCTGTGGTCTAAAGTACACTTTCAGGCAGAACTCTTGGGAAGGCTCTTGAGGGGGAGGGCACAAAAATAACAAGCTGGCATTTGAGGAAGTATTGGAAAGGAAAGGCAGGCTTTAAAAAGCAGGAAGGAGAGGATTAGGGAGGTGTATTTAAGAGATAGAGAAACACTGGCGGGAGGCGAAGGTAGGGAAATGCGGGCATAAAACCTGAAAGGGAGCCTGTGAGCCTGGCCGAGACTACCAAAGACGCCTTGTCCGGGGGCTTCCCTCTGCAGGACACGCGGCCTCCCTCAGAGCCCCGTCCTGAGGCCAGCCCCCAGAAGTCTCCTTGTGAGAGCAGTGAGTTCTCATTGTACACGTTTTACCTTCATTGCCCCAGCAGATCCCCCCAGGTTCCGAGTGAGGGGAACTCTTCTGGCTCCTGGGATGAGTTTCTGTGAGCCTGGCCTGGGGACAGGTACAGAGCTGGGAGCTCTCTGGAAGGCACCCTTGGGCCAACTTAGGGCGGTGTGCACAGGAAAGCAGGTGTCAAAACCTGGCCCGGACGGCCTGGAGCTGGAAGAGCTTTCCTATAAGTGAAAATCCCACCCTTCCCCCACCAGACTGGGGCTCACACAACAGCCCAGTCATAGGGCCCCCTTGGCTCCTTCGCACACCTCGCTCTAGCGCACCACCAAAACTGCTGAGTGGGAGAGGAAACGCCGCCTCCCGCAGAAAACCTAGGGGACTTTTTTTTTGCCTTCAATAAACATTTGCTGAAATAACTTTTTATTGGTGGTCGTTTTAAAACACATGGCATAAAAAGAGTCCTGAGAACTATTCGCATCATAACTTTTGTTCAGCTAGATCTGTGTCATCGATGTGAGCCTCGATTTCCTCATCTATAAAATATGGCCCCTTCCTCCCTTTAATAGTCTACGAGTGTGTGCCGGACAAGGCGTGACTGATCATTACATTCTGCTCAGCATCTGTTTGATGAATATTCTTTAAGCGCCAGGAGCCCAGACTGCTTTTGACATTATTGGGGATACAAAAGAAATGGTTTTCTGGCCCCTGCCATCACTTACTTAAGTTTCCATTAAATGCCAACTATAAAGTCAGTATATGGTAGGTGCTACAGGAGTTTTTAAAAATGTAAGATGTCCCTACAACTAAGGTAACCTCGAGCACATTGGGATGACACTACATATATGAAATAAAGAGAAAAAGGTTTTTTAATTAATTTTGGGGGGCTGCGTTGGATCTTCATTGCTGCGTGTGGGCTTTCTCTAGTTGAGGTGAGCGGGGGCTACTCTGCTTCGGTGTACAGGCTTCTCACTGCGGTGGTTTCTCTTGCTGCAGAGCACAGGCTCTAGGTGCACAGGCTTCAGTAGTTGCAGCACACAGGCTTAGTTGCTCCTTGGCATGTGGGATCTTCTCAGACCAGGGATGGAACCCGTGTGCCCTGCGTTGGCAGGCGGATTCTTAACCACTGCACCACCAGGGAAGTTCCAGAAATAAAGAGAAAAGTTTTAAATAGCATATGATTACTGGTAGATGGGCAGGGATGTGCTACTTAAGGCTGGAAGAGGGAGAAGTCACTCTGGGTTTGACAGATCTAAGAAAGCTACCTAGCAGTAGGGCTTGGGTTGGCTAAAACATAATGTTGATGGTGATGATGGTGATGTTGATGGTAAACACAGCCGAATTTATTGAACTCGTAGCATGTGGCAGGTGCTGACAGAGTGCTTTATAAGTATCACATGTAATCTTCACATCAACACTCTAATGGAGGCACCATTATTGTCCCCATTTAGCAGTTGGGGAAACCAAGGTCCAAACATTTTATCTAGGAATCCGACCAATCCATAGGAACACCTTCTAGGTTTGGGGGGACAGGGATTAAGAAGAAAGGCAACAGTGGAGAAGGGTCCTCAATCCTTCTAGAAGCAGCGTTCTGTGGGTGCTAAGTAGAAACATCTTCATAGCATAACGTATACATTTCCGGATTAAACTCCCCCTTTTAAAAATGACTTGAGACCTCTTGAATACATACCCCTATGTTTATAACGTACTTTCCAGATCTGAACAAATACAGTGGACTCACCTCAGATCTTCTCTATGTTACATCTGACTATACTCACAACCCATTTTGGCTTCCATGGCAGTGGGGAAGCCCACGTCTGCGTTAAGGGAGAGGGCATCTGAGGAACCCTGAGGTTCTATTCTGTCTGTGCCTTCCTTTCTGCTACCTTCTGGGGTACTCTGTCTGCCAACTTCTTTGCCTCCTCTTATATCACCAGTTTGTTAATAATCAGCATCTCCTAAGACTGAGTCCTAGGCCAGCTTCTGCTTACTCATTCATTAACTCAAAATTTGTTAATCACCTACTATTTGAAATTTAATATTTCTAACAATCACCTTTAAAGGAGTTTGGTGATTCTACCTACAATCCTGGTGTTAACTTCAGGGAGCACCTGTATGTGGGTGACTTACACAGTGACATCCCCACGTGTACCTTTCATCTTCTCCCAGCTGTTTTCAAGACATATTTTGAAACATCATATTCTGGGAGCAGAATGCATCAGCATTTCCCTAGATCACTCAAGTCCTCATCTCCCCATTTTAACGACTATCATCCGTCTTCCTGGGCCTCTATTCTGTCATCTTTATGGGCAGGGATGGTATCTTCTTTTTGCTTTGCCCCCTCAAATAGGCTGGCACAGAGCAAACATTCAAACAAGGTTGTCTGACTAAATTATTTAAATGACTAACTGAACCTCGAACTGTAAGAAACAGCTCAGTGTAGTTCTATATTTAGTCTCAGGTGGCTGAGTGGCATTTGATGGATGGGGCAAGAATAGTAAGCAGATAAAATTCCACAGTCAGTTCAGCAGTCTTTTATAAGCTTGACTTTGGGCCATTTTATTCATGATTTTTTCAGCCTTCTTTGGTGGTAAGAGGCAGAAAATCCTCAAACTACCTTAGTAAGAAAGAGAAAGCAGATGTATTGACTCCATCACCGTGAAGTCCAAAGACCAATTCAGCATGTTCTCATGGCATGTTAGGTTCAGGAACACAAATGATGATTTCATGGTTGTTCTATCTTTATGTGTCTTGGCTTTCTTTTCCTCTGTGTGTTGATCCCGTTCTCAGTCAGGCTCTTGTCACATGATATGAAAAGTGGCCACCAACAGCCGCAAACTACATCCTTACACTGGTGTTTAAAGGAAAGAAGCTCCCTTCTTCCGTAACATTCATGTATCAAATCTCAGGGAAGACTGCAGTTGGCTCTGTTTGGGTCATGTGCCAATCCCTGAACCAATCACTGTAGCTTTGGAAATGGTCTGCTCTAATTGGCCAACTGAGGCCACACACTCACACTTGGGTGGGGATGATAAGACACCAGGATTGACATCCTTTCAGGGCCTCAGGGAGCGAGAGAATAGTGGTTTTCCAAAGAAAGGAATGCTGAGGAGAGCAACATACCTCCACTACACTCCCCTCTTCTAATCCCAGGCCCTGCATTTTAACTAGAGAATTATGTTAGGAGATGGGCTTTCTCCAGAGATGGGTGCCGATTTATTATTAAGCCTTTAGGCATGTTGCCCGTTGTTTTATGAGTCTCATTGGTGGTTACTGGAAGAGAAGCAGTTCTGTTCCCAACTCAAATTTTCTTCTCAAATACGTCAGCCATGAATATATATACGTACCTCCATATGGGAAATTAAAAAAAATTTAAACCAGACCACTCTTCAAAATCGCTACCGTGTAACTTCTCCTATCCTTATGAAGAGAGTGGAAGGCTAATTTCTCCTGGTCTCTCCTGGTAGATATTTGATTGAGTGAGGGAAAAGTAGGAGGAAGAAACTATCATAAACAGGTCTCTGTAATTTGCAGACTGTATAACAGCTAGTCTCAACTTCTTGTTTGATTTTATGACACCATCCTGCCCTTCACCTAAGAATTCTCTATGGCATTTTTTTTAATTAGCAAATTTTAAAAACCCTGTTTTTGAAAAATTTGTGATAGCCCCATGGATCACCGGAACACTGAAAGACTGATATTGAGATTGGCTTTGTTTATACCAGAAGCTGTAAAATCAAATACCCCCAGACGCTAGGCAGGCCATGTAAATGCCCTGGCAGGCTGGGTGGAAACTATGTCAAACTGGGTGTTTAAGTCCCACC
Source organism: Hippopotamus amphibius kiboko (assembly GCF_030028045.1). Classification (NCBI taxonomy): domain Eukaryota; kingdom Metazoa; phylum Chordata; class Mammalia; order Artiodactyla; family Hippopotamidae; genus Hippopotamus; species Hippopotamus amphibius. The sequence goes on from NC_080189.1 coordinate 160,843,671, forward strand.
CAAGGGGGGAGCTTCGAATGGGCTGCAGCCCATCGTTGCCATTAGGGAGTGCACGATGCGGCAAATGTTAACTGTTCACTAATACATAGTTCCCTTCTCCTCCTGATGTGTAGGAGAACTGAACTTCTCTGCCTCTTTGAAATTAAGAATGGCCATGTACAGACTTCCCAGGTGGCACAGTGGTTAAGAATCCGCCTGCCAATGCAGGGGACACTGGTTTGATCCCTGCTCTGGCAATATCCCACATGCTGTGGAACAACTAAGCCCGTGTGCCACAACTACTGAGGCTGTGTGCCTAGAGCCCGTGCTCTAGGCGCACCTCAATGAAAAGAAGCTACTGCAATGAGAAGCCTGCGCATCGCAAGGAAGAGTAGCTCCCGCTTGATGCAACTAGAGAAAGCCTGCATGCAGCAACAAAGGCCCAACATAGCCAATACATACATACATACACACATACATACATACATAAGAGAATGGCAATGTGACTTGTTTTGGCCGATGAGATGTAAGCTAAAGTGATAAATGTTACTCCAGGAAGAAATATTTAACTGCTGGTGCATGGCCCTCTCTACCTCTCTCTCTTTCTGTGCCATCCTGACCAGGGATACACTTGCTGATGTGGAGATGCCGTACTGAGATATCACCTGCAGGACAGCTGCCCTGTACAGTCACCTCAATCCACAGTTGTCTTGTGCAGATGAGAAATAACCCCTTATAGTGTTAAGCCACTGAAGTTTGGAGGATGTTTGCTACTGCAGCATAACCTGTCCTAAACTTTTTTTTTTGAGGGAGAATCTAGTCCTTTTTTTTTTTTTTAGGAAATAATTTTTAAATTTTATATTGGAGTGTAGTTGATTAACAATGTTTGTTTCAGGTGTACAGAAAAATGATTCAGTTACATACATGTATATATACACATATACGTGTATCTATTCTTTTGCAAATTGTTTTCCCATTTAGGTTGTTACATAATATTGAGCAGAGTTCCCTGTGCTATACAGTAGGTCCTTGTTGGTTATCCATTTTAAATATAGCAGTGTGTTCATGTCAATCCCAAACTCTCTAACTGTCCATCCCCCCCAACTGTAAGTTTGTTCTCTAAGTCTGTGAGTCTTTTTCTTCAACTGACTATTAAATGTTACCTGACTTTGATGTTTTTCAGGAGAACAGAAGTCTAGATTTTTGTGTGAAATCTTCAACAAGTTAAAAAAAAATTTTTTTTAAGGTTGAGCCAGCAAAGCCAAATTCAGCCTGGCAGCTGCTACTCTGCAATTTTTGGTCTACACAGTTTGAGTAGTGAATGGAACAATTAACGAATGATTTTTCTATTGTGCAACAATCCTGTCTGAACTCCTAAAATACTTATAGTTGGTGTCACTTCGTAGCTTTTAGTTACTCTTGGTCTAGCTATTTATTAGTGTTCAAGTTATCCTTCCTAACCAGATGGGAGGTGGGGACAAGTGAGGAATCATGTCTTTAATTTTGTGTATCTCACAGGCAAAAATATAGTTTCAGTAAATCCTAACATAAAGACTAGTTAATTGGTTGTTTACTCAGAACTACCTTTACACGTCCTCCAGTGATACTGGTGTGGGGAATTAATTATTTTACCTGGCCGGTTCACTTTTTCCTGTTTGCAAAGAGGTTGGGATTCATCAATGTCCATTAAGCTTTAAAATAAGTCAGAGACACGAAATCCAGTGTATTAACCAGGACATTTCTAGTTGCAAGTAATAGGAAACCTAAATTCAAACTGCCTCAGGTAAGATATAATTTAAAGTTTCCTATAACTAAAAACTCCAGAGGTAGGGATGATGTCAGGCATGTCTGGATTCAGGAACGCAGACAATGCCATCTGAGCTTGAACTGTCTTCCCCTCCGCTGCTTGGCTACATTCTTCTCTACTCTTCTTTGCATAGCTTCACTCTCCATAGACCCTCTCCACGTGGTAGCTTCGGGCAGTTTCAGGTCCAGCCTCTGTCGGCTTCCCAACCTAGCAGATCCACAAAATTCCTAGTCTCATCAGACTCACTTGGACGTATGGCGATCTCTGAGGAAGCCCATTGGCCAGGGCTGGGTGTATTAATTAGGACTTTTTTCGTTGCAAGTAATAGGAAACCTAAATTTCAACTGCCTTAGGCTGGGTCACTTGTCCATCCCTAAGAGACAGTGGTAGATCAGCTCCAACCAACAAAGCAGGGAGAAGCAGACCAATGTCAACATAAATGGGCTAATTTACGGTCTCTCCCTCCAGCCACTTCCAGGGGCAATGACTATGTAGAGGGGCCTAGTAGGCAGCAATGTGGCTGCAGGTCTTGAAGCTGTGTTTATGTAGCATTCTCTATAGAATTGAAAACTCTCCATATCAAATAATGGAGGAGACCTAATAGATATTATAGGGAGATGGACGGGGCTAAAGACCTCCAAGTTACTCCTTGGTGCCACCCCTGTAGCATATTTAATTTGTGAGTGAAGCAAAGGCCCAGTCGGCCTGCTGGTGGCCCAGCCACACCCAAAGCCGGCCCTGGAGAGGGTTGCTCTAACCACACACACTAATTATTGGTCCCTACACATAGACCAGTGTAGTTTTTCCAAACTCCCAGACGAAGACGCGTCAAGCAACATTGCCCCTGTTCAGTGTTTTCTTCCATATAAATGTCCAGACCTCAGCCTCAAGGGGGAAACAACATCAGGCAGTTTCATAGTACCCAGCTTTGATCTTTATGCTGTAGTAAAGGTGTAGTTGGCCTTTCTGGGGCTAAGAGTCATGTTCTTCCATAAGACTATCAAATTACTTCTCATTTTCCATTGTACCTTCTTTCAGGACCTTACTTTCTTTTTACTTGCTAACTTCAATGCTTCGAGGGAGAGAGCTGACAGTGAAGGGGAAAATGGTCAGCCAATGTCATCAGGAGTTGCTCTGTTTTCTCCTCTATAAGACCAGTCCTCTGGTCCAGAAAGACTTCCCTGCACTGGGACAATAAGGAGACTAGGACCTCGCTGTCCTCACGTTGAAGAGACCTGCTCACTTGCTCCCATCTGTCTCAAGGCTTGTTGTTTCTTTCACTCTTAGCATCTGCACTCCAAGAAGGCATGAACTTTTTCTTTCACTTCCTTTCTTCTATGGGTGATGATCTGACATCACTCTGAGAAGGAGGCTGAAGGTCACTGAGTATAAACACTGTCAGTCCGCTCTGGCTGAGGCAGAAAGGCAGGGGCTTGGCTGAGCAACCAGCAGGTCTGGAGGTAAGAGGTGCAAACCACAATGCCAAGGTCTCGGATGCCACATGTGTACTTGAGGGCTCGGTGTCTCTGTGCCTTTACGTACTGAAGGCACCGTGGAGGACACATTTCCTCTGGAGTCACCCTTAACCATCTGCCACTCTTAGGAGGATGAAAGGTAGGAGTCCAGCTGGCAAGGGAAGTTGTAAAGGGGAAGAAGGCCATTTGGGGTGGGCTGAGGGCTGGGGCTGCTCACACGAGTGTCGGTGAGGGGAAGGGAGAAGTCTGCTGGAGTGTTGTAAAAAGCCCAGGGGTCAAACTGTGCCAGCCACTGGGAAAGGGATGGGGGGGTGTGCTCAGGCTGCAGCTCAAGGAGGGCAGGTGTCTTGCAGTGAACCATTCCAGGGCTTAAGGGCAGCTGTGGTGGCCAGATGGGCTAGTGGGTGGGGGTAGAGGCACCCAAGCGCCTTGGTCCTCTGTTCATCCTTCTGCACAGTAAAATGAAACAGGCTTGCGAGATCATTTCCTCACTCAGGGCTGAAGTGTCCAAGGATGAAAATGTGTTGAAATCCCCTCTCGGTTTGGGAGCATAGAGCTAAGGACGGAGGAAGATGGTTCAACACAGGCTACGTCTGCTTCCAGGGGCTTCTGACTTGTCCCGCCGCCCCCTTCTCATTTCCCTCGGCCCGAGCTGCGTCTCGGGGTGGGAGCCGGGCGGCTGTGCGCCGGGGATGCTCTTACATAAGCGCCCGCCGCGTCCCGCTTCCTCGCGCGCGCCTGCACCGCCGGCTGGGAGAGCCGGGGGCCGCGATGGAGCCGGGGCCGGCGCTGCGCGGCCCGGGCCGCCCCCGCGGGGAGAGGCGCGCGAGGAGCCGCGGGAGGCGGGCGCGAAAGGCGGCGGGGGAGGTGAAGGTCAGTGGGTGTGAAGCGCCGGATCCACACCCCCCTCCTCCCCAGTCCCCTCCTTCCCTTCCTCTCCGTCCCCCTCTGACGTCTGGAGCTGGCAGCTCGGCCGGTTCCGCATTCCCGACCCCTCCCCGCCGCCCAGGGGCCGCTATATAGCCGGGGCTGATGCAACCCGTCCCGCCGCCCGCCACAGCCTGCGGGAAGGACGCTCGGCGGCCGCGACGGGGGGCGCTGGCGGCGGCGGACGCTGCGGCGGCGGCGGGGCTGGCGCCGCGGCGGCTCCCGGGCCGGGACGGGCCTGGGCACCGGGCGGAGCTCGGCGGCCGGGCGGCAGCGGCGCTGAGCGGGCACCGCGCCCGCAGCCGGGCCCCGGCCCCCGGGGCGCCGCCTCCGCCCGCGGCTTCTGCACGGTGGGTGCGCGGGCGCGCGCCGGGGGGCGCCGGGCCGGGCGGGGAGGGGCGCGGCGGCCGCGGGCACCTGGGACGGTCGCCCCCGCGCGGGCGGAGCGCGCCGGGCAGCGCAAGCCGAGCCCCGGGACCCCGCGCTGCCGCGGCGCGCGGCGCTGCAGCCCGGGCCCCTCCCGCCAAGCGCCCGCGAGCCGGAGGCGTCCCTCGGGTTCCCGCCCTGGGACGGGAGGCTCCGTCCGCTCCCGGGGCAGCCCAGGCGCTCTCTCCGTCTTCCTCCCGCGCTCTCCTCCCCCGCCCGTTTGCAGGGAGGTGCTCTCCTCGCGCGGCGGGGAAGGCGGCTGAGTGGGGAGAAAACTGCCAGGGGAGACGAGCAGCGGGCTGGAGATGGATGGGGAAAGGCCAGGGAAAGGCAGGGTGCTGGCGGTGGAGGGATGACAGGGACCTGCTGGCAAGTCGTGCCCGCCCCACCCCCGTGGCAGGGAGGAAGCGCGGCTCCCTGAGGACCTGGAGGAGGGCACTGAGAAGGGCTGGGGCTCTCCATACAATGGAGAGGCCTTCTCCCAGGGCCACTGCTCGGGGATTCCCCCTCTGGGAGGGGGGTCTAGGGGCGGCCGGGTCCCCTTTGGGCTCCCCAAGCTCCCAAGCCGGGTTACATAAGGAAGCAAGCGGGCTCCTCTAGGTAACCAACCCCTCCTCTCCGGCCCAGCGCAGTTTAGACGGCTGCCTTCTGCCCCTCCCCTCGAAGGAGCCTGAGAGGCTGGGCCTTACGGCCTGGACCCCTGACCCTGGGGTTGCAGACCCAGGTTTTGCCTGGGTCAGCCTTGGGGGAGGGGGGACAGGGAGGCCTCCGCTCTTCTGCGGGGATGGATGGGCCATCCCTGCGGCCGGAGCTGGAGAGGCTGGTAGAAGAGAAGCTGACCCCTTGGGTCAGCTGCGTTAGTAAGGTTGCCTGACCCTTGCCCGCCGTGCTGCCCGCCCCCCACTGGCGTCCAGGACATTGGTCTGTGGCCTGACCACATGTGCTCAGGGCAGCTGGGCTCAGGTCTGCCTCTCAAAAAAGGGCTTGCAGACTGTGTGGGTGTGTGTTCCCAGGTTTAAATCTTGGTGGACTCTCCTCAGGGTCTTAGTTTGAGGAACTGTGAGACACTGAAGCTTTGAACCATGCTTGGGTGCCTGCTTGTCCTTTAAGGCCTTGCAATGAAGTGTGTTCACATGTCATCTCCCTGCCCCCCAACCTCCCTTCCCTGAGGGTTTTTAAAAACACCTCCCACTGCTTTCATCTTTTCAGCCAATCTGGCTACAGTTTGGATGGATGCCTTCTCTTCCTTTGCAGGTTTCTAGGGGAGAGTTTAACCAGGTATCAGGTGTGAGCATGGCTCTGATTTTGTATAAACCTGACAACCAGGGAAGAGAAGCAAGATCTATTCTCGTGCCTCTGGCTGGTTAAGGTTTTGCCTTGTTTAAAACAGGGAGGATGGATTTCTCAAAGACTCTTCTGTTCCCCTTCTACTTTGGCTTTGGTTCAGAGTTGCAGGCACCTCCAGAATCTTCCTGAAGAGCTGGGTGCTGTGAGATTTGAAGGGCAGCTGGAAGGCATGGATGTGGAGGCTTCCGACTTATCTCCTGGGTTGGTTGCAGCCACCTCCAAGACGTGTTGATAATTGGTAACAGTGTCCCCTAAGGAAGAATTTGGACAAGGATCTCTCCACTCACTCACCGCCTAGCTTTTGCAGCCACCAGAGTCTGTTGTGGCCTCCCCCACCTGTTTGCAGGATGTGTGGGCATCTTTTCCAGCCTGCAGAACCCTTGGCAGAACCCTGAGAAGGGCTAGGCTCTCCAGGCCTTGTTTGTCATGGGGCTGCTGGTGTTGCAACGGGCTGTCTCTCGTACGAGTGTCTCTGTTTCCAGCTCGGCTCTGGAAGAAAGGGGCCAACGCAGACTCTAGGTTGGCCGGCTCTGTATTCATTCAGCCTCAGCTCAACTTGAGCAATCAGAGCCAGGGCTGAGGGCTAGCTACATTCTTTTCTGCTTTTCTGCTGCAGGATGCAGTTTGCTTTTTTTCCATGTGAATGAATTATGTTGGAAACCGAAATGGGAGGAAGAGAAAAATAGAGTGAGTGTGTATGGGTAAGTGTGTGTGCGTACCTATATAGGCAGGGGGAGAGCAGCGGGCACATTATTTTTCCATTTTCCTTTAATTAAGGCTCTGTGGAGGTGTGTTTGAAAACAGAGGGTCTCCTATGCCTTTGAGGAGGGTGAGAACACTGTTTTGGCTGCGTCCCGGGCCATATGCAGCGTATGGTGGCCAATGAAACCAGGCCTGGCTCGTTCTGTTGCTTGTCTTGGCAGTCGGTTCCATGGCTTGTGTTACCAGCTCTGGAACTTACGGGCTGCCAAGCTCCGTATGCTTGTGTGTGTGTGTGCGTGCGCGCACACATATGTGTGTGTGTGTCCTTGCTCTTGTGTGTGTGTGTGGTTTGGCCTCTCGAAGCTCAGCAGAGACAAATGCCTTAGCGACCCAGGGTTGGAATTTTCAGCCTGTGTTTCTTTACACTGCTTGCTGGCTGTGGGAGGCCAGGCCAGAGCCCACCGTTCTGTTGGGTTTTTTTTTTTTGTCTTTTTTTCTTGCCACAGGCCATGGGATCCCATTTGTGGAGCTCCATGTCCAAAGCTTTAACTGGCCAATGGCATATGTTTTTAAAAAGGGCCAAAGGGTCGGTCACGTGCTGTGTGTGTGTCTGCGTTATGTATCATACTATGAACTCCTGGCACCAAGGAACAGAGATGGGGTGTGGTGGGAAGAGAGTCTAGAAGGCTGGCCCAGTGGCAGTTCTTTCCCAGTTTATACTTGCTCGCTGCTCAGAATAAGGACCCTGGCAGAAATGACTTCCTGTGTATTTATTGAGCACCTATATTAGGCAGGGGAGAAAGTAGTGCTCACAGGCAGGGCTTGTCAAAAGCATTTCCCTGGTCTCCAGGGAAGAACCTTTCTTGGGAAGAGGTTCTAGTTTCTTCTGTGGCTGGGATGGCTATGTGGGGATCATGCCATGTCGGTGGCTTCTCCTGACACCCACCACCTCTTGTTTTTTTTTGAAGATCTGGGAAGCGACCCCTTCTAAGCAGTGCTGGGTTATAGTGGATTGAAAGACACTTTAATGCTGGCCCTCTGCTTCTGGAGATGGGTGTGGAAACCCAGCCAGCTGGGAGTGCCCTGTCACCAGTGATCTCTGTGGTTGTGTTCTGGCCTGCGAGATGGAGCAGGACTTAGGAGAAACCGAGGCAAAGGGCAGGTGCTGGATCTCATTTCCCCACCTTTGTGCCCAGCCTTGATCTGCCACGCGTTGTCTCTATTCTGCAATAACTGCCTGGATGCAGGATGGTCCTGCCTCCTTGAGATTTAGGGTTCAACAGTGGGAGAGCAGGGACTCCTCCGGGCTAGGGGGATCCTCTTCATGGCCATAGGAAAGGGAGATCGGTGTTAGATTGGAACTGGGAACTGTGCAGAAGGGACCTTGAGGGGTCACCAAGCACTAGTATCGCTCCAGGAAGGAAGGCCCTCAAAGCCACAATGACTTCACACTCACCAGGTAGGTGCAGGTGCTGTTCCAGGTACTTCCAAGTATTAACTAATTTAATCTTCTCTTGCAAAGCAAATAATGTTTAGTCCCATTTTGCCCCTGAGAAAAGTGAGGCACAGAGAGATTAGGGAATTTGCCCAAGGTCACACAGCTGGTAGGGGCAGAGCTAGGATTCCCACTCAGATGATCTGGCTCTGGAGTTTCCGCTTTCACCTGCCTCCCTCTCCTGCCTGCAGAGCTGAGCCAGCTATCGGAGATGGTCTTTTGCTGCTTGCCCTTGTTCTCCATCGTGGAGCTTTCTCCATCCTTTTGCTCCCTGCCTCCTGGATCTCCTTTTCTTTTGGAAGCTGGTTGACCGGCATCATTTCAGATTCCAGAAGAGAGGTCATCCCAGATGATGCCTTAGCTCCAAGAACAGATTTGGTGTTTAATGCTTCAAGATTCATGATAGTTAGGACTATGCTCTGTGATGACTGGTCTGGCACCTTTCTGCCCTCTCTGCTTCACAGCGCTTGCCATGGACTTCTGCCCTCCACATCTTCCTCCTGGGAATCTTCCCAGGCTCCAGCTCCCAAGACCTCCCACCTGCTCTTGTTGACTTCAGTTGCAGCTACCTGCTCTTGACTTCCAACCCCACTAGGGCTCCTGGGGCCTAACCCTATGAACTCCTTTGCTTCTTGAGCGGCCCTCACTCACCTCCACTTTCTTTTAGCACCAAGCCTTGCAGCCGTAGGCTGTCTGCACTCATTTGCACACCCATGCCTGACGCCAGCCCAGGCCAGCCGTTTGCCTGGAGGGGAGCTAAACTTCTCAGAGAGATTTAGAGCCCAGGGATTGTAGAGCCTTCCTTCACCTTTTTTTCCCTATGGACAGAACGTTCATGATACAGATCTTAACTTTCTCTTAACCTGTCTTAAAAAAAAAAATCTGTCTTTGCCATTCTGGATGAAGATGCCAATTACTGGGCACTTTCTAATAAGAACAGCCTTTTATAAGTTTGACCTATCAAAGCAAGACTATTGTTTATTTATAGATACTCCTATTAAAGAATATGATCATATCTTACAGATTTACATACAGTAAACAAGAGAAGAAAATAAAAGGGAAAAACTTGTTACCTCTTGGCTGACATGACTTATCTTAATACCTCCCAATAGAGCCCGTTTTCTGGACTTGAAGTGTTTTGTGGCTTTTTTTCTACTTGTACAAGGCAGCACTCCAAACTATGTGCCTACAAGTTCCTGAGGAAGTCAGGATAGAGAGATATAGAAATCAGATCTTTTCTTTAGGTTCTTTTCCTTTGGATCCACCTGGTCCCAGTTTCTTTCAAGCTGGCTTTTAGGGAGCTGCATCAAATTACCCAAAATCTTAGGCTCAACAACAGCTTAGGGTCCGCTGTGACCTCCAGAATGCTTTCTGTCTTATTCATGCCTCGCTTGTCCGTGTCATCTTGGATCTGCACATCACCCAGTTTTTCTTCATTGGCTAGTTTCCAAGTTGTTCCTGGTCAATGTCCTGAATTGCCAAAGTCTTTTTTTTTTTTTTAGCTTTTTATTGGAATATAATTGCTTTACACTGTTGTGCCAGTTTCTGCTGTACACCAAAGTGAATCAGCTGTATTTATACATATATCCCCATATCCCTTCCCTCCCATGACTCCCTCCCCATGCCCCACCCCTGGCCCTATCCCACCCCTCTAAGTCCTCACCCATCCTCAAGTTGATCTCCCTGTGTTATATAGCAGCTTCCCACTAGCTATCTGTTTTACATTTGGTAGTGTATATATGTCAGTGCTACTCTCTGACTTCATCCCAGCTTCCCCTTCACCCTCCACCCCATGTCCTCAAGTCCGTTCTCTACATCTGCATCTTTATTCTTGCCCTGTCACTGGGTTCATCAGTACCATTTTTTTAGATCCCATATATATGAGTTAGCATACGGTATTTGTTTTTCTCTTCCTGGCTTACTTCACTCTGTATGACAGACTCTAGGTCCCTCCACCTCACTATAAATATCTCAATTTCATTCCTTTTTATTAGGCCTGTCTTATGAGACACAGGCGCTATTTGCCAATGTGGGTCTTCTGCCAGTGTATAGTGTTTGCGCTTTATTTATGCATCCCAGTTACTAATGGAGACATGGAGGGTGTTTATCTTCTTTATGGACCTTAGGGCCCCAAAGGGAAAAGACTCCGGGTTCTTCCCTTAAAACTTTTAGAGTGTAGTTCTCCTTTTCTCACTAAATTGTTTCCGTATGGAACAACCAGTTTGGGAGATGATTTCACCTCTTGTCATCTTTCCTTTGTCTTCCTTAAAGTGGGTAAATTCCTCCTGACTATTATTGGTTCCCTGCCCCCCCCCCCCTTTTGGATAGATCCCTCCATCACATCAAATTATTTTATTTTTCAAATCACCAAAGTTGCCTTTCAGCCTTGGCTCCTCAGCCAGCGCCTTCCAGTTAATGGGGATCCAATTATGAAAGGCAGCTGCTCTAGCTCCTCCATCTTCTGCCCCCTACCCCGGAGCCGTTTAGGATGACTTCTCGCTGGTGAATGTCAGCTGTTGTGGTTGTCTCCTAGGAATGGCATGTGTTAAGGACTTTGTGGTTTGTATCTGAGCAGTTAGGGGCGCCCTTGAGGGGAAAGGCAGGAGAGGGGGATTTTTGGCTTCTGCAAAGGAAACCCTGCTGTCTGATCCCCCGAGTGAGGCTTGTCATTGGGGTGGGTTAGCAGGAGAGCAGGAATGGCAAGAATTCATGGGGCTACTGCCCCCAGGGGGTACTCCCTGTGGCTGGGGGGGTTCTCACAGTAGCAGGGAACTCATTATATTTTGGGATCGTTTGTTAGTGTCTCATTTATACCATGTGTATGAAAATAAACAGAAGCTGCAAGCTGAGCCTATCATTCCCGGAACAGAGTGGGGTCTGGCTTCCATCTCCTGAGAGGGCTTAGGCGAGGAAACATACAGAAGCCTCTGGAGGATTTTTCTTGGGGTCTACTGTGGGAATGAATAATCTGGAGGTGGATAATGAGTATATACACTTCCAGAGACAGATCTTTACCCTACTCACTGAATTTTGCTCCGCCATGGATTTATCATTCATTCATTCATTCAACAAGTATTTATTATCCTTTCTGTGCCAGAAATGATTCATTACTCACCCCTTGAAATCACCCCTCCACTTGCTAAGTGGCCACATGGCTCATTTTGCCACACTTGAATGGGTCCTTACAGTATAGGGAGGTCCTGGGGCTTCTGGCCAAAGAGGGGATTTTGCACTATATTTTTGCTTTGCTCCATACCCGAGGTGTGGTGCCTCCCTCCCCTGTTAGGGGCTTGTGTCCAGTTGAAGCCCCAGACATAGCACGTTTTCATGCTTCTCCTCTCCTGTCCATTTTGACTAGCTCCGTTAAACATCCTTCCTGGGGTTGCTGACTCCTTGTAGCATCAGTTCAGGTCTAGAAGGGGGAGTTTTGTAGGGTTTTTTCCCTCTTCTGAGGAGATATGCATTTCCTTTGTCAGTTTGGCTAGGTAGCCTGAAATCACCCCCTTTCTGCCTGCAAAATACCCACATGGCTGGGCCCAGGCATCATTTTGCCACACAGGAGTGAGTCCTTATACTGGCCCCTTTCTTATTCTCCCTGGAGGAGTCCTGGGGAGACATGCAGCGCATCCACCATGGCCTGGAGCAGCCTCCTGGCGTGGCAGCCTGCAGCCCTCTCTGCATTGCAGGCCTGGCTCCAGAGGGTGGAGGGTGTGACTTTCTCACTGAACCTGGACTCCAGTCCAGCTCATGCTTAGGGAGAGTCACAGCACATGGACCAACCACATATAAGAGGTCCCAGGGGCCGTTTCTTCTATGTCTGGACTCCCACCGAGCCTGCCATGCAGTTATGCAGGGAACTTCCCAAACCTGGTTGGCCATGGGAGGCAGAGTAGAGGGTCCTATGTGCAAGAGAATGATCCTTTACTGAAAATCCACCATTAGAAGGTCATTCCTCCTGCATTAACATTTCTTGGACCACAGGAGGGAAAACAAAAAGGGCGGGGTGAGAAAGCTTTGGTTCTAAAATCCAGGGACCAGGAGTCCAGCTGTGTCCGTCTATAGCTGTGTGACCTTGGGCAAGTCATTTAACATCTCTGAGCTTCAGTTTCCTCACGTACAAAATGAGGATGTGGTTTAGATGAGCACAGGGCCTCCTCCAGCTCTAAGAGTATAACTTGATATGAATGAGTCTCAGATCCTTTTCTGAGATGGCCCAGGGGACACTGGGTGCTAAGGAAGGGGAGAAAGGATGTGGGGTGGGGAGGAGGGGCTGAGGGGCCAGGTGTGGGAGGTAGAGCAGGTAGAGCACAGATGAAAGAGCCTGGGGCACCGAGCGTAAACTTGGGTGCAAGGCGGGGAGCTGTGTGCAGATGCCTTCGTGGCAGATGTGGTGGGTGCGGAGGGTGAAATGGCAGGTCGGCTGTCTGCTCACAGGCACCTTTCTTTTTTTTTCTCCTCTCTCTCTGTTTTAAACTTTTTAGTGTATATCGGCATATAGTTGATTAACAATGTTGTGATAGTCTCAGGTGCACAGCAAAAGGACTCAGCCATACACATACAGGCATCCATTCTCCCCCAGACTCCCCTCCCATCCAGGTTGCCATTGAGCAGAGTTCCCTGTACAAGCACCTTTCTTTAAAGAAAATGATGTCCAGTGGAAGTCTTTGTGGTTTGAGGGTGCAAACCACTCGTATGCTTTTCCCCTCGGAGTACAGGACCAATTGAGAAAGAAAAACACAAGATTGGATGGGGAACCAGATTTCACCTTTGACAGTGAAATGGAGCTGGAGAATGAGGCTCGTGCTCATGGCCCCAGTGGGCTCCCTTACGTGCTCCTCTCTTGAAATCTAGATGTGAGAAGCTGAATGGGGGCAGGGGGTGTGGGTCACCCTCCAGGGCCATTCTCATGGGAGGCAGAAAGCTCCAGACATTGTGGCCATGTGAGTACATTAATTGCCAGCAGAGGCGCATGGTCCGACGGACATCACATCTTCCCTGCCTTGCCATATACACCCCTCTCCGTGGGAAGAGAGAGTGAAGATAGAAGGATAGGCCAAAGCTTCTCCCCCAGGATTTCCAAGACAGACGAGGTTTTGATTTTTATAGACCTGTGCAGAGAGGTGGGAAGTAGGGGGAGAAATGATTTTCTTTATAGGACTAGAATCCAGAAGCAGTTTTGTACTAAAATGCTACTTACAAGACTGTTTAGAAGCCAAGACTGTGTACAACTGATCTCCATAGTATTCTCAGTGCCTCTTGGCTCATAGGAGGTGGTAGACAATTGGATGGATGGATGGATGGATGGATGGATGAATGGGTAGGAGCCCTGTTAAGTGACCAGAAAGTCTGGCTTTATTGGCAGACAAACTTTCTTCCCTGCCATCTGTGCCTCAAAGGGATAGTTTCTTACCCATGAGCTTCCCTCAGTGAAAAGCAGGAAAAAGTAAGAACTCCCTTGGTGTTGACCTGTCTAATTTATGTCTTTCTTTCATGCCCGAATCTGTCTTCCTTTGCAAACCTTCTGGGTCTGGTGGAGCTAGAATATGTGTTTGCTTTGAGAGTAAAGAGCCCGTGGAGGACTTTTCTCGTACTGGGCTCCGCTGGGGAAGCACATGCTAATTAATTCCATCTCCTGTGCTTCAGTCTCTTCCTCATAGATGCCAGATGCACACACTCACACACACATTCACTGTTAACTTAGATTCACTTCATCTCGTATTCAGGGTGTCTTAACAAGTGCTCAGAATGGGATGTGTGATTTGAGGGGAGGCACCATGCCAGCCCCAAAATAGCTCTCTCTTAAACAGGTGCAAAGGTGCTTGAGATGCCTCCATTCTGATCCAATCTCTTCGGAGGCAGCGTGTTGCAGTCAAAATCCAGCTCCTCCAGTTTTAACTGTGTACAGTCTGGAGCGAGTTCTCTTTCTAAGCCTCGGCTTCTTCCTGCATGTCATGGGCTCTGACCCAGCCTTATGAGATGGATGGAAGGATTACCACAGTGCCCAGCACATAGCAAATGCTGAATCAATGTGGCCTATGATTAGGTTAAGCATTGCCCAGGTGCCAGTGATAACCTTGATGTGAATTAATTGATCAAATTTCCCTCAGTAACAGAATGGACGTAAGGGCAAGAAGAGCAACTTAAGGTGGGAAGGGGGTTTAGAGGGACATTGATGAAAGGAAGGGCGGGGTCCTGGCAAGACACAGGATCGTAAGCCCCTCATGGAACCTCTCACCTGGCTGATGGTGCCTGTCCTGCTCTTCTCCTGTCCACTCCAGGCTGGACTGCCGCTCCTCCTGCTATGATGCCTGGGCAGATCCCAGACCCTTCCGTGACTGCAGGCTCTCTGCCAGGGCTCGGCCCCCTGACCGGACTCCCCAGCTCGGCTCTGACTGCAGAGGAGCTGAAATACGCCGACATCCGCAACATTGGGGCCATGATCGCCCCTTTGCACTTCCTGGAGGTGAAACTGGGCAAGAGGCCCCAACCCGTGAAGAGTGAGGTGAGCGAGCCTTGTTCCCCGAGGCAGGATCCTGGGGAGGGTAGGACAGCTGGATTAGTGTCCCAGGTCTAGCCCTAAACTCACTGTATGACCTCAGCCTTGCTGTTTCACGTGGGGTCTGAGGACCAGTAGCATCCATGTCACCCCAAGGTTGTCAGAGGTGCAGAATCTCAAGCCCCACCCGGACTGTCTGAATCAGAATCTGCATTTTAACAAGCTCCCCTGGGGAACTCACGGCCATGTTAACGTTTGAGAAACACCAGACTAGAGCAGGATGCTGAACCTGTCTCTGGCCCTTCGAGGGGCAACGGAAGAGTGATTAATAATAAAAGTATTGAATGATACCATTTGGCCATGTCTCTGGGGTGTCGGGGGCATCAGGGGAGCTAATAGAAATGTGCACCTGCTTTGAAAAGTATATAAGGGCAGGGCCAGTATTAGGCTAGCTTTAAAAATTATCATTGGTCCCATCGTTGTCTCTTGCGCTTGGCCCTAGGCTGGAGCTGAGAGCAGGAACTTGGAGGAGGGGTGGTGTGGACTCCCTTCCCAAGCTGCTGCCAGGGCTGGGCCTGGCCTCAGTCGCCCAGCACCATCTGCCTTAGCTGATGTTTGCAGAGGACTCACACGTGGACCATACCCTCCTCGGGGCCCTTGGAGCTGCAGCGCTCATGAGCCTTGCTTGTAGAAGAGTAGCTTTTCCCTGGGGACTGGTGAGAAGCAGAAGTCCCCAGCGGGGGTGAGCGTCAGTGCTGGGTCACTCCCCCAGGGCTGGCGATTTGTCCAAAGGCCTGCCCCAGGGAGGTCCCCAGCAGGGCCGTTTCTGCGGAGGCCGGACAGAGTAGCTGCCCATCTGGAGGGGAGAAGGAGCCTGTGGTGGGAGCCGGAGAGGTGGCTGGGCAGGAGGGCTGGGGGCGGGGCAGCGGAGTGTCAGGTGCTGGGCCGCTCAGCGGGGAGGGCGCGTTCACAGACAGAGGTGCTCCCGGATGGGGGCTCATCCTGTAGGATGGAGCTCATAGGGATGGACGTCCCAGAGAGGGGGACTCTTAGTGGAGAAAGGTGTCTGGGTATTGGTGGGGGGAGTTGGGGATATCATGCCACTTCTGCTCTGCCCTCCCTCTCCCCATAAGGACCATAAAAACTGCACCAAAAGGGGCTGCACCTTAAGTACCGGAAGGGCTGCTGGGGGCTCGGCCAGGGTGTGTGGGGCGGTGGCACACTGGCCTTTGGCGGGCTGGATGGGGCTCTCAGATGTGTTTGGTTTGGCCTGTGCAGTGTTTCAAAAGAAGCTTGAACCAACATTTCACGTGAAAATTCGGATTTTAATGTTTGATTACCAAATGGGAAGATCTGGCCCCCCTGTGCCCTGTTCTGGCACGGCCACAGCCACCTGGAGCAAAGGGACCTGCTTCACTTCTTTGCTCCCTCCAGTCTCCCACAGGCCCCCGCGCCTCCCTGGTACTCTCGATTTTGTTTACGCTGGCGGTTTTGCTTCTGTTGCCACCAGCTGCCTTCATTTACCTCGGACGGCATGGCCCCCACGGTAGACATTTGAGCTGGAGACACCTGGATTAGGTGCCCTGTAGATGCCTGCTAAAGACTGTTGATTACAAGATGGGAGTTGATGGAAATTACAGTCTTCTGAATTGACTTTGTCAGTCCGCGTGCTGTGGATAGCACTTCCTGGCTTAGCACTCTGCGTTCTTTATGGAGAGCCCTTGTCTTCGGTCTTTTGCTGTTTTGCCTTCCCAGGCCCAGAACGTGAAAGCATCCATTTCTGGGTCATTCCACAGTATTGAAAACCATTTAAGATCAGTAGCTGAGCAGGGGCACCGAGGTTGTGGGGTTGATGAAGAGCCGGGTGCCTTGGTCTCTGGAACCTGGCTGGTGGCGGGCGGCTGGGTTACCACCTCTTCCCTCTGCAAAAGGCATCGGAGGAGCTTTCTTTCTTTCTTTTGAAAGGGCCTTTATTTGGATTGGGTATTTTTACATTTCACAGCCTCCCCCAAATTGGTGGCATATGCCCTGTACCTAACAGTGACGTGCTGTCCTCACAGGCCCCCACAAACACGCACCATCCAGGCTGTGAAAATAACAAGCCATTTTTAGGGTGTATTTGCATGTCCTCTTCCTCGCTGTCAGGCTGCAGTGTTGCGGGGGCGACGAGGCAGATGGAGCAGCGTAGAGGCTGCTGGCATGGAGTAAGGTCAGCCCTGCCCTGGGAGCTGATCTCCAATGATCTAGGTCAGACCCAAGGTGGGTGGGGGGGTTCCTTCATTCAATGTTCTAGGTCAAAAATAAAGGAGGTTGGGAGAGAAACTTGCAGCTGGAGAACCTTATGTCCCAAAGATTTACTTACATATGGTACACTGCCTTTGGTGGATTTTCACATTGGCATTTTGGACTAGTAAAAGTTTCTTGAATAATAAGAAGATACAAGCTCACATTTATTAAGCATTTAGGATGTAGCAGGCCCTGTGCTAAGGGCTTAACACGTATGGTCTCGTTTATTCCTTACCTGATCGTGGTGACTTGGTTCTCCCCATTTTAAAGAAGAGGAATTTGGGAATTCCCTGGTAGTCCAGGGGTTAGGACTCGGTGCTTTCAGTGCTGTGGCCTGGGTTCAGTCCCTGGTCGGGGAACTAAGATCCTGTAAGCCACGTGGTGTGTCCAAAAATAATAATAATAATAATAAAATTAAAAAATTGAAAAATAAATTAAGAAAAATAGAGGAATTTGAGGTCCAGGGAGGAGGAGGTCAAGTCACTCGAGTCACACGGCTGGAAGGTGGCAGAGCTGGGCCCTGCACAGGGAAGACGCTGCTGCTGTAATAGTGCACCAGGCACAGTGCTGGGCGCTGTCTGTGAAGCATCTCATTGAACTCACAAGAGAACCCTTTTGAGGTCATTATTATTACTGTCGTTATTGTTATGCCCACATTATGGATGTGGTCAACAAGGCTAGGGAACATCCAAGGTCACACAGCTGGGAAACGAGCCCAGGCAGTCTGATTTTTCAGCCAAAGCTTTAATCTGACCATGCTGCCTCCTGTACTCTCTGCCAGCCTTCCAGGCTTCTAATCAATGCTCTATCAGGCTGGGGAGGCAGGATGAACCTGGCCTCAGAACGCTCCATCATTTTGATGACACGGCTCGATTAGCACTGAGCCTGGCAGTTCTAGAGCCATATCATCTCCCAGGCCCCCGGAGAAAGGATGAGCCAAGCCACTGTGCAGGCAGCTCTCTCCCAGCCAGCTCTTGGGCCGTCCCCCTTGTAGAGGCCAGTAGCCTCTTGGGCCATGTCCAAATACATGAAGCAGTTGTGTCCAAGAAAATCGGAGGAATTAAGTTAAAGGACAGGTTTTGTGAATGATAAAGTGCTTTGTGCTGATGTTGTTATTATTATATGGTTGACACATCATGTTAGACTATTTTGGTGCCAACTGCTTGCCTGCAGTCCATCTGTCCAGCAGATACTTGCTGAGCACCCACTGTGTCAAGCACTGGGCCAGACACTGGGAGCTGAACCGTAAGTGAAGTCGACAAAGCCCAGCTTCTCTTGGACTATGTTTTCGAGTGGGGACATCCGAAAATAAGCAAATTCATATACAATATAAAAGGTCAGGTAGTGGTCAGTATCGTGGAGGAAAAGTAAGCAGACCAAGTGGATGGAGAGGCCAGAGTGCTTGTCGTGAGGGTTGGCGAGGGGATCTGTGCATGTAATGTTGTGGCTTGTGGGATTTTTAGAGTCAATGCTTCTCTCTTGCCTCTTTGTTCTTCTTTCCTTTCCAATATTCCTTTTCAAGACAGCTTTGCTGTCTGGCTTTCTCCAGAACTTTCCTTCCTTCCTTCACTTTTTGTTCTGCAGCCCCTTAAAGCTGGACTCCTCCACCAAGCACTCTATTGTCCAAGAGATCTCAGCCCTTCCCCGGGTGGGTCATCTCCGAGTGGGCTGCTGTGGTTGCAGTGGCCACGCCCTGCCTCTGGGCCTGGAATGCATTTCCAGTGGCGGGGGAGGGAGACCAGAAGCGTGACATGCGCGCATGCGCACACACACATATATACACACACACACACATACACCCCCTCCCCCCCAAGCACTTAGTTAACAACCTGCTGGATGGGACTCCTCACCCTCTGTGCCACTGCAGTTGTCTAGAGGGGACTCAAGTTCAAGGGAGGTTAGCCTGGATGACCTTTTAAGAAAGAGATTGCAAACTGTCATTCCACGGGCAGGAGTCAGCCTACAGATGAATCTTGTTTGGCCTTCACAGTGTGGGGTTTTTTCTCTCTTTCTTTTTTTTTTTTAATTGAATGAGTTGCTATATTTAAAAGCCAGGAAATGTGGACTTTTTGGCTTCTTTAGAAAACCCAGAATATCTGGCCACTCTAGTCAGGCCCACACCCTTATGTGCAACGAGAAGCTGAAACTGAGCTGCACATGCTCACTGTGTTGGCACGTGGGCCTCAGTTTTCTGCAGTCCCCACCACGCCCTGTCGCCTTTCCCAGCCTGCTTCACAATGCCTGTGTCACCAGTCTGCTTTTGAGTTTGTGTCCTGTGTTTAGGTCCCAAGGACGGGAACTACATCTTCCATTCCTTTTTACTTCCACCAGACGGTGGACAGTGCCTGGCCTGTAAGACTGTATGTTTAAGAGTGCTTGCTGGTTTGATCATTAATTAGCTGTGTCAACTTGGCAAGTCACTTAAACTTTCCGTCCCTTGGTTTCTATATCTCCCAATTCTCACCTCCAAGCATTTGTCCATTTGTTTTTCTGTTTCTGAGCATAAGTGACTTCAGGCTGAAGGCAAGAGGACACAATGAAAATCAAACCAACCATCCCCAAACTTGGTTGATCATCCAAACCACTTTGGAAAACTTCATGTGCATCCAGATTTCCAGACCCAACCTTGGGCCCACAGGACTCAGAATCTCTAAGGGGAGGATCCAGGGAATCTTTGTATTTAGTAGGCTCAGAGAGTACTTGGCTACATTTGGGAATCTGGCTTCATCTGTTTGTACTTCTTATGCTCTTCTGATCCCTATCGGGGAGCATTCTGAGGGTGTCCCGTTGAGGACTCAGCATGTGCATTCCATTGTGGACTATCTTTCCAGCCCGTACTCCATGTGGTGACTAGATCCTTGTCCTTGTCATCTTGAGAGCAGGAGAGGAGACTTAGCTGTTTGTGGATTTCACATTGGTCATTTCCCAACTTCTCCAGGGGGCCTTAGAGAACATTTGGAAGGCTTTCCCCTTTGGAAGAAGTGGGACTTTGAATCCATGAGCTATCGAGTGGTCTTGGAAGGTGTACTCACTCTTAGAGTTTGCTTGCCGAAAAGACCAAAATGTTCATCCTTGTTTAGCCTGAGCACAAAAAGTTGCCCCAAACCAGCTGATGTGCTGGGTAAATGTTGGCGTAAGCATGCTTGTGTTTTTAGTGATTTAAAACATAAAGGCAGGCCACTGACATTTTTTAGCAAGCCTTGCATAATTGGGTTTTAATTTGTGGCTCTTTGCAATAGCATTGGCCTTCTTCCCTCTGACTCAGAAGCTTTTTCTGTCTCTTTCTTGCTTGGCAGAGAGATCCAATCTGTCCCTTCTTGGAATAGAATCTCCCAACTCATCCTTGAAATCCTGAATTTCCACTTTAGTTCTGTCACTTTGTTAGCACATTTTCCAAAGCCGTTAGCTTTTTTCCCCTTACTCATTTAATTTGAAGATGAATGAGTGAAGCTAAAGGCAGCCATGCATGTGTTTAACTTTGGCCCCTGTGGTATTGAGTCTTATTTGCTGCTATGCCCTGAGCATTCACAAGCGTTCTGAATCTCTTATTAAACATCGCAGGTTGTTCACACCCGCTATTGTCCTGGCACTGGGTCCCTTGGTGGGGGGGCGGGGGGGGCTTGGCTGGATCTGTACATTCTTAGCAGAAATCAGACACTTCTGAAAAGTTCAAGGAGTCACATGCTGCCTTCTTAGATCTCTGTCTTAAGATGGGGATAATAATAACACCTACCTTCTAGTGTCGCTGTGATAATTAAGTGAACTAATGCAGGTAAAGAAGGGCTTCACATAACGCCTGGCACTTAATAAGATACACAGCAAATGTAAGACATGATTGTGATTACTCTTCATACGTGTTGATCAGGCAAGTTAGTTTTTACAATTGATTCAAAAACTGTTCCTCGGGCTTTCATTTGCTTGAGGTATTTTGTCTCAGAGGTGGTGAGCGGCTTGAGTGTTTGGAGGTGTCCGGGTATCATGGAAGCATGGCACCGACCTGGCTTCCTAACCTGACAGGCCACTTCTAGGGCCTGAGAAGAGCTCTGGGCTTAGATTCAAGCTTCTGGGTTCAAAATCTGGCTCCGCTGCTCATTCCCAACGACCTTGAACAAGTCAATTGGTCTTTTTCAGTGCACGTTCCACATCCACAAAAGGAGGAAACTAAAACTCATGGAATTTCATCGTGAAGATGAAGCGAGGTGTTGTGTGTAAAGATAACCTTGACTTCAGTGCATTACATGTGTCATGCCTTTACTAGGGGCTGAGTCCACTTGCAGTGAATCACACTACAATTTCTGACCACACTGGCCTTTCCAATGTGTTGTACCCATGACCCGGGTTTCAGGGAAGAAAGCAGACCTTCCTGTTTCTCATTTATGTAGTTTAGATGCAGCCAGAATTTTAGTTACCACAAACTGTGAGTGAAAAGGCCCTTCAACCCTCTGGTTTCCACTAAGCTGCTGTATGTGGTCCCTTATCTTGTTTCCTGTGGTGTTAGGGCGTTGCTGGATTCCTGTGAATCCTCAGGGGGTTTTTTTTAGCAGCCCTATGAAGTGTCCTCTTCTATCAATGCTGGTCATCTTACATTGATGTCCCCAGACCCACTGGCAATATAGACTCAGAATTGGGAAACTGAGGCCCTTCATAGGTCCTCCTCTGGCTGAACAACTCTGGAGCCAGCCAAATCTCTTTCCCCTCTACTGTGCCCAAAAGACATAAGACAACTTCATTTGAGCTTGGAGCTTGGAGACCTAGGGAGACGTTGGGGCAGATTCAGGCAGGCTGCAGAGATATTTGGAGTGAGGTCAACGGGCCTCCTCTGGGTTTAGCTGCCCTGAGAGCCTGTGCACATCCTGCCCTCTGTGGGGCTCACTGACTGTGCTCTGCTGTTTGGCTGCAGGGCCCCCCTTTACTAAGCACATTGCACGTGCGTGTCCTGGGTGACAAGCTCCTCTATGGCTTGCCTCCACGCCCCTCCCCTGAACCATCACCAGTACAAAACCTTGGGTCTTTGGAAGCCATGTAGCCAAGCAGGGCTGCTAATACGAACAGTCTAGACATTTGAGCTTCAACTTCCTCCCTATCTCACAATATATACAAAAATTAGCTGAAATTGTATCAGAGACCCACTGCAAGAGCTAAAACCACAAAACTCTTGGAAGGAAAAGCCACAAATCTTTGTGACCTTGGATGAGATATGACATCAGAAACAAAAGTAACGAAAAAAATAAATTGTACATCATCAAAAATAAAAACTGTTGTGCTTCAAAGGACAAAAAGTGAAAAAATTCACAGAATGAGAATTTTTGCAAATTAAAGATCTGATGAAGGACTTGTGTCTAGAATATATAAAGAGCTACTACAACTCTACTAAAAAGACAAATAGCCCCATTTAAAAATGGGCAAAGTATCTCAATGTACATTTCACCAAAGAAGATATATGAATGGCTAATAAGCACATAAAAAGACGCTCAACATCACTAGCCATCAAAGAAATGCAAATTAAAACCACAATGACATACCACTTCACACCCACTAGGATAGCTGTAGTAAAAAAGGACAGAGAGTAACAAGTATTAGTAAGGGTGTGGAGAAATTGTAATCCTCATACACTGCTGTTGGGAATGTAAAGTGATGCAGACACTTTGGAAAACAGTCTGGAAGTTCCTCAAAAGGGCAAACATAGCGTTACCATACGAGCCAGCAGTCTCACTCCTAGGTATATGACCAAGAGAAATTAAAACTTGTGCCCACACAGAAACTTGTACAGGAATGTTTATGATATCTCAAAAGTAGAAACCACCCAAATGTCCATCAGTTGATGAATGGATAAATAAAATTTGCTGTATCCGTACAATGGAATATTATTTGGCCGTAAGAAGGAATAAAGTACACGCTACAACATGGATGAAACTTGAAACATTAAGTGAAAGAAGCCAGTCGCAAAAGACCACATAGTCTATGATTCCATTGATATGAAATGAATTCAGAATAGGCAAATCTACAGAGATAAAAAGGAGAACCGGTTCCCTGGTGCCTAGGGCTGGGGGAGATGGGAGAAGTAGGGAGTGATGGCTAAAGGATATGGAGTTTCTTTTGGGGGTGATGAAAATGCTCTAAAATTGATTGTGGTGATGGTTGCACTCAAAGCTGTTGAATTGTATACCTTAAGTGGGCAGATTGTATGTGTGAATTTTATCTCAATAAAGCTCGTGTAAAAATGGGCAAGAATAATATCTACCTCACGCAGGTACAGGGAGGATTAACAGGAATAATGCATGTAAATCACCCAGCATGTTTCGGTGCTCCAGAATTAGTAGCTATGGTGATTAAAACCCCTCTCTTAGGCCAACAGCAGTGAAAGAGCCAGAGTCTGGTTGGGGATATTTTCTCCTCTTTCTCTTTTGTTTCTAGTGGCCATCCAGAAGCGATGGGAGCACCACGGCAGGGTTTTGTGTGGATCTTGGGAGGAAATGTGGAGTAATCCTGGTTACTCATTAGCATCCCCTGGAGAGTGTTCAAAAAATACTGATGTTCAGCCCAGAGATTCTAGTTCAGTTGGTCTGGGTGGGGCCGGCAGGTGGTTCTAATCTGTAGCCCTTGGTTGAAACCCGTGGTACCTTATAAACCGGCCCAGGTCTTTGAAGGAGTGAGGACAGTTGCCTTCAGGACAGAAGGATCACATAAGCAGTGCATTTTATGGCTTGAAAACTGCTTTTGTAGAGATTATCTCCTTTGATCTGTTCAAAAACCTTGTGAGGCAGGTGTTTTTAGTACCACTAGTTGTTAGGAAACCAGGGCTCGGAGAGATTAACTTGCCAGGGTCTCATTTGTAAGGCATAATTTTATCTAATTTGTTTTTTAAAAACGCAAGATCCATACCCATGCTTGTACATATTATCAAATCTAACACCTTGGAGAGCACTGCCAAGGTGACGTCTGGTGCCAGGTTAATCTATTTTGCATAGATTTCAGAACAAAGCTCTTTCTGCTACTTCTCTTTACTGGTGAGCATCTTGAGAGTGCAAGGCAAGCTGAAAAAAGCATCATTTACATATATGTGTGTGTATGTGTATCCATATGTATACACGTGTATGCATGTGGATACGGGTACACACTGTTTGTAACTACTGATCTGTGTGTGCAAGGAAAACATAAGACAGGAATAACTTGGATCTTGAAGCTGTCAGAAAACTGCAAATGTCACCCATAACCTCTGAGTTAAAGATTTTGCATCGATCACAACACATCCTAATTTGTTTTCCTTGAATGACTATAATAAGTATATGATACAATTTGAGCCCCTTAATAATACCACCTGTATTTAGTATATCGTGGTATCCTTTGAACAAGAGACTTCTGCCGAAACCGATCTGAAATGCACTGGTTTACATTAGCGCTATTCAAAGTCGGGTGCGGAGACCAGCTGGCATTTGGGAACACGTGAGAAGCACACTCTTGAGTCTCACCCTAAACCTACTAAAGCAGACTCTCTAGAGGATAGAGCCCCCCAAATCAGTAATGTGATAAGCCCTCTAGTGGGTTCTGATGCTCTCAGAACTGAACGCCCCTTCCAGCTGTGAATGGCAATGATTCTCTCTGAGAATGGCTGCTAGGGTCTAAAGTCACATTTTTCTCCAAACCTATCTCAAACTTCCTGGAGGGACCTGCATGCCATCATCATGTGGTACCTGAATCTGTGTAAGGCAGGGTTGCTCTCTGAGTCTGCAAAAACCCTAGCATTTCCAAACCAGTTATTTCCAGGTCTTGAGATGCTCCTACTGCCAGCATTCACACCGAAAGGGACTTCCCAATTAATTAAGCTGCTGAGCTTGTCAATAGGCCAGGTCCTTTATCGGTTTAGAAGGGAGAATCAGATAAACTGTTGTGATGCCAAAGGAGTTCTGGTCTGAAAACTGGGGCAGGGGGAGCTCTCTACCCACCCGCCCCCCAATCTATCTGGATGCTGTGAAGCCCCTTCTTCCCCCCCCATATGAACTTTAACTGCATCCATTTCATTGCATGTCACGCATCCTTCCATCCTCCAGGCCAGGCATCACTGGTTGTGAGTTTCCTTAACCACTGTCATCTGAGTGGGATTTTTGTTAGTTGGCTTTCTGTTCCCTTGAAGTAGAGGTCACCGTACTGCTTAGTGATTTGTTAACTGTGCCTTGTGCCTGAAAGAAATTGGCTGAAATCTGTATTTCAGCTGCACACCCTGCATACAGATTAAACAGAACTGCGTTGGTGGAGAATAATTAAGCCAAGGACCTTGTTTTTCACCTTCATGATGAAAGACAAATGACTTCCAAGACTTTAATAGGATGATGGCACTTGAGATGTTCTTCTTCTTTGGCCAACTCGGGGCTTTCAGAACAGCCCTGTTCATAAATATTCTTTGCAACAACTGCATTTTCATTTAATTGTAGGCAGTCATTTTGCAGGAGTTTTTATCTCTGTTTTGTTTTTGTTTGTTTTTTTGTTTTGCCTCGGTGTAGTCAAGGCATATTACACTGCTTGTTGTTGCTGTTGTTAAACACCCAGTTTCAACTGTATGATTAATTCTTTTTGAGAAGAAAATGGATTTTTCCCTGCTAGATATAGTCTGCTTCTTACCAGTCTTTTGGGGGCGGGGAGAATCTTGTGGGGGCCACTATTTCTCTTCTTTTCTCATCTTTTTGAAGTGAGTGTCAATTGGACAAGAAAATTGATTGACTGCCTAGTGGGAAACCAAACCTCCCTAAACCATAAATATGAAACAGGCCTGAAATAGACATATTTCAACAAAAAGAGCCATCATTCTTCAAATAGCTCTTGTCCGCAAAAGGATTTCCCGGCAACCATTGTCCCTTTCCTCTTCAGTGTTAGGTTTCTGCCCGAGCCAAGGTGATTTTTCCTCTGTCTCCTGGCCTCCCCCTCACTTTCGCAGTAAGAGTGTTTGCTCTTTCCCCCAGCAGGGCGGTCCACAGATGGGGGCCACCCTGCCCAGCCAGCTTTTTCAGGCTTGGTTCCAAACACAATGCTGCCTTTTCTTAGCAGTGGAAGCGGGCTGTTCTCTACTGCTTTCTCAGAGAATGGCCCTTGCCTACTCTGTGCATATAAACCAGCCCCAGGCCTTGGGCGGCCTATTGTTGTATAGGTTCTCTTAACCCAGGAGAAAGTTTTTACTGAGGACCGTGGGGGGCGGGGGCGCGGGAGGGCCGAGGTCAGGAGATGCTCAGGTCCTCTGGCTGAGATGCAACAACCCGGAGAGGTCGATTTGGATGGATCTCCCATGGCTCTAATGCAATGACAAGAGTGGGGACAGGCTTTCATTTTGCAAAGGAGGTGTTCCCTGCTTCTCTCCAGAAAGCAGTGGTGTTCTGCTTGGTCTCACTGCTGTCTGACCCAGAGACCTGGGCAGACTCGCTCTCCTTCCATGAACTTGAGTCCCCAGGCCTGCACATACAGCAGGAATCCAGGATCCTTAGGTCTTCTTAGTTCCAGAACCTCAGGACAGAGCGTAGTTTACCCTGCCGCTTCTCACATCTTCCTGCAGAGGCTCAGTGCACTGAGCAATCACTTCTCCACCTGTGCGCGCCTCCAGCCAGGAGAGCCCAGTGCATCGTTTTGGCAGGTGGAGCCATTGCCTCTGCCAGCTCTTGTTCAGAGCCTTCACCTGGTGGTTGGCTAGGCTGGAACTTTGAGTGAACACAGCGTCCAGATGTGTGGGTTTGTTCATAGGTGAATGTGTTAGATTATAGCCTGGCATTGGGAGCAGTTGGAAAGGGCACTGGACTGGGAGTCAGGAGTCCTGGGTTCTTGACCGGGTCACCAGCTCTGTGAATCAGGCCTCCCTTAAGCAAACATTTATTGAGTGCTACTGATGGCCGTAAACTCTACAAGGTGCTGGGCACACAGAAAGTCAACAAAACACGGACTTTGCCCTCATGGAACTCCCATTTTAGTGGAAGCCAGAACACAGCACAGTAGAGGCCAGGATAAACTCAAAGTTCTATGAGAATCCAGAGCAGAGAGATACCTCCTCAGCTTGGAGGGGATGAGAATCAAGGAGGACTTCCTGTAGGAAGTGATACTTGAGCTGAATGTACAGCATGAGAGTAAACCAAGGGGACAGCAGAGACAAAAGCAAGAGGCCAGGGAAGTGTGAGGTAAAACAGAGGCTCAATGTTGCAGGAACATGGCATGTAGGGTAGGGATAGATGTGAGATGAGACCAGGGCAGATGGGGCCAAGTCCCAGGGAGCTTTGCTGGGTACGTTAGGAGCTTGGGCTCTATCCTGAGGATAATGAGGAGCCCCCCTGAAGGCCAATAACTAGATTAGATTTGCATTTTAGAAAGTTCCCTCCAGTGGCTGGGATGGAGGATGGTTGTACAGGGTCAGGAGGCCTCCTAGGAGGTGGTACAGGAGAGGCAGAGATGGAGAGACGGAAACAGAGACAGAGATGAGAAGAGAGAGAGCCTGGACAGAGGCAGGGGGGATGGAAGTGGAGAGGAAATCTGAGGAAGATTTAGGATGTAGAATTGGATGGCCTGTCTGGTCAAAATTGGAGATGAGGGGAGGGGCAGATGGGGGGTGAAGGCTGAGTTTCCACCTGCAGTGAGCGGATGAGCAGTGGTAATAGCTGGGGTGGAGCACAGCGATGCAGCCCCCGATGGAGGGTAAAGACTCTGAGGGGCTGAGGGACACCCGGATGGAATGTGCAGCTGGCAGTGGATGTTTTGGTCTGAAAACAAAGGTTTGGTTGGCATTCAAGAAGACGTGGTGGCTGAAACCACACGAGTAGATGGAAACGATGATTCAGAGGTGGTGTGTATACAGGGTCCTGGGCAAGAGACAGGAAAGGAGAGAGAAGTAGGAGGCCACGCAAGGTCAGTGTTGAGCACCCAGGGCAGAGAGAACTCCAGAAAGAGAGTGCGATGCACAGTCGGCTGGAGCCAGGAGGCCCAGGGACTGACCCGCAGTGTCCTTTGGACTTGTCTGCGAGGACCCAGGCCCTGTCCTCTGGCGTGAGCCTTGGAGCAAGCGTTCCCTCCCCTGGGCCTCAATTTCCTCAACTGTAAATCTCGGGGTTGGCCTTGGTGTTGCCAAGAGAGCCCTCTCTGGCTCTCAGCGTCTGTGAAGTGACTATTTCCTAACCTTCTTTAAAGCGGGGAGATGTCCTTCCCACATGGCCCTCCCTTCCCCCTCAGTAAAACCAACGCTGCCCCTGAGGGTCGGATGAATGAAACCCCAGGGAGTCAGAGCTGGACGGGGTTTGGGGCGCTCTTGGTCCGGCCCAGTGTTGGAAGGCCCGTGTGATGTTTAGGAACGGAATCCGTCTTTCCCCAGCTTGGCGGCCTTGGGCAGACACTTCACTTTGCTTCCTCACCTGTAAAATGAGGCCCCGAGCACCCACCCTGCAGAAATGTTTGACAGTTAGGGGAAGTGGGAGCCATCGTGTTTATTAAGGATGAGCCACAGGACGGGAGATGGGCTGATTGGCCCAAGGTCACAGAGAAGGGCAGTGCGGTGACTGGACCCGGGTGTCTGGTGACCAACCCCGCCAGGGTCTGTCTCTTGCCAGGGATCATAAATTAGCAGCCCACGGCTGGGGCAGCCCACAGATGTGTTTTGTTTGGCACACGCAGTGTTCTTTACAAAACGGAATTCGTTGCCAACATTAAAAATGAGGAGATTTTACCTACAAACTCACATTTTCAGCTAGACTCGAAAACTTGGAAGATTTGGCCACGCTGAGCCCACACTGCCCCGGCGTGAGTGGGGGGTGACCCCTCTGGGGGCTACAGCCCCATCCAGCCCTCCTCCCTCACTAACCTTTACTTGCTTGGTCCCTGGGGGTGACTTGAGTTTGCAACGCCAGCCCTTTGACTAACCATTTGTCTTGAATTTTCTTACAGCCCGGCCCACTGTTCACTAAAACTGTCCAATATTTCATAGCTGAGGTCCAGACCTTGGCCGTTAGGAGGGAGAGGGCTTGGCTGGAGAAGATGGGAGAGAGAGGAGGGCAGAGTCTCCAGCAGCTCAGCCCCAGGGGAGATGCTGGCGGGAGGGCCTGGGCCCTGTGGGCTGCAGGGGGTCAACAAGCGTGTTGGACGAGGGCCCCTGGGATTTCCTCAATCCCCCCTGCGGGGGTGGGAGGAGGCAGAGGGGACGGTGGGCCCAGCCTGGCTGGCCTGGCCGAGGTCTTGCCCCGGGACTGCCCTACTTTGTTGATGCTTAAAGGGTAGGGGGTTGGGGACGGGGGGGGGGCGGGGGGGGGTAGGGAGGGACCGCAGCCCCTGGCTCAGAGCAGCCGTGTTTATGTGGGAGAATGTCTGGTATGTTTGGTATCTGGGTGTTTACTTCCCAGGGTGCTTGTGGGTCCCTGGTGTTGAAATGTGGCTCCTGCATGCAGGGGGGAGGGCCCCCAGTGGGCCTGGCCGGGGCTAGGTTTGGGGGCAGCAGGGCGGTCACTCCAGGTCTGCCCAGTGACAGCTCGCGTGCCCTGAAGCACCCCCACCCTGCACCTGCCCCCCAGGTCTCCTTTCATGGCAGATTCTGCCTGTGCGGGAGGCTGGGTGGGCCCTGGACAGCAGTACTGGCCTCACCTGGGAAGACAGGCGGGGCAGCTGGCATTTTCAGAGCCCTTCCTGTGTCCCTGGCTCTGGGCTGGGACTTAGTCCTCATGACAACCCTGTGCAGCAGGGCTCAGTGCCTTCCTTGTACAAGTGAGGGACGGAGGCTCAGAGAGGCTGAGTGACTTGCCCAGGAGCACACAGCAGAACTGCCAGGGGGACCCAGGCCTCTTGGACCCCAAAGTCCATGCTGACAGCCCTGATACACTGCATCTCCGGTAAGTCTGCTTCTCGCTGCCCGTGAGACAGTTCTTAGTCTGCGATAAGCCTTTCAGACCTCCACTACTCTGCTTGGTGCTGGGTGGGTCATCTGTTTTTTCCCCCGTCTCTAGTTCTGTTTGTCACCTGCTTCATTGCTCTTTTCTCTATTGCTTTGTCCATGTGAGAGTTTCTGTGTTTGCAGTGCCTGGGGTTAAAAAGTGTCACTGCTCTTTCTCATCCTGTCTCTTTGTGGGTCTGCAAGATACATATTTGGAAATGCTTATGAAATGTCAGAATTTAAAAATCACATCTGGGTGACTGTTGCCACCGTGTGACAGCCACGTGGCTGGCAGACGGGGCCTGAGAAACATGACCGGGGGAGGGGGAGGGCCCCCTCCTGCTTTCATGCTACACATTTAGTGTTCATTGTGCAACAAATATTTTTTATTTAAAAACACCCAGGTAGGGAAAAACAAAACGGTCATCGTCCTCAGAGTCAGATGCATCTGCTGCTGCTTTATAGTCCCATCACCAGGGTGGAGCTGAACGGGTGGGGGATTTGTTACCCAGAACACCCGCCCTTCCAAGAGCAGAAGACGCTCAGGCCCTGGGGCTAAAAGGCCTGGATTCCAAGCTGTCACTGACCTTCTGGCCAGCCTTGACATCTTTCGTTTCCTCATCTGTGAAAGTGAGGAAGATAATAGGCCTGTCCTTGTTGGTTCACTGAGACCATTTAACCCTCTGGGACCCCTAATCCCTGGGATTTTCTACCTGCTGACGTGACCCACCTCTGTTTGCTCAAGGGTTCTTTTGTATCCAGGCTCTGCCACTTTTCCAGCTGTTCTAGAAGCATTTGGCCTGGGTAGGCCTTCTCCCTTGGATTACTGGGGACCACCGACATCACCCGGCATCCCCTGTCTTCACAAAGAAGGGAGCCTGGTGTTCCAGGCATCTTTCAGTGGCAAGAGGCAGAAACCTTTTCTAATTCCCTTCAGGCCAAAGGAGGAATTTCCAGGGAAGGTTCAGGTGTATCCATCATGGACCCCAAGGAGACGAAGCATAGTCAGGCTTCTCCAGGGGTGCAGTCAGGAGGACCAAGAGAGTTCCTGTCTGTCCACCCTCTGTCCCTTTGTCTGTCTGTACCATCAGCCTGTCGCCTGTGTTTCTCTCTCTGTGGCTCTGCCTGGTTCCCTCTGTCTCTCTCCACCCACCTTTGTCTCTCTGTGTTCCTCCGTCTTTCCTCTCTGTCTCTGTCTCTACCTTTCCCTGACTGGGGCTCCCTCTGTCTCTCAGGGTCTGAACAGGGTGACACAAGCCAGATGCCCAGGGCCTGACATTTCAGGAGGCACCCACCCTCGGGTGCTGACCCTGCCCAGGCACAAGCCCCATGGTGAGTGCCTCCTTAAATGTGTGCCCTGGGCACCCTGCTTGCATCACCCTGTCCAGGCCCTGCTTCGCTCTCTGTCTCCCGTTTCCTCTCTTTGTCCGACTCCCCCCATAGCTGAGTGTCTGTTTCTCTCTTGCCACGTGGTTTCTGCTCATCGACACACATCAGCAGCCTGATCTTTCTGCTTCTCTGGGTTGAAATTGGTCGTCCGGGCTGTTTGCCCCCGAGTCCAGCAGTTTAGTTTCAAATGTCCAGGCGGTGAATACAGCCCAGCTTGGGTCAGCCACTGACACCTCTTCCAGTCAGCTGGGCCGGGGGCTGGGGTCCCCCTGGCCCTCAGCAGGGGCTTGGGAACAGGCTCTCTGAGGAGGGACTGCTCAACAGGAAGCCCCCCTTGGCCGTGGATCCCCAGATCTGTCCCTCCAATGTGAGGGGTGGTGCAGGGGCCCCCCTCACTGCCAGAACACAGACAGCTTTGTCCTCAGGCCAAAGGGGAGAACCAGAGCCAGAACCCCGTTTGAGAAGAGGGAATGATGTGCTCTCTCCACCCACCTGCCCCCACCTCATGGTTTTTAAATGTCTTGAGCCTCAAGCTGCCTCCTCTTCAAACGTGCTGGATCTTCCAGCTGTCTCTGCAGAAAAAGTCGTCACCTCCCATTTGGGTTCCGGTTTTAGATGTCTGAGCTGTGTGCGGTGAAAACACGGTGCTGTCTCTCACCCACGCGGGACCAAATGCTTTAGAGCGTCTGGGGGGCGTCAAGGAGAAGGCAGCAGCCTCAACTCTGGGGATGAAAGAAGGCCTGGGGGAGGGCTGGGCCAGTCTCTAAACAGCTAAAGTCAGAGGGTGCAGACCGTGCAGGCCCAGCTAAAGGCGCCGGAGTGAGCCCATGGGGATTGAGAAGGCCAAGGGCACTGCCCAACCCCGTCTTATTTCAGCAGGACCTCAGCATCTGTTTTCTATGTGCCCTCTGGGAGGCTCTTAAATAGCAGCAGGAGGACTGGGGGGAGATGCAGCACAGTTTCAAAGGGGAAAGTGTGGTGATGGAGCTTTGGGGCCATTTCTTGCTTTATTGGGAAATATTAACCAAGGCATGGGTACAGGGAAGGCCCAGGGATGGACTTGGAAGCTGGTGGTGTGTGGTGCCAGGGGCTTTAGGCGTAAGTGCGCAGACTGGATCCTTTCAGGGCCTGCTTGGGATGTGTGTACCCATAGCCATTGGTGGCCTGCACCCTGAATCTTTTTTTTTTTTTTTTTGGTTGCATTGGGTCTTCGTTGTTGCACATGGGCTTCCTCTGGTTGTGGTGAGCCAGGGCTACTCTTCGCTGTGGTGCGTGGGCTTCTCAGTGCAGTGGCTTGTCTTGTTGTGGAGCACAGGCTCTAGGCACGTGGGCTTTAGTAGTTGCAGCACGTGGGCTCAGTATTTATGGCGTGCAGGCTCAGTAGTCGCTGCACCCTGAATCTTGACTCCATCTTTTGCCAATGTGCTTCTAGGGAAGGTAGCACCCAATCCCCAAGCTTTGCTGGCCTCCTGCAGACAGAAGAGGCCATCCCTGGCAGAAAAGTTTCCTTATAGGCATTGAAGAAAAAGTTATGCAGATGCAAATGTAGGCAATAAATCACTTATGTAATTCTAGAATCCAAGCCTGTGGCATCTTTCTCTTGAATCTTTTATTCCATTCATTCATTTGACTAACATTTGCTGCGCCCCTACTCAGTGCCATGTTCTGTACTAGGTGCTGGGAATACCCAGGTCCCCCACCCTTCAGACTAGCAGGGAAGGCAGCTACGTACATAAGCAGAGAATTATGGTGGGGTGTGATAGAGACTCTTAACAGCAGGGAACTCAAGAGTGCTGTAGCAGCACAGAAAAAGCAGTTAATTCTGTCTGGGGAGTCCAAGGAGCCTTCCTGGAGTAGGTGGCATTTGCTCTTGAGGGTTGTAAGAGTTTACAAATAAGAAAGGAAGGTCATCTCAGGAGGACCTGGGCTGGCTTGGAGAAGGGTGAGATGTTTGGAGTCGAGGGTGATGGCAGGAGAGAATTGATGTAGCTGCAGAGGGCGAGTGGAGCAGCCCCTTATCTGAGTGTCACCCTGGCCTGCTTGATCTATTAAACTTCCAGTGCTGAGCCTCTGTGCATCTACTGCTAGTGCAGCTTCTGTTGGCTTCCAACTTTATGGAGGATGAGGCCCTGCACATGGGTGGGGAGCTGGGTCTTGGAGGACAGAGGTTGTATCTCCTAGGAAACGGTGGCTGTGCCAGAATCCTGGGGTTGCTCTGGGGGAGGGGCTCGAGGCCCTGCGAGCCTGGCAGGGCCCAGGTTGCACACATCACCTTGGCAGTTTGTGGGCAAACCCTCTCGGCCGAGGGGAGATTGCACTGCCAGCCACTTCCTCCAATTCCTTCCCTCTGCCTGTCGTCACGGTTACCTCGGCCTTATTGGGGGTGAGGTAGAGGTTGGGCAGGATCAACTTTGCCCGGGTTTCTATTTCCCCAGATGCGGGTCAGCCAGAGGAGCTGTCACTTCTGGTTCTGTTTCAAAGGAGGCCAAGGGGCTGGGAGGTGCTTGGGTGCGGCCATGTTGACAAGGCGCCTCTCCAGCCAGCCTCCCAGGCAGGGTGGGAGTGGGTCAGGGAGAAGCTCCAAGGTGCTGGAGAAGGAGGAGGGGCTGCCCTGCCAGGGCCTGTGCTGAGGGCCGTGGGTACTGGTCTCCCGCCCAAGCCTTCCGTCCTGAGCTCCCAGAGCATGCCGGGAGCGCAGGCAGCGAGGCTGTTTATTTTCCTGGCCAGAAGCCCTTTCGGCGGAGACCTTGTTCCAGGCCTCAGGCTGCCAGAAGCACCCCCACTGGCTCCAGAAGTGAGAGAGTTGGCAAGCCCAGGGCAACCCAGCGACTTCTCCAGTGGCCTCAGACTCTAGGCTGTCCCCAGCCCGGCTGGTCCTGTGTATCCTGCAGATTCTCCTGGTGGTTAATGGACAGCGAGAGGCATCATGTCAACGTGATCTTGATGGGCTGGGGCTGTGGTCAAGAGCAGGAAGGTTGAAGTCAGAGAAATCTGAGTTGGAAGCCTGACTCCAGTGTTTCCTCTCTGTAGGGCCTTGGGCAGACTGAGCGGTTGAGCCTCAGTCTCACCATCTGTGAGATGGGGCCGTCATAGCACCTTCCTCAGCAGACTTTGTGAGGATTACATGAGCTGTGTTTAAAACATTTAGCAAAGTAGGCAACAAATGGCAGCTCTCGTTATTATTAATGACACAATAATAACTGCAGCTCTGAAAGTCTGTGTTGGTGGGCTGTGAGCCTCCTCCTTTCCATTCAACGGGCCCCGTTTCACACATGGTGAATTTCCTAGTGTGTCTGGGGGAGAAGCAAGCCGGGAGGCTCCGAAGTCCCCTCTGCCTATTTTCTGAGCAGGACACTTTAGGGAGCCCCTGGGATCCTGGGATGCAGGTGGGTGTCCTGGGGGGAAGAACGTGCAGAGGCAGAAAGAAGTATGAACCCAGGTGAGGGGACTGGGGAGATTGTTCCATCACCAGGAGATAGATCTGAGGGTTTGGAAGGACTGAGAGGGAGGACGGAATACCTCAGGGGGCTGACAGTGGGTGGGGCAGAAGGTAAAATCAACACTCGTGCCCAAGGTGTTTTGAAAGGAAGTGCCTGGGAGCTGCTGGCCTGGAAAATAGCGCCCAGAAGGCTTGGGCTGGGCAAGAGAACAGACCGCCACCGCCCAATGGGTGTCACCTCTGCGTGAGGAGATCGTCAGGCTCCGGGCCTCCTGAACTCTGGCAGAACCCAGAAGGGCAGGGCCTTCTGGGGCACTGACTCCTCCCAGGGATGCCCACCTGCTGCAAGAGCATCCTCAGGCCGGCTGGGAGAGAAATGTTGCCGTCCCACCCACCGAGAGGCCAGCGGGCTGGCAGGGCGGCTCACTCACGGCGGGATGTGGGTTAGGTTGTCCGTCCGTCTGTCTGAGTGTCAGGAGGGAATCTGTGCTCCAGGCTCGCCTCAATGTCTCATCCGTGGCTCTTTGCCCTCACAGCTAGACGAGGAAGAGGAGCGAAGGAAAAGGCGTCGGGAGAAGAACAAAGTCGCGGCGGCCCGGTGCCGGAACAAGAAGAAGGAGCGGACGGAATTTCTGCAGCGGGTGAGCGGGGCAGCGGCCAGGGTGGGGCGCCCACCTTGTCCTTTAGTGGCTTGTGTGCTTGTGGATCAGGAGACGCCATCAAACGCCTGCAGAGTCAATGTGGGGCCTGCCCAACCGGCCTTGACCCCTCTGCCATCGCTGCCTCCTATCCAATGCCCCCTCCCTGAACCAAGATGACCAGAGGCAGCCCGCAGCCGTTCCTGCCCACCCAGATCCCTGGAAGGCCAGAGGAGGTAGGAGGAGCCACGTTCCTCGTTCCTTGCCTCTAACTGAGGTTAGACCCTCAGTGCTGCAGGTCCCAGACGGCCCAGGACTGGCACTCCCCCTGCTGGTGTGCTGAGGGCTACCAGCATTTTCCGGCACGGGTGCAAATGAAGCAGGTGAGAGCTCCCTGCACGTGGACAGTGGACACAGCAGCGGGGCAGAGACAAGCTCCTCCCCCACGTGCAGGAGGCTCTTCCGGCCCTACCTCCCGTCCGCCCGGCCTCAGCCTCACTGACGCTGACTCCCAGCTCTTGGCTGCTGCCTCCGGGACCAGAGGGCAGCTCTGCACGCCCGGGCCAGGGGAGGGCTGACGTGCCTCGTGGCCCTCGGCGCACGTCCCTGCCCTTTCATGTGGAATGTGCCAAACAGGCGTTTGTTCTTTCTCCCGCCCCTTCGGCCTTCCCTGCTCCTCAAAAACAGGAGACGGCTACGAAGGAACGTGAACAGAAAGCTAATTCGTCCGAGCCAGTGGTCCCCAGCCTCCCACCCCTGATCCCTGTTGATTTCTACAGAACAAGAGTACCTGTCAGACTCCCTTCTGCAGCGAGTAACAGTTAACACTGGTTGCTAACCTTTGTAAAATGGGGCCCTGTGCAAAGTGCAGTGTGCATATTATCTCATTTTATTGGCACAGGAACTGTATGAGGTAGGGGCTGCATCATGCTCCGTCTGCAGGTGGGGACACTAAGGGAGGCACGGGGAGCTGAGTAATGTGCCCGGGTCCCTCAGCAACCAAGCGGTAGAACCGAGATTTGGCCTGAGGCTAACTTCAAAGCATCTGTCCCCAGCACTCTGCTCTGCTGGCTCTCATTCATTCATTCGCGGGTTCGTTCATTCCTTCCTTCATTCTTTTGCGCGTGTGTTGATTTGTGGACAAGCAGTTTTAAGCATGTGCTGAGTCCCCAGCCCTGTGCTAGGTGCGCTGGGGACGCACAAGAAGGACCAGTCCTGGTCCCTCCTGTGGGCGCTCGAGAAACAAAGCTGGGCTGGCCTGGGTTTTGTCTGATACTGGGGACTTTGGGGTCTCTTCTCATGCTTGCAGCAAGCAGAGAGCAAATCTCAGGTCACGGTGTCAGCACCGTGGATCTGTGTGTACACCTCCGGCCGTGAGCATCTACAGCAGGGGGAATGGTCGACACAGGTGAGAGAGCTAGATTCCTGGAGCTGGGAGCCCCTTGGAAGACATGGTGGACCAACACCAGGAGGGCAGTTTGCAAGAAACTTTTAAGACATGGGTCTCACATAGGCCTTTAAGACAAATGGAGTGTCACACACCTCATTTCCAGCCCAGAGTGCCTGCGGAGCTGGGCGAGGCACAGTGGGGAACAGAGGAGTCTCACATCCCATCCCCACCTTCAAGGGCCTGTCAGCCAGCCAGCTGACAGGCCAGGTGTGCCGAGTGAATGCACACCAGTAGCACAGCAGTGCAGCCAACGGTCAGCGCCGTGTGCGTGGGGCTCGCTGCTCCGCACATTCCAGTAACGCTGCTGAGCACCTGCTGTGTGCCAGGCATTTCCCGTACCTCGCTTAATCTTATAACATTCCACTGAGCTAGACGCTGACCATCCCCATTTTAGACACAGACCTGCAGCACAGAGAGGTTAGGTTCCTTGCCCAAGGTCACAGTGCTAGCCTGCGGTGCAGCCGGGATTCATCCAGCCGTTCGCTGACCCCTTGGTCCATCCTGAGTGCTGAGTGAGCGCCCGCCGCACAGTGGACCCACGGGCCGAGGCTGCAGTGGGGCGGCAGGCGGAAACAGGGATGGGGTGTCGGCTGAGCAGCAGGGTGGGCAAGCGCAGCGGGCCGTGCGTGCAGACGGAGGGGCCCTGTCTGAGTCCAGGCTGTGGAAAGACTGCTGATGGAGACATAAAACAGGAGCAGGAGCCAATGCCAGGAGGGACAGGCCTGGAGGGGTCCCCACCAACAGCCAAAGCAAAGGCCAGAGATGAGAGGTATTGTTTAAGGATGCAGGGAAGGGATTGAAAAAAGGCCCGTGTGGCTGGAGCTTAGAGTCCAGGGAGGGAATGGGGCCGCAGAGCCTTCACGCGTCAGGTGATGCCTGTGCTGGGTTGTCTGGGGCAATCCAGGCTTATGCCTGTTGACCTGGCCTCATTATCAACGCACCTTCTTTCACTCTCACGCGTGTCCCCATTAGGATGACGAAGTGTGTGGTCATGGAAAGCCTTGGGAGGGTTTCGGGAGGACAGAGACACACCCTGTCGCAGTGGCTGCAGCGTGGCGCACGGACGGGGGAGCCGAGGATAGAGTGGGAAGACCAGTTATGTGGCGGTGGTGTGGTCCTGGTGAGAGGAGAAGGCAGCTGTGGACCAAGAGAAGCACATGGCCTCGAGGAGGGAGGTTTGGGCAGATCTGTCGGGGCCCAAGCCCAACACCCCCTCACCCCCATGCTCCCCTCCTCCCCTCTGGCCTTGAAAGCTGAGGCCCGGTGTGAGGTTTAGGGCCTGAAGGCAGAGGCTGTGTGGACAGTGAGTACCTGAAGACGTGGGGGATTCTCTTGTAACTTATTTTTTAAGCAATCAAAGGCCCGGAGGTACAAAGGGATATGTATGTGTATGTGCACACACACACACGTGTATTTGCACACGTGTACACACATATATGTATAATATAAAAAGCACCCTCCTATCCTTGACCCTGGACTCAGATCCAGCCTGGGAGGTTCCTAGAGCATCTCAGAGTTCTCCTGCCTAGACCAGCCGAGACCCTGAAGGAGGCAGGATGCGGGCCTTTGGGTGGGTCAGATCCATGCCCTGCAGGCCCCAGGGCCACCTCAGTGCCTCTGCTGTCTGCATTCAGGAGCAGCAGCTCCTCAGTTCCCCCCAGCTGTACGGCCGGGCGCTGTGCCTGCATGGTGCGCTGGGTGTGGGCAGCAGTAACGCCGTCTCACGCTCCGATGGCGCTCCTTGCTCTTCATAGCCACTCTCTGCTCGATGGTCACGGAGACTCTGGGAGGAGGCAAGGCAGCCCCGTTGCACTGACGGGAATTCTGAGACTCAGAGGGATTAAAGTTGCTTGAGGTTATACAGTGGCTGAGTCAGGACCGGAACCCAGAGCTTCCTCTCTGCTGCCCAGCCCTGGATTCAGGTGCCCAGGCTCAGGGACTTGGGAATCCCGTTCACAGCAGCAGAGTCAAGATTTTAATTCAGGCAGGGCTTTTGGGCTCAGAAGTTGGGAAGTGGAGCTCTGTGTTAAGTGCATTATAATAGAGTCAGAGAATCTTAACGCTTCAAGTCCCCTGGGCCAATCATTATATTTTCAGGAGGTGGGGTTGGGGGGGTTGGGACTGAGGCCCAGAGAAGGGAAGTGATTTGGCCAAGGGCACCCAGCCCCTTTCCCTGTGTTTTTTCTACTGCCTTCGCTGACCACCGTGGAGGAGACAGAACCTCCTTCACTTGCATTAATTCCATTCTGAAACAACAAATGGTTTCATTTTCTCCAGGGCAATAAATATCTACCAGAGGCAAAAACGATAAAAATGCAAGCAGAGCTATTCACTTCATAATTCAGGTGAGAAGATCCTAGCCCACGTTCCTGAATTTATTAGGAAAACAGATCAGGTAATTGCTGTTCTAAAACCACAAACCACTTCTACAGTCATGGTTAAAAAAAAAAATTTCTCTGAACTCAACTTACACAGTGAATAAATATGTAGCACCTACGAATAAAACAGAAAATAAAACGAAAAAGCGGTTCTAGTCTGACAGCCAGACTGTCAGAGCTCAGGATGTTCCATGACGTACCGTACATTTTCAAACCAGCAGAGTGTCATGCCTGTCTTATGATGAATGCACAGGGAAGCAAGGTGTGACACACCCACTTGGGCTTTTTGTGCAATACAAGATGTTCACAGGTAAGGTGGGTTTGACATGCAGTCTTTTCAAGGACGAGGATGTATGTGCAGGGCTGCTGGACCCTGCCCCTCGCATGTCCCGTTCTAGCTTCCACTCACTGTACAACCCAGCCCCTTCCTTGCCCTCCCCACCGCTCTCCAGAACAGCTCCCACCTCCCCGCTTCCTTGGACCCTCCCCCAGGCTCACAGGCAGCCCTCTTCCCGGCCGCCCATTCTGCAAATGCAGGCAGTCTCCAAGACCTGCCAAGTTCTCTTGGAAATGGCCTCCTCCTCTGCTTCTCCTCCTTCTTGTCTTCATATTCCCTTGCTCATGGTTTAAAGTAAAAATTCTTTAAGCCTCCCTAACCCTTTGGTTTACAAAGTGCTTTTCCCACGCGCAGTTCTTTAATCCCCCCTGATCACCATCTTTTTACAGATGAGATAACTGAGGCTCAGGGACGTTAAGAAACTTGCTCTTGACTGATTCCAAACCCCTCCAGCTTTCCCAAGCCTGACTCTAAACCCACCTTCCCAGCTTTGTACCCTAGTATGTCCTAAAGTGACCTGTGGTCACAATGGAGGATTTTTATCTCCTAAACACATCTTAAACTTTCCCATGTCTGTGTCCTTGTTCACTCAGGGCTTGTTTCTTGAAACGCTCCCCTCACTCCCACCGACGTTCTCTGCTCAACCAGAGTCAACCCGTTTTTCAAACCTAAGGTCAGATCCGGCCATTTAGCCCACTCACTCAAGGTTTTCTAGACCCTGGATGGCTGATGGGCACATGACAGGCTCTGTCTTGCTATATGGATTCTTCTTCCCCTTAGAGTAGAAGCTGCACAAGATCTGTGTTGGGGGCTTATGGGCCTCTGGACCCCCTAGAGGATTCGCTGTACACAGCAGGTCATCAGCACACGCTCGTGGGTGGGTGGATTGAACTGAGACTCCTGGAGGGAGAGGCTGAGACGGTTTGAAGTTGGAGCTAAAGCCTTGACTGGGGAGAACCAGATGGTCAGAGACATTCCCAAGGTCACCAGCTTGTAGACCCAGTGAGCAGGCAGCTAAGGTTAGCACCAACCTGCCCCAGACTCATGGTTTCAGGTGGGGTCCCTCCTGGCCCTCAGAGATGCTCTACTCTCGGAATTCCGAGAACCATGGACCAGGCTGGCCTCCCGGTTGCGCCTCATCCTGCTGAATCCAAAACCACCCTAGCTGGCTTTTAATATTTTCCCCCTGAGCATTTTTTCCTTCTTTGAGGCTGTTCTCCCTCAGCATCTGGTCACAAGGACTGCACATCTCAGCAGTTCTGAGTCCCCAGCGCTGTGCTGCCTCTGCAGAGACGAGCACAAGGAACAACTCAGTCAGCCCAGCTGGTGTGGGGAAGACAGCAGCCCTGGGGCCCCGGACACCCCAGAGGGAGGCTGCCCGACAGGGCCCCCAGGCGGAGCTCCGGGGTCCCCAGCAGGGCCACTCAGCCCATCGCAACCACAGCCTACTCTCTGCCTGATGCAGGTTGCCTGGCCTCGGCACCGTGGACATTGTGGACTCGATGGTTCTTGTTGGGGGGTCCTGTGCATTGAAGGGTGTCTAGGAACACCCCTGACCCCTACTCACTGGATTCCAAGAGCACCCTCCCCAGTTGTGACAACCAAAAATGTCTCCAGATGTTGTCAAATGTCTCCTGGGAGGCAAAATCGCTTCTAGTTGAGAATCACTGGCCTCAACGTTTGCCGGCCGATGCGTCAATTCCAGCCTCCAAACTGGTTCTATGTTTTTAGACAGAGTCCACGAAATATCATTCAGGCGCTTCTGTATTTTGGTGTGTTGACCCCCCGAGCCTTGAATTGGTGTGCCTGTCTCCTATCCTTAGGAACACGTAAACCCACCCAGATCAAATCAGCACTCCTCCCTTGCCCTGGAGCCTCACCACCTGAGCTGGAAGTTCTCTGGAAATCTCACTTGAGATCTGCTTCAGACCACATGTTGGATCCAGAAGCATGACTGTTGATTGCCTCCCAATGGGCAAAGATTCTAGATAACAGGGGATAAGGAAGAGGCTGTTTCAATAATTATAGACGGGTAACCAGGAAGCACGTATGTCAGGAGAAAGTACATGACCACACTAGGCTTGTAGGTCCCACAGGCCAATCTATCCCCAACATACGTTTATCATACATAAAGCACTTTGCCATTGCACTGCCATCCTGGGCCACCTCGAACCCACCCGGGGACCCTCCGTGCTCTGGATCCTCTTGGCCTCCATTCTTCTCTTGCGCTGAGGCCCTGAGAGGCAGGAGAGTCTTTGGCATATTTGAGCAACAGCAGGGAAGCCACTGGCTGGAGTGGATTGAGTGGGGGAAGGGGGCAGGCCATGAGCCAGGCTGGCCCCAGAACATAAGCTGGGCTCATCCCACTAGCAACACAGGCCAGTGTCCCAGGCGTGACGGGCACGGCCTGAAGAAAGTCAGTTGCCCCGAGGGACCACCCAGTAGCAGGTTCTGTGCTTCCTCCAGTGGGAAGCGGGCAGGCAGAAAACAGGCAGATGCCAGCCTGGAGTGCCCTGTGCCTACCTAGAGGGAGATCCTCTCCTGGGAGCTGGTACCCGGGGAGAGCGTAAAGCCCATCTCTGTTTTCGCACGCAGGAGTCTGAGCGGCTGGAACTCATGAACGCGGAGCTCAAGACGCAGATCGAGGAGCTAAAGCAGGAGCGACAGCAGCTCATCCTGATGCTGAACCGGCACCGCCCCACCTGTATCGTTCGGACCGACAGCGTCAAGACGCCCGAGTCGGAAGGCAACCCGCTGCTTGAGCAGCTAGAGAAGAAGTGACTGTGGGCTGGGAGGAGGGGGAAGAGGAGGCGGAGGCGGAGGAGGAGGAGGAGGAGATGGCAAGAGGGAGGAGGAGGAGGGCACCAGAGGGCCCTTCCTGCGTGAAAAACTTTACAGCAAGGCTCAGCACAGCCAAGTTGGCCGGGCTTTTTTGTGAAACCCAAATCAGCCACACAAGGGGACGAGCAGGCTGACGAAACCCAGAAGGACCAAGCGCTGAGACCAAAGTAGACTTGAGGCTGGGGCTGTCCTGCTGGGGCCCAGCTCAAAAGAGGCAGGACAGAGGCACCCGGGCCAGAGAGGCACCCCGCCAGGCAGCCTTGGGTACTTCTCCGGCCTCTCTGCCAGGGCACCCACCCCAGGGACTTCCGAGCAGCCAGGAAAAGCCATAAGTTGCAACCAAATGTGGCTGAGGATGGAACTGAGTGACACTGCCATCTGCCTGCCCCAGCCCTGACCCCTGACCCTGATGCGAGGCCGGAGAGGGCCGTGATGCGGGGCCCAGCGTGGCCCGCCCGGGAGTGGCAGCGGGTGCGCCCTCGCCGGCCCTGCTGGAGTTTGCTGTGGGCACGAGGCGCGGGCGCCCTTCCAAAGCACATACTCACTGAATGTTTACAGACTGGCTGTCCTGGCAGGGCTTTCAACTGCACATGTTTTTTATACTTTCTTTTTTTTTTTTTTTTAATATTTTTTACAAAAAAAAGATTTTATACAAGCAATATATATATGGATTTCTATAATCACTCGATGTGATACGGTATAAATATGCTATGGTTTGTTTGTTACGAACAGATACCCAGCAGTTATGGCGGTTGTGTGTAACTCCTAAGTACTGTAGTCTCTGGGTGTTGGGGGGTGGCCGGGGAGGGGGTGGGGTGCGTTTCCATCCTGGTAAACCCTTCATATAACTCAATCCTGTATCGCTCAGTAAACGTTACTCTTACTTACCCAGCCGCCTCTTGTGGTGTCTGCCCAGGGAATGGGTGCGAGGCACACTTGGTGACCTCCCGGTGTGCAGTGTCGGAGAATATTTGGAGCAGCTGCCGTGGGCCCTTGGTTTTCACAACAGCCCTCCCGGGTAAGTAGTTACACGCCCACTTTATAGATGAGGAAATCGAGGCTCAGAGAAGTTAAATCTGTAGTACTTACCTCTTTCATTCACGTGACAAATGTTTCCTGAGCGCCAGCTGGGGGTGTGCCAGGTTTGCTACAAGGGGCTGAGTAGTCTCTGGGGAATAAAACAAGCCTAGGCCCTGTGCTTTTGCAGCTGACAGTCGTGAGCTAAATCCTGTGTGTACTCCATGCACTGTCTCTGTTCATCGTCACAACAGCCTTGCCAGGGAGCAGCAATTTGCAAATGAGGAACTTAAATTTGTAGATGAGGCCCAGGGCGTTTAAACTTGCCTTGTTGAGGACCTGCCGGGTGACCAGCACATATGGTCTCATTCACTTCTCTCAGCAGCACAAAATAGGCATCATTACTCCCATTTTACAAATAACTGAGGCTCAGAGAGGGTAAGTCCCTCATCCGGGGCCACCCAGCTAGAGGGCAGCAGAGCTGATGTTTGAACTCTTGCTTCCAAAGGTCCATGACTTTCTCCACCTGTGGCCAGCTGCCTGTGTGATTGTCCCAGCGGTGGACTGTCTCACCCGATTAGAACAGGAGGCCTGTGAGGCCATGGTTACAGATCTAGCTGCTGGGAGGGCTGGATGGAGTTCCAGGCTGTGCCATGGTCCTGGACGTGGAGTGAACCAGTGATGTGAGCAAATGGTGTGGGTGAACAGCACCCCACCGAAGAGCGGGGACAGCTGCGTGCCACAGGTAACCGCTGCCGTTTATGTGGCGCGTGATGGTTCACAGGTCACTTTCACGCATGTTGCTCACCTGATACTGCAGCTCTATGAGGCAGGGGGGATGGGTGCTTTAGCTCCATTCTACTGTTGTGCAAACTGAGGCTTACAAAGGTTAACGTTCACCCAGCTGAAAACAGGCAGACCCAGGAGCTGAACCCTCCTCTCCTA
The DNA here is from genome assembly GCF_030028045.1 of Hippopotamus amphibius kiboko. Classification (NCBI taxonomy): domain Eukaryota; kingdom Metazoa; phylum Chordata; class Mammalia; order Artiodactyla; family Hippopotamidae; genus Hippopotamus; species Hippopotamus amphibius. The sequence goes on from NC_080189.1 coordinate 160,887,922, forward strand.
CCTTGTCCTGGTATGTTCTCTCTTCTTCTATCACCGGGGCTAGGTAACTAGTTGCTGATGGTGAGGCTTCATGTCAAGGACAGCAGTGACCTTGAGTTGCTTCTCAAATCTTGAACGAGTCCTGGGTTGGACAGGAACCAAGAATAGGTCATTAATACACCTTTGGTTCCTTACGTCCTTATCTCAGCTCCATCTACCCACCACAGTTGGTGTGCCACCCCACCCCCCGCTCCCTGAGCCCTGCCTTGGAGGCAGGGCCCGGTCAGCTCACGGGTGGCACACGGTAAACCCTCAGGCTACAATCCTGCGACATTTACCAAGCCCTGAGAAAAACGAGGATGTGGATTTACAGACCCCTCATGGGACCTAGTGGATGTTCCTGCAGAACCACCGCCTGCCCTTGGCTGTGGTTCCTCTGGTCCTGTGCTGGGTGCTGTGAGCCTGGACCTCCAGGACAGAGCCCTCCTTTGCCTCCAGGGATGGGTGGTCTCCCAGAATCAGTGACATGTTCTATGCTAAGGCCCACCCTTCCTCACCAGGACCACCGCTCCCTGCTGTGGGAAGCCAGAAGTCACAGTCACAGTCTGCCTCATAAGGGCTAATGTTCACGTCTTCTGTGTGCTTGACACATTAGATGTGCTACTACAGCCAGTCCATATGATCTTGCCGGGAGGAAGGTGCCATGTTCTCATGTTACAGATGAGAAAACTGAGGCACAGAGAAGAAGAAACTTGCCCAAAGTCACAGTCCTTTGAGTGACAGAGCCAGGATGTTCTTACAGTCTGATTCCGGGTGTAAAAAGCTAGCCTGGGCCTCACCCTGGGGGAACTGCTCTGTGTTTGTGGTGTGAACTCAGTTGCTGGGAGAACTTGTGTACAGAGGGCCAGGAGAGATAGCACAGGTTGAGAATTCCCGACTCTCAGACATCCATCTCCAAGGGTACTTTAAAGGCAAGAAGACATACTTTAAAGGCAAATAAGTTCAAGATCCAATCTTCTACTGACTAGCCAGCCATGAGCCTCACTTTTCTTATCTGTAAAGTGGGAACAGTAATCCAAGTCTTTCTTATGGGGTTGTTGTCAGGGTCAAATACGGAATGCATATGAAAGTGTTTTGTGAAATACAAAGCCCCACAAAGTGGTAATTATCTGTTGGCGTGGATAGTTGTTATTTACCACATAGTACAAATTACTTGACTATCTTTTATTCTGTGAAAGTGGCTGCAGACTTAGTATCTGGTTCCCATGGTGATGGATGCCTGGGTTCCAAGACTCCTGGGTTCATTCGGCTCCTGAATGGCCACAGCCAGCTGTGTTGGGCTCATCTTCCTCTCCCTGGGCCTCCTGTGCCCTCCCGCCAGTTGGTCATAAATGAGGCTTGTGCCACCTCTGCCCAGGGTTGCTGTGAGAATCAACTGGGCAACCGGAGAAGGACAAGACCCATTAGCAATCAGATAGGCAGCCACTAGTGTGTATTGGTCAGGATTCAGGTTAAAGGGAACTTACCTACGTTGCCAGTGGGAAATTGGTGTGACAACTATCTAAAGCAATTTGACAGTAACTGGTGACACTAAAGCTAAACACATCTTTGACCTAGCAATTTCCCTCCTAAGTATACACCTTGGAGGAACCCTAGCAGAGGGGCACGAGGAAAAGGACAAGCACGTTCACTGAAGCTTCACCTGTAATAAAGAGAAGTTGCAAACAACCTAAATACCTATAAAGAGAAAATCAGGTAAACAGATTGTGTTTTCCTAAAATCGAGTATTACTTAGCAGTTAAAAACAATGGATCAGGGCTACAGGTATCAATGTGGATAAACCTCAGAAACACACTGTTGAACTGCAGGATGGGGTGCGAGTTGCAGAAGGATACATGTGATATAGCATTTATGTGATGTTTCCAAACATGGAAATTGATACTTTATTGTTTATGGGTACACACAGACCTGGGTAACAGAGGTGTAAAAGCGAGCATAGGAATGCTATCAACATCAAAGTCAGTAATAGGGAATTACTCCTGGGGGTGGGGAGGAAGAGGGTTGGGGATGATATCTGCAAGGCTAAAGAGGACCCTGGGTTTCAACTGTACGTGTAACATTTCATTTATTTTTAAAAATCTGAATCCAATGTAGAGTAATCTTAGAATTTGTCAGAGGTGGGTGAAGTGCACACAGGCACGGGTTATCTTCTCCACACTTTTTGTATGCTTGGGATATTTCCTAATAAAGAAGAACAAGCCACAAACAACACAAACAGAAGGTTTTGTTTTTCCATTCTTTCCTTGGCACACTCAGGAAATAAAAACAAAATCTGAAATTACAATGGAGTCGCAGCATATGCTCTTTGAATTTATGCAAATTTAATTGCATGCCTTGAGGGAGAGAAAGATGATTCAAAGCGTGTGATTTGTTTAGCTGGCCCTTCCAGTTAATAAGCCGTGTGCCTGGTGGTGAGGGTACCCCGGGCGGGGTAAGGGCACCTTGGGAGTGCTATCTGCACCACTTCAGTGGGTCCTAGTCTCTGCTCTCTACCTAATGAGCCATGGAAGGCATGTTCAAGGTTAATTCGAACTCTACCTTTTCTTGTTACATCCTGAATTTTCAACTCAATCCCTGTGTAAAATGCAATTCCACCACACCTAAAAGTGCAGCTTTAAAGCAAAGGGGGAGACTTTTAAAGACCCTGTTGTCACAGGTATATTGGATTCCTGTTGCCACTATAACTAGGTACCACAGATTTGATGGCTTAAAACAACACAAATTTTAATTTCTTAAAGTTCTGGAGGGCAGAAGTGCAAAATGGGTCTCACCGGGGTAAAATCTAGCTGCCAGCAGGCCGTGTTCCTTTTGCAGCCTCTGGAGGAGAATCTGTTTTCTGGCCTTTCCCAGTTTCCGGAGGCTGCCCCCATTCCCTGGGCTCGAGGCGCCTTCCATCTTCAAAGCCAGCACTGGCCGGTTGCGTCTTTCTCCTGTCAATCACTCTGACACTGGCTCTTCTGCCTTTTCCCTCCCATCTTTTAAAGGACTCTTGTGATTATATTGGGCCCACCTGGATAATGCAGGGTAATCTTATTTTAAGGTCAACTTTTTAAAAAAAATAAATTTATTTTTTATTTATGGGCTGCCTTGGGTCTTTGTTGCTGCACGTGGGCTTTCTATAGTTGCGGAGAGCCAGAGCTGCTCTTCATTGCGGTGTGTGGGATTCCTATTGCCGTGGCTTCTCTTGTTGTGCAGTACAGGCTCTAGGCACTCGGGCTTCAGTAGTTGCAGCATGTGGGCTCAGTAGTTGTGGCACACGGGCTTAGTTGCTCCATGGCATGTGGGATCTTCCTGGAACAGGGCTCGAACCTGTATGCCCTGCATTGGCAGGCGGATTCTTAACCACTGTGCCACCAGGGAAGCCCCAAGGTCAACTTTAAATTCCATCTGCAACCTTAATTCCCCCTTGCCATGTGACATAACATATTCGCAGGTTCCATCTTTGGAAGGCATTATTCTGCTTATCACAATAGAAATTTAAGAGTCGGAGATTCTTGACGTCAGCCCTCCTCTCTCCCTGGCAAGAGAGGCTGTTTTCTGTGTAAGTACCATAAGAATGGATTTGTTACACAGGTATCCCCAGCGCTTGCCACTTAGAAGTAGCCCTGGAAATCAGACCCTCAGGGATATTTAGGATGGGATATTTTGAGCTGAGTCCATTTGCCAGTCAAGTGGCAGTGATAGCGGGTGGGGTGGGGAAAATCCCTGAGCTGCTATAGTTACTCAGAATCTCCTGTGTGGATTGAGATGAGCTACAGATGGAAATGGAAGTGATCTCTGTGGCATCTGAGTGGTATGGGGATAAGCTATAAAGCCTGAGTCAGTTTCCTTTCGTTAACCATTTTGGAAGCTTCGGAAAAAGAAAATGCAAAACTTAGGTCAGGCAACTATAAACTCAAGATGTGCTGTGAAAACCAGAATGCATCTCTGGCAGTGTTTGAGGAGACACTTGTCTCTTCCAGTCCCGGGGCACAGTGTGCTGAGAATCAGGCCCAGAATCTGATTGTAAGGGTGGCAGACCCATTAAGGAGAACCAATGTCCATGCTTGACAGATGTTCAATATCAAAGTTAGGCCGCTAACAGGGAAAAAGTTAGGACCTTGAGACCTGAAACGGGGCACTTATGTAAATGAGACTCAAACCCCTAGAATCTCTTGAGCCCTCTGGACTGGCAGAGGCAGCCCCCTTGCCCCTTAAAAGCAGCCTCCCCTTGCTTGGAGACCATGCACTCAAAGCAGATAACCCTGCAGCACGATGTCTATCCTCAAGATCCACCTCTGCCGCCCTCATTACTGCCGGGCAGATAAACAGGAGAAATACAGCCCTTCTCCAGAAGGAAGTCACTTACCTGTTGAAGAAACTGCAGGACATGGCTGATCCTTATTAGCAGGCACCAGTGGAAGGCATATAAGAATGTTTGAGTCTTGACGGTGTTGGACCAAAGGGGCCCAGAATATCTCTGGAAAGGGGATTTTTTTTTTTTTTTTTACATGGAAACCTTCACCTGTGACTCAAGGTTCAATGCCATGGCATTGGAATGTATCTTAGTACACAGCTGGTATTGCTCCTCGAGGCTTACACATGATATGAACCTACAGTAAATGAGGTGGAGACGCTGAACTGCCTTGGCAGAGAATTAAGAAACAGAAGGTACGGGGAGGAGCCCGTGGTCAAATGGATTTGTTATGTGAGACTGGAGGTCCCATCACCTGACCATGCTCCTTAGGAGGGCCACAGTGTCACCAAGGCAGTGATGAGGTACTGGAAAGGGGCCACTAGATCCTTGGGGAAGCCATGAACTGGTCACCTCTGCAGGCCAGGCTGGACAGCAGGAGATGCTGTCATAGAACTGGGGCTCCCTAGTATCAGTGGGGAGAAAGGTAGAGACCAGCTGAAGGCAATGAACTGGTACCAGCCAGGGCCTTTTGTACTTTCTAGATCTAAGTCAGTTCACAGACCCAGAGCCCGCTGATTGAGGGATAGACTGGGTCCCCTTGAGGAAAACCCCTGTCTTACCATCACATGTGTTCAATAAATATTTCCCTGATCCTTCCCTAAAGGGTAACTATACAGTGGGGAAAGGGGAATTCTCACATCTCTTGAGGACCATTGAAGCCCAACATCCCCATTGAAATTAAGGGTATGAGATGACACTGATACCAGAACACCTGCTCTCATGCTCTCTGGCTGGAGATGGGTTTGTGGAAGCCAGGGGATAAAAGATGTTCTGGCCCAAGTCTGCCTCTCATGGGTTTAATGGGCCCACAGACCCTCCCTGTGGCCCTTTCTCCAGCTTCTGGCTGCTAAGAGGGTTTTGGTAGGAAAAACTGAATGGAAGTGCTTGAAACTATTCCACCCCTACACAAGGTAGCAAATTAGAAATGTACTACATCCTCGGTGCAACTGCAGAGAACAGGGCCACCAGCAAAGACTTAAAGGGATGCAAGCAGGTAGTGGTGGTTCGTATCATATCCCCGTAGAATTCGCTCATTTGATATCTGTGAAATCAGATGGATGGTGGTGAGTGATGGTGGACTACCATAAACCTAAGCAAGTGGTATTCCCTCCCACTGCCGCAGTGCTTGGGGCGCTATCACAATTAGAACAGGTTATACGGCCCCTGGCCTTTGGTAAGCAGCTATTAATTGATAAATGCATTCTACTCAATTCCCATCAATAAGGAAAATCAAAACCAGCTCACTTTTACATGAGAAAGGCAGACGTGCCCATTTACAGTCTAGCCCAAGGGCTGTATGACTCTCTTGCTCCCATCAGGATATAACCCTCAGGGGCTTTGATCCCCTTGCCATTCTGAAGAATCCAACTGCTCCCATTACATTGATGGCACGGTGCTGATAGGACCTGCGGAGCAGAAGTGGCCAGTACTCTAGGTGCCATAGTAGGCACAGGAGCATGGGAGGATGGGCGAGATTCCCATTCATGAGGATTCAGGGGCCTGCCACATGGATGGTTTTCCTGTTTGTTTGTTTTTTATTTATAAAAAACACTTTATTATCTGATCGTAAATTAAAGAGGAATTTAGATTATATATGATGACAAACATTGCAATCTTGACTATAAAAAATAACATAAAAGAAAGGACATATTTACATGAAATTTTTCTTTTGCTATTATTGTCTTATAGGGCAAAAGGAACAATAGTTAATAAGAGTTCACTTTGATCTGCTGATCAAAGCCAAAGATCAAGTTGGTGTGGTATGCCCATCATTTCCAATTGTCTGTGAATGGAGGTGCAAATTAAACTGTTTTCATGCTGGCATGACATCCAAATTTAGGGTCTTCTCAATGATTTCTCATACCCTGCCTCCAACTGATTCATGGGTGACTTTAGCTAACTCCAGAATAGCTGGTATTTTTGAAGTCTTTTGAGAGAAAATGCATGTTAAGTCCCACATTCTAGAAAACAGAGGTAAAATTTTAGATTCTGTTCGTAAAGCATTCTATGGATAAAATAATCTACAGGTCTACTCAAATCTGTAGTTACAAATGTATTAAGAAATTTTTTTTTTTTTTTTTTTGGCGCACGGGCTTAGTTGCTCCACGGCATGTGGGATCTTCCTGGAGCAGGGATATGAACTCATGTCCTCTACATTGGCAGGCGGATTCCCAACCACTGCGCCACCTAGGAAGCCTGTATTAAGAAATTTTAATCGTCTCTTTCCAAGTTAGGTTTGTCTAGTTTGATTTAGATCAGTAATTGATATACTGTGAAGGAAAAGCTATAGTTCAGTGTGTGTCTACTGGTTCAGAGGAAGGTGTTTTTAGTGGTCCTGTGATCTGGGGTATTTGGAAGCATCCCTTTCAAGATAAAGGACAGGTAATTGTACCTGGCACTCCACCACTGATTAAGAGGCACAGGGCCTAGTGGACCGCTTTGGAATTTGGGAGGCAACATATATATCTCACCTAGGAATACTGCTCGAACCCATTTCTCAGTGGCTTAGAAAGCTGCTACTTTTGAGTGGGGTCTAGAGCGAGAAAGGCTCCGCAGCAGGGCCAGGCTGCTGCACCAACTGCTCTGCTGCTGGGACCACATCACCTTGCACGCTGCCACCGTATCGCCCGGCAGACCCAGTGAGGCAGAGAGTTACCATGGAATATACGGTGTTGGCTATTTTGAATGCACAACTCAAGTGAAATGAAAATACAACGTAGTATTGCCCACGTCTCTTTGAAATGTATCCAGTGAGGATCATATTTCCTTGCCCTGGCTGAAAATTCCCACAGGCCTGGAACTTTTCTGCTGACTCTCAGGTGAGAGACGGTTCTGTGCCGTTCAAAGTCTCAACTTGTTCATTAGAAGGTCCAGTCTAAGAAAAAACTGAAATGTCCAACTTCACATGCTCAAGTCCTCTCCCCTCGCCAGCACAGGCCTGCTTCAGGCTGACAGCCTGCAGCTGGGTGTCTCTTCTCCATTTCTCCCCTCGCCTGTCTCTCTTTTCCCTTCCTTCACCCCAGGCTGACTGGCCAGTTTCTGGCCCCTCCCAGGGTTGGAGCATGAGGCTGGAGCACTGGTGAAGGGGTAGGACTGGCCGACTGTCCTACAACTGTTAGGATTCTAAGCTGGCTATGGGCGCGCTGGACCTGGCAAATATTTAAAGTGGATTCTTCATAGGTCCTTGTCTCTAGGGACCTCCCCTGCACGTCCCACCACCTGGGCAGATATATCTGCAGGAAGCACTTTCCTGAGGCCCGGGAGACTGTCTCTCACCTCCAGCTTCTTGCTAGTACATCCCGGATCTTCTAGATGGCCTATTAGACAGACCCCAGCCAGCCCACACCAGCCCACACCAGCCTTAGGAAGCTCTCAGTCATCTCCTGCCCAGAAATACTAGGGCATATAGACCCGGCCTGGCACAACCGTTTCTTCAAGGGACCCCATGGTAGGCCCCTCCTCACTTGGCTTGAGTAAAAGGAGGCAGCAGCGCCTCCCTCCGGCCTCATGAAGACAAGGACTCAGCACCACAACAGTTTTCTGTTTTCAAACAAATGGCTCTACAAATGCTTTCTCCATCTCTCCATGCCTGCAGCCCCATTTATATTCACAAATTGGATAAAGGTCCAGTCATCTTGAAACTAGTTCTTTAAAATTGGTAAAGTCTACCCGCAGTGATGTGGCCTCACATCTGTAGCACTTTGGTGTCTCAGTTAAAACTTTAACATCTTAATACATTGTTTTCTGAGGTAAAGGGTAGATAATGATTACAAAGTTTCACAGGCACCATTACGTAGCTGTAAAAAAGAAATTACTGCACAATTACAGCAGATAGTATGACTTCACAATGAACTAAAGGACAGGTACTAATTTTTATTGAGTATCTACCATGTGCTAGGTTCTTGTAATTTTATGGTGCATTTTAATGGTGAGGAAACTGAGGCAGGTGGCGCCACCAGATTCAATCCAAGAACATTGTATTGAGCCAGGCTGGAAAACAAATGAGACTTGACAGAATCCCTGCCTTTAAGGAGGTCACAGTGCTTTGGGAAGGTGGCGGGGGTAGGTCTAGAGCAACAGGTAGGGAGAGTCTACCTTGGGTCAGGTGACCCTCGGGCCTGTGCTCTTTCCCTGTGAGGGAAAATAACACCCCATTTTGGCTGAGCATATACCTTGGTTTGGTGACCATCTTATCATTTTGCCCCCCCAGAGGTAGTTTTCACACCCATGTTTCAATCTTTGACCGCAGTCCTGGCCCCTCTGATCCCCAGTGGTCAGCCAACAGGGCAGGAACCCTTTCTTCTCAGCCTTCTCGTAGTTGCCTCTCTTAGGTGACCGAGGGGCTGCTGGGCAGTGGTGGCTGTGTCTCAGGGAGGTTGTTCTAATCGGTGCCCATTGCAGTATCTCAGTCCCAGCTTCTCCTGTCCTTCCTGGGAGACGTACCGCTGATGCACCAGCTGTAGGATTCACAGCTGTTGCAAGCTCCCCAAAGGCCTCAAATCCTTCCCTGCCAGCCCTATTTACTGTGCTATTTATAGTCCAAGTGTGAAGGGTATTAATTCTCCTTCCCTGCCTTTCTTTGCTTAAAATAAAGTATAAGTTCACCCTTCTATTGAGCTAGATTTGCATAACACTGCCTGGGAAGAAACCTCCTCAGGGCCCAGGGACCAGAGCCTCTGAACGCTCAGTCTTTATACAGGGTTTCTGACAAAGCTCTGTTCCTCTTTGAAGGCACAGGGGAAACCAGGAGAGACGTTCCTCAAATGCTTTCCCTTCAAGCAGCTGCACCTTTGAATTTCTAAGCAGCTTCCAGCCTGAGCTCTAGAGAGTCCTTTCCCTCATTAGAAAGCGAGGGGAGGGGGAGTCCAAGGTCACCGCCATGGGCCTCCTGGAATAAGCTCAAGGAAAACATTCAGCTTCTCAGGGAATTGATTTGGGGGGCCTGGTCAGGTGCCACACCCCCACTCTGCATCAGGTAGGTGGAGAGACAGGCAGCCCCTCACTCACTGCCCATCCCTGACTGGGCTCCCCACCAAGGAGCAGTTGACCCACAAAGGCGCCCCGGAGTCCACAGTTTCTACCCCTCCCTCACACTGGACAGCAGTTCTTTAATTAGTTACAGAAATGCAAAAACTGGTTAAAAGTAGAACACATAGACGTGGATTCCTCCTCACTAGGAATTAGTTCTAGTCATCTAACCAGGCCAGAGAGGCTAAACTGTCATTCCTGTTCACTGTCATCTTCTTTATTTAAACATTTACTTAAAAAACACAAAAGTGGGGACTTCCCGGGTGGCGCAGTGGTTGAGAATCTGCCTGCCAATGAAGGGGACATGGGTTCAATCCCTGGTCCGGGAAGATTCTACATGCTGCGGAGCAACTAAGCCCGTGTGCCACAACTACTGAGCCTGCGCTCTAGAACCCATGTGCCACGACTACTGAAACCCGAGCGCCTAGAGCCCATGCTCCGCAATGAAAAGTAGCTCCCGCAACACACAAAAGTGAAAAATGGCCTATAATTAAGAAAATGAAAAGACAAGCCACAGACTGGGAGAAAATATTTGCAAGACATATCTGAGAAAGGACTTGTATCCAAAATATACAAAGAATTCTTAAAACTCAACAGTAAGTAAACAAACAATTAAAACTGGGTGAAAGATCTGAACTGGCACCTCATCAAAGAAGATATACATATGGCAAATAAGCATATGAAAAGATGCTCCACATCCCAGGTTATCAGAGAATCACAAATTAAAACAACAATGCAATGTAACTACACACCTATGAGAATGGCCAAAATCCAAAACAACGGCCACACCAAATCCTGGTGGGGATGTGGAGCAACAGGAAGGCTCATTTAGTGCTGGTGGGAACGCAAAATTGTACAGCTTCTTGGAAGAGGGTTTGGTGGTTTCTTACAAAGCTAAACATACTCTCACCATACAATCCAGCAATTGCTCTCCTTGATATTTACCCTACTGAGTTGAAAACATGTCCGTCCAAAAGTTTATAGCAGCTTCATTCACAATTGCCAAAAACTGACAGCAATCCAGATGTCCTTCCATGGGCGAATGGATAAACAAACTGTGGTACATCCTGACAATGGAATATTATTTAGCAATAAAAAGAAATGAGCGATCAATCCATGAAAAGGCATTGAGGAGCCTTAAGTGCATATTACTAACTGAAAGAAGCCAGTGTGAAAAGGCTACATATATATAGTTTCAGTTACAGGATATTCCGGAAAAGGCAAAGGAAACTAAAAAGATCAGTGGTTGCCAGGAGTTCAGGGAGGAGGAAGGGAGAGATGAAAATGTGAGCCCAGGGGACTTCCCTGGTGGCAGAGAGAGTGGCTGAGAATCTGCCTGCCAATACAGGGGACACAGGTTTGATCCCTAGTCCGGGAAGATTCCACATGTCTCAGAGCAACTAAGCCCATGCGCCACAACTACTGAGCCTGTGTGCCACAACTCCTGAAGCCCAGGCACCTACAGCCCTTGATCTTCAACAAGAGAAGCCACCACAATGAGAAGCCTGTGCACTGCAACGAAGAGCAGCCCCCCTTGCCACAACTAGAGAAAGCCTGTGCGCAGCAATGAAGACCCAACACAGCCAATTAATTAATTAATTAATTTTTAAAAAATAAGTGAGCCCAGGGGATGATTAGGGTGGTGAAACTATTCTGTATGATATTGTAATGGTGTATATATGACATTATACATTTGTCAAAACTCAAACTACTGGGACTTCCCCGGCAGTCCAGTGGTTTAGACTCTGTGCTCCCAGACTTCCTTGGTAGCACAGTGGTTAAGAATCCACCTGCCAATGCAGGGGACATGGGTTCAATCCCTGGTTTGGGGAGATCCCACATGCCTCAGAGCAACTAAGCCTGTGTGCCACAACTACTGAGCCTATGTGCTGCAACTACTAAAGCCCACACACCTAGAGCCTGTGCTCCGCAACGAGAGAAGCCACTGCAATGAGAAGCCCTTGCACTGCAGCAAAGAGTAGCCCCCACTAGCCACAACTTGAGAAAGCCCTTGCACGGCAACGAAGACCCAATGCAGACAAAAAAAAAAAAGGACCCTGTGCTCCCAATACAGGGGGCACGTGTTCGATCCCTATGTGGAGAACTAAGATCCCACCTATCACACTGTGTGGCCAAAAAAACCACAGAACCCTCAAAGTACTGGTACTGTACAACGCAAAGAGTGAAACCTAATGTAAACTAAAGATTTTAGCTAATAATAATATATCAATATTGATTCATCCATTATAATAAATATACCACACTGATACAAGATATTAATAATGGAGGAAATGGTCTGGAAGGGGACTCTGGGAGAAAGGAAAGGGAATATATGGAACTCTCTATACTCTCTGCTCAATTTTTCTGTGGACCTAAAACTAATCTAAAAAAAAGTCTATTAATTTTAAAAAAGATCTATAATTCCATCTTTTTTTAAAATCACATAAAGTTAGAAGTAGATATTCAGCCTATTTCATTCTGCACGCTACACATTCCCAATAAGATAACCATTGTTTATAACTTGATGTGCACGCTTCCTGATTTTTTCCCTGTTTCTACAAATATATTGATATTTATGTCTATCTATCTAACATCACACATCAAAAAAAAAAAAGATGAAATCATGTTTTACGTATTAGTCTGCAACTTGCTTATTGCACTTACATCAAGGACTTCTTTCCAGGCAGTGGTACTTGTAGATCTCACTCTTTCTTGGCAACGACAGCTGTTACCATCCCACGGACACTCACTGTGGTCATTAGGCAGAGTTTGATTGCTAAAGAAGATTCAGAATCCAGTTGACAATGCTTGCAAATCTACAGTTTATTGCAGGGAAAGTATTAAAAATGTTAAAGTAAGAAAGCAAGGGATCCAGGGAGGCCAGGAATAAGCTCCACTTGTCCTCCCTCTGTAAGAGCCACACCAGACACTTTCTCTCTTGGGTCACAGGTGTGTCACAAACACCTCAGACCTAGGAAGCCCCAGATGGAGTTTCCACTAGGGCTTCTTATACCCTGCTGGTCACACGGGCATATTTCTTGCTGATTTTCTGGCCCAGCAGCAGAGATCCCGGGTCTCACCAAAACCAGGTACAAACCATCAATTTCACTGTTGTCAACAAACAATGATGAACAAAGTAAAAGTAAAAATAAAAAATAAACCCTGCTGACAAGCTGGTACAAACCACCCCGAAATTTCTCAGACCCATGGTTACAAAACAACACTATTAATCAGTATATTTAATGACCTGACCAGGGATCTGTGCTATGCACGAACGTCTCTTATTTCAGTAAATCAGCTTGTGCCAATTCCAGTCCTGCTGGAATTAACCCCCACAACACACGATGGTACGTATGAACATACTCTATTCAACCATTGCCATGTTGATGAGTATGTAAGCTATTCCTCTCTCCCATTCCATGCCCCCCTCCCCCGCTGCTATTATAAACCTGGCCACAGTGAACATCCTCATACGTATATGCCTACACGTATCATATGTTTATTTCTGCAGCATACAGCTCTTAAATGACGATGTTGCCAAGTCACTTTCCTTTGCCCTTTTTGATCTGTCTTTCCTGCCTTCTTTCCCTGTATTTTAGGAGGATGGGGACTCAGTGTGTGCTCAGAGGCTCACATTCCTGTTAGGGTTTTGCTGTGCTCACAACAGATTCCCTAAAGTGCCAGCTTCAGCTTCAGCTCTCTGCACCTGTGCTGGGAACCCACTGTGCTCTGACTGCCTCTCAATTCTCCTACCCTTTTCCTCCAAGGAATGTGATTACTTCTCTCTTGGGTCAGGGCTCTCAATCTCTCTGCACAATAAAAGGGGTTGTTTCTCTAAGGCACTTCTATTATTTTGAAAGTAGACTTTTCCTGATAGAACATACACCCACAGGCATACGCCTAAGGAAAACAAATCTCCTACTTTATGTGCTAATTAGCTGCTGTAACAGGGACACTCCAAATCTCAATGGCTTAACACAAGGAGAGTTCAATTCCCCCCCTTCTAAACCCACAGGGCTGCAGAGCAGGGAGCTCTCTACACCCTGCTCAGGGATCCAAGTTCCTTCCATTTTGTGCCCCTCTCCTCCTCTAGAACTTTAGAGTCTTCTCCACTCAGCCAGCAGATGGAGAAAGAAAGAGTAAGGAGGACCAAACAAGCCTAAATGTGCAGCAGATTGCGGTGGTTTAAAAATATAAACCCACAGGGACTTCCCTGGCGGTCCAGTGATTAAGACTCTGTGCTCCCAATGCAGGGGGGCAAGGGTTCGATCCCTGGTCAGGGAACTAGATCCTGCATGCTGCAAAACATAGCCCTCCACCACCCCCCGCCCCCCCCCCCCCAAATCCACAAATTCTTTGATTATCCTTCCTTCAAGAGGTAGAGATAAATTCTCTTCCCCTTGAGTTCAGGCTGGGTTTAGTGACGCCCTTCCAACCAACAGAATTCCGAAGTGATGGTCCCTCTCAAGATTCAGTTACAGAAAGACTGCAGCTTCAGTCCCAGGTACTGTCACTCTTTCTTTACCATCACTCACCCTGGAGCAAGCCCCATCTTGAGCAGTTCTGTGGAATCCCATGCAGTGAGGAATGAAAGCCCCCTGCCAGCAGTCGGTGAGTGATCTTGAATGCAGAACCCCCAGTCTCAATCAAATCTTCAGAGGCTGCAGCCCCAGTCAATAGATTGATGAGAGACCCTGATCCAAAACCATCCAGGTAAGCCACTCCTGGGTTCCTGACTCTCAGAAGCTGTGTGAGGTAATAATTATTTGTTATTTTAAACTGTTACCTGTGGGGATAATTTGTTTTAGAGCAAATAAATAACTTGCTTTAAATTGCTAAGTTTGGGGATACTTTGTTACATGGCAAGAGATAATTAATACACATATCCACCTGCATTTCATTGGCTAGAACTCAGTCACAAGGTCACATAACTGCAAGAGAGGCTGGGAAATACAGTCCAGGTATGTCCCCAGGAGGAAAGGGAAATGGATTTGGTGAATAGCTAACTTGTGTCTATTACTTCATGGAACTTCTGGGATTCCTCTCCCAATTGGCAGAAACAAAAGTCAAGTCCATCCATTCCTGGGTTAAGAGCCAAAGGTCTTACTGTTAACTACTTGTTGCTTGTTTGTATGTGCATTATGACAGCCTTGGATATCTAGAAGGAAGTAAGGAATGCTAAACCCAAATATACATTTTATTTTATATATTTTAATTTTAGACCAATAATTCTAACATTTTTGTTTTTCTTAAAGCTTCTACCAAATTGTTTACAAAAACAACTGTATTATTTATGATCTCAGTGTTGCAAGAATAAATACGTATTCATATGCCATATAAAGGGATTGGAAAGAAATGTACAAGATATTAAACAATGTTATTCCTATGTGGTGAGATGATCACTGACTTTCACTTATTTTGTGTGCATGTGTATTTGTATTTTCCAATTTTTCTAAGATGAAGATATGTGTGTTATTTTATAACAGAAAGGATCATTATTATAAAAACAAAGATAATTATAAAAATCACGGTGATAAAATAAAAAACAATATAAATGATTATTATAAAAAACAAAAAGCTAATTCCTCTGTATGTGTGAGAGCTGCACAAAGTGAGCAGGCAGGGGTGGGGTGCCAGTTGAGAGCACCTGTTCTGTTCAGGTTGAGCCTGGACTACGCTTGAACTCTGGGGAGCCTCCTCTCAGCTTGTCAGTTCCCCTACCTTGGGGAGACCTGAGTTGACTGGCTTCCCAGGGTGACTGGACCTTTGATTCACTGCGGGGACAATCACTATCACACTGGATGTGGTCAAATTATTCTCTCTACCTAAATTTTCCCCCCTCATGAACGGAAAACATTTATCCATGAGGAAGACTTCTCCCTAATGACTTCCTGTCTGCTCGATTTCACAGCCATCTACTCAGGAACAAATCTTCGTTTCAGTTTATCAGAATCGCATTGAGGTGTGGCTTCCTCTGGGCTGTGCATCCCTCAGGTAGCTGCTTCTTTCCCTGTCTTTTCTGCCAGGCTCTGAGCTCCGTATCACAGCTAGAGGCCGTGGTTAAGAACACAGGTTCTGGGACTCAAACACACACACACACACACACACACACACACACACACACACACACACCCCGCCACTTCCTACTGTGTGATTTTGGACAAGTCACTTTCCACTTAGTTTCGTCATCTGTAAAATGGGGCTAAAATCCTACATAACTGACGTCATACATTTAAAGCCTTCAGAACAATGCACAGCACATAGTAAGAAAACTGTAAATGTAAGTAGGAATCATGAAATTAGACAGGATTCCTGCCTCTGTGAAGCTTATAGCTTAGTGGGGAGAAACAGACATAGAATACATAATTAGAGATGTGACAGGTGACAAAAAAGGAGGGGGAGTAGAATTCAGTAACCTAGGAGGTAGGATTTATCAGATGAGCCTTTCTTCAGATGAAGAAACTGAGGATCAGGAAAATTAAGTACGTCTCTCAAGATCTTTCTCTTAGCTACGTGGTGGATCTGGGGTTCCAGTCTGATCTGTCTCTCTCCAAACCCTTGCACTCAGGCCACATTGTGACAATCTGGAGCAGAGGGTACTTTGCCTCTGTGGGCCCCTTCCTCCATTAAAAAAATATATTAAAAAACATACGTTTACAACTTCATTGATATAAAAACAAATATAACCCAGACTGGGTTATATTCATTTTTTTTCCTTCCAATCTTAAAAGAAATTAAAACATTTTCAGAGACTCCTAAAAGTATCGTGGGCCACACACCCTGTCCACCTGCTTATCACACAAGCTGAGTATGATATGATGTGATTCTGGACCTCCAAGGAGTTTCCAGTTCAATGAAAGCTGTAAGAACAAAATGACTAATATTAACGATAATTCTAGCTCAGATGTCTTGAGTGTTTGCTTATCTCATTTAAGTCTCCCAATAACCTAAGAGTTAGTATATAATGTTATTTTTCCCTTGGCAGGCAAGGAAATGGAGGTCCAGAGGGTTGACATCACTTGCCCACAGTGATGAACTCATCAGGGACGGGGCAGGATTCAGACCCAGGTCTGCGACCACGTGCTTGGATTCTTCCCTGTCTGTAGCCCTGCTTCCCAACTACAGCAGGGAAGGCAGGGTGAAGGACCCATTCCAGTAGAGGCACCGGCAAAATTCTCCGACTTAATGGTGAGTGGTGACAGCGTGGTGGTGCTGGGTGCCCCGAGGAACTCGGGAAACTGCCTCTGACCCTCATCTCTCTGCTCAGTGCCCAGATGTCCCCAGCTGCCAGGCAGGAAGCCTCTTTCCTTTCCTCCCTCTGGCTTACCTCCCCCTCTCCCCTCCAACTTGACTAGGCTTCAGCAGGACTGAAAAAGATTAAGAAACACCCTCCGAGCTGTGAACGTGACCGCAGTGGATCTGAGAGGGCGGGAAACACACACACTGGAAGTGTTTCACGGGCGTGACTGGGATGGAGAGTCAGGGTGGGGACCCTCTAGGCTGCACCTGGGAGCTAGTAATAGTCACCCAAATAGAAGAGAACGATGCCAGTGAGAAGTATATTTCTAGTTTACAAAGCCTTTCCTTCGATGCATTTTGTTGGTTTTTACCAAGATCTTTGAGAGATTGGTAAAACAGGTAATACTAAATATATACTTATATATTAATATTAACATATTAATATAAATATAGATATATTAAGTATATATAAATATATTTATTGTTTTTATTTTTAATTATTTTTTGGCCATGCTGCGTGGCTTGCAGGATCTTAGTTCCCCAACCAGGGATCGAACCCCTGCCCTCTGAAGTGGAAGCACGGAGTCCTAACCGCTGGACAGCCAGGAAAGTCCCTAAATATATATATTTTAAATTGAATGAAAGATTTTTTAAATTCTACAGTGCTTTACAATTGGTGATATTATATATTATTGCATAATTTAGCCTTTACTTAAAATCCAGCCATATCTCCTGGTGGCCTTGCCTGGTGTGGCATTCAAGGCCATCCTTCTGGCTCCCTCTAGCTCTGGTTCCTCCCATCCTGGACTCCAGCCAGACTGAAGAACAGATGCTTTCCCCGAAACTATTCCAACATTCTTACCTTGGTCCTTCCCTAGAATGCCCAGGGTTATAAGATGAAATGCCCAAGAACACACAGTCAGGAAGTGAAGGAGCTGATTCAGAACCAGATTGGTCTCACTCCAAAGCACTTGCCAAAGAGAATTCCCTTGGGGGCTCAGTGGTGTCCCATCTATTCCTGTGAATGAAGCAAGTGCTAGAAATCCAGACGGTGTGATGTTTCCTCCCTTCACCTGGTGAACACCTGTGTCTCATTTAAGACTCAATTCAAGCACCACTGCACTTTCAGTGGGTTTTTTTAGATTTGATGCTCACTTATGATAGTGATCAAGGGGGTCTCAGACTAAGGATGCTGATGCATTTCTTTGGGAAGAGATGGTCACACCCGAAGGCAAAGAAATGGGGTGGAGGCTCTGTGTTTGGAGAGAACGGGCTCACCCGTGGCTGCTGCCTGGATTCCACCATCACGGTGCCTCTGTCTGGGGTGAAAGGATGATGCGCTGGGGTGGAACCAGGAAGTGGTAAGTCCTTAAACCTTGTCACTCCTTCACACCTTCAGTGTGATTCATTTTGATGAAATTCAGCAAACTCTGAGTACCTGCTCACCAAGTGGAGTCTTTTTTAGCTAGAAATTTACACAATTTCCCTCCCCCAAGATTCAGGAAGCTTAGACCCAGACTGTGAAGAGACAAAGCAGAGTGACCAGTGCACCTCAAATGACACTGCTCCTGCTCCAGCCATCCCTCACCCTGTGCTGGGTGCAGTAACTGGGATTGACCTTCAAGAGGCTCCCAGGTAAGCAAGTGAGAGACACTTGGACAAAAGAATGACATATATATATGTGTGTATATATACACACACACACACACATTTTTTTTCTTGTTGAGTTTAAAAGTCAATCACTAATGTGTGTATAATATTCACTTTATTGCAGTGGTCTGGAACCAAACGCACAATATTTCCAGGGTATGCCGGTATACTGACTGATATCAGTTTCAGGAAGCCAAAATATATGTAAATTTATATCTGAGTGTGTATATATCTATATCTATATATATATGTTATTGTACATCTATTTCTATCCAGAAGGATATTCATTAAAATACTAACTGATGGCAGTTTTCTCCAGGTGGTATGATTATAATGGTTTGATTGATGTGTTTCTGTATTTTCCAATTTTTCTGCCATTACCATGCATTAGTTACATGATCTGAAGAACAAGTTCAAAGTCCATTCTCTTTTAAATGGCTGGGATTCCAAGTCTAGGGGATGCTTCCTGGGTGATAGAGGAGGGCTTTTCTCTTTTTCTTGTCCACCTCTCATCTTTTGAGGCTGGTTCTAGGAAGCACATCAAACTGGCCTCTGCTGTCTCTGACCAATGTCTTTGCTGCCCTCTGGTGGTCATTTGAGACCTCAGCAAGTCCAATGACCAATCCCTCTTCAGGTTTGCCTTCTTAAGTCCCATTTCTAAGAACGGTTCCCCCACCCCCCTCCCCCACCAAGAGTGAGCGCCCTTATTAAACCGGATGAGATTTGCTCCAGTGTAAGCTTCTTTAAAGCTCTCGTGAAAATGTCATTCTTGTCAAAACCAAAGACCCTCAGCCTCAACTGCACAGCCAGAGGGCTTGAGTTTCATCCTTCGAAGGGTCCTGCTTCACGCTCACCTGCTGCTTTCTAACAGTCAATGGAAGCAGTGTTTGGTTTTGGTCAGTATCATTACCGTAAAGCCACCGGCACACCTGCTGAAATGCAAAAGGATGGTGCTTCTCACGGTCCGAGAACGCCCTGTACTCCCACGGAATCACAGTAAGATGGCTGACTCCAGGGCCCCAAACTGGGACGCTTTGAGATTGTGTGGCTTTAGGCAAATTCTGTCACTTCTCTGTTCCTTCATCTGTAACAAGGGAATCGTGAGCAGGCCTGCCTGGATTGAAACCCCTGCTCTACCACTTAGCATTTGAACACCTTACTTAATATCAATGTGCCTCTGTTTCCTCATCTGTAAAACTGGGGGAAAACAGTCCCTAATTCACAGGGCTAGGAGGATGGAATTAATTAATACATGTGAATGATTAGATCAATGCCTGGAGCATAATTAGTTCGCAATAAAGTTTTATTATTATTGACCCTGTTACCAGTTACCAAAGCATATTACTAGTTAAATGTCATTCTGAGAATGCATACAGTTAGTAGTAAGGGATTTATTATTTGATAAGCCTTTAATGTCTTAGAAACCATTCTAGGTACTATTTATTTAATACTCACTGCAAACTTTCAAGGAAGCTGTTATTATCTTCAGTTTACAAACAAGGAAACTAAGATTCAGAAAGGTTAAGAAATTCACCCAAGATCAGACAGCGAGGACATATGGAGGCAGAGGTTTAATTTCATAGGTTTGGCTCTGGAGCCTCTGTTCTTTCCTCTCTGTTTGATTGACTGCTACCTCCTAAGGTAGCTTGTTTTTACTAATATATTTTTCTGGAATACTTGGTTATAAGTTAGAGTGATGCCAGTTGCTGCAACAGAGAAACCCCAACTCTCTGTGGCTTGTGTAATAGAACTGTATTTCTCATGAATGCAATAGCCCATGAGAGCATTCCCATCTGGTAGCAGGCCTTCCACATGGTGATTCTGGGACCCTGGCTCCTTTCCATCTCATGGTTCTGCCCTCCCTGGGGGCTTTGGCGTCCTCTGCATTTAGCAGGTGAGTGAGCACAGAACATGGACCAGGTCTGGAAGTGGCACTTTCCAACTCTGTCCATATTCCATTAACTTAAAGCTCAGTCACACAGTCACACTTAACTGCAAGGGAGGCTGGGGGATCTTAGTTCCCTGACCAGGATTTGAACCCGGGCCCCGGCACTGAAAGCACCGAGACCTAACCACTGGACTGCCAGGGAATTCTCCCTGGCTTATGTCTTTAAAAACAGCCTTGAATATTTCCCAGGTGGTTTACTGTTTAAGAATCCGCCTCCCAGTGCAGGGGACATGGGTTCCATCCGTGGTCCGGGAAGATTCCACATGCCAAGGAGCAACTAAGCCCATGAGCCACAACTACTGAGCCTGTGCTCTGGAGCCCACAAGCCACAATTACTGAAGCCCGAGCGCCTAGAGCCCGTGATCCACAACAAGAGAATCCACTGCAATGAGAAGCCCGCACACCGCAACGAAGAGTAGCCCCGCCTGCCGCAGCTAGAGAAAGCCTTCACGCAGCAACAAAGACCCAACGCAGCCAAAAATAAAAATAAAATGAATAAATAAATTTTAAAAACAGAAAACAAAAACAACCTTGAGGTCTTGGTTTAAATTTCAGTTCCTCCAGTAAAAATCCTGGCCACTTGAGTCTGAATTGGGTGCCTCTCCTGTGTACTTCCTTTCTTGTGTGATTCGGTGCATGTAATAATTCTTTAATCATCTGTCTCCCCATTACTTCATGGGCTGCGTTAGAGCAGGGGCTATGCCGATCTTCATCACTGCTGAATTCCCAGCTCTTACACGGAGCTGGCGCATAGTAGGTGTTCAATAATTGCTGAATGGATGACATCTGTTGCAAATGGCTAAGGGGAGAGAGGAAGTGGTTGGGAGTGGTCTCTTGGGCTCCCCTCCTCCCCTGGCGGCACTGAGTTTCAGAATCATGGACTGCTCATCCGGGAACAGGGCTGGAAAGCCCTCTGAGGTTGAGGTCGGAGCGTTTGTGCTTTAAGAGTGGAAGTGAGACACCGAGTGTGGTCACAGGTTGTCTGTGCCTCTGCACCTGCCCCCAGGGAGGACCCCACGCAGACATCTCCTCCTGCACATGTACCCAGCAGGGCCTGGCTTCGAGTTTAGGAAACAAACCATCATCACAACGATAAAACGATGCAGCGCGTTTATCTATCTGTTGACGCATTATCGCCTGTCCACTTCCCAAAAAACTTTGCAGTAGCTTACAAAATGAGCACGATAAGAGAGAGCAACTTGAATAGCAGGGAAAAAACAGCCCTGTCCTGGTGATGTCCGATTATTGAAAATCTGGTAGCTCCAGACATAACAAGATAAGCGTTTTTCCCCTTACAATCCAAGTCTCTATTTTGGGACAATATTTAGAATTTTTAAATATCGGTCTCTTTTTGTTCTCCTCTCCACCTCATTGTGCCTGGATGTCTGCTAATGATACGTCTTGGCCTGTAGCTGAGGTTGGGACTGGGGAGGGAACAGGAATGGCTCTTAGCCTCTCTTTTCAGGGTTGCAAGCCTTTCTTCAGCGCCAAGCCCTTGAGCTCATCTGCGCTCCTCTCCCCTTGCTACAAAGCGCCTCCCACAGCCTGGCGTTAACATGAAGGTAGCCGCAGTGAGCAAGAAGACACTCCCACTGTGCTCTTAGCTGCCCTCAGATGCGATGAAAAAATTCAATTTAATAAGACAGAAGGGGATGTTTGGGCAGGGGCATAGGCAAGCGTCCCAGCCTGGTGCCTGCTGGCTGGTGGCCTTGGCAAGTCTCTTCATGCTTCTGAGATGCCAGCATCTCATCTATGAAATGATGGAACTGAATCTAAATACCCTGGATGGGTACGAGAGCTGGATGACAGAAGATGGCCTCAGAGGGGCTACACATTTTGCGAGGAAGCCCTTAACAAGGGCAAGGGTATCAGGCTACTGCTCTCAGTACCCGCTGTGGGGGCACTGAGCCGGGGGGTGTGGGGGTGGGGCGAGGGGGATTACGGGACTGTAGGGTCACTTGGCTTGGGGCTCTTCCTGGAAAGGAGGCCAGCGGAGTCTCATGTCACCCCAGAGGAAGTTGAGTTATGGGGAGGAGGACCACAGTTCCCTGCTGACTTCTCTCTTCATTAAGGTGTGTAAATTACAGGGACCCTCCAGTCCCGCTCTAGGATTGGGGGACTGAGCTTTGTCTCTGGGCCCAGGCTCCTGGGGACAGGGAGGGCAGGAGGCAGCCTGGAGCCTGGGTGGAAGCACGCCTGGGCCAGTGAGTCTGAGAGAGGAGGGAGATTCTGCCGGCCGAGGAGCCCTAGGACTCCAGCAAGATTTGTATTCCAGAAACTTCTCTGGCCCACACAGGCCAATTCTGTGTTGATTCATAAAAGGGAAGGGAAAAACCCCCCTAAGTTCCAAAGGAGCAAATTTCCAGTCAGTTTTAAAAAGAACCAAAGCCCATCTGAGCTGGAGAAGGGGTTTCCCCCAAACTCTCCCTCTGCACACACACAGCAACTGACAAAGGTGGTGAGAAAGTGCTGGAAGGTGGGCCCGGAGGGAAGGTGGGGAGGGCGAGGGGCAGCTGGAAAGGGAGCCACTTGTCACCAGGCTGATAGCCCATGACCCTTCCCCATAGGCCTCCTGGCTCCATCACCCCGGGGGTGTTTGAAATCAACATCTCCATCCTGTGGTACAGCACACCACTGCATCAAAACAACAGAAGTGTTTACCAAGGAGAAAAAAAGTCCCCATAGTCTTATCATCCCATCAAATCACCTATTTTCATTTTTCTGGGCTTCCTTCCATCCCAGTCTTCATAATTTATTTGTAGATCTACTGCACTTATGATAAACTTTTTTTTTCTTTCTTTTTTACATTATGTGATACTGGGCAAGTTTCAGTTTCTCCATCTGCAAAGCAGGATCCTCTCAGCATCCACCTCACAGAGTTGTGGTGTGAGCCTTGAATGAGATCACAGCTGCAAAGTGTGTGGCACATAGTAGTTGCTCAGTAAACAGTTGTCACGATGATTATTTCTGGAAACATCTCTCTGATTTTCATTATAAGTTCTTCTGTGCTGTTAGAAATTCTGAACTCTTTATATGTATTAATGTGATAAAGGAAATTGGAACTACGTACTTATTTTAAAAGAAGTCTGGTCACAATGAAATGCATTATAATTAGCCTTTGAAGATTCGCATCAGTGGGTGCCTTTTCCGGTACCTCTGGGGTCTTTTCTGGACTGAGTGGATGGTAGCAGGCCACGCTGACATTGCCTTTTTTCAAATACGATTCCGCTACCTCCTCTCCCCATTCCTGGGATGATCTGAGAATAAAAAGCACAGGGCCCCTGGGAATCTCCACTCAGGTGTCCACTCACTATTTATTCTTAGAGAAGTGACCTTCAGTCCTTGGTGCAGGGAACTCAAGGTGCTGGGCTCTTTCTCTGTCATGCTGCAGAGAAGGGGTGGTGTTGGGAAATTGTTCATTGGTGCAGCTCTGCATGGATGAGAGCCTGAGCTGGGACGTGGGCTGCTGGAGGCACTTTGATTTCATATGTGGTTTTGGTGAGCCTGAGGCTCCCAGGATTGATGTCTACTGCAGGCATTTGTGCTGCCATTTCCAGCCCACCTAAGAGTGAATGGGATTATAGGTAAGTCGGGGAGGATAATGGTAAAAAATAGATATGTATATATAGATAGATAGATATGGAATTTAAGACTCAAGATAGTCAACCCAGACAAAGTCCCTCTCTTACTGGGGACTCAATTCTTACATTAGTGAAATTCAATCTGCAAAAATGACCAGCCATAGGGACTTACCCCATAGTCCGGTGGTTAAGAATCTGCCTCCCAATGCAGGGGACACAGGTTTGACCCCTGGTCAGGAAAGTAAGATCCCATTTGCCACGGTGCAACTAAGCCCGTGAGCTGCAACTACTGAACTCCTGCCCTCTAGAGCCCGTGTGCCACAACTAGAGAGCCTGAGTGCTGCAACTACTGAACTCAAGCACTCCACAACTAGAAAGAAGCCTGCGTGCTGCAAAGAAGAGCCTGGGTACCTCAATGAAAGATCCCGAGTGCTGCAACTAAGACCCAACACAGCCAAACTTAAAAAAAAAAAATGACCAGCCATGGAGTTAAAATTATTCCTACCTCTGGGAGGGAACTGGGAGGTCACTGGTCATTTGCTCTCAAGATTTGTCACATGATGTAACACCTCCTCAAACTCTAAGTTGGGGGACTTCAGAGGGGACAGGGCAGTTTGGTCCAGGGCTTCATCAGTTCATTTCACTGAATCAATGCTATGTGCCTAGACCACACTGGGCACTGGTGTGAATACCAGGGACGACTGTGATCAGCCCCGTCCTTGGTGGGCACACAGTTGATTTGGGAGAAGAGACAGGATGTTGGCTATGGCCGTATTAGCAATGGCAAAGGCTGCCATTCACCTAGGGCAATGAATGCAAAAATCTCATGGAATCCTCCAAAAAGTTCCATGATATATATACTGGTAACATCTTCATTTTGGGAGTGAGAAAATTAAGGTGCTAAATTATGAAATAATTTGCCAAAAGTCACATGGCTAGCTAGTGGTGGAGCTGTGATTCAATTCAGTGTTTCTGACTCTAGATCATCACCTCTCCTCCCCCAACTTTTCTTTTTTTGGGTGGGAAGTTATAGTTGTTAACTGAAATAAAAATGCACAATGTAAAAGTTGTGGGTTAGGTTTTATTCAGGGACTTTCTGAGGACTATAGCCCAGGAGACGGTCTCTCAGATAGCTCTGAGGAACTATTCTGAAGAAGTAAGGGAGAAGCCAGGACATATATGAATTTTTTGCTGGAAAAAAACGTGTAGTCAAATATCAAAAGATTACAGCTAATCACAAAGAACAGACAGCTCAAGTTAATGATTTTAGAAGAATCTGGGGTCACTGAAATTTTTCCTTCAATATGCATCTTAACTATCTGAGGGTTGGTGCATCCAAAGCACAGAATGCTTCCTGTTTTTCTCCATCCTGAATTCCCCTGAGGGTGAGCTCTCGGTGGGCAACTACAGTGGCTAATGGCTTGATCCTTGTAGAATTGGAGTGGCAGGCAACATTTTTTTCTTTACATAGTAAAACTTTCCCGATTTCTTTTAACATAATTTCACGTTAACTGTATGCATAGATGGACATAGAGATAGCTCAAGTCTCAGTGTATAGGGTTTCCTTTCATATTATTCCTCTCAGTAGAATTTCAAGGCCCTCCAGTTTGCTGACATTTGACACCTTGAGATTTTATCTACAGGCACAGAAAGTAGCAACATCATCAGTATGTAAAGACCCAACTGGGGAATCCCCTGGCAGTCCAGTGGTTAGGACTCCATGCTTTCACTGCCGAGGGCCGGGGTTTGATCCCTGGTCAGGGACTTAGGGTCCCACAAGATATGCGCCCAAAAAAACAAGAAAACAAAAACAAAAAAAACCCCAACTGCACGAGGTTGTAGTAGTCACTGCCCAGTCCTGAGGGCTTAATGATTGCATTATTCCCTTGTCTCAGATTTTAGTGCCATTTTCCTTACCTCCTCCCCTCTGCTTTCCTCCTCCTTCTTCTCCTTCTCTTTCCCCCTTCCTCCTCCTTCTCCTCTTCTTCTGTAAAGTATCAAGATATTTGAAAATACTTAGGACATCTGTTCTCATTTCTCTTCATGCATTAATGTAGTGGAAGTTGGCAGATTTCCAGGCCCACAGCAGCCCAAACGGTCACACAGTGTCATTGATGGGGTTTCTTTAACATTATAATTCCAAATTTGGCAACCATCCTGGTAGCAGCATTAGAGGCTGCAGACTTTAATTTTCCAGAGCTGTAGAACCTTGTGCCATAACACCAGTCAAGATCCCAGACATAGCTGGAGAAGCACAGATGTTACTGGGATCGTCCGGAGCTGATATGCTCCCAGGTGTGCGAAATCCCTGAAGTGGGACAAGGCCAGTGACACCTCAGGAAGCAGCGAGACCACCCATTCCAGATCATTCTTCAGTGAGAAGAAACTGTAGGGACTTCCCTGGTGGTGCAGTGGTTAAGAATCCGCCTGCCAACGCAGGGGACACGGGTTCCATCCCTGGTCCCGGAAAATTCCACATGCCATGGAGAAACTAAGCCTGTGCACCACAACTACTGAAGCCCACGCATCTAGAGCCCATGCTCTGCTACAAGAGAAGCCACCGCAATGAGAAGCCCACACACCGCAACGAAGATTAGTCCCCACTCACGGCAACTAGAGAAAGGTCACGTGCAGCAACGAAGACCCAATGAAGCCAATAAATTAATTAATTTTTAAAAGAAGAGAGAAGAAACTGTAGAGTACAAACAAGTCTCATCCTCATGACTCATGCATTTTTTCACCCTGAAACAGTTCACAATAGAACAATTAGAAAAGGAATTGTGTCGCATACACTTCACATTCTAAAGAAGTTCCAAGGAGTTGAAGATGAAAAATTTCACAGACTCTAGAAGTTTTAAGGCTCTTCAAAGTCTTCCCCTCAGTAGATCAAGCATCCTCATCCCATAGATGAGGTAATTGAGGCTGGACGAACAGTGCCTTCAGGGTTGCACAGCCAGTGGGTGGCAGAGGCAGGACCAGGTCCCTGGTGACTGATGCTCAGTTCTTGCTTCTCTCTGTCCCACCACACGACATCCCTCTCCACACCAAAGCAGGTGTGGTGAGGGAAGGCTTCACGGAGGGAGGAGGAACGTGCCCTGGGCTTTGAAGGATGCATGGAGCATGGGTCGGCTTGGAAGAGGGGCAGGGCTTCCGAATGCCAGTTTAGGCTCCTTTGTGGCTTTGCTAACTGGACTGTTAGCTCCCAGAGGCAGGCATTTGTCTCCTCCAGTTTCTGCCGCATTTCTGAGTTCCTGGTGTGGGGCTGGCACAAAGGGACTCGTGGGGAGGTGGATGAGGCCAGCTTCTCCATATGCACTCAAGATCTGATTCCATGTTTTAAGAGAATTGCTAAAGCACTTGGCACTGAATCGAAACTCAGCTTATAGTTCCCTTCTGCTTCCTTCCTTCCTTCTTACGGATGACACTTTTGAGAGTGTGTGCCTAGCTATAGTCTGAGAGCCATCCAGCCCCCCAGCCCCCATAGGAAAGGGCTCTGGCAGCCACGTTTGTGAGACCAATCCCTGAGCCTGTGAGTTGTGCATGGCGAGGCACACAGGAGTGGACCCCCGACTCAAGCTGAACCCACGAGACCCTCTCTCCCAATGTGGAATTGCAACTTTGAGGGGCTCCTCAGGCTCTTCTGGTAGTTTGCACTGAGGCAAGGTTAGCTCAGGAACTGGGAGACCACCATCTTCAGACATGGAGATGGCCGGTGCAGATAGGCAGGAGATGAAAGAGATGCTGAGGGACAGCAGTGCCAAGAAGACCCAAGACAAAAACCGCCCTGCGCTGGGGGAGGCCCCTGCCCAGAGGAGGCCTTCTTCTCTTTTGAATGCCCCTCCTCCAGTCACACGAGAAGGACAGTCTGTTGCCTGGAACACTTACCGTGCTCTGATGTTATCAAGTTTCTGCAGAAGGGGCTCGCTCAGTCAATCTCTGACAGGGGAAGTCCTTGGTCGTGCTTTGCGCTGGAGGGACCACACTCAGGAAGAGGGGTGTGTGGTTGAAGGGGAACTTTCTTCTCTTTCTCAAAGGGAGACCCTTGGCCTGGTGGTCTCCATTTGACCCAAGCTCCAAAAGGAGTGGGACTCTGGAAAAGATGTTAAATTTTTTTTTTTTTTTTTTTGGTGAAGTTTTTTAGTCAGTGGTGTGAATGGGAGAAGAAAGACCCCAGTGGTCTCTTCAGCCGTTGCACTAGGTCCTGGTGATCAGAGGCAAAATAGGGCCTTCCTGCCTCACGGTTAGTGAGTGAGACGGATATGTGGATAGAATTTCACAGCAATGAGTTGAGATGTAAATGCCATGATAAAGAAATGCACAGACAGGGATGGTCCTCCAAGAACATTCAACGTGGGGGCTCAGAGAGGGTTTCCTGGCAGGGCTGACAACCAAGCAGGGGCCTAGGTATGCGTAGGAGTCGGCCAGGCCAACAGCGTAAGGGACAACCCAGAGGAAACAGCAAGAATAGAAGAGCAGAGCTGAGAAAGACAATGGTGGCTGCCGAGAAGTTCAAGTGGCCAGATCACAGCTGGAAGGTGAAGTCCCCAGGTTCTGGCCAGAAAGCTTGCCTGGAAAGAGAGTGACTTTTTAAGAAAGTTGGGGCTTTGTTCTGCAGAGCCGGGATCTCCAAACCTTTTCAACTGTGTCCTTCATCCGTTAAACTTTTTGGAGCGTGGAAAAAATTTTAATTAGATAATTAGCATATGTTTAATTGTTTGCAAGGCAGGATTGTATATTTATTTACAAAACAGATACTTGCTCTTGTACTAATATGTTAAAGATTGTAGCTTAGTATCTTTCTGAACTTTTTCAGGGGGTAAAAATAAATACACATAGAAATTCTCAACCATTCTCCACACCTGGTAACACACAGGGAGAATTACTCTGCAGATGTGATCAGGAGCCCCTGCAGAGTTTACAGCACCCTCTCCCTCCTCAGAAACAGCCAGATGTGTAACTGCAGATTGAGCTGTTCCAGCCACAGCTGACGGTCTCTGTGTTGGGTGATTCAGATCAGGAAACCTCAGTACTAGGTCCGGGCTGTGTGCTACCTCAGTCTAGACTTCTAGAAACACTCGTGCCTGGTTTTCCCAGTCTGAATTTCTGGATGTGCATACCACCGTGACAGCCTTTTTTCCTTTGTCTTTTTTTAAAGTTGACCGAAAGCTGGACTTTATGGCTTGAGGGCAGACAGCAGAGAAGTGTAGAGTTCACCTAGACTGCTGTCTTCCTGTCTGCCATTCGCTTTCTTTGCCTCTGAGAGTAAAGACTTTTGAGGCACTGGGGCCTCATCTTGTCCTCGGGGCTGCGCTCCTCCAGATGAGACGCCTGATGAGGGCTCACAGAATGGCATCTCCCTGAGCTCTTTCTGAGGATTTCAGGAACAGCTGCGACAATTAAACAACAGCACAGTGACACCAACACCACTGACACTGAGCGTGGTGACCACATGCACTGTACTAATGCCTCTTTATACAGTCATCACCTCTTCTAACTCTCCCAACAAACCCGTGAGCAGCTGCACACAAGGAAATGGCACTCAGAGAGGTTGACTCCTTGAGTCCCATTGGTAGGGACCTGGGATAGCCAGGATTCACTACGCCCAGGCTCAGGACGCTCTTTCCAAGGTAGGAGGCTCACACGGCTGGGCTTCGGAACCTCGTCTTCTGTCCTCATGCCTTTGCAAGTTGCTGTCATTTTAGGTTCTGCTGATCCAGGCTGGACTAAACCAGGTCAGATGAGAAGAGAACTCACAAAAGGGTGGCCTGATGGTATATACTCGGAACTGGGGGGCAAAATAGATAAATAAAAAAATTTTTTAATGGTAAAAATTAAAAAAAAATTTTTTTCCTATAGCTGTATTGTGGTATAACTGTTACACACACAAAAACCGCACATATTTAATGTAAGCATTTGGATGTCTTTAGACATATGCAAACACCCATGATACCATCACCACAATCAAAGTGGTAAACACATTCATCACCTTCAAAAGATTCCTTGTGTCCCTTTGCTGTGTGTGTGTGTGTTTTCTGTGTGAAGAACAATTAATATGAAATACCTTCTTAACAAGCTTTTAAGTGCCCAGCACCACATCCTTCACTACAGCCTCTGGGTGGTACAGCAGTCCTCCAGGACTAATTCACCTCATCTAATTTCAGCTTTACATCCCCTTACCCCTCCTGCCCCTGGCAACCACCACTATTCTATTTCAGCTTAAAGAAATCAAGTTTAAAATAAAGTTTAAAATAAAATAAAAGTTTAAAATAAACAGAGTTTAAAACAAAAAAGTTTAAAATAAATTTTTTTCAACTGTAGAGCACCTTGTAAAGCCTCATTGTGTGCTTCCCTGGCAGTACTTTCTGACCAGGAATGAGGTGGGAGAGGCCACAGCATCGGTTCATCTGTTGGAAGGAGGTAAAAGGAAAAACATTTTCCTGGTGGTTCCTAACGTAGAGTTTGAGGACGGTAAGGAGGAGTTTTTGCGTTGCCGCTGCTGTTTTGAACTACCATAAAGATGGCTCGTGTGTGCGGTCTAACATTTCAAACAATTACAAAAAGAATGAAGAAAATGGGAAAGTCTTCCGCATTGCCAGTCCTACCCCTAGGGCCGCGCGCCAGAGGTAAACATTTGAAGTCACACCTGGGTCTTGTGTTTTTAGTGGTTACACTCAGAGCTCAAAAATATGTTTATACTTCTCTTTCTCAACTTATCTACTTTAAATATTATCTAAAGACCTCCTCACTTTAAATAATGTGGATATTGAATGTTGAGGAATTTAATTCGATTATACGTCACCTCGTTTTTCCCCTCTCGATTTTTAGTTTTGTTTTTGTTTTTAGTCTATCAGTAATCTTTATCACTTGAAACAATTTCCTTAAATCTGTGTTTCTCGGTCTGTCACCTTTTACAGTGTCTTTTTTACAGTATCTCCCGCTCACACTACGTAAGTCGCTTGAAAGTCCCTTCAGTGGGATTTTCCTGTCAAGCACCTGGGCTCAGTCCATCTTGGACTAGAGGTGTAAGGGCGTTTTGAAAGTAATATTTAGATAATAACAGACTCGGAAAGCCCCCTGGTACATCTATTTTCTCAGCGCCTAACCCTAATCCTACCATGTGACTGCATGAATCCAAGGAAGCTACACTGACCAGTAGAATGAGAGAGAAAGAGTGCTTTGGTATCCTCTTAGATGTATCCTCGAGGGTGATGGTGAGCACAAAGGGGCTGTTACATGCTCTATCCCATCTCGGCCCAGGGCGGTGATACAGATCAAATGCCCCCTGAATGAATTCCACAGCTAATCCAGTATCACAGGATTCTATTTACGAATACACTCATGAGAGATTTCTCATTTATGTGAATTCTTCTGTGTTTCAAAGAATAGCTCACAAGGAAAAATAGTCCTTCCATTTAGTGAGCCACTTAGTGAGGCGACATGGACCCGGCTATGAGTCTGGTCACCTAGATTCCCAAGGACAGGATGATTACCGCCACCATGGGGGAGATGAGGTTGAGGAAGAGCACGGGGAACACGGGCAGTATGGGAATACATATGTATGTCTCTTCTAACACAGAAACATTCTGTGTGCTGAAACACCAGAGTGAGGAAAGAGTTTCTAGGGACATGAATTGGGAAACATGACAGAGGGAGACCTGAGGCTGATGGAAAGGAGGGTGGTCAGTCTTGCACGAGTTCATCAGTTTTATTGAATGATACAAACCACCAATCCATCCGTACCACCATCTCCCCCAAACGGCCACAGTCTTAGAAATACATGGAGATATTCTAGAATACCAGTCTCTCGTATGTATGTAACAGTTTAAATTTAGTTTTATTATTATTTCAGTGTACATGTTTACTAGAGAAAATAGTTGTTACCCTTCTGGTGTAGAGTCTCCCAACTATACACATACGGTTCATTCCACAGGTCAATCTCAGCAGCCTCGCCTCTTTGATCAGCCTTTTTGTGCAGTTCTTTAATAGTTTATTGCATGTTGCCTGTGATGGTTAATTCTGTGTGTCAACTTGACTAGGCCATGGGGTGGGGGGTGTGGGAGAGTCTGATATTTGCTCAAACATTATTCTGGATGTTTTTGTGAGCGTGTATCTACGTGGGTTTAAACCAACAGACTGAATAAAGCAGATTGCCCTCTGTTGAGAGTTTAGCTAAGTTTCTCCATAGCATTGCTGCCTCAACATCCATTTTTGGCCAAGCGGCCTGTGGGGGCCTTGAACTAACACTAGCCCCACGTGCAAGGGCACATCTTGGATAACAGCCCACCAAGTGACAAGGAAATGTGAGCTCCTGATGTGACTCACAGCCCTGTGATTAACAGCCTACCTGCCCAGCACCTTCCCCTTGTGAGCCTCCTTAGATAAGACCCCCATGGAGCTTACCAAAACCCTGCTCTTTTTGGTTTAAATTGAACAACCCAGGACTTCCTAGGTGGCACAGTGGCTAAGAATCCGCCTGCCAATGCAGGGGACACGGGTTCGAGCCCTGCTCTGGGAAGATTCCACATGCCACAGAGCAACTAAGCCCGTGAGCCACAACTATTGAGCCCATGTGCCGCAACTATTGAAGCCCATGCACCTAGAGCCCATGCGCCACAACAAAAGAAGCCACTGCAATGAGGAGCCTGTGCACCACAATGAAGAGTAGCCCCCGCTCACAGCAACTAGAGAAAGCCCGTGTGCAGAAACGAAGACCCAACACAGCCAATAAATTAAATAAATAAATTTACAAATTGACCAACCCAGCTTTAGCCTGGGAACCCCAAAGCACTTCACCCAAGGGCTCTAATATAGGCATATGCCCCAGGTCCTGTCACTCTTTCTGCTCGCACCCTGCCTTGACCTCCCCTCCAGGTGTGCCCTGTGCTTCCTCCAGGACCTGTGAGTAATAAACTTCTCCGTTTCAATTTCCCTTGTGATCTTTCAGTGAACCAGGGCGCATATCCTGCAGCCAGTGCTTTACTTAACAAATGTTAATTTAAGAAAGTCGTAACACCTCCCTAACCTGGTGGGCCTCGCCCAATGAGTTGAAAGCCTGCACAGAACAAAAATGTCAATCCACACATGAGTATGAGGATTTCCTCCTGCTTGACTGCCTTCAAGCTAAGTCTTTTTTTTCTTTTCCTGCCTTCAGGCTCAAACTGAAATATCACTTTTCCTGGGTCTAGACCCTGCTGGTCTGTGGACTGGAACCACACCATTGGCTGTCCTAGGTCTCCAGCTTGCCAGCTGTAGATTTCGGAACTTGGTCTGTATAATTGTGTGAGTCAGCTCCTTATAATAATTCTTTCTCTCATATATATACCTGTATATCTCTCTATATATCCTATGGGCTCTGTTCTGTTTCTTTGACAAATATATTGCCTTTTTCCTTAGAAAAAAAGTAATGACTAAGTGAAAGTGCTTATACGGATCACAAGAAATGTAAATCTTCTAACTTCATAGCAACTGAGATAAAAAGTGAAGACTATTGAACATGTTGAGAACAACAAGCCTTTACCCAGTTGATGTAAATCAGTCCAATGAATATTCAGTTATAAAGTGGGAAATATAAATAATTAGGGAATAGGATTGAAATGCTAGAAATATAACATCAAAGATATGCCTAACAACCCAAAATTCCATTAGCAATCCAATGGATAAATAAATTAATTATATTCATTCATTGGAATATCAACCTTAGTTAGAAGGAACAAACCACAGCTACACTTGATAGACAAATAAACAGAGAAAATGGACAAAGAATAGAGAAAATCAATAAAGTTAAAAGTTTATTCTTTTAAAAGATCAATTAAATCAACAAATGGGGAAACCTATAGAGAAAGTAGATTAGCGGTTGCATAGGGCTTGAGGTGATAGAGACAGATGGGAGATTTGCGAAGTGATGGCTAAAGGGTACAAGATTTCTTTTTGGAGTAATAAAAACATTCTAAAATTATTATGGTGATGGGTGCACAACTCTGTGAGTACAGTAAACTCAATTTATTGTACACTTTAAATGGGTGGATTGTGTGGTATGTAAATTACATCTCAATAAAGCTGTTAAAATATAATGGCAAAATTAAGATATTCACAGATAAACAAAAGCTGACAGAATTTATTACTGACAGACCTACTCTTCAAGAAATACTAAAGGGAATCCTTCAGGCTGAAATGAAAGGATGTGAGACAGTGCCTTGAATCCACATGAAGAAAATAAAGAGCACTCATAATGGTAACTACATAGATTAAAAGAAAAAGGAAATTAGGGCTTCCCTGGTGGTGCAGTGGTTAAGAATCTGCCTGCCATTGCAGGGGACATGGGTTCAATCCCTGAGCCAGGAAGATACCACATGCCGCAGAACAACTAAGCCCGTGCACTACAACTACTGAGCCTGCACCCTAGCCCCCGCAAGCCACAACTACTGAGCCCATGCACCACAAGTACTGCAGCCTGCATGCCTAGAGCCTGTGCTCTGTAACAAGAGAAGCCACTGCAATGAGAAACCCATGCACCACAACAAAGAGTAGCCCCCACTCACCACAACTAGAGAAAGCCTTGAGCAGCAACAAAGACCCAATGCAGCCAAAAATTTTAAATAAAAAAATAAATAAATAAATAAATAAATAATAAAAAGTAAATCTCTAAAAAAACTGTTATACAAAAAGAAAAAGGAAATTAAAATTAAAAGAGTAAAATGGTACATTAGAAAATATCTATTTAACCCAAGAGCAGGAAGTGATAGAGGAACAGAGGCACAAAAAAGACATAAGACACATAAAAGACAAGTAGCAAATTAGATGATAGGTTGTCCTATTTCACAAAAAACAAACAAACAAACAAAAAATAAGCAGCAAAATGACAGACATAAATTCTACTTTATTGGCAATTACAACAAATGCAAATGGATTACACACTCCAATCTAAAGGCAGCAATTGGCAGAATGAATTTTTAAAAATGTGATCCAACCACATGCAGTCTACAAGAAATGCATTTTAGATTCAAAGACATAAATAGATTGAATGTAAAAGGATGGGCAAACATATGCCATGTAAACAATAGCCAAAAGAAAGCTGGAGTCATGGTGCTAATATCATAAAAAAAAATAGACCTTAAGACAAATATAAGCATGGTGGCAAAGAAGGCTATTGTACAATAATAAAAGGATCAATCCCTCAAGACATACCAATTATAAACATATATGTATCTAACAACATACTTCCTAAAATACATGAAGCAAAAACTGACAGAATTGAAGGGAGAAATAGACAATTCAACAATAATAGTTGAAGACTCTAACACTGCACTTTCATTAATAGATAGAACAACTGGACATATTAATATTTAGAACAACTGGACATAAGATTAGCAAGGAAATAGAAAACTTGAACAACATGCTAAACCAACTAAACCAGACATTGACAAAAAATTTCATTCAAAAGCAGACACATGTTCTTTCAAGTGCACCATGGAACTTTCTCCAGAATAGATCATTTATTAGGCCATAAAACAAGTTTCAATAAAGTTATAAGGATTGAAATCATACAAAGTATTTCTCCAACTGCAATGGAATGAAAATAGAAATAAGTAACAGAAAAAAAATGGAAAATTCACATTCGTGTTGATACTAAACAACACACTCCTAAATAACCAATGGATCAAAGAAGAAATCACAAGGGAAATGAAAAGACAATTTGAAGTGAATGAAAACAAAAACATAACATGTCAAAAGTTATGGGATGTAGCTAAATCATTACTTAGAGGGAATTTTCTAGCTGTATATGTCTTTATTAGAATAGAAGAGAGATCTCAAATAAATAACCTAAAACTCTATCTTAAGAAACTAGAAAAAGAAGGACAAACTAACCTGAAGGAAGCAGGAGAAAGGAAATAATAAAAAAGAGAGCAGAAGTAAATTACATACAGAATAGAAAAACAATAGAAAAAAATTCAAGAAAGCTAAAAGTTGGTCCTTGGAAAAGATCAACATAGTTGAAAAACCTTTAACTAGTCTAATCAAGAAAAAAGAGAGAGAGAGAGAGAAAAGACTCAAATTACTAAAATCAGAAATGAAAAGGGGCATTACTATCCATCTTACAGAAATAAAAAGGATTATAAGAGAATATCAAAACAATTTTGTGCAAACAAATTGGATAATCTAGATAAAATGTAAAGTTCCTAGAAAGATACAAACTACTGAAACTCTATCAAGAAGAAAATTTTAAATCTGAGTAGAATGAAAACAAATAAAGAGACTGAATTAGTAGTCAAGAACTTGCCACCAAGAAAAGTCTAGGATCTTGGTTTCACTGGTGAATACTATACTATCAAGTGTTTTAAAAGAATTAACATCAATCCTTCTCAAAATCTTCCAAAAATTAGAACAACACATTAAAAGTATTATACACCACGATCAAGTGGAATTTAGTCCAGGAATGCAAGATTGGTTCAACATATAAAAATTAATCAATACAACATATCATATTATTAGAATAAAGAATAAAACCCACATAATCATCTCAATAGATGCAGAAAAGGCATTTGACAGAATCCAACAGCTTTTCATGATAAACTCAACAAGCTGGAATTAGAAGAGAACTTTCCCAACATGGTAAAGGACATCTATGAAAAACCCATAGCTAACATTATGCTTGATAGTGAAAGACTGACTGAAGGCTTTCCCACCAAGATCAGGAACAAGAAAAGGATATCCACTTTCACCATTACTATTCAACATTTTACTGCAATTTCTAGCAGTGAAATTAAGCTAGACAAAGAAATAAAAGACATCCAGATTGGAAAGAAAAAAAGTAAAACTACATCTACAGATGACATGATCTCATATATAGAAAATTCTAAGGAATTCACACATAGATACAAAATTGTTAGAGCTGATAAACAAGTTCAGCAAGGTTGCAAGATACAAAGTCAATTTACAAAAATCAATTGTAACACTATATACCAGCAATGAATGATACAAAAATGAAATTAAGAAAACAATTCTATTTATAGTAGCATCAAAAAGGACTAAATTTAACCCCCAAAATGCAAACTTTACATGCCAAAACTACAAAACATCATTGAAAGAAGTTAAAGAAGACCCAGATAAATGGGAAGACATCCCATGTTTATGGGTTGGAAGACCTGATATTGTTAAGAGCGCAATACTTCTCAAATTGTTCCTACAGATTTGATACAATCCATATCATTTTCCAGCTACCTTTTTTTTGCAAAAACTTATGAGCTGATCCTAAAATTCATATGGTATTACAAGCTTTCAGAATAGCTTAAAAAATCTTTAAAAAATAAAGTTGAAGGACTCACATTTCCCAATTCCAAAAGTTACTACAAGAAAACAAAACAAAACAAAACATACTACAAGACAAGGTGGTACTGGAGTAAAGATAGACATATAAATCAATGAAGGGGATTTAAAGTCCAGCAATAAACTCTCACATTTATAGCTAATTGATTGTTTATAAAGTTTCCAAGACCATTCAATGGGGAAAGAATGGTCTTTTCAACAAATGGTGCTGGAACAATTGGATATCTGCATGCAAAAGCATTAATTTGAACCCCCACTTCACACCCTACAAAGATTTACTCAAAATGGATCAGAGACTTAAATGTAAGATCTACAATTATAAAACTCTTAGAAGAAAATGTAGGTGTAAATTTTTGTGACCTTGGGTTAGGCAATAGTTTCTTAGATATGACACCAAAAGCACAAGCAATCAAAAGAAAACAAAAACATAACTTGGACTTCATTAAAATTAAAACCTTTGTGCTTAAAAGGGCCCTATCAAGAAAGTAAAAGATATTATTTCAACAACAACAACAACAACAACAACAAAATAAGTCCTCAATCCAGGTTCAGCTGTAATTTCAGCAAGAGCACAGCAGTAGTTATAATTAAACTTGGAAGAAGAGTTCAAGTTCAAAATCTGGTTCAAGAGTCCTAGCTAACATAAAATGATTATGTGTTGTTCAACAACTCCCAAAACCTCACTACAAATCCAGTCTAGAGTACAGAACATCAATCAGGCCAGGTCTTCTATACCACAAATCTATAACAGAATACAGCATAAATTTTAAAAAGAAAGTGAAAGACAACCGACAGAAATATTTGTAAATCATATACCTAATAAAGATCTAGTATCTGGGGACTTCCTTGGTGGCACAGTGGTTAAGAATCCACCTGTCAATGCAGGGGACACGGGTTCCATCCCTGGTCCTGGAAGATCCCACATTCCGAGGAGCAATTAAGCCCATGCGCCACAACTACTGAGCCTGCACTCCAGAGCCCATGAGCCACAACTACTGAAGTCTGTGTGCCTAGAGCCCATGCTCTGCAACAGGAGAAGCCACCACAAAGAGAAGTCCACACACCACAACAAAGAGCAGGCCCTGCTCGCTCCAACTAGAGAAAGCCCACATGCAGTAACAAAGACCCAATGCAGCCAAATAAATAAATAAATAAATAAATAAATAAATTTATAAAAATAATACTAATAAAAGATCTAGTAGTAATATGTAAAGAACTTTCATAAGGCAACAATTTTTTTTTAAAAAAAACCCATTTCTTAAATGAGTAAAGGATTAGAATGGACATTTCACCCAAGAAGATATGTAAATGGGCAATAAATATATGAAAAAAAGCTTGACATCATTAGTCACAGGCAAATGCAAATCAAAACCACATTGAGACACCACTTTACACCCACTAGGATAACTATAATCAAAAAGATGATGAAACATGTGTTGATGAAGATGTAGAGAAACTGAAACCTCCATAGGTGACTGGAGAATGTAAAATGGGGCAGCTGTTGTGGAAAACAGCATAGCAGTTTCTCAAAAGTTAAACATAGAGTAGTATATGGCTCAACAATCCCATTCCAAGAGACTTGAGAATATATTTCCACACAAAAACTTGTATACAGAAGTTTCTAGCCACATTATTTATAAAAGCCAAAATGTAGAAACAACCCACATGTCCATCAACTGATGAATGGACAAAATGTAGCTTATCTACACAATGGGAAGTTATTGGGCCATAGAAAGGACATAGAAAGGAATAAAATATTGATACATGCTACAACATGGATGAACCTTGAAAAGATTATGCAAAATGAAAGAAGCCAGTCACAAAGGCCATATACTGTGTGACTCTATTTATATAAAATGCCCAAAATAGGCAAACCCACAAAGATAGAAAGTATATTAGTGATTGGTAGAAAGGGAGGTGAGGAGGGAATGGAGAGTGACTGCTAACAGGTACAGAGTTTCTTTTAGAGGTGATGAAAATGTTCTAAAATTAGATAGTGGTGATGGTTGCACAACTCTATGAATATACTGAATTTTTCACTTTAAAAGGGGAAATTTCATGGCATGTGAATTAAATCTCAATTTTAAAATACAATAAGAAGTATGAGCAAATAAAGTAATCCCAGGAATGCAAGGTTGGTTTAACATTCAAAAATAAATTAATGTAATTATCATAAAATGGGATAAGTGGGAGAGATCATAGAATTATATCAATAGATTAAGAAAAAGCATTTGACAAAATTCAACAAGCATACATTCAAGATGAAGATTCTCAACAGACTAGAAAAAGAAGAGAATTTCCTCAACCTGATAAAAGAAAATCTATAAAATATAAAACTGTATAGGTTACATTCTACTTAATGATAAAAGACTAAATTCTTATCTCTTCAGATTAGAAACAAGGCAAGGATGTTGACTCTCAAAACTTTTATTCAACACTGAACTGTAAACAATGCCTATGCAATAAAGCAAGAAAAAAAGGCAAATGGGTTGGAAAGTTAAAAGTAAAACTGTCTTTATTCACAGAAAACATAGTCATCTAAGAAAATCCTAAGGAATCTACATAAAAGCTACTAGAACTAATAAATGACTATAGCAAGTTTGCAGGTATTCCAATCTAGGTAGTCACTCAAGAAAAATGAAAGCATACATCCCCCAAAAGACTTTTACATGAATATGCATAGTCACTTTATTCATAATAGTCAAAACTTGAAGACCACACAAATGTCTAACAACAGGTGAATAAATAACAAATGGCCCTTGGAGGAGACATCTTTGTTCAGGGGCCAGTAGCTACTGAACCTTTACCCTATGGAGCCAGGAGAAGGTGGAGAGGAAGACAATGGGACAAAAAGGTAAGTGATACTAACCTGGCCTGGGGATGTCCAGCCTAGGAATAAAGAACACTTGGTTGGGAGGTAGATATGAGAGTTCTTAGCAAGAGAGGAGTGAAGGTCACAGACAGGATGAGATTTGGGAAGCAGCAACAAAGACCTCAGAAGAGAAAGGATAGCCTGGTACAATAGCTTTGAGGAGGGTGACTTTGGGGAGAAACTGTGTAAAGAGGACTTCAGAAAGTTGGTATGTGATGTGATTCCCTCTTCTTAATGCTTCTTTTGGATGAAACACTGTACTGAGAGAAGCCCAGATCTACTGGGGCTATATAAAATAAATAAAACAGCAGTAATAGCTATAGGCACCAAATGCTTACTAGGCATCAGTCACTGTACTAAGCAATTTATATGTTCAACACTATGAGGTGGGTATTGTAATTCCTGTTACATAGATGAAGAAACCGAAGCACAGAGTTTTAAGTGCTCTGCCCAAGATCACATGGTTACTAAGTGGTAGAGACAGAACATTTGATTGCATATTCAAACCCAAAGCTAAGAAGCTGTTTCCCTTTTCTTATCTTGTTCCAAAGAGCTTTCTCCACACCTTTTCAGGGTTGGGTGCTTGAGGGAGGGGTCTTGAAAAGTGATTTGGGAGTCCTCACATTCGCAAAGCACCTTGTGTCAAAATGAGGTTATACATCCAGCCAGAAAGACTTAGCCAGGCCCAAGAGAACAAGGGATCCACCCAGCATTGAAGTTACTTCCCGTTGCCTGTCAGTACCACCTCCAGAGAGCCATGAACTAATAATTGTATAAGTACCATAATTATCTGGTTCTAGTTCAAATAAGTTGCTTTAAAAATACACCATAATTTTTGTTACCTTATCTTGATATATCTTCATTGTTTAATCCAGTTGGCAACTGAAAAATGGAATGGCCTCTCTCTCAAACTTTGAGAGCCATTGCTCCCTTCCCGCTGGTCTACAAGGGGCAGGTAAGAGGGGAGCCTTCCAGAAACAACTCTGATGCTCACCCTAGGAGCTGCCAATGGCTCCGTGGTCAGCGTGACTATACCCACAGGCTGAAGTAGGTCCAAAACCTGGGGACTCAGAAGTTGCATGGAACAAAGCATATCTATCCAGAGGTTTCCTGAGCTTTGAGGGGGTTTGTGAGGAGGTCACCAGGTCCAGATTGATAGAGGGAATCATTGATTTGGGGTGCATGGTCTTTAATCCATTGGTTCTCACCTGGGGCAATTTTGATTCCCCCACCCCCCCTGCCCCGCCAGGGGACATCTGGCAAGGTCTGGAAACTTTTTTTAAAAAATTTATTTTATTTCTTGACGTATAGTTGATTTACAATGTTGTGTTAATTTCTGCTTTACAGCAAAGGGATTCAGATATATATAAATACAAATATATATACACATTCCTTTTCATATTGTTTTCCATTATGGCTTATCACAGAATATGGATTATAGTTCCCTGTGCTGTACAGTAGGACCCTATTGTTTATCTATTTTATATATAATAGTTTGCATCTGCTAATCAAGGTCTGGAAACATTTTTGATTTTCGTAACTGGGGAGTTTTACCAGCATCTACTGGGTAGAGATCAGAGATGCTGCTAAACAGCCTACAATGCACAGCATAGCCCCCCACAACAAAGATTTACCCACCCCAAATGTCACAATGTCGAAGCTGAGAAACCCGATTTAACCCTTTGGGGCCAGCACATTCATGACGGCCACTCCCTCCTAAGAAGTTTCCTGCAAAGCCTTATCTGGACTTAAAGCCCAGATGAGAGGGTTGGACGATAGGCCTTGCCCATGCCCTCCGGGGGAATTTCCCTATCATCACCTGGCCACCCACTCTGGCCCCTTTGCTGGAGGGCTCTGCCCTCAGGTAAATATTTTCCCTACTTGTTTGGGAAACTTTGAGAAAAATCCCCTTTAACCATCTTGTAAGCATTGAAGATGTACCATACTGTGCTTTGTGATTTACCATCAAAAAAAAATTTTTTTTTAATAAGGCAGCTAGGGGATTTTTATTATTTTTGCTCAAGTAACTAAAGAGTTGCAGTCAACCCTTAAGATTTCAAATGTGGCACATTCAGCAAGGTGCTCAGATAGAGCTCAGAAAAGAGTGGGTTTGGTGTCCATGCATTAATGATCTAGGTGGGAGGGGTGATAACCTAGGAATTCTGACCTGGGCGGGGGCAGCCTGGAAGTGGGCAGCAGTTGATGGGAAGGCCTGCCACCTCCCTCCAGCCTCCAGTGAGGGGCCCTTGGAGACCCCATAGACATTTGCCTGCGCTCTCAGGAGACTCTCCTTTCCTCTTCCTGGGTTTCGTCTTTGCTAACTAGACCGTGGGCTATTAGGGAATGGGAGGCAAAATGCTCTAGGAAAGTGAACCTGCCTCTGAGAAAAAAGGCACAGCAGCCTGAAAATGCAGCCGGTGGCCCCAGGTGCTCACTGATGGCACCTGAGCACTTACGAGGGGAGGGGAGTGCTCCCAACACTTCCTGACCCTCTTCCCCTCCATGGCCAACCCCCCTCTTGCCTGGCCTGCTTCAGCGGACTGGACCCTGGGGTTCACGCACACGGGTCTGGTAC
This sequence comes from Hippopotamus amphibius kiboko, assembly GCF_030028045.1. Lineage (NCBI taxonomy): Eukaryota > Metazoa > Chordata > Mammalia > Artiodactyla > Hippopotamidae > Hippopotamus > Hippopotamus amphibius. Next base: position 160,930,633 of record NC_080189.1, read on the forward strand.
CAGCTCAAAGCAGGTGAGGAAAGTAGATGTGGAACCTGTTAATCCCAGGGCATGGGGTCTTTGTGTCCCAGGGCAGGTGAGAGAGAATGAACAGAGATAAAAGAGATGGGCCTGGAAGCTTAACTGGACTTTGAGGCCACTAAGTGCCCCCTCTTGGAGACATGTGCTCCATGATTTCCCCTCCATCCAGTGGCTTTGTGTTAGAACCACCAGCGGAGCTTTTCAAAAATACCAGAGCTCAGACCCATTAAATCAGAATATCTGAGGGGCGTCCCAAGCAAATATTTCCTTCCTTCTTGTTGACTGTGGGAGATTTTGCACCTCCTTCCCGGGAGGGAAGCCTGACTTCTGAACTGACTGTCCTGAAGGAAAAGTACCTAGTTCTATAGTCAGGCCCCCACCCTCAGGGGACATACCACAGACGCTCAGGAAGTTTCTGCTTTGCTAGTTTCCTCAGTTTCAACCCATTTTCTTAACGATTTGGTCCAAGGTTCTCTGCTTTCGTAAAACATGGGTCTTGGAAACGGATTGATTCCGTAGGGGTTGGTCTAAAGTTTGTATTTGTGCTGGCACTGGGAACAGCAAAGGAATAGGCAAACTAGACTGGTGTGAATATAGCAGGTCTGTGGCACGTTAAAAAATATCTATTTTCAATTACCTTAAGAAACCCATTTGCCTACAACGTATCCTGCTAATTTTAAACAAGGCCAATCCAATAGGTACTTGCATTATGATACTAGCTGTTTAAACACTGAAATACATACTGGCAAATGGCTGCTGCCCTAAATTCTCAGAGTTCCCTTTCCCCTCACTTCTCCCCTCCCCTGCCTCAGGACCACCCCCTCTCCCACCTCGGTGATCCCACAACTGAAATGTTATCTGCTTTCAAAGAATTATACTACCTTACCGTGTGCCTCTCTCTCTCACATAATTGGAGAAACTGCCTGTCAGCTTATCATCACAGGTAAAAAAAAAACGTAAAAATGTTTCCCAAGCTGTATTATAAATATGACTGTAATACTGTATGCCTTAAAAACTTTATACTGATTCACTCATTAGCATATAGGCTAGGCTACAAATAAAGCAATCATATTGCTGCTTCTTTGCTATCCGTGCATGAATCGTTAAACCTATAAATAAATATGAATTTCTTTTCACATTGTCTTTTCATTTTTTATTTTTTTATTTTTTTTTATTTTTTTGGGGGGTACACTGTCTTTTCATTTTTGATGTCTTGTGTTAGGAATATGTATATCTACAGTCTTTTGTATCATATAAGAAAATATTGATGTAGGTACCAATAGACGATTCATCTTATAAAAAGATGATGTAAACTTACAGCATTGATAAATGAAGTATAGTACTGTAAATGTATTTTCTCTTCCTTATGATTTTCTTAATAACATTTTCTTTCTTCTAGCTTAGTTTATTATAAGAATACAGTATATGATACATATTACATACAAAATATGTGTTAATCAACTGTTGATATTATCAGTAAGGCTTCCAGTCAACATCAGGCTATTAATAGTTAAAGGTTTGGGGAAGTCGAAAGTTATATGTGGATTTTTGACTATGTGGGGGGCAGTACGCCTAACCCCTGAGCTGTTCAAAGGTCAGCTGTACTTACCTCCTGTGGCTGTTGTGGGAATTAAATGAGTCATTTTCTGTGCTTGACACATAGTAAGTGATATACAGCAAGGGTGCTGGATACAGTTGTACAAATTGTTCACTGTTCAAGAGCCCTGACCTTAGAAGTCAAGTAGGGGTTCCCCAGTCCATGCCCCTTGGCCTGTGGTTGCCTACCAAGAGGTGGCACTGTTTTCTAATTTGTACCAGGGCCAGGCATGAGCCGACAACTGTCCTGACAGGTATTAGTCGTTAAAAGAAGGGATTTAAGTGTCTAGCAAACGCTCCCTGAGATTATCCTTTGGCCCTGGCTGATGTCGACTGAGCCGACGCTGACTGTTTTACAGCAGTTACTTGGTGGCTTTGTGGTGTTCTCCAGAATCACTTCAGTGGGAACACCTGTATTCCAAGCCTTGCCGCGACACATTCGGGTACTGTGTAATAAAAAATAGAAATTAAATGTAAAAATATTGACAATGTAAAAAGTGAAAAATCGTGCACAGCAGCACTATGTGTTGCTTAGGTATACATACAGGTATGGCTCAAGTATAGAGACGCAGAAGAATGACGAGAACCTCATTCTGGTTAACGGTTACCTGGGTGGAGAGGGAATGGGATAGGGAGGCATGTACAGGTGTCTTCTAGTCATAACTTATTTATTAAGTTTAATGGTGGGTATGCAAGTGTTTAGTCTTAAATATTTAAAAATAATTTATAATCCATACTCTTGAAGAGACCATCTTTCTACGTTAAGAGCTATTTTTTCATTTCTCTTCTTATTAGTGTCCGTTAAATATTAAAGCAGTGTATTGATTTGGAACCGCAGAATCAAGCAATTATTCATTCAACAAGTATTTATGGTTGAATGGCAGAAAGTTCAAAGAATTAAGACCTTCACCTGAACATTTTAACACTCCTGATAGCCTTTTTGGTTATTTGACCTCTTCCCCTTCTTTCTATGAGGGCAGGGTCTCTGTCTTATTCGGACTTACAATTTCTGCTATAAATAGGCATTAATACATGTTAAACTGAATGAAACACAAACATGGCAGTTTCTATCCTTACAGAGCTTTCAGTACGCTAAGGGTGAAGAAAGATACAGGACAAGGCGGGTCATGATAACAGCCATAAGTTATGAGCAGAGTTCTTTGGGAATTCATTCAGACATTGATTTCGCTGACAACTATTTACTGGGCATCTACTAGGCAATGCATATACAATTATAAGCAAGAGAGACACGGTCATCAGTAATTATACAGCCCACTTCTCACCACCTTCACCACTACCTCACTGGTCACTGCCACCAACATTTTTAACTTGGATTCTTGCAATAATCCGAGGCTGTAATCCTAACTGGTCCCCCTACTTCCATTTGTTCCTCTACAGTAAATCTCAACTACATCCAGAGAGATCCTGTTAAAACCTAAGTGAGAGCTCATGACTCTCCTTCTCTAAAACCTCCAATGGCTTCTCATCTGTGGGAGACCACAGACATGGCCACAATTCTTTAAATTTCTCCCATGAAGAGGTGAAGTCTCTTTCTCAACCCAGAGTGTCCAGGCTGGCCTTGTGATTCTCTTTGTCCAATAGAATGTGGCAGAAGGACCGTGGTGGGAAAATCTGAGCTTCAGGAGGCTTTGAAGGCTTCTGCTTTTCCTCTCGGAATCCCCACTGGCTATGTTAACGAGCCCTGGGGAGCCTGTTGGGTGATGAGAAACCACGCGGAGCGGAACGGTCCAGGGCAAGGCCGTCCTAGACTGGCTGATGATCAGCCAATTTACCAGTGGTCTGAGGACAAAAGCTGCAGCCCTGCTGAGATCAGCCTAACACAACCGCTACCAGAGGAATCTTCCAGATGACCCGCCAACTCACAAGCTACCTAAATGGCTGTTGTTTTAAGCCACTGAGATTTTTTTGGCGGGGGGGGGGGGGGGCGGGGGGTTTTGTCAAGCAGCAGAACTAACTGATTCATCCTTTCATTCAGAGAAACAGTCAAAATACTAACTGTATCGCCGGTGGTTAGAATTGGGTACAAGGTAGGTACTCAATAAACATTCATTGAGGGCTTCCTAGGTGGTGCAGTGGGTAAAAATCCGCCTGCCAATGCAGGGGACATGGGTTCGATTCCTGCTCCAGGAAGATCTCACATGCTGTGGAGCAACAAAGCTCGTGCGCCACAACTATTGAGCTTGCGCTTTAGAGCCCGTGAGCCACAACTATTGAGCCCATGTGCTGCAACTACTGAAGCCCACACGCCTAGAGCCCGTGCTCCGCAGCAAGAGAAGCCACGGCAATGAGAAGCCCATGCACCACAACAAAGAGTAGCCCCCACTCACTGCAACTAAAAAGAAAGCCCGCGCACAGCAAAAAAAAAAAAAAAACCAACACAACCAATAAAATAAATAAATAAATTTATTAAAAAAAAAAAAAAACATTCGTTGAGCGAAATTCACAAATGGAGCCAACATTGCAATGAGGGAAGCCAGAGAAAACAAAGTAAATATAGACACGAAGTTTGATAAGTGCTGGGAAGGCAGCAGACAGTGGCTGACGGAGAGAATCACGGCATGGAAGTGGGAGGACAGGTCCTCTGGGAGCTCCCCATTTCTTTCAGAAGAAAAGCCAAAATCCTTCCAGTGGCCTCCGAGGCCCAATGTAATTCCTGGAACCTCGCTGACTTCATCTCCTGCCACTCATTGCTTCTCACTCCAGCTACACCGGCCTCCCGGCTGTTCCTCTAACAACCAAACACACTCCCACCTCAGGTCCTTACTGGAAGGTTCTTCCCCTAGGCACCCACACCATCTACTCCTTCCTTTCCTTTGGGGCTCTGCTTACATGTCCCCCTTTCAGGAAGGTCTTCCTGACCACCCTGTAGAAGTAGCAACCCACTGACCCCCAGAAATCCTTACTCCTTACCTGCTTTATTTTCCTCCATACCACCTGTCACCATCTGCTGTATTAGATATGAACTTCTTTGTTTACTGTCTGATTCCCTCACTCAAATGTAACTTCTACGGGGGAAGGAATTCTGTTTTGTTCAACTTACCTCTAGGACAGGATTGCCTGAGGGCAGAAATTCAGCCAGTAGACACAGCATCCTTCAGGGACCATACTGCCTGCCAATCAGGATTAAGCAAGGCAAGTATTTAGCTTTGAGCCAGGCTGGGAATAAGGTAAGACATTATCTAAAAGCCAGAATGCCCAGGTGTGTGGGGGATTGCTTACTGAGGACTCTTCAAACGTGCTCATGGCAAGAGGAGTAACACTACAAGTAACAGCTGACTTCATGTCATATTTTATAGTCTCCTGGGGGCCTTTGAATCCGTGCTCTTATTTGCTTCTTGAAACAGCCCTGAGAGGTAGGCAGGGCAGGTTCTGTCATCCTCCATTTACAGATGAGGACAGTGAGGGGCACAGAGTTCAAGTGAGCTACCCAAGGCCACAGGTACACTAAGTGGTAGAGGCCAAATTCAAATCCTTGTTGTTTTGACTCCCACTACAGTGCTCATCTCAGCGTGTGTGTGTGTGTGTGTGTGTGTGTGTGTGTGTATTGTGTGCTTCTCCATTCTGGGCTCTGGCTTTGTGACCTTCTTGAATCATTAAGATTCCAGGCCAATCGTGACCCCCTGAAAGACCTTCAACATAGGAGGCATCTTTTCTCTAAAGAGAGCACCTGCCAAGAGGCGTAGGCGATAAGTAAACATTTAGAGCATCAACCCCAGGCCGGCCCCTGTGGCTTTCAGACCTACCACAGCCTCTTCTGTCTGAGAGTCAGGCAAGGACCGTGCCCTCGGGCCCCTTTGCCCTCAGTCCACCCCAAGGCAGGCCGGGCTCCAAGAGAAGAGAGGAAGGCCTCCCGCAAGACAGGATGGGCAGCTGCTTTCAGGTGAAAACCAGAAAGAAATCCCAGCCCCATTGCTTTATTTTGGTTTAAAAATCAAGTCAGGTGACAATGGAAACTCTTTCCTCGCTGTCCTCTCCTTTCTGCCCATGTTGACAGAAGACGGACTTGCTAATTCTGGCTGGGGTTTTTCCCTCCCTGGGCTGTTTTTCTCTTTTATTTTCATCAATTGAAGAGAACTGTTCTGTCTTTCAAACTGTCGGAAGGTATCTGGGGTTTTGTGTATTTTTTTTTTCTTTCTTTCACATAATTCTGTCTTTTCCCAGATATGTATTTGCTCTCAAATTAACTTCTAACTTGTTTAAATTTCCGCCCATGTGACTTCCAGCGCGAGTTACCAGAAACCACAAGAGAGAGAGAGAGGGCGCGAGCCCCAAAGCAAGCGACATGTCCCTGTGGGGAGCAGAGCCTCTGCACCCCAGAGTGAGGAGGACGCCGGGGTCAGAGGTGGCTGCAAGGCGGGCAGAGGAGGGCCCTGCGGTGGGGGGTGGGCTGGTGGCCCGGGAGCAGTCAGGAAGGGAGGCCGGCTGGTGACAGGAGAGCCCAGAGGCGCGTGGGGCTGCGTGGAGAGCCCGGAAGACTGCGGCCATGCCTCACAGCTCTGACAGCAGCGACTCCAGCTTCAGCCGCTCTCCACCCCCCGGCAAACAGGTAGGGTCCTGCCTTCCCCCACCCCTCCCTTCTGATTCTCCGGGGGAGGGCAAGGAGAGGGCCAGGCTGCCTCGGCTGCCCAGGGAGCCGAGGGGCCAGGAGATGGCTGGTGGCAGGAGCGCTCCATTAGACTTAAGACACGGGATCTGCAATGAGGCTGTGCGTTTCAGCGGAGACCCTCATCCTTCTGCCCATCCTGCCAACTGATGCCCTCCTTGTTCCTCAGTGGTGCCCATCGCCTCCACCTCACCTGGGTTCCCACCCCATGAAGCTTTCGAGGAAGCCAAGAGAAGAATGAGCGCGAAAGAACTCTGGTCTCTCAGAGGAGTCTACCTCTCTCCAAGGCAGGAGCGAAGAGAGAGGAGGAGCGTTAACGCGGGCTGCAGGCATGCACACCCTAATGCCAGATGGTTGCCCAGGAGACACCGGCAGGATGAGAGAAGAAAGGGATGGGGGAAAGTAATGGGGTGAGGGGGGAGCCAGTTAGAAGGAGGAGGACCCCGCTCCAGCTCGGAAGGCTCTATCTCATCTCCCGGGCACGGCACCTGTTGCTAGCACGGGTAGGGGATCAGGGGCTGGGGGAGGAAGGAAATGAGTCAGGAGATGCTTCTGGGGACTTGATGACATTCCTTGGTAGCTCAGCTCAGCTCTGGGGAAACCAGAGAGATGAAAATAGAGATTCTGGGAGCTTTGGGAGTCTAGATTGTGACTTCCAACTCAAAAGTTTTCAGCTTGAGGGTTGCCAAAACACACACACACACACACACACACACACACACACACACAAAACAAGGGCACCCTGGCTGCCTGGCAGCTCCGGAGGCTTTCTCCTCACCACATTCTTTGACAGTCCTCTCTATTGGCAGCCCTCTTCCTACTCATCCAATGTATCAGTGGAGGACAATTGCTTATCCAACTTTGTGGTTTAAAAACTTCATTCTTTCCTTAGCATGGATATCCAAGAGGGCTTTCAAAATGCTGCAGCCCAAATACCAGTATATAAACATATACTACAGCTTCTTTCATCAGTGTCTAATAGAAGAGCAGCAGGTAGAAAGGAGTCCTAGTGGAGACCTCTAGAGGACAAACAATCCAGCCCTCTGCTCAAAATGGTATCAGAATGGTTCAGACTGCCTGGAAGTTTGTACTCTTCTTAGGAAGGAAATTACTCATGGCTTTCATGGTAATCTGGTTCCCCATCCCCCTTAGAGAAAGACCACTTCCTTCCCATCTAACCCAATGCCCTCCGACTGCAGTGGCCTGGAAGTATTAGGCACATTGGTGAGACATATGCTTGGTGGGCAGAGTCTTGCCCGAGGAGCTGTGTCCCTCTAGCTTGTGGAGACATGAGAGGGGACAGGGCAGGTGGTGCAGAAGGGTTTCATTCAGACTCCTCCACCTACCCCACAGCATCTGGGGGAAAGCCGAAGCTAACCTCTCTGCCCAAGTAGAGCACATGTCCACCTGTGGGGTGCACTTAGAGAACATCCATAGGTACCCATCTCTTCCTAAGTACCCATCCACTACCTGCCATGGCCAGGTAATCTCCACCATTAAAACTGTTTTTGGTCTCCAGTTTGTACTAGGCATTGTGCTAAAGGCCATGGGCGATGTCAAGGTCACTGAGCATAATGAAGGGAAAGCAGGGGAAGAAGAGGCAGATCTGGGATGGGGATGTCAGTCCAGGGGTGCAGCAGAAGACACAAGGGGTACAAACCAGTTAGGTAGTGGTGGCAGGGGAGGGGGTAGCTTGTAAAGGCATCAGACTTAGCATTGGAAGATGTAATTCCCACATTACCGTGAGCTCTTGGGCAAGCTCTTTGAGCCTCATTTCTCCACATATAAGACAGAAATAACTGTATCAACTTGCAGAATTGGGGAATTCAACAAGCGCACCTCTGAGAAAAAACAGTTGCACAGATGCTGGCACATAGTAGATGCTCAACAAAGTGTTGGAAAAAAAAATAGCAAGAAGGTTCTAGGCCAAAAGTGCAAGGGTAAGGGTGGAGCAGCCCTGAAGAGGAGAGGTGATAAAACACACTTCATCGCCTTAACCATCTTTTTCCAAATACAGCCCTATTGAGGCCTCAAGCTCTTTTGCCCTCTTCCTGTACCTTTTCACCAAAGTTTTAGAGACATAAGAGAGTGTAAAAGTGTGGGAAAGAGTTCCCTCTTGGGTTCAGCCTTTTGGTAAACAAAGATGAAGAAATGGAAGGGTGGACAGCCGGATACCAAACACCCTGAGAGCCTGCTTCCACTCAGAAGAGAATAGACTCCCCTAATTCTCATCATCTCTGCTTCCCAGGACTCATCTGATGACGTGAGAAAAGTTCAGAGAAGGGAGAAAAATCGCATCGCTGCCCAGAAGAGCCGGCAGAGGCAGACACAAAAAGCCGACACCCTCCATCTGGTGAGTGTTCAGAACTTTCTTCATCCTCTTGAGCCACAGGCTTTGCTTCCTACCACCTGTGGATGCCTGGACCATAGCTTTGAGTCTGCCTGTGTGGGAATGTGTATATGAGAGAGTCAGTGGAGGGGTGAGGGATGCAGGTGAGGTGGGGAGGGGAGCTCTCCTGTGAGTGCATTGAGAAGATTCTGGTAGCAGGGGATGGGCCAGGAGGCTGAAAGAGAAATGAGCCCCAAGAGGGCACGAGGAGTGAAGGAGCTGAGTGTGGGCAGCCTGAGGCTGGTGGAAGGCAGATCCAAAAGCAGGACTGCCTTTGGGAGGAATTTAGAAGGTTGTTATATGCTTTGGGGGAGCCCATTACCCAAAGCATTACCCCGTGACTCCGTCACTTCGACTGCTAGGAACACATATAGTCCCAACCCCTGGGAGGCCAGCTGGGCAGCCACCCTGAGCCCTGCATTTGGGACAAGGAGGTCCACAGGATGCTGTACTCCACAACCTCTTTTCTGAACGTTATTAAGGTTTGATTTCAAATTTCTATTTTGATGATATTCCACAGGGTCTGTGAAAGATAAAGTTTCAAGTGCATGTATCTGGGATGGTCACCATCCTGGCTGAGTTGCCTCCAGTCTCACACTTTCTAGGGAAGCCCTGATCTTTGACTCGAACAGGGACTTTGGGTGATCTGAACTGCATTTCCACCAGTAACCCAAGATGCTGGTCAGTGTTTCTAAATTCTGGCTGTGTGCTTCATAAAGCAAAGCTTCCTCCTCATCTCCCACACCTTACCACCTCTTCTCTCTTCACTCTGCCCCTTAACTTGCTCCCTGTTCAACCAACTCTTATTTCACTGGCTCCTTCCTCTTCCTCTTCAGCTCTTCCCTTAGCAACTCTGCCTTCCTGTCCTTCCTCCTGAATCATTCCCAAACCTCGAGCATCCTAGTGACTCATTCCAGTGGTGAAAAGGGCAATAGGCACCAAAAATGAATATGCTTATGTTTATTTGAAAGATTAGACTGGTGATTGACCAGTTAAAGAATAGTTGTTTTAATCCTATCAAGAGAAAGTAAGATGTAGTTTTAGGTAAAGAGATGCTGCTTTTAGCTTTGTAAGGAAGCAGAGAGCAGGCTGCACCAAGATCTCTGATTGGATGCTTGTGTTTGATTTGATACATATTCAACATCTTCCATTACATACTATCATAGTTTTATGTTTATGAATATTTGTTGAACTGAAAGAAGGAATGAATGAACACCAAGTCTGTTCTTCTCTTTGGTAGCTGTGATCAGCAGTCTAAATGTTAAGTTGGTGGTGGCCCTGCTGCTTAAATGTTCTCCATGATTTCGTTATGGCTTAGGGGCTCACAACACTCTAGTTTACTATTTTAAGTTTGAAAAAAATCTGTCATCACTTACTTTGTCTCCATCAGAGTCTGATTCTAATTTAATATTCTTTAGAGCAAGCAAGTGAACAAATAAATAAAAATTAGTAAGGATAAAACCTACCTTTTTGTATAAGTAGACAATGTCCTAAGACTGGAAATCTGCAGTAAGCTTCATAAGTTTGTAATATTAAAAAAACAAAAAACCATGGAAACTAGGTATAGCTCAGCAGTGCCACAGTCATAAGGACACAGTTTGAATCCCAGTTCTGCCATTTGCTCTCTGTGTGACCCTCCTTAGACCTTAGAGATGTTCTTAACCTCCCTTAGACTCAGTTCCCTTATTGGGAAAATGGACAGTAACTACCTCATGTAGTGTGTATAAAAAGCTTAAGCATCAGTCCCTGGCATATCATAAATATTCAAAACTTTTAAGTATAATAAGAGTAATATTAATAATAGTTATTATTAGAAGAAACAAGATAATCATAACTAAGATTTTATGTATATGAATTTATATTTATATATAAATCACAGGATCTCAGGGCTGAAAGACTTCTAAAAGGCTAGAAAGTTCAGACACACTTTTAATGCTTGAGACTCTCTACAACACCCTCCATAAATGATCCCCAATGTACGCCTGGTCACTTCTACTAGTGATGGAGAGCACCCTGCCTCCTGACAGGAGCAGAGGAGTCTTCCCTATCTCGAGCTTTGCCACTGTCTCCCTGGAAATTCAACGGCGTGGTCTTCCTCAACCCCTTGGGGACATATCGATGAGGGTAACATGTATGTTTCTTTGCTGTGGTAAGCTTCTCAACACTGATTCAGCTGTCTCTCTTTGCACGACAAGAGTTAGAACCAGAAGATTTAGCCCATCTGATTATACTAGCCATGGGATAATTTCTGGGGGTTTGGGGGTCCATAGAGCCCCTAGTCATGTAGTCACCGTGTCCACACTCAAACCCCCAGCCTCAGTCTCTAGAATGTTTGCATCTTTCCCACACCTGGACACAAACTCCTCCCCACTCCTTTCTTTTGAGCACCCTGGCACACATCTTCGCTTTTTGCCCAGTAAGTAGGACACCTCAGAGTTTACACAGCAAGCCTGAGGGTTGCAACCAATGTGACTTATGTTTCTTGACTTTGGGTAGAAGCTTTTGGCAGCAACAGATAAATCTGCCACCATCAAACGGCAGGTTTGGCTGTGATCTGAAGTGTTCATTTCCTCTCAGACAGTAATCACCCATCTTCTGCATCCATGATGCTCTTAATTGTTTATGATTCAGGTAGAAAAATCTTCTACTTTCCCACCAGCATCCTTAGGGCTGGGTGCTGGGTTTGCCCTTGACCCCTTTCCATGTTTGTTTCCGCATGCTGAGGCTCTGGAATCATTCTCCAGCCCTCAGATGTAGTCGCAGGACTATCTACAAGACGTTAAAGACCAGGGTTTAGAAATTACTGAGCATACAGTACCAGGTTTGTATTAGCGTGCTAGCCTCATATATGCTGGGGTAAACATTGATTTCTCGGTTTCAGCTTTGTCACTGTTCTCTCTCTTAAAATACCAAAAGAATTATCCTGTTTCTCTAGTGAGAGTGTGGGATACCTATTATTTAACATTTTCAGTATCTGTCCTATAAGTGCTTTACACCAAAACACTGTGTATTGATTGCTTTTAAAATAGAGTAGGGACGTTTCTGCTTTCAACACTGTGTTTAACCTCATGCCAATGTTATAACCTCTCTGGCCTTGATGACCCCTCACACAAGCAGAATCAGGTGCTTCTTTTCATAATTGTAATTATCAACAAAGTCCACATTCCACGGGGTTTTTGTTTTGTTTTGTCATTTTGGGCCGCCCTGCGTGGCATGCGGGATCTTAGTTCCCGGACCAGGGATTGAACCTGTGCCCCCTGCAGTGAAAGCACGGAGTCCTAACCACTGGACCACCAGGGAAGTCCCCCACATTCTGCTTTAGTTCTCTTTTGGTTGGTGTCTCACACAGCACTCATCACACTCCGTTCCTTTTCTCCTGCAGTCAACTATAGAGTCCGTTAGGTATAGTAAAGACATTGATTAAAAAGGAGAAAGTCATATCTTGACCCGTTCATTTTCAGAAGATATTAGTAGCTAATAAGTGGATCCAAGGTAATCAGCTGAAAAACTATTAAAAATAGTAAGAATCCACTTATCTTTCAAGTTAATGCAAAAAGTCATAACTTTTCCTAAGCAAATTAGATTAGAAAATTTAATAGGTAAGAAAGATTCTGTTTGTAATACCAAGAACAGCAAGTGGAAGGAAGGAATAAATTTAACAAAAAATATGCGGGGTTTAATTTTTTTAAACATCAAAATTATTCTAAGTGATTAAAAAACACTCAAATGGAAAGATATGCCTTATGTAAAGATAGCAGCTCTCCTTAAGTTAATTTAGAAATGTAATTAATTTATTGTGATCTAAATAAAATAGGATTTTCTAGGTATGGGAGGAAAATGAAATTAGCTATTCTAAGTAGCTGGTGAAAAATAACGATGTGAGAGTTTCCAGGAAAATTCTATAGAAGGAAGGTCATTAGAGACAATTAGCTGAATAAGATATTGAAGTGAATCACAAATATAGAAATCAAAACAGTGTGGAAAAGGCAGAACATTGGACAGAATAGAACCCAGATATAGACCTCCATGCAAGCTCAAATATAAGACCAAATACAGATGTCAATTCCTAAGACACAAGTACAGATGCAAAATGTCTAGGATGGCATTTCAAACCAGAAAAAGAAAGATTAACTATTCGGTAAATAGTGTTGGGACAACTGGTTAGTAGTTTGGGGAAAAAAAAAAGCTAGAGTCTTCGTTTCTTATACAACACAGGTAGATTAAATGTATAAAAAGATTAAAGAAATTTGAAAAAATTAGCATTAAAAATATTTATCTTGGAATTAACTATTTTCTGGAAAAAATGCAAAACCCTGAAACCATAAAGGGAAAGATTGATATACATTACCTTTATACATAAAAAGTGAAAATGTCTATACAGCTTAAAGTACCTAATATGCAAAATCAAAGGCAAGTGAAGACTGGGAAAAATACCTGCGACACATATGACCAAAAAAGGGCATATGTGCTTAATATATGAGAGCTCTCGTAAGAAAACGATCAACAACCCAAAAGAAAAAATGAGCTATAATTAGGAATAGGCAATTTACAAAAAGAGAGAAATAAATGACAAATAAATATGGAAAAGCTGCTAGACCTTACTTAGGGAAATGACAAATTAAAGCAACACTTAGATCTCCTGCAGATTGGCAGAGACAAAAAATGTTGCTAATATACCATGTTACCAGGGTGATGGAGAAGCAGGTACCACCACACCCTACCAGAAGTATAAGTCGGTACAATTCCATTAGAGGGCAATTTGACCATGTCCATCCAAATTACAAGTGCACTTAACACTGTAACTTGGCAATTTTACATCTAGGAGTCTGTTTACAAACATACCCACAGATTACACAATTATGTAAAGATAATCATTGCTGCATTGTTTGTCATAGCAAAGACTGGAAACAAGCTAAATATTCATCAGTAAGGGACTCATTAAATAAACGATAGTTTGTTCATTCAGTGGATACCACAAAGATGTTAAAATAACGAGTTATATTCGAACGTGCTAATCTGAGAAGATTATCAAGCATCTATACTCAAGCGAAAAAGTATGAATATGGTGTATAGTTTTCTCCAATGTCTATTTTTAATTAAAAGGAAAACATATATGTGCATATGTGTATAAACTTTAAAATTTTCAAATAGGTTTCCCCCCAAAATTGCTAATGATGTATATTTCTGAAAAGTAGGACAAAAGGTGTAAAGCAGGAGAGAAATACTTTGCATTTTTTTTACCTTTTTGTATAGTTTGGGTGTTTTATTATGTGCTTTTCTTTTTATAATGTAGATATTTAAGTTCCTAGTATCGATCATTATTATATATGCATCAGGGTGATTTTTTTTCTAATCTGATTTCAAATATTGAACAGTCTTCCACTGTGACATTTTATCCCTGGAACATCCTACATAAATATCTCAGTCCTTTGGGACAACAAACTGTCAGTTGGGATTTGTAGTGAGTAATCCTAAGGTGTCTAGCACTAGTAAAGGATGGCAAATCAATTTCATTTGTGTGGTTATCCTGGTAATTGTAGGATATCTCTGGTGCCTTGTAGCAGGAAGGATTTTGAGTCTGTGTCCCAGGTTAGTGGGAAAGAGAGTTGAGATCAGTTGAGAAGCTTTGTTCATGGGAAGGCTAAATGTAGAGAAGGTGGTGGGCAGACAGTAATACTAGCCCAGAGCTGTGATGTTGACAAGTCAGATCTGGCCTTGAGGATGGAACTGGAAGCAAAGTAGAGTAACAGGGCCAGATATGGAAGCTGGAACTTCAGGTACTTAGATGGGAGTGGGACAGGAGCTTGCCTGGGGCTGGCCCCTGAAGGAGTCTCACACTAGTTTAAAAAAAGAGAACAATTTACAGGTTCCAGGGGACATCTTTAATGCCATATATAACAAACATCATGAGTGTAAATTATGCCTGAAATTAAGCTCATGCTGTGAGAAATAAGGTATTTACAACTGAGTAATGGAGGAAATGAAGCTCAGCAAAAATGTTAATTTCCCAGACCTCCTTAGAAAGAGACGCTGTTGTTCTTGGCCTTCTGGAAAGGCCTAGGAGAGAAGCCAGTACATGGTGCTTTTTCATTCCGTCAGTTTTTTTGTCTCTCTGAGACACCATGCCATAAGGTTTATTGGCATAGAGAAGTCATAGGTGAAATAAAATAAAACAAAATGAAAACCACAGAAAGAATGTTCTAGCTAGTTCCACCCTAAAGAAGTTCAGTGTAAAGTCAATGAACTTTCTGTGGAAAAGAGATATTTCTCTTTGGCCTCTATTGCTATGAATTTTTATTAAAATCATATTGATTGAACACGACTCTGTACCAGGCACTGTGTGTTACACACTATCTCTGCGGTATCTCATTTAAGCTGCACAAAAACCTTATTTTGTCATTCCTGTGTTAGGTTAAGTAACTTGTCTGAGGTCATACATCTTGTAACTAGGTCTGTCTGACTTCAGAACCCATTTTCCTAACCACTAGGCAACACAGCCTCTTCCTTTGGACTCTAATGAAGATGTAGTCATCTTCCCTAATTGATCCTCCTTGAATCTCTTTCTGAATTTTTTTCTTTTGTTCTTTAAGCAACATCCTCCAAGGTTGACACTTTTCCTCCTCCATCATTAGGCCTGGTCGAGAAAGTAATGATGTCTCTAAGCAATAGATCAATATAGCCATTGATCTATCGCTTTTAAAGCAATAGACTTTTTTAGAGAAAGCTGTGTAGCAATAAATATTAACATCTTGCTCTTTGGCACAGCAATTCCACTTACAGGAATCTGAGGAAACAACGATGCACAAAGATGCCCAATTCATCATTTGTAAACAGTGAACACTTTATCAATACTATAAAATTGGACATATGCTCAACTACTGGAGATCAAGTATATTACAACACATTCATACACTAGAATTTTATGCTGGCAATAAAAATGACTAAGTGGATCTGTATTTATCAACACAGAAAGATGTCAATGACACAGCATTGAGTGAAAAAGCAAGTGATGAAGAGTATGCAGAGTATAATCACGTTGATGTAAAATTTGTGGTTTGGGGGCATGTTTGCATGCATAAAGAGATGTCTGGAAGAATATTCTCCAAAATGATAACAGCGGTTATTTCTGAGCGGTTGAGTTTTGAATAGCTCACCTTACTCCTGGTACTTTTCTGTGATTTTTTTTTTTTATGATGATGAATGTGTACCATTCTAAAAATCAGAACAAAAAATTAGACTATTCTCATTTGGGAAAGAAAAACACACTAAGGAAGTCACCACCCCTAACTGCTTGTCCTGTTGATGATGGGTCAAGGTGGTTATGGTTGCGAGGCATACTTGAAAGGAGGCCAGCTTCTCACTGGTCTTCGCATCATAGGGAATTTCTGTCTAAATGGGATTACGTGTTCCAGATCAGAAATTGATGGCACCCATTCTCCTGAAGTCTTCATGAAGCTGTTCTCAGCAGCTACCAGGCTACTTTCTCTTGGAAAGGATGAGGGAGTCTCACCAAACCCCAAGCTGCTCTAGGGTTTTCTCAGTCTCCTCTGTAGGACTCGGTCTGTAGGAGTCCAAGGGGGTTTCATAGATTGGTTCCACAGGACAAAGTGTCCTTCAGATTGTGGGGTATCTGTAGAGGATCCTGCCATGGGGCCACATGGTAGCTTGTGGAGGGAATAACAATAACTCTAGTCACCCTTCTTGATGGAATCACGGAAGTAAAAGGAAACTCAGAGATGCTCTAGGTCACCCCGCCGTGTTACCAGTGAGGACCCTGATGAACACAATCCTCTTGCCTTGCCACCACTTGCTTTTGTTTTTGTGCCACTTTGCTGAACAGGACTGTGCTCTGCAGATGGTGTTGCCCTCACATGTCCTTTTGCAAAGGGTGAGCCAAGAAGTAGGTCATTAACTAGGACACATAAATGGCCTAGACACTGTTCAGCAACAGAACCCAAGCACACAGCAAGAGACCAGAAAGGCAGAGAGTCCCAGGCTGAGAAGGGCTAAGCTTAAATGTTCCTCTATTTGAAAAAGGTTTTAAAGTTGTAATCCAAAATCAAAGAGACAATGACATATTGGGGAAATATTTGTTTCAAATTAAATAAATTCAGATTTAATGTTTATTTATTTATTTATTTATTTATTTTAATGTGGACCATTTTTAAAGTCTTTATTGAATTTGTTACAATATTGCTTCTGTTTTATGTTTTGGTGTTTTGGCCACAAGGCATGTGGGATCTTAGCTCCTCAGCAGGAATTGAACCTGTCCCCTCTCACACTGGAAGGTGAAGACTTAACCACTGGACTGCCAGGGAAGTCCCCTTGATTTAATATTTATACTATAGAAAGAACATCCTTTTTAAGAAAAACATCAAGACTCCAATAGATAAGTGGGCAAAGGCTATGAACAGAAAGCTATGTAACATTTTTTCCTACCAAAATGAAAAGAACCCAATTTTCTATTCTCATTGTGAAGACAATACACACCATGGATTTCTCAACCTCGGCAATATTTTGAGTTGGACAATTCTTCATTGTGTGTGCTTGAGGGGGTTGGTCATGCATTGCAAAATGTAAAATGTACCCACTAGATGCCAGTAGGACCACCTCACCCCTCTAGCTGTGAAAATCAAAAATATTTCTAAATCTTCCCAAATGTTCCTTTGGGGGCAACACTGTCTTTGGTTGAGAATACTGTACTAGGGAATAGACATGTAGAAATTTCTTCCTTAGCTATCGATAACTTGTAACATTAAAGTGAAATTAAGAAACCTTCAAAAAGTTAGTTGGCAAAATAAATTATTTAAAATTACAACACCAGGACCTTCCCCAGTGGTCCAGTGGTTAAGACTCCAAGCTTCCACTGCAGGGGGCCTGGGTTCGATCCCTGGTTAGGGAACTAAGATCCCACATGCTGAGTGGCATGGCCAAAAAAAAAAGAAAAGTCACCTAAAATTACACCACCTAAATCCCAATGAGGCTGTAGTAAAATTAATACATACACTCACTGCCAATGATTGTATATCTTACATAACCCTTTTATAGCAATACTTACCAAGAACTGGAAGATGTTCACTGCAGTATTATTTATAACAGCAACCAAAATGTCCAGCATTAGAAACCATGTTAAGTAAACTGCAGATCATCTATTTCTTAACGTCACCATTAAAATAATAATTATGGTGATTTTGTAAGTATGACAAAATTATGAGAGAAAGGAAAATGCAAATTGTATATGTACTCTGAGATTTTATAAAATAAGTATGCACATTTGTTAAAAAGGACAAGAAGGCAACATGTACAAATGAAAAGAGTCGTGTTTGAGGACTAGGATCATGAGTGGGTATGTTTTTTAAAAAATATCTTTAATGTAGTTATATTTTTTATTTAAAAAAACATAAGAAAATGATCAATTAGAGCACTAAGTGAATTCTGGTGGAAACCAAGGATGAGAACAGAGAGGGTATCATTGAGTTAGAATTTGGGGGACAGGCTTTGGTAGGGGATCTTATAATTTATCCTCCAAATAGGAACACTTTTGAGAGTGAAAAGAGGCACTAGTAAAAATTACACTAGAAGAATAGCTATGAACTGGGACTGTCCCAGTAAACATCTGGTCATGCTAGATTTAGGAAGCAAGGAGGGTGACCTAAGGCTCTTAGGAAAATTCAAGAGTACTAATAAAGTTCAGAGCCAAGCAAAGGGAACTAGATTCCTGGTGACGAAATGCAATTTCCTTTACCAGATGACCCTGTAACTAAAATATTTTCCAGGTACTCAGCCGGCACAAGAATATGCTGTATTGCTAAGACGGTGGGGTGGTCCAGAAAATGACAAAGCAAAGGCCATGTTCCTAGTACTAGAGCCCATGTCAGCTAGATAAATGAATCTAGAAATGATTCATTCTGCTATACAAGTATATATGAAATGTCTCCTACGCGCAGTTTTTCTAGGCACTGAGAATTAAGCAGGGACAAGACAGACTAAGTCCCTGATTTCAGGGACCCTACATTCAATCAGAAGTCAGACTGGAAAATCAGCTGACCAATTGTTATTATTTCACTAATCACACAAAGTGAAGAGGGCTTCGAAGAAAACCAAACAGTGCAAATGTTGACAGTGACATGGGGACAGTGATCAAAGAAGGTCTTTATGAGGCCCTGACATTTGAGATCAAATTTGAGTCAAGAGAAAGAGCCTGGGAAGATCCGAGCAAAGGATGCTCTCTGAAGAGCCTTCAGACCAAACTGTGCGGGGCCTGTCAAGGGTCAGAAAGATGCATTGTGGGGCCTGGGACTGTGAGAGGAGGAAGTCAGGAACAAAGACCATGGTGCCAGAGGGAGCGAGAACCAGACTGGGGGTGGGGGGGGAGCGGGGGGGGGGAGGGGCAGTGTCAGCAAAGTGAATTCAGATCCAGCGGGGACAGAGTGGGGGCAGATATATCTGAACCTAAATTCTGATCTATAAAATGGGAAGCAATTACACCTCACTGGGCTGTTTGAGAGTTAATAAGAGAGCAAATGTAAAAAGAAAGAAAGAGTGCATTTTTGTCTGTTTTGTATCAGAGAGAAGATGCAGAGAGGCTGGCATTTTCCTATAAATCAATCAGATGAAGGGCATACATGAAAATGTATGCCCTTCTTTCCGGTTGTTTATACAAACTTTAAGAACACTGTTTCACTGGCTGAGCTCTTCATCACAGCTGGTCAAGTCTCCTTTGCTTGGCATGGTTTGGACAGGTCAAGTTCAAGCCAGGGAAATTGCGTGCAGGGTTCTCACAGTGGTGCAATTCTGCTGCCACCACCCCACAGCTTTAGTTTGGGGAGCAAAAGTGTTGCTAACCAGGGGTTTGACCAGGCCTTTTTTTAAAAAGCAAAACGAATCTCTTACACTCATTTGTAGCTATCTTAGAGTTAAAAGTAGAAGCTATAAAAGCACTTAAATGCTTGGTTAAACACTCCCCGGGAAATTTCATGGACATCACAAACTTAGTAGACTCTTGAAATGCAGCTCTCAGATTTTGGTAAATTATTACAGACTCCAAGTTGGCAGTCAAGCAACATGATTTTACTGAACACTTACTATGTGCCAGGCACAGTCCAAGTCACTAAGGACAAAACCGTGAAGACAAGGATAGCTTCCGCCCTCATGAAGCTCAATAAACCAAAGGACAAATAGTTGGATAAAGTTATCATTAATGAGATTCCAATAATTCCTACCTCTCACCTTTCCATAAGAATGAACTACTCTGGGCTACCTGAAGTTTTCACCAAATATAAGACTCTTTGCCTTAAATAGCCATTTACTTTTAGAAAAATATTTTGACTTAGAAATATCTTCCTCCTTCTTTACAGTTCTTTATGTTTATATTATTTATACTGTTATAAAATATATATAAAATAAAATATAAATATATAGCATATGATGCAATAAATTTAACAAAATCAAACACTGTATATGTTTATGTTGTTATATCCTCTAAAAGAGGAATCTGCTATGAACGTGCTTCCCAAGCAATTTGCTCATTAAGGTCACCTGGGAAGTATTTTTTTAATCGCTACCCAAGACCCAGTCTGGAACAATTAAATTGAAACCTCTTAGGGGTGAAATCCAGGAATTAAGATTTTTTTTTAAAGCTCCTCAGGCAACCGCAATGTGCAGCCAAGGTTGACAATCAGGGAGCAGTGACATTTGAAGTCTGTCAGGTGCATGTGGTAGAATGTGTGGAGTGAATTTGGGGCAATTTTGTGGGTATATGCCCAGACGCTCTGTCCCAGAGGCCCGGCAGCTTAAAACAAAACAAAACAAACAATTCAAACCTTGATGCTGATGTTTATTTTTTAAAATCGGACTTGCTAGTGACAACCTTTCTAACTTGAGGTGTCAGGATTGCATTCTGTTACGAGTTATATAAAACTATCAAACAGAGGCATCGGCAAGTCACCATTTGTATTTTATATTTTTCTCATATAATAAGAATTTCAGAAGTAGACAGACCCAGGGGTAGTGCAAGCATGTCGTCCATGAACCAAGCTCCTTCTCTCTCTCTGTGCCGCTGTCCTCAGTGTGTGGTTTTCATCCTCAAGGCTGCAAGATGGCTGCTGAACCTCCAGGCATCAATCTGTGTCCAGGGAGGGTAGCCTTTGTCTGATGAGGCTTTGCCTTTTTCCCCTGGGAAGTGAAGTTGGTCCCCTCCCTCCCCCCCCCCCCCCGCCCCTTATATTTCTGCTTATGTCTTATTGGTCAGACTCTCACATGGTCATAGCTACCTGCAGGAGAAGCTGGGTAGTTGAGGAATTCTTTTCCCAGCCTCCAGAGGAAAGGGGGGGAAGGAATCTGGGACAGATGTTGAGTGAGCCAACCTATAGCGTTTCTCACATATGAGGTCAATGAGATCATATTCCTGAAAGCCAAAGAACAAGGGACAGGACCCCAGGCAGGGCCCTGAGGGGCGTGGCTGATGTGGCTAAACAGCCGTGGATGATGAGGTGCTGACGGTCCTGGAGCTTTAGCTTTAAGGTAGGAAAGTCAAGATTTCTCCAGAATTATTCAGTGCAAAGACCTGTGGTTTAGTGATTCCTCTTCTCATCAGGTGAGGAACAGGAGTTGGGGTTAATTTCCCCAGGACTGGCGGGAGAGGTAGGTGTATATCCCACTATGGCTTGGGATGTGCCCTACCTCTCAGTTCACAGGCCCCTTCAGGAATGGTGGGCTCCACCCTATGTCTGTGTGGGGGGTGGGGTTGCGAACTGCTGGAGACTGAACAAATGGCTGGGGGTGAGGGACCTGAGCTTCACACGCTGCTCTCGCCCCGAAGTGTGCGTGGGAGCGAAAAGGTCACCTTACCAATAAATGACTGCATGTTCTGTTGAGGAGGAAACACACAGGGACTATTTTCACCCTTCTGGAAAATGTGATTAGAAAATTCAAGGAGAAGGTCAAGGCACTAAACCAGAACTGGCAGGAAGGAGGACCAAGCCCTGCTCAGAAGGCCTGGAGAGTCCCCGCCAGAGCCCTCGGTCAGAGCCTGTCTTCAACCTTGGTCCCAACTGGTTCCCAGTGGGTAAGGGACCTGCCTGGGGATTCCCCATCATTCAAGAGCTCTGCAGTGACCCCCCTACCTGGCCCCTCCACTAGGGAATTTCCCAGAATGTTCCCACACCCCCAGAAGCCTCCTCCTTAGCCACCCCCAGGCTGCTTGTGGTTCATGGTAGGGGTGGCATCAAGTAACCTTGCAGGTGAGGGTGAATTGTGAATATCAGCATCTCAATTTGCATGAGGAGGGAAAAGAGGGAAGATGAAATTGGAAAGTCTACCCAGCTGAGGCCTCACAGGAGATAATTACCAGATAGCGAAAGATTTAAACAGACTTCAAAGGCAAGAGAGGATGGTGGGCACAGACTTTGAAGCCAGACTGTCTCAGTTCAAGCACTGGTGCTGCAACTGACAAGCTGTGTGACCTTGAATAAGTTACTTAACTTCTCTGTACCTTAGGTTTTCCTCTTCTGCAAAATGTGGCTAATAGTATTATCTACCACATACAGTTGTTGCAAGGATTAAATATAACGATAACTGTAATGTTCTTGGCACATGAGAGTGGCACCTAATAAATGTTAGTTATTCTTAAATCAAACTGGACTATTCTTTTAAAATTTTGGTTTCTGCTAACCTTTCTCAATAAATTGAGTCTATATACCTCTGCTCCCAGCACACACCTACCCCTTCGCAACAGCTAGAGGCTCTAATTGGCTCATACACACAGGTAGTCAGTTTAAAAATCTGAAATATTTGAGTTGCAAAGGGCTCGGAGATCTTCTAATCCTGTGGTTTTCAACATTCAGTGCACATTAGAATGCCCTGGGGAGCCTTCAACAACCCCATGCCTAGACGCACCCCAGACTGGTTAAATCAGAATCAGGCCTTAGTATTGTCAGAACTTTCCAGGGTTCCCATGGAGGCCAGTGTGTGACCATATTGAGAATCATTGTGTTAGTCCAGTTTCCTGTTTTAAAGTGAGGCAACTGAGCCTCAGAGAAGGAAGGGAAGTCACCGAGGATCACCCAGCCAGGACCAGGACCCCAGTCCACCATGAACTGATGGAGCCCACCGTTCGTCACGTATTCCAGACCTTGCCGTGCATCTGGGGAAGGTCTGGCCCTGAGTCAACACTCTCACAGAGTAGCTGGACAGGAGATTCCCTCCCAACCCAGGGCAGGAGGCGATGATCAGCTCTGTGAAGAGTGTGACTGACTCAGGGTTCTTGTACTGTATTTCAGGATCACCCAACCAAGACCCAGTTTTCTCTTGAAAAGCTAGTGACCTTAGTGACCTCTGGAGACCTTGAGTCGCCAAGTCTCTCAGGAGAAGCAGGGGGTGGGTGTGCTAAAAGAAGCGCAGGGCTGAGGCTGGGGAAGCCCCGAGCCCAGCCCTACTCTGCACCTACATGGTTATGGGGCCTTGGATCAGTCACTCACTCAAAGTTTCTGGACCTCTGAGAAAATAAGTGTCTTGAAGTGAATCTAGAGCCCTTTGTCGCGGCAGCTGCCGCCGCCAGCCTGTAGTCATTCTGGGGAATGTGCACAATAGGTTTGTCCCAGGGTCTCAGTTGGCCTCATCAGTAAAGTGGGAGTAGCAACAACAGCTGTCCTTGCATAGCCACCTCCGGGGGTTATTGTGAGGAGCCTGAAGGACCTAAATGAATTCCGAAAAGTAGAAAGCAAGTTAGTGGAAGCCTAAGGGCAGGCTCACCGCTGCCCCACCGTAGGAGAAGAATGCATGTTAGAAGCCCAAATTTACCTTCTAAACATTACTTTCCTTTTCCCCCTGAGTTCTCGGTCTCCAGCTCCCATTGGGAATTTAGGGGGAAGTTAGGGGGGTGTGATCATGGTACCTCCTGGTACCTCTGGGTTAAGAGCTGCTCCCACGGCTACCTTTGCCAGTTGTCCCGTCTGAGAGCCCTTTCCAGCCCCTCCCTGACACAGCCGCAGGGAGGGTCAGAGTGGACTGAGCAGTGGCAGGAGGGGATGCGGAGGGATGAGAGCCTCAGCTCAGCCACTTCCTTCTGCAAGGGAAGTCACACTCTTCCTCTGCTAAGTGTCTGGCTGGCTGCAGGGCCCCCAGGCTGGCAGTGCTGGTTTCTCTGGGGCCCTGGCAGGAAGCAGCCTTGCTTCCCAAGGTAAAGACAAGCTTCTTGTCACAGGGGGTTGTTTTCTAGTTAGAGGCGGTGGCAGTTATGAAGGCTCTCCTAGAACTCTGGGATCTCCCAGGGGGGCGGGGAGAGGGAGAGGAGAAAGCCAGAGCTCAGCAGGGCTCGCTTAGGGAGGAAGAGCCTGCTGTCACTTCCCGAAAGCTGGGCCGGCCTCTAGGCGGAGAGAAGGTCAGAGCGGTTGGTCCCTGCGGCCCGCCTACCCTGCCCCTCCCTTCTGCCTCGGGGTTTGCCCAGGCTCTTCGGAGCACAGAACTTACAGTAAATGTTGTCACCAGTGGAAACTCTCAGAGGGGGCGAGGAAAAGGGCTAGAGGAAGGGGCCAGGACTCCCGGCCCCCAGTTCCCGTCTTACCAACACCCCCCAGTCTCATGTGTTACTTTATCTTACCTTTTCGTAAAGAGGGGATGCCCTCTCTCTGGGATGTGCCCGGAAACCACCAAATGGTAATTTGGTAAGATGAACAAGTCAGTTACACCTTGCAGGAGCAACCAGTGCCCCTGACTCTACCATCGTCGCTCTTGGTATCCCAACTTCCCCACCCAATTTTAGAGGTGGGGGTTTCCTGTGCACTGACCAAGGCACATTTTCCAGCTCAGTGCCACATACTGGATATGCCAGGCTGAGGCTGAGCACGCTCACATGCGTCCTGTACAAATGGATGGAAGCTGGCTTGATGGATGAGGCCACATTCTCCTCTACCACTTAAAAAGAACCCCCGGGTGCATGGGTTAGGGCAACTGGCAGTGTAACTAGCTCTCTCATTAACCTACAGCTCCTGCTCCTGCTGGATTATCTAAGGCAAATTTTAAATGTCAAGTTACATCTGCTCACTGCCCACTGTAATTCTGAGTCAACTTCTAGTCCAGCAGTTGATGTCATCAGGCAGCCGACCAACACACACTTCAGTTCATACTCCATGTCAGGCACTTAAGTGCTTGAATAATTAAAGCAAATTTATTATCATATTTAAAATCAATATCTATTGTTTTCAAACTTGTCTGATCATTAGCGTCATCTCGGGCACTTGTTAAAAATTCAGATTCCCGGAACTCACACCCAATCCCAAACCCACTGGGTTCAAATCTCTAGATTTCAGGAAGGGCCTGGAACTATATTTTTATCAGGCCCTCAGATTAATTCTAATGATACTGCAAGTTTGGAAAATACTAACCTAAGTGAAACAGAACCAGAAAAATAAGACCTGGACTCCAAATATTAGGTCGCTTTTTGAACTGAAATGTAATTTATTTGCATCTCCAGTACCATTTTGTTTCTTCCTCTGTGGGTACCAGTGATTAGCAGAGAAGGTCTATTTGAGTCACAGAATATGAACTTTAAAATCACATTGGAAATGCAATTCCCCTGGGTTTTCTGAAGGTGGGATTTGTTTTCCAGTAAATGCTAATTACCAGGGTGTAGTTGTTGATTAATTAATGATGTGATCAGGAATCAGTGCTCTTTACCCTGAGTTTTTCTGATGAGCATGTATCTGATGGTTCCCTTAAGCAACAGGGGAGCGGTGTTTCTGGGAAAAAGGAAGCACAGGTGCTCGGGACACACCCAGAGTACTACAGAACAAGCTGCTGGGAGAGCAGAATGGCGTGGAATAGAAACTGTGCTGCAGTTGGACCATTTACCATTTAGAAAGACCCTAAACGTTCTAGAATCTGGGTGAAGTAGACAATTAACCATGGACTCCATTTGTAAGTAATTGCAAATGCTGGGAACGTTAGGAGAACACACCACATAACAGAGAAGAAGAGTGAAATTAGTATGAGATGGTTTCATAAACTCTTTTCCATTTTTTCAGGCTCTGGGCTGCCAGCCGGTTTCCCTTGACCTGCACTGGCCACTCTCAACCCTCATACACACTCATAGAGACCTGTGCATATCAGCAATTTCATTTGGTTCAAGCTAATACCTATGCGTATACATGCATAATTGTACATGTGCTTAGATAGGTGCGCCCATCCACGCATAGGACACGCATATATGCACACGTGCACACAACTCGCATGTGCAGAAAAAGTCACGGATGCCCTTCTCCATGTCTGTGCTAGTGAAAATCTAAAGCGGACTCCCGCTTCACAAGCCCCCGCCACCCCATCCCCTTGCAATCTTGCCCGGGGCTCCGACATTAACCTGCAATATCCATCCTTTCCGCGCTCGCAGGAGAGTGAAGACCTGGAGAAACAGAACGCGGCGCTGAGGAAGGAGATCAAGCAGCTCACGGAGGAGATGAAGTACTTCACATCGGTGCTGAGCAGCCACGAGCCCCTGTGCTCCGTGCTGGCCCCCGGCGCGCCCTCGCCCCCGGAGGTGGTGTACAGCGCCCACGCCTTCCACCAGCCGCACGTCAGCTCCCCGCGCTTCCAGCCCTGAGCTCCCCGTGGGCTGGGGAGAGCAGAGCCCCCACCCCCAGCTGCTCCCAGGCCTCGGGAGGGGCACACAGACTGTGACCGGCGGCCCTCGTCCCCCAGCGCTCTCTCTCCACCCGGAGACCCGGAGGCGGGGGCCGGACCAGGACTGCGCACAGGACGCAGCTGCCGGCGGTGTGTGCGGTCTCCCGCCGCGTGGCCGCCCAACGGGCAGCGTGGGCTGGACCTGCAGGTGGGTGGGAGGCCCGATCCAGAGCTGTGTCCCGCATAACGCCCAAGTCCCGTGGCACGGAGGGAGGAGGGTAGGGAAGGGTTATTTTTCTAAATAAACGTTTTAAAAGAAACCAATCTGTCAAGGGCTTGAAACTTTAAGTTCTGCGGGGTTGGGGTCGTTTTCGGTTCTTGGCCTCAGGAGCCCTTAAAGCTCTGCAAACTCTGCTAATATCGCTTCTTTTCCATGACTTGTTAATCTACTTGGGAAGCTGGGTTTTCTCAAAGAAAAATTCTCCTTCTAGGCATCGTCTTGATTTTCCTCCCCAGATCACCTCACTGTGACCTCCCACTTTCCATTCCTCATGGCATCGTGCTTTCTAGATTGTCAGCTCTAGACTTTTCTAGGGTCCTTCTCTAGACAAGAGATGGGATGCTGGTTCGAGGTGGTACTCTCATCTCACACGACCACATTGACTCATCCCTGTCCAGATGGCCAGCGCTGGGGGAAGCTGTGTGCCAAGCGCCATGCAAGGAACTCTAGTAACACAAGGAGCACCTCACATGAAAGCAAGGCTTTCCCCATGCTCTCGTGGGGCAACATGTGGTTCAGAGACACAGGCACGAAGTGTCCTGCTGAGACTCCACGTCCCCTGGGAAGCTGTGAGAAAGCACACACAGCTCTGCCGTCTCTGCAAGGCTCCGCAGGCTATGTTGAGCACAGCGTGAGGGCCGCAGCGCCTCAGATAACATAGCGTTGTCTTCAGGGCTTCAAATCCGCACGTTTTGGCAGAGCTGAAGCCAGGGTGCACTGGTCCCCCTGTTCTGATGCCCCCGCTCCTCTGACATCCCCAGGCCAAGTGCCCTCTGGCCGTACCCACACCACTGCCCAAGAGCCGTGGCAGGGCCTGCCCACACACACGGCCCGTGCTGCACCAGCTGGGGCCCCGTCATGAAAAGTGTCACATGCAGCCCCTTCAGCAGCCTCCCTGTCCCACCCCTTGGTCCTTCAGTGGGACTGCCACTGCCTGCAACCCCTTGGCTGGTGGCCATCTTGGGATGCAATGAGCTCAGGGGAAAGGGAGCAACTGGCCTGCTCCCCTGTGCTGTACCTCCTCAGTCTGCCCACCAACAGCTTTGGTTGGCTTGAAGCGAGGTTTCAGCTCTGGACCTCCCCTGCCCGAGTCTCTCCTAACCCCTGGGATTATGCCAGTGTGGAGCTAGCGTGACTACTAAACTCTGCAGAGGCCTGGAAATGCTGCGTCCTAGCAGGTGCTCACCTGACCTCCTTGCAGCCTACCTCTGGGACGAGTCCAGCCCAAGGGCCTCTGGAGACACATTGCCGCCACTGGGCCCCTCACCCTGAAGCTGATGCCTGTGGATGCCCAGACTGTGGAAAGAGGGCTCAGACAGGCCGGAAGACCTTCCCCGAGGATCAGCCTTGCTTCCAGTGCAGAATCCTGCATTTTAACCTCTGGTCTCCCAACAAAACTTGGTAAGTGAGACTCCCCATCCCGTGCAGGGACTCGGTATAGACTGGAGTGTGTGATGAGGGGCTACAGACCTCTCTCATCAGTTTCCTTAGGGCCTGCTTTCTGGGAGCTGATGCTCTGGGTAGCTTCTTCCCACCCCTGTGTTACTAGCAAAGCAGAGAAGCCAGTGGTCACTTCAGACGTGGCCTGCGTTGAATAGAATTTGTTTTTCTTTCTCAGTCTTAAGAAGCAGAACTTTCCAGCTTGCTCTGCCTGGACCAGGCCTCTCATGGGCCTCTTTCCAATCAGAGGTGTTTCTCCCCACCCCTGCTCTAGCGCTGTGATTTCCCCCCAGAAACCCCCGCAGAAGGCACATGACCAGTGCTGGGCATCTTCTGAATGACATTCAGAGCCAGAATCAGAAATGCAGAGCTCACGTGTGCTGCTCCCGTTTCTCAGCGAGGACTTCTCTTCCCCTTTCATTCTCTACTTTCTAATGACCCCAGGCAGTTCCACTTCTCCTTTCTGATCATTCGGACAGAGGCTGCAGCAGGCTAGGGTGAGTGCCCAAGCTGACTTATTGCTGCACAGGGAAATTGGAGGGGCAGCTGCAGATAGGTTTGAACTTCCAGAGCAGTGACCATGGGTGTCTCACCATCCAGGTTCTGTCCTAGCCCCCTACCCAAGACAGGGATAGTTCCCTCAGACTCGTGGACCGGTGATCTGCACATGCCTCCAGGGCCCAGGCAGGCACTATAAATACATGAAACTCCCTGGAAGCAGGACAGTTGGGAGTGGCGGGGAGTGTGGCAAACTGAGGAGAGAGCGCTTACCTGCCTAAAGCAGACAGCTGCCCCTTGGCTCTATCCCATGCTGCCATGGAATTCAGGCCCAGTATTGCCATAGTTTCCAATTCATCAAGAAAATCCAAAGTCAGAGTTTCTACATGACATCCTACCATTTTTAAAACACTCTGCAAAGAAAATGTGTGTGTGGAGCGGGTTTGCCTCTAACATTTGCAGGGCCTGGAGCAAGAGTACAGACAGAGGCCACATACCATATGTCTAAATATTTACACATTATAAATCCAGCTTATAAAATATGTTAAATACGTTAAACAAGGTATGTTCTTTTCTCCTGCCTTGACAAGTATATCTTCGTCACAACCTGGGAGGCGGGGTTTGAATTTAGAGTTCTTAAAATGCTTCAGAACTGTGTATCAGCACAAGGCAGAACAGGGAGAAACAGCCCCCAGGCTGTAGCCTATTCTCTTCTCATCCCTCCCCTGGCTCCTCCTCAGCAGCCTCGTGTGCATGTCGGTGGAGATACCAGCCTATGAGACTGGTCCATCCACACCCCTACCCCACAGCAGCCATCCCTGGGCCACCCCCTCAGGTCCAGGGGTGCACCTACCAGTGTCTGACCTACTCTGGCAAAGAGTTATCCAATGAAGCGGGCTACAGCTGCTGGAAGTCAGCGCAGGGACACTGGCAGGGAATTCCAATGTGCTGGGTACGTGGGGCACGGTCTAAAGGGAACATGGGGCTCTGGGTAGGCACGTCCCTTTGGTCCTCAGGACTCCTGGCCCCATGAGAAGGGGTATAGCGGGGGAGGGGAGTCCCTGCAATGTGGGGAGCCCAGAGCAGGGACCTCTTTTGCCCGGGTCTGAGGGCGGCCCTGCAGACGTCTGCCAGCTTGTCACTCTGATCTAGGTTAGGGAGGTCTCCCTGGAAAGCCCAGGCGAGGGGAAGGCTCCATGCAGCAAGAAATGGGCACTTCGTTATCTGTCAGTTTGACGTGAGGGTTCCTGGGGCATGTTTGTTTCCCCACCTGCCGTCCTTAGTGTTTATCTTTTACTCGCAGTGTTCTTCCCTGAGTTGGTGTGAAAACAAATTACAGGAAAGCCAGAATTTTCGTCTTCAGATTGACAAGTGTGGGTGGGGAGAGAGAGGGAGGCAAAGTCAACTCAAAGGTCACGGGGTTGCCATCTGCTGGACCCATACTTCCCAGCAGTGTTTATTCATACCTCGAGCCAACGTCCCAGCTGCAGCTGCGACTTCACAGTGAAGGAGCTGGCCGGCTGGGGACAGATAGGCCGTCTCTTTGTGCTGCCCTGGCCTCCTTCTCCTTCACAGGATTCAGTGCCCCCAAGCTGTTCAGGAGTTCCAAGGTGGAATTCCTTGGATTCAGGTGGAAAAGGATGGCCACCTGAACTAAGACCAACAACAGTATAAGGTAGGAAAGACTGAATCATCTTTATCTCAGTCAGAGGGGATTGGCATCTTAAGAGGTACCTAAGGAGAATAACGCCTGGCCCAAAGGAACAATGCCCAATGGTGCATTTTAGCTTGGCAGCCAGTATGTACGTAATGGAATTCTTGTCATGTGGATGACCGGCTACTGCACTGGCCTCATGTGGGTATCAGGGCACTCAGGGCTGGGGGCTAGAAAGGAATAGAGAAATATCCCTCCTAAAAATTTTGTTTCTCAACTGCTTGATATGTGACTTGAGTTAATTTACTTCCAGGAAGATGGAATAAAACCTTGATCCTGGTTTAAAGAATCTACCAGCAGGCAGAGATAAAGAGCCCCTTCGTAGAGGATAAATTTACAGAGACAAATTTCTTTGCTGCTTAGGAGGTTTGTCTCACTACTTCTGGAGGATTGCTGGTGAGAGACCAAGGTCAGAAGCAGTGGCAGAGACTGACAATTGACCTCTCAAGGCCATTCTCCCCTTTTCCCTTACTGCAGAACCCTCATTTTGTCCAGGATGGCAGTGTGCTCAGCTAACAAACATATTTCCCAGACTCTCTTGCAGCTAGGGATAGCCATGTGACACAGGCCAAATGAGATATAAGCAGAAATTGTTGGGTGGGGCTTATGGGAAAGCTCTTTAAAGGTGGGGCCATCTTGGGACTTTCCTGGTGGTCCAGTGGCTAAGACTCTGTGTTCCCAGTGCAGGGGGCCTGGGTTGGATCCCTGATCAGGGAACTAGATCCCACATGCATGCCACAATTAAGAGTTCACATGCTGCAACTAAAGATTCCAAATGCCAAAACTAAAGATCCTGTACACCACAAGTAAGACCCAGCACAGCCTAAATAAATAAATAAATATTAAAAATAAAAAAGAAGGTAGGGCCATCTCAATTGGCACATGCCTTTCTCCTTTCTGGAAGGCAGGTACAATGTAGGAGGTGGGGCAACCATTTTAAGACCATGAAACAAGCATGTACACTAAAGAGGAAAAGAGATTCCAGATCCCTGGTAATACTAAAGAAATGTGATGATTCAAACTCTGGAAGGCCTGCCTCTGGGTTTCTTTTAATTGAAAGTGGATAAGAGTTTATTTGGTTTAGCCACTATGCACAGTAATATGAAGTGCCACTTACCTTAGTCTGGCTAATGCAGGAGCCAAGAGAAACAAACAACCAAACAAGGAATTTACACCATCCCCCCGACTCAGTGGCACTGAATTGAGAGTGATTTTGTCCCTCGAGGAATACTGGGCAATGTCTGGAGACAATTTTGGTTGTTACAACTTGGGAGATAAGTGTTACTGGCATCTAGTGGGTAGAGGACAGGGATGCTGCTAAACATTCTACAATGCCCAGGACAGACAGCACAGCAAAGAATTATCCAGCTCCCAGTGTCAGTAAAGCCAAGGTTGAGGAACCCTGCAGCTAGGGAATTCCCTGGTGGTCCAGTGGTTAGGAGTCAGCACGTTCACTGCCGAGGGCACAGGTTCCACCCCTGGTTGGGGAGCTAAGATCTCACAAGCCTCTCAGCGAGGCTAAAAAAAAAAAAAAAGCAAGCAAATGAGAGAGAGGGAAAGAGAGAAACCCTGCAGGTAGCACTGTGCTTCCAGAGCACTAGGTATTAGCCTACTAGCCTGCCCTGGCACCCTTGTCCATCTCTGGGAAGCAAACCCTGTATACTGGCCAGGCCAAAAAATTCATGTCCTTGACCTTGACTTTCCTCTCACTAAGCCTTTGCTCGTGTGCTGTTTCCTTTGCCTAGAATCCCTCTATCATCTCTTCAGTGAGTCTTTAAGTGGATATTTGAGGAATCTTATTTTAAATAGGATTCTCTGTTGTTTCCAATATAAGTAGCATGAGATGAATCTAATCTAAACGGCATGACTGCATGGCTTTAGTATGCCACCTTAGTTTTTTGAAATTCTACCCATTTGTCAAAGTTCAACTTGATCCACATAGGGCCTGCCTGGAATGCAGGATGATTTTAGATGATACTTGTATAAAACTGAGTTACTTTAGTCAGTATATATTTATTTCAATAAGTTCAGTGGTTTTCCATTTCTTATAATGATATACATCTTCCTTTACAAATAAATTTACTTTCATAAAAATGAAATGAGGGACTTCCCTGGTGGTGCAGTGGATAAGACTCCATGCTCTCAATGCAGGGGGCCCGAGTTCCATCCCTGATCAGGGAACTAGATCTCGCATGCATGCCACAACTAAGAGTTCACATGCCACAACTAAGGAGCCCACGTGCCACAACTAACACCCAGTGAAACCAAATAAATATATATATATATTTTAAATGAAATGATTTAAAGAAACATGCTAAAAACTACAGTCGATTAGGAAACATCACTCTTGTTAATGTACTTGGTATGTAAATATTTGCTCTGCTTTCTGTTGTTGCTTTTTAATGTGCATTGTAGACAAGAAAGGGGTAAAAGAGAGATGAATAAAACTTCCATGTTGGCCAAAACCAACAGATAGATAGAAAGATAGGTAGATAGATGATAGATAGATAGATAGATAGATAGATAGATAGATAGATAGATAGATGATAGATAGATATAGATAGATAGATAGATAGATAGATAGATAGATATAGATAGATAAGTAGATAGATATAGATAGATAGATAGATATAGATAGATGATAGACAGATGATAGATAGATGATAGATGATAGATAGATAGATGATAGATGATAGAGAGACAGATGATAGATAGATAGATGATAGATAGATAGATAGAGATAGATGATAGACAGATGATAGATGATAGATGATAGATAGATTAGATAGATAGATGATAGATAGATGATAGATAGATAGATAGATAGATAGATAGATAGATGATAGATAGATATAGATAGATAAGTAGATAGATAGATAGATAGATAGATAGATAGATAGATAGATAGATAGATATAGATAGATAAGTAGATAGATATAGATAGATAGATATAGATAGATGATAGACAGATGATAGATAGATGATAGATGATAGATAGATAGATAGATAGATGATAGATGATAGAGAGACAGATGATAGATAGATAGATGATAGATAGATAGATAGAGATAGATGATAGATAGACAGATGACAGATAGATGATAGATGATAGATAGATAGATGATAGATAGATAGATAGAGAGATAGATGATAGATGATAGATAGATATAGATAGATAGATAGATGATAGATAGATAGATAGATTAGATAGATAGATGATAGACAGATGATAGATAGATAGATAGATAGATAGATAGATAGATAGATGATAGAGAGTTAGATGATAGATTTATATTTAGATTTTTAAAGCCGGTGAATACAAGGTATAAATACTAAAGTTTGGAAGCCCAGCAACATCTCTGAAATTTCTCCTTTCTGTTTTCTCTAGAGAAACATCCAAGTCTGAAAAGTGAAAAGCAACATATCTCATTTCCCCCTCTTGAGGCATTTTAAAATACTGACACTAAACTTTCCAAACCATCTTGCTACGTGCAGTCATAGATCAGCTGTGGAGATCAGCTCTTCATAGCAGTGCCGTTGGAGCAGTGAAATCAGGTTAAGAGTTTCATCAGTACCAGGTCCGGCCCCATCCCTATTAGTGCATCTTCTCTGAGTGAAGTCAGCACATTCATACCAAATGCTTATCAAATGCCCACTGGCACAGGGCATGTTTGGGGTGTCAGAGTTACTCCAAGTGACTATTAAGGTGAAGACCCAAATCCCTGATAGGACCTCAGACACCTCACATCCTCTGCCCCCCAGCTCATCTCACACCACCCTCATCTCTGCACTGTCCTCTGTCCCTTCCCTCAATTTCCATGCTACCTCTGACTTCAGAATCTTACTCAATGCTGATCAATCTCAACTGACCACTCTTCATCCTGTACTCCCCCTTTATCTGATTATCTCCTGCCTTTTCTTCAGATATCTGTTTAGGGAGGTTTTGCCCAATTCCCCAGCTAAATCATATCCCCACTATCACATGGTTTCATAGCACCACACACACTTCCTTCGCAGCCATGAACAGACTGAAATTTCACATGTATCTGTGTGCTTATTTGGCTAACATTTTATCTCCATTCCTAGACCATGAGGTTCTATGACGTCAGAACCTTGCAAAGGCTTTGCTCAGCTTTGCAATCTCAGCCCCATGCACAGTAGCAAAGAGCCTGCCACACCGTAGGAACTCAGTAAATATTTGTTGACTGAATGAGTGAAAGAATGGATGGATGGATAGATGGATGGATGGAGCACAGAGCCTGCCTTTTTTAAAAAAAGATTATTTATTTATTTATTTATTTATTTTGGGCTGTGTTGGGTCTTTGTTACTGTGCGTGAGCTTTCTCTAGTTGTGATGAGCGGGGCTACTCTTCTTGTGGTGCGAAGGCTTCTCAGTGCTGTGGCTTCTCTTGTTGCAGAGCATGGACTCTAGGCAAGTGGGCTTCAGTCGTTGTGGCACACGGGCTCAGTAGTTGTGGTGCATGGGCTTAGTTGCTCCACGGCACGTGGGATCTTCCCGGACCAAGGCTCGGACTCATGTCCCCTGCATTGGCAGGCGGATTCTTAACCACTGTGCCACCAGGGAAGTCTGAGCCTGCCTTTTAGGAATGTATAATCCAAGACAATTCTTATTCTGACAGTGGAGTACAAGCAATAAAATTACCGTTTGACCAACATATGCAGAGTAAGCATCGGTCAGATCTTTTAAGAGCAGAAGGGAAGGGATTCATTCCTGCAGAGGTGGTAAAAGTTGGGGACAGGAGCCCCAGATGGGGCCACAGGAGACATAGGTGAGCTGTGTCTCTTGAGTCACACTGTCGTCTAGCTTTTAGTCATGTATCTAGATGTCGCCAGACAGAGGCAAGGACCAAGATCAAAGTAAAAGCAAGCAGGAGTCCTGAGTAGGATTCTCTAAAAGGACATTTACCTCTGTCCGCCCTCATCGGTCTCTGTTCTATTCCTCAAAGTCCTGCTTCCACGATAATATACAATGGAAGCTAGCCTGCCTCCCTGCCCAGCTGGCTCTCAATGCCTTCACCCCCTACACACACACACACACACTCTCTCTCTCTATATATATATATATATATATAAACCAGTCCTCTGACCCAGAAAGATAAAAGACACATCCTTAAGCAGCCTCTTCAATTGGAGCCTCAAATATGACAGCCATGTTGGTTTCTCTTGAGAGAGAATGATAAAGGCAAGGCATCCACCCTTATCGTGGACAAAAGCACCAGCAGTGACTAATGGCGGGCAGTCAAGTGGCTGCCCAAACAGGCCATTCATAACCCATGAGCAAAGGCAGAGACTGTCTCTGTCTTGGTTACTTCTACATCCCTAGTGCCCAGCACAGGAGGCACTTAATATTTGTTTGTTTGATAAATGAAGGAAGGGAAAAAGGAAGGAAGGAAGGACTTCTTATCATCTCAAGGCTTGTCTACTTCAAGTTAAAATTACCTATGGCCCCTCAGATGCGGTCCCATTATTTATCCCCAGGGGTAGGAAGAACAAGGCTGTAGGAATCTTGAGGAGCCAGGCTGGCTGGGTGGATGTGGTGGCCTCCAGGAAGTTTAAAGTACTATTAGGGTGGGAATCTAGCTGTGTCTCGGTGTAACTCCTGGGGGCTGAAGATAGGGTGTCACTTGAACTGTGACCTAGAGCTGAGATGCAGGTGAATAGAGGGGTCATTTTTCACCACCCAGAATCCATGCCTCCTTCTTTTGATAAAGCACCATAATTTCCTTTTCAAGAATTGCCTCTTTCCCATGTGTAGAGCTGTCAATCAGGTGCCTTGCCCTATCTGGCCAATGTGTAATCATGTGACCCAGGCTGGGCCAAGCAGACGCCATCCTGAGAATGACTCGCGCAGAGCAAAGGAAAGACCCAAAACACAGTGGGAGCCCTCCACTCCCAGTGTGAACCCTGACTGAAGAATTCTGTGGTGGAGAACTGTCCTGAATCTTGCCTTATTCTGAGCCTTTCCTTCAGCCTTCCTTTGGATTCTGTGAGCCACACCATCTCTTTCCAACAAATTCACTTTCTTTTTAGATCAGCCAGAGTCAGCTTCTGTTAAGAAACTCAAAGCTCAGGAATGATGACTCATACCTGGGTTTCTCAGGAAGGCAGAGCGCGCTGAATCCTAATTCTCAGGGGCCAACAGGAGTAGACTGTTTCCTGAGAGCATTCTGGGATGTCCTGTTTTCCATGAGACACGGGCGTCCAGCCAGCAATGCACCAGCCTCTGACGTGCCTGACCCAAATACGACCCATCAATGCCTCTGGCAAGAACCCTAGGCTCTAATTTGTAAACCATCACTGGGAGGGAACTTTGTAACTCACCCTCCAGGCTGCACTCTCCAACCCCTTAGTTCACTCTGTGGGGAGTCCAGCCAACCTGCCCAGGGGCAATATTCAAAATTCAGGCCGGACACTAGCCAATCAGAATGGACGCTGGCGTTGGAGCAGAGTGCCGCAGCACTAGGGCAGGGGTATTGGCCAGCGAGAATGGAAATACTTTTTTTAACATTTTAACAACTGGTTCAACTGCACTGGGTGCACACCACCTGGGTAGCAGCTTGGCATCTTTATTACTGGGAACACCTCTGAGGGAAGACTCTCTCCAGTGTGTATAATTCTGCTCCCCTCTGGGACATCCCTGGTGGTCCAGTGGTTAGGACTCTGTGCTTCCACTGCAAGGGGCGCGGGTTTTATCCCTGGTCAGTGAACTAAGATCCCACTTGCCACGCAGGGTGGCCAAAAAATAAAAATTAAAAAAAAAAATTCTGCTCTCCACTCCCTTTGCATACCCCACCCCTCATCTGTCCCTACCTAGCCCAGGGCTTTACATTTGCCCAGAGCAGGTGGTTAACATACATTAGTTTAAAAAAATAATAAATAAATAAATAAATAACGTTTTAAAATCTCAGGGTAGAAGAAAAAAAATGAAGAGAAAAAGAAGGGGTAGAAGGAGGGAAGGAAAGGGAAAAGTCGAGTCTGTTTTAGGAAAATCACACTGGACCTTCCCCCTGCCTTCCCACTCCCCCAGCCCAAAATGTTTATGTACATGCTCATTTGAAATAAGCATCAACGGTGCCCTTGAAAGAGGAAAAAAGGCACGAAATAAAAGTGATAAAGGAGTAAAGGGACTATGCTGTTTAACCTTCTTGCTGGGGGCAGGAATGATAGTGGCTACCACTAATCAAACATTTACCTTATTGTCCGTTCACCGTTATTTTAGGAATTATTATTCTCCCCATTTTACAGATAAAGGAATAGATGCAAAAGAGGTGAAATGGTTTGCCCAAGGTCACACAGCTAAGTGCAGATATGAGATTCAAATTTGCCCTTGTTGCCTCCCAATCTGGAGCTACATACCTAGCTTGAGTGCTGGTGAGGGAATTTCTCAAGTCCCAGGTTACAGGCAGGACTATGGGGACAGCAGCCCTGAGTTGGTGCTGCCACCTGGTGACAAGGCAGAGAACTGTGGAGACAAACTTCCTTCTTCCTTCCCTTTCCTGGATCCATCCTCACTTCCCAGCTTAAGAGAGACCTGGAGAGTTTGCATTCTACCTCTGGCAGCCAACCATTTTTATGTTTCTGGGATACAGAGAACTGACCTCTAGATGCAAGTTGCTGCCTCATCTGGCTTCAGCATAGTGCTCTAGAAGCATCTGTTGAATAAATGAATGGCTAGGGATGCAATCTCTACAGGTCTGGGGACCAAGCTGGTCTCCACAGACAACCTCTGAAAACACTACTGTGAAGGTCTGGGTTGATCACATCCTGGTCTAGGGCCGAGACTTCTGCCTCAGTGTGAGTCCTGCACAATCCGTCTCATTGAGCACCTTCTACTCCCTGGGACCACATTCACACAGCTCGTCTTGCATTATCTAATTTCATCTGACACCCAAAAAGGTCAACGTGGCAGGCCCAGGTTCACAGGGCAGGAACTGGAGCCCAGATGCTTGGAGCCCAAGTGCAGTGTTCTTCCTGCTCCACGCCTTTGCCCTGCCACCCGGCTTCCCACCAATTCAACTCACTCCCCGAAACCTTGTTTTTGTCAGCCCAGTCATCCAGACATGATGACTCAAGAGTCGTGAGGCAGACTGCCAGGGGGAGGAGGTCTGTGTCAGCACAGAGGCTTTCCTGACCTTTAATGTAGCGGGGAGTTACCTCAATCTGAAACGTGTGACTGCTGAGTGATTTCGGTCTCGACCATAACAGGACATCATAGCCAGGCAGATAAGTAGAAGCAATTGCCACCCCCTGTGCTTCCCACAGCTCTTTCTGGGTCTTCTCCCAAACCCAAAGTCACCTGAAACGTGAAAACCAGAAGCTAAATTTACCTTTTAGACCCGGATCTTGGAACCTTGTTGGAAATGGAGAGAGAATAAAGGGTCACCTTCTAGAAGGCAGGAATTGTTTCACAAAACACGTGCTTTACTCTCTCCAAAATTAATCCAGTCACTTCTCCACTTGGTCCTCAAAGGTTGCCTCCAAAAGTACATCATTTGTGTCAGGAAATCCACTTAACATTTGGGCTATATCAACTGGTCACCCATAGTGATGAAGTAAACATAACAAAAGAGTCAGCCCCTGACACTGTGCATCTAGTGAGGGCAGATATTAGGTGGCATACTCCAAAGCAGACTTTTTTTTTTACCTGAAATATCTGATTACCCATGTAAACCAGTGATTTTGATCTCAGAGAGACAGCAGTAAGTAGTCTTGAAGAGAGATCTTAGTTCTCTGCCCGGGAACTGAACCTGGGTAGCCTGGATGAAAACCAGGAATCTTAGCCACTAGACCACCAGGGACCAGAGGCTAGAAGCAGAGTTCCCCTGGCTCTTACCCCCATTGAAAGCAAGAATATTTCAAGGAGGCAAAAATTGTACAAACAGGTACAAAGCTTATTATTAGAGACACAGCATAACATGTAGGAGAGCACACAGAGAAGCAGTTTATTTAAGACAGAAGCAAAGCAGAAATACACCTGGCGAGAAAGGGTGTGGGCATCCTCTCTAATGAGGAGGAGCACAGGAAAGAGGTGATTTAAATCACTGATATAGCACAGTTCTTCAGGGTCTTTGCTTACCTTTAGCCAATTGTCTTGTTTCTTTTTTCATACCTGACTGGTCCTAGAACCCTCCCCAAGATGTGTGCGCAGCCTCTTTGTTAAGACAGATTCCAGCTCAGAGGCCTGTGCGGATATGTCCACACTTACTGGAATGGCACCCCCTCCCTTTTTGACCCCCAAGGAGCTTTCCTGCACATGTGCAGACAGGGACGTTTCCCTTGACCTCAGGAGTGGTCATCTTATCTCTTTACTTCAGCAGAGCTCAGCTTCTGCCACCAGCTTTGTCCTTGGAGTGTCTGGGTGAGAACAAAGCTTCAGTTTTACTCCCCTTGACAAACACCAGCTGTCCAGCCCAGGGCCCATCTATCTCCTACCTCAATTTCTGCATTTGGTGGCCATCAGAATGCTTTGAAGAACTTGATGAAAACTAGGGACTCCCCTTCCCTTTACCAAATATATATGTACGCACCAAATCTGGATTATATGATTTCAAGGGTTCAGAGACTCTTGAAACCTATTTGTAGACCTCCCCAAGGTAAGAACTATTCATCAGTTGACACAGCAAGCACCTAAGACTCAGGAAACACAGCTGCTGGTAGACAGGGTGGTCCAGGGCAGGGAGCATTCAACTGGCCGTCAAAAGTTCTCATCTGTTGTCACTCTTTAGGGAGCCAGGACAGCCTTGTACTTGCAAGAAGTAAACCGACTTGACCCGAAGCCAAATGTTTGACTCAAGGGCCACTTTGATCTAGCAACTCTGATGCAATGTGTCATAAATGGTGAGAAGGAAGGAGTGGGGGCGAGGATGGTATGAGTTCAGGGATGGAATGAAGATGTATGTCAAGTATTTTACTTGATGATTTTATAAAGGTTGGAAGCTTAATGGTTTTTAAAATAGTATGGAAAAATGTCCCTCTGACAAAATGCTCTTGTGCTAAAACAGCCGTGTCAAGTGCCTTCCACGTATAGTGAATGAAAGATTAGGACAAGCTTTGTGAGACAGGTGGCTGTTGATAGAATACAGTCACAAGGGTAGGAGAAGCCCAGACTTTGTTCCTGTGGCTTAAGGTATTTATTACATCCAAAGTGCAAATGCTCCCAGTAAGAGTATTACTTTGTCTTATCAGCCATTTACACTGTAGACAGAATTTTTGCCTCTTTCTTCTCCAAAGATGTTTTCTTTGTTTGTTTGTTTTTTATAGGAGGGTAGGGAGAGCATAAGAATGCTAGAGATTGGAGGAAGGGGCATAGGAGGGACTAGAGGCATTGAAACTGCGTTGAACA
Organism: Hippopotamus amphibius kiboko; assembly: GCF_030028045.1. Lineage (NCBI taxonomy): Eukaryota > Metazoa > Chordata > Mammalia > Artiodactyla > Hippopotamidae > Hippopotamus > Hippopotamus amphibius. The sequence goes on from NC_080189.1 coordinate 160,971,171, forward strand.
TGTCATGATTTCTATCAGGATTGATCCTGGTTTCAATTGAGGCTCAGCTGATTGAATTGATTAAATCGTTTGCCTCAAGGACAAATTCTGGCCATCTAAATATTAGTCCTGATTATCACTCCAACTTCAGTAAGTGTCCTGAGTTGAGATTTTATGTTATCAACATATCTTTATGCTTCGTGTGTGTGTGTGTGTGTGTGTGTGTGTGGCTTGAGACACCCAAGTAACGGGAGACATGGCTCAGCCTCTTCTGTGCTGTTACATTTCCACAGAGGGATCCCCCATTTTTGACAGTTGGTGACGTGACCCAAGAAGCCCACCTGTTAATGCCACTTACCCCAAGACAGGCACTTCCACCCCTTCCTTTATCCCTCACCAGGGTCCCCCAGCTGCTCCCCTGCTTCTTTCTTTGTTCCCCAGTCTACTTCCCACACAGCAGCCTGTGATCCTTTTACAGTGCAAGTCGACCACCTCACTCCTCCACTTAAAACCCTCTCCTAGCTTCTTACCTCAACCAAAACCCAAGTCCTCACCAGAGCCCACAAGACCCCATGAACTGTGGCCCCCACCTATCTATTTGACCGTCTGTCCTCCACTCTTCCTTTCAGTCTCTCTGCTCCAGCCACCCGACCTCTCTATGCCTTGAATGTACCAAGCATGTTCCTACACAGGGCCTTTGCACCTGCCAATCCCTGTGTCTGGGGGTCGCTTGCTCCAGATATTCATGTGACTCGTTTCCACACTTCTGTTCAAAAGTCACCTCCTCAGAGATGCCTTCCCTAACTGCCACCTCACTCTCTGTCTTGCTACCTTGCATGACTGTCTTCCGCACTGACTGTCTTCCCCATGGGACTGTAAACTTTAGCACTTTGGGACCTTGTCACTGTTCCTTTCCCTGTGCTTGGACCAAGTCCTGGCACGTAGTCAGGGCTCCAGACAGACTTGTTGAAAGAAGAAATGAATGAGTGGGTATCATCACCCCCAGACCACCCTCCATCCCTGCCTCCCCCCACCTCTCACTAACTTTCACAAAGGGGAGGAAGGGACTGCTGGATCTCAGGACCCCACAGGTTCCTTGTGATGTCTCAGATTTCCCAGCGCTCTGGCCAGGAGCAGGATTTTGATGACCGGGGAGAGGGTGGGGATATGTCAGCTTCCAAGGGAGTGAGTGTCTGGGATACAGAGGGAAGCTCCATCACAGGACTTGGGTCCAGGCTCCAAGGGGCCACTGAGTCCTGGATTGTGTGCCAGGGAGGCTGTGGGGATGGAAACAGGATTTGTCAGTAGTTTTGTGTTGTGGTTACCTGATTCACAGGGAGAGGGGCTGTGCCAACAGAGAAATTACATGATACAGACGTTGTCACTGTATGAGTCATCTGGCTGTTTTCCATCTGAGTTTGTACCCATTCCTGACTTGGTATTTCCCACGTTGTAATCACCCACATAGCAGCACCACCATTTCTGCAGCATCCATGAACTCTCTGCACTGTGACTTTACTTTTTTAAATTGAAGTATAGTTGATTTACAATGTTGTGTTAATTTCCGCTGTACTGCAAAGTGATTTAGTTATATATACATATACATTCTTTTTTTTTTTTTTTTTTTTTTTTTTTTTGGCACACGGGCTTAGTTGCTCCGTGGCATGTGGGATCTTCCTGGAGCAGGGATTGAACCCATGTCCTCTGCATTGGCAGGCAGATTCTTAACCACTGCGCCACCTAGGAGGCCCCCATATACATTCTTTTTTTAAATATTCTTTATCATTATGTTTTATCATAGGATATTGGATATAGTTCTCTGTGCTGTACAGTAGGATCCTGTTGTTTATCCATCCTATATACGAGGGTGAGTCAAAAATTATTCGCACGCTGGTTATATTAAAACTTCTATAAATTCTATAGCCAGCGTGCAGATAATTTTTGACTCACTCTCGTATAATAGCTTATATTTGCTAACCCCAACCTCCCACTCCATCCCTCCCCCAACCGTCTCCCCTGTGGCAACCACAAATTTGTTCTCTATGTCCCTGAGTCCCTTACTCTTTTGTAGATAGGTTCATTTATATCATATTTTAGGTTCCACAGATAAGTGATACCATATGGTATTTGTCTTTCTCTTTCTGACTTACTTTGCTTAGTGTGATAATCTCTAGTTGCATCCTTGTTGCTGCAAATGGCATTATTTCATTCCTTTTTATGGCTGAGTAATATTCCATTGTATATATGTACCACATCTTCTTTATCCATTCATCTGTCTATGGACATTTAGGTTGTTTCCATGTCTTGGTTGTTGTGAACAGTGCTGCTATAAACACAGGGGTGCATATATTTTTTGTTTTTCTGGGGGTTTTTTAATTTATTTTTTTATTGGAATATAATTGCTTTACACTATTGTGCCAGTTTTTGGTGTACACCAAAGTGAATCAGCTGTATTTATACATATATCCCCATGTCCCCTCTTTCCTGCCACTCCTTCCCACCCTCCCTATCTCAGCCCTCTAAGTCATCACCCATCATCGAGTTGACCTCCCTGTGTTACGCAGCAGCTTCCCAGTAGCTATCTATTTTACATTTGGTAGTGTATATGTGTCAATGCTGCTCTCTCATTTCGACCCAGCTTCCCTTCGCCCCACCCGCCCCGTGTTGGGGTGCATGTATCTTTTTGAATTAGAGTTTTGTTTGGATATATGCCCAGGATGGCATTGCTGGATCATACGGTAGTTCTATTTTTAGTTTTCTGAGGAACCCCCATACTGTTCTCCATAGTGGCTGTACCAATTCACATTCCCACCAACAGTGTAAGAGGGTTCCCTTTTCTCCACATCCTCTCCAGCATTTGTTATTTGCAGACTTTATAATGATGACCATTCTGGTGTGAGGTGGTACCTCGTTGTAGTTTTGATTTGCATTTCTCTAATAATTAACCACGTTGAGCACCTTTTCATGTGCCTATTGGCCATTTATATTACTTCATTGGAAAAATGTCTATTTAGGTCTTCTGCCCATTTTCCTATTGGGTTGTTTGTTTCTTTGTTGTTGAGTTGTATGAGCTGTTTGTATGTTTGGGAAATTAAGCTCTTGTCGGTCGGATCACTTGCAAATATTTTCTCCCATTCTGTAGGTTGTCTTTTCATTTTGATTACCGTTTCCTTTACTGTGCAAAACTTGTAAGCTTAATCAGGTCCCACTTGTTTATTTTTGTTTTTATTCCTATTGCCTTAGAAGACTGACCTAAGAACACATTGATATGATTTATGTCAGAATGTTTTGCCTACGAGCTCTTCTAGGAGTTCTATGGTGTCATGTCTTATGTTGAAGTCTTTAAGCCATTTTGAGTTTATTTTTGTGTATAGTAAGAGGGTGTGCTCTAACTTCATTGATTTACATGCTGCTGTCTAGCTTTCCCAGCACCACTTCCTGAAGAGACTATGTGACTTCGTTTTTTAAATCACCTTAATTTTCTTACTTGAATACATGGATTTGAAAAGGAAACTAGCAGATAAGGGAGACCAACAGGAAAGGTGAGAGCAGCCAGCCCAGAGGAGGAGCTGCCTGCAGAGGTGGGGGCAGAGGGGCGGGGGCAGAGCAGGAGGGAGGGGGCTGGGAGTGGGGGCAGGTCCCAGGGGCTGAGCAGAGGGAGGGAGGAGGTGGAAGGGGAGGGGCCACAGGGCCCTGGGAGGCGGGGCAGGAGGAGGGTGCAGCCTGGGACGGAGAGCTGGGCTGGGGAGGCTGTGGAGGGGAAGCTGAGGGACAGTGGGGTGGGGGTGACTTAGAGGTGCTGTGGGTGTGGGGTTCGGGGAGGTGTGGGTGACACAGGGTGGAGGCTACAGGAGGACCTAGGGAGGGCGTGGAGGAGAGGACATGGGCGGGGTGGGGGCAGGGGCGCTGGTGGGGGATGGGGTGAGACAAAAGCAGGCCCAGGAAGGGGCTGCTGGGGGAGGGGCGCGATGAAGGTGGCCCTAAAGAGCTAAGGGAGGAAGGCTGGGGATGCGGGGGAGAAAGTGGAGGCTGAGGGCACACACTGGGGAGAGCTGGGAAAGGGCTCGGAGGAAGGGCAGGGCCGGGGAGAGACGGGGCTGGGTGTCCCCCTTCCTGGGTGGGCCTGGCTGTCCTCCCGGGACTGGACAGTGAGTGTGTTGGCCTCGGCTGGGCGGCAGCCCCTGTGTTGCTCACGGCTGAAATGGGCTCACAAACGCCTCGTACGGGGACCCCTCCTCTAAAGGAGGTCCGTCAGGGAGTCTGTGGACCTGAAAGCCATCCGTGCTCTCCCGCTGGGCAGATAAAGGAGGTCTTGGGAGCACCGGGGACTAAGAAGCATGTTAAGGAAGAAGTTGTGGAGCGGGGATGGAGACCAGAAAGGTAGGTTGTCGCAGGGAAATCTGTAACAGCGAGAAGTCCCAACAGCAAGGACACCAAGCCGTGTGTGGGCTCTGGAGCCGTCTGCCGTCTCCACAGCTTACCGTGCGTGAGAAATTGGCCCAGGCAGCCTCAGATGTGGTTGTGGTCCCGAGTCATCACTCTGGAGAGCGTGGTGGTGTCTATTAGGAAAATGGAGGAGCTTCCAAGCACCAGGAAGAGGGGAACCAGGCACCGCCCTTCTAACAGCCCCTGATTCTCAATATGTATGAGTTAAGCATCATGGAAGGCACTGCTGGTTTATCTCCTGGTTGATGGCCCCTCTTTCTGGGAACTGTCCCTCCTCGACTCCAGTGTGGTCCCCGTGGAGCTGCCTCTTTTGCCCCCATGGTCATGGTTGATGGGTCTAGGACTGGGCTAGTGTTCTGGGAGTTTGTATTTAGGACAGAAAATCAGGAGAGCCTTTCTCAGGCAGCTGAAGCTGTCAAAAGGTGGAACTCTAGCTGGAGAAAGCTAGTCTTCAGGAAGAGACAATGAAAGCTAATATGCAGGATGCTATGAACTGTTTGTGTCCCCAAAATTTATATACTGAAACCTAACCCTCAAAGTGTGATGGTGTTAGGTGGTGTGGCCTTTACGAGGTGACTGGACCATGAATGGGATCAGTACCTTTATAAAAAAGACCCCAGAGAGATCCCTTGCCCCTTCTCTATGTGGGGACATGGCAAAAGAAGCCTTTTAGGAATGGGAAGGGGGCCTCACCAGATGTGGAATCTGCTGGCACCTAGAACCTGGGACCTCCCAGCAGTAGAACTGTGAGAAATAAATTTCTGTCATGTATGAGGGTGAGTCATAACTCCAGTTATAGTAAAACTTCTGTTGACCACACTATCTTATCAGCGCTTTCCGTTCAAGGCTACTATCTCCCCAGTCACTGCTGTGCCAGTGTGAACGTGCTGCATCTGCAGTGCGAGCAAAAATGGATGCTCCATTTGTGATTTGCACAAAAGAAAAGCAGCGTGCACTGATTCGTTTTTTTGTGGTCTGAGGGTGTGCACCTCCGCACACTTCTGCCCACACTGTCGACACTCTGCAGAAACTTCGTTTGGAGGTGTTAAAGCATCCTCCCTATAGTCCTGATCATGCTCCATCGGACTTTCACCTGTTTGTTCCCTTGAAAAGCAGCCCTATGAGGACAAAGATTCACTTCTGGTGCAGAAATGAAGACAGTGGAGCATTCATGGCTTGCAGCTTAGCCTAAAACATTTTTTAATGAGGGGATACGAAAGCTTGTTGACAGATGGACAAAGTGTATTGGAAAGCAAGGAGATTATGTCGAAAAATGATGTATTTGTCTTTTCTAAAAGTTAACTGAAGTAAATGCTACTTTCAGAGTGAGGGTAATTTTTGACTCACCTCCGTTTAAGGTATTTCCGTTACAGCAGCCCAGAGGGACTGAGACACAGGGAGGCTCGGAGAGGGAAAGAGTCCTGAGTGCCGTCCAGCCCCTGGTTGGGGCAGTGCCCAGGGAAGCAGCCGTGCTCTGCCCTTTCTGCCACTTGACTGGGCACCTCCTCCGTGAAGTTCATGAGCTCCCCCAGCGCCCTCAGAACACATTCTCTTTGCGCCTAAGCTGGTTCCACTTGGCATCTGTCCTTTGCAGTCAATAGAACAGTAAAAGGAAAAGGGGGATTGAAAAAAACTAGGCTGAAGTCAGGATTCTTGGTCTCCCCATCTGAGACACCAGGAAGCACTTTCAAGGCTGCTCAGAGCTCAGGGCAGCCGACGGCATCAACTGCAGGGACCTGACCCAGCTATTGACTTGGGAAAACTTAAGGGAATCCATAAATCCTTGGGGTTTTATTTTGGACTTGCTCGTTTCTTTCTAATTAATCTATTTATTCCCAGAATCAGGGTGAGCCTGAGGCAAGTGTCCACCTGAAGCCTTGAGGGGTGTGAATCCAAAGAGTGAAAGATGCGAGGAGTTACCTTCCATACAGTTGGGTTATGGGATTTTCATGGGAATGACGTCTGAACCTAGAGCAGCTTCTGGGACCTCTGGACCTTGCAGTGGCTCAGGCAGCTGCAGGAAGGGTGGGAGGCCCAGGAGGGAAGCAGGAGAGAAACGGGTGGGGGTGGGGATGGGGGGATAATTCAGGGCACTTTTCCTTTACAACTTGTCTCTCGGCAAGATTTCCAGAAGGAGGCTGTTCCTCTCCCTCTGAGGGCGTCCTCCCTCTGCCTCCCCTTCCCCATCCAATCCCGTCCAGCCCTCGCTCTCACTGCCCCCTGCTCCCCATCCTCCTGCTGTTTGCCTGTGTTCCGTTCGCAAACTCCATTCTCACCTGGGAGACCACAGCGGCCTCCTGAGAGCTCGCTCTGTCCCCTTGCTTACCCCCCATCCCAACTGGGTTCTCCAGGGAGCCGCCAGAACAACCTCTCCCCGTGACAAATCTGACCAAGTCCCTCATCTGCTTGAAACCTCTCAGTGGCTCCCCTTTGCTCTCAGGATCGAGTGAAAAGCCCCTGATGCTTCCTGCACCACTCGCGGCTGCCTCTCCCTCCAGCCTCACCCTCACCCTCCCTCTGCTCCAGACATGTGGACTTTAACTCCTTGGAAGGCCAGCTCCCTCCTGCCTCAGGGCCTTTGCATATACTGTTCCCACTGCCTGGAATGCCCTTCCCCTCTCTTCCATTTACTTAGTTCTCACTCTTTCTTAAGGTGTGCTTTAAGATCTAGCTCATCTGTCCTTCTTTACAAATTCTTACAAATAACCCTCACAGCACTTATTCCAATTTCACTTACAGGTGTGAGTGTTGATTGATGGCTGTCCTCCCAACTAGACCATAAGCTCTGTGCAAGGAGGGAGGGAACACATCTGTCTTGCTCACCCCTGGAGCCCAGCTCTGCCACAGGGCCTGGTCGAGTCTTACCTGCCCTTCAAGATTCTGTTGGAACATCTCTCTGAGGAGCCCCCTCTGGCTCCCTGCTTTGTCAACTGTGAACCAGCATGGATCTCTACCATGTGTTCACTGCACCGACTTGCAATGATGTGTTCACATATCTGTCTCACCTCTAGTCTGCGGATTCCCTGAGTGCAAGAACCACGGTCTTTGTTGTGTTGGTTTCCCTGACACCCAGCACAGCACCAGGCCTGTGGGAGATGACTGAGAATGAAGGAATGATTGTGAAGACGGCACCCCAAGCCTGAGAGTCTCACTATACAGCGAGGGGCCAGACAAGATGATTCTGCCTCTTCTCCACACTGCGGTTCCAACATCACATAACCCTGCCTGGTCAGCACCACTCTGCTTTGTCACCCCATGTGCCTTTAACTGTTGCCCAGGCAATCAACAAATCTCACTGCTAATGCAGTTCCTCTATTTCATTATGCAAAGAAAGCTTCGCACCTCTGGGCTTTCTATAGATTATGCAAAAAAAAAAAAAAAGGCATTTTAATATCTCCTTCCTCTTTGACTCATGGTTTTTGGTTAGGGCTTTCTGATATTTGTGGAGCAACTTTTCTTGGTTTTCTAATTATTAAGAAGTACTTAGAACATATAAAAGTGCCTGAAGAACAACACAGTGGATACCCAAGAGCAAACACAAGGAAGTAAAATGGGACCCAGGTACATGGCCTTTTCCTTAGGGAAGGGCCTATACCATTTGCAGCCTCTCCAGATGTAGCCGTGTGTTTCCAGGGACCTGAAAAGTTGATTTCAAACCATGCGCCCAGGGCAGAACCTGGCACTTCTATGTCCAGGCAGGAGGCTCTCATCCCATCCTCTCTTCTAAGGAGAAGGGGTCTCCCTCCTGCCTTCGGCCTCAGCAGGCCCTGCCTACATCCCCTTCAAGGATGGACTTGGAGACTCTCTGAACTGAGAGGACCCTAGAGGGGAAGGAATCCAGAATCCCCCTCGGCACAGGAGTGCCCCCAACCATCCTGACCATGGGCTCCATGAGGTGAGGGGGCAACACCCATGGAGGAGGCGTCTCAGGAAAGAAAAGGGCAAACAGAGCAGAAGGGAGCGCTCAGAACAAGCTGGACCTGCTTTCATTCATGCTGAGGCCTCTGGAGGGGGGCTCATCAGGAACTGCATCTCAAGAGTCACTTCAGTCACACCTTCAGGTCCCCACTGGGGGCCAGACAGCCAGCTAGAGGTTGGGGGTTGACTATGAATAGAAATGATTCATAACCTTGAGGAACTCACAGTAAATGGATGACTTACAGAGGAAAATAAACATTCAGGCAACAGTGAGACAGGGGCTACCATAAACGTGGACATGCAGAGTGCGGGGAAGCCTCTGAGTCACACTTGGGCGCAGGGGAAGGCTTCCTGGAGGAGGTGATGCTTGTCCTGCAGTCGTGCTAGGCATGATGTGTTCATAATGCCTGCTGGGAGCTGCAGGTGGGTCCACCCTCCTGGAGCCAAAGGTGGGAGTGAGCGGTGGTGGGAGAGGTGGCCAGAGCGACGTCACAAAGACCTGTGTGCCAGCCAAAGAGAAGCTTCTGCAAGCTAGAGGCGGCCACTGGAGGACTCAAGGCAGGGCAGAGGCCCGGAGGGACGCGGAGAGCCCTGGGGAGCCGTGTGATGGGGAACGGGAGGCGTAAGAACAGTGAGGAGGGCGGTGCAGGATCAAGGTGAGAAGCCATGAGGATCTGAGCTAAGGTGGTGAGGAGGTCAGCACCCAGTGGACAGAGTGATGGGTGCTTCTCAGGCTCTGGGTTTGGCTGACTGGGAGCTGGAGGAGCTGTTCATTGACACAAAGGATTCCAGTGAAGAAGCAGACCTGGGCATGGCTTTTGGATGCTGGGGCAGAAGTTGAGTCACAAATGGAAGGAATCAGACCCCCACAGAGTCTACAGGCCTGAAAGTCACTAGAAGCAGGCAGAAGGTCAGAGATGGGTCAAGACTTGGGTGTGGGTAACAGGGTCTCTGACACACACCCACTTTTCTGAGGTGACACCCCAGCACAACTTTGAAGGCTACAGCTCAACTGAAAAGGCATCCCTGAGGCTCCAGGATGGGAGTCCTGGGTGTTCATTTTGGCACCAACATTATAAAGTCCAGGATGGAATTGACCTCCCCCCTGGACATCACCTGTGGGCCTTGGTGAAGCAGCTTAATCTCCATTCAATTTGATTCCATCTTTAAATTTTAAAGTCTTTTTTTAAACAAAAGTTATATATAGTTTAAAAAATCAAATAGTCATGTAACAAATCTATCATCGCTTACCCTGCTTTCTTGGTCCTCTGGAATAACTACTCTCAGCCGCTAGCAGATGATTTTTTGGTATTACCTCCATAGCTCCGAGTAACACGGGTATTTTCAGACTGTCTGATTTTGTCCACGTCAGGCATTACCTGTTGACTTTCTAGTATGGCAGACGGGGTTTGGCTCTGCTCAGCCCAGCCTCATCGCCACCACATATGTGTGCCCGCTTCCCCTTCCCCCAGCCTCCCCGTATAGCTATGTCATATTTGATTACATCAGTTTTCAGTCTTCACAGCATTATGGCTGTGTTCATGCTGTTCACAACGGAGTCACTTATGTAACCGTGACCTTGTTCCCCTTTCCTCTGTAGCTTTTCATATTCCACCGGAGTTTAAAACCGCCCCCCTCCCTCTCTAGTTATGTTTGGTAATTATCACTAGTCCAGCCCTAACTCTCTCCCACTTCTGTAAACTGCTCTCTATATGTTCAAACACGATCTTCTCAGTGTCATCTGCTTGATAAATCTTTCCTGGAGTCTTTGATCAGCTTCAGTCTGAACAGGCTGTTTCTCTGCCTGGCTCATAGCCGTGCACCCGGGACGTTCCTTTACCACGATCTTGGTGAGTCCATCACCTGCCCTCACGTCCCCGTGTGCTGGATCTGACACCTTCCTCTCTCTAGGTTTCCTCCCTTGTTTCCGTGGAGCACTTCCTTTAGCAGCTTCCTGAGAGACGGGATATGCCACTACCTTTTACAAAACTATTCACATGTGAATATGTTTTATTCTTTTTTTTTTTTTTTTTTGGTAGTTAAGGTGTAGGATTCTAGGCAGGAAATGATTCACCTTTAGAAGGCATTCTTCTACTAACATCCAGTTTCCAGGCTTGATGACAACCTGAGGACATTCTGTACCTGTTTTCTTGAAAACGTTTTATGAAATCTGTTCTTATCTCTCTGAAAACTCATTGGATCCCCTCTTCATCCCAGTTTCCCAAAATTCCGGGGTGAGGTGGAATTCAGTTCAACTCTATGGACAGGTATTGAGAAAGGCGTGTGCAGTGAAGCTTCCCTCACTCAGGGAGGCAGGCTTACAGAGACCTGCACAAGAGCTTAGAGCTGGAACACACAGGAAGTGGGGGAGGAAAGGCAGACAGGGTGTGGCGGAGTGTGCAGTAGTACACATGTAAATTACACATATAAGATGTGTAAGGGCAACATTTTTGCAAATCCCAAATGTCAGTATATTTCGAGGGGGACTCATCCAGGGTCTCAACCTGATTCATCAGCCATTTAGCTTCCCCATGCCCTTCACGTGCTCCCTGCTCCCACACCTACAGCCCCCATGGCGGTGCTGGTAAACTTCAAGCTCAGTCCTACTGCCAGGAGTAGCTGTTGGCCTCCAGGGGGCAGGCTTCGCCACCTTTCTGCAGAGAGCCTGGAAGGCTTGAGTTCAAAGCCAAAGGTTCCCCTGCAGCATCCTGAGGAGTCAGCTGGGCTAGATCCAGGAACTAGGGCCCCTCTAAGGAAACAGTCCCTAAACTGTGCTTCTCTTTCTGCTTCAAGGTGTACCTATTGATACCGATAGATAGTGCCTATTGATACTGATAAGCACATATAGTGTAAGCTGCTCAGTAAATGTTTCTTCAGTGGATGAATACAGAGGATTTCTCTCAATGTAAAATCTACCTGAAATTTGTATACCTGTCCTCCCCTTGATGGGAATCAGCCAAGAGAGTACTTCCCAGGTGGCTGTCGGATTATCATTACTGAAAAGAATTGACACGTTATATTAATTAATTCCCACAACAACCCTATGAGGCAGGTAGTTTTAATCCTCAATTTACAGATTCAGAAACTGAAAGCCAAAGAGGTAAAGTGACTTGCCCAAGATCCCAAAGTTCATAACGCAGAACAGAGCTTCCAGTCCTGAGTCGACTGAATGCAGAGCTCACAATAGATCTGACTCGCTCCACACAAAAGTCAACCCCAAGTATCGCTTGAATCCCAGGTTAGACCCTTTGGAAATTGTCATCAAACTGAAGCACTGCCCCAGAGGAGCAGATGGGAGAGATGTGTGGAAGGGAACACAGGAAACCTGTCTCACTGTTGCTTGTTCTGATGTTAGTTAGCTGTGGGACTCTGATCACACCCTCTGACTCTGGGCCTCAGTTTCCAGATCTATAAAATGAAGTTAAGAATGTATCTGCAGAGTTTGGGGAGAGGACCATGGTAACCTAGGGAAAGAAACAGTGAGAGGTCTCAGAGGGCTTTCCAAGAGAATGGGGGTTCTGTGTTCCCTGGAGAAAGATGGGAAACACTGTTGGAATTGGAGAATAGGGGATGTGAAATCAATGTAAGACTTCTTAGGTGGGTATGAGTTCCCTCTTCAAACATTTCTTTATAATCCAAGGCCCCATCATTTCTACCACAAAATGGGTGCCTCCAAGCAGTGTTCCCTCTCTTGGGAACCAGTGGTTCTACCCCCACAGGGATGCTCAAACTTGGCTGTAAGTTGAGATCACCTGGGCAGCTTTAAACATGCAGATGCTGGGGTCCACCCTCAGAGATCCTGACCTGGGGTGTGGCAGAGGGGATTGGGAATGTGAAGCTTCCCCGTGTGATTTTATTATGCATCCCAAGTTGAGAATCAAGGCCCCAGAGCTCTAAATTCTTCAACTTTCCTGTGAAGATTTAAAAAGAAAACAAGGAGAAAGCACACGCCCCCAGCGGCTCTTTAATGTGCAAACAAACAAACCACGTAAAGGTCTTTTAAAATGCAGCCTCTAATTCAGCAGGTCCAGGGTGAGCCTGAGCTTCTGCCTTGGTGACAAGCTCCCAGGGGATGCCCACACTGCTGTCCCCAGACTGTGCCTGAGTAGCTAGGCTGCAGCTTGAATGAATATGAGAATGAGAATTACGGCTCTTTAGGTCTCCTGAGACTTTAAGAATTTGCTTCACTTCTATGAGGGTCAGGTTTTTGATCTATAAAATGCAGACAAATAGTAGCGCTTACATCACAGAATTCTTGGGATGCTTACATGAGGTAATGCAGTAAACATGGTTAGCACGATGTAGATGGTTGCTTTTTAATCGTTAGGATATCTGACACTCATGGAATGCTTACTGCCTGCCAGGAATTTTCCACATGCTTTCAGGTCTTAACTCATTCAAGCCTCAAAGCAACACTGTGAGGTAGGTACTATTATTTCATCATCCCTATTTTACAGATTTTCCTAGAAAGTGAGGTACAGAGAGGTGGCGCATCTTGATTTACAGAACACACCTAGAGCAGCTTAGCCAGGGTTTGAACCCAGGGAGGATCTGGGCTCTGATCCCTCCCAGGGCATATCAGTGCAGGCCTGACCTTCTGGAGGCCCTGACTTGAGGGCTTACCTTCTGGAATGGGCTGTGGACCAGCAGGCGGCAGCCTAGAGCTACATGGGTGCGGAGTCCATCTACAGCCTAAGCCCAGAGCCAGCGCTGTGCTGGGCATTTCACCACAAAACCGCCACTGCGTCTTCAGCATCTCCTAACTCCCCTCTCTTTCCCACCCTCAAGTCCTCGCCTGGAGGTCACCCGGGGATCCACCAGGAAAGACGAGTCCTATTAAACAGGTTCAAATCTGACTGGCCCAGAATAAGATCAGGTTCGCACTGAAAGCAAGGAGCGAAGCGAGTTTTCAACAAGTCGCCTTTACCCCGGGAGCTCAACCAGCCCGGGAAATCTACAAATCTTTCTTTACACCCAAAGTCCAGCCAGGGTTGGGAAGCCCAGCCAAGTGGAAAAAGTTGGGAATCCCTCTTGGATACCACAGAGCAGTTTGGAGGCGCCGGGCATCCGTGTGGGCGCGCAGGGAATGCAGACCCGGCACGGAGAAGGCTCTATTTAGCGGATTACCTCGGAAGGACCGAGGGGATTTTCTTGCGGAGTCCCCCGAGAGGGGGCAAATGAATTAGAGGCGCAGTGCGCGGGTGGGGGTTAACTGGGCGGTTTCCATGGTGCCCGGGGCGTGGGGGAGGAATGCACCCGCAAGCGGTGGCGAAACAACTGTACTGCCCGGCCAGCGGCTGGAGAAGGCGGGCGGCTGTGGGGGCGGGGGCGGGGGCGGGGGTGGGGTGGGGGGTGGGTCGTGGGTGGGGAGGCCGCGTGGGGCGGGGGCGGGGCGGTCACGTGCGCTGGAGAGGGCAAGGCCGCAAATCGGCCGGGGAGCGACCGGAGTCGGGCGGAGCGCTGCGCGAGTTGAGAACTGTTTCCAGGACCGAGAGGCTGAACGTGGGCAGACGCCTCGGGAGGAGTCAAGGCACCGGCGGCCAGGATCAGGCTGAGGCGTCTGCAGCTGGGGGACAGCAATCAGGGTCAGAGGACGCCAAGGAAAAGTGAGAGCAGAAGCTTGGAGGCGAGCGAGCGAGCCCCACTGGCGCCTTTTACGCAGGCTGGGGACTCCGTTTATTCCTCCGGGGCTGGCCGGGCAAGTGCTACGTCAGCTCTAGGAGACCAGCCGACGCCACTGTCCCTTAAGTCGACTGGAGTCCTCAGCACCTGTCTAGGGCGCCAGGAGAGGCCGTGGTCATGGTGAGTGAGGATCCTAGCCAACAAGAGCGTGATGGCACCCCTTCGCAGACGTCCGCACTCCAGGAGAACCCCAGCGTCTCGGCCCACCCCAGCGTCTCGGCCCACCCCAGCGTCTCGGCCCACCCCAGCATCTCGGCCCACCCCAGCGTCTCGATCCACCCAAGCGTCTCAGCCCACCCAAGCGTCTCGATCCACCCCAGCGTCTCTGCGTACCCCAGTAGTTCGGCCCACCCCAGTACCTTGGCTCAACCCAGTGGCTTGGCCCAGCCCAGTACCTCCGGCCCTGAGGACCTCAGCATAATCAAAGTAAGCAAGCGCCGATGGGCGGTGGTCCTGGTGTTTAGCTGCTACTCCCTGTGCAACGCCTTCCAGTGGATCCAGTACAGCTCCATCAATAACATCTTCATGTCCTTCTACGGGGTCAGTGCCTTCACCATCGACTGGCTGTCCATGTGCTACATGCTGACCTACATCCCTCTGCTCCTGCCAGTGGCCTGGCTCCTGGAGAAATTCGGCCTGCGCACCATCGCCCTCACGGGCTCCGCTCTCAACTGCCTGGGGGCCTGGGTGAAGCTGGGCAGCCTGAAGCCACATCTCTTCCCCGTCACCGTGCTGGGCCAGGTCATCTGCTCCGTGGCCCAGGTCTTCATCCTGGGCATGCCCTCCCGCATTGCTTCTGTCTGGTTCGGGGCTGATGAGGTGTCCACAGCCTGCTCCGTAGCTGTCTTTGGCAATCAGGTGGGTCAAGGAGCCGGTGGTGGTCACTGTGGAATGCAGTGTGTTCTTGTACCGAACTGCCTCACTGTGTGCAGGCTGCAATTTTCTGACTTCAACAGTGTCTGTGACTCTGGGTGACTGTGGCTGGGTGTGACTGACTGGTAGTGTGAGTGAGTGATTGTGACTGGGTGAGTGTGTAAGAGAAGTGGGGAAACAACAGGAGGGGCCTTTGCTGTCACCCATGCTTTCTCCTCCACCAGCAGGAAGGGTGCTTCTGGAACACACGCTGTCTTTATGATCTCATGATCTCATTCCCAAACTTACGTCGCTACCTTGGACCTGTCGCTTCCAGAAAGCTTTTCCTTTTCAGGGAGCAGTCCCTGGGTGTCAGACTATTCTGTGTCATCAGAAGGTGGCAGGTGCTTTTTTCTTGTCCAACCAGCCTTAGAGCGCAGCATCTCCAGCACCACATGGAAAGGCAGAGCGGGCCCTGGTGGCGTTGGCGCTGCTCTCATCTTCTTTGTACACAGCTGAAGCCAGGACAGTGGGAACAGTGCTTTGTGCCAACCTCCCTCCCTGGGGTTTAGAGCCAAGTCCAGGAGGATGGAGTCAAATACTTGCTCTGAATTTCCAAGGCCTGGAAACCTTGGAAAGGCCTGGAAAGTTCATATCTTAATCCTTTGTCTTTCCTTCTTTTTTGAAGGAGAATCTCAAATTCTCTGCATCTCGGTGCGGATATGACCCAGAAAGGACGGCATGTTGTGAGTCAGATTGCTGTCTCCAAGAGGTTGAAGCAACTATTTACAGGCCTTTCTTTATCTGGACTGCTGCCTGGGGTCTCACTTCTTCCCAAGCACGTGCAGTTGTGGCTACGCATTTAACAAATGATCAGTAACCCTTAGTTCTTGTAGGCCTGTTTGGTCTTACCTTTTCGTTACATTTAGAGCATTTAAGCTTTCATTTAGAAAGTTCTTATTTGGGTCAGAAATTCCCAAACTTCTCTAAAGGTAAATTTCCATTCTGTTCATCTTTACCACCAGAAAGCTAACGAGCTAAATTTTTTCTGGCCAGTAAGTCCTGCCACTTGGGTAATAATGTAAGCATTCAGTGAAAGCAACAGACAGGCCTTCTCAGCACAAACAGGCAACATAAAATCCTTTACCCAGTTTTATTTAACCTGTGGCTTTGAATGTTCAGAAGATTGAATGGACTTGAGGTCTGAGGATGAGATAAGTTGGATCTTTTTGTTCAGGGCAATTAAAAAAATAGGTATTGAGGGTGACATTTACCAGCCCCCTATTCTCGAAGGTGATGTGACTGTGACTTTGAACACCTCCATTGCAGCTTTGCTGGTGGGTTTGGCATTATTGGATGTTTTCTTTATTGGAGGATAAAGCTGGGGAGCAATGGGCAGGACCTTTCAAGCTTCCAGAGGGTTAAATCTCCCTATTCGCAGCCCCAACAGAATTCAGACAAGGTCACTGCAATCCCAGACCCATTGTTTGGGGAGAGCAGGAGCGCTGACTTGACCCCCAGGTGGCCTGGTGAGATCAGAGAACCCAATACTTTTTTTGTTAACAATGGAGCAAAAACGAATTGGTTTTCAGACCCCTCCGCACACACCTGTGAGGGAACTTAAAGCCAAATATATGTTTAAAATTTACTAAGAATAGTTACTCATTCACCACCCCAACTCCCCACCAAGGTCAGAAAATGCTACGAATTTTACATTTAAAAACACCCTGACCAAAAAAAAAAAAGATAAAAAGAAACACCCTGAGCATATATTTGTATCACGGAGCCATCAATTTAGTGTGTTCTTTTAGGTTTAACGCACTGTGCTAATTTAAAAAAAAAAAAGAATTAACGAAAAGCTGAATTGTTTCCGCTTCCTCACGTAGAGGTGACTAAGTTTGGTTCTTGGTGTGCATTTTAACCTTTCTGAGTAAAGCATGACTGAATGGAGGAGAAATATTAACAGAACACCTTGAGCTTTGCAGCTTAGAGGAAAAAAAAAAATAGAGGCTCCACAAAGCTGTCTAAACAGATTGCAAGCATCTTTCCAGAGAATAACTCTTCATGGCCGCAAACTTTACACTAATCAGCCAAACCCCTGTTCCCTGGTAATTCTGACCTCTCTCTTCTAGGGCTTCTGGTATGTTCCATGAGGCACCATTCCCTGCTTGCCTAAATCCAACATTCATTCCTTCACTCAACTTTGCATTGATGCAGTGTGCTAGGGCTACAAAGAATCCTTGCCTTCACAGAGTTCTCCTACCAGACTTTTA
Organism: Hippopotamus amphibius kiboko; assembly: GCF_030028045.1. Lineage (NCBI taxonomy): Eukaryota > Metazoa > Chordata > Mammalia > Artiodactyla > Hippopotamidae > Hippopotamus > Hippopotamus amphibius. The sequence goes on from NC_080189.1 coordinate 160,988,321, forward strand.
AATTGCACCAGGCACCAACATTCAGGTTAGAAAAAGCACACACACAAGAAGCAACCAGATGAGAGTATAGAGGATTTGTTTTCAGTTCTTTACGAGGTTTTTAGTATCTTCTTCTTGTCACTGCTATGGGAAGATTGAAGGAGAAGGAAGCTAATATCTGTCAAACACCTATTATGTGCAAGGCACGTTTTCATCCATTATTTAATTTTTTTTTAACCTTTGAGGTGGGTAGGGTTGTCCCTGTTGTTACAGGTGAGGAAATTGAGATCCAGGTAAATGGAGCAGTTTTATCCAGGGTCCTGCTGGTGCTGAGTGGTAGAAAGGAGGTTTGAAGCCAACTCCACCTCCAAAGCCCCTGTCAGTGGGCCGTTATTGAGTCTTCAAGTGGAGAAAGTGTATATTTAAAAAAAAGAAGGCAGGATTCTGAGTTTCGAGTTTGGGCTCTGTGTCTCAAGGGTTGTGGGTGGCCGGTGGTGGTAAAGTGTCCAGCGGATTCTCTAGAAGTTGAGAGCTAGCATCTGTCTTCTGTTTTGAAGTTCCAAGCATTAGCATTGCCTCCCCACCTGCCAGTTGCTGAGAGGCTGGTTCGGCCTCTCTGAGCCTCAGGAAGGTGGGGCTCCAGGCTCTGGGGAGAAGAAACCAGTGGATCCTGACTGGCGCAGGAGTCTTGGACTGCAGCTGGGGCACTTCCCTGTGACCATCACACAGGTGGTAGCAGCCTGGCAGTGTTAGCAACACTGGTTCTATTGTTTCCAGGGAAAATGATCTGTATGGGGTTTTGAGTGATGTGGACACATTGTTACTGAGCAAGCCTGGGAAGAGAGCCTTGTGTGAGAGTCTGGTGACAGCTTGGTGGCATGTTGCGAGGGAGATGTGGGAGCAGGAAGAGATCTTCAAGGCAGCTCCAGCCCCGATGAGAAGCCTCCAGCACTGAGACCAGAAGGGGACTTCCTCCAGGACCCTTGGGCAGGTCATAGGACAGCACCACCCAGAAAAAGACTGGAGAGAATCAGTTTGCTTTTCGAGGTAAAGGAAATACAGTCACCTGGGAATTCCCTGGCAGTCCAGTGGTTAGGACTCTGAGCTTTCACTGCCATGGCCAGGGTTCAATCCCTTGCCAGGGAACTAAGATCCCGCAAGCTGAGGAGCACAGCCAAAAAAAAGAAAAAAAAAAAAATACAGTAGTCTTACAGAATCAGTTCTGCAGCAGTCACAGTGTATCTGTTATAATAGAAATCTAACAGAAGCCACAAATGCAAACCATATATGTGACTAAATTTTCTAGTAGCACATGAAAAACAGGTAAAATGTGAATTCTTTACAAAAGTAAAGAGAACAAGTGAAATTAGTTTTAGAACTATATTTAATTTAACTCAGTATATCCAGAATAGTATTTCAACATGTAATCAATATAATAAAATTACTAACAAGCTGTTTTACATTCTTTTTCCATGATGAGTCTTTGGAAGTTGGCATGTATTTTACACTTACAGACTAGCAACATTTCCCACCATGTCTGGAACAATGATGCTAATTGTAGGGGAGGTAAAAGTTTTCCTTGACCGTCTTAGAGTCCCCAGCTAAAAATTGAATTGACAAAGTCAAATTAATAAGAGAAAATTGTCCGTAATTATTTAGTATAAGTGTTAGGTGACATAGGAGAGTTTGTAAGGAAGTGAACAGCTGGGCTTGTGCACTTTTCTGCCAGGTTTGATGGAGAGTGGACAGAGGCGGAGGAATGTGATAGGTTAAGGGGTCTGAGGTCATGGTAGAACCTGGGGGGCACTGAGCAAGGCCTGTTTGTCAGGACTCTTGGAGGCAGTGCCCCTTTATCTTCAGAGGCAAGGGTGCTCCCTTCTGTGTACCGGGAGGGCATCTCCCACCAGAGGGCTTTAAGGCTTGTTTCAGGGAAGAAGGGGGAATGCGGGGAGAAGGTCAGAGTGACTTTCCTGCTTTTCAATTCTCTCAAACTCCTTCAGCTTAAAATATTCACTGTACAGAGGTACCGTATTTGGGGGTATTATGTCCTGAGCCCCATCATATTTCAGGCATTTGCACGTCAGGTTCTAACAGATAGAGATGGACTCTAGGAAAGTGAGTCCTGTCTGGAGGAGGTCGTGTTTGCCGGACTGACCGATCATCTGTCCCCCAGCGAGGCTGGGTGTTCCTGAGGCTGCCTCAAGAGTCCAGGTCATGAGGTCAGTGGTCAGCTCATCTTGTTGCAAATTCCTGGGCACTTGGGTGTGTTAAAGTCCAGGCTTATCAGTCTGACTGTTGCAATGTCAGAGAAACTTTCAAGGTCTGAGCGACGCGTCCGGGGAGGTGAAGGCAAGCTCCTGTGTGCTTTCTTGTGTTGTCATTGTCAAGGCACATGAAGCACCTGCCCGCGTGGCTGACCACTTGCTGGGCTCCCCTACTGACCGGAAGAGAGGACCAGGCAGGGGCTGAGAGCAGAGCAAGGCTAGTGGAGACTGCAACGAGAAAGGGTAGAGCCAGGACCAACCCTCAAATGCTCATAGGGGCAGCCAGGTTATAGAAAGTGTGACAAAGGAGAAGGGACACTGCGTGTGGAGGGGTCACAGCATCGTGAGAGCATGTCCCAGCTGAAGGTGGCAGCTGCTTCAGCCTCCGCCAACTGTTCATATACACAGCATGAGCAGTGTTGTCAGACCAACTCATTTGTTTTTTTCTTTAAAGAGAAACCAGAAATCCAAATTTTTATGTAAAATATGTTTTTTTACATTGTGGTAAAATAGACATATTTATAATTTTGACCATTCATAAGTGTACAATTCAATGGCATTAAATAGTTTCACAGTGTTGTGTAAGAATCACCAGTATCTATACCAAAAACATTTTTTATCATCCCCAACAACTCTGTACCCATGAAACAGTAACTCCTCTATAACCTCTATTCTATTTTCTGTCTCTATTAATTTGCTTATTCTAGGTACTGATTATAGCCAAAATCATGCACTATTTGTCTGTTTTTGAAATGTTGAGATCTGTTTTTTAAAATGCTGATAAAACCCAAAACTTTATTTTATTATTATTATTGTTATTTTTCATGTTTGAAAGTTGTGGGTCAGATAAAACTTGTAGTTTGAAACTTCTAGGCGAAGTAAAGTGGAACTGAATTCTAGTTCTGGTTTCTCCTTCATTGCAAAGCCCTCACCAAAGACGCAGGCAGGTCGATGAGCTCAGAGGCTGATGACTCTGGGACGGAAACTAGACCAGTGCTCCCCCCAAATGGTCACCATTTGCCTCACCTGTGGGGCCAGGACAAAAATACAGATGCCTGGGCCCTCACCTGGACTTCCTAATGAGAGTCCCTAGGGGAGGGGCCCAGGCTCGTGATCAGACTCGAAGTCGCTAGGAGAGAGGAGCAGCGTGCCCTGGGAAGGCGCCCTCCCGCTTGGAGCCAGGTTCTTGTCGGGGCTGGTGTGTTTGTGCTGCTGTGTGATGGTCCAGTTCCCAGGTGGATGCAGCTGGGAGCTCAGCCACTCACTCTCCAGACTGAGGGGAGAAGATGGGCTTGGGGTGGGGCTCGTAATTCTGATTCACTTAAGCTTCTGAAAATATACTCAGAGCCCTGGGGGTCTGGGTGAGGGCAGCCCTGAAGGCCTGTGAGGTGGAGGCATAGCAGAAGCTCCTAATCCTTCTGTTTCTTGGACCTTCAACTCTGTGCACCGCATGGGAGGAGGCCCAGGGGGAGGCTCCGGTTGGCCTGGCCTGACTTCGGTCTTGGCCGTGTTGCCTTGGCAGGCATTCTTCAGGGCCTGACAATTGCGTGGCATCAAGCGTGAGTGTTCAGTTTAGCATCCAGGACCCCTCCTCCCTCGCCCTTCCTACCCAGCCTGTCGCTTGTTCCCTCCCAGTCTTGTCTCTTCTCTGGTCGGTCCGGCTCCTTAATTCTCTCCTTGAAGATACACTGCTTGGAGGTTAAGCCTAAGTCTCGGAGAGTGACATCAGTAGAGGGTGAACCAGGAAGCTCCAGACCCTTGTTCCTGCACAGAAACATGAAATGAACTAGGAACTGGCTAAAACATCTTCTCTATGGGAGTTCTGGAAATCAGAGATCTATAGCTACCAAGCAAACACCGCACCAAGAAAAAGCCGCATTCAGAATGGTAGAAAGTTTCATGACTGTTCTACTCACCCTTGCCCTGACCCCACCCACCTGCTGTGCCTCCCAGTACCCGGTTCCTTTCTGCAAACTTGAGAACAGCAAAGCAGACCAAACGTGCAACGTTTTAAACCAGTTGTGTTTCTATACACTAACAATGAACAATCCACAAAGGAAGTTAGGAAAACAATTCCACTTACAGTAGCATGGAAAAAAACACTTAGGAATCAATTTAACCAAGGAGGTGAAAGACCTGTACACTGAAAACTATAAATGTTACTGAAAGAAATTAAAGGAGTCATAAATAAATGGAAAAACGTCTGTGTTCATGGATTGGAAGATCCAATATTGTTAAGATGTCAATACTATGCAAAGCAGTCTATAAAATCAGTGCAATCACTATCAAAATGCTGATGGTGTTTCTCACAGATGAAGAAAAATGCATCCTAAAATTCGTGTGGAAGTTTAAGGGACACTGAGTAGCCAAAACAATTTTGGAAAAGAATCACAAAATTTGAGGTCTGACACTTCTTGATATCAAAATGAATAACAAAGCTACAGTAATCATGACAGTGTGGTACCTGCATAAAGACAAACAGACAAATGGAATAAACCCTCATATATATATATAGTCAAATGCTTTTTAACAAGGGTGTCAAGACCATTCAAGAGGAAAAGGACAGCCTTTTTTAAAGGCTTTTTATTTTTATAGCAGTTTTATTTTATTTATTTATTTTTATAAGTTTCTTTATTGGCTGTGTTGGGTCTTCGTTGCTGCACGCGGGCTTTCTCTAGTTGTGGTGAGCGGGGGCTATTCTTCATTGTGGTGCTTGGGCTTCTCATTGCAGTGGCTTCTCTTGTCAAACATGGGCTCTAGGCACTCAGGCTTCAGTAGTTGTGGCACATGGGCTCAGTAGTTGTGGCTCACGGGCTCTAGAGTGCAGGCTCAGTAATTGTGGCACACGGGCTTAGTTGCTCCGAGGCATGTGGGATCTTCCTGGACCAGGGCTCAAACCCATGTCTCCTGCCTTGGCAGGCAGATTCTTAACCACTATGTCACCAGGGAAGCCCTTTGTATAGCAGTTTTAGATTCACAGCAAATTTAAGAGGAAGGTACAGAGATTTCCCGTATATTCCCTGCATCTGCTCCTGGTATAGCCTCCCCCGTTGCCAACATCTCCCACCAGAGTGGTACACTGATTACAACTGGTGAACCTACGTGGACACATAATTATCACCAGTCTTTTCAACAAATGGTATTAGGAAAAGCTATAAAACTCTTAGAAGAAAACATAAGGGAAAAGCTTCATGATATTGGCTTTAGCAGTGATGGCAGTGTTTTAGATGTGACACAAAGCGTCAGCAAGAACAGCAGCAAAAAATTGGACTACATGTAAATTAAAAATTTTTGTACATCAGAGGACACTATCAAGAGAGAGAAAAGCCAGTCCATGGGATGGGAGAAAATATTTGCAAATCATATATCTGATATGGGGTTAATCGCCAGAATATATAAAGAACTCCTGCAGCTGAACAATGACAAAAACACAACCCAATTTAAAAATGAGTCAAGGACTTGAATAGACATTTCTCCCCCCAAAAAGGATACATAGACGATCAACAAGCACATGAAAAGAAGCTCAACGTTAGGAAATGCAAATCAAAACTACAATGAGATGCCACTTCATACCTCTTAAGGTGTTTGTCAATAAGAAAAAAGAAAAAGAAAAAAGTAAGGAATGTCAGGGCTTCCCTGGTGGCTCAGTGGTTAAGAATCCACCTGCTAATGCAGGAGACACAGGTTTGAGCCCTAGTCCGGGAAGATCCCACATACCTCAGAGCAACTAAGCCCATGTGCCACAACTACTGAGCCTGCTCTCTAGAGCCCACGAGTCACAACTGCTGAGCCCACGAGCCGCAACTACTGAAGCCCTCTTGCTTAGAGCCCGTGATCTGCAACAAGGGAGGCCATGGCAATGAGAAGCCCGTGCACCGTAATGAAGAGTAGCCCCACTCTCTGCAACTACAGAAAGCCAGTGCACAGCAATGAAGACCCAACGCAGCCAATAAATAAAAGAAATAGAGTTAAATAAATAAATAAATTGTTTTTTTTAAAAGTAAGGAATGTTAGCAAGAACGTGAAGTTAGAACCCTTGTGCATTGCGGATGGGAATGTAAAATAGTGCGGTCACATGGAAGACAGTATGGAAGTCCCTCAAAAAATTAAAAATAGAATTACCATATGATTTAGCAATTCTACTTCTGGGTATACACCCAAAAGAACTGAAAGCAGGAACTTGAACAGATATTTGTACACCCATTTTTAGCAGCATTCTTCACAATAGCCAAAAGGTGAAAGCAACTGAAGTGTTCATCTATGGATGAATTGATAAACAACGTGTGATTTGTACATACAGTGGAATATTATTCATTCTTAAAAAGAAAGGAAATTCTGACACATGCTACACATGGGAACCTTGAAGACATTATGCTGAGTGAAATAAGGTAATCACAAGAAACAGATGCTCTGTAATTCTACCTATGTGAGGTATTGAGCTTTTTTTCTGACACCAACCAATTCTTCAGTTCTCTAACACCAGCTGGGTGTCCTACAATTCAGTTCAGTTCAACTCTGACACTAACCACTTGGAGTTAGCCCAGACCCCACAAGCTAAGGGCTCAGTCCCGCAAAACTGTCTCCACTGAAGATGCCATTTGCAAGTCCCCGGGGCCACCCATACTTCTCACTAACTAGCTATACGTTGGGGATTCCCACGAGCCCTACTCAGGTTCTAAAACTTGCTAGAATGGCTCAGGGAACTCAGGGAAATACTTTATGGTTTTTCCTGGTTTATTATAAAGGTTACAAGTCGGGGACGGCCAAGTGGAGGCGATGCCAGAGCCCCTCAGGGGTGCCACCCTCCCAGCACTTTGATGTCACGTGTTCAGCAACTGGAAAGCTCACTCATGTCCTTCTTCAAGAGTTTTTTTCTAGAGCTCAATTTCCAGCTGCCTTCCTGTTCTCGGGTGGGGGGAGGGTGAGGCTGAAAGTTCCCAAACTCTAATCACTTGGTCTTCTGGAGACCAGCTCCATCCTGAGGCTTTAGGGGGCTTCCATGGTAAGTCACCTCAAAGCATAAACTCAGGTGTGATGGAAACCGGATCCTTATGAATCACAAAGGACCCTCCTACCACTCAGGAAATGCCCGGGGTTTCGAGCTCTGTGCCAGGAACCAGAAACGAAGACCAAATATATTTTTATTATACCACAACTACCTCAAGTAATCAAAGTAGAATGGTGGTTGTGGGGGGCTGGGGGAGGAGAGAATGAGGAATTAGTGTTTAATATGTACAGAGTTTCCGTTTGGGAAGATGAAAAAAGTTCTGGAGATGGATGGAGGTGATGGTTACACAATAATGTGAAAGTACTTAATGCCACTGAACTGTACAGTTAAAAATGATTAAAATAGTAAATGTTATGCTATATATATAGATATAGATAAATAGTTTTTTTTTTTTTACCAGCAAAAAAAAAAAAAAAAGATACACTGCTTGGGAGGTGTTTCCTCTGGCTGGGTACCTGGTACCTGCTCACCCTGCCATCATCCCCTCAGTCTCCGTGCTGGAGAAAGGTGACCCTTGCCCTTCTGTGTGCTTGCTGGGTTTCCGTGGATACTGGCCTTTTGTTTTCTGGGGTTTGGGTTTCCCCCTCTTTCCTAACTTTTCTCCTGTCCTCTTCCCCTCTTCCTCTACCTCCTCTTCCGCCTAAATGGGAAACTTGTCAAAGGACTAGAACCTTGACCAATATATTTCTCCCATGTGTCAAGGCTCTGGGCATAACAGGCACTTACAAATGGTGGACAAATTAATAAACAGGTGTTCCTTTCCTGAAAGGAATTAAGGTCACCACTCAGCTGAGAGCTCAGGTGGTTGCGGGAAGGGACTCATTGTTTTCCTGATGTGACTCAGTCTTCCTTCTTCAGTGGAAAAACCTAGTCAGTCCTTACAGGGTGACTTGAACTCTGCTGAACCCAGGGTGGTTGAGAACACACCTTTAGCTTTGCTGTGTACCCTTGGACCAGACCCTTAACTTTTTTAACTATTGGCTGCTTCTGTAAGATGGAGATAATATTGGCAACTGCAAAAGGTGGAGAGGAGTAAGTGAGACAGTAAGTGGAGGGCCCAGAGCGAGCGTTTGTCTGCTAAATGGAGAACAGGTGCTGTCACTACTATATCATCAAGAAAGGTAACAAGCTGCCGATCTAGGAGAGGCCAACACTTAAATGCTCATAATATCACCCTGTGGCAGGCTTCAGGGTGCATGTGCACAGGACATTCAGCAGTCACAGCATGTGGAGGGACACACCCCAGAGTGTGTGTAGGAGGAAGCCAGCAGGACCGCTTCGCTGAGGAGGTGATGGTTATGAGCGGATTCTCAACAAGTGAAGTGACCAGGAGTTGAGTGAACCGGGGAAGGTGGGCCTTTCTGGAAGTTTCCAGGCAGTATCCTGATGGGGACTTGTGCCTCGAGAGCTACTCAAACTAAGAGCCGTGCCGGTGCCGGGAGATGGTGTTATCGTTCCAGTGTGTGGCTGATGAGACCCGCTGTCTGTGGTGAAGACTTTGGGGTCTCAGGGATGACCTAGGTACTGGGCCAGCTCCCACCCCCACACATCAGACCTTAGTCTTACAAACCTGAGACTCTGCTGAAGGAAGTGGGGGTGCCCAGGCTTATCAGGTGGACACAGCCGTTTTCCACTGCCTGACTCTTGATCTTTATCCAACAACACTGTTAACAGGATGTCCTTCCCTTGCCTTCACCTCCCACAGCCCCCAACATCAAACAGCCCCGTGTGAATTGGTTGGCTCCCCATCAGGGATGGTGAAGAACTATAGGGCTAAGGTGAAAGCGGGTGTTTCCTCCTTTTTCTTTGTTCTCTGTCTCCTGACTTCTGTCTAGCACCATCCCAAACTGAACCCAAGGGAGCATCTCCCTCTCTTTGCTCTTCAGGACGAAGGACCTTTGTCTTTGCTGAGTCATTCAGCGGTCGGAGGTATCCTGCAGGTTCTGGCAGCCCGTCCTGGCTCTTCTGCGTCCCCACCATATTCCAGGCATCTCTCCTTTTTTATGCTTTGCAAAAACTGTAGCTTGGCCTCTGAGCCCCACACAGTTCAAGATGAGGTCTTGCCCCAGCATGAGGGCAGAGAGCACCAGCACTGTGTGTGTTTGCAGGAGGGGGATGGGAAGGAGCACTGGCTTTCCCTTGCTTACCAGCTTCTCGGGGATTAGACAGTGTGTCTCGGAACCACAAGTGGAGTGGTGTTCGCTTTGGCTCCCATCCGATTTTTTCTCTAGAGAGCAGGTGAACACAAGCTCCTTTCAAGCTCCAGGAGATCACTTTTGATTGGACAACCCTGCCACCTGCAGAAGGGAGGGGTGCAGAAGCTGGAGCAAGGTTGGGGGTTGTTTTTGTTTCGCTTTTTCTTCCCCTTTTTCTCTCCCCTGGAAATTCCTGAGTTCTGCCCCACATTGCAATGTTGATATGGCTGGGTCTCCCCTGCTGGTCTGGAGGCAGCTGCCTGTGCGCAGGCCCATTTGCTGTGCCCATCAACTCAGAAAAGGAGGAAGTGAGCCGCCATGTGTCATGGCGTTACAGCAGGGTGCATCGCAACAGGCTGTTTGTTTGGGGTGGTGGCTGCCCCTTGAGCAATCCTCCCCTGCTCAGACCTTTATCCTGAGCTTCCTTTTTGGCACTGGATGTGTCTGTGGAGCCATTCAGTGAACTCAGAGGCCCATTGCTTCTCTACCAAGGAGCAAGGCAGGAGTATGCACCGGTCCCACCATCTGTCCCTGCCTGGGACGCCAAGGGAAGCCAGCAGCTGAGAACTAGCTCTTGATTTCTGTCCTTGGGGCCGTGGAGGTCAGTTGTTTTGAAACGTGCTCCCGGAAGCTGCAGCACCAGCAGCACCTGGGGTGCAGATTCCTGGGTACCAGGGCAGATCCGAGGAAGTAGTATCTCCGGGGGTGGGGCTCTGGAACCTGTGGTTTTGATACTCCGCCAGGGATTGTGATGTGCCCTGAAGTTGGAGAACTCCTGGCATGGTAGCCATGGGACCTCCACCTGTCTCTGCTGGCCCTGGTGTTTGGGGCCTCCGGCTGGACACCTGTTCTCTTTGGGCATCAGCTTCCTTATCTGTAACAAGGAAGCCAGCCTCACAGGGTGGCCACTCAAGTTAAATGGGTTGTGAAAGCTCCTGAGCCAGACGCGCCTCTGCAGTCATGCAACGAGTGCACATCCGTCTTGTCCCTCCCCGCCAGACTCAGGTTCCGCAGCATTCCTTCTGGTGTCTCTGGATTCTAGGCCTTTCTTTCATCTCAGCTGCTGTCCCAGGAGTATTTGCTGACAGATCCTCCTCCCTGACACCACAGGTCTGGAACTTAAGTAGACCTGCCTGTCCACTCTCCACGGATGAGTAAGGTTGGGGCTGACATCACCACCCTGCTAGAAATAGGTCACCCTCCATCAGACTATTGCTCATAGGACACAGAGCAGAAGAGGCCATGCCTGGCACATGGTGGGGACTGAGAACGTTCGGATGGAAAGATGGATATCTGGTGTTCTGGTTTTACACTTTATCTTTTGGGCATTGTCTTCTCATTGCCGAAGGAAGATTCCAGAGCATGTTCTGTGATTGCCATTGGATAACAGGTCAACCATGGCCTCAGGAGGATGGAGGTGGTGGGTGGGGGAAGAATGCAACTTGACCCAACCCTCTTACTAATCTTTTTCACTTTTTATATGTTAGCGAGCCTCCTGAGAAAATCCTCTCCACCTGCTTCCTTAGCTCTAAATCCTTGGAAGCAGGTCCTCAGGAAGAGCTGCAGGTGGTAACACTCCTCCCTCTTTGGGGCTGGCTGACTTAGGGGAGTGAGGCCTGCGAAGATCAGGCCACAAAGAGACACTGTTGGCCTCTGGCCTTGGGATAGGCATCTCAATGATGCTTTGCTTTGTTTGTGGAGTAAGGACTGTCCTCCTTGGGAATGTTTGGTTCTCTCAAGGCTACTGTGGGGGGTAGGAAGTTGTGTCCGCAGGGCCCAGATTGCCACTGTAAGTTTGTTGAGAGACTCTGAGATGTTGACATTCTCTCCACTCACTGCATGGCCTCTGACTCACTGTCCAGAAAGAACTTTGATAAGATGTACAGAGTAACTGTTAGCCATTTTATCATGACCCAAACGCATTCCTCAGTTATATAACAAACCCTATTGCAAAGGAACCCATCAGACCGTGGTTCATCTTGGGTCTCAGACCACTTCTTCCTGGGCTACTTGGCTGCTTGGTGACTCATTGTGGCTCAGCAAGGCTCTTTGGGAAGATAGCAGGGAATGGGACTGTCAGAAGTCCCGACGTTACTTCACTGCTGATTAACTCGGTGACTTCAGCCAAGTTGAGCGAACTCAGTTATGAAAAGGAGAAAAGGACAGGCCCCTCCCAGGGCTCTGTGCCTCTCCTGTGCCGTGGGCATCCTGTTGTTCGCTGGATAGCTTTGAGGCTCAGTTTATGTGCTGGATGTGCAGGTGCCTAGAAAACTGAAATTCTGTGCAAATGTGGGCTTTTAAGTGCCCTTAAAAAAAATGGACTTTAGACTTGCCTTGTGACACTTGCCTCGTGATAGTAAAAGGGCTTCCTGTACACAAATCAGGTCCTGTCCATCTGGTAAAGAGCCACCTTGGATTAGGGGCCACACCCTCGGTTTACAGGACTTGCCATTCTTGACTTTAGAGTCAGCTCTTCATTTCAGAAAAAGTTTTGGTCATTTAGGCTGTAGGAGCCTCTCCCAGAGCTCCTGGGTTCTGGAGCATCCCTGCTGATTTGGTCCTTTTGACTTGAGCCGTGATGCAGCTCCTGAGGTCCTGTGGACCATTCTAATTCCTTTTGATGCCAAGAAGGGCCTTTTGCCAGAGATTGGCACAAAGCAGCTTTTCAGTCTCTGTGTGCCTTGCATGGCTCCTCTCTTCAGTGTAGGGAATGGCAGTGGTGGCAGAGCACAGGACTGATTTAGTCCCCACCATCAGAAGATGGGTGTAAGAAGTCTTCTTCTGAGGGCCTGATGTTACCACATTTTCTCCCAGGCCTCTTACAGTTAGCAGGTGGCACCGACCCCTGGTAACCAGTGCGGACTGGTAGGGCTTGGACGGCCCCTGTGACTGTGATAATTGACTTTTCTCTCTCCAGAATTCTTCTCTCTCTCCTTAGGGAAGAGGGGATCCCATTATTTGCCCCAGGAATGCCAGCCCTGTATTCTCATGCTACTCCACAAAACTCCACATCCTTTACTAGGGTGCCCCCACTGTGGGCCAGATCTCCATCCCTTGCAAGTAACCCACACAGGCTCTGGCCATCCAGTCTTTGTTTCCCTTTGAATCCTACTCGTCCTGGATTGCATCCAGTCTGGCTAGCTTCCAGGTGTCTCTCCAGCAGGTAATGTGACAAGTGAAAGTCAGTGAATGAAGGCTCTCATCCCCTTGGCCTATCTCATGAAGTACAACCTCGGGTTAAGCGCTACACTCTCCATGGGCCAAGCACTCTGACCTTTATGTCCATTCTTGGGAGCCATGGTTTTTTTTGAGACAGTGCACCACAGCCTTTATGTACTGGTTGAACAGATATTTATTGAATATCATCCCTGTGCCAACCCACATTAGGAGCTCTGAGGACAGAGTAGTGAATAGAGAAGTTCCTGAGTTCACATGTAAGAGAAGAGGGATTAGACTGTAAGGCATTACTTACGGAGTGACTAGTGGTGGAAATGTCAGGCCAAGTGTGAGGAGAGATGACCTCATGTAAGTAGGTCCTGAGTAACTTCCTCAATCCCAGGGCCAGAGCTGATGGTGCTGCTTTCTTGGGGTGGTGGTAGATATGAGCAATTAATAGTTTTCCTGGTGCAAGATTTAGATTTCTTTTTCTTTCCAGATCTCTCTGGGATCACGAGACAGGATTAGTTACCTTATGAAGTTGGTTTCTTAGGGAAAAGCTATGTTGGGCCCTCCCTGTCTGTTTCTGGAGGCTCATCCGGAAGTGGGAGGAACTGGGTCTGGCTCGTGGCAGCCTTTTAAGAAACAGCTCTTCCAGGGCCAACCTGTGGGTATACCCCCAGGTCTGAGTTTCACCTCTGTAAGTCAGAAGGGGAAAACTGTCACCAGGAAGCCCAACCAGACTCAGAAGAAAACTTGGGAGGATTAGAAACATGTCACATGAACTACTTTTAGGAATGACAGCATGTGACATATCAGACAAAGGAAACAGTTCTTCTGCTTTGGGCTGTTTCACCATCTGTCACCAGGCAGGGAGTATAAGGTTGAGTGTGGCAATAGCACACAAGACATTTGGGTTCATCTCTTGGCTGCTGCGGGCTGGCATCTGGGATGGAGTTGGTAGAAGTGCCAAAGCATCTGAGTGGAGCTTTGCACTTTCTCCAGAAGTTGGAGAAAGTGAGGTTTGCTTCTGCCACTTTGCTGGCCTGGTGGTTAGAAAGATGCCCCTCATCTTTCCTCTTCCCCGGCTGAGTCACTGGGGAAGTTCTAGGAGCCTGTGGTCACTCGCTGTCAGCTCTCTCATGAGAGGGACCTTTGGGTGGAGAAGCCGGCAGTGAGGCTGGTGCTTGGGGAAAGGGGAGCAAAGGATCCGTGTCGTCTGCTCTCACCTAGACCAGCACTGAGCCTTTGCAGATGTTGCCACAAGGACAATTCCAAGAGGAATACCTACCCTAAAAGGAGGTATGTGTGTTCCTGGAGCCTCTTGAGTTGATGACTGAAAGCAGCACATATTTGAGGCTCAGCTAAAAAATGAAGCCCTTTGTCAACGTTCCTTTTTTTTTCAATCAAAAAATAATTTCCCTCTAGACTCAGACCCTCTCCCCTAAACTTAGCACCTTCTCTGTTTCAGCCCAGGGTACCTCTGTTCTTCAGTTATCTTGTGGCCCCCAAAGATGAGGAGGAAACCCAGCCCCAAGGCTGTAGGTCAAGATCAAGGTGTATTGGCTACTTAGAAGCTGAGTGGTACTCTTTGTCTTGCATCTCTTGTCTGCTCCCTTACCTTTTAGTGTGGTGCTTCATGTCAGTTGGTGTTCAGTAAATATTAAGTGTAGGTTTGAGGGTGGGTAGTTGATCAGCCTGCATTCCAGTGGCCGCCATGTCTGATCTTGGGGAGCCCCAAATTGGGGGTCTTCCCTGTGTCATTCTACCTTGCATCTGCTTTCTTTTGGTGGTAAACTCTTGCAATACAGCAAATTGCTACTATGCCCAACTTCTTTGCTATGGAAGAGACTGGAAATACTTGAGTTAGGTTTTAACTACACAGTTCTAAAAGTCTTCTCTTTATGCTGAAGATATTTCCTGAGCCCCATCTCTTTTCTTGGCCTGGATGGGACTGGGCATGGTGTGGGGAGGGGTCACACAAGGAAGTGTTCGTCACTGTCCCTGTCCTCACAGCGCTAAAATCTAGCTGGGGAGAGGACAAAACACCCTACATGGAAAACAACCAAAACTCAGCCTGGCATAAGAACAAGAAACCCTATAGAGTGTAGCTAAGTGGTCAACAAAACAGACTATAGCTGGAAACACCTCTGCTGATCACTTCCTCCAACAGCTAGACACATGGGAGGTGCTTGAATGATAGAATCGAGCATATAAGACTAGAGAGATTATCAGGTCTCTGTGGTAGTTACTTCCATGAAATTGGCCCAGTTCATCAAGGGGTTTGGAGTCAGATTACCATGGGCTTGAATCTCAGTTCTGCCGTTAGTAGCTGGGTGACCTTGGGCAAGTTACAGTTTTCTCATCTGTAAAAACCAAACCGGAGATAATCCTGCCAACTTTTTGGGGTTGTTGGAAGGCATTAAATGAAATAACATGTGAAAAATCATTTAGTAACTGCCTAGCACACAGTAGGTGCTCGTTATATATTGGTTTCCTTCCTTCTAGTGTGAATAACAGCCAAGACGTGAACATTCAGCCAAATGCTTAATGGTGCAAACTCTAGTACCCATGGCCTGAACTTGAAGCCCAGCGTAGAACACTTGCTGTTCTGTGACCTCGGGCAAGCTACTTAAAGGCTAGTTTTCTCCATTTAAAAATAGGGATTCAAAGAGTGAGTGTGTATATGTGCAGCGCTTAATAGCGTCTAGGCCAGTAGCTGTGGCGTGGCGAGCACAGTGGGTCAGCCGTGATCACTGTTCTTACCTTCCGTGGGAAGCAGGGGTTCCAGGCTGCCCTGATGTCACTAGTGCTCCTCCTGCCTTTCCCTCACTCTCTCCCCCAAAGGACTGAGGAAACCCAAGAGTGTCGAGGTTATAGAAGCCTCCAGCAGCGTCACAGACTTGAGGACAAACCCTGTGACTGGGGAGGAACTCTAAGGAAGTCTAGAGTCCACCAGCTGTGACGCTGCTTCCCAGGTTCGTAGGGGCCTCAGCTTAGCCTCTTAAATCCATAAACCTCTTTCATGGGCGATTTGCCCCGCAATCAATGGGATTGTTTTTGTTCCTGAAGGTCTGCTGCCTCCTTCCTCCTGAGCTGGCCTTTTCAGAAGAGGCCAAGGGCTTGGGTTGGGGACTTTCAAAAACACAGTCATGTGAGCAGGCTTTGCGTGCACGTTATTGCTGCCCGTGGTGTGTTCCTAGGAGCGGCGAGGTGGTCCTGGGTGGCTGGGAGCTCGTCCTCATGATTAAACTGTGGCTCCGGTTCCGAGTGTCAGTGCCCAGCAGCCACCGCACTCTCCTTGCTTCTTTCTGGGACATCCAAGACGCAGTCCCAGGACCGCCCTCTGAGCCTCTCCCCCATCCAAAGGTGGCTTTCCTGCCAGGAGCCTTCACTCTGAGTGAGTCCCGCACTGGGGACCCTGGAGGCTTTGTTTCTGCATCGTTTTGCCCAGATCCGCTATTGTTTAATCACGGAGGCGTAGTGTTTTCACCGAGGTGTAAACACACGCCTAAGTGACACTGGCCAAGAGGAGAGAGAGGTGTTCGCAGCAGAATTGTGTGTTGAGTGTGGGGACTTGCCTCAGCAGCACCACTTTGTGGTGTTGAAATGCACACAGCAGTGTGTGGGGATGGGCCATGTGTGCTGAAGTCACTTCCGAGTGGCGTGTGTAATTCCCACGTGGACGTGGTCCTGGGAGATGGGCTGTAGCACTGGCCTCCCTGCTGGTGGCTCTGCTGTCCACGCCTGAGGTACCAGTGTCCAGACACATAGCCCCAGGAGTGGGTGGGCGTGTTTTGTACGGGACAGAAATTAGACAAACTGCATTTTAGCCCATATTGATGCCCAGAAATTCTGCATGGACTTAAATGACCCTTTATGTAGTAACATTGTCCTATATTTGTCTATGTATGCTTTCCTCAATGTTGTTCTGTGTGACGCTTAGCTTCTTGTTAATCCTTAGATCGTTAAGATCATTGCTGGTGTATATAGACATGTGCAGACATACACATGTGCCTGGTCACCCATCACATAAAAACAGCTTTGTGGAGGTGGCCTCATGCTGTGTGCTTTAAGATTGCTCATAAGGGTTGATCGGCTTTGAGCAAATCTGGTGTATGGAAATCTAGATTGAATCCAGATTTATCTTTCATGAGGTGCTGATTTAAAAGGAACCTTCAATTAAGCACACTTTCTCTGAGAGTCTTGTCTAGGTTTAAATTCCCAACCAGATCTTTTCCCCAGGTCTGGGTTCACGGCTAATCTGGAAGGGACGTGATGGTTCCTGACATGCCAGTTAACTGCAGCCCATGCATTCAATGCCCATTTATCAAGTAAACCCCCATTGTGTTTACCAGGCACCCGACTAGTGTCACAAATAAGGTTGAAAACCAAAGGGTTAGAGGGGTTAGGGCAAGGAGTTCAGGCCTCACTAAGATCACCGAGGAAAACTCAGTGAAGGAACTGAGGGTGAGATGGGCTCTAAAACACTCAAGGAGGGAGACCTTTGCAAGCAATGAATCTGCTGGAATAAAGGTAGAGACCAGACAATGAAAGGTTGAACCTGTGCATCATATAATCCAGGGACATCCAGGGAAGCAGATGGAGATGGGACTGGAGGTGAAGAAAGCCAAGAACAGCAGGCTGCAGGACGTGGACGGGGTCCTCCCTGGGAGAGGGTTGGCTCCTTGAAGGTCCTTGAGCGGGACTGCGTGGTCAGAGCAGCGCTGAGAAAGGTGCCTCTGAACACGCTGTGCAGACGGGTGGGGGAGACGTCACATTACCTGAAAGAGAGCAGGGGCGTAGAGGCAAAGTGGGCGTCCAAGGAAGGTGGGGGAGGGCCTGGGACAGCGTGGATGTGAGAGGGCAGAGGCAAGGGGGCTGAGAGATGAGAAAGGGCAGAGAGGAGCAGAGAAGGATGCGGAGGAGAACCAGGGGAGGTGACTTGTTTGTCCCAGTGGCCTCCCCTCCCCTGCCTGTCGCCGCTGCTGTGGGAGAGTGTTGGGGGTGGGAGAGCCGGGCTCACAGAACGGCGGGGAGCCCTCACAGTGTAAAGCATTCTGCTGGATAGTCCATTCCGATGGGCTCACTCATCCTCCAAGTGACCCCTGAGCTAGAGGGTGTGAACGCGGCCGTACCTTCCTTTGTGGATTAGGAAACAGGAACAAAGAGAGGAATTAACTTGCCAGCATTAGACTTCTAGTAACTGGCAGAGCTGGGATGTGAACACTGAGCTTCCTGACCCCAGAGCCTGAGCCCTTAACCACTGTGTAGAGTGATGACGTGTCCGAGGGATGTTGGGGCGGAAAGGAGCAAGGGGGAGGGGTTCACTTTGAAATAAACAGTGTTCATGGTTAAAATGAACCACACGGTTGTGAGCTCCTTGAGGAGCAAGGCAAGCCCCCAGTTAGATCATAAGGAGACCAAGTTTGAAGTGAGCCTTCAAGCCCAGGGGCTTTGCTGCGGGGAAGCTGCTGGCCCAGTGAGGGGACATTTCTGACTCCTGGTGCCAGAAAGCCAGCTCTTGGTAGACCTGAAATCCAAGAGACACGCCATCCTGATCTGGTGACTGTGCCCGGGGGAAGGAATGAGGCAATGGGGGCCCAGCTGTGGGGCTGAGAGTGGGCCCATCTCTTGCTGATCAGTAGGTATGCTGGGGCAGGAATGGGCTGAGGAGGAATGAGGTTGGGTGGGTGAGAACCTGCTTGCTGACATGGTTGCCTCCTGCCAAGAGGAGCAGCATCTTCCTGGCCAGGGACCTGGTCTGGAGGTTGAGGTCCCTGGGACCCTGGCAGAGGGTTCAAATGGGACCAGTGGTCTGTCCTTGTTGCAATAGGACTGAGCCCTCACCATGGTGCTGACACAGAGCTCCCTGCCTTTTGCAGGGTCTTCCTTTGATGGTCGGGGCATATTCATGACCAGGCAGCTTTGTTCCAGCATTCTGATTCAGTCATGACTTGGGGCTTTGCAGGGGTGCCCCATGTATATGGTGATGGGGACAGTAGTTGTGGATCTCAGAGCCAACATAACACGTGTTGTGTTGTGTTGTAGGTGAAGTGTGGGCATCTCATCCCAGATGCAGCCTAGTAGTTTCTGGGTTTGTTTTTGCTCTGCCAAGGGCATGAGCTGGAATGACAAGTGGTGCATGACACAAAGTATGGCTTCTTCCCGTCAGCTGAAGCCCTCAGGCTGCACAGGTTTGTCTTTTAGGGAGCACAGAGATATATATGGCAGAGTTTCTGCTTTATGGAACTTTATAATCTATGGTGGCATAGAGAATTAAATGAAAGATACAAAAGGTAACAAAAGTGGGGATGTTCATGGATTGAAATTATAGAATGTTAATAGTATTCTAGCAGAATACATTTCACGTAGTAGATGCTTTAAAGATCAGTTTGATGTGTTGATTGTACATGGTGTGCACTGGAAGAGCCCTATACTTAGCCAATTGATGATGACTTTTGAAAATGTTTCAGAGCTGAGAATCATGAGTGACCACCCTAAGTGGCTATAATTGACAGTCTGGAAAACCAATCAGGATGACCAGCACATTGGCAGCTGATGAATGGTGTTGGCCTGAAAGCAGATTGCTTCTCTACCTGCAGTTGCTTTCAGGTTCAATAAAGGAGAAACGGGACCTTAACACAAAAGACTTGCTCAGCTGCTCTTACTCTTAGAATTTGGACCTTGCCTGAATTCTCACACTATTTTCAAATTTCTACCTTGGTATTTTGTGTGGCAGAAGGGTTTGGGGAGTTGTATCGCACCTAGCCACTCCTGAATCAAGGTATTTCTGCCCTCAGAAACACCCAAGGCACGTTGTCTGCCAGGTCACTGGAAGTTGAACTCCTATGAATATATGACATGTTCAGTTTGTTGGGGAGTGTGAGTGAGTGTGTGTGTCTATGTGTGTATATGCATTTATAGCCAGTTTGCATGTGCCCGTGTCCTTTGTGTATACATTTATGCAGTTATGTAACTTCACATCACAGATGCTCAGATGCTTTATAAATTACAAAGTTACTTATGCAATGAACTTAAGCTTCTATGTTTGTAAATGTGGTAACAATGTTAGGCTTCCATCTCTCACTGAATGCAAGTTCTTGAGGTTATAGGGTATAGAATTTTTCCCTCAGCTGGTCTCTCCACTCAAGTTAAAAGATTCAGTGAAATCAAGAATTTAAATGGCACAAAATCAAAACCAGCATTGTTTTACTCTACCATAGAGATGGAAGTATAAGAACCATTCTTAATTAGTTTGTTGCTAAAGAAAAGCGAGTCAGCATTGAAAACCCCAACCATAATCTTTTTCACAGTCTTTGATAGTGAGGGTGGTGAGTTGAGCTGTCAATCAAAAGAAAGATCTCTCTGGTGTCTTGAAGGGAGAAATAATCCCTGTTTGAGTTTTAGGAAGGACTGGAAGTTGGGGATTATGTTTCTTATTAGGAGGCTCTTAAATGTGTGCTGTCACCTCTTGGCCATTGATACTACGGTTGATTGTCTCTGTCTTCTATAGCTTGGAATTGCCATTGGGTTCTTGGTCCCTCCTGTCCTGGTACCCAACATCAAAGACCAGGACAAGCTTGCCTACCACATCAGCATCATGTTCTACATAGTAGCAGGTGTGGCCACTCTGCTTTTCATCCTTGTCATCATCGGTAAGGTCATTAATAGGCTCATGGGACGACGGGAGGCAGGGAGGTCCTGCTGACTTGGGTGAGGACCTTGTGAACATGGCCCTAGGACGCCATGCTAGGTACCATGTATTCTATAAAATACATCTATAGAAACTGGAAGCCAGGCTTCCAGTGGTCTTCAAATGTTTTAGCCTGCGTTGCTGCTGCTGATACAGTGCTAGCTGGTCCTGTGTATTTTGTTAGCTGCTCAGTAAAACTTAGGTGTAATTAACCAGTTCCCCAGTATGACCTCATTAGAATTAATGGGCAGCCTGCTGATCCCCTTGATGAAACCCCAGTGAGCACTTACGATGTCACAGGGCCTGTGCTGAGTGTGCCTGATCTCACTGACTGCTCAGCAGCCCTGTAGGGCAGGTACCAGTATCAGTCTCACTTGACCAAAAGGAAACAGTGCCTTGAGAGGAGATAAGGAAATTATTCAAGATTAGATAGTAAGTGGCAGAGATTGGATTCCAGCCTCAGCTTGTCTAACTCCATACCCTAAATTTCTAGAAACAAGAAAACACAGCAGGATTGACCCACAGACACTAATACTGTCGTACATTCACCTGAGAATACCTGGGGACCCCATTAAAATTTTTTTTTAAATATATATGTGTATAAGATATGCTCATTATGGGAAAATGTAGAAAATACAAAAAAGCATAAAGAAAAGAATGACCATTTACTTAAACTGGTACCAGCTAATCTCCACCACCAGCCCCAGAGAACTACTATTAATTGTATATTTAATCATTGAGCTACGTGGTTAATTTATGTTCTCTTTTATCATCTGAGTGATATCACAAGGGCTGTGATAAATTCAGAAAGAGCCTAGTAGAGGTTTTCATTTTCAGTGAGTCACCCATCTTTAAAGGTTAACCAGCTGTCTTCCTAATATCTGAATGTTCCACCTCACACGTTATAGGTTTCATTCCTTCCTGCTGGCCTCACCTCCAGAGTCAAGCAGTTTTATAATCATGTACCTCATCCAGCTGTTCTCACTGTGTCATTCCCTCCCCGGGGTCCAAGCTGAGGAGGGGCTGCCTGATGGCTTTTCAAAGCTCACAGGATCTCTTGGGTGGAGAGCTTGGTGTTCCTGCAAAGGTGAGAAGCTTTGAAGCTGTGGTTGAGAACAGGAAAGAATAATCTCGGCCAGACTTGAAGTTTCAGATTGTAATGTGCCCAGCTCTCAATTCTTGTATTTGTAGCAGATGAGGGCCTAGTTCTTTGCAGAGGTCCTAGAGGTAGGCCATTTCTACACTTTATATTTTACTAGTACGCACAGACAGTTGCTCATTGAATAAAGAACTGAAAAATCTTATCCAAACTGTGGTTTGTGGTTGCCAAATCCTTGCGCAAACAGCTGCTGTTGCTGAGATTTAAAAAAAAAAAAACAAAAAAACCCTCTTGCCTTGATTTCTTTCCCCTGATAGAAGGGGAGGTGAACAGGCCAAACAATGGCTGAGAAGTTCCCAGCGGTGGGAAGTCACGGAGGACAATTTCCGGAGAAGGAAGAATTAGGGCTCTGAAGTCTGGGCTGAAGGGTTATCTGGGTGGAGGGAGGAGACCTTTGATCGTCAAGAGAATAAACTGCATTTCCAGAGCTTCCTCAAACAGGAGACAGTCTCCTGACCTTTCAGGAGTGTTCTCAGGGGCGCTGGGGACACAACATGGTGCTTCCGTGGACCCAGCGGGGGACCAGTGTAGGCAAACAACTGGTTAAACTGATCTGGCCCCCAGAGAACTGGATAGCAATCAGTGCACTGAAATGGATTGTACCAGTTGTCCTGAAACTAGAACATAAAGCGAATGGTTTTCCCACTATCCCTCCCCAGTCCTTCCTATCAGGGTGGCCACTCCTATAGGAGCATGTGTTAATCCTCTGGTTTATCGTGAGGCAGATGTTTGATTCAGACTTTGAGAAACTAGGCATGGACTCCAGGTCTCTCCAATAAGAGAAAATCCTCTTCCTTATTCAGGGGGTGTTTATTGGCGGCATGTGCCCGGCTCTGTGCTCAGCGTGGGCAGCGCAGTCCCTTCCCCCTTGGGACGAGCTCTGGTGCCGAGTCCTTAACTGGGCTCACTGATCCCAGAGCCTCAGCTGTCACTTCGTTTCTAGCTCCGTGTTACTGTGGAATTTCTTCAGTGGTCTGCAGTGTGTTATTCCACAGTTTTTACGGGACTCCTTAATCCTTGAGCACTGTCTGGGAGGCCCAATGATTGCAGCCATCCAAAGACCATTAAGAAAAAGTAATCAGGGACTTCCCTGGTGGTGCAGTGGTTAAGAATCCGCCTGCCAATGCAGGCACACGGGTTCAAGCCCTGGTCCAGGAAGATCCCACATGCTGCCGAGCAACTAAGCCCATGCTCCACAGCTACTGAGCCTGTGCTCTAGAGCCCTTGAGCCACAACTACTGAGCCCATGCACCTAGAGCCTGTGCTTCGTAACAAGGGAAGTCACCACAATGAGAAGCCCCGCACCGCAACGAAGAGTAGCCCCTGCTCGCCGCAACTAGAGAAAGCCCGTGCCCAGCAAAGACCCAGTGCAGCCAAAAAATAAATAAAATTTTAAAAGAAAAGAAAGAAAAAGTAATCAAAGGCACAGTCACTGAGCCACAGACAGTGAGATGCAGCTTCAAGAGAGGAGGCTATAAAGGATTTAATTGAAGAATTAATATTTCCTTTTGGAGTCTTAGTTCCTTCTCAGATGAGGGAGTCAGCTCTCGTCCATGTGTCAGCTCTGCAGGGGTGGGACCAAGGGATTTGCAGTGATCTCTCTGTTTCTTTCCTTCCAGTATTCAAGGAGAAGCCTAAACATCCCCCGAGCAGGGCGCAATCCCTGAGCTATGCCTTGGCATCCCCTGATGCTTCGTACTTAAGTTCCATCGTCCGACTCTTCAAAAACCTCAACTTCGTGCTTCTCGTCATCACCTATGGTAAGATGCAGGTGTCCAGGAGTGTTCTGGAACTGGGAATGTGATACAAGAGGCTTGATGTGTCTGTGTGTCTTACTGTTTCTGCATCCCAATGTATATGTAAAGTTGTTGTTTAGGGTCAACCGGAAGAGCCAGCTGTGCCTCAGGCCTTCAATGTTCCAAAATGTTTACCTAGGAAACCATTCATTCCCATGTCTAGTTGTCTGGCAAAATGCCTGCCAATCCTCTGAGTCTCGTCTCAGTATGACTGCTGTAAAGCAGTGTTAGGTGACCTTTCCTCTTTTATTCTGCTGTTCCTGGTACATCTTAACACTTATCATTTAAAAAAATATCATTTCTAGGTCTGTTTTCCCACTAAATTATAAACTCCCTGAGAGTAGGGATGTATGTCTTTTTATCGTTATAATTCTTCAGCAGTGGCCAGCCTGGAAGAGATACTCCAGCAGTTATGAAATGAGTGATCGAACAGTTATTAAATGAATGAACAGATGGATGTTTACATGGGTTTTGCCACAGGCATCACTTTCCAACCAGTCCTTCATCTTGTAACATTGCTCCTTTTTTACCTGAATGCAAGACAGCATCCCTCTCTCATTTCGTTTTCTTGGCTTTTGGTAAGATAGAGTTCAGTATTTAGGCTGGTATATTGGCTTGCTTTCCAGCGAGCCGTTTGCTACGTCTTCCGTCTGATGTGTAATGAGAATGTCGCACTAGGCAAGGGCCAGGACAGACCGCAGGGCGTTCCATTAAAGGTGTCCTTACAGATCCAGCCAACTCTGCTGCTGTCCAGCCTACACTTGACCCTTGAACCCTCCAGTTTGTTTGATTAAAATCAAGAGTGTGTATCATGCTCCGTAACCAGAAGAAAAAAAGAAGTGAGATTGGCATGGCATGACTTCTTAGTGAAACCCCAGTTGGCTATAACCTCAGGTTTTCTCTAGGCCCCCAAACTGTGTATCTTACAATAATAGTATTTACTATGTGCCAAGACTTTTTATATATTATTTTATTGAACTCCCACCACACCAGTGTGAGGCAAGTAGTATAATTTTCCCCATTTAACAGATGAGGAAACAGACTCAGAGAGATTAGGTAATAGCTCAAGAATACACAGCTTTCAAAGAGCAGAGCCAGGATTCAAACACAGGTTTGTCCTACCAGAAAACTGCTAGCACTAATCGATGAATTTAGTAAAGTAGCAAAATACAAAATTAATGCGCAGAAATCTCTTGCATTCCTATACACTAACAACGAAAAAGCAGAAAGAGAAATTAAGGAAACTCTCCCATTTACCACTGCAACAAAAAGAATAAAATACCTAGGAATAAACCTGCCTAAGG
The DNA here is from genome assembly GCF_030028045.1 of Hippopotamus amphibius kiboko. Taxonomy (NCBI): domain Eukaryota; kingdom Metazoa; phylum Chordata; class Mammalia; order Artiodactyla; family Hippopotamidae; genus Hippopotamus; species Hippopotamus amphibius. Next base: position 161,012,878 of record NC_080189.1, read on the forward strand.
AGGCAAAAGACCTGTATGCAGAAAACTATAAGACACTGATGAAAGAAATCAAAGACAGTACAAACAGATGGAGAGACATACCATGTGCTTGGATTAGAAGAATCAACATTGTGAAAATGACTGTACTACCCAAAGCAATTTACAGATTCAACGCAATCCCTATCAAGTTACCAACAGCATTTTTCACAGAACTAGAATAAGAAATCTTATGATTTGTATGGAAATGCAGAAGACCCCGAATAGCCAAAGCAATCTTGAGAAGGAAAGATGGAGTTGGTGGAATTAGGCTTCTTGACTTCAAACTATACTACAAGGCCACAGTGATGAAGACAGTATGGTACTGGCACAAAAACAGAAAGGAAGATCAATGGAACAGAATAGAGAACTCAGAGGTAAACCCATGCACATATGGGCACCTTATCTTTGACAAAGGAGGCAAGAATACACAAGGGAAAAGAGACAGCCTCTTCAATAAGTGGTGCTGGGAAAATTGGACAGCAACATGTAATAGAATGAAATTAGAACACTTCCTAACACCATACACAAAAATAAACTCAAAATGGATAAAAGACCTAAATGTAACGCCAGACACTATAAAACTCCTAGAGGAAAACCTAGGCAAAACACTCTATGACATCCATCAAAGCAAGATCCTTTTTGACCCACCTCCTAGAATCATGGAAATAAAATCAAGAATAAACAAATGGGACCTCATGGAACTTAAAAGCTTTTGCACAGCAAAACAAACCATAAAGAAGACAAGAAGACAACCCTCAGAATGGGAGAAAATACTTGCCAACAAAACAACGGACAAAGGATTAATCTCCAGAATATACAAGCAGCTCATACAGCTTAATACCAAAAAAGCAAATAACCCAATCCACAAATGGGCGGAAGACCTAAATAGACGTTTCTCCAGAGAAGACATACAGATGGCCAACAAACACATGAAAAGATGCTCAGCATCACTAATCATTAGAGAAATGCAAGTCAAAGCCACAATGAGCTATCACCTCACACCGGTCAGAATGGCCATCATCAAAACATCTAGAAACAATAAATGTTGGAGAGGGTGTGGCGAAAAGGGAACTCTCCTGCATTGTTGGTGGGAATGTAAGTTGATACAGCCACTATGGAAAACAGTTTGGCGATTCCTTAAAAAACTACAAATAGAACTACCATATGATCCAGTAATCCCGCTACTGGGTATATACCCAGAGAAAACCATAATCCAAAAAGAAACATGTACCATAATGTTTATTGCAGCACTATTTACAATAGCCAGAGCATGGAAGCAACCTAAATGCCTATCAACAGATGAATGGATAAAGAAGATGTGGCATATATACAATGGAATATTACTCAGCCATAAAAAGGAATGAAATGGAGCTATATGTAGTGAAGTGGATAGACCTAGAGTCTGTCATACAGAGTGAAGTAAGCCAGAAAGAGAAAAACAAATACTGTATGCTAACTCATATATACAGAATCTAAAAAGAACAAAAAAATGGTGCTGATGAACCGAGTGACATGGCAGGAATAAGGATGCAGATGCAGAGAATGGACTAGAGGACACGGGGTTATGGGGGCGGGGGGCGAAGGGGAAGCTGGGATGAAGTGAGAGAGGAGCATAGATATATATACACTACCAAGTGTAAAATAGATAGCTAGTGGGAAGTTGTTGTATAACAAAGGGAGATCAACTTGATGATGGGTGATGCCTTAGAGGGCCAGGACAGGGAGGATGGGAGGGAGTTGCAGGAGAGAGGGGAAATGGGGATATATGTATAAATACAGCTGATTCACTTTGGTGTACCTCAATAGCTGGTACAAGAGTGTAAAGCAATTATATTCCAATAAAGAGCTTAAAAAAAAAAACCTACACAGATAAAGATCTCTGCCCACCTCCCCCCCATCCCCACGGAGCTTACATTGTACCAGGATAAAACAAATAAGAAACAAAATTTTAAAAAATATTATGTTTTATATCACTAGGTATGTCATATTTTAATGTATCGCCTTCATCATCACCAATAATAATAGGAAGCAATGGTTTGGAAAGGAATCTGCATACTACAGTCAAGGGTTAAATCTGGCCCACCACTTGTTTTTGTAAATAAAGTTTTATTGTCACATACACACACACAAAAAATACAGGTTTGTCAGACTCCAAATTCCACACTCTTAATACCTGATCCGTGATTGCTTGTACTCCTTCCTTGAATTGTGCCAAGCCTTCATTTTAGGCTTATCAATGCCCTTTGAATTAAAGTGTTTATCTGATGAGACATTAGATAAGAGCTGGTATCATCCACAATAGAGAGGCACACCTGGTTTTCAGGCATAGGCACAGGTTAGGTGACCTGTCACCTGGAATAGCCCCAGGTACCCACATTAGTCTTCAAGGTCTCTGGTCTCCATTCCTCCCTTCCTCCAGCTTCTCAGTTCTGAGTATGTCTCTGCATTCACTCATAAAACAAAGTTTCCAATACTTAGGAAGGCCAGCTAAAGATATTATGAGTTGCCCATTACTGAAAGGTATGCAAGTGTAGGTGGAACCAACCACTTAATGAGGATATTGTGAGGCATATCAGGCTAGAGATGTCTAGTGAAACCTGATGATCTTTGGGTTCCCTTCCAGACTCAGGTTTCCATGCCTCTAGGAACTTTCAATTTTCTCTAGAGTTAAACATCTTCAGTGTGTCAACCTTTGACCACCATAAACCTTATTGCATCTGACAACAGGGCATTTGAGGCCTACCTTGGAATTCTAGGGCGGATGAGTGCTTAATAAATATCTTCTGGGAATGAGAATGGTGATGGTGGCGATAACCGGGCCATGGCCTCATTCCAGAGCCTGTGGTCTTCAGTGCTGGAGGCTGTTGATGGCAGGGTCAGGTCACTGACCCATGAAAGCAAGAAATGAGAATAAAATGTACCTGGAACAGTGCTGTTCCTGGTCACTGCGGGCTCAGCTCTGGGCCATGCTGTAGGGGCAAAGCAATTCCTTTTCCTTTCATCTTGTACAGCTGGTTGCTTATATAGTCTTCAATCTGGAAGAGTGGTGTTAATCCTGTGGTTCAGGACACTCTTCCTTGTCTATATGGTTAAGTGATAACCCAGGGAATAAATGAGTTGGCATTTCTGGAATGGTGGAGTGAGGACCTTAGCTCCTCTGTTCCTCCACAGAAAAAAGAACAACACTGCAGATGTTATCAAAATCAGTTATTTCACCGTTCTTAACCAAAGCCTTGCAACAATCCAGCAAGCATCTCTTCAAGACAAAATGGCTAAATAATGGTAACTTAGCAAGCTCTGTATTTTAACTTGTCCTATTCTGATCCCCCTCTTCTAGGCTCTGTGGTAGCCTTGAAAACCAGCAGCCTCCCAGACATGGTAGCTGTGAAAACTGGCAGCCTCACAGCCGCTGGAGGGGGCCAGACAATTTTGGAGCTCCCCCAAAAGTCCCATCCCCAGGTCGCTATTTGACTTATGTGGCAGCTCCCTGCAAAAGCCCCATTCAGAGGATTTGCCTATATTTGACCTGACTCAGAGCTTTCTCAGTGGGAAAGCGCTATTTCCAGGGTATTTATTGAAAGCAATCACTGTTTCTGCGGTACCAATACCAGCTGGGGTAATCAAAAGGCTGGCCAAAGAAAGATCTTGAAAGGAAAATCTGGAGAATGAGATGTCCAGGGGGCTTTGGAAAGCTCTGACATATTCTTGGGACTCTAGAAATCCACATGGACATTCAGAGTTGTGCACATGCCCAGGAAAGACCCGAGAAAGCCCTGAAGTCTCAGCTCTGGCTGAACTTGAGTCTCTGTGTAAGTAGGCAGTGAAGGCTAAGGCAGAGTTGTCACCACCCTGCGGGAGCATCACAGGCAGGTCCCAGCGCACATTTATTTCCTTAAATACCTTTCCTTAAGGTATTTAAGGAAATCTCTGTCTAATCATTAGCTCAAAACTAAGCTAGTGGAGCAGAAACCTCAGTGGCTGCACATGACAAAGAACACAGACTTTACCAAATGAGGAAAGTCGTTGAACAAACAGCAGCAACATCAACAAATCCTGAGGAGGGAGGAGAATCTCATTTCTAGAGTTGACATTATATTTAAAATGTCCAGTTTCAACAACAAAATATGAGACACGCAAAGAAACAGGAAAGCAGGGCCCATATACAGTTTCCTAACTGTTCCTGAGGAAGCCCAGAGGCTGGATGTAATAGAAAAAGATTGTAGCTCAGCAATTATAAATACATTCAAAGAACTAAAGGAAACCAATGTGTGAAGAATGAAGGGAAAATAGAGAATGATGTCTCACCGAATAGAGGATATCGAGAAACACAGAAATAAAAAAGAACCAAATAGAAATCCTAGAGTTGAAAATACAATCATTGAAATGAAAAACTCACTAGAAGGCTGAACATTAGATTTGAGCTGGCAGAAGAAAGAATCAATTAATATGAAGAGAGGTCAATGCAGTTATCCTCTCTGAGGAACAGAAATAAGAAAGAATGAAGAAAAATGAGCAGAGCCTCAGACCTGTGGGAGACCATCAAACAAAGCAACACATGCCTAACAGGAGTCCCAGAAGAAGAGGAGAGAAACAGGGTGGAAGTAAATTGCCATAAAATTGAGACAATGCTAAGCTAGAAAAACAATTCACTTCTGAGCCTCTGGAAGCATTTGACTCTGTTGTGTATAGATAAGAATTTATTAACATTTTCCTCAAAGGCCTGGGGTGATCCCAGTGAGAAGGAGTTCAACTCATCTGGTTGTTAGTACACATTTCATTATCGTTTAAGAACCACAAGCCTTATTTTCATGGTAGAGAGTTGGATTTGGTGACAGGGCTCTTTGTCAACGAGGAAATGATTCTTAGACTTAATCACAGATTTGGGAAAAAAACGTTACTGAGCCGTTACTGTGTGTCAGGCACCATGCAAAGTGCTTTATATGCATCATCTCATTTAATCTTCAAAAGAAACCCATGACATAGCTTAATGACTCCATTTTATACCTGAAAAAACTAAGGCTGTGATTTAGTTCCTTGTCCGTGCTTAGACAGCTAGCAAGCAATAGAGCTTAGATATAAACGTCTGTCTGTCTGAGACTGAAGCCTGTCTTCCTAACCACTGCACCACTTTGCCTCCCAGTGCAGAAAGGAGCCTCTTGGAGACAGAGCCAGGGGTCTGTTTTCAGCCTCACTTGCCTGAGTGGTCTCTGGGTCTATCTGGTAGGGGTGGTGGTGGTGTATGTCCTTCCTCAGATTCAGTCCTCAGACCTGTTGCCTAGGGCTTGCTTTCTTCTGAGATGAGGGTCTAGAGTTCTAGGGCTTAGAAGCAGGACCTACATACATTGACCAGCCATCTTTGGGACTTGGGGATGGTGGAGTTTCAGCCATAGTGTTTCTCTCTAAGGATTACAGGTCACGTAAAGGCAGTGTTTGGTCCAGCTGAGAATCCCTGCTTTCTTCTCCCACTATCTTTGCTCCAAATTAAAAACACACACACACCCCAAAAAACCCTCTATAAATTCAACTAAATGCTTTGAGACCTCCCAGAACTGCCCCCACCCTCTGTGCGGGTTCAGGTTGAGCTTTGAAGAGGAAACGGTTCATACTTTATATATACACACATATAACCATATAGGTACATCATATAGTACATATGATGTTCATATTTTCCTCTGAATTATAAACACTTAAGAGCAGGTAGTTGCGAATCAAGCAGTTGATAGCATTTCATGGACATATTTGCTGGACCTGGGTGGACATGACTTGGAAGAAGAGCCTCAACTAGGGGACTGGTGAGTTCCGAGTTGGTATATAGGGAATATAAGGTCTGAGTTTTAGTGTCAGTTCTGCTAATTACTGAGTGGACCACCTTCACCCATCCTGTATTCATGCTTTGTCTCTCTAAGAACCGCCCCTCAGAAAAGAGTAATAACATTTGCTTCCCATTGGAGTTCCCTGGATTGGAAGTGAAAGCTTTTAAAGTTAATTGTGAATCAAAACACTGCATGTATCCACAATGCTATTGTGTTGGTAAACTTGCCCATTTCCTACAGTCCTTTTTTTTTTTTTTTCCTCTTTTGACCTGAACTAGAGCTACGGAGGGAGTAGCTCTCGTGCAGCTGGTGGGATGTCCAGTATTGTACTGATAGTGATTTTCCAAGTGCTTCTCCAAGGTACTGAGTCACCTGCCCCAAGCTGAGGTGCGGTGATACAGTAAAGGCTTTCAAAGAATTCCAGGGCTATTGCCTTTTCCCCATAGGCTTCTGGCCACACGCTTAGAGGCAGGTTTCAGACATAACTTAAGGACCATCCAGCTAAGTTGGAATTTCAGGTCCACAACAAATTCCTTTTTAGTATAAACATGTCCCACAAATATTTTATGCTAAAATGTTATTTGTTTATCTGAAATTCAAATTTAATTGGGTATGCTGTTTGTTTGTTTTTTTTTCCTAAATCTAGCAGCCTAGTATAGAGGGGAAGGGATACAGAGGTTGGGTTTGTGATCGATGTTGCTGAAATATCACAGGAGTGAGAAACTTCCCCCTCCTCTAGGAAAATACCCTCCGTCCCTCCACGTGTGGCACTGCAGGAAGACACAGGGCTGGAAGCAGATTCTCCCTGGTCTGCCAGAGCCTGTGCTGTGTATCAGCCGTGGCGTGGGGTGGGTGGGGTGAAGGAAGAACCTTCTTCGGCCCCTTCCCCTTGGATCTCCAGGCCTTGCTTTCACATGCCTTCCTCTAACATCTTTGCATCCATGGCTGACAACTGCCACGTTAAGAGGGATTGGTGAAGGGCCCCTCTTCTGGAGCGTGTCCTCAAAGGGCATCCTTTTCCCGTCATCCCCCAGCCTTGCCTCCAGCTCTGCTCCTGAAGCATCTGTGCCACGGTGTGCGTCTGAACGCAGAGCCTCAGCGTGTGTCCCGAGGACGCCCCTCCTGGGGGCTCTCCGGAGCCTTGCACTGCGCTGCGGGGGCCTCGCGAGGGCCTTCGTGCCCCTCAGGAAGGTGCTGGCTTCGGGGTGGGGGTAACACCCTCCCGGGCTTCCCCGGAGCTTTGCTGAGGTCAGGCTGGCCCTTTAAAACAGGGGTTTCCTCCAGGTTCAGGAAGGACAAAAGGGCAGTGAACGCAGAGTGCCCAGAACCCAGAGGCGGGATCTGGGATCCGTGCTTCCCACGCTGGCCTGAAGAGAGAGTGCCCTGGGGTGCTGGGGGGTGTGTGCCTCGATTCCCCGCCTCTCCTCTGGAACGTCAAATTCAGGGAGTCTGGTCCAGGCCCGGGAATCTGCTTTTCACAAGCGTCCCAGGAGATTCGGGTCTGTGGCAGGGTTGAGAGCCTCTAAAGAAGGTGTGTTACGGGTGATTCTCAGGGTCTTGAAGCCCCTTCCCATCCCAGGTGCCTCTATGCTAAGCCCAGCTTCTGAGAGCCTGGGCCTGCTCTGTGGTCTTCCTGTTCTCAAGGCCATTTATTCCCAAGTTTAAGAAATGCCAAGGGTTTTTGTTGTGTTGTTGTTGTTAAAATGCAGATTCCTAGTTCCAGTCCAGGAGAATCAGATTTAGTGGGTCCAGGGTGCAGCCCAGGAATCTGCATTTTTAGACTCTAAGACTTTCTAATGCCAGTGGTCTCTGTATCACCCTTTGAAAAAATTTAGTCTTGACACAGGAGAGAACGTCAGAGTGATGACGAGTCAGTCCCTTCTGCCTTCCTAAGGCCCACCCCCTCAGTGACCCACACTGCTCCCAGGTGGCAGATACCGGAAATGAGCAGGCCTTTCGGGGGCCGTCACATTTCCTCACCTGGCAGGCTTCCCTTGTTGGGGATAATCATACCTGAATATAACACAGTCACCCGCATTCCGGTAAGAGGCACGCATTTCATTCCTGCCCTTCAGTTTGGACTCCGGACCCCTGGTTTGGGCAGTGGAGTGGACTTGTGCCTTTCACTGTGTCTGGCAACCTTTGGAAATATGGAAGGGACATCTAGATTCACGAGTAACTCGGAATTTCTAATTCCTTTAGGGTTGGACTGTAGAAAGAAGTGGAAAGAATGGCAGCCTTCCAGGGTGACTCCCTGCTCCCCTCCCCACCTCCCCACCTCCGCCCTGATTCCGTCGCCTGTCTGCCTGGGAGCAGGGCATGGTTATTGGTGAGCCACGCTTGTCTGATGGAGACAGTGGGTCTCAAACCTGAGCCTCATCAGAATTTCCTGGAGGGCTTGTTCAGACGGGCCGCCTGAGGAGCCCCACTCCCAGTTTCTAGAGCAGGAGGTCTGGGTGGGGTCAGGATTTGCATTTCTAACAAGCTCCCAGAGGGTGCTGATCTGGAAGCGATTTCCCTAAACCGCGGAGCCCCACTCAGCCGCTCGGCCTCCGTAGCCTGGGTCAGCCCTTCAGGACTGTTTCTCTCCGCCTTTCTCAGGGTCAGGAAGGTGCCGGTGTTGGAAGTGGGGTTGTTTGCTCCCCATCCTCCTGGATAATTTCCCAGTGTCCTGAGGATCCTGCCCTCCTTGTTCATCCCAGGTGGGCCCAAGCTGAGCTTGGCCCAGAGTTTGCCCTGGGCCCCCCGGCTGGGTTAGGCTGAGGGGCAGGAAGGGGGCCGAGTTCTTCCTCCTCCCTGTACACTCCCCCCACCCCCACGCCCCTTTCAGGAATGTGTCTCCGCGTGGGCTCTCTTGACCCAGGAATGGAATTCCCAAGTGGCTGGGTGTGCGGATGCAGGTGAGGCGGGCGTGCCTGTTGGGTAAGAAGATGCCGAGAGCCTCAGAGTCCACCTGACCACGCGTGTGGCCGTTGCAGTCACATTTGGTGACACGTGTGGGTTTGCCAACACACTGTGGCCCACCGCCCCTCAGGAGGTGGCATTGAGCCCAAACTTGCTTCCCTGAGGTGACCTGCTGGGAGAGGCTCGGGCACGAAATTACCAGTAACCTGAGCTGAGGAAATCATTGAGGACGAGTTCTGTAAGGTTGTGAAATCAGATGTTCAAGATGAAGGACCTGGAGTCCACACAGTCTGGGTGAGAATCGAGCCCTGCCTGTTACTACCGTGTGATGATGGCAAGGCAAACTAAACTCCCTTCCCCATTCTGCAGGAGAATTTGACCTTCACTTAACTTTGTATCTCATTCCTCTGGGAACCTGATAAAGGGAGTAAGTCAGCTGCATTTAGGCAACATTGCTTCTGGTAAGAATGACCTATTGTGATATAAATGACTGCAAGTGGACTAGGTGATCGTCTCGGCCCTCTTGGGAAGCCATTCTTTGTGCTCCTCTGAGCACAGAGACTCTCTCCACGGGCCTGTCCTCTGTGGAGATGCTGGCAGCCATGCCTGTGGATGAGTGACAAGCAGTAGTGGCTCCTGGGAGGGGTGAAGGCAGGGCGGGCACCGTACCCCCCTTTGCCTGCACAGAGCCATCACCTCAGGGGCGAAAGAGAATAGCTTCTGAATGGCTCAGTGGACTGGGGTTCTGTGGACTGGCTCCCGTGGAGAGGAGCTCCTGAGGCTGCCCTGTCTACGAACGGTGTCCTGTCTTACACGCTGCTAAGTGGACCTAACACCAGGTGTGCCACTGGTAGTTTTGTGAGTCTCAAAATTAGTTACAATTAAAAAAGATGCCTGGTAGGCCTTCCAGAGTGACCTCTGTATTTGTTTTTAAAATCTGTGCACATTTGTCTTACCTATAAAGTGGGAATGAGAAAATTAGCTACTTTCTAGGATTGTTATGAGGATTATAAGGTGTTTAGAAAAGTGTCTAGTACATAAGTGTGTGCTGCTACCATCACCACCACCACCATCATAACCGTCATTGTTATTATGAAAGGAGGGCAGGAGGCCCTTCTCCTTTGGATCGGTTTCAGTCTCATCTTAGTTACCAAGTCACGGTATGGCTTTGGACAAATGACCTCATCCTCTAAGGACACATATTCTTACAGTATAACCTAGGTGCTCTATATACTTGCTGGATGAATCGATAAATTAGGAGAGTCAACTAAATGCTCTTTAGGGTCCTTTATGGTTTTGAATATAAGATTTTGCATGATGTTGAATCTGAGAAAAAAGTTGGAGGGATGTGGAAAGAGGTGAGAATCCACCTGCAAAAGGAGTGTTGTCAGGAGTCAGAGGTCTGGAGCCTTCTGGTGAAGAGATAGATCATCAGGAGGAAGTGGAAGGTGTCCAGTAGTTCCACTGAGCCCTTAATCAGGCCAATGCTTAAGAGGGGCATAGATGGTTCTGATCTGGGAGTAATACTTTCTGGAGCCTGTGTTTCCAGGAGAGGGCTAAAGGGATGAGAGGGCAATGGTGTGTGGCTAAGAAGAGGTTAAAATGGTTAGTGTTGGTTGTTTTGGAATATTTCTTCTTCTCTGAGGGTACCCCTCCCAGTGGCAACGAGGATGAGGATTTCTGACCCCCTCACCACTGGGGAAGAAGCCAGCAATGGCCCCGGCAGCAGAATGACCCTCATACTGTGTTTCTCCCTCCCTCCCTCAGGTCTGAATGCTGGTGCTTTTTATGCCTTGTCCACTCTGCTGAATCGCATGGTGATCTTCCACTACCCGGTAAGGGCATTCCCTCAGCTTGCTGGGCCCAGAGAGAGGGAGATTTCTGGTCTGTCTGGCAGGAGCTGGGGTGGCAGCGTGGTGTGGTGTGTGCTTCTGAGATCTGGAGGGAGGCAGCCCTGGGTCTCAGCCCCAGCTCGGGTGGTCCTCAGCTGTGTGATAAACTGGTTAGCGCCTCTGAGGTCTCATTCTCTTTTTCTGCAAAAGAAGCCTAATTACTTATTGAAAGATTGATTTTAGGATTAGAAACTAAATAATAAGGTTTATATATGTGCAAAGCATATAGCATGTTGCCTGGCAACACAGTAGGTAAACATATATGCAAATAGAATCACATATGAAATAAATTGTGAAATGTGGGCAATGTTTAATTTTAAAGTCTTAGTTTTTCAACAGAAAGCATGTTTTAAATGTTTCCAGAACCACTGAGGGCTAGATACTGGGAATGGGACAGTGAGTGTCCTGGAGTCGGATTGCCAGGTCCAACCCTCTTTTGAAAGGTTGAGGATCTCACACTTGTGGAAGGGGTGGGCCACCATGGCTGAGTGTTCCAGTGTTGGAGGTTGACAGGTCTGAGTTCATATCCTGCCTCTGCACTTAATAAAGGCCTCATGACTTTGGGCTAGTAGATTAATCTCACTGTGCCTTAGTGTCTTCATCTGTAAAATGGGGGAAATTGATTATTAACCTTTTGGTGGGAAATTAGGAGAAATAAATGAGATGATAATATAAAATCTTTAGCATGGTGTCTGGCTTTTAATAAATGCTCAAAATATATAACTATTATCTTCCTATCTCTTCAAATAAATGAAAAAACCTAAGTATGGAATGTTTGAATATACATATTTCAGTTTTTCCATCTGTGAAACAGGAATAATGATAAAGGTTTGCGATAAGGATTACATTTTTTAAAATCTATGTGAGAGCAGTTTCTAAGGACAGAGTTTGGGTCACCCCAGCTTCCAGCATCCTGCACACACTTCCAGGGTTATATGATGTTGGAGGAGCCACTATTCTAGGATTCTCTCCCCACTGGCAGCTTCTTACAGGCCACCTTGTCCTGATACTTTCTCAGAATTGGCTCTAATGGAGCCCAAGTTACTTGCCTTTGCCCCTTTGCCTCGTGGTGACTGCGTTCCGTCCAGAGTCTTGTCCCATCACTGAGTGATCCCTGGGGCTGCGGTTTTTCCAGGGGGAAGAAGTGAATGCTGGAAGAATCGGCCTGACCATCATCATTGCAGGAATGCTCGGGGCTATGATCTCAGGCATCTGGCTGGATAGGACCAAAACCTACAAGTAAGTGACTCTTCCTCTTGGACTGAATTGGGGACCCCTGTTTTGAAATGACATATTTATTAGCAGCACGACTCCAAAGATGTGGATGCGGCGGCTGGGGGTCTGCGTGGTCAAGTAGGCAGTTCAGATATATCTTCTCTGAGCCTCAGTTTCCCCATTTATACAGTGAGGGAAGCAATGCCTGCCCCATAGGGATCATAGCAAGATTAGAGATGGAGGACATGAGGCCTGTCAGAGTTCCATCCCCCAAGTAGCCTGTGGAAGGAGCAGAAGAAGGAGAAAATCAGTGTGGAAAAGCATCAGCAGTTGGACAGTTTGTGGAAACTCCAAAGAGTGGGGACGAGGAGGTGGTTCCCCTGCCCCCTTCCCATGGCTCCCATGCTAACTCCCTTGGGGTTAACCAAGGTGCTCTGGCTTCCAACAATGTACAGTGTATCATCTTGGGTTTTCTTATCCTTCTTGGTAAATATTGTGATGTGCTTTAGGCCTGACTGATGAATGCATTTCTAAGAACCATTATGACTTTAGTGGATGCCAGGCTAGTCCAGGAAGCTTACTAAAAATACAGATTCCTGGGCCCCACCCTCCTGGATGGCGGTTCCCTAGGGGAATCTGTGTTTATAAAAAGTAGCCCAAATGCCTCAGTTCAGGAGCCAGCCTTGGAGACAGTGCTCTGGAAACAGAGGCCCATCCTGTTGTGTCTATTCGTGTGCTCCGTGTGCACTAGGTGCTCAATTAATGCTGGCCAGTAGGGCAGCTGCCCAGGTTGTTCTCCTTTGGGGCAGATGAGCATTCTGGGCTGCTTTGTCAAGGCCCCCAAAGTTCCCAGTGTCTGGAGGCCACAGACAGTGGTGGACCTGTTGTCTGCCGCACAAACCCGCTTCTGTGAGGCTCTGGTCAACCCAGGGCTTCCTCTGGCTGCCCTCGTCAAAGGCCAATTGAGGCCGTCCCTGGGGATGTGGCTGCCTGGCTGGACACGACGAGGAGCCCAGGTGGGCTTCCTTACTGCTGCTGGAGCTGGGCTGCTGCCTCCTCTCTGTCGTATGTCCGTTGTTTGCTTCGGGCAGTGAGGACTGGCCGCCCCTGAACCAGGGAACAGCAGCGTCCCCTTTTCTGGGCTTGCTCTGTGGCAGGAGAAGGGAGGGGTTAGAATGTCGGCTGGGCCAGGACGGGGGCAGCCAGATGATTCAGGTGAACTAGAAATTCCAGTGAAAACACAGTGAAAGGGCTGAAAGGGGAGGGCGCTGCAGAATCCTGCTGCCACCGGTTCCTCGTGTCACTTGGTGTCTGCGTCCTTTAGTCAGCATGGGACAGTCTTCTCCCTGCTCTACTGCTTAGGCAGAGCAAGGATGAGAGAGCTCTGTCATCTGGTCTTTTTGCTGTCCTGAGGCTCCCAGATTTGTCCCCTTTGGTTTGGAAGCTGGAAATTGAATGATGAGGTCCCTTTATCTCTGGCTGAGACTACAGATAGTTTTGTAGACAAGCCGTTGGTTTAAGAAGAAGCTATGTATGAACAGATATAGCAAAAGATGAGTTTGGGGGGTCAATGAGGGAGATGGGTGTCCGTGGAGTTGGGTTCTGCAGTGGGGGAGGGACTGGATGCGGGGAGCTGGGGGAGGAGGGAGGAAGCTCCTCTGCCCTCAGCAGCTGCTTTGAAGACCCAGGAGGGAAGGGCCTCCTTCAGAGGCTGTTGGTCTTTTCCAAAGATGCAGCCCCATCATGTGTTCGTATGCCTGTGTGTGGGAGTAGAGGGAGCACAGGTTTCCAATCCCAGCTCTGGGTTCAAATCTGAGTTGTGCATTTACTGAGCGGGTGACTTTGGACAAGTAACTTGACTGGTCTGAGCCCAGTTTTCTCATTTGTCATATTAGCAATAGTCATATGTCTCATTATTTCCTACCAGTTTTACTGAGATATAATTGACATATAGCACTGTATAAGTTTGAGGTATCCAGCATAATGATTTGATTTACATACATCATGAAATGATTGTCGCGTAAGTTTAGTGAACATCCATCATTGTATATAGATACAAAATTAAAGAAATAGAAAAAAAATTCGGGACAAGGACCCTTAGGATTTACTCTGTTAACAACTTGCGTATGTAACATACAGCAGTGTTGATTATATTAATCATGTTGTACATTTCATCCCTAGTACTTATAACTGGAAGTTTGTACCTTTTGACGGCTTTCATCTAGTTCTCCCTCCCCCTCCCCCCTCCTCACCGCTGATAACCACAAATCTGATCTCCTTTTCGATGGGTTTGCGTGCTTATTTTTGTTTGAGGTATTATGGACCTACTACTGTGTGTTAGTTCCTATACACAACATAGTGATTCGCTATTTCTGTATATTTCAAAATGATCCCCAAGGTAAATCTAGTTATAATCTGTCACTATACAAAGATATTATATAGGTACTGACTTATACCCCATGCTGTACATGTCATCCCTTTGACTCATTTATTTTCTAACTGGAAGTTTGTACCTCTTAATCTCTCTTACCTGTTTCTTTCCTCACCCTCACCCCCTCCCCTCTGGCAACCATCTGTTTGTTCTCTGTATCTATGACTCTGTTTCTGTGTTATTATGTTTGTTCAATTGTTTGGGGTCTTTTTTAGATTCCACATGTAAATGATAGTATACAGTATTTATCTTTCTCTAACTTATTTCACTTAGCATAATATTATCTAGGTCCATACATATCATTGCAAATGGCAAGATTTCATTATTTTTTATGGCTGAAATACACACACACACACACACACACACACACACACACACACACATCATCTTCTTTATCCATTTGTCTATTGATTGGCACTTAGGTTGCTTCCATGTCTTGGCTGTTGTACATAATGCTACAATGAACATAGGGGTACATAAATCTTTTTAAATTAGCATTTTCATTTTCTTAGAGTAAATGCTCAGGAGTGGAATTGCTGGATCATCTGGGTGTTCTGTTTGAAATTCTTTTGAGGAATCACCATACTGTTTTCCATAGTGGCTGTACCAATGTACATTCCCACCAACAGTTCACAAGGGTTCCCTTTTTCATGTGCTTGTTGGCCTTCTGTATGTCTTCTTTGGAAAAATGTCTATTCGGATCCTCTGCCCATTTTTTAGTTGGGTTGTTTGTTATTTTTTGAAGTTGAGTTGTGTTAGTTCTTTGTATATCTTGGTTATTAACTCCTTATTAGATATGTCTTCTCCCATTCAATAGGAGGCCTTTTAATTTTGTTGATCATTTCCTTTGCTGAGCAAAAGCTTTTTAGTATGATGTAGTCCCATTTGTTTGTTTTTGCTTTTGTTTCCTTTGCCTGAGGAGACATAAAAAAAATTACTAAGACTGATGTGAAACAGTGTACTGCCTATATTTTCTTCTAGAATTTTTGTGGTTTCAGGACTTAAATTTAAGTCTTTAGTCCATTTTACGTTTATTTTTCTGCATGTATGGGAGAACAGTTGAGTTTGATTCTTTTGTGTATAGCTGTCCAGTTTTCCCAACACAATTTATTGAAGTCTTTTCCCCATTGCATGTTCTTGCCTCCTTTGTCATAGGTTAATTGCCCACATAAATGTGAGTTCATTTTTGAGTCACTATTCAGTTCCATCGATCTATGTGTCTGTTTTGTGCCAGTACCATACTGTTTTGATTACTATAGCTTTGTAGTATACTTAGAAATCTGGGTGAACTGATACCTCTACTTTTGTTCTACTTTCTCAAGATTGTTTTGGATGTTTGGGGTCTTTTGTATTTCTATACAAATTTTAGAATTATTTGTTCTGATTCTGTGAAAAAATCCATTAATGTTTTGATAGGAATTGCATTGAATCTGCTGATTGTCTTAGATTAGGTGGTTTATTTGAAATTTTTCTTGTTTCCTGAGATAGGTTTGTATCACTCTAAACTTGCCTCTTAGAACTGCTTTTCCTGTGTCCCATATATTTTGTACTGTGTTTTTCGTTGATTTGTCTCCAGGTGTTTTTTTTATTTCTTCTTTGTTTTCTTCAGTGACCCAATGTTTGTTTAGTAGATAACTGTTTAGCCTCCACGTTTGTGTTTTTTGCAGTTTTTTTCTCGTAGTTGATTTCTAATCTCTTAGTTGTGTGATTAGAAAATATGCTTGATATGATTTGTTTTCTTAAATTAGTCATACTTTTCTTACATGGCTTTTGTAAGGGTTGACTGAAATAATAAATGCATGTAAAGTGTTTAACAGAATCCCTGACATCCAATAAATGCAGTATTAGTTTGACATAACCACAATATACACCTGCTGGCAACCCCTCTGTGTTTCTGCTTCAGCGGAGGTGAGTGAAGACTTTTAAGCGTTCATTGTCTGAGTCCTGATGTTCATGGCAGGAGCACAGTGGGATGTGCAGAGTCCCTGCCCTCAGTCAGTAGGACAGAGAGGGATGCAGGTCCCAGTGCAGGAGCCAGGGCCACAGCAGAGTCCTAAGTGGGCAACCTGGGGGGAGAGGTGTGGGGAGGGGCACAAGCAGGGTGAGCCTGAAACAGAAACCAGCACGTGGTGATGGTCCTTCTGAGGGACCAACAGAGGGACATGCAGCTGGGAGTGGACAGAGCTTTCTCACGTGGGACGTGGAGTCAAGGACTTAGTTCAGGCCTGGAGAATGTTCTCTCTTGGCTGCCACTGTCAGGAGTGGAGTAGTTCAGATTCAGCGGGAAAAACAGTGCTGGACATGTGCAGGTGGCAACAGGAAGAACTCAAGGGCGACAGAGGCTCTCACAGCCGGTGCCTGCCCAGAATTGTCCTGGGGTCAGGGGGCAAAGCAGACAAGCAGAATGGGCTTCAGGGGTCGTGTGCATGCACTGCTGCCTGACCACAGCTGATGTGTGTCCTGTTTGTATCTTTGGTGATGGAGGAGGAGAGGAAAGTGTTGTGCCTTCTTATGTGTGATAGGACATGACCAGTCCAGGTGCAGCAGGCTCTTGTTGAGAGAGTTCTGCAGGAGAACACACATGCTGCACAATGGCTTCATTCTGTCCTGATATTACCCTTGGTAGCTCTGAGCACACTGTGATCATTGGTCCGGTGTCCATCAACCTCACAGACAGAAAATTCTGTGAGACCAAATAGCACACAGAAGTGGGCTTGGCGCACAGCAGGTGCCCAACAGATAGAAGGTGGGACGGAGGGAGAGAGAGAGGAAGGAAGGGAGGGAGGGAAAGATCCTGTTAAAGTCCACAGGGTATGATTCAGCTTCATTGCCTCTGCTTGTAGGGAGACAACTTTGGTGGTCTATATCATGACTCTGGTGGGCATGGTGGTTTACACATTGACCTTGAACCTGGGACACCTGTGGGTAGTGTTCATCACAGCTGGCGCAATGGGGTAAGTTTCACCTCTAACCTGTTTAACTGGAAAACACCATCCATGGTTCCTAGAGCTGCCAACATCCTAGGAAGCAATAGGGATCCCTCTGCCGCCTTCTCACTGACCTTCCGGAATGTGGAAATGGTGGCCAGAGGTCATGTTCACATGTAACACTTCAAAAGGCCGCCTGGAGCTTCCAGGCCCATCCACACTGTTGGGATGGACTATGTCCTTCATGGATCTCTGAGAGGCTAGGAAATGTTTTTATTAGAGTCTTTATTAACTCTGCCTGGGACAACTTGGGGTCACAGAAAGTACACAGGGCTGGGGATCAGAAAGGGTGAGTCCTGATGTCAGTTTTGCTGCTGACTGTCTATTAGACCACAGGCACCTCCCTTAATCACTCTGAGACTCAGTTTCTTCATCTGTAATTTGAGTGGCCTGCCTTGTGGAGTTGTTGGGAAGAATCAGAGAGATGACAGATGTGAAAGCAGCAGGAAGTGTGGGGCAGATGTAAGGGATCAGAGCTGGAATTTTCTTGGCCTGTTGTATGAGAAAGTGTAGGAAATGATACCTTTTCCACAAGGATGTCTGCTCAGCTTCACCTCCCACTTATTTTCCTGTGGGTAGTACACGAGTGTGTGTGTGTGTGTGTGTGTGTGTGTGTATGTATGTATGTGTGTGGCATGGCTGCGTGGCAGATGACCTGATTTTCAAGGGCATGGCATGTCTTGATGGGAAGAAAGAGAACAGGAAAAGGAGTTGTAGGGCAGGAGAGGGGCTCCCTTTTCCCCTTGTTCTGGAAGTTCTCCATCACCTTGTGTCTGTGATCTGGCCCTCAGCTTCTTTATGACTGGCTACCTCCCACTGGGATTTGAGTTTGCCGTGGAGCTGACATACCCAGAATCAGAAGGCATTTCGTCTGGCCTCCTCAACGTGTCTGCCCAGGTAGGCCTCTCACGTGGTGGTGGCCCCGGAGCCGTGGCTCTTGTTCCCTGCCAGGCTCGGCCGGTGCAGGCCCTGCATTGTGGCAGCTCAGCTGCCTCGTGGGCTGGTGGGCTGGGCCCTTGTTTGCAGTCTCCTCTGTGCCTTTGCAGGTATTCGGGATCATCTTCACCATCTCCCAGGGCCAGATTATTGACAACTACGGAACCAGGCCTGGGAACATCTTCCTGTGTGTGTTCCTCACCCTTGGAGCCGTCCTCACTGGTGAGTCGGGGCCTCGGGACCAGGGGATGCTCGGACTCCTGGGGGTTCAGGCTCTTAGCAACGCGGGACCCAGTGCCTTGATTGATTGTACAATTGGGGCTTCACGTGCAGCGGGGCAGATGAGGGGGCTTGTTAGGAAGTCTTTGGGGAGGCATTAGCATATTTTGTTGATATGAGGTTGGGTTTTGGCCTGAAAAGACCCTTGTTTGAGTCCTAGACTGTGACACTGACCTCCATAGCTTTTTGACCTTGGGCAAGTGGACCCACTTCTGGGAGCCTCACTTTCCTAATCTGTAGAATGGGGAGTGTTGTGGGGATTGGAACAATGTGTGCAAATTGCCTGAAAATATCAGGGATCTGTGAATGGAGGCCAGTGTCATCACTGGCTTCTGCCTGTCAGGGTCCGCAGTGGTCCCCAGGCTTCTATCAAGAAGCTGGGTACCTGTGAGCCTTAGGAGAGTGAGGGCTCCCTCTTGTGGATGAACCTGACCATTGCTCTGCTTGATAACTGTCTCTGTTGGTGCTTCCTTCTCATGCCTGGACCTCAGCATTCATTAAGGCAGATCTCCGGAGGCAGAAGGCAAACAAAGAAACTCCCGAGAATGTGAGTATGGCGGGGGGCGGGGTGGGGGGGGGGCGATGCTGGGCTGAGATGTGGATCCCAGCTTTGCTGAGGCTGTGGCAGCAGGGCTGGGACTAGGGGAGCTCCCAGAGTGACAGGTGGCTGTGAGAGCAGCTCAGCATCACACACACGGAGTCAAAGGGTTTCTCAGGGTGGGGTGGGGCGGAGGGGGAGGCACTTAGCCCTGCTTTTCTGCTGCCCTTTCCGGTTCTTCTCCCACTTCCTTCCCTTCTCCTGGCCTCCCTGGTCTGGTCCCCAGAGCTGGTCACCATGTCAGAGTCTGCTGAGCAACACCTACCCCTGGATCCTGGGACAAATGCTCAGGCCCTGGGTCCTCTCCTTTCAGCCTGGGGTCAGTGGCCAGAGAGAAAAGGTGGGTGCCTGGTGCCCCCATCCTGTCCTGGCGGTGGTGGCCTTGAGGCAGTGGCTCTCCTGGCACGTGGAGTCCCCTTAGGCACTGCCATGGGGATGGAGGGCCTGGAGCCAGTGGGTTGCCTGCAGGCTCTAAAAGGACAAGTCAGGAAGCAGGCGTTGATGGTGATGGACGGGGAGAGGCCCAGGAGTTTGACCTAGAACAGAAGAGTGTTTCCCATCTGCTCTAATCAGCTGGGAAGTATTTTAATCAAAGTGTTAGGTGTCACATCTGAGCCAGGATGAAAGGAATTTCAGCTGTTAAGAAAGAGCATAGTAGGATTTTCTTAAAAAACAGAACAAAACACCCAAAACTTATTACAGAGGTAATACATGTTCTTTGTACAACAGAAAAACTAAAATAATACAGAAAAGTGTACAAAATTTAAAAGTCATCCTGTAACAGCATCAGCTGGAGATGAGATGCTCTTTTTTTTTGCACTTACTCATACGTCTGTGTCCACATATAATATATACGTGTAGATAAATTTATGTGTTTTTTAAGCAAAAGTGGAATCTTGTATGTGCTTTTTTACTTGTTGCAAGCACTTTATCAGGTCATTACTCTCTTACAATATACTTTCTTTTTTTTCCTTACAACATACTTCTAATGACTGCACTGTGTTCTAATGACCACACATGGATAAACATGATTTGTTTAACAGTTTTCCTGTCCAGGAACATTAAGATTGATTCTGATTGTTGTTATAAACGATATTGTGATTAACATCCTGGAGCTGAATCTTTGTGCATGGTCTGAAGCACAGTGTTTCCTCGAGAAATGGATCAGTGGTCGTGCCCATTTTTAAGACTTTCATGTGTACTGCCAGACTGTCCTCTAGAAAGGTGCTGTCAATACTACCAGTGTTCACTGCTCTTGCAGTGTATGAGGCCAACACTGAGCATTTATCATTTTTTAAAATCTTTGCCAATTTTCTAAGGCAAAAATCGTATCTAAGAGGTGCATTTAGCACTTTAAGAATGTTAGCAGATGGGTGGTAATCTTTAGTTCCTTACTGTTTGTCCTCTGATCTCATGCCCTGGAGTTGGCAGGCGGCACAGGGAAAAGATGGAGGGAGTCGCCGGGGACAGGACATTCAGTGGGGACACAGGGAAAGCCTGAGACAGGAGTGTTCCTCTCAGGAGCCTGTGAGAACTGTGGCATCACCACTGTGGAGATGGGCTTGTTCCTGCTGCATGGCCAAGGAAATGTGTGATTTGGGACACTTTGGTGAATCTATCCTGAGCCTGGGAAGAGGTGCCTGTGATGACAGGATAGATTTCTCCTGAAAAGGTTTCAATTTGGAATGTGATGCATTGTGTCAAGTGATAGGAGATTTTGCTGTGTTCACTTTATAATCTGTATGTCCCTGGGCAGATAAAGGCAAACAGAAGAAAGTAAAGGTCACCTATATTCCTAGCACCTAGAGAGAACCTAGTAACATTTTGTCATTTCCCAGTGTGCTTTCTGTGGATGTGCTTGTGCACATTGGGTTTTCAACCCTGCTTGTTTCCTTACTAGAGCCTGACGACCTTTCTACCCTCTTACATCCCAAACCCCACATCTGCATGTACACACTTCCATTGCCTCTGGTTTGCTATTTAGGTTGTTCCCACATTTCACCATCTTGCAGCCAGATCCTTGTCCACATGGACCAGGTTTGCTGATCCAGGGTGGAGGTGTAGGCTCAGTCCCATCCGTATGGACTGTGGGAAACAGCACCGAGTAGGACCAGGAGTCCAGTCCTGTGCTGGTGCTCAGCCATCGGTGTCCAGGATGCTCACTGTGTGTCTCTGCACCTCCCTGGCATCTGGGGAGCCTGGTGTGATGGGGGGTCAGAGGCATGCTGGGCTGACACCCAGGGAAGGCAGGGCTGTCAGAGGACATCCATCCAGGAGCCGTCATTTCACACCCTGAGGTGGTCGGTGTAAGTGGGGTCTGCACACTGTCATAGGAATTCACTCTCTGCGCCAGGGGAAGACAGGACAGGCCACGCATCTGTCCAGAGCAGCTCTTTCTAATCAGTGAAGTATGTGGTTTTGGTAGAAAGAGCCAGAACTTCTGGGCTGGGCAGTAATGACTGACTTTGACAACAACAGTCTGCATTTGAGTTCCCATTCTTCTTCCAGCTGGTAGTTCTTGGCCACAGAGACACTAAGCTCTGTTTGATTGTGATTCCAAGGTGATGGCTCTGGTGGAGGCGGGCGTGTGTGTGAGTGTGTCAGAGAGAGGAGACGGCCTGAGGGGCTGAAGTCGGCTGCTGGCTGCCCGAGTGAGGGGTGCTCAGGGCTGAGACTGAGCTGGTGACAAAAAGCTGGCAAGATGGAGAACGGGAAGCTGGATCTACTGCTGTTGCCTCTGCCCCAGGCTGCCCTGACGCACATGGCAACAGTCTTCCTCATCCCGGCGCTGCCCCTGACCTGGGTACTCAGCAGTCCTGAGGGGGGTGCAGACCTTGGCCTTTGCACAGCTGCCTCGGGGTCCTTCCAGGTGGGGTGAGGCTGTCAGAAGGGAGAGGAGGGTGAGTGGGGCTCAGTGACACTCACGGTGGGATGGTCTGTGGTGGCTGTGGTGTCACAGAAAGCTGACCTTTCTCTTCTTCCTTTGATCCTGTCGTGATGGTGTGAGTGAGTCTGGGGAAGACACTTGTGACCAGGCTGGAGCTTCGGTCCTCGTTCCCTTTGTTCACTGTCAGGGATGCTGAGTGCCTGGGACTCTGGTTTTCCCCACGGATTACAGACTCTCGGGCAGGCACACACGGCAGCCAGGGTGGAGTCCCTGCCTCTTCACCCCAAGGACTGCCTGCTTGTTTGCCTTGTAGAAACCCCAGGAGGAGGAGGAAGAGGAGGAAGAAGAGGAGAGCAAAGTCAGCAAAGGCCCCACCACTGTGCTGGAGGAGCATCTCTGAGAGAGAAAGGTGGTGGGACTCAGGGAACACGGACCACCCCCACCTCTTCCGCCAGCACAGCTCTCCCCGCCAGCACCACGGGCTTCCCCGGAGCAGCTTTTGGAGGGAATCCAGGGGAGAATCTGTGGCTTGGAGGGCAGTGCCTCTGCCTCCTGGCACCCACTCCAGAGCTTGCGTTGTCTACTTGGGGGAGACGGCACGTTTCACCCAGTGCAGATTGGGTCGCCCCCTGCCCCTTGTGGTTCCGGGAGCTGGCGGGGGAGGCGGAGGGAATCCTGGAGCGGGTCCTGGCCTGCCTCGCCTCCCCCCACATCCCTCGGGAGAAAGCCTGCAGATTATGATGGACAGACAGCTTATTCGGGAGACTGTTTCTAGTGTCTGTGGACCCTTAGGGGCCCAATTGTAAGGAACAGCAGCTGTTCGGGACGAGGGTCCTTCTTGGGCCACCAGACTGACCGCTAAAGTTCTGTGGCAGAGAAAACACCATCAGGACACACCTCTCAGGACTCTGGGACCAGGTTCTCCCAGCTCACGTTGGCGTCTGTCTCAAACCCTCTTTCCCAAGAGCTGATGGAACCAAACCTCAATACACTTGACAGAACTGTGTACTCTGGAAGCCTGATTTGGGACCAGGAAGGTTCTTTTCTACAAAAGATGTCCTGGCCCAGGACCTTGTATGCATGTGACTGTCACCTCTGCTGCCGTTATCTGGATGCTGCCCATGTGTTCCTGTTCTCCAGAGGGAGGGCAGGCCCAGCCAAGTGCCTGTAACTTTACTGAAAACTAACCTGGATCCTTCCCCTCTGAGAACCCCAAAGGTCGCCTAAGAGATGAGATGAGAGGGGCAGAAGGAGAGGTGGCCCTTGAATGGGACCTGGGTCTGCTGGGTTAGGTGAGGGCATTCCACCTCTGGTGGCGACAGTATTTCACTCCCAGTCCCTCTGCCCATCCCCTTCTATAATAGCAATAATTTCTTCTCAGATGTTCTGAATTAAAGGGATTCCCTTTCAACAGCCCAAGCTGACCTCTCCTGCCTTGTCTGCTGTCTGCTCTACTCATGGGCTTGGGGAGAATCTGCTCACAATAAGACATTTTGGTCCTTTCTCCTGCGTGTCAAGCTCCATGGTCATGAGGCCTGTGCTGTTTTGCTGTGGCCCCTGCCCCGGCCTCAGCATGTTGGAGCAGCCTGGGTGGCAGCGGTGCTGGGGCCACTGCCCGAGAGCAGCCGGGTGTGTGTGTGTGTGTGTGTGTGTGTGTGTGTGTGTGTGTGTGTACAGATATTCTGTACATAATAAAAGGAGTTCACTTCTGGTGGGAGGACTGAGTTGGGGGTGGAAGGGAGGTGGAGTGATGGGGCCTTACTTTTTGATAAGGAGAAAGTGTTTACTCTGGAGCCTCTTAAAAGGTGGAAACAAAATGTTTACTGAAACTATTGCTTTATTTACAAAAATAATTAGTATTTTCTACTTGTAACACCAGATATTTTAAAGCAATAAAAGATTCTCCATGTGATCTGCCTCGTCATTTGTTGGGGCAAAGATGGCTTTGGTGGTGGGAGTGGGCAGCAGGGGTGGGGGCTCGGGGTAGAGGAGGCGCTCCTGTGGAAAGTGGTCCTCAGTTGACACAGGTGTTGCCCTCCTAGTGGGTTATTATTTTTAAATGAAGCTGCAAGGGCAGCTGTCTGCCTATGTGGAGACTGCAACTCAAGGCCCGACCTGTGACCATGACTGCTTTCGTACAGAATGATCCTTTTACACTGCAAGTCAACCACATCACTCCTCCAGCTTCTTACCTCAAGCAAAGCCCAAGTCCTCACCAGAGCCCACAAGACCCCATGCAACATGGCCCCCACCTACCTATCTGACTGTGTGTCCTCCACTCACCCTTTTAGTCTCTCTGCTCCTGTTACACAAGCTCCCTGCTGTGCTTTGAATGTACCAAGCATGTTCCCACCACAGGGCCTTTGCACCTGCCAGCCCCTGTGTCTGGGGCTCACTCGCTCCAGATATCCATGTGGCTTCTTTACTCATTTCTGCTCAAAGGT
Source organism: Hippopotamus amphibius kiboko (assembly GCF_030028045.1). Lineage (NCBI taxonomy): Eukaryota > Metazoa > Chordata > Mammalia > Artiodactyla > Hippopotamidae > Hippopotamus > Hippopotamus amphibius. The sequence goes on from NC_080189.1 coordinate 161,037,282, forward strand.
CACCTCCTCCGAGATGCCTTCCCTAACCGCCACCTAACACTCTGTCTTGCTGCCTTACATGATGTTGTGCTCATTGTTTACCCACTGACTGTCTTCCCACGCTACTGTAAACTTCAGCACCTTTAGGACCTTGTCAGTGTGTTCACCCTTCCTTCCCCTGTGCTTGGACCAGGTCCTGACACATAGTCAGGGCTCCAGATAGACTTGTTGAAGGAAGACATGAATGAGTGGGTATCACCACCCCCAGAGCACCCTCCATCCCTCCCTTCACCCTCCTCTCATTAACTTTCACAAAGGGGAGGAAGGGACTGCTGGATCTCAAGACCCCACAGGTTCCTTGTGATGTCTCAGATTTCCCAGCGCCCTGAGCAGGTGAAGGCTTTTGATCGCTGTGGAGAGGGTGGGGACATGTCGGCTTCCAAGGGAGGGAGTGTCTGAGATACAGAGGGAATCTTCATCACGGAACTTGGGTCCAGGCTCCAAGGGGACCCTGAGTCCTGGCTCATGTGCCAGGCAGGCTGTGGGGATAGAAACAGGATGTGTCAGTAGTTTCATGTTGTGGTTACCTGATTCAGAGAAAGAGGGGCTGTGCCAACAGAGAAATGACAGAACACAGCCGTTGTCACTACATGAGTCCGGTGGCTGTTTTCCATCTGAGTTTGTACCCATTCCTCTAACTCGGTATTTCCCACACTGTAGTCACCCACACACCAGCACCGCCATTTCTGCAGCATCCATGAACTCTCTGCACTGTGACTTCACTTTTTAAAAAGACTAACTTTCATTACTTGAATGCATGGATTTGTAAAGGGAACTAGCAGAGGGGAGACCAACAGGAAAGGTGAGAGCAGCCCGCCCAGAGGAGGAGCTGCCTGCAGAGGTGGGGGCAGAGGGGCGGGGGCAGAGCAGGAGGGAGGGGGCTGGGAGTGGGGGCAGGTCCCAGGGGCTGAGCAGAGGGAGGGAGGAGGTGGAAGGGGAGGGGCCCCAGGGCCCCGGGAGGCGGGGCAGGAGGAGGGTGCAGCCTGGGACGGAGAGCTGGGCTGGGGAGGCTGTGGAGGGGAAGCTGAGGGACAGTGGGGTGGGGGTGACTTAGAGGTGCTGTGGGTGTGGGGTTGGGGGAGGTGTGGGTGACACAGGGTGGAGGCTACAGGAGGGCCTGGGGAGGGCGTGGAGGAGAGGACATGGGCGGGGTGGGGGCAGGGGCGCTGGTGGGGTTGGGGTGAGACAAAAGCAGGCCCAGGAAGGGGCTGCTGGGGGAGGGGCGCGATGAAGGTGGCCCTAAAGAGCTAAGGGAGGAAGGCTGGGGATGCGGGGGGAGAAGGTGGAGGCTGAGGACACACACTGGGGAGAGCTGGGAAAGGGCTCGGAGGCAGGGCAGGGCCGGGGAGAGACGGGGCTGGGTGTCCCCCTTCCTGGGTGGGCCTGGCTGTCCTCCCGGGACTGGACAGTGAGTGTGTTGGCCTCGGCTGGGCGGCAGCCCCTGTGTTGCTCACGGCTGAAATGGGCTCACAAACACCTCGTACAGGGACCCCTCCTCTAAAGGAGGTCCGTCAGGGAGTCTGTGGACCTGAAAGCCATCCGTGCTCTCCCGCTGGGCAGATAAAGGAGGTCTTGGGAGCACTGGGGACTAAGAAGCATGTTAAGGAAGGAGAAGTTGGGGGGGTCGGGGTGGAGACCAGAAAGGTAGGTTGTCGCAGGGAAATCTGTAACAGCGAGAAGTCCCAACAGCAAGGACACCAAGCCGTGTGTGGGCTCTGGAGCCGTCTGCCGTCTCCACAGCTTACCGTGCGTGAGAAATTGGCCCAGGCAGCCTCAGATGTGGTTGTGGTCCCGAGTCATCACTCTGGAGAGCGTGGTGGTGTCTATTAGGAAAATGGAGGAGCTTCCAAGCACCAGGAAGAGGGGAACCAGGCACCGCCCTTCTAAAGGCCCCTGATTCTCAATATATATGAGTTAAGCATCATGGAAGGCACTGCTGGTTTATCTCCTGGTTGATGGCCCCTCTTTCTGGGAACTGTCCCTCCTCGACTCCAGTGTGGTCCCCGTGGAGCTGCCTCCCTCGCCCCTGTGGTCATGGTTGATGGGTCTAGGACTGGGTTAGTGTTCTGGGAATTTGTATTTAGGACAAAATGAGGACAGCCTTTCTCCAGCAGCTGAAGATGTCAAGAGGTGATATTCTAACATGGAGAAAGTTAATCTCTATGAAGAGAGACAAAGAAAGCTGGCATGAAGGATGCTGTAAACTGTTCATGTCCCCAAATGTATATGCTGAAACCTGAACCATAATGTGACGGTGTTAGGAGGTGGGGCCTTTAGGAGAGAACTGGGTCGTGAGGGTGGAGCCCCCATGAATGGGATCTGTGCCCTTATAACAGAGACCCCAGAAAGCTCCCTCACCCCTTCTCTGTATGGGGAAAGAATAAGAAGACGCCAGCTTGGAACAGGAAGGGGGCCTCACTAGACAACGAATGTGCCGGCACCTAGGACCTGGGACCTCCCAGCACTTAGAACTGTGAGAAATACTTTTCTGTCACGTATAAGGGATTTCGGTTACAGCAGCTCAGAGGGACTGAGACACAAGGAGACTCAGAGAAGGAACGAGTCCTGAGTGCCGTCCAGCCCCTGGTTGGGGCAGTGCCCAGGGCGGCGGCCGTGCTCTGCCCTTTCTGCCACTTGACTGGGCACCTCCTCCATGAAGTCCGTGAGCTCTCCCAGCACCCTCAAAACACATTCTCTTTGCGCCTAAGCTGGTTCCGGTTGGCCATCTGTCCTTTGCAGTCAATGGAACAGTAAAAGGAAAAGGAGGATTGAAAAAAACTAGGCTGAAGTCAGGATTCTTGGTCTCCCCATCTGAGACACCAGGAAGCACTTTCAAGGCTGCTCAGAGCTCAGGGCAGCCGACGGCATCAACTGCAGGGACCTGACCCAGCTATTGACTTGGGAAAACTTAAGGGAATCCATAAATCCTTGGGGTTTTATTTTGGACTTGCTCGTTTCTTTCTAATTAATCTATTTATTCTCAGAATCAAGGTGAGCCTGAGGCAAGTGTCCGCCTGAAGCCTTGAGGGGTGTGAAGCCAAAGAGTGAAAGATGCGAGGAGTTACCTTCCATACAGTTGGGTTATGGGATTTTCATGGGAATGACGTCTGAACCTAGAGCAGCTTCTGGGACCTCTGGACCTTGCAGTGGCTCAGGCAGCTGCAGGAAGGGTGGGAGGCCCAGGAGGGAAGCAGGAGAGACACGGGTGGGGGTGGGGCTGGGGGGGATAATTCAGGGCACTTTTCCTTTACAACTTGTCTCTCGGCAAGATTTCCAGAAGGAGGCTGTTCCTCTCCCTCTGAGGGCGTCCTCCCTCTGCCTCCCCTTCCCCATCCAATCCTGTCCAGCCCTTGCTCTCACTGCCCCCTGCTCCCCATCCTCCTGCTGTTTGCCTGTGTTCCGTTCGCAAACTCCATTCTCACCTGGGAGACCACAGCAGCCTCCTGAGAGCTCGCTCTGTCCCCTTGCTCACCTCCCATCCCAACTGGGTTCTCCAGGGAGCCGCCAGAACAACCTCTCCCCGTGACAAATCTGACCAAGTCCCTCATCTGCTTGAAACCTCTCAGCGGCTCCCCTTTGCTCTCAGGATCGAGTGAAAAGCCCCTGATGCTTCCTGCACCACTCGCGGCTGCCTCTCCCTCCAGCCTCACCCTCACCCTCCCTCTGCTCCAGACATGTGGACTTTAACTCCTTGAAAGGCCAGCTCCCTCCTGCCTCAGGGCCTTTGCATGTGCTGCTCCCTCTGCCTGGAATGCCCTTCCCCTCTCTTTCACTTAGTTGGTTCTCATTCTTTCTTAAGATCTGGTCCTTCTTCACAAATGCGTATGAATAACCCTCACAGCATTCATCACAGTGTTAGTACGTGTGTGAGCATTTGATTGATGGCTGTCCTTCCAAGTGGACCACAAGCTCGGTGCAGGGAGGGAGGGAACACATTGTTTTGCTCACCCCTGGAGCCCAGCACCTGCACAGCCCTGGCTTCCTGTAGATCATGCACACACAGAAAAGCCATTTTATCTTCTCCTTCCTCATTGACTCATCTTTTTAGTTCAGTCTTTCTCATGTTTGTGGAGCAACTTTGTTGATTTTCTTTTTATTAAGAAGTATTCAAAACATATAAAAGTGTCTGAAGAACAACACAGTGGATACCCAAGAGCAAATACAAGGAAGTAAAATGGGACCCAGGTACATGGCCTTTTCCTTAGGGAAGGGCCTATACCATTTGCAGCCTCTCCAGATGTAGCCGTGTGTTTCCAGGGACCTGAAAAATTGATTTCAAACCATGCGCCCAGGGCAGAACCTGGCACTTCTATGTCCAGGCAGGAGGCTCTCATCCCATCCTCTCTTCTAAGGAGAAGGGGTCTCCCTCCTGCCTTCGGCCTCAGCAGGCCCTGCCTACATCCCCTTCAAGGATGGACTTGGAGACTCTCTGAACTGAGAGGACCCTAGAGGGGAAGGAATCCAGAATCCCCCTCGGCACAGGAGTGCCCCCAACCATCCTGACCATGGGCTCCATGAGGTGAGGGGGCAACACCCACGGAGGAGGCGTCTCAGGAAAGAAAAGGGCAAACAGAGCAGAAGGGAGCGCTCAGAACAAGCTGGACCTGCTTTCATTCATGCTGAGGCCTCTGGAGGGGGGCTCATCAGGAACTGCATCTCAAGAGTCACTTCAGTCACGCCTTCAGGTCCCCACTGGGGGCCAGACAGCCAGCTAGAGGTTGGGGGTTGACTATGAATAGACATGATTCATAACCTTGAGGAACTCACAGTAAATGGATGACTTACAGAGGAAAATAAACATTCAGGCAACAGTGAGACAGGGGCTACCATAAACGTGGACATGCAGAGTGCGGGGAAGCCTCTGAGTCACACTTGGGCGCAGGGGAAGGCTTCCTGGAGGAGGTGATGCTTGTCCTGCAGTCGTGCTAGGCATGATGTGTTCATAATGCCTGCTGGGAGCTGCAGGTGGGTCCACCCTCCTGGAGCCAAAGGTGGGAGTGAGCGGTGGTGGGAGAGGTGGCCAGAGCGACGTCACAAAGACCTGTGTGCCAGCCAAAGAGAAGCTTCTGCAAGCTAGAGGCGGCCACTGGAGGACTCAAGGCAGGGCAGAGGCCCAGAGGGACGCGGAGAGCCCTGGGGAGCCGTGTGATGGGGAACGGGAGGCGTAAGAACAGTGAGGAGGGCGGTGCAGGATCAAGGTGAGAAGCCATGAGGATCTGAGCTAAGGTGGTGAGGAGGTCAGCACCCAGTGGACAGAGTGATGGGTGCTTCTCAGGCTCTGGGTTTGGCTGACTGAGAGCTGGAGGAGCTGTTCATTGACACAAAGGATTCCAGCGAAGAAGCAGGCCTGGGCATGGCCTTTGGATGCTGGGGCAGAAGTTGAGTCACAAATGGAAGGAATCAGACCCCCACAGAGTCTACAGGCCTGAAAGTCACTAGAAGCAGGCAGAAGGTCAGAGATGGGTCAAGACTTGGGTGTGGGTAACAGGGTCTCTGACACACACCCACTTTTCTGAGGCGACACCAAACCATAGCTTTGGAAGACACAGCTCGACTGAAGAGGCTTCCCTGAGGCTCTAGGATTGGAGTTCTGGGTGTTCATTTTGGCACCCACATTTTAAAATCCAGGATGGAATTGACCTCCCCCCTGGACATCACCTGTGGGCCTCGGTGAAGCAGCTTAATCTCCATTCAGTAGTTGTGGCCCATGAGCTTAGCTGCTCTGCTGCATGTGGGATTTTTCTGGACTGGGGTTTGAACCTGAGTCCCCTGCACTGGCAGGCGGATTCTTAACCACTGCGCCACCAGGGAAGTCCCTAGAGTGTTTTTTTAAACCAAATTTTTATATAGTTTAAAAAAGCAAATATTTATGTATCAAAAATATCATTGCTTACCCTGTTTTTCTGGTGCTTTGAGGCAACTACTCAGCCATTAGTAGATGATTTTTTGGTATTACCTCCATAGCTCCGAGTAACATGGGTATTTTCAGACTGTCTGATTTTGTCCACGTTAGGCATTATCCGTTGACTCTCCAGTATGGCAGACGGGGTTTGGCTCTGCTCAGCCCAGCCTCATCGCCACCACATATGTGTGCCCGCTTCCCCTTCCCCCAGCCTCCCCGTATAGCTATGTCATATTTGATTACATCAGTTTTCAGTCTTCACATCATTATGGCTATGTTCATGCTGTTCACAACGAAGTCACTTATGTAACCGTGACCTTGTTCCCCTTTCCTCCGTAGCTTTTCATATTCCACCGGAGTTCAAAATCACCCCCCTCCCTCTCTATTTAGTTATGTTTGGTAATTATCACTAGTCCAGCCCTAACTCTCTCCCACTTCTGTAAACTGCTCTCTATGTTTTCAAACACGATCTTCTCAGTGTCATCTGCTTGATAAATCTTTCCTGGAGTCTTTGATCAGCTTCAGTCTGAACAGGCTGTTTCTCTGCCTGGCTCATAGCCGTGCACCCGGGACGTTCCTTTACCACGATCTTGGTGAGTCCATCACCTGCCCTCACGTCCCCGTGTGCTGGATCTGACACCTTCCTCTCTCTAGGTTTCCTCCCTTGTTTCCGTGGAGCACTTCCTTTAGCAGCTTCCTGCCACTACCTTTTACAAAACTATTCACATGTGACTATGTTTTGTTCTTTTTTTTTTTTTTTTTTTTTGGTAGTTAAGGTGTAGGATTCTAGGCAGGAAATGATTCACCTTTAGAAGGCATTCTTCTACTAACATCCAGTTTCCAGGCTTGATGACAACCTGAGGACATTCTGTACCTGTTTTCTTGAAAACGTTTTATGAAATCTGTTCTTATCTCTCTGAAAACTCATTGGATCCCCTCTTCATCCCAGTTTCCCAAAATTCCGGGGTGAGGTGGAATTCAGTTCAACTCTATGGACAGGTATTGAGAAAGGCGTGTGCAGTGAAGCTTCCCTCACTCAGGGAGGCAGGCTTACAGAGACCTGCACAAGAGCTTAGAGCTGGAACACACAGGAAGTGGGGGAGGAAAGGCAGACAGGGTGTGGCGGAGTGTGCAGTAGTACACATGTAAATTACACATATAAGATGTGTAAGGGCAACATTTTTGCAAATCCCAAATGTCAGTATTTTTCCAGGGGGACTCATCCAGGGTCTCAACCTGATTCATCAGCCATTTAGCTTCCCCATGCCCTCCACGTGCTCCCTGCTCCCACACCTACAGCCCCCATGGCGGTGCTGGTAAACTTCAAGCTCAGTCCTACTGCCAGGAGTAGCTGTTGGCCTCCAGGGGGCAGGCTTCGCCACCTTTCTGCAGAGAGCCTGGCAGGCTTGAGTTCAAAGCCAGAGGTTCCCCTGCAGCATCCTGAGGAGTCAGCTGGGCTAGATCCAGGAACTAGGGCCCCTCTAAGGAAACAGTCCCTAAACTGTGCTTCTCTTTCTGCTTCAAGGTGTACCTATTGATACCGATAGATAGTGCCTATTGATACTGATAAGCACATATAGTGTAAGCTGCTCAGTAAATGTTTCTTCAGTGGATGAATACAGAGGATTTCTCTCAATGTAAAATCTACCTGACATTTGTATACCTGTCCTCCCCCTGGTGGGAATCAGCCAAGAGACAGCCCTTCCCAGGTGGCTGTCGGATTATCATTACTGAAAACAATTGACACGTTATATTAATTAATTCTCGCAACAACCCTATGAGGCAGGTAGTTTTAATCCTCAATTTACAGATTCAGAAACTGAAAGCCAAAGAGGTAAAGTGACTTGCAAGATCCCAAAGCTCACAACGCAGAACAGAGCTTCCAATCCTGAGTCGACTGAATGCAGAGCTCACAATAGATCTGACTCACTCCACACAAAAGTCAACCCCAAGTATCGCTTGAATCCCAGGTTAGACCCTTTGGAAATTGTCATCAAACTGAAGCACTGCCCCAGAGGAGCAGATGGGAGAGATGTGTGGAAGGGAACACAGGAAACCTGTCTCACTGTTGCTTGTTCTGATGTTAGTTAGCTGTGGGACTCTGATCACACCCTCTGACTCTGGGCCTCAGTTTCCAGATCTATAAAATGAAGTTAAGAATGTATCTGCAGAGTTTGGGGAGAGGACCATGGTAACCTAGGGAAAGAAACAGTGAGAGGTCTCAGAGGGCTTTCCAAGAGAATGGGGGTTCTGTGTTCCCTGGAGAAAGATGGGAAACACTGTTGGAATTGGAGAATAGGGGATGTGAAATCAATGTAAGCCTTCTTAGGTGGGTATGAGTTCCCTCTTCAAACATTTCTTTATAATCCAAGGCCCCATCATTTCTACCACAAAATGGGTGCCTCCAAGCAGTGTTCCCTCTCTTGGGAACCAGTGGTTCTACCCCCACAGGGATGCTCAAACTTGGCTGTAAGTTGAGATCACCTGGGCAGCTTCAAACATGCAGATGCCAGGGTCCATTCTCCTGATTTGTACTGTGGCTTAGGCTTTGGGAATGTGAAAAGTTCCCCATGTGATTTTAATGTACAACCCAAGTTGAGAACCACAGTTGTAGAGCTTTAAATTCTTCAATTTTCCTGTGAAGATTTAAAAAAGAAGACAAGAAAACACTGGTACCCAGAGGCTCTTGAACTTTAACGTTGAGATCTTTTAAAATGCAGCCTCTAATTCAGTAGGTCGGGCTTCTGTCTTTGAAATAAGCCCTCAGGGGATGCCCACACTGGTGTCCCCAGGTTGTGCTTGAGTAGCTAGGCTCTAGCTTGAATGAATACATACTTGCCTAAGAATCATGCCTCTTTAGGTCAGCTGGGACCTTAAGTAAAAAGTTACCTCACTTGGCACTTCCCTGGTGGTCCAGTGGGTAAGACTCCGTGCTCCCAATGCAGGGGGCCCGGGTTCAATCCCCGGTAGGGAAACTAGATCCCACATGCATGCTGCAAGTGAGAGTCCACATGCTACAACTAAAAACAGGCCACGACGAAGATCCTGCGTGCTGCAACTAAGACCCAGCACAGCCTAGATAAATAAATTATAATTTAAAAAAAGTTACCTCACGTGTATGAGCCTCAAATTTCTGATCTATAAAATGCAGTAGCACCTACATCACAGATTTCTTGGGATGCTTATATGAGGTAATGCAGTAAACATGGTTAGCACAATATAGATGGTTGCTTTTCCATTGTTAGGATATCTGACACTCATGGAATGCTTACTGCCTGCCAGGAATTTTTTCCACGTGCTTTCAAGTCTTAACTCATTCAAGCCTCAAAACAACACTGTGAAGTAGGTACTATTATTTCATCATCCCTATTTTACAGATTTTCCAAGAAACTGAGGCACAGAGAGGTGGCGTATCAATTTACAGAACACACCCAGAGCAGCGAAGCTGGTGTTTGGAACCAGGGAGGATCCGAGTTCTGATCCCTCCCAGGGCTGAAATAGACCAGTGCAGGCCTGACCTTCTGGAGGCCCTGACTTGAGGGCTCACCTTCTGGAATGGGCTGTGGACCAGCAGGCGGCAGCCTAGAGCTACGTGGGTGCGGAGTCCATCTACAGCCTAAGCCCAGAGCCAGCGCTGTGCTGGGCATTTCACCACAAAACCGCCACTGCGTCTTCAGCATCTCCTAAGTCCCCTCTCTTTCCCACCCTCAAGTCCTCGCCTGGAGGTCACCCGGGGATCCACCAGGAAAGACGAGTCCTATTAAACAGGTTCAAATCTGACTTGCCCAATATAAGACTAGGTTCTCAGGGAAAGCAAGGAGTGAAGCGAGTTTTCCACAGCTGGCCTTTACCCCAGGAGCTCAACCAGCCCGGGAAATCTACAAATCTTCCTTTATGCCGAAAGTCCAGCCAGGGTTCGGGAATCGAGCCAACTGGAAAAAGTCGGGAATCCCTCTTGGATACCACAGAGCAGTGTGGGGGCACCGGGCATCGGTGCGGGCACACAGGCAATGTGGACCTGGCATGGAGAAGACTCTATTAAAGAGGATTACCTGGGAAGGACGGAGGGCATTTTTTTCTGGAATGCCCCCGGGAGGGAGCAAATGAATTTGAGGGGCAGTGCGCAGGTGGGCTCTCTACCGGTGGTTTGTAAGGCACTTGGAGCTTGGAGGAGGGATGCACCCGCAAGCAGTGGGGAAACTACCGCTCTGTGCCGTGGCGGCTGGAGATGGGGGGAGGCAGTGGGGGTAGGGGGAGTAGGGGGGCAGGGGAAGCCGGAAGGATGGGGGCGGGGCGAGGCCTCAAGCCCGCCCCGGAGCTATCAAGAGTCAGGCAAAGTGCCTGGGCGTGGAGATACCTGTTTCCTGAACCTAGGGGCTGAGCTTGGCCAGAACGCCTTGGGAGGCCTCCAGGCACAGGCAGCCCCGACTGGCCTGAGGCATTTTTCAACGGACAGGGGTGGGGGACAGAGGACGTCAAGTCAAAGTGGGAGCAGAAGCTTGGGGTGAATGGATGGAGCCCCACTCGCGGTTCTTAGGCAGGCGCGTGACTCCGTTTATTCTGGGGTGGGCCAGGGCAAGTACCCTGAGGGCTTCAGGGGACCAGCCAAGGCCATTGTCCCTTAAGACTGCTGGAGTCCCAAGCACCTCTCTGGGGCTCTAGGACAGGCTGTGGTCAGGATGAGTGAAAATCCCAACCAACAGGAGCGAGATGGCACCCCTTTGTGGAAGTTCTCACTCAGGGCAGAAGCCAATGGCTCAGCCAAAGTCAGTGACTTGGGCAGGGAAGTCGTGATCAAGGTGAGCAGGCGCCGATGGGCGGTGGTCCTGGTGTTTAGCTGCTACTCCCTGTGCAACGCCTTCCAGTGGATCCAGTACGCCGCCATCAATAACATCTTCATGTCCTTCTACGGGGTCAGTGGCTTCACCATCGACTGGCTGTCCATGTGCTACATGCTGACCTACATCCCTCTGCTCCTGCCGGTGGCCTGGCTCCTGGAGAAATTCGGCCTGCGCACCATCGCCCTCGCGGGCTCCGCTCTCAACTGCCTGGGGGCCTGGGTGAAGCTGGGCAGCCTGAAGCCACATCTCTTCCCCGTCACCGTGCTGGGCCAGGTCGTCTGCTCCGTGGCCCAGGTCTTCATCCTGGGCATGCCCTCCCGCATTGCTTCTGTCTGGTTCGGGGCTGATGAGGTGTCCACAGCCTGCTCCGTAGCTGTCTTTGGCAATCAGGTGGGTCGAGGAGCGGGTGGTGGTCACTGTGGAATGCAGTGTGTTCTTGTACCAAACTGCCTCACTGTGTGCAGGCTGCAATTTTCTGACTTCAACAGTGTCTTTGACTCTGGGTGACTGTGGCTGGGTGTGGCTGGTAGTGTGAGTGAGTGATTGTGACTGGGTGAGTGTGTAAGAGAAGTGGGGAAACAACAGGAGGGGCCTTTGCTGTCACCCACGCTTTCTCCTCCGCCAGCAGGAAGGGTGCTTCTGGAACACACGCTGTCTTTATGATTTCATTCCTGAACTTACTTCACCAGCTTGGACAGGAAGGCTGTGTTTTCTCGGGGAGCAGCCTCTGGGTGTCAGACTATTCTGTGTCATTAGAAGGTGGCAGGTGCTTTTTTCCTGTCCAACCAGCCTTCCTAGAGCGCAGCGTCTCCTGCACCACATGGAAAGGCAGAGCGGGGCCCTGGTGGCGTTGGCGCTGCTCTCATCTTCTTTATACACAGCTGAAGCCAGGACAGTGGGAACAGTGCTTTGTTCCAACCTCCTTTGCTGGGGGGGTAGAGCCAAGTCCAGGAGGATGGAGTCCAATTCTTGCTCTGAATTTCCAAGGCCTGGAAACCATGGAAAGGCCTGGAAAACTCATAACTTAATCCTTTGTCTTCCCTTCTTTTTGGAAACAGAATCTCAAATTCTTTGCATCTAAATATACTTATGGCCCGGAAGGGTGGGCATGTTATGAATCTAATTGTTTTAATTGAAGTAAAATAGACATATTTATAATTTTAACCAGTGATAAATGTACAGTTTTAGCCAGCCATAAGTGTACAATTCAATGGCATTAGTTTCACAATGTCGTGTAAGTATTACCACTATAGGTACCCAAAACTGTTTTTATCACCTCCAAAACTCTGTACCCATTAAATAATAACTTGTCGTTTCCCCCTCCCTCCAGCCTCTAGTAAGCTCTTCTGCTTTCTATCTCTATGAGTTTGCCTTTTCTAGGTACTACATGTAACCAGAATCATGCAAGATTTGTCATTTGAGTCTGGCTTATGAATCTGTTTTTTCAAATTCTGATAAAACTCAAAAATTTATTATTATTACTATTATTCTTTTCCATTTTTTAAAAAAATTGTGGCGCAGATGACTTCTAGTGTCAGACTTCTAGAGAAGGTAAAGTGGAAGTGAATTCCAGTTCTGGTTTCTCCTTCATCCCAAAGGCCTCATCAAAGATGCGGCAGGTGGAAAAGCTCAGAGGCCGACAACTCTGGGAAGAAAACTAGACCAGTGCCCCCCCAAATGGTCACCATTTGCCTCACCTGTGGGGCCAGGACAAAACACTGATGCCTGGGCCCTCACCTGGACTTCCTAATCGGACCGTCTACGGGAACAGCCCAGGCTCCTGTGTATTCACCTGGCTTCCCAGGTGAAGCTCGTGATCAGACTCGAAGTCGCTAGGAGAGAGGAGCAGCGTGCCATGGGAAGGCGCCCTCCCGCTTGGAGCCAAGCTCTTGTCGGGGCTGGTGTGTTTTGTGCTGCTGTGTGATGGTCCAGTTCCCAGGTGGATGCAGCTGGGAGCTCAGCCACGCACTCTCCAGACTGAGGGGAGAGGATGGGCTTGGGGTGGGGCTCGTAATTCTGATTCACTTAAGCTTCTGAAAATATACTCAGAGCCCTGGGGGTCTGGGTGAGGGCAGCCCTGAAGGCCTGTGAGGTGGAGGCATAGCAGAAGCTCCTAATCCTTCTGTTTCTTGGACCTTCAACTCCGTGCACCGCACGGGAGGAGGCACAGGGGGAGGCTCTGGTTGGCCTGGCCTGACTTCGGTCTTGGCCGTGTTGCCTTGGCAGGCATTCTTCAGGGCCTGACAATTGCGTGGCATCAAGCGTGAGTGTTCAGTTTAGCATCCAGGACCCCTCCTCCCTCGCCCTTCCTACCCAGCCTGTCGCTTGTTCCCTCCCAGTCTTGTCTCTTCTCTGGTCGGTCCGGCTCCTTAATTCTCTCCTTGAAGATACACTGCTTGGAGATTAAGCCTAAGTCTCGGAGAGTGACATCAGTAGAGGGTGGACCAGGAAGCTCCAGACTCTTGTTCCTGCACAGAAACATGAAATGAACTAGGAACTGGCTAAAACATCTCTATGGGAGTTCTGGAAATCAGAGATCTATAGCAACCAAGCAAACACCGCACCAAGAAAAAGCCGCATTCAAAATGGTAGAAAGTTTCATGGCTGTTCTACTCACCCTTGCCCTGACCCCACCCACCTGCTGTGCCTCCCAGTACCCGGTTCCTTTCTGCAAACTTGAGAACAGCAAAGCAGACCAAACGTGCAACGTTTTAAACCAGTTGTGTTTCTATACACTAACAATGAACAATCCACAAAGGAAGTTAGGAAAACAATTCCACTTACAGTAGCATGGAAAAAAATACTTAGGAATCAATTTAACCAAGGAGGTGAAAGACCTGTACACTGAAAACTATAAATGTTACTGAAAGAAATTAAAGGAGTCATAAATAAATGGAAAAATGTCCCTGTTCATGGATTGGAAGACCCAATATTGTTAAGATGTCAATACTATGCAAAGCAGTCTGTAAATCCAGTGCAATCACTATCAAAATGCTGATGGTGTTTCTCACAGATGAAGAAAAATGCATCCTAAAATTCGTGTGGAAGTTTAAGGGACACTGAGTAGCCAAAACAATTTTGGAAAAGAATCACAAAGTTTGAGGTCTGACACTTCTTGATATCAAAACTAATAACAGTGCTATAGTAATCATAACAGTGTGGTATCTGGGTAAACACAAACAGACAGACAAATGGACTAGAGAGTCCAGCTAAACCCTCCCAAATGATTTTCAGTAAGGGTGTCAAGAGCATTCAAGAGGAAAAGAACAGCTGTTTTTTCTTTCTTAATATACCTTATTTTTAGAGCAGTTTTAGTTTCTCAAACTGAAAATTAAGAGGAAGGTACAGAGATTTCCCATATATTCCCTGCACTCCCTTCTGGTATAGCCTCCCCCATTATCAACAACCCTCACCCGAGTGGTACATTGGTTACAGCTGATGAACCTACATGGACACGTAGTTATCACCAGTCTTTTCAACAAATGGTATTGAGAAAACTATAAAACTCTGAGAAGAACGTATAGAGGAAAAGCTTCACGTTATTGGATTTGGCAATGATGGCATAATTTTTCGGATGTGACACTAAAAACATAGGAAACGACAACAAAAATTGGACTATGTCAAAATTAAATCTTTTGTACATTGGAGTACAATATCTAACAGAGTAAAACGATGGTCCATTGAATGGGAGAAAATATTTGCAAGTCATACATCTGATACAGGGTTCATATCCAGAATATATAAAGTACTCCTATATCTGAACAACAAAAACCAAATTTTTAAGTGAGCAAAGCACTTAAACAGACATTTTCCAAAAAAAAAAATAAAAAAGATACACAGATGGTCAATACGTGCAGGAAAGAAGCTCAACATTAGGGAAATAAAAATCAAAACCACAACGAGATGCCATTCACACCCATTAAGATGGTTATTAAAAAAGAAAAAAGAGGGACTTCCCTGGTGGCACAGTACTTAAGAATCTGCCTGCCAATGCAGGGGACACGGGTTCAATCCCTGGGAAGATCCCACATGCTGTGGAGCAACTAAGCCCACGAGCCACAACTACTGAAGCCCGTGTGCCTAGAGCCCCGTGTCTCAACCAGAGAAGCCACCACAATGAGAAGCCCGTGCACCGCAACACAGTGTAGCCCCCACTTGCTGCAACTAGAGCCTGCGAGCAGCAACGAAGACCCAGTGCAGCCAAATACATTAAAAAAAAAAGAAAAGAAAGAAGAAAGTAACAAATGTCAGCAAGGATGTGGAGAAATTGTAACCCTTGTTCACTGGCAATGGGAATGTAAAATGGTGCAATCACATGGAAGGCAGCATGGCAGGTCCTCAAAAAATTAAATATGAAATTACCATATGATTTAGTAATTCTACTTCTTGGTGTATAACCAATAGAATTGAAATTAGGAACATTAGCAGATATTTGAGCACCAATGTTTATAGCAGCATTCTTCATGATGGCTAAAAGGTGGAAGCAACCCAAGAGTTCATCTATGGATGAGTTGATAAAATGTGATATATACATACAATGGAATATTATTCATTCTTTTGTTTTTAATGAAGGGGGATGACTTTTTAGAGAAAACTTGAAAAGCACAAAGTTATTCATTCTTAAAAAGGAAGAAATTCGGATACATACTACATACACATGGATGAATCTTGAAAACATTGTGCTAAGTGAAATGAGATAGTCACAAGAGGATGGATGCTATGTAATTCCACCCCTGTGAGGTATTGAGCTGTCTTTTTTCCCTGACACCAACCATTTCTGCCTTTCTCTAACACCAGCTGGGTGTCCTGCAATTCACTTCAACTCTGACACTAACTACTTGGAGTTAGCCCAGACCCCACAAGCTAAGGGCTCAGTCCCGCAAGGCTGTCTCCACTGAAGATGCCATTTGCGAATCCTGGGGGCCTCCCATACTTCTCACTGACTAGCTATAAGTTGGGGAGCTCTGCTCAGGTTCTGTGATTTGCTAGAATGGCAACAGCTCTATTCAGGAGCTCTACTCAGGTTCTGTGATTTGCTAGAATGGCTCAGGGAACTCAGGTGAACACTCTACTTACCGTTTTTCCTGGTTTATTATAAAGGCTACAAGTCAGGAGCAGCCAAATGGAGGAGATGCCAGAGCCTCTGGGGGAGCCACCCTCCCAGCACTTTGATGTCATGTGTTCACCAGCCTGAAATCTCACCGAGTTTCTTCGTTCAAGAGTTTTTCTAGAGTTCAATTCTCAGCTCCCCTCCTGTTGTCAGGGATGGGGGAGGGTGGGGCTGAAAGGTCCCAAACTCTAATCGTTTGGCTTTCTGGAGACCAGCTCCATCCAGAGGCTCTAGAGGGGCCCCACTCTAAGTCACCTCCTAGCATAAACCTGAGTGTGATGGAAACAGGATCCTTATGAATCACAAAGGACACTCCTACCACTCAGGAAACGCCCAGAGTTTAGAGTTCTGTGCCAGGAACCAGGGACAAAGACCAAATATATTTTTTATTATACCACAGATATCTCGAGTAATCAAATTCATAGAGACAAAATATAGAATGGTGGTTGTAGGGGGTCTGGGGAAGGAGAGAATGAGGAATTAGTGTTTAAAGTGTGCAGAGTTTCCGTTTGGGAAGATGAAAAATGTTCTGGAGATGGATGGAGGTGATGGTTGCACAAGAACATAAGTGAAGTCTCTTAACCTCGTTGACCTTTCTCATGAAGTACAAGCTCAGCATAAGGGCTCTACTCTCCGTTTCTAGAGCATGGCCTCTAAGCTTAATATTCAGTTTGGGGAGCTGTGGTTTCATTGAGACAATGCACCACAGCCTTTACTTATTGATTGAAAAATATTTATTGAGCATCTACTCTGTTGCAACCTACATTCTAAGCTCTGAGGATGCAGTAGGGAATGGGAAAGAAAAGGTCCCTGACTTCATACTTAAGGGAAGAGATTAGACAGTTAAGGCATCACTTACGGAGTGACTAGTGGTCAAAGTGTCAGGCCACATAGGAGGGCAGGTGACCTCATATAAGTCGGTCCTGAGTAAGTCGCTAAATCCCAGGGTCATAACTTATGGTGCTGCTTTCTCGGGGTGGTGGTAGATATGGAAGAGTTTTCCTGGTGCAAGTGTTACCGAACGCAAGTTCATGTGCCCAAAGCACAGTGAGGCCAAACGATATCAAAACCTCAGAGTTGAAAGCAGAGAAAGGTTTATTGCGGGGCCATGCAAGGAGCTGGATGGCTCAAGCCCCCAAAACCCCGAACTCCTTGAAGGGTTTCAGCAAAGCACTTTTAAAAGCCAGGTAAGGGAGAGGCGTGGTTAGCTGTTGCAAACCTCTTGGTGTCATTGCTTTTTTCTTGCAGCTGTCCACTTAGGTCAGGTCACCATGTTCTTGTAAACCTCCAACAAATGCTATTCTCTTGTTCTGCAACTTTTTATCTCTATATGAATGGACTCTTAAAGGTCAGAGCCCTGAGAACAGGCTGTCCTATATATTTCAGGCTATAATCAATATTCTTTCACAAAAGGTGCAGAGCCAGCATGACTAAGCACAGGCAAGGGAAGGTATTTATTGTGGCATCTGATTTGTTCTTCTCTATTGCACAAGGTTTACTTTTATTTTTTTTTCTTTTCAGATCTCTCTCTAGGATCTTGAGGCAGGTAGGTTAACTTATGACGTTGGCTTCTTAGGAAAAATCTACATGAGCCCCGCTCTGTCTGTTTCTGAAGGTACCCCCTGAAGTAGGAGGAACTAGGTCTGGCTCGTGGCAGCTTTTTAAGAAACCACTCTTCCAGGAACTGCCTGTGAGTAAGCCCGTGGGTCCAAGCTTCACCTCCAAAAATCGAAAGGGGCAGGGACTGTCATCAGGACAGCCCAACCAGACTCAGAAGAAAACTTGGGAGGATTAGAAACAGGTATTGTCACGTGAACTACTTTTAGGAATGACAGCATGTGACATCTCAGACCAAGGAGACAGTTCTTCTTCATAGGGCTATTTTATCATCTGTCACCAGGCAGGGCGTGATAAGGTTAAGCACAGCCATGGCACAGGGGACAGTTGGGTCCTTCTGTTGGCTGCTCTAGGCTGGTGTCTGGGACGGAGTTGGTAGAAGTGCCAAAGCATCTGCCTGGAGCTTTGCACGTCACCTACTTCAAATATGGTCTTCATTCTGCCGCTTTGCTGGCCTGGTGGTTTGAAAGATGCCCCACATTTTCCCTCTTCCCTAGATGAATCATTGGAGAAGTTCTAGGAGCCAGTGGTCACTCGCCATCAGCTCTGTCATGAGAGGGACCTTTGGGTGGAGAAGCCAGCAGTGAGGCAGGCGCTTGGGGAAAGGGGAGCAGAGGAGCCTTGTCGTCTGCTCTCACCTAGACCAGGACTGAGCCCCTGTAGATGTTGCCACAAGGACAACTGCAAGAGGAACATCTACCCTTAAAAGGAGGCATGTGCATTCCAGGAGCCTCTTGAGTTGATGATTGAAAGCAGCACAATTATGAGGCTTGGATAAAAAATGAAGCACTTCGTCAACATTCCTTATTTTTAATAAAAATATTTCCTTGTAGAACTCAGACCCCCTCCCCTAAACTTAGTGCCTTCTCTGTTTAATGCCCAGGTTACCTCTGCTCTTCAGTTACCTTGCTGCCCTCAAAGATGAGGATGAAACCCAGCCCCAAGGCTGTAGGTCAAGATCAAAGTGTATTAGCTACTTAGAAGCTTGTCAATGCTCTTTTTCTTGCTTCTCTTGTCTTACCTTTTAGTGTTGTGCTTCATGTCAGTTGGTGTTCAGTAAATATTAAGTGTAGTTTTTGAGGCTGGGTAGGCTGCATTCCAGCCTACATTCCAGTGGCCCCCATGTCTGATCTTGGGGAGCCCCAAATTGGGGGTCTTCCCTGTGTCATTCCACTTTGCATCTGCTTTCTTTTGGTGGTAAACTCTTGCAATACAGCAAATTGCTACTGTGCCCATCTTCTTTGCTGTAGAGGAAACTGGAAATGCTTGAGTTAGGTTTGAGCTGCACAGTTCTAAAGGTCTCCTCTCTTTTTTTTTTCTTTAATATTTATTTATTTGGTCACACGGGGTCTTAGTAGCTGCAGGCGGGCTCCTTAGTTGTGGCTTGCAGGCTCCCTTGGTTGCAGCACACAGGTTCCTTAGTTGTGATATGCAAACTCTTAGTTGTGGCATGTATGTGGGATCTAGTTCCCTGACCAAGGACTGAATCTGGATCCCCTGCATTGGGAGCACAGAGTCTTAACCACTGAGCCACCAGGGAAGTCCCTAAAGGTCTTTTCTTTATTCAGAAGACATTTCCTGCACCCATCTCTGTTCTTTGCATTGTACTGGACGCGATGTGGGGAGGGGGTCACACAAGGAAGTGTTAATCATTGTCCCTGTCCTCATGGTGCTAAAATCTAGCTGGGGAGAAAGCAAACACCCTACACGATAACAACCAAAAGTCCGCCTTGCATAGGAACAAGAAACCCCATAGGGTGTAGCTAAGTGGTCAACAAAACAGACTATACCTGGAGACACCTCTTCTGATCGCTTCCTCCAACAGCTAGACAAATGTGCGGCACTTGAATGATAGAACTGAGCATGTAAGACTGGAGATATTGTCAGGTCTCTGTGGTAGTTACTTCCATGAAATTCAACCACTTCACCAAGGGGTTTGGAGTCGGATTGCCATGGGCTTGAATCTCAGTTCTGCCATTAGTAGCTGGGTGACCTTGTTACCAAGTTACAGTTTTCTCATCTGTAAAAACCAAACCGGAGATAATCCTGCCAACTTTGTGGGGTTGTTGGAAGGGATTAAATGAGATAACGTGTAAAAATCATTTAGTAACTGCCTAGCACACAGTAGGTGCTCGTTATATATTGGTTTCCTTCCTTCTAGTGTGAATAACAGCCAAGACGTGAACATTCAGCCAAATGCTTAATGGTGCAAACTCTAGTACCCATGGCCTGAACTTGAAGCCCAGCATAGAACGCTTGCTGTTCTGTGACCTCGGGCAAGGGACTTAAAGGCTAGTTTTCTCCATTTAAAAATAGGGATTCAAAGAGTGAGTGTGTATATGTACAGCGCTTAATAGTGTCTAGGCCAGTAGCTGTGGCGTGGCGAGCACAGTGGGTCAGCCGTGATCACTGTTCTTACCTTCCGTGGGAAGCAGGGGTTACAGGCTGCCCTGATGTCACTAGTGCTCCTCCTGCCTTTCCCTCACTCTCTCCCCCAAAGGACTGAGGAAACCCAAGGGTGTCGAGGTTATATAAGTCGCCAGCAGCATCACAGACTTGAAGACAAACCCTGTGATTGGGGAGGAACTCTAAGGAAGTCTAGAGTCCACCAGCTGTGACGCTGCTTCCCAGGTTCTTAGGGGCCTCAGCTTAGCCTCTTAAATCCATAAACCTCTTTCATGGGCGATTTGCCCCCCCATCAATGGGATTGTTTTTGTTCCTGAAGGTCTGCTGCCTCCTTCCTCCTGAGCTGGCCTTTTCAGAAGAGGCCAAGGGCTTGGGTTGGGGACATTCAGAAACACAGTCATGTGAGCAGGCTTTGTGTGCACGTTATTGCTGCCCGTGGTGTGTTCCTAGGAGCGGCGAGGTGGTCCTGGGTGGCTGGGAGCTCGTCCTCATGATTAAACTGTGGCTCCGGTTCCGTGTGTCAGTGCCCAGCAGCCACCGCGCTCTCCTTGCTTCTTTCTGGGACATGCAAGACGCAGTCCCAGGACCGCCCTCTGAGCCTCTCCCCCATCCAAAGGTGGCTTTCCTGCCAGGAGCCTTCACTCTGAGTGAGTCCCGCACTGGGGACCCTGGAGGCTTTGTTTCTGCATCGTTTTGCCCAGATCCGCTATTGTTTAATCACGGAGGCGTAGTGTGTTCACCGAGGTGTAAACACACGCCTAAGTGACACTGGCCAAGAGGAGAGAGAGGTGTTCGCAGCAGAATTGTGTGTTGAGTGTGGGGACTTGCCTCAGCAGCACCACTTTGTGGGGTTGAAATGCACACAGCAGTGTGTGGGGATGGGCCATGTGTGCTGAAGTCACTTCCGCGTGGCGTGTGTAATTCCCACGTGGACGTGGTCCTGGGAGATGGGCTGTAGCACTGGCCTCCCTGCTGGTGGCTCTGCTGTCCATGCCTGAGGTACCAGTGTCCAGATATGCAGTCCCAGGAGTGGGTGGGCGGGGCGTGTTTTGTATTGGAAATTGGACATACTGCATTTATAGCACATTTTAGTGCCCAGAAATTCTGTATGGAATTACATGACCCTTTATATGGTAATGTTTTAATACATGTGTCTGTGTAGCTTAAGTTTTCCTCAACTGTTGTATTCTGTGACCCTTAGCTTCTGATTAATCCTTAGATCATTAAGATTATTGCTGGTGTATATAGACATGGAGATATACACGTGCCTGGTCACCCATCACATAAAAACACCTTTGTTGGGGGTGGCATTGTGCTGTGTACTTTTAGATTGCGCATAGGTTGGTCAGCATTAAGCAAACTTGGTGTATGGAAATTGACATTATACCCACATTTGTCTTTCACGTGGCACTGATTTTAAAACAACATTCAGCCTCTTTTTTTTTTTTAAAGTGCACTTTCTCTGAGAGTCTTGTCTAGGTTTAAATTCCCAACCAGATCTTTTCCCCAGGTCTGGGTTCACGGCTAATCTGGAAGGGACGTGATGGTTCCTGACGTGCCAGTTAACTGCAGCCCATTCATTCAATGCCCATTTATCAAGTAAACCCCTGTTGTATTTACCAGGCACAAGACTAGTGTCACAAATAAGGTTGAAAACCAAAGGATTAGAGGGGTTAGGGTAAGGAGATCAGGCCTCACTAAGATAACCGAGGAAAACTCAGTGAAGGAACTGAGGGTGAGATGGGCTCTAAAACACTCAAGGAGGGAGACCTTTGCAAGCAATGAATCTGCTGGAATAAAGGTAGAGACCAGACAATGAAAGGTTGAACTTGTGAATCATATAATCCAGGGACATCCAGGGAAGCAGATGGAGATGGGACTGGAGGTGAAGAAAGCCAAGAACAGCAGGCTGCAGGACGTGGACGGGGAGAGGGCTGGCTCCTTGAAGGTCCTTGAGCGGGACTGCCTGGTCAGAGCAGCGCTGAGAAAGGTTCCTCTGAACACGCTGTGCAGACGGGTTGGGGAGACGTCACATTACCTGAAAGAGAGCAGGGGCATAGAGGCAAAGTGGGCGTCCAAGGAAGGTGGGGGAGGGCCTGGGACAGCGTGGATGTGAGAGGGCAGAGGCAAGGGGGCTGAGAGATGAGAAAGGGCAGAGAGGAGCAGAGAAGGATGCAGAGGAGAACCAGGGGAGGTGACTTGTTTGTCCCAGTGGCCTCCCCTCCCCTGCCTGTCGCCGCTGCTGTGGGAGAGTGTTGGGGGTGGGAGAGCCGGGCTCACAGAACGGCGGGGAGCCCTCGCAGCGTAAAGCATTCTGCTGGATAGTCCATTCCGATGGGCTCACTCATCCTCCGAGTGACCCCTGAGCTAGAGGGTGTGAACGCGGCCGTGCCTTCCTTTGTGGATTAGGAAACAGGAACAAAGAGAGGAATTAACTTGCCAGCATCAGACTTCTAGTAACTGGCAGAGCTGGGATGTGAACACTGAGCTTCCTGACCCCAGAGCCTGAGCCCTTAACCACTGTGTAGAGGGATGACGTGTCCGAGGGATGTTGGGGCGGAAAGGAGCAAGGGGGAGGGGTTCACTTTGAAATGAACAGTGTTCATGGTTAAAATGAACCACACGGTTGTGAGGTCCTTGAGAAGCAACGTGACCCCCTATTAGGTCATAAACAGACCAAATTGAATGAAGCCTTCAAGGCCAGGGCTCTGTTGCAGGGAAACTGCTGGTCCAGTGAGGGTCGTTTTTAGCTCCAGGGTGCCAGCTCCTGCCAGCCCCGAAATCTGAGACATGCTGCCCTGGTCTAGGGACTGTGTCTAAGGAGGAAGAAGTGAGGCACTTTTGTTACCTTGTGTATTTTTGTTTTAAGTCCCTTGGCCCCTACTAGATTATAGAGCTCCATGAAGGCAGGAACCTACCATATACATCTCCTTGCCTCCCGAAATATCTAGCAGACTATCTTTCACATGGCAGGTGCTTTAAAGATCTGTTTGATGTGTTGACTGTATACTGTGTGCACTGGAAGAGCCCTGTACCGAGCCTATTGATGATCCCTTTTGAGACTATTCCAGAGCTGAGAACCACTCATGCCCTGAGGGGTCATAATTGACAGGGTGGAAAACCAGTCAGGATGATCAGCACATTGGCAGCTGCTGAATGATGTTCTAGTTGGAGGGAAAGCAAGTTGCTTCTACCTGCAGTTGCTTTCAAGTTCAATAGAGGAAAAGCGGCACGTTAACACAAAAGACATACTCAGCTTTTCTTGCTCAGAATTTGGGGCTTATACGGGTTCTCGCTCTATTTTCCAATTTTTGCCCTAGTATTTCATGTGGGAAAAGGGTTTGGGGGAGTTGTGTCACAGCTAGTCACTCCTGAATCAAGGCATTTCTGCCCTCAGAAACACCCAAGGCACATTATCTGTCAGGTCACTGGAGTGTGAACTCCATCGCAGATGTGAGATGTCTCAATTTGTTGTTGTTGGTGTGTGTGTGTGTGTTTATAGCCCGTGTGCATGTGCCCTCGTCCTGTGTGTATAAACTTCTGCAGTAGCACGTGATCTCACGGTATAGATAGGTTGTAAATGACCACGTTACTTACACAATGAACTTAAGCATTCACGTGTGTAAATGTGGTAACAATGTTAGGCTTCCATCTCTCACTGAATGCAAGTTCTTGGAGTTGTAGGGTGTGGAATTTTTCCCTCAGCTGGTCTCTCAGCCCCAGGTTAACAGATTCAGTGAAATCAAGAATTTAAGTGGGAGGGAAAAAAATCAACACTATTTTACTCTACCATACAGATGGGAGTATAGAACCATTGTTCAGTAGTTTGCAGCTAGAAAAGAGCCAGCCTGCGTTTAGAAGCCCAACTATAATTTTTTCCAGTGGATACTGATATGGAGGGTGGTCAGGGGTGTGTGAGTTGAGTTGTGAATCAAAAGAAAAACCTCTCTGGTTTCTTTGGCAGGGAAGCAATCCCTGTTTGGGTTTTAAGAAGGAATGGAAGTTGGGGATTATGTTTCTTATTAGGAGGCCCTTAAATGTGTGCTGTCACCTCTTGGCCATTGATACTACAGTTGATTGTCTCTGTCTTCTATAGCTTGGAATTGCCATTGGGTTCTTGATCCCTCCTGTCCTGGTACCCAACATCAAAGACCAGGACAAGCTTGCCTACCACATCAGCATCATGTTCTACATAGTAGCAGGTGTGGCCACTCTGCTTTTCATCCTTGTCATCATCGGTAAGGTCATTAATAGGCTCATGGGACGAGGGGAGGCAGGGAGGTCCCGCTGACTTGGGTGAGGACCTTGTGAACATGGCCCTCGGACGCCATGCTAGGTACCATGTATTCTATAAAATACATCTATAGAAACGGCAGGCCAGGCTTCTAAGTGGCTTCAAGAGTTATAGCCTGAGTCGTTGCTGCCAATACAGTGCTAGCTGGTTCTGTGTATTTTGTTAGCTGCTCAGTAAAGCTTAGGTGTAATTAACCAGTTCCCCAGTATGACCTCATTAGAATTAATGGGCAGCCTGCTGATCCCCTTGATGAAACCCCAGTGAGCACTTAGGATGTCACAGGCCCTGTGCTGAGTGTGCCTGATCTCACTGACTGCTCAGCAGCCCTGTAGGGGAGGTTCCAGTATCAGTCTCACTTAACCAAGAGGAAAGAGTGCCTTGAGAGGAGATAAGGAAATTATTCAAGATTAGATAGTAAGTGGCAGAGATTGGATTCCAGCCTCAGCTTGTCTAACTCCATACCCTAAATTTCTGGAAACATGAAAATGAAACATGATTGACCCACAAACACTGATACTCTCATATATTCACCTGAGAATACCTGGGGACCCCATTTTGAAATGTTTTTTAAAAATGTATATAAGATATGGTCATTATGGAAAACTAGAAAATACAGAAAAGCATAAAGAGAAGAATGACTATTTACTTAAACTGGTACCAGTTAATCCCCACCACCAGCCCCAGAGAACTACTATTAATTATATATATATGTATATTTAATCATTGAGATACGTGGTTAATTTATGTTCTCTTTTATCATCTGAGTGATATCACAAGGGCTGTGATAAATTCAGAAAAAGCCTAGTAGAGGTTTTCATTTTCAGTGAGTCACCCATCTTTAAAGGTTAACCAGCTGTCTTCCTAATATCTGAATGTTCCACCTCACACGTTATAGGTTTCATTCCTTCCTGCCGGCCTCACCTCCAGAGTCAAACAGCTTTATAATCATGTACCTCATCCAGCTGTTCTCACTGTGTCATTCCCTCCCCGGGGTCCACGCTGAGGAGGGGCTGCCTGATGGCTTTTCAAAGCTCACAGGATCTCTTGGGTGGAGAGCCTGGTGTTCCTGCAAAGGTGAGAAGCTTTGAAGCTGTGGTTGAGAACAGGAAAGAACAATCTCGGCCAGACGTGACACTTTGAATTGTAATGTGCCCAGCTCTCAATTCTTGTATTTGTAGCAGATGAGGGCTGGTTCTTTGCAGATGAGATCCTGGAGGTAGGATGTTCTTACTCTTTGCCATTTTACTGTTAAGCACACATAGTAGCTGATTAAAAAGAAGTGAAAAATCTTAGCTATACATTTGGTTTGAGGTGCCAAACACTTGAGCAAACCGCTGTTGTTGCAGCGATAAAAAAAAAAAAAAAAAAAAACCCTTTCCTTGATTTCTTTCCTCTGATGTAAGGGGAGGTGAACAGGTAAGATGACGGATATGAGGTTCCCAGCAGTGGGAAGTTACCCAGGACTGTTTCTGAAGAAGGAAGAAGCAGGACTCTGAAGTCTGGGATGGAAGGTTATTTCAGTGGGGGGGCGCATTTGATCTTCAAGAGAATAAACCTCATTTCCAGAGTTTCCTCACTGGAGACAGTCTCCTGACATTTCAGGAGTGTTCTCATGGAGGCTGGAGGAGGCAGCATGGTGCTTACATGAACCCAGTTGGGGGACCAATGTAGGCAAACAACTGGTTAAACTGATCCGGCCCCCAAAGAACTGAACAACAATTACTGAGTCAAATGGATTGCACCTTGGGGAGGGTGGGGGGGACTCGAGGGGGGGGGGTCGGGGAGGGGAGGGAGTGCGGGGATGTGTGTATAGAGGCGGATGGTTGAACCTGGTGTACCCCCAGAAAAGATAAAAAAAAATAAAAAAAATTGGAAAAAAAAATTAAAAAAAAAAAAATGGATTGCACCAGTTGTACTGAAACTAGAACATAAACCAAATAGTTTTCCCACTATCCCTCCCCAGTCCTTCCTATCAGGGTGGCCGCTCCTGCAGGAGCATGTGTTAATCCTCTGGTTTCTTGTGAGGCAGATGTCTGATTCAGACTCTGAGAAACCAGGGATGGACTCCAGGTCTTTCCAATAGAGCAAGATCCTCTCCCTTATTCAGGGGGTGTTTGTTGGCGGCATGTGCCCGGCTCTGTGCTCAGCGTGGGCAGCGCAGTCCCTTCCCCCTTGGGAGGAGCTCTGGTGCTGAGTCCTTAACTGGGCTCACTGATCCCAGAGCCTCAGCTCTCACTTCCTTTCTATCCCCGTGTTACTACGGAATTTCTTCAGTCTCTGCGACATGTTATTCCCTGGTTATTACGGGACTCCTTGATCCTTGAGCACTGCCTGGGAGGCCCAATGATTGCAGCCGTCCAGAGACCATTGAGAAAAAGTAATCAAAGGACCAGTCACTCAGCCACAGACAGTGAGATGCATCTTCAAGAGAGGAGGCTATAGAGGATTTAATTGAAGAATTAATATTTCCTTTTGGAGTCTTAGTTCCTTCTCAGATGAGGGAATCAGCTCTGGTCCATGTGTCAGCTCTGCAGGGGTGGGACCAAGGGATTTGCAGTGATCTCTCTGTTTCTTTCCTTCCAGTATTCAAGGAGAAGCCTAAACATCCCCCCAGCAGGGCGCAATCCCTGAGCTATGCCTTGGCATCCCGTGATGCTTCGTACTTAAGTTCCATCATCCGACTCCTCAAAAACCACAACTTTGTGCTTCTCGTCATCAGCTATGGTAAGATGCAGGTGTCCAGGAGTGTACTGGAACTGAAAATTGAGTTGAGAAACCTGATATGTGTATATTTGGGGGGCATTTTTATGCTAAAAATTATTTTTATGAAATTGAAATTTAACTGGGTGTACTGCTTGTTTTTTATTTTTCCTAAACCTGGCAGCCCACTTCAGAGGGAAGGGGTGCAGAGGCTGGTTCTGTGCTTGATGTGGCTAAAATATCACAGGAATGAGAAACTGGCTCCTCCTCTATTGAAATACCTTCCCTACTCTAGCATGGCACTGGAGGAAGACACAGGGCTGGAAGCAGATTCTCCCTGGTCTGCCAGAGCCTGGGGCTGGGCAAGTCCTGTGCTGTGTATCAGCCGTGGGGGTGGGGTGGGTGGGTTGAAGTAAGAACTTTCTTTGGCTCCTTCTCCTTGGATGTCCAGGCCTTTCTTTCAGATGGCTTCCTCTAATGTCATTGCATCCTCTTTAGGAGGATGCAAATAGCTTTTAGGAAAGAGTTTTTAAAGGCAACATTTGGGTGAGGGCTGCAGGTTTGGCTACAGGTTTCATGGTGAGGTGATAGGTTGGTGTTTCCAGAATCTCAGTCGTCAGTCTTCTGGTTCCAACCACCCTGGGTTCTAATTGCTTCTGGTCAGCCTGTAGTCACCATCCTCTCCACCTGAGTGGAGAGATCTTAGTTCCTGCAGAACAACTCAAAGATATCCATCAGATTGTTATGTATTTTGTTGGAGGAGGAATTTGGGACCCTGAACTATTGTTTCTTGACTGCTTTTCCTTTGTTTCTGCATTCCCTTACTTTCATAATTAGTAAGCACTTGTGCTTTAATTTACAAACAAGAAACAGGGGACATGGAGGGGTTTTGACTTAGGAAGGCCCAGGTGGGTTCTGTTTGGTATCACTTACGCCATCCCATTCTCCCACCACCCCTGCCTTAGCCCTGATTCAATATTCCTGGCTGGGAATAGGGGGATAGTTATTGGTAAACCACACTAGTCTTACTAAGCCAGTGAATCCTAAACTTGAGGCTTATCAAAAGTACATGCTGCTGCCATCATCATCACCACCACCATCATCACCATCATCATCACCACTATCATCACCACCATCACCACAACCATCATCACCATCACCACTATCATCACCACCACCATCATCCTTACCATCACCATCATCATCACCACCACCACCACCATCATCACCACCATCATCACCATCAACATCACCATCATCACCACCATCGTCACCACCACCACCATCATCACCATCAACATCACCATCACCATCATCATCATCACCATCACCACCATCATCACCACCATTATCACCACTGTCATCACCATCATCATCATCACCATTACCTTCATCATCACCATCGTTGTTATGAAGGGAGGGCAGAAGACTCTTCTCCTTTGGATCACTTTCAGTCTCAGTTACTAAGTCTCTGTATGGCTTTGGACAAATGGCATCGTCTTCTAAGGACAGATTCTTATGATATATTCTAGGTGTTCCATTTGTTGGATGAGTTGATGGATTAGGAGAGGCAACTAAATGCTCTTTAGGGTCCTTTTTGGTTTCGTATATAAGATTTTGTATGATTTTGAATCTGAGAAGAAAGTTGTAAGGATGGAGAAAGAGTTAATCCACCTGCAGAGGGAGTGTTCTCAGGGGTCAGTGGTCTGGAGCATTCTGGAGAGGCCACAGGTCATCAGGAGGAGGTGGAAGGTATCCAGTAGTTCCAATGACTTCTTAGGTCAGGCCAGAGCTTAAGAGGGATGTAGACAGTTCTGACTGGGGAATAAATACTTTCTGGAGCCCATGTTTCCAGGACAGAGTTAAAAGGATGAGAGGGCAATGGTGTGTGGCTAAGAAGAGGGTAAAATGGTTACTTTGGGTTGTTTTGGAGTATTTCTTCTTCTCGGAGAGGTCACCACTCCCAGTAGCAACGAAGATGAGGATTTCTGACCCCCTCACCACTGGGGGGAGAAGCCAGCAAAGGCCCCAGCAGCAGAATGACCCTCATGCTGTGTTTCTCCCTCCCTCCTTCAGGTCTGAATGCTGGTGCTTTTTATGCCTTGTGCACTCTACTGAATCGCACAGTGATCTTCCACTACCCGGTAAGGGCATTTCCTAAGCTGGCCATTCCCATAGAGAAGGAGATTTCTAGTCTGTCTGGGCAGGAGCTGGGGTGGCAGTGTGGTGTGCTGTGTGCTTCTGAGATTTTGAGGGAGGCAGCCCTGGGTCTCAGCCCTAGCTCGGGTGGTCCTCAGCTGCATGATAGCTGGTTAGCATCTCTGAGCTCTCATTCTCTTTTCTGCAAAAGAAGCCTAATGACTTACCGAAAGGTTAATTTTAGGATTAGAAAGCAAATAATTAGGTTTACACACGTAAAGCACATAGCACAGTACCTAGCAACACAGTAGGTAAAAATGTATACACATAGAATCACATAAGAAAATTAGGTTTTGAAATGTGGGCAAGGTTTAATTTTAAAGTCTTAACTGCGCAACAGAAAATGTGTTTTAAATGTTTCCAGAACCAGTGAGGGCTGGATACTGGGATTGGGACACTGAGGTTCCGAGAGTTGGGATCCCAGGTCCTCTTTTGAAAATGAGGGTCTCATGCCTGTGGGAGAGGTGGGTCACTGTGGCTGAGTATTCCAGTGTTGGAGGTTGACAAGTCTGAGTTCAAATCCTGCCTCTGCACGTAATAAAGGCCCCATGACCTTGGGCTAGTAGGTTAATTTCACTGTGCCTCCGTGTCTTCATCTGTAAAATGGGGAATATTGATTCCTAACCTTCTGCTGGGGAATTAGATAAGATGATGACAAAAAATCCTGGCATGGTGTCTGACTTTTAATAAACGCTCAAAAATATATTATCTTCCTACCCCTGTTTGGCAGTGATAGCTGAAAAAACCTAAGTGTGGGATGTTTAGATATATGTATTTCACTTTCCCCATCCATGAGTTGGGATGATGATAAATGAAAGGGTTGCTATAAGGATAAATTTCTAAAAATCTATGCAAAAATGGTTCTAGGACAGAGTTTGGGTCACCCCAGCTTCCAGCATCCTGCACACACTTCCAGGGTTATATGATGTTGGAGGAGCAACTATTCTAGGATTCTCTCCCCACTGGCGGCTTCTTACAGGCCACCTTGTCCTGATACTTTCTCAGAATTGGCTCTAATGGAGCCCAAGTTACTTGCCTTTGCCCCTTTGCCTCGTGGTGACTGCGTTCCGTCCAGAGTCTTGTCCCATCACTGAGTGATCCCTGGGGCTGCGGTTTTTCCAGGGGGAAGAAGTGAATGCTGGAAGAATCGGCCTGACCATCGTCATTGCAGGAATGCTTGGGGCTATGATCTCAGGCATCTGGCTGGATAGGACCAAAACCTACAAGTAAGTGACTCTTCCTCTTGGACTGAATTGGGGACCCCTGTCTTGAAATGACATATTTATTAGCAGCACGACTCCAAAGATGTGGATGCGGCAGCTGGGGGTCTGCGTGGTCAAGTAGGCAGTTCAGATATATCTTCTCTGAGCCTCAGTTTCCCCATTTATACAGTGAGGGAAGCAATGCCTGCCCCATAGGGATCATAGCAAGATTAGAGATAGAGGACATGAGGCCTGTCAGAGTTCCATCCCTCAAGTAGCCTGTGGAAGGAGCAGAAGAAGGAGAAAATCAGTGTGGAAAAGCATCAGCAGTTGGACAGTTTGTGGAAACTCCAAAGAGTGGGGACGAGGAGGTGGTTCCCCTGCCCCCTTCCCATGGCTCCCATGCTAACTCCCTTGGGGTTAACCAAGGTGCTCTGGCTTCCAACAATGTACAGTGTATCATCTTGGGTTTTCTTATCCTTCTTGGTAAATATTGTGATATGCTTTAGGCCTGACTGATGAATGCATTTCTAAGAACCATTATGACTTTAGTGGATGCCAGGCTAACCCAGGAAGCTTACTAAAAATACAGATTCCTGGGCCCCACCCTCCTGGATGGCGGTTCCCTAGGGGAATCTGTGTTTATAAAAAGTAGCCCAAATGCCTCAGTTCAGGAGCCAGCCTTGGAGACAGTGCTCTGGAAACAGAGGCCCATCCTGTTGTATCTATTCGTGTGCTCCGCGTGCACTAGGTGCTCAATTAATGCTGGCCAGTAGGGCAGCTGCCCAGGTTGTTCTCCTCCGGGGCAGATGAGCATTCTGGGCTGCTTTGTCAAGGTCCCCAAAGTTCCCAGTGTCTGGAGGCCACAGACATGGTGGACCTGTTGTCTGCCGCACAAACCCGCTTCTGTGAGGCTCTGGTCAGCCCAGGGCTCCCTCTGGCTGCCCTCGTCAAAGGCCAATTGAGGCCGTCCCTGGGGATGTGGCTGCCTGGCTGGACACGACGAGGAGCCCAGGTGGGCTTCCTTACTGCTGCTGGAGCTGGGCTGCTGCCTCGTCTCTGCCGTATGTCCGTTGTTTGCTTCGGGCAGTGAGGACTGGCCGCCCCGAACCAAGGAACAGCAGCGTCCCCTTTTCCGGGCTTGCTCTGTGGCAGGAGAAGGGAGGGGTTGGAATGTCGGCTGGGCCAGGACGGGGGCAGCCAGATGATTCAGGTGAACTAGAAATTCCAGTGAAAACACAGTGAAAGGGCTGAAAGGGGAGGACGCTGCAGAATCCTGCTGCCACTGGTTCCTCGTGTCACTTGGTGTCTGCGTCTTGCTGTCAGCATGGTACAGTCTCCTCCCTGCTCTACTACTTAGGCAGAGTGTGTAAACAAATATTGGAAAAATGAGCTTGTGGGGTCAGTGAGGGAGATGGCTGTCCATGGAGTTGGGTTCTGCCGTGGGGGAGGGACTTGAGGCGGGGAGAAGGGGATGAAGGATGAAGCTCCTCTGCCCTCAGCAGCTGCTTTGAAGACCAAGGAGGGACGGGCGTCCTTCAGAGGCTGTTGGTCTTTTCCAGAGATGCAGCCCCACAGTGTGTTAATTTTCCCGTGTGCAGAAGTAGAGCAAGCACAGGTTTCCAATCCCAGCTCTGGGTCAAATCTCAGCTCTGAATTTACTCAATGAGTGATTCTGAACAAGTCTTTTCAGTTGACTAGTCTGAGCCTCAGTTTCCTCATTTGTCATATCAGGGAGAATCGTACATACTTCTCTCACGGAGCTTTTATAAGGGTTGTGTGAAATAATAAATGCATGTGATGTGCTCCTTAGAATTCCTGGCATCCAATAAATGCAGTACTGGTTTGCTATAACCACAGTATATACCTGCTTGCACCTCCACCTTGTTTCTGGCTTCAGGGGAGGTGAGTGAAGACGTTAAGCTTTCACTGTCTCAGTCCTAATGTTTGTGGCAAGAGCGCAGAGGGATGTGCTGTGAGATGGCTTCATACTGTCCTGCTCTTCTTACTCTTTGTAGCTCTGACCACAGTGTAATTAAAGAGTTCTTTGTGAAATCCTTGGTCCACAGTCCATCTACCACATGGACAGAATGTTCTATGAGAGCAGATGTCCCAGTACACAGCTAAGGTCTTCGCCCATGGCAGGTGTGCAGTTAATGGAAGGGAGGGTGGGAGGGAGAAAGGAAAGATCCTGTTGATGTTCGAAGTGTATGACTTAACTTCTTTGCCTCTGTTTGTAGGGAGACTTCTCTGGTGTTCTGTATCACAACTCTGGTGGGCATGGTGGTTTACACATTGACCTTGAACCTGGGACACCTGTGGATCGTATACGTCACTGCTGGTATAATTGGGTAAGTTTCACTGTAACTTGTTTAACTGGAAAGCACCATCCATGGCTCCTAGAGCTGCCGACATCCTAGGAAGCAACACGGATCCCTCAGCGACCTTCTCACTCACTTGCGCAAATGTGCAAATGGCCAGAGCTCATATTGACTTGTAGGACTTCAAAAGGCCACCTGGGGCTTCCAGGCCCATCCATGCTGTTGGGATGGACTATGTCCTTCACAGATCTCTGGGAGGCCAGGAAATGTTTTTATTAGAGTCTTTATTAGCTCTGCCTGGGACAACATGGGGTCACAGAAAGTACGCAGGCCTGCAGATCAGAAAGGGCGGGAGCGTGTGTCAGTTCTCCTGGGGACTATCTCAACCCACAGATATGTCACTTAACTGCTCTGAGCCTCGGAAGATAGGAATGGGTTGCCTTCTACAGCTGTTGGAAGGAATGAGAGAGAGAATCGATGTGAAAGCAGCAGGAGGTGTGGTGCAGATGTAAGAGATCAGAACTGGCATTTTCTAGACATGTTGTATGAGAAAGTGTAGGAAACCCTATCCGTTCCACAGGGATCTCTGCTCAATGTCACCTCCCACTTACCAGCCTGTGGACTTGTACATGGGTGTGTGTGTGTGCGTGTGTGTGTGTGAGAGAGAGAGAGGTATGGAGACTTGGTCCTTCTCAGCTGGTGACTCTCTGGAGGGAAGTAGGGAGGACTCTGAGCTCCTCCTTCTGGGTCCCAGAGAGCCATGGAGATGCTGGTCAATATCCAGGGACACCCCTCCCAGCCCAGGGCTCTGTACTCATTACGAAGAAGTTCTCAGCTGAGGGCTGAACACTCCAGGCATCCTGACCCCTTCTATAAACGCTGACTCTGTCTGTAATTGATGGCTGGATGTGGAAGAAGCAGGGGAACCCCTAAAGGTCCGCTGAGCACACAGCCTGAAGTTCTTCCTGGCCTGCAGGGGTCTCTCTTTTCTTGGAATGGCCACCTAGGGGATGGCCTGATTTTCAAGGATGTGGCATGCTTTTACAGGAAGAGAGAGAATAGGAAAAGGAGTTGTAGGGCAGGAGATGGACTCCCTTTTCTCCTTGTTCTGGAAGTTCTCCATCACCTTGTGTCTGTGATCTGGCCCTCAGCTTCTTTATGACTGGCTACCTCCCACTGGGATTTGAGTTTGCCGCGGAGCTGACATACCCAGAATCAGAAGGCATGTCATCTGGCCTCCTCAACGTGTCTGCCCAGGTAGGCCTCTCACGTGGTGGTGGCCCCGGAGCCGTGGCTCTTGTTCCCTGCCAGGCTCGGCCGGTGCAGGCCCTGCATTGTGGCAGCTCAGCTGCCTCGTGGGCTGGTGGGCTGGGCCCTTGTTCGCAGTCTCCTCTGTGCCTTTGCAGGTATTCGGGATCATCTTCACCATCTCCCAGGGCCAGATTATTGACAACTACGGAACCAGGCCTGGGAACACCTTCCTGTGTGTGTTCCTCACCCTTGGAGCCGTCCTCACTGGTGAGTCGGGGCCTCGGGACCAGGGGATGCTCGGACTGCTGGGGGTTCAGGCTGTTAGCAATGTAGGACCCAGTGTCCTGGTTGATCATGCAGATCTGGGGTTCTCATGCAGGGGGCAGAGGGGAGGGCTTGTGAGGAAGTCTGTTTGACAGGCAGTGCATGCTTTGGTAGAATGAGCACGGATTTTGGCCTGAAAAGACCCTTGTTTGAGTCCTAGACTGTGACACTGACCTCCATAGCTCTTTGACCTTGGGCAGGTGGACCCACTTCTGGGAGCCTCACTTTCCTAATCTGTAGAATGGGGAGTGTTGTGAGGATTGGAACAATGTGTGCAAATTCCCTGCAAATATCAGGGATCTGTGAATGGAGGCCAGTGTCATCACTGGCTTCCGCTTGTCAGGGTCCGCAGTGGTCCCCAGGCTTCTATCAAGAAGCTGGGTACCTGTGAGCCTTAGGAGAGTGAGGGCTCCCTCTTGTGGATGAACCTGACCATTGCTCTGCTTGATAACTGTCTCTGTTGGTGCTTCCTTCTCATGCCTGGACCTCAGCATTCATTAAGGCAGATCTCCGGAGGCAGAAGGCAAACAAAGAAACTCCTGAGAATGTGAGTGGCGGGGTGGGGGGCTGCTGGGCTGAGATGTGGGTGCCGGCTTTGCTGAGGCTGTGGCAGTGGGGCTGGGACTCGGGAACCTCCCAGAGTGACCGGTGGCTGTGAGAGCAGCTCAGCATCACACACGAGGAGACAAAGGGTTTCCTCGTGGGGCTTAGCCCTGCTTTTCTGTTGCCCTTTCCGGTTCTTCTCCCACTTCCTTCCCTTCTCCTGGCCTCCCTGGTCTGGTCCCCAGAGCTGGTCACTGTCAGAGTCTGCTGAGCAACACCTGCCCCTGGATCCTGGGACAAGTCCTGAGGTCCTGGGTCCTCTGCTTTCAGCCTGGGGTCAGTGGCTGGAGAGGAAACGTGGGTGTCTGGGGCCCCCATCCTGTCCTGGCAGTGGTGGCCTCGAGGGAGTGGCTCTCCTGGCATGTGGCAGCCCCTCAGTTACTGCCATGGGGGCAGAGGGCACAGAGCCAATGGGTTGCCAGCAGGCTCTAAAAGGACAAGTCAGGAAGCGGGAGTTGATGGTGATGGATGGGGAGAGGCCCAGGAGTTTGACCTAGAACAGAAGAGTGTTTCCCATCTGCTCTAATCAGCTGGGAAGTATTTTAACCAAAGTGTTAGGTGTCACATTTGAGCCAGGATGAGAGGAATTCCAACAGTGAGAGGGAGTAAAAGTGGGATATTTCTTAAAAAACAAGCAAAACACCTAAAATGTATTAGGTGGGTAATACATGTCTTTGTAGAAAAACTGAAAAATACAGAAAAGTGGACAAATTTTGAAAGTCATCCTGTAACGCCATCACCTAGAGATGACATGCCAGTTTTTTCCATTTACTTATACATGTCTATGTCCACATGTACTACACATTGTGTACATATATGTTTATATATAGGTATATTTTAGTAAAATTGATCTCTGCTTTTTCACTTGTTGGCAACTCTTTATCAGGTTTTTACCCTCTTACAACATACTTTTTTTTTCTTATAACATACTTTTAATGACTGCACTGTATTCTAATGACCGCACATGGATAAACATGATTTGTTTAACAGTTTTCCTGGAACATTAAGGTTGATTCTGATTGTTGTTATGGACAGTATTGTGATTAATGTCCTA
This sequence comes from Hippopotamus amphibius kiboko, assembly GCF_030028045.1. Classification (NCBI taxonomy): domain Eukaryota; kingdom Metazoa; phylum Chordata; class Mammalia; order Artiodactyla; family Hippopotamidae; genus Hippopotamus; species Hippopotamus amphibius. The sequence continues at coordinate 161,073,145 of NC_080189.1, forward strand.
GAAACGGAATCTTGGGCATGTTCTTAAGCATAGTATTTCATTGAGAAATTGATCAGTGGTCCTGCCCATTCTTAAGACTATGATATGTATTACTCAACTGTCCTCTAGAAAGGTGCTGTCAATACTACCTGTTTACCTTGCTCTCGCAGTGTATGAGACCAACACTGAGTATCATTTTGAAAAACCTTTGCCAGTTTTGTAAGGCAAAAACAGTATCTGAAAGAGGTACATTTAGCGCTTCAAGGGTATGTGTTGGCAGATGGATGCTAATCCTCAGTTCCTTACTGTTTGTCCTCTGATCTCACGCTCTGGAGTTGGCAGGTAGCAGCAGGGAGCAGATGGAGGGAAGCACCTGGGACAGGACATTCAGTGGGGACACAGGGAAAGCCTGAGACAGGAGTGTTATTTTCAGGAGCCCATGAGGACTGTAGCATCACCACTGTGGAGATGGGCTTGTCCTTGGGCCATGGACGAGGAAACGTGGTTTGGGACACTTTGGTGAATATATCCTGAGCCTGGGAAAAGGTGCCTGTGATAACAGGGTAGAGTTCTCCTGAAAAGGTTTCAATTTAGAGTGTGATGCATTGTATCAAATGATGTAAGATTTATTTATTTATTTATTTATTGGCTGCGTTGGGTCTTCGTTCCTGCACGTGGATTTTCTCTAGTTGCAGCTTGCAGGGACTATTCTTCATTGCGGTGTGCGGGCTTCTCAGCGCAGTGGCTTCTCTTGTTGCAGAGCATCGGCTCTAGGCACGTGGGCTTCAGTAGTTGTGGCTCATGGGCTCTAGAGCGCAGGCTCAGTAGTTGTGGCGCACAGGCTTAGTTGCTGTGCGGTATGTGGGATGTCTCCGGACCAGGGATTGAACCCATGTCCCTTGCACTGGCAGGTGGATGCTTAACCACTGAGCCACCAGGGACGTCCCCTATGTTTAGTTTATAATCTGTGTCTCCCTGGGCAGATAAAGGCAAACCGAAGAAAGTAAAGTTCGCCTACAGTCCTAGCACCCAAGATAACCTAGTAACATTTTAGTCAGTTCCCAGTGTGTTTTTGAAGGATAGACTTGTGTCCATTGAATTCTTTTTTTTTTTGGCCGCAAGGCGCAGCATGCAGAACTTCCCAGAGCAGGGATTGAACCCATGCCCCCTTCAGTGGAAGCACAGAATCTTAACCACTGGACCACCAGGGAAGTCCCACTATTGGGTTTTCTACCCTGCTTGTTTCCTTTTTTTAAAAAAAAAAGTAAACTGATTGATTGATTCATTGATTGGCTGTGTTGGGTCTTCGTTGCTGCACACGGGCTTTCTCCAGTTGGGGTGAGCGGGGGCTGCTCTTCGTTGTGGTGCTCGGGCTTCTCATTGTGGTGGCTTCTCTTGTTGCGGAGCACAGGCTCTAGGCGCTCGGGCTTCAGTAGTTGTGGCACATGGGCTCAGTAGTTGTGGCTCGTGGGCTTTAGAGCGCAAGTTCAGTAATTGTGGCACACAAGCTTAGTTGCTGTACGGCATGTGGGATCTTGCTGGACCAGGGCTTGACCCCGTGTTCCCTGCATTGGCAGGCGGATTCTTAACGACTGTGCCACCAGAGAAGTCCTACGCTGCTTGTTTTCTTACTAGAGCTTGACAACCTTTTTAAACCCTTGCACTCCAAACGTATACAGTTCCATTGCCTCTTGTTTACTGTTTAGATTGTTGCCATATTTCACTGTCTTGCAGCCAGATCCTTGTCCACATGGACCAGGTTTGCTGATCCAGGGTGGAGGTGTAGGCTCAGTCCCATCCGTATGGACTGTGGGAAACAGCACCGAGTAGGACCAGGAGTCCAGTCCTGTGCTGGTGCTCAGCCATCGGTGTCCAGGATGCTCACTGTGTGTCTCTGCACCTCCCTGGCATCTGGGGAGCCTGGTGTGATGGGGGGTCAGAGGCATGCTGGGCTGACACCCAGGGAAGGCAGGGCTGTCAGAGGACATCCGTCTAGGAGCCGTCATTTCACACCCTGAGGTGGTCGGTGTAAGTGGGGTCTGCACACTGTCATAGGAATTCGCTTTCAGCGCCAGGGGAACACAGGGCAGGCCGTGCATCTGGCCAGAGCAGCTCTTTCTAATCAGTGAAGTATGTGGTTTTGGTAGAAAGAGACAGAACTTCTGGGCTGGGCAGTAATGACTGACCTTTAGGACAACGGTCTGTGTTTGGGTTTCCATTCTTCTTCCAGTTGGTAGTTCTTGGCCACACAGACACTGAGCTCTGTTTGATTGTGGTTTCAAGGTGATGGCTCTGGTGGAGGCAGGCGTGTGTGTGTGAGCATGTCAGAGAGAGGAGACGGCCTGAGGGGCTGAAGTCGGCTGCTGGCTGATGAGTGAGGGGCTGAGGCTGAGCTGTTACCAAAAGGCTGGCAAGATGGAGAACGGGAAGCTGGATCTACCGCTGTTGCCTCTGGCCCAGGCTGCCCTGAGACAGCCCCTGGGGAAGAAGCGCCATTTGTCCAGCTGACACGCCCTGCACCTGCTCCTCCAGCTTCTATGGTGGGGGTGTGGCCTGTGCACACCGCCTTGTAGACTAATGAGATGAGCCTCTGAGGGAAGAAGCAAATTGTTCCTGAAACAGCAAGTGCCCAAGTTGGTGGCACTTAGGGGCCTGACAAGATAATTTCCAGGCCATATTTAAATCCCACCTAGATAACAAGTCTGACCCTGAAGACCTTCTAATCCTGTGTCATCGTCCCCAAGGAAGCCAAAGACGAAGTGACCCAAAGCCTCTTTTTCTTTGGGGAAATTATATGTACATGTTTTGAGCCTCCTGCCCTTATCACAGTGCTCTGTGGCGTCTGTCCCACACACATGGCAACAGTCTTCCTCATCCCGGCACTGCCCCTGACCCGGGTACTCAGCAGTCCTGAGGGGGGTGCAGACCTGGGCCTTCGCACAGCCGCCTGGGGGTCCGTCCAGGTGGAGTGAGGCTGTCAGAAGGGAGAGGAGGGTGAGCGGGGCTCAGTGACACTCACGGTGGGATGGTCTGTGGTGGCTGTGGCGTCACAGAAAGCTGACCTTTCTGGTCTTGCTTTGATCCTGTCGTGATGGTGTGAGTGAGTCTGGGGAGGACACTTGTGACCAGGCTGGAGCTTCGGTCCTCATTCCCTTTGTTCACTGTCAGGGATGCTGAGTGCCTGGGACTCTGGTTTTCCCCACGGATTACAGACTCACAGGCAGTCACACTCTGCAGCCAGGGTGGAGTCCCTGCCTCTTCACCCCAAGGACTGCCTGCTTGTTTGCCTTGTAGAAACCCCAGGAAGAGGAGGAAGAGGAGGAGGAAGAGGAGAGCAAAATCAGCAAAGGCCCCACCACTGTGCTGGAGGAGCATCTCTGAGAGAGAAAAGTGGTGGGACTCAGGGAACACGGACCACCCCCACCTCTTCCGCCAGCACAGCTCTCCCCGCCAGCACCACGGGCTTCCCCGGAGCAGCTTTTGGAGGGAATCGGGGGGAGAATCTGTGGCTTGGAGGGCAGTGCCTCTGCCTCCTGGCACCCACTCCAGAGCTTGCGTTGTCTACTTGGGGGAGACGGCACGTTTCACCCAGTGCAGATTGGGTCGCCCCCTGCCCCTCGTGGTTCCGGGAGCTGGCGGGGGAGGCGGAGGGAATCCTGGAGCGGGTCCTGGCCTGCCTCGCCTCCCCCCACATCCCTCGGGAGAAAGCCTGCAGATTATGACGGACAGACAGCTTATTCGGGAGACTAACTGTTTCTAGTGTCTGTGGACCCTTAGGGGCCCAATTGTAAGGAACAGCAGCTGTTCGGGACAAGGGTCCTTCTTGGGCCACCAGACTGACCGCTAAAGTTCTGTGGCAGAGAAAACACCATCAGGACAGACCCCTCAGGACTCTGGGACCAGGTTCTCCCTGCTCATGGTGGCGTCTGTCCCCAAACCTCAATACGGTTGACAAAACTGTGTTCTGGTCATGAAGGAGAAGCTGATTTCAGAGAGTTGACCTCCTAGGAATATAAGACTGCTTATGAATCTGGGGACTCTGGAAGCCTGGTTTGGAACCTGGAAGGTTCTTTTCTACAAAAGATGTCCTGGCCCAGGGCCTTGTGTGTCACGGTCACCTCTGTTGCCATCATCTGGATGCTGCCCATGTGTTCCTGTTCTCCAGAGGGAGGGCAGGCCCAGCCAAGTGCCTGTAACTTTACTGAAAACTAGCCTGGATCCTTGCCCTCTGAGAACCCCAAAGGTCTCCTGAGAGATGAGAGGAAAGGGGTGGAAGGAGAGGTGGCCCTTGAATGGGACCTGGGTCTGCTGGGTTAGGTGAGGGCATTCCACCTCTGGTGGCGACAGTATTTCACCCCCAGTCCCTCTGCCCATCCCCTTCTATAATAGCAATAATTTCTTCTCAGATGTTCTGAATTAAAGGGATTCCCTTTCAACAGCCCAAGCTGACCTCTCCTGCCTTGTCTGCTGTCTGCTCTACTCATGGGCTTGGGGAGAATCTGCTCACAATAAGACATTTTGGTCCTTTCTCCTGTGCGTTGAGCTCCGTGGTCATGAGCCCTGTGCTGTTTTGCTGTGGCCACTGCCCGGCCTCAGCGTGTTGGAGCAGCCTGGGTGGCAGCGGTGCTGGGGCCACTGCCCGAGAGCAGCCGGGGGTGTGTGTGTGTGTGTGTGTACAGATATTCTGTACATAATAAAAGGAGTTCACTTCTGGTGGGAGGACTGAGTTGGGGGTGGAAGGGAGGTGGAGTGATGGGGCCTTGCTTTTTGATAAGGAGAAAGTGTTTACTCTGGAGCCTCTTAAAAGGTATAAACAAAATATTTACTGAAACCATTTCTTTATTTGAGACCATAATTAGTATTTTCTACTTGTAACACCAGATATTTTAAAGCAATAAAAGATTCTCCATGTGGTCTGCCTTGTCATTTGTTGGGGCAGAGATGGCCTTGGTGGTGGGAACGGGCAGAAGGGGTGGGGCCTCGGGGTGGAGGAGGCACTCCTGTGGCCTCCATACCATGGAAGGTGGTCCTCTGTTGACACAGGTGTTGCCCTCCTAGTGGGTTATTTTTTGAAGATGTGGCTGCAGGGGTTACTATCTGCCTATGTGAAGACTGCAACTCAAGGCCCGACCTGTGACCATGACTGCTTTCATACAGAATGATCCTTTTATAGTGCAAGTCGACCACGTCACTCCTCCATTTAAATCCCTCTTCTAGCTTCTTACCTCAAGCAAAGCCCAAGTCCTCATCGGAGCCCACAAGACCCCATGCAACGTGGCCCCACCTAGCTATCTGACTGTGTGTCCTCCACTCTACCTTTTAGTCTCTCTGCTCCAGCCACATGACCTCTCTGCTGTACCAAGCATGTTCCCACCACAGGGCCTTTGCACCTGCCAGTCCCTCTGTTTGCAGCTCACTTGTTCCAGATATCCATGTGGCTTCTTTCCTCACTTCTGCTCAAATGTCAGTTCCTCAGAGAAGCCTTCCCTCACCGCCACCTCACTCTCTGTCCTGCTGCCTTACGTGATGTGCTCGTGGTTTATCCACTGTATTCCCCACAGGACTATAAACTTCAGCACCTTCAGGACCTTGTTGGTGTGTTCACCCTTCCTTCCCCTGCGCTTGGACCAGTGCCAGGCACGTAGTCAGGGCTTCTGATGCACTTTCTAAAAACAAATTAATTAATTAATTAATTGGCTGCATTGGGTCTTCATTGCTGTGCATGGCATTTCTCTAGTTGCGCTGAGTGGGGGCTACTCTTCATTGCAGTGCACAGGCTTCTCATTGCAGTGGCCTCTCTTGTTGCAGAGCACGGGCTCTAGGCACGCGTGCTCAGTAGTTGTGGCGCACGGGCTTAGTTATTGTGCAGCATGTGGGATCTTCCTGGACCAGGGATTGAACCCGTGTCCCCTGCATTCGCAGGCAGATTCTTCACCACTGCTCCACCAGGGAAGTCCCCAGTGCACGTGTTGAAGGAAGAAATGAATGAATGGGTTTTGCTACACCCAGACCACCCTCCATCTCTTTCTCCCCCCACCTCTCACTAACTTTCACAAAGGGGAGGAAGGAACTGCTGGATCTCAAGACCCCACGGGTTCCTTGTGATGTCTCAGATTTCCCAGCACCCTGGCTGGGAGCAGGATTTTGATGACGGGGAGAGGGTGGGGTCATGTCGGCTTCCAAGGGAGGGAGTGTCTGAGATACAGAGGGAATCTTCACCACGGAACTTGGGTCCAGGCTCCAAGGGGACCCTGAGTCCTGGCTCATGTGCCAGGGAGGCTGTGGGGATGGAAACAGGATGTGTCAGTAGTTTCGTGTTGTGGTTACCCGATTCAGAGAAAGAGGGGCTGTGCCAACAGAGAAATGACAGAACACAGCCCAGCCGTTGTCACTATATGAGCCCGGTGGCTGTTTTCCATCTGAGTTTGTACCCATTCCTCTAACTCAGTATTTCCCACACTGTAGTCACCCACACACCAGCACCGCCATTTCTGCAGCATCCATGAACTCTCTGCACTGTGACTTCACTTTTTAAAAAGACTAACTTTCATTACTTGAATGCATGGATTTGTAAAGGGAACTAGCAGAGGGGAGACCAACAGGAAAGGTGAGAGCAGCCAGCCCAGAGGAGGAGCTGCCTGCAGAGGTGGGGGCAGAGGGGCGGGGGCAGAGCAGGAGGGAGGGGGCTGGGAGTGGGGGCAGGTCCCAGGGGCTGAGCGGAGGGAGGGAGGAGGTGGAAGGGGAGGGGCCACAGGGCCCCGGGAGGCGGGGCAGGAGGAGGGTGCAGCCTGGGACGGAGAGCTGGGCTGGGGAGGCTGTGGAGGGGAAGCTGAGGGACAGTGAGGTGGGGGTGACTTAGAGGTGCTGTGGGTGTGGGGTTCGGGGAGGTGTGGGTGACACAGGGTGGAGGCTACAGGAGGGCCTGGGGAGGGCGTGGAGGAGAGGACATGGGCGGGGTGGGGGCAGGGGCGCTGGTGGGGGAAGGGGTGAGACAAAAGCAGGCCGAGGAAGGGGCTGCGGGGGGAGGGGCGCGATGAAGGTGGCCCTAAAGAGCTAAGGGAGGAAGGCTGGGGATGCGGGGGAGAAAGTGGAGGCTGAGGGCACACACTGGGGAGAGCTGGGAAAGGGCTCGGAGGCAGGGCAGGGCCGGGGAGAGACGGGGCTGGGTGTCCCCCTTCCTGGGTGGGCCTGGCTGTCCTCCCGGGACTGGACAGTGAGTGTGTTGGCCTCGGCTGGGCGGCAGCCCCTGTGTTGCTCACGGCTGAAATGGGCTCACAAACGCCTCGTACGGGGACCCCTCCTCTAAAGGAGGTCCGTCAGGGAGTCTGTGGACCTGAAAGCCATCCGTGCTCTCCCGCTGGGCAGATAAAGGAGGTCTTGGGAGCACCGGGGACTAAGAAGCATGTTAAGGAAGGAGAAGTTGTGGAGGGGGGGTGGCGACCAGAAAGGTAGGTTGTCGCAGGGAAATCTGTAACAGCGAGAAGTCCCAACAGCAAGGACACCAAGCCGTGTGTGGGCTCTGGAGCCGTCTGCCGTCTCCACAGCTTACCATGCGGGAGAAGTTGGCACAGGCAGCCTCAGATTTTGGACTTGATCGTTTCTTTCTAATTAATCTATTTAATCCCAGAATCAAGGTGAACCTGGGCAAGTGTCCCACCCTGAAGCCTTGAGGGGTGTGAAGCCAAAGAGTGAAAGATGCGAGGAGTTACCTTCCATACAATTGGGTTATGGGATTTTCGTGGAAATCACACTGTGAACCTTAGAGCAGCTTCTGGGGCCTCTGGACCTTGCAGTGGCTCAGGCAGCTGCAGGAAGGGTGGGAGGCCCAGCAGGGAAGCAGGAGAGAGAAACCGGTGGGGGTGGGGAGGGGATAATACAGGGCACTTTCCCTTTACAACTTCTCTCGGCAAGATTTCCAGAACGAAAACTGAAAATAAATAAATAAATAAATAGTGCCACCTTTGGACTTCAAGTTCAGCTCTTACTGTCAGGAGTAGTTGTTGGCTTCCAGGGGGAAGACTTTGCTACCTTTCTGCAGACAGCCAGGAAGGCTTGAGGTCAAGGCCAGCAGGTCTCTCCAGCTCCCTGAGGAATCAGTTGAAATAGAACCAGGAACCGGGGCCCCTTTAAGGAAGCAGTCCCTAACATGTACTTCTCCTTCTGCATCAAGGTGTTACCTATTGATACCTATAGACAGAACATACTGATAAATACATAGAACGTATAGTAAGCTGCTCAGTAAATGTTTCTTCAGTGGATGAATACAGAGGATTTCTCTCAATGTAAAATCTACCTGACATTTGTATACCTGTCCTCCCCTTGATGGGAATCAGCCAAGAGACAGCCCTTCCCAGGTGGCTGTCGGATTATCATTACTGAAAACAGTTGACACACATCATCGTAATTAATTCTCGCAACAACACTACCAGGCAGGTAGTTTTAATCCTCATTTTACAGATTCTGAAACTGAGGGCTAAAGAGGTAAAGTGACTTGCCCAAGATCCCAAAGCTCATAATACAGAACAAATCCTGAGTAGACTGAATCCAGAGCTCACAGAAATCTGACTCTCTCCACACAAAAGTCAACCCCAAAATCCACTTGAATCCCATGTTAGACCCCTTGGGAATTGTCACCAAACTGTAGCGTTGCCCCAGAGGAGCTCATGGGAGAGACATGTGGAAGGAAACTCAGGAAGCTTGTCTCCTTGTTGCTTGTTCTGATGCTAATTAGCTGTGGGACTCTGATAACATCCTGTGACTCTGGGCCTCAGTTTCCAGATCTGCAAAATAAGAATGTATCGGCAGAGTTTAGGGAGAGGACCATGATCACCTAGGGAAAGAAACAGTGAGAGGTGTCAGAGGGCTTTCCGAGAGAATGGAAGTTCTGTGTCCCCCAGAGTAAGATGGGAAACACTGTTGGCATTTTGAGAGGAGGGGATGTGAAATTAATGTAGAAATTCTTAGATGGGTATGAGTTCTCTTTTCACACACTCCATTATAATCCAAGGCTCCATGATTTCTACCAAAAATTGGGTGCCTTCAAGCAGTGTTCCCTCCCCTGGGAACCAGTGGTTCTAACCCCACAGGGATGCTCGAACTTGGCTGCAAGTTGAGATCACCTGGGCAGCTTTGAACATGCAGATGCTGGGGTCCACCCTTAGGGATCCTGACCTGGGCTGTGGCAGAGGGGATTGGGAATGTGAAGGGTTCCCCATGGGATTTTACTGTGCACCACAAGTTGAGAACCACAGCCACAGAAACTAGAAATTCTTCATTTTTGGTGTGAAGATTACAAAAGAAAACAACAGGAAAGCACAGGAAACCAGTGGCTCTTGAACTTTAATGTGCTACAAATGAATCACATAGAGGTCTTTTAAAATGCAGCCTCTAATTCCATAGCTTGGGGTGAGCCTGGGCTTCTGCCTTGGTGATAAGCCCTGGGGATGCCCACTCTGCTCTCCCCAGACTGCGCTTGCGTAACTAGGCTGGAGTGAATACACACTTGCACAAGAACTTGGCCTCTTTAGGTCAGCTGAGACCTTACGTAAGAAGTAACTTCACTTCTTTGTGCCTCAGGTTTCTGATCTATAAAATGCAGCCAAGCAGAAGGACTTACATCACAGAATTCTTGTGAGGCTTAAATGAGGTAATGCAGTAAACATGGTTAGCACAATACAGATGTTCGCTTTTTAATTATTAGGATATCTGACACTCGTGGAATCCTTACTACCTACCAGGAATTCCCAAGTGCTTTCAAGTCTTAACTCATTCAAACCTCAAAACAACAGTGTGAGTTAAGTGCTATTATTACATCATCCCTATTTTACAGATTTTCCAAGAAACTGAGGCTCAGAGAGGTAGAGTAAATTAGTTTACAGAACACACCCTGGAGTAGGAAAGCTGGTGTTTGAAACCAGGGGGATCTGGGCTCTAATCCCTTCCCAGGCTGACATAAATTCATGCTTTGCTGACCTTCCAGAGGCCCTGACTTGAGGGCTTTCCTTCTGGGATGGGCTGTGGACCAGCAGGCGGCAGCCTAGGGCTACCTGGGTGCAAAGACCACTCACAGTCTGGGCTGTGCTGGGCATTTCACCTCACAACTGCCACTGGGTCTTCAGGGTCTCTGCACTCCCCTGTCCCGTCCCACTCAGGTCCTCACCTAGAAGGTCGCCGGGGCATCCAAAAGGAAAGAAAAGCCCTGCCCAACAGGTTCAAATCTGACTTCCCCAGTATAAGCGCAGGTCCGTGGGGAGAACAACTAGGGAGGTGTTTTCCACAACTCGCCTTTACCCCAGACCACCAGCAGTCCAAGAAATCTACAAATCTCTCCTTGTACCAGAAGTCCAGCAAGGGTTGGGTACGGTTCGGGGGAAGCCGCGCGGGACTGGGATGCTGGGTGAGGCGGGGCGAGGTCCCAAGCCCGCCCCAGAGCTATCAGAGTCCTGCCAAGTGCCTGCGCAAGGAGATAACTGTTTCCAGGACTAAGGGGTTGAATGTGGCCAGAAAGCCTTGGGAGGTCTCCAGGCACCAGCGGCCAGCACTGACCTGAGGCATTTTCCACCAGCCTAGGGGACAGAGGACATAAAGGCAAAGTGGGAACAGAAGCTTGGGGGTGAGCTCAGGGAGCCCCACTCAAGGCTTTTGGGGAGACAGGTCTCCTTTTATTCTGGGGCGGGCCAGGGCAAGTGCCCCGAGGGCTTCCGGGGACCAGTCAAGGCACCGTCCCTTAAGACTGCCAGAGTTGTTAGCAAATGTCCAGGGTTCCAGTAGAGGCTGTGGTCGTGATAAATGAAGATCCCAACCAACAGGAGCGTGATGGCACCCCTTCCCAGACGTCCCCACTCAGGGCAGAAGCCAGAGGCTCGACGCAACTCAGTAACATGGATGGGGTGGTGGCAGTGCTTGATCTGCGTGCTCAGATCAAGGTGAGCAGGCGCCGATGGGCGGTGGTCCTGGTGTTTAGCTGCTACTCCCTGTGCAACGCCATCCAGTGGATCCAGTACGCCGCCATCAATAACATCTTCATGTCCTTCTACGGGGTCAGTGCCTTCACCATCGACTGGCTGTCCATGTGCTACATGCTGACCTACATCCCTCTGCTCCTGCCGGTGGCCTGGCTCCTGGAGAAATTCGGCCTGCGCACCATCGCCCTCGCGGGCTCCGCTCTCAACTGCCTGGGGGCCTGGGTGAAGCTGGGCAGCCTGAAGCCACATCTCTTCCCCGTCACCGTGCTGGGCCAGGTCATCTGCTCCGTGGCCCACGTCTTCATCCTGGGCATGCCCTCCCGCATTGCTTCTGTCTGGTTCGGGGCTGATGAGGTGTCCACAGCCTGCTCCGTAGCTGTCTTTGGCAATCAGGTGGGTCGAGGAGCGGGTGATGGTCACTGTGGAATGCAGTATGTTCTTGTACCGAACTGCCTCACTGTGTGCAGGCTGCAGTTTTCTGACTTCAACAGTGTCTGTGACTCTGGGTGATTGTGGCTGGGTGTGACTGACTGGTAGTGTGAGTGAGTGATTGTGACTGGGTGAGTGTGTAAGAGAAGTGGGGAAACAACAGGAGGGGCCTTTGCTGTCACCCACGGTTTCTCCTCCGCCAGCAGAAGGGGTGTTTCTAGAACATACGCTGTCTTTATGATTTCATTCCTGAACTTACTTCAACAGCTTGGACAGGAAGGCTATTCTTTCTCGGGGAGCAGCCTCTGGGTGTCTGAGTATTCTGTGTCATCAGAAGTAGGCAGGTGATTTTTCCTGTCCAACCAGCCTTCCTAGAGCACAGCGTCTCCTGCACACTTTCTATCTCTATGAATTGGCATGTTCTAGGTACTGCATATAACTGACATTGTGCTACATTTGTCTTTTGAGTCTGGCTTATGAAATCCGTTTTTAAAATGCTGGTAAAACTCAACAAATAATTATTGTTGTTGTTGTTCCATGTTTTGAAATTGCGGGTCAGATGCGACTTGAATATGAAACTTCTAAGGAAGGTAAAGTGGAATTGAATTCAGTTCTGGTTTCTCCATCGCAGAGGCCTCACCAAAGATGTAGGCAGGTGAACAAGCTCAGAAGCTGGCGACTCTGGGAAGGAAACTAGACCAGTGTTCCCACAAATGGTCACCATTTGCCTCACCTGTGGGGCCAGGACAAAACAAATGCCTGGGCCCTCACCTGGACTTCCTAATCAGACTCTCTAGGGGAGCAGCCCAGGCTCCTGTGTATTCACCTGGCTTCCCAGGTGAGGCTCGTGATCAGACTCGAAGTCGCTAGGAGAGAGGAGCAGCGTGCCGTGGGAAGGCGCCCTCCTGCTTGGAGCCAGGTTCTTGTCGGGGCTGGTGTGTTTTGTGCTGCTGTGTGATGGTCCAGTTCCCAGGTGGATGCAGCTGGGAGCTCAGCCACGCACTCTCCAGACTGAGGGGAGAGGATGGGCTTGGGGCGGGGTTTGTAATTCTGATTCACTTAAGGTTCTGAAAATATACTCAAAAGCCCTAGGGTTTTGGGTGAGGGCAGCCCTGAAGGCCTGTGAGGAGGAGACATAGCAGAAGCTCCTAATCCTTCTGTTTCTTGGACCTTCAACTCCGTGCACCACGGGAAGTGGCACCGGAGGAGGCTCTGGTTGGCCCGGCCTGACTTCTGTCTTGGCCGTGTTGCCTTGGCAGGCATTCTTCAGGGCCCGACAGTTCCGTGGCATCAACTCTAAGTCTTCAGTTTCCTATGCCCTTGACCTTCCCATCCAGTCTGTCCTTTAGTGGGTGGTGGACCAGGAAGCTCCAGACCCTTGTTCTCCCACAGAAACATTAAATAAAGTAGAAACTGGCTACAACTTCTTTATGGGAGTTTCGGAAAGTCAGCGATCTACAGCAACCAAACAAATGCCCAACTAAGAAGAACGCACTTTCAAAATGGTGGAAAATTTCCTGGAGGTTTGGCTTGCCCTTGCCCTCCCCTCTCCCCCACTGCTGTGCCTTCCAACACCCGGTTCCCTTCTGCAAACATGACCCAGGAGAGGAAACCAAATTTACCTTTTAATCTAATTGTACTTTTTTTTTTTATTTTTATTGGAGTATAGTTGATTCACAATGTTGTGTTAGTTTCCGGTGTACAGCAAAATGAATCTGTTATCTATACACGAGGGTGAGTCAAAAATTATCCACACTCTGGCTGTAGGATTTATCATAATTAACTTTTAGAAAGACAAATACATCATTTTTTGACATAATCTCCTTGCTTTTCAATACATTTTGTCCATCTGTCAACAAGCTTTCGTATTCCCTCATTAAAAAATGTTTTAGGATTGCCATATATATGTTACTAATAAGAAAAACTATATCAAATTGTACACTTCAAATATATGCAGTTTAGTCTATGTCAAATATAACAATAAAAGTTCTTTAAAAAAGTGTTTCAGGCTGAGCTGCGAGACATGAATGCACCACTATCTTCTTCCTCATAGGGCTGGTTTTAGGGGACCAAACAGGTGAAAGTCCGATGGAGCAAGATCAGGACTATAGGGAGGATGCTTTAACACCTCAAAACGAAGTTTTTGCAGCGTGTTGACAGTGCGGCAGAAGTGTGCAGGTGTGCATTGTCGTGCAAGATCACAACGCCCTTGGATAGCAGTCCTGTGCCTTTAATCTGAAGTTTAGGCTTCAGCTCTTCAATAAACATCTCACTCTAAGGAGCACTGTTGATTGTTGAACCTTTGAGCCATGGCTGATTTGCAAATGATTTGCCACATAATCCTCTGTCACTATTCTGTCTATTTAACAGAATCATTTCACATGTATGCTGAATGCTGTCATCAGCTATGGACGTGGACAGACATCTGGCTACTTCTTGATGGCTAACACTTGTGTGACCTTCCTTGAACCTTTCTATCCATTCTTACACATTTCTTCAAGACAAAACACTTTCTCCATACTGTGCACAAAGTCTTAAATAAATAACGGCACCAGGTACCCCCTCAGACCACAAAAAATGAATCACTGCATGCTGCTCTTCTTTCGTGGAAATCACAAGTGGGGCATCCATTTTGCTCACACCACAGTTACAAATGAACTGGTGTAACACATTCAGACCTGTACAGCAGTGACTGGGGAGACAGTAGCCTTGAACGTAAAGTGCGGATAAGACAGTGCAGCCAACAGAAGTTTTACGAGGGTGATTCAAAAATTTCCTGCACTCTAGCCACCAGAGTGAGTGTGGATAATTTTTGACTTGTCCTCATACATATATCCACTCTTTTTTAGATTCTTTTCCTGTATAGGCCATTACAGATATTGAATAGACTTCCCTGTGCTATATCATAGGTCCTTATTAATCTATTTTGTATATAATAGTGTGTATATGTCAACCCCAATCTTCCAATTTATACCCCCTCCACTTACCGCCTGGTAACCATGTTTGTTTTCTTTCTTTTTTTTTTTTAATTAATTAATTTATTATTTATTTATTTATTTTGTTGGCTGTGTTGGGTCTTTTTGGCTGCGTGTGGGCTTTCTTTAGTTGCAGTGAGTGGGGGCTACTCTTCGTTGTGGTGCATGGGCTCCTCATAGCCATGGCTTCTCTTGCTGTGGAGCACAGGCTCTAGGTGCATGGGCTTCAGTAGTTGCAGCATATGGGCTCAATAGTTGTGACTCATGGGCTCTAAAGCGCAGGCTCAATAGTTGTGGCACATGGGCTTAGTTGCTCCGTGACATGTGGGATCTTCCTGGAGCAGGGATAGAACCCGTGTCCCCTCTATTGGCAGGCGGATTCTTAACCACTGTGCCACATAGGAAGCCCCATAAGTTTGTTTTCTACATCTGTAACTCTATTTCTGTTTTGTAGATAAGTTCACTTGTAGCCTTTTTTTCGATTCTACATGTAAGTGATATCATATGATATTTGTCTTTCTCTGTCTGACTTACTTCACTCAGTACGAGAATCTCTAGGTCCATCCATGTTGCTGAAAATGGCACTATTTCGTTCTTTTTGTTTTGTTTTGTTTTTCTATTTCAGAAAATTTTTTGCAAATTGCTTTATTTACAGTGCCAACTTTCAAAAGTCATTAAAGTTACCTGGACAAGAAACTAGGCAGAAATTGCTTTACAAAAAGAGGGAAAGTCCAAAATGCCACTTTCTATAGAGAACCCACAGTTCAATTTTATTCAGAGCAAAGAAAAAAGAGTTTTTGATCATACTAGAAGAAATGGAGTCATAACTTTGGAATCTGTACTGAAACTACACATGCAATGAGGACAACATTCTCCTAATTCAGTTGATTTGCTGCTGCATTTGTCAACTGTTTTTCTAATATTAACAATTATAAACAAAGCAGTGCAACTAGTATTTGGAACAATCCTTACACTGTTACAGCATCAGAAACAAAATTTCACTTCTCTTCACCCCACTGGTTCTCTTCACCTACCTGGGCTTCTTCTTTTTCAGTAAAATCACTTTTGATATTGAATGTCTTTCGCATCTCCTCTGGAGTCTTCCCCTTGATCGTATGGGCAACAGTCTTGCAGGTAACATCAAGCAAACATTTGATGTCTAAGTAGTTTGCAACCAATATAAGCTCGAAAAGTGTTCCTTGGTCAACTTTCAGGAATTCTTGATCCCAAACAGGGGCATCATCTGTTCGCTCTTCTTTGTCCTCATCATCCTCAGGAGGAGGAGGAGCATCCTTGTGGAGGGTGCCCCACTGATTGACCTTTTTAAATATTGCAGCATTAACATTTGGCAAGGGGACTGGATCATCATCTCCTCCATCATCCATTCCCAAATCTTCCAACATGGTCTTGATAGTCACAGATTGTTTTGCAATTTCAACATCAACTTTGAATATCTCTCCATCAGAACACTGCAGCTTAATTGAAGGCATGGTGTTAGGTCTCAAGGAGATGGTGGGCCAGAGGCTGATGAGAGCAGGGCAGCGTCTGCAAAACAAAAAACAGACAGGCAGAGAACAAGGCCAATATCTCGTTCTTTTTTATGGCTGAGTAATATTCCATTCTATATATGTACCATATCTTCTTTATTCATTCCTCTTTTGATGGGCATTTAGGTTGCTTCCATGTCCTGGCTATTGTAAATAGTACTGCAATGAACAGTGGTGTGCATGTATCCTTTAGAATTATGGTTTTCTCCGGATATATGCCAGGAGTAGGATTGCTGGATCAGATGGTACCTCTATTTTTTAGTTTTTTTAAGGAACCTCTATACTGTTCTCCATAGTAGCTGTACCAGTTTATATTCCTACCAACAGTGTAGGAGGGTCCCCTTTTCTCCACACCCTCTCCAGCATTTATTGTTTATAGATTTTTTGATGATGGCCATTCTGACTTGTGTGAGTTAATACCTCGTTGTAGTTTTGATTTGCATTTCTCTCATAATTAGTAACCTTGAGCATCTTTTCATGTGTTTTTTAGCCATCTGTATGTTTTCTTTGGAGAAATGTCTATTTAAATCTGCTCATTTTTTGATTAGCTTGTTTTGTTTTTTTGACATAAGGGCTTCATGAGATATTTTGGTGATTAGTCCCTTGTCAGTCGCTTTGCTTGAAAATCTTTTCTCCCATTCAGTGGGTTGTCTTTTCATTTTGTTTATGGTTTACATTGCTGTGCAGAAGCTTTTAAGTTTATTTAGGTCCCATTTGTTTATTTTTGTTTTTATTTTCATTACTCTAGGAGGTGGGTCAAAAAAAGATCTTGCTGTGATTTATGTCAAAGGGTGTTCTGCCTATGTTTTCCTGTAAGAGTTTTACAGTATCCAGGCTTACATTTAGGTCTTTAATACATTTTGAGTTTATTTTTATTATGGCATTAGGTGTTAGACAGTGTTCTATTTTCATTCTTTTACATGTAGCTGTCAAGTTTTCCCAGCACCACTTCTTGAAGAGGCTGTCTTTTCTCCATTGTATAT
The DNA here is from genome assembly GCF_030028045.1 of Hippopotamus amphibius kiboko. Classification (NCBI taxonomy): domain Eukaryota; kingdom Metazoa; phylum Chordata; class Mammalia; order Artiodactyla; family Hippopotamidae; genus Hippopotamus; species Hippopotamus amphibius. The sequence continues at coordinate 161,090,022 of NC_080189.1, forward strand.
TCTTGCCTCCTTTGTTATGGATTAGGTGGCCATAGGTGCGAGGGCTTATCTCTTGACTTTCTATCCTGGTCCATTGATCTATATTGCTGTTTTTGTGCCAGTACCATACTGTTTTGATTACTGTAGCTTTTTAGTATAGTCTGACATCAGGGAGCCTGATTCCTCCAGCTCCCTTTTCTTTCTCAAGATTGATCTTGCTATTCATGGCTTTTTGTGTTTCCATACAAATTGTGAAATTTTTGTTCTAATTTTGTGAAAAATGCCATTGGTAATTTGATAGGAATTGCATTGAATCTGTAGATTGCTTTGGGAAGTACAGTCATTTTCATAATATTGATATTTCCAGTCCAAGAACATGGTATATCTCTCCATCTGTTTGTGTCATCTTTGATTTCTTTCATCAGTATCTTATAGTTCTCTGAGTACAGGTCTTTTGCCTCCTTAGGTAGGTTTATTCCTAGTTATTTTTTCTTTTTGATGTGATAGTAGATGGGATTGTTTCCTTGATGTCTCTTTCTGATATTTCATTATTAGTGTATAGGAATGCAAGAGACTTCTGTGTATTAATTTTGTATCCTGCAAGTTTTACCAAATTCACTGATGAGCTCTAGTAGCTTTCTGGTAGCATCTTTAGGGTTTTCTGTGTATACACATACATAGTATATGTATCTACATGTATACGTAGTATCATGTCATCTGCAAAGAGTGATAGTTTTACTTCTTCTTTTCCAATTTGGATTCCTTTTATTTCTTTTTCTTCTCTGATTGCCATGGCTAGGACTTCCAAAACTATGTTGAATAATAGTGGTGAGACATCCTTGTCTCATTCCTGATCTTAGAGGAAATGCTTTCAGTTTTTTACCATGAAGGAAGATGTTTGCTGTGGGTTTGTTGGATATGGCCTTTATTATGTTGAGGTAGGTTCCCTCCAGACCCACTTTCTGGAGAGTTTTTATCATACATGGGTGTTGAATTTTGTCAAAAGCTTTTTCTGCATCTACTGAGATGATCATATTTAAAAACAAGTACAGATCACTTAAAGGCAAGGAAATTTGCACAATCTGTTATCAAAAGCAGCATTCGAGTAAACTTGTTCTCTTAGCGAGAGGAACCAGATGTAGTCTTGTCCCAGTCTACTTTTAATAATAAAATCCATCTACTCAATTAGGTTTAATCTAATCTGAGCCCAACCATGCATAAAAATTCCTTTTTACTCAAAATGTATATCACACTTTCCCACTATATAGTGAAATGTTTCCTATATTATTTTTAGTAGCTTTAATTACATATTTAAATTAGAATCCCCAACTCTCAAAATCCTTAATTTCTAGTGAAAACCAAGGAGCAAGCAATTGTTACCAAACTCTGGAGAGGTTATTTTAGAGAATTTTCAGAACATAATTATCCTATAGTGTTTACCTAAAAGCTCTTATCTCATTTGCAGATTCACTCATAAAAATTTCATCATAATAAGTTATTTTTCTTGCTGACAGATTTGCAACAGATATAACAAGACTTACTTAGCTTCTATTAAACCTACGTGCAGTAAAAGTGTTATACTTAATGTCGATGACTCTAAAGACATATATATAAATTAGATCAACAAACTTCAACTAAACAATACCAGATATTAACTTAATAGAGTATTCTGCTGTTCACATGAACTTGAAACTCATTTTGTCTAACTTCTTTTATGTTGAATTTGTAAGCACTTAAAGTCAATTAAATAGACCTCTTTATAAATTCAATTTTGATAATACTTTCCAGAGGTAGAGATATTTCATATGTATAATGTGTACACAGACATAAACAAACAATACTAGAGATCTCATAGCTTAACTTAAAAAAACCCCTCAACTATGAATAGGGTATTACAATATAAACTTCCTAGCTTCCAAAGAATAGTTGGATTACATTAAAGTTGCTTGCTCAGATGACTAAGGGTTTACCATTTGTTCTTTTTTTCTTTTTTTTTCTCTTTTTTTATTTTTTTGGGGTACACCAAGTTCAATCATCTGTTTTTATACACATATCCCCGTATTCCCTCCCTTCCTTGACTCCCCCCCCATCGAGTCCCACCCACCCTCCCCATCCCAGTCCTCTAAGGCATCTTCCATCCTCGAGTTGGACTCCCTTTGTTATACAACAACTTCCCCCTGGCTATCTATTTTACAGTTGGTAGTATATATATGTCTGTGCTACTCTCTCGCTTCTTCTCAGTTTCCCCTTCACCCCCCGCCCCCTCCCATACCTCGAGTTCTCCAGTCCATTCTCTGTATCTGCGTCCTTGTTCTTGTCACTGAGTTCATCAATACCATTTTTAGATTCCATATATGTGAGTTAGCATACAATATTTGTCCTTCTCTTTCTGACTTACTTCACTCTGTGTGACAGATTGTAGTTCTATCCACCTCATTACATATAGCTCCATCTCATCCCTTTTTATAGCTGAGTAATATTCCATTGTGTATATATGCCACATCTTCTGTATCCACTCATTTGTTGATGGGCATTTAGGTTGCTTCCATGTCCTGGCTATTGTAAATAGTGCTGCAATAAACATTATGGTACAAGTTTCTTTTGGGATTATGGTTTTCTTTGGGTATATGCCCAGCAGTGGGATTACTGGATCATATGGAAGTTCTATTTGTAGTTTTTTAAGGAACGTCCAAATTGTTTTCCATAGTAGCTGTACCAACTTACAGTCCCACCAACAGTGCAGGAGACTTCCCTTTTCTCCACACCCTCTCCAACATTTGTGGTTTCCAGATTTTGTGATGATGGCCATTCTGATCGGTGTGAGGTGATACCTCATTGTGGCTTTGACTTGCATTTCTCTGATGATGAGTGATGTTAAGCATCTTTTCATGTGTTTGTTGGCCATCTGTATGTCTTCTTTGGAGAAATGTCTATTTAGGTCGTCTGCCCATTTGTGGATTGGGTTATTTGCTTTTTTGGTATGAAGCTTCATGAGCTGCTTGTATATTTTGGAGGTTAATCCTTTGTCCGTTGTTTCATAGGCAATTATTTTTTCCCATTCTGAGGGTTGCCTTTTAGTCTTACCATTTGTTCTTGATGAACCCTTAGGAAGCTTATGAATTCGAGTTTGGCTGAGGGACCTTTCCACACAGCTTTGATGGTTTGTTTGTTTCTTTTAATGTTATTTCTGCATCCTTTTTTTTTTTCTTCTTCAGTTCCAAGCAACACAGATTGATTAGATAAGCTCCAGAGAGGCCAGGTAGATAATGTACACCTCATAGGCACAGGAAGAGAAATGCAAATTCTTCCTCTAAATACTTATACAAAACCCAGCCATCTTGGGCTATTTTCAGGGAACTTTCTCCCAGTTTCCAAATATCCACTTCAGTTCAAATAAATAACAGTAATAGACAATACATGTTATCTGCTTACAATCGCATGTCCCGCTTTCAGCAAAACCAGGAAGAGAGAAATGGATTTGGACTCAGATACTGAGACCCTCACTCACACACATACATACACAATGTTTAATTATTCACGGCCAGTGTTACCAAATATCAAGCAAACAGCAATTCAAATCAGTCTCTCAGGGTCATGGTTCCTTGGCCACCAAAAGGAAGTTTCCCAACCAATGCCCCATCAGTCCAAAAGGGGAGAACCCCAACCATTGCTCCATCAGAGATGAAGCTGAATGAATGAACAAGGCTAGTTCAAAAGGGAAAATCCCAACCAACGCTCCGCCGCAGGCAAAACCAACCCCTGGGATTGTCACACATGAGCCCGTTATTCACCAAATACATCTTAACCGGCCAATGCAAGTACTAACACACATACAAACAACAAACATATGGTCACACAAACAAAGAATCAGGCAAGGCGAGGCACAGCCCAGAAATTCCACTTCCATTCCCAGACGGAGGCCCCATAGTGGCCTGGCACCCTCAAAAGAATGGACCACGAATGGCTCACTCCAAAATGACATATACAAAAACACAAACCACAAATGAATTATAGTCCCTCAGACAGGAAATCAAAGGAGGTGTAGTCTAACATTCTGCTACCTAGTCCAAGCTCACTCTGCTCACCGCACGACAGGTCAACAAATCGGAAGACAAGGTGTTGAGGCAAGGAATAGCGACTTTATTTGGAAAGCTGGCAGACCAAGAAGATGGCAGAGTAATGTCTCCAAATAGCCATCTTATCAGGGTCTGGATGCCAGTTTCTTTTATAGAACAGAGAGGGGGAGGAGGTGAGGAAGTAAAGTAAAAAGGCCATTAGTTTTGCCTGGCTTGGCCAGCACTGGGGAGGGAATATGTTAATTTCTTCTTTTCTGCAGCCACGATGAGATTGTCTCCCTGTGAGCTGAACAAAGGCACTTTAGTTTAACGTTCAGGCAGAGGGTCTGGGTTCCCTGAGGCAGGCCACTATGTATGATTATAATAACAAAAGCAATGAAAAGCAAAAGTTAAACTCAAAGAAATAGATCCAACATGGAGTCAGAATTCGCTCTTCCCTGTTACAGTTCCACTTCCACTCCTAGATGGAGGCCTCCAAACAGATGGGCAAGGCTCTCAAAAGAGAGCAGACTGAGTGGCTTGCTTTCCACAAGGGAAGCAGCCCAGATGGAGTGGAGAGAATTCCCAGCCTGCACAAGCTGGAATGGCTCACCTCCAAGTGACACTGAGTGTGGACCACAGCTCCGGAAGTTTCTTGGCTCCAAATAGCCTTGTGCCATGGGTGGCTAGCCTGTCAGGGACAGTCCCTCTAAGATCCCCAGAGTGAAATGGGCTCTGGCAGCTGCCAGGGCCTCAGGGAAGGAGCTACCTCAGGCCAGCAGTCGACCTGCCATGGACACGGACTCCTAGCCTGGCTCACCAAAACTGTTAGCGCAAGTTCGTGTGCCTGATGCACAGTGAGGCCAAGAAACTGAAACATTGGAGTTTGGAGCAGAGAAAGGGCCATGCAAATAGATGGGTGGCTCAGGCCCCCAAAACCCTGAGCTCCCCAATTGTACTTCTATACACTAAAAATGAACAATCCAAAAAGGAAATTAAGGAAACAATTCTTTTTACAACAGCATCGAAAATAATATTTAGAAATAAATTTAACCAAGAAGGTAAAAAACTTGTACACTGAAAAGTATAAAATGTTACTGAAAGAAATTTTAAAAGTCATAAATAAATGGAAAACATCCTGTGTTCATGGATTGGAAGACTTAATACTGTTAAGATGTCAGTACTACCCAAGGCAGTCTATAAATTCAATGCAATCCCTATCAAAATCCAAGGATGTTTTCGCATACGAAGAAAAATGCATCCTAAAATTCATGTGGAAGTTTAAGGGACAATGGGTAGCCAAAACAATCTTGGAAAAGAATCACAAAGTTGGAGGTCTAATACTTTTTGATATCAAAACTAATAACAAAGATACAGTAATCATGACAGTGTAGTATCGGCATGGAGACAAACATATAGACCAATGGACTAGAGTCCAGTTAAAACCTTGCATATACGGTCAAATGATTTTTAACAAGGGTGTCAAGACCATTCAAGAGGAAAAGGACAGCCTTTTTTAAAAAAATTGACTGTTTTTATAGCAGTTTTAGATTCACAGCAAAATCAAGAGGAAGAGATTTCCCATATATTCCCTGCACCCGCTCCTGGGGTAGCCTCCCCCATTATCAGTATCCCCCACCAGAGTGGTGCATTGGTTACAGTTGTGCCTACATGGACACATAGTTCTCACCAGCCTTTTCAACAAATGGTAATGGGAGAAACTATAAAACTCTTAGAAGAAAACACAGGGAAAACGCTTCATGATATTGGATTTGGCAATGATGGCATAATTTCTTGGATGTGACATGAAAAGCATAGGCAAAAACAACAACAACAGAAATTGGAGTACATCAAAATTAAACCTTGGGTACAATGGAGGACACTATCAATACAGTGAAAAGGCAACCCATGGAATGGGAGAAAATATTTGCAAATCATACATCTGATAGAGGCTTCATATCCGGAATATAGGATGTACTACTACCGCTGAATAACAAATACAACAATAACAAAAATTCTGTTAAATGGGCAAAGCACTTGTATAGACATTCCTCAAAAAGAAAAAGATATACAGATGGTCAATAAGCACATGAAAGAAGCTCAACATTAGGGAAATGCAAATCAAAGCCACATGAGATGCCACGCATACTCATTACCATATTTATTAAAAAAGACTAAAGTAACAAATGTAGACAAGGATATAGAGAAATTGGAACACTTGTGCACTGGCGATGGGAATGTAAAATGGTGCAGTCACATGGAAGACAGTATGGCAGTTTCTCAAAAAATTAAAAATAGAATTACCATGATTTAGCAATTCTACTTCTAGGTATATACCCAAAAGAACTGAAAGCAGAAACCTGAACAGATATTTGTACACCCGTGTTTTTAGCAGCATTCTTCACAATAGCTAAAATGTAAAAGCAAATGAAGTGTTCATCTATGGATAAACTGATAAACAAAATGTGATATATACATACAATGGAATATTATTCATTCTTAAAAAGAAAGGAAATTCTGGCACATGCTATTTGTGAATGAACCTTGAAGATATTATGCTGAGTGCAATAAGATAGTCATAAAAAAACAGATACTCCGTAATTCTACCTACGTGAGGTATTGAGCTGTCTTTTTTTTCTGACACTAACCACTTCCGCCTTTCTCTAACACCAGCTGGGTGTCCTACAATTCACTTCAACTCTGACACTAAGTACCTGGAATTAGCCCAGGCCCCACAAGTTAAGGGCTCAGTGCTGCAAGGCTGTCTCCACTGAAGATGCCACTTGCGAGTCCTGGGGGCCACGCATACTTCTCACTGACTAGCTATAAGTTGGGGGTTCCCAGGAGCCCTACTCAGGTTCTATGATTTGTTAGAATGGCTCAGAGAACTCAGGTAAACACTTTACTTATTGTTTTTTCTGGGTTATTATAAAGGTTACAAATCAGGAAAAGCCAAATGGAGGAGATGCCAGAGCCTCTGGGGGAGCCACCCTCCCAGCACTTTGATGTCATGTGTGCACCAGCCTGAAATCTCAACAAATTTCTTTGTTCAAGAGCTCTTCTAGAGCTCAATTTCCAGCTCCCCTCCTGTTCTCAGGGGTGGAGGAGGGTGGGGCTTAAAGTTCCCAAATTCTAATCACTTGGGCTTCTGGAGACCAGCTCCATCCTGAGGCTCTAGAGGGACCCCATAGTAGGTCACCTCATAGCATAAACTCAGGTGTGATGGAAACAGGATCCTTATGGATAACAAACGACACTCCTACCACTCAGGAAATGCCCAGGGTTTAGAGCTCTGTGCCAGGAACCAGAAATGAAGATTGAATATATTTTTATTATTACCTTGAGTAATCAAAGTCATAGAAACAGAGAGTAGAATGGTGGTTGTGGGGGGCTGGGGGAGGAGGGAGTGAAGGGTTAGTGTTTAATGGGTACAGATTTTCAGTTTGGGAAGATGAAAAAAGTTCTGGAGATGGATGGAGGTGATGGTTGCCCAATAATGTGAATATATTTAATGCCACTGAACCGTATAGTTAAAAATGATTCAACTGGCAAATGTTATGCTATATATTTTACCACCAAAATAAAATAAGAAAGGAAGAGAAAGATACACTGCTTGGGAGGTATTCCCTCTGGCTGGGTACGTGGTATCTACTCACCCCTGCTGTTACCTCCTCAGTCTCTGTGCTGGAAGAAGGAGGTCCTTGCCTTTCTGTCCTTGTTCAGTTTTCCATGGATACTGGCCCGTGTTTTTCCATGGTTTGGGTTTCCTCCTCTTCCTTAACTTTTATCCTGTCCTCTATTTATTTATTTATTTTATTGGCCGTGTTGGGTCTTTTTTTGCTGTGCGTGGGCTTTCTCTAGTTGCGGTGAGTGGGGGCTCTTCATTGCGCTGTGCAGGCTCCTCATTGCCATGGCTTCTCTTGTTGCGGAGCATGGGCTCTAGGTGCGTGGGCTTCAGTAGTTGCAGCGCATGGGCTCAATAGTTGTAGCTCACGGGCTCTAAAGCGCAGGCTCACTAGTTGTGGCTCACAGGCTTAGTTGCTCCTCGTCATGTGGGATCTTCCTGGAGCAGGGATCGAACCCGTGTCCCCTGCATTGGCAGGCGGATTCTTAACCACTGCGCCACCTAGGAAGCCCTCTCCTGTCCTCTTGCCCTCTTCCTCCACCTCAGCTCCTGGTTAACAGACTCGGTGAAATCAAGAATTCAGGTGGCAAAAAAAAAAATCAACATTGTTTTACTCTACCATAGAGATGGGAGTATAGGAACCATTGCTCAGTATAGTTTGCAGCTAGAGAAGAGCCAGCCTGCATTGAGAACCTCAACTATAATCTTATTCAGTAGGATTGATAGTGAGGGCTGTCAGGGGTGTGTGAGTTGAGTTGTGAACCAAAAGAAAGATCTCTCTGGTGTCTTGAGGGAGAAACAATCCCTGTTTGAGTTTTAGGAAGGACTGGAAGTTGGGGATTATGTTTCTTATTAGGAGGCTCTTAAATGTGTGCTGTCACCTCTTGGTCATTGATGCTACAAGTGAATGTATGTTTCTTCTATAGCTTGGAATTGCCATTGGGTTCTTGGTCCCTCCTATCTTGGTACCCAACATCAAAGACCAGGACGAACTTGCCCACCACATCAGCATCATGTTCTACTTAGTAGCAGGTGTGGCTGCTCTGCTTTTCATCCTTGTCATCATCAGTAAGTACATTAATAAACTCACGGGGGTTGGGGAGGCAGGGAGGTCCTGCTGACTTGGGTGAGGACCTTGTGAACATGGCCCTAGAACACCATGCTAGATACCATGTATTCTCTAAAATACATCTATAGAAATTGGAGGCCAGGATTCCAATGGGCTTCAAATGTTTTAGCCTGCGTTGCTGCTGCTGATACAGTGCTAGCTAGTCCTGTGTACTTTTGTTAGCTGCTCAGTAAAGCTTAGGTGTAATTAACCAGTTCCCCAGTATGACCTCATTAGAATTAATGGGCAGCCTGCTGATCCCCTTGATGAAACCCCAGTGAGCACTTACGATGTCACAGGCCCTGTGCTGAGTGTGCCTGATCTCACTGACTGCTCAGCAGCCCTGTAGGGCAGGTACCAGTATCAGTCTCACTTAACCAAAAGGAAACAGTGCCTTAAGAGGAGATAAGGAAATTATTCAAGATTAGATAGTAAGTGGCAGAGATTGGATTCCAGCCTAAGCTTGTCTAACTCCATACCCTAAATTTCTGGAACACAAGAAAACACAACAGGATTGACCCACAGACACTAATACTGTCGTACATTCACCTGAGAATACCTGGGGACCCCATTAAAAAAATTTTTTTTAATGTGTATAAGATATGCTCATTATGGGAAAATGTAGAAAATACAAAAAAGCATAAAGAAAAGAATGACCATTTACTTAAACTGGTACCAGCTAATCTCCACCACCAGCCCCAGAGAACTGCTATTAATATTATCTGCATACATACTTAATCCTTGAGATATGTGGTTAATTTATGTTCTCCTTTATCATCTGAGTGATATCACATGCGCTGTGATAAATTCAAAGAGAGATTAGTAGAGGTTTTCCTTTTCAGTGAGTCATCTATCTTTAAAGTTTAACCAGCTGTCTTCCTAATATCTGAAAGCTCCACCTCACACGTTATAGGTTTCATTCCTTCCTGCCGGCCTCACCTCCACTCAGTTTTATAATCATGTACCTCATCCAGCTGTTCTCACTGTGTCATTCCCCCCACCCACGAGGGGCTGCCTGATGGCTTTTCAAAGCTCACAGGATCTCTTGGGTGGAGAGCCTGGTGTTCCTGCAAAGGTGAGAAGCTTTGAAGCTGTGGTTGAGAACAGGAAAGAACAATCTCGGCCAGACGTGAGGTTTTGAATTGTAGTGTGCCCAGCTCTAAATTCCTGTGTTTGTAGCAGATGAGGGCCTGGTGCTTTGCAGTTGAGATCTGGAGATAGGACATTTCTATACTCTGGCATTTTGCAATTAATCACACAGAGTAGTTGATTGAAAAGAACTGAAAAATCTTATCTGAATTTTGGTTTGTGGTTGCCAGGTCCTTGAGCAAACAGCTGCGGTTGCAGAAATAAAAACAAACAAAACACAACCTCTTCCCTTGATTTCCTTCCACTGATAAAAGGAGAGCTGAACAGGCAAGACAATAGATACAAGGTTCCCAATAGTGTTAAATTGTCCAGGACTATTTCCGGAGAAGAAAGAAGCAGAGCTCTGAAGCTTGGGCTGGAGGGTTACCTGAGTAGGGGGCCCCTTTGATCTTCAAGAGAATAAACTTCATTTCCAGAGCTTCCTCTAACTCAAAAAACAGTCTCCTGACCTTTCTGGAGTGTTCTCAGGGGCAATGGGGACAAATCATTGTGCTTCCATGGACCCAATTGGGGGACCAATTTAGACAACCAACTGGTTAAACTGATCTGGCCCCCAGAGAACTGGATAGCAATCAGTGCACTGAAATGGATTGTACTGATGAGGAAATTGAAACTTCCATACTTGTAATTTCTTACTCTCTATCTTGCAAAGGCCTGCTCACCACTCTCAGTTAAACAGTAAAATGAATTACTAAGAGTGATCAGATAAGGGAAGAATGTCTAGCTCTCAGGCACCCACCCCAAGCCTTTGTTTGAGACCCTTTGCTGCACATAGACTTGTTAAGTGACCTAACTTCAACCTGCAACCAATGTGAGAATGCAAATTGGGACCTTAGTCCTGATAGGAATGGAATGTCCGGCTCCTACAAGTTCCTGTTAGGACCCCCTACTATGTGGGTAACCCATGACAACTCCCTCACTCTGTAACTGCCTGTGACCTATAGAAATCTGTAGCCAATCAGTTTGTACCAATTATAGCTGTATGTTTTAACCTATATAAGGAGAAGACTCCCCTGAAACGGGGCCCCAGAATTTTGGAGCGTTAGCTCGTCTGGGTCCGCCGGCTCAATAAACCTGAGTTCTCCAACTCTCTGAGTGTTGTGCTTGGTTTCTCGTGGGATCAGTTCTTTTCTGCAACAGTACCAGTTGTCCTGAAACTAGAACATGAAGTGAATGGTTTTCCCACTGTCCCTTCTCAGTCCTTCCTATCAGGGTGGCCACTCCTGCAGGAGCATGTGTTAATCCTCTGGTTTCTCTGAGGCAGATGTCAGATTCAGACTTTGAGAAACTAGGCATGGACTCTAGGTCACGCCAATAAGAGCAAGATCCTCTTCCTTATTCAGGGGGTGTTTATTGGCGGCATGTGCCAGGCTCTGTGCTCAGCGTGGGCAGCGCAGTCCCTTCCCCCTTGGGAGGAGCTCTGGTGCCGAGTCCTTAACTGGGCTCACTGATCCCAGAGCCTCAGCTGTCACTTCCTTTCTATCCCCGTGTTACTACGGAATTTCTTCAGTGCTCTGCAGTGTGTTATTCCACGGTTACCGAGGGACTCCTTGCCTTGACCTCTGCCGGGGAGGCCCAATGCTCACAGCTGTCCAGAGGCCATTGAGAAAAAGCAATCAAAGAAGGACCAGTCACTCAGCCACAGACAGTGAGATGCATCTTCAAGAGAGGAGGCTATAGAGGATTTAATTGAAGAATTAATATTTCCTTTTGGAGTCTTAGTTCCTTCTCAGATGAGGAAGTCAGCTCTGGTCCATGTGTCAGCTCTGCAGGGGTGGGACCAAGGGATTTGCAGAATGATCTCTCTGTTTCTTTCCTCTCAGTATTCAAGGAGAAGCCTAAACATCCCCCCAGCAGGGCGCAATCCCTGAGCAATGCCTTGGCATCCCGTGATGCTTCGTACTTAAGTTCCATCATCCGACTCCTCAAAAACCGCAACTTTGTGCTTCTCGTCATCAGCTATGGTAAGATGTAGGTGTCCAGGAGTGTACTTCAACTGGAAATGTGAGAAAAGAGATGTGTCTAGATTTGGGGCATTTTTATGCTAAAAAATTACTTTTTGGAAATTCAAATTTAACTGGGTGTGTTGTTTTTGTTTTTTCCTAAACCTGGCAGCCCACTTCAGAGGGAAGGGGTGCAGCGGTTGGTTTTGTGCTTGATGTTGTTAAAATATCACAGGAATAAGAAACTATCTCCTCCTCTAGGAAAATACCCTCCCTACTCTAACATGGCACTGGAGGAAGACACAGGGCTGGAAGCAGATTCTCCCTGGTCTGCCAGAGCCTGGGGCTGGGCAGGTCCTGTGCTGTGTATCAGCCGTGGCGTGGGGTGGGTGGGGTGAAGTAAGAACCTTCTTCGGCTCCTTCTCCTTGGATCTCCAGGCCTTGCTTTCACATGCCTTCCTCTAACATCTTTGCATCCATGGCTGACAACTGCCACGTTAAGAGGGATTGGTGAAGGGCCCCTCTTCTGGAGCGTGTCCTCAAAGGGCATCCTTTTCCCGTCATCCCCCAGCCTTGCCTCCAGCTCTGCTCCTGAAGCATCTGTGCCACGGTGTGCGTCTGAACGCAGAGCCTCAGCGTGTGCCCTGAGGACGCCCTTCCTGGGGGCTCTCCAGAGCCTTGCACTGCCCTGCGGGGGCCTCGCGAGGGCCGTCGTGCCCCTCAGGAAGGTGCTGGCTTCGGGGTGGCGGTAACATCCTCCCGGGCTTCCCCGGAGCTTTGCTGAGGTCAGGCTGGCCCTTTAAAACAGGGGTTTCCTCCAGGTTCAGGAAGGACAAGAGGGCAGTGAACGCAGAGTACCCAGAACCCAGAGGCGGGATCTGGGATCCGTGCTTCCCACACTGGCCTGAAGAGAGGGTGCCCTGGGGTGCTGGGGGGTGTGTGCCTCGATTCCCCGCCTCTCTTCTGGAACGTCAAATTCAGGGAGTCTGGTCCAGGCCCGGGAATCTGCTTTTCACAAGCATCCCAGGAGATTCTGGTCTGTGGCAGGGTTGAGAGCCTCTAAAGAAGGTGTGTTACGGGTGATTCTCAGGGTCTTGAAGCCCCTTCCCATCCCAGGTGCCTCCATGCTAAGCCCAGCTTCTGAGAGCTTGGGCCTGCTCTGTGGTCTTCCTGTTCTCAAGGCCATTGATTCCCAAGTTTAAGAAATGCCAAGGGTTTTTTTGTGTTGTTGTTGTTAAAATGCAGATTCCTAGCCCCAATCCAGGAGAATCAGATTTAATGGGTCCAGGGTGCAGCCCAGGAATCTGCATTTTTAGACTCTAAGACTTTCTAATGCCAGTGGTCTCTGCACCACTGTTTGAAAAAAATTAGTCTTGACACAGGAGAGAAACTCAGAGTGATGAAGAGTCCCTTTGAAACTGTGCACCCCAGACTGGGACTCGTACCCACACAGCCAGGGCTCAAACCCAGCCAAAACCCTACTTGGGACTTGAACCCCCGGTCTTTTAATTTACAATCACTCACCTGGTGTCAGGACTTACTGAGGCTCAGGTTCTTGATGTCTCATCTCAGAAAGAATTCAGTGAGAGACAAAGTGATAGGTAAGAACTGGATTTATTTAGAGAGAAACAAACTCCACAGATGGAATGTGGGCCATCTCAGAAGGTGAGAAAAAAGGCACCAGGGTATGGCGTTGTAAGTTTTCACAAGGGTGGGTAATTTCATAGTCTAACGAGAGGGAGGAGTATCCCAGCTATTTCAGGAAGGGGGATGCGTATTTCCAGAAATTGGGCCACCGCCTAGGACCTTTATGGTCAGCTTTGGAACTGTTGTGGCACCTGTGGGTGTGTTATTTAGCTTGCTGGTGTGTTACAGTGAGTGTATACTGAGGGTTAAGGTCTAGTGGAAGGCAACCTGTCTGTCATCTTGGACCCATTCAGTTCTAATCAGTTTATGTCATTTCCTTGGGGTATGTCATTCTTTCAAAGGTTGTGTTACCAAGTCCGAGCTCTCTCTGCTCGCTACCCGACAGGCCAATGCATCGGAGATGAGGTGTTGAGGCAAGGAATACTTTATTCGTAAAGCCGGCAGATGGAGAAAATGGAAGACTAGTGTCTTCAATAAACCACTTTATTGGGGTCTGGATGCCAGTTTGTTTCATAGAATCAGAGAGGGAGAGGCTGCGAGGAAGTAAAGTTAAAGGGCCATCACTCTTAACAAAAGATCTCTGGGAATAACCAGCCTCTGAGAGGGGGATATGTTAATTTCAGCTATTCACACAGGTGGGCAGGGCAGATTGTCTGCCTGTGAGCTGAACAGAGGCACTTTAGTTTAACATTCAGGCAGAGGAGCAGGGTTCCCTGAGGCAGACCATCATGTATGATTATAATAAGAAAAGCAGCAAAAAGCAAAGGTTAAAGTCAAAGAAACAGATCTAACATGGAGTCCGATTTAGCTCTACACAGTTACACGAAGAGTGTCCTGTCTTACACCCTTCTAAGTGGACCTAAAGCCAGCTGTGCCAGTGGTAGTTGTGTGAGCCTCAGAATTAGTTTAAATTAAAAAGGCTCCTGGTGGGCCTTCCAGAGTGACCTCTATATTTGTTTTTAAAATATGTGTGCATTTCCCTTATCTATAAAATGGGGATGAGAATATTAGCTACTTTCTAGGTAGGATTGTAACGTGTTTAGAAATGTGCCTAGTCCATAAGTACATGCTGCTGCCACAATCACCACCATCACCATCATCACCACCATCACCACCATCATCACCACCACCACCATCATCAACATCACCACCATCATCACTGTCATCACCACCATCACCACCGTCACCACCATCATCATCACCATCACCATCACCACCAGCCTCATCACCATCACCACCAGCCTCATCACCATCATCACCATCATCATCACCACCATCACCACCATCATCACCACCATCATCAGCATCACCACCATCATCACCGTCATCACCATCATCACCACCACCATCACCACCATCATCACCATCACTACCAGCATCATCACCATCATCACCACCACCACCACCATCATCACCATCACCACCATCATCACCATCACTACCATAACCACCATCATCACCATCACCACCAGCATCATCACCATCATCGTTATTATGAAGAGAGGGCAGGCCCTTCTCCTTTGGATCAGTTTCAGTCTCATCTTACTTACTAAGTCACTCCATGGCTTTGGACACATGACCTCATCCTCTAAGGACAGAGATTCTTACAGTATATTCTATGCTCCATGTATTTGTTGGATGAATCGATGAATTAGGAGAGTCAAGTAAACTCTCTTTAGGGTCCTTTCTGGTTTCAAGTGAAAGACCATGTGTGATATTGAATTTGAGAAGAAATTTGAAAGAGGGATGTGGAAAGAAGTGAGAAATCTTCTGCAGAGGGAGTGTTGTCAGGAATCAGTGGTCTGGAGCCTTCTGGTGAAGGGATAGGTCATCAGGAGGAGGTGGAAGGTATCCAGTAGTTCCAGTGAGCCCTTAATCAGGCCAATGCTTAAGAGTGATATAGATGGTTCTGATCTGGGAGTAATACTTTCTGGAGCCTGTGTTTCCAGGACAGGGATAAAGGGATGAGAGGGCAATGGTGTGGCTACGAAGAGGTTAAAATGGTCAGTTTTGTTGTTTTGGAGTATTTCTTCTTTTCTGAGGGCAGCGAGGATGAGGATTTCTGACCCCCTCACCGCTGGGGAAGAAGCCAGCAATGGCCCCAGCAGCAGAATGACCCTCATGTTGTGTTTCTCCCTCCCTCCCTCAGGTCTGAATGCTGGTGCTTTTTATGCTCTGTGCACTCTGCTGAATCGCATGGTGATCTTCCACTACCCGGTAAGGGCATTTCCTAAGTTGGCCTTTCCCATAGAGAAGGAGATTTCTAGTCTGTCTGGGTGTCAGTGTGGTGTGCTGTGTGCTTCTGAGATTTGGAGGGAGGCAGCCCTGTGTCTCAGCCCCAGCTCGGGTGGTCCTCAGCTGCGTGATAGGTGGTTAGCGGCTCTGAGCTCTCATGCTCTTTTCTCAAAACAAGCCCAGTTACTTACTGAAAGATTGATTTTAGGATTAGAAAGTAAATAATAAGGTTTATATATGTAAAGCACATAGCATGTTGCCTGGCAACACAGTGGGTATATATATATACACATAGAAGCACGTATGAAATAAATTGTAAAATGTGGGCAAGGTTTAATTTTAAACTCAGTTTTTCAACAGAAAGCATGTTTTAAATGTTTCCAGAACCAGTGAGGGCTGGATGCTGGGAATGGGACACTGAGTGTCCTGGAGTTGGGGTGCCAGGTCCAACCCTCTTTTGAAAGTGAGGGTCTCCCCCTTGTGGGAGGGGTGGGCCACAGTGGGTGAGTGTTCAGGTGTGGGAGGTTGACAGGTCTGAGTTCAGATCCTGCCTCTGCTCTCAATAAAGGCCTCATGACCATGGACTAGTAGGTTAATTTCACTGTGCCTCAGTGTCTTCACCTATAAAATGGGGACTATTGATTCTTAACCTTCTGGTGGGGAATTAGGAGAATTAAATGAGATGATGATGTAAAATCCTCAGCATGGTGTCTGGCTTCTGAACAGTGCTCAAAAACATATAATTATTCTCTTCCTATCCCTTCAGCACTGACAGCTGGGAAAAAAAGTGAGTGTGAAATGTTTGGATACACATATTTCCCTTTTTCCATCTGTGGAATGGGAATAATGATAAAAGTTTGCTATAAGGATTAAATTTTTAAAAATCTATCTAAAAGTCGTTTCTAAGGACAGAAATTGTTTTATCCAGCTTCCTGTATCCTGCACACACATCCAGGGTTATATGATGTTGGGAGGAGCAACTATTCTAGGATTCTCTCCCTACAGGCATCTTGCCCTGATACGTTCTGAGAATTGGCTCTACTGGAGCCTGATTTACTTGCCTTTGCTTTTTTGCATCATGGTTACTGGGCTGTGCCTGGTGTCTTGTCCCATCACTGAGTGATCCCTGGGGCTGTGGTTTTTCCAGGGGGAAGAAGTGAATGCTGGAAGAATCGGCCTGACCATCATCATTGCAGGAATGTTTGGGGCTGTGATCTCAGGCATCTGGCTGGATAGGACCAAAACCTACAAGTCAGTGATTCTTCTTCTTGGACTGAATTGGGGAAACCTGTTTTGAAATAATATATTCACTAGCAACACGGCTCCAAAGGTGTGATTGTAGCACCTGGAGTGGTCAAGCGGGCAGTTCAAATGTATCTTCTCTGAGCCTCAGTTTCCCTATGTATAAAATGAGGGATCTCTCCCCCATCCCTTCCCCAGGCAGCCACTGATTTTATTTCGATAGCTTTACCTTCTCTAGAACTTCATATAAATGGAGCCATATAGTAAAAACATACATCAAATCAAATAAGGGCAGTACTGCCTACCCTGTGGGGATCATAGGAAGATTAGTGATAGAGGCTCTGAGGCCTATCAGAGTTCCATCACCCAAGTAGCCCATGGAAGGAGCAGATGACAGAGAAATGAAAATGAATGCGGAAAAGCATCAGCAGTTGGACAGTTGGTGGAACCCCTAAAGAGTGGGGACGAGGAGGTGCCCCATTCTCATGGCTCCCTCGTGGGCCCCGTGGGCTTAACCAAGGTGCTCTGTGCTTCTTCCAATTTACTGTGTATTTATTATCTTGCAGTTGCTTATGTTTTGTTGGTAAGTATTATGATATGCTTTGGGCCCAGTGCATTTCTAAGAGCCACTAAGATTTTAGTGGATGCCAGGCTAACCCAGGATGCTTACTAAAAATACAGATTCCTGGGTCCCGCCCTCATGCATACCAGTTCCCTAGGGGAATCTGTGTTTATAAAAAGTAGCCCAAATGCCTCAGTTCAGGAGCCAGCCTTGGAGACAGTGCTCTGGAAACAGAGGCCCATCCTGTTGTGTCTATTTGTATGCTCCGCATGTGTTAGGTGCTCAATTAATGCTGGCCAGTTAGGCACCTGCCCTGGTTGTTCTCCTCCGGGGCAGATGAGCATTCTGGGCTGCTTTGTCAAGGTCCCCAAACTTCCCAGTGTCTGGAGGCCACAGACAGTGGCGGACCTGTTGTCTGCCGCACAAACCCGCTTCTGTGAGGCTCTGGTCAGCCCAGGGCTCCCTCTGGCTGCCCTCATCAAAGCCCAATTGAGGCCGTCCCTGGGGATGTGGCTGCCTGGCTGGACACGACGAGGAGCCCGGCTGGGTTTCCTTACTGCTGCTGGAGCTGGGCTGCTGCCTCGTCTCTGCCATATGTCTGTTGTTTGCTTCGGGCAGTGAGGACTGGCCACCCCTGAACCAGGAAACAGCAGTGTCCCCTTTTGTGGGCTTGCTCTGTGGCAGGAGAAGGGAGGGGGTTGGAATGTCAGCTGGGCCAGGATGTGGGCAGCCAGATTATTCAGGTGAACTAGAAATTCCAGTGAAAACACAGTGAAAGGGCTGAAAGGGGAGGATGCTACAGAATCCTGTTGCCACCGGTTCCTCGTGTCACTTGGTGTCTACGTCCTGCCGTCAGCATGGGACAGTCTTCTCTACTACCTAGGCAGAGAAAGAGTGAGGGAGCTCAGTCATCTGGTCATTTTGGTGCCAGCTCCATTCTCCCTAAGGCTCCCAGATTTGTCCCCTTTTGTTTGGAGGTGGGAAATTGGATGGTCAGGTCCTTTTATCTCTGGCTGAGACTACAGATAGTTTTGTAGACAGGCCAGTGGTTTAAGAAGAAGCTATGGTTAAACAGATATGGCAAAAGATGAGCTTGAGGGGTCAGTGAGGGAGACAGGAGTCTAGGAACTTGGGTTCTGCAGGTGGGGAGGGACTAGATGTGGGGAGCAGGGGGATGAAGGACGAAGCTCCTCTTCCCTCAGAGGCTGCTTTGAAGACCCAGGAGGGACGGGTGTCCTTCAGAGACTGTTGGTCTTTTCCAAAGATGCAGCCCCACAGTGTGTTAGTTTTCTGGTGTGTGGGAGTAGAGGGAGCACAGGTTTCCAATACCAGCTTTGGGTTCAAATCTCAGCTCTGAATTTACTCAACGGGTGACTTTGGACATAGAATTTGCGTGGTCTGACCCTCAGTTTCCTCTTTTGTCATATTAGGGAGAATCATACATTCTTTTCTTGCAGGGCTTTTGTAAGGGTTGACTGAAATAATAAATGCATGTAAAGTGCTCCACAGAGTTCCTGGCATCCAAGAAATGCAGTCCTAGTTTGACAGACCACAGTATACACCTGTGACCCCCACCTTGTTCTGGCTTCAGGGGAGATGTGTGAAGGCTTGAAGCGTTCATTGTCTGAGTCCCGACGTTCGTGGCGGGAGCGCAGTGGGATGTGCAGAGTCCCTGCCCTCAGTCAGTAGGACAGAGAGGGATGCAGGTCCCAGTGCAGGAGCCAGGGCCACAGCAGAGTCCTGAGTGGGCAACCTGGGGGGAGAGGTGTGGGGAGGGGCACAAGCAGGGTGAGCCTGAAACAGAAACCAGCACGTGGTGATGGTCCTTCTGAGGGACCAACAAAGGGACACGCAGCTGGGAGTGGACGGAGCTTTCTCACCTGGGATGTGGAGTCAAGGACTTAGTTCAGGGCTGGAGAATGTTCTCTCTTAGTTGCCACTGTCAGGAGCAGAGTAGTTCAGATTCAGCAGGAAAATCTGTGCTGCATCTAGGCAAGTGACAACAGGAAGAACTCAAGGACGACAGAGGCTCTCACAGCCAGGTCCCTGCCAGTATTGTTCTGGGGTCGGGGGGCAAAGCAGACAAGCAGAATGGGCTTCAAGGGTTGTCTGCATGCACTGCTGCCTGACCACAGCTGATGTGTGTCCTGTTTGGTTTTTTGGTGCGCAAAGGAGAAAGGAAAGGGCTATGCCCTTCTTGTTTTTGGGAATGACATGACAAGTCCAGGTGCAGCGCAATCTTGTTGAGAGGGTTCTGCAGGAGAACACGCGTCTCGCAGGATGGCTTCATACCGTCCTGGTGTTACCCTCTGTAGCTGTGACCACAGTGAAATTGAGTAATTATTTGTGAGATCATCAGTCCTCTGTCTGTAAACCATATGGACATAATGGTTTATGTGATAGATGTCCCAGCACACAGCAAGGACTTGGCACACAGAAGGTGCCCACAATGAAGTGAGGAAGGGCTGCAGGGAGGAAGAAAGGATCCTCTTGATGTTTGAAGTATATGACAAAATCTTTACCTCTGTAGGGAGACCACTCTGCTATTCTATATCATGACTCTGCTGGGCATGGTGGGGTACACAGGGACTTTGAACCTGGGACACCTGTGGATCGTATACGTCACTGCTGGTATAATCGGGTAAGTTTCACTGTAACTTGTTTAACTGGAAAGCACCATCCATGGTTCCTGGAGCTGCCGACATCCTAGGAAGCAACACGGATCCCTTGACCTTCTCACTCACTTGTGCAAATGTGCAAATGGCCAGAGCTCATATTGACTTGTAGGACTTCAAAAGGCCACCTGGGGCTTCCAGGCCCATCCATGCTGTTGGGATGGACTATGTCCTTCACAGATCTCTGGGAGGCCAGGAAATGTTTCTATTAGAGTCTTTATTAGCTCTGCCTGGGACAACATGGGGTCACAGAAAGTACGCAGGCCTGCAGATCAGAAAGGGCGGGAGCGTGTGTCAGTTCTCCTGGGGACTAACTCAACCCACAGATATGTCACTTAACTGCTCTGAGCCTCGGAAGATAGGAATGGCCTGCCTTCTACAGCTGTTGGAAGGAATGAGAGAGATAATCGATGTGAAAGCAGCAGGAGGTGTGGTGCAGATGTAAGAGATCAGAACTGGCATTTTCTAGACATGTTGTATGAGAAAGTGTAGGAAACCCTATCCGTTCCACAGGGATCTCTGCTCAATGTCACCTCCCACTTACCAGCCTGTGGACTTGTACCTGGGTGTGTGTGTGTGCGTGTGTGTGTGTGTGAGAGAGAGAGAGGTATGGAGACTTGGTCCTTCTCAGCTGGTGACTCTCTGGAGGGAAGTAGGGAGGACTCTGAGCTCCTCCTTCTGGGTCCCAGAGAGCCATGGAGATGCTGGTCAATATCCAGGGACACCCCTCCCAGCCCAGGGCTCTGTACTCATTACGAAGAAGTTCTCAGCTGAGGGCTGAACACTCCAGGCATCTCAATCTCTCCTGTAAATTCTGACTCTGTCTGTAATTGATGGCTGGATGTAGAAGAAGCAGGGGAACCCCAAAGGTCCGCTGAGCACACAGCCTGAAGTTCTTCCTGGCCTGCAGGGGTCTCTCTTTCCTTGGAATGGCCACCTAGGGGATGGCCTGATTTTCAAGGGCCTGGCATGTCTTGATGGGAAGATAGAGAATAGGAAAAGGAGTTGTAGGGCAGGAGGTGAAGGCAGGGCTCCCTGTCTTCTTGTTCTGGAAGTTCTCCATCACCTTGTGTCTGTGATCTGGCCCTCAGCTTCTCTATAACTTGCTGTCTTGCTCTGGGATTTGAGTTTGCCGCGGAGCTGACATACCCAGAATCAGAAGGCATGTCGTCTGGCCTCCTCAACGTGTCTGCCCAGGTAGGCCTCTCACGTGGTGGTGGCCCCGGAGCCGTGGCTCTTGTTCCCTGCCAGGCTCGGCCGGTGCAGGCCCTGCATTGTGGCAGCTCAGCTGCCTCGTGGGCTGGTGGGCTGGGCCCTTGTTTGCAGTCTCCTCTGTGCCTTTGCAGGTATTCGGGATCATCTTCACCATCTCCCAGGGCCAGATTATTGACAACTACGGAACCAGGCCTGGGAACACCTTCCTGTGTGTGTTCCTCACCCTTGGAGCCGTCCTCACTGGTGAGTCGGGGCCTCGGGACCAGGGGATGCTCGGAGTGCTGGGGGTTCAGGCTGTTAGCAATGTAGGACCCAGTGTCCTGGTTGATCATGCAGATCTGGGGTTCTCATGCAGGGGGCAGAGGGGAGGGCTTGTGAGGAAGTCTGTTTGACAGGCAGTGCATGCTTTGGTAGAATGAGCACGGATTTTGGCCTGAAAAGACCCTTGTTTGAGTCCTAGACTGTGACACTGACCTCCATAGCTGTTTGACCTGGGCAAGTGGACCCACTTCTGGGAGCCTCACTTTCCTAATCTGTAGAATGGGGAGTGTTGTGAGGATTGGAACAATGTGTGCAAATTCCCTGCAAATATCAGGGATCTGTGAATGGAGGCCAGTGTCATCACTGGCTTCCGCCTGTCAGGGTCAGCAGTGGTCCCCAGGCTTCTATCAAGAAGCTGGGTACCTGTGAGCCTTAGGAGAGTGAGGGCTCCCTCTTGTGGATGAACCTGACCATTGCTCTGCTTGATAACTGTCTCTGTTGGTGCTTCCTTCTCATGCCTGGACCTCAGCATTCATTAAGGCAGATCTCCGGAGGCAGAAGGCAAACAAAGAAACTCCTAAGAATGTGAGTATGGGGGTGCTGCTGGGCTGAGATGTGGATCCCAGCTTTGCTGAGGCTGTGGCAGCAGGGCTGGGACTGGGGGAGCTCTCAGAGTGACCGGTGGCTGTGAGAGCAGCTCAGCATCACACAGGTGGAGACAAAGGGTTTCCTCAGGGGGCTCAGCCCTGCTTTTTCTGTTGCCCTTTCCGGTTCTTCTCCCACTTCCTTCCCTTCTCCTGGCCTCCCTGGTCTGGTCCCCAGAGCTGGTCACTGTCAGAGTCTGCTGAGCAACACCTGCCCCTGGATCCTGGGACAAGTCCTGAGGTCCTGGGTCCTCTGCTTTCAGCCTGGGGTCAGTGGCCAGAGAGGAAAGGTGGGTGCCTGGGGCCTCCATCCTGTCCTGGCGGTGGTGGCCTCGAGGTAGTGGCTCTCCTGGCACGTGGCAGCCTCTCAGGCACTGCCATGGGGATGGAGGGCCCGGAGCCAGTGGGTTGCCAGCAGGCTCTAAAAGGACGAGTCAGGAAGCAGGAGTTGGTGGTGATGGACAAGGAGAGGACCGGGAGTTTGATCTAGAACAGAAGTGTGTTTCCCATCTGCTCTAATCAGCTGGGAAGTATTTTAGGTGCACATCTAAGCCAGGATGAAAGGAATTTCAACTTTGAGAGTGAGGAGAGTGGGATATTTCTTTTTTTCTTCCTAAGAAATTTTATTTTTTTAAATATTCATTTTATTTATTTATTTATTTATTTATTCATTTGGTTGTGCTTGGTCTTAGTTGTGGCTGGTGGGCTCCTTAGTTGCGGCTTGCTGGCTCCTTAGTTGTGGCATTCGAATTGTTATTTGCAGCATGCAAACTCTTGGTTGCAGCATATGGGATCTAGTTCACTGATGAGGTATGGAACTCAGGCCCCCTGCACTGGGAGCATGGAGTCTTAACCACTGAGACACCAGGGAAGTCCCAATATTTCTTAAAAACAAAACAAAACACCCAAAACCTATTATAGAGGTAATATATGTTTGTAGAAAAACTGAAAAATATAGAGAAGTGTACAAAATTTAAAATCATCCTGTAATAGCATCACCTTGAGATTAGGTGCTGGTTTTTTGCATTTATTCATGCATGTCTGTGTCCACATATAATATATATGTGTGGATAAATGTAAGTACTTTTTAAATAAAAGTGGAATCTTGTTGTATGTGCTTTTTTACTTGTTGCAAGCGCTTTATCAGTCATCAGTCTCTTACAACATACTTTTTTTTTCATCTCCCCGCCCCACCCCTTTTAATGACTGCACCGTGTTCTAATGACCACACATGGATAAACATGATTTGTTTAACAGTTTTCCTGTCCGGGAACATTAAGATTGCTTCTGATTGTTGTTATAAACGATATTGTGATTAACGTGCTGGAGCTGAATCTTTGTGCATGGTCTGAAGCACAGTGTTTCCTCGAGAAATGGATCAGTGGTCGTGCCCATTTTTAAGACTTTGATGTGTACTGCCAGACTGTCCTCTAGAAAGGTGCTGTCAATACTACCAGTGCTCACTGCTCTTGCAGTGTATGAGGCCAACACTGAGCATTTATCATTTTTTAAAATCTTTGCCAATTTCCTAAGGCAAAAATCGTATCTAAGAGGTGCATTTAGCACTTTAAGAATGTTAGCAGATGGGTGGTAATCTTTAGTTCCTTACTGTTTGTCCTCTGATCTCATGCCCTGGAGTTGGCAGGCGGCACAGGGAAAAGATGGAGGGAGTTGCCGGGCACAGGACATTCAGTGGGGACACAGGGAAAGCCTGAGACAGGAGTGTTATGCTCAGGGGCCTGTGAGAACTGTGGCATCACCACTGTGGAGATGGGCTTGTCCCTGTGCCATGGATGAGGAAACATGAGATTTGGGACTCTTTGGTGAATCTATCCTGAGCCTGGGAAAAGGTGCCTGTGATGACAGGATAGATTTCTCCTGAAAAGGTTTCAATTTGGAATGTGATGCATTGTGTCAAGTGATAGGAGATTTTGCTGTGTTCACTTTATAATCTGTATGTCCCTGGGCAGATAAAGGCAAACAGAAGAAAGTAAAGGTCACCTATAGTCCTAGCACCCAGAGAGAACCTAGTAACATTTTCATCATTTCCCAGTGTGCTTTCTGTGGATGTGCTTGTGCACATTGGGTTTTCTACTCTGCTTGTTTCCTTACTAGAGCTTGACAAACTTTCTACACCATTGCACCGCAAACCCCACATCTGCATGTACACATGTCAATTTCCTCTGGTTTGCTATTTAGGTTGTTCCCACATTTCACCATCTTGCAGCCAGATCCTTGTCCGCATGGACCAGGTTTGCTGATCCAGGGTGGAGGTATTGGTTCAGTCCCGTCCGTATGGACTGTGGGAAACAGCACCGAGTAGGACCAGGAGTCCAGTCCTGTGCTGGTGCTCAGCCATCGGTGTCCAGGATGCTCACTGTGTGTCTCTGCACCTCCCTGGCATCTGGGGAGCCTGGTGTGATGGGGGGTCAGAGGCATGCTCGGCTGACACCCAGGGAAGCCAGGGCTGTCAGAGGACATCCGTCCAGGAGCCGTCATTTCACACCCTGAGGTGGTCGGTGTAAGTGGGGTCTGCACACTGTCATAGGAATTCACTCTCAGCGCCAGGGGAACACAGGGCAGGCAGCGCATCTGTCCAGAGCAGCTCCTTCTAATCAGTGAAATACGTGGTTTTGCTAGAAAGAGACAGAACTTCTGGGCTGGGGGTCATGACTGGCCTTCAGGACAACAATCTGCATATGGGTTTCCATTCTTCTTCCAGCTGGTAGTTCTTGGCCACAGAGACACTAAGCTCTGTTTGATTGTGGTTTCAAGGTGATGGCTCTGGTGGAGGCGGGCGCATGTGTGTGAGTGTGTCAGAGAGAGGAGACGGCCTGAGGGGCCGAAGTCGGCTGCTGGCTGCCTGAGTGAAGGGTTCTCGGGGCTGAGGCTGAGCTGGTGACAAAAAGCTGGCAAGATGGAGAACGGGAAGCTGGATCTACCGCTGTTGCCTCTGGCCCAGGCTGCCCTGAGACAGTCGCTGGGGAAGAAGCTCCATTTGTCCAGCTGACACGCCCTGCACCTGCTCCTCCAGCCTCAATGGTGGGGGTGTGTGGGGCTGGGCCTGTGCACGAGGCAGTCTTGGGAACTGGATGAGCCCTTGGGGAAGAAGCAAAGCATTCCTGAAATGGCAGACAAATGCTCAAGTTGGCAGTCGGCACTTATAGACCTGACAGGATAATTTCCAGGCCGTATTTAAATCCCACCTAGATAACAAGTCTGACCCAGAAGACCTTCTAATTTTGTGTCATCGTCCCCAAGGAAGCCGAAGACGAAGTGACCCAAAGCCTCTTTTTCTTTGGGGAAATTATATGTACATGTTTTGAGCCTCCTGCCCTTATCACAGTGCTCTGTGGCGTCTGTCCCACGCACATGGCAGCAGTCTTCCTCATCCCGGGGCTGCCCCTGACCCAGGTACTCAGCAGTCCTGAGCGGGGTGCAGACCTGGGCCTTTGCACAGCCGCCTGGGGGTCCATCCAGGTGGGGTGAGGCTGTCAAAAGGGAGAGGAGGGTGAGCGGGGCTCAGTGACACTCACAATAGGATGGTCTGTGGTGGCTGTAGAGTCACAGAAAGCTGACCTTTCTCTTCTTCCTTTGATCCTGTCATGATGGTGTGAGTGAGTCTGGGGAGGACACTTGTGACCAGGCTGGAGCTTCGGTCCTCGTTCCCTTTGTTCACTGTCAGGGATGCTGAGTGCCTGGGACTCTGGTTTTCCCCACGGATTACAGACTCACGGGCAGGCACACTCTGCAGCCAGGGTGGAGTCCCTGCCTCTTCACCCCAAGGACTGCCTGCTTGTTTGCCTTGTAGAAACCCCAGGAGGAGGAGGAAGAGGAGGAAGAAGAGGAGAGCAAAATCAGCAAAGGCCCCACCACTGTGCTGGAGGAGCATCTCTGAGAGAGAAAGGTGGTGGGACTCAGGGAACACGGACCACCCCCACCTCTTCCGCCAGCACAGCTCTCCCCGCCAGCACCACGGGCTTCCCCGGAGCAGCTTTTGGAGGGAATCGGGGGGGAGACTCTGTGGCTTGGAGGGCAGTGCCTCTGCCTCCTGGCACCCGCTCCAGAGCTTGCGTTGTCTACTTGGGGGAGACGGCACGTTTCACCCAGTGCAGATTGGGTCGCCCCTGCCCCTCGTGGTTCCGGGAGCTGGCGGGGGAGGCGGAGGGAATCCTGGAGTGGGTCCTGGCCTGCCTCGCCTCCCCCCACATCCCTCGGGAGAGAGCCTGCAGATTATGACGGATGGACAGCTTATTCGGGAGACTAACTGTTTCTAGTGTCTGTGGACCCTTAGGGGCCCAATTGTAAGGAACAGCAGCTGTTCGGGACGAGGGTCCTTCTTGGGCCACCAGACTGACTGCTAAAGTTCTGTGGCAGAGAAAACACCATCAGGACACACCCCTCAGGACTCTGGGACCAGGTTCTCCCAGCTCACGTTGGCGTCTGTCTCAAACCCTCTTTCCCAAGAGCTGATGGAAACAAACCTCAATACATTTGACAAAACTGTGCCGTGGCCGTGGAGGAGAAGCCGAGTTCAGAGAGCTGACCGCCTCGGGGTGTGAGACTGCATATGACCTGGGGACTCTGGAAGGCTGACTTGGGACCAGGAAGGTTCTTTTCTACAAAAGATGTCCTGGCCCAGGGCCTTGTGTGTCACGGTCACCTCTGCTGCCATCAGCTGGACCCTACCCTCGTGCTCGTGTTCCCCAGAGGGAAGGCGAGCTCAGCCAAGTGCCTGTAACTTTACTGAAAACTAACCTGGATCCTTCCCCTCTGAGAACCCCAAAGGTCTCCTGAGAGACGAGAGGAAAGGGGTGGAAGGAGAGGTGGCCCTTGAATGGGACCTGGGTCTGCTGGGTTAGGTGAGGGCATTCCACCTCTGGTGGCGACAGTATTTCACCCCCAGTCCCTCTGCCCATCCCCTTCTATAATAGCAATAATTTTTTCTCAGATGTTCTGAATCTAAAGGGATTTCCTTTCAACAGCCCAAGCTGACCTCTCCTGCCTTGTCTGCTGTCTGCTCTACTCATGGGCTTGGGAAGAATCTCCTCAAGTAAGACGTTTTGGTCCTTTCTCCTGTGCGTTGAGCTCCATGGTCATGAGCCCTGTGCTGTTTCGCTGTGGCCCCTGCCCCAGCCTCAGCGTGTTGGAGCAGCCTGGGTGGCAGCGGTGCTGGGGCCACTGCCCGAGGGCACCCGGGTGTGTGTGTGTGTGTGTACAGATATTCTGTACATAATAAAAGGAGTTCACTTCTGGTGGGAGGACTGAGTTGGGGGTGGAAGGGAGGTGGAGTGATGGGGCCTTACTTTTTGATAAGGAGAAAGTGTTTACTCATCAGTCCTTTACAAGTATAAACGAAATGTCTACTGAAACTTTTTTTATTTTAAAAACATAGTATTTTCTACTTGTTAACATCAGATGTTCTAAGGCAATAGAAGATTCTCCATGTGGTCTGCCTTGTCATTTGTTGGGGCAGAGATGGCCTTGGTGGTGGGAATGGGCAGGAGGGGTGGGGGCTCGGGGTGGAGGAGGCGCTCCTGTGGCCTCCATACCATGGAAGGTGGTCCTCTGTTGACACAGGTGTTGCCCTCCTAGTGGGTTATTTTTAAGAGACTGCAAAGCTTACAGCTGGCCTTTGTGAGGGACTGCAACTCAATGCCTGACACACGAGCAGGACTGCTTTCCATACAGCGTGCACATGAAGAGGGTTCACCTGAGTATGCCTGCTGCCAAGGGAGCCCACTGTGATTTCTGGCTCTGC
The DNA here is from genome assembly GCF_030028045.1 of Hippopotamus amphibius kiboko. NCBI lineage: Eukaryota > Metazoa > Chordata > Mammalia > Artiodactyla > Hippopotamidae > Hippopotamus > Hippopotamus amphibius. The sequence continues at coordinate 161,118,123 of NC_080189.1, forward strand.
CTCAGAGGGTGGCTGGAATGTTTGTTCTACAATCACAGCAGTCGTGTGCCAGGTCGCACTGGCTGGAATCCAGCTTTGTCATCTGCACTTCTTCTAAATTGTCCCCCCTTCCTGCCACTCTTCCCTTCGCAATTGCATTTATCTTATGTGTGTTATATGAATGGGCTGCAGCGATCATTTTTCTGGACATTTCTTCTCTAGAGAGTTGCACTGTGCCTGTGGCACTCTGGCACCATCTCTCTTAGCGATTCTTAGGTGGAGAGACAGTATTGTTTCCACTTTCAGTCACTGGGGAAGGGAGCCAAGCCTGGGCTGTTAGAGAAATCTAATCCTCACAGTGTCTGCCAAATGCTCTGTATCATTTCTTTAGCTCCTTCGGGATCTTGTCCTTATTTATCTGGAATCACACTTCTGTGATGCATGCCTAGGGGATCCACATCATCTCATGCTTTCATTCATTCCTTTTAGGTGGGCTCCCTGAGGACCTCCACTCAAATGTTAACTCTCTGTAAGATCATTCCTTTTCTTACTGCCTCCTACAGTAGCTGGTAAGGGAAAGACCAAAGCTCCTACCACTGAGCTATTTTTCCAGGTGGGGGCGTGAGGCCTGGAATTGCTACAACCACTTTTGGCACCATAATCACCATAAAGGAAGCCAGCCTGTGGATGAAGCCAATGTAGGAGGGCAGAGCCAAAAGAATCCCAGAGAAATGGAGCTCAGTCCTGATCAAACCATTCCTGAAACCTATAATCCTCTTTTCAGTTTTGTGAGCCGATGTTATCTTTATTACTTCGGCTAGTTTAGGGAAGATTTTGTTCCTCTCACCTGAAGCACTTTAACTGATTGAGAATTCCCAATTGAAGTATGAACTTTAAGCTTCCTGTCAGGGCCTCACAAGTTCCCTGCTTGCCCTTCCATCTCTTACCTTCCACTCCCTAACATAACCATTCTGTAGTTACAGTGATCGTAGTCCTTGAATAATACTAGATGATGCTCCCTCTGCCCTAAATGCCTGCCTCACATCTCTTCCTTTTAAAATTAGTTATTTTTGGCTGCATTGGGTCTTTGTTGCTGTGCTGGCTGCATGTGGGCTTCCTCTAGTTGCTGCTAGCGGGGACTACTCCTCGTAGCGGTGCTTGGACTTCTCTTGTTGGGAAGCGTGGGCTCTAGGCTCCTGGGCGTCAGTAGTTGCAGCACATGGGCTCAGCAGTTGTGGCTCTTGGGCTCTAGAGCACAGGCTCAGTAGTTGGGGTGCACGGGCTTAGTTGCTCCGTGGCATGTGGGATCTTCCTGGCCCAGGGATCGAACCCGTGTCCCCTGCATTGGCAGGCGGATTCTTAACCACTGTGCCACCAGGGAAGTCCCCTGCCTCACATCTTAAGACATATGATCCCTGTGATTCAAGTCTCAACTCAGATCTCACCTCCACAGGGAGGCTTTTCTTGATGATCTAAGTTGTGTACCTCACTCCCCTTCCTGATCACAGTACCTTGTTTTCTAGAGTTCTTCTCATTGTCTGGAGTTGTCCTTTCAGATGTAGGCTTGTTGATAGTCTGTCTCCTTGACTACAGGGACATTGCCTGGGTCATTCATTTCTCTTTCCTAAGTGTCTGGCATGGAGTAAGTGTTCAATAAACACCTGCTGAAACAGGGAATGGGCTCTGGCATCTCCACACTGTGCATGAGGGCCCAGCCAGTGTGCAGGTGCTTGCGGTTGTGTTTCGATGGCAACAGTCTGCTCCAGTGCCATGCCCTTGGGCTCCAGTGTCCTTCTTTTCATGGTCACACAGCTGTTTCTTCTATGTTGCCTGGTTCGGCTTTCTCAAGAATCTGTTTCTTCTTTGGGAAGAAAACAAGAGAGGGTCCTGGCTGTTCAGTTGTGAACTGAGAATCTTGAAGGTGGGGACGGAGAGGAGGAAGATTTGACTTCAGGAGAAATGAGCAAGAGATAAAAGGCAGCCAGGTTTGCCTGGGTCTTGAGTTGTCCTACTCATTATGGTATACTTGATCAGCAGGAAACTGTGATTCTTCTCTGCTAGGCCTCAGAGAAGGGCAGGAGTGCTCTGGGCTTAGGGGAGGCCAAAGTACCAGGACTGATCAGAGAAGAAGGTTTTTCTATTTATTACAAATCTCATTACACAAATACAGTGGACCAGAAGGTCTAAAAACAGCCCAGACTCTTCCAACCCTGATCCACCTGTAGGCACAAGGATAGGAGCCATGCTCACTTGCAGGCGAGCCCTTCTCAGAACTGCCTGTCCCTCTGATGGTTCAGTCTTGGGTCCAGCAGCAGAGAGGAGCCCAACCTGGGTGGACAACCCCTCGAAGCAGCCCTTGGTGGCAGCTGCTGTGGGTGAGGCAGCAGCTTTAAGTTTCACAGTTCACGTGTTCCCTCCACACAAGTCAAATCGACGGGTGAAAATAAAAGAAAAAAAGCAAAGGCTGGAAAAGGGGTCTTGGAAGAGGTTGCGGGTGGGGGAAGGGCACACAGTGGGCTTCGGATGTGCTGGCGATTTCTTGATTTGGATGGAGGTGCAGGGTATTCATTTTAAAATGATTCTTTAAATGGTATATACATGTAAATGGCACCAACTTCCTGTATGTATGTTATAGCTTAAAAAATTTTAAACTAAAGAAAAAAACCAAAATGTAAAAGGCTAGAAGTGGATGATGGAGCAGAAAAGAAATTTAAGAGCAGAGTGGGCGAAGGAAGAGGCCAGCAAAGATGGAAGATGAAGTCTCGGACGTGGTGATGTTGGCCTCAGTTTCTCTTCTTCTGTCTGGATCCTGGTTCTGCTTCTAGGTACCAGAGCCCCACTAGCATTCCCAGGATTGAGAGACCTTAAATGCAGAGACAATATTAGTGGCTGACATGAGCAGGGCAGTTTCTGCTACTGCTCGTATAAGGCTTGTCCCTAGGGCTGGGACAGCTCCTGCGGGAGTTCTAGGGTCATTGCTTACTTGACACCAGGAGGGGTGCCAGGACGCCAATCGTGGGAGCTGCAGTCCCATATACAAACAACTCAGAGAGGAAGTGCCCCATGGCGAGGAGGAAGGTCCAGAGCGTGATGTGGTAGAGCCTACAGGGGAGCAGACAGAAATGGGACTGAAGGTCTACCTTGTCCAGTGCAGAGGAAAAGCAGTGGTCAGACTTGAAACACACAAACCAAAACCCAGGAAATGACTATGGCTAAAGAAAAAGGAGACTTGGTCCTGGAAAAGACCTGGCTGTTTGATCACACCAATTTATTCACGTCTAGGGCAAAACCGAAGCTTTCAACTGCTAAACTGAGAAGAGAATGGTCCAGGCAACCAGAGTGGCTCTGCAAGTCTTAGCAGGGTGGTGAAGCCAACGACAATAAAGCAGAGTCTGGAGTATGGCAATCCTAGGCAGTGTGGACACTTTTGGACCAATCACGCTTATGGATTTTTGGCCAGGGGCTGCTCAGTGCTCATATGATAGATGCCACAGAATGAAGGGCATGTCTGGGGAAAGGGTAGCAAGGACCTTTCTGGGGTTTTTAGATGCTCTTGCAATGTGGGCTGCATATGTTGCATCTTAACCTAGACAAATGGTCAGATGGAGGACACAGTGACAACCTCACGGGAAAAGAACTTATTCCTCAGCTCTGACATGGAGGTGGAGAAGAGAGAGGTTATAGGATGGTGGACTGCTTAGATTGCTGGTACCCTTTTTTTAATTATGAAATTTTAAAAACTATGAAATACTTCAAATATACAAAAATTATACATAATTGAACTGACCCCTAGGCAACCAATACCTGCTTCATCAAATCTGAATATTTTGACATTTTTGCTTCAGATACTTTTCTTCTAAGAAATAAAATATTACAGATTTCAGTTAAAGCCTCCTGTGTATCCTTTTCCCACCCTGATCCCATTCTCCTGCCTCCCTTTCTCCCCAGAAGGAGCTAATATCTTAAGTTTGATTTTTATCATTTCTGTGCATGTTTTTATACACTTAGTAAATATGAGGGTGAGTCAAAAATTATCCACACTACGGTCATATTAAGACACTATATTCTACAGCCAGAGTGCGGATAATTTTTGACTCCCCCTAGTATGTTATGTATGGGAGTTGATTTTTTTCCTTAATAAATATTTTATTTATTGATTGGCTGCATTGGTCTTCATTGCTGCTCATGGGCTTTCTCTAGTTGTGGCAAGCAGGGGCTATTTTTCATTGAGGTGCACGGGCTTCTCATTGCAGTGGCTTCTCTTGTTGCAGAGCCTGGGCTCTAGAGCACAGGCTTAGCAGTTGCTGAGCTTCGTTGCTCCGCGACATGTGGGATCTTCCTGGACCAGGGATCGAACCCGTGTCTCCTGCATTGGTAGGCAGATTGTTAACCACTAGGCCACTAGGGAAGTCCCTGTGTTTTTTTTTTGTTTGTTTGTTTGTTTTAAGTGAAAGCAGGTTTATTTAGAGATACACACATTAAATAGGTAGAATGCAGACTGTCTCAGAAAGTGAGAGCAGCTGGCAGTTGATTTTGAGTTTCCAGTTAGGGAGGGAATAGAATCAGAGTGCGTATTAGAAGCACATGGACCAAAGTCCCAAGCTTTAAAAAAAGGCTGGAAATGGAAGTCAGCATTTGCAGCTGTCCTGTGTTGAGTGAAAGGGAAATGAATGGGTAATAGAGGTAAAGATTAAGTCTCAGCTATCTCTGTTCATCCCCAAAGCACAGCAAACAAAAGACAGACCGCTTATACTTGTCAGTACTTCTTCATCATGGTAAAGGTCTTTAAAACAATTATTCAGTCCTTACTCCCTCCCAGTCACCCTGAGAGGCAGAACAGATATACTAGTCTCATTTTATGCACGAGGGGACCGAGATGCAGAGAAGGCCTACAATGAACTTGCTGCTACAAAGCTAGTTACCAACAGAACTGAGACCAGAACCTATTTTCTTGTTTTCATTCTTGGGCCCCAGGCTGTTTCCACTAAACCTCGCTGCTTCCAAAAATACATGTCAATCTAGAACAAGTAAACCACAGTTTCAGGTTCAAAAATATGAAAAAAATGAAAAAAATAAAGCTGGAGAGATCGCAGTGCTAACAGCCCTGCTTCAAATCCCACTTGAGTCAGTCTTCCTCCGTTTAAATTAATTGGGTCTCTTACATGTAGATCTACAGAATCAGCAATGAAAACCACTGCCTCCCAGAGCTACCAGGAGACTTAATCAAGGTCATGTAGATGAAAGCACCTGGCGTAAAAAGAGGGCCTCAATCAATATCTTTATCTTCTCTCTTGCCCAGATGCTCAGAGACTGGAGGAGACAAAAACATTTTAGTATGAAGTTGGTGTTTTGGTGGCCTCATGTGGGGACCTGAGCAAACTTTCCACCTTGACTGTGGTGATGACTGTTGGTGGGAAGAAAGCTCGAGGCCCCTCCAGTGGCCGGCATGGGTTACAACATTATCTAGACCAGAGGCTGTGACTACCTGCCAACTGTTCCACACTGGTCTGCGTCCCTTGATGAGGCAGAATACAGAGGAGTCCTGAGTTCTCTGTCAGCCTCACCTCCTGACTCTGCATAAACATACACCCATTTACTTGTGAGCTCATTTTTTCATGGATCGTGATTTCTATTCATTCCTGCTTCTCAAAGAGGAATGTAAGGGACCTCCTTGGTGGTGCAGTGGTTAAGAATCTGCCTATCAGTGCAGGGGACACAGGTTCAATCCCTGGGCTGGGAAGATCCCACACGCCTTGGAACAACTAAGCCCGTGCACCACAACTACTAAGCCTGTGCTCTAGCGCCTACGAGCCACAACTACTGAAGCCCACACGCCCAGAGCCCGTGCTCCTCAACAAGAGAAGCCAATGCAATGAGCAGCCCCTGAACCACAATGAAGAGTAGCCCCCGCTCTCCACAACTGGAGAAGGCCCATGTGCAGCAATGAGGACCCAATGGAGCCAAAAAATAATAAAGTTCTCTTAAAAAAAAAAAAAGAGGAATGTAATAATAAGGTATTTCATGGCCTCTCTAAAAAGAGCACACTACCTCTCTAGCAGAGAAAGGCTGACTCTTTAGTAAAGAAGTAGAGGGGTATGATGCAGGCCACTGGATCATGACATAACCAGTTTGCTATGTCAGTTTCAAACGATTTTCAAACTTTAAAGACCATCAGGCCTATTATGTTTTTTAGGCCTAGAAGGAATAGAACCTATTAACCTTTTATTATCCACATCCTAGGCTAATGTATCAAAATTAACAGGTCTCCAAGGAAGGACCATGATGGGTATGCTCAGCGCCCAATTTCCATCAGAAGGACGCTCACGCCCTTCCCTCCGTTACATACGTCTTGTTGTGAATGTCAATGGCGCAGAGGCAGCGAATCACGGACGAGAGTAGTGTCCAGGTTCCAAACGTCCGAGCGTGGAGGCCATTCACTGTGTAGCAGAAAAAAGCAAGTGTTGAGAAGGGAGGGTCAGGGTTCCCTTAAACTCCTCCCACTTCACGGGAGGAGGCAGGGGGCTGAGCCTGAACTCCCCTCTGGGCAAAGCGGAGGCTCTGGTGCTGCATGTGGGAACTGGAAGGAATGGAAAGAATTCCAGGATGAGAACCAGTTCGGCTCCTCTTCAGAGGCCTACAGCTGGGTGGGTGAGTTCCAAGAGTAGAAGCTTAACAAACAGCCCACTTAGGAAGTAACTCCTGGGTGTAGTAGTTTACGGCTCTGCCTTGGAAGCTGCTCTGGTGCTGGCGAAGCCCAGCAAGTCTGGATCAAGACCGGTTTGGGGGAACATGATGGAGAGTGGTCTGTCAATACAAGATGTCTAGGAGGTCCAGTAGACTTTCAAGGCAGATGCAGGAGAGAACTGAGAAATACCAGGCCCTATCTAGATGCCTACATCTGGCCTTTAAGAGACCCAAGTCCCTGGATCTTCCTGTGCACGTGGGGAGGGAACAAAGCAATGTTTCTTTGGTGTTTGCGGGGGCCACTTTGCTCTTGCTGGCTTCACTCTGGCGCTGCTGTATTAAACATCTTATTGCGAGAGGATGGCTCATAGTCCATCATAACAGTGCTTCTTGACCTTGGACAGTTATTAGAATCAACTGAAGAAATTTTATAAAATTACCAAGACCTCGGTACCAGACCAGTTAAATCATACACTCTGGACCTAGGCCCAGGGCCCACCTGGTATTTTCTAGAACCTGCCTGCCTTCGTGATATTAATGTACAGGCATTGATCTAGGGCATCCAGTAGTGGGAAATGCCAAAACGGTGAAAGCAAAGATACTTCCTTTGCTGGTCTACCGAGCAAGAGAAATTTTAAGGGGCAAGACTGACAACTGAAAGGTCTTTCAGGGTTTTGCTTTAAGGATTTTTCAGCCTTTAGAAAACCAGACAGCAATACCAAATTCATAACCCTGAGGACCTTTAGATGTTAGTAGCTGAGAAAAAATTCCATATACCAAACAAATAAATAATGGTTAGCCCTCAAGGGCTATATTCTTTATAAAGCATTTTGATAGCTCTTCTGATGAAAAGATAGGAAATTTCTCTAGTGAGTGAGATATGAAAGTGGAGTATCTCACCAACCCTAGCCAGATTAGGCATCAGGTGAAACTCTATAGGATGCTCCAGGGTCCTGCTATGATCAGCAAAGTACCAGGTCAGCCTCCAGGTCATGAGGGAGGAGGCAGTTTTTACTTCTTGGCTGCATGTGCGCGTGTGTGCCTGCGCACTCACACATACACATACACAGAGTTCTGCTCTGCTATATGCCCTCCAGCAAATCACATAACCCTGGGCTTCTCTGTCTCAACCAGAGAACCTCTAAAAACCTGTGAATCTATTTAGGGTTCCTGGACCACCTGAGGACAGCACTGGAGGGTGAAAAGTGGAACTGTCCTGCCCACTTTTCCAGGTTTGTTATGCCTACTGTATTTGAGCTTTGTTCAAAGTGAGCCTTAGTCTACTTAGTTTCATTTTATACCCAGATGTTGCAGAAAAATGAGCCAGGTCAGAGCCTGAATCTAGGTTAGCTATAAATGTGACACAGAATTGTCAGCTACTATGAAATGGTGCTGCAGCTCAAGCCACCCCACACATCAATGCAAGGAAGCACAAGCTGAAATGTGCAAACACTCTCTAGCAGAGAGGCTCAGGACACTGAGAAAGGCCACCATGGCCTGCGGAAGTTCACTTTGGGAGACCAACTCAGAGGGGTTTTGGCTATCTTCTCAGGGTCTGTGTCACAGTTTGAGAAGACCTTGGATTAGTAATTCTCCATCTCCAATGTAGGATATAACCATGTGTGCCACAACCTGATTTCTGAAAGGGGGCTGAGCTAATATGAGAAGCTTCTTTATGGTTTTCTAGTCAGGCACCACAGAGTCACCAAGGAACTCTGTTTCCTCACTTGCCCTTGTAATGCTTTTTGTACAGACTAGCTGCCTAGGGCAGTATAAAATGAACGAAAAGGTATTCAAAGCTTGGGGGAAAAAGGACCAAGCGCTATCCACTACGTCTCTTACTCCGGGGATCCCCAATCCCGGGGATCTAACGCCTGATGACCTGAGGTGGAGCTGATGTAATAATAATAGAAATAAAGTACACAATAAATGTAATGCGCTTGAATCATCCCCAAACCATTCCCCCCTCCCCACCCACTGCCCCGTCCATGGACAAATTGTCTTCCATGAAACTGGTCCCTGATGTCAAAAAGGTTGGGGTCCGCTGTCTTACCCTAGTAGCTGCCTAAGGCTAGATTAGGAAGCATCAGAGTCACCTGGGACGTTTCCCACCCAGGGGGTGAAAGGTTCAGTAAGTAGGTTCGGAGAGGGAAATGGCCACCTGTGCTTTTTTACTTTTTCTAGATTATTCTGATGTATAGCTGGGTCTGGGAACCACAATTTAGGCCACTTCCACAAAGGATGCAGGTCTTTGCTCTCTTACCAAGGTGTGGCTTGCCGGTGTAGAGCTTTTCATAGAGAAAGGTGTGGTCTCGGAAGCTCTGGAGCGAGTTCCCCATGGTTATGATGGACACCATAACCAGCCAGCTTCGTAACACGTTCAGGAACCGGCTCATGGCTCTCCTGAGACCTGAGAGGGCTTTTTGCCTTGGAAATGAAGGCGAAGGGCATGAGACAATGGATGGTTAGTGTACTTCAAACATAAGCTCACCCCCCTCTGTAGTTAACCTGGGTCCCACTCATGAGGGCTGTGCTAAGCTTATTTGATCAGTCATTTCATAAACTCCTCTCCAAGTACCTGAGGCTCATCCACCACCAGTCACCCTTCACAGGGTTGGCACACTGCCTTTGTTTATTCATTTAGTTAATTTTACTTTTGGCTACCTCAGGTCTTGGTTGTGGCACCTGTGATCTTTGTTGAGGCACATGGGATCTTTCGTTGTGCAACACCAGCTTCTCTCTAGTTGTGGCTTGCAGGCTCCAGGGTACATGGGTTCCAGAGCGCATGGGCTCTGTAGTTTGCAGCACGCAGGCTCTCTAGCTGAGGCCCAAGAGCTCAGTAGTTGTGGAGTGTGGGCTTAGTTGCCCTGCGGCACATGGGATCTTAGTTCCCTGACCAGGGATCAAAAACGTGTCCCCTGCATTGTAAGGCGGATTCTTTACCACTGGACCACCAGGAAAGTCCCTGCCTTTGAATATCTACCTTAAATCAAAGTGTGCTGACCAGAGTGAAAAAGGCTAAATAATGCAGTGGGTGGAAATGACAAACCCAGTGGAAAAAATGGAGAGAAGAAAGGGAACAGGAGAAAAGGAAATGTACAAATATCACGATAAAGAAATAAAATGGACTTTGGTGTAAAACTTACAGAAATTGGTCTCAATATTTAGTCATACTAATAATGGTGAGTCAACAGTATACTTTGCAATAAGTAGCACAGTGCTTATTTTTGTCTAAGGAATTTCTCCAAAATATTAGCCTCAATCAGAACTCTCTTCTTTTGGCTGGAATCAGTCCCCTGGGATCTTTACTTCTAGCCTGGCGTTTCATGTCATTCCTTTGTAATGCAAGTGGCTCAAAGGTGATTATAAATCTACTAACAGATACCTGCCTGGCTACTGGTGACCGGTTCTTCCAAGCACAGAGAAGCAAGCTAGGAGAACAATCTAAAAGTTAAAAATAAATTGCAGTGCCTTGAGAACTAGTAAGAAAATTATATGGAGAAGGAAACAGCAATGTTGGTGTTGGGTTGCAGGAGAAATTACAATAGCAAACAGTTATTGAACACTTGTATATGTCATGCACTGTGGCAAGCACCTATCGTATATTATTTAATCCTAAACAAGGTCAGTAGACACTATTAACATTTCCATTTTACAGATGAGGGTTGGCACAGAGAGGTTAAATGACTTGCTTGAGGTTACACAACTAATAGATAGCAGAGCTGAGATAATGAAGCATGGTCTGTTGGTCTCTGTTGCAAGACTGTTTCACTGTTTGGGAATATTTTGATGAAGTTTCCATTTTTGAGTAAGACAAGCATACCATAGCCACTTCTGTCTTCAAAATGTATAGAAAATACATCAGGTTTTGTACTTTTTGTTTAAAAAACAAAACCAAACCCTTGCTGAGCACTGATTTCAATCAGCTTGGTTTAAATAAAAACCATGTAGATAAAAAATCTAATCATGGAATTGCTTCTTCCCATCTTCTTTATGTTTTCTTGACCCATGGTTTATCTGTTGTCAGGTTAATTTCTTGGGCCTGAAGTGGTGATAAATTAACAGGCTTCCTCTGTCACTTTGGCAGTAGATGTTACAGTATGGTCCTACACTACCTAGCTGAAACAGATATCAAAGTCAGTAATGGCTCAAGACAGTGTGAAGCACCAAAAAACAAAGAAAGAGTCCTAGAAGAGGAAGCGTCCATGGATCAATCCCTCAGTGAAAATGGATCACAAAAGTGGACTCTGTTAAAGTCCAGAGAGAATGGGGCTGTACTGGAATCACAAACAGTTACAGCATGCCCCAAGACATGAACACTCCCCTCCCCTGCCATCCTCCTAGTTTTCTCACTCTCCCTCAGTAGGATACTCAGGCTCTCTCAGGGTCAGAAAAGCTGCATGTGTGGCCTCCCTCTTTGACAGAACGTATGTCCATTTCATAGAAGCTTTCAGAAACCGCAGCAGATAGCTGATGAAGGCAGAGCCTGAGCACTCTTCTGAACTTTTCTGCCAATCCCTCAGTACGATTTCCAACTAAAGCTTTTGAGGGCCTCCTAGAGTATCCAACATCTATTCTCAAATTTTGCCCTGGCCCAGGCCAGCAAAGGTGTGGTGTTTACTAGAGTTGAGAGTGGGAGGTTCCCTTCCTGGCCCACCATGTGACCGCAGGCAAGTAACTTACACTTTAAAGCCTAGGTTTCCTTACCTGCAAAATGGAGATTAAAAATATCTATCTCAAGGGTTATTATAAGAATTACATGAGAAAGTAAAGGTTCCTCGCACTGTGCTAGGCTCAGAGAGGCCGCTCATTCGTTCATGCATTCACTCGTTCCGCACACACCAAGACTTCATCTTCCCAGCTCCCTTTTCTCTTGGTCTCTGGAACCTCTTTCTCCCCAAAAGGTTGCCTCCCAGTTACCTTCCTTCTATTCCACCTCCATTTTCCCAGGCTTTCCGGATCCTCTCAGTCAGATGCCACTGACACCTACCTCTTCTCCCCCACATTCACCTTACCTGGCGACTGTACTCCCAGCGCAGCGCAGCAGCAGCAGCAGCAGCAGCAGCAAAGGAGCATCCGCAGGCCAGCTCCAGTCCTGAATCCACCTGAGCAACTTGTCCCCGCCCCCACTCTCAGCCCTGCTCCAGGATTGGGTCGTTGCCCTCAGTCCTCGCTCTGATTGGCTGTTCTGGTTCTGCTAGAGCAGGCGATGGGGCGTGAAGCCCTTTACTGCCAATCAGCGGTTGCCGCTGCCCAAGCCTCGCCCCGCCGTGCGCTGCTCAAGCAGCGACCCCTCCGGTTGAGCGTGGCGAAAGAACTCCGGGTTCGAAGCCAATCTTTTTGGGGCGGAGGGAAAAAGAGCGGAAAAAAGATGTCAAGCCCTCTGCGGAGACCAAGGCCACGCGCCTGCGTCGCGCGGCGGTGACGACAGTTGTCTGCGCCCGAAGCCGAGCGTTGTCCACGCCGGGTGGCGGGCGCCTGCGCAGTGGCTCCGAGCGGGCGGTTGCTTGTTGGTTGTTGTAGTAACGGGGGAAGCAGCCGTCGGCGGCCGCCGTGAGCCCGGCTGGGGAAGGAGGAAGGAGGTAGGCGCAGAGCGCTGTCCCCGCCTGCCCGCCCCGAGCCATGGGAAGATGAAAGAGGTAAACGCCTGCGCCGGCGCACTCCTCTCCTGGAGGGAGGTGCGCTCCCGAGTCTGGGCGGGCGCCTCTGCTGCACTTCCCTCTCCCAGTCCGGGAGCAGCTGTTGGCTTCCGGGCGCGCTGGGCTGAATCGCTGCGGCCGAGTCTCCCGCGTCCTTCCCGTAGGGAGCATATGAGGACCTCCCTGGGATTGGGGTGAGCCGGGGGTGGGACTGAGGGCCTGATCCCTTTAGGGCGAGGACGCTCCTTGGGCGAGTGCCCTTAATCTTCTTCCGATCGTCCTGTCTCTCCCTGCTCTGCTGGCAGCCTAAGACAGGTTGGCATCCCTTCCTCGCTTGGAGATTTTGTTTTGTATTAATTTAAGGGACTTACCAACATTTTGGGAAATACTGAGAAATTCCTTTGGGAATAATCGGAAGAACGTCTTTGAGATTGTTAGATATTGCGCATTTCGCTGAACACGTGTAGGGATCGTTGTCGGAATTGGCGCTTTTCCCCCCCATTTATGTTCTTATCACATATATTAATGTATAGAAAAATGAGGTTTGGAAAGATTGCCATTGAATGGTTATCTTTGAGTAATGGGATTATGATCATTCAAAACATTTTCATTTTCTTTATCTGTAGTTTCTGTTACATTCTCAAAGACACACTGAACATGTACCTTTTCCCTATTAAAAATATTTTAAGTTAGAAATATGCTAATTTTAATGTCTATTTGATATTCGGATCATAGTTTGTGATTTTTAGTAAGGGCGAATAATTTTTGAGCGTGTGGAAGGACAATTTTTGTTTTTGTTTTTTCCAGCTGTTTGTGACCTTGATTCAGCAGAATATATTCCTTTTTTGGTTTACTGGATGAAGTTTTTAGTGGAAACATGAGGGTATTTTACCTGTGCTTGTCATAGAATCTAAAGAAATATTTGCAAGGATCTTAAAACTTGTGTTTTTATTTTTAACCCAGATCAGGATTTTCTAGCAAGGAATCGGCGTTTTAGGCAATCAGCCACCTACCTCAGACTTTCCTAAAAGTTAAGTAAGTCTATTCTTTTGTTGCACATTAGATTTAGTATGTAAAAGAAAAATGAGAAACTTAAACTTAATAGAAGCTCTTCAAATACGTAGAGGACAGACAATATATTTGAAAAAAAAAGTCTGATTTTTGTGGCATATGTGAGGCACTGTGAAAGAAGGTAAGCCTCTAGAGGTCAGACACTATTTAGGTAAATATTCATTTTTCATTACTTGGAAGATCAACAGCAATAACGAACAGAAAGACCACTGCATTGTGTTTCAGATCATTTGGCTTTCTTGCAGGAGTCTGTGCCACCCAAATTGTTTGATCCAGTGAATCTGCAGGGAAAGGTCTCTGAGGCCCCCGTCTGCTGACTGCATGACAAACTCTAAAGGAAATGCCAGTCGTGATGGCCCGGGACCTGGAGGAAACAGCATCCTCCTCAGAGGATGAGGAGGTGGGAAGCCAAGAGTAAGTAACAACAAGCCTGCTTTTGACCCTTTGCCTTCAGGACGGAACATAGTTCTCTTTTACTCATATCCTCTTTTACCGAACATCCTTCCTTTGGTGTTGTCCAACTTTGGTTTTAGTTTTCATACATGGTCTAATTCAAGATCTTATTATTGGGTGACCATCAGCTATCTGAAATGAGATAAGGCTGTTTCTGGACTCCTGAGTGAACATCGGCTCTAGATGTTACAGATAGTAGCTCTTAGTCAACTCCTGATCAGAGCTCCTAACATAGGAGATTTTGAAATTTTTAGATATTGAAGAAAAGTTAGGTCTCCCAATTCTGTGATATTGGGTATTTTCTCAGAAGCCTTTAGGCTGATAGAATGATGATAATAATAAGTTATTTGCGTAAGTGTGGAGCAGGACATTAGAATCCTATAGCCTGTGCTCAGTCTATTGAGACACATGGCTTTCCTGAGTTCTTTTAGGCAAGAGTCAAGTTTCTTCATTGCTGGATTCTCATTATAATATAAATGAATGATAGTGATAAGTGTAAGTGCTGTAGGTGAGGGTAAGGGCTTTAACAGCTGTATCCCATTTAATCTGAAGATATTATTATTCCCACTTTATTTAGCTCAGCCCCACAGATACCAAAGAACTTCCTCAGGGATGCCTAGAGGGTGATAGATTGAGATTCAGACCTAGTTTTCCTGGGTTTTGAAGCACTGAGATGTTTTGCCTCCTTTCACATTATCACTTGACACAGTGAACAAAGAGAGAATCTGGCTTAAAGGTAACATTAGTTAAGATTCTCTGTAAGTACACTAGGATTCATGTGCTATGTAACCTGAAAAGTGGAGGTGATCTCTCCCAGGCTGTTTTTTAGGGGTATAGTTAGGATCAAATAGAATAATGTGTATGAAATGACTTTTATTTTTTATTTATTTTTAAATTAATTAATTAATTTATTGGCTGTGTTGGGTCTTCGTTGCTGCACACGGGCTTTCTCTAATTGCGGCGAGTGGGGGCTACTCTTCATTGTGGTGCGCGGGCTCCTCATTGTGGTTTCTCTTGTTGCAGAGCACGGGCTCTAGGCACGTGGGCTTCAGTAGTTGCGGCACATGGGCTCAATAGTTGTGGCTCACGGGCTCTAGAGTGCAGACTCAATAGATGTGGTGCACAGGCTTAGTTGCTCCGCGGCATGTGGTATCTTCCTGGGGCAGGGATCGAACCCGTGTCCCCTGCATTGGCAGGCGGATTCTTACCCACTGTGCCACCTAGGAAGTCCCTGAAATGACTTTTAAATGATAAAGTGCCATACAAATGTTAAGGCATTATTCTTATTGGATTTTATATTGAATTTAAAGTGTATTTCTTATTATAAAGTGGAGGATTACAGTATTTAATGTGATTTGAAAAAAATTATTGAAGTATTAGTAAAGCTTTGGGGAAAGGCTTCTCCTCACTCTTAGGTCATAGAAAATAATACAGACTTGATATTGTATTTGGGTCATTCTCGTTCAGGATAATGAGATGGATAATTCCCTTTGGTCACCTTGCCACTTCACAAAATTTTTAACTTCTTCTGCAAGCATCGGTCTTTCTGATTCAAGATCTTTTACCTCATGACTGTCTCTGTTATTAGAGGGCTTATAGGTTGGGCCCAACAAGTATCGGGTTGAACTGTATGAAACTGCTTTTTTGGTCAAAAACAGTCAAATATCGAGAATTTTGGGTGATTCAACCTAATATTCTAAGAAGCACTCAATGAATACTTGATGACTGAGTGACTCACTTAATGAGTAAATAAATGGAGGCTTTATGCTTTAGGTCACCTTAGGTCTCCTAAGTGCTTAAAATACATCTGATTCCAAAGAACACCAAATACATTGAAGTGCAGTTATCAAAATTTTGAAAAAACCAAACTTGTGGTATAGTAATATGTACTTTTTTTGTTAATACATTAAATAACAAGGGGGCTTCCGAGGTGGCGCAGTGGTTAAGAATCTGCCTGCCAATGCAGGGGACACAGGTTCGAGCTCCACTCCAGGAAGATCCCACATGCTGCGGAGCAACTAAGCCTGTGTGCCAGAACTATTGAGCCTGCGCTTTAGAGCCCGTGAGCCACAACTGTTGAGCCCATGTGCTGCAACTATTGAAGCCTATGCGCCTAGAGCCCATGCTCCACAACAAGAGAAGCCACGGCAATGAGGAGCCCATGCACCACAACGAAGAGCAGCCCCCACTCACCGCAACTAAAGAAAGCCCGCACACAGCCAAAAAGACCCAACACAGCCAATAAAATAAGTAAACAAATAAATAAATAAATAAATTTATATAAAAAAGTACGTTAAATAACAAGATCATTCATTTAAAAGATGAGAACGTTAGATTTTTTTTTTCTAAAGACAGCAACATGAAGACTGTTTATGCTTAGTTTGCATGAGACCGTCATACTTGGGTGGTCTTTGATTAACACTTATAAGTGGGGAATACCAGGAAGCATCACAGATGTCCGGACCGCCACTGTGAGATGTCACCATTTGGTAGCTGAATGATTGCTTGAGAGTGGAGAGTTGCCAAATTGTTGTCCATTCTCATCACACAGCTGAGAAGACTGTAATCACAGGTGATCTAGTGGTAATTTTAATAACTGCCGTAACTTAGAAGTGGTGATAAATGTCAGTGATATATTGAGATATCTGCAACAACTGTAATATGGTATAAAAAAATTTATACTTTCAGATAGAGTCTAAAGCATAAGTAATGCTCATACTACCATTGCCTGTATTCATAATTGAGAAATACTAAATTTCTAGTGGCAGTTAGTGAAAATACAGGTGTCATTCCACCCTCCACCCTCCCCCAATCCAAATTCATGGACCTTTTGATCTTCTTACTTTTAAACTCCTACTGTTGAGTTTTGATTGTTAATGTTCCATCAGCTCATGTCTATCAGATATTTGTTTTATATATTAGGAATCTCGTCAGTCTTGTTCACACTTGGAGCAACATGGTTACATTTTTAAAGTTTTGGAAGTTAGAAGGTCTTAAATCATCTAAGGATGTTTACTTGATCCAAAGATGTATATCCATGGACATCTGCTAGATCTGCTCAGATCCCTAGGCTGTATTAAAGTATTAATGCCTTGCAATCCTGGACATTAGAGCTAGGAACTGTCCAGGCATCCTTGTTTTGCATGGTGTTATTTCAAATAGTAAATGTAAAGGGACTCTTTTTCTATATTTTGCTTGGTGGTCCCAAATATAAATTTATATATAGATGTGGAAATGTTCATTTGATGTAAGGTTTCTTTAGTCACTAAAAAAAATATTTAATTTCGATTGTAAAAGCTGGCTTTATGTCAGTTAAAAAGATTATCAGCAAATGATTATACAGTGAGTGCTATAGTTCAGAGAAAGAATACATGACTGTGGGCTGGAGGAGCTGGGGAAGGCTCCAGGGAGATGGTGAGATGAGCTGGGCTTTAGAGAGTAGGAGTAAATGAACAGAGAAGGCACTTCTAGCAGGGACATTGGTATGAGTGAGGCATAGAGGCTTTGAGTTATGTAGCTGGGTCCCAGGAGTGAATAGTGTCTATTCCTCATGAAATTGCTTCTTAAAAACCGAAGTGTTTCTTAGGCTTTTAATAAAGTAAACCATAAAACTGGTCTACTTTGGTTATTAATCATCGAAAATTTTTGTTCTTTCATGTCTGTAAAAGCATAATTTCTTAATATGTACCGCTTTCTGGTGTAAATGAAAATTTAAAGTCCCAATTATCAGTTTCCTAATCATTTTGACTCTTTACCCTTTAGCACCACCTGGTGGGAGCATGCTTTTAATGACAGTGCAGCTGCCTTGAGTGTTTTTAGGTCGACTTTACTGAATTAATGATTTGTCTACTACCTCTTTTTTCAGGGGTTGTAGGTGAAAAGATTTTCTGTCAGGGATTTGGCTTTCTATAGATAGTATGGTTAAGGCCTTGGCCCTTCTCAGCTGTGTATGTATATTGTGTTCCTGACTCTTGTCAGGCATTTTCCTCTTTTATCCATTGTTTGTAAGTGCTAAGGCACAGTAGTGCCAGTTTGCAGCTAAAGATGGATTGACAAGGAACTTTAGATAGTTTTCAAAGTTTCTGTCTAAGACTTGATAGTTTAGGCTGCCTATTTTTCCTTCTATCCTCTGACTTACAAATATAGTGAAAAAAGTTAGTTGGACGAGATCATAGGAATCATCTTTCCCTATATCCATCTTTTACAGGTGTTTTAAGATGAAAAAGCAAGCAGACCACACACACACACACACACACACACACACACACACACACTCATAAAGCCCCGCACACCCCCACCTTTCTCACACCCTGTAAACACCAATTTTCACAAATGGGCACTGTCACCCCAGTCAAACTGCAAGAACAATAAGCATCCACATTCCATTTCTAGAAAACAGGAAATGGACTAGGCATGGTGTTCTCTGCTTTCCTCCCTGAAGCTCTTTTGGCAGCTCATCTCAAGTCTACAGGCTGCTTCACCTATAAGATTGGTAGCCTGGCAGCCTGTGCATTCAAAGTGTGCATCTGTTTAAACCTGTGTTGGGAGGGTCTAACTTGGCCCCGAGGTTTGCGGTATGGCCTTTGTGAAGGGGTGTGGTCATGTGAGATTTTGAGAGCAGCCTGAATCTTGGCTAAATGGATCTTATTGCATATAAGGAATTGATTAATTTCAGTTCCCAAAGGTTGATGACTTTAAGGTGTTTATATAAAATATCAATGAAATGTGATTAGGGAGATGGAAGAGTGGAAAGAGAACAGACACTTGGGTTTGAATACTTATTCCCTTACTTAACCAGCTGTATGACCTTGAGCAAATGACTTAACCTCTCTGAGACACCTTGTCTTCAGTTCATAGTGCGGGCAAGAGGATGAAGTGAGATAACATGGTAAAGCTCTAAGTGTAATTCCTGACACATAGTAGGGACTCAGGTCATTTCTTTTCTTTTCTACCTCCCTGCACTAAGGCAGTTGGAGATTTTTCTGATCTTCAGAAAAATACACATCTGTCTGAGACTGATTAAACAGAGATTTCTAGAAGATAGGAAGCAAATTAAACCAGTGGTCCTTTTCTGAAGGAAAATACTGTTCCATTTAGTACAGGCTTGCTTTAAACTATGTGGTTTTAATTGGGGTACTTGTATTAATTTAGGGTTCCTAGCTTAGAAACTTAGGATGGGTCATCAAATTGGCTTAAAAAGGACCTATAGGGTGTAAAAGGGGTATTTCAATTATTGTGACTATGTTAGTTAGGATTCTTATTTGTGCCGGGGACTAAGACATTAATTGTCCTAAATAATAAAGGGAATTTATGAACTCATTTTAGGAAAGGTTTGATTCTGCAATTGCGCGTTCACCACTCAGGATCTCATTTCTCTTGTCCTTTCACTCAGGCTCCCACTGACCTTCTCCTTTACCAACAGCTCCAGGCTCTTCTTCCAAGGTCACAAAATGACAATTGCACCTCCAGACCTCATTCTCTTGCACCATCAAGGGGAGGAGGCCATCTCTCCTGTAGCTGCTGCAGAAGAGAAAGCATTGCTTTCTTAGAGGGTCGCACAGCATATCTCCTGACACACTGGCTCCAGCTGGTTTATGTCCTCATCCCTGAACCAGTAACTATAACTGGGGGATGGAAAACCCTGATTGGCTGAAGCCAATCAAAGCCCATCCCTGCAGCAGGAACGAAGTTAATCTTAAACAGACCACATGACTGAGAATGGGAGATGAATGGTTTCCCATAGGACGTTTGGGATGCTCGTTCCAGGAGAAGGGGAAAGTTGCTAAGCAGCAAACCACAGTGATCTGCTGCAGTTGTTAATTCAGATTTCAAGCTGTAAATAAATAAAGCCTTTTGTTACGGTTGTAGGGATCACCCATGTATCATGTGGACTGGAGGCTGCAGGAGAATTCCAGTGTTGGTATTCCATGCTGAGGCTATTCTGACCAAGGACAACAATATTCGAGTAATTGGAGGTAGGTGTGACCTTCCGCACAGAGGGCAGGGCTGAGCATGGCCCTGATAGCCCTGTCTTACAGAAAGTGATCCCATATTTAGTTAGGGAAAGGGCCTTGGTCATGAGAAGATTCTATTGATTTTTTTTTATACTTGAAAGGATTATTTATGATGTTTTAAATTGTTTTCTGCATATTAAATTGTTTTTCTTTTCTTTTTTTTTTTTTAGAATTATGTATACATGTGTTTGCTTTTTTTTTGTTTTTTTCTTCCAGTTTTATTGAGAGGTTATTGCCATGTAGCACTGCACAAGTTTAAGGTGTGCATCATAGTGACTTAACTTACATACATCATGAAATGATTATCACAGTAAGCTTACTGATACTGTTTTTTATAATTATGGTAAAATAAACATAACAAAATTTACCGTTTTCACCATTTTAGAGTATACAACTCAGTGGCATTTGGTAGAAAATCACAGTATTGTGCAACCATCACCACTATCTTGTTCCAGAACATTTTCATCTAAAAGTAAACCCTGTATCCATTAAGCAGTCACTCCCAATTCCCTCATCCCAGCTCCTGGCAAAACTAATCTTTCTGTCTATATGGCTTTATCTAATCTGGATATTTCATGTAAATAGACTGATACAATACATAGCCTTTTGTGCCTGGCTTCTTTCACTCAGCATAATGTTTTCAAGGTTCATCCATGTTGTAGCATATATCAATACTTCATTCCTTTTTGTGGCTGAATAATTTCCCATTGTATGGATATACCACATTTTGTTTTGCCATTCATCAGTTGATGGATAAGTGTTTCTACCTTTTGGCTCTTGTAAGTAGTGCTGCTATGAACATTCATGCACAAGTTTTTGTTTGAACACCTGTTTTCAGTTCTTTTGGGTATATACCTAGGAATGGAATTGCTAGGTTGTATGGTAATTCTATGTTTAACTTATTAAGGAACTGCCAAAGGATCTTCCACAGTGACTGTACAATTTTACGTTTCCACCAACAATATATGAGAGTTGCGATTTCTCCGTATCCTCAGTAACATTCGTTGTTTTCTGCTTTTTAGAATATAGCTATACTAATGGGTGTGAAGTGATATCTTATTGTGGTAATGATTTGCATTTCCCTAATGATAAATGACAGTGAGTAGCTTTTCATGTTCTTTTTGGCCATTTATACATCTTCTTTGGAGAAATGTCTGTCAAGGTTTTTGCCTGTTTTTAAATTGGGTTGCTTGTCTTTTTGTTGTTGAGTTGTAAGAGTTCTTCATACATTCTGAATACTAGACCCTTATCAAAAAAAGGATTTCCAAGTATTTTTTCCTTTGTGGTTTGTCTTTTCATGCTCTTAACAGTGTTCTTTCATGGGCAGAGGTTTTCATTTTGATGATGTTCAATTTATCTACTTTTTCTTTTATTACTTATGCTTTTGGTGTCATATCTAAGAAACCATTGCCTAACCCAAAGTCATGATCCCTATGTTTTCTTCTAAGAGTTTTATAGTTTAAGCTCTTATATTTAGAGCTAAATGGTCTTTGATCTATTTTGAGTTAATTTTTTTTTATAGTGTGAGATAAGGGTCCACCTTCATTCTTTTACACGTGGATTTCCAGTTGCCCCGCCATGATTAGTTGAAGAGACTATTCTTGCCTTATTGAAGGATCTTGGCACTATTGTTAAAAATCAGTCCACTGTTAGATGTATGGCTTTACTTCTGAACTCAATATTCTGTCAATCTGTATGTTTATCCTGATACCAGTGCCGTATTATTTTTATCACTGTACCTTTGTACTAAGCTTTGAAATTGGGACGTGTGAGTCCTCTAACTTTGTTCTTTGTTTTCAAAATTTTTTTGCTATTCAGGGTCCTTTGCAATTCCATATGGATTTTGGGATCAGCTTTTTCATTTCTGCAGCAAAGGCTGTTGGGATTTTGGTAGGGAGTGCACTGAATCTGTAAATTGCTTTTGGAAGCACTGCCGTCTTAGTGTTGTCTTCCAGTCCATGGACATGAGATGTCTTTCCATTTATTTAGGTCTTCTTTAGTTTCTTTAGCAATGTTTTATAGTTTTCAGTGTGCAAGTCTTATAGCTCCTTGGTTAACTTTATTCCTCAACATTTTATTCTCTTTGATTCTATTATAAATGGAATTGTTTTCTCAATTTCATTTTTGGGCCGTTCATTGTCAGTGTATAGAAATACTGTTGATTTTTGTATCCTGATCTTGTATCCTGAAACCTTGCTGAACTCATTTATTAGCTTTAATTTTGTGTGTGTGTGTTCTTTAGAATTATCTCTATACAAAATCATGTCATCAGTAAGTACAGATTTTCTTTCTTTCTTTCTAACCTGAATACCTCCTTCCCTTCCTTCCTTCCTTTCTCTTTTTCTCTCTTTCTCTCTCTTTTTCTTTTCCTTTTTCTTTTTCCTAATTGCTCTGGCTACAACTTCCAGGACACTGTTGAATAGAAGTGGTGAAATAGGGCATCTTTGTCTTATTCCTCATCTTGGGAAAGCTTTCCGTCTTTCACCGTTCAGTGTGATGTTAGCTATGGCTTTTCATAAATGCCCATTATCATGTTGAAGAAGTTCCCTTCTGTTCCTTTGTTGAGTGTTTTATCATACAGCGGTGTTGGATTTTGTCAAATGCTTTTTTTCTTTCTACATCAATTGAGATAATTCTATGTTTTTTTCCTTCATTTTATTAATGTGGTGTATTACATTGATTGACTTTTATATATTGAACCACCCTTGCATTCTTTTTTTTTTAACCCTTAGCATTTTCTTTTTTTTAAAAATAAATTTATTTATTTATTTATTTTATTTATTGGCTATGTTGGGTCTTCGTTGCTGTACACAGGCTTTCTCTAGTTGATGTGAGCAGCGGCTACTCTTCATTGTGGTGCGTGGGCTCCTCATTGTAGTGGCTTCTCTTATTGTGGAGCACAGGCTCTAGGCGCGTGGGCTTCAGTAGTTGTGGCACGTGGGCTCAATGGTTCTGGCTCACAGGCTCTAGAGCACAGGCTCAATAATTGTAGCGCTCGGGCTTAGTTGCTCCACAGCATGTGGAATCTTCCCAGAGCAGGGCTTGCACCCGTGTGCCCTGCATTGGCAGGCGGATTCTTAACCACTGCGCCACCTAGGAAGTCTGAACCACACTTGCATTCTTGAGCTAAATCTCACTTGGGCATGGTATGTAGTCCTTTTAATATGCTGCTGGATTTGGTTTGCTAGTATTTTGTTGAGGATGTTTGCATCTGTATTCATAAGGGATATTGTTCTGTAGTTTTCTTTCGATGCCTTTGTCTGGCTTTGATATCACGGTAATGCTGGCCTCATAGAATGAGTTCCTTCCTCCTCTTTGGAAGAGTTTGAGAAACATTGGTGTTAATTCTTTAAGTGTTTGATAGAATTCACTAGTGAAGCATCTAGTCCTTGGCTTTTCTTTGTTGGAAGGTTTTTGATTACTGGTTCAACCTCTACTTATCTATTCTATTTTCTGTTTTTTTATTGTCTGTTTTGGTAGTTTGTGTGTTTCTCTGTGTTTTTTTATCCATTTTATTTAGTTTACCTAATTTTGTTGGCATACAGTTGTTCATGGTATTCTTTTATAATCCTTTTTTATTTCTGTAATACAGTAGTAATGTCCCCACCTTCATTTCTGATTTTAGTAATTTAAATCTTTTTTTTCAGTCAGTCTAACTAAAAGTTTGTCAATTTGAGAGTCATTAAAGAACAGACTTTTTATTTTGCTTATTTTCTTTATTGTTTTGCTATTCTTAATTTCATTTATCTCCACTCCTCTTTGATTTTAAACAGTGCTCTGAATCCTGGCGTTAGCCTGTAGCTGTCTTCAAAAGTTACATACCATTGATCCAGACTTTTGTGACCTGGTGGAAAGAGTCTATACATGGGTTCTTAGTCAGTACTTCAGATCTCACCTTTGGCATTTACTAGCTGTGATTCTTGGGCACTCACTTAAACTCTCTTAATCCATTTCATTATTAGTAAAATGGAGATAGTAGCTACCTTGCAGGCATTGTAAGAATGAGATCATTTAATATTTAACACACAGTAGGCACTCAAAACTTGTACTTGTTGAACAGGATGTGCTCTACTTTGAGGTGACTTTAAAGTCTGTCCTTGCCCCATAATAAGCCAGAGTTCAGAGGATGGTGAGCACCTGCATCTAGGACTTGAATTCTCCCTCCCTAGGGTCCTGGTGTTCTAATCCCCTCAGCAGGTTGCTAGGTTACCATTTAAAGAGACATGGTTCATTTATGCTCTCTGACGCTGGAGTCACTGAAGGTTTACTAACATTTGCTGAGAATCTCCCTCTAAATATGACTAGAGTCAAAGCATCAAAGGTGGGTAAAAATAACACAAGTAAAGAATCCAACCCCTCTCTGCCAGCATACTTCTTTTGTTTTGTTTGACACATAAAATGAATCCGTGTATTCTGTGGCAATAGACAGACCCTTCTTTTTTCAGATACCTAACATTTATTGGAAATTAGCATCCATCAATGTAATCATGCCATTATTCAAGCTATTTTCTAGAACCTGTAAGTTCTAGAAATCACTGTTTTTTAGAACCTGTGAGTCTTTGGATCTTTTTCCTATACATGTTCCTGTGTTTAAAGAAAAAGCCACTAAACTTTTTTCTCAAACTCTGTTTTTGAATTTTCTGTATATACCCAGTTCCTTGAGGTTTAATAATTTTATTCACCTTCCTTTATGAAAAGAACAATTTGAATGAGTTTTGTTAGTTGCTACCTCAGATTTCTGAATTGTTACATTTTTTTTTCTCTTTCTCTCTCTCAAATAGCTGACATAGATCTGCTCAGATCATAATCCTGAGTTAAATCCCCTTGAGACGTGTATCTGGGGCATTAGTTATCTTCTGTGGATCTTAGAGTGTTAGATTCCAAATTTGTTTTTTCTGTTATCTATTAAATGTTTCATTCATTTACTGTTAATATTTTTGATACAAGCATGAGATTTCATATGCTTTATTTTTTAAATATTCCAGGAGTATTTTTTTTCTCACCATATCCATGTTTTTTTCAAAATTGTGTCTACTTTGAACATGTAAATGGGATTGCATTTTAGAGGCAATAGGTATTTTCAATTTAAAGTAGTCTTTTCCTAGGATGAAGTATTTTATATTTTGCCTCTGAATGTGTCAGTTTCATAAATTTGCATTTGTGTAGACTAGCACTGTCCATCAGAAATATGATGTAAGCTATATATGTAATTTTCCAGTAGCCTTGTTAAAAAAAGTAAGCAGAAATAGGTGAAATTAATTTTAATGATATATTTTACTTAATTCAAAATATTTCCACTTTTACTCTGTATGAAAAAATCGTGAAGGTATTTTACATCCTGTGTGTATTTAACACTTTTAGTACATCTCCATATGGTGCAAATTTTTGTTGGAAGCATTTGGTCTGTATTTAGATTTCATAAATGTTATCGTTGAAATTATAGTAAATCGCTATGCTCAAATTGTTCCAACAAGTTTTCCAATAACTGAATTACCAGTTTTTAAAATTGAAATTAATTAAAATTAAATAAAATGAAAAATTCAATTCCTTTGTCAAACTAGTCACATTTCAAGTGCTCAAGTTACATGTGGCTAATGACTGCCATTTTCAACAGTGCAGGTAATGACCTAGTTTTCTGACAGTAAGGCAAAGATACATTGTGTTGGCATTGAAGGAGTTATTCTTGTATTCTAAAGTTAAAAAAAAGTTTCATCTTCACTCTAGTTTCCGATGCTAGTTTGGACCAAACCCCTTAGGGCACTTCAGCACTCCCTAGGTGTTTCTGTGCTGACAAATTATTGGTTCCTTGATTGTCTTTACTCAGCTACAGTCAGTCCTGGAACTTGCCAGGGGTCCTAGTACTTCAGATTGTCCCCTGAGATGCACGTGAGCGGTTGAAGAGGCAGTTCTACAGTCTCATAATGGAATTGATGTGATTTGTGTTCAGAGGCTTAGATGTTGGATGTTTGGCAGTTTGCTAGCAGGACTCCCTGCCGCTTGCTTTTATATGGAAGAAAACATGGCTAAGGTGCTTCTGTCTTGTTTTATAGTTGAAGTTTTCCATTTGACTCTTGCTAGGGAGAGGGAGCCCAGGCTTACCAGGTATTTCAAGAGAAGCCCAGAAATCTAGATTTTTATATGACTTCTTCCAATTTTAAAAGGTTAGCAACTAATTTAATTTTATACTGAAAACACCACAGGGAATGGACAAACCATGTCTATAAACTAGATTTGGCTCCTGGGTTACCAGTTTATAACCTCTGGCCTAATAGGTACTGGTAATCAGCATTGTTGGACATAGGGCTGTTGGACACAGAACACGAATGTGAGTTAAAATTCCTAGCAGTCCCAGTTGGTTAGTATCGTTCCACCCTGCGTCTCTCGCCCTCCCCTCTTGGAACATGGTCAGTGTATCTGAGTTGGGTTATAGTTAGTTGGTATGAATTAGAAGTAGTTGGTCACTGTTTACATACCATGAGAATTAGGTCTGCCACTGAGCACAGTGATGACTGCATTTTACTTCTCTATTAGGAGAAGTAGGAGAAGGAGTATTAATAGCATTTTTATTTTTTAATTTGCTATATAAATTGTAAAATTTACTATGTGTTATACTGTGTATTTGTATATGTATTAGTAGTTATTTTACTATCTGTTTACTTTTTTACTGTATGAAATTTTTTCCTATGTGTCAGCAAGCTTCCTTTCTTTTTTTTTTTTTGGCTGCGCGGTGTGGCTTACGGGATCTTAGCTTCCCAGCCAGGGAGTGAACCTGGTCCACGGCAGTGAAAGCACTGAGTTCTAACCGTTGGACCACCAGGGAATTCCCATATCAGCAAGCTTTCTTATTCTAAAAGCTCTACATGTATTAACTGATTTAGTGCTTTTAACTACCCTGTGAGATAAGTACCTTTGTTATCAACCCCATTTTAAAGGTGAGGAAATCGAGCATGGTGACATTAAGTAGCTTATTTAAGATGACAGGCAGGAAGTAGTAGAGCCAGGATTTGAACCCTGGCAGTTTGACTCCATAGATGTGCTCTTTCTTTTATTATTCTCCTCCCCCAGTCCCCACGTAATCATTCTCTATTTTTCCCACACACCTTACTGCTCATCTTCCCTGTGGCCTGGGGCAAGCACCGCAGAACAGGCAGAGAATCGGGCACAGTCCTGGTCCCCAGCAGTGGATGAGGCTTTGGCTTTTTATGTGCAAAAATGGAAATGTCAGTGATCAGTTATAATGAAAAAGACCTGATTTTCTTTCATTTTTCTCAACATTTTATTTAAAAAGTAAAAAACCTTCTGACAAGTTATAAGAATAGTACAATGAATTCATGTATACTATTTCCCTAGTGTAACCAATTATTAACATTTTGCCATGTTTGCTTTTCCCTGTCTTTCTATCTCTGAAACATTTGAAAATTAGTTCAAATACTTCACAAGTAAATACCCTATACAACATGTTTATCCTAAGAACAAGGGCATCCTCTCTATAACCACAGCACAGTGATGACACTTAGGAAATCTGTCATTGCTAAAGCACTTTTATCTAATACATAGTCCCTGCCCAGATTTCCTCAATTCTTCCAATTTTGTCTTTTATCTTTTTTTCCCCCCAAATCCAGGATCCAGTCAGAGATTGCATGTAGTTGTCATATTTCTTTAGTCTCCTTTATTATCAACCACCATTCACTAGATTTTGTTTTTTTTTTGTCTTTCATGACATTGACATTTTTAAAGATTCCGGACTAGTTGCTTTGCAGATGTCCTTAAGCTTGTCAGATTGATTCCATGTATTTAGATTTTAAAAGTTGAAAAGAGGTTAAAAAAGTTTGAAAAAGGTTAAAAAAAATTGAAAAAAACTTGTAGGAATATCATTTAATGAAGTCGTGTCCTTCTCAGTGTATCACGTTAGGAAGCATATGATTTCATTATATTCCATTCTTGGTGATGACAAGATTGAGCATTTGGTTAAGACAGTGTTTACAAGGTTGCTTCATTGTAAAGGTACCCTTCTCCTTTGTTACGAGTATTCTCTGGAGTGATACTTTGAGATGTATAAATATCCTATTCTTCAGTAGTCTCTTACCCGTTGATATTCATTGATTCTTTTTTTTTAAAGATTTTTTTTTTGGGGGGTGCATGAGCTTAGTTGCTCTGCGGCATGTGGGATCTTCCTAGAGTAGGGATCGAACCCATGTCCTCTGCATTGGCAGGGGATTCTTAACCACTGCGCCACCTAGGAAGCCCGGTATTCATTGAGTCTCGTCTGAATCACTTACTATTGTAGTTTTTGTAAAATGGTAATTTTATATTTCAATTTTTTCTTCTACATTTATTAGCAGGCTTTTCTGTAAAGAAGAGCTTTCCCTTCTATGGTAGGCAGAGTAATAGTCTCCCAAAGGTGTCTACCTCCTAATCCCCAGAAGCTGTGAAAATGTCACCTGACTTAGAGAAGGGGAATTGAGGTCATAGACGGAATTAAGGTTGCTAACCAGCTACCCCTTAAGATAAGGAGATGCTTCAAGTGGGCCCACTGTAATTACAGGAGTCCTTTAAAATAGGAGACAGAAGAAGAGTCAGGCTGCTGCAGTGTGAGAAGGACTAGACCTGTCATTGCTGGCTTTGAAGACAGAGGAAGGGCACTACCAGCTAGAGAATAGGGGCAGCCTCTAGAAGCTGGAAAAGGAAAGGAAGCGGTCCCTACCCAGAGCCTGTAGAAAGGAACGCAGCCCTGCCAATGCCTTGATGATACTTGTATCAGACTTCTGACCTGGAAAACCAGTAGTATACCTTCTCATCTTCTTATTAGTGTGGATTCATAGGCTGTTTTCTTTTTTATAAGTGAGTTAAAAATCTATTTCTGTTAGTATTCATTTTTATATTCAAATTGCCTCAAATTTGGCCTTAGGGAGCCCCTTCAAGATCCTTGTGACCTGTTCTTCATCCTTAGGACTGTCCTCTTTTTTGGTACAGCAATATATTCCACTCCTATCTTGTGCTTTCCTTCCCCAACTTGGAATCAGAACACAAACTCCTTTTTTTAAAAATCTTTTAAAATTTATTGTGATCCTATATCTCCAAAGACAGAATGTGTCCTGGATTGAGCTATCTTACAATCTTAATGATTATACAATATAAGTATATTAAAATTTTTATCAATAATAAACATAAAAGTAAAAAAACCAGAAATCTATTTCTTAATGATATGAATTGAGCATTTACAAAATTAATTGGTTCATTTATCCATGGTCGAATATTGCTTATTGCCAGACTGCAGTATAGTTCTGCTGATTTCTCTTTCTATTGATTGTTTTTATAGGGGTAAGCTCTAGGAAACCTTAGAACACAAACTCTTGATCAGTGCACTGTGCTGCTTCTTACATTATACTCTGCACTGTTTTTCTTATAAAAATATTGCAAAGACAACATAGTAGTGATTGACCATTGGGAAAACCTTGTAACTGGCCTTTAAAAGTTTGTCCCAAGAATGAGAAGTATGGAGTGTCTGGCCTTATCATTCCAAACCTCCTGTGTCTGCTTGGCATGCTGTTCCTGCTAGGGCTGGGCAAGTAGCAGCAGGGACTTATGAATATTTTCTCATAAAGTTATAAAAAGAATTGCTTATCTTTAACTGTAGAGGCTGAATTTTGTTCTAGAGCCTATCCATAAATTTCTGTATTATACTCACTCAGAAATTGTTCAGTATGCAGTCCTTTTAAAAAAACTGTTCTGTAGAATTCTTAGCTAACAATTTATAGTGATGCATAGAAAGAGATCGAATGTAATACGGCAGAGAAAATGTTAGTCTTTGGGGATATATAGAAACCTCACATGATTAGACATACCTTTTAGACAGGGGTCACGAGCACAGAGTGCTCTCAGGGGCCTGGCAGGAGACAAGAATGAGTGAAACAGGTCGGGTGGGGACGGTGCTGAACTGGACAGCGCAGGCCTGTCCTGAAGGGAGCACTTGCACTTCTCTGGTTGACTCTTGCCTTGTCAGAGAGAGAGCCCAGGGTTGCGAGGGTTTTCAAGAGAAGCCCAGAAATCTAGATTTTTATATGAATTCCTCCAATTTCATAAGGTTATCAATCAATTCAATTTTATTTTTAAAGCACAATGAGGAACGAACTAAGCATGTCTGCAGGTTGGCTTTGGCCTTCGTGTCAGCAGTTTATAACCTCTGGTCTAAGATATGCTGGTAACCGGCATTGTGGAACACGAGGGCTCTCTAGAACAGGGGTTCTTAGCCTTTTTGGTGCAGTGGGTGGCGTTGGACGTATGGGAAAGTCTATGGATCTCTTCTCCGAATAATGTTTTTGAAGTGCATTTTAAAAATACATAAGACTACAAAGAAAATAAATTGTATTAAAATACATTTCTCAGAATATTTTTAAAAGCCAAATTTGTGATAGGTGTGCCTTTTATTAGTGCATTAAATAACATGATCTAGTGGTAGGTCTGTTCACT
Source organism: Hippopotamus amphibius kiboko (assembly GCF_030028045.1). Taxonomy (NCBI): domain Eukaryota; kingdom Metazoa; phylum Chordata; class Mammalia; order Artiodactyla; family Hippopotamidae; genus Hippopotamus; species Hippopotamus amphibius. Next base: position 161,148,433 of record NC_080189.1, read on the forward strand.
GCCATAACTTTTAAATACTGTGGAATAAGTGATTTTTTTTTTGGCTGTGCCACGCGGCTTTCGGTATCTCATTTCCCCCACCAAAGATTGAACCCAGGCGACGGCAGTGAAAGCCCGACGTCCTACCCCTAGGCCACCAGAGAACTCCCGAGAATAAGTGATTTTTTGAGACAGCTGTAACTAGTGTAAAAGACTGTTAGAATACCTGATCTCGATTGGTGGCAGGCATTGCTAATACTGTTCTGCTTTGTTGCCTACATTCCTAATTGAAGGTAATGTTAAATTGCAACTAGAAATTAGTGAAAACAAGGATGTCCTTTTCACACCCATCCATGTTTAGTGACACCCAATGAACCTCAGGTTTAGAACCCTTGGTCCAAAATATTCCTCAACCTACTTATAGTAGCATAAGGATAGCAGTATAATGTTATTGAGCGTAATTAAGCCAGCCACCATCTTACAGTTTATTTCTTTTATTCCTTTCTCTACAGTTAACTTTCTGGTTACTGACCTACATTCTATGTTTTTCTTTAGAACGTTATCACTTGTCTTACAAGATTGTACGAACAGACAGTCGCCTGGTTCGCAGCATTCTGACAGCCCATGGATTTCATGAAGTAAGCTCATTTTCAGTGCCTTACCTGATCTGCTCAAAAGCTGAAAATCCTAGCCACCTAACCGACAGTCAGCGAACAGGATCAGCTCTAGAAAGTACACAGGACCACTGCTTAGTGATGATGCATAACTTGCATTGACTTTCTGAGTTGCTTACCACGTTTTCCTTGAAATACATGGAAAACATTTCCACAAGATTTTACGGGGTTTTTTTGGCAAAAAAAAAATTTTTTTTTCTTTGCTGTGTTTTTAGGCATGGGCTAGAGGCAGAGTTGCCCATAAGGAATTGTCTAATACCCAATTAAAGCTCTTTGATTGCAAGCAACAGAAACAGACTCTGCCTAATTTAAACCAAAAGGGATTTATAGTAAAGATGTACATAGAATGGCTAGCAGAATCAGAGGAAAAGCTGAAAAAGCAGGCCTTTGGAAGAGGAGAGACTGCAGTAGCCCCAGAGATCTGGCAACAGAAGTCTTCAAGACCACCTCTACTGCTATGCAATGAATCAACTCCATTCATTGTCCTCGTGCCTTTCTCTGCTCAAGAATCATATTCTGGAGATAGAATGACTGGCCTGGCTTGGGTCAAGGGTCCACTCCTTGGGGGAAGGGCAGGGCAGGTGATTAGCAGGTCCTTTAAAACCAAGGAGTGTGTTATTCCCAAAGAAAATTGGGAAAATGAGGATGTTGACATCAAAAGGGACAGGCAGAAATGCTGGACAGACTTCCACTGTAGATATTTTGAGACAGTTGATAAAAGTTTGGTTGCTCGCTTCCTATCCTAGGTTGAGGTATGACGTAGACATTTTGAGGAAGCTCTGATACCAGTTTATATCTCGTCTCTGTTGCTCTTTTATCTCCAGGGCTTAATGGGGTACCTGTCACATTAGAGGCATTGAGTACATAATTGTTGAATGAATGGACAAATGAATTCTAACGAATGAATGGATGAATTCTAAGTTGGTTTGCTACTGCAAGGTTGTAGATCTGATCATCACTTTATACCTAGCATCTGCAAGGATATAAGAACAGTCTGAGAAGGGAATTTTGGGGTTGGGTCCTCATCTCTCACTTCGATATGCAAGAATATTTAGCGGTATCATGGACTTTATAAGAGGGTTAATTCTACTTTTTGCGCGTGGGACTTGCGCAGCTCTCTCATTCTTTAAACTTGCTTATCCGCATGCGCTGTAAACTCAGCTTTTGTCTTACCTAGGCTCACAGCCTAACTGGCCTGCCCCCGGGAGTGCTCTGTGGATAAAAAATCTCTGTGACTTTTTCTTCCAGGGGCTGTCTCTGGTGTTTCTTATCTTGTCTTTTTATCTGCCCCTAGGTTCACCCAAGCAGCACTGACTATAACCTAATGTGGACAGGATCCCACTTGAAGCCCTTCTTACTGCGCACCCTCTCTGAAGGACAAAAAGTTAATCACTTTCCCAGGTAATGCTCTTGTAGCTACTTTGCTCCATTTAAAGGTACCAGACATTGAGGCATGTAGCCAGCAGAGGTAATTAACATCCTTTAAAAAAAAAAGAAGTCTGTGATATGGGGCAGCTGTCTGCAAATCAAACTGAGGTATTCACATCCCTCGACATACCTGAAGACTTTGCAGGGACTCTGTAGGATGGATCGTTTTAAAATACACTACTTTTGGATTGCAAATCTCATAGATTCTCTTTCCTGAAATTGAGCAGCTTGTCAGCCACTCACGTAAGTAGGTCCTCCCTTCTCACTTTCTTTTTCACAGTTAATGTTTCCCCCTTTACAAAAGAACCACCTACCTAGAATCTTAATATGGTTCATTGTCCTGGGGTGTAAAAATTTCCAGGGTTCCAAACAAAGGAACAAAAAAATTGGTTTTTAATTCAGGTAATAGCATAACAAATCTTTTTGCATGATAATGATTTCCATTTCTTTGCTTTTAACAGAATTGAAGAGGGACTTAAGTTGTCAGCTGATAGATCATTAAATATAAATTCTAACGATAGGTCATCTAGTGACTTTTGACATATACCTAGGGAGGAGTTCAAAGAATTGAGTGTCATTGCTATATGAAACTTCTTCTAGTGGCATTGGTTAGTGTCAGCCTAGAGAGGTAATATTGCCTAGTGGCTAGAAGCGCAGGCTCTGCAGCCGGCTTACCTGGGCCCAGATCACAGCTCTGCTGACTGATCTTGGGCAAGTGAGCTTTCTGAGCATCAGCTTCCTCATTGATAAAAAGAAGGTACTAATGACACACCTCTTTGTAGGACTGTGGTGAGGATTTAATGTATCAAGATCTAAAGTGCTTAGAACATCACATGCCTGCCACATAGTAAACACTGTATAAGTGTTAGCTATTATATTTGTGAACGAGGTTTCTCAGTGTTTACATCTGTGAAAAAGAAAATAGGAATATAATTGATGCGGAAACCTTGCCTTATTCTAGCACTGAGTGATGTTCAACCACGGAGAGGTACATGACCTATTGGAGAAGAGGGCAGCTAATCTCATCTATCTAATGAAGGATGCAAATCTAATAAAAATTTTGTTATTTGCTCAGTGGGTATGTTATATTTTATTTCCAGGACTTATGCCCCAGTTACTCACTCATGCTAACAAGTTTTGTTTTTGGTCACTTCATATACTTTTCATTTTTATGAAACAAAGGTACTTTCTTGATTATTTAGTTCTACTGTCTTATACTCAGTCAATGTGTATAAATACCCAGCCTATGCTGTCTCTAATGTCAAATAATTTCTTCATAATCTTAGATAAATGTGTATTTTGAATCTTTATAACAAGTTGCAGTTTTATTTTATGTCTGCGCTTCATGGGCAGAAAATAATTTAAACCTTATTTTCTTCCTTACTGCCTGGAATATGTGGATTTGGTTTCCTAAATGTGTGACTGGGTGCTTGTAGTGAGTCAGATGCAACTATTTTAAATAGTTATTTAAGTAGGTATTTAAACAGCCTTAAAATAGCCCACAGTAGAGACTGCATTCCTAATTCCTATTAGTAGTATATTATTTATTTCAATAGTTTTTGAACTATTCTAATAGGTGTATAGGAAGTTCATCTCAATTTGGACTCAGTCAGCATTAATAAATTCTAACGCATATTGTCTTGACTGCTCTTTGAATGTGTTATACATTTATGTTTGAAAACATTAATAATCCATTATCTAAATGCAGTGGACTTTGTGGCTTCTGGTGTTGTGTATTTTCTGTTTTTAATCCAAAGACTTCTAACTCATATGCAAGAGGACTGCAAACACTTAAAAGGTTTCCAATATTATTGTGTACTCTTTTTGTGTCATTTTTTATTTTACATAATTTTAGACTTTTAGAAGAGTTGCAGAAGTAATATGGAGTTCCTATGTATCCTTTACCCAGTTTTCCTAATGTTAACATCAGTTATAACCATAGTGTAATTATTAAAATGGAGAAATTGATGTTAGTATAATATAGATTATAATAAAAACATATTTGTGGTGTTTGGATGAATTGTGTACTATGTTCTTGGAGTGATAGGTCAATATGTGTATAACAGATATAGCCTTATGATCACAGGAAATTAACAAATATTAAATGTAATTCATATGCATATTTTTGTTGTAGAGAAGGTATAATATAATGTAAAAGACTTACAAGCATTAAATATGTTTTGTTAGCTAAGCTATCCTTTGCGGGAAATGGAATGGAAAAAGTAAAAACAAGGGTGAATTGGGGGATGATGTACGAAGGAGACTTCGGGGGTGCTGTGAGTGTTCTGTGCTCGATGGTGGTCACACAGGTGACCAAAATGCATCGTGCTCTGCATCTGTGATTTGTGTACTTTCCTGTTTATATGTTGCTTTCAGTAAAAAGTATTGTACTTTAACAAGTGAAAATTTTACTGACAATAAGAGCCTTTTATAATACTTTAAAAGTGTACAGTGGCTAGTGAATCCTGATGTAATTCAGATTCCCTTGAATATTCTTAAAAGGATACTGTCACAGTTTTATTTTAAAATTATATTTGCCATCCATTGGATCCTTTGGAAGGTTTTAAATTTATGATGAAAAATCTTAGATGCCAACTAAAAAGATACATAATTTCCCCAAATTTGCATTGGGAGTACCAAGCAAAAATGTTTGGAGACCACTAATATTGGGTAAGTGTAGGAGAATTTGTTGTTTTTCTTATTCTCTGGTTCAGTGTTTCTAATTCCTTAATGGTGAGCACCCCTGGGGGTACTTTACATTCATAGGTCTTACTGCAGATTCAGAGAATCACCATCTCCAGGGAGGATATATAGTTACAAAGCACTTTCTAGGTGCTTAATCTTTCTGGGTAAATATATACCTAGAAAGTTATGTATTTTAAAAGCAGTGTGGTGATCTATATCTCAGTCAAGTTTGGAAATTACTGATCTAGACTAAATCAGTGTTACAGTGTGGTCTCTGGACCCTCTGTACTAAAATCACCTGGGGTACATGTTTAAAATTCAGAACTCTAGACTTCCTCCCAGAATTTTGAGAGATGTGACCTTGGGACATTCTTTTTTTTTTGGGGGGGGGAACACATTCATTTTTAAAGAAACCTTATAGGTGATTCTCATTACACTAAAACTTGAGGATCTCAGCTCTAGATCTGAAGAATAGCGTGGGTAGGAAAGAAGTGTTCGTGATACCTAGATTTGGCAAAACAACCTTTGATTTTAAGAAATCGAAGTGAAAATTTTGAACTGAGGAACAGATAGAATGTGTTTTTAATGGTTACAGCAAAGATTCTTAGGTGGTTTTTAAATAGTGCAACAAGCCATAAGACTCATGAATCCAGACAAGGCTAACGGAAGTACCTTTTTGTAGTTTGCCGGATTCCAGTCCGTGGTAGGTAGCGTTATTGCCCTAGTTCCTTGATCATTTCCTTGAGAAAGGGGTAGATTTGGGATATAATACTGTGCTCAGTGACAGCTCATGAACTGTGGACTCTTTAGCATGTGATCACATAGGAAAACCTCTGAGTCATAGTTTACTGAAATGGAAATGCTTTTATGAATTTTAGGTCGTACGAACTAACCCGGAAGGACCGATTGTACAAAAACATCATTCGAATGCAGCATACACATGGATTCAAGGCTTTTCACATCCTCCCTCAGACCTTCCTGCTGCCAGCTGAGTATGCGGAATTCTGTAGTAAGTGCTTGAGTCCCGATGCCCCATTCCCACCCCCACCCCCCACCCCCAGCAACTGAGCTTGGGGCAGGTTTTCTTCAAGGGCTGCCTCAAGTCAGGAACCAATCATGGCTTTTAAAGTCCTTAAAAAATTGTTTCTTTCGTAACACAGCTACAGAGATAACTTCAAAGCTGTTTTTATTCTGAGTGTGTATGTGTGTGTGTGTTCTTTTTTTTTAAATTCACTTATTGATTATTTATTTATTGGCTGCCTTGGGTCTTCATTGTTGCGCGTGGCTTTCTCTAGTTGCGATGAGTAGGAGCTATTCTTCATTGTGGCGCATGGGTTTCTCACTGCTGTGGCTTCTCCTGTTGTGGAGCATGGCCTCTAGGCACGCAGGCTTCAGTAGTTGTAGCACACAGGCTCAATAATTATGGCTCACGGGCACTAGAGCGCAGGCTCAGTAGTTGTGGTGCATGGGCTTAGTTGCTCTGCGGCATGTGGGATCTTCCCAGACCAGGGATGGAACCTGTGTCCCCTGCACTGGCAGGCGGATTCTTAACCACTGCGCCACTAGGGAAGTCCCGTGTTTGTTCTTAGTAGCCTTGTCAGTATCATTTAGGTAAGGACACATTGGTGTTGTGTAAATATGTTCCTGTCTAGTACATTGACAAGAGTTAGTGCCCATGTAAGGATGGATATACTTGTGCATAGGAAGTGTGCTTTTTGGTGTCTCTCATCCTCTTGCCATTTAAGGAATATCCCTGTCAGCTCGATTTCTGGACTTGTGTGACTTATGTTCTTTGGGGTACCAGTATCATGCATCTTTTGGCGTTAGGGTTTGGAGGTACCAGTTAGTCATACCCTCTCTCCTTGGAGTTCAGAGAAATTGAAAAATATGCATGGGAGCGAAATAAGGATGTGAACGTCAGCTGTCTCGCTGGAAAGCTGGATGAGAACGCGTGGCTTGCATCCAAGTCTCATTGTTTCTTTTGTCTTGAAGTGAACTTACCTCCTCAGGTCCAAGCAGAGGAGACGGGCTGTTTGGGCTTTCCCCCCATGGTGGGTGGAGTCTGCCTCAATAGGCTTAGTGCACAGAAGACATGAGTTCAGAGAAGGTGTGAAGCAGGTCTTTTGTGAGAGTCTAAATAGGAATAATAATAGTAGCTAACGCTTAATGAACATTTCCTTTCTGTTAGGCCCTCTTCTAAGTGGTGCCTCTACTCTGAGGTAGGTACTGTTATTATTCCCAATTTTACAGGTGAGGAGACTAAGGTATAGAGAGGTTCAGTAACTTTCCATAAGTTATGCCGCTGCAAATGATGGGATTAGGATCTAGACCCAGCAGTTTGGCTTCGGAAGCCAGGTTCCTCACCAGTGTGCTTTGTGACCAAAGACACTGGGTGTAAGCACACGATGACTGTTGCCCAGTACAGCCCATGAGAGGAGTCCCTTCTGTGAGGAGGACCAGGTTCGACACAGAGGGGCGCGGTAGACAGCTTTCTTCTCAGTCAGTCCAAGAGAGAGGCTGTTCCTGTCTTGTGAGTTAGAAGCAGCATGGAGAGAGGAAGAGAAAGTTTTCTCTCGACGTCCTGGCTTGATCCTTTTAACCTGTTGGCCCTAGCAGTCTGGTCTGGTCACACCGTGGGGTGTTCATCCTTTGGGCCTTGCATCAGGGGTGGTCACAGGGTCTCCTGCTTCACCTTGGGGAGATTGTTCCTCTGAGAGCACTTGTTGCCCCGCTGGGACCCGTGGTCAGCAGTTCAGTGTTTGCCTGCTCTATTCGGAAATGGGTCAGAATAGAGTATTCACTAGATGAATTAAGTTAACGTCAAAGCTACAGTGCACTCAAAGGTGAACATTTACAGTTAGGAAGTTTTGTTATGGGAGTTTTTCGTCATGTTACTGAAACATCCTGTGCCTTAGCTACCTCCTCTATAAAATGGGACTGTTACTAGTCGTGACATTATAGTGTTGTTTGGGATGTTTAAATAGGTTAACACATGGAAAGCACTTGGACTGGTGCCTGATAGGTACTTAATAAATGTTCAATAATATTTCCTATTTCAAGTTATGTTGAAATGTATTATTACATAATAAAAGTAAAAAATTATGTAATAAGCCAACATGACAGCATAAAAATGCTTCAACTAGTGTGTCAGCAACGTAAAAGGTTTCCTGATATGAACTCCTCCTGCTGTTGATTTCTTTCTTTTTTTTTAAAATTTATGTATTTATTCTTGGCTGTGTTCGGTCTTCGTTGCTGCTTGTGGGCTTTCTCTAGTTGCGGCAAATGGAGGCTACTCTTTGTTTCGGTGCATAGGCTTCTCAGTGCGGTGGCTTCTCTTGTGGCGGAGCACAGGCTCTAGGTGCATGGGCTTCAGTAGTTGCAGCACGTGGGCTCAGTAGTTGTGGCTCGTGGGCTGTAGAGCACAGGCTCAGTAGTTGTGGCGCACGGGCTTAGTTGTTCTGTGGCATGTGGGCTCTTCCCGGACCAGGGATTGAACTCATGTCTCCTGCATTGGCAGGCGGATTCTTAGCCACTGTGCTACCAGGAGAGTCCCTGCTGTTGAATTCTTAGTGAGAAATTTAAAGTCCAGAATAATTTCCTATTAAACATTAAAGGGGTATTAAGTTGAAAATTCCCTTTTTCCTCTCTGCTGTCTCTTATGCTGCAGTTCTTCCCCAACCTTTGCACGCAGCTTGAGGGCTGGATGCTCATTCAGAAGATTGGGCAGAGTCAGAGTTCCTCCATCTGTTCAGGCTTGACCTGCTTTTCAGTAGAATTGCTTCTTTAGCATATTATTCAAACTCTTACGTGTTCTACATTCTAAGAAAAATAAATTCAAAAGGTCAATAGAACACGTAGAATGAATATAGCTGCAACCCAAGGCACCACATGTAGCCACAGGGAAGCTATTACAGGCAAATGATGTTCTTCAGTCTCAAAACAAACCACTCACTGCTGTTGCCACCCAAAGACCACAGTGGGGACTTATTGTGCTGTAGAAGAGGGACCAGGGAAGACGTGATGGTCAGGAGGAATCTCCTTCGTTTCAGTCCTGCCAAGATGCCAGTCATTCTTTGCCAGTTGTCCAGGGTCCGTGACCTCTACACTTAAATCCAGGGGAGGAATTCTGCATCAGTGGTTAATTGTGTTGCTAAGTTTACGTATTAGGGGAGAAACTCGCCTATTCCTACCACTTCCTCTTTCAAAGGGACATTCCTCTTCCTCATAAAGTCTGTTTCAAGTTCTCTTCATTTCCTCAGCTGTCCTCCTAGCCTGTTATAATCCAGAAATTCCCTTTTCTCCATGACTCTTGTGTTCCTGATCTTCCAGTGCTTGCTTGAGTGCAGGCAATAGGACATTTTTGAGAAGGCATGTGACACAAACAGATTAGCCTTTGGGAAAATAGCTACATGAAATGAATTGGAGGGAGCAGGGGGAAGAAGCAGTGGTCGCTTTGGAAGTCACAATCCAGGAAAGACGTGTAGATAGGCTGAACTAGGAGCTGGAATGGACCGGAGGCAGTGGAAAGAGTGGCAGAATAAACACAGGTTACTAAGTAGCTGTGAGTAGTGAGGAAGGGTCAAGGGTGTGAGTCTAGGAAGCTGGGAGGATCATTAAGTCTTTAACCAGGCAGTGCAACCAGGAACGCAGAGGAAGAGTGTTGAAGGGCAAGAGGAATGTCCCATTTTGGACCTTGTGTGGGTTTGAGGTGCCCGCAGGCTTCCATGTAGTGATGTTTTGCAGGCAGTTGTAAAGGCAGTTTTGAGTTCTGGCTGGAGGTAAAGATTCTGAAAGTTGTAGATACGGAGGTGGGTATGATTACCAAGGAAGAGAAAAAGAAAGAGAGGAAGAACCACAGAGAAATCAGAGGGGAGAGAGACCTTAAAGATATGAGCAAGGAAATGAGGTCCCAGAGGAGGCAGGAAAGGGTTCAGTCAAGAGCCCAAGTAGAAGGGTGAGTGTTAGGAAGGAGGTGGGCATGTCTCTCCCCTAAAAGGAGGGAAGGAAGAAGGCTAAGTGGTCACCCAGGTAACATTTTAGATGGAGAGGAAAACAGGTAAGTGGGTTTACATTACAGATTCCCAGCCTTCTCGGTGAGGAGGGTGATGAGGACACATACCAGGAGTGATGGGTTTGGGTGTTTGAGAGTAGCAGAAGGGCATGTGACTAGCCCGCGAAAGGGCTTTTGAAAGGGAACTGCTAAGGAACGTGAGGATTGCCTGAATTTGTAGCTTTTTGTTCTAATAGGAAAACACCTGAAATCCATCTCTGGCGAAACCTAGCCCAGAGATCAAACACTGCCTTAAGAGATTTGAAGGACTTCCCTGGTGGTCCAATGGTTAAGAATCTTCCTTCCAATGTAGGGCACAAGGGTTCAATCCCTGGTCGGGGAACTAAGATCCCATGTGCCGTGCCTCGGGGCAACTAAGCCCATGTGCTGTAACTACTGAGCCAGTGTGCTTTGAAGCCTGCACACGCCACAACTAGAGAGAAGCCCTTGCCCCGCAAGAAGGATCCCATATGCCACAACTAAGACCCAACGCAGGCAAATAAATAAATTAAAAAAAGAAAAAAGAGAGAGAGAGCTATAAGAGATGTGAAACCTGGATACTGCCAAACTGTTCCCAGTAGTTAGAATGTGGGACTTGGAATATACGGACCAGATCTTGCTAGACTCCTGGTGCCACTGTTGGTAGTGTAACTGTGTGTAGTACAGTTGGAGGTCTGTGACTGCAAAGAACCTAAGAGTCTTGCCAACTGCAGTCACTTTCCCCAGTGGACAGCTTTCTAAGTAGGAAGAAGGAAACAACAAGGAAGACAGGGTGGTGCCAATGTTAGAAAAGCAGAACTTTCCCCCCCACACCCCAGCAGATTTCTGTTTACTTCTCACTGGCCAGAATTGTGTCCTCTGGCCATCTTTAGCTGCAAGAGAGACAGAAATCATTCTAAGGAATGAACTTTGTTGTCAGCCAGTTAATTGCAGATGAGCGGATTGCAAAGCAATCAGTTAATTTATAGAATCATAATAGTAGGATTATGAGAGATCTCATAATTCAAATCAAACTAAACCCCTCATTTTAAAGCTGAGGCTGGATAATTTAAGCAAACTGCCCATGGTAAAAGTCAGAATTAGAACTCAGATCTTCCTGCTCCTGGTTCAGTGGTTTTTTCATTGGACCAAGCATGCTGCCACCGTAGGACCTGGAAGGCACTGGAAAGAGTTGCAGGCCCTGTGTCGTATATCCTCATCCCGACAGGCTGCTCAGCTCTTTGCCCTGCCTCTGCTTCTGACCCACATTTTTGGAACCTGTGAAAGAAATCAGTCCTTATTCTGAAATACAGCACATCAAGGAGAAAGGCCTAGCATGAAAGACATTTTTTTGGTATTTAGAATTTCAAGAATGTGATAAAAGTGAAGCCTAGAAGCAACAGAAACTTCTGATAAAGCTAGTCCCCAAAGTAAGATTTATTAAACGCGTTAGATGGCAGAAGTTGCATTTAGCTAGATTTCCCCTGTTCTGAAAACGAGTGTTTTCTGCGTCCGCTTGTCACCGCAGAGGGTACTGTCTCCGGACAGGGCTGGTCATTTTCTTCGGCATTCCCGTAGCTCCCCAACTTGGTCTTTGTGAGCTCAGTGTGTCTAATCACTTGCTCAGTGTCCGCCTGTCTGCTAGTCTAATCTTCGTGAGGACAAAGACTGTCTTTCACTCTGCTTGCTGCACACTCACAAACTGCCTGACACAGGTTGGTTACTTAGAAGTACTGAATGAATGAAGTTCAGAAATTTTTATAATTTTTTTGTTTTCTTTTGCTGTTAGTAGTTCCTTTTGTTCTCAATCTATTGTATTCTCAGAATTTGGGGGAAATGGCAAAATGTCAAAATTAAAGTGTATACATATACATATATTCACTGGCTTCATGTTATAGAGATTTAATTTGTCTTATATAACTGTAAATATGCCATCTCTCACAGGACTTTAAAATTATATAAATTATATTTTTTGAAGATAATATAGTCATGGTGCAAAACAAAGAGCAAAACAATAATCAGTGAAAAGCCTTTTTTCTCCTCTTTTCCTCAGTCATCCAGTTTTCCCCAGAGGTGATCCATGTTGTTAGTATTTTTACAGATCCTCTAGAGATATTCTCTGCACTTTTACTAGCACCTGGCTTGAGTGTGTATGTGAACGGATGGGAGTGTACGATACTCAGTGCCCTGCACTTTACTTCTTACCACTCAACAGCTTATCTTTGAGCTCATTCCCTCTCTGTTCATTAATAACATTCTCATTTTGTGTCTGCTTAATATTTCATCATGTAGAGCAGGTGTCTGCAAATTATAGTCCTTGTGTCAGATCTGGTCCTCTGCCCGTTTATATGTATCCCATGAGCTAAAAATGGCTTTTACATTTTTAAATGGTTGAAAAAAAATCAAAAGAAGAATAAAACTCTGTGGCATGTGGAAATCATAGGAAATTCGGTGTCCATAAATAAAGATTTTTTTCGGCCCAGCCCTGCCCCTTTGTGTACATATTGTTTATGGTGGCTTTTGAGCTACAATGACAGTTGAATAGTTGCAACAGAGATTGCATGACCTGCAAAGCCTAAGCTATTTATTACCCAGCTTTTTACCAAAAAAACTTTGCTGGCCCCTCATATAGATGCAATATAGTATATTTAATTAGTTGATGGACATCTTTTGCTGTTCAATGCAGCATTAAAAGATACTCTTGTACAAAGAACGTTTCAACATGTGTGAGCAGGACTAGAGAATACATTTCCAGAAGTGAAATTGCTCACAGAGTGTTACGTTCTTTGTGGCACATGACATTTTTTTCTAACTCTGCTAGGTCATATCCAGGGAAAAAACAAAGGAGGATGGGGGAGAGTAGACAAGGTGATCTCTCTCTCCTGGTGAAGTGGTTTGTGGCACTGACAAAGTCAAGTTCCTGGTGGGAGGCCTTGAAAAGACAGTTTGGCTCCTATCAGAGGGAGAGTCCTTTGTCCCTGCTGCTCTCTCGTGTGCCCTGACCTTCCCTAAGTGGAGGCCAGAACCATCTGCAAGCCTCTAGGACTCCTCATGTTGGTTGTGTGGTTTCTCTTCCTATGATCCGAAGGTATTTAAGCGTAAACCTGAACATGAGAAAGGAACAAAAGTGAAGGGCACCTTTTAACCATTTGTAAATTATCGTCCTACCTTTTCACTCACATTGTTTGATTTAAGGTGATTTTTTCTTATAAGCTCAGAGAAACTGCTTAAGGAAAGTAACCATATTAGGGGATCTAGGTTTCCACTCACATTGTCACTGTCTGCAGTGTGAGCCTCTGGAGGTTAATGGAGGCGAGGATCTCAAAGATTCATGAAGGTTGTTAGTGACAGTAATAAACTAACATCCAGATATCTGCCTTATCTTGTCTTCATCCCCTCATTCAAGAGGGGAAATGGTGGAAGAAATATATTATGTAATTTTGCTGTCTCCTCCTCTCTCCTTCTCTCTTTCCTTTTTTCTCTCTTTCTCTGTTTTCATTTTTAAGGCTAGTCCAAAAATACAGGTTATTGTAGCTGCTGTCCTCTGCTTAGAAATTTGGAAAATTCTTGGGGTACCTGAGTAGATAACCAGTGTTAAAATTTGAGATAATAAACTCATGTCCCTTTTTTCTTTCTCCCCCGATTTTGTCTCCCAATATTTTGAGCAGATTCATATTCAAAGGATCGGGGACCTTGGATAGTAAAACCAGTGGCCTCTTCCAGAGGGCGGGGCGTCTACCTGATCAACAACGTAAGTATGCAGCGGGTGGCATACTTCGCTCCCTGTTCATTCTTCCCTCCTTCACCTTTCGTCTTCGCTACTAAGTCAGCATTCAGAAGTGTAACCTCCTCCCATGCCAACCGTTACTCTCTGACTAACGTCACTTGATTGAATTTTGGGGTAGGGAAGCCTTTGGTGTCAGCAGAAAAGAGGTACTTTTTCTGCTTTGAACATTCTGCCTTGCTAATTCCTAAAGAGGTACTTTTTTCTGCTTTGGACATTCTGCCTTGCTAATTCCTCAGCACTGAGCATTAATTGGTAGCACGTACATGTAGTTCCTATTGTGAGGAGAGCTGTGGGTTCCTGCCCTCAAGGTCATCAAGCAGATTACCCTTAATTTGGCATGGCGTCCTGCCCCTGCCCCCTGCCCTCCCCCTCCTCTTCTTCCTCCTCATCCTCTTCTTTTTGCAGAAGTAATCAGTATCTTGATTCTTTGCAAAATCCTCATTAAAAGTTGTTTTTCAGTTGAATATATATACAGAGTAAATAACATAAAATCCCAACCCCAGCCTCACTCACTAGACTTACCGCAGTAGTTAGTAACCTAATACAGTTGATTTATGTTTATTCTTTTCTCCAGTTTGCGTTTTGTTTCCTAATTCTCAGTTTGATATTCACTGCCCTCGTGTCACCTCCTATCCTCGCTTCCACATTCCATCTCTAAGTTTGATTACTTTTTCTTATTTTTATACTTTAATGGTTTATCATATTCACTTCTCTTCAATAACTGTGATGCAGTTTCTCTGCTTTATCTGTAAGTTAAGTAAAAAATTTAAACTCAATAGAAACTTTATGGATGGGAATTCTGAAATTTAACCAATTTTTTAGCCTGGATCTTTGTTCATTCATCCTGGACATTCGGTCAGCCCTTTCAACCTGGAAACTACTGTTTTTCTTTAGTTCAGGGAAAAATCATTCATTTTTTTGTCTTTGTTTCTGCTTCTGGAACTCCTTTTTGAGGCATCCTGGGTCTTTTCTTCATGTCAACTTTTCTCTCATTTTAAATTGTCTTTTCCCATCTTTATCTCCTGGATCACCAGTGTGAGCTCTGTGCATTTTATCACTCACTGCATCTCCTGTATTTCTATATTAGCTTTCATAAAGTACAAAAACTCTTTATTTTCTGATTTGCCTTTTTTTTTTTTTTTTTTTTTGATAACAGTCTGTTGTTTCTTCATAGATGCAGTTTGCCAGCTGGTCTTTCTGAAGATACATCTTGAAAGTTTTTTTAAGTTCTCTTTTATTTCATGAATTTTCTTGGGATCATCTTTTTTTCCTGCTGTTGGGTTTTTCTCAGTTTTAGTGACCTGAGGTGTTGAGTCATACTGATGAAGAAAAGACTAGACTGGTTGAAACTGACAGCTGGCCTGGGTTTCCGCTACCGTTGTGCAGGACTGACTCCGTGATAAGTCAGTCTCCCTGGACAGGACGCTGACGGTGCTTTGTGCGAGGGCGAAGTGTGTCGACTGTCAGGCCGCCCCTTAGGTGGATGTGGGTGAGGAGACTGCCTCTTCCTTGCCCCTTGCCAAAACAGGGCCGGCCTGGTTGTGGATGTAAAGGCAGAGTTTGGTGACTTCCCTTTGGGGCGGCGCTGCCTTTCCTCTCTTTTCCCCTTTGTGTCTGCTGTGGGGATGCAGCGGCCTCAGGTTCCTCTCCTGTCAGATCCCTGTGCCCACCCCTACTTGATGTCCCCCCAAGATAGTCGTTAGGTTTCATCCTGAGGGCAAAGCTTTGGTTGTTGGAGAAGGCCTGTTGGCGTCACTGTTTTAACTGCTGTTTGTTAATGATCTGATTCTTGTCCCTTGGCTCACGCCTGCTCTTGGTGTTTGTTCACTGCCAGCTTGGAACTTCTCAGAGGCCTCCTTGGGTAGATCACTCTCACCTCTGATATTTGGGGCTGGGGCGTCCTCTGCTCTGTGTTCTCAACCTGTTCCCACCTGCTTTCTGTCTTTCAGGATTTCCTTAAACCTTTTAAGGTCTTTTGTTGGCTCCTTTAACTGTTTTCTAGCCTTGTCATCGTTTCATTCTTTTAAAAATATCTCCTGTGTCCTTACAGTGGGGCCCTGGAAGGGAAGAGGGGGAGGTGAACATGTCATGTGTGGTTGGTACGCCCCCTCAAATTCCCCAGTTCTCTTTCTTTTTACACATCTGAGCTATTTCCTATATGTGCAGAAACTAACTTTCTGAGGGGTCTATCACATGGGAAAATCCTTAAATTCAGTCTGGACTAAAAACTGTACAGTAAACACTGACAGCCAGACCTTTCATGCTGAAGAATATAGGATCTGATTCCGATGCAGTAGCTATACAGCCCCAGGCCCAGGCTACAAGTCCTGCTACCTGACCTGGTGTTGCTCTAGAAACCTTTTGCCCTGGGTCTCTTGTGGTAGAAGGTCCTGCTCGTAAGCCTTGGAGCTCTCTTTTCTTGTCTCTGTTCTGACCTTGGCATGAAGGCTCCTGTTCAACAGCTTTTCCTTCAGCTCTGTGCCAGGAGCTGCAGTGTTGTTTGAATGTCATAGACGGCGCTAGTTTGGGTTTGGGGTTTAGCTGCCAAATGGAATTGCTGTTGAAAGTCAACTGTGGTACAAGTTTGCTTTTTACTTTCTTAGACATGAGTCAAAAAGAATAGAATCTGTTCCCAGCTCATCTGGGACTTTTTTCTCTTGGAATGCTCTTTTGCCCTGGTGATTTGTTGTTTTATTTTATTTTATTTTTATTTACTTATTTATTTTTATTATTTGATTTGTTATTTTAAAACCAACATCATAAAGAATAGGAAAGGTAAACTTTCCTTGGTGGGGCTGAGAACCCCGTGCCCTGACTCTTCCCTGGATGCCGCATCTTGTAAAGGGGGTGACAAGTCTTTAGAGAATGCGTTTGGCAGGCTCTCCTTCTCCCTCCCACCTCTCCCTGGGCTGACTCCCTAGAGACCCCCTGCACAGATCAAAGTACTTGGCAGGACCCTTTGCCTGCCCCCTCCCCCTCAGTGAAACTTTGGAATGAGTCTGATTCTTTGAGGTCTTTGGTGGAGATGCCAGACAGAAGCCTGGGAAGATGCCAGCAAGCACCAGGGGAGCTGGCAACATGTGGACATAATGGGAAAATATTCCCATTTTTCTCCAAATCTGGAATTTTATCAGCTTTTACCCAGACCTACAAACCATGTAGTTAATACTCTTCTCTCCCTCCTTACACACAAGGCCCAACCATCTCCTCTTTTCCATACCTGGATCCTTTCCCGTGGAATATGTGACCCATTAGCCAACTGGATGAAGTAACTCTTTCCAAGGCTGCTGCCTGCTTTCCTTTCAGATTCAGGGGGGAGGGAGGGAGAGTGCTCCAGTGGAGGGTCTGTGAGCAGAACGAGTGTGAGTGGGTGAGGGATGGGGGTGGGAGGGCAGAGTTAGGTGTGAGGGCCAAATAAAAATATCTTTCCGTGTCTTCCCGCTGCAGTGAGGAGTGAGAGGGCCTCTTATTAAAAATTCCCCATAATAGTCATAACCTTTTGGAAAATGTCTGCAAAAAGCAACTTTTACCATTACGAGAATAGGATAAGGGATAGAAAAAGCATTACTTCTATGTAATACTGAAGAGAGAGGAGTGTGAGCTCCTATAGATGGAAGCATCTTGGCTGATTGGCAAATGCGGTCTCTTAATGATGTGCTCTTCAACTCAGGAAATTCAGCATAAAGAAACAGAATTGTGTTTGCTCCAGCCCTTTCAGTAACCGTGACTAAATGCCATATTTTCCCAATTTAGTATATTTAAATCAAGGAGGGAAAAGGTCTGGTGTTTTCTGATTAAGGTATGAATTTGATTATGGAAGTCAAATTTAGTCATCCCTGTCTCACGCATTATCCATGGTAAATACAATACTAGTATTTTCTCTGAGATTTTGAAGTAGCGGGAGAGTATTTAGGTCACTCTGTTCACTCCTGTGTTTGTGAATATAATTCTGTACAGCTCTCTTGTTTCTGTTTGTTTATAATGTTATTTTAGGTGCTCTCCATTATTTCCTCATTATTCAACAAATATTTAGAGAGTCCCTGTTGTGTGCCAGGTGCTACCACTCCTTAAAGCCTTTTCAGGAAAAAGGATCATCTCCTAATTCTTAGGTATCTTCATTATAATTCAGTGCATTGCTCTGAGCAGAATGGTGTGTTGCATGTCGTGAGGAATGCTGTTGAGTTGTGGTACTCAGTAAACGGAACCCGATAGATACTATTGAGTTTGCAGTAGTAATACTAACTGACATTTCTTAAGGATTTACTATGTGCCTACCACTGTACCTTCCAAATATAATCCCACTTAGTCTTTATGAGAACCGTAAGAGGTAGTTTCTATTTCTTCTGTTAAATGAAGATTTTAACTCAGATCTAGCTGATTTCAGAGCGTACCCTCTTAACCACTGTAGCATTCTACCTTACAATAACTTAACAGATACCATGAGCTTTAATCTTACAGTCCAATTAGAAAAATAGATGGGGTTCCAACTTTCACAACAATTCAGATTCTTACTTTAGCATACTGGGAGGGCATTTTGAGTTTAGAATTGACATCATTTAAAATGAGTTAATTGGGGATGGATGAAAAGGAGACAGGCTTGAAGATATCAAAAAGATTTCATTAGTTGCTTATCAGTATACTACACTCTACAAAAAAACTGTACTTGAACAATTCTTTTCTTCCATGAGCTTACAATTTAATTCCCAATGCAGATAGAAATGAGAGGTATAGACTGTTGAACAAATATTAACATTATCTAAATAATGTAATAAGAGATTATGTTCTGCATAATTCAAAGGACAAATGTATATGATGAGGAAGGGACGAGAGGAAATGGGCACGGACGTTAGATATGTCATAGAGTGAAAACCATTACCAGTGTAGTCTCTGGTTCTGAGTACAGTTGGGTGGTTGGATAAAGTTGGGTGGTCGTGTATCTGTTGTAGCCTGTAGGTGTTACTTAGTAGAAAAAGAGCTGCAATTGTTTAATTTTAGGTTTGGAACACAGCCTGCAGCTTGCTTCTTTGTGCTGTGATTGCATCAGTTCTTACACACTAAGCTGACTCAAAATAGAGATAGTACCAGTGAGAAACTGATCAGGAAATGGTGTGGGTGACCAAGTCCAGAGTATGACTCCGTAGTGATGTTGTAGTGTCTGTATGATGCATAGAAATGGCTTGTGAAGTTGTGTTCTGAGTTTGAGATGGCAGCAGTGGGAAATGAGAGGGGAATCTCATTATCTTGACCCTGGAGTTGCTTCTTGTGGTTGTGTATGAGGTTATGGGCCACAAAATTATCCTCATTTTATAACTGTAGTGCTTGGGATAACAAATGCATTATTATAAAGGCAAACTTTTAAATTTGGGGGACAATAATTTTAGGTCAGAGCTTATGAGACAAGGTGCAAGTAGTGCTTAAGAATTAAGCTTCTGAGGCAGATTGCCTGGGTTCAAATGGTGCTCTATCACTTATTAGCTTTGTGACTTTGAGCAGGTTGCTAACCCTCTCTGACTCTTCCGTCCTCTGTAACAGTTGGATGCTGTTATACCTACCACGTGGGGGTTGGATGAAGATTAAATGAAATAATACTTGTGAAAGATTAGAACAGTGTTGGCACGTAGCAAATCTTCCGTGCATTTATTACAATTTTTTTTCCTGCAAATGTTAACAGTGTTTCTGTTGCTGCCACTATAGCTGTTATCATCACAATTATCATTATAGCCACTTCCCTTTCGGAGTCCTTTTCTCCTGTATGGATTGTGGTGACTGACAGCTGATTTTTCTGTCTTAATCTCATTTGGAGTTGTTCTGTTCCAGATCTTTTCATCTTACTCTTTACTTAATCAAGAAACCTCAATAATTTCCTGCTTCCCAGCATATTCAATCTAAACTTCTCTTGCCAGGGGTTCAAATCCCTTTGCCAGTGGGGTCTTCCCTCCTAATTGTCTAACCATACTTTTCATTACTTCCCAGTTGAGTCTTTTAGCCCCAGCTCGGTGAATCTGCCCACTCTTCTTTCTACTGGGCTTTGTCATTCCACACTGGCCTCCTTTCCTTTCCACCATGTGCTTGATAGCTTTCAGCACTCACTTCTGAACCTACTCTTCCAGGATCAACCTTTCCTGACTGGTCCCCCATAACTGGTCTGCGTTTCCACTCTGCAGCCTCACAGCTTGACTTGTGGATGTGCTGCTTTGTATTCGTTTAAATTCTATATATTTGCTGGCCCTCTACTCAAACACCAAACTCTTTGGGAGTAGGGGTTGGGCAGGGATTGCATCTGTTTTCTTCATCACTCTGTCCCAGTGCCTTATGCAGTACCCATCATACTCATAATTATTTATTTATAGACAATTCTTTTCCATTGAAAAAAATATTTAAAAGATCTAATTCAGTCTTTACATACAGTGGCATAGCAAGTATTATTGAGTGAATCAGTGAAACATCCATCCCATTTCACAGGGAAAATGCCAGGATCCATTGTGGAAAGATCTGTAAGTTCTCTGAGCAACTTGATGAAAGCCTTCCTATAAGAATAATGGTAGTACTTTAAAATATCCAACATGCTTTTACATTTGGGAGAAAGCAAGTTTTAAGTTATTTTTTAAGTAGCTTTTATTTTCTTGGCATGTAAATATTTAACATCATGTATATAAATCTTTAAAGCTGATTAGGCTCTATTTATTATGTGAAAGGTGCTGTGTAAATTTCTTTTTCGCACATTATTATTGGATTCTCACAGTGTTTATGGAAGTGGTGTATCATGTGGCCAATTAATATATGGGTAGCTTAGAGGAAAACTTTGCTTAGAGTTGTAGTTTTCCACATTATCGTTTCTAAAAGGTTAAGAACTTTGCTTCTTTATTGTAAGCGAGGATTCCTTTGCATTTCTACCTTTCATTTTTGTCTTTACTCAATAGCCAAACCAGATTTCCCTGGAAGAGAACATACTGGTCTCCCGTTACATTAACAACCCCCTGCTCATAGATGGTGAGTTGTGATTAGGTCTTTGACCGGATTGGGCTAGATCTTACTAAATTTTTTTTTTAACATTTTTATAGTCTTCTCTAGTAAGTCTTTATTAAGCTAGTACGAAATTCTTGGCAACTGTGACTCCAGAGATGAAGCCGGTTCCTTACCTACCTCATGGGATTATTTTGAAGGTGATTTTGAGATAATAAAAAAGAAAGTGCTTTATGTGTTATAACAGTAACAAGTATATATAAAAAGTATACAATATGTATATATATATTTGCAGTATATGAGATAATTATTTACCCTCAGAAGGTAAAATGTGTGGGACTGTCTCATTTTTTTCTGTTACATTGTCCTGTTCATTCTGTAACAAAAGACAAATAAGCTTAGTTTTTCCTGTGCACCCTAATTTTTGTTTCTAGATTTCAAGTTTGACGTGCGCCTCTATGTGCTTGTGACTTCCTATGATCCCCTTGTCATCTATCTCTATGAAGAAGGACTGGCTAGGTAAGAGAGCTTGGGTGGAGGGGGTTTGAGCTGACCCATTAAAGAGTTCATTAACATCAGGCTGTTTTTTCTGTTGTGTTCAACTGAGGAACATAAGAGTGTCCCCAGATGGGCTTCAGATTACAGAAATCACTCTTATCACTTCACAGTCTCACTTGCATATCCGCACATGTGAACAAGCATGTGTATGTAAACACCTTTCCCAGCAGGGATCCAGGATCACATCTGTATTTTCATGCAGTGACAATTGGTATGAAGATCCTAGGGCCACTGTTGTTTACGAATGGTCTAGAAAGGGAAAAAAAAAATCCCACATGTAAATACCTGTTATATACCAGACATTTATTTTCATGCTCACAACAACTTTAAAGTTGATGCATTTTTGCAGTTGTGGAAACTGAGGCTTAGAGTGAGGGAACTTGAAGTCACTCCCCTGAGGTCTCCAGCTGGTTGTAGTGGAGTGGGAATTTGAACCCCTGGATCTGACTTCAGAGCTGAAGGCTTGAGCTGTTTCATGCCCTCTTATATTTGGTAGGGGGGGCATTAGCTGCTTTTTTTCCCCCACTTACAAGTCTATAATATATTTTACAGTGATTTTATATATATATTATATATAATATATATTTCTGTTTTTCTTGAGGTACTTCTTAGGTTTTAAGGTAGTGTGACTTACAAAATAAAGTTCAACTTAAAATTTGAAGTTTCATTTCCCATATCCATAGGATTTTACAGGTGAAAGTGTTTTTTTAGACCCTTTAAATTGTTTAAAAATGGGTATATAACTTTGGTGTGCTTGTGTTCATTTCTCCCACAAAACTAATATATGTATGTATTTCCCCCGCAAAACCCATATGTGTATATATATATATATATGTATATATTACCAAGTAGCTTGCTCTGAAGTTCTTATTATGCATAGTTTTCTTATAGAGCATAGCAGTTTAGGAGGGGGTTTTCATCTGTAAAAAGCATGGCCTATATAAGTTTCTGTATTTTAGAAAATGTACTTCAAAGATGGGAAATACCATGATAAAAGAGGGCTCCCTATTTAAGTATAGGTGCTTGAGAGATGTCATTGTACTCTGACAACTGTTCTTCTAGAATTTGTTTTTTAATTATATTTTAGACTAAAATTTTTTGATGCGTTGTGTGACTGGGGTCAGAGGGTGAGAACAGTTAACCAGAGTCTAGCAGGTTGAGTCGTGTCTTCCCTTCACCTCTAGGTGGCAGTGACAGCATTTGTAAGCACAGTCATATTTTTAACTAAGATTTGTGAGTTTGAACCCTGGGAACACTGAAGGCCACCAAAGCTCCCTAGTTCTGGTCTCTGGTTCCTGGAAAATTGAGGAGAGGGAAAATGAAAACATTTCTCAGTTTTTGGGTAAAGGGCTGAACCAGGTATCTGGGCGCAAACTAACTAGTAACTCTAATCAGATCTTCAAAGGAAAGAAGTTTTCTGTAGTGTTTTTAGACATATGTGCTCTCATATTTTGAAGTATAGGGATAAAAGCTGAGTCTCCATATTATCTAAAACAAAGACAAGGTGAAATAGGCCCTTACTTCTGCTCAGGTGTATACAGTGCTGAGGATTTTCCATTTTGTAATTTGAGATGTCTGAGCTTTCCCCTCTGTGTATCATGAGCTTCTTGACCCTCCTCCCTCCACTCATCCTCACCCAACTTGTCTCCTGTACCCTTCTCGGGAGCGCATTATGTCCTGCCATAAGCTGGACTTCTTGAATAGGGAACAGATCTCAAGGTTATGCTCACTGTGTCTCAAGGGTATCTTAGCAATGTGTTTTGCACATTATTCCAAAGGTATTTCACCCACAGTATTAATAGCCCTCGCTATTGGTAAAATTCGGCATTGTTTGAAAGCCTCAATGGTTCAGATGCGAAATGAGAGCAATACCAGTATTTATTATAGAATTTACTACGGACATGCAAGTGCTTTGGCTATCAGGTGTGTGTTGGAAGTCAGAACCCACTGAATTGAGTAACTCTTCTCTTGCCTCCAGCAGGAACTGAGTATATATATATATATATATATTTTTTTTTTTTTAAAAATGGATGTGCTTTCTCAGAATATTTTGGAAAACAATTTTGTAAAAGTTTGGATTAAATTGAACCCCAAAATATGAATTTTCAGGGCTTTGGCTTATTTTACCTAAAAGTACAGGCGAATATAAAAGCTTTACGGAAGTACATTATGACAGGCTATTAGCCAGTCGTGCGAGGGTGCGTTGCTCTGCACAATAACTTCCATGTGCCTAAGTCCCTGTGTCTTAACCACTGTGTATCTTGGCACTCATCTGCTGCTTTTTAATCCTCAGAAGCCGTTCAACTGTGTCATTACATTCAACGATAGTCCACAGCATCTCCAGGTCTGCAGCCTCTAGTAATCTTGGGTCACGTGTGTTTTAAATAGACATTACTGAAGATAATCAGTTTGGGATGAGATCACAAGACCATTTTACTTTGAGGCTCAACGGGGAAAACCATAATCTTTCCTAAAGAGACAGAACTGGTGGCAATGTAATTGGTTTCCTTCTTTAGAAAAGAAGGGTCTTATCCCATATCACTTCCATCTGGGACCTCAAAATTCATGTTTAAGTGACAGAAAGATTAAGTTCATTTCACAAGATTTTTGTGTAAATTCTTTACCTTCTTAAATTTACTGAAGAAAAAGATTCTAAATAGTTTCTTTCTAGATTCATCATTTCAGTTG
The DNA here is from genome assembly GCF_030028045.1 of Hippopotamus amphibius kiboko. Taxonomy (NCBI): domain Eukaryota; kingdom Metazoa; phylum Chordata; class Mammalia; order Artiodactyla; family Hippopotamidae; genus Hippopotamus; species Hippopotamus amphibius. The sequence continues at coordinate 161,172,224 of NC_080189.1, forward strand.
TGCTTGCTTTATTAACATAGGCAGTAGGAAAACTCTCATTATTTTCTTATACGTGGGCAAAATACTGAGACGTTTTAAAAAATTGTCTTAGTGGTGTTTGAGTCCAGTGTTTTGCCCCTTCCTGCTGTTTGTTTCACGTGTACGTTACTGTTTTGCACCAGCAGGGGTCACTCAAGTTTCCAGAGAGGGGTGCTGCTTTCTCCCAAAATGGTGTAGGTTCTTTTTTCCTGTCAGTGGTGGAATCCAAAAAGGCTTTGTCCTGGATTTTACAGTTCTAGGTGGATCCAGTATGTGGTCTAAATGATTTGACGAGGGCCTTTTTGAGACAAAGCTAATAGCCAAATTTTCACTGAAACAGGAAAAATAAAAAGTTGAAAAAAATTAAAACAAAATTGAGTTGAAAAGCAAATGTGCTGTCAGAGACCCCAAGATAGGTAGCACTGGCAGTTGGGGGAAATGAAAGTGCCCATTCCCGGGAGCTGGGAGAGTTCCTCCCTCGCGGTGGATCGGGAGGAGGGGACACGCAGAAGGCCCTGGTCGGGACCGCCTCTCTTCTGCCTCAGCCGTATTATTCAGTGGAAATTCAGAAAAGATCCCAAAGCATTTGTAATGCTTCTCCCTTCCTCCCCACCCCCAGTTCCTTCTTCAGGAGCCTTCCTTGCTAATTAACACTGGCTCCGCAGGGATATTTACCTTTTCTCTGCTGGATTCCTGTGGTTTTGAAAGAATTCAGGTACTTGCCGGTTGCCAAGGAATTCAGATGACCTCACAGGCTGCACACTGTCTAGAATCTGCCACAGCAGCAAGAGGGGGAAGAGACACCAACAAGGGGGAGAAAACCCTCTCCAGTGCTCAGTGTCACCCTCCCTGGCAGGCCCGTGCTGTTTGTGAAGTTTGAGTCATTTCTGGCTCTGAAGACCAGGAGATCAGGCTGGTAATCCCCTCCCAGACGGCTCCGCAGGGCGCTGCCTAGTCACTGCAGCACTTTGGCAGTCTCCCGGCCGCAGCTGGTTGACAGCAGATCAGAGAGCTCTTGGGCCTCTTGTTCTCTTCCATAAGATTTTTCTGGGTCAGGCCAGGATGAAATCCAGTGGCTCCTGGCAAGGCTGCCTGAGGTGCTGTCTCTTCATCCTCCAGGCCTTTCTGGCTCTGAATGGTTACACCTGCTGAAAGATAACACATGTGCCACAGCCAGGGTCTCCTGGGAGCTGGCCTCCCCTTACTTTGTACATTTGTGGTGAATGTAGTGAATGTTTGTTAGAATATGTAGCTATCGAAGCGGGGTCGGGGGGTGCAGTTTAACTGTCCTACATCTAGACTCTCTCTGGCTCTATGTCGTCACATTCACTGAAGAACAGAGTAGCTTTTGAATGGGGCAAGAGAGTTCCGAAGACCCCACTAACTCTCTGCTTTCCTTCTTGTTTGAGTTCCATGTTGGTAAAGTTCCTGAACAAGCAACTCAGATATAGTTTTAGTCAGTGCTTATCAGGTACCTGATGATATGTTATATGTCTAACATTGAAAGCCTTCCTTCACACACACACTCAAGAGTTTGAGACAAATTCATTGTCTTGAGTCTCACTGAGAAACATTAGAAAGCAAAAAGGAAATACAGTTTTTGATTTAAGAATTTGTCAGAATAAAGATAATCTATATATATATATATATTTATTTATTTATTTATTTTTTGGGGGGGTACACCAGGTTCAATCATCCGTTTTTATACACATATCCCCATCTTCCCTCCCTTCCTTGACGCCCCCCCCAAGCCCCCCCCACCCTCCCCGCCCCAGTCCTCAAAGGCATCTTCCATCCTCGAGTTGGACTCCCTTTGTTATACAACAACTTCCCACTGACTATTTTACAGTTGGTAGTATATATATGTCTGTGTTACTCTCTCAATCTATATATATTTTAATGTGGCAAAAAAAAAAAAGAGAGAAAAGGGCATATAGTTCTCTATTCATCAGTAGGTTGTGAAATAGTATCCAGGATTTCAGATTTGGCAAAGAAAGTAGACACCCCCATCCCTAACCCCCAACTCCTTTTTTCTTTTTTCTTCTCTTTTCTTTTCTTCTCTTTTCTTTTCTTTTCTTTTCTTTTCTTTTCTTTTCTTTTCTTTTCTTTTCTTTTCTTTTCTTTTCTTTTCTTTTCTTTTCTTTTCTTTTCTTTTCTTTTCTTTTCTTTTCTTTTCTTTTCTTTTCTTTTCTTTTCTTTTCTTTTCTTTTCTTTTCGTTTAAACATCAACACAATGAAATTCTGTCCTGAGAGCTTTTCCTAAATCTTGATTTCATTAAGAGGGAGGTTCAAGACTTAATTCATCATGTAAATTTCAGTATGTGTCAGCAGAAGTATTTGCAGACTTGGTCATGGGCTACCTAATAGAGAATTACCTCTTTTAGTTTGTTTCTAATAAAGAAATTGTGTTGAAGCTTTCAGGTCTAAATAGGGTGAAATTTGATACGTGAAGCTCTAAATCACAAGTCACAAACCCTTAAATGCTTACAAGGACGTTCACTGAAAAGTTTTGCTGGGTGGAGACTGGAGAACTAGAGATCACTAAAGGGCATTTACTGTTCATTGGCAGCAAGTCATTGATTTGTGGTACTGCTATAATCTGAATGTGACCTCCCAAGTTCATATATTGAAATCTTAACCTCCAAGGTGATGGTATTAGGAGATGGGGACTTTGGGAGGTGATTAGGTCGTGCGGGTGGAGCCCTCATGAATATGATTAGTGCCCTTTAATAAAAGAGGCCCTGGAGGGATTCTTTAACCCTTCCACCCTGTGAAGACACAGCAGGAAGGTGCTGTCTGTCTGTCTGCCTGCATCTTGACCTTGGACTTCCAGTCAACAGAAATAAATTTCTGGTGTTTATAAGCTACACAGTTTATGCAGTTTATGGTATTTTGTTATGGCAGCCTGAATGGACTAAGACAGATGGTATTGCCATATCTTCTGGTTTTTTAAGGGAGGCTGAAAAATCTAGATTTTCATTGAGAAACTTACTTTTGTTTTTAGACTTTTAATTTTGAAAAGTTATAGAAAAGCTGTAAAAATAGTATGAAGAACTGCCTTTTACCTTTCTGTCTAGAGACCACATTCAAATTTGGCCACCTCTCCTAATAATGTTCTTTATAACAGAAAGCTCTAAATCCAGGATCACATGTTATATTTAGTTGTCGAGTCTCTTTAGTCTCCTTTGTCTTTTTGCTTTTTTTTAATAAATTTATTTATTTATTTATTTATTTATTTTATTGGCTGTGTTGGGTCTTTTTCTGCTGTGCACAGGCTTTCTTTAGTTGCAGTGAGTGGGGGCTACTCTTCATTGTGGTGTGCGGGCTCCTCATTGCCGTGGGCTTCTCTTGTTGCAGAGCACAGGCTCTAGGCACGTGGGCTTCAGTAGTTGCAGCACGTGGGCTCAATAGTTATGGCTCACAGGCTCTAAAGCACAGGCTCAATAGTTGTGGTGCACGGGCTTAGTTGCTCCGCAGCATGTGGTGCATGGGCTTAGTTGCTTCCTGGAGCAGGGATGGAACCCATGTCCCCTGCATTGGCAGGCGGATTCTTAACCACTGTGCCACCTAGGAAGCCCTCTTTAGTCTCCTTTGATCTGAAACATTTACTCTGTCTTTCCTTGACTTTCATGACTAGCATTTTTGAAGCTTTAGGCCAGTCATTTTTGTAGAATGGCCCTCAGTTTGGGTTTGTCTGACATTTTTTCATAATTAAACTGAGGTTGTGTATTTTTGGCCAGAATGTCACAGAAGTGATGCTGTGTTCTCACTAAATCTGATGGCACATGATAACTATTTAGTGGTGCTTGACCACGTAAGGCAATGTCTGGCAGATTTCTCTACTGTAAAGTTACTTTGTTTTCCCCTCTGTAATTAATAAATATCTTACAAAGAGATACTTTGAGACCATGTAAAATCTCATTCTTCATCTCATTTTCACCCACCAATTTTATTTATTTTTTTGATTTTTTTAAAGAATGTTATTGAGATATAATCCACATACAATAAACTGCATGTATTTAAAGTGTACAATTTGATTATTTTTTTTCTTATTAGTAATGTGTATATGGCAATCCCAGTCTCCCAATTCATCCTACCTCAACCCACCCCCCCTGCTTTCCCCCCTTGGTGTCCATGTGTTTGTTCTCTACAACTGTGTCTCTGTTTCTGCCTTGTAAACTGGTTGATCTGTATCATTTTTCTAGATTTTGCATATATGCGTTAATATATGATATTTTTCTCTTTCTGGCTTACTTCACTCTGTTTGACAGTCTCTAGGTCCATCCATGTCTCTACAAATGACCCAATTTCATCCCTTTTTATGGCTGAGTAGTATTCCATTGTATATATGTACCATATCTTTATCCATTTGTCTGTCGATGGGCATTTAGTTTGCTTCCATGACCTGGCTGTTGTAAATAGTGCTGCAGTGAACACTGGAGTGCACGTGTCTTTTTGAATTATGGTTTTCTCTGGGTATATGCCCAGTAGTGGGATTGCTGGGTCATATGGTAACTCTATTTTTAGTTTTTTAAGGAACCTCCATACTGTTCTCCATAGTGGCTGTATCAGTTTACATTCCCACCAACAGTGCAAGAGGGTTCCCTTTTCATCACACCCTCTCCAGCATTTATTGTTTGTAGATTTTCTGATGATGCCCATTCTAACCAGTGTGAGATGATACCTCACTGTAGTTTTGATTTGCATTTCTCTAAAATTAGTGGTGTTGAGCAGCTTTTCATGTGCCGCTTGGCCACCCGTATGTCTTCTTTGGAGAAATATCTATTTAGGTCTTCTGCCCATTTTTTTATTAGGTTGTTTGTTTTTTTGATATTGAGCTGCATGAATTGCTTATGTATTTTGGAGATTAATCCTTTGTTGATTCATGTGCAAATATTTTCCCTCATTCTAAGGGTTGTCTTTTTGTCTTATTTATAATTTCCTTTGCTGTGCAAAAGCTTTTAAGTTTCATTAGGTCCCACTTGTTTATTTTTGTTTTATTTCCATTACTCTAGGAGGTGGGTCAAAAAAGATCTTGCTGTGATTTATGTCAGAGTGTTCTTCCTATGCTTTCCTCTAAGAGTTTTATAGTGTCTGGCCTTACATTTAGGTCTTTAATCATTTTGAGTTTATTTTTGTGTATGGTGTTAAGGAGTGTTCTAATTTCATTCTTTTACATGTAGCTGTCCAGTTTTCCCAGCATCACTTATTGAAGAGGCTGCCTTTTCTCCATTGTATATCCTTGCCTCCTTTGTCATAGATTAGTTGACCATAGGTGCATGGGTTTATCTCTGGGCTTTCTATCCTGTTCCATTGATCTGTATTTCTGTTTTTGTGCCAGTACCATATTGTTTTGATTATTGTAGCTTTATAGTATAGTCTGAAGTCAGGGAGTCTGATTCCTCCAGCTCTGTATTTTTTTCCTCAAGATTGCTTTGGCTATTTGGGGCCTTTTGTGTCTCCATAGAAATTTTAGGATATTTTGTTCTAGTTCTGTAGAAATTGCCATTGGTAATTTGATAGGGATTGCATTGAATCTGTAGATTGCTTTGGGTAGTATAGTCATTTTCACAGTATTGATTCTCCAAATCCAAGAACATGGTATATGTCTCCATCTGTTTGTGTCATTTTTGATTTCTTTCATCAGTGTCTTATAGTTTTCTGAATACAGGTCTTTTACCTCCTTAGGTAGGTTTAAATACCTTTCCTAGGTATTTTATTCTTTTTGTTGCAGTGGTGAATGGGATTGCTTCCTTAATTTCTCTTTCTGATCTTTCATTATTAGTGTATAGGAATGCAAGAGATTTCTGTGTGTTAATTTTGTATCCTACAATTTTACCAGATTCATTGATTAGCTCTAGTAGTTTTCTGGTGGTATCTTTAGGATTTTCTATGTGTAGTATCATGTCATCTGCAAACAGTGACAGTTTTATGTCTTCTTTTCTAGTTTTGATTCATCTTAATTCTTTTTCTTCTCTGATTACTGTGGCAAGGACTTCCAAAACTATGTTGAACAGTAATGGCGAGAGTGGACATCCTTGTCTTGTTCCTGATCTTAGAGGGAATGCTTTCAGTTTTTCACCTTTAAGAATGGTGTTTGCTGTGGATTTGTCATGTATGGCCTTTATTATGTTGAGGTATCACCCACCAATTTTAATATTCATTGATGTTTCTTGTCTGAATGAATTATTACTGTGATGGTTGTCAAATGATGATTTTTCTTTTTTTTTTAAATTTTATTTATTTATTTATTTATTATTTGGGGGGGGGGGTACACCAAGTTCAATCATCTGTTTTTATACACGTATCCCCATATTCCCATCATTCCTTTTACTTTTATTTTTTGGCACTTTACTCCCCGGAAGAATTTTCTCTCCATCCTGTTCATTTATTCATTTGTTTATATACACCAACGTGGACTTAAGGATTCCTGTGTTATTTAATGGGTTATAATCCTTTACCTTTTATTTTAATGCCCAGATTGTCCCAGATTTGGCCAACAGGAGCCCCTTTAAGCTGACTTCTGTGTCCTTTTGACATGTCCCCTCATTCTTTGAGCACAAGATATTTCAGGCTCACTTTCTCTCTGCCCCAGCCCTGAGTCAGCCATTTTTTCCGAGGAGCAGTGGTTACTTTTAATGGAGGATGGTATTTAGAAATCCAGATCCGGGTGCTAGATATGCTCATTGTCCTGGGGTGTCTCTGCTCTCAGGTCCTTTTACAATGGGCAGACCTAGGAAATATGTGTGTAGATATATGTACATGTACACACACATACACATTTACATCTATATATATTTCTATATCTCTATATTGAAAAGCAGGAGTTCATACGACTACCTTCAATTTCAGCTCAAAACTACAGCTTTTTCCCTTTCCATATTTTTTTGTTTTTTCAATCTTCTATTTCCAGTAGAAGTCAGAAATCTGACTTCTGTTATCTTCAACATATTTATTTACTCAATTCCCTCATATGTAGCCAATCTCCTGACCTCCCTGTCACCACCCCATTCAGATGCCCTCCTTGTGTGGACTTTGACCCTTGTGGGGCCACCACCCTGCTTCAATAACCTCCTTGTACTGCCTCTGGGCGGCCTACCCACCCTGTCCACCATCTTCCTCACATGGGCCCTGGCTGCCATTGGGCTTCAGGAAGGAAGGTCTGAATTTTAAATGTTGGCCAAGTTCAAGTTTAAAAACAAAAACAAAAAACAACCTTTGTAGCCTTTTCCTTGGCAAGATGGCGGAGTGCGACTTGACTACTCGCATCGGGCACTTTTTGGATTGGCATCTGGTCTTTCCGTTGCTTGAGTTTCTCTCCGTAAAGGAGATATATAATGAAAAAGAATTGTTACAAGGGAAATTGGATCTTCTTAGTGATACCAACATAGTAGACTTTGCTATGGATGTATACAAAAACCTTTATTCTGATGATATTCCTCATGCTTTGAGAGAAAAAAGAACCACCGTTGTTGCACAACTGAAACAGCTTCAGGCAGAAACTGAACCAATTGTGAAGATGTTTGAAGATCCAGAAACTACAAGGCAAATGCAGTCAACCAGGGATGGTCGGATGCTGTTTGACTACCTGGCAGACAAGCATGGTTTTAGGCAGGAATATTTAGATACACTCCACAGGTATGCAAAATTCCAATGTGAATGTGGAAATTACTCTGGAGCAGCAGAATATCTTTACTTCTTTAGAGTGTTGGTTCCAGCAATGGATAGAAATGCCTTGAGTTCACTCTGGGGAAAACTGGCCTCTGAAATCTTAATGCAGAGTTGGGATACAGCCATGGAAGACCTTACACGGCTAAAAGAGACCATAGATAATAATTCTGTGAGTTCTCCACTTCAATCTCTTCAGCAGTGAACATGGCTCATTCATTGGTCTCTGTTTGTTTTCTTCAGTCACCCTAAAGGGCGCGATAACATTATTGATCTCTTTCTTTACCAGCCACAGTATCTTAATGCAATTCAGATGATGTGTCCACATATTCTCCGCTCTTTGACCACAGCAGGTATAACAAACAAAGATGTCCGAAAACGCCGGCAGGTGCTAAAAGACGTGGTCAAAGTTATTCAACAGGAGTCTTACACATATAAAGACCCTATTAGAGTTTGTTGAATGCTTTATATGTGAAATTTGACTTTGATGGGGCTCAGAAAAAGCTAAGGGAATGTGAATCAGTGCTAGTGAATGATTTCTTCTTGGTGGCTTGTCTTGAGGATTTCATTGAAAATGCCCATCTCTTCATATTTGAGACTTTTTGTCGCATCCATCAGTGTATCAGCATTAACATGTTAGCAGATAAACTGAACATGACTCCAGAAGAAGCTGAAAGGTGGATTGTAAATCTGATTAGAAATGCGAGACTGGATGCCAAGATTGCTTCTAAATTAGGTCATGTGGTTATGGGTAACAATGCAGTCTCACCCTATCAGCAAGTGATTGAAAAAACCAAAAGCCTTTCATTTAGAAGCCAGATGTTGGCCATGAATATTGAGAAAAAACTTAATCAGAATAGTAGCTCAGAGGCTCCTAATTGGGCAACTCAGGACTCTGGCTTCTATTGAAGAACTGTACAGAAAAAATGAAAGAAACTATAAAAGAAAGGTGAAATAATAAAACCATTATATGAAGGTGAAACATTTTAGAAACAACATATTTAGCATAAATTTTGGAGAATTTGAATAAAGTTGGCCGTTTCATTAAAAAAACAACCTTTGTAGGTTAATCAGAACTTAGTAGGCCAGATCTGAGACTAATGGGACTTCTGATCTAGAAAATAAGAAGAAAATGTTGGAAAATGGTGATAAGAGATGAATATGGTCTGTTTAATCCAGATTTTAGTGAGAACCATAGATCTTCCTGGATTAGGAGGAAAGATGAGCATGTCTCTACATGGTCTTCTACATTCCTTTTTCAGCTGACTGAAATAAAGAGTGTAGCACTTTTGCCCTTTAGGGTGACTTTTCCATTGAGCTTAGGTTTTTCGTTTTTGTTTTCTCTAATTCTTCTTACTGCTGCTTCTTCTTACTTCTTCTTCTTACTGCTTTGTAGAACTGTAACAATAATAATCTTGTCCTTGCTGAGTTTCAGAATATAAATGCCCCAGCAAAAAGGAAGACTAGGAAGAAGAAAACTTAGTTTTTAGAGAGGCAGTCCTGTTGAAAAAAGGAGTATAGGAATGACAGATGTGTTGGGTACCAGTTTACAGTTAACTGCCAGGTCTTTGCCAATCTTTTCATGTTGTTGACCAAATTAGATCAGGTACTTGTATTTAGAAGAGATGAAAAACCTCTTTCTCTGAAGCAGAACCTTTTCCCTCCCTCTAAATCATTATTTTGGGGGAGAGATGGCAGGAGGTATGTCACTGTGAGGTAATGTCTGGTTGAGGCAGGCAGCCTCTGTGGGGCCTGCATGGGCCCCCTTCGCATTTCACAAGAATTCAGAGAATGACTGTTTCCCACTTGACTGGAGAATCTCTGAAGAAGGAAGATTGAGTTATATAGGTTTACTCACCATGGAGTGACATGGCTGAAGTTAAGTGATAACTCCTGGAAGTTTCTGGAAACTCTGAGGTCCTTCTCATGCATAGACATAATGCTCACCCAACTCTTGTCCCTTCGCCATATGTGCCTGGTCAACATTTTCTCTTTGTCCACATCCTTCTTCCTGGCCTCATGTTTGTTTATTTTAGTTTTGGGTTTTTTTTTTTTTTTTTTTCCCTTTTTCTACTCTTCTTTCTTTGGCTCTTGTGTATTTCTAGTACAGGGAATTAGGGAGCAGAGATAGTGGGTGAGTGAGAAGAAATAGAGGAGAGGAAAAATTTTAAATGCTGCCCTTTAATGTGGTAAAAATTCGTGTTGACTTCATAGTCTGAGTAAGCACATGTAAATAATTTGTAAATCATATGAAAATAAACTTGTGGCCTTCCAGGATTTCTTTTCACACACTTGGATGTGCCTCTTGGGAAAACCAATTTAGTGAAGGGTGATACAGTTAGAGTGGTATGTAAACAGGGGGTGATATTTACCATAACCATTCGACTCAAGTGTCCTTTTGTTGATGTTGCGCATCACTGGAAAGTTTTCTCTTTCCTTAACTACTTCCTTCAGAGGCATATATATTTTATACTTTGGTCTTCTTTTGACAACAGTCCAGGATGTCAAGTTGCTGCTCTGTTTTCAGTGGGCTCCATGTTTAATCCCTCTTTACGCCATCATTCCAAATTCAGGAATTAATCCACTCTAGGCTCATACATATGCTGCTCTGCAGACTTAGGCTTTGTAAGCTGTTAATGCTGCCGTTGTTGTTTTCTTAATTTTATAGATCGGTTCTGTTTTTTTCTATGGATGTGCGTTCTTCTAAGTCTATATATGATTATGCTGCCCTTTTTTTTTCTTTTTGCGTACTGTTCGCCATAGAATGCTTGGGTACCAGGCACTGTGTAGGCACTCAGGTGTTTCTTGACAAGCTAATGCCCCATCATCCATAGCGTCGTATACACAGTTTCCCCGATTGTGAAATAACTTTGTTTTCATTTTTCATCTTTCCTATTGGTCTAACTTTCTATATCAGAAAAGCAGCATCTCATGGTTAAGAGCATGGGTTTTGGCACGATTTGGGGCAAGTTACTTAATCTTCCAGGTCATGTTTTAATGTTCATATCTATTTTAAAAATTAGACATAATAGTACCTGCTTCAGAGAATTGCTTTAATGATTGAATTTACTGTGTTATTATACATGAAACACTTAGCATGGGAGTTGGCACTTAACAAGCACTCAGTGTTTGAGGAAGATGCTACCGTCCCTTTATTAATGTCTCATTGATCCTGTATTTTACTGAAGCCCTGTTCCTGACCTTTAACCTGTGTCTTTTCTATCAGGTTTGCAACCGTGCGATATGACCAAGGAGCCAAGAACATTCGGAACCAGTTCATGCACCTGACCAACTACAGTGTGAATAAGAAGAGTGGAGACTATGTCAGGTACTGGCTGCGCCTGTAGCTCACTGAGCCGGGGGCCAGGGAAGTCAGTCTCGGAGGCAGGTGCTGGAGAAGTGCAAAGCTGACATGTTGCACTGGAGGAAAACTTTACGTTTATATCCGTGTCAGACTCATTTCATGTAGGTTTGAGGCTTACCTGCTACGGCTTCTCTATTGCTTGCCTAGCTACAGGGTCCCCTTTCTCCAACAGAATATGCCTTCCTTCCCAAGTTTCTTCTTCCTCATTGTCAAATGAGACACTTGACTTAAAGGTAGGAATTTTATAGGCATATGGAACTTTTTAGAAGTCGAGAAATTAGGTCATTTCAGCACTTGGCAAAATGTATCAAAACTTCAGAAATGCTTATGCCCTTTGACTCAGCAATTCTATTTCTAAGAACTTAACCTTAAGAAATAAAGGATGTGCACACAAGATCAGAGACAAGAATGTTCATCACCGTACTTGGTGAGGTGGAAAAAGCAGGTGACAGTACATGCAATTTCATTTCTTTTTTGAATATGTAAGATAACTAAAGCTGGTTTTTTTTTCATCTGAGGGGGTGTGGGGGAGAAAGGAAAACTGGAAGAATGTATCCTAAAATGTTAACAGGCCTTAACTATAATGGATGGGATTATGGGTGGGGGATGTCTGTCTTCTCCTCTGTGCTTTTATGTATTTCCTAAGTTTTTCTAAAAGAAACACTTTTATGTCGGGGGGCAAAAAGTTAGGAATAAATTAAATAAAAAAAGAAATGAGGCCATCTCAGAAAAAGATTCAGTGGAACAGAGTACCAGCCCAGCTGTGTGGAAATATTCTTTCTGCTCTGTTTTCTTTCATCCTGATAATTTTGCCAGAAAGTGGAAAAATAAAAAAGAAACCCAAACAGTTACTTTCTACTCAGACTAAAAATAGGTGCCTAGAAGGTCCAAGGAAAGAAAGAAAGGAATCTGGAAGTGATGGCATTGTTGCCAAAGCTATATAGATTTCATTGAGTGTCCTATGACCGGTGTTTGGAATGGGTTGAAGACACAATATCCTGCATTTTGGAAGATGAGCAGAGATGCAACTGGTAGGTTGGGGGTTGTGGTAGGGAATAAGGGGGCAGCTGTAAAATACAGGTTTCAAGTTGCAAGACCCTTCCAACAGTCTGAGAGTGTGCCCTCTTTGCCACTTTGTTGCTATAGTGGTGGTGTACTTCCATTACTTCTATTGTTGCTCTAGTGCATTCTCCCTTGGGTGATACCTCAAAAGCTGTGTCTATCACTAGGCAGAAGGGAGCTTGCTTCAGATGCCAGCGCAGTTCTGTCCAGGGTTAGCTCATTAAAATACTACACTAGAGTAGCTCACTAGCCCATCTAGACTTAGTTCTGATCTGACAACAGCATTTAAGGTTGTTTTATGGGCTCATGTGACATGCACCTCAAAGGCAAGGTTAGTATCCCTGAACACTTCAATCTATTAATGTAATGTAACCATTCTTGAATTTGTTTACATTCTTTCACAAATTTCTTCTACTGGTTCATGATGCATAATTGTTTGGTTAAGGAGGAATTTGCCTTCTTTTCCTCCACCCTCCTCATTAAGGCAAGTTATATGCATTTTCATCTCAATGGAAGGAATTGGTACACAGGCATATATGACAAAAAGGACCAGGAAAAAGTGGATGAGCGGAAGTCAGCAAAGGAATATTTTTCTAAAGACCTATAAGGAAAGAAGCCTATTTGTAAAAACAATCTTGTTTCTAGAGCCAGGCCTATTTGAATATGTGACCTTGACCCATGAATTTGTTTTAGTTGTGACGATCCGGAGGTGGAGGATTATGGGAACAAATGGAGCATGAGTGCTATGCTTAGGTATCTGAAGCAGGAAGGCAGAGATACGACTGGTGAGTACCAGGCCTTTTTCCTTTTTGACTTCTCTTCTTTGTATAACTTTACTATCGTCTCTTACCAGGAGTTATTCTCTCGAATTCTAATAGTGTTGCTGAGATGTCTAACGGGATCATTGTTCTTAGGGTAAAGTTTTCCTGCCCTCTACAAGATGGAGAACAACAGGCTTCCTTACCATGGCTCCCCAAATCCCTCTTCTTGTTTCTAGTTTGGAAGACAACTTTTTCTTTTAGTCTTTAGTGAATTTATCCTTCTTGAAGTGCTAACTAAAATACTGTTAACGTTTTGTATAACAAATTGTCTGTCTCCATATTGGCCCTGAGTTCAAATTTTCCTAAGGCTTCCTCTTTCATTCATGTTGATGAATTGGAGAATGGACAATGTCAAGTTTGAGTACAAGGGCTTGGAATCAAAATGGACACTATTGCTGAGCCTTGAGCAGAATGGGAAACAGCGTGCCAAGAGGCCTGTCTCAGTCCACAAAGGAAAGGGTGAGAGGAGGAGAGTGAGAAGGGGGAAAGGCTCTGTGTCTGTCTCTTGTCATAGGAGACCACTTAGTACATCCCCCAGCACCTCCGTTCTTGCCTGTGTCCCTCTGTTCACAGATATGCCTTCTCCTTGAGCAGCCAGTCGCAAGACTGCCACGTGGCAACTTCTTTGAATGAGCACATGTGCTTTTATAATTATATTGTGTTCTGGAATCCAGTCCTAATCCATGCATTATAGTGGTGTTTTTTTCTTTTGTAGTGTTGATGGCCCATGTGGAAGACCTGATCATTAAGACTATCATCTCTGCTGAGCTAGCTATTGCCACCGCCTGTAAAACCTTTGTTCCTCATCGCAGCAGTTGTTTTGGTAAGCAGACTCACGAAGCTTAACATGTTTTGTGAAGAGGGGCTTGGGAAGTTGGGATGGGATCCTGGGGTAGAGAGGCTTAGTGATTCTACAGGAGTAAAAGGTATGTGGTGGTGGACGTTTATTTCTTTCTAAACTCACGTAGTGTATGAAGAGGCCAGTGGTGAGCTTAGTTGGAGGTCCCCTGAGGACTGACTAGCTTTCTGTGCGGGAAGCAGGGATTGGAACTAAAGTGTGGCTCTCTTTGTCAGAGTGCAATCAGAAAAAGTCTGCAACGGGCTGTACAGGAATCCAGCTCTAACAAATATATTCCAGAGCTCTTTGGCAGCCAGACTGGGAACTGTTCCAAGAAGCTCTGGCTGGTACCAGTATGTGCTTTCTCCCATTTTCCAATGACTCCTCCTTTTTGTTTTAGTCTTCTTTCTAGTGGGTCCCTCCCGCTTCTTCCCTTCCTCTTCCTCCTCCCCTCCCCTCCCCTTCTCTCCCACCCCTAATTTGCTGATTGCACAGAGAAGGAGTAGGAAGCAGATCACAGCTACTAGACCGGGAAGCCTGTTGCCCACCGATGCACTAGTTGTGGCTGTAGCACCAAGGGTGTCTGTGCCCATTTGCTCTGTGTGGGCGTGAATCCTAAGCAATTGCTGGCACGAGTGTCTGTGCAGTCACACAGGCTTTCGGCAGGTGGCAGGCTGTGTTAGTAAAACACAGCAGGGTCATCGGTGAGGGGATAATTAAATGAGTACGGTAGTAAAGGATGTGAGTCCCAGCTTGCTTAGAAGGCAGGGTAGAAGGGAGGAAAAGAACATGGGCTTTCGAGCTGGACAGACTTCGCGTGAGACCCATTGGTACCCCTTACTAGTTTCCTGATTTTCAGTAAGCTATTCCAACCCTGTTTTTTCAACTATAAAATGACAGTAATGATGGTATTTACCTTCTAAGAGTACCTTGAAGATGAGATGATGTACACAAAGCACTTGACACGTCTGGCCCTTAATTTGTACTCCATAAAATTTTTTTCATTATTTTTATGATTAGACATTATCGTAACAGTCTGTACTTTAGTGGCACTAAACAATGGGAAGTGTTGAGACCCTGAATAGAAGGTGGTAGATAAACCAGGACCTAAAATTATATAGGAAGAGGTTATGATACCTGTGTATCTTTTTAAAATGCAAATATGTTCATGTCTTCTAAACCCCTTAAATGGCTCCCTAGGCTTAACTTGCAAATACAAACTTGATAGGACTTCAAAGTTTCTGAGGCTCTGACCCCAGTTGGCTCTTCTAGAATTCCATTTTCCCTCTTACACCTTAGAATCCAGCAGTGCCGGCCGAGGACCCCATGCCTTTGTGCCTCTGTGCAAATTCTGATGTCCAGCTAGAAGCCTCTCCTCCTGTCTGCCCTGCACACTGCTGTTTATATTCTGAGACTCAGCTTGACATGCCTCCTCCAGGAATCCTTGCCTAACAAAGTGCCCTGTTGTGTCTCCTCTCTCGCGCTGTTCTGTAGTTGTCCCATTACGTTCTCTTCCTCCTGGTAGTCACTGAGCTTATCTTCTTGAATTCTTAGTAGTCAGTGTGTCTCCCCTTCCCCTCTCACCCTGTTTCTGTCGAACCAGATCTTTTACTGTCTCCCTGCACCTCCCAGCTCCTTTCCTAACCCTTTGCCTTTGCACCTGCTTTATCCAATGCCTGAAATATCTTTCTCATGTTACTTTACCTAGAAGATTACTGACATCTTTTGAAGATGAAGTCGAGTATCCCTTCTTTGGTGACATTTTCCCTACGCCTCCCCCTCTGAGTTAGCCTCCCCGACCCCAGCACTCTGCTCAGTCTGCAGCGGCTCCTGTACGTCCTCTAGATCCCATTTACGTGCCTGTCTCCCCCACTGGGCTGGAAGCATCTGGAAGACAGCAACAACTTCTCCCTTGGTTTTGCTCCCTCCGTGCACAGCAGCATTTTTTGCTGTTGGAGGATGTCTGGGAAATGTTTGTTGAATGAATGATTGGTTCTTGCTTTAATTGCCTTTTGGTGGCCTGACAGTAGGCTTCCCAGTGGATCTGGTGTGGTTAGGGCCAGGAGCTCTTAGAATTACTGCAGACTTTTTGAGGAGGGGGCATGGGAAATATAACTCCAACTGCAACCTGATTAGATTAAAAACCAAACAGACATTTCTCTTCCACATCTTCTTGGCTCTTTTATGAGAGTAAATTTCTAGTAGCTCTTAGTGTAAAAAATTCTTTGTTCTAGAAATCACCACAAACTCTTCTGAATGTTTCCTTTTTTATTTCTTTACCTGATGGCCTTTTGGAAGCTTAAGGATTTCTTGATCTTAATGGCATTAGAAGTTCTGATGTGAAATAATTAGTGACTTTCTCTGACTCAGTGAAATACCCCCTAAGACTGTTTCATCAGCCATCGGTCTCCTTCCCCCCTCCCAGCTTGTGTTCAGTTTTAATAAACTGAGTGCATCTGGAGTTTTTTAAACTGTTGACTATCTTCTTGGCTCTTGTGGTTCTAATTCCACTTCCTGTCAGTCCTGGGATTTTGTGTGCTTCAGTAACCTCCCCCATCAGAAATGATTTTGTATACGTGTGTATATTTATGTGAGTCTCTTTGCCTCCCACTGGTTTCCAACCTCCCCTGGGGTTTAAGTTACAAGGAATAATCTGGGTTTTTCTTTTCTTTTTTCATTTGTTTTAGAGTAAACAGGAATTGAGAGCTTCCCAGAAGAATTTGGCTTGAGCAGCGCATTGATGTTTTAGAGGAAGCCTGGGGTCTGGCGATGGGGTTCACTATATTCTTTTGGTTGTTGTTTCTGCCTTTCCACATTATGTGGATCTTTGCCAGGAGCATTCCATTAGTATCGAAGTGTTTCTGGCCTATGATTCCTTTTTATTTCTTTTTTAAAAATTTTAATTTATTTTTGGCTGTGTTGGGTCTTCGTTGCTGCATGCGGGCTCTCTCTAGTTGTGGCGGTTGGGGCTACTCTTCGTTGTGGTGCGTGGGCTTCTCAGGGCAGTGGCTTCTCTTGTCGTAGAGCATAGGCTCTAGGCATGCAGGCTTCGGTAACTGTGGCATGCGGGCTCAGTAGTTGTGGCTTGAAGGCTTAGTTGCTCCACGGCATGTGGGATCTTCCTGGACCAGGGCTTGAACGCATGTCCCCTACATTGGCGGGCAGATTCTTAACCACCGCGCCACCAGGCAAGTCCCTGGCCTGTGATTTCTGTCCCACCCTACCACTTGTCGTGTCCAGCTGTGTTTCCAGGTACCTTCAGTATTCCTTTTCCTTTGTTAATTTATGCAGTTAACTTTTCTCAGTTCCTGCTGTGTTCAGGGTGTAGATTATAGGAGTTTGTTCCTCTCAAACTAAATTTTACATGGGATGATGTATACAGATACCTGCATTGTATGAATAGCATTTAAATGTGGACTTAGGAACCCTCACAAACTACCAGAAACTTAGCCATTTGATGCTTTTTAATAGATTGTACATCTGGAAAGGACCTCGGAGAATAATTACTCTGTATGAAGAAATAGAGGCCCTGAGGAATTAAGACCGTTACCCCAAGGTTCCAGACCTTTTGGGTGGGGGAACTCAGATGAAAGAGACTCAGCTTGGAGAAGAGGGGTCAGAAGATGGGTTTTGGCAATCAAGTCATCTGGGTCATAGGACTCTTGATCAAGAGAGTTTTTGATGCCTCTCCCAATAAAACAGACTTTTGACAGTCTAAGTTTTACTGCCTTCAAGATTCTGAAAATGTGGTACCATATGAAATATATGCTTAAACAGCAACCCTTTAAATATGCTTAGGAAATTGGCACTGTGCAATAACTGGCTATGAGAACAGCTTTTGGTTTTTTTTTTTTTTTTTGAACAGCTGGGGAGAAACAGCCAAAAACAACAGGATGTTAGCTATCCTTTAAAGATGCTGCTGCCGCCAGTGGTTTCATCTATGTGTGTAAGGATGGCTGAAGGGACAGGCTATGACCCTGGTCCTCTCTAGCCTGAGAGCATATGAACCAGTTGTCCTGCCACTTGTAGAGTTGATCAGACTGACCTTGTTTAGGCCAGAGACCAGTGACATCTTTGTTCAGGACAAACCATGCTCAATATACCCTGTTTTGTTGAATGTAAGCTGGTTTGGCCTTTTATTGATATTAAGATCACTTCACAGGGTAAGCTGACATTCTTAAATATTTGTTGAAGGAATGAAAGTGGGCAGCATACATTTTATAATGTAAACTACTTGACCAACAAAAAAAAAAAATAATGAAAGTCATCAGACAGTTCACTTCTTGAGATAATTTTCTTTTCTGGCTTAGCTCATGCCCCTAATGGGAAGGGAAGTTTACTGCAGGAGGGACTTAGGAAAAAGTACTTACTGTTTGTCAGGCACACCTCAGTGGTTATTTCCTTTAGTCCTCTTAACAGTTTTGTTGGTATTTATTACTCATGTTTTATAGACAAGGAAAAAAGCCTCAGAGAGGTTAAATGATTTGTCCCAGGTCATGCTGTTAATTAATAGCAAAGCCAAGTTTGAGAGCCGGGTCTCTCTGGTTCAGTCTCCACCCACATAAAGACAAGTTCTGATGTGTCCAGCCATTTTTGACATGCCACATATCCTGGATTCTCCTTCTGCTCTCCTGTAACTAGATCTCAGGGAAAATATCATGCTTTTTAGCAGACCAGGCCTAAAAAAGGGTACTCTTTCTGCTCTAATCAACAGTACCTACTTCTAGATATTCCTTGCAAATCTACCTTTACATATGGTAGCCAGATACCATATCGATTTATTGGACTAGTTAACAAATTGGCTCTGGGCTTTTTCTTTTATTTAGTTCATTTTCCTGTGGGATTTTGATATGTGTTTTTTTTTTGTTTGTTTTTTGGGTTTTTTTCACCAAATTTTCCTTCTGGACCCCAGTTAAAGACTTCCTCCTTAGATTTTCAACTCCAATTGAAAGCCAAGGTGAAAAGAATTTCCTTTATACAATAGCATTTGACCAACAGCAAGTACTGGCTAATGTCAGCACTTCCCAATTTCAGGGATCACAGCTACAGCTGGGACTTTATTTCTGGGAAGGGTTAGTGGGTTGATGCCAAAACTAGAGGTGTGACATGCTTATTAATCTCTTAGGACTTGGATGCATTGTTATTTTCTCTATCAAATCTCCCCCCCCCCCCCCGTTCTAGACCATTTTTATTGTTTTTCCTTAAAATGTCTTAATATGTAAAAATCTTGATAAGAATTTCTCTTATTTTCTTTATGATTGGTAGCTTTATCATGAGTATTAAGTCTTGTGATTAGGGTCATTTTTGGGAAGCTGCTGCAAATTATTTTGTCTTCCTCAAAAATTATAGTTTTACATTAAAAATTTTTTTAATTAAAATTTTTTTTTCTCCTCTTTTTTTTTTCCTATCAGTATTTCTTGATCACTTCCTATGTGTTTTGTATAGCACAGGCTGTTTGGTATAAAACAATGAATGAGACGTGGCCCCTGCCCTCAAGTGGTGGGGAGAAGCAGACATGAAATGACACACGACAGCACAAGTAGCAGAGACTCAGGTGCTCTTGGAATATACGAGTTACCAGCTATGCCTAGGAGAGCCAGGGAAAGCCATTCCTAGCAGAGGGAATATGACATGCAAAATGCAGTGTCATGACAGGATGTGGCATGTTTTGAAATGGAAAGTTCAGTGTGACTAGATGTAGACTGAGTTGGATGAGGTGGCGAGAGATAAGGGTGTGGAAGTAATTGGGGCCCGATTATAAAGGACTGGCACATTTAAATTCATCCTGTAGATAACAGACAGCCACCAGAGTTTTTTGAGCCGTGGAACAACAGGATTATTATTTTTCCTTTAACTTTTACCATGACTTGATCCAGAGCTTGATATGACAGAATTGCAAGAAAGAGAATACTGTACGGCATTATTAGAAGTGACTAATTTAAAAGCATCCAGGAACCAACCTTACATCAGCATCTATTGCTGGGCCAGTTCACTGCCTGTCTATCTGACTGTTACGTTTGTTGTCTTAGAAAGGTAATTCTGATGGCCACGTGGAGAATGGACTACAGTGAGGAGAGACTAGTGCTAGGGAAATGATTTGGTGGTAGGAGGTATCCAGTTATAACATACACTTAGCCATGTGAGCCAGCACTCCCACTCTAGGTATTTACCCAAGAAAAATGAAACCATATGTTCACACAAATACCTTTACGTGAATGTTTATAGCAGTTTTATTCATAATTGCCAAAAATTGGAAGCAGCCCAAATGTCTATCAGCTGTTGAATGGATAAGCAAATTATGGTCCATAAAATGGAATACTACTGAGCGGTAGAAGGAATGAGCTACACTACTGATATGTGTGATAACGTAGATAAATCTCAAACGCACAATGCTGAGTGAAAGAAGCCACTCTCAGAAGGCTACATACCATGTGATTCCATTTATTTGACTTTCTGGGAAAGGCAAAAATCAGAGCAGTGATTGCTGGTGGATGGGGAGGAAGGATTGACTGCAGAGTAACAAAGGGAATACAGTATTTGTGATAGAGTTGTTCTGCATATTGATTGTGATGGCAGTTAAATAACTATACATTTGTCAAAACTCATTCAACTTTATAATTTAAAAGGGTGAACTTTATTGTATGTAAATTAGGCATCAATACATCGATCTTAAAACAAGAAATCATGATAGGTGGATGAACCTTAAAAACATGCTAAATGAGGGAAGCCAGACTCAAAATTTTGAGTCCATACTGTATGCTTCCATTTATATGAAACTCTAGAGTCGGCAAGACTGATGTCTGGTGTAAGAAACAAGAATAATAGTTGTCTGGGGGTGTGGCAGCAGGGAGCCGGGTATTTACCAGGAAGGGGCACGAGGGATCCTTCAGGGGTGATGGAAATGTTCTGTGTGTGTTGATTTGAGTGTGGGTTACATGGATGTATCAAGACATAAAATCGTACACTTAAGTTCTATTTCATTAAATATATGAATTTTACCTCAAAAGGGAATGTAAAAGATAGGCTGGATTAAAGAGAAACAAAGAGGGAAAGAGATCTGATAACGTGTTGGATTTGGGAGGTGGTGAAGAGAGCGTGTCTAGCCTTGGAGACTAGTGCATGGGGTTTTCCAAGATGAAGAATAATGGGAAGCCAAACAGGTTTCAGGAGAAGATAGTGAGCTGTGTTTTGTTGAGGGTTGAGTACCCATGGGATATCTTAGTGAAGATGTCTGGAAGGCATTTGGAATTATGGATTTGGTGTCCAGGAGACACTTGACTAAAGATGTAGATTTGAATGTCATCATCATAATATTAATTGCAGCCGTGAGAATACATGAGCTCACCCAAGAAGAGAAGTAGAATTGAGAAGGAAGGAGACCTGAGGATGCTGCCCTGAGCAAACCTACCAGTGACTAACTGGGCAGAAGAGAAGGAATGCAAAAAGGAGAGAAAGGAGGAGGACAATCAGAAGAGAGCAGTGTCCTGGAACCAAGGGAGAGGAAAGTTCCAATAAGTAAAGGGTGGTCAACAGTTTCAAATGCTTGGACTTAAAGCAGCAAGGTGGTCTTTGGGGATCATAGTGAGAATAGTCAATTATTAAAGAGTGGCAGCAGAAGCAAATTGTTGTGGGCCGGGAAGTGAATAAGCATTAAGAAAGTTAAGGCAGCTAAGCGTAGATTGCTTTCTCAAGAAGCTGCTTGAAAGAAATAGGGGCATAAGGGCGCTGATGTAGAGTTACGACGTGGAGTCGGGCTTCTTACCATTCACTAGTCAGATTTTCAAGTTTGTTTTGATTTGTCTGGGGGCTGAAGAAGGTATAGCTCAGCAAGGAGAATTTTCTTGAGGAGACATTGTTGAATAAGGTGGGAGCAACAGTCCTTTGAAAATATTTGCTTTTCTGTCACAATGAAGACAACACAGAGGAACAAAGAAAGTAGCTCTCAGAACTGGAAAAGCCCAGCTTGCCTGTGCCTTTTAATGAAGGGAACACTGGTGTGTTGCATCCTGGATACTGAGTTTTTGAAATTGCAGACACTGCTGCTAAAACACACAATATTAAAAGGTGAGGAAGTTTAATATTCTCAGTACACCTGTTGATACTTTTTACCCTTTAAAATCTTTAATGTCCACAGAAAAGACCAATCGTAAGTTAAAAGGGTCATTATAAGGACTCTAGTAGCCTGCCAGGGACCCAAATGATTCTGATTAAGCTGAGTTGATTGGTTTAAGAGATGAACCTGATACACATGCTCTCTTTTTCACCCCAATCCTCTCCCCCAGTTCCAGCCTCTCAGGTGAGCTGGGCTTTGCATTATGTTGTAATGCTATCACATACCCCACTCTCAAATGATGGTAGATCCAAGCCTGATAGTGTGTACAGACGTTAGAGTCAAAGCTGATTTTGAGATCGTTTAGCACTGGTGGATTTTATCCACCTGAGTGAAAATTAAGTTGCACTGTAAAGGGTGTTTTTCCTCTTTGGGTCGTTTTTTTGTTTTTGTTTTTTTCTTTCCACTTACTTTTCAGACTACTGGTTCTCAGCCTTTCAACTGAAAGTCTTGAAATTTGCTCCTTAATTTGGGAGATAGTTAAGTAAACGTGTCAGCTGCTTATTGTGAGGTGTTTAAATAATGGGTCTTATTGATTGTTTTCCTGATTTCAGTTGTGTTCATTTGTGTCTGATTCTGCAAATCTGATCAATATGTGAATCAGTCAGTATTCTTACCCTATTCCTTATGCTATATTATTACTAGTAATATTACCACTTTATGAAATAGTTGTGGTATAGCTGTGCTTCAGCTTTTAAAAACTGAAGAAAATGTCATTTTTCTGAATCAGACTCATGTTATACTTTCTCTGCTTGTGTAATGTTAACGTGGACTTGTAGTTTTTACAATTAGGTTTTTCCTTTTAAATGCCTTCACTAGTGCTATATCACAGAAACATTCTTCTCAGATTAAAAGGGGGAATATTGTATGGCATGACTGAAGATTAGGTAAAATATTCAGAAGAATGTGCTGGCCATAAAAGCTATGAATGTATTACCCAAATAAGGTAGGTGAAGGAGCTTTCTTTTCTTTACACCTTTAAAGTGTAGATAATACATGATTTTTGTGTAGTTACATGAAGGTGAATCCTATCTCAGACTCTCCTATAGTTTGTGATTATTTTTGCGAATTAAGTGGAGTCCTAAATAAGTACTTTGGGAACCAACTCCTCTATGCAAACTTTTCCTGAGAGAGAACTTGAATATGAATGTTTACCTAAATTTATTTCGCATAAATAGGAATTCTGGATATAGGTTAACTGAGCATACAGATATTGACAAATGGTGATTAATAAAGAGGATAAGGGAAGGCAGAGGGTGCTAGTAAAGTATCAGAGAGAGAGAGGATTCCCCTATGCTCTAACAGTGTATAAAAGGTACTGTGGTAAGGAGAATCCAGGTCTCTACATTCCCATTACACCGGACTCCCATGTTCTAGAAGAGAGTCTTTGGCACCATCTTTTAAAAGCGTACGTTTGTTTTTCTATGTTTTTGAGATTGAGAAATGGGAAACTCCTTCTTGAAGAAATTTGTTTCAAAATGAATTTCTGGAAAATAGCTGGTTATGTTCCATGGGTGTGAGCTGTGTGACCTGTGACCTCTGGTCAAACTGTATGGAAGCTAGTCTTTTCTCTTGGACAGAAGGTGTGTGTAAGCAGTTTATCTGAAGGATGTTTGGGAATGGGTGGGACTTCTGAAAACCGGATGTGTTGATGTATGTATACCAGGGAGGACTGTGGCGAGGGCCTCATTAATAATAATAATGAGAGTAAAGGTTGCCAGCTGAGGTTCCGAAGTTAACCTCTCATCCCTGCATTCTGGGAGGAGAGCCTGCTCATGGTTCTGGCTGTGGTCTTTGTGACAGTTGCGGACTTAGGCGACAAGAATCAGTAAAGAATCCGGAAGCCAGGGGAATTTGCTCTCTGGCTCCCTCCCTTCTTACGACTCATCACAGTCCTGCTTGGCTACCACTGGCTCCCTCCTTTCTCTTCTGTCTTTCTGTTTTGGGCCAGTATATTTTCCTTTCTGTCTTCAAAGGGGAATTGAAACCATAGAGGGGAAAGAATAAATATGTTTTATGCTTGGATGTCCTCTAGACCTGGGTTGCGAAAGCCAGGTCTTGGTTCAAGGAAGTGTGATGGGAAGATCCTAGAGAGAGGCCTGCAGTAGATTTTCCTGTTTTCAGAGTGTGGTGGGGAGAACAATGTAGAGCAAGCCCAAAGCAGCATTGATACTGGATGTACTTATTTCATTCCTTTTCCTAACATTTTTTTGTTGTTGTTACCTTTCTACACAGCAGCAGAATCATGCTTGTTAACTTCTAGAGTCAGGTCACTTTGCGTGTAGAGCCCAGGAATGTCAACAGAGTGGATGATAGGAACAGTGGGATTTTATGGCATTCTTTTCTGATTATCTCTAGAACTTGATTCATTTCTCTTAGACTTGAAAGTTCTCTACTTCTACTACCTCTTGATACTCAGCAAGTTTCTAGGCCTTTGCTGGGAGTTGATTGGATTGAATTTTCCACATCTTTATTTGGGTGTGACATGGAAAATGATCTTGTGTATTGTGTTATGTTGTATTTCTAGAACTCTATGGCTTTGACGTGCTTATAGATTCTACTCTGAAGCCATGGTTGTTGGAAGTGAATCTCTCCCCCTCTTTGGCCTGGTAAGTAGTCTGTTCCATCAGTTAGAAAAGGACAAACCTTCAATAAGAAGCACTAAAACACTTACTTTTTTTTTTGTTTTTTGTTTTTTTTTGGTGGAGGGGTTATTTCTCTTGGCACTGGGAGATTTTTTTTCCCTTCGTTATTAGATTGAGGTGACTAGAATTTCTAAATTTGGGGGATTTGTGGTATATTGTCAGAGTCCATATTGCAGCCACGGACCCCTGTCTCACTAGTCAGTTTGCAGTCTCTGTTTACTGTCTTATTTGGCTTCCCAGGGATGCTTCTTCCATTTTAATCCCCAGTGCACTCCCTCTCGTGTTCTCTTTTTTTAAGCTTTGTAGGTGTTCTGCTAAGGGTAAAGGAATACATGAGATATTACCTTTCCTTTGTTACCAAAAGTTTATACATACTCTAATCCACATATACCGTGAAGGTATAGAGCTGGGCCTAGCGTAGTGTAGATAATATTTGGTCCTTTTACTCTCTGTGTCCTGGTATTATCCATCCAGGATTAAAGTCTGAAGACTTCAAACAATCTTTAAAAAAATTTTTTTAACCCATCTATTGCTTAGAAGAAGGAAAGAAACTTATTTTTCGATACCAGAGAAGATTCTGCTTCTATCTGCGGCTACAGCCAGAGTTTCTATTAGCTATATGCTTCTCTAAACAGCTAGAAAACCCTAGAGATTTATGCCAGAGACCACCCAGCTGCTGTATTTTTAACGATGAGAAATGTTGGCAAAATGCCAAGTAATCAAATCAAAACAGACTGACTACTTTGTAGGGTGGGGGTTTGGCTTAACCCCAATCCTAAGGTGTAGAGCTGGGTAGTGCAGATGCTTCAGATGTGGTGCTACACTTTGGTTAAGTCAGCGTTTTGCAGGCTTCCTGGCAACATACATCATATAATGTTAGAGAGCCCAGGATAAGGTGTTGGGTCCAGCAGCCAGAGGAATCTGGTTTCTGGGGGAATATCTCAACCCCAAAGCCAGCATGGCGTCACTGTCACAGGGAGGCCCTCCGCTTTCAGTCCATGATGTTTCTCTTTCCATGTGGGTTCGTGCTGCATCATCTGGTGAAATCTGGTATAACCTGTATTTCTTTTTGCCTTCATTTGCAAGCCTGCAAGCTTAAGAAGATTGATTTACAATGGAAAATGAAGCCTTAAGAAAAGTACAAAGATAGTCCAAGTTTCTTCTCTTGCATGTGAATGTGATTTGACTAGCACAGCAGTAAAAACTAATTTGAATGATGGGCACACTCATAGATGAGCATATTAAAAACCGGAACCACTGTAATCCACAGTGATAGTGAAGCAGTGTTCCTGACCTGTGCAGAATTTGAATTGCACAAGACCTTCTGGAATAAAAAGAGTGCAGCTCAGGGGATCAGCACCTTAGAGCTGGGCTTGCCTTACAGAGGATGAGTTTGACAACCAGGCTTTTATTTCTAGACTTTTTGCCCAGATTTCTCCGCCCATGGATTTGATGTGCTTTATGTGTTGCTTCTCATTGGCATTTGGTACCTTTGCTGTATCGAGGCCCATTAGGGGCAGCTACTCTGTTAACCTATAAAATTACCAATCGCTCTTTTCTTTCTCTGTTCTGTTAGTGATGCACCTCTGGACCTAAAGATTAAAGCCAGTATGATTTCAGATATGTTCACTGTTGTAGGTGAGTAGTAGCGTTTTCTGAAACCTCATATAAAAGTTAAGCAGAATATCCATTTTGTCAGGCTCTATAGGTGTTGCCAACTGGCAGTTCCTCAGCCATGCTGAATGTTTTGTACCAAAAAATTATATTTTCAGGGAAGTGTTTATATGTTTCTACTCCCCCTGGCTCCATCCTGCCCTGAGGCTGAGCCACAACTAGGGCCGAGACCTAATTTCAGGGGCACAGGAATTACGAGCTGAGTAAGGGAATTAAGCAAAGATCTGGAGAAAGTATATTCTGCTTCGAGCTGAGATAGTGAAACCCACTGAAGAGGCTTTGTTACAAAAGAGACTGGCTGTGTTTCTGCTAGGCAGTCTCTGTTGGTGTCAACATGATCTCTTCTGTAGTAGTTATAACTGAAACAGCCAAGGAAGAAATCCCTTTCTGAGTAGATAAGCCAAGACTTTGAGATGGAGATGGGCAGCCAAGTGGGTATGCTGCAGGTTTGGGGTTGTTGTTGTTGCTGTTTTACATCCTATAAAAAGACATAATAAAATACACTTGAAATGAACTAGTACTTGGTGTCCCAGCAAATGCTGTAAAACTTTGCTACCCTATTCTCCTTGGATGAGAATCTGCTTCCTTTTAGGAAATAAGTGAAATTAGCCCAAGCCTAATTTTTTAAGCCATGGATAATCTACAAAGCCCATTTTGGAAGTTGCCAATAGACCACCTCTAGCAGTTCCAGAAGTGGATCCTGTAACAGAACAAGACCCCTCACTTGCTTTTGGATTCTCCTGGTGAAAACAGCATTATTTTCCAGGCACCATCCAGGAAGCCACTTTGAAATACTTTGTCTTTATTAATGACTGTATGTTTTTAAATAGTGGTTTGCACTTTTACTCTGAAGTTCATCAAAAGTCTACATCTCTTTTTCCATCAGAATCACATTTCAGCTCCCCAACAAGGAAGACTGATTTATTTGCATATTTTCCTTTCTTGTTTGCTCCACTTGTGGTGGTTTGAAGTTCAAGTGGAGTATGTGTATGGGAGAGTCATGCCTAAACCTCTTAAGGATGGATCTGTAATATTTGTGACAGTAAAACTGAGTTTGTCCATCTAAAGGAAAGATGCAGCTAAATTGGCTAAATTCTTAGAAGGTGGCAGGTTTTAATATTTCCCATTCGCCATTCAGGGTTTGTGTGTCAAGATCCTGCCCAGCGGACATCAACCCGGCCAATTTATCCCACCTTTGAGTCTTCCAGGCGAAACCCTTTCCAGAAACTTCAGGTAAGCAAATTCAGCAACAGGAAGCCCCAAGGAGGCTTGTTGGAAAGCGGCAGCTGTTGTCAACGAGTGAGCTGAAGAACTGTGGTTGTAAGGTCACTTACAGCAGGAGAATTGGGGGACCATTCTAGACAGGAGGCATTTATATTCAGCCATGGCTAACAGCTTATGCTTTTAATGCTTTCAAACCAACTAACTCTCTGCTTTTTGTCTTTCTCTTCTTTTGGCTTTTTTCCCCCCCCATTATCTTTCCTTTTATCTTTCTCTCTCTTTAAAAATCACTTTGTTTTCTCAAATTGATATGCTCATAAATGAGGCACAGAAAGGGAGTCTACAAATTCCTCGTCATTACTCTGCTACATTCTTTTTTGATCTTCAAACTAGCTTCGCAGAGAAGATGCTCAGTTGAAATGTCTTCTCTGCATGTGATTCTCTTCACAAGGACCCTCAATGATCATGAGGTGTTGATTGAAGTTAAATGAGATAAATGCCTGCAAAAAGCTGTGCATGCATGTCTGAAACATCATCTGACCCAGCGTTACTCCAGTCTTTGTGTACCCTGCATTTTTGTTCCAGATAAACCCATCAGCTCATCATTCTGTCTACCCATTCCATCATCTGATCAGTCCCTGCCCATCTAGACCTGGCTAGTTTCCATTTGTGTTTCTTTGCCTTTAACATTTCTTCTTATCCAGAAGGTCCACTTTCCTCCTGTCTTCCCATCTAGTCTGATTACCTCACCTGCTCAGAAGTTTGGAGATCGTTTCTTATTAAATCCATTCCACTCTGTCATGACCTTTTCTTTTCATTGCAACATTATTTACTGGTTCTTTATTGCATTGTTTTGCATTCGTTGATTTGTTGCTTTTCAATTGTCCATTACTCCTCTGCTAGACTGTAAGCTCTTTGAGGGCAGAAACAGCGGCTGCTTCTCCCTGTCCCTCCCCTTTCCCTTACTTTGGCCCTCCTATGCTCCCCCTACCTCCACTTTTAGCCCTCCCCCTCTCCCTTTTTTTCTTCCCACTTCTCTTCCTTGTGCTTGCTGGTCTCATGTAGAGTACTGCTACTATGTTTGCTAAGCTTATGTACCATTATTTTTTCAGATAACTTTTCATTAGGACAGAGTTTGCAAACTCAAACGCCTCTAGGGGCTGCAGAGAGACAATGTAAAAGAGTAAACAGGGCCAGGTATGATACAGCTGAGAGTGCCGTGACTGCAGTAAACTGGGTAGTGCATGCTTCCTATCAAAAGGGCAGCTCTTTTGCTTATGTGCTCTAGCTGAGCATTGCCATGCGTGAGTGTGGGCCAAGTGTGGTCAGATCTTCCTACTGTCAAGAGAAATCAGAAATCTTATTTCAAAATACTGGCAACAAGAGTTCAATTTAAAAAATAATACTTTGCAGACGAACTATAGCATGCCCTTAGCTGGACTCCGTTTGCAGGCTGCCTGTGACCTCTTGTTTTAGAATTGTTCCCTGTCAGCATTAGTGCTGTGGTGGGGAACAGGGCAAACTATATTTTAAGGGGTGTTATCTTGGATTAGAAGTGAAACCGGGCAACCGGTTTCAACTTGATCAGTACATCACAGGTCAAGGGTTTAATTTTTAATAAGAAAATTGGAGGGTTAACCTAGGTGTACTAGGAAAATGAATTTAGGCAATCGCATTCCTTTGCAAATTGTCTTCTGCAGCATCTGTGGCAGGAGACACAGGATTGTGTATAAGGATTACGAATGTTTCTGTGCAGCTTTAAGAGAGTTTTTGCAAGTTTCACTCTAGGAGTAGCTATATGTCAGTCTTGGATGAATTGATCCCTTTTCGTAGCTTGCCTGTCAGCTTTTTTTGGTGACTCTTTGCAAATAGTGGAGAATCTATTCCCTGTTTGCTCTGCTAACTGGTAGGTGATGGCGTAATTTCATCTGTGGGCAGTCCACACAACACCTACTTAAAAGCCAAAGCAGCTATAGATTAGTTACATGTACTGTGTGAGACCATTTTATCAGGTAGAATAGTTAACTTCAGGATCTTCAGTATGTGACAGTAAGATTGAGTTCTCAGTGGTAAGAAGGTGAAACTGGAATGGTTATACCTCAGAAGAATGCAGTGAGAACAATAATAAATGCTCTAATCTTTCCAGTGCAAAATATAGGGCTTTGGCTTTTGCTCTCTTCTTGGAGATTATGTTTGTCTTTTTTATATCATAGATGTAGGAGTTGGAAAATATAGGCATGTTAGGAGAAGATAAGGCTTTATTCCATTTTTCTGTCTTTTATAGCGTCCAGTATCTGCACAGTTTCAGTCATCAAGCACGAAACAGGTAAGTTCTGGATCGTTTGGAGACTTCATTCAAGTTTTCATCTCCATTCCCCAATGGAAAGCCTTTTATAGCTTCGCTGTTTCATAGTACATATTTCATGCACCTGCTTTTTAAACAGTTAATAATGCAAAATAGAGTAAGTGAAAATGAACGCACAGAGATCTTTTCAGATGTAGTGTGTGAGAGTAGAGGTTGCAGGAATTTATGAATCGTCTTTTTCTGATAGTGATTATGCTGTGATGAAGGCAGTTGAATTTAAATGATGCACAGAGTTTACAGGCATATCTATTGCTTTGACCAGATATTCCAGAAAAGAAATATCACAAGTAACCTTTCATTTGTTCAGATGTCTTATGAAACAGACCCTTGTCAGTAGCTTAGTGTTGGAAATGTTTTCACGTTGGGTATTCGTCTGTATTTGAGTTTTTTAACAGATGACTTTTCTTATATGTAGTGATTTGCAGTTTTATGAATCTTAGAAACTCTGCCATACTTAGTGTCTCAGATGCTGCCTTTAAAATAAAGACAAAATATTTTATCTCAGTCTCTTAATGATCAGCCTTTGTCCTTTTTCTCTTCTTGTTAGCAGTACGTGAGATAAACTGCTGCTTTCTTCCATGCAGATTTTTTTGAACATCTTTTGAAGTGATGCGATAGCAATGAGAGTACTGCTTCTGCTATTTGATGCTTTGATATGAGTGATGTAGATGTTCTCATCCATAAGTGTGTCACTTGCAATTATTAATTCTTTAGTAAAACGCTCCAGTATATTTATTTTGGCATTTGTACTCTCTGATACAGTTTCTGGTAAGCTTGGAAGCTTGAATTATAACTTTCTTAGCTACTATTTTTGATAAAGTGCTTTACATGGTTTATATGAATCCAAGAAATGAAAAAAAGACTCACTGGCTGTGATGTCTACTATTTGGTAACTGATTAGTATGGTCGTGTAATACAAGTTTTGTTGTTTAGTTAGTAGAATTCAGAACTCTGTCATAGGGTTTTGTATTTAGCAGGTACCTAAGTGTGCAAGCTGCTCTCCGTGGCAAACAAAAACACAAAGCAAAAATCAAGGCTGTTGACTTCAAAGAGCTTACACTCTAAATATCTCTTGACCTAGCCTATTTAAGGAGAACATTAAAGTGCTGTTTCATAGCCTTCTGAATTTGACTCCAAAGAACTGTCTTTGATATGGAATTCCAACCTTAATGTTCCATTACTCATTTTAGCTCTATTCCACCTAGCTCCATTGCTTGAATTGCCATAACTTGTGAATAACCTGTGGACGAGCAAGGCCTCTCCTTAGTGGTTATGTATTTCAGCACTGCTCATGTGACACAGGCTTTCTGGCTTTATGCAGCCAACCTTAAACGTATTGAATTCTTCGACTCTTATTGTCCTTTGCAATGTTCTGCCTTGTCCCTGTCTTTCTGTTAACGAAACACTCTCATATCCACAGTAGTTTCATCAGAGCTACATGAAAAAAGGAAAGACTCTCTGCTCTGGCCATTCAGACTGTGTAAACTTTTCTTTTTCTGATGCTGTCAGATTGTGAAGTCATAGTTTTTTGCTTGTTGTATGATGATTCCTTCTTAATCCATTATCTCTTTCTGCATTTCTCCCTTCCCTTGAGTGCCTGTGGTTTAACATTTTTCACTCACCAGAAATTACATTTGAGTGTTCAAGCAGGCGGGTATGGTTTTATGGAAAGAATGAGGACTTCGAAGTCGGATAGACCTGAGTTCAAATTTGAGCTCTGCCAGTAACTGTTAGACCTTGGGCAAGTTCCCGTATGTCTCAGGCCCACTTCCCACATCTGTCAGATAAGTAGTAATACATACATGGCGTTATGCTGAGAAAGGAATGATCACACATAGGTAAAATGTTCAGGATAGTTTACCCTCAGATGGTTAGTCCCCTACATACTTTTGAGTCCTGTTTTGATTTTCCTTTTTCCACTGTCAGTATCTGGTGTTATTTTGATATTCATTTATCTAGAGTCATGTCTTTTCACATTTACTATCATCAACAAATGCAAATCAACCCAAGTAATTAATTAATTAATTAATTATTCATCCTCCCAGATATCAGTACAGATTCTAAATAATGCTTAATCAGTACCCGATCACTTCCTAACTTGATTCACTGCTACTTATCCTACGGTTGTGTCTTTTAACCGTGTTCAGCTTTTGTTGGTGTATTTTATTATTATATCACGATACTAAGTCCTGATTGAAAATATAACTTAAAATAGAAGTTTTATGAAATTTTCACAAATGCTTCTCTAAAATCCAAGGACATTAAATATATTTGCTCTATTCCCCTTTTTTGTTATTTTGTCCTAAATATCAAAATTTTAAAGCATGTTTTAAAATAAATAAAGCAGTTTCCATGCTATTATTCTTTATGAGCCCATTAAACTCTAAATGTTTATGGATTTTTTTCTTTTAATATTTGTTCCATACTAGGGATTCAAGTTAGACTTACCAGGCGGTAATCACCAGGAGCATACTTCTTACATTTTTGAAGACTGGTACCTCATTTGTTTTTTTCTAATCCTCTGGTACCTCCTCAGTTCTTCATGATTTTTCAAACATAATTGTAAGTGGTTTTGGTAAGTTTTTTTTGTTTTTAAAGCCAGTTCTGTTAATAACAAGATGCATGTCCCTCAGACCTGCCGACTTACATTTATTACAAATTTTCAGATGCTGTGTATCTTTTTTTTTACTGTAACACAAACCTACTTACTTGCTTTCTTTCCCCTTTCCCCCCTCCCCCCCCCCGGCTCCCCAATTTCAAAATAGTGTACTTCTGGTTATCATTATATTTAAGCCTTCTTTATCAGCCACTTTTGGTCTGTTTCCACCCAAATTTATTCATATGTGGTCTTTTTTGTTCATTTTCTTTCATTTGATAGCACTGATTCATTTTACTTTTTTAAACTTGACTTTTTATTTTCTGAGTGGCAAGATGCATCACATATAAATTGAGCTATTTCTAGTCCATGTGTTTTTAACACAGAATTCTAAACTTTATAAAATTGAATTGGGAGGTTTTTTATTCTTTGTATGTGTTCTTGGTCGAGCAGATTTTTTTTTTTTTTTTTTTTGCCCCTCAATTTTGATACCTTTTAGGATACCTCATCTTTTTTTTCATATTCTTCCTTTTGTCCAGTTCTCCTTACTGGTACTTGCCAGCTTTCTTTAGGCTGAGAACCATTTTTCTGATCCAACATCTGTTTCTTACTAATGTGCGTAGGGGCAGGTGGTTCCCTGTCTCAATAATTTCACATTCTCAGTCAGTTCTTCCCTAGCAATGGAGATTAGATGCGTATAGGTTTCTTCTCTGGGTATATTTCTGAATCCTAACTTGTACTAATGATAGTTTAACAACTTCGATGCATGTTGCGTGGCAGAATTCTCACTGAAACAAAGTCTGTCTGAGAACCCAGTAGTTTAAATCTTGTGTCATCTAGCCAGAGGCAATGGTTCTCTTTACGTTTAGAGGAGCTTTATTTCCTTAGTGTATTCAGTCAGTCCATTGGAATATGTGGATTTATTCTGTCTACTACCCAGAGAATATACCTGAGCTGATGTGCCCAAAGTCAAAACCACAGAGAATGGCTTGCATTTGAACTGTTTTGTTCTTGTTTTTGAAAGTCCTGATGGCCTTTCAAATCAGTCTGATTCCTTTTTTTTCTTTTGCTTTGCTCTTAATTTCCAAGTATCTCCTTGGCACTCATAAGCATTTCTGTTTTCTTTCTTTCTTTTCCTTATTATCCTTTCTTCTCTCCTTTTCCCTCTGCTTTTTCTCTCACCTGTGTCTATAATTCATTTGTTAAGAGCTCATTTCATTAATCAATATTGGTAGGATTCAGCCAATGGTCTAGGGTAGTAATGCTTTGTTGTTCCTGTATAAATATATGTCTCTGTAAACCAGTACAGCAGATATTGTGTAGATTAAAAAACTTCTCTCTAATCTCAAATTTATCGAAAAGTTGAGATTGGCAAAATATTTTTGACTTTCTAGTCTGATTATTTTCTGTTGGCTTCTCTAAAGACACAGGGAACCTGGGTGGATTTTAGAGAGGCATTTGAGATACCTAGACTTCAGGAGCTAGAACTTTTCATATTTTTCTCCCTCTCAGCCCTCTTTATAGTTGACATTGAAATAAATAGATGAAGAGATTAAAGGAGTTTCTAGCCACATTCTTTTCTTCTTCCCTTGGAGTTGCATTGACCTTTTCTTTGCAGCCTGGTGGTATTTGTGGCAATAAAAGAATAAAGCCATTGGTTTATGGGAGTTAACAGCTGGAGCATTCATCTAGCAAGCACCGTTACCCCTCCTTTTTCTAACCTCCTAAATGCCCCAGCCAGGAGCACCTGCTTGAATTCCTACACACCCCACCCAAATAGCCCTAATATAGGCACATGGTGGCTAGAATTAGGACTGTGAACTGTGAGTAACAAAATAGTTGTTGTGAATGTGTGTAGGAGACAACTCTTTGAAAGTGACTGGGAGAGTTTTGAAGTGCTAATTCATTGTTTGGGGGAGCAGGTTTAGATCAATAGAGGAAGATTGCAACATCATCATGATAGTCTCAATCTCTGGAAGCCAGGAATATCATTCTATCACGAAGCAGTTTTAAAAACATAAATAAAGCAAGCAAACAAAAACCCTAATAATAAAAAAGCAAACAAGAGACTGAACAACAAAAACAAAACAAAAAGACAAAGCAAAAAAAATTTTTTTAAAATGGAGGTGCTCATTAAATGTTATTCAATAGTGACTTGATCCATATTCTTACAAATATGACCATTTTTATTCATAAAACTATTCTGATAGGGAATAACTCTTTCTTAAAATGTTTTTATTATTAACCTTGTAATATAATCAGCATTTTAAAATAACATTCTTTCTATTCTAAAATGCTTAATCTTTATTTTTATTACATCACTAAAATGAATGCTTACTTCATATTCTCTTCTTTCACAATTTCAGAGGACTTTAAAATATTTTTAAATAGTGTGAGGTGATAATGCAGCTTGACTTTGGAGGATTTACTGCCAGTGGCTTTCTGATCACAGCCGTGCTGTCACATGTGAGGTAGATGTCTTTTTAGCAAACAATAAGTAGTGTGTGAAAATGACAAAAGTCCTCAAAACATCCATTGAATATTTTGACTTTTCCAAATTATATGCTAAATAAGAATTCATACTTTAAAGGTTTTTAAAAATGATTATGTCACTTATGTTGATTCCCTTCCTAAATCTTTAAACATTATTCTTCTTGATTTCCCGGTCATCCCAACATGTGCTATATAATGTATTTCTAGAGATTAGAAGGGAGTTAAATTTTTTCCCAAAATCCTCTGCAAAGTTTGATTCTAACCATGGTTGATCTGTGTGTCAGCACATTATTCATTTATTTATTTGTTCAAAAAATATTTACTGATCTTCTACTCCATGCCAAGTACTGTTCTAGATGCTGGAGATACCACAGGAAAAGCTAAAGAGATTAAAGTTCCTACCTTCACTTGTTGCTTGTATCTGCTGATTTCATGGTTTTTCTTCTATGGAGTTGCCTATGAGAAAACCTGTGTTTTATAACTCCATGCTAGCTTTGAAGATTAGTATGTATTGGTCTCCCTTATGTCTAAAGGTAAAGCCACTCATGGTTACTTATGTATAGGTGTGTATTAGTCTACTTGGGCAGCCATAACAAAATACCATAGACTGGGAGGCGTAAACCACAGAAATTTCTTTCTCACAGTTCTGGAGGCTGGAAAGTCTAAAATCAAGGTAGGTTTTGTTCTGAGGCCTCTTCTTTTGGTTTGTAGATGGTTACCATCTTGCTGTGTGCTCACATGACCTCCTTGTGCTTGCTCAGGTGGAAAGAGAGAGAGAAGGAGAGAGAGAACAAGCTCTCTGGTGACTCTTCTTTAAAGGGCATTAATCCCATCAGACCAGGGCCTCACCGTCATGTCTTCATCTAACTCTAATTACCTCCCAGAAGCCCTCTCTCCAAATACCATCACCTTGTGGGGCTTCAACATATGAATTTTGGGGCAACACAAACATTTAGTCCATAACAATGAGTACTGCTGAAAATGTCAAAAGTTAGTTGTCAAGAAGCCTTTCCATAGATTGTGGATACAAAGAGAAAAGTAAACAGTGGTTCCTGACAATAGGACTTCTTCTGTCTGGTCAAAGTTACTTCTAGGACTCTAGAGAAACAAATTACACCCCCCATTTCTTGGATTATTTCTTGTGCTTCCTACTTGGCAGATTTATTTGTCTTATTTTATCAGTCATCTTTTTCAATAATATGCTTCATGCCATCTGACTTCCTTTGTTACCTTTATATTTCTCTGCTCTCATAACGTCAAAATCTCTTAAAACATTTGTTCTCTGACAGCCTTCCTGATCATCATTCAGATGCTGAAGTAGCCCAGATCATCTTTGGGGACCCATAAGGAACCTGACCCACTTGGCTGCCTCCTTGGAATACCCAAGGCCGTCATCCTAGATCCAGTCTGTTGAAGTTCAGCAACTGCAGTGTTTCTCAAGTTGTAGCCTTTGCTCACAACTCTCTTCTGTGTCACTGATAACTCTCATCTCAATATTTCCCCCCTCAAGTTCTAAAACATCCCACTGTCCGACTTTTTCATCTGTGACATAATAGATCGCTCCTTGTTTTTCTCTCTTATGTCTTACTTTTCCTAATTTTCCCTCCCCAGTGCTGAAAAGAATATAGTTACTTACTGAAATAAACACACATTTAATCTCACATTGAGGTTGTTTTCAGGTTTTTTTCCCCATATCTTTCAAACTATTAGATGTACTCTAAAACCAAGATTAGGAGTAAGTATGAGCTTACAAAGCCATGTGGACATCTTTCTTTCTTTTTTTTATTTGTATCTCTCTCAACCCATAGTGTTTTCCTACTATTCTTTTTTCTCTTCTCTTCTTTGAGTTTACTAGCTTTCATCTATTTCCCAGGGTTTCAGGCTAAGAGATCAGTTACAGAAAATGTGCTTTGGATTTGAGCTTATACATATTATGAAACATAATGGTGTTGAGGGACTGACTAGAGGGAAGTGAAGAAAGATGATGAAAACGTATTTTTGTTTTTCTTTTTTCTTCTCCTTAGCGTTCCCGTCCACTCTCTGCCAGTGATGCAGAAATGAAAAACCTTGTGGGCTCAGCACGGGAGAAGGTGCCGGGGAAGTTAGGTGGTTCTGTGCTTGGTCTGTCAATGGAGGAGGTAAAGATAACTCCGTTTCAGGCCTTTGTGGGTTAACAGAGGGTTCAGTGAAAACTAGTGAGTGATTCATGATATTCATGACCGACTCATATCTTACACTGAACGTGGGAGAAAAAGCATCTCAAAAAACAGCATCTGAAATAGAATTAATTTCTTCCTTTATGCTTATTTCATATTCTCGGATCATAACTCTCTTCTTCCTATAACCACATGGATTACAGTTTTAAAATAGGTCCTCATTTTATTTTATTTTCTCTTCCTCCATGTAGATCAAAGTTTTACGGAGGGTGAAGGAAGAGAATGATCGAAGAGGTGGATTTATTCGCATATTCCCTACATCAGAGACATGGGAAATATATGGGTGAGGTGACTACCTTTTTTTTTTTTAATCTGTACTTCAGGTCAAGAGAATTGGATTAATTGTGATACAGTATCATCATTGCTCTCCACGTGGTGCCTTTCTTACTTTTTTTGGTTTATTTATTTATAACAGTATGAATATTACCCAATCCTGCATTGTTCCTCCCTTTTTTCTAGTCCCCTGCTTCCTTCCTAACTAGTCCCCTAACCCGGGGTTAGACACTGTCCTAAATTTTGTGGTTATCATTACCTTGATTTGAAAAAAAAAATTGTTTTATCACCTATATGTGTGCTTAAACAATGTATATTTTTAATCATCTTTGAGATCAAGTTTACATGCAGTAAAATGTATCCATTTTAAGTAAGATGATGAATTTTGACAAATATATACATCAATTTAATCACCACAATTAAGATATAGAACATTCCATTATCTCCAGATGTCCTCTCATGCCCCTTCACAGTCAGTCCCCCTCATTACCCTGAGCCTCAGACTTCTACTGATTTGCTTTATATCGCTACAGTTTTTCTAGAATTCTATATAAATAGAATCATACACTATACATTTCTCTGTATCCGGATTCTTTAGTTTGGCATAATGTTTCTGAGAATTGTCCGTGTTGTGTGAAACAGTAGTAGTTCATTCCTTATTATTGTTATGTACTATTTCATTGTATGAATATAGCAAAATTTGTTTATCCATTCACCTGTGTGGAATATTTGGATTGTGTCCAGTTTGGGGCTGTTATGAAGACAGCTGCTATTATGAACATTTGTGTGCAAGTCTCTGTGTGGATATATAATTTTATTTCTCTTAGATAAATACCTAGGGGTGGGACAGGTGGGTCATATGAAAAGGAATAAGAGAACCATTTACATTTTACCATTGATGTATAAGAGTTCCATTTGCTTCCCATCCTTGCCAACATTTGATATTGTCAGGATTTTTAATTTTAGGCATTCTAGTGTGAGTTTAGTGTTTCTCTGTAGTTTTAATTTGCTTTTCTCTGATGAGTAATGATATTGATCATTCATGTGCTATGGGGCATTTGTGTATCTTCTTTTTGTCCATTTTACATTTTAAGATTTTTATGTTTTTATTATAAAGAACTCTTAATACAAGTCCTTTCCCAGATATTTACATTATAAATATTTTCTCCAAGTCTGTGGCTAGCTTTTTCATTTTTACAACCGTGGCTTTCAAAGAACAGAAGTATTAAATTTCAATGAAGTCCAATTGACCAATTCTTTTTTAAGGTTTACGCATCCTGTGTTTTCTATCTAAGAAATCTTGACCAATGCCAACTTCACAGAGCTTTTTTCTTTTGTTTTCTTCTAGAAGTTTGTAATTTTGGCTTTTATATTTAGGTCCATGATATATAATTGATTTAATTTTTATGTGTGGTGTGAGGTAAGGGTTGACGTTCACTTCCTTCCATATGGATGTCCATTTGTTCCAGCACTATTTTTTGAAATTATCTTATTGAATTTAATTTGGCATCTTTGTTGAAAATTAATTGAAATATATATATGTGTCTGTTTCTACACTTTATTCAGTTTCACTGATCTATGTGTTTGTCTTAATATCTGTAGCTTTATACTAAGTCTTGAAATTACGTAGTGTAAGTCTTCCAACTGTGTTCTTTTTCAGAATTATTTTGACTATT
Source organism: Hippopotamus amphibius kiboko (assembly GCF_030028045.1). Lineage (NCBI taxonomy): Eukaryota > Metazoa > Chordata > Mammalia > Artiodactyla > Hippopotamidae > Hippopotamus > Hippopotamus amphibius. Next base: position 161,211,264 of record NC_080189.1, read on the forward strand.
TTGTGTCCTTTGTATTTCCAAAGAAATTTTAGAATTTCTTTGTCAGTTTCTACACAGAAGCGTGCTGACTTTTGATTGGCATTGCATTGAACATATAGATTAATTTTAGGAGAGTGGATATTTTAACAATGTTGAATTTTCCAGCCCATTGAACATGATACATCTCTCCATTTATTTAGGTCTTCTTTGATTTCTCTTATAGTAGTTTTCAGTGTAAAGTTCTTGAACACGTCAAACTTATTACTTAGTATTTTATGCTTTGGGGTGATATCGTAAATGTTATTTTTAAGAGCTTTATTGAGTTATAATTGACATACAGTAAGCTGCACATATTCAAAGTGTACAGTTTGATAAATTTTAACATATGTATATGTCCATGAAACTACCACCACAATCAACACAATGAACTCATACGTCACTACCAAAAGTTTCTTTGTTCCCCTCTGTAATTTCTCTCTCCTGCCCCTCTTTTCCCTTCCCTCCCTATTCTTGTCCCCAGGCAGCTACTGATCTGCTTTCTGTCAATAAAGAGGAATTTGCATTTCCTAGCATTTCATAAATAGAATTCTTTGGTTTTTCTCTTATTTGCTGGTCTTCTTTACCTGGCAAGATTATTTTTTGATTTATACAAGTTATAGCATGTGTCAATGGTTTAATTTCTTTTTACTGTTAAGTGGTATTCTATTATAGGCATATATCAAAACTTGTTTATCCTTTCATCTGTTGATTAACATTTAGGTTGTCCCTAGTTTTTGGTTATTGTAAAGAAAGACAGTATGAACATCTATATAGAAATTTTTATGAACATGTGCTTTCATTTCTCTTGGGTAAATACCTACTTGTGGAATGACTGGATCATATCATTGTATATGTTTAACTTTTTAAGAAACTGCCATATGGTTTACCATTTTACATTCCTATCATAAATGTATGAGAGTTCCAGTTCCTCCACATCCTCACCAAGAGTTGGTGTGATCAGTTTAACTTTAGCTCCTCTGGGAGATATGTAGTGATATCTCATTATGGTTTAATTTGCATTTCCCTAATGATTAATGATGTTGAGCATGTCTTCATGTGCTTATTTGCTGTTTGGTGATAAAATATATTGCCCATTTTTTAAATGAGGTTATTTGAGGTTATTTGTTTTCTTATGATTGAGTTGTGAGAGTTTTTTATATTTTCTGGATATAATTCCTTTATCAAATGTATGCTTTACAAAGATTTTTCCCCCCAGTATGTTACTTGTCTTTTTGTCCTTTAAACAGTGTCTTTTGAAGAGCAGAAATTTTTAATTTTGATTACATCCAATTTGTCCATTTTTTTCTTTTAATTACTGTGTATCTAAGAAATATTTGCCTATCCCAAGTTTTCTTCTATTTTTTAATAGAAATGTTATAGTTTAAGTTTTAGATTTAAATCTGATCCATTTTGAATTAATTTTTGTATGTGGTATAAGATATGGATCACAGTTCTTTTTTTCCCAGATGGATATCCAGTAGTTTTAGCACCATTTTTTGAAAAGACTACCCTCTCTCCATTAAATTGTCTTTTCACTTTTGTGGAAAGTCACTGTGTGGGTCTATTTCTTTCCTGTTTATTCTTCCCCATTGATCTTTTTGTTTTTGTGCCAATACAGTACCTCACTGTCTTGATTACTGTAGCTTTATAAAAAATCTTGTTCTAATTTTGTTCTTTTTCCAGGTTGTTTTGGCTATTCTCGGTCATGTGCATTTCCATTTGGATTTTAGAATTAGTCAGTTTCTACAAAAAAGCCTACTTGGGATTTTGATTGGGATTGTATTGACTCTCTAGATCAGAGAATTAACATGTTAACACTATTGGGTCTTCCAACCCACGAACAAGGTATATCTGTCTATTTATTTAGGTCATCTTTAATTTTTCTCAACAGTGTTTTGTGGTGTTCAGTGTATAGGTCTTTTACATTTTTTTGTCACATTTCTTCCTAAGTATTTAATATGTTTTGATACTATTGTAAATGGTTTTATTTTAATTTCAGTTTCTGATTGTTGCTAGTATATAGAAATATAAATGATTTTTCCATATTGATCTTGTGTCCTGTAATCTTGCTAATAAACTCACTTATCAGTTATTGAAAGTTTTTGGAGATTCCATTGGATCTTCTACCTAGTTGAAAAGGTTGCCTGTGAATAAAGACAGCTTTCCTTCTTTCTTTCCAATCTGGATGTGTTTTATTTCTTTATTCTTGAGTGATTGCATTGGCAAGAACCTTCAGCACAGTGTTGAATAGGACCAGTGAGAGCAGACATCCCAGTCTGGTTCCTGTTCTTAGGGTAAGCAATCAGTCTTTTGTCATTAAGTATGATATTAGTTTTATGTTTTTCATAGATGCCCTTTATCAGATTGAGGAAGTTCCCTTCTATTTCTCTTTTTGCTAAGAGTTTTTATCAAAAATGGATGTTGGATGTTGTCAATTGCTTTTCTGCATCTCTCAGCATAATCATATGATTTTTCTTTTTTGGTTTGTTAATATAGTGAATTACATTGATTTTTGGATGTTAAACCCAACATTGCATTCCTGAAATAAATGCCACTTGATCATGACATAGTAATCCTTATTATATATTGTTGAATTTGATTTGCTGAAATTGTATTTAGATTTTTACATCTACTTTCATGAGAGATACTGATCTGTAGTTTTCTTATAATGTCTTTGGTTTCATTAGGAGGATAATGCTGGGCTCATAGAATGAGTTGGAAAGTGTTCTAACCTCTTCAGTTTTCTGGACGAGTTTATGGAGAATAGGTGTTATTTATTCCTTGAATGTTTGGTAGAATTCACTAGTGGAACTATCTGGACCAGGAATTCAATTTCAATTTCTTTAAATGATGAAGGTTAAGGCTATATAGGGCTATTCAGGTTCTGTTTCTACTTGAATGAGCTTTGGTAGTTGGTGTCTTTTAAGGCATTTGTCCATTTCATATCTGTTGTATTTATAAGCATAAAATTGTTCATAATATTCACTTATCCTTTTAATATCTACAGAATCTGCAGTGATGTTACTTCTCTCATTTCTGATGTTGGTAATTTGTTTCTTCTCTCTTTTTATCCTATTCAGTTTCAACAGAGATTTAACAAGTTTATTGCTCTTCTAAGAGACCCAGTTTTCAGTTAGTTTTATTGTTTTTGTGGGTTTTTTTGCCTATTTCTTGTACATTGACTTCCCCTCTAATATTTATTATTTCCTTTCTTTAACTTACTATGGGCTTCATTTGTTTTTGTTTTTGTTTTCCAGTTTCTTTAGGTAGAAGCTGATGTCATTGTTTTGAGACCTTTATTCTTTTCTATATGTGTTTAAATGCTATAAATTTCCTACTAAGTACTGTTTTTGCAGCATCCCATAAATTTTGATTGTTGTAATTTTGTTTTTATTCTGTCTTTGGCTTATGGGTTATTTAGAAGTGTATTATTTAGTTTTCAAATATTTGGGAACTTTTCTAGAGGTTTTTCTGTCAATGATTTCCGCCTCTGTTGTACTCCAAGAACATACTTCGTGTAAGTTGAATCTTTTAAAATTTACTGAGACTTATTTTATGGTTCAGAATATGATTTATCAGGGTAAATGTAACATGTACATTGAAAAGAATATATATTCTACTATTGTTGGCTGGAGTGTTCTATAAATGTCCTATAGGTCAAGGGATTTGACAGTTTTGTTCGAATATTCTCTGATTTTACTAATTTTATCAATTATCAAGAGTCTGGTATTGAAATCTCCCACTGTAATTGTGACCTTATCAATTTCTCCTTTTGGTTTTGTCAGTTTTGCTTTTCATGGATTTTGGAACTCTTATTAGGTTACATCTGCATTAGATTTGTTATGTCTTCTTCATAAATTGACTTCTTTATTGCTATGAAGTATGTCTGTTTATCCTGGATAATATTCTTTGTCCAGAAGTCTATTTATCTGCGATAATATACCCACTCTAGCTTTTTGTTTGTTTGTTTTAAATTTAAGGTGTACAGTGTAATGATTTGACTTACGTCATGAAATGATTATCATAGTAAGTTTAGTGAACATCCGTCAGCTCATAGAGATACAAAGTTAAATAAATAGAAAAAAACTAAAAGAAAAACTAAAGAACTCTTAGGATTTACTCTCTTAACTTTCATAACAACATGTAGAAGTATTAATTCTATTTATCATGTTGTACATTGTATCCCTAGTACTTATTTATCTTCTAATTGGAAGCTTGTACCTTTTGACTGCCTTCATCTAGTTCCTCCTTCCCTCACCCATATCCACTCCAGCTTTCTTATGGCAAGTGTTTGCGTGCTGTATCTTTTTTCATTGTTTTACTTTTAATCTATCTGTGTCATTATAGTTAAAGTAGATTTCTGTCAGAGAAGGAAGTCCTGCGATTTGCTGCAACATGGATGAACCTGGAGGGATAATGCTAAGTGAAATAAACCAGACAGAGAAAAACAAATACTGTATGATCGCACTCATATGTGGAATGTTAAAAAAAAAAAAAAAAAACCAACAAAAAAAACCCAAGGTAGAACTCATAGAAATGAAGAGTAGAATGGTGGTTGCCACGGGCTGGGGTAGGGGAAATGGGAGATGTTGGTCAAAGGGTACAAACTCTCAGTTTTAAGATGAATAAATTCCGGGGATCTAATGCACAGCACGGTGATATGGTTGGGTTTAGATATGCCACATTACTGTTTGTTTTCTATTCGTCGAATGTGTTCTTTGATCCCTTTTTATTTTCCCCTGCTTTCTTTGGGTTAACTCATTTCTCCTGCCTCTTTGTTTTGTTTTTTTAAAGTGTAGTTGCTCTAGGGTGACAATATGCATCTTTTACTTCACCACAGTTCTCCTTAAAATAATGTTATACTATTTCATGTATAATTTAGAAATTTTACAACCAATATAATTCCATTTCCCCCTCCTGTCCTTTGGGCTATTGTGTTACATTTTATTTCTATATAAGCTATAAATCCCATAGTAAACATTGGTTATTTTTGCTTTGGACAGCTTAGGGAAATTTAAATATGAGGAAAAGTCTCATAATTCCACATTTACTACTGTTTCCATTGCGCTTCCTTCTTTTGTGTTGATCAGTTTTCTTATCTTGCATCATTTTCTTCCATCTGAGAAACTTCTTTTAGGATTTACTGTAGTGCAGTCAATTCTCTCAACTGTTGTTTGTCTGAAAAAGTCTTTCTTATATCGATACTTTCAATTTTGAAAGATTTTTTTTCAGTGGTTTTAGAGTTCTGGGTTGGTACTTTTTTCCTAACACTTTAAAAGTGTTCTGTTATCTTCTGACTTGCATTTTCCTGATGAGAAGCATTCAGTGATTCCTACCTGTGTTCTTCTGTGCATAATGTATCTCTTTTTCTCAGTCTGCTTTTTAAGATTATTTCTTTATGACTGATTTTCAATAGTGTGATTATGATGTATGCCTTGGTATCATTTTCTTCATGTTTCTTTACTTGTTGAGCTTCTGGTCTATGGGCTTATGGTTTTCATCAAATTTGGAAAATTTTTGGCCATTATTCAAATATTTTTTTCCATTTCCCTCCTCTTCTTTCAGAACTCTGGTTACCTGTTAAATTGGATGATGTACTATAAGTCTGGCTCTGTTCATTTTTCTTATACTATTTTTCTTTCTTCATTTTGGATGGTTTTCTGTTTATCTGTGTTTCTCAGTTTATTTATCATTTTATCTGCAGTGTTAAATCCTCTATTAATTCCATCCAGTTAAATGTTCAGTTCAGATATTTTTTCTTTTTTTTTTAAACTTTATTTTTTTTTATTAGAATGTAGCTGCTTTACAGTATTGTATTAGTTTCTGCTGTACAATGAAGTGAATCAGTTATATGTATACATATATCCCCTCCCTCTTGGACCTCCCTTCCAACCCCTGCCATCCTACCCATCTAGGTCATCACAGAGCACCAAGCTGTGCTCCCTGTGCTATACAGCAGGTTCCCACTAGCTATCTGTTTTACACATGGTGGTGTATATATATATCAGTCCTAACCTCCCAATTTATTCCACCCTCCCCTTCCCCACGTCTCTATTCCTGCCCTGCAAATAGGTTCATCTGTACCATTTTTCTAGATTACACATATATGCATTAATACATGATATTTGTTTTTCTCTGACTTCACTCTGTATGACAAACTCTAGGTCAATCCACATCTTTCTACAAATGACCCAATTTCATTCCTTTTTATGGCTGAGTAATATTCCATTGTATATATGTACCACATCTTCTTTAACCATTCATTTGTCAGTGGACATTTAGGTTGTTTCCATGTCCTGGCTATTGTAAATAGTGCTGCAGTAAACACTGGGGCCCATGTGTCTTTTTGGATTATGGTTTTCTCAGGCTATATGCCCAGCAGTGGGATTGCTGGGTCATGTGGTAGTTCTCTTCATCTTTAACTCCCATTTGCTTCTCTTTATATCTTCTTTTTCTCTTTTTTAAAAATTATTTTCATGATTTCCTTTAGATTCTTGTGCATATATTATGTTTATAGTAGCTGTTTTAAAATCTTGTTCTGTTATCTCTGTGATTTCTGAGTCTGTTTCTGTTGACTGATTTTCCTCTTGTTAATGAGTTCTAGTTTTCCTGTTTCTTCACATGTACAGTGATTTTTTTTAAATTGGATGTTTTAATTGGACATTGTAAATGTTGTATTGTTGTATTTGGATTTTATTGCTTCTTTAAAACCTGTTGAAAGTTTTTTTTTGGCCAAACACTTAAGTTACTTGTGGATCAGCTTAATCTTTTTCAGACTCATTTAAAAGCGTTTTGCTTAAAATAGCTTTTTGTTTGGGTCTAGGATAGTTCCACTACTCAAGACTCTTTTGGGGTGTTTGTTACCTGACCCCCATATTCAATGAGATCTATCCATTCTGGCTGGTGGGAAGTCAATCAATTGGCAGCCCTGTGTGAACTCTGGAAAGTATTCAGCTTAAACTTTCTCCTTAATGTTCTGTCCCCTGAACAGAACAGTTGCTCCTTGCACAGCCTTGTGAACTTTCACCTTATGCCTGAGTAGATCTGTATTCCCCAAAGACTCAATGGGTCCCTTGTGATGATTTTTTTGATTTCTTCTTATGCATAGCTTCTTCCTCTCCAGGACATTGCTCTGAAAACTCTAGCACTTCCTGGAACTTTGATCTCTGTCTTCCCAATACAGAGACTCCTGGGTTCTACTTGAATTCCTTCTCTTTCTGCATTGTCTGGAATTGCCTCCAGATAGGAAGGCGGAGCAATCAGAGGGCTCCCTTTATTATTTCCCCCTTTTGGGCAGTCCTGCACTGCCAATCGTTTAATGTCTGGAAACAGTTGTTTCATGGATTTTGTGCCCTTTTCTAGCGATTTATGGTGAAAGGGCAAGTCCTACGGCAGTTATCAATCAACTCATACGTAGAAACAGAATTCTGCTGTTGTTTGTATTGCTTTTGAACTTCTAAAAAACAATGGCATGCTCTATGTATTCTTCCTTTTTTATTCAATATTATTAAGGTTCATTTGTTACATGTAGCTAGAATTCATTCTTTTTTAGTGTTTTATTATCTTCTCTGTGTTTATACTGCTGTTAAATATCTCATTCTCTTGTTGATGGTATTTGACTTCTTTCTGGTCTTTTGCTGTTAAAGGCTGCTATGCTTTAAATATGCTTGTGTGTCTCCTGCGTATATATCTAGGAATTGAATGTATCTAGGACTGTAAGATATGTGAATGTTCAACTTTAAAAGATAATGCCAAAAAAAAGAAGATAATGCTAAATTGTTTTCCAACGTGACTATATAAATTTATACTCCTGTCAGCAGTGCCTAGAAAATCCTGTTGATCTGTATCTTTTCTAATATGTGGTACTGTCAACTTGTTACTTTTTGTCAAAATAATGAGTGGAAAATGGTATCTTATTTTGGTCTTGATTTGCATTTCTCTGATTACTAGTAAGATTGAGAGCCTCTGTACTTCATTAGAGGTAACATATTTTTCTTCCTCTGATGACTGGCTCTTGATCTAGTTGGGATATTGGTGTTCTAAGTAGAGTTACAACTTAGAGGAATAAAAGAAAGAACTAGTTTTTTTTGCCTGTTTTGTTTTGGAAACCCAGCTGTTCATAGAGAAATCTTTTTATCTTGCAAAACATTCTATCCATGTAGTTTAGTTACACCTTATAAAGACCCAGAAATTCAACAGAAAGATATTGCTTTGGCTTTTCAGCATTAGATAGACATTTATCTTTTGATATGTTTTTGAAGAGTTTGAATATTTGCAGTTACTAGAAAACATATCTTTTAATTAATGAAAGTGGAATCCTCTACTCTTGGGTTTTCAAGAGGCAGGATCCTAATCTGAGTGCCTTTTTCTAAGGAACCAATTACAGATAATGTTGGGGTCTCTTAGGGAATCCAATAATGATACCTTCCTTTACTGGTTTGGTTTTGAACCAGTTGAGAAGACAAAAGACTAAGATAGATGGAGACCAAAGTATTACTTTCCATGCTGATAAAGTCTAGGTAGGGAGGCCTGATTATATCTGTCTGCAAGCTAATGCACTTTCTGTTGACCCTCAGAATTGGACAGTTTTACATACCCATTTTTAGGCAAGGTTAGACTGAGCTGTGCATCAGGAACACCTGATCCTGTAGAAGCACCAGAGGATATATGCTTCCTAAGGAGAGATTATCTCCCCAGAGAAAGAAGGGAGAAGCTTGTTGCATTTTTCCTAAATCACCAATCTAGTAAATCACTCCACCTCTCCTGAGACCTCTGAGAAAATTGGAAGAGAGTGCTAAGAATTTTAATCTAATTGAGTTATCTTCATGTAGCCTGGGAAAGATGTATTTACCTGCTAACAAATATGCCTTTTTTATTAATATATATTTATTGAATGTCAACAAGTATCTAGCACTATGCTGGGTGCTTTGGAGTATGAAACAAACATTAGATGGGATCTCTGTCCTTTGAGAGTTAGCAGTGTGATTATGGTGAAATTATTTATATATGTAATAAAAATAGCTCATATTTGTATAGCTCTTTAATTATAATGTACCTTTACATATCATGGTTATTCCCATTGTAATGATAAGGAAAATAAGGCTCAGTAAAGTAACATGACTTGTCCACAATCATGCAGTGAGACTTGATTCAGATATTTTGACTCCAGATCCTACTTCTCCCTGCTGCATCATGCTGCTTTCGGAGAAGAGAAATTCTACTCTATTAGACAGCGTGTGACAGGTCCCTCAGGCATATGGTGAAGGCGGAGGTAGAAGGCCAGGACAAGGATATCTCTGTAGACTTGGAGCAGTCATACCAGGGAAGGCTTCGTGCAGCACAGTGGATTTGAGCTGCTTCTTGAAGGGTGGATTATGGATAAGTAGAGAAGGTGTGAGGAGAAGGTGTCCAGACAGAGGTAAAAGGATCAGTGGGAGGTGTGGTGTGGGAGGTGTGGTGTGAGAGGCTTATAAGGAGACTTGTCTGACTGTACTTCAGGACCCATGTTGGGGAACTGTGTGGAGAAAGGGTGAATGAATTAATGGTATAGATGACCCAACTTTTGAAATCTTAGAAGAGAAAGTGTATGCCTCTGGCAGTTGGCATCAAGGAGCTATTGAAAGCTCCTGAGAAATAAGATGATTGAAACAGTCTGTCAGCATTTTCATGCCTTTTATGTATCTCCCACTCCCAGCTTCATTTGACCTCCTTTTTGCTATGTATGATTTTTGGTGGCAGTTTTATTTTTGTTTTTTGGTCTTATTTTCTGAATTTAGTATATCAGCCTTTATTAATCCAAGAAATCTGACTTTCCTTTCTTTTTATTTTCTAATTTAAGTCCTCTTTATTTTCATTTTACTGTATTTTCTGCTATTCTAATATTTTATAATATTAATTTGAGCAACTATCTTCTCCTTTGTCACTTTAGAGACCGTAGTTTTATAGAAACAGTATATAAATAACCTGTCACTTTTGTGTTTTTATTTCTATATTTTCCCCTTCAACTAAGCTTTAAGAAATAATCAGTTCCTGTTTCTGTCTTTCAGGTCCTACCTTGAACACAAGACCTCCATGAACTATATGCTGGCAACACGTCTCTTCCAGGACAGGTGGAGATTTGCTAATCTTATAAATTTAGTAGGACTAGATCACAAAATTAAGAGAAGGTACATGCAAAAAAAGAAAAGAGGCTTTATAAAAGTCCTCAGTAATATCTGATAGAAAGAGCCTTACAGAAAACACAATAATATAAAACCTTATTTTTTCAGAATTCATTAACTCTCAGCACTTTGTAATATTTCCAGAGCTCAAAGTAAGCTGTAAAGATCTTTAAGCAACCTTAACACATACCCTAAAACTTTTCCTTCTTAAAGGAAGGCCCTTACTCAGGGCCTTTTTACTTTAGACACAATTTAACAGGCGTGATTGTCTGTTTTTCTAGACTAGAGGAGATTAGAAGGATCAGATTAGGAAAGGTGGAGGGGAGGTAATTCACAAAATAAATACAGTGAGAGTTGTAAGAAATGACAACTGATAACCTCAATACAAGGGAAAATAGGGGAGAAATGATGGAAAGCAGACATTGGAATTCAAATAGCACAGCAGTCAGGGACTGCTTAGTCCCACATACTTTTGTTGCCCCTGAGACATAACTGCATTACAGTACAGTTCAGTAATTGACTAACAAGGAACATTAGTTGTTTAAAGAAATATGTATTATTTTCAAGGTACGTGTGCTTTTTTTGTGGGATTCTTAAAAATAGATACCCAGATTTCAGCCATTTCTTGTAATTTCATTATCCGTTACCAGGAACTATATGGGATTTCTAGTTTCTCTCTGTAAATTTGTGGTTATTACCATTGGTTAAATAATTATACTGTGTAGCTTCTAATGAAAGAGATCTTGAGATTTACTTGGAAGACACAGAAGCTCAATTCTTTATATATAACTTGGTCGCAGTCCCCCACCCCCACCTCCTCCCCGGAAACTTTTACAAGGCTTCTTTATCTTTACAGTTCAGACGTTATACCAGGATGTGTTCTGGTGTGTTACTTTTCATTATTTTGCTTTTGCAGTGGATGAATCCTTTCAGTCCGAAGATTTAAGTCTATTAACTGTGGGAAATAGTCCCCTTATGCTGTCTTTCCTCTCCTTGTGGAACTTCTGTTAGATGAGATTTGGATCTTTTGCTATATCTTCCATATTTCTTTATTTTTTTCTCATACTTTTGATCTCATTTTCTCTTAGATTTAAGTTCTTGGAGATTTCTTGAACTTTGTCTTCTAAAATTCTAAATTGATTTTCAGCCTTACCTATTTTGTTACTCAGTATCAGCATAGGAGAGGGTTATTTGATCTACTTTTTTTATTTTGGCAAGTATGATTTTAACATCCAAGTACGATTTTTTGCTTTCTGACTAGTTTTCATAGTTTATGGATGTAATATTAAATTGGTTCTGGTACCAATTCCAATGTGGAGGAGGCAGAGAGTTTCCCCTACAGCACCAAGCGGTTGCACCCTGCTGTTTTCCGAGAATTCAGTTCAGTTCTGACACTGTCTACCTGGAGATTAGCATCAGGTTCCACAGTTTAAGGGTTCAGTCCTACAAGATTCCACCGCCATAACTTCAGATGCTAGTCACAGGCCAAGGTGGTCACCTTTACTTCTGACCTACTGGCTGTATATCAGAGCCCTTCCCAAGACCCCTTTCTTGGGTGCTATTAATTTGCTAGCGCGGCTCACAGAACTCAGAAAAACATTTAACTCATTAGATCACCAGTTTCTTATAAAAGGATATAACTCATGAACAGCCAGATGGAAAAGATGCATAGGGTAAGGTATGACAAAGGGTACGGAGCTTCATGTTCTCTGCACGTGCACCATTCTCCCTGCATCTCCACATGTTCACCAGCCTGAAAGCTTTGAACCCCATACTGCTGGGTTTTTATGGAGGCCACGTTACATAAGCATGAGTGATTAAATTATTGACCATTGGTACTGAACTCTGTCTCCATCCCCTCTCTCCTCTCAGGAGGTCGGGGGATGGGACTGAAAGTTTCAACCCTTTCATCACAGCTTGGTTCCTCTGGTGACCAGGCCCCATCCTGAGCTGATCCAAGGGCTTTCTAAAAGTCACCTCATTAGTATGAGAAAAGACACCTTTACCACTCATCACTTAGACATTTTAAGAATTTTAGGAGCTCTGTGCCAGAAACAGGGATGAAGACCAAATATATATTTCTCACTATAAATCACAGTACTACAGGTATCTTTTATATCTCTCTGACTGTCATAATTACTTTCAAGTTCCTTTCTGTTTTCTTGCGCTGTGTTTAATTCTTCTGGATCACTTCTATTTGTTCGTCTCATTCTTTCTACTTTAAGCTACTATATTTCCTGAAATATCTGGTGATTTCTGATTGTCCAGTCATATTTATAAGTAATGGACTGTTCGCTTAGGATTGGCAGTCTGGCATGAGTTTCCTCAGAGGCTGTGTCAGTCTGTTTCTGAATTGACTCTGTGCTTGAGGCTAGATCTTTCCATAATTGAGCTTCCCACGAGGTAGAAGGAAGGTGGAACAGGCAATCTAGGAACCACCGCCAAAATTAGGAAGTATTTTTTAGTGGGGAGCATAGTGACTAAAAAGTTTGAGACGTAATAATATATGTGCTTCTTAACACATTCAGTAATGTGCTCATAGCAGTAATATGAAAAAATGTGTTATTTCTTCTTGTTGCAAAATCACACTTACACTACTGTGGATGGTCCCCTACATGTACATGATGCTAAATTTCAGGTAGAGGATTAATTTTTTCCCCATCCAAATTGGGATGTGCCCTCCCTGACTTCTTTCTTCCGGCTCCAGTAACAACTCCTGCTTATAAAGCATTCTAAAAACTTTGATTCAAAAAACATGATTTTCCCTGTTTAGCAAAGAAAGGCCCTCATGATTTACTGTTGCCTATCTTTTTAGCCTAATCTCCATTTTTCAGTACCAACCCATGGCCAATCAGACCATAGCTACTGCTCTTTCATGCCTCCTTATCCTTACATTCCCTTGGAATTCTCATCCATTCCCTTGGAGTGGCCCTCAGTTTATCCTGAATTCTTATTCTAGCTCTGTCCTTCATCCTCTTACCCAGACTAGAAGGAAGTTCTCCCAGCCCCTCTCATCCCTCCATCTGATTTAGATTCCCATATTGTACACACTGTATTATAATTGCCTGATTAGTAACTGCTCTGTCTACTTTCAAGTTGGCTTTTAAAAGTAGGTACTTTGTTATGTTCTTCTCTGTCAGTATCAGGAACCTACCATGTGGTAGGTACACACACACAAAAACATGCATTAGAAGAATGAAATTGTGTTTGTTGCAAGCCCTAACATCTTCCATTAAATCTGTTTTCTTCAATCTGAATTGATCTTTTCTCTCTTGCAAATTCCACTGTGTTACTGTCAGAACTACTTTCAAACTAGTTCTCTAAATCATTTCATTTCCTAATTGGTTCATTTTGTCTGCCTTTCCCGCCCTCCCCCATTCATCCCTCACTTACCCACCCTGCCCTGGCAAACAGTGCCGCACCTGCTGTCTCACAGCATGAGTAGTTTTAACCCTGGCTGCATATTAGTGACACTGTATTTTGTACCCTAGCCCATCCTAGACTGAAGTCTTATACTTACTAAAAGCTGCCCAGGTGATTGTAATGTGAAGCCATGATTGCAAATTACTGGTGCAAACCATTATCTGATTTTAAAAAGTTAGAATAATAATATTGAGACTTTCTGATAATAAGTTGTGACAGTATTAGGACATTGGCACAGGTAGAAGACATGGGAGGGAAAAGATAAAACATTTTGGTGGAGACAGATCTTTTACTCGATTTTTCTATAGATAGAAAATCTTGATATTGCTTGCATCTGTCTTTTTTAAAAATCTGTCTTTTTAAAAAAAAAAGGTTACATGTTGTATGATTCCATTTATATAGCAATTTTCAAATCATAAAATTTTACAGTGCAGAACAGATGAAAGGAAGTCAGAGGTTAGGTAAGAGGTGTGTAGTTACAAAAGGCAACATGGGGAGTCCTTACGTGATGGAATTGTTGTCGGTGGATACGTGAACCTACACAGTGAGAAAATTGTGCCAAACTTAGTATACACATTCACAAATGAGTACAAGTAAAGCTGGGGAAATTAAAAAAAAAAAAAAAGTGTCAAGTGTAAGGAAATTGAGTGAAAAACAAAAGCCAATTTAAACCTGAATGGTACTTACTTCCTGTGGTTAGACCCCCACTATAATTTAGAGACCATGAAGAACATGTCTTTTTTAAAGAGATTTTTTTGATTGTGGAAAATCTGTTTCTCATGAGCATCTTTTTTGAACTCCATGAGAATTGAGATTGGCTTCTTTCCCTAATACAGTTCAGTGCAAGAAGAGAGAACACTGCAGTCTGAGACCAAAGTTGTGGGTTCAAATTTAAACTCTTTAAAGCTCTGACATTGGGCATGTCACAGAATGATCTTATCCTGCTCCTTTTTTATAAACAGGGCTCACATTGTTCTTGTGAAGAATAAGTGTGATTAGATTTGTGACTAGATATACAAATGCAAGTAATTGTTAGAATTTTTCTCTAGAATTCATTTGTCCTCTTCCTTTTGTTTTTTATTGATCCTCCCTAAAGGTTATGGTACTCTGTTCTTATCTGAGCATGTTCTCAATTCATCTCTCTGCTTCTCATCTCATCTGCAAGATGCCTTCCCTGGCGTAATTCCATGTTAAATCTCTGTAGTACAAATCTCAGGGGAGAGAGAGAGAGAGTGTGTGTGTGTGTGATTGAGTGTGTGAACTCGGGAGAGAATATCTGCATAGTGCTCTAACCCACTTGTCCTTTCTACTTCTGTAGGGGAAACCCAAGAAGAAGCTTATTGACAGGAAGAACACGGTAACTGATTTTTAAAAGTTGAGAAATTCTTTCCATATGCATAATAAGTGACCATGCACAGACTAAGCAGGATATTTTATATAACCATTTCAGTTTGACTCAGCTTAAACAGTAACATAAAAATGTTTTTCTATTGAAGCACTATTCCTTGGCAACTTTTTACAAACTAAGTTTGGGATTTACAATTTTATAACTACAAATATGTCATTTCAGTGATAATAATAGTATTCTTCTTTGCCTGTGTGAGAGAGCCCAAAGTATTAATGAGATTTCAAGACCTGTCTCATGCTAAATTCAAGGAAAAGTTTATGTTTTGACCTTGACATTCCTAGGGCATTTAGCTTTGCACCTTATAGGACTGAGCAGAGCTGCTTCCAGTTTGCCTTGGAACTAAAAGTGTGCAAAATACCTGTGGCTCTTAATTTTGGCAGAGGAGAGAAAGGTCTTAGAAAAATGGCTGGGAGGGCCTTACTCAACCGAAGACTGCAACCAGAACAAAAACTCTTAACCCTAAATACACATCTTCTGTTTGAGAGATTGCATTCATCTCCTTTGTGCTATTTCTCTTTAAAAAGGAAAATGACAGTAAGAAAGAAACCTCCTATATCTAGCTTTTTGTTTTACATTTAAGAATGAAGATAAACTTGATTTTCTTACCCAGATCTTTTTTTTTTTTTTTTTTAGTTTTTTTTTTTTTAATTATTATTTTTTTGGGGGTACACCAAGTTCAATCATCTGTTTTTATACACATATCCCCGTATTCCCTCCCTTCCTTGACTCCCCCCACCTCGAGTCCCCCGCCCCAGTCCTCTAAGGCATCTTCCATCCTCGAGCTGGACTCCCTTTGTTATACATACCCAGATCTTTTGAAGCATAAACCTAATTCTTTAAAGAAGGAAAACGTGATTGCCATTTAATTTAGGGAAAACTGAGAGAAATCAAGTTTTGTAGCTTGTTTTCAAATGAAAGTCATGCTTAGCTTATAGATTTTCTCCAGTTATTAGTCAAGGAATATACTTCCTAGAGTATACTACTATAAACATGGAAATTAGAAAAAAAAAAACTTAAACAACAAGAATGTTTAAAGATCAGTGGGTTTTGTCCTTTCTTTAGGACATTTTATATTGCCATCAGTACGGGTTTTTTGGTGGTATAGAGGTATAAGCAAATAAAGGGCGGCATATGACAAACCATATGACAAACCTTAAGCATGAAACAAGCCTCAATACATTTAAAAGGATTAAAATCGTACAGAGTATGTTCTATGACTACAATGAAATTAGAAATCAATAACAATAGAAAATCTCCAAATATTTGGGAATTAAACAACACATTTCTGAATAATCCATGGGTCAGTGAAGAAATCATGAGGAAAATTCAAAATATTTTGAACTGAATGATAATAAAAATATAACATTAACATGTGTGGGATGCAGCTAAAGTACTGTTTGGTGGTGGGTGTGATTTATAGCTTTAAATGCTCGTATTAGAAAACAAAGGACTAAATCATTGATCTCATGTTGCATTTTATGAAACTAGAAAAAGAAGAGTAACCAAAAGTAAGTTGAAGAAAGGAAATAATAAAGGACAGATCAATTAAATAAAAGACAAACAATAAAGAAAATTAATAAAATCCAAAATTGTTCATTGATAAGATAGCAGAATTGATAAACTCTTAGGTAGACTGATCTAGAAAAAAGAGAAAAATACTAATTACCAATATCAGATAGGAAAGAGGGGCTATCACTATAGATCCTACAGATATAAAAAGGATATGATGGGAATATAATTAACAAACTTATTTTACTACTTTGGCAACCTAAATGAAATGTCTGAATTCCCTGTGGGGAGGGAACTCTTAGTAAAACTGACACAAGCTGAAATAGAAGTTTTGAGTAGCCCTATATTTAATCAGAATATTGAATTTGTAATGAAAACTTTCCTAACAAAGCAAACTCCAGGTAGTTTCACTGGTGAATTGTATCAACATTTGAGGAAGAATATACACCAGTCTTACACAAACTCTTGCAAAAACATAGGCAAGGGTACTTCCCAATTCATTTTATGATGCCAGGAAACTATGACATGAAAACATAACAAAGACATTTAAAAAAAAAATTATAGGCTAATATCTATATGAATATAGACACAGAATTTCTTAAAAGAATATTAGCAAATAGAATCCATCAGTGTATGAAAAGGATAACACAGATGACTAAAGTGAGATTTCCCCCAGTAATGCAAGGTTGGTTTAACATTTGAAAATTAGTCAATATAATTCACCATATTAAACAAAGGGAAAAAGCCAGATGATCATTTTATTAGCTAAACAAAGAAAACAAACCCCACATGTGTTGAACTGATGAAATGCAACACGTTTATGAGAAAAACTCTTAGCAAATCAGGCAAAGAAGAGAACTTCTTTAGTCTGATAAAGGCCTTCTATGAAAAACCTATTTCTAACGTCATATTGAAATAATGAAGGCTTTTACTATGATTAGTAATAAGGCAAGATGTCTGCTCTCACTGCTTGTATTCCCTTTATACTAGAGGTCCTAAGCAGTACAGTAAAGCAAGGGGAAGAAAAAGAAATAAAAGGCATACAGATTTGAAAGAGGTTAAATATCCATACTCTTAGATGACATAAAAATGTTAAGTGATACACAGAATAACATACAAGTGCACTTAGCAAGGTCTTGGGAAACAAGGTCAGTATACTAAAATCTATTGTTTTTTTAATATACTAGCAGTAAATGGAAAATGAAATTTAAAATTCCATTTATAATAGCTTTTGAAAATATGAAATTCTTAGGGGTAAATTTAACAAAATATGCTCAATGCCTATGTATTAAAAGCTCCTAAATATTACTTAAGAGATTAAAGAAGATCTAAATAAGTGCAGAGGTATGTCATGTTCATGGATTATTCATGTCTTATCACCATAAGACAATATCGTAAGTATTCATTCTCCCCAAATTGATCTAAAGAATATTCTAGTAGATTTTTTTGTAGAAATTGACTGTTTTTTTTCAATGTATATGAAAATGCAAAAGGCTTAGAATATCCAAAGTAATCTTGAAAAAGACCTAGAGTACCTGACTTAAAGAAATATTATAATACTATAGTAATCAAAACTGTTACAAATTGATCAATGGAACAGAATAAAGAGCCCAGAAATGGACCCAGATGACTTTAAACAAAAGGCCTAAAGTAATCCAATGGGGAAAGGAAACTTTTTAACAAATGGGGCTGGAACTGAATATCATATTTTAAAAAATGAACCTCAACCTCTGTCTCCCACAAAAATTAGAGATGATTCATAGACATAAACATAAAACCTATTACTATAAAACTTTGTAAGGACAATATCTGTGACTTTCGACTTGGCAAAAGTTTTTAGACATGACACAGAAAGCAATAAGCAAAAAGGAAAAAATGACAAGTTAGATTTCCTCAAAATTAAAAATTTTTGTTATAAGACGCTATTAAGAAAATTACTAGGCAAGCCATAGACTGAGTAAAGAGATTCATGAGACATATCTGTCAAAGGACTGGTGTATAGAAAATACAACAGACTCCTACAGCTGAATGATTATAAGACCATCAACCCAGTTACAAATGGGAAAATATTTGGACATTTGGAAAGGAAGATAAGTGAATAGCCAATATACTCATGAAAATGTGCTTTACAACCTTAGATATAAGAGACTTGCTAATTAAAATCATGAGATACCACTAAACATCCAGCAGAATAGCTAAAATTATGTCAAATCATTACATTGTAAACTTTAAATATCTTATACTTTTATTTGTCAATTATACCTCAGTAAAACGGGAAAAAAATGGCTGACAAAGGCAAATAGTGAGGATGTGGAACTAATGGAACTCTTATAAATTGTCATTGGCAGCATAAACTGGTACATGCACTTTAGAAAATGTCTGGCCGTTTGTTAGCCTAGAAAATTCCACTCTGAGAGCTTTACTCAGGAGAAATGAAAAACGTAACCGGAAGATGATTTTGTACAAAAATGTTCACAGCAACTTCATGATATTCCAAAACTGGAAGCAACCTCCGTGTCCAACAGGAGGGGAATAGGTGAACTGTGGATTACTCATACACCGGAGTGATCCTCAGCAGTAGAAAGAGATCCATACTGATATACACAACATGGATCAGTCTCAAAAACATGCTGAATGAAAGGGGACTTAACACAAAAGAGTTCATACTGCCCAATTCCACTTTTAGGAAGTTCTAGGACAGGCAAACTGAACATATGATGAGAAAATTCGGAACGGTTTCCTTTGGGAGTATGAGGGAGGGATTTACTGGGAAGGGACATGAGAACTTTCTGAGGGGATAGTAAAGTTAGAGTTTGAGGTACCATAGCTCTAGGTCTCATCAAATGGACATATGGACATTTACTATTTGGATATTTCACTGTGTGTCGTTTTTAGCGCACCAAAAATAAAAAAAGAGAGAAGAAAAAAGCTTTCAAAGCCCTATAAAACAAATATTGAACTCTAGATCCTAATGATTTGAGTGTTGAAGTGTTTAGGAGTAAAGTGCACTCATGTCTGTGTGCAACTCTGAAATGCTGTAAAAACTAGGTGGATTGGTTGTTGGATATATATGTGATGAAACAAATATAGTACGATATTCATTGTAGAAACTGGGTGGTGGGATATGGATGGTCACTGTATAATTCTTTAAACTTTCCTGTTTGTTTATATATTTCATAATAAAGTGTTACAAAAATAAAATGACATAGATACAGATAAAAGGTATTACAACTTATTTGCAGGGTATTCAGTTGCTTATTAATTCACAAGTATTTATGGTATATCAGGTGTGTGCCGAGCAGTCTCATAAGTATCACTGATCCAGTGAGAAACAAGACAAGCACCGACTTTGCCCTCATAGGACTATAATTCTGGTTCTTTGCCCAGCATTCCCTACCTCCATCGCTTGTAATAAGTTGTGATTTACATGTCTGTTCAGGGTTTCTTAGAAGCTTATAGTTGTTATTTTTAAATATCAGATTTGTTTTATTTTCTTTATTATTGAATTGGCTAAAAATCTGTTTTCACAACTCTGTGTGTGTGGGGAGGGTGACGTTCAGTTGTTGAGACTATGATAAACTGGGGTTGAACTATTTTTAAAGTTTACTAATTTGCTTCCTATTTGTGCCCTGAGTGTCAGGACCTTCCCAGTTCTTGGCTCAATTTCCTGCTCTAGAGGGGAGGCCTTCAAAATATTTACTATCTAGTCCGTCCACCCAGAAATCCCTAAAAGTCCTAAATAGACCGAAAGACACAGCCTTTCCATCATACTCAGAGACTGAAAACTCTCAGAGGAATGAGGATGAATTTTGACCTCAGAGGGGATACACTTTGAGTTCTGGAGAGTTCAAAAGAGAGAGAGGTCAGAGCCAACCAGTTAGATCTTAAGTTCTGGGTGTACAGAGCTGGCTGCCTGCTTTCCGACACTAATGTGGATTAGTGACCAAGAGCCCTGTCTCTCTTTGGTGACCTGGTTATCTCTGCCTGCCCTGTACTTTCCCCGGTCCTTGTCTGGATTGGGGCTGATTCCTGTCACTTCCCTAGTTTATGATTTATTTTATCTAATAATGCCTAATGTAGCTGCGTCCATCCCCTCCCCCCATCCCATTTCCCATCCATGATCTGATGGAACTTGGTGTTGTCCTGCATCTGCTGCCTTCCTTTGTGTGTGCCTCTGACCCTAACTCCTGACCTTGTATTCAACACCTGGAGAGTCCCTGCCACCTCTCCCCAACTCCTCTTGTAACTAAGTATCCTCCAAGGGAGAAGTTCCTCCTGTTGGAGTGCTTGAGACTGGGTGCGTCCCAAGGTCTTGGTGACTTTTCACGAAGGTGCTTTCCCTGTGGATCTCATTCAGCTCTGTGCTGCCATGTTCACCGATTATTAGCCATTCCTCTCCTCGTCTCAGCCTCTGCGAAATCTGAGTTTATTGAATATCGTATACTTCAAAAGAATACTTGTGTAATTGTAAGTTATAATGAATAAATAAAATAATAAATACACCTCTAGCCATCACCCAGCTTAAGAATTTAAAGTGTTATCAGTATCTCTAGTCCTTCTTAAGGCATAGGTGTTGGGTAGCACTTCGTGATCTCTGCATTGAAGAGTCAGCCAGTATTGTTGAATATTCAAAAATACTTAAACGTTGTCTTCACGTATATTTTTGTTCAGAACACTTAACAAATTCAGATAGGCCATTAGTGAAATTTTAATGTAGATTCCAGCATTCCCATTTATCTATCAAACATTTTGGAAATGACTAGAGTAACCATGCCTGGCCTGATATCATTACAGAGTTCTGTCAAGCTTAGCCTTGGAATAAAGGAGAGAACTTTCTGAAGGCTCTAGCTACCATGTTTTTTCCCATAGAATGGCGGTTGATGGAGCACCGGAACTGAAGGTAGAGAGTATGAATTCCAGGGCCAAGCTGCATGCTGCTCTTTATGAGAGGAAGCTCCTGTCTCTGGAGGTGCGAAAACGTAGACGACGGAGTGGCAGATTGAGGGCATTGAGGCCAAAATACCCAGGTACCTGCTGGTGAGCTTTCACCAAGCTCCATGATCTGTGTCCTGTCAGACTGATTTAATCAGCTTCTTAATTAATACTTACTGAATCAGAACTTTCTGATTGCATATGCTTACTTTTTCTTTGATATAGTCTTTTTCCTCTGAAACTTATTTCAAAAGGATGAGAAATTTTCTCACCTTCCATTCTATACTATTTGTATTGAAGAATATCCGAAGCACACACATTTTGGCTTTTGCTCTTACTCCAGCATCATTTAACTACCTGATACTTAGCTTAAGTTTAATGGAATCCTGAGCATTATTGTTTGGGTTTTTCATGATTAGGTATTAAGTCTAGTTCGTCCTTTGACATTGCTAAATGGTCTAAGTATTTTAAACATGGACGGGAAAGGAGGACTGTCTTTCTCTCCCAGAATCTCCCATGTTATAGATCAGTTTGTCACTGATGAATTGACTTCCTTTTTCTCTCTCTTTCTGTCGTTTGTTGAGTGCCTGTATCAGGCATATTAGTCACTGGGGTTTCACTGGCAAATAAAAATCTGTGGACCTTGTGCTCATACCTTCCAAGGCAGTGAAGGAGAAGGGTAGTAGATAAACATATGATAGAAAGATATTCCCCTGCTCTTTGTACCTCCATGAAAGGTGCCCTTCTGAAAACCTCTAACATGCTGTAGAGGTTTGCCTTAAGTTGTGAGAGAACCATTGGTATTATAATGAGAAACATCAACTCTAATGAAGATCATTAATAGGTTTTTAGAATATATAAGAGGGACATGTATGATGTTAATTTTGTGCATTATTTGTGGTCTGATTTAGAAATGGGTTTTTACTAAAAAGATAAAAGGAAGGTATTGGGAGAGAGGAAAATTTAATCCTTTTTTCAGCAACATGAGTGATTCTTCGCATTTAGTGATTACCCAACCAGCTGAAATGAATGTTAAAACTGAGACAGAGAGCGAAGAGGAGGAAGAAGTTGCATTAGACAATGAAGATGAAGAACAGGAAGCTTCCCAGGAGGAGTCTGCAGGGTCCTTTGGAGATAATCAAGCCAAATATACACCCTCACTGACCGTTATGGTAGAAAATTCACCCAAAGAAAATGCCATGAAAGTTCCTGAATGGAGTAACAAAGGTGAACAGTGCTGCAAAATTGAGACTCAGGAGCTGGAGCCTAAATTTAACCTGATGCAGGTTCTGCAAGATAATGGCAATCTTAGGTATGTACCTTTCCTGATTATAATAGTAAAACTGAAAACAGCTAATTTGTACTGTGTGCTAGGGTATTGTGCTGGTGGCTTTATAGCTGTTTTTCATTTCTTATGCACAGGAATCCTGTGAACTAATGGGTATTATCAAGGAGACTCAGCCTTAGAGAAGTTGCTTGTCCAAGGTCTAGAGCTATGATACAAGCCCAGGTCTCATTGGCTCAACAAATATTTGTTGGGTTTTAGCGTCAGTGACTTAAGAGCACAAGGTGACCGAGACAAGGAGCTCCAGCAGCTCATGGCTGAGTGTGGAGACGCTTAAAGAGCAGGGGCCACGACCCCAGTATGGACAAAGGGCTCTTAGGACACAGGAAAAGAAGTGATTGGTCTTGCTTGGGAGGACTGGAGAGACATCAGGGAGCAGGCAGTATTTGAACCAGGCCTTGACTGAGAAGTAGGCTTTCAGGATTTGGGAGGTGACAGCTAAGTGTGGGAGTGCTAGTAGGGGAAGTAAAGGCACAGAGGGGTGATAGTACATTCATTCAGTCCCTCGGCATATATTTATTGAGCACTTGCTCTGTACCAGGAATTGTGCTGGGCTGTATAGTGTTACAGTGGCGACCAAGACAGAATTGTGGAGCTCACAGTCTAGTGGGGAAGACTGACAGTAAACAAAGAAACAAGGTAATTTCAGGCAGTAAGAAGTGCCGTGTACACAATAAAATAGGGTGTAGTATTAGAATGTAAATGGACAGAACGTTTCTGTAGCTTGTGGTTCTTCGGGCATAGAGAGGTAACCTTTAAGGTGAGTCCTAAATGATTCAGAAGGAGTAAGTCATGTGAATATCGGGGGGCAGAATATTCCAGGCAGAATGGCAAGTATAAAGACCCTGAAATTGGAATGAGCTTAGCAAGTTTGAGAAATACAGGTAAGTGGTGTGGAGCTACATGGAGAGAAGGGTGCAGTAAGAAGTAAGACTAAAAAATTGGATGTCATTTGATCATAAAGGGCCATAGAGGAGCCTGGACTTTATTTTCTAGATGGATAATTTTTAAGCAGATGAGTGATATGGTCAGATCTTGATTTAGAAAGTAAATTCTGGTTGCATTGTGGAATAGTGATTGATAAGAGGAGAACTAAGGGTAGAAAGCTGAGTTAGGGGCTGTTAGAGTAGTCCAGAGCCTGGAAGATGGAGGCCCTGATCAGAGCAAGGGCTATAGAAATGAAGAGAATGGGATGGAGTTAAGTTAAAATTTAAAATTGATAGGGCTTGGTCCCTGTCGATGTAAGAACTCCATAGAGACTGAATTTTCCAAATTTGGTAACTTCGTGCTGCCATCAGTCAATATAAGGAGCACAGGAGTTGGTTTCATGATAGAAATAATGCGTTTTGTTTGGGACACAGTGAGGTGGAAGTGCTCTGGGGTGATGATCATGAGATAAGTGAAAATACAGCTTCTAAAGTCAGAGTTGAACAGAACTGTACAGCTTCAGTGTAGATGAGCTTGTACATTTCAGTTTAGTTCAGCAAGCATAGACAGGAGAAGAGGAAGAGAACTGAGGCCTGGGGAAAACCAGCGTTTAATAGTGAAGAGACCAAGAAATAGCTGTTAGACAGGTAGCTAAAAAACTAGGAGGAGGCAGTATGGAAAAGCTACAAGGTAAGAGTTTTAAGCTATAGGGTGCCTTAGGCAGCCCAAGTTAGGATGAGGCCTGAAATGACCTGGGGGTGGACTTAGTGAGTGGAAGAGAAATTGTGAGTTGAGGAAATAGGAAAGCTAGTGTGAACTAACTTTTTCAGAGAGGTTGAATGAAAATGAGTGAAATGAAATGAATGAAAGAAAGGTGAGAACTCATCAGAGAGAACAAGCCAAGAGAAAAAAGATTTGTTAAGGTAGGGATACTGGAGCTTATTTATAGACTAGGGGAAGGATTTGATGGTAAAAGAATTAGAGATATGGAAATGGATATATTGTCCTACAGGAAGGT
The DNA here is from genome assembly GCF_030028045.1 of Hippopotamus amphibius kiboko. Classification (NCBI taxonomy): domain Eukaryota; kingdom Metazoa; phylum Chordata; class Mammalia; order Artiodactyla; family Hippopotamidae; genus Hippopotamus; species Hippopotamus amphibius. The sequence goes on from NC_080189.1 coordinate 161,236,004, forward strand.
AGAAAGAGGCCCGTGGAGGGGTGTCTCTGCCTGTAAGTCAAAAAGAAAGCACTTTTGTGGGTTGAATGCAGTAGTTAGAAGTTAAAGAGGCAGGAAGTGTAGGCATTTAAGCATGTTGGCCTTTATTTTCTAAACTAGAGGTCAGTTCTTATACCGCAAGGGTAGAGGATGATATTGGTGTGTGGTTGGATGGCAGAGTTAAGGTTTGGACCGGCGTGTGGAGAATGAGAGTAATTACGTTAGTGGAGAGCAGACTGGGCTCTGTCAGAAGACTTGTCTCTGGCTTTTCAGTGCTCACCAACTGGCTATGTGACCATGGGCAAGTCAGAGTGCTTCTCTAGGCCTCAATTTTCTTTTCTGTTAGGCCAGGGTATGGGGTTAAACCTAGACACGTTTTTTTCAAACTGTGCTCTCTGAAGGGGAAAGAAGAGCCCACTGAAATGGAATAGAACATTTGAAAACTACTGGACTATATTCTAATGTCTTTTCCAGCAATAACATTCTACTTAGATGTTGTAGAAATAAATTAGTTATTCATTAATCTTACAGATCTCACTGTCGATGAGTAAACTGTTGTAATTGCAGGGTGTGTTAATGTAATAAATCAGTGGTTTTCACACTGTGCTCCCTGGAGCTGCCCATCATTCTGTGGGGCATCTCAGTGACTACTGAGGGATCTGGGGGTGGTCCCTGGCAGGAGTTCAAGGCTCCAGGCCCCAGCCCACTCGTTGTCTATTTTGTATACTGAGGATCTCCATAGGCTTTTATTTTTTAAAAATAGATTTCTTCTGTGTAAATTATTCTAGTTTTTTGGTTTGTTGGTTGTAGATTACTAGCTGACCAGTGTGCCGACCACCGTAGGGACAGCCCCAGGGTTAACATCCCACAGATCTCTTTAGTAAGGTTTATAGAGATGGAAAACTCAGTCCCTGTTCATTTGATTCATGACAATGATTCACAGCAACATGACGATTCAAATCTCAGCTCCCAAGCGATAAGGGGAATAATCAATAAAACTGGGTATTCTGCTATATGTGGAGGTGTGTGAAACATGCCATTTTTAGCTCACTTTACTGCAAGTGAATTTGTTGACCAAAATAGAAAGTCTTTTTTCATTTATTTTGACTTGAAAATAATTAGCTTATGGGAATGGTTGAGGGAAAAGTGGTATATATGGTCTTCAGAACAAGGATTTTAAGTGTTGTCCTTGGTGAAAAACATTTGAAAATATAAATTTCAAAATCATATTGTGCTCCCATAAACTATTCCTATTAATAACAAAGATGTAGCCTTATATTTCATGCTCTGAAGAGCTTGGAAAGCAGATCTACTCCCCAACCTGAGTCCTGTCCCTTCCAACACACACATAGAAGCTGGACGTAGACCCTCCTAGGATTTCCAGTTTACTCTGGACAAGTCCTTCATCCTGACCTTGGGGAACAGTGAGTAGAAAGCATTCAGTGATTGCATGTGTGAGGATTGTAAACAAAGTTTGTGTTGGGCCCTAATCTTCACTGATGTAATTTTGGCTGGCGTGTCAGAAGGCCAAGCAGCTGAAGTAACCAAAATCTCTCCTGAAAGAAAACAGATCTGCTACAGTTAGCAGCTGAAGTGAAAGTCATCAGTGTTTCTCTGGTACTTCTGTCTTCTAAATGATAGCTTGATCAGATTTCCTCGTTTCCAACCTAGACCACCAAGCAGAAATCAACCAGGTTCTTCCGTGATGTCGCTGAGGTGCTTTGTACTATACGTATGGAGTTCTTTTTCCCCTTGAGCATCTGGGCTCGTCCTAGCCTGTCAGTGCATCCACGCCAAACTCTGTTGGACCTCACTCATTTGTTCTGGGCTCCAGCCACTCCCGTCTTGTAGTTGAGAAAAGCCTGACCTTAAAATCTGGTCTCAAAAGTTCCTTTGCAGAATTTATCTATTTCCTGCTTTGGAGGCTTTTGCACACTTAGAAATGAGTTGCCATAGCAAAGGCCATACTTTTGTACTAACTGATAAGTAGGTTTTTAAGAGCCTCCAAGGCAGCAAACCCTTTTCTATATCAGTACAAAGATTCTTGTGAAAATTCAGTACTTTTCCTGTCCATTTCCCCAAGAAAGTTGTTTAAAAGTTCCAAAAGATAAAGTATAAGAATAGGAAACATGATTATCTATTCTTGTTTGATTCCCCCTCTCCCCACCTCGCTCATGGTAATAATGAGAAAATAAGTAGGATTCTCCAATTCTTTAAATAGAAAAAAAGAAATCTCATGTACAGGGTGGAAGTAATCTTTATTCAGTGACTATATGACGGGCTTCATTTTTCTTAGCCATCCTAATAGAAGGATCCTCAAAGGCCACTTTGAGAGAGGCAAGCATGTGTTTGGTAGGTGCACCATTCTGTCTCGTAACGGTGTGTTGTTTTGGATTTCTGTAGCAAAGTGCAGGCCCGAATAGCATTCTCTGCCTATCTCCAGCATGTTCAAATCCGCCTGATGAAAGACAGTGGAGGTCAAACGTTCAGTGCCAGTTGGGCTGCCAAGGAGGATGAACAGATGGTGAGGCTCTTCTTGTCGGAATCTTTTTACTTTCCCTTTTTCTCTTTTCTTTCTCTCCCTCCCTCCCTCTTCTTTCTTGCCTCCTTCCTTGCTTCCTTCCTGCTTGCTCTCTCTCTCTCTCTGTTTCTCTTTTTCTTTTATTCCTATACTAAGGTAAAGAACAGCGTACTTCTGGTGAAAGAATTATTCCACAGTACGGCTTATAGATTTCTCTTTACTGTGAAGTAAATCTTGGATCTGGAGCCATGTTCATCACAGTATGTGTTGAGGGCATCAGTTTACTTTATTCTGAAAGTGGAAATTGATGGCTCATTAGGTGTCAAGCCCATGCGAAGCTGTAGAAAAGAATAACAACTTGCAGAGTCCTTTCTCAAGCAGCTTCACATTTTATTAAGTCTTTGAGGTAGGCACTGTCATCCCCATTTTGCAAATGAGGAAACAAAGACCTAGAGAAAGGGATAACTTGCCTTTTGTCCTATAGCTCGTATGTGCTGAAACTGGAACTTAAACTCGGGTGTTACAGTTGTATGTTATTTGCTCGTGCACTGTTTCCATGGGTCATAAGGCGTTTATTTTCTGTCTGGAGGTGTCAGGTTAGCTCTTTGAAAGTCAGCACTCTATCATGCACCCTCTGAGAAGGTACCATCCTCCATTTTCATATTTTTTTCTTTACTAGTTGTCACTTTATAAAATTCTTAGATTATTGGAAACAAACTTGTGTAATAATTTTTACTGTATATTGGTTGCTCGACCTGCCTAAAATGTTTTTAAGTTTTTTTAAAAATTTATTTTATTTTTTATTTATTGGCTGCATTGGGTCTTCCTTGCTGTGCATGGGCTTTCTGTAGTTGCAGAGAGTGGGGGCTGCTCTTCATTGCAGTGGGTGGCCTTCTCACTGCAGTGGCTTCTCTTGTTACAGAGCATAGGCTCTAGGCACGTGGGCTTCAATAGTTGCAGCACGTGGGCTCAACAGCTGTGGCTCCTGGGCTCTAGAGCACAACTCAGTAGTTGTGGTGCATGGGCTTAGTTGCTGTATGGCATGTGGAATCTTTCTGGACCAGGGTTCGAACCTGTGTCCCCTGCATTGGCAGGCGGATTCTTAACCACTACGCCACCGGGGAAGCCCAACCTGCCTAAAATTTAATATACTAGCAAAGTTTTTCTTTTTGGATCAGAATGACAGGGAGCCTCAAGCTCTTTAGTAAGGTCAGTGCTTATAGAAGAAGCCACAACCCTTCCTTAACATTTTTAACCACAGGGATCTGTCATGGAAAAGAGAGGGACCTTTAAGTCTGAGAAAGCTGCATCCTTTGTCCAACTCAGTGGTGACCCTATTGTAATTTTCAGTTCTTCACATATAAGAGGTGTACAATGTGCCAGGCTTATTATAAAAACATGATGGATATCCCAGAAAACAACTTGTGAATTTAAAGTAGCCAACACAACCCAGAGATGAAACCTTGTGTGTTGTGAATAATTCTTCAACCATCAGTGGAAAATGTTAGCTCTGCTCTTTCCAAGTGGAAAATTGAAACTGCCTTTTTGAGAGTCAGTTTGTCTGCTCCACTGTGAAAAAATAATGTTTTAATATAACAGCTTAAACCACCCTATAGTAAAGACAGCAGAGTAGAACTATGAAATTCAACCCTCTGGTTATGAGACTATTACTTTATGTTGGAGTAAATTGGCACCAAAGGACAATGAACCAAAATCAAATTCAAGAAGGAAAAAATAGCTCAGGAGAGAATAACCATTGCAACTGCTGGCTTGGATTCAAACAGGATTTCTATGGGGCTTTTTATAAGAATATTTAGGATCATCACTGTAGAACTTAGTATCATTTCTTTGCATTGCTATTTGAAAATCTGTCTAAACAGCAAACCCTAACCCATTACCTGATGATTGTGGCAATGGTCTTGCTTGTATGGAAGGTAGGTGTAGAATTGCCTTTTCTGATCCAAGTTGGGTTTAGAGATTCTTTATCACATAATTCACAGAAGGCACATCAATAGAAGTTCCCCAAATCCATCATCTTCAGGCAATTTTACTGCATTTGGGGAGTGGGTGGGGGGAACTATCTTTCAGGCCCTTGGCCTTGCAAAATCTCTCTTTGAAGCTTTTGTGATATTATGAGTGGTCTGATTGGTATCTGTTCAGATTTCAAAACTTTTGCCCCCTATCTCAAGTGAGGTGTATCCTTCTACCCCTTAATGACCTTTCACTATGCCCTCCTTGCCAGCCCTAAGTCTAAAAGCACTCTATTTTGGGGGAAGAAAAGAAATAAAAAGCTATCGCCTTTCAAGCATAGTAACAGTTCTTTGTTTCCATTTGTCACTAAACTTTTTAAATCAGTAGTTTCTGCTCTTCACAGGTATTCTTGAGTATCCATTCATTTCTTAACCTCTTCTTTCTGTTCCCTTTACTCTGCTGAAAGTGGTTGTGGTCCTTTCCCACTCCAGCCTCCTGGAAGCTTGTGACATAAGAGCCTTCCGGCCTTGGCTTTCATGGCACTGTTTTCTCCTGGGTTTCTTTCTACATTTCTGATGTTTCTATCATGGTTTGTTGTTGTTGTGTGTTTGTCTTCTGATTCTTCCTCCTCTGTCCTATCTCTAAGTGTCAGTATTTCTGTATTCTTTCTCTCCCTTCTCACCTTTGATGACTTCATCTGCTCTCATGGTTTTAGTTTCTGCTACCTATTTCTTTCCCTAAGTGTCTTTCTCTGATGACCCTATTAGAAGTGATAGCTACACTTTGAAGTATTATAATACTATGTATGTATGAATTGTGGTACTTTTACAGCTACTACTTTATTACATAGTTATTTGCATACATACTTGATTTTGATTTTCCCACTGCTAGCTTATTAAAGGAAAAGGCTACTTTTGTTTTGTTTCATTTTGTTCTTGTCTTACTGCATCCTTGTTATACATAATATGTTAGCTCTGGGTCTTATTTGTTGAAGTGTATAGAATATCTCTTCTTATCTCTGTTGTGTAATCTCCTTGTAGCTTGTCTTCTGTTGCTTAAGCACAATCCCTTCTCTTTTCCCCCAATGACTCTTTAATTTATAGGAGCTAGTGGTGCGTTTCCTCAAACGAGCATCAAGTAACCTCCAGCACTCACTGAGGATGGTATTACCCAGTCGGAGACTGGCACTTCTGGAACGCAGAAGAATCCTGGCCCACCAACTGGGTGACTTCATCATTGTGTACAACAAGGTAGGTGGCTCATCTGTTAGTCTTGTGCTTTGGATTGCCACCCACTGTCAGAAACAGGCTAGAAGCCTCTGTCCAGCTGGGCGGAGAGCTTCTTCTTCCCTTCTAGCATCATCATGTGCTGTGTGTGACTGTTATGGGGAGCAGGACGTCACTCTTTCACCCAGCTGGTGTGAAAAACTACTTATTACTTGTGAAGGCCTGGAGGCCATAGTTCACTCTCATCCAGAGGCATAGTCCTTTTGAGTGCTGTTGCACCTGAGAGGAGTCCTGGGCTGTGTGAATTTCCATTGTCATTATTATGCCTAGAAACGGTGGTGAATTGACTGTTTGAGAGCAAATTTGAACTGTGGATTTATGTGACACAGTCTTCCTTCCTGAGAGAGTTATACTTTGTTCTCTAAAACATTTTAGATAGTGACTTCATTTTACAACGAAGCTCAGAAAATAGACTTTATCCAAGGGTCTTAGAATGCTTTAGAAATGTCATTTTGGGGTGAGGGGGGCAGGGATATGGTCATTTTTCAGAAGGGAAAGCTGAGGCCTGGAAATTTAAATAGCTTTTCTAATACGTGTGGAATGGTCAGTATAATATCAACACACCAAATCCATAGCTACGTAACTCCTCCAGCGCTGTTGAGAGTTTTGGTACATTTTATATAAGTGAAGCATTTACTCGGTTTGGATGCTGCTATAGGAGTATCTTCCAAGACCTGTCTTTCCTTTCCCTAATTGTAACAAAATACGGTGTCTCTGTTGTCATACTATTAAAACTTCAAGTGTGACCACAGACATTACCGAGCTGCTTTTTCACTGGGCTACCTCACTAAAAAGTAAAAACGTGATAAAAATTTATATTTATTCTGCAACTCTTACTTGGAAATTCTAAAATTTTTCATGAAATAATGGCATAAAATAATATATCAAACTTATAGGTGGCAAAAGTACATGGAGGAATTAAATGTCTTTAAAGACAAATTAACCTAAGAGTAGTGAAATCAGATGATGAAGTGTGCATTTATCAGGAATCAGTTTTATCTTGTTTTTCTGTGGGTTTGGGGACTGGATAGGAAACAGAACAAATGGCTGAAAAGAAATCGAAGAAGAAACTTGAGGAAGAAGAGGAAGATGGGGTGAATACGGAAAACTTTCAGGAGTTCATCAGACAAGCAAGGTAGAAGACATTCTTAATGAATAAAAAGTATCTTATTCTATCCTCCACACTGCCCCATTGATTCCCAGTATTCCCTTGTTTCTAACATGTGAATGTGAGTAAAATCACTCTTAGAAGGAGGAAAAGGGTTTCATAGGCTTGGGCTCTCCATATCTCAGCCAATTATTGGCTGTTGTCATGGTTTCACTTATCAAAACACTGCTGCTGGGCATCTGGGCTGTATTTCTGTTCAGCCTTCAAAGTACACACCACTTGAAGTGTTGAGGGAGCACTTCGGAAAGTTGAAGTTAGAGGCCTCTAGTGTTTACTGGATCTGAATTTATCCCTGACCTACTGATGCAGTGGAGATGACCGCATTTTGCCTACGTTGAGTGGGTTGAGGAATTGGCAGTTTCTCAGCACTGTGAGGGTTACGCCTAATTTATATAAAATAAAACAAGTCCTTCATGCTTAAGGTTAGCCTTCAGGGGTTGAAAATCTCAGCATTCAGCTCTCTATCTTGATACAAATTAGCCGGGTCATTTTGTCCATTTACAGTGTGTTTCCAAAGGAAAAGGTAATACAGACATTTAATTTTTAATTTTATAGGACTTGTCCTAGAAAGCTTTTTTTCTAAAACAAGAGAGTTGTACAAAACCACTAAAATAAAGGATAAAACATTTGTAAATCCCCCTTAATTAGTCTTCAACCATCACAGTCACAGTGGAGAGAAAAGCAGTAGAAAATCAACTCTTTGTTGATTTGTGGAGTTAAGTCAGGTGGTGGTTTATCGGCCCCCAACACAGTGTGATCTGTGTGTAATACTTTGTATGCACCTAACTGTAGCCTGGAGATCACGTGCTTAACCATACAGCAAACAACTACATCATTTTCTAGGAGTTCATAATTGTGCAATGTTATTTTGTTGACATTCTTGGGTCTTGAGGAATGTGATTGATAAAGCAGGTATAGAAACAAAGCAAGAAATAGTTTCTCACATAAACATCATAAAAATAGAAAAGAAAAATACTAGGTTATGTTCAGAAGATGGCTCTACTTTTAAAGTTAAAAAATTAATTTCTGGTTCCTCCTAGGGATCTTCAAAATCCCTAAAATATGAAAAAAGAAAATAAAAAATGACCTTTTAAGAAGTGATGGGTCTTCCTGTACCAGTTCTAACTGGATACTAAAAATTTATTTTATATACTATTAATCAATGACTTGGAGATAAAATATTTAGAGCATATTTACTACTGATTGTGGATCAAGTGTTGATTGTTGGAAATATGTGGTTGCATCAGTTCTTTTATTACATTTGGGGTAATGAATACCTTTGTCAGGGTTGGTAAATTCAAATACCTACAGGAGTCAGGCAGGAAAACATACATTATAAAGCAGGCAGAGGATAAGACAGGAGGTATAAAGCAGTTTATATTTTGACCAACCTTCATCTTTCCCTCTTCTATGAAGGGCCAAATAAAACACACTGACAGGCAGAGGCAGTTGTCCATTTGCACCCTCAGCTTTAGATCTTTATGGTTTCTTGAAGTACTTATCTGGTAGCCCTTTGCTACTTTGGGGTTTACTCTGAGATTCACAGGAGCAGTTTCCGAGGTTGTCATTACAGTGTATTCTGAAGATGGGATATAGGTTCTTTGTAATAATGCAGGAATATTTTGCTTATTTGAAGGCCACTTATCTGGAACATAGCCAGGCTCCAGGAAAAAAATACAGACGGCCATTAAGAAGCTGCTATACATTTTACAAAATCCATGCATAATATGTATATTGGAAGAATTTTTGGACCCTTATCTGTTTCCTTATACTTTCCATTTTGTGGATGTTCGTAAAAAGTGCATATAATTTCAGTATTTGAAGTGACCTAGAGACCATCTGGTTCAGTTTCTGTTGTATAGATGGTTAGGGAGATCTTCCTCGGTTACACCGGTGAGTTTCCTTATCTATAACAAAGTGGCTTCTTTAGCGAATATACTCCAGTTATCTAGAAGTGGGGTGGACAAACTGTCAAGGACCAGATAATAAATATTTCAGACTTTGTGAGCTACATGTAGTCTTTATAGCGTATTCTTCTTTAGAAATGTAAAAACCATTCTTCACTGGGAGCCATACAAAAACAGGCCGCTGCTCAGGTTTGGCCTACTGTCTATAGCTGGTCGACCCCTGATTTAGAACATAGCTATCCAATAGAACTTTATGTGTTGTAGCTACTGAGTACTTGAAATGTAGCTAGTGTAACCAAGGGAATGAATCTTTAATTTTAATTCATTTAAATCTAAATAGTCACAAATGACTAGTGGCTACCATACTGGACATGCAGATCTAGAAAATTCACTATGAAATGAATGAAACCTTGTCAATCTTTAAATTTTTCAGACTGCTTCATTTATATTCCTTTTCAACCATCTATTAATAGGGAGTTTTCATCTTCCTCTTCTTCAACTTACTCCATGTCCATAATAAAATCTGGTGGAAAGATTTTCCAGAACACCTTCCTGTGCTGACCATACTTTCTCTCCCCATTTCAGTGAGGCTGAACTGGAAGAGGTGTTGACTTTTTATACCCAAAAAAACAAGTCTGCAAGTGTCTTCCTGGGGACTCACTCAAAAAGTTCTAAAAACAGCAACAGTTTTTCTGATAGTGGGGCAAAGGGTGGTAAGTATGTTGGTTAATTAATGAAAAATAAGAACAAGGGAAAAAATGAGATGTGCAAAGGAGAACCAAAAATAATGTGTTGCCTAAGCACTGATGGACTCCAAGGTGGTAAAATTTTGCAGGATGGGGATGAGGAGGCCTTATATTTTACAGTGTGGGGGTTGGGGATGAGGAGCAGAAGAGGAACATGGTCTAATTTTTTTTTTTTTTTTTTTTTTTCATGAAAAGTAACAACAGAGAGCTGTTTTCAAGACAAGCTAACTAATAGCTAACATTTAGTTAGCACTCAAATTACTGTCTACTGGACGTGATCTTATTTTTTTACTTCCAAAAACCATATGGAGTAGTTGCTATTATAAAACTTCTCTACAGATGAGGAAACAGAGCTGAAAGAGACAGAGTAACTAGCTCAAGGGTGCCCTGCACCATATAGTAGAACAGGAATCTGAACTTTAATCTGCCTGACTCAAAGCTTCTGCTCTTAATCTCTGCTCTTCTGCCTCTCCTAATGATTATTTCTCACTCTTGTTAAGTTTTTTTGGTTCCTTCAGCTCATCAGCATTTGCATTTGGGCTAGGAGAATTCTTTGTTGTGTGGGACTATGCCATACCTGGTGGGATGTCTAATATCCTTAGTCCCAAGCCCTAAATGCTGCTGTCTTCCTTCAGTCATTGTGATAACCCAGTGTTCCCATGCATTTCAGAAATTTCTCACTGCTGGGGAACTCCATGATTGAGGATTTTGGAATTGATGTCGACCAAACTATCTAGCCCATGTCATATGATCAAAAAATAGCAGCGCTGCTCAGTTATAAACAAAGCATGGGCTTCAAGTGTAAGATTCATTTAAAATATAGGTAGAAGCCTAAGACATAGATAATCAATATACTAATTTTATAGTATGCTAACCACTAGATTCAAAGATGTAGACTTCTTTGCTACTCTTAAGGCTATCGTAGTCTAATGTGGAAAGAGCCAGGAAAATTGGTCATTTAAAATGTAGAGTGAGTTTCCGCAAGGACGCGGTATTAATGTTTTAAAAACTGGTTAGCTTCAGGGGCTAGTCTACAAAAGTCTGTTTAGCTCACTGTTTAATTGAAGTAGTGTATTGGTAGAAATGCTTCTGATTCCAGCTCTTCTGCGAGCTTTCCTAACTTATCCAGGTTCTAAAGCTAGTTTATTCATCTGTTCATTCATTCCTTCCCCATATTTTTAATGAACACATATTATGTATCAGACATTGTGATAGTTGCTAGAGATACAGGGACCATAACTGTCACAGTTCTTGACTTTATAATACTTATTGTCTGCTGGATGAAGGTGGGTGAGTAAATATAGGAAGAAGGTTGGTAGAATCTCTGAAAAGATCCTCTAACAGTGTTGGGGAAGGGAGACTGAGGAGTTTTTGTAATGGGGTTGGGGTAGGGAAAAGCATGCTGACTTAGGGAGATGAGGTCCTAACTTGGCATTCAGGTAGTAACTTCTCCCCTGGTAGTAATGGGGAAGCCCTAACAGCACATACAAGCGGCACCTATTTGTACAGATGGGTCCTCGGAAATTCTGGGGTTCATGTGTTAAGGACTGCCTTTACATAATAACATCTGTACCTAGCAATACCAATCAAAAATAACTAGAGGGGCAGTAGGAAGGCCTCAGTCAAGGGAACAACATTATGACACTTGATAGTATCTGGACTCTTTTCAAACATGAGCAAGCAAATGTGTGACAGTATTACCATTGCTGGTGGTGATGGAGAGAAGAGAATTTATGTCCTTAATTCTTTCATTCTGAGAGATGATCTGTAAAATGACCTTTCTTAAGTTTTTGTACGAACCTGGCCCTTGAGAAAGATTTTTGGAATATTTCTCTAAGTATATGATTAACTCTGGCTGTTCTGTTTCAAAATTCTGTAGTAGAAAAAAAAAACTAATTTATTACAGTGGAAATTTATTTTATTGGAGTGATTTTGTTATTGAATGTACTGACCAATCTATCTAATAAGCACACTCACTCAGCTTATTCAAGTAAAACTGAGGGGATTAAGATATATAGCTGTTGTAGTATCCAGGTATCATGCCAACAAATATCAGGGCTGTTTCTTCTGTCTCTTGGCAGTTGCCTGCTCTGTATGTATTATGACTGCTTCGCTCCAGTGTGTACCGCCAACCAGTTTGGTCTCTTAGTTCCCCAAGTCTGAATCCTTGACAGAGGCATCTTACTGCCCTTACTTATTTTCTTTTCCAGGCATGTCCTGGCTTGTTGGCAGCCCATGGAGGCTGCCCTGGGTTTCCGTGTCTTTCCCTGGTTCAGTTGGGGCTGGATCTGGTTGGGAATCATTTGGTTGGTGGCCCATTCAACAGGGCTGTGGGCGTGCCCATCCTTGGAAAAGTGTGGTGAGAAATGCAGTGGTTCCTAGCATTGATCACTAGTTGTGTTATATTTTGGAAACAAAATTATGTGTAGAGCCATGCTCTAGCATTTGATTAGTAACAGAGCCTAAGCTCAGTATTTATTTCTTATTTCAGATCACCCTGAAACGATGGAAGAAGTGAAAATAAAGCAGCCCAAACAGCAACATGCAACAGAAATTCACTCTGATAAATTATCTCGTGAGTGACTTCAAACCTACGTAGATTTGCTGCTCTCTGATAGATCTCTAAATGAAAAAAAAAGTCATCAAATATTAAATGATTTTTGAGCATGTGACCTTACTCCATAAAGCTCCTTTTGTTTTTCCTTTTCCCTTAGAATTTCCTCTTATCTACTGATAGCCTATTATCCTTCCAAGGAATTTTTCACTTTCTTAATGTTTCAAATTCTGAGTGCTTTTTTTTTTCTAGGCGGGTGAAAATCAGAGGGAGAGGAGTTAGCTGTCATTACCAGAAACTTTGTCCTGATGCTCTAATGTTTGTAAAACACCTGCTCTGGTTGATGGAGGTAGTTCCAGCACCAGCTTTTAGAAAGGACTAAAAATAAAACTATTTGTATTTCCAGATTGTGTCAGTGGGCAAAATTCATTACATTTGTGATGAATACTCACCAAAGTTTGTACTTTTCATTGTGTCTGTTTCATGCTAAGATTATTTTGATGCTTAAAAATGTTTGCTTCATGTTTACATACAGAGTTTATATGTTAATTTTTCCTAAAATGACCTGTTTCTGTTCGTTTTTGTTTTCATAGGATTTACCACTTCAGCAGAAAAAGAGGCTAAATTAGTCTATACCAATTCTTCCTCTACTTCTTTCTCTGGTCCTGCTGCTACTCTTCTGCAGAAAAGTCCCAGCACCCATTTGTCATCTATTATTGCCACCTCTGACCTCTCACCAGGGCCAGGCCACCATTCTTCTTTATCTCAGATTCCTCCAGCTATCCCCAGCATGCCTCACCAGCCAGCAATCTTACTGAGCACAGTCCCTGACAGTGCTTCTCCCTCCATCCATCCTGGGACACAGAACGTACCAAGCCCCGCTGGCCTGCCACGCTGTCGATCAGGCAGTTACACCATTGGCCCCTTTTCCTCTTTCCAAAGTGCTGCACACATCTATAGCCAGAAACTGTCTCGTCCCTCTTCAGCAAAGGCAGGTGAGTGAGAAAATGAAAGGCAGTCTGCAATGTCAGCTCCTCCCCAGCCCCAGTTAAAAAAGAATGTCATCTCTTCCCTTGGCCTTTTCTTTTGAAAGGTAAAGGGACACAGGCTGCCTAGTTCTTTTTTTTTTAATTTATTATTTTTTAATTTAATTTTTTATTTTTTGGCTGCACGCAGGCTTTACGTAGTTATGGAGAGTGGGGGCTACTCTTCATAGCTGTGTGCGGGCTTATTGCAGTGGCTTCTCTTGTTGCGGAGCACGGGCTATAGGCACTCAGGCTTCAGTAGCTGTGGCACATGGGCTCATTAGTTGTGGCTCACGGGCTCTAGAGCACAGGCTCAGTAGTTGTGGCACACGGGCTTAGTTGCTCCGCAGCATGTGGGATCTTCCTGGCCGAGGGCTGGAACCCATGTCGCTTGCATTAGCAGGTGGATTCTTAACCACTGTGCCACCAAGGAAGCCCAGGCTGCCTAGTTTTGATGTGACTAAGGAAGAGTCTTGCATCTGATCCAGTGGCACTCATTCACTGATAAGAAAATGAAACGACTTCTTTTAGGTGCTGGCGATAAAGAGATGAAGAAGACAAAGCTTCTACTTACTGGGAGCTTACAGTGTAGTGAAGAGATAATTGTGATATTTGGCTTCTTATCGTTGAGTTGTAAGTGTTCTCTATATATTCTGGGCACAAGTCTCTTGCCACATACATGATTTAGAAGTATTTTCTCTCATTCTGTTGATTGTCATTTCATTTTCTTGAAGCACAAAAGTTTTTAATTTTGATGAAGTCTAATTTATTTTTTCTTTTGTTGCTTGTGCTTTTGGTATCAGATCTGAAAAACTATTGCCTAACCCAGGGTCACAAAGATTTATATGTATGTTTTTTCTAAGAATTTTATAGTTTAGGTCTTTTATCCATTTTGATACAATTTTTGTATATGGTCTGGCATAAAGGTCTTAACCTCTTTTTTTTGCATGTGGATATTCAGCCCCAGCAGCATTTGTTGAAAGAGTATTATTTCCCTGTTGAATTGTCTTGGCACTCTTGTCAAAAATCATTTAATCTTAAATATAAGGGTATACTTTTGGAATCTCCACTTATCTTGTATATCTGCCCTATGCCAGTACCACATTGTCTTCATTACTATAGCATTGTAGTAAGTTTTGAAATCACCAAGGGTGATTCTTTCATCTTTTTTCTTCTTTTTCATATTGTTTAGGCTATTCTGGATCTCTGCCATTTTCGTAAGAACTTTAGGATTGGCTTGTCAGTTTTTGCAAAAATAGGCAGATAGAATTTTGATAGGGATTGTGTTGAATCCATAGATTAGCAAGTATCTTAACATTGGTCAAGTTTGTAAACATCTGAGTAATCTCCATGTTAAAGTGAGTTACAGTCAAGCTATGTTTTATAAATAGCCAATCTGTATTTCTTAATCAGTATCTGATTTCAAATGAAACGGATATTATAATATGGAGCTTGAATCAGAGATATTAAAAGGTCTACTTTAATAATTCATAAATATGAATATGTACATATATGTGTGTTTGTGCTAATTCTGAATGATTTATTCTTATGATTTAATCTTCGAAAATCAATAATAGTTATGTTCTGGTTTAAACTTTTTCTCCCATGTGAACTTCAGTAAGGTCTGTGTCTCCATTACCTTGTTGTTATCATCAAAACTTCTTTTTTAAACCTTCCCTTTTTCATACCTTTCCCAGAGGAGAATAGGAACAGAAGAAGCTAGTCAGTTCAAAAATATTTCCTAATTTCCGTTGTGATTTCTTTCTTGACCCATGGATTGTTTATAGGTATATTGTTTAATCTTCACATAGAGGCATTCTCTATTTTTTGTAATTGCCTATTAGCTTATTTCCACTGTGGTCAGAGAACATATTATGAATGGCTTAAACAGTAGTAGACAGCAATATATAGTTGACAACAATTATAGCCTGTAAGTGATTGGAGTCAAATTTTTCTGTGGCGATTGAATAGTTTGGGAATAAGATTAAGATGTTATTTAAATTTAGACTTTTTCAAAATAAATGTACAGCATCAAGTTTCAAAGGTCACCACCGAAAAAATTAAAATATGGAAATTTAAACATGTAGGGAGAAGAAAAATGGATTGGGCTAGGGGAAACACCCACAAACATAGAAGCACAAAAACACGGAGCTTAGAAAATACAAGAAATGGAAACTTAAAAGACGGTAAACCAAGTCCTAATATATCAAGAATCAAATAAATTTAAGTGGGTTGAATTGGTTAGAAGAGTGTCAGATTGAATTTTTAAAAAATCTAACTGTATGTTGTTTAACAAAGAAAGACTCTGTAAAGACCATGTAAAGATAAGGACATGGAATGGTTGAAAGTAAAAGGATGAAGAAAGAAATACCATGTAAATACCAACCAGTAGTGGTGCTAATATATGCTAACTTAATTTAGCATTTACTAGCTTATATTAGCCTTTAAGAGGTAAAATTTTCCTAACAGATACAGTGAGTAATTACATAAAGCAGAAAGTTCAGTTCAGCAGGAAGATAAAACAGTTCTAAGTGCACCTAACAAAATAACCCCAAATAAATAAAACAAAAATTGATACAAGTACATGAGGAATCTACAAATCCACTGTCTTAGTGGGAGGTTTCCACATATTTCTATCCATTATTAATAAACAGATTTTGTAAATCAGCAAAGATAAAGAGAATTTGAACAAGATGATAAGCTTTATCTATTGCTCATTCATAATACCTGTACCCAATAATTAGAGAAAACACCATCTCAAGCACACATGGTTTATTTATAAAAACCAGTCATGCCCTACATAATAAGACAACAGATTTCAAAGAATCGGTATCATACAGCCACATTCTGTGTCCACATGCAATTAAATTGAATGTCGATAACAACGATACATAACAAATCCTTATGTATTTCAAAATTTAAAAGAGTCAAAGAAGAGATCATAATGAAAATAAATGTAAAACTATTAGAAAAATGAAAAACTAATGAAAAAACTTCATGTTCAAATGTGTGGAGAGCAGTGATAAACAGTATTTGGAGGAAAATTTACTGCCTTAAATGCTTCTGTTTGAAAAGAAGAAAGGCTAAAAATTAATGTGCTAAATATCTGATTTCAGATGTTATAAAATCAGCAATATTATAAATCTAAATAAAGGAGAAAGAAAAAGAAGATCAAAGACAAGAGTAAAAATTACAGAATTCAAAAATACAGTAGAGAAAATATCAAAGCCAAAAGTTCTTTGAAAAGCCTAAGAAGGTGGACAAACCTCTGGTGAGACCAGTCAGGAAAAGAGAGAAGACATGGATAAGTGAATAAAGAATGAAAAGCAGAAAAAACAAATGTAGTATTGATGACAAAAATATTAGAATACTATTAACCACAGTATTCCAATAAAGTTGAAAACCATGCAAAATGGATAACAGCTACAAAAGTATAGCATAAGCAAAATTGGTTCAAGAAGATGAAGAAAGCCCGAATGGTCCTGTAACTATTAAAATAACTTATACAGTAGTTAAAAATCTCACAAAGAAAACTTGAGACTTAGATGGTTTTATAGCTAAGTTTTGACAGTCTTTCACGGGAAAGATAATTCCAATCTTAAATTCTTCTAGAGCATGGAAAAAGAGACAATAATAATAGCCCTGTGTGGCTAGCTTAATCTTGATAACAGAACTAATTAAGGACAGTATTAGAGAGGGAAATTACACACCAGCTTCATTTATGAACACAAATGCAAAAATTCTAATCAAAATATGAGCCAGCCACACCTAGCAACATATGAAAGAGATAAGATCCCATGAACGAGTTTATCCAAGGAATACAGGAGAGGTTTAACAGTAGAAAATCGATAAATGTTGTTTGTCACATCGGCAGATTAAAGGAGAAAAAGTGTATTCATCATTTTAGTAGATACAGAAAAAGAATTTGATAAAATTGTGTACTCATTCGTGATAATAACTCAGCACACCAGGAAGAGAAGAAAACCCTTTTAATTAAAAAAGGGTATCTGCCAAAATCTCACAAGAGATATCAGTGTAAATGGGGAAATGTCAAAAGCATTCCATTTAAGGTTAAGAGCAAGAAGAGGACGCCCACTCACATTGCTTCTATTCAGTGTTTTACTGGAGGTCAAGAGCCAGTATAATAAGACAAGAAAAAGAAATTAAAAGCATAAGCATCAAAAGGGAGGAAATAAAATGTATTTATTTACAGATAATACGTTATCTACATAGAAAACTGAAAATAAGCTACAGATACATTCGTGGCATTAAGTGCATTCACGTTGCTGTACAACCACATCACCAAGAAAACAATGTGCATAAAAACTATAAGCTATCTAGGGATAAATTTAGGAAAGGCTTTTATAAGGGCATTTAATTTATAAGACTTTGTTGAGAGACAGAGAAAACCTAAATAAAGAAATAAATAGAATATGCATGGATAGGAAGACTTAATATCATAAATGTTTCATTTCTCATCAAATTAATCTCTGGATTCAATGCAGATTCCAACCAGAATCTCACCATTTTTGTTGTTGTACTTGACAAGCCTATTCTAAAATGATAATGGAAAGGCAAAAGACCAAGGATAGTGAGAACTTACTGAAGAAGAGAAAAAGGTGAAGGAGTATCTTATTAAGAATATAAAGATATGATCATTAAGAAAATATAGTGTTGGGAAACATATAAAGTGACTGGTGGAACAGAATAGAAATTTGGAAGCAATCATACAGATAGATGAAACTTTGATATATGACAGATGGCATTGCAGATAGTGGAGAAGGGTGCATTTCTCAGTAAATGGTGCTAGGATAATTGGTTATCATATATAGGAAAAAAAGTGAAATTAGAGCCCTACCTCATACTGTCCATGTAATCAATTTCAGGTGCAAACTTTAAACTTCTAGAATAGAGTAAGGGAGACCATCTTTAATATCTTATTGTAGGAAACAAAAGTAAAAAAAGCAAGATTCACTCAATAAGAAAAAGAGAACCCAATAGTGGTATCAGAAAAGAGGTAACGTGTTCAAATTATTATTAATCAGATGAATATAAATGAAGACTGCAGTGAGATTCTATACCCTCTTAAAGGAGGGAAAAATTAGGATACTTGCCAATACTAAGTGTCGGAGGGGATGTGGATCAGTGGGAGCACTTATATTTTGTTTGTGGTAGCATAAAACATACCATTTTGTTGTTATCACATAAAGTTGACAATTCACATACTCTGTGACTCAGCCTCTAGCCATATACACAAAAGTGGTTCTTCCACATGTGCACCAGGACATGTATGCAAAAGTGTTCACAACTGCACTGTTTGTAACAGCAAGAAGCTTGAAATAGCCAAAATAGCCATTAAATGAGGGAATAGAAAAATAAGTTGTAGTGTATTTCCAAAATGGAATACCAAGCAGCAGGTAAAGTTAGTGGATTTCAGCTATACTTAGAAAGGATAAATCTTGGAAGTATGGTATTGAGTAACAAAAGCAAGTCCCAGGAAATTACTACAGTAAGATACCATTTTTATAGAGCTCAGATACAAACAAAATTAACTGTATTTTGTTTAAGTATGCATACACACACAAACACACACAGAGAAAGAATAAAACTATGTTTTAAAAAAAGAAGGGGGTGAATGATAAGGGGAGATTAAGGATGAGGAGGAATACATGGGTTGATACATGTTAATGTGACTCTTGAGTTGGGTAGTCAGTTCATTATAATATGTTTTATGACTTCTACATCTATTGTAAATAGTATTTTGTATGTGCCAAATAATATAATAAACAGGAAAAAATATAGATTTTTTTAAGAAGCCATGTCACCAAATTGTATATAAAGAATGATCATGGTTATATAAGCATTAAGATGACAGAAATGAAACACATTACACTGTTTCCACTTTTCTAGGTTTTTAATTTTTGTTTCAATGGGTTGTGTGACTTTTATTATAGAAAAAATATGAACCTTGATTTTATATTAAATAATTTCTTTTTGCCAGAATTTCAGTGCTCAGAAATAATAGAATTCTGTGATATTATAGTTGACAGAAGAAAATTGAAACCTGAAAGGAAAATCAGTTGAACTTTGATAATATAGGATTATGACTGATTTTCCAAATATACTCAGTGTTGCTTTTATCCTTCTTTGCTTTTTGAGCTTTGTAAGAAGGATTGTGGATGATTTGACAGTGGATGCTGTAAACTACTAAGTACAGTCACATAACAAGAAAAACAAGAATTATATAATGAGTTTCAAGGCTACACTTTTTTATTCATTAATTCTGGGATCGGTTGCTTCCCGCTACATATAACAAAAATGTTTTTTTTTGTGAAGGATTCATAGTATGCAGAAACACAGTAATAAATGCATGTTAACAGTTTGGTGGTAGAAGGAGCTTCCAGGGTATGATAAGGATTTATTTTTACTTTTGTGAGCATGTGAAGATAGTTGACTGCTCCTTATGTTGCCAGAGATCCCTAGGAGTCAGTAAAGTATCTGTTGGCCGAGATTTTGCTGTCACCATCCTCAGTTTTTCAGGGCTTTTTTCCTAAGTGGATAAAAACTTTTCTCTTTTTAGCAGGTTCATGCCATCCAAACAAGCAGCATTCAGGAGTACCCAAAACACAAAGAGAGGGAGAAGATGGTTCTTCACACAGCAAACGGTACAACCCAAGCATGGTTACTGCTGAACTGCAGCGGCTAGCCGAGAAGCAGGCGGCCAGGCAGTATTCTCCATCCACTCACATCAGTCTCCTCACCCAGCAGGTATGGCTCGTCTGGGGTGTCAAAGAGCTCTTTGGACCAGTGGATCGGATTAACTACAGGGTACTCTGTCCTTCCCTGTCTTTATTAATACCCATATGCTGATGCTTGTCAAATGAGTGTTAGCTGGTTTCGAGCTAAAGAATTAAAGCGTTCCTCTTTAGCTTTAAAGAAAGGGTTTCTGTCACAGGTATTGCAAAGTTAAGTCTACTGCTAGCTATGATGTACTCACTTCATGGGTAAATAGACTTGAATGGTCAGCTGTAAATATACTTTTGAAGGATCTTTAAAAATAACTTATTTCTTTGGTAAAATTTTCCAGTGAGTTCTAGTCTGATAAATCTTTTTACCAGAATGCCATAATGTTACCTTTTACGTTTTTTGTTTGTTTGTTTGTTTAAACTGTACTGCCTTTCATTTCATGATGTCAGGATCTTTTCTGGGCGCTGATTAATAAATTATTTCGTACACCCTCATCCAGCACATATCATTCTCCCCATTTTACAGATGGGGGAAACTAAGGCTGAAATAAGTCATGTAGTCAGGGTCATCCGGCAAACTTGATGGATACCAGGATTTTGACTCTCAGTCATATATACACTGACAAGCTTACAACTCAGTGAAGTTAGATGAAACTTTTAAGAACTGTGGGACTCTTTTTACCCTTCTTACTGTTTATCACTGTGGTATTTAACTGGAAGTAGAAGCCATATGTTTCCTCTTCCTTAATGCAAAACGGCATCAAAGTCCTCCAAAGGAATTATTCTAACTCCACAGTTATATTTTGCTGTATCTTCACGGTGTCATGTTCCTTAATTGGTGGCAACTCTAGTGATAAGTCTAGAAGAAAGTGAAGCTGTAGATTACTTCAAGTGCATGTTAAAAGTAGGCAACACAGTGCTCCCTGGTGGTGCCCTACTTTTCTGTGTAAAATTTTGGGCCATAATTCAAAGTAAGCCTTAGCTTTACTTCAGCCTCATCCCAGAGTGTGAGGTTGTAATTTTCTTTTTCACATCCCTAATAGTTTGAAGGGAGTAGATAAGGAAGCCTAATGTGAATTAGGAAGCGAAGAATCTTATATGGGCAGTGTTGAGACTTGAAGGGAGTTAATAGTTAGATTTTAGTGACAGAATGATGGGGAAAGGAAATGGAATATCATGGCCATGATACAATGGGAAGGAATTGTGAAATGTGAAGTGGCTATGAGGAAGGGAGAGGGCCAGCGATCTGCTACAATTTTTTTTTTATTGGGTCACTGACTAGAGTATATGGTTCCAATTTTTAATGAGCAACTAGAAGCACCAAGACATTAAGAAACTCTCTTTGCAATTATAGTAAAAAAGCATAGCCAATGTTAGTGTTTACATAGTTTCACCTCTTGTCATTTGCTAGACTGCAAAGCTTGCCAAAATGAAAGGATCCTTATCCTGTGGGGTTCCAAGGTGATTGTGTCCTTACTGGAAAGTCATTCCCCTTCCGTCTGTCTTTCTCAGCGAAGAATTTCGGTGCCAGTGAATTAAAATTCCGTCAGTCTTCTTTTCATAGGGATCTGAACTCACCATTAGATGTCAGTCTTAACTATTAGAGCCTTGGGAATAAATAGGGTAGTTAGTCTTGGTGCACTAGTGAGGGAGGGGCTGTAGTATGTCACAAGCAGGGTGGAGTGGTGGGGAAAGGGCTGGCTTAGCCATCTAAAAGCCCTGCTTTCTGCTACGCTTATCAGCTGTGTGATCTTGGACAGTTCATTCCACTGCTGTCAGCCTCAGGGTCTTTATTTGTTCAGGAGGAAAGTACAACAGCGTCACAGAGATCGTAGGCAGAAGCCTCTCTGTGACGTCTGAATGCCGTGTATTTGGGAAAGATTGCTATTTCAATCATAAAAGGCTTTTAATAATGAATGGTTTCCAGTTTGATTTGAAATCAGTTTTTGGGTAAAATATTGTGTTACCAAAATGAATGTTATTAGTGAAAAGGTCAAGTATGTGTTCTTTGTGTTCTTCCCCTTTGAAGAAGGAGATTAATTCCTTAATTTGGAATTTGGGAAGTTCTTCTTTTGTTTTTTTTTTTTTCTGGTAAATAATAACATGTTACAATGGCTTAACAAGGGCCCTGGGACACCTATTTACTAGCCACTTCCTTTTACTCCCAGCTGAGTTTGCAAGACAGTGCCTTGGTTCTTTAGTCACTGAGGCAAGCGATAGGGTGTCTGTGGTTCTAGTGAGAGGCGGGCATCCAGACAGAACGTGCTGAAAGCTCTGCTCTCCTTTGGACTTCGGGTGTGAAACCTTCATCGCAGCTCCGCCAGAAACAGCTCCGTGTCCAGTAATCACTTGAAATGGTTTTTATTTCCTCTTACCTGTGATTACTTCCTTATTTTCAATCCCTATTTTGTGTTTGTGTTTTCTTTTTTTCATATATCCAATATGGTTAATGAATATTTTCTTTCCCCATCCCCTTTTTTGATTGGCTGTATTTATTCATTCTCTTGTTTTATTGTTTGTTAATTGGTTATCGTCTTGTTTAATCTTTGCTACTTCCTTCCTTCTGCTTTCCCTAGCTTTATTTTGTTATTTTCTCCCAATTTCTGGAATTGGGTACTTCATTTATTTTCACTCATCTCTTGTTTTTTTGTTGTATTTAAAGCCATGGATTTTCCTCTGAGTATTGCTTTCATTGTATTCCATAAAACCTAATATAGCTTTACATTGCTTTTCTGGGCAAGGTGTTAAGAGACCTTCCACTAGAAAAGATATGCTGATTTTAAATTATTTGTGCTATTTTGGAAGATGAGTATAAAAAATTGAAATTTGGGACTTCTTTGGTGGTCCAGCGGTTGGGACTTTGTGTGTCAACTGCAGGGGGCATGGGTTCGATCCCTGGTCAGGGAACTAGGATCCTGCATGCCATGTGGCATGACCAAAAAAAAAAAAAAAAAAGAAAAGAAAAAAATGAAATTTGAGGGAATTTCTGAAAAATCACTTTATTTTGTTTATGATTTCAACTACTTGCCCATTAAAGCTTTTAGTGGCATTCTCCATAAAACTTTTTATTCAAATGTATTCTTTTAAGTTGTTCATTCAAAAACATTTTATTACACTCTTAAGAGTGTTCCAGGCCTTGGTACTAGGCCACAGGGAGGATATAAGACATAGACGTCAGCATGAAATAACTCACAATCTGGTGAGGGTGACAGCCACATAAACACATGATAGTGCTAGCGTGGAACATGCAGAGATGTTTCTAGGGAATAACAAAACCACCAAAGGGTACCTAACCCAGCCTGTAGGTTGGGGTGGGAAGGCCAAAGCAGCCTTCTTGGAAGAGGTTACACCTACGCTGAATCTTAAGGGTGGGCAGGTTGGTGGCAGAAGAAGGGTAGGGCAGGTTCCAAAATAAAAGCTAGCGTGTGTGTATGTGGGGAAACAGAAAGCTGGTGGTTAGTGGTGTTGGAGGATAGGGAGCAGCTGGGTTGGAAGCTGGAGGAGAAGACAAGGGCTGATTCAAGGAGAGCTTTGAATGCCCTGGGAAGGAACTCGCTCTTATCTCATAGATGACTGGGAGCCACGGAGACAAATGGGCCTTGCCTTTTAGCTGCGTCACTTAGGTAGCTGGGAGGAGGATGGATTGCAGGATAAAGCAGTCTTCCCCTTTTCCTCCCTGCTCACTGGTGAAGATGCTGAGGCACAGTGAATTAGCCAAAAGAAAAAAAAAACAAAGTACTCTGACAACCCCAAAATTTGATAATAAAACTTTGAGTTACCCAGAATTGCCATTGGAGGCTAGATTCTTAAGAATTTGTATGGCTAAAAACAGAACCTCATTTATTTTGTAATTACTTTGACTGTTTCTGCTATGATTTAACTTTATTTATAGCCTAAAACATATGAGAATATTGAAATTTCCCTGCCACACGAAGTGGCCACCATGGCCACTTTGGAAGTGTTTGTATATGCTCGAAATACAGAGACATGTGTTCTTAACATATGATTATTCAACAAATCCCTAACAAATTTGAGCAGAGAGCGGGTCAAACTTAGTTCTTTCCCTTGGCACATGGTTATCTTTAGGGGCTGGGATCTTTTGGAAATCGTACATCCCGGAAAGCAGGGTTTTCCAGAAGCATCTTTTGCTTGTCGGGGAGAGTGCTGTGGTAGCTGAGGGAGGCTGGAGTAGTGCTCAATTGTGAGGTCTCACTACCTCTGCCTCAACAGTGCCGGGAGAGGTATGCTTTACAGCTGCAGCCCTCAGCACACATAGAAGTAGTCCTTTGTGGTTACTGCTGTCAGTGAACAGAAGAATGTGGCGAAGTAACCCAGCTCCGCGGTGAGGAGAGGGAGGCAGAGGGAGCGCTGGCCTCTCTGTGCGGGCCAGTGTGAGATTGCAGGACCCAGCTATCATTAGGAGCAGCGCCAGCTCTTCCAGCCTGGGAGTTTAATCAAAGGAATAACAGCAGACCACCCAGGCGAGGGCTCCGACGCTAGCGAATGTGCTGTGTCAGGCTCTGTTCCCTGGCCAGCCCGTGCCCGGGATGTGGCCAGGCCTCCTGGAAATGTGCTGACAGATACATAGGAGGGAGGAGATGCTTTTTGCTTCTCGTGTTTTTCATGTAGAGGGAGAATCGGAAAGAAAACCATTCAGTTTCTTTCCCCTTTTTCTCCTTACCCTGATACTTTTCCTTCCTAGTCCTAGAGAAGAGCATATGTTGAGATAGAGAACGTTTGTTCACACCACTTACTCATTCACTCTCACTCATGCCTTTGCAAAGGAATTCTTTTATCATTTCTTCTGCTTCAGAAGTTTCCACTGTGATTATGCTCATCTCTGCAGGGTCTGCAGTGGACCTCGAGTGCATCTCAATTTCAGAAATTTCAATTTGAAGGTGAAATCGGCAGAGAGGAAGCTAAATTGTGTGAAATGGTTACACCTGTTCTCTAGGTTTGGCGTCAGTGGCCCCCAGTTTATCACAAGCTTGGGCATTTGGCACTGGAAACTCTCTTCCTGCCTCCTTCGTGTATCTGGACACATTTGAACTACTGTACATTTTTGTTCTGATTTTGTAGTTTTTTCCCCAAGTCTAGCTTCTTTGGTTCTATATTTTTCCAGGTAGAAAAATTGTACTTCTTTGTACCATATACATTGCTTTTTACCATTTCTAGAAATAGAAAAGGGTAAATAGAAAAAGCAGAAGCTCTTGAGTCAGTGAGACCTTAACTTCCCTGTGCCTTGATTTTCTTCTCTGTCAAGTGGGGTGGTTTTAGTATCAAGATAATTCTCCTGGGTCTTTGTGCCTCCCTGCTCTAGGTCCTAGCTCTAGTTGATCCTAATTCCCTGTATCTTTTGAGGCTTTAAATCCCCAATTTCCCTAAGGTCCTTGGCCTACTGATGGTCTCTTACTCTAAAAGAGCCTTTCTTTTCTCTCACTGTTTTGACCAACTCTCTCTCAGAGGTCGCTGGTGACCTTGGAGTTGCCAGCTTCGGCCCCTGTTTTTAACCCTCACTCTCCTTTAGCACATGGCACGACCATTGACTCCCCCCTACCTGAAAACTTCCCTTAGCTTCTCCAGCCTTCAGTAATTCCTCTGAGAGCTCATCCTCTACTCCCCCCTGAAAAGCTAGATTCCATTTTCGACATTTTTTAAAGGGAGTTCAACTCGAGGATGGAGGATGCCTTAGAGGACTGGGACGGGGAGGGTGGGGGGGACTCGGAGGGTGGGGGGGGCGTCAAGGGAGGGAGGGAATACGGGGATATGGGTATAAAAACAGATGATTGAACTTGATGTACCCGCCAAAAAATAATAAATAAATAAATAAAATTTTTAAAAAAAGTTAAAAAAAAAAAGAAAATCTACAAACAGTAAATGCTGGAGAGGGTGTGGAGAAAAGGGAACCCTCTTGCACTGTTGGTGGGAATGTAAATTGATACAGCCACTATGGAGAACAGTATGGAGGTTCCTTGCAGAACTAAAAACAGAATTACCATATGACCCAGCAATCCCACTGCTGAGCATATACCCAGAGAATACCATCATTCAAAAAGACACGTGCACTCCAATGTTCATTGCAGCACTGTTTACAATAGCCAGGACATGGAAGCAACCTAAATGTCCATCAACAGATGAATGGATAAAGAAGAGGTGGTACATATATACAATGGAATATTACTCAGCTGTAAAAAGCAATGAAACTGGGACATTTTTAGAGACATGGATGGACCCAGAGACTGTCATACAGAGTGAAGTGAGTCAGAAAGAGAAAAACAAATATCGTATATTAACACATATATGTGGAATATAGAAAAATGGTACAGATCAACCGGTTTGCAAGGCAGAAATAGAGACACAGATGCAGAGAACAAACATATGGACACCAAGTGGGGAAAGCGGGGAGGGTTGGGGGGGGGAATGAATTGGGAGATTGGGATACCAAATTGTACACTCTAAATATATGCAGTTTATTGTATGTTAACTGTACCTCAATAAAAGTTCTTAAAAAAAGAGAAGAAGAAAAAAAAAAAAAGGCCACTGGGTATATAGACCCAACATATAGGACCTGACAACAGCAGAGTCTGATTAAAGAAGGGGCATCTGCTTCTCCCTGCTCTTCACAGGTATCCTCCAACACTCCTCTGAATTCCAGAGCTCAGCTGAACTTTTTCCCTCTCTGTAGTCTCCCCTTGGGTAAATTTTCTCTTCCCATAGCTTCGTCTAGTACTGTTCTGCAGATTTCTCCCAAATATGCATCTTTAGTTTGAGCTTGTTTGCCTGGTGTCATGTCCGGATTTCCAACTGCCTGCTAGACATTTCCATCTGACTCTATTACAGGGATCCAAAATAGCCAACTTATTTTAAACATGTTTTGAAAATATTCAAAAAATATTCGACATATCTAAAATCCATTTGTTTTCCTCCCCCTCCCCGCTCTGTATTAGCAGCCCTGCAGTTCCCCTAGGGAGTGAGTCGCGGAGCCTTTGAGGTATTATCATTTCTCTTTGCTTCCTCATCCTCTCCACATCCAGGCAGTTGCCAGTTCTTGTTGATTCTGACTCTATGATGTCTCTGATACATTCCTTCTCTGCTTCACTTTCACGTCTACTGTCCTGCTTAAGGACTTAATTACCTCTTGACTGGACAGCTACAGTTACCTCCTAAATGGTCTCCCGGCCATTCTCCTCTCTTCACCCTAGTCTTTGCTCTAAAGGAATCTTTCTAAATCACAAGTCTGATAATGATACTCCTCTGCTCAAGAATCTCGAAGGGACTTCCTGTTATCTTCAAGGTGAAGCCCCAACTGTTGAATATTATTCAAAGCCTTTATGTAGAATCTGGCTCCAGGCTCTTTCTCCAGCCTGTCTCCCTCGCATCACACATGTTTTTATGTAGCTCACCCAGAAGTTCTCTTAGTCTCCATGCCTTAGTTTATGCATCTTCTTATGGGAAACGTTCCCCAGTCACCGTATCTAACCGTTTGTGTTTGTCCAGGCTCAACAGAGTTGCCACTTCACTCGTACGCATGCCATTTTACTCGCCACACAGCAGTCTGTGTTTGTCCAGATAGCTGTCTTCTTTAATGGACAGTGAGTTCTTCGGAGGCAGTGTCCTTTGCTGCCTCAGAACCTGACTTCCAGGTAGTACTCAGTAAATATGCTGATTCTACTGGACTGTAAGGTACTTGATTAAGGATGGGGAGGTGACCATGTTCATTTTTTCATCAATTTTTTCCAGCCTGGTATATAGTGTGTATTCAACACATATTTTTTAAAATAAATAAGTGAATGAAGAACCCCCTGCTGCCCCAGCCAGAAGTCACCTTTCCATTGTCTATGTCCCTTTAGCCTTTCATTAGCCACTCTCTATAATAAATCTATTATTGTGATTTTTGCGTCTCTTCTTTCTGGTTTAGTTATAAACTATGTGATGGCAGCTCTTTCTAACCCATCACCCAGCACAGCAACCTTGCAGTTGGTCAGCACGTATCACATGGCTTGCTGAATTGAAAAGAATTTGTCTTCTGTGTTATGTTGGTTTTTATATTCTTTTAAAAAACTATTCCTCTTCCATTTTTTTTTGTTGACAATACTGCACCTGCCCTTCATAATAAAGTAGCTGACATTAGTTGACTGTCTGCTTTGTACTGGGCACTGTGCTAAATACTTTATATGCATTATGTCTTTAACCTTATGAAGCAGATATTCACTTTTTTTTTTTTACAGATGAAGAAAATAGCTGAAAGGATAAGTGACTCTGCTGAGGTCACACAAGTGGCAAGTGACCGCACCAGGACTCAAACCCAAGTCTCTCTGACGTCACACTCTTTCTGTCAGTGTTTTTCTGCCTCTTCCTATTTATAACAGAACTCTCACCTGTCATCAGACTGCAGCGATGGAGCTTACCACTGCTATAGAATTGTAGCTAAGCCATCAAATTATTTTGTAGTGAAGTCACCTTCAACATTGCACAGCCTTCTTAATCCCCAGCGTTGCAGTGAGAATGGCAGCCCCCATCGCCTCAAAAACTGAATGTATAAATTGGAAGCACTATAAAGGGATTTGGCCATCTAGTAGGGTTTTCCAGGAATATCTTTGGCAATTCTTGATCTGGAGCTCTTTCTAGATTTTGTAACACCAAGTGTCTATATGTGTATTATGTAAATAACAGCATTCAAGGGACAGGAAAGATACAACAGGAGAACTTGGTGCTAATGTAGCAGAACTGCAGACATTCCTTACTTTTCCTAAACCCTTTAAAAATGTGATTAACGTTTTAACTCTTATCTCCCAGTGATTAGAGTATAAATTTCTTGAGGTTCATGTTATCAGTATCTGAGAATTTATAAAGGAGTTGAAGCTGCCTTAAAACATGTTGGTGGTTGTGGCTAGTGATTTAATACCTGCTCAGGGAGTGCCCTTGGAAGGATGGTTAAAAACTAGCTGTTTAAGGATGATTCTTTTCATGTTCTTAATTGAATATATTCTCTAATATTAATCCAGTGATGAAAATTGTATAATAAGTACAGATCTGGCACGTTGGGTTTTCATTTTCTTTTATCATGAGCGTAACAGATCTTGGTCCACCGGTGTTTTTTATTCAAGGATTGCCTTTTGTTCCAGCAACATATGGTAAAACAAGTCAGGCAGGACTAGCCACTGCATTTCCCTATTCTAAATCATCCAGGGCCTCATGGGTAGGGGAATGAAAATTCCATGATCCCATTGTATTCTGATGAGCCTTTGTATGTGAATGACACAGAGAACGTTGTTCTCAAGATGGTATTGGTATAGTTCTAAGTACAGTATGAATACAGATTTAGAAACATTTATCTTCCTATCAGTGATAGGAAGTTATTCTTAACCTTTTTGGAGTCAGAGATCCCTTTGAGAATTGAATGAAGGCTATAATTTTTCTCCTGAAAAAAAATGTGCACTCAAACTTAGAGATGTGCATTAATTTCAGAGGGTTTATAGACACTCCCTCCCCTTCCAACTCGACTCCCTCTTGATGCCCTATGGACCCATGGTCTCCAAGTTAAGAACTTCTGAAAACTTTCAAGTAGCATTATGGTCATTTTTATCAATAATTTGGCCAAAAATGATTGTTCCAAATTTGTGATTATCTTTGCTTCACCCATTCTTTGCATATTTCAGTGATACCCCCCTCTAGGCCATAATCTCCATGAAGATGAGGATTTTTGTAATTAAAAAAAAAATTGTTTTGTCCTCAATTCTCAAAAGAATGCCACAGACCGTCTGATAAATATTTGTTGGATTAATGGAATAATCTTGTGAAACCCCATCGCTAGACCTCGTCAGACAAGATTTATTTAAGAGTTTGTGGACCAGGCTATAAGGAGGAGAGTGAGCTATGCTGAGACTGTGAGCTGCACTGGGAATGCTGTGCCGCTGATTTGCTCACGTGTTAAGCTGTTACTAAGTCTTTAATGTTGAATTTCCATCTCCATTTCAATAAATAAGATACATGAAATTTGCAAACTGCCTTAGTGAACCTGGGGTTCCCTAAGTGAATCTCATATGGGGTGTTAGCCCTTTGCAGTTTCATTGCCAAGAAGAAACAGATGTAGTATATTCATTGTGTAGACAAGGAACAAAATCTGTATGTCTAAGCTATTATTTAACTCATTTGAGAACTTTGCCCAAAACTTCAAGACCAGGCAGAAATCATTTCTAAAATTATGCAGGGCTATATAGCAAGAACGACACTTATCTCTCACTCTAGTCACTGATTACTTCATTTCCCCTTATTCCAAAGCAGTCCTTCCCTTGTGGTATTTGTAAAAAGAGGTAATTTGGAACCTTTAATTTCCTTGCTAGCCTTCCAGTGACGTGAATCACTTTTCTGCTCACTGGTGAAACTAGCTGCCGGCTGGAGATGGGGGTGGGGGGGTGTGTGTGGTGTATTTGGGACTAGATGAGACCAACTTCATTTATGTAAATGCTTTTGTGCCTACTGGGTAAACTCTAGGGATACAATGGAATAAGATACAGTCCCTGTCCTAAAGGAGCATGTAATTTGTGGGGCAAGATAGGCGAATAAACCTGTAATTATAATACAATGCAAAACATGGCATGAAGCTCTTCAACTCTACCATTATGCTCTTGAAGCAGTGTAGTGGCAAGGATCCTTTACAGCTGAGGGAGCTCTTTTGTGAAAAATAAATCTAACGTTGGGAAGTAAAGCATAAGGTGGTAGCAACAAGATTTCAGGATCCCGCTGTGCTGAAGAGTAGTGTGGAAGACCTTCCTAGGGCTAATGATGAAACACCAGTTAAGCTTCTAATTTTTCAGTTTCCAGGTTGGGGATAATTCCTGCCTCTCCTGGCATAGCTGTAACTGTATTTGCTGCTTGTGTTTTCCCAAGCAGCAACGATACACCCTGGTACTGTGTTAAAAAAGGTAAAAGTCACGTGAAAATCCTTAAGCCCCAGTCAGGGAAAGGTTTTGCCACTCCATTTATAGACATGTACCGTATGTGTAGAAATGTAGACTCTTGGGGTCTGCTGTGAGTGGAGAATGCCTTGTCCTTGAGATCACATGCACACGCAGGGGTAGATGCTGGTTAGTGTTGATCTGGCCGAGGGCTCAGTATCACAGCGGATACTGGCATCTTATTTTTTTCATTAACCTGTGTTTTCTTTTCAAATATCTACTAAAACCTCATCATCCTGAAATGTCAGTTTGTTTGGTTTTGTTGTTCCATGGTGGATCTAGAAGTTGCCACATATGTGGTCATTAAACACTGATTGAGGGAGAACTGTGGCTGGAATCCAGATTCCATAGCCTCTCACTTGAGGGTCAGGAGAAGATGCCCAAAGAAGGATCCTCCAGGACAAAGCTTCTCTTAATTACTATAAGATTTTTGGCTCCAGACTCCTGAGTGGAATTCCTAGCTTTGGTGATGTGGGCTAGATGATCCAACGTCTTCTTTTGCCACCGGGCCTCAGGCCTAGACCGAAGCCATCTAGTCAGCCTCCTGGGCACTTTCCCCCTTCCCTGGGCCCAACCCCCAGTCTTGATCCTCAAACCATTTTACTGTTGAAGAGAGGCATGGAGAGATAAATCTAAGGAAAGGTGCATTTTCCCATGAGGCCCTAGAACAAAGCTGGCCTCAGATGCACACTCTTAGGCTTTCTCCTTAGATGGCAGGCAGCGCCATCTTGCCGTGCCAGCTGCTTGGGAAGATATAATCCAAAAGAGGGCTGATGCAAAGAGAAAACGTGAACAATGAACACATGAACATGAGAGCTTTTATCATCATGTTACAAACGCAATTCTCCTGTTCCAAGGCCTAGCACTCTTCTTCAGCCTTGGGGGGAGGTGAGGAGAGACCAGCAAGAGTGTGTCCTGCATCCCAGCCTCATTATCTCTCGCCTGACTGTGGTGGCTCTCAACTAGATTCCTCCGCTTCCACCACAATGCTGACATAGCACTACTGTCAGAGCCCTTGAGCCAGCTTACTGCTGTCCACTAGATGAAGAGCAGATTCTTCAGAGTGGCATTCAGAGACCTCGCCACAGTGATCCTTTGTCTCTTCCTGCCTTCCATTACTCTAAGTGTTAGCCAAATTAGGGGGCTTTCTATTTCTCAAACATTCTTCCTGCTTATCTGGCTCTGCATTTTTACTCCTGCCTTTTCTTTTCCCCTAGGAGCCACTACCATTCTACCAGCCCCATACCAGTCCTCCTGCGTATCCTTTTAGACCCAGTTCAACTGCCTTCTTTGAATTTCCTTAACACTTTTGTTATGGCAATTATCATATTCTGGAGGCCTTTAATATTGCTATTTGTCTAGGTGTCTGTCTCACTAGATTACCAATTCCTTCATGGCTTAAGGGCAAAGGCCACATTTTAATACCCATACTCTTAGGACTTTACCCAAGGCTCTGTGTATGATCGGCAATACAGTAAATGTGTATTGAATTATCTTTGAGTTTTGGACTTCTTTTGAGCATTCAGGACCATAGCATTTCTAGAGCATGCCAATAGAGCAATAATGATCTAGTTAGGCCTGGCCCCAGATCCTCTTTAGATACCAAAAGGTTACATATCTGGGTGGGTGGTGGGTGTATTCTGGGAAGCCATCAGGGCAATACCATCATATTTTAATTATAGCACTGGCAGCAGCGCTACTTTTAGCAAACAGCAGTAACAAGCAGTAACACTTGGGCGGGCCAGTCACCGGAAATTGGCCTCCCTCCCTGTGTTTCTCCTACCCCCTTTTTCAATCCATCACCTGTATTTATTCCCGCTGTAATTTAAACACCTGTCTAGATGGAATGCGTGCAATGTGTCCCTACCCCACACATTCAGATATTTGCTCACCTGCCTTATTCGGAAGGTTGGCTCTAAAATAAACAGAGTTTTGGTACTAAAAGAAAAAATGCACTGAGGTCACCGTGGCAATGGACGTGAGGAAGGGAGTGGGAGTGGAACCTGGGGAGAAGCCGCTCCAGGAGAATGGGAGCAGAGGAGGAGGAGGAGGAGGAGAGCAAGGGGGTGGAACATCTGCCAGCAGGCCCTGAGGCTTAGGCGGAGGTACAAGCCCCTGCGTGGATTTTTCCCACAGGCCGCCATTCACTTCACTGACCAGCTAGAGAAAGGCAGGGGTGGAAGAGTGTTTAACAAGCTGGTTGTTATGAGGCTTAAATGTCTTGTTTATTTTTAATGAGCACTATTTCTCATGGCAGCATAATGAGTAGACTTGAAATTTTAGAAGCTTGTTCGAAACTGTTTTATCCACTGTTGCATCCTTGGCATATTTAACGATTTTTCATGTTAACGTTTGAACATCCAAATGACAATGAGAAATAGCAAAACCTCAAAGTTCTTGATAGAATTATTTTCTCTGCTCCTTCCCTTGGGTTGTATTATATCTTGTCCCTCCCTCCGTTAGGGCATTTCTGCTGGTTTGGGGACAATCCCCTGAGCTTTATGGAGGAGAAGCATTGAAAGGTTCCTCTTTCCTGTTCTTTTCTTTTCTACCGTCCCCTGTGGCAAGTGCGTCTCAAGACTTCAAGATGCCTGTGAATTACCGGTGGCTCTCATCAAATGCAGGTTTCTGTTCACTGGGGCTGAGGCTGGGCTGAGTTTGCATTTTTAACAAGCTCCTGGGAAATGAATGCCACCAGTTCACAGATAGAATAGTAATTTCAGATTCAAAGGTATGAGGCAGTGGGAGTAATATAGTGGTTAAAACTACAAGATGGGGAGGTTTTGTATCAGGCAGGCCAGGACTCAAAACTAGGGGCTGACACACAACAATTATTTGATCTTGAGCAAGTTATTTTACCTCTTAACCTCCATTTCCCCATCTGTAATTGAGGGCAGTAATTGTACCCAGCAGATGTCTTGAAGATTGAGTTAATTGCTTAGAACAATGCCTGGCAAAAACAAAGTGTTCACTAAATTTAGCCGTCATTAGTGCTAGTGTGACTTTGTTGTTATTATTGCTGGTATTGTAGTGGAACCTGAAAGATTTCATATTTGCTTAAAAATTAATTACGGCAGAACATTTTAGAGGTCCAAACATAGACTTACAAAGTTCTTATAGGTAACATACGTGTGTTGATATCCATTATCAGTAAGGCATGTTCTTTAACTCAATAATTAAAATGAGTTTTAGTTAACCATCCCGTCTTCCAGACCCCTTTGTGACCAATGGCATAAATTCATGAGTTAGCCAGCCTAGATTTAGTAGCATCGTCTCTGATTATTAGCCCAGAGAAGCGACCTGGCCCAGTGGTGACAACCCCTACCTTAATAACCTGATACTCCTAACTAAAACGAGGAGCCTGTTTTGTGACTGGCTCTGTGTCTTTATGGGTTGTGAGCCTGTCTTTTTAAAAAAATCTTTAGTGGTGAAATTTTAACCATCGTTGCAAATCAGGTATAAATAAATGCCATTTTCCACTTTCTCTTCATCTGATCAAAGCTGGCTTTACTATGTTATCTGGGGAAATGTAGTGGACAGAGAAGCAGAGGCAGCCTGGTGACAGGAATAGTCATTATCCTTCTGTCTTGTTAAGGAAGAAACTTCCAGGTGTGAACTCTAACTGGCTTGTAGAGTGTCATTGTAGATCTGTCAATGCTGGGAGATTAGCCCTGCGCTTTGGTCTTCCCTAGTCAAGACAAGGTGCTGCTTGGGCCAGAATTGATGCTCGGGTCCATTTTAGTTCAGTGACTTCTTCTGCCTATTCTAGAAAAAAACTGAGAAGCTGAAAGGAAGGACCAAATGCACTCTTTTTTTTGTTTTGTTTTGTTTTTAAGATTTATTTTATTATTATTTTGCTTATTTATTTATTTATTTATTTATTTATTTATTTATTTATTTATTTATTTTTGGCTGCGTTGGGTCTTCGTTCCTGCTCACAACCTTTCTCTAGTTGTGGTGAGCAGGAGCTACTCTTTGTTGCAGTGTGAGGGATTCTCATTGCAGTGGCTTCTCTTGTTGCAGAGCATGGGTTCTAGGCACACAGGCTTCAGTAGTTGTGGCACTCGGGCTCAATAGTTGTGGTGCATGGACTTAGTTGCTCTGTGGCATGTGGGATCTTCCCAGACCAGAGCTTGAACCCTTGTCCCCTACATTGGCAGGTGGATTCTTAACCACTGTGCCACCAGGGAAGCCCCCAAAGGCATTCTTCATTCATTTAGTCTAGGGATAATGTGCTTAGACTGAACTTTAACCAGACATAAAATCTGTATCCATAAGTTTCAACCAGATCTGGTCGAGGCTCTAGAGCTGTGCTATCCTATAAGGTGGCCACTACCTTCATGTGGCCTTTTAAATTTAAGTTGAATAAAGTTTAAAATCCAGTTCCTCAGTCACATTGGTCATATTTCAGCTGCATAATAGTCACCTATGGCTAGTGGCTACTGTATTGGACACTGCAGATTGTAGAACATTTCCATCACAATTGGTGATGGATGGATTCTATTGGGTAATGCTGTTCTAGAACAAGGATCGAAAGTAGTTGTCTCCCTGTCAGTTCTGATTGACTGGTGATGGCTGCCTGGAGGACTGCGTGAAGAAGACTCTGAGGCCATATCTAAGTGAGCCCCAAATTGTTTGATTATTTATTAGGAAGACAGAGCTGAGTGGAATGGAGGTAGTTGTGGCCTAGGCACTGAATATCTTCTAGACAAAACCACAGAAGTAAGGGTAGAATATTTAGAGGAGTAGGAATCCTTTGGAAAGAAAGATGAAAAGCTTTAAAAGTTTTCTCACTCCTTAAATAATCTCGCATTTAAACAGTAGTCATTTTTGCTATTTTTCTCAAAATAAATTAAGGATGCTTTGCTTTTGTGTAGAAGGAAATCATAATGGCTACCAGTTCTTTTTTTATCCATGAAATGCAGAACAGATGTTACATGAAAAAACAATATTCACCAAGAGTCCAAAATTAGTTTTATGTTCATGCCATCTTTTACTATATCTGCTAAGAAATAAAACTAATTGAGGATGGTTTTGTTTTGGGGGGTTTGTTGCTCTCCTTTAGTATCCTCTGGTGAAGGGTAACTAGTGGGAAATAAAATTTAAGGAAATGGAGAAAAAGCTGGAATAGGTGTAATCAATCCCTGTATAATCACTGTTTTCAGAATTTGAGGTCTGTATCTGATATTTTCAAAAATCTCTAATAATTAAGGGTAACTAGGACAGTTTCCCTACTAGTTTCAAAACTAGGAAGTGGATTTTAAAACAAGAGTTCTGCAACTTTTATGTGACCTTGAACAAATTACTTAGCATAACTTCTCTGACCCTTTGTTTCTCCATATCTGAAAAGGGAGTACTGGGGGAATTCCCTGGCAGTCCAGTGGTTAGGACTCCATGCTCTCATTGCTGAGGGCCCAGCTTTGATCCTTGGTGGTGGAACTAAAGTTTTACAAGCCGCGTGGAGCAGCCAAAAAAAAAGAAGAAGAAGAAGAAGAAAGATAAAAAATGAAAAGGGAGTATCACAGTATCTACCTCCGCAAGTTATGGATAAGGAGGGAGATATATTGATAAAACCTCACTTATAAGTGCCTCACACTTTCACTGTGAGGACTCAGATGTTAAGCCATGTTATTTGGGAAAAGTATTCCACATGCATTTGGAGGAAAACA
This sequence comes from Hippopotamus amphibius kiboko, assembly GCF_030028045.1. Classification (NCBI taxonomy): domain Eukaryota; kingdom Metazoa; phylum Chordata; class Mammalia; order Artiodactyla; family Hippopotamidae; genus Hippopotamus; species Hippopotamus amphibius. The sequence continues at coordinate 161,272,573 of NC_080189.1, forward strand.
TTCTCTGTTTTAATCTTGACCCTGCACTTAGTAGGGGTGTTACTTTTGTCTAATTGTTCACCCTCTGTAGACTTTAGTTGCCTCTTCTGGAAAATGGGGGTAACAATAGAACCTGCTTTGAAGTCTTGCTCAGGGTTAGGTGAGATAACACACATCAGAATAACGCAAAGACATGTAAGCCCATGGCACATGGTGAGTGTTCAGTAAGTGTTAGCGATGATGGTGAAGATGATGTTTCAATTAAGGGCAGCCTGGCCGGAAGAGAGAAGACGTACCACACCTGATAGCTCTTCTCCTTCTCATGCACTAATCTCCAAGCTATACAGTTTATACTAAACATGGTAAAGTATGTACATTTTGTTTATTTTATTGCTGTTCTACTATAAATTATTAATAAGCCTCTTTATTAGGTTTTTGGCACAACTGACTGAGGCAGTAATTGGAGAAGCTGTTAGTTATCATAAAGACCTTTCCACTTTGTAGTATCTTTACAAGCTGCAAGCTCATGTCTAATTTGAAAAGCCTAATATTTAGGGCCAGGGTTCAGGCCAGGAAGGAGGAGGGCCTCGTTGTGGGGCAGGGGTGAGTTCAGTCCTACAGGGAGTCTGTTTGATTGTCCGAGAACCTGACCTTTGTCGCCTCTTGGTAGGGTGCAGGAAGAAGGACAAGGCTCTTCAGAGGCACTGGGGGCCGGACAACACTGTCCTAATCTGCCACACTGTCTAACCCCCCCTTTCTTTCATCAGTCTGGTCTTTCTTCTCCCCTGGTAGTGGTAGAAGGGGGTCAGAATTGACAAGCCAAGGTTGGTTCCTGAGGCTTCCTCTAAAGATGGGGCCACACTGGAGGGTTCAGCCTCCACAGACACCAGAAATCACTCCTGACCTAGGGAAAGTGGCTTTCATCCCAAGAAAATATTTGGGTCCTTTGGTATGAAGACACAGTCCTGGGCTGTTGTCACTGGATTCTGTAAATAGGAATGAAGCACTATACTGTTGCTAGAAATGACTTATTTTCTTTCAGAATTATCAGATTTTTTTAAAGTCCAGAATTCTTCTATTTGTAAATGTCAAAATTGTTAGCTTCCTGGGACACTTCATAGGACACTTTTCTTGGAATTTACATCTCCTCATGTTACTATTCCCTAGTGTCTCCTACTCAGCACCCTGCATTCAGCTTTGAATACTCCCTCTTTTCAGCATCCTCTGTGCATCTTATTTGAAATGCTTCTTGAACCATCCTTTCTTTTCTGATTCCACTCTCCCCACCAAGACACTAAGTTTATCACCTCACACCTGTATTTTTCGTAATAACTTGCATTTTTTCTTTGGATTATAAAAGTAATACATCCCTTTAGGTGTGTGTATCTGTGTATGTGTGCATTGAAGGAAATTTACATCTGCTCTCAGTACAGTTTCATATTGTGATTTTTTTTTTTAACTTGAGATATCAGCATGTTCCTGTATCATTAATTATTCTTGAAAAAATTCTCATGGATACATAATAATCCCTTATATGTTTAGAGCAAAATTTATTTAACATATTTATTTAACATAATTTATTTAAGTACTCTTAGCCATTTAGATCTTTTTCAATATTAAAATCAATGCTTGTTTTCAATTTCTGTTCACAGTATAGTGTAGTGAGTAAGACATGGGATTTGGAGTTTCAGAGACTATGATTCAGATCCTGGTTCTACCCTTTATTCCTGTTTCCTTCTTTGTAAAGTGAGGATTATAGTAATACTTGCCAATAGAATTGTGACGATTTGAATGAGATGCTTGTAGTGTACTCGTTTACGGAGAGCTTGGCACGGTATAAGTTCTGATAAATAGTAACTGCTATTATAATACTCACCTCATTTGTGATCTGCAATTTTTTTTTAGTATAGTTCCTATGTTAGACTATAACATCAAAGTGTACATATATTTTGATAGCTTTAATAATATATTGCCAAATTTATTTGTAGAAAGATTCTACCAATTAATAGTCTCATAGTATAAGTACGTATCTAATATCACACTTTGCCATTGTTAGGTACTATATTTTTTGTTATTATTGTATGTCAATGTAACACGCAAAAGTGTTATCTTGTAATTTACATTTCTTTGCTTGACAGTGGAAATGACTAGCTTTAATCGTTTAATTGGCAAATGATATTCCATTTTTATAAGCAGATTATTGAAGTCAGTGCCCGTTTTTCTATTGCCTGTGCATCTTTTTTTCTAAATCAGTGAGTTCTTTATATGGTAATTATTATTATTTATAACTAAAATTTATTGAGCATTTAAAACTTTCATATGAGGACACAAGGGTCAGAAAGGCTAAGTAGTTTGCCTAATTCTTAGAGCCTTGCATGACACAGAGTAAACACTCAGTAATTACTTGCTGTTTTTGTTATTAATCTTTGTGTTTCACAGCACCTAGCATAGTATGGTGCTTTGCACATTGTAGGAGCAGAACAAATACCTGTTAACTTATATTGACACTAGCCACCCTCACCTCTGCTCTTGGATGTGCACAGAAGCCAGCTTTGGTGGGTGCCTTTGTCGCAACTGTTTATACTCAGATGAGTCCGCATCTCCTGGACTTTGTATGATTTTCCCCATTATGTTTTTAATGATACTTTTCTAAAACTCTGTAAATCAGGTAATCTCCCTCACTTTGTTTCTAGGTAACAAACCTGAATTTGGCAAGTGGCGTCATAAACAGAAGCAGTGCTTCAACTCCCCCCACACTTCGGCCTGTCCTCAGTCCTAGTGGCCCAACATGGTCAATACAGTCAGACCTCCAAGCTCCTGAGAGCCACCCCACCCCTCCTGGAAGCAGGTATGTGAAGGGCCCTGGGGCCAGCATCTGGGTCACACAGGGGCAGCCTGGGTCCTACACAAGTCATTCTCACTTTGAGTTCCCTACACAGGCACCAGGAAGACAGGTGCCTTTCCCTGCGTGTCCTGATCCTATGGTGCTTGAATATAGGGCCTCATTTTACTTGTAAGACAGTTTGTGGGCAAATCAAATAAAAAGGAAATTTCTGATATAGTTCAGCAAGTTCACTTCCGGGTGAAAGAGCAGGAGTTTATACTGTTTAATCCTTGCTCGTAGTCAACATTTTCATGTATTGACTTTTGACATTTTCTCATCTCCTAATTCTTTTTTTATACCTGTACTACATTGTGTTTCAATAACTTTGGACTCCTTTCTTTTGAAGCACATATTTGTTTTATATGTTTTCATGTAGGTTATCTAATTAAACTCAAACAGCCTCCCTGGGCAGCGTTCATTTGGAAAGTGGGAAGGAAATTCCCTTTACGTAGTTGAACAAAGTGGCAGAGGGTAAAATCCAAATAGATTCTGGCCATAAGCTCAGCAACTTCTGATGTAAAAAAGAAACCACTGTACTGAATTCTAGTCTCAATCCGTATTTTAAGTCCCCCTGTATAAAAACGTAGGAAGAAACAGATTCCCAGTACATCTTGCTTTAGTGGCTATTAAATAGGGGTTTAATTGCATCTGTCCCTGAGTCAGATGAGCTAGAGAGGAATGTGACTGTTACGATGAAGTATTCTGACCCATTGAGGTATTAAGACGCTCTGCCACAGGTGTCCCACCGAGTCCCCACCCCAGGCCAGCACATCAGCCTCTGCCAGCCAGCTCCCTCTTTGGATGCTGCCCTGCCCTGAGGTTGGAGGGGCGACCAAAGGCTTGGGCATGGAGGAAATACCTAATTGTTGTTCACGTATCTGTTGGTGTTAGGATGATGACTTAAGGAACTAATTTGGGAAGCAGAGACTCTGCCCAGGAAGCAAGATAAACATAAGCACATTACATCATGCTCTGGTACAGTGTCTTTCATACCAGTGATCACTGTGGTCAAGGGTGAAAAAAATCATCTCAGTTTAGAATTATGAAGAGTTGAAGACCAAGAGGCAGGACTTTTGAAGACAGGACGTCCTCCCACATGATTCTCTTCACAGAGAAGTCTGTCCTTTGGTGATTTACAATTACAGAGTAACCGCATTCCTAAAGCATAAGTCGTAAAAAAGAAATTCTGTTTATACCACAGAGCTTTATTTTCCATATAAAATATTTCCAAATATTCCATTTTCATTTTACAATCAGAGCCTTGTTTCTATGGAACACATTTTGTCTGCAATCTTGGATATATTGTCTATATGACAAGGCTGCAATTGTTTTCCATACAACAAACAGAATGTCGAGACTACATTTTGGAGAAATAGAGTTTTAGCTTTGTTTTTTTTTTTTTGGCGGGGGGGGGGGCACACCTCAAGGCATGCAGGATCAGATCCCCAACCAGGGATTGAACCCGTCCCCCTTGCAGTGGAAGTGCGGATTCTTAACCACTGGACCTCCAGGGAAGTCCTGAGTTTTAGCATTTTTTATACTTGTGTTTGGAATAAAAATTTTGGCTGGTTTTAGAGGCTTGTCCTGGTGACACCTGTTCGTGCTGAGACACAGAAAGACGAAGGGATCCCTCAAGGTCAGAAGCAGGACCTAGGGGGCAGAGCTGTGAGTGGCCTTCTCCCAGCCAGACTGTGCTCATGGGCTGTGGTAGAATGGTACGTGATACGATCGACTTCAGAACCGCTGGCACCAGAAAGTAGCCCCTGCAAAGTCACCTGGTCTTTCCCTTTGGGGGTTAGTTGTACCCACAACAGCCCTATCTTCACCTACTCTTCAAGCTCCAGGGTCAGTTTTCAGGCCCCACTCTAGCCAGGGTAGCCCTGGAAAATATTCCTCTGCCCCCGTGCAATCTCTGGTTGCCAGGACAGCCTGGAAGCTCAGCTTGGGAGTTCCAGTTCCTTGTGGAATTTCCAGAGATACCCACCCTAAAGCAGCCCTAAGTGAATCCTCAGAGGTCCTTCCAGAACTGGCTATGACATGGACCCCAGCCAGACCTCCCTGAGGCATTCTGCACTGTTCCATGCCCCAGTTTCTTTATTTACCTGGTAAGTCACTGTTTTGTGGATATTTATTTAGTCTCTTATTGTTCTTTCCTTAGTAAGGGTGACTAAGTTTAGTGAATAAGGGATTAGTAGCTTAGAGATGTGAATTTTATTACTGGTTTTGACACTAAGTGACCCTAAACTATTCACTTAATCTCTTTATTGGATAAGCATACTTACATATAAACTGGCCTGTTTGAGAGCTTTTAGGTTGTCCTTAAAGCACTTTGATCTCCCTGGAAGTGGGTGCTAAGTAAATAAAAGGTACTCTTACCTGTACATCTACAAGAGCATCAGTGGATTCCAGTGCTGATAAACTCTCATAATTCACTCAACCAGGGGCTGCCCTGTAAACAGTAAAAAGATGTAAAGAGAATCCAGTGCTGGCTGTACTTTTCATCTGCATATTGGAGGATTCGGTGACTTGGTAGCCACAGGAATGAAAACTGGTGACTCACAAGAACTCTGCAAATAGTGTTATTTTTCATTTCCCTGCGGTGCTGCTATTGTTCTCGGTTTTATGGCTCACACAAGTTTTCACCAGACAACCTTGTTCTTCCCCCGCTGTTTTGAAACCACCCCAAATGTAGCCCAGGGCTGTCGTCTCCCATTGGGTCAGTGTGAGCTCAGCCCAGCTCCTCAAATCCCTCGGTTCCTTTGGTCTGTCTGGAGTCCCTGTTGGAGCTTTGTTGTGGGAGAGGAAGGCAGAGAGCCCACGCCTTGCCCAGACAGTCTGAGGCCTGGCCGTGGAGCTTGCAGTTCCCTAGACACTCGGAGTTGGACTTGGCCAGCCATTTCTCTGTTGTTACTTTTCAGAGGTAATAAGTGAGATTAATTGCAGGCCATTCTCCAGAAGAGAACGTAGTCAGGGCCAAATACAGTCACATGTTTAGAAGCCTGAGGTGTGCCTCCGAGCAAGGCCAATTGAGAATTATACAATCCAGCCTCCAGGATGCAGGTACCAAACTGTCAGCGACCTCTTTTTTCTTAAAGGGATTATGTATGATTTCTGGATGCTGATCCCTGCTTATTAAGCTTTTCTTTAGCCAATGAAATGGGTAGGGTTTTTCAAGCTGCCTTTTAATTACCCATTTTTCTGGGCACACGGGGAATTGTTAGAAGCTGAGAATTGATGTGCAGAGGCATCTCCTCATTACTGCCAGCCTTGCATGGAACTGGACCATGTCAGGGAGGAGCACTTTCTAGGTGAGGAGAGCATCTTTCTTTGGGAGACCTTGGAAGGGTTACTGTAAAGTTTTGGCTGCTGCTTGGAATGATTTGGGAAGGACAGGGCCTCAGACGGCTTGGCAGGAACCTGAGGCTCTGTTTTTTTCCAGTCCAGCCCTTCCTTGTGGATCGAGCTGTCAGGGAATCCCACGAATGTCTGGCTTCTGCCCCTTTGTATGTTTTTCCAGCATTTGTCATTGAATTATTTTTATCCATCTCTGGCTTTTTCACACACGCAACCTGGGGATTTGTCTGTTCCTCGATGTTAAAGGTGGGGGAGGTTGAAGGCACAGCCATGAGTTTGTTCTTCCTTTTTGTGACAGGGCAAGACCTTGTGGGCCCAGGCTGCTTGGCCTGGTGGCCTCTGCTCTGCGAAACAGCTGTATGTCAGAACTTTAAACTCTGTACTGGAGAACGGGGTAAAAGGAAGTCCCAGATCTTGGAAATTTGGGCGATACTTCACATCACCTTGTTCCTCTGCCCTCATATTCTCATTTTAGTCTGGTACCTTCCTTTATGTAACTTTTTGGATCAGATTTTCAGAGATTCTGATACCTAGCTAATAGTTTTCTCCCTTCTTTTAGGTTATTTCTTACAAGTATTGCTGGAGATTCAGGACTGACTTCCCATCTTTTCATTTTCAGTCAGTCCTCAGAAATATTGAGTTTATTTTCCTCAAAAAAAAAAAACCAAACATATTCTATTCAATTTCTATGTGTCAGGCATTGTTTTAGCTGCTGGGGAGTAGCGACAAATAAGATAGAATCATCCCCAGTCTCCCAGAGTGTACTGTCCGGGATGTATCTTCTATATTCTCAGCGCAGTGCTGGGCACTGGGTAGGGTCTAAAAGACTTTGAAGACCTGGTGTTGGGTCACTCAGAGGTTACCATCCAGTAGCGAGAAGGAGCCACATATGCATGGAACAGTTAGGAAGCGGTGTTGGGCAGCGTGTAACAAAGTTTAAAATTTTCTGACACAGGAAATTACAAGGAAGAGAATAAAGAAGAGGATGTAAGGATTTAACCCTGTCACGTGCTACAACATGGCTGAACCTTGAGGACATTATGCTAAGTGAAATGAGCCAGTCACAAAAAGACAAATACTGTACGATTCTCCTCCTATGAAGTATCGAAAATCGTCTAAATCGTAGAAACAGAAAGTAGAAAGGTGGTTGCCAAGGGCTGAGGGAGTAGAGGAGGGGGAGTTAGTGTTTAATGGCTGTAGAGTTGCAAGATGAAAAAGTTTTAGAGATCCATTGCATGACAGTGTGATAATATTTAACACTATGGAACTGCAGTCATAAAAATGGTTAAGATGGTAAATTGAAAGTTATGCTTTTTTTTTTTTTTTAACCACAATAAAAAGAGAATAGGAGGAGGAGTATGTGAGGTTTTAAAAGAGAGCTCCATAGTTCTGCAAAAATTACTCAGCGACCAGAATGGTGAGGCTTAGCTTCCATTTTCCACTTCTGTTTAGAGGAGTTATTCTCAAATTAGTCCTTTAAATGCTTCTATTTCTTTAAAAGGATGTTTCCTTTCGTAGGAAAGGAGGGCATCAGCTCTTGTGAAGAAATCAGCATGGTATAGTGAAAAGAGAAGGAACTTTAGGGTTTGCCTTACTGAGTATGTGACCTTGGGCAAGCTTCTCTGAGCGACAATTTCTCCATCTGCTTAAAGATGCAGATAATAATACCTATCTCATTAAGTTGTTATACGATTTAGTTGAGTTGTGTTTTTGAAAGTAGCCAGTATAGTGCCTGGTTTTGGTGTAGGTTCTTGATACCACTTAGTTCCCTTTACAGGCAAAAAGAAGAAAGGAGAAACTTAAAATTGGACTTGCTTGGAGTATGGGATTGCTACACTCCTTGTTTTAGTATCTAGTTTAGAGGAAACTGGCCATCAGCCATGTGCAGTGCACTCCTGGAGCTGGATTGCAGAGATGTAGCCTTTCCAGCTGAGGAAGGGCCATCAGAGTGGGGCCAACAGGAGACTCTTCCTTTTCTTTGACCCCTTTGTTGAAGGGTGACTTCTTTCTACTCAACAGGCCCTTCCTCTCTGCTATCTTCTTCTGAATGTTGAAATTTCCATTGCGGCTCAATGTTCCAGCCAGTAAACACTCATATTTTCCATCCATCCTGGGGGTCGAGCTTTGGGAGAGCTTTTCTCTGGAGGAGTTTGGAGCTTATAATTTTGTACTTTATCCTGTTATATAAACAACACTCTCTAGCCAAAGAGCACAATCACAAAAAGAAACCACTTTTGGGGGGCCTAGAAGCAAAAAGAAACTCTTTCTTGTTCAGAGTTCTGCAGAAGTGATATTTCTCTCCTTAGCCTCCTTCCTTCCCATAAAATAAAGTTTACCTGACCTCTTCCTCCTCCTGAGTCTTAGCTCTTACCACTCCTTCCCCTGGAGTAAAACGCTTCTCTGGCACATGAGTGATAAAGGCCTGAACTTCTTTCTGAAATGCCTCTGCTTCTTTTCTCACTCAGCCAGACACATAACCTCTCAAGGGTTATGCTGTGTGTCAGTGAGAGCTCTGTGACAGATCCTACAGTTCCTCCTTCACCAAGAGAGCTGAGTGCTCTAGGTATTTGTGCCAAGACCAGAGTCACTGGACTTCTGCCTATTGAAGGAATGTTGGTAAACTTTGGAAATGTGTCAAAGATCGCTGGCTGGACATCATACCAGGGCCTGGGCAAAGTAAGTTTGGGAATGTTTGGGCCTAGTATCAGGAGTGAAAGACAGGGATCCTTTCTTATCTGCAAGCCACAATACAGTGCAGTTTGCTTTGTGGTTTGCCAGTGTAGCATTTTTCCAATTTAGTCTGCCTCCTCCCCTTCCTCTGAAAGCATTAAAGATAAACTACCTTATATACATTTCCTCAGGATTAACACACACACACACACACACACACACACACGCACACACACACGCACACTCGGACACAAACACACAGAGTCATTGTTAGAGGCAAGACCCTGTCTTATTTAGCTGTTCACTTTGTAATTTGATATCCATCCACAATTGATGATTATTTTGATTTTAAGAGGACTGAATGATGAAAATCCATGTACAAGCTGAATGAGACTCCTTTCTAGAATTAGGAAATTTTATCAGAGTTGCTTAATTCATAATTCAGTTTAATTCTCACATGGTTTTCCTATCATCTTCTATCTTTCCAACCTAGCTGTTTACCAGCCCTGAATGAGTTTGGAAAGAATCACAGTGGTGAAGAAACACTATATCTTTCTTTCTGACTCTTGTAGAGAAACACTGATGATCCATCTTTAAAGGTTACTTAATGTTGACTCAACAACTTTAGAAAGATGACCAGCTGGCTTCACTGAACCTTTAGCTAAGGACCTCACCCTACTCTCCTGCCCATCTTTCTGCTAAAAGACTCTCAGCATATTATTGACCAACTACAACTAAGATATCAATGCCTTTTTTGTTTTTGTTTTTGTTTTTTATTTTTTTATTGCCTTTTTTTTTTTTGTAAGTCCTAGGATTTAAGAAGCTAAAAGGAAAAAAAACTTCCTGTATCTCTATTTTAATAAAAGGAAACAACAGGCTCATAGTTTCAGGAAAGGAGCATAGGTTCTCTCGTCCTTGCAGCCATCTTGAGGCGCAAAATTTTGTTGTAAGTTCTGATTTTGGTTAGGTTCTTGATAACTCTTAGTTCCCTTTCCAGAAAAGGGTGAAACATAAAATTAGACTTGCTTAGGATACGGTATTATTGCTACACCACTGAATTTAGATACAACTGGCCATCACTCAAGTGCAGTGTCAGATCATATCACAGTAGAGAAAGCAGTTATACCTGATCACAATGCTGAGGTTTACATTATTTGTATTGTGAAGTAAGGATCCATATAGTAAAATTTTGATTTTTAACTGTTAAAATGTTCCTAAGGAAAAATAAGAGAAGTTAAACTTAAAAAGGTAACATTTTAATGTAGAGCCAAGTGTTCTTTGGGAGATGCAAATAGGGCTGGAGTGAGAGAGGCAATACATGAGAGCTTAGGGGTTGAAAATGTGACGTCATGTGGCAGGCCCACGTGTTCGTAATGAGTAACTAGCACTCTTGTCCTAAGTGGACCATTCTTATGCTTCAGAGGCAATAAAGGGATGTTGTTTGGCTTTCATGAATTATCAGGCTAAGACTTGTATTAATTTGGCTTCAAAACCAATAATCAATACCACGTTTTGCCTGGTTTTTTAAAGGAAGTTTTACTCTCTTTCTGTGATGAAAATGAAATATGGGTGCATCACAGTAACGTGACTATAATCTAGAAGGCTTTAGATGAGAAAATCAGGCTTTCTGGCACCACAGGTAAGGAAACCATAAGGGGGGGTAATAAATAGGTTGTACTTAAAGGCTACAGGAAATCAAATTATGTTCTCGTGAAACTGGGTTGCACCAAGGAAAATTGAGTAGACGAAAAAATCTGCCTATATTATTAGTGTTCTCAAATATCTTGCTAGCTGCTTGAACCCAACACTGACATTTGAAATACAAGACCCTAAGAGAAGAGTTTTGTTACCTTCACCAAATATTTAGTATATTGAAATATTTGAAAAAGAAGAAAGGTGAAACTGGTAATAAGTAATGTTCCAGCTGGGAAATGGCTTCATCTGGTAGTTGTTAAAACAGTGTTATCCTAAAAAAGTTAACATGTTACTGAATATCTCCTAAATGCCAGGCATGGGGCTGACTCTGAAGGAGGTAACAGACAGGGTCTCTCTCTGTCCGGAGGAAAGTTGATAGTCATTTAAGTTATTAATACAAGTACTGTAAGGCAGTATGTACTTAATTGCTGAAAAAGAGGATTATGCTATCAGTGGTATGAGTTCAGAGGAGAAATTGATCACCCGGACTGGAAAAAGTGGCAAAAACTTCACGGAAAAGAAAGGTGTGTTGACTGACTCTGGAAGGGCAGCAGGAGCTTTGGTACGTAGCAAGGCTAAAATTAATCAATTAAGAGGTAATTGCAGGTTTACTTTGTGCTCCGAGGTGCTATGCGGGGAACTATGAGAGGATCAAGAAATGTGCTCCACACTTCTGTACAGTTAGAGCTGACACTCAGCAGGGCGGTCTGGAGAATACTGCCCTGGATGTTGACTCACTTTTTGCATGTGAAATATAGAGTGAGTGATTAAAGGGGGGGCATACGGGCTCAGAGGAGCTTGCAGTTCAGAAAAGGTACTAAAGATTGGTGGAAAGGTAAGGTTCTGCAGAGGAAGGGTTTAAGGTAGGGTTTAAATACAGTCCCAGATTATATATAGGCTACAGACTGGTGCAGAAAAGGAGAGGAAGAAAAAGGGAGATAATGTACGAGGTGTTTAAGGCATTTTCAAGGGACTGTGAATGGGAACTATGTATTTGACTACTACGTTTTATTAGTATAAAATTCAAAACATTTAAAACGCAACACTGCATTTTAAGTGATAGAAGCTGAAATCAAGCTGGATCCTAACTAAAAAGGAGATTTTTCAGTTCATACAACTAAAAGGTCTAGAAATTGATGTTGGGGGCTTATGAAGCATCATTAATCATACTTTCCACTTGCCTCCAGGTCACAACTAAATGAGAAATTATAGAAAAAAATCAAAGATAGCAAAATATTGACTTTATTGCTGATAACGAAAAATTGGAGGAGAAAACATTCTTGGAAATGTGGTATAATTGGGCTTCTTCCTTTCACGGCTAAGTCTTTCTAATTTGCCTTATTCTAAAGATGGTCTGTTGACGTTTTGTTAATTTTGATAATTAAAACAACATTTTTAAGGAAGAAATAAAAAGACCTTCCAATGTACCACAAAAACAAACAAAACAAAAACAAGAAATAGCCTGACCAGGTTTTCAAGGTGAATACCTGTATCTGGCCTCAGTCTACCTTTCCAGTTTTATTCTTCACACATTTAGTTCCAGCCCAGCTCTGTGGATCAAAAATAGTATGTTTTCGCATGACTACATCCTTATACCATTCTGCAGCGCTTATCCTGTTAGTTTACTCTCATTACTTCACGAAAATAAGTTGTCTTATTCACTATTGTGTCCCAGTGCCTTGGTAAACAGTAGGCACTTAAACATAAAGAACAAATATTAAGTGAAAGAATGAATGAATGAATGAACAGACCACCTGCTCTTCACCTGTATCTTTGTGTCCAAACCCTTTTCTCCTACAGAGCTCAGCTCAACTCAGCCTTTCTGCAGCCTTCCCTGATGACATTCCAAGCAGATGTCGTTAGGCTTTCTCTTCCTTCTAGTCTTCATCCACTGGACTCATGTTCCTAAAAGATATAATTCAGGGGAAGCTCTGGCTAAATGCACAATTTTATTTCCTAGAGAGTAGATCTTTGTGGTTCTTCCTATCCTAGTGATCTGAACACTAGAGAAAAAAACCCTGTATCTTCTCCATTGAGTTTCGAGCTCACACAGCCGCCTTCCCAAGTCATCAGGTCCTTATTGCTTCTTCTTTGAACCCTATTCAGTTCTTTCTAGTTATCGAAGATGGAAAGTGCCATACAAGCAAAAGGCCCTTTGCATTTGGCGGGGCAGGGGTGGCGCCGTTGGAAGAGGCAGGGTGTGGAAGAAGAGGAAAAGGCAGAGACGCTTCTTTTCACTATCCTTCCCCCGACCCCACCTAACCCACAGGAGTCTTGAGACCCACTCCTAGAAGGTACTTAAGAGTGAAAGGGCACCCGCCATCTTTGACAGCCCAGTATAGGATTGGCTATCTCTTTACTCCAGGCTTTTCATATTGGTTGACTAATAAGTTGTGGTGTTTACTGAATATGTGCGATGTTGCAGATTTTTGGTGTTCTTTATAGTAGTTCCTCTCTCCTCACTGTCCTTTATTAGATAGACCTATAGCCATCCCTCGGTATCCACAGGTCTGCATCCATGGGTCAAAATATTTAGGAAAAAAAAATCCAGAAAGTTCCAAAAAGCAAAACTTGAATTTGCTATATATAGTCCAGCAACTGTTTACATAGCATTTATATTAGGTATTAGAGGTAATCTAGAGATGATTTAAAGTATGTGGGAGGATATGTGTAGCTTATATGCAGATACTGTGCCATTTTATATGAGGGACCTGAGCATCCTCAGGTTTTGGTATCCATGGGGGTCCTGGAGCCAATCCCCTGCAGATACCAAGGGACAACTGTACTGGCATCCCCTACCTGGGTGGTTAGTATGGCAAATGCATAATGTCAGGCCACCATCTCCATGCTCCAAGCTCTAATATCTATTTACCTCTGGTATGACACGTACCACTCCTCTTTGTATTGTGGTTGTTTGTATACTTGTCCTACCTCTTGTATTAGATTGTAAGCTTTTGAGGGGCAGAGACTGTCTTACACATCTTTATATCCTTACACTTTCCTGTACAAATTGCTCAGTAAGTGTTTGGTGAATAAGTGGCTAGATCCGTGCTGTCCAATGTGATAGCCACAAACCACATGTGGGTTTTAAATTTTTTAATTAATTAAAATAAAAGAAAAAATTCAGTTCCTCAGTCATATTAGCCACATTTCAAGTACTCAAAAGCCACATGTGGCTCGTGGCTACCGTATTGGGCAGCACAGGACAAGATGGTTGACCCAGAAGATTCAAAGATGTGACAAAGACTCACACTTGGTCAGTGGGAAAAAAAAAGTACAAAGAAAGGCATATTCTTGCTTATCCTCTTAGGCTCTTTTGTAGATGTCAAGCCTCTTTTGTTTAGCTCTAGAGATTTACCACAGATGCTGTTCTTGAACTAATTTGTGGTACTGGGAGGGGCATATTTTAATACCATGGGAATCTCAAAAGCTCAGAGCTTCTGAATTGCTAGTATCTAACCAATTGGAGCTGGGCTGGCTGAGAGGAGGGGGCCTTTGAAGCAGATCCCAGCGTTATCATTTTATTTTCTGAGATATGCCCATGACAAGATACTGGGGAGAGGTCTTGCTTCCCTACACTTACCCAGCCCCCAGCCCCAGCCCCCCACCTGCTTGGCTGGCAGTTCTGACTTGGCTTATAGAGCTGCTGTAGCCCTGGGGAACAGAGCCAAACATGCGGAAGTGGTTACGTGTACCAGCTCCCAGGGAAGCTGTGGCTAGCAGGGGGAGTGGGTGGGGTCCTGCCTGATGGCTTTTCAAAGAAGCCAAATCTTTGAAGTTTTGTTTTAGCAGCTGCCAGGTATGCTGTTTCAGCACTTCGCACACTCTCTCACTGTGTTCCCGTATCGCATTTTTTCTTTACTACATGTGCATAGTATACACAATGGAGCTTGGATATTGGGAGGGTAAATATGAAATTGTGGAGTAAGGTGCTAAACACAACCCTCTTTTTCTTTTTTTCTGTGACTCTGCTGTGAAATAGCCACTTTAATGCTCCCTTTCCCCTTTGCAGATCTGATCTTTTCTGATCACCTGCCAAAGGAGAGGCAGAGTCTTCTTCTATTTTGGGAAAATAGTAAGTTTTGAAAAACTGGAGCTCCTAACATTTCTCTAATGAATTAGAGCATCACTCTGAGACTAGAACATCTCCCTTTTCCAAAAGAACAGTTGACACCCCCTAGCAATTTACTTTTGGACTTGGAGGAAATTTCTTGAATGTAGATCTTGTTCACCATTGTAGCCTCAGCATTTAGCGCAATGTCAACCCTTAATATTTGTTAAATGATTGTACTTGCAGCTGCTACGCTGGTGGGGGAAGGACTGGGTAGGTAGAGCACCCCCTCCAAAGCTACACGCTGAGCTTCTTTGCTTGAGTAATCCCTTTCTCCTGTCCAGTCTACAGTTACCTCAGACCTTTTCCAGCTGCCTTCAAATTTGCTGCTTCCTCTGACCTCCACTCTTTTGGAGTATAGTGTATACTCCCCTGTGTAATCATCTTCCATGCCTTTGTTCTCGCTCTCCTGAACTGTAAGCCTATTAAAGGCACAGGCTATATTTTATTCCTATGCAAAGAACCCTGGACCAGGAACAGGAAGACCTAGGTGCCAATCCCAGGTCCACCTGGAACTTCCTGACTAGAGGTAAATCATTTGAGTGAACTTAAGCCCGATTTTGCCAGGCGGGAAGCAAGGATGCCCGGATTGTCACGGGAGTTGAATGAGATCATCTACGTGAACATGCTTTGTAAACTGCAAAGTACTACACACGACTGGGTCTTTTCAGTATTAATAACACCTATTATCACTATAAAACAGTACTGTTTGTTTATGCGGCTGATGATACAGAGATGAATCTCTCCCAGAGCTGAGGTAAATCACAGGTTCAATCCCACATTACTCAGCTTGGCACAGGTTTAAAGCATGAAATGGTCCATTCCAGGCACTCTCTGTCATCACCTCTCTTTCAGTCTGCAGGTTCTTTCTTTTAGACCTGTGGGGTCATTGTTTTTCTTACTGGTCCCCACCCCACCCCACCCCCCCTTTTTGTCCTCTCAGATGCAGGCTGAGCTGTCTGTCTCTCTTTTAACCCCCTCAGTTCTTAGAGAAGCAAAGTCATCCCATCCCATTCCCCAGTTTTCGCTGGAATCGCCATGCTGGTGGATCCTTCTCTCCTCAGTGTGGCCACCCACCTCCTGTCGCTCTGCCCGTAAACAGCACCGGCGGGGAGGGGCGGCGTCACCATCCTCCCCCGGGTCCAAGCCCCCGCTCTTCATCCTCAGCTTGGCTCAGGGTTCCTTCCTGTTTTCCTCTCCCTTCCCTTGCTTTTCTGCCAGGCTATATCCCTTTAATCCTCTCTATCCATTTCATCTCGTCCCGCATTTTCTTTCTTTCTCTAGGCTCAGGCCTTTCATCCAGGAAGGATGTTCCCCCTTTCAAGACTCTGTTTGGTGTATTTCCACATACTTGTCACTTTGTCCCTGTCTCCTTAAGGCATCTCCTTCTCAGAGAAAAGTAGATTAAAAAAAGCACTGCTGTTTTGTTGTTTTTGTTTTTTTGTACCATCATATGGCTTCAGAAGGTCCAGATTCTTTTATTTGAAAATATCTAAGCTCTCAGATTTAAATGTTATGACCTAGTGTTTGAGAGCAGGTATTCCACAGAGGCAGACCAATTTGGATGCCTCCCCTTTTTAGCCACTTATTAGCTGTGTTGCTTAGGGCAAGTTCTTTGAACCTACTGCACTTATCCCTAAATGAGGATAAAATGCCTAATTCCCAGGGAGGTACTAAGGAGCAAATAAACATGAAATGAAATAGGAAAGCATTTTTACAGGGCCTGCCACAGTAAACGGGAAATACTGTAAACCTATCCACATCATCCATCCATACCCTGTCTTACAGGTATTAAAAATTGAGACCCAGAGAAGTTAAGTGGATTGTGTAAATTCTCATCCCTACCTGGTCATAAAGTAGGGACAAGAACCACTTCTAATTCTCAGCCCGATGAATTTTCCATTTGATTCCTTTAACTCCTCAAAGGGTTATTTGTTCTAGTTTCCCATCTTCAGGTGGAACGTAAGACTACTCCAGAGAGAGGCGTGTTCATTTCTTCACGCATTCTGCAGACACTGCATGACTGTGACATTGCCAGGCTTTGAGTGGACAAAGCCCAGCCTTAAATGATGACCAGCCTTAAATGATTGGTCAATGAGTAGGAAACAGTCATTGTGAAGGACAGGCACAATACCAAAAACATGCCAGTCACGATACCAAAGAAGAACAGTCACAATACCAAAAACATGTGAAAGGCATCTTGGGACCTCAAGGAATAAGCTCTATCAGAGGAAGACCAGAGTAGACTTTGCAGAGGGCTGATGATTGTTTTTTAACTGAGTGAATGTCACAGAGCCTTGTGTGAAGGCAGGCAGGTGTGGAAGAGCGTGCCTGAGTGCAGTGTTGTGGGAGTATGGCGTGCACATGGGGGAGGGTTGAGGATGAGATGGAAAAGTTCAAGTGCCTGATATGCCATGTGAAGGGGGTTTTATCCCATTATCTGCCCTTTTAATTCATGTCAACCGAAGACGTCAGCAGAATTTTTTGAGGTGTTTTGTTAACATTTCTGGGTTTTTATATGTAATATTTCCACTGTCTTTCCCTTCCCTGTTCATATTTGGCAAGTTCTTTTTGTCATTCCGGAGCCAGCCTAGCTCAGCCCTCACTCGCTGCACCTTCTACTCCCATCCCACAGAGAGGCCACCGACTTGCCTGTAGCTCTGTCATTTACATCGTGCTATAGGTTTTCATGTCTTTCCTCTACCACCTCCTTAGAGGTCCAGACTTACACATCTTTATACTCCTGTCTCTTAATGTGGCATCTGACACACTGTATCCACCAATTTAATGTATGCAGAATGCATTTAAATATCTAGGTTCATAATCACAGACCAGACTTCCCCCTGGGCAGCTGTTTTACTAAAGCAAAAGTTTAGGTGGATTAGAACCAGCCACACCCCCACAGTCTTGCCATCTTTAGGCAACAGAGTCTCAGTTTGGCAAGAGGAGCTTTGGCTGCCTCTAGACATGAACCCTAACACTCAGCTGGGCAAAAATCGGCTCTGGGAGCAGTCATTACCCGTTCTGCATTTGCAGCACACTTGCACCTACTAGGACTTTCCTCAGCACACGTGAAGGAGTTAAAAGACTCAAAACAGTACTCAACCAGGTGAATTCCACGTGGTGGAATCAGTTTTAAAGTAGAGCAGAGTCTCACAATGCCCTTTAAACTGCTGCAGTTTTACTCCTCACCTGGTCATCCTTCAGGGCTGTGTGGCTGTGCGAGTGGTATTATTTATTTACTGTCGTGACTGGACTCTAATATACTCATGAGAAAAGGTTTCTCCATAGTCTAACAAACACACAACATCTGTATTTGGCACCAGCTCGATGTTCCATTTCTCCTCTTACCTATTGCAGATATACCTTGCACTACACCATGCCACCAGCTGCAGCCAGCTCAGCATCCATCTGCCAAACACAGCTGTAACACTGTGTTAAAATATGTAGTTAAATATACTTTATATACTACTGATCACACTTTAGGTACTTGTGAAGTTTCCTCACTGCAGAATAGTTGAGAATCTCTCTCTTAAGGCTTTATTGAAGAAATGTGTCATAATCCAGCAGCTCGCCATCATGGTACTGTACCCTGACACATGCTTGGGTAGGATGGAAGGCCACTCTGATAGGATAATGCGGTAAAGCTCATTTCTCTTTTCCTTTTCAGATTTATCCAAGTGGTTGCATTAGTGATCTACTGCTGCCTAATAAATTATCTCAAACTTTAGCAGCCAAACAATAAACATTTATCATCTCAGTTTCTGTGGGTCAGGAATCGAGAAGCAGCTTAACTGTGTGGTTCTGGCTGAGGCTCTTTTATGAGGTGGCAGTTGAGATGTCAGCCAGAAGGGCTGCAGTCATCTGAAGGCTTGCCTGAGGCCAGAGGACCCACTTCCATGATGCTCACCCTCCCGTGGATGATGAGTTCATGCTGGCTGTTGGCAGGAGGCCTCAGTTCTTCAGCAGATGGACTTCTCCACAGGGCTGCCTGTGTGTCCTCATGACATGGCAGCTGGCTTCCCTCAGAACGAGAGACTTAAGAGAAAGACAAAAGACACGTGTCTTTTATGACCTAGCTCAGAAGTCATACACAGTCATTTAAAAAAAATTTTTTAATTGTGGAAAAATATACGTAAATAAAATTTACCATTTTCAAGTGTACAGTTCAGTAGCATTAAGTGCATTACATTATTGTGCAACCATCACCACCATCCACTTCAAGAACTCTTCATCTTGCAAAACTGAAACTCTGTTCCAATTAAAAAATAACTCCCCATTCTCTCTTTCTCTGTCAGCCCCTGGCAACCATCCTTCCAGTGTCCGTCTCTATAAATTTGACTACTCTACGTACCTCATGTGAGTGGAATTATACAGTGTGTGTCCTTTTGTGACTGGCTTATTTCATTTAGCACAATATCCTCAAGGTTCATCCGTGTTGTAACATGTGTCAGAATTTCATTCCTTTTAAGGCTGAATACGCTTCCATTGTGTGTCTGTACCACATTTGGTTTATCCACTCAGTGATGGACACTTGGGTTGCTTCTGCCTTTTGGCTGTTGTCAGTAATGCTGCTATGAACATAGGTGTACAAATAGTTGTTCATGGCCCTACTTTCAATTCTTCTGGGTACATACCCAGAGTGGAATTGCTGAATCATGTGATAATTCCATTTTTTTTCCAAGTTTAATTAATTCACTTTATTGTACAAGTACTCTACGTGGTGACCATAGCTGGAGCTTGGGTCTTCTTCACAGAGACTATGGTGTGGCTCTTTACTAAATGGTCAGTGAATTCCTGATAGGGAGACTTGGTGAACATGGTCTCTTTCTAGAGGTCAAGGTGAATAACTGTAGGTCTTGGAGACGGCATCAAAGGTGGCACAGGGTGGCAGTGCAACAGTAGTGATTGATACTGGTCATCAGCTTCTTGGGCACAAGTGCCCAGAGAAGACCAGTGCCTTTGGGGTGGGGATGAGATACACCAGCACAGAGCCACAGTGGCTGGTCACCTTGCAGAGGGCGGTGGGGGACTTGCTGATCTTGCTCCCTCAGTGGACTCACTGCATGGCAATAGTGGAGAGCTTGGCCAGGGTCATGGCCCCGCGGATGGCAGTAGCTGCCTCTTGGATCGCTTACGCAAATAGACATGTCCTGTAGTCCATGGTGGCAACAGATGCCTTGAACCTGGTCTGCTGGCCAGTGTGGTCTGCCTTTGCAGAGGTGTAATCTTCAAGCTCGCCCTTTAGGGTCATCCCCAGGAAAAAGTCCATAATTTCAGACTCCTTGATGGACGAGGAGAAGAGATATATTTCCACCAGAGACTTGGTCTTCATGTCCATGACCAAGCAGCCCAGCTTGGTGACAGGGAGCCACTTCTTGTTCTTAGCCTCCCCTCAGTGAGCTCAGTGGCCTTGGTTGCAGCCTGAGCATAGCTACAACGCCAGCATCGGAAGCTGCCAGCCATACCTCTGTGGACCTGCTGTGGTCACTTATTCTCCTGGAACACCAGCATCATCTACCATTTGGTGGCTTCTTGGAGTAGAAAAACAATCCTATTTTTAATTTTTTGAGGAACCTCCATACTGTTTCCCACAGCAGCTGTACCATTTAACATTTCCACCAGCAGTGCACAAGGGTTTCAGTTTCTCCACACCTTCACCAACACTTTTTTTTTTTTAATAGTAGCCATCCTGGTGGATGTGAGATAGTATCTCATTGTGGGTTTTGAGTTGCGTTTCCCTAATGATTAGTGATGTTGAGCATCTTAGCATATGCTTCTTGGCCATTTGTGTATATTTTTTAGAAAAATGCCTGTTCAGGTCCTTTGCCCATTTTTAAATCACGTTTGGCTTTTCATTGCTGAGTTTTAAGAGTTCTGTATGTATTTTGGATATATTTGGATTGTCAGATGTATGATTTGAAAACATCTTCTCCCATTCTGTAGGTTGCATTTTTACTCTGTTGATAGTACCGTTTGGTGCACAAAAGTTTTTAATTTTGATGAAGTATAATTTTTAAATTTTTTCTTTTGTTGCCTGTGTCTTTGGCGTGTATCCAAGAAATCACTGCCAAATCCAGTGTCATGAAGCTTTTGCCCTTTGTTTTCATTGAAGAGTTTTATAGTTTTAGCTCTTATGTTTAGGTCTTTCAAACACACTATCATTTTTGTGTGGTTTGTTTGTTTATTTTTGGCTGTGTTGGATCTTTGTTGCTGCGCATGGGCTTCCTCTGGTTGCCACTAGTGGGGGCTACTCTTCGTTGCGGTGCTCAGGCTTCTCATTGCAGTGGCTTCTCTTGTTGCGGAGCATGGGCTCTAGGTGCATGGGCTTCAGTAGTTGTGGCACAAGGGCTTCAGTATTTGTGGCTTGTGGGCTCTAGAGCACAGGCTCAGTAGTTGTGGCGCACGGGCTTAGTTGCTCCGTGGCATGTGGGATCTTCCCGGATCAGGGATTGAACCCATGTTCCCTGCATTGGCAGGCGGATTCTTAACCACTGTGCCACCAGGGAACTCCCCACACTATCATTTTTGCAATATCCTATTGTTTATGCAGACCAGCCCCATTCAGTGTGGGAAGGGATTACCCAGGATATGAATACCAGGAGGTGGGGATCATTGGGGGATATCTTGGAAGCTGGTTCCCACAGTAATTCAGGTATATAGTTTTAAAAGTTAAGTAATTCTGTAGAGTTTATAATGAAAATGAGAATCCCCTACCCCTTCTCCCACTGCTAACCAACCTTAATTTCCACACTTCAGAGATAACTGCTTTCAACTTTTTTTTTTTCAGCCGTTTCTTCTGTTACTTACCTTCATATTTCTAAATCATATATTTATCTGCCATTTGGGGGCTTTTACTTTATATATTATTTATTAATCAGAAGATGGGAGCTTAGCATTCTTATACTACCTCCTCCTGCCCCCACCCCAACCATACACACACACACACACACACGCACACGCACATGCACACGCACACCTGCCCTCATCCCTGCAGTGAACACATAGTGCAATTTGGTCGATGTTTACTGTTTTCATTATCACAACTGTGCCCTTGGAAACTTTTGGGCCTCTTAGAATCATCATTTCTTCTTTCCTATTGATCCATTTCTCTTTTTGTCTGACTTGGTACATATTGCGAAGTTAAGAAGTTTTCCGAGTTTCAGGTTTCTTACAGGTTAAGACAGTTTACACAGGGCTATATGGAGGGGGGAAGATGTGTATGTGAATATATATATGTATTTATATATATATATATACATATACACACATGCATGTATACATATATATGTTCCTGTTTTCTATTGACTGAAATATTTATGTTCAAACTTTATAAAAATTAACTGTACAAGTAATACACACATGTAACCACATCATAAAATATTCTAACAGAAATATATACAGATTATGAGGAGATTAAGTCCCCTCTTCAGAGGTAGCCACAGTGAAAAGGTTGATTTGTATATTTTTTTGTGATTTTTTTTTTCCTCCCTAATGTCACCATGTTTCTCTGGTTTGTTTATATAAGCTTATCTTTTTTTTTTTTTTTGGCTGCACCAGGCAGCGTGTGGGATCTTAGTTCCCTGCTCAGGGATCAAGCCTGTGCCGCCTGCAGGGGAAGCACGGAGTCTTAACCACTGGACTGCCAGGGAAGTCCCTACATAAGCTTAACTGAATATTCTTAACCACTATGTAGTTTTCCAGAGGATGAATGTACCATAATTTATTTTGCCATTCTCCTGTTAAAGAGCACTAAGTTGTATCCAATATAGGCATCTGCAGTGAATGCCTTGTACATGTATCTTTGTACACATGCTCAGGTATTTCTATAGGATACATTCCAAGAAGTGGAATTTGTTGGATCAAACGATATATACACTTTGAATTTGTATAGATACTGTCAAATTGGCCTCAAAAAGAGCTCTAGCAGGGCTGTACCACTACCCACTCCAATCTGGAGTGTGCTCTTTCTCCACACACTTGTCAGCATCTATTCTGCTAGACTATCACTTACTCCTTTCCTGCAAATTCTCTCCTATTTTTACTGATGATGACATTAGGCATAGGCCTATCTTCAGATGTATTATTTTAGAGATGCTTTGTTTTCAGGCAAGACTATAACTGAGATGGGGCTGAGAAGCAGGAAGGTAAAAGTGTTCTCAGTGGGCTCTTTCTTTTCTTACTGTCAATTAAGATCGGGAAGAATCCCTACATGTTAGCTTCTTTCCCCTCCATTGCACTGCTGAAGTGCTTTTCTCTCCTGCTTTTGTTTTTGACTGATTTCAACCAAGGAGGCTTCCCCTTTCCCCTCCCGAAGTCATGAAGAACCAGGAAAGTCATAGAAGCCGGCAGATTGAGTGAAGGAAGCTTAAGGAAAATATTAAAAAGGAAGAAAAGTGTTTGATGTACTTTTAATATAAAATGTGGAAAAAGTAGGAGAAGGGTGGGGGTTGGGGAAAGAGGGCGGAGAGAGATTATTCACGGTAATGGGAACCAAATGTTGGCTGGGAAAGCTGCAGCATTCTCACACTCTTCCTGTAAACCCACAGCTTTTCAAAGTGAGAATAACGAGCCAACAGCACAGGACACGCCTTAACCCTTCCATACCTGGACGGCCCCGACTCAGCTTTTCAGAGTCCCGGCATATAGACGTGTCTGTGTTCCTCTTGCCATCAGGGCAAAAAGAAGGAAGGTGGAGACACATAGCAGATCAGTAAGGGAGCGCCCGCTTGCTGAAACTCCTCACAGGAGGCTGCATCTCCCTGTCTCTCTGTGTGCATTAGGCTTTACTTTGAACAAGCAGCAGCCTGCTCGACCAATGGCTTGCCAAGTTTGGGTGGTGATGTCTTCTCCCCTTGCTGCCCAGAGCTGATGAGAACCCCCATGGGACAGACAGGCAGTCTCCCTCCACCAGTAATGGTCCCACCACACGAAAGGCCTCTATGGCGTCCTCTGTCCTCCCGGGGGCCCGTGTGGAAGTATGGGAACTCGGCTGGAGGCCCCAGCCTTTGTTTCTCTTGGAAGTCCACACCTACCGCTGTGGAAGTGAGGTGGAAAGTGTTTGCAGCCGAAGGACACTCCCTGACCACGTGACCTCCAGGTGGTCGAGGATGGTCACATGCCCCTTGGCCTAGCCATTTATCTGTGGGGGTGAAGGAATGAATACAATTCTGGGTCCAACTGGCTTTTACGTCCATCTTATTTTATTTTATTTATTTATTGGTTGCATTGGGTCTTTGTTGCTGCGCGTGGGCTTTCTGTAGTTGCGGAGAGCGGGGCTACTCTTCATTGCAGTGTGCGGGCTTCTTATTTCGGTGGCTACTCTTATTGTGGAGCACAGGCTCTAGGCACACAAGCTTCAGTAGTTGCGACACGTGGGCTCAGTGGTTGTGGCTTGCGGGCTCTAGAGCACAGGCTCCGTAGTTGTGGCACATGGGCTTAGTTGCTTCGTGGCATGTGAGATCTTCCCGGACCAGGGCTCGAACCTGTGTCCCCTTCATTGGCAGGCGGATTCTTAACCAGTGCACCACCAGGGAAGCCCCATTTCCATCTTGATTTGAATTTTGTTCGGGTGCCTTTAAAAGTCCCATTTTGCCTAAGAAGAAATCTTATTTTTGGGGTTAAATGTTTACCATTTCAGAGGTGAGGCAGTGTTAGCAACAGGGTGGACGGCGCTGCAGGGCAGACAGGTGCTTAGCTCTGCAGGTAGCTGGGTGGCTCCCGACCTCTCGGGCAGCAGTTGTCTCAGTTGTAATACGAGGCATTGTTAGTCTCTGCCTCCTTGGCATGTTGAAGTTTCAGTGAGTTAAGGCACAGAGAACATGTAGCACCCTGCCTGACACCTGCTTTTCTCTTTGTTGGTGGCCTCATATTCACCTACGGATAAAACTGAAACATCTCTGTTTTTCAAATGTTTTCCAGAACCATCCTTGGGATGATTTTATAGTCTTATATTTTACATTTAAGTAAACGTCTTGAATCATCCATGTTGAATTAACTTTTGTATGAAGTCTGAGGCTTAGCTTGATGTTCATTTTAGGCTTCGGTGGATGTACAATGGCTCCAGCACCATTTGTTAACAAACAAATGGCTTTAAACAGGTTATCCTTCCTCCATCAAATTGACTTTTCCAGCTTTGTCAAGTCAGTTGAGCATTTTAGTGCGGATCTTGGGTGATTTTAGTATTCGTAAAACAAAGGTCTATAGCAATAATAATTTGTTAGGTTCTAATTTTCTGTTCTTCATTGTACCTTTGGAATCATACAGACTTAGGTTCAAAAGCGGCTCTTTCACTTACTCTGTGAGTGAAGTTAAACCTAAGGCATTTAACCTAAGCCTCAGTTTTTTCATCTTTAAAATGGAATGGTAATAATACCTTTCTCACTGGGTTGTCGTGAAGGCTAACCAAGGTAAGGCATATAAAGGGCTTAGCTTGAAAGCAGGCATTTAGAAAGCTCTCAAGCTAACGCTGGTGATGGTAGCGAGCCTAGGCTATCTCTGTGCTTGGCGATCCTAGGCCACACTCACTCATACCCCTTCCCTTCCCCAAACCTTAACTTTTATCCTTTTCGTTATAGCTTCATCTTGAGCACGTGAGTGATTCCAGTTAAAGCTGCTGTGTTGTGCTTTGCTTACATGGCAGTTTTGACCAGTAACATTTCTATGTCTGATATACAAGAGATCTGTCTTACCATCTTTAATCTCAGTGTCTCTTCACTCTCCACCACCCCCACCACTTGGCCACATTGGGTTTCCTATTGTTTCCTGCGTTTTCATACACTCTTCCTTCTACCTGCAGTGTCCTTTCGGGTTGTCAAAGGTGCTGGTCATCTTTTGAAACCATTTCTGCCTTGACGTCGTCCTTGATTCCCCCATAGGGAGTCGCTCCCTCCTCTTGTCTTCTAAAGCCGGTGTCCTGTTCCTAGCTCAGTGGCATACAGAGTATAGGGAGTGGTAGGAGTTCTTTTCTTAATTAAAAAGAAAAGTACACCTGTTTTAAAAGTGCATAAATAAATAAAATATATCCAAATATATTAACATTAACTGATAAAAGCAAGATCGTATCATCACAACATACTGGAACAAGACTGGAATGAAACATGCCGCAGTCCTCACCATGGTTGTGAAATGGGACCATGAATGACTTTTCTTCTCCTCCTTTACACTTTCCAGTACTTACGTATTTTCATAGTCAGCATGTATTAATTTTTAAACTGATTTTTATGTTGCTTAAAGTGCCCTACAATTTGCTATAAATTCAAGAATACTTATATTTCTCCCTTATATTGAAATAAGATTCTATTCTGCCATTTGTTAAAGAGGGGAACAAAAGGAAGGGAAGGAGAAAGGGACTAACATTCACTGAGTGCCCAGCTCATGCCAGAGCCTGTGCTTTTGTATGAGTTACCCTGTTTACTCCTGAAAAGATGGCTGTAACATAGGTATTGTTACACTCAAGTTCAGATAATGAAACAGCCTAAGCAGTGTTAACATTTGAGTTCAGCTCTTTCTGATGTGAAAGTTCATGCTCTTTTCACTGCTTGAACTTCCCTACTTATGGGAAGAGGAAAATCAGTCCCAGTCTCTTCACAATGGCATCCCAGGCTGGTCTAGACCCATTTATTAGTGATGATAGTGTGCAAAGAAGAGGTAGCAATATTTCTGAAAATAAAAATGTCACTGGTGGGAATGTAAGAAACAGTATTTCTGTGAACAGAAGTGAAGAAAAATGTACCATCATCTACGAATCTGTACAATTTTTCACCTTTACCAGACACTAATGTCATGCTTTGTGTGTGGGCAGAAAACATCAATACACTGAAGAAGCTGACTCTAAGTATATGGCTGGCATTTACAATTTGGATTACATTTCTACTTGCTTTGTATGCTGACTCTTCTGGCTATAGTTTAATTTCTGTCACAGATTAGAACCAGCAGGTCAGGCAGGTTAGGATGGCTGTTTTGATGGTGGGTAATTCCATACAAGGGAAGTATTGTGACTCTAGGGGATAGAAGTTGTAGATTTTTTTGGTCCTCTTAGTTTCTTACAAAGGCCTGGTCATACAGGTGCTGGTCAACACATCTCATAAATGTGATTCGTCATTTTAGCTATGGTTTAACAAGCATATGTTCAACAGCTATGGTGTTTTAGAAGAGAACCATTGCTTCTTGGACTTTTGGCTAAGATCAAATGTAGAAGGGAAGGAACCATAGTATCATGAAAAGGATGTAAAGAAGAAGAAGAGATAAGGAAAGATGTCCCTTTTAGCCTCCAGGCCATTTATGGACTCAGAGGGTGGGGGATCTGGCCATAGACAGACAGAAATGAATCGTACATTTCTTCATTAGCACGTGTGATGTCTGGAATTTGAGCTCTAGAGGTAAAGAGTTTTGTTTGATTCATCCCTGAAGTACAAATTCTGTATTCCTGTGTTGATCATATTCATACTACAAGTGATTAGCTCCTCTATACCAAGAGGAAGCAGTTTACCGTGTAGGAATATGGCCTGCCTGTTGATTTGTGAGAAAT
Organism: Hippopotamus amphibius kiboko; assembly: GCF_030028045.1. Lineage (NCBI taxonomy): Eukaryota > Metazoa > Chordata > Mammalia > Artiodactyla > Hippopotamidae > Hippopotamus > Hippopotamus amphibius. The sequence continues at coordinate 161,299,795 of NC_080189.1, forward strand.
CAGATTACATCCCATTGAATCTCAAAAATAAGATGATATATAAGAAATAATAGTAGCTAATAGTAACATATAGTGCTTATGATATGCCAGGCCCTAAATGCTTTATGTGCCTTAACGCATTTAATAGCTAACTTTTACATTGTGCCAGCAACTGTTCTCAAAGCTTCACACATATTAACTGATTTAGTGCTCACAGCTGCTCTGTGAGATAAGTAGTTATCATCCCCAATTTACAGATGAGGAGACGAAGCACAGAGCAATGAAGTGACTTGCCCAAAATGATGTATTGGTGAATGGCAGTCAGGATTCAAACCCAAACAAGTGGTAGCAGAATCCATGCTCTTAACCATTCTGCCGGTCATTTGGTGGGATTCATCAGAATCCCTTGAATGGCTTGTTAAAACAAGTATTTTTGGACCCAACCCCAGAGTTTCTGATTTCAATAGGTCTGGGGTGAGGTTCAGTTATTTTCACTTTTAACAAGTTCCCAGGTGATGCTGTGCTGTTGGTCGAGGGATCACTCTTTGAGAATCGCTGTCCTATGCTAGGCTGCCTCTCCTGGGGCTGGTAAGGAATTAGTATTCAATGCAAGCAGCTGAGGACCAGGATAATGAGTTTCAGTGGTCTGATCTTATCAGAGGTAGATGCCTGAATTTCATGGCAGCTGTGATCTTGAACTAAACCCCTCTAGTAAATCTTGAGGGCAGCAAATTTCAGTAGACTTGTCTTGACACAACAGAAGCAGGCACCATTGTAACCTTGCCGTGGACTTGATGATGAGACCAATTCCTAGTACAGTGAAGGGTTGTTTCCGTAGATTGTAGTTGAAGGTAGCTTGAGAATGGCCTCTTAGATGCAGTGCACCCACACACACATGCACAGTGCAGTAAGAGAAAGCCTTGACTATTATACACTTTTTATTTTCCCCTCTTTGGCCGTATAGCTTTAAAAACAAAATCTCCTTTCTTGTGATTTCCTCAGTATTTTTCCTATTTTATAAAAGCATCATTATTTATTAAAAAAAAGGAAAAGGACAGGTAGAGAAGGTTTAAAAAAAAAGAAGAAAGGAAGAGAAGGAAGGGGGGAAGGTGGAGTTCTGGCGTTATTTCCCATTTCCCTTGGCCAGGTGAGAAACGGGGCAGAGACAGGTTACTGAAGCCAGAAAAGCTGTAGATTTGACTGTTCCAAGTCGCCTGCTGTTTTGCTTCCCAGGGAAAATAGGAGAAACGAAAGGAGCCTAACTGATGTGATGAGGCAGGAATTCTAAATTTGTGACACTTTGCAAGCTGTTTGTGTGCACTAGGTTTGAACCCAGCTACAATTCAATGTAGAAGTTCTTGGAAACTGGCATGTCAGCTGCCCTAGACTATCTGCACATTAACTCTCACTTTGAAAACTTTTCCTGGCTTGTCTCTGCAGGCTGTGAAGGCTAGGTGATGGTGGTCCAGTTTTACAAGGGCCAGCTGTGCTTGTGTGTACCTGCGTTGTTGTCACAAAGGCATCAGACTTTTCCCTTTGTTTGGTAAAAGTCCTGCTGAGCTGGATTCAGTCTTCATTGTTGAATGAACTGGTGTCAGGGAGTTCTCTTTTGGATTTCTTAAAGGTCACCCTTTGCTTGCTTCTTTTTTAGTTCACAGCTCCATTTTTCAGGCTTCATGTGGTATGCTGGTTATGCCAAAGTAAAGAGCTGGAGCAAAGACATTTCTTGTTACTAAGGCTAAGGATCGATCTGTCCTTGCAGGTCCAGACTGCTAATAGATACAGGACCAAGGAGTCTCCAGCTACATAACTGACTGACTCCCAGAATCCTAAGTTGTCTTCTAGAACGGTGCCGTGAACTTAACCTTTGGAAAGGTTTGGTTTTATATCCAGCCTTGTGTTCCATAAAGCTTGCCCCCAGATTCTCTGCCAGATGTACTGAGAAATCCAACTTTGTCCTAATTTCCTCCTCCTGGGAATCATTCCATCAGTCATGGAGTGGTACGAGTGTGGAGACGGCAGAAGTCTGGTTCACATTCTGAATCCATTGTCAAGTCCAGCTGGCTGGGATCTCACTGTACTGTTAAAGGGCAGGCATATCAGCTCTTAGCTTTTTGACTGGATACTTCAGTGTGTTCTTCCCAAGTGCATGTCACGGTCACACAGTATTCATAAAACCAGAGTTAACGTTAGCCAGAATAGCCTCCCTAGACATTTTTCAGTCATCACTACTGCTTCCTCTTCCTTTTCTGTATATCTGCTTATTGAGTGAATGATCAGAAACCTCCCCTCTCCATTGCTTGTAATTCCGTGTTTCAAAGGATGTATCTTACTTGGATCCTGCTCATGTTCTTAATCTCTTTTGAGTCTTGCTTGTTTTTTTTCTTCTTTCGCCTGATTGATTTTGAGCTACCTTATTTTAATGTGTTGTCCCGCTCCTACTTTCAGCATGTGTAGTAAACAATAGGTGATGGATGTATTTTTTGGGTGCCAATTGATATGCTGTTGATACTAAGAACCCTTATCTAAGTTCTTAGTTTTCAGGGCACATCTTTGTCCTATACAAACCCTTTACTCTCCAAGGAAAACGAAACTCACAATGGCTAAGCTATTGAATCAATCTTATTTTCTCTACTTAATAACTGAATTACTATGTCCAAAGAGGAGCAGTTCTTACGATTACTAATTTGTGATTTACGGTTCTAGTCCTGTGATTGTGATTCAGTGTATGATTTCATGTGCAACGAAGGAGCTCATACACTGAGAACAGAAGGGAAGAGACAGAAATAAATTAGATGCTGAATATATAAACTGGTAATTGAGATGTCAGTTTCAGGCCAAAATCTAACAGATTAGTCAACCAATGATTTGGCAGCCCCTAGAGAAGGAAAAGGGAATCACTTAAGCCCAGCATTGATTCATGAAAAAAATAAGTCATGCTAGACTAACCTCATTTCCCTTCATGGTGGAATTACTTTAGTAAGAGAAGATCGGGGGACAAAAAAAGAATTACCGTAACTGGGTTTTGACCAGGTGTAATGAAATCTTGTGAGCATGGAAGAGAAGTGTGAACAAGATAATACTATCATTAGGAATCTTTGGTAACAAAATAGGCAACTGTATCCAAACGATGAATCAGTGTAAGTTTGCGAATTAAGTCTCTGAGGCTCTGTGATTGGCTCACTAAGTCACCATTTTTAATCAGTGAATTATTTTACCCATTTATATTCATTTAGGTGCCTGCTATATACTAGGCACTTACATATCTAGAAGATATACTAAACCTATTTTCAGATGACGTGAAGTAGGGTGGGATGCTGAATACCTTGGATGAAAATCAGAATCCACGATGATTTAAGCAGGCTAGAATGTTGAGTCTAATTCATGGAATTAATGAGAAAAAACATAAAGCTCTTCACATGGTTTCAGAAGTTCAAGTGAAGAAGGCTTCACGGTTTAAATTGACTTTAAGTGTAATAGAAGTTAACAGTTGAATAAGAACTGCCAAAATCAGTACTATCACGTGGGAAATTTTTCACAACCTGTTGCCAGATTGAAAAAGCAGATTATAAAGCAAATAGTTAGGAATCACTGTTTGTGTGAAGAAGATACAGAGGAAGTATGTACATCAAAATGTATTATTATAGTAGCCACCTTTGGTTGTCGGAGTGCAGACAGGTGACTTTTGTTTTTTGCCCTGCTATCTTTTTGTGTTTTTCAGGTTTTGTGACATCTGAGAGTATATTGCTTTTGCTCCTAAAAAAAAGAAATTTCTTTTGTTTCATTTTGAAACGGCGAAAGGCAGTGTAGCCAGTGCTGATGACTTAGTCTTTTATTAACAGAAGTGGGGTTGGGAAAGGGGGAATGGTGATAAGCTCCACCATTCATCAGCGCCTAAACAGCTGCCCCTCCCTGGTAATCAGCATTATTTGTAAACACCCACTTCCCCACTGGGACAGCACTCTGCCTATGCTTAGAGCATCCTCCGACTGGCTTGGTTTGGAGCAGCATGTCTCCATCATGAGGGCGCGACCTCAGGTGGGGGCCGCCATGTGGCAGCTGTCTCTAGTTGCGGAGACCTGGCTCCCCGGCTCACACAAACTGAGTGACTCCTCGGTCTTTTTCTCACATCCACTAGATCGGCTCCCCTGTTTATCACCCAGGTTACCCCACATGGACACAGTACTTCGTAAAGGGATTATAAATACCTCTTTGCTTCTCTTCTTCTGAGAAGTAATAGACTTGCTCACACCTTAGCATCCTTATTTGTTTTCACAAAGATTTGGATTCATTCTTTCCATAGGAAGAATGTTAATAATAGCAGCTCCCATTTATTGAGCATTTATTACGTGTGCCAGGCGTTGTGCTGTGCTTTAGATGGATTATTACATTTAATTCTTGAACCAGCCCTGTGAGAGCTGGGATTGAGTTTTATTCCCATTTCACAGCTGAGGAAACCAAGGCACAGAGAGGTTAAGTGTGCTGATTTAAGTGGTGGAGCCAGGATGAGAACCTAGCAGTCTTGTTCAAGAGCGCAGCTCTTCATCACTGGGCTGTGCTGCTCCTGTTCTGAGGGTTGTCCAGTTCGGAACCTGTGGTGCAGGTCCAGGGGCACAGGGTCTCTGCACTCCCTCCAGAATCCTCTCACTTACCCAGCTCTTGCGTTGGTTTTGATTCCTTTCCAGCATCCAAAACCTTTTATTGCTTCTTGTCTTCTTTCCGGAATTATTTCTTTCATCCCTTCCCAAGAGCCTTCCATCCTCTCAAATAAACAAAACATTTAAAGGTTTTTAAGCTTTTCATCCTGTTCTCAAGCAGAAAGATCAGCCTGCATTTATAATTTCATATAGTTCTGTGCTTTTGACCTAGCATATAGGTCGTCAAAAGTTCACATAGTTTTTCCAGATAATTTCTGAGCTTTTCTGTACCTCTCATACTACCTCTGTTGTACTTCAACTCTTCCTGCAAAAGAACCATCTCAATATAACTCCATAGATTCAAAACAGAAAAGATAAAAGGGTGTAGTCTTATCTCAAGGCACACACTCAAGGGTAAAAAAGTAAATTTTAGCCTTTAGCAGTTGCATTTTTAGAGATCGTTTTAAAACAATATTCCTACACAAAAATTCTCTAAGCAAGGCACCTGTCACCATGAGCATAAAATCTCTTGGTCTGATTCATTCCACTTAAATAATCTTAGGCACAAATTTCATTTGGCCAGCCATCACTGTTCTCAGTCAGTAGTTACTAACAGCAAGCCTTAAGACTTACTAGTAGACAGTTTCAGTTATTACTTATTAAATTGATATCTACATGCAGTTGGATTTTTATTCTTTCACTAATGGAAATAGTTCTCTATCATTCACTGGAAGCCTTTCGTAAGCAGACTCTTTTCCTTGGAGACTACACTGTGCAGTTTTAATGCTAAACTTAGTTATCACTGATCCCTTGACTCTCTTCTAACTACATATAACTTTTGCTTTTGTAATATATCTTCACACCTAGGTTCCCAGAGCCAACAATTCTTGCTGCCTTTCAACCAGAATGCTCATTTACCATCATTACTGTCGCTCTGCTTACATCTCTCTTATTTCTTCAGACCTTCTCGACAGCTTATTTGATCCGTCAGGGGCTAATGTACTTTTCCTCACTGTCAGTGTCATGTCAGCTAGCTCCCCTTGAGTCCTTGTCCAGTGCTATTCCTCCTAGGCTTTGAACCTCTCTGGAAGTGCCACGTATTCCAGAGTCCTGCCATTCCTGACCTTGCTCCACCTCCTCATCTTCCTTGCGGATTCACCTAAACAAGTACACTTCCTCCAGATCATGAGCTCTTTGAGAGCAGGAGCTTGTGTTTTTCTTCTTGGTAGTCCCTGCACATCTAGGAACAGTGTCCAATAAACGCGGGTTGAATTTCACTGAAATGAAATAAATACAGAAGCATATATATTTTTTTAATTATTATTTATTTATTTATTTTATTGGCTGTGTTGGGTCTTCATTGCTGCACACGGGCTTTCTCTAGTTGCGGCAAGCGGGGGCTACTCTTTGTTGTGGTGCGTGGGCTTCTCATTTCGGTGGCCTCTCTTGTTGTAGAGCACGGGCTCTAGGCGTGTGGGCTTCAGTAGTTGCTTCACATGGGCTCAATAATTGTGGCTCACGGGCTCTCGAGCGCAGGCTCAGTAGTTGTGGCACACGGGCTTAGTTGCTCCGCAGCATGTGGTATCTTCCTGGGGCAGGGATCAAACCCGTGTCCCCTGCATTGGCAGGTAGATTCTTACCCACTGCACCACCTAGGAAGTCCCCATAAGCATATATTTTTACATACGATTCCAGTATTGCAAAATTCTTGAAGAGAACAAATAATCTTAAAACTAAAATCAAGTAAGTTGAGAACAGAGATGTAACATATACACAAACAGGAAATACTAATAGTTAGGTTTTTAATGAAAGGTAAAGGAAAATGCATAACTTTTTATTTGTATGTTTGTCTTAAAAAACAAATACTACCTCCATTTCATGAACCCCAGGGCTGTCTGTAGTTTCTCTAATATTTATTGCATTGACACATATACACTACCAAATGGAAAATAGATAGCTAGTGGGAAGCTGCTACGGAGCACAGGGAGATCAGCTCAATGCTTTGTAAAGACCTAAAGGGGTGGGATAGGAAGGGTGGGAGGGAAGCTCAGGATGGAGGAGATACGGGATATATGTATACCTATAGCTGATTCACTTTGTTGTACAGCAGAAGCTAACACAATACTGTAAAGCAGTTATACTCCAATAAAGATTAAAAAATTAAAAAAAATAAAAATAAAGTGGATAATCACATGAGTATAAAAAAATGAATAAAAATGTAGACTCCAAATTCAATACTCATCAGTGCAAATCCTAAGCACACTCTCTTTGTATGTTTATCTTATAAGAAATAGAGAACTGAGGTTCATGAACTCACCATTCTCTCTTATCCTTCAGGTCTCTCCCTACCACCACCCAGATTAATGATCCCATGATCATATAATTAATATATACTAAAAAAAATTAAATGAAACTTATCCTCCACATGATTTTTTATGAGGTATAATTGACATATAACATTTGTTTCAGGTGTACAACGTAAAGATTCAATAATTGATTATATTGTGAAATGATCTTTTTTAATTGAGGTAAAATTTATGTAAGATAAAATACACATATCTTAAATGTTCAAATTGGTGTTCTTACATTTTTATATATCCATGTTACCACTACTCAACATATGATATAGACCATTCCCATCACACTCCAAAATTCCTTTGTGTGTCTTCCTAGTCAGTTCTACCTCTTCCCCTTATAATCACTCTTCTGACTTCTCTCATCATAGATTAATTTTCCTTATTCTTTTTTTTCTTGTGGTAAAATACACACAATATGAAATTTACCATCCTAATCATTGTAAAGTATATAGTTCAGTGGTATTAAATACACTTATAGTCTTGCAGTCATCACCACCACCCATTCCCATAGTTTGCACCACATGGAGCAGTTAAAACTTACATAAAAATCCAAAGTCTGTCTTAACAACCTGGAAGATGGAGTTCAGGACAAGTACACCTGCTAGAGATAAGAGGAGAACCCTGGAAATGAGGCAACCAGAAAGGAAGGGCCTAACTTCTATGTATAAATTCCACCCAAATCTTGGGTTGACCCTTGGACAATGTATATGCAAGTTATACTCCAAACTCTACAGCTGAAACTAAAAGAACTGGACATAGATCTGAGCCACAGCCCGCTGAGGGGAAGAAAGAACTGCAGTTGGTTCAGCCAGGTTAACTGCCTACACACACGCACAAACATACTCACTCTTTGGAGCAATATAATATAGTCCAGTATCTACAACATTTCGCCATATCCAGGATACAATATGAAATTATTCATACAAATGAAAGTTATGAAATTCATTCAACATATGAAAAAAATGGGAAAATACAACCCATTCTTAGAATAAAAGATAATCAATGGAGACCAATGCTGAGAATGCTCAGATGATAGAATTAACAAACAAGGATTTTAAAGTGGCCATTATAACTATGAACAAGGGTGTAAAGGGATATAGGCTTTAATGAATAAAAGAAAATTTCAAGACAGATTTCCAGATGGAAGTTGTGGAACTGAGAAAACCAATATCTGTAATCCAGAATAAACGTATTAACAATATTGAATCTTCCAATCAGTCAAGATATGGTATGTGTCTATATTTATTTAGGTTTTGTTGAATATTTCTCATTACTGTTCCATAAAGTCAATGTAGAGACCTCACACATTTTCCAGTATATTTATACTTAGATATTTGGTGTATTTTTATGATATTGTAAGTTGCATTGCTTTTTAAAATTTCATTTTCAAGTAATTAATTACGTTGAAACTTCAGTTGTGTGCTACTGGCACATAGAAATATGATTATATTCTGTTTATGGACCTTGATTTCTGCAACTTTGCTCCATTTATTAGTTCTACCAATAAAATTCATAGGGTTTTCAATGTAAACAATCATGTCTGTGCATAACAGCTTTTTTTTTTTCTTATGACACTAGCTAGGTCTTACACTACTAATTTTGTATAGAAGTGGTAAGAGCAAACATCTTTTCTTTATTCCTGATGTTAGAGGAAAAGAGTTCAGTGTTTCACCAATAAGTACCATGTTAGCGATAGACTTTTCATAGATATCCTTTATTAGGTTGAGTAACTTTCTGTTCCTAGTTTACTGAGAGTTTCTGTCATGAATGGACGTGAATAAATTTTGTCCAGTGCATTTTGATATCTAATAATAATCTCATATGATTTTTCTTCTTTATTCTCTTAATGTGGTGAATTACATGATTGATTTTTTTTTAATCTTAATCACCGTAAATACCACTTGGTCATGATATATATCCCATACGTGAGACAGATGGATTATATTTGCTAATATTTTATTAAAACTTTTTGCGTGCATGTTCATTAGGTGTATTGATCTGTAATTTTCTTGTAATGTTTTTGTCAAGTTTTTTTATATCAGAGATACATTAACATCATAAAATGAGTTGGGAAGTTTTCCCATCTGAAAGATTTTGTGAAAGATTGAAATTATTTCTTCTTTAAATGTTTGATAGAATTCATTGAAACTATGTGGGCTTAAAGTTTTCTTTGTTAAGAAGGTTTTTGATCGCAAGTTAAATTTGTATATTTAGATTTTCTTTCATCATGTCACTTTCAAAAAGTCATATTTCCAAGGATCTTTTTCAGTTCATCTAAGTTGTTGAATATTTGACATATCCCCTTACTTTTGATATCTCTATTCTCTGTATGATGTTCCCCTTCTTCATTCCTGATATTAATAATTCATGTATTTTTTTTCCTTGTGATCAGCTTGCTTGGAATTTATCAACTTTTTAATTCTTTTCTTATAGCCAACTTTTGGTTTTGTCGTTATTTTCTATTTGCCCATTTTCTATTTCATTGTGTTAAAAGGTAAACTGAAGTACATTGAATTTTCAAAGAGTTTATTTGAGTGAACATTGATTGTAATTGGGCAGCACCAAACTGAAAATGGTAAGGAGCACCACTGGCAGAGACTAAGGGAAAGGCTTTTTTTTTTTTTTTTTTTAGTAGAACAGACTCTTAAGCAATGTAAGCAAATTATTTGGCTATAGCTTAAGTTGTTGCCTTACTTAGGAAAGCCCAGTTGGCTGTTTGTAATTGGTTGTTCTTAAATTTCATTTCTCAGATGTGAGTGCATTGACTCCGACGTGGGTTTTGGTTTGCGTACATAGACTGCCAAGGCATTAGAGCCACCTCAGTCTAATGGCTTCCTTGTTTAGTTACTTTATTGGTTTCTGCTCTTATTATTTTATTTTTTATTCTTCTACTTTGTGTTTAACTTGCTTTTATTTTTCTAGCTTCTTAAAGTGGAAGCTTAGAACATTGATTTTTACACATTTCTTCTTTTCTAATATAGGCACTTTATACTATACATTTCTGTCTAAGGACTCTCTTCACTGCATCTCAAATTTTCTTTGGTTGTGTTTTCATTACCATTCAGTTTGATACAGTTTCTAATTTCTCTTGTGATTTCTTCTTTGACCCATAGGTTATTTCAAGTGTGTTGTTTAATTTCCAAATATTTGGGAATTTTCTAGATATCTTATTGTTATTGATTTTTAATTTAATAACATTCTGGCTGGATTATACTCTGTGTGATTTTGATCTTTTGATTTTTATTGAGACTTGTATGACCTAGCCTTTAGACTGTCTTGGTATATGTTCCACATGCACTTGAAAAGAAGATGTGTTCTGAAGTTGAGTATACCATTCTGTAATCACACAGCATTTACAGTGTTGTATAAATATTTAAGTCTAGGTTGGCAGTTTTTTTGTTTTTGCTTTCCTTTCAGCTCTTTAGAGACAGCTCACCATTGTTTTCTGGCCGTCACTTTTTAACAATAAGTCAGCTAATTATTTGCATGTTTGTTCCCTTATATATAATATTACCACTACCGCCAAGCACCCTGCCACCCTGGCTGCTTTTAAGATTTTTTTTTCTTTATTTTTAGTTTCAGCAGTTCGACTGTGATCCGCCCAGGTATGGATTTCTTTGTACATATTCTGCTTGGAATTTGCTGAGCTGCTTAGGTCTGTAGGTTAATGTCTACCATCAATTTTGAAAATTCCCAGCCCTAACCTGTTTAAATACTTCTTCTGCCCCATTCTCTCTCCTCAACTGCTGGGCTTCCAATTTTATATGTTAGATACTCTGCTGTGTCCAATCTGCTGTTAAGCATTTTGAATGTACTCTTCATTTCTGATTTTATATTTTTTCATTTCTAGGATTCTTGTTTGGTTCTTTTTTAAAAGATTTCATCTTTCTATCGAAATCCTCCATCTGTTTATAATATGTGTTGCCCATCTTTTATATTAGACTCTTTTACATGTTTATCATTGTTATTTGGAAGTTCATGTCTGCTAAGTCCAACATCTGTACCACCTCTCAGTGTCCTTCTATTGACTGTTTTCTCTCATGGGTCATATTTTCTTGCTTCTGCATGTCTTTTATAATTATTAATTGTATGCTGGACATTTTAGGTAAAACTGCAGACTTAAGTAAATAATGTTTACACACATACACACACCCCCGCCAAAAAAGACGTGCTCATCCTTTTCTCAGGCTGCTAATGTGCGGGAAAGGGGCAGAGGGAGAAGGAGTTGAACCAGTCTGCTGGGTCTGGATGTTGTTGTAGCTTTAATTAGATTTAATTCACCTCTGGCTGCAAATGTTTTGGGGGCAGGATGGGACCACCAGTAAGATTCTAAAGATCTTTTTGTGCAAAGAATTATGAAAGAATTGTACTCATCACTATGAATTTGACGCCTTCCTAATACTTGAAGACTTTTCTGGTGAGGTGGGAGTGATACTAACAAATATGGTTTTTTAATATTGTATATTGAAATATGTCAACATTTGGAAGGTCTGCATAACTCAGTGAACCAGTATTCCTAAAGACTAATGCTTGATGTTACAAAAATCTTGTATGGATAAAAGGTCTACTCAAAATGCAGTATAGACCAACAGAGTATGAAAAGCTCATTGACTTGGTTTCAGATTCTATAATACTAACTTGTAGATTATGCTACTTGTTGAGTTTTGGTGAAGGTCAGAGGATGATATCCACAATTTCTCTGAAAGTGACTTTAATCAGTCAGTCCCTGCCCATCCCCCAGCCTTCAGTGTCCCCATGCAATTGATGTAAGAGTTGATGGGTGGGTACAGACTCATTCTGTGGCTGGGCTTCTAAAATATCATACCAGACCATATGCAGGTGTTAACAGCTTGTCAGAAGTTTAGCTGGTAGTGCCTTAACTCCCATCTGTGACACGTTCCTCCTCCTCCTCCCAGGGGCCATCCTGGCTAAAAGTGAAGAGCTTGTCACTTCCTGGGATTATATTCATTAAGGTTTACTGTATGTCCTCGGCATTTTGTTGGATTTGAAATAAGTATGGTTTAGCAGCTTATTCAGCTCATTATTTTTGTTAAGGTAAAAGTGACAGTCTTGAAACTTTCTGCTTGCTCAGAAGCAGAAGTCCATTAGAAACTTTTAAATGTTTTCTGTTTTTTGCCTTTGATTTAACTACAAGATGGTGAATACAGGATAAGATAGAGAGGGTTCTATTTCATTATTTCTGAAAGTGGAGGGTAGGACTCATCTTTGGGATCATGAGTTTTGAGGAGTCCCAGAGGCCTGTCCAGTTCACTTTTGCTCCCCCTTGAGCACCATCTAGAACAAAAAAGGAAGCCTCTATATCTATATGGATGGAAACCATGCTGAAAGACTGGGGAGAATGTTAGGACAGAAACAGGTAGTGTAAACAGAAAGTCCTTTCTCTGTAATCACCAGTGAAGAGTAGAAGGTAGACTGATGGCTGCTTGTAGATCACACCTGCAATCTCTGAGATGATCAGCTGTGATGGAGGATCAGGAAGTAGGTTTGAGCAGAAAAGTGACTACTTAAAAGGGTAGATTTATATAGGTGCCTCCTTCACTATTCAGTGGATTGGAGAGGAGGCAAATCCATCCCTCCCCAGATAACCTGTTTTAGTCCTCAGCATAGAGCATTGCAATACAATTATAATAACCCTTTGGATGCAGTATAAACCAGGGCTTTTCTTTTTAGTAACTTGGAGCACTTTTGACCTCACCGTGAATACTGTACTCATGACTAGATTGTGCTAACTTTGTAACACAGAATCCTCTGGTGGAAAACAGCCAAATTTATGTTTTCTATATACTACCTCAAAGAACTGCAGGGCAGCAGTGAGATGGAATTGTTTGGGAGGGGAAAGAATAGTAATAATAGTAGTAGTGGTGGCAGTGCTATATTTTTGGAGCCCTTCCTATGTGCCTGCACTTTCACTTGTGTCAGCTCTTTAATCCCTACAGTAACCCTATGAAATAGGTACTGTTATCATATCCCCATTTTATAGATGAAGAAAATGTAAGAATAATAAAGCATAGAGAATTTGGATGTAATAAAGGCCACACAGTAGAAGTCTGTCTAGTCTCTCCTCATCCATGTAGTCTTGGTAGATATGACCCAACCCCAGCTGCCCTGGGAAGGATTTGGAATGGGACACACAACATTTCATGCAGAATCACTCTAATTTTTCCTTGGAAATACCCCCCAAAGCCAAGGGGGTTCCCCATCATATTTTGTAATGCTTCTCCAATCACGTAGCTTCCTTATTCTGGACAGCACTGCTTTGTGCAGCTCTTGGGAGCTCTTCTCTCATTTGTAGGATTTTTGGCATTTAGAGCACCTTTCCAGTACTTACTGTGTGCCACAGCTACCTCGCATGTGGTTGCTTCGGCTTTGCTGGGATTGGGTGGAGGAAGCTGGGGAAATGGACTGTGGAATAACACTCTGTACAGCTGTCACATTCCTCCATCTCATCCCTACCCTACACTCTTGAGACATCACATCATTCTTGGGAAACCTTTTTTGGGGGACCATACTGTGCAGCTTGTGGGATCTTAGTTCTCCCACCAGGAATCGAACCTGTGCCCCTGCAGTGGAAATGCAGAGTCCCAACCACTGGACCAACAGGGAAGTCCCAATTCTTGGGAAATCTTGATACTGAAAGCCCATATATTTCTGAAGAGGGCAACAGCCTGCTCAGGAGGTTTTGCTTTGCTAAAGACCCATGCATTTTACAAATTTCCTTCGAGTTCTTAAAACCAACATTTGATGGAACAGATATTAAGCCAAGGGGAAAGATACAGCCTTTTAGTGTGTTTTGACTAGAAGTTGGAGGGGTGGGACATGCTGCAGGAAGGGCTGTGATGGCGAGAAACATTTAATCCTGCAGTGCCACAGTGTAATATAGAAAGTAAGACAACCTTCTAAATGAATAAGCTAATAAGAGAATGCGTGGTTTAGAAAAATTTGCCATATTGTTGGCTATTAGCTGCATGTGTAGTCAGGGCAAAATACAGCATAGTTCACTTTGAAGCTTTGAATTTGAATCAAAGGTTAAACATCTAGAACATTCTCACAGCTAACTCTTTTAAATCTCTGTCCTACTGTAGAGATAACATAAAAGTATGATAAGTTATTTACAGGGAATGTATACAGTATTATATTTTAGTATTGAGCAAAGAATAACAAAAACTAAATTTTATAGAGAATAATTGAATCTCAAAATTTTGGTGGGAGTAGAAAATGTATTACTAATAAACTAGAATGAACTGAGCTTCAAAAAAATGGAATGGAATTTGGGATGAAAATGGAAAGCCATGGCTGCCATAGAAAGGACTATGTAGACGTACAATCTCAGGCAAAACCCAGGTGACAGTGCACCTGGCGTCTTCCGTGTCAGTCATTACAGCACTTGCATGTTGCAGACCCCAAAGGCTTGTGCTTTAACTGTGAGATACCATGGCCTGAGTAACACCCACTGGAATTCAAAGCAAGCACGTTTCTCATGGCACTTACTACATTGCCTTACACAGCTGAGCACTCCTGCACCCACCCAGTATTACACTGTAAAAATTCCTGCCTCTTTGCTAAAAGCCTCTACTTGCTTAAGAAACTTCTTTTTGTAATTTGGAGACCGCACTTACTGGTGCAGTTACTGATGAAATTAAAAGCAGCATTCACTATACAAGTTTATGTTGTGGCAGTCCCCATTCAGTGTGTGTGAAATTGGATGAATAAACCTCCACTTCTCCACAGCCCCTCATTTGATCTTCTCTTGCCCACTGTCCTGCCCCTTATGCCTCCACATACCCCTGCTTCATGTACATACACCTGAGAATCTGTCCCTGGTCATCTCCGATTAAGGGGGCCTAGTTACAGACTCTGATTTCTGATTACAGCAAGAAGGCATTAAAGTAAATGCCTGCTGGGAATATTTGTTATTACAGCAGTTTTTAGAAAATAAAACCAATCTAGCTAGCTCGTGAGATGAATTCTGATGCAAGCTATATAGTTATATAATTCCTTTAATATCAGATTCCTGTGTCTGGATTTACTTCTAATGGCTACAGACTTCTGTAACCAGCAAGCCAGGAACGGAAGCAGAATCACAACTGATGAATTCTCTAACCTTTGTCCCAGTTCTCATAAATAATAGTTTCATTCTAGATTCAAATTCCTGCCTTAATTGGCATGGAAATCTCAAGGTTATTCATCCAGGCTGTTCCTGCTCTATTATCTGTCTCTTCCTTGTGTCTGTGTGTTCATTGGACCGGCTCACGCTGCCTTGAGCCTGCTTTTCATTTACACCTGGGGGCCTTGCTCCACTGCCCCACCTTCCACGCAGAGCTCACTCAGTTCCCTTATCTATTTGCTGTATCTTTAGTAAGCTTTCCTCTTCCCTCACTAATGAGACAGGGAGAATGGTTTCCTCTGCACCTTCCCTCCTTAACCCCGGAACTCCTATTTGACTGCCACTCAACACTTCACTTTGTGAATAATATTAACATTTTATTCACATACCTGGGTATTTATTTATATGCAATGATTGGTCTCCACATTTCCTCACATCTCTAGAAGTCCCTTGGGAAAGGTCATGTCTAATAACATGCACATTGAGGCAATTCAGGAGGGATCACGGAAGATCAAATGTCATACTAAAAAAAAATTAATAAGCAAGCTCTGAGCTTTTTGGTACTGTTCTCCAGGAAGATTAGCTGAATGTGCATAGTTGTGCAGCTGAACTGTGGGAGCCAAACTGTGGGAGGAGGTGATCAAGGGATGTGACATATCAGAGGTGAAATTATGTGAGTAGAAAACTTTTCATCCACAAACTTAAGAATGTATTACACAGACTTTCCCTTAACTCTGCGTCTGGAAATCTCTTTGAGAGAGGTAGAGAAACCAAAGCAGAGACCCAAAATGACCAAGCTATGAGAGAGGAGCGTAGGCTTCTGGCCTCAGCAAACATCCCACTTTGCTCCCTCCCACAGGGCTCTGTTGGGGTCACGAGGACCCAGGCTGTTAATAACCAGGCAGCCGGTAGGTCAGGACTCAGGAAATTCTGTGTGAACTACCTCAGTGTTGTTGCATCTCTGCCACTGAAATGACCATTAGCACCAAAGGATGTTTGCAAAGGGGAAAATAACACGATGATTTACATCACTATGAATATGTCTCTTGAATTAGGCACTGTTTTATTTCTCTAAGCCTCATTCACCAAGGTTTTGGGATAAGGTTGTTCAGTATGAGACTCTTCATGTTTCTTCTATGTATAATTTTCTGGTCACTGTAACTCTAAAAGGAAAAAAAGAATACTAGTTGGTTAAGGAAGGTTCAGAGATGAATAGCCAAAATGTTAAGGAGATAGAAGGATTTCCAAATAAGACTGTTCTAAAAATAAATGAGGACCTTTTCAAAAAAACTGTGGTAAAATAATACATAAAATAAAATTTACCATTTTTAAAAGTACAGTTCAGTGACGTTTAGTACACTTACGGTGTTGTGCAACCATCAGCACCATCTGTCTCCAAAACTTTTGTCAGCATCCCAAGCTAAAACTCAGTACCCATTAAACATTAACTTCCCATTGCCGTCTCCCCAGCCTCAGACAACCGCCATTCTACTTCCTGTCTCCATGAATTTGACTATTCTAGGGCAAATCATACAATATTTGTCCCTTTCTGGCTGACTTATTTCACTTAGAATAATGTCTTAAATGTGCACAGGCTAAATGTCAACCTGGCTGGGGACCCTATGAGGTGAATTCACAACACGGAAAAATGTATCTTCTCTCCCCAGTTATGTTATCCCATGATGCGGGGACATACGCTCAAAGATAAACACTTATTTTAAAAATGTAGATACTTCACTAATGGGTGGCTGAGAAAAACCAAGAATCTTATATAATTCACCCCTGTGCTTTTGAAGTTGTTATAGAAGATCATTGTGTCTCTGTTCTTACCTTAAAGTAACGTACCATTCCTGCATTTGAGGCTCTCTGGGCTCCTTCTTGGAGGTCCTTTTGGCAATTACAGGGGAATGAAATTGCTATTTTCATTATTTAATATTCAGCAGGTATTTTTGTGCGCTGACCACGTGTCAAACCTATGACGAGCGCTGCGAATGGAATGGAGAGCGGAGCAGCTCACCTTTGTCTTAATGGAGCTGCAATTGAGTAGGCGAGTCGGATAACTTATCACACAAACACATTTGTAATTCCAACTGTTTTCAGTTCCATAAAGGAAAAATAAGTGAACTATTTCTCTCCTTTCCTTCATTGTTCACACAACCACTCTGAGAAATCTGCTTTCTTTTCTCTGCAGGAGCCTCCAAGCAGGTGGCTTTGCCTGGGAGGGAGAGGTAGAGAACAACCCGTACAGCAAGGCTACGGGGGTGGTCCCCCAGCACAAGCACCACCCCACAGCAGGCAGCTACCAACTCCATTTTGCCCTTCAGCAACTTGAACAGCAAAAACTTCAGTCCCGGCAGCTTCTGGACCAGAGTCGAGCCCGGCACCAGGTAATTCAAGATAAGGCTCTTCCACATGCTACTATCTTCCTTCTGTTGGTTTAAAAAAAAGTTTTGAATTTTTTATTTAATTTTTTTTTTTTTTCATGAGAAATGTGGGAATAGTTTCTCAAAAGTTTACCAATGCCACCATGGCTTGAATGGTCTTGGGAATCTACACACGGAGAAGAAATGTTCTGAAGCCATACACTTGATTTTGTGGGAAGGTGATCCCAAACCAGTTTTGACATTCTTTCTTTCATTTGAATGTTCCTCCACAAAAATCTCTTTTGTAGTATTTACCCTTTCTGTCGCCTGAGCTTCGTTCAGTAATTTCCCAAAGGGTCTAATTCCCAGATACCTAAAAGCCAGCATTTTAAAGGTTTGGTTTTTTTTTCTAAGTGTACTACTTCCTTGCCTTCATTGACTTGGTCTATTTAAGCACACATTAATCCTTCATGGCCTATCAAGATTTTCAAGTTCTCATAGGAAATGGTCTTAAGCTAGGTTGTTGGTCTTCTGGTTTAACAGTTTGTACTCAAGACACTGCATACAAAAATGTAACAATAGACACAAAAATTCTTGTAGTGGAACTTACACTCTAGTGAAATATTAATTCCCTACTCTCACCGTCTATAAAATGACAAACTCCCGAGTATACATGTAAGGGAATTATATAAGTAAATTATTTTGCACTAGTGTATCAGTATAGCCCCAATTGCAGAGAAAGGATGATTTTACAAAAAGTCATGAAGACTGAAATTGTTCTTGATGATTCAGAGTTACCGTTAGAATCAGTTAGCATGTTCTGCATGTCCTGCTGGGCTGAATCCCCACTGATTCTGTGCACTTCCTTGATATTTGGTTGTGTGAAGAAATAGCTTATATCAGCTTGATCTCTTGTCATTTGCTCTTATAAAAATGTAATATGTAGTGTGCATTAGTTTGTGCAGAATTAATATTCATTCACATGCGAAGGCAACGTTCCCAAAGTTTTTTTTTTCCTCTAAATAAAACAATTATCATTATGCTCTCTCTGTTTTTTCAACGACCACCATCCAGATCCAGAGAAGTTTTTATTTTTCTCAGTATCATTTATGACTTGATTGTCTTTGTGAGAGTATACTCTGTATATTATATTAATTCATTGTAATTGAGAAATCGTAAGTGCGGGCATTTGTGAAGTAGTTTTTTAGGTCATTTTCACTGGAGAAAAATCCTGACTTCTTATCTGTAAAGCATGGAATGGAGCATCATCACACTGCCCTATGTCATGTAGAAATTTCCTTATTTAAACAGTCTTTGGGAGAGCGAAGGCATTTAGGCCAGTTTGCGAACAAAAAAAAATATTTTTTGGCCGTGCCGCACGGCTTGTGTGGATCTTAGTTCCTTGACCATGGATTGGCAGTGAAAGCACAGAGTCTCAACCATTGGACCGCCAGGGAATTCCCAAGAGCTTTATTTAGGATCTTAAGGATTCTAGTTCGGGAGACTGATTTGGATAATACTAAAAGGTTGTTCCAGGGAAGAGAAAGAATCAGGAGCTTACAAAGGCAAAAGCCACAAGGTTGTTCAAGAATATAATTGGCCCCGACTCACAAAAGGAACTATTTGTCCTTAAAGGATAGGTGGTTATGAGTTATTTTACGATAAGGGTCCAATAAATAAATAGGCTCTCACAAGTTATTTTAGAGTGTAAGGGTCCACTAAATATCTTGAGTTTCTGGAACACTGGGCTGATGTTCTGGATGCCTGTGTTATGACAAGAAGTGGTCAAAGTTCAAATTCCATCCCTGCTGAGATGTGCAAAAGTCACACTTCTTCAGTGGCCTCCTGGCTCCATTTTAGAGAGCTCTCTTAGCAATAACAACTCCATTTTAATTTTTCTTCCCCAGTATATCTTAGTTTTCTTTTCAATCTGTGTGAATTTCTTAAAACTTTTTAGACTTCTGAACCCCCTGCCATTCAGATTACTTAAGAATGCCAACTTAATCAGATGCTGGATGGTGGAAATAGATATAGCCTTATTTTCCTTATTTGAGTATAATCTGTGGCTCCAGTGAATCTAGACAGTTGGTCCCTTTTAATGCTTCCATACCTTGAAATGGTGGATGATTTTGAAAAAAATAAAAAAGAAGGTGATTGTAGAGCACTGAGGTTTTGAGGAAAGAGAGACAGTTTTGCTGATTTTCACTTTTAGAAACTGCTCCATTTATAAGTCCTTCTCACTCTTTTGATTCACTTCCAGCAACTCACATTCCTTTGAAAATTCAGAGTACTGCTATTCTTGTGTGGATTTTTTTTTTTTCAGTGAGGATTATACTGATTTAGTTTCACTGAACTATGAAGTATATGGAAAATATGTTTTTTAGAATCTGTCAGAATACCTCTTTCAGGGAGGAGTCAGATCTCCCAAGAAGGGAGTTATCTCATGTCTCCTTGAGAGGGAACAGAAAATCATTTATCATAATTTTATATATGTTTATAACATCATTTTATTTTTTCCCCCTGTTCTTGTAATCCACAGTTGATTTAGGTAAAAATGAGTAAGGGTGAAGTTTGGGACTGTGGGGGAGAGTGAAAGAAACTAAATTCTATTAGCTTGAAGAGTTTATAACTAATAAAATAGCAAATAAGATAGTAAATGTTCTAACATGAAGAATAGTGACTTAGAGCACTTTATTTCAGAGGACATTAAGAAATATTCCACAGAAGAAGCAAAGCCCTATTAGATTTTTAAGCCTGTGTTTTTAGCTCACCTTGTGATTGTGCTAGACCTGACCTTTATAATTATAACCAAATGATTACTTGAAACATAGTTTGCCTTCTCAGTATGTCCTATTATGTCTGTCCTAGGGTTAACTCCTTTAGATATAGATGGTTTTTCTGATGAACTTCTTATGCTTTGGATTCAGTTTTCTAAAGCGTAGGTAGCCATTG
Organism: Hippopotamus amphibius kiboko; assembly: GCF_030028045.1. Taxonomy (NCBI): domain Eukaryota; kingdom Metazoa; phylum Chordata; class Mammalia; order Artiodactyla; family Hippopotamidae; genus Hippopotamus; species Hippopotamus amphibius. Next base: position 161,320,208 of record NC_080189.1, read on the forward strand.
ATATAACTAACAATTTGGTTAATTGCCTGTTTGAGAGCAGTGGGTAGAATTGAAATCTGATTTACCTAGTATTCATTCACAAGAGAGACATGTTTATGGACCAGGACATTGAAAGGGACCTTGTACTGTATTTTATATTATATTATATTATATTATATTATATTATATTATATTATATTATACATAGACAGTGCCTTTCATAGTGATCTCCTAAAAATATTGCTGGAAAAATCATGCAGCCTTTCTTGCATTGCATGCAGAGGAAGTTCTCCATCCTTTCTGCACTTAGTCAGCTTTTTTTTTTTTTTTTTCATTTTATTTATTTATGTTTTTTAGATAGCCAGCTCTTTGAAGGCATAATTTAATTTCAAGGAGGAAAATTCTGATTCAGGATATGAGTTTGGAAATGGGCCTCTCTAACTGTTCATGCACTGTAAGCTTTGATCCTCATCTCTATCCAGCATTTGACTCAGAAATCTAGAAGTTTTCATGTATTGAATCACCCCTACAAAATACTGGTCCTGTAACATGGACCTGGGAGAGGAAAGTCACCTGGAGCCACTGGCAGAGGCTTCCAGGGCCAGAGGCACAAGGAAATAGGTGTGATCCTATTTGATAGGTGTGATTCCATTTGATAGAGAGCATGATAAACAAAATGACACAAAATTGAAACTATGAGCTTTTACACGCTGATGGGTAAAACCAGCAGTTAACAGAAAAAGTCTTCTAAATCAGAGCAGGGGTCAGCAAACTTTTTCTGTAAATGGCCATACAGTAAATGTTTTAGGCCTTGCCAGCTGTATGTAGGGTCTGTGGTCATTCCTCAGTTCTGCCATGGTAGAATGAAAACTACCATAGACAATATGTAAGTGAATGAATGTGGCTGTTTTCCAGTAAAACTTTATTTACAAAAGCAGACGGCAGGCAGGATTTGGCCTGCAAGCCCTAGATTGCAGACCCTTGGTTTTGAGCAGCAGAACCCCTTGAAAGGTCTGTTAAAACACCGATTGCTTCCCTGGCGCCGTTTCTGATTCGGTAGCTTTGAGGTGGGCCTCAATTATTTCCATTTCTGTGCTCCCATATGATGGTAAGCCTTTTCTTCTGGGGCCCACACTTGGAGAACCATTAGAAAGAGATTAGAAATGTGTCCTTTTCCTTATTTGTCTTCAATTTTTTGGAAGGGAGGCTAGACTTGTTAAAACTTAGTGTTGCCCAGATAATAGTTCAGGCAATCGTTTTTTCATAGGAACTTTGTTTCCATCTTTTTCACTCCATCTACCACAGTTTCCTTATAAATAAGTTTTGCAAACTTGAAAACTTCCTGTTCATTCTTTTTATCAGGGTACATTCTGCTCAGCAACCACTGCTCCCAGGATTCAAGTTTTATGATGGATGAGAGAGAAGTAATGGGACAGATTCCTCCCTCTTTGTTTTACTAAGTATAGCCAACCCTTAATAAGCACGTGTTGTGGTCCAAGCACTATTCCAGGTGCTTTACATATATTAATTTATTTCAAATGAGTTCCAGGATGCTTGAGGAAATTGCAGAATCTTGGTAGCCTAGGGATGGTACCGCAAATCTATGTGTTGATATATCCCAATGTGACTTCTCTTTGGTTTCCCTCATTGCTTCCCACTTCCTTCTCAGACTTGCTTACTGCCCCTGAAGGAGAAGGATAAAAACATTTTCTGTCAGCTGAGTGGGGGGACATTCTTGGGCAGCAGTGACTGCTGGTGACATCAGCATGAGTAGCCCTCCCTGCTGGGGTCTGCGAGGAGGGCTGCACCGGCTGTGAGGCCCGACTGACCTGATTCTAATTGCCAGCATCGAGCTGATGTTATTCTTGGCCCAGGGCACAGCGATTACTCAGTAGTTTCTGTGAAAGTGAGCCTTTGTTAAACCTCGGCTCCCAGCCCCCATCTCCTGCCTTCCCACTCTCTTCTCTACCTACTCCAGACTGAAAAAAGCCCCAAAAGCAGAAAAATTAAGGATATTTTGATGGCCAAGTCAGAACTGCTGAAATTTCTTTTAACAACAAAGAGGGAGAAAGGGAATTTTAAGTACATCTTAATTTTTCATTGGTTTCCAGAGCCCTCCAATTTTTAGTAGACTTAATTTTCAACATCGTAAGGTAACTCAAGGTAGGAGAAAACCGTGCATCCTCAGTTCCTCTCATCCTTCCACTCTGTGCTCTACTTCCCCCATCACACGACGCTCAATTTCACCAGACTAACCTAGATTCGGTGAGGGGCAACAGAGACTAACACCCCCAGACAAGTTGGGGGGGGGGGAGTTCAGTGTTCACCTGAAGGGGTCTTTCAGTACAATAGCAATATCTTGAGTGCCAAGTGTAATGAGCTTTTTGCTAACGGCCTGTGTAAGCGCAATCTCACAGGTGTGGAAAGGATTCCCATGTAAACTCAGCCAAGTCTTGTTATTCTCCTCCTAGAAGTTCATTGCATGTGTCTAGAAACATTCTGCCCCCCTGCAGGAATGCATACTGTTTCTCCAAGCCTTCAGCTGCTATGTGTTTGTGTTGTGGGGGAGGGGAAAGAAAAAGAAATTCAGCAGGCACCCGGGCTTTTCCAGGCAGCCAGCAATAACAGCGTGGCACAGGGAGAGCAGGCAAGCAGACTAGCTCTGCAGGGGGAGCCTTTCTACATCTTTCTGACAAGAGTATCTGGGAGGAAAGTTGCCTGGGGTTGGGAGTGGGGAGAGGCATGACCTCAGGAGTGTGCCAAAGTTCCTGGAGCAGGTTGACTTGACCTTCCTAACCTGCGGCCTCTCTGGTTTTTTGTTTTCGTTTAGTTTTGGGGTCTTTTGTTCCATTTTATATTTCCTTCTGACATCAGGAATTCATATAACAGTTCACAGCTTGTTTATGATTATGATTTTCTTAGAACCATTTGATTTAGCAGATTTTGCCAAACTAAACTCTTTTCTTCTTACCTAATGAAAATACGTTGAAAATATGTGAAATAATACTTGTAAAACTACATTCAGCTGTTTAGAAATAGGCACTGTGGACAGGCTTTGGAGTCAGATAATGCTGTTTAAACCTGAGCCCATGACCTGGGACAGGTTATTTAAACTTCCTTTGATATGGTGATGATAATGTATATCTGTGGGTTTTCTTGAGGATTATATTCCTCAAGATGCTACCAGGTGCCAAGTACTGAACCTGGAGTGGTATTTGTATTATCACAGTGCATCTTCACAACTGCCCTCTTATTAGCCCCATTTTCCAGATATAAAAACAGAGCATCACTTATGTGACTTTCCTAGACTCACAAAAGTAATAAATGGAAGGGCTGGTATTTTTGAATCCAGGGGTGTCAGCCTCCAGCATCCAAGCTCTTAGCTGTCATGCTCTGTACTACCTCTCTGACACTATTCAGGCATTCAATAAATAATAGTGTATGTATTATTACCTGCCTTTTAAATTGCAGTTCATGCATTCAACAGGTACTTATTGAACGTACACCTATAAAACTGTATTTGAAAAGTTAACCTCCGGTGTCTTAACTAGTCTCCTACTAGTCAGATGTACTGTTGCAAAACAAAAGGTTTTACTAAACGTATGTTATCCCAGTTACCTAAAGTTCTTAACTGAAGAAGTGTCTTAATAAAGTCTTCCAGGGCTTAAAACTCTTAGAAATGCCCATACTCTACCCTCCCTTGTGCTTTTATTATTTAGAAACAGTGTCAGGGACCACTGAGGCTTGCAGAATCCTGAAATCTGTTCTAGAAGTTTGGAGATTTAGAGCATGTGTGTGGATTGTTATTAATAACATGAGAATTATCTCTTCAATTATCACTTCGTCCTTTCAACGCTGTTGTGGTTATTGGTCATACTGTTAATTTTATTTCTATGATGATGTTTTTGAGAAGACTATCAGGAAACACGGCAGGTGTCTACAAATGCGAATACCACAGATGACACTTTTGCATGACTAATATTATGCTTTCTTTTACAATACCATAGAAATCTGATTCTTAACGCGTTATTACAATATAGACATCAGTTCATTATGCTGATTCACTACTACTAGTAATAGAAGTCCCCTGGTTACAGGGTGTTTTCCAAGCTATTGCTAGAGTAGCGTCTCTCTGGAATCTTGTAGGGAGAAGGTGAGGGCAGTGAAGTGGGTGTATAGTGAGTGCCTCTTGTATGCTAGATATGGTATTGTCTCCATTCCACTGATGAGGAAACTGATGCTCAGAAAGTTTAAGTAACTTACACAAGGTTGCACAGCTGGTTCAGTGCAGTTAGAATAGCTAAGCTAGGTCAGAGGCTTCCAGAGCCCTTTTCCACCCTACCGCCCTCCCTCTTGAGTAAGTGGCTCTTCATTTTCTTCTTTTTTTATCCATTTATCATCAGTCAGATAAGACATTCCAGTTTTATTGTTGCTGCTGCCATACACCCATACACACAAATATAAAAGAAAAGGTCAACACAACGAATCAAAATTCAGAACTCTACTTGGTTGTAGGTTTGTTAAGAGGCAACTCTCCACCTGCCAGCTGCTTGGGATCGACCTTGTTTGTTGTATATCCTTAAAATGTGGTTTTGCTACAGCTTCCTGGTGGCCAGTTTTATTCCCTCCCCTCACTCTGTGACCTGTGGCTTTTTTCTGTTTGTCCATGGGCGTAAGAGGGACTCACAGCAGTAACTTTGTGTGAGATGATGAAAGACCTCATCTTTAAACATAAAGAACTCCATCCATCTGCAATGGATGTGGCCACAGGAAAACACTTAACATATATATGTGGCAGCAAAGTCTGTGTAAGATGAACAGTAGGTCAACGTGTGACATTCTGAGCCAAATAAAACAAACTATACATTTGAAGACAAAGACAATGTAGATATTTATAAGCTCTGGATTTAAAGTTGTAAAGGAACTTAGAGATTTCCTTGTCTAATTCTTTCATTTTACTTATGTGAAGATGTAAGACACAAACATATTGTTAGAAGAACAAGGGCCCTGATACATAAATAATCTCCTAAAACTACTAGTAAGTAAAAGATAAAAGAGACAATTGAAGATGAGGCCAAGAGTTTTTTTTTTTAATTAATTGAACTCTCAGTCTGGGGTCATTGTTGATCTTTTGAAGTTACCTTTATTTGTATATTATACACGCACACACACACATGCATACACTTACACACTTTAACTTTCAAAATAAGTAACAGAGATTTGCTTACGCACAGTTTTTTTTCAACCTTTTCTTGGAGTAAAGTGAGTGAAATCTCTGCCTGTTAAATGCATCTGGTGAAAACTGGACACATTGCTAGGTTTGCTTTACATTTGCTTTGGAAGGGAGGTTTGGTTTCAGTGGATTTGCTTTCAAAAGGTAGTCAGCATAGCATAAATGAAGTGTAGTGGGGCTGTGAAATCAGACTCCTCCAAGGACTTGGATCTCACTTACTACTTAGTAGCTTTACCATCATGGACAAATTCTGGAGGCTTTTTGTGCATTGGTTGCTTTTTCTGTATATGGAGGTGATGGTGGGACCCACCTCAAATGGTTGGGAACATTAAATGACATAACATGTGAAGCACTTAGAGCAATGCTGACCATGATAAAAGCTCAGTAAAAATTCGTTGCTCTTATTATTATGTATTACTTTTTTTCATTGTGGTGAAAAACAGCATAAATTTACCCTCTTAACCATATTTGTGTATTGTACAGTATTGTTAACTATATGCACATTGTCATACAACAGATTGCTAAAATTTTTATATCTTGCATGACTGAAACTCTATACACATTGAATAACTCCCTGTTTCTCCTCCCCACCCCAGCCCTTGGCATCCACTACTCTGCTTTTTCTGTGAGTTTGATTACTTTAGATACCTCTTATCAGTGGAATCATGTATTTGTCTTTTAGTGACTGGTTTATTTCACATAGCATAATGTCCTGAAGTTTCATCCATTGTAGCTTATGGCAGGATTTCTTTCCTTTTTAAGGCTGAATGATACTCTGTCACATGTATATACATTTTCTTTATCCATTCATCAGTCGATGGGCATTTAGATTGCTTCCGCATCTTAGCTATTGCAAATCACGCTTCCGTGAACATGAGTATGCAGACATCTCTTCTTTTATGTATTACTTTTAACCTTAAGTATGTCAATACATAGCATTATAATTTCAGCTTGGGGTTTTAGTTAAAACCCCTTGTGCCAGAAGCAGAAATTGGTTTAAATAATATCAAAGAAGATGGTTTAGGAGAAGTTGAAGGCTCATAAAATATTAATTACCTACGTTTTTTAAACTAGTATTTACTTATTTGGACAGCTGAAAATTATATGCAAATTAATTTGTTCACAATTGCTAAAGAGAGCTGTGAAGAGAAAGAGTAGTATCATGGTAAAATGGTTAGAAGAAGAATACATTTGTCCAAAGGCACAAACATTAAAAAGGAGAAACGGCATTAGCATCAAAGTATGAGTCGGCCTTCCATGGGACGCATAGTATTTCCTTATGATAATCAAGGAAAGATAAGGAAGTTATTTTCCCAAACATACTGGTGGAAATGTATTTGGTACAACCTTTGCAGAAGGCAATTCGAGAATATATATATAAAAAAGACGTAGAAGAAGAAGCCTCCTGATATAGGTATTCTACTTCAAGGAAATTGTTTTAAGGAAATAATGTCAAAAGATAGAAATACTATGTTGTTCATCACAACACTGTCCTTAAACAGCAAAATAAACAGGTGACAGCCTGTGTGGTGGTGGGGTATCAAAATGGAAGTATAATTGCAAATATAATTTACTGTGTCAGTTTATAGTATTCTGTTATTGGTGATTGGTTAAGTAAATTATGATAAACCATAATAGAAAATACACAGCCATTAAAAACAATGATTTAGATCTACCCTTATAGATATGAAAAAAATGCCCAAGATAGATATTTGAGTGAAAAAAGTCTCCAAAACATTAGATATCACATACAATTTTTGTAAGCCCACAGAAACACATGTATATCCATAGAAAATAAGTGATCATACACATGAAAAAGTCTAAATGTTACCCGAGTTCGAAATGACTTTAAAAACTGTTTTGCTTTTTCTAATGAACATGTTTCAAAAAAAAACCAAAAATACCTTTAGTCTGCCAAATATTGCTGGGCACCAAGGGAGAAAGAAATAGAAAGCAAAGCAGAGTCTATAGTCACAGGAGTCTAAATTTGCCATCAGAATATAAGCCTCTACCAGTGTACGATTATTAATTGGTTCTATTGTTAGAATGGCGGGGTGGGGCTGCTAGTAAGGCAGTGTCATCCGTGTGATGTCTTAAGGCTAGTTAGTTTCATTGGGTTTTCTGATCAAGGGCTGCAGCCCTGGCCTTAGCCAGCTGCCTCCCAGTTGGACTTCTTTAGTTGTGACACACACCTAGCCCAAGATCAGTTCAAGTGTCTCAATACTACTGAAAAAGCGACGCAGAGACACTGTTGGTATCTTTGATTTGCTTAGGTGCAGGAGTCTGAGGTATGAAAGTATATTTGAATATCTGGGGGGTTTTAGTATTGATTTATTTATTTAATTTCTGGCTGGATTGGTCCTAGTTGTGGCGTAGCGCACAGGATCTTCGATGCAGCTCGCGGAATTCTCCACTGGGACGCGCGGGCTTCTCTCCAGCTGTGACACGTGGGCTTAGCTGCCCCGTGGCATGTGGGATCTTAGTTCCCTGACCAGGGATCGCACCTGTGCCCCCTGCATGGGGAGGCAGATTGTTAATCACTGGATTGCCAGGGAAGTCCCTTGAATATCTTTTTAATGGCCTGCATTGTTTCTCCAATGTTAGCAGGTACAGTTGATTTAGGGGCTGCCTCTAGCACAGTGTTTTCAGTTGGTTGGTGAATAATAGTTTCTTCTAAATTAGTCTGTCCAGGTAAGCACCTGTATTCACATCCTTTAGAACAGGTCATTTGAACTAGTAAGAGCCTTCTTTCCTAGTTGCTACTAAAGGAGAAGTAGCTTCTTAATTGGTTTTAGAAATGGAAGGGAATGCCAGAGGACTTCCTATCTCTTTGGCATCTCGAAGTCCTGTCTCAGGTGCTCATCAGTCTCTCTCTGTGTGAACGAGAGCATCTTCAGGGTTTCTGCCCCATCCCTGTCGAGGTCCTGGCATTGCCCAGTGCCTTGTGGCAGTACTGGAAGTGGTACTCTTTGTCTTGCTCAGCTTTCAGTCTTGTCCCAGCTGACAAACATTGTGAATGGAAGAGAGCCAAGAACTGTGTGCAGGGTGGGACAAAGGCCTTTTGGAAGCTTGCTTTTGCCAAGACAGAAACAGCTACCCTTACCCTCACCCTGGCCCCGAGCTTCTTACAGCACTGTTTGGCTGCACAAAAGACATAATGTGTTAAAGCACTGAGCAGCTCTCGGCTGGGTTGTGGTAGTGATTTGCATCTTACCCGCTCAGGAAGGTATAGCATCCCAGTACTTGAGCTGCCAGAACTAGAAGTGGCTTTGTTTGCTATGTAATGGGAACTTTATCCAAGTTAGGATAAAATCTCATATGGGGAGAATAATGCCTAAAATGTTTGCTCTTCTGATGTCAGAGTAAAGGGGGTACAAAGTGACATTAACCTACTCAAATAAATATTAACATTTGGCTGCTTCATCTCCCTTAATTTTCAAAAAATGAATTTAGAGAGTTATTTCACTGCAAGGAGGCATCCAGCTCTGCTCCATCACCAAGATGCCTGAGTAAAGACTAAAAGGGGTGTTTCTCTGGAAGGAATTAAAACACACACACACACATACACACATGCACAAAACCTCCCAGAATTTAATCTCTGAACAGTATTATCTTTCTAGTAAGAGAGCCCAGATCTCGCTTCCCTGTGACCTTCCAAGTTGCAGTCTGTGTTCTGTCTATCAGAAATTCCTCCTTCCCACCCACAAGTACCCTTCTGTTGTGGGAGAAGGAGGGCCTTTCCAGTCTTTTGTCTGGGGCCAAGCCAACCCTCAAACTGTGGTTTTCTCTGAGTCTCCTTGCTAAAGCATTGCTGTTTCCCACACCCAATAAAGAAGCAGAAGGCTTGTATTTGTTGACCAGGTCTTGCTTGAGTGGAGGCCGGTGCTTACACAGCTCTCACATTCCCAAGGACATTGACTGATGACGGTGCAGCCCCTATCCCTGAGTTAACCCGCAAGTGCAGAGTGCTAATACTGTACGTCCAAATCTCATCGTTGTTAGAAATTATATGGAGAGAACTTTATATAATCCTTCTGTTTATTTATGAATGAATATCAGGTCAAAACAGTTCACATACTCTGTCATTGGTAGAGTTGTAGGATGAGGGCTAGTACAGGCTATGGAGGGTCTGGGGAGGCTGATTTCTGCCAATAGTCTAAAAACATCTATTTATATCTTTGGTTTTAACATTGCCCGAGTACTTCCTTGGTTTTCTTCTTATCAGATTTGATTACTTTAATCTCGTTCCACTTAGCCCTGGCTTTGGTGAAACACCTGGGGACTTGTCTACATTACTGACTGTTGGGAATTTTGGATGGCATAGAATTGTAATAATTTCATTATCCATTCAGTATATAAGCATATGATCACCAAACAACAGCTGAGAACCTAGAGCTTTTTACTGTGTTTGGAAAAACTATCTGCGTTTTTCAGCTACAGTACATTTATGCTACATGGAAGCTTAAACAAGCTTGACTCTCTGGTAGGTTGAGAATTATATCTCAACTCAGGATTCCATTTGGCTGCATGTAATAGAGCACCCCCCACCCATGGCTGAAACCAGTTAGAAATTTACTTTCCCCCATATAATCAGAAGTCTGGAGTTAGGTGCTCCTAAAGTCCGTGGTGCTATCAGGAACCCATGCTCCGCCTATCTTTATCCTCTGCAATCCTTAGCAAGTAACTTTCACCCTATGCCTGTCCACCTCTAGGTAGATATCCATGTTCTGGGTGAGGAGAAGAACAGTAAAGGCCAAAAGTTGTGCACCAGCCAACCCAGTCTGCTCCCTTTAAACAGCTGTCCCAGAATCTGCACCTGGAGACTTCTATTTACAGCTCAGAAGTAGGTCACATGTTTATCTCAAGGTACAGGAGAGATTGGAAAATGTAATTTTTTAGCTGGGCACATATTACCCAAACAAAATCAGGGCAGTTTAATTGGAAAGAAAGGAAGAATTATTAATGTCCAAGCAAGTGAGTCTCCTAAGCAATAAATTCTCCTAATTTACTTATTTTGTGTTTTGAGGTAAAGACTGATCTTTTTACAGTGGAACATCAGTGTCTAAGGTCCTGCCACAAAATTTGCATCTAGGAAGGTGAATTTATTTTTGTTTGGGATCTAGAGAGAGCTTACTTGCATTCTGTGGCTGAGTATAAGTTGAACACATAACACACCAGCCACTAGTCAAACTCCGGAGAATGCCTCTGTTACGAGATTACATCTCTGTTAACACAAACTTGCCTGTTTTCATAGGAACTTAGTTGTTGCTTAAAAAAAAATCAATAGTTGGTAAAATGTGAGGGTTTTTTTTTTTCATTCATGGAGTAAACTTTAGGTACCTCTTGTGCACAAGGCATTCTACTAGGCACTGCTGGTGAAACAAAAATTAATTAGATATAAATCCAGGCATTTTCAGTATGAATTGTCCAGAAGCAGAAAAAGTACATATATAAGTGGCTATAATACAAGGTAAAATGTGCTGTGATAAGACACATACCAATACATTTTTCTAAGCATTTAGAAGAGGGAATGATTTTTTCTGCCAAAGAGAATTGCGTAAATATGATCTGGGGAACCTACACATATGTTTTCATTTTTAAGAGTTTGCTTTTGCAGCTAGTGAGCATCATCATAAGACTAGAAAACTATGTTGAAAAACGCAGAACCAACTACCATTCACAAGTCATCATAGATAAGCAGACTTACATATCAGCCTGTCCTTTGGTTCCTCAGTAAAAGGCGGTGGTTTGGGAAGGAGGGGAGCATTTCAGCTTCTACTGTGTGCCTGGTACTCTGATTTATTTCAAGAAACCTTTACTGAGTGCCTGGGCTACATTTACGTATGTGATCTTCATTTAATCCCCAGCAATCCAGCCAAGTGATTAAAATTGTTTATGAGGAAGCTAAAGCTCAGAGAGGTTAAGTAACTTGAAAAGGACACCCAGTTTGTAAGTGACAGAGTCTACATTTGAGCCCAAGCACATCTGACTGCAGAGCCATGCTCCTTTCCACTTACGTGAGCCTCTGCCTTTCGCTGATGACCTCATCTGGTTTTGTAGCTATAATAAGTGTTGAACAGTCAATTCCTCCTTCAACCCAGTCTACTGGCAAGTCCTAGAACCAGTTGGTTGAAACTTGGGCTTCATTTGGATACTTTGATTTGTACTCAGAAAGTTAATCTGTTACCTGCTCAAATTTTATTAGAACTGGACTTCCTTTTGACTTTTCAAAAGTTTATTTTTGTAATAACTACATATAGATGGTACAAAATTCAAAAAGGTACAAATGATACAGAGTAAAAAATTAGTTTCCCTCTCCCCAGACCCCCAACTAAGCAGTACTTTTCCATGGAGGTTGCCAGTTTTTAAAAAATCCTTTCAGAATTGTTCTGTGCAGATATCAATGTTGTATATGTGTTTGTATATGCGTTTTGGTATATAAATGTGTGTATGTGTGTATCCTTTTTTTCTTTTTTACACAAGTAGAAGCTTACTCTACTCACTGTTCTGATCTTGTTCTTTTTATTCATCTTTTAATTTGTATTTAGATTCCCAGGAAGCTTTTTTAACAAAAGAAAAACTCAGTGAATTTGAAATATGGTTAAGTGGTCACTATGGCAACATGTACTGAATAGTTATTACTGACGGCAGTTCCTTCACTGCATGAAAAATCTAACTCAATAAAGAATGCTTTTATTTCCAAGAGCTCTTACTGACAATGGTTTTCCTCCTCTGCTACTCATCCCGTGGATGTGTTGATGGATGGACAACGTAAAACTCCTCAGCCCTCATTGTGAGTTCTGGTTTCCTCCCCACCCTGAGCAAGGTGTTGTTCAAGCACTCTGCAGTCTGAGCTCCCTTATTGGGAGGCAGTGGTGAAAATAAAAGCCTAGGATAGCCCTCTCCTGCCTGCCTCCTTCCTTCCATTTGCATCTCGCCCACAGATTTTGAGGCCCTCAGATACGGTGCTTGAAAGGAGTGAGTGCTCCTGAGCCAGTCGCACGAGCCGGCCTCTGCTGCACCCCGTGGTTACGGCAGACCGCCCACCCCTCGCCGTCCCCACCTGCTCCCACGTATGCACGTCACAGCCCTGCTGCACTCCTGGCTTTGCCCTGGGCTCCGGTCCACCTCAGCTCCCCTTCTCTGGGCAGAGACAGAGGCAAGCGAACCGTTGCTCAGTTCCCTCTCGGGTGGTTTCCAGAGATGGGGAGCACCTCGGTCCCGTCGTCTGTGTGAAGACGCCTGATCTGCCACCTCTGAAATCACTTTGCCCTTTGTCAAGCCTCTCAGCCAAACACGTTCCCTCCACACAAGGCCCCCCGTCCCCCTCATATCTGCCCAGCCCGGGACCTTTGGACACATTTTCCTGAAATAGGGACATTTCAAGGCATTCGTGTAGAAGGGTTGGTTACCATGTATTTAGTAAAGCTACCCAGTTCATCTTTTATATCTTAAAACATAAAATTCGTAAAGGACAAAAATAATACTAGTGAAGTTTACTTAGAAGGTGAATGTAAGAGCATCTGGTCTTACCCCTTTAGGCCTTGCCATAAGGAAATGACATTTCTCCCATGCCTCTTTAAATGTCATGCCTACAGATGGAAATCAATTGCCAGAAATCCTTTTAATAAGAAGTCCTCTGTATGTTGTCAATTATATTATTTTCCTTCCTCCTAATATTATTTTACAGTTAAAGCTTTTATGAAGCATGCATATGAAAGCAGTGTGAACACAATTGAAGAATCAGTAACAAAATTTGTGACACAAAAACTACTTCTAATAAGGTAGACAGGTTGTAAGAGTTTTTTTAAGCTTTTCCCTGAGGAATTGTACAATTAAGTACATCCTTACTATAGGTGCATGTTGGTGCTTGTGACATCTAGATGGTGGTTTTTAGGTTTTTATTTAGTATTTGTAGGCTTACCCTCTGAGCGAAAATACCCTTGTTTTGATCTTGTATTGGTATATAGTAACTAGTATTCATGTAGTAATTTTACTTTGAAAGTTTTCAAGTGTAGTCTCGTGTTAATCTTCAGGTCATCAAGATGTTACTAGGCCACACTGGCTCCTTCTCTTTCCTCCAAGGTACAGACCTTCTAGAGGAGTTCAGAGTTCTGTGAGTGGGCTGGAATTGAGTCAGACTTCAAGTTATTTTTGTTATGTGCTATATTTCTAGCACTTGACACCCAGCAAGAGGCATTCATTACATACTTGTTGAATTTAACAGTGAAGGGGTACTAAGACGAGAGAGACCAGATGCTTCTCTAATTCATGCGTATGGACAGTACATAGTACCCAGCTGGCCTGAGTCCTAGCCCAGTGTACTTTCAACAAGATCATCTCAAATCTCTGCTAAAAGAGATTTCCCTTCTCTGAATCTACGCCTGCTCTGGCATTATTGGAGAAGCTTTTCCTTAAAAATGACTTAATTTTAATGGTTTCCCTTTTCTTGTTGTCCCACCTCAGGACTGCAAACCAGTTACTCACTTACAGCAAACGGATTGTGAAGGGCCTCTCCGCTGATCATTTTTTTCTTTTTCTCGTAGGTGATCTTTGGCAGCCAGACACTACCTAACTCCAATTTATGGACAATAAATAATGGTGCAGCTTGCAGAATTTCAAGCGCCACAGCTAGTGGCCAGAAGCCAACCACTCTGCCACACAAAGTGGTGCCACCTCCAAGTTCTTCCTCCTCCCTGGTCCCCAAACCCCCACCCAATCACAAACAAGTCCTCAGAAAGGCAACATCCCAGAGGGCTTCCAAGTAAGTCTTCAGTAACCTTCTGTTCAGTTTCTTCTGAGTTGTATCAGTCCTATGCTAACAGTACTCTTTATTTATGGAGGCTCAAGACAGTTCGTATTGAAATGTTGAAAAGAACACGTCATGGGGAATGAAAGCTAACAGGTTCTCAGCCCTGGCTGTAACTAGAATCACCGGGGGAGACGGCAGCAAGGCCAGTGTTCATGTCATGTACTCTGTGGGATGGGCAGGCACTGCTCTTTTAAGTTCCCCAGGGGTTGTAATGAGTGCCGCCACTGGCAGGTTCAGGGTCATTGCTAACTAACTCTTCTGGCCTCTAGCAGCAGCCTCAATCAGACAGCGCACTGGGTGACACTGCTGAACTGTGGCTTGGAGGGACAAAATGAAAACTTCCTCCTGGGTGTGTTCTTCTTTTGGTCATTCTACAGAGTTAGATCTTTTCAATTTCATATAAAATGCAACACTCTTCCCTCACCCCCACCCTTGTTTGTTCATTTTTAGGTGTTTGAAAGGGAAGGCATAGGGTTGGGATTTCATTAGGGGATTAACTTCACTGATATTAGCCGTGAGGCTCTATGTAGCAACAATGTTTCTAATACCGTTTGTCATCTACCTATTTTACCTCAAAAAAGACATTTCCATACCTGAGTCACATTTTTTTAGGTCACATCCTTCACTGGTCACATGCCGCCATTTTTCCTAGTAAACCAGAAACGGACTGGTAAAAAGAGTGTTAGTTCTAGCAGCCGCTCTCCATTTAAAATTGGGGAACTTATCACCAAAGATGTCTGGGAGAGGCAGGCGTTCCCTGATGGATAAATGCCTAAGAGAAGGTTTGTGTATTTCTCTTGCTCTCATTGAGGCTTTCCATTCATTTGTCCTTCACAAAACCAATTTTAGTTGTAAAAAGGAATCCTAGGACACAGAAGAAGCAGTCAGTATTTCCCCCCTTGGATGATGAATCAAGTTCTGGATCTGGATTGAAAACAATCCCTTGTGGTTGTTGTAATTATATTGTCGCGTTATTCATTTATCCAACAAATATTTATTCAGTGCCTACTAAGCGCCAAGCACTGTTCTAGGAATAACTGGCATCGTAATGACTTTGTAGAACTCTCCGGAGCAGTAGGGAAGGGCAGTAGGCAGTTTGCTGTCTGTGGTCGAGAGCCACTAGCACAGTAAGCAGGAGGTATGGCCCCTCACCCTAGAAAGAGCTTCAGATCCTTAAGCCCGCAGCATCTGGAGCCGGGCTGCCTGTGTCACATCCCCCTCCACACTTTATTGACGCAAGATCTTCAACAGGTTACAAATTACTTAAACTCTTGGCTTCAATTTCCTTATTGTGAAGTGGGGATAATAAAGTGTATCTGCTTCACAGGACAGTTGATAACTATTCGCAGACTTAATACAAGTAAAGTTCGCAGAACAAGACCTAGCACACTTAAGAACTCAGTAAGCCTGCGTAACCATCATAAGCATTCCAAAACCACACTCTCCTTCCCAGGCTAGAGAAGCCCACAGGCGGGGGGACAATCTGGGAGCTGGATGGGAATGCTGAACTTGCCAGTGTGCTCCCGTGTGTGTGGGTTTCCCAGTTATTGCTGAGATGGCCCATGGTGGCCAGTGTGGCTCACCTGCTGGTGGAGAGGGGGCTCCGGCAGCAGGGCGGGACGTTTGAGGACCCCACGCGCTGCCCTGAACTCACTGCTGGCAGGAGAGCTCTTCAGGCTTCTGAGATGGAACTGCAGCTTTATGGACAAACTTTGCTTTGCTGCATTTTTGTGGTTTCTTCTCTCTGACAGGCAGCAGTGTGGGAAAACCGGAAGCAGCTCAGCACCAAAAAGGAACAGAAGAGGGGGGGAAAGCAAGATTTCTTCAGAATTTAAGAAATATAATCCAAGTATCAAAAGGCATGCTGTGAGGCATTGTTCCAGGAAATAGTTTCCAATTTGACTTTAAAACTCTAGCACAAGCCTCTGAAGCTAAGTAAGTTAGCACTGATGGAGCCCCGAACATCCTCTCCCTTACATGTGAACGTAGTGCCGTGAGGACCCTGCTGTTTTCAGCATGCTTCCGACTTTTAGGAAAAAGAAAAGCATTGCTTTTCTCTGAACTGACTCAATGAAAGGTTCCCCCTAGGAAGCATCCAGATAACGTTTGTAAAAGTAATCTTTTTATTTAAGAATTATTTTAGATTTACAGAAAAGTTGTAAAGGTAGTACACGTAAAGATACGAACACCCAGTTTTCCCCACTGTTAACTTCCTATATTGCCATGGTACATTTGAAGACTGAGCTATACTAAGAAACTGTCGTCAGTACATTATTATGAACTGAACTCCATACTTTATTTGGATTGATACAGTTATTTTTAATCTAGAGAAACCTCTCATGGCTCCTGAAATCAGGATCCTGAGTAGCGGTCGGTACACTATTCTTATCGTTCTGAAGTAATTCTTGTTCCTACCCAGCATAGCAAGTTACTTAACGTCTGTGTGACTCAGTTTCCTATTTAAAATAGGATAATAATAGTACCTGCCTCATGGGGTTGTTAAGAGAAATAAATGAATTGATGAATGTCAAGTACAAGTACAGTGCCTGGTACATAATAAATGCTAAACAAGTGTTAGGTAAATACGAAGATGGCACTTCAAGAAATTTTCACATCATTTTTCACTTTCTTTCTACAAGATGTGTTGTTTCATTTGGTTGGAGCTTATTGAGGCCTTTATTCGGGCTCAGTTCAGATTAATCAGGAATCCTCAGTTATGACTGGTGATACTGAGTCACACTCAGGAATGCCATAGTTGCCCCAAGAGACACCACTAATGAGAAGGTGTAATGAGCTTTTGGCTGTGCCAAGCCCTGTGTTTTGGGGTTGAACTTCAAACTTCTCCTAGCACAGAAGTTGGCACTGGACAAATATATAAGCAATTTCCAAAAGCATCAAAGTTTCCACATCCTAGAGGGTTGAATTTAGAGAACAATAGAACATAAAAGATGGAATGTCGTTTGGATTTTGGTGCAAAGGGAGCTGAGAACCAGAACAGTGGGGTCCTGTTTCTTTATGATAATAGTCAAGCCACTTTCCCTCAAAAGGTTTCAATTTCCCACCTGTAAAACAAAACCCACTGTCCCCACTGAATAATTAACCAAAATAACTTGTTTTCAGTCTATTCCATTGAAAGCTTTTTTATGAGCACGTTTGCTTTTTAATCCTGATGCTTTGAAGCCGTTTTTCCTCATCCTTTCTTGGCCCAGCGGTGCTTTGCTATGGTTCTCAAACTCATACACTTACATTTCCTTTAGCTGAATCTCACTTGTCAATTTTGTGAAGAGTGATTTGGAATTTTTTTTTACCTTTACCATGGTGCCAATACCCTTTTCTGGTTTCGCTCTTTAATGTTTGTAACACTTCATAATTTAGTACTAACTTCAGATCCTCCTTTCAAAACTATTTGTGGTATTTCTTCCAAGCAGTCAGCTGAACTAGGAAGGATGACAGCCTATGAGCAACTGCGTACATGTGAACTGTCTCTTCCTTGTAAAAGACCGTTCTTTCAGAGCCAGCATCACACTCTCCAGGAAATATGGAGAAGGAAACCTGAGAAGATTAAAGTTTGCCAGGGATGTGGGCAAAACTCAGACTAGAGATGAATTTGGAAGGGCAGGGTCAAAGCTGTTTACCTTGGGACTTCTCTGAAGAAAGAAAACTTTGTGAGAAGCACCAGACTTAACTAAAGGGCTTTTCTTTAAATAGCTGGGGTTACCTTTCCTTGCCAGGTTTTGGGATATTCTGCATCAGGGTGACCTCAGTAGACGCTGAAGGCAACTGCTGTTCTGTGTCAGCACCCAGGACAGTGGTGTTTGCTAAAGGCTGCTAGGGATTAGGAGAGAGGGAAGCAACCAACAGCCCCGAGCATGTTAAACCAAACACCAGTTAATGTGACCTGAACATTTGATGATGCCAGCAATATGATGGACAGGCTCAGAGATTCATGTCAGAAAAATATAAAAATAAGGGTTAGGGAAAAAAATATGCTATATCTTTTAACATGAACATTGAAGATGTCATATTGTAGGTTAACCATCTTCTATCAGCCTTTCAGCCTTTTATTATGTGTAGTTTCAAGAAATATGACTGAATCTATAGCATATCCATCCTTATATTTAAGATTTCTGAATTATGCATTTCCCAAACGTATAATCATAGACTTTTCATGCTAGAAGATAAGTGCAGCCCAGGGCTTTGAGTGTCGCAAGGTACACAGGTGGTCAGTGGCAGGACCAAAGCCTGAATTCATATCACCTATTGTGCTAACCCTGTGCTCTTCCCAGTGGACCACTGATTTCTGAGGCCCCCACCAATCCATTCAAACCCATTCTGTACAGTGAGTGGCAGATCAATCAAGCTAAAATATTGCCTTTGGGGAAATGCAGTGGCAGCACTTGGGAACTCACTTCCCTTCCTTTCCACAACAGCTTTGCCACTTACATGGCCAGTGAAATACTCAAAAGGGGAAGAATTAGTGTCACCCTCATACTGAGGCATTGGAGAAATGTCTGTTAGTTGTAGCACGGGAAGGATTGGATTGAAGAACAACATCGAGGGCTTTACATACTGCCTGTCTATGGGAATGCAATGTAGGAAAATAGTGGGAACCCTGGAATACACTAGACAATGCCCCCTCACTCTAAGGGGCAGGCCTGGAACTAGAAAGAGCTGAGGACCAATTAAGAGTTGCCAGTTAACGCTCCCTTTCCTTTACCCTCAGCATTTGGACCTCAGTGGTAGCATTAGGAGATCTTAGGATTTCCTTTGGGCGTGATGACGATGACATCAGCCAGAGAACTAGGTGATCATATCTAACCAAAAGTTGCCATTGGGGTAGGTGTGGTCCAGTGGGAAGAGAAACACCTGAGAGTCATAGAATGATGGACCTTCCTTTGGTGGTTCATACTTAGGTCATTTAAATTAAAATCTTCCTTCTCATTCCTGCTTGCTGGGATGTTAAAATGGTAATATAACTGTTGGGTATGCCCCATCTCTCACTTCCCTTCTTTCTCATCTGATTATGAAAATCCCTTTTTTTAAAGATTTGGACAGGAACCTAAAATATTTTAGCCTTTGACAGAATTCATATCAGTTCCTCTGTGATCCTGTGTCCTTACTGGCAAACTTAGACTTTCTTCTCTGAGGAGTAGCAAATATTTTAACATCTTGGGGCCTAGAAATCGATAGTATAGCTTAAAGCTCCATGGGGAAGATTCAGAGGAGCTGGCAACGTCCGAAATAAGTTTAATGAAGAAAGAAAACAACATTTTAGAAAATCCCTAACGTGCACTGGTGTGTAGAGCTAGAAAAAGCTATCTAAGAGAGAGCAAACCGTCTGGGGTCGGGAAGGACTGAATGGAAATGAGAACACCTCAGTGAAAAATTGAGTTAACACAATGAATAGAGATCGGGCACTGCAGGAAACTGCATTAATGAAATTCAGGACACATTTTTAGAATTCTGCCAAAATTCTAAGGAAAAAGTATGCAATGATAAAAATGATGAGAGAAGGGGACTTCCCTGGCAGTCCAGGGGTTAAGACTTCACGCTTCCACTGCAGAGGGCACCGTTCAATCCCTGGTTGGTACTAAGATACTGCATGCCACGCGGCACAGCCAAAAAAAAAAAAATGGTGAGAGAAAAGATAGATTCAACCTGAAACAGTGAATTCCAGAATGAGAATAGAAGTAATAGTCATTATTATAGGCAAAATAGACCTAACATAGGACGTAAAGGCTTTTGAACAATATAATTAATGAGATTAAATTAATAGATATGCAATTTTATGCCCTGCAGAGCTCCCATGGAGTATATTTCAAAACTAGACTATTTCAGTGTAAATCCTCAAGAAATAGAAATTATACACTCTTCATTCTCTGACCATTTTACAATAAAATGAGATTTTACAATAAAAATCTGGACAAATGCCCAAATAATTTTAGAATGTTAAAAACATTCTTCTAAGTAACTTGCATCAAAATTATTTTGGAAACTGTATTGAAGATAAGAATTGTACATATTAGAACAAGACAAGGAAGCCCACTCTAGTCACTTTTATTCAGCAGTTAGGGAAGAAAAAGAAATAAAAGGCATCCAACTTGGAAAGTAAGAAGTAAAACTGTCTCTTTTTGCAGATGATATGATACTACATACAGAAAACCCTAAGGACCCCACCAAAGACTGTTACAACTAATAAATGAATTCAGTAAAGTTTCAGGATACAAAATTAATATACAGAAATCTGTTGAATTTCTATATACTAACAATAAACTATAAGAAAGAGAAATTAAGAGAAGAGTGCCTTAGGACTTCCCTGGTGGTGCAGTGGTTAAAAACCTACCTGCCAATGCAGGGGACACGGGTTCAGTCCCTGGTCCGGGAAGATCCCACATGTCGTGGAGCAACTAAGCCCATGTGCCACAACTACTGAGCCTGTGCTCTAGAGCCCGCGAGCCACAATTACTGAGCCCACATGCCGCAACTACTGAAGCCCATGTGCCTAGAGCCTGTGCTCCACAACAAGAGAAGCCACTGCAATGAGAAGTCTGCACACTGCAATGAAGAGTAGCCCCCACTCACCACAACTAGAGAAAGTCTGCAAGCAGCAACGAAGACCCAACACAGCCAAAAAAAAAATAAATAAATATATATATATATATATATATTTTTTTTTTTTTTAAAGAGTGCCTTTTACAATTACTGAAAAGGTGTTCAACATCACTAATCATCAGGGAAAGGCAAATCGAAACCACCAGGAGATATCACCTCACACCTGTTAGAATGACTGTCATCAAAAAGACAAGATAACAAGTGTTGGCAAGAATGTGGAGAAAGGGAACCCATATGCACTGTTGGTGGAAGTAAGTTGGCACAGCCACTATGGGGAACAGTATGGAGGTTCCTCAAAACATTAAAAATAGAACTACCATGTGATCCAGCAATCGCATTCCTGGGTATATGGCCAAAGGAAATCAAAACAGGATGTTGAAAAGATATTTACACTCCCATGTTCAATGCAGCATTATTCACAATAGCTAAGATATGGGAACAACCAAAGTGTCCATCATTGGACGAATAGATAAAGAGTATGTGGTGTATAGGTATATAATGGAATATTAGCCATGAGAAAGAAGTAAATCCTGCCGTTTGTAACAACATAGATGGACCTTGAGGGCATTATGCTAAGTGAACTAAGCTAGACAGAGAAGGACAGATACTGCATGGTATCACTTATATGTGGAATAAAAAAAAAAAATCAAACGCATAGAAACAGAGAAAAGTTGTTGCCAGGCACTGGGGTTGGGGAAAATAGGGAGAGGTTGGTAAAAGGGTACAAACTTTCAGCTATTAGTGAATAAAAATAAAGTCTGAGGATCTAATATAAAATATGGTGACTATAGTTGATAACAATGTACTGTAATAATAGAAATTTGTTAAAAGAGTAGAACTTAAGTGTTCTCGCCAAGAAGGAGGAAGGAGAAGAAAGAAAAAGGTAAATATGTGAGATGATAGGTGTGTTAAGTAACTAGATGGGGGAACCCTTCCACAATGTATATTTATGTCAAATCACCATAATATACTTTGGATATCTTACAATTTTATATGTCGTCAGTAAAGCTGGAATATTTTTTAAAGTGAAAAAAAAAGAATCATAGCAAAACTTATATTTGAAATGTCGGCAAAGATGTACTCTAAGGTAAATTCATAATTATTTTCAGTGTTAAAAGATGGAAAGATTGTAAAGAAATTAACCAAGATACAAATGGCAAATTAGCTTCAACCAATATATTGGTTTCAGCTGATTACAGCAGTGTCCTATTAAAAAGAATTTTGAGGACTTCTCTGAGCTCAGCAAGAAAGGATACTGTGATAGATTAGTAATGTCTGAGAGTACTACTGTTGAGAGTGGTGAATATGCACACCACATATTTGTCATACCTGAACTAAGCTTCCATCTCCAGAAGTTAGAGAAGGGTCAATAAAACAAAGCTAAGAAAAACAGATCAAAGGAAATCAAGAAGAAAGCAATATAAACTGAAAAGCAAGCAGCAAAATTAGTTAAAGCCAAAACCTTATTTAGTTCAGGGTAGAGGGACAGGGAAGGAGAAAATAAACACAGCTCTGCCAGAAAAATAAGAGAATTAAAAATAAAAGGTTTTAAAAGTAGATATAGTGGAGATTGGAAAATTGTGAGAACGCTGCACACGATTGTATGCTGCTAAATTTTTAAAACTGGATGAAAGATGATATTTTGAAAAATATCAGCTATCAAAACTGGTCTTGAATAAAAAGAAAACCCAAGTAGAACAAGGTAGAAGTTTTTAAACTATCCAAATGAGTTCTTAAAGAAATAGGGTACACGCATAGGCCTAGGAAGCAATTTTAAAATATTGTCTCTAAAGTAGTTCTTTGAACATTTTTCTTAAATCTTTGGAGGCTTCCAGTTGCCTGCAAGATAAAGTTGAGAGTCCTTACTCTGGACATTGAAGCCCTCTGCAGTATGTCCTCTGTTCTGTCTCCAGTCTGCTTCACACACAGCTCCATTCACTGTTCCTACCTGCTCATGTCATGCCCCCTGCACAGAATGCCCTTAGCAATCTCGAATCTAAGTCCTGCCTTTTATTCAAGGTCAGGTTCTAATTTATCGCCTTGATGCAGCTTGACCAACTGCCCCATTCTCAACTCCTCAGCTGACTCTACCATCTGCCTCCTTGTCTTATGTTTCCTTTTCATATGTGCTTTGCTTTCTGTAAGTCTATTAGGGACAGATGTCTTGTCTTCATCCTTTTATCACATATGTATTGAATGTCCACTGCTATTATTGCTGTAGGTATTGGTGATAACACCAGTGGATGAGACAGACACGAGCCCTGTTTTCATGAAGTTTGTTTTTGAGAGAGGAGAGAGTTCAGTCCCCAGCCCATGATATAGCTTATATTCATGATAAGTTCTCAGGAAATGGTAGTGGAGGAGGTGGTGGTGAAGATGGAGATGGTGGTGACACAGTATTTTGCATCAAGATGAATGCATCAAGAATCACTAAATAACAATTATCTCTTCATTAATTATTTATACCGTGTAGAGTAGTGTATGGAGGCAATGGAGTATAATTGCTAATAGCCCAAGATTTCAAATTAGATTTGAATCCTGGCTCCTTTCCTGAATTGACTGTTATTTAGGGATGTCTCTAAGCTTCTGTTTTGTTATTTGTAAAATACTACCTACATCGTGGAGTTTTTTTTAGGATTAAATGAGATCATGTGTTTCCCTGACGTGTACTAAGTGTCCATTGCATGCTGGTTGGTATAGTTTGTAATATCTGCTGCTGTTATTGTTCCCTGTTAAAAGAAATCTCATTTTTGTTGTTAGTAAACTGATAGTCCTAAGTGTGATTTGGCTCTGGCTAGCAAGGCAATGGAAATTCACACACATTCTGATTTCCTGAATACTAATAACTCTAATGACTATTGAAGGCAAAGGCTTAGTTTCAAACAAAACAAAAGATTAGATTTGGACTTACTGACTTCCAGTCAAGTTGGCTCCGTAAGTTCATACTTCGTATTCCCCCTCTGCTTCAAACACAGCAGTGATAGATAAAAAACTTAAAGAAGAAAAAAGAAACAAGGGAAGCATCTCCTTGGCCCTAGAATGTGCGGAAATAAATGGTAATCAGTGAATGAGGCTGAAGCAACAAGCTTTCTGAGCCCAACTGTGGAAGCAGGCAGTAGCAGCCTGGAGCTCAGCTCCTCTGGCGTGTTGGGGCCTGAGAGTGCCCTCCCCAAGAGGAGAGGCTCATTAATAGAAAATAAAACGGTGATTTTTCAGCTGGGGATGATGTTGCCCCCAGAGAACATTTAGCAATGTCTGGAGTCACTGGTTGTCATAACTGAGTGGGGGGAGAGGTGTTGCTACTGGCATGTGATGAGTAGAGTCTAGGGATGCTACTAACCATCCTGCAAAGCACAGGACAGTTCCCCACAGTGAAGAATTATCCAGTCCCAAATGTCAGTAGTACCAAGGTTGAAAAGTCCTGAGCTAAAGAATGCAGTGGGCTCTCCTACAGGGAGACTGATAAAGCTGACATGGCCGCACTGGCTGAGGCTCCATCTTTTTATGAGGCTACGGGCCTGCACACTTAGAAAGATAATGAAATACCCTGCAGCTGTTCATGTCTCAGAACGCACCTGGATTTCTAAATATCTCTGAGGCAGGTGCCGTGAAATCCCACTGTAAAGTCTGCTCCTGGACTGGGGTCCGGGGGACTGGGTGGAGGCGACTGTAAAATCATCAGATAGGGAGGGGAGAACAAGTAGAGAGACGGGGAGTGGGGGGGGATGTTCCTATTCAAAATGAGCCTACAAACCAAAATTCTAAAACACGTGAATAAATCTGATATTAAGAACTTGTTGTCAACAGAATCAGCAACTGGACCATGAGTTCCTTACAAGTGAAATTAATACTTTTGAATAGTGAGACATGTTCTGTCATGTTCTAACAGTATCTTGTGGTACACGACATGTGACTCTGATAGGAATATCAGAAGAGAGAGCTGAAGGATAAGTGAACAAGCAATACTTTAAAAAAGAATAACTGAGAATTTTCTGGAATTGGGGAAAGATATGAGTCCTCAGCTAAAAAAATCATTCCTTGTACCAAAATAAATGCACCTCTGGACACAAAGTAAAAGTCCAGACCATGGGGCATAAATGGGGAGTCACGTATTACCTGAAAGAAAATTCACTTTAACTACCAAGGAAAACAGGATACCATCATTCTTCTCTTTAGAATAATAAGTGACAGAAGACAAGAGCTAATAGCTTTAAAGTATCAAGGTAAAGTAACTTTCAGTTGAGAATTTTATATATAGCTAAATTGTCCTTCGAGAAAAGGCAAAATAAAAATAATTTGAGATATTCAGAGTCTTCTGGCCTTCACTGAAAGAACTAGCAAAGATAAAAGTGAACACATGAAACAATGAGGTGCAAAAAACTTTATAAAATGTCTATAAACGTTAGTGACTACAAAAATAATTGCTGGGGCTTCCTAGATGGCGCAGTGGTTGAGAAGCCACCTGTCAATGCAGGGGTCACGGGTTTGATCCCTGCTCCAGGAAGATCCCACATGCCATGGAGCAGCTAAGCCCGTGAGCCACAACTATTGAGCCCATGTGCTGCAACTACTGAAGCCCACGTGCCTAGAGGCTGTGCTCCGCAACAAGAGAAGCCGCGGCAATGAGGAGCCCGTGCACCACAACGAAGAGTAGCCTCCACTCACTGCAACTAAAAAAAAAAAAAAGAAAGCCTGCGCACAGCAAAAAAAAGACCCAACACGGCCAATTAAATAAATAAGTAAATAAATAAATAAATAAAATAATAATTACTGGTCTTCTTTAAAAAGATAATATACACTTAAGACAAGGATAGGATTCAGGGACAAGAGTATTCAGTAGATAGTAAGTGTATAAGAGATCTGTGTCAAGTTCAAGGGCAAGACAGAAATCCTGAATGGGTTTAAACTTTCTTAGAAAATACTAGCTAAATAATTGCTATACAGTCTATTGGTTTCAACCCAGCAGAGGAGGAGGGAAGGGAATGTAGAAACTTTATGAGTCCAATGGGAAGCAGGAAATGAAAAAAATAAAAAGTAAAAAAGGTGGAAAATTAAAACTAAGATAAAATAAAACACATGAGTAATCACAGTAAGTGTTAACAGATTATACTCTTCTATTAAAAGATAGGTTATCAAATTCCATTTTTTAAAATGTTCAGTTATAGGCTGCTTAAAAGAGACATGTAAAGTAAAATCTCGCTGAAAGGTGAAAGATTGGAAAAAGGTAAACCACGTAATACTAATTACAGCCATAGGTAAAATGAAATTAAGCAAAAAAGCATTGATAGGGATAAAGAAAAGCACTTGTGTGTACTTAATATAATTTCAAAATATACAAATAAAACAATATAAATCAAAAGCTAACAGAAATTCGCAGAGTATCATAGTGGGTGATTCATTTAAATATACTTCTGTTGGTAACTGATAGGTAACTCAAACAAAAATTTCTGAGGATTTTGCATATTTGAAATGCAGAATTAACAGTTTGCTTTAATATGTGGTTTTTAATCTTTTTGACTGCCACTCATAATTTAAAAATACATTTTAAATGCAACCCAGTAAAAATATTTATATGTGTGTATATGAAATAAAAGTTTCACAAAATACTACTTCCTGTCCTTTTTAAAGTACTGATTGTGTCCCCTAAATTGGTTTTACAACCTCCTTAAGAGTCGCAACTCACAGAAAAACATTAGTAGCCATGCACAGACTGCTGGGCTCCAAAGGGAGATATACATTCTTTTTAAGTGTACATGGAATGTTTATAAAAATTCAGCACATACTGTCACAAATGAAGGCTCCACCATTTCAAAAAAATCAATATCAAATCAATATCACACTCTATAACTATAATAAATATACTTATTTTAGAAATAATAAGGTAGTTTTTTTAAGGCCCGTGTGTTTGGAAATTTTTTTAAAATAGAATAAATAATACTCAGTTGTAAAAGAGGTAATCATAATGAAAATCATAAAACATTTAGAAATGAATGGCTGTGAAAGTACGACATATCAAATTCGTGGCATAGCCAAAACTGCACTCAAAAGTAAACTTGTAACCTTAAATACAGTTATTACAAAGACAGGAAGGATTGAAAGTCAGTGAGTTAATCATTTAACTTGAAACGCTATAAAAGAAACAACAGAGTAAATTAATCAAAATCAAAATAAAATAATAAAAATACAGAAATCACTTAGAATAGCCTGGCATATGAGACAACAGTGCCTCAATCAGTGTCTGGCACACGTTAGGTGTTCATTAAACACTTGGTGAAGGAATGAATGAAATTGACAGTAAACAGTAGGAAAGCTTACCTCCGCAATGACTAATAAATTTTAAGAGAAAGAGAGAAAAAGCCCACACAAATAATATTAGGAATGAACAGGAATGTAACAAGAAGTATAGTGGATTAAATAATGTGTAGGTGTGTAGTATGTTTATAAAACTAGTCCTTTGCACCACTACTGCACACAAGTTGACTTTACTAAATGTTTCATGAATTGGTTTTGGAACCAGATCCACATTAATAATATTCTGATTGTTATTTGCTAAGGATTCGTATGTTAGCTTCTGCTTGTGAAATGCATATGTAATCCCTGGACAGGATTACACATACCTGTGTGCATGTAGGTATGTTGTAAGGAAAGTTGTAAGATATTTAATCTGTGAGTAAATGTTTGCTAAGAAAAGTTAAAGTCTTTTTTTGGAATTCAGTTCTTGAACCTACCTTGCATCCTAGGATTTCTTCTGTCTTTTGGGAATTTGAAAGTGGTTGATTGTCACCAGTACTTTATAAAAATGATCAAGTTTGAGGATGTTTCTTTTCAGGACCTTCACAAATGCCACCCTGGCTATTTGCCGCGGCCCTGGCAAGATCAGCATTTCTGGCTCTGCTCTTTTTGTAAAATCTTGAGCATTTTCCTTTTGTGGGTCCTTCCTTCTACAGAAAGGTCATCCCTGATGTGGTGGCATGAATCCAAGATAGACTTTCATTAAACCATTGAAATAGAAAACTAGTACCTCTGTGTTAGAGATGTGGAAAGCCTTGAAATATAGCAGCAAACCACATTCAACCTTGTGAAGTAATGAACAAAACAGATCTTAAAGACAGGATATCACTTTCAGGAAAGTTTCCACTGATCAAAATAATGGACGGGGAGGGGAGAGGAAACCACAAATAAAGGAAATACAGACCCCTGAAAAGGCACGTCACCCTTACCAGCAAAGTAGATGATGGGCATTTTACTCATTTCAACCCTCCTTGGTGTTGGCACGTTCTATAGGCCTGTGGTGTGATGCGGTCTTGTTGGCAGCCATTTGATCAGCTTGTTTTCCCTAAGGAGAGACTTGCACTAGAAGAAATCTTTCAAAATAATAAATGCAGGTAGTAGTTCTATCTATAGAGATATTATTTGTGATTTTTTTTATTATTTATTTATGGCAGTGTTGGGTCTTTATTGCTGTGCATGGGCTTTCTCTAGTTGTGGCTCATGGGGGCTACTCTTCGTTGTGGTATGCGGGCTTCTCATTGCAGTAGCCTCTCCTGTTGTGGAGCACAGGCTCTAGGCACACGAGCTTCAGTAGTTGCGTCACGTGGGCTCAGTAGTGGTGGCTTGCAGCCTCTAGAGCCCAGCCTCAGTAGTTGTGGCGCATGGGCTTAATTGCTCCCCGGCATGTGGGATCTTCCTGGCAGGGGTCAAACCCATGTCCCCTGCATTGGCGCGCAGATTCTTAACCACTGTGCAACCAGGGAAGTCCCTGTGATATATTATTGAATAACTTCTTTGAAAGGCCCAAAAGAGCTGTTTCCCCTTAATGCCCTTAATATCAAGATCTTCCTTGGACTTCAGGAAAATGGAAGAAGCAAGAGGAGTAGAGAGAAATGGAGCAAGTGAATTGAATTAGGAAGTTAGGAAGTATGTATTTAATATTTAAGGAAACTTAGGTACTAGCTGTGAACATGTCCCAAGGACAGTTCCTGCCTTCATTGAGATGTTAATGGAATTCTTCTAATTCTTCGTTGCTACTACACGTGGCCACATACCTTATTTCAGTTTTTAAGTGGCTCAGTTAATCAGGAATCCTGACCTTTCAGTGGCTTTTGATAATTATAGACAGTTCATCTGCAGTAAAGGGTCTTAACTAAGCCCATTACCACAGCTGAGACTGTATCAATAGTAAACCTCTAACACTCATCCTTTGACAACATCTAACTCTTTTCCATCTCCTAGAACTTGCACCATTTCTGGGAATAACAGCTAAGGAACACTATGGGATCAGATAGTCACACCCAGCACTCTTCTTGGTTTGAACTCTAACTTTTGAGTAATATAAAGTTAATGGCACCTTTCTTATCCCATCTTTTCAGTATTTCTCACTGCACAACTCGTGATACCTTTATGACTCACTTTTCTGAATTCATCTTTAGCCACCTCTTCATATTCCATTTATACTGTGGTCAGAACACAGCAGGTATGGAGCTGCATCCACCACACATTGCGCTTTGCACATTCAGCTATTCAGAGAGAAAGAGAAAGGACAGTTTCAATAGTGGCTGATTCTACTTGATAGTCCCCTCAGGAGAGGATGGGAGATGCATGCTTCTCTTATAGGAAGAGCATCCTACTGAACTATGCATAATTCTCACGCTTAAAGATGCATATTCTGTATGACAAGCCAGGTTCTTCATTTGGTGCACAGCTGACGCAACAGTGATTAATTCTGATGCTGGCAGAAAAAAAGATGTGTAATAGTTTTATTAAGAGACAGTTTGTCAATCTCAAATGAGACCTCTCTTCCAAAGGGAGTTTAAGAATAATTCTGACTAATTTTGATTGCTGCCTTGTAGGTTGCCAATAATTACCTTTTGACTTTAATAGCAAATTGCTTTCAGGTTGCAGGTTCTGAATATTTTATGGTCATTCTTCTACCGTTTAGCACTAAAAATCCATACTGAATTAGAATCAGTGAGTCATCCAACTTAATATTCCTTTATGTAGATAGGCTTATAGTGAATGCAAAGATTGTCAATACTCCTAAGTAAAAATAACAGTAGTAGTAATAGTTAATGTTTATTTAGCCCTTAATGTAATACCCGGCACTGTACTAGGATGTGCTTTACATCCACCATCTTATTTAATCCTCAGCAACCCTATTAGGTAGGCCCTGTTACCTTAATGTTACAATCCAGTAACTGACTTAGAAACAACCAAGGGAACATATACATACCTTTCTATGTAAATATTTCCTAAAACACAGGTAATCCCAGGAAAGCAGCAAAGAAGCAGATCAGCAAGTGCAAGTTAACCTACAGGCTCTAGACAAGTGATATTTTAAAAGTTCTCATTTAGGAGTAGGTTGTCCAGAAGTTGGAACATATTTTCCCAAGGAAATGATGTTATCACAGCAAAAGCATATTTACCCATGATATGCCTAAAGTTGTAATAACAAATGTAAATCCAAACCATTTTGTGCACCAGTGTTTCCATGGAAAAATTTACACGGAGTTTCCCCTTAGTTGTCTGTGGACACATTTCTCCTATACCAGGGAGAAGGGGACCTCGTGCGAGAAACAGTAGAACCGTTAGAAATGTTCAAAGTCTGAATCAACAGTGGCTCCTGAGGCCTGTGGTGGGAGTTGATGGAGGGAAGAGGAGGAAAGAGTGAGTGGAACTGGGTACAAAAGGGACACAGGGGCAAGAGATCTTGAGTATGGAACAGGAGGAAGCCTATAAAGGTGAAGGGTGGGATAGGGATTCCAGAGGGAGGAGAAAGAGAAGTCACTAACTCTAAATCCCCAGGGGCTCTTCTCACCCCTCCGGTAGCTCTCTGTTCCCTGCCTTTATTTCTTCTACTGCCTCCAAAATTTTGCCTGCCTGCTTCCCTTTTTACTGCTAACACTCAGGGCTTCCTCCATGATGCTGAGAGCAGCCTTGTAACTTTTCTTGACTCAGCTGCTCCTAACACAAGCAAATGAGCCTTTGGGTTTTTAACTGTTATAAAGGAAAGAACCCATCTTAGGTGGTCCAGAACTTTTCCTTTTTCAGTTGGACCTGGAAGAGCAAATATCAGCCTACACTTGCTTTGGATGGTTTTGGGGGCCCATAAGGGACTTAAATAAATTGCATGAGCTCTCCAGATGTAGCTCTCCAAGGCTGAAGCTTGGGAAAAGGGAAAAGCCCTCTGCTCCTTTCTCTCCTTTTTGCCTCTGTGGTTCCCCTGTCCTCAAAACGAAAGTGGAAAGGAGTGGGCAGGGCCCAGATCATAGCTCGCTAGAGGGGAAGGACTGTAAGACAGTGTGATCCTTGCATCGCTGCTGGGGTGTGTTCTCAAGTGGCACGTCTCCAATGGAGGTGTAGGGACCACCTGGACACCTAAGCCTGTACCAGGCCCTCCCAGTGCTCCTCATCCCACCTTCCTCTACTCACCAGTCAGTGTTTTCCTGACTTCTCTGGTGTTATGAATCACCTGGGCACCTGGGGCACTTTAAAAAAAGCCTAATTTCTCAAGGCCTATCCGAGACCACTGAATCAGAATCTCCAAGGGAAAGGCCTGAGACGTTGTGTAATTAACAAGCGACCCCAGGTGATTCTTGTCTAGAAAGTTTGACAAACAGTGCTTGACTGACCACCTGCCCCACACGTGCACACTCTGCCGATCTTTAAAGGCTCCTGGGACATTCTAAGCCC
Organism: Hippopotamus amphibius kiboko; assembly: GCF_030028045.1. Lineage (NCBI taxonomy): Eukaryota > Metazoa > Chordata > Mammalia > Artiodactyla > Hippopotamidae > Hippopotamus > Hippopotamus amphibius. The sequence continues at coordinate 161,351,533 of NC_080189.1, forward strand.
CTTTCTGCCTCAGAATCATTGTATAGACACTTCTTCTTTCCTGTTCCTTACTCTTGGCTAACGCCTATTTGTCCCGACTTCATGACTTGGCTGAAGTAGAATTTCCTCAAAAAGGCCATCCTTGACTACTGTCCTCTCCTCACCATCTACACAACTAATGGTTGTTTTTTTGTTTGTTTGTTTGTTTTGTTTTATTGTTTTCGTTTTTTGTTTTTTTTCAGCCGTGCAGCGCAACTTGCAGGATCTCAGTTCCCTGACCAGGGATTGAACCTGGGCCACCGCAACAAAAGCCTGAATCCTAACCACTAGGCCACCAGGGAACTCCCCTTCTCACCATCTAAATCAGGCTCCTCATTTCATTCTCTCATAACACCTTGTGCTTTTTCTTCTTAGCATTTATCACACAGTTTGTATCTTATGTATTTGCCTAATGTCTGCCTCCTCACTAGCACCAAGCACAGGAATGCTTAATAAGTATTTTTTTGCTTGCGTGAATAAATGGAAAAATAGTGTTGGGCAAAGGTACTAAAGGTTGGGTTGGATGTTGCTCAACAAATAAAGAACTGAGTGTGTGAGAACTTGACTCTCCCAGGCAAAATTGTTACGTGTAAACTAAAATCAAGGTAGATGGGCCCAAGAAGTAAGTGTACTCATGGGGCAATGGGGGAAATGACTTCAAAAAATATTAAGTACCTAGTATGTGCAAAATGCAGTATTAGGAGCTATGGATACAACAGTGAAGAAGACTGGAGCAGTCTCTGTCTTCATGGAGCTCACATTCTAGCAAGGATGACAGCTGTTAAGCAGCCAGCTACACAGTCCTGTAATTCCAGTGAAGGCAATGAAAGAGTGACAGAGCTGTAGGAACCCGTAACAGGGAGACCTGACATGGTCTGCAGGGCATCAGGCCAGTCGTAGAATTTCTAAGACAAGTGGCTGGGGGACCTGTGCCCAAAGAATCTAATATACCCTGTCCTATCTCTTGTCAAAGTTGGCATGAGGGGAGGTGCCTCTGTATAGGGTTTCTCAACCTCAGCACGATTGACATCTTGGACTAGAATATTCTTGGTTTGAAGGCACTTTCCAGTGCACAGTAGGAAAGGCTTAGCACCATTCCTGGCCTCTACCCACTGGATGCCAGTAGGCCCCACAGTTGTGACAGCCACAAATATCTCAACATCACCCACTGTCCCTTGTGGGAGGGTGGGGGGAGGGAACAAAATCTGCCCTCCTCCCTCCCCAAGTTGAGAATCACCGCTCTACGTGAAACTTGGTTTTGGGGGTTTTTTTTTTAATATCTTTCCTTATGATTTATCCAAGTCAATACCAGGAACTTAATTATACATTCATTAAGTATTATTGAGTGCCTAGGCACTGGGGACACAGTAGGGATCAAAGCCTGTGCTTTCTTGACGCTGCGTTCCAGTGGGGAGAGATGAACAATAAATGTTAAAATATGGAACATTTCAGAAGAAGGGGCTGGGTTGATTGTAGAAGTCCGTTCTGATAAGACAACATTTGGCTTGAAGGAAGCAAGGGAATGAGTGGCAGCACCCCGAGAAAGAAGAGGCAGAGGCACTGGAGGGCTGGCATGGACCTCGCCTTTCTGTCTGCAGGTCTAACTAACCAAGCTGCTTGTGTTTCAGAGGGTCCTCCACAGAAGGGCAGCCGAGCGGACTCCAGAGCAGCCTTACCTCTGCAGCCTTTGTGCCCATCACCAGCTCCACAGGTTAGTTCCGGGCGGGACAGCGGGGAGGGTCTGGGCCGCCAGGTTCTCTTCCGCCTCCGAGGAGCTCCAGCTCAGCGCACAAAGCATCCCTGCTGCTGCAGCAGCAGCTGCAGATGAGCATTTTGTTACTTTCTTCTTTCAAATGATATTGACATTTTAGGATTAAATGGTTTTCCAGAACTACTTTGGGGTAGGTGAAATTCCCCAGTCTGGTAGAATGTTATCAGATTTGCAGCATTTAGTAAAAATGCCTGTATTTGACTGGTGTGTTACTGTTTGTATAGTATTTCTACATGTAGTATCTCGCACTAAATCCTCGCCGCAACCCTGTGAGGTATAACCTTGTTGCCTCCACGTGAGGAAACAGAGGCTCAGGAAAGCCAAGGGGCCTATGGGAGATGATCCCTGGTTGCAGAGCTGGAGCTGCGGTCTGATCTGTGTCCTGTCATGCTGATGTCATGGTCTGTTGCCAGGTAGTTGCTGGGGGGGGCCTCAAGCCTCTCAGGGGGATCGTTTTCTGTAATAATTCATTAAAATACGCTGATAAGTAATCAGAAAATTGAAAGCAAATCCACTTGGATTCAATTCAACAAGTATTTATTTTTGAGCACCTCCTGTGGAGAAGGTACCATGCTGGGCACGGAGGTGCCTAAAGGCCAAGCTAGACAGCGTGCTGTCAGGGAACCTAGGGGCTCAGGGAGAGAGAGGTCAGCGGGAGCCTGCTGTGCGGGGGGGGGGTCCTGGGGAGGGGGATGTATCTGGCACCGGGGATGCAGAGAATAAAATAGCCAGCGGTGAGCATCACGGTGTCAGGCACACTTCTGAATGCTTTACATGCCATAACTCATTTGTTCACAAAGCACACGTGTGATACAGGATCTGTAGTCCCCGTTTTACAGCTGAAGAAATAAAGGCACAGACAGATTATGAAACGTATCTAAAACCTCACAGCTTGTGAATGGTGGAGCAGTATTTGAACCCAAGCAACCTGGCCTGGCCTCTTTAGGGATTGGGGAGGGCTTCCTAGAGGAAGACGCATCTAAGCCAGGGTCTGACTGTTGACAGGTCGGCCTGGAGAGGGGAGGCCTGGGGTGGAAGGAGTTCTAGGAAGAGGGAACAAGTGTTCGGGGGGGCCCTCGTGTGTCAGTGTGGCTGAGGACCAGGGCCTGAGCCGGGAGTGGCCAGAGAAAAGGCTGTAGAGGTAGCAGGGCCAGCCCATGAGCCGTGGAGGGAACTTGTCCCTGAGAGCAGCAGGGAGCCATGGAGGAACTTAAAGGCAGGGTGCAAGGGTTGGTGGGGGTGTGTGTGTGTGTGTGTATGAGAGAGAGACAGAGAGACAGAGAGAGAGAGACACGTGATACACCTTAAAATGATTACAGGATCGCTAAGGAGCCTGAGTAGTTTGACTGTATTATGGGGATAATTACATGTACCTCATAGGCTTACTGTGAGCGTTAAAGGAAGCAGTCTATAGAAAAAGGCTCTATGACTGCACCCATGTCAGATAATAATATGAAAAGAATATAAAGATTTTGTTTTCCACTTAAACTCTTCAAACCTGAATTCAAGAAATATTTGATGGGTATATATTCCCCCCTCCTCCCCCCCCCCAAAAGAATTACTAGAACATGGTAGTTATTTTTAAGCAAGTTAAATTTCCATCTGGAACTCTTATGGCCTGAGAAGTGGGTGGCTAAGAGAACCGTGGACTAGTTGGAAGGGTTTCCATGAGGTACAGCTGTTGGAGCCCCTGTAGCGCTTCAGATTTGCTGAGGCTGGAGAGGTTTACAAAGCTGAGGAGATCCAGGAAACCTGCATGTGTGTCTAATTGATACATTAAGTATGGCATTGAACTCTTAGCACGCACTCTGGTTGAGGAAGCTGGAAATCTGAGGGGCCAGGAGGGTCATACTTTCAGCATCTTGATCATGAATTAGTATTTACTGACTGTTGACAGTACTTAGAAGTTTCTGTAACAGTTGTACTGAATTTGGAATCAGTATAAAACCACAGAGCAAGGAGAAATTGTACTCCCGGTTCTCCCTGGCTTCTAATATCTATCTTTCCCCCCTGCTTCTTCCTTAAGATAAGTGCATTATCCTTCTCACCTTGTTTAGGTAGCCTGCTGTTTACTGCTTTTGTCTCCAAATGACTCTGGGCCTCTATAAAGTCCATTGAATTTGTTTCTCTTCCGTGACTTTCCTGGCGTTCCTGATCCTTAAAGAAGTGCTGACGGACGTCAGGCAGCAAGGTTCAGGCATTTTCCATACTTCCCAATAAGTGTTTTACCTTAGCAATATAGTAGTAACTTACTCTGCTAGAATTATTTACAGAGCCAGTAAATAACCCCCGGCACGTCAGTGTTTTACCTACAAATTATCTGTTTTTCTCTATTACACATAGATTTCTAGGGATTTAGAAGCATGTCCTTTAAAAAGGTTATGTTTCTATTAAAAACATTTTTCTTTAAACCCACAAGAGGGGAGAACAACCCTCACAGTAAGTCAAAACGTTTACATGTCTCTCTGAGAGTTGGAAAGTTTTGCCTGTATAGGAATCACGAAGCTGACTATGAAAGGTATTTAGCCCCTGTCTGGTCCAGTTAACTCAGTTACTGAGTCCATGAATATAGCAAAAGTCTGCTTCCTGACCCCTTGACCCTTCCCTAAGTCTAGCCAACCAGGCCTTCAGGCTGTGTGACCTTGTTCGTCAGGCAGTCTGAATGAGATAGTGGTTCATCCCAGGGCGCTGTTGAAAAACAACTCCGAGTCCTTTCCCACCGATGGTGACCTAGTGACATTCTTTTTATTATGAACATTAAATGAGGTAGTGAATGTGAAAGCTCTTAGCAGAGTGCCTGGAATGCTCCATGAGTGTTACTTTCCTTGACTTCCCTACCTCGGGCTGTATATTCTGTGTTTGCTAGAAGGGAAGGTGTAGAGTCAGCAAATTTGGAAATTTGAGAGGGAAGCTGGAGTGAGGGCCTTTGGCTCAAAGCCAAAGCTGCCGGCCTTCCTTCTTTATAACCATGGTGTTCTTCTTGAATTCTGAAGTGGTGATGGTGAACTAAAATAGCAGAGAGCAACAGATTAGATAACTGGCATTTCTCTCATGCTGATTTGATGGTGTAAACTACCATTGTTGTAGGGCCTGAAGCCATACCAGCTGCCCTCATCGCTGCCCCTCAAAGCTTCTCCCTAAGCTTTTCCTGTCCTGGAGCCCAGCCTCTTTATGCACTCTCCCCAACTTTTTTTTTTTTTAAGCTCTTGTAGATCTATAGTTAGAGGAAGGGACCTTACCACCTTTTGAACACCTATGCTGGATTTCACTTACAAGGAGTGAGAAGTCCCCTATTAAGCATTTGTCATTTGGGACTCTGGTAGAATTCAGTGTAGCTTTATGCTCTTTGCATTGGGACAAGGCGGCAGCGCATCACTGTGCCTCTGCCTGCCCACTTCGTTGTCTCTAAATGAGAAAACAGGAGAAACTTATTTTAATATAAAGTAAACCCAGTGGAGCTCGAACCCTAAGGATCCAGAAATCACTTTGACTTTCAAATGAAATTATTTGCCTGGCAGCTCTCAGCAGAGGGACCTATTTTCACTGTCAGACGCTTGTTCTTTTCGTATGTGTTGTATAGTTCTTGGAGATCCAGGGTGGATTTGGAATATAATAAATTAATAATAAAAATAAACTCTTGAGATGCTTGCCCTAGTGTCTTATACCCTTTATTGCTCCCAAAATGTTCTTCTCTCCTCAGAGTCAGAGGGACAAGAATTTGGGGGGTTTATTATCCACTCTTATGCTGTTAGAAAGCAAGAGAGAGAAGATAGATTTGATGTTTGGCAGGAAATGGGGCATCAGCATCGAGGAGAACGATGATCCCCTAAAGCCTAGTTTTAGATTTGACCTCTTGTCCTTTCAGCCAGGATTAAATAAAGTGTTAAGTGGGGGGCTTCCTAGGTGGCACAGTGGTTGAGAATCCGCCTGCCAATGCAGGGAACACGGGTTCGATCCCTGCTCCAGGAAGATCCCACATGCCACGGAGCAACTAAAGTGTTAAGTGGGGATTTTTTTTTTACATTTTTCAGGATCTTTGGAAGCTCCCCAAGTTATTTTCGCCAGATCCAAACCCTTGCCCACACGATCTGGAGCCCTTGCTACAGTTATAGGACAGAGAAAATCAAAGTCGGTGAAGTCAGGGCCAATTTAAGGTAACAGTAAGAAATAAGAGCATATTTTTTATTATAACTTGCTGACTTTATGCCACAACAAGAGACTTAATAGCTATCAAGAGAAGTGATAGTTTCTCAAAATGACAAGGAAGTTGGCATTTTATAAAACCGAAGCTCGGAAGGACTCTCCAAAATTGTGGGTTGGAGTTAAGCCACCACAAGCTTGCTTCTGTGTTGATTTACCAGTAGGTGGCGCTGTGACAGTAAGAAATTTCCTTACTATTATGGAGGCTTTTGATTAAAAGTATGGGGACATGAAGGCCAATCAGAGAAAGAAACTAAAGCTGTAATTGAGTTACTCACAGGTAAAATGCAACAGAATATATTGAAAAGCATGATACTTGAAGATCAAATTGCAATAGCATCTAAAGAGAATGAATATTATTAAAGATATTTATTATTAAAGAAGGCTTTTAGACTTGGGGTTGGGTAGTTTGTGAACTGGGCTTTCAGATAATGGGAGACAGGCAGGGAACAACATTTAAAAATTTTTTTTTGGTGAGATTGATTAATTGTGCTTCTTTCTGAGTTAAGATAAACATATATTGTAATTGGTAGAAAAAGCATAAACCCCATCCTACCACTCATCCAAAAAAAGCTCCTACATTGAAGAAATGACCTGACTTGATCTTGTGCAGTTGTACCCACATTTCACCAGTGCTACCCCCAGTATTTTGTTTCCAGCTGTCACCTTCCAAACTTTCCAGAAAATTCTATGAAACCTCAAAGTTTTGATAATTCCTTTCCTCTTTGCTCTGCCCTACGCACTAAAGCATTAATGGCACACCTGCTATGAGCTTAATATTCTTCTTACCTCTAGGGGAATATTTATAAACTTATTTGAGAAGCATTATTCATCAAACTACCCCAGGAGAGCAAAGGAGGGAGGAAAGTTATTTACCCACCACAAGATTCATTTACATTGGATCAGAAAGCTTCAAATATCTTTCCCCAGCCCATCTAAACTCTTTCCAAAAAGGAATGAGAAGAGAAGGGAACACCAAATCCATGGCTTGGTCATCTACCAAAATGTACCAGAGAAACTGAAAACAACCAGAGTTCTATTGGTAATACTTAGCCAATGGTGCCTTAATTCTGATACTAAGCAGCCTATCCAGTGATGAACAACTCATAAAACATATGATAGAAAGGTAAAGCAAGAAGGTCAATATTTCCTTCAGGAGACCGGTAGCCAGAAGGATGAATATGACATCAAGCTCCAAACCAAACCATCGGCCTGCCAAGAAGTACTAACGTCCATCCATTTCCAGGACTGTGAGACTTGGATTTGCCTCAGTTGTAATATCACTTTCCTTGAACCTATTTCATTAGTATCCCTTACAACCCACCCAGAACATTACATGGCAAAATAGGATCATCAGCAAAGAAGCCTTGGGAAAGAGCCCATCTCTCAACACTTAAATCTCTGTTGCAAACACAGCCCCGCTGAGCCTGCGCTGTACATAAGCTAGGGATGGAGGATGCTGTACTGAGGTGGTGAAACTGCATGCCAAGTGTGTATGGACCCAAAAGACCCAGGTGCAGCATAACTGCTGGAAGGCTCCAGGGACAGGCCCACTAGCCTGGCAGATGGCAGTGGGCTGCCTCTCCTTGAGCAGCGGAGGGTAGGTAGTTTACACAGTGAAGAGGCAGAACTCCAGAGCCCACAGCCTATCACCCAGATGCATGCTTTATTCTTGTTTATTTTTTAAATTAATTTATTTATTTTACTGGCCGCATTGGGTCTTCATTGCTGCATGCGGGCTTTCTCTAGTTGCGGCGAGCGGGGGCTGCTCTTCATTGCAGTGCAGGGCTTCTCATTGCGCTGGCTTCTGTTGTTGCAGAGCATGGGCTCTAGGCACGTGGGCTTCAGTAGTTGTGGCACATGGTGGGCTTCAGTAGTTGTGGCACACAGGCTTCAGTAGTTGTGGCACACGGGCTTAGTTGCTCTTCAGCATGTGGGATCTTCCCAGACCAGGGATTGAACCCATGTCCCCTGCATTGGCAGACAGATTTTTAACCACTGTGCCACCAGGGAAGTCCCAGCTTTATTCTTGTTTAATTTCAGTGTAGACAGAATCACTGCTTGGGCAGAGGTCCTCTCATCCACAGTCATGAATGAATGTCATCACCAGCTGTGACAGTCCTAGAACCTCTTCATATACGGGTTTAGAGAGGCAGTTGGGTTAAATTCAAGGATTTGACATGTGTTTGCATAGCATGTTATATAAGACTGAAAAACCATCAGTTGTTCTTATCAAAGAATGAGAGAGATGTGCTGAAGGATCCTGGGGACCCAAGACTATTTAAGACCCACAATAGGCTGCCCCAGGCAAGTGTCACATTTAAATATATGCATTGTTCTGTGTCTTCTTAGATTCTCTGTTGTCAATTTGGCATCCATCCATCACAGAGTCAATTATATTAAGTATATTTTCTGTATTCTTGATGCTTTGGCATTTGGGGATCTTACAGACTGCCCTGCCAGGCGAGCTAATTCCTAAAGATAGTAACAACTTGCCCCCAAGCATGCCTTTCATATACAAACCAGCCAATCCCAAGTTTATATCCGGGACCACCTCCTTATCTAACTCTCACTTGGCAAGTCAAAATTTCTCTTGCCCTAAATCACTCCAGCACCAGGGGCCAAACAACTAGAGACCACCCCTAGAGCCCAGAGACTGCCAGAATTATTTAAACTAGCCAGTCTTAAGCTGTTTACCCTGCCCTGCCTTGCCTTTCCCAAGGAAACCCCACATAAGGTTCTGGCCTAGACTTTCCCCTCACTCCTGTCTTCTGTCTCTTGAGCACGTTGGTGTTTGCCCCTGTGACCCTGTGTGGTGTGCAGTGACACCCCTCTCGGGGACCTGCGAGTAAAATTAACTTCTTCCTACCAGCCCTTGTTCTTACCTCGTCCTTGGCCGTGCTGACTTCAGCACACCATACCCGACATGTACCTTCTTAGAACAGACATCAATAGGAAGAATAGCTTTGATTTGTAGTACAAAGAACGAGGAAAAAATCTGAATCAATTAGGTTTGTATCACCCAGTTCTAAGCAAGTGGTCACAGTACTTCCTTCATTATAGGCTGTATTGCACAAGTGATATTTTAACAGTGTGTGTTTTGCTAGTCTCAATCTGGCTGCAGCCACACAAGAAGGATGTGGATCCCTCTACATGGCAAGATCGCCTGGCTGCCAGCCATTGAAATTTCATGCTTTCCTGTCCCGAGGCCTCTTTCATTTCATTTAGTAACTCTCTACATTCAGCAACAAAACTCAAGCATAGCTGAACAACCTGGATGGAAACGGGGGAGGAAACAGCCTGGCTTTCAGTTTGCAGGGAAGAAGGGGGGCACTTCTAAGAACCCACCCAAAGAGGGTTCATTTGCCTTAAAGAAAATGGGGGAACTCTATTTCTGTAACAGATTAAGAAATGGACTACTGAGATAACATCTGAAAATTGATATTGTCTCTTGCTGAGCTGGCAAAGTCCCAAGAGAGGAGTGATGATTCTTCAGTTGCTAACAATTACTACTTTGTTATAAAGAGACAAGGGAAGTGCAGTGGCTCCTTTCTCAACTTACATTTGTATTACAGAAGCACGCACACCTCCTGGAAGAAATGCCCGGCACCCTGGCTTTGAGAGTTGTACCTACCGCTGCGTCTCGTAGCAGATTTGTGCTGTCCTGTGTAATATCTGTTCACTCTGGGTGGAAACAGGTCCTCTTTATTCTTGTAGTCCTGAATTGGGCAAGTAACCAGCATAAACCTTACTCTGGGAGTCTTTATACCTATCACTACAAGTTATCAGTCTATACTTTGTGGTTATTCATCCTGTGAACCCACACATTGTGCTGCCGGCTTCAATGAGATGCTTGTTACAGGCACATACCTTTGCTTTACCATCCTTTTATCCTTAGGACATAATTGCTCCTAAAAGTTTTAAAGAAAGAAAGCAGCATGCTAAGCCATGCCTGTCTTTGGAAAAAACAAATTTTGCCCATGGAAATATTTACAGCTCTGCTTGCCTGATCTGTAGAATTTGAACTGGGTCCCAGAGAATGTAGGTAGATAATGCAGGACGTGGAGAACTTGAAGTATATTGCCCTGTTGGCATGATTGGCATTGATATTCATTCTGTATTCTTTCAAGTTATGATTATAGGACAAAAGACGCAGATTCTCTTAAGTCCCCAGAATGAAGAGCATCACTGGTAAAACTATAGTCTTAGTTCTTTGTTCTCGTCTTTCAGACGTGCAAGTATGTCCATTTAGGGCTTCTGTAAGTATCAGGGAGCCCTCTTCTCTTGAAACCTAAACTCAGATTAGCTAGTTATGTGATAGCAGAGAGAGCAGCTTGAATGTATGGAATGTCTCTTTAGCTACCTCAATAAAACATAGCACATTCCCCAGTATAAAATGGGGATATACCTGGGAAAGTCAAGCTGGTTGTAAGAGGATGTGAAGAAAAAAGTCAGCTGATCAGAAGTTGCTGTTTTAGTGTTACTTGTTTGTTGGTTGTTTTTCTGTTTGTTATTGGGTAGAATAACCACTCTTTTTTTATATCAATTGGACTAAAAAGTGACTTTGAGGTCCCCCCGCCATTCACTTCTAATTTGCTTCCCAGGGAAATTAAGACATGTGAAAAGCCCAAAATAAAGATATTTTGGAATTTGACAGGTTATTTTTTTAATTTTCTATGGCTGAGCTGCGAGTTTTGTTAATGAATTGTTCATCGTTACTCATCAGACATTGGCATATGCAGCTTTTAGAACTGTGACTTCTCTCGGGCCTCCTATTTTGTATTTACTCATGCTTTCTGCTCTTCTCCAGTGTAAACCACCATTATGCATGGCACATATTCTTTCCTTCTTCTTTTTATGCAGAAAATTTGGGTTGTCTAAAATGGCCTTTTTTTTAAATATGTTTATTTATTTATTTATTTATTTTTATTTATTGGCTGCGTTGGGTCTTCGTTGCTGCACACGGGCTTTCTCTAGTTGCTGCAAGCGGGTCTGCTCTTCATTGTGGTGTGCAGGCTCCTCATTGTAGTGGCTTCTCTTGTTGTGGAGCACGGGCTCTAGGCGCATGGGCTTCAGTAGTTGCGGCACATGGGCTCAGTAGTTGTGGCTCACGGGCTCTAGAGCACAGGCTCAATAGTTGTGGCACATGGGCTTAGTTGCTCCGTGGCATGTGGAATCTTCCCAGGGCAGGGCTCGAACCTGTGTCCCCTACATTGGCAGGCAGATTCTTTACCACCGCACCACCTAGGAAGTCCTACAATAGCCTTTTGATTATTGAGACAAAAGATACCCTCAGTTTACCTCTGTTACAGAAAGTTATTGTACATAAGTGCAGGGAAGAAAAGTCTCTAGAACCAGACCGCACGAAAACCTGCAACCTTATCTGGGACAATTAGCAGCTATAGTGGCTAAACAGCGAGGCTGTTAGCCCATCCCTATGACCAGGTCATCTGTTGTCTCCTTGGCAACTGGCTTCCATTGTTCCCAGGTTAACATTAACAGCTCTGCTGTCCTCATGGCTTGACCTCTCTCTGTGTGATTCTTTCTCTCCCAACTCTCTGCATTCTGCTTTAAAAAACAGAATCAAAATATTTTCCATTCATTCATCCAGCAAAGGGCCGCTGGTGTGCAGAACTAAAGGTAGGCAGCGGCTGCCTTCCAGATGCCAGGTTGCTTCTAGTGTTAGCGTGATTATGTGATAAAAAGCTGCCAGCGTATGCATTTCTGGCAATTTCCTTCAGGTGGGATTGTAGCTAGGCAGGTACAGCGTAGACTTTTCATTTCTAGCAGAGTCTTAAAATATAAAACCAGGTGCGATAAAATAATAAAATATAAAGGGAAAATCAAGGCCAAAAAAATGATATTTCAAATTTTTCAAACATAAGACCAAATAAAATTACTATAATTGAGGCTGAATTTGGTTCTGAATCTTATAGCAACCAGGACAAAAAGGGAAATGTGTTAAATAAAAGTATGTAGTTCTCATTATCATAAAGGGAGAAATACTTGGGGGGGAAATTAAGCTTTTTCCTAGCACCTATTCCAAAAGAAGTATTTTCATACTTTATGTAGAAGACACTGAATGAAGTAATAGTGCTCTCAACAACTTAACATAACAGAAGTAGCTCATATTGTAGCTCAACATGAAGGCAAAATATTTCAGTGCAAGTCAGTGAAGACGATTTTGTGAGGGACAAAACTAACATAACCTAAGTCTCTTTGTGGTCCAGCATAATCCAAGGGTAAGATATTGGTTACTTAGAGGACTGGATGGATTTCATGTGCCTTAGACACTCCGAAAATACTTCTCTCAGTTGATTGCTTAATAAGAGCTAGTTGTGCTCTTAGGCAAAAGCCCAGACACCTAGTCTTCTATTATACATTACTGGTTGAAGATGCATCTGTATGCTTTGGAAAGCAGGTGGCACAGGTAACATCTTTTTTTTTTAAGAATTTTTACTGAGATGCAATTGTATCTTTTTCTTATTAGTAATGTATATATGGCCATCCCAATCTCCCAATTCATTCCCCCCCAACGCCCCCACTTTCCCCACTTGGTATCCATATGTTTGTTCTCTACATCTCTATTTCTTTTTTTATTATTATTATTATTATTTTATTTTTTACAATAAACTGCATATATTTAGAGTGTACATTTTGGTATCCCAATCTCCCAATTTGCTCCCCCCCAACCCTCCCCAATTTCCCCACTTGGTGTTCATATGTTTGTTCTCTACATCTGTGTCTCTATTTCTGCTTTGCACACCAGTTGATTTGTACCATTTTTCTATAGTCCACATATATGTGTTAATATACAATATTTGTTTTTCTCTTTCTGACTCACTTCACTCTGTATGACAGTCTCTAGGTCCATCCATGTCTCTACAAATGTCCCAGTTTCATTGCTTTTTTTTTTTTGGGGGGGGGTACACCAAGTTCAATCATCTGTTTTTATACACATATCCCTGTATTCCCTCCCTTCCTTGACTCCCCCCCATCGAGTCCCCCCCACCCTCCCCACCCCAGTCCTCTAAGGCATCTTCCATCCTCGAGTTGGACTCCCTTTGTAATACAACAACTTCCCACTGACTATCTATGTTACAGTTGGTAGTATATATATGTCTGTGCTACTCTCTCGCTTCGTCTCAGTTTCCCCTTCACCCCCCGCCCCCTCCCATACCTCGAGTTCTCCAGTCCATTCTCTGTATCTGCTTCCTTGTTCTTGTCACTGAGTTCATCAGTACCATTTTTAGATTCCGTATATGTGAGTTAGCATACAATATTTGTCCTTCTCTTTCTGACTTACTTCACTATGTATGACAGACTGTAGTTCTATCCACCTCATTACATATAGCTCCATCTCATCCCTTTTTATAGCTGAGTAATATTCCATTGTATATATATGCCACATCTTCTTTATCCATTCATTTGTTGATGGGCATTTAGGTTGCTTCCATGTCCTGGCTATTGTAAAGAGTGCTGCAATAAACATTATGGTACAAGTTTCTTTTGGGATTATGGTTTTCTTTGGGTATATGCCCAGGAGTGGGATTACTGGATCATATGGTAGTTCTATTTGTAGTTTTTTAAGGAACCTCCAAATTGTTTTCCATAGTGGCTGTACCAACTTACAGTCCCACCAACAGTGCAGGAGAGTTCCCTTTTCTCCACACCCTCTCCAACATTTGTTGTTTCCAGATTTTGTGATGATGGCCATTCTGATCGGTGTGAGGTGATACCTCATTGTGGCTTTGACTTGCATTTCTCTAATGATGAGTGATGTTGAGCATCTTTTCATGTGTTTGTTGGCCATCTGTATGTCTTCTTTGGAGAAATGTCTATTTAGGTCTTCTGCCCATTTGTGGATTGGGTTATTTGCTTTTTTGGTATTAAGCTTCATGAGCTGCTTGTATATTTTGGAGGTTAATCCTTTGTCCGTTGTTTCATAGGCAATTATTTTTTCCCATTCTGAGGGTTGCCTTTTAGTCTTGTTTATGGTTTCTTTCGCTGTGCAAAAGCTTTTAAGTTTCATGAGGTCCCATTTGTTTATTCTTGATTTTATTTCCATGATTCTAGGAGGTGGGTCCAAAAGGATCTTGCTTTGATGGATGTCCTAGAGTGTTCTGCCTATGTTTTCCTCTAGGAGTTTGATAGTGTCTGGCCTTACATGTAGGTCTTCAATCCATTTGGAGTTTATTTTTGTGTATGGTGTTAAGAAGTGTTCTAATTTCATTCTTTTACATGTTGCTGTCCAATTTTCCCAGCACCACTTATTGAAGAGGCTGTCTTTTTTCCATTGTATACTCGTGCCTCCTTTGTCAAAGATAAGGTGCCCATATGTGTTTGGGCTTACTTCTGAGTTCTCTATTCTATTCCATTGATCTTCCTTTCTGTTTTTGTGCCAGTACCATACTGTCTTGATCACTATGGCCTTGTAGTATAGTTTGAAGTCAGGAAGCCTGATTCCACCCACTCCATTTTTCCTTCTCAAGATTGCTTTGGCTATTCGGGGTCTTTTGCGTTTCCATACAAATCGTAAGATTTCTTGCTCTAGTTCTGTGAAAAATGCCATTGGTAATTTGATCGGGATTGCATTGAATCTGTAAATTGCTTTGGGTAGTACATTTTCACAATGTTGATTCTTCCAATCCAGGAACATGGTATGTCCCTCCATCTGTTTGTGTCATCTTTGATTTCTTTCATCAATGTCTTAAAGTTTTCTGCATACAGATCTTTTGCCTCCTTAGGCAGGTTTATTCCTAGGTATTTTATTCTTTTGGTTGCAATGGTGAATGGGAGAGTTTCCTTAATTTCTCTTTCTGCTCTTCCGTTGTTAGTGTATAGGAATGCAAGAGATTTCTGTGTGTTAATTTTGTATCCTGCAACTTTACCAAATTCATTGATGAGCTCAAGTAGTTTTCTGGTGGCATCTTTAGGATTTTCTATGTATAGTATCATGTCATCTGCAAACAGTGACAGTTTGACTTCTTCTTTTCCAATTTGGATTCCTTTTATTTCTTTTTTTTCTCTGATTGCTGTGGCAAGGACTTCCAAAACAATGTTGAATAGTAGTGGCGAGAGTGGACATCCTTGTCTTGTTCCTGATCATAGAGGGAATGCTTGCAGTTTTTCACCATTGAGAATGATGTTTGCTGTGGGTTTGTCATATATGGCCTTTATTATGTTGAGGTAGGTTCCCTCTATGCCCACCTTTTGGAGAGTTTTTATCATAAATGGGTGTTGAATTTTGTGAAAAGCTTTTTCCGCATCTATTGAGATGATCATGTGGTTTTTACCCTTCAGTTTGTTCATATGGTGTATCACATTGATTGATTTGCATATATTGAAGAATCCTTGCATTCCAGGGATAAACCCCACTTGATCATGGTGGATGATCCTTTTAATGTGTTGTTGGATTCTGTTGGCTAGTATTTTGTTGAGGATTTTTGCATCTAAACTCATCAGTGATATTGGTCTGTAGTTTTCTTTTCTTGTAGTATCTTTGTCTGGTTTTGGTATCAGGGTGATGGTGGCTTCATAAAATGAGTTTGGGAGTGTTCCTTCCTCTGCAATTCTTTGGCACAGGTAACATCTTGTGAAAACTGTGGAAGCTGAGCGATATTCTCGCCCCATCATATGGCATATTTCTTCTCTGTGCCTTTATTTGTATGTAGAGTTTCCCCTGCCTGCGCACCATCCGCCTCCTCCTCTTGCCCACTCGCGCGCCCCATCTGATTTAGACGCTTTCTGACTGCACTCCAGTGGAACTCTGTGATTACCTCTACTGTGACACAGCACTCTAGTATCCTTATAGATTACTTGACTGTTTCCTCCATTAGACTGTAATTCCCTGGAAGGCAAAGATCAGCTGTGATTCAGAGCTAAGATCCCACATGCCACGCAGTGCGGCCAAAAAAAAAAAAAGTTTAAGATGATAAATTTTCCCCCTCCCCTCCCCTCTGACAGTCTGTTCTCTGTATCTGTGAACTCAGTTTTTTGTTTTTGTTTTTTTCAGATTTCATATATGAGATCACGCAAGTGTTTCTTTCTCTGTCTGATTTATTTTACATAGCTGAATGCCCTCAGAGTCCATCGTTGTCACAAATGGCAAGATTCCATTCTTTTTTATGGGTGAATAATATTTCATTGTGTATATCTACCACATTGTCTTTATCCATTCATTCACCAGTGGACATCTTGGTTGTTTTCATATCTTGGCTATTGTAAATAATGTTGCAGTGAACATGGGTTGAATATAACTTGTCTAGTTACTATTTTCATTTTCTTCAGATAAATATGCAGAAGTGAAATTGCTGGATTATATGGTAGTTCTATTTTTGATTTTTTTAAGGAACCTCCATACTATTTTCCATAGTGGCTATGCTACTTTACATTCCCATCAACAGCATTTGAGGGTTCCCTTTTCTCCACATCCTCACCAGCACTTGTTATTCTTGTCTTTTTGGTAATAGCCATTCTAACAGATATGAGATGATATCTCATTGTGCTTTTGATTTGCATTTCCCTGGTGATTAGTGATGTTGAACACCTTTTTATATACCTGTTGTCCATTTGTATGTTTCCTTTGGAAAAGTGTCTATTCAGATTCTCTGCCCATTTCTTAATTGAATTTTTTTGGTTTTATTGCTATTGAGTAGTATAAGTTTTTTATATGTTTTGGATATTAACCCCTTATCAGATACATGATTTGCAAATATTTTCTCCCACTTCATAGGTGCCTTCATTTTGTTGATAGTTTCCTTTGCTGTGCAGAAGCTTTTTAGTTTAATGTAGTCTTGTTTAGTTTTGCTTTTGTTGCCTTTGCTTTTGGTGTCAAATCAAAAAAATCATCACCAAGACTGATGTCAGAGAGCTTACTTCCTATGCTTTCTACAAGGAGTTTTACAGTTTCAAGTCATATGTTCAAGTCTGTAGTCCATTTTGAATTAATTCTTGTGTATGGTGTAAGATAGTGGTCCAGTGTTATTCTTTTGCATGTGGCTCTCCAGTTTTCTTAACACCATTTATTGAAGAGATTATTCTTTCCCCATTGTATATTATTGGCTCCTTTGTCCTAAATTAATCAGTCATGTATGCATGAGTTCATTTCTGGGCTTTCTGTCCTGTTCCCTTGGTCTGTGTGTCTGTTTTTATGCCGAAACCATAAGGCTTTGATTACTGTAGCTGTGTTAATATAATTTAAAATCAGGGAGCGTGATGCCTGCAGCCTTGTTCTTTCTCAGGATTGCTTTGACTGTTCAGGGTCTTCTGTGGCTCCATACAAATTTTAAGAATGTTTGTTCTATTTCTGTGAAAAATGCCATTGGAGTTGTTGCATTGAATCTGCAGATTGCTTTGGATAGTGTGGCGACATTTTAGCAATATTAATTCTCCTATGAGCACAGAATATCTCTCCATTTATTTGCCTTCTTCAGTTTCTTTCATCAACATGTTATAGTTTTTTTTTTAATTCACCATCACTTTTATTTATTTTTTTATTCTTTTTATTTTTTTAAGCTCTTTATTGGAATATAATTGCTTTGCACTGTTGTGCCAGTTTTTGAGGTACACGAAAGTGAATCAGCTGTATTTATACATATATCCCCGTATCCCCTCCTTCCCGTGACTCCCTCTCACCCCTCCCTGTCCTGGCCCTCTAAGTCATCACCCATCATCAAGTTGATTTCCCTGTGTTATGCAGCAACTTCCCACTAGCTATCTATTTTACATTTGGTAGTGTATATATATAGTTTTCATTGTACAGGTGTTTCACTTCCTTGGTTAAATTTATTCCTAGGTATTTTATTCTTTTTGATGCAGTTGTAAATGGGATTGTTTTCTTAATTTCTCTTTCTGATGGTTCATTGTTAGTGTATAGAAATTCAACTGATTTTTGTATATTTATATCCTTAAACTTTACTGGATTCATTTATTAGTTCTAATAGTTTTTGGTGGAGTCTTTAGAATAGTTTTTTGGTGGAGTCTTTAGGGTTCTCTATATACAATACATCATCTACAAATTGTGATAGTTTTATTCTTGCATTTTGATTTGGATGCCTTTTATTTCTCTTTTCTTGTCTAAGTGCTCTGGCTAGGCTAGTACTATGTCAAATAAAAGTGGGCATCCTTGTCTTGTTCCTGATCTTAGAGGAAAAGCTATCCACTTTTCACTGTTGAGTATGTTGTTAACTGTGGGCTTGTCATATATAGCCTTTTTATGTTCCAGTACATTCCCTCTGTACCCACTTTGTTGAGAGTTTTTATCATAAATGGATGCTAGTTTTGCCAAATGCTTTTTCTGCATCAATTGCAATGATCATATAATTTTTATCCTTCTTTTTTTAATGTGTATCACATTGATCTGCGGATGCTAAACCATCCTTGCATTCCTGCAATAAATTCCACTTGGTCATGATGTATGATCTTTTTATGTATTGTTGGATTCAGTTTGCTAATATTTTGTTGAGGAGGATTTTTGCACCTCTGTTCATCAGGCCTGTAATTTTCGTTTTCTTCGGCATCCTTGTCTGGTTTTGGTATCACGGTAATGCTGGCCTCGTAAAATGAGTTTGGAAATGTTCCTTACTCTTCTAGTTTTTGGAAGAGTTTGAGAAGGTAGTAATTCTTCTTTAAATGTCTGGTAGAATTCACCAGTGAAGCAACCGGTTCCTGGACTTTTGTTGTCAAGAGGTTTCTGGTTATTAATTTGATCTCTTTTTATGTTATGTGTATTTTACCACAACTAAAAAAAAACTATAGATTCTGTATGTAATGTACCTAGTACAGTATTTGGTACATGATAGGTACTCAATAAATGGTAGTTCTTACTGTGGTGTCACCGTTCAAAGCACATGGCTTCATTTGTTCCCATTATGATCCTTAAAGTCATATTATTGTTAAATAAAGTTAGGTACCCTAGAAAGCAAACTATAAGAGGTAGATTAGTGTACAGGAAGTTTATTAAGGAATGCTCTTGGGATCAGCACCTATAGAAGGGAAGGGAATGGAAGGAAACAGGACTGGACAATGGGAGAAGTTGCGCTGTGATGCAGTGACAAAGAAGGCCTCAGTTGGCTCCACAGGACTCTATAAAATTGAAATGGCCTTTCAGATTTGTGAGTCGTAGTGAAGGGGCTAGGATGAAGCTTTTATACTAATTCTGTACTGATCCATCCTTGCAAGGCCTGGGAAGAGGACATGCCCTTGGGTAATGGGGCAGTTCCTAGAGAGGGCTGAGGGCAGCAGTGGGAGGTGTGGAATGTTCTTCATTCCTTAAGGGAGGAGGGGAGGGAATGTGCATTAATACAGCAAAAATTTAGAACTGAAACTCAGGTTTCAGTGCCTCCTAGTTCATTCAGGCTCATTTCCAGTCCTCTGTATTCATGAGTAAAATTTCCATGTTATCATTCACATCGTTAAAGAAGTAATTGGGGAACTTTCAACTGACTACAGCAATGCTTTCCAAACCATTGGTGGTAAAGAACTAGTTCTTTTCCTTTCCAGTCCTGCATGGACTGATACTTTTATAAAATACACAAAAAATAAGTTACTGGATAAATTAAATAAGAAGATATCTAACAGACAAGCTCAGATTTATTATTATTAGATTCAGCAGACATAAAATTGCTGTGACAATTATTATAAAGGTTTTAACTGCCTATTTTCAGTTTCTAAACTTGTCTCATTATAGTCTGATAACAAAGAGTTCTCAAAACTGGTACCAATCTAGGACTCCACTCTAAATAATTCTAGGTTACAGGATTCTTACAAAACATTCTTTAATGTCCTTCTAAATTGACATGGCAATATATTGGGTTAAATGAATGCTATTCTTCAATCTGGATACCTGATCTTTTCTGCTCTTGGGGAATCCATAGTTCTCTTAAAGCCTGACCTGAATCTAGGAATACCATCAGTATCACAGGTTCCAGGTATAAGTAATCCTAAGGCCATTAATTACTCAAGGATCTAATGGATGAAAGGAACAAAGACCATTTTCTTGTTTAACAAAACAAGATAAGAGTCATCAGGCATCTTCTCTTCCTAGGACCAGGGAAACTGACTCATCTCTTATAATCCTCTTGGGACATTTGATATAGGGGCAGGCAGATAAGAGAACAGGGAAAGGAGGTCTAACAGAGTATATCCTTCAGTAAAGAAGTACTGGTAAAACAAAGGGGTCATGATACATTCAAAGAGTTTCTATAAAGCTTTCTTGTCTAATTTGGGGAGTATGACCTAAGAGCTGTGGCCCATGGTTGTAGCTTCAGTTCATCTATGAATCCCCTAAAATTATATACAGAACATCAGGTATGCTGCATTTGTGTCTTTTTGGAGAGGATTCTCAGAGTGACCCAAAAACTTATTGCCATTCACTTAACTTTCTAGTTTGAAACATGGGTTGTATTTCTCTACTTGCAAGGATTCAAGCTCAAGTCACCAAACATTCTCACTTGGATCTACTGTACTGGTGTCTTAATGTACCAACCCTTACCATCTCTCTTCCTCCTCCTTTCCATTCTCACATCACTGTGGAGTTGAACATTTCAAAATGCAAACTGTTTCTGACATACAGATACACACACCACCCAAAGCCCTTTAGAAAAGCTTATAGTTGGTCTTAGGATCAAGATAAAGCTGAATAAAAGGTGGCCTGCCCACCTTCCATTCTTACCCCACACCACCTTCCCCCCATGCTTTCTCTACGCTAACCATCCTGGCCTTCTCTGAACGCCCCACAGTTCCTTAGTCCACAGAGCCTTTGCAGATGCTGCTCCACCTGGAAAGTTCTTCTCCTACCCTCAGGTGCATTTCCTTTCTCTGCCCTCTCTGATTAGGGCATGTTTCCCCTTTTACAGAGACCCATGTATCTCTCCTTTGTAGCGTTTGTTACAGTTCCTTGTGATTTTCCATTGGTGTTTGTCTCTCTCACTAGACTCTGAGTTCCATGGGGACAGTTACTGTCTGTGTTATTCACCTTCACATGCCCAGCGTTGAGCAGAGAACCTGTATAGCAGGCCTGCCGTAGATGTTTATCACTGAGTTAGCAATTTCTTCTTCACTTAACAGGGAAAATTAAGATATAGATTAGAAAACAGCCCAAGTTCACATAACGGACAGATAGTGAAACTGGGCTTTGAACCTAGATTTGACTTCCAATCCCTTGCTCTTAACCACTGTAATCACAACAGCAGTTAAACAACAGTCATCATTTTATTGAGCACTTGTTATATGCCAAGGACTGTGCTAAGCATTGTGTGTTTATCATACTATATCTTCTTCAACCCTACAAAAGTAGGTGGCTTTATTATCTCTGTTTTGCATATGAGGAAACTAAGACTGAGAGAAGTAACCTTTCCAAGCCACACAGAAGTAGAGCTAAAATTCAAACTGAGGCAACTTTATTTCAGAACCTGCTGAACTGCCTCATCATATCAAAACTTTAGGCCCCTTTAGGTAATTTCATTTTCCCAGCTTCCTTTCCTAATGCAGCTAAGTGCCTGGTGACCAGGCCCTGTGGTCTGGACTTCCCTGAAATGCCTGATGGTTATCTCCAGTTGCTCAGCAGGGGATTTCTGGCATTGTGGGGGCATATGTGGGTGCGCCTACCTTGGCTTTAATCCAGCCATTTAAATTTCCCTCATTTGGATAGAGCTAGACCTGGAAACGGGGAGGATAAGGATCAAGGTGGGCTTTTACCTCCACTCCCAAGGATAGGGTAGAGGGAGCAACGAGTGGTGATAATCTTTCCCATGCCTCCAGAAATGCCTCTGAAAGGGCAGCATTCTGATTGGGACCTCCACAGCAGAGGGTGGAGCTGAAGGTGGAGGTGAGAGGGTTGGGGAGGAAAGAGGGATGGCTTGGCAGTCACGCCCAGATTTGTTAGGAGAGCATTCCCTGCAGGTAACAAAAACTCAGAAAATTAGTGGCTTACATAAGTAAGGGATTTATTTTTTCTTACATGTCAAGAAGTTCAGAGACAGGAAATCTAGCGGTACTGCAGCTCCTCAGAGACATAATGGAGGAACCATTCTCCTCTAATTAGCATGAATAACTCCAAAGCATTGGCTTTTTTTTTTTTTTTTTTTGTCAGAAGGTGATTCCTGTTCCTACTGGCATTGTTTCCATGTTACAGGGGAGGAAAGGGTGGGAGATGGGCAAAAGACAGATGCCTGTTAAATCTGTCCACTTGAAAAAAAGGGCTTCCTTGGAAGCCTAGCAGTTCCAACTAATATATCATTGGCCATCTCTGGATCCCATGCCCGCTTCTCCCTAGCAACGAAGCAGTCTGAAGAGGTAGTCTCTTAACTGGGCACATGACCTCTCCAAGCAAATTGAGGTTCTCTTACTGAAGAACAAGGGAGAATAGTGTTAAGAAACATCTATCAGTTTCTGTCACAACACATTTTCTTTTCAGAGTTTCCTCCTCTACTGGATAGAATTCATCACCTTTCTGCAGGCTCTATCCACCAGCTTCTTGACTGCTGCAAATGGAAACACCATTACTTGACCCTAGCTGCCCCAGACCTAGCTCTTAGTCCATGGGGTTGGAAGGGGTGACTGTACCTGAAGGTTTCAGGAACACATAAGAGTCCCCATCTTCCTGGAAGATGGAAGAAATGAGGCATAGAGAAAAAAAGAACCCTATAAATATGTTTATTAAAATGATAAATTTCCTCCAAGTATAATATAAATTTACGATATACCACACCATTTATGTGAATCATTTAGTATTTGCTTCTGGTTATTCTGCAAAACAGTGACTGTATACTCAAATTATGCAGATTAAGTTGCTATAAGTTTAATTTTATTGCAATATTAAATTACATTCATGTATGTTGTCAAGATATTTTTAATAACCATTTTATTTATTTATTTATTTATTTATTTATTTATTTATTGGCTGCATAGGGTCTTCGTTGCTGCGCATGGGCTTTCTCTAGTTGCAGTGAGGGAGGCTACTCTTCATTACGGTGCGCAGGCTTCTCATTGCAGTGGCTTCTCTTGTTGCAGAGCATGAGCTATAAGCTCATGGGCTTCAGTAGTTGTGATGCAAGCGCTCATTAGTTGTGGCTCATAGGTTCTAGAGCACAGGCTCAGCAGTTGTGGTGCATGGGCTATGCTCCACAGCATGTCCTCTCCTTCTGGACCAGGGATCGAACTCATGTCCCCTGCGTCCGCAGGTGGATTCCCAACCACCACACCACCAGGGAAGTCCCTCTTCTTAAGATTTTGTTTACAGTATAGCTGCTTTAAAAACTGAGAGAGGTTATTAATGACTCCTGTTTCATTTAAAGAAAAAGTTTATCTGCTTCAAGAGAGTGTTACACTCATTAACATATATGCATCCAATATAGGAGCACCTGAATATGTAAAGCAAATACTAACAGGCATAAAGGGAGAAATTGACAATAATACATACAGTATTAGGGGACTTTAACACCCCACTTATATCAACGGACAGATTATCCAGACAGAAAATCAATAAGACAATAGTAGTCTGGAATGACACAACAGACCAGTTGGACTTAATAAATTTCTGTAGGACATTTTATCAAAAACAGCAGAACACACATTTTTTTCAAGTGCACATGGAATGTTCTCCAGGATAGGTCACAAAGCAAGTCTCAATAAATTTAAGAGGATGGAAATTATATCAGGTATTCATTCTGACTACAATGGTATGAAACAAGAAATCAATTGCAGAAAGAAAAGTGGGAAAAGAATAAAAATGTAGAGACTAAAAAACATACTACTAAAAAACCCAATGGGTCAATGAAGAAATCTAAGAGGAAATCAGAAAATACCTCAAGACAAATGAAAATGGAAACACTACACTCCAGAATTTATGGATGCAGCAAAAGCAGTTCTAAGAGGGAAGTTTATAGCAATGCAGGCCTTCCTCAAGAAACAAGAAAAATCTCAAGTACACAAGCTAACCTACCACCTAAATAAATTAGAAAAAGAAGAACAAACAAGGCCCAAAGACAGTGGAAGGAAGGAAGTAATAAAGATTAGAGAGGAAATAAGTAAAATAGAGACCAAAAAAAAAGAAAAAACAAAAGGTCGATGAAACTAAGAATTGGTTTTTAAAAAGATAAACAAAATCGATAAGCCCTTAGCCAGGCTCACCAAGAAGAAAAGAGGATCCAAATAAACAAATTAAGAAATGAAAGAGGAGAAATAACAACTGATACCACAGAGATACAAAAAAATCATAAGATAATTCTATCAACTATATGCCAACATATTGGACAACCTAGAAGAAATGGATGATTCTAGAAACAAAGAACCTGTCAAGACTGAATCAATCTCAATAAAAGTTATTAAGAAAAAAAAAAGACTTAAGAAGAAATACACAGTTTGAACAGACCAGTCACTGGTAGTAATATTGAATTTGAAATTTAAAAAAGAACAAAAACAGGAGAGGAATCAAGATGGCAGAGTAGGAGGACATGCACTCACTCGCTCTTTCAAGAGCACTGGAACTACAACTAACTGCTGAACAATCAACAACAGAAAGACACTGGAACTCACCAAAAAAAAAAACCACCCCACATCCAGAGACAAAGGAGAAGCCACAATGAGATAGTAGGAGGGGTGCAGTTGCTTTAAAATCAAATCCCATAAATGCTGGGTGGGTGACTCACAAGTTGGAGAACAGTTATACCACAGAAGTCCACCCACTAAAGTCAGGGTTCTGTGCCCCATGTCAGGCTTCTTAGCCTGGGGGTCCAGCAATGGGAGGAGGAATCCCCAGAGAATCAGACTTTGAAAGCCAGCTAGATTTGATTGCAGGACCTCCACAGGACTGGGGGAAACGTTGACTCCACTCTTGGAGGGCACACAAAAAAGTGTGCTCACCAGGACCCGGGGGGAAGGAGCAGTGACCCCATAGGAGACTGAACCAGACCTACCTGCTGGTGTTAGAAGGTTGCCCGCAGAGGTGGGGGGCAGCTGTGGCTCACCAAGGAGACAGGGGCACTGGTGACAGGGGCACTGGTGGCAGGGGCTCTGGGAAGTGCTCATTGGCATGAGCCCTCCCAGAGTCCATCATTAGCCCCACCAAAGAACCTATAAGCTCCAGTGCTGGGTAGCCTCAGGCCAAACATCCAACAAGGTGGGAACACAGCCCCACCCATTGGCAGACAAGCAGATTAAAGTGTCACTGAGCTCTGCCCACCAAATCAGATTAAAGTTTTGCTGAGCTCTGCCCACCCAGCCCAACCCAACATCAGTCCCTTCCATCAGGAGGCACCCATGAACCTCCTAGACAGCTTCCTCCACAAGAGGGCAGACAGCAGAATCAAGCAGTATCAGCAGTATTTCATCTTTTGGAACTGAAAACCACAGCCACAGAAAGACAGAGAAAATGAAAAGGCAAAAGACTTTGTACCAGATGAAGGGGCAATATAAAACGCCAGAAAAACAACTAAATGAAGAGGAGATAGGCACCCTTACAGAAAAAGAATTCAGAATAATGATGGTGAAGGTGATCCAGGACTTTGAAAAAAGATTAGATGCAAAGATTGAAAACTTGCAAGAAAAGTTTACCAAAGACCTGGAAGAATTAAAGAACAAACAAACAGAGATATGTAACACAATAACTGAAATGAAGAATACACTAGAAGGAACCAACAGCAGATTAACTGAGGCAGAAGGGCAAATAAGTGAGCTGGAAGACAGAATGGTGAAAATCACTGATGTGGAAAAGAATAAAGAAAAAAGAATGAAAAGAACTGAAGACAGCCTAAGAGACCTCTGGGACAATGCTAAATGCACCAACATTCACGTTACAGGGGTCCCAGGAGGAGAAGAGAGAGAGAAAGGACCTAAGAAGATATTGGAAGAGATTATGGTTGAAAACTTCCCTAACATGGGAAAGGAAATAGCTACCCAAGTGCAGGAAGCACAGAGAGTCCCAGGCAGGATAAACCCAAGGAGAAACACACCAAGACATATAGTAGTCAAATTGACAAAAATTAAAGACAGAGAAAATTTGTTAAAAGCAACAAGGGAAAAACAACAAATAACATACAAGGGAACTCCCATCAGGTTAACAGCTGATTTCTCAGCAGAAGCTCTGCAAGCCAGAAGGGAGTGGCATGATATATTTAAAGTGATGACAGGGAAGAACCTATAACCAAGAATATACTCTACCCAGCAAGGATCTCATTCAGATTCGAGGGAGAAATCAAAAGCTTTACAGACAAGCAACAGCTAAGAGAATTCAGCACCACTAAACCAGCCCTACAACAAATGCTAAAGGAACTTCTCTAAGTGGGAAACATAAGAGAAGAAAAGGACCTGCAGAAACAGAAACAAAACGATTAAGAAAATGGTAATAGGAGCATACATATCGATAATTACCTTGAATGTAAATGGACTAAATGCCCCAACCAAAAGACACAGACTGGCTGAATGGATACAAAAACAAGACCTATATATATGCTGTCTACAAGAGACCCACTTCAGACCTAGGGACACATACAGACTGAAAGTGAGGGGATGGAAAAAGATATTCCATGCAAATGGAAATCAAAAGAAAGCTGGAGTAGCAATACTCATATCAGATAAAATAGACTTTAAAAAATGTTACAGGAGACAAGAAAGGACACTACATAAAGATCAAGGGATCAATCCAAGAAGAAGCGATAACAATTATAAATATATATGCACCCCATATAGGAACACCTCAATACATAAGGCAAATGCTAACAACTCTGAAAGAGGAAATTGACAGTAACACAATCATAGTGGGGGACTTTTAACACCCCACTTACACCAATGGACAGATCATCCAGACAGAAAATTAATAAGGAAACACAAGCTTTAAATGACACAATAAATCAGCTTGATTTAATAGATACCTATAGGACATTACATCCAAAAACAGCACATTACACATTCTCCTCAAGTGCACATGGAACCTTCTCCAGGATAGATCACATTTTGGGTTATAAATCAAGCCTTGGTAAATTCAAGAAAATTGAAATCGTATCAAGCATCTTTTCTGACCACAATGCTATGAGAGTGGAAATCAATTACAGGAAAAAAACTGTAAAAAACACAAACATGTGGAGGCTAAACAATACGCTACTAAATAACCAAGAGATCCCTGAAGAAATCAAAGAGGAAATCAAAAAATACCTAGAGACAAATGACAATGAAAACACACCGATCCAAACCCTATGGGATGCAGCAAAGGCAGTTCTAAGTTTATAGCAAAACAATCCTACCTCAAGAAACAAGAAAAATCCCAAGTAAACAATCTAACCTTACACCCAAAGAAACTAGGGAAAGAAAAGCAAACAAAACCCAAAGTTAGTAGACGGAGAGAAACCATAAAGATCAGAGTGGAAGTAAATGAAATAGAAACAAAGAAAGCAATAGCAAAAATCAATAAAACTAAAAGCTGGTTCTTTGAGAAGATAAAATTGATAAACCTCTAGCAAGACTCATCAAGAAAAAGAGAGAGAGGACTCAAATCAATAAAATTAGAAAGGAAACAGGAGAAGTTACAACGGACACCACAGAAATAAAAAACACCATAAGAGACTACTACAAGCAACTATATGCCAATAAAATGGACAACCTGGATGAAATGGGCAGATTCTTAGACAGGTATAACCTTCCAAGACTGAATCAGGAAGACATAGAAAATATGAACAGACCAATCACAAGTAATGAAATTGAAACTGTGATTAAAAAGCTCCCAACAAACAAAAGTCCAGGACCAGATGGATTCACAGGTGAATTTTATCAAACATTTAGAGAAGAGCTAACAACCATCCTTCTCAAACTCTTCCACAACATTGCAGAGGAAGGAACACTCCCAAACTCATTTTATGAAGCCACCATCACCCTGATACCAAAACCAGACAAAGATACTACAAGAAAAGAAAACTACAGACCAATATCACTGATGAATTTAGAGGCAAAAATCCTCAACAAAATACTAGCCAACAGAATCCAACAACACGTTAAAAGGATCATCCACCATGATCAAGTGGGGTTTATCCCTGGAATGCAAGGATTCTTCAATATATGCAAATCAATCAATGTGATACACCATATGAACAAACTGAAGGGTAAAAACCACATGATCATCTCAATAGATGCGGAAAAAGCTTTTCACAAAATTCAACACCCATTTATGATAAAAACTCTGCAGAAGGTGGGCACAGAGGGAACCTACCTCAACATAATAAAGGCCATATATGACAAACCCACAGCAAACATCATTCTCAATGGTGAAAAACTGCAAGCATTCCCTCTATGATCAGGAACAAGACAAGGATGTCCACTCTCGCCACTACTATTCAACATTGTTTTGGAAGTCCTTGCCACAGCAATCAGAGAAAAAAAAGAAATAAAAGGAATCCAAATTGGAAAAGAAGAAGTCAAACTGTCACTGTTTGCAGATGACATGATACTATACATAGAAAATCCTAAAGATGCCACCAGAAAACTACTTGAGCTCATCAATGAATTTGGTAAAGCTGCAGGATACAAAATTAACACACAGAAATCTCTTGCATTTCTATACACCAACAATGAAAGATCAGAAAGAGAAATTAAGGAAACAATCCCATTCACCATTGCAACCAAAAGAATAAAATACCTAGGAATAAACCTAACCAAGGAGGTAGAAGACCTGTACTCAGAAAGCTATAAGACACTCATGAAAGAAGTCAAAGAAGACACAAACAGATGGAGGGACATACCATGTTCTTGGATTGGAAGAATCAACATTGTGAAAATGACTATACTACCCAAAGCAATTTACAGATTCAATGCAATCCCGATCAAATTACCAATGGCATTTTTCACAGAACTAGAACAAGAAATTTTACGATTTGTATGGAAACGCAAAAAACCCCGAAGAGCCAAAGCAATCTTGAGAAGGAAAGACGGAGTTGGTGGAATCAGGCTTCCTGACTTCAGGCTATACTACAAGACTACAGTGATCAAGACAGTATGGTACTGGCACAAAAACAGAAATATAGATCAATGGAACAGGATAGAAAGCCCAGAGATAAACTACGGTCAACTAATCTATGACAAAGGAGGCAAGGATATACAATGGAGAAAAGGCAGCCTCTTCATTAAGTGGTACTGGAAAAATTGGTCAGCTGCATGTAAAAGAATGAAATGAGAACGCTCTTTAACACCATACACAAAAATAAACTCCAGATGGATTAAAGACCTAAATGTAAGGCCAGACACTATAAAACTCCTAGAGGAAAACATAGGAAGAACACTTTTCAACGTAAATAACAGCAAGATCTTTTTTGATCCATGCCCTAGAATAATGGAAATAAAAACAAAAATAAATAAGTGGAACCTAAGAAAACTTCAAAGCTTCTGCACAGCAAAGGAAACTATAAGCAAGACGAAAAGACAACCCTCAGAATGGGAGAAAATATTGGCAAATGAATCAACAGACAAAGGATTAATCTCCAAAATATATAAGCAGTTCAATATCAAAAAAACAAACAACCCAGTCAAAAAATGGGCAGAAGACCTAAATAGGCATTTCTCCAAAGAAGACATACGGATGGCCAAGAGGCACATGAAAAGCTGCTCAACATCACTAATTATTAGAGAAATGCAAATCAAAACAACCATGAGGTATCACCTCACACCGGTGAGAATGGGCATCATCAGAAAATCTACAAACAGTAAATGCTGGAGAGGGTGTGGAGAAGAAGGAACGCTCTTGCATTGCTGGTGGGAATGTAAATTGATACAGCCACTATGGAAAACAGTGTGGAGGTTCCCTGCAAAACTAAAAATAGAACTACCATATGACTCAGCAATCCCACTGCTGGGCATATACCCAGAGAACACCATCATTCAAAAAGACACATGCACGCCAATGTTCATTGCAGCACTCTTTACAATAGCCAGGACATGGAAGCAACCTAAATGTCCATCAACAGATGAATGGATAAAGAAGATGTGGTACATACATACAATGGAATATTACTCAGCTGTAAAAAGCAATGAAACTGGGACATTTTTAGAGACATGGATGGACCTAGAGACTGTCATACAGAGTGAAGTGAGTCAGAAAGAGAAAAACAAATATCATACATTAACACATATATGTGGACTATAGAAGAATGGTACAAATCAACTGGTTTGCAAAGCAGAAATAGAGACCCAGATGTAGAGAACAAACATATGGACACCAAGTGGGGAAAGTGGGGAGGGTTGGGGGGGGACAAATTGGGAGATTGGGATACCAAATAGTACACTCTAAATATATTCAACTTTTTTTATGTTAACTGTATCTCAATAAAAGTTCTTACAAAAAACAAAAATAAAAAACTCCCAGGAAACAAAAGTCCAGAACTGGACAGCTTCACGGGAGAATTCTACTGAACACATAAAGAAGAGCTAATCCCCATTCTTCTCAAACTATTCCAAAGGACTAAAAAGGATGGGACACTCCCAAATTCATTGTACTAGGCCACCATTACCTTGATACCAAAACCAGACAAAGACATTACCAAAAAAAAAAAAAAAAGAAGAAATTACAGACGAATATCTTTGATGAATATGGATGCAAAAATCCTCAACAAAATATTAACAAATCAAATCCAACAATATATAAAAATGATCATACAACATGATCAAGTTGGATTCATTTCAGAGACATAAAGATGGTTCAACATTTGCAAATCAATCAATGTGATGCAACTCTTGCCTCTTCTATTTAACATAGTATTGGAAGTCCTAGGCACAACAGTCAGACAAGAAAAATAAATAAAGGCATCCAAATTTGGAAGGGAAGAAGTAAAATTGTCACTATTTGCAGATGACATGCTATTTTATATAGAAACCCTAAGGTCTCTGCCAGAAAAGTATTAGAACTAATAAATGAATTCAGTAAAGTTACAGGATAAAAGATAATATACATAAATCTGTTGCTTTTCTATACACTAATAACTATCAGAAAGAAAAAGGTTAAAAAAAATCCCTTTAAAATTGCATCAAAAAGAATAGGAATAAACTTAACCAAGGAGTTGAAAGACCTATAATCTGAATACTATAAAACACTGATGAAGGAAATTGAAGATGATACAAAGAGATGGAAAGATATCCAGTTCTCTCAGAATGGAAAAATTAATAGTGTTAAAATGGCCATATACCCAAAGCAATTTACAGATTTAATGCAATACCTATCAAAATACCAATGACATTTTTCACAGAACTAATGAATTAAATAATCCTAAAATTTAAACGGAACCACAAAGACCTTGAATTTCCAAAGCATTCTTGAGGAAAAAGGACAAAGTTGGAGGTATCACCCTCCCAGACTTCAGGCTATACTATAAAGCTACAGTAATCAAAACAGCATGGTACTGGCACAAAAACAGACATGTAGATCAATGGAACAGAATGGAGAGCCCAGAAATAAACCCATACATCTATGGTCAATTAATTTGTGACAAAGGAGGCAAGAATACACAGTCAAGAAAAAACAGTCTCTTCAATAAGTGGTGCTGGGAAAATTGGACAGCTATATATAACACAATGAGATTACAACATTTCACCATATACAAAATGAAACCATATACAAAATGAAACCATATACAAAAATAAACTCAAAATTAAAGACCTAAATGTGAGACCAGAAACCATAAAACTCCTAGAAGAGAACATAGGCAGAATACTCTTTAACATAAATCATAGTAATATTTTTTTGAATCTGTCCCCTAAGGCTAAAGAAATAAATGCAAAAATAAACACATGGGGGATTTCCCTGGTGGCACAGTGGTTAAGAATTTGCTGCCAATGCAGGAGACATGGGTTTGATCCCTGGTCCAGGAAGATCCCACATGCTGCAGAGCAGCTAAGCCTGTGTGCCACAACTACTGAGCCTGTGCTCTAGAGCCCATGAGCCACAACTACTGAGCCCACATGTAACAACTACTGAAGCCTGTGCACCTAGAGCCCATGCTCCACTACAAGAGAAGCCACTGCAATGAGAAGCCTGTGCACCACAAGGAAGAGTAGCCCCCACTTGTCACAACTAGAGAAAGCCCAAGTGCAGCAATGAAGATCCAGTGCAGCCAATAAATAAATAAATAATTAATTAATTAAAAAAAATAAACAAATGGGACCTAATTAAATGTAAAAAGCTTTTGCACAGCAGGAAACTATTGAGAAAACAAAAAGACAAGCTACTTGAATAGGAGAAAATATTTGCAAATGTTACAACCAACAAGGGGTTAATATCCAAAATTTATAAGCAGTTCCTACAACTCAATATGAAAAAAACAAACAACCCAATCAAAAACTGGACAGAAGAACTGAAAAGACATTTTTCCAGAGAAGACATACAGATGGTCAACAGGCACATGAAAAGATGCTAAACATTGTTAATTATTAGAGAAATACAAATCAGAATAACATAGAGATATCACCTCACACCTGTCAAAATGGCTATTATCAAAAAGTCTACAAATAACAAATGTTGGCAAAGATGTGGAGAAAAGGGAACCCTCGTACACTCTTGATGGGAATATAAATTGGTGCAGCCACTATGGAAAACAGTATGGAGGTTCCTCAAAATTCTAAAAATGGAAATACTATATGATCCAGCAATTCCACTCCTGGGCATATATCCATAAAAAACGAAAGCACTAATTTGAAAAGATACATGCAGCCCAGTGTTCATAGCAGCACTATTTACAATAGCCAGAATATGGAGACAACCCATGTTTTCATCAATAGGTGAATGGATAAAGATGTGATCTATATCTATATAATGGAATATTACTCAGCCATAGAAGAGTGAAATTCTGCCTTTTGCAGCAGTGTGGATGGACCTAGAGAATATTATGCTTAGTGGAATAAGTGAGATGGAAAAAGATGAATACTGTATGATGTCACTTATATGTGGAATCTAAAAATAAAACAAACGTATATAGCAAACCTAAACAGAATCACAGATACAGAAAACAAACCAGTGGTTACTAGTGGGGAGAGGGAAGGGGGGAGGGGCAAAATAGTGGTAGGGGATTAAGAAATACAAACTAATATGTGTAAAATAGACAAGCACCAAGAATATATTGTTCAGCACAGGGAATTATAGCCATTATTTTGTAATAATTTTTTTAATAAATTTATTTATTGATTGATTGATTGGCTGTGTTGGGTCTTTGTTGCTGCACATGGGCTTTCTTTAGTTGTGGCGAGCAGGGGCTATTCTTCATTGTGGTGCATGGGCTCCTCATTGTGGTGGCTCCTCTTGTTGTGGGGCATGGGCTCTAGGCATTCAGGCTTCAGTAGTTGCAGCACACGGGCTCAACAGTTGTGGCGCACGGGCTTAGTTGCTCCGCAGCATGTGGTATCTTCCTGGGGCAGGGCTCGAACCCATGTCACCTGCATTGGCAGGCAGATTCTTAACCACTGCACCACCTAGGAAGTCGCACGTAATAACTTTTAATAGAATATAATCTATAAAAAAACGGAATCACTGTGCTATACACCTGAAACTAATATGTCAACTATACTTAAATTAAAAAAAAAATTAAACAAAGACCTATACAAAGTGGAAAAAATTACGTGCTTCAAAAGTCACCATCAAGATAGTGAAAAGAGCCCACAGAATAAAAGAAAATATTTGCAAAACATATATCTGGCAGGAGACCTGTATTCAGAGTATGTATGGATCTCTTACTGCTCAGCAATGAAAAGACAGATCACCCAGTTTTTAAAGTGAGCAATGAATTTGAATAGCTATTTCTCCAAAGAAGACTTACAAATGGCCAATAAACGCATAAAAAGATGCATCATTAGTCATTAGAGAAATGCAAATCAAAATCACAATAAGATACCACTTCACACCCAATCAAAAGACAAGTAATAACACGTTGGTGAGCATACAGAGAATTTTGAGAAATTCTCCAATTTCTCAAACAGTTAAACATAGAGTTGCCATGTGACCCAGCAGTTCTCCTCCTAAGTATAAATCCAGGAGAAACAAAAACATATGCCTATATAAAAGTTGTAGATGCATGTTCATAGCAGCATTACTCAGTAGCCAATATGTAGAAACAACCTAAATGTCTGTCAGATCATGAATGGATAAGCAGATGTGAGGCGTATGTACAATAGAATATTATTCAGCCGTAAAGAAGAAGGAAGTACTGGTACATGCTTACAATGTGGATGAACCTTGAAAATGTCATGTTAAGTGAGTAAAGGACTGCTATTGCAGGTTCTGTTTATGTGCAATGAACAGAATAGAGAAGTCCCTAGGGATAGGAAGTAGATCAGTGGGCCCCCCGGCCTAGAGTAGGGGGAGGGGGCATGAGGAGTGACTGCCAGTAGCTGTAGGGTTTCTTTTTGGAGTAATGAAATGTTCTAAAAGTAGGTTGTGGTGATGGTTACAATAAAAACCACTGAGATATGCACTTTAAATGGGTAAATTTTAATAGCGTGTGAAATACATTTCAAACTTTAAAAAGTTAATAGTTGATGTCTAAAAAGTGAAAAACAGGACAAAAAGCCTTCCGTGTAAGCAGTCAAATTGTATTTACTTAGATAGTCAAAGTCTTTAAGAAATACTTATAAATACGCTAAATAATTATTCCTGCTCGTTAATTCAACGGGTAATTGACTGCCTTCTTTGTGCTAGGTGTGCTGTCAGGTCCTAGGTGGAAAGATGCCTGGGCTCAGCTTTACCTCTACTTTTTTAGGTTTCCATGTAAGGTGGTGTGCCTGCGGGACAGCAGCTGTCTCTGGGCCCGGCCTCACTTGCTTTCTCCCCCCGTTTGGAAAGGTGTCGGGTATTTCTGTTGCCTGAGTCAGCACAGAGCAAGGAGGACCTTGACTATAGTTTCAGAGCCTTAAGCTTCACCTCATGCTCCAAATCCAAGACAGAGCAGCTGAGAATGGGGCTAGCCGTGCCACCAATTGCTTCTCCCCCATTGTTAATCCCTTTAATTCTGCCGTCCTTAGGCACCCCTCCCTTCACACTGTCCTGTTGCCCACTTGGGATATGACTGAACAAGTGGTTTTGGCTTTGAAAGGTGATTCTTAGAGACACCTCAAGTGACCCAGTCCCTGGCTTGTGGGATGCTCTTGATGTTCATTACCATGGGGCACCAGAGATCTTCCGCGGGCTGATGACACTTCCAGTCAAGACTGGTCGGAGAAGACGGTGGCTGCCTCTGACTCCCCTGAGACCCCAGCCTGGCTGCCAGGGTCATTAGAGGAAGCAGCCTTTCAGTGCTAAGTGCCAACAGCGAGAAGCCGCCAGTCTCTTTTGGTTCTTACAGAGTCTATGCTCTGACACTTGAGTTATCAAATCACTTTAAAGCATGGGACAACTGGCTTTGTGATGACTGTGTATGCGTGTGTGTGTGTGTGTGTGTGTTATACACTGTATTTCTGCTTTGCTGTGTCATTCCCTGGTCAAGACATTATAGTTTATTTTAAAATTTCTCTCTCTCTTTCACAAACCTTGAGTTTTATGGCCAAAAGGAAAAAAAAAAAGTGAGTCACTTTACACAATCTTTGTGTACTTTTTTCACAGAGCCCTGGAATTAAAGTGTTTCTAATTTCTCTCTCTCCCCAAACTGATGAATTTATCAGTATCCTGAATTGTTCATTACATTTAAAAAAGAATGCTTCCTGGTGACATGTGGACAGAGCAGTCCAGCTGGGTTTGGGGGGTAAAAGCTCGTGTTGGGCCTTAGCCTGCCATTACTGTCATGCATGCCTCTCTAACCACCACCCTCGTGCTCCTGGTGCCTGCAGAGCATAAGGAAACCCTCTTCTCCCCTCGTAGGCTCTCCCCTCATTGCTGTAGGAAGGGGAGTAGCAGGAAATGGAATCTGCCCCGGTCATGGGATTTTTTGAAAGAAACAAAGCATGATCTGATGAAGAGCAGGTTAATCCTGCTATTTCATTTCCCTTTCAGAAAGGGTGGGGGCAGGATTGTGATATGAAGTATTTGGTTTCACATCTGTTCCAGGAATTATCCTCGGCATAAGTCCACTTTTCTTTTAAGCATCCTGAAGCATCCCAGGGAGCTCCTTCTCCCGGGGCACACTCCCTGCCCCCACAGTTTATTTCATGGCCACACAGCAGCTGACAGACTCCCCGAGAAATCATCCTGTCATTGCTATAGAAGGAGGACATCTCTGAGTCTTGAAAGTCAGAATTTCTGTGGGTCAGTGGTATCAGTTTTGTGCTCTGCTCTCCATGAAGGGTTTAGGATAAAATGTAAGTAGCGCACCAGTAGTGTGGTATAGTGGAAAGAGGATCCAATTTAACAATCAAAGGAACTGGCTCTCATCTCACCTTGGCTACTATTTGTGTGATCTTGGGCAAGTCACGAAACAAGCCTCTCCAGGCTCAAAGCCCTCATCTGTGAAATTAACATCTTGACACTTTGAGAAATGAAGTTCAACTTGAAAATGCTACAAATCTATAAGCTGTTATGTGTTATGTTTACCAACCTCAGTTTAAAGTAACTTTTCAACTTTCAAATCTTATGGGAAAATGAAAAATAATTTCGTATGCGGCAAGGTGACTTCCAGTTTTAAAAACTGAACTTAAGGGCCAAAGCAATTATTCAAACAAATACAGGCTTATAACTAAAGTTTTGAAAAAGTTTTCTGGAACTTCTGTTTTCTTTTTCCACCTTTGAGATGTTTAGCATTCTCACGTGGCCTCTGAGTGTGTGGTGGGAATTTTCTGTGAATAATTATGTTCAACACACTATTAGGCGCACATAAGGAATAACAAACTAAGTGAAGCGCAAGATCCCCAATCTTAATTCCGAGAATAAACATATATACGAGAAAAAACAGAATTTCAGATTTCAGAGTGAAGCAAAATATAAATTCATATTTTGATAAATGTTAATATATACAGATGATCCCAAACTTATGATGGTTCAACTTGTAGTTTTTTGCCTTTACAGTGGTGTGAAAGCAGTGTGCATTCAGTGGAAACCATACTTTGAATTTTGAATTGTGCTCCTTTCCTGGCTTAGAGATGGGCAGTGCGATCCTCTCTCATGATGCTGGGCAGCGAACACAGCCCCCGGTCGGCCACGCTAACACGGGGGTCAACAACCAGTACACTTCCAACCATTCTGTACCCAGACAACCACTCTGTTTTTCACTTTCAGTATAGTAGTCAACAAATTACACTTTAGTATAAAACAGGCTTTGTGTTCATTGATTTTGCCCAGTTGCAGTCTAGTTTAAGTGTTCTGAGCACGTCTCATTAAGGTAGGCTGGGCTAAACGATGATGTTCAATAGGTTAGGTGTATTAAGGCAGCAAGACACAATTTAGGGAACAACTGGATCAAGGGTCAAATGGGAGAGATGTGGGAGATATATGGGGGGAAAATAAGAAAACAGGATCAAGGAAAGGCAGTACTTTTAGTAACATGAGAAAGTAGTACTTTACCTGGTATAAAATTACTCACCTGAGGCTAAAATTAAGTTCTGACTAAGATCAACATAGTTAGACAATACTAACATCACTAAAAAGTATGGCTAATAATAAACCTTGTAAGGAATGAATAAGGATGGTTTACTTAATCACTCAGTTTAGTGAAAAATCCACATCTTTAAAGTGTTAGTCTTTAATAATACTGAGTTTTTGGTATGGTTGGCTTTCCTCTTTCTGACCTCTCTGAAAACTTCTTAGTCACTTTTATAAAGCTCTTCATCCTTTGCTTATTTGTGAATTTTCATTCTCTAGAATGCTGTCTTTGAGAAAGGTTTATTGCAAGGCCAAGCAAGGAGAATGGGTGGCTCATACTCAAAACCCCTAATGGTTTTCAGGGAAAATTTTTTATAGGCAAAATCTGGGGTGAGGGCTACAGAGTGTGTGACTTTTTTCTGATTGGTTGGTGGTGAGATAACAGGGCGGTGCTCCAGGAATCTTGTGCTCACTGAAGTTACTCACTTGGTAACACTGAAGTTACCATCCTCCACCTGGATGGGGCCTTAATTCTTTCCGGTAGTTTTGGTTGACCTTCATATTTGATGGTTCCAAACCTGTAGCTCCAGCCAGAGCTGTCATGAATGGCTTCACAGATTGGTTGTGCACTGTGCAATTCTGGAAATACTGTATACATAAAACATGTACATAGCAGCCCTTCTCTGCCCAGACTTCTCTCTGGTTGTATATATCGCAGCCACCTCTAGATGTCTCTCCTGAATGTCTCACAGTCATCTCAAACCCAACACACCCAAAACTGTGCGCATCATCCCCTCAGACACACTCCCCTTATGGTCCCTCCCTATTCACCTTCATTAAGGTGAAGCCGGAAACCTAAGAATCCTTCTACCTATTCCCCTTACCCCACATATCCCATTGGTTATCAATTATTACACTTATCCCTTTAAATGCCTCTCAGATCTTATGTCTAATCTCATTCATTTCCTCTGACTTATTTCAGACACATCACTTTTTGTTTGAATTACTATATTGCTTTCCATACAAATCTCTTTGCCCTCAGCCTCATTCTGCTTTTATCCTCCTCACTGCTCTTAGTGGTCTTTTAAAAACGATTATAATTATGATACATCCCCACTAAAAAGTTTTCAGAAGCTTTCCTTAAAGTGTAAAATCCTTCAGTGGGTAACCAAAGTCCTTCATGGTCTACTCCCTTCTCTACCCATACTTTCCACTGCTCCCCTAACACGTACGTTTAAATTCCAGTCATTCTAAACTACTTGCTACACTATCTCACACTTCCATGCCATTGCACAAGGTGTTTCCTCTTTGTAGAAATCCCACCTCCCCTTGGCTAACTCTGGCCGTGCTTCCATTTCCAGATCTTGTCATCTCTTCCAAAGTCCTTCACTGGCCATGGTACCCACTTCCCCCTCTTACCATCAGCTCCCGTAATACCCTTTGCCTTCTTCTGTAACAGAATTTTCTAAAATATTGTATTTCACTTGTTGACCTCTACCACTGGGTTGTAAACTCCCAGAAGGATTAGAAGTTACATCATTCACCTGTGTATCACCAAAGCTTTTCATAGTGCTGGGCATTTAGTAGGTATTTGGTAAGTGAATGTAGGATAAAAGATCAGTTTCTGTTGCTGTTATAAGATTTAACATTCACCAAATAAGTCTCTGGACAGTGTTAGATCAACTATGCAATGTTCACATCCTATAAATTTGGGGTATTTTAATAACTATTTCTATGCTTCTTTCTATCCCTTGGACTTCTGAGAGGAAGAGAGGAAACTTCGTGAAACTTCTTGCCATTTTTGTAATCAGCTTTTTCCTGGTGTTCAGGGTCTATGCTCTTTTGTTCACCCAGAAGCCCACGTGGGGAAATAATATAGTGGGCATATAGTAGAGTACCTGTCTTTACTAAGCTTAAGATAAGGAGACCTAAATAAGAATCTCCCAGAATCAACTCAGCAGCAAACTACCAGGGTGTATGTGCCCGTACCTTATAAATGGATCATTTTCAGGATGTAGCTGTTGCTTGTATCTGCTTTTCACTCATCCCAGCACAGTCCCTAAAGGGGAAAAAATGTAAAATAAAGTATCAGTTAACTGAAGTTTTTGTTATTTTTTAAAACTTTTTTTTACCCATAAGTTTAAGAATGAAAGATGCAAGTAGCAAATATATCAGATGACAAGGTACAGCAGGGAAAAATCCTGGACTTGGATTCTTTTACCATACTTGCCACTTAGTTAACTGTGCACTCTTGAAGAAGTTAGTTAACTTCTGCAGGCTCGGTTTACATTCATAGAAATGGAAATACATTCATTTAGAAGTATTTTTTGAATGCCTACTATGTGTCAGGTGCCTTGCCTGGCACCTGAATTAAAATACTGTAGTTGCTGTATCTTCTTCATGGGGTTGCTTTGAAAACTAGATGAGACATTGCACGTGAAAATGTTATTGATTATTGTTATTATTATCAAGCAACACCTAGAACAGTTTCAATCTTCAGTCATCAATGACATCATAATTTGGGGCAGAAAAGTACGCTGGTTCATTTGCAGCAAGGTTTGAAGCAAAGAAAAATTGGACCTTAACCCCAATTAACAAAGAAGTTCAAGTAGCCTCAATATTCTTTGCCCAAGCATCCCAGCTACAACAGGTGTTTCTTTGTTGGCACATAGAGTTATTGGCTATATTTGTTATCTCTTGTTGCATAACAAATCTTACCGCAAAATTATGGCTTAAAACAACAAACGTTTATTATCTTACAGTTTCTATGAGCCAGGCATCCTAGCTTAGCTGGGGACCTCTGACTTAAGGTCTCTCATGAGGTTGTTATCCAGCTGGGAGCTGTGATCTCATCTGAAGGCCCAACTGGGGAATCTGTTTCCAAGCTCACTCGCTTGCTTGTTGGCAGCCCTCTTTCCACATGGTCCTCTCCAAAGGGCCTCTGTATGAACTGAGATGCGAACCCCTACCACAGGTTCATATGTGAAATTTTAACCCCCCAATACCTCAGAATGTATGTTTGGAGATAGGGCCTTTAAAGGGGTGATTAAGTTAAAAGGAGGCTGTTAGGGTGGGCCTTAATCCAGTCTGACTGGTGTCCTGATAAGAAGAGGAAATTTGGACACGGAGAGAGGCATCAGGGATGTGCTCAGAGGAAAGACCCTGTGAGGACACAAGAAGAAGGCGGCCGTCTGCAAGCCAAGGAGAGAGGCCTCAGAAGAAACCAAACCTGATCAAAGTCCAAGACTTTGGTCTTGGACTTCCAGCCTCCTGAACTGTGAGCAAATACATTTCTGTCGTTTAAGGCTGCCATTCTGTGGTATTTTCTTATGGCAACCTGAGCAAACTAATGCAGTGGACTCACAGCACGGCATCTGGCCTCCCCTGAGCAAGGAACACGTGAGAGGATGAGAGAGCACGCAGGGCACCAGCCATGGTCTTCTCATAACTTAACCTTGGAGGTGACATCCCGTAACTTTCGCTCTATTCTCTTGCTAAGAGGTAAGGAAGTCCGGTCCATACTCAGGGGAGGAGAAAGTGAGGAAGTCTGGTCCATCCATAAGGGCGTGAGTACCAGGAGGCAGGAACCACAGGAGGCCATCTTAAAGGCAGCCTACCACACTAGTTTTGTTTTGTTTTTAATAAAGTAAAAACAAAAAGTTAAGAGATGGACAAATTGGCAGTTTTGACACAGTAAAGTAGATTCAACTTCATCAGGTTCATGAGCACTCCGACTGATATACTCTACAGGCCATACTACCACTCTGTGAGCTAAGATTGTTCTGATCTGGCAGATAGAAATTTTTGACCTTTAGGACAAATTTTTCCGGGAGTAAAAAAGGGCATTTTGTGGACTAGACTGAAGAGAAATGGTGCAGTGGATCCTTAAGTCTGTGTCTAATACAGTGATTTTCAACCAGCAGTGCATACCAAGAGGGAGAAGAGGAGGGGAGATACCATAAGTTTAAAAAAAGCGTAGCCAAACTATAATATAATTTTATGTATGGAGAGTGATAAGAAATTTACAGCTTTCATAAAACAAACTGCAGAAAGTAAAACGGAACAAAATCTTCTTGGCTCATGGAGCATAGGTCATAAAAGGTCAAGAAACTGCTCTAATCATTCTTTTATTGTTAATAGGCAAAAAGAGGGATACAAGATAGTAGCTTAGAAATGGGTGTGCAATGAACCATAATACCCAGAGAGATGATACAGTGTAGAAAATCCAGTGAAAAGTAATAAAAATGATTAGCGGGCTGTATGGATTAGTTTGGAAGATAAATATAAAGTAATAGACATATATTCAGGAGCCTTTCCAGAATGAATAGGAAGATCTTTACAAGAGAAGGATGGATGATGGTTAAATTCAAGCTTTAGTTCAAAGGATCCTGAGGACATCTGCTTTGTGGTGATAGTGAGTTGACAACCGATTCCTCAGAAAGTACACTGAGTTTCCAATAGCTTTAGCCTCTAAAATTAGTAACGTTGTCAGCTTGATTGTCTCGTGTTTGTCTAACCGTCAGAGTCTATGCAGCAAGGCTGTCATTATTCCCACCCAAGGTCAAACTTCTTTTTATCTGCAGCCCTCTTTTTTGTCTCTCAAGTGATGCTAACGTGAGGTTGAACTCTCCCTTTTACCTTTCAGAGCACTCTAAGAGCTATCACTTGTCATAAATAACATCTCCAAATATCAAGCTCCAATAATTTGGCTCCTGCTTTGCTGGAACTCCCCCTTGGGTGGCCCTTTGTTTTGAGAGAGGAAGAAGCTGTTTCCTGTTATCTCCTAGTTGCACGATAACAAGATGACAGACTGGTTCTAGGGTCCATTTCAGTTTTCCTTATAAAAAGCTGTGGAATTAGAGGGTGAGGCAGTGGGAGTATTTCTCAAGGTGGCCCACACTAAAAAAGGTGTCTTGGAATTTGAATAATATTTCTATGGATTACCTAAAGAGTTCTCCTGAAGTAAATGTTTATGTTGATATGAAACAATTTTTGAGATAGATGGATAAGTGAAAGATTTTTTTTTTAATTCCACTGTAGGTTATGCTCCCATTTGTGTAGAAAGGGGAGAAGGAATATATGTTTGTTGTATGTTTGTTTGTATGCGCTTAGACTATTCTGAGAAGGATACAGGCACACACAGCAGTAACAAAGAGTCTAGGGTAGAAGAGGCACTTTTAACTCTATACCCATCTGTATTCTTTGATTTCTTTAAAAATTATTTGTGCACAGGTTACTTTTTAAAAATACAAACAGTTTTTTAAAAAGGAAGACCTTGGGGAATTCCCCGGTGGTCCAGTGGTTAGGACTCCACGCTTTCACTGCCATGGGCCTGGGTTCAATCCCTGGTCAGGGAACTGAGATCCCACAAGCCCTGTGGCGCACCCCAAAAAGAAAAAACATAAACGACCCTGAAGAAATGAAATTTAAGTTACTCTGTAAAG
Organism: Hippopotamus amphibius kiboko; assembly: GCF_030028045.1. NCBI lineage: Eukaryota > Metazoa > Chordata > Mammalia > Artiodactyla > Hippopotamidae > Hippopotamus > Hippopotamus amphibius. Next base: position 161,394,431 of record NC_080189.1, read on the forward strand.
CCTTCAAACTCATTCTCTGTTTTTTTGCGTGGTAATTTGAGTTTTCCACTTGTCTCTTCTTTTTTGTCATTAGAGTTTGAAAATTGCTGGTGGTAGTAGTAGCTATCTGTCAAGCACCTGCCGTATCCCAGGTGCTGTAGTGTTACGTGGATTTTTTTTTACTTAATCATCACAGCCATCGTGAGGAATGTTTCTTACGGCCTCAGTTTTCAGCTGAGACTTGTATAAGTCCTTCCTCTGATTCTCTGTAGAAAATAGGGCAAAGTCCCAAGATTTATCTTCCAAATGCCTGACCAGCCCTTTGCTCCAGCAAAGACCAGGTTGGCCCTTCTTCTAAGGGGCACACGGGGTCACTTGTGCCCTTCGGTTTTTCTCCTCTGTGTTCTCCTTCTCTGGGCTTATTGTTTTATTTATTTTCAGAACTTCAGCTCTCAACTTCACTCTGATGAAGTTGAATCTGAATCCGACATCTCCAGAACACATTTGGTTGCAGTAACAAATCACAACTCAGAGAGCTAAGAAAAGGGGGATTTATTGATTCGTATTACTAGAGAGGATTAGAATGGACCCAAGAACTAAGTGTGGTCAGATCTTTCTTTCTCTCCATCCCTCTCTACCTCTTCTTTCTCTCCATCTTTCATCATCTCTCTTCATGTCTCTTCACAGCTTCGTTAACCTCCCTCTTTCTTCTTTCCATGATTTCTTCCATGTAGCAAAGTGAGATGGAGGTAATTTGAGCAGCAGTTCCAGCCTTATTCTTTCCAGCTTAATGACCACAGGGTAAAGAGACTCTTCTTTTTTTTTTTAATAAATTTATTTATTTATTTATTTATTTATTGGCTTCATTGGGTCTTTGTTGCTGTGCACAGGCTTTCTCTAGTTGTAGTGAGCGGGGGCTACTCTTTGTTGCGGTGCACGAGCTTCTCTTTACATTTCAAAATGACCACCATGGTAAGTCCAGTTATGTCACCACACAAAGGTCTTACATAGTTATTTACTTTATTCCTCACGCTGTACATAGCCATATGTGTGTGTGTGTGTGTGTGTATTTATGTAAATGATTAAGTTGCTGGTCTCTTAAGTTCGAACACATTTTAACAACTGTGCATTTTTACAGCCCCCCCCCCACATTTACTGTTTTTTGCATCATATCATACATCTTTTTGTTTTGTGTATCCCTTAATAACTTATTGTGGCTATAGATGATTTCACTATATACTTTTGTCTTTTAACCTTCCTACTAGCTTTATATATGGCTGATTTACTGCCTTTACTGTATATTTGTCTTTACCAGTGAGATTTTTTCCTTTCGTAATTTTCACGTTTCTAGTTGTGGCCTTTTCCTTTTCACTTAGAGAAGTCCCTTTAACATTTCTTGTAAAGCTGGCTTGGTGGTGCTGAACTCTTTGGTGGTGTTTGTCTGCAAAACTTTTGGTCTTCCCGTCATATTGAAACGAAAGCCTTGCCAGGTAGAGTATTCTTGCTTGTAGGTTTTTCCCTTTCATCGCTTTAAATATATCATGCCACTCTCTTCTGGCCTGCAAAGTTTCTGCTGAAAAGTCAGCTGATATTGTTATTGGAGCCCCTTTGTATGTAACTTGTTGCCTTTCCGTTGCTGCTTTTAATATTCTCTATCCTTAATTTTTGCCATTTTAATTACAGTGTGTCTTGGTGTGATCTTTTCTGGGTTGATCCTGTTTGGGAGTCTCTGTGCTTCCTGGGTAGTGTTTTAGAAGGCAAATTGGAGATGATGGCTGAACATTAAATTCAGAAAAGTCTTCTCAAAAGCCAGGGAGGGGACTTCCTAGGTGGCGCAGTGGGTAAGAATCCGCCTGCCAATGCAGGGGACACAGGTTTGATCCCTGCTCCAGGAAGATACTACATGCCACGGAGCAACTAAGCCTGTGCACCACAACTATTCAGCCCACGTGCCACAACTACTGAAGCCCACGCGCCTAGAGCCCATGCTTTGCAGCAGGAGAGGCCACCGCAATGAGAAGCCCGCGTACCACAATGAAGAGTAGCCCCCACTCACCACAACTAGAGAAAGCCCGTGTGCAGCAACGAAGACCCAACACAGCCAATAAAATTAATTAATTAAAAAAAAAAAAAAAAAAGAATGCCACAACAGGCATCTTTGTGAGAAAAAAAAAAAAAAAAAAAGCCAGGGAAAAGTCAGAGCTGGATGGAGAGCTTGGCAATCATCCTTACAGAGCTGCCTGTTAAAACTGTCAGTGGATCAATTCTCTGAAGGAAAGGATGTAAGAAAGAGCAACAGAGTGCAGAGGAGAAAAGGAGCCAGTGGAGGAGTCCAAGGAACCAGCCTTGAGAGGAGACACCTGGATATTTCAGAATTTCAGAGAGTCACATAGGAGAGATCAAGAGGGTGGGAATGATTGATGAACTCAGATGCTAAGACAGATGATAGTTAATTGCCTGTGAATAAGATTTTGTTAAATATAGTCATTTTCATAGGAATACTGTCCTGTAGATTCCTTTACAATTTTCAGAATGTTTTCATGTGAATTATCTTCCAACAATCCAGTGAGGTACACAAGTTATTGTTCCTATATTACAAGAAAGAAAAGGAAGCTCAGAGAGCTTGTGATTTTCCTAAGGTTACTGCTGGTACCTCTCACTTTCCCCAGGTGATCCGTCTTGGGGAAGCTGAAGTCACTAGTTCAGAGATGCCCTCGTCACAGTAGGTGTGAGGGATTGGTCCTCTCTGCTGCCCAGGCAGCTCGTCATCCCAGCACATGTGCTCTCATTCAGTACCTCCTGGGAACAGTATCTAGTGGCCTCTCTCAGCTTCCTGTGAACTGCTAAGGAATTTGATTGTCTAGACTCCAGAGCAGTGGTTTTTAAACTGTGGGTCATGACCTGCGAGTGGGTCATCAAATCAATTTAGTGGGTCACAGCCAGGCTCACGAGAGCCCGTGGCGCATGCCTCTTCTCAACCCTGCCTTCAATAAATTCACGTTGCTTACTTGAACTCAGCTGTGGTGGAAATCAGCCAACAACACAAAGTCAGGGCTTTTGTTTGCTTATTTTACCACAGAGAGCCAATTGTTAAACATTTACTAGCACACCACTGGTCGTAACCATCAGTTCTTCCTCCCTTCCCCCACGATGGAACAGAATGGAAGAGAAAGGAAAATACCAGGGTCCATCTATAACAAAAGTAAGAATTGTTCTGTGAGACTTCAAGTCATAAAGCTATTTCTGTGTGTGTTCATATGAAATGTATTTTTTACTATGTGTTGCAGTAAAAAAAAAAAGTAAAAGTTTGAAAGTCACCAGTTTAGGGTCCCTTCATTTACTGTCCTCAGGTAATTGAACATCTGCTGTTCTCCTGATTCTTCAGTGAAGAACTGGTATCCAGCGCCCTTTTTGAATTTATGCTGCATCTACTATGGGAGGAATGAGACTGAATTTTTACCAGGCTAAAATAATTATTCTAGAATAGGAAAGGGCCCTCTGTACATCAGTTCTTTTGAACTCAAAGCCGATAAAAATTCGTTTTTAAACCTCACCAAACCCTCCCCTTCTCTCTCTGCAGACGACCCTACCTTTTCCCCCAGATTCCCACCTTTGCTCCATGTCTCCAGCTGATTAGCTTCAGACTTTTCCTTTATTATTTTTCTTTTGTAAATACAAAGCACTGAGTTCCAAAGTAAAAAAAAAAACAAAGAAACAACAAAAAACCTCACCAATGATTTTCTACAGTAAGCGTGAATTTATCCTATAGTCAGAAAACAATAATCATCATTAAATTCCAAAGATTAGGCTAGTGAATAGAAGAAATCAGATTAAAGTTCATAGCATTGTGTTACTCTATCACTCTTCATTTCTAAAACTCTATAAAGAAATTAAATCTTTTTTAAACTTTTTATTGTTACTGTATTTTTTATTAATTTTATTGAAGTATAGAGACTTACAATATTGTGTTAATTTCTGCTGTAGAGCAGTGATTCAGTTATACATGTATGTTCTTTTTCATATTCTTTCCCATTATCTGTTATCACAGGATATTGAATATAGTTCCCTGTGCTATACAGTAGGACTTTGTTGTTTATCCATCCTATATATACGAGTTTGCATTTACTAATCCCAAACCCCCAGTCCTTTCCTCCCCTACTCCCCTACTCCTCCTTGGCAACCGTAAGTTTGTTCACTTATGTCTATGCGTCTATTTCTGTTTTTTGGATATGTTCATTTGTGTCATATTTTAGATTCTCTTTCTGGACTTACTTCACTTAGTATGATAATCTCTAGGTCCATCCATGTTGCTGCAGATGATATTATTTCATTCTTTCTTATGGCTGAGTAATATTCCATTGTATGTATATACCACATCTTCTTCATCCATTCATCTGTCAGTGGACATTTAGGTTGTTTCCATGTCTTGCCTATTGTAAATAGTACTGCTATGAACATTGGAGTGCATGTATGTTTTTGAATTATAGTTTTCTCTGGGTATATGCCCAGGAGTGGGATTGCTGAATCATATGGCAGCTCTATTTTTAGTTTTTTGAGGAGCCTCCATACTGTTCTCTATACTGGCTGTACCAATTTACATTTCCTACCAACAGTGTAGGAGGGTTCCCTTTTCTCCATACCCTCTCCAGCATTTATTATTTGTAGGTTTTTTTTAGTGATGGCCATTCTGACCAGTGTTAGGTGGTACCTCATGGTAGTTTTGATTTGCATAAGAAATTAATTTTTTTTAAGAAAGTAAAGAAACTTTTTGTGAAATAAATCATTTCCCTTTTAACGATTTAGTGATTCATTTTATAAATCCAGATTTATTTACAGGTATATTATATAGAAACATTATATATAAACATATAAAAACATGTAAGTATGTATATAAATATATGTATATCTCAGATATACTTAAGTGGATTATAATTCAAAACTAGGTAGACGTAGATAGATCATAGAATTAGATCCCAAGGACTTTGATTTAGATCAGTCTTGCAGTTTTTAAATTTTCAAAAAAGGGAAGTTATTAAATACTCTTATGCAAAAAAAAAAAACACTCTGTGCAAATATGTTAAATGGTCTGCACTTAAGATACTTGCTATCTGAATGTAGTTTTCACTGAGTGACGTCTGAAAGTCATTCAAATAGATTTATATCTTTCTACTCCATACTGCAACTTTATCATGCTCATGTTAGGGTTTGCTGTAATAAGACAATGAACCAGAATAAGGCTAGTATAGTTTTTACAGGTTTATAAGAATTAAATATACTTCTGGAAATTAGTTCGGTAGAATTTTCTTAGGAGAATTAGGCTTATTGTCTACATGACTTTAGTTCTTTATAGTACAATTCTTAAAATGGCATTTTATTAAAACTGTTCAATACTCATTTGCAAGTACAAAGTAAATCTCCCCCATGGATGGACACTTGAGCCCATGTTGGTTTTGGCATCAAAGAGTTATACCAAGTGCCTGTATTTTTCATTAGAAATTCGGAAGCATTTCTGGGAGGGCATGGGAGCTTGATGGTGCTGCTGTGGTCAGTCAGCTTCCTTCTCCCATGTGACTGCATTTCAGTGTCACTCGAGGGCTGCCTTTGCTCTGAACAAACCCTTTGCAGCTGTGCCTGGTGCCTTTGTGTCACCCAGGCAGGGTTTCATGAAATGGATCTGATGCTCTTGTGCCTGTGTTGTTCATTCCTGCATACTAGAGCTGTGCCCAGGAAGGTGAGGGGCCAGCAGGTTGGCCCTCACTCCCCAGCTGTCCCTTTCTCCTAATGTCACTCAGGATATAAATAAAGTGATTCATTCACTCTCTTTCTTACCAAACCAGAATGCTGCCAGAGTGTACTACCAGGGCCACCCAGATCAGTTGGAAAGACCTTAGGAACACATCTCAGGCACAATTTTGAAAGTCTTTGCATTTAGGTAATTTTTAAAATTAATTGAATTTTATTTCTCTTAATCACTTCAGACCTTGGAGGGAGAAAAATAACTCCAGTTTTATGTTCATGTTGTTTGAGGTCTGGACCTTCTTTATTGGAATGGAAGTCATGATGAATTTCTGTCTTTTCTAAACAAAAGCCATGATTGGACGATCTCATTGTCCAATCCTCTCCTTCAGCCCCGATGAGTGGTAGGGCGCTGGGCCACTGCTTATCACACCAGGCCTTTTGCTGTTTGCAGAGCACAGGTTGTATTGTTAGTTGCAAGTCTTTTACTTCACATCAGGAGCACTGCTGTGCTACTCATCATTTCCACAGCAGCCAGTGGAATATTTACCAAGCAGTCCCCATAAATATTTACACAGCAAAATGCTAGGAGCTCGGGTCATGTCAAGGTTTTTAAGACATGGTGTCTGCCCTGAAAAGAGTGTAGCAGGGTACATGAGGGACATGTGCAAGACACAGTCCCTTCCCCCCACCCCACCCACATCCCTCTCCCCACCCAAAAAAAAAAAAAGTTTAAGAAACAGTGTTTTAGGTAATTTAGGAAAGTCTGTCGACATTCTGCTCAGGGAACGTATGCCTTGAAGTGAACATGGAGTGTGAACCTGCTGTGCCTTCTCCACTCCTAGGGGCCTCTCATGGTGTATTTTCCCTTGGCAGATGTCAATCCGTGTTTGAAAATATTTTTATTCGCTATGTTAAAGTAACACAAGGCAGTTACTACTTGAATCTGGTGCTAGGCTGGAAGAAAAGTTGGGTTTGTTGGACTCTGATAGTTGCCAAACAAGTATAATGTATTTTACAGGTGCTTTAAGATTTTCAGAAGTAATCCTGATTTTATGTTTATGTTGCTTACTGACTTTAGAACTAACCTAGTAAGATGTAACCATTTATTTGATAAATGCCAAGTGAGTGTGTAAATAGACAGTATGATCCATAGGCATTTGACCAAAAAACAAGAAAGAAATCCCACGCTGGGACATCAAAGCTAAAAAGAAGATGGGATAACTTCAATGGCTGGTTTTTTAAAGTCCTACAAAAAAGAGCTGGGCTCTGATCATGGTCACAGAGGCAGTGAGGGGGGAGGTGCAGTAACATCATTCTTTGTACCCTTCCTGCCCTAATTACCCCAGCACTGGGCCACCAGGCAGGAATAGCGATTAAAACAGCTCTAGTCCAGAATTATGGCAGATGTAAGGAACAAATCTCAAGGTGAAAGTCTAACTGGAAACCTTTCACATAAAGATGGGACCCCAAAAGGCTGTATTCTCCATGTGAAGGTTAACCAGAAATAAACCTCCCTCCCACTTGACCTCCACCTGCTCAGGCACTGAAAGAAATTGCCTGTCCTGAACCTTGGTGGTGAGTGAGATGGAGTAGGGGACTCTCCCCTGATCATTTATAACCACAAACTGGCCCTCATGTAAGCTTGGGCATGAATTCACATTCCCTAGGTGCTCCAAAAAACTTCAAACTGAGAATTTCATTTAAGGTGGTCCTAAGATAGTGGTGGCCCCAGGCACCCAGTAGAATTAAATACGTATTTTTTCTGGAGAAATCCTCCTTTAATTCAAATCTCAAATAATTCCCACAGGTAATATTCTAAGAGCTGCGGTATCACAGTTTAAAATTACAAAACAAAAAAGGAAACAGCGCCATAAGCAAAAGTCAGCAAAAATAACAGGTAACAGTATCAGCCCTGCAAAGACTAAGATATTGAAATTACCAGACATTCAATTTTTTTAAAAAACTTTCTCATATGTTTAGAGAATTTAAAGTAAGTAAAAATATGACTGAAACCAAGAGATTAAAATTATGACCAAGCATATTTGAAAAAGAACTAAGTAGCACTTTCAGAATTGAAAAAATATAGAAATTAAAGTTTAAAAATCAATGGATGGGACTTCCCTGGTGGCGCAGTGGTTAAGAATCCACCTGCCAGTGCAGGGGACACAGGTTTGATCCCTGGTCCGGGAAGCTCCCACGTGCCTTGGAGCAACTAAGCCCATGCACCACAACTACTGAGCCTGTGCTCTAGAGCCTGAGAACCGCAACAAAGAGTATCCCCTGCTCACTGCAACTAGAGAAAGCCCGCACACAGCAATGAGGACCCAACACAGCCCCCACCCAATAAATAAATAAATAAGTAAATAATTTAAAAAAATTTTTAAAAGTCAACAGATGAGCTTAACTGCAGATTAGATCCAGCTGAAGAGAGATTTAATGAGCTGAAGATGTATTTAAAGAAGTTATCTGGGATGTAGCACAGAAAGAAAAATTGGTAGAAAACCAAGTGAGAAGCCCTAATAGACATCTAATTGGAGTTCTGGAAGAAAAATGGGACAGGGACAATATTTGAAGAGCTAATAACAGCTAAAAATTTTCCAGAGCTAATGAAAGATACACAAATTGCAGTGAATCACAAGAAATCTGCACCTAGACACACCATACTAAAACTTTAGAATGCCAAAGACCAAAAAAAAAGATGTTAAAAGCAGCTAGAGAGGGGACTTCCTAGGTGGCGCAGTGGGTAAGAATCCACCTGCCAATGCAGGGGACACGGGTTCTATCCCTGCCCCAGGAAGATACCACATGCTGCGGAGCAACTAAGCCCGTGCGCCACAACTATTGAGCTTGCGCTCTAGAGCCCGTGAGCCACAACTACTGAGCCCATGTGCTGCAACTACTGAAGCCCACATGCCTAGAGCCCATGCTCTGCAACAAGAGAGGCCACCACAATGAGAAGCCCGTGCACCACAATGAAGAGCAGCCCCCACTCACTGCAACTAGAGAAAGCCTGTGTGCAGCAACGAAGACCCAACACAGCCAATAAAATTAATTAATTTATTTATTTATTTATTTATTTAAAAAAAAAAAGCAGCTAGAATGAAGAGAAGCCTTACCAAAGGAATGCCAATTTGATTGACTGCATGCTTCTCAACAGCACTAGTAGAAACCAAAACACAGTGTGATCTTGCCATTGGTGACAAGAAACAATTACCAAATCAGAAATGTACTTAAAGCAAAAATATCTTTCAAGGATAAAGATGAAATAAAGACACTTTTCAATGCACAAAGCCCCAAAAATTTGTCCCTGGCAAACCTCCACAAAAGGAAAGAATCTAAAGAATGTATTTCAAGTAGAGAAAGATGATACCGGAAAAAAGGTCTGAGATGCAAGGAGCAATTATGAGCAAAACGTGTAAAAATATGGGCAAATGTAAACATAATAACCAGTGAAGTGATAATTACGTTCTTGTGTGGTTAAAATGGAGAGGGAGGAAATGAAAATATCTGACATCAATATCATATAAGTCAACAGCGGGTGTGATTAGAGTTAAAGTAGTCTAACCTAACATTGTACAATGAAAAGGTGAAGATATTGATTAACTTCAGGTTTACATAGTTTATACAAATGTGAAAATGAATAGAGTAACTACTAAAAGATTAGAAATGTGAAACTTCCAAAGTAATGGAGAGGAAATGAAATGAGAAGTAATAAATCTGTAAGGATGAAAAGAAAACACAGAAAAAGTAGAACAAATAGAAAGCACAACTTAAGATTGTAGAAATAAATAAAAATGTTAGTAATTACAAAAATGTGAGTGGACTAAATGTTCCAGTGAAAGTCAAAGACTGAATCATTGGACAAATATTTACTGAGCATCTACTATATGCTACACGCTACTGTCGGGCACTAGGCACACAGCACAGAGCACTGAACAAAACAACCAAAAATCCCTAATGGGAGAGTTAGACAACAAACCAAGTATCACACAAATAGTACATTAGACAGTGGTGAGTGTTGTAGAGAAAAAGTAAAGCCATGAAAGGAGATAGAGAATAAGGAGAGCCACTATTCTAAACAGTCGTCAAGAAGAGTGTCATTCAGATGTAGAGAACAAACATATGGACACCAAGTGGGGAAAGCGGGGAGGGTTGGGGGGGAATGAATTGGGAGATTGCGATTGCCATATATACATTACTAATAAGAAAAAAAAAAAACCAAATTGTACACTCTTAAAAAAAAAAAAAAAAGAAGAGTGTCATTCGAGTGAAGACCTGAAGGAGGGGAGGGAATGAGCCGGTGGTTATGAAGGGAAGGGAATTCCAGGCAGAGGGAACAGCACGAGCACATGCCTTGAAGGGGATCATGGCTGCTGTGTCTGGGGAAGACAAGCAGAACAGCGGGGCTGCAGTGTAGGGAGCTAGGAAGAGAGTGGGCACAGATGGGCCTCGAGAGATAATGAGGGGCCAGATCGTGAGGGACCCCACGAGCCAAGGCTGTTTCAAAGAGATGTGTCTCAAACATAAGCATATAAAAAGGATGAAAGGAAAAGGCCGGAGAAAGATATACCAGGGGAATGTAGCTATAGTCATCAGACAAACAGATCTTAAGGCAAAAAGCATACCAAGAAATAAAGAGGATCGCTACATCATGGCTAAAAGTTCTAAAGATTCACCAGGAAAGTGCTTAACCTTTTCTTGTTGGCTTATTTTAACCAGTATACTTACTGCCTTTGTTTTTTTTTTTTTCTTTTTTTTTTTTTTTTTTAATTATTATTTTATTTTATTTTTTTGGGGGGTACACCAGGTTCAATCAACTGTTTTTATACACATATCCCCATATTCCCTCCCTTCCTTGACGCCCCCCCCTCGATTCCCCCCCACCCTACTTACTGCCTTTGAAAATCAAATATAGTGCATACTTATGAAAAAATACATTGGGCAAAAATTAACAAAACCACAAAGAGAAATAGACAAATCCATCCTCATAATGGAACGTTTTAATGTAACTCAGTAATTGGTAGATCAAGTAGTCTGAAAATCTTAAAAACGTTTTAGGAAATTTGAACCACACAGTTAACAGACTTGATCTAATAGATATGTATAGAGTATCACGCTAAGTGCATAATACACATTCTTTGCAAGTGTCCATGGAGTATGTGTAGAAACTATGTAGTGGGCCTTAAATCACATTTCAAAGACCATATTCCCTGGTCACAATGCCATAAGAAAAAGATAGCTGGAAAATCCTCATGTGTTTAGAAATTAAGAAAGCATCAAATCATCAAAAAAATCATAATTAGAAAATACTGTGTATCAAAACCTGAGGAATATTAAAAAGCAATATTAAAGGAAGATTTATACAGTACTAGGGAAAGGGGAGAGGCTGAAAGTTAATGTGCTAAGTATCTGACTTAAGAAGTTAAAAAAAAGAACAACATAAATTCAAAGATAATGACAATAAAAGAGGAAATTAATAAAATAGAAAATAAGCATATGTTTATGAGGAACCAATAGGGACATTATTATACATCCTTCAGAGATTAAACAGATGGTAAAAAGTTACTATGAATAACCTTATTTTGATACATTTTTTTAAACTTTGGGGAGATGGATTCAATTTTAGTATTTAGCTTACAAAAGTTTACTCAAGAAGAAATATAAAGCCCAAATATTCTTTTAATTATCAGGAAATTGAAGCAAGAACAAGTCTTCCCGCAGATTCAACAGCAGGCTTTTATGGTTTTACTGGACATCCAAGGATCAGATGTACCAATCTTCTACAGACTGTTCTGGAGTAGAGGAAAAGAGGGAATACTTCCTAACTCTTATTATCATCTTAATGTCAAATCCTAACAAAGACAGTCCCCCCTACAAAAGTTCTAAAATTATAAGATCTTAATTGTGGATATAAATGCAAAAAAAGTCTGAATAGAACGTGAGCAAACCGAGCCCAGCAATGCTAAAAAAAGACATCATGATCAAGTTAGGTCCATCCCAGAGATTCAAGGATTGTGTAATATTTAAAAATTGACTAATGTAGTTTTTTGCAGTAACAAGTTAAAGGGAAAAAAATCATATGCTCTTCTCAATGCACACACAATGAGCATTTGATTAATTCAGTACCCTTGTGACTTTAAAAACATTCCTAGCTAACTAAGAACAGAAGGGAACCTAATGATAGAGTATCTCTACAAAAAAATCAACAGTGACTATCATGTTATTAGTTGGGAAACCTTGAAAATATTCTCTTTAAGATGCAGAGTAAAATGAGGGAACATGTCACTTCTATTGAGTTTTGTACTGAAAGTCCTAATCAGTAAAGTAGAACAAGGAAAAGAAATGACCTAAGAATCAGAAAGGAAGAAACAAAGCTTCCATTATTCTTACATAATGTATTTGTCTGATTGGAAACCCAAGACGAATGTTCAAGCAAATTATTAGCTTTATAAGAGTTTTCCAAAATCAATTACATTTCTGTACATCAGCAACAAACAGGTAGAGCATGTGATTGTAGAAAAGATACCCTTTGTATCAAAGTTATAATCATCAAAATATATAATGTACCTAGGGAAAAATCTAACAAGAGATAATGTAAAACTTAATATTTAAAAAATTATAAAACCCTATGGAGAGTCACTTTAAAAAAACCAATTGATGGAGAGAAAGATATATGTTCATAGATTAAAATTCAGTTTGGTAAGATGTCAGTTCATCCCAAAATTGATCTATAGATTGGAGAGGATATTAGTTGTTCATTTTTTTTTAAACTTAAGTTGATTCTGAAATTATTGTCAAGATTATTATCAAGGTAAAGTAACTAAGAGAGTGTGGTATTGGCACAGAAAACTGGTCTTCTGTATGGAAACAGCTTATGGCAAAGAGGTATTGCAGTTAAAGGAGGAAAGGGTGGATTTTTCAATAAATAATACTAGAAAAATTAGTTATTATGTGGGAAAAAATGAAAGTAAATCTGTGCTTCATACTCTATACAATTTTAGTTTGGATTAAAAACTTAAATACAAAAGGCAAAAGTGTTAATATTTTATAAAACAGTATAGGACAATATATTATGACTACAATGTAGGGAAAAGATTTCTTAAATTAGACTCAAAAAGTACAGACTAGAAAGATGAAAACTGATCAAATTTGACTGTTTAAATTAAGAACTTCTAAAACATTATAAAGATGTTGTGAGGGTTTGGCTTTGTTTTCCTTTTATCCTTAAGTCCTTATCTATTAGAAATACATGATAAAGTATTTATGAGTGATATGATGTGTTATCTTGAGTTTTCTTTGAAGTATTCCAGGAGAAAAAGCATGGGGAGAGAGATGAAACAAGAATGGTAGGATGTTGATAATTATCGAAGCTAGAGGATGGGAACAGCAAGGTGTCATACTATTCTAGCTTGTGTGTATGTTTGAAATTTTTTATTTTAAAAAGTTTTTTAAAGAAATCTTTTTTATGGTGACTGCCCTGGATTTTCTGGAAATCTTAACATTTAAAAATAAAATCATTTTCTGAAAAGGTCACTTGTTAAATGTATATCTAAATGGAATCTAATTTTTATCTCTGATTAGGACTTTCCTTATAAATTAATAAATGATGAAACAACCTCTAAAAGAAAAGACACCCTAAAGAGATTGAAGAAACAAGTCACAAACTTGGTGAGGGTGTTTGTAACACACCTTCCAAAAATTAGTATCCAGGTATTAAGCAAAGACCTTTAAAAATCAATAAATAGTTTCTTAGATACGACATCAAAAGCATAAGCAACGAAAGAAAAAATAGGCAAATTGGACATCATCAAAATTCTTAAATTCTGTGCTTCAGAGGACACTGTCAAAATGAAATGACAACGCACAGAATGGGGTTTGCAAATTATGTATGTAATAAGGGATTTGTATCTAGAATATGTAGAGGAGTCTTACAACTCAATAATTGAAAAGACAGCTCAGTTTTTTAAATGGGCAAAGGATCCGAACAAGGCATTTCTCCACAGAAGATATACAGTGCCAATTAGCACATGAAAACATTCTCAACAGCATTAGCTACTAGGGAAATGCAAATCACAACCACAGCAGAATACCACTTCATACCCGCCAAGATGGCGATGTTCAAAAAAAACAAGTGTTGATGAGGATGTGGAGAAATTGGAAACTTCATACTCTGCTTGTGGAAATGCAAAATGATGCAACTGCTTTGGAAAACAGTTTGGCAGGTCCTCAAACCATTAAACATAGTTACCATATAACCCAGCAATTCCACTGTTACGTATATAACCTAATAGAAATGAAGACATATGTCCAAACAAAAACTTAGACTTGAATGTTTATAGCAGCGTTATTAATAATATCCAAGAGGTGGGAAGAGCCCAAACACCCATCAACTGGTGAGTGGATAAATAAATATAGTATATATACACAATAGAGTATTATTCAGCCATTAAAAGGAATAGAGTACTGATGCTTACAATGTAGATGACCCTTGAAAACATTATGCTAAGTGAAAGAAGCCAGATACAAAGGACCACATATTATATGATTCCACTTAATATGCAATGTCCAGAATAGGCAAATCTATAGAGACAGAAAGTAGATTAGTGGTTGCCTAGGGCTGGCAGGATGAGATGTATGGGGTGATGGCTGAGATGTGGGTTTTCATTTCCTTTCAGTGAAAATGTTCTTGACTTGATTTGGTGATGGATGCACTCTAAATATACTAAAAGCCACTGGATTTTACACATTAAATGGGTAAATTGAGTGGTATGAAATTATATTTCAATAGAGCTGTTTAAAAACATCAAGAAGCAACAACTCAATAGGAAAATAAGCAAAAGGCATGTCCAGGAATTTTGCAGAAGGAAAAACATGTATATATGTAAGATGCTTAAAAAGATGCTCAACCTCATTCCTAATCACTCTTGATTCACAAAAATTTTAAACTCAGGCAATACCCCTTCTCCACACATAGAGGAGGTTGGGGTGAGAGGGAAGCTTACCCACTGGCAGAGGGGGTAGGAATTGGTACAACCGCTTTGGAAAATAATCTGGCATTATTTTTAGAGGGTTGACCCAACAATTCCACTCCTAAGTGTTTATCTAAAGAAATTCTTCAGTTGTGTGCTGAGATCACATATAAGAATAGTCACATAATAAAATAGCATTGTAAAATTCAACCACATAAAACTAAAATAAAATGTTTAGGGATATAAATATATGTAGTAAATAAAGCTGTTTTTTAAAAGCAAACAAGGGAAGGATAAACCCCAAATTCAAGATAGTGGGAATAAGAAAGAATTGGGAGGGTCTCACAGGGCATTTGGGGTAATAGTAGTGTTCCTTTTCTTAAACTGGATGGCGGAGTATAGGTGTATATTTTGCGGGTGGCATCAGGGGGTACAAGGCAGAGTGTTATCTGATAAGCTGACATGGAGGGAAGATTTAGACAAACTCTGGAGTGTACATAGAGCAGTTTTTCCATGCAGTTCAATACTGAATGTGAATAATGCTGACTCTGAGTTTCTAGAAAAGGTTAACTTATTTAGCATCTTTTTATTTAGGAAGCAAAAGGGATAAAATCTTCTTATGGTGGGGCGGGAGAAACTAACAAAACTACACAAAAAAGAAGCAGCAGCATTCTGGGAGTGTTTTAGAATGGTTTCCAACAAAAGTAGTTAAAATTAATTAATAGTTTTCTACTTCAAAGTGATCTTCATTTATTTGGGCCACAGCCACTTTATTCTTCAGTAATGCTAGCTAATCCGAACATTCCTGTAGGTTAGTAAAACCCCACGTGCTCATTTCAGACACTCAGCGATTGACTTCTCTTTTTCAGATCCTGCTCGCAGTAAAAGATGAAGCACAGACGCACAAAGGAGGAACCTGTTCACTACTCCACTTCTTCTGGGTGCGTGACTCCAGTGAAGCATCCACCAGCGCCGCAAGGGGTCCAGAGTATTTTTTTGCTATTTCAGTCCCCAAAGCCTCCCAACAGAAGTGGCAGCAGATTGTTGCCTATCAGCCAATCCAGACTTTTCCTGAGACGACAGGAAAACATATCAGCTGGGTTTCGATGGAACTTGGCAGTGGGGACATTCAGCGGACGTGATATATACCCCATCAGAGCACACGTGTATCTTTTACCCCTTTTGCCCCCTCCCCCACCTGCTTAGGTCTTCTCTGTCCCTCTCCTCTCCTGCTACCACACAGAAATGATATAAAAGAGGCTCTTTGGCTATTTGCATTTTGCTTCCTCTTCTTTTCCAGATTGCAGTATTAAGCTTTACCTCCTACAAGCCTAAAATCCCAACAGCATTATCTACCAAAGTTGTTCTTCCCTTTCTAGAGGGTTTGGGGGAAAGGGGGAGCCTACATCACAAGTTCCCCAGAGAGTGAAGAAGAGCCGGTGTGCTACTGACTACATGAGCCGTGGTAAAGGCACCCTTTGGAATTACTGATTTCTAAAATTAATAAAGTAAGTCTATTTTTATTTTCTTTTTTTCCATTTACTAATTTCCCAACAATCAGTATTCACAAACAAGACTGAAATAGGACCAACTTCTCATTTTATTTCATTGCTGGGCAATTTTTTAAACTTCAGTTAAGAGATGTGAGCTATAAAGAGATGTTTTATTCTTATATTTGGTTTCAACAGATGGTGGATCCAGACTCTTCCCCAGGGACAGCTCCAGCACCTGGGAGACTGATGCATGCAAATGTCTCCATTATCAGACCACAGCAGGCGGGTCCTCCAGGGGCACGTGAATCTGTATCCCATTGCACAATGTTTACCTAAACAGTTCATCAGAATGATGCAGCTCAGCCCCTTGGTTGCTTTCTGCTTAACCTCTGCTCTCTAGCTTCCTCATCTGTACTAGGTCCTCTCTCTGGCCTCCACTGGAGAAAAGGTTGAGAGGTGGCTGCAAAGCCCACTGAAGGTTGACTTAAGCTGCCTCAGGGAGTTATTGGGGGAGGATCCAGCATCTGGGGTTTCAACAACAAAGTGCTATAGATTCAGCATCGAAATCCTGAAAGAAGAAGGACACCCAAAAAGACAGAAGAAGGGCTCTGTTGCCTTCTTGGTGAATGAAAACAGCTTTGAGCACATAGAAGCATTCTGTTTTGCTTGTGAGGGATGAAGTCTATCAGTTGTAGGAGAGAAGAGAGAATGCATTCCAGATGTTCCTGCGACTTCTGGTTAGTAGTTTGAGGACCATCTTAACTGTTTTGCTAATTTGGTTCTGAATTGGTTAGTAGACAAATTAGAGTTCCTTCATAGTCCCCTGCTTATGTGTAGAATTGGGAAACAAGGTGTTTGGGGAGACTCACCATACAGTTCTTGTAAAAAAGCATGAGGGTATGAGCCCAGTTAAAGAACTTTTAGACCAAATTTTAGAGTGTTTGGAATTGCCCTAGGTAACCATCAGAATTGAGTCCTCATGCTAATTTCTTACTGCATTCACCATGTGCCCATCAGGTGTGAGACCAGACTCCAGATCTCTTCCTTCACTTACCCAAGTACTGTAATGTCATTATTGTTGGTATTGGACTTCTCACAGTAATAAACCAAGCAAATTATATGATCCTTCCTCCAACAGCAGTGTCCCTCCTTACCCTTCCCCAAATCAGGCACGTACTTTTAAAGATGGACAGGCAAATGGTTTGTGTCTATCGTGCCTGTAAGTGACGTGTGGAATGGGGAGGCTGGGCTTCAGACCCCTGCCCATATTTGTATCAGCTAAGATAAGAGGAGAGCTCTAAATAGACGATTTGGAATCGCAGTGGGTCTGTTTTCTTTGGGATACTTCAGGAATAGTGCACTGCTCGTTGCCTCAATTCATTAGGATGAACACACAGGCCAACATTCTAGTGATATCTGATGAGGTTGGATAAAAAGGAGGGTTTGGAACATCCCTGGTGGTCCAGTGGTTAAACTCCATGCTTCCACTGTAGAGGGGCTGAGGTTGATCCCTGGTCAGGGAACTAAGATCCCGCGTGCTGCACAGTGTGGCCAAAAAAAAGCAGGGGAGGTTTATTCTAGGGCCCATAAGATAATTTCCCTCTTTGTTATTTAAGCCTCAAGAACCAGTGATTTCAGGTATAAGGCAGTGTTTCTCAGAATACAGTTTTTAGGTAGGCTGGACCTATCCCAGTCCTAAAGACACCTCTACAGCTGCAGCCTGAAATTGTACATTTTAAATAGGCACTTGAGTGATTTCTTCTGCCCGCTGAAATTTGAGAAGGACTGCCATCAATGAATAGACTCTGAAATTTGGGCTGGCTGTGGCTATGGCTGAAGAGCTAGGCATGCCGCATCCCCTCTTCAGACCCATCGGCTCCCTTGGATAAGATAGAGCACAGTTCCACCAGCTATGACTTTACAACAGGGACATAGCTCCTGAAATAGAGTGGAAATAAATGGGTGAAGTCTGAGAGAGGAGCCCTTAGAATTGGCTGGGCATAGATGGAGCAGGAAAAGAGTCTTTGTGACCAAATTCAGGAGTTTAATTTGGGACAGATCCAGAAGGAGCAAGGTACACGCGCGCGCGTGTGCGCGCGCGCGCGCACACACACACACACACACACACACACACACACACACACAGAGGCATGAACATATTGTACACGTCCTTCAACCTACAAGTTGTAGTTTCAGATAGACTCTTTTTACCAGTGGTAAAGTAATTTCAGTAGAGGAAAATGTTTTTCAGGAGCTGCTAGATGCTTCCTCACTTATTGCAGATGGTTGCTTCAGGTGGACGTGAAACCGCAGTCGGATGCTGCATTGCTCTGGCATCTATGACCTCATGAGAGAACTATGGGGTTGCGCTTTTCTTGCCCTCTCCCATTCCCAAATGCCTGACAGGAGGCCCATCCTCTGAAAAGGAGGCCCTGGTGAGTTCTTTCAGGCTCAGCCTGATAACAGAATTAGCCTCATATTCTTAGTCCATTTGCCACAGACAATATCTCTAATTCTCAACTGAATTTACAGTGAATGTACAAACCAACACATTTCCATATGCAAAATCACAATTAAACGGAGGTCACATTCATATGCTTACTGCAGAACTGAGCCACTGCCTCTGCGTGTCTGAGGATGATGGATCCAAGGCGGGAGGGAACACAAACAGCAGCGCAGCGCTCTCAGATGGCAGAGAGGAGTGCCGTGCGCCACTGGCCGGGGAATTCCCGCTCAGCCGCATTTCAGTGCTTGAGGTTCTCGGCCCCGGATTCCAGTTACCTCTGATCGTTACATGTGGACATGGAATTAAGAAGAGGGTAATTAAGGATACTTACTGAGTCAGACGTACACCTTAGAATAAGGCTTTTATTGTTTAGAAACAATCTTCCAGAAGATGAAATGATCCAAGACTCCCCAAAAATATTTATTTATACAAAGATTTTGAGAGTAATATTTGTATTCGTCTTTATACCTCAGTCTATGCGTCTGGGGCCAAGTCATTGTGTGGCACGTGTGCAGCTTCCCCGCATGCCTCACACATTGTAGCACCTGCTTCCAGGAACACCAGATGAGCACAGGGTCTCGGGGGTCAGCAGGGGAAACCCATAATGCCCCAAGGCTGCAGAGACCCCAAATCCAGAGATGTGCGCCTGACCTGGAAGGTGTCTAGCCAAATGTCCAAGAGAAATACGATCGAGGAAGAAGGCGAGAGGGGGAACCCAAGGGGCAGACCGGAGAGGGTTCATTCCCACCCTCTGCTTCTGAGTTCTGCATATCCATATAGGGCCCAATATAGTCGATGGCCCGGGAACTACATTACCTGGATTTCCCTCCCCCCCGTAATGATCCTTGATGCTGATTGATGTCCAGGAAACAATTTGCAAAACTAACAGATTTGTCCATGATCCCAGGTAAGTACGAGATACAACTCTGGGACTTTGTCTTGGGAACCTGCCTGAAGAAACACGCTTGCCTCGTGTGACGTAGTCCACATACCCTCGAGCAGACACTGGGCAGCGATGGATGAGCAATCGGACCTCAGCTCCAAGTGGCTTCCAGTCTGGCCCTGTGCCGGCCATTCTCTGCCCTTCCTCCTCCCTCGGGTATCCCAAATCCCACAGCCCTGCGACGTGTCGACTTGCCATCCCTCCTCCTTCATCCCCACCACCTCTGTCTACAACATAGAAAATCCACATGTTCTGAAGAGTTCAACCTTCCTCTAATCAGACCCACACTTTCTTTACTACAGTGATTCTCAGAGCCAGCAAGAAAGAAATGTTCCAAAAGGGAACCCCCATCTCAGCCATCTGCCTGGAGCTGAAGGTTGTGGGCTCCAGGCCTCGAGGTGAGGTCCATTGCTCTTGTGTTTCCCGAGGAGCAGGCAGGCAGGCAGTGGCAATCCCTCCTCTCTGTCTGTAGCAGGCGGCCTCAGCTGCACTTGCAGGACTTTACCACCATGTTAGAGAGCTGCTCCACCTTGGCGGTCCTCCCGACATAGTACAGGATGGTCAGGGGCTCCAAGTCCTGGGGCACGCAGCAAGGGGAGGCCGAGGCTTCAGGGTTCAGGGTGTTGTACAGTCCCAGCACCTGAGGAGGGAGGCATCATTGTGAGGTTGGAGAGCCGAACCTCAGGCTGGGGGCCCAGGGACTCTACAAGGTCTAGGGGTTACTCCAGAGACTGAGCACTTGGTAGAGGGGCCACTGATGCTACTTTAGAGGAACTGGCGGAACCCAATTTGGGTGAGTGGAGGGTTACCATCCGTCCACACAGGATGCAGCACATGGCGTTTGCCTGAGCGCTGTCGGTTTAAGCATAACCCCCATAACTTGGGGACTTGGAATTGATTGTGAAATTCCCTTGGCTGTGAAGAAACATCCCTATGTTGGTTCCTCCCAGCTGTAACTGGTCACTTTGGTGAGAACTGTCCTCACTAAACATTGCCAGAGGATAGGGCTCCAGACAGGATGCAGTAACAAGGAGCTAGGAGGAAACATGCTTCCCAAGTTACTGCCCTATCTCCGATTCCTCTTGAGAGAAAGACAAGCTAGCTTCAGTTGTGGACTTCCCTCTCTTTCCCTTGTCTTCCTTTTGTTTCATATTGGCTTCCTCTATGTGCTTTACATTATCTTTTAAAATAACTTCTACGTTCAAGAGGCCAGAACCATTAGATGATAGAACCCTTTCGGCCCCAACATTCCCTGCCAGCCGTGTGCATCTCTGACATAGGAGGTGGCATGTGACAGCTAATTAATTTCCATAGCACAAAAGCAAATAGACAAAGCAGCTTAAAAGTCCGGTTGAAACTACGGAAGAAATTTTAAAGGGTAGAATGTGGCCCACTAGAGTGGGGCCAGAGTGTCAAGATCAGAACCATCACCAAAGGGATTTTACACCCCAAGTCATCATCCGCTCATTCAACATGCAGCCCTTCATGCATCCTTTTTAACAAGTGGCCTGCTTGGCTCAGCCCCACCACCCCACATGGCATGACCGTGTTCCATACCGAGCTGTGGGTTGTGTCTGCGCTGCGGAGGTATGGGCAAGGGCCCGAGCAGAAGTTGGCATAGTAGCCCTTAGGTTCATGGACCCATTTCCAGCCCAGATCCTGTCGGAAGTCAATGTAGAGAGGGCGCACACAGCAGTTCTCCTCCAAATTGCTACAACAACAACAACAATTATTTTAAAAGGAACCTAAAAGGAAATCACCAATATAAAAACTTCACAAATGGCCCTCACATTTGCACTTCGAGCCCTTCACAAGAGGGACTGGTCATCATAAGAGGTGGCTCTAATCAGTGAAATCCCAGGTTCAAGTGCATTGAGCTGTATTAAGTATATATAAAGGAATTTTCCTCTATTGAAGACCAGAATCCCAAGGACATAGTAGGCATAGATACATACATACATAGATAATGTATGAAGAAGAGGAAAAAGGCAAAAATGGCCTGCTGCTTTTACAGCACGAATCAAAACAAAGACATGAAGTGTTCCACATAAAACCAAGTACTGAATGTTAGCCAATTCAACTTTGTTGAGGTTGGTTTTACTGTTGCCTCCCTAATGTGCACCCAACCAGAAATGAACCCTAAGCTCATGCACTTATATACTGTACTAAGTGACTGCTTAGTCTAAATCTAGAGGCTACTGAATCAAAACGAGACATATCCTTCTATTAAACTCATGATTCCTAGGTTACCCCAGATGTGATTATCAGGCCACCTCAATTCTGTTGCCTGCAGAAATCCATCTGGCAATACCCCTTTGCCAAGTGGGCGTCTAGCCTGTACTTCAGTACCGGCTGAGACCTAGAACTTGCTACTTCCAAAGGCAGCTATTGGCCACAATCTGGCTTCTTGTGGGTTCTGAGAGTGAACTGTAGCAGACATCCTTGTTTATCTACTCAAGAGCCATTACTACCCGCCCCCCGCCTTCTCTCTTGAAAACTTCCATTACGGTCTGGGACACCAGATACTTGTCTTCCTGGCCTCCCTTGCAGGTGGGGATGGTCATGTAGCCCAGCAATGACCAACCAGACATAAGCAGAAGTAGGCACTGGGCAAGGGCAAATTCTGGCAAAGATATCTGATTCTTTACAAAAGTCACAGATAGAAGAGGAAAGCTGCTGGTTCTGCTCCTCCCCTCCTCCTCTTGAGCATGGACAGGACGCCTGAAGCTCTAGCAGTCACTGTGACCATAAGCAAGGGGATGAAAAGCCAACATACTGAGCATGGCAGACTGGAGAGAGAGAAAGCCTGTGTCCTCAACGGCATAAGTAAGCAGCCAGACCAACCCTCGGCCTGCTGCTGCCTGCTTCTTGTGAATAGGAAATCCCCTGTGGTTTAAGCCACTGTCACTTGCAGGCAAGAACATCTATTCCTAACTGACTGAGAGCCACACAGAACAAATCTACATGCCAGCCTTCAGTTGGAGGCAACCACACTGCCTTTCCTATACCTTCTTTTCCTCAAGCTCAGCATCCCCAGTTCATTCCGTTGTTCCTCAGAAGACATGGCTTTAGACCTAAAAATTTCCCAATTCATTCTCCCCAGCTCCACTCAGACATCCTCCTCTCCAGCCAGACTGACTCATTCATGTGCCTGCCTTTACTGGAAGTGCTTCCTCCTCCCATATCCCTACATACCCAAGCCTCACTCATCCTTGAAGACTCATCTAAAATTCCACACCCTTCCAAAGCCTTTCCTGCATCCATAGATGAGCTCCTTGTTCCAAATTGTTAAAGTACTCTGTCTTTCAGACCTTCTCATGGATGTGGTCATTTTCTACCTTTTAGTAATTGCTGTGTGTGCTTTTTTATCCCCCTCCCTAATAAATGAGACACTAAACTATTCCAAAGTAAGAGAACATGCTCTTTTTTAATCTCTTTACAGTGGCTACCCAACTATTTCCAAATTAGTTCATAATTTCTCTAGCTTAAATTACCCACTGCAAACGGAGACTGTCCTATTTTCCCTCATCCAGTAGCATCCTTGGAGCCTTCATAGGGAACTGAGCCCTTCTTTAATGGAAATCTCTGCATTAATCCCCCCACCACACAAACATACCCTGCAAGTATTTCAAAGCATGAAAACCATAGAGAGGCCAAGCCTCTATGGTTTTAGTGTCACTAAAACCATTTTAGCCACACTCTCCTTTACTTTGTCCAGACCCTTGCAGGGCTGGGCTACAGAGAAACAGTGGGGCTCCCAGAAAAACAGAGATTTGTAAGAGGTTCTAAATCTCCATTCCCAGAGATGTTTGCGAAAAGCATCAGGGACCCTCAGTTGGGTGTGGCTCAGGCCTGGGGCCTGACCCGCAGAAGGCGTGCAGTCAGCGTTGTCTCAGGAGTCCATGGGTCCTGAGTAGGCCCAGGCGTACCGGAAGCAGTAATTGGTGTCCAAGGCCCGCTTCTTCCTCTGACCCCCCTGGCCTGGGTTGTCTAGCCGGTCTGGGGGAATCATCATGAGGATTAGATGAGGGCTGTGTTCCTTCTTCTTCTTCAGTCGCCCCAGATCTCCTCGGCCTGGATCATCCTCACTGTCCACACCTGTGGAAGGGAAGGAAGATGATGGTTTCCTGTCTAGGGAGGGCAGGGTGGACGCTGCTTTCTTATCCCATCCCCTCACTGTTCAGGAGGAGAGACAGTGGGGTCTGCGAGGAAGGCGTGGGTGAGATGCAGCTTCATCTAACGTCCAGCTGCAGGAAGGGGAAGACCAGGTGGAGGAACCGGTATCAAGGAACCCGCAAGACACCCCTGGTCAGACCTCCATGTGACTCCTGTGCATACATCCTCCAGAGGGCAAAGAACCCTTCCTGAGATGCTTCCTAGGGAACCTACAGGAATTCATCGAGCATCCCTGTCATTAGGCGGCTCTAACACATTTTTTTTTTTCTTTTGAGTTAGTTTAGATGCTGACACTTGGAGTTTGGGGTATGAGTTTCCTCTTATACTTTGAATTGGTCAGGATAGCATAGAAGGCCCACCTGTGATTTCAGGTGTCACAATTTAAGGTAGTTTGAATGGGAGCCAGAAGAATGAGAATAATTGCTAACATTCACATTGCACTTAGTTTCAAAAGTGTTTTCTCTATAAAATTCAGATAAGATCATGAAGTCTATGGTAAATAGCTTAGCAGACAAAATCAGGAAGGGACACCTGCTATGTCATCTGCAAAGACTGAAAACTGAACTAGAAAGAGTCTCAACTAAAAGAAGATCTATTTTGTGACGGCCAGCTGCCGGCTGTTGTCCATCTTCACCAGGGACAGGAGGGACTTGGACCTCGTGCAGGGGCACTAGGACTGAGAGATAAATGGGAAGCTGGACCTCAAACTTCCTTTTCTGAAAATCTTTATGAACAAGGTAACTATTTACTGAAGTGGGAGGATTTCACCCCAAGCCGGGCTTGTAGGTAAGGACTCCAAAGGTCTTTTGAGCTCTGGGGTTCTGAGATTAGGATGTCAAAAGATTTGCTTTACAAAAAAAAAAAAAAAGGCTCTGAAATAAAGCCCATGAAGGGTCAAAGGAATGCTCAGGGATGGGAGTCAAGAGAGGTCTGTACCTTTTTCCAGACACGCCTCTGACCTCAGGCTTTGAAAGTGATTGGTTTGACCTTGACAACCACCCGGCCTTAGGTGTGCTTCAGTTACCAGCAACAGGGCTTCGAAAGGAAAACAGAACTTCCCTGAAATCCAGAGACTGTCTAGGCTGAGCGCCTTGGAAACATACTGGAAAACGAGAAATGACTCTCAACTATTTTGCCCACAATGCAAACACCCTGAGGCCCAAAGCAGTCATTCAAACCCGGATGAGGGATGGGGGTGGGCTCTGCCACATCTGGAAAGCCCAGTAGTCAGAGCGCTCATATTGATGGCCACCAAAGTTCATTTCTTTTAGGGAAAGTGAAGACAACTATTATTTGCTGAGCATCCGTGCACTCTGTTTTACATTTATTATCTCATTTGATTTCATGACGACCCTGTGAAAGAGGTACTCTCACCCTTAGTTTACTGACTGAGCTCAGAGAAGCGGACCAGCTTGCCTAAATGATTTCACAGCTCTTATCAGCATAACACCGTTTTCTAGATGCTAATGTATTCTCTAGAATCCAGACTCCTTGTTTTGGGGACAAAGCAAAATCCCTCAAGTACAAAATAGTTCGCACCCATTCTACCGTCACATCCATTTTGTTACCTTTGAATTTGATTTCCATCACCTCCTGAATGTTTTCCAGGATATCCCCATTGGGTTGAAAGGTGTGACATGGACAGTGAATGCTGATTTCCAGACCTAAGTTGGATTCTGCAAAATAAGACAGTGTTGGTGAGAAACGCGGTTTGCATGATGAAGAAGGGTACCCACCAGCCATACACAGACGAGCCAGGGCCTCTACTGCCACAGGCAGTCATAGGAACTGAGTTAGACTGAGGGTCACAGGAGACAGGACATGCTGCCAAGGCTATAGCAGACCTTCACACATTCCACATATTTCTGTTGTGTTACGAACAACCAAATGGAGGCAGAAATTAGTGGCCATCCTGAAGGTGAATTTTAATAGTCATATATTTTCAAGGGATGGCTTAGGGAAAAAAATGTCACCAGCCTACTGGGGGCAAAAGGATAAGCATACGGGAAAGAAGGAGAAAAAGTCACACCTTCTACATGTCAGTTGGGAAAGGAGATATTCGAGCTGCGAAAGGACAGAGGGGAAAGGCAGAGTGACTGGGAGAGACCGGGGAACGGGGAAAAGTGAAGAACTGTGGGGTAGAGAGGCTATGATTCAAAAGGCCACAAACTCAAAGGGTCATAAGATGGGAGGAAGAGGCACAGACTGATGAGTTCTAGGACTAAAATTCAGGAAGCAAGCCTAGAGCAAGGTCTCCGGCAGGCAAGCAGCAGAATCAGTCAAGGTGGAAGAGGCCAGCATTTCTGCCAGGGCTACAGTTGTAGACAGAGAGAGGTAGATTCTAGGGTAGATAAGGTGCAAATCTCAGTTACAGCTGGCTGTATTTTCCCTAAGGAACAAGGACATGATGAGATCAAGATTACTTGGAGTTTCTTCTTTGGGAATCCTTGTTCACCTTAAAGAGGGAGTTGCAAATGTATCCAGTAGGGTTGTGGATGTCTTACTGAGGGAAAACCACCAGCTGGAAGACGGCTGTGAAATTAGAGAACAAGCTGGAGAAGATGGCAGAGGGCCATGGCCGATGGTCCAGATGGCATGAGCTCAGAGAGAACAAGTGTGAGGAAGTCTGGAGGCACCAGGGTCTGGTGACTGATGTTCTGGGGCAAAAAGGCCATCTCTGGCCTTTTCTCCTATTGGCTGTGGGATCATGTGTTTTGGTAACTAAAATTGGGAAAGCAAGGAAATTAGTAAAAGGAGTTGGAAACCAGGTAGTCTGGTATCATGTCAGTTCTGGTGGGTAAGACTCAATCAGGGAAGCTGTGGTCGGGTATGGGAGAGGTCATGGAGGACGACCTCTGAGGTCAGGATCAGCGTCTCAGGGAGCTGACTGATGCACTGCTCTCTAAGATCACCCTAGTTTTGTGTGAGCATCCAGCCTTGGGGCCAACCTGGGGTCTTCCAGAAATCTGGTGTCAGCAGGGACAACCCCAGAGGGTCCAGGCCAGCTCAGCATTAGGCAGACCTGGACGTCCCAGTTCTAATGGTTAAAAACCAGCTCAGTCCCTTCTTCCACAAACTCTAGATCCCAGCTTTGTTCGTCTCGCCCCAATCAGGGCAGCCTCTGGGACACACTGACACCTGCTGAGCTTGAAGATTTCTCTTCCAGGGTAGCTCTGGTGGGGAAGCAGGGGGCCAATATAACAAGGAAGCTAAACCCCAGATGGAGAAGGAGAAGTGAATAGAGGACTTCCCTGGTAGCACAGTGGTTAAGAATCTGCCTGCCAACACAGGGGACACAGGTTCGATCCCTGGGTGGGTAAGATCCCACAGGCTGTGGAGCAACTAAGCCCGTGTGCCACAACCGCTGAGCCTGCGCTCTGGGGCCTGCAAGCCACAACTGCTGAGCCCATGTGCCACAACTACTGAGGCCCGGGCGCCTAGAGCCCATGCTCTGCACCAAGAGAAGCCACTGCAATGAGAATGCCATGCACTGCAACGAAGAGTAGCCCCCACTCGCCACAACTAGAGAAAGCCCACACAGTAACGAAGACCCAATGCAGCCAATAATAAATAAACAAATAATTTTTTTAAAAAAAGTGAATAGACAGGGAAGCATAAGGAGGGTCCTCTTCCTGGTTTAAGGCAGCTAAAAGGAGCTAGAGTAGCTGAAATGGGCTACATAAAGCATAGTACACTTCCTATTGCCCAGAAGGGTTTAAGTAGTTCGGGAGAGACCTGGAGTGGACAGTGAGTCCTATGAGTCTACGAGTTAGAAAGTCAAGATGCAGACAGATGTGTTGGGGAGAGTCAGGGTTAGGGTACAGGTGGTGAGTGTGTGATGGTGCCCGGCGTGGCTAACAGGCCCTGTCTAGGAGACGGCTCAGAGGATGCTGACGGGAATCACCAACATTTGTTGAGTGTTGCTACATGCCACGCACCGCTCCAAGACTTTGCATGCATTAACTCATTTATGTAATCTCCATACTAATCCTACAAGGCAGGAACTATTATCACCCCTCCCCATTATGCAGATGAGGACACTGAGGCTTAGGGAAATTAAATGGCTTGATCGAGGTATCCAACCAGTAAGTGGTAGAACCAAGATTCAAACACAGGCAGCCTGACATCAGACCATGGGGACCACCAAGGTAGATGCCCATACAGTCAATGAGACACAAAACAAATGTGTTTTCCCAGAGTGCCCCCTGTCCTGAGCCACAGTGCTGGGCGTGCTCCCTGCCCGGCCTGCGAGGGGAGGCCTGGCTCTGCACACAGAGCAGCCACAGACTGCATGGGGCACTAGCACAGGGCTGTGACAACATGGGCCCCCAACCCTGGAGGGCGCTCCAGCTGACTCTGGGCCCAGGAGGCAGCCTGGGAACCGGTGCACAGTAGGCTCCTAGATGTTTGCTAAACTAATACAAGACCGTTTGTGTGACTCAGTTTCCTCACCGTCCACACCGCCGCCTGCTCCGTTTGGAGTCCATCTGCTGCCTCATTTGGGGCCAAGAACCCTCGAGAGACTCAGGAGCTTGGCGGAAGTAAAGGTCCGTGTATGACTCCCCCGTGCGAGGGGTGGGCAGCATCTGCCGGCACGGGGACTGAAGGTTCCAGTGAAGAGCTAACCTCAGAATTGGCAGCGGTAGGGATGGTGGGTGGGGAACCCATAGGTTTTATTACGAAATTATTTTTAATGTCTCAAGGAGGATGGAAATCATTCTCAATGCAAACTTCTCATTGAGTTCTGCAGCTGTGAAAATAAGAACTCCTTCAAGTGCCCAGGGCTTCAAAGACATCCAGGTGGAGCTGATCAAATTCAGACAGGGAAGCGAAGAGATTAATTTCCCGGGCCTCTCATCTCCGTAGCCATGTTGGGCTCTAGGCGGAGTGCTGTCTGAGTCAGAATTCCCACCGTGCTGCTGTCAGCTGATGCGCGTGGGTTCTCCTAGGTTTTTGCCTTCGTGCTCAGTCAGAGAGATAGGATGGAATTCCCAGTGGAGCTGAGGCAGGACCTCCAGCCCCCTATCTGCCAGCTCAGCAACCAGGTGATGCCCCTCAGATGGGGACCTGCACACTCGGATGCCTACAGAGCCCAGAAGATTATGTAAGTGAGCAAAGCGAGCCAGTGTACCACGCCAAATTGGGACTGCCAGCCACACTCTTGGGGAACACTGGGGAATGGCAGGTCCTGTGGTGACATGAAGAATGCATGCCCCGCCTCGAGAGGAGGCCCCGCTCATCTCTGATGGATTGTTACCAGGAAATCTTCCCATTTGTCAAGAAGAGCCAAAAGTCTAGGTTTTATGTGAAATCTCCTGACTTTAAAACCAAGACTGTTGACCACTAGTTAAATTAAAAACAATACTGGTAGGCTAACCAGTCTGTGATCTCTGCCTTAGAGCTTCAACCCCTAATTTCCTAAAACACCCAGGACAAGGAAGGATCCACCTGACCCAGGGACTTGGGCATCAGTATGTGCGTGGACTGTGGCTCCACGGCAGCCGATAAGAGTCGACAATTCTTCACAAGAGGGATGCAAGGAACAGACAGGACTGCCTTAGGTACCCTCACCCCACTGAGCACCCAACCAGGCAGTACCACCAAGTAAAGAAGGGGAGAAACAGCAGAGCATGATGCCACGAGGCACCATGACTGTCAGTCAGGAGACTCAAGTTCTAATCCAGGCTGGGTGACCTTGGTCAAGCCACTTAACTCCTCTGGGCCTCCGTTTCCTCACCTGACCTAATAAAAGCTTATGCTCCCATTAAAGGGCCAAAATCTTGGAGTTTCTCTTAAATACAGTGGATCCTTAAAACAGCTCTGTGAGGCATGCAGGGAAGGAACCATGACCTTATTTTCCAGGTGAGGAAGCAGAGCAAGTGGGTGAGAGATTTGGGACATGCGAAGTTTGATATGCCTATTGGACAGCTCTACTTGGATGACTACCAGGCCTTTCAAACTTAATTGGCCAAGACAGAACCTGCCCCCAAACCCGTTCTGCTCCCGACCTCCCTATTTCAATAAGTGTTACCACCTGGGTGTTCAGTCCAACATCTTCAAAGTCATCTAGACTCCTCTTGTGTCCTCTCACCCCACACCTAATCAGTCAGTCAGTCCTATTAGCTCTACCTCCAAAACAGAGAGCAAATCCATACCATCGCCATACCCACGGCTACTGCCGTACTGCTCTCACGTGGGCTGCTGCAATGGCCCCTAACCTCTTCCCTTGACTTCATGACAACCAGAGGGTCTTTGAAAGATGTAAGCCAAATCACCTCACTCCCACATCCCCAGCCCTGCTTGTAACCCACCCAGGATGTCTCATCACACTTGGAATAAGTCCTAAGACCTGATGGTGGCCTGACAGGTCCTACATCCTATGGCTCTAGCTCCTCTCTGACCCCCCGCTCACCCTGCTCCAGCTGCACCAGTCAGCCTGGCGCTGCTTCTCACTGGTTTTTCTTAGCACATCCTTTATCCTGACCTTCACAGACTGGCTCTTTCTTGTCACTCAGATCTCAGTGCACAAATTCCTTCTTCATAGAGACTCTCCCTGAGCATCTGATGTTGGACCGCACCCAGTCATTATCACTTTGCCCTCTTTCTGTTCTTCCTGGTACTTATCACTCTAACATATATATACAAGTCTTATTTGTCAATATGTTTACTTGTTTGCTACGTGTCTCTCCCACCAGAACAAAAGCCCCCTGAGATCTGGGACCTCCCCTGTCTGGTTCACTGCTGAGTCCCCAGGGCCTAGCTCAGAGTGAGCATTCAGTCAATATCAGTTGAGTGAACGAATGAAGGACACACAACAAGTCAATGGCAAAGCTGGGCTTTGAACCCAGATCTGTGTCTCCCCTAGTTCTGTCCTCTTCCCTCTTGTGTCACGAAGGACCAAGGGACCCAAGGTTCCTTCCAAGATGCTCATCCTGAGTCAACCTACCTCTTCGCAAGAGCCATTCACGCACAGTGTCGGTGACGTCGAAAGACAGCCACTCAGCAGTGCCCCGTGTGGGCAGGTTCTTGCCATCGATATAGCGCTGCTTGGCTATGTGTTCATCTGGCTGGAGGATCTACAGGGCAGAGGAAGGAGTAAGTCCCGAGGCCAGGACAGGGCACCCGAGGGTCACGGTGCAGGAGGACGGGGAGGGGAGCAGGAGCAAACCAAGACTTCCTAAATGCTCCTTCGGGCTCCTCAGTTAAGTCTTAATCCTCTTCACTACAGACACAGATACAGAAACTAAGGCTCAGAGAAGGTAGGATTCACACCCAGGTCTGCTGAACTCTGAGCAGAGCGGAGGCATGATCTGGGGAAGGAACTGGCTTTCCCGCCCGAGTGGCGTCTGTCCTGGGAGGGGGCTCACCTGGAAGAGCTCAATCCTCTGCTCGCTGCGCTTGGAGCTGGGGTTGGGCATCCGCAAGGCCCGGAATTCCGCTCGGAACAGGTTGGTTTCATTTTTCTCCACTGAGGACACGTTGAAGCGGAAAATCTTGGAGGTGATTCCTTTAGGACAGACGGCCAGGTCATCTAGGAGGCAGAGCAGTGGGGGGAGGCATAGCATGAGCGAGACCCACGGGGACAGGGTGCTGCCAGCGGACACTTGCCAAGGTGCCAGGGTCCTGCCTGTGACCTCTCTAGAAGCTTGAGGCCTCAGACCTAAAGGTGGAAATGCGAGGAAGATGCTGGGCGGCCCTCGGATCACACACAGGCCTGATGGAGAAGCAGGACATGGAGCCCCAGGACACGGCACTAACAACTGGCCCCTCCAACCCCTCGCCTCGCCACCCCCCTCTGGCAGGCTCTCCAACCCGCTTTCCTACTCCTTTAGAGAAAACAGATTCTCCACTGCCATCAGCAGTTTCACCTAGCAGTTTAATCACTGTGTAGCTAGTGCATTCATTCATGTGTTTGCTCATCCAGGCATCCATTCATTCATCAGACATGTGCTGAGCAAATACCACGTGCCAAGCACAGGCTAACACTGGGAAGCAAAAATGCCTGCAAGGAGATTAATATCCAGGGGAGGCTATTAGTATATGGACCAAACAACAGGACCAGAGGGAAAGTGCTAAGGGCCTTCGGAGAAGCCCAGGAGTTGCTGCAAACAGGTCAGAGGATGGAGACAGCCAAGAGCACTTCATGGAAGTGGTGATTGTTGGATCTGGGTCCTGCAGAAGGAAAGGGTCTAAGGATCCAGAGGAAAGAATTTTACCTGGAAGAACTGCTGGAAGCAAAGGCAGGGAGGGGAGCAAATGCAAGTGAGTTAAAGAGGGACCCGAAGTAGCCAGGATGGAGCCCATGAGACAAGGTCAAGACCGTAGATTGGTGTCCACCTGCAGGGAGGCGGAAACGTCAGACCGAGGGGTTGGATGTTACATCGTCAACAGTAGGGAGCCCGGGAAAGTGACACTTTAGATGCAATGAGATGGCACTGGTGTGACAAAGATCCCACATCTGGAGCCTGGCAGACCCCCAGATGTTTCTTCAGACTGAGTGGGTCTATCACCATTGGTTCCTCTCTCTCTGAGGGTTACTTTCCCTGACAGCACACGCTATGCCAGCCTCTGTCACCCCGCTGCCCTCTGCCCCTCTGTCCACAGGAGAGAAGGCAGCACATGCTTTTCCCCATCCCCCAGAGCCAGATAAAGGAGACAGAAAGATTCTGTCTCTTCTTTACAACCTCAAGGTCTGAACAGCATTAACACCCAGAGAAAAACTTTTTACACAAATGGTAACAATAGCCAGAACTTGAAATTCAAGCTCAGAGACCCAGATTCCACACATAATGAACATGGCTGGAACAAGCCCATAATCACCCCAGGGGTGGTTTAGGAAGTCATGGATGGAGCGGGAGGATCAGAGGCCTGGACACAAGCACATGCGCTACTGAGCTTTAAGAAAGGATGAGTGAGTGTTTCTGGAAATTGCCATCTGGTGGGTCTGACACTGGCTCTTAGAAAATTAATGGAACAGATGTTGGGAAAACAAATGTGTGAATGCCAGCTAATGAAGCCCTGATTAATAACTGGCTTTGAGAGAACGAATACTGCCAACTACTCCCTAAACCATTTCAGATAGAACCAGAAAGAGGGATCATGATGGTCGTTTAATTTTTGAGTTTGCATGTCTGTAACCCTCTGGACACGGGTAAGCTGCTTGGAAGGGAAACCAAGGAGGAGCTGTCATCAGTATGGCTTCAGTTAGACAAGTACCTCCAGTAACTGTTGAAAGAGGGAATAAAAGATACGTCAGCACAGTGTGCGTGTTGCTATGAAAAGGAAAAGGGGAACAGAAAATGGACCATGTCAGTGAGGAGAGTCAGATGGGGGCAAGACAGTGGGGACCCAGGGGATGGGGGGATGGTGAGCCAAGAAGGTCTTCAGGACCCCCTAGTCACCTCCCTCCTTGTTTCTTCCAGCCCATCAATCAGATATATGTTCCCCACCAGATATCTAGTGGGAATTTCAAGGAGATTTCAAAGGGATGGGAAAGGTCACGTTTTATTCCTGGGATCTACAGATTCGTAACAGACCTTAGAAGGGACTTAGAGGTCATCTAGTGCAACCCACTTCAGATGAAGAAATTCATGCCCAGAGGTGTCTTGGCCAGGGTCACACATGAATTAGTTGACACAAGCAAACTGACACTAGCAAGCAAAGCTCAGACACAATCATTAGTGATTTTAAAAGAACTGTATAGGAGAGAAAATAAAATGTAAACATAATCTTCTTGACAGGTAAATCTACTGACTACTAATGATGCTTTAAATAACTTGTGGAATGAGCCAGAGTATAAATAAACAAAATGTAGTAAAAGACAATCTTACATTTCATAGAACTATTAACTCATCTGACCTTCTAAGTCCTTGAGGGGAATGAGAGTGTGTAAAATTTATCATTTTACAATAGAGAAAATTGAGTATCAGGAAAGTTAAGTCACTTTTCCGAGATCACTCAGCTAGTAGGTGGCAGAGGTGGGATTTGAACCCAGGTCTTCTGACCTCATTTACTGAAGCAGAGCCTCTGAAGGTTGGAGGGGACCTCAGAGATCATGTAGTGGAGGGATGGTTTCATCAACAAACTGTAGCAGGGTTCCATGAAACGGGGCTAGAGTGCCAACCTATGCCGCAGACAAAAGCCAGTTCCCAGTCAGTTTTGTGATTAAGCCATGCTTCTGCAGAACACTAGTATTATTGAGAACTGGCCTAGGGGGTCCACCTTTACAAATTAAATTATGACCAACTTTTTCCATTGCACACAAAGTATACACATATTAATGGGTGCCATTTTCTCCTTTTTGCTATAGGGAGAGAAAAGTAAGCAAAAAATATTCATGCAGGGTATTTATGGAAAAACCTGGAAAGAGCTGACCATGTATAGACCGGGCTTTTTTTTTTGTAATTTTTTTTGCCCCCACCTCATCCCCACTTCTAGACCGGGCATTTTTTTTAACGCTTTCAGACACCTGGGCTCCTAGATGTACCTCTGCTTGTGTCCATCATTTCTGCTCGTAAAATTACTGCTGGTTCCAATGACGGGGCTACATATATCAGTGTGGCAATGCTCCTCTACCCTAGCTGTTACTTCGAATCACCTGGAGAGCTTTAAAAACAGATGATGCCTGGACCTACTCTCCAGAGATTCTGACTGCCTCATTGGAGCGTGGGTGGGTCCAGAGCTTTTTTTTTTTTTTTTTTTTTAAGATCTCCAGATGATTCTAATGTGTAGCCAGGACTGAGAACCACAGGTTATAGTGCTCTGCAAAGAGTACCAGGGCATCCAGATGTTCTGGAAGTTTGATAAACCACAGCTTTAAGGATTTAACCTTTAAATGAGCTAACCCTTAAATGTTAACCCATTAAAATATTGTTTGGCCAATGCATTGTTTTATAAGATTTTGAATTAGAAGCCCATAAACATTTTAATCCCAGTTTGAAAGTCAGGAAATTTCACAGAAAGATTTTCGGCTCTTCTGGGAAGCAGGTAAGATCTAGTCAGGCTGGACCCACATTCCCCAATGCAAAAATTGGCCGGAGCTGAGTGGTGGGTGCCCTCTTTTAATGGGACATGGGCATTTCCCAGCTTCCCCCCACCAGTCTCCCCTATACACCCTGTTCTCTCCATGACCCTGTGCAGTTTGTCATGGTTCCTGTGCTGCAGCCTTTCCTCTAGGTCATTTGCATCAGCTGCCTGGCCTCTGTGGGCACTAGTGTTTGCAGGTCCTCCAAAGAAAGGTTTTGCCCTCATTTACTGAGTCTTAAGTGTCAGTGAACTTAAAAATCAATACAGAGCTTGTGAAAAATACAGATTCTCCAAGACCACACCCCCAAGAATTCTGATTCTGTAAGGGTGGGCTAGGGCCTGGGAATTCACATTTTTCACATTTACCTAGCCTCCGGACTACACTTGGAAAAACACTGACCTAGCATGCAGAGAGCATTGGCACTTCGAACAAATGAGTTCTTTCAATAAGAAACGTCTTTTAATTTTCAGAATGAATAAGATCTAAAAGTAGCATCCAGAAAAGAAATGCTAAAGTATCAAGTTTTCTCTTTGCTCATGAACTCTGGTTTAGCTGGTTGTCTTAGCACCAACCTTGGATGAAAACAAGAGTCTCCCACCAGACACAGATAATTACAAGCCAGAAGTTCAAACAACACCTACACTGGTAATATCATGATAACAAGGATGACAAAAGAACTGAAAAAGCTGTGTCCTTCCCCACCACGTGGGCCAAAGAAAGCCTCTACCCACTTCCCACAGCAAAATCCTAGAGAATTATATAGGAATAAGATACACATAAGGGTCTTGCCTTCACTCCCCAGCAGAGACCGGATGAATCACAGCAGATGTATGCATAGAATTGTTTCAGCTGGAAGGGAACTTAGAGATTATCTCTAACTTTACAGATGAGGAAACTGAGGGTCAGAGAGGTGACTTGCTCAATTCCACGTAGTGTGGTCGCTTAACCTGCTTGAGATCCTTCGGCAGATAAAGAAGACACTTTTGTTGAATTTGGGAGAATATTTGTGGCGGTATGAATCTCCAGGCCATGAAAATAGGCAGAGCTGAGAAAGAACACATCCAACGATCCCTATGCAATCTGCCACCAGGGTTACTAAACTACAATAAGAGTTCCTCTGCCTCCTATGTCCACCTGCTTGGTCCAACATGTGATTCATTCATACCATAAACCAAAGTTCTCTTGGAGCCTAAATGTTAAAGGTGGGACTTACAATGTGTATTTTACACTTTGCATTAGTGTTCAACAGCATGCATTCTGTAGGCAGAATGTCTAGGTTACAGCCCTGGTTCTTTCGGGGCAAATCACTTAACTGAGGCATGTTGCAGTCTCCTCATCTGGAAAATAGGGAAATCAGGGTACCCATCTGACAGGGAGAGCCAGAGAATGGGTCTTATCCTCTTTGTCTCACCTTGGTGCCCTTTCTCCTGTGCCCCCGGAAGTTAGTCCTTCTTGCACTTTGCTCTCCAGACACCCCTGTCTCCTTGCCCCAGCTCCTGCTGTCACTTCCCTCTGAGAGTCTGTCCACTGGGCACCGGCAGGGGCTGGGAGCAATGAAATGTGGACGGGAATGTGATCTCATCACCTCGGCAGCAGGAGCTCTGGCACTCAGACCCTACCAGTGCCCCAACACAGACCCCGGCCCACCCTCAGGAGCTCTAGACACTAGGCTTCCCTTGCCCCAAGCCTTGAAGGGTGGCTCTCTGCTCCCTCTCGGCATCTGTTAGACGTTTGCATCTGCCCACTGCCTTCTTCATAATTAGTGTGCCTTGTGCGTCTGCCTCCCTGGGGCTGGCTCAGCACCTGACCAGCTGCAGGGCGGGCCGGGCCTGCGTCTGCTCAGCCTCTCTGTCACCTCCAACAGCTGCAGAGCTGGGCCTGCTTCCTGTTTGCACCTGCGAGCCTCGCTGGCATCACCCATGTCCCACAGGGCCCCAGATCCTTCATGATATCCCAAGTAGCATCCCGCTCGCTGTGCCAGGGTTCCTCCCGGCCTGCTCACGGCTC
The DNA here is from genome assembly GCF_030028045.1 of Hippopotamus amphibius kiboko. Classification (NCBI taxonomy): domain Eukaryota; kingdom Metazoa; phylum Chordata; class Mammalia; order Artiodactyla; family Hippopotamidae; genus Hippopotamus; species Hippopotamus amphibius. The sequence continues at coordinate 161,431,269 of NC_080189.1, forward strand.
TGTGGCCCCAGGGCCACTCTCACCTACTGCAGTCTCAAGGAAGGTCCTGGTGCTGCAGCCCGGAGCTGCCCAGCATCTGAGCAGCCCTGTCCTGGCTGTCCCCAGGCCTGTCCATTAATTGTGCTCTGAGTCTTTGCACAAGTGTGCACTGGCACCTGGGTGCCCTTGCATCTCTCTGGCTCATTCGTTCTCAGCTTGGGAGTCCAGGCTGGGTGGGCCCCGGTGACTCAGATCCCTCCTTCCTGGGGCTCCTCCTCCTGACCCGGATCCTCAAGGTCCGAGTCCTTCCCTCTTGTCCTGGACTCTCCTCACACCTCTCCCGCAGGCATCAGCTTTCCACCCTCCTCCAACATCTGTCTCCTGCCTTTGTGGGTGCCCAGCGGGTTGGGGGTTGAACCGTTCAGCTACTGGTGCCTCTGGGAACCGCAGGCCCCAGGCAGACCCTGAGGCAGCCGCGCCTAGAGGACCCCGGGCAGGGAGCGCGAGCTGTGCCTCATCCTCCTGCCTCCACCCCACATGGGAGCTACCTCCTAAAGCAGCCACAGGAAACCAGAGTGGGAGCCCCTCGCCAGTAACCACAGGCTCCAGGGCCTGGCACGGGCCAGCTCCCAGTGAGGCCTTGCGCATCTTTCACCCATCGGCTGCCCACTCTTCCTTCTCTCTAGCCAGGTTCCTTTCAGCCCCTGCAGTCCCCTCTGCCGACCACCCTCAGCTTGCCCCCTGCAGCCCACTCTCCCACCCCCACTCCAGGCACTGCCAACCTCCCAGGTGAGCCAAGGCTGAGGTAGCCTGGGCATTGAGGACACCTGCTGGTAGGAAAAGCAAACAGAGCTGTTCCCAGAGCCCCTTGCCTGTGAGTGGCTCACATTCCTCCTTCCTGGGCTGTCAGTTTCTCAGCATCTGCCAAACCTCTCTCTCTTGTATTGAGGTTTTTTAAATCCCTGTTCAGTAAACACACATGACTTCCACACGTGTACAAACACACACAGACGTCTCACCCAGAAGCCTCCCAGCTTCTCGGCACAAGCAGGAGCCTCCTGGAAAGACACATTCCCAGACACACGTCCCCTCTGCACCCACAGCCACACCTCCCACCCACTCTTCCCTTGACACGCAGACACAAAAGGGCTGCCAGCAGTCATCTACACATCCAGAGCCACATCCCTGCTTTCCCCATGTCCACAGGCCCGGAAGACGCCCATTTTGCGCACATGAATTTGTCTACTGTACAAAACCAGACTACACATCTTTAAAGCACACAGCCATGTGAACAGAGGTGCATCCCCTTCCCCCACACACACAGCTCACGTGGGTCGCATGCGTGGCGTGGACTGAAAGGCCTAGACAGCTAGAAGCTGTCTCTTGCCTGGGCTTCAAAAAACTTGACAGATACTAACTTGGGGGCAGGTATACTCTTCTTCCTCCAAACTGGAAGAACGGAATGTGAGACGTGTCACAGTGAGGTGTGAAAGCAGGGAGAAGACCGCGGTCTCCGTCTCTAGCCTCGTGGAACCGCACGGGCTCTCTTATGAGAGAGCCAGCCCTGCCCCTTTATGGCACCCACATGCTTACAGTTACCTATCTGACCACACGTGCCACAGCACACGTGGTAACTGGATAGTGCAATGTCGCTGCAAATTAATCAGTCAATGATGTGATGGGAGTTCAGCAAGCTACTCAACTCCTGGGCTCCTGGGCTCCTGGCCTCCCAGCGGCACCCGGCTCTTACCAGAATGCCTCTGTCTCCCTCCCCACCCACCTACCCAGCCCCAGCTGCGCATCGCACCTCCCAAGCCCGGTGCGGGTGAACCTGGGGCATCCTGCTGTGTGGCCACCACTCGGCCCCCCTCTGTGGAGTTCCCCACTCCAGTTCAGACCCTCCAGAGCAGACACCCCAGCGGGAATTTGGACTTACTGTGCTCCTCCAACCCCTGGATCATGTCGAATTTATAGATTTCTTTGGCATAGTACTCCGACTCGGTGTTTTCCTGAGTGCAGTCGTCTCCCCTCTCCCCGTGCACCTCCTCCAGCAGCTCTCGGGTGCTGTTGTAAAGGTCCAGGACCTGGGTGGGGATGTGGGCCAACACCGATGGATCAGGGGGACTGGTGAGCCTGAGTTTGCTCAAGATCTGTCCCCTAATGGCTTCCACCCGCTTCCTCTTGATGTGGTCGAAGTCCAAGGTGGTGCAAGTGGACATGGAGAGGCTGACCGTGGCAAAGTTCAGCAGGGCCAGGACCACCAGAGCCCTTTGCAAGTGCATCTTCATGCGGGAGCTGGGGAGAGAGGCCCGGGGGCTGCGAGGCCTGGCGAGGAGGAGACCCCAGCAGACGTGCAGAAGGAGGGAGGAAAACCAGGCGGCCTCCCTAGATCCCGAAGACTGAGGCTTGGCAAGAAGGTGCATGAACTCACTGCACTGCAAGAGCTTCAGGACTTCCAGGAAGCGCTGGCAACCCTGAGCACGAAGAAGCCGACTGTGTGCCTTGAAGCTCTGGGTTTCTTCTCCATATGTCTAAACAGGTTCTGCTGGGCTCTGATTCCCAGCAGGCCAGGTGGAGGGCAAGCAGAGGGCTGGGAGGGGTGGCAAGGCAGCTGGGAGTGGGAAGGGAGCTGGAGTTTTTCCTTAGGTAAAAATAAATAGAGCGGATATCTGATATTGCCAAACGCTGCTTGGCGATGGGGAGAAAGTGGGTATTTTAAAGAAGGAGCAGAAGGACCATGGCTGGGTCCCAAAATCAAAATCCTTGCCTTGCCCTGAAGGAGAATAAGAAAAGAGGATGGAAAAAAAAAAAAAGAAAAAAAATTGTTAAAAAAAAAAAAAAAAGATCACCAGTGAGTAGGTGGGGAGAGGCAGGGCTAGGCTGCTGCGGGCCCAGCTAAAGGTGGGGGCAGCGCAGGACACACTTGTCTCTCGGGCACACCATTCATGCTTTCTCTTTTGTTTACACTTCCTCGGGGGCTTTCTAAATGACTCTGTTCACGCTGCCTCTCATCTTCATTGGCTGGGATGTGGGCTTATGTGCAATTGGAAGGCAGGGGGGACAGCCCCTGGAGAGCAGCCCCAATAATCCGCTTGGACGCCCAGGTCACCAGCACCTCGGCTTGTCTTCTCCCTCGGCCATTGCTTCTGTTCCCTGCTTCTCTTTAAAAAACAAAAAAGAAAAGAAAAATAAAATAGAAGCCAGTTCACTGCAGCCTCCTCCGGAAAGCTGTTACCCCTTCTTTCTCAAGCTTCTTCCCCTATCTCTCGCCTCTCTTGCTCATTCCCTTGGACTTGGCTTTCTGGTTCCCTCCCTTTCTCTCCCTCCAGCTTCCCTCTCCCTCTCCCTCTCCCTCTCTCTCTCCCTCTCTCCTTCACGCTCCTCTCCCTCTCTCTCACACACTCACATGCACACACACTGCTTTCTCTATTTCTCTCTGCTGAAATTTTATACCTCCCTCCCATGACGTTTCTGGCCCGGGGCGGGGGTGGGGGGGTGGGGGGGGCGAGGGGGGGTGGGAGGTGGGAGGTGGGGGTGGGGTGGGGTGGGGGGAGGGACCAGCGCACGCAGCCTCCTTTTGCTGCTCGATATTAATGTTTTAAACAGGCACAGGAAAAGCCGAGCCCATTTGAAAAATACTTTGCGAGTCCTCTCGATCGACGTGGTAACTGAACTTTTTTTCCCCTCTTGGAGTCACTCCTGCTACACGTTGACTGTTTTTCTGGAAAGTTACTCCGATGAATCCCCTCCCGCCTTCCCCCCCAACTCCTTCGCCCTCTCGCCAGCTGTCAGTCCGTCCTCTCCTCGGCCCGTCTCTCGCTCCCTCCCAGGTCCCCCGTCCGGGCCGCCCCCCGGGCCTGGCGGGACAGTGGGCAGGGGCCGGGGAGCGCGCGGGGTCCGGGCCGGGGCGGCCGTGCCCACCCTCGGTGGGGGTGACGCCCGGCCTGGGAGCGGGGTTGGAGTTGGGTTCAGCTCCGCGGCGATCCTGGCCCCGATTCTTCATTGACAAGATTGGAGTCGGGTGGCTCGCGGGAGCTTGGAGATGCTCCAGGGGCATTGAAAAATGGTGGCGTTTTCCGGCAGATCGAGGGTGCCCTCTGGCGAAGCGAGGCCGCCAGTGAAGGAGGCTCCGAGGGTCGGAGCCGGGAAGGCCGGGAGGGCCGGAGAGTGAGGCTGGGGGCCTGGGGAGAAAGGGCTGCGAAAGAGGACGAGGAAAACAAGACCGGTTGCCCTGGGGAATAGCCTCCCTCTCGGCCCGACGTGCGTACAAGTGCACCTCTCCCTTCCCGGAGCCCCGCTCGGCAGCCGCTCTCGCAGAAATGTCCTCCAGATGTTCGCGGCCTCCCTCCCCGCCGAGGTTCCGCGGGGAGCTGCGCCAGCCAGAGCAAAGTCAGCAGTTGGCTCGAGCCCATTTCCCAGATGGGTGAGGGGAGGTTTTCTCTCCGCTATCGTTCCTTTTCTCAGCCTAAGCTTCTAGGTCTTTTCCCATCAAAAGCTTAGGGAGGGCAAACCATCATGCCCGCGCCCCCCACCCCCTCCATACACCCCCCCCCCCCCCCACCCCGACACAGGATTGTCTTTGACTTGATCTTTTTCCTGGGAATCAGTGCTGCTCCCGCCACCTCATCCCACCTCGCCCCAGCCTTCCTGACCCTGCCGGCGAGATCCAGTTCCTGCCCCTGGCTCCTAGGGCCACTCACTGAAGGAACGTTCTCTGCATCCCCAGGGCTGTGGTTGGTCAGTTTAAGCTGAGGAAGCTGAGGCACAGACCGATTTAAGAGGCTACACTGCTTGTGAGTGGTGGAGGTGATATTTAACAAGGGCTCTCTGGTTTGGGAAGATATTATTTTTATTTGCATAAAAAATGAGGAATCCTGGGTGTAGAACGCTTAAGGTAACTTGCTTTTGAATTACTTTTAAGTCATATGGTCAGCGGGTGTCAACACTGAGATTTGGACCCAGGAAATCTTTTGCTAGAGTCTATGCGCTTAACTACTATGCTCTACTGCCTCTGGAATTCAGCTATTATTTGAGAAATATTTTTGACATCTACCTTATGTCGGGCACTGTTCTAGGCTCTGTGGATGCAGCAGTGAACAAAGCAAACAAAACCATTCCCTTATGGACTTTACATCTAGCAGTGAAAGTAGGGCCGTAGGGAAGGCGATAAATGAACTAAATATGTAAACACTGTAGTATGATAAAAGGTAAGTGCCATGGTGGAAAATAAAGCAGGGAAAGAGGAGACAGAGTGCCTAGGTTGGGGGGATGTTGCAATTTAAAATCAGAGAAGGCCTTACTGAGACCTTTAAGTAAATACCTGAAAAATGGGAGGGGAAATTATTAAAGTGATATCCTTCTGGACTCCACCTATACCAAATCAGAGTCTACAACAGGGATGGGGCCCTAACACATGCATTTTAAACAAACTTCACAGGTGATTCAGGTGCCCAGCAAGGTTTGGAAAGCACTACTGCTGCAAGGCTTCTTTCTGCCCAGAGTGAGCACCCTTGGCTTTCAGGAATTTAGGGAAGAAGTGGGAGTGGAGGTTTGGAAACTAGCTCTAAGGTGGTGTGGCTAAGAGCAGTGGAAGGAAAACAGAAATGGAGTTGGTATTGCTAATAGCTCTCTAAAATGGAACCGGAAGGAATATTGAGGAAGTGTGAATTATGCGAGTCGCAGCCTGGATAAAATCTGAACTTTTGACTACTTATCATCCTAATGAAGGCATCCAGAAGATCTGCTGGAAACTCAAGATACTTATCAGACCTCTACCTTATAATAACTCGTGACAGCCTGTATACTTATCAGACCCTCACTCTAAAATAACTCGTGATTCCTTAAGGACAAATATTTCCTTTCTCATGTCAGAGTACAGCCTCGTGGCTTTTGCCTTTGTAAGCCCCTGACCCTTTCTCTTGCCTGGAACACTCTTTTGATTTTACCAGAATCTGTGTCTCCTGAACTGCAATTCTTAAGACCACCCGCAATAAAGCTCTTTATTCTTTGCAGTCTCGATATTGATTATTGTTTGACAGAGATTACAAGGAATGGAATAATCCAAAAATTAATCCCTTCTTCCTCATCTGGTGCCAAGGAAGAAGGGAACAAGGGCTTCACTGGGGCCTATATTTCATCCACCTTGGGTTTTTGGCAGTGAATGTTTCTTCGGGTTAAAATCTAACAGGGTATCATTCTCACTGAGAATCAGAGTTCATGAGTAAAAGATTTTAGGGGTAGTCACTAAGAGTCACTAAAAGGGAGGAAGCTGAGGTCCAGAGAGGGCTCTGCCTGGCTACACAGGTAGTTATCAGCAGAGCTAAGATGAGGCTTCAACGCTTCTGACATCCAGGCAGTATTGCTGTTGTCACAAGCATGCTAACACATAGCCCTACCCAGTAAATGTGTGTGGATAAATGGTTGAACTGAATAATTCACTAGGCATTTAAGAAACCCAGCATTCCAGTTTTAGAGTCATTAATCCCACTTCCAAGTTCTTGCTTATAAGAGGTAACCATATAAACCTTACCCCATGCATGGTGTTGGGGATGTTGTTCACTTTCAGGGCCATGAGCCCATCTTCTGGGGTCCCAGCTGGCGGTCCCCAGTACCAGGTGTACTGGTCAGTGGTATTGACGTGGAGATCTTACAGGGAGAGTCAATAAAGACTCAATTAGCTTGTCCCATTAGGCTGGGAATTTGGGGGCCATCTTCCTCTGCTGGCCCAGGAGACTGGCTGGCACCCAGCAATATATGCCAGAAAAAAATACTTCAGTAAGACCTGATGTTACAAAGGCACCTTGCTGCTTAACACTCAGGTGATGTTCCTCAAGGCATTGCTCTGCACCTGTCTTCGTTTGTTGGCTAGAGATACTATCCCTGCTCACTTCATGGGGTCTTGGAGGGATTATTTGTACTTTTGAAAGTTATTAATACTCAGGTTTTTGATGTGTTGCTTCAGCCACTCTGTATTCTTGAAGGCAGAGATTACGTATATTGCACTTTTCATTATAAACTATCTATTGGCACCTGACCCCCGTGTGCTTGTTTTTTATCTGTCCAAGGGACACAATACAACTTATCTTGCTTCCCACACAAGGTTGTTACGCCCTTCCCATGAGCTAATAACTGTGAAGGTCCTATGTACATTGCAAAGAGCTTTACAAATGGAAGGGATCAGAAAAATGACTACTAGTAGTAGTAGTAGTGCTTTGCACTTGACAACCAACTATTTGAACAGAGCTACAGATGTAGGCACTTTCTAAAGACTAAAATATTTCACTGTCGCACAGGAGCACCCTTATCAGGATTTAATATCTGGAGATTTCTTCCAGATGTCAAAAAAGGCAGGTTTAGGAAAGGTTTGGTTTCAACTGGGGATTGCATAGACTCCGGGAACAATGCGGCGCCCCTTTAAGCATTGGGATGGAAGGGCGGAGCCGTCGTCAGGGACGCGACTGAGCCGCTGGGTTTCCAGGAAGTGACGTCAGGCGGCCGCAGAGATGGAGGACGTGCTGGACCTAGGCGAGGAGCAGCGTCGCGGCTCGGCCACCTCCGTGAGGACCGACTTGGGGGGCTTGGGGCCAGGAATTAGCGGGTGGGGAGGAGCGACCCCGCCGGCCCTGGCTTCCCTAAGCCGCCTCGGCCCGGCCTGTCCCCGGCGGCCAGAGCAGGCGGGCCCTGAGCCTTTTGGGGGTGAGGCCGGGGAGGAGGCGGCCTCCCTCGCCCCGCCCCTGAGGCAGCGGTGAGCTCCTCCGCTGTTGGCCTAGGGTTTGCTTTCTTTAAAATCCTCAAAGAGTGGAAAACAGATCCCCCGCCGTCCTCTGGGACCCGTGGGAAATTTCCCAACTTCTCTCCGCTCTCTGGAGCTCAAAGTGCCAACTCCCCTAGAATGGACAGTTCTGAGGGTGACTGGAGGGGCCCTGGCCAGGGTCATGCTTGCACTCATCCTAGAGCTTTTCCCGTGGGACAACTCATGCCAGAAGTTGATGTGAAAACCGTACTGCTTTATGCATGGAAGTAAGGAAGGCGTTAGTCAGGGAGGTCCTTTCTTGCCACTAATCCTATCGGGGAGATGGGTGTTAGCTCAGTTTTATAGTTAAGGAAATAAAGATTTATAATGTAGGTGAGTGGCTAGGTGCTCGGGGGCCCAGAGGTCAGAGGGAGTATAAAGCTGTTGCATGGGTTTAAAAAAAAGTTAACCTGTAGGAACCTCGATTTCCTTACCTCTAGAATGGAGATGTTGATGTCTACTTAAAGGAGTTGCAGTGAAGGTGAAATGAGATATGTGTGGAAAGCACTTAACATAGAGGCTTGCACATGCTAAGTTACTAGAAGAGGTTAGCTGCTGTTGCTTCTGAGGCTGTGATTTACTCAAGCTTCTATATAAACAACTGAGCTAGATTCAGGACCCAAGTTCAGTGTATGTGTGTGTGTGCTTTAACTCCAACACAGCCTCATCAAGCCTTTTTAACTTTTTAAAATTATCAAAGATCAGAGTCAACAAAAGATTGACCCACAGGGCAGGTCTTTAGTTTGTGCTGTGGAGTCTCTACATGTTTTGAAGTGCCCTATCAACACCTCCAAGTTACTAGAGAGGAGATATGACGATTGGGAACAAATTTTTCTAGGAAGAAGCAGATTGCTTGACTGATCATGGAGAATATTATATCACCCAGCCTTTATGAAATGTGAACTTTTTTAGTACTGGGGGATGTAAATGTAGTTATTCATTCATTCTTTCAACAAGTATTTATTGAGCCCCTTCTGTGTGTCAAGCATGGATTGTCCCAGGTTCTAGGGATACATGAGTGAAAAAAACTAAGTCCCTGCCCTCATGGGACTTACGTTCCGGTAGGGAAAGATGAACAATAAACGGACTATAGATTTAAAATATCTAAAACCGGGTAGTAGGTTTTCTACCACTCCTTCCTGTGGATTTATACAGGGCCTTCAAAAAGTTTAAAACCTTAAAATAGTTGACAATTATTAGAGAAACCTTCTATAAACAGCATTTAGAGACAAGATCCTTGAATTTTTGAGCACAGTCACTGCATGTAGTGTGCCATATTAAGAAACCCAGTGTTACGATAAATGGAAGAGGGCAGCCACAGGTGAAGGAGTGGAATCGTCTGCCTTGGGAAGAAAATGAGTGGCTTATTGTCAGAAAGATTGTTCCTGTCATCCCTGAAACCTAAATGATTGATTAGAATTTGACATGTAAACACTACATAAGGGTTTTTATGCAGCTCTCACGTAACCTTTCTCAGTTTATTGGTGCAGTCAGTTCTTAGAACCTCTTAAAACTGAAATTCCAGAGGGTATAGTGGAAGAAATTTAGGATGTGAAGGCAGAAGAAGATTTAGCTCTTAGATTTATCTACCACCTAATTGCTTTCCTGGGTCTCAGTTTCCTCATTTGTAAAATGGCCTCAGTCCCTGTTATTGTGAAATCAAATGAAGCTACATCAAATGAGGTCTAAAAATGCTTACATTAATGCTGTTTTTTTTTTTTTTTTAAAGCAAAAAAGAAACAAGGAAAATATAAACATTTCAACACCCACTAGTCTGCCTAAATAATGTTTTGTGTATGTGCTAGGAGGCGTTTGAGACACAGAGCCTCCACCCGGAAGGGCTTTGGGAAACACCTGCAAATGCTTCATTTGATGACTCAGAATTTGAAGTGTTCTGATTTCCAAAGCTGATGTCTCAAAATTCTTGTAAGAGCTTTCCTTTAATGTCTGTAAGTGCAAATCCAATTAGTGTATACGTCAAAGCAAATGCTCTCTGTTTCTCTGGTTTCAGTTAGCACGGAATTTCTTTCCCCCCAAAATGCCTTTTTGATAACGACTTTCATGCCACGCTGCAGCTTTGAAATTAGGCCTTCCTAAAATCCCGCATAGGAACATGGGAGCCTTGACCATACTCTTCCTGGGCTGTGGCATGAGGTCCCTGCCCCCTCTAGAGGAATTTCCATCTGCATTTCTTTGGGTAGAAAGGGTCTGTGGCCATTAAAAGAAGACGTGATCAGCACACGAATTTCCTGTTCTGCTATGTAGAACTGACCATGCGCGCTTTGTTTTAAGGGTTTGGAGCCTTTTCTAAGTATATATTCAAGTTGCTCACATCCCATCCTCCACCATGTCATCATAAATCTAGTCCTTGCTTACCTTGGCAGAATTGTCTTCCTCATAGCGGCTCAAAGACGTTTGGGTCAGCAGTGCCCCTCATCTCTCCTTACAGGGGGCCAAAATGGGGCGCCGAGCTCAACAGGAGTCTGCTCAAGCCGAGAACCATCTCAGTGGCAAGAATTCCTCTTCGACTCTGACTGCAGAGGTGGGTGCTTAAAAGTTCTGAAGAAATGCACTCTGAGAGTTAGCGATTACTCAGTGAGCAAGGATTTGGTATTTCATATTTTTTTTCTCTTCTTTTTAACATCAGCCTTTCTCCTATCTTGATTTGGGAATTCCCTTCCTCAGCATTTGTCCTATTAGCAAGAAATGAAAGAGGAACTTTTTTCTTTTGAAGACAGAGTAGTTTCTGTGCATTGCTTTATATTCCCAGTGAAGTTTTGTACGTTAACTGAAGCAAGGGACTGGGAAGTTTCAAAATCCGGGTTTTTATTCCTGCCAGATAAACGCCAGTGAGGCATGCTGGTGACGTAAAGTTGGATTACACAACTGGACGTTTGCTCTTGGTGGTGACCTGCGCTTTCTACGGTTTTCAGGCAGGAAGGGGATCTGTACTGGCCTTACTTTCCTGGAAACTTTTCCAAGTGACCTGGAATCGTGGGAATTTATCCAGCTTCTTTGCAGAGGGTGGGTAATCTTGATGAGCAATGCTTTTAATGCTGGGGCACTATTTTCGGCAGTTTACTCAGAACTTCTTTTCACCCTCTTCTTCCCATTTGAAAAAACTCTGCCCTTTTCAAGAGCTGGCTTCAGGGTAATCCTTGCTGTCAGCTCTTCCTAACTTCTCCAGGCCAACTGAGGGCTCCTACTTCTCAGTTCCCATAGGACCTGTTATAGAACATCTCACATTATGCACTAATTTTCTTTTTATGTGCCTGGCCCACTAGACAGTGAGTTTCTGGACAACAGGCAACCTGGTTTCTCAGTTGCCCAGATCACTGGCCTCTAGTAGGTTTATAACAGATGGGGGCATCTCTGCTGGGAGACCTCATGGGCCAGGCAGGTACCTGAGCACCAAATGCTGGGCACAAGATACAGACACGCTTGACTTACATATCACATAGGTAGGAATATCCTTTACTTTCATCAGAAATAAGTTCACCATGTCTTCAAGTGCTCCACGTGGCCCTTTCAATTTATCTTTCATTTTCTCAGTGATTGTGGAAATATGGGCCCAGAGAATCATTTCTCCTCTCAGATAACAACCATGCCAACACAGAAAAGCTGGTGACTGACCCCTGGCCTCATTGCCTGAATACAGTAGTGAGAGGTGGGGAGGGGACTGTGGGAAAAACCAGAGGCCACATGTGGCCTCTGAAGGGGTAACCACTACCTAGCCACAGCCGCCTGATGCTGTGGGGACTGTCGGTCCAGCACTGCCAGCTCTTCTCCTTCTCCAGGAGACTGGCAGTCTAAAATTTTATGTGAAAACAACACATTTTTAGAGATTAGCAACTAATTATAAAAATTAAGTCCCCGTAGGGGCTAGATTAGGCCTGAGGGTTGTCAGTTTGTGTGACTTTGACCATAGCGCTTCCATTATGGAGCTTATTATATTGTATTCTAGTGATTTATGTTCCTGGCTCCCTCAGAAGATGTGAACTTTTGGAAGGCGAGGGCTGTGTTTCACCATTGTCCCCCTTTGATTATCACAGTGCCGGCCACAGAGCAGGCACGCCCTTGACACTGCAAAGGGGGAGGGGGTAAAGTACATAGTGTGTGATGAGGGGCTCTTAGAAGCTGAATAAGAGTGTTACAGGGTCAGGGTGGCAGATTGGGGCACATTGGAGGCACAGTTAAGGGGGTGTAATGAAGGGAGATAGTGAAAGAAGATATACCAGACCCAACCCTGGATCTCAGGGAGCTCGAACTGCACTGGTGTGTGTCTCTGAAGAGAAGATGGGCAGGCCAATGACTGGGTTAATGGAGGTCTACTCTTGGCCTTTGGAGGACCCATCCCAACACCAGATCATTGATTCATTTATTTAACAAGCATTTATTGAAGCTTACTGTGTGCCAGGCACCATTTTAAGGGGTTGGCATATTTCAGTGAACAAGAGACAAGTCCCCTGCCACAGTGGAACTTAGGTTCTCGTGATCACTGGCAGTCACAAAGGCTAACTACAAGCCTACCTGATTGTGAAGGAGGTTATAGCCACCGTCGTGGTGAGGTGAGTGAATCTGAGATGGGCCGGGATGTCCTGATGGCCTTGAAGCCTCTGTGACCCCCACACCAGATCAGCTACCAGGCTGGGGCCGGTAGGCGCAGCTCACCTACCTGCCCCCTTCCCCTTGGCTCTGGGGAGACTCAGTACTGTGAGCACCTAACTCCAAAGTCACAGACTGTAATGAACCTGTCAGGGCAGGGTTTCAGTCTTTCTGGAATACCTACTTATTTCTGCAGAGGCAGGTACCTTCTTTTCCCCCCTCTCGGCCTTAGTATTTTTCTGGGAGAAGATGATGAAAAGTCATTCTGTTTTTCACCCAGCTGGTGCCTCTGACAGCAAAATGCCAGTCAGAATTCCAGGATCCCTTCTCTCCCTGAGTTAACTGAGGTTTAAAGCAGCGTGGGCAGCCTCCCCTGGGGCCAGATGCACACTATGCCGTGTGAGACTTTTTGGCTGTTTCTTTCTAAAATTAGATCCCACGACTTGTGTGTGTGCCCATTTACATTCCAGTTCTGAATGTATTACTTGATGTATTTATTTTTATCCTCTCACTGACTATATTCTAGGATGAAGCTATTCATGAAAACATACATACGGTACCTGGGGGCTGTCAGACATACTGGAGTTACTTTAGAGTTATGTAGGAATTAGTTCAAACAAATGATGATTTTAAAGTGAGCTGGTGGCGTGGGGAGCTCTGTGGAGGAAGCAGAGCAGTGGTCTGCTGGAATAGAGGGAGCGCGGGCTTGGCATCCGAAAAGCAGGGCTTGAGTTGGGCTCTGCTAATTGCCTGGATCTTGAACAAACCCAGTAATCTCTCTAATCCTGTTTCATTATCTGTCAAACAGCGGTAACAGTACCACCAGGTTGATGTGAGGATTAAGTGAGATATGCATTTAAAAGCAGTTTAATAAACTGAAAGGCACCGCACAAATGTTCATTCATTCAGTAAGTAGTGAATGAGAGAATATTTGGATAGAGCTTTGCTCTTGTTATTAAAGGGCCACACAAAAGGAGGATGTGAGCCTGGATCTTTTAAAACTGATCTGGATGTCTCTCCAAGGGTTGCTCCTCATATCTGCAGGCTGACTAGTAGTGATCTGAAGCAGGTTTTGTGCTTTCTGGACGCAGTGGGCTTTCCTCCCAAAGAGTGGATAAGAGCACAGGCTTTCGGTGTCACACAGCCCTGGGCTGAAATCCTGGCTCTGCCACCTGTTAGCTCTAAGGCTCAGCAAGTTACTTAACCTCTTCAAGCCTCACTTTCCCCGTTGGTAAAACGGGGTTAATATTACATACTCGATAGGGTGGCCAGAAAGAAAAAACAAAATAACAGATGTAAAGAAAGCCCTTAACCCAGTCTGACACATCGGTGCTCAGTATATCATTGCTAACCATTATTCTCTCTCCAGAGCTCAGGTGTGCCTTAACCCTCTCTACTAAGGTTAAAAACTGGTGGCCTTCAGGCTGAATTCAGCCTACAGTCATGTCTTCTTTGATCTGTATAAAATTAAACATTTTTTAAGAAACTTGGTTGTAATAATTTATAAATTAGGAAGCTTTACATGAAAGTCCAGATTTGGGGCTCCTCTTTGAAACGGGAAGTTCTGGCACAGCAGGAAAGCTGGGCTGGCATTCGCACACGGCAGCAGTTGCCTGCAGCTGATAATAATGCCGGCTTCCATGCCGCCTGCCCTCCGCAGCCCGCCATTTCTTACTTGAATACACCTGGTCAGATTTACTCACATCTGATCTGCCTGGCTCCTGTTTCCATTCAAGTTGAAAACTCCTGCCCTCTCAGGGTGGAGTGATTTGCAGGTTCCCTTGTGCATCTATCGGTATTGAAATTGGCTCATGCATCAGCAACTCAACCCTAGGGCTTGGAGCAAACAGGAGTGATTTTTCTCACAGCGAGAAGTCCAGTGGAGGGCAGGGCGGGTGCGGCCACTGGAGAAGGTCCTGCGTTACCCTCGCCCCGTCTGGACACCTGCTCTGCCATCTGGAGCTTGTAACTTATTCTCATAGCTGCTGACATGATGGTTGGTAATTCCTCAGGGATCCAATCTGTTTTCTAGGTGAGTAGAGAGGGGAGAGTGGAAGAGTTCAGGGTACATGCCAATGAAGTGTGTCCCTTCTTATCAGGAAAACGATAACCAGAGACCTCACCAAATAGACTTCTAGTTACCTGTCAGAACTGGGTCTTAAAACCACCTTAAATTTCAAGGGAGTTCTCAGCTGGGCACATTGCCACACCCATCATATTGGGGTTTTGGGGTTAAGGAGAAGAGGGATGACTGTTGAGTAGGCAATTTGCGACTGACATATCAATTGAAAAGAAGATTTCATGCAGAGATTTTTTTTCTTGTAGGCTTGGGTATGAAAGGAAAGAATTATTTTTAGTAGCAACAAAAAAAAATCCACATTCCTCTCTGGTATTCTAATTTGGGGTTGTGTAGAGTTCAGTGAAAATTTGTGTGCCCTGAAGTTCCGAGACATCTGACACAGTTGCACCTGTGTCAAATCTCACCTCAGTCCTTTCCTTCTTCCTATTTTCTCTGTAACCGCTCGGGGCTTTCTGCCTGTAGGGTACCAGTGGCTCAGCGCAGGTAATTAGACTCTTCCTCCCTCTCTGAAAGAAGAGGGGAGGTCCCTTTATTGCTTGGTCAATCTGTAAATTTTCAAATAATTTCAAAGAATGTACCTGCCTAATCATACTGATTAACCAGAAGGATGAGCTTTTCCTGTTAGTTTTACTAGCTCCGAATTGATTAGAGTCATAGCTGCTTCTTTCGGGTTCTTGTGAAGGTCAAATTAGGTAATGCACCTAAAGGTGCCAGCACACAGGCACCTCTCAAGAAATGGTAGATACTAAGAAAGTTTATGACTGCACCCCTCTGTTTTTTTGTGTGTTTTTGTTTTTATTTTGCCACCTGTCACAAATCAGGCTTGGATCGCTAAATGCATAGTTCACTTAACAATTCAGGTTGGCATTACAGTCACGGAGACTTTAACGGGTGCCATGATGGGCATCTGCACATCTGCAGTGAGTGACTTGCTCTGGGCAGAGCAGCTCTGAGAGTTAAACTATTTCTATGCCTGAGCTTTCACTTTCTGTCGATTCAAATGATGCTGTCCCTGCACAAGCTCAAGAAGAGCCCTGGGTGCCTTCTACCATGAAGTTACTCTACCGTACAGTGAGGTTGGGGAAAAGGAATCTCGGGGCAAAACGTCTCAGGACTGGCCTGTTTTTTGTGTTTGTTTGTTTGTTTGTTTGTTTTTATTTTGGGGGACTGCCTCACGTGACTCATGGGATTTTAGGTCCCCGACCAGGGATTGAACCCATCCTTGGCAGTGAGAGCACAGAGTCCTAACCACCGGCCTGCCGGGAAATTCCCTGGCCTGTCTTCTGGGTGAGCATTTCTCACTTGGGTCTAGACCAGTTTGTAGCTTAACTCCCATTTTGCAGATTGTCCTTGTAATAATAATAATTATAGCTGACATTGGAACAGTTGCTACCTCTCTGTCAGTTATACCCACTATCCCCTTTAAGCCTCATGGTAACTCTTGAAGTAGGTACTGTACTTATTGTCTCATTTTAGCTATGAGGACACTGAGACTTCGAGGACTTGAGTGACTTGTCCACAGTCATTCAGCTAACATCTGGCTCTACTCTCTCTGGCTCCAGGCAGGTGCTTAACCACCACCTAACTTCTACCTGCGGATAGTTAGATGCACAGACCTCCCAGTAGAGAAAAGCTTTTGGCGGGAGCTGAGAGACTTTTGGGTTTTCCTCTTGGAATCTTTTTGGGGAGGGAGTAAGTCCTCACTTGATCATCCTTATTCATCCACTTGTCTGGAAAAGCGTTTGAGACACAGCTGTTCTCTTTCTCTTCCTCCTCCGCCCCCCCATCCCTTCGGTGCTCCTCCTAGGACACAGAGCTGAAACTCAGCCAGATTCTCTTGCAGGAATCTGAGAAATGCTGCTGGGCTCATGTTCCCAAATTAGGCCAGTTTCCTCATCCCCCAGCAGCTCCACTCAGCTGGAGCTCCCCTGGCACGTTGCATTACGTCTCTTGCCCTCTGCCTGTTCCTGACTGGTCTGCCAGCGGGCAGTTATTTTCAGCCCAGCTAGGGTTATCTGCTGACCCTTTTTGGTGACATTTTTCTTCTTTCTCACAAAAATAACTTTCCTAGATTAGTCACATTTTTCAGCCTTTTTCGTAGTCCCTCTCCAGTGGGCTGGATTGACTGATGCCTCTGATAACGTCGTCGGAGAGGGATGCGGGGAATCCGCCGAGGAACCGTTGGCGAGGAATGCGATCTCCACACTTTGTCTCTGGGACACGCTCCATACGCCACACTTTAGAACCCTCCCTCGGGGTCGGGCAGATGTGCATTGCCAACCCTTCCTGGGGGCTGGCCACTCTGTGGGCGGGAACGTCATCCCCTGGGCAGATCACGCAACGGAAAATAGCATCTCAAGATTCTCCTCTCTTACTCGGGCTCTTTCAGTGCCCCAGTACAATGCCTCATGCCTCCTTCTACTACATGTAAAGCTGGCTTCCTACCAGAAATGTGGTACTTGAAGAGCACTTAAAATTTTCTCCCTCACCTGTGGGGAGGGTTAAATCAGAACTGCATGTAAGAGTTTATTTAACTCAGTGCTCCATTAAGGTAGCTACGGTTATTACCTACACAAGCTGAGAAGTAGAAACGATGATCACTTTGTCTTTAATCCCAGCTCTGCCACTTCCTTGGTGTATATCCTGGGCAAGCTACTTAACCACTCTGAGCCTGTTCCTCATTTGCTGAATGGAGGTAATAGTGGCAGCTATCTCCTAGGGTTGCTGGAGGGTTAAATAAGAGAACGTATAAAGCTCTTAGGACAGTGCCTGCCACATGCTAACTATTATTGCCATTATCTGTGTCACATGAGAATTAGAAAGTATTATCAATTTATCTTCAGTTGCAGTTCTGTACAAGATACAGAGCTGTTTTTGTGGGTTTTTTTTTTTTTTTTTGCATGACTTTTTTTCCTCAATATGTTTGTATGTGTGTGTAATGGAAGTTGAGGATAAATTGAAGAGCATATATGAAGATAATAATCCTTCCTATTTGTAATACTCAAGTTCCATTTTTTTGGCCCTTTTTGGTGTTGCTTTTTCTACTCTATTCTGTTTCCTAAGACATACATGAACCCTAAAAACAGGCAATTATTTCCAAAACATTTTGGTATTTTCCAAAAAATTTTGGGGGTGTCTACTACGTGCAAGGCGTTATGCTAGGTCTGCACAAAATGGAGAGATAGCTGAGCATTAGTTCTCAGGGTCTGAAGTCTCATGGTGTTCCCAGTGAATTTGGGATTCTTGATGTCTTGCTGCAGAAAGAATTCCATGAGGACAAAGTGTTAGGTAAGAAGTGGATTTATTTAGAGAGAAACACACTCCACAGAGAGAGTGTGGGCCATCTCAGAAGGCGAGAGGCCGATACAGAGCTATTCTTATTTCATAGAACTAACTGGCTCTTAGGGCGAGGATGAGGAGTCCTTTAAAGACCCGTTTTGTATGTGTCCTCGACCAATTTTTTTGATAATACCTTTTCGTCTTCTTTTCAAAACCCAATCCTCTGTCTAGAGGTTGGCAGTCTTTCCGAAGAATGATCCTTAATTGCTGACTTAACATCATTTTGTTGTTCTGGGGCATATGGGCAGAAAATGAGGAGGGCAGGAGTGACCTTGGTGACCTCAGTGACCTTGGAGTAGAAGGTAACATCCATTCATTTCTTCATTCATTTACTTATGAAACTTGATGGAAAGCTTTCTATGTGCCAGGTATTGTGCTTGAAGCTGGCAGTTCAGTGACAAACCAAATATGCTCCCTGTCCTCTTAGAACCTTGATCTGGGGGCTGCAGAGAATTAAGTGCCAGGTGGGGGTGAACACAGAAAGGTATGGGAATGCCTTCATTGAGCCCTTTTACTTATAGGGAAATCCAGAAAGGTTTTCTAGGAAAAAATCATGTTTGAGTTGAGACTTGAAGGATGAATAGAAGTTAGCCAAGGGAAGGGGCCAGGGTGGGCCAAGGAGGGGAGAATGTTCTAAGTAGGAGGATGAGCACGTGCCAGGTTTTGGAGACGAAGGAGAGAGCGTGGCAGGTGGGGGCAGTTGAACGGATAGGTGACGGAGTAGTGGTCCTCAGTGACTTTTGCAAGCAATGTGATGTTTTTTAAATATTCGAAAACCAGCCCCCTTGCCTTTTTTGACAAATGAACCATATGAGGCCAACATTTCTTATATGGCACTGAAATAATTGGTAATATTATGAGATTTAGACTGTGACCTTTTGATAGTTTTCTAGCCTTGTCTTTCATTGATACATCTTCAAGGCAGCCGTTACACTTCTCTCTCTGTGCCTTCATGTTTTCTGGTCAAGAAACCTCTGAGAAGTGCTTGAGAACAATATTGATGGCTTGGAACTCTTCTGGCTCATCCTTTATAAGGAGGGGCTTAGTAGGCCAGTAGTTTTCAGTGTTCATAACTTAATTTATGTCCTAAAAATTCCTAGGTTCCTCTGAGGATAGATTGTGTGTGTGTGTGTGTGTGTGTGTGTATTAGATCCTAGTAACTGTAGGACAGAAGTCGTGGAAGGTATATTGAATTAGTCATGATCTGATAGGATTTAGAAATAAGAGACTAAGTCATCCAGATTCTACTAATTACAAGTATATACTAGATGCTTAATAAAAGTGTGTGTAAATGAACCAATGATACAAGTCCACTTAGGCCTGTGATCTATTACTACTGCATTGCCTCAGGAGAGATGAGAATACCCATCTTAGTCTTCTCAGCATTCCTAATTTGCATACCCATTTGGTATGGGTCAGATCTATCGTAATAGTGGAATTTGGTTTGACTCCTCTTTGGAGTAAGTAGACTACTGGCTTATATTCAGATATTTTTTTTGGTATGTGAAAATTTTCATGCGTTCTCAGAATCTTTGGCTGTAAATAGTATTCTGTTAGGAAAAAAAATCGAGAATTAGAGAAATGGTTTAAACCACTGTAAACTCTCCTGGACTGAGTCAGTTGCCTCATAACTGATCTCTCCTTTTGTATTCTTGCCCTCCTATAGGTCAGCTGGGGTGGTCTTATAAAATACGCATCATTCATTTCACACTCAAAACCCTGTAAAGGACTCCTGTTGCCCTTAAAACAAAAAATTCCCTTTGTGATTTGGGCCCTTTGTGATTTGGGCCCTTTGTGATTTGGGCCCCTTTGTGATTTGGGCCCTCCTATGTCTCTAGCCTCATTTCACACCTGCTACTTCTGGCAGTCACAGGGAGTCTTCACTTTGCTTGTACAGTTCCCTGTTCTGTTCCTGAGAGTGTTGTAATTTCATAGAATAGGATAGGGTAGGATAGGAAAGGCTAGGCCAGGCTAGGCTAGACTGGAATATTCCCTGGAATACTTACCCATGCTCTTTGCTGGGCTGACTCCTACTTCTTCTTTGGGTTCAGCTTGAATATCCCTTCTTCTCTTTCAATGAGACTATTACCTTCTCATTTAAATTAGCTCCCCATATTATACTCTGGTAGTGGTTTTTTGGTGGTGGTGGTGGTGGTGGTGGTGTTTTCTTTCTTTCTTTTCTTTCTTTTTTTTTTTTTTTTAACTTTTTTTCTGTCACCCCAACAGCAGTTTGTACCTGTATGTCTGTGTAATTGTTTAGGTCCCTCTCCCTCACTAATTGCACACTCCAGAAGCTCTTGTATTCTGCTCCCCGAAGCCTGGCACTTTGTAGGTCCTCAGTCCAGTGAATGAGGAGCAGGTGTGGGGTCCTCACCTAGTGGTCTCACAGGCCTCTCAAACTAATCTGCACATGAACTGAACATATCATCCTCCTGGAGATGTCCAGGAGGCTTTGACATGTGGGACTCGTGCTTTGGAATGGGCTCTGAGCTGGAGCTAAGGGTTTGGGAGCCATTCGCATTGAGGTGGTAAATGAGAGCCTGACTCTTTAAAGGAGAGTTTGTAGAGAAGAGAAGAGGAGAGGAGAGGAGAGGAGAGGAGAGAAGAGGAGAGGAGGGGAGGGGAGGGGAGGGGAGGGGAGGGGAGGGGAGGGGAGGGGAGGGGAGGGGAGGGGAGGGGAGGGGAAGGGAATGAGAAGGGAAGGGAAGGGAAGAGAAGAGAAGAGAAGAGAAGGGAAGAGGCTCTTGGACAGAACTCAAGGAACCACCCACATTTAAGGAACACACAACCAAAGAGTAGCTCACAAGAGGAGACTGAGGAGGAGTGGCCAGAGGGGAGAAGGTATGACTGGGCCCCTGTGGTGTCCAGAGCCAAGGTAAGAGACAGTGTCAAGGACAGTAGTCAGGAGGGTCCAGGAAGGTAAGACCTTCCCTCTGGAGCAGAGTCTATTTGATTTAGCGATGGGGGGTCCCTGTACTTAGAGGGAAGCAGTCAGAGGGGACTGTGTATCTGGCACAGGACCGCATAGCAGGTAGGTTCTCAGTAACTATCTGTAGAAAGAATTCAGTGAATAGATAATGATACTCGTGTACTCACCACCAAATGTAAAGGGCCTCCTTGTCTCCTTCCCAGATCTTTTTTTTTCCTTTTCCTCTGTTATTGAGCCTTCTTCTGTTTCTTCTTTTTACCCCTCATCTTTCTCTTTTTCTTGTATCTCTTGTTTTTTATTCTTCACTAGTGATAACAGAGAACTCTATCACCCATACTCCTTTTTGCCCCTCCATGCCTATATATTTTTATTGACGTATTTAAAGGTAGGATTTTATTCCTTTGTTTATTTATTCACTTATTTATCCTACATTTAATATATACCTTCCAATGCAATGAATAACTTCATATTCTAGTTATATAGACCCCCTCCCACAAAAAAAATTATAATATTTAAGTGGCATCAGAGAGTGGGAACACAGAAGGAGCAACCGACCCTGCCTGGGACTTAGGGAAGGTGTCCCAAAGGAGGTGACCTTTGAGGTGGGTTGCAGTGCATGAGGAGGGATTTGCCAGTGAGAGGGAGGGGCAGCAGGAAAAGCCTGTTCTGAGGCATGTGTTATTAAGGGGGCTGGTGCTTCTAGGCACGATGAACAACTTACTGTCTTGGGAATGAGGGCCTTGCATTCCACGTGGAGGAGCTTGGGTTTATTTTATATGTTGTAGGGATTGCACAAAGATTTTAAAGCAGGGAATGATGATATTGACTTTGTTTTCTAGGAAAGTGAATCCGGCAGCTTTGTGAAGGATAGTCCAGAGAGGGGAGCTTGTTGGCAGGGAGACCAGTGGGAGACGGTTGGAGCATCTCCTCCTGAAATGATGAGCCGTGAACCAGGCAGTGTTCCCAAACTTCAGGCCTTCTCAGACCATTTTTACAGTTTTGGGTATCCACACACTACTTACATTAGTGTTAACTTACCAGTCTTCTTTAAATCAGCTCCCTTTTATACTTAAATACGTTTATTTTTGAAAAGAAACTACAGTTTGTGATAATTATATTTTTCTGCATACACATTAAAACACATACATGGCTCTTTTTAAGAGGCACATTTGTGTACCACCTCCAGTCATCTTGCTCACACCAGTAGCATATGTACCTAACTTTGGGAGACAATAAATTAAAGCCTGGTAGAGAGGTGAAGAGGAGAAGGCAGTTCCCAGAGACATTTCCCAGATGGATAAGAGGTGGTAACAGATTGGCTGTTGGAGGTGGGAGGGAAGGAGTCTGGAGTGGACTCCATTTGTAGCTGAAAAGACTGAATGGATAATGGTATTTCTGAGGCTGAGAATTTAAGAGTCTCAGCAGTGGGGGGGACCTCAAGAAGAGTTGATTATTTCAATTTGGGGCCTGTTGAATGTGATTTGCCTTCAGGATTTTCAAAGAGATCTGTTAAGTACACAGTCGAAAATTTTGGTCTGGAGCTTAAGAGAGAAAGCTGGAAACAAGTGTTAAGAGATGTGGGAGTTACCAGCATATACCATATATTTTGGGGTCTCTAAGAGGAACATATAGGGAGAACTTCTGATCCCTTTGTGTGGCACAGAGAACCTTTGTTATTTCCAGGTGCAAATGTGTGAGGATTTTAAGCAGAGAAGAGATACAATCAGATTTGCATTTTAGAAAGAGCACGTTGGCAGTAATTGGTCAGGGATGGATCCAGGTTTTGTGGGTCCTGAAACTTATACAATTTAGAGACCTTCTTTAAGAACAATAATTCAAAATTATGAATTCAAAATGTACATGAAAGTAAATACTTATTTGTAATGAGAAAAGAAATCACAGCCAAGTTACTAGGCCTTGGACATTCAGATTTCTTTCTTGGAGTTCTTATTAGGCAGTGTACCTGAAATGCTTGCATAGACATGCCTCCTGCCTGAGAGCTAGCTTCTCCTCCCTGTCTAGAACTCTCTGTAACTCCTAGGGGCCTATGCAGGCAGGGGTGGAGTATAGACTGGAGGAAGGTGAGACTGGAAGCAGGGAGCCCAAGTAGGACCTCAGCTGAGAGAAGGCAAAAAAGGAGCTTGTGAAGCCTTCATTTGCACGGTTGTGCCGTTTTCTCCAACACCCCTCAGCAGGCTGGGTATTGACACAGGGAAGGCATAGGGTTGGCTTGATCCAGGTTTGGGGGAGTGCTAGAGGGAATGTAGGGCATGAACACCCTCAGGACCATGGATGTGAGCTGGGTTGATAGCGAAAGAAGAGAAACCAAGAAGGAAGTTCTTAGATCAGGACGGAAGGAAGGGACTAGGTGTTTCAGACTGGTGCAGCTCCAGATTATGAGTTCGAAAAAGTAGCAAGGTCATTGGCATTTAAAGAGTTAGGGAACTATGAGGCTATACATTAGATGAATTGTTCATGTGAACATTGACTGTACTTAGAATGATTGGACTAGTGTTGGAGCAGGAATGCCCACATTTTTGCTCAGTGTGTGCTCAGGCAATTTTTCATGACAGGAATGAAGGGAAGAAATGTGATGTAGTTGAACAATATGAGTTTCAAAAGAAATGTTCCATAATAATTTGAAAGAGTAATGGTCTAGAGGAAGATTGGGAAGTAACACAGGAGGGTTACCTTGGGACCCTGGTTTGTGAGGTTTTAAAGAATCAGCAGGCTCTACTTGAAAGAGCTGCAAGAGAAATGAAGTCCATGGGGGAAAGCCAGGATTTAAGAGTGGCAAGGAGATGGAAAGAGGGGCCTGTGAATAGAGAATGTCTAATCTGCTTGGGAACCATAGGACTGTGGTCGGAAAGCCTCATTGAAATCATTAGCGAGGCTAGATTTCTTCTCATTATGTGGCATGTCAATGATTACTGAGAAGGAGCAGCATGATAGTAAAATATTCTTTTAATAATGATACTTTACAGGAAAAGGGTTCTGACTAATGTTGAATGTCATTGGTGATAGACTGAAACATTTCTGGTCACATGCCTTTACCCAGCATAATAGAGAATTATGTCACTGTGTTTGGCCGATTGCTTTTATATTCCATTTTAATCCCTCTGTTGGCTTTTTAGGTATAGCTTTTTATACTGTTTTTTTAGTGGTTGCTCTGGGGTTTAGAATATGCATCCTTAACCTATCACTGGCTGGATAGTGTTAGTATTATACCACTTCACATAAAATGTGAGACCATTGTGACAGTATAAATCCATTTATCCCCTTTTATCCTTTGTGCTAGTAGTGTCATATACTTTAAAACTACATGCTTTATAAACCCCGCAATACAGTTGTGATTTCCCTTGAAAGAGTTGTCACTTAGAGAAATTAAGAAAAAAGATAGTCTTTTATATACACCCATATGCTTACCATTATAATTGTTCTTCATTTCCTCCTGTAGACCCAAATTTCCATCTAGTGTCGTTTCTCTTTAGCCTGAAGATCTTCCCTTATTTCTTTTAGTACATTTGCCAAGAACAACTTCTCTATTAGCTCTATCTAAAAATATTTTTATCTTACCCTCATTTTTGAAGGATCTTTTCTATTGATGTAGAATTCTGAATTGAAATTTTTTTTCCTTTCAGCACTCTAAAGATTGTCATTCCTTTGTCTTCAGGCCTTCACTGTTTCTGATGGTTGTTCTACGTTATGTAAGTCTTTTCTTCTCCCTCTGATTGCTTTAAAGACTTCTTTTTATCTTTGGATTTCAGCAGTTTGGCTGTGATGTGCCTAGGTGATTTGCTTTGTATCCGTTCTGCTTGGAATTTGCTGAGGTTCTTAGATCAGTAAGTCAATAGGTCTCACCAAATTGGAGAATTTTAGTATTACTTCTAATATCTTTTCTTCCCCATTTTCTCCTTGTTCCTGGGACTCCCATTGCCTGTATGTTAAACTGCTTGATATTGTCTCATAGGTTTGTCCTGTGTTTTTTGTCCTTGAAGCATTGTTAATTTTCCCCTTTCCTTTATCTTTTTTGTTCTTCAGATTGGTTATTTTCTGTGGATCTGTCTTCAAGTTCACTGATTATTTCTTCTGCTGTCTTCAAACTGAACTTTTCATTTCAGACACTGAACTTTTAAATTTTAAATTTCCATTTTTTTTTTACATAGCTTGTATTTCTCTGTTAGATTCCCCATTTGTTCATTCATTGTGACCATCTTTTCTTTTAAGTCCTTGAACATATATTTATAATAGCTGCTTTAAAACCCTCATCTGTTAATTCCAATATCTGGGTTATCTTGGGGTCAGTTTTTATTGTTTTTATTTTTGACTATAGGTCATGTTTTTATGTTTCTTCACATGTCTAGTAATTTTTGTTGGTATGCAGGATGTTGTGGATAATCATTATAGAAACTCTGGATTATGTCACCTTTCTTTGAAAAGTGTTGATTTTTGTTTTAGCAGGCAGTTTAATTATTTGCAGATCACCTTGAATTTATGAAGACTTGGTTTTAGGCTTTGTTAGGTCAGGTCTATTTTGGTTTTTGCCTTTATTCCAGAGCAACTCCCATAGACCCAGGACATGGTCTTTGCTCCTAAGGTGTGGTTTTTCTGGGATTTCAGTGGAAAACCCAGGGTGTGTACCAAGTACCTTTAACTTGGAACTCATTTTCCAATCTCTGTCTTGCCTGCAGTGGGCAGCAGCTGCAATCTTACCTTCACTCTTTTTTTTTTTTTTTTTTTTTAACCCCTTTAGCAGTTCTTTTCACTGAGTTTCTTGGAGTCTTCTCCATGCGTATGTAGTTCAGGTATTGACTAAAGGGTTTTAGGGGAGTTTATGTGCAGATTTGGGGCTCCCTCCTTCCCAGAATTTCTCCCTGTCTATTTTTAGTGACTCTGGCAGTCCCAAATTTGTCCTCACACCAATAAAACTACAGCTTTCTGCTTGAATTCTAGCTGCTCAGTTGCTGCCTAGACTGGAGAGTGCACTCAGAGGGAAAGTCCACGTAAACATGGATTTTTACCTGGTGCAGTTCTTGTCTTTCAAGTGTCAAATCCCTTCCAGTTTCCTCTACTGCTTTTGTTTGCCTGCTGGTGTCTTCATATAGTTGTTTTATATGTTTTGTCCAGAGTTTATATTGGTATCTGTGTGAAGGTGAGTTGAATACAAACTGCTCCCTCATTATGGGATCCAGAAGCTGCCAGTTGCTTTGGGATTGTTTCAGAATACACTGTGCTTTTTTCCAAGTGGTGCTGTTGGCAAGAAAAGAATGAGAGTGGTTGTTGCAGAAACAGATTGTGTCAATTTTCTCTTGGGATAACTGACAGGGACATTCAGGTACATTAGCTACTGAGACAGGAAGTGTTCTGACATCAGTGGCGATTAGGTAGTAATGATCAGAAACATGGGTATGAAAGAGGCCCAGAGACCTGGGATTCAGTCCCCATGATGTAGGAGCTCATCCTCGCAGGTGCTGTGCTCAACACTCTGAAAAGTTAGTCTAAAAAAAGGTCTCTGACGTCATAGATACAGAGAACAAATGGGTATTTGCCTAAGGAGAGGGGGGTGGGGGAGGAAATAAATAGGTGAGGGAGATTGAAAGGTACCAACTTCCAGTTGCAAAATAGATGAGTCACGGGGATGAAATGTACAGTGTGGAGAGTATAGCCAATAACTATGTAATATCTTTGGTGACAAATGATAACTAGACTTGTTGTGGTGATCATTTCGAAATGTATAGAAATATCGAATCCCTATGTTGTGTGACAGGAACTCACATCGGTCAATTATACTTCAAAAACAAGCAGACTCACAGGAAAAGAGATCAGGTTTGTGATTACCAGAGGTGGCAGTGGGGGTGGGAGCGGGGGAAGGGGGAGTTGGACGAAGGCAGTCAGAAGGTACAAACGTCTAGTGATAAGAGAAGTACTAGGGGTTTAATGTACAACATAATAAACATAACGAACACTGCTGTGTGCTATATGTGAAAGCTGGTAAGAAAGTAAATCCTAAGAGTGCTCATCACAAGAAAAAAATTTTTCCTACTTCTTTAATTTTGTATCTATATGAGATGATAGATATTCACTAAACTTATTGTGATAATCACTTCATGGTGGGTGTACATCAGGTCATTATGCTGTCCACCTTCAACTTACACAGTGCTGTACGTCAATTAAATCTCAATAAAACTGGAAGGAAAAAAGAAGATCTCTAGAGTTGGAGAGGTCAAGGGCAGGAGGTCTTCCTGTACAGCCTCGAGCTGAGTAGGAACATGTACAGGTTAAGTGTACCCAGGCCATGCCTTTCACGTCAGGCCATTGTCACCTGGGAGCAGTCAAGCGGATGGCCTTAATTAAGCCTTCCTTGTTTGAGAAAGGGTGGGAAGAGAGCCTGAGAAATCAACCTTGAGCTTGGACTGCAAAGCTGGAGAAGAGAGAGAGCATAGCACGTCTTAACACTGGTCTAGGAGGACGTTTTTTTCCAAAATGAGAAAACCAAGAACAATGCAGAACGTTTTTCATAAACTAAATTTATTCAACTTAAAGGACCATTCTTTATTCTCTTTTGTGTCCTTCCTAATTTGGGGAGCTTGAAAAGATCCCTTCTTTAATGAAATAGTGGTGAGAGGAAATAGTGTTTTTTGTTTTGTAAAGATTCTTAACAAAATTAAAAGCTATGAACTCAGTACCGCCAACCACATCCCATCACTGCACAAACAAAATTTGTGTTTCAAAATATTGACTGTCCATGAAACATATAAGTCTAGGAAACACAGTTCTAGAAGGTTAAAACAATTTTTTTAGGATTGCTGGGGTCCCTTGAAATGTTGTGAGAAGGTGTAGTGAGGTGTGTGCTAATTTGCCAACCATGACTTGCTCTCGCCCGGAGCATCTTCTGTTGCCTCCAGGAGGACCACAGCAGGGTAAAGAACTGCAGTGCGAGGCCTGTGATGTCTGTGGTCTTACGGCAGTGAACAGAGTGGGGATTCGGATGGGGAATATTCCCAAATATTCCTACATACCCTATCATAAAGAGACCCGAATCCCATATTTCAATACACAGTCCTCAAACCACCCACTTCAAATGACCCCCAGGTTAATATTCTTCCACGCTCCCTCCACTTCTTTTCCCTCATTGCCCTTGAGGGGTGGTGAGAGATCAGGTTTCCTAAAGCAGAAAGGTTACGGCTTGCTCCTCTGCTCTCCACTTGTTCCAGGTTATCCCAGTTTGGATTTGGTTGAGGTAGCAAGTCTAGACTGTGCTTATATCCAAAGTCATAGGTGCCGGGAGGGGTCACTTCCTGGAGTGCTGGGAGCTTACACCCTCAATACTGTGCATCCTTCCGGTATTACACACACGCAGATGGGTTTTAACAAACTGAAAGGAGTTAAGAGAATGACAAAAACATATAGGTTGTGATTTATGATGGAAGTTGAAAGGAATGTTTATGTTGGCTGAACTGAGGAAAGTCTGGGGGAATGGAGCATTTCTTTATAAGTGTATGGTAGGTATAGACCCGAGAAAGCTGATTTAGGATCACCCAAATGGATATAATTGAGATTAAGAGGATGCCACCCAAGGGAGGAGCATCCAGGATGAATTTTAAGAATGATTTTGAGAGCTGAAATCTGTTCTCTTTGGATCAGCCTCTTCAATAAATGGCTGGCAGCCCTGTCCCATGAGTCATTTGAAGTGGGCAGTTTGATGACTGTACTGAGATATGGGGTTAGGGTCTTTTTATGATAGGGTATGTGGGAATATTGGGGGAAGTGTGACACCATGAGAGTAATCACGGACACTGTGGTTGTCACATTATTTCTCAGTGAGCAGAGGAACTGTGGCTTCCTCCTCTTGGTTCAGGCAACTTTAAAGCATTGTTCTCTGTTCAGGGAAGCCAGACTAGGTAAGTGTTGGACCCCTGGAATGAAACTTGTGCAAGGCAGTCCTAAAAAAAGGGCCATGCTATGTTTACCTCCTTCAGTCTTCCTATTGTCTCAACCCTGGGCATTAAAGATTTTTTTCCTCCAAAGGCTACATTTCATTACTTTTATCATATCTGATAAATAACATAGTAGCCACTGTCACCGCCATTTACTGTGTCTGCTCTGCACCCAAGATTGTCTCCCATGTTTACAATGGGTCTGTTAAGAGACTCATGACCACTTCTGATTTGTGCACGAGGAGAAGAGGCTTAGTGAAGGTGTGATTAGCCCAAGGCTGCCTATCTAGAAAGTGACAATTCTAGAATCTGAGCCCAGGACTGTCCCTCCTTTCCTTTCTGTCCCTCTCCTCCCTCCCCTCCTCCTTAAACTATAACTTTAAAACTATAGCTTTCCCTCTCCTTTCTGGCAAACTCCCTCCTCCCCTCTCCCCCCCACTCCCTAGTCACCCATTCTTCAAAGCTACTTGTGCTGTTGGTATGTGGAGAATATCTATGACATGCTGTAAAGAGACAGCTACTTTCTAAGTACAGAGATTTATATTGAATTCAGCCTAACACAGTCTGGCATGGTGCTCAAGCTGTTATAGTTTATTTTGGGCATCACTCTTTAGTCCTGACTTTACCTTTAACCCTTCCCTCATCTTGCCTCACTAAAGAGGTAAAGGTTAGACCAAGCCTCTTGCTGTTCCTCCTGTCTTACTGAACATATTTATATTATCAGTAGATACAGATTTGGTTCCAGGACACCCCCCCCCCACTCCCCCTCCTCCCCCGTGGATGTCAAAATCTGCAGATGTCAAGTCCCATAGTCCGCCCTCCATATCCATGGTTCCTCATCCGTGGATTCAGCCAACCATGGATCCTGTTTTACTGTATTTACTGAAAACAAAATCTGCATATCAGTGGACCCGCACAACTCAAACCAGTGTAGTTGAAGGGTCAATGGTACTTTGTGTGCAGAAGATAAATGAAGGAGATGGTCCTTTTGGTTTGGTCTTCCCAGGTGTTACCCTTGTCATTGATCTACTCTCTCTTGTTCTTGGGCACTTGGTTCCAGCCCAGACACATTCTTTTCTGTAGCCACTGTGTCCTTTCAAGCCTGTTCTAGCTGGCATGCACCTAGCATCTAGGAAATCGTATATCATCTGGTTCAGTGCAAAGCTTTGGTGTTAGAAACCAAACTGGATTTGAATCCTTGCTCCACTTCTTACCGCTAGGATGACTTTAGGTGAGTTAATCTGTAAGTTACAGTTTCCTCGTGGGTAAACTTGTTTTGTAGTAGTGGGCAGTTCATGGGGGTTCTGCAAAGTAATCCTCCTAAAGCTTTGGTATAGAGTAAACCCTCAGTAGATGTTGGCTGTTGTTGTAATTGTTAGCTATCAATCAGTTGATGTGTTCTTTCTCATTACCTAGGTTGTTTATTCACCACTGATCAGGTTTTTGTGCTTCCATATTCTCATTTCTCTCTGTAGCCTTTTCTTCTCTGCTTATTGTCCCCATCCTCTTAATACAAGTTCAAATTGATGGTAAACATTTCATGTCATTGTTTACATCATTTTGCCTAGATACTCTCTCCCTGAATTGAAAAACAGCATTCATAGATTCAAAGAATCACAACATTGTAGAACTGGGAGGAATCACCTCTACTATGAATTAAAATCCAGAATCATGAAACTAGTTAGTGGCAGAGTCGGGACTAGTACCCGTATGAGAAGCAATCTGGTCCAGAATTCTTTCTACACACTTTTTTCCTTACCCAAATTTCACATATATATATATGCACAATTAAAATACAGTCTGCAGCAGGTTGGGGGGTGGGGTGGGAGGAGTGGGGAGGCACTTTTATCTAGAAACTCGTTCTCCTATCACGTCTAGTCCTGGCAGGGATCTGACCTGACCTGTGAGGTGTGGAGTTGTTCTCTGGTCCTCAGGGTGCTGGTGTTAGGAATTGCCAGCCACACAGTGGAGAAGGTCTCTGTTCCTATTCAGCACAGGTCTTCATTGAGCAGATATACCCAAAAGCAGCCCTCATACTGGTGCTCTCCTCTTCACCACCCTTGTCTTTTTTCTCCTTTGTTAATCTAAACTTCATGCATCTAGTTTTTCTTTTTTAGCTTTAGCTTTTCATTAAAATCTGAAACATCCAGAAAAGTAGAAACAATAGTACAATGAACAACACCCACCCATCCCCTAGGTTCAACTGTTTTCAACATTTTGCCACATTTGCTTAAGTGATAATTTTTAAGATATTTTAAAATAATGTATTTACATGGTTTATATATACGATAAGTTTTTGCTGAATTATTTCAAAGCAGACATCATGAAATGTCACTTAAATTCTTCAACATATATCTCTGAGAAATAGGGACGTTTTCTTAGAAATCTACAACTCCACACCTAACAGTATTAGCAATTCCCTAACACCATCTATTACCCAGGCCATGTTAGTTTCGTGCAGTTGTCTCCAAAATATCTTTTATAGCTAATTTTTTAAAAACCAAGATCTAATCAAGAACCACTCCACTAAGTTTCTGTATCTTAAGTCTCTTTTAATTTGGAATAGTCCCCTACATGCACCCCACCCCTTTTTAATGGTATTAACTTTTTAAAGAGCTTGGGCCAGTTGTTCTTAGAGTTTCCCTCGTGCTGGATTTTTCTGATTCTTTCTTCCTAGTGTCTCTGTACTTCCTCCTCTCTCACCTGATCTGCAGTAAGCCGGAAATCAGATTGGAAGGCTTGATTACATTCCAGCTGAATGCTTGTGGCGGCAGCTTTTCCTGGGTGGCGCTGTGTGCCTCAGGTAGCAGCACATCACGTCCCCACTGTTCACGTGTAAGTGTGATCACCGCGTTAGGGTGCCGATAGATACCTCTGTCGTTAAGGAACATTTTCTGCCTCGCACCTGGTGAGTAACATGTGGCGCAATTCTTTGGCACCAGGAGAATGTCTGGTTTCCTGTCAGTCAGTCTTTCACCTCATGGCTTCAGCATCTATTGATGATCAGGTTGCTGTCTTATACTTAAAATAGATTTTGCATTTTGTTATGTCCATTTCAGCTTAAAAGAGCTACATTTACTCATAAGGGTTCAGTTGTAAGCTTGGATGGTCTGTTACCTGCCATGACCTTAAACTCACGAGGGGAAAACTCAGGTCTGCGATGAATTAGTTGTCAGACCCAGGGTGAGGTTGGAGGAAGAAATTGGCAGAGATGAAACTGTGCACAGTGGACAGATTTGAGGAGTAAATGCAGTCCCTACAACGTATGCACGTATTAAGAAGTGTTGGTCTTCTCTCTCGTCAAGCATGTAAGAGCAGCTTTCCTGGATGTTCTTTCAGGTTGCTGGAGAAAGGAAGGGAAGTTTGTTTTTAGCCAGAAATCAAATGTTGGACGTGGGAGGTGTATTGCCCCTGGAAGCTGGAAGATGGGAGGTGTGCAGTGGATCTAGCTTAACTGAATGCCTTTTCTGTTGGAAATTCATGCGTGTGTTTGGACTGGCTTTTTGAAACAGGCTGCAGTTTGGATTTTGGACTGATTCATGTTGTGGGGTTTCTCCAGGACTTCTGAGAGTGTGTGAGAAGTTTCTAAACTCGAAAGGCTCCTTTTTTGGCACTGCAGTATCTTTCCTATTTCGGCATCTTAAGAATCTGGGGGAACCATATAAAGATCAGAAACAAGTCTAGTCCTAAAGGCTCCCTGTGACTTGGTAATTCCAATTAGTTGAATCCTGGCCCATTCGGATGAGACCATATAAAGTGACCGTTTCCTGAATTTCCTGCTCTCTGCCTCTCATCGGCTCCTTTTTGTAGAAAGCTGGTATTTCAGGACCGCAGCCACCCGTCACGTGCTTCCAACCCTTTACTCGCAGTCATTCCTGCCCCTGTTTATTTTTGGAGAGAGCACATTTTTGCTTCTCTCCAGGAGCTATGTGGGGTCCTGCCCCCTCCGTCCATCAGGCGGCAGCCCCGGCAGGCTGTGCTGCTTTCCCACACTCGGAGACGTGACTCCAGCTTTTAAGAGGGAACATGAGGGATGCGCTGCCTAAGGGCTACCGTCACCCGCTCCTATTTCAGTCCCTCCTGGTGTTGCACATTTTAAGACTTTCTTTTTTTTTTAAAAATAAGTTTGGGTAATGTTACCTGGCAGTATATCTGCCAAAATTGGAAATCATTTTCCCAACAGATGTCTTGGAGCCATGCCTCTGAATTTCAGAAGTGGAGCAATTTAAAGAATAAACCAAACAAAAATAGAAAAAAAAAAAAAAAAAGAATAAACCAGGACTGTTGAATTCTAGGTCTAGGTCCTCTCTTCTTTCTGGCTTTTAAGATCATTTGAGCTCTATTCTCTGTCACCCATCCGGGTTTTGTTTTTTTTTTTTCCCCTCCTTCCTAACACAAAGATAGGAAACAGATTTCTTCCAGAGTCATACCTCATACAGATGGTGATGTCTTCCCAGGTGCCTGGTCAAGGAGGATTGATGGGCTCTGTAAGAAAAATACCACAACTGTCTTAGACTAAGCTTCTAGATTCAAGGATGGAGCAAGAGTCAATTCCTTTTTCTTTAACTGCCCAGGCCATTACACAGAGAACTCAGACACACAAGATTTAAGAAATAAAAAATCACATGTTCTTGTCTACTCTTGTCCTACCCACACCTGGTGGGCAAGAGAGGGAAGGAACCCTGACCCAAATGGAGGGATCCATAATGAAGGGTGACAACTTCTCAGCACTTCCTGTGAGGACTGGGCTCTGACAGTGAGCTGGGGAAGGCATTCAGGCTCCCAGGGTCCCCCAGCATCTGATCTGTCACCGCAGGCAGGGAGAACATAGCAGTGCTGGCAGCTGGTTCTAAAAGGAGCAAGAGTAGCATCTTGGTCTAGAGCGTGTCCTCTGTGTGTTTCAGACTATCCTGGGGAGAGAGCCGCGGGGCTCTTTCTGAAGCAGTGTGAACAGGTGTCCGCAGGACTCTTTCTGAAACAGTGTGAACAGGTGTCTCGATGATGTTGTCATAGCTCTTAGGGAGAACAGCCAGGCATTCAGGGGCTGGACTGTCCATGCAAAAGAACCCACCAGACCTTTTAAGTTGTATTGCGAAAAGCCAGTCATCCACTTCAAACAGATGATTTGCACCTAATTTTAAACTACTCCATTATGATCAAGTTCCATCAGCTTTCACTTCCAGCCTGCGTTGTATAGTAATAGGTGCTGAGGACCTCAGAGCCCGAGCAGTACAATGATCGGTGAACAACATCTGCTGCAGCCTGAGTGGTATGTGCTGTCCTGGCATCACTTCACCTTGTATCTGGTTGCTTCTGGAATGCTTTTCCTTTGCATTTCTGCTTATCTTTCCAATCCAGGGTCAGCTCCACTTATTCCATAGAGCCTCTGTCAGTCTCCTTGTCCTCAGCACTTCCCACTTTGGTTTGATTCTGTGTAGCCTTCAGTCACGCTTGCAGGCTGAGGCATGCTTGTCAGAGCACTGTCTGAGTGATGCCCCAGGAGAGTGTGGCCCAGTAAAAACCACCAAAGGTGATGAGAAAACTACGAAATTTAATGGAACTGCCCCATGGCTGAGGGGTTCCTCCTCAGCTTCACCTTTGGACCCTGGATGCAGCCTCCCCCTGGAAGGACTCTCAGTTCCTCCATCCCTGATACCTACCTCCCGCCTCCAGTGTGGCCTTTGCAGTTTCAAATTAAGCCCAATGTCCATCACATAGATTTCATACAGACCTGATACACTCTGAATTCTGCCTCTTCCCAGCCTCATTGGACCAGGGTATCATTTGAGGACAGGGATGATGTCTTCTCCTTTTTCTAACTCACCTGGTGTGTATAGGACAGTGCTCAGCTCCTCACATAGCAACAAAGTTGAATTCTGGGAAGGAGCTTTTGTCACTTGGTAATGGTGGTTAATTACATCTGACTCATGCAGACAGGGTATTTGTGTGTGGCCATAAGAAGACTCATAGTAGGATTATTTACCAAAAAAAAAATAAGAAATTTCTTGTCCTTGAACTCAGAATACTAAGTCATGAACATAAGGATTCCTCATCAGGAGAGACACCTCCCGCTAAACGCCCAAGCACTGCCTTGCAGAGAGCTGAGTTCTGCACTCGCACTCCCGCCGCCCCGATGCCCCAGTCTCCCAGCCGCTTCAGTGCTTTCTCCTGAGTGTGGCCCGGACTCCCAGTGGGAGCAGGGAAAGCTACTGTAACCCTGCCCGGTTTGGTGCAGAGAAGTTCTTTGTAACTCTTCCTCTCCCAGGTGATTTCAAGGAAAAGCAGCTTATGCAGTTTTTACAACATTATGTCAACTCCCGAAGTCTTCAATTATTAGTGCAAAAGCCCCTTTGACTTGGGGATAGTTGTTAAATTCTTCTGGGTGCGGAGGAGTGACTCTTCATGTAGTGGTTGTTCTGTTTTGAAGCTGCTGTCCTAATTTAGCAGCTGGCACCGTTTCACAATGGAAAGAAGAGAGAAGAAGTGTCTTTGTGTTACCTCTAGGCAGAAAGGATTCTCACTCATCCTCCCAATAGCTGTGACTTTCAGGGGTTTGTGGTTAAAGAAGATAAAGCAGATTATTTTGGATTTTAGACTCCTAGGGAACTTTATTAACCGTATGATGTCTTAGTAGTCAAAGCAATGGCTCAGGCCAGGCCCAGAGGAGTCTTTTTTTTTCCCCCTTTTTTCCAGCTGGTGTAGTATATTTTATTACATGTGTTCTAACCTTTCCAGTGATGCTGCCACTAACAGTAAAGATACAGCACTTATTACGTGCCAGGACTGCTCTGAGCACTTACCAAACAGTCACTAATTTAATCCCTCAACAGTTTAGCGGTTACTCAGAGGAGTGCATTTTGACCTAAATTTATGTCATGTATACTCCTTTTCCATGCTGCCTAATCTCTCACAATCCCTCCCCAGTTCAGTCTCTGCCCCTCCTGTCCCCTTTGTCACCCACACCCCATGGCAGAAAACAGAGGTGGGGTCAGGACACACAGGTTGAGGAACCAAAGCCACCAGGCCCCTTCCCTTCTTGTGGACTCTCCGTGGAAAAGCACCAAAGGCCCTGACACCGTGGCACCGCGGATTTCACGTGGGTTCATCCTGTCCTTCCCAACACCCAGAGCAAAGGGAAGACAGCAGAGGATCCCAGCTCTGAGAACCTCTAGTTCTGGGGCCACACAGCCTGACAGCACAGGGGCCAGGCAGGGTGCCTGAGTGAATGAAGTGGGACTAGGGGTTAGAGGCAGGCACACCTGCAGCCTGCACGCTGACACAGGGAGAAAAGATCCCACTTCTGCTCGAGAAATGTGCTCGTTCCCATTTTTGTCAAAACACCCGGCATAGCTTTCATTTCCCCGCTTCCAGTAGACATAGGAACAAAGAGAGAATTCTGTACTGAAAGAGAAACAACAGCACAACTGCCTTTGTAATGGATGTCAACTGGCACTTGACTTCAGCAGGAAGGAGACAGACAGGGCGGGTGGGGACTGTGGCAAACTGGAGTGCACGTGTCCAGCCACTGGAGGACAGTTGCTACTCAGCCGCAGCGTTACCAGAGCTTCCAGTTTTCCTAGAGAAGCCAGAAAGTCCTGTTTTGTGTGGAAATCTTACAATTTTTTAAACGTTAGTTTAAATTAAAAACTAAACATGCGGTTCCCAGTTTGTGACCTCCAAATTCAGGAATGCACATCATCACAAGATGGTCCTACCCTCGAATAAAGGAAAGTGGAATGTTACCTGCAAAAGCATGGGGAAGAAAGCTGTGGGCCAGATTGGTTTAAAACCTCCTGGAGGGGCCTGATATGGTTCAGTTCTGATCTCTAACATTTGCAAGCACGGTAAGAGCTGAACAAGACAAGGTTCTTGGTCTCTGCTTATACATAACGTTGGCTTGTGGTAGTTTGGGCTTATTCTGATTCCAGTAGTTCCTTACAGTTCCAACACTCAGTGCTGTCTGAGAAGTCTAACCTCTGAGCTTCAGTTCCAGATTCCTGGGACAGAGAACTTGACTGGTTCTGACTGGTGCAACCCTGGTTCAGTCACCTGTGTCTAAGGGAAGAGGGGTCCTGGGATGGAAGGCTTCTCCATCCAGCCTGGGGAACGGGTGAGTGTGGGTGGCAGGGACACCAAACAAGGATGCGTGGACTGGAGTTGATGGTGGGGATCTCTTCGTTCATCTCCTTTGGGTTCCGCCCTGAGAGAGACAAGCAATAGCTCATTTTCCACTTCTACATTTTTACCCTTTCTGAGAGTACAGAGCCCCATTACTCAAGTTTGTTTTCTCTAAAGTACTATTTAGGTTTCCCAGTAGCTAAGTTGGATGCAGGCTTTCCAGGACTTGGCTTCTCCTCCATCAGGCCTTTCCAACAGTTTCTGCCTCACCCCACAGAAAGGCCCCGTCTTTAGACGGAGCACGTCCTTGGCAGGCTGGGGTGCTACCAGAGAAGCAGGAAAGGAAATGCATCTTGGTGTAAAATAAAAATATCAAAAGTTAAAAGGTATTTCGACATGGTGAGGGAATGTTTTCTTAAAAAGCTGCAAGTTAGGTTTTAAGCAACAGATTGAAAGGGCACTGCAGTGATTTTAGCCCAAGAGTCTGTAGACCACATACTTCCCGCCAAATTTGGCCCACTGCTTGTTTTTGTAAAGTTTTATTGGAACACATTGCACCCAGGTGTTTACTTCTTGTCTGTGGCTATTGATTTCCCTGCAGCATCAGAGTTGAGTAACTGCAGCAGAGACTGTGTGGCCCACAAAATCAAAAATCGTTACCACCTAGCCCTTTATTAAAAAAGTCTGCCAACCTCCATTTTAGTCCATTTATCTAAGTATCTCCTCAGACTGAGAACAACAGTTATGGTTATGTGACATTCTTGGAAAAAGAAAGTTGGTATCTCAGCACTCCTAGGTGAGTGCTGGGTAATTCAAAATAGAAAGGATTTTTGCTGTTTTGTCCAATTTGAGTGATTCAGTAGATTGTGTCCCCCCCACCCCCAGCCTGGCATTTTTAGTTGAGATAGTTAGAAAAGAATTCCTGCGCTTGGGTTTCTGAATGTATCTATTGCAGGTGAATGCCTCCTGCCCAAATAACTTGAGTAGATTTTTAACACACCAGTTGAGTTTGTATCTTTGAAGCAAGCCTCTCTCTTATATTTTTATTTTATTACCTATCTGTTTATAAAAGTGATATAAATTGTGAAAAAAGAATTGGAAAAAGCACAACATCTTAAAGAAGGAAAAAGAAATTGCCATAATTCTGTCACTGGATCCCCTCTCACGTACTTATAGCTAAGTAATGCTAGATGTTATGTATTAGTGATCTTTTCACAACATCAGAAGCATATGCCTACTGTTTTGCAACATGTTTTAAAAAGTTGACATATATTGAACTTTCTCATATCCCTAAGTGTTCGTTTTTAACACAGCTTTTCATTATTGCATAGTATTTTCACGTGTATTCCATGATTTACTTAATTTCTTATCGATGTGCATTTTGGGTGTTTCCAGTTACTCAGTATATTCAGAAATGACATTATGTTTCTCTGATTATTTCCTTGGGATAAATTCTTGGGGTTAGAATTGCTGGCTCAAAAAGTATGAGCATTTCTAAGGCTTTTAGTAGACATTGCCAAATTGCCCCCCAGAAGGGTCTGAAAGCACCCAGGTTTTGTTGTAGTGTATTTTTATTCAGAAGGTTTCAGTAGGCTGAAGGTTGGTTTAGATGACCTTAACCTCAGCCCCTGTTTGCTGAACTTTGATGTTGACTGACTGTTTTGTTGGCTTCTCTTCCCTTGCAGGCTCCTCCTCCCAAGCCACCCCGGCGGCAAGGAGGCTGGGCGGACGATTCCATAAAGGCTTCCAAGTGAGTGCCAGCAGCTCACAGGGGTGGCAGGGGGTGTTGTGGGTAGTACTATGCTCCTGTGTTATTCTTTTATTTTTTATAACAGCTTTATCGAGATGTAATTCATATACCCTACAGCTCACCCATTTGAAATGTACAATTCGGTTGTTCTTAGTATATTCAGAGTTGTGCTATCATTACCACAATAACTTTTAAAACGTTTTTATTACCCCCTCCAAAGAAACCCCATACCCACTAGCAGTCACTGCCAGTGTCCCCCCAACCTCCCCAGCCCTAGGCAACCACCAGCCTGTTTTCTATCTCTGTGATTTGCCTATTCTGGACATTTCATGTAGATGGAATCATATATTATGTGGTCCTTTGTGACTTCCTTCTTTCACCTGACATAATGTTTTCAAAGTTCATCTGTAGTCTGACATTCTGTGTTCTTCTTAAAGTTACTTTCTAAACAGAATGGAATTGCCTGTTAGTTACTGCTGGATTACAAACCATTTTGGTCTTTAATCCCTTGTACTAAGTCTTAGATGAAAGGTAAACCAATATACATATATATTTACTACACCAATGGGATGGCCAAAGTTTAACTAAAGATAAACTCAGGACAGGAATTTCTTTTTCTTAAAGAAGAGACATTACTTTTGTCCAGAATTTCTTTCAGCAGTTGTTGCCTTCAAAATAATACTGTCAAAAATATTTTTCCCCCAATTTTCCACCCTTCCTCCTCCTTTCCCCTCCCCACCTCTAAACACACACACACACACACATACACACACACACACCCTTTTTTTCTCTCCTGAGTCATTTGAAAACAAGATGCAGTCATCATGATATTTTACCTCTAAATACTCCAGTATGCATCTCTAAAGATTAAGGACATTCTCCAAATAATCACCATATAATTATCAACTCTAAGAAATTTCATAATGATTTAATAATATTTAAAATATAGCCTATATTTAAATTTCCCCAGTTGTCCCCAAAATGTCTTTTGTAGTT
Organism: Hippopotamus amphibius kiboko; assembly: GCF_030028045.1. NCBI lineage: Eukaryota > Metazoa > Chordata > Mammalia > Artiodactyla > Hippopotamidae > Hippopotamus > Hippopotamus amphibius. The sequence goes on from NC_080189.1 coordinate 161,470,794, forward strand.
CCAGGATCCAGTCAGAGTTCACACATTGTGTTGGTAGTTTTGTATCTTTTTCGGGTCTTTTAGTCTCTAAAATAATTCCAGCTCCCCTTCTCCCCACTGCACCTCCACCCAATACATTGCTTTTTTTGAGGAATCCAAGTCAGTTGTCTTGTAGAATGTCTGGATTTCTCTGGTTGAGTCCTCATGGTTAGATTCAAGTTAAAGGTTTTTATCAAGAACAGATGATACTGTGTACTTTTTATTGTATCAATGGTATGGAAAGATATACTCAAATATCTCACTCCCATCCTTATTTCTTCTACCTCATTCCTATCCATCTCCTATGGGTAACTTCTTTATTAGTTTCTGGTTTATCCTTCCTATACTTCTTTTTGCAAAAAATAAGCATGTATATATAAATTTTAAAATATATCCTTATTTGTTTCTATATGTTAAGATTCAGCAAACTGTGGCATATGGGCCAGCTACCTGCTTTTGTACAATTTTTAAAGGTTACTTTCCACTTACAGTTGTTATAAAATATTGGCTATATTCCTCTGTCTGACTTATTTAACTTAGCATAATGCCCTCCAAGTCCAGCTATGTTGCTACAAATGGCAAAATTTCATTCTTTTTTTGTGACTGAGTAGTATTCCATTGTGTATAGGTATACACCACCTCTCTTCAATCCATTCACCTGTTGATGGACATTTAGGTTACTTACGTATCTTGGCAATTGTAAAGAATGCTGCTGTGAACATTAGGTTGCCTGTATCTTTTCAAATTAGTGTTTTTGTTTTTTTCAGATATATACCTAGGAGTGGAATTGCTGGGTCATATGGTAGTTCTATATTTAGTTTTTTGGGACGCCTCCATACTGTTTTCCACAGTGGCTGTACCAATTTGCATTCCCACCAACAGTGTTTGAGGGTTCCCTTTTTTCCACATCCTTGCTAATATTTGTTATGTGTGTTCTTTTTGACGATAGCCATTCTGACAGGTTTGAAGTGATATCTCGTGATTTTGATTTGCATTTCCCTGATGGTTATGATGTTAAGCATCTTTTTATGTGGCTGGTGGTCATCTGCATTTCCTCTTTAGAAAAATGTTTATTCAGTTCTTCTGCCCATTTTTTAATAAAGTTTTTTGGTTTTTCTGGTGTTGAGTTGTATGAACTATTTATATATGTTGGATATTAATCCCTTATCAGTCATATCATTTGCAAATATTTTCTCCCATTCAGTAGGTTGTCTTTTTGTTTTATTGATGGTTTCCTTTGCTCTGCAAAAGCTTTTAAGTTTAATTAGGTCCCATTTGTTTATTTTTGCTTTTATTTCCTTTACTTTAAGAGAAGATCCAAAAAAAATATTGCTGCAATTTATGTCAGACTGTTCTTCCTATGTTTTCCTCAAGGAGTTTTATAGTATCCGGTCTTACATTTAGGTCTTTAACCCGTTTTGAGTTTATTTTTGTATATGGTGTTAGAGAATGTTGTAATTTCATTCTTTTACACGTAGCTGTCTAGTTTTCCCAGCACGACTTGTTGAAGAGATTTTTTCTCCATCATATATTCTTGCCTCCTTTGTTGTAGATCATTTGACCGTAAGTGCACAGCCACCTGTTTTTATAGATCACGTTTTATTGGAACACAACTACACTCTATTTATTTATTTTTAATTGAAGTATAGTTGATTTACAGTGTTGTGTTAATCACTGCTGTACAGCAAAGTGACTCAGTTATACATATATATATACATTCTTTTTCTTAATCTTTTCCATAATGGTTTATCATAGAATATTGAACATAGTTTCCTGTGCTATACAGTAGGACCTTGTTGTTTATCCATTCTATGTATAATAGTTTGCATCTTCTAATCCCAAGCTCCCAATCCATCCCTCTCCCATCCCCCCTCCCCCTTGGCAACCACAAGTCTATTCTCTGTGTCCATGATTCTGTTTCTGTTTCATAGATAGATTTGTGTCATAACTTAGATGCCACATATAAATGATGTCATATGGTATTTGTTTTTCTCTTTCTGACTTACTCCAACTCAGTATGATAATCTCTAGTTGCATCCATGTTGCTGCAAATGGCATTATTTTGTTCTTTTTTATGGCTGAGTAGTATTTCATTGTATACATATACCACATCTTTAGCCATTCATCTGTTGATGGACGTTTAGGTTATTTCCATGTCTTGGCTATTGTGAATAGTGCTGCTATGAATATAGGGGGTGTATGTATCTTTTTAAACTATAGTTTTGTCTGGATATATGCTCAGGAGTGGGATTGCTGGATCATATGGTAATTCTGTTATCTGAGGAACCTCCATAATATTTTCCACAGTGACTGCATCAACTTACATTCCCACCAAGAGTGTAGGAAGGTTCCCTTTTCCCCACACCCTCTCCAGCATTCATTATTTGTACACTTTTTAATGATGGCTGTTCTAACTGGCGTCTGGTGATACTTCATTGTAGTTTCAATTTTCATTTCTCTAATAATCAGCGATGTTGAGCATCTTTTCATGTGCCTATTGGCCATCTGTATTTCTTCTTTGGAGAAATATCTCTATGTCTTCTGTCCATTTTTCTATCGGGTGGTTTGCTTTTTGTTATTGAGTTGTATGGGCTGTTTATGTACAGTATTTTGGAAATTAAGCCCTTGTCAGTCACATTGTTTGCAAACATTTTCTCCCATTCTGTAGGTTGTTTTTTCATTTTGTTTATGGTTTCTTTTGCTGTACAAAAGCTTGTAAGTTTGATTAGGGTCCCATTTGTTTATTTTCATTTTTTATTTCTATTGCCTTGGGAAACTGACCTAAGAAAACATTGGTACGTAAATCTACATTTTAAAATTTAGATCTCTGATCCATGTGGAATTAATTCCAGTATACAGTATGAGGTGCAGATCCAGTTTTATCTTTTTTTCTAAATGACTGTTGTCCCAGCACCATATATTTGAAAATCCATTTTCCCCAGTGAATTTAGAAGCCACCTTCACCAATAGTGTACATCCGTGTATGTGCTTGGGTCTGCTTTTGGACTCGTTATTCTGTTCCAGTGGTCTTTGTGTGTATCTGTATGCCATTAAGTACCACACTGTTCCTGTGCTGAACATAGCACTGCTTTTTCACGTTACCCAAGAACAATAGGTGACTTTGGAATATGCTATTGAGAAGCTCATAGAGGATCTCCATTTTTCTGAATTATTCGGGGATTCTAGTGTTTGTATTATCTGGAATTTATTTTGAAATATGGAAATAAGACAAATCCTATATCTGCTTCTTAGAGAAAAAAAGAGAATCTCAAGAAAATTCAAGAGAATCTTAATTCCTCGATAAACATGTTAAAGATTTTTCCAGATCAGGTCAGTCTCCCCTGGGAGGGAAGTGCTATTCCGTTTCCCGTGTTACTTTCCAAGGGTTCCCTTGCCTGGCTCCTCGGTCGGCGGCCCGGTCCTGCCCCCTCATGTTGGCGTGCCCAGGGCTCATCCTCCAGCCGCCTCTCCTCTGTCCATGACGCTCACCCTCGGCGTGATCTCCATCCCGTCTTGGGCATTTTCCTGTCACCTGCACGCTGATGACCCCAGAGTTTGTATCTCCAGCCCGGTCCTTCCCGCGAGCATCTCGCTGTCCACGTGACCTTTCCATCTGCATGTGCAACACACTCCTCACACATCCAAATCGGTCCTCTTCGTTCCCACCCCTTCCGCCCCTCCTCTAACCTGCACCTCCCCAGTCCCCTCAGGTCTCCATAAATGGACTCCACCTTCCCTGTCACTCATACTCTGAACTTAGGGATCATCCTGGACTCCTCCGTTTCCACTCAGGTTCAGTCCATCAGCAAACTGTCTTCAGTCTACGGTTGAAATACACCTGTTGTCCTTGCTGCCAGGGCTGCAGCCAGTGTCATTTTTGGCACTGACTGGAGCCAGGCCCTCCTGACTGGCCTCCCCCTTTACCTGCGCCTCCCTCCGTCTTATCTGTGAGAGCCGAAGTGACCTCTTTAAAACATAGGTGAGATCAATTCATGTTTGTCTGCTCAGAACCTTCCAGGAGCATCCCCTCCCCCCACCCCCCCACCCCAAAGTAAATCCCACAGTCTTTACCATGGCTTCACAGGCTCCACCTGAGCTTGCTTTATATAGAGTAGCACCCCTCGTCACTCTGTGTTCCCCTTCTCCTCTATATGTGTCACCACCTTACATATATCCGTGCACACGTGTGTGCACATACACGTATTGCCTTTTGCTCTCTGCTGTCATGTAAGGTCCATGAGAGGAGACACCCCCTTGTCCACATACCCCAGTACCTCAGACAGTGCCAGTGCATAATAAGCACTCAGCGACTATTTATTAAACACCTGAACGATCAGATCAGTAGTTTTGGTTGGTCATTTGCTGTATTGGTATGGGACGTGGAGCTCTGGAGGGCTGGGAGACCGTTGGGGGATGATGCTCTAAAGAGCCTCAACTGGGGCAGTGGAGTGAGTATGGGCAGGAGAGGCGATTTGGAGACATTTTGGAGGTAGAGTTAATAGAAGTGCCATTGGTTGGATGCAGGGCAGAGGGCAGAGTTGAAGGTCCACGGCAAGGTGCCTGACTTTAGTGACTGGTTGCGTAGTGGTGCCTTCAAGTGGGGAAGGTGGGAAGAGAGACCTGACTTTGGGGCGGGGCGGTGGCGGTCCATGGAGATCATTTCTGCAGTGCGGGAGTCTAGAGAGATCAAAAAAAAGTTACAGTTTGAGCCATCTGTACAAATAGGAGGCAAGGACAGAGCCTTGGATTTGGCTGTTTGGAGGTTACCAGGGACCTTTGAGGAACTGATTACAGTGATTTGTGTTGGGGCAAAAGCCAATTACAGTAGGCAGAAGAGAAAGGTGGAGGTGAGGGAATGGGTACAGCGGTACTGGCTCTTACACTAAAAAGGAAAGGAAAGAGGTGGGGCAGTATTTGGAAGGGGGAGTCTGGTGTGTGTAATGCCTGAGAGAAGAGTGTTTACAGATGAGATAGCAGGGTGTGAAGGAGTAGGATCCTGCAAGGGTAGGATAAGACTTTCTAAGAGAGACTAATTAACCTTGGACAGGAAGAGGCAGAACGTTTTTCCTCCAGGGCAGGAGGGAGCTTGGAAAGGCTGGTAAGTTATCAAAAAAAGGCTGAAGGGAGTAGGGAATTGGGGGAATTTCACTTGAATTGGCCTCTCTTTTTTCTTCTTTTTTCAAAGTAGGAAGGCAAACTGAGTGTTGAACTTGTTGGAGCAAAGGAGAGCTGGTATCTGTAGACAAGTAGAACAGATGCGAAACAGAAAGAGGAAAGGGGGCCAACTAGCGTTAGCGGTAAGAGAGGCGATTGTTGGGCAGCACTGGGGGTCTGCTCCATGAAGGCTGGAAAACAGGAGCTCCTGCTATTTGCAGGCGCCTCAGGGAAGCTCTGAGCTTTGATTCCAATTAGGGAGATGAGGCGTCTTCTTTCACAAAAGTCAGGATGGGCACAAGGAGCACACTGTATGTGAGAAACTAACGGAGTGGCCAACCCTGGTGTTGTGACGTCAGAGGAGAGTAATCACCATGGTTGGGGAGCCCCTCGCAGAGGAGATGGGGGTCAAGCTGGGGGAGTTTTGATGGGCAGAGAGCACTGTGAGGAGAGCATTTTGGTTCGGGATTGGTGTAGGCATAAGTGTTGGGAGTGGGGAGCAGTAACCCTATTGTCAGTCTGGTTAGAGCAGAAAATTCACACTAAAAATATCGTTCTTACCTTACATTCTTTTGGGATGGTAATAGAGGTACTGTGCTAGATACCTGTCTGAGCCAGTTCGGGCTGCTATAACAATATCATAGAAAGGGTGGTTTAAACACCAAACATTTATTTCTTGCAGTCCTGGAGGCTAGAAATCTAGAGGCTGGGTTCATGTGGCCTTCCTTGGTGTGTGCACACGGAGATCTTCTGTCCATTGTGTGAGAACACTAATCCCATCATGGGGGTTCCACCCTCATGACCTCATCTAATCATAATTAGTTCCCAAAGGCCCCACGTTCAAACACCGTTGCATTGGGGATTAGGGTTTCAACATATGAATTTGGGGGAGCCACAGATGTTCAGTCCATAGCTGCACCTTATATGTGCATTACACCAACCTTATTGGATAGGTTCTAGTTTTTGAGGTAGGTACCACTCTATAAGGGAGGGAGGTAGGCTTATGGAGGTCTACATTGTTGCCAGTGGGAAGTAGGAGCGCTGTTTACACATCTGCCTGAGGAGCCCACAGCCAGGAATGTGAGTTTCTGGAATACCTTTGTTTTGTTTGTATAACACTGCCCAAGATAGCACAGCGTGTGTCACCCAGCTTACTGGCTAGAGCCTCTGGCTACTGGAACCCGGACACTCACCCCTGAGCCACAGGAAAGGGCTGTTCTCAGGAATGGCCTGGGACCTGGGATCACTACCTGTCTCCTCTCCTCTCCATAGCCGTGCCAAAGATTCCATCTTGGAACCAGGCTGGCCTTGGCTCCGAAGTTGTCCGAGGTGGGGCACTTGTAGTTGGTGGGGAATAGAGCTGAATGAGAGTCAACCAGACTCGAGAAAAAGAGGAAGGAAAGATAGTCTGATTAAGTTTTGTCTCAAAGTGTCTGTTTTTGGGTTTGTCCCTGCATTGATCTGCAAGGGAATGAGGCAAGTAATGGCCCCTCGGGGACTTTCAGGACTTTGCTCTCAATGTCACCCGTCATTTTCAATCACCCTCTCCCTCCCAGCCATTAATTTTGGCCCAGGATCATGGGGACTTGTCCATCTATCACTCCTAATTGACACTAAATGATCTGTCAGTTTATTGATGAACAGCAGGAGTGGAATTGTCACAATATATTTTACTTTCTAACAACTCCTCCTGACAATTTTACCTTGTCCATCTCACTCTCCTCACATAAATCTCCATTGGCCGCTCATTCCTTCTCGTGGGCTGTTCTGGTGCCAGCCACTTCCACACCATCTGCACGCGTCAAGGACATCAAGATGGCGGTAGAACAGCCGCGTGCTGGTCCTGAGGTTGCCCCCTTCCCTCCTCCTTCTCTCTTTCCCTCTCCCTTTTTTTTTTTAATGGCATAGATGTTCCAAGAATACTAAAGGCCTTCTGTCCTGTCCCTCTGTGTCATTGCCATACCAGAGTCTCTACCTTCTTGTTAGCAGCAAGTAGTTAATTCTTATTAGGCTACAAAAGTGCGGCAGGCAAAAATTCAGAGCTGCCAGGCTCCTTGATCTGTAAACACAGTTGCTCACACATGTTTTGTCCTCTTTAAAGCAGCTCTGTTATAGGCTGTCCATCCCCATAGAAGTCAGTTTCTTAGAAAGATGTCACAGAGGGTAGGTTAACCAGAGCTTGCCCACTGGTGTGCCGTGTGTGCACTGTGGGTGCTGGTGTGCCAAGATGTGGGTGCTCTGTCCTTGGACCTTTTGGGCCAGGCTTAGAGCTGCCAAGGCCTCTAGGCTGTCACTGGCAGCCACAAGCAGTCGCATCCATCCACCCACCCCAGTTTCTCGTTCAGCTGTTGTTTTTAAGCACCCTAACTCCTGAAAAAGATGGGGAAGTGCTGGGTTAGATACATATAAGGACATATAGCTATTTCATCTTAAGAAGGTGTACCTATGGGTGTGAAAAACCCTTTATCCTTAATGAGGCCAAGGATGAGTAGAGGAGCTTGACAACATATTAAAATGTCATTGCCCTCCTCCCTCCTTCCTTTCCTGCTGAAGATAATTTTTGTTAACTGATAGGGACTGTTTTTGTTTATTAACCATCATTCCATTATCATGCCTATCAAAATTAATAATGATTCCTTAATGTCATCTGATAGCCAGATCATATTCAAGTACTTCCATTGTCTCAGAGATGTCTTTTTATAGTTGATGATAAAAAGGGCAAATCAAGGTCCTCACCTGTACTTAATCATTAGATGTCTCTCATTCTGCAGCCCTCCCCGCCCCACACCCACCTCTTTTTTCTTCCCTGCCACTGATTTTTTTTTTTTTTGAGAAACTTGTCCTGTAGAGTGTCCCACATTCTGGATTTGGCCTGTTGATTCCTAGTCATGGTGTCTGACTTGTTCCTCTGACCCCCATGTTACCTGTGAAGCTGGGAGTTAGATCTAGATCAGCTGGTGGTACTTTGGAGGTGGTGCTGTGTGCATCCCGCTGCAGCACATCCACAGACACAGGTGTCCAGGGTTCCACTTGAAGTGAAGCTGTGATTGATCCTTGGGGTCAGGGGTGTGGCCCCCATGTTACATTCCTGCCAGACTCCTGCCTCCTGGTCAAAGTGTCCATTGATGATTGTTGCCTGGAGCCATGATTTCACTAAAGGGTGTCACATGGTAATTTCCTAATTTTTACGTATTAACAGAAATTCTTCGATAAAGAACTTTCTCTCCAACTATTTGGTTGCCTGAAATACAATTTATCATACCTGTCATCCTGCCTTGTTCCCCCTCCAGTCTTTTCATTTTGAAAAATTTCAAACGTATAGAAAAGTTGCAAGAAATAGTACAACAAAGCATCCTCCCCATTGTTAATGTTTCACTGCACGTGGCTCTGCCCTCATTCTCTTTTTTTCGTTTTTATTTTTTCTGAACAGTTTCAAAGCTGTAGCTGCCTTAGCATTTGCATTACTTAACTAGTAAATAGTTACTTTGCAAGAGATTTTTGTCAATATTGTTTGCTTCTGGGTCTGCAGTACTTGACACATATGTCCTCCGTACATATTTGATCATTGAGTGACTTCTGGACATTTCTTACAGAGCTCCAGTAATTAAAAAGGGACCAGGTATCCCTGAGTCCTTGACCTTCACATTTTCATCGCTAAATAAGATTTTGTTTAGGAGTATTGAGAATTTACTTTCCACATGCTGCTCTGAGCCACAAAGATCCCAGAATTTGTATGACATGGCAGGGGTCCTGGGCACCATGGGTGAGCAGTTATTTCGTTCTCAGCGAGGTTGGTCAGACATCAGAGATGAGTATCCAGTACTGGATGAAGTCAGATGAGGCGGTTACATGCAAGATGGTTGAGAAGGGCAGGTCTTGGGTAGTGCATCCTTTCCCCGTGGCCGTGGCGCCGTGCCCCTGTTTCTGTGGCTTTTGGAGACGCGCATGCATGTGTGCTTTTCTTCCACGTGGCTTCCAAGATGCAACAGGTTCAAAAAGTGTGGCTTCAGGGCCAGAGCAACAACATATCTTTTTAATATACACTTTACATTTGTTTGTTCTGTGGGGCTCCCCATAGAGGAATTTCTTGCTTCGCTCTCAAGTTATGTTCAGAGCCTGGATGGGAAGATGGTAGAGGAAGATCTAGATAATTTTTTACTTTAATGAACTTAGAGAATTCACAGGGTTTTTAAAAATTTTTGTTTCTGTTTTTTAGAAAATTGGAATTTAATTGCGTTGTTTATTGCCCTAAATCATTTACATTCAGTAGGATTTGCAGATGAAATAAATAATAGCAAAACGTTGTATAATTGAAATAACCAGTGAAAAATAAGTGTCCTCATGAAGTAGGGAAAGTGTGTGATTTGTTGAGCTCATTCTAATCTTACTCCCTTCCTGTCTTCAAATACTGGTGTTGTGCTGGTAGCTGTTAAGTAGGGAGGAGTGAGAAGAAGGGTTAGATGATGGCAGGACTCAGCTGAGCTGTCCTTTCCTACTCAGCCCTGAAGTGTGCACAGCTGTGAGGTTGCTTACTGCACGTCACCTTCACAGTGAGCATTTGTTCGTTCCGTGGACATGTGGACGGAGCGCTACCCCTTGGTCAGTACGTGCCCCCCAAAATTCAAAAAATAAAAAAGGCTGGGATATGAAATGGAAGTTTCTCTCCGGTTCTTGTTCTCCCCAGGCACCCAGATTCCCTTCCTGGAGGCAACCACTGTTCACCAGTTTTTTTTTGAGTTTCCTCCCAAAGATACTCTATGCATTTACAAAAAATATAGGTTAATGTATTCTTTTACTCCCCCCCTGCCCCCCCCGTAAATGGTAGGTAGCATATCCGTTCTGCATTTTTCTTTTATCATATTACAGTATTTCTTGGTGATCTTTCTGAATCTCAATACAGAGTAGAATTGCCTCATTTTTAAGGGCTGCGTAGCACTCCAGATTTTCCTATCTCAATGAAAGTAATCATGAGCAGACAATAGATGTGATATTGGTATATTCCCAGGCTGTAAAAGGAGACTTGCAGTATTTATTCATGTAATAGCCATAACATGACTCTTTGGAAAGTATCATAAAGGCTTCAGATATGGTTCATATAGATTCCATAGGCTAGGGAGGAAATAGGAACCATAACCTTTTTTCCACTGAGAACTGGGGGAGGGGCATTTTCATGCATTTCCATTTGGGTGGATAAAAGTGATGTTCTACATTATATTCATTGCAATTTAGGGCCCAGGATGGCTTGTCTAGTGTCACAAAACCAATTTATTTATGCAAATGACTAAATATGAAATAATTGGAATCTTGCAATTCTGTCAGGCGCCTCCCAATTGAAGGTGATAGCAGCAGTCTGTTCCCGTTAGCGCCGTGTGGAGTAGCATTTGGATACTTCGCTTCCCACTCTGAAAAGTGGAGCAGTCTTCCTGACAAGTGGCCCTGGTCAGTCCCTCCCTGGAGCAGAGGTGGGCACCTGATGCCCAGGGAGATGAGGAGGGGCGCATGCAGTGACTTGAGGGGAACTTGTAGCCTATGCGCGTGCACCAGGGAGAGGACAGCTGAGGCCCGAGGCTACACAGCACACAGCAGCTGTGTTTCTAGGGCTGAAGTCAGCAGTACTGCTTCCCAGTTGTCTGTGGGGAGGCCTATAGGAGGGGCTGCCAAAGACTGCCGAGTACAGGCCCCAATCCCTACCTCATGCAGAGCCCGCTCCCAGCTTCCCTGCCAGCCTTCTGCTTTTCTTGACCAGTTAAGCTACCCTTGAGTTTTATTTTTGTGATTGAGAACCACTAGTGGTTCTAGAATGAGTTCATAGCATGTCCTGTGAAGGCTTTGACTTTTGGCCCTTTGCAGTGTGTAGTTTTGCAGAAGTGCAGATTCTCCTGTGACTGGAGCTGGTCCTTTCTGGGAACCAGCGGTAGGATTGTAAAGGAGGAGGGTCTCCGAGGGTCAGGAAGGAACTGACAGGTCCACAGAAGCATCCTTTAAATGGCACTAGCCAAAAAGCACAGCGTCCTGTGGAATATTCCTTTGTCTCTCTGAATTATCCCTTAGCGTGGAGGTCTTGAAACTAGAAGATTCTGTGTAATCTCCTGTCAAATTCTGATGTCTCTGCAAGTGCTGGTCTGGAGTCTGCCTTGAACCCCCTCCATTGCTGGGAAATTCAATGGATACATTTATATTTTTTATAAAGTCTTTTTTAGTTGTACAAACAAACCAAGGACACTTTAATGATATAAAAATTCAAACAAGAGACAAAACTAAGTTTGAAACTACCATCTCCTCCAATCCTAGTCATCTCTCTAGAAGTAACCACTTGTAACTGTTCATTGGTATCTTTTACCAACAATAGGTATATATTTTTACACAATAGATACACTTACAGAAATATATTTATGTAGTTGTCCCTCAGTATCCAAGGTGGGTTGGTTCTAGGACCCCCACAGATGCTCAAGTCCCTTATAGAAATGGTGTGGTATCTGCATATAACCTACACACATCCTCCTGAATACTTTAAATCATCTCTGGATTACTTATTATACTTAATACAAAGTAAGTACTATGTAAATAGTTGTAAGTACAATGTAAATGCTATGTAAAGAGTTGCCAGAATGTGGCAAATGAGTTTTGCTTTTTGAGATTTTTTTTTTTTTCCAAATATTTTCAATCCATGATCAGTTGGATGCACAGATGCAGAACCCATGGATATGGAGGGAGGACTCTATGTGTGTGTGTGTGTGTGTGTGTGTGTGTGTGTGTGTGTGTGTGTGTGTGTGTGTGTGTACACGTGCACACAGCCTGCCCCCTGCGATGTTTCTTAAGCAGCTCATCTTTAGGAAATTTGCAGCTCCATCCTGATCCAGATTCTGTCTTCTGGGGCCATGTTGCAGAACCGTATGTGGACAGCCCACGTCTTGCCCAGCCCTCTTGTTGTATGAATAGGGAAACACACACACACACACACCATTTATTGTGGCTTTTGTGCCGAGTGCTGTGCTAAGCACAGTTGTCTTACTTTATCCTCAAAACACCCCCATGAGGTAGGTGGTGTTATTATCCCCACTAACAGATGAGGAAACAAGTTCAGAAAGGCTAACTAACCTGCTCACACTCACACAGCTAGTAAGTAGCCAGCAGGATCTGAACGCAGGTGAGTCTGACCGCGGGGTCATGTTCTTGTTCCCTGAGTCTCGCCACCTTCCGTTTTGTGCCCTTGACCCCTGGTATAGTGCCTTTGCACTGGGCGGAGCCTCAGCAGATCTTCCCAAGGGCCATCTTGTTCCCCTGTGGGCGGAGCAGCAGGGGGTGAACGCATGACCTCGGGCTCAGCTTCCCTGGCCACCTCCCTGCAGAGCTGGCTCCGGGCAGCCAGCCTCGTGAGCCGAGGGGAAGGTGAGCATGAAGGACGCAGCCTGCGTGCTGGGGCACAAGCCAAGGCCATGCCAGTCCCGCCGTTCAAAGGCCTAATTAGGCTCGTCATTAAGTTCAATTAGGCGTCGGAAACGCTCGTTCCTTCTAAGCCTGCTGTGCCCTCCAAGACCTGGACCCACTCCCAGGCAGTCAGCGTGGGAGCCGGTTCTAGTTACAGGTTTCGTCCGTGACTCCTTCCGAGGCCAAGGGCAGAGCTGTCCCAGAGGCGCTCAGCTCAGAGGCAGGAGCTCCAAATGCACATGAGATGCAGCCAGGCATCCGTCTCGGATGCCATTCCTGAGCCCATCTCCGGTCACCCTCCTTCCTTGGGGCCACCCCTTCCCCATGCACGTGTTAAGAGTCAGGACATCTGCCTGTGTGCTAGTCCCATCTGCCACCCACCTGCCCTGTGACCTTGGCACAGGTCGTGTGAACTCTTTGGGTCAGGGTTCCCAAGGGGTTTGGACTAGGTGATCTCACAGTTCCCCTTGCAGCTGTAGGATATCACAATTCTGGGAAATCATAGATGTTCAAGCCCTGTGTACCCAGGATTTCTTTCCACTGAGCACTGACGAGGAGAGAGAGGAGGGGAGGTCCATGGTCACCTGATGCCGCTAGCTCAGCACTCTTGGGCTCTGTCTCTTCAGCCTTAGAACTGAGTGGTCTCAAAGGCCCTGCACAACTCAGAAAGAGTGTTTGCCCTTCTGAACTGTGCTTTCTAGACAGCTGCTTGAAACTAGCCATTTTGGTCCATGAATCATGGCCTTGAAGTGAAGCAGTCGACAAACTCCAAGGTGAGGCAGGTCTCCCAGGCACGGGGCCAGTGGAGGAGGCATAGATGTGCCCCAGTGTGTTTGGAGTGAGAAGAGCGGGAGGACGGAAACCCTGGGTTTGCCTGGAGAAGTAAAGGAAGTAGATGGACAAGGTAAGAGAAGGGCCCTCATGCAGGGCCTTAAATTGCAAGCATATGCTTTACAATGTCAGAAACGGAGCCACTGACATGTTGCCAGGTGTGTACCAGTGGTGCAAGGGACACATTATCACACCTCTTCTGAACGCCTTTTTGATGTGACACGATCTCGGGGTGTCCGCAGGCGTAAAAAGACATCCATTTCTCTCAGTGTAGAGGCCTCCTCTTAAGGGTTGTGTCAGCTCCACTCTGTATAGCGGACAAGCTCTTCTCTTTCTAGGCTGGAAGGAGTTGTGGAGAGGCCTGCTCAGCTTTTCCCCTGAGTTTGACACCTTTTTATCTGGCAGATTTTGGTGATGTCACTCATCCGTTTCCTGGGAATTGTTCTCCTCTTGTATCCATTTCAAATCATTGCTTCCTCTTATGAGACTGTATATTGAGGTTACCTAATTATTATGATTACATGAGGTTGGTTTTTCCATAGGATGTGTGTTCCTCCTTGCCTAGAGTGACTGCTCATTTGCCACTAGTTGTGCCATATTAGGTTGAATTCATCTGCAGACAGCAGAGAACCCCATCAACAGAGACCTAAACGGAAAGAGGTTTGTCTCAGAAAATAGAAGGTCGAGCGCTCTGTGGTCCAGGGCTGCTGTGGCAGCTGCACGTTGACAGCAGGGACGGAACGCTTCCCGTCATCCTGCCCGCCACCCTTAGCATGCGCCACTTGGTCATCATGCTCGTGCCTCGTGGTTGTGCGATGGCCGCTGTACCTCCAGGCCTCGTGTCTGTTTTCCAGGCAGGAAGAATGGAGGATGACATGCAGCTGAAGGTGAAGGGCTCTTTCTTAGCAAGAATTTGTCTGGTTCTTGTGTGGGGGCAGGATGTGCTTTCCAGGAACTGCTGCATCTTTCTCATTGATCAGAAGTGTGGGGTATGCTCAGTGCGAGAGAGGCTGGGGAATGGAATATTTTTAGCTGGGCTCATTGCCGGCCCAAGCAAAATTGGGGTTTGAACCGAGAGGAAGGGGGCATGACTTCTGGATCGGTACCACATTGTTTTCTGTGGTCAACCCCATCAGGCTGAGCTACAGAAGTCACTGGACGAGACCGTCCCGCTGGGTCAGGTGTGCTAAGGAACATAAAAACAGTCTCACCTAGTTCTGGAAGCTTCTCAGATGAGAGGAATCCTTTGGAAAGGACTTGAAAGCCAGAAAAAAGTCGCTTTTTAGACAGGGATAAACAAAAGTGGCCGAAGGGAAGGAAGGGAACCAAGAGGCAGAAAAAGTAAAAGCAGGAGATGGCTGGCACGAGAGAGGTGCACACTGAGAGGCTGCAGGGTGAGCATGGTGGCTGAGTTGATGTTGTGGGAAGCGGTGGGCAGCCGGCGGAGAGGCTCTGGGCGCTGGGCAAGTTAGTTCTTGTGTGGGCGGGTGGGGGGGGTGTCGATGGGCGGCGGCCGGCCCAGTGGGAGGGTGCGTCTGCAGGGCGGGCTGCTGGGCATGTCGGCCGAGGGGTCCAGGCAGGTTCAGCCAGAGGCAGCAGGAAGGTGGGAAGCAGGGGAGCGGAGGGTCTAGAGGCGCAAAGTGTGACGCACACCTGGCCGGCACCCAGCTCTGGGCAGGGATTCACTTACAGGGTTGGGGAGGAGGAAGACAGCATCCTGAGCCAGGATTAGCAGCACAGGGAGTAGAGACTGGAGTGACAATAGTAATAGTAATAGTAAGAATAATAGTGGCAGCAGCAGTGACTGGTCACTCTACTGTGCTGAATGTTTTGTGTGAATTAATTTATTTGATTCTAACCACAACCCTGTGAAGCAAAATGTGGTATTATCACCAGTTTTGCAGAGTTTAGGTGACTTTTCAAGAGCACACAGCCGGTGAACGGTGACACCCTGATTTGAACCCTCTGACCCCAGAGCCCGTAACCAGCGCCAGCTGAGCCTGGGACCTTGCGTCCTCCCAGACCTGGAGAAGAGACGGCTGATTTCTCAGGGGCCCTGTTGGGAGGTTCGGAGGGTCAGCAGGTCCAAACAGATACCCTCTTTCCAACTGCTTAGAGGGAAAGGAAGTAGAAAGGAGTCCTAGTGAGGGGGGAGAAGGCAGCCGGGCAGGTCAAGAGTGGGTGGACTGTTTAGAAGAGGAGTGGAGAGGGAAGGTAAAGGTTCTCTAGGAAGTCGGGAGAGTGGTGGCAGGTTATGACAAGAGAAGGGAGGACCAAGGAGGAAAATGCCTTACATTCTTAAGTAGGAAGAGAGTTTGTGTTAACCTTGTTATCTCTAGAAATGACTGAATAAGGGGAAAGGGCTTCTCCCCGCTCCTTTCCCTCTTCCTTCCTTCCTCCCCTTCCCTCTGTGGGCAGTTTGGTTTGTTTGTTTCTCCACGACGTTGACTTTGGGGTCTCCAAACCAGCACGTTACAGTGATTGCAGTTTTAGGGCTGGATAAGCCAGTTGTGGGAAAGCGGTGGCTCAGGAGGTGTTAGAATAGGAGATGGTGTTAATGGGAGCAGATGGGGACGGGGGCCAGGGTCTGGAGAGGCCAGGGTCACTGTCATTCACAGAGCCAGGGAGGGACCTGAGAGGTCGTGGAATGTGGCCCCTTCGGTTCAGAGGTGGAGAAGATGAGGCGTGGGGCGGTTAAGTGGCTCAGGTATAGAATCTTAAGAGTTAGACAAGCCCTCAGGTGTCACCTTGCCCTGCCGCCCAAGGTCATACAGCTAATTAGTGTCATCGAATGTGCCCTTCATTCTGCAGCCATGTCACCCTCCAACCTTGAGAGCTGCACGCATTTGTATCAAGTTCATGAAAAGGCCGTGCATCACACTATTTGTGCAACAGCGAGTCTGTGAGAATAAAACTCTTTTCTGCAGTCCTCCGGGACCCTCGCAGAAATGAGATGTTGATCATATGAAGCAATCTTATGGAACAAAAAAGCTTTCAAGGAAAGAAGTTGTGTCCCCTGAGCCAGCCAGTCTGCTCAGGGGTAGGCACAGCTTCGCAGAGCGAGCGGCTAAAAGCCAGCAGCGAGTGACTAGGGACGCCAGCCATTGGTTACAATTCTCAGGATGTAAATGATCACCTTGTTCTCCCTTTGATGGACTCAGTCTCTCAAAAATAAAATGCATCTGTGAACGTCAAACTTGCCTCTTTCCTTTTCTTTTTAGCCTTTTATTGAGAAGTAACTAAAAGCAGTTTTAGCTGTAGAAGCCACAGCCCAGGCAGACGTAGGTATAAATATGCACACGAGAGAAAGCACCCCTCATATAATCTAGGTTTTTTTTTGGTCTCGTGGGTCTGCTGGTGGTTTTACTTTTTGTCCCATCCGCCCTCACCACAGCTGGTTACTGGGGGCTATGCTGGTTTCTCCTGGTTTCACAGTGGTCATTGCACAAGAGGCCATGTTTAGAAGTGCCAGGGTGTTAAGGGAGTCCCCAGGGTGGGTCCTGAGCCTTCCAGGAGGCTGTCCCACACGATGCCCTGCCCGGCCCTGGGGGCCTTGCACGCTGACAGCTGGAGGGGGGTCACCTCTAACGGTAGGCGCCACCTTCCCTTTGAGTGGCTTATCACTTGGGCGAGTTTCAATGTAATTGTGGGCTTTTGGGGGACCACGGGATGTAAAAAAAGGGCAGAGGAAACAATGGGTAAATGTCTGGAAGGAAATCTTTATTACAGCGAAGAACGTTCTCTCCAGGAATAGAAAAGACCCAACCCATTCAGTGTAAATCTACTGTACTTCAGTTTTTTAAAAATGGACTGAAATAAAGGTTTTCAGAAACACTGATAAAAGTTCGCCCCCTGACTTGTGGAGCTATGATGTCCGCTTGTTTCGGTCACCACATCCTATGTAGTTGCACTCTCCGTCCTTATGGCCACATTTCCCAGAGACTGGCCCTGAGTCACAAAGTTACTGTCTCTCCCATCAGTTTTCGGCCCCTCTGATCATATCAGTGGGAAAGTCTCAGTTTGCATCTAGTATTTCCTTAACACCTTTCTAACCTTGCTAATCTACCTTTTTAACAAAGAGGGAATACACTCAGACTTTTGGCAAATAGCAATATGTAGCTATAATAAGATAAATTTTGTGTTTTATTTAAACTCTATTATTAGTTTTTTATAATTACCTTCTCTATGGCTGGTGATGCTAAATTTCCATTGAGAATATAAAGTTTTCTTTTAAATAAATTTATTAAAGTGAAAGTAAGGAATCAACTTAAAGAAATATAATCAACTTAAAGAAAATCAACTTAAAAAGCATATCAACTTAAAGAAAATATAAAGTAGATGCAGAAAGTACACAGTTACAGCAAAATTCATGAAAGTGGAATTTGAAAATGGCAGACATTTGGGCAACACTGTCCGGTAGCACTTCTTCCCAGAGGCTTTTCCTCCCCATCCTTCCCCAGCAGGAAGGATAACAGAACTTCTTCCACTTTACCCTCCGTGCTGCTTTTATATCGCAGGATGTGTGGTGAGTTGCCTGTTGTTCATTGCAGCCTCTCTAGATTGTCTTAGTAACTTGAAGGGAAAAAAAGGGACCCAGTGAAAATTTCTAGCCCCATAGTTTCCTCCTGATCCCTGACCAATGTCAGCATCTGTGTTTTTGGAGTTGATACCAGCGTGTACGAGCATCTTCTTCCAGTCTGGCTGCGCAGCTAACCAGCTCTGATGCCCTTCTCACTTTCAGCCACCACCTCATCTGTGTTTCAGCCACACCAGCTCCCCTGCTGTTTTCTGAGCACACCTGGCTCTTTCGTACCTCCTGTCTTTATTCAGGTCGTTTTCTCCAGCTGGGCATCCTTCCTGCAGCTTTTCTGCTGCTCACAGGTCTGCTTAATCTTTCAGTTGGTATGTCTTCTAGGAAGTCTCCCCAGATTACCCCAACCGGAAGGGTCAGTTCTCTTTTTAGTGCTGTCATGATGTTTTGCTCTAACCTCTCTGTCCATTAAGAATGGGGTGTAATAGAATTAGCAACAGATGAGGGATTGTTGGTTTCTAGTTCCATCTCTGTGTCCAGCTAGCTTTAGGGCTGTAGTGAGGTGGCTTTAGTACTTCCTGGTCTCCATTTCCTCACCTGGAAGATGCACAGGCGGGATGGTGGCCGTAGTCTTTCAGTCACTACAGTATGTGAGTCTTCTGGAGGCACTACTGTTATCTCTGTAGTGTTCTTTTCTCCAGCCAGGATGTAAAATCCTGAGCAAAAGGTCCCCAAATCCCAGTACCTCCCATTTGTGCCTAATAGATTATTAGTTACCCAGTAAGTTTTCTGAATAATGTTCATTTGAGATACCTAAGATCTAGAGTTCTAAACTTTTCCATTTTTAAATTTACTCATAGCAGGCATACACATACATTATTATATGTTCCCATAAATATTTTTAGCTACCAAAACAGTTTCTATATATTTCAACCCTTTTTCCTCCTGATAAATTCTTTAGCGTTTGAATTGGAACACAGATGTTATTTTGAATCTGAGCAGCAGGGGGCAAACTTCACCCAGGAATTGCCTTGTAATTCACTATCCCTTCAACTTGATAGGGCTTGGGAGTCTACAGATAGGATTTGGAAGTTGGTTTTCATCTTTCTACTAGGCATCTTGTTTGTTGAGAGTGCCAGCAGGAGCTAAATATGCTCTTATATGACCTAAAACCCCGAAGTGCCAGCATTTGGGTGCTGGGGAGTCCTTGTTTGTCTTTAAAAGAAGGGAGGAGGTGCAATACCTGCAAGTACATCTGGACACTAAACATATGAATGGCAAGAATTAGGAACCGTGGGGGGAAACAGTGGGGGCTTCAACTTTCAGGAGAGATTTCAATGAGGAGAAATCTGTTGGCCAAAGGAAATGTCGGTTCATGAGAAATAGCTGGCTTTTAATCAGTATTATAGGCGTGGGGACATCTTTGAGCCGAGGGACCCCAGCTAAGCTGTCCACTGCCTGATGCTGACTGGACATGGTAGCCGAGATTACAATGGCTTTCTCCTCTGCTCAGATTTGGGTTTTGGCTGTGAAGGCTCATTTGGTGGGTCACACAATTTATAAAGTAGAGCCTTGGTGTTGGATGTGCTAGTGATGTGTTATATGACCTGGGACAAATGACCTCCCCTCTCTCGTGCCTTGGTAAAACTGACCTCAATAAGGTTTGGAGGCGCTTATGAGATTTTTATTGGACATTTAAGAATTATGAGGGTAGAAAACCTCGCAAGAAAATGGTATTTTGACTGCTTTTCCTCCAGAGGAGTGATATGTTTTGAAAATATAAGGTAGCTTTGGCTTCACTTTAGCTGTTTTCTCATTCCTGCTCTTCCCCTTGCTAAGTGTTTATGAATTTGGCCTCTGGCCGCAGAGTTTCTTCTTTTTGTCCTGGGAGCCCTGTAAGCTTCTAACTGTGGCTTTAGCTCTTCTCTCATGGGCAACAAGTTGCACTAGTAACCATTTGTGCAAACCTTTCACATCCTCCTTTGGTTAGAAGCTGTGGCCCAGGCAGGATGGTCCAGCAGAGGGCCTTCCACTGAGACGTCAGGGCTCTGGATGCCCGGCACTTTGCTCTGTTTCAAGCCTGTGCTGTCTTACAGCAGGGAGGTGAGTCTAGGGTCCAATATGTGCTGTGGATATTAAGAGACTTCAAGGACACTTCCCCCCATTTATCCCAGTTATGTCCCCTGCTAAAATAGGTTAACGGTGTCTAATTAACCACTGAACATTGTCATGCTGCATAAAGATAGCATCCTGGCTGTTCTCTGAGCCGTGGTATTTTATCTCCATTTAGATCTCTGCAGTATTCCATTAAACTCGAGAGCAACATTTTAACTGAGATGATGTCTACATTAGGGCCGCCTTTCACCCTTCAGCACGTGACCCGTGTAGGCAGCAGCTGAGGCCTTCTGTCTGATGCAGCAGGGCGGGCAGAGGAGACGGACCCTGCAGGCGGACAGGGTTTTTACATTAAGGTCCTTCTCTGCCACTGAGCCCCAGCGTGAAACCGAGGATCCGGGATCGGGCAGTGGTGCTGCGTGGCTGCAGGCATGGGATGTATCGGCGCCGTCAAGCTTGTCCTCCACTGACCAAGTCAGGCCCGGTGGAAGTCAGCGTGGTCTCTAAATGCTGGAAGAAAGGAGTTGCATTTGAGCAAAAGAAGTTAGAAAAGGCGAGTACGTGGAGGGAAGGGTGACCTGGCTAGATGGGGTCTCCTTTCTGCCATGACGTGAGCTGTCATGCTGTAAATAAGAATGCATGATGAATCACACAGAACAGTTAAACCAACATTAACTACCACATGGTCAGGCCTGACAAAGCTACAGTGCTACTGTAAGTCCAAAGTATGTCCTCGTCTCATCATGGAAGATATTAACTGAGTTTGGAGCAGAGTCTATAGAATGAGCCTCTCTACCAGTGTAGAACTGCCTGCGTGCCTGTATCATGTAGGACTATGAACTGGGCTTTGTATTCTGGCCCTGCTGCTTTCTAGCTGGGTGACCTTAAGCAAGTTACTTTACTTCTCTAAGCCCCAGTCTCCTTATCTGTAAAAGGGAGCAGGTTAAATAAGATAATATGATATTAAATAAGGTAATATGTAATCGTATATCTAATATATAGTGTTATATCACAGTAATATATAAATAAGATAATATAACAATACCTGGCACCCAGCCTGGGAATAGGCTCTCCCCTGAGAATCAAGGGTGAATGTGTAGAGCCCAGGAGGAGACACCTAGTGTGGACTGTAGAGAAGCAGGGATGAAAACAAGGATGGGGCTGGTTGAGTGTGGAGCCAAAGGACTGGACTTTACAGGAAGGTAGGGAAAACCAGACAACACCCTTATCCTTGAAGTCTCCACCTGGGAACTCAGCGTTTAGAGAACAGGCAGCTTCACATGAGGCTGAGTGATCTTAGAGACTTGGAAAGCGCCACACAAAGAGGGTTGTGGTTTCCCCTCTTGCCAAGTCATCGACCAGTTCCGGCGCCTCCCTTGCTGCAAAGCAGGAGGCCAGGGTGCCATTACTCCTGCCACCCTGTCCCCACAGGTGGGAGGTGAGGGAGAACACTTACTCTCACTGTCTGGAGTTAAAGCTTCATTCTGCAAAATGGCCAAAGCGATTGGCAAGTGATGGAGTAGCCCTTAAAAAGAAACCTGGCATTTAATTAACTTTTCAAAGTACTGGTTCAGCAGCCTCTGTGTTTTACATTTTGAGTATTGAACAAGCATCCCTAATCAGATCTGAATTGCTTCTGGGCCTCCCCGGGTGGAGAGCACCTGCTGGGCTTTTACGAATACCACGGAATCCTGTCTGTCTGAGTTTCAGGAGAGCCAGCTCAGGGTCACTGGGCAATGGAGCCTTCAGTCTGTGAGGCCTTTTCCTTCCACCTCTCAGCCTGTAGGTCAAGTCAGAGTTCATTAACACTTCTGTTAAAACAAAGTAGGCAACTCAGAAGGGCAAGGCAGAAAGGCTTATGCTTTGCTGCTTAGCTACTAGAGAGTTCAGCCTACTCTCTGAAATAAGGTTTCAGGTAGTGAATCTCACATACGTGACTGGGTTCCATTTCTAGAAATCACTACCTCAGGGGGCCTGAGGTGAAGCCTAGCACATGCATACTGCAGAATCTTCCCAGGTGTGATTCTCTTGTGTGCTGCTGGTTAAGAACTCCTGGTATAAAGGATGCTCTTCAGCTTTCAATTAGCTGTCTGTTGCCTCCTGTAAGTATGGAAAACCTATGAGCACAGTAAATCCAAACAGATGTCAGGGTGCCCAGGGGACATCTAAAAATCCGCGGGTATCCATTTGTGAAAGGGTTTGGGGCAGTGCGTTTGGAATCTAGGGTGGGAGGTGGGAGATAGGAATTCCCATTTCAGCCTCGTCACTGAGCAGCTCTGTGATGTGGACGCAGCACACAGCCGGCTGCCCGCTGTCCCGGTCAATCAGTGTGTACAGAACGGTGCTCCCGAAGCCTGCTTTGCCTCTTTTCCAGAGCTAATGCCGATAGATGTGAAAGTCCCTGAAGGATCCCCAGAAGTGCCCTATCTCTGTGCAGTGGTCTCACCAGTCGTATAATTGTCAGGTTCCCAAACCCTCTAAGAGCCACTTCTGGGGAAAGAGGCACGGGGGCCACAGGGGCAGTAAGAGACCAGAAGCCCGGGGTGGAGCTGGCTGCAGTTCCGCAGTCCTCCTGCCTTGGGGCTGGGCCAGCTCACACCGTTTCCCCGGAAGTGTGTCAGTGAGGAAGAGGTGACCCAGAACCCACGGTCCTCCCCATCAGCCTGCACCCACCCACACCGTCTGCGGGTGGTGGGGCTGCAGCCCCACTTCCTTCTCAGGTTACCTACCCTGGTGGGCAGGGATGGACCACCAGGTTTTCATTTTTTTTTAACGTGTCACCAGCAATTTAAAAATGCACTCTACATCGTGCCGGGGTATATCTGTAGAGAAAGCTGAAAAAAAATTTATGTAATGTTTATCCTTACTATTTGCAGTACACTCCCTTCACTGTTCTTCGCTACGAAAAAAAAAAGAGAGACAAAAAAGAAAGGCTGGTGGTGATCCTCTCACTTGATTCACAACTCACTCATTGTTCGTGACCTGTGGTTTGAAAATCCTCATGCTAGATTTCGCGTCACTGGGTGGCCTGAGGTGCCTTTGGGGACTGGGCAGGTAAACACAGATCTGTGAATTGGGGGGTTATTTCCAAATAGCACGGTAAATGATATCACTGAGGTGCACAGACGAGTTGTTTGCGTATTCACCGTCCTGTAAAGAAATGTACTGTCTGTTCTCCTAAAGCATGCTTCCCGCTTCCTCTTTCTTCCTCACTTTTGGTAGCTGCGTGGCTACAGGAAATACTTTACTTGCCTCTTAACTTTTGTAAGAAACGCAGCAGCGCAGGTTCAGGGGTAAAGAGCTAGTAGGGAGGGAGTCGCGGGAGGGAGGGCGTATGGGGATATGTGTATACATACAGCTGATTCACTCTGGTGTACCTCAAAAGCTGGTACAAGAGTGTAAAGCAATTATATTCCAATAAAGAACTTACAAAAAAAAAAAAAGAGCTAGTAGGGTCCCCCAGGTGCTAGGGAGGGTGGGCGCTCAGGCTGGTGGGGAGAGGGGGGGCGGGGGCGGGGCAGAGCCCAACTTCCCTGAGTTTTCCTTGTGGGAATGCAGGCCCAGTGTGGCCAGGGCTGTATTTGAAGAATTCAGAAATCTGGATTTTTGTGTATAAAATCTCCCAGTTTGGATGACAAACTCACGTTAAAACAAAAATTAAATCAAACCAGAATAAGCAGCAGTGTGGTGCAGCCCAAACTTACCTGCGAGCTAGGTACGGCCCAGAAGTGACCAACAGTTTCAAAGGCACAGTGTTTCAGGACATTTCTCCAGGGCCCCACCCAAGTCCCCACTAGCCTTTCCATTTCCCGAGCCCAGAACCTGCTCTTTCTGGCAGAGACATTGAGAGACACATGGACTGATAGACAGAATGCCACCTGAGGGCATCACTGCCCTTCATCCTTGAGGGCTGTCTCTCGTTCTGGCTCCCTCCCTGAGGGATGAACTGAGATGCTGCGGGAGGATCCTGGGCTCCCCCTGGGGTGAGAGGGAGCAGGGTGTGGGCTCAGCGGCAATGACGCTGAACGTGGACCTCAGCTCCTTTTCGGGTGACAGTGGATTAATGGCAATTAATCAGCCCCCCCTGAAGAGCGGCGTTATCGTTATTGTCTCCCTCAGACAAGATCACTGCTGCTTTCGCCCTGGCACATGGCTTAGGAAGGAACGATTCTGTCATGACTCCTGAGGGTCATCAGAGATGGAGCTGCCTCTTCTGTAAAACAGGAAGGCGCCGGCCCAGGCTACCCAGCCTTTTTAATCCCGTTATTCTTCTCTGATTCCCGTTTCCATCCAAGCCCTTCTACCTTTAGTGACATATGACTGGGTCATTCAGACAGCGGGTTCATAGAGTTCAGCCTTACCAGGACAGTTAGAGGCAGTGGTCCTGGGAATGCGCGCCGGGGTGGGGGTGGGGGCGGGGCCCTCCCCCTCCCCCTCCCCCACAGACAGAAGGCAGCGGTGCTGGCAACAGGGAGTGGGGGGCGGGGCGAGGAGGGTGCTGCATTTAGGACTCCTTTGGCTTTGACTTAGAGCAGCATCAAAAACCTGGGTCACCTGACATCACCATGGTGGGGATGCCCTGGGTACCGGTGCGGTTTCCCTCTGTGCCCCTGCTGCTGCCCTGAAGGTGCCACTCGCCCTCCTACCCCTAGTTGCTCCGTCTCTTAACTTGGCCCTTTAAGAGTCAAAAACTGCAGCCTAGGAGATCTCCTCAGAACTGTTCCATCCTGTTCTTCCAACTTTACCTACCCATTCACTCCCCCCACCTTCAGCCAAAATTCCTTCCCTCCATCCTCCCTGCCTTCCTTCCTCTCTCCCTCCCTCCCTTTTTTCTCCCTCCCTCCTTCCTCCCTCCTTCCCTGCCTTCCTTCCTTCCTTTTGTCCCTCCCTTCCTCCTTCCTTCCTTCCTTCCTTCCTTCCTTCCTTCCTTCCTTCCTTCCTTCCTCCCCTCCTTCCACCCTCCCCTCCTTCCACAGTGCAGTTATGGTCTAACGTTCATGGGAAGCAGTCTGTTTACACCTAGGTTTAATTTATAATTCTGCTCTTGGGGGAAATTATTTTGTAGAAAGTGCTGGTGGTTCCGATGTAGCTCTTACTGGGAGGGCCCTCCCGGGCGTCCTGCCTCCTGGCCATCATGCCTTTGCCACCACCCTTTGCCCTCGATCATCACGGTGATTGATTTCTGACTTAAAAGAATTCATAAAAAAGGAATACTCTGTTATCACAGAAATTTTCACACATATGGAAAAGTAATCTCCGTGTAACCCACACCCTGCTTTAATTATTGTCAGCATTTATCCAGTCTCCTTTAGAAGACTTAAGATCAGTGTTTTTCAGAGTATCAATAGTGACCTGCTTGAATTAGAATTACTGGGAATTAAGATGTATATTCCTGGGCTTCCCTTCCCCAGACCAGCTGATCCAGAAATCTCTCGCTGCCCGGTCCAGCGATCTGTATGTCTGACAAGCTTTCCAGATGGTTCTTATACGTGTTTAGGTTGGAGAACCAGGGCCTCACATAAGCATCTGCATGTGAACAGCCTTCCTGCTCGTGGAATGTCTTACTCAGCCATCATCACTCACAAGGCCTTCAGGTCCTTCACGTGGAGGAGACAGAAAGGCCTGAACTGAGCGGCTAGTTTATCCCCTTTTGCTCGCGGGAAACTACACGTTAGCACAACAGCTCCAAATAAGACCCAAGGAAGTGTTCTGTAAATTGGTCAGTTAATTGTTGAAAGAAAGGAAGGCCCCGTTTCATCTGCACCCTTTAGAGTTTGGAGCTTCTCACTCAACTTGCACTTAAGCTCACAATTAATAAGGCCATAAGAAGGCATTACTGTAGTTTTTCTTACGTTGGTTGTGGGCCTTGGTCTATAAAGAGGAATTCGGACAAATAAAGCACTTGAGTTAGCCTAATCAAACCCCACTTTTGAAATCCCCCTCCAATATGCCACACCAGTGCAGGAGACTAGCGAGCGGGTTCTCATAAACCTTGTTTCTCTTTTTTTTTTCAGGTCAGGAAGGAGGGCTTCTGAAGAAATAGAAGAGTATGTTTCCAGTATTCTTACAGCATCCTGTGGTGACCTTAGTCAACAGTGCAGTCTGGGCGGTCCTCATCTGTTCAGCCTTTGTTGAACGCAGCATTCAAAAACAGACCGTGTGAAGCTGGCTGGGGCAGGGGCTGGAGTTAGGAACACAAGTTAAGGGTTCGGTTAATGCTGCTTCCTCAGCTGAAGGGCTGGACTCTAGCGTTGATGCCCACGTCATGTCTCCCACCCCGTGGTTTTTAGATTGTATGTTCGGGTATCAAGAGTACTGACCCATGGGTTCTGCTTTATTGATGCAGATGGGCAGAAGCAACGCCAGCCTTCTCCACCTAGCCTTCTCCTAAGACTTATATCAAAAAGAAAGAAGGAAGGTTTCTAGGTAAAGATGGAGGGTGAAGATAGGGCCACCGATCTCACACCTGCGGGGTGGGTGCAGTGTCGTATCACGGTTGGCGTGTTGCTGCCTGAGGGATGGAGCACCGCATGACTTGTGCAGCCGTACACGGCAGACCCAGCTGCCGAATCAGGTCTGACCAAGTTGGTGGAGGAGAGTGGGTCCAGAGACATTTTCATTTAGGAGAAAGAATGGAAACAATAAAAATATAGGTTGTTTCTTTCTGTATTTGCAACTCACTTTCTGCTTTCCTTTCCTTCTTTTTGGGGGCAGTCACCGCCTCAGACAACAGAGCCTGGATGGATTTGATGATGGAGGAGGTAAGGTGCCGTAGGAAGTCAGAAGGGCTTCCAGAGACATCCCAGAGCACTTCCTGGGCTACAGTTAAGGCACTATTCGCTGCAGGCTTGCTGGAAACATCCCCAGTGGCCTCATCCTAGCCTGTTGTTTTGCATCTCTGTGTCTTGCTAAGTGCTGCTGCCCCCACCTGGAGGACCTCACCCCCTTCTTTATCCACGAGTCCTCCTTATCCTTCAAAACTCGGCTGAAGCATCAATTCCTCTGAAAGGTCTTCCCTTCCATCCCGCCCTTTCTCTGAATCAGGTGTTCTTTCTCTGCACCCACAACCTCCTAGGCAAACCTCCATTGTAACAACCACCACCACAGCAATAACAGCTAATACTTATTAGGTGTCTATTATATCTCAGGCGCTGTCCTCCCAGTTTATAGATATTAAAGGATTTCATCTTCACAGCAACCCTGTGAGGTATTTCTATTAATATCCCCATTTTATAGTTGAGGAAACTGAAGTAGAGAGAGGTTAATTTGCCTGTGGTCACAGAGCTAAGTGACTTTCACACTATAATTCTTTATTGGCTTAATTGTTCCCCCACCAGGCTCTAAGCCCCTCGATAGTGGACACCGTGTCTTATTTATCTTTGCATCTCTCGTGCACGACACACGGTAGTCAGCTAAAGGCTGACGTTGTAAATGAGGGAGAAATAGCACTTGAATGGCCAGCAGCCATGTCACAGCTGAAGCCTGTGTTCAGAACTCAAGAGAAAAGATAAAGTTTGTGTGTACTTTTCACAAGAAACCTACTAGAGGGGAGGTTATCTTCAGGACCTAACTGATCAAAGCTTCTTTTTTAACCCACATAGTTACCATTTCCACACTATTCCTTTGTGTAGAACTCAATTTCCACTTCATATCATTTTCCTTGTGCCTGACGCACTTCATTTAATATTTTGTTTTTGTAGAGCAGGTCCTCTGGCAACAAGTTCTCTCAGCTTTGTTTGTCTGAAAACGTCTTACTTTTCACCAGATATAGAATTCTGGGCTGGCAACTCTGTTTTTCCTTTTAGAATTTAGATATGTAGTTCATTGTCCTCTGGCTTGCATTGTGTCTGATGAGAAGTCAGTGGTCATCCTTACCTTTGTTCCCCTGTGTGCAGTATGTCTTCTGCTTTTAAGACTTATTTCCCCTTATTCGTTATTTTCAGCAATCATGTGCCTTGTTGCGGTTTACTTTGTGTTTATCCTACTTGAATTTCTTGAGTCTGTGGGTTTATGGTTTTCATCAGATTCAGATCATTGTAGCCATTGTTTCTTTTCTTTTTTTTAAATTGAAGTATAGTTGATGTACAGTATCATGCTGGTATCAGGTGTACTACGTATTGATTTGACATTTGCGTACACTGATGAAATTATCTTCACGATGAATCTGTCTGTCCCCCTATAAGTTATTACCGTTTTATTGACCATATTCCTTATGCTGTATATTACTTCCCTGTGGCTATTTATTTTATAACTGGAAGTTTGTACCTCTTAATCCTCTTCCCCGTTTCACCCCACCACCATCCCTCACTTTGGCAACCAACCTGTTTGTTCTCTATATCTATGAGTCTGTTTTTGTTTTGTGTTTGTTTTGTGTTTTAGATTTCACACATAAGTGAGATCACATGGTATTTGTCTTCCTCTGTCTGACTTATTTCACTTAGCATAATACTCTCCAGGTCCATCCATGTTGTCACAAATGGCAAGATTTCATTTTTTTTAATGGCTGAGTAATATTGCACTGAGTGTGAGTATATATATACTGTATCTTCTTTATCCATTCATCTACTGATGGACACTTAGCTTGCTTCTCAAATTCCAGCTACCTTAGCCCTCTAAACTTTGACCTCTGTCTCCTCAACTCAGCCAGACCTCCCCGTGCTCCACTTGGGATTCCCCGCCCCTGTGCCAGTGTCCAGGAAGCACCTCTAGGCAGAAGCCAGGGTGACTGCAGGGCCCACTTCATTTGTTTCCCTTCCCTCGGAGATCACAGTTCTGTGCTACCTATTGTCCACTGTGTGAAAACACTCGTATCTTGTATCTTTTCCAGTTTTCTAATTCTTTATAGCAGGAAGGCAAGTCCTGTACCAGTTACTCGCTCATGGCTAGAAGTGGAGTCCCAAAGCCTTCTATTAACTAACCTTTGCTTGAAAATACAAAGTGGAGGAGAGAATTAAATCTCTGTGCCTTAGCTACACAGCATTAGGGTGAGGGTCATATAGGACAATTGTGAAATATTCTGGAATGGTGGTTAAAATACAGATTCGCAGGCCACCCACAAAACAGAAGCTGGAGTTGGGGCCCAGGTATCTGCATTAATTTCAGTAAGCTCCCTGGATAAATATTTTGCACACTGAAGTTTGACAACCCTGCTCTAGTGCCTCCAATGCCAGGATTGAGGACTGGAGAAGGAATTGTGCACAAGAGTACTTCTGCCCCATCTCATTCCAGCGGGGTTTGAAGGTAGAAAGGGAGTTACTGGAGGTCAGGAAGTCAGTCTGCACTCTAGAAGTCAGTGAGAGCTCCTGGGCTGGTTCCCATCCTTCTTTAGTACTTTGCTTTGCTTTTCCACTCTCTCTTATTGACAAGCTCGTTTCTTTTTTGCCAGATATTCCTCCGTAGCTCTGCTCACTAGATTCCTCTCGGCTGCCAAATTTCTCCACCCGCTAATCACTCCCAGTGGCCGTGTTCAACAAAGTATCCTGCACTTCTGTCCCCAGAATCTGTTTTCCTAGAGGTGTTCCTAGGATGTGGTTGGTGGCTGCTGTCACACTTCGGGTCGGCCTGTCCTCACAAGTGGGCTGCTGCTTCAGCCCCTGGTTGCACAGGGCAGGGGGCAGCCACCCAGGAGTACGTGCCAGTGGACTCCAGGAGGCAGGGTCCCTGCCAGGTAGTGCAGGTGCAGTGTGCTTGAAAATTGTGATGCTTATGACTCTGAGGTGCTCATTGAATTCGTGGCCTACAGAAGGTTTCTTCACCTGGAACTCTTCTGCACACCTCTCCCCACCCCACCTTGGACCTCACTCCAGCTCCCCTCAAAGGACTTCTGAAATCCCAACTTCTCCATTTTTCTCATTGTGTGAAAATGCTCCATTTCAAGGAGTAATGTTAAATATTACAGCAGAACCCTCTGAATACTGACGTTTATACACATCACAGATGCATTATTAGAATGTTGTGCTGGCTGCCATTGGGGCCTCATCACGTTAGAATCAAATTGTTGCAGCTTTAAGCAGCTCTGTAGGTCATCTTGTCCAAACCTGCCATTTGACATGTTAAGAGATTGAGGCTTAGAGATTATTATACAGAATCGCAGGACTCAAAGGGGAACTGTGGTCTCCTGAATCCTAAGGGAACACTCTGCTCTCAGGCCATGGTGTCCATCAGCACCACTGCCGTCACCAGCGTTACCAAACATCTGCCGTGTGCCAGCTGCAGAGCCTAGTGCTCTACTTTTTTTCTCTCTCTCTCTCATCTAATCCACAAAACAAATCTATGAGAAAGTTTCTTTAAATCAATTTTATTGAGTTCTAATTTGCGTACAAGAGACTGCATCCGTTCAAAGTGCACAGTGTGAATTTTTACAGATGTATATACCCAGTTAAATCTCCACCACCATCAACATACAAAACATTTTCATCACCCCCAGAAGTTTCTCTTGCACTTTCCAGTCCATCCTTCCTCTGCCCCGGTCTCCAGGCAACTATGATCTGGTTTGTTGTTGTTGTTGAGGTAGAGTGGTTTGTAGTTTCTAGAATTTTATATACATTGAATCATATGTATGCATGCTTTTGTGTTTGGCTTTTTCACTCACTGGAATGATTCTGAGATTCATCCAGGTGATTGCGTTGTCATTGTCCTGTTCATTGTTATTGATAATATTCTATTGTGTGGACACAGCACATTTTGGTTTTCGAGTCACCTGTTTTTTTGTGTGTGTATGTGTGGCAGAATTTTCTTCAAAAAATGTTATTACACTCAGATATTAGCAGTACTACCTCTGGGTTGTGGGTTTTGTGGGGGAAACTCATTCTTGTGGTTAACTCCTTCCAAATTTTCTGCATCTATAACTTTTATTTTTTTATTCTTTTAACATTTTTAAAATTTTTACCCGAGTATAGTTGCTTTACAGTGTTGTGTTCGTTTCTGCTGTATAGCAAAGTGTACATATACATATATCCCTCCTCTCTTGGTTTTCCTTCTCATTTAGATCACCACAGAGCACTGAGCAGCGTTCCCTGTGCTCTATGGTAGGTTCTCATCAGTTATCTGTTTTATACATAAAGGACATTGCAGTTGTTCATTATCCCCATTTTCAAGATGAGCAGACTAAGGCAAAGAAAGGTAACCCTGCCGAAGGTCACACAACTAGTAAATCACAGCACCAGGATATGGAAGGCAGCTGTGCTCACCACTATATTACCAGTGCAGCACAGCCCAGCACCAGGATTTGAATGCAGGTCTTGGCTCCAGAGTCCTTGCTCTTGGCCTCTGGGCTGTAACAAATGGCACGACCTCCGCTGTGTTAGCATCTCCTTGCACAGGTCAGTTGTGTCAGTGTCAGCTGCCAGGTGTGTAAGATACAGTGCTGGCATGATTGATAGGATGCTTAATACAGTTTCATTAAGGAAAGAGAGAAGAAGGATACTGTTTTTAGAGAATACCTCTAGTATTCTTCTCCCCTTCATAAACTTGGAATGTGAAATTTGTGATTTGGCCTTTATTTTGGCTCCGGAGGTTTGAAGCATAAAACCCTTTCTTGTCAGAGTGCACTTGATGTTACCTTCTAGGAAGGATGCCTCTTCCCTGGCATAAATCTGTTTTCCATGCAGTTATGCCTTAGTCCTTTAATGGAAAATCAGTTCATATGTTACACTTCACACTCGACTTAGTCCATTTCACTGTATGTGAATGTTTAGAATCCATTATGCAGTAGGAATCATATGTTACATATAACTAGTTTCTAGAATTATCTTTGCTCAGAGAATTACTTGGTTGGCTAGTTAAGTCTGCTCCTTTGAACTTAGAATAACCATTGGGTGGGGAGGCTCCACGAATGACTGCCCTGAACCATCCATAGACGCTCATTCGGCAGTGACATTAAACAGATCTCTGGGTACCTGTGAGGGAGCCTACTGGTTCCCTTAATAAAATCACATCCAGGTTCTTTGACGTCATCAGTGAGGAGTTGTATCACCTAGGAAGGGGATGATCCTCTTCTGGTACTTGGTGGGGTGGGTGATTGACGAGCCACCTCAAAGGATAAGATGAATCTCTGTGAATGGAGATGAGGAGGCAAGGTCCAGAGCCTCCTCCCAGCATCTTGGAGGTGAGCTTTCACTGAGGAAAGCCATGGGGTTTTCATGCAGTGCCTCCCGTGGCCAGTACTGCCTCGATGCCAGAGATGGTGATGAGTGAGACAGCCGTTGCCCTCCAGGATTCTCTGATCTAGTGAGAAATGCCCAGCCTTCTTTCCTCCTCTTGTTTTATAGGAGACTTTGAGAAGCCATGTCTCTCGAGATGTATTTCTCAGCATTCAGCCTCCCTAGATCACTGTTGATACATGGTGCTCCTTCTTCCCTGGGGAAGAAGCCGGGGGGAGAGAAGAAAAGCACTTCCTTCCATCCATTGACACCTCAGGCCTCTTAGGGAAGAGAACAGAAAAACAGAAGGAGGAAGGAGCTGTTGAGATCACGTATGGTTTTTGAATGAGAAATGAGAGAGTAGAGTAAGTGCCATGTAGGGGTCGTTTGGGGATCTGTTGGTTAACTGGAATGTATTGCAGCGGGACTGTTTGCAAGGCCAAGGCAGCAGGCTATGAGCTCAAATGTTTTTAGGGGCTTGAAACAGCAGAAGTATTCGACTATGAAGAATGGTGGGTCCTGTGGTGAGCTTGGAGGGGAGATGGCATGACCTGGAAGTTTTCAAATTCATATTTCAAAAAATGACAGAATTTTTAAATGTCACTTTATGAACAGAACAAAATGCATCTGCAAGTTGGATTAGGCCTTTGGGAAGGAATTTGCAGATCCTTCCTAAGACCGTGGAGGGCTCTGCTCTAAAGGAACACAGAACTTTGTTGGGGAGACAAAACATGAAAGATAGAAAGCATTACAAGGGTTAAGTAGCTAAGACAGTGGTGTAGTGAGGCAAAAGTAGCAAATGGTTGTTGCTACATTGGTGATTTACCTTATTAAGGGCCATGAGGTCAGAAGAGGAAAGGATCCCTGTGGGCGGAGGGCCCTCCGGGAAAAAGGAAGAACTTGCCTGTGTCCTGAAGGCTGGATAGGATTAGGGTCAGCAGAGAAACATGCACACGGCCTTCCACGGTAAGTTGCCTGGCATGAAGAGCGACTCCATGTGGAGGATAAATAAGGAATTCACCGTAACCAGGAGAGAAGCTGGTTCTTTAGAGCTAAGCCCTGATTCTGGTCCATTCTCAACTACACATAGTCAGCATCCCCACAAAAACTGCCTTTCATGAAGTTTGAGGATTGCCAGTCATCTGATTTGCTGATTCTAGGTAGACTCACCCACAGCTAGAGCTGATACAGTGCTTCAGGGAAGTTGGGAATCGTGGCTGTGGAGAATAGCTGAGAATAATGGACAGGCAGAACCCCCAAATGATCTCAGTGTCCCCAGATTGTAGGATGGCAAAATGGATCTTTCCTTCAGTGGCTTTAGAATCCATTCCTATTCTTGGAATCAAGTTTCTGGTTTGCCCTTAAGGGCTTTAGACGTCTTCTGTCATGGAAGGTTGAATGATGTTAGAGAAAGACCATCGGGTCTGGAATAGGATTGAACCCAGTCTCTGCAAGTGACATTGGGCAAGTCATTCCTTCCTTCCTTCATTCCTTTAACCACCATTGGTTGAATACCTGTTATGTGTTGGGGCTGGGTACTGGGGACATAATGGTGTACAAAACATTCTTAATCCTTGCCCTCATACAGCTTACAGTCTGCTTAGGGAAGTGGGGACTGTAATAGTCACCCAGTAAGTACCAAAAGAAGTAAGGACAAATTGCAGTTGAGTCCAGTGAGGGAAGAGTCCAGGGTGCCAGGAGAGAGAATAACATGGAGACCTGGTTTGGGTTGGGTGATGAGGGAGGGCCATTCTGAAGAAGTGACTTTTAAACTTCAGCTTGAAGGAAGAGCAGAAGTTTCCAGCAAAGGGGGGTGAGTTGGGGGCTGGGGGACCCTGGTAGAGGAGACAGCAGGCACAAAGTCCTGTCACTTCTCTGACACCAGAGGCGTTTCCAGGCCTGTTCGGTCTCTTCCAGCTCTAAAATCCAGCTCTCAAAAAGTGAACTCTGGATGGAAAGTGGAACTTGAAAAAGGAACACTGAGAGGCACACAAATGGGAGAAAAGAAATTCTTTGTCTTTAAAAAAAGATGAACCGTATTTGGATTGAGATAATCTCTGAAAACACAATTAAATATGGATCAGCTTTCAAAAAGTTTATCTCCAGGGTAAATTCAAGTTGGGAAAGAGCTTGTAAGCCCCCAAAATATGGCTTTGAAAAGTGTAAAGTCTCTGAAAACAGGAGCTTAACAAAAAGGATTAATTCTTTCTTGCGTGTAACCACCGCATCTTGACGTAACCCAGGACTGCAGGTGGAATTACAGCTCCCTTTCCTGGCAGCTCCCAGTGTGTCTGAGGCATGCCGCCTCCCTACTGAAGAGGGCTGTGCTCTTTGTAGCCTGGGGTCCAGTTTTGACAGAATTGAATACCTCGAAACCTTAGGAATAATAAATCCTATGACCAACCCCAAAGTGGATAATTCCTAAAGGACAGGCTGAGTTGAGCCAGTTCTAGCCAGGGGCAATTGGGGACTTAATTCTGCAAGTGTAGCAATCTGGATGATCTGAACGTGCTGAGTTTAAGGGTAATTGCTCAATTTTCTATCCATGTCAACAGGGAAAATAGGTAAAAGTGGCTGAACGCAGCCAAGCAATGGGGCTGGATGAGATGTGAGATGCTAGACTGTCAGTGGAATTAGAAAAATGCTATCTGTAGTGGGCTATCGCTCTGTTGCCCCTCTCCAAACTGTTGTCACCAGCACTGATTTTTGATTATATAATGTTACTTAAAATCAGTTTGTTTCTCTAAATTCAAAGTCACTAGGACTAGATGCTAAGGTTCTGCCTCCTTACCCTTCCCTGACACATACACAAACAAGGGGCTATTTTTAGCTAAACATCATCCAGACCAGGAAGGGGACAGGGCTAGGGTGGGGTGGGACTCACTGGGCAAGGATTAGCTGTCCTCTCTGTTGTCTGTGTGCCTTGTTAAGCTTTGTTCTATGTATAGGATACTGGGTATGAAATTTGAAAAAGAAGTCCTTCTTATAGGAAATGGTATTAATAGTTAATGTTTCTAAGTGTTAACCAAGAGCCAGGCCCTGTGCTGCTTTACCTGCAATACTTCAGTTAATCTTCACAACATTTCTGTGAGGGAACATGGTGATCATCACCCTTTTACAGAGGAAGAAATTGAAGCCTTGTGAAGTTAAGTAGCTCACAGAGGTCACATGTCTGATCAACAGTGATGGGCTGGTAAATATTTAACAACCAGCTCTCCAGGGGGAAAAAGTCCTCACTGGTAGAGTTTGCCGATTTCTGCGGTGTAAATACCCCCACCGTGGCTGGTTTCAAGCTCCTGGGTGACATCAGTGACCACAGACCTGGCAAGAGGTGGAGAGTAGCACACCAGTGTATCGTACTTTCATCATATAGGTATGTTAGATGTAAGTAATTTCAAGAGCATAGGTAAAGTAAAATGGAGTAAAATTGAGAAGGTGGTGAGTTTTGAGTATTACCTTTGTTTTTAGTATAATTTATTTAATTATAAGGATATATAATTTAATCTTTAATAATGTTTATGTTTGACAACCTGCACGTGAAATTCGTAAAAATTTTAGCCAGCACAAGCTGCTCCAGGACATCACCGCTAGTAAGTGATGGAGCTGGAGTTGGGACGTGGCCTTTGCAACTCCTGATCACCTGCTCTCACCCCCATCCTCTTTGCTGTCAGTGTTAGGTTCGTTTCTCAAGCCTGCTTACCCAGGAAGCTTGCCTCCGCTCATATTCCCAGTGCCCTGTTGCAGATTTGCTCTCCTTTCCTGGTTCTCAGATTAACCCGCTGGCCCCTGTCCTCAGCTCCGCTGATCCTCTCCCCGTGAAGTCTTCTCAACAACACCCAGGCTGAGGAGAGAAAAGCCAGAGAGACCAGGTCTTTAGAGCCCTGTGACACGAAGCAGAATCTTCAGGTTGGACCACTCCTCTCTCTCATCTTATGCTTTCTTTTCTGTCAGATCCATTGGGATTGCTTTTAGATAATGAATTCTTGTGCCTCTGCTGGGTCCTCCGGGGAGGAGAGCCTGTTTTGGGGTGAGAGGAAGGAGTGTCACTGGGCTTGTGCGGGTGGCAGTGTGAGTGCTGGGGAGTGTGGGAAGTTTGGAAGGAGTGAGACCCCATAGGATGCTACCTGGACCGTGGAGGGCTATGGCTGGAGCTCTCCCACTAGCCCGATGCTCTGAGACACAGCTGAGGGAACAAACTGGCATCACAAAGACTTGGGACACTCAACACACTGCAGGGAACATCAAAGAGCCTCAGCCAGGGGTGTCAGATCATGGTGCCAATACTGAGCTGAGGTCATTGTGGGCCACAGGTGGAATCTGTGCAGGTTCATGGCAGTATAAAAAAATGAACTTTCTGTACAGCGATTCTCTAGACAAGGGACTTGGTGGGCTTTACCTGTAGGCTATGTCTGTGGCTGCAACACTTGGAAAGACTCTTCCTTAGGCAAATGTGATAGTAAGGTGGGTTTTTATTATTATTATTATTATATCACAAGGTATATCAGAATGGACACCCTAGAAATAAGCATGTTGTAGAGATAGAAGGCACTACATTTTGCTGATAAGGAAACTTAGGACAAGCGTTGACGAGTACCTGCACATGGTTAGCAAATGAGGGGCAGATCTGGGAGGTTTCCTGACTCCTAATCAGGTACACCCTCTGGTACAGCTCTGTGGACCAGGAATCCGGATTCAGTTCTTGCTTGATAGGCAGTTAAGGCCACATTCCTGGCAGCAAAAGAAAAATGAACTCTAGTAGATGTAGACTCTTGAGGTCCCTGGGGTGACTTCTCTACTCCTCAGTGTGGGTTTGGCCAGGGCTGGCCCCCAGAAGAAGTGAGACACCAAAGAAGTTACAGGAAACTTGCCAGAAATTTCTTTAATGAAGCAAGAGAAGTTGTTTTGACTTGGTTTTGTTTTTTGCAGGAGATAATTCAAGGTTCCATGACCCTACCCTGGGAAAAGCATGCACCATCATAGAGCAGGTATCTAGGAGTTGATGAGATGGAATGACTTGGCTCAGCAAACATAGTAGAGACTGGTTTGGCTGTGTTCTTGCCTCTGGAAGAGGCAGTGTCAAGGGAGGTTTTGAAAACGGAGTGAAGCTTGGAGCAGATTTTAGTTTTTCTGCTTTGTCACCTCAGTTGTCCCCTACGTCACCCTGGTTCAGGTGCAGAGCACAGCCCAGAGTGTTGACCAGACCTCCTGCTCCGCTGGCAGAGCTGGAACAGAGGGCTCTAGGCCCCTCGTGGCCCCTGCAATCGCTGGGTCGCACCAGGCTCCCATTACAAACGTCTCAGCCCGGAACACCGTTGACAGTGACCTCTCTGGGGCTGCATTTTCTTTGTTCATCTGAGCAGCTTACTCAGGAATGTCCGATCATGGTGCCAATCCTGAGCTGAGGTCATCGTGGGCCACAGATGGAATCTGTGCAGATTCATTACAGTATAAAAAATGAACTTTTTAAAAAAATATATTTATTTATTTATTTAATTTATTTATTGGTTGCATTGGGTCTTTGTTGCTGCACACGGGCTTTCTCTAGTTGCTGCGAGTGGGGGCTACTCTTCATTGTGGTGCGCAGGCTCCTCGTTGTAGTGGCTTCTCTTGTTGTGGAGCACGGGCCCTAGGTGCGTGGGCTTCAATAGTTGTGGCACATGGGCTCAGTAGTTGTGGCTCATGGGCTCTAGAGCACAGGCTCAATAGTTGTGGCACACGGGCTTAGTTGCTCCATGGCATGTGGAATCTTCCCAGGCAGGGCTCGAACCTGTGTACCCTGCATTGGCAGGCAGATTCTTTACCACTGCACCACCTAGGAAGTCCCAAAAAATAAACTTTCTGTACGGTGATTCTCTAAACAAAAGACTTGGTGCGCTTTACCTGTAGGCCATGTCTGGGGCTGCAACATTTGGAAAGACTCTTCCATAGGCAAGTCCTTGTCTGAGGAGGTAGAATGGGGAGCATGAAACAGAAGTCCTGCACCACACATGCGCGTGCAGTATAAATGAAGCAGTTGTATTAACCTTCACTCAGGAGCACAGAGAAAGCTCAGTCAGCATCCCATCATGGTGTCGTCTGTTTGGAGGAATGTGATTAATAATAAATCATCCAACATTAAGCACTGACAAAAGAAAAAGAGAGTCAAATCCCCCTGAAATCATTATACAGATCAGGGTATTTATTCTGTAGCTCCTTGGGTTCTGTCCCTGTTGAATACAGAAGACAGGATCACAGTAGGGTAAAGCTAATCCTATTTAGCTTTGTGAGACGGTCCTAGATGTGACTGTGAGCTGTGGTCCGGCTTTGGGGAGAGGCATGGGTACTTCTTCACACAGCTGTGAAGGGAGCGGTGGATGAGGGAAGAGAGAGGGTGAGGCCATGTGGATGAGAACCACTTCCCTGGAGATATCTTAGACTCCTTAGATTTTTATGAGACTAGAAAGAAATAGAGGCTCAGTGCCTTAGGATGTCTGTTTCAAACGATAGAGACTGTATAGAGAAGAGGCATAGCATTCTCTGCAATAAAAAAAAAGACAGGTGGATTTGTAGAGTTGCTGCAAATAGCCTTTGTAACTAAGACCACGGCAGGTTGTGGCCTGGGCCTGTGTTCTCCAAGCAGAGGGCCCCGTGCCTTACCCATCTTGAAGTCTGATGACCAGATACTGCGTAGGTGAGTTGGGAAGGAACAGGCGTGATTGTGCATCTGAGGTTGGACTCAGCACATCACTTAGACCTCAGTAAGAGAAGTCTTTCCTTCCAACACGTGGGATTAGTTTCTAGAGAAGAACCCAAGATAACAAAGCCCAGGTATAGCAGAGATCTAGGAGAGTGGTGATAGGGGATCCTCTTACCCTAGCGAGAGGTGAACTTGCTATGGCCAACTGGTAGGTCTTTCTTTCCAGCTTCAGGTCCTCCCGGCTTTGTAAGAATGCCCAGATGTTTGGCACGTACATGTGTGTACTCGCCTATACATACACACACGCAAGAGGACACATTTTGGGAATGTGATTCCTGAGTCCATAAGTGTGGTTGACGGACTGGGTTTACCTAAAAGACCCTTTAAGAGAAAGCTCTTGAAAGATGATTACAGAATTGAGACACCATCATTTAAAAGTGCCCGAGGCAAATGCCTTTGAAAATTGCAGCAGCGGAGGGACAGAGAAAGAAGCAGGCAGCCCTTGATTGTTGTGCTGTTCCCTCAGGACCCGTCCCCCCTCCCCCTCTGTTTCTCATCTGATAAGAGAGAGAGCAGCAGTAAGACTCCTCATCTATCTTATGAAAATCCGATTCGGAATGGCTGTGATCAAAACCAGCTGGCTGTCACCAGCAGTGGCCTCGCGCGGAGGGAACCGCTCAGAAGCGTGCGGTATGTGGGGGTGTCACGGGTGGCACCGATCAAAGGAGCATTTTTTTAATAAATATATATAAGGAAAAATATAAAACCTAAGGATTTAGAATAAAAGCCGTGTAGTTTGTCTTGTTTTTTTCAGCGTAACACGGAGAGGATGAAATAGAATCAGATATGCCTGGTTTCTAACACACTTCTAGTGGCGGCTCTGAGAAGGCGCTCCCTGTCGCATTGATACCCTGTCACTCATCCTGGGCCTTCTTGAAGAGAGTGGAGAGCCCCTCACTCTCCATTGCTTCTGGCCCCTTCACCCCTTGTCACCTTTAAAGTCGCTTACCTCTCATCGTCCTTAACACATCTCTACAGATCAAAGCTGGAACCGCCACGAAGCCCCGCAAGAGCTCCTGGGGTGGCAGGGAGCATCCCTGTTCATCGTTCTTCGTTTCCTTCGACTGTTGGTAACCAGTGTGCGACGTTCCCTAGAGGCCGCCCCGGTGGCTGACACCGGGGTCCTCCCAGTGTCAGGCTCCTGGGCTGGATGGTGTCCTTCCCTATGGAGAACCCTTGTTGGGCCTTGCTTGTCCCCCGTGAGCACTGCCTTTGAATCACTCCAAAGGGTCCATCCTGGTTGACGACCCTTTGCGTGGTCAATACTGACCACAGCCCCTGGTGGACTGGGTGGGGTGACAGGGCAAATTGCATTCTGGGGTGTTGCAGTCATGCTCCTCCCGGAATGGGCTACCATCCCTCTGCAGGTAATATGCTGAGGCCCGGCCTGCACACCTGCAGTAGACCACGAGCAC